>NW_026555123.1:0-4800000 GCF_021234165.1 Pteronotus mesoamericanus
ACAGCCCCTGCCGTACAGGTCAGCGAAAAGTACAGTCTTTTGAATGATCGACCCTCATTTGCATTGCAAATTGCTTCGGAGCCTGTAGAGATGAATGGGGAAGGTTGCAGCCTTTGGGAAGGCCGGAGTGGGAGTCTGAGGGCGTTGGTCCCCCGACGGCAGTAAGGGAGGGAGTTGCAGGCTGGGGGCGGGGAGTAGGTCGGTCCCTGGGGAGAAAGGCCCGGTCCGGCGCTCGGTACTCGCTGCAGAGAGCCTCTCGGCTGGTCGGGCGCTCCTCGACCAAACCTCACTTCTCGTGTGCGTTCCCGCGGCGTGTCCCAGCGGACTGTCGGGTCCAGACGCGAGAGTCTGAGACATCAGATCCTTGCGAGATGCCAGAGCCATTGCCTCTGGGGCTGAGCTGTGACTCCAGGCCGTCGCGGAGCCACAGCAGGTAGGGGAAGGCGTACAGGAGTGATTCAGCCGGGTGAGTAGAGGAGGATTCCCTTTAAATTTTGAATGACTTATGGTCATATCTCTTGGACACTTTTTTGGTATAATTCTACTTTATTTTCAATTGTTATTATGAAAAAAAATCCAATCCCCTGCCTTACTTAAAACTGTATTTTCTATGTGCGTCCGCACTGGAGTACCTGAGTCAAGGAAGAATTCAAATATGCTACGGTTTTCATACCTAATGCGCAAATACACAAAGTTGATGCCACATTTTCCAGTGTTATTTCAAAACCCCTGTCCAGTTTTCTGTGATTTTGTGCATTCTGTTATTAGTGGTTCCCTTTTCTCTGCTTTCCCTTCTTCCACTGCAATTCTTCCCACTAGAGAAAAAGGTTAATATGTGTTTTTCTGTCAGTCTTGCTATATGTGACATTCTTTTATCTTAAATTCAGATACGGCGATCAATGTATGCACCTAATTTAGTTCATTGTTTCCCACTCATTTGCAAGTTTCTCCGATCGTTCTGGTGCATTTTAACGGTGGCTTCCAAGGCTGGCCCAGTAGCCTCTGCGAGGCCCTGCCGCGCGCATCCCACGGTCCCCCCTCCCCGCGCCAGCCAGTAAAGCCAAGCAACCCGGCCTGCCTGGCCCTTCCCGACAGACGGGCTCGGAACGCACGCAAGAAACAAAGGGCCGGCCGTGTTCGTCGTCTTCACTACGTAGCGAGAAGAAAGTCTTCGGGGAACTCTGAAGACAAGACTGCCTCCCTCGCCATCGAACAGACGTGTGACTGTAACACCGCCTTGCTCGGGAGAGGGTGGTGCCGTGAGGGGACTCAGCGGAAATCTCAGGGGTTCTTGGTGGCCGGAGTCAGCGCTTCCGATCCCCTGCCTGGGAGGTGCGGCCGGTGGCTGTCCCAGCTGTCCCAGGGCGACGCTCCGAAGGGTCCCCGCCCTCCAGGACTGGGACGCGGCAGCTCCTTTAGAAGGGAAAAGACCGGGCCCAAGCTTGGTCTGCAGATAATCAGTGCCGATCGCCAGCACTTGCACCTGGCAAAATGCATGGTACCGGGCAGGAGAGGGTACCTGGGCTTTCCTACTTGAGTGTAAGTGTTGACCAGAGCTCCCTCTGGATCTTGTAAGGCTCCTAAGTTCAGGAACAGCTGCGGTGCGTAGTAACCTGAGCACCTCGGTGAACCGGTCAGTGGGAGCTCAACAGATTTTTAACGTATTTGTATGCGCATCTATTTTATATACACACACATAAACATAATGGTTTTCCCCTTAAATTTTGAATGACTTATGGTCATATCTCTTGGACACTTTTTTGGTATAATTCTATTTTATTTTCAATTGTTACTATGAAAAAAATTCAAGCATTCCCATAGAGAAAAATCGTTTAACGGACCCGAATGTACCCATCACCCAGGCTTTACACTCTGCTGCATTTGGCAACCTTGTTTCATCCACCTCTCCTGCCCGTGTTCGGGTTTTGCCAGAGTACTGTCAGGGAAATTGCGTGTGTCACATCAGCCTCCCTGTCAGCACAAAGGCGTCTATCTGCAGCAGAGCAGGCCCTCTTTTATAATCCCAATGCCATCGTTATACTTTATAGTTTAACAATAATGTTTTAAGATTTTTTTATTTATTTTGTTTAGAGAGAGTGGAAGGGAGGGAGAAAGAGAGGGAGAGACACATGCACTGGTTGCCTCCCACGCGGTCCAACCAGGAACCTGGCCTTAATCCAGGCCTGTGCCCTGACCGGTAATCTAACCTGCAACCTTTTGGTTCCCAGGATGATGCCCAAACCACTGACCCACACCAGCCAGTGCTTAACAATTATTTTAATATTATCTAATAAGCACTCAGTGTCCATATTGCCCCATCTCTGAAATAACTCTTTTTCGGTTGATTACATCAAAATTCAAAGAAGACCCACACACTGCATAGGCTTGATTTTTCTCACAAAATTTTTTGATGTGTAGTTCTTTATCATCCCCTCTTTTTCTTGCCTTTTATTGTTTAAAAATGTAGGTAAATTGTCCTGTAGAATTTTCCACTTCCTGAATTTGGCTGACTGCTCCCTGTGTGTTGTTTAATTTTCTTTTGTTACACGTAGTGCTTGTGAACCTAAGGTCTTGATATTTATTACATTTAGTTTGAACTTTATAGGCAAAAATACTTCATGAGTGATGCTGCGTCTTCCTATTAATTAAGGAACACATTTTTTTTCTGATAGTGAGACTAAGAACTGCAACTGGGTGTTGGTGATGAAGGCTTGATCCCTCTGCTAAAAACGTCCCACTAATGTCTTAGTTACCGGTTTAGTATCTGTTAATGACTGTTGCCTAGATTCATTATTTCATGGGGTGGGGGCTGCAAAATCGTGAGCACTTCATCCTGCCATTCATCTTCATTTACTAGTTGGGTGTCTACTGTAAAAATGTTCTTTCTCTCGCTGTTTTTATTTTTCAGTCATAAAACCTATTTATTTTTATTATTTTTTTTGTAATTAATGGCCTGTAATTCTTTTAGAGCATGAACAAATGATAAATGTGGCGAATGCTAACCATAGGTAAAGGCTGGTGAAGGGCAAATGGGACTTCTTGGTACTATTCTTACGACTTAAAATTTCAATTCCAGTTTATTGAAGTTATTCCAAAATATAAATTTAAAAAGAGTAGCAACCTGCTCAACTGCTGTGGGAAGTAAGAGAAGTCACTGGTTTCTGGGCGTGAGTTCCTGCGCGGAGGCGCCTGGAGGGCGTCGCCCCCACTGTGTGGAGGCGCCTGCTGGGGCCACCGTCGGCCCGGTTCAGATGCAGCAGAGCTGAGGGTGAAGAGTAAGTCGCTGGAGAAAGTAACCAGTTTCCTCGCAACGTGCTTCAAGTACCAGGGCGAACTCCGAAGAGCTGAGGCTCGCCGAGCCCTTGCGCCTGGCCTGTCTGGCCACCTCGACACCAGACCTGGTCTGTGTGACCCCCGCACCCCAGGCCTGCGAGGGGCACTGGCGTGCCGACCGAGCTGGGGCGGAGGGCTGAACAAGGCCCAGGGCACACGGAGGGCAGGCAGCGGGGCGGCCCGTGAGCTCTGGCACCGGACCCGCCGCCCAGGGCCTTCCGGGGCGCAGGACACCGAAGTGACGGCAGCGGCCCGGGCGGCCTGCAGGGGGCGCTGTGGGCTCCGTGTCTGCACGCAGGGACGGCCGCGGTGCGCTCAGGGCCCCACGTCCCAGCCAGGACCACCGTTTAGGAAGTAGCTTCATTTCTCATTTTCGAAGTGGGCTTGTGTTACTTTTTTACAGAGCCACAAAAGCCAAAATCAGAACAATTACGTCCGTAAAGCGCATACGTGAAATTATAAAAAACGGTCTCAGTGTCTTCGACTGGGGAAGGCCTTTCCAAGCAAGACAGCGAGCCAAGCAGAGACGGGAAGGGCAGGCGTGCCTGTGACGGGGACGGTGCCAAGCCGCCAACGTCCCTCAGCCCCCGCGGCGGGCGGGCGCCCCTCCGGCGCAGGCTGCGGCGCCGGGGCGCGGGGGCGCGGCGGCCTCCTTCGGGCGTCGCAGGCCCGCCAGGTAGTTAGAAAGCAGCTGCGAAATCCCTTGTCCGGTGGGGTCCCATTTATCTGTGACACAACAACTCCAGTGACGTGTGTGCCTGACAAACACGTGAATGGGAAGGGAACGAGAGCCTCTGAAAACACACACCCTGTCGTTCAGCAAACAGGTAAATGTGCGAAGAGGACTCTACGAAGATGATGAAGAGGGGATGGGAGCGGACGAAACGCCGACCGAAACCGCGAGTTCGCTTGTGAGAATATAGACCAGAAAGCTGTGGGGGAGCAGGAGGAAGGGACAGGGGTCCGGGAGCGCCGAGTCCTTGTGCATCGGCTTCTCTGTGACCCTAAAGCTACCGACGGAAACTTAATCACACAGAGGGTGGGCGGGAGGAAGACCGAGCGTGCATCGCGGAGCGCACGGCCGCTGGACCCCGGCCACAGGGCCGGCGGATCAGGGGCCCTCGGGCCGGCGCAGCCTGCGCACCGCTGCCCGCGCCTCTCGGAGGCGAGAGCGGCACCCACCGGCCCCGGAGCGCGGAGCAGGGAGACGGAAGGGCGTTGCGTTTGCACGTGTTCCCAGCCGTTCGCAGAGAAAAGCAGGTGCACGGAGTGATCCTCCGCCTCGCTCTTCTTTGTCAAGTAGGAACTCAGAAGTTTGCCAACTTCAGTTGTTCTTTCCGGGAAGCGCCGCGGCTCCGCGTGCTCTTCCCCGCACGGTCCACGCCTCCAACACGAGGAGCGCCCCGCGCCGGCCCGCTGTCGCGCACCTTCTGCAGCCCCTATTTTTATTTTAAAATTGCACATATTTAAGGTGTGTGACATGATGTGGTTTTTTGTCAGTTATAGTTGGTGTGCAATATTATTTTATATTATTGTGGTATAGGGGTAGAGCATAGAGAGCAGACATTTATATAACTTACAAAGTGTTCCCCCAGATAAGGGTAGTACCCAGCTGGCACCTTACATGGTTTATACTTTATCATGGACTATGTTGCTTCCGTCAGCTTTACATCCCTGTGACTACTGTATAACTCCCACCTTGTACTTCTGGATATTCTGCTCTGATCCACGCAGCCCCCCAAGTCTCCCCCACCCCCCCACCCCCGCAACCATCAGTGTGTCCTCTGCACCCAGGCGTCTGTTTCTGTTTTGCTTTGTTTGTTTCCTTTGTTGTTTATATCCCACATATAAGTGATGCCATATGGTATTTGTCTTTCTCTGATTTATTGCACTTATTTCCGTCTAGGCTCATTCATGTTCTCACAAATTTTAAGATACTATTCTTTTTATGGCCAAGTAATATCCCATTCTATGTATGTGCCACAACTTCTTTATCTAATCGTCCACTGATGAGCACTTAAGTTGCTTCCCTACCTTAGCTATTGTAAATGATGCTGCAATGAACTTAGAGGTGCGTATAACTTTTGGAATTTCAGTAATTTTTTTCTTAGACTACGATGCAACTCATACAGCAATGGCTGGATAAATAATTATTTCTCTTCTTCAATCCAAAGGAAAAAAAGATATATCCTAGCAACATCCAGTGGTAATTAATGAGGGCTTTGTTGGTTTTAAGTGTCATTATAAACTGAACACCTGTGTTTTAGTATATTTAATTGGTTCCATACCAACTGCTCAGATCCCCCGCCCCCCTTGAGAAAGGAGACACCATGCCCAGCTTGAGGAGTATCATTGCCCGACAGCCGACAGCCGACAGCCGACAGCCGACAGCCTCCCGCTCTCAGCTCCAGGGGAGGCCGCCTCCTCTGCCTTTGAGTCTGGGGCACACGTGTTTTGAGGCAGCCATCAGTCAATCACTAAGCCAGGCGGGTGAACAAGAGCCTTTAATGAGTGACTTTTGCTTCGGCCGCCACCCCTTGGCCTGGCAGGAAATTGTCAGATCTGCCTTGCAGTCCAACAGCTTTCCTTGTCTGAGTATCCTTTTTCCTCTTTCCTTTCACAGGCATTAAGCTTTACTTTAAAAAAAAAAAATGCATCCATAATTTCATCCCTACATCCTCTAGAACCAGACAGTGTTTAAGTTCATTGTATTCATTATACTATTTGGTAAGAGTAGAAGTCAAATTTTGTTACCTTAGGTCAGTGAGGCCCATCCGCTCCCCTCTAGCCCCCTTTTCGGCACAATCCTAGTCTCTCACAGCTTCTTTGATTTCTGATACGATAATGAACTGTCCTGGGTGTGGCTTGCACTTTTCTGGCCCCAGACCCACAATTAGTCTCTTTTTCCAGGAAACTTAGTTCTATTAGTTGGGAAGTGTATGTAGAAGCCACATTGTTTTTCACTGATATGTTCAAAACCATTTCATTGATAATTGTACTTGGTCTTTTCCAGTAGATTGAGCTAAGATACACATTTTTAAGGAAAAACACCTAAGTCATACATTTATAACAACCTCCAAATTTTGATGTTGCAGATAGTAGTGACAGAAAGAAAAATTATCTGAGAAGCTTCCAGGTAAGAACCATGCTTCAGTATAAGTTTGCATGTAAGTACTTGGTACTTGATATTCTATTAGGGACAATTCACCTCCCGATTTTAATCTGAAAAGACACTGGAATAACTGTTTAGAAAAGAATCACAACTACCTGACTTTTTAGGGTTTTGGTATTTGGTACATTGAGCATTGTGTACAAATTTAAATGTCTGCCTACTTATCCTCAAAATAAGCAGTTAATCTCAATTATGAAAAAATTATGCAGAACTAAAATTAAACAATAGAACTCAGCTGCTGAAAGCAGTGTGTAATTGTTATATATCCTGGAACTAATGGCATAATACACTATCAAAAATATGATTAGAAAGATATTCTATAGAAAGAAGTATATACCTCAGAGGTATAATACATGGAAAAACTGATCAATGAAAATTGAGAGAAGATAATTTCAAAGTCTAAAGCTTCCAAGTACTTAGTAACTGTATACACAGCACATATTGCCTCTAGAAATTAAAATTATAAGACAGGAAATCCAAAGGAAAATGTTCAAGGGCTATGAATAGGTAATTCACAGAGAAATAGCACCATCCAGGTAAACCCAGCCTTTTGAAAGTTCACTTTGCACCATTTAGCTTTTCTGAAAACCCTACATCGGTACATATTTTCACTAACAGAAAGAAATCTGAAAATAATTTTTGCTTTTATGAAAACAGGTGAGAAGTGAAAGTAGAACTCAGTGTCTGGTTTTCCAGCTCTCAGGGAGGCAGCGCGCACCTGGAGCAGTGAGTGTGGCCGCACCAAGCTCACTCCCCAGGGACCACGCTCAGTACCTGCGCATGTCAGCATCAAGCTGCCAGGCCTTTGAGCTGTGTCAGTGAGCATCTGTGCTTTTTCCTGGTTTATTGCGTGCATCCATTAGCTTTCAGAGAGGCCTACGCGACCTTGTGTGTGTGGGGGGGTGTTACACTTAGAATACATTTGATGTAATAAGGTGTTTCCATCCCGGTGAATAAAGACGTTGTGCATACATCAAACTTGTCTGTGTCTATCATTCATACTACTTACATGCAAAGAACCTAGAAAGCTGCTGAAGTTACTTTTGGTCCTGCAAGTAGAAAATGGTCTATTTAATCGGCATCCAGTACTAGAAAAATGAACAGTCTACTGCTTGAGTGAATTGATGGGTGTATAAAGTGTAATATTTCATTATCTTGTAACAATAAAGGAGAAATCAAGCCAGTGTTGTTTTTTTTAAAAGATTATTTATTTATTTTTGTAGACGGGGGGGGAAAGGAGGGAGAAAGGCAGGAAGAGAAACATCAATGTGTGGTTGCCTCTCACGCGCCCCCAATCTGGGACCTGGCCCACAACCGAAGCATGTGCCCTGACTGGCTAACGAACCGGAGACCCTTTGGTTCCCCGGCCCACATTCAATCCACTGAGCCACACCAGCCCGGGCGCAAGTCAGTGTTTTTAGTAAGTGAAACTACCTTATAAACACATTATTTGTACTTTATATAGTCTGTATATTCATCACATTGACAAGAAAACAATCATGAGATGCCCTGAATTAAATTACAGCAGGCCAGAGGGAGGAAGGGAGAGACGGGAGAGGTTAACAACAAGGACAAGCCAAGACAACACTGCTTACATTCCTGAGCTTGAGTGGAAACAGAATTATCTTCTAGGCGTCTATTTCTGTGATTATTTAAAGAAAAAGCCAGGTGCCACCGGTCACCAGGAGCCTCTGTTTCTTGCTGACCCGTGAACTTTCCAGACTGTTGCGACCATCAAGCTGAAGGACCAAACCCTTCTTCTTAAGGACTAAGTATCTACCCCAGAACTAGCCCCGTTTTGCCTCCACCCACCCCCTTATCTGATAGCTAATGTAAATTCTTTCAAAACAACTTAGGTCTTTCTTCCTCAAACTGTTTCCACAAAAGAGCCCATCAGCCCCAGGACAGCGGACTTGCCTTTTCCATGTGGACCTCCATCACCCGCAGGACCGGGTCCTTTTCTGACGAGCACTTGGCTTAGGAAACCCCTTCTTTCACAGCTTTCGGCTGTGGAGGTTTTTTTGTTGAACAACATCATAATGCTTTACTATATGGTAGTGTTGTTTTAGGTTTCATGTGTTATTAAGTATAATTTGGTAGGTGATTTTGGATCTGGGAATGCTCAAAACTTTTTCCATATAAATTTGTGGCAAGAGCTTCTTTGCTCTCTGCCATTTCAGTTTAGGAAAGTTGCACAGGAGCACTGTGCCTTCAGAAAGCAGGGAAATCTGTAATGCATATGGGCTAAAGAGAGGCTCCAAAGCATTATGGATAAGTAAGTGTTAAAACTATAGAAGTGTCAAAAGGGCAAAAATTAGAAAAATCAGAAATTCGCATAATTCAAAGAGCTGGCGAGGATTTGAGAACAGACCTGTCATCGGGCCTGGTGTTCGTGTGAATTCCCAACAGCAGTCTGGTAGCACGCGGGGCGGGGGGCGGGGGCGCTTTGTGCGCTCTTTCCCTTTGCCCCCATGAACCACACCCCGGGACGACGTCACAGAAAAAACCACACCATTCAGGCCCATGGAGCATATGAGTGATGACATTCCTCCGACCATTGCTTGTCATATTAGGGGAGCTGGAAGGAACCATCATATTTATCATTAGGTAAATGTTTACATAAAATGTGGTGTATTCTTACTACAGAATACATGGCAGCAGTTAGATGAAACAGACATGCCATATGTGGAGCGACGTAGATCCTAAAATCGTACGGATGAGTGAATAATGAAAGCAGAGAAATAGAGGGTCTGGCAGAGGTAAGGCCTGTTTGACTGGTTGGTAGGATAATGAATGAGTGTAATAATTTATAGTTTTAATTGGAACATTTCACCTAAAATGTCATGTGGTATGCTTGAGGGTGATATTGTTATGCTACAGAATTACATGCTTATGATTTTGTAGTAACAAAAGATTTTGTAATAAAAGAGGGGCGTTATTTGTGCCCGACACTGTCTGTATCCGAGTACCATTTATATCCATCAAAAACACATTCACACATTAAAATCCTACAAATTTACATGGATGCATACATAATTTTTAGAATACTGAACAATTAGAGTGAGGCAAGAGATGAAGTGGTTGGAGGTAAGAGAATAGAATAGAATGAAATAAAACATGTTTTTACAAGGATGAATTGTGATAATTTGCTAAGAATTCTGTGTGTGTAGTATAAATAATAATAAAAAGGTGGGTTTTCAAAACTATCATCCTATAACTACTTCTAATGTGTTTATTCTTCCATATAAATCTTTAAATCTTTTACTCACATATAATGAAATATTTTCATTTAAATCTTTTATTAATAAACACATTACATAGTCTATTCACTGGAGATGTACTTCGGAATAAAGAGTGAGATAGGGAGCCACCTCTGTTTATCCCTAGTAGCAGCTCGTTGATGTTACACATATTTAATGACTAATTAATATTTTCCCATTAATTTGAGAAGCAATCACTATTGTACACTAAATTCCAGTATGCGCTTAAAATGATTTCAACAAATGTCACATTAAAATTAAGTTAGAAATCACCCACAAAATGTTACTGCAGTATGCCAAATACTTGGAAATAAAACAGCAATGAACATCTAAATACCCATGAGTCAAAGAAAAAAATCACAGTGAAAGTTATAAAACATTTTAATTGACTTTTAATGAATATTCAACATCAACCTTGAAAGATGCGCCCAAAATCATGCTGATATTTACCTTTAGTAACTGTTTTTAAAAAACCAGTAAAGGATCTATTTCAAGAGATTAGAAAAATAATGGAAATTAAGTCCAAAGAAATTTGAAGTAAATAATTATAAGACTAAATTTAATGATCTAGAAATTAGACATTAGAAATGATTAACAAGAGCAAAATAAATAACCCCTAATAAGGCTAATAAGAAATAGAAATGACAAGGAATAAATTAATAGTATCATAAGATTGGAAATAAAAAGAACATCATTGCAGTCTGTAGGCAGTAAAGAGATAATCATGATAGTATGAATAAGTTTATATCAATAAATTTGAATATTTAGATAGAAAAGGTATATTCCTTAAAAACACAATTTACCACAGAGCTACTGGTCTAGATTCCGGTAGATTCTGTAAATCCTACAGAAATTTAGGGCATGCCACTTTGATACAGTTTTTAGGGTACTAGTGGCCCAGGGCACACCAATTAAGGAAAAATTATTGTACCTTGAACTCCTTACCACAAACAAGCATAGCACTTGGGGCCTTGTTCGTTTTTGTTTTTGTTTTCCTTCTTAAAGATTTTATCTATTTATTTTTAGAGAAAGGGGAAGGGAGGGAGAAAGAGAGGGAGAGAAACATTGAGTGGTTGCCTCTTGCACGTCCCCAACTGGGGACCTGGTCCGCCTGGACTGGGAATAAAACCAGTGACCTTTTGGTTTGCAGGCCAGCACCCCATCCACTGAGCCGCACCAGCCAGGGCAGTTTTTCTTTCTTAATTTTTTTCTCTTATTGATTGTAGAGAAAGGGGAACAGAGGGAGAAAGAGGGGAAAAAACATCTATGTGAGAAAGAAACATGGATCTGCTGCCTCTTGCCTGCGCCCCGACTGGGAACCAAACCTACAAGCCAGGCACGTACCCTGCCCGGGAATGAGACCCGCAACCTTTCTGTTTGCAGGACACTGCCCAACCCACTGGGCCACACCGGCCAGGGCCACTTTCAGTTTGGAAGACAGTGTAGATCACCTGTGACAACAGCACTCCAGCCCATTTAGTCAGTGACTCCTGAGTCTCTGAATGTTGAGTGGGGCCTAGAGGAAGAGAGGGGGCTTGTCCACAGCAGGACAAAGCTGCTGGGGAAGCTAACCAGCCCTTCAGGCCACATGACCCAATGTATCCCATACCGGGCACGGGCACCTGCCCATGGAACTGGAAATGCCCATACAAATCCAGCTGATCAGATTCACTGAGTCTTACGCTTGAGCAGGCGCTACGGCATCCATGATGTAGGTGGTGCATTAAGAATTGAGCCCAGGGATACCCAGGACTCATAAGAAAACCAAAGTGACCCAGAGCCCACTGTCATCTCCCTGTGTCGCAGGAATTCAGGTCACACCTATGCACTGTTTGCTACAAACAGCTGATGAAGGAGGCATGCATTTGGACCTGTTCACAGATGAGTTGGTTCAATGATTGACCGTTACCAAATGACAGGTTAGGACAGGACAGTGTTAAAAGACAGCAGTGAAGGGAAGTCTGCTTAGTGGGCAGAGTTGATAGAAACACACTTGGTCCTGAATTTTTTTTGAAAGGTCAGTGATCTGAGGATTTTTAAGTACATATACATCATATAAATATTATATCATATTTCCAGGCAGTGGGAGTAGTTTGTCTAGTTGGCCGACATGCTGAAAAGAGCAAGATGGGAAACCACTTGGGCTACATCCCATAATTTCGGTATGCAGTATTTCCATTTTTGTTTGTTTGGAGACGTTTTAGTTTCCCTTTACATATTCTTTGACCCATTATTGTCCCGATTTCTTTGCATTGTCTTTCGGTGTCTCCTGGTAGCTCACTGAGCTTCTCCAAAGTAGCTATGTTGAATTCTTTATCAAGGAATTAGCAGATCCTCATGGCTTTCATCTTGGTTACTAGATTATTGAGGCCAATGGTAGTGTCATGTGTCCTGGATTTTTTTATGTTCCTTGAAGGTTTACGTTTCTGTCTTTGCGTTCGAAACAGCAGTCACCTCCTCCAGCTCTTGCTGACTTTGGGAGAGAAAGGATAGTCCTCTCTCTGCCTGTGCGTACGCCTGCTCTATGCTTCTTGCGCCCTCTTGTGGCGGAATTCTAGAGTTTGCCTGCCTTCTCTAATCTTGCTATGAACCTGGCTAAGGGCTGACAGTCTCTCTTTAGTTTTCCCAAAGGTGGCGCTCAAGCTCAAGTTCACGGTTTTCTTCCGGCTTGCAGATTCCAGCCAGCTTTCCGCCTAAATGCACTTTCTGTCAAAGCCTAGAAGTGCCTCATTGTCAGCGTCCGCTCAGCTGGGGAAGCGGTGCTCACACACACTCTCGCGCCTCCCGCTTCCCACCTCCACCCGCAACGAGAAACCACAGGCTGGGAAGACCTCTCTTGGCCTTAAGCTGTGCTCCATGCGGGGCAGGGATCATGCAGGTAAACTCAAGCTATTTTCTTTCTCCAATGCATCCAAAACTTTTTTTTTTTAATCCAACAGAAGGCTGGAGTTCCGCAAAGGCTCTTCTTGTCCGTCGGTGATTGTCTTAAGACAGTGTTTTTTTTAGGGGCTGCAAGAGCACAGCCAAGAGCGCTTGAGCTGGTTCATAGGCCACTGCCGGATCTACAGAAGGATGCCTCTTACCTGACACACAGGTAGTTGAGGCTCCTCCTGGGTCCGTGGGCGCTGGATCCCATGGGTCCCACCAAAGCACTTTTGTCTGTGTGTCAGAACCAATTTAATGTTGCTGCGGGGCAAAGACAATTTACTCCACCGCGATGTTCATGTCACTGCTCTGAAAACTGATTTTGGGCCAGTCTGCCTAGCAGCGCTGCTGGGGAAGGTGAAAGGAAAGAATAGAGGGCAAGTGTTTGCAAGGTCGGGCAGGAAAAGCCAAGAGCCAAGGATGATGTCTGCAGGCAGGGCCGCGGTGCAGCCTCTGAGCCACAGGTGGTCTAAAGGAAGGGACAGAAGTTGCGATAAAGTTAAGACACAACCCAGGAAGAGGAAGAAAGGCAATTTCTTTTTTTTTTATTTACAAATCCTGTTTATTCTATTACAGTTGTCTCAACTTTTCCCCCTTTACCCCCTCCACCCATCGCACCCCCACCCCTTGCTCCCACAGTCGATTCCCACTCTGTTGTCCATGTCCATGGGTCATTCATACAAGTTCTTTGTCTAGTCCCTTCCCCTTCTTTCCACCATAGTCCTCTTTCCCCTCCCCTCTGGTCACTTTCAGTCTGCTCCGTGTTTCCGTGCCTGTGGTTTATTTTGTTGAATAGAGTTCACTTATAGGTGACATCATACGGTAACTGTCTTTCTTCAATTGGCTTATTTCACTTAGCTTAATATTCTCCACTTCCATCCATGTTGTTGCAAAAGGTAGGAGTTCCTTCTTTCCTCTGTGCTCCCTGGACTTGTGTGACTTTTTCTCTCCTCCAATTGGGGAAGTTTTCCATAATTGCTTTTTCAAACAGGTTCTCTATCCCTTCCTCATCCTCTTCTCCTTCTGGTATCCCTGTTATATGGATATTATTACGTTTCAGGTTGCCCTGCATTTCTCTAAATGCCTCTTCATTCTTTTTGAGTCTTTTTTCATTTTCTTGCTCTTTCTGGGAGCTTTTTTCTACCTTGTCCTCCAGCTCACTGATTCGGTCCTCAGCTTCATCTAGCCTGCTTTGGATTCCTTCTATTGTGTTCTTCAATTCAGAAATTGTATTCTTCATTTCCTCTTGTCTCTTATTGATAGTTTCTATGTCCTTTTTCATGCTGATATAGTTTGCAGTAAGTTCCTCATAGTTTCCCTGTAGTTTTTGGTAATTCTCTCTGAGCTCACTGAGCTCATTGAGCTTCCTTAGAACCGTTGTTTGGAACTCGGTATCTGATAGTTTACTTGCCTCTATTTCATTTAGTTCTCTTTCTGGGGATTCCTCCTTTCCCTTTGAGTGGGGCATATCTCTTTGTCTTCCCATTATTCATGAGCCTCTTCTTTTTTGCTTCTGCTTAAGTTGATCTGTCTTGATTTCCTGACTTTGTGGTCTTCTATGGTTGGAGACCACTGTTTTTACTTCCTGGATCTGCCTCTGATGAAATGCAATTTCAATACATCTACCCTGCTTCATGTTATTTTTTACGTTATAAACATTATCATTCAACAATATTAAGTACCTACTATTTGTAAGATACTGTTCTGGGCACTCCAAATACACAAGAGAACAAAGAATGTATCTCTGTCCATGGAGCTCATGTTTAATAATAGCACATGTTTGGTGAGAAACCTTGAGAAAATATTGCAATTTGTAAGGAAGAAAAATGACATTCTTTAATTTCACCAGGAAAAGACAGTGTTAACATTTTGTTGCATTTTTTTTCACTTTTTGCTATGTCTACACTCACAGATCTATACAGTCTAAAGTTTGGGGCTTTTTTATTGTACCCTTGATTTACACAGTGCTATACGATTTATGAAAGGATATTAAACTGCCAAACCCTCTTTATTAAAATTGCTATTAAAACCCTCTTTAATAGAAATTGTATTTGTCAATGGCTTGAGAATTATTAGGGGCTTTAAATACCAGATTTTGTAATATATTGATTAGATGCATGTGTGTGACAGAGAGAAATGTGGGAGAGGAAACAATAGAAATACTTTTCAGGTTTATGATTTATTCTACTAATGGGTAATGCAGGTATCAATAACCAAGCATATAACTCAGTGAGAGGAGTAAATTTGATGTGCAGAAGATGCAGCTTTGAGGCATCCCTAGGGCATGCCACCGGCCACCAGCATGGTGCTGACCATCAGTGTCTGAGCTGGACATACAGGTCTGGATTGTACATTAAGGAAGACCAAGGATGAGGTCACCAGGCTAGTGTGTGTGGAGTAAGAAAGTGGTTAGAAGCTGAGTTCCAGGGATCTAACACTGACCCAAAGTCTTAGCCTGGGACTTCCCAGTCTGTGGGAGCCTGAGATGTTTCTCGGACATTCTAGAGTTTTCGTCTACCCTTGCATACACCTCAAATGGCTCCGAAGTTCCCTGATTGAGCTATCTCTTGGGTTCAGCCTTAATAAAATGGATTAATGGGATCAGAAATTGAGGGATAGATTTCCTGTGTTTATTTCTTCCCCTCCCCCTCCACACACATACATTAGAATTTGACTTAGTTTTCCCACATAAGAACGCTTAATTATTGTAGGAAAACATGAAGGGAAGTTGTGCATTGGAAGTTCAGTAACAGCACTGTGAAGTCTCAAAATTATGTGTAGGCTAGAACTTTAGGAGTCCTGGTGACAGAAGAGAAAATTCATTCTGTTCTGGGATCTTGACTTTCAGAAGTCAAACAGATCATTCTTAAAAGAGTTTGAAAACATTTTTATATAGTGTCCACAGTTTTTTGTTGAGCTCAGTGGGAGAAATAGTACATCAATTCCATCTTCCTGAAAGTAGAAGTCTGGCATTTAGTTTTTAATGTTGTATAAAAATATTATTTGAATTCTGAGTCTTTGCCCTCACTTAAATTTGTCACCTCAAGCAAGAATCT
The DNA here is from genome assembly GCF_021234165.1 of Pteronotus mesoamericanus. NCBI lineage: Eukaryota > Metazoa > Chordata > Mammalia > Chiroptera > Mormoopidae > Pteronotus > Pteronotus mesoamericanus. The sequence continues at coordinate 15,747 of NW_026555123.1, forward strand.
CCTTCACTTCACCCTAGTTCTGGACTTGTTTAGAAGTCATCTTAGAGTCTGGAATAATTCTAAAAATCAATCCAAAATAAGACAAGAAAGAAGTAACACAACTGTAAGAAAAACAGAAAACATAATATTAACATAATAAATTTAATCTCAAATACATTAGAATGACATTAAAAATAATAGACTAGGGCACTCCAATATTAAGAGGTTAAGAAAAAGAGGAATATCCACAGAGATACCAAAGAGAGTCGTGCGAGTTCCATGTTTGCAATGAAATGAAATGAAATGAACGCACCAGCTGTGCTCAGATCTGAAAGGACCCTTTGACAATAACATTCTGGAGTATCCCGAGTGGCCAGGAGAATAGTAGCCTTTTCCACACCCGGATGTTATTGCATTTCATACTGTTGTGGTGCCCAGATGGAACCAGAGCTGAACTTGAACACTCAGCTGCTTGAGACAATGCTGAAAACCACATTCTAGGCCTGGCGTGTCGCCTCCCTGCTTAGCCTGCTCTCTTCGGGGACTTTTGCTCCCTGGCCACTGTTCTGCCTTCTTTCCCAGGCCCACAAGATGACTGAGTAACCCCCTGATTTGGAGTTTCCGAGCCGGCGTTTGATAACTGGTATATGAGTCGCTATCCAAGCTGGAAGCAACTATGTAAGCGCCCTGGAGTACATACGACCGGCCTGAGTCCAGCACGTTGCCTGCAAGAAGGAATGGAGGAAATAATAGTCCTAATCATTCGGTCAGTTTCTTGTTTGCTGCATATTTAAATTATTCCTTGCCCCTACAAAAAATCTGGACTTGTCAAATCTTTTTTCAGCTCATTGTACCTGGATTCACTGGGAACATCCTCCATTTTCAGTTCCTTTGGGCAGTCACAAAGAAGACCTCAATTTTAATCCATAAATGGCTTCTAAAAAATTCTGACAGGTTGCAATATGAATGTTACACTGGGGCCTAACGGTGAACACCATTCACTGAAAGCTTAGTACACACCGGGGACTAACCTAAGTGCTGCCCACGTGTTATCTCCTTTGTTTCCCATAACAACATGGTTTGAAAGGTGAGGAAGTGGGAGTTTAATGACGTTAAACAATTTGCCAAAAGTCACCTAGCTATAAAGTGGAACTTCAATCAGGCTATCTTTCAAACCAAACTCAACCACCACACTGTCTCCTTCCCAATGTTGCCTTGAAAAATACAAAAGGATACCACTAAGGTAGCCAGAACTTTTTGTCAATTGTCCTTACATTTGAAGAATCCATACTAACTCCAGAAAACATCTATAAACCTGGTTATTATTAACTGATACGAAATCTGCACAGAACCACATCACTTCACTCATATGTGGGATATAAAACTGAAAGCAGCAAATGAACAAACAAGAAAAACAAACAAAAACTCATAGACACAGAGAACAGTACGGTGGTGACCAGAGGGCCTATTAAAATATAGGCGCAAGCTGGTGTGGCTCAGTACATTGAGTGCCGGACTGCGAACCAAAGGGTCGTCAGTTCAATTCCCAGTCAGGGCACAGGCCTGGGTTGTGGGCCAGGTCCCCAGTAGGGGGCACATGAGTGGCAACTACACATTGATGTTTCTCTCCCTCTTTCCCCCTCCCTTCCCCTCTCTAAAAATAAATAAATAAATAAATAAATAATTTAAAAAAAAAATAAAACAAACTAAAAAGGACAATGTAATCTGGACCTAAGACATTAGAAGGTGTCGGGGGCTGTGGTGAATGGATAGCTTATATCCCATGTAGAGAGGGCAGTCTCCATTTGACTTAACTCAATTTTTGTTCTAAAGAAAAGTAGCCTTATATGCTTGAATTTCCAAAAAGCCTATTTCTATGTTCAACTTCTTCAAATTAAAAAACAACAACAACAAACGAAAATACCACGTGGCCTGGGCTAGTTTGGCTCAGTGGACTGAGTGTCAGCCTGCGAACCAAAGGGTCACAGTTCCATTCCTGGTCAGGTCTCTTACCTGGGTTGATGGCCAGGTCCCCAGTTGTGGGAGCCAACTGATGTTTCTCTCCCTTTCTCCCTCCCTTCCCCTTTCTCTAAAAATAAATAAAAAAATTAAATAACTGTGTGAATAATGACAATATTAAAATACCAGTAGTCCACTTCAACCTATAAGCTGCTAATCTATTATCCCTGCATATTTTCCTTAAACAATCTCACCTATTTTCATGGCTTCAATACCCACTTTATGTTGAAAATCTCTAAGGTTAGCTCTCGCACCTAGATTCTTTATTCGGGTTGTGTATTATCTCCATTCAGTTGTCTTCTTAAAATTATGCCTCCCCTCCTCATCCTCTCTCCCCACCAGTTCCTCCACCTGTATTCCCTATTTTGGTTATGGTACCAACAATCAACCTGCTTAAGCCAGAAATCTAGAAGCCATCCTTGACTGTTCTTCCCTTGTCATGAATGTATTCAACATTACATATACAGTACCTATGGCATACTTTCCAGTCAATACTGGTTCTATCACTAGATTCCATAGTTCTCTGGTGCATTTGCACCATGGTTTCATCTGGGTCTAACAGCCTCCCAAATGGTCTCTCCTCTTGCATCTTGTCTCATTATCTATTCTCTGCGTTCAGGGTAGAATTCTCATTCTAAAAGGTAAATCTTAGGAAGTTACTATACTGCTCAATCTCCAAGGCGTCCCTTTGCCAGTATAAGAAAAATCTTACATCTTCAACAGTGTTTGCACGGCCCCTGTGGGTCTGTCTCAGCAACAGTCTTTCAGTTCCCGGAAGGCTATAGTCTCAGTGTGCCTTGGCTAACAACGCTCGGAGTTTGGGTTGCTTCTTCAAGGTCGCTAGCTTTCCTTGACCCCCCGGATTACATTGTTCTTCACATCTCGTAACACACACAAATCAGCCCCCAGTCAATTAACTGCTTGAGGTGTCTATCAGACCAATAATCAGAAGGCAGACACCTCATATGCCTTGTTCACCACTGGATTTCCCAGTCCCTTAAAGCACTGCCTATCACAGCGTTGACTCTCAATAAATGCCTGCTGAAATAATGGTTACATTCACTTGGCTATTTGAGTTCTTCCCTAACTCCCACCCTCTTTTCTTTTTGAGAAAATAAACGTCAACTATCTCGTTTTCCTTAAAAAAAAAAAAACCAACAAAACATTTTCCCTCCGAATGAATGGAGCCAGTCACGTGACTTTGCCAAAGGGTCCCCCGCTTCTCTGAGCGCGGTGGTGTAGCGAGTACGGTGTGGACCGCTGGAGTAACATCATGTGTAAGTAATTGGAGCAGATCCACCAGGTCCACAGCCTAGCTAGCACCCACGTGCTGGCCGCAAAGCACGGAGAGGGCGGGCACCCGGGAAGACGATCCCAGGCGGTGGGACGTGCTCGCGCCCGTGGCTGCCCAGCCCGCGCCGCGGCCGCCGGGTCTCGGAGCGAGCGCACGTGCGCCGGCCGGACCTGAGAGAAAGGAGCACCCGGCACTCGCGCAGACATGGAGGGCGAGGCGCTTTTTAGGGGTAGGGAAAGATGTGGGGCGAGTTCCGCCCCGGGAGGGGAGAGCAGAGCAGGTCAGGAGAGGCTTTGAGGGACACAGAGGAGAGAGGGAGGATTCCGAGCTAGGTAAGGCGGGCCGATCTGGGGCTGGGGAGGAAGGGGGCGGGGCGGGGCGGGGCCGGGGAGCAGCGGCATAAAAGCCCTGCGGGCGCGCGTGGCGGGTGGATCCTGAGGTCCCGGCGGAGCGCGCACGCGTGCAGTCGGGCCGGGCTGGGTGGAGACCGGAGATCCCAGCCGCGGCCCAGTCAGGCCCGGCACCGGCCCAACCCCCCGCAGCCCTATTTCCTTTTTCTCGCGCGCGCGCGCGGTCTCGCGGTCGCCAAGCGCGAAGTCCCCACGGTTGGCCCCTCCCCGCCGCTGGGTGCGTGGCCCGTCCCTCCGTGGTCTGCGCTCGCAGGCAGCCGCGTCAGCCGAAGGCCGACGCGGTGACGCTTTACGTCGACGTGAGTGACGCGCAGGTCCGGGCCGCTCCTCCTTCCTTGAGTGAGTGCCGGCCCGGTCGGGGCGGGGGAGGAGAGGGGGGGGCCGGGGAGGGAGAGGCGACCCGGGAGTCGTTGTGGGCCGCGGGCCGGACCGGGTTCCGGCGCGGCGGGAGCCAGGGCCGCGCAGGAGGGTTTGGCGGGCCGTTAGAGGGCCGCGGCGACTGTCGGCCTGTCCCCTGCCAGACTTGCGCGCCTGGGCGCCCGGAGCCTCCGGCGCGGCGCCCACCCCGCTCCAGCGCGCGTCTCCCGACTCCAATTAGGTCAGGCTCGGAGTCCTGCGGCCGCCGCTCCGGCCCCCGGCGGCTCGCCTTCCTTTCTTCTCTCGCCTTCCTCTCGCCTCCCCCTCCCCCCCTTTCTTTCACGTTGCTGGGGTGTTTTTGTTGTTCTCTGCTTTTGGGGTTCTGTTCCCGAGCCCGAGCTCATGGGTGTACATTATCATGCTCCTCTTTTGTAGAGCAGCCCGCCGGCCATGGAGGCCGAAGAGACGATGGACTGCCTTCAGGAGTTCCCGGAACATCACAAAATGATCCTGGACCGATTGAATGAACAGCGAGAGCAGGACCGGTTTACTGACATCACCCTGATTGTCGACGGTGGGTGGGGTGGTGGGCTTTTGGGGCTTCGGTTCCCACCTCCCTTTTTCCCACTCCCTACGGCTCTCTATCAAAGTCTGCAGAAAGTGCGCGCGGAGCCCCAGGGCACTTGTCCTTGCCGCTCACAGGGACCGGCGGCCTGCGGAGGCTCTCGTTGGCGGGCAGTGACGATTTGGACAGAACCGGGGCATTTTAACTTCTGGAAGTTTTCCCATTGCACACCTGAGTACAGGAGTATGGGTGGGGACAGGGAGGACGTCTCTAAATGTTTGGTTAATGGCCTTCTCTGGGTTAGCTTCTTTTGGGTGTCCCACGGGAGTCGTGTGGAGGTTGATACCCTCCCCCCGCCCCCAGTTTCACAAATGGTCTCGGAAGGAGACTGAGGGGATCCTTTGCGGCGCTCGTACCCACCCTCTTTGGGAACCTCCAGAGTAAAACGGGGCCTTTGTCAATCTTCGGTGTTGTTATTGTAAGGGAGGCAAACCCAGCTTGGGTGTCTCTTCAGTGGAGTGAAATAGACTTCTTCCAGATATTAGGCATATTAAAATGTTGCCCATAACAACCACGTGCAGCTTCGTGCTTGTTTTGTGGCTGTTTTTTCTCCCTTTCCAAACGATCTGTAACCTTCTGGGTGGTGTTTATATTTAGCATATTTAGTAGTTTCCACTGGCTAGGATATGCCTTTCACTCTTTAATTAAGTGGTAGGAGGTTCCTACCTCCTGAAGTATTGTAAACTGGTCTTTATAAACTGACTTAATAAGGCCTTTGAGGTAAAGATCTGGCTTTGTGTCTAATTGAGATTAAAATTTGTCAAGACAGCTGCCAAGAATATTCTGACTTTAGTTCAGTAATTTATGTAGTTGTATAATTACATTACGAAGATTTACTTCATATAGTTTTCTAGGTCGTTTTCTAGTTTTATATCTGATTTTTGTGAACATGTATGATTTTATTTTCTTTTTATTTAGGTCACCATTTTAAGGCCCACAAGGCTGTTTTGGCTGCTTGCAGTAAGTTCTTCTACAAATTCTTTCAGGAGTTTACTCAGGAACCTTTGGTGGAGATAGAAGGTAAATGCTTGTTTGAAATAAAACAGTTTAGGAAATGTTACGGTTGATGAAGTTTTAGGCATTTAATTTAGCAAGATACCATGGGACACAGGCATCAGGGGTTTTGTTAGGCAACTGGATAAATCGTTCTTTTGACACCTGAGAATTCTTACTTTCAGTCGAGTGCTTGGTGCAGCGATCTGCCAGGAAAGAAACTTCCGTTAGGTCGTCGGTGTTGGTCTCTTAAAGGAGTCTCTTCCACTGCTATAGCCAGCAGTCCCTTGCTGTGTTTTGAAACCCTATGACACGTAAATTCCCATCTTCGTTTGGTGGGCTTGGGTTTCAGATTGTGGGGTGCTGAGGGGTAGAGCAGAGGCCTCTCCTAGCAGGGGTTACAGGTGTGAAGTGGCTGCCGTGCCGTGCAAAGGGCGAAAGACGAACTGAGCTAGCGTTCAGAAGTTCTGGTGGCTCTCGGAGGCCGGCAACGGAAGGGGCTATCCACCCGACTGCCTCGTGGGAGTAAGTGATCTTTTGTACTTGCTTGATTTTTCTGTAATAAGGGCCTGCCAACTGCTAGGTGTTGTGCTGTGTAGTTTATGTACGTTTCCTGAGGTTCACAGTGGTGATCCTTTGAAGTAAGTGATATTATTTCCAATTAATACATCAGGGAATAGGCTCCAAATGGTTACTTGCCCAAGGTTGCCTAGCTCACAAGGGAGTCACAGTTCAGAACCAGGAAATAAGGCAGCTTGCCCACATAAATACCGAGTTTTAGCTGCTTTCCAGGCTTTCTGAGTTTTGGTTTTGTATCTCTCTTGCCGTATACATACTCTTTGTTATGAATGGGTTGCCTAGAAACACTATTCCCTTGGAAAAATTTCTATGCCTAGGGGAGTGAAGAGTTAAGAATATCCTTTATTTTAGTACATCCCAGTTTGTCTAGCAGTCTGCCTGCCATGTCCATGGGTAGATTATCTTTGGATCATCTGTGGCGGGCAGCGTACAGGCATAATGGGAATCCACAAAGCTTACTGACAGGGGAATCTAGCTGCCTGGATGGCATTGGGTTCTCACACAAGGTAAGATTTCATGCATTAATCCACCTGAGCTACTGTGTGACCCCAGGCAGGTTACTTTACCTTAATTGCATACTAGGCTCCTCTAAAAAGTGGGTTATTAGGCTTGATTAATTGAAATAACGTGTGGAGTACCTGGCATAGTGTTTAGTGGATTGTGGAAGCTTAATGAATTGGGGCTATTTGCCCATTGAATATACTTATTGTATATATGCTATGTTATAGCCATGAAATGAAGAATTGATGAATAAGATAACCTTATCTTTTTAAATAAGGTAACTTTAAAAATTGGCAGATTTAATCGCGGATAAGCAACAGGTAAAGAAAGTGCAGAAAGGGTTGCAGAGGCTTTTATTGTGGAGTGGTGTCCCTGAGGAGGGAAAGCGCGGTGGGATCTACCTTAGAGAGATGGGAGAGACTGCAGAGCAGCGAGGTTGACTTCTGCGCAGACTCTTAAAAAGTTGAAAAGGAAAGGGCTAGGCTAACATGCAAATGCTGGTGCAGCAGGGAGTGCTGAACCACCGGAGAGGCAGGTGCTTCCCTTCTGAAGACTGGTCGCCTTGGCACGTCTCTGGGACCTCGCGGGGCCCCTGGCTGCCATGTCCGTTGCAGTACAGCACACACAGGTCTTCGGTGTTTAACCTGTAGACCCGTAAGAAAGTAAAATGTAAGAACACTTTCTGTTTTTGTTATTTGCCAGAGTCAGGCTTAAAGAATCCGTTTGTCTCCATGTCTCCTTTAGCCGTGGGTGTGGGGGTGGCTGCGCCGTCCACCTGGCTCCCCGGCCGTTGAGAAAACCCGAGTTGTAGTCCTGGCTTTGCTGTCTGTCAGCTGTGCGACTGTGGGCATGTTGGCTTGCTTTCTTTTCTTAATCTGAAAATAAGTAATTTTGGACCACATTGTGGATGTTTTGAATATTAGGTCATCCTCCTCTGGGTGTCCTGGAGAATGCTTTCGTTGTTTTGATTTTGGTTTATTTTCGGAGGCTGTCAACCTGGTTAGGGTCAGACCGCCTTATGTGGGCTGTGGATCCAACGCCAATTTCATTTTCAAAACCTGTGGTGAGCTGTGCGGGCTCCAGGTGTGCCTCGCGGGCCGGTAGTTCACGCCGCAGTGCCGTTGTCAGCCTTCGCTGCGTCCCCTCACCGCATGGGTGGCTCGGCGCTGAGCTGGAGTCTGCACACACAGATTGAGGCGGCCTTTTCTCCAGATCTCCCTGAGCGCCTCCTCACACGAGCTCCCAGCTGAAAAACGGGGGTTGTAGCTTCCCTGTACCGTCTGCGGTCCCCACTGCGGGGTCTACTTCTTGGACAAAGTGGTGAGAGAAAAGGGAAAGAACAAAATAACAAGAATTCTCTTCATCTCTTGACATCATAGCCTCTTTCCTAGTTCTCTGTCAGTGAGAACTCGCTCTCAGACTGGAGGTGCTTGCTCGGTGGCCGCCAGTCGCAGGGGTGCAGCCTCGGAGCCGGGGCTTGCCTTTGGGGAGGGCAGAGGCAGAAGAACAAAGCCAAGCACTCTTTCCTCACGCGCACCCACACAGACTCTCCATCTTCTTTCCTGGCCTTCTCGCCAGAGTTCCTCTTGAAGCTGCTTCTGTCTGCACCTGCTGCACAGTTGTGGGATTTGGACCATCCTAAGCTGGGATATGTGGGAGGAAAAAGAAAAAACCAGGAAACTCTCTGCTGTTTGAGTTTTGATTTCTCTCTGCAATCTGCTTGATTCCATTTATTTTTCAGAATCCTTGTTTACTTGCTTCATGTATTCTGTCCAGGATTTTTAGTTGTAATCAGTAGAGAATATAGGGTAGAGTGTGCTTCTCCGGCTTAACTAGAACTGGAGCCCCCTGCCCTGTAACTCCAGGTCAGGTGACTCAGTCTTTGAGGGTTGGATTCCAAGCACCTATATTTAAAAGTTGCTTAGGTCCTTGTTACTGGAGGTGTGGTCTGAGGACCGACGATAATGGGCGACACCTGGGAGCTCGTTAGAAGCGAGGACTCTTGGCCTCCGCCCTGGACCTACTGAATCAGCCTCGGATCCTTAGATGGTCCCCCTGAACAGCAGTGTTAGGGCAGCAGGGCCCAGAGCCATCCCACTGTGCGGCCACTGTGGGGGACCACCGCCTCACAGGGTGTTGTGGGAGCAGATGACATGCTTGTAAAAGGAATTTCATTTCTGATATGCTCTGTGAGTGTCAGCTGTCATTAGATGCCAACTGAGCTATCTCTCCCCCTGTTTTCTACATCTCTGGTGTAGTAAGTTACCTTTGATTAGAACCACAGGTGCACCTTTGGCTTCAAATAAAAATTCTTGTCCACAAATCCAGTTGCTTTGTGGCTTGTGACTCAGATTCACGCCACATAGAATCTTCGATGAACGTTCACTCCTTTATTTGGAGCACAGCCTTCTCACCTGAGCCTCCAGTTTTCTAAGCCCATTCTTTCTCTCTTCCTCCTGAAACCACATCCACGAGCACCTAGTTTTCTCTCATCGCAACCCCACGGCCGTGTAAATTTGAGCCCTTACTGTTAAGGACGGGACACCCAAGTCCATGTTCAGGCATGTGCTTTTTGAGTGGGAGTTTTCACTAACTGGGGGAATTCCCTAAAACTAGAGACGTTTCAGAATTCTTCCCCTTTGTTTCTTTCTCTGGAGAAAAAAGACAACTCAGATTAAGGTGTAACATTTTCCTTAGATACTTGTTCAGAAAAGTTGTATTCTATAGCACACTTCTATTATGAGAGAAGTAAGGGATTGAGGGGAAAATGGGCTGAGATTTGAAAGTTAACAACTTCGTTTTGATAGAGAATATTTTTACGCCCATTCATTACCCACCATCACCTCACTTCTCTGGGCAGGACTTAACCGGTCTAGTTCATGTTAGCTAATTAACCACTCAGCTCAGAGCTTTATTCCTATGAACATTGTTGGACTGGATACATAAGAAGCACCAAGGATGCTTATAAAAACGTTTTCCTATCCCAATTTTGATTCTGGAGATCAGGGACCCATGGGGTGGGGGGTGTTTGCGCATGCGCTTGAGTTTGAAGTGAAAGTTTGTTAGAGAGTAGACTACTCCACAGGCAGAGCAGCATTTAAAAAAAATTTGTTATTCATTTGAGAGAGAGACAAACATTGATCTGCTGCTCTACCCACTCATGCCTTCACTGATTGACTCTTGCATGTGCCCCTACCAGGAGCAAACCCAAATGCTGGCGCATTAGGACAAGCCCATGCTTTTATTAAGTCTACGGGTGACTGATGAACTAAGGTTAGGAACAGCATCCACACAGTTAAATTGTTGAGGCCAGATGTTTCTGGAAATTACAAATTTTTATAATTTTCTATAATCAGTACATATGCTACAAAATACTTCTACTGGGGTCTAAGGCCATACTCTGTAACCAAATAATATTTCAGCAGTATAGCACATTACTGTTTACTCTAATTGGGATAAAGACTATAAATAGCCTTATTTCAATTCAGATCAAATTTTGCTGCCAAATTATGGGAAAACGTCTGGTTTTAAAAGATTGGGGGACTTTGGGATTATAAATACGAGATTGTGGCCTGTAGTGAATGAGATCATGGGTATACAAACTCTGGCAGGAGCATTTTTCTGCCATTGTTGTATTTAAAAAGCTTCATCCGTAGGCTTTGGAATTGGGCCATCGGTTTGATCCTAGGTGGTTGTTTTTTTAATTTTATATATATTTTTAAAATTTTACTACGCTATTCCAGTTGTCCTGATTTTCCCCTTTTGCTCCCCTCCACCCAGCACCCCCCACTCCCTCAGGCAACCCCTCATCCTTGTTCATGTCTAAGAGTCATGCGTGTAAGTTCTTTGGCTCCTCTCTTTTACATCCCCATGGATATTCTGTAACTACCTATTGGTACTTCTTAATCCCCTAACCTCTCACCCATTCCCCTGCACCCCCCTCTCATCTCTCTTATCTTTAACATTTTAATTATGTGTCTTGGAGTGGGCCTCTTTGCATCTGTCTTGTTTGGGGCTCTCTGTGCTTCCTGGATTTGCATGTCTATTTCCTTCACCAAGTTAGGGAAGTTTTCTTCCATTATATTCTCAGATGATTTCCAATTTCTTGCTCTTTTTCTTCTGGCACCCGTATGAAGCAAACGTTGGCTTGCTTAAAGTTGTCCCACAGGATGCTAACCCTAACCCTCATTTTTTGGGGATTCTCTTTCCTTATTGTTCTGATTGGTTGTTTTTAGTTCTTTACATTTCAAGCCATTGATTTGATTCTTGGCTTCATCCACTCTGCTGCTGTTTCCCTGTAAATTGTTCTTTATTTCAATTAGTGTGTCTTTTGTTTCTCACTGGGTCTTTTTTGTGCTGCTGAGGTCCTCACTGAGTTCTTTGAGCATCCTTATGACCAGCGTTTTAAACTCTGCATCTGCTGGATTGCTTATCTCCATTTCATTCAGCTCTTTTTCTGGAGTTTTGATCTGTTCTTTCATTTGGGCCATGTTTCTTTGTCTCCTCATTTTGGCAGCTCCCCTGTGTTGATTTCTGTGTATTAGGTAGAGCTGCTCTGTGTCTTGACACTGTGGCCTATGTAGTCGGTGTCTTGTAGGGTCCAGTGGCACTGCCTCCCCTATCACCCAAGCTGGGTACTCAAGGTGCACCCTTCATGTGGGCTGAGTACACCCTCCTCTTGTAGTTGAGCCTTGATTGCTGTTGACAGATCAATGGGAGGGATTTACCCAGGCCAGTCAGTTTCAGGGACTGGCTGTGACCACTGACCACCAACCTCCGCCCTCTGTGGAGGGTCAGCTGTAGGGGGGCAGGGTGATGGTGCTCTGGTGTGGTCTGTAGCTGTCCACTGGGTGTGCAGGCCCTGGGGGTTCCCAGGTGGTGCAGACCAAGGTCAGCCCCCACCTGTGTTTTGCCTGGGGCCACCCTGCCTTAGTTTATTTATAAAGTAGTCTGGGATGGCTGCTACTTGTGGTGGCTTGGAGAAGCCAACTGTTGAATCTAGGTTGCTAGTTCCAGCCTGGGGCTCGCTGAGGCCAGGTGCTGCTAGTTTGAGAGGATTTAGGAAGTTCTAAAGCAGGAGCCAAGACCAGCCATTCAGATGGAAAAGCCGCTTGGGTGGGCCCATAAGTTGGGTGGAGCAATGGGATCTCCAAGGCGGGTCAGTGTTAACCAGGTTGGAGTTTCAGATATGGCACCAGCTTGCCAGCCCTGTGGCTCTGTGGGGGGAAGGCTTAGAAAAAGGACAGTGGCCTCTGCTCACCCTGATGCCACACCTCAGCCTCCCGCTGCACGCCCCTTGTGCCCCTCAAGCCACCTCCCTGGTAGTGGAGCCCAGAGGGAGTGAGTCTGAGGAGGTGGGTCCCTCCCTGTGTAGGTTCTTTAAGAGGAACTGCTTGGGGCTCAAGAAGTTTCTCCCAGGGACTCAATCCCTGCTGGTTTCTGCAGCCAGAAGTTGTAGGGACTTATCTTCCTGGCACTGGAACCCTGGACTGGGGGCCTGCTGTGGGGATGGGACTCCTCGCTCCTGAGATGTCTCTCCCAGACTTTTACCCTTCACACATGGGTATGGGATCAGCTCGTTCCACCTCTGTGCCCCTTCTAGCAGCCTAGATGGATGTGGTTTCTTTAATTCCATAGTCGTCAGAGTGCCATTCAACTCAGTTTCTGTCGGTTCTGAGCTACGGTGATTCTATTTTAGTTGTAATTTTGTTGTGGTTGTGCGAGGAGTCAAGCCATGTCTGCCTAGGCCGCCATCTTGACTGGAAGTGTGATCCTAGTTTTATTTTCACTTAGTGACTATGTGACTTGGGTAAGTTACTCTACTTCTCTGTGTCCTAACTTCCTCATCTGTAAAATGGAGATTGTAATAGTAAGTACTTCATAGGGCTGTTACCAGGAATGAGTTAGTACTTGTATTTAGTGTAAAGTATTTCAGTGTTGTTGTAAATATGCATGTATCTTGTATGTTCTATTAACAGTCAAAATTTCATTCCATTTTAGGAAAAATTTACACATTGTGTTTAAAAAGGACTTTTTAAACACGCTTTGCAGTACTTTGAAACATCTGGTCAAAACTGCCTCAAAAATAAAAAAATAAAAATAAAAACCCCAACAAAATCTAGTTGCCCATCCCTCAGGCTATTTTCATATATAATAAAGAATAACATGGTCAGAGACGACCAAGGGGAAAGATTCAGACTCAAATAAAAGTAGCCTTCAGTGAATCAGTTATTTTTAGTTAGCTTATTTGGTAGCATGTGACATGGTCATATCACATTATATTTTATGGTGTTTCTCATTATCCAGGTTGCTTTCATACATTTTGAAATGAGTCTACCCAGGCTCAGGGGTTTAGATTAGCCCCAGGTTACACAGGTCACGGAGAGCTGGGTGCTCAGCTAAAACTTTGAAGTTCTGGTCCCTGAATGATGCCCTTTCTTCTCACACATCGGGGATGCTGGATACTCCACCGACACTCACTGTTGCCCTGAGGCCATACTGAGGTGTATGAAGTGCGTGGGAAGAACATAATATTTCTGTATTTGCAATTGTGTATTTTGTGTGTAGTTTGGACTTGAGCATTTCTTATTAAAAGCTTTACATTAAATGTAATTTTTTCTTTGTTCCTCTCCGTAGCATTTTTTTAGCCTTGCATTAGCAGACTGAAATAATAGTATATAGCGTTAAAGGGCATAGAGAAACAAAGTATCCTTTTGGGCCAGAATTTAAACAGAAAACCTGTAAAGAAAAGTTGGAATCATGGTTTATTTTTGAAAATGATTTTAGCATTTATTTCTATTTTGTGTCCTGCATTCAGGAAGCATTGTGTTAGGCACTGTGAGGTCCCTCAAGTAGCTTATAGTAGAGATGATACCTCAGATCAGACCAGGCAGGTACAGAGTTCAGCCTAGGGGAAGTATAAAAGCAGGTTTCATTGAAGATGTGGCATTAGAATGGGGCCTTCATGGGTTGTAGGATTTGTAGAGATAAAGCGATTAAGCATTCAGGAAAGAGGGTAGGTGTTAATGAGGGCAAGGAATCTCTTAGGAAGTGAATGGGCTCGAGAATCAGGATAGAGTGTATGTGATAGATTTGAAAATGTGGAAGGGAAGATGGTGAGAGGTAGAAAAATCACATGAAGAACCTAGACGTAAAGGCAGAGTAGTGTTGAACTTGATTTGCTAAGCCATGGGAAGCCATCAGCGATTTTGGAGTTGAGTTGATGCAGGGCTCCCTGGCAGGTGTCGTCACATGTCTGACGTGGACCAGTGAGCCTGCTCATCTGTTTGAGTAACAGGTTTTACTCTTCTGTAAGGACATAGAAATCTTTGGGATTCATCTAAAAGTAGTTTGCTAGTTAGTGCTGGAACTTGGCTACAATAATATCATGCCAATAATGAGAATTCTGCCAGGAATTAATCTTCATAAGTGACAAGTACCAGTCAGGTTCCAGACCTTTTTCCCCCCCCTCTGTTATAAGATTTGAATCAACATGAATAAATGCTAATTCACATCTTTTTTTGCAGGTGTTAGTAAAATGGCCTTTAGTCATTTAATTGAGTTCACATATACAGCAAAATTAATGATACAAGGAGAAGAAGAAGCCAATGATGTGTGGAAAGCAGCGGAGTTTCTGCAAATGCTGGAAGCTATCAAAGCTCTTGAAGTCCGGTGAGCCCTCATTTAAGTCTGTATGCTTGCTGATTGGACCACATGTAGCTGAGTTCTGAAGCACCTGGTGCAAAGAGAAAGGAAAAAACAGTTACATTTTTTCGGGTTATAATTTGAGAGCATACTAATTGCTTGGGAGCCATTCCTGGTATTAAAATACAAAATTTCTCATAGGAAGTATAAAAAAAAAAAACAAACATTAAAAGACTCCACCGTCTTTCACAGTGAACACTGGCATTGTAATGCAGTGACTCGGACAAGCACTCTCAGGAGTCAGGCTGCCTGCGTAGTATCCCAGCTCCGCCGCCCCCGTGCGCACGTGCGTCTGTAATGAAGGCAGCAGCCTCCTGCAGCAGCTCCGTCTCCCTGTCTGTCGAATGGGGATGCTGATGGTACTTTCCGCATAAGATGCCTTGTGAGGGGAAAGGAACTGAAGCGTGTAGAGAGCTCAGCAAGGGGTCTGGCCCATGATGCTCTAAGATGCAAACTGCTGCTGTTACTTCCGCGCTCTGTTCCTCACGGTGGGTGGTCCTCAGTGTAAGTCGCTGGCACAGCATTGCAGGGCAGTTTGGTAAAATCAGTTTCACCTGGGATGAAATAATTTCGTCCAGCTCGCTCGTGTGGTTTAGTCTAAAGATACACTTCAGAGTTACTCTAAAAAATAATTGAACTGTAGACATTCATAAATATCATTTCTCCTAATGAGCTTTTAATTAGTTTGGTGACAGTTCAAGATTAAACTTCTCTGACAAAGGGTAGTGTGTCTACGTTCTCTGATGCCCTGGCACGTAGGTGTGCGGTAAGCATTAGTGGGTGGGCGCGTGCTAGGAGCAGACCACCCCTCCCTGCGGAGAGCGCGGGATGTGGGTGCTGAGACGGAGATGTCTTGAAGATGCATGCCTGACTAGGTCATATCTTCTCAAAGTGGAGGTAGCCTGGGGGGTACATTTATATGGATGGGCAATACCAAATTTGTGGTTAAGTCCTAGATGAGAATCTTCTGGGGGAAAAAAAGTTCCGTGGTCCGTTTGCTGTGCACAGCGCGGGGGTGATGCCTCACTGCGGGCAGGGCGCAGGGCGCAGGGCCTGGGCCACAGCAGTGGGGTGTGTTCCGGGTTGGGCTTGGGAGGCACTTGGTTGAGTTCTAGTGAATCGTCTGGGGAGGGGAAGGTAACAACAGCTGGTGCAGCCGCTTCTCTAGTCCTATTTAAACCCTTTTAGAGGACTTACTAATATAAGATGGGGGTTCTTATAGTGCTTGCAATGATTAGTGCTTTTCAGTATAAATACAGTGACATGTTGAATTGTTTCTTAAACCAGCTGGGCATGTATTATCCTCTGAAGAGTTTCTTTGAAAATAGGAAGACAGCAGTATTACATATTAGCTGTTTATAATAATGAAATTTAAGAATAAAAATCAATTTAGCTGTGGTTCAAGAGCTAGTTAAGGCAGCTCTTTATTGAGATTATAACTTTTTCGGATACAGAAGGTGAATAAGGTTCTTTTTTAACATTTGCAGTATGTATTTTTGGAATAAAATGTAAACTTTTTGAATGACATTGAAAAAGGTACTAGGACTTTATTTTGTTTCATTGGCATGGCATTATTGTTTACTTAAATCAGTAGGTTCCTCTTATTTGTCAGGAAAGCAGCAGTTGCTTTATAGATTTTTTCCTCTGCAGCCTATTGAGGTGTCATTTACACACAATATATAATTCACACATTTTTAGTGTGGAATTCTGAATTTCTTGATTGTGTACAAAACCACAACTAAGACATAGGAATGTTGTCACACCCTAAGTTTTCTCACAACTCTGCAGTGGACCTTGATCCCCACCCCCACGGTTACTGGCGTGATTTTAATCTTGTTTAGAATGTTGTAGAAATGACTCTTACATTGGGCAGTCTTTCAGGTTTGCCTTTTTTCACTTAGTATTATGTTTTAGAGAGCTTTCTGTGTTGTGAGTGTTAGTATTTTTTCCATTTCATTGTTGAGTCCTGTTCCAGTTGTATGGATGTGCCACCTGTTGATGGACATTTAGGTTGTTTCCAGTTTTTAGCTTTTACATATGAAGAGGCTGTGAACATTTGTGTACAGTTCTTTGGACATATGTTTTCATTTCTCTCAGCAAAGACCTGGGAGTGAAGTAACTGGGCTGTATGGTAGACGTGTTTTCTTTCTGTACAGACGCCGCGCTGTCTCCCAGAGCTGCGTGCGTCCGCACTCCATCTGCAGAGCAGGAGGCTGGCAGCTGTCCCGCAGCCCTGCTAGCAGTGCTCAGTGCGGGGAGGCGTTTGCATTTCGCCACCCTCATAGGTATATAGCGGTTGTCGTTTGCCTTTTCCCAAAGACTAATGTTGAGCTTTTGTTCTCTGTGTGTGTGCTTCTTTGCCACCTCTTTATCTTTTGGTTAGGTGTCCACATCTGTTGCCCATTTTTAAAAATGGGTTATTGTCAAGAACATGAAGGGTCTGAGATTTTATCCGATTTGCAAGCTCAGTTTTATGGATGCTGCCAGAAGACATGAGACTCCAAGAGAGAAAGGACTTTATTTCTCCCACAGCGTGACCTTCACGTTTGTGTCTCTTTTTCTCCCCCACCCCAAATTCCACAGTGGCGGCACAGTGGCCTAGGTGTGTGCTAGACTCAGTGATTTGCGTCGCAGTTGGGAACTCTGAGCTTTAGGAAACCAAAACTTGTACAACGAGTGGCAAGCCGACGGGCCCAGCCTTTGCCCCAGAGGGCCGCTGAGGGGCGGCCTGGACCGTGAGCCTGCCCTCCCCCTGGCGGGGCACGGCCCTGTCTCCTAAGGCCGCGTGCTGTGCAGACAGCCTTGAAGTGATAGTCCGGAACAACAGGCTGTCAGGGTCTTTGTTTACAAGACATGATAAACAAGGGATCTGTGGAGAGTGCTCTGCCAACAGTGTCCTTGTTTCTCCATCAGTTCAGCCTCTGGTGAATTTTCCCGTGGGTACCCCACCCCTTGAGCACTCTGATTAATCCGACGGTCGAGACTGGGAGCTCACACATTCAGCTCTTCTCATGCGGGACTGAACTGAGACCGCTGTCAGCAGTCCTGCGGACAGCAGGATGTGGGACCCTGATGTGCTGGGCTTGACCACGCACCCGGTCCCCTAGGGTCCTGGACCCGGCCAGCTGAGCAAGACCCTGGAAAGCCAGCTGGCTCTCTCCTTGAGTTTTTGGATTGAGTTTTCAACTTAGCCCTATGCATTAATCTAAGGATAGCAAGGTGCTTTAGCCATTGCACAGTCTCCATGGCGGCCCCTGGGGAGGAGGGCCAAGGCAAGTCTGTCATCTCAAATAACACTGGCCGGTGATTTGCGGCTGACACGGATGCCTTCGAAAGCCCAGGCGGCGCCGTTGATTGCATCCACTGAAGGCGGGCGCGGAGCTTGCACCACCTTTGTATTTGGATGACTCTCCCTCTAGGGATAAAACGTGTACCCACGTGCACGCAACAGGTCAGTTACTCCTCCAGAAAGCTCCTCCAAGTGCCAAGGGTAGCCTCATTTTGGAGAGATACCCGAAGTTACCAGAGAACTAAACCGATCTGCCAGTGGTGTTTCCTTAAACCCTGGTGGTCTCTTCTACCCATCCCTGAGCTGCAAGTTGATACAGTTTTGGGAGGGAAGGAACTTGGTACTTGGCGTCCGCACAAGAGGTACAGCCCTGTAGGTGCTTTTGAAAGAGTGTGGTTTACGGTTGCCTGTGCCCCCACTGATGGAGTGGGACCTCCATCAGTCAGAGGCACAGGTGGTCATGGCCTCCAGTGCGGCCTCCCTGTCTCCTAGCTCAGTTGGAATGACTGGGCTAGTCCTTGTTTTCAGAGGAACTATCTGGAGGCGGTCAGTCCCGTCCTTTTGTCACGAGCACCTGCATGTCAGCTGAGTGGCAGTCGTCGACCTTGCAGGTTGAGCCTTGGCTCTGGGAGTGGTAGTGGGACAAGCCTCTGGAGCTTTATGCAGGCTGTGCAGGAGCTTGGCCATCCCCCCCCACCCCCGCCCCCCACCCTTCCAAGAAGCTTGGGAAAGTAAAGGGAACTGGTTTGACGCTCAGGTTGCAGTCACGGCGCTCTGACAGCGGATGGCATACCGAGCGGACAATTTCGGATTGCTCGCAGCAGGTGAGGAGAGCTGCATCAGCGGCTTCCCACCCGAGGGAGTGTCTGGGGCAGTTCTGGAGGACAGAGGTGGTTGCTGTCCCTTCGCCCCCTCCCCCTGGAGTCTAAGGCATTCTCTCCCTGGTGCAGGGATGTTGTGTCCCCCCCCCACCCCGCGCCCCCCAGTCATCTCTCACGCAGATCTCTCACCCTGCACGCAGACCTCTCACCCTGCACGGTCAGGGCAAAGGCATTTGCATAAAACTTAGAGACCCTGTGTGTCTCCCCCTTTGGCTCATGACGACCAGCTGGTGTACTTGGCCAGCAGTATATTCAGTGAAATGGTCATTACTCTTAGGACCTGGGCTGATGCCGGGTCACTAAGAGGATCCAGGTGACTGGTGTGGAGAGGCGTCTCCACCTCCCCGTGGAACTGCTAGGCTTCTTTTGACCAGGCTCTCGCCTGGAAGAGGCACCCACCTAGGCTGCACTGGGGTTGCCTCTAGGGGAAAGGGAGGGGTGTGCTTAAGAACGGTCAGGCAGAACCCTAAATTTCCAAGTGAGTTTACACAGCTTCCCACTTTTTTGGTCTTGATCATTACCCATGAAGCACCTGAGGACAGATGATCTCTTCCTGGGGACAGCTGAGTTTAGTGACCAGGCTGTTGACTCAGATACCTGGACAAGGAGGAGGTGAGCGGGGAGCCAGAAGTCTCTCTGAGTCAGTGTCTGCGGCCGTTCCCGTGTCCTGCACTGTCCGCATCTGTGGATGGCGGGGAGTTTGAAAGGCCCAACGATACCTTGACTCTCAGCCAGTGACCAAATGGCTTCTGCACGTTGTCGTCAGACTGTAGATGGGCCAAGCTAAACATCAGACACCGATTCGCCTCAAGGGCCACGGTGGCGGTGTGGCCAGAGCCCGCCTCTCGGACTAGAACAGCAGCTGCGCCACCTGAAGGAGTGTCAGCAGTGGTGGGGTCTGTCCACTGGGAACACTGGGGGACGGTGCCCGGGGCAGCGTGGCCTCCTTCACCGTGAGGCAGACAGGCCAGCTTTTGGCAGGTGCCCCAGGTTGGGCATGCCTGACAGCTTCTGTATCAGTTTGTGGTGGTAGATGTGTCTCCACGTGCAGACTCGCATCAGCCGTAGGTGTTGGCGATGGAAGCCTGGGTGGGGCGGGCCGCAGAGCAGCGTGGCCCTGACTGGCGTCATTAGAGCGCAGGCCCTGACACGGGCCTCTGAGTCACCGGTCCAGGTGGTGATCAGCAGATGGTACCTGTTTCCATAGCTGTGGCTCCAGAGGTGGATGTCTTTCATCTGCCAAGACTTGCACGTCTTCTGATAGCTAGGCCACGGGCAACGGCTCAAGTCAGTAACGATGGTGTGGAGACTGTTGTCCAGAGCTGTGAGGACGGCCTTTAGCTCCGCCTCTGAGTGGAGCAGCCACCTGCACTCCTGCGTGTGCGCCGAGGCTGGCCGTCTGCGGCCCCCGGTGAGGGCCCTCTGCCTGCGGCTTAGCTAGACGGTCGGTGAGTCAAAGACCCCGTTTTACTCCGGTGGTTTTCTTTGGGCAGTAGAGTAAGGGGACTGCCACTTTTTCATGTGGAGCCAAGAGGCCAACTGTTTTTTGACCATACTATTTGTCTTTGACAAGTGAGCCTTGTTGGGCACATCTTGCCTTGCTGGTCGTGAAGTCTTAGTTGACGCACTCCCAGTGGCAATATCAGGCTGGAGGACCTCAACGTCTCGGTTAGGCATCAGTTTCAACAAGAGCCCAATGGGCTGATCCTTTCTTGCCAGAGGGAGTGTGTCTTGCAGCTCTGTTAGGGAAGTGGCGAGTCTGAACTCCAAGGAAGACCTTCGGGTACAGGTGCCTCCCTTTGTCAGAGGCTCTAGTGGGCAGAAGCAGCAGTCTCAAAACACTTGTAACTCAGAGGAGCCTTAAGGTTGTGGAAAATGTACCACAGCCGCCCGATGGACAGCTGCCAGTGCGGTCAGTTGGCTAGAGCACTCCCGTCCCCGCCCCCCGCCTTGTCCCCCCCCCCCCCCCCCCAACTATGCTGATTTGCAGATCAACTGCCAAGAAGACGAAAGTAGAATGCGCAAAGGAGACACGCACCATTTCCACCACCCAAACGTCCAAGGATGCTGGGCCTCATTTTGGGGGGAGGAGAGGAAGAAACAGTTTTTCTTTTCCTGCTGGAGGGATTAAGTGTTGTGAATCCACCTGCAGAGCCCCAAGAAGCTCTGCATGGTAGGAGGCCCGTGAGGTGGTTGGGGTTTATCAGCAGTCCTTGCCGGCGGAGGTGTGGTAACACTGCAGTCAGAGCCTTTGCCGGTGAGGCTTCCGCCTTGCCAGCCAACAGGAAATCATCGATAGAGTGTAAATTTCAGACAGCATAAGACAGGACACGTGTGCCTCATCCCGACCCAGCTACTGGTGGCAGATGCCAGGGCAGTTAGTGCCAGTAGCTCTTCTCTGCATGTGGCTCTTCCCAGCTGGGCAGTCCATTTCTGGTACTTACGGGATGGGGAAGTGCAAATTCTGTAGGATGTTCAGATGTCAGAGCAACAACAGCGGGTGGAACCCCCCACCCCCATCCCCAGGGTCAGCGCAGCCTCTCAGTTGCTGTGAACCTTGCCCAGACCCCAGCAGTCGAATGTGAGTATCTCCTCTCCCTCCCAGATAAGAGGGTGCGTTAAACACCTGAATGTAGCAGAGCCGTGAAAGTTTGAGTCCCTCTTGTTGCTGAGTTTCCGTCCACATCCTGGGATAGGTATATGGGGTCTTCTCTGTGTACCTGTGGGAACAGAAAGACCTTGGCTCCGCCCCCAATTGTCTTTCTCCCAGACAGGTGAGGTCAAGGTTGAAGGGAGGGGAAGGTGGGAGAGGAAGAGATGTGGCGGGAGAGGGAGACTGTGCAGGAAGCGAGGGGGCGCACGCAGCTCCAGCCAACGCCCCCGCAGCCCCCTGGGGCCCGGTGTCGGGCAGCACAGCCGCCCTTGCTGGCACCTTCGGTTCGCGCGTGGGGCTCAACGGCCCTGTCCACGGGGTGTCCCAGCGGGGGCTGTGAGCTTTGTTCCTGTTCGTTAACTCAGACTTGCCCTGCACAGTGGAGCCTTTTTAAGAGTGTGCTTTAATTTTGGGCATTTGCTGTCCCTTTGTCATGATAACATCTTAGGCTTTTGCCTGACTTAACTAACAAAGGTCAGGGGGTTTTCAGCAGGCCTGAACGCAGGAATTTCCATTGTTTTGGAGTCTCTTCTCATTCCCCAATGACTCACCTTCATCAGCATTGTAAACCCATTTAGGCAGGAAAACTCTTACTAGTTAGTGTCTCATCATCATAGGAGTTTGTCTCCCCAGGAGCACCAGAGCACCCTTCGGCAGCCAGGACCCACTGCAAAAAGCTCTGAGACCTTTTATGGTCATCTCCAAGTGGCTCCGAGGTGGCCGTGACAGATGGCAGACTGCAGGAGGGACTGAGCCCGGAGGTGGCCCAGGTGTCACTGTTCCTCCTTCACAAGCATTGTGCTGCCCTTTGTCTCCAGGTGCACCAGCGAAGTTCTCCAAATGACTCAACTGGTGTCTGTTAGTAGCAGTTGCGAATTTTTCCTGTCACACTTGCTTTAGGTGCACGTCACAGAAACTTGTCGGTGAAGGGGCAAAATCTACTGTCTCCATGCCCCTACCATGAATGTTAGTGTTCACGTGAATATTAGTGTTAGTTGTCAGGATGGGTGGACTTCAGGCTGAGCACCAAATTGGCTGGGGAAGTCCTCGCCTGTCCCCCACACCTTAGGAGAGTTTGCAGCACCCAGGGCACCGGTCCACCAGCTGTCCTTGAACTTCCCGCTCAGTGCTCATCCTGCAGCCGCCCTCCCAGTTTTTCCTCGTCAGAAGCTTTTTGGTTTCCCAGGGTTGCTGTAACAAAGTACCACCTGCTGCACGGCTTCGCAGCAGATAGGTACTGTCTCGCAGTTCTGGAGGCCAGAAGTCCTACATTAAGGTGATACGGTGTCGGCAGGACCTTGTTTTTCAAAAGCCGCTGGGGGGCGCTGTGGCTCATGGCAGGGCCACTCCAGTCTTTGCCTTCGTCCCCATGGTGCCGGCGTCCCTTGGTCTTCATGCAGCTTCTTCCCGTGTGTGCGTGTCCTCCTCGTGAGGACATGGTTGTATTAGAGTAGGAGGCCCGCTCTGCTGACCTCACCTGGACTTCCTGACATCCTCTGAGACTTCCAGAGGAGGTCCACAGTCACAGGTAGCAGGCGTCAGGGCTCTGCTGTATCTTTTCGCGGGGCGCAGTTCAGCTGAGCGATAGGCAGGTAAGTGGGGGCCAGTCATGGTTACTCGGCCATACAGTGCACTCAGCACGCTGGGTGCCCGCTCCAGTGGGCCCCTTCCGTTCCGTCCACTGCTCCGTGACGCCTTGTCTGTCCTGTGCCAGAAAGCCTGGTCTTTTTCAGCGCCCTGTCGTTGTTGTCAAAATGTGGCGAGAACTGTGCGGGATCAGAGACCATACCCTTCTTGCAAGCCAGCAAGTCATTCTGCCACAGTTTCATGGATGCTGATAGAAGATATGGCTTATAGGTCAGAAAGAAAGGACTTTTATTGCTCTACCCAGCAAGCATGTGAATTCCATGTGTGTGCCGGTTTTCCCTTCTCCCGCAAGTCCCATCGGGGGGACATGGAGGGGCTCAGCTGAATGCCGTGTGTGTGGTTGGTTTGCATCACAGCCAAGGAATCTCCAGCTGGGAAACCCACGTCTTTTGCAATGGGCTATAAGCACACCTGCCTGACCGTCATCCCGAGGGAGGCGCCACTGGACAGGAAGCAGAGCTTCCCTCCACTCCAGAGGGCGCCGCGGTCTCCGCCTTCCCACACACTGGCTCTCCCACAGACACCCTTGAAAACATAGCCCAGGGCCAGAGCCTTTAGTTCATGAGGCAGGTAGAAGCACAAGAGCCTTGTGGAGAACTGTTTCCCAACAGTTGTCTTCTCTTACTGAGTTTATTAAATTGTGAGAATTTTTTTTGTATTTTCTATACGAGACCTTCGAAAAATATATTTGCAGATATTTTCTTCTAGTCTCTGACTTGACTTTCTGTTAACTCTGTATTTCAAAAGCACAAGTTTTTAATTTGCATGAAATCTACTTTATCAATCTTTTCTATTAAGTTTTTTCTTTTTTGTATGCTATTTAAGAAATCTTTTACTAACCCATTATTACAAACACTTTCTCCTGTCTTCTTGTAGAAGTTTTGGTTTTTATACTTAATGTGAACCATTTTGAATGTGTTTGTTTATAAAAATGAGTCAAGTTTATTTTACCTATGTAGATAACAGTAGTTCAAGCACCACTGTTAAAAAAATGATCTTTTCTTTCTTTTTTAAAAGATTTTTATTCATTCATTTTTTAGAGAGAGGTGAAGAGAGGGAGAAAGGGGGAGAGAAACATCAATGTGTGGTTGCCTCTTGTGCACCCCATGCTGGGGTCCTGGCCTGCAACCCAGGCCTGTGCTGTACTCTGGGATTGAACCAACAACCCTTTGGTTGGCAGGCCGGTGCTCATTCCACTGAGCCACACCAGCCAGGGTGATCTTTTCTTTATTAAATTACCTTGCAACCTTTTTTCAAAAGTCACTTGGTTGGGTAAAGCGTGGGCCTGTTTCTGCTCCATCAGTCTCCACGTGTGTTCTTTCACTAATAACACACGTCTTAATCCATTGTGCTAAACAGTAGGTCTTAAAATCAGGTAGTATAAGTTCTCCAATCTTGTTTTCTCCCTCTCCATATAAATTTTAGAATCAGCTTACTCAGTTTTTTCCAAAAAGCCTACTAGGATTTTGATTGATCTTACTGATTTTTAAATTCGTATATTACGTATTTCAGGAACAAAGAAAACTCTGCTCCACTAGAGGAAACTACCACAGGAAAAAGTGAGGCCAAAAAAAGAAAAATTGCAGAAACTTCAAACGTCATCACTGAGTCGTTGCCATCTGTGGAATCAGGACCCGTTGAAATTGAGGTAGAGATCACGGAAGGCACCATTGAAGTGGAAGAGGAAGGCGTGGAGACGCTGGAGGAGGGCGTGGCTTCTGCCAAGCAGTCCGTGGAGTTTGTTCAGAGCGCGGCTTCCTCTGACGATTCTGCTCTGGCCCTGTTGGCAGATATTACCAGCAAGTACCGTCAAGGTGACAGGAAAGGGCAGATGAAAGAAGATGGCTGTGCATCTGACCCCACAAGCAAACAGGTAGAAGGTATTGAAATTGTGGAACTTCAGCTGTCACATGTGAAGGACTTGTTCCATTGTGAGAAATGTAACCGTTCATTTAAATTGTTTTACCATTTTAAGGAACACATGAAATCACACTCCACTGAGAGTTTCAAGTGTGAAATATGCAATAAAAGGTATCTTCGGGAGAGCGCATGGAAACAGCACCTCAATTGTTACCACCTTGAGGAAGGTGGGGTCAGTAAGAAGCAAAGAACTGGGAAAAAAATTCACATATGTCAGTACTGTGAGAAACAGTTTGACCACTTTGGACATTTTAAAGAGCATCTTCGAAAACATACAGGTAATTAGCACACACCTTATGTTGAAAGTATATTTTTTCAAACCACTTCAAGTCTAAATATCTTAAGTCCTTATTCATGCTTTAAAAGCAAAATCAGCGTTAACTTTGAAGGTAATTGTCACTCCTGTACCTTGCCAATACTTATATTTTTAAAAAATATATGTACAGTTTGTAGTTATTTCCTGAGGGTCATAAATCATGAAATTTTAATTATGGTGAAACTGCACCGTGACTCCTTTTTACGTCTCCTGTCTTGGTTACCACAGCACATAGAGAGTACATTTATAAACAGCGCTCGCTGTGTCTGTGCCTTCGTGTACGTTGGTCCTGTGTTCTGGCCCAGTAGATAGGTGGGCCACGTACGCTCATCTCCCACCCTCCTCTGCATGGTCAGGCGTGGTAGGGCTGGTGGTCAGCGAGGGACACGGGAAGAGTAAGGTCTCTATCCTGGGAGCCACCCCAGGCACAAGGGAGAGGTCCCAGGGCCTCGACCGTAGGGCCTGTGGCCCTCACAGTTCTGCCTCCATCCCCTCTGCCTGTCTTTTTCCCTGTCAGATCCCTTGTCCTTGTTCCTGCTCCTTAACCATTCTTTGCAAGATCCCTTATGCGGGACACAGGAACTACCATCAACTACTTGAATGTTGGTGAGTCCCTGACCCACTGTAACAAAGGTGTGGGGATAGCAGTGGGCTAAGTGTCAGACCTCTGGACCCTTGTTTCCAAGTCCTTATGTGTGATGGTGGTTAAAGCTGTTTAGACTATTAATACAGTGAGTATGGGAGAGCTATCCCACACTGTTCGGGATCTTTCTTTTTGATGCTGGAGTTTGGAGAACTTTTGTTTTCCTTTTTTTTTTTTAAGATTTTACTTATTTAAGAGAGAGGGAAAGGCAGGGAGGAAGAAAGGGAAAGAAGCATTGATATGCAAGTGAAATATCAATCAGTTGCCTCTTGCCCACCCCCAATACCGGTCAGTTGCCACTTGTCCACCCCCAGTCGGGGACCTGACCCACAACCCATACATGCACCCCAACCAGGAATTGAATTGGTGAACTTTTGGTTTACAGGACAGTGCCCAACCCACCGAGCCACACTAGTCAGGGCAAATTTGGAGAACTTTGGATGAAATATTTTAATAGATCCTTCACTGTTCAGAGTTGCTTGCTACACACTGCTTGAAACTGAGAAATTAGATTCAAATAATGCAGTGTCCCTTACTATTCAGATACTTGTTATTAATACTCAGGAAAGGAATAAATATGTAAATAACAAGGGACTCTCATATTAAGTTGGCCAAAAAGTTTAGTTTTTTCCATAAAATAAAAGACACATTTTTCATTTTCACTAATAACTTTATTCTGGGTATTTTGAGTATGCCAGCCATCTCCAGCTATTGGCTTCTAGCAGGTAGAGGCCAGGGGTGCTGCTAAACATCTTCCCATACATAGGACAGCTCCAGAGCGAAGAATTATTTGGCCAAAATGTCAGTAGTGCCAAGAAAATTCTCAAATCACTTCTGACACGTTCAGTCAGTCGCAGCACCTTCTCCATACACAGCACAGATTTTTTTTTTTCTTTTTTTTGTCTCAGTTGCATTTTTACCTTTCTTGAAATAAAGCATAATACACTCAAAATGTTGGGTGTCTTCTTTCATCTGCAGTATTAAAATGGCTACACAAGAATTCACTGATTTTGATGGTTTTTTTAAATACAGGCTGATACAACACCTGTCCCAGGGCAGTCTAGCAGATTGTTTCGAAGGCAGTCAGACAGTTAAGCACTGCTAGAGCCGTCCTACAGAAAATCCCAACAGGCTTTTTGGCTGACCCAGTACTTACGGCTCAGGATGGATTCAAGAGGCACTTTTTATGTGTGTTTTCTCTTTCTAAATTACAGTCGATGATATTATCTTCGTTTCGGGTGTAGAGCTAGTGGTTAGACATTATATAATTTACAAAGTGGGCCTCCCCGGTCGTCATAGCGCCCCTCTGACACCGTGCGTGGTTGTCACGGTGTTACTGACCGCCTTCCCTTTGCTGTGTTTTACAGCCCTGTGGCTGTTTCGTAACTGCCAGTTTGTACTTCTTATCCCTTCACCTCTTGCACCCAGACTCCCAGCGCCTCCTCCCATCTGGCAACTATCATTTTGTTCTCTGTCTAGGTGGTGTTCATTTATTTTGTTCTTTATAGTCCACCTAGGAGTGACATGGTATTTGTCTTTGTCTGACTTATTTCATTTAGCATAATATCTTCTAGGACCACCCATGTTGTCGCAAATGATAAGATTTCATTCTTTTTTTAGGGCCAAGTAGTATTCCATTGTGTAAAACGCACTACAGCTTTTTTGTCCAGTTGTCTGTTGATGAACACTCAGGTTGTTTCCATACCTTGGTTATTGTAAGTAATGCTGGTTCCAGGTGCACTTAAAAAGAACGTATACATTCTGCTTTGGGGTGAAATGCTTCAAAAATACCCATTCATCTGCTCTAACGAGTCATTTAAGGCCACCGTCTCCTTGTTGATTTTCTGTCTGGGGGGCCTGTCTGTCGATGTCAGCGGGGCATTGAAGTCCCCGGCTCTGACTGCATTGCTCTCACGCTCTCCCTTGATGCGCATTTGCTTTATATATTTAGGTGCTCCGGTCTTGTGTGCATAAATGTTCACAGGGTTATACCATTTTGTGGTTTTGATCTCTTTGTCATTATGTAATGTCCTCCTTTGTCTCTTACTATATCCTTTGTTTTAAAGTCTGTTTTGTCTGGTGTAAGTATTGCTACCCCAGCTTGGTTTTTGTTTCCATTTGCATGAAATATCTTTTCTATTCCTGTACTTGCATGCTGAGTCCATTTTTTATCTGCGGTGGGTCTCTCGTGGACAGCATGTATATAGGCCTTGTTTTCTTATTTATTTAGCTACTCTCTGTCTTTTGATTGGAGCATTTAATCCATTTGCGTTTAAAGTGATTATTGATAGGTATGTAGTTAATTGCCATTTTATTCATATTTATATATTTTTTATATCTTCTTAAAGAAGCCCTTTAACATTTCTTGTAATACTGATTTGGTGGTGGTGATCCCTGTTAGCTTTTTCTTGTCTGGAATAAAAGACTTTAGGGTACTAATTTGGGTAATTAGTAGGTATTCAGTCTTTTGGGGAATTGCTTTCTTATTTTCAAATATTATATGTATATACCTGTTGAATATTTGGAAACTGACTATAATTATATAATTATAGTCAGTTTTCATGACCTAGTAGGTCTTTAAAAATATTCATCTATTTTAATTGTCTTTTGATGAACATTTTTGTGATAGTCGGAGTCACTTAGCAAAAGAATTGACGTACCAGAAGCGCATTGCATGAGTAGGTGAATGTGACTCGGTAACAGGCGTACATCGCTGGGTTTTCAGTGCTGCGACAGAGTCACTTGCATGTTACGTCCTGGCAGCGTGAAAGTGGAAGTGATTCTCTTTTTACCAGAAACATTACCTAGTGACTTACCTGTCTGAAAATAAGACAGCAGATCCTTTTGGAAGTTTTAAAGTGTGCTTTCCAAGGCCTGCACTGTGTATTTTGGATAGAACAGTAGGCTGTAGAGTTAAAGGACCTTGTTGGATGTCTTTGTCCTTTCTTTCAAAATGATGTAAATTTAGTTGTTAGAAATTACAGAACCAGATGCCCTTGGAGGAACAGTTTAGCAGGCACGGAAAGCAAACTGAGCTTGGTTGTCTTTTTATCCTCAATTATTGTGCTAATAATTAGTGACAAGATAGTTGCAGATGTGATCGTGAGCTAGTGAATTAAAGCGGAGTGTAAGTAAACAAATTTAAATTGTTTATATTATTAAAGGGTGGATTGTTTTTTCTCATAACAAAGTGTAAAAATAAAAAGAAAACAATCCCTGTTTTCTACCATCAAAATATACATAATGTCCCCCCCCCATCAGTTTCGTATTTCGCATACTGATACTAATTTAGTGGTTTGGTTTCTTGTGTATCCTGAAAGCATACACTGTGCTCTATGGCTTGATTTGTGAAATACTGGCTCTTTGTCCTCTGAATTATTTTGTTTCCATTTGGAAAATAGTAATGATAGTGCCAACCTACTAGGTCATGAAAAGAAAGAAATTTTAGAGTCCCGCCTTCAGGGCGCAGTCACAGTGTGAGGTGAGCCCAGCGTCTTATGGGGTCGCCCGCTGGGGCTCCTTTTCATTGTGGAGGAGGCAGGGCGGCTTCCAGGAGGCTGCAGGGCCTGGCCAGGTGATGAGCGCCCGGCAGACGACGCGATGCCCCACAGGCACGGGGAAGCAAGCGGGCGGCCGGTCACGAGCTCTGCTCGCGGGTCCGTACAGCTCCAGGACTGGGTCCAAGGGGAGGGAAGCCAGGAGGTGCCGCTGAGGGCACGCACCTAAGCGCCGTGGGTTGGCCCCAGAGTGTGGTTCCGGGGGAAGAGAGGAGGCTAAGATCATGTCACTGTGTTTTTGTAAGTGCTGTAAATGAGTTCAGATTTTATATTGGAAGGCCCTGGGTCGTTTTAAAGAAGTTTAAGCCAGAAAGAGATCTCTTCAGATTCATGTTTTAGAGAGGTGCCTGGTGTTATGGGTTGGGGTGGTGAAACCTTCTGGGTCTCATTAGGAAGCTTTTGAAATAAAGGGGCTGAGCAAAGGCAGTGATCGCAGCAATGTGACATAAATAGGCAGAATCAACAGCATTCGGTGACAGGTGAGACGTGGGAGTGAAGGTGACTCTCAGCTCTCTGATTTGAGCGGCTGCCTGACTGGAAGTTGATTCACTTAGAAGGAGAATGAGAGGAATAGGGTAAGCGCTTTGTGTTGGGGGGGGCGGGGGGGGACACCAGTGTGAGACAACAGAAAGGTAGCCTCTAGCCGTGTCTTCAACCGGTCATTTCCTCGGTGCCCAGAGGGAGCGTGCGATCACAGGCCAATGGCCCTGGAAATCACAGGGAGGTTCCTGCCCCAGTTCGGGTCGGCCGGCGCGAGGGCCTGGACTGGCCACTTGTCCTTGGGCTGCTCCTCGTCTGTGTAAATAACCTTTTTCACTGGGCTGTGGCAAATATGAGAAAATGATAAAAGCACTTTGAAGACCATATTGTCCACACAGCTAGAGTTAATCTGTTGCTATTTTTAGATTTTACTGGGCCTATTAGACTAATTTTTTTAAATAGCGAGAGCTCAGATGACCTGCGGTGTAAAGTGACTCTTCTCCTTCAGCAGTGCTCTCTCTCCAGGGGGGACAATCGCCATCATTTTCTTTCTTATGCTTTCAGACAGAGTCTTTGCATTTTCAAGTAACTGTAGAGAGAGACACACAGAACTTCTGAGAAGAAAAGCAGAAGCCTGCAGTACAGCACTGTGCTATTTAACTTTCCTTGAACTCTTTTTAATATGCAAAGCATTCATGAATCTCCGTCCTTCGTTTCACTGTGTCCACACGGCACTTGAGTGTATGAGCTTGCGACCATTTACCTCGCCCCTCCTGCTGATATGTGCGGAAAGTGATTCTAGTTTTGTTTTTTTTTTTAAGATTGTGTTATGTTTAGAGATAGGGGAAGGGACAGAGAAAGAGAGGGAAAGAAACATTGGTTGCTTCTCTACGTACCCAGACCAGGGACCACACCCGCAACCCAGGCACATGCCCTGACCAGGGACCAAACTAGCGACCTTTCGCTTTGCAGGACAGCACCTAACGCACTGAGCCACACCAGCCAGGGCTGTTTCTAAGTCTTTTGCTGTTGCAAACTGTGCAGCAATAAATATACTTGTACATATATCTTTGTGTACATGTTCAAGTAACTTAATTTTTCAGAGCTGAGTCCTGGACCCCACACCCCGATGTCTTCTCCAAGACCAGGTTCCGTGTGTGCTTCCGACTCCTCTCCTCTTCCACAGGCTCCTTCCTTCTCAGCCAGCAGACAAAGATGACTCTTCTGGCTGAAAGACCCTCGCATCGACTCGTCCCCCTCTGGCCACGTCCCCGTCTTCACTTCCAAGCCTTCCTGAAAGGATCTCGGGGCTGACTTTCCGCTAACTTGCCTCTTGATGCCGCCGTGCCGCTCGCACTCTTCCTGCCGGGCCCGGCAGGCCCCTTGCTGTCCCGCCTGATGTTCGTGTTCAGCTTGGCACTGTTTCCAGTACTTGTCTTCCTGAACTTTCTTTAAAGTCCCTCACTGTTTTCTTCTCCTTCTGGTTCTGGTTGTTTTCTCTGCTGCCTCATCAGCCTGCTGTTTTAATTTGCTGTTTCATTGGGTTCTGTCCTGGATCTTGCTATCATGTAACACACCGAGCACTTTATCCACGTCACAGGCTTTGTTACCGCCTATAGGAGCTCCTGTTCTGTCAGTCTGCCTTCTGTCTGGCTCCAGAGTTGTCTGCACAGGTATCTACTGGGCTTCGCCAGTTTGCTCGGAGTGCCTTGCATTCAGCGGACACAACACTGAATTCATGGGCTTTCCCAGCACACCCCACTCCAAACCTACTGGGACTTCTGTGTCCTTCACTCCGGTTGGTATTCTAGACGGAGATATGAGAGCCGTTATTGATGCCTCCCTCTTTACTCCTTGCCCACCGTCCTGTTTACACCTCTGTGCCGCCACCTAGAATAACCTTTCTTCTTGTCTTTCCTCCTCTCATTCCTTCCAGCAGCACTAACCACTCTCCTGTCTGTGCTCGCTTCTCTACTACCTCTTGTCCATCACAGGCCTTCTCCAGGGCGTGGCATCTGCTTATTTTCAGGTCGTTCATCTTCATGAAATACACTGGCCTGTGATAGGAAGTTTTTAAAAACACGGACAGTTTATCTTCATCACATAGCATGTGGTCTGGCATACAGTAAATGCTAGAAATGCTTGTGGGGTGGACAGTGATGCATTTCCCAAAAATAGAGATCGATCTTAATTTTTATCTAGGGGAAAGTAGATGGTTTCTTAAGAAATGCAGAAATACAGAATGGAACTTAGATTCAAGTTTTATCAAAAGAAATCAACTTCTGTTGGCTTTTTCTGTTTATCTTAATTTGTTGATATAATTTTTTCTATTCTAATAGGTGAAAAACCTTTTGAATGTCCAAACTGTCATGAACGATTTGCTAGAAATAGCACCCTCAAATGTCACCTGACTGCGTGCCAAACTGGAGTGGGGGCGAAAAAGGGAAGAAAGAAGCTTTATGAGTGTCAGGTATGTGTGGCTGTGTTCTCTCCTTAGCGGAGGGTCTGTATCTGAAACCGTTACCAGTAAGGGGAGTAGTCTAGAGCAGAGGGTGAGAACTGACAGCTTGGCAAGAAATGAGAGGAAAGAACGTGATTGTGTTGATTTTATAAGGAGGATCGTAGCGGTGTTTTCTCTCTAACCCTCCACGACACCAGTGTCAGCAAAGTTACGTTCAGGGGACGGGGGTCTGACACCAGGCAGGAGGGGAGCAGCGAGAGGCGGACCTCCCACAGCTGGTTGTCCTGTGGTTAGTGCGTGGGTCTGCATTGTGTTACTATGACAAATTATAATATTATTACTTTGTATTTTTAGAATTTTTGAGACATTTAAACAATTAAGGCAGTATTAAAATGTTTCCCAAAATATATTTAATTTGTTAGCCACATCAGCAAAAAGACCAAATAAAATAATTATGAAATTTCTTGGATCAGACAAATGTCACATTCATAACACTTTTAGGAAAATATTCAACTCTTTTCTTACAGAGAATAAATGAATCTTTTTTTAAATCCTTTTTCTCTTTTGCTTGAGTATGAAGCATTGCTAACATTGTACATTTGGCTGTTTCAGGTCTGTAACAGTGTGTTCAACAGCTGGGACCAGTTCAAAGGTCACTTGGTAATACACACTGGAGATAAACCCAACCATTGCACTTTATGTGACTTGTGGTTTATGCAAGGGAATGAGTTACGGAGGCATCTCAATGAGTCCCATAGTATTTCTGAGCGTCTGGTAACGGAAGAAGTTCTTTCGGTAGAAACCCGTGTACAAACTGAACCTGTGACGTCCATGACTATCATAGAACAAGTAGGGAAGGTGCATGTGTTGCCGCTGCTTCAGGTTCAGGTGGACTCAGCACAAGTGACTGTGGAACAGGTGCATCCCGATCTGCTTCAGGACAGCCAAGTGCACGACTCGCATGTGAGCGAGCTTCCGGAGCAGGTCCAGGTGAGTTACCTAGAAGTGGGTCGAATTCAGACAGAAGAAGGTACTGAAGTCCACGTGGAGGAGCTGCATGTTGAACGGGTAAATCAGGTGCCCCTGGAAGTCCACACCGAGCTTCTAGAGGCAGACTTGGATCAAGTGACCCCCGACCTCATGAACCCGGAGGAGAGGGAGCTGAGCCAAGAGGACGCTGCGGAGGTGGCTGGAGAAGATCCCGAAGACGCTGGAGGTTTAGAGACCAGGCCAGAGGTGGATTCTCAAGCTGAAAGTGCGGGAAGTGAGAACAGAACATCTGGGCCGGTTTTAGAATGAATAACAAATGAGTATATTTTTAAACGTATATGTTGGGTTTTTGAACTGATGTTGGGCAGTGTGACTGTCCTTGAGCTAACAGACAAGTGGACCAAAGTTAAACTCTTCCTTGTTGTGTGGAACTGTTTCTATTGAAACAGCCTAATTTCCCTTCCCGGCTAATGCCGCAGAGGAGGGATGTTTCCTGTAAGTGAATGGGAAGTTATGAGAAGTATATTTCTGGAAACTTAAATGGATTCTATTCTTATACAGTTGGGTACGAATGTATCTATTTTCATTGTGGTAAGGGTTCCCCCTTCTCTTTCCCAGGTTGTGTTCTTCCTCAGTTTCTACATACTGTAAAATCAAACATAAAATCATTAGAGTACAAGCATTTGTATTCTAATGCATGTTAGAAAATTGAACCTGTAGGAACACAGGCTGCATGAAGAAAAGTGCATTGTTACTGTGCAGTTAAATCTTGGCTTCTGGCTTTCTTCAGTTTGAACCACATCCTTGTCTACCCTGATAGTCACAGATGTCAGCTCTGCAACAGAAACCGAGTGGTGGCGGTGGCAAAAGTTCCAGAATGGAAAGAACAATCCACACCCATGTGCCTTTTCAGAACCAACTAAACTTCTATAAAGCATCTCTGGTTCTTTCAAAGTGTGTGTCGTAAGGGGCGATGTAGATGATGCTGTATAGTACTTTATATTTTTGCTTATAATGGCAACTACCAATTCTTTTTCACTTAGGTTGAGAATTTCATTTAATGGCAGCCAAAGGGCCATTTTCAATTGGGAAAAATTCATTTATATCTGTGGTAAACTTTATTTTGGTTGAAAAATTGCACTAGTATTTTACCACCAGATAAAAAAAGATGAGCATCATTTAAAAATTAATGTATTTAAAATAAAGTACAGAGAAAAACATGTATATAAGATATCAGGCTTTGTTTTGAGTGAATCTTTTCCCCCAACCTTAATGTAAAGGTCTTGTGCTATAACTTTTAAAGCCATACAAATAAGAGTGCTAAACTGTGGACTTAAAAGTAGGTGTGTAAATATTTTTAATCAGTATTATTTGGAAAATAAAATAACAACCACATAAAATAAACCAATATGCTATTTTCTTTACCTGTTAAATATTGGGAGATACTTACATTTTTAAAGTAAAATTAAAAATTATGTGTTCATGGCTCTTTTTTTTTTTTAATTACCAGTGTGGAAGTTGGTTTATAGTCAGAGGTGTTTTCTGATTTCTATAAACGCGACTTTATACACCAGTATTAACATGACTGATACGTGAATTGAGGTATAAAATTCTCTGTACACATTTCCAATCCCCAAAGACCAGTTCAAGGAAAGGAAGAGGGTGACATTTGTAGTTAGTAAACTGTGGGCACAACAGCCTATTGTTAAAATAACTCTCTTCACTTACTAGTATGTTAAATTTAAGAGATCAGTTCAACTTACCCTTCTTTGATAATCCTGATGTTAAATGCATTGCATTTATAGAGTCACTGAAGGGAATGGCTCCCCACAGCTTAGAGACGTTAACAGATTCAGAGGTACCAGGAGTAGGACGTTGTGTTTTTATTTAAAGATAAAAAAAAAATAAATGAGCATTTTCTCTTTTTAATTATATTTTATTGATTATCCTATTAACAGTCCTGATTTTTCCCCACTTTGCCTGGGCTTCACCAAGTTCACCCCCTCCTTCCTCAGGTAACCCCCCACCGTTGTTCATGTCCATGGGTCATGCGTGTAAGCTCTTGGGCTACTCCATTTCCTGTACTGTACTTTACATCCCCATGGCTATTCTGTGACTACTTATTTGTACTTTTTAAAGATTCTATTTATTTTTCGAGAAGGGAAGGGAGGGGGAAAGAGGAGGAGGAACGTCAATGTGTGGTTGCATCTTGCACACCTACTGGACACCTGGCCTGCAACCCAGGCACGTGCTGTGCACTGGGAATCGAACCAGCCACCCCTTGGTTTGCCGGCCAGCACTCAGTCCGCTGAGCCACACCAGCCAGGGCTATTTGTGCTGCTTTACCCTCACTCTTCACCCATTCCCCTCACCCCTTTCCCATCTGGCAACTATCACAACATTCCCTGTATCCATGATTCTGTTTCTGTTCTTGTTTGCTTGGTTTGTTTTTTAAACTGAATTGTTAGATTTGGGGTTTTTTTTTCCATGTTATTCATAGTTTTGATCTTTTAAATAAGTACCTTTAACATTTTCCTATAATAATGGTTTGGTGATGATGAACTCCTTTAGTTTTTTTCTTGTCTGGGAGGCTTTTTATCTGCCCTTGATCCTAAATTATAGCTTTGCTGGGTAGAGCAATCTTGGCTGTAGGTCCCTGCTTTTCATGACCTTGAATATTTCTTGCCAGTCCCTTCTAGCCTGCAAGGTTTCTTTGGATAAGTCAGATGACAGTCTTATGGGAACATCCTGTAGGTAACTTAACTTCTTTTCTCTTGCTGCTTTTAAGATTCTCCCTTTATCTTTAACCTTAGGCATTTTAATTATGATGTGCCTTGAAGTGGGGCGTTTTGCATCCTTCTTGTTTAGGACTCTCTGTGCTTCCTGGACTTCTATGTCTTACTTCCTTCACCAAATTAGGGAAGTTTTCATTATTTTTTCAAATAAGTTTTCAGTTTCTTGCCCTTCCTCTTCTGGCCACACCTGTGCAAATGTTAGACCTCTTTAAGTTGTCCCGGCGGCTGCGTATACTAACCTCTTTTTGGGGGATTCTTTTTTTCTTGTTCTGATTGGTTTTTTGCTTCCTCAAGTTTCATATCATTGATTTAATTCTTGACTTCATTCACTCAACTGTTGTTTCCCTGTAAATTGTTCTGTTTCTTTTAGTGCATCCTTCATTTCTGACTGGATCTTTTTTTATGCTGCTGAGGTCCTCACTAAGTTCCTTGAGCATCCTTATAACCAATGTTTTGAACTCTGCATCTGATAGATGGCTTATCTCCAATTTGTTCTTCTGGAGTTTTGATCTGTTCTTTGAGTTGGGCCATGTTTCTTTGTCTCCTCATTTTGGCAGCCTCCCTGTGTGTGTTTCTGTGTAGGTAGAGCTGCATTGACTCCATGCTTTTTGGTAGTTTGGCCTAATATAGGTGCCCTGTAGGGAGGGTCCAGTAGCACAGTCTCCCTATCACTCAAGCTGGGGACTCAAGGCACACTCTTTGTGTGGGCTGAGCGCACCCTCCTCTTGTAGTTTAGCCTTGGTTGCTGCCGGCAGATCACTGGGAGGGATTTACCCAGCTGGTCAGCTGCATGGAGTGCCTGGGACCACTGACCACTACCATCTGTCATCTGTGGAGGATCAGCTACACAGGGACGGTGGTGGTGCTCTGACATAGTCTATAGTTGTCCACTGGGTTCACTGGCCCTTGGGGGTTCCTGGGTGGTGCAGGCCAAGGTCAGCCCCAACCTGTGATTTGCCCGGAGCCACCCTGCCTGAGCTATAAAGCCATCTGAGATGGCTGCTACTTGTGCTGGACTTGGAGATTCCCAGGCGAAGCCAAGCTGTGAATCTAGGCGGGCTGCTGCTAGTGCTGGGCCCGGGGCTCCCAGAGGCCAGCTGCTGCTTGTTTGAGAGGATTTAGGAAGTTGTGAAGCGTGAGCCAAGACCAGCCACTCACATGGAAAAGCAGCTTGGGTGGGCCCTGATGTTGGGTGGGCCAGAGTCAGGATCTCCAAGGCAGGTCAAACAGTGGTAGCCAGGTTGATGCAGTCTCAGACATGGCAGCAGCTTGCCAGCTCTTTCGGGGGGAGGGTTTTAGAAACGGGAAAAGGGCCTCTGCTTACCGTGATGCCAGGTGTTTCAGGTCCTCCTTGGGTGCCACTGGTGCCTGTCAGGCTGCTACCCCGGTGCCAGACCTGAGAGAGTCTTGAGTAGATGAGTCCATATGTGGGTTCTTTAAGAAGAACTGCTTTGGGCTCTGGAAGTTTCTTCCACCAACTCAATCCCCACTGGTTTTTGCAGCCAGAAGTTACGGGGACTAATCTTGGTGGCACTAGAACTCTGGGCTGGGGGGACTAGTGTGGGGCTGGGGCTGGGACTCATTCCCGAGAGAGCCCTCCTGAATTTTTATCCACCGCACGTGGGTGGGTGAGGAACTAGCCCGTTCCTCATCAGCAGCCCCCCTACCAGTCTGGATGGATGTGGTTTCTTTAATTCCATAGTTGTCACATTTCCATTCAACTCAATTTCTGATGGTTCTGAATGATGGTTCCATATTTTTGTTGTAATTTTGATGTGGTTGTGTGAAGAAGTGAGCTGTGTCGGCCTATGCCGCCGCCCTGACCAGAAGTTACAGCATTTTTAAGTGTGTTTAGCGGTTGGGTACCTACACAAAGCATATATACTTGTGTGTGCTTTATGTATACACACACTTTTCTTTGAAGTCAAATACTGGTGAAAGAATTGAATTATATCACATTAAATTTTCAGTTTGTCTTACGATGTCCATATTCCTGAGATAATTGTAGTTAAAAAATTCCTGACAGTGGTCTCAAGCATACAAATTACTAGTAAATTTTGAATGCTGAAAATAGCTCGTGCTGTGCCCTGAAGCCAAGGTATGACACAAGGTTTATTTTTAGACAATTAAAGAGCTTTGACCGCAAGGTGCGGATCAGGGATAAAGGCCAAGCAAAGTGTTAAAATTACCACGTGAGTTTTTGGATTTGGCAAGGCCTTTCAAGGCGGTCTGGGGGCAGGTATAGTTCCCTTTACTTTTCCCAAAAGGCGACAGAGGCTAAGTTGGTTTTCTCCAAGTGCCAGGAAACTTGATTGCAGAGGAGAGGAAAACTACCCACAGGTGATAAACCTAATTGACTTGCAATTTGCAAAGCATATTACACATAACACAGCTATTAAAAACTTGAGTACTGAACTGGAGATTTGGGTCCTCCCGCGTTTTTACTCCTCCTGGGGGTTTTGGCTGGGCCTGCAGTGTGCCGGCTGCCTGGGGGCGGGGCGGGCGGGGCGGCCTCGGCTGACACAGGAGCCCCAGCGCGCTGGAGAGAGACTTGCCCTTTCCAGCGGCGGTGCTGCTCTCTGACCCCGGTGGCCTTCCAGCGGCTCAGGCCCTGCTGAGTTAGCCTGGACTCCCAGAAGTCGCACTCACAAGACAAGGCTGCCCACACTTATAGACAGGGCAGCTGCTGGCCAAGGACAAGTCAGGGCTTCTTGCCTCCTCAGGTTCAACACTTCACTAGAACGACTCAAGAGCTCAGGAAAACATGTGGATAATGATAGTTACCTTAGAAGGGATGCAACCCAGGAACAGCCGGATGGAAGCGGTGCCTGCAGCAAGGGGCAGTCGCGGGGCAGGGAGACGGGGCGGAGCTTCCTCTCCTGAGGCTTCCGCTTCCCAGCGCACGGATGTGTTCAACCTGGAAGCTCCCTTGCCCATGTTCACCGGAGTTTCATTACCTAGACAGGACTGATTAAATCATCGCCCACTGAGTATCAAACTACCGTCCCCTTTCTCCTTCCCTGGAGATCTCGGGGTGGAGCTGATAGTTCGAACCTTCTAATGTGGTTGGTTCCTCTAGCAACCGGGGCCAGGAGTCACCTTGTTAGCAGAAGCTGGGGTTTGGGCAAAGGGCTTGATAGGAATGAAGGGATAGAGCAGCTTACCACTCAGGAAATTCCGATGGTTTTAGGAGCTCAGGGCCGGGAACCAGGGACCAAGACCAAATGTGTCTTATTGTACCACAGCTACCGTCTGACAGTCAAAGAAGAACTAAACTGAACCCTAATGTTTATGCATTTAAAACCTAGGAATCTTTTCAATTTGTATAAAGCCAGAAGGCCCTTACTGTAGTCTCGCTAGTTTAAAAAGTCTACCACTTTCCTATACTATTGAAGTGGGAATACTTTGACAGTGATGTAAACGCTCCCCCTCCGCTGAATTTGGGAGTAAAGATTTCAGGATCAGAAGGGTCGGTGACGATCCTCTAGACTGACTGTCCCCTTCCTGTAGTGCTCAGTCAGCCAACAGTGTTGACCGAGGCCTAAATGTAGACAGAAGTCTCTGACCGAAAATCAAGAGGATTTTAACGCACATCTTCAACAGCATTGACTGTTCTAAACAAATGGTCTGACAGTCATTAAGGTGTTCACATGGGATAGTTTTTGTAACTCGTGCAGAATTGCAGGAGACTGCCTGACCCTACCCGGCTGATCCTGCCGGAGAGAACGCAGTAGCTTTGCCTTCGTTAGTGACATCAGGAGAGGGAAACCGAGGCCGATGCTTTTCAGGCGGAATGAGCCGCGCTACGGCGCCGACCAAGATTGTCCTAAAGGAGTGAAATGAGAAGCAGCAGCAATCAGAACTGTCAGACCTTCACCACCACCATCGAACGGGATCCTTTATAGGCGGCAGCCTGGAAGTGTATTGCTTTAGAAGGTAAATGTGAAGCTGGCCTTCTCTATCATGAATGTGTTCTGAATTTACAGGATCTCTTAAAATTACTCCCTGTTCTATAAATGTTTCTTCCTAGATTCTGTTGACACGGCAAATAGGAAGGCAGCCTGTGAATTCAATACTTGCTTTTCTCCTCACCTCTCTTGCAACCTAAGATGACACACCCTTATTGAAAAGAAGCAATGTACCAAAATACAGGCTAGGAAAGAAAAATTTCAGTGTAACATAACAGCATCATTGATGAATCACTTATTATGTGTTAAGCACTCCACAGTTAAGCACCTCAGTGGCCTCGTGGGCCTCCATTGGTAAATGCTCAGTGGCCTCGTGGGCCTCCATTGGTAAATGGAGGAACCAATGAGGAGGAGGAGGAGGTAAAAAACAGCTCATGAGGGTGGAGCCCGCATTTGAAACCAGGGGCTTAACTCTGCAGGCTGCACTCTTCACCCTGAAATGCAGTGACCGCTGTACGAGCTCTCTGCCGCAGTCGACAGCACAGACTGCTCAGAGCATGGTCTAAAACCCCTGCTTTCTTTTTGGAATCCACATCAGCCCTTAGTGGGGTCTGGGCTGCAGGAAACGGGAGCTGTGTGCTGGCAAGACATGGGCAGCAAACTGGATCTCCCTTCGCCCTGAGACGACATCACATAGGCAGTGGTTCCTCAACCTGAGTGCATCAGGATTGTTTCAACGCATGCTGCCGGACCCCACACCCCCAGTCGCCGACTCAGCTGGCCTGGGTTAGGCCGGAGAAATGGCATTGCCAACAAGTTGCAGGTAATACTGTTAGTCCTGGAGCCACACTTGGAGAAAGTGGCCGCAGGGCGCCTCCAGGAGGCACCGATGACTAGCCAGCGGCATGCGTATTTTTTTGCAGCCTCTTCTGTTTTATAGTTTGGCTGCCCCAGTGGGATGCTTTTGCTTCGTCTGGGTAACTCAGATATACTTTAAGGAGAAAATTTAGCTAGTGTGTGCTAAGAAGTAAATGTCAGTGCATGGATTCACTTAAGGGAAGAGCTGATTGCGAACTGCTTCCCAAGGGAAGGGAAGACAGGCAGGAAAGGTTCTGATGAGAAAAGTAGCAGGTCCGAGCAGCGTGGCTCCGAGAGCAGTGGGGGTGCCGGGGGCGCCCGGAGTGGCATCCAGCCCGTGGAGTTTAGAAGTTGTCTTTGCTGCCGAGTCCTAACTTTCCTTTTCTGGGATCTCCTCTAGAAGCTTTGGAGCCCCCTGAATGTATATGGCGGGAGGGCCTATGTCAGGTTTTGTGTTAGAGGCTCTCAGTTTCTAGGCCGTTTTCCTTGTGACATCCTGTCCTGTGTATTGTCATGTTATAGAATTCAGCGACTGTTATATCACATTGTTTAAAATGCAAAGTTTCATCCTGTCTGTGATGGCTTTCAAAGAGCAAACAGCCCTGATGTGGCTGATGTGGCTCAGTGGATTGAGTGCTGGCCTGAGAACCAAGGGGCCGCTGGTTTGGTTCCCGGTCAGGGCACAGGTCTGGGCTGCAGGCCAGGTCCCCTGGAGGGGGCTCACAAGAGGCAACCACACACTGATGTTTCTCTCCCCCTCTTTCTCCCTCCCCTTCTCTCTAAAAATAAACAAACAAATAAATAAAAAAAAATTTTTTTAAGCAGAGAAAACAGACTGATGGCATGTATTATTTTAAAGATGACTCTTTTTATAAAAATCCTCTTGTCTTTTGGGAAGAGGGCCAGCCTTTAAACACAGACCTTTCTCGCAGAGCTCAGGGACCACTCTTCGCTCAGGGACCAGGGAGACGGCATTGCAGTTTCTCTTGGTTTCCCGCCATGCCCGAGGGCCAGTCCATGGAGCTGTCCAAGGTTTTGTTTCTTGCCCTTCCTGTTCCTGGGCCCTCAGACGGTCCTGCAACCAGGCAGCAGAGGGTGGTAAAGAAGAAAACAGACTCTGGAGTCAGACGGACTGGACTGGAATCCCAGCCCCTCTGTGTGGCTGTGAGCAAGTCAAACAGCGATTCTGGGCCTCCATTTCCTCCTCTGTCAACACGGGGATGGACATAAGGGTAACTAACTTGTTAGCATATTTTGAGGATTTCATCATCTTTGTGAAAGTACTTATGAACAGTGCCTGGCAAACATGGGAAAAAGAAAAAAAGGAATCCTTGGGCTTCCTGATTTCGACCAGAAAAGGATTTTGAACTTCTGTTATCTCTCTCCTCGGCATTTTTTGCCTGTGTGCGCGCTGCCCCGGCGATCCTGAGCACAGGATCCGGGAGCAGGAGGGGGTGGAAAGGCGGCTCGCTGAGCGGGGACTTAGGGTGGCCAGCCTTCGCTCTGCCGTTAGCCAGCTGTGTGACTCTTGCGAAGTTAACTGACTTCTCTGACCTCCATTTCCTCCTCTGTAAAAGGAAGGACTTGAGTTTCAATAAATAGCCTCTACGCTTTTAGTATTCCATGATTTGCATTCCGGGCTCCACTCTCAAGCTGATGCCTCGGCTTCCTTGCATGTAACCTAGAAGAGTATTTGACACTTACCATTCCTTAGCCGAGGGTCGTAGCTGGGGAGCAAACAGGAGGTCCGGGAGCCACCGCCTAAGGGATACCAAAGGAAAGGCCCAATGCCTGCGAGGAGTCCGCGCAGAGGGCGCCAAGAGCACTTCTTCCTGCGGCGCCTGGGCCCTGCCAGAGTCGCCCGAAGGCGCGGTCACAGTGAGGGCTAAAAGGCCCTGTTCTGTCGGGGAGTCACTGGGTGGCGGCCTCCCGAGGACGCGGAAATCTTTGATCCAGAGCCTGGAGCAGCTCCGTACGACGCGCGAGTTACTGGGAGTTGTGTCCGCCCCCTTTCGGCTGCGTCGCCGCTTACCGTCTGTGCTCTAGGAGGGTCCTCTCTGTGCCAGGGCCAACCCCCGCCCCCCTCGGGTGTCTGCGCTGGGTGCCCCGAGCCGGGAGCCCCCCTCCCCACCGCCCCGCCCTCCTGCTGCCATAGAAACCGGCCTCCCAGCTCGGTGCCCGCGCCTCCGGGCCCGACCGGCCGCAAGCCCCCTCCCCCGGGCCAGCCCCCCGCTCCCGATTGGTCCTTCGGGAAACGCTGCGGGGCGCCTGGGTCCCCGCGGCGGAGTCCTGGCAGGGGCCAGCGGGCGGGGTTTGCGGCTGTCGCTCCGGTCGGCGGCCCCTGACAGCTTGGGGAGCCTCCGGTGCTCCTGGCGCCGCGACACCCCTGTGCCGCCCGCTGCCGCTCCAGCATCAGCCACGCAGCCGAGCCGAAGCCGGGCTCGCCGGGAAGGTAAGGGATGGCCGCGGGGCTAGCCGCCAGCGCCCCTACCCCGCCCGCGCTTCCCTCGGCCGGGCTGCAGTACTGGGGGCTGGGGAGGGTCGCCTGTCCTCCCCGCGGCTCCAGGGCACCGGGAGACACTCCTGGAGGAAGGAGGGGCTGAGCTGGGGTCGGGAGAAGGAGAGGCGCTCCCGGGGGCGCCCCCTCCCAGGCCCGTCGGAGGAGAGGGCACCAGGGCGGGGGGCGGCCATGTGCTCGCGCGCGTGGCCCGAGCTGGTGTGGCGCCCGCGGGTAGGGGCGCGTATGTCCCCCGTCCCCGGCCGCGCGAAGCCCGTGTCTGTGTGTGCGCCGCACGTGAGCCGAGGAGGGCTGCCCCGCGCCTCGCCCTAGCACGCCCCGTGCGCCGGCCCAGATCTGCACCGTTTGTCACTAGGGCTGGGGACCAGGGTGAGCCGGGCGGGCAGCGAACGGGACTGACAGCGAGGGGCTGAGGCCACGGGAGGAAACCTGCGCCACTCCCCACACCACGACGCCCCCTAAAGGAAGGTGCTTCTTTGAAACGACCCTGCAAGTAAGGAACAAGCCTCTCCTCTTCTCGCGTATCCCTCCAGGAATAGTAGGAGCTCCAAGCCTCGGCGATAACGGCCAGGAAAGGGCGAAGGATAGCAACAGGGTCTCTAGTGTGCGTTGCACAACATTTGGGAGGAAGGAGAGGTCAAGACAGCAGAGGTCGGTGCTCTGAGCCCTCGCAGGTCAGCGAAGATCCAGCCATCTGCACTTTTTCTTCCCTGTCCCGTCGCCCCCCCCTCCCCGGCCCCCCTTCCACCTCCCTCCTCGTTCCCTGCTCCCTCCGCCTCCAGCTCCGCACCCCCACCTCGTCCTCCCGAGTTCAGCGGACAAGAGGACTCTGTTAGACCCCCCTCCCCGGCCCTGTGCCTCCTCTCGAGTCCAAGCCAGAGCGCATAAACCGCGTTCTAAGCTCTTCCCTGGGCCGCTCAGACAAGTTTGGAAGTTAAACAAATCGCGTTTGCTCCTGAGGCCGCGGGAATCCAAAAGGAAAACAAACAAAACAAGACCGAAAAATCTCTTCCAAGTCAAACCAAGATTTCAAAGGAGAATCTGAAACGAGCATCTGTTTAGGGCAAGATGGTGGGGTGTTCTGTTGTTTTTTAATGTATCACTCGGGCTTGCAACATCAGCATTCAATGGGGTTCACAGAAGCGCTTCAAAAGATGGTTTCTGTTAGTGTTGCAAAAGCACTTCTAATTTTTGGTTGCCATGGTAACTGGAGAAGTCGCCCTGCGCTGTTGAGACGCCGCCTGGCTGGAACCAGGAGCTGCTCCAGAGGAGCTCTCCTCGGGTCCCCTTCAGTTACCATGGTAATAACGATTGAGCTCCGAAGATACTGGTTTCCTTTCCTCAAAGTTCTAAAAGCCCAAAGCGTGTGCTGGTTGTTTTATTTAATTTTATTTTTTTTCAGAGTTTGCAATTTGTAAAACAGAT
This sequence comes from Pteronotus mesoamericanus, assembly GCF_021234165.1. Taxonomy (NCBI): domain Eukaryota; kingdom Metazoa; phylum Chordata; class Mammalia; order Chiroptera; family Mormoopidae; genus Pteronotus; species Pteronotus mesoamericanus. Next base: position 60,549 of record NW_026555123.1, read on the forward strand.
CTTCCCTCGCAGACAACCGAAAGTAAACACCGCCGGCCAGGCAGCCCGCCCTGCCCGCGGGGGAGCTCTCTCCGCCGCTCCCGCTCTAACCTCCCGGCTCCAACCCGGGAGGAAGGCGGGGAGCGCTCGATGCTAAAGGAGTCTTGGCGGGCACAGCTCTCTCCCCACGCAGCACTGCGGCTCGGGGTCCTAATTAGCTTCCTAATGAGGAGGTGGGGGCGTGTGGGTGGGGGCCTCAGAAAGAGGCTACCGGGGGAAAAAGTGAAGCCCAACTCTCCATGCGCTGGTGTTTTGTGTGCTGTTGAATCTGCCCAGTAAAGCCCGGATGGGTTTATTTTTGGCTTGACCACTGTTCAGTGGTAAGCCTGGAAATACCTTCAGAGAGGCCTCCCTCTGTGTTAGGAAGAAATGGGGATTGGATATTCAGCTGGAGGTATGTGCTTTTTTCTAAGAACCAACCTACATTTAAAGTAAAGGCACGTTTGTGTGAAATCTGAAGTCCGCGAGTGGGCCATAGAGACCTTGAGTATCCAAGGTTAAATGTAGGTCGATGCCCTGATTTAACCTTGGATCCTCAGTTAAAATGGATGAAATTATGGAGAACATTGGTACCATTCAAATACTTTAGCAAACCTTGGTGCCTTTTAAGAACCATAGCTCTTTACACATCCATGATTCCTGAGCAGTGAATCCTATAATTCAATTTTATGCATTGATAACATAGGATTGGAAAATTTGAATGCCTCTAGACTTAAAGTTTAAAAGAAGAAAAGATTTTGTCTTAGTAGGTTAATATTTTCTGTCAAATATGTAGTTCATTTTGAGAAATTTAAAAATTAAAATACTGTGAAATCCAACTTTATTCTTTGAATCTCATTATAGTATTTCTCTAGGGAGTAAGGAGCCTTAATTTATTAGCTGATTTTCTTTCAGTTGTTGAAAGGACAAGCTTCATAAAATTGCTCTCATTCTATTGTTCTCATTTCTTATTGTCATTCTAGAAAAGTTTTTCTATAATTGAAGTTATAAATTTCAAGAGAAGGAAATATTCAAATTACTTGCAAAGACAATAGTTTATTATTTGAATTAAGCAGATCACAGCTCTTAAATTATTTTCTCCCAAGAACTTCAAAGATAGCCCAGCCATTATTTTAAGCATCCCAAAGAATATTAACCAATTTTACAGATGGTGGGTTTCATTCAAAAGACTCAAGTCATTTCAGCTAACCACTTGAAAAATTAAGAGGCAAAAACACATGCATATCAGCTGAGACGTAGAGAGCACAGAGATGAGAAGAGTGGGTGGGAACAGCAGGAAGAATTTATGACTAAAGAGAACAATAAAGCCAAAGGGAAAAAGTATCTGAAGTGAGGAGAAAACTCACAGATTAAGGGAAAGGGAATAAAAGAGAGAAAGCCCAGTGCAAAGAGAGTTGCACAGAAAAAAGAAAGGAAAGCGAGAAAGAGAGGAGGAAAGGAAGGAAGGAAGGAAACAAGTTAGAGAACAGGAAGCTAAAAAGAACTCTACTCTTCGTCTTCCATGAAGAACAGAGCACTTGATGCTTTTCCAGAAACCCCCAACACCGCGGTTCAGCCAAGTCCTCCGAAGCAGAGCGCAGCTGGGAGGCCGGAGCAGCAGGCCACACTCACGCCGCTCTCTGCCTCCCGAGGCAGGGGTGTGGGCTGGGGCAGCGTCCCCAGCTTTGCAAAGCCAGCCACTCACTAGACCTTCTTCTTTCCAATCTGTAAGTCACCAAGAAAGCTTTCTATGCCTCTACGTGTGGGGACCATTTTGGGGGATAATTCATAGACACATTTGATCATGTAATTGCATTTTTTTGCCTTAAATGGAAAGTTTTTACTTCATAAAAGTTTTTACTTTAAAAAAGTTGCTGAAATAGTTATCAAAATAAGGCACTCATCTAATTTTATGAATTAGAGCATATTAAAAGTTTCTAACAAAAACAACAGTTCCCTCCGTGGACACAGTCACTCTGTGTTCTTAGCTGTTGAGTTACTTACCTCTCTGTTTCCAAATAAATGGCTGGTCCTTGATTCAGTTTTAGGCAGAATCTTTGCACTGTCCCTTATACAGGAAAGGACATAGCTCTCTTACTCATTCCCTCCAACTTCCCTCCCTTTATTTATTTTTTAAAATATTTTATTTATTTACTTATTTTTAGACAGAAAGGAAAGGAGGGAGAAAGAGAGGGAGAGAAATATCAATGTGTGTTTGCCTCTTGCACCCCCCAGCTGGGGGCCTGGCCTGTAACCCAGGCCTGGGCCCTGACTGGGAACCGAACCGGCAACCCTTTGGGTCACAGGCCAGCACTCAATCCACTGAGCCACACCAGCCAGGGCTCCTTTCTTTATTTTTTTCAGTTTGGTCTGTGGGAGGAAATCCATCAGCGCATAACGTAACACTGAAGATGCCAGGATGGGAAAGCCTAGGGGCATCTCGCTTGGGGCTAAATGCTTCTTAGGCCTTAGCCAGAGCAGCCAGAACTCAGCTAGTGTCAGAAACAGGTGGTCCAGAGTGAGCCCTGGGAGGGAGGAATTGTTGTGAGTCCGGAAGATAAGCAGCCGCTGTTTCGGCGGTTCGGATTTTATACGGGGGACACGGAGGCAGAGCAGCGGCTAGCGCCCTGGCGGAGGGTATCGGCGAGGAGGCCGAGGGCCTGAGGCGGGCACACGCCTCGCGGGGGCTCTGTCCCGCAGCAGCTCTCGCGTGTGCTAGCACGGCTCTAATGACCGCAGCCCTGAGTCTGCATCGGCACTGCCGTCGCGGGTCACTGCAGACTCAGGCTGTGAACTGCAATTGTGTTTCTTTTTGTGTACAGCGTGTTTGGAGAAAATAACTATTATTTTCATTTCGATTGGTAGGGACCTATTGCTCCTTCTTTCCAAATATGCCAATGGCTCTGTAAAACACCTCTCCTTGGTGTTTTCCGACAGCGGTCAGTTCCTTCCCCGCCCCACTCCAGCCCCTCAAAGTGGCACTTCTGCCCCCCCCCCCCCGCCCCCCGCCCCCCGCGCCGGGCTGGCCCAGTTCTGTTCTAGCCCTGGGACGCCCGGGCTCTCCGAGATTTCCCTCCACTGCCCCTCTGTGCTGGCTCCCTGTTCTCCCTCTTCTCTGGTTTTCCTCTTTCTTGGTTCATGCCTTCATTTTATGGAGCATCCGCATTGGTAACTTCTTAAGAAAAGGTTATGGGAAGTAAAGTTTTGAGACCTTGCACATCTGAAAATGTCTTTATTTTACTCTCACATTTCATGGATGGTTTGGCTGGTAGAGGAGTCTAACCTGGAAATTGGTTCCTGCAAATTTCTGATGTCATTGGTTCATTGTCTGTAGCTTCCAGTGTTGCTGAAAGTTCAATGCCATCCTGAGTCTTGATTCTTGGCATGAAATACATTTTTTTCTCCCTGGAACCTTAATTCTCCCATTGTTTTATGAATTTCACTAAGTGTGAAGTGTGAATTAACTTTCTATGGATTACGTTCATCAACATGGCGGGGAAGGAAGTTGTGTTCGGCACCTCTGGTAAATTAATGATGTAGACACACTTGGAAAATGATTCCTTTTATTGGTTACTTTTCCTTGTTACATAGTGATTGTTGTTGATTTCATCAACCCAAGACTTTGAGCTTTGAATAACTTGGTTGCTGCCCTTTTTTGGCCTCCTTGAATTTCCCCAGTCTCCTCCTGGGAGATCTGGCCCGATTTGGCTCTTCCACAATACATGACAGTCACCAGCCTGCTCCACTCACTCAGGACGTATGCAGCCACAAATAGCCACTCAGCAATGTTTTCAGCGCTTTGGAACGAAGCCTTGAGCAGCCCCAGGGTAAACTGTGCCTCTTCGGTGCACAGCCTGCTAACACCCAGCAAATCTGCGCTCCGGGCTTGTGTTCTGCCAGGCCGCACGTGCTGGAGCATTCGGTTCACCGGGGAGGCAGAGATGCTGTTGTGAGGGTGTGGGCTGGGGGCCCGCTTTGAATGGAGAGATTTAGAAGGCGATTCAAGTGAAGGCGGGTATTTCCATCTTGCCAACCCTCGGGCTTCCTGAAGAGTCGCTCTCTCCGCTTAGCACATCGCAACCGTGTGACAACAATTCTGTGTGGTTTGGTGACGACTGTCTGTCAGAGAAAGCATAAAAAATTTACCCAAGCTCTGTAACGATTGTGTTTGTTAATATTTATAGAAAACAGGATGCAACATTTTTAGAGGCTACTATGCTGCAATGCTGAGTAAGTAAACTGTTGGCTTAAACCTGTTTGTCTCATTGCTAGAATATTCAGTGAGAGTTGCAAATTGGTGAATTAAACCTTTTTGTTCAATGCCAGATTATTTGGTGGAAGGTGCCCATCACATCAGAGACAAAGATTCAAATACAGAATATTAGTTCCATTCTTGGCTAACAAAATACACTCTGATCATATTTAATCAGGAAGGTTTTTAGAAGCCTTTTCAACTTTTCTGGCCTTATTTAGACAAATACTCCTGGGACGTAGTCACCAGCTTGAGTGCCCATAGAAGGCAGTGAGCTAGGGACTGCCCTTCCCTTTATTTTGCCTCCAATTCAACGGCACCTTTTAAAAAACCCATCTCACCCTCTGTTTCCCTGATCCCCATTTCCTTGTCTTAGCACTTCCTTGGCCACACAGGCAAATTCCTACAGGCCCTGCCCCCTCAGGAAGCCTCCCTTGAACTGGCCGGATCGCCCAGGTGTTCCCTGGGCGCCCGCCCTCCTGTGCGTGGCTGCGTCTAAATGATGTGTTTCTGTTTCCGCTTTGCCTCCTCGCTAGTGGTTCGCTCAGAGCCACAGGGCTCCTGGGGCGCACCCGGGACCCACGGCAGAAAGCAGGAGGGCAGCCCCGGCTGGTGCGGCCAGTGGCTGGGGCGTCGATTCCGGACGGGGGCGTGAGAGAGGCAGCCCATGACACATCGATGTTTCTCGCCCTCTCTTTCTCCCTCCCGTCCTCTCTCTCTAAAAATAAATGAGTAAAATCTTTAAAGAAAAGCAATAAGGCAGGTAGGTACTGAAAAAATAATGTCAGCTGAACTGGACATTTCGCCTTGGTATTGGAGGACTGCTCCGCCCTGGAGTGAGAGGGCGGCCCCCTCCCATTGCCCAGGGCGCGGGGAGGGCAGGGAAGGAGGAAGGATGATGTGTTTTCCGTGCTCCGCCTTTCAAGCAACATGGGTCAGTGGGGATGGCGCGAGGTTTGGCTCGCGGGGCCAGGCGAAGGGGCAGCCTGCGCATGGGAAGCACAGGCTCTGAGGTCAGAGGGACCTGGACTGGTCGTCAGACCGACGCACCTTGCCTGTGCAACTTCGGACAGGTTCCCAAGTCCTTGCAAAGGCTCATTTCTTCATCTGAAAAATAAGGGTAATTGCAGGCACCTTTCAGGGCCGTTGCAAGGATTAAAGAAAATGAGTTCAATCGCTCCTCGGCCTTTTGGCTAAGATCAAGTGTAGAAAATATGTATAAAGTCGTTAGAAAAGACTACCGATAGCTACTCTAAGTTAAGAATGCTTTTGGCTGCAAGTAATAAGAGAATATTTCTACTGAGCTAAAAGAAGAGTATTTTCGTGCAGAAGAAGTCTAGAGAGGCGTAGTGGGCAGTTCAGTCTGCCATAACAAAATAACATAGACTGAGAGGCTTAAACCACAGAAATTAATTTTCTCACAGTTCTGGGGTCCGGAGGTCTGAGATCAGAATGCCAGATGGTTCTGTCGAGAGCTCTATCTGACTTGTAAATGGTCCGCCCTTCTGCTGGGTCCTCACCTGGCAGGGACACAGAGAGAGAGAGAGGGCATGCTAGCTCTCTGGTCTCTTTTTATAAGGGGACTAGTTCCATCAGGAAGGCCCCACCTTCATGACCTAAGCTAATCGAAACCTAATTACCCCCCCTACACAACCCCATCTCCAAATACCATTGCATTAGGGGTGACGGCTTCAACATATGAATTTGGGGGGAACACAATTCATACCAGCCCATCGACAATTTTGTTTTAAAAACTGCTGTCAAAGACCTAGTGTGTTCCTGTTTTTCTGCTCTGTCATCCTTCTTTTGCTCCGACGGTTGTCACTACCTGGTCTTTTGGTGGCTACGCCACCTTCAGGCAAGTTCCTCACAGGAACAAAGGAGAGGAGCCATGCTGGTTGTCAATATCCCATTTTATCAGGAAGCCCAGGCTAATTAGAAATTAGAGTCCCTCAGTCTCATTGTCCAGCGCAGCATCTCCTGGCCAGCTCTACAGCCCTAGCTGTGGGGGAGGAGGAGAAGTTGGGGGCTTTCCAGCCTCGAAGACAGGAGACGGCAAGGAAGGAAGGAGAGAGGCAGTAAACACGTTGAGTGAGCCAGCCTACAATGTCCGCCAACCATCACTTACTGATGGGGTGACCGTACGGCCCTTTGTCAGGGACAGCTCTGGACTTCACCGGTTGTCCCAGTGTTGTCATTAACAGCAACCCCTTCCTTTTCAAATGTGTCTTGGTTTGCATGACAGACTCTCTATGTTCACCCTGCTTATTGAGCAGTTGCTATGTATTATTGTAGACTCTCAGCAAATAGTTATTCATAAGGAAAATAGAATGCAACAAGCCAAGATTCCGAGCAGTGCGTGCTTGCGTGGTAGAGGCTGCAGACGTGCTACGCTCACAGGAGGGAGAAAAGTGTGCGCGCTGACAAACAAGGCGGGGAGCTGGTCTGGATGGAGATGGAGCACAGGAGGGGGCGGGGTGCAACTCCAGGTACGAAAGATCAACGGACTAGGCACAATTTGAAAGCTGAAAGTGCACAGTTAGTGTGCCAGGGAGTTTTCTTTGAAAGACAGACAACACACAAGTTTTAAGGCTGCCTTTGTTTGATGAATGCTTTGGAATATGGGGTACCACGCTAAGATATGATTTAGCCTAAGAGCATTTTGAGCACTCATGGCGCAAAATAAAAAGCCATCGATATTTATTAAGCCAAATATATACTTTTTGTTTGCCATCACAAACAACTTACCACCAAAACTTTGCATGTAAGGAGAACCATGATTTTCTAAATTATTCTCTTGTGGAATATGTATTGAGTGTGACTTTGAGCTATTTTAGTAATAAATTCCTCTTTGATCAAGAGAAAATATTTACATTTTCTAAGTTTTCCTTTGGGTTGATATAAAATAAAAATATTTACTTAGCTGCTTATTTATTTTTCCTTAGCCTGGTTTTTAAATCCCAACCATTTGTTTTAGGGACTCATTCATTCTGCCGGGCCGCTCGGTGGGCTGGCAGAGCGGAACGGGATACAGTGAGGACACTTGGTTCTCGTCTTGTCTTCGTCACTGACTAGCAAGTCTCCTCACCTCCTTGAATCTGTTTCCCAATACACCTGGGAGACACAGCAACCCTGCAGCCCGACCCCTTCCTCTCCTACTCCTCCGGGAATGAGCTCCACTCATCGTCATCGGGGAAACCCTGAGACAGTCACTCGTTGGCAGCCTGCAGTTGGTTTGGCTTGGGGACGTGTTAAGAAATAAGATTGCAGAGGAAAACCGGGACGAGGCCATGTAGGGCCTGCATGTGCAGCGTGTTTGTCTTTCTGGTGGTCCAGCGTATCCAGAGAGCTTCTCCAATATCATATTTCAAACGAATCAATGTTTTCCTATCCTCCTTCTTCACTGTCCAACCTCACATTCATACACAGGAATTGGGATCTATAGGGTGATCTTAGCCTTGGTCTCTAATGACACATCTTTGCTCCTGGTGACCTTTCCTAATTCTTTGCTGCCCTTCTGAGTCAGCTTTTTCTGAGTGACGAGAGAGAAGAAAATGTCAAGGGAATATTAAAGTGGGGTCTTGAAGGCTGAGTAAGACAAGGAGTAAGTGTGTTCCAGTGAGGCCAGGCTGGGCGCTAAAGCTACCCAGGCATGAAAGGATATTTTATGACAGGGAAGGTAAACTTCAGGAATAAATTGCATAGTTGATTCAGATCTCAGAAGTTTCCTTCAGGGCTGGATGATTAACTGTGAGCCTTTGAGGGGAATGGGACCAAGGGTACCTTGGAACCCTGGGTAAACACCGACTCCCTAGTGTCCTAGAGGTGGGATTTAATTCACTGCTAATTAGTGTTGATTTTGGCTCCCCGGAGGGAAGAGTAAACAGTGGGAAGGCAAGGAGCAGGGAGAAGGGCAAAGGCAAGTAAGTGCATGGGTGTGTGCATTTGTGGAACCGTCTGGGAGGAACTGAGAAGTGCAAAGAAGGTCTTGAGCCCTGGCTGGTGTGGCTCAGTGGATGGAGCGCTAGCCTGCGAACCTAAGCATCAGCCGTGCCCTTCCCGGTCTAGGGCACAGGCCTGGATTGCGGGCCAGGTCCCCAGTAGGGGGTGCATGAGAGGCAGCCACACACTGATGTTTCTCCCCCTCTTTCTCCCTCCCTTCCCCGCTCTAAAATAATATAAAATCTTTTTTAAAAAGGAGGTCTTGAAAAGAGAATGGGAATTATTTTTCATGCTTTAAAGCAAATTCTGCTGGAGGCTACTAACATCTCACACCTTAAAAATAAAATAAGAGGGAAATGGAGTCTTTTTGAGTCTTACTGAGCTCGTTTTAACCTTGGGCACCTTCCAAGGGGAAGCCACAATCGGGTTGTTTTTACTGCCTGTGGGCTGGAGCAAATGCTGATCTGTAAACATTCCAACCCTTAGGATTCAAATAACCTTCTTAGGAATGTCTTCCCACGTTTGAGGCGTGCTTCACTGGGCACCTTAGAATGTTGTACAAAAGCAGTGGGCCATTTCATCAAACCCATGATGTTGCAGAAATTTTCTAGCCAGAGGTGCTCTGGTTAGGGGCAATCTCAATAAACCTGCCCTTGTTTCAGGATGGAACACTTGAGAGAGTTTTTGGTGTTCTTGTTTTGTTAAATGTTTGCCTTTTCTTCTTTATCATAGAACAGTCAGTCTTAGTGGGTTGGGTTTTTTTTTTTCCCTCCAGCCAGAGAAGGATGTTTACAACAGTATTATCTATTTCTATATCTTGTGGACTCCGCAGTACCTATTAAAACATCTGTACAATTCAGGTCAATTGAGCCAGCATTACAGACTCCTTGTTGGACCTTGGTTTCCCAGAATCCTGACATTAATAAGACCAAGGACCTGCCTCATAGAAACCCATATTCCAGTAGGGAGGACAAATATGTATACAAATATGTACACAAATGACCCAGACGCCTGATAGGTCACTTGAAGACCTGGAAGGAAAACCAGCGTTCATGGGGGAACTATGAGAGGAAGAGCTGAATTTTGGTTGGACTATCAGGAGCAGAAGAGATGGGAAGGAAAGGGAATTTAAGCTAAATTTGAATAATAAGTAGAATTTCAATCATTACATGAAACATAACACGGAACATTACATGACTGAAATAAAAAGAATGCAGTTCATCTCTTATACAACAAGAATTTAAAAGAATGCGCCCACTGGCAAACTTCTTTTAATTCATTAGATCCTGCGCTCATTCCATAGGCCACACTGAGTGCCTGCGATGTCGAGTGCCAGGCACTGTTCCGACACAGGGATGACCCAGCAGCTTCCCTGCCTGAGCGCCCTCAGTGACTGGAGGGGTAGGCAGAGACTCTCGCTCGTGCAAAGGACGATTCCGCAGAGACACAGCCAGAACCGAGGCAGCGCCAAGTACCCTGAGAGCGCCACGGGCTAAAGGAAGCCAAGGAAGGCCTCGCAGAGGGCTAGAACATTGAGGAGTCACGGGCAAGGGGGTCAGGAAAACAGGTCACGGAGAGGGAATGTCACATGCAAAGGCACAGGAGCATGGAGCAGTGTGAGATGTTTATGGGATCTCAAGTATTTTGATATGCCTCAAATATAGGCCTTTAGGGAGGGAAAGTGTTCCTTCCCCATCTTGGGGCCCCTGCAACTGGGTCTACAAGTCAAACCAACAAAGACAGAGTAACAGGAGAAAAGCACACACATTTATTTAATACGCGTTTCACGGGACAGGGGCGCCTTCAGAGGGAACGATGCCCGAAGGAGCCGACCCGAGCATCTGACGCTGGCTTGGTGGACACCGTGGAGGACACACTGGGCCAGAGAGGCAGAGATCCATGTGACAGGCTTGGGGACCAGGCAGGGCCTGGGTGGCAGGATTCTTCTCCGCGTCCCTGGGCCTTGGGCCTTTGGAGATGAGGATGCTCCGTTCTGCCCTCCAGGCCCAGAGAGGGCACCTCTCACCTGAGGGCTTTATGGCATGATTCAGGGGAGACGAGCGAGGGGAGAAGGATGTTCCAGTTACCCTCCTGCTTAAGGCACTCAGTACCGAGGTGCCATAGTTTGGGGTAGCATGTTCTGAACCCCATCTGGAGGGGGGGTAAATAGGAGCAATGGAGATGAGTCTAAAAATAAAATTAAGCACCAGGTATTAAAGAACTTTCTAGACTATGCCCTGGAGGTTGCATTTAATCCTATAGTCACTTTAAGGAAGGATTTTAGGCAGGACAGTGATAGCTGCAGTCTCGAAAGATCCTGAGGGCGGCCTTCTGGGGAAGGAAGTTGAGCCGCGCAGGCCGGGAAGCAGGGCAGCCCGTGAGAAGGCCGTTTCAGCCAACCAGGTGCCGGCTGGGATTGAGCCTGCACCTGCACCTCATCAGCCCCCACGTGCTTTAAGAATGTAAGCAAAGCTCACTGAAAAATAAGTCTAGTAAAACCTAAGTTCTGATTTTCCTTACAATGGTTGTTTAAGTGCTTTGAAAAGAAAAGCAAGTTTGAAAATATTTAAGACTCTTCTTGCCTCCTCTGTGGTGGTCTTGATGTGCCCCTCTGCCTGTTGTGGGATCCGGCCCTGCCCAGTAGACACAGGCATGATCATGGGTAAAGGACGGGGTGGAGTCGAAGAGGGAGGACCAGCAGGAAGGGGTCGGGGGCCGGAGAGGCCTGGGATGCTGACAGGGTATCCTGTCACTGCCTTTGGGTCTCTGCCGCTCACCGTTCCCGATGGGCCTCCAGCCTCCTCCGCAGGGAGTCCAGGCTTTAACGGGCATTTTAAATGCCCTCACCTGAGGGCCCCAAATTAATGCCTCCCAGATTTAGCTTCTGACGTCAGCACCGTCAGCACTGTGCTGCCCGGAGGCTCAGACACACCCTGGCTCAGGCCGGGAGGGCTCGGCAGAGCCCCATTCTCTTCCCCCAGCCCTCGTCTTTCCCTAGCGGGTGGCTGCTCTGCGGAAAGCCTCCTGGTCCTCACTCAGGCTGGGGCGGTGGCGTAGAGACAGAAGGTGGAGATGCCCCCGGCAGAGGCACGGCCGTATCCCGATGTCACGGGCGATTAACCCACCGCAGCCCCCACATCTGCTTGGGGACAGGCTCCAGGCAGCAGCTAAATGTGTTCCTTGGGTTGAGGTTGTTCCTGCATGTTCATGGGCATTAAGGGCGCAGCTGGGAAGAGAATTTTCCCATGATCCTGGGCCTTGTGCCGACTCTGTTCCCTCAGGAGTCCCAAAGCCCCAGCTTCAAAATAAACACACAGAAACGTCTTCAGGGTGCACAGCAGACACGTCTCAAACACAGCTCTCTCTGTGCGCTCCCAGGCCTCACGGAGGACGGCACAGGCCCCCGGAGGCCTGTATGTCGTCGCCGATTTGAGCACCGCCTCTGCCTGGGAGTATAGTCTCTAGTCCGAGGGCGGCTGTGCCATCTTTTCAACCGCTTGACGTATATGGTGGCTGGTTTCATTTCTCCCTAGGTCATCCTCTCTCTGGATTCAAAGCTTGGGAGAAGTCTCAGCTTTAAGAGCTGGACTAGACCATCTCAGGGCCGGTTTATTGTATCAGGGACGAGTCACGTTTACATACATGGTCATCGGAGACAAGCCACATTGCCTAGATATTGGTGGAGAAAAATGTATGTTTTTAGCCCTTAAGCCCCCCAAAATGTTTACAAGTAGTCAAAATAGAAACAACAACTACCAAGGCGCACACAGAAGCTCACGGGGTAACACGTGAGGGAGCTCCCTGAATGCGTCATCCCCACCCCAATTTCATTCCCCCTCCCTGACAACAGTTGCGTACGCAGGCACCCAGAACGTGCCTGCACTTGGCGGGGGCCTTCCTTATAATTGCATGGGTCTCCACTTACATGGATGATGACTGTTACGGAGCTCTCAGAAGTGAGCCCGCTTCGTGAAGCTCATGGGCAGCTCCCGACACGCCCTGTACGTTTACAACCAGAAATAATTCATCAGCTCAAACTGAAGGAGTGCCGGGCAGTGGGGAGGAGGAGGTGGACTGAGAATCACAGCAGAACCTTCTGGATGCAGACTTCTGAAGCTTTGCGTGTTCGGTCTGTGATCTTTCTGCAGATTTATGCATTTCAATAATCTCCAGCCTCTGGAGCTCAAGCTGTGCTATGAACAGCCCTGTAAGATAAGACAGCTCGTCACCTGCTTTCACCTGTCTCCCTGGGGGAATATTTTTCCAGCCAGAAGTACCAGGTCCATTAGCGAGCGCCACGGAACAGTGTGTAATTCTCGGAACTGGAGCCGGCAGCCTCTCGGCTGGCAGCGGACAGCTCGTAGCCTGCCTCTCCGACGTCAGGCAGTCACGCCTTCACTCAGCCCCGGGCGGGTTCCGCGCTGGGGGAGAATGCGGCAGCTCTAATGACTTTTGCCTTTCTCTTCGGTCACAAAGGTCACCCGTGCAGATGCCCAGCAGTTCTTGGAGCAGTAAAGGCACAGCCGGACTTGGGAAGGCCCTTTCTCTTCTGCAGAAGATCAATTTCTTTGGTTTTCCCAAGGCGGGGGAGCCTGCAAGACTGTGACTCCATGACTCATGTTCTTTAAGGGATTTGTGTCATTATTTACCAGGCTGCCTTTGGATGGAAGGCCAGTTGGGTTTTGACGTATTTTCCTTCATGTACAGTCTAGAAGGATTTAATTTTCTGCCACTATTTATTGATTAAAAAAGAAAACAATTCTTCGATCCTGGTACTCCTATAGGTATAAACCCATAAGGAAAAGTAAATACCCTTTGTTACCATTTTCTCCCCTGAGAGCGTTGGAAAGTATAGAGGTGCTTTATATTATATGCGCTAAATTGCTCTTTTTCTGAACACCTGAGGAATGGTTTTCTGGGAGGTGAGTGGAGGGAAACCAGGGAGTGTGCCCCATATTTGCCCCTGGCTGGTACTAAGCCAGCCTCCTGTGAATTTTGAATTGTTTGTAACAACAGAAGAAAAGAGGAAGCAGCTGAGACACGGAGATAAAAGGGCTGCTTTTTCCCCTCCAGGATGCAAGATTTGAGTTTAAAGGTGAATAGTGTCTTTAGATCAATGCATTTGATACCTTTAAGTGCTGCAATAAAGGTACCAAAGACCGAGCAGAAACGTTGGCCCTTAATGAACGAAGGCTTTCTAGGGGAGCTCAGCAAGGACAAAGTACGACGGGACCCTGGACCAGTCGTGCAACCCCTCGGGGCCCTTGTCTCCCAGTGCGTAAGGTGAAGAGGTGGGAGGAGAGAAGAGCTGAAGTGTCTTCTATTTCTAACATTCCACGATTGTGTCATTCTTTGTTCTGGTTGTTTTAGAGAGCCTGGTTAAAGGCCAGTAGGTGAGATCCCAATCAAGGTCTGAAAGGGGAGATAGCTGGAAAGAATGTGAGCTGGATGGAAGGTGTGGGCCTCTAGGGATGTGCCTAGGAGAGCGGGAACGCACCTGGTCTAGGATGAGGTTCTACTTAACTCAAAATCACGGTTAGGTGGCAGGAGAAAGATTTGGAGGCAGTTAGCGGGGTACTTTGCATCAAGTGACCATTTTCTAGTGTAACATTTTAATTCCTTTAATGATTTTAAATGAGTTTTAACAGCTTTATTGAGAGACGATTCAAATACCAAACAGTTCATACACTTAGAGAGTACAACCCAATGCTTTTAATGTATTCACAGAGTTATACATCCTTCACCACAGTCGATTTTAGAATATACTCACTTCACTAAAGAGAAATACTTTTCTGCTGAGTCAGCATTCCCAAATGCATCACTCCTAACCCCAGTAATCTATTTTCTGTTTATATAGATTTGCCTCTTTTGAACAATTCATGGAAATGGAATCATACGACAGGCAGCCCTTTGTGACTAGTTTCTTTGACTTGGCATATTTTCAAAGTTTGTCCATGTTGCAGGGTGTATCAGTGCTTCATTTCTTCTTATTGATGAATTGAATGAATCACCACATTTTATTTATCCATTCATCAGTTGATGGGCATTTGGGTTGTTTCTACTCTCTGCTATTATGAATTATGCTGCTATGAGCATCTGTACATAAGTTTTTGAGTTGATATGTATTTTCATTGCTCTTAGGTATTTACCTAGGAGTGAAATTGTTGGGTTATTTGATGACTGTATTCAACTATTTAAAAACTGACAGATTGTTTCTCAAGGTGCTGCACCATTTTACATTCCCACCATCAGTGTAGGAGGATTCCAGTTTGTCTGCGTGCTGGCTAACCCTTGCTGTTACCTACCTTTTCTACTCTACCCGTCCTACTGGTATGTCATTGTGGTTTTGCATTCCATGATGGCTAGCGATGTTGAGCATCTTTTCACATGTTTATTTGTCATTTGTATACTTTCTTTGGAGAAATGTCTATTCAGGTACTTTGCCCATTTTAAATTGGGTTGTCTTTTTATTATGAGTTGCTTTATTTATAGATTCTAGATACAAGTCCCTTATCAGATACACGATTTACAAAAATATTTTCCCAGTCTGTAGCTTTTCACTTTCTTGATGGTGTTCTCTGGAGTATAAATGTTTTTAAATTGGTGATATCCAGTTTCTTGATTTTTTTTTTTGGTTGCCTGTACTTTTGGTGTCACATCTAAGAAATTATTGCCTAACCCAATGTCATGAAGATTTATGCCTGTGTTTTCTTCCAAGGGTTTATAGTTTTAGTTCTTCCATTTGGGTCTTTGATGCATTTTGCGTTAACCTCTGTTTATGGTGGGGGTCTAACTGCATTCTTCTGCATGTGGCCAGCCCTTTCATTACTTTTTAACTCTATATCTCTACTTATATTCTGAGTGGTTGCTCTAAGGTTTAAAATATACATTTTAACTTACCGGAACCTAGTTAGATTTCTAACTGAATTCCAATGAGATCTAGAAAGTTTACTCTCTTACAGATCCATTGTCTTCTCCCCTTACTTGTGCTCTTGTTGTAAGCATTACATCTCTATACATTAAAAATATAACATGTTGTTGTAACTACGACTTTATATAATTTTATGTCTTTTAAAGAAGATGAGATAGGAAAGGACATCAAGTATAGATAGACTTGGGTTATTATAAGCCCTGTGAGTGCAGAATGCTCCTTGCTCGGCTCAACATCACGTCCCCAGCGCCTAGCACAGTGTTTGTCACACAGTAGGCACTTACTTAGGATGCAAATAAATTGATAATGAGCTCCACACAGATAATAAGTGAACTCCCAGGTGGATAGTCCTAATAAGATGTGGCGATGAATAAAGAAGAGATTAAGACAATTAGATTGTATGAGCTGCGGTGATGTTGAGGGAGATGTACAGTGATGGTATATAGCAGATGCTCAGCAAATGTTGAGTGAATGACTGAAGCATCCTATGGCTGGTGCAGATCTTGGAGGATGAAGCCAGAGAGTCTCTGTCTTGGAAGTCCCTGTGCCCCCCAAATGGACACACCCTCTGCCTCTTCTCCGGGTCTGTGGCTCGGGGCCGGTGCTTCTCTGGGGCTCTCACCTCATGCCCCGCATCCCCACTGGACTGCCCGCTCTCTCGGTGGGATCCAAGCAGGACGTCCAATCCCTGAGGGATGAGAAGTACAAGCCTGTTGGTTAGGACTGAGCAGGGAGAAGACAGGAGAGATTTAGCATTAACCAAATTAGTGGGGTGGAGGGTGGGCGGTGAGAAGAGGAAGATGAAAACTATTGGTGATACACTGAGGCACCTGAGAGACAACCTGGGCTAGTCCACATTTACTTCCGCACTTACTCACCTGCAACGTTTATGGAAAGCCTGCTTTGTACTAGGCTAGAGATGCATAGAACAAAGTGTTCAACCTTCCTTACGCCAAATATCATATCCTAGACATAAAAAAAATCACTTCATTCTTGAAAAAATATCCTGGAAATAATTACACAGCCCTCTGTGTTTGTTAAGCAGCTCAAGGCTGGAGCCTCCCTGCCTGGGCTTGGCTCCCGGCAGGGGAGGTGCCTGACCTCCCTGGGCTCATTCAAGCTGCCCTTTCTGTAAATCTGAGTTGTTAGGACCTGCCTCCCAGAATTCTTGGAAGGATTAAATAGTTAATACACATAAAGCACCGAGAACAGTGCCTACCCTATAGTATGCACTGTTATTATTAATATAATAATAATTAGTTTAAAAGACCAGAATTGTTCATTGAGATTACCCAGTAAATGTCAATGAAGTTTTAGGCTTCCCATTTTTTCATCCTACCTGCCTGTCTAAGCATCTTTTCGGTATAGATATGTGTATATGTATGCATTTATTTATTTTAGAGCTTGAGCCTTTAAGAAGCAACAACCTTCTTTTGATGTTTGTTTCATTTTGTTAAATGATTACCGTGATGAGGAGCTGTGTTCTAGCTTTGAAAAGGCAGCCCACCCCAGTGGTTACGGGGGCCGAGGAAGGCCCTGGATGGATAGTTCTGCAGGAAGGAAAACAGTTTCTTTTCTTTCAATTTCGGTTAATATGAGTGAATTTCTGCCTGAAATATCAACGCCGTGGCAGATCAATGGGCTCAGAAATCAAAAGCCCCGCAGGTGATGTGACTGACGGAAATGGAGGAGCCATTAGAAACACGCATCAAAGACTGTTCCCAAAGAGCAGTGTCATGAAAGACTCTTCTTGAGGCTTAAGAACAAAATGTTTCGAAAGCTAGAGTGGAAAGGTTGAATGTTTATTTCCATCACTGCATGCAAGCGCCTCTCCCCACGCCTCGCCCCGGTCACAGTGTTCTGTAACCCACGTGCATTGTCCACACGACTCACCCCGAGCGCACAACTCACTTACACAGTCAAGATTTGTGTTACTGCAGCTGCAGGTCCCCTCTTAGTCAATTTTCTTAGTCAAAACATAGAACATACTTCAAACATTGAACAGAGATGGATACTTACTATTTTTTTTTAACATTCAATATTATTTTGAATCAGTTTCAGGTGTACAGCGTAGTGGTTAGACAATCATATACTTTACAAAGAGTTCGCCCCGATATTTCTAGTACCCACCTGGCACCGTACATAGTTATCACAGTATCACTGACTCTATTCCCCAGGCTGTCCTTTCCATCCCCGGGACTGTTCTGTAGCTGCCAGTTTGTGCTCCTCAGCCCCTTGCCCTTTCCACCCAGCTGCCAGGGCACCTGCTGTTCTCACCCCAGGAGCCGACCGCCTCCTTTAAGTCCTGCCTGCACAGTGAGTGTTGGGGGCATTGGTGGGGCCCTCAATAAACTCGTCAAGCAAAGAGGGAGTTGATGGCACGTGATAGGCATTTATTAAATGTTTGCCAAATGAATGAGCGATGGCAGTGATGGCGAGTGAGAATAAATTGATCGTGAACAGGAGTGTCATCCAGATTTTCTACCATGAGGAGGCTCGACTCACACAAATCCGATAGAAACGATACGAAGAGTCGGATCGGGAGACACAGACCCGAGGTGCAGCGGTGCGGTCCGGGGTAGTCTGAGAACGCTCCTAGAAGGAAAGCCATCTTCACAGGACGGGGGCCACTGTCAGAGGGACAAGGGCCACATTGTGGGAATAAGCTGGAGCCGTTTAGGACGCAGGTATCCTGGCTGGAAGTTGTTGGAAGGATTTAAAAAATTGGCTCCTGGCGCATAAAAGGCACTTGCTAAACAACAGCTTATTATATTGGGGGAATTTGATGACGACAAAACTGTAAAGCTCTCCTGGATCCATCTCCTCCCCCATGTCAATACCTACTCCTTGGATACCCTTTGCCCTTCCTCCTTTACGGGGTCCTCTTCTAATACTTTTAATACTTCTAATTCTTCTACTATCAGAAAACCTCAGACCTGGCTTTCTAAACGGTTGGTGAAGGGAAAGGACTGGGCTGTAATATTTCAGCATGTGCATGGAGGCTATGGATTTTTAATAAGCTCATTCCCGTGAACACTGCAAAGGTCCAGAAGGGGGCAATGTGACACTTGAACTTCAGGAGGAGGTTCCTCACCTCTCCCCCGCCTCCTCCCTGCCACACACACCAATGTTTTGGAATCCCCCGTGTGTCATTACCATATTTTGCTGTGTAAAATGCTCACGTTTTTGCCCAAACTTTTGAAGGAAAAACGAGGATGCGCATTATACAAGAATAGTACCTCAAATACCTTGTATCTGCTCTTGTGTTTTGTAATTATTTGTTACATAAAATTTCTTGTACCATAATATGTTCAAAAATAAATGCTAAAAATATAAAAAACAAGTACCTAAATATAAATAAATAAATAATTGAATTTAAAAATCAAAATGAAAGATTTCCCTGAAAGCTTGGGTCAAAAACGTGTGTGTGCATTATACACAGCAAAATGCAGCACACAGAGACTCTCAGGGGCCAGGGCTGATGAGGTCTTCAGATGCTGTGCTGTCTAACACGCCCACTTGCCAGTAAAGGCGCCGAAGCCCAGAGGAGGAGGGACTTGCTTCAGATCACACAGCATTTAGTGGGAAGGCCGAACACCGACCCCATCCTGACTCTAAATCCGTCCTTATCCCACACCCCTATTCGGTGGTTTAATTTGGGAGACTCTCCCAGAAAAGCAGGGTTTCTCAAAGTCATGTTGTGTACCAGTAACTTTGAAAGGAATAGAATTGTCACAACTTTCTGAATCGATACGACTGACATTATTTTATTATAGACAAATGTAAATAAAAAGTCTTCATTAAAGACACTAAAATGCATACATAGGAAACTCTATTTAAATTGTTTTTCCTTTTGCTTGTATACATCTATTAAGCAAAACAAAGTTTACCAAGTTAAATACAAACAAAACTTCAAACCAGTGATATTTAGATTGATGGTATTACTTGAAAAGGAGGGATCATATGATTTATTGAAAATAACTTTTTACTCATAAGTAAATTAAGTAAATATGGTACTTCAGAAAACAATGATATATTCATTTGTATCACCTTAGTTTCTTTTGTATGACCAGTCCTCAATAAGTATTTGTAAATATGCTTTGTATGAAGTTATAAATAATTTGAAATATTTTGATATCAGAAAACCAAAATCTGAAGTTTCTTCAATTGTTAATCAATTGTTATTCTATCCTTGACCCATGCTCGTTCTTTCGTTTGTTCTTTCTTTCTTCCTACACATTTCTAATTTTAAAGTTATTATACATAAGACATTCAAACACTACATATACATATGAAGCAAATGTTCATGGTGTAAACATTATAAGCATCAGATAACACTGTGCTGCACAAATATTAGGTTGCTATAAAAAAGTCAAAACAGAAGCTTACAAAAGGTAGAGTCTCCTTCTCTCACATCATTAATACAGGTCAGCGACCAGGCCTGACCTGGTGGCTGTGACCTAATGGGGCACAGCCTCCTCCCCTCTCCTGGCTCTGCCCCTCCCCTCTGCATTCCTGCTCGCTTCCACCCCGGGCCAGTCTCAGAGGGCTAGCTGCCTTCACACAGCCGCTCCACCCAGCACCAAGAAAGAGGAGGTGGAGGCCACGCTTCTTTCCTTCAAGGGCACGACCTGGAAGTAGCATTTATCACTCTGGCTCACAGCCTGTGACCAGGACTCAGACACACGGCCAAACTAGAAGGGCGACTGGGGAATGCAGCAGTTGGATAGCCACGTGCCCAACCTGGCTACACAACAGATCCACCTGGGACACTTAAAAACAGGCCAAAAAGCAGGCCCTCCCCAAAACCAATTCAATCGGAGTGTTTGGAGGCAGAGCCTGGGCTTCCACAAACCTTCAGAGCTCCCTGGTGAGTTGATGCAGCTCAAGTCTGAGAAACTCTGCTGCAGAGAAAGAACAGCTAGAGGGAGGTAACTCACAACTGAACCCCACTCTGCACCCCCACCGAGTGTCGTCCACAGTTCAGGATCTATGAATTCTTCCCGGCCTTTGTGTGTGAATAAACAAATAAACACAGACGTACATATGCACATGTGCCAGCATCCAACGGTGGCTCCAGAATTCCTACACGGGTGGGTCTTGGCACAGCAATGATGCTGGAAAAGCGTGAGCCTCTCTGTTTGCATGGCACCTCACATCAGTTTAAGGTACTACGACTCATCTATATCAAAGGAGAAGACTCTGAGGGAGATGTGAGGTGGGGGGAGAGCTAAGGCCTACCGAAGGGTCAGCCCTGGCAAGCGTGGTCTCTGGAATCCCTTGTCTTTTGCCAGTGGTTGGAAAGGCCGTCTCTATTACTTATTAAATTGTCCATATCTCAAAGGTCTTTAAAAAAAAACCAACGTCTCCATTCTGTTAGCCCACATTGCTGTTGCCTGCTGTCCTTTGCCCGCTTTCTCACATGGAATAACTCCTCTCCTGTCTCCCGCCACCACACCTCACTCACCTCTGCCTGGGTAAATATTTAAGAACTCTCAGCTGTGTTGCTTCTCCTGCATGAAGGGACCGCTTGTGAGGCATGAGAGGCTCTGAATAAAGGTTCCAAGTTCCACTTGAACTTTTCTTGGTAGTCAAAGCAAGAGCGTTTGTTCTGCGGCACGGCTTTCCTCCACGTGACCGTGACCGTGACCGTGGCCTCCGGCCTCCCGCCGCGAGGCTGTCTTGGGTTCTGCTTGGGTGGAAAGAATGTCTTTCTAACACCCTCTCAGGCCGGCACTCAGAGAACGCACTGCACTGGAGTTGAAGAAAATTATAAGGCAGCAAAAGAGCGGTTTCTGCTTTGACTTGCAGATATTTTTAATCTCCTAAAAATAAACCATGAGCTGCAAATAGGCAAGACTGTTCCCTAAGGGTGTTTTCTAAGTTAGTTATGTCTGAGAAAGAATGCATTCTGCCTTCCTGCTCAGGGCCACCTGCATGTGACTCGCTCCGTGATTCCCCTCTGCTTCTTAGTGCCGGTCCCTGCTGGTTTGGAGGCGGGCACAGGCCCTCAGAGAAGATGGCAAGACTGGTGTTTGGAAGAGATATATAATTGAGATTAAAATCTTAATCGGGGAGGGCCTGAGTTTCTACCACGTCTCTATTGGAACATGACTCCATTCTCTCCTCCACATGTTTGACATGCCTAGTTTCATGTTTTGTCAAGTTTACTGAAATACCCAGTCTCCACCCTCATGAGGCTAATAATGGTCAAGACATCAAGGGCAACTTTTTAAAACCCTTTATTTTTAAATTATAGTTGACATACGGTGTTATATTAGCTTCGGGCATACGACAGTGCGACTGGACATTAAACACCTTTCCAAGTGACCACAGTAAGTGCAGTTACTGCCCGTCACGGCACATAGCTCGGCGCTACTGACTGTGTTCC
The DNA here is from genome assembly GCF_021234165.1 of Pteronotus mesoamericanus. NCBI lineage: Eukaryota > Metazoa > Chordata > Mammalia > Chiroptera > Mormoopidae > Pteronotus > Pteronotus mesoamericanus. The sequence goes on from NW_026555123.1 coordinate 82,083, forward strand.
CCGTGCTCCGCTGCATCCGCCTGGCTGTTCTGGGACTGGCATTCGTGCCTCTTGTTCCCCTCACCTGCTTCGCCATCCCCCGCCCCTCCCGTCGGGCAGCCATTAGTTTGTTCTCTGCATGTTTCTGTTTTGATTTCACGTATATGTGGAATCTAAAAAACAAAACAAATGAACAAACAAAACAAACCAAGGGCAACGTTCTTAACCTCAGTCGGTCTTAGTTTTTGTCCTTTGTTTTAACCTCCCCTCACAGGCCAACCGGTCACTCATTCATTCAATTATTCCTCCATCCACCTATTCATCAGGCACAGTTGCCTGTTGTAAAATACCTAGCATTGTAATCTTACAAATACTGTATTTCTTGATCCAGTACATTTTAATAATCATTTTTTAAAATTGCGTTATAGAAAATTTTAAACAGATACAAAAATGGTGCAAAGAATGTTACACTATAGACCCCCACGTGCTCATCACCCAGCATCAAAAATTACCGATTGACGGTCAGCCTTGCTTCTCTGCAATTCCCCTCCTTCCCTCTACTCCTGGTTATTTTGAAGCGCAGTCCAGCCTTCTCATTTTCAAAGATTAATGCCTGATTTCATTGAAAACAATTAAACCTTTTTAGCATGTTAAACTGCATGTATAATTTATTTCATTTATTTTTAAAGTACTTTGGTTAACAAAAAAACTTCCAAAGTGCTAACAACTTTTATAAATATAATGATTTAAACACATAAACAGGGTAAAACTTAGGTTCTCTTAAATACATTCCAATGCTATTTACAAACAAAATTTCAACTTAAAACTGTAAGTCTAAGTCAATTGTTCAATTCTTCATTTTAAATTAGAATCACAAAACTATTTTGTCTCTCTGTTATACCTAATTTTCTTCACATTACAAGTTTACAAAATACCAAATTTTACAGGCTCATCAAAACAAAGTATTGTGGGATTTGAGTTCCTTAAACACTTCTGTTTTTAATGCAAATCTCCCGAGGGTTAAAAGAGGCTAAGTCACCAGGAAACTATGCTGTCACCCCAGAACTCACAGAGCGGCAGCTCCCGCCCAGCTGGCCACACCGGTGAGTTAAACTCAACTGATCTGCTTTCTGCATCATTCTGCACTGCTGTTTTTGTAATCCTCCTCTTGGGACCCAAACTCTTACAGATTCTTAACTGGGTTTGAGTATTCGATAGCTTCTGTCTAGCTCTGAGGTCAGAGTTGTAAGAAAATGCCAATGACAAAAAGGTATTCTGAGAGAATTAATTAAATGGTTAAATACACGGGGAGAACACTGAAACAAAGAGCAGATTCTGTCTGTTTACCTGTGAGTGTTTTGAACACCACAAGACTGTAAGGTGTCATGCACAGGTCTCAGAGAGGTAGAATAGGCACCGTTCCCAGGCATATTTGACCTTGGGCCTACGCACGGCCCTCCCATTTTCCTGATGAAGCATCTAAGCCAGGAGCGGAGTCTGCAAACTGGCAACTGAAGGCCAAACCTGGCCTGATGGTTCAGTTCACTGGGCCATACAATGTTTTAAAAATCTATAATCCATTATTGAAAAATTGAAAGAGCTCACCAACAATTTCTTGATTTTCAGTTGCATTTAAAGAATTAAAAGGCCTGGCAGAAGAAAGCCTGCCTTCCAGCCCGGCCACCTGGCTGGGGTGGTGGGTGGGCTGCCTCAGAGACTCCGGGCTAGACCCCAAAGAACACCTGCCGGCCCTCCTTGGCGTAGAGTCTGTGACCTTGTCGGTCCAGGGAGCCTCTGGTGCGGTAGAACTGCGTGTGGCAAGGGCCGAGGCCGGTCCATCGGATGGGGCCGACTGACTGCGGGTTCTGTGGAATGAGGGAGCCCCGGGCTGGGGTGGCCAAGAAGATAGCCTGTGAGGTCAGGAGGGACAAGAGGTGGCAACAAGGAGCAGCGCTGCTGTTCATCTCTGGCCACATCCAGTTCACACTGGTTTCCATTTGCTTCAAAATTCCCAGCTGCCCCACCTCCTCCTGTGGGGATCTGGACAGGTGCGGTGAAGAATACAGTCAAGGTCAAAAGCTGAGATGGTGTAAATGATTTTTAAATGGTAAAAGTTGATTTTCAAATGAAGCTGTTTGCTAATAACTCCCCCTGGGGATGCACCTTTGCGGAGAATTTGGCGGTCACGGCATTCTTTTGCCAGGTCGCCTGAGAGCCTAGCCTGGAAGTTTTGTAATATAAACTCAGACAAAGAGAACAAAGGCGAGGTGGTTTTCTTTAATATTATTTTCACAGTGGGTTGCAAGTCAAGAAAATAAATTACCAAGCAAGCTCTGTGTTCTTTAATCTTATTTAATGCATTGCTATGCAGCAGCAGCAAGTTAATAATTAAGGGCTGCTTCGCCTCCGCGAGAGGTTTTGACCTACAGTGACCGGACTGCATAGTTTTGGCTGGCTGGGTCCCTGCGTTCTCATTAATGTCCGTAAACACTGATCAAAATCAAAGGGGCAAATGGCAACATGACAAGAAACCCCGCTTGCCTCTAAGAAACGGGGATTTCATCTGCAATTAGGTATCTCGTAATTTCCATTTTTTGCTTATTTTTCAGCCTGATGTATCTAGAACAGAAACAAAACATAAAAGTTTTATAGTACCTCTGCAACCCATAATCAAGGTTTCTATTTCCAGACATCCAAGAAAACTCTTTAGGAAAAAAAATGTGTTTTTTCCCCTAAAAATGAGTGTTTATACACCCACACAGGACTTATCTTTCCTGTTAGGATTTTTTTCATCTACTTTTTTAATTCTATTGGAATATGTGAGAACCCAGAGTCTTTCTTCACTTATTGTTGTTTTTGAAATCTCTGAGATCTGTTGGCAGTTCAAATACAATAGACAGTACCCGTCTTACTTTGTTGGGAGGACAGTAGTGTCACACTAGAAATCCTGATAATTAGATGTTGACTTTTTGAATTGATTACCTGGTTGTCTTTTTTTCCTCTCTCCTATTGTTTATCTCTTCTGGAATTTTTTTACAACCCTTCAATAAGTTCTTTAATTTCAATTTCCAAGACAGCTCTTTCTCCCTCCCTCTCTCGGTCAGGTTGCATTTTGTTCTGGCTTCCTGGATACACTATCTTATCATTGCCTCTGCTTCCTGCATTGCTGTTGTTTTAGTTGGGTGCGGTTTCTTTCTCTCATTTTGGAGGCTTCGCTCAGGAATCTGGTGCATCTTGACTGGCCGTTCCTTCTAAGTTGGGGGCACTAAACTCTGACTGGAAGCTCCCAGACTGCAGGTGAACCCGGCACCTGGAGGACCGGACAGTAGGTGAGCAGGCGGTTTTTGTGTTGGAGAACCTCCAACTGCTGGTTGCAGGAGGTCTTTTCTTGTTAGCTATCTAGTTTATCCGAAAGAGGAATCCCCCTCCTGGAAGATCAGATGCTGGTTTCCCTCCATTCTGGAAGGTCAGGGAACAGGGCTGCCGGCAAAAGCAGGCAAGGGGGTCCTGACACACTTCGAGCTCAGGTGGGGGTGGCAGAGAGAGGGACAGTCTGGCTTTGAGGAGGGACTGCTTCACCGTCAGGCGGTCCCCATGTTTCTGGTTGGCTTCATTCCTGCAGACTTTGAGGTCCTCAGTCTCCTGTGGTGTGAAATCTGGAGTGTGCGGGAAGGTGCGCGTCAGTGGCAGGCCGGCCCGCGGGAACGAGCTTGTAGTTCTCCTCGCTGACCCAGTCCCCACCCTCTGCTTCCCACCTTCCCCCAGTGTGCGGACTTCTTGCGTCTGCTGCTATGTCCTCTCTTGTTCTCTTTGTCCTGTGGGTTTATGCATTTTTTCCCCTCCTGTTCCTTTGGTGGATTTTTGGAAGGAAGTAGAGATAAATCAAAGTTAAAAATTCTCTAGTTAACTGAAGTTCCTAATTACCTTTTGATTTTAAAAACAACCCATTAGATATTAGAGAATCAGATGTGCTAACTTTCCTGGACCACCCAAAGTAAAACAAGCATAATATTGTGCACCAACTGGGTAAGAGGTGACACGTGACACATTTTTGTTTTCTTTCTTTAAGGTAAATACAAGTGTCGGGGGGAGGGGGATAAAACTCAGGTAAAAGTCAATAGTGAAAAATACACTTTTCACTCCAACGTCCAGTCCAGCAACTCTCCTGTCCCCAGATACAACAACTGTTGCCAGTTTCTTAGGTATACTGTCCGTTTTCTTACACTTCTGAGATCACATTATATATACTCTTCTGTTCTCTTAACAGTATATCTTGCATATTGTAACTCATTCTTTTTCAGAAGTGCATAGTAATTCATGATACACCATGCCCGTCCAGAAAAAATCAAGCCATTGTTAATATAACAAGAATGGTTTGTGACATTGATGTACCCTGGCAGCCAAGGAGAGGGGACTGGAATGCGCATCTGTGAACAATGAAGACTTCACTCTACTAGTCAGTGGGGGCGGTGGACGCCATTGAGTGAGCGCGTGTACTGTGTGGCCGTCTCATTCAAAATGACTGAGCCAGTAGAGCAACGAATCTGCATCAGATTTTGTTAAGCTTGACCATTTCTCCATGGAAACTATTTGGGTGATTCCGAAGGCTGCAGCTATGGGCAACTGGTGATTGGCAGCTTCATCATGACAATGTGCCTGCTCATGCATCATGTCTTATGCAGAATTTTTTGTGAAACGTCAAATTGCCGAGGTGACTCAGCTCTGCCACAACCCGATTTGGCACCCTGTGACTTGTGGCTTTTCCCAAAACTAAAATCACCTTTGAAAGGGGAGAGACTTCAGACCATTGATGAGATTCAGGAAAATACGACAGGGCAGCTGATGGCAATTGGGAGAACTATGTGAGGTCCCAAGGTGCCTATTTTGAAGGGGACAGAGGTGTCATTGTCCTATGTACAATGTTTCTTGTATCTTCTTCAACAACCCAATTTTTCATAGTACATGAACGGATACTTTCTGAGGGACCACATTTCGTGTGTGTGTATATACATATAGTAATTTATTTAACCGGTTTCCTACTTATGGGGAATTAAACAATTTCTAGTTTTTTTGCTACAAAACAAGGCAGCAGTGAATATCTATCTATCCATTTTTACATTAGAAATAGGTATATCTTTGTGCGTGCACGAGTCCCATAATTCCAGATGTGAAATCGCTGCGGCAAAGGCTGTGTGCACTTGCTCTTTGGGGGCCGCCACAGCCGAGCGCCCGCCAGGCCGCTGTGCTGATGCTGACTCTCAGTGACCGTGAGTGAGCATTCCCGTTCCCCGAACCCTCCGCATTATCACCAGTGCATTATCATTCTTTTGTAGTTTGCAAATCTGTTTGTAAAAACTCTAATTTCAGTGTAGTTTTTGTGTGTATTTTTTTTTCAGTTGTTAATGAGACTGAGCATCTTTTTATATAGTGTAGAGCCATTTGTACTTTCTGTGAAATGTCTACTCCTGTTCTTTAATTTTTCTTTTAAGAAATCGGTATTTTTCTCTGCGACTTGTGACAATTCTTTATCCAGGAGATTAACCCTTTTTCTGCCACGTTTATTGGAAATCTGTCTCTACCTGTTTACCGTTAAATTCTTTCATTTGTTTATGATATTTGTGGCAAACAGAAAGTTACTATTTTATGTAGTCAAATTTAATGTTTCCTTTTATGGCCTTCTCTGAGATCATTTTCAAAACCTGAGTTTTTCTAGTATTTTATGTCTTCACTTATTTTGCATTTCATTAGGTGATCTATTTGGCATTTATTTTGGAGTAGGCAGGAGAGAGAGGTTCAGTTTTTTCCAGTTGGCTGGTGAGCTTCCCAGAATTGCAGTTCTTTCTCAATCCAAACCCACAGCAACATTTTCAAAACTGTAAAAACTGCCTTATCTGATCTAGCCAGATTAACTGCCTCCCTGGTCATTAAGGCCAGACAATTGGTTTCAAAGCCACTGCACAGGAAATTTAATCTGTGGGTGTCAGGTGTGTAATCCAAGCACACCTAGCAGCCGTGCCTGACCCCCTCCTTCTGGAATTGGGAGGGGAGAGCAGGGTTCCTGGGGTGCCTGCAGATAGTCAGGGTAGCAAGTCCAAAACCTGATCGTGAACCGCAGGCTAGAGTGGAGCTGAAGACACAGAGCCCAGGACAGGAAGGGGGAGCCAGGAAAGCAGAGAAACAGTCCTGGCCGACCACTGCGCGGAGTCGGAGATTCCAGGACGCCGGAGGCCTGCGTGCCTGGGGGGGGGGGGGGGGGGGGGGGCGCCGGCCTTTCAGAAGCGACAAGGTCAAGGCCAGGGGAGACTTTGCTTTTCTGTCCTGTGTGAGCAGCCCCAGAGCAGTGCTCAGTCTGATGGTGGGATGTGGACTCAGCTGTCACCTGCACAGGAGGTGGGACCAGGAAACCTGATGGCCAGGAGAAGGTAGCCCACGCTGGGGACATGTGAACTGAAATAAGCTTTCTGAAAGAATTCGAGTAAATGCTGGGACAGTGTTATTAGTTTATCAATAAAGATATTTACATCGACTAAATCATGCCTCAGTGTAATGATCAATAAATTGCTAAGTTAATTCATTCCATCTTCACAAACTTCTGTTGACCGAGGGCCTGGTGCGGTGCTGAGTTCCAGGGGATAAAGGAGGAAGGGGCAGCTTCCTGCCCTCCAGGTGCTTCTCCCGTGGGGAGCAGGTGGGTCAGCGGCACAGGCCGCATGGCGCTGAGAGGCTCTGAGAGAGTCACGCCCGTGTCCTGTGAAAGGCCAGCAAAGACTCAGAGTCACGCAGCTCTTCACAGAGGCTGCTAGAGCAGGTGGTCCGCCCGCGTGTCCTGTCTAGCGTCCTTACTCTCCTTGCAGAGGTTAAGCTCAAGTTTCAGAATTACAAGTAAAGCTACCCTGCTTCTTATCTGCGCGGCCTCTTTCTGCCCAGGATCTGAGATCTAGGGCCAGAGAGATTCTTAATCTGAGGGACAGGACAGGGTTCCAGAGGGTCCGGGAACCCCTTAAAACTGTACACAAATGACATGCGCGTGCCTTTTTCCTGGGGGTGGGGTCATAGATTTCATTAGAATCTCAAAGGAGTCTGGGAACCTGGAAAGCTTAAGAACCCAACTTAGATTTCCCTCAACCTAATTAAGGCTCTTTTATCTTAAGAACAGCTTTTAAGACATCCTAAGCAGACTGCAACCTAGAGATATGTGTGGTTACTAACACCTGGTTCCTTTAAACCTCCTTTCTCCTCCCAGCCCCACAGGTCCCTCTTCCTGCCCTCGCTAGTCTTTACTCGACTCCCCGGTACTAATCACCACAACACAGGCCGCCGTGTGCGCAACCGTGATCTTGTGATCTTGTCAGATGGAATCGGTTCACATTTCCATGGCAGTCTCTCCTGTTTTGCTTTAGGTTTTTGGTTCAGAATGCTCAAATCCAAAAAGCCATTCAACACACAGTCTGCAAACACTTTCTTTATGCAGGACGCTGTGCTCCCAGTCGAGGGAGACAGGCAGGGAGCGGGACACGCAGACAAAGTCAACCCCGTTCCCATCTTCGGGAGATGAGACAGCTTGGAAAATGCTCCACACGCCGCGGGGACTTAGAGAGGAAGTGATTATTTCTCACCCTAGGGTGCAGGACAAAATGTCATGAAGATGGCCTCGCTGGGCAGTGTTTCTTATCACTTGTACCCTTGGTAACATTACCCTCTGTTTCTGCACCTTCAAAACGAGCTGCTGGGCCTGGAGGCTGACACATGATCAGAGACACCCAGGACGCAAGGCTGGGAGGAAAACAAGCCTTTGTCATAGAATGACAACAGCAAGGAAGGGTAGGGGCACAAAGTATAGAAAACGTTGTAGGAGAACATGCAACTGGAACTACATTGGAAATGTAACATTGTTATTCGAATTGATGTTAAGAACTTTTGAAAACTGATATTAAGAGAAAATCTTGATCATCATTACTATCAAGATTATAATATTAAAAGTCTGGCTTTAAAGCAAGCCAAGGCAATGTCTGTATTTTCCTAAACCTCGAAAATAGAAACACTGATTTGCTAGAAGTGTCTACAGGCTGTGAGGGCTTTTCTAAAACGTCGATTGAGGAACGTGCGTATGCACATTTTCTTCTTACTAGGTCACATATAATCAAGCATTTACTACTGGTGTGAGTCATAGCTGAAAATCGCGTGGTGCTTTCAGATCAGTGCTTACAAAGCAGTCCCGCCTCCGTTCCACATCCTGTGCAGTTCATTGGCCTTGCTGATGCATTTTCTTCCTCTTTGTTCTTAGGACAGACCAGCACCTGCCAAATTTTTGAGACAGCTCGCGGCTTAGAGGGAGGCTCATCTAAATAAAGGCCGGCTAAAGTGACATCGCAGGGATTTAATCCTTCTCCGGCTGCCGTGGGAGCATCAGGCTGACTTGCCGGTTTCTGCTTTCCTGGGTCCAGATGAGTAGGTCCCGGCGGCCCTGCCACTAGTGCCACCAAGGAAGGTCAGAGCCGATTGCCCGCCGCAGCGGGGGCCCGGGGCCTGCAGAGTGGACCAGCCGCTGACCATCAGAGGAAATAGCAACCTGGAGCCTCTGTCCTGGGACCCGGCCGCCTACCACAGAGCATCGGAGCACGCGGCCGGCCAGGAGGACCCTGCAGCCTGTCACGGAAGTGCCTATGGTGGCTGGCTGTGGGCCAATTGCACAGTGAGAGCCGGAACGTCCACCTTCAGGGAAGGTGTGAAATGTCTCGGGGAGGCAGGCCGCGGTGGGCGGGGCCGGGTGAGCTCCGCCGGCTCCGCTGACGGCCTCGGGCCGGCCCTGGGCTCTCCGGGCGGACGCGCGGCTCTGGCAGTCCCTACCTCCCATCTCCCGCCCGCCTGGCCTCTTCCGCTCCTCCCCACCCTGCCCTTGATCGGCGCCTCTGTGCTGAGATGGAGACGTGAGCCAGCAGTGACGGTGACGATGACAGCAGTGTACGTGAATGGAGGCGGCCTGGGGACCCCCCACTATGCCAGGTGGGATCGACGGGACAGCGTGGAAAGTGGCGGTCAGACAGAGTGCAACCAGGAGGAAGAGGAGGCGGGGCAGGCGCGCCAGCTGACCCCCTTTGAGAAGCTGACCCAGGACATGTCCCAAGATGAGAAGGTGGTGAGAGAGATCACGCTGGGGAAGCGGGTCGGCTTCTACCGAATCCGGGGCGAAATCGGCAGCGGCAACTTTTCCCAAGTCAAGCTTGGGATTCACTCCCTAACCAAAGGTAGGACCTGACCGCCCAAAGATGACCGGACCCCCCTCCCCTGCTGTGCGATCGGGACCCAGTGCAGGGTGGGTTGGGGTCCAGGACAAGGAAGCAAGTGAAGCGTTGTCACATAGGCCCTGTCCTGCCCTTGGCTATTTCAGTTAATCTTCACAGTAATGGGGTGAGGGTGCTGTTTTTATTTCCACTTTGCAGATAGGGAAACTATGATCCAAAGAAGTTAAGCGTGGCTTCGGCAGTTCAACCCTGGATCGTTCCGACTCCAAAAGCTCTCCCCCTGCACCATGTGGATGAACTCAGACACTGAGGGGCCTCTGTCTTGGAGAAGTGGACTGTGGCTTGGTTCCAAGGCAACTCATAGTCCAAGTCCTTGTTTATACTGCCTGTTTGGGTTTGTGTGTCAACACCAATGGCCCAGAATGGCCCAGGAGACCTCCCAGATCGCGCCGGTCAGTGGACAGCAGGTTCTAGTCTCCCCTCCTTACCCGAGGCTGCTGCTTCTGTTACATTTGGGGGAAAAGAGTTTGATCTCAGGACCTCCTGTGCGTCGGCCTCCCCTGCAGAGTTCTCGCTGTTGCTAGGTTCCTTGCTGCCTGTCGAAGCCCACACTGCTGGACGCCCGCCCCTCTGGGCTCTAGAGCGGCGACGCCCAGCATGCTGGCCGTGGGGAGGAGCTCTGCCGAGGGCCCAGCAGTGCGGGCACGTCCCCGGGTTACCTCTCACTGAGCTGAAGCCTGGACATTATCAAAGAGTTAAAAAAAAAAACCCCAAAAGGAACGCTTGCAACTCAGTACAGTTCTACGGACTTCCAAAGCCCATGGGCTCTGCCCGCTCCCTGGGAGCCCTGTTCTGACATGTTCTCTCCTAGGACCCGCCTGCCACGGTGCCTCCACGGCCTCTCTTTTCTTATACACATTGTCTTTCACTCATGTTTCTTTTCCAGCCCCGAGTCTCACGTTTCTCCCACCCCTGTGTTTGACCCCTATAGGAAAAATACCATAGCCCCTTACACCCATGTACACACACATGCGTTTACACACACACTCTCACGTCACTGGAGCTCCAGTTCCCCTTCCACGCAGCTCTGAGCCCACGTGCGTGGGTCCATGTCTTCATGTCTCGGCTGCTCACCTGCCTTAGCTGGGTGCATTACAGCCCTCCCGTGGGCCTCAGGTCCCTCACTTGTAAAATGCAGCCAATGACAGCGCTTACTCTGCTCAGAAAAGGGGATCTCGCACTGTAGCTCCTATCCTATCAGGGACAGGCGTCGCTTTTCAATGGTCTAGAACAACAATGAGAGAAAAAAGGTTGAACGTGGCGGGCGGGGGGGGGGGGGAACAGAGAGGGGCCAGAGAGTGAGACAGGAGACATGGTTAGGAAGCAGTGAGACGCTGGGTAAAGGCGAACCAGGAGAGGACTCTGGGAGGGGACGGTGTCCAGGATGGCGGAGAGGTCACCGAGGCAGCAGTCCGAGCAAGGCCTGCGGGACCGGGCCAGCTCCAAGCGTGGGTTCAGGTGGTAGAATCCAGGGCACAGACAGTGGGGACAGGGGGACGGTGGGAAGGACATGGGCTCGAGAATCAGACAAATTCGTGGCAAATCCTCGTTTGGTCACTTCGTAGACATCAGACTTTGTGCGTGTTCCTTAGGCTCTTTGGCCCTCGGTTGCCTCAGCTGTCAGGTGGAGATAATTCCTCCAAGTGTGGGAACATCAGAAATAACATATATGAAGTCCATGGCATGTGCTAGCCACTCAGTAGCTAGTAGCTCGCATTGGTGCAACTCTGCTTTTTACTTAACCTTATTTCAAAAGGAAGTTTAATGTTATGAAAACCCAAAATCACTTGCACTCTGAATAGAAGCTAATGGCAAAAATAAATACAATGCAAACACATTTAAACATTTTATTTATTTGTTTATTTATTTTCCCAGCTTTATTAAGATACAAGTGACATAGAACACCGTGTACATTCAGGGTGTACAACACAGTGATTTTATGTATGTATCTATTGTAAAACGATGACAGGAAGGTTAGCACGTCTATTCCCCTCGCACAGTTACAATATTTTTTACGTGTGGTGAGCTATTTTAAAATCTACTCTCTTAGCAACTTTCAAAAAGTTTTAAAGAAAAATGACCAAGTAATAGAAAGCAATTTAGGACAGGTCAACAACCAACCTGAGGCTTCCTCTTCGCCTCGATCGGAGAACCGCAGAGAGCCGACGTGTTGGCGGCCGCGAGCAGCACTATTTAAGGCCGCTCCCATGCACTAAAGTCATTTTGCGCCCCGAGTGTTAAAGGTTCCGCTTTGGGAAACGCTGACCTCATCCAGTCCTCCTGCATTTTATGGAGGGGCAAACAGGGGCCCAGAGGTGGCTGTCCTGGGGCACCACAGAGACGGGTCTAGAACTCAGCTTTTCTTTTCACCCTCTCACCCCGCCAAGCGAGCTCCAGCGCCGGTGCGCTGGGGAGGGGCACCTCTCATGCAGCGGCCCGGACGGCTGGCCCCACGGACCGCTGCCCTCCCCGGCACCAGACCCAGCCAGGCCCCCGCGCTCAGGGACCGTCCCTCTCCCGGTGGCAACACTCCAGAGAGGGGGCCTGCCCCCGAAGTGCCTGCAGAAGAGCCGAGGGAACAGGGGACAGTTAGGGAGAAACAGAGCGCACGGCCAGGACTCAGAGGAAGGCCGCTTCCCGCTTGCCCTTCTCTTGCCCAGACACAGTCTGAGGGAGACCTGCCACCATGTCTTTCAGTGGCAGAAGGTCATGCAATATTGTGGAAAGAGATTGGCTCTGAAGTCAGCCAGACCTGGGTGGAATTCCAGCTCTTTTTTCTCTAGCTGTGGGGCCTGAACAAGTTATTTTGCCATTCTGGCCCTCAGTGTCCTCGCGTACAAATGAGGGAAATATATCAGCTGCACAGGATTGTTAGGAGGGGGACTATTTTTAAATATAATATATTGACTCCCTGCCATGTGCCGGGACAGGGCCCACAGTAAGTGTTCATGGGAAGCTGTTATCGGTTTGCTTCGGCTGAAATCCTGCATCATTCCGTTCCCAGAGCGGAAGCCTAGTCAACCAGCTCACAGGGCAAGCGTGCCTCGTGTCCAGTGGACCCGCAGCAGGGCCGGGGGCCGGGTTTCAGCACGCGACTGTCTTTGCCCCTTCTCCTTCTCGGGGCCACACGGCTTCTCATCCCCACTTCCCTTGACGAACGTGTGCCGTCGTCCTTTCCTCTGCAGGGTGTCCTCTGCTCGCTTGTCAGGAGGCACGTGGCCAAAGCTGGCTGTGTTGGGTCCCGCAGCTGCATAGCCTCTGTGCTTTCTTGTCCATCTCCAGCGGCTGCTTGTTTCGTTCTATCTCAGCTCAGATGTGAAAGAAAGAGAATACAGGGGAGGGCACAAGAAGGTCTACAGGCGTGAGTATGTGAAACGCAGAGTTTATTCTTATTATTTATTTATTAATTATTGTAGTATTCATTATCAACCTACTCTTGCCTGCCCTTGTACGATTTCTCACTGGCCAGCTGATGACGGGCCACCCTTGAGTCAGGGCACGCCTGTGGCAAGTCAGCGGTCGCCCTTAGGGTCATCGGTCCTGTGACTCTCCCAGCAGAGCCCTCAGTCCAAACATGTGTCTTTGGGAAGGCGAGTAGAGAGCACAGCGAAGTGACTGGGACATATGCACTGTAGAGACAGGAGCCAGGTGAGCAAGCAATCTCCACAAGACAGCATCCAGTTCTGTAGGCAAGCTATGCGGTGGGGTGCGCAGAGACAGAGAAGCAACAACTATGGATATGTCTATAATGACTTCCTTCCTGAATTCTGAGGGTTTCTGTTGTATTACGAAATTAAGTCAATTCTAGTCCCTTGATGTTCAGAGAACGTGGCATTTTCCTGCTGTGCACTTGGGCACTTTGGTGGCTTCATTGACGTGAGATCCTCACTGCTAACCTGCCCTATTGTCAAGGGTTCAAGCCACCTTCTGTTTACCGGGTCCATGTGCTGAAGGGGAGGAAGGTCAAAGCAAGCCAGAAAATGTGCCGGCAGGTAACTGACCACATTAGACTAACGCAACAGAAAGAAGAAATCCCTGACCTCAGCCCATGACCGTAGGCCCTCCCATTAGGGCCTAAGCCTGACCTCGTGCCTCATCTCTCTTCTGGGGTTCTACCCTCCCGTAAGCCCCCGAGTGGAGGAAAGAGTAGGAAAATGAGAACAATGGGCCCCGAAAAGGGCCACAGTGGGGGACACCCAGTGCAAATCCATGTGAGGCAACACAGACAGCGAGGGCGTGCCGGTACCGGGAACCGAATCTCGGGGCAGTACGACAGAGTCAGGACGAAAAGACTGGCTTGTAAATAGAAAGGGGACATGTGGCTACTCTGAGCAGATGGGCATAGCAAGAAAGGGGAAATATTTCTCTGAGATCTTTACCTTTAAAAGAGGAAGCAGATCCATTCGCGAGTGGCTTAGGAGGCCTCCTTGGGCCTTCAAACACCCTGACCCATGGCCAGGCCATGTCAGATTACGTAATGTGGGAAGCGATTTCTATCAGTGTGGTCCCCATCCAAAGCCACCCTGACCAGGACTGTCATGAGGCTTTCCAGGAAACACAGGCAGCCTGGATAAGAGAAGGGAACAGTGTCCCAGGAAAGCGAGGGTTTTGGCGCTGGGGCAGCTTCCAGCACAGCAGTTCTACAAAGGGGCCAGCTTGCCCTGATCTCTAGAAAAAAGACTCCGATGCAGGCCCCCGCTGGCTGGAGTTTATTTTTATAACTAACAGCTCAAATTCCCTCGGGCCTTGCAAGATGATAGGGCAGGCTGAAGCCAACATGATTAGAAATTAGGCTGATTAGAAATTTCTCAAAAGCGATGAGGCACTCGGCTTCTGCATATTTTATGTCCCATCTGTTGTCACAAACAAAAGTAAAAGAGGCAGCACGTCTGTCCCTTTCTCTGTTGCTGCCCTCCCTGACCTCTTCTTCCCTGGTCTTCCTCTCTGTTACTCTAGTTTCTTGTTTCTGGAACCCTTTCTTTTCACCTCTCAACTTATTTATTCATCAGTTCATTTATTTCTCTCTTTAAAGAATATAATAAACTCTCCCGTGCCCATAGTGTGCCCTGGGCCCTTGCCAAGATGAACGTGATACAGTTCTAGCTTGATAAGGACTCACACTACTCAATGGAGACAGACAGGAAACAATTGATAAGCGTTGTCACCCAGTAAGTTACAAAGGGTGGGCTCACCTGGGCCAAGGGTGTCAGGAACGGGTCAGTTGACTGGGAAGGGCTGTGTTGGGTCTTGAGGTTTGAGGAGAAATCATACAAGACTCGGGGCAAAGGGAGTTCTAGGCAGGGAGAAGATGGGAAGTGCGTGGAGGGGTGAACCGTCTGGGGAGTATTTGGAGATCGGAACGTAGATCGCGAGGCTGGAGCCGGGATGCACCCGCAGAGGAGCGGGAGGTACAGTGGGCGCTGTAGGCAGGGGCTGACCGTGGAGAGTCTTCTTGCATATTTGGATTTCATCCTTTGGTATCGGGGACCCATTGAAGAGCTTAAAGCAAGCAATTAACACAAGTGACTAAGAGCATTTGATCTCAATGAGGAAGGTGAACTTGAAGTTGGGGTGTGACAGGAGTCAGGGACATCAGAATAATATGCTAGGCTAATGGTTCAGATGAATGTGACGTCCATTTCGACTCAGGGGGTGGCTGTGAGGATGGAGAGAAGGGGGTGCATTTGAGAATATGTTAGGATATTGGAAACCCTTGTGGTCAGTTGGATGGGGGAGGAGAGAGGAAGACAAGGGAGAGGAGGAATTGGGGCTGACTCCCAGTTTCCAGCCTCAATGACAAGCAGTCCGTAGTGAACACAGGGGAACAAATGGGTGTGAGGGTGAAGGTGCGGAGGCACTGACCTGGAAGTACATGGAAGTCAGGGGCTAATGAGTCCAAAGTCCTCTTCGAGCCCAAGAGAAAAATGTACAAATAAAAAATCAAGATTTGGAGCCTAACAAATCCAGGGCATGGTAAAAGTCTTGGGTGTCCTGGTCACAAGTTCGTAGGTGCCAGACCTGGTATCATATTGATCCTTGGACTTTACCCACAAGCCTTATAAATAAGAAACAGTGAAAAAATGTTTGGTGAATTAAGTTAGCGTACTAACTTCTCACGAACAGTAAGCAGGGGTGGGAGGCCCTCCGTGCTTAACCTCCCAGGCTGCCCCGACTGGGGAACTGAATCCGTCTCTACAAAAGCTTAACAGAGAAGACCCACTGATTCTAAAAAAGTGATCTCTCTTCTTGAAAACTTGTTTAAAAACAGCAATGAAAAGTCATGTCTTCTTATTTTAAAAAGTGACTTTTGTGAATCCATCCTAAAAGTAAGTCCAGTATTAGAAATATGACAACCAAAAAAATGTTCATTACAGCATTATTTGTAGTACAATAACTTGTATGGCCCGACGATATAGAAATGGTCCCGTAAATGAAAGTGTGCATACCGGGTGTAAGGTTACACAGCCGTTAAAAATCATGACAATGCAGAGTGCGTGGCCACATGGAAGAGACGCGAGGCCCCACAGTAAACGAAGAAGCAAGACACAAAATCGAGTGTGCACCGTGGTGCTCCTGAGGTCCTCCCAGGGTCCTTGTGAGGGCTAAATGAGATCGTTTGCTGAGTGTCTACTGTGTAACAGGCCCGCCTCTGGGGACCCGGCAGTGAACAAAACAGACAATTGCTGGCGAATGCAGCGTCTATCCTGGTGGGGAAGTCAGCCAGCCAGTGACGCGTTAGGTTAGGTAGGGGTAGTGACCGGCAGGAAAGCAGGGCGGGGAGCGGCCAGGCGCACAGGGCTGCGTCCTGGGTAGGCCGACCCGGCAGCCTGACCGAGGAGGGGATAACGGAGCAGAAGGACTAAGGGACCTGGCCGCAGGCGCACACGAGGGAGAGTGGTCTGCAGAGGGAGCGGCAAGCTAAGGGCGCGGCCTGGGAGCGTGCCCGCCATACCGCGGGGTGAGCGCAACGAGGAGCGGGCACCGGGTCCGGCAGGCCAGCGTGTCACAGCAAGGACAGGGCTTTACCTACACCTGAAACCAGAGCCCTCAGAGGGAGTGAGGAAGCGACGCGATCTGCCTTGTGCCTTAACAGGATCGCCTTGACTGTTCGGTTGAAAACAGCCTGCCGGGGTCAAAGGCAGAAAAGGAGAGATCACTAAGGATGTGGCAATAACCCAGGCACAGGCTGAGGGTGCCGTCAGCCAGCACAGTGGCCGTGGGCTGCCGAGGCGAGGCTGGATGGCGGCTCGGTTTAGAAGGCAGACGTATCGGGATTTGCCGATGGACTGAAAATGGAGTATGAAGAAGAATCAAATGCTCAAGGCTTTTGTCTGCACTGTGGCAAAAATAGCACTTCCATTTACTGAAGCTGGGATGAGTGTAGGCGGAGCAGGTTTGGGGTTGGGGGTCATCGTGTGCTCGTATTGACCATGTATGTTGGACATGCTTATTACACACCTATCACACACACGTGGCAGCTGTGGTCAGTGCCTCACTGTCTCCTTGGGCCTTACCATTTCCATGCATGCAGGTCCGACCTGCAAACGCCAGTCTCTCTCTCTGTTGGCCTCTGGGCTTTCTCCTCCTACCTGTATGAGAGGCCACAGGTACAGGGCAAGTGACATCCCTCAGGAGCGGCCAGTGACCAGTGGCCGGTGTAGTGGATGGAGAAGTACCCCAGCTCTCTCGCTCTTCTCGCGATAAAACTTAGGCATCCTAAGTCTCAGCAGGACTCCCTGGTAACCTAGTAACACACCCTTTATTGGCCGCCTTTCCTTTCTATCTCACTTCCTCATCCTTCTACCAGTGTTTCTTGGGGTCTCCTCCCTCACTCCACTTGCACTTGACTCTCTGCCTCAGGATCTGCTTCTGGCAGAACCTGAACTAGGACAAACGACCACGCGGAGGGGTCGTGTAGGCAGGTGAATGCGTGGATGCATCTGGAGTCATGGAGGAAATACTTGTAGAGAAGAGGGAGGTGAGTGGTCCGGATCTTGAGCCGCCATAATGTGGGGAGCAGTGGTCAGCGGGGAGAGGCCACGCTTTATCAGAAGCCTGGGCCAGAGCAGGGGGAGGGTCCAGGTCAAACAGAAGCTTCTTCTCTGGGAAATCTGCCCATAGAAGAACCGTGCACCCAGCAGGCTCCACAAAACCAGGAGTCCCTGTGTCAGGTGACGGTGGTGGGGGTCCCTCACTGGGGCCGGGGGCCTGCCCAGGTCACAGACGGAGGGTCTGCCTAGTTACGGCTGCCTCCTCCCCTCAGCGTCCCCCCCCCAGGCCCCGCGGAACCCTGCCTCTTTCCATTCTGGAAGTCCTACTTTAATCAGCAATAACACTATTTTAAACTGGCAGTGTTTATTTTCATGCAGGTAAACACTGTGCCAAAGTTCTTCGAAAAAGTTATTTTGCAAACAGGTCCAAGAGGCATGGTGCAATTTTGTTCTCCCTGGTTACTTGCCTGGAAAATCTTTCCGGTCTAATAGAAAGTCAGGTCCACTTTGAACCAAAAAAACAAATGAAGGTTTACCTTGGAGTAGAGATGCAGTCATTTTCAAACATCATCCATTTTTATTACACACTTAATCTATATTAACTGTATATCTAGATTGCATAATTAACATATGGAAATTAGAAAATATAAATGAGCAAGAACAATTTAAAGGAAAACCATTCATGATCCTATTAATAAAATAATTATTCTAAACATTTTGATGAATATCTCACTAGCATTTTTTTTGTGCAACTGTGTATTTGTATTTTTCCTCCCTTGTTCCATATTGAATGTCTTCTCCTGTAACTATTTTGATAGCTGCACGGTGTACCACTGTGCAGCTAACTAAGCCACATGCTGTGTTAACCACCTCTCTTGCTGGATGCTTAAGCTATTCTGAATATCCCGGGAGTCTTCTCATGCACACATGCAACCTTGTGCCGATGTCAGATTATTTCTTTAAGATTAAATGCCCACACTGGAATGGCTGGGTCAAAGTGTGCGACCATTTTTAAGGCTCTCAATACATGAGCACCAAGTTATCATGAATTGGTATGATAGTCCAGGAATTGTACCGATGAATCCTTCCCCACACACTGCGTACCGGCGGGTGGGTCCAGGCACTGAGGAAGGGCAGAGCCCACACGGGGCGGGGTAGGCGGAGACCAGCAAGGAGTCAGTGTGTATAGGCCAGAGAGCTGAGATCGTAGTTCAGAGAAACGCAGACTCCGAGCATCATGACCCGCATAAGACAGGTGCCACAGAAGGCTTCCTGGAAGGGGCTGTTTCTGAGGCTCGCCTTGCGGGACCACCAGGGGTCAGCTGAGTAAACAACAGGAGAGGGGTCCTGAACCAGATCAGTGAAATGATTCAGGTGGAAGAAAGGTTCCAGGCATAAAAATCCTAGTCCCTTTTCAAGGAACCACGAAAGGTTCTGTGGCAGTTGGCCCAGCGCTGCGCACGGGGACGTAGGATGGCAGTCAGGAGTGATGGATGTTGAGGCTGAAGGCATGAGCGGGGTTTTCTCTGCTACACAAAGGAGCTTGAACTGCACCCAGAAAACTGGGTAGAGATCATCAAACTAAAACCTCCTTGGGAGCCAGGCATTGGCATCAAAACACACTGATGATCAAGGATGCGCTCTGTTAGCTTGGAAACACCTATTTCACCTCTGTGTCTCATAAAACAAAGGGGCCGATGTAGTTCCCTTTTGGCTCTGAATTTTTGTAAGCCTATCAACTCTGGCTTTGATGCTTTCTTTTTTCCAGAAAAGGTGGCCATTAAGATCCTGGACAAGACCAAGTTAGACCAGAAAACCCAGCGGCTCTTGTCCCGTGAGATCTCCAGCATGGAAAAGCTGCACCACCCCAACATCATCCGCCTTTATGAAGTGGTGGAGACGCTCTCCAAGCTCCACTTGGTGATGGAGTATGCAGGGGGTGGGGAGCTCTTTGGGAAAATCAGCACCGAAGGGAAGCTCTCCGAACCGGAAAGCAAGCTCATCTTCTCCCAGATTGTGTCTGCCGTGAAGCACATGGTGAGTGGGGCGTGGAAGGGGAGTCCTGCTCCATTCTACCCACAGCGGGAATGTGGGGCCTCAGGTTACCAGCATCCCAGCGTCCCAGAGGGCTTTAGACCCACAGGGCAGACAGCAGTCCCTCCTGTGAGGGTCGGGAGCCTGACTGCGCCCATGCTCATTCCTCTAAAGCAACACCCAGGAATCTCTGGTCACAGGGCAGCACCCTGGCTTCTGGATGTTAGCAGGAGTCACTCTGAGCAGCCCGATGACAGTCACTCCCCTGCCGGTCACATCCATCCCTTCAGCTCCACCTTCCACCACCTAGAGGGCTAGCTCCTCGCTGCTTCCTGGCCTTGCCCTCTGGCCCCGTGTCGAGGGCGCCCTCTGCCCCGTTACCACACCTCACACTCCAAACCCTGTCCACTTCCTGGCCCAGCTCCAGCCTGTCTCTCTGAGACTCTCCTCGGTCTCATGTTGGCTCACACGCCCGTCTTCCTTGACTTCAGAGAACGCCTCCAGCTCTTGCTGCCTCTGCTCAGGCTTGATCGTGGCATTCTTAGTTCAGTTCTCTGATTATTCCTTCAGCTAAGTCTGGACTCCTAAAGCACACGCCCTAGACCGTTCAGGAGCTGGTGCCTCTGTGCCCTGTCTACCGTTGGCCGTGTTTCCGGGCACCCCAGAGCACTGGACGGCAGGCCCCACACACTTCGATGACTCATTTAGGGCAGAAGCTTGAGCTGCCCTCTTTTCCAGATCTCAGTCGGTCCAATGGGCAGAGAACAGGTCCTTGTCTGGGGCCTGTGTTAGTTGAGACACTCTTTCTACCTTATTTTTCTGCCTGGATGTTGGAGGTCAAGGCCTAGGATCAGTGACCTTCTGGCCAAATTATTGGCAGGGGAATCAGTGATCTGCAGGCCCAAGGTAACAGATGGGAGGGAGGGAGGGGGAGGAAGGAGAGGCGAGCCAGAGAGCAGAGCCCTGTCCTGACGGCGGGGGGTGTTTCAGTCCTGGAGGTGGCCACTTCAGTGGCCTTTACTGTGGGGAACCTGCCCAGGGCCTGGGAGCAGGCCAGGCCGGCCTCTCGCACCAGAACAGCTGGGTGCAGACTGAGTCCTCCGAGCTCCGAGCCCTGACATTTCTCCCAGCTGTCTCATCCCAGAAAAGAGGAAGGATGAACCAAAGACATAGTTCCAAACTTCACTGGGCGCGTGTGCTCCATGCTGGCACCATGCTGAACACGACAGACACAGCATCATGCGCAGTTCTCTCGAGGCCCTTACGAGGTGCCTTGCCCACGTCCCATTTGACAAGGAAGAGAACTGACGCAGCTGGGATCATTGAACCCCAACTTAGTTAACCGAGCTGTCCCGGCTCCAAAGCCTGGATTCTTAGCCCAGGAGGCACGTCAGCAAGAGGACCAAGAGAGAACCATGTCCTAAGAGCCCTGGGGCCTGAACAGGTCCAGGTTGTCAGGAGTTAAAACACAAGGGTCGGGGCCACGAGGTGGGGCATGGCTCACAGTGGGCAGTGGCACAGGCGGCCGGAACCTGCCGCAGCAGCCTCGTCCCTTCTCCGGAATCCTGGAAAGACAAAGGAGCACACCCGCGGGAGCATGGCTGGGGGGCTGGGAGGCTGGGAGGCTGGGGAGGGCCCCAGGCTTTCCTGGACTTGACCCTAGTCAGGAGATAGCTCGCCCGAAAAGCCCCCCTCCAGCCTCGCACGCGCGGGATTACTGTCCCATCGTGTCGACAGGGAGTTGGTAAGATCTGGGTCTTATTTCTGGCACTAGCTCGCGAGGTGACACGCAGGGACAGGCTCCAGCCCTCACCCCCCAGGAAGAGAAAACTGTCCATCCCTTTGTGGCCTGCGGGTGGCTAAACGTGCCGTGTGTGGCTGGAAGTTTCGGCGGGGCAGCCCTCAGGGCCTGTGGGCACGATTAGCCTCCCTCGAATGTCTGCTTTGATGGCATCTCACTGTTCCCGAGGAACTGCTGCCTTTTTTTTATGTTGGTATATTACTTTGGAAATGATCCTTTCGCCCTCTGTCTTCTCCCACAGCACGAAAACCAAATTATCCACAGAGACCTGAAAGCAGAGAACGTATTCTACACCAGTACCACCTGCGTGAAGGTGGGTGATTTCGGCTTCAGCACAGTGAGCAAAAAAGGGGAGATGCTGAACACCTTCTGCGGGTCGCCGCCCTATGCGGCGCCCGAGCTCTTCCGCGACGAGCACTACGTGGGCGTGTCTGTGGACATCTGGGCCTTGGGGGTGCTCCTGTACTTCATGGTCACGGGCACCATGCCCTTCCGGGCGGAGACTGTGGCCAAACTGAAGAGGAGCATCCTGGAGGGCGCGTACAGCACGCCCGCACACGTGTCGGAGCCCTGCCTCCGGCTCATCCAGGGCGTCCTGCGGCCCGGACCCGCCGAGCGCCTGGGGATCGACTCTATCATGAGCCACGAGTGGCTGCAAGGGGTGCCGTACCCCACGCCTCTGGAGCCTTTCCGGCTGGACCCCAGACATTTGTCGGAAACCAGCGCCCTCCGAGAAGAAGAGCACGAGGTCAAGAGCACGTTGGAGCATTTGGGTATCACGGAGGAACATATTCGAAACAACCAAGGACGAGACGCACGGAGCTCCGTCACCGGCGTGTACCGCATCATTTTGCATCGGGTCCAGAGGAAGAAGGCTCTGGAAAGTGTCCCTGTCATGACGCTACCAGGCCCTCAAGACAGGGACTTAAAGAAAGGGTCCCGTGTCTACAGGGGCATACGACACACGTCCAAATTTTGTTCAATTTTATAAATTGCGTTAGACTGTTGGTAATTAACCAAGATCATTGTTGCTGCTTTTAAATTTTTTCATGGACAACCTGGTGGGGACTTTTTTTGTAATTTTTAAATAAATTTAAATTTAAGGTATGCGGGGGTTTTTTTTTTTCCACAAAATGAATGTATTAGATCAGATTCTGGCTTGGTTTACAATCTTTGCCTGTTCTCAAACTCTAGCATTTGTTCATTTAATTGAGAAGTACTTATTTGGTGCCTGCTCTATGCCAGACACTGTTTAACGTGCTGGGAGATATAGCAAAAAAAAAAAAAAAAAAAAAAGAAGAAGAAGAAGAAGAAGAAGTACACCAGGTTCTTCCCGTTTTATGCAGGATATTCCAGTGCTGGACCAAAGCGCTTACGAAAGGATTTTTTTTTTTTAAGAGAACTGTCGTAGTGATAGAGTATTCAAATAGGGCGGTTGATAGGAGAGGCTTGCTCCTTTGGATTCGATCATTGGCAAAGGCCGCTTTGAGTGGACAATTGGATCTGAATGGGAGAAGCAGGAGTAACTTGAAAAGCAGACCAAGCGCACTCCAGGCAGCCAGAGGCCTTAGACAGGGCCCCTCCCAAACAGAGGCCCGACTAAGGCTCCCACGCAGAGGCTTTGTCTGAGGAGTAACCTAGGGAGCAGGAGCGAGGGGCTGGGGAGGGAAGGGAGGCCAGCGCAGGGGCCGGAGCTCAGTCTGCAGGCTCCTCTGGGGAGCCTTAGGAAGCCCATCCCGGGCGTGTGCCCGGAGCGCAAAGGGGAAACTGTTGACCCTTCGGCTCCAGAGCGGCCCCACGGTGCCGCCTGCCCTGAGCTCTCAGCTGATGCTGTGTGACAGCCAGGTAGGTTCCCAGTGCCCCGCACGCCCCGGAAAAGAGAAGCCCTGGGAAGTACAAGGTCCTCACCACTGGCCAAGTAGGACCTGCGGGAAGCTGCCTGGATGTGCCCAGGAACGGTCCCTGCATCAGTGGCTGGAGGCAGAAGTGTGGCCCAAAGGGTCTGAGGGCACACAGGAACTGTCCTACCCAGCCCAGCCCCACCCCGGCTCTGCGCACTTTCACCCTTTGCAGAGTCGCCGCCTTGGAGGGGGTGGGCCCGGAAGACTTAGCAGCCCATTAGCAGAGGAAGCCGCAGCAGGGGCGCTCGCCGTGGGGAGCCTGGGAGGCCCCAGCCCCAGGCAGCGTTTCTGCTTCAGTACAGCTTGGGCGGGGCCTGCGCATCTGCATTTCTCCAGTTCTTGGGCGAGGATGGTGCTGCTGTTCAGGGACTGCACTCTGACCACGCGGAGGCCGCAACCTTACGGCAGCTGCCCCCGAGGCTATGATTGGACTCACCCCGCTCTAAATTTCCTGCACATCCTCCAGCATTTCACTGGTCTGGGCTGGGCGGTAGGACCCAGACCTCTGTCATCACAGCTTTTGAGCCTTCAGCCCCCTGCTTGGCTTGTCAGCCCGCGGTTGCCGCCGCCGCCCGCTCACTGTTACCGGGAGGCCCAGAAGTGACACTTGAGTGACTCTCGTGGGTTCTGGACATGCTCTTCTTTAACTCCGTGTAATAATCACGGCCAAGCGTCTAGGCTCTTTTCTTAACCTCCTTGTTAACTGGCACGGAGATCCCAAAGGGACCCTGTGACAGTCATAGATTTCAGTTTGCCGGGCCCTTATTGGGCGCCCTGCTGAAAGCATCCCTCTGCCCCTGGGAACGAAAACCTCTAACCTAGCAGTGCCTAGGTTGCAGGAGAGAGAAGTAGCAATTCTTCACATGGGTCCCGGCTCGTGATGGTGAGAAAAGGCAACCCGACATCTACCCATGGGTTCCAGGCCTGTGCCCGTTAACCAGAGCGTGGTGCGATCTGTCAGCCACTGTTAACCAACGTGTGCTAAGTCCTGGAGGGCGGTGCCTCGACCCTGCAGGGTGCTGTCCTGCAGCCGGGGCCTTCACTGACCCCTCCGTTGTTCTGTTGGTGTTGGCTGCGCCTGGGGCTCGGGCGTGTATTAAAATGAGCAGGTCCTGTGGTCGGGTGCCCATCGCCCACTGCCTTTGCAAAAAAAAGTGGTGCTTGAGGCGACGTTATGTGAGACGCCGCAGCAATGGATCGGACAGTCTCCGCTGTAGCTTGGCTGCGTTGGAGAATAACTGTAGGCAGGAAAGGCAAGCCATGCCCTGAGTAGATTCAAATCCAGTGAGGACACATCGTGCCTGTCGGCATTTATGACTGTGGGTCTGGTGATGTCCAGCTCAGGAGACGGCAGCCCCACTGCTTGGTCCCTAAGTGTCCCAGAATCAGGTGCCCAGTCACACGCCAGGGGTCTGAGTGCTTCTTTGCTGCAGAAAGCATAGCCTCCTGCCAGGACCCTCCAGGGCTGAGCTGCCACCTCCTGGGGCTGCCAGCGCCCCCACGCAGTGTCCTTCACTGCCATGCGCATGGCCGGAGTAGCAGCGCAGTTTCCATCACAGCCTGAGATGGGACCTTTGTGTGTTGGGGAGGCCCACTTGAAACCGGCAGCTCTGATAAATGGGTTTGAGGGAAAAACCAAGGACAACGTACGGGCTTGCAAAACCCAGAGAGGCCCGCCAACCCTGTGCCTGTATCCCAGTGCCCAGGGGTGCGAGGTGCGACGCGGGGCCTCCCCTGCCGAACGGGTGCGCGGGCCTGCCCTGGCCGCCCGCCCTGCAGCGCTCGGTCTGCGCGGCAGGCCCCGATTCCTCACGTGGTCTACCACACCCCCTCCGGCTCTCAAGCCCTTGGTAGGGCCTCTGCAGCACTTGCCGCTTTCTGAGGCTGAGTCTGCCCGACACAGTGGGCAAGCAGGACGTTCTGCAAGGACGTCATCGTAACCAGGGTCCTTTCCAACTATATTAACATAGCGCAGGTTTGTCACCACCTACCTAGAGACGACTGCTGTCTGTCCCGGGGAAGTGTGAACCGCTCTTGATCCTCCATTCCCTCGCATGTCTCAGTTTAGACTTTTATCCAAGACTCCTCACAAATTCTGGGTGAATATGCTGCATGCACTTGTGGCTGCAAAGACCCCCCCGCCCCCCACTGTGCGCCAGATCTGTAAACGGACTTGATCTGGGACCGTGATTTTCTCACGGTGACAGGACACACCAGGCTTCTGCTCACCAGTCTGCCTCTTTTATTTTATTTTTTTTTGGTCATGCAAGTCAAGGCACACTCTAGCCAGCTGTCACGCAGAACCCTGAGATCTGCTAGCCATTGTCACAGACCCCTGCGGGTCGAGACACCCTGATTTCCCCTCCAACCTTCCCCTCCATTATATCACGCCCACCTCACCTCTGACACTTAACAACACATGGCTCCTGCCACCCCCACTTACAAGCACGCCCAGTGCCCTGGCAGATGTCCTACCACCAACCCCTGGGCGGCCGCCACCCAAGTCCCCACAGGTGCTAAGCGTTCCTACGGCCTCAGGGAAGGGACGTCAGGGAAACACAGGCAGCTCTTCAGTCTCACGTAATGAATCTATCCTAACACTCACACCTCCTGGAACTTTCCGTCCCTTTCCTGAAAGCTATGCCACAGCAGTGTCACCGTGCCCACCTCATTCACTGTGAGCCAAACTCGCCTCCAAGTTCCACCGCCATCCCACAGTGTGTGAGGGCCTGCTCCGATGTCCTTCACTCCACATCCCATGTAAATGTTCCCATGATAATAAGCTGTCCTTTTTCCTGCCTTCTATCCTCCCCTCGGCCTCCCCTGCCCCGGGCGCATTTCCCGCGGGAGCCACTCACCCACACTGCCCCTTGGCTCCTGGCAGCACGCACCTGCCAGGGTCTCAGCTACGTGCTCCTCGGCCCAGGTTGTATTTCTCTGCTCGGCCTGTGCTGGGGCCTGACCCAGTTCTCCAGCCGGAGAATAACAAAGGCATTGGCGGAGGATCGCGAGGAGGTGAAGCGTCGTCTTGTGGTCACTTGCCTCCCTGGAGGCCTCGGCGGGGTCTTCAAGCAAGGGAGACGCACAGGACGGGGAGCCCGGCGTGCAACATCTTCAGGCCCGTCCGGCCTCGTGTTGCTGAGACCCCAGCCTCCCAGTCTCTCCCTATCCAGGCCCAGACTTTGATCAAGGAGAGCTGTCGAGACTGAGTCTTTTACCGCCTCCACAGCTCAGCCTCCATTACCGTTAGACCCTGGGCCTCTCTCAGATAGTGTCCTCTGCTGCAGGGACAAGGCTCTCCCTAACCTGCCCCAAAGGCCTGAGGCTTTCACAGCAGGCCTTAAGTTGGTAGTTGGCTGGTAAGCCTCTTAGTCCACCCCCGCCGCTCCCTGCCGAGGCTTCCAAAGCAGTTAATAAAAGCTGGCCAGGCCCTGGTTGGTGTGGCTCAGTGGACTGAGTGCTGGCCTGCGAACCAAAAGGTCACTGCTTTGATTCCCGGTCAGGGCACATGTCTGGGTCCCAGACCAGATCTCCAAGTGGGCGGGTGCGAGAAGCAACTGATCGATGTGTCTCTCGCTCTTCCTTGTTTCTCTCCCCTTCTTCCCCCTCTCTAAAAATACACAAAATCTTTTTAAAAAAGACTTAGGTATATAGTTCTTCCTGAGAGTAGAGAGATCAGTTTGTTAAAAAACAAACAAAACACCAGCTGGCCAAACCCAGCCCTTATCATCACCCTGTGCGGTCCTAGCACCGCAGGCACACACGGTCCGATGCTCCCGGTCCACCCGCACCTGGCGGTGAGCCTTGGCCCTAAGCGTGCTGCTCGGGCGTGCCAGGGGCGGTCGGCGCCCTGCTACCGACAAAGCATGTGTCCTCTCCATGCTGTGATGCTTTCGTGGCATCAAACACAAATTTATCGACTTCGTTTGTTCTGTGAGAGAGTTATTTATCGTGGGCCTCGCTGCACTAAAATCAGGGTGTTAGGCCTGGGTTCCTTCCTGGAGGCTCTGAATACCTATCTCCTGGCTTTTTCCTGCCTCTAGACACATCCCACAATCCTTGGACCATGGTCCCCTTCCCCCAGCCTCAAAGCCAGCCAGCCATGTGCATCTCTGACCATCCTTCCACGGCCACAGCTGACCGCAGCCCAGAAGGGTTCCCTGCTTCTAAGGACCCATGTGATTAGGTTGGCTTGTCCAGACCATCTAGGATAACCTCCCACCTGAAGGTCCTTAACCATACCTGCTCTGGCCATGCAGGGTAACATCCTCAGGTGTTACATTCTTTGGAGACCAGTTTGCTAAAATACAAACGGCTGGCCTTAGCATCACCCTGCGCTGTCCTGGCGCCACGGGCCGCAGGATCCGATGCTCACTGTCCCCCTGCGCCTAGCGGGGGGCCTTGGCTGGTGGTAGGCAGTTCTACGCGGGCTGTAAAGTTGCTTTTAATCTTCAATTGCCAATTCATAATCTTAGGTTGTTTTTAGGAAAACAAAGGAACTCTCTTCATAAAAATTTATAGAAAACTTCACACATTTACCACCCAGTTTGGGACTGACTTTGTCTAAAGTATAGTAGTAAGTTATCAGTATGAATTCCTCCACACTAGACGAACAGTTCTTGCAAGGCAAGAATTACCATGTCTGGTAAATCTTTATTTCTGACTTAATGAATGCCTTGCTGGTATCATGTTTTCAAATGTTTGTTGACAGATGACTGAATGGATTGGTGAATGAAGCAGCTGAAATTATATGAATGCCCATATTTAACAAGAGTATTAGCTGATTTCCTGCCTAAATGTTAGTTCAAGAGGAAAAAAGAATACTCAAATAACGGAAATAGTTCTTGAAAAGTTTATTCAGAGTTATTCACCTCACTGTTGGTAAGGTGTCCAGTTCATTCTCTGTGCCAGTATTTCCAGGTCTGCCCATTGCTGGCGATAGGCTTTGGGAAAACCAGTTTTCTGACACCCAAAGGTTAAATTACTCTTTTCAAAACATACCAAACTCCCAACGTTTGTAAAAGTATTGCATGCACCATTTTGCCATCAATCTTTAAATCTGAACCTTCATTATTAATCTGTATCAGTGGATGTTAAAATGAAATCATTTTAACAAATTATGACTGTACAAATCAAAATACCACTAGTTAATATTAGACAAGAGTATTTTACAAACACTACATTACATATTATCTTGCAATCTGAAACATTACATTTCATACTTGTGTAAGTTTAGATAACTGAGACTTCACAGAATTTAACAGCAAATGAAGTTTCAAAAATTTAATTCTGTACATTAGTTCCAACGATCTCTATTTTACAATCTGTAAGGCTCATGTCCTAGGTCAGCACCAAAAATATCTACAGAACTGTCTAACCAGTGTCATTCACACCATGTGATAGTGTTTTCAAGGTGAAAGTCTGAGAAAACGCTTTATTGATCCTACTTGCAGATCTTGAAGTGGAATACTTGTTTTGGCTGGTCAAAGTATGTAAAAACATGGGTGCTACCTTTTTATTTTCACTAAACAATTTTTTTTAAAAAAAGGAAAAAAATACTTCTATCATGAATTTAGGTTGTCAGTCTTTAGGTTGAATTCGTAACACTGAAGCATCAGAAGTAACCTAATAAGGCCTTGTCCCATCCTTCCTTTTTAAAATTTTTAAAAGGCAGCCAGAAAAATGGTTTATTTATTTTTCAAAATAAAGTACAAAGGATTGCGGCCACAAACCCCCTCTTACCCAGCCTCCCACAGCGCAGCTAACCCGGCGCACGGGCTCCGGGGCAGGCCCACGCTCCACCCACAGCCCGCGCACCCAGCGCCCGCTCGGCGCCCGCCTCTCTGCGCACAGGCCGCGCACAGGCCACACCGACCCCTCGTCGCACGGGCCGGGGTCTGAGGCCGCGCTCCCATGTCCAGGACCAGTGCTATCGCCCCAACTCTTCTCTCTCTTCAGAATGTACAAAGTTCAGAAAAAGAACGCTTGTCTTGCCATTTTCAAATGGGGTTTGTTCATGTCACACGTTAGAACACATTCCTAAACTAGAAACTTTCTTCAAAAACCACAGGTACCTTCAGTAATCTTGTTTGTTCAAAGTATAAAATTCTTAACATGTTCAAAACAATTAAAATTAAAGACCAGTATCTCTGCTCTTTCCTGCCAAAAGCACACGATCCATTGAACCACATTTAAAAACTAAGCTCATGCACATGAACGGCCAGAGGTATGAAGTTTCACAGAGCCCTTAACATCCTTTGAGTACATTGAGCATTGGCTAGATCACAACAGGAAGTACATCAGCAAACTGAGCGAAGAGACTTCCCCAAGAACACGACAGTTTTCCAGGTTCTGTGTCAGTCATATAAAATTTTAAGCGACATGTAATCCTTTAATATTGCCCCCAGACACCCCGGTCCCAGCAGTTCCCACACACACCCAGCCCCACCCAACCCACAGCGGAGTCTCCCCACACAGAAGTCCTCAGTGCTCCCCGTTGCTAATGACAGCTGCCTCCGGGTCTGCCGCCGTTCCCGGGAGCCTTGGCACTTTCTTAGCAGGACTTGGAATGTGCTAAAATCAAAGGGAAAAAAGTTGTCTCATGGTTTTTTTCTTCCTTTTTTTTTTTGAGTTGTGATACTAATTAAAGTTTCAATAGAAAAACAACTTCGGATAGGTTTATGTTAAATATATGCTCTATATAACTCTTCATAGTGGGAACTAAATATTCATTCTTTACCTTATAGTGGATTTATTATATAATTATCCATACAGTAAGACACAAGGAAGGCCCAAGATCCACCACAGTATTTTACTTGTCACATTTTACATGCACAACTCAAACACTAGGAGCTTGACCTGCTACCTAATGTGTGTAACGGCAGAAGCAAGGCTGCCTTCACCAAATTTGTGACAAGCAGGTAAAATGAAAAACTTCAAAGGCAAAGTCCTCAGTTTAAAGCCTGGCTGTGACCCTGGTTGAGTCATTTGACAACCTGCAGCCTCATCTCTAGATGGACGTAAGATCATTGACCTCAAGGTAATTTTTATAAGGATTAAATTAGAAAATACAAGTACCGGGCATAGTAGGAATTCAAAGCACAGCTATTATTGTCACTGCTTGACAATTCTGGGGACCGGTCTGACAACGGCCCAAGAGGAGGGAGGTGAGCGCCTCCACACCCTGCCCCTGCATCCTCTCTCCCCAAGACGCACCACAAACGGGCCCCCCTTTTGGTCTGTCTTCCTTTAAATCCTGGTATTATTAAAACCTAGTATTTTCAAAATGCTGATAATTTAAGAGCAAGGACTTTATAAACGGGAAAGTGGCACAGCTGGAATTCAACCCTAGAGTCCTGCTCTGAATTTCTTTGCTTTCTGGACATTCCTTTAAGTTCCTAAATCTGTATGGTCCCCCAAGGCCGGTGACCTGGGGATGGAAACGGTTCCACGCCCGGCCCAGGGGCGAGCCCAAGGAGCCGGCTCACCTCGGCCGCTGCGCTGGAATGCACAAGCCCCGCTCCTTCACCCAACGTGTCGGCGCTGGGAGAGGGGCGCCGGGCGTACGTCCTCCTGTGCTTTTCATCCACTCTGGCCAGGTACCACGTTCCTTCGAAGAGTGAATCGATCGAACTCTGGGGAATATAGTTGGCTAAAGGAAAGGCAGAGGATGTGACAAATTATTTACAACATACAACTATCTGGTAATAAACTAAAGAAGTTGCACATTTTCCTGTAATTTTTATCAACATCAAATTAGGGCTGAGTACAGTCTAGGTAAGTGGATATTCTTATCTTAGATGGAACATGTTTAATGTTGTTATAGCCTTCCAATAGGCTTCTGGGTGTATGTTTACATATATTAACAACTTAATTTAATATTTTTACCCAGGTGATGAGTATCCTCTCTGAGCTTCATGCTTTCAGCAAAGACAGCTGGTGTCACACAAGTTCTTGAGTCAAGCCTTGATTTAAGATCACATAAACTTGCTGTTATTTTATCAAGAGCAGACCCTAAAATAGTAAATAATTCCAACGTTAAAAGACTAAAAATAACATGCCCAAAAGCCTAAACAAAATGTTGCCAAATGGGAAAAAAAAATCTTCTCAATTCCGTTACAAATGCTGGCTATTTAGTAAAAAGATAAGATGGTGTCTATCTATCTGACACAGCTTCCTAGGACCTCTGACTATACACCTGCTGGGTGTCAGCAGATGTACAAGGTAGGAAGAGGGCAGGTGGGATTTGAAAACACAAATAAGTTGTGTATAGGCAATCCATGACACAGATTTTGAAGCAACCCTAACTCCACCATCGCTTTTTCTCTGTTTTTGCTCCTTCCAGCTCAGAAAAGGCACAAAAAGTTTTCTTTAATACAGCCAAGACCACAAAGCTATAAAAACTAGATAACTTAGATATTAGCGAACAATAAGAAATGATTCACTCACGTGTCAGACTCAATCATTAAACACTTAAAAGCTGCCTGTGTTCAGTTGACGTACTTCCTGTTCCCCTGACTACATGATTGAAACATGAGATAAAAGGAAAACTCAAAAACACTACACTATAAAATGTCTTTAAACTGGTATTTTTTTCCTGACTTGGAAAGAAGGAAAGATGATATCATCGCTCAGTTTACCCAGT
Organism: Pteronotus mesoamericanus; assembly: GCF_021234165.1. Lineage (NCBI taxonomy): Eukaryota > Metazoa > Chordata > Mammalia > Chiroptera > Mormoopidae > Pteronotus > Pteronotus mesoamericanus. The sequence goes on from NW_026555123.1 coordinate 113,735, forward strand.
TCAGGGAGATTTTTAGAGAGAGTGAACATCGGGCTATGTTCAAAGAGGTAACGAGGACAGGAACGCAGTAACGACCTAGGTGGCAGACCCCAGTGCCCGCAGAGACGCTTGCGGCATCACCTTTACCGCAGCAGGGCCACAGCACCTTCGTGGAGAGAGCCTCAGTGTTTACCTGGTGTGGCATCTTGTGTGACTCTCAGGGAATACAGGGTGGCGGCCAAGCCAGAACCGTAAGAGAACACGCCGATCCTCTTTCCTGCCAGCTGCTGCGGCGAGTACCTGCGCAGGGGAAAATTAGCAGGATGTTCAATGGGCCCAGCACAGCACTGCGCAGGAGCTGTGAGTGGGAATAACTCCTGCAGCCTCGAGGACCTGACCTGAAGCTTCACCCTCACTGTAAGCGGCAGAAACGAGCGTTTTCATCTCTTGGAGAATGATGGGGCTCATGAAAGTTCTTTTACCATAACGTAAGGTACTTTGTCAACGGGGATTGATGGTTTGGAATAATAAAACCATGAGATGAGGAGCCAGAAAAGGCAGGGCGACACTAAATACTCTGGAATAACTGAGCCTCGCCCCATATAGCCTTTCCAGTCAATGGACAAGGGGTCAGAGAGCCTGGAAATAAAATATCACCTTGGGACTGGGTACCGCATCTGGCCTTGGAATTCTAACACTCCCCACGCGAGGGGAGGTGAGCAGCAGAAACAGATACTCACTGTGCTAGGACAGAGGCAAGGGAGCCGTACACAGAGGACGTGTACATATTTCCGTTTTGATTCGATACGAGCAAAGATGCCTTTGTTTTCTGATGAAAGAGTTCAGAACTAGCCTTCATGAATGCCTTTTCAACATCTCTATCAAAGTAGGTATCTTCTAATTTAACATCTCTGAAAAATTTGTAAAAAAGACAGTTTTAGTGTTCAAAGACACCATTTTTATTGTATTAAATAGTATATCCAATTAATATTCTAATCTGCAAGTGGATATCATTTTGTTTTTTTATGATTCCATTTGTTGAAAGCCAAGTAGCAGCATACTAACCGCTATGGAAGACACAGCAGTTGTAGACGGACAATCCTTTTTATCAAAGTTTTTTAATAATCAAGTTAAGAAAACTTGATTTTAATGGATTAATAACCCACTAAAGCATCGTTGCCAACACAAAAAATATGCTATTTTAAGTCCATAATGTCTACTCAGTTAGAAGAGTTACTGTTTTACAGGAGCTAAGTCTTAAAAGTGGAGTAGAATTTTATCCGCTGGAGAAGGGACACAGGCCAGGAGACACAGCGAGTTCAGAGCACAGCAGGCTAGGGAGCCTTCCAAGTGGGAGGGACATGGGAGCAGGCTCTGATGGTGGCAGTGCGGGGGGCGGGGGGTGGCAGGGGGCGCAGATCTGGGGCATGGGCTAGAGAGGCAGGGAGGCCAGGAAGAGGCTGTTGTAAGCGTGGCACTTGGGAGCACATCATCGTGGCGACAACAGGAAGCTACCAGGAGGAAAACAGAAAAATCTGGGTCGAAGGTTTAAAGAATTCCTATAGCTAAAAGTCACCACTTCTCTGGGACTCAGTTTCTTCACGGATGACACAAATAGGTTAGACTAGATTACTCCTAGTAATCTAGATCCTTTTGACTCTGAAATTTTCAGGACTGTACAAATCACAGTTTTACAGATATAAAAGGTATTCTCATACAGAAGGGAAAAGTCATGACCTCTTACCCAAAGGCTTCCAGGCCACTATAGATACTGTTTTTATCTCTGTTCTGGTCATTTAGAAAGTCATTCAGCATCATCCGGGCTAGAGACTTCTGAACCAGCTTGCAGTAGGGGGAGTGGAAGATCACAAAGCCAAAATCGTTCAAGGTGAAATCTTGATCAATTCCCTCTGAAAAAAAAAATCCAAAGATATTATGGAACTCACATAAGCCATTAACTTTTGACTTTTTATTTCTAAACAGGGCTAGGGTGTTTTTATATCTTTAAATTGCAACTGAAAATATACTGTACAATGAAAAATCTCTATGGTTTAAAATGCATGTCAAAAAGACATCCAGAGAGAGAACAGAGATTACTGGTTTTCAGAGGTAAGTTACAACCCATTAGTGGACTGTGTAATCAATTTAGTTGAGTCAGGGCCAGTGTTTTGTTTCTTTTCTTTTTTTTTTAATTAGAGGTTTTGTGTTTTGTTTTGTTTTTTTAACTGCACACACAAACAATTGAAAGCGTGTTTTTTACTCCGGGTCCTAATAAAGTTACAAAATCATGCCCTGGCTGGGTGGCTCAGTTGGTTGGAGTGTCATCCCTTACACCAAAAAGTTGTGGGTTCAATCCCTGTTCAGGGAGCTTATATAGGAGGTAACCTATTGATGCGTCTCTCTCCCCCTCCTTTCCTCTCTCTAAAATCAATAAGCATATCCTCAGGTGACATATACTGTGTTAAACAGTATGATATTTTACATACTGCAAGAATGCTTCTTATCCAGATCCACTAGGCTTCTGAATATTGGTTTACTCCTGTCTCACAACCTCTATAAAGCAAAACAGGACTATGGGAAAAGCACACTTTATATGATACTGTGTTTTAACAGCACTGACTCAAACTTTGTTGTCTTCTGTACCTCAACTAACTTTTTCAGGGGAGCCAGTTTCATTCTGGAAAAGATATGTTGTATCCAGAAGAACTAAGTAACTATGTCTATTTTTACCCCCAGTCAAATTACGATTTCTAGGCAGTTTTTACTTGGTTAGAAAGCAGTGCTTAAATCCTTGAGGCTGTGCGCTGTGTTCTACTCAAGTTGTGACTATCAGAATGTTGTTTTGTAGACACCACACCATGATGTGACTGTCTATGTCCATGTCTGTAATCAAGTTACACTGTGAAGTATGCCAGTCTTTTGAGTGGCAAAAGACACAGACTGCTTGTTGTTTAACCAAGTGCCCTAAAGCATGTACCTAATATTGTATCATTATGTTAATTCTAAAAAGCTAAGCAACATAGATTTTGAAAACTATTAAAAAAATATACCACTACAAGGGGCAGAGAGGTAGTGATGAACTTTTTCAGGGTCAAAAACGGAGATAATGATGATAACTAAAAAAGCAAATATGGGGACTTCCAGTCAAGATGGAGGTGTAGGCAGTCAGCTTCGCCTCCTGGAGCAACCATAGAGAGGATTACACTAGAGCTCAAAACAAGTCACACCCCAAACTGTCAGAAAATCAAGCTGCATGAAGTCTGACAACCAAGGATTTAGAAAAACCACATTGACCCAGATGGGGAGGAGGAGAGGAGCTCCGAAGCGGGGGTGGAATGGGCGGCCCCGCATTCACATGTGGTGGATAAAAATCAGGGGCGGGACGTTGCGGGCGAGTGACCCCAGCCCCAGGCCAGGTCACACAGCCCAGGTATGTTCCAGTACCGGGAAGATAAACCCCCGTAACTGCTGGCTGTAAAAACAGTGGGGGTCTGGGTAGTGCAGGAAGCTGCCAGATTTTCAGGAGACTCGAATTAAAGGGCCTGCACGGTGGTCTTAGAACGTACCCAAACCCACCCGCTCCAGGATGTGCACTAGGGCAACAGCTGGAAGGGTGGCAGTCACATCCGGGAAGTGGGTGAAGTGGCTGGAACTGGGGCAAGTGCCACGCAAACCTCCAGAAGCCAGGCAGTGGCACTGTCCCCTCTCCGAGCCCGACTCCTCCCCCCACCGCAACAGAAGAAATAGTTAAAGGACACTAAGGAAGGACACCCGCAAAACAGGTTCTCACTGAAGACATCCAGTGCCTCGTCCTCCCCAGAGACCAAGTCAAGGAAAATGGGTAAAACCTACCTTTCTGCCACTGGGCACGGATCTTTTTGCGGTAGACAGAGTAGCAGCGGTCTAAGGCACTGAGGTAGCACTGGATGGAGAGTTTCCCATCTACTGTGGGATATTCCGAAAGCATGTCTGGCTTGTAAAAGTCATAGGCATGTTGCATGTGTGTCCCACGAAGTCCTATTAGAACCAAAAAGGCAGATGTCCATGGATTTCTGCTTCTTGATGCCTGTAGGTCAGTAAGCATTATCGGGGGGCCTTCCTTGACCAGTCACCTCCCGCCACTTGCGATATAAAAGTCACAAGGCGGAGCCAATATGGAATCGAAAAGAAACAACAGTGTCCATGACTGGCCTAAGATTCCTTGGACAGACATGTTCGTGCAAGCTTCATAAATCTAACTGGGAGACTGCAATTGTTTACTGAACTGAAATCAAACCTGCCACTGACTTTGTAACCATGGTTAAGTTACTCCTTTCAGGGATTCCTTAAATGCACTTTCCTTCTCTGTAAAATGGGGATGGCATCACTTGCCTTGTATAACTGCTATGAACACTAAATTTGATAACACACATACAGCGCTTAGCAGGCAGTGAATGCCTGCACTGAATGAACACTGAGTTAGTACTAGCTTCTGTTTTCAAATTTCTCAGCATATTATGCTAAAACAACAACAACAACAACAACAACAACAACAAAACCAACCTTTCCCACTCACCTCGGTCAAAAATTAAAGGAGCATTTGGCCCAATGAGCATAGCAACGGCTCCGACTCCACCGGTAGGTCTAGCGTTTCCTGTGGCATATACAGCAATATCTCCTGTAACCACCAGGGCATACCGTCCTGAAAAATATCATTAGCGCAAAAGAAGGTGATCCATACTATAAGTATTATACATGGAAACTGAAGTGTCGCCTTTTCCCCAGACTATGCTTTCCATCTTTGGCAAAGAAAGAAAATGGCTGACTAAATTTTGATAATTATGCTACACGATAAAGACAACCAATTCATAATTCAGGTAGGCTGAAAGTCACAGCTATCTTCCCGAATGCATTCCAACAGCCTAAGTGGGAATGTCTGTACACAGCGTAGATTAAAAGGCCACCTGGGCCTATTCGTCTTCCAGGACTGCTTCTGTGGGACAGAGACATACCATCCCATGAGCTGGACTCGATCCAGTTCACGGCGTTGAAGAGGGCGGCCGTGCCGCCATAGCAGGCATTCGTGGTGTCTATGCCTTCTATGTCCGTGTTCCCCGACTCCTCGAAGAGCTGCATCAGATTGGTCTTCACCGACTTTGATTTGTCGATGATTGTCTCTGTTCCTACTTCGAGCCGCCCGATGCACTCATAGGAAAGGTTATTTCTCTCCATCAGATTCTGAACCACAGTCAGGCAAAGGGAGTTGATATCTTCTCTATCCGTGCAGAAGCCCATCTTGGCCTGGCCCAAGCCAATAGTATACTTTCCAGCATCTACACCATCGTACTTTTCCAACTCGACTTGATCAACATATTGAGAAGGAAAATAGATCTCCAGGGCAACAATTCCCACATCTTTTGGCCAGCAGGCTTCTGCATTCAAAGGAAGTGACCCAGGCATGGTGAAAGAGCTTTAGAAAGAAAAACAGAAAAACACAATTTTGTTATATACTGTCAAGTTCCAACTTGAGAAACTGACACTAAGAGTTCAACTATCACCTAAAATATTAGTTTACCTTCTAAGTTTAGTATATTTTACTCAGGGCAGTCAAAAAAAATTTTTTTTTAAAGATTCTATTTATTTTTAGACAGAGGGAGAAAGAGGGAGAGGAACATCAATGTTTAGGGTGCTTCAAATCAGTGGGCTTCAATCAGTGGTTGCCTCTTGCACACGCCTTACTGGGGACCTGGCTGGCAACCCAGGCATGTGCCCTGACTGGGAATCGAACCAGTGACCCTTTGGTTCACAGGCTGGCACTGAGTCCACTGAGCCACACTGGCCAGGGCTCAGGGCACTCGAATTTAAATATGTGGAAGTAGCAACTATAGCAAGAATGAAATACTATTATTTAAAATTATCTTTCAGAAAGGCTTGAATTTTATTCAAAACTAGATAAATTTATAGATTTACAATATGATTATTAGAAGTAAAGGAAACTCAAATAAGATTCTCCCATGTTGTAAAGAACCAGAAGATGAAATACAATGACAATTTAGTAATATGGCTCACAAATCAGAATTCAAGTACCTGATCTATTTCTGGCCACCCAAAGTTTAAATAAGTCAGTCAGTCAGTCATCATAGACACATTGGTTATTCACAGCTAATGACTTTATAGGACTTTACAAATTGTTAGATCAAACAATACTACATTCTCTATTAATCTAAGCAAGTAGAGAAGCCACACTACAGAAGTCTACTAGGCTGATCTATACACAGCCCCTGATACATGATCCTTCCTTCCAAAGAAGCCCTCCTCCCCCGAAACCCAAATGATTACAATTTTAAGCAAAGACAAGTTCCAGAACCTATCAAGGGTCAGATGCCAATATTCTATACTTTCCACAGCTGGTGTATAGGTGCTAAAATGATTATAAAACTACAAGGTATCACTTAGCTTCTAAACAGGAAAAAGAAAAACATTAAATTTGAAAACAGGTAATTCACACATTATTAGTATGGCAACTGACTCTTAGATAACATCTCTTAAAACCACCCCTTCTCTTTTCAAAAGGGCACTAAAAGGTTGGACACACTGTCAATACTTAGTTGTATCTTAGATATACTTATCAAAAGTAATAAGAAAAAGAAAACAAAACTGCACTAGCCACTCAAGGCCCTTGCTGGGTGCCTAATGGCAAGTCACATAAACTATCAGGGCCTCAATTTCTTCAGGGGTTGTATTAATCAGGAAAACAGAAACTATTCCATATACTTCAAACAGCGAGGCCTGAACACCGGGAAATGGCGACAAGCTCGCTGGCCAAGCTCCAGGAGCAAAGTGACAGTGGACCTGAGAGCCACCGCCATGCCCTGCCCCAGGCTGCTGAGGCTACCAGAACCGGTCCCTCTGCACTGAGCTAGAGCCAGAGACCCAGGCCAGGCTCCCGCCACCCACAAGGACATGTGGGTACCTTCTCCCACCTTCTGGTCTCACTGGAGCCCAACTGCCATGAGGGGGGCGGAGAGCTGTAGGTGTCAGGCTGGAAGGAGTGGCACCGTCCTTATTTTTAGAGAAAAAATTCTTTCCATAGCTAACCTTCTGAGACTCAATTTCCTTTTTAAGTATCACATCACAGGACAGGGTCACTTAAGTGGCAGATTCTCAGCTCCTCCATGACACCAAAGTCCTGGCTTTTGAGTTACCCGGGCCACACTGCCTCCTAACCTTCCATAGCATTTGCCAACTCTCCACTCATTTGACTCCTGAAAATGGAAAGTCAATTCCTGTATTTGTGTCACTTGTCCTCTGCCACTCTTCAAACTCTAGAACGGTATTGGGTAAAATGAAATTACAGACTACTGCCACAGTGAGTTAGCTGTTGAAATCTTGAGAGTATCAGAAGTAGAAAGACTGTCTTTAGATCATGATATCTACCCTTAGCCCGTAAGTCACCAAATTGTAGTATATTAAAACCTAAAAAATAAGCACCCTAAATATTATCACATAATCTAAGTTAAGGGCCTTAAGGGGTATCTGTTGAATCTTCCTTCTAAATATTAGAATCTTATTCATATTTTTTTTTCATTCAACAAAACAATGACAACATGTTCCATGCCAAAGACCGGGGGCAAGTTTCAGAGCAGAGGGCCCTGCCCTTTCAAGCAGTTCCTATCTCATGGGGTAGTAAGATACAGGCGAACAGTAGCACACGGCAGGGCCGGTCGCATTACAGTTTGGGGGATTACGTAACCTGCCCGGTGGCGGGGGCAGCGGGAAGCGAGGCCGCCCGGGGCCTGGAGCCCGGCTTGGGTCTCGGGAACGAGGAGTGACAGCAGGGCGCTGCAGGAGCTGACGTGGGCAGGCGGGCGTGGGTTCTCGACAGCGCGGACAGCACACACAAAGGCACACTCTAAGGGACTGTACAATGTCTGAGTGACTTACGGAAGTGCAATGTGAGGCCCAGGGAGTAGATCAGAGTTAACAGGTCAGGCCATAAAGGTTCTGGCCTGCTGACATAAGGGGGCGTCAATGCTGTGGAGAAGGCACTAAGAAGCCATCCGAGAACTGAAAGCAGGAATAACGTGGTCATATTTAGTGCTTAGATGAGTGTTTTTCCAACTCTAGAATCAAGTCTCTGGGTGACAAACAACACTTTTTTAAATTTAAAAGACAAAGAGAAAATATCAGATTGTATAGCACGTAGTAAATGTAAGCATTTTTTTCATGAAATTTTTGTTTCAATTATTCACACATATGTAGAGTGTGCTCCTTACTGAGGGTCCCATTTTCCAGCCACAGGTACTGTGCAGAAAACGGACTTGAGTCAGGAAGCTGGTGCAGCAGCCCCCAGAAGACGCAGGACATGCATGAGCCTAAGTGGCGAAGGAGAAACAAACAGCTTCCGAAAATACAAAGCATAAAACTGGCAAAACTGTGACTGACGAGACATTAGGAAAAAGAAATGTTTAGGATAATTCCCAGACATGCCGCCTCTACTGTCTGGGCTCTACGGGCTCACTGTTTGACACTCTAACTGAATGTAGAGAGAGAAGCGACCTTCCACCTTATTCTACCTTTCTCCTCTCCCACGCAAACAGGTCAATTCGTAATCTAAACTCTGCTACGCTGAAGTTGAAATGAAGATATAAAGGACTACATAACGTGTCACTCGGCAGATTCTAAGTTTAGAGAAAAATAAAAATAAGATTAAGTCTTCTGCACAGTCCACAGAAAAGAGCTCTACAACTAGTGCTGAAAAAAAAAAAAAATTCAGTCCTGGATTTTGGCACCAAATAAATAAATAAATAAATAAATAAATAAATAAATAAATAAATAAACGAAAAACAGACAGACCAGTCTGTATACTTACAAGAGGAACCTCTGCTATTGGCCACCTTCTAAGTCACTAGGGCAGAAGCAGGAGGATTAACCCACCTTCTCAGCCTGTCCCACAAGGTCACCCTTCAGATTCTTTTCAGGTCTTCAGTCCACGTTCAATGTCCGGGTGACAGTGTAACCTCCCCCGCCCAGCCCCACAGCTTGCAGTGCTTTTGGAAATAAAATGGGCAGGTATCTATCATCTTCTGAAGGTGTAAACAACTCTATAAAAAGCCATTAATACCAGGCTTTAATGCCAGAATCAATGCGTATGTCCCTTATTTATGATGACTGACTAGCTTTGATTAATTCTTATATTATGGCACTTAGAGAATAAGCCATTATTCTTAAACTTCCTAGGGGTCACATAAGTGACTTGCTTCATTTGGAAAAACAAACGTAGCTTAACTAAATAACCCACACACGTCAAGTTGAATCATGACTCTGATCTTGCTATGGAAAAAATTTTTACATTGTCTAACGCAGTCGATATTGCTCATTCTCTTGGCTAAGTTTTCGTTACACCCTTGGTAAACAGCCATCTAATGTGAAATATTTAGATTCTGGTTAAAGTTAAGGAAGAATAAGATTAAGACAGGAAAGAGGGAAAATACAAGGAATTGCTTCCATGGAATTTCAAACAACAAAGTTTGATATCATTTCTGGTCTGTAGTGTTTACCTTTAACTATCCTATCAGGTGTATGCTCTTAGGTTGCCTTCTCAAATGTTCTCTGAAGTAGGCCAGATAGAAATTAGAAAAAGAGGGAAAAAAGCCTAGCTTAAGGTCTCAGACGTGCACATTATGGTGTTAACCCCATAGAGAGTAGGGTATTTCTGGTTAATTCACTATTCTGTATTTATCACAAAATTTAAAAAACAGAATACAGTTTTAAAATCTGACAGTCTAAAAAATTACCTGCATATCTTTTTAATCTTTTTCTGCTAAAAAGGTACTTCATTATTTTTCAAGGCACTGTATACATATTTAAAAAAAAATCTACACAGGATAATCAGGATTCTGTTTTTATAATATGTAAATTCTTTTAAATATGAGGGAGAAGGTACACTTTTACCACAACTCTTGAAAGGGTAAACCTTTCAAAACTACCTTCCAACAAGGAAATACCACTGAAGACTCAAGTCTGTTCTGAAGTGAAGGTCCACCCCTTGGTGTGGACAAAAGGAGCTCTGGGTCTTATTGCCTAGGAGGACACAGTAGGGACTAATACGATCCACTGAGAAACTTAAAATCTGTGCGTGAAGGGGAACTGGGAGAGGCAGGGAAATGAGCCTCGCACGCAGATGAGAGGGCAGCGCCCACCCAGCTCAGCGGCTGGGCACGGGGGGCTTCAGCATCTATCCCCGGGGCATCTGACGCCAGCCTCCTCGGTGAGCTCCCCGCCTTCACTCTCCCCACAGCCTGGGCTGATCTTTCCAAAACACATCTGACTATCGTCAAGATGCTGCTGGCAACTTTTCCAAGTTTCTTCTCTATTATTTAGGGTCAGCCTCTTTGCACTAGACAAGAAGCTTCTGGAGAGCAGGAATTGTATCTTCTTCATCTTTGTGTCCCTGGTACCCACCCCAGCATTTGGCATATGGTGGAAGCTGAATGTTGAATAAATGCATTTCTATTAGCCTTCTGAAGTCAGCAATAATCGTGGGGAAGTGTAACACTGAAGCACGCACACACACAAAAAGCGGAATCGTAAGAGAGGTGCTCCATGGCGATACAGGAAAACAACGGCCGCAGATAATCAGATTATTGCTCAAACAAATGTACATTCACTGTCCGATCTCACATAATGGTGAACCTCCATCCAAAGCCCAGCCATGTATCGTTTGAGGATGTAATCTATACAGCTCTGTAGGCATGCATGCTTACCTGTGATTCTTTGTGATTAAACAATACACATGGTTATAGATTATTTTATGAGTGAACACTAATTTTAAAAATTAGTTCTAGATTTTAACCATTAGTCAACTAAACACAAAAGCAGATAGTCTCCTGAAGCATCGTTGCATTCACCGATATTTGAAGCTACAGTGTAACTCCATAAAGGGCTTGCAGGATGTGCGGTGCATGCGGATGGTTACTTGCCCTGGAAAAAAGTTAAATTCCCCCTTCCATTCAGAGGAACACCTTCCTTCAGCAGCACCAAGGGCACCATACCTGTGTGAGGGACAAGGAACTTCAGTCTCCAGGTCTGTCACTGTTTCCTCTTTCAGGCACTAGAAATTTCAAATGAGAACTTCGTTTAAAGTCAAAAATTACCACAGAGTCAAATAATGACTACAATTCAAAATGAGTTAAACATTTCCTGGCGCAATTACATTATGCAGTACAGAATTTCACTTGGCTTAGAAAAAATGGTATTTAAAGCTTACAAATGAAACTTTCCCCCTTTCTTTTATTAGCTCTTCTAGGAGGAGGTTCAGTTCTGGTAATGAATTGACACATGTCCATGTTCAGGCTTTTAAACAAGTCTGATGCTGGGAGGGTTGTAGTCTTTACTAAATTTGGGCTTTCAAGTATTGGGAGAAAGAAATATAAATAAGTTGAACTGAGCTAGCAAAGTAAAGAGACCAGAGTCCAGAAAAAGAGATTTACACATTCAAGGGCTTACTCAGTCAGCACTTAGGGGTTTGTAGCTTTAACAGTAAGTTGTGACTCTTTGAGCCTCAATTCCCGCATCTGTAAAATGGAGCTAGTACCAGCCTTCCCAGCTCACTGTGAGGGATTGTGGAGAAAGTATGTGAATAATGCTTTGTAACATAAAGGACCAATACAATTTTTTTTTTTTGAGAGGGAAAGAAACATCAATTTGTTGTTCCACTTGTTTATACATTCATCAGTTGATTCTTGTATGTGCCCTGCCCGGGATGGAACCCAAACCTTGGTGTATCTGGATGATGCCTTAACTAAGCCAAGGCCAACCAGACCAATACATTGACTATTATCCTAGTTCTCAGTAGTTTTCAAACAAAATGCCTATCTTCCTACCAAGACATAAATACCTTCATTTGTTTACTTTTATGCTTCTAGTTTTCAGCTCAGCCACCGTTACCCTCTGCAACCTCTCAGTGATTTACCCCTTAAGCGCTTGCATTAAAAAGACAAGCATTTGCTACGTCAAGAGAAGAAACATCAAGCTTTATCAATATCTCTACTAGTGGTGACCTGCAGCCCTTTTCTGTAGTCGGTCTATTTCACCGGATTGTTACTTGAGAGGACAGTTCCTATGTTTAACAGGAACCCAATTTCCTTTGCGCTCTAATTACTGGCCAATTTGGCACTGGCCCAGAGACTACATTGAGATGCTGTTTAGTTAAAGCTTTATTTCCTTTACATCATTAGATGATTTAAGAGCTCTTTACAGACTTAGTACCTTTTACTTAATCAAGTTTACCCTTGCCTCCCAAAATAAATAAATCCTGAGTTTTACATGAAAAAAATAAGACTACTACATTCCAAAAACACCTCTTTGATGAAAGCATTACATATAAACTTTGAAAATATAAACTTTTTTCTTCTTTATTATCTCAAGTTACACTTTGGCTTTTGTAATCTGCAAATTAAGCAGATCATGAAGACCAGTTGTCACTGGTGCGGAAAAACACCATTCCCTTTGCATGTTGAGACTATTTCAGTAACAGGAATATTTGTTCTTGAAGCCATGTGTGTATATGCATTGGACACTATTAATGCCAAGGGAGCTTCACCCTAACAGCCAATATTTCCTCTTTCACAACTGATTATTTTAATTGGGGAAGAAGGAACGCATTTGAGATCTTGCTCCCTAGCTTATGTCATCAGTTTGGCTCAAACAAACTCTTATAAAAATTCAAAAAAGAATAATTAAACAAACTGGGAAGGAGGCTGGAGGAGGGGGAAGGAAAGAGGCGGGAGGCGGGGGACGGGGAGGGGGGGGGGCGGGCAGGCACTAGGGCAAAAAAAAGGGAGGATGGAAAGCGAGCTCCAGAGGGCTGCTGTGCTCCTCGCCTGCCCGGGAAAGGGGTCCAGAGACCCAGGGGAGGCGGGCCCGACCCTGCGGGAGAGTCTGTCAGAAAGGGGTCAGGCGTCCCATCTTCTGCTCCGGCTGGATGGGCTCTCCACTCTGACTACAAAGCTTCCAGCAGGCCAGCTTGGTCCCCCCTGGAGTGTCTGCAGAGCACGTGGCACAGCGGAGCGAGTGAATCACAATCACAGGCAGTAGGCTGTTCAGCAGGTTGCCATAGCCCGTGTTTGGAGATTCCTTAGGCAGTGAGTTTGGCAAAGGCGAAAACTGAAGGAGGCTGGGCCTGCCCCTGGCCAGCCCGGTGCCTGCACAGATGGCCGGGGTTGCTGGGGTCGAGTCGGTGCTCCGCACTCCTCAGGCTCCCCTCTGGCCTTGACTCAAGCAGGTGGGCAGAGAAGTCGCTCCAGTACACGAATCGATACAAGGTAAACTATAAGCAGTTACCTGGAGGTCTTTTTCACTATTACAGGAGAGAAATCCAGGAAACTGAGAATAAGCAGCCTTTCCACCTTAGGAGCCAGGAGGCAAAACCACGGCTAAGAAAGCCTTGCCTACACCGCACAGGGTGGTCTAGTTCTTTGAGCAGAAAACATGGATTTCCCTGCCTATCCCCCTCCTGCCCCCCACCCCCGGTTACTGCTCTGCTTATCAGAGAGTCTACTGATATTTCAAGACCCTCTTCTAAGCTGCCTCTTTCAGGAAGGTTTCCTAGATTTTTCTAATCAGGGCCCTGCACTCCTACGGCAGGCTTGTCATTCACATCAATGCTCTGAGAAGAAAACTACCGGCGATCTTATCCACACTGGGTTCCTAGACTCCTGTTGGGGAGGGACTGTATTTTGATTCTTTTGAAATTCCTCTGAGACCTTGGAGCAAAGGGCACCCAACTGCCATTTTTTAAGCAGCTGAATGCAGAGTTATAACAACTAGAGGACAAATCTGGAAGTACTTGTAGCAGCCCTTACTAGTACATTCTTTTTGCTATCATTTTTAAGATAGGCTATAGCACCAGTGTCCAGAAAATTGGCTTTCTACTCTTGTTGTTCAAAGCAAACGATAGGTTTCAACTGTTCCCAGAACCTAATCTGAAAAATGTAAGGAGTCAAAATAGAATCAGAAGAGACCACTTGTGGTTCTTAAAATCACTTCCACATGTACACATCTTCAACCACAAACCCTACAAAAATGAAGACTGGGATCTTGAGAGATTAGCTTCTCCTCTACTGCTCTAACTATTTTCAGTCTATAGACAGCAAGTGAGCATCATCACGAGCCAAGCATTAGGATGAACAGATTATTAATAATTGAGGAGTCCAACCACGCTCCCATTAGGCTGGGTAATATGCTTCCCAACTTTTTTAACCTATGCTACCTTCTTGAGAAATATAAAAATACTACACCCCTTCTATAATTGGTGTTTTTGCAACCCAGCATAAAATTATAAGACCTTTTATTCATTTCTAATTGAAATGAAAGAGATTCTGATATATAGCCCAACAAGCTCCTCTATCTACAACCAACTCTGTCTCCCCACATTCTGTTCCACTGGATTATGGTTTTAAATTATTCTAGGCTTCCCAGGAAATACATTATATCAAGATCAGCACTTTGCATTTCCTGTGAGAAAAGCTATCTAAATTCTTGATCAAAAATTCTCAAAATCAATCCTACTTAAGAGAAACAGGATGCAAAAGCATTTTGGAGGAATATTTATGTAAACAAGATCAAAACCAAGATCCAGAATAGCCTAACAGATGACATGGCCTTCTATGGCTTCCAACATAACATCCATATAACTCTCCCCGTTGGAAACACCTACTGGGGTTTCCAATGGAGTTACTGACTAAAGTAGAACTGAACTGAAGTAGAATTGAAAATAGGGCAAACATAAACTTGAAAGAGAAACCTACGAAGGATAGACACAAAGAAAGGAATGTCTTACTCCTCTCCCATAAGACCTGCTATTCTTGCTCTTCTTATCCATACAAGAATAACTGAAACTAAAAAAAAAAAAAAAGGTTTGATCAAAAAAGAACACAAACTGCTTAGATGTCTCAAGCTACAGGGAATCTTTTGGCACAGACATGTGTTAAGGACTTTCAATCTCCCTTCCAACAGAATCTGCACTAAAAGTCCACACTCCATCTCAGAAGGAAAAATCTGTCAACTATTCGAGCACTTCCGTTTGTGATAATTTTGTCCTTTTTTTGCCATCCTCTTTCCTGATTCATCCCTGAAACACAGCGAACGTTACTCTCAGTTACTCTCAGCAGCAGCGGAGCCGCCACCCTGCCGCCGCAGGCTGGCCAGGGCATCGGAGGCACGCGCTGCAGCAGGTGGAGCATCCGATGGAGCCCGTGAGGCCCTAAGACCCGGCCACAGGGCAAGCACGACAAGCAGGGGCAGCCGCGTATTACCTGTGGTCCAGTCCCTCCTCTACCGTGGCTCTGAGCATCTCTCTCTCGACCACCGGACATGGTTTTTTTTCAAAGACTCCATACACCTGGCTTTCAAACGTCCTTGTGTTTGAGGGCCCTGTGGGCGCCTGCTCTCTAAATCATCCTGGCAGGTCAGGCTAATCCTGGAGCTGTCAGTAGGAGGCAGGGACAGGATTTCAGAACACCGAGGAACCTTTTTTTTTTTTCCTTTTTGAATGGGCATAAAAAATATGGAGGCGGGAAGGTGGGAGGCAGGAACCTGCGGTGGCTGAGGCAAGCACAGTGAGAGCAGTCAAGAGCCCCAGCACTCAACCGGGCTAGGTCAAGGCTGCGATGCTTTCTTGCACCTGGCACCAGGGAGTCGCGCTGCCCACCTTCCTTCCAGCCCGCCCCTCCGTCAGGGGCGGCACGAGGACACACCCCCTGCCACCTGCCTCCTACCACCTTAGCGTGATCTTCCCCAGCCTTCGGCGTCCACCTTTATTTACCCCCGGGTCCGGAACACCCTGGAGGCCCAGCTCCTTTCTCGCCCCTCCTGATGCACTGCCCTCCCCATCCCCTCGGTGGTCACCGCCACTGCCCTGGCACCGCCAGCTCCCGGCTGACTGAGTCACTAGAACTGTAACCTTCAACGCCCTTTCGCCTTCTCCCCTCCGCAGCGCGCCAGCCCGCACCAGGGTCGCGGCCCTTCCTCCCCCCGGGTCCCAGCGGGGAGCCCTGCACAGCCCGGACTCTCGGCGGGCCGCCCCCGGGGCCAGGTCCCCCTCTGCCCTGAGCCGGACCGAGCCCGAGCTCCTTCGGGCCTAGTCAAGGGCACCGCCTCCACCCGGCCCTCAGCCCGCCCGCGGCCCCTCAGCAGCCCAGCTCCGGTCCCCCTAGCAGGGTACTCACCCAAAGGTGACCAGGCGACGGCAGAAGGAAGGAAGAGAGCCACGAAGGCGCAGGGTGCGGCGCCTACCCTCGCCACCAGCTTTATAGTCGTCCAGCCTCCCGACTCCGGCATCGCCGGGAGGCGGTGGGAGGCGTGGCAGGGGCTCGAGCAGCCAATCGCGGCCGGCAGACTAGCCCGGCAGTGCCCGCCCCACAGTCCGGCTCCTACCAGTCAGAAGGAAGGTGGAGGCGGGCGCTCGCACAGGTTTTCCCTCGTGGCTGGAAGGGCGGGAGGAGGGGCGGTGTCCAAGCCTGAGGGCAGAGGAAGTGGGGTGAGAGAGTGACGTCGAGTGGCCCGAGAACAGGCCGGCCAATGACAGAGCGGCGCGAGACGGCGAGAGCCAACGGGAGCGGACTGAGAGGTTCTCCGACCAATTAGAGCTGAACGAGAGGAGACGGGGGCCAATGGGGTCGGCGCGTCCCACCGCTGGGGAGAGATGGTCCAGTGTGGGAGACAAGTTGGTCCTCGCTTGAGAGTTTGTCAGGTTGCCTAGCAACCAGAGCTCGGCTTCATCTTTAAAATTTGTGAAATACTTGCTTTAGATTCAGTCTTAAGGTTTTCTAGTTTCCAGAGCTGCCAAGTGCAACTGCCTTACAAGTTGCAGCCGAATACGCCACCCAGAATTTGTAAATCTGTAAATATTCCAAATATCCGATTTGCAAATTCCCAGTTTTGCCACCTCTATTCAAAACTACCTTGCCTTTTTAAGAGACTGCTCTTGGTGCAGTTCTTCCTAACTAAACCCAAAACAAAGTAGTTTGGGGTTAGATACTAGCAAGGAGAGTAGGGGCCGTGCCTGAGCAGGGAAGTTGATCCTGGTTCTGGGATTTTTGCTGGCCCATGCACTCTGAGAAAGGGGCTCCACGGGGCCGATTCCCCCATGTGTCTTCTGAGCCTGAGATGTCGCAGGTGCCAGATAAAAGGCTGTTGAAAAAAGGAAGACACACCATAATTCTCAGCGTGGGGAATCCACAGGCTAGGGACTGCCTAGCTCGCTCAGAAAGCAGAGAGGAGCAATTCAGCCCCGGGGAAATCATTGGAATACTATTCGGGAGAAGCCAAAGGAGGACGGTTAGGGCCTTAAATCAGACTCTGCCTCCTCTGCTCCTCGGGTAGGGAAATTCTAACGATTAGCTTTGGTCGCGGACCATGAGAGATTCAGAGCGTTTTGTATCGCTCACACTCTGAGTTTGGAATCTGCTGCTTAAGTGGCCACTGATGATTCTTTGCATCACATAACTCCTGTTATATGAGAAAATGTACTATCTACTATAGATACTAATCTAGTAAGAGACACCCTCAGCAGCAAAGTAGCAGAATACATCGACAAAAGAACAAGTGGTGGCATTAGATTTTTCGGGGAAGAAGATCACTTGATAATGGTTTTCTCTCCACAATATTGCCCATGACATTCATTCTGTTCCAGAATCAATGCCATTTCACATTTTCTGATAGTAACTAGGTGATAATGGGAGAGACACAGCCCAACTGTGATCAATAGCAATTTTGAGAGGGGGATCAAACATTCTTGGCATCTTAGAAAGCACTGAAAGGCAGTTAAGGACAAACATAGAAGATAAAGCTTTGTTTTTAGAAAGGGAGGGCAAAGAGTTCCAACTCCAAGAATACACAGTAGGAAATGATTAGCCAGATAGTCATGAGGACAATTCTCTTGTGCAACAGGAAATTTCCAACAGGCACAGACTGTCTTTTTGACCAAATCCATCTTCATTTAAACAAAGCAAGCATGGTTGTTGATTGATTGGGAAGCCAAGCAATGGATAACAAAATAGGTTAGTAATTAAATACAGAACATCTCAATTGAATTTTAAAAAACAAGCTTCTGAGATTCTGTGAAATATCATAGGAGATTATATGAAGCCCCACAAAGATTAGGTATGGCCTAATTGAGGACAAAGTATACATACTTCTATTCTTGTTCTGCAAGGTTCTACAATTTGACACAAGCAGAGTGAAGTCAACGTAATACTTGAATGTGCATTAAGACATGGTAAAATATATGTTTTATTACATTGTTTCTAAATATCCTGCCAAGTATTATTGGTTAAGCCCTGCTATATATCAATTTATTTTTCTGCACTACTTCGAAAGGAACAAAAGTTCCTCAAGAGTCAGGAAGATGTAATGGTAACATTTAGTATTATAAGTTCATCCGGTGAATAAATATTTACTTTTTACCTGCTCTGTGGCAGGGATTGTGCTAAACCTGTGCTGCCCAGTAAGGCAAAACACTAGCTACCTGTGTCTCTTGGGCGTATGAAGGGTGGCTAGTCCAAAGTGAGATGTGCTATAAGTGTAAAATAATACACCAAATTTTAAAGACCGAGTGCAAAAAAAAAAAAAGGAAATATCTCATAAATAATTCTATATTGATTACATGTAAAGATATTTTTGTTATATTGGGTTAAATAAAATACACTATTAAAACTAATTTTACTTGTTTCTTTTCAGTTTTTAATGTAGCTGCTAGAAAATGTAAAACTACATAAGCAGTTTTCATTTGTGCTGGACAATTGGAAGACAGGTTCTGTCCTTTAAAGAGTTCATAGTCTAAAGAGTGGAGGAGAGAAAAATAAATACAGCAAAGGGCTGGGTTTCCAGCCTCTAACTCACTAGCTAAAGAGTAGGAGAGGGTGGGAGGAACCTTCAAAGTTGCCAACAAAGTTATCTCCATCTCTTCAGATTTAAATAGCTTTATTTGCCTAAATATTCCGTCCATTCAAGGTAGAATTGCCAGTCAGGACTATTTCTCTGCAAGCCTTCCACTTGGCAAGATGGCATCGGGTTTTGCGAGCTTCCTGTGCTGTGTTTATACCAGAGGCGGGGTTCAGCCCTCCTGGGGGGTTCCGGTACTGGCCTCCTGTGCTGTCCAGGCCCCCCCAGGACAGGGCCGTCGTGTCAGGTGCTCTGTCCAGCAGTCTGCCCTCAGCGGCAGGCTCACCCAGCCCTGCTTGCCCCAGACCCCCCAGCATTTCAGCTATCTCCTTCCCCTTGCGTGAAGGGGGAGCTTCCATAACCCCTCCGCAGGACTCGGGAATGGGGTGCAGGCAGGGGTGAGGTGGATGACCTGTCCCTACCTGAGTGCACAGTGACACATTCTACTCTCCTGCCACACTCCAAAGCGGTGTGAGGGCCCAGGGAGATATTCTCCTCTCTCCAGGACATGCCCCCCTCGAAAGTTCTGAATGGGAACTTCATTGAAGACCCTACTGATTTAACACCCCCAGGCCAGCAATCCAGAGTGTTTCCCAACACTGCTCCCTTCCAGGGTTTATCTCTTGCCTTTCCTCTTGCCCATCTCTCACTCCTGAAATTGTTACTACTATGGGAGCGTGCATGAAAGGCAGTTTTTATTGAAAAAAATTTTTTTCATCACCCGAGGACATGCATAGTGATTTTAGACAGGGGAAGGAAGGGAAAAAGAGAGGAAGAGAAATATCAATGTGAGAGAGAAACATTCATTGGTTGCTTTCATAGAAGCCCCAGTCAGGGACCAAACCCTCAACACAGGTATGTGCCCTGACTGGGAATTGAACCCGTGACCTTTCGGTTTGTAGGACGACGCCCAACCAATGAAACCACACTGACCAGGGTAAGAGGCAATTTTTAAATAGCACAGTTAGTGGTTTTAATATAGTTCAAGTGCAACACAAAGAAACATGTCCAAAGGAGAATCCAAGTTTAAAGGGTATCTAAGCCATCCTGGCAGTCAAGGAAGGCTTTTCAGAGCATGTGATACTCATTCATGTATCACATTCTGACATCTGGATTGAGTACTACTATGTACCAGGCACTGCCCTAGGCTCAGGGGCTCTGTGTCATCCATAAGAGAGACGCAATTTCTCACCCAGTCAAGCTTAGTGGAGGAAAACACTGTGTAAGAAAACTGGTAAATTGAGTTATCTTCAGACAGTGACAACTCAACGAAGAAAATAATGCAGGGTAATGAGACAGCAGATGATTGTGGGGTGGGTAAGTGCGTGGTGTGGTTAGGAGAGGCCTCTCTGACACAATGGCACTTGAGGATAAGAAAGAGCCAATCGGCAGAACTCTGGGAGCCCAGCAATGCAAGGGGAGAGCCAGCAGGGGCCAAGGCTTGCCTGCTTGAAGAACAGGAAACAAAAGGCCCATGTGTCTGAGCTGAGTTTGGGAGGACCACCTGGAGTTCTCTGGGTCAGACCCAGAGGGGTGAAGAAGAGGCAGGGCCAGGGGAGTCATTTCAGGGAAAGGGATCCATCAAGTGTGCAATGCGGCAACTGTGCCTTTAATCACGAGTGAAGTCGAAGCTGTGACCAGTAACTGTGACGTCTCCCTGGGGCTGGGTGTTTCAGGTAAAAGTGGTGTTAATGGAGCCAGTGCCGTATTTTCTCTTCTCCATCCGGAGGGAAAGGGCTAGTTCCAGGAAATGCCCTTCCCACGCTGTGACCCTCAGAGTAACATATCACTCACGTGGCAACATCTGTCATGAGAGTTTGCTGAGTATCTGCTCTTTTCCAGAGACTCTAATATGTGTCTTCTCTTTACATTATCCCTTCGGTCAACCCCACTGTACCAACTCCACTTGACAAATGAGGATGCGGAGGCACAGAGAGGTTGGATAACTTGTTCCAAGTTACTCAATTGCAAAGTGCACAAGCTGGAACTCGAACCCAGGTCTTCTGAGGTCAGAACCCATGTTCCTTCCACTATTCCATAGACAAAATTACAGTTATGCTCAAAGAACCAGAGAGGCAAGGTGGGTAATAAGAAGCCAGCACTTATTACCCTGCGGAATCTTACCACAGAACAGGTTTGGTGCTCGGCTTGTGGGTGCCCCAGGCTTCTTTGATGTATGGTTTGGTTTGGTTTGGAACATTTTAATGTTTACTTTGTTACAGTTGTCCCAATGTTTTCCCCTTTGCCTCCCTCCCCCGGCGCACCCGCCAATCCCACAGGCAATCCCCACACCATTGTTCATGCCCATGGGTCATGCATACATGGGGGGACCCCCCAAAATGGAATTCATTGATAAAAATTGTGTATTTATTCTTACATGTTTAAATTTCAAAGTACTCTCCATTTGACGCAATATACCTATTGAGACTTTTTTCTTACTGATCAAAACAGGTTTTGAAAGCGTCAATTTTGATGCCTTTTAGTGCTTTTCCTTTTTTTTTTTTTTTTGTTTCTCCTCTTCCACATTAGCAAAATGTGGAAGAGGACTTTTTTCATCTGGGGAAACAAGAAGAAGCTGCTCAGGCTGAGATCGGGTGAATAGAGAGGGTGGGGCACAGGGCCCAGGCCGTGTTTGGTCAAAAACTGTTGAGCACTCAGTGCAGCGTGGGCAGGTGCACTCATGGATTACCCATGATGAAATGGGCAAATGCGTTAAAAGAGTCTTCGAAAAATATTCACTGAAGCTGAATGCAGCCTCTCACAACAATGCCAACTGGTCCACTTATACAGAGGGTTTCTAGAACACTCACCCAGCGGGGGAAGCCTATACTATATGATACCTGTTCTCCAGAAGATAATCTTGTTTTTTGAGGGGTCCCCCCTTGTAGGTCCTTTGTCTAATCCCTTCACCCTTTTTTAACCAGTCCCTACTTCCCCCTCCCTTTTGACAGCTGTCAGTTTGTTCTATGTTTCTGTGCCTCTGGTTCTATCTTGCTTGTTAGTTTAGATGGTATTTGCCTTTTTCCGACCGCCTTATTTCACTTGGCAGAATAGTCTCCATTTCCATTCATGCTGTTGCAAAAGGTAAGAATTCCTTCTTTTTTACTGCCGTGTATCTGTACCATCCCTTTTTTATCCACTCATCTACTGATGGGCACTTAGGCCGTTTCCACCTCTTGGCTATTGTAAATAACACTGCTATTCTTTAGAATTGATATTTAGGGATTCTTTGGATGTACTCGTATTACCAGAAGTAGAATCATGGGGTCAAAAGGCAGTTCCATTTTTAATTTTGAGAGGAAACGCCATTCTGTTTTCCATAGTGGCTGCACCAGTCTGCATTCCTACCAATAGTGCACTAGGGTTCCCTTTTCTCCACATCCTCACCAGCACTTGCAGTTTGTTGATTTACTAATGAAGGCCATTTTGGCAGGTGTATGGTGATATCTCATTGTGATTTTTGTATCTCTCTGATGGCTAGTGCTGTTGAACATTTTTTTCATATATCTATGGACCATCCATATGTCCTCCTTGGGGAACTGTCTGTTTAGGTCCTTTGCCCATTTTTTAAATTGGATTATTTGTCTTCCTGATGTTGAGTAGCATGAGTTCTTTATATATTTTGGGGATTAAACCCTTGTCTAATATATCATTAGCAAATATGTTCTCTCATACTGCAGGCTCCCTTTTTATTTTAATCATGGTTACTTTAGTCATGCGAAAGCTTTTTAAGTTGATATAGTCCCATTTGTTTATTTTTCCCTTTGCTCTAGGAGATATATCAGCAAAAATATTGCTACATGAGATATCTGAAATTATACTGCATATTTTTTCCTCTAGTATTTTTATGGTATTGTGACTTACATTTGTCTTTTATCCGTTTTGAATTTATTCTGGTGTATGGTGTAAATTGGTGGTCTAGTGTCACTTTTTTGCAAGTACTAGTCAAGTTCTGACAACATCATTTATTGAAAAGACTGTCTTTACTTCATTTAAGTGTAGGCTTTGACTGTTTATTTGAGATTTTTTATTTTTTTGACATAGGCCTCTAACACCATGGATTTCCCTCTTACGATTGTTTTCACTGGGTCCCGTAGGTTTTGGGTTGTTGTGTGTTTATTTTCATTTGTTTCTAGGTACTTTTGATTTCTTCTTTGATGTCATTGATGACCCATTCATTATGTTATTTAGCCTCCATGTATTTGAATAATTTTGAATTTTTTTTTACTGAGGTTGATTCTAGTTTCATGCCATTGTGATCCAAGAACATTTTTGATATGATTTCAATTTCCTTAAATTTGTTAAGACTTATTTTGTGTCCTAACATGTGGTCTATCTTTGAGACTGTTCTATGTGCACTCGAGAAGAATGTGTATTCTGTTGCTTTGCCATGAAATGTTCTGTAAATATCAATTAAATCTATTCAATCTAGTGTGTCATTTAAGGTAGCTGTTTTCTTGTTGATTTTTTGTCTGGAAGATATATCCATTGGTGACAGTGGGGTGTTAAAATCTCCTACAATGACTGTATTGCTGTCTATCTCTTCCTTAAAATCCACCAAGATTTTCTTTATATATTAAAGTGCTCCTATATTGGACACATAATATGTTTATAAGGGTTATATCCTCTTGTTGGAACTATTCCTTGAGTATTATGTAGTGACCTTTGTCTCTTGTCATGGCTATTATTTAGAACTCTATTTTATCAGATATAAGTATTGTTACCCCAGCTTTTTTTGTCTCTATTAGCATGAAATATTTTTTTCCCATCCCTTCACTTTCATCCTGTGCAAATCTTTTGTTCTGAGGTGGTTCTCTTGGAGACAGCATACACATGGAAAATATTTGTTATCCATTCAGCTACCCTATCTTTTGATTGGAGCATTTAATCCATTTACATTTAAGGTTATTTATTGATAGGTACTTGTTCATTGCCATTTTATTTTTTTATACCTGTGTTCCTCTCTTTCTCCCCCTTCCTCCCTCTATTTCTTCTTCAAGCAGTCCCCTTAACATCTCTTGCGATGCTGGTTTGCTGTTCATGAACTCCTTTAGCCTTTTTTTTGGGGGGGGGGGTCTGGGGAGCTCTTTATTTCACCTTCAATTTGAAATGATAGCTTTGCTGGTTAGAGTAATCTTGGTTGCAGATCCTTGCTTTTCATTACTTTGAATACTTCATGCCAATCCTTTCTGGCCTGAAGTGTTTCTTTGAGAAATCAACTGACAGTCTTACTGGAGCTCCTTTGTAGGTAACTGATTGTTTCTGCTGCTTTTAAGATTCTCTCTTTGTCTTCAAACTTTGCCATTTTAATTATGACGTGTCTTGGTGTGGGTCTCTTTGAGTTCATCTTGATTGGGATTCTCTGTGCTTCTTGAACTTGTATGACTTTTTCCTTCACCGGGTTAGGGAAGTGTTCTGTCATTATTCCATCAAACAGGTTTTCTATCCTTTGCTCACTTTCTTCTCCTTCTGGTATCCCTATGCTGTGGATATTGTTACATTTCATGTTGTCCCAAAGTTCCCTTAAACCTTCCTTGTTCTTTTTAAGTCTTTTTTCTTTCTGTTGCTCTGATTGGGTATTTTTTCTACCTTGTCTTCCAAATCACTGATTCCATCCTTTGCTTCATCTAGCCTGTCTTTAATTCCTTTTAGTGTATTCTTCATTTCAGATTTTGCATTCTTCATTCCCAACAGGTTCTTAAATATAGTTTCTATGTCCTTTTACATGCTGATGTAGTTTCCACTAAGTTTCTTACAGTTTTCATTAAGTTTCTTGAGCATCCTTATAATTATTACTTTGAACTCTGTGTTTGATAAATTGCTTGCCTCAATTTCTTTTAGGTCTTTTTCTGGAGATTCCTCCTGTTCTTTTATTTGAGAGTTGTTTCTTTGTTCCCCATTTTGGCTGACTCTTTTTGTTGGTTTCTATGTATTCAATAGGTAGATCTGCTTTGACTTCATGTTTTAGTTGAGTGGCCTTATGGGATAGGAGTCCCGTGGGGCTCAGTGTGCAGTCTCCTGGATCTCCTCATTTGGATGCTCTAGGAATGACTCTGTGTAGGTTAGGTTGGCTCTCCCTGCTGTATTTGGGTCTTGATTGTTGTTGGCCCATTCATTCATTGGTGAGATCCCCCCTCTGGCTGGTGGACTGAGCAGCTCAACTCCCACCATGTCTGTACACTGCATAGGTGCTAACATAACAAAACACAACCAAGACAAGCCAATAAACAAATGAGCAAACAAACAAACAAATAAATAAACCAACCCAACAACAGCAAAATCAATGACAAAAGAACAAAGAATAATAAAAGTGGAAAGAGAAATATGCTGTTATAAGAAAAAAAGAATATGAGAAGACCAAAGGGAAGAAAAATAATTATGAGCAGATAGAAAGAAGTGAAACAATGAGAGTAAAGAATAGAAAGAGGAAATCATCACAAAAGAACCAAGGGAAAAAATAAAATAAAAAAATAAGAAAAGAAAGGAAGAAACAAAATGGAGTAAGAAAAGGGAAGGTTAAAATACGAGATATAAAAAAATAGTGGAAAATTTGAAGAAAATGAAAAAATGATGAAAAGTTATGTGAAAGAAAAAAATAAGAAACATAATGAAAAAGAATGAAGTGGAATTTGTCTCAGCAGAGGTTAGTGGTTGCCTGCAGGGCTCTCCCTTTGGATACAACTCTGCTGTTACCTGAGGCTGGAGTAAGCCAAGGTCAGGTGCTGTCCACGTCTAGCCCTAGATGGTCTGTTTGAAGCTACAAGTGATTCAGTTTGTGGCTCTCTTCTCTGGGCTTGGCTGCACTGGGAAGGGGTCTTGCTGCTCTACAAGGCTGGTTTTAATCAGCACAGGGCCCAGCAGGGGGTCAGCCAATGACCAAAGGCACCGCAGGATCTGCCTCTGCCTGCTGTCCTGCCATGAGTTTCAGTCTAGCTGACCCATCTGTTTCTGGGAGGGCTTCTGGCAGAATCGGGAGGATTCGACCTCTGGCTGTCCTATGGGAGGCAGCATTCGGATTTCAGGGAAGACGGTGGGTGTGTTCCTCCACCCCTGATCCACACGCCTGAGTCTGTCCTGGATTATTTCCCTGAATTTGGCATGGCAAAGCCGCTAGTAGGAAAGTGCGTGGGGCTTCAAGAGCCCAGAGTTTGGGCCAGCTGGAAACCAGAAGGGAATTTCTATGGCTCTCCCATGAGGGGGCAGCGCCAGCTTGGTTCCCGGCAAAGCGTATGGAGTGGCTATGCCCTAAAGCCAGTCTCTGGCACCCCTGAGTCTGCCTACATTGTTGTCTTCTTGTCAGGGGTTAAGATGCAGGTCATGGGGGAAGAAACAAAAGAGAGAAAAAGATGCAGGGTGGGACTGACTAGTAGGATTCCAGAGGGTGGGGTGAGTCGATTCCCACAGGGTGGGGCTATTGTTTTTGGCCTGGGAGGGATTTGCTCTTCTCAGGAAAAATGGCTGTGACTGTAAGGAGGTACGTGCCAGCACCAGCAGCCGACCCCCGTGCCTCTCCCCAAAGCCTCCCCCTCCAGGCTCTCCTCAGGCGACTCCAGATCATGCTGCCTTCCTTTCACTCAAGTCCATGGTAAGTAGCTATGAATGAGGCACCTATGCTTTTGTCCCAGGTGGGCACAGACAATCAGGTTCTTGGTGATCACGGACAAAAAATTGAACCAAACACGCAGAGAGTTTGTATCAGACAGAGAGAGAGCAAATTGATTAAGCGATAGTACACCCCACAGAATGTGGGAGCGGGCCAACTCGGAGCAGAGACTGACCTCAGGGGCTGGAGGGCTTCTACTCTTATAGGGCGGATATTTCCTGGCTAGATTTGGCGGGCTTTTATTGTACACATACAAGTATTTACATCACCTTAAAGCTACTGCACATGTGGTCTCCCACGATTTTCCTTGATTGGCCACCTGGGAAGGCGGTCCCCCAGTGCTAAGTTATTTTAATGCTATTATGATGAAGCAGGGGTCACGTAGCATGTTCTGCACAGGTGCGTTCCTGATTCACCACGTTTCAGAGCTTTTCTAGAAAGCAAGAAAAACCAGTCTTAGAACAGTTTCTCTCTCCTGTATCTATGTCCTTTGTCTTCTCCCTGAGTCTCCTCTGGAATTTCCTCCTTCCTTAGTCTCTCCTGTCTTGCATTGGCCCCTTGGGAGGAAAAGAAAAAAAAAATGGCTTTGTCTCCAGTGGGCTCTGTCTCTAGCCTGTCTCTGTCTGGGGACCGGGCTGCAGTCCTTTCAGGGGGGAAGCTTTCCCAGCTGTGCTGCCACCTCGACCCACCGCCCGTGAACGCAGTGCCAGCCTCCCTCCCGCCCCGCCCTTCCTAGTGGTCTCAAGGTGGCTTCCGCCCATCCTTGGTTAAGTGTCTCCTCTTCAGGTAGTCTTCAGTTATTTATTATGGGTGACTGTTGGCCTTTTTTTTTTTTCCAGCTTGTTTCTGAGAGGCAGTGCGAGACAGATCCTCCTATTCCACCACCATCTTGCCCTTGCTCATCAGACTTCTTTCCTCAGCTTGCTAAGAACAAGTTCATCTCTGAGGGGCACACTACACTAACCGAGTTTATGATGCATAAAATCAGATCGCCATTTCACTATGTATAGTTCAAAAGGACCACACCCCTCAAAATCTATATCACTTACCCTTTAGGTCAACCTACACAGGAACCAGTTATCCTCAGGACTCTGATGGGCAAACATGAAATTGGAAAACAAAAGTTAAACACAGCACTTTCAAGCTATGAGGTTAAGAGAACATGATGTATCCATTGGTCAATAGGACAGTCTTCCCAATAGGGGTGGAAATGTCGCAGGTGGGCACAGATAACCAGGTTCTTGGTGACCGCGGACAAAAAAGTACACCGAACATGGAGAGTTTATAGCAGAAAGCGAGAGAAAGCACATTTATTAAGCCATATAGAACATGGGAGCTGGCCAACTCTGAGCAGAGCGGAGCTGAGCAGAGCGGAGCAGAGCCCCACAGCAGCCCTGAACTCAGGGGCTAGAGGGCTTTTATTTCTTAGGGCGAGTCTCCCACAGTGCTCATTTATTATAATGCTATTATAGTGAAGCAGGGGTCAGGTAGCATCTTCTGCACAGGTGCATTCCTGGTCCACTAGGATTCAATGCTTTTCCAGATGCAGACTCCACCAGCCTTAGAACAGGGTCTCCACCCTTTATCCATGTTCTTTATCTCAGCCCTGGGGCACCTCTGGAGTTTCCTGCTTCCTGACTATCTCCTCCCCAGAGATAGGCGAGGCCTTAAAGCAAGTAATTGCCTTTCCCCGTGCCACTTAAAGACTGGCTTTGCTAATGAGACTAGAATCCTTGAAGTCCACTCTCAAGCTCTCTTCTTCTGTGGGTTGTCCTTAATTGGACACTGTTCGCATTTGCAGCTACAACTCCCCTTATTTTATGAGCTCGCAGCTAACCATCTCTACTTTCTACTTCCAACTGTCAATTCTTTAAACAAATCAGCATGATCCATCAGGTTAGAGTCTAGTCTTAACTGCCTGATGGATACTTGGTTGCTTTAGACTGACTTCTCTCTCTGTTCCAGTATGTGGCAACTTTTTATAGCTTATTCCTCTGCAGATGATCTTGTTCCAAGGCCCCGAGGGAGGGCCCCAGGGCAGACTCCACCCACTGAAAACCCACACTGCCCTCACTCCCCCTCACCGTAGTGTGTGGAAGGAATGTCCTAGGACAGGGTCCAGGCCCCAGATTGCTGCAGAGCCTCCACGCTCGCCCCACCGCTGCCTTCAAAGCCCTGCGGGGCCTGGAGAGCGCATCCTTGGAAGAGCTTCACATATATCCCCTGGGGCGGCGGTGGGGGCGAGGAGGAGCACGAGGAAACCGCTTGGTGCCTGCTTTTGGTCTGCAGATTTTTTGAAGGAAAACTTGTTGGAATGGTCCTTTGAGGAAAGTAAGGGTGGACTGTAGTGTGTTCTTCCATTGCTTGGGAAGGAAATGGAGGAACACCCCTGTCCCAGGACACCACCACCCTGAGAGAGCAGGAAAGTCCCGGGGCTCTTTGGTCTCAGCCATCGAGAGAAGCGAGAGCTGTCTGGCTGCTGTGTACAGACCTTGCTATGGCTTTGCTTTTTTGTTTACCTTTTGTCTTCAGGTTTATTTCCTCACAGTGTATCCCACCCCATTTTAGCATCATTTCTGTAAATGATGACTTGTTAACTACTATGTGACTATAGATAAACAACCTGTTTGCCTAAGAACGCTAGGAACTGACTTCCAAAGGAACAGACTGCGACCTTCAGGCAGCTCCGGGAGATTTGCTGACCATCGGCCTCAAAACCAGGATGACGAAAATCAGGATGGTGAGAACCAGGATGGTGCAAGCCAAACCGTTGCTTGACCAACTCCGAGATGGCTATCAGAGCTGGCTCTGTTCTCACACACAGCACCTTCAACGGGGCTCACAGCCCCATCTGGTTTCCCCTCCTCTGCTCATAAGAACTGCTGCCTGCGCTGAGAGGTTAAGATAGTCTTTAAGACGAGAGTCCGCCGCCTTCCCAGGCTGCCTGCTCTTCTCTCCACCAGCCCACCGCTTGAGTATCGGCTTTCGGGCAGCAGGCCCCGGAACCTGGGTTCGGTATCAACAGCACGAGATGGTGGCACCAGGTCTAAGCATCACGTCCGCAGGACAACATTCAGGCGTGGAAGAGGGGAAAAGGGCATTCTTTTCCAAACCCTTTGGAAGAGTAAAGACAACTTTTCCAGAAGTCCCCCGTGCACTTCCTCTCACAGTTGCTTGGGCAGAATCACACCACGTGCTCATTCCTACATCAGTCCTTAGAGAGGAACTATCATAGCTCCAGCCTTTCCTTTAGAAAAATCCAAATTCTGTTCACAAGGAAGAGTGAGCCAAGGGCTGAAAGATAGGCAGGAACCATGTCCCCAGGATAGGGGGTTCCACTTGACCCCCCCCATTTCCTACGCATGGGTCTGGTGCCCGCGTGCTGCATGCAGCTGAGCCACCGCAAGACTCCTGCCAGCCTGCGGGTTTAGGATAACTGGTTGCTGCTTGATTTAATCTGAAGATTCCGTCTACTGGTATATTAGCCAATACTCTTTTGGTTTCAGAGAACAAAAACCAACCCCAAGTAGTCGAATCACTTGGTTCCCATAATGAAAAATGTGGAGAGCTGATTTCGTTTCAGGATCATTGGATCCCAGAAGTCAGTGGGTGTCTTTCACTATCACCGTGTTCTTCGTCGTTCAGAAATCCTTTCCTCGGTGTTGGCATTTCTGTCGGGAAGGCTCCTTCCTCGCTTAAGGTTCCCATCCCATGAGGCCACCCGTTGGGAATAAGACAGGCAAAGTCCTTGTCCCCATGGAGCTCACCTTCTAGAGGAGTGGTCTCAGGAAAAGCGCGCTCCGGCGGTCTCCTCCTCGCCCAGTGCTCTGCGACAACGCTGCTTGGCCTCTGACACCCCACGGGGGTGTTCCACACATCAAACCGCCCTTTGACACCAGCTCCTGCCATACAGCTTAACTCGAGTCTGACCCTCTCCCCCAGGAGAGAGCATCAGATCCCATAGGTTCAGAGCCCAGTCCTACAAGACTGCCCCCCACCGCACCCCGCTTCAGATGCCAGCCACAGGTCCGTCATCACCTGTGCTACGGTCCCACCAGCTACAAATCGGAGGTTCCCCAGACATACTCCTCGGTATCCATTCATCTGCTAGAGCAGCTCGCAGAACTCAGGAAAACACTCTGCTTACTAGATTACTGGCTTTTTACAAGGATAGCAAAGGATACAAGCCAATAATAGCCAGATGAAGAGACACATAGAGTGAGGTCTAGAAGGGCCCCACGGAGTGTGAACTATGCTGCCCTCCCAGACCCTGTCTACTATCTTCTATTTCGCCGACTGGAACTCTCCAGACCCCGCCTTTTAGGTTTTCCAGGAGGCTTCATTTCTCAGGCAGGGTCAATGGAATCATTCACTGGCAATTGGTGAGTGAATTAAAGTCTCTAGCCTCTCCCCTCCCCAGAGCTCCAACCTTCTAAACAGGTGGTTTGCTCCCCTGGCAACTAATCCCTATCCTTAAGGGCTGCCCAAATGACGCTTCACTCAATAAACTCAGGGGCTAATGAAAGAAGTTTTTATGAATAACAAAAGACACTTTCATCATGCCTATCACTTAAGAAATTCCAAGGATTTAGGGGCTCTGGCAGAAACAGGATGAAGACCAAAAATATATTTCTTGTTATAAATCACAATATCAAAGGTGGGGAGGAGCCAGAGAAATGTATTGATAAATTCATAAATAGGTGTAAATGTTTTCACATAGAATATTTTAAGAAAATAAAGCAGGGTAATATGCTATAAAAAGACTGGGTGGGAGGCTGGTGATGATACATGTGCTGGTGAGGAACACGTTCATTTCTGGTGTCAGCTGAGCGGGAAAACCAATGAGTAGATGGATCTAGCCACATGAAGCTCTGGGTGTTGCAAGAAGAACAGCAAATAACGTGGATAAACCTGGAGGGTATTCTGATGAGTGAAATAAAGCAGAGAGACACACACAAACACCATATGATCTCACTTAGACTTAGGACCTAAAGAACAAAATACACAGATAAAACAGAAACAGACTCATCGAAAGAGAGAACGAAATCATGGTCACCAGAAGGGACGGGGCTTGGGCGGATAGGTGCAAAGGTGAAAGGCAGTAAGAAGTGCAAATTGCCAGTTATAAACATAGTCAACAGGGATGCGAAGTCTAGCACAGGGAATACAATCAGTAGTATTGTATTAACTATATAAGGTGCCAGGTAGGCACTGGAAATATCAGGGGGAGCACGGTGTACAGTGTATGATTGTCTGGCCACCATGCTGTACACCTGAAACTGATACAAAATAACACGGAATGTCAACAGCAAATAAACAAACAAACAAATAAATAAATAAACAAAGAACAGCAAGTACAGAATTTCTGAGCCCAAAATAAACTCTGTCTGCACAAGGGACAAAAGGCAAGCGTGAGCCGGGTTTGAAGAACGAATAAGAAGGATCCAGAGTTGGGGATGGGGAGGTAGGGATGATCCTCATTTATTTTTGGAAAATGAAACAGCAGCAGTGTGGGAAGAGTAACTTTAACCAAAAGAGAAAAATGCAGCCTAAGTGTGACGATATACCCGGAAGAGAGGGGAGACACGGAAGGCGTGGCCAGCAGCAGGAAGCCCTCCAGCACTCTGGGCCCCGCCTCTGTTCCAGGCTTGGCGAAAGGAGTTCAATGCAGTGTTCTTCACTCACCGTGATTCCAGGAGTTACCTGCTAACCGCATATGTGAAAATGTTTTAATACTGGCTAGCAATTACGGAGCACCTACTATTTCCCGGGCATTGCAGTAGGCATCTTCGGTACCTTGTCCTACCCACCAACCTTCAAGTGGATATTATTTCCAATTTACAAGTGAAGAACGGAGTTGCAGAGAGTGTTAGTAATTTGCTCATGGTAAATAAGCTGAGATTCAAATCTAGGTCTTCTTTGCCAAAACTCACGTTCTTTCCACTATTCTATGCACCCAAAAAAGCACATTTGTGACCATGGGGCTGGGGTGGCAGACATTCCAAAGGGAGGGGCAGCTTTTCCAGAGAGGCACACAGGACAGCACCCAGTTCTTTGGGGAACTGAACGTGCTCAGGGATGAGGTCTTGTGGGCTCAGAATCCAGCTTTTAAGAAAAGGCTCAGGAGTAAACTTACATCGGCCAAGCCAGTAACGTGTATTATAATATAATCAGAACTCCAGCTCCAAATGCAGTGGCCTGGAAAAGCACAGACCAGTCAAGGTTAAGAAATACCCGTCAGTACACATGTTTGAGAAGAACACTTTCTTGGAACTGTCTTTGATGCCTTGCAGGTGTGTCCTATGTGTCATTTCTGTGGGAAAAGCATAGAAAGTGGGTACTCTCGCGGCTTACAGCCTAGCAAACGAAATGCTACCATGCAAACGCTGTTCCAAAGCATTAATTGTATATTGCATTATAACCATACTCTCAAAATAAGAGTCTCAAATCATAGCAAGTGTTAAGATAAAGAATAATTAAGGGGAAATATGCTCAGAACAGTTATGGAAACCAAATACTTAAAAAAAAAAAAAAAAAAGACAGGATTGTTCTCAGAAGCCTGCATGGGAAAAAAATATATATGTAACATATATATTTATATATATAAACATATATATAAAAGCTTAGAACTTATATTTCCCAAACTACTTGATGAGGAATTGCAATTAAATTGCTGAAGTATTCACATTAGGATTAAATTTAAATAATATGTAGTAATTTTTTTTTAAAGAAAAGATAGGAAGAAAAACACATGTAAGTTGGGTGCTATTTTTTAACACTAGATTGAGGCTCAGTTTCTGAACTGAGAAAAGGATGTTATATCATGGTACTCACATTCTGAATATTTCCGGGTTTAAAAGTAGTAAAAATGGGAGAGCTAATAAATGTGCGACCTCAAGTATTTCTTGGCTTAGGTATTTCCTTTCTTGATTCTCCTAGTTGGAATGAAGATAAACATTTACTGCTATATTAACTTTTTGTCATGTGGAATTTAACTCTTTAAAAAAGTCGAACTGTGGGTCTCATGCCTCGTGATAATAAAGGCACTACAGAATACAAAATCGTGGGTTTATGCCTGACCTATTTTAAGCCATGCAGACATTTGGTTACTTGCATGAACACCCAAGATAGCTGTTGTGCACATTTGTTGGGTTGTTTTGTTTTGTTTTCTTGAAATCTTGGCAGGTGAACATCTTCCCTTTATTTAGGAAATGCCCTGTGAATGTTTCCTGATGTCTTTTTCCCACAGTCTGATGAGAACCGCAGATAATCACTTTGCTAGATCCCTTAAAGGTTAGGGAGAAAGTGTGTGACCTAGAATCTGCCCGTCAGATACACCCACCTGGGACTCTGACTCTGAAGCCAGTGTTGCAAAGAGGCGAGGAAAGCGGAGGACTCCCCGGCCAGGGGCTGCCCTGGCTACACTATCCGTCTTCCACCGGCAAAGGCCAAGAGTGCTTGGGGAGGAGCGGTGCCAGCCGTGGCCCTCGTGTGTGCGCTCTGGCCCTCCCTGACCCGTGCGTGTGTGGCTCCCGGCCAGTCCTGGGGAGACTGGCCAGCCTCCCTTCATTTCTGCCCGTTTTCCAATGCCGGTTTTTTAGCCTTCCCCCAAATTCTCCAAGATACTCAATGTCGGTTCAGTAAATCCCTGTTCCACTTAAACCAGCCAGAAATGGTGTCTGATACCATGGCTAACTTGCTGAATTTATTGTACTTAATTTTATGTTAAAAATAACCTCTACAGTTACTTGCTTCTTCCCATTGGTATTGGGGGATTACGAACGTGAGATGTTAGTGGATACGTGTTGCAATCCAATTTTTCCGACTCTTTTTAAAATTCATTTATTGGGGTAACATTGGTTAGTAACATTATAGAGTTTCAGGTTTATAACTTTATAAGACAACATCTGTGGACCCTACTGTGAGCGCACCGCCCAAAGTCTAGTCTCCTTGTGTCAAGTTGTATTTGAACCCCCTCACCCTCTTCGTCTGAGTCTTTTTTAAAATTTGTCCTTGTGAAACCTAGAAAAATAGCATAAAAATGGCATAGACCTTGCTGAGGTTGGGGCAGAGGGCATGTGGAGGGCAGGACTGTTTACTGTCATTGGCGTCTCTGTACTTACGTACTCCTTCTACCTTCGCAGGAAGGAAGGAGTGACTTACCTAGTTAGAGGCTGAGGGAGAAGGCACCAGGTACGCGCTCTCCCTCCCTGTTGGGTGCAGCGGCCTGCACAGAGGGGTGCTCTCAGTTGCCGCCCACCATGTAGTAGCTGGACATATTGGCCCGGCGCTTCTGGAAGAGGCTGGTCCCCCACGACCTGTGCCTGGGAGGGTGAGCCTGTGGTTCCGGGGCGCAGGATTAGGGAGCCCATGGACACTACGCACTAGACTGTGTCCTTTCCCTTGGCTTTCATCAAAGGCAGGACTTAAACCCCAGCCCACAATTATTTCAGAACTTGGCAGGAGCAAAAAGACTTTTCTATCAAAGGCCCCGCAGACTCTCAACACATCTATACAAGTTGTTTCCTGTCTACTCTTAGAGTCAAATTTAAATGTTCAGTATGTCTATTTTGCTGTTTTTCTCTTTCAGTATCAGTCTGAATCCAATAAGGAGAGAGAAAACACCCCGTAACTGAAAAAGGAAGATTTTACTATTAAGAATTATTAAGTAAACTACAAGATTGAGATAAGAAGGGGTTAGCTGGTCCCGAAGTAAAAGGAGCTCTAAAGAATCCAGGCACAGCAGAGAGACGGAGCCACCACCCTCGCTGCTGAGGCAGAGAGAGAGCGTGGGAGGAGAGCACCTCACGCCACCAGGCTGAGGCCCAGGCTGTGGGCGGGAGCTTGGCGGAGGCTCCTCGGCTGGTAGAGAGATCACTGTGGTGCCATAACATCCTTCGGAATTTGCTGGAAGTTTACCCTCCAGGTTGCTGGAGAAGTGGTTGGGACTCACCAGAGGCACTGGGTTATAAAACTGCTCCAGGCCAGGGAGCTGCCATAGGGGTTGGAACATTACTGGCCTTGGGGTGCCACCAGGTGCCCCCTAACACCCCTGCACTGTGCTCTGCGGGAGTCTGATAAGAGGGGCACACGGAACAAAGACGCAAAACCCCTCTTCCTCCTTCAATGCCTCCCTAGTGTTACCGGAGATCAGAAATGACACCGGAGATCAGACCATGGTTCAGCAACCTCAGTGCTAAAAAAGAATTCAGAGCCAAGGCTCCAATTATAAAAGGAAGTTCATTTGGAAAGTCACAGAGGTAGAAGAGAGCCAACTGGACTGTGTCGGCTCAGGAAATCAGTTACAGAGGTAACAGAAGGGTCCTTGGAGCTTAGGAGAAAGGCAAAGGTAAGGTACCTGGAGGAGGAAGATAAAGCGGAAAGGAAAAGTGTGGGCCTGCTCCTGAGAGAGCGCATGCCAGGGAAGCAGGTGGGTAGGTGTGGACAGGCCCCTGGGAAGGGGAGAGCGTGCCAGGCCCTTTATCTTAAGGTTTTTACCTGTTTTCCAAAGGCGAGAATGAGGTCCTAGAGAAAGATCTCAATAGAATATTCATCAGCTTTATGCTGATGTACTAAAATAAGATTTATTCTAGACTTCACCTATCCTTGCATGTGGTCGGCACAAATGGCATTAATTGGATTTCTGTTACCTATCCTTCTGAGTAGGGTGATATAAGCTATTTACTCTTTGGTTGAGGAGGAGAAGTATAAACCATTTACTCTTAAGTGTCCTTGGTTAGAGAGAGTAGGATTTTGCAATTTACCAGACGGCTATAAACTTCTTGGCCATTTAACTGTCTGTCTTGGTGTCCC
This sequence comes from Pteronotus mesoamericanus, assembly GCF_021234165.1. NCBI lineage: Eukaryota > Metazoa > Chordata > Mammalia > Chiroptera > Mormoopidae > Pteronotus > Pteronotus mesoamericanus. The sequence goes on from NW_026555123.1 coordinate 150,054, forward strand.
TATTCCACTTGTCCCGGCTTACTGACCTGTCTCACTAGCACCGCTCTGCTGACAAAGCTTACCCTTGTGCCGAAGGAGAAATACGGAATCCAGAACAGTTAGCTCAGAGCAGGCATAAGGGTAAAGTTAGACCTGAGACACAACACACCCTAACTGTCATGCTGAGATATTATTCGATTGTATTTTACAGTGATATCAAGTTGATGTATTTTATGACACTCTCAACTGCTTTTGCAAACTCCTTGTAACCCAGTACTGGAGTAGCATCTATCTGTGTTTATCCAAACTCACCTGAGGATTTGGAGTTCACTGTCTGCATTTGCTGCCATTCCCTTTGAGGGAACACTGAGAATTTTCTTCCCTCCCAATAAATGGTTACATATTCAGATGATACTGATAGGTTCACTAGGTTTTTATCACTCCTTCATTTCCTTTCTCACAAGTCTGTTCGTGTTGTCTCTTTTTCTAGGCGTCCTATCTTTTTGGATTTATGGCTTCTTATTTCTTTCCGGAGATGGTCATTTTAATGCAGAAAATCAAGATAATTTACATATGAATCAATAGGGAACTCAAGAGTTAAAGATTTTAGCTTCCGTCCTAGTTGAGAGGCTTAAGCGATTAATGCAGGTGGAAAGCTGTCATTCCAGGAACCGGAATGCGTGACCTATGAGACCCCGGGAGGTCAACAAACAATTCAGCCTTGTGCCCCAGCAGGTCTGCAAGCGATGGATTCGGTATCTGAGCCATTGTGTCCCAGGGAGGGATCATCAGTTATGCGTGTAAAGGATTGTTGATCAACAGATGAAGAAGTGCTAGGAAAATCGCCGCAGGACTACTCCCCTTATCTGATTAACTTTTGTCCAAATCCCTTACCTACCCTTTCTTCTCCTTATAAAAAAGGTCGGCTTGAGATGAGATGTTAAGATGGTTTCTGAGGGTATAGAACCTGCTGTGTTCTCAGGTCGCCAGTGTCTGAAGAAAGTGCCTGTAAAGATTCAACCCTTGTCTCTACTTATTGGCTCTGGGCGTGATAGAGCACACATGCTGGCTTTTCCAGTGTCACACCTAGACTGAGGGGAGGAATCAAAGCCACCTCTCTCCTCACTAAATTGTCTCTTAAGCACTCCTCTTTCAACTCACTAATAGTCTTTGTATCAGTCAGGGTTCAACCAGAGAAAAAGAATCAATACAAAATATATGTATGAATCAACTGCAAGGCATTGATTTACATGGTTGTGGAGGCAAACCCATAGGTCAGGTCAGCAGGAAGGACAGGCTGGAAGCTGCATTCACAGGTGCAATTTCTTGTTCTTCAGAGAAGCCTCAGCCCTACTCTTGAAGTTTGTCACCTAATGGCATCAGGCCCACCCAGAGTATCTAGACATCTCCCTTAGAGTCAACTGACTTTGGATTTTAATTATAAAACACCTTCTTGGCAGCATCTAGATTAGTGTTTGACTGAATAATAACTGTAGCTTAGCTTAGCTGACACATAAAACTGCCCATCACACACTTCTTATGGGTTGAATATTTTTTAGAATAGAAACCAGTGCTTGAATATTTCCTTTGAAAATCTACATCTTATTCTTGCACTCACTTTGGAATTCTATATCTATTATATCAATTTCATTTCCATATGTCTCATCTTGATGCCTAGCACAGGAGAATCGTCCGGGCGAATGAGCCCCTTATTTGTAGTTTCCTGAATCTCCCTGCCTCACCCCTGGTTTGCACCTTAAGTTTCTGCCCAAGACATCTCTTAGCCCCTGGGCTCTGAAACTGGCTGCCAAGTTTTGCAGTTATGGTCTTACTCTGACGCATATCCCATTCCCCCTGGCTCACACATTTAACTGCCTATGCTTAAGCCCCTTATTATTCCTATAGAACGCTCCAGGTTCCCCATCTGTTCCTGCCTCATTCAACGAACATGCCTTTCTCCAGTCTGTCTCATGCTCCATGTCTACATTGGGGGTGCAGAGTGGCTCGGACCTTCTTACCCCTCTGCATTGAAAAGCACCAGGCCAGGTAAAGTCCTACATCTTTACGGCCAATGGCACAAATGGAGCACTCCTTATTTATTGCAGAATATATACCAAAGCCATGTTCATTTAAAGCCCTCCATAATATTATTCTGGTCTATTGTAGAATTTTCTCACCAAACCAGGTGATTTGCTCTTCCTCAAATCAATCTGTTCTTTCTGTGGATGAAAAAGCATTGCTGTAATAAATCATAAATTCCTATCTGTGCAGGTAAAGGTGTGTAGTCACACTCCAGGCCTCTAACTTCTTTGGTGAGAGGTCCTTAAGCCAGTTCTGTCCATTGCTCTTGTGCATTGTGGTTAACACACCTTGGAAATGCCAGAAGTAATACCCCTCAAAGACATAACCACCCTCAAGAGAGCACATAACCTTACCTGTCCTGTAATCCAGTCCCCACCTTGCTTTCTCTAACCTTCATGTAATCTTCCTTAGGTTTTCTCATCAATTCCAACTGTATAAGAGAAACTGAGAACTGTTATTCTCTGGAGCATTTGAGATCGTGCTTCCTGGCATATGTCATCAGTTTTGGTGCAAACTCTTCTAAAAATTCTCCGCAGGTTCAGACGTTTCTTATGTGAACATTTCCTGCATCTCTGACTTAGCCTGCGCTCTCCTTCTGTCTACAACATCTTGCCCTCCTTCCCTCCCCGTTGTCACCCACCAAAATCTCATCCGTCTTCCAAAGCCCACCACAAATGATACCACAACTGCACGGAGACTCCATTTTTTAAACATGACCCTTTCTCTTTTCTGTTTGTCCCCTCACTGTCTTATTCATTAAGCTGCTTAGGACATCAGATTCTGGTCAGCATCAAACTGTTTTAAGAAGAAAGCATCAAGTCTCTTGACCACAAAAACAGAGTTTTTGTCACGCTAAAGATTACATCTTGACATCAGACGTGTTTCAGCCCCAGGCCCATGAGAGCTGAATCCAACCACATCCTCAGGAAACCAGACAGAGCAGTGTCATCCATGGCTGACATCTGGACCTGACCCAGCCGTCACTGCTCCCTGGCCTGGTCCCAGCCACTCACTCAGGAGAGCCCAGGGCCCCGACTCCCTTAGCTACTGCGATTAATGATCTCTTCTCCTTACATAGCCCGCCCCCTGGAAGCCACCCGGGAGCCAGGTCTGTGAGCAGTGCTCAGCTGTGGCTCCAGGCACGGCGCCATCTCCTCAATTAATAGGCCCTCACTTCATTGGCTGCAGACTTCTGTTCATGTATGGTGGGGCTTTGGTGCGTGCAGGCAGATGACCCCCCTTAATCTGGTAACAATTTCCCCTCCATGAATCCTTTCTTAATATCCTTTACTGGATGTCAGGTGTCCCTCCTCACGACCCCATGACTCTTATGGAACATATATTACTCTTATCTTATAGTCACGTCACCTTGGTGTTACTTACCGCCCATCCCCAAATTGGAAGCTCTTGGGAACAGATATTGTTTTGGCTCATGTTTCCATGGCCACTAGCATCTAGCACAATGCTTTGCCCAAAGTAGGGCCTTAACAACTATTTTCTGAAGTGAATGTATTTGATCTGAGTCATTATTTTCCTTAAAATGTTGTGAAGGAGCTGGACATATGATCTGTGAATCAGGAAACTTGACTCTGAGCTTGCCCTTGTTAACCTCATTTTTTTTTTTTTTTTTTCTGGCCCTCATTCTCTTCATCTTTAAAATGAGAAGTTTGGGCCAAATGATTTTCAGAGTTCCTGCTGTGTTCCTAAGTTCTAAGATTTTTTTTAATGCCTAAAATGAGGATGCTGGTTTGTTTTCACAATTCCTCAAAAAAATTATCTTTGCTCCAAGGAGAAAGACATGCTATTCAAGGTGACAAAGTTTGAGTTGCTGACATGATAGTGACTTGGCAACTCTGACCCGCCCTATCTTGCCCTGCCTGGGGCCGCATGCTATCCACACTGCACGCAGTCAGGGAGTAGGAAACCTGGTCACATGTACGAGGAGGACAGCAGATAACATGGAGCAAATGAGGGCAAGAAGAGAAACTGAAGGCAGTTTCTTAAAGAAGGGAATTTCCCAGCCTTAAGGAAAGAGAAGAAAGAGATATCAATGAGTGAAATAAAAGCAAAAGAACCATTTCTTTGATATCACTCCTGATATGGATGACAGGAAAGCCATTGAGAGTTATTGTCATTGAACTTCAGCTATGGTGTTGGGAAGGGAGGCAAGTGGAAGCAGAGGGGGAAAACAAAAACAAAACATTAGGAAGCTCCTCAAATCATCTGCTCATTTCGCAAAGCTGTAGCTATACTTTAGCCTCCGCTCTTGTGTTCTTTACGTTCCCCCTACCTCTGTCTCAGAGGTTCTTATGATCAAAAAAAAAAAAAAAAAGCAAGGGGAGAGGATTTGATGGCATTTCCTAACTTTTTCCCAGTCCAATTCAAATCCATAACACAGAATTATTTCCGTGTTGTGAACACATGTAACTTGGTTTTAGCCAAAGAGAGGGGCGAATTGTGTTGATGCTCAGTGAAGACATCTTGTAATCCCGCCACCCGAAAGGTCAGAGTTTACCTTTTTGCAATGTGACCCCCCAGGGTGCAGGGGGCACTGTCCCAGCTGCGCTCAGGGACAGGCAATTTCTGTGCTTTTGCTCTGGCCTTATTTCTGCTGTCCTGTTGCTTCCTCAGCTGCCTGTGACCCACACGAAGTCACTGCTGCTAAGGGCACAGACATCCCCTCTTCTCTTAGTGACATCCCCAATGTCACCTCTCAGGCTGAGGGAAGACAATGCTCTCCCTTCTGCTGTTTTTGCTAAGGCACAAGGCAGACCCTTCCCCCACTCCCCACGACGCGAGGGAGGCCAGGCTGCCCTGTCTAACAGGTGTGCGAGTGCCAGGAATCAGGGCGTGGAAGTCAAGCTGCAGAGCACACCGTCACTCTCAAAGGCTTTTCTCACTTACGACAAACCAGGTTGCAGTAGCCCCCAAAACAAAACGAGTAGTTCCTGAGATCCTCTTCTGGGGTGAGCACAGCGCTGCACATTACACCTTCCCAACCATCTTTTTTTTTTTTTTAGTGGCTTAAAACACCACAAATTTATTGTCTAAAGTTCTCGAGGTCCCAAGTTTGAAATGAGTCTCGCTGGGCTCAACTCCACGTGACAGACAGGAGGGCTGTACTCCTTTTGGAGTCCAGGGGACCATCCGTTCCTGTGCCCTCTCCAGCCTCCCCACGTTCACAGCTCGTGGCCTCTCCTGGATGGACACAGGACACAGGATGGTCCTGGAGTTTCGGAGCAGCAACCGTGGGTGGGATTTTCCTCACCGCACATCACGGTTTTTCCGAGAGACCAACAATTCTCCTCTTGTCGCGTCTCCTCTGACTCCACAACATCAGTCCAGGTGTCACCCTCCCCACCGGCAGACGGACAACCAACGCCGTCCACAAGGATTTCAGCGACGGCTACCTGACCAGAGCCATCGGTGCTTTTTCTACCGCTAATGCTGCATAAGTGGGTCACCAAATGTCAAAATTAGCTTTAAAGAAATAATGTTCATTCTATCAAATGATTTTCTGGAGAAATTTCTTTAAATAAGAAACTCTCCTGCTTCATTTAAAATTGATTTCAGCTCTGACTCACCGATGTCGGTTGGGCAGCAACCTGCAAAGCAAAAGGTCATCAGTTCAATTCCTGGGTCAGAGAGGGTTGTGGGTTCAGATCAGTGTTCTTTCTCTCTCCCTTCTCCTCTCTCTGGAAATAAATAAATAACATCTTTAAAATTAAAATCGATTTTAATTTATAAAAATAAGTGCAATACCGACAGTTTTCAAGAATGTTTAGTTTATAAAAAAGATTCACATACAGTTTCAAAGTTGTGTGTGTTTTTAAATAGCAATTGCTAATGCCCCAAATCTCCTGCCAGATGATTAAAATTAATATTTTATTTGAATTGTTTACATAGTAGTCACTATATTAGCTTCATATATACTGCTCTGTCTTTGCTGCCCCTGATTTCTCCAGCTGAGATATGGGAAACTGGTTTTGAAATTTAGCTTGGGGAACTGGAAATGACAACTTGCTTCTTTTACAACTGGAAAGTAACTTGAGCCCATTTTGGATGAAGGAGCTATTCCTAATATTAAAAAAAAAAAAAAAAAAAAGCGTGTGTATTAAGGGTCACACCCAGTTACAATCAGACTTGTTCAGGCTCGTCCTGTCTGGGAAGCAATTGTCACCTGTGGTCTCTGTGTGTCAGATGTCACGATTATATCTGATGCAAATGCTAAGACTTGCTCCACGGGCTTCAGGCATAAATAGTCCTATCTTTGTTTTTCCAAGCCATTGATTGCAATCGATTCACCTTTATTCCCAAGAACTGGAATGTGTCCCTTGTAAGTTCTCTCCATCTCCTCCGACGGAGGAGGTGGAGAATTCAGTCTCAGCAGGGCACCCGGCTTTCCGAACACTAGCTAGAGAGAGAGGGGCTCCTGTCGACCAGCTCTGGTGCTGTGCTTGCTCCCCGCGAGCGGTCGTCCCTGAACTCCAGATTCCGTGTTCTTTCTTAGCAACTTCTAGGCTCGGATATTCCCTGAGCCCCTCCTAGGGCCCAGGCGCCCGGCTGAGCCCAGGATGCCGCTGGGAACACCCTGCGCAGGGCTTCTGTCCGCCTGGGCCTCCCCCGTGCCGTGGGGTCCAGGGGATGCTGCGTCTCTCAGCCGGGCGCTCCGCCCGCAGCGGAGAGGCTCCAGGCTGGGGTTCCACTGACGCCGCTCTCATGGGTCACACGCAGGCTCAGGCGCCACACCGGGAGGGGCAGGGGCTTGAGAGCTTTGGCTGCCGACCGCACACTGCGGCCGAGGGGGATGGCCGTCCAGCCTGACTCCTCCGAGGCGAGGAAGCCGCCTGCCACGCCGGTCTGCCTCGCCGGCAAGGGGCGCCTCCCTGCCAGCGGGCCGAAGGCCACCCCGACCGGTTTCCCCGCTCCCACTCTGCCGTTCCGGTTCGAGGGGGAGCCCTTTCCCCCGACGCCCCCGCCTCCTTGTGCAAACTCTACACGTCCGCCCCAGAATTCCGCTTAGATCCGTGGAAGAAACTGCTGCGAAGCCACCAAGGGAGGCAGGGAGATCTGGCTGTGTGATCTTCGTCTTGGCGCGCACACCTTGCATTCATGCAGCCAATGGAAGCTGCTCAAGACACCCTTTCCAGAAGAACTGAGACTGGCAAATCTCCACCCTAAAGTGACTTCCTGACTCTGCCTAGAAAAAAAGAGGCCGGGATCCCTGACAGTGTCAGAGCCCTGCCTCACCATCTTCATCTCGGGGACAGCCAGGCGAGTGACACTATCTGGGCTCCAGAAAATTCTCATTTATATAGACTTGGTTTTCCAATACACACTGTGACTTCTCTAAACTGAGATATATTGATATATAACATTGTAGAAGAACATCGACAAATAACATTTAGGTGTAATCTCAAACACAGGGGTTTGAGATATAGAGACATAGACATAGACATAGATATAGTTATATATGGCACAGAATGACAACGACACGTTTAACACCCATCAGCACACATAGTTACAAATGTGTGTGTGACGAGAACTTTTCAGATCTACTTTCTTAGCAACTTTCAAATACACAACACGGTGTCGTTAACTATAGTCACCACGCTGCGTATGACATCCCATGCCATTTATTTTAGGACTGGCAGTCTGTGTCATTCAGCCACCTTCACCCATGTGAGCCACCTCCGCACCCGGCCTTTGGCAACGACCAACCTATTCTCTGTGTCTAGGAGTTTGGGTTTCTGTCGTTTTTTTTTAAAGATTCCACACACAAATGAGATTATACATGATTATGTTTCAACGGGAGCAACACAGAGCAAAGTGATGCTTTGGGGGTGGGAGGGAGGGGGAGAAAAAAAGGACAGTGACTTTTCACAAAAGTAAAATGTGTGTATGTGTGCGAATGTATTATGTAGGTGGTTATATAGAAATACAAACTATTTTATATATTTATGCCATTCCATGGTTTATATATGAAATTTCAGTTGCTTATCACTGTGCTAACCTAATGAAGTCTAGAAATGGGCAACTCTGGTATCTCCCATACAAATCTTTATATGTTTTTTTATCTTTATTATACTTTTTTCTATTACCATGTAGTCTCCTTATGCCAGCCCTCAGCCGTCTCCAGCCTGTTGTCTGGGCCCATGAGTCTTTTTTCCTTTTTGCTCGATCCCTCCACCTCCTAACCTACCGCAGTTCTGAAGTCTCCCCTACATATCTTTACATATATTTTTAAATTTTTAATTTTTTTCAATTACAGTTGACCTTCAATATTATTTAACATTAGTGTCAGGTGTACAGCTTAGTGGTTAGACAATCATATACTGTACTAAGTGTTCCCCCCAATACTTCCAGTCCCCACCTGGCACCATACATAGTTATTACGATATTATTGATCATGTTCTCGATGCGGCACTTTACCTCCCGGTGACTGCTCTGTAACTGCCAGTCTGCTCTCCTCAGTCCCTTCCCCTTCTCCACCCAGCCCCCAACCCTGCTCTCCTGCTCAACCACCAGTCTATTCTCTGTATCTATGAATCGGTTAGAGAAGGATATTAAACCCTAGTACACTACATGGCCTGGCAGAGAACAGCACTTACAGAATCAGGAGAGTATGGGTCCTGTGTACTGGTTGTGTTAATTTTCTAGCGCTGCGTAACCAAGTAGCACTCATGTAGCCATTTGAAACCACGCTTGTTGATTAGCTCGCAGTCTCTAGGTCAGAAGCGGAGACGTGTAGTGACCGGGTTCTCTGCTGGGGGTGTCACAGGGCTGAGATCAAGATATTGGCTGACCCGCATCCACTCCACAGCCTCCATGGGAGGACCTGGTCCAGGCTCATTCTTGTTCCTAGCTGAATTCAGTTCCTTGTGGTTGGAGGACCGAGGTCGCTGTTTCCTAGCTCTCTGTCAGGGGAAGGGGCCTCTCAGCTCTGAGGCTACCTGTATTTCTTGGGCCTTGGCCTTCTCCATCTTCAAAGTCAACAACGGCACTCTGAGTCCATCTCCTGTTCCCAGTCTCTCTGACAACCGGCCTCTGACCCCTAGACCCAGACTGAAAGGGCTCCGGGGACTCCAAGTCACTCCCACTCAGATAATCTCCTTATCTTAAAGTCAACTGGTCATCTTAAGGTTGCCTCCATTACATCTGCAAAATACTTTAACTGCTACACCTGGATTACCCTTTAGGAGAAGATGTGTGTATTCCAGGAAAGAGGCGTTTTGCTGCTGTGAGGGAAGGTTTCATTTTCAGCATCCTTATCTCTGAAGGCCAAGGGACACGGAGAAGAATCCTAACAACCAGGCCCTGCCCGGTCCCCGAGCCTGTCACACGGATCTCCGCCTCTCTGGTCCAGCGTGTTCCTCCACAGCGTCCACCAAGCCAGCGTCAGGCGCTCGGGTCGGCTTCTGGGGGGCGTCATTCCCCTCTGAAGGCACCCCCGTCCTGTGAAACACATGTTAAATAAATGTGTGTGTTTTCCTCCTGTTACTCTTTGTTGGTGTGATTTTAGGACCTTCCCGTGAGCCCTAAGAGGACTGAGGGAAACTTTTTCCTCCCCAACCACCAGAAGAACTAAATTTGACTCCTTGACTTGCTTATTTAAAGTTCCTGAGATTATGGCTTTTTTTCTTATTTTGGCTGTATAGCAAACTGTTTCAATCCACAGTTGTGCCTTATGGCTCCGTTAAAACTGTATTCTTCAATCTATCAATAAATACTTGTGGTTAAAGCGAAAAGCAAACAAAGGTTAAAAGAGTTTGTGCCAAAGGAGTAGGTCTGGGATTAGGGAGGCTAGAGTGAGAGATGTTGTTTTTCATTATAAATTCTGCTGTATTTTTATATATATATATATATTTTTTTTCCCCCACACACTTGTATTACTTTAATAAAAATATAATCTAAAAAAACCTTATGGGATTAATCCTGTGACCCAAACAGTATGGGTAACACAATGATACTTTAATAGGCCCATGTCAGAGCCGGTAAAGTGGAATTTCCTTCAGAAACTGCACATGGTCCTCAGAGAAAGTTTAATTATCTGCATTACAGTAAAATTTAAACAAACCTTTTAAGTATCTTTTAGTGATTATGCTGTTACAGTCGTCCCAGTGTTTCCCCCTTTGCTCCCTCCACTCAGTACCCGCCTCCCCTCCAGCCACCCCCTCCTTCAGTCCATGTCCGTGGGTTGTGCCTGTAGGTCCTTTGGCTTCTCCATTTCCTATACTGTTCTTAACATCCCCCTGTCTATTTTGTTTTCATTATAAATTCTGCTGTACCTTTGATTATTTTTTTACTACACACTTGTATTACTTTACTAAAAATATATTCTAAAAAAAGACTACCAGTTATGCTTTTTATTCCCTGTACCTTTCCCCCCATTCTCCCCATTCCCCCTCCCAGCTAATTACCCTCCAAATGGTCTCCATACCATGGAATCTGTTCCTGTTCTGGTTGTTTGCTTAGTTGTTGTTGTTGTTGTTGTTGTTTGCATTCAGTTGTTGGTAGTTGTGAATTTGTTGCCTTTTTAATGTTCATGGTTTTGATCTTCTTCTTTTTCTTAAATAAGTCCCTTTAACATTTCATGTAATAATGGCTTGGGGATGACGTACTCCTTTAGCTTTACCTTGTCCGGGAAGCACTTTATCAACCCTTCTATTCTAAATGACAGCTTTGCTGGATAGAATATCTGAGTTGTAGGTCCTTGCTTTTCATCACTTTGAATACTTCTTGCCTGCAAAGTTTCTTTTGAGAAATCAGCTGACAGTCTTATGGAAACACCTTTGTAGGTAACTAGTTGCTTTTCTCTTGCTGTCTTTAAGAATCTCACTTTATCTTTAACCTTTGGCATTTTAATTAGGATGTGTCTTGGTAGGGTCCTCTTTGAGGCCATCTTGTTTGGGATTCTCTGTGCTTCCTGGACTTGTATGTCTACTTTTTTTGCCAAATTAGGGAAGTTTTCTTTCATTATTTTTTCAAATAAGGTTTCAATTTCTTGCTCTTCCTCTTCTCCTTCTGGCACCCCTATGATTCAGATGCTGGTATGCTTAAAGTTGTCCCAGAGGTTCCTAAGCCTATGCTCATTTTTTTGAATTCTTTGTTCTTCTTTCTGTTTTGATTGAATGTTTATTTCTTCCTTCTGTTCCAAATCGTTGATTTGAATCCAGCCTTCTTTCCCTTCACTGTTGGTTCCCTGTGGATTTACCTTTATTTCACTTAGTGTGACCCTCACTTTTTCCTGGGTCTCTTTATTTTGTTGCCAAACTTGGGGAGTTCTCTGAGCACCCTGATCACCAGTGTTTTGAACTCTGCATCTGATAGGTTGGTTATCTCTGTTTCATTCTTTTTCTGGGGTTTTATTCTGTTCTTTCATTTCGGCCATACTTCTTTGTCTTCTCAATTAGAGAGCCTCCCTGAATTTGTTTTTGTGTATTAGGTAGAGCTGCTTTGAGTCCCCATCTTAGTAGCGTGGCTTATATAGAAAAGGCACCTGTAAATTTGTGGGGTGCAGCCTTAGGTAATTGCCAGTGTGGGGCAACCTGCTTCACTGCTCTGTGGCTCTGTGCAGGGTGAAGGGTTGGAGAGGGGACAAGGCCGCTGCCTGGCTTCGGGAGGTTTGCCTGGCACTCACCCCTTTTCCAGTCACTTCACCCACTCCCTGGATGCGACTGGTGCACTTCCAGATGCTGCTCTGGTGCTGAACCCCAGAGTGGGTGGGTTCGCATAGTACTAAGTCCATGCAGGCCCTTTAAGCAACAAAAGTCCAGCAGTTTCTTCCACAGCCCCAACCCCCACTGGTTTTTACAGCCAGAAGTTATGGGGATTTATCTTCCTGGCACTGGAATCCTGGCTGTGCAGCCTGGCCTGGGGCTGGGGTTGCTAGTTCTCAACGTGCCCCTCCTGATATTTATCTACCACATGTGAGTGTCCATTCCCCCGCTGCTGCTGCCACCTCTCATCCTGTCTGTGACTCCGCCCCTCCTCCCCATCTGGACGAATGTGGCCTCTTTAAATCCTTGGTTGCCAGACTTCCATACCACTCGATCTTCTGACAGTTCTGGGTGTTATTTGTTCTGAGATGTGTTTGTAATTCTCCCTATGGTTGCACGAGGAAATGAAGCATGTCTGCACACACCTCCCTCTTGACCAGAAGTCAGTAAAATCAAAATTTAAAAATATAGCATATAGCCCTGGCAGTGTAGCTCAATTAATCGGGCATCATCCTGCACACCAAAAGGTTGAGGGTTCGATTCTGGGTCAGAACACATACCTAGGTTGCGGGTTCAGTCCCCAGTTAGGGCCTATACAAAAGGCTACAGATATTGGATGTTTATCTCTTTCTGTGGCTCTTAGAACCTTCAATTTGCCGTGGCTGGTGTGGCTCACTGGATGGAGCACCGCCTGGAAACCAAAAGGTCACCAGTTTGATTCCAGGTCAGGGCACAGGCCTGGGTTGTGGGCCAAGTGCCCTGTTGCGGGCATGCGAGAGGCAATTGAACAATGTATCTCTTACACATCGATGTTTCTCTCTTTCACTTTTTCCCTCCCTTCCCCTCTCTCTCTAAAAAAAAAGGTCCTGCCATTTGATGCCGTTGGATGACAATGCTGTGGTCTGAATGTTTGTGTCCCCCTCCGACTCCTTTGTTGAAACCCTAACCCCCCAAAGTTGGTATTGGTGGATGGAAGTCTTCAGGGCGTGAGGGTGGAGGGCAGGGCCCTCATGAATGGGATTGAAGACTTGTAAAAAGGAGGCCAGAGCGCCCCCTCGTCCTTGCCACCAATAGGCGAGGACATGGCGAGAAGCCCGTTGTCTACAACCCGGCAGAGAGCTTCCATGAGACCCCAAATCTGCCAAGGCTGCCGCCCTGGACTTCCCAGTCTCCAGGACTGTGAGAAATCAACACTTGCTGTTTCTAAGCCACCAGTCTGGTATTTTGTTACAGCGGCCTGAAGCAACTAGGACATTGAGAAACTGTTTTCCTCAGATCCCCTGTATTATCATATGATCATAGGGAGAAGCTCAATGGGATTGAGGGGAAGAATGCTCAATTTTTTTTACCTAACCTGTCTTTAAGTTGAAGAACCTGGTGAGGCGGATTTTGCAAAACAAAGGTGACAAATAGCGTGCAATCTTCTCCCTTGCCTAAGGTTGGGATGCTCAGCAAAGTCAGGTTGGGGCCTGCTGTCCTCTGCGAAGATGGTGCTTGCTAGTATCGGCACCTCCAGCGCCTGTTGCAGCTCGCGTTAAGGTCAAACTGTCAGCAGGCTTCCGCAGGGAAGCACCAGGTGCACCGATCTCTATCTGAATTCCTCTGCCTCTGCCCCACCTCCGGGCCGTCCAGGGCCCTCTGCTGGGCCTGATAAGAGAACAGGAAGAGTCTGGAGACCTGACCACAAGGCTTATCTTGGCCACTTACTGCGTGACCTTAGGCAAAGTATTTAACATCTTTGAGCCTCAGGTTTCCTTATCCAAAAAGTAGAAATAGCAGTATAACACAGGATGATGGGTGAAAGTAAGTAAATCACCTGCTAAATGATAAAGGACCCATGGACAAAGCCAAAGAGGGGTAGCACTGAGAGTGGGCGTCGGGGGCGGGGGGAAAGCGGTGGCAGGAAAATGGAGACAACTGTGTTTGAACAACAATAAAAAAATTATTGTCAATGAGCAGTGTTAGACAAAGGTCGATGGCGATGCTTCAAACTCCATCAGACTCAGTACCTCATTGTGTCCCTTATCACTTCCAAGTCATCCTGGTGACACTGGTGCCTGGGACGGGCCAGCGGGACAGGGACAGGACTCCTGACACCTGGCGAAGTGGATGTGTGCTCTTGACAACTAACAGCTGTTGATGAAACCAGGTCTGACTCTGCACCCGAAGCTTCTGTGGCCAAGGAAGCCAAAAAAGGGCCAGCCCACAACATGTGGGAAAGGTGGTTAGGAGTTAAAAGATGGAGGCTCCTTGTTTAGGGGCAGTGTAACATCATCCAGCATGGGACCCCATTCCGGACCCCCCCACCCCCAGGGCTCTGAGGACCGGCAGGGGGTAGACGGCTTCTGGGGCAAAGCAGACATATTTTTTTTTTCCAGCATCAGTCAGTAATTATCAACAGTAGTTATTTGAACTAGGTGTTTTAGAGTGATATTCAGCTAAAACTTCTCTACATGGAAAATGAGCTTCAACGTTTACAAAATCCAAACAATGCAATAAGAAATATACAGACTCACACGGGAGGCATTCTTCCTGCAAATGTTGAACCTCGGCACACTCATGACAGACAAACCGGTAGACTTTTAAAGAAATCTATGCCACGGGAAGAAAGAAAAAAGGCAGAGGGACTGTCTTAGATCAAAAGATACTAAAGAAATAGAACAATGAATTGCAACATGTAAACCTTGATTGAGAGATTGAGAAAACTATATAAAATACTCTGGAAATAGTTGGGGAAATTTGAATGTGGAATATACAGATCTGACACTAATTTTTTTAGGTGTAAAGCTGATAATGTGATTATATAGGAACTGTCTTTATTCTTGAGGGATGCTGAGTTGTAACAGTAAAAAGAAATTTAGGGGTGAAGTATCATGATGTTTGCAACTTATTTTCCAGTGGTTTAGCAAAACAATTTATATACTTTTATATATAATGTTTTATATACATACATACAGAGAGAGAGAGAGAGGAAACAAATGTGGTAAAATATTAACAATGACTAATCTAGATGGCAAGAATACAGGCATTCCCTGTACCATTCTTTCAACTTCCCAGTTTAGAAAACTTTATAGTAAAAAAAGTTGAAGAAATAACATCTGTACACTGTGCTCTTAAAATATTATATGAAGATAAGTGTTATTTCTTCATTTCATTTTTCAGTTGAGTATATTATTGGCTATATTTGCACATCCTTTTAACAAATATCATTTTATTCTTCCTTGTTGGCTCCCAAGAAGGAACATTCCCAGGATAAATTTATAACCCGCCGCGGCCAAGTTCACGTCAGGAACGTGTTCACAGGTTCGCCTGGGCCGTCTCGGAGAAGGAGCTCAGGGGCCGCGTAGTTTGTGCCCCGGATGCGCCCCTTTGCTGCTCCTCTTTCTGTGGTGTTTCTTCTTGTGGCAAATGTGGCCTTTGGCATTTCTCTTGGCTGCTTGTCCTTTCATCCACTGCTTAACAGCGTGACTGTGGGGGCTGACACAGATTCTTCTGCGCTTGATGTGAAGGCTGCCGAAAAGAGAAGGCAAAAATCACGGATGGAAAGCACACAGATGGAAAGCACACGAATGGAAAGCACACGTAAGCACTTAGTGACGTGCCGGCAGTTCCCGCTTCCAGACACAGCTTGTTCTTGGGAATGAATCCTAACACTGAGCACCAGAAAGTTGAATCCTCACTACACTGCTGCTGCCTGTGGTTCCTCAGGGAGCAGCAGAACACACAGCAGGAAGAAGGAGAAGGTACTGGAAGGAGAAGGGGGAGAAGTGGGGAGGGAGGAGGGAGGAGGAGGGAGCGGGAAGGCGGGAGAGGAGGCAGAGGGAAAAAACCAAGTGAAAACAAATCCCTCTCTGGACCCCAAGCTCCATCCAACAAAGCCGACTCAGCCCTCACTGCCTGTCTCAGACACACCCTGCTCAGTCAGGTTTTCCTAGACCCTCTCAGCTAAGTGCCCTTTTTTCCCTCCGAGTCTCCGTGGCCCTGACCCTCGTCTCTCTTCTGGCCCTTGGGTGACCCCGTCTTTTATGTGAGTTCTTGTCTCCAACTTTCTCCTTTTGCCGTGGTGTTATTCTTTGAGAGAGGAGTAGTCTGGAAGTGTCTTGAAAAGACCTTGTTCACAGTAGGAATTCAGGAACTAGTTGTAGGTATGCAGCGAAAATCGTTCAACATTAAGGACAGTCTGGTTTTGTTTCCAACAAAACAATCAACTGAAACATTCTAGGTTTTCCTTAATATTGTAATGGACTATAGATCTATGCCACATCTCAGAATTTGTTACCTTTTCCTTTTTCTATGTGAGAATTTGACTTTGGGGGGGCAGACCCCCTGAACAGTATTCCCAATTTCTACTAACTAGAGGAATTCCTGCCCTGGCTGGTGTGGTTCAGTGGACTGAGCACTGGCCTGCGAACCAAGGAGTCCCTGGTTCGATTCCCAGTCAGGGCACGTGCCTGTGTTGCAGGCGGGGTCCCAGGTACAGAGCACTGGAGAAGCAACCACACATTGATGTTTCTCTCCCTCTTTTTCTCCCTCCCTTCCCCTCTCTCTAAAAATACATAAATAAAATCTTTAAAAAAAATTCTTACTATGAAAGATACTGTGACTTTTAATGCCTCATCAGATACCATGCAGTTTTTATTAAATGTTGCAAATCTTGCTGGCTCTACATATACAGTATTTCTATGTCTGGATAAGTGAAGTCCTGTTTGGGGGAGTGGTGGAACCAAGGGTGGAGCTGCCATTTCTCCAAATGACTCAAGAGGTATCAGTTTGTGTGTTGACTCTTGAAATGGGAGGAACAGCTGGGAAAGGTTTGAATAGTTTGCGCATAATCAAGCCAACAAGTGGGAATATTTGTTTGAAAGAAGGGAGGCATCTTAACAGGACAATACATTCTCCGTGTTACACTGAGAGCCTTCAAGAGAAAAGCTACCTCTCACCATGGCCACGGGTTTGCCTTCAGCTTTGAGAAGAGGAAACTTGGCAATAGCACTAATCAAGTGAAAAACTAGAACCAAAAAAGAGTGAAGTTCCTACCTTTCCCAAAGGCCTAAACGCCTCTCTGTCCCCAGATGTCGGTGGGGACCTGAGCAGAGAGACTCCGCGGAGAGCCAGACAAGTCCAGGGTTTCCACGGAAGAGGGTCAGGGCTCAACTCCATTGTTCCGCGGGGAGTGAAGGGTTCCTGGGAGGGGCACCAGCCGAAGGGCAACGTGGACGGGGACAGAGGCAGAGAGAGAGACCCAGGGAGATGGTGAGCCGGAGGAAAGGAGGCCACAGCTGCCGTGCGGGGTCCTTTTCAAAGGCTTACCCAGGGAGAGTTCAGCCTCTAAACCCAAGATGCTCTCACATTCAAAATCCTACAGCCGAAAGAGTGCTTGAACCTCCATTGGTATCCCCTCAGGATAAGAAGAGATGAGGTGACGCTGGCAAGAAGGTGGTCTCCCGCACAGTCCCTGCCCTCCCCCAGCTCCATTGGATTCTGGTGGGCGTGCCCTCTCCCCCCGCAGCCCACACGCACTGGGAATTTCTAGGTGGAAAGTTTGACTCTAAGAAATCACAGGCCGATCCCCTGGTCCTTTTGCCCACAGGAGGGTAACGAACAAATGAACCCAAAGAGGTGGCCCTGCCATCGAGATTGTATCCATAATTGTTCCCTAAACTTTATGTCTTTACCTGCTTCTCTAAGCACAACAGCCCTTAACAACCACTTCTGAAAACACACTCAAGCCTCCCAGCTAACCCTTTGTAACTGTCCCAAATTTCCTTTCCAGCAGACTACGTGATTCAAGAAACCCCAGTCCTCTGCCCGAAAGAGACACCTTCGCATTGTGTTTATGTCTAGAAACATCCAGAAGCTCTTTAATGAAGTCGCTGTGGAGGGATTTTTAAAGAAAGAAATCGTCTCAGATATCAACAATTATAATGATTATCGATAGGGTAGAAGACAAAGGACATATTTCTAGGCAAAAAAGGAAAAGGAAAGAAATCCGGTGAGTTTGCTGTAAATTAATTTATATCAGGTGGTTGTGATTAGTGAGACATCAGTCTAGTGGGGAATTATATTTACAACACCTGCAGTGTCTTCTGCATCTAAAACATTTGTTTCAAACCTTTGACATCTTTGTACACATTCAAAATTAAAGGATAATGTAGTCATGTTTTGTAGTAAAACAATTTGAAAATAATTTTTATCTATTTATGTTGTATTTCAGGAAACACAATACAGAAGATCTGTGATTTATGAGTAAAATATACTCCGTAGTCACATTTCATCTTTTTTTAACCTTAAATTTTTTTCCTCCCTGGCTGGAGTGGCTCAGTGGATTGAGAGCTGGCTTGTGAACCAAAATGTCACCAGTTCAATTCCCAGTCAGGACACAGGCCTGGGTTGCAGGCCAGGTCCCCAGTTGGGGGTGTGCAAGAGGCAACCAACTGATAGATGTATCTCTTGCACATTGATATTACTCTCTCTTTTTCTGTCCCTTCCTCTCTCTGAAAATAAATAAGTAAAATCTTTTTAAAAAATTGTGTAATGCTGATGTTAACAAGCACTAAAATGAAGACATAGTCCTAATACATCAAAAACATTAAAAATTTCTATCGGTATTATGAAAGATTCCAACAGATATTTTTATTTTGATTTATTGATTCTATAAGCACAGCAGCATTCTTCAAAAGGATTCCCTCTTTTTCATTGAATTTATTAGGGAGACATTAGTTAAATTTCATCTTTTTTGAGACAAGATCATAACTACTCTATATTTTTCCATTGTCTCATTGGCCCAAAAATGTCAGTTTACAAACTTGTACTTGAATAAAGAAATTATTTTTAGATCCAAGTGACTGGCTGCATGTTTTCCCTTACATTAAAATCGAGTCCTTATTAAAATGAAGACTTATTTTTTTTTAAGTCACATTTTCCCTCACGTCATCTCTACTCCTACACTTTAGGCCTCTAACGTGCATCTGCTTGCCCCCAAGACACTGCCTTGAAACCCCTGCCACCAACAGTCAGTGTCCCCGATAATCCTCGCACGTGCCCCCTGCTGTTGTGCACACCCGGAAACTTCCGGTGGGCCTTGCCCCGTGCCTTCCGGGGAGTCTCAGGCAGCCCTTACAAACTCCGAGGCCCTCTTTAGCCTGAGGCAACATATGCCAATGAGGTGAAAGGAACTGAAAATGGAGGAGATGACGGTTCTGAGAGTAGCCAGAGCAGCCTTGGGCAGATTCAGTGCAGCCAGGGAGACCTGCCCCAAGTATCCAGAAGTTTCTAACTTTCCAGAGCCTGGTTTATCCATGAACTGCCTATGAATTTGCACCCTCCAGCACTACATATTAAGACTAAATTTTTAAAAAACGGATAGAATTATGGCCGGGCATTTACTAAGGTTTTTTGAAGAATTTGGGAATTTGAAGCATCCCTCGGAAGGTCCCCGAGCGGCTGGAGGGAGCCCGCTAGGTGGTGTGAACTCAGGAGACGCTGCGAAGCACTTGGTCCCCTCCTTTCCCCCACACAGCCAGCCACTCAGGAAACCGGGCGGGCCATCGCCCCAGAAACGCGCTCACACCTTCGTACCCCTGAACCTCAGGGGCTTTGCAGCCCCCGGCCGTGAAGGAAGTGTATCAGCGACACCTTACACACTCTTCCTCTGGACTCCGAAGAGCCTTGCCTTGGAGCAGTGTGTCTCAAAGCTGGGTCACAGACGGCTCCCTCTGGGAAGGCGGGAAACGTGTCTTGACTCTCAGAGGGTGGCCTGCAGGGGCCGCCGGAGCAGAGTCCCCGCAGACTCAGGGAGGACGGGGCCTCTTTTGTCACTGGGGCATCCCCAGCACACACAACTGTGCTCAGCACCTAACTCCTAATCAATAAGTATGTGTCGAATTCATGAGTAAGTAAGCAGGTTCCCCAGCCGCTCAGGCGCTCAGGGATAAGCCGTGGGCCTACGTGTAGCCCAGCGCAGGGAGCGCCGAGTGGCTCGTTAGCCGCGTCTGGAGCCGCAGGCGGTGTGAGGAGCGGCCTGCCAGCGTGATGCCCACTGTGCTGTCGCTGCCAGTGGAAGCCGCTGCATGTCGGGGGGGTTTCGGGGGGCGTGCGTGGTTCGTCCCACCATCGCTGCTGAGAGCCCTGGGAAGGACACAGTGCTCCGAGCAAAGCTGCTCACTAGTCGCCTGTCATCAGGTTCAAGGGTAAAGCCAGCGCCATCGGTTGGCGAGGCGCCCTCAGCCGGGCAGGCCTAGGACCGTGTTAAACATGGCTGCCAATGTACTCTTCTGAGCCAATGGCCCCAGGGCTGGAAATGACTGGAAGCAAGAACAGAACTAACTGCTCCCCACAGCCGCCGGCGGAAGAGAACCCTGGAGCAAACTGGGCCTCGGTTCGATATCCCCACAGTCCCGGGGCCACACAACAGCACCCCCACCCTGTTCTAACCCAGCTATAGCCCAATAAAAGGTCCAAGCCCCCGCCTCCCAATGCTGGCCTATCTCTCCACGCCAAGCCCCTCTCCTTCCTTGGACACTAAATAAAAACTTTGCTCTCTGCACTCTCTTCTCTGTGTGGATTCCTTCACAGCCGCGTCACCAGCCACCCTAACACCAGGTGGACTTTGTGACCCCGTGGTCACCTCGGTCTCCTGAGCGATGTGGCGCTCACAGATGCCTTCCTCTCAGCATTGATGTCAGCATCCAGATTTGCAAAACACCACTGCGTTTCAGACTGTACAGTCTCTACGGAGCCACTGAGTCCACCAGAGTCTAACGTTTTCAGTGACCGAGCCACGGGTGAGGGTAGGACGGGGTGAGAGGGTTCACCATGAGCCAACAGCCCAGAATCAAGAGCAAAGACGGGCGGCAACCGAGCTGGAGGACAGGTGGCAGCTGTGACGGGTGCAGCCATCTCTGCCCCTCTGTTTGACCCTCACACTCCCCCTCGATGAATTCAGGGGTAAAAAGGACGGCACCCCCCATGCTGGCCTGGAGAAAGCTACAGTTAGAGCCATGAAGTAGAGCAGTCACCTTCTGTTTTTATTTTTCTTCATTTGTTTTTTCCTTCAGAATGTCCCTGTTTTGCTTGGAAAAGTTGTGTGCCTTGTTCAGTGGCTGAAGGCATTTAGCCCTGATCTCAGCCCTGCGCTGGGTATCGTAGGGGACAGTGTGGGGCTCCGGACACCCTAGCACAGGAACAGGGGTCACGCATAAGTCCAGGAGCAGGGGAGGAAAGGTAAACTGTGGACTGTCCCCTCCCCGCTTCAGTGACCATTTGCATCTGGTGTATCGGGCAGAACCTTTCCAAGAAATGGTCGCCGTGCGGCTTTAGACCTCCACTCACATGATGGCAGCCAAGTCACAGTCCCCATCAGCTCTCTGAATGCGACAGACGTTCACTCTCTCCAGAAGCCTTCTGGAAATATGTTGGGAGACCTCGGTGCAGCAGCTGGAGGCAATGGGAAGTATGGCTAAAAGAAGAAAAGAAAGAAAACTTTAAACCTTGCAGTTTAGAGGACAATGGCCCAGTTCTCATTTTAAAGATTCTGGAGAAACACCCATAGACCAGTGGGACAGAATAGAAAGCCCAGAAATAAGCCCAGGTCTATATGAGCAACTAATATTTGACAAAGGGGGCAGAAGCATAAAATGGAGCAATAATAGCCTCTTTAACAAATGCTGTTGGGAGAGCTGGATGGCTGCATGCAAAAAAGTGAAATTGGATCATCAGCTGACACCATACACAAAAATAAACTCAAGATGGATAAAAGTCTTAAATATAAGTCGCAACACCATAAAAGTCCTAGAGGAGAACATTGGCAGGAAACTCTCAGATATCCCACGCAGCAATTTTTTCACCGATATGTCTCCTAAGGGACATAAAGGAAAGAATAAACAGGTGGGACCTCATCAAAATAAGAAGCTTCTGCACGGCTAAACAAAACATCAGCAAAATGAAAAGGGAGCCAACTCTATGGGAAAATATATTTGCTAATGATACATCAGATAGAGGTTTGATCTCCAAGGTATATAAAGAACTCACTCAACTCCACTCCAAGAAGACATATGATTCAATCAAAAAATGGGCAAAGGACCTGGGCAGATGCTTTTCTAAGGAAGAGATACAGAGGGCCCAGAGACATTTGAAAGGATGCTCGGCATCACTAGCCACCAGAGAAATGCAGATCAAAACCACCATGAGGTACCACCTCACATCAGTCAGAATGGCCATCATAAACAGATCCACAAACAACAGGTGCTGGCAAGGCTGTGGAGAAAAGGGAACCCTAGTACTCTGTTGGTGGGAATGCAGACTGGTGCAGCCATTGCAGAAAGCAGTGTGGAATTTCCTCAAAAAGTTGAAAATGGAACTGCCTTTCAATCCAGTGATTCCCCTGCTGGGACTATACCCTAAGAATCCCAAAACGCCAATTCAAAAGAACCTATGCACCCCAATGTTCATAGCAACACAATTTACAATAGCCAAGTGTTGGAAGCAACCTAAATGCCCATCAGTAGATGATTGGATCAAAAAATTATGGTACATTTACACAATGGAATACTATGCAGCAGAAAGAAAAAAAGAACTACTAAATTTTGCGACAGCATGGATGGAACTGGAGAGCATTATGCTAAGCAAAATAAGCCAGAGAGCAAAAGACAAATACCATATGATCTCACCTATAAGCGGAACCTAACCAACAATACAAAGATGCAAGGGAAATAAGACCAGCAACACTGAAAGGAAAAGAAACCAACAGAGACAAGAGGGAAGGAGGGAGGGGTGGGTGAGGGAAAAGGAAGAGAAGGGGCAAGTCAAGGAACATATAGCAAGGCCTCATGGACAAAACCAAAGGGGAAGAGTTGAGGGAGGGAGGGGGCAAGGGAAAGTGGCGGGGGGTTGGCAGAGACAAATGTATTTGGAAAAAAAAAATACATAAATAGGAAAAAAAGAAAAAATAGGTTATAAAACCAGTATTTACAGCATGACTTCTATTTGATAAATATACATATCTATGAAAAATTTAGAAAGAGATAAACAAAAAAAAAAAGATTCTGGAGAAACAGAACATTAATCCTCTCAAGCGCAGACGGATCGTGGCTCCGTGCATGCAGACAGGGGCAGGTGCGCCTCTACCTTTCAGAACTTACTCTGTGTTTTGCGGGAGATAAAACCAAGTCCGTACAGGCAAAGACACAAAACAAGTAGAGAGATGGAAAAACACTCCAGACGATGATGACGATGCGAGTGAGGCTGCAGACTGACCGGATAAAAGACGGAAGAAGCAACGTTAACATTGTTCTGAAGAGAGCGACCACATGGGCACCTGGAGCAGGTGTAAAAGTTTCCCTCGGGGGAGCGGGGAGAGGCCTTAGCCAAATCCTGAAGGGATCACATGGGCGGAGAACAATGGAGACTTATCCAGACTAAGGGAAGTACACAGTCAAGAGTTCTCAGACACGCCCTGGCTGGGGTGGCCCCGTGGAGTGGGCGACGCCAAGTGACAGTTCACCTGGTTTGATTCCCAGTCAGGGCACAGGCCTAAGTTTCAGTTTGGTCCCCAGTCCTGGTGGGTATGAAAGTTCTGAGATAGGAAAGCACCACATACTTTCCTACTTACAAGTCATAAAGGTGGGTGCAGAGGTATTCACTAGGGCAAAACATTAGAGACTGTCTGCATGTCTGCCCATAGTTAAACAGACAATGGTACCTCTAAATGGAATAAAGGATGAGGTAGGTATATATATGCTCATGTATGTGAATTCCATAATTTATTGTTAAGTGAGGAAAGCAAATTTCAGCATAAGAACTATTAATGATTCTATTTTTATTTTAAAAAATGTACACACATACACAGCAGAAAAGATATGGGGATATATAACCCCAAATTTATAAGCAAAGACCGCTTCTAGAAAGGGGACAGATTTTCAGCTGGCCTGCGATCCTTGTAATTTTTAAAAGCTTCCAGTGCTGTGGAGATCCGGAACAGGTCCCATAGAAATACAGAGTATTAGTGGACTCCACCTAGGGAAGAGGGAGCGGCATCAAAGGATGCGTGTGAAGTTTGGGCCCAGTTTTAAAGGAGGGGTAGGAATTCACCCAATTGGGGAGGGGGGGTGGCACATTCCGAGTAGAAGGAACCTCACGACCAGAGCCCTAGGGCAGCAGGGGAGGAAATGCTGAGTCAAATTCACAGTCTTAGATGGGGCAAGTGTTCTCTGGCAAGATGCTTATCAGCAATAACAGCACAAGAAGCCAAGGCTCCGCAGTCACTCCAGGCGTTGTCCTTGACCTTAGTCCCAGGTCCTCAAGGAGGGCCCCTTTCAAGTGCACTGGAGCTCTTTGTGGCCAGAAGAAAGGACTTGCACCTTCTTCCCTGCCCTGCCTGTACCAACAGCTCAGTGCTGCTCCTTTTGGAACGGAATCTTGGCTCGATTCTGGTAACCTAGCTTCAGCTCCCCGTGTGTGTGTGTGTGTGTGTGTGTGTGTGTGTGTAATACAGTTCTCAGGAAATTAGAATATACATACAATGTCCAAGTATACTTTAATTATATACTTACATAAATTCATTTACAAAAATGTGTGTCTTCAATAACTTGTTTCTAGCAAGCAGAGTATAACCAGAGACATTGAAATAAAGAACAAACCGACAGTAACCAGAAGGGATGGGGGAGGGGGGTAATGGGTGAAAGAAGGGAAGGGTCATCAAGGGACATGTATGAAGGACCCGTGGACAAAGCCAAAGGTGGGTAGGATTGAGGGTGGGAGGTGGGGGCGGGTGGGGTGGGGGAGAGTGGCGGGAGGTGAGGAAATGGAGACAACTGTGCTTGAACAACAATAAAAAAAAATAACTTGTTTCTATTCATTTTTTCCCCACATGTGGTGACAGAGAATGTTACTGGACAGGTACCAGCCCACAGTGGGTCTGCCTCGGGCTGGCTGCTGGTGTGTGGGTTCTTGGCCTTGTGCAAGAAAGATTTCACAGTACGAGTCCAGGCAATTTTGAGAGGACGTTTATTAAAGCTGGGGGCAGCGAAACAAGGAAGGGTCAGCACAGAAACAATGAGAGAGCCTAGGCGGGACGGCCTTAGCTCACTGGGAAGTCAGAGAAAAGGGGGCCTAGGGGACAGGTACAGGGGTGAGTCCAGGAGAAGCTGCTGCTGCCCACTGCTCCCCTGGTTGCAAGTCTCATGGGGCCCTTAGAGTTTAGGAAGACCCACGCCTCTCAGGGAAGATGAGGGGGAGGGAGAGGCCTGGGCAAGCTCCCAGGAGGGAGAGGGCACCTGTCTTCAATAACTTCTAAACCATGCATTTAAATGAACAGATACAGTTGAAATATAACCACACAGACCATGTAAAGTGTTAATAGTTCTGCTCAACCTCACTTCATTTCTGAATGTTACTCAAGTCTGCAGCAGCCCGAACGAGGGAGAGATTTCCATTCTTTGGCACAAGCTCTTTCATGCTGCAAGGATCTCTCTCTTCCCTCTCAATCTAGAGCCAGTCAGAACTTGCCACTTTATTCGGCACGTGAGCGATGTGTGTAGAGGCACACCGAACACCACACCGAACACCACCCAACCAGAGTCGCTGGAATAGGAAAAGCAGTGTTTGTTCAGCAAACATGCATCGCACCCCGTGCGAGGCCGGAGACCCTGGGTCAGAAATGTTGAACTGAAGCAGCCATGGAGTCTGCCCTCGTGAAGTTTAACGGAGGCGCGGAAGGCCGGCGGCTCAACAGGTACCTACAGCACGGCTACAGCACGGCAAAAGGAGGGGCAACAGAGGCATGTTCGACGTGAAAGAAGCCAGATTCAAAAGGCCACATAGTGTATCATTCTGTTTATGTGAAATGTCCAGAACAGGCAAATCCACAGAGACAGAAAAGAGACTAGTGTTGTCCAGGGGCTGGGGTGCGGGGAGCGGGGTGGGGGTGGCTGCTCACAGGTGCAAGGTCTCTTTTGTGGGGAGGAAATGTGCTGGAATCAGCGGTGATGGTGCATAATTCAGTGAACACACAGAAAACCACTCAACTGTTCACTTTAAAACGGTGAATTTTATGGTATGTGAGTTATATTTCAACTTCTTAAAAAGTGCTGTAGGAGAACAGAACAGTGGTTGTCCTTATATTCATCAATATTAATATCTTTATTTTCTAAAACTAACTGTTTTTTTTTCTCTCTCTAGCTACACTGTGCTGTCCATTCTCCAAACCAAACTGTTTTAATAGCCCCTCGGAATTTTGGAATTTATCCAGGTACCCAACCGTGCACACACCCATCTCACTCTGCAAGTTCTTACAGAGTGAACCACAGCCTATACCCGTATCTGCATCTCGACCTCCCTCTCCATTGATAGCATGTATGCCAGGCTGGAGGCAGAAACACGAGGCGTCAGGAGCTTCAGAGAGAACCGCCTCCAGGTGGTTTGGACGAGGGCAGTGGTGAGATGCTTCGGGATAGTGTCGCCCCCTAGAGGTTTCCTCATGCAGGCTCCAGTCAGAATCTTTCCATTTTTGAAGAATGGTGGTCAGCAAGTCCTCTGATTTCCATATAGGTGAGATTTAGTAGTGGCGATAAGGTTGGAAGGGGGATTCGGTGACATTTCTTCTGCATTTACATAGTTTTTACTCATATGATGCGTTTACTTGTTTGTGGAAGCAAGCTGAGAAGGAATTAGGGAAACTGAGCCTTCCTACAAAGACCAACTTGATGGCACCACTGCATAAGGCCAGGGACCCCAAGGAAATGAACCTGCTTTTGTCCTAAAACAGTAGTTCACACACAGACCCGTCTGATGGAGCAGGGGGTCCCCAGAGGGAACTGTATGAACATTACTGCAGATAAGAAAGAATTCTCGCAGAGCGGGCTTGATAAAGCATCAGGGCCCAGAGGCGTGAGGGAGCAAGGATCCTGCTTCCCCGCCAGCCCCTCTCCTAAGCTTCCAGAGACACCCTCCCCGCCCCCGCGCCCGCCGCTTTGCTTTGGGAAGGACCGTCCAGAATGTCAGCCCAACAGCTCCCCCTGGAGTCTCCTCGGTACAGTGATTTTTTTTTTTTTTTTTCCCAGAGCGGCGCCTGCCAGGCCAAGGTCAGTGCCCTGGGTACCGAGGGGAGCAGCAGGTGGCAGGGAGGGGGTCCAGAGCCGTGGCCCGGCTGGTAGGGGCTCTGACCATAGGAGGGACCAGCCTCCAACCCTATCAGACCCCTTGCCCCAGACTCTGAGACTGGAAGGACTTTTCTCTGGGACCCACAATTTGAGAATTATCAAGACTATTTGGATTGGGGAATCATGGGGAAAACCTGTCACGGCTGCTCGGCTGCTCCGCAAGGCTGAGGCAGGGCAGGGGCAGAGGGAGGGGCTCAGAGCATCGCAGTCCGCGCACCGGCCAGTGAAGCTCAGGCTGCACAGCCTCCGTGGGCAGGGTCTGCTGCGTGCATTCCTCCTCCTTAGCCCACTCCTCAATAAGCGCTCCTCAAAGCTCCATCCTTGACCTTCCCTCTTTTCTTTCTAAATTACAACCTATGTCAGTAACTTCAAAACGTCTTTGTCTGCTTTAACCTCTACCCCAATATCCTGGCATTTAACGAGCTGCTCTTGAACGTACACTTGGATATCCCACTGGCTCCCCTAACTCAATAAATACCCAACTGGAGACAGTATCTCCTAGCCCCTTAAAGTTCTTTTGCTCACCTCCTTTAACCATCATTTACCATTACTTGAGCCACAAACCCACGCGTCACGTCAGCCCGGCCCCCTGCACGCCCCACAGCCGGTCACAGACTCGTGTGCGCTCTACTCCCTTAGCATTGCTGAGATGCTTCTCTCCCTTTGCGTCCCTGCTGCTGCTGCTGCCCAAGTTCAAGACCTCATTAATTTGGCTCCTGGCCGACTGAGCCTCCCGGGTGCCTTTTTTATCCCAGTCTTGTTCCTTCTCCATGTGAATCTGTGGTCCGACAGCGCTGTGTTTCCCTGTCTTCACAACAAAGAGAATTCGGGGTCTGTATGATGTTGTCCTTTGGCTGGGAGCTCCCTCAGGACATCGTTCCACACACACTGTAGCACAGTGTCTGGGATTAATGCTAAAAAAAACGTCTCTGGGGCTGAGCTAAGCTCTGCTGTAGTCCTGTAGATCTTATTTTACATTGGCTTCAGCCTTTTAATGGCATTTAAATATTCCCCCCCCCTTTTTTTAAGGAAATAAGATAATCAGTTTTGGGTCAAGGTCTTATGTCCTGATTTTTTTTAAAAAAATTTATCTATTTTTAGGGAAAGGGGAAAGGAGGGAGAAAGAGAGGGAGAGAAACATCAATGCGTAGTTGTCTCTTGCACGCCCCCTACTGGGGATCTGGCCTGCAACCCAGGCATGTGCCCTGACTGGGAACCAAACCGGTGACCCTTTGGTTCGCAGGCCGGCACTCAATCTACTGGGCCACACCAGCTGGGGCTTATGTCCTTAAATTTCACAGTGCCTTTTAGAAACATACCATCCCTCTACCCTCAAGCAATTAGGGGTCAATTCAATATGAAATGAATCATTTGCCCCATTGCATTTAATATTTTAAAGATGATATTAGTATCTTGTTAAAAGCATTACTATTTCTTTGATTTATTATAATGTTATTGCTTTTGATTCTGTTGGTTCTGGGTTGTTATCCTTGTGGCTTCCAGTATTAAGTGGACTGAGCGCTTAGCCATGAATATCTGTCCCTGATTTGGTTCTGTCAGTTTTGGTCACTGGAGGCTAAAGCCCAACTAGAGTCCTGTGTTCAAGACCTGTTAAGAGGAACACTAAAGCACTACACACCACATCTGTGGAACAGAAACTAGGTTCTGGGTTTTAAGGAAAGGATCCTGTTACTGTGGAGACTTAAACCAGCTTCATCGCTTCCCTGGGTGTATGTATTGCTCAGTCTCTTGCTGCTCAAGTGCAGCCCCCAGAGCTGCAGCGATGGCAGCGCCTGGGGGCTTGTTGGAAAAGCTCCGCCATAAAGGGCACCGTGGACCACGGCACCGCGGAAACAGAGCAAAGGTCCGTGCCGTTGCTGGAGGGAGGACTCCCAAGATAAAGGGAGAAGCTGGTGCGGAAGCTTCGCTTGGCTGCTGAAGCCTATGACCGCAGACTGAGAAGGAAGGTACCCGGACACAGGTAACGCTCCGAGTGTAGTTGGTGAGGGGTACCCTTCCCTGTCCCAGTGGGCTTCCTGCCTTGTGGAGACACACCACATATCACACACGGATACCTCCAGACACAGGCGTCCACTGCCACCCCCAAGCTATGACGCGTGAAACTCTGGGCCCAAAGCAAGCCGGGAACCCTGGGAGAGCGGCTGGGTAATGGAGCGTGAAGGAGGGTTTTTCTTGTCCTTAACATGGAGGCACATGGTCACCAGCACTCCCCACAGCGTGGATGCTGGAGGGGTTCGGGGGTCTTCCTGCAGCAGGGTGGATAATTGGGGCCACAGAGGCACGCCAAGAGGCATCGCTGCTTAGTCATTAAGCATCTAGAGACAAGACAACCAGATTCGATTCCCGGCTCTGCCAGGATGTTGGGTGAGTTACTTAATTCTCTGTCTCAGTTCCTTTATCTGTAATATTAGGTGGGAAGGTAAGGGCACCTACTACCTGTCAGGGTTGCTGTGAGGACTGCATGAGTTTGCACACTAAAGTGCTTAGAACAGGGGTGACAATAGTAAGTAACCAGATAAATGGAAACAAGCAAACATTTAGAGGTCAACATGCAGCGCGGCCTGCAACCCAGGCGTGTGCCCTACACTGGGAACCCGTGATCTTTTGGTTCGCAGGCCAGCGCTCAATCCCCTGAGCCACACCAGCCAGGACTAATAGCCAATTCTTAAAGTACTACTTTCCTTTGTCAGTGGTCATGTTACACTTTGTCGGTAGAGGGCATTAGAGAGACGTTGACGGAAGGAGGGTTTCCCCGGCAGCTTCTCCCGCTACGGGCTCCGCGAGAGCGCAGCAGCCGGCAGCGCCCCTCTCTGGTGAGACACCTTCTGACAGCTTTACCCTGCAGACTGGAGAGCTAACCAAGTGATTATTTTTTGCCCTTAGTGGAGCCATGGCTGCTCCCTCTCCCAGATCTGGAGCTACCCAGGTTGGGCAGCTAAGGGGTGTAGGATCTCTTCTTGAAACCTCCGTCTCAGCCCTAGGAATCTCTCCTATTCCTGTGTTTTCTAAAGAATATAAACATGAGCACTTGTTCTAGCCTGTCTCTTGGTATAATGAATAATTTTCTACAATGGACTTTCCCTGTTCAAATTATTGTCTGGTTTTCTTCCTTGATAGGTCCATGATTGATAATGAGTAAACGAAACTGTAATGTTCCAAATTGTTCTAGGAAGTTTGTATGTTGTCTATAAAATAAATAGTGCAATCTCTTATGCCATAATTGTATGTGTTAAACAGGTATACTGTTATGATTAAGTGAAAGTGATTAATTTATAAATTTTTATTTTTCAATCCAGTTAACATTCAATATTATTTATATTAGTTTCAGGTGTACAGAATCACTGTTAGACTGATTCATTTAAAAAGAAATATGTAGACCGTGGTGCTCATCATTTTTTTAAAAAAATAAGTGTGGGTATAAATGGGTTCATATTTGTAAATTCATAGAGGAAGTTCTGGAAGGACACGCAGAAGCCAGAAGGGTTAATACCTCTGGGGAGGAGAGAGAGATTTAAAAAGTGGAAAAGAGGTACATTCATTTTTTAAAAATCTACAT
Source organism: Pteronotus mesoamericanus (assembly GCF_021234165.1). NCBI lineage: Eukaryota > Metazoa > Chordata > Mammalia > Chiroptera > Mormoopidae > Pteronotus > Pteronotus mesoamericanus. The sequence continues at coordinate 180,566 of NW_026555123.1, forward strand.
TTTATATTAAATATTTTTATACTAACAATTATTGAACAGCTACTAAGTGCCAGATACTTTCCATATATTCTCATTTAATCACGAGAATAGCTGGGTAACACACAATTGTTCTTTCTATTTTACTGATAAGCAAACTGGAGGTCAGAGTGATTAAGCAATTTCCAAAGTTCTGGCTTGGCCTCTGGGAGATCAAAGCCACCCAGACTCTTCTTGAGTACACCAGCATTTCTCAAACTTGACCTTCCATTGACCTCTGGGAAGGAGCTCATGGGTGTGTTCTCAGGGATCATGAGCTTTCCAGGCATTTCCTAACCTTTGGTATGTCATTTCAGTGATGATCTTTAAATAGACATGTTCTGGACCTTAAGGAAGACGATCGTAAAAGAGCACCTTCAGGACATTGGAACTTTGCTTATGTTTGTGGTAGTGTTGTTGCCAAGTCAGGTCCTGCCTTATTTGTCCCGGGCCAGTCAGGACAGAACAGAGCAGACTCACAATGCATTCACGCTGAGGGAGGGCCAGAGTATATCATCGTGGTTCAAACAGAAAAAAGTGGTGGAGAAAGAAACACTCCTTATTCTGAACATGGTAGTATATGCCCATCACACTCAAAATCTGCACCTCAAGAGTCAGTGTTGTATTCGTGTTTGGAAAGGTGCTTTAGTTTTGGCCAAACTGTATTTTATATTTATACACCAAGTAATATGGTAAAATCATTTAAAAGTAATTGTTGAGAGTAAAAAAATGTTTTCTTTCAAGGGGGCTCACACACGACTCACAGGGGAGAAGATTGCTGTTAATCACGCTTCCTCTCCAGACACAACAGAGGACACTTGAAAAAGCCCTGACTCACATTAGAGATACAATGACTGGGTCTTGAACCAAAACCTAGAACTTTAAAACAGTGCTGAGGAGCACAGGACAGTCTTTGAGCTAAAGGGCGCGCCTGGAGAGACACCGAAGGGCAGGTTACCCGGCGCGTCCTGTTGGGCTTCTCAGGGACGGTTCCCCCAGACAGGGAACATCCTGACTGTGTAGAACAGCTTCTGAGCACAAATGTATGCCCCTGGGAACCCCTCCTAGTGAGCCTCTTATGATTACAACAAGCAAGAGATCGTTTTCTCTCATGAAGGATGCAAGCAGCAGGTCTCTAGCAAGTGTCCGTGCAATAAGGAGCCACCCTAGAGAGGGTGGACCGTCAGTGAGAAGGAAGCCAGTTTGGGGCTCAGTGAAGCAAAATCTCCCACTTGCACCTGGCGGACACAGCCAGGCCCACAGAGCCTGACCAGGGGTGTCCGACCCGCGGCCCACGGGCCACACGCAGCCCAGGAAGGCTGTGAATATGGCCCAACACGAAATCATAAATTTACCAAAAACTTTATGAGATTTTTTTGTGATTAGATGTCACAATGTATTCAACGTGTGGCCCAAGACAAGGCGTCTTCTTCCAGCGTGGCGGCAGAGACGCCAGCGGGTTGCACACCCCTGCATGTGGCTTCCCAATCTGGCTCGGGGCCACAGAGAGTGGGTGATAGACATTTTTATGGACTCAATACTGAGTTCTGGGAGCCAGCCGCCATGCCAGTGTGAAGTATGCCCTCTTGCCTTTGGGTAGAATCCAAGGTTTTCACTCACTGCTTCCTGATTTGTGCAGGACACTGTGGGAATGGCAGTCCCTGCACTGTCCTATCAAGGCGGTCATTGCAGGGATCATTAAGGAACCGGAACGGCTAATACTGAGAAGGACAGAATGTATTTCCCAAAGACCCCAACCGTCACAGGCCACTGCCCCATTCCCTCCCCCGCCTGCAACAACTCCAAGGCCACCTATACCTCCTTCCCTGCACTGCTCAGCTTCCCCACCTCCCTCCCTCCGTGCCTCCGGACCGGCCTCCCCGGCCGGGGTCCCCAAGGGCCTCCCCAGGGACCTGGGACCGGACACTCAGAGTCCGCTGCAGACAGCGGCGGGCGGCCCTCCCTTCCACGGCTGTGCTCAGGCCTCTGCTCACATGTTTCCACCCCAAAGCACTTACTTTCAAAGGGTGGAGGGCTGGGCCTTCTCACACAAGGTAATGTGCCTCTGGCCCAAACAGCCTTCCCGGAGGACTGCTGTTGGCTCTCCCCAGCTGCCTTTCCTTCTTTTCAGCACCCGCTGTTCCTTGGTAAACACCATTGCGTTCTGCTGTCCCACTGTCTCTGCCTGGACCCAGTCTCTCCCGGGGCCTTGGCCTTGGACCTGGCAGGGCTACCCCATTGCCTGCCCTTCCACCTTGCCTTCTGCACCCCACCTTCCATCCTGCAGGCAGGTGCTGTCCCTGCTGCAGCGGGGACGGCGGAATGAGGTCAGGAGGCTGCAGGGAGGTACTTAGGTGAGAAAACATTTGTGTTGCCAAAATGCCCCTGTTTAGATAAAGTCTCAGCAGGCAGAGCTCTGAATCAGCCGCCTCGGCCTCTGCCATTAAGCCAGGGCACCCCGCCCCAGGTCTGGGTAACAGCGCATCGGACTCACTCCCCTCGAACAGTGGGGGTGAGTCCTAAAGTTTCAATGGTGAATTTTTCTGAAGAATCTTACAGAAACATGTCAAATGAAAACCTTTTCTCTCTGCCTTGATAAAATGGGTTCATAGAAATGGAGACGAGATTATGCAGATATTTCCCGGGTTCAGTGGTTTCAGCCGAGCGCTGGCGAACACCCCGGCACCCCACGCAAACGTGCCCCGGAGCCCGGCAGCTCCCGGGCAACGGCAGCGTGAGGCGGGCCGAGGCTGGGCTCTCCCTGGCAGTCCTCTCCGGGCACGCGGGGCCTTTGCTACCAGACCCGATTTTTCAAGAGAAGATTTAAACGTCAATTGGTATGTGTGTTTCTGTGAGTAGGCCTATGTGAGATCAGTCTGTTTTTAAATGCTGGCCTAATTTTTCTTTTTTTTAAAGCAGACCAAATACAACTTATATTTCACCTCTGTTCTGGATTTAGAGAATCTTTTCGGGGTAAAGTTTTAGGAAAATAGGCAGGGAGAAAAGAGTCGACTCAGTCAAGCATTAAGCGCCTGGAGGCAGGGTTCCCTAAAAGAGTAGAAAAGCTTCCTCCAGTCCAAACGGCGTTATTCTCTCCGCATAAGTGTTAGCGGCTCACAAGTACGTTCTCTTTGATACAGTTTGTACAGGTCAGTCTCCTGTATTCTGCGTCCTTCTTAAGGTCAGATTGCAGTTTTGGTTTCCAGTATCCACAGAGCTGACTTTGTCCAGAAAACTTGCACCTTCCCAAACCCCAACCCAGAAGGTCCGCTCTCTCCCTTCCAGGAATACGCGCACCCCCATACAGACGGTCTAGCAGGTTAGGGCGAGAGGAGACCAGGCATAACCGGTGCTCCCACCTAGCCTCTCCCTGGGGATTTCTTAAAATGCTGTCATCAGACAGGAAACTACAAGCTGCACTTAATCCAGGAGGACCTCATCTACCAGGTAGTGAGTCACTAATATTCCTGTTCACATGAAAATTCCTCTGAGAGATCAGGACTTTAAAGCTACGCCATTCTCTTGTAGATGACTGCTAATTCCTATCTGAAGATCGAAATTCCTGCTCCAGGTTGCTGGCAGCCCCTTCCTCTTGGGAGGAAGCCCCCCACCTTCCACTGGAGGCTGAGAAGCAGGCACCCCAACTCACCTTCCGAGGGGTAAAGAGCCACACAGACAGCCAAGGCTGCGAGAGCCAGTCCCGCCTGCTGCATTCCTGCCTCTCCCAGGAGCTCAGGCTCAGACGCAGGCACCACTCCGCAGGTGAGGCTGTGAGATCAGGAAATGAGGCTCCAGTCATCCTGGGGGGCAAGGCAAGAGCGTGAGGAAAGCAAGCCAGCAAGCCCCGCCCCGCACCCACACCCCCAGGCGTGGCATGCCTCCTTCTCAGGTTCCTTTCCTGGAGAGCAGGATCTTTCTTGTGACCAGTCCTGTGTCTGGCCACAGGCGATCAGGCCATGTCAGTGGCCATCTGACAGCAGGTGACTTCATTGGGAGTTAGGGATGTGCATCAGGTCCCTTGGAAACCCTTAAAAAAATAGAATAGCTATCTACAAGAATTCCTCCATGGACCCCTACATCAGAATTTTGGAGTAGGAGGCCAGGAATTTGAATTTTTAAAAGCTCTACCTGGCCATGTAGCTTAGCTGGTTAGAGCATCATCCTGATGTCAAGGTTTGTGAGTTCAATCCCTGGTCAGGGCACATACAAGAAGCAACCCAATGAGTGCGTACATAATTGGAGCAACAAATTAATGTTTCCTCTCTCTCTCTCGCTCTCAAGAAATAAGAATTAAAAATTAAAAAAAGAAAAGAAAGAAGCTCCATAGGTGATTCTGATGGACACCTCTGTGGAGAACCATTGCACAAAAGAATCAGAGTTTTTAAGTACCTTGTTAGAACTGAAAGTTTCTGGGGACAAGGGTGAAAAGTCATAAAAAACATTATTATCTGGACCTGGTAGAAGGCTACGGAAAAATTTGATTCCACTCTGGACTTGGTTTGCAGCCAAATTGTTTTCCAATGAAGCTATTAGTTTAGGAGAAAGGGGAGGATGGGTGGAGGGGCCCTTCCCTGTAGGCCATGCCTGGTAGAAAAGGGAGCCAAGAGCAGGTGTGAGTAGGTACAAGGGCTTGTCCAGCTTTGCTGTTGATCAGCTGCCTGGATAAAACCACAGGGTAGGGAGAGAATAGTTGGATTCTAATGGCGCCTTTTCCATGAAATGGTTGCATAACTTCAGAAAATGTACCTAACTTTTCTGCAAGCCAAGAGTCAGGTCGGATGATCTCCCAGAACCCTGCCAGGCTTCCTGTCTGTCTGAGCTGCCTCCCAGGGTGACCTCTTGTCCACATGTGGCCCTCGAGCATTTGAAATGTGCCAGTCCAAATTCAGTTGTGCTGTAAGAGTGAAACACATGCCTGCTCCAAATGCTTAGTCCAAAGGTCTATAAAATATCGTTTATAATTTTCATATTGATTACACGCTAAAATGATAACATTTGAAGATATTCAGTCAAATAAGATGTTTTAAAATAATTTCACCGATTTGTTTTTACTTTTTTAATGTGACTACTCAGAAAATTTCACATTACAAATGAAGCTTATGTTGTACTTGCGTCAGGCAGTGCTGCCTCACGAGGTCCAGAGCCAACAAGGCGTGGTGCTTAACCGCGCTCCAATTTCACTCTCAAGAAGTGGAGTTATTATAAAAAACAAACACACACAGGAGACGGGAGCTTTGGAAGACACCGGGCGGGCAAAGACAACCGCCCCCGGAATGACAAGACCCAGACGCACAAATCAGCAGTCTCGGACTCTGCCATTAAGCAAGGGCACCCCGCCGCAGGTCTGGGTAACAGCACACAGGGCACCTGCGGAGGCGACTGTCGCCGCGGTGAACGCAGGTGCACCCACCACAACCACAGCGTCCTCTCTGGACCAAGCAGTGCGCCCTGAAGGTCAGAGGCAGGGAAGCTGGGCAAAAATTAAATTCTGAGACGGCCAACTTTTAAACATCACTTTGATTTGTAACGATTTCCAAAAGGATTTTGGTGTACAAAAACAACACGCGTGCCTGAGCACCCGTTCAGCAGCCTGGCACTGTGCCTGGCGTGGTCTCCCGGAGAGTCCTCCCGCAGGAGGGCTTGTCTGCAGGGGAAGGGAAGGGCGCCCCTCGGCGGGGAGAGGAAGCTGGGATCCCACCCGAGGCTGGGCTCGTCCCGACCAGCCTGGGGTCAGGCAGACGCTGTGCACTTCCGCGTGGCCTCGTCCTCGCTTTGCTTGACCGGACAGCTTCCCTTTCACCACGTGCCCGTTCTCCTGCAAGGCACGGCCGCCCCGGGGCTGCCAGGAAGAAGGCACAGGCACGGACTCCAAGCGCATGGAAAGCACAGGGGCTCCTCTCTGAGTCGCCCCATTTTCTGATTAGCATTTTCCCTCTCCTTCCCGGTCCCTCCTGGGGACCACCAGAGGAGCTGGTGGGTTGGAAAGGGGTTTCCTGGGAGACAGGTGCTGTGACGCGTGGGGCGGAAAGCGCTGAGCCTGCGCGCGGGAAACCACCGTCATCTGAATGACGGCCTGGGGCCAGGGTGTGGCGTAAGCCCGGTGCCGAAAAGCCCCCAGGATGTCCACCGATGGGAATCCGAGAGCCTCTGGAACACCCTCCGCCATGCCATTACATAGCAAGACATGCATGAGAGGAACGCTGGGTAGATCCGTTTCGATTGGGGTGGGGACAAAACCGAATAATAGGATTTCTGTCTGGAGGGAACATGATACAAGCAGTAAGAATGGGCCGTGTGTCTCTGTGAATGACGGGGTGGCCACAGGCTGGCACGGACCAGAGTTCACGAGGAAGGAAACCCAAGGAGGGTGATCAGAAAACCAACGTGGATTACTTAAATATTTATATCTGGACCTGGGCCTCCTACAAAACCGAACTGGGGAGGTGGCGGGGTGCAGAGCCGTAGAATGAAACACTTTGAGGACAGCCTAAAACTATTGTTCTGTAATTTTTCATTGTGAAATGTCCCTGGCTAAGAATACCGGGATGCAAACTTTAAAAAAAAATATTTTTTTAAATTTTACCAGAAAAACCAGATCATTTTCATTACAGAGAAGTCAAGTGTAGGTCATTTTAAAGGAGCTTATGGGGCCAGAACCAGGAACTCTTTACGCTGAGACCTGATTGAAGTTCTCCATAGAATGTTAGACACTCGCTAGTGCTGCTGTTTTCCTGAGGAGATACAAGATAGATATAAGATAGAGTGATAGACAGACAGACAGACAGATAGGTGTAAAGTGTACGTCTTTAGGCTGTCATAAAAACACTTCATGACATCCATGCTCTGGATAAAATCACCAATTTGAATTAGGGGGACAAAGATGTCAAAATAGTAACTTTCATGAAATAAAGTCAAGCCAGTAAATTTCCCTTGAAGATTGGTCTTGAAAATTTGTATAAAGAGGGACTATTTTGTAAATCATGTCAACATTGAAATATTTTAGAAAGATTTACAGTTGAGTGGCTCCCCTCCCTGAATCTTTGGTGTTGAGAATAATCACCTTCTAACCTGTGTGATGCTGGTTTTCTGATTTGTGGGTAACAGCTTTGTTGAAGGAGGGCAGAGCCAGACAGGGTTCTCATACTCAAAATACTTCATGGTAGGCTCTGAGCTACAATTTTTAAATATAGTATGCTGTTCTCTTCCAATTGCAAAATTATATTGGGTCCACTGGAGAAAATTTGCAATGTGCCCCCCCCCAAAATATATATATATATATATATAAATGAGAATGTTTAAATATCCAGAAATGATATTTCTTAACCTTTTGGTGCATATTTCTTTAGTCTTCTTTCTATGTAGATCTAGTCATTCATTCATTGCACAAACCTTTATTAAGAACCTACAGTATACAAGACGTCGTGTTAGACAAATGGCTGGCAAAGGGCTGTAGTCCCCTCCAAAGGGAGGGCAAGAAAGCAAGCCTTAGCCACAGCATCTGGTAGGTGACAGCCCAGGGAACCACAGCAGTAGGGCTCCTGCCACTGGGGCGTTTCATCCCGTCTGCGGGTGAACCAGCTCTAAAACATGCTTTTGAATTGCTGCCTAGTTGAGTATTTCATAGCACAAAGGTATTGTACTTTATTGAATGTAACTCTTAGTAGTGCATGTTTAGATTGTGGACTTTTTTCACTGTTACAAATAATTCTGCAATGCATCACTCCTATAATTCAAACCTTTATGCTCATTCTTTAGAATGAATTTTGAAAAGCAGAATTGCAAAGTTAAAGGGCACAGATATTCCAAAGGCTTTTGATATACGTTTAGGCTCTGATGCTGAAATATTTATTTATTTTTCTTCAACACTCTTCACATTTTCCCATCATCCTACAATGAGAGCTCTAATTGTATGAAGCAAATAGCATGCTTTAAAATAGCTTTGGAGGGCACATGGCAAGGCCCTTCCATCCTCTGAAGATCTGTTTCCCAAGGCCAGATTTAAGGCTTTTCTTGCACCTCCTGTAAATAGGAAAACATGTGCCTCTCTGGGTGAATAGTCAGTCCTGTACAATTTGTTCAGCCTCAGGACCCACAGCTTGACAAGCAGAAGGTGTTGCATAAACAAAAGACCCCTCTTCCCTAGAGCAAAGGGTGGGGCAGAGGTGCCCCTTCCTCTGGCAAGATGCAGCCAGGGCGTGGCGTCCGGCCAGCAGGCACCTGCACCCCCATACCTGCCCCGGCAGGCAGCAGCCGTGGGTGACCTGCTGCAGGTGCGCAAATGGTACAGCTGTCCAGGGCTCCCGCCTCCCGGTTTTGCCCTGATCTTGTTGCGCTGGCCTGGCCAAGCCCCTCCCATCCCGGCTAAAAAGCACCTCATTCCTTAAAGCACGACCCCGGAGTCACTGTGTGACTTGTTGCTGCCTTCTTTGCCACCCCTCTGGCCTGGGAGCAGGAAGCTCTTCCGGCCGGACCCACGGGTGCCTTGCTCACCCAGGGTGAGCGAGGAGGGAGCAGGGCTGGGCTGCTTGCCTGCACTTACCACCTACATTTTCATAAACTCTGGTCCTGAGTAAAAGATGTCCCTCGTAAGATGTTTCTATGAACATAAACTATAAGATGCAGTTACATGAACATGTATTTATCACAATATGGTATGAGAAAATATAAAAGTCACTTTTAACCAAATAGCCAGTCAAATGTGAACTTCTCGTTAACATTTGGTTGTCTATCCTTTTAGAATTTTTCATTTCTCTGTGAATATATTTTATGTTTACAAAAACACAGCCATGCAACACTCTCTGACTGTGACTTTGTTTTTTAGTCAACGAGTCAGGGATAGTCCTCCATGGCATAGCCATACCTATAGATCTCTGCTGCCTGTTCTGTAGCAAGGGAGTAATAGTATGTGTGGTTTTGCCATGGCTTATTTATTTATTTAATTTTCTCCACTGCTGAATATTTAGGTAGTTTGCTTGTATTCCTTTTCTGGTGTTTATGATTACTATCGAAATACTTTGATAAATCAGTCACTTTGTCACTCGTTTAAACATTTTCTTAAATTCTTAGAAATGGGACTTCTCAAAGGCATGCCCATGTAAATCTCTTTACTACATATTGCCAAATTATCTCACACTATTATAAATATCTCTGTGTGTGCCTCTCTCCTCCAACAGAGGAGCTCAGTGAGAGCAGGACTCCTCTCTTATTCATTGCTATACAGCCAGTGCCTAGCTCAGTGCTCTGCAAAAGCCAGATGCTTAGTGTTTATTGAATGATCAAGGAATTGGATTATTCAAATACACAGGCCTTCATTACATGGGCCACATCTTGCCGGTGTGCTCACAGAAGTCTACAGGGATAGTCCTGGCCTCTTCTGAATATCTATAGCCTAATTGGTAATAATATTTTGAATGTCTACGTCTCAGTAGAAATTGTTTTCTATACCACACACAAACCCCTTCCCCCTCAAAATTTTATGTTTAGTTTCCCTTAAAGCATGGAGGATGGTTAGATATAAAAATATGTAACACCAGGGGACTTACAGGCTGGAAACAAGAGCTAAGGGGAGTGTGTGTGTCTGGGGGGGGGGAGTGTGTGCATCTGTGTGTGTGGGTGTGTGGGTGTGATCTTTCAGAAATCTGTTTTCTTTAGAAACAGGATGAAACATCAGCTGTGATGGCTGTTAGGAGAGGCAGGCCAGGTCCCTGTCATGCTGTGCTTTCCTGACCTACTCTTTTTAATTAAGTGTGTGGTGGGGCTGGAACCCAGGCATGACAAAGTAAACAGAGGAAAGTGCAGGACTTATCAGAGCAAACAGAGTTTGAACTTAGAGCCAGAGTAGAGAATTTTCCTCCTACTGAATTACTTATTCCTGATTAACACTGCTGTTTCCTTCCCAGACTTAAATTTGTAACTCTTCTTTTTTAGATTTCATGCTTTCCGGATTTGTCAATAACCCAGACTCCTTCCAGCACCATTGTTACCAGTTTTATGATGATGCTGAAGCCCAGAAGTTCAGGGACTTGTCGAAGGTTAGTAAATACATTGGGAATTTGGGCGAAGAAGAACATCTCAAGCTAATAAAGCAAATAGACCACCACCAGGAAGGTCTGAAAAAGAAAAGCAGTAAAGGATCTTTCTGGATTGAAACACATTGTGTATCTACTGTAGACACTAGGTATGGATGCATGCATCCAGAAGTTATATGTTTGTGTGAATTGAACACACAGGAAAGTTTAGCATTTTACATCAGGGAGAGCTCTGGATTACCAAAAGAATGGCTTCAAAACACCTGGTTGACAATGTGGAAAAGATAACAAGGAAGCTTTAAATTCCAAATGTATTAAATATTTAATACAAAGAATTAAAATATAAAATTATCCAGAGGAAATATGAAAGTTTTTTTTTTGTTTTTTGTTTAAGTTTTGGAGCAGGCATGGACTTTCTAACTGAAGCGGTAAAGAATGAAAACTGGGACCACATGAAAAAAAGTGAAATTTCATGGATATACATGGGAAAATAAATCGCACTAAAATACAAATAGCAAAACATTGTGTGTGAGGGGGAACATTTGTAAGACAACAAAGGGCAGCTATATAAAGAGGTCTTATAAATATCAGTGAAGAAGTGTTCAGTGACTCAACAGAAAAAGTGAGCTATGGATATGAACAGAAAAGGCTCGTAAGTATTTTTAAATGCTTGACGTTATTCAAATTAGTTAAACACAAATAAAAGCAAAACAAAGTGAGATACGTTCTCACCTACCAGATGACCAAAGGTCAAAATGTTTCATATTACCTAGTGCTGTTAGCAAATATTTACCCATATATGGTTAATAGGAGTGTAAATTGGTGCTATGTCTTCAGGGGCAAATTTGGAAATGCCTATCAATTTAAAATGAAGTCCTTCAACTCAAGAGTCTCACTACTGAGATTTATACTACAGACACAGAGACATATATGCAAAGACGTAAGTTTAAGAATCTCATGGTAGCATTATTTTTAAAAGCAAATTTTTAAAAATACAACCTGTATATCTCTTAATAGGGTATCAAAGAAATAACCTGTGGCGTACCTGCACAGTGGACTATAATTCAACATTAAAAAGGTGAGAGTAGAATGTTGTAGGAAAAGATCTCTGGTCTGTGGGTGAAAAGACAAAATGAGGTGCAAAGCAGTGGGGAAACACCCAGCCCCATACACAGTTCTTCCCTCTCCGTTTCCTTTGGTATACCTGGTGACCGACCTCACTGGCCATTTAATGGCAGAGAGTAAATCATGAAACCACAGCACTGAAAGAGACCTCAGCGGGCTCTCCTAAAAGCAGTCTCAGCTGAAGTTGTTCTGTCTTGTTTCTAAACAACACAGAATTCTAAAGTATCTCACACAGTCACTGTCCGTGGCCCTTGTTTGAAGATAAATCTAGATATCCATATGTCTATAACTATGATGTGTGCATACACACATACACACAGATGAATGTAAATGCTGATACTACACACAGAAGGTTCCTGGAACGCCGAAGCACAAATTTTTACCGTGTTGGCCTCTGAGAAGAGGGAGGGTGTGGGGTGGTAGAAAAATCTTTTCATTGTTTCTACCCTGCATGGTTGGAATTTTGACTCATGATGTTTGCTTTCTATTGCTGGATTACAAATTAGCAAGACTTAAAGATTTGAAGCAACCTCTCTTTATTAGCTCACAGTCGCTACGGGTCAGGAGTCCGGCTTACCTGTGCTCTGCGCAGGACCTCACGGGGCCGCAGCGTCAGCCGGGGCCACCGGGCCAGCGAGGCTGGGGCGCGTGCCAACGCCGTGGCAGTGGCCTTCACTTCGCCGCTGAACTCAGGGCGGCTTGCTTTCCACGACCCGCCGGAGGGCGAGCGCTTGGTCTTCTTTCAAAGGGCTCACCTGGTCAGGTCCACGCAGGATAATCTCCCTTTTGATTCACTTAAAGTCAACTTAGGGACTTCAAATACACCTGCAAAATGCCCTCACCTTTGCCATACTATCGGCTATCAGCAAGTCGTGCATCCGGCTGCACTCGAGGAGGGGCCATTCCACGGTGGCTGGAAACCAGGAAGCAAAGCCACCCGGGCCTCCTTAGAGTTCGGCCTCCCACACCAGGGTTACCACCTAGGAAGGCAGGGCTTCAAACACTTAGTATATGTCGTCACTGCATTGGCGGAGCAGCCCTACAAAGTCGGGACTCTTATTGCCACCATCTACAGGTGAGGAAACAGGGGCATGGCTTGACGTGATGTGCTCAAGGCCGTGGGATCCGTAAGAGTTCTGGGTTCCTCACCACACCACATATACGTTTCACAGACACAGTAGTAAAAAAAAGTTTTTAAATATTCCAGTGATGGAAGCTGTATAACAAATAGGTCAACGCTTGTGGCCTCAACAACCACAGCATTTATTTCACTCATGAGTCTACTCCTTACGCCAGCGATGGCTCAGGCCAGCTGTGCCCAGCTTCACCTGGAGTGGTTTGGAAGCTGGCAGCTGGGGCCACCTGGAGGGGCTCAGTCACCTGTCCTGCAGTTGACTCTGGCTGCACCTCGGTGGCCTCTCCGTGTGACCAGCTTGTATTCCTCCTCACGGTACGGTGGCCGAGTATCTCAGGAGTGTGAGAGTGAGCCAAGTGGAAGCTATGTTGCTTTTTATGACCTGTCTTGGAAATTTAAGCAGGTTCTTGTCTGCTGCATTTGATTAGTCGGAATAGTCACAAGTCCCACCCTGGTTAAAAGCGAGGGGAGACAGGCTTCACCTCTCAACAGGGCATGGCCAGGTTCTGGAGGAGCGGGAGGACCTGAAACATGGCTGTCCATCTGCCTCAGAAAGATGGGCCAACTTATTCCTCTATGTCAGAGTTAGCCTGTCCCCAGACCATCCCAATAATTTAACTATTGTTTTCTTTAAAAGCATCCAAAAAAAGGCCCCACAATCTCAAGTAATAAAACATCAAATTAATGTCCATCTTCTCTTACATGTATTTCTTTAGGGTAAAGAACAAATGAACTATAAGCTCCTGGCAGATCTTTGCTGCTGGCTTTGAACCCGGAAAATTACGTTTTCCTTCTTCTTTTTTTTTTTTAATCTTTATTATATGTATTTCTATTACCATGGAGTCCCCTTATACTCCCTCCCCCCAGCACTCCCCACACTCTCGTCCAAGCCTGTGAGTCCTTGTTCCTTTTTGCTCCATCCCTCCACCCTCCACCCCAACTGGCTGTCATCTGCCCTCCCTCTACGAGTCTGTCTCTGTTTTGCTTGTTAATTCCGTTTGTTCATTAGATTCCACATATGAGTGAAATCATATGGCATTTGTCTTTCTCTGACTGGCTTATTTCACTTAGCATAATGCTCTCCAGGTCCATATATACTGCTGCAAAGGGTAAAATTTTCTTCTTTTTCACGGCTGAGTAGAATTCCATTGTGTAAATGTCCCATAGTTGTTCAATCCACTCATCTCTTGATGGACACTGGGCTGCTTCCATATCTTGGTGATTGTAAATAACGCTGCAATGAACATAGGGGTGCGTATGTTCTTTTGAATTAGTGTTTTGGGTTCCTTTGGTGTTTTCCTTCTTTTACCTGACTCTTTGGGGAAGAAACCTGGTACAGGATGGTCTAGGAAGCGTCAGCTCTTATCTTCTAAAAAACAGATGTAACCACTCATTCATTCATTCAGTGAAAATGTATTGAGTCCCCACCTTGCTCTACGGAAAGAGTAAGAGATGGAGACAATGTCTCTGCCCTTGAGGAACCGGTGCAGGGAGAGAGAAAGAGAACCAATAATTTCAATGTTAATTCTGGTGACAGGTCCCAGCCTTTTCTGGTCCTTAGGGGAAATCCAGACAACCACCTTACAGGTCCCCAGCTGGGCCCTTGTCTTATCTGGGATTGACACATCCTAGCACCCAAATTCTCAACAAGAAGGCTTCCAGCACGTGCAAGTCAGTAATGTGGTTCCCAAAGTGTGTGCCAAGGAACCACAGGTTTCTGCGCCCGACTCTTAGGGTGCTGTGGGCTGTTCCTAATCCGGAGGGAACCGCAGGGACATCTGTGGGACATCACACAGCTACTACTGTTATGTCATCTAGATCTAACACAATAACAGGAACTGTTTAGTATTTCTTTTGGCCTAGTGGTACCGTGAAAAATTACTGAGACATGAAGAACAACCGTTGGCTAAGAGAGTTTGAAAACTCCCCTAGGACTATCAATTTTCCGGATACTTCCTTATGGTTTGTTTTTGTTATTTTCCCCCCAAAGTGAACACACACAGATTGAGCCAATCTTTCCCTGGCGGCAAGGCCTATCCCCTGGGCCTCCTGCAGGGACCTGTCTTGGGGCCCACGGAGGGCATCCTGGGGCGGGGGCGGGGCATCACCTCCCCGCTCAGTGTGCCCTCAGCCAGGCGTGGCTTCCCTCGGGAGACCAGCCTCAGTCCTCAGCCATGCCTCCTGCTGACCTGAAGATTCTGCATCCCTGCCCTTTCTGCCTCTGCCCAGTTACGGCTGCTCAACAAAAGGCGGAGTCATTGTGAAGGGCTGCGGTGGGTTCAACGCCCCAAGATGGAGTTTCATTTGAACCCCTGGTGAGATGAGAAAGTCCTCTCCCTTCTCTAACATCTCTTTACCCTGGTTTCTTGCTGATTGATATCTGGGGCTACCATCCTAAGCTAGCACTGAGCATTTTACATGAACTAATAATAAATGGTACATGCACAAATGTGTTCTACTTGCAAGGCTTCTCCCCCAACGGGTGAGTAAGGGTCGGACAGGACAAGCCTTTAGCCCCTGTGCTGCGTTGCGTAGTGAGAACCGAAGAGAGAAGGACGCAGGAGACTGCACGGAACTGCAGCCCTGGCTCCGTCCTGGAGGCTGGGTTGGGTGGTGCAAGACGGTTTACAGGCAGCACACACTTAGGGTGAGTCTTGCAGGGAGGCTTGGACCTACCCAGACGTGTCAACAGGGAGCGAAAGCCTGCCAGACAGACGGAATAGGATGTGCGCTGAGGCGAGCCCCGCACCTTCTGCTCTAGGCTCCGTGCTGGTCCGGGGCTCCATGCAAGCAGGGCAGACGTGACCCACAAAGGCTTCAGTCAAGGGCGAAGGGACCACATCCCTGATTTGGTTAAGGTAGGGGGGATTTTCCTTAGACATCCTTCCTAGAGGCTTTTTTAAAATTGTTGTTCAATTCCATTTGTCCCCATTTCCCCCCCCATTACTTTCCCCTGCCCTACCCATCCCCACCTCCCACATTCAACATTTCCCTCCCCCACCCCTGGTGGCTTTGTCCCTGGGTCCTTGATGACCCTTCCCCTTCCCTGCCCTAGTATCCCCTCCTCCCCTGTGATTACTGTCAGCTTGTTATTTATTTCGATGTCTGTTGGGAAACGCCCTGTGTGGTTTCAGGAGCTGTAACCCTGCCAACAGGCTGGAGGGCCCCAAGGCTGGAAATAATCAGGGAGGCCTTGGAGAAACAGGCTCCTGAGGAGACATAACCTGTCCCTGGCCGGGGTGCAGCCCCTGCCTCTGCCTTGCCATGGGTGATCGGTGATCCATGATGGGTAAGTTATCTCAAGCTGAGATATGCAACCTAGGACAGATGCCAATCAAATATTGGCAGCGGACAAGAAACTGGGGGACACAGAGAAACCACACCCCTCAGCTTGGCTTGGACGTGGCCGGAGTCCTCATTCTGTCTGAAAGAAGTCTCCTGGTCTCTTGGCGGCTCCCTCCCCCTGCCTGGCTCAGGGTCAAAACAATACAGGAATCAGCCCTAAACCAGATCTGGCAGTTCCCGGGGAAATCAGGCCTAAAAGTATATTCTTTAAAGTGTGCTTTGTTCTTCCCTCAGAAGCTCTAGCCAGCTCACGCTGAGAAGGAAATTTACATTATTCACAGACCCTAACCCTTGGGCGCTCTTATGTTTACTATGCTCTCAAGTTTAGTCATCTCTCTGGTTTACTAGGCTCCTCTCGGGCCCATGTAAATTGGTGTGTTCCTGCCATTTGTTGTCTTTAAAACATCACCCATTCTCTGTGAACACTAACATACAGATGTAATGAGATCACCTGTGCGTTCCTGTTACCTAGCCCCACTGATAACCTTTTCAATAAAAGCCTTTGAACAAAGGGACTCAGGGCCTCCCCGCGAGAGGGATGAGCCACGTCCCCTCTCCCGGCAAACAAGTGTCTGCGACGACTTGTGTTTACCCCCCTCATCCATGACAACCCCGGACGGGCTCTGCGGGATTCGGAGCCCTGCGCCCACCTCAGCGGGCCCCGGACGGTAACCCTCAGATTCTGGGAGCACCGCGCTCCCTGCGACTTGCTCCATCCCCCCCGGCAGTTGCTGCCCAGCCTGGACAAGCAGTGACCGGAGCAGCGCGTCCCGTCTTGCCACCCTACTACAGATGTCTCTGATTCTATTTCGCTCACTTGCCTGTTACCTTGACCAGGTTCCATTTACAGGTGAGAGCGTATGGTATTCAGCTTTCACCCCCTGGCTTCTGTCACTTAGCGTCCTGCTCTCCAGGTCCTTCCGTGCTGTCGGAAGAGGGAGGAGTTCCTTTCTTTCTGCTGCGTAGTATTCCATTGCGTGCCTAAGCCTAAGCCTTCTTAGTGTTTGCTTCTCAGATTGTAAGTAGCCCCAAGTTAGAGGTAACTGGCGCTGAATACATAGGCTTCTTATTGCTGCTACACCTCTGTCCTTTGAAGTCCTCGGTGGGAAGGACACAGGCCTACCAGACACCAAGAAAAATGCTGGAGCTCTAGGCACCTGTCCATGAACAGTGATTCGGCTTCCTGTTACAGCTTCCAGAAAGAAAGGCTAACCCGCCCGCGCAGGCCATAGGCTTTGACCCTTCAATGTTTCCGCGGTGCCCACAGGGTACAGTGCCAGCTCCTTCACAGGTGAACGAGGTTCTTGCCTCCCTGTTCCCTTCACATCAGCTCGCTGCCTTCAACCCCACCTGGCTCCCCACTCCAACGCTCTGCTGCCACCACGTGGAATTACCTGCAGCCCCACTCCGGGCTTTCTGAAGGCCGCGCCCCCTGCCTCTCGGCCTTCCCGCCCTTCCCAGGGCCTCTCTCTCACCTTCGCTGGAGCCCCCCTGTCTTGCTCTTAGTTTTTGGGACCTGCCTTTCTTCCCCAGGGGCCCTGTGTTTGCTGCTATGATAGCACTCACCGCGTTGTCCCGAAATGCCCTGTCTCCTGTACGGCTCCATGGGGGGCCTGGCCTTTCTTCCAGGAGATGGTGTCTCCTTCACCGTCAGACCTCGAGTCTCTAACACACACCTGCTGCCGAGGAATGAGCAGGCGGAGCATTTGCTCAGTAGCTGACCGAACGGATGTTGTGGGAGTGCAAGTACTGTGTTCATTTTCACCCAAAGGAGCCACGGATGTTTAACTGGCCACAACGTTTATGAACTGAAATGTTACTTTTTAAAAGGAGAATAGGGCAAGGGCTTGCATAAAGATTAATAATTCTACACGGGGAGAATAGAAGAGCAACACAACTATAATGTTAATAGCAAAGGGGAGAAGAAGGACATGATTATCCCAAGAGTAACTTGAACTTTGGCAAGACAGGTTGGGGGGCATTTCCCTGGAATTCGAAGACATTCCCACGGCCCCTGGGACCAGGCGGGAGGTCACAGACAGTGTGGGAAAGGAGTCTTGGAAAGCCCCCGGCGTATCCCTCATCAGCTCAGAAAGGATGAGCGACTCGTCCACAGGCACCTGGGCCGGATTGTGGTCCAGGGCACAGGATTCAGGAGAGCAGTCTCAGGCGGGTGCAGTGGGCTGGCTTGCCAGCTCTTGAAATTCAACAAACAGACCAACAAAACAAATTAAAAATAAGGGTAAAGAGGATAATGGCCCTAAAGATCTCCACATCCTAATCCCTGGAACCTGTGAATAGGTTGCCTTATGTTGCCCCAGGGGTTTTGTGAATGTGGCTAAGAAGCCAGAGATGAGGAGCTTATCCTGGTTTACCCAGGTGAGCCCCAGATAACCACAGGTGTCCCTAACTCAGAGAACATCCCCAGCTGGGGTCGAGGTGGGCGTGGCTATGGCAGGGGGTCCCGGCGATGCAATGTGAGAAGGAAACTGAGCTGGCCATTGCCAGCTTTGGGGGTGGAAGCAGGGTCCATGATCCTGGGGCAGCAGGAGGCGTCTGGAAGCCACAAGAGGCGAGGAGAGAGGCTGTCCCCTGGGGCTCAAGAGAAACCGGCCCGCTGATGCCTGCCTGATTTAACCCAGGGAGGCCTGCTCTGGATTCCAAACATAAAAGCTGTCAGAGGATGCATTTGTCTTGTTTTAAACCATGGAGTTCATGGTAATTTGTTACAACAGTAGAAGAAGGACAACACAGGATTCTCTCTCTCTCTCTCTCTCTCTCTCACACTATAACCTCTAAGGGGGCCACACAGCTTCCCTCTCTCTTCTATGGTTTCTTCTCATGCTTTTGCAGTATTTTTACCCTTTCAAAGATCCCTGGGGGTTATTTCTATCCCATTTCTTTTGGGCTCTTATGTCGAGGGGGGAGCAGGCAGCTTGCAGAGAAATTCGCTGGGCCTCATGCCCCAGGACAGGCCTCGGGGGCCCCTCACTCTCCAGGGGGCTATGTCAGCCAGGAGGAGCCCAGTGCCAGTCCACTCGGAACATAGAAAAACATCAGCATCTCTGCTGGCCGAGATACCAGGCCTAACACCGAGACTATTGTTATAGGCAAATGCCCTGGAGGTCCAGCAAGAAGGAAGTACGGTATTTACACATGGCTTTCCAAGAAGATGAGGTCACACAGCTTACAATGTGGTCCTTATACCTGACCTCTCCTGAATACCTGAAAAAGCTCCAGCCACTCCCCTGCCACTGTGCGAAATAGCTGAGGGTGGCGAGGTGTGACCTCTGACATTTAGGAATGACGGTCCATGTTTTATCCTGCTCTACCTAGCACTCCCTGGGTATTTAGAGGCAATTGTCTCCCTGCCTCCCGCTCTGTGTGATTGATTGGATGGTATCCCTGACCTGGAAACCCGGGCACCTGGGCAGTGCTCTTAATTAAGCGACGAGGTCAAATCAGCATTGAATGCACAGGGGTGTGTGCGTTCAGACGGATGCTTTCCTCAAGGACACGCAGATGCCTGAAGAAGAGCAGAGCATGAGTGCGGGTCGTCACGGGGCTGATGGGACCGGACGGCTGCCCAGGCCTCGAAGCACCGTTAGTTAGTGCTGCTGGTTATGTAAACCCCGCAGCTCCTTGCAAGGGCAATCAAAAAATGTGAAATGCTTCAAAACCTGTTCATTAGAATCATTGTTCCTGGGAAATACACAAATGCCAAGGGGACACACGAGGCGATGCCATGGATTTATGCAAAGAACAAAGCAACGGTGGAGAATGATAACTCACTGATCTGAGTTTGTCAGATCAGTGGAAGCATCTGAGCTTCCTGGCTTGGGGCTGGATCTAAGGTGGGTCCGGGAATATTCCTGGGCCTGGTGAAATACAGTTAGGTAATAGTCACAGCCACGTGGGTCTAACTGAGGTGGAGAATCCAATGTGGAAACAGAGAGGCATGTCAATGGCTCGCCGACCCACTGGGACAATTGGCCCAGCACCCACGGTGCAGGCTTCTGAGGAGCCCTGCGTGTCAGGTGTGTGTGTGAGACCAGGCCTGCTCCCCAGCCTGAGAACTGGACGTACGAAAGAAAAGGGGAAGTACCGATTTTACAAAAATGAAACCATGCTGTTCCATGACTGGTTTTTACTTTTTAAACATTTCATGCAGATAATTTTGCATATCATTACATGGGTCTACTTTACCCATTAGTATGCTATTGTTGGTACAATAATTGAGGGTATAAATCTCTAGTTAAAGATGGTTAAGTGGTTTGTATGTACTTTTTTTTTTTCATTTTCAGCAACCAATGAAACTTTTTTCCTTTGTACAAGTACCTGTTTAGTTCTTTAGAATAAAGTTCCTGTTTAGTTCCTAGAATTGGGATTTGGAATTTCTGGGTAAAATGACTTAGACTTTAAAAACATATTACTAAGTTCCCTCGAGCACGTAAGTGTGAGTTTGCTGTTCCACACCAACAATGCCCATTCGCTCTACACTTCCTGCCAACATTAAATGTCATCGATCTTTCTCAAATTTGCCAAACCGAGAATCAAAACCACTCATCGCTGTTTAATCTTACATTTTAATTAAATTCAATGGTTTGGGTTTACATCGAAGTAAAGATTTATTTCTATAACATAGCAGTTACAATACTTAGAGTAATTTGCAATAATTAGAAACAGGCATTTCGTGATGCTATGGACAGATAGAGTTCCCTAATAAATAAAATAATATCTATAAACTCATAACAAACTAAATCAAAATCCACCTCTTACCACATCCACAGATTTCATTAGAATTAAATTCAGCATGTCTCTTAGCCCATGAAACAGACAGTAAAAATACAGTAACCATTTGTGAAGTGGCACATGGCTTTTGTCAGGAGATCCTAAGGATATTCATTCATGTGGAATGAATTACAAGCTACCCTGCCCCAAAGCAAAATGGTAGTCAGATTTCTCTGACGTCCTGTGATAGTGCAAGTTTGCATTTGGAAGTCACATAATGAGGAGAGGGAATTCGTAATTAGGGAAAGAAATTCCTTATTGGGCTATAACTTCATGGTTTGAGCCCAGAGGCAACACCACGGGAAAGCAAGCAGAAACCTAACCGCACGTTTGATCGCGGGGTTATTCGTTGACGGACAGCATATACATTTCAGTCAGCACATCCAGGATTATGTAACCCGATAGACATCACTTTGCTGGCAACCCTGGCACAGGACCAACTTCCCATTATCTCTCCGGTCGGCCCCGCCCGAGTGCAGGCTGGGTCTAGGAGAGAGCCCAGAGCGCGCACAGCAGCGCACACTGCCCGCCAAAGGACACACCAGGGAGGCGCTCGCAACCCCTTTCCACCCAGGGCGTTTCCCGTGGGCATTTGAATTGTGGCTCTTCTGAACTTGCTGTGGCTATGGTACCCGCTTGCTCACTGATCCCCAGCCTTCCAAAAATACTCACAAGAAGGAAAATCGTAAGGTGAGATTCTCGTCCCTCCTGCTTTCTTGGCCTGAGAGCGTGGGTTTGTCACCGCAGAGAGCACTCGCGGGTTTCCTCCGCTGGGGGCACAGGTTGCTGGGCTGGAGCCGGTGGCTCGCCCGCTGGCCCGGAGCCCGAGACGCGAAGCCATAAGCAGCATTCTCTCTGCCTGAACACACCAGCGCTCTCGGGGCATGTGGGTCCATCAGGGGTCCCAGTCTGTGCGAGGCCCCGCGTCTTTCCCATCGTGGCCTCGTCTGCACAGGGAGGATTCCACCCCAGCGTTGCCTTTCCCGAAGCAGATCCGTGGGTCTGCTACCTCACTACCGTGGAGATCCGTTTCAAGGCCACCGGTGACAGTGAAGTCTTTGCTTACTCACTTGGACTGTCTTGGGGAGCGGCTCTGGGTTTTGGGAGGGCTGTATCTTTGCAGGCAATTCTGTCCCAGGCTAAGCCATAAGAGGCTCTTCGGCTTAAGCCGCAGAGGCAGAGAGGCAGCTGCTGCGGGAGGGGAGCAGCACCGGCCTGAGCAGCGGTTCCTAAAGCGCGGTTCCTGACGGCAGCTTCGCTGCCCGTTGGGAACTTGGAAACGCAAACTCTCGGCACCTAGTCCGTCAAAACTCTGGGGATGGGTCCCAGGCAATCCCCGTTTCAATGTGAGTTATAGGTGACTCCGAAGTCTGCTAGAGCTTGAGAAGCATCGGTGGAGGAAAAGCAACCAGCCTGAGCCCGCGGTGAGGAGCAGCGGCCCCAGGGACGGCGCCCCGCGGCCTGCTGCAGGCTGCGGGGCTGGCGGGCGGGTCGGCGAGCCTCAGGGTGCAGGTGGAGAGGGAAATGCTGAGGCCCGGAGCTCAGGCGGCCCCCGGGTGCCGGAGGGCAGTAGCTTCAAGGGCTGAAAGCAAAAGAACGAACGAATCCAGGGGCGCCCGTCATCGAAGGGGACAGTGAGTCTTAGGGGGTAGCGTGGAGGGTGAGGAGGATTTGGAGCAACAGGACGAGGTAGCAAATGAAGAAGACAGAGAACCCGGACGGATAAACGGTTGAGCGGAGACGGGGGTGAGCAAGGACCAGAAGAGCCCCTATTCCTCTCCCCTTCCGGTGAGAACAGGGACAACTCTAAGTCAGCGTTCTGCCGGCCAAAAGCAAAAGGAGCCAGGGCCCATCTGCCCGATGGGGTGCGGGTGGGAGGCTGGCAAACGGGAATTTTTACCCACGGGCAACAGGGGTTCTCGGCCTGCAACTAAGGGACACGAGGCTTGCGGATGTTGAGGTGGGGGAGGCCCCCCCGAGCCGCCGGCAGGCCCTGCCCGGCTCCGGAGGGCGGGTGAGAGGGCGGAGGACGTCGGGGACGAGGGAACACACACACACAGACGAGACACAGCCCGTCAGGCTGGAGCCACGACACAAGCTCCGTCGCTAAGAAAAGGCACAGCCGGGGGCACAGGAGCGTGGCTGTCATGTTTCTAGAGCTGACAACGGCAGCGTTCTGAGACCACGGAGAGGACAGGGAAGAAGTACTTCTGACGGCAGAGGTAAGAGCAAAGACAAGCCCACACTTAGGAAAGTCTGCAGTTCCTGTTTAGGCAAAGCATCATGGGCAAAGAGAACCCGCGTTCTAATGAAGGATGATAGAACACCCTGCAAATGCCAATGTGACATTTTTAAGTAAGGCCCTCTGTTTTATAAAGATTTTATTTATTTTTTATTTTTAGAGAGAGAAGAAGGGAAGGAGAAAGAGAGGGAGAGAAACATCAATGTGTGAGAGAAACTGGTTGCCTTTTGCATGACCTGGCCCACAACCCAAGCATGTGCCCTGGCAGGGAATCAAACCAGTGACCTTGTGGTTTGAAAGCCAGTATTCCATCCACTGAGCCACGTCAGCCAGGGCAAGGTCCTATGTCTTAAAGATAGTTCTTTGTTTAATATGGAGAAAGGACAGGAAAAGTTATATAAGATATAGACTTTATTTCCATGGATTTCTGAAATTATATGCTTTTTAAAAACCTCTACCTTAATTTACCCCCAAAATATTAACTATTAAACCAACCAAACTGATACAATAATTACTCTCAAAAGATAGTAACAGATTGTAAGACATAATAGGTTGTAAAATAAAACAGATTGTAACCAATTGGTTAACAGAAACAATAAAAACTAAACTAAAGGACTTGAACCTTGGTAACGATTTACAGAACTGTTTAACTTAATAACAAAAGTCCGCTTTGGATCAGTAAGGCATTGCTGCATTATTTCTCAGAGAGGAAGGCACCCAATCACTAGCATCAAAAGTCACAAACATGTAAGAAAACATGAAGACAGCCCGTGGTTCACATGCTACAAACAAAAGCTGGTGCCTTTGGGGCTTCGACTTTTGTATCTAAGTAACACTAAACTGTGCACATGTAAAATTTACAGCAACTACATTCCCTTCTCTAATAAAGGCTAATCATTTTTGACAGATCAACCTGAAAGAAAAAAAAAAAAAGGAAAAGTCAACTTTTCTAACACTACTTTGAAAAAAAATGTTTTGTCTCTCAGTATCAGGCCAATTTTTTTTTTTAAATGATGTAATTGGCATAATATTTTGGAAGAGTGTGTGAACAAATTGACAGCAGCTAAAACAATTTTAATGGCACATTCGGGAGCTCACATTCAAAATGACATTACTGGTAAGTCCTTTCCTGTGTGTGAATTCAAGTCCTATGGTTATAAGCCACATAGCAATACTTTGTTCATGTTAATTTTTAACAAGTATTTTGTTCAATTTAGTTATGCTTTTCAAAACAGTTAAAACTCTAACACATGACGTTTCGGGGCAAAGATACTGAAAAAATAGCACTTCAGGAAGATGTTACTACAGCCAACGTATTACAATAATTTCCTAAAGTGATTGCCGAAAAATAACCTAGATCTAGTGTTAGTCACTGTCATTTATGAATATTATGACAATTTCTCACAAGTGCATGAAGCCGATTCTGCCAGTAGTCACAACTCACTAAAGCACTTGAGAAATTAAACTTCAGTCTGGATCAACATATATGACAGAAAGAAATGTTAGTGTTCACTATTCATCTTACTCATGATCTCATTTACTTTGGCCATTTCACTGTTTCAACATATCTGGAAAATGAGGATCCAAATACAATGCTAACTTTCCACAAATTAGTCACCTGAAAGTCTGAACTGTTTTTCATCAGCAACAGACTCCCTTAAAACTATATGTCCAGAAAACTTAACTAGGTGTTAATCTAATAGAGCTATTAGCAAAGCCAGGTAAACAGCAGGAACGATGGAATAAATGGGCCTCTAAATATCACACTATATATAGAGAAGCAGAATTACAAGTATATCACTTCTAAAAATGTGTACGTGCCTCCTGAGCAAGAGGATCCAGGAATCATAATGATTAATACAAGTACCTAACATGTTTTCTAAAATGCAGTTTAACGTTGGCTACCCATAACTGTCCTGCCCGCCGTGCGTTCATCCCCGGCGGCCGCACGGCGGGCTCAGACATCGATATGGACGCCGTGCTTTGAGGACATCGCTTGTCTGGTCCCCGTGAAATACATAGCCAGGGAACAGAGGTGAGGTAAAGATGACGTGATCACCACATAAAGCCAGAACGGCACGGGAGAGGTTTTTCCGAATGGGCATATCCACAAGCCGTGGCGAATGCCATCGCGGACGTGGTGCGAGGTCCAGGACAGGAACAGCATCCAGGGGAGGAAGCACCACGAGTCTTTGAGCTTGAAGAGGTGCATGGTGAACTTGAGGGTCAGAGCCACCGCGGGTATCACCGTGGAGCAGTGCAGGAAAGGCCTTCGTGGGAGAGTCAGCGCAGCCTGTGGGCGAAAAGCCGAACACTTCCTTCAGAAACAAGGATCCGTAAAGGGGCTGGGTGAGAAAGAAGGGAAAGTGAGTACGAGAAATATTGGGTTGGCCAAAAAGTCCCTTTAGTTTTTGTCGTAAAATGAAAGATATATTTTTTCATTTTCAGCAACGACTTTATTAATTTGGATATTTTGAGTATGTCTGCTATCTCCCGTGTGGTATAATGTTGATTATTCTCAATTAATGTCTTGATTGCTATCAACTTCAACTGTTCTACCTGCCTGCGGAGCATCGTCCAGCAAGAAAACCCCAGCTCGAAACTTTTCAAATCCCTAATGACACATATGATCAGTCACAGCACCTTCTGCATACACTGCACAAATCTTTTTATTGCGTTTCAGTTGCATTTTACCTTTCCTGAAATAATAAAGCATAATATACCGAAAATGTTGCTTATTTTCTTCCATCTTCAATATTAAAATGGCGACTCAAAAATGCACCGATTTTGATGTTTTTTTAAATGCACGCTGACATGAAGCTGTCACAATACAATCTAACAAAATTGTTTCGAATGAAGTTACAGACAACTAAGCGCTACTACAGCCATCTCATGGAAAAAACCAAATGAACTTTTCGGCCAACCCCATATATATATAAAAGTAATACAGAGGCACAGACAACAGTGTGGTGATAGCCAGAAGAAAGGGGGGGTGGGGAGAGCGGGGAAGAGGAAAGCGGGATGAATGGGGACGAAGAGAGACTTTCCTGCAGGCGACGGGCACCATGCAGCGTGCGGGCGGTGCTTTGCTGAGTTGCACACTTGAAACCTGTATGGTCTTCACCAAGGTCACCCCAAGAAATTCAATTTAAAAAATTAATTTATTTTAAAAAAGGATCAATACCAGGACAATGCCATACTTTACACGCACCATCGCATTTAATCCTTATAACAATCCCATGTGTCAGGGATTGTTTTACAAAAAGGGGCCTGGGACTCGAGGGGCTAAGCAACTTCCCGGCGCTGGGCGAGTCAGCGGGGAGCCGGGACTGATCCGGGGCCTGCGCCCGACTCCGTGGCTTAGTCTGAACACTGCGGCTTCTGAGTGAATCAAAGAACAACGGGGCATAGAGCCCAAATATCTTTAAACGTTACAGTAAGATAGATGAATTCTCACGCTTATCCCAATCTCCAACATTTGTTAACTCTTGGCTAAGGAGCATCATTTAACATGCTCGTGTAATCCTCTCAGCAACCCGTGGAGATAATTAGGGTTATAATCCACATTTTACAGGTAAGGAAATTGAGACTTTGAGAAGGAATGGCATGCTAACATGGTATACAAGACTAGGATTCAAACTCAGATCTTCTGATTCCAATCTTGTACTGCCTCCATATAGAGCGAAAACAATTGTCTTTAATCAGGAGTTACTGGTTCCGTATTGGTCGAGCCTCTAAACAAGTAAGGCCACCTCTGAGAAATACCCAGTACGATACCTGACACATAAGGGGAAGCAGCAGCCACCATTTCGCATTCGTTCAACAAATACCTACACAACATGCACTGGGTGAGCCGGGAACTGTTCTAGGCCAGTGGGGAAGAAGCCCAGTCCTTGCTCTGTGAGTCTGTATTTCTTTCCGTGAAATGTTTACAGATCATAAATACTTAAAAGGTAAGCAAATCTGTTGATACTTAGCAAATATTACCTGAACTGCCCCGCCAAGCTCACTCAGTTCACCTGCAAGGCGCCATGGGGCTGAACCCCTGAGGCCTAAATGAAATTCCGCACTTTCTCCACCAGGGACAGCGTCCTCACCAGCCCACTGAAAGGCACAGCTTGGGCTCCCAGAGGGGCCGGGGAGCGAATCCACTGAGGCCACGCCCCAGGGCTGGGGTCGCCGTACAGCCGTTGAGCTGCTGCAGAGCTGCGTGGGCTGCGTGCGCACAGTAGGTCATGGAGAACGCGGCGGCAAGTGCCAGGGTGGTCCTGAA
Organism: Pteronotus mesoamericanus; assembly: GCF_021234165.1. NCBI lineage: Eukaryota > Metazoa > Chordata > Mammalia > Chiroptera > Mormoopidae > Pteronotus > Pteronotus mesoamericanus. The sequence goes on from NW_026555123.1 coordinate 207,520, forward strand.
GGAAGAACACGGACACAGGAAGGACAGGGAGTGTCCCTGAGAGTGTCCCCGCTGTCCGTGCGCACCGTCCGGGAGGCATCAACCCAAAGTGCTCAAAAGAGGCGGATGGGTGGGCTTTCTGACTTTAAAACAGGGCTCATCTTCTAAGGCTCTAACTAAAATGCTGCTGCGAAGTTCAATATACTGTTGCTAACAACATGAAAGGAAAGACCTGAAAAATTAAACAGATACGACTCTTACCTGTAAAGATAGGGATCTAGCTAGCAAAAAGTGGTCTACATCAATAACAGAGGCCAAAAATCCAGCTAAAATGATTTCTCTCAGGTCAGTCTTCTTCTTGACTCCAATGACTATTGCCCAGGACCACAGGCCAATCACACCGTGCACCGCATTGTCAGAGAGGGCGCGAAGCCAGTTATTCTGCTGAATTATGGAAAACTGCAGAAGTCTGTCGGCCATCAGGCAGAATATGCCCAGGCCGAGGCTGCAGAGTAGAGACTCAGCGCTGCAGGACTGGAGTAGAGCCTGGGCCTTCTCGGCCTCGGATGCCATCACGGACAGGGCGTCAGTGCACGTGAGGAGCCATCACACACGGGCAGCTGATTCTTGCTGACATTCCCGGTCGCCCTGACATAGAGAGCAGAGAAAGATATTAACAGCGACGATGGGCTGCCATACAGTATTATCAAAACATTATCAGCAATGATTTCACAAATATAAAACCAAGTTGTAAAACCTGGTATTTCTTTTTCTAAACTGGTCAAACTTTATTTTTCCTAGCTTTCTCGAGATACAATCACTTTGGTACACTGTGTAAGTTTAAGGTGTACCATGTGCTTTGATATACATTCACATTTTGAAGTGAGTACCACAGTAAGGTTAGTTAACGTATCCATCACTTCACATAGTCACCTTTTCTTGTGTATTGAGAGCATTAAAGATCTACTCTCTGAATAACTTTAAAGTGTAAAAAAACAGTATTTCTGACATGTTATATATTACATGCTATGTGGCCCAAAGGGCATAGCTGTAGGAAAGACAGGTGGGATGGAAATGTGTATCGGGAACATTTAAGAAAGCCCGCCGACTGTAATCTATTACTGTGAGGTCACTACGTGGCCGGGGCATCCCTCGGCTCTGTGCCCCGCCACTACAGTACTTCGCACGCTGCTTCCGGTAACAGCATCCCCTTCCTCCGGGAAAACGGCTCCTCACAACATCCAAACTCCAGAACCAACCAATTAGGATTCTCCGTCTCCCTTTTTAGTAGTAGTGATTAATTAATAATATCTAATTAGTAATCATTTCCCAGTAGTGACTGATTAGTGGTGATTATGTTAGTGAGGGAGGTGGCCCAGGCTGGACCAGACTCCTTTCCAAAGTTTTTTCTAAGTGGAGCGGGTGCAGAAAGTTCATTTCCTTCTTGTACATGATGGGCTCGGCAACATGGGGCAGCCCAGGAAAAAAGAATCGTAAGGACATCAAGTCCTCAGGCCCAGCTCCATATCCTCAGAGCTGCCCTCCACTCCCCCACTCCTCCTTCACATCCGTGGGCTCCCCGACATTTCCCTATTAATCCCATTCTCCTTTCTGTGGCCTCTAACTGAAGAGCCTTAACTGATATGAAATGGCCACCATAAGTCTGTGTGGAGTGCTTCCCTGGCCCAGAATACAGAAATCACCTACCCATTTAAGGTTATCCATATCGTGAGACACCTGAATTTCTGTTTTGTATTGTTTTAATTCTGAGACTAAAGAATAACCGATTTGTTGCAAATGATTCAACTTCCATTCTGTAATAAAAACTACATATAGCTCATTATATAAATTTTAAACTTTACAGGGAAGTGCAAAAAACCTAGAAGAGGAAAACTTTAAAAAAGAGGAATTAAGTTGAAGGGCTACACCATTTGATTGCAAGTATATCATAAAGCTACACCAATCAGGACTGTGGTATTAGGCCCTGGTAGGGTGGCTCAGTTGGCTGGGCGTCGCTCTGCAAAGCAATAGATTCCTGGTCAGGCCACATGCCTGGGTTGCAGGTTTGGTCCCTAGTCAGGGTGCGTTCGAGAAGCAACCGATCGATGTTTCTCCCTCACATCAATGTTTCTCTCCCTTTCTTTTCCTTAGTTTATAACATGTCACTTATACTCCAAAAAAGATTATTAAAAAGTTAGGAAAATATACTTTCTTGTTAATAACACCAGCAGACGTTCCATGTAAAAGGAGCAATGCAAAAGCAAGAGAGAGGTTATGGAGAGGGAAAGCCTGCCTGCCCAGCCAAAAGGTTAACAGAAGGAATGCACGGTGAAATGAGTGTTTCAAAAAACACCAGTGAATACAGTTTCTAAGAGTTTCCCCAGAGCCAAGCGGAAAAAAAGAACAAAGAGGTAGGTATTGAAAGAAAAAATAAATTCAAAAAATAAAGAGAAAATTCTTTATTGGTATTCAAGTCAGGAAAAAAAAAAAAAGGTTATCTGCAAAACAATGTGATTGACATCAACACTAAATACCAAAATGTTGTGGGGTACAGAGCTCTAAGACTAAAGGATTGTTGTAGGATTCTAAACGTAAGGAACTTATGGACCAATGTGACAATCATGAATTTTGAGAGTTCTGCCATTGAAATTACAAACCCAATGTACAATTCCTGGGGGGAAAAGAACTGAGGAGCAAGACTTCTAAATCTCTAGGGAGAGGGAAGAGGAATAAAGAACACTTGATCAATACAGCAAAACAGAACAGGAAATAAAGCAAAGAAAACCTTACCCCTGCCCCCCCAACAAAAAGCAGTTGGGACCAGATAAATCAAACGCAAATATCACAATAAATGTAAATGTATTAAATTTCTCTATTAAGAGACAGATTGAGACAAAAGATCTATTTTAAGCCTCTAGCTTTTGGGGTAATTCATTATGCAGCAATAGTTATAGAAGTTTCTATTTTAAAAAAGGTATAATTATGGTCCCAGAAACACACAATTCTTCTCCAACTGTTGAAGATATTTAGACTCTCAGTATGAGACAGAGAAATTTAGTAAGTGTACTTCGTCTTATTTATTGTCTCTGACCAGGACACCTAAGTGACTTATTCTTACTTTGTTCATCCCCTTTTGAACTCCTTCTCCTCCCCCTACAAACAGAATGGACTCAGGAACCTCCCAAACTGTACAAGAGCCTTCTTTTTATTTTACATACTCACTTTTTGGGCGCAGATTCCTTAAGAGTAGTAATTATAATTTTATTTTAAACCTGTCATGCATAAAATCTAATGCACTCAGGTGTTTAATAAATATTTCATTACACTAATAAAAGGGATGAACAGGTAAGCGACCCTCAGTCTCCGAAGGAAAGCTGTGACCTCTCCGCGGTTAAAGGCCCGTCTCCCACGTCATGCGTTTCTCTCTGACTTGCAGGAACCAGTTTCTGCGATTGCCAAACTCTGCCACACCTCATCCCCATTACAGTAAAATGCCATCAACTATGGGGCCTTCAAAGTATACATAGCAGTGATCTGCCCTGTCTTCAACTCCACAAACACACAATTAGCCAGTTACTTTAATTATACACTATTACACTGTTTGTCAACAACCCCTTAGACATATTTCTGCCAAAACAAATCAGAGCTGACAAATCCCCAATGTAAATGTCATCTCCTACTTCACCCCCTTCCTCTCACTTCCCCCAATCACAAACACTTACAAAAACCCGAGGTAAAAGTACAATTAAAAAAATCAGAAAACTGCCTTTATTATGAATTACAAATAAGTCCTCTTCGCTGAACTGTAGTTGCTGCGAAGCTTGTATTTCTTTAACGCTACAATACCCAAAGCAGATGCCAAATCTAATGCAGCTAATTTGCAAAGAAAGGAAACACAAATCGTGCTCAATTTCACGGAAACTTTTTATAGCCCGTACATTAAAATGTTTAGTTCCTATGACCATTAAGAATAAAACATACAATTGTGCATTTCAGCTTGATGTTTGCAAGTCTCAGCAAATTCCCAGTGTCATTCTTTCGTCTGGTTGGTGAGATGCCATAATTTCTCAGAGGATTAAGAGAATAGGGTAGGAAGCCGCGGTGTCGGCAGGGAAGGGCCCAAGTTACACTCGTCGCATTCACGCCTTCCAGGATCGGGGCGCCGAAGGGCTCTGCCGCCAGGTCACAATAGCAACCGGCAGCTCTATCAGACCCCAGGCTCCCCACCCTGAGCAAAGGAAACGCCAGGGGCGCGGAGCCTAGGCGAAGACGCGATGAAGCCGGAGGGCGCTGCCGGGCTTCGCGCAGGTCCCCGGACGGTGCCAGCCCGCGGGCCAATCACATCCCGCTTGCTCTTGGGTCCCGCGCGCCTGCCGCACCTGCACGCCCTCCCCATCTGGAACCTGGACCTTCCAGACTTCAAGCTCAACCAGCCCGCGCCTCCGACCTCCCACAGAGGACGCAATTTCGCAGCATCCATTGCATCTCCCTCCCACCCGGCTCTCCGATGCAGCTCAGTCGCACCCACCCTGGCCTCTGACGTAGGCCGCAGCCCCGCCAGCGGAGGCCCCCTCCTTCCAGTCTACCGGTACCATAGAAATGCCGGCGCCGGCCAGAGCGGCTCCAGCCTGCAACGCCGCCCGAGAGGACGACGGGATAGGGCGCCGCTCGGAGCCGACAGGAGCAGGTATTCGAATGCTTTTCGGTGAAGGGACTAGATACCTCGATTTCTTCCCCATCGTGACCTTTGGGACGACGAGGTGAGAGTGAAAAGTGCCTTGTAGGCTTCTGCTGTCAAACCTGGATTCGTTCTCGGTTTAGTCGGCGCCGTGCCGCAGACCCAAGTGGCGGTCGCGAAGTCGGAGCCGCAGAGCGAACATCACCGAACGAGGGGCGCGCAAGCCCTGTGCCCCAGCCGAAGCCTCCCGGCTGCGCGCGCCCCTAAGGGATGGAAGTAGTCCCCACTTCCTTTGACGGGCCCTGGGGAGACCGCGAGCCGGGCCACCCGGACACGCCTCCGCAGCGTTTCACCGCCACCTTGGGGCTGGCTGCGTAATTACTCTTGGCCACTATGCGGTGGACGATGGGGACCGTGACTCTGCCTAAAGGGTAACTTGACCCCCATTAACAGGACAGAATGCAGCTTATGGACTGGGACTGTGGCCAGTGTCGCCCCGTCTCCCTGCCTCCAAACAGTCGGTGCTTGGGCTGTCTTAGCACCAAGACATCTCGAGTGACATTTTGCTCTAGGAAGGACTGGCCCAAAAGAGGCTCAGAAAGGAATCTTTCTGCTTACTACCTACAGTTTCTCAAAACAAGTGTCAGATGGAAGGCAGGGAGGATTGTACCCACATGCCTGAAAGAGACCATGGAAAACTGGAACCGTCAATCTGGAGCAAACTCATAGGCCTCTCCCAGAAACCTCAAGTGCGGCTCAGTATTCTCAGGTAGAGCTTCGCGCTGCCTGTCACACTCTTGGTGCTCAGCCAAAGGTTAGAAACATCTAAGAGGGCAAGTTACACCTATGTTATCCACACTGCATAAAAACTAATTAAAAATACCACCAAATACAGGGCTTGGCACAAATAAGGCTCCTTTTTTATGAGCAGATAATCTACAAAATCATAAGCATGTTGGTTCTGTAGCGTAACAATATAACAAGCACACCATGTGACATTTTAGGTGAAATGTTCAAATTGCTGTCCATCTTGGGCAAGACATTCACGTACCCTACCAACCACACTCGATGTTGTTACTGCTGCAGGACCCTGTACGTTAACCACAATGTTAGTCATGGTGACAGTTTTTTCCTGAGTGCGGTAACAATTTGGCATTACCCTATGGCAGCATAGGACATGTCTTACTATAGTCTAGGCTCCCTAGAGCTCCTGCAGGACAATGTATTGACTAAATTTTATTGAAATGAATATGTTGTCCTGCGGGAGCTCTAGAAAGCTTCCTGCTACCACAAGAAGACCTACAGTTCTTTCTCTGTAGTCCTCGACTGCCCAACGGCACCGATTCATTTATATAACCCAGACCGAGTGCCCTCGCTGTGCCAGGCGCTATGCTTGGTTCTGGAATTACTGGACGGAGCTCAGGTCTTGGGGAGCGCAGCAATGACCACCAAGAAACTGGACAATTGAAGTATGTGTTGAAAGGAAATGGAACAGGTGGTGCAATAGAGAGTAACTGGGGGAGGCCCCTCTGAAGAAGTGATATTTGGGCTGAGACCTGAAGGTGGCAAAGCACCCACCGTGAAAGGACCTCAGGAGAGCATCGCACCATTCAAATTCTCTCTTGCTTCTTCCTTTTTCTATGAAGAGGCTAGATTTGTCTAGAATCCAGAAGTTAAGTAGAACATTTCTGGTTCTATTTGGTATAATCTTGAAATCTTTAGATGTATGCTTTTGTTCTTTCTCAGTAGACAAAGTATAATAAATAGCACTTTGGTGAGCGCATCTCTCTTTTAGTTACACGTGCTTTGTAGCATAAATCTTTTCAGGTGTTCAAAAGAAATGAACATATCTGGTTCATGAGACAGTTTAGATAAAACTTAGTCATTGCTGAAATACTTGCTTCTTACCCTGAAGCAATATTACCTACTTTTTTTTTAAGATCTAAATTTCTTCTCATAGTTCTATTGAAAAAATACTTGAGTAAAGAGACTAAATAGCAAATGACCAAATGCACACAATATTGCATACTTTTTTAAAAGCCTTGATTAACAAACAGTGCATGCTTCACAAGATAAAACTATAATTTTATCATTTTTTCTTGTGAATCAGAAATAATAGTTCAAAATTTCAAAATAGTTCTTTATTAATAAAGTATTTTATAAATATATATTTTTTCATTTACAGGTTAGGTAAAATACATCCAAAGTTAAATGTCACATCTCATATAATTATTGAACATAAGTCATATATACAATTCCTTGGCTTTCTAGTAATTTCATACCAGTCACTTGAAACAACATCCTTAAGATTTAATAATATATTGTAATAATTTCCTTTTTCACTTTTTAGAGTTTGATAGAAGACAGTCAATATCCTGAATAACTTCAGAGATTTCTTTCAATGCTACTGATACTCTCTTTTCATTAACTTCTTCTAGCAACGTTTCTGAATATTCTGGTATATATTCAGAAGACTTTTCATTCTTCTTATTAGAAATCTGGTTTAGGACACCACTATTCTCCAATAATGCTAAGTTGCTTAGTTAAGGAGATTTTACCCACATTTTTCATTATTCAAGTATTTTTAATTGCAGGAAGCCCGACCTCCATATTAAAATACGATTTTTTCCATTGGGAGGGAGATCTCTCGGCACTTGAGAACTTACTGAGTCTACCCCTTATAGGTGAAGAAACTAGAGGATAAGAGTAGGGTAAAGGAAAGAGTATGTGTGTGTGTGTTTGGATGGAGGTTTGACAGATAGGAAGGAAATAAAAATTAAAATCTCAGTAAACTTTTAGCTACATTTACTAAGGAACAAAGTAAGAGAACTGAAATAAATAAAATTACAATAGAAATAAAAGGGGAAATTGCAACAGATAGCACACAATATAAAGGAGCATAAGGGATTACTGTGAGCAGTTATACCCCAACAAATCGGACAGTCCAGAAGAAATGGATTAATTCCTAAAAACATGCAATCTGTGAAGACTGAATCATGGATAGAAAGTCTGAACAGACTGAGTGCTAGCGAGGAGACTGAAACAGCACCCAAAACCTCCCAACAAACAAAGAGCCCAGGGCCAGATAGTTTCATTAGTGAATACTACCAAACATTGAAGGAAGAATTAATACCAATCCTTTTCAAACTCTTTCAAAAAATGGAAGAAGAGGGAACATTTTCAAACTCATTTCATAAGGCCAGCATTGCCCTGACAACCACAACCAGAAAAAGACACCACAAGAAAAGAAAATTATAGGTCAATATCCCTGATAGGCATGCAAAAATCTTAATAAAACGTACCTCCTACATACAAAATACACCTGGAATATCTTAAATATTCAATGAAGCTCTGCAATGTATGTGTGGACTAACATAAACTAGAGTGATGAAGTGAGCCTAGAATGGAAAGAGTAATTATGCAGGACAATACATTATGTTTAAAGGATACAGTTAAACTTCTGTATCTTTTCAAGTTCAGAAGCCACACACCTGTAGGGAAAAGAATAGTAAGTTCATGCTAGTTGTCTGGTTCTTTTTTCTCCACAATATTTCAAATAAGCATACTTGATTTTTTCATAAAGGTTAGAATTTTAGACAGAAAAACCTAAAAGTTAAGAATCCTTTTTTAATTTTTATTTATCAACAAATCAGCTTGATGCAGCTGATAAATTTACTCAGTGCTTTTAATGGGTAAGCCAAGTGAATAAAAGTACCACCTCCAGGAATGTTTTAATCAAGTATCAATATTTGAAGGTTACAGCCTTCCTGCCATGTCTTAGTTCTAACATAGCATACCCTCTATTTTCTTCCTTAAAGTATACTCAAATTTTTCAAAACCAACCAAAATCCCATCCCCTTTGTAAAATAAGTGATCTCTCCTTCCTTGAATTCCTATAGATTATTTTAATTAATCATATACCTATTTGTAATGTCTCCTCTTGAACTATTTTATTTTCTTAATACCTAGACTCTCTCTGTCAGTAGTATGGACCTTTTCTTATTCTTCTGTATTGGGCACATAGAGTAAGACTTCATTTATATGGCACTCAGGGTATGGATAGTTTTGGAGGGTTTTTATGCAGTTGAACTAGGTCATAAAACATAACATTTTCTATTAAGTTCCTTCTGGAATAGACTACCTACTCATTTCACTGTCTTCCTAACCACAGTATACTAAATATTCTCTTCTCCTTGACTTGAAGGCCTAACATTATGAACATTAGCTGTTATCATGTTCCAAAGAAACAGATTTGGAGGCAGCTGGTAAGGAGTAGAAGGCAACTCCAGCAGAGCCTCTTCGTTGTGTGTTCTTTCTCTCCTTCCTCATCAAGCTACAATAAAACATGAGCAATGGCATACAAGTAGAAAACAGTGTAATGTAACTCAGCTAGCTCTCTGAAAAATTAAGGAGGGCACTGATGTCTAAAACATCTCTTTATTCAAGTCAGTAGAAAAGTCTTCTTGAGAGTTCCTAACAGGATATGTGACTTCTCTACTGGATTTCCTACAATGGACCACATGTACCTCCTCATCAGCTTACATTCTTTCCCTATTCTCCAGCCAATGGGTGGAGAATGAGAGATTTTCCCTCATTTTCAGCATCTGTGATAAAGACTGAATAGAACTTGCTTCAAAACCTGCTGATCCTTCATCACTTCAAAATGCCTATTTTTTTTTTAACAGAGACACATTTTTTTTCCGGCCATAAACAACAAAACAAACTACCTTTAGTGCTGTTGTTCATATAATGAACCAACTTCTTACCAAACATCTTCTGTACTATTTTTAGACTAGCATCCCTATTAAAAAGTTGAATGAGTAGACTAATAACAGAAGATGAGTTGGAAAAAAATACCAAAGTACCATTTACATAGCTATTTATTATGCAGTCCCTTCTCTTTCTTCAGCCAGCCACTGACATGAAAACAGTTTGCAGCTGCAGATCTTGGGCTTGCAAAGGACATGAGGCTAATGCAGGGGCCCCTCCCTGCTCCGCCTCAGTTCCTTCCTCCTTGTGGCTCCTTATTGCCTCCTGCCGCTGCCACCACCGACCGGCTCCTCTCTATTCCCTCGCTCTTTCGTAGGTCTTGACAGTCTTCCTCGTCTTGCCTTCGTGTAAAAAGGCTAGCATTTTACAAACTGCCACCTGAGCAGTGGTGAAGTGGCCAATTTTATAGCTATGAACCATTTCCCTTCCTTCCCAATATGTGTTTTGCTAATAACTTGGACACTTTTCGGCCCCCAGACAGGCTGTAGTTGAGGAATGAGGGATATGGAAAGTGGAATCCTTAAGATAGCTGAGAAAATCAAATAGTATCTACTGATTTGTGCCTCTTTATCTAAGTAACTTTGGAAAAGGTGATAAGAATCAGGCTCATGTTTATATTTTTTTCACTATGCTATGCTCAGACACCTTACAATCTACTTTAAAGCTTCCTAAATTATTGCTGGTATCCTTCTATTCCAATATATTCAGATTATGCACTCAGTGATGCTAACCTTCCTAATGACCTTTCTTCCTGTCATTTTTTTCCATTCAGGAACTTATAATGTCATCAAGTCTGAGCTCCTTTAGTGAATACAAGATCCATTCAGCACTCACACTATACCTAACAGACAGTGTCTGCTCCGGAAAAACTATCTTCTCACTATCTCCACAGTCTGAAATACCCATTTCTTCCGCTGTCCTTGCTTCCTCCCTAAAATGTCTTAATTTCCCTAAATATTTCTTTGGGCCCAGTGCTAGTCCCCTGCACACCGAAAGGCATGCAAGAGGGACTAAAACACTTGTTTTATTTGCTGATTTGCCAATTAATTTGGGGGAGGCTATAAAAAAATACTTTTTCTGAAAGTTTATTATGTAGTCCACATTTTATTTCCCTTAATATTACTAAAGTTTTTTTAAAAACCTCCTTTAAATTTTTCCATAAAGTTTTGAGGATGAATTTCTCACATTGAAAGAGTCACCCATTTTAACATGATGTTTTCAGTGCAGTTTTCTGACCTCCAGATGAACTATAATATAATGAACTATAATAACTTAGATATCTGATAAAAAATAAATTATTTTTAATCTTAGGCTATCAAAAATATAGAGTTAAATATATTTAAGAAAAAGTATCCTTGAGAAAAAAGTCTTGAGTTTACCATTTGACATTTTAATTTTTGAGTAGTGGTTGGCTCTTCTACACACATTAAATTTAAATGAAATATAAATACCAATTTTCTTCAGGAACAGAAAGTGAAGGATGTGTGAGCATCTCTTTCTGACTAGTCTGGGTCAGTCTTCTGCACCATGATATTACTGTTTCCACATATCTAGATTGAATACATTAAAAGAAATATTTGAAAAATGAACTTGTATATTTATAAAAATATTTTAAAATGATTGAAAAATTAAGACACTTTGGGGAAAAGGGTAAAGAAAATATACTAAAATAAGGCATTTACTCCATTGGAAATATTCAGCAAGGAGAAACTTACATTCATGATTAGTAAAAATGAGTTTTAAGAATCAGAACAAAGGGGGATATTTGGATTGCATTCAAAGTTCAAATTCAAATGTCGTAAATTCTCCTGTTAGTTTTTCAAAGAATTTCATTAAACTTTATCATGTAAATGTGTTTACACATAAGACTAAATGAGCATTTGCTTTTAAAAATTTAATCTAGAAGACACCATTAATGCATATATACATATATGTATAACTATATATAACTCCCTGAATATGCAAAACAAATATCAAGTTTAATAAAATGATTGTTCTGAAGTGGCTTGTTGAAACAAATAGTAATGTTTGCTAAAGACACTATCTTTTTGAGGCAAATTATTCAAACTCGCAATGGGTGTGGGAGCAGTTAGACCAAAATGCAATAAATCCCAACAGAAAAATAAATTCAAGAGATAAAAAAAGCAATTCTTTTGTGAACATACTCACAGTAAAATCACTAAAATGTCAAGAACATCGCAAGTACAATGATCATAACAAATTATATAAACTGAAAGCAAAATACACATTCATAAAAAGCTGATTTCAAGAATCTTCTTCATTTTAAGAATAGTTATTTTTTTCTACTTCATAGAAACATGCAGAGGGGTAGTTATTTGTGGTTGCAGACCTTATTGCAAATTGGTTAGGGGATTAATTGGTTAACATATCTGACCAAAACCCCCACTGCAAGTCCTTTATATCTAACACATTCACTTGGAAAAATCACTTGCCGACAAAGGGAAGTGATGAAGGCCGACCTGACCTTTGTAGTTTCGCTAGATGCCAATATAACTGTGAGCTCTGAAACCTGGAATATGACTTCACTCACATCACATGTAAAAACTAAAACAAGATATAACATGCAAATATGGTTTATATGTTTCCTCTCTGTCAATGAAAAGTAAAGGTTTTTTACTAACATGAAAGTAATTTTTAAAATTGCGTTTCAGTACCTTTCATATGGTCCAGAGTGTTCGATCTGAATTAACTGATTGTGTCCATCAGGAAAAGTTAACTTACACCAGCCTAAGCTGAGCCCTGGATTTACCTTAAGAAGCAAGGAGGAAAGGGAAGTTTTATCATTTGAAAACAAAACAAAACAAAACAAAACACCCTGAAAAGAAAACCTTCTAATTTAACAATTTTAAAAAGTATATAAATCATTTAAAATTTATTATGACTAATTTAAAAGTTATATTTTACATGAGATATTATTAAACCACCACTTACATAATTACCAAAAAAGCAAAAATACTAGTCCCTCTCTCTAAAATGAGTTACCTTTATAGACATGACTATTTGCCACATCTACCTGATTTTTGCTAGGAAATCCAATGAGATCAGTAAAGCCTCTTGACAGATTTTACACTTCAAAAAATAAGTTGAGATATAGCAAAAAAAAAAAAAAAAAAAAAAGATTTCAGTCTGAAGTATACTCACCTGTTTCTTTCCAATAAAAGAGCCAAAATTCCAATTTAGGGTGAGAGTAACGCCGTCTAAAAAGATAACATGTACTTTGTCATCAGAATATGCAAGAAGTCTTCCCACGCTGGGTATGAATGATTCTCTCAAAAGCAAAGGCAGGATATTGTTATCACTTATCCCAGGGACCTGAACCAAGTAAGTAAAAACAGCAGGAAGTATAGTTATCCATTGATAAGATTTAAATGATTAATAAGTTCTGAGGCAACTTTCAGATTCTTATGCAGAAGTTGAATATTGTAGAATCTTTATGTATGTTTTAACTTTTCAAAAAGCGAATGCCCAAAGCAGTCTATTCCAAGCAAATTAAGCTCTACTATCCTGGGAGAGTCACTGTTCTGCTCTGAACTATACATAGAACACAGACAAAAATTAGCAACTACAGGAACATAACCAAATTAGTATAAATATAGAAATCAAAGTCTGAAATCACTTCCTCCAAATGAGCATTAAAGAGTGTTCTTTCACAGTATGGACGGGGAGTAGAAGACTGTAATATCAATGTTTACAATAACTATGTTTCTACATACAAATCCAATCAGCTCCCGTGGCCTTCCTGCTCCATTTAAAAGAAACAAAAACAAACTATATACAATAAAAATATAACATAAAGCCTCATTTTGCAGTGTTTACCTATTAAGTGGGTATTTTTCTGAATAAGTTAATATTAATTACAAAGAATTTCTCACACAACTTAGAGGAAAGTAATTTGAACTTAGGAGTATATATATAAACAATAAAAACACTTTAAAATATCTTGCTTTTGAATTAATTTTAAGATACCATTTTCCAGCAGCATATACAATAGTTATGGCTTAGAGAAAGCCTCAACTTGGCACAATACTGAAGAATCCTGTGAAGAGGAAAAACATGACTTCAACATTTGCAAATAATAGCATTTTCTAAAATTCTAGCAAAACATTCTCAATGCCATACAGCAGCAAGTTTCAGCCTTTTTCCCTTGTGGCACACATAAACTCATTATTCAAGTTCTGCAGCACACCAGAAAATGTATTTTTTGCTTATCTGACAAAAAATAGGTATAATTTTGATTCATTCACAGCAGACAGCTATTGTTGTGTTGACTGTTGTCATTTTTTTATTTGACAGTCTGAGGGGAAAGAGGTCAGTGCCCCTGACTAAATATTTAGGTATTGCATGTTTTAAAAATTCCTTTTTTCCCACTTTTTATTTATTAATTTGAGAGAGAGAGGAAAGAAGAGAGAGAGAGAAACACTGATTTTGCTGTTCCACTTACTGATGCATACATTGGTTGATTCTTGTATGAGCCCTAACCAGGGATGGAACCCGCAACCTTGACCAACTGGGATGACTCTCTAACCAACTGAGCTACCCAGCCAGGGCCTTGCATGTTTTAAAAATCCTTGTGGCACATCGGTTGAAAATCACTGCCATACGACATCTCAGGCAAGTAGTTCATTTCTACTGAAATATGTCCTGACCTATTTCCTTCCCGAAATCCTTAAGCCCTTAGACAAGAACTACTACTGTTCCCCTTTGTGCTGTCTTACTTATTGTACTTAAGGTTATTCCTCTAATGTTTAGCAATGAAATGATTCCAAACAGAATTTGTAGGTGCTACTTTTTAAGAGGGAAAGAGTCACAGTGCCTGAACAGTTTAGCATAGTCTGAGAGTGGTGGCCTGTAAATCAACTGTCCCTAGGAAATCAAATTACAGGCCTGCTCCTTCAAATCTACTTTGGAACTGGCTTAGATGTAGTTTATAAAAATAAATCATTTAATCTAACATTATGCTTTCACTCTTCTGAGTGCTATGATTAATTGGAATTTTTTTTAAAAACGTGAACCTAACTACACTTCATCTTCTGTACACATTTAGAAATCTTTATTACTATGAGGATAATAAAGAAGTATGAAAATTTTAAATATATCATCAAATCCTCAACTTAATTCCTAGAAATAATGAAGCCAAATTTATGAGAAGTTACCTATTTCTTAGCAGCACTTGCCACATATAAATGTTTCTCCATATTTCACTTTACATTTTAAAGATGGAATTACTCTTTTAATGACATAGTGATTACCTTATTTTATAAATGATGAGACCAGAAAAGTTGACAGATTTTTACCAGATACATATGTTTCCAGTGCACTATCGATTCTTAATTTCATCTTAATGGTTAGAAAAGGTAGCAAGGTTCTTGGAACTTACCTGGTTGCCTGTTTAATTAGAGAACACACAGAGAACAGACTTCCTGGTCTATCTGGAGGTAGGTTATTTACTGAATACATTTTCTCTTCCCTCTGAAAATTAGTTTAAGATGAAAAATATCATTAATAATAAACATTGGCCATTATTGCTTATTTTTCTTGAAATGTGTATTTACATAGCAACAAAGCAAGCAGTTATTTTAACTTAAAGGCCATAAAAACTGTATGTTTAAAGGTATATTATGACGCTTTTCCATTTTTCCTACCTATTCAAAAGTTATATTCTTATAGCCTATAACTCACTGTCCAATTTAAACCTTGCCTATACTAAAATTAACATGGTTTCAAACTAATTTTCCCACATATTAGGAAACATAGCACATAAACTTTCCCCTTTAGACAAAAAGACAAAAAAACTAAACACCAAAAAATTACTTTAACTGCATGAATCATTTTGTTATATATTCTTTATTAACGGAATAACTATTGCTACAGTTTGTGGAAGACAGTATTATTTATGATCTCGAGTTTAAAAAATAGTTATTCCTTCTGGATTTCCTCTTTCTCAGACCTTTTCCCCAAGACTTTGCCTCCAGCCTCCTCTTCTGGCTCCCTAGTTTCTCCTTGGGTGAATTCCACAGGGTTCAAAGCTATGTTTGTAATCATTACAATAGCAACAGCCAACATTTACTGAATAGTTAAGTGCTAGATGCCTATTAGATGAGGAAACTGAGTCTTGAGAGCTGAGTAGTAGAGATCTGTTTTGAACCACAAGAGAGTACAGCCCATATGCTACCATCAGAATTTAGTAATAGTATGTACTTAAAAATAATACATGGGATTTATGTAAAGTTAAATAGGGACTAAAGGGGGCAGTGGGAAGTACATATGAAACAAGTTGGGGGTGATAGGTACATCAAGGTCTGTTACACTTGTCTTTCTGCTTTTATGTATGTTTGAGGTTTTCCACAGTTAAAAAACAAAACAAAACTGCTCTATTTTTAACTCTTCTCCCTAGCACTCCTGATAACCTTATTACTTAAATACTCTCCTCTGTAATAGGGGAAGAAAATGCATTTATAATGTTCCATCCTGCAAAGCAAAGCCTTGTGGTGCTATGGTAAGCCCTATAAAAGGGTGATGTCAAATGTGGGACTGGGCACAAGAGTTACTAAGAAAATATCTACATTATTACATTTTGATCTGATTTGTTAAATATATCATGTTATGTTTCACTGTTTTCAACAATCTTTTTCTACTTTCTAGTTATATATAAAGATTTAGGAGTTAAGAGATATTTAAAATATGCAAACAATACATGCTGGGGAAAAAAGGATATGCTTTTTAATGTGCAAATATTAACTCAAAGAAGTATATCAACTCAAAGTAATGCTGCTGGGTTTAGTGTTTCCCATTGATAAATTCTGACAGAGAAATTTAACTTCTAATTTAAACACAAATTGCTTTGGCAAAGGGAAGACAGAATACAGTATGAGAACGCAGTGAAAATAAGGTGGTTAAAAATTATTGTGCCAATGCTGGCTAGTAGGTTATGTTAATTGTTCAGACTAACCAGTAGCAAGCAATTTCCCACATAGAGTCACAATTATTTGGAAACAGCTATATACCAAAAATCTTGAAGTAAGACATTACTGTCAGCTTACCTCTTCAGATCCTTCCTGAATGGGATAATACGTAAAAAAGTTCCCAAAATAAGCTCCTTCTGATTTGAAAACAGATCCATCTCCAGGATAAATCTCTATCAAGTTCACATTTTTATGGGTTAGTCTAAGGAAAAGAAATAATCACTTAAAAAATGTTTTTCTAATTGAGATTAAAACATGCATCAAGTCAATTATCAAACAAACAAACAAAAAAAGAAGTATAAATTTTTACCTATCCAGCAAACAGATAATTTCATATTCTGGACTACCAGCCAGCTAAATTAATTTTTTGCAAGAGAATAAACAGAGCGCAAAGAAGCGGTTGTTGTATCTGCTTGGGTGTCTAAGCACAGCTTCTGGAGGTGAAGCATCTTGTCTTACCGCCCTGGCATCCCCACGTCAGTGGCTGGTGCGTAACAGTCCCTAAGGCAACACTCATTGCATAGGAATTAAATATAACGACCCTAGAACCTGAAAGTAAGATTATTCTTTACTAATGCAATGAGTAAAATCATACCTGATAGAGGACATGAGTCACGTGAGGTATAAAAACTTAAGCCAAGTCAATTCATTGAAACATACACGAAGATTGTGTTGTCAGAAGTGAGTGGGTCCTCGTGCAGGAAAAAGAGAGCTCAAGCACGAACGGCGTGCAGGACTCCTCAGCATCATTTACAGACGTGACCCTCCGGAGCTGGCCAGCACTCGTGTTCCGGTCACTAGAGCCGGGGGGGAACTCAGGGGAATCATGTGGGCACAGCGCCGCTTCTGCGTGAATATCCGCTGCGTGAACGCAGGCTGCAGTCTCCCTTAAACTAACCTCTCTCATTCCGCGCTCACTAGGCAGCCTTCTGATAGGACTCATTCAGACGGCTAGATCCCCCATCCCTGGAATGGGTGTCCTAAATAGCTGAAATGCATATTTCATTCACTAGAAAAACTAATCCCTTGCTGCCTTTGGAGCTGTCACAAAAATCTTGCAAACATGGTTAATGTGAATCAGTAACAAGACCCCGGTGTACCCTAATGTAATTAAGTTTTATGATCTTAAATCTCAGGACCAAACACAGGAGCACGGTGGCCCCCACAAAACTGTGTCCTCTTATAGTTTATCTGCAAGGCTAGTCCTGTCTCCTCTGTGACATCACTGAACGGCTCCAACTCCAACGCAGGCGCCTCACCTGTATGTAACGCCCTTGTCCCAAACCACTTTCACTAGCTCAGGATAGGAGTATTCCTCTTCATCAGACTGTCCCAGGGAGAGGGAACCACAGAAGCTCCACCTATAGAGTATCAAACACAAGTCACTGTTTCTGGTTACTCCACATAATTACCTTGAGGAGTCAACAAAATAGTGCTACTATAACAACAGCGATTTCTTGCTTAATTCATTAGATCAAAAAAAAAAGGAAAAATTAATATGAAAGTATATTGATTTAATTTTAAAATGAGTCATTTTTTCATGCATTTGCAATAATCTCATTATTGAATCTCAGCACAATTACATAAATTAACAGTTTTACTAACCTTTAAAATTTAGGATTCAAACAACAAATATTTACTGAAATACCTATGGTGGGCCAGACACTGTAGATACACTGGCGCTATACCACCCAAAAGCAAACGTGGTCACTGCGATGTCAGTAAGTACTGAGCAGGGAGCAAGGGGAATCACTGCATGCTGTAGGGCCGCGTAAGAACCTTATCTGGCCTCGAGACTCCAAGAAAACTCCCTCAGAGGGAAGGCTCACACAGAGACCTGGGCACGATCAGAAGTTAGCCGAGTATCCCTGGCAGAAGAAAGAGCAGGCGCAGTGGCAGCAGAAGCTTGAGTGTGCTTTCTGAGGCCTGCAAGGAGTCCAGTTCAGCAAGAGGGGACCACAGACACAGGAAGGAACCAGGGAGTGGAAAGCCTATTAAGCAACATTGAAGGATAATGAATTTCAATCTAAAGTCAGTGGCAAGTTATTGAAAAATTATCGATTTAGAGGCATTAATCTCTTTTGATGCATACTTACACTACTGGATTCTCCTATCTTAACTAGATAATCATGACAAGCCTAAAAACCATTCCAATGTTGTAAATAACAAACAGGTACTCAAGACTACCTGGGATCAAATGCTAATTCTGCAAGTATTAGCTGTGTAACTTTGCTCAGGTTATTTAATATTTGTGTCTCAGCTTCCTCCACAAAACAGGGTGATGATAGATAGCACTACTATCTCATGGCATTACTACAGGGATGAAACAGGTAAAATACAACCGTACCCGGCACACAGCAAGTGCTTGGTGTTAGCTATTATCGTTATTACTACAATGCTTATACAAAGTTTGTATTACAAATGTATCATCCTTAGGTTATTCATCTCTTAATGGAAGTAAAAGGTTTATACCTAGCCATCCAGAAGCCCCTCCGTGTCACCCTCCACAAAGTGGACATGTTTGCAGTCAACCAAAGACAGGCATGGCCTCTGAGGCCAAGAAAAAACCATGATCACAGACTTGTCAGCTCTGTCTCCAGCGATCGAGGTAACAGGCTCCACTGAGTGGCAGCAGACGTGCCCACAGAGCCCTGTGCAGGTCCCTGGGCTGCCCCTCCCCACACTTTAATCATCTCCCCAGTCTTGGCCGGGTAGCTCAGCGGGTTGGAGCGTAGTCCCGATGCACCAAGGCTGTGGGTCTGCTCCTTTGTCAGGGCACGTGCAAGAATCAACCGATGAATGCGTAAATAAGTGGAAGAACAAACGGATGTTTCTCTCTCCCTCTACTAAAATCAATAAATATAAAAATTAAAAACATAAAAAATAATCTTTTCAGTGACAGTGACCCTCACTAGACTATAGGCTCCTAGAAAGCAGGGACTGTGTCTTAGTCATCTCTATGTCTCTGAGCTCAACAAAGCAGCTCACGTCCAGGTGACCTTCCCTAAACATTCCTTCCATGGACACAGTTAAGAAACATAAACAGCCCATTCACTAGGGAAATTATTTACTATCAGTTTTAAACAAAGTTTTGGATGAACTGAGTGAACTTTCCTTATGAATGGTATCAGGTCGTTTAGAACGAAAAATTACCCATAGGCGGACTGGTTCTGACAAAAGCTTTATGCCCAATCACTCATTCTTCCATTACCTGTGCAGGTGTGGGACAGGGCAGCTGAGTAACAGGGCCCTGGGAAGGACAGAAACCTCTTTTCCTCTTTCCTCTGAAACATCAGAAGTTAAAGCTGCATTCTGGGTGACAGGTACATCAGTTCCAGACAAACTGCGTATTTTATTATGAAAATGAAGTGCTAAAGACAGAGGGTATTTCCATTCCTCTGGACAGGAGGCCACAGACCAGCGCTGCTCTACCCATGTGTATACACACGTGTGCTTCGTGCCAGGCAGAGGCAGCGCCTCCTTCCCCTCGGTTCCATTTGCACAACGCTCCTTCTCCGAAGGTTCTTTGGATTTCACGACCTGACAGTGAAGTTCATTTTCTTCATTCTTCAGGCTCTGTCCTGGTAAGCTTCCACATGTGAGGATTTTGCTGGCTTTTTCAACCAGTTTATCTTTTTTGGCTTGATTTTTTTTTTCAGACAATACTGTAGACGAGTCTGGCTTCTGGCTTACTTTACACAAAAAACGTACTGTGAATTCATGCCGAGATGCAGGCAGGCAGAGGTAGGCGTGACCATCTAAAGAGGCTACCTTCACAGTGCCACCCTGCAGCCACGCCACGCTGTCATCAGCATCGGGACTGGGCCACCGCACTTCTGAGACGTCGATGAAAACACGCTGAGGGAAGAAAAAGGAGATGGTCAGTATTTTCTGTTAACAGACCAAATTTTTCCATACATTTGATACTTACGTATGTGTAAGAAAGCTCTTAAAATTTGTTTTACTACGTAAAGAGAATAAAAAAGGAGAGCCAGGTGTCAGCCTACATATGGTTTTCCACAGAATATTTGATATTGTGAAGATTATCTCTTTAGAGCAGTAAAACAGACGCATGCTGACAAAAACTGAGAGAAAAGAAAAAAATCATCCTAATTATATCCAGTGTTAGACATATTTTTTGTTTAAGATGATGTACAGCAAATCAGAGATAAAAAGATTTTGAACCATTCCCAAAAGTCTTCTCTCAAAAAGACTATAGTCCTGGCTGGTGTGGCTCAGTGGACTGAGTGCAGGCCTGTGAACCAAAGGGTCACCAGTTCAATTCCCAGTCAGGGCACAGGCCTGGGTTGCAGGCCAGGTCCCCAGTTGGGGGCATGTGAGAGGCAACCACACATTGATGTTTCTCTCCCTCTCTTTCTCCCTTCCTTCCGCTCTCTCTAAAAATAAATAAATAAAATCTAAAATACAATAAATAAAAATAAAAAGACTATAAATGAAGGAAGACTAGCACTATAATGTACAATATTAAAAGCAATCATAACTGAAATGGTATGAAACTAGCATATAAAGCATTGACAGAACTCAGAGAACACAGAAACTGACTCAATATATCTTAAAAATGTTACTTGTGATACAGGTTTTTCAAAACAAAGGGGGAAAAGGGAGAAGTATTTAATAAATGGTACTGAATTGTTCAATAGCACTTGGGAAATATCTCAGAGGGTTATGCCCTCGGCTAAGGTACCTGCCCTGGATAGCACCTGCAAACCAGACACTAAAATAAATTCCAGACGACTCAAAGTGTAATATTTTAAACAACTGAAGAAAAAAAGTAACATTTTCAAAGGTAAGTGGATGGTAACCAACAGCAAGCAGACTCCTCACAGGTCACAGTGCCTGCTGTAGATTTTCGTGTCAGACAGAAACAGCAGGTGTCACAGAAAAGTCTTTTTATCAGTTAATCTTGCCAACAGCTAAACATTTCAATTTCCACTTATATAGAACTTTAAATTTACAAAAATCTTTGTCAAGAAAGCTTCTATATTTACAGTGCTATGTTCGTATACTAACATTAAGGGTGGTATTCATTGACGGCAAAGCTGGTTTGTAGGGATGATTGGTTCAGAAAGTTCTCTCTTCTAGAATTAGAATACCTGATAATCCTACTGCAGTATCAGCAGCAAGACACACAATTTCAATGAATAAAATTACTCCAAAGATACAGCGGGGAAACAGTCTTGCAGACTAAGTTACAGCTTACAGTTTTTCAAGGCTTCTTTGTCATGAGACAGCATTACAGAAAACCGGGACAGCAGTAGAAAGTGGTTAATGGGCGGCCTTCGGAGCCAGACTGGGTTCAAATCACTTAGCCAGTAAGAAAATTTCTATGGACAAATTAGGTAACCTCTCTGAGATTTAGTTCTTTCACCTTTGAAAAGGAGCTGCTATCCAGCCAACAAAACCTTTTCTGACTGCTTGGATGCCCATTTTGATCAGCAGGCACACCAAGGCATACTGGTACTTTTAAATATTTTTAACGTCCCTCCCAGTTCTTAGCCCACAGTAAACCCTCAGTAAAAGATAGTTATTATTATTCCTAAAAGTTCAAAATCAAATATAAGCAAAAGAATAAAATTTGTATGCCCATAAGCAATTATATATCTCTATTACACATTAACAAACAACTACACATATGCTACTAAAAATGTTCACATAATTTCTTAAATTTCACATCTCTAAGAATCAAACAGTCACCAACCTGAAAAGCTCTGAGTATAACCCTTGGCTACAAAGAAAAAAGACAGGGTAATGAATTATGTAACCTCTGTGTCTCAATCAATATATAAAACATGAAAACTCCCTGGTCTGGTGAAATATAAAGGCCTATGCATCCTGTAGCAACATGTCTATTCCAAAGTGTCATAGAGAAAAAGACTAAATATTAAACAGCGTATTTCTAATCATTTGTCCTTGAATCTTACAAAATTGAGGTTTAAAAAATTACCTTTTTTCTTTCAGAAGGTATAATGTTTTCAGATAAAAAAGGGTAAGTGGCGAAAGTGTTTCGAAAATCTAGGGCTCGCTGTAGTTGCTCCTACAAAAAGATACAAATGTAATCTTAAAAAATTATTGGAAATAAATTTAGCATGGCAGCTAACCAGCATACACACATTCTGACACCACAGCAACATTTTAGTACTAAAAAGACTGGCGTGTGTGTCATCTTTACTTACTCGGTAAGTGCTAATAACAAAGTGTGTCCTTTGACGAATTCTTTCTGGTTGTTCTAAAGGATGTGCTGAAACAGGTGGTGCCTTTTCAAATAAGAATTCAGCACCACAGGGAGAAAGCTGCAGCCTGGAACCATCGACATATTGCACTTGCACCGAATCGTCTTCATAAAGCACCATCCGCACTGCAGCCGCCGTCATACTACTGGGGATAAAATGTCCTTCCAAGGCAAAGGCTGAGGAAATAGGACACAAGGGCACAGATCGTTCTCTCAATGTACAAAAGTTCTATCAAAATAAGCTCATGCATTTTCTTAGGACAAAAGTAAAGCATATTGCCATTGCATTTACTTTTGTTGAAGGAATGGTGATTATCTTACTATACACACTTAAATGACCTGAAATTAACATCCTTAACAGAAGGTTTTGATTAGCCCCCAAGGCTTTACTCCAGGGTGGGTACAGAACCTAGAGGGAGAAGACAGCCCACCAAGTTATAGCTGCCTTTATCATTTTAGGAGCTTTACTTCTCCTGAAGTTCCATTTCAGAATATTATATGCTCACCATCTCACTTCCAACAAGTAAATTCCACCTTTGCAATAAGAATCCAGCAAGTCATCTGTAATACAATGCAAAAGGCATGCCAAAAGTGACTCTTAGGCCTAAACGAACACCTGGGTTCTTGTCCCTAGCCTGGCATTAAGGAAGTATCTTAATGTCACTATTGAGCAACCTAACTCTTCTCCTAGGTCTTAGATTCTTCCTCGTCTCATTCATTTCTATGTCCTCTTCTCCACCTCTAACATGGCTTGTGACCTGCACCCACGCTTTCCATATAGGTATGATGGAAACGGAATTAGACGGCTGGGTTCCACACATGTCCACCACGTACTAGCTATAAGCTTCAGGTTGGTTGTTTCCGTATGTATAAAACGGGGATAGTAACAGGATTGTTAAGAGGATTAAAATGAGGTAACACATATGACAGTATCTAGTATTGTGAACGTCACCTCATAGGAGCTCAATAAATACGATTCCTTTCTAACACTCTCCCTGCAACTCCTTCTAGGACATTATTTCCTTCTACTACTCAGGTGATCAAGATTCACCTGACAGAAAAAAATAACTTTCCATAGCTACCACTTGGCCTCGTTACCCCTAATTCCTACCAATACACCTCTCTGGTGTAGTATCCATTCATTGTCCATCGAGCTTCAGTCCACTGCAATCCAGCTTTCTCCTCCATCTCCTTCTGAAACCGTTTCACGATGGTCCCCAGTGTTGTCCTGCACCTGGTGACTCCAGTCTTCATCCTATCAAACTGGTCGGCTTTCAACAGCACTATCCACCTTCCCCTGTAGCAAACTCCCTTTTTCTCTGCCTTTTATTTTAAGAAACGGGGAGAGGGGCTGCCACAGCTTCTCCACCCCCCACCCCAGCCTACCTCTGTGTTTGGTTTAATCATTCCTTTTCACCATTCTCTTAGATCAAGGATTCAAGACCTGACCTCTGTCCCCATTTCATCTCTTACTATATATACTCGTCAGTTTTATGTCCACCTTTGCTTTTTTTCCAAATCTTACCACCTTTCAATGTATGTAACCGCTACATATGATTAGCTAATAATTGTTTCTGTACAATGTCAGGATATAAGTAAATGTTAAACCACAGGATCTCTCCTGAGGCGATTCAGACAACTTATTTATTTTCTTTCTCTAAAGAACTTCCAAATCTACCTCACCTTCTCCAGAGCTTCCTGCTGCCTGCTCCACCTCTCCTGTGCCTGTCCATGGAGAAATCAAACTCAATGTGACTAAAATGGAACTCAGTCACAAAAGAGCCAAAGGGATCTTTTAAAATAAAAATGAGACGTCACTCCCTGGCTCACAACCTACCATGTGCACTTAGAATAAAACCCAAGCTCCTAACCATGGCCTAACCTAAGCCCCACAGCCTGGCCGCTCTCTCACTCTCAAAATGTCATCTCCTAATTCTCCTTGTACAGGGCACTAGCTCCATTGGCCTTTTTCATGTTTTTTGAACTAAGCTGTTTCCCATCCCAAAACCTCAGCACTGTTCTTTCTGCCTACAATGTTCTTTTTCTAACTCATCACATGGCTGCCTCTTTGTCACCATTAAGATCTCGGTGCAAATGTCACTTTTTTCCAGGCCTGACCCGACCTTCTCAATTACAGTTGCTCCCAACCATCTCCCAGTCACCTTTTATCCGTGTCAGCCCCTGCCTCCACGGCACCTAGCACGCTCAGAACTGATTCTACTTTTGTACTCACTTTGTGTCTTTTCCCTCTAGGACATAACGCAATCAAAGCAGAGACTTCATTTGTCTTACAGGACAGGAGTTACAACTGTACTCCTGGCATCTAAAACAACACTTGGCAAATAATAAGCGTGCAATAAATATTTACTTAATGATAAAATAAGTACATTTTAAAATTCTTGCTTTTCTTGATTTTGCAATTTGAGTGCTTGTATCTCAGTGTTAGCAATGTCTGACTTCTCACTGTTTCCCTCCACACTCTTCTAACAAGTCCTGTTCCTTTTGTCTCTCTCATGAACCCATCTCCTCCTCCTCTACTTCAGGGCGTCAACTCTCGCCTCAATTCCGGCGGCTCCGTGGGACCTTCTCCAGCTTCTCCCCGCTCCCGTCCATTCCCAGTATTGCTGTCATACGTAACTGCCCACAGCCCAGCCCATACCAACCCCTTTACATCCCTCGTTTACATGCTTGTTATGTGGCAATAAATATTCATAGCCATATATATGTGACATGTACACATACAGGACATCTACTTGCTATTTCGGAAAAAACAGAACAGGTGCATATACCAAGGAGGAAAACATATTTTCTGGTTATACTTGGGAAAGTCTCTACCTTTGGCCAAGGTTTTTATTTCTTTATAAACAGCTTATTGAGGTGTAACTTTTTAAAATAAGAAGCATATACAAGAAACAGAAGTCTAAAGTTCCAGGCATATCATAAATCCACCCCAGCCCCCATTTCCAGCCACAACAGTCTTACTCCTTACAGTTTGCGTCTTCAACACCCAGCACGCTATGTTTGAGTATGTTCAACGATCACAAGGCCTGTTCTGCCCTGGCTGGTGTGGTTCAGTGGATCCAGCACTGGCCTGGGAACCAAAGGGTCTCTGGTTCGATGCTCAGTCGGAGCACACGTGGGCTGGTCCTCAGTGGGGGGCGTGGGATAGGCAACCACACCAGGAGATGAAACTAAAGGAGATGTTTCCCTCTCCCTCCCTTCCCCTCTCTAAAAATAAATAAAAATCTTAAAAAAAAAACCCCAAAAACAAACCCAACATATTAAAAAAAAAAAAAAAAAAAAGCCTGTTCTTGGGGCAAGACCGTCTGTTCCTGACACCAGTGGGAATCTTTTTCTTTTTCTTTTTAATTTTAGGGCTAAAGGAAGGGAGGAAGGGGGACTGAGAGAGACAGCGATTGTGGTTCCGCTTATTTTTGCATTCCTCGGTCGATTCTCGCACGTGCCCGGCGCGACCAGGGCAACCTCATTCTTCAAAATGCGATATCTAGTTACAGAAAAAGCTCACCGAAGCAACCAACGTTTGCAACTCACACAGCAGTTCCGAGCTGAAAAGTCGTGGAAACGAGGCCAGTCAACGGCTCCTGCGCTTTAACTCGCCGAAAGGCTCCACCCGCAGCGTCTGCGCCAGTCCATGACTGCTTCTCGAGGAACTTTTCTTGAATTTAACAAATTACCAACAAGTGATATTTCTCGATGAAACAAAACAG
Organism: Pteronotus mesoamericanus; assembly: GCF_021234165.1. Classification (NCBI taxonomy): domain Eukaryota; kingdom Metazoa; phylum Chordata; class Mammalia; order Chiroptera; family Mormoopidae; genus Pteronotus; species Pteronotus mesoamericanus. The sequence goes on from NW_026555123.1 coordinate 233,908, forward strand.
TCACAACCGCAGGGGAACTAAGGCTACAGGGAGAGTGTTCTGGCCGACGCATCCGTCAGGCCTGAGTCGTCGGAGCAGCGACAGCGCGGGCGGTGCCCCAGAGAGAAGACAGGCAGACAACAAAGATTGAAACCAACCCACCTCCCGAGGCAACCGCTTCTCACGTTTGAAACTGGGAGGCCGGAAGTTCCGCCCCGGCCGCGCCCCGGCCACGCCCCAGCTCCGGGGCCGCGCCCCCTCGCGCTCCCCGCAAAGGGCGGGGCCGGAAGTGGGGAAAGCGTCGGCGGGGGTCTCAATCGGGAATCCGGTCGACTCCTCTTCCGGGCTTACTTCCTGGTACCTCAACACAGAACCAGTCCGACCTGGCGGTCAACGAGCCGGCGGGACGACCCTTCTAACGGTCCAGCCACGCTCAGCACGCGGGCGGGCGCTATGCAGTGCGCTTCTTTAAGCAATTTGAACGACAGTTTCCCCTCAAGAAGGCTGTTTACGCCTAACCTGACCAAAGATAGAGGCCTTTTCTTCTAACCTGGTGTCAGAAAACATGTCTTTCAACTACGTATCTGCACCTTTATCTAAAATGGCAAGTAGACTTGACTGCTCTGTTAATCGTCATTAACCAAGTATTCACGGAGCGCCTGTTATGTGCTAGGCACGCTGGGGAGAAAGCAGAAAAGGGGTCCCAGGGTCGAGGGTAGGAGCTAAGATTAACTGGAAAGAAACGGCTAGACAAGAATTTGATCAGAGCTGTGGTAAGTGATCCTAAAATAAAATGCACTGGTCGGTGGCAGCATATAGGGGTAGCCGTAGCCTGGGCTGAGCAGTTATTTCCGCGGAAATCCAAAGGATAAGAAGGTGTTAGCCAGGCAAAGAGGAGCGTTTCAGGCAGCGGCGACAGCCTGGGCAAGGCCCCGGGGCCAGAAAGCCAGTTTGGTTCCGAAGGATTAAAGAGAAGAGAGAGGCAGAGAAGCCTGCTGGGGGCGAGGAGAGAGGCAGGCCAAGCCCAGGGTGAGTTTATGGATTACAGGCTTCATCTCAAAAGCAGTGGTAAACCGTTAGGTGGGCTTTGAGCCAAGGTGGCAGCAGCGCCAAGGGGTGGGGAGAAATCTAACTCCTTAAATCCATCTCCGTTTGTAACCACTGATGGGTACATTGACCTCAGACCTTATGCAAAGTTGTGTTTCACACAGTGCTCACTTAGGTCCTGTTCCTCTCCTACCTTCTCTCCAATGTCTGAGAACCTGCTAGATATAAATTCTCTTCACAACTGAGGGGTTTTGTGGTGCTATTTGTGCTTTAGAAATATTCCTCCACTGCTGTGTGGAGAATGCATTGTAGGGTGCGAGAGCGAATGTGGGAGCCCAGCAGAAGGCCCTGGAGAAAGAATCGAGAGACGGCAGCGCAGGCGGGGCAGTGAGGATGGAGAGCACAGCCCCAAGGAATATTTAGAACAGCTACAAAATCTGGGTAATGCTTGAGTGCGGGGGCTTGCGGGCGGGGGCGTTAAGAGTTTACAAGTTCTAGGTTTTCTGGTTTGTGCCAATGGCGAGGTGGCAGCGCTCTCAGTGAAGGGGGCGGGGCAAGAGCAAATTTAGGGGCCAGCATGACTTCAGGTTCGTAAGTCCTGGTGGACATGACAGGTCAGCAAAGGTGTAGAATCAGAGTGGAAACAAATCTGGAGGTCACCTTGGCCTGACAGCTGCTGACTGAAGTCCAGGAATAATGTGACGTGAGAGAAGAATGCCAAGGACTGCGCTTTGAGGAACACCAGTCCGTACAGGTGAGGTCACAGAAGAGAACCCCACAGAAACCCTGAGGGACAGCACAGGACTAGAAAGCAAGCGACTGTGTTCCAGACGTCCAGAGGTTTTCAATTTTGGCATCACTTGGCAAAGTTGTCCGCTTTCACCTAGAGAACAAGCGAAAGAGTGACGTGTCTACTAGATTTTGGAGACATGAAGGTCATTGGTCTCCAGTGAGCGTTGTTGTCTATATGGCGGCAGAAGCTACCGTGGGTTTGAAGAGCAATCAGAAGGGAAGGAAATGGAAAGAGTGGAACAACACTTGAGTCTGACTCAGAAGCAGACAGGAGTAGTTGGAGAATGGGAGGCATGTTCAACAGCTCATGCAAAGATCCAATGGGGAGACATAAAAAATACAGACCAAATGATAACAGAGCTCAGAGTGAGAGAGGATGGGATTTCAGCACATTAATAATTGGCCTTTCATAGGAGCAACCTTCCCTGTGCAGGAGGAGGGGTTAAATGAATGCAGATGCATTTGTGTCCATTTGTCTGGTGGCTTTCTTTTTCAGTGAAGCATATCATCATTTAGGGGATGGAGCAGATCAAGGTCTAAAAAAGGAATAAAGAAACAGTAAGATTATTGGCAGAGCTGACAGCCTAATTGAAGGTGGTGACTATGAATTTACAGGGGTACAAACCTACCAGAAATATGACCGTCAGCTGTCTAGATGCTGGCCCAGTGTAGGGTTCATCCAGGTTTGACATCTTGACAGGCTAACACAATATGGCAGTAGCACACATGACTGTGAGTTATTTACATCTGCCAAAGTCGTCAGCCAAAGACCACTAGGCTCAAGCCTTGCAGTGTGACAAAATCATATTGATTGATTTGCAGGCAACGGGGCTCACTCCAGAGGAGCCATGAATGGCACTCTTTGCTGTGGTGGTAGGAGGGCGCCGTCTTCCGTGAGGTCTGGGCTCCTGCTGAAGGGTGCTGGGAAGCTCGGGGGAAGGGGGACGAGGTCTGGGTTGCAGGCTGTGTCTCAGGATTAGGAGAGGTGGGCGGTTTCCTAGGGGTGGGTGCTCTGGGGAGCGAGGACAGTCTAGCTACTGGGTATCCCCAGTAGTAGGTGGGAGGGGGTAGCAAAGAAGTCTGGACCTGTCCTTCTGAACAAAGCAGTGGTCGCACTAAGAAAGAAGGGGTCACGGTGACGTTACAGCTGCTGCACAACCTTGGCAGAAACAGCGTTTCCTGTTAAGCCTGCAGTAGTTGTGTCCACCCTCCCAGCCGGTCGAGCAGCAGGGCTTGCTTTTTTCTCTTTGCAGTTTGAGTCAGTTTTCAGTCCTTCAGTCCTGGACAAGTTCTTACTTTCATACCAAGCCATTTCCTCCTCTCTTGCCAAATGCGACTTTTAAAACAAATTACAACTTTATATCTATCTGTGCCCTAATAAGATTTAATGAAATACCCAATTACAGAGTTGCCCCTGCTTTCTGATAATGTCTAGCAGGTGTCCAACCTGTGGCCTGCGGGCCACACGCAGCCCAGGATGGCTCTGAAGGCAGCCCAACACAAAATCAGAAATTTACTTAAAACTTTTTGTTCATCAGTTTTTGTTAGTGTTTGTACATTTAATGTGTGGCACAGGACGCCAAAAGGTTGGCTACCCCTGCTTAGACCCTCCCCTGAACCACCCCATCAAAGCCCATATCCTGTAACTGGTTGTTTCTAACACTTCTTACTGACACAACCCACAGCTCCCCAGTGTACAGTCTGTCTTACTACAATACTGAACCCAACATGTCTGGGGACAGGTGTGTTCCCAGTAGTCTGGCTGAAGGGCATTGAGAACACAAAGAGGGTCTGAGGTGATGACATGACCACCAGGTTCAGACCAGCGGTCGCACTGCTCCTCCACAAGACTAGGGCACTGACTGGCTCTTTTGTGTCCTTGCTCTTTGCAGACTTGTACTAATTAATAATCCTGACACAAGGCTTACTGGTTCATGGAAGATATGGCAATCCTAAAGGCCAGCAATTGTAGCCTAGGACCAAATCTTTTAATTACGTACTGTTGCAGTTTTAAAACATGGTCACACATTCCCTGATGCCCCGTTTGATACGGCCTTAGCAACTGGACCAAGAGACTACAGTGCAGGTCTTGCTACCCACTGCTTCTGAATGCAGGCTCTTCCTGAGTCTTCTGGAATGTTCACTCCCACCTCCATGCAGCAGCCATGTTGTGAAAAGGGTTGTCTTCTAGTTACCTCAGCCGTTCAAGCCACCCCAACCCCCCAGGTCCCAGCTGAGGCCTCAAACATGATAGGCCAGGAGGCACAAGACCCACGAGCATAATAAAATGCTTATTGCACAGAGACTCTGAGTTGGGGCGGTGTTTTAAGCAGCACCAGTAACTGGGACACTCTGTTGGAGGCTGTCAGGAGCAGCGGTAGATGTCAGTGAGCTAGCGGACAAAAGGACAAAACTGGATGCTATCCAGAGCGAATGCTCCAAGTTTATCAAGTTAGCATGTGCTTGGCCCCTGGTCTAACCTTTAGCCCCTTCCCCGTACTTCCTTCCTCTGCCCCCAGCTAGACAGTAGCACCATCTTTAGAGAACCTCAGATTAAGGTAACAGTTGTTACAGGAGCCATTTTGAAAAAAAAAGTTCTGACTATTACAATTTCCAAATTGCATATACAGGTTGGGACAAGAGGGGGTTTACAGCTGTGAGTATACAAAACAGTTGATTATTGTATTATTTATTAATTATTGTAGTCTTTTCCATACAAACTATAAACCTACTTTTGACCCACCCTGTATACTTCCCTTTTACAATGAAGAATCTAAAAGTTTTTTAATGTTTTGTACTTGCCAGTTTTTCCACCTAGGTTTGTTATTGAACTGAATTTTTATTCATGAGACACTGGATAGACTATCTTCCATACCAGTTTAGTTTCATAATTTTATAATGTCATATAAAAAAGTTCAACACAAATTCTTTAAAATACCAGGATACCACTCCAAAAACTTAGAGAAAACAAAACCATTTCAATTTTATTTTCAAAGTCTAATTTTAATCCAGACTGAACAAACAAGCAGAAAAGTGAGAAAGCCAACTGTAGTAGCAGACACAGGTGTACCAAATGTAAAACAGTGGGGTTATTAACAGAACTATTTACATGCATATTTACAAGCAATCCTTTTGTACATAAGTTTTACTTTCAGTTAGTTGGAAAAAGATTTCTGACATTAGGTAAAAATAGGACTAAGGTGATACCACATTATAGCAAAAGTATTAGAAAAGTGATCCTCAAGGTGTATCAATTATAAAGGAGATGAAAACTGAGTGACAAAGATCTAGCAAAATTCTCTAGTAAAAAAGTCAATGCAACTCATGCTACCAAATAAAAATGAGAAAGCCTTATAAATAAAGCAGAATAATGTCCTAGGCTTCTGAGTAATGAAGTTAGGTGAAAAAACAACGATTTAGAATTGCAGTAAATCCTCGGTGAAGAATCCTGGTTGTTTAGTTGGGGGTTCTAACTCTTTTTTATGACATTTTAAAAGCCCTTGGTATCAAACAACATCTGGATGTGTAAATCACTTAATGATACATTCTAAGACTTTAGTGCCACAGATTTTTATGATTGTGATTCATATTTGAAACCCAATTCACTGAGACACTAAATGTAAAGCTAAATGAAAGTTATTACTCAACTAAAAAAAAAAGGATGCTACATTTTTGCAGTAATATGTATTTCCAGACTAAGACTTTTTCCCTCAAGAAAAGCTGAATTTAAAGGATAAGCTTCTAACCAGCTAGCAAAATTTACTTTCAACATTTCATTTATTTCAAAATCGATTTTATTGCAGCCAAAACAGTGGAATTAACTGTACATAATAAACTATTTTATATATATACACATTTTAAGTTATAGGGAATAAAGTTTATTTTGGCAGATAGTGTTAAACAAAATTAAAGTTGCATACATTAGTAACATAACTCAACATCCTTAATTTGGTATAAGTGACACAATTTTCTTGCTGTCCTGTGTTCTGCTAAATCACCTTAACCTAAACTGCTTTATAAAACTGATATGGTGAAATTTAACTTTACTGTTTTCGCTTACACTCTGATTCCAAACAAAACTTTTCATAAGCTTCTTCTATCTCTGGGTCCATCTCATCATCAATATCATCCAAGTATCTGGAAAAAAAGCAAAGATCACTCGTAAGTTTTTTTCAATGCAGAAAATGTCTTATACTAAGCCATGAGGAAAAGCATGTGATATAACTTTCCTAGATGGGTTTGATAATGCGAGCACTCTCTAGAATTACATTAAATGTCAGCCCTCAGACAATAAATGCTTAATATGGTGTGTTCAGTTTTACAGTGGATTCTGAATTCCTTCTGTTTGAAGATTCTGCTATACTTTTAGACATGTTAAATTCTTTAACCTAATCTAAAAGTTAAAGGCTTTACATATAAACTTTGGGCTCAAGATTGACATTAATTTCATAAATTTAGCTTGTTAACAACACTTATACTATAATTAGAACATAGAATTTCAGGTGTACCATTCCCTTCTAAATATGCACTAATATTTTATGTCTACTTAACATCAGAAATAGTATTTCTGCAATGACAACTTAAGTCACAATCCACTGGGAATCACACTTTCCCAGCAAGAAGCTACTTTTGAGGTCACCTATTGCATTTCAGGTTTTTTCCAACTATTCAGTAGTTTAAAATGATGGAAAACTAGGCTTTCCATAATTTAGTGCCCACAGAGGCCTTCATATACACACATCCTCACTGAATTCCCAGAGCCATCTTGGAAAGACAGGTACTACTATAATCTTAATGCCAAGAACAACTTGAACTTCCAGTGGTACACTGAGCAGGGTTTGAATTTCCCTAACTGTGCTTGTGCTTAGGTCCTTAAAGCCTTGTATTTTTCCTATTAAACTAGTTTATAAAAGAATGACTGTATATATAAGAAGATCATAAACTGACTTACAATTAAAAATGTCACTAAAGAAAGAATAAAGGCAGTTCACTATTTTTTAAAACCCACACACCAAGAGGAGGTCTGTAAGAAAAGGTGGAATCACAGATTTAATTTACTCTTCCCTTAGGAAGAAGAGGGCCGGCGCAGCTTGTCGCAGTCCATGTGAGCTGTCAACAGGGCTGGGACTAACCCTTGCAAGCTTTTCCCCCTTCTGTAACAGGATGCAGTTAAGTCTGATGATAAGTGAGTAATACACCAAAAACTTCTTACCTACCAAGAATGGCAGGTAAAGAAGCTGAAATATGAGAACTGTTCCCATCAGTCCAAACATTTCCGTGCAGTAACCTGCTTTCTTAGGCTTAATTCGCCCTGTAACAGCTCAGAGAGGGTCTCTGCCACTGCTCTCTGCCAGAGCACTTCTGTCTTCTCTTCTCATTCTCAAAAACTCTAGGAGGGCAGTGCTCTTCCTGTTTTACAGATGGAGCCACTTGTCCAGGTTCTCACAGTATTAGAGCTATTTATTGTACAGTTTTAGGTATGATAATAGAATCTGTTTTGTAAAAACTAATTATGCTTGAGTATACTACATTTTAATAGTTTTCCCCCTTAACTTTATATAAATTTTTAAAACCAGTTTGTGTGGTTTCCAACATGATTACCTGAAAAGTTTTGGTAAATAAGTACTACGTATATACCACTATAATACCATCAAATCAAAATGCACATTCTTTTATCTACTTTTTTTCTAGTCTAAACTCCTATGTAAGCTGTGGCCATAGAAATTTCACAAATAAACTTAGTAGCTAAAGAGAGCTTACGGATCACTAGCCCCTGATAAATCGGTTCCATTTTCTTCATAATCTGGAAAAAAGTCTTCTCTTTCAAGTAACTCTTGATATTTCTCTTGGTAATCTACAAAAAAAAAAAAAAAAAATTAAATGCTAAAACATTCATATGAAATAGCCAGTTATTAAGAAATATTCAATATTATGATGTGACATTTAAGTAGATCTGAAGTTTAAATACCAGTAAGCTGTGTTTGTTTATCAAGTAAGCTTAATTACATACGAATAGCTTTTGCAAAACTTAAATTCTAATTGGCTTGCTTTTGCCCCCTGCATGCTCATGAATCTTAATTATATATATTTTCCTCTAAATATAAGTTGGAACTCAAAGCCATTGGGAACATACCAGAGTACATCTCCCGGCCTATGTGTATGCTGTCTACATTCTCTCCTGCTTCTTTCCCTCAGACAAAACACTAGTTACAGTTTGCTGGGGAAGAACTTGTTTCCCCATTCTCCTGTTTTCCTTCCACAAGGAGAGATTTCATTCAAATAATCTGGTGTCCAGCTCTGTTACTCCTCCCCAAGGAGGTCCAGTGAGCCATCGACCTGGCTGGCAAGCAATAGCCATGGGCCCATGGTCCTCAATCAGAGGAAGCTGCCCTAACAAGGGTCCATGCACAGGGCATTTTTTCCTTTCTTCCTGGGCCTTAGAGACAGCTGGAAAGTAGCTACCTAATCAATGTTTCAGCTGGGGGGGGGCGGGTGCTCTTCCTAGGTGATACAAGTGATAGCATAGCTCTCCATCTGCCAACTGCCCTCAGCACAGTTACTGCATCTATTATAAGATTAGCATGGCTGTAGGGAGTCCCTACCACTGAATAATAAAATGCATCAGTGTGTATTAAAACTGTCACCTTAAAATTAGCTTCTTGTGAACAACAGCTACCTCAAATTTCAAAAGGATAATATATTTGACCAGGTAAAAACTATGTTTTTCCAAAACTGTCAGTTGCTATAAAACTTTAATTCCAGTTTAAAGGATGAGCAACATTTTTGACATTCAGTTTTGGCAATTTGGAGACCATTTGAACTATGAAACCTTCCTACAACAAATACTTGAGGTATCAGGTAAGAAAAACATTTTTTCAAATGTACAGATGAGGTCACAAAAAACATCAAGTCTCCTGATGACAGAAATGAGAAGGGAACTGAAAGCCACACACAATTACTACAGCTGGGAGGCCTTTGGACCACGTGGTAACCACAACTGAACTTGGATTTTAAACCCACAGGTCCAAAAGAAAGGCCTTGGGCCCACTGAAACAGGAAGACGGAATTCACGCCCCCACTCGTCTTACTCTTCACAAACCCAGGACGTTCAAAGGGCTGATTATCTCCAGAAAAAGATGAACCAGGTAAAAAACAAAATGTAAAACACCTCAGTGGCAAAGAAGCCTGGTTGTGTCTGTCTGGGTTTGGAGCAGGGACAGTGGTACTCTAGCTCCCCAGAGAATTTGAAACAATGTCTGTGCCTCAAAATTTCACTACCTATATAAAAAATACAAAACAAAAAAACCCTACGACAAGAAAAAATCTTGTTGCAAGCCACTCTTACACCTGTGGCTCCCAGTAGGAGCAAATATAAAACCCACATTGGATAGATTCACCTACAATCCAAGCCACAAGCTCCTGTGAAGAAAAACAAAAGGGCACTTAAACACTAGAGCATTCATAAAGGACAGAGCAAATGACAGGAAAACAGATCACACAAAGATGACAAAGAACCACAAGGAATCGAAGTAACTTTGAAGCATAAAAAGGAAAATCTGTCTTACCCAGGTTATAAAAGATTTACAGCAAGGTCAGAATAATTAAGAATATGGTGCTGGTGTTGAGACAGACAAACAGAAGAAAGATCCACATGCAGAGAGAGGAATGAGACAGATTACAGAGGAATTACATGGTACACAAGAGGAACACTTTATCTAAAAGAGGAAGGATGATTCAACACCTGTTGTTAACATGAAGACTATGAAAAAATATTTAATTCCTACTGTATCCCACACATAAAAATTAGCCAGGTTAAAGACCTAAATATAAAGCAATAAAAGATTTATAGAATAAAATGGAATTTGATAGTAGCAAGGAGACTAAGTCACACAAAGCACAAATGACATAATTTAGTTTACATTAAACTCAAAGCCTCCTCTATGTTAAGACAAACAAAAAGGAAGATGGGAAAAGAATTTCCTTTCTAGGCTATGCAAGGAATTACAAATCAACAAGGGAAACAAATGATCCAACAGAAATATGGGCAAAGAACACAAATAGGAAATTGGCGAAGAAATCAAAAGTTCAAGAGAAACATGAAAAGAAATTCAGTATCATGAGTAAGAAAATGAATTTTAAAATTTCATACAATCAGACTGACAAAAATTAGGTCTCGTACTTAGTGTTGCCAAGATGAGACAGGAACCCTCATATGCTGTAAAAACTAAGTCGTATAATTGCCTGAAAAGCAGTCCAACAACATTTAGTGAAGCTGAAGATGCAAATAGCCTATAATGTGACAATTCTACCTCCTCACCCTAAAGAAACCCCTGCAAGTGCCCAAAGACTTAAAGGTGTTTGTCGGCACCAGAGGAACAAGTGTGAACCGCCCGACCACCCCCAGCAGGGGAGCTATACACTGCAGTTTAGCCTGAGCATTATTTGGCATTTAAAGTAAAGGAACCAAAGCTATATCAAATTAACAAAAAAGTATACTGAAAAAAAAGGTGCAAAAGGCCGTGTACAGTAAGATACTACGTGGGTTAATACTACTGTGTGTGACAATCCAATAGTTTACAGACACATATGGAGTAGAAAGACATCACAATGACACAAACTAGGGACAATCATCACCCCTGGGGGAAAAGTGATGGGAGGCCTGAACGTGGGGGTGACAATGAGAAGGGAAATGGTTTACTATCATCTGTAGGGTTTTATTTCTTTAAAAAGACCCAAAGTGTATAGTAATATGGCAAAATGAGATTGGTTTAATCTTGGCTGTGCCTCAACAGGTCAGGTTTTGTGGCTTTGCGTTATTTGAGCGTTTCTTAATTTAAAGCTGAGTGACCAGGCCTCCTCTCTGCCGCTGGGGCACGGACAGCCAGGGCCTGCCATCCAGAGAGAACACGCGGGGAAATTCGGACCATCAGCTGGTTGTAGTTTTTCCAAGTGGAAAAAACATCTCTCTTGACCATACTGCAGTCCCATTTACCATAATTAAAGCAATGCTTCTACCAAATGCTCTCTTCTAAAAGGGAAAGCATGCAGAGATTTAGATTTTTGTTAACTGTGACCCACCACGTATTAATGAAACCTGTATTCTTAGTATCTGCAAGTATTAACCCATATTAATGAAAGCTGCTGGCTATGTAGTGAATTAGAACCATCTTTTCCTTCCATCCTTATCACCCCAAAGTTCAGAGTATAAAAATATTGGAGGAAATGCAAAATAAAAACGGTCACATTTAACTGAGGGATTCTTCTAATCTTTCATTGTTAGGGTGACAAGACACTATATACTGAGTCAGATGTTCTACTTGAAATGATTCCAAGTGGTTCCTGTAAGGAACATTCTCTACCAGGTAAGCCTTTACCCTATATATTTTAGAATGATGTGTGAACTCTTCAAAAAGATAGGTTTGTGCTGGTGAGGGTATGTTTTTCTGTAATTTACCAACTTCCAAACAAAAAACAAAAAAAACCCCCCAGAAAACAGGGAAATGACGGTGAGACAACATACCTGGATCAGCTGCAGTGAAAGGAACACCATCAGGTGTGTAAAATGTTGGTTCATTCTAGGTTAAAACAAAGTGATAAAAGTATGTATTCATTTCAAAAATCGATTTTTTAAAAGCACATTACCAATGAAGCATGGCCAGTGTCACTCATGTGCATGTGATTGTGCAGCGCATGAAGAAGCAAAGCACAGACTTCTCCGCAGCCATTTCACGTCTTGTTCTATTATCTCAAATGCCTGTTCTAACACTGCACCGGACACATCCCACTCGCGGTGAACTGTGCTGCTATGCTGTGTGGTCCCCCATCGGCTCCCCACCCCTTTTTCCTTTGAGAATTTCCAAGACCGGGGTTGTGGGAGCGATTGCTCTATAGCTGCTTTATGTCTGTCCTGTCAGGAGCTTCAGGGCACCATTGGCCTAGTAACCATTTTTGTTTTCTTAGCTTAGTTTTTGACCACACACAAAGTAAAGTCTGACATGCAAGCCTTTGTTATGAATTCTCTGGAAAAACCATTTCCTGGAATCCCTACGTTCACCCAAGCCCAGGTCTTGTCAATTTCCCCTGCCACTGGATGGCTCTTTCTTGTCTACCTGTCCCGGGAGGATTCCATGTCTCTCCCATTCACCTGCTCTGCTTGCTGCCACATGATCGTAACACCCACGAAAAGTTATTTGGCATTGCACTTTGGGAGCAGCTTTATGTAACTCATCTAGAAATTTCCAAAACTGAATTCAAGCAATAAGCAAAATTTAACAAGTAAACACTGACATACCATAAAATAGTTAGGGTCATTTTCAGGTGTTGCTTCTCTGTATGTTGAGGTTACATGGACTCTACCCCAGTTACTTGACCGGAGTTCTACAAGCTTCAAGAGCATCTGTTTTACATCTCTGCAGACAAAGAAGTTAAAGAAGTTAAAGAAGGTGGAAAAGAAGTTAAGGGTATATGCACTGTAGGTTTTCTCAGGCTCTATAACACCAGACTCCTAAAACTGCTCCATCAGTTTACCATGGACATTCAGTGCTTTGATTTTCTAGACATTTCCTATAACAACACAAATTTACCTTTTTTTAAAATAAATAGCCTTTGGAATTTGTTGCATATAACTAACTATGTGGTTCTTAAAGGCAGTGGCCGTCTTGCAATCATTTCTGTGCTTCCTTATAATAGTACTTCACCCAAATACTTACTGAATTATTGAAGAAAAATGGCTAGGTGAGCAGAAGCCACAGGTAAAACATGCATTTAAAGAAAACGTTTCTGTAGATCAATCTGTAAAGATTTCAATTATTCTGATGAAGTGCAGCTGATTAAAAAACAACCCCAAAGAAACAGCAAGGACTGGAGCTGTCTTGGCATCTCCCTTGCCCCTCCCACCTGCTGCAGTGTGCATCTAGGACGACATTCTCAATCCTCTGAATAATTTCTTCCATATCAATCTTTCCTTTTTCCTTCCAGGCATCTTCCAAAACTGACCCTGTCAACTAAAAAAATAATGCAGGTTTCAGTAAAATGAAGAATTCAATAAAGTACAGGTATTCTAAAAATATCTTAGCAGCACTTTAAACATTCTTTAATCAAGTTAAATATTCCCAATTGTTCTCTACCATCTAATACTCAGGTATCTCAATATCATCTATGTTTTCTTGACTGAGAAACTAATGAACTACAGCAGAATTCTCACTATAGGTTTTGTGTGTCAGTGACTATATGGTATATACCCTGCATGACTAAGACAGGCTATAAAATTTTAATCAATATGTCACTTTTTGAAACATGCAGAATGTAATAAATATGGAAGTTTTGAATTAAATAAAATCTTCAGCAGGAAAAAATGACTTAAGGGATATAAACGTAACACACAAAAACTAAAAATGTGTGTAATAAACATGAAGAAATCATCAGGAAAATGCAAGTTGAAATGAGGTTTTCGTTTTCACTCATCACCTATGACAAAACCAAACCCAAGACTGACTGCAGCCACCACTGAGAAGGACATGGATGGGAAGAGGGGTATTCACTCACTCCTGGGGGGCAGACCCTCTTCGGCGGAATGTTTGGAAGGGAAATTTGGAATTACAGAAGGTCTCCAACTTACAATGTTAGACTTATAATTTTTTTTTAATAATGTTTTAACTTTGCAATGGTTCAAAAGCAAAAAGCATCCAGTGGAAATTACTCTGAATTCTGGTCTTTCCCCGGGCTGGTGAAATGTGGTACGATCCTCTCTCAGGATGCTGGGCAGTGGCCGGGAGCTACGCCTCCCAGGCAGGTTTGTATTCACGGGGGTGAGAAATGGGTCCCTCTGCGTTTTTGTGTGTTGGGTGATTCTGCCCAACGTGGCCTAATACAAGTGTTCTGAGCATGTTTAAGGTGGGGTTGGCTAAGCTCTCTGTTTAGTAGGTCAGGTGTATTAAATGCATTTTTAGCTTACAATATTTTCAGCCTCTAATGGACTTAGTGGAACGTAACCTCATCCTAAGTCAAGGAGTATTTGCACTTATCAAATCAGATTACACTCTGATCCACCAAACCTACATGCAGGAACTTAAGCCTCCTAAACCACCGCACAGAGACACGAGTACTGACAGTGCTGCAGAGAAATAACCAAACTGAAAACAACTCAGCTGCTGGACAACAGAACGCACAAACAGTGAGTGTGTAAACAACGGGGTCCTGGAACCGCTGCTGAAAGATGTAAATCTGTGCCACGCAGAGACCTAAGAGCTTCAGTAGGTGGCGAACAAGCAAGTTCCAACACAGTAATGCTGCTTGTGAGAGTATACCTACAGCACGGGAAAGGAAGAGGTAAAGTGAAGGATTTCCATTTTTCTCTTCTAAAATCTGCTTCTTACATTAAATAAATATGTACTGCTTTTCCAATATTAAATCTGAGAGGAAAGTACAATGTCAATCTTTAACTTGAAGTAATACCTTAATGTTGAATTCATGTGTGTATTATACATACTTTCTCCAAATTATATATGAAAGGAGTAGAACAGTTACACTTTAAGGAAAGAAAAGTAAAACCTACCTTCAGTAATTTTACCGCACAAATTAAGTTATCATCCAGAGGGTTAGAAAAGAGGGCATTCAGTAGCTCCCGCAGACCAACCTGAAGAATGTCTGCTCTTGTAACCTGTCCATTTGTTCCTTTGATCTTTTGGGACAAAAGGAAATAAAAAGCAACTATGCCAAAATATAATACAGATATATAAATGGTCTGACAAAGTGTTGGTATTTTATGTTAAAACAATACAGACATCATAGGAACACACACTAATATCTTCACAAAATTACTCACCTTATATATGTAACTAACATTCTAATAAGACTAATAAACCTATAGGTAAAATTTTCATTTATCACACATGACATATGGTCCAGATAATATAAGTCTCCCTGAATGCTACTGCTTCATGAAGCATCTCTAGTTTATTAAAGCCGCCACCTTTTGGGGGAACACACAATTTTACTATGCTTTTTATAACTGTTTAAAAATACTGATTTTGGATAATGGTTCACATTATCTCATCTCTCCAGCTGGAAGACTTTTAGGTTCAAGAGCCATGCCTGATCTTTCCACTGCCCACAGAGCCTCCACACCAGCCCCCGGCCCCACACACAGAGCACCAGTACTTCCAAAAAAAGAACACAACTGCATTCTTAAAATGGCTCTCCATTCAAGGCACATTTTAGATTGGTGCTCTTATCTTGCCTTGTGTAACAAACTGAAAAAGATTAAAACATGACATTTTCATGAAATTAAGCCCCGCTGTGACAAAAGGGATAGCCGATGAGGCCCTAGACTGGACGGAGACCTTCAGATGCACTGACACACACTTATGTGGACTCATGTATCTTATCAGTGGTGTTTATGGTACTAAGGCCTCGATTTAGGGTGTAAGAAGGTAAACCTGTATCTGAGACTAACTAGTCAAAAAACAAATCACATAATCATTACAAAGTAATATTCAGAACTTACGTTTTCTACTAACAATATGTCAAGTAAACCAACGATTTACAAACAAATTTAGCTGTACACTTCATACAAGTGCATTTTATATGGAAGATTAATACATAAAACAGGACCAAGAACTAATCTGGGTGAATTAGGTGAAAAAAACCAAAAACTATTAGTCTCTCTCTACCTCTTCACTCAAAGCTTTTGTTCTGTAGGTCAAGTTGCTTTTCAGCCACCACCTGAATGTCAACATGCTATGTACTGATGTTCCTGATTCAAGAATTCAAAAAAACCATGAGCGTCTACATTTCAAAAGCTTCAACATGCACAGAACACTATGGCTTTGCAGAAGTCCTTGAAGACTTTAAAACTGCTTCCCAACATCTCTCCCATGAACAGGAACAAGCATGTTCCTTTACAGCAGACTCCGCTGTGAGCGGGCTCTGAGACAGTGTTCTGTCTCTCCCGTTCTCCCTCCCCCATTCCACTCTCAATGCTGTAAAAGGATAATGCAAACAAATTCTTTACTGATATCCAACTGTTCTCAAAAGTATTAACAACAGAAAACATCTCCTCACCTCCAGATTAAGATAAAGCTCTCCCAGAAAGAGCACAAACGCATGGAATCGTTTTCGAGTTGCTTCATCCCCCTTTGCAGCTTGGTCTTTAAGTTCATATTCAGTCCGACATCTAATAAAGATAAAGCTTTTATAATCTCAAAACATTGCTTTGTTTTGTAAATAGTCAAACAAGATGACCGACCATTCGCCAGTTTGGTTGTCCACAAGCAATACAAAGACAAGTAAATGCACAAACGTCCAGACCTCCTACAACAAGAAGTGTGCCCATCTATTATAGAGATCAGACCATGCATCGCCTTTTCTAAGAGGCCTAGTTTTAAGAAACTTGTAATAGTGGAAAATAAACCTATCAGATCAAGTTGTAATAAGTTTAAACAACATAAGTTTCTTGAGGTTCATATATGCTGGCACTGGTTTTACAAAACCAAGCTATCTCTGTAAATTGGTCTACTCTTTATGAATATATTAACTTTGAAACAGATCTTCTTAAGCCCATTATCCTTGTTAATTTCCATTATATAAATCAGAGAAGAGAAATAAGGTGAAAAGCCCTCAATTGAATAGACACACAGAAAGCAATTAATTTGGCCTCTATTTCTAATAAAGACTGAAAAAGTCAAATAACATTTTCCCCCAAAGTGGCCCATTTGCCTTACATAGTAACAGAAAGAAACCATCCTATCAGAGCTTTATGGGCACAGTTCTAAGAGATTTCTGAAGTTATCACAACAAACCCTGGCCAGTGTGGTTCGGCTGGCTGGAGTGTCGACCACAGACTGACAAGGCCGTGGGTCCTGTCCCCAGTCAAGGACACGTACAAGAGGCAACTAGTCAATGTTTCTCTCTCACAGCAATGTTTCTCTCCCTCCACTCCCTTCTCTCTAAGATCATTAAGCATGTCCTCGGGTAAGGATAAAATAGGTAATAAAATAAAATCATCACAACCAGCCTATCACTGCCTGTGTCAATGAATTTGGTGTCAGCTACTGCTACTAACACTAATTTTTTTAAATGGACTTTTAAACTGTTAACCATTTTTGTGTTAAATGTTTTTTCCCCCTTATCTTCATTATTAAGGTGGTGATATGCAGGTAAGTTGTGTGTTTTATAAAACTGATCTTGACAGTTCTTTAAAGACCAAGGGAGAAGCTTATGGAGACTGGCTTTCATTCACGGAGGACCAGTTTAGGCTGCTTTGTAAAACCATTTGTCAAAAGAAAAAAAAGTCACTCTTGACCAAGAATTTTCCTTGGGTCAGTTTATGAATCAACCATAAATAAACCCAAGATAGCTTACTGTGCACCTGTAGGGCTGATTCTGATGCTTACAAGTTACATTAAACAAGTACCACCTACTGTACGAGCCAGATAAGGAAGGTGTTTGTTACCTTCTCATACACAGTAATTCCTCATCAGGAAAAAAAGCTGGCATATCTATAAATAGAACGCTGTGGTTAATTATGGAAAGGATCAGTTAATTAATGCCAATTCAGTTATCCAAGCACCTTGTGGCTGCTCTCCTTTCTCTGTCCTTTCTTTTATGACTTTGCAGGTAAAATCTTTGATGAAATGACCTTTTGTTTTAAAAATGCTACGACTATTAAGACAGGTGAGTGTATGTGCAAAAGCATATCCCTACTACTCCTGTAACATTATTGATTATCTAGGTGAGAGGAAAGAACCTAAACCTTTTTAAGCTAAGGGTTTCAATTATAAAAGCATGCTTACCTCAGAGAGGTTAAAGTGCAGGAAAAATAAAGAACACAGTCACTGTAACCCAGAGATAGCTGCTGCGAAGGTAACGTCTGTCTTTTTCAAATATGTGTGTATTTTTAAGTTAGGTAATAGATTATGCCCTGCTTTTCTCTAGTTACATGATTAGCATTTTTCCTTGTTAACATCTTTGACAGTATCAGTACTACAGGGGCACACATGGGGCAAAGAGGAAAGAACCGGAAGAGGGATCCTCAGCCAGGGCTACGCAGGAGAATCACTCCGGCAGCTTTGAAAAACCGAGTCCAGGCTCCAGCTTAGCCCCGCCCCCGAGAACATCCCCGAGTGGGGCAGGGGCTCAGCCCCGTATCACGGCACAGCCAGGGCAAGCAGCCCTGAATGAACACGCAAGCCCCCCTGCCCTCCTGCCCTCCTGCCCCCAGAAGTGCCTGCCCTCTCACATCTTCCCAGAAACTTTGTGTTTCCCTAATTATAGGGAAGGTTAGATAGCTTTTTAAACTTTGTCACATATTTTTCCAAATTGTACCTATTCAAAGCCATTCCCAATATTTCTGTTAACATACTGGTCTTTTTCTTACTCTTTCCTAAGACGCCTCTCTTTTCATATTAAATATATGAGCTCACTATCATGTGTTATATATTATTTTTCTATTTTTACTTCAGTTCAAATAAATTTATGACCTCCCCCTACGTGTAATCAAGTTTTATCTCTTGCTTTAGGGCCCGTGGCTATCATGCTGAACTTAAAACATGTACTAAGATTTTGGTTTGCCAATTTTCCTCCTACTATTTACTGTTTGTTTCACTTTTATTTAAATCTTTCATATATCTGAAATATATTTTGGTGTGAAGAGACAGGAGCCCATCTTTGCTTCCCCCGCCCCAAATGATTAGCCAGCCACAACTGTATGTGAGCAGGACAATTCATCTTGTACATGTGTGTCTGAAGTAACATCTTCATCTAAAGCTTGATTTTCAAGTGTCTCTGAAGTGCCTTCTGGAATTTTCTACTCCAGCACAGCTTAAAAAACTAATGTGCTTTTGAACAGTATGGTGATAAAACAAGTGATCAATGGAATATAATGAAAGTCCAGCATCAAAACCCAAATAGATGGATATAATGTGATAAAGGCAGCAAGTAGTTCAAATCAATAGGGAAATGGGATCATTCAAAAAAGTGGTATGGGAAAAACTGGCTGAACAGATGGCACTAAATCAATGAGATCCTTGCTCAAACCCAAAGTACAAAAGTATAAAGAAATACCTAAGTGATCATTTTTAAGCACCTGGGAAAGCAAAAGGCTTTTCTAGACACAAAACCAAAGGCAGAGACCACTACAGAAGGCTGATACACGTATGTAACTGTACACTGTAACACTGTACAGACCAGAAGGTCTGCTGTCTCTTCCCCCGCAACTTTCCATACTGTAGTCTTTGGGAAAAGGGAATAGTCAAATTCTAGTACCTTCCAAAGCAGTTTTCCTTTAACTTCATATATTTACACTGACCTTCGAAGCAGCAATTGGCGGAAGTTGCCACTCTGTGAGCTAATTGTCAGGTGATGGGACAGGTAATTGCAGAGGCGAGCTCCCATGTAGGAGAAATTTGGAATAGACGTAGCCTTTCAAAAAGAAAAGTTTTGTGTGATACAGATGCACTGTCATAAATCCCAACAGCCAACATTCCAGAGAGGAGGAAAACATTTCTACTCCCCCAGCCTTACACTAAGAACAGAACAAGTACAAAGAAAAACGTTTAAGCTAAGTTCTCCCCATCATTTACCTGAGGTCAGCAGAAAGAAAACAGACAATCTCGCTTTATACTAACCCATTTTTGCACAAAATAGGTACATACACCCCGCTGCAGAGTGCCAATTATGAATCAGAGTATCTGCCAAACTATCGATCTGTGATGTTTCTCAATAACAGCAGGCACCGACTCTGGCATCTGCTTATCCAGAACGAGATTCCCAGGCCTTGCGCTTTGCGACTGGACTTCACTAAACCTCCCTGGGCTTCAGTTTCTTGATTCCTAAAGAGGTGACTAATGGTACCCGGTGCGAGAGAGTAATGTTTAAAGAACGCTCCAGAAACGCTTGGGGTAAAGAGAAAATTAAAACAGATAAGCCATTTTAAAAAATAAGTGTGAAAACACTACATATCAAAAACTATGATACAGCCAAAGTCGTGCTCAAGAAGTTTAACTTCCATTGCAGTTTTTAAATAGCAGAGAAAAGAATTCGCTACTAAATGTTAGGTAAGAACAATGCACACTTAGAAATTAAGGGACTTGGCCAAGGTCACAAAGGTAGTTACCCAGTGTCTAAAACAAATGGCCTGATGCCCTTCTGACCCTATGTGGGTCTATTCACTAGCTGTGGAACCTGAGAAAAGACCTTTAACTTCAGTGTTAAGACTTGTATAAAATGGGCATAAGAGTAATATCGCACAACCACTGTGGAGTAAAAGAGTTAACTACGTGTCGAGTGTTCAGCATCACTGGTATGTGTAAGTGCTTTAAAAATTAGATATTTTCATTTCTAATTATTGCCTTGCTCACCCAGGATCCCAAACGTGTCTCAAGAAAGAAAGACTGGCTTCTCCTGGCATCATGAGTAGGTATCTGATACCACAAAGACTCGAAATTAAAAATACTCTTCTCATTATTGGCACTGCCTGATTTTAGTTTAAAAATTGTCACACACAATTTAAAGTCAAGAAGTTCTACAAGGTTGGTTTTTGAAAAGAACTGAAAGTGTCCTAACGACAACCACTTTCAATTCTTGCAGGTCAGAGGTTTTAACCCCTGTACCTGCGTGAGCTGTGATCTCTCCGTTGTGACCTTACTTCTTTCTAGTTTCCCACCATGGAGGGTGAGCATTTAGCTCTCACTCCACTTAACCCCAATGCCGTTCCCACCACTTTCCAATCCTTCCACCTACCAACATGGTAATACCATGATTTTACTTATTAGGTTTGTGTTTCCATTTACAGCTTTCGTGTACAACTTTGTTTTCCCTTGACACTCAATATTTTCTAGTACTTTGATTTTTATACAATTCTCACTGATTTATTCTTTAACTCACTAGTCTGTAAACTTCTTTGCCCCGTGCTCACCTTACCAGGGACTCTTCCGGGAGCCTCTGCTCCATTTCACTGAGGCCGGACCCCCAGGCAGCCGGGCTCATGGCCACTGTCTTGGGACTGCCTGTCGCCCTTGCCTGGTTGACACACACTTCCACAGAACTCCCCGTTTCCTAGTCCCCATGTCTTCGTCCTTGGCTTACGTCCTTTGTTCTGCTCAAGTGCCGTCTTCGTAACTTCTCAAGAACAGTAACCATAAAACTTCAAACTAGCTACTCAGTGCAAAAATATCTAGAGGGTCTAATTTTTTTTTTTTTAGATTTTCTAGCAATCTTTTTGCTTCATTCCTTATTCTAGAGTCTTTTCAAAATTTTGCATCTTAAATCAGGGAGATTCTCAGCTACTCTCCCCGGTTTGAAATTCAACTTATTTAGATCTGTCAAGTCAATTACGACTCACGCCTTCTGCTTTCCAATCTCCAAACTGGGATTTCTAACTCCTTCCCCCACCTCAGTCCTCATGGGCTTCTGTCCTTCAAAAATCCCGTATTGCCATGGTAGTGGTATTTGGGGAGAAATCAAAGTTGAATATGGATATTTAATGTCATTTTCTTTTCTTACAACAGGTCTTCCTTTGTCAGCTGCAATGAATAAATTCTCTCAATAAAATTTAAGAACTGTTGGCCAATCTGTGCATCACTGACCACAGAAAGTGAAAACTTTGAGTACATATGTGAAGAACTGGCTTTGAGACAAGCACAGAAACAGCAGTTTGTCAGTTCACAGCTCTTCCACATGGCCCTGAAGAACTATGATCAGGCGGCCCACTGAAGAGCTGAAACTCAACAGAAGAGAAACCATGCAAAGTTTAAGAAGTATAATTCTTCCATTTTCTTACCTCACATTCTTTTTAATCCAGTTAGAGGCCAAAAGTAGGCATCAGGACAAACAGAGCGGTTCTATGTTCCTAAAATCCCAGGCATTTCTGCAACCTGAAGAGTTGGCTAGGACGATTTTCAACCCACATGCCACGAGAAATTTTAAAACACGCAATACCTGACTATTTAGTCAGGGACACTGACCTCTTTTGCCTTAGATTGTCAAATTAAAAAAACAACAACAGCCAACATAACAACAGCCATCTGGCGCTCACCTGACCAGGGAATCTTCCTAGAGCACTGAATGAATAAAAATTATACCTATTTTTTTCTTGTCACATTGGTAAAACATATTTTTTGGTGTGCCGCAGAATTTTAGTAATTAATTTATACGTGCCATGAGATGAAAAAGGTTGAAAATTGCTGGGCTACAAGATACTGGGGGTCCAGTAACCACCCAGAGCAAACTGGAAATGTAGCCGAATGAGATACTAGGTGGCGAGGAAATAAATAAACCAACCAGCCTGCTTGCTATCATAATTGCCCATATATTCCAAGTTTGAGTTGCTCATTTGAACACTAAAGGCTCTATTGATGTTCATTTCCTACTCTGTTTTTGGTCAATCTCACGTGACTTTAAATGTCTTAAAAAATCCAGGGCTGTCTATTTTCCCCTCTCAAAATAGCCTTAACATGTCAGTGACACTATGCTAGGATCAAAACTAAACTGCATGAAAAAACAATCTATACATTAGACTTTCAAGGAATTAAGATGTAAATTGTTGAAAATTTTATATTAAGCAGAAATGTTAATACAAGACAGGGTGCTTTGTGATTTGGATTTTTTTTTTTTAAAAGAACTCATTTATAATGCAAGAACATTCTCCCATCTTTTTTCTCCCCTACTTGAAAAATGGTATTGTATTCAACATCTTGGAGAAAATATTGCAGTCTTTTTAATGTATTGTTAATTTCAGGTCCCATAAAACAGAAAGGGGTGGGAAGAGGTACGATGCTTATGGAGGCTTCCTCACGAGTGCTCCAGGCTCCTCCCAACTGCATGTTCCGGGCCTCAGCCACGCGGGTGAGTGTGTTTGCCGTATGGCTCCAGCCCTGGATCCCTACTGAAAGGAATTTTGTACAACAGAGACTTAAAAGCTCCCATGAACCATCAAGAGTTAACGAGTGCGCAGGTGGGTGAACATGACCCTGTCCTCCCTCAAGGGGCAGCCGTCATTCTTGGGCTTCGAGGAAGCTTCCTGATGACCATCGCGCGCTACGTGCTATCGGCAAACCTACCTGTTGGTAGATTAGTTCCACAAGTTCTTGCAAAGCATCGTCCGTTGTAACCCAGCTATTGAGGGTCTCTGCAAACTGTTCAATGTCAGTTTCAAAACTGCCAGGCTGCTCTGTGAGATGATTCAAAAAATCCTGAACATACTCTGATAGAGTGGGATAATCCTCACAGCCGTCCTCATAGGATTCCTACAGGTACAAAGGTAAAAAAGTAAACGTTTTAATCCACGCAACGGGCTAAAATGAACAGAAAGCAGCTTTAAGTTGAGATGTCTCTAGCAGAAATGAATATTTTTTAACTGATTTGAAGGAGGGAAGAGAGAGATCAATTCTATTGTTCAACTCATTTATGCACTCATCGGTTGATTCCTGTATGTGCCCTGAGCAGGCGTCAAACTCACAACCTTGGCATAGTGGGACAACATTCTAGTAAGCCGAGCCACCAGGCCAGGGCCCACAAATAATTTTTAAAGGATCTTTCATGTGATAAAATGTGTTATTTTCTTCAATAAAATTAAGTCCAGTGAGCTATCCTCCTTCCTTGTCCAATGGCCAATGTGTCACAACAGAGGGGGAAGTTCCCTCTAGCTGGGTAGGGAATTGTCTTCTCATCCCTGGCGGATAGACAAGATGGCTGAGAAATCAAGTTGAAGCCAATGTTTTGCTATAATACCAATATCAAAATAAAGATTTTAATCTTTGATGGATATGATAAGACCTAGGATTTGCAACAGGAGGGGAGGAGGGGCCAGGGACAGAGAACTGAGAGTGGCCGCATGCAGCTAACTGACGCGGCCATGAGGGTTCACTGTGCCGTTCCCCACATGGTGGGCGGTGTCTGACAATCCCAGCTGGTAAAGGCTAGTGAGTGTCTCATCTGGGTATTAACCCCCAAGGACAGGGACATATATACGTAAGTAACTATGAAGTTTCACCAGAGTGGACAGTGGGAGAAGACGTTTTGGCCGCCACAGCCAGGTTTCAAGCCGACCTTGAGAGTAGCAGTTTCCAACTAATCTCTACCACTATCACCTTCGGAAGTTCTCAACCTTTAATTAATGGCAAGAGGCCGAGCAGGTGAGTATTGCAAAAGGTAACTGGTCAGAACATCAGCTTTCACTCGCGAATGTCTGGATACCACCCAATGAACTCTGAATTTTACCTACCAGTTATGCTCTAACAACAGCAGCCATGTTGCCTGACGAAATTTACCCCTTTCCAAAAGGAGTGAAATGAGAAACCAATATGAGAGAATTAGAATTATGACTACAGAAAGGGTTAAGTTCTAAGTCAGTGAGTGTACAAAGAAAACAAAGAAATCACACCTTTTTTTCAAAATCCCCCTTACAAAAAGAAAGCTCCTTTCTGGAGGTGGACAATCTTGGTGGAAAGACTGACCTAAACTGTTCCCCTTTGTTGATGCTAACCACTATGTCCTCAGCTGACTGCTGCTCAGAGGGCATTTTGGGTCATTTTTATTTATCTCGACACTAAAGTGGCACTTAACATGACACGAGGCGCTCAGGACGTGATTCCTTTGCCTAAGTCATGCTCACACAGTGTCCACTGAGAAGAGCAGGTAAACTCATAGATTGAATGTTCGTCTGATCACACACACAACTCAATCCAGATTAAATGAGCCATTAAATTAGTGTTGATGCAATTCAAATTCATGAATCACAAACAGATGTATGACTGAGGATTACCAGTAAATGAGTTAATGAGTTCACTGAATTAATAAGTAATTTCCCTGGACCAGTGACTAGCACAAAGTAAGGCACTAACTGTTCAACAAGTGTATTTTTTAATTTCTAGTTAAAGACTGAAACATATTCCAAATGGGACTGCCATGCTGTCATGCCTAAAAGCACTAAAGTATAAAATGTAGAATGATAAGAAAATATACTTCTTGGTACCTGGGATGATACCCTGATTAATTCATTAAGAGCACCAGTTGCGCGTATGTTACTCATTCATAACCATTTGGGTGTGGACCACGCTAAGTGCGGAGAGTACCGTCAGGCCACGAATGAAGGAGACAGAGCCCCCCTCCATGGACCTGGTAGTCTGTGACAGAGGGCGTTACTCAGATATCGAGATACACGATGAAAAGAACGGTCAGGGAACAGTCCCTAAGAGGTAACACGTAAACTGAAACAGAAAGAGGCTGTAAGGAGACAGGTACTTGCCTGACACCTTCGAGAAGGGCCAGAGCACAGAAACCGAGGACGGAGTGGTCGCTAATGACCAACAAGAAGGACAGGGAGGTTGCGGAGGGTGACGGGGACGCAGTAAGGAGTCTGCCACGAAAGCCAGTGGGAAAACCTGGGGTGGGGGCTGTTAGGGTAGGTTCGGCAAAGAAGGACCATGTAATTTAGGCACAGTTACAGAGCTAGAACCGAGCACAGGGCAGCGCCTTTTATTTTCTATGCTGTGCTACAAATAACCAACAAAGCTTAAAAGCCAACTTCAACGTAAGTACAAAGGTACTCAGCACCGAAAATTCACCTAACAATCCATCAGCAAGGAACTGGTTAAACATGCTACCTTATAACTATACATATGGAATATTACATAGCCACTGAAGGAAACAAGATTTACATGTATCAATACAGAAATAGCACCACTATAGTGTTAAATGAAAGAATACAGAACTATATTGTAGTACAAAATTTAGTACAATTTTCTTAAAAGAGGCTTACAGGAAATGAAAACCATTTATCTTCTGGAAAGATAAACAAGGAATAATAGTAGTGACCTATGGAGAAATGTCTGTGTTATAAATATGATCCTTTATTATAAAATTGTGAAAGTAGTTATACATTATAAATGCAAATATTAAATAGTAAACTTAAAGTTAACCACACACATGTGGTAATTTTACAATTAAAAACCAAGTTAAGCTGTTGATATACAGCTTAATGTTTTACAGATCTGTAGTATCCTACTACTACTGATAATGAAAAGCAGGAAGTCTCCCGGTCCCAGCTGAGGGTATTAATTTCCTAATGGTTTCTATCAAATGTCATTCATTGTGGTAAAATATACGAGTAGTTTAGATCACTGATTTTAGTCTGTTTTTTTAAATAGGCAAAACTCTCTTTTAAGAAGATCTGAGCCCTGGTCAGTTGACTGGAGCCTTGTCCCCCCCAGACGGAAGGATCGCAGGTTTCGTTCCCGGTCAGGGCGCGGATGAGCAGGCAGCCGATCCACGCTTCTGTTTCTTTCTCCTCCCTCCTTCTCTTTTACTCCACCTGTTCCCTGCCCCCCCCTCCGCCAAACACAATGAAAAAATGTCCTTGGGTGAGAATTAAAAAAAAAAAGAATTCTGAAGGTGAAAGTAGAGTTTCTCTGAATGTGGCAGAATGGGAGTCAGAGCCTACTGTTTTGAGCTAAAGGAGGCAGGTAGTCTGACGAACAAGACTCCAGCATGTGTGAATCAGAGCTGACGTTAGTTCTCTGGTACCAGATTTAAGTCGGATTTCTTCGGTCTTCCATGTGGACCTAAATGGCTTCCAAGAAGAAAAACTGGGCAGTAACTTGAAAGTGCATGTTCTTAGAAAAAAGCTGGGATTTTCCGGGGGGGGGGGGGGGGGATTTTTTTCTCATAGTAAGTTCTTTATACAGAAGATAAATTCTTTTTTATATTTGAGTTTGGATGTGTGATCCTTATCAAGAGGTCAAAACAAAGGGAAACACAAGCATGGAGTTCAGAGGAGGAATTAGGTTTCAGAGTTATCAGCAGACAGGTAGGCCATGGTCAGAGGAGGTAATAAAATGGAAAAAAGACCCGCCGAGACTGCGGAAGGGATGAGCTGCGAGGTGGGAGGATGGAGAAAGAACACTGGCCCAGAAGCCAAAGGACAAGGTCAACGAGAGAGGCTCAAAGTAATTTCACAGGTTGAAATCTGAGAGAATGATGACTACATTCTTGGGAGTGAAGGAGGCTATGCACAGAGGGGGAAAATGAAAATAAAAATTATTACCTTAAATATTCAGTTCTTACAAAAATAAGAGGAACCTTTGAAAGGTTGAAAATGTGCCCATGGCACCTAGCACAGGACCTGGCACGCTGTGACTTGTTGAAACTTACAGATCGCCCTGTGGTCAACAAAGCCTAGGACGAGGGTTAAGAAGGCCACAGATGTTAAATCCAAGAGCATCAGTAACTGTCCCCAGACAGTATCAGCACGATTAGGGGGATCAGTCTGCAGAGGTCTGAACAGTGAGCGGGACATGGCACCAACAGCGAGTAACTTTACACTCTGGAGAATGTCACTACTGAGAGGCTGAAGAAAAGCTGGGTAGCAACTTGAACGTGAATGACCTTAGGAAAAAGCTGGGATTTGTGTGTGTGCTGAGGCAGGGGGCTTTTGTTTTGTAATAAATTCTTCATGAATTCCTATGTGGAATTTTTGGTTCTCGTAAATGAACCATGATTAACTATTCAAGATGTAACCACTGTGCTGAGCCAGCAGCAATGGCCAGGAAGAGAAGGATCAGAAACTCACTGGAAAGGAGGCGGAGAGAGCAGGAAATCCTAGCAGTGAGATCAGGAGGGCTGAAGGCAAAAGGGCCTAGAGTTTTGGGAGGGTTAAGCAAGCACAGCAAGACCGTATCATACTGGCTTTTAGAAAATGCATACTTTCTTGAAAGCAGATTCGGCTCAAGGACACCAAGCAACAGATGTTTGCGTCTAATGAAAGCAGACTCAAGGAGTTTCTGGAGACCAAGCCTGGCAACCACGAGAACAGAGGTTCCACAGAGGTAGGAATTTTTGTCCCTTTTGTTCATTGCTGTATCCCTAGTGCTTGACTCAGGATACGTATTCAACTATTTGTTGAATGAGTGAATACAACTAGCTTCGGATTATGGTTACTGTAAGGAAAAGTTTCCCTCCCAACAAGACTTTATCCTAAGAGTTAGGGGACTAAAGGGACTGTAAAATACTCTTCGCCTTGACAGATGCCTAAAGGGTAAAGGCTAGATACCAGAGCGGGGCAGCAAACTTGAGTGCTGACAGAATCCAGATGCAGTGCACAGAGATGAAGTAAGCCAGTGAGCAAATGAGAGCTAACACGCTCCATCTAAAGGGGCTACCTCTATACAGCCAATTTTTACCAAAATAATAGTCCAGTATGACCGGATCTTATGATTTCAAAGAGAAACCAGAAAATAATTCAGATTGGCACTATGTAATTTAAGTGTTGGTAACTTAGTAAAAATCTTTTTTTAAATACAAGATTTTATTTATTTTCTCAGAGAGGGGTAGGGAGGGAGAGAAAAATCAACATGCAAGAGAAACATCTATTGGTTGCCTCTCACATGCCTCCAACCAGGGACTGCGCAACTTAGGCCTAATCCATGTCTAGGAATGAACTGGTGACCTTTTAGTTTGCAGGCTGGTGCTCATTCCACTGAGCCACACCAGCCAGGGCTAAAAATCCTTTAAAAAAAAATAAAAAACAGGACGGAAGGCAGCCCACCTGCAGGCCACACGTGAGCCGCAGGCTGCCAGCTTGCAATCCATTCTGGAGACCTGGGCTGAGAAGCCATCTTAGAGGTTATCGAGGAATGCCTACAAGATGACAGTGGCTCGAAGCAAGTGGCCTAATGAACGTAGCTCCGTGCGCTGCTCCACAGCCAGCCCAGGAGTCACGGGAACTATGTGAAACTAGCTGGTACAGAACTGTGAAAAAACTGCATCCCTCCTCTCAGGAAATAGCTCAGTCAACAGCGAGTCAAACAGATGGGAACTCTGTGCAGTTAGAAGGTAAGTTCCCTACTTCTATTCAACGTACAGCTCTCCAATGGTTCCTTCTGCCTCTGGGCCAAATACAATCTTCTGGCAAGAACTCAAGCTGCTCTTACTTCTACTTTACAGGACTCATGGCGCCTTTCAACTCAAATAAACAGCTCTGTCCACTATGCCTACACTTTCCCCTTTCCAGCCCCAACACTTTTTCCTAACGCGTGGAGTTCCTAAAGTATGCAACACAGCTTTTCCATACTTCCTATCAAATACGGAAGCAAAAAAAAAAAAAACAAAAAAACCAAACAAAAAAAACAAAAAAAAAGTAACAAAAAAGATGTGCCACCATTAGTTATTAGGTATATACAAATTAAAATCACAACTAGATGCCACACACACACTGAAATGGCTCAACTTAAAAAACAGAAAATACTAAGTGTGGCCAAGCAGAGCACCTGGAAATCACTCTCCAAGCGTCCGCTGGCGCCATCTCAGGAAACCCAGCAGGCAGCCTCTGCCAGGGCCGGCTCCCCTAGGTCCCAGCAGTTCCATGCCTTGGTATGTACCAAACTGAAGCAAGGGTATAGAGCCTCCCCGAGAGGGCCATGGAGAGCAGCCCTATTCTTAACAGCCCCAAAGTGGAAGCTCCCCACCAGTGCCCAACAGACAACTGGTGATGTGGCAAGTCCCTCAGTGGAGTAAGTCACCTGAAATTTCATGCCACAGCATGGATGACTTCTGGTGTTGAATGGAAGTAAGAAACTAATTTAATATTAGGAGACAGAGGGGGCGTTGGGGATGTCGGTAACGTTCCTTTTCTTGATTTGGATGTGGGGTACCTGAGGGTTCCCTTTGCAGAGCTTTGACCTAGCCTTTCTGTGTATATCCTATGTGTTATATGTCAATAAAGCTAAGAATACAGGAAAGGTAGAACTGATGGTAAACTACTATCAATTATTTCTTCAATCTAGAATGGTTCCTGCCCCACCTATCTACAATTAATTGCTATGCATTTACTTAGCACAACAAATTCCGTTCTATCTGCTCCAATTGTGCTGTTTTGTCCTGGTATTTAAGAAAAATATGACCTATTTTAAAAATTCCAATGTTACTGACAAAAATCAATCTGAAAGCTTCAAGAGTTCTTTATACATACCTAAACACTTTATCAAAAACCCCTACATTTCTGCATAAGTTAATTAGAATGAGAAACACTTCTATTTTAACTTCAGAGCCCAGATGTGCACATCTCAACACTCAAGAACCTACACAAATCAGTCTACCTTAAAACCACTTTGACTTACCTTACCTAAATCTACCAGTGAAAATTCTGCTATCTTGCTAAATTCAAATTAAAAATCAGCTTTGTCAGGCCCCTGGTCTTTAGGTTGTCCACAAAGTCTGGACAAAAACCTTGTTTTATAGATTGAAGGTGGGAGGGGTCTTTGCCTACATCAAGTTTAAACGCCTGGAGATTTCGCACAGGTGTTGAGAACAAAACAGGTAAGAATGACTACTCTCAAGCTTACACCGATACTCTGAATATAACTACAAAATATATTCCTGAATCAGTTTTGTTTCCTCGAGTTCAATGAATTCATGTTTATATGTGTAGTACAGAAAATACAAGCATGCTGATTAATAAACTGATAACCATATTACCCAGTCATATTAGCCCAGAGTTGTAATAAAGGGTGTACTTACTGTATAATTAGAATAACCCGAAGGATAAAATTCAGGGGCGTTCGCAGACAGCTTGGACATTAATACAGGAGCCACCACCACCTGGGGTTTAGCCATCGCTGACTCCGAGTTCTGCTGGGAGATGCTGTCCTGGGGTCTCTCTTGTTCTGAGGAAGGAAAAAAGAAAAAGCAGGTATTAGAAGCACTCATACCTTTGTTTAATAACTTACTATGCGGCGAAAAGCCATCTGAGGAGGACTAATTCTTAAGGACTGATTCTTGTAAACTACAAAAGAGCCAGGATAGGTGCAGAGAGCCTGCAAAAAAGAACAATAGACTAGCCCTCGCTCATTTAGGGACACACTCGCTTCCTCCACGAATGCTTGAGGGCTGGTCTCTTTCTAAAGGAGTCGGTGAGAAAAAGGTGGTTGCTCACCCAAGATGTCCCCTCGGAGGACTGGGGAAGGGGCGGCGATTTGTTACTTCCTCCCGGGACCGCCGCACTGGGAGCCCGCGCGCGGCCCCTCCCCCGCGGGGCGCACAAAGGACTCCCGCAGCCACCTTCCGGACCCGCGCGGGCCGTCCCCACCAGAAACCCCGGGCCCTCGGGGCTGCTTTCAGGGCGGGGCAAGAGGACACAGCGCGCGCGGGAGCCCCGGAGGACCGGGGGCCCCTGGGAGGCGCGGCTCCGTACCTGGGAGCGGCGCGGGCCGCGGCGGCCGCGGGGGGCCGGCGGGGAGCTCGCACTGGGCCCCTGGCGGCGGGGCCGTCCTGGGCTGGCGCAGCGGCGGCGGCTGCAAGAAGCCCGGGGCTTTGGGCTGCGGCGGCGGGTGCCCCGTCCGCTCCGCAGGCCCCGCTCCGTTCGGGAAACCGCCGCCCTCAGGCCCGCCCCCTCCGCGGCCCAGGCCCCGGCCGCGGCCCCGACCAGCACCTGGGGCCCGATCGAAACCGTCCGACATGCTCCGCCTGCTTCTCCGGAGCCGCGGCGCCGCGCTGCTCTGCGCTGGGCGGGGGGGAGGACGCGGGGTGGCGCCACGGGCCGCGCGCTCACTCGGGCCTCATGGAACGGGAGGCGGCCGGCCCTGCTCGGTCCTCAGCGCCGCGGGAAAAGCGGACGGCAGCTGCAGCACCCGCCGCCGGAGCGCCCGCCTTCACCGCTCCCAGCCGCTCGCCGACTCGCCCCTAAAGCCCGCTCCCCCGCCTCCGGAGCTGCGGGGCCCCGGCGGGTCACAGCGGCCCCCCGCGGCCCGGAGGCCCCCGGCGCGTCCGCTGCGGCCACTCCGCTCGCGACGGGCTAGTAGCCGCGGCCCAGCAGGACCCGCGGCGGGCGGCGCCTCGGACCCGTCCTACCCGCCGCGGGGGCCGGGGGGGCGCCTCGCCGCTCCCCGGGGTCGGGCTCGGGGACAGGGACGCTTACCCCAGGCGGGCCCGCCCTATGCCGTGGTCCTCGGAAGGGAAGCGCGAGGCTGACGGTTGATGCCGGGAAAATAAAAACGCGGGGGGGAGGGGCGGGGGGCTGGCGCCCGCTCGCGGACGCGCACCTCGGTGGGCGCGCAGGTGTGTGGCTCACGGGTGGGCTGCTCCCAGCGGCCCGCAGCCCCGCCTGGGGGAACCGCCCGCGAAGGAAGCTCCGCCACCTGCTTAGTTCGCGGTGGGGGCGGGAGCTGAAAGAGCCCAAATATGCCCGCCCCCCCGCCACCGCCTTTTCAACTCACTGCAGCCATTTAACTCTAGATCAAACCTATTGGAACCAGGCTTCAGCCTCTTTCTTTTTATCTTCCCTTCCGGAAATTTTAAGGAAATACACTACTTTTGGGTGAAACTCCCCTCTGTTTCATCATCCACCAGAATTGTACAATAAACAGTGTGAGCCACAAATGCAAGCCACTTATATAATTAAACGTTTTCTAGAAGCCACATTAAATGAGTAAAAAAGAACAGGTGAAATGAGTTTTTAATAATGTATTTTTTACTTAACCACTATATCCAAAATGGTATCATTTAAACATGTAATTAATACAAAATATTAATAAGATTTTCTGTACATTAATCAAAATCCAATGTGTGTTCTTACACTTTCTGCATCTCAGTTGTGATTAGGCACATTTTAAATGATAGCCACAGGTGGCTAATGACCACGGTGTTGCACAACACATTTCTACAGACTTTATATGTAAATTACTTTTTTTTTGTCAGGCCCGACTGTTAAAGCCAAATGAAGGATGAATATAAGAAATGCAAAGGAGAAAAAATATATATTTATTTACTGTTAGGTTGAAACATCTCCACGAATTGATTGTAGCCCTGTATTTTAAGCAGGGCTTAATGTTTTTCAGTCTTGCCATCTTGAGAAGCATTTCAATTAACAAAAACTCATCTCAACCTTTCCACCTTGCTAATAAAACCAACACAGGTAGCTTTTATACCTAAATGAATGAGAAAAAAATGGCTTTAATGAAGGCAGTCATGACTCATTCTGTTGAAGGCTGGCAAAACTACGAAGACAGGGGAGAAAGCTAGTCAAAAGGGTGGTTCTTTGGTGTTGGGAAAGAATGTAGGATTTAAAGGATGACAGCTTTGTTTGGATCCTGACCTTGACTCTTAATGCCTGTGTGATCTGGAGTGAGGGATTTAACTTCTCTAAGCCTCAGGTTCCTCATCTATAAAATAAGGATGCTGTAGCATTAAGCATATGTTAAAGACAAGATTACAATGTGAAAATTAGATGAGTTAATGCTCATAACATTAAAACCCATTTATGCAGTCGGCAGTCACTTCTGCCCTGGGCTTTCTGTTATATAGGAAAGACAAACAGTATAGTCACGCAGGAAGAGAAAACCTTTCCCTTCTCCCCTTCTAGGTTGTTGGGCTGGTCTAATAACTAAATTGACTAAGATCAGCAAGAGAAAAGCAAATTTAATTTTGTATGTACAGGAACCCATAAAAATAGGAAACTTCCTGGAAGTGACTAACACAGGCAGCTTTTATACCTGTTAGACAAGGAGACAATAAGCTTGTGAAAAATTGGCAAAACAAAGAGGTTTGGGCTTGAGACAGCAAATTAGTGAGGAAGTAATGCAGGGGTGTCCAACCTGTGGCCCAGGATGGCTATGAATGCAGCCCAACACAAAATCGTAAATTTACTGAAAACCTTTTTTTTTTTTTTGGCTTATCAGTTTTCATTAGTGTTTATGTACTTAACATGTGGCCCGAGAAAACTTTTATTCTAGTGTGGCCCAGAGACGCCAAAATGTTGGACACTAAAGCTTGCTTCCACAGCCTCCTCAGTGCTGAATTCCCTTTCTCTGGCGGGAAGGATGCCTGCCACCCTTTGGTCCAGGGAGGGTGGCTTCCCAGGGGAGATTCATTTTTTTATTTCAGGGGACAAAGGAGGGTCAGCACGTCCTTCTTGCACTGGCTGTTTCTTAAGTAACTTTCATCTAAAATAATATGTCAAAGTGGCACATTCCTGTCTTCTTCACTTGGAAGCAGCGCAAACAGTTACCCTGTACGCTCCGCCGAAGGGGATGCCCCCAAGGCCTTGCCATCTGAGGCTTCCGTTTGCGCTCAGCACCCTTTCCGTCCCCTTAGTACTTTTATGATAGCACCTTTTGTACCTGTGCAGATTTTCTTACCTGCATCTCTACAGCCTCATTTCATTAGGTAAGTTAGGTAATTACGGTGTTATCTTTTGCCTTTTCCCTATTTGCTTGGGTGTAACGGTAGCCCCACTCTCACGTAGTGAAGGGTGGATCTGAGGATAATGGGTATGGAATTAGCTTTGTGATGATAACAACAGCTAACATTTATGAGTGTTTATTAAGCGCTACTGCTCCAAGAGCTTTACTTTTATCACTTTATTTAATCCTCACATCCTATGAGATAGTAGACATTCCAGTCATTCTCATTTTACAAGAAAGGTGCCACAATATTATGAGGGCTCACATTCATCTGGGTACAGCTTTCGGGCTAACTGCCAGGTGCCAGGTGTTGCAAAATGCTAGGAGGCCACACTCGCGCATGTGCACACACAAAAATGAATGCATATTAAACTAAGGTGGGTGGATTGCCTATTGTCAGATTTCTGAATGTGTATTATATGGTGGGGGGGGACCCAAGAAGCCTCAGAATTTGTTTATAAAAAATTGTGTATTTATTCTTACAGGTTGAAACTTCAGTCTCCTTCAAAGTACTCTCCATTTGATGCAATACACCTATTGCCCTAAACAGTTTTTGAACGTGTTGATTTTGATGCCTTTTGGTGCTTCCGCCATTTTTTTGTTTCACCTCTTCCACATCAGCAAAATGTTTCTCTTTGAGGACTTTTTTCTTCCAGGAGAACAAACAAAAAAGTCACTCAGGGGATGAGGTCAGGTGAATAGGGAGGGCGGGGCCTGGGGGTCATGCCATCATGCCGGTTTTTTGGTCAAAAACCGCTGAACACTCAGCGCAGTGTGGGAAGGTGTGCTCCTAAATCACCCACCATGATGAAATGGGCAAATGCATTGACAGAGTCTTCAAAAAAACAAACAAACAAACAAAAAAAATCACTGAAGCTGAGCGCAGCCTCTCACAACAACGCCAGTTGGTGCACTGATACAGATGAGTGCCTAGAACACTCACCCAGCGGGGGAACCTGTACTACTTGAGGCCCGCCCTCCAGAAAATAATTCCAGTTTTGGGGGGCCTCCTTCATAGTTATGCAAGATGTTACTTCTGAGGAAAACTGGATAGAGAGTAAATGAGATCTCTATATTATTTCTTACAACTGCAGGCATACCTACAATTATCTCTAAATAAAAAGTTTTAAAAATCAAACACATATATATAAACCTATTCCATCACTCCCCACTCTTTCCCAGATTGTTCAGTTCACTGCTCTCTGCCCAAACCATCATAACAACTTACATGTCAATATAGGTTAGTGGTAGCATCATTCAGAGAGAAGAGAATTAGCCGATGTGTTTGTTCTCCTGGGTCTCGTTTGTGTAAATTATCTTCCTCTTTTAGTCTCTTGGGTACGCGGTGAAATGAAGTCCCAGCCAGTCAACACTCGACTCCCATCTGGATTAGGCTTCCAGTACATCCCTGAGTCCAAGAGAGCCAGGAACGCTGCTTGGGATCTCATCTTGTGCACTTCCTTGTTTAGTGTCGATCTTTTAGCTGAACTGTAAACTCGGTGAGGATCGCAATTGGTTCACTCACTCT
Organism: Pteronotus mesoamericanus; assembly: GCF_021234165.1. Taxonomy (NCBI): domain Eukaryota; kingdom Metazoa; phylum Chordata; class Mammalia; order Chiroptera; family Mormoopidae; genus Pteronotus; species Pteronotus mesoamericanus. The sequence continues at coordinate 269,422 of NW_026555123.1, forward strand.
TCCATTCGCTCAGTCAGTATTTACTGCATGCCTACTCTTGAGCCAGACACTGTTCTAAGTGCTGAGGACATGCAGGGTGTGCGATTAGTAGGTGGGAGGCAGACAAGGCTGGAAACAGAAAGTACCTGTGCGGTGGCTGTGGCTGAAATTCTGGAGAGAAACAATGACAGCTCCCAAGGCAGTGGAGTGAGGCCGGGGAGAAGGACCAAATTAGAGGTGATTATGGACAGGCTGGCAGATGTGTATGAGGCTTAGTGAGGAGCCGGAGATCAGGGGGGCTCCCAGGATTCTGGCTTTGGTGCCTCAGTCCCTGGGAGCAGGAATACCGAAGAGACCGGACCGTCACTAAAGAGGGGATGCTCACTAATTCCATGTGCGGCATTTCATTTGGCACCTGGGGCGTGCAAGTGGAATTGCTCAGCGGACAGGTAAGTTACAGAGTGGGCGTTCAGAGGAACGTCGCCTAGAGTTAGAGATTCGAAGGCTGAAGCCATGGGAAGAAGTGAGATGACCTAGGAAAAGTATGTGAAGGCAAAAGCACGAAGAGAAGCGCAATTTCACAGCTGGGTTGAAAAAGAGGAAACTGTTCATGCTTATTTGCATAGGACTGAAACTGAGAGAAGCCAGCGGGCAATAGGAGGTTAAGGAGGGAGAGGCCAGGAGCACCCAGTGTTGCAGCAATCGCAAATACACAGAGGGTTCTGGAGGATCCGTAAGAGCACCCCGTTTCCTGGGTTCCGCCCTCTGGTCGCCTCGCGGCTGGGTCCTGCCTGAAAGCATGACCCCGAGGAACCAAGTCCCCTTCACCACCACACAATCTTCTGATTGTAACTTGACCATCTGTTAAATTTGCACTTTGAGAGGAGCAATGACAAAAGTGATAGCTAATATTTAGCACTTACTATGTTTCAAGTAAACGTTTTACATGGATTACCTAATTATCTCATCTAATCTTCAAAAAAACTCTACGAGGTAAGTACTCTTACCCCACTTTACAGATAAAAACACGGAGATTCAGAGAGGCTAATTAGTTTGCCTAAATTCACATAAATAGTGAGCAACTCAGTTCTGTTAAATCCAGAGTCCACACATTGAAACAATATGCTACCCTTTGTTTCCAGAATGAGTGGATTCTGCTGGTGCAAGTGCTCTATTCCATTTGAGTTACATTTCTTACTTAAGTTAGTAAATAGGCATTCCAATAATACTATGGGAATGATATAGATTTGTGAGTGGTTTGAGTGCAAGCACTTGTCAGTATAAGAAGCAGAGAGAGCTCTAAGTTTGGGTGTGAAATAAGTGGGAAGTGTATGGGATATTTGCAAGGCAAATGTATTAAAGACCTTTGCTCTTGTAGTCTTCTCTTTTTTAAGATGGGAGAAAAATGTCTTCGTTAGCTAAAGATAAAGGGAAAAGGGGGAAAACGGAGGAAATTAAGGACTGGAGGAGGTGGCAAGTCACAAATTCAGGGTACAGGCGACAGGAAGAACTTTGGATGGGAGAAAAGCTATTCCACTAAGAAATGGAAGCAGATGCAGACAGTGCGCAGGAGAAGAGAGGTGCTGGACACTTGCGCTGGGCCCCTCGTCCTCAGTCAAGAAGGAGGCAGTGTCTTTGCTGGGAGGGTGGGAGGCAGGAAAGGAGGGGTCTGGAGGAAAGGGGCTGCAGCTGCAGAAGCGGCTCAAGGAGAAGAAGGAGGGTTCCTAGGGGGGCCCCTGGGTGGTACAGGAGGTCCGGCTGAGTTTGCAGAGCAGGATTTGCAGAGGCAACATGGAACAATTTTGTGATCTCTCTCTAGCCACTTTTGACGACCTGATGTAGGGACTGAGAAGCCTGTTGGTGGGAGCGAGACTCCACGATGCACTGAAGGCAGAAGGACAAAGCCAGAAGGAGGGGCTGCGAGAGGCTGTTCACGGTTTGAGCCAGATAGAGAAAGGGTTGAAGATGAGAGGTAAGTCATCGATTGGAAGAGAAGAGGGATCAAGAGACAGAAAGAAGGGAGCTGGATAAGAAAGAAAGTGGCGGTCAGAGCATGAGCTGTAAGAGTTGAGCAGAGGAAGTCCTGGATAAATCATTGCAACACGCAACATTCTAGTCATTGCACAATTCAACTAATTGAACTGAAGGGCTCGCTAGCCAGCGGCAAGGTAACGCAATAGCTGGAAACAATTCCTTCAGAGCCCAAATGTGACATTCAAAAGACAATTGGGAACATCAATGTTTAATGTGTAAATGCTGAGTACTGGTCTTTTGTTCCTGGCATGTTCAGTTTCCCTATCTCTCCGGCACAGTCTCTTCATGCCGTTTTTGTTGGCATGAGGTCAAAAGCCAGTACCTTCTTTCCGTTTCCCCTCCTACAGGACACTCACGATGTTTTTCTTCCTTTTAGCCATATTCGTTGGCTGCCTAATAAAGCCAGTCTCATAGGCATTGATGACTCTCAGTCGGCAAGATGGAATATCCATCCTCAGGAAGTGTAAGTGCAGCAGCCAGGCAGACAATAATAACAGAGTTGTAAATGCTGTAATTATGTAAAACTGGGGTCTTAATTGGAGAGCACTTCATTCGATCTCGGATTTTTGAAGTCAGGAAAGGCTTGAGAGGAGAAGGTTTCCTCTCAAATGCAATAACGGAGCAGTACATATCATCCAGGGAAGTGAACGGGGAGGGGGCCCCAGGGGGGCCCCCGAGGGTCACAGAGGCGTCTTTCTCCCCAAAGGGGCCTCTGTCTTCCCAGCTTCTCTGGGCGCCTGCATCTCCACAGACCAGTTGTGTCCTACCTGGGGGACACTCTTCCCCACCAGCAATCACTGAGTCAGAAGACCTACCTTCTAGTCTCTTCATCTTAAAATAGGAGTGACAGTACCTACCTCAGTCACTGAGATCACCAAATGAGGTAACACCTGTGGAAATGCCGTGAAAACTGTCAACTACTACCTAGATTTTTAGCTATGCTCGCGTCCTAAGATTGCATGCATGCTGTCTTCTTTTGTATTCTTGTGTGCATTAAGGAGATTAAGAACAAAGAATATTTATCATCGCTGTGGACTTACAGGCAGTTTTCAGGTCTGACAAGTGTAAGATAGGAAGTGAATTATTCCCTGAAGCTACTTAAAATGTTTGAGTTAATGCCACTACTTTAATTCGACTGGAAACTACTAATCTTTCTCGATTTCTGTAATTTTGTTACTTCATGTGTGTTATATAAATGGAATTATAAAGTATGTAATCTTTTGAGATTGGCTTTTATTTTAATATCAGCATAATTCTCTGGATATTCATTCAGATTGTTGCGCATATCAATGATTCTTTCCTTTTCACGGCTGAGTCGTATTCCATAATAAGGTTGGGCCATTCTGTTTCAGCCATTCAGCTGTCGAAGGCCACGTGGTTTGTTTCCAGTTTGGGGCTATTATGAATAAAGCTACTGCTATTAGCTAATGGCACCCCAATAAATTTAATAAAAAATAATTTCAAAATATACAGCTGCTATGAACATTCAGGTACAGGTGCAGAGGCTTCTGATGAGCATAATTCTCACTGCTCTGGGATAAATGCCCAGGAATATAATTACTGGGTCCCCGGGTTACTGGTGTTGCTGTTTGGAGGTTCCCCAGGAGAGAAACTGGGAGGAAACCCCAGAGAAATCTCCAGGAAGATTTTATGAAGCTCCCACTCGGGCACAGGGGAGCTCCCACAGCACAGAGAAAGGAAGGTCCTCTGAACTGACTCACGGGCTGGTCTGCTTGGCGGCTTTTAGAAGCTGGGGACAAAGTGGGCTTGCTGGAAAAAGCAGGCTTGTGGGAGCCCCGGGCTTGTGCGGGGCTGGGGAGTAGAATTTCCCATGTCAGGCTGGGGGAGGGTCTCCCTCTCCTGGGTTGCTCGACAGCAGCTCCCTCTGCTCCTGCTCTGTGGGGGCAAGAGGGTGCTATTCCTCCCAACGCCACCCTAGGAAGGTCAGACAGAGGTCAAACCCTGATCAGCTGTGCATGGGGTTAGAAAGGAGATACAATCAACGTGGAGGGGTGGGGACATGTTCCTTGTGACCACGAGGTCTTGGCTTCCTGACCCCCCAGCATCTCCGTTCCCCCGGCCCAAGTCCCTGTGCTGTCTCCATAGGGTAGGTGCGTGTTTAGTTTCTGAAGAAATCACCAAGGTGTTCTCCACAGGGAGTGGTCCCGTTTTGGATCTCCATGGCGACGTTTGAGCGGTCCAGCTCTCATCATTGTCAGCATTTGGCATTGCCACTATTTATTTTAGCTATTCTTATAGATGTGTAGTAATGTCTCATCGTGGTTTTAATTTTCATTTCCTTAATGGCTACTAATATTGAACATTTTTTCGTGTGTTTATATCACTCTTTGGTGAAATGTGCCTTTTGCGCCCCCCCCCACCTTATTTTGGATTTTGTAAAAAAAAAAAAAAACTTGCGTTTTGGAGAGTTCTTTATATATTCTAAACACAAGTCTTATAGTCACTTCTTTTGCAAATATTGTCTCGCCATCTGTAGCTTTTCTTTTTATTCTCTTAATTCCATCTTTTGAAGAACCAAAGGTGATTTTTTTTAATGAGGTTCAATTAATCAATAGTTTCTTTTTATAAATCATACCTTTGGCGTCACGTGTACCCTTAGTGTTGTAGGTGGGAATCAGGCTCTTCCATGGGATGGCAAGGAAAGCACTCCGAGGACCCACGCGTGGGACCTGTGATGGGCAAGGTTTACTGGTGCGGAGGCATAAGCTGCCCCCGGGTTTCCGGCGCCCCGTCTCTGTCCATCCATCACGGAAGAAGGCCAGCCTTGCCCTCACAAGACCAGCGCGAAAGCCGGCGTCCCAAGTCTCCGCTGCGGATTCAAGCCCAGCCCAGGTCGGCACCGGCCAGCTCCGTGTGCGTCTCCAGCCGGGCCTGGTGCTGCGCTGTGGGGCTCGGGCCCCTCCTGCAGCCTGCGCGTGGGGGCCTCACAGCCACAGCCACGGGGCGCGCAGCTGCTAGGGCCACACGACCGTGGGGAGAACAGGCGTGTGCCCTGGGTGAGTGCAGGCCATTGGTGGGGGGGACTTCTTTGAACCTCCCAAACTTTCACGGGCTTTAGATGGGTTTACGCCCCCTGGTCCAGTATATCCGCCCCCCACCCCGGCCCACTCCCCTCGACAACCCGGTACCGCAGTGGGGAGGGAGGGGTGTTAGTTCCCTTGCCTGCACAGCGCATGGGTTCCTGGAGGGGGACCCACCGTAACTTCCTGGCAAAGCAAGCGGCCCCCCCCCCGCCCCCCGCCGCCCGGTGTACTAAGTTTAGTGTCTGATTCCCTTGCTCCCTTCTCCTTTCTAAATAGTTAAATACTGATGGTAACACTAGGTTCTGAATATTTGTCTCCTATTTTTTTCCTAAAAGTTTTATGGTTTTATACCAAAGCCTGCATTTGATTCTGATTTAATTATTGTATAGACTGTGAGACCTAGGTTGAGATTCTTCCCCCCCCCCCCCCCCCCATGGATGTCCATACACTTGGGCACTACGTGCTGAAAAGGCTATCTTTGCTCTCTGGGCACACTTCTGAAAGCCTGCTACGGGCCAGACCCTGGGCTATCTTCTTTACACAAGTTTTTCCTCCTTTTCTGCAGAATAGTTATTTAGCATCTCTTCTGTGCCAAGCATTGTGCTAAGCTCCGGGAAATGAGAAGAGTAAGGCTTCCTGGGACGCAGCTCAGAGGAAGAGGCAAAAGCTATAACCCGAGGATGAGCACAAACGGCAAGAACGGGCAGGCAGGGCAGCGTCCCAGGCTGAGGTGATGGGGTGGGGGAGGGGCCGTAAAGCAGCTGTGACGTTTGGGAAGCGGCGTTTCGTGATGCCCAAGGGCAGGAGAGCATGTTCTCAGGTTGAGTTTGTTGCAGGGAGTCTGAAGACTTCCCAGAATGTGCTACCCAGGCGAGCCGATTATCATGAGTTGAGAACAAAGCCCAGCAACGTCAAGAAGAGGTGTTTTTGAACCTCCCCCTTTCCTGCCCAAGGAAACAGAAGCTGCTTCAGGAAGAGAAACTTAGCAGATTCAGCTTCGCACCTATAAATTAAGTGTGGCAGACTGGGTGGATCCTGTTTCCCATTGTTTCTGGGTGGCCCCGCAAGAATTTGTTTACCACGCATTTGCTCTTCCTCACTTACCTGTGAGTTGCTATGCCTTCCCCTCCTTAGTCTGAAGATGGTACACCTCATTTTGCCTCACTGTCTTTGGAATTTTCATGCTTATGAATTCCCTGTGCACGTGTGTTAAACTCTGATTTCTTCTGTAAGTCTGTATGTGATTTGAATTTTTTTGATCAGCTAGAAAAACTAAAGGGGTACAGGGAAAGTTTCCCTGGCCTGACAGATTGAATGAACGTGCGGATGGTACCTCCGTGAAAATGACGAGCAGGCAGTTGGCTGCAGGAGTTGGGAGCTCGGAGAAAGGCTCAGGCTTAGACATTAAGCTTTGGGAGTTGTCATAGCGCAGTGAGTGTTGATTGCCAGGAAGACACTGTTAGAGTTAAAAGGAGGGAGGGCTAAGGGGACACTTGAAATATTTGCACATTTAAGTGGTGCAAGAACTGAGAATAAATGATTAAAGAATTTGGAGGAGATAGGAGAGTGGAATGACAAAGACCAATGGAGGTGAGAAATTCTGGTTCTTTGCTTTTCTGTTATGAGTAACATGTGGCATTTTAGAAAGATCTATGCCCTGGGTAGCTCAGTTGGTTACAGCGTCCAACCAAGGCTGTGGGTTTGTTCTCTGGTGAGGGCACATAAGAAGCGACCAATAAATGCATCAATAACTGGAACAACTAATCTCTCTCTCTCTCTCTCTCAAATCAATAAATAAAACCTTTAAAACATCTATGAAGAGATGTTTTACAAAACTGTTTAAAACATATTTGAACTAGAGTTTTCATCAAATGCAATATTTAAAAAGTTAAATATAAACATTGAGATTGCAATTAAGGAGTTTTATAATCAAGTAGTTTGACAATGATTATGTACAGGGTCTGGCACAAATAATGCCCCCTTTTTATTACAAAATTGTTTTATTACAAAATCATAAGCACGTAATTCTGTAACATGATAATATCACACTCAAGCACACTGTATATTTTAGGTGAAATGTTCAAATAAAAACTATTAAGTATTATACTCATATTATTACCCTGCTAACCACTCTCAAGCAGGCGTTACTTCTGCTGGAATATGTATGTATATTTCCGTTTTCTAAGGTGGTAGGCAGTTGCACAAGAGCAGGACGAGAACAATGGGCTAGCTACCGAAGGTCACATGGGCAAAAAGCCCAGGGTACCAGCATGGGGCAAACTGGGCTGGGACCTTGCCCCCAGCATGACCTTTCTTCCCCTAGGTATCACTGGCCATGTGGGTTAGACCCCTGACCTTTCCTAGCACTGGCTATGTGGTTTGGACTCTCCGCTGACTCGTCCTTCCCTGGCATGTTGCAAGTCACGCAGGTTAGACCCCCTTAGAGGGGGAAACAAACAAGGGGCTGGAGAACAGCCCTCAAGCATTAAGCCCCCAGGACAACGAGGTTCTGACCTACTTCAAATACGCCCAGGTCTCAATGGTGTTTTAGCTCCAGGCCCAGAAAAGCAGCAGAACCGGACAAGGGACTCCACGGCTGACATCAGAACCAGCTGCATTGCCTAAGGGCCCCCTGCCCTGCTGTTGACCAATCAGTAGCGACCATGACCTTACAGGAGCACACCTGCAAAGCTGATGAATATGCTATTGGGATCCTTCCCTGGGAGCTCCCGATAAATACCCTCAAGCTGGAGGACCCAGCTTGACTCTCTGTGTGGAGCACACCGGTGCCTCCCCCCGCCCTCCCCCGCCTCGTGTTTTCCTTGCCTCTTTCTTCCTCCTGAGCTCCAATGGTCCCTCTTTTGCCTCTGTAACTCATATCCCGAGCTCCTGTCTTCTACATCTCACATCTACTTCTGTGACCTTCTAAATAAACTTTCATAGTTCGAGTCTTGGCTCTGAATCCTTCCTTAGCTGAACCAAGGTCCAGTCTGACCCCACCGGTCTGGCACCTGGCGCCCTTCTCACTGCCAACAGTATTGAAAAGTAAAAGGAAAAATTCAGTTAGGCTGAGCCTTTATTAAGAAAGCAAGAGTCCACAAGGAAATTCTTCTAATTATCAATACAAAATGACTTTTACCTGAATTTTCCCCAAAATAATTTGGATTTTTACTTTACACTCAAGAAGTGGTAAACCTACCCATGTTTCAAAAAAACCCCTGCAAAACCACTCTTTACCTTGGGGTACCCCAACACACAGAGAATGCCCCTGTGCTGGGTTGGACAGTGTTCCTCCCAAAGATTCATGACCACCTTTATTTGGAAATACAGTCTTTGCAGAGTTAATTAGTTAAGGATCTCAAGAAGAAATAATCCTGGATTGGGGGTGAACCTTATATCCTCTGACTGGTATCCTTATAGGAGAAAGAGGGAGATTTGGGTACAGAGAGACCCACAGAACAGGTCGCCATGTGATGGGGAGGCAGACTCTGGAGTGATGTGCCTACAAGGCAAGGAGCACCAGGCATTGCTGCCAGTCAGCTTTCTCCAGAAGCATTGGACAGGCTCTCCCTCAGAGGTGCCGGGGGAGCCCGTCCGGCTGACACCTGGAGTTTGGACTTCTGGCCTCCAGAACTGAGAGAGAATGCGTTTCTGTTGTGTTAAGCCACTGAGCTTGTGGTCATCTGTTAGAGCAGCCCTAAGAAATGAACACAGCCCCTATCCCTCACCATCTTCCCAGCCCCACAAAGGTATCATGAAATAATTTCTTACATTCATAAAAAACATGTTTTTTAAAAAAGATTTTATCTATTTACTTTTAGAGAGAGAGGAAGGGAGGGAGAAAGAGGGACAGAAACATCAGCATGTGAGAGATTGTATGCCCCTAATTGGGGGCCTGGCCCTCAACCCAGGCAGGAGCCCTGACTGGAAATTGAACTGGCAACCTTTGGGTTCACAGACCAGCACTCAGTCCACTGAGCCACAGCAGCCAGGGTGAAAAAAAAATGGAGACTTTTTATCATTGGCCCTCTACTATATGGAGAGAATAATATCCACATAGGTATGCTAAGAACTAGTTTTTAGATGTTCATAAGAATTGTAAATAGGAACTGATTTTCCTTAAGTAACTTAAATTGGCAATTATTTAACTTTGTTTTGGCTGATTGTCAGTTCTCCTGAAGTCTCTAACTAATTAATTAGCTAATTGATGTTGATTTGTGCACGTTCATTTGGATGGTTAATATTTGCTTCCTAAGATCAAACACACTCTTGGTTGGTCTGCCTGGGAGAAGGCGGAGCACTGAGGCTGCTGTTGGATGGTTGCCTTAAAGTCCGTCGAGTGTCTGCAGTATTAAAAATCCCTGGCATCTATCTCACTGAAATTGTTCACTTTGTTAATAATTACTTATAAAACGGAAGCTTGAAACAATAAACTGCTGATAACTGTTTACAATAACAACCACAGTGAAAACACATTCAATTGATCCGTTCTCTGTCCTGGTTTTAACAAGATACAGGGTGTTGGTAACATGTCTGTAGAGTTCCGTTTTGATCACGTGTCTTCTCAGGCTCATTGTACATTTTGCTTTGACTGTGGAACTTCAAAACAGAGCCTAATGGTGTGTTATATTCTTCTAAAGGTTTCATCTTTTTTGCTTTTGATTATACTCTAAGTATTTGTGGGTGCACAGTCTCCTACATTTAAGAGGGTTTAAATTTTACTGTGTATTCTAATTTTGAAGTATATTTAAAATTTAAGTACCCAATCATAGAACAATGTGTCATGAAAACTTGCACATACGTGAGCGTTATTCTTGGTGGCTGTGAAAGCCAATGGGGAAGGAGCAGATATTGAACTGGACAAAGTCCTCACAGCCTGGTGGGGATATACAATGTTTGCAAAAATTTTATGCAAAACAGTGGTTAAGATTCAGAAGCAACTAACTTAAAAACTTTTGGAACTCAATCCAATTTTCTTTGGGGGCTCGTGCGTATGTTGTGATTACTATGCAGGAACTATGGGCCTAAAACAAAACCTTCCAAATGACAACTGTTTTCCTCTGGAGCAGTGGCACCCAAATTATGCTGGACAAATAAGCAGAATGAATTCTAAAAATTACCATATGCTTCCTATTTAACAGAATAAGGGAAAAGTTGCATGTCACCTTTGGATTTGTTTTCATGTGGTATGATCGTAAGAAAGTCAATTAAATAACCCATTGAGCCTTTACTGAAGCCAGTGTTTCTCAGCCTTGAACTTACTGACTTTTGGGGTCGATAACTCTTTGTTGCAAAGGGCTGCCTCGTGGAATGCAGAGCCTTGGGCAGCATCGCTGGCTTCTGCCCACTGGATACCTCCCCTTTCCAGTTGTGACCACCAAAATGTCTCCAGACACCATGGGACAAAACTGGCCCCAGTGGGAGCCCCTTGATTGTTAAGCTGTGAAAAGAAGCAAACCCCTCACACACACACACACACACACACGTTTTAAAACAAGAGCTTGTTTTTTTTTTTTCCTCTAGTTTTTTGAGAAATAATTGACATAGTGTACCGTATAGGTTTAAGGTACATATAGCATAACAATTTGATTTACATATACTGAGAAAGGAGCTTAGTTTTAGTCCTTATCAATTACTCCTGACTCACTGCACCTGCAGTATCTTGACCCTGTGCCTGTGGTTGCATTTATCAGGTTCATTACTATTTTAAAACACCTCGCTGCCTCTCTTCCCGTCTGTGAACCCTTCGAGCACAGGGACAATCTTTTACCCTGTCTGGGTGGCACTGAGAGTCCATTAGTTGAGTGACCTTTCTGAAGGTGAAACACAAGAGATGTTCTCAACATAAGTGATTCTCTGCTATATATTTCTTTTTAAGAATATGGAATATCTGTTTTGGATTCATTATTCTTCTACTCACCTTAGATAGTTCAATTAAAGTGAAAGAGCAGTGACCTATGTCCCTGACGCTGCGTGATTCAGCTTTAGGGGAGATGAGCCTTTCTATACTCGCTATTTCATTCCTCCTCCTTTTAATCAGAAGACGCCTGCAGATGAAGTAACAGAGCTACATGCTAAGAACACCTAAGCCGTTGAGTTCGGGAGTCCTCTGAGACTTGTGCTGAAATCAGCCTGCGCCTGGTCTGGACCGCGACCATCCCACCAAGGGCCCTCTCCAGCCGCTGGATAGTAATACTGACATTAGCACACGGCTTTCCCTGGGCCGCCCCTTGGGCAGGGAGGACGCAGACCTGCGCTAATTATTGGGCCTCCTGTCTTTCCCGAGGAACTTTACCTCTCTGGTCCGTATGGAAAAGCAACGCACCTCTTCCCGGTCCCCTCCCCCCGCCCCCCGCCCGCGCTTCCTTCCACTTTTCTTCTTGGTCCTCTCCCGTTACGGAAATTTTGATTTTTTCCTAGAAAGGTAAAGCCGGGCACCAAGAATGGAGTTCTATTATCCTTTTATTTGTTCTGGTGGGACACTAGAGAGGAAATCACAGTTTGTAACCGGGTGTCCTGGGAGAGCGATCCAACGGAGCCCTGAAAGCTCCAGCGCCGGGTTTGGCTCCCGGTTTGATTGACAAGGACGGGCAGAGGGAAAGCGCGGAGGCGGGGCGGGGGGCCGTGGGGAGAGCGGAGACAAAGAGGTTTCGGCTGCCACCGGGGGCCGCGCAGGGCCCTTTGGGGTACCTGGCCTTGGCGCCCAGAGGAGGTATTTGGAGAGGTCGCCTTGCGGGCCAGAGGGCACGCGGGCGGATCGGTGGCGCGGGCCTGGCGGGCAGCCGGGTCCCGCGGGGACGGGGAGCAGGACCGGGTTGGGGGTTGCGTCGCCGTCACGTGGCCGCCGCTGCCGGGTTGGGGCTGTTCTTCCGGGTTGGAGGCTCAGCGGTGCGGGGCCCGAGCCCGGGTCGGCCAGCGCGGCGTCCCCTCGCGGTCGCCTGAGCACCGCCCGCGACAGCCGGGCCTCCCGGCGGAGGTGAGCGTGGCGGCGCGGGCGGCGCGGGCGCGCGCCTGGGACGCAGCTCGCGAAGCGCGGGCGGGGGAGGCGCGCGGGGCTCCCGGCGACCGCCCGGGCCCCGCGAGGAAGGCGACCTGTCAAGGAGAAGGGGGCGGGGTCGGCAGGGACCCGGGCTCCAGCCGGCGGGAGTCTAGGGCCGGGAGTGGAACCGTGTCTGCAGGGCGCCCTTTCTGGTCTCTTGCTGGGGGTGGGAGGTGGACTGGGGAACGGGGTCCCCGCAGAAAGCAGGGGACGAGGCGGCAGCTGTGCAGGTACACATCTTGGGACTTCGGGGGGAGCGGGAGTTGTGCGGGATCATTTCGGCCCGTCAGATGGGAGGAGGGCGGGAGGTCGTAGAGGACTCTTCTTAGGGGTGCACCAAGAGGGGTGGCTGCTGGGCGCCCCGAAATTGTGCCTGAACCTTAATGGGATTTGGAGTGGGTGACTGGCTGGAGACATAGGAGGGGGGCGAGGCGAAGTCGTGAGTGTCTGTCGGGCGGGCGAGGGGTGGTTCGGGCAAATCTCTAGGCGTCCGAGAGTCGGGCCAGGCTGGCGGGAGGGAGAGGCAGCGGGGGGCAGGAGGGGGATTCGAACTTCGGGGGCGGGATGACATTCTGCAGCGTCCGCCAATGGGCTTCGGAGGAGGGTTATAAATAGAGGTCCCGGGCAGATGCCAGCTGATGGCAGTTTAGTCGCCTAGCAGGGGGCGGGACCGGTGGGTTTGAGCGAGGTCACGCCGCCTGCCAGGCTAAACTTCTGTAGGGTAGCGCGTCCTTGGTCGGTGCACGGCTTGTTTACGGGTGCAGGCGTCCTTTATTCGCCCCTTGATGCTGCACGGTCCTTGAGTGATACGTTTTAAGGAGTCCTGTCCGGACAGGCTCTGCTCGGACAGGTGGGGTTTGAGTGGCTACTTTTATTGAAAAGGGGCCCTCCTTTCCATCGCGCCCTTGTAACACGCAAATCTCGGCTTTTTTTTTTTTTTAACCGAGTGGGCAGTTTAGGATTACTTTCTTATCATCGAGTGTGCCCAGGCTGCTTACCTTTACTGATGGAAATAGTTTTCCACAAGGCTACACGCGTTTTATTTTCAAACGAAACTTCCTGAAACGTGGGAGGCTGTGTTCCTGGAGCTACCCAGGCTGCAGGTTGCCTAGCTGTGGTTATTCACGCACTCTGTCAAAAACGTACTGTTGATTTCCTCTATTTTGTGGAGAGCCCTGGGCCAGAGGTAATACCAAAGTGAGTAACACTAGCTCCCAAGAACCCTATAAGGTAGGTGCTATTATTATTATTTCCATTTTAAAGATGAGGAAGTTAGGCACAGAGAGGTTAGGTGACTGGCTTGCCAAGGTCATGAAGCCTGTATATGGCGGAGTGGGGGCTTCCAGGCCACAGGCCGCCCTCCTAGCCTCTTGGCTTTCCTCTCTCTCAGGTGCTTGCCCTCAAGGGATTTAGCATCAATTAGGGACGATAGTTACCCAAACAGCTTACATTAAAGGGGGACATATGAATACCGTACTAATGCCACCCCTTTTACTTCAATTTTGAGTTGTAAAGTTTCCCCTGTTGCTTAAAAGCCATAGAAGCACTTGGATAATAAAACAGCAGAGCGCTTTAAAGTGGAGACAGAGGAAAGTGTGGCGGTTACGAGGGAACACTATCTTTGGTAACCAGCAGCAGCCTGTGGTACCGTGGTTCAAATATTTATTCTCGGAATATATTTCAGGGTGGTTTGTATTGGATGGAGGCTTAGTGATAGGGACTGCTCTTGACAACAGACTGCTGCTGACCACTGACTGGGCAGTATGTTCAACTCGAACCAAGTGGAATTTTGGGGGAGAAATTGCCCTCCGAAGGCCTTGGCCCTGTGGACCTCAGATGCCAGGGGTCTGCTCACCGTCACACTACCATTTTCCAAGTAGGCAAGGGGACCTTTCCAGATTCTCGGCCGTGAGGAGGACTTCAGCTTTACAGCGTTGCAAAATCGCATCTAGTCATAGGATTTCTGGATCCTCACGCATGAACATGCCTGGGTTTCTTTCATGGAGAAGCGGACTGAGAGGCACAGACTGAGGTCAGACAGCGGGTGAGGGGCGGACAGGCAGCACGTGGCCTTTGTTTCTTTGCTGGTGAGGTCGGGCAAGCCTTGTCAGGCCCACGAGAACGGTGGTGGTTGGGGAGCGGCGGTAAGTGGGAGGGTTAGGAGAGGACTAGGTCATTGGTAACGGTAGGACAAAATCTCCCTTGGCTCTTGGCATGGGCTCAGTGACTGTTTTGAATGAGTGGCTGACTCTTGAACTCGTTTGCTCTCCATCCTCGGCCGTGAATAACCCTAGAAGTGACGTATGAATGAATGAGAGAGTATTTATGGGATTCAGGAAATGAAATGCTATGTCATTTCTTTTCATATGTGGAAGCACTTTGAAAATATAAAGCCTTCTAGTCAAATGCAAAGAATTATTCATATACATTTTTGTTCGCATGCTCCCTCTGCCAGAGCTTCAGTTCACACTGCTGGCTCCATCTCAAACGCCTTTCCCTTCCTGTTTGAGTTCTGTAGGAGGACATGATCTCCTTTGATCCCCCCAAGAACTTTGAACTTACCTTACTCTGCTTTGTGGCTGTTGTTGCTTGTTGACTTTTCTTATCTCCAAGCATGTGACCTACCCTACTTTGATTCTCCAGATGCTCCCTGGCTGTGCCTCTGAGACTTGGCCCTTGGTACATGATTCTTGAATTAAAGACTTCTTAAGAGTTAGTCCCACCTGGACTGAGGACTGCCATCCTTAATGTTTGTTCCTGGTATTTGCCAGAAGTTTGCCTCAGGGAGTTGTGGCAGCAGTTTTGGAATTAAAAAGGAGCTAGAGCCTTCTTCCTTGGGAGGCTGGAGAATGTTTACAGAGTCTGCTGCCCTTAGGTGCTGGGTGCCGTGGGGGCCCTCGCAGTGGAGCAGAATGTGAAGGCACAGGTGGGGAGTCAGCTGAGCCTGACTGATAGAGTTCCAGGTCCTCTGCTTCTTTCCAGTTTTGAAGGAGAGAAAAGAAGGATGGGGGAACATTGGGAATCCTGGGGATGGTGGGGGGCCTTCCATGAGCCCCTGGGAAATCTGCTCTGGAGAACAGTGGAGGTGGCCATTGAGGCCTAGGTCAGTAACAGCAAAGGTCAATGACACTTTGTCTAGCCTGGTCAGAGCTGGCAGAAAGCAGCCACTTGTGAGGACCACAGACAGGAGAGCCCCTAGTAACACCCTAATCGGCAAGCACAGACTGGAATTTTTATTTCCTTTTTTATTGGAGTCACATCCCACACGTGTTTAATTTTCTTGTGACGTACGCTTGGCGAGCCTGAGTCTTGTGATCGTTCCATCTCAGTTCGAGGGTTTGCAGAGGATGAGCAAGCCATGTGCCACACTGAATGGGAAGCCAGGTTTTCCGTATGACATGGCATTTAAACAAGTTCTTACTGCACTGTGCAATGTTTTGGACAATTTAAGGGACATTTAAGGGTAACTTCCATTATATGCAGTTTTTGCTGGACTTGCGGACTTGGAAATAACGTTCATGTAAGATGGGACTGGCCTCTCTAGCATTTTTTTTAACTTTCCAGCTACATTAAGGGTCAACTAGAGTTATGTGACTAGGTTCTGAACGGAGTAGTGAGTTATAACTACAATTTAAATGGGAAAGTGGATTTCAAGTTTTAAGTACCTGAATTGGAAACAAACTTCTGTAAGTAAAAGACTGGGCAAAGAAATTCATTGTAGATGCCTACATATAACCGTTCCATTCCTGGATCTTTGGATAAGTATGTTTTTATGTTTTTTTGATATTCAGTAGAAAGTATGTTTGTCTCAGCACATAAATATGTTATTCTTTTTCCTCTTAGTGATTTACCTTCAAGGACACCGGGGATTCGGAAAGTTGGGAGCGCGTATGAACATGGCGAACCTGTTGAAAACGGTGGTGACTGGCTGTTCGTGTCCTTTACTCAGCAGTTTGGGGTCCTGTAAGGTTCTACCTGGGAAGAAGGAGTTTTTACGAACATTTCATACTCATCAGGCGCTGTGGTGTAAATCCCCTGTAAAACCAGGTAAAGTCTCACCTCGACGTATATGGAGCAAGCCTGGGAGTCACGGGAGCTAATTGTCTCCTGATGACTGAGAAAAGGAAAAAGCATGTTTTACAGTCTGGAGCTGGCGAGTGATCGTTTTGAGTACTTCCTTAAATTTCCATGAATAGAAGTTCCAGATTGTCTGTACTAATGGAGAAGGAAAGATAATAGAACAAGAAAAAGGGTCAGCCAGTGGAGTTGAACCCTGGGACGTAGTGTCCATTGGAACCCCTTCTCCTGGCAGCTCCTCCCCTGTCCTAGTCAGTGCCAGCCAGTTGCGCCACGAACGGCTCATCTGCGCTCAGGAGTTGGGGGCCGAGTGTGAGAATTCACCTGCAGCAGCGCCTCACGTGTGGCGAACGGCAGCTTCGCCTCAGGCGCTCCGGTCGGATCCCTTGGTGCTGCCCTCGAGCCTCCCAGTAGATGCAGGGCAGCCCTACCTTGTCGCGAGGTACCTGTCCTCACTGTCACTGCTGTTACCGTTCTGGTCCAAGCCACTGTCGCCTGTCACCTGGACTCCTGTGCTAGTCTTCTAAATGATCTCTGCCATCTGCCTCTGTCCCCCTGTAGCCTGTTCTGTGTGGGACAGTGATAATAATCTCTATAAAATGAAAGAACACGTCCCTCTTCTATTCAGAATTTGCCACTTGCTTCCTAGCTCACACAGAGCAAGAGCTGAAGCCCCTCCGTGGTCTACAAGGCCTTCCCTGCCAGAGCTTCCCGCCCCTCGCCCCGCCTTCTGCTTTGGGGTGCAGGCCAGAAGGAGGAAAGGCTAAAGGGGACCCTTCTAAGCTCAGAGAGATCCCTGTAAGCATGTCACCCAGCGACCTCGCCACACTCTTGTCTATACCACACTGGCCCGAACTCAGACCAGTGGCCGTAGGTAACGGTCAGGGACACTTGTACATTTCGTCTTATTTTCCAGATGGCAATATTCTCACCTAAAAGTGACATTCGGTTTCTAAGGTGGAGGAACAGGATGGATGTCTGGGGGCCATATAAAATAAGGCCCTTTTAAACTTAAGTTCGCAGGGCTGCCTGCTGTGCATTAAGGACCCGAAGCCCCTAGGCCTTTTGAGTTCTCCACCTGCTTTGGTGGATTTCACAGCCTCTTGTTCTCACGTGCTGAGTTGCCATTGGCAGGTGCCTGCCCCTGGGAGTTCTCGGCATTATCTTCAGATATTTAAACAAGTTTTCTGGGAAACCGTGTTATCCAGTGTGATGAAATTGTGTGTAAAACAAAAGTAACTGACTGCGCTGAGGACACGACAGTTGTCCTTGTGAGTTCTGCACAGACATCAAGATCTCCTTACCGATAATGTGCGAGGCTTTATTTTTTTGTTCAGTCTCTGATTCTGGACTATTCCCTAGATGATTACCTTTTATCTGTAAAAGACAAGCATTCTATTTTTTCCTTAATAAAACTACAATTTCATGATCACATTGAAAAGCATGAAAAGTAATTCCAGTCAGTGTTTATATTTTCTCAATTTTTTTACTTCTTTCTTAATGTCTTAATTTCTTTTTCTTTTCTTTTTTTGATGTTTTGTTCAAGCAATAAGCCAGACAGGGTCTGCATGTTGTATTTGCTAGCTATGTCGTTCGGTCCCTTTTGATTTATACGTTCCCCTCACCTTTTTACCTTTTAATTTATTTCTTGAAGAATTTCGTTGTTGCCCTGCAGAATTTCTCGCATTCCGGGTGTACCTGACTGAATTTCCTTGGTACTGTTTAGCCGGTTTCCTTGTGCTTTATATTTTCTGTGACATTCGGCTAGATCTAGAGGCTGGGTCAGAGCCAGGTTTGATTTTTCTGGTAAGAATGCTTCCTAGGCGATGCTGCGTATTATCCGTTGCATTATGTCAAGAAGGTTAACCTGTGAGTTTAGATGTCGTCACTATTATCCATCTGTTATGAAGATCCCTCCCATGTTTCGCTCAAAGGCTATCACAGCTGTTTGATGATTATTAACTGAATTCATGATTTCTTCAGGGGTTTTAAACTGGTGGTAGTCTATCATTCTATCTTTGATTATTAGGCAGAATTTTTCTATAAAGAACAACTTTCCCTCTATTATTTAGTTACCCTGAGATTGTCCTGGAAAGGTAGGGTAAGTGTTTGATTCTTTCCCATTACTACTGGTTTTGGTAATAATCAGTTGGTTCCCTTATGTGTGTATTCTAGCTATAACAGATGATTATAATCTTACTGGCTTCCTACAGCCCAAACTGATTGTCTTATACTTCTGGAAGCTGAGTCTGAAGTGGCTCTCACTGGGCTTAAAGCAAGGTGTGGGCCGGGCTGTGTTCCTTCCGGAGCCTCTAGGGGGAGTCTGTCTCCTTGCCTCTTCCAGTGTCTGGAGACTGCCTGCATTTCTTGGCTTGTGGCCCCTTCCTCCATCTTTAAAGCCAGCAGCACAGCATCTTCAAATGACACTTTGAGTCTGGCTCCTCTGCCCCTGTTTTTCACGTTTAAGGACCCTTGTGATCACATTGGGCGCATCCAGATAATCTAGGATAATCTCCCTATTTCAAGGTTGTCTGATTAGCAACCTTAATTCCATCTGCAACCTCAATTCCCTTCTCCTTTGCTGTGTATTGTAACATAGTCCCAGGTTCTGAGGATTAGGACGTGGGTATCTTTGGGAGACCCATATCCTGCCTATCGACACATTCCTTCCCCCAAAGATGACCAATGGAGCTCTTACAAAGTATTTATTTTTTTGAGTATCATCATGAATTCATGGATTTCAATGTCCTTGGATGTATTTTATTTTATTTTTAAATCATTGTTTTCTCTCTCTCTCTTTTTTTTTTTTTGAGATTATATTTATTTTTAGAAAGAGAGGAAGAGAGGGAGAGAAACATGGATCAGTTGCCATTTGCACACCCCCAGCTGGGGACCTGGCCCCCAACCCAGGCATGTGCCTTGACTGAGAATGGAACCAGCGATCTTTTGGTTTACAGTCCAGTGCTTAATCCACTGAGCCGCACCAGCCAGGGCTTTGGATGTATTTTACTATGTTGCAATTAATTATTCTTTTTGGTGTTCAAATTGTGTCATATTTGGCTGTTTCAAGCTGTTTCCTAATTCCTTTTGATGTGATTTTGATTGTCTTTGATTGTACCTTCTTTGATTTATGGTATGTAGGGCCTAGGTAGTCTGAGAGTATTAGATCAGTGAACTCTGGGTAAGTATATGTGATTCTAGTTTGTCCATCAATCCAAAATATTTGCCAGCTTTTTATTAGTTTTCCTTTCCTTCAAATAGAGTATAAGATTCAGCCTACATTTGCCTTGAGTTTACTATCAATTATTCCTGCCTAAGTACTGTGGGGTCTAAGACTGTTCAAATACAGATATTTTTAGGTGGACATTAGCTCTCTAAGGTCTCAATAAGTTACTCTGTAGGGATAACTTGATTTGCTAGATTTCCTAAACTTCAGTAAAATTTATATAGAAGCAAATCCTTTTTATTAAAAAGAGTCTGTTTATGCCCACTTATGGAGCACAGCAGCAGGAGAATCTATCGCACTGGAGCTAAGGCTGGTCTGAACTGGGTGTAAGGACTTCAACTCCATATTGCGCAGGCTCTTGGGCTTGCCCAGGACAGAGCCCCACCCGCTTATATTTAGTGATGAGGGCTTTGTGTAAGGACCCCAGGGAAGTGCAGGAGCCCAGGAAGTCCTTCGTCTACTTCCTGGAGAAGTGGGGTGTCCTTCTGGATTTCGTAGCTGTGACTCACCAACTCTCCCTGCATCTGCACTGCTGATATTTCTGCTACCACTGCGTGCTGACCTCCCTTGACCCTGCGGCTGTGCTCACTGACCACTGCCATGCTATTCTATTCCTTCTGCCTTTTCTGTGGTCTCCCCTCAGACGTCCTGAGAGAGAACCTGATTGGGTGGGTGGCCAGTGGCCAACACAGAGTGTCCTCTGGCAAAGCTCCTGTGTCCCTCATCTTTCAGGCTGCTGGTTTTCCTCATGTCTGGCCTGGAGGCTATTACCTTTGACCCAGCTGCTGATTTCTGGGTCTAAGCGGTTGTGGCTGGGAACGTAAGGTCTCAAGATACAACACTTGGGAATCTGTGAGGCATTACCTGGGGCCAAAATGCCAGGAAGTTAACTTTGGGTGTCTAGGATACGGTTGGTTTTCAAAACAGACCATGAATATGAAAGGGTTAATTGGAACAGTGGAGCGAGTTAGCATGTTAAGGGGTCTCTCAACCCTTTTTTTTTTTTTTTGTAAGAATAAACTAAACTATCATGTGCCTTGAAAAGAGGCATTTGGTTAAATAAAATATTTAGAATTTTCAGGAGAGTGGGCATAAAAACTTCTTATAGATCAAAAGAAGGTCAAAGAACTATGATTGTGAACCAGGAACATCATTTTGAACAGTACTTTGTATGTACAGTCTATTTTGAACAGATTGTCCATATGCATTTTCTGAACTCTGTTACTGAAACATTTTTTTACTGATTTTTTTTTTGGCTTTGTAGGAATTCCATACAAACAATTGACTGTTGGCGTTCCCAAAGAGATTTTCCAAAATGAGAAGCGAGTGGCCTTGTCCCCTGCTGGCGTTCAGGCCCTGGTCAAGCAGGGTTTTAACGTTGTCGTGGAATCGGGTGCTGGCGAAGCTTCCAAGTTCTCAGATGATCACTACAGAGCAGCAGGTGCCCAGATCCAAGGGACAAAGGAAGTGCTGGCCTCTGATTTGGTGGTCAAAGTAATTATCTCTTTCCCCCTCTTTTTATGGCATGCTGACTCTTCAAAATTTTTCCACAGAAGAATTAACTGATGTTGTCTATTGTTATGGCGTTTTGTAGTTTCAAACGATGGCTTTTCTCAAAGAAATGATTGCATGTTATGAATGTTCTTCATGCTCAGGCCATGTGATCTGTTTAATCATGAGAAGGGAAAAATTGACCCTTCGCTTTACATTTGCTGTGTGGAGGTTCCCATTTAACTGGCCAGGGTTATTTGCAGTCCATGGTTCATGTGGTTCCAAAAGGCCCACAGGTGAGCATTTAACTGCTACTAAAATAGAAAGAAACCGTGGGGCTCCTCCTGGGACTGAATGTACAGTGATCTTCTGAAGGAACACCGATTTAACTGACGTCAGTGTTATTTTTAGAAAGGGCAGGCCTGTTCTGGAGAAAGCATCACTGGGCTGGGAGGCGAGCAGTGTTACTTTATTATTTACTTTGATAAAAGTTCTTAGTATGTAATAGGAATCTACATGCTGAAGAAGATGAGCAATAGCTCTGAAATAAAAGTCACCTAGGGAAATGAAGAAAGACTGTATCCCTCACCTAGCATAGGTACTTGTCAGATTTGAATGTAAACTCGAACCCTAAGCCTTCTGCAACCAAGGCCGACAGGGAAGTATGGATTATATGAACATGATTATCAGGTTAAAATAAGCTCCTCACTTTTTCAGGAAAGATCAGCTTTTTTCTGTGTTAATTTCTCAGGAATCAGCACATTTTTTTTTTTTAACAAAGTCCACTAAATACCTTGATAGGGTCTTAAATTGTGGTTCTTGCAAAAGACACAAAAGTGTGTTTTTTTCTATAGAATATTAATAATAAAATGTGTGGCATGATGATGAAGTGTAATTTAGTGGAAGCTTTTAAAGTGTTTAGGTGTACAGATAGATGCTTGGAGATATAACTTGGTGTAGAGTAAGAGAGCTTAGGAAAAATAGACAAATCAGTGCAACCCATTCCAATGTATATTTTAGGGATCAAAACTTTTTGAGATAGCTCACAAAAAAGGCTTAGTAGGGTACATAAAAGTTCGGAAATGCTGTGTTCCTTTGAGAGTTCTCCAATGTGTGAGTATGTTCAAGGCACTGGGAATTCCTGTAATATAGGAGCTTTGTCCTTGCCTTGCTAAACTACTTGACCCTGGGGCCTGTCTGCTGAGTCAAGCTTGTTAGTATCCTATGGAACTAGTGACCTAAAAAGTATGTTCAAGGGAACATTCTTTTGACTTGACTCACTCAGATGCCAACAGTCTCTGCTGAGCTTCCATAAGGGCCAGTAGAATCAGTTCAAAGTTTTCCTCTAATTTTTATTAAATCTACATTGTAGATTCTCACTGAGGAAAGAGAGGCCTTATCAGGGAGTCTTGATTTAGGTCCAGAACCTAAGCTCACATGCATGGCTGATCAACAGCTGAAATGGGAGTGACAGATAAAGGTGTCTTATAGGCAAATGGAGGTGAAAATACTGACCCAGGGTTTGTGTTTGTTTTTTCCTCTTAAAACTTAAGTCCCAGAGGTGCTTTTTTCTATGCTTACTTGCTTAAAAGCACCACTGTGAACTGGGAGCTAAACTTTCATTGAAGGTTGATTTTAATCTTGGATATAAAACACATTGTAAAACACGTTTAAAATGGAATTAAACCATGTGGCTTTAAAACATGGACATTGGGAACTTTCAGGCCCATGGAGTGGGTATGCGTTGACTGACTTGATACTTCTTAACATAACTGAGTTTACTGTAGCTTTTTGCTTAAACCCAATTCAGTGATACTTTGATTGCATCCATCTATAAATATTCCTCTGGAATGTGAAAATGACCTAAATCCATACCTATGGCCAGGAGATTTTAGTTTATAATGTTCTTCACTTCTTAAAACTCCAAATGTTTGTGCTTATCAAAATTGGCAAGAATTGAATCTTTGAACACACAACCAAAACCTCCTGTTGATTACGTCTCTCAGCCGTACCAGAGCTATAGGTTTGCGGAGGACAGGCTTGCTGTAGAATATGCATGATTTTTCCCTGCCTTGTGTTCATCGTTGAACCTGGGCCAGCACTGTTGTGAGGGGTAGGTGCTGTCGACTCAGTCCAGTGCATAGCTCATGAGTTAGAAGAAGGATATCATAGATCTCTGTGGCCTTACTCTGAGTAGGAATTTAGTCAGAAATTTACCATTGTGGCATGTTATTTAAATTGTCTGCTTTACTTGAAAATGTGATAAAGGTGTTTGCATTTTTAATCGATGACTTAACTTTCTTCCCAGGTGCGAGCCCCCATGCTTAATCCAACGTTAAATATTCATGAAGCCGACCTTCTAAAGAACTCGGGAACACTGATTAGTTTTATTTATCCAGCCCAAAATCCAGACTTGCTAGATAAACTTTCCAAAAGAAAAACTACAGTTTTGGCTATGGACCAGGTTCCAAGAGTCACAATTGCTCAGGGATATGACGCGCTAAGCTCCATGGCCAACATTGCTGGGTAGGTTCTTTTCTATTTCCACTGAACAAAAGAGCGGTTTCTAGAAATGTGCTCCCTGTAGCTCTCCTCTCTTACAGTGATTTCTCTGGTAACGGTGGTTGGAGGTGGCAGCCTTTTGAGAGTGCACTTAATTATTTTTAAGACTCATTTTATTGTTTCCCAGTCATCAGATGGAAAATAGTTCTCCATGTTAAAAAGTACATAGCTTTTTAATCTTCATGGGTAGAAGGTGAGTAATACTTCTTTTCAGGAAAGGATATGACTGACATTATTTGTAAGAGGAATTTACTGCATTTCATATATGCATGCATATGTGTATATATTAGGTTGAAATAGATGTTTTGTCCCCAGTGTTATTGAGATCTGATTGACATATAACATTGTGTAAGTTTAAAGTATGAACATGATTTGATTCATGTATCTATTGTGAAGTGGTTACCACAATAATCTTAGTTAATGTAAATTGCTGTTTTTATAGGTCAAAAATGGTTGGATGTTGGCAGTTTCCTGTGTTTCAATCTAATATATACACATTAGCGGATGTCAGCATTTTAATTAGGTTTGGTTCCAGTAAATTCATGAAATATTTAATGAGTAGGGAAAACGTCTGCACTTGAAGTGTCATCTGCTGTCAAAACCTATGCTGGAACCTGAAGGCGAACTGTGTCCTCTAACCCGTCAGGCCAAGAGGGCCGTCAACTTCGCTTGCCGTCCAGCAGTGTCCCATTGAGTCTGTGGCCTGGAGTGCCGCGTGGAGCGTCACCCTGGCTCGGCCGCCGGCTCCGAGGAGCGGGGGTCTGCGCTGCCCCCGGCCGCCTGCCGCGGGGAGGAATGGGACGGGCCCCGCGAGTGCGGCTGGTGCTCCCTCGGCTCGGAGAGTGGGAAGGGTCTGGAAGTCGGAGGACGCTTATGAAATCAGCTCATCCAAGAAACTAGTTGGATGAGATTCTAAGCATGAAAGCTATTAGTAGGGATAGTTTGCTACTATGAATGAGGCACCAACAAATGAAAACCTTTAAAAAAATAAAACAGTGCATGAAAAAAAGAATACCCCGAGTAAAACCTGACACATGAGCTGAAAGTTTTCTTAGGCTTTTATCTTAGGTGTGGCACATCAAATATGCCACAGATTCTACCTTGGGTTGCAGCTGTTCACTTGGGATGTAAATGAGACCAATAAAGAAAAATGACACAGTGAAAACACATTTTACTGTCCTTAATGTAATATGGCAAATGGTTGGTTTAAAGATATTTTTTTTGTGATATAAATTTATATACCAAGGAACAAAAACTTTTGCCATATTTATTTAGTTTGTGGAAGAGTTATGTTATGCAATGAGGTACTTAAACTTTTATATAGAAAACGTACAATGTAAACTTTTAAGGGCACTGTTGATTTTGTCATGTGAAATGTACATTTGGGAAAGGTTATCCATACCAGTAGCTCTGGACTATTGGTGTTTAGCTGCAGAATCTTTTGAGCAACTGAAATATGATGAGGCAATGGAAACAAATCTACTCAGAGGAGAGTGGTCTTAGCTGAACTGAGGGATGGAGGGCTGTCCAGAAACATGTCTTCTCTGTCCCACCCGCTAGGTCCCCAGGGTTGGCGGGAATCTGAACCTGTGGGGACCCATGGAACACAATTTAAAGAAACAATTTATGTTCTGAGCTGATATATGCAAGAGGTATAGTTTGAGACGTATTACCTAGTATACTTACAACACAACGTGTGATAAATCATTTGCTGTCTAAATCTCACACACACACACCCACACCCACACCCACACCCACACACACACACGGTCATACTACAGTGAAGACACGTTCTTTTCAGTTCATTAATGTTCATTCTGAGCTTTGTCGCTCTCATTGAAAACAAGCCCACTTTCACCTTTTTTCCCACCATTAGTGTTTTCTTGTACATTTCCTGTGTAACCAACTTTGTTATTTTTTTTCCACTGGAGCAACTGTATCTTTAAAACATTAATTCCAAATTTAATTTCTTACAATGGACCTTGAGTCTTTATCATGTTTATTCTTTGAAAATGTATGTCACTTGGACTTAGAAATAGACTAACAAATCATGTAATCTCTAAAATATTATTTTCCTGCTTTTAATATAATTTACCTTAAAACAGCGCATGCTTTTGCACCAATTATTATGTCAAGAAATATTTATAAAAATATGATTAAGAAAAGGTTTCACTATCAGCTAGCAGGTGAAGCATTGTCATTAAATAGTTGCGTTATAATAAGAAGCTAGGTGTCTGTCACTGAGTGAAAATGTGTAAAAGTGCCTTTTAAATATAAAACGGTATGGCAATGAAGTTCATGTAATGTGTTAAAAATATCGTATTAAAGAAAAGATGGTATATTTTATTAGTTTTTATGGCATGGAGTGTGTGTTTAGCTAAAAACACTAATATTTACCAAGCACTTACTGTGACAGGCTTTAGGTAAGTGCTTTACCTCATTTAGTGCTCACGACAACACTAAAAGGTGCTCTTTTTTGCCCCACTTTAAACGCGAGGAAACCAAGGAGCAGAGGATGAACGAAATGTGCCCAAGTCACCCAGCCAGTCAGTGGTAGAACTTGACTTGAACTGAGGTCTCTCTGTCTCAGAATCCCATGTTTTCAACCATTAGAGATCAAGCGAGCTGTTTTCTATTTTTGTTCTGAGGCTGGAATTGGAATATTTTTAAAAAGATTTTATTTATTTATTTTAGACAGTGGGGAAGGGAGTGAGAAAGAGAGGGAGAGAAACAGCAATGTGTGGTTGCCTCTCATGCGCCCCCTTCTGGGGACCTGGCCTGTCCCCTGACTGGGAATCGAACAGGCAATCCTTTGGTTCTCAGGCTGGTGCTCAATCCACTGAGCCACAACAGCCAGGGTGGAATTGGAATTTTATTATGTACGAGCAGATAGCAAACCTAATTTTTTACTTTTAAAGTTTTCTTCCTGTTATATAAATACTGTATCGTCACCAAAGAAAAATCAGACAATATAATAAAGTAAAACAGACGGTTTGAAATAGTTACGGTTCCAGCACCCAAAGAAAAGCATTGTAAGTATTTGCTTGTCTTTCCTTCATTGTTTTTAAAAATCACAGCCAATGTTCTGCAGTATTTGTTTTAAAGAAGGTTGGGAACATCAAGGATAAAAATATGCCTCCTTAGGCCAGATGCCAGGTTAGCCTTCTGGCTCTGCCGTTCACCAGCTGAGGGGCTTTGGGCAACTCTCTTCATCTCTCTGTGTCTGTTTCTCCGCCTGTAAAATGAAGATAATAATTGTACCTACCCATCTGATTGTTGTGACAGTTAAAGGTGTAAGTATATCCACAGCTCTTAAATCTGTTTTTGACACATAGTAGGTACTCTGTACAATATTAGTTATTAGCCCTGGCTGGTGTGGCTTGGTGGAATGATTGAGTGCCGGCCTGCAAACCAAAGGGTCTCTGGTTGGATTCCCAGTCGGGGCACACGCCTGGGTTGTGGGCCAGGTCCCCAGTAGGGGGCGTGCCAGAGGTAACCACACATTTCTGTTTCTCTCCCTCTTTTTCTCCTTCTCTTCCCCTCCCTCTCAAAAATAGTCTTTAAAAAAAAAGTTAGCTATTATTCTTTGATGATTCAATTGTAATGGGTGACTTATGATGATGTATGAGCCTAACACCTTTCACTTTATGGTATTATTCATGCATTTGTTTCTTTTTTGTTTTTTTTTTTAAAGCTATAAGGCTGTTGTACTAGCAGCAAATCATTTTGGACGTTTTTTTACTGGTCAGATTACAGCTGCTGGAAAAGTCCCTCCAGCAAAGGTAGGTAAAACGTGTCACATTTCTTCCTAGTATGAATTAATTAATGGCAAGGCAATGCAGAAGTTTAAAAGACAGCTGTTTCACCGGCTTTGTTGTGTTTCCGTCACACTGATGACCTTGGTGGCAGGTACAGACATGAGGTGGGGCCTCAGAGCCGCTTAGGATTGCTTGGAAAAAAAGATTGTTGACATTTGTAGACATTCTAGTCTTTTTTCTATTTTTGACTTACTAACTTGAATTCTTAAAGAGATTTTGGCTAACTTGTTCTGTGTCACCTGTTTATTACTGTTTCTTTTCTTTTTTTTTAAAAAAAGCTTCAAGATACCATTCAGCAAATTCTTGATTTCCCAATTATTGTGACATTTTGGTTCATTGGAAGGATTGCCTGGTTTCCTCACTTTTTGTTAAATTTTGGGTCACGATGGCAGGAAACAAAGATGGTGTAATCAGGATGCTTGGCAGGGGGCGAGGGTGCAGTGTTTTTAACCTAAATTGAGAGCAGAGCGGAGAGTTGACGGGGGTGGGGACGGCTAGGAGAAAGAGCAGGTTCCCTGGTGACCCCCCAACCCTTCCTACACTGAATGACAACGGAAGCGCGTCAGAAGGTACTGGAAACAGGACTTTAACTGTTGCCGTCTGCCTGCAGAGTGTACCTGTCTGGGGTACCGGTTCACCCGGTGCATCCTGCTTTTAAGTACTTTGTTGTCCTTAACCCAGAGTTCTCACACAAAATAAATCACCTAGGAAAATGAAAACAAGACAGTAGCACCTTTGAGAAATCTAGTTAATTGCTTTAAAAACAGGCCCCGGTGGAGAAAGTGTTTCAAGTGGAGAGAAAGTATATTCCTTTTGTAAGATGACATTGCTTTATTCTAGTGCCATTCCCTCTTTTACATTGTGGGGTCTTTTGCCAGAGCCTGTTTGTTCCCCCGGTCCCTTTTTGTTCCCTTTCCTGTAGACCCCCGCAAAAAAAAAAAAAACCACACAAAGAAACAAAACCCAAACCACCACCACCAAGAGTAAGTCATAGGATTTTTGAGGCACTGCCGGGGTCCCGAGGCCCCGTCAGGCCAGCTCAGAATTCCTGGAGAGGGTAGGGGTCCGCACACTTCACTGTTTCGGTGGGCGGCATTCTTTCTTTGTTTCCTTTTCCTTCCTTCCTCCCTCCCTTCCTCCTACTCTTCCTCCCTTCCTTCCTTCCTTCCTTCCTCCCTTCCTTCATCAACAAGGAGTTGCCTTCAGTTGACTGGGAAACATAATAGGGCTTTTCTCTGATGGCTTGTTCCGAACCAGAGACAACTTTGTTCTTAGTTTCTTTCTTAGAAGACGAGGGAGACTTGTTTTCAAGGAATTCTGTGGTTTCCTTGGCTCTGAGCCTCCCATGGTTAGGGAGATTAATTTGCTTTGTATTTCATGTACAATTCATTCAGAGTGGGTCAAAGTTAGGTGGTTGATTACCTGCTGTTCCTTTCAGAAGCAGCTGAGCTCAAAATTGGGTTGGAGGAGCCGCTTCACCAAAGCTGTACCTTGTCTTTGAAACTTATTTTGGTATTTTATGAACTTAGTGAAACCTAACCATTCGAGAGGGGAGGGCTAGCTAGAATGCTACACTGGGAACGTCAGTGGAAGCCTTTATGAAAGAACCTGTTGACCTTTAACACACATAATAACGCTGATCTTGGCCGGATGTAGCTTTTACCCTGAGATGCTGATTGTCAGGCTATTTTTGGTGACGGTTGTTGGCCTTTGCCAGCACTGTACCTTTGATCAATTTTAAAAAACAGCAACCTTCAGTGAAGTTGTCTCCTCGCTCAGTACATTCCATGAGGGCAGCAGTACCACCTGGTTTATTATTGAGTGCTAACTGTGTACCCAGCATTGGTACTAGCACATTGTGTACTAGCAGGTGAGTTTTTGTAATCTGTTGATAATGAACTTGACTGCAAACCTGCTGGTTCTGCCTTCCTTCCTAGATTCTGATAATTGGCGGTGGTGTCGCCGGGCTCGCCTCTGCAGGCGCAGCCAAGTCCATGGGGGCGATTGTCCGAGGATTCGACACGAGGTGGGTGCTTCCTAGTAATCGCTGTCAAGGGAAAAACATCTTGTTCCAGGTGCAGGTTTTCTGTAGAAATTATAAATTTAAGGAGCCCGTTGAAAACTGCTCTATAAGCTTTTAAAATATGTCCACTTTGTCAAAGGTCACTCAAAATGACAGAGCATTACTTCGTGGAAAAAAATTTAAAGACCGAGACTCAGTACAGCAGAAATAATTAAAAAAAAACACAAACACAAAACAAAAGAATTGAACACTCACACTCAGTTTGTTTTTTCATGTGAATTAGCAATGGGACCAGAGTTACCTCTGTCCTCAGCTTCTAATGTGCTGCTCTCCTGTGTCCTATCTCTGTTCAGGACGAGCTGGCGTTACGTAGGGTGTGAACAAAGGTATCTGAACGTGAAGAAGGATAGGAGATACCTTGGAAAACAGACTGGGGGCGGGGGGGGGCGGGGTGTGTGTGTGTGTGTTGCTCTGCGCTGACTGGGTAGAAGCAGTGCAGATAAAGCTGATGGGGCAACAGCAGAGGCCTTGACTGTATTCACTGTATATTTCTCTAAAGCAGACATACCAACATTTTCCTAGAATTTCGTTAAAGAGAAGTTCCATTAAAATTGACCTTCCTTTCAGAAGACACTAGATACTGGATTTCATTAAGTGCTTACTGAATATTGTTGTCATTTTGTATTCTAGTTCTGTTTTGAGGTTGAAACGTGTAGTTACTTATGATCCGCTGAGGTCAGTGGAGGACTAATACCGCGGCTAATCTGGAATATAGGATGATCAAAAAATGTACCACCCCTCAAAGGCGGAAAGAATGTGACTTTTCAGAGTAAAAAGTGTTCTGTAGAGTATGGTTTACGGTGCTCGCCTGGGATTTAGAGAAGTGATGTGCTAATAAAAAGCTGTCCTGTGGAAATAAGAAAAGGCATTTCCCAACTAACCAGGACGACAGCCAAGGGGAGCCAGGGTTATGCATGCCTTTAGTCCTGTCTTTTAATTTTTAATGTTTGCTGCTGAGACATTTTTTTAAGACCCCCAGGCCTGGAGAGAGCAGGTAGTCCAAGTCTTCACTGGAGTGGACAATGTTATTAAAGTGGAAATGTGTATATTTTACTTGGCTAAGAGATGATTTGAAACTTGAGAATTTATTAATTGATGCCATTGGTTTAGATTGTGTGTAGACAGCTAGAATATAGCTGTTGCTTAATTCCATTTTTATTTATCTTCGTTAAGATACCTCAAGTACATAAGAAGGAAGTGGCTTAACTGATAAAATACTTTTCTAAGAATTATAGTTCATGAATAATTTTTGAGGCTGGGAGTTGGTATCATATTATAAATATGTAATCCAAATGTATTAAGAAAGCATACTTGATTATAAATTCTTTTTGGAAAACAATGGTATATATTTTCAGTTAAACATCCAAAAACCTAAGGACAACTTATTGGCCAGTGACATTAATAGGGTGTGATTTTTGAATTCTTTCAGATAACCAGGAGATTCCCCTTATAACAATAGTGAGTAGCTTGCCTAATGCCTGTATTACAAAGTTGAGAAATATAAAAGCATCACTTTCTTTTTTATCTTTCCCTGTGTGTGTGTGTCTGCGAGCGTGCACGTATCAATAAAGCTTTATTTACAAAGTAATTGGCAGGTCAAGGACAGTAGTTTTCAGATACCTGTCCTAAATGCTTACTTTATTCCAGGCATTGTGCTACATGCTTTGTTTTATTTGTTCTTTACAATAATTTTATGAAGTTGGGTTAATTAGCCCTGTTTTACGTAATATAAAAAAATTTATGTTAATCTCATAACTTATCCAGTTTACTTTCATTCTGATCATAAAGAATTATACATGCTTATTCCCCCAGTCCAGAAAAATATGAAAAAGTACAAAAAGTGAAAATAAAATAGCTTAAAATCCTCCTATCTAGAGATGACTATTTGCTATTCTAGTACATGTTCCCTTTCCTACACATTAATTAAAAATGTAATTTTACTAATAGTACTATTTAACTCTTCTTACTTAACAGTAGATTATGAAGCTCTTTACCAAAAATGTTTTTAATGCCTGTATAGAATTCCATTGTATGTATACATGTGTTGTATGTATGAACAGATATATTTGGAGATAGCTCATCATTTCCTTAGGATAAATGCCTAGCATTGGAATTTTTGGGTCAAAAGATATTCACATCTTTAGAGTTAAGATACAATATTTTAAAACTATGAGATTATTTTGAGGGCAAAGATTCTAAAATGGCGTTGTATACTTAATTATACATGTTCATTATTGAAGAATTCAGAGCAACATAAGGGAGAAAATAAAAACTTTTATAATTCTACCAGCCAGATATAATTGCTAATGATTTTTTGGTATTGTAATTTTTTACAGATTTTTATGTAGATACCTTTTGAAAAAAATTTGGATCATTTTATATATATTTATATATATGCACACACAGATACATACATATCATTTTGAATCAATATTATTTCATTAAAAATAGTAGCAATTTCTTAAACTGCTTAAAGAGATGTATCCCTTTGGCTATAAGGAATAGAAGACACCAACTCGAATTGGCTTCAACTATCATAAAAGGTATCATTTCTCCTACATGAGAATTCATGGGAAGGCTGGAGTCCGCAGCTCAGGGCTGCTGGCCGGGACCGGGGTCTCTCTGGCTCTCTGCCCGCTGCCCTCTCGGCTTCGGCGGACGTGCCGTGCGCCAACAGAAAGTGAGGGGACCTCTTGCTCAGCCCTGTCCTACCCTCCTTTCTGCTCTGCCCTCTGTGTCCTGCCCTTTGGGTCCCTTCCCTGACCAGGACAGTGGCCAGGGACTGACGGGCTCAGACCACAGGTTCCCAAAATTCCCCAATGGCGAGACTTACCTGTAGCTCTGGCTGAAAATACAGCTTCTGGCCTCTCTGCTGGAGACTGTAATTGAATGGGTCTGGGAAGGGGCCTGAGAGTTTGAATTTTCCCGAGGCGGCGGCGGAGACTGTTGTCACCAGGGAAGTCTGGGATTCGCTCCCGGGCAGTGTTGGTGAGCTAACACCCCCCACTGCAGAGCTGAGACCTTTGGTGGCTCTGGCTTTCCAGCCTGCACACAGTGCATGGCCAGCATTTTTTTTTTTAAACTGAATGTTTTTCTTCATAATTTGAATGTGTTGGTTCTTTACATTTACACCATTTACAAATTGCTTTTTACAGACATGGTTTAATTAGGACGAGGGACAAAAATCATTTTGGTAAAATGTGTCTAAGTGAAAGAGTCATTTCTGTGGGGAGAGTCCCCATAAGTCAGAGCATTTACAAACGAAAACCCCCACTTGAGTGACTGGAATGAAGTCAAATCTTTACTTCGGTCAGATTTCACGTTGCCCTTGACGGTGCAGGTGCAGCCGCAAGGAGCATAAAGGATTTCTGGAGTTGGAAAGGGTGAACTTCCTTTTGTCATTTGACTAAGAAGAAGCTCCTGCAGTTTCTTTTTTTCTCAGAAAAAGAATGATCATAAAAAGCATTACCTCCTTTTAGAAAACCATGGAAACAGTCCAATCAGAGACATCAAAAGAGAGTCTCCATTTCTGAATACATACAGCCTTTTCTTTTTTAAAAATGTATATGTCAATGAGGCTCTTGAGTTTATATTAAGAACCTAAAATAACGCCTGCTTTCCCTCCACTGGTAACAGAGCGGCAGCTTTGGAGCAGTTCAAGTCTCTGGGTGCTGAGCCCTTAGAGGTGGACGTGAAGGAAGCTGGCGAGGGACAAGGAGGATACGCCAAAGAGATGTCCAAGGAGTTCATTGAGGCCGAAATGAAGCTGTTTGCTCAGCAGTGCAGGGAGGTGGACATTCTCATCAGCACCGCCCTCATCCCAGGTGGGTGCCGCCCCGGCCGCTGTAGCGCCGGGCTGATGACGTCTTCCAGCGAGGGTCAGCCGTTGCGTCACATTCGAATCTTCAAGTAAAGATTGATCTGCTTTCTAGAAAGTGAGAAAGCACACGAGAGGCAGAAAAGACAAAATCGCGGCAGCCCCTAGAGATAAACGCTCATTAATAATTTGGTATATTTGCTTCCAGTCTTTTTTCTGTGTATTTTTATCTGTGTTCACAGAGCGCCTTCTTTGAACACAGATATAGTTGTACGTAAAAAGGTTATAATTGTACATAATTTCCTGGGTACACCTTGATAAATTGGTTTTTAATTGATTCCTGTTCTCTTTGGTAGGATGCTACCTGTTCATTGTAGGAAATTCAAACAGTACTGAAAAATACAGAGAAAAAGTGTAGATCTGAGGTCCCACCAGAGATGACCGTTATTAGTATTTTGTTGATCACGTTTCTGTATGTATGAGAGAAAGAGAGGGGAGCCTTTTTTTTTTTTTAAAGATGTTATTTATTTTTAGAGAGAGAAAGGAGGGAGAAAGGGAGAGAAACATCAATGTGTGGTTGCCTCTTGCGCACCCCCTAGTGGGGACCTGGCCCCCAACTCAGGCATGTGCTCTGACTGGGAATTGAACCTGGGACCTTTTGACTTGCAAGCTGGTGCGCAATCCACTGAGCCACACCAGCCAGGGGGAATGGGAGGGGAACTTTGTGTGTGTGTGTGTGTGTGTGTGTGTGTGTGTGTGCGTGCATTTATTTATGAAATTTCCAGTATATACAGGACCTGGCACAAATAACACCCCTTTCTATTACAAAATCATAAGCATGTGATTCTGTAACATAACACTGTCACACTCAAGCATGCTATATGACATTTTAGGTGAAATGTTCCAATTAAAATTACAAACTATTACACATATTATTACCCCACCAGCCACACTCAAGTAGGAGTTCTGCCTGACCCTGTATTTTTCTACTTAAGGATATGGCACTTTCTCATTTTCTAATTTTTCCTTTAGCATGTTTGGTCTTTGCAACCAAATTGTGAGCTTTTTCGATGTCCGGAATTGCTTTCCAGTCCATTACTGTATCCTCTCCTAAAGAATATTTTTCACTCAATAAATGATAGCTGTCAAACCAATAAGCACTTTTTAATTGCTAAACACTAGCTTGATCTAGCACCTTTTATATTCCACCTTTTACATTCTTACCTCTTCTGTTCTTGTGTTACTGAATAATGAATACCATGCTGACTCTAATTGTTTTCCTTTCTGAATGAAAGGGGGGCCATGTGCCCTGACTGGTGTGGCTCAGTGGACTCAGCACCGGCCTGTGAACCAAGGGGTCACCAGTTCGATTCCCAGTCAGGGCACATGCCTGGATTGGGGGCCAGGTCCCCAGTGCGGGGGCCACACGAGAGGCAACCGCACTTTGGTGTTTCTATCCCTCTGTTTCTCCCTCCCCTCCCCTCTCTAAAAGTAAATAAGCCCTTTAAAAAAAAAAGAAAGGGGGTCATGTAATGAGAGCTTATGGGGTTCATGGTTCCTCGTGTTCGATCCTGCCTGAGGAGCCTCACCCTGTCTAGGAAACTGTGGACAATTAGTAGTTGCTTTGTCATGAGGGCCCTGGGGAGGAGAATTTTTCTTCTGTCCCCCTTCCCCCCTAATCTGGCTATGATAGACCAGGGGCAGGAAGTTTATCTGACCAATGAGCTTGTGGGGGAAAACAGGCCTCCCGAGCTCCTCTTTCTGTCCCCTGTGGGCCCCAGTGATGCCTGATAGGTGGGCTGGTTTCTCCAGACACCCTGTCTCGCCAAAGCTGGGCAGGGGGGCCACCGGGCTCAGCCCACCGAAGACACTAATGAGCCCTGCAGGTGGGTGTGGGTTGCCAGCCAGGGCCCTGGGTGGCATTTGTGACATCTGCCAGAGGGCAGCACTTCAGGGTTTGTCCTTCTGTGGCTCCTGGCTCAGCTGTTGCACATGTGGCTTTGGAGGCGGGATGGGGTGGCCTTGGTGTGCCGTCTGGCCTTGGAAAGGGAGCTGGGCTTCTGTGTGTTTGTGAGAGGAGTCGTGAGCTGACTAGATGTGACAAGTGGCCAGCAGAGGGTGCTAAAGCATTTGCTCAGGGAGCCGGTCAGACCTCACTGAAGAACCAAGGTTAGTTTGGACACGTGTGCAATTATCATTGATCGTAACGCTGGAAATGAGTGATAGAACTCAAGTGTTCTTTTCTAAAACACATATTGACTCTTAGGGCATACCCCCCATAATTTCTTATTATTTTTCAAATTTTCACCTGAGGATATGTTTATTGATTTTAGAGAGAGAAGGGAAGGAGGAAAGGAGAGAGAGAAAGAAACATTGATGTGAGAGAGGAACATTGATAGGTTGCCTTCTGTACCCGCCCCGACTGGGGATTGAACCCACAACCTAGGTGTGTTCCCTGACTGGCGAGCGAACCTGCACCTTTTCGTGTAGGAGACAATGCTCCAACCAACTGAGCCACCCAGCCACGGCTGTTCCTTTTTTTTTTTTTTTAATATAAGTAGTTTATAGTAAGTGAAGTTTAGTAGAAGCTCAAGCTGTACAAGTTTTTTTTTTGTTTTTTTTAAAAATTGATTATAGAGAGAGAGAGGATGTAGGAGAGGGAGAGAGAGAGAAACATCGATTTGTTGTTTCTCTTATTCATTCATTCATTGGCTGATTCTGTGTCTTGATTGGGGGTCAAACCTGCAACCCTGGTGTATCAGGGCTGTGTTCTGATCAAATGAGCTACCCAGCCAGGGCCTGTATAACAAGTCGCAAGAAGACTTGAGAAGTTTTACCAGTGTGTTCTCCCAAGTCTCTCCTGTTTTCAGCCTTTTCTGAAGCTGCGCTCTGCCTCAGTGCATTAAACTTACAGAGAGGCCAGCACTTCAGTCCAGCGCTCACACTCAGGCAGCTGGTCTGAAAAGGACCTTCTTGTTTTTTAAATGTTTTTGAAAACTAAAAAAAAAAAAGTTAATTAGAATATTGTGAGGAAGAAGACGATCTTTTGAAAGACATTTTCTATTCCTGGGGCACTGAAACCTGAAACTATGAGCACTAATAAAGAAGACTGAAAAGATTATATATTGGAGGGAGGTGGCAAGAAAGCCTGGAATCATCTTCTGGTGGGCAGGCCCCTTGTACTACAGGTGTTCTCTGCTATGTGGGTGTTCTAGGCACCCATCTGTATCAGTGGACCAGCTGGCATTGTTGTGAGAGGCTGTGTTCGGTTTCAGTGAATATTTTTTGAAGACTCTTTCAACCTGTTTGCTTATTTCCTGGTGGGTGATTTATGAGTGCACGTGGCCACACCGTGTTGAGTGTTCAGCTGTTTTTGACCAAAAATGGCCTGACCCCCGTACCCCACCCTTGCTCTTCACCTAACCTTCCCCTTGAGTGACTTTTTTTTTCCTTGATGAAAAAAAGCCCTCAAATGGAAAGGTTTTGCCAATGTGGAAGAGGTGAAACAAAAAAACGGCCGAAGCACCAAAAGGCATCAAAACTCACAGGTCAAAAAACTGTTTTGAGGAGTGGGGGAAAAAAGCCTCTGTGGGTGTATTGCATCAAATGGAGAGTGCTTTGAAAGTGACTGAAGTTTAACATGTAAGAATGAATGCACAATTTTTTTATAAATAAATTCTGGGTTTTTTGGGGGTCTCCCCTCGTAAAGGCACAAATGCCCTTTGAAAATCAGTGCCCTTGGCATCATACCTTTGCGGGTTTCCATCCTGAGCCTTCGCCTGGGTCACCTGATGGCATGTCTGCCCCCTGGCAGACTCAGAGCAGAAGTTATTCTGAGGTTTTCCTTGAGTTGGATCCAAAGGGGATTAAGTTAAATGTCAGAAGCTCTCTGAGTTGAGATCCCTTAGATCGGGGTCCTTGTGGCTGTCCTGGAGGCCGGGTGTGGGTGACAATGTTAAGAGGGACACGGACACAGCAGCTAGTTTCAGGTGGCCCTCTAATCCCCTAGCTGCACAGCAGCAGTCAGTGCGCTTGAAAAAATGATAATTTTGTACTTAGGTAGGTTGTGTGGGGAATGAAATACTTTTGTAGCCCGCTAATTACTATGCCACCTGTTCCCTCACCTAGACCCCCAGGGTGGGGCTGGGTGCTGAGTTACAGGTTAGAATGTTACGCCATGTAGGTCACTTCAGGAGGGGGCCTCGCTGGCGGTGCCATTTGGTGGCGCCGTGTCCACAGGGCAGAGCTCCCCCACCTCCTGTCGGATCTTTGACCTTGGAGACCACCCTCAGATAATAAGGCGGTCCTGCCCTCGGGGAGCATTTAGGCGCCGCTCTTAATCTTTTCTGTATTACCTGGTGAGACGTGGGCACTCTTTTTAAAGCATCCTCGTGTTTTCGAGAGAGACTTTTTCCTAGACTTGGAATGTTTGGTCGGGAAGGGGAGGAATCAGGTTGAAAATCTGATCAGGGAGTTGAGGGGTGGGGTGAGGAGGCACGGGAGCGCTGTAGCTTGGACTGTGTGTGCACAGGCTTCCCTCGGTTGGGGCGGGGGGCTGGGTGCCGCGGAGCTCGTACCAAGTCACCGCTGACAAAAACCACCTTATGGAAAAATCCGAAGCATCACGAGGTCATCTAGCTTCCCCGTGGTCCCCTTCCCCACCTCAGGCCTTGCCCTCATTTTGTGATTAAACCGTAGCTCTTGGAAAGCTGGGGTTTTGTGTAATGTCGAAGGCTGTATCTTGGAGCCCTGGGGTTCCCAGCATCATTAGGTAACGGCATCTAAAGTGATTGGGATTGGGTCACTACCCCCACGTCCCCAACCGGTGCTGCAAAGTCTGTACTCTTTGGTACGGTATTCCTTACCTTTCAGTTTCTAGTCTCGATTTAGTTTTTGGGCCTCATGTTAAACTAATTTATTACTCTCTGGGTCTGATTTCAGTCATGCTGGCTGCTTGGATCTCAAATAGGCCAAGGACTTTCACGTCTTTACACACATCGTTCCTTCCCTTTGGGATGTCTCTGCTCTACCCTGCCTTTCAAAATCCTGCTCAAGGCATTAACACTTCCTCCGTAGTTTCTGCCGTTGCCTGCTCAGCAGGAAGACCCCCTTTTCCTTCATTCATAGGCCTCGGCTTCTGCCTCCAATGCCAGCTGTTCTCAGTGTCATTGCCCTCAGTTGCCCTTGGTTGTTCCGTGTCCCTGTTCACGCGGTGACAGTGTTTGCTTTATCCTGCCCTGGCATGTGCTTAGCGTGGAGCCTTGCACACCGCAGTGGCTCAGCTGATGCTACTGAGCCAGAAACCTTGGCACTGTCGTTAGGTTTTGGCTGGTACAATTCCTTTCATTTTTCCAGAGCTATCCAAGGAAAGATAGAGAATGCCCTGTTGACTCCAATTTTGGAGAGGAACGCTGCAGAGGGTAATTCAAGATTGGGAAGCTAGCGTTCCCATCTTCCCAGGATAAATACCCAGAGGTGGATCTGCCATGGTGCTTGGTAGTTCGTATTGGCCTTAACTTGTGTTGTTCCAGTCGGGCGAACCAGTACACTCCAACAGGGGTGGAGTATACTGCAAACTTTCCGATAAATCACTGGTTGTAGGTATTTAGTTTAAGCTCAATCACTCTTTTTGAATTTAGTGCTTTAGAGAGGCCCATGACATATTCTTTTGCTACATAGTGGTAAGTTGTTAAAGCAATTTTTAGAAATGAGTAATTTTTTCTAGAGGTTTCTAATTTTAATAATTTTATAACTGCATCATAGTATTTGATTAATGAGCAGACACACAGCTATGAAAAGATACTATGAACTGAATCGCATTTAAGAATGAATTTGTACAAATCACAGCCACGATGCCCACAGGGCACGAGTGAGGCATTTTGTCAGGCTGTAGTCAGTCCCTGGTGCACACAGACCTTCAGGGACACCTCACACTGACCCCTGGCGCCCCTACTCACCCCGAATAACGGCCACCCAACCGGGAAACTCTATAATTAAAATTTTTAGATGAGTGCTTTTAATCCTTCAGCTATTCTAATAACAAAACTGTTCACTGACCTTCAGATGCAGACTCTTTTAGGCTTAAAATATTAGACTTCCGAGCTATAAGTAAAATTTCCCTTCCCTATCTAGCCTGTACTTGGAAGGCACTAAATAAGTATCACTTGAGTCAATGAACGAAGGAATATTTGAATGGTGACTGTGAATACAGGATGTCCCACCATGGTCTTGACAGAAGTATGGAAGCAAACTCCCAGCTGGGAGGGAACTGGGTGATCTTTCTAGGGAACTTCAAGTCCTCAAACCAGGAGGAACCAAGAAATTGTTCGTGGTGTTGAACATAATACCAAAATTTCCATCCACAGCTTGTACTGTGCCAGGAGATATATTAAAAACTTTTTCTCTTGACATTATTTTCTATCACAGTGACATTTTTTTAGAGGATGGGGAGGTGGGTTGGAGGAAATGTAAAAACTTTGGTCTTTTGGTGTATCTCATCCTTTGTGGATAGATGATAGCATTAAAGGAAAGGAACAGTCAAAAGGGGAAGCCCAATGTGTCTTTAAAAATAACCTTGTCTGCCTTTTAAAATGAACCGTTCTGACTTCTTCCGCAGTCATGTCGTGGGACACCTGAAGTGCTTACTTGATCGCTTATCTTTGTGCCCAGGATCTGTTGCAGGCTGTGTCCAGGGTATATGGGACATCTCTTTGTATTGGAAGGGTTTGCATTAATCACTGGATATATCCTTTTCTGTGTTCTACGTTGTAGAAAAGCTGTACTCACCTCCCTGCTCGTTACCCCCCTCAGTCCTGTCCCTGTCCCCCTGCCCCCCCGTAAGTGCTGCGACACCCTCTTTGAAGGGCTGTCCGAGCCTTCGCTTCCTGTGCTCTGGCAGGAAGGGCAGGTAGCCTTGAGTGGGGGTGTTCTAACTGGTAAATACATAGATGGGTCCAGTGGCATTTCTGTGCTATTATAGTACTTTGAGTGCAACTCTCTAACCTATGTCTTCAGCTGAAAGTGGAAACTGGCTGTGGTTATGCAGGAGTACTTTATTGTTTATTCTATAAAAGTAGTATGTGGCTTTTGTTGGGGACCCTGTAAAGCACAAAGTAGACAATACATCATCCATGATCTGTCTACTTAATGAAAAATATTATTACAACTTTTCCATTTCTCATTTTTTTATGCATTTTCATCATGTTAGATCAAAATATATCTTTCTTATTTTCTCCATTTAATATTATATCATAAAAATTTCCCATTAATATAATATGCCGAGTCATTAAGAACTCTTTGTAAATAAATACATTTTAATGGTTTTATAGAATTTTCTTGTTTGAATGTACTGTATTTTATATCACAGTTGGGCTGTGAAGCTCTCCGAGTTTCTCCCTCAAAATTGGGCTTTTTGTTTTTATTTTCAGTTTTTTGTCCACTAAAAACAATGCTCTAACATTTTTTTTGCATTTTTCCTGTGTCTTGATTTTCATTAATTTTTCTCAGGATTAGTCATATCATAGAAGTAATGTTGTTGGACGAATGGGCAGCAACGTTTTGGCCAGTTGGTATGTGTTCGGTAGACTACGCTCTCCTGAGCCATCGTGTTGGTATGTGCTCGGTAGACTACGCTCTCCTGAGCCATCGTGTTGGTATGTGCTCGGTAGACTACGCTCTCCTGAACCATCGTTCGGTTCATAATGTCACCAACAGACTGTCCAACTAATTGTTTCATTCCAACATTTTTATAATTTTTTGACTCTTTCAATCAGAGGGACAAAACAAAATATCTCACTTTTTTACTCACATTTCTTTGATTTTCACTGAGGGTGGACTTTTTATTTTCCATTTGGTTTCCATTTTTCTTTAAAATGACCATTTGGGGGGAGGGGGACAAAAGGGTAAATAAAATGACTGTTTGGATTGTTGTACACTTATCTACTAGGATCTTAGTGTTTTGTCTTATTTAAACTTCTGTGAACTGTCTATTAAATTTTTGTCATATTTTTTTGAGAATTGTAATATATATTTTGTATATTTAAATCTATCAATGTTTTCCTTTGTAATTTTGCCCATTGCTTGAAGTTTAGGAAGTACTTTCTAATCCAAAGACTAGAGAGATATTCACCAAGGTTTTTTGTGTTCTTTTTCTTTATGGGCTGATTATCTTATAATTAATTTTGATCTATTGAGTGTGGAGTTCAGTTTGAAGTAAGATATTTTGTTTGGGTGCATTCCCCGCCCCCCCCCCCCCCCCCGGATACCTAATTAATTATCTTATTCCCTTTGTTCCTTCCCTTTTGTGATGCCACATTTATCATAATTACATTTTTGTCATATTAGCCATTAGGATGAGATAGAACAATATTTTGAAATTGCCTTCTCAGTCTTTTTCCATCTCTTGATCTATTCTTTGGAGGATTTGCTCATTTGGACTTTTATGTATTGCCCTGCTTCTTTTTTGGCCCTGTTTTTTCTCTTCTGTTTTTAATTTTTATCTCTGTGCTTTTCAGAATTTTCAAAAAAACTAATCCACATGTGAGTGCTTGAAGGCAGCTGCTCCATTACATTCATCATTGTATTCCCTTTAGCCCTTATTTGATTTTATAGGTTATAAAATTAAAACAAGCTCTTATAGAAAATTTTGGAGGTAAGGAAAATCACAAAGAAGAAATTAGTCTTATCACTCAAAGATATCATGGTATTTTTAAACATATGTAGAATTTAATAGAAACTGTACAGTATGAGTAATAGTTTTATGTATGTATAAGTATAAATATATGTGAAACATTCAAGTATGTAACATATATGTTTCATTTGTACTGAATGGGAGCATCCTATACATACTATTTTTGTTGCATACTTTCTTTGTTTTTTTAATCCTCACCAGAGGACAAGCTTATTGATTTTAGAGAAAGGGGAAGTGAGGGGGAGAGAGAGAGAGAGGGAGGGAAACATCGGTTGCCTCCCACACATGACCTGATTGGGGACCCAACCTGCAACTCAGGCATGTGC
The DNA here is from genome assembly GCF_021234165.1 of Pteronotus mesoamericanus. Classification (NCBI taxonomy): domain Eukaryota; kingdom Metazoa; phylum Chordata; class Mammalia; order Chiroptera; family Mormoopidae; genus Pteronotus; species Pteronotus mesoamericanus. Next base: position 311,607 of record NW_026555123.1, read on the forward strand.
TCTGACTGGGAATCAAACCCACAACCTTTTGGTTTATGGGATGATGCTCGAACTGACTGAGCCATACCAGGCAGGGCTGTTGTGTGCTTTTTGAAGAATAATTCCATGTCTTAGACATTTCTCTAAAACTTAAGTGAACTTTTTAAACTTACCCTCCAGTTATTTGACTAGACACTAAATAAATTAGTCTATGTGAAAGAATATGCTGTCTTTTCAAAAGGGATAGAATTTCCAAGTGGTATGCAAGCATGTGTTTCTGTGTGTGAGTGGATGTAAGGTGTATCAGCAATGGCTTTGCTGTTTTATGAAGGTTGAATGAGTTAAGTCAAAGAAGACAATAGGTGGTACATTGGACATTTCCTAGGGAGCCTAAATGGTTTTGACCATGGGATGTCTCTTAAAGTGGGTAACTTCACAGTCCAGAAACGGATCCTTTACTGTAGGTGTCTCCAAAGAAAGAAGGAATCCAGGATTTCGAGGGCAAGAGAAATGAGATGCCAAATCAAATTTGTGAGGTCGACGGCCATAAAGTTGTCGTAGTTAGAAAACAACGGGCAGGCCCAGATCCCAATGGGATGTGGTCAAAAGCCACACCAGCCTGGCACTTCTGGGTACCAGGAAGGTGGGAGGGGAGCGGGAACAAACAAGAGACTGGTTATGAGAGAAGGGGCTCTGGTCTGGAGCTTAGCGGGGAGGGCCGCGGGGTGGGTGGGTGGCACTAGAAAGAAAGTGCCGGTTAGCGCGTTACATCCGCCACTTCCTGTGGAGGCAGCCGATGGCCTATGGTTGTAAATCACTGCTGAGCGGAACAGCATGGCCTGTAATTTGGGAAAACGTCTCAGATGTCTGTGGTTTGCCTCCCCAAATTCCCACACTTGAGTAAGGTTAGTTACATATTGAAGATGCCTTTGTTAGAGGAAAGGAATGTTTCCGGAGAATTTTGAGAAGTGGTTAAACTATTAGGAGTTCCGGGTGTTGTCTTGGAGGGATGTATCTCCTCATTCTTGCCTTTTCATGGAGACTCAGAAGACAGACCGAGAGGTTGTCTAATGAACCATGTGGCAGCCAGCCTCTGGTTCTGGGGCAGAAGGTCCAGTGGGGCAGCAATGAGAGAATGTTCGAAAGAGCCCTTCAACCTGGGGTGGAGTCCTCCATAGAAGGAGGCTTAGGATTTGGATCCGATCTTGGAAGTACAAAGTTTACATCAAGAAAAAAGGAGGTACTATGTAAACATCCACTTTTATCTTTACATTTTTCCCTGCACATGTTATAAATAAAGGTAATTTTCTTTAAAATTTTTTTAATTTATTTATTGATTTTAGAGAGAGGAAAGGAGAGACAGAAACATTGACTTGTTGTTCCACCCATTGATGCATCCATTGGTTGATTCTTGCACGCGCCCTGAGCAGGATCAAACCACAGCCTTGGTGCATCGGGATGACACTAACCAACTGAGCCACCTGACCGGGAGGAGTATTTTTTTTGAATCACATTTATTCCAATCAAGTAGACCGAAAAACAGATTACAGTGCAAATCTTAATTTTAATAGGTTTTCATTTATAAAATTAGTATTTTTACTAAAGTTTTCTAAGCACAGAGTTGAAAACTTTCAAAAGATGAGATAATTCACCTCCTAGCTCTTTGCTTTCCTATTACCAATGCCACAAGTTTAGTTTAGTTTATTTTTGGCATAGGTATTTACATTGTTTCATGAGGCTTGAACTTGAACATGTATGGATATGTATGGGCCCCCACTAAAAATGTAGATGTTTATTAGCTTGAAAAATTCTTATGTTTGGTGCCTTGAGTTCTGTGTAAGAATTAGTGAATGTATTTAAAGTGTGAAATATCTCATGAGGAAAATGTTCCATGAGGGATTATTTGTTTCTCTACCAGTATATTCCCACCACCAGGCATAAGGCTTAACCCACCAGAATAGTTGTTGAGTAGGAGTGAAAATGTATGAATGATTACTAAGCCGTTTGGAGTTGTAGTACCCTACTGTATTCATCTCATGGCACTTTCTTTTTTATAAATTTTATTTTTTCATCGCAGTTTACATTCAATCTAATTTTTGTATTAGTTTCAAGTGTACAGCATAGCGCTCAGACAATCATATACTTTACAGGTTGTCCCTTTTATATTTCGAGTACCCACCTGGCACCCACGTTGTTACGATGTTATTGATGTGTTCCCTGTGCTGTCCTTTACATCCCCGTGACTGTTTTGTAACTGTCAATCTGCGCTTCTTCACCCCTTCACTGTTGTTTACCTCGCTCCCAATCCCCCTCCCTCTGGCGACCATCAGTTTGTTTTCTGTATCTATGAATCTGTTTCAGAATGTTTGTTCATTTATTTTGTTCTTTAGATTCCATATATAAGTGAAATCATACAGTATTTGCCTTTCTCTGTCTGACTTAGTTCACTTAGCATAATACCTTCTTGGTTCATCCATGTTGTCACAAATGATAAGATTTCATTCTTTTTTTCATGGTTGAGTAACACTCCATTGTGTACGTGCCACAGCTTTTTTATCCACTCATCTATTGATGGGCACTTGGGTTTCTTCCACGTCTTGGTGATTGTAAATAATGCTGCAATAACAGGGGTGCATATATTTTTTCTAGAGTTTTGGGTTTCTTTGGATATATTCATAGAAGTGGAACTGCTAGGTCATAAGGCAGTTCCATTTTTAATTTTTTGGGTAACTCCATATTACTTCCCATAGTAGCTGCACCAGTCTGCATTCCCACCAACAGTGCACGAGGGTTCCCCTTTCTCCACATCCTCCCCAGCACTTGCTGTTTGTTGGCTTATTGATGGTAGCCATTCTGACAGGTGTGAGGTGATCTCTCTTTGTGGTTTTAATTTGCATCTCTCTGACGATTAATGACATTGAATGTTTTTTCATATGTGTATTGGTCGTGGCACTTTCTTGACTCTCCTTGAAGTCACCCTGTGTTAAACTAAGGTAGATGACTATAACATGCAGGAAAATCTAGTGACATTTGTTAAAATGATTAGGACTGTCCCATTTTGTAGTTCATAAGTTTCTATTGAATATTCCCTTGACATTTGTGATTTTCATGAATTGTCCAATTTGAGTGCAGATAGTTTCTGTAATAGCTTCTTATCTTTTTTTTATTTTAAACAAGCAATGTGTTTCTCCCTTTGGGAGTGGTACCGGACATAAGCCATGCAGGAAGCGTGGCACTTTGGTTTCCACGTGGCGCGCAGGGCTCTGTCCCGCAGGCTGGCTTTGGCGCCCACGGTCTCACTGCTTCCTTAGGAGAGTGACAACTGTCACCTGTGCCGCGGACTTGGGACACCCCTGGCAAGAGTCACAGTCCCAGATGTCAGGTCCCTGAGAGCCCAGACACTACTGTGATGCTTAGGAAATAGTGTACAAAATTACAATGTGTCCATTTTTATTTTTTTAGGTAAAAAAGCTCCCGTCTTATTTACTAGAGACATGATTGAGTCGATGAAGGAAGGCTCCGTTGTTGTGGACTTAGCTGCTGAGGCTGGCGGGAACTTTGAAACCACGAGGCCGGGAGAACTGTATGTTCATAAGGTATAGCGGCTGCTGCTGTGATTCCCATGAGAGTGTTTGTGCGTTTAAAAATTTAGGGAAACCCCAGCCTGAAACAACAAGCTAAAAATAAAGATATAGGCACATTTAAGGCTCCTTTTGTAATATGTATTTTTTTGCGAGTATGTGTATATGTTTATAAAGACACAGAATTTCAAGACTTAGCCTTGCCTGTGACTGGGACTTGTCCTGGAAAGAATGTGAGCATCGGTAACAGACCTTTCTGACGCTCTTTGTGTTCATTTAGGGAATTACGCACATCGGCTACACAGACCTTCCGAGCCGAATGGCCACTCAGGCCAGCACCCTGTATTCCAACAACATCACCAAGCTGCTGAAGGCCATCAGCCCTGACAAAGATAATTTTTATTTTGAAGTGAAAGATGACTTTGACTTTGGTACAATGGGTCATGTCATTAGAGGAACCGTAGTGATGAAGGTAAGTAGAGAGTTCTGTTCCTTCCTGTGTTTTTGCTGTAATCTGTTTTGGGATTTCTGTTCAAGGAAGAATCCTGTTTTGGAACTGAGATCTACTCTAATAAAGTATTGAGGTGTTGGGCTTATGCCAATAAAAATTGTTTAAAAATGCAGAATGATTTGAATATTGCAAGGAGTTATATACACATATGATTCACCTAAAATATTTGAAAAACAAAACAAAAAAAATCAGAACTGAATAAAGTAAAAATGAAATGTTTCTCAAATCTATCTGCTTTTAAGAGTTTGACCTGTGTTCTTCCAAGCTTGTCTAACATGCAAATTATGTACCTATACATGTATGTGTAGTATCAACATTATATACTTATATACATATCCATTATGTATTTTTATAAAATGATAAGTTGTGCATGATAAGAATTTATTTAAAATTATTTTTAAAAGAACATTTTTTTCCCCCAACATTGCATATTTTTGAAATACGGGATTGACTTAAAAAATGCCATTTTTCTAATTTCTGTTAGGATGGCGAAGTGATTTTCCCTGCTCCGACGCCACAAAATATTCCCCAAGGTGCCCCGGCGAAGCAGAAGACGGTGGCTGAGCTGGAAGCCGAGAAAGCAGCCGCGGTGACCCCCTTCAGGAAAACGATGACCACAGCTTCCGCGTACACAGCAGGTGAGGTCCCCTTGTCAGGACTTAGCTGTGATGATTTGCATTTAGAAAGTGATGTATTAATTGTCGGAATTGCTAAATGAAATACTTGTGCCCATCTTTGGATGCCATTAGGAATTGGGCCTGTTGGGAGCAATTTTTCATAGATGTGTCCTTTGCCGCGCCCCTGTGGAAGTGGAGATTGTGTGTGGATTCGCTTTCCCTGGAGATAGTGGGCGCCGTGCCGAACACTGGAATGAGTGTGTGTGAAAGAATACACAGGCTAATGTTTTCCTTTCATACAAACATTTGAAATGTAATTGTTAATATTTTTATCTACATCCAATAGAGTGAGTAATGATGTACATCAGATTGTGTTGGTGTTGACTGTGTAGAAATGTGGTTGCTCACTTGTTTGTTTACTTGGTCATTTCTAGAACATCAGTTGTGATTATCTGCCCAGCTGGGAAAGGCTAGGGAACCAGATGGTTCCGTGGAAAGTAGGGACCACAGCCCAGGTGTAGCCTTTGAATGTTTGACCAACACTCTAACCTAGTCACCCAATTAAAAAATTCAATTTTTAAATTCCAATCTTTTCTTTTTTTTCTTTACATGTAATATCAATGCTTTGCTTTTAAATTTATCTTTGTGAAAACATGGAAGAATCATTGTAACACAAGGATAAATATTCATCTGGCTACAAAATGTTGAGCCTGAAATAGGGCTGTCTGATATTATATTGGTTTCCCTCTCATAGAACGAATTAGAAAGTGTTTAGATCTACTTAGAGCCAAAACAGAAACCAAACTATAAAGAATTAAGGACCAGCACCAGGCGGAGAGAATTCTTGTAGCCTCGCCATTCTTCTCGCTCCCATGTGAGTCCAGATGTTTGAAAGCTGAGTATGTAACTCCCCTTGAATGAAGAGCAAGTCTCAGTAAAATGCCCCAAAACCCTTGCAGTTGTGAACATTGGGAATAAATGGGGCCTTGTCTCTACTTGCACTTACTTGTTTAAAAAAAAAAAAAAAAAAAAAAGAGAAGCCAGATTAGTGGAAGGTACACGGAGAGCACAGTCAGAGGGATTGTGAATTGCCATCTCCCTTCAAGATTCACGGGGAGGCGCAGCAAGGCATGCATGGTGATTTGTTTTTCCAGGTTTTTCTTGCGTTGGTTAGGTCAAAGCTACTGCATCTTAAGAGTCAGGACAGTAGCCTATTCCAGTGAATAAAGGATGGCCTTATACGTGTTTTGTTTTGCCTCGAACCTCCTCCTTTGTAATAAAAACAAGTATTTTTATTGTCTACATGTTGAGGAATCTGAATAGTAGGCTTCAAGGAATTTGATTTTCTTTTTTTCCCTTTTTTCTCTGCCATTCCCTTCTTTTTCCTGTGTTACACAAACTATAGAAAGAGCACATTTGACATTATTACATGTGTTATAGAAAGGATATTAGTTTATTAAATAGGTGCTAAGAATACCTTCAGATGTGTGCTTTCTATTTTTTCCAGATGAGAACAAAGAGGTTTACTGATTTTACAGATGAGGATACTGTGGCACAGAGAGGTTAAGTAACTTGCCTGAGATCACACAGCTGGCATGCAGTAGAGCCGGGATTCAAAGCAGGCAGCCTGGCTTAAGAAAAGACACTCTTAACTGTAGCCCTGTGCAGCTTCTCTAATGATTAACTGGGACACAGCACAGAATTCTATGGAACTCTCCCCCCAGATGGTTAACAGGCCCCGCACTAGAAATCTTATGTGTGTAGGAAAACATAAAGTAAAACCACAGTTTCATTGAATGATTTAAGGTAAAATTAATGTTCTCTCTGTGCCACTTACAAAGAAGTAGTTCCTATCAAGGGAGAAAAGTACCTTATTCAGGAAAAGTAAATTCCAGCTCCCTGGTCCCCCATCGTCCCTCCGTGCATCCTGACCACAGGGTAACCCTCGATTCTGTTCCCGGCCTGCCATCCACATGTTTGCTGGTCGGAAAGGCGGTAATTAAAGATGCATGTTCAGAGCTGACTGTTTGTATCCTGCACATTCTTAATTTAATTTGTATTTTTTCCCCTTTTCTTTGTACAACCCTATTTGCTGACTTGGCGCTGAGGCTGGAGCCGACTGCCCGGCCAGCGCCCAGGTTCGGGAACAATTGCAAAACCCCGTCCCGGGGGGTGGGGGGCACACGTTCCAGGGAGGTGCTGGAGGAAAGAAAATCCTTCCTCCCCTTTGCAAATCCCTCTTCCTCGGCCAGATCCAAGGGGACGTACAGCTGGCCTTACCGAAGTCCTGTCACAGAAAGGCTGTGTCTTGCCCAGGTAGAAAAAACTTCGGTAGATCTTCTGTAGGCCTGTCATTTTGGAATAAAGACACTTGTACGAACACATGTGGCATCATCTTCAGGGAAACTTAAACCAGGGAAGGGAACAAGCCACACAAGGGAAAGCGTGCAAATTGTTACTAATATGACATAAATTTGAATATATCTGCACAGTTTGTTTTGGGGGTTGCTGGTCATGAAGTGGAGTGTTGTTCACAGTACCTTTGACCTTCTCTCTGTCTCTCTTCCCAATCATGAAATGTTTCAAAACCCTGCTCATTATCGGCAAAGGTGTGGAATGGAAAAGCGTCCACTGTGTCACATGTTTTTACGGGGGCTTTCAATGACCTGGAGACAACTGCTGTCAGCTCACCCTCTTCCCTCTCTTTCTCCAGGTCTCACCGGGATCCTGGGTTTGGGCCTCGCAGCTCCCAATTTAGCCTTCTCCCAGATGGTGACCACGTTCGGCCTAGCCGGCATTGTGGGCTATCACACAGTCTGGGGAGTGACCCCCGCCCTCCACTCACCGCTGATGTCTGTGACCAATGCAATCTCGGGTTTGTTACTCCCCTTCCCTCACCTCAGCGTTTCGCGGTCTATCGAGTGCTTGGCATGAGGTTCGCAGAGCCTGTGTTTGCATATCATAAGGCTTGCCATCCGGGCTTATGCATGTGGTGGTGGGTCCCACAGGGCACCGGAGTGCACTGGGCGCTTCCATTTCAAGCCGTGCAGGCCTCTGTTACTGCTTTCAATTATGATTTCCTTCAAAGAAAGGATTCCCCTGATGACATTTGGAAACCAGTGTTTCCTGGGATCACAGTCACAGCGGCCTTCTGGGGCCCTTCTAGATTCAGCTAAGCACTCAGCGAAGCCAGGCTCCAGTCGGAGGCCACCCTGGCCTCAGGCCCTTGAAGCTGATGGGACAGGAAACGCAGCGGGCCGCAGGGCGGCCTCCGCGCCTCCCTTGCTGTGAGTCCTCACAGAGGCCTGTGGTCCACACCTGCCGGGGGCTGTTCTCTGTGGCCTCCAGCGCGGGCTCCGATCTGGGGAATGAGACCCGGTTTGGACAGACGTGAGAGCCGTCCTGCTTGGAAGCGTCCCAGCCCCGGGGGCCTCTCTTAGAACATTGCCACTGGCGTAGCTTTTGGGACCCCCGCAGGGACAATGTCTGCTTCCAAGAGGCACTGTCCTGTGGGAAGCCCCAAGCCGTGGCTTGGCCAGTGTGGAGTCTAGTTCAGCAATAGTTTCTTCCAGTTCCGATGTGTTTTATCCGCCAGGGGCCCTTTTTACCATGGGCCATGCGGTCTAATAACCTTATTGATTTATATCTCTATCAGGGGAACAGAGATTAAAAGATAAAGGAAGGCCAAAATTTGATGCGAAAGGAGAAGGAGCTTTGTTAACTCCTTGAGCAGAGAACCCTTCAGTGGGAATGGTGTGTGAGAACTTCTCCTTTATGAGTCTGTGCATGCGAGGCCTGGCACCCGTGACGTGTGATTGGCGGCATCCCTGTGACCCTTGACCGCACTGGTGCTTTCTCCGCAGGGCTGACTGCGGTTGGTGGGCTGGCGCTGATGGGGGGCCACCTGTACCCTTCCACGACCTCGCAGGGCCTCGCTGCTCTCGCTACGTTCATATCCTCGGTCAACATTGCAGGTACGGCGCTGGTTTCAGTGGAGATGTGAGAAGCAAACATAAATAATTAAAAAATAGGCATTCCGATTTTAAGAATTTGTGCCTTTCAAAAAATGTTTCACTCAGACCATAAATGCTCTCTATGAGGGAAGATTAGTTATTTTGCCTGTCTGTAATTTTTAAGAACTCTTGATAAAACCCTCAGTGCCCCAAACAAACTAATACAATGATGTCTTGTTACAAGTTAGCTGGCAAGCTATTAATGCATAGTTTGGCATTAAGTTGATGAACAGCTATCACCATAACATCTCTTCATGAGTATGATTTGAGGTAAAATTTTAGACTTTTGCCTTGGCCTAGCCTGGGTTTATTTCTAAAAACCAAAAGCCTAGCACATAAATTTGTGCATGAAACTTCATTTGATGCTATTTTGTAGCTAAAAAATTCTTTAATGGATCCAAGAAACTTGGTGTCGGTTGATGTGGTACTTTTTTCTTTTGTCATTTATTATAGGGTTTATCAAACAGGATAACTTGTTAGAAAATAAATCCTGGCTTTTAATGATTTACATTCCTAAGCTGTTTGAAAGGCTATTTACTTGTAGTCTTGTGGAAATAGCTGGTTCTGCACCGATAGCAAATTTAGGGATTTTTTTCTCCTTCAGTGGAACTGGCTTGAATAATAAAATGATTTCTAATGTTGATGGTCTAAAACATTACTCAAAATGATATTTATCTATAGGTGATAAAGGTGTGCCTAAAATTGGAAAATTGTAGCACTTTAAGAAATCATGTTGCTCCATGAGATAACCTTTCTGTTTTATATTTACTTTGATAAGGTGGCTTCCTGGTTACTCAGCGAATGCTGGACATGTTCAAGCGCCCCACTGATCCCCCAGAATACAATTACCTGTATCTGCTCCCTGCTGGTACCTTCGTTGGAGGATATTTAGCTGCCCTCTCCAGTGGGTATAACATTGAACAAGTAAGAGGCACTTTGGAAAGTTTTATTTTTGCCACTGTTTCCCCCCTTACTTAGAGTGATTTAACAGTATCTTGACCCATATTCAAGCTCTGTCAGGCAGATTCAACAACAACTCTAGAAACATCTTGGTCAAATAAAACATCCCCACCCCCTGAGAACCAAGGCCCTGGATTCTAGGGACAGGCTTACCTGCTAATAGAATGTACAGATGTGCTGTGCCTGTTCGTCCCATGTTTTCCCCCATGTAAGAAGAGTTGAGGAAATTATTAGTGTGTATCCTCTTTATGTATCTGACTGGATTGTTGTAGGGATACAATGAGATAAATCAGTAACAAATTTGAAAAGTGTCTGTTTTTAAATACTATTAGTCCTTTTCTTTTTTCCCCTTGCAGTTTCAGTACATCATCTCTTGTTATCAGGAGATGTTATGCCAATTAATTTAAAAAAGAGAGTTTGGAAACAAAAGCTCTATCGAAAAGCAAGTGATCAAGTTGAACTTTGAAAGGTCTAAATATAATACTCACCTTTGAACCGAGTATTTTTCTTTTCTTCGCAATGAGTATCAGTAGATCTCAGCCTCCCTGACGGCAGAAAAGGCATGTTTTTCTTGACTTCTCCTGCTTCCAAGATGTGGCATTTGTTGAATGAACAAAATCTCTTCTGAGAACATTTGGAGCCATGAGTCAGGGAGAGGCAGGTCTGACCCAGATTTGCTATTTACTGATCATTGGACCTTGGAAAAATTGTGTAACCTCTTTAAGCTTTGATATTCTCTTTTGCGAAGTGAGGCTGATGATTGATGATTGATGATTCTCTCCTCCTGTGGGTCTCAGGGGACTGCGTTACAGCACTCAAGATGTGTGTGGCCCAGTCCCTGGCCTGTACGGTGTCAGCGGTTGCCTCCTTTGTAGCATTTGGTTAGATCCCATAGTGACATTAGTTCAGTTTAGGCACTTTATATATGCCTTGTGCATGCAATCAAATCCTGAAGAAACCAATTTACATAGATGGTATAATTGCAAGTACAAGGTATTTAGTATCCCTAATGGATAGGAAAATATACTGAAATATTAAAAGAAGAGCTCATCTTGGTCTCTCTGTTGTCTGAATTTGAAATTTTCTTTAGAGAACCATGTTTCCTCAAGAGAGGTCCTCCCTGTGTTAATGGATTGGAAGTTTTGATGGCCTCTCTCTCCCCCTCTCTCTCCTCTGCCCCCCCCCCCGCCCCGGTTTCCTTTGGGAAGATCATGTACCTGGGCTCCGGCCTGTGCTGCGTCGGTGCCCTGGCCGGCCTTTCCACCCAGGGAACAGCTCGTCTTGGCAATGCACTGGGCATGATCGGTGTGGCCGGAGGCCTGGCGGCCACGCTGGGAGGCCTGAACCCAACCCCCGAGCTGCTGGCTCAGATGTCTGGGGCGATGGCTCTGGGCGGCACCATCGGTAAGCACTGCGGGTTTCTGCCTCCACGTGAGCCCGCACCCACTGCTCGGCCTGCTGTGCCTCGGCTGCTGTGCTTCCTCAATTGCATGTTTTAAAGCGTGTGTTTGAATGAGGGTTATACCAGCTGTCATGACTTTTCACCAAGATAAACCAATTCTGTTAGAAACAAAGGTGACAGTGCCGGGAGAGGGTTCTCGTCGATTTGCGGGGTTTCGTTGCCGGGCTCTCGAGGTTTCCGTGTTTGTCGTACCGGAGCGGTAGAAATACTGGGTAATGAGCTGCTGCTCCCCGCTCCCCAACTCCAGCCTTCATGAGCGCGCTGGTGGCTTGCATTCGGCCGCAGTAGTTGCATTTACACCACGGGACTCGACACATGCTACACAGCTGGGCTTCTTTTGTTGTTTCGTGGATTGTCCAGGCCTAAGAAAGTGATGGAGGACATGTTAACAAGGCAGCTTAAACTGAAATGGGTATTGTGTCTGTAGCCGTTACGTTGTGAATCGCGTAAGAAATTGAGCCAATGTCCTTCGGGGGTTTGCAAACTATGACCAGGCTCATTGGAGTCGTCCCACGCCTGGTTCTCACACTTGTCTTGTTTCACTTCCGTCTTATTTGTTACTGCTAATAAAACTTTCAGTCAGAACCCACCTGGGAACTACCCTCCTTCATCAGCAAACACCAGCTTGGCTGTGATAGCCGACTTTGGCCAAAATCAACAAAAGCATTCTGTGAAAATCAGTCGGCCATGTGGAGTTTACGATAAAGAGTGTTGTCTATTTCACTATGATTTGAAAACTGTGCTACATGAAAAGTCCTGTGTGTGTGTGCGTGTGTGTGTATACACAAAAATGTCTCTTCCTGAGGAGCTGCTAGTTAAACACCTCCCAGCACACTATTATCGCCCCTCTTATCCCAGCTAACCCTGGAAAGACGCTCGCGGGAAGACGTCTGTGCTGCGGGTTCAGGCAGGAAGCCCTTTAGACGTGAGCTTAGCACTGTCAGGCCACTTTGCTAGGGCCGTGAGACTCCTTCCGTGTCCCCTGACCTGGACATGTACTACCCAGAGAGGAGCATTTCGTTGCCTTTGGCCCTGGCTCCTGCCCACCCACCTGAACACCACGGCCTTCTTCGTATCCGGGTTTCTCGTGTGCAGGCCCTGGGTCGGTCATGCCGTGGGGAACGTCTCAGGGGATTTGATGGGAGCGGAAGGAACGTGGGGCTCTGCTTGGCCAGGGCCCATGTGAAGGCTGGAAGGGAAGGGGCTCTTTGGAGCTGGGCCTTGCTTAGGTGTGTTGAGAAAACCTGCTCTTTGAAGGGGTGTATGTAGCTGGTGTCCTCAGCACCGGTTCAGTCCCTCTAGAGCATCATTAGCTCATGCTAATTAGTGGTGACAAGGACGGAAACTCTTAAGTGTGGCCTTTATTGTGGTTACCTCTCAAGGGTCTGTCTGGTTTTAATTTCTCTTTGACCTATCTTTCCTGACAGGATTGACAATCGCCAAACGCATCCAGATTTCCGACTTACCTCAGTTAGTTGCTGCTTTCCACAGTTTGGTGGGCTTGGCGGCCGTGCTGACTTGTGTAGCCGAGTACATTGTGGAATATCCCCATTTCGCTACTGACGCGGCGGCAAATCTCACCAAGATCGTGGCCTACCTCGGGACCTATATTGGTGGGGTCACGTTCAGTGGCTCTCTCATTGCCTACGGAAAATTGCAGGGTAAGTGGATCAACACAACAGGGGGGGTGAACATCTATTGTTTGTGGGGGAGAGGGTTAGAGGTCCATTTCAATTTTAGAAAATAGCTTAACAGTAGGACTTGTTAGGTGAGGAGTTTGTGTAGCACTCAGAATAGATAAACATTTTTTTTCCCTCTCCATAAAGGTGGCTTCCCTTTATCCACCCTTACACATCTTAAATCACTTGGAAGCTTGCTCTTCTGCACACAGCTGGGAGCGGAAACAGGGCACAGACACTTGCACACAGGGACTGAGTGATGTTTGCGAACATTGATATGTTTGAAGAAAACAACATCTTCGTATCCCTTGGTTTCCAGAATAGAGAGAAACTTATTGAATAAGTTTGTGTGATTAGTATACAATACTTATCTTAAAAACAAATACACATTTTAGGGCTCTCGTTTGGCAACCTCAGCGACTGCAAAAATCAAACGTGAAAGTAGAAGTAAAGGAAAAACCCCACACAGGCTGCTTTCAGGGAAAAAGTGCTTCTCTAGAGAAACTAGTTTGTGATTTAAAATTTCACCTTGCCGCTCAGTCATCAAGTCATTAAATTTAAGTGGGGAGCCTCCATGAAATTCAGCATAATAAAAAGAACGTCAAGCCTACAACATTCTGTCTTTTGCTTTGTCTTCAGAAACAGTTAGCAAACCAGCATCTGCTCACCTGGGCTCAGTTGATAGAGTCAGAAATGCTTATGCATTAGGACTTTGCTTTGAAGTTTTAAATAAGGAAAACATTCAACTTCTGTGTGGGTCCTATGGGAAAAAAGTGACTTTTCAAGACCCTGGGACTGTTGCGTGGTCAAGCAGAGGACAGTTGAGCGGAGGCCTTCCTTCCCTACTGCCTTCCGTTATTTGCTGCATGCGAGAACCCTCATTTGCTTTTATGTTTCAGGACCTGGTGACACAGAGTGGCACTTCGAATACCATGTTTTAATTCTAACATTACGTTTGGGCAGTTTAAGGTTACATGACACATGCTTGTGGGTGAGGGGCTCTGACTGCCGTGTGCTTGGCCCCAGGAATCCTGAACTCCGCGCCCCTGCTGCTGCCCGGGAGGCACATGCTCAACGCCGGCCTGCTGGCGGCCAGCCTGGGCGGGATCATCCCCTTCATGCTGGACCCCAGCTTTGCCACCGGCATCCTCTGCCTGGGCTCTGTGTCGGCTCTCTCCGCTGTCATGGTAAGCGTCCGGGGCGGGGTGCGCAGCCTTAGCCGGGAACTGGCCATAGTTTATCAGATTTTATATAGTCTAGTCATGGTTCCGTTGCTCCAAGACCCCTAACAGAATAAGTATGTTTCAAAATGATGCGAGGTGTTTATCGTTTTAGAATCTGGAAAAGAGAAAAAAGCGTAAGAAGAAAAATCACTCTTTCTACTTAATTGTTCCTTTTTAAGTTGTTGCATGTGACATCTTTGTTGCTCTGGGGTCCTTTCACTGGATCAATGTGTTGGTGAATAGGAGTTTTACTTATATTTATTGGTTTGAGACAGAGAGAAACAAATTCCAGTTTGCCATTCTACCTACTGACGCCTTCACGGCTTGGCCCTTGGAGGCGCCCTGTCCAGGGGTCGACCCTGCAACCTTGGCGTGTCGGGACGACGCCCTCCAGCGGGGCCACCCGGCCAGGGCAGAAACCCAAGCATTTAAATTCCATTCATTACGTGCCTGCTGGGCGGCAAGGCCTACAGGGCAGTGTGTGGGGGCTTATGTAGAAAGTGTAGGATAGTCCCTGCCCATTAGGTGCTCTCACAGTCATTGGCAGGTATGACCGCAAGCCAAGTAATTATATAAAATGAAATGCAGTTAATAAACTGTGTTCAGTGAGTGAGTGCAGTGAAGCCTTTCATGATAGTTGGTCCTCCTCTTTCTAATTTTCCCACTTAGGATATTGATACCTACAGCATTCTTTAATTGTCTATATATTACAATTTAGCCTTTTATTTCATCAGCATACGATGCTGTAGCATACCGCTCTTTGCTCATCGTGGATTGCATCAAAGTTTAGTCGAGTGTGTACTTTGTAGACAAGGTTTATGTTTTAAGTTTTTAAAATAATTTACTGTTACAGACATATAACAATTGCTTATCAAACACTGGCTGTTTAGTTTAGAAACATAAGATTTAGTGTTAAAATGATACCAATTTTTATGTAATCCTGAGTTTGGCCGTGATTTTGGCACAGAACTTTTAGAAGACCGAAAAATAACGTAAAATTCTATCTTTCTGTGACTACTGATGATTTAATTGTCTTCCGACTTATGTGGCACTGGCTTTTGTTTTATTTTAAACAAAAGTAGTTTTGATGTTTTTTATCTATTAGAACAGAAGAAGTAAAAAAATTTCTCAAAATCAAACCTGTCACGTTGAAATGTAAAACTTCAAGAATTGTTAGTTTTGAGAGGAGGTGAATTTGCTATTTAAAAGATACTTAATGACTCTATGAGAATGTCTGAGTAAGAGAAAACATTTTGTGGACTAATACAATTGGCTTTGACTTAAGTAAGGGATACAAGAGTCCATTCACATCATAAGAAACTCAGATTATGTGGGAGTATGTGGAATAAAGAGCAGAAATCTTTCTCTCCACCCTCCCTTTTCCTTCCTGGTTTAGCGATTTTGGGTCACATCATGGACATCGTGAAAGATGGAGACTTTGGATTCTGTCCTATTCCTCCAAAGACTATTGATTATTGCTATTTTAAATTTGTGTTGTAGGCACCTCTCCAGACTGGGTCCAGATTTCAAAATCTAGCTTCCCTGTGGTAGGGAGCAGCTGCAGTGTTTTTAAAAAGTTTTCAATCAGAGTTTCCATTCAGTCTTCTTTTGTATTAGTGTCAGGTGTACCCCATAGTGGTCGGTCAGTCATATACTTTACAAAGGGTCCCCACTGTGTATTTCCAGTGCCCACCTGGCACCACATGTGGTTAGTACAATATTACTGTTTTCCCTGGGCTGTAGTATCCATCCCAACAATCTGTTATTTTATCTGTGAAAGAATTGCTTGGAGTCGGCCCCCATGTGCCTAGTTCAGGAGTCAGCCAGATATTTGGGTCCTTTATGCACAGAATTTTGCACTTGCTTTTTATAGCCTCCTCCTTTGCAGAATTTACTTTCTCGCTTTCCAACCGCCTTGGTCACCCTCGGCCCCATCTTTGGGTCTTCAGCCTTGCAAGGCTGTGGGCTTACATCTGGTTTTCACTGTTTCACTTGGCACCACGCGGGGCCTGCGCCGAGGCAGAGCCGCAGAAGCTGGGCCGCTCCCTGAGCGCGCTCGCCTGTTTCCCGGTCCCTCCCATCCAGGTCGGGCCTGCTTCCCGTCACTGTCCGTCAGGGCCTCCGGGGCTTTCTTTGCTCCGAGGTGGTTCCGTGTGCACATGTGTTCCATCTGCGGGAGAGGCGGTCAGATAGGGGGCCCCTGGTCGTCCCCAACAAAGAAACTTGTACGTAAATATAGTAATTGGAAAGCTGGAATGGTTAAAGGCCGGAGGCTTTCCTTTCGTTTGCTGCACGCTGAGCCGCGCCTGCTTGTCGCCCCAGGGCGTGACGCTGACAGCGGCGATCGGGGGTGCGGACATGCCCGTGGTCATCACCGTGCTGAACAGCTACTCCGGCTGGGCGCTGTGCGCGGAGGGCTTCCTGCTCAACAACAACCTGCTGACCATCGTGGGCGCGCTCATCGGCTCCTCCGGCGCCATCCTCTCCTACATCATGTGTGTGGTAAGGGACGCGGCCGGGCAGTAACGATGACCACCTCCGTCTTTATTCTCTTCAGCAGGAATACCAGGGTGTAGCATTTGAACACATGTGCAAGGCTGCTTTTAAAGGACTCAAGTGTAGACCGTTAGGAAAATGAAATACAAACCAAAATCTGCTGCCGCGCTCCACCTGAGAGAAACACTTCAGGTTTTGGTGTATAGCCTGCTATTCGTTTTCTTTGTGTGTTCCATCTCTGTGCACTCACTTGTCAGATCATAAAGCACACTTTTGCATTTACTTTTTGACCTTACAAACTATATTCTTGCCATTTTCTTATTGTTTAAAATGCGTTTTAAATACTATTTTAAGGGACTTTATCCTAAGCCATCACATGGATGTACAAAACATGTTTCATTTTCCCCTAACACTATACCTGGTAGGTTGTTTGATTGTTATTTCTCTTCGTGTATAAATACAGCTTCAGCACTTTTGATTTTGGCCTTACGATCGACTCATAGAAGGGAAGGGCTGTGCTCAGCCTCAGGGCCCTTCCTGCGTGTCTCCCAGTCGCTTCTGGGAATTAATGATGCAGAAAGGGAATACTTACCCCACCTTCATGCTTTACATTACATTATTTAAAAAACTCTTCATGCTTTACATTACATTACTTAAAAAACTCTTATTTTACAACTGAGAATTTCCCCTATATTTTAATTGAAAAACTCCTTGTGAATTGAATGCTGGCTTTATTCTTTTATTAGTTTTCTTAATATATGAAATTAGTTTTCTTAAAATATATTATAAAACAAAGGATTTGATAGCCCAGGTTTAAAACAGGTTAAGAGGTTTTAAAATCAAATCCCTCAAGCTGTTCAGGGAATTTTGGAAAGGTGGAGGCTATGTGTCTCCTAATTGAAAAGTGTCAGTCTTTAGGTTATTTTTGAAAAACAAATGTCTATCATGAAGAAAACATTCATTCAGTTGTATTAGAAATAATTTTCTCTTAAAAATGAACCTTTAACCCTTAGTTGGACTTGGCTTCATTTGGTGAATTTGAATTACCAGCAGGGGGCAGCAGATTTTCATTAATACGGTTGGGCAAAATACCGATTTAAAATTAAATGGGAGGATTGAGGTTTTAACAAAACTAGTGGCACTCTGGTAAGGTGATAGAAGGGGAGGACTTGTACCTACATCTTGGAGTGGCATCATGGGTACCTTCTTGCCTTTCTTCTTTTTTTTCTTAAATGGTTTTCTTTAGGTTCTTAAGTTTATCAAGTTCATTAATACTATTTTCCCAACTTTCTGTCGGTGCCTCTTTTATCTCTTCTCCACTTCCTTTCCTTTCTTGCTTTAATTTCTTATTTTTGGTTATAATGGCTATAGTAACTTTGACAGTAGCAGTTCTATAATAGTTACTATAATAAATAGAAAGGGGCACGAGTTGAAAATACTCTTTTCTGTGTGTACTTATGTATTATATCACCTTTCTCTTAATTTTTTCTATTTCCTATTTCTTGATCTGCTTTCTCTACTTATTCTGTTTTTTTGGTTGTTGTTGTGTCTAGTTCCTCCGCCTCAGGCATGCCATTCACTGTCAGTACACAGCAGATATTTTCTTATTCCTATACTGTGTATAAGGCTAACAAGGTATTCTTATAGCTGTCTGTGGCCAGAAGTATTACACTGGGTGAGATCGATACTCTGTAATAGCAAATTTCATTAATGTGGGTTCAAGGACCCTAGAAGCTTTAATTTTTAAAAAATTATTCAATTATAAAAATAAAAAATTTACTGTGAGAAATTTGGAAGAAAATAGAAAAGGACAAATAAAAGAAAATCATCTGTATTAACTGTTAACATTTAATAATCTATTGTTTTTTTCACATGCATATGTTAAAATACATTCTGTGTTGTTTAATTCTCTACCAGTTTTCTAACAATTTTTAATGTCTGCTAAGATGGTATTATATCCTATAGATACACCATAATTTATTTACCCAAGTCCATTTTATGAATTATTTTTACCTTTTTTTGTTCTTGCAGTACATGCTCCTTGTGCACTTTTGTTTGCTTCCTTAGGCCAAATTTTTTTCAATGACTTGGTCAAAGGGAGTAAGATCTTGGTGTTGGCTGCTGACATTTATAAATTGATCTCCACAAGGGACTCACTACAGAGAGTTCTCCCCAGTGGGTGATGTGTGGACTGGGTGTTGTCCGGAACACTCTCTGCTCCTCTGTCTCATTACAAAATAAAAAAGACAACAACAAAGACAAGTCTGCCGTATATTTCAGTTTCAAAGACAGAAATTTTCTCTAAAGTTTCTTGATTTCTGACTTTTCACATCCAACTCCCTTGATTCTTAGCCCTTGCTTGTTTATGATGAGAAATTTTTCCTCATGGCTGGTGCTTAGCCGCTCAGAGTGGCTGCTGGTGGCCGGGCCCGGTGCCACGCTGCGGGCGTGACGCCTGGCGCTGCCCTGACTTTAGCGCTCTCTCTCCCCACGCTGATGATGGAGGCAGGAAGTATTGCTCTCGTTTTATGAGGAAGGTATGTTAAGATGTCGTTTATTATTCACCTTGTGTTTATGGTGACAAGCCACAGGCCTGGAACGTTCAAATGAACGTGACGATTATTAAATGACTATGAGGTGAACATTTTGTTAGCTCCTTTCATATTTTGGAAATTGCTCTGGATACGTTATGATAGCAGATTCACTGTCATATATCAATATCTGTTATTATTACCAGTATGTTTACCTTCATCATTTTATTATTTATTGAAATGTGCAAGTCCCCATCAGAACAGGGTGGTTTTGTTATGTGAGAGGGAATGGAATGCACCCGAGGTGACTGATTAGCAGTCCCCAGAATTGAATTTTTGTTCTGACAAAGAGTTCTTTCGGGCGTCCTCTGAGCCTAGTGTTGTGGTTACACAACACCCAGGATTATAAAAACTGAAAAATGTTGACAGCGTTCAAACAACCAGCTCCAATGAATGATTCGTGTTATATCCAGATGTCATTAGATATTATCCTTTTTATGATTTTACAGTCCATTTACTTGGAAAACGGAACAGCATTTTGAGACCAAATTTTTTGATTTTTGTATTTTGCCACTTGTTTCCAAATGAAAATAGAGCAGAATGAAGTGGGCCAAAGCCAAACCAATTTTTTTTTTGTTTTTTGTTTTGCCTTGTGACCAATTAATTAGCACCTACAAAGCATTGAAATGAGAGATGCTAGTAAATGGTCTATATGTTGTTATTGCTTTGGTCTTGTCTATTTTATGACTTTTCCTTTGTTTTCTGATTTTTTTCTTACATTTTGCTTAGAATTATTTGAATTAAGGATCTCTTTAATGTAGCATACAATTTTCATTATAGGGCTTAATAACTTGAAAGGAACAGCCTTGGACAGTGTCGCAAACGCTTTGTCTTGGAAGCCGGGAATTCTTCAGTCTGAGGATCAGCGGTCACAGGATGGTCTCATTAATCACTTAAGCACTTAAGCAAGCCAAAAAAAAAAAAAAAAAAAAAAGAAAAGAAAAAAGAAAACCAAGCCCTCAACCCTAAACATTTGTTGAAAATATGATGGTACAATGGGAGATTCAGAGATGAAAAATAATTTAATTTTTAAGAGACCACATGGAATTAGCTTAATGGTGATATAATTGTGGATATGTGTTTAACAAGTTGACTTTGATTGTTAAACTACCGTGTGGTTCCCTAGTTCCTCCCTAAGATACCATCAGAAGTGGGTGCCCACTGATTAAATGTCCTTAGAAATCCCATCTTTCTCCGCCAGCTGGTTTTATAGGAAGTAAAGAATGGTTCCTTTAAAGTCAAGCTGGAATAAAGGGATTACATTGCCTGCATGTGTCTCGGTGTCCTGTCCCCCCGTCCTCGGTGCCCCGCAGCAGTGCGTGGGCAAGTCTCCCCGAAGGGGGCAGCGGGCGGGGCTGTCCTTGGATGGGGGAATCGGTATTTTTCTCTGTATTACTTATCTCTGTAAATCTCCAGGTGCTTTTTTGCTTTTTAATAATAGTGTGTCTTTTAAAAAAAGTAATAGATCACTACTAATATAGCCTATAAATGGTATAAACAATGGATCAAGGATATGTTCGTTACAATCCTTAAAATAGGGTTTAATAATTTTTTTTGAAGTGATGAATTCAGTTGTGCTTATGTAGAATGACTACTTGGCTCATGTACAGGGACTTGAAGTCTTAAAATGCCGTCATTTTAAGTAATCAATTTGAGTAATCAATTTTGAGTAATCAAAAGTCTTAAAAGTCTGTCAACTGCTAGAAGCAAAATTAAAACAAAGTGAGATGCTGTGACTCCCAGATTTCTCCTCCTAGGCCAGGTGGCCTCATCTCATTGGAAACCACAGGACTCTCAAGGATTTCTTATTTACCTTTAAAAAAGAAACACAGTAACACTGACTGAGGAGTCTAAAGAGTGAGCTAGATACTTTCATCTGCTTGACAGACTTTTAAGACTTTTGATTACTCAAAATTGATTACTCAAAACATCTAGCTTTTTGTCTTTTTGTTTTTTTTTAAATTGATTTTTAGAGAGGAGGGGAGGGAGGGAGGGGTACCGGCGGGGAGAGAGAGAGAGATTTGTTATCCCATTTTGTTGTTCCATCTATTCATGCATTTATTGCTTGTTTTTTGTATGTGCCCTTATCAGGGATCGAACCCACAACCTTGGCATATGGAACAATGCTATAACCAACTGGCTTGGCAAGGGCTGTCTTTCCATTTTTCTTTTCTTTTACTACCACACCTCAAGCGGTCCACAAATGAACTGTTTTCAAAACCCAATCAGTTACCGTCACTATTCAGTTGTGCTGTTTGTATGGATGGGACATTGTTAGGTGATTATAAAAGAATAACAAGAAGTGCCTTCCTATTGTTTTTTCTACCATGATTTTTCCAGGTTAAATGGGTGGGTATATATTTTAATGAACCAGCATATAAACCTATGTATCTTTTTGGAAATAAAATATTTTAGGAGTCTAATAATGCATCCAGTCACTTCTATTATAGCGTCTTGGAGCTCATTTAGAAAGTAAGACTGTCTGTTTCTACATTTTCTTTTCTTGACGGCAGAGGGCAGCAGAGTTCCAAATGAAACGAATCCCTGCCCTGTTTCCTCCCGGTTGCCTCTGGACAGCTTGCAGCTGTGGCACAACTCACCTGAGAGATCTCTAGGGTCACCTTGTAGAATTTCACGTCCCTGTGCTTTCCTTTTACTCTTGTGAAATCCGTGGGAGTATGGAAGTACAACGTGCTCCATCGGCATGCAGATGCCAGTAACCAGATCCGAGTTTTTCATGAATTTCTTAATGTTATTGGTAACGTTCCATTGTGTGCCTTAAACAAATTCATTTTTATTGACAATGTATTCGTGTATAGTTGATTTTGTAGAAAATATGTGTTTTCCCGGGTGTCTTCTTTTCATCTAATTTTTTGAAATAATTTTCAGGAGCCAGATCAAATCATGTGGTTAAAATGTTTCAGATGTCAAATACACCTCTTTAAATGAATGTCATAGACACAGGTCAGTTTCTGAGAGTTACGTGGACTAATCGCTCACAGCTGATCATTCTGCGTTCCAGGCCATGAATCGCTCCCTGGCGAACGTGATTCTCGGCGGCTACGGCACCACTTCCACAGCCGGTGGAAAACCCATGGAAATCACTGGCACACATACCGAAATCAACCTCGACAATGCAGTCGACATGATTCGAGAAGCTAATAGCATTATTATTACTCCAGGTAAAAAAAAAAAAAAAAAAAAAAAAAAAGGAAACAAACAACCTATAATGGCTGTTGCAATTGATTACATTTTACATTATCGCAATTTCTTAGAATAGGAGAAAAAATCTAACTCGGACTTGTTTGTTTTTGAAAACATAATGGGAACTTAGAGGTGATCCTATCATTACAAAATGAAAAATACTGAGAAGTCTTAGCTTAGGCTGATATTTTGAGGATCATAGGAATTCCACAAATTGATGAAGTGTACCACGTCTTTCAGTGATTCTGTACAAATGTTTAAATCATCTTCGAGTCGTGGTTATTGATTGATTGATAATTTTGGGGGCTGTTGTCAGGATTAAGTTAGATACAGTATATGAAAGTATCTAGCTCACTCTTTAGATTCCTCAGTCAGTGTTACTGTGTTTCTTTTTAAAGGTAGATAAGAAATCCTTGAGAGTCCTGTGGTTTCCAACGAGATGAGGCCACCTGGCCTAGGAGGAGAAATCTGGGAGTCACGGCATCTCACTTTGTTTTAATTTTGCTTCTAGCAGTTGACAGGACCTTGGTCAGGTCATTTGATCTCTTCAGGCCCCAGTTTCCCCCTCTTCTGAGGAGGAGTCAGTTCTTCCCCACGGTGACGACGCTGTGTTATCAACAGGCACGACACTGGTTTCAGATGAAGATTTTTAACTCTCTCATGTTCTATCATAGGAGTTTTCCGTGAAGAAGCTCTATTGATTTGACATGTGGGTAGTTTGGTTGGTTACGTGCTAAGCCATGAATAAGCATGAGTGTCACTGAATGTTCAGGTGCAGGCCTGCTCACGTGGGGCCCGTGTCGGCTCCTGGAGACACCGGAACGTGGGTCTGGGGTTTTGATGGTCTCAGGGTCGGGGCAGATACACTCTTCTGCTGTAATGCCTGGCGCACTCCTGCATAAAGAGTTGTCCCCGCCTGGGTGGCCCTGGTGTTGTCTGTTCAGAAACACGGTGCTGGAGGTGGAAAGATGTGGCAGACACACTCTTTTTCCCGTGGGCACTTTGCATCTCATCAAGAGCCAGATCAATAATGCCGGGTGGGTTATGAAAAGCGCAAAATTGGACTGTGTGGACAATTTTTATCACAGGGGACAAGAAAGATTGTTGGGAGGCGAGGACTTGTTTTGGACCTCAGAGCGTGGGTGGTGTTGGGGATGGGGGCAGGCAGGGGAACAGACCGGCTGCCAGTCTGTTGAGAAGAGACTGGGGGTTTGGGAAAAAGTGGGTAGAGCAGTGGGACAGACAGATGACCTCACAGGCCAGGGACAGAAGGTCCTGGTTAGAGGAGAGGAAGAGGCCTGGGGCTGTTGGTCTTCCCTGTACCAGCATCAGGAATATGGAGGTGTTTTATTTTTTTTTCCCTTCAGAGGAGAAGATTTTTAAGTTCCATTCTGAAGACATTAAGCTTGAGGTGGAGATGAGGTGGAGACAGGACAGCGGACATGACAGGCCGAGCTGGGGACAGACTGAGAGTCGTCAGATGGTGTGGCAGCCGTGGATGGGCTGAGGTTTCCCGAGGAGAGTGTGAGGCAGAGCCCAGGCCGTGGGGAGCTTCGCGGCATGAAGGCCAGAGCAGGCGAAGCCCTGGGCAAGCGGGCAGGGGAGCCGAAGGGCGTCCGGAGGGGAACTGCAGTGTGACCAAAGCCCAGTGTGCAGGGGCTCTGAAAACATGCCCATGAGAGACAGACAGATGGACAGGACTAGAGACACACACACATGGACAGAGAGACAGAGACAGAGAGAGAGAGGCAACACAGACAGAGAGATAAACTATACAGAGAGAGCAGACAGAGACAGAGACAGAGACAGAGACAGACAGAGAGGCAGACATACAGAGAGAGGCAAACAGAGACAGACAGACAGACAGACAGAGGGAACACAGGAGTGTGGGAGGGCGTGCCCAGTGGTATCCGACCCGCACAACATTGGGGCGGGACCGTTAGATTTTGAAGTTGAAATTTAGGCCAGTATTTTAAAAAGTCCATATTATAAGCTGGCTTTCATTTCTAGCCCTATTATTGGATTGTTGTTTTTGGCATAAAAATATGTTTTTGATCAAGAGAGAAATTAAAAAATTTCAAACAAAAAAAAATATTTCAAACTGCAAACTGCATTCTCATGTGTCGCTCCTGTTCCCTGCAGGCTACGGGCTGTGTGCGGCCAAGGCCCAGTACCCCATCGCCGACCTGGTCAAGATGCTCTGCGAACAGGGCAAGAACGTCAGGTAGGCGCGGCGCCGGGAGGAAGCCGCTGACTGCACTTAGATGGCTGGTCCTGTCCTCTGTGACCTGAAATGCAGTTTCTGTTAGTTAAGAAAGGAAGAGCGTGCTTACCGAATAAAATTCAAAACACATATATGCCTAGGAAGACGAGAAAAGTGATCCTGTCCCACTACGTGGAGACAGCCCTTACTAGCCTTTTGGCCACTCTCCTGCCTCTTAAACGAGCATTTGTTTTACGAGGTAAGAGCAGCCGTTACAGAACTGTTACTTCATACTTCCTGAGCAGCACCGCCTGCTCCCCGTTTCGGGTGCTCATGTTCAGAGAAACTCCTCTAAGTGCGACCTGTGGAAATGGCCCAAGGGCGCTGTCTGCAGCCCACGGCTGGGAACAGTCAGAGCAGAGGGGGGCGCCGGGGGGCCCACGTGCTGCCCGGTGGCCGGGGCGGCGCTGCCGAGAGCCCGCAGCAGCAGCGTCTGACCGAGCTTCCCGGGAGCGGGACGTGTCCTGGCGCAGTCGCTCCCAGTGCCCCGGCCCCTTGCCTCAGGGCCCAGCCAGCACGTACCGGGCTTGGAGTGTGAAATTGAGTTAAAAAAGTAAAAAAAAAAATTTTTTTCAATGACAGTTGACATTCAGTATTTTATTGGTTTCTGGTATAGAGCATAGCAGTTAGATATTTATGACTATTTCTTAAAGTAGAGTTTTGCATATGTCATTCAGGGAAAGAAACGAAGTTGCAAAAAGCCCTGTTCTAGCCTTAGTCTTACTACCTAGTTTTCGCTGTCTCTGTCTAATAGCGTGGAACCTAAATATAGGCTTCTTTTGGAAAGGGAGGTTTTACATTAATGGATATCTTAATAAAGTGGGGAGAAGCGCAAGTCCCGCTTCTCTGTGGTTTGGTTTGGAGAAGGAGGTCAAGCGGACCCTGGGAGCCCCATCGAGGTGTGGCTGGGGCTTCTGCTGTTGACCCTGAAGGCAACCACCCAGACGAGGGGCTTTGAAAAGGGCGACCCCCGGGGGCGCCTGTGCGCGACCAACGTGGGACCCATTCAGCTCCACGCTCTCAGGGTGGAAGAGGCTGCCCACACTTTTGTTTTATGAAGCCACGCATGTTTTGAATACAAATTACAGCAATAGCTGTGGCAGCCCGTTGCCGTTTGGGCAAAGGACTCTGCTCTTGGGGGGACAGAAGAATGGCAGAGGGGCGCGCTCTGCGCTGTTAGCTCCTTCCGCAGGGCCTTGGCTAGAGAGCGGGTTGGAGGGGCGTGACAACGGGCCGGCGGGAGCTCGCCCTCTGTCCCGCGCGCCTCTGGACCCCGCTCCGGACCTTGGTTGGGAGGTGGCCACTAGCAGTGTTGTTGCCTGGAGAGACAAGGTAACTCCATGATTAGTTTGTTCACGAGGATGTGAATGCATGTTGATAAATCTGTTAATGTCCATTAATAAAGATTCCTCGTAGATGCCAATCTTATGCTTTTGCCTGGGGGCAGACAATAAGCAAATAAGCCTGCCCTGGCTGGTGTGGCTCTGTGGACTGAGTGCCGGCCTGCGAATCAGAAGGTGGCTGGTTCCCAGTCAGGGCACAGGCCTGGGTTGCGGGCCAGGTCCCCAGCTGGGGGTGTGTGAGAGGCAACCACACATTGATGTTTCTTTCCCGCTCTTTCTCCCTCCCTTCCCTCTCTCTAAAAATAAATAAAATCTTAAAAAAAAAAAAAAAAGAAAGAAAATAAGCCAAATGGGCGCTCCTCGAACTAGGACCAGCGAGGATGTTTGCGGGACGGCCTGCAGCGCCCTGAGTTTCTTTGAGCTGGAATGTCGCAGCTACTGATAGTGCTGAGAGACCCTGATGAAACCAGAGCATGACCTAAACTGTGCATCGTCGGTGGCGTTTTCTTTCTCTCTCCCTCTGCCTTTCTCTCTTTCATTTTCCCCACCCTTTCTTCTGTCACTCCTTCCCCCAAACTCTACCTTCCAGCAATCTCAAGTCTGTGTTTTTGAAACACGAAGAGGTAAAATACTGTTTTGTGCAGGGCCGGAGCTCCGGGGCAGTGCAGGGCTCCTCCAGTTAGCGTGGCCTTTTAGTTGAACTGCAGACACAAGGTGAGAAAAGTCCTTGACTTTGTCTCCTGCTTTTCACAGAAGAAGCTTCATGTCAGCAGCTCGTTGTTGCACGTAGGCTCTGAAACGCTGCTTCCCTTTTAGTCACAGTTGCCACTTAAAGCGTTTGCAGCCGTACAAGTGGAAAGGATGTGTTAAAGAATCTTTAAGGATTTGCCTAAGAAGAAATTGTCCCTCTGTATTCAATCCACATGTGAAACGTCGAATGTATTAGTAATGCCTTCTATTACCACATAAATGTTTAGGAGATGAGTGGCAAACATAATAACATAGAGAGAGATGGCAAGAGAAAGAGGGAAGGGAATGATTCATTTGATGTTGCTCTCTGCTCACCCGCTGACCGGCCTGTGTTAACTAGACGCCTTGGAAAACCAGCCCTGTGTTAGGTGGATGCAGAGTTGGAGAGCACTGCGCGGCTGCCGGGCAGTTTGACAGGAGACGGGATGTGAAAGGAGAGGAAAAAGAGGATGGAAAAAAATGATTGGGAAAAAAAAGGGATAAGACCTATGGAAGTTTAGTTTCTGACCTCATTAAAGTTTGCATTTTGTCCATGAGGACATATAAACTGCTGCTTTAGGATGGCATCTGTCGCACTGGCCCGGGAAAAGTAATTACTTGACTTAAGATTTATGGGAATATATAATTTATACCCCCATTTAATTGTGGTAGTATACAACAGATTTTTTTTTTTTTTTTTTTTTTTTAACCATAGCAGGTTGAATTTCCAGCCTGGGCTTTGTAACAAGTTATGTTAATCTCATGTTTGATTTAAGCGGAAGAGGACTATTCTTGCTACCGTGATGACAGTGGATTATCATATTCTTCCTTTTTCCTGTGTGAAGATTTTTTTTTTTAATTTAAAGGGAATCATAGGAACTTGGTTGATTTTGCCTCATGTGTGTCGTCATCTTTTCATAAGAGAAACGCGCATTTTCTCTACGAAGTTTGGAATATGTATATATAAGACGCTGGCTTCTTTTTAAAGAGAGAGCCTGTTTCAGCAGGAGATGGCTGCAGCGATCGCCTCGCATTTTAATGAAAGAAACCCGTGTTTACAGTGCGCGGTCGTCTAGCCCTTCCTCACTCCGTGGCGCTCCTGGCGGGCTCGGCGAGCACGGCTGCGGGGCTCCGGTGTTGGGGGCTCTGTGAGCCTCAGGGCGCCCGCCTGCTCAGCGTCCAGGTGCGGTGACGTAGTCGTGCACGTCCCTCGCGGAAGGGTGCCCGTGTGGACGTTCGACTGTCATCAGCGAGTTACGCCCCAGGGGTGCCAAGGGAAATTGTATCTGTCACGCAGCCTGTCTGACTTCATGGCCCGTGACCGCCGGCGAGACAGCCCTGTTGGCCTTCCCTGCGGCCACAGCCATAACACGGTCACGGCCCGCTGTGCGCGGATAACGCAGCACAGGCGTTGCTGCTTCCCAGGTGCGCGGAGCGCCTCTGGAGCCTGCTAATTTACGCTCGACTTCTGAACGCATTTTAGTGTAAAATCTTACAAGAGCATAGCCACGTTTTGTCTTCATTTCCCAGTCCTTGCATTGGCGTGATAGGCTTTTCATTCTAAAGCAGAGCTAGGGCACCTGGTGCATAATTTTTAGGAAGAGGTGTAATTTTTTCTTTTTTTCTTTTTTTACAATTAATCACTGCTTGATTTTCTTTTTATGAAGCATTATTAGCTTGGATTATCACAGAAATCTTTTGAATTTATCAAACCACCTTTCAACTTCTTTGATTGACTAACTGATGTTGTATATTGGTTTCATGTTGATGTTCAACTGTATCTTTCTATTCATAATCTATTGATAGAAATTTATTACTAGGTACTGAGACTACAAGAAGAATACATTAGCCGAGTTCCCACTCTCAAAGTTTCTAGTTGTAAAGAAAACAAATCTATAAACAAATGAAGCAACCCGTGAATCCCACTTACTGTGACGGTTGGCTAAGGGAAGTAGCATAGACGTAGGGAAGAAATGCAAAGGAAAGAGGCAGGTAACCGTCTAGGGGACATTTCAGCCTGTTTATGTTACTCATAACAAAGTTTTCTTGCAGGTTTTTAAAATTAAATATTAATTTTTTCATCCTCTGTCTTAATACATCTAGCTGCTGATGGTATGTACAATTAATAGTGCTTTACAGTCTTGTCTTGTTTAAATATGTGTTATTTTTACTAAGAAATCCATTGTTTGGAGGTATTGGAAGGTTTTGTTGCTCTGACTGGATTTTCCTATATTTCATGGATTAAATGTAATTGAAATAAACAGAGTGCAGCCTTCTTAGATTTGTTGTTTTGTGGGTGCTGGAAGTGATAAGACATGCAAATTTATAAAGCAGTAAAGGTACATGTTTTCAAAGAGAATAGAAATCAGGCCAGATAAAGGTTCGGTATAGTATTTGAGTAAAGAAATAGACATTATTTAGCATTTCATGCCAGCTTTGTATTACTTTCTTTTCAGACATGAGTTTATGCCCATTAATGACCATGCACTGAGTAAGTAATTACATACTGCTTTGTGCCAGGCACTGTTCTAGGTCTCTGGGATATGTCGGTGAGTGCACTGATCAAAACGCCTGACGCTGCGGGTTCACGTTCCCTGGGAGGTTAGTTAACAGGCTTGTAGATAACTCTGAATTGTGAGTCACTTATAACCCCATTGTGTTTCCAGGTCAGATGTGAGTTGGAATCACTTTCAGCGTTACAACCAGCTCTGTTTGGTGACAGTTTAGCCAGTGCTTCTGGTTTTCTGAAAGAATACATGATGTTTCTTTGTCTTCTTGAAAAACATAGTGGTTGGAGAGGGGGCATGATGGGAGTTATTTGTGTAATTGGTCAAATGAGTGGAACTTTTGGTGGGAGAGAGGAAAACCAAAGAAATTGTGGGTCTTCATTCACATCTATGTTCAACCTATGTTAGAATTGCCAATAACCTCTCAGGGCAGAGGTGACTGTTGTGCTCCTAGAAAGTGGCCATCTTCCTTCTGGGTTCAGACTGTCCACTGGACTTCCTGTCTCTTTATACTGTCCGCCTCGTGCTGGTGTGGAGGAAAGAGTAGAAGACTGTGGGAAAGCCCGTGACTCACGGATTGTAAAGGCTCTGCCAGGCGTACGTTCCAGACTCATTCCTTGGAAACTCTCACCGTCAGGGTGACTTTGGGTTCTTAGTTCTAGTATTTGTCATAATAAACTCCCTGGGCTGATTTTATTCAATAAGGTCCATGCAAACATGGCAGAGTGTAAAGGAATAAAAGCCCTCTTCTCATCTCATGCTCAGATCTTTCAGTATCTTGCTTATAGTTTGCATTTTATGGTGCTCACTGGCCATTGCGTTCCACGAGCCAGTCAACAACATGACTCAGACAGAGTGATGCATTTATGTATAGTTTCCACTAAACCTCTGCATCATGTTAGAATGTGATCTTCTAGGACAGTGGTGGCAAAGTAGACGTTTAGCTTTTTCTCTGATGCTATCGTTCTTCATAGTCTTACTGGTTAGCTTGAAATAAAAACGGCTTCAGCAGTGCTTCTGTTTATCTTCTGGGTTTGGTAGCTGGATTGGGTTCAGTGATAGAGAAGCCATATTTGGGTCCCACCTTTAGTCATCTCCTCCAGGTGGGCAAGGTGGTGTTGTGACATGGTTAGAGTTGGCACTTGATGGCCCAATCGCGTCCTCTTAAGAAGAAGTCTCATTCTTTGGGTGATGTCCATGTCACAGGCCACGTGTCCACATGGAAGATGTGACTACCGCCCTTTATTAAGCATTTCCTCATTCAAAAACATAGAACAGGTCCTACTGTTCTCTCCTAGAAAAATTGTGCCCCTGAGACATTTTAATAAGCTCTCGAACATTCATCATTTTCTTCTTGGAGAAAGACTGGTCATGGATGAACACCAGGTTCCAGGTCAGAGTCGCAGCTCAGCCGTTGTTTGCCTTCAGAAAAAGACAGGAAGATACATAGTGTTCACGCGTTCTGGCTGTTGGAGTTCTAGGAAATGAAATGAACTTTTTTTTTTTTTAAATTTGGAATCATATGAGTGAGTTCGTCGGGACCACTGCTTATAGGAAGGACTTTCACAATTTTAGAAAGCTGAATGTCTGTCTTTTTGCCTAAGAAGCTTTGCCAGAAAGTTGGTTCCCTAGCCAACTTCTGTCGTTAATCACGTTTTGTGGACATGGTCTGCCTTGTGGGAAAGACTTTTTTCAACTTTGCCACCATGTTCCCCTTCGGATGGAGAGGATAACCCTACCCTGCTGGTCCCAGCCTTTTCACCAGCAAGGGTAGTTCATGTCACGTTTACCCTGCTTCATGTTTTATAAGGATTTATTCCAAATTACATCTACTAAAATTATTTATTTAAAAAATAGCTTTTTCTTGCACTTTTAGTAAGTGATATGTAACTGTCAATCAGAAATTCAGATCGGAATGTGATAAACCAAAGAAATCTGCCTTTTCAGATGCCATCTTAGTTTTCACAGGTGAAACGCACACTTAAATGAAAAAATATTGAATATAGTAGCAAATCTTTTTATTACCTCCACAGGCCCTTCTCAGAATGGAGCATTGCCACATGCAAATGTAGAATTAAAGGTCCTTAGTGGGTAGCCCGTTCCAGGGACTATTTATTGCAACCAAGGGGAACTCCCAGCCTGTTCCATGACTGAGCAGTATATGCCCATGTTTGTTGCAATTCTGAATAAAGGGTTCCTGCCTTAGGAAGCAGTTGGATTGGAGAATCTTTAAGATCTATTTTAACTCTTAAGGTTTTATTGATTTATAAATATTTATGGTTCAAAACAGGAAGAGTAAGTAGACTTCTAATAAAGGAAGACTCTTTTTATTTTTTCCTTTGCTATGTCTTTTTCCTAGTTAATATGTCTTACTCCTTGGAGCTGAGAATAATGTATTTCGGAAATGTGGGATGATGATGTTGAATAGGCAGAATTCCAAAATCCTATCAATGTACATTGTCCTGTAGTGTGATTTTTAAAATATAAAACACAGTAACAGAAAGGAAATTAACCCTTTGAATATCTTGAGTATGAAAATAGATTTTGCACAGTGATTCCCAAAACATTTAAAGAGATTTAAAAAGATCTGGAGATCCTTTTTACTTTTATAATAGCGAGAGGCTGTAAAATAGAGAAGACACTCTAAATACTTTAGACCAGGGTATGGGTGTTCCTGTGCTGGCATAGTTGGCTTTCCTTCATGGTTTATTACTGAACTATATCTGGATATTTGCATAATGCAAGAAGGAAAATGTAGCTTATTTGAACAGTATGGGAGGGCCCATGTTGCTGTTTTATACTCTTGAATATTCCCACATATCCAAGAACAACTGATACAACGCATATTGGTCAGGACATATTGTCTCCAAGGCCCATGATCATAGAAGTTCACATGGTTGTGTCCCCTTTAGGACATGTGGTGTCTTAAATCTAATGTGAGGTAGTAAACAAGTTTAAGAATGAGATTTATATCATGTACTATAAAAGACACTTTAAAAAATTGCTCCTTCACCAAATTTTACTCAGTTCATACAATATTCATGGATAGCTCTTGTGTATACTTTTGTTTTTATTCTTTCTTGGTTAATTTAAAAGGGTTTGATGATCAGGTTATTTCATTTGAGTAGATTATTCTACTTAAAAAAAAAAGACGAACCTGTGGCTGGGTCTATATTTATTGGTGACTGAAGCCTTAGCTTTTATTATATAATGTTCTATGAAAGACTATCATTTTCATAGAGAAGAGGAAAATAGCAAAAAATGTTAAAAATTTTCTCGTGTCAAGATCATTGAGAGAGATTGCCATGATTTGATGACTTTCATTAGTTGAGGAAATAACTTTTTGCCCACTAGTATCTGTGGAAGAGTTAAATATGCCCTTTTAACATTTGATCCTACCAAAGTGAATCTGTATTTTAATATTAGTTATGACCAAGTTCCCATAGAGTTCTATATAATTTCTTCAGTCTTTTGATGTAGTTGTAATTATAAATAATTTCTGGCTTTTGTTGGATTATATTTTGTTGGATATTTACTAGGATTTCAAGGTAAAAATTAGAAACCATCTTAGAAAATGTTGATAACAACATTTCCATAAAGCAAACCAACATTCGTTTTAATGTAAAAATGTGTGCTGCTTTTTATATAAATGATCACTAAAATGTTCATTTATGTGAAAAGTACAGATGAACATTTAAATTACCAAAATGTATTTGAATATAATATCATAATTGTAGGTTACATTTATTGAAGGCTTGTGTGGGCCAGCCTTTAGTTGGTTTAAGGTGCTTCATGTGAACAGCTCTCTACAGAAGCTGTCTCACTGAGATCTCACAGTGATCCTCTGGAGACATTTTATTATCGGTCCCACTGTATACATGAGGACAGAAGGGACACAGATATAAATTGTCCAAACTTTTTTTACCCTCACCTGATGACATGCTTAGTGATTTTAGAGAGAGGGGAAGGGAGGGAGACAGAGAGAGAGGAAACATTGAACATCAATTGATTGCTTCTCCTTCGTGCTCTGACCAGGAATCGAACCATGACCTTTTGGTTTACCGGATGATGCTCAGCCAGCTGAGCCACACTGGCCAGGGCACACTGTATGAACCAAATGTTTTGGACTCAGACAGTGGGACTTGAGAGGGTTTAACTGCTACTCTGCACGACTTCCCTAAATTCCTTATCTAAAAGGAGATGTAGAACGTTTATGAGTCAGCACACCTTACTGGGCACAGTATGTTGTTTAAAACCCTCCCTACGTTAGTTGAAACTTAGACTAGAGTGCCAGGCACCATGGGAACTGATAAATAAGCCATGGTTCTGTCCTCAAGGAGTGTGCAGTCTGGAGCGCGCAGCCATGCCACCCAGTCACGTGACACGGAGCATGTGAGGAGGTGTGTGAAGTCAGCCTGTGGCGGCTTCCGCGACCTCACTTCAGTAGTCCTTTCCCTTCTGTAGAAACTTGTTGTGGTCTGGGACAGCCAACCGTTTTGTTAAGCATGTACACAATAACAATTGTTTTTTTGTAGTTCAAAGGGAAGAAGTAAAAGGCCAGTAGGTTTTGCATTTTGGAATTCTGGATATTCTTCATGTGATGATGGAACATTGACGAGCTTTGGCCAGCGGTTCCTGGAAATTGGCGGATATGGCCAACCAATGTCCGATATAATTAACTTTAATATGTACTTTGGAGATTAGCCAGTTACATGGGCCAGAATTGTTATATACTCACATTGCCTCATCAACATGCACATACATATTTCTATAAATGTAGCATGTTCTGTTATTTCTCTAAAAACATTGGCATTCTGTTGTAATAGCCTTGCGTGTGTTTTTCCTCCAATCTTAGAGTCTTAAAGTTTAGTATAATAAATTATCATGCAAACAGATATAAAGTGATCTGTCCTTTGGGATGTTCAGCATAGCATGTTGGTTAGCTTTGTGATTATTTACTCTTTGCAACTAGCTCAAAGGGAACATCGTCTTTATGAAGCCTGCAGCTAATCAAACATTACAATGATAACTAATACATTTAGAGGTTTTTGATTTCTAATTTGGTCCAAGGCACCTAAGTGAAAGCATGAAGATGATATAGCCAGATGGAGTAATTTAAAGATAAGCAAAGGCAGTATTACAAACAAATAAATTAAAGTTAAACAAAAAACTGGAATCAAGGAGGAATACGAAATTGAAATCCAAAAGTAAATCACAAAGTGTATATTGGCTTACTCAGCTAAAATAGAAGACCCAGTTCATGGTAGTTTTGGGCTGGAAAGGGAGTTTGTGGTAGGCTAAGTAATGGCCCCCAAATATGTTCATCTTCTAATCATTAAAGTCTGAATGTGTTGCCTTACATGGCAAAAGGGACTTTGTAGATTAAGGTGAGGATTTTGAGATAGGGTAATTATCCTGGATTATTCAGTGGGTCCATGTGTCACGAGGGCCCTCAGAAGAAAGAAGAAGGGTCAGAGTCATAGAAGGAAATGTGACAATGGAAATAGAGGTCACAGCGATGCAGCTACCAGCCATGAATGGGGGCAGCCACCTGATACCGGAAAAGGCAAGGCATGGATTTCTAGAAGAAATGCAGCCCTGTCAACACCTTGATTTCAGCTCAGGGAAACGGATTTTGGACTTCTGACCTCCAGAACTGTAAAAGCATCAATTTGTGTTGTGTTAAGCTACTAAATGTGTGGTAATTGGTTACAGCAGCAATAGGAAACGAATTCAGACCTTAAGTGTCATATAGTACAATGGCTCTTGGTCTTTCTTAAGTCTCACCAATCAGGTTTTGGAAAGAGGAAGGGACCCGGGGAAAGCAGAAAATACCTACTTGTGATCAGAAGGATTGGAAGATTAAGAGAAAGTTTTTGGTGTCCAGGACTGCTATGAACATCTCAAAAGAGCTCACATTGGTAATTCGTGACGATTACCACTACAGGATTGAGGCAGAGCAATGTTTGACATTGTCCTGGCAGTCCTGAGCCCCACCTGAGCTGTTCCTCTCTCAGTGTAGTTCAGACTGTCAGTTTTGACCCCCGCCCACCTTCCGCACTGCAGGGTTGCCCTTGCTGCTACTGCGCTACCATGCCAGTGGCCAGCCAGCCGCCCTTCGCATTTGTGTGTGAAACGCTCTCAACTCCGCTTGGTGCTGAACGGGTGGTTAGCTCATCAGCTCAGATTAATGAGCCTCTCTCCTCTGGATCCACAGCAAAGAAGTCTGTAACGTTCCCTCACTGGGGCATTTGTTTTAAATTAACAGAAGGTTTGAAAAAAATTAATTCCAATTCTTCCTTTTGCATTAGAAGACCATTTTATTTTATTTTGTTCTACAAAAATGAGGGCTTTTTGCTCTACTTCTGTTGTTTGGTCTGCTTGAAAATCAAGTGTTGCCTTTTTTCTAGCCAGCCAATTTTTTTTCCACTTAGAGTGTGCTGTTTTCTAAGTCTTTGCGTATTTTGTATTTTTCTTGAACCTCTGATGTTTTAAGCAGCAGCTCCCTGAACTAAATCTAGTTATTTAGTGACGCCATTAGGTCTAGTCAGTGACAGAGCTAAGAGCACCCGTTTGTGAATGTGGGAAAACAATTTGGGATATTGACTTGAAATTGAAATGGTTGAAATACAAATTGACATTAACCTTGAATGAAAATCAGCTGATTAACAATACGTTAGAAACTTTGTAAAGTGAAACAACCTTTCCAAAATAAAAATTTTGATTTTAAGGTGTCCTTTTAGAAACTCTTTTGTTCCATCATTATTAAAAAAAGGAAAGACACATCAGGCCCTTACAATTTAAGGATGGAAGCTCTGCCATTGTTGGGAGTACATTCCCTGGGCCTTTGGTTCTCCCACATAATATTTAGAAGAATGTTGAGTGAGTACCCATATAAACCAAACAGTGCATGAAAATAAGAAATTGCAATTCCAGTGTAAGGTCTTTGTGGCTGAAATTTGATTTGTTAACCTTGATAATCTATTTTGTTAGGTATTTTGCAAGGAACTGTTAGCTGGGGAGAAAGAAATATGGACTCCTTCCGCTTCATCAAATGCGTGTTGAGCAAAAAGTATAGATGGTTACTGTTTCTAATAATCACTCATTCTTATTGATAAGTATCAATAAAATAGCTCTCAGAGAAAGCCCTGGACATCTTAAAATTTTTTTTTCTTTATCTGTTGAGGTAAGAGTAAAGGGTGGGGCAAATTGCTTTGAGCTCATTTTAAGATCTTGCAAATGCTCCTCATCAAACTTTACTCCCTAGATTGACCGTGTGCTGATGACTTTTATCCAAACCAGTTTTATTATGATGGTTACAAAACGGTGGTTTTATAACCCACCACATCTATCAGTTGATGGTCT
Source organism: Pteronotus mesoamericanus (assembly GCF_021234165.1). NCBI lineage: Eukaryota > Metazoa > Chordata > Mammalia > Chiroptera > Mormoopidae > Pteronotus > Pteronotus mesoamericanus. The sequence continues at coordinate 348,130 of NW_026555123.1, forward strand.
ACCACAGCAAGGTAGAGTCTCCTCCCTCCTTCTTTCCCTCCCTTCCTTCCTTGTTGACTTAGGAGTCTGTTATCAGTCTTGACTCATGAATTCCCATTTTCCCCAGTGGTTTACAGTCTATTGCTGTCCTTATTCATTTTGATGTTCAAATTACTTTCCTATTTTTACTTTAAAGTGTCCTGCATGCCTTTAAAGCCACATGTCCAAGCCACTCTCTTGTGTGCATTTATTTTGCTCTGTGCTCTTCCCTCTTTCTCACTCTAAGCAAGGATTACACACATTCAAATTATTACATGAATTATTACATGTAAGTGAACTTACCTTCTCTGAGCCTGATAACGTATTTTCCTCGCTGCTGCTGCTGTTCTTGCCTGTGAACCAAAGGGGTTATTCCGCCATCCCATCCTAGAAGACGACGAGGTTCAAAGTCCTGAACTGAAGACTCAGGTGCTTGTTTACAAAGTCAAGCACCTTGGAAACTTCCCCTCATCTTGTCTTTTCCTAAAGTCATGTCAGTCAGCAGGCTTAATCGTATGTTATGGTTATTTTAACATAGTGTATTTTCTTTCCAAGTCTGTTTTTTTAAATTCATGCTTACAATGCTGTTATTATTAAAATATTAAAATGATATTTATGTTCAGCTTTAATGTTTAGTAATAACTCCCATTTACTTTGGTGACAGGAGAACTTTTTTTCACATGTTTTCTCTTACTGCTACTGTAGAAATACTAACATTTTAAAGTAGATATCCCAGCTGAAGCGTCTGCGCGACATTTTGGAAATGCCTTCCCCGAGGCAGTGTGAACACGGCTGCAGGGTCCTGAGCGCAGCTCGGTTTCTACAGGAAGAGTGTGAACATCAATTGTCAGTATTTTGCCTCATTTCTCTTGGTTTCAGGAGTGATTGGAAACTCTGGTGCAGAGCAGAGGATGACATTAAGAGTTCGGCAATATTGGTTTTAGAGACCATTTTTAAAATTTGTGCTCAGGTATTGAACTGTTACAGCCCCAAAAACGATGGGAGAAATCGTGGTTGAAGGACTTAAAACCCGGCGGGCGGGTGCGGCTGGGTGAGCGCTGTCTGCCGGAAACCGAGGGCCGACTTTCACTGGACCCTCACTAAGGGGAGACTGCGGGCAGCCCGCTGAGGGGAGCGGGGAGAGTCACTTTCAAGTGACCCTCAGACTGTTAGTAGTTTATTTCATCCAGTTCGTCTCTGCCGCCCACCTCCAGTAATGTTTTCAAAATCTGCTTCCCCAGCACTTACGAGGTTCTGGTGAAGGTTTTGCATGTTTGTAGTACTTTGCATGCAAGAGACGTTTTCCTTGTCCTGTGTCTGTTTGTCCATGCAAATATGTATTTTTTTAATAGGTTGTAGCATTATTGAACATTTCTCAGCTCTCCGCGTTTCTCAAAGCACACAGTACGTCAGCTCCTTATTTCACCCGTTCGAGCGGAGATTAACAGGCGTTTCGCAGGGCTCCTCTCCACGGTTTTTCTAGCCCCAGGTGTGGTGTGGGCTTGTGATGACAGCTGGTTACCCCTCTGTGGGAAAACGGAGGCAGAGAGTCATTAAATAACTTGCCCAACATCACACAGCTGGTTAACCTGAACTGTTAACTAAACAAAATCATCTCTGAAATTTCTTGACTCTACCAACTGTATCGTATAGTAGTTAAAAGTTCAGACTCCTGAGGAAGAAGGACCTGAGTTTGACTATCAGCTTAACTATTTGCTAAAAAGAGTTGTGCACGTTGCAGAGTACCTCCTGAAGAGTCGGTATTAGCCATGTCAAAATGTGTGTCAGGCCCTCTTGTACCCATTCTTTTTTTTCTTTTATTGCTGCTTTTATTTTTTTATATTTATTGTTTATACTTGCATACATTCTTGCTCACTTTTTTTTTTGATACAGGAATGCAGCTCTAGAATATTTAACTAAGTATTAGATTTGAATCACCTGCCCTAAATTCTAATTCTTGACGGAGATTATTAGGGATAGAATGAAATAATATATGAGAAATCACTTATAAATTATATTACAACATAAAAGCATGACATGTTAATTTATTTTAAATATAGTTAATTTAAACTGTACATTCTCATAGAAAAATATTAAGAAGAGGGGTAATGAAATGATGCTCTATTGAATAGCCATCTAGAGGTAACTGTTTTGTTGTTTCCTTTTGTTGTTCCCACGATTTTTTTTTAAAACATAAATTGGTTATTTAGGAACATTCAGTGATCCCAGAAGGAAGATTATATAAAGGGGAATTTGGTAAAAGAGAATACCCGTCCCTTGATGTCTTTTTTCCCCACTCATAAGCCTTCCAATAATTCAGACTCTTCATGATCAGTTTTAAAGGTGTAGAAAACCATCGATCAGTTATCTGGGTGGTCTAAATGGCCATTTTAATTGCTCCTTTTGGGTCTGCTTGTTGAGGAGTCCATTCCTGTGCTTTATTCTGTTCCTAACAGGACCTGTGTTAGGAGTGGGGTGGGCGGCCCAGCTGGGCAGCCGTTCCTGTGAGGAGCAGGGCACCTACAGTGGCCACATGTTTTTGTGAGAGAAAGCGGCATGTGCTGGCTGCCAATGCTCACGCAGGCGTGAGTTCGTCAACGGAAGATCTAAGGATATGATTTTCTTGCCGGGCGTTATGCATCTAGACCACATCCTGCATATTGTATTCACTGTGGGGGACTGAGGTTTGAGCTGGGCATTACCAGTGGACGTAGGAACAGGTAACTAGGACACCCTGTTGGTCATTGGATAACTGAAAGAATTGAGGATGCTTTGCTTAGTAGGCCTCCTATGGTAGCTGAAAGGGATTCACATATGAAAGAGGGAGTAGACTCATAGTTTCAGGTGACAAATTACAGACCTTGGAAATCCCTGAGGTGGGGCTGGGGCTTCTCCCTGGCTTCACATAGCTTGTGTGTGTGCATGTTCGCCTGTGCATTATAGGTCATTATCGGGATTGTCTAGTAATGCAAGACACCTTAGGGAGGAGCAAGTTTCTGGTCACTAAAGGTACTTAAACTGAAACTGGGTGGATCCCAGCTGCGAGATTCCATAAAATGCATTTCTTCACTGGGTTCATACACACACTTGCTCAGTCTCATGCATTTTATTGAGCTCTTCCTCTAGGACCGGCACCATGCCCGGCGCCGAGCAGACAGTGCTCAGCACGATGTGAAGAGTTGGGTTCAATGGCTGTAAAGATCCCATGATGGCTGTGGCTGGGAGACATTACTCAGTGTTTCAGTTTCTTTTGCCTTGGTGAAGTGTGGAGCTCTGATTTGTGTGTTTCTCCATCCTTTAAATACGCCAGTGTGTTACTATCATACTTCTTCTGTGACGGGGAGTAATGCTGCATGTCGCTCTCTGAAAGATTGTAGGCCATTAACTATGTATGTGACGATATTTTATTTCTCCACTTTTAAACATAGAGGTTAAAGTTGAATGGAGAGTCAGTTTTTGATGGAATAAGGTTGATTTTTCATGCCAAATGTTTAATGCCATGCTGACTTCCGTAAGTTTTTAAAGATTCAAGATCTATCAGAAATTATAGTGAAAGAACACTGCTTATTAAATGTAAGGTGATATTATATATTAATGTTGTTGGAAGTTCATTGTTGTTGAAGCACATAGAAGAGTCAGATTCTAAAGTTACCCTCATTTTTCTGAGGGGAGTTCTAGTTGTGCATACTAAGCTATGAACCTCCAACTTCAACATTTGTAAACTGACCACGTATCTGGGCTAACTCTATTCCTGCCTGCAGAGGTGAGATAGTACCAGGAGAGGCAGAGGTGCCAAGGACAGACTGTGCAGATTGGGAAGTGATACTGGGGTCTCTGTGCGTTTTGGCCCATCGAGTAAGGCCAGCTGTTCCTTTGTTTCCTGTCTAGGTTTGGAATTCACCCAGTCGCCGGCCGGATGCCTGGTCAGCTGAATGTGCTGCTGGCTGAGGCCGGGGTGCCATACGATATTGTGCTGGAAATGGACGAGATCAACCACGACTTCCCAGGTAAGTGATGGGGCCGATGGGGACATTTACATGTCATTAGGGTGACTAAAGCAATGCCCGTCTTTGGACATCGGCTGTGGGACCAAGGAAGACCTCCTCGCCAGAGGACGAGGAACGTGCTCCCAGCAGGGACGCCCTGGAAACCGGATAAATGGAGCAGTCCTGGTGGAGGGTCACCAGATTCATAAGCAGTGTGGCCGGTTTTGCCCCTGGGAGGAGGGCAGGAGGGCGCTGCAGGCCCTGGGAGGGGTCGCAGTGGAGGGCATCGCGGGGGGGGGCTTGGAACCCGCCTGGCTTTGAACTGCAGGCCCTGTCTCTCTCTCTTGAGGCCTTGAACTAGGAACTCAGCCTCAGGTTCTTCTTTCTAAAATTGCTGTTGATAGTTTCGTGTCTGACTCTTGCAGTGTTTACTGGTTTCCAGTTGTGTCAATTCATGATCAGTAAAGCAGTTTTCTTTGAAGTACTAGGACTTGACTAGATAAGGTGCTGAACTTTGGGGCTGTCATTGGGTATTGAATGCTAATGACATTTGGCCCAAGATCATGTTTGTTAAAATTAAACTGGTTCCCTCTGGCAAGCATCCACTGTAAACTTTAAAAAATATTGTTTATTAGAGAAAAATAATGAAATCGTGTGCATGTCTAGATTCAGATGGCATTTTGGCAGAGTTTGAGGCAGTTTATATTATAGTGCTTAAAGAGGGAGTTTAGGCCCTTTTAATTTTATGCCTCCTTTCAAATTTCACTGTTCCTCAATTATGTGTGAAACCTGCCAGTTCCAGGAACTACGGACACAGCTTTAATATAGTACAGACCCTTAGACGGTTTTCTTTTAGACATCAAATTGCATTTAAGTGGTCATTTTAGAAGTTGAAAGTGGAATGCAAACATTGTAAAATAATGTAACTGGCAAGATCATTTTGGCATAGTGAAAGAACTACGTAAAGTCACATTAGGTAGGCCCTCTGGGAAGCGAGAGCATGACAGTGCATGTCCCCGCCAGGCCGCTCAGGGTGAGGTGCGGGGCCTGTCGCTCTTCAGCTGTGTGACACTGGGGACGTGGCTGAACCTCTGGTGAAGCTCTTTGTACAGTGCCTGGCCCAAGTCCGGGTCCTCTAAATATTAGCTTTTGTCGTTATTGTTGTTATAAAGTCAGATCACTATGATTTGCTTGAAAAGAGGTGAAAGTGACTCCCTTCAGCTTTATATTTTCTCTTTTCTCTTTTATTATGTAGACACCGATTTGGTCCTTGTCATTGGAGCTAATGACACTGTCAATTCAGCGGCTCAAGAAGACCCCAACTCTATCATTGCAGGCATGCCCGTGCTTGAAGTCTGGAAATCAAAGCAGGTACAGTTCCAGGCTGCACTTCATTCGAGTGATCAACACTCTCTTAAAATGCACTGAGCTTTCCTTGGTCATTTGATAAGTGACAAAGGTTTAGGAGGCCCAGGGGTTAGAGTATGGTTAGGGCCTGGTTCCCTCGATGCAGCTTCTGGTCGTTGTGGTCACCAGAGACTCTGGATGCTGTGGTCCTGAGTGGAACCGGATGGGGCTGTGTGGACGGGCGAGTGAAATCTGTAACCCAGCTGAAACAAGAGCTTGTGGGCTGAGCTGGCTGCAGTCCAGCGCGAGTCCGGGGAAGCAGATGGCTTCTCTCTGGGACAGTGAGTCAGCATCATCGCCCTCGCATATGAAGACGAGCACATTTTTCCGTTGAATGTTATTGAAAGGGAATTTCTGTGTCATTATGGGGTGTCTAGAAGGAAGGTAATTTGGAAATCCAAAGAACAACATGGCACGAGAAAGCAAGTTGTGCACATGCATATCACCTCTGAGAGCGGGTGGCTAGTTGGTAGGGGCTCAGGGGCTTGTAAATTCTCCTCTGGACCAGCAGTAGGTGCCTCTCTTTACCATCCTGAGTCATAGCTACATTTTAAGAACTATAACTACAGAATACACATTTCTCCTTTCATTGTGTTTCTCTTTATTGTACATACGTAAATTTAAAAGTTAGTATTTGTGGTGCATGAGTAGATATGCCATGCAGTGGTTCATGTGAATATGAAAAATTATTGTGTTGGTCATTATTAATACTTGAGAGTTCGCAGAGAACACTGTCGTACTAATGCTGTTTGAAGCATGAACCTATTTGCACTGCTTTCATTTTTGGATAGACGACATGTCCTAAAGGACCATAGGAAGGCTTTTCAATTCTTAAGAACTGCCTTGATATTGAACAGGACAGCACCACCCCGTGATCTGTGTGACTGTACAGGTCTGTAGCCCATGAGTATTAGAGATGGGCTGGCCCCTCCCACTTTGCTCTGTAGGAACATAATGTTAGTTATTAGCACTCTCCTTGCGACAAGCTATATTGCACTTTGAGCTTTTGTGTTAGAACCTTCCAATACATTTTACCAAAGTAATAGAATAGGGATCATACGAGTTTTCCCACTCAACTACATTTATTTTAGAATTTTCAGTAGAAGCTTATGCACTATGTTTGTTCTCTTTAGCCCATTCATAGACAGTTGCTTATTTTTCTGACTAGTAAATGCCATGCATAATCTTTATGGACAAAAGCGCTAGGAAGAAAATTACTCACAATCTTCTCGTTTGGTGATAAACTATTGTTAACATGACTTTTTCTCTCATGGGTATAAGAGTATGGGCCCATTTTAAAACTTAAAGTTAATACAATGCAAATATGCATGTAAAATACTCCTTGTGCACTTTGAACGTCCCTAATTAGCCATGGTGCCTGCCTGTGCGGTGTTAGGGCGGGCCCTGTTCACGTGCCTCACACCTCCGCGCTGCTCTGTTAAGTGCTTTCTCTGCCTTCCTCTTCGGTTCCTAGGTCATTGTTATGAAGAGGTCCTTGGGTGTTGGCTATGCTGCTGTGGACAATCCGATCTTCTACAAACCTAACACGGCCATGCTTCTGGGTGATGCCAAGAAGACATGCGATGCACTGCAGGCGAAAGTTCGAGAATCATATGAGAAATAAATTTCAGAGATCAAGCTGTTGTCTAAAAGAAGCCACCTCTTCAGTCATGGGAACAGGCAATGCAAGTGTCACTATGAACAGCCAATACACATCTGGGGCAAAGCTCTTGGAAGAAAAGGAAGACCCTGAAGACAGCAAAGCAGATACAGGGAGATTTTTCAAGAGCAGCGATCCCTCAGTTTTAAAAAAGGATCGAAAATTCTAAATGTCTTTGCATATTTTTTTGGTGTTATGAATAAAAAGTATTTTATAAAAGGAGAAAGAGCAGCCTCATTTTTGATGCAATCCATTTGGATTTTTAAAAATTCCTGCTCAGTAGTCAGTAACGTTTTAAGAAATTAAGTCTAGGATTTGAAGACTTAACCCAACAAGGATCTGCAAAATCTAATGCAGCGTAAACATTACAGGAGCCTGTGTTTATGGTTTTTCAACAAATGTGACTAATTTGAAACTTTCATCAACTCCTGAGCCGTCCTCTGACTTTTAACCATAGTCTGAATCTACCATATCAAATTGGTTTCAATTTTACAAACTGTACTTTCAATTGTAGATTTCAGGGGTGTATTTTCTCACTTCTATTTTAATACATTAAAGGACGAGGTGATCTTCCAGGGACCCTGGAAGCAGTTAGATCATTCGCTTTGTATGTTTCATTAGAATGCCAGAGAAACATAATGTGAAATCAGTATTAGTTGTATTTTTTAAAACCCCATTTATTATTGGAATTCTCTTTAACTTCAATCAATTTATAATGTGTAGCACTGTACTAAGTGCACTTGAATGGAATTCAACTATTTGCCTAATAAAATGAGTTCATTACGTTTGCACAGTGACGTAGCAGTTGTCTCTGGCGACAAAATGTTGGCGTTGAATGGCTCTGCTTGTTATTAACGTCTGGGGGAGACTTGCTGCTGTAAAATGGGTGACATTAACCTGTATTAACAATTCAGTTCTCAAGGAATTATTATTTTTATTTTCCAAATCGTGGTGTGCTTTGAAGTCTTATGTAACTGATCACATTTGGGAGAGAGGGTGGCACTCTGTTGTTGTTGTTTTACTGTTTTTAGCTGCCTTTTTGTTTAAGCACCACCAGTAGAGATCATGTGTTTTTTTGCAGTAGAAGTATAGATTTTTTGGTGACTTTGCTGCATTGCCAAAAGCTCTATATAGGTTGAATGTGTGACGATTATTTACAATATATGTGTCTCAATATAATTAATTTGATACTGAGTTTTTTGAAACAATTATTAACACATAAGATCTCTAACCCAGAAAAAGAAATAACTTGTGAGAAACTTTTTTACTCTGATGCTCATGTTTACTGAGTTTACAACTCACAATATCCGTTGGTTTGGTAATTAATTTGTTTTACTACGCATGAAATTAAGATCTCTTCTGGGTATATGTTTGTGTATTTATTGGTTTTAAAGCAGAAAAGACTCCTTTTTAATTTTTAAGTGATAAATGTGATTCATTATTGGGGCTCAGTTTATAAGTAACCTTAAGACTGAATTATATCATGAAAGTTCTACTAGAAGAAGGTAGATAGTATCTCTATGCCCTTTTACTTTTCTCAAAGTAGGTGTAGATTTATCTGGAAAGCAGCAACTTGGATTTTCTTTTTTGAGGAAATTCCTGCATTCATTGTAAGCCAAAATAATTATAGTTGGATTTATTAATTTATTTTCATTACTTATATTAAATATTCTTAAAATTTAGGATGATCTCATTCTTTGATACTCAATAATCCTTTGTCATCTGTTTATGTTAACTGAATTGAAAATTTATGCTCCAGTTGGTTTTATTTTACTTTTTGGTTAGGATTTTTGAAGAGTTTTTTTTGAAACATAATTTCTTAAGTCAGTACTCAAAAAGTTGGTGTCTTGGATTATTAGTTATGGTGCAGTCTAAAATCAACAGACATAATTTTCATCTCTTATTTTTATTTTTAAAAAATCCTCACCTAAGCATGTATTTATTGATTTTAGAGAGAGAGAGAGAGAGAGACATCGATGTGAAGGAAGATTGGCTACCTCCCATCCACGCCCTGCCTGGGGATCAAACCTGAAACCTAGTGATGTGTCCTGACCAAGAATTGAACACGTAACTGTTTTGGTGTATTTTGGGATGACTCCCCAACCAACTGAGCCACCTGGGCAGGGCGCATCTCTCCTATTTTATTCTTCCTTTTCTGATCAGTCGTACAACTGATTAGATATGACTTATTTTTATTTTTGTGTTGTTGACTGTATCTTTTTGATATTTGAATATTAATATCTATTTTTATTCCATTGTGTCCTATATTCTGGTATCAAAAGAAAAAAAAAATCACACATAGGCAGTGAAATGCCAATGTTGATCTGTCTTTTAGGCCTTACTAACCATCCTTATTTTTTTTCTTGTTTGTCTTAAATTGGGAGCTTGTGTTTGAGTGGCTTATCTAAGGAAAGAGCATGGAAAAGTGAATGTGTAAGTTTTTATACCTTATACATATGTTTCTGTCTACCTGTCTAATTTTGGACCATTTTTTCTGGTATGTAACTTTTTCTAGTGTTCTGTAACTCTCTTTTTGGAGGGATTGGAGTAGAGAGGACAGTCTCTCTTTCGGGCCTTCCCTGAATCGGGGTAGCAGTTCGGCATTTGGTAAAAGGTACGGAAAGTGGGCTGTGGCCTTTCTGATTCTGTTCGGGCCATGACCGCCCTGACAGAGTTTGCTGTTCTCTCATCCAGCGCGAATATGGGATATGTTATGGATCAGTCCGCTTTAGGGTTTCGTTCAGTTTATCTGATCCCATACTCTTTTCTGTGTAATTAGTAACTCATAACCCCCATGTTCCTCTGACTTACAGGCAGTCTAGTCCCCGGAAGCCTGAATGTTGTGAATTAAAGTACTTTAGTACTGAAAAGTTGGAGAATAGTTCAGATATCTAATTTATAGCTCTTGCCAGTTTTTGAGTCTTTGCCAACAAACATTATTGGGTCAGAATAACCCTTCACTGGAGTGGCAGCAACTTGCGTAATCCAGCTGCTTTTTAGAGTCTCAAAAGAAAGAAGAACTAAGTTAATTAATAAAGAGAAAAAAAACTTTCTTGTGAAACTTTTAAAGTGTTGAGTAAAGCAGCAGAAATGGTAATATTTGCATTTTGAAGCCCTCAAGATTGCTGTTCTTAAACTCGTTATCTCTTAGTTCCATATTGGGCTAGGGAGCTGCTGTTCTTCACTATCTGAGTGATTATAGCATTTAACCCGGTGTATAGTGTAATTCTGGATGGTAATCTCTTGGATTCTGGTAAAACAATGATGTAGGTGATGAGACAATAATTGGATATTTGAAACTCTTATATAAAATGATTAAGATAGTGTTCGGAAAAATAGTTAGGTCATAGTAGATAAGTTCTTTGGGGGAAGAGTCAAAATCATGTTGGAAAGGTAGAGGAAGGTCAGTGCATGATTATGGAGAACTTTAAAAGCTTGAAGCCTCCTAATGGGGAGATAATACATCCTTGTCATGTTGATTGTCAAAGCATTGTTCTATAGGAAATACTGGCACTTTGTATTCTTGCCAAAGGTTACAACCTTGATACAACTTGGTACAACTTTGCTTTCCAGTTCTTTCCAAAGCCTATTTGTGAAGTGTAATACTACTGGAAAGATTGCCTCACAGACGTGAAGCCCAGTTTGCCCCCGGATATCTCACATTTCACCCCCAGATCAAGCGGAGCCCTCAGGAGCTGGGTGCTTGGGTGGCATTGTTTGGGTCACGGTGAATAACGAAGATGTTAAGTTACTGGGATGGAGAGGGTCTGCGTCAGGCAGCTACCGAGGGCGACTGAGTTCAGGGGCAAGTCCACGTGGCCGCCCTAGGGGGGCGGAGAGCAGCGGGGCTTGTCTTGGGCTGTGGGGCCTGAGGTGGGGCTGTGATTCGGAGTGTGCAGGTGGCTGGTAGGGTGACGGTGGCTAGTCCCTTATCGCCACCATGGAGATGAGTGAAAAGGGAAGTGAGAAGGCAGTTGGAGTTGCTCCTAGATGCGCTCTTGTAAAGGTGGAATATGAGGATCTAATGAACCTTTTCTCAGCCCCTTTTCTGTCGCACAAAAGACAAGACACAGCGATGGGACGGGAGGTAGGGAACAGCAACGACGCGAGGACCGGGAGCATTCCGACTTCGAGGTGCGCATCTTCTTCTGTCCCGCTTCGTCCCTGGTTTACTACGGGCAAAGCAGAACCTGTAAACGCCTGCAATAAGGTGTACAACTCAATTTAGCCAGTGAATTTTGTCTAAACCTGTCCTTTTCTGGAACTGATTTTCCAAAAGCCAGTGAGTGGCTCTCCGCCGGCCTTGTTTTCCCCTTCTTCCTCCCCCACGCCCCGGGAGAGCGCAGTTCCCCCCGGAGCTGGGCGCTTACGCCGCGGCAGCAGGGCCGCGAGCTCGGTCAGTGCTGCTCGGGCCTCCTGAGTCTCGTCCTGCCCCGCACACGGCAGCCGCCTCGCCGGGCCCGAACTGACCGGGCCCCCGCGAAGCCCTCGAGGGGACTGGGCGACAGTGTGACTAAATGACCCCCTGCTAGCACGTCAGGAGGGAGGTGCTTTCCCCCCCACAGGCCTGGGACAGTCTGTCATGGTTTCACCTTGAGAATGTTTTGTCGCTACAGTAGTCCCCTCTCATCTGCAGTTTCAGTTCCACGGTCAGTCGTGGTCTGAACATATAAAATGGAGAATTCCAGAGATAAACAGTTCATCAGTTTTACATCGTGCGCTGTTCTGAGTAGCCTGAGGAACTTCCGTGAGTCCTGCTCTGCCCCCCCACCCCAGAGGCGGGCCACCCCTTTGGCCAGCATCTCCGCACCGTACGTGCTGGTGGCCACCGTGGTTGTCAGGTTGACACTGCGTTCAGGTCATTTTATTTTGCTTAATTATGGCCCCAAAGCCCAAGAGTAGTGATGTCGGCCATGGGAATGTTTCAAAGAGAAGTGCATCTTTTAAGTGAAAAGTTATGTCTATATAGGAAAAACCAATATATTGCAATACTTAGGGTCCGATACTCCACGCGGTTTCATGCCTCCACTGTGGGTCTTGGAACTAGCTTTCTTGGGTAAGTAGGGACTGCTATACCCTCTGAATTTGCCGGAATACGATGCTTCAGAAATTACTCGTTAGGAAAGGCATTTTAAAGGTTTCAGTGCTTTACCGATTCATGGAAAATTTTGTTCTTTCAAATTATAGCTAGCTCTGTGGTTTTGTCCCGTTGGTATATAAATGGGCATGGGCGTTCAAACATACTTCAGGTCCACCTTTGTGTCTGATTGGGGATAACTGCTTCATTACTGCTGGCTATAATTATAGTAACTTGGAAACCGGGTCTTATAGAGATTAGAATCATTAGCGTAAATGAGACCAATAGCACATTCAAAGACTACAACAGAAACTCTGATGAGGATCCTGTACATGTAAGAACTTTGAAGTACCCGTGTTGGCTTTGGTCCTTGCTGTAAAGCATCTTATCCAGGATGTCGTCTGTACAAGCAGCACCGAAACATGGATTTTGGAGATGAGCCCAAGACGAGCAGCCAGATCACGACATCGCTATGGAGGTGTTACTGCTTTCTACATAACAGATCTCCTCTGGCCACGCTTAACGTTTCTAGAGTATGTGTCACCTATTGGTAAAATAAGCACAAAGGCACATTGCCATGCAGAGTGGAGGAAGAGCAAAGCGTTACGATGTGTGTTCCACATTGACTGTGTGTAGGCAGTTTTCATTGATTGAAAGTGTATCTTAGTTTTCAAGAAATTCTAGATGGAAAGACTGCCCCTCATTCACGTGAGGAGCTCAATGGGTGGGGCACAGCAACAGCAGCTCCTGGCCGACTGGCACTCGTCTGGTGCTAAACAGCCTCCCATCCGGGCCTCAGCGGAAACTAGGAGAGCCGGGCAAACCCAGATCTAGCTGATAGCAAGGCCCACTTAACTGCCCGGCTGATGTCTGTTAAAACCAGCTAAGGAAAGGGTGCTGTAAAGAAAGGGAAGAAGCATATCAAACCAAACTATTTAAATACATACTTTCACACCCAGCTACAGGAAGTGCAGCGAGAAGATGCCAACTGCTTACAAGCTGACGGGAAGGAAGGTGGCTGCCTCTCTGGAGGAAGTGGGCTCCTGCTGCTCTTCAGACCGCCCTCCAGGCCTCTTGGTGATCCCTTTGCTGTTTGCCCTCCCACCGTTCTCTCTTTCAGTGGCTGCTGTTTTTCTTGCCTCAGAACAAAAGCCTGAATCCTCAGGATGCTTCTCCTCCTTTGGAGCAGAAGAAAGGTGGCTTTGCTGCAGATTCCGCTCCCCCCCCACCCCCATCCAGGTTTTGCTTTCCAGGATCATTCTTGCTCAATGTGCTCACCTGCTTTGGCATCTGACACCTTCCCATCTGGCAGCCAGCCAGGCCAAAGCTTTTTGCTGTGGATTTTCATCGCCACACACTCAGATGTGCCAAAATATGACTTTCTCTTTCTCTAACTGAACTGAGTTCTTCTCTTGAGCTCCCATTTCCTCTGGCGATGGGAACTTGACCTTAAGTCAGAGTGTTTCCTTCTCCTCCTCCTGCCCCTGGGGGCACATCTTTACGCAGAGGCAGAGAGGGGCTGCGATCCCCATCGGTTGCACAGCATTAAAGGGTGGGTTGGGTCCTCAGTCTTTTATCTGTTGGGTCTGCCACCCTCTGAGATGTGCGCTGTCCACCCAGCCTGGGTTACACTACCTTTGCCCATGGACATCCTCTAGTTCTTCTATGTTCTAAATGGAAGAAAAGAAGTTACGAAATGTTTAAAGCACATGGAAGGGGAAGGAAGAGATGCACAAGGCAGAGGGTATAGTAATGTGCATATTTTGGCAACTTTATCCTATTACCACGATCTATCTTCGGGGTGAAACTTTTTAAAAAGGTTTTATATAAGAATGGAATATTAATGTATTTCCACAAAGGAAGTAGTAGGCGCTCTATTATTTAAATAATTTGAAATGGAATTGATCCAAATGCTTTTAAGCAAAGCATTTAGAAGAACCATTTAATTATTCTTCTGAGACTGAATTGCTTTAGATATGTGTATTTTAAAAAATTCAGGGAGACATTGAATTGTTTTGGAGAAGTTTTTTTTTTCTTCTTCTTTTTTCTTGCCCCTTGCCCTGTGAGGAATACTAAATGCTCTATCATCCAATTTCTATTAGTTTATCAGCAGCGTTTTGGTATTCAATCTATAGCCAGAAGTTGAAAAGAACCATTCATTTGTAGTCAGAGCACCTCTGAAACAAAGATAGAAGGGTCAAAACACAGCTCTTTTGATAATTATTTTATTTTTAAGCATACAAGTTAGCATATCTAGCCCCTCTAATTTTTTGTACTAATGCAACTTTTAAAAAAATAATGATTTCTATGTATGTTATTAATTGTAATTTTCAGTGGAGAAATTGGCGCACAAACAAATATCACAATCTTCCCATAATTACTCTGTGGCAGATGGAACAACAAGAACCATATCTTCTGCCAATTAATTATATTTCTTTTTTAAATTACTAGTGTTTGGTCATTTCAAAAAATGTCATGGTTCCTATTTTATGCATAAGCTTTTTTCTCCTCTGGAATAATATATTCTTTTTCTCCCCAGAAAGAAAGGAAGTTGAACAAAATGGAACAAAGAAGAAAAACATGTTCGAGACTGCCACGATTTAATATTTTCATGCCATTACCTGAGCGTGAAATTAGAATTGATTGCAAGGGAGAATGCGGGGCAACGAGGTAGAGCTTGGCATAAGGGCTGCTCCTCACGTAGGAGCCTGTGGGGTGAGGGGCGAGTCGGGGGTGGGGGGCCTGGCGGAGCCCTGAGCATCCAGAACATTTACCTCCCGATGGGACGGGGAGGAAGAGCCCCCGGGAAAGAGAGACCCTAGGAGCCTTCATGAGGTGGGGGCAACCCAAACGGCGGCGATGTTCTTAGATTCCTGATGGACGCGGAGCCAGGCAGCATTAGCGTTAGCGTTTTGGGAGGCGCGTGGAGTGAGGAGTTGCGATTCAGATGCGAAGCAGCCATAAAAAGGCTCATGGTAGCAGTAAGTGACGTTGTTTAAGACCCAAAGGTGACGTGAGAAATTGCTCCTACTAGAAATGTTTTGAATTCGGTTCCCTCCCCCATTGACTTGGTTTGGTCTCCGGTCCAGAAAATATGAGAAGCCCATCCAGGTGGCAGATCCGTGTGACACGGGCCCTTGCTGTGCAGCGTGGGAGGCATATAAGGACAATAAAACGATGATTTGGTGCAGGTGCAAACATGACATGATTCGCCAGTGACGGGGTAGCTCCTGGAAGAGACGGGCTATTACTGCTGGGGTTAGAGGGGAGGGTCCTGGGGGGCTTTTGCAGAGGCGGTTCCGGAAGATGAGTAAGAGCGAGGCAGTCAGACAAGGAAGAGAAAGGCGTTTAAATGGAGGAGAAAACAGGCAAAAATTCACCACATCCAGACCTTTCAAAGGCAGTAATTCTCCGATACCTAACACAGTACAGAGTTTTAACGAATCGTTTCTAAAATTTTAAATAACGTGCTATTGCTCCGAGCCTACCGTTTTTCATGTTAGCAGGAGGGGCAGGTCTGGGAACAGTCACATTTAAAAAAAATGCCTTTCCACAGCCATTTGTCAATTTTCGTGCTGACTCGTCTCCTTGTTCTTATGCTGCTGTCAAGCAAAAGTAAAACAAAAAGATGACGTTTCTGGTCATTTTCACAGTCTGCGGCGGACCCTTTCTGAGAGCACGAGGGAAGGAGGAGCGCCGGTCCCGGCCGCAGGAGGCTCCGGGGACCAGCGGCGCGGCCGTGCCCCACGAGAAGCGGAGTGCGGCGCGGGCCGCGAGGGCGCCCGCTCAGCGCCTGGGCAGCCCCACCGCGGATCTCCGGGCCCCGCCGTGGGCCTTGGCCACCGGCTGGTCCCCAGCTCCTCCCGCACCTGCTGGGCCTCGGTCCTCGGCGTCTCGACGTCCTGGGCAAGACGCGCGTGCGGCCCCGGGGGAGGGACCCCGCTTCTGCCCGCGGCCCGCGGGGCTGAGCGCGAGACGCGGGCGAAGGCCCCAGCTTGTCTGCGTTCTGTCTCCTGTCGCCCAGCGTCCGCCCGGCCGCCCAGCGTCCGCCCCCCGGAGCAGAGCCCGGCCTTGCAGGGCCCTGCAGGGCCTTCGTCCCCGCACGCACACTGTCGAACGAGGTCCTGCGGAGCCGCTTTCTTCCGTTAACACACAGCGGTTCTGCTCCCCTGATCCGACCTCCGCCGGCACCGGTCCCTGAAGACCCCCCACGAGTTCGCTTTTAAAACAATTGTTTCACCGCGTGTGCTACCGCAGTGGTTCCAACTGCCCCCTCGCCCCCTGGCTCCCAGCGCCCCAGGACGCCCCCCAACGCCGCCCCTGCCGCGGGCCATGCCTGTGCCCTCCCCGCGGCTCCCTTCACCTTCTTCCCACCAGGCCCCTCCGCCAGCTGCCGGTCGGTTCCATGTTTCTATGCCTCTGATTTTGTTTTGCTCGTTAGCTCATTTTGTTCATTAGACTCCACACCTAAGGGAGATCGTCTGGTGTTTGTCTTTCTCGGACGGGCTCATTTCACTGAGCGCAATAGTCGCCAGGTCGCTCCATGCTGTTGCCAAAGGCACGATTTCCTTCTTTCTTACGGGTGCGTAGTCTTCCCTTGTGTAAATGTACCGCAGTTTTTTAAAATCCATTCATCTATTGATGGGCACTTAGGCTGTTTCCCGATCTTGGCTATCGTAAATATTGCTGCTATGAACAGAGGGGCACATGTATTCTTTTGAACGGATGTTTCAGGATTCTAAGGGTGTATTCCCAGAAGTGGGGTCCCTGGGTCAGAAGGCAGTTTCATTTCTCCTTTCATTTCATTTTCAGGAAACTCCAGGCTGCGCCCCACAGCGGCTGCACCCGTCTGCATCCCCACCCGCTGGGCAGCAGGGTTCCCTCCTCTCCGCGTCCTCACTGGCACTTGTTTGGTGATTTATTGGACACATCATGAATTCTAACATGGCCGGGTTGTGGTAAAGAACTGGGATGGCATAAGTCATTGAAATCACAGATGATTAAACATGTTATTTAATAATTTCAACCATTTCTCCTCACAAATGGCAAAATTGGGTGACTCATATGTCACTGTTTTTTACAAAGGAATTGAATGATAAATTTACTGGTGATCCTTCCATATAAATTTCTGTTTTCTCTAAAGAACACAATTTAATGCCATGAGGGACTTTAAGACACTTGCAAAATTTGTTTTCTCTGTGGCAGGGAGCAGGGGTGTGTGTGGAGAATGTTTGCAGACGTGAGAAAAGGAGGAGGCCAAATATTTTTCTAATGATGCTTGGCTGATAGTATAGGCACACATGCAGAGAAAGAGGTGCCTTTTTTGCAACTCCCTTGTGCTTGCATATGCGAATCAGCTCTTTAACGCTGGGCTTGTGATTTGCTTTGGCCAGTGGGGCATTAGCACGGGGCCGGCGGCCTGAGGCTGAGGTTCTGGACAATGAAGTCCTTTCTTCTTGTGTTAGAAATTTTTGTGCCTAGACAGAGTGCTTTATTGCTGTTGTGGCAAGAAAACGGGCACATGGCCTTCTAAAAGATCTATGAGAGGTTTCAAAAAGGGATGTGAAGGCTGAGGGAGCTGTGCTGAGACTGAGGCTTATTCGCTCAGCGTGGCCCCCTTGCAATGCCTGACCCACTGCCATTTGAGCCCACAGCAAAGAGCGCTGCCAGCAAGAAGGCGGGCAGGAGCCGACCCGAGTCCCAGCATGCACTGTGAAAACATTGCCGGGCGGTGTACGGGTCACCTGTGTTTCCATGTGATAATAGTTCAAAGCTTCCCTGTCTTTAAAAATTAAACAATTTGGGGTTTATGGAGGAAGAACCATAATGCCTCAATACACATTACAGTTCTCAGATTTAATTAAACAGAAAAATGATATAGAGGGGTTTACAAAAGGGAGCAGAGAAGATGAAGTGTTGGAGTTCTAGGTTTTATTTTCATGTCGCTATCCTGACTTCGAAGGGGTTGAGCGAGAAAAGCAGTCATGATTTGACCACTCTTCGAATTATGAAGAGCATTTTCATACTTCTCTGAGGGCAGTGAGTCAAAAGCCTCTGCTTTAATTTCCTTAGGGATAACTGCTGCTTGTTCTTTCGTTTGGAGTTTCTGGGAAGTAACTGACCTGGAGAAGCATTTCCCCAAACATGGTCCTCGGGGCAGGTCAGAGGGAGCTGGGTTCCATGGGCACAGAAGTTCAGAAAATGCCTGATTAAACAAACTTCAACAGGATTTTTCTCTTTTTAATGACAGGGTCAATAACATATACTGTGAATCTTCAAGAAGGAAAGATACAGTATATATACAACATTTCCTCTTGTCATCTGACTACTGAATTTTTAAATTTCATCGAGCATTTTACTTATTTATTTATTTATGGTTAACATGCTCTTTGGCATTTAAATATGTTTTGCTCAACACTTTGGCAGACATAACCTGGAGAGAAGTCTGCTCTTAGGCATGTGGGGTGGTATAGGCATTTTACCAAATTCCTGGTGACGTATTCCTCCCTTGTCCTTTTCCATAACTGCATCCCCTCTCATTCTCCTGTTGTTGCAAATACTTCCTGTGTTCCTGTTCCTGTAAGTGCGTCAATTATACCAGCCAACAGCTGCTGAGCGCTCATTGCATGCCAGTCACGATTCTAACACCTTCCAGTGCAGTAACTCATCAAGCACAACGAAACAACCCTTGGAGTGGGTGTCCCGTTTATGGCTCTGGGAGCTGGAGTCCAAGCGGTTAAGCAGGTGGTGGGGTCTGGATTTGAATCTGGGTGGCCTGGCTCCACTCTCATCCATAATACTGTGCTGTCACAGAACTGATTTGCCAACTAATTTTGAGAAAACAACTTCTTGGTAAGCTGGGAACTACTTGTAATTTATGAACTCTTTGGGTTGCTAAACAAAGAAGCAAAGAGGAACAGCTTAATGGACCAATTAGACATTTGCTTAACTTCATGCACGTGTTTGGCAGAGTCAATTTTTCCGAAAGATTTCTTCACCTTTGAGAAATACAGAATCTGTCATTTTGGGGTTGGTGCCGTGAAAGGGGTCCTGTGCTCCACTCGAGGATGAACTACTCATTTTAAAGGGTACGTTGGGTACGTTGCTCTTGAGTTTTCCTTTTCTTTCTCTTTTTTTTTCTTTTTTAATGGCGTAGCTGTAGACCTTATTGTACTTAAGCATACAGATCCATACAATATGCTACAAGTAATTCAACTACAAAACCACATCATGGTTCTGGCATGGTTCTGGCCACTCCTTTCTACTAGGCAGTTACGCAGTAACTAACTGTCTAGGAGTCTGTAGTGCGGCCTGGTTTGGGCATCTCCCCCGAGTCTTGCCTCTATTTCTGGTCCTGTTCTTTGTTATTCTTTAGGTTCTTCATCATCCTCTGACCTTCTCCTTTGCCCCCTACTAGTCCATGTTTCCCAAAGAGGTTGCTTTTCTACAGTAGAGCTGATGGAGTTTTTGCAGAGAATTGTCTTTCCATCTGTAGTTGCTCCCAATTTAGATTCCTCTCCCCTATTTACTGGCCCAATAATTCTGCCTAACTATATTCTAGTTCCTCTATAATACCTCAGAGCTAGGCTTTCTGATATGCTTATTTATGATGTAAGAGTAGAATGAAATACAAAAACTCGTTGAGGCCGAGCATAGCCGAAGCTGCATAATAGTCTAAGGGCACTACACGTAGTGTCCTTGAACTTTAATTCTGATTTTGTTTTTTGCTCTTAATCGTATAAAATCACCAAAGCTTTCTAGTGCAAGAGAACTTAACATGAATTCAATATTAGTTTATCTTCTCTACCTAAAAACTGCTTTCTTCTTTTTTTCCCACTGAAGGTCTCTCATGGGCTATGCATTTGGCTCACACCCTCTGCATTCCTCAGAACGCTGTCCTCGGGTACTGTCCTGGTTATCCAGCTGGGCCCGCTCCCCTGGAAGTCAACGCGACCTCATGATCACCAAATGTAAACCTCAGAGCTCATTTTCTTGGCCGTCTCTGTAACATGTGACACCACTGACCAGCCACTATGGAAGATGCTTCCTCCCTAGGGTGCTGCTGCTGTAATTAATACAGGCTATGAGCACATTACCTCTCTGACACTGATACATATGTGTGTGTGTGTGTATATATAATCTTAACTGATACTTATATATGTGTGTGTATATATAAGATCCTCAACTGTTTTCCCACACATATTGCTGAAACTTAATTTCTGTGTCATGTACATTCTATAGGTTCCCCCCCCCCCCGACCTTGACTCATTTGGGCCCATTTTCTATCCTTTGGGATCAGGATCCTGAATCTGCTATCCAATGAGCTGACGAGTCCAAACTTGGAGTCATTTGCAAGTATAGCATCAATTTTTCTTACTAAATTCCTTGAGGAAAAAAAAACCTGTCCTTATTTTGTAGGGTTCAGGACAGAACTGGACAGCATGTGCTCCAGACTATTCCCCAACACTGACTTTAATCTGTTATTCGGGACCACTTACATACAAACAGCAATTTCTTCACTTTTTTTTGGTTCAGAAGGATATCTTTAAATTTTTATCAAATGTCTTCTAAAAACACACAGACACAGGAAATTGTCTAACCTAATAAACCTACCAAAACAGGTGAGTTAGTTTTGGTAGGACTTGTTTCCCACAAACTGATCATGATTCACACTCAACACTGTTCCCTCTTCAAATGCTTATCGCCTGTGATTTTAATTATTTGTTCAGAATGTAGCTGAGGATGATTAGCATATTTCCAGTCCGTCATTTGCAATATCTACTTCTTGCCCTTCCTGGGAGGTCAGGAATGCGTTTGTCTACGACCAGCCTTTTAGCATTTCTCCTGCTTGCCTTGATTCCTCTAAGAGGATTGAGAGCAGAGTCAGCAGCCTCTGGGCGTTTCTGGAGTTAAACTTGGAAGTCGCCCACACAAGCCACATTTTAGAGGCCTGGGGCTTGACGGGGTTCTTCATGAAGTCCTCTCTTTTTCCTTTTCCAGGAAAGGAAAAGTCTCTTTTACAAAGATGTAAGGAGATGAGGGTTTGAGGAAGTCAGCTTTCTCTCCGCTCCCTGTCATGGTGGCAACGTTTACCAGGGTCCCAAGACTTATCCCTCTCATGATATCAGTTTTCTCTAAATGCAATTTAAAGAGCCCAGTTGACTGTTCTATTTTTCCACAGCCTTGCGCTCATTTTGTAGTTTCGCTTTCTTTGGCACCCTTCTTCTCCCTCTGTGCCACTTTTTAATATTTTTCTTGCTAATGAATCCTTTTGTCATCTTTTTTTCACTTCCTTTTAAAGCTCAAGATCCTAGCAATGATGTGCGTTGTCTTTCTTGCATAAAACGTACCTATAAGCATCCGCTAAGATTTCCAGGGTGTTTTTTTTTTTTTTTAAATGAGAGCAACAATCTAAAAATACCTTCAAACCAAACTAGATGCAAAAATCCTTCCAAACTTTTATGATTCCTCTCCAATCTTCTGTATTGAATTTGAGGCTAATTTTTGAACTTATATTTGATCAATTGATATTGTATTTACTTAAAATGTGTAATTAGTATTGTGTAACTGCAACTTAAATGGGCTTGTAACTGTAATATTTGGGAACAAATCCAGTTGCCTCTCTTTAAGCCTTCTGCTCCGCCTGTGGGACCAGGAGTTCGTGGGTGTTTTAGAGTAGCCCACCAGCCCTATGCGCTCAGCGTGCAGCGGGCATGAGCCACACATGTCACAGATCAGCTGGAGGGCCGCAGTTAGTGTGCAGAGTTGGTGAAATGGGGCGGAGAAGGTGGGCTGCTACTGGAGAACACAGGGTTCTTCCCCCCCGTCTGATGAAATAGTGAAAAGATAGCCAGTTCTTTCTGACCCTCTGGATTAGAATGGACTAAGTCTACTCTACGCTCTACTCTGCTGTAATACCTGTAACACTTCGTTTCCCTGAAGTCTATGTCTGCTGGATGGTGAGCCTCTTGATGGCAGAGATTGGTCTTGATAAGTGAGCAGGTGATAAATGAAAAGGAGGCAGAAGGAAGCAGAGTTTGGGCTGATACTGAAACCCAGCTACAAACAACTACCCTGCGATACTGGGACAGTGAAACGTGCCCCTGAAAACACTGCCCGTGATCCTGCAGCCACGGGCTGCGGAGAGGCCAGTGGGAGTGGGAGATAGAAAGCAGGCTAACTCTCAGTTTCTAAAAAGTCAGAACAATAATTGAACTTAAAATACACAACACATTTAACCTTTTCCACAACATTTGCATTTCACAAATCTGTTTTAGAACAATGGTAAAATGGGGCCCATTTAGGCTCTATTTTTTTTTTTTAGCTTCAAGGTCACATAACAATCCTTTATTTATTTATTTTTTATTGTTGTTCAATTACAGTTGTCCCCATTCCACCCCCCCCACCATTACTCTCACATTTAGACGTTATTAGACATTATTTAGTAAAGATTAAATCGTGAGCGCTGGTAGGAATTGTTCTGTAATTATGCTGTTTCTTCACTAGATGGTGCTTGTGAGCCAATTAGAGAAAGAATCTGTGCTTTATTTACTTATGGGGAAACAAGGGAAATTTGTGAATTAAATAGAATGAGGCAATGAAAAATCAGAAAAATTTAAGACAGCTCTTTATAGTTGTTAGACTACTTGGAGAAAATTTCATCTTTCTTCCCCGTAAAAATGTTAAACACTAGGAAGAAAAAATAATACTCATTAAGACCATTACCATCGCCAAATTCTAAATATTTTGTAGACTAACTGTCCAAGCCTAGTGAATTAGAAAAATCCTCTTTCCTCTCCATAAAATACAACATTAATTTTGGCTGGAAGCAAAACCATCTAAATTGTTTTATGATGAGAGCATCATTTCATTTCCTAACGTTACTTTGGGAAATGGGTGGTTGTATAGATTTTAAATAGTGTCTGATAGGCAATATTCCTTTATGTTTATTCAGAGGCATTAGAGTGTGGAAATTCAAAGGGAAGGCTCTGGGTTCGCACGGCTTGAGTTTAAACCCCAGATCTCCCGCTTGCTAGCTGTGTTATCTCGATACATTCCCTCCCTAACCTTCCTTTCCCTGATCTTGCCAAATGTGGGTGCCATAGTTTCCATGTCATAAGATTGTTGTGACAATATAGCAAAAGAATTAAAACAGTGCTTGGCACATAGTAAGCCCTCAAAAAATGTTAGCTTTCCTGTCATTTCTACATTCGTAGCCACAGGGCAATCAAAGGAAATGCCAGTTTAATTAAATGCATGCTTTTCTCCTTTCTTTCACTGTATTAACTTTTCTGCCTCTGTCTATGAAACTGACATATTTTACCAAGTGTTTCTTTAGGCAGCAAACGCCTCTGAGAGTTCAGGAGTGGCATTTCTTGTCCAGTGTGTGGTGTTCGGGATAGTAGCTTAGCTGCTCCCGGGTTTTAGGAAAAGATGGTTTTGTTTTCTCACTATAGTCCATGAGATGAACACCTGCACTGACTGATACCAGCTTCTCCCTGGTGGAACCTCAGTTGCCAGCACAAATCCACAGGTGCCACATGTTTGCCCAGTATGGCAAAGAAAGAAAGGTGTGTGAGAAAGAAATTATTCAAAATGAACATTTTCTTCCTTCTGCAAATGGTGGCAATATGGATGTGAAAAAGA
Source organism: Pteronotus mesoamericanus (assembly GCF_021234165.1). Taxonomy (NCBI): domain Eukaryota; kingdom Metazoa; phylum Chordata; class Mammalia; order Chiroptera; family Mormoopidae; genus Pteronotus; species Pteronotus mesoamericanus. The sequence continues at coordinate 371,924 of NW_026555123.1, forward strand.
ACAGAGGAAAAATGTTCAAGTAGGTTTATCGAAACTGAAAAAGGGCTCTGTCCCCATGTAGGAAGACCCTTAAATGGATGAGTCCCAGTTCTAGCTTATCATTCTGTCTTCAGTGCACATGACCCCTGGGTCCTTATTCCCAGCTCACAGCATGTGACATGGTGGACGATACCTGTGTCCCCTGCTCTTAAACATAGAGGATGATGTGAACATGAGGTAAGTGATTTCGTGGATGGACACCAATAGCCACAAGGTAGCAGGTATTTAGCAAGAGTCACTCTGTGCTTAGTGTGGTGGTGGGAATTCTACCCGAAACATCACCTTTAACCTTCCCTACAGCCCCACAGAATAGCCGTGATTGCCACCCGCTGTCTAGCACCAAGGAGTACCAGGCAGCATGTTCACGGGCAGCGAGCGGGGGAGCAGCATCCGAACGCAGCGCCATCTGACTCCAGAGCCTCGGCGTCTCTCTCTGACCCCGAGAGGCCAATTCAAACACAGACACTGTCTGAGCTGGTTCTGGAATTACAGGCAGCACCCCAGATGACACACGTCCTAATTGGTCTTTCCTGCCGAGACATTAACTTGTCAGCATCGGGCATTATCCTTCATTAGTTTCTCTCCTGCCCGGGCAGTTAAAGACTCAAGCTGCCCTTCATAATTTGAAGATGATACTTCTGCGTGCGAGGCTGTGGCTGAGAAAAACCAACCCCCGACGAGCCGTCTTCTCCACATCATGTATACATGCAGATTGCTTTCTGGTTTGTGGCTCCCGCCTCTGCTGGCAAGACGTTGCTTCTGTGTTCCGCTCTGCCAAAGTGTGGTTAGCTGGAGCCGACGCTGCGCTCGCCAGGGCGGCCTCTGTTCTGGTCCCCAGCCGCTCTTCGCCTCTGGGTGGAAGCCCTGTCAGGCATCTTTTGGCTGTTCAGGCTTCATAGGCAGGACCTGTTTAAACAGTGTGCCGTGGTCCTTTTAACACCCATGTCTGGTCCACTCGATCTAAGTTGTGATGATTCACTTTTTCAAGGCTGGTGGATCGAATGAACTGCCATCCATAGTTATTGGATCTTGCCATTTGTTGTTCTCAGGCCTGAGGTGCTTGTTCATGGGACCGGAGGTGCTGGCTGTGTGTTAGAGTTATGAGGAGGTTTGGTGACCCCCCTTGTTTAATAAAACTTCACGGCAGTCCGGGGCTTGGCTGCTCTGCCAGGCCCGCTAGTCTGTAATTTTTATCCAGGCACCTACGTCCAGTAGTCGGTGCGGAAAGACAGCTGGGTCCGGGAGTGGGCGTGTGCTTGATGGCAGCGGGTAACGATGCCTTGCCGTTCACCCCAGCAGAAGGCAGCCGCAATGGACACGTCTCCGTTGCCCAGCAGCATCCACCCCCGGCCTCTTCCTCTCTGGAGAACGTTTTTTGGCTGCATACTTACGAGCTAGGCGTTCGATTAAGTCAGGGTTTCTCGACCTCGGCGCCTCTAATGTTTGGGTCCAAACAGCCCTCGTGGTGGGAGGCCGACCGGTGCGTGGCAGGGTATGAAGCAGCCTCGGGGAGCTTCGTCGCTGAGTGCCAGAGCGGCCTCCTCCCCTCCGCCTGCGTCCTGACAGTCAACGTCCCCTCCGCGCGTCACTGAATGTCCCTAGGGGAGCAAAATGGTCTGCCGTGGAGAACCGCTGGTCAAGGATGTTAACTAATTCAACCTTCAAAATAACTTTACGAAATAGGTAGAATTATTTATTATATTATTTCCCATTTTATAGGCAGGGAAGTAAAGGCCTATAATGTTAAGTAATTTGCCCAGCGTCATATGAAGAGTAGTATTTGAAGCTGAGGTAATAGTGTAAGTCCGACTCCAAATTCTGATGTCTTCTACCTCTATGCCATGCTAACTACTACTGTATGAATCTTGGGTTCTGTTACTTATGCATTGGCTGTGTCCTCTGATATCACCTCTTCCCAGATTGTATGTAAGTAGTTTCAATCCCTGAATATATTTTACTTTTTCATAATTCTACGCCCTTGCACATGCTATTCCTACCACCTAGATTGACTTTGCTTTCTCTCTCTGTATAAAGAGGGCAGACTAATCTTTATATCCTGAGCTCTACTGTCCCCTGTTCTATGGCACTAGACCTGCCACTGCTCACAGACCCACCCGCTTCTGTGCCAACCAAGTGCCATAGTCTAGACACGTACAGAGAGAACACGGGCGAGAGTAAACGTTCTTCTAAAAGATGAAAAGGAAAGAAAGCAGACTGTATCCTGAGAGTTAAAATGCATAATAAATATACCGAGTATCAGATTAGAGATGTACAAAGTTACTTTGAAGAAATGAAATTGTTTCCTGGTTTATGAGATTTGACTTTTTCTTGATGAAAGTATTACCATATTCAAAGAAAAAAACCTGTTCATTAGAAAAGGATTTGGAAGTGCAGAAATAAAGTCAGAAACAATTGTGGACAATCTCCATCTCCAGCGCTGTCCAGGCATAAAGCGGGTCCTGTCTCGCCCACGGAAGCTTCCAGTTAGTCTGCTGGTTATGACCACAGTGGACATGAGGACATCGGGGTAGAAGAGCCATAGAGCTGATACTGTTAGGGGTTTGGACACCCCATTAAACCATCATTTCCCAAAGGATGGAGCACATACCACAGGGCCGAAACAGGAAGAGGCAGCTGATACACACATGTCACTCAATAACACAGGCTCAAATGGTGAGAGTGCAACCTACCTACCATTTTTCACAAGACCTTCTGGTATATCAAGCAGAAAGTTTTACTTCAGAGCCAGAATGTCCTTAATGCCTAGCACTCACTGGACTCCCTGTGAAGCGCAGACTTGAGACCACCTAGGAGTGAGTATCGGCAGAGAACGAGAGAGGTCTTATAACTCCAACATGTAAAGTTTCGGGAGACAAGAAAAAATCAGCAAAGGAGACCGAGTGAGAGCAGCCCCTGAAGCAGAAAAAGAACTGTGAGGGAACGAAGTCTCCTAAGCAAGGCAAGGCGTCGGGCAAAGAAAAAACTAATGCTGCTGCAGGAGGAGGGCGTGAAATGAGAGCCACACAAGAGGGCGGGAGCGGCGGCCGACGCCATGGTGTCCGTGACGTGAGAGCAGACGGGGCCGGGTGCCCTCGGTCAAGCCGGCCCCGGAGGGGCACACGGGCCGTGCACCGTTTCTAACGGGCAGGAAGCGGGGTGTATCCGGGAGGAGATGTGATGGGGAAACATGGAAGATACATTTCTGATGGCTTCTGTCTGCCCAGTGAAACTGGGACGAAAGCCTGGAGCCCACAGGGAGGAGGCAGAGGAGGGGTTTGCTGCCGCCACAGAGGAGCGTGAAATCGATTTCTAGGGGAGCAGGGCAGGGGCGGGGGGAGGGAAAGGAGAAGTGCCAGGCAACGCCGAGAGCCCTTGCTTTTCAATTTATTTTTTTAAATATATCTTACTGATTTGGCTATTACAGTCGTCCCAATTTTTCCTCCTCTGCCCCCTCCACCGGGCACCCCCTTCCCGTCAGCAATGTCCCCCCTTAGTTCATGCCCATGGATCATGCATGTGAGTTCTTTGCCTGCTTTCCATTTCCTGTGCTGTTTTTAGCATCCCCCTGTCTATTCCGTACCTACCAGTTTGGGCTTCTTATCCCTGCGCCTCTCCCCCCATTCCCCTCCTTCCCCTCCCTGCCGGTAACCCTCCACATGGTCTCCATTTCTATGATTCTGTTCCTGTTCTGCTTGTTTGCTTAGGGTTTTTTTTTTTTTTTTTGATTTGGTTGTTGATAGTTGTGCATTTGTTGTCATTTTAATGTTCATAGTTTCTAGTTTTACCTTGTCTGGGAAGCACTTTATCTGCCCTTCCATTCTAAATGATCGCTTTGCTGGATAGAGTAATCTACATTGTAGGTCCTTGCTTTTCATCACTTTGGATGCTTCTTGCCAGTCCCTTCTTGCCTGCAAAATATCTTTTGAGAAATCGGCTGACAGTCATATGGGAACTCCTTTGTAGGTAACTCTCTGCTATTCTCTTGTTGCTTTTAAGATTCTCTCTTTATCTTTAACATTTGGCATTTTACTTATGATGTGTCTTGCTGTGGTCCTCTTTGGGTCCAACTTGTTTGGGACTCTGTGCTTCCTGGACTTGTATGTCCATTTCCTTCACCAAATTAGGGAAGTTTTCTGTTATTATTTTTTCAAATACATTTTCAATTTCTTGCTCTTCTTTTTCCTCTTCTGGCACCCGTATGATTCACATGTTGGTACATTTGGAGATGTCCCAGAGGCTCCTTATTCTATTCTCATTTTTTTGAATACTTTTTTCTTCTTGATGTTCTGATGGAATGCTTATTTCTTCCGTACGTTCCCAATCGTTGATTTGAATCCCAGCTCCCTCCCCTCTACTGTTGGTTCCCTGTGGTTTATTCTTTATTTCACCTAATGCAACCTTCATTTCTGCTTGGGTCTTTTTTATGCTGTTGCAGTACCCAATGATTTCTTTGAGCATCCTGATCACCAGTGTTTTGAGCTGTGCATCTGACAGGTTGCTTATATCCATTTCATTTAGTTCTTTCCTGGAATTTTGTCCTGTTCTTTCGTTTGGGCCGTATTTCTTTGTCTCCTCAATTTGTCAGCCTGCCTGTGTTTGTTTCTGTGTGTCTGATAGAGCTATTTTGACTCCTTGTCTTAGTAGCATGGCTTGTTGTAGAAAAGTCACTGTCTAGATGAATGTGCCTTCTTTAAGTCCTTGGTGGTTGGACCTCCATACAGCTTGATTTTCTGATGAATCTAGGTGATGTTTGTTTTGTAGTTTAGTTGTAATTTTTGCTGTGATAGTGCAGGGAGGTGAAGTGTGTTTACTTATGCCTCCATCTTGGTTGGAAGTCTCTTAATCTGCTCATGGCCAGCTGGGTGGTCCAGATGGTGGCCCCTCAAATGCATGCCCAGGAGCCCTTTCTAGGTAATTGGAAATAAGGGTAAAATGAGACCCATTGTGTGCTGGCTTGCTCTTCTCTAGTCACATTGAGTTTCTGAGGCTATGCACACAGTAGACAGGGTGTTGGATTTTAGTAGCATTAGGAATCTGTGAGAGGGGCAAGGGAGTTGACTTAGAAGTGCATAAAACACGCCAGGCTATAAAATATTGCTCATGTGAAGTTCTCGGGGTTTTGTATTAAATTAATAGATTATAATGTTTCTTTAACTTAATGTTAATCTGTTGGTAAATGGGGAATACTTAACATTTTCAGATTAGGTTAAAAAACCAAACAAAAATCTAACAACTTTATTGATGATTTTACATTTTTGTGTGATATCAATTGATTCATTCTTCTAAGACTGATTGTCTATGTTTGTGCCAGGGTATAGGTTCAAGCAATGGCACGCAGATGAATGAGACAAGATCTTTACTGGCTCAGAGTTGTATTTTTATTATTTGAAAAATAATATTAAGAGCTTATGTAGTGGTTACAAGGCCAAATCCTAAATACTAAAATACTAATAAGCGACAGGAATAACCAGAGCAGTTCTGGAATCTGACTTACTGAGCTCTTATTCTAATTCTTCCATGTGCTATAGCTACAAGAAATCCAGGAAGTAATTGAACTTTCCTGAACCTGTGTTTCCATGTTATACAAAGGAGGTAATAATATATCTTAATTTTAGGGTTGTTACTAGGATTATGCTGTTTGATGTGTATTAGACACAGTAGAGTTATTAGCCCATGAGGAGTGCTCAACAAGGACAAGTATTTATTAGCATAGTAAATACTAATTTATACAGTATTTTGCAAATGCCAAAGAAGGGGTGACTAACTGAAGGCATGTTCACACTATTAGTTTTTCCATAAAGGTTAAGGTGGCAAAGCAAGAAGTAAAAGTTAGCCTACCCAAATGGTCACACATCAGAAACAACATTACTAATAAATTAGAGAAGTTATACTACAAAAAGTGAACAAGCAATTATTTATATGACACAAAGAAAGGGGTAAATGCTTTTCAGAGACAGATGATGTGAGCACTCAAGCGGGGCACAGCCACAGGAGCGGCACACCAGGCTGGGCGGGAATCGCCCAGAAGCAAGCAAAGCGACGTAGCAAACGGACCAGTGGAAGTTTCAAGAGTGGCCGGAGGAAAGAGAACTGAAACGTCCACGGACCGGACCGAGTGTCCCCTCCACCTCAGGCACTTTCAGGAAGGCAGCGTTGGCCTTTGTGTGTCAAGAGTGAGATCTGTTCTTGCCACATCAGAGGAGACATGTATTCAGCACTGATAAATGATCTATAAAATATTCATGTGTTGTGATGCACCTGAAGTAGTCTTTAAAATGGTTTGTTCAATTTTCTTTGCTAATTTTGTAGCAAAGTAGTTTTAGAGCGTCCCATCTCAAATGGCTGGATCGTTTTGTCAATCCACCTCACCTAACTATAATACCCATTATTTATTTAGTCCTCACAGTGTAATTTACAAAGCACTCGTGTGTAAAGCTTTTTTTTAAATCCTACAACAGCTTTGTTAAATAGGCATGTTCATATCTACTTGGTAAAGGAGAACGTGAAGCTTGGAGAATTCAAGCAGCCTGCCCGTGGGCTGCACACCTGCGCCAGGGGCGGAACTAGGGTTTGAACGGCGGCCCGCCCGCAGGCTCCAGGTCTGTGTGCTTTCCGTGACTGTTTTTTCAGAAGTTAACTTTTATCATTTGAAATGCCGGACAGTGTCCTTGCAGATGATCTTTATGTCCCCATTTTCTTCTTGCAGCTGCACCAAATATTTCATAAAAGGGATTTACTAGTTCATAGAAGGGATGTTGCCTGGGAATTATTTGACCGTGTTGTGCGCACATCTGGCCCGCTGGCCCACTGGCCCGGCGGCGTCTGCCATGTTGTCGCCGAACCCTGTCTGGGCAGTGCGTTTCCCGGTTCCTCTGCGGTGTGGTCCACCGCGACAGCAGTGGCATCGCAAGGGGCTGGGGACCCGGTTTGTGAATCTTGGGAACGGTTCATTTCTCATTTGGCTTTGATACTTAGGAAGTTCATTGATGTTAGCGTCTGTGTCCCTGTGTCACCACCGCAGAGTCTCTGTAGTTCTCCTGACTTCTGGCAGGACAAATGGTCAGGCCCGCCTTGTACTGGCCTTGCCCAGCAAGCGGTGTCTGGAGATCTGAGGGGTGGGCGTGCTCATTGGCGCTGAGCTGCAGTGGTTCCCAGGCCCTTTCAGTGGTCACAGGCACCTGGTAGGTATTTCTTTTTTAGCTGAAAAAAGTGAATCATGAATATATTCTGATATTTTATACTCCAATGTAAAATTATAGGGTTTCTATTTAATTCCTGTAATTTTACAGGTGTACCTCTTACACTGAATCTTGATTACTAATGATGTTAATACATTTATATGCTATATATAATGTTAGAGTTACATATTATATATTATTGGAGTTATATATAGGAGTTATATATAGTGTTATAGTTATACATAATAGTTTCAAAATCACAGTGATATTATCATTACTAATGATAAGATATTTAAATGTAGTTTAAGATCTTTTTGTAGTGCTTTGTGTCCTTAGGATATATTCCACTATTGAGATACACTACAAATAATGTATTTAAAAATATTTGAAATAGTTCTTCTCTATGTGGTTATGTCAGCAACTTTACATTCAGCTAGGCTTACTTATTTTTAAATTTGGGGGATTACTTCTAAAACATATTTTTTTTCTCGATTATGTGAACCCTTAACATGTCCAGAATTAAAACCCTAAAACAAAGTTCATTCAGGTAAGTCTGACCTCCCTCTCTGTACCCTTCCCGTGTTCCCTCCCCCCGCCATAAGTAATTATTTTTTAGTGTTTAATTTTTTTGTTCTATTGTTTCTTTTCAAAAATGTAAATAATACAAATATACATTTGTATTCCCTCATTTTGTGGGTAAAAGGTAGCATACTTTAAACATTTTTCTGTATCTTGCTTTTTCCATTTAATACATTTTGGAGTTTCCCCATAAACTTGCAAAAGATTTTTTGTTTTTTCAATCAGTGTTTAGATTTTATTCAATGTGAGGAGCGGTAAGTGTTGTGCTATAGTTTTGATCTACATTTCCCTTCCTCTGGGTGGGTTGAGCAGACAACCTATTTTAAGGGCCAATTGCCCTTCACTCTCTGAAACCATTGGTTCAGCGCCTCCCCCCCCACTAGGCAGTCTCTGGACACTTTTTGGGTTTTCACCACCGGAGGGCGGTGCTCCGGGCCTCTCAGGGTGGATTTGAGAGGCTACTGAGCACCCTATGATTGACGAGGTGGCCCTCCTACAACCGCAGATTAGCTCCCTGAAAAGGTCCACCGCGCGAGGTTGAAACACCCAATAGTGGACATCCCACTGATATTTCTCATATCGAGTTTTGTTTCTTATTTTTTCCTCATTGCCAGAAACTCTTTGTAGGGTTTGTTATCGCTGTTAACAAAAATTGGTACTCCTAGCTCTAGACTTCGAACTGAAGTGCATGCTCAGCAGATGCGTAGAGAACCAGCCCAAGGTCGGCTGTGCCCCCTCCATTGCCGAACCCCGAGTTGAGAAGGAGCCTCCTGCCGTTTGGGTCCCTGAGGCAGTCCGATTGATGAGAGCCCTCCCAGCTGACCCACAGGGAACACATAACGCCAGAAACAGTGTTGCTTTAAGCCACTGAAATGTTTCAGATTGTTTGTTAACACAGCAAAGTCTAACCTACTTTGATGGATACCATCCGTTCATATTAAGGGATGTTAACCCTTTGTCTGTGATAGAAACGTCAAATAATCTTCCCAGTTTATCATTTGCGGGTTTCCTTTGCTGATGGGGTGTTTTGCTTTGTAAAAATTAGAGTAGCTCCCCCTTATCCGTGGTTTCACTTTTTGGGGTTTCCGTTACCTTCAGTCAACCGCGGCCTGAAAATATTAGCCAGAAAATTCCAGAAATAGACAACTCACAGTTTTAAATTGCAGGTGTGTGAGTAGTGTGATGAAATCTCGCGGGTCCTGCTCTGCCCGTGAATCACCCCCTTTTCAGCGTCTCTGCGCCGCAGGCGCTCCCCACCCCCTAATCGACTCTCCTCTGGTCTCAGCGCTGGCATTCAAGTCGCCCTTGTTTACTTAACAATGGCCGCAAAGCACAAGGGCACTGGCGCTGGCAATTGTATATGCCAAAGGGGAGCCTTGAAGTGCTTTCTTTAAGTGAGAAGCCGAATGTTCTTGACTTAATAAGGAAAGAAAAGAAAACTATATGCTGAGGTTGCTAAGAGCTATGGTAAGAAGATCTTCTGTCTTTGAAACTGGGAAGAAGGAAAAAGAAATACATGCTAGTTCTCTGAGTGAGTGCACATTTGCATTCATTACCGTGTATTGTTACAATTGTTTTATTTTATTATTAGATGTTGTTACTCTCTTACTGTGCCTAATTTATAAATTAAACTTTATCTTAGGTATGCATAGGAAAAAGTGTAGTATATGTAGGGTTTGGTACCATCTGAGGTTTCAGGCACCCACTAGGGGTCTTGCAATGTATCCCTGTGGGTAAGGGGGGCAGTTGTATTATTATTATTATTATTATTATTAAATTTGTAAAAAATATACTCAAATTTCTCAGTCTTTTCCTTTGCTGCTTCTGGGTTTTGAGTCATGGTTAGGGAAGTTTTCCTCACACCCAGATTATTCAGAAATTCGGTCATGGTTTCAGCTAGTGTTTTTATGGGTTTTTAACAATATATTTAGATTCCTTAGTCACTTGGTGTGAGAGCCATATATGTTTTCCCCAAATGACTCTTTAATTGTCTCCAAACCACTTTTATTGTCTCCAAACCATTCATTTCCCCAAATTATTTGTGATGCTGTGTTTACTACACATTAAATTTCTATATGTATATTAGTCTGTTTCTGGATTTTCTATTTTGTGCGTCTGTTTATTCATGAGCCAATATCATACAATTTTAATTATAGGGGATTTAAAATATATTTATTGTCTGTAAGACCACATATTCATTGCTCTTATTTTAAGATTATTGCTTACTGTTAATGCTTCTTCCAAACTTTCTAACATAATTGTCTAGTTTTCAAAAATTCTGAGAGCTGTGTTTGTTTGGATTTCATAATTGCAAATAAATGTAGGGAGAAATGACGTCCATATGATGTGGGCTTCTCTTCAGGGGCGTGACACGTCTTTCCATTGTTCTGCTTTTGTGAGACTCAGAGACTTTTATAATTTTTCTCAAATAGGTTTTGAACATTTCTTCTAACCTACTTTCAAAGTATGTTTTGATAAGGCAGAAAATATTTCTTACCGATTATTTTTGAATTAGTGGAACCTCTGAGTCCTTACTGTATCACAGGCTGGTAACAACACCCTAGTCTGCCCACGGATTAGGCCGCAACCAAATTTTCTTTTTTGGAATGAGGAGAGCAGGTCTTGTTTGATATCCCAGACAGTGGGATGAGAGGAACTATAAAATGAGCACTAGTGGGATGATAATCTTCAGCTCATCTTTTTTAAGTTTATATTTTGTAATCAGTTTCTCCTTAATATTTTCCTCTCTTAAAGAACATAATCTCTTTTTCAATTCCTGTCTCTTACCGTGTGGCATAAAGCACATTTTCCACAGTACAGGACATTCTGAAACATTGCTATAAAATAATATTAGATACAACAGGAAAACTGAGCTCATATATTTTTAATTGCATACAGTTCAAATATATATATATACAACATGAACTTAGCCTAATTTTGTTTGTACAAGTTGGGGGTAAACGCAATGCTATAGGAATTAACCACAGATTATAAGGCTCATAAATGGGTGTCCCTGTGAAATAGAACTTCTTTCTGGAACAGGCTTTTAAATTATAAGTGCAAGTGAAACTAGCATTGGCAAACAGTTGTGGTTTAACCTAAATGCAGGACATAAAGTGTTAACATTTTACCCACTTTTTTTTCATTCAAATAAAGATTTTCCTCCTCCAGCTGGGTTTTGCTAAGGTAGTAGATACACTTTAAAACATTGTTAGGTGGGCCATTCTTACAAATAGCTTTCTTGATTAAAAAAAGGTTGTACACGAGGCTTTGCTCTCTTCGCACTGTCGGAGGCCAGGGGCGCAGGGGCGCAGGCGCGGCCGCGGGCGAAGCGTGCACCCTGGAGCCACACACGAGGGTCAAGCCCTGGGTCTGCTGGTCTATGGCTGTGTGACTTGGGCAAATCAATTGACCGGATTGATCATACCTTTGACCTAATAAGGTTGACACGAAGATTGAATGAGCTATCATTTTAAATTCTTAGAGCAATGTCCGACAAGTAGTAAACTATATAACTCTGGGATAAATTAAAAAGAAAATGTATGCATCTTTGTTAGCATCTTAGTTCAGGTGACATTAAATCAAAACCATCCCCAAAGACGGCCCCAGACAGGGGCAGGGATGGGAGTAACCCAGCTGGGAAAGGCGCGGCCGGCGACCTCTCTGTGTGGCAGAGCAGGGATCCCCAGTGGGCTCTTCCCGTAGGAATCCCAGGCTTTCCCGCCAGCTGGGGACCTCCTTCCTTCCCTCTCTCCGAAGATTTCTCTGGGTCGGCCCAGGAGAAGAAGTGGGACCCTGCAGAGCTTGCGGTGGAGGCCACCGGCTTGATTCGCTGCCTGGGACGGGGTGGCGGGGGGGCCCTGGAAGCAGAGGCTGCGACGGTGAAATTGGGAGCAGTTGGCCGACAGAGCCAGCCCCGCCTCCTCGTGTTTTGCTGCTTCCTAGTTCATAGAAGGCTGCGTCCTTCCTAGTTAACTAGCTCTTCTTACTGAAGCTTAAGTGCATATCCCTATTTGTAAGTAGGCAATAAGGGGAGTGTCTGTCTTTTGAATTATATTGGACTCAAAGGGAAATGAGAAACAATACAACTCAGCATCCATTTCCCATTATTCCTCTTCGTATTGCTTCCAAAAGGGAAACAGAACACACTTCCTTCATAAGGGCGTTTTCTGGTCTGTGTTGTCATTGGTTTCCACGAATAACTGCAGTTCATGCTCAGGGAAACCGCAAAGGGTGACATCAAACGGCAACTCAGGCAACTGTGTGCAATTGTTCCGATGGCATAATGAATCTTGAGGGCCCTTATTCAATTGTCTGCTTTCACAGAAAGTTTAACTGTCTGTGCTTGCGGAGGAGATTGAGCAGCAAAAAGTACTAATACAAGGTAGAGTGATGCTAGAGCCAACCCAAGCAAAATGCCTTCAGCTCCCATTCTCCTCACAGACTCAAAGGCTACGTGTGTTGTATCTATATCATAGGGTTCCCTTTTTAACCTTTTGCATCCATTCCTTTGTTCATTCATTTATTCAACAGATATTTATTTAACACCCACAACATGCTCCGCACTGTTCCGAGGCCTGGGCACCCTGAGGAGGACGAGGCACAGAGCTTGCGTTCTAATGGAGGAAAGTGTATAATTGCATAATTAAATAATGTAATGTCAGGGTGTGATCGGGGGTCAAAGACTAATACAGCAAGGTCGGTGACTATGTTATATCGGATAATTCGAGAAGCTTCTCTGAGGAGAGAACATTTAAGTGGAGGCTTGTGCAAACTTGGGAAGGAAGCCCAGGACTTCGGGGGAACAGCTTGCAGGCATAAAGGACACCAGGGACAAAGGTCGGTAGTTGGAGGATTCTTGGGGCAGTTGAGGAACAGCAAGAAAGGGAGTTTGGATAGTGGGTGAGTGTGGTGGGGAGAGTATCTGGACGATGAGGTTGGAGCGATGGCCAAGGACCAGATCATATAGGACCTGATTGGCTGTGGACATAATTCTTTGTGTGAATGGAAGCTGTTGGAAGGTTCTTAACAAGGAAATGAAATAAGATGGTTTATCACTCTCCCAGCTCATTGGCGGCTGTGTGCAGCATGGAACGTGGAAGGGCAAGAGCGGAAACAGAGAGGCGGATGGGCTCAAACAGCATCTGTGGCCTTTGATGGCAGAAACCTTGAAGTAAGGATGTGTTCCAGCACAAACCAGGCAGAATAAGCCTAGTATGGAATACAGAGAAGAGGATCTATAATTATACTGGAATTGATCCTTTATTATAGGACTAAGGGTTAAAGGTTATTACCAGTTCCATAGGAGAGGGAATTGGAGTTGGATAGCAAAACCTGGTGTACATCTTTTATGTGTAGTTTTGTATATTAATGTGCGGTGAAGTGTATAAAGTTTTCACTTAAAAATGTTTGGACATACATTGATCTAAGAAAATATTTAATTCATAGTTCTTTGCACCTTTGGCACATGCATGATGTAAATGTACTTTCTGAGCATGTCAATGAAATGAGTCAGACAATGACTCCAAAAATAGTGTGTGTTCAAACACTGGGCAATGAAGTAGAAGACAAAGAGGCTCAGGAAGATGCAGGTGGGCGGGCTTCACCCATGTGACCTGGGATCTGCTCGGAAGAGAGGTGGGACCGTATAGGCTGAGATTTCTTCAGCCAATATCCTATACCTTATCTTTGGGAAAATTTCTTATATTTTTGACCTTCAGCCAACACTTTTCCAATGAAACCTGTGTTTATGCAAAAACATTTGGTCTTCTTAGTAACTAACATTTGGTAATGAAAGCAACATCTGTATTCGAACCTCCGTCCCTGCAATGATGACTACACTCCAGAGGAGTTCTGGGAAGAGGAGTGGTTTCCCCGCCTCCGGCACTGGAGCGTGGGACCATCGTCGGGAGACTTCTCCTTCCGGCCAGGCTGGCTGGGCCTGCATACTTCCCCACATCGAGCATTTGTCAGGTTAGCTCTTTAGGGACCAAACGGTCCTTTTAACAAGCTCTGCGGATCACTGCGCTGTATTTCTTCATCTGCTTTGACTTTGAAAGTGATTATATGTGAGTTGTAACTCTTGGGGGACTGAGGAAAAGGAAAGGGTTTTTACCTTCTGGAAAGGCTGTTCATTCAGTTTTCAAAAAATTGCCAGAAAACCCCATTGTTTACAAATTTTTCCATTGTGTTCTGTTTATTTGCCAAGAAAAATCTTGCACCATACCAACTTGTGTTAGTAAAACAAATGGCTCCTTTCACAACACAGCTCAGCGTATTTGTATATTTACATGAGTTGTCCAGCACTGCTTTGGAAGGAAAGATTTAGCCACGTTCGCACATGTTTTGTTTTCCCTTGTGTGTAAGCTTTGACCTCCCCTCAAACTAGCTCCCAATGAACCCGCAGGCCTTGGATTAGTTGTAGGCATTTTGCTAAGCCCTCAGTTGGACAGAGTTTTGCTAGGTTCCTTGAAACAAATAGGGTGTTTTCAGGGAGCTTGAGCTAGTTTGAGTATCGGGGCAAATTGTGAGTGAACAAATGGCGGTGGACTATACTCTGTGGGTCCCACTTTCTTGGGAGGCCCCGAAGCTCACTAAGGCTCGTTGGCCATTATTTAATCTGCAGGGGCCAGTGACTTTTACCCGGTGCGCCACAAGAATTTTTGAAACATGCACAACCTGACTGTTTAGTCAGGAGCACTGACTTCTTTTCCCTTATACTGTCAAATAAAAACAATGACAACAGCCAACACAACAGCAGTCTGGTATGAACGAATCAAAATTATACCTTTTTTTTGGGTCATCACAGCAAAAAATATATTTTTTGGTGTGCCACAGAATTTTAATAATTACGTGTGCCATGAGATGAAAGAGGTAGAAAGCCACTGGTATAGGCTGACAAATGGCAACTTGCAACAGACCCAAAAGCATCGTGCCAGGCCAGCAGCCTGTCTAGAGCAAGGGGTCCCCAACCGCTGGGCCATGGACTGGTGCTGGTCCGGGCTTGTCAGGGACCGGGCCACAGAGCAGGAGGTGAGCTTGAACATTGTGCACTCGAATCATCCTGAAACCGCCTCTCATGCCCTTGGTCTGTGGAAAAATTGTCTTCCATGAAACTGGTCCCTGGTGCCAAAAAGGTTGGGGACCACAGGTCTGAAGGACCAGAGGCAGAGAGCTTGTGCTGTCCCTGTGGCCTTCTCTGCTTCATTAGTCACACTCCCTGGTAATCTCATGGTTGGTGTGGGGACCATTTTTCAGAAGATTCAAAAATTTTATAATTTATATGGTGCATTTCTCCAAGGAGCTGAAATTCTCAACTAGTCTCACACTTGTTCAACCTAAGCACTTGCTGGTTGGGCCACCTTGGGCAAATTACTTCATTTCTCTAACTTTGGCTTTCCTCCTCTGGAAAATAAGTCTAATAAAATCAATTTAACAAACCTGTTGTGAGGATCATGTGGCATAATATAATCAGCTGGTATGCTGCCAGCCACATAAAACGGCCTTCTGTGAATAGGAACTGCCGCTATAACAACCATAATTGGTATTTCGATAAGCTTTGGGGCTACACTGAGGAAGGTTATCTCCACTCCCATGGATCTGAGGGACAGAAAAGTGAATCTGCATAAGGGTGATGGACCCCATCGGTAGGTTGTTACTTTGGTCATTGATGCACCAAAGATTCACCTCCCAGTAACCAGAGTGTTTCATTCATAACAAGGAGACTTTGGCCATCTTCTGCAACATATTCTGACTTTGGGCTGGAATTAATCTTGAAGAGTTTTGGAAATCTCAGCTCTCCACCGTGAAATGAAACATTGTGTTTCCAAGGACACTCGCTCAGCATGTTGATGTTCACTGGAGCGTGATCACACCCCACCCCACTGGGGCCAAGAACAAGGCCAATACAAACCACCAATAGCTTAAGATGGAAATGTTAACATTAGTTAAAAAGGTTGCCAGTGTTTTGGCCAGTATAGGAAGGTCCATACTGGAGTCAGTGAAGGACAGAGTCACATAAGAGACCTCCACAGGCGTTTGAAACCAGCCGACCTTTGCTCTGTGTCCTCTTTTGTGCCTGCCTGGTTTGGCGGTGGAGAAGGGAGCTATGGGGAGGAGCCAAAACAATTCTCAACTCTTGGTTGCTGGTGGGGAGAGTGAAAGGCAGTCACTGACAACTTTGAAAAATCACCCTGCCTTGTCAGCACACATCACGCACAGGATTCTTGAACAGGAGGATACTTCCGTGAATAGTGAGTCGGTTTTCCTTAGTGCCAGATTAATAAATCATCCACATCCATGGGGTGCAGAGTAATAAATCATCCACATCCATGGGGTGTTGATTGCTCTTTTTGGAAATGGAGTAATTTCCTCCCATTGCTTGATCCAGTTTTGAATTTTCTTCCGTAGGTGTGCAAGAAACTGCTCTTTAGTCACCAGTCAGGGAGCTGGGTCCGCATTGCAAGTGTTATCTGATGGTGCCACCGCTCATCTGTAATTGTCCCGAATACCAGGATATTGGCTTTCAGGATGCAAAATGTGCATATGTCTTTTTTAAAAATTGAATTTATTGGGGATGCATTGGTTAATAAAATTATAAAAGCTTTGAGACTTCCAGTCATGATGGAGGCATAGGTAGACCTGCTTCACCTCCACACATAACCACAGAAAGAATTACAAGTAGACCTCAAAACAAATAACACCCTGAACTGTCAGAAAATCGAGCTGTATGGAAGTATGACAACCAAGGATTTAAAGGAGCCATGTTCATCCAGACACATAGGAGGGGCGTGATGTGGAAATGGGTGGAGAGGTGTGGAGAAGCGGCAGAGGCAGTGGCATGGTGGTCCCACATTCATGTGTGGTGGGTAAAAATTGGGAGGGATACCTTGGGAGCGAGCAGTCCTAGCCCCAGGCCAGGCTGCACAGCACAGGATTCCAGTGCCGGGAAGATAAATGTCCATAACTGCTGTAAAATCGGTGGGGTAAGGTGAAGAAGTTGCCGGATTTTCAGGAGACTCTACTTAAAGGGCCTGCAAGGTTTAGAATGCACACAAAGCCACCCACTGTGGGATTCAGCACCAGGACAACAGCTGGAAGGGCACTGGAATGGGTCCTGTCCTGAAGACAGGGCGAGTGCCCTGCAAAACTCCAGAAGCCAGGCAGTGGCATTGCCCCCTCTCTGAGTCCTCCCTCTACACAGAGCCACAAAGCAGGGACGTGGGCTGCCCTGCGCTGGTCATGACCTAAGGCTGCGCACCTGCGATTGCCTAAGGCTCTGCCCCATGCAATGTACAGGTGCCTTTTCTACACAGGCCACGCTGCTAACACAGGGAGTCACAGCAGCTCTACCTAATACACAGAAACAAACACAGGGAGGCTGCCAAATTGAGGAGACAAAGAAAGATGGCCCAAATGAAAGAACGGAACAAAACCCCAGGAAAAGACCTAAACAAAATGGAGATAACCAACCTATCAGATGCAGAGTTCAAAACACTGGTGATCAGGACGCTCAAAGAACTCACTGAGTTATGGCAGGAAAATAAAGGAAGAAATGAAGGTTACATTAAATGAAATAAAGAAAAATCTACAGCGAACCAACAGTGGAGGGGAAGAAGCTGGGATTCAAATCAACTATTGAGAACATAAGGAAGAAATAAGCATCCAACCAGAACAGCAAGAAGAAACAAGAATTCAACAACAACAATAATAACAAAAAAACCAAACAAGAATAGACAGCAGAGCCTCTGGGACATCTCCAAACATACCAACATCCAAATCATAAGGATGCCAGAAGGAGAAAAGGAAGCAGAAGAAATTGAAAACTTATTCAAAAAAAATAATGATAGAAAACTTCCCTAATTTGGTGAAAGAAATAGACATACAAGTCCAGGAAGCACAGAGAGTTCCAAAAGTTGTACCCCAAAAGGACCACATCATAATTAAAATGCCAAAGGTTAGAAGTAAAGAGAAAATCTTAAAAGCAGCAAGAGAAAAGCAGGGAGTTACTTGCAAAGGAGTTCCCAAAAGGCTTTCAGCTGGTCTCTCAAAAGATACTTCGCAGACTAGAAGGGACTGGCAAGAAGTATTCAAAGTGATGAAAAGCAAGGACCTACAACCTAGATTACTCTAACCAGCAAAGCTATTATTTAGAATGGAAGGGCAGACAAAATGCTTCCCAGATAAGGTAAAATTAATGGAGTTCATCATCACCAAGCTCTTGTTACATGAAATGTTAAAGGGACTTATTTATGAAAAAGAAGATCAAAACTATGAACATTAAAATGGCAACAAATTCACAACTATCCACAACAGAATCTAAAAAATAAATAAATAAACTAAGCAAACAAGCAGAACAGGAACAGAATCACAGGTATGGAGATAATTTGGTAGGTTATCAGCTGGGAGGGGAAAGGGGAAGAATGAGGGAAAACAGGCAGAAATTAAGAAGCATAATTGTTAGGTACAAAATAGACAGGGGGAGGTTGAGAGTAGCATAGGAAATGGAGAAGCCAAAGAACTTATTTGCATGATTCATGGACATGAACTAAGTTGAGGGGGGCAGGGGGATTGCTAGAGGGAAGAGGGGTACCAGGCATAAGGAATTAAAGAGGGAAGTAGGGGCAACTGTAATAGAATAATCAATAAAATATGTTTATAAAAAAGATTATCTAGGTTTCAAGAGTACATTTTTATGATACATGATCTGTATGTTGCATTGTGTGCCCACCACCCAAAGTCAAATCATCTTCTGCCAACATATTTGACCCCCTTTACCCTTGTTACCCCTCACCCCTCTTTCCTCTGGTAGCCACCATACTGGTGTCTGTGTCTATGAGTTTTTGTTTGTTTTTTTTTTATTTGTTCACTTGTTGTTTTCAGTTTTATATCCCACATATGAGTAAAATCCTATGATTCTTAGCTATTCTCTTTGACTTACTTCACTCAGCATGATATTCTCAAGGTCCATCCATGTTGCAAATGGCAGTATTTCGTCTTTTCTTATGGCTGAGTGCTATTCCGTTGCATGCATGTACCATGTCTTCTTTATCCAGTCCTCTGTTGAGGACACTGTGGTCATTTCCATGTCTTGGCCACTGTGATTAACGTTGCAGTGAACATAGGGGTGCACGTATCTCTTCCATGAGTGGGAAATTTTCATGCCATGGGCTCTAACAGAAAATTTAAACTTCCAATAAAGATACTCTTCAGGTTAGCTTTAATATTTAGGAATTTGGAGACCAAAAGCACATCTCAGTCATAGCATGTGCATGTTTGCTTCCCATGTAACAGAAGTCGACGTGACAGCGATGTGTCTCCCACCAAGAGTTCTACAATCTTCATTTTGAGAACACTTTTAGAAGTCTTCAGCCCTGTATCCTCATTCTACAAGCAGTATTTTTGTTACCTGTGGACATATTAATTTCTAGTTAATTAACAATGAGTAATAGTCACACTCTGTGGCACAGCTTTAGCAAGACAAGGGCACACGTGAACTTTCATTCCCAAGCTCTTTTCTCCCTCTCATTTTTTGTCCTCTCGGTTTTTCCTTGATTTTTTTTCTGTGTGCGCTTTAAAGTTATTTTATCTCGCTGTATTATTAGTTTCTTTTCAAAGCTGTTTTAAATCCTTTCTGAAATAACGTCATACTAACGACAAACAAATACAAAATAAATATTCATTTGTAATAATTAGACCACCCAGTTGAAATATCCTGGTAGTTTTCTCCTTGAAAAGGTACTGGCATTGTTGCTATTTCATCATTTTCCATTCCTTTTTTTTTTTTTGAAACCAGTATCCTGTGGCCTTGAAAATTTCCACAGAAGAACAAATAGTCCCTTTGCTTCTGGAATGGCCAGCCAGCTCCTGAGGAAACTGTATCATAGGTAACTGGTACGGAAGGAGCAAGAATAGAACTTTCTTTCCTTTTCTTGGCTTTCCGGAAGCCGACAGGCCGAGGCCTGGGCCAAGTCCCACAAGGCACCGCCCCGCACCCGGGGACTGACCGTGGGGCGAGCTGCCCGCCCCCGCCCCAGCACCCGCCGCTCACCTTGTAGGACGCGGAGCAGGCCCGCGCCAGGCTGCGGAAGGGGCCCCCAGAAGCTGAGACCAGCGCACCGCCGCTGGGCGCAGGGCAGCGAATGGCAGAACGTGCAATGCGGTCTCGCTTTGTGAGCTGCTAACATTCGCTTGCGTCCAGAAGGAAACCATGATGTGGGAACCGGACAGCGGGGTTACAGACCGACCATGGGAACCGCAGAGGCTCGTCTCCCTCCGTTCGCCTGCCAGACACCTGCCACCGGCCGCGGCGCATCTCGGCTGTGCACCCGGGTCGGGGGAGGGCCGGCTGGCCTCCGAACGCGGCCTTTCCGACGGGCCCTCCCCGAGGGCGCGCGAGCACGGGGGCTCACGGGCGCTTCCCGCGGGGGGACCGAGGACGTGGAAGGCCATCGGGAGGGTGGGATGCGGCCGGCACCTGGGCTCGGCCTGCGCTTCGGGGCAGTGTCGTGTCTACGTCGCCCACAGTCACCAAAGGCAGAGGAACGGGCCTGCGGGACCGCAGCTGAATTTCGCTAAGTTCTCCTGCGGAGCCATCCGGAGATGGGTTTTCATTAAAAAAGTTCTCAGGAAAAGCCAAGCATTCACTGAAGTCATTATTCCACAGACATCTGCATCTGCAACATACTTAAAATTCTTTTCATATCAATGGATTTAAATGTTATTCACCAGTAATTCTTTGGGTCTTTGAAGCTTTCAGTTAAAGGTTTCATTTAGGACTCAGTGTTTGTTGCCTTATGTTATTGACTCTCTGTTGCCGTCTCATGCCAGGGAGCTCTTCTGAAACCATTTGTCGAGGTGGGCCCGTCAAAATGAGACGTTATTTCCATATGCCTCCTTTCAACCAGGCTTATCTATTTGTGTTCATTTAGCATCTTTGTTCAATTATGGTAAAGAGAGGGAGTAATCTATGTAGTATTAACAAGTGAGTGAAGAGTCGAGCTTTACATTTATTTTGATTTTTATTACATTTTTCTCCAACTGAAACCTACTCTTTCTTCATGCATAATGATCGATATTGTAACAATTTTTTGAAACGCAAGTACAGGTATTGGCTTCAGAAGTTCTCATGTTGTAAGGAACGACATTATTCTTCCTGGATTTGGGAGTTATTTTTGATAAATGTTTAAAAAAAGAGTCTTAACAAATTGTTCCTAATTTCTGAACTAATTCACACATTCATTTAACAAATATCTGTGGTAAAAAAATGAAGATTGCCCCCCCTTTCAGAGTGCTGTCTAGATCCAGTGTCCATTGCACGTTGTTTAAATACCAGCAAAGACAGACAGTGGAGACGTCAAAACTGGGAGTCTTTTCACCAGTGAGACTGGTAATTAATGATACATATGACTTTCTGGCCGTGTGTTACAGTAATTCACCTGTGTGTGAAGTTAGGACGCAAATTAACAATCTCTGTAGCTTCATTCTGCATGGAGAGGCTTAATTCTTGGTCCTGTTGCCTTAATGCTGAATGGAGTCTGGTGTTGCTGATGCCAAAGACCCCTTTCTTTCCCTCGCCCTGATTTTCTCAATGAGGATAGAGAAGGGCTTTGTAAATAGAAGTACTTTCTAGAACATATTTTCACCCATTTGAACACTCTTATAGCATTCACTAGCCATCCCCCTGAAGGTACAAAGCAACGATGCTGGACAAGGGGACGTACAGAGAAGGCACTTGTGTCTCTTGTCACCGTTTGCTTTGGTCTCCTCCATCACTGAGTGTTCCTGTTTGTCTGTTTAAGTCTCGGGCTATGGAAATACTGAGGCCTCCGTGAGTTCTGTGGAAGATGGAAGTATTTAAATAGAACTGTTGTGATTTGGGGGGATGATATTTATACCACTCGACGAATATTGCTTTTACTGCGTATTTAAACAATGTATTAAAGACGAGGGAGCTGACCCGCAGTCAGCTTGACACTCACCAGAGGCAGATGGAGCGAGGGGCCCAGGTGCTACGTCTTCCACCGGAATACTGTGCCTTTTGCAAAAACACTGAGTATTTCACCATCCTCACAGTAAGTGACCAGGGGTGAACCCAGAGGAGGAAATGATTTAGTGATGTTTTGTAGAGGTCTAACTAAAACCTAACGTAAAGATCCAAGTCTTATACATTCAGGAATTTTACTTTTGATGTTGAGATTGGAATGAAGAAAACTGCAGCAAGGTTTAAAAAACTGTCTTAAATGATCTATAGGGGTGAAATGTTGGATGATTATGTAATGCCCGTTCCCTAAGAAGGAGTAACACTTTTTTCCTTGTGAAAGTTGCACTTTACAATGCAACAACAATTAAAACCTGACTCTAACAAATGTATACACATACGGCACATGTGTACACGCATTGAGTCATTAAGTCCTCGAATCATTAAAAAAGCCCCAACTTTACAAACTGGTAAAATAGTTTGGCAAAAAATAGAATTCTGTCAATTCTGTCCTAAAATCCTTTCAGGTGTGACTCTGGTTTGAACTGATCAATTGTGATTCCTTTTTGCTTCATGTAGGAATTGATGGAAACTGCTCCTACACCTCTCATCATTTTTTCATTAATCGAAGGATTGGCTCAAGAGTTACACTGAACCTTCTAAGTAGCATCTGGACTCAGCGGTAAGCTGTCAATAACGTTAGGTCAGGTGGGCGGAGGGCCCGGAGAAGGCAGGGCTGAGGGTGGAGGGGACTAAGGAGAGTGTTAGGGATACACTGGAGGATAGAGCCTCAGAGGTGAGGCCGAGCTGGGCTTATTTGGATTGTAAGAAGACAGTTTTGGGGGGACATTCAGAGGTTCAAAGTGAGCAGAGGTTATAGGCAGATCCATGGTGAGAGGTTGCGGAAGCGATGTCTGCAGCAGCCTGGTGGAGCGCAGAAGGCGGGCTGGTATTCAGAGACGCCGGGCAGGGTTTAGTCCAGAAGATCAGGGGAGGCAGCTGGCCATACGCAAGAATACAGGTTTCATTTGGGGCATCAGTCAGGCGTAAGCAAAGAGACAGGACCAGGAGGTGAGGAACCATGGGGTGTGTTCATACAATATCACATTTCTCTCAAGACTCTTTTTTATTATTTAAAAATGCTCTTTCGTGGGGTGAGCTTAACTAAGTCCTTTGTTTGGATCTTTCAGTTTTACAAATTTCTCTTTTTTTCTATATGAGGGAGAAGAGGAATAAAGGGCATAGGTTTCTTTCAGTGTTCTGAGACTCAACTTCCAACCAGCAGGGTTTTGGCAGGGGTGAGGGTGGGTGGGGGCTTCCCACGCAACACCAAACACATCTCAGACACCTGCAGGATGTCCAAACATTCCAAGCAACTTTAAACCACCAACCTGGAAGCTCTTGGACCCCGTGCCTCTGGGGTGTTCTGGAGGCTTCCTTACATAGTCACGATTGATTAAATCATTGGCCATTGATAATTGACTCAATTTTCAGTCCTTCTCCCCTCCCAGGAGGTGGCGGTATGCAAGTGGGACATCAACACCCAACCCTTTAATTATGTGGTTGGGTCTTCTGGCAATCAGCCCCCATCCTTAAGTCGGGGTGGGGTGGGTTTCCCAAAGTTACTTCATTAACATAACAAAAGACACCTTTATGACTTTCTTCACTTAGGAAATTCCAAGGGCTTTTGGGGCTCTTTGCCAAAACAGGGCAAAGACCAAATATATTTTTCTTACTCAAAATCAAAATATCACAGGTGGTTGCAATTTATTCATGAAAAATTTACAGTCTGATCAAGGTTGGGGCGCTGGGAGAAGAATGGGATTGTTGTACAGAGCTCAAGATTTACCGCCTGGTATACACCCCTAATGTGGCCGGGAAGAGATGCTCCTGTATCACCCTGGAGCTGAACTCCTCCTTCCTCTTGCATAATCCTCTGTTGGTGAGAGGCGGCCCTGCTTGAAAACGTAGGACTCAAACAAGGAGCCATGGAAGATGGGTTGCATCTTAAGAGACTTGTAAGCTTTGCCACCTTGCATGTTTTTGAATAATAACAAAAGTTCTGTGATATAGGTACAGAATTTGATAGAGGAGAAACAGTTTTCTGGATACAGCTACACTTTCACCCCACAGAGAATTATGTTCTACTCAACAGCAATGCTTGGAATGGTCAACAGAAACTCGTTTTATTTTCTTCCTCTTAGGGACCAACATAAAATGGATCTTTGCACTGTTTGGTATATAATATAACAGGTCACATCTCGACCAAATGATGGCCGGGATATGATAATGTAGGTGTGGTGGAGAAAACTGGGTCAAGAATAAGGGACCGTGGTGGGTCAGCCTGTGCGGA
Organism: Pteronotus mesoamericanus; assembly: GCF_021234165.1. Classification (NCBI taxonomy): domain Eukaryota; kingdom Metazoa; phylum Chordata; class Mammalia; order Chiroptera; family Mormoopidae; genus Pteronotus; species Pteronotus mesoamericanus. The sequence goes on from NW_026555123.1 coordinate 396,051, forward strand.
ATGAAGCTGTGGGAAGAAGGCAGGGCGTGGTTGTTTGGATGGTTAACACCCTAGGAAGTACGTTAGGTACTAATGTATTGCATGCTTTTCATTTTTCTTACATTTATTTTATTTACTGTCGGCTTTGGAATGATAACTAGTAAATTCTAGGAGAATAAAAAAGTGGCACCTGTGGACTATTATGAGGGTAGGGTGGAGGTCTTGTTTGGAAAGAATCTCTGTTAGGAAGCAGTATGGTTCACCAAAAATGAATTCAAAACGATTTTGTTTTTGGAAAAATCTGCTTGAGAAACATGAGTAGTGACATTTTTCTCAAAGATCCATGGGAAACCATTGAGCCATTGAAACACAGGGGTCCCCAGGGCTCTGACAGGGCCTTGCCCATAGGCGGGAGCGAATACTGAGCCGCGGGCTGAGGCTTTCCCTTCCGGAGCCATTCACATTCTCGCTAGAGATACTTCAGCCGCACTCTTACAAGGGTAAGATTTCACAGCCCTTTTGTTTTCTGTATTTATCTTACTGATCTTGACTGGACACTTGGAGCCGTAGAGGCTCCTTTTATTTCTCCTACGGGCCTCTTCTGGGTGTGGTATTTTTCATGGGTCAGCAGCTATATTAAACATCTTAAAAGGTACAGTCTTTATACTTTTTTTTTTCCCAGATGGTTCAATTGTTTCTAACTAATGTGAATGTCTTCTCTCCTGGCTCTGAGTTTTATGACTATTACATTTCGTTGGTATGCATAACATTATTTGGATGATGGTCTCTTGGTACAGAGAACTAAGAAGGAATTCTTATCTTTAGAATCTCTGATAACACAGCTGTCTTCGTCAAAAAAACAAACATGATCATGGTTTACTTGAGCTTAATTCTAGTGTGTGAAGCAGTGAGCATCTAGTTCAGGGTCCTGCTTAGCAATGCTTTGCTAGTGTGTGACCTCTTCCTACCTTTTCGACTCTCTGTGGAAGCTTGTCTCTGATTGCAAACTTCTTTGGTTTCTCTAACTGGCCCAATGTGGACAGAATGTCTGCTATATCCAGGGTCCAGGGTTAACAGCTCAAAGACATGGGAGAGTCCTATGGGACTGGGAGTAAGATCAAATAGAAAAACTGGTCTCACAGTATGTTAGAAATCAGTGCATGAGGTATAAGGATAATTTAAGAAAGGAGACCTTCGCCAAGAAACTAAAACAAAAGTACAGGACACTGAGAAATAGCTGAGTACTAATTAATATCTCCACATATAGTGCAAATATTACTTAGCTCATAAAGTTTGGGCCAGAGGATTATAATATGTGGACCAATAATATTAGCTTTAAGGTTATTTGTTAAGTGTTAAGTATGGCTACCAATGGAAACCTACATATGCACCTAACTAAATGGTGCTCCAAGCCTTCTCCTGCATTAAAATGATAATATAAAGAAGTAATTGGAAGAACTGGGCAAGTTATATCCAAGGTGGGTGACTCTGTAAAACCTTCCCAAAGGAAGTACAAGGAAAAGAATCTGGATCAAGTTTAAAAAAAAGAAAAAGGAAAGGAGAAAGAGGTGAGGCAGTTTCACAGAAATTTATGAAATTAATAAATTTCTAAATTCCAAGCCTATTTGATCAAGAACATCATGGTTACTAGATACCTGTTGCTTCTCCTGCTGACTGATTTAATTTTTATAAATAATGTTGTTAACTGAATATACATATTGTTTCACCTGCTCTTCTAATTGGCATTGCTGCTTGAAAGAAACTCTAGTGTAGGAAAAAGCCAAAGTCTATTTTCCTAATGTCTCCTCCAGACTGGCTGGGACTGGTGCAGGCCAAGACATCTAGTGGGTTTGGACCTTTCCTAAGTGTGGACTGGAAGACTCAGCAATACCCTGGATGTTTACATGACATTTGGGAAGTGAACGTACTTTCAAAATTTCAATGTTGGGTTCCATTATGATGTTACTGTCTGTATCGATATGACTGACATCTCCAGATATGATATTTCAAAGATTTGGGGATCCAGTTTCAATCACTTGATTTCTTTAGTTATTTTGAACCTATAATTACATGGTTGCTGGTTTTGCCATATTTGCGGGAGGGATTTCAGTGTTCCATGGAATTTGATCTCCTACTTTGTAAACTTTCTTAATTACTTTTATCCTCAGACCAAGGGGTGATAATAGGCTAGTGATGGGAAATCACACATTATTGGCTGAGTCCCCATGTAGAACCTCAGGAAAAAAATCTACCCAAGAGGAAGGCCCAGGGCTTTAGCTCTATAAATCATGCTTTAGGAGCTAGCAGAAGGCTCTTCCCTCCTGTTTACCACTCCTAGAAGTCAATCTATGGTGTACATATGGAAGCTGAGAGTCCATCTTGGAATAGTATTTGTGGTCATTCAGATTATAGTAAAGGAAGGCAAGAAACTTCCCAGTCTTGAAAACCCTGAAGCATTTGGTGATGTCTGACTCTCCTCCCAAAATCCCACTCTTATTTTTTTAGAATGCCCTTCCAAGTCATTTGGATGTCACTTCATTTTTCATGACTTTTATCTACGTGGCCAGTTTTCCATTCTTAGTCCTTCACTATCCACTTTCTCTTAAGTCACGGAAGAAATTAAAAGTTCTTTTGGTCTTAATCCTTCCTCTCTCTTTAGTTTTTAGTTAAATCACTAGCTACCTTTTTATCCCTAATACTAGCACAGTTTCTGAAATTATAGATTTTTGGATTTTCTCCCAGAAATGAACAAATCAGGACCTGGATTCCAAATGGTTGTTATTTACTTGAATAGCAATTACGATAGTCCCCCTTATCAGTGGGGGATATGTTCCAAGACCCCAAGTGGATGCCTGAGACTGAGATGATATAATACCTACATGATGAGATGGAGTGAGTGGAATGACACAGATATTTTTGGATGTAGTTGACAATGGGTAACTGATACGGAGGAAAACAAAACTGCACGTGAGGGCGGCTACTGTACTGCCTTTGACGAGCAAATTTAAAGAGGAAATGACAAGGATTGAGCACTAAAACTCTAGTATGTTCTATAACCTACTCTTTTCTTCTCATAAATGTATTTATTTGTAATAGAAAACAAACAAATAAACAAAAACTCTTGTCAGGGGTTGTAAAACTAAATACATAGACATTCATTGAGATCCGTAAGAGTAATGTCTACATTTACTGTATCACCCTTTTGGAACTAAGTGTTTCAAATATATTCTTTCAAGTTCTTATAGCAATCATGCAAGGTAATAATATGCATGATTTATAGGTGAGAAAACTGAAGTTTAGAAAGTCAACCATTAGTAAGTGGTAGAGCTGGTGTTCAAATCCAGGTCACTCCAAGTTCATTACAGAATGTCCCACTGTGTCATGAAAATGTTCTGCACAGAAAGTGATAGAGAATTTTGGATTGACACATTGTGTATTAATTTGAGGCTGCTTCTCTTTATTGAATGATGATACTTGTACATACTTCACTGTATGGTAGCAGCTTACAATGAATTAATGAGTTTCTAAAATGTCCTAGCATTTAGTTAGAAAAAAAAAGAAGTGGTAGGAAGAAGAAGCTAGTGGTTTATTCAGTGTTTTCTATGGGGCTAGGCACTTTGTTAAGAAATAGATGATCTGAGACTTCTGGTCAAGATGGAGGCAAAGGTAAACACAGCTCACTTCCTCCTACAACCATGTAAAAATTACAACTAAACTACAGAACAACCATCACTCAGAACTGTCAGAAATCAAGTTTAATGGAAGTTCAACAACTGTGGAACTAAAGAAATCACATTTATCCAGATTGGTAGGAAATGCAGAGACATTGAGAAGTGAAGGCTCAGAACAGACTGGCCCTGCACCCACATGTAGTAGATAAAAATTTGGGAGGGATAGCTTGAAAGTGAGGGGTCCCAGCCCTACACCATGTCTCCAAGCCCAGGGTTCCAGTGCCAGGAAGATAAGCCCCCATAACTTCTGGCTGTTAAAATCAGTAGGGTTTGGGTTGGTGAAAGAAACTGTTGGATTCCCAAGCAGTTCGCCTTAAAGAGCCCACATGCATATTTACTCAGACTCACTCCATCTGAAATCCAGCACTGGGGTAGCAGCTTGAAAGGCACCAGTGGCATCCAGGGGAAAGTGCAGTGTCGCGTCAGAGCAAGAGCTAGGGAACAGCTTTCTCCCAGACAGAAATAGGCAGAGGCAAGTGTTCCTTTTCTGAGCCCTCCCCCGACCAGCCACAGAGCTGGCAGGTGGGTGCCATATCTGAGATCCATCAACCTGGTTCACGTGATTTGCACTGCCCCGGTGAATTCCTGAGGCTCCTTTCCACCCAACTTACAGGCCCAACGAAGCTGTTAATAGTGGCTTTTCCACATGAATGGCTGGTCTCAGCTCAGGCTTTACATCTTCCCAACTCTTCTCAGATAAGCAACAGCCAGCCTCAGTGAGCCCCAAGGCCTGTACCTTTGGTTAAGTGACCCCAGGCCCAGCACTAGCAGCAGCCAGCTTTGGGTCACAGTTTGGTTTTGCCTGGGCACCTCCAAGCCCATCACAAGTAGCTGCCATCTCAGATGGCTTTGTAGCTCATGCTGGGTGGTCCCAGGAGGAAGACAGATGGTGGTTGACCCTGGCCTGCACCACCTGGGAAACTCCAGGGTCTGCATACCCAGTGAACAACTACAGTGTTCCACAATGGAGCATCACTACCCTGTTCCTGCACAGTGGATTGGTGATCACAGCCAGTATTTGTTGCTCACTGGCCTGGGTAAATCCCTCCCATTGATCTGCCATGGCAATCAAGGCTCAACTACAGGAGGAGAGTGTACTCAGCCCACACAAAAGGAGTACCTTGAATACCCAGCTTGGGTGATAGTGGAGGCTGTGCCACTGGACCCTACAAGACATTTACTACATTAGGTTGTGCTACCAATACAGGAAATCATAACAGCTCTACCTAATACATACAAACAAACATAGGGAATCTGCCAAAATGAGGAGACAAGGAAACATGCCCTGAATGAAAGAACAGATCAAAACTCCAGAAAAAGAGCTAAACAAAATGGAGATGAACAATCTATCAGATGTAAAAATCAAAACACTGGTTATAAGGATGCTCAAGAAGCTTAGTGAGTACCTTAATAGCATAAAAAAGATCCAGGCAGAAATTAAGAATGCACTTGTAGAAATAAAGAACAATTTACAGGAGGTTAACAGTAGAATTGATGAAGCTGAAAATAAAATCAATGCTATGGAACATAAGGAAGAAATAAATAAAAACAACAACGAGAAAAAAGAATAAAAAAAATGGGGATAGTGTAAGGATCCTGTGGGACTACTTCAAGTATACCAACATTTGCATCATAGGGGTGCCAGAAAAAGAAGAGAAAGAGCAAGAAATGGGAAATCTATTTGAAAAAATAATGAAAGAAAACCTCTAATCTGGTGAAAGAAAAAGACATGCAAGTCCAGGAAGCACAGAGTTTTAAACAAGATGAACGCAAATAGGCCTGCACCAAGACACATCATATTTAAAAGGACAAAGGTTAGAGATAAAGAGAGAATCTTAAAAGCATCAAGAGAAAAGCAAATAGTTACCTACGAGAAGTTCCCATAGGACCATCAGCTGATTTCTCAAAAGAAACTGAGCAGGCTAGAAATGATTGGCAAGAAATAAAGTCATGAAAATCAGGTACCTACAGCCAAGATTGCTCTACCCAGCAAAGCTGTCATTTAGCCTTGAAGGGCAGGTAAAGAACTTCCCAGCCAAGAAAAAAAAACCAAAGGCATTCGTCATCACCAAACCATTATTATATGAAATGTTAAAGGGACTTATTTAAGAAAAAGACTAAGATCAAAGCTATGAACAATGAAATGGCAATAAACACATACCTATCAACAACTGAATTTAAAAAATAAACTAAGCAAACAAGAACAGAGATAGAATCATGGATACGGAGAGCATTTTAATGGTTTACAGATGGGGGATGGTTTGGGGGAATGGGTGAAGAGGTGAGGGGATTAACAAGTACAAACTGGTAGTCACAGAATAGCCGTGGGGATGCAAAGTACAGTATAGGAAATGGAGAAGCCAAAGAACTCATAAGCATGACCCTTGGACATGAACAAAGATGTGGGGATTGACTGAGGGAGTGGAGGGTGCTGGTTGGGAGGGCAAAGGGGGAAAATTGGGACAACTATAAAAGCATAATAAATAAAATATAATTAAAAAAAGACATATATGTTCTTATTCATACTCTCAACCTACTGCAAGAAAGGTCCTTTTATTCCAGTTTAACAAGTGAGGTAGCTAAAGCTCTGAATGGTTAAAATTTGACAAGAGTCAAAAGCCAAAAGCTATTGTTAGTGGTGAGACTAAGATTTGTACCAAAGTCTGTTTTTGAACCTCATCCTTTCCAGTATTTGATAGGTTGTATATTAAAAAAATCATATTATAACTTATTTTTATCATAAATGATTTGAGAATAGATTGCATACATCATGATCTTTTATTTCCTGAAAACTTCTTGTGTATATCCTAAAGAAAAGAGCATTCTCTTATATAAAGTGTAGTACAGATATCAAATTTAGGAAATTTAACTTTAACATGATACTTTACAGTTTATACTTTAACTTTTTCCACTGTCTAATAGTGTCATCTTTAAACTATTCTTCCCCTTTTAACAGAGTATCCAGTGCAAGATCACATATTGCATTCAAGTGCTATCGTCTGTGAGTCTCCTTTAGCCAAGACAGTTCTACAGCATTTTTTGTTTTTATTTTTGCCTTTCAGAACACCAGCATTCTTGAAGAAAATGAGCTAAGTGTTTTATAGAGTGTCTGTTAATTTGGATTTATCTGAACATTTCATCCCAATTTGGGCCAGACTATGCGTTCTCCGCCTGAGTACTACACGAGGCTATCAAATCAGGGAGTATTTGATGTTTGATCTGCTTTTAATTGGTGATTTTAATTTTGATAGCCTGATCAAGGTGTCCTCGGGTTTCTCCACTGCAGAGGTACTATTTCCTCTCATTAAACTAGTAAATACTCAAGGAGATGTTCTTAGGCCATGAAAATATCCTTCTCCTCAAAATTTACTTATTTAGAACCATTGATGATTCTTACCTGTACCAATTACTACTGTGATGATTGTCAAATACTGTCTTTAAAAATCCTCCATTCCCTTCACATTTATCAGTTGGAATTTTACTGTGAAAAACAACACTCTTTACTTCCATGTTTATTTATCTATTTATGTTCAGTATTGACTTATGAATTCCTATTTTATTTAATAAGTTATAACTTATCATTTAGCCTTAGTTTATTTTATACTCAACTTACTATAAATTTGGCTAGTCAGAGCCCCTTCAAAATGGTTCCAGTGTCCTTTTGATACGTTCATATAATTTTTTGAGCACTTTTTTTTCCACCTAAGAAGACATTTCAGCCTCATATTCTAATTTCCCAGGTAGCCCCCAAACCAGCTGTTTGTCCTAGTAGATCTATTTCCTGTATGTAAGGAATGGTAGTTAGCAAACAGGATGGTGCTCATTGCTACTGGGGTCTATTGCTTCTAAGCTTTTTTCCCTTGTAGCCTGGCCAACAAAATGCAGTCAAGATTTCCAATATTTACCTGCCTGATGGAAGAAAAATAGTGTATCAATGTAGCATTAGGGTGCATTTCTCTTTTTATAGTGAACTTGAACTGCTTTGTCTATTGAGGAACAGTCATGCAATGATGCTCTTCTTAGGACAGATGTGTAGAGTCAAGAGACATTGCCTTTTGGGAGAGCGGAAAGGAGCATGTGGCCTGCCTTATAAAGAGTTGGACCTGGAAGCACATAGAGTGAGCAGTGGAACAGTCATATAGGAGGAAGCTGGGAAGCAGAGGGGTTAAGCAGTGTGTCTAAGGTCACACAACATACTAGCGACAGAGCTGTGGCTTAACACACATGCTCTCCCATCCCTCCCAGCCCCTTGGCAATGATTTATTGGATACTTTTTTTGAACAACTGCTTCTTTTAAGCTGCTGTAGATTTGTGTGTACATTAAAATTTGACCTTGTTATATAACTTCTGGAGCAAAAAGTTATTGGTAGCCTGCCTGTGCCCCACTTAAGTTCCTGCTGAAGTTTTTACCTAAAGAATGAAAAAATTGTTGGATGGGTTTGGAGAGACAATTCTTCTTATAAATAGTGCTAAAACTCCTTTTTTATATGGACCTGTGCAGCTAAAATCTAAACAACAAAGACATTTGATTTACTGCAGACATTAGGTTGGAGTGTTAAGTGGTTGTTTTAATTTTAGAGTTTTTATAAAAGAGCTGCTCTCACCGTATAGTTGATTACAATTTAAAAACAGAGACATATGATTTATTATAAACAGTGTTTTTGAGAACTAAACTTTTTTTCTGAAGAACTAAAAATATGTATTTCAAAAAACTTCAGGAGATGTAGGAACCTGACTGTTTTCTTTTCCTCCTTTGGAAATGGTATGTGGCTGTTAAGTTTTACATGGTCAGAGTGTCTTCCTTGGTGGTATCGAAGCATGAGAAAGAGGAATAGGAGTCTTCTGGGTTCTGTGTTTGACCGGACTACAGACAGGGCTCCAGGAGACCCGGTTAAGTAACCTGCAGTGTAGGTTTGGTCTGGCTGGTCCACTCTTCTGTTACTTTGTCTCCTCTAAATACTCGCCCTTCCCACCCAATCCCATTGTCTTCTCTCAGCCTTGGCCAACAAGAACAGAGCTGACCTGAGGGTCAGCAGAAGCATACTCACACTGCTGGAAGGTGTACCTGCCCCTGTCACCATAGCTCTGTGAGATCTGGGAATGCCAGTGTCCAGTTATAGGAAGTATATACACTTCCATTCTCAGGTGAGGAGCCCGCGAAATGTTTGGTTTTGAAGTGCTTACTTTGTTGAGCAGTCCCAATGCAAAGTATTTCAAAATTTTTTATTTCTTTTTTTTGGTGTAGCATTTTTCTGAAAGATGAAAGAGTGAGATATTTTTCTTGGGAAGATGTGTTTAAAGTTGAGTGTGAGGGTCTGTGTTATTTAGAAGCTTTGCTAAATAAAAAAATAAAAGTAATTCTGATGAAAGTTTGCATGTTGAACAGAGCCCAACACAATGGCTTTAGTATAATGCACCCAATTATTAAGTTTCTTTTCCATCTAAAGCCCCCCGTCTTTCACTGTGTCTCGAAAAAAGATTGCATTATTTCTAAAGTGGATGTGTGCGCGCTCACACACACAAAGTGAGGTAAATGGTGGCTTCCCATCACTATAGGAAGCCCTGGAGAGACCCTCCCAAGTACTGGAAAAAGCACGCCCTCCATCCCCCCACCCCCTACTGTATTACTCAAAGTAAACCAATGCTAAGCCATCTGAAACTTAGAAGTGTGTTTGAATTAAGATTGGCTTCTTTCTAGATTTTCTGATAAGTCCATCAAAGCTCAATTTTGCTCTCTCTTTTACATTTTTTCCCCTTTTATTTGCTCTATCCCTGCCTTGTACCAGCCCTAAACATGTGTTTCATTGACCTGTTGGATAATGTAGTACGGGATATATTGAAAAGCCTTCTACTATTTCAGCTGAAGGGAGATTGCTTTCCAGGTTTTCTTGCCCCAGAAGTAATCAAAACCTTGTTTAGGTCAACAGTTCTTGAGTAAACAGAATAATAACGATTTTTGCATGCTTCTATGTACTGGGTGCTGTTCTAAGTGTTTTACATGTGTTATTCACTTAATTATCATAACTCCACAAGGGTTTTATTTTCTTCCCCATATTGCAGAAATAGAAACAGGAATAGAGAAATTAAGAAACTCATTAAAGGGCACGGTCCTAGGAAGAGGCAAAATTGGAATTTGGTTCTCGGCAGTGTGGGCTGCAGCGCTGACTTACTAAGAAAGAATAACGGCAAGTGCTCCCGTCACTGTGAGACACTACTGTCAGAGCTTTATGGATGTTAGCACTTCTGGTCTGCACAAAAAACTCTGTGAGATGTGCTCGTTGTCTGTATACCGCTCAAGCTACCCTCTGTCCTTCTGTACTCTGCTCTGTTCCTTGAGAGGCTGATTTTTTGGGACTGAACATTTTGATTTATGGTCTCTGGTTGTGTTTGGTCAATGAGAGTTTCCAGCATGAGGTCAGAAGCGGGAGCAAAGTGAGGTCATGGTACTCATTATGCTAGTTCCCTCCCTTCAAGTGACGGTGGGTTGGCTGCCTCTTTTTCTCAGAGACCATAGCTCCCGGTTTTCTCTGACAGTCACTCACTCTGGGTCCTGGAAAGAGCTTCCTCCTCTTATCCGTAAACCTAGAGGTGGTCTCTTTTTGCTGCTGCGAGCTCAAGGGTGCTCTGATTCCACGCCCACGGATTTGTAAATAGTCCTTTATAAATTCTCCTCAAACACTGAAAGTGCCATGGTTTCCTTGCTGATATTCATATTAAACAAGGTATGTTCTGTTATCAGCAGCAACCATACTTGACTTACAGGGCACAAGGAAGTTAAATAAAGGACCCAAGGTAATTGTTAGAACTGGGATTAAAAATCTAGGCTGCCTGGCGGGTCCATGCTTTAAGTCATGACACTCTTCTACTTCTTGGTTTAAGCAAGTGCTGGGTTTTCTGCAAAAATGCTTGCAAGGCGGGTTATTACATGACAACACATAATGGATTGGTAGTTTACTGTCGCTAATGTTAGCAATGTAAATATTTATAGCATAAAAGTTCTATGCGGTAAATGCAATGAGTTCATTCACACATTTATCAAACATTTATCAAAGGTTTTTTTTTGCATCAAGCACTTTGTTAGATTTTGGGGATAAATTGTCAATAAAATAAGATTATTGGTTGTTTTTGGTGAGTTTGTGTATTTTTTATTATTTCAGGTTACATAATATCACATTGTTCTACCGTTGGTTGGTGTTGCTAAATTTAATGACACAGGTAAGGTAGTGATCAAAATAACTTACCCTGTGTAATTAATGTCATGAGTGGGGTATAACTTTGAGGCCGTGTGAATATCTTGACCCTAACAATTTTTAAAATATATTTCATTGATTATACTTTTACAGTTGTCCCAATTTTTCTCCCTTTGCCACCCTCAGCCTGGTACCCTCATTCCCTCCAGCAACCCTCTCCCTTAGTTCATGTCCATGGGTCATGCATGTAAGTTCTTTGGCTTCTCCATTTCCTGTGCTGTTCTTAACATCCCCCTCTCTATTTTGTACCACCCAATTTGTACTTGATCCCCACATCTTTCCTCCCATTCTCCTCCTTCCCCCTCCCTGCCGGTAACCCTCCAAATGATCTCCATATCTATGATTCTGTCCCTGTTCTGCTTGTTTGTTTAGTTTGTTATTTAGATTCAGTTGTTGATAGTTGTGTATTTGTTGCCATTTTAATGTTCATAGTTTTCATTGACTTTTTTTCTTTTTCTTTCTATTGTTGTCCAATTATAACTGTCCTCATTTAACTCCCATTGCTCTCCCCTGCCTTACCCACCCCCCCACCTCCCACATTCAATTCCCCCCACCATTGTCTTTGTCCGTGGGTCCTTTATACATGTTCCTTGACTTGACCCTTTTTCATAAATAAATCCCTTTAGCATTTCATGTAACAAGGGCTTGGTGATGATGAACTCCTTTAGCTTTACCTTGTCTGGAAAGCACTTTATCTATCCTTCCATTCTAAATGATAGCTTTGCTGGATAGAGTGATCTACATTCTAAGTCTTTGCTTTTCATTGCTTTGAATTCTTCTTGCCAGTCCCTTGCTAGTCTGCAAAGTGTCTTTTGAGAAGTCAGCTGACAGCCTTATGGGAACTCCTTTGTAGGTAACTCTCTGCTTTTCTCTTGTTGCTTTTAAGATTCTCTCTTTATCTTTAACATTTGGCATTTTAATTATGATGTGTCTTGCTGTGGTCCTCTTTGAGTCCAACTTGTTTGGGACTCTCTGCTTCCTGGACTTGTATGTCTTTTGCTTCACCAAATTAGGGAAGTATTCTGTCATTATTTTTTTCAAGTAAGTTTTCAATTTCTTGCTCTTACCCTTCTCTTTCTGGCATCCCTATTAATTGGATGTTGGTACCTTTGGAGATGTTCTCAGAGGCTCCTATTCTATTCTCATTTTTTTGAGTTCTTTTTTCTTCTTGATGTTCTGATGGAATGCTTATTTCTTTTGTATGTTCCTAATCATTGATTTGAATCTCAGCTCCCTCCCCTCCACTGTTAGTTCCTTGTGGATCTTTCTTTATTTCACCTAATGCAACCTTCATTTCTGCCTGGGTCTTTTTTATGCTGTTGCAGTACCCAATGATTTCTTTGAGCATCCTGATCACCAGTGTTTTGAACTGTGCATCTGATAGGTTGCTCATCTCCATTTCATTTAGTTCTTTTCCTGGAGTTTTGATCTGTTTTTCATTTGGGCCATGTTTCGTTGTTTCCTCAACTTGGCAGCCTGTGTTTGTTTCTATGTATTAAGTAGAGCTGCTTTACTCCCTGTCTTAGTAGCGTGGCTTATTGTATAAAAGGCACCTGTACATTGTTTGGAGTGGAGTCTTAGGTAGTCACCAGGGAAGGGCAACCTGTTTCACTGTTTTGTGGCGCTGTGTCGGGAAGGGCTCAGACACGGTCAGTGACGCTTCCTTGTCCCTGGAAATCACCTGAGCGGAAGCTGTCTCCCCAGCACTTGCCCCCTTGTCAGTCACTTTATTTTCTCCCCTCTTCCCCGTGTGCTACTCGTGCTCTTCCAGCTGTTTCCCTGGTGCTGGATCCCAGAGGGGGTGGTTCTGTGTGAGTCCTAAGTCTCTTGTGGGCCCTGTAAGAGAAGTCTCTTGAGAATCCTGCAGTTTCTTCTGCTGCCCCAACCTCCACTGGTTTTTGCAGCCAGAAGTTAGGGCAACATATATCTTCCTGGTGCCAGAACCTTGTGCTGGGTGGTCTGGTCTGGGACTGGGGTCACTCACTCCTGAGGTATCCCTCCCAGTTTTTATCTGCCACACATGAACATGGGACCGCCCGTTCCACCGCTTCTCTGCGCCTCCCACACGTCTGCCCCATCCTACCCATCTGGATGAATGTGTCTTCTTTAAACCTCTGGTGTCGGACTTGCATACAGCTCAATTTTTTGACACATCTGGATGATATTTGTTTTGTAGTTTAGTTGTAATTTTTGCTGTGGTTGTATGTGGGGAGGAAGTGTGTTTACCTATGCCTCCATCTTGGCCAGAAGTCCTATTGTTTTCAAGAAATTGTGTAGTCCAAGGACTCAAGAATTTGTCTCTCAGTGTTTTGGATTTGATTAGTAAGGAGAGAAATATCAAACAAAAACAAAAACAAAACCCAAACCTTGGCATTTGATACACCTGTGCCATTATTGTCCAATGTGCATAACTTTTAAAACCTTTCTTTTGAGTCAATAATATTAATCAGTGATTTGTAATGTGTTTTCTTTTTCTAGGCAGCAGAGGGTCTCCTGCTAGGTATGATATAATCAAGGTACAGAGCCTTCCAAAATCCAACGACACTTTTTTTTAATGTTAACACTACAAATAGAATCCCAATTAACGTGTGTATTCTTACCCCTCACCCACTGAAATACTCCTTTTGGGGGGATCATTTTACTGTAAACTTTTATGGAAAAGAACACTGGGCTGGAGTCACAGTCCTGGATTCTGATGCCACTTTGCCTCTAACTGGCGGTAAGATCTGGTTCACATGGGTGGATTGTTCTGGACTGCACTTTCCTTGTCTGTCTCATAATGAAGCTGGACCAGGTGTTCTTTTAACACTAAGGTTCCATGACTCTTTGATATATATGTTTTGTATTTATCCTTAAATGCTAGGAGGTACAAAGAAATGAAAGAATGCATGTAAAGTAACAATTGTATTTAATATTTAATGCAGAGTTGGAGTGATATTTAGATATCTTGATATCTATTCTCTCAGTGTAGTCCCTACAAAGAAATGGGTACTAGTTAGAGGGACAGTAACTATTATGTCAAATAGATGCAAAATGTGCTGTCACTGACAAATAGCAGAAGTTGATTTTTAAGGTGGCTCTCCTTGACTCAGGGACTCAGAGCAACTGAGGGTATGGTATTTTCAACCCATATTTCTCAAGATCATTGTGGTTACTTGCTTCTACAGCACTGAGAGGCAAAAAAACATAGAGGAACATATTTATCACTTACAAAGGTTAGGTCTAAAAGAGGCACATGTCACTTCTGTTCATTTTCTGCCACCCAAATGCAAGGAAAGGTATTAAATATAGCACAGTTGTGTGTCCAGGGAAAAGAGAGATATATGGATTTTAGTAACCCATCAGTAATATTTGTCTTAGAATGGAACTGACATGCAAGAACAGTTTTCTTTGTCCTCAGGGAAATTGCCCTATTCAGCTCTGTAATTTGTTTATACCAGTTTCTGCAATGGAAATGAAAAGAGGCTATGACTTGAAGCAGGAATGAGAGGAAGTATTTTTCTCCTGAACTTGCTCTTATGGGAACCAAGAGAGGAAGAAGAACAAAAGGGAAAGCCAGCATTAAGCAAAGAAGCCACAAATAAATGATGGAGAACAGAAATGAGCGTGGAGGGCCGGGAGGAGCAGGGACGCTCTCATGCGCCATCCTTCCTGGAGAATTCCGCCCAGAGTCACAAGATGAAGAGTGCCGCGGCTGTGCTGCCTTGACAGTGTCCCTGGCAAAGGAGATCTGCAAATTATGGCTTTTGTGGCTTCCTTCTTGTTTCTTGCAAATAAATAAATGGAGCCACAAGCATATCAGTGGAGCCTCTCTTTCCTCAGCCTCTCCCTCTCCCCTCTGTTGCATGCTCTCCCCAACAGCCACAAAACACTGAGAATGACTTGAGATAGCATATTTTCCATCCAACATCATAATTCATGAGTCCCTTTTCTTGTAAACTAACCTGCAGAATGGGATAAGGAAATAAGCAGCAGGCAGGAAAAACACATTTTTGGGTTTGTAGTTTTGAGATGCGGGTACTGAGGCATCCCAAGAACTTGACTTGTCATCGTAGCGTCTTTGAAAATAGAAGCAAGAAGACAACAAATCAAACTAAGAAAAAGGTGACTGCCCCAGTGAGCCTCAGAGGTAACTGAAACGAATGCAGTTAACTTGGGAGTGTGGTATAATTTTCTTGTAACTTATTATAAATATCCATTTATGCAGTACTTATCTAATTATGTCTTTTGGGTAAGCAAGAATCATATTCCCGTAAAGGCTGGCTCGGATATTGTTAGCCCATAGCATGGTATTTGTCCAGTTCCTTCCGTATTTGGTAAGACTTGTCAGTGTATTTATTCATTCAGAAATATGAGAAGGATGGTCCAAGTCACAGAAGAGAAAGGGCACTTAATTCCTAAATGGGAGGCCTGGATTTAGTATTGGTTTGCCATGAGCACATGTGACATGAAGCAAATTATTTAACCTATTTAGACCAAGTTTTCCTCATTAGTAAAATATGTTGTTGTAGTTGACAGTCTTTAAGGGCGCCTTCCATACTGACATTCGGCCACTCCCGCTGCCATTCCCGCCGCCCAGAAAGGCGTTCAGGTAGCTGATTCTAGAAACGTGTATTTTTATGCCAGGGTACTAGCAGCTCTTTAAAAGTATGTTATTGAATAAGATACTTGATTAGATTTAACAAATGTTTATTTGGTTTAAAAGTCATGCTTCAATATTCAGCCAATCTTTGTAGAGTTATCTGGCTAAAATGAATTCGTTCAAAGTTTATTTATGTCTATTATGGGAATCTATAAATGATTATCGTATGGTTCCCCCTTATAAAGGATTTATAGAACAGTAGAAGATTTAAGACAGTGAATAATTATAATACATGACAGAGTGTTAAGTGCTACTAACTCTCCAGTGTGGAGAGCAGGATGAATAAAGTGGCATTGGTCCAGTCAGGAGAGCATAAAGTATACAAAACCAAACGGAGTCACTCATGTCAATGAAGATGGCTGCCAGTCAGCCATGACACTTTAGTTCAAGAGGGAAACTCCCTAAGTCACGCTAGACACATCCGCAAGGAAACATACCCAAGACATCTGCGCAGGCGATCAGAACAGCCATGTCTGTAGAGCATAGATAGACTCCTGGGCAAATTCCCCACTTGACATCAGGGACACCAAGACATTTATCAAGAGACCCAGAAGGGTGGAGTACACCACTTTTGAGGTGTAACTGAGGCGGGTACCGGACCCTGCTGAGACAGCTGAGCTCCACACACTAGAGAGCTGTCCCATGCTGCACTGATCTCCCTTGGCATTGGCCGCCAGAGGCTCTGCCCTGCTGGGCTGAGGGCTTTGCCTGCCCTGCTGCCCACCTGGTCCTTCTTTGCAATCTGCGGATAGCGCCCTCGCCCACCGTGCTGTCTCCTGGACCTGCAGGCTGAGACTCTGGGACTCAGGTTCGTTACTCTCCACTGATTGCTGTGTCTGTGCGTTATATTCCTCTTAGACTGTTAGAGTGGGAGTAGGACATTCATTAATGTCTGTTGATGGTCTATTTTGAGTGAACCTGCAGTCAATAACAGCTGGGTGAATAGCATAGATACTGTCTGTGACTCTTGTCTATTCCTTGGTGCCGGGCTGCTCCGCAGGCAGTGAGCCAAGCCATTGCCCTCCTGCCTTATGGGAAAGACTACATCGCGAACATACACTGGCGACTCCCAGTGCTCTTACAGTAGGAATTCACACAGGGAAATTTTCGCTTGCATTTTCCTTTCCTTCCAGGGGAGATTATCTTCCCGTAATTCCCTGTGAGAGGTAGGTTGGTGAGAGAGAATGCAGAAATCCTCTTAAGAATAAGGCCCTGGCCAAGCCAGCATAGACATAACATATTTCAGTATCACAAAAGGTCAATCTAAACCTTGGTTTCTCTATTTAATAAATCATCTTTAAAAAGGAAGTTTCCAGTAATCACAAAGCATAAAAATTATTTCTCACTAGAAAACAACTCTGTTTCTGTTTGAAGGAGAAATAAGCAGGTAATACCTTTCTTTTTCTGTGTTGCACAATGGAAAGACCAGAAACCCTGGAGTTTTAATCTGGACACTGCTATTTGCCAGTTGTGTAATTTCCTCTCATGTAAAAGTACAGGTAGTAGTACTTGCCTCATAGAACTTCACAGTTTAAAAATAAACAGCACTCAACAAATGTTTATTTTCTCTTTTCACAGTCAACAAAGCAAACCACAACATATTTATTTACTTGATTTACATGTGTAGTTATTTATTTTCCATTGAGGAAGCTACTCTCATTGCCACACTAACAAAAACTTAGACAGTTACTCTTTATTTTGAAGACAACATATTAGCTAAACCCTCAAAAGTTCAAGTGGATAGAATCTGTTCATTCGAGAAGTGAGACTTCTCATCTATTTTACTCCTGGTATATTACCAAGAAATGGCCAGAATGTATGGTATTTCTCAGATGCAATGTCTGTGTGAAAAGGTCAACTTTTGACTTCACTTTCACAGATGTTTTCCAACAGTGTTTGCTGAGAAAGGCAAACACACGTCATCTTTAAACGTTGATGTCACAGGAGAATGAATGTCCAACCAAGCAAAGCCGGTTTCCCCACATCTCCATTCTTCCCTCTTCTTCTCTCTCCCCTTAACAACTCTTGCACAATCCAGATTGTGCATTTTCTTGCACACTACTCTGAAAACACACCCACACCCCTGTTTTGCGGAGAGAGAGCCATCCGGACCATGAGAACGCGGCCTATACAGCACTCACTCCATCCGTCTATCATAGTTAGTGCGGTAGATACCAGAGGAGGTTCTAACAGCTCTGTCCTTGGAGATGTTTAACTGCTTCTTATCATTAACATGGGTACAAGAGATGGGGGTATGTGACATCTGGAGGCTTTTAAAAATGCTGTTAATTCTATTTCCCAGATGTTAGTGCTGTGGTTTGCAGATACATAATTCAGAGCAGTCTGCAAAGGACAGGGATTCAAATTCTCTTTGTGAGCTTGTATTTCTACTTCTCCTTTACTCCTTTGTCAAAACACGTGCAAAAGCGATGCGTTGGGTGGGGAGCAAATGGCAGGAGGGCCGGGGGGCGGGCAGTGGAGGAGCAAACTAAAGGCACACAGAGACTCGGGGGAGGTGGCCTCACACCTTCTCAAGTGGTTTGAATGAGTTGCTCCCAAAATAACATTCTCTCTCAAGGCAGGGAATTGTCTGCACAGGTACCCTACACAACAGCAGTGAGTGCGAGTCTGCACAAGACAGCGACAAGTGGTGTTTGCTCAGTGGGCGCGTGCATTTCTACCGTCGTTCACGTCATGCTATTTCAGTGGCTTCATCAGTGTTAACATATTACATAATTAACGATGCATAAAGTAGCTGGGCACAGCAACATGAGACTCAGTAAGCGAGGCCAGACTATGCAGAGCGGTGGGTCCAGGACTCTGTTGGGGGCAGGAGTGTGGCGGGTTGTGGGGCAGAGGGCACCAGTCAGTTCCATGACAGCAACTACAACACGTGTGAGCCTGAGGAAATAGTCAACTAAATTAATGTTGTATCAAAGGAGCTGATTTTTTAGGTTGTGCGGTGTGAACATTTATTCCTGGAAAATTATCTCTTCAAAGTGTTATATAAACAAAAAGAGTTTTTAAGAAACTTGTAGGATAAAACAGACTGCTATGGAAAAATGATGAATTGTGCCAAGTACCTAGTTATTACATTTTGGGCAAGTTCCCAGGGCTCTGCCAAGATAGAGGCTCTGGGTTTTAGTTTCTTCATTGTAAAAAAAGAGTTTAAATTAGATGGGTTCTGAGATCTATTTGTGTATGTGTTAATCCTCCCCTGAGGATGTGTTTATTGACCTTAGAGAGGAAGGTGGTGGTGAGGGGGGGAGGGGGAGGAGAGAAAGACATGAAAACCTTGATGTGAGAGAGAAGCACCTGTTAGTTGCCTCCTGTACGCACCCTGACTGGGAATTGAACCCATAACTTAGGTATGTGCCACGGCGGGGATGCACCTGCAACCCTGGTGAACTGGGATGGAATTCTAACCAACTGAGCTCCCTGGCCAGGGTGGGTGTTGTCATTTAAGTTAATGTCACATATTTGGTTCTTAACTCTATGTGTGGGATTTGGTCATCATTTTTAAGAATATTATTATATTAGGAAGTCAACACTGTTTAATATATCACCAATATGTCACTCTACATGGGGGAAGGTTTTAAAATGCATTTCTTAAATAGGTTAATGCATCAAGTCACTTGAAAATAACCATGATCTTGAGAAAAATATTTTTGTGAGATTGAGTTAGCAAGTTGTTTCTTTTGGTTATAGTTTTCAATTTTTTAAAAAAGAAGCATCAAGATGAGCTCATTGGTAATGTTACTTTCAACATGGTTAAGGATAATAAAGTTAAAATATATATACTTCAGAACATACTTACATGTTGCTACAATGATAGGCAGATGATTAATAATAATAACACCTGAGCAAAAAAAAAAAACATTACATAGAGAATATGATGAGAAAGGGACTAATGTAGAAATCGGTCAAAGGGATACGTGATAATAATTAGTAATATTACAAATGAAGATTTTTCTAGGTAGGAAATCTGCCTATCGGTTTGGGAGGTGAAGCATTAGGACCAGGTGTTCATGATCTATTCTATTTCTTGACCTAGTCTCTCCCCTCCAGAACTTGTGTGTGTATTTTTCTTTTTATAGACTTGCTAAAAGCAAATTTTAAAATTCCCCGCATTGGTCTCTTAAATATCAGGGCTATTACCTTTAACTAATGTAATTTTTTTTACATTAGAGGCCTTTTCAACAGTCTCTGATCTTTCCCTGCAACAACTATTGAGCCAATGTCCTACGTTGCGCTAGTAAAGAAAACCACGCAGAATCGCCTCAGACTCCAGAAGTGCTGGAGATTAACGGTCTCCAGTGAAGACTCACGGTAAGAAGGGGGCTGGGCAGCGTTACAGAGCAAGATTACCTAAAGCCTTTTGGACATCTTTCCCCGGAACATTGTTATCCACCAGGTAGGGTTCTCCACACTAACATGGAAGTGTGTGTGGTGTTGGTGAGTGGCTTTTGGATAAATCATCAACAATATCTATGACTTCGTTGAGGGCCCAGCATCAAGCCCTGGAGTAAAGTCAAGAAAAGGAGCTCAGAGGCTATTTGTTTTTCAAGCCCAATTCAGGCCACTCCCTGAGTTTGTTAAATTAGAGGAAGGACTCCGGGACCTGAGGGTTTGAGCCCTGTCTCCACCATTACCTGGTTATGTGACACTGGGCATTGTACTTTCTCTTTCTGTGTTTCAGTTTTGTCATTTGTGAAGCAGAGTTCATCCTAGCCTCACCTCACATGGTCAGTATTAGGTTAGGATGTGTACTCAGCACATGACTTGACTTGTCCTAGCATGCCGAACTTTTAAGTTAGGCTTGAGAAATGGTAGCTTTTAATATAATATCTATTAATTATTGTCGTTAACCCGAAGAAGTGGTAGATATTTCACAACTGGATCTTAAAAATAAAAAAAGTCCTGATTTTTAGTGTTTGCCGATTTCTGTGGTATAAACGCTACCAATGTGGCTAATTCAAGCTTCCACCAACATGTCGGTCAGATGACCACATTCCTCAAAATTTAACTATTGGCTTTTGTGGGCTGGTATGAGCCTGCTCCACAGTATCACTGAATGGAAGATTGACACTAAAAATGGCACCTGGTCACTTATTTACTCTTAAGCATTTAAGTTATTTTAAAGTTGTTCCCCTAATTGTTAGCAGCTGAGGAGAAGGTTGATCATGAGTCTATTCAGTTGGATTTCAAGCAAATGTGATAATTCTATCATTGGCTATAGCTATCACTTGGTGATTGGTGTTACAAATGCATATACAAGGTCTGTCCAAAAAAAGCCCAGCCATTGTTAATATGACAAGAACGGTTTGCACCACATCAATATAACCTGGCAGCCAAGGAGAGGGGACTGGAATGTGCCTGCGTGAACAATGATGATTTCACTGTACCAGTCAGTGGGGGCGGTAGGCGCTGTTGAGTGAGCACGTGTACTGTGTGGCTGTCATTCAAAATCAGCAAATAGAGCAACGAATCAAATGGTGGGAGACATTTGCATTGAACAGTCAACATTCCTTTGTGGGAACGATTCAGATGACTCAGAGGCCGCAGCTGTGGGCAAGCGATGACCGGCAGCTTCGTCACGACAACACACCCGCTCACGCACCATGTCTTGTGCAGAGTTTTTTTGCTAAACCCAGGCGACTCAGCCTCCCTACAGCCCAGATTTGGCACCCGGAAACTTTTAGCTTTCCCCCAAACGAAAATCACCTTTGAAAAGGAAGAGATTTCAGACCGTTGATGAGATTCAGGAAAATAAACCGGGCAGCTGATGGCAACGGAGAGAGCTGCGTGAGGTCCCAAGGTGCCTACTTGAGGGAGACTGAGGCGTTATTGTCTTATGTACAATGTTTCTTGTTTCTTCTTCATTAAATGTCTCTATTTTTCATATTACATGGCTGGATGCCTTCTGCGCAGACCGTGTATATTTAATGTACCTTTCAAAGAACTGAAAGGATCAGAAAAAGAATTCTCATTAATTTTTTTTGTCTTTTTAAAAACACTTTGCTGAGACATGTCCCTTAAACATGTTTTTTTTCTGAGAACAGGTACTGTTTCCTTGGGTTTAAATGTTTGATGGAAATATTATCCTAGTCGTTTAGAGTGGCAGATGCCCAGCTTTGATACATCTTTATCTTTATATATGCTTATATGTGTTTCTGTTTATATGTTTATTTGCATTGATAAACAAGTAGAGCTATTTTATTTGTAGTTATAGTATTCATTTATTTGTTTCCTTTTTTATTGTCTGTCTCCTTTACTAGAATGTAAGCTCCATTAGAGTAGGGATTACATTATTGCCTTCATTACTTTTTATTGCCTTCATTACTTTTTATTGCCTGTATGTAGAATAGTACCTTGGACATAATAATTGTTTATTAAACATTTAATAAATGATGTGAAATAAGCCAGCCAGAGAAAGACAATTGACATATGACTTCACTCAGATATAGAATGTAGTGAACAGACTGAACTAACAAGCAGAATAGAAACAGACTCATAGGTAGAGAACAGGCTGACGGCTTGGAGGTTGCGGAGGGACTGAGCAAAAAAGGAAAAAAAGAGAAAGCTCTCATGGACACGCACGACAGTGGGGTGCTTGTTGTGGGGGAGGGGGTCTGTGCAGGTAAGAGAGGGTAGAGGGAAGGTACACAGCAATGGAAACTAAAAAAGACTATTCATGTGGAATAAAAACATTTAATAAATGAATGACTGAATAAATAAATGAAGGGAAGGGTCAAGTCAAGGAACATATATCAAGGACTCATGGACAAAGCCAAAGTGGGGAAGGACTAAGGGAGGGAGATGGGGGAGGGGAGCAGGGGGAAGTGGTGGTGGGAAGGCGGAGACAAATGAATTTGAACAAAAAAATAAAAAATAAATATTAAAAATTACAAAATAAAGATATATCTAAGTATACTGAAAAATAATTCTACTCTATTTGGCCTTTAGAGAGTTGGTTTTAATTTTTCTTTCACTTAGGAGTTTATGCCTTTTAACAATTTTATTCAAAGATATGGTAGTGAACTCAAAATTTGCAGATAGAAATTATGGGTTAACCACTTAATTACTGGCTATCTACTAGAAACTCTTAGAGAAGATCAAGTAGGTATAAAGAACCAACTACTTATTCCCAAATGTGTAATTCTTTCTTCAACAAGAGTATATGCAGAAAGTCACAGTTCTATTGAGAATTGAGTCCTCTATTGGTATTCAACAAGGTGAGTAATATTCCCTGAGAAACAAAATCTGCATCATTCATGGGGTAAGGCGAACAGTGAACCAAAAATGTGATTTTCATACTACAAAAGCAGATACAGCATAGAATGCTTAAAGTTGTTTTAGAAATCTCTAGAGTGTACAGACTGATGGTTGGAATTTTATAATTACATTATTCTATGTCTATTTAAGACTGTCTAGCAAGCTCAATTTTCCAGATTGCTAGCTCCCTCCTTTCCATTTAATTAGTCTAAAGTGATCAAGGTCTAAAATTCATTTAGGGACTTTGGGGCAGTTTTATTTGACAGAGAGTCTCTTAATGTGTGACCCGTGAGTGCATTAAAAGGTCCTCAGGGACTGAGCGGGTATAGCTGCTTATCAATATTGTAGGTTCTCTCTGAGATTGAAACTTGCTCCCAGAAGAGCCTATGTTCTAATGTGAAGCCCAATGAAAACACAAGTCCATAACATTTGGAGTCATGATGATGGTAAAATTAGCTCTGAATCTTCTAATCTTAAGATGTCTTAAGAGGGGACATAGAAAATGAATTACCTTGATGCCTTAGAGGCTAATGAAAATTAAAAACAACTTTTATGCGGACAGCGCTCGCTAAATATAGCTAAAAAGTGAATGTAGGTGAGTGAAAACATGTTTCAAAATGGCACACATTTTGAAAGTGAAAAAAAATTTGAGAGAATAGCAAGAAATACTAATATTAAATCTGTAAAATAGTTACATCATTTATCATTTGTTTTCTAAGAAAGATGTGTTCATTTTCAGAGCAAGAGGCTAATTTTCAGAGATTAAAAAGATTTGTAACAGGTATATTAAGAGATGAACCATTTTGGAATCAATGAACTTTGCATTTTTAGCAATGCAGTATTACTCCGTTGTAAAGAAAAACTCTCCAATCTTTGGATTTGGAATTCCAAGTGAGTCTTATTAAATCATAATTCAATCTTTAACTGTATCAGATGAGTCTTTACTAATGTATTTTTTGCCACAAGGAAGGGAAATAGACATATATTTATAATATATAAGGTTATATAAATATATAAATAAATGAATAAATATATAAATAATGAATGTATATCTATATATCTAATATATTTATATAAAATCTCCACAAGTTAGATAATTGTTTTGTAAATTTCAAACCATGATACAAGGTTAAAAAAAGCTGTTCTTCATGAACTGAAGTTCTTCCAGAGATTTCATTATTAAATATAAATACTTGGTATTACAAAATTTCAATCTATGTTAAAGATATTCTTTTTGAAGATCTGTTGTACAACTTTGTGCTGATAGTAAATAATACTGTACACTTAAAAATTTATTAAGAATGCACATCTTATGTTACTTTTCTTTAACTACGATAAAAAGATATTTATTTGAGAGGTTATCTGTCAATTCTTTGTCCATCCCCCCACTCTCTCCATCTACCTCTTACTTATTTATAAAAACTAAACTAGAAGATTTTCGATATACAAGAGAGTGCAAATAAGTCCTATGTTGAATTGCTTTTATGACTATACCCAAATACTTTTTTCAGGACACTCAATATCTGTTCCATAGGTGGTTTTGATAACTATAATGTATCAGTGAGCTTTCTGCATGATCACCAGTTGAGTACATATGATATTTCATGTATATAATTTAAAATGTTTGTGGTAAATTAGAATCTTGAGCTTCATATCCTTCTTTAAAATCAGATATGTAAGAAAATTGCTTACATTATTTGAAAGACCATGATTTGTAATTAAAATTGTTTTCTAATGGCAATTTTGTCGGTACTTACCTAAGCTTAAAGGTAAATTTCATAAGAGATGAGAGGAATGGCCGTGCTCGCTGCACTTTCTGAGAGCGAGGGACCTTGCCCTCGCGCCCTGCCAGCCCAGCGCGCCTCTCCTCGGGTCCCCTGCCCCAAGCCTAGGTGCCAGTCCTCTGCCGACCCCTTGGTGTACTGCTTCTCCCTTAAAGCCCTGACTCCAGTCTAGACTAAAACCCTTCTACTGGATTTTCCTGTAGCCCACATTAGTCAGACTAGAATTTTTATAAAAATGTAGGAGAAAGAGAAGAAAGAAAAGGATAGAGAAAACTTAAAATAGCCAAACTTATGTAACTCTGCCCTGCTTAACTCATCCCCAAGATTCACGGACCCTGTTCCATCCCATAACTTAGTTCTCGACGTAACAATCTTTGAGCTCCCCAGAGGTACTATCACGTAAGACTAACCTGTTTGTCCTCTTGTACTCTTGTGGCCAAGATCCAAAGACGGTTCTGAGCTTTTCTTGTGGTTCTGTTTCCTATCTGTAGTGGGGCACAAATGCCAGGGGCTAGCTGCGGTGAGATTCTGCTGACCGACAGAGTGAAACCATCTTAGTCCTTGGTGAGATCCTGCCTGGTGTGTACTGAGAATGTTTGGGTCCCTTGCAGGTATAAAATAGATGTTAACCGACAAATTAGCCTACCATCCATATTACTTCAATGACACAGTTTCATCATCAGAATTCATTCTATTTCAAAACTGTGTAACAGAATTTTTTCAATGTACTTATATGTGTGTGGGGATGCAGTGAAGGCAGAACAGTCAATGTTGTATGATCTATGGACTTTGAAAAATCTGAAGTCATAGAAACAGAGAGTAGAATGCTGGCTACCAGGGACTCAGGTGTGGGGAAATGGGGAGGTGTTAAGACTACAAACTTTCATCTTATAAAACAAGTAAATTGTGGGGATCTAATGCACATATGAGGACTGTAGTGAATAAAAGTGCTCTGTGTACCTGAAATTTGCTGAGAGCGGATCTTCAGTGTTCTCACTGCACCTGCTCTCCCAAAATAACTGCGTGAGGTGATGGATGTGTTAATTAACTTAATCGTGGGAATCATTTCTAAATGTATCCATATATCAAGGCAGCACATTGTATACCTTAAAAAGATTCAATTTTATTTCTAAATTATGCCTTAATACAAGGTAGAAAAGGATATTTTCTAGATTTTTATTTTCTAACTCATGTTATGTTTTCTGGTCTTATACATCAATCTATAGGAAAAACAAACATACTCAACACTTAGTTATCTATGGGTATACAATGTCCAAATACTGCTTTTAACTTATTCAAGTATTAGCACCTTCTATATTTAAGTATTGAGTTCATATAGCATAACACCAAGTCTTGATAATAGCAGTAAAACAAATGCAATTTTTTCCCTACCTTAGGAAAGATGTGTATCAGCAAATTTTTAGACTACCAAGAACACTGCTAAATTCTTTATATCAATTTGAACAATGGTTAAGGACACTTTTAAACATAAAGTGGAAACTAGAGGAAGAAAGAACTAGTAATACCGACAGAGTTGTTTTATTTTAAGCTTGTTGAAATACTACAATTGAGCTGATTCAAAGGAAAAGGAACTTCTGAAGTCAGTTTTTGGATTGCTCATGGGTTTCGAATTGTCCATATACCTGCTCCCTCCTGTCCACCTGGCTATTAGAGGTGTACATACCTCTTTTTCCCTTTTCTTTAAAGCAATGCTTCTTAATTTGTTTAACTAAATGAGTCCTGTGTCGCTAGGTCTCTAAATTAAAAAAAAAATAGTTCAGACTCATTAATTGTATCTAATTTTTTCAGGATTTGTGATGATGTGGTCTAAGACTGGCTTGGGTTTATTTTGCACAGCCTCTGAGAGAATAGCTGCTGAGTAAATTATTAGCCTTCGTAGCATTGCAAGGAGAGTCCTATCTTCAGAATAAGATACTGATGTCCAGAAACTGTCTTGAAGTCACACAGTAATTAATGGCAGAGATAGGACTGCCGTCCCAGTCTCCTAATTCTCATCTAGACGCATCTCATCGGAAGAAACTGTTTTCAGGCAATTTAGAAATTCCATTTGTATATAGGACTTGATGAATGTTTACAGTGCTTCAGATTTATCTCCACTTTACGATGTGTGCATGCTCCCCCCATGCCTATATAACAAGATGTGACTATTGGGAGTAATTGAGAGAGTGAGAAGACCTCTATAGAACTGTGGTATCATTGTTAAGCAACTCAACATTACATTTAGTCACTGGGTAAACCGATACGAGGAGCGTGGCTGATGCTGTCAGAGCAAACAGGAACACAAGGACAGGGTTGATGGGAAGGATAAATAAGGGGTTGTGGAAGTGCTCACCCATTTGGACATAAACTGACCCACAGGATGTTAAAAGAAATCAATTTAACTCTGCATTTGTGTACATGGTAGGGACTGGTTGGTTACCCAATATGGACTTTAAAGGAACAAACAAGAAAGAGAACGATTTATGTCTGTCTTTGGAGTGACACAGAGGAAATGATCGGCGATGTAGACGTAACGGACCACTTAGCGGAGTGATAGGCATCATAATTCAGTTAGATTGTAATTGGGGATCAAGTGAGACCCAGAAAAGTAAAACTGACGACAATGATCACCCAATTAAAGCAGAGAGAATGCTAAAAAGAAAGGCGATACTTAGGTATAAATTCAAGGGAGAAGGCTCGGGAGACAAAATGGAAAGTATGAGAACAAATGGCCACCCAAAATATTCATTTATTTTGTTTTTAAAATTTTAGAGTGACTGAATCATGTGTTCTAATCCAGGGAAATTAAAAATAAAATATGTGAATCGCAAAACAGAAAATGCGGATGAGGGCTAGGAAAGATTACAGAATGAGCTAAAAGAGGACAGCGTGATATTAAAGGCTGCGTTGGCAAAGGTGACTATCCGTGCACAGGAAGCAAATATAAATGGAGTGTCCGCTTTCAAGAGCGTAGCATACAAAATCGCAGAGGTGGATTCAACTGGCTCTAGAAGAATGGCAAGTAAAACCCATGGGTAGTAGAAGTGGGTACATTGTTAAAATAAGAAAGGAATTTTAAGCTGAGTTGACTGCAGGTAGGACTTAACCTGCCCTCTCAGCTGTGACGAAGCAAGTCATTATTCTCCCGAGGGATGGGATGAAGGCCCTCATTGATTGGCACTTCTGGGAGACTCTGTGCGGAGCAGCGCACGCTGGTCCGCGCGCGGCTGAGCGGAGGACGGTGCAGCCCGGGGCCCAGGGACGTGGTGCGTTCCTCGGGCAGAAGCGATGCGGCGGGGTGGGGGCCAGTGGGCACGGTGAAGGCCGGGCCTGCTGCGTGGGAGGCGTGGGAGTCTAGACCGATCATGTTAATTGTAGGGTTCAAGTCCTTCAAAGTGATTTGATAGGTAAGACTCTTTCTCCTTGCGAAGTATATGGAAACAGAAAGTACAAAAATAAAAACAAAACTGCCCTTTCTCCTGTGTGGGCTGGATTTGAGGCTTAAAAAAAGAAATTCTCCTGATTTTCCTTTCTCCCCACAGACTGGGATGCTAGTAATGACTCTTAATACCAAGTGCCAGGTGGGAAACTTCTTAACAATTCAAAGGAATATTTTGTGAGATTCTAAAAGTCTTGCAATTTTGTTGAACCTTTGCTTAGAAATGGGGCTGGGAAGCTCAGGTACCGCGGCGCTTTGTCAGTGCCCGGTTACTGTCCTTACCCATCCTCTCGGCAAAGATCATTTCAGAGCCAGGTGCGCACTAGGGTGCACGGATACACAGTCAGAACGCATCTCTCTCACTCCCAAAGGACCCACTGTCATGAATTGAATTTCATGTATTGCTTTAGTGGAAATGAATATGGTATTTTTAAAAAGACTTTATTTACTTTTTAGAGAGAGAGGAAGGGAGGGACAAAGAGATGGAGAGAAACATCGATGTGCCAGAGAAACATCGATTGGTTGCCTCTCACACGCCCCCAGCGGGGGACCTGGCCCACAGCCCAGGCATGTGTCCTGTCTGGGAATTGAACCTGCAACCCTTTGGTTCGCAGGCTGGCACTCAATCCACTACTGAGCCACACCAGCCAGGGCTGAATATGGTATTGTTGAGCAGAAACTGGGATGCTTTTATAAAAGCATTAAATAAATTAGTCACTTGACATTAGTGTACTTGTTTTTAAATTAACTACTACTTACTGTGTCTTTATGAAGTGAACATGGTTTTGCATCAAATTTAAGATAGTATTACTTATTAGACACATCACTAGTATAACAACTACTTTTTGGGAAAACAAAAACTGCTATGTTTAGGTACACATTGATTTTCAGACATATCCCAGTGTCTGAACTCTCAAAATATGAAAGAAACATGATTGAGAATTCAACAAATACAGTGGATCAATAAGCAATAAAATAGTTAATTCTTGTTTACTTGGTTTTGGAGATGAGTAGGGTCACAGAGAATGAAAAAATAGTAAGTTATCCTAAACTGAAACATTAAATAATGCATTCCTCCACTTTGACAAGTATAAAAAGGCATTTGAAAATGAGGACATCTGCAACCTTTCAAACAAATCACAAGACCATTTGCAAAGATTTTATTTGTGAGGAGCTAGAAAGCAATGCAGCTTCCTCATGTCAACCTGTTTTATTTGTCCCAGAAACACACTCCCCACCGAACAGGCCAAAATGTTGTTGAAGGGGCCAAGCTGCATTGCCGCTTCTGAGTCGAGAGTAGAAGGTGGACGTATGGGGGGAGGAGAGCTTAGAACAGATACTGCTTCTTTTGATATATAATCTCAACATCAGGGAGAATCGCAGGTCATAGCCGTTGATAACTGGACTGAAGACAGTGGCAGTTGCATAAGCAGCTGCAACTATGAACTGGGCAGGGCAGCACATTTTGAAGCTGTTGTTTTGAGAATATTCACATTACTTCATGCACAGGGTGGTTCGATGTATTTTTTTTTTCCTGGTTTTGTTTTGTGTGTGTGTTTTACATAAATCACATTTCTTGCTTCTCCAAAAATCTACACACATGCAATTACACATATTTACCTATCAAAGGACTAAAGTGCATGCTCATACAATTTTACAACATCATAATTTCTTGAAAAACTAGGTTTCAAGTGATATGTACAGTGAGCTTTGAGCCAAGGAGATGTAGAAATGGGTCGCGAGTGCCAGATCTGATTTGGACAGTAAATTGTCTACAGAAATGACTGCCAACAGTATTAGTAGTAGGTCAGAATTTCTTCTGTATAAACTTATGGAAAACATTTTCTGCATCAGGTATATGGTGTGTCATATGACTAAAATCATCTTGCAATAAACCAATAAACTATTTGTTTTAAAATATGCACATATATAACATATTTTAATGTTATTAAAATTTTGTGGGCTGGAATTATACCACATCTGATTCTTTAGGAATTTGCTTGTATAAATCATGCACCCATTTATTCAATCATTTATGCAGCTGAACGTGTGGAACACGGCAGGGAATAGATGAGTACAATTATAAAGTCATGTGATGGGAGCCCTCAGTGTGGTACGCACATAGTGGGAGGGCCTCTCCTGACTTGGCCTAGGGGAAGGGGTCAGGACAAACTCCACAGAGGGACGAGAACCATATATTTGAGCTGGGCATACGTGACTAGATTAGAACATGAGATTTGTTCAGAGATGGCGCAGCCGCAGCAGTACTGCTGAAAATCGCTGGTGTAAGAATTGTTAGTTTCAAGTCCCTGAAGAGACGAGCTTGTGCCAGCATTCCAATCAATGCCTTGGTTCTTTCACTGACAAAAATGACTGCCAAAAGAAAGGAAAGAGTCAGCTGGACTGAGCAGCGTGCTTAGTGACCTTCTGGTGCAAGCTCTTTATCTCCTTGTGGACAAGAAATAAACAATATGCAGGCTATCAGCAGAATGCGGACCACAATTTGAGGACCAAACAGGAGGTGGACTAGAAAAGGGAAAAACTGGCTTCAGGGATTGAAGTTGGAGATCGTGAAATAGATGAAACCGCATTAGTGTAGTGTCAGGAGGAAGAGGGAGAATAGAATAAATTACAGGCATGACTAGGGGGAAAATATATAGAACTTGGGGAATAATTGGAAATGGGGCTGATGGTAAGCGAGAGAGTGGTTGAATATTTCAAGATCTGTGGCTCAGGCAACTGGTATTCATCAGCTCAGGTATATAGGAGAACAAGTTTGGTGGCCAGAGAAAGCTCGGTTCTGAACAAGCTGTGTGTGAGCTAGATGACTATGCAACAGCCCAGGAGATATTTGGTTATATACATCAGGATCTGTGGCAAGAGGTCTTGTCTGGTAGATTTAAAAGTCGATGGAATTAATAGAGGGGGGAACCTCGGTTGTACGTGAAATTACCCAGGGCGAGTAAATAAAGTAGTAAGAGGAGAGAAACAAGGACTGTGTTTGAGGGGTAATATTGGTGGCTAGTTAGAAGAGAAGGAATCTTCAAGGACCAAGAAGGAGGAATGGAAAAGGTTAGAAAAAAGTTAGAAGAATGTTCTTTGAGCCAGTGAGGGAGGAAAAGTCAAAAAAAAAAAAAAAAAAAAAAGGAGTTACAAGGAGAGAGTCAACATGGTCAGACTCTTCAAATAATGATCTTAAAATTCACTGAATTTCAGAATTGTCCATTTATTCAACAGGCACTTACGGTGTACCTATTATAATGTGCTAGATGCTGGAGATGCAATAAATAATGGAGAACAAAAATAAATCTGACTTGCCCTCATGGATCTTATAGTCTTGTAGGGAAGAGAGACATTAATCAAAGAACTACAGAAATGAATGTAAAATTGCAACTCTGATAACTTTTATTTTTAACTTTAAGAGTTTATTTGAGTAAAAATAACAATTCAAATCAGGCAGCACCAAGCCAGAAATGGCTAAGAGCGCTCTACCAACAGGAGCTTAGGGAGAGACTTTTACAGAGAAAAGGCAGAAGCAAGTAAGGCAGTTACTGACTGGCCA
The DNA here is from genome assembly GCF_021234165.1 of Pteronotus mesoamericanus. Lineage (NCBI taxonomy): Eukaryota > Metazoa > Chordata > Mammalia > Chiroptera > Mormoopidae > Pteronotus > Pteronotus mesoamericanus. The sequence continues at coordinate 427,713 of NW_026555123.1, forward strand.
AAGCTTAAAGCCTAGCTGGCTGTTTGTGACTGGTTGTCCCTGACATTTTGATTTCATAACCCTGAGGCATTTACAGGCTTAGAGCTGGCTTTGCTCACATAGGCTACCATGGCATTACAGCTACCTCAGTCTAATGGCTTCCTTGTTTAATTAGTTGAACAATTCTCCTGCTTTTGGTTATCCTCTCATATGTAAAAGATTGACCCAAAATTTGGCGTTAGTGCCACTCTCAGACACCATCACAGCTAAGATGCTCTTGCTCTTGTAAAACTCACAGGTTATGAGTCTGATCCCCAGAAGAAATGCTTTTGCTGTTCACATTGTTTTTGTTTCTCCAAACACAATGAGACCATCGATGTACTGTTTGATGGGGGTGAACATGCATTTAAAACCTCAGAGGACACAGCACACAAAGGAGACTACAATCATAACTTTTAGGAGGATGATACCAAGAGACTGAAGACTGCTCCCTAGCCACGGCCTAGGAGCCAAATCAGTTGGTATCACATTAAGTCAAAGAATGTACCCGAAGGGACATCAACCTCCTGTAGCCTGGTGGCGTGTTTGTTAATTTCTTTATTTGCTTTAATACCAGATGTGTGGATCTAGGTACAGCAGGAGGTATTTGCTATGGCATAGGCTCCTCCTTGTTTAGCCAATTAGGAATAGAAAGCAATTCTATTATCTAAAACCACCTTAGCAAGAAAATCTAGGAACTTTTGTGTAGCTATGGGTTTAGCAGTATATATAGCAGTAGGTGCCAGAGTTAAGAAATATTTTCTTCTCATGTATTAACAGAAAAAGCAAGTAGTGTTTCAGGAAGTCTCATCTTGGTCACCGGCAACTGGAGAGGAGGCGAAATAATTTTCCCTCTACCCGTTACAGTGAGTGCCTGGCTGAGATCCCTTTTTCTCTAGGGTGCCTGGTACATGGATAAGGTTATCTAAGATGGTTAAAAGTTCTACACTGCGGCTCTGTACTTGAAGATACTCTCTGGTAAGGTTAACCTACTTGTTTAGCCTTGAAGCAAAATTTTATTCCCCTGAGGCCTCACGCTGGACCCAGTCCAGTTAAGGAGGACCCAGGCTGACCCCAGTGCAGTTTCTAAGTTGAACCCATTTTGATTTTGAAGTTGGACCTAGTTAGACTAGAGTTGGTTCTGAACTGTCTGTTAAAAGAAATGCTCAAATAAAGCCTAAGAACCCACGATGCAAATGCTGTGACCTTACTCATGACCCCTGGGGGCAGCAAGAATGCAGTGAGCACAGGTGGCTCTTGGGGACTGTGGGGGGGGGGGGAGGTGGTATGCTTTAGTTCCTTCTTCTGTTGCCCGAAATGTTACAAGATAAACTGAGGCATATTAAAATTTTAAGAGTTTGAACAAAAATCAGTTTAGATTGGCCAGCAGCAAACCTGATTGTATTTGGAGTGTGCCCATTCTCATGATTTCTATGAAGCCAAGATATATGGAGACTCTGCTAAGAATAAGTTCAACGAAGAGGGGAAGAGTGGAATCCATCTTTGTGATTCCCTTCGTTGACTTTTGTTCAGTAACTTCATTTCCTATTTTCCCTCAGGACTTTAATTCCTTCCTAAACATTAATCTATAGTTTTTACTGGAAGAATACTGGTTTAATGAATAGATCAGCATCCTGAGATATCTTGAGTCCCTGATTCATCACTTCACCAGTTAAATAAACTTGAGATAATTCTCTGAGCCTTAAATTTTATTATAGGATTTTTATGGAGATTGATCCAGATAATGAATTTGAGATTATTTTGTAAGATAAATAGAACAGAACAAGTGTTGGTAGCTAATATTTTTAGAAGTTACTATTTTCAGAAATTATTTCCATGTGGTGTATAGAAACTTCACTGAACTTGGGTGTTAGGCTGTTATTTGTGTTCTCGGTCCTGTCACTGATGGTATAAACTTGGGTAGTCGCTTCACTTATTTTGCTCTCAGTGTACTCGTTGGCAGAGTGGGAATAACAGTACCTAGCTCACAAGCGTGCAGAAAGTGGGAACATGCTTAGTGATGCATCAAGCACCCGCTGGTCAACCCAGCCTCAGCACTAGCTCTTTCAGGCTCTGGGTTCATAATCTGTAAGTGGTTTTTTCAGTTTAGGGAATGACACAGAAGCGTTTGTTCACCTTGAAGTGGGCCTAACCTTCCTAGGCAGCTAGCAGGTGAGGGTCAAATGCTTGCTCACCTTTCCAGTCTTGTTCTAGGCAATTTCCCTGGTCGTTCCATGGGTTCCGGCTAAGTCAACCAGTTGTATTTGCCTTGACCTTGCTTCTGAGCTTCTGAACATGCTACATATTCTGTGCAAAAAGCCTTCCTCTTTATTGCTCCAAAGAACTACTCATTCTTTTGGATTCGACATAAGGGTCATTTCTCCAAGGTAATATGATGTATCATTCCTCATAGCATTTACCATGTTGAATTGAATTGTTGATCCAATTTATCTTCTCCATACATGTGGTAACAAATTCCTTTTGTTTCAATGATTTTTTTCCCCTATATTTTAAAATGACCCAACCAGTAAGGTACAAAAGAGAAATAGTTTCAGTTTTGATTTTTTAAAATTGTCTCAATCCTAATAGTTCTAAAAAGTTAACAATTTATATTACACAAGGAGCTTGCCAGCCTTAATGTTCTGACCTTTGGAAAATTAGGAACTTTCTCTATTTATTTAAGGGCACAAAAAAGGGTCAACCCTGCCCTTAGAGGTGAGCTTATTCCGCAATGGAGGCCACACCATTCATACCAAGAGCCGCATGGCTTGCTGAATGCTTGGCTGCAATCCTATGAAAGGAGAATTCATTACGTGTCAGTTAAGCACTGTAGCTCTCTGTCATTGTTATCGTCCTGTTCTCTGCCAAATGAGAAGATAACATTTGTATAGAAACATAAGGATAAGGGACCTTTGGCCAGGGAGCTTCTGGAAATAAATAAGTGATTGTGGTGCATGTTCTCTGCTCTCGAAGAGCATTTGAGTGGGGTTTCCTGATTATGGTGTGTGACAGGGAGGTCGCTATTGCAAAGCTCCGTCCTGCCTGGCTGTACTTCAGAGTGGGCAGTGCACAAGGCAGGAAAGCATGGTACTCGGTGTCAGAGTCTGAATTCTGGAAGGGGGAATTCTCAGCTGTAACAAGCTACGTGACACTGATCTCCTCAAACTCAGCCTCCTGACTTTTACATTAGGTCAATGGTGTCTGCTTCATTTGTGTGGAGGTTAAGTAGAATTACTTTATGCAAATAAAGTGATATTCAAATGGAATAATTTTAACAGGAATCTCTTGAAAATGCAATCATTTTAAGACAAACAAATTAATTTCTTGTGAAATGTTAAGTTCTATGCCAGCTCGTGATGGTGGAGGGGGCTATGTTTGGACAGAAAATGCTTTCTTTCTACACTGAATCATGCTACGTGAGCAACATGATTGATATGGAGTCAAAAAACATGCTGTGGCAATGACTAGGATAGAAGGTTGATTTGATTTATTATTAGAAACATGTTAACCTTTCTTAATTCTATGAGCATTTTACTTCTAAAACATTTGATATTTGCATATAAAGATTAACCAGTAAGAAAAAAGTACACAAATCTATTTGCATTATTATTTTATAGCTTGTCTTATTCTGTTTTTTTCTTTATAAAATGATTAATCAATTTAAAAAGCCTAATTGATTTTTTTCAAGGGTGGTAATATCTAGATACATCAATTGCATAAACTGGTTTTCCAGTGATTCTTATTTTGTCTTTTGCTTAATGCCTCAGCAAGTGATTTGGAATTGAGATAATAGAAATATTGAAAGATAAGCAAGCAAAGCAAGCAGGTGAAAAGTCACAGACAGCCCAGGATACTTCTCACTCGACTTGAGCAGATTCAGGGAAAACCCTCCAGACATCTGGCAGGGCATCTGGCCGCGGTGAGCGGATCACAACCTGTACCCTGGCCACAGTTACTACAGCGCATCTGTGAACAACCTCTGGAGGGCAGGTGGTGGCTCGGGGTCGGGGGGGTTTATGGGGATTCCGTATTTGGGTTAAATCGGAGAGACTAGCTTTTTTTTTTTTTTTTTTTTTTAATGCCTTGTGTTGAAAATAAGTGTATAGAAGGATGTATGCAACATGTACTGACCACAGCTGGAGGCACACTGTTTCTTATGGACATAGAGGCCTTTACAAGAGTAGACGAGAAGAAGAGGGAGGATTAGAACTGAGCTTGGAGGGTGGTGTGTTTGAGGAAGTATTTCCATAACAAAGCGCAGCTATAAACTGAGCCTGAGCATGTGGTTGCCTTGGGCAGACTCTGGAAAAAATATTGCAGTAGATGAAGTTTTTCTTGATGCTCTGTATCTCTTTTTTTCTGAATCGCCATTTATATTTCCACCTTTCTTAATTTGCTTCTGGACACAACACTATTGGTCAGGAGAAATTTATGTGATAATTTTTGTTGGGTCACTCTCCCAAGGAATACTCACTACTGAACATATTAATTAGCAGAATGTATTGATTAGGCATTGGTTAAATTGCTTGTCACGGAGGCTGAAAACAATGAGGCTTTAAACAAGTTAAACTTTTTCTTCTCTTTCTCCTGAAAGTCTGGGCAGGTATGGCGGTTCTGCATCCAGAGCCGTCAGGGGTCCGGTTTGTCCCACGTTGTTGTTCCACCCTCAGCGTTGCTTTTTCCGCTGCTCCCCACTGCGCCCACACTCCTGCCACAGGAAGGGGAAAGGGGGAAGAGGAAGAGGAGGGCACGCCCTTTCCTTCTGAGGGCGTGACCAGGAAGTTGCTTTGCATTCCACTGGTCTAAACCACTCCTATGATTCCATTGGGATGGAAAGGGACTGGCCATTTTTCCTTTTTATTGAATTTATTGGAGTGACACTACTTAACATATTATATAGGTCTCGGGTGCACAATTCCACAAAGCGTCCTCTGTACATTGTATTGTGTGTTCACCACCCCAAGTCAAGTCTCCATCCATCACTGTTTATCCCCCTATATCCTTCTCCACCTCCGTCCTACCCTGTTCCCCCTGGCGATCACTACGCTGTTGTTCCTGTCCACGAGTATTTTGTTTTGTAAAAATTTTTGTTCAATCCTTCCACCCCCCTCATCCAGAAAGCAGCCAGCCTGCTCTCTATCTGTGAGTCTGTGACTATTTTGTGTGTTAGCTGTCAGCTTGGGCTGCTGTAGCCAAATACCATGTACATAGACTAGGGGCTGAAACACCAGCCATTGATTTCTTATATTTCTAGTGGCTGGGAAGTCCCAGGACAATGTGCTGGCAGATTCAGTTCCCAGGGAGAGCTCTCTTCCTGGTTTGCAGCTGACCGCTTTCTCCCACGGAAGGAGGATAACCAAAAGCAGGGGAATTGTTCAATTAATTAAACAAGGAAGCCATTAGACTGAGAGAGGGAGAGGGAGGGGAAGGAGAGAGAGGAAGTTCTGATTTCCCTTCCTTTTCTTAGACCACTAATCCCATCATTAGGGCTGCACCCTCCTGACCTCACCTTAACCTCCCAAGGACCCAAATACCGTCATCAATTTGGAGATCGCGCTCCAACATAAATTTTGGCAGGACATGAGCATTCAGACCACAGTCGTTGGTGCCCATTCTTGGCTAAACGCTGGGGATTCTATTTCAGTAGGAAGAGAGACTAGATATTGAAATATTAATGATCAGTTTTTGTGGCATTAGGTGAAGAGCTAATGCTTTATGTGGTAGGGTAGAGTTTTTACAGAATTTTACTCTAAGATAAATTACTGAGAAGTGAGGTGGGGTAACATCCTAGGGCTTATTCCTTTATTCAAAAAATATTTACTATGCCTGGCAGGTACCATGCCAGGTATCAGGGATACATTGATGAGCAAAACATACATGTTTCTTGCTCTCATGAAACTCAGCTTCGCAGTGTGGGTGAGAGAAACCTGTCAGACAGCCACACGTATAAATATGTACTGCAAATGGTGGTATAACAGAGGAAAACATACGGAGCCCCGTGAGACTGCATAGCAGGGCAACCTGCCCTTTCTTGCAGTCAGAACAGACTTCCTTGGGAGAAATTTGAGCTGAGCTTTTTTCTTTTTTTAAGTATTAAGAGTATTTTTTATTAAACAAGTAAAACTGCAAACAAGTAAGTGACTTTTCCTAGAAGGCCACTGCTTGAAAATGCTGTCTCATCTGTGGCCTGAGAATCATCTATTTCGCTTTGGAGGGTCTTCCAGTGAGACCTGAGCACCCTTGTCAGGTGGGCAAAACGTGAGTGATAGCATTTAAAGCTGGTGCCCAGACTCACCAGTTCCAGGTCGAGATAGGCTAATAGGAGACACAGCTGTGGAACAGGGGCTCACATCTGTTCTTCTGGGTGAGGATCCTAGGGTCGTCTTAAGACTTAGTGATACATGTATAGTTTTGTCTTTCCTGGTGAATCTAAAGACTTCATATCATAAGCAGAGTGTTTTGCTAGTGGAAAAGTGGGATGAGATTCTGCTTATATGTATTTAACAAAAAGCTCTGTAAAGAACTCCTAAGCATGGACGGCTGCATTTATCTCAGAGGTATGTTGGCGCCCCTCCCTTTTTTTGAAACATTGACTGGAGAGAGAGAGAGAGAGAGAGAGAGAGAGAGAGAGAGAGAGATTTGTTTTTCCACTGATTTATGCCTGAATTTGTTGATTCTTGTATGTGCTCTGGCCAGGGATTGAACTCACAACCTTGGCATATGGGGACAATGCTCGAACCAATTGAACTATCCAGCCAGGGCTGAACACTATTTTCTGTGTACTTTGTACTTGGTACAGGAATTTCGCTGAGGCCTATGCCTGGGAGTGAATTTATTGAATTATAAAGCACACACAGGCTCGGTTTCATAAAGTATTGCTGGATTACTCTGTCAAATAGCTGACCAGGTCACCTGCTTGCCAGGTGTGTGTAGGGCTCCCTGTTTCCTCATATGTTCTCCAGCATTGGATTCTGATATTTTGATTTGGGTCATTTAGTGTCTTTGATTTGTGAAGATATTATACCGGTGAACATTATAGAAGTAAATGATTAGATCTATATGGCAAAATTTAAGGAAAAAAAGAATAATGTGCTATTAAGTCTCAAATATTTTATAACACAATTATTAAATCATGGCAACCCACATCTCTTCTTGCTTAGATTACTGTTCCTTCTCATTAATTTTATGTGCTTAAAGAATCCAAGAAATAAGAAAATAACTTATAGTCATATGCATAAACATATATTCTCTGCAACCTACATAAACAATTACAAGTTAATAGTAGGCTATTTGTATAATTGAAAGAGTAACAGTAAATCTCTGGGCTCTTAGCATCTATTCCCCCAATTGTCTTTCTTTCAAGGTTTTGAGTCAGCTGAGAAAACTTCCTGAAATTTCTGGGAGCCCTGTGAAGTAATGATAGGGTTTGCAGTCACCCAGTTCCATAGAAGTCATAGGATTAAGAAAAGTGAATGTACCGTTTATGTTCTTGTCCCCTATTTGTATGTTCTATATTTATTTCTTTATAATACAAAATATTTAGTTTATATTTATATTGGAATTTATGATAACTCTAACCCCCGACTTCTCTTCCCACGAGCTGTGAATGGACTTATTTCCAAAGCCCTTCCATCCTGCTTGTAGTCCACATTTACCCACTCAGATTCAAATATTTCCACTAGAAGCACAATTTTGAAGAACTCTTTAAATAGTAAATTTAGTGATTATTGAAAACAAGCACCTGTAGCTCATAGAGATAGCTCTGAGTAACGCATAAGACCATGGGTTGCTTGTCTACCAATCTGTCCTCACTAGGGATTAGAGAGAGTGTGATAGTTTAGGGACTTGGTCTCTTCCTCAGTTTATTATTTTATTTTCTGACTTTTTGGTCTTAATTCTCATTTTTATCCCTTTAATCCCATTGACTAAGGAAATAATGATCTTTTAGGTTCTTTTAACTTGTAAGAAACAGAGACACGCTCAGATTACCTTAGTGGGGTTTATTGTAACAGTCAATACCCTGGGAAATGAGGAAGCAAGAAAATTTCGGCAACCAAACATTCAGGCTTCCCCCTATTTTAGGAGGCAAATGGTGACATGGCGTGGGCGGAAAGAGGAGGGGCTAGTGAAGAGCTGGACACTGGGGGCCCCACAGTATGTGGGAGTAGTCGAAAGTGATCTTTCTATTTTACGTCAGGAGGCAGGGATTGGAGTAGTGGTCTAATCTTCTTTGCCAGTATAAGCCCAGGCAGCCACAGAAAGAGGAAGGAGAGGAGCCCCCCGTTTCCCGTGCTGTGATAACAGGGGTTCTGAGTTCGCTAAGGCAGATATGAAGGCTACATACACATGGCACGGGAGCATGGCCACACGACTTGTACAAAATCTCAGAGACAGTAAATCAGAGAACTAGTGCTATAGCTGTCATGTGTTCCTAATTTCCCAGCAGTCATGATTTCAGATTCCTGCTCAGTGATACCCACGGGACATTTTTATTTGTGAAGCCATGTGTCGAAACTTACTAGGAGCCCTGTATTTTGGGTCCTTCGTTCTTTCCACTGCATTTACCACATTATCGCCCAAGGGAAGGCTGTCAAATTCTGTTACTTTGATGCATATTATTCCATGAGAGGTTTTCCCAACTGATATCTAACAGGGAAGTGAAATTCTCCTCAGAGTTGGGATGATTTACCCTTAAATTATGGGCAACCCACTTGATATGGAAACTTCTGTAATATGACTAAGCTATGGTCTCCAGAAAGGCATTTGTTTTCCTCTAGTAATAAATATCATGGGAAAACAAATTATTGGCTTTGTGTGGAAGAATAAGTGGAAGCGTTTTATTTTCGTAACTGAATTGTTGGAACACTTTGGCAGTGGGAATGGGAATGATATTAGAAATTGGGCTGAGATGTATGCCCCAGAAAGACAAAAGTGCCTTGGCATGATACCAATCTACTCATCCTTCAGGGTGAGAATGTCATCTGTGATTTAATGTTGAGGAGCTATTTTATCTTAAAAATACATTTTTAAGGCACAATTATTAATTATTGGGACACAGGAAATGTCAAAGTTTAATTATGATTCAGGAACATAATACACAGTTTTAAGCAAGTCATCTTTTAGAAAACTATGATAAATCTTTATATAAAATACTATGTAACTATTTACAAGGATGAGTTAAATGTCTATGTATTTGCCAGAAATTAGGCTATATTTATATTCATATTTTTTAAAAAATTTATTTTTAACTACAGTTGATATTAAATATTACTTCATGTTAGTTTCAGATGTGCAACATAAATAGTTAGACAATTATGCAATTTGACCCCACCTGGCACCATACATAGTTATTGCAATATTATGGGCTGTATTCCTAATTCTGAACTCTACATCTCCATGACTGTTTTTTTAACTACCAACTTGTGCTTCTTAATCCCTCCCCCTTTTCACCCAGTCCTAACCCACCTCTCCTCTGGCAACTATCATTTTGTTTTCTGCATCTATGTCTGCTTTTGTTTTGTTTGTTTATTTTGTTCTTTGAATTCTAAGTATAAGTAAAATCATAGGGCATTTGACTTTCTCTGTCTGACTTATTTCACTTAGAAAATATCCTCTAGGTCCATCCAGGTTGTCACAAATGGTAAGATTTTTCTTTTTTTATGGCTGAATAATATTTTAATCCACTTGCCTATTGATAGGCACTTGGGTTTCTTCCATATCTTGGCTATTGCTGCAATAAACAGAAGGGTGCATATACCTTTTCAAATTAGTGTTTTGGGTTTATTTAGATATATACCGAGGAGTGGAATTGCTGGGTCATAAGGCAGTTCCATTTTTAATTTTTTGAGGATATGCCATATTGTTTTCCACAGTGGCTGCACCAATTTGCATTCCCACCAATAGTTCATGAAGTTTCCCTTTTCTCCACATCCTCACCAACACTTGTTTGTTAATTTATTGATGATAGCCATTCTTATAGGTATAAGGTGATATCTCATTGTGGTGTTAATTTGCATCTCTCTGATGATTAGTGACATCAAGCATCTTTTCATATGTCCATTGATTACCTCTGTGTCCTCTTTGGAGAAGAGTGTATTCAGATCCTGGACTGCTTTTTAATTGGATTTTTTTTGGTGTTGAGTAATATGAGTTCTTTATACATTTTGGATATTCACCCAGTATTGGATGTATCACTGGCAAATATACAGTAGGTCGTCTTTTCGTTTTGTTGATGGTTTCCTTTGCTGGGCAAAACCTTTTTAGTTTGCTACAGTTCCATTTATTTTTTTCTTTCGTTTCTTTTCTCTGAGGAGATTTATAAGAAAAAATATTGTGAAGCAATGCATCTTGATTGGTGAGATATTAAAATAGATACAGACCATATTTGTGAATAGTAAGAGGTAACCTGTTTTAGGTATAGGTATTATGCAAAATGAAGATCCTTATTTATGAACAGTAAAAGCCTTTGGAAGTTTAATTTCTAACTAACGAGTAGACTAGTGAGTATACTCTCTGGTCTTAAAAATAAGTGTCTTGGAGAATGTCTTATCTACTTCCCATTGAAAGCACAAGGTATTGTGTAAGCTGATGATAATTAGAAAAATAGGTCTTACAGAGACTCTCTAATTTATAGTATTTTTTTTTTTTCTGGACAATAGATGGTTGAGTTTTTAGAAAACACTTATTGAATATTTCAGTAGATAATGTAGGGGATTAAAAATAATCTCAGAGGTGATGCTTCTGCTCTCCACAAGCTCATAGTCAAGTAATAAAGATAACACATATAAATATAAACAGCTGATTAGTCTCACTTTGATTTTTGTCTTCCTTTACTTCCATCTTCTATATAATTTAGGCAAACTGTGTTGTTCCCATATCCACAAAATACTACACACGCTTCAACCTCTTTGTGTATACTCACACAGTTCTCACTTCTTAGAAAACAGCCCCTTCCTTAATCTCTGCATAGCTGCATTCTACCGATTTTTGAGGCCCAGCATGGGGTCGTGCTTCTCTGAGTTGGCAGAAAAGACTTCAGGCCTGAGAAGGTTGAGGAATTAGACATCGGGGCATCAGAGTCATCATTAGCCTGGATGTCTGCTCCCTGCCTCCGTGTGCAGGTTGGCCGTTCTGCTGGAAATTGGTGCCGGGGCTGAGCGCTCGCTGTGTTCAGGAAAAGGGCGCTAGAGAGGAGTAATTACAAGGACTTCTGCCCTTTCATCTAAACCCAGAAATCTTAAGTGACGGCTGCTTGAGGGACTGGTCATTCAATTAAGCGGTTTGGAACCCTGCCTGTGGTTAAGGACCCCGGGGTTCATGGGTTTGCAGCCACTGGGGCCCACACCATCTTGCCAGAGTGCTCAGATTTCATCGGAAACCACTGCTTTGTTGGGGCCGAAGGATGCCGGGCAGACAGCCTGTCCGCGCTGTTTGTTTCCGGAGGGCAAAAATCACGATGGAAATGGGACCTGAGTCTAGCAGAAAATGATCCCCCCCCTAAAAAAAAGAGATAACATGGCGGGGAGAAATGAAATGTCTGTGCTTTCAGTCTACTGAGACGATGCGGGAGAGTTTGTGCTTGAGGATGGTGAGGTTTTCCTCACACTCCTTTTTCCTTCCCTCCAATTGGAGACGCCATGTCCACTGCAGCTGATGATGATTAAGTTTCCTGGTCATAAGTGGTGTTGCACGAGGTGCTGGTGGGATGAAGAGGAAGTAGGAAGCAAAGTACTTCCTGGCATTTTCAAATTTTCAGAGTAGTTACAATCGATAAGCAACAATTTCAAGGCAATTCGTAAGCACCAAGTGAGATTTAAGTGCAGGAGAGCCTGAGAGTTAGAAAATGAGCTTCCTCAAGTGATGTCCCTGAGAAACATGTTTCTCAGGGAGAAGGACAAGGCCACCACGCCCACGCTGTGGCAGGTGGAGGAAGCACCTCCCCCCACCTCCAAAACGAGTTCTCTACGGTCGGTCTGGTTCATCTCTATTTCCTCTGTTTCACGGGCCTCTGCTTGGCTTATTTTTCCTGCTGTGATTTTATTGCCCTATATGTTGGAAGCCAAATGTTTATTGATTAGCCATTTTCCATGGGTACAATATTGCTTTTTGCTCTGAAAAGTGGTTAGGATTGTCTGGATGAGGTCTCTTTCTTGGAATAAATTTCTAATCTCAAGGACTTTTAGAATATTATACTGAAAGCTTTTAAGAGTTATTATAGGTAAATAGATTTACTTATAACAAAGAAATATAATAGAAACAAATGGTAAATAAAGAAGTGATTTCTTAGAGACTTCCCTATAGGCTGGTAGAAACTATGCAAAATGTTCTTATCTCAATTTTATGCTATTGCAATAAAAAAACATATCGGGTGAGTGTTGTGGAACTAATGCAAGATAAAGACATTAAAGTATAAAAAAACAAAATGAGGTTAATCTATGCTCTTGTTCTGTGTCCGTCCTTGATGTCATCTAAATTACCTATCGCCAGAATTATATGGCCTTCACTCTAAATCTGGTGGGCAGGCAGGAAGCCTTTCTTATCAATGCCTGTCACTGCACCACCCATTTAAGAAGCCCATTCTCTGGGAACAAAGGACATCCCCGTTCACAAAGTTGCCCCCTGTAACCCTAACCTGATACCTGTTTGCCTTTAAACTTTCCACAGTAGATCATTCCTCAGGCACACAAAGGCAGATCCTCTCCCAGCTCCACATTTATCAGCAGAAAAAAAGCAAACACCGCCATGTTGCAGGTACACAGTGTCTCCACACCTATTACCGTGGAGGGTACTGGTGACCTCCTGCTGGCCCAAACCACCCACGAGGAGCCTTTGATGTTTCCGGAGCCTCATGTTTTAATACAGTCTAAATACCCCACGTTTGAACTGCGAGAGTCCTGTCTGCAGCCATGTTAGAGGTGATATCAAAGACAGTCGCGTTTTAATGGTCTTTGGCTCTCAGACAGGGCAGCGGGCAAGGGCAAGCGCGGGGAGGCTGGTTCCTCCCACGTTTAACTCTGCCGCCCGGCCACACTCCCCCCTTCTTTCCCACACTATCCAGATGCCGCACGTCTGTCGCTGGGTGGGGGTCGACTGTTTCTGGGAAAGCAGATCCTTCGCAGAAAACAAATCCACCTCTTTTTACAAGTTAAAAAAAAATACGTTGCAACAGGGCCTTGCCCCAGTAGAGTGGGCGACATCGTATTTGGGTTTAGGCACTTGGTGGACTCACGGCACGGTGTGGGAGCCACAGAAAAGGGTGGCGTTGAGGCGATGGGCTCAGGGAGTCGGAGTTGTAGGCATCCAGCGGATGATCATTAGGACAGGAAGTTGAACATCCAGATCCTACAAGAATTTCATTTCACAGATGAAGATGTGCTTGGTATGTAACAAAGTCGGGCCCCTTATGGAAAAAGATTTAGCGATCCAAGTGTGGCCAAGTGTGGGATGGCGTTGAGAGGCTCCGAGGGGCCATCTCATAACACACATGGGGGGTTAAATCTTCTGTTCAGGCACTTAACGGTCATTTTTGTTCGTGGACTCGTAGTAATAACATCACACACTTACCATGTGATGATGTGGCTCATACTCTTCTAAGCCTGTGATAGATTTAACTCATTTAACCCTCACTACTACACTAGGTACTATTATGATTGCTCCAATTTTCCTGATGGGACAACTGAGGCAACGAGAAATTAAGTAAATGCCTCAAGGTCACCCACCTAGGAGGTGGCAGAGGTGGACTCCTAAGCCAGGCTTTTGACGGCCAAGTCCATGACCTAAACCAGTACGTTCGATTATGTCAATGACAGTATCTGACTGGGAAAATCAGAAATACAATTTTTTTTTTTTTGTTTCTTACCAGTTTTAAAATCAAAGTGATGAGATTCCATTTTTTAAAAGAAAAACACACGGCTGTATTTGTGTTGCTCTCACTGTGTCAGCACAGTGATAATGAATATTCAACTGATCAACTTCTGTTCTTCCCTGCCAAGGAACAGTGTTCACAGGGAGAAAGCTCTTGTGAAGAGTTGGCTAAATCCTCCCATTTGTATACCTCTCTGGAGGGAAAAAATATCTTTGAAAATTTCTTGGCATGAGTTTTCTTTGAAATTGTTAAAGCCTTTTGTTTACCAAACACTGTCCACTGTTAAAAGTAAAACTTCCTCTGGGTTCTAAATTTTGGCCCCGTTGGTTAATCTTCCAGAAGTGTTGAAAACAGGGCTTTAATTAGCAATTTTATCAGTTAACCCAGTCACTCATCTCCACTTCTTATCTGGATCTGTGGCAGTGCAGGCACTTAGGGACATCAGAAAACGCCGACTTGTCAGTGTGACAGTTGAGAGGACTTCTGTGGACAGTATTAAATGGAACGTGATACCAATCCAAAGGAATGATCTCACCAAAGGAAGCTAGAATTGGACTCGGTTTCTCTTGTATTTCTCTGTAATCCTCTCTGGTATGTCACCTTTGTTAGCCAGGACAGAGTCAGTGGTCTTGTGTGATGTGAAGATGGGACATAAAAAAGGGAATGCTTCTAAACCAGTTAGTCAGTCACTGAGTTGAACATAACCCACAGTGGTTCTTCACTATGCAAAACCAAAGGCATGTTTGGAAAATTAACATAGGACTTGGAGGACTCAGTTTTCTGGTCAAAGTGAGAAAAATACCAATAAAATAAAGTATGTGGTTGTTAAGATTTTGCCTTCTCTAATGCAATCCAATTAGAAAGCCTTGCATCTTTTCCCTAAATACAGTTTGTTTCCTTGCGCTATCGTTTATTGATTGTATTCCTGCCTTACTAAACATTTTGTTTTTTCCCTGTATTTGACCTGTATTAAAATATATCCCTACCCGGAAAGAAATCTGTATTTCTTAGGAAATGAAAAGCACTTAAACTCTAAGAAGATCTGTAATTTTACTATCGCAGTACAGGCCCCTATCATTGCAACAGCAGAGAGAGTAACCGGGAAAAAAATCCCGTAAGGGACACTTTGGAGCCAGGAGATATATATGCTTGCCTAAGCAGTTCTGATGATTTGATAGTTGAAATGTTTATGCTTTTGTTCACTTAGATAACGTACTTAGGACATCTATTTTAAACAACAGATAATCGTAGTGTTGTACTGAGAGGGCTGACATAGCGGTAGTTGGTATCTGGGGATTATTAAAACAAACTTAGATGGTTGTAGCATAGGGTGACTATTTTTGGCAAAGCAATGACTTAACGTTTTGTGCTCAAAATGATAGTGTTTTAGATTTATTATAAAACAGCAGAAAAACATATTTTTCTTTGGAAGCAGAGTGTGGGACATTAGTTAGAGCTTAAGGAAAACAGCCTTTGTTTTTCCTTCTCTTTCAGCCAGGCTCAAAAGGAAAATTGCTGTATGACCTTATTTTGTTTTTTCCCTCTGTATATATTTTTTCCCTCTTTACTGTCTGATGTAATTTCAAAGTAGCTAGAAGTGCGAAATCAAAGACCAGGTTAAATTTTCCCTGAAGGATATTGAATGTCATGGTCATTATTCTAATAGTAAGAGGTTTGTTTAGCTGCTTTGATTTCCACAAGCTTGATAGCCCCTTTTCTGAGGAAAAAAAAATTCCTCTTGCATAGAGTTTTCTCACAGGTAAGCAAGCTCAATATCATTGAATGTGTAGCAAGTTGGAATCCCCTCTGCCTTCATTTATTTGAGATACAGGGCATCCATTTATTGAGATATAGGGCATTATCAGCAAATAAAATGGAAAACTTGGCTTAATAGCTTTATTAGGCTGTGTTTTTCTATAGATAAACTCTACAGGAGATTTAAATATTGCACTCAATTAGTTCCAATAATGGGACATTTGCAACACAATTCCTGACACATCAGTGGGGCTAAAGGTTTCTCGGAATTACACTGTATAATAGAAAGACCATAATTATTATATATGTGTAAAACATGCAATAATGCATGAATATTATTAGTAATAACCTTGAGCAGTTATGAATAAGTGCATCTCAAGCATCTCCATCTCTGACCATTACCTCATCTTTCCCCCCTGCACCCAGGCGGCTACATCTATGTGGGATCTGCATCTGTTGTTCCATGGTTTTTCACTCTCCCTCCCTACTTTCATATCCCTCCTTTCCTCCTTATCTGGCCTCCATTCTATGATTAGAATCACTTAGTTGCCTATACCTCCCACTGGTTGTGCTCCCTTCTTGCCTGCTCTGATCCTGTGCAGCTGAACACATCCAGACAAAGACACTTAGCAGCTGAACGACCGCATTTGAAATCCATGACCGCTAACCTCAAGTGAGACTCCAGATGACCACAGTCTGTCTACTTTTCTCTAACCCATTTACTCTCCCTACTTCCTAGGAGAGGCAGTGGCTTTCTCCCAGGGGTGTGCTTTGCTCCCCAGAGGACACTGGCAATGTCTGGAGATAGTTCTGTGGTCACAAGCTGGAGGGCGAAGTGCTATTCGCATCTCATGGATAGAAACCTTGGATGCTGCTAAACACCCTGTGACGCACACACAGCCCCCCCGATGTCCTGGCGAAGTGTTACCCTGCCCCGAATGTCTCTTGTGCCAAGGCTGAGAATCCCTGTGTAAAGCATTTAGTGACTTTTCTCTCTTTAAACTCCCAACTCTCCTTCCTCTATATATTACAGCTAGTTGTCTTCCTCTTCAACTGAGAAAATGAAAGCAGTTTGAGGAGACTTGCTCAAGCTCCCATTAGCACACGTGCCCACCTGCCTGTGTCTGTGCTTCCCCTTCTGTTACTGGGGATGCTCCTCTCTGGTCCTGGGTAAGGCTGACCCCTCTGCACCCCATCCCCTCTACTCGGGGACCAAGTGCCGGCCATTTTTAATTTTCTTTCTTGAATTACCACTTTCCCTCCTTTTACTAGATTATTCCCATCAGCAAAACAACATGCTGATAATATCTCCTATCTAAAAATGAAAATAAACAAAGCTCTCTGGCATTCACTTTCTCCTTTCGGGGTAGCACGGGCTCTAATTTTTCTCTTCCCACTCTCTGTTGAACCTGCTCCAAAAGGACTTTCATCTCCCCTTATCCGGAAAAACAGTTCTTACAAAGGTCACCAATCACGTGCCCATTGCTTAATCCAGTGGCCATTTATTTCTCTTTGACTTCCTTGTGCTAGCAGCAATGTTTTACACATCAATCACCCACTCTTTCTTGAAACCCTTTCTTCACTTGGCTTCAGGTCAGCACACGCTCCTAATTTTCTTCCTTCTTCATCTGTGTCTCCTTGCAGCTGCCTTTGCTGGTTCCTCTACATAGTATAATAAGGAAGACAGCGGATCTTTGTCCCTGTGTTTCTGGTTAAGAACTTCTGAAATCCTTGGTATTTCCTGAGTGACAAGGGTGACAGGAGCATCTTTTGTTCTAATGGGGTGGCTCTTGTGGACCCCTCGATAACTTCAAGATGGGGGCTGGTCAACAGGAGCATCGCGTCTTAATTAGAAGCTTGAAAATTTCTGCCCCATCCCCCAGCTTCTGGGGAGGGGAGATGGTGACAATCACGCCCACATAGCGCAACCTCCGTAGACATCTCTCGGTGATGAGATTCAGGCAGCTTCTGAATCGGCAAATACATCCAAACATGGCAGAGTGGTATGCCTCAACGGAAAGGGACAGGCCCCTGCCATTGGGACCCTTCCAGGCTTTGCCTTATGTACCTCTTCATCTGGCTGTTTATTTGTATCCTTTATAATAAAATGTAATAGTAAATAGAGTGTTTTTCTAAGTTCTGTGAGTGATTCTAGCAAATTATTGAAACCAAAGGTTGAGATTTGTGGGAACCCCTGACTGTGTAATCAAGTTGGACACACGCGTGGTGACCTGGGGCCTTGATATTGGCAGCTGGTGACCGAAGTGAGGGTAGTCTTGTGGGACGGAGCCCTTGTACCTATGGAGTCTGATGCCCTCTCTGGGTTCGTTAGGCCTGTTTGCACTGAGAAGGGGGAGTGTCAAGTGTCACACCTCGGATGAAGCAGCGGTGTGCCAGGTGGGACTGGCTGCAGGATAATTAGGATATTTGCCCACTGAATATGCCTGGTACCCAGGTCGTGGTAAATGCTGTGGTTGGGGACCCCTTTTCCACAAGCACCCTGAGCACTCTTGCTGCTACAAAACTGAGCAGCAGTCCAGAAAGCCCTCTTGAGTTTGCTGTCTCATCTTCCCCTCATGGGTCTTACACATGAATTCGGAGCGGCAGAGGAGAGAGTCGCTGTGGGCTGAAAATCTTTAGATGGTATGAAAACATGAGGTGAATAAAATAGACATCGACAGGGTTGAAATTAGGGTGTTAATTACAGCACTATCCATGTTTGGCTGGGCCAAAGGGGTCCCCTGCTGGTCCTCCAACACGGAAGCACCCTAAACAACTCCCTGAAATTCATGTCAGTTTGGAGAAACTTAAAAAGTCACAAGGCAAAGGTCTTAAGGAGAGACCTGATCTGCGACCCCTTGGGACAATATTCAAGTTGATTAATTAAGGTAAAGATTGACCAAAGGTCTAGGGCCCCTTGGCTTGACCCCTCCCTGGGGGCTCCAATTTGATGGTTGCCAAGTCACGTTCTCAGTACACAAAGCGACACAGAAAAGAGGGCAACATCTGTCCCTCAGAGAGAAGGAATCGCAACCACTGGGTACCTGGAAGCAAATTCTTGAGTCACAAATCAAAGATCTAATTTTGACAGTGATTTCTGCCTGCCAATCTCAATTTGGAAAGGAAGGGAAAATGTGAAATTTTACTCTTCTCTCTCAACCAGGCAGCACAGACAGAGATCTGGGGGAGCTGACTCGCGTGGGAATTCTTACCCTTTGCTGGCTTCGGATGGTTTTTCCAGGATGCCGTCTGCAGGCTCTGGAGTGAGTGGGGGTGTCCCAGGGTGCCTCATCCCTGCCCTCAGGAACTGTAGAGGAAGAAAGGTACTTTCCTTGACTCTTAATGGTGATGACTGGCTGGGACCCCATTTTCTCTAAGGACACCTACTAGATGGATAAGCTTATCTAAGTTGGTTAAAGGTTCCCCACAGTGCTCACTGTAATGCCAGGTTATCTTTGGCAAGATTAACCTGCTTGTTCAGCCTTAAAACAAAATTTTATTTACCTGAGGCCTCATGCTGTACCCAGTCCAGGCGAAGTCATGTGCAGTCTGACCCTAGACCCAGTCAGTTTTCAAGTTGAACCCTGTTCCACTCTGGACCCAGTCTGGTTTTGTGGACCCAATCCAACTCTGGTCATGGGAAAAGACATACTCTTCAAGTCAAGTCTGAAAGCTCATAATAAAAACTCAGGAGCTGGAGTCTGAGGGTTTTACCCATGACCTCCAGAGGCAGCGAGAAAGCAGCGAGCTCAGGAGCCTCAGCAGGTACACGTCTCGTGGCTTATTGCTTCTGGGGGCCCATAGGGGTTTCCTTCAGTCCCCTGTTTTGACACTAGAACTGTTAAAAGGTAAACTGAGGCATATACAAATTTTTAACTTTATTTGAGCAAAAACTGAATTGGGCAGCATTCAATGTAGCAGACGGAAGGAATCTCTAAGGAAATATACAAAATTAGACTTTTACAAGCAGATAGGAGTGGGGACACGGAGATTTTGGAGGCAAAAAGGTAGGTTGGCTAGTGAAGTTAGTGATGGTGGGGGTCTACCAGGAGGTTTACCTTACTGGTTCTGGTCAGGTGATTCCTGGTTGAATGGTTTAACTAGGAATCTGGAATTAAGTCAAGCCTTGGTTTTATGCTTGGTTTAGCATAAGTGACTCCATTTTGGTTCTGGTGTCTTGTTTTTAACACTAGCAATTGCTATTTGAAGTGAGGGTATCTGGGATGGAGCCCTTAAACCCATGGAGTTTGATGCTAATTCTGGGTAGTTAGTGTCAGAATTAAAGCAAATTTTAGGCCACATACTTTGTGCTGGAGAGTAGGAGAATTGGTTGGGGTGAGAAAAATCCTCTCACTCTGGGTCTGCCCAGCCTCTCAACGCTGACTGCCTCAGCGCTCAGAACTTGGATCTCTTTTACGCCGTGTCTACACTGGCTTGTGATTGGAGATCACATCTAGTTTTGTGACTTTAAATGTCATGTATTCCTTGAATCCTAGGTTTTTAGTACCAGTCAGAAACTTACTTTCAATTTCAGGCTCTTTTATCCAGGAACCTTTTTTACATATTCATTTCTGATGTCTAGTGTGTATTTCGGACTTCACAAGTATGAAACCAAGCTCCTGTTCTTTCCGCGCCCGAATCCTTCTTTCATAGTTCTTTTCAATAAATGGCACGTGAATCCTTCCAGCCGCCGCAGCCCCAAACCCAGGTGCCATCCCTGACTCTTCCTGTTTTGGGAACTCACACCCTGCACCCACCGGCTTACCCAGTTAGCTCTGCCTTTCCAACGTCGTCATTCGACAACTCACATCACCCCCGTGGCTTCCATCCTGAGTAGGTCCTGTTGTCCTTCACCTGGAATATTGCAAAATGCACTCCACTGCTCCCCTTTCTTTCTCTCCTGCTGCAATCTACTCAGTTTTCAGATGCGCCCCGTTCCACTCAGAGTGAAGTCAGGGGCCCTGACAATGACCTGCGAGGCTGTGGATGAGGGGGCCCCGTTCTGGCCTTCCGCTCTCCCACCCATTTGGGACCTGACACCCCTGGCCTTGCTGGTTTCTGCGACGCCTGGCTTGCTGCTGCCCTAGGGCTTTTCCACTTGCTTTTCCCGCTACCTCTCTGTGCTATTCCCCAGATACTCCAATGGCCGCCTTTCATTTTTTGGAAATATTTGGAGAAATTGAACTTCCCCAGTGAAGCCTACTCTGGTCATCCTGTTTAACGGTGGCCACAGTCAGGCCCAGCACTCTCTGTCCCTCTTCCTTCCTCTGCTTTCCTCTGTAGCAGGGAGACCCAGATGTCATGCCATGTGTTTTACTTTTTTTTTTTTTAAACTGTATTCCTCAATGACCATATGAGTTTCATATATGTCAGCATTTTTTTCATCTGTTTTGATCACTGCTGTATCCTTAGCACCTCGAACAATTCCAGGATCACAGTAGATATACAATGAATATGCTCCAAGGGTGAAGGGATAAGGTAACTATAATTGGATAGCATATCAACTATTCAGTGATAAAAAGTCTGGCTGGTTTAAGGAAAAGCCCCAAGTGGCAGTCTTAGGGAGATAAATGTGTCAGTAAAAATAGCAGAGAAAAAAGAACCAATAGCTGTTGGCAATTCACTCAGTTCCAGGTATATTATGCTAATTGCTTTTTGTGCGATAGGTATCAAATTAAATATTTGCAATAATTCCTGTGATATGAGTATGAGATCATTTTATAGAAATAGTAACTAAGAGGAGTAAAATGAATAGCTGATGTTCACCTGCTTAGTAATTGTTAGAAACAGATTTTAAAACTAATAATGATTCCAAATATTATAGGTTTTTCATGTTAGTCTGTTTTCCACAAAGACTCAGGGCAATACCAGGACACTGAGATGGGCTATGACTGCCATAGCTTCCCTGAGGCGCATCCCTGAATTATTACGTTTTTTCCAGAATTTCTTACAAATATTCATATACAATAATACCCACACATCACAGGATTTGGACAATATTTACAGAGAAATGATGATCAAGTATGGAATCACATTGTCATAATTATAGTATATTCTTTATTTCAGAAACTCTTGTTGGGAAAACCATATCAAGAGTATACTGCTTTGCAGAATGAAATTACACTGAAATATTAACCACAACTTGGTGGCATTTTTTTTTTAAGCTGTAGAAAAACTTTCCATCTTCCTGATTTGAGGAATTGTCAAAGGTTGTATCACTTTATACATTTTGAGGTAGCCTGTTTTCTGTCCTATTGTAACTATTTCATATATTTCATATAGTACAACATTATTCACTTTTTAAAAAATTTGTTGCTGATTTTGTGTTTCTCAACTCCTATCCTCACAAGCTTCCAAAAGGAGAAGCTTTTACCCACTGAATTTAGAGGTGAAAAACTAGATAGTGTTAAAAATACTCAGGTGATTATATGGAAATACTCCCTTTTGGAAGGGAATGGATTGATCTTTTAATTTTGATTTTACCACCTTTAATTTAGGGCAAAGAAATTAATCATTTCATACATAAATAGAGGTCACAGAGTAGTAGTAGCTTAATGTCAATGTCTGATGATTCACACCAGTTCTTGTATTTTGCAACTTTTTAAAGAACATTTATTAACTTTTGCTGGATATCTTTCTATGGGATGTAAGAAAGGTTTAGCATATGGAACAAACTCAGAGAAAGATATTAACTTGCCTGGGGTTGAGCAGCACACAATCAGTGGCCCATCACTTTAAATGGCTGCTCTAGGTCAGCAAATGACTATGATGAAGAAATAATCTTTTTTTGATAATAGGATCCCAAAGGTCTTTAGATGATGTACTATCTAATAATGAAAACTGGAAGTTACAGAAAAAAGTGAAAAATTGAATGTTCCAAAAGTGACACAACTTGGAACATTAAGAATTATAATATGGAAGGATTCCATGAACATGGGCAATTGTTTATGATTTAGTGCCAAATAAAAAGACTACAAGACAATGTGGACAATAGGGCATGATCTTTGGAAATGGAAATATATATATTTGCACATAAATATTGTGTGTTTATACTGGAGGAATCATGGATTGCTTAAGATAATTGTAGTAACCTCATTAATTTTAGTGACTCAGTTGCTGGGTGGGGTGGGGCTATTCCACACAGTCATTCAAGGGTTCAGGCTAATGTAGTTTCTGCCATTTTCAATTCGGCATTTCTAGTGTCCCCTCAACATTGACAATCAACTGGTAGATGGTGCAGCAGGGAAAGTAGATGATCTCTCATGGGCTAGCCTTAAAGTGGAGCAAATCATTTCTACCACATTGGCCAGATCTTAGTTCAATGGTTTCACGTAATTGTAAGAGGGGTGGAAGTTGGTCTACCTGTAAGCCAGAACATAAAGAAAATGGATTTTCTTTGGTAAACACCAAGAAGTCTCTGTCTCAGATAAGACAGATAAGAAGTCTTTGTCTTGGATAAGATCCTGAGTAATATGTGGGGGCTTCTCATACTTTGTTTTTGAGTGGTCTTTGGATTTCTCTTTGTAAACCAATAGAGATCTACAGAATGAAGACATTGTCTCTCCCTTCCAATTCTTACTACTTGCCACCACCAAAACTTGAGGCTGGCAATAAGGTTCTATATGAAGGGACCTAAGGTGGACACTATGTAGTACTGGCTTATTAATATTACATTGGCCATGTACCTCTGTCGTGTCAGCCATTATTTTATTGTGAGTCAGTCTTGACAACTTAGTGTCAATCCCTTGAGCATATAAATCACAAATTGTAATAACAAATGATCACAAAAATAAAATGGCTAAATGCAGCCACAAAAGTTTTGCGTATTTGGCATTTAACTACATGGTAGGTGCTAGAGGCATGCTCATTACTGACTGATAGTCTTCCTAATTTTTCCTGAGTTGTATTCTTTCCTGTCCATAAAATGGGAGCCCCTGAAAGGCAGGCACAGTGCCTTCCTTCTGTAGGTCTCTGTTGGTACATGCTTCCATTACTGGTTTTCAGTCTTCTTGCGTCACACAGTGGGGACTATATAAGCTTATGCTGTTGAGGACAAATGGAAACATCTCTGGGTTTAGAGGTAGAAGCTTAGCTTGGGAAATAAATAACTCTCTCATAGGCCCATAGGCATAGTAACATGGCATTAAGTCTTTTTTGGATGATTTAAGCAAGTAGTTTCTGTTTATTATTTCTTCATCTGTTAAATGTAGATATTATTAAAAACAACTGCTCTATCTTTGGTATCCCTGTGAAGGTCAAATTGTTCTTAGTTTTTAGTTATGAATTCAAAGAGTGTATGTGATTTATTTAGAATTTAGAAATATGGGCATTTACAGTATTTAATTAAATTCTACTCCATGTTCTTCATTTGTCTTTCTAGGCCTATTATTTAGTCTTCTTCATTTTTCTCTGTTACCCAGGAGGCTGATCTCTATGGATTATTATCAGCTAGGCGCTCTTGACTTATGGGTTAGGCCAACCATTAGTACCAAGCAGAGATTGTGTGGCTGAAGGAAAGAGAATTTGGGGTGTTTGTTCTACAGCTTCTCCTTCTCAGGGTTCTGGGCTGGCAGTGGCTGTGTCCCTCTGCCAAAGGCTACAACTCCTGTTTGGTAGGTGTCTCTGACCATTCAGCCTTTGCCAGCTTCCTACCATGTCTCTTCCCCTTGTCTTTGCAAGCCTAGGGTTGGTAGTGGTCTCAGAACTTTACCTCTGCCCACACCTTTACCTATGGCCCTTAATTACCCTCGGCTCATTCACCCTTTTTGAGTGCGCCATCTGTATGCTTTTGGGACTCTGCTCTATACATACTCCAAACACATCTGTACTGTACCACCACACGTAATGGTCTATGCTTAAGAAAATGATGGTGTTAATCCATAAGAAACATGAGATTTCTTCAGAGTTGGAAGTAACCTTCATATTTCCCTATATGCATTTTGTAGTAGCAACACAGTCAAAGTCTGAAGACAGGAAACTGAACAAAATTCCTGACATTTCTGGCCTTCAAATTTCGCAGACGTCATCAACCTAGAAAAAACAATGAAAGAGCATATAAACATTGAGAAATATTTCAGATGCAAATTATTTCCAAGTTGTGCAAATATTGCGCATGGCCAACAATATAGGACATTACACATACAACCACATTCATCTAGGTCAGCTCCTGGTTTGGCAACGTTTGGCCACCTCCTCAAAGAAGTTGTGTTTTTCCCCTGGAGAGTTCACCTCTGCTGTTCTTTCTTTCAAGTGTTTCTCTGGCATAATATACGGGTTTAATCTATAATTAGGTTGACTCTACATCTCAGAATGAGACTGTTTCAAACTTAATTAAGTACCAGTTTAATTATTAGTAGGACCTCCTTATTCCCTTAAAAGATTCCAGTTTGGATGGGAAATTATGTGGTCCCCTATGTGTACTGAGACATCGCTGCTGTTTGTGGAGCTCTTGGGATATAAGGTTTCTATGACCTGTATAAATAAGTTTCAAACACACAGCTTCATTCTGCTTTACCGCTTCATGTACACACACCCTTCTATGGGATTCTGTTGCTCTTGGTTCGCTGCTGTGATTGCCTAGCCAATGGTAGATGTAGTTCTCTGGTCAGGTTTTCTTCCTTGGTTCCAGTTTTAACGTTCAGTTCCATGTTGATATAGCTTTCTCTGTATGCATTTCATCCTTATATATATCCTGCATTCCTTCTAAAGCAGCAAGGTTCTTTGCCTTTCTTAACTATAAGCTTTTTTTTGATAGTTTGAAGCAATTTATTTTTTTTCCTTCTACAGAAGTCATTCTGAATTGTCTCATTTCTTTGCTTTCCCCATCTCGTTCTGTTCTCCACTTTTCAATACATCATAACATGCCTGGATATCTCTGTGCACCATGTATAATGTCAGTTTCTTATTCTTCAAGTTTTCCATGGTCTTGAGCTCTATTTCTCTCTAAAAAGCCTATATTTTACTTTACCAGAACACTCCCTACTTTAAATCATACATCTATTTCTCCCACACTTTTGCCAATATAAACATTCATAAATTTAAGGCCTACATTACATTATAATTATGTCAACCCTGGGAGATGGTAGAATTTTGATTCTCCTGGGGAGTTTCAGAGGAGTTTTAACCATGACGCCATTGAAGATTTCTGAAATATGAAGCCATAGGCAGAATTTTATCTTTTGCAGTCATACCACATAGTCGGTGATAGAGAGCTTATTAAAACTCTGAGATAGTATGCAGAGAAGTTAAATAACCTGACATGTGCATGGAATTTTTCCCCCTAGCAAAAAGTATTGGTTAAATAACCATCTAGTTATGAAACATACATCATCAATAAAATGTTCCTTGTTTTCAAAGATGTTGCTGAATAAGCACTAAAATATCTGCTCCTATCACTTACTCCAGTTTCTGTGTATTTTTAAAGTAATTTGATGAGTCAAATATTTACTTTCTTATTCGTTTATCCATATACTCATTCAGTCAAGGATTATTTATTGAGCACTGACTACATGTCAGGTACTGCGTGAGGCACTGAGGATAAACGGTGAATGAGTAAGACTCTGCCGTTGCCCTAGGGAGCTTATAGGCCCCTGGAAAACAAGTAGGTACCTCAAGAAGAGTGTGATAAGAAATGCACAGGTGTAAAAGGTTCACCTTCCTGAGACCTAGTGATCAGACAAGGCTTCCTGTGAAAAGTCCTGTTCAAGCTGCAATGGCCACTGTGACATGCGGTGACCGGCCACCTCGAAATGGAGCAGCAGAAGGAAAAACTGACATAGAGTACAGACCACAGGATTAGCAGACGGCCTACTGGACAGGGTCTTTGGACTCCCTGAGCTATGTGGGAGGAATTAGAAGTTAGAATTTCTGTGAAACAGGTGGCTGTAAAGCTAGAGAAATATTTTTTGTAAGGACGCCTTCATGTTCCAGTTTTTACCCCTGGCTGCTGTGCATGGGGAACATACATCACCCACCTTAATATATTTCATTTGTTTCCTCAAACACACTTGCCAACACCCGGGCGGTGCGGGACCCTCATCCTGCAGGATATGGGAAGCGGATTAGGGAAGCGGCCCCGGGTGTGGCGGGGAGCTGGAGCACAGCAGCAGTGTGACACTGCAGGACTGTCTCCAGCTCTAACGGCCGCTCACACTGTGGTGCAGGTTGGGGGCAGCACCTTCTCTCCCAGGCGACCTGGGCCCCGGGGCCCTCGCAGTGCGGCTGCGGGGGTGCAGGGCATACTCTCCGCCAGGTGAGGCCCATCGGTGCTGACGGGAGCTCCGGCGTTTTCCAGACCCAGCCAGGGGTCTGGAGTCCAGGCCTCCTTGTTCACCAGTTGTGGTTGTTGTAAGCACTTGCCATAGGTGGTTTCCCCAGGGCTTTGTGAGAGGTCAGCCTTTTCACGGGGAGGTCACCTTGGGGAAACAGATTTTGGACAGGTTATCCCTTAGCTCTCCCCCTTTTCTGAACATGTCAGGTTAAAGATGTTGAAAATGTTCCTTTGCCTTTTAACATATGATTTAATTATTTTAATCTGTGGACAGTGTTTAGCTTTGTAACAGATACAACTCAGTTCTTAGCATTTTTTTTAAATTTAAAAATATTCTTATTTTTATATTACAAAATTAATAATGCTCTGTAGAAAAACTGAAAAACTCAGTTAACATAAAAAAGAAATTAAAACAGGTCATGTGTTTTCATAATTTTTCTAACTCTAGAGAAAAGCATACATATATGCACACAAATATATTTTTGTACATGTATACACACACACACACAAACACACATCTTAATCACACATTTATTGAAAGTCTGTAGACTTCTTATAAAATGATACCAGACATTTGAATATTGATGGTTTATATGAGTATTTCATTCACACAGATGTGCACATATGCGGGCAACCTAGGAAAATATTATGAGCTACTTATGGTTAGATTACTGAATGAGATGATTCATGGAATTAGATTAAATTTGTTTATATTCCAAGATAAAGAAACCCTACTTAAAACATACAACAATTTCAGTGACAAAAAACTAATTGTTAACAGGATTGTAATGCAGTTATAGAATTCTATCAAATGAGTGACTTATTACTAGAAAAATGGTGTCAAATGATCTAGAAAGCCCATATTCTCTGAGAAGCAATCATGTGACAAGGGTCACCGTGAGACAGTGACACAGATTGTTCTGGTATGTTCTCCCATGTGGGGCCCATTTTTCTCTAAGTTGGCTATGGCTCTTCGCAATGAAAAGATTTCATTCTTTTAATGGCTGAGTAATATTCCATTGTATCTATGTGCCGTAGTGGCTGCATCAATTTGCAATCCCACCAAAATGCAGTAGGGTTCCCTTTTCTCCGCATCCTCACTGACACTTATTTTTGTTGATTTTTTGATGATAGCCCTTCTGTTGAATTTATTTTGGGTGCTTGTGTGATAGGCGATACCCAGGAGATGAACTTGGCTGACCGTCACTGACCTGCCCATCTCAGCGTGTCTTCCCCTCTGATACTCGCTGAACCGCTGCCATTAGCGCCTTTCAGCGTAAGTAGCGTTATCAGCTTGTTTGGATGTGTCTGCATTCCAAATGTCGTGCCTATAAAGACGTACCACTCCTGAACAGTTTTGTTAGCACACACAGACCCGCGGAGCCGGCTGGCGGCAGCCCTGTTTAGCTCGGGTGGAAGGTGAGAAGCAGCGTGAGCATCGCCGGCTGCCGGGAGAGCCGGCCGCGCAGACTGTCCACAGGGGGCGCCCGCCCATTGACGTCCTTCCCTAACTCCGTCCCTTTCTCTGTGCCTCTCTGGGAGGGACCTGTCGCTGTAATTCTGGGTTTTATATTTCCTCAAGAAATATACATTTCATCGTATTTAGTTTTCCATGCTTTTGGATTTTGTATAAATGAAGTTATACTTTTATAAGTTGTTTTTATCACTCAGTATCACTCCTGAAAGTCTTTCGTGATGATGTATATAACCATAATGTCTTCAATTTAATTGCTATATAGTAGTTTCTTGTGCGAGCATACTGTAGTTTCTCCGTTTCCTGCTTTTTACAGTTGGAAATAGTGTATGAGTATTCTTTCTTTTTTTAATTTTATTTTTTTTGAGAGAGAAAGAGAAACACTGATCTGCTGCTCCACCCTTCCATACATTCATTGCCCGATTCTTGTATGTGCCCTGACCAGGGATAGAACTTGCAACCTTGGTGTATCTGGATGATGCTCTACCAACTGAGCTACCCAGCCAGGGCTATTCTTTATTTTTTAAAATTTATCTTTAATTAGACTTGACATACAATATTATATTAATTTCAGGTATAACATAGTTTCAGCGGTAACATTTAGATAACTTACGAAGTGGTCACCCTGTTAAGTCTGGTACTTGCCTGACAGACACCATACTGAATTATTACATTATTATTGATTATGTTCCCGCTGCTGCACATTATATTCCATGACTATTTTTATTACTAGAAACTTATACTTTTTAGTCATTTTCACTTTTTCATCCAGATATGCAATATCCACCCCCCCAACCTGGCGACCCTCAATTTGTTCTCTGTATCTTCTGCTTTTGTTTTGTTTATTTATAGTTTTTTTTTTAGATTCCATATATAAATGAATCATATGATATTTGTCTTGGTCTATCTGACTTATTCCACTTAACATAATACCCTCCAGGCCCATCCATGTTGTTGCAAATGTTAAGATTTCATTCTTTTTATGGCCAAGTAATATTTCATTGTATATATGTACCATGTTTTCTTTTACCAAATGTTCATCAGTGGACACTTAGATTGCTTCCATATCTTGGCTATTGTGAGCAATGCTGTAATGAATTTAGGGATCCATATATCTTTTCAAAATAGTGTTTTAGATTTCTTTGGATAAATACCCAGAAGTGGAATTGCTAGGTCATATGGTAGTTCAATTTTTAATTTTTTGAGTAACCTCCGTATGTTTTCTGTAGTGATTACACCAATTTACAATCCCACAAACTGTGCATTAGGGTTCCCTTTTCTCCACATCCTCACCAACATTTGTGGTTTGTTGATTTATTGATGATAGTCATATTGACAGATGTGAGGTGATATCTCATTGTGGTTTTAATTTGTATTTCCCTGATGATTAGTGATGATGAACATTTTTCATGTGTCTGTTGGCCATTTGTATGTTCTCTTTGGAGAAACAAGTATTCTGGTCCTCTGCCCATTTTTAATTTGAATTGTTTTTTTTTGACATTGTGCTATATGAGTTCTTTATATATTTTAGATATTAATCCCTTTTTGGATATATATTAGCAAATATCTTCTTCCATAAGTAGGTTGCCTTTTTGTTTTGTTGATGGTTTCTATTACTAAAATGTTGATGTAGTCAATTTATTTTTGTTTTATCTTAGGAGACATATCAAAGAAAATATTGCTAAGACCAATGTCAAAGATTTCTGGGGGTTTTATAGTTTCAATCCTTATATTTGAGTCTTCTATGAGTGTTCCTGTACCTGTCTTCTGGTGTTTGCTAATTTCATTAAGGCAGTGTTTTTGAAACTGTGATTTGTTACCCCATTACTGGATTATGAAATTGGCTTAGTGGGTTGTGGAGCAGCATTAAAGAATTATTACTATACTATACTAGACTAGGATCAAAGGTGGAAGGTAGGGGGTAGGTAGGACAGGGGAGAGTAATGGGGGAAATGGGGACAACTGTAATTGAACAACAGTAAAAAAAGAAAATCTCAGATTGCATTGTACAGAGGGTGAGGGTTATTTCATAAAACCTTTGCTTCAGTATGTGTGAATCTATGTGTATGTAACATGTACACATGTATTGAATTATAATGTAAAATATATTTTTTATTGGGAATCATGGCCCTAATTTTAAAAGCTATTGCTCTGGTATACATGGTTAGGAATAGGTTTTCAGATCACAATTTACTACACATCTTTTCCTATTGTGTACACATTAACAAATTATTGAGCTATAGCTATTTCTAATACTTTTGTTCTTTAAACTTTACACTAGTGTCAAGTGGTTAATACACCACCGTCTTACAGTATTGGAGTATTCTAAATCTGACTATATACTTTTATTAGTATATTGTCTATTTTCATGTTATTAATTAACATCCTTTTATTTCAACTTGAAGAACTCCTGAATTTCTTTTTTTTTAAGACTTACTTATTTATTTATTTTAGAGAAGGGAAGGGAGGGAGAAAGAGAGGGAGAGGAAAACATTAATGTGTGGTTGCATCTTGTGCGCCCCCTATTGGAGACCGGGCCTGCAACCCAGGCCGGTGCATGTGCCCTACACTGGGAATGGAACCAGTAACCCTTTGGTTCACAGGTGGGCACTTAATCCACTGAGCCACACCAGCCAGGGCTCCTTTCAGAATTTCTTGTAAGGCAGTCTAATGATGGTAAACTTTTGTTTGTTTGGGAAAGTCTTAATCTTGCCTTCATTTCTGAAGAACTATTTTCTGGGTAAAGTATTCTTGGTTGGCAGTTTTTTCTTCCATGTTTTTGAATGTATCATCCTACTGTTTCCTGGCCTGCAGGTTTCTGCCTAGAAATCTGTTGATGGCCTTAGGAGAGTTCCCTTATAGGAGGAAATTTTTTTAAAAAAAATTTTTATGCTTTAATTTCCTTATTTTTAATTTTTTATAGCCCACCAGCTTTCTGTGCTGCAGTCTGAATTTTCTGATGCTTTTACAATTTTTTCTTTGTCTTTGATTTTAGACAGTTTTTAAAATAATGCATCATGGAGAAGTTTGTTTTAGATGGACATATTAGCTTCTTGAACTTGGATGTCTAAATCTCTCCCTAGGTTTAGGACATAACAGCCACTATTTCTTTAATAATGTTTCTGCCCATTTCTCTCTCTCTTCTTCTTCTGGGATGCCATTGATATGTGTAGATTGTTTATCTTAATGGTTATTCCATAAGTCCTGTAGGCGTTCTTTATTCCTTTTCATTCTTTTTTCTTTTTGCTCTTCTGGCTGGATAATTTCAAATAATCTTTTTCCAAGCTCACTGATTTTTTTCTTTTACATGATTCAGGCTACTTTTGAAACTCTCTATTGAATTCTTCAATTCAGTCACTGTAATTTTCAGCTCCAAAATTTGTTTTTGTTTTTGTTTATTTGTTTTCTGTCTCTGTTGAAGTTCTCATATTGTTATTCGATTTTGTTAACTTGTTTAATTGTATTCCTTTGTAGCCCTCTGAACATCTTTGTAACAATTATTTTAAATTCTTTCTTGGGAAATCCATATATCTCCATTTCTTTGGGTTCAGTTACTACAGGTTTAGTGTGTTGCTTTGATGATGTCCCATTTCTGGGATTCTTCATGATACCTGTAGGTTTGCATAGGTGTCTGTGCGTCTGATGATGAAGTTACCCCTTCCAGACTTTATAGACTGACTTCAGTAGGGAAAGACCTTCACCTGTGGGAGTTGAGGAGGCATATTCTGTGATTCTAGGTCTAATGGTGCAGGGCATCAAGTGCAGGTATGTGTGGTGGCTCTGGTCCAGTGGTGTATGTTTCAGTGGCTTGACATGTTGAGGTCTATAGCAACTGCATGTTCCTTGGCAAGTACTGTGTGTGTGTTTGGGGGGAGGGTCCACAGTGGCTTAAAGGGCTGTTGGGTCCTCCACAGGACCTTTAATTTAGTTCCAGTGCTGGGGATCAGGGAAGGCAGCAGTGGTGGTCAGATCTGGTGGTGTGCACAGACTTGGCTGTGGGTACCAGCAGCAGGTGCCTGTGTAGTGGAAGGGACTGGTTGCAGGCACACATATAATGGTGGGGGGAGGGCCAGCAGCCAGGTCCAGGGCCAACTGTGGATGCACTGGCAGTTACAGGGGCCCTGGCTTTGATGTGCCCTTTTGTGGCTGCAGGACCTCACCTTGAGTGTGCAATCTTTTTGTGAGGTTATTCTCCAGCGTTTTGTTCTACTGTGTTTCTGAAGATTCTCAAGGGGACTCTTGAGTCTCTCAGAGCTATTTCTGTTTGTGGACAACTAATTGTTGATCTTTATGGTGGACGGAGCCTGAGGTCTCCTACTTTGTCATCTTGCTGATGCCATTCCCTTTTGATTCTTGAATGTGTTGGATTAGAGACAGCTTGATGTGGGTAACTGAAGTAATGTCCTTGGGATCTCTATGTAGCTGTCTTAATTTGCACAGAGATATGATCTGTCACACCTTACAATGTTATCTATAACATTCTCACTTTTAAGAGTGAGTGGTCCTGTAAAATTCTCATCCTCTATGCTTCAATTTGGCAATTAATAACGCATCAATTCCAGACTAAAAATTATTTGGTTTTAAGCCTCCCCAAATTAAAGACATTTAGGTAGATTACTCTTAGTCTTTATCCACGTTTAATTAGTATGCAATTGCTAGAATTCTCTATGGCCACTCCATCCCTTTGAAGGAGGAGAGAGAGGGGGAGGGAGAGAGAATTTTTTTTGTATAAAAATTACTTTTCAGCCTGCCTTATATATTTTGGCAGCCAATTTGTATGTTAAAAAATGACAACTCTTAAAAGATCTGTATCACCCATTGTCACCTGTATTTTGTTATAACATTTTCCATTATCTTAAAGGACCTTCTAAATTTTTATAATGTAAAATCTTTTCAGCATTTATTCTATAAAATATCAATATTTCAATAGAAAGTCATCATGTGGAATCAAGGCACATATATTTTAAATAAAGACATATATAGAATCACTATTATCACCTGAAGTACACAAGGTTATTAAATGAAGTAACACATCTTGGACATGATCAGAATTATCTAAACCACAGCATGTAAAATTTTTCTCTAAAAATTTTTAATTCCAATTGACATATATTAATTTCAGGTATACAACATTAGACACTTACATACCTTATAAAGTGGTCACCCCAATAAATCTAAACCATAGCATTTCATATGCAGTTTTATAAAAGTTGTGGTTTCATTGGATCAAATTGATATCTTGCTTTCAAACTGCAGACATGAGAAATAGATTTTAAAAGAAAACATTTACTGTGAATATAGAGATAAAGGAATAAGAAAATTCCAGCTGGCTGCCATAGCTCCCCTTCTGGCCCCTCCTGGGAAACACAGGAAAAAGGAAAATAAGAGATCAAGACCGCGCCTGGACACAACCCTAGGCTAGGATTTGCTGGCAAGTAAACAGCTTCAGACCTGAACTTGAATTCCAGCATCAGTCTCTCAGACAGAGATAAAAATACTAGAGTTCTGTCACATCTCCTTAGAGCTTCCCTATATAGGGTAGCCCTGTTCCTGTGTAAGGACCTCCATACAGGTTGGTTCTCTGCCTTCCCACATCTTGTGCACCAGGCACCTCTCTCTCACTCTTCCTGCTTCTGTCTTCTCTCCAAATGCCACTTTCTGCTGGGGGCGTCCCCTGATTCCTGAAGGAAGGCCCCGAAGCCTCTTCCAGGCTCCCACTCATGTTCTTTTATGTCTGCTAATTGAATGCATTATTTCCATTGTGTTTTGCAGAATTCTATTTCCTTGAATTTCTCCTCAAAAGAGAGCAAACAGACAAATAAAAATCTGAAATCTGTTTTGTGGCCCAGTGATTTTAGGACACTTTATTTTAGACTTCTCCTACATACTTATTTTACACATTTGAGTATTAATTGTTCTGAGAAGTAATTCAAGAAAGAAATTTGTTTTTACTCAACTCTTCCGGAATTAATTGACCATGAATCACTTCTTTTGAGAAAAGTCTGTCAGCAGACTTCTCTGGAACAAGGTTGGGAAATGTCCTATTGTATTGTGATTTGTTTTCTGCCTCTCCACTAGGCCATAATTATCGGTATCACTAGTGCTTGATACAGTGCCTGGCACATAGTAGATCCTTAGGGAAATTATTTGTTAATAAAATATGGGAGAGAGAAAGAGAATGACTTCCATGCTGGAAACTTGGGCAAACACAGTTATTAACTGTTGCAGAACAGAATACTCCAAAATTTGGTGACATAAAACAATCATTCTTTTTCTTGTTTTTGATCACAATTTTTGTGGATTTGGAATTCAGAAAGAGCAGAGTAAGGACACGCCCCCTCGCTTCCGGTCACGTGGGACCTCTGATGCCAGGATGTAGACGGCAAGCGGCACTTGGAGTGGTGGGGCTGGAACTGCTGAGCCGGAGGACCCCATTTCCAAGGCGGTCTCTGCGCTCGCGGGAACGGCCTGCACCCTTGCGTGCGGCTGCTCGAGCGTGGTGGGCTCAGCCCTGCCCATCTTCTCGCATCCTGGCTCAGGGCCCCCAGAAACCAGGCAGAAGCTACCTGTTTTTGAACATGACTCACCCTCAGAGATCTCAGACGTGCCCAGGAGTGTATGGCTGTGCTTCACACGGGCGCAGCAGGCAGGAGACTCCTGGCCCCACTCACTGTCACGGGGAGGGGGGTGGTTAGGAGAAGAGAGTTTGCTGGGTAGGAGACGTGGGAAAAGAGTGTGTTTGAGAGCGAGGCCCACGGGAGCATTCAGGCGGGGTGTCTACTAGCATGGGCCTGGGGCCCGGGCGGCAGGGGGAGTGGAAAGCGCGGGCTGAGGCTAACCTGTGCAGGCGACGCTGCGGGCACCCGTGAGACCCTCTGTCCTTCAGGGGGTGTGAGCAGAGACAGAGAGAGGAGAGGCTCGACGTGGGCCTGGTGTTATGGACCGAATGTTGCCCCCTCAAATTCCCATGTAGAAACCTTAATCCCCAATTTGATGGTTTTAGGAGGTGAGGCTTTTGGGAGGTGATTACTTCGGGGAGGGAGGGAGCTCCTGGGAGCTCCCTTGTCTTATTTCTTCCATGCAGGACGCGATGCGAAGACAGGGGACAGTCTGCAACAAAGAAGAGGGTCCTCACCAAGCCCCACCAGGCTGGCGCTCTGGGCTCGTTGGGCTTGGAGACTCCAGAGACATGTGACATAGAGTCCTGTTGTGCATGGGCCACATGTCCAGGGTACCTTGGGATGGCAGCTCGACCTCACTAACACACCTGCGTACTGCCAGCTCTGAAGGGGAAACTGGAGGAAAACACGCAGGGACGGGGCCGAGAAGCTGCGGTCATGGCGCCGGGAGGAGGGCAGCATGGTCGTGGGCAGCCGAGAGAGGACGGGGCTCCAGGGCGGGGCGGTCGACAGCATCACATGCCCCGGAGAAGTCCAGCAAGAGGGCCCGAGAGGTGCCCGCTGGGTTTGGCATTACCCCACCCTTGACTAAGGGACGATTCAGTGACGAGATGGGGGCCAGAGGTGGCAGTGGGGGACGGCTGTGGCTCTGTTGGGGTGGGAGTTGGGGGTGCGGAGCTGGAGTGCGCGCCACGGAGGCAGGAAGCTCCGCGTTCGCGGTTGAGCAGAATCCAGGTGGAGAGAAAGCTCCTTTCCCCTCCCGCAAAAGCCCTTCCTGGTGATTGCACCAGAAATCCCATGGCACCTCATTGACAATGGTTAGAAATGTGTAAAAGTCATCGAATGGCAAAAGCTTTTTAGGAGCGTAAGGCAGCCAGGGCGGATCACATAACAGCCCAACATGTGACGCGTCCCTAGATAAGCCCGAAGCCACAGCCAGTGACAGCTCTGCAATCTGCCAGGGAGTAGCTGACCCCGGGAGCGAATATACTTCCTCTGCTCGGCAGCTGCAGGCTGCTGAGAAGGGCCGTTTGCCAAGTCCGTGTTCCTGAAGGGCTCGCAGTCCTACGGGCTCTGTGATGATCAAGTTATGTCTTCAGATGGGAGTGAAAGAGCTGTGACTGCTGGGACAGGGAAGTGTCGTGGCGTCTTACGCGTTCGACGGTCCTCCCGACATCCCCCTTCTAGGAGGCGGCGCATGCAAACCTGCAGGAGAAACAATTTGAAAGATTGTAGTTATTTATTTATTTTTAGAGAGCGGGGAAGGGAGGGAGAGAGGGAGAGAAACATCAATGTGTGGTTGCCTCTCGTGCGCCCCCTACGGGGGACCTGGCCCGCAACCCATGTATATGCCCTGACTGGGAACCGAACTGGTGACCCTTTAGTTTACAGACTGGCTCTCAATCCACTCAGCCATACCAGCCAGGGCAGGAGAAACAATTTTAAGGTTCAGTTTTTTCCGACTCCTTGGGACTTAAAGGTAGCTCTTGGAAAAATTTTGTTGCAGCTGATAAACTGTGTTTAGATGAACTAATAACCTTAAAGCTCTTAGAACACAATGACTATTGTAGGAATAAACACCATATAAATGTTACTATTAATATCACTTTCTTATTATGTTATAGCTTTAAATACAGAAGTAAATTTGATTTGAAGGAAATCCTTTTTCTCCTTTATCTCACATTTCATAGATAAGATAAACTTCATATTTTGGACCTTTTCAAGAAACATTGTAAAGATGTGGGTAAAATTTCTTCAGCCCAAAGTAAAAGCACTATTACCAGAAAACAAAGTGACAACCATCCACATGTACTCAAAATAGAACCCACATTTGACAAATGACTGGATATATTTAACCAAAGTGGAAGTTCTTTGCGGCTGGTGTGGGCTTTGATTCCAGCGACTTGTTTTTGACTCTGATTATCCAGGTTGAGAGAGCGTCCTTTTGGGAAAAGCAGTATGTTCGAGTGATAAAACGTACGGGTGTAAAGTGATCTGACTTGAAGGCCTACTGAAAATTAGGAGCCTCATGGTACACCTCCTGTCTCTTTTGCTGTCTTAGAGAGAGAGAATGCTAGCAAGTTCAGGTCAGAAACTGTTTACTTACAAGCAAATCCTAGCCTAGGGCTGTGTTCAAGCTCTGTCCTGATCTCTCATTTTTCTTTTTTCCTGTGTTTCCCAAGAGGGGCCAGGTGAGGAGCCACAGCAGCCAGCTGGGGAGGTCGAGAGCAGGGTCTATGGGGAGATTATTTTATCCCTTCATTCCTATTCTGAAAATAAAACCTTTTCTAGCAAAGCCATCTCATGTTTGCACTTCTGAAAACAGGATTCCATTTTGATTCTATGCCTGCAAAAGTTTGATATAAATCCACATGAAGCTGTGTTTTAGATAGTAGGGAAAAAGTAGATGTGATTTCTGACTTCAAGATGTTTATATTTTAGATATATTTGAAATTCATAGCCAGCTGTCTGTCTATTATCTATCTATGTATCTATCTACCTACCTATCTCTCTCATGTATACATTTAGAAACATGAAGTGTTTATTTTGAAATTTATGTTTTCTGCACAGAAAAATAGTGGGACAGTTATGTAGGTCTGGAAGAATGTTTTAGAAAGAGGGAATAAGCAGTGATGGAGTAA
Organism: Pteronotus mesoamericanus; assembly: GCF_021234165.1. Lineage (NCBI taxonomy): Eukaryota > Metazoa > Chordata > Mammalia > Chiroptera > Mormoopidae > Pteronotus > Pteronotus mesoamericanus. The sequence goes on from NW_026555123.1 coordinate 465,634, forward strand.
ATGCGATAAATTAGAGTTAAAGGCTTTACAAAAATTCCTTCATGAGATTGAAATAAACTTTCAAAGTGTTTTAGACAGAAGTCATTGTGGGCAACTCAAAAGCAGCCTAGGTATGATGAGTTGGCCCACAAATGGAGTCACCTGGCTTTCCTAGCGCTTCTCGTCTTCGAGGACCAGGGTGACACGGGCCATGTACTATGGTAAGAAGGGATGCTGTGGCCTAACAGGTACATACACTTGTGCTTCCAGAGAACACAGGGGGTGGTCTCTGATGCTTAAGCAGAGGGGATTTAAACTAATCACAGAGATGAGCCGTGTGTTTTGCATGCACCAGGTGTTCTGCAAGTGCTTCTTGTCCATAATGCAACCCACGTAGTTGTGAGGATTTTATGGACCTAAATCCCTGAAATGCATTTTTTTTCTTTGCTACTGGTGTGTTCTGACACAGCCTGATCTTGCGTTTTCTTTAGGCCACACGTGTGCTTGAAACCTCCCGGAGGCTACAGTGCTACGCCCAGGCTAGGAGTACGTCGTAGACGTGCCCGTTTCCTGCAGCCACTTAAGGCAGTAAAGTCCACAACAAGATTTTGGGGGGCCTTAAACACCAGTTCAGAGGTTGTATCTCTGAATATTGGTCCTCGCTAATTTTCAAAACTAGAGTTTGTTATCCTTTATAATGTTATGTCTAAAGTCAACTGTTTCTAAACTCAGCTTTATGGGAATTGGAATAGAGTTCGTTTCCAGGCAGTTTTTATGTCTCTGGAACTCACGTTCTTGCTGGTCTAGAGACTAGAGTTTGTATCTTCCGGAAATGAGACAAGACCTGTTGGTGGTCAGAAACCATTACTCGTTAACCCATCTCCTGAAGTTGAGCTTTGCCTGATTGATGTCAGTGGCAAGCTCAAATGGAATACGAGATTATTTCTAATTTAATTTTTGATTATCCAGAACATTAGAGATATACCAAGAGGTCAAGCAATGTTATGGAGGGAAATAAAGTCTCTCTCTCTCTGAATTAGCTATCCCTAATGGTAACAATACGTTATAGGGATTAGAAAATTGTTTGGTGACCAATGAGATAATTTCAGTACCACAGTGAACTATATACAAGATAGCGATACAGGATACTGTACTCAGTTAATCGTTTAACAAAAAGTATGCCTTTGATGTCTGATACAGGAGTCACAAGTCACATGTGGCTACTGAGCACGTGAAATGTGGCAAGTCCAACTGAGGAACCAAATTTTAAATTGTTTTATTTTAATTATTTTAAATTTAAGTTTAAAAACTGATACATGGTTCAGTTACTGGATGACTTTTATGAATGATTGAAACAACTTGGGTAGGTCTGTTTAGTTTTTGAGTAAATTCTATGGAGTCTGAGTACAGAGCAAGTGTTTGCTGTGAAAGCTTAGTGTCTAAATTGAGATTGTATTACATGTGTAAAATACACACTGGGTTTTAGAAACAATACAAAAAAGAATGTAAAATAACTCTTTCATAATTCTTTTACATTGATTACATATTGAAATGGTAATATTTAGATATATTGAGTTAAATCAAATATATTATTTTGTTTACCTTTACCTGTTTCTTTGAAAGTTTTGTAACGTGGCTTCTGGTAAATATACAATTACATGTGAGGCTCATATTCTATTTCTATTGGAACAGACCATACATGGTACAGTATTTCAAAACAAGGAAAAATTGAATAAAAGCATGGGAAGATCTGGAAATAACTGAAGCTTTTAGGTACTCAGAGGAGAGGAAACATTCCAGAGAGAGGGAATGGTGTGTGCCCAGGGCTTGGGCGAGAGTGTGTGTGTGAGGTTCTCTTGCGCAGCAGGTCCAGTGCGTGCAGTGTGTGCAGGGACTTGATGCGAAGCAGCGGGGGGTTCAGCTGTGGAGCTGAGCCCTGAGGAGGCCTGGCCGGCCGGCTGCTGAATGCCAGGCTAAGGGGCTTGGGTCGTCTTCTCTTGGCCATGTAGGACCGATCGCACATTGTTGAGACATGAGGATATTTTCTGGGGCTTAATTTTGTTTCATTTGAATGGAGAAATACTGGAAAGGAGATCAGCTAAGAGAAGATTGTGAAATCCATGGTGTAAGGAGGACCTGATTTCAGCTGGGTCGTGGTGGTGTTGGAAATAGAACTAATGAGAATGAGAAAACAATAGCTAATATTTATTAAGGGCTTATTTTTGTGCCAAGAATTGTGCTAAATACTTTTGCAAGAGTCGTGTTATGTAACTCTCATAACACTTCTCTGAGGCAGGTCCTGGTGTTGTCCCCACTTCACCGTGGAGGAGGCTGAAGCACACAGAAGTCGAGCATCCTGATGAGTGAGCTAGTAAGACCACATGGCTGGGCAGAGGTGGAATCTGACTGAAGTAATGAAATTGACCAATAACGATTAGGTTCAGTTTTGGGAAATGAACCTAAAAAATGCCATCTTTTTCCTGTTTCTCCATCTTTCCTGGAGAGCAATCCGCGCTGGGGAGGCTGGGGGAGGGACGCCTCTCTCTCTGTCATCCAATCTGCGGAGCGGGGGGAGGCTCTCGGTTGGCGGTGAGCTCCTGTTGGCTCCAGGATTAGGTGGCCCACCCTCCAGTCACTGCGTGTGTCCTGGGACTCGGTTTCTTCCTCTTTTTTTTCAGAATTTTGGAATATCAGACACATCGATCCCACAAATTGTAACCACACAGCATGAAACTTGAAGCCAAAACACCTGAGTTTAATCCCTTTCTTTGACTCATAGCAGCTATGTGACTTTGGGTATTTGAAGGTGTGAGCTTCAATTTCCTCTTCTGTAAAATAGTGCCAGTGACAATCTGTGACTCCCAGGAGTACAGGGAAGATGAAATGAAGTCGTGTATATGAAAATACTAGGAGGTGCTCCGTAAAGCTTCAGAGTGAGAAACTGTCTTTCTGTACGGTGTGCACTAAGACAGAGGTACCTGGGGTGGAAGGAACAAAGGTTTGTATCTAGACTTGCCATGGTCAAGCTCCGGATTCTCTAAGCTTTGTGATCTCTAACATGGGAATAAAAATATATTCTTTTCCTACCATTAATTGTTTTGAGTGTCAAAAAAAATTAACATACACAGTTATATGATTTAGGTTTGTAAAATGACACAATGAAATATAAATATGAATTGGTGATGTTAGGAAGTGCACAAAGTTTTAAAATACTCTAGAAAGCCTTTCACTGGATATTTAAGAAACTGGGGGAGGGGTGTATAAGGGGACTAAATGGTAATGGGAACAAAATACAATAAAGATTAAATAAAAAAGAAACATTATTCAAAGGAAGATAAAAAGCAATAACCCAGACTTAGAGAAAGGACCTCGAAGGCTTAAGTGGTCTTGTCTAGAGTCACATAATGTTCTCAGAGAATAGGAGGTAGAATCCCAGTGGTTCCTCTGGGCAACGGAGTCTTGAAGTCTCAAAGGTCAGATAATATGAAACCTTAAATAACTGCAATGTTTTTAATAGGCATGTTGCCCTATTAAAGTAGTATGCACATAGTATGCACATGCAGGGCAACATGCCTGCATGTAGAGTGAATTCCCATTTATTTGTAGGTAACAGGGGTGTGTGTGTGTGTACACATGTGCATACTACATGTCTTTTCTGAAGGGCATTAAATGTCAAATTAGAAAATAATATCAGGGATTTATAGTTAGTAATCTCTACCAATGCTATAATGGCAATGTATATGGAAGCTCTCATTGCAAAAAGATCTCTCAGAAGTGCAGTTAAGTAACAGTGTGAGTTATGAAATAGTGTGTACAGGTTTCTACAATTTGTGAAAAATAATATACATATATGATTCATATATATATATTTGCATGTCTAAATATCTATTGAAAAATCTAAAAATATTTTAAATAATGTCCCATGAAAGTTGCTGTGGTATTTCATTGCTCATATGATAATTCCATTTTAATAATGAGGCTTATTGTTGCAAAAAAATGAAAACATGAAAACTTTAAAAAGTAAACATGTTTATGACTTTAGCACTTTTGATGAATCAGTAGCTACATATTTTAATTATAGACAGTTAACCAATTAAAATCTAAAAAAACAAGAAATGAAAAGATGTATTATAATTAATAAATTGAAACAACTTATTTCACAGTTACTTTAAACAGCACTAAAAATATTGTCATTTTTAACTTCCAAGTAAAATAAAATGTAATAAATTATAATTTTTAATGTGTGGTATGTGCTTTAAATATTTTTAATAAATTATATATAATCTAATTTATTACATCTAAAATTATACTCAACAGTATATTATTCTAAATATGTTAATAAAATATTAAGTGCATTGATAGATTTAGCATAAACAATTTTAATATTTCTAAATTTTTTTAGATTTTGATTTTTTACAGGTACATATCTATTTTTATTATTATTGCAGTATTGCTTCAAAACAGGCTTTATATTTATCTGAAGAAAGGGTGGTGCAATCCTTCTAATTTCTCTGCTTTCACTCTATTTCTTTCAGATTCTAGGCAATAGAGGCCTTGCTTTGTTGGGTGTATTTAACCTCGATCAATACAAGGAAGTCATGGCCAATTAGTTTTTCCTTCTGTCACTTAAATCTGCCCACTTTTTTTGGTCTCCTTTGCCTGGGGAACAGAAGCCTAATATATAATGAATATGTCATAACAAATACATATTGAAATCATACCTGAGAAAATTCCTCTTAGATTCCTTAAAGCGATATCGTATTAACCTATGCTAAATATTTACACATTTTGGAATGTAGGATTCTGTTTTTCAGTGTTAGTGACTGTACTTTCTAAAGTACCACTTGTCAAGAAAACTCATTTTTAATAGTCAACAAGTGGTGTTGATTTCAAGATTTCTAACATATAGACTTGAAACACTAGAGTGATAGCTTTTGTCAGAACAAAGTACTAGCTGACAATTCAAAGACATACCTTTTTCTGAATGGTGTATTGTGAAGAGGAAATACTTGTGAACAAAAGGTGGAAATAACTGAACTGGGAATCAGGTATCACAGGCTGAGAACAAGAGTAACGGAGAGAATATATGGGCAAAGTCCGAGGGCTTGAATGACAGCTCAAAGGCGAGATGGGATTTCACCCACTTTCAAAACATGACTTCTGTGCTCTCCTTTAAAGCGCCGGCTGCTTTTCTTTATTTCAAGTGACTGTAACTATCAGTGCTCAAGCGTATATATGAGCTTCCACTGACTCAAGGGTGGTAGAAATATCTGTGTTTCATTGGACTTCATTCAGCAACTAGATCCTTTTCAAAGATTCGCATTCTCAAGTGTATTTTATAGATGAGTTCTTTACATGCATATGCTGTAAGTATAATCTTATCTTTCCTCATGGAAAATACGAGGATCATGAAGTTAGAAATATTACTGTTGCATGTAATTTTAAAAATAATTAATCTACCTCTAAGAGCTAAAGTCAAGAAATACAAACACCTGTTAATATGGTAAGGTGTGTAAATAATCCTAGCTGTATAAATTTGGAGATACTCATAGGAATATCTTACGCTCCTCCTTGGTAATGATGCTCCTATAGCAAACTCATCTGTAATCATTGAAGTGGTGTTAATGAGGGCAATTTAGAGAGCTGGCATGCCCTGGAAGTAATACTAGCAGAAAAAAAAATCACTACATAGTTCAAAGACTTGTGGAATTATGACTGGTGTTTTTGTGAATGAAAGATAAATATCAAATTATAAGGAAATGAATACCCAGGGGGATAATAAGGTAAAATGTGAAATAGGACAAAAGACTATAACTCTGAAAGAGATCTGAAAGACACAATCTGGGGGTAATTATGCCTTTTTAGTTCTTCCTTTCGTAGGGCTTACAAAAAAAAAAATAATACAAGAATAGGTAAATAAAATGAAATAACATGGATTTTGGGTAGAAGCTAGCTAGAATTTTAGTGCTAAGGTCATTTTTAAATATGATTTTTATGTTGTGATATAACAAGACTATCTAATCTATTTATGCAATGATGTACTTTTTAATAAAATTCCCTAGTTAAAACTAAGGACATTTTGATTAGTTAAAAATCATTTGAAGGGAGGTAGTCAATTGGCAAATTTTGTTTTTGGTATTTTACTGAATCATTAGACTACGAGAAAAGTTGCTTTAAATATAGTTGACCATAAAATTTTAATAGAGAAAATGAAATAGAAAATTAATATAATCAGAGACATCATCCTCAAAATATTTATGCAAAGAGCATTTTGACCTTTTCTGTAAGGTAGATTAAAATGAGAGCAACCACCACAAAATAATTCTTCAATAAACTCACAAGTCCCAGCCATTACTTTATCTGAATAAATGTCCATTTCAGCTCTTTAACATTTTTTGTGAAGGGTAGTGGAGTGGAACCGACATACTTGTGTAGCACTGATTTGGAAAAAGAAACCCATTTTCAACCCATGGGATTACAAAAGAGGCTACTACTTCACTGGGTTTTAGAAGGCAGGGCTTTTGGTAAATAATGTGTTTGTGAATTTTAGAGCAAAAAGGAGGAACCTTTGAAATCCTGGAGGCATCAGCTATGAGAAGTAAGCCTGGTAAACACTGACCATGCCTCATTTTGAAATGAGATGTAAATGAGGTCCCGAGGGATTAAATACTTTTCTCTCACGGTCAGGTAGCTGGTGAATAGCAGCACTGGGCTGTAACTTGGGCCCTCTAACTGCCTCCTGACATTGCGGCTCCTGCAGAGTCCTCGCGTCCTCCCGTGCCCTTGCATCCACCAGCCCTCATTCTGCGTGCGTCGTTACCATCTCCCACGTGGCCTGCTGCCTCAGTGCCGTTTCTAGGATGTGCGCTTCAGACTCCCGGGGCCTGCCCTGCTGTGAGGTGGGAGGATGGGACCACGCTCCGCCGGCGCCCCTTCTCCACTCATCTCTCCGTTCATCTCTGACAGAGTTCTGCGTTTTTGCTCTTATATTCATCTCTCCGGGGGCCTGTGTTACATGCTTTCTGTCTTTTTTCATGTAAGACTGCTTCCAGCATTCATGTTAACTTGATTTTATCTAGTAAAAGGCTCCAGATTTTTTTTTTTTTTTGGAGTGGGAGATGACAGAGTGATCATAGTTAAAACATGTCCTAGGACCCGTATCTTTCAACTGTGCCCCGTCTGTGATACCCTTATTTGCTGGCAACCACCCCAAGCTATCCCCCGCGCAACTGTCAGGTTACTTCCCTCGAGCACACATTGCCCCACTGTTATCCTTATCATTAAAAAATGGGAGTTTACTCTCTATATTTACAGAAATAATTCCTTAGTAGGATGTTTAGGATTTTCCATGATCTTTCACCCAAGTTTTCAGTGTTATCTCTAGCCATTCAAATCAGTGAACACTCCACTCCAGCAACAGCGATATTATTACTCAGTGTCCGTTCACTGAGCTATGTTTTTCCTGCTTCCTGTCTTAGGTCAGATCATGTCTGGTGTTGAGAATGCCGTGACTCAGGAAGACACGTAGCAATGTGGGCAATTATGAAACCTGTCCAGCCAATAGTAACAACATGATCACTATTACCATTATTATTTACAGGGCAGGTTTATAAATTTAACTCGTAACTTATGTGCATAAAAATATAATTTATTAATTTTATCGATAATTAAACTAGTGTCCCTCCTCAGTTCTACCTTTTGGATAACAGGGACCTATGTTCCTGAGATCCCTTCCTACCGAAGTAACTAGAATAAATGTTAAATTGTGTTTAAACCTTAGACAAACTGTAATTTAAATACTTGACTTGCTCAGTCTCTCTAGAAGCAAATGCTTGGTCTCATATGTTTTAATCTTCTATTGTGTCTTCCAAGTCCTTTCTAAGATGGTACCTGTTGTATTGGAAGTGGAGGGTTTGGATATGTCAGAGGAGAAAGCTGGGGGCTCTTGGGCAAGGAGTCCTCTGCTTTTCTGGTTTCTGCATCAGCGTTTCTTGTCCATGTAGTTGGTGCTTGTACTTCCTGGGACCCCTTCTCATGCCTTCCCATGAAAGGGCAGTGACCTCTTTGGGCCCTCTTCTGTGTGGTGTATTTTGCAGCCATGTGTTCAGAACCTTCCCACCCACCCAACCTCTGCCAATTCCCCACTCAGATTCAGCTCTCTGGTGTCTCGTCTATGCTACACGGAAATTTGGTTGAGGACCGCGCTTTAGAATTTCCCTCTGCCTGACTACAATGCATCATTTTCTTAAAAATTTTTGGGCTTGCCATGTGCTGTGGAGTTCCTTACATGGAGTCCAAAGCGGGGAGTGTGGGGAAGAGACCTGCCTGAGATTCTCTCGGTGCTGACGGACTCCCTCATTTAACACATCTCGCCTTTCCGGGGCAAGCTTGGGACCATGTCTCGTTGACTGCTACGTCTCTCCTACTGCTCTCTCTTTTTTCACACCAAATATTTGTGCCCAAAGAGACTAGCCTTCCTCATGCCTTCTAGCTTGCATGCTCTTGTTGCCAACCACGGGGCACATGCTTCACGTCCTAGACACAGCATTGCGGGCAGGCCTTCTGAACTGAGTCTCTAGGTCTGATCCTGACGTGGACCAAGAACTGTGATTGCCTTTTTATACATCATTCTCTCTCATTTCAAGATCAACATGTTTAAAAGAAAATTAATAAATTTTCCCTCCTCAAACTTGATTTTTTCCCCTATTTCTGTTAATGGCAATGTAATTGCTTGTAAGAAGTCTTTAGTCCCTTATTGTTCTCTATACTCTTTACTAAATTAGCCTTTAGTTCCACCTAGCTCTTGCTTTAAATTCCATCTTTCCAGTTTCCTTTATTCTGCCTTATCCTGTTTCTGTACCTGAGTCCCCTTTCCCCTGCATATTTATCCTATTTTCTTAACTAATTTTGCCACTTTCAGAATCTTTCTCTCAAAACCTTCATCTGCACTGTCAGAATTATAAAATACAAATCTCAAAATTTCCATCACCCCCAATATTTGGTTCTCCATGGCCTAGAGATAAATTCATTTATTTGGCAAATATTTATTCAGAGTGCATGATGCTGTACCTATATTTTCAATAGCTGTCAAGTCTGTTACTTCTCTCTCGATCCGTAACCACTGCTATCCTATCATCTCTTGCTCAGGTCATAACACTAGCCTCCTCTCTGGTCTCTCTGCTTTCCATCTCCAATCCATTCTTCAAACAGCAGCCATAATAAACCTTTATTCATTTATCTTCCCTCTATTGCGTTTCCTCAAAAAGTTGTCAAACTTGAGAGAGTAGAGGAAAAGGAGGTGACCTTTAAGAAGCTTCTTGAACAATGGGAAGAATTCCCCTCATGGAGAAGAGAGAACATCTGAGGTAGACGGAAAAGTATGTACAAGGAGAAGGAGGTATATAAGAAGAAAAGGCAAGAGGAATTGTAGGAGGTGGGGCTACAGAGGTTGGTTGGGACCAAATGGGATGATCTTGTATACTTTTGGTGTTCAACTCTCTAATGGAGTATCCAGAACACATGTTTGTAAATGTTCATGATAAATCCACTTGGGATAAATGTCCTTGAGTAAACTATGGTCAGTCTGTTCCTTCTCTACAGCCATCACTATTGATAGTAATAACAGCAACAACTGAATTTTATAGTGAGTAGTTATAATAAAAATCAATAGTGCTAGGGTTACAGATTTATCTCTGAAGAAAAGAGGACATGGCCCTCTCTGTCTGGGTAGTAGTATTATACACCAAACGCTTAGAAATAACCTTCCCCTCCTATTTTATAAATCTATGAGAAAGAGTGATTTCTCAAGAAACACTAAAATCTCTATTGACCACTATTCTTCACAAGGCACCACTCCAGCTTTCTGGAGAGTTCATCTTCTCTTTGTCTTCCTCTTTTTGACATCTGGTAGGCTATCCCTTCTTCATCTTCTCCAACTGTTACCTTGAATATTAATCTTTATTACCCAGTGTGTATACTGATGTTAAATTGTTTCTTAAAAAGGAATTAAGATGTGCTGCACTAAAGTGCAAGTGCAATAGCACTTAAAGTGGAATAGCACCAGGCTTAGCGAGGCTGGATTTTTAGAAAGTCACTGATTTTGTTGATGTCTATTCTTCTCATCTCATAACTTACCTGGTGAGACAATCGATCCTGAAGGTTATTCAGTGCTTTTTTTTTTTTTTTTTGGATAAATTCCCAGAGGCTTTGCACATATACCCAAGTACATGTATCATAGAGGAAGAAATGCGTGAACACCAGAGGTTATACTGATATCGGCCCCTTCGAGGAGGACCTCTGCGGGTTTCTTTTCCTCCAGTTTGGATTGAAAAGTCCCTCTGAGGGCGGGACAGTGCAGGTTCACCTGGATGGAGTGCTGGCCTGCTTTTTCTGCAATAATACGCGAAGGCCGTAGGGAAATATTAGACCTTGAAGCAGGCGTCCAAGAAACAATTTTGCACATTTCCCAGCAGTAGAACATCTTCCCCATGAATTCTCCTTAAAAAGTCAGGACAGATTACTACAGGACAGCGGAATGGTGGAAGGGGCAAAGCGTAAGGCTGTTGGCTGCCCCCGCGACGGCAAGTGGCCTTTTTCCTCTTTAATCACGGACCTGCTCAGTGAATGAATTCTAAGCGGAGGTTGGAAACTAAAAGCGACCTTCAAGCGGAAATATCTTCTGGTGGACTCATTTCATTTCTCTACCTTATGGATGACAAATGCTAGTCTTTCACAGGCAGTCCTTATTTTGGGAATTTTACTGAACTTTTGTTTCCTAAAAAACACCAAAAAAAGCAAAAAAAACCCCCCCCAAACTCTGCAAATTCATCTGACAGCCTCTATGTCTGTGCACCATGTTCATTTTTCTGTTTTTCTTCTTAAAATGGGCAAATCTGCTTTAAGAAATTTTGTCATTTGCTTTGGGTATTTGGGGACTTCTTTTTTGAAAGACTGGTTTACCGGTTAGGTGGCTTGGTACAGTGGCAATGTTTTAGTCCAGGAGATGTAGTTATTAGTTTTATCTCTCTCTGTTTTCGCCAAGAAGTCAGGACGCAGAGGATTTAAACACACAGCGCTCCGTCAGCACAGCCCACGGTAGCAGCAGAAGCAGGACCGCAGAATGGCAGGCAGGAGAGGGCATTTTCTCCCTTGTCATAGCTCCCTGTGCACAATTTCAATGTGGTAATTATTTAATGTTGTGGAAAGTTTTAACACAAACCATATCTGGAGAATGCATGGAGAAAGTTGTGCAATGCTACTTTTTATTTTTGTTTTTTAGAAAGAATAGCAGGTAGCATGTATTTTAGACTCCAATGTTGACTCTCATGGAATAAATTTAAAACTCATAGCTTTGCTTCCTTTGAAAAACTTTTAATATATATATATTTTATTTTATAAGGAAACTTTGGAGCAGCGTATCAACGATAGAACCTAATAAAATCGTACCTTCAGGCGAGCCTCTTGTATATAAACCCGGAGACTACAGTGCCAGAGCTCTCTATTAGTACCATCCATTTTGTTAGCATTTTTCCAATTTATCTTGCGTTACTAACTCTCAGCGTACTATGCCTATTGTAAATATTTAAGCATTACTGTTGACATAAAGATAATACTGACAAATTGAGTTAACATTTCTGCTGAGGATTACCGACCATGTGTAGGCCAGAACGACTTTAACACCCACACCAAACCCTCTACTCAGGCCAAATTGTGTTTAGTCTACAATACAGCGCTGTTCCTCAAATGAATTTTTAGCTTTGATTTACACAAAACATGAGACAACCTTTCTTGCATCAATTAATTGTTTGACTTTCCTAATACATTTCCATTTTAACTAGATTATGTCTCTATCAAAGGCAGAGGGACGTGTGCAAGATGTCAGTGTCTCAGGCGCCCAGACCCACCCGTCTGGGTGGATCGCAACTGCGTGCGTTCGGAGGGAGAGCGCATCTGCTCTGTTTCTCCGCAGTCCCACCTGAGGCTGCTCTCTCTCCCCCCCTGTACCCCAAGGGCACGTTTCACATGCGGCCTAGCGTTAACACGATTTAACTGGCTATGATATCTTAGGCGAAAAGGAAACCATTTGGAGGATTTTATCTTGTGGCCGAGCGCCAGCTCCATCAACCAGAAATTACCAGGTGAGGTGAGAGGGACCGGCAGAAGGTGCGATCCCACTCTGATGCAGTGACACACTTTTGGGAACCTGTGAGGAGATTTGTTTCTCCTATTGCACAGCGAGCCAGAAAGAGGCCATTCTGGGGGTTGCTTGCTGACGTGCCAGTCTCAGCTCCCCAGTCCTAAGGCGCAGTCATCCCTGTGCGTACAGTCAGGGGCCAAGTGTGACAAAGAGAGACGCGATGGCATTCTCCCAGTCACTGCCTTTGGAAGGCGTGTGGGAATCTTGGTCTTTTCAAACTGCCCATAACAGGTTAATACATTAGCACGGACAATTCTCTTTCCTGTTTTGATTAAATTCAGCTTCCACAGAGAAGCTTCCTACTACCAGCCTGACGGAGTTCAAAACACACATTAATTTGAGTTGCTTCCTTTTTCCTAATTCACTGACTTATTTGAGAAAGCGGTAACAAAAGCCTGGTGACATCAGGAAGGCAAAATCATAATTTGGTTAAATTGCTTCTTTCTTAATTACTTTGCAATTTAATTTCCCTCATTGCTTTAGTCCAGAGCCCTGGGACTCCTTTTATAATTATGGCTTACCCTAGGAAGAAAAAAAGCTACATTTTCCAGCTTATTCTTATAAAATAATTTCTGCATCTACTAGTTTATGTTTATCTCTTTAAAATTTTTCCAAATAGCTATTTAGGAAAAAGAAGGCCTTTTTATTTCTATATTACATATATTATAAAGTATTTTTCTCAGAAGCCTATCTTCAGATTTGCCACATGAGGCAATTATATTTTTTTCCTAGAGAAGTGTCACCGTTACAGGATTAAAATAAAAATTTAAGCACTTACTGCAAGAGTTTTATTTCCTCAGATAGAATGTCCCCTATTTGTGACAAAGTGGTCAGAATTAAAATGTACTGAAAGATAAATATGAGAAAGTCCTACATGTTGAAGTGTCTGACTAATGAGGTTGTTGGAGGAGCAATTTTCTATTGAGATGCTCTTCAAAAAAAGGAAACCCGCATTGGGAAAAACTCCAGCAATGTGATAGAGGCCTGTGAGGTCTAAGATGCCCGAGGTTCTAGTTTCATTAATTCCTTGGAGAAATCTATAGCCTTCTGTTGGGAAGCAAATGGCTTTGTTGAGAATCATCGGGCTTTGGGACATCAAATAGCTCTTACAAAACAACAGCATTTTGAACAAGCAGAAACAGATGGATTGAATTTCCTTTGAAACACAATAGGGTTTAAAAATGCTGGGGAGAAAAAATAATGCCAAATCCTCTACTTTTGTAAAAGGGTTTGGAACGCTTCCAGCCTCAGACTACTGTCTTGTTCACTTATCAGAGCACTTCGACGGGGGCGCTGCAGGACCCCACCTGTCTGTGAAAATGCCATCACTGGGTCAGGGACTCAGGTCCTGTGATCTGCCTGACCAGGCCTCAGACGTCACATTCCAAAAGAAATTATACTGAGCTCCAGTTTTCCAAAGTCAAAAGCGAATGAAGTTAGTAGAGTTTTAAGGCCTGAGTGTAGGAACAAAATGCGTTAATGTTGCTGTTTCCTTTTTTGGTTCAGATTAGAAGGAGAACCAAAGGGTAACTTCGGAGGTCCTGTGTACTAGGAATATTAATGACAAAGTGGGGAGGCAGCTCATGCGGTGTTTCCAACACTGTCGTAGAGAAGAAATGCCTGAAATTCAAGTAAGACAAGTTCCAGGAGGGAAAAATTTAATAAATAAATTCTGATGACTTAGGTGGGTGATAAATGGAATTTGAGCAAAGCAGTGTCATGATATCATTAAGAGTAGCTTGGCTATAATATATTATGCATTGGTTCTGGGGGAGGTAGTAACGATGCCAGCAGCTAAAACTTACTGAGCTCTTTTTAGTTACTGTGTCTTTTTAGAGGCATTATGCCATCCCTTCCTTTTGACAGCTCTATGAAGCCATTACTATCATTATCTCCACTTGACAAATGAGAATAATGGAGTCTAAGAAGTTAACCTTGCTTAAGGCTACACGTTTTGGTTGGAGTGAACCCTGGAATTCAAGGCACTGCTTGTCAACATTTTGCTGTGGAGGAGTGCTGGGTATAAGATACACAACAAAAATGCTATAGTTATCAATGCACAGGTGAAAGCAGTAGAGATGAAGAGTAATGCACATTTGGAAGGAAACATTTACAGGAATGAGTGGAGCAAAGGAGGGAGAAAAAGCTAAAGCTGAGATGCCCAGGTGGAACGGCTGGGGGGATGGTGGGCTTTGCCGGCAGTGATGACACCGGGGTGTGCTGACTCAGAGCAGAGAGAGAGGTGACGATGACGGAGTCTGCCTTAGCTTTTTTATTTTTTAAAGATTTTTTTTTTAATTTTTAAAGATTTTATTTATTTATATTTAGAGAGGGGAAGGGAGAGAGAAAGAGGGGGAAAAGAAACATCAGTGTGTGGTTGCCTCTTGTGCACCCCCTGCTGGGGACCTGGTCCACAACTCATGCACGTGCCCTGACTGGGAATCGAACTGGTGACCCTTTGCTTCGCAGGCTGGCACTCAATCTACTGAGGCCCACCAGCCAGGGCTTGCCCCTCCCCCCAATTTTAAAATTAGACTTGAGTTTGAGACATCTGCAAGACAGAAAGAGAAAAGGGGTTTCAGTTTAGGAGCGATGGAAGGCTGGGAGCATCAGCATATTGAGAAGTTAATGGAAAATGCGGGAAGAGATGAGCTCTTCGATGGAGAGGGGCCATGAAGACAGGGGAGTTGGGGACTAAAAACTGAGACTTCAGGGATGCTGAAAATATAAAGTCTCCTATTTTGTTCTAGGGTATTTCTCTGATGATTCAATATGGAGAAATACATGGTAGAGGAGGAATTTTAAGAGTTACTTCATTGTATGTAGGTGATCTGTTTGGGTAGAGACCTGTTTGCTGCGTAAGCTTTTTAATACTTTTGTTTTTAATAATAATTGATACTATCGTAACAACCTCTCCCATATGATATCGATTCCTATTGTATAATTATGTATAATTATGTTACTTTCTGTTCCTTTGTTTTAAGAGCTGAAGGAACATTTTCTTCTTTTTCTCATGCATCTTCAGATTTTATGGAGAAAGTGGAATGTGATGGAATCATGTTCGAGCCATGATTGTAATAGCTTTAGTTTTTCATTGCAACCCTTCCAATGTTTTCCTTATTGTCTGATGTAAGAAAGAGAAAACACACTACATCCTCTCTGACAGAGTGATGTATTTCAGAAACTTTGCTGAAGTAGAACAATAGTGGGTAGAAGAAACATTTTGGTTAATTATTTCTAAGTAGAAAATATGCCAGTCATTTACATGGAGTGGTAGTGGGGGTTAAGAGGAAAATCAGTCTATTTAAGCTTAGACCAAAAATATCTGGGTTAACAATTATGTAACCCACAAATATTTAGCAATTTTTGTCCCTCCAGGTCACTGCTAGAATTAATGTACTGTCTCCATTTGCTTTTCAGTTTCTGCCATCTTTTGTATTTGTTTCCTCCTTTTTGTGCCCACTATTTCAATCTTTATCTGGGGCAGTTATAATTTTATACCTGGTCATTATCCCTCTTCTTTCAGCCCTTCAAGTCACTGGTTTATTGCTCCAGAGTCATACTTTTAAAATTTAGATCTGATCCTTTCACTCTCAAAGATCTGTTCTTTCCTATAAAATTATACCCCAATAAATTAGTTAGTAGGTGTAAACATCCCCTATTGCCTGGTTTCAACTAAATCCCCAGTCTCATCTTGCTACTATTCTTCCTCACGTATGGGCATGCCTGCCACACTCTCCAAACACCAGTAACTTGCAGTGTTTGGACTATTGATGGTGGCAGAGCCAGCCCTCTGCACATCCCCACTTCACATGTGGGCTGGTTTTATCTGGGAGGAACGCCTGTTGAGGAGGCCTGTTGGAGGCCCGTAGCTTAGAGAAGGTATCTCGCCTTGGTAGAGTGTGAGACCCCTGAGAGCAGGAGCAATATCTTCTGCATCTCCATCTGTCCGGTTGCTAGCACAGCCTTTGGGCACATAGTAGATGCTCATGAAATACTACTTGGTCTCAGAAGTTTTACACTAGTTTCAGGTCCCCAGAATCGGTGTGGCGCCATGATAATAACAGTAAGGACAATAAGGGCGAAGGGATTCAGGCCTGTCTTTGATTAAAGGTCATGTACAGAATCAGCCAGGATTCCAGAGGCAAAACAGCTGTCACAGTCAAAACAGTTTCATTGGAAAAAATTTAATAAGGGGACTATGAGCAGAGGTGTGGAAGAGCTTAAAGAAACCAAGAAGGGAGGGTGACATTCCCGAGACCAGTTATAGCAGGAAGCTGTCGTTAGCCATTGAATTTACTAGCAGAAAGGCCGGTCCACAACGGGACTTACCAGCTGACCTTTTGCCATGCAGTGACAACTAGGAGCTCTTCCACGAATACTTTATTGCCCTTAAAATTTTCAAAGAAAACATTCAAAGAAATCATACTTTTGAGTGATATCATGGCAGCTTTTTTCCCCTTGAAAAATGTTTTTATACGACAAAAGGCTTGCAGAAAAATAAAGGAAAAACATTCATTGGCCTGCAGAAAAGTTTCTGTGATCTTTTAAATTTTCATTAAATCTCCTAACCCTGCTTTAACAGCTCCTAAGACATGTCAAGTCCTCTGAGCTCTTCTCGAGATTATGAGGTTTAAGGAGCTGCAGCTACACAGAAGTTTCTCTAAAAGTCTAACACAGGATAATGGAGAGGCAGAGGTTAATGGGTTGACTTTCAAGATTGACTTCTTTTAAGCTTCTGATCTCTGGGCTGAAAAACTGGAAGATGGTGTTTATTTGACTTGTCTGTACTGTGCAGCCAGTAAAGCACCCCAAATACCATCTTATTTTTATTTATGAATTCCATTTCCTAAAAGCAATAAGACACTCATTCCCTACCATGTGTTGTTAGGATATGACTGAATAGTTCAAGTGGCTAAATTGAGTTGGTTTGGAGCTTAGTGACTCATAACACTCATACCATTCATCAATTAAAGGAGGACTGCTTGTCTCTTGTAATTTGGCAAGCAGTGTTTTTGTCTTCCAGAAGCACTCAGAAAAATTTTCCCGTCCAAAGTGAAGGATGAGGAAGAGTGTTCAATGAAATCAGCAAGACAAGGCACTTGCCCTGATGGGACAGCTGCCTCAGACTTGCTACTGGGGTGCATTTTCCTTGGCGATGGTCATTACTACACGTAGAGAATGGAAAATGAATTCATTTTACCACATCTCAGTCTCTCGCTGTTAAATGAAGAGCAGCAGCTATGCTGGGAGAGTAATCAGACGGTGATTTCCAAATAATAGGAGTTTCTATGGGAGAAAGCTGCTCTATAAATCCAAGCCAGGGGTGGAATTCATTGTAATTCTGTTTTTATATCCAAGAATACACTTGCTTAAACAATATGATGCCACGTAATTTCTTTTGTAGTATAAATCGGGTCACATCATTCACTTTCTAACTTATACCCTCACTTCCTATTGCAGTTCACATAAAATCTAAAGGTCTTACGTGGTCAACAAAGAGCTAACTGAGTGGGCTTTCCTCTTTCTCCAGTGCTGTTTCCTCCGTCTCTCTCTGCCTGCAACTCTCTGGCCACACTGGCTCCCTTCCCCCTTGAGCGGGCTAAGCCCCTTCTCGTCTGAACCCCTCCTCCGTCGCCCTGCGTGTGCCGCCCTTAGCACCTGAAATCCTCTCTCCTCAGGTCTTCATGGACCTGACTCCTTATGTTCATTTAACTCTTAGTTCAAAGGCCATCGTCTCAGAGTAACTCCCTAACAGCCTCACTTTATGTTGCTCTTGAGATGCTCTTTCTTCCTTTCGCCTCTTTTAGTGCCCATCTAGAATCTGATGCTACCTAAACTTCCCTTCCTTACTGATTTGTGTACTTGTTTGCTGACGCTGCGCTCCTGGAGGATAAGCTAGGGAGGGCGGGAAGCTCGCCAGCCTTGCTCACTGCGGTATTGCTGGTGCCTAGAGCAATGGCAGGTATGACGTCAGTGCTCAACAAGTAGTTTAGTTATTGAATGGATGTTTGAGTGAGCAGGTAGCCCCCAGGGATTTAGCAAACATGCAAAAATATTATTTTCCCTAGTGACAACAAAAAAGAGAATCACAATCCTGTAGTCCCTAACCAGTATACACGAAGACAGAGCACATTCAGGAAGTTGGGTTTAATTTTAAATGTGTAGGTTACCCTGAGTTTTAAAAATCCTCCTAATTTTTTTTATAGGGTAACTTTATTTAAGCCATGGATTTATTTAATTATTAGGTATCTAAATGAAGCCCATTTAATTAAAATAGGAAACCTATTTCTAAATATGTTCTAGTATCACTGCAAAGTGGTTGAGCTCTGAAATTAGATTAGTGTTTCCCAATATATGTATATTCTCTTTCTAAATTGACATTAAGTGGCAATACTTCTGAAACATTCTTATATAATCATTTTATTTTTATTTTCAGTGAATCTGACTGGCATAATACAATTGTATTCTCAACATTTGTATCAACTTATATTAAATCATTCTAAATTTGCATGCCACTTAAGTTTTGGGTGGTTTTAGGAGTATTTCACAGGAGGCTGATGATGCAAAATTCATCCCCAAGGCCTACTTTAAAGTTTTCATGAAGAGTTAATTGAATTCTGAACAAAATCAAAATAAGTTGGGCTAAATTCTCTAAACAATACCAGTGCCGCAAATATTATCATTGGTTGAAAAGAGTGAAAAAGTAATGCATTTATCAATGTCTATTAAGGCAAAATGAGATGCCAATATACTCAACTTTCCATAACAGATAAAAATAAGGTTTAAAATAATATTAGTTTTGTGTTTGTACTTTAGGAGCACTCTACACTGGAGTGAGGTGGGTGAGAGCGTGCACTCTGGGGTCAGACAAATAGGGATTTGAGTCCTGGCTCTGCCATTTTCTGGCTGTGAAGTTGTAGGAAAATGATTTCACCTTGTCCAGCCTCAGTTTTTTCATCTCCAGAAAGAGGGTAACATGACCCATCTCACAATGTTGTTTTGAGAACAAAATGAGAATATATGAAAAACTCTTAGCACAGCATCCAAGACATTGTAGGTACTAAATATTTGGAGGCTGTAGTTGTTAGTTTGAAAACTTTTTCTTCAGATGGTGATTTTATACCTTCTTATCTAGTTGTTTTTAATTTTTCTTTCCAATCATAGTTTACATTCAGTATTGCTTTGAATTAGTTTCAGGTATACAGCGTTAGGCTGAAATCTCTGAAGTCACATTTTAAATGGTCACTCGCTTATGAAATGTGAGACGTAGACTGAGCGGAGTTGGCAGGGTGCGTGTGTTTGTGCGAAGCTCCAGGGACGCCCCTCCTGGGCTGCCCTCGCCTACGTCCCACTCGTTGTTGATGCGGTTGTCAATGTGGTTGTTAATGTAGCTTCCAGTTTATTAATTCCTAGTCAATCACTTATTTCAGTTCTGTATAAACTTTCAGAATGGAAATACTTTCAGAAGAAATATTTTTCTCTATAGAGCCTGTTAGTTACGCTTGTTGGTTAAACTATAGTCATATATGTTATTTGGTTTTTGAAGATTACTCAGTTGCATTCATTCGAAATGTATTTATGAGTACCATATAAATAAGCCATGAGTGCTTGTACATGGTACGTGAGATAAGACGTATTCAAGAGTAATTATATATCTATATTTAAAAGTAAGGTACAGTCACTGTTCGATTAAAAAATGTGGTTCGGAATGCTATTTGCATTCAGGGAAAGAAAACGATGACATGTCTGTGGAAATTTTAATGGAAGGCATGGTGTTGAGTGAGGGGATGCAGACAGGGCGCTCAGGAGCACAGAGCAACGCAGGTGAAAATGGAGTAGAGGTGAAGAGAAAGATCAGCTTGGCGGAACATGGGCTCAGCAGGCTTAGGGGGATCCGGAGGGACAACGCGGAGGCCCCCGAAGTAAAGACGAGGAAGCTGGACTTTGTAATAGGCTGATAGTAAACCAAGGAACGATCGCTCCTCGTGGCCGGGTGGAGGGTAGAACGTGATGGAGAGGAGTCAGGCAGAAGGAGCCGCTGAGGGGCCGCTCCCGCTGCTGAGGGAGGCAGCGGGCCTGGAGAGGACGGGAAGTCGTCGGGAGTTCGGGGTCTGGTGGAATAGGTGGATGAAGAACGATACAGATAAAGGAGAGGCCGAGGAATCAAATTTCTACGATAAGAGAAATTGTTCTAAAATTATTAGTAGTAAGGAAGTCAAGATGAGTTTGTACTGAGAGCAGATCTTATTAAATGAATCAAAGTGTTAGCCAAATAATCTTTAGCGTAAGCAATAACTAAGGGGTTTATTTTATTTTATTTTAGACTGATGTATATAGTGGTCGAAGTGTCTATTATTTGGAACAGCCTTCGTGGCTAGATCCAGCGAGCCTGGAACTCTGAATGAGAACAAGGCACTTTTTTGCCCTACAGCTTTCCCTTAGTGGACTCAGTATCACATCTTTCCCCAGAAACCCACATCTTGGAGATTAAATGGTATTGTTTTATCTGTCATTACAGATAATTCCAGTTTTTTATGAACAAAATTTTACTTCTATCTCTGTCTGTGTCTCACATATCTATTTCATTCATGATTATCTTTCATTTAATATAATTATTGGTGAAATAAAATTTATACATAAATGCATCTAGCATTTTAGATCATTTGATCTGTGTTTGTGAACGTAGAGTTGGCATTTATGAATCCACACGGGTTTTCTAGAATTACCTTTGGGGAAGGAAATTTCCATGCTTTTTCTTAACGCAAATAGGAATTTTTAAAGTTAGATTTCTGGATCTGAAGCATGTAGTCTGTTTGGCTCCCTGAGAACTAGGAAATGGAAGGAACTCAAAAACTGTAACTTTCCATGTGGTTTGTGCTCACTGAGAAGGAATCTCTTGGCTAATTGGGGAGAAAAGAATGTTTAAATAAGGAAGTTAGAGTGAATCAAAAATAACATTTGAATATGAGAAGCCTGCAATGCCCACTTCCTTTAGTTGTGAAACTACTTCTGTTGACGATACCGATTTGTAAACACGCATTGCCGTCTTTAGTTGCATTGCGTAGTCTGTGCTAATGGTTTATTGGTCTCCATATTTGGACCCATTTTCTGCAGCAAATAAGTATTCTGTAAGAATGCCGGAGAAATAGACACCATCTCTCTTTATCTTCCCACTCCTTCCCCTCTGTTTTCTTATATGTACTAAATGGAATGGTGAAAACTGTGAACATAATTGATCACCGTACTTAGATGAAATAGGGCAGGACTGGAATGGATACAATGATTACTTTCCTCTTCTAGTTGGTATTGAGTTTTGTATCAGGATTTTATTTGGAAATATGGGTTTATTCTGGATTTAAATACTGGTAGCATATCACATTTTCAACAGTTGGAAAAAAAACACCTGATAATGACATAAAGTCTTGAGCAGGATTAAGAAATTCTGATGAGTCTCTGCATTTTATTACAAATATTCCATTATGTTTCTATTGCTACCTTATCAGGGATGGTGTCATTTCCCACAGAGTTTTATGCATCCTTTAGCCTATATCATCTTCACAGACAAGTGAGACCATTTTTTTTCACCATGAGGCCTTACTCAGTAATTTATGTCCATACTGTATTCTCTATTATTTAGATTCTTAGAAGACCAATTGTCTCTATTATACTATTTCTCTTTTGATCATATAGGCATTACATTCCTCTTTGGCCTGTAGCAGATTATCTCTGCAGTGGCCCCCATGATAGATGTCTCCTGCTGTTCTTGCCCTTGTATAATTCCCTCCTTCTGAGTTTGGGTGGAAACTGTGACTTGCTACTAACAGACTATTACAAGGGTGACAGTTTCTCCCTTGATTATTTTTTTAAATTTATTGACTTGAAAGAGAGAGAGAGAGAAACAAAGGTTTGTTGTTCTACTTGTTTATTCATTCATTGGGTGCTTCTTGTATGTGCGCTACCAGAGATGGAACCTGAAACTTAGGTGGATCTGGACGACGCTCTAACCAACTGAGGTACCTGGGATTGTGTAGTGTTGCATCAAGCTCCATCTGGCTTGCAGGCTCCCTCTAGAGCCTCTCTCCCTAGCTGATGTTGAGTGGCCACACTGGGAGACAGAGCCGAGGGCAGCCTTTGAGTGCAGAGGGAGACCTGTAGAAGACAGAGGACCCCTTAGTCCCCTACTCCTGCTGCTACGAGGAAATGAATTGTGCCAACAGCTGGGTGAGCCTAGGAATGAATTCTTCCCCTGCTGAGCTTCCGGGTGAGAAGGAAGCCTGGCTGACACCTTGATTGCCCTTGTGTGACCTGAGGCAGAGGACCCACTTAAGCCATGACTAGACTTATGATGCCTAGAAAGTGTGAGATAATAAATACAGGTTGTTTTAAGTGGCTCAGTTTGTGATAGCTTGTTACACAGCAATAGATCATTAATACAGCCATGTCTTATTTCCCAGACAAGGTTGGATACACCTTAGGGGATAAAGCTGGTAGTACCTCAGTCAATACCATGACAAGTGTATAGTAGACGATAGGCAAATACTTGTTAAATTTTTATCACAGGAACTTCTACAATCTAAAGCAATGTATTGAATTGCTTCAATTTGTTTTCTAGAATTGAAGCAATATTGAATGTATGTGGAACTTTCGAGGATACAGCCTGTCATATTCATCTTTGCGTCTTCTTTGCCTGGCAGGGGTCTGCCCCATACTTGGCATAGAATATATATTGTTTCAATGGAAGTTTATTCAGTGAGATATGACCACTGTGAGTTCTGGAGTAAGTCAGCAAACAATGACCCACTGGTCCAATCTGACCCACTGCCTATTTTTGTACAACTTTTGAGCTAATAGTGCTTTTCACATTTTAAATGGTACAAATATCAAAAGAATGATATTTTTTGATATAGACATTATGTTATATTCACATTTTAGTGTCTATAAATAGTTTTACTGGAAGACAGCTTCCTCCCTCATATACATGTTATCAGCGAGCGTGTTCATGACCCCTGGTTGGCACTCTACAGATGGCCATCATGCAGTTATTACTCGACTGTGCTTCTGGTGCCATGCATATTGCCAGATGACAACATTAGAAAAAATTTTAGTACATATTTATTACAATAGTGCATACCTATTGTGTCAAACCAAGAAAAGTAGACTTTGAATGTTGCTCTTTGAAGACACAGTGGACTGTGAATTATTTTGTTATTCAAGAAGATGGCAAAGCAGTGTATTTTTTGTGCAATAACAATATAGCTATGATACAATATATGTCAGCACTTCCAGACTAGATATTTATTACACTATACTAACACACTGGAATGCAAAAACCAGATAAATTCAATACTCATCACAGAATTTCTTCAGAAAAGTAAAAAATAAAAATGAGATTACAACTGAAGTATATCTCTGGGTGCCTTATTTGTTAGCAAAGGAAGGAAAGCTGTTTAACAGTAGTGAATTAATTAAATTTCACTTCACTGCAGCAACAAAAGAAATGCATTCAGAAAAAAATAAACTTGCTTAAGACTATGAACTTTCTTGAGGGAACAGTTGCTTACAGAATTGAAGACATTGGGAGCAACATCAATAGTAAGTTAAAAAACAAAGGAGTTTGCGTGCTTTTTCTTTGTCTCTTAATGAATTAATACATCGTTTAATTCCTTAGTTGCTCAGTTGTTGTTTATTTGGAGTCAAGGCCAAGTCTGAGTTGACTGAACAATAAGCCCCAGTGAATGGTCTGTGTGGAACAACTACAGGTGACAATATTTTGAAAGAAGTGTAGAAAATACTAGTTTAGTATAACCTGAAGTGGAGACTGCTCATAGGTACCACTACTGACGGCAACGTGACATGTGACGAGCAGAGGAAGACTTAGCTGGACAAATAGACAAAGCTTCTGAAGATATAAGGTGTTTAAAAGTCTCTGCTTATTTATTCTAATATTTCTCAGAGGTACTTTTTGAAAATTCTTGAATTTGTCATGGGGTTTTGAACCTGTGCCATCAATGGTAAACTTCAGTAGCTTTTATAGACTCAACCAGAATCAGTTCCATGAATTTTTGCCTGAAACGGAAGCTGGGTACACTAACTTGTTCTACCACATAGAAATGTAATGGCTTAGCAGTGCTAAAGTTTTACTGTGATTTTTTTTTTTTTTTTTTTTTTAGCTCAGGAAGACACTGAAATTTTACCTTGCTGACACTTGTTGTCACCTGTGGAAGACCCTTTATAGTTTTAACCTTCTATGAGTGTATAATATAAGCTCATTGTAATTTTACATTTTCCCAATGACTAATGATAATGAGGTATATTTTTATGTTTATTGGCCATTTGTATATATTGTCTAACCAAGAGTTTGTTCAAGTCTTTCGCCAAATTAAAAAAATAGACTGTTTTTTAAATTATTGAGTTTCAAGAGTTCTTTTTGTATCCTGGATATATGTTCTTTGTCAGAAATATTGGGAATATCTTTTTTCCCAGTTTGTGGCTTGCCTTTTTCATTTTCTTTCCTTTTTTTCTTTTTTTATAATCACAAGAGCAACTTTATTTTTGTCTCCCACTTTGCCATGAAACCCATTCAAGTGGGGGTGTTCCTGCCCCTGTCCCTCTCCACACGAAGGCTTGGACAGACCCTCTGTCTCAGCAGTCACTCAAAGGTAAGAGAGCACCAAGGTCATTCTGATTGCAAACATAGCCTCAATTCAGATTTAAAATGTTGGACACCTGCCCACTGTGGCCCCCAGCTTCGAGGATAAAGTACCATAAGCTCTCTAAGGGGCCTTTTTTTATTTTAATGATTTTTATGGTGTTTTTTCCATTACCATTTAGTCCTCTTACACCCCTTTTTGCCCACCCTGCCCCCAAGGTCACCACACTGTTGTCCATGTCCATGAGTCCTTTTTCCTTTTTGCTCAATGAATACAGAAAAAGTCCCTCGCTAGGTTGATACCTTGGAAGAAAATGCAGGCATTCTGTTTTGAAGGCTCTATCAGCTGAAAGGTTTTCCTTAAGTAGAGGTGAATATGGTCAAACTAATATTGTAAAGTGTCATGTCCAACCTCAGAAGAGACTGAGAAACATCCTCAGGCTTCCTCAGAAACCAACTAAGAATGGCATATTTTCATGAGTATTATTATTTTTTTACATTTGATAAAACCTAGTTTATTTTTGTATTTTTCTGTTCCCTGTTCTTAGTGAGTTTAATGCCACTTTCTTTTCTTTTTTTAAATTGTTGTTCAATTACAGTTGTCCCACTTTTTCCCCCAGTTGCTCTCCGCTGCTCTGTTCCCCCGCCCCTCCCCCACTGCCGCTCCCACGGTCACTCCCGGCCCTGTTGTCTATGCCCATGAGTCCTCTATTCCTGTTCTTTGACTTGCTCCTTCCTCTTCTTTCCCCTATTATGCTTCATCTGTGAGTATGTGTGTGCACATTTTGTTTTGTTTAAGAACTATTTGATTAACCTAGTGTGTAAGAATATTTTTTGTATGTTTTTTTAGAAGTTTTACAGTTTGGACATTTATGCTTAGGTCTATGATCCATTGTTTTAAAACCTGGATTTTTTGTATGTTATGAGGTAAGGGTCAGTATTCTTTAAAAAAAAACCCAAACGAATATCCAGTTGTTTCAGCATCAGTTGTTGAAGACTACCTTCCCTGCATTGAATTATTTTGGTACGTTTGAAAATCCATTAATTTCATTTTGTAGGTCATTTCTGAGCTCTTTGTTTTGTTTAATGATCAATTTGTCTATTTTTATGCTAATACTGCATTGCTCTAATTACTGTACCTTTATAGTAAGTTTCAAATTCAGATAATGTAAACTCTTATTTTTGTTTATTTTAAAAAATTCTTTGGTTAATCCAGGTACATTGCATTTCCATGTGAATTCTAAAATCAACTTTTGATTACTATTGGAAAAAACAAACTGAGAAAAATGACCAAACAACAACAAGATAAAACGCTAAAAAATGCAACCCTCCTAGAATTTTAAATGATACTGTGCTGAATTTACAGATCAATTTGTGAACTGGCATCTTAATAATCTTCAGTGTTTTCCTTCATGAACATAGTATATCTCTCCAATTAGTTAGGTCTTCTTTAAGTTCCCTTAGTAATGTTTTGGAGCTTTCAGTGTACATGTCTTGCACATGTTTTCAAAAATTTATCCCTAAATATTTCAGTTTTGTAGATGCTAAATATATATATATTTAAAATACAATAGATTTTTCTAGATTGACCATGTATCAGGATCCTGCCTCCTTAGTAGCTTTGCTTATTGGTACTAACAATTCTTCTGTGAGTTAATTGTAAGTGTTGATATATATGACCATGGTATCTCTGAACAGAGGCAGTTATTATTATTAAATGCAAATATTCAGACCATTTGCTTTTAATCTAAGTTTTTATATTCTTGGCTTTACTGTGCTTTTATTTTTTGTTTTGTTTTATATGTTGTTTGCTCCTTTGTCTTCTTTCCTCCTTTATTTTCTTTTTGTATGTTGAGTTTATTTTCAGTGTTCCATTTTACCTCTTCTATTACCTCTTTGTTCTATTAATTTATTGGTTACTCTAGGATTTACAGTGTGCATTTGTAAGTTATCATCATCTTCCAAATAATATGATACTACTTAGACATATATTTCACAAATTCTTTCTTTTAAGCTTGTATTTCACTTCACCATTTTTATTATTTTAATGAGTTAAACTATTAATTCTCCTTTTAAAATGAATTGTTCAGTCTTGTAGTGTTTTGCTTTTCTTTCACTATTTGTCTGTGTGTATATCCTGTATACACAATCACCTCTTGCTATGGGTCCCTATTTCCTAGGATGAGTCCCCATCATTCCTACCAGGCTTTATCTAATCTCTTCCTGAAGTTCTGCTAATGTTACCTTGACCATCTTCTTGAGGAAGTTTATTCCAAAAAGAACTGTGTGCAATAAAAAAAAAATCTGATTGTAAAGAAGAGGTGTGCTAAGAGTAATGTTTGGACAGCCTGCGTTTCTTCTTTTTGAGACAGAGGACACCTACCCAATTCTATGTTTCTTATTTGTCTACTCATTTGATTACCAACAAACCACTACTGATTCCACTTTTGGGGAGACCCTTGCAGAGTAAGCTGTATTTTTGAAGTTGGTTTCTGAGGAAACCTGAGGATGTTTCTCAGTCTCTTCTGAGGTTGGACATGACACTTTACAATATTAGTTTGACCATATTCACCTCTACTTAAGGAAAACCTTTCAGCTGATATAGACTTCAAAACAGAATGCCTACATTCTCTTCCAAGGTATCAACCTAGCTTGGGACTTTTTCTGTATTATCCTCAGTGTAAATTGTTATTATGTGAATAGTGGTCATTTGGAAGAAGGTAATGCTGAATTAAATAATTTGATAAACAAATGCACCTAAGTTGGAAAGTATTTTTATAGATGTAACCTTTGAATTTGTGTATTTTACATACTCATTTCATAGTATGCTGAATGATTAACCTGCATGGCATTCTTGTTACCGGATTCGATAGTTAACACATTAGCTGGGTTTACTTTGGGATATAACAAGGAATCCTCTGTGCCTTTGGTTTTTCACCTCCACAGTAGCGATGATGACAGCACCCGCCCCATTAAGTTGTTTTGAGGATTAAATAAACAATTATATGGAATGTGTTTGGAAGAGTGCCTGACCCATAGCTGCCACTCAATATGTGTTAACTGCTTATGTACTTATTGAAATTTTAGAAATATTATTTAGTGAGCAAAAGAAGGGAAAACAGAAAGAAGAAAACCAATCTACTGAGTTAAGGAAATAAAAAAGGATCAATAATGGAATTTGATGGGATATTTACCAGAAAGGACAGGATATGAAAACACAAGATTGTTTTGCTTAATGGAGAAAGTGTGTCACACTACTTTTTAAATAACAATAACAACAGCAATCTAACAAAACAACCCCTTTGGGAAGCTCAGGTTATTAATAGTTGAAAGTTAACTTGGATTTTCTTTGTGAAACAACCCTTTTTCCAAATATTTGATGTTCATTTATTTTTATTAGTTACACAATTTGACATTTACTTGCTTTTTACAAACAATAGGAAAAAACGGTCTATTCATTTTATACATATCTCCGTTCCACATCAGTTCTTTCCTATTTTCCTTTATTTGTAGTTTATAGAAAACTCATTAAATAACATCTTCATTGGTTTGCCACCACTTGTGTTGTTGTTTGTTTTTATTTTTCATATGAGAGTATTGGCATGTGCACTTAGGTTCTTTTGTTGTAGTAAATTTCCTCTTGTTTGAAGGATGTCTTTGTGGGTTTTATAAAGTTAACTTTTCATGATGAAGATGATGTAAACCTTCCACTCTTCACTACCAAATCGAGGACCTGCTCAATATGAGAAGCCCAGTGTAATAGCCCTGGTTGGTATAGTCTACTTAGATTTAATATTTGCATTGAATGCATTAAAATATTTACTTGGACGTATGGTTAGTAGATTTTTACTTAAAATTATTATATTATAGGAGAATTTATAAAGAGTATACTGAAAGTTAAGTAAAATATCTACCTATAAATTTATCTCATAATTTTGGAGGCTATATTTGTTTGCTAGTCTATACTCACTATTCTCAAGCATGAATTTTTATACCTCTATAAATTCCAGAAAGGTGTTGAAGATGTTAGCTGCTTGAATAGCCATAAAATGATGGAGCCATTAAAAATGGATTAAAGGGCAATAAAATAAATATTGAATTAGAAATTCTGCAAAACTTTGGTTAAAAACAACTACATTGTAGTGTTCAGGTTGGCTCTGAGCTTCTTAGTAAATAAAGCAAAAAGGTGGTCAGCGGAGACAAACATTTTTCTTACGACATATTCTAAGAGGAATTCACTACATGGAACTTATTTAGAGACACTGATATTACCAGCAATTTTGCTGATGACAGGGAAATATATATTCATATATCATATTCCTACATGCCTCCCCACCTCCTGCTTGTTGGGTGGTTTTAATAAAATATAACCGCTATGCAAAAAACAACATATATGCACAAATCATAAGTATAAATCTCAATGAGTTTTTTACAAACCAAATAATATCTGTGTAACAAGCCCCTAGATCATTAAAAAACAGATTAACTGCAGCCCTGAAAAGCCCCTATTGTGCGTGGTCTTCCTCCCCATAAAAACCACTAATCTGATTTCTTGTTTTTAATTATATTTTATTGATTATACTCTTACAGTTGTCCCAATTTTCCCCCTTTACCACTCTCCACCAAGCACCCATCACTTCCTCAGGATATACATATTAGCTTTGCTTGTGTGAACTTTACGTAAAAGGAGTCAGGTACTACATCGCCTTCTGTGTCTGACCTCTCTCCCTCAAAGTTATGTTTATGAGATTCCTTCAGGTTTTTGAGTGTAGTTTTTAGATAATTAATTTTCGCATTGCTGTATAGTTTTCCTTTATATGAATATAATGCAATTTGTGCCTTTGCTGTTGATGGACATATAGGTGGTGTCCAGCTATTGGCTTTTGTAAATAGCATTGCTATGGGAATTTCTGTAAGACGTCCTTTTGTGGTATATGTATATACTTTTGTTGGGTGCGTGTGTATAGTCTAGTCATATGTATATGACTAGAATTGTCATGGTATAGTATATGCATGTATTCAGGTTTAATAGACACCCCCAAGCAGTATTTCCGTTTTCTCTCCTGCCACCAGTGCATGGGAGCTCAATTTGCCTCACATCTTTGGCAACACTTGGCAGCGACACTCTTCATTTTAGCCATTTTAGCAGGTGTGAGGTAGTATCTTATGGTGGTTTTATTTTCTCTTTCCCTAATTGCTAATGGAGATGGATATAGTTCATATGTTTATAAGCCATTGGGATGTTACCCTTTGTTAAGAGTCTGTTCACATCTTGTGCCATTTTTCTACTGAGTTGCCTGATACGATCTTCTGTTGGCATTTCTGTTTCATTGTAGGGCCTCCGAGGATCCTGAAATATTGGTGTTCTATACTCTTGACAGCAAAGGAGGACATACAGTTTAGATGTCAGGCGTAAATGCAGAAAAGTCAATGCTTTATTTTGAATATGAAAGACAATAAATTACTACCAAGCACAGGCTTGGATTGGAGAAATTACCATTCATAAGGACAACTCCATTCTAACCAGAACAGGTTGCGGCTTGGCAAAAGTAACATCCCTAGGGACCTGACTGCATCAGCTGACTGCAAAATACAGTCCTGATATTGAATGGATTTGGCTGTTGAGTGAAGTTTTCTAATCTTTTTAAAAATTATTATTCGTCTCAATACTGAAAATTGTCTGCCAAAATCGTAATTTTGGTATAGGACATGTGTAGATATTAAAGAACATTGAGACCAAGGACTGCAGTTTATTAAGGTTAAAAATTATAGATGATGTATTGTAGAACTGTACATTTGAACCTTATATAATCATGTTAACCAATGTCACCCCCAATAAACTTGATTAAAAAAATTGGATGGAGATTTGAGAAGATAATCCATTTGGGGCAATGCTCTTAGCTTTCAAATGGCTCTCATCCTTTTAATAGTGAATGAATTAAGTCATGTTGTGTTTAAAAGCATGCTTGGCACCTAGCAAGCACTATGTAAATTTTGATTGTTGTCATTATTATTATTACATTCTGCTATTTCTGTCATAACTTTTGCTCTATCTGCTGATCTTATTATTTTTTAATGATTTTTTAATTGTAATTTTTGTTACCCCCGCTTCCCCCTCCCATAATCACCACACTGTTGTCCAAGCCCATGAGATCTTTCTAGGTTTTGTGCAGTCTCTCCACCCCAACCCTTCCCCCTTTCCAGAGCTGTCTGCCTACTCTCTATCGATGAGTCTGTCTTTATTTTGCTTGTTCCCTCATTTTGTCTATTAGATTCCGCATGTGAGTGAAATCATATGGTATTTGTCTTTCTCTGATTGGCTTATTTCACTTAGCATAATGTTTTCCAGGCCCATCCATGCTGTTGCAAAAGGTAAAATTTTCTTCTTTTTTATGGCTGAGTAGTATTCCATTGTGTGAATGTACCACAGCTTTTTATATCCATTCTTTTTCTGGTGGGCACCTGGGCTGCTTCCAAGTCTTGGCTATTGTAACAATGCTGCAATGAACATAGGGGTGCATATATTCTTTCAAATTAGTGCTTTGGGTTTCCTAGGCTATATTCTCAGAAGTGGGATTGCTGGGTCAAAAGGCAGTTCCATTTTTAATTTTTTGAGGAAGCCCCATACTGCCTTCTACAGCGGCTGCACCAGTCTGCACTCCCACCAACAGTGCATTAGGGTTCCCCTTTCTCCACATCCTTGCCAGCACTTGCCGTTTGTGGATTTGATGACAGCCTTTCTGACAGGTGTGAGGTGATATCTTGTTGTGGTTTTAATTTGCATTTCTCTGATAATTAGTGACATCGAGCATCTTTTCATATGTCCTTTGGCCATCGATATGTTCCAGCTGCTTACAGTTGGGTATTGTTTGTGAGCTTAGCTTATCTTGTGCATCTTCATCTTCTAGGGGCTGCTTCCGACATCTTACGAAAGCAGGTCTCGGGTGTGTGAGGGGATGCGGAGCCTGGAGTCCCTCTTCTTAGCTCCCAACTGCTCCTGGTCAGGTTCAGGACTCCCCAGGAGACAGGCGGGGCTGAGATCTGCCTCTTCCCTCATATACGCCTGGCATCTAGCATGGAGCCTCGCCTTGACAGGAACCTCATATGGCGTTAGCCGAAGGTTTGCCCGCCTGCATCTCTCCCTGGGCCGTCTGCTGCCTGTGAAGCCTGTGTGCATCTCACGGGGTCAAGGCCCATGTGCGTGAGTCTGGAGACACTCTTGGCGAGTGGAAAAACTTTAAGATTCAGTTGGGTCTGACTGAATCTTGACCCTAGTTTATGCACTTTATCCTCGCTGTGAAACCTTGGGTAAGTCCCTTTGACCCTGGAGTTTTAGTTTCTTTCTCAGTTAAATTTAAGTGAAGAATTCCGAACTCTAAAAGTTATTGCAATGATTAAGCTTAACCTACCTATAGAACTAGTAAGTGCACACTCCTCAATAAATGGCATTTGTTACTATCCAATAATGGCCATTTTTTTTGAATTACTCACTCTCCTTTCTGCTTTCATCCTCCCACTGTTTTTTCTATTCCACACCCTTAAAAATTTTTTTTTCTGCACAGATATCCACAGTATTCCATGACATTGATATCCCTTTGGTTCACTCTTTCTTACACAACTCTGCACCAGGAAATGGGACAATATTCATTCATTCACTCATTTATTTATTTTTAAAAATATTTTATTTATTTTTAGAGAGAGAAGGAGGGAGGGAGAAAGAAAGAGAGAAACCTCGATGTGAGATAGAAACAAACATTGATTGGCCGCCTCTTTTAGGCACCTTGACTGGGAACTGAACCCACAACCCTTTGCTGTGCAGGAAGACGCACAGCCAACCGAGCCACACTGGTGAGGGCGCGGCAATGTTTAGCGACATCGCTATTCTGTCCTAACCCACAGACACTCTCCATATCCACCTAAGAGAGCTTTATCTTGGCCAGTCAGGTCCCTGGGTCTTTTGGTGCAGAATCATGACATTTGGTGATAAAAAATGGGATGATGGTTGTTAATTATCCTGAACATTATATATTCTATGTATGTACTAAAAACTCCTTTGTTTCATTTTTAGTGGTTTTGTGTATATAACTCTTATTTCCTCAACAAGCTGTGAGACTGTCATGGATCCAGGGACTATATTGTTTATTTCTTTTATAGCAAGCATTTGAAAATACTTGTGAATATGAGGTATTTAAAATATATTTAGCAAAGAGATTCTTTTCAGTAGAATGAAAGATTGTTGACCCCTACATAGGGAAACTGTTTATTTCATGTGGTGCTCACTGGATACCATGTTCAGAATGCTTCAAACTCTTATTGGTTATTTATTGTCAGGGATTTCAGAGCTATATCTGAGCAAAGTCTAGCTTTCTGTCTCCTACTTTTATTTTTCCAAACCCACTGCTGCAGAAATGTGTTTTTCAAATAACAGGATGGTAGAAGGAAATTTATTAATGTTTAGTTTTAGGTGTTTTGCCCATAGAAACATTAATGAGAGAGATATATTTAAATCATTTATGACAGACCATGGAAAAAGCATATTTGTTTTGGGATGGGTATGCCTGGAAATTTTCTATTTTAAATTGGACAAAATAGTTATTTTGAATTTATGCCAAAAAAGAAAAAGACCCTACCCCCCCCAAACAACCCAACCCTTACCCGAGGGCTGCACAAAAGCCATTTAAACAAGTGTGTGGTCCTTTCCGGGCCAAGCCATCAGCTGTCTTGGGCCCTGGGACACACTTATTCTGTCCCCTGCCTTACACAACCATGTGCTCTCTACATAGTCAGCCAGCGGGGGGTGGGGGGGTGGGGGGTGGGGGGAGAGAATAGGCTACATCAGAATGGAGGAAAAATGCTAAGCAGGTACTTACTTAAGTTTCAGATTCCACTGCCAACCCTATGGTGATGTAATTCAGAGTCAACATACCTCCCCAGAACCTGGGAGAAGCCCAGGTAGCCTCAAAGGGATGGGGCAGTAAACGGCCCCAATACGATGATGCTCTCAGTTTGTCCCTATGGAAAGTATGACCAAGGGCTATTCTAGTTGTGTGCCACTTTACACGTGTAGGGAATTGTGGAGGGTGTATTGTTGACATTGTGGCCCTAATAATGGTATTTTCAGGGTGCCCAGAATCTTCAATGTAATAATTTGTTAGTACGATTTAAACATGTCAACATTGTGGAACCACTCCTCACAAACTGCAAGTGTCTAAGGATAGAGCAGTAGATTATTATTTATTTTGCAAATTCTAGGCGACAATGCTGGAGTAGGAGATTTGTAGTTCTCACTATGCTACTATTTGCAGTCAACCAGGTAATGTAGGAAATGGCACACCAAAAAGAATATTCCATCATTTATTCTTTTCCTCATCCGACAAATGTTTTAGGTGCTTCCCACATGCTGCAAAGATGCAGGACGGCCTTGAAAAATTGCACATTCTAGGTTGTGGTGAGGTTTTAGCAGGCTGTGATTATATGATGGAGGAGAAAAATATTATTTTTTTGTGGTATGAGGAAATTAAAGTTTCTTTATTTGTTCTCAGGAAGGTTTATTATGTTAAACATAACTGCTTACGTGTGCTCAGAGACATCTAGACTTCCTTAAACAAGCAATAGCTATTAGAAGCCCCCAGACGGGCTGACACTCTGGCTTTCCTAAGGTAAGCAGAGGAATCCAACCGTTCCTCTTACGGTAGAAGGAAGAGAACGAGGCCTGTGAGTCAGCTTCCGCAGGCCTATGGGGGACGCATGGTTCTGTGATGAAGACCCACCAAAAAGCCTAGGTGGCTTCACAGGGGCACATGCCAGGGGCAGCCAAGCCATCTAAGGAAATGTGCCAGCCTCACCTTAAAATTAATTTTAAAATGGGGTGGATCCTAGGATGCTTAACTTACATGAGATGAAGAATTTATTTATTTATTTTTTAAATATTTTATTTTTATAGAGGGAGAATGGAGGAAGAAAGAGAAACATGAATGTGTGGTTGCCTCTTGCGCGCCCCCTAGTGGGAAAACTGACCTGCAACCTAGGCATGGGCCGTGACTGGCAATTGAACTGGCGACCCTTTGGTTTGCAGGCCAATGCTCAATCCACTGAGCCACAATTTACACATCTGAGTGTCAGAAAGTACATTAAGATGCCCATAAAGTTTCTTTCTATGTTTTTCTTGCATTATTTCTATGTATGTATTATAGATATTTAGCTACTTCAAAATGATAATTCCAAAATGCCTTGAAAGAAATATAAACATCTGTTGCATTATGTAGGTTGCCACATGCCCCACTCTCCTGGAATTATAGCCATCAGTATCTATGCTTACACTGTAGATCAGTGATTTGCAACTGGTGCACCACAAGAATTTTTAAATCACGCAATACCTGTTTAGTCAGGGGCACTGACCTCTTTCTCTTCAGACTGTCAAATAAAAAAATGACAACAGCCCACACAACAATAGCCATCTGGTGTAAATGAATCAAAATTGTACCTATTTTTGTGTGTGTGTGTGTGTGTGTGTGTGTGTGAGACTGGTAAAAAATATACTTTTTGGTGCGCCTCGGGATTTTAGGAATTAATTAATGTGTGCCATGAGATAATGAAGTTTGAAATCATTTCTGTAGATCTTTAATTATAAGGCATATGTGGGCTCAGAGAGCTACCCAAAACAGTGCTGTCTAGTGGCAATTAAGGTGACACACAGTCATGTGATTTCCACCCCCAGAAGCCGGGGCTAAGGATTTCATCTCATTACTGAGTTACTTGAATATCGTAGAAAATCGTACATTAATATGGTGTTCAAACACTGTTTGGAAACATGTACTGGGGAATGTGATGTGAGGACAATAAAAGCTTTGCAATTGCGTTATACTTGAGCTAGCTATAGGCTCTTGGGACATATTTGCTCACTGGTGTTTATCTTGGAAATATTCATTTCAGTTAGAGGTTATGTACTTAATTACTGTTGTGTTTGAATTTTTTCCCTTTTGATGTAATAAGCCATTAGGCTCAATGAAGTTTATTTTTAATTTAAGTAGACAGAGACTTCAAAGAAGAGAGGGCAAGGTTGCAAGTGAGTGAGACAAGATGGCCAAGTTGATACAGAAGTATCAAAACACTAGGAAAATAGCAACATGTTTTGCATAATCAATCACTGAAAATGTGTCAATAAGAGTGAGGTCATTTGGAATAGGTTACAAATACACTGAAATAAATGGTGTAAGAAAGTGCAGTTGAACTCCTAAACCCAACCTGTCTCTTAAAAGGAACCATAAAGAGGTAAGACCTGTAGTGTCTGAAAATTTGTACAAATTACAATAAAGCAAAAATATTCCTTGTGGTATTTTCAGTCCTAAAATTTAGCCATCTGGAATTATTTTTAAGGGACCTTACTATGAAATCTTTTGAAGTGGAGAATTTTCCTCTTAATAGGAAATCTGTATTTGATTGTAAAGATGGAACACTATGTCCTCTGCCTGGCTGTTCTGGAATTGTAGGCTCAACATATAGTAGAGGCTGGCATCCTGGTCCCAATGTACTGCAGACATGAAAGGCTGGAGGAGCGAATGCATGCGTGTGCCTGGAAGAGGGAAACAGCGTGGTGCGCTTCTCGCATACGGATTCCAGAGGAGTGACACCATTAGGCTCCGTGTGTTATGACGACGCTGCTGGGATGGAGGGCATTCGGTGATGGCCGTGATTAGCTACTGGCAAATCCGGCTGCACAGAGGATGCAAAACAGCACATTGGCGGGTTTACACAATGAAACAGTTTGCCAAGGAACACTCTTGCTTTTTTCTGGGAAAGGAAATCATGGGCTACACTAAGACAACATGACTCTGTCATACATGGGGCAAATTTAAAAGGAGAACCAGAAGTTCAAAAATAACTAGTATTTTTTAAACAGAATCCTTTTCTACTTTTTTGTTGTTGTTGTTGTTTAGAAACTATTCAAGAGGTTTGCGATGGTCAATGCTCGTGTGTCTTCAGCTAAGGTTGACAGTTTTCAAGATAAATCAGAAGGTGGCTTAGCGTTTATGAAAACCGGTAAGATAGAGATTTGGTCTCTGGTCATTGAGAGTGTGGACTTTGCAGCTGAACCCACAGGCTGCCTCTCCTTGTGGCTTGTAACCAAGGTTCTGAAGGGCTGGAGACTTCAAAGAAGGAGGATCGTATGGGTGAAGGGGTGTGGGTGAATTGTTGAAGTTTTTGCTGCTGAAAATCTCTAGAGACTTCATTTATTTTCCCCAAGCATCTTCAGCCTTTTAAATAACATTTCTAAGACTTCGCACTTTTACTTGTATCAGTAATATCAAACACCTGAGACTTGGGGTGGCCGTTGAGAGAATGGGAAGAGGGTGGAAGGAATCACTCCTATCTGTGGCATATTTCCCAGCCACTTCCTGATTGACACTGGTAGGGAATTTTTGACCGTTGTAATGTTAGGCTGGATTTTAAGCTTGTCCATGGATAGGAAATGTTTATAATGCTTTTCTCATTCTCACGATTCTTAGCAAAATTCTATGCACATTTTAAAGTCATAGTGTCATGGAATCATAAAATAGTCTGGTCTGATACGTTGAGGTGTAGAGGTTAAGTAACTTGTCTAAAATCACACACATAGAAAATATAAATGTTTCTGACTAGAGGAGAAAGGTAGAAAATTAGCTTTAAAGTTCCCCCAAATTTCAACATTCCAGTAGTTTTGTCAGAGACTTTGCCTAACAAGATTTAAAAACTTTATTCACATAACCCAAATATTACTGACTTAAATTTATTTGTTGTGTGGAAATTGGTCTGATTTCATAAACTCAAATATGTTGTTTAGAATTAAAGTGTCCCAGGAAAAGGAATATGAGACCAAATTAGAGAAGAGACTACCAGGGCTATTTTAGAATAAAATATAAATCTTCTAATAATTATTTAGAAAGTTTAATGATTTGATTATTTGGAAAGTTTAATGCTTCTGATAACATTTCCTTATATGATGAAACTATTTAGACAGTGTCATATCTAGATAATATTCAAAATATTTTTAAAATGAAGATTTTAAAATATAATTTTTGCGGTAACAAAATAATCACATCAAAAGGGAGAAGCCTGAAATGGGTCCCCCGGACTCCAGCGTGGGGGGTTGTCAGCGGGGCTGTGCTCCTTCTGGGGGCTCTGGGGCAGAATCTGTTCCTTGTCTTCTCCGGCTTCTAGAGGCCGCCCCCATTCTTTGACTTGCGGTCCCGTCCACCTCTTCAAAGCCAGCGATGGCAGGTTGAGCCCTTCTCCCATCGAGTCGCTCTGACTCTGACTCTTCTTCCTCTCTTTTCTGGCCTCCCTCCAGGGCTCTTGTGCCCCCCATAACCCAGGATCGTCTCCCCGTTGTAAAGTCAGCTCACTAGCAACCTCAGATCCACCTGCAACCAAGTTCTCCTTTGCTCGGTAAGGTGACCTATTCATGGGTCTAGGGGGTAGAATGTAGATACCTTTCTTGGGGGGGGGGGTTATTATGCTAGCTATCGTGATTTATCTATCGATTTAATGTTTCCAGTTCATGAGACACTAAAAATTTGCCTTAGGGAGCTGAGATAAAATGTATGATGTGAATCTGTGTATAATCGGGTCAGTTCTGAGATTAGAGGCATGTTGAGTAAGAAGCACTAATCAGGCAGGAGAAGAGGTGAGTTGGGCTGGGGTCCGCCTGTGCTCCTGGGGTGAGCTGATCTGTCCGGTCCCTCGGGCCACTGTTGGTTCTGCCCGATACAATGCTGTCAACTGGATGCTGTCTCAGTCAAAGTTCACATTTTTTCTAAATCA
This sequence comes from Pteronotus mesoamericanus, assembly GCF_021234165.1. Classification (NCBI taxonomy): domain Eukaryota; kingdom Metazoa; phylum Chordata; class Mammalia; order Chiroptera; family Mormoopidae; genus Pteronotus; species Pteronotus mesoamericanus. The sequence continues at coordinate 504,261 of NW_026555123.1, forward strand.
AGAGTTGGGAAAATGCTGCCTAAAAATCTTATGGTAGCTTTTAAAATGGAAATAAAATTTTCTCTCCACTGTTAAGTCCCTTATTGATACTGTTGCTAACCCTATAGTCTCCTTAGATGTTGTAATGAAATTACAGAATGACCATGTGCACTGGTATAACATCAGTACTCCTGAACTTTGTGACTTGGAAGGTCACTTAAGACCCAGGACTTGAATGTTGTCTCTTCTGCCACTTCTGGCCAACTCACAGAATCATTTAACAAACGGACAGCCCAGGGCTTCATCCCAGAATGGGAGGGCGCTGGAGCTATGGTTATATTTCAAAATGGCATGACCCTTGCATCTCCCAGGGCAGGAGAGAAAGTAGGAATCTGAAACGTGACAGGAAAAAAAAAAGATTGAAAGAAAACAACAGATAGAATATTCTTAAAAGTGAGTAAAAACAAAAATGTAAAGATGCAGCATAATGGCACATAGCATCAGAAACAATGGAGCACAGGAAAGTCACAGAAGGAACTCAAAGTTATACTGAAACTTGAGAGTTGAAGGAAGAACAGATGTAGGAGGAAAAAAGTATCATCACCCAACATTGGGCAATGCAAGAGAAAGTGCAGTAAAATGGTGGCGTGAATGTGAGCCAGAAATACAGCTAAGGTGAAAATAAGGTTTGCTTTGCGCAGCCTTAATAACAGGAAAGGGACGTACTGCCTTCTCTTAGTTTTTCATCCAAATGTTAAAATTTGTGGCCAGTTCTACAAAGCCTAAGGCAGTAACAACCACTCATCACTGAGGAATTTCTACTTACTCAGAAAACATAGAGTTAATATTGTCATTTGGAAGAGATCTTTGGGAACTTTTATATCGTGTTTGTTACTATTTTAATTTGAGTTTACTGTTATGTCTTTTTAATTGAGTAGAGATGAAAAATTTGAAACCTGTCAAGTTAACAGGCAACATAATCTCCCTAAGAGATGGACACATAGAATTTGGCATAAGACTTTGGCAACGTGTTTGGCATTTGCCCGAACACATTGACTGAGATGCACTTGAAGCCACAATCCCTGCTTGCTGGGAGAGTGGAGATGTGTCCTGCTTGCAGGCAGAGAGGTGGATTAAATGACTTTTTGGGGGCCCCTTCTAGTCTTCAAATGACTTTAAGATTATAATCTGTAAACACTTCATTTCCCAGCTGGTGAGCCAATTAGATGTTCTCTGCTTTAAAGATAAAGGTAACTTTCAATTGTCTGCCCTAATTCAGAAGAAGTGGCATGGGACAGATAAACCAAAATGATGGAAAATCCAAGAATAATTTTATTTTTCTTTGAAGGGGTGTGGTACTTACATGTAACGTGGTACCTAGGAAGTGCTGAACATGCACAGCTTTTCGGACAAAGTGAGCTGCCTGTCACCCAGGACCTTCTCTCACTTGACCCTCTTTTAGAGGCCAGTGTAGGGTCTTGCATATCTTCAGGGAGCCTTTGTAGAGTTGAAATTAAAACGCACTGCCAGGCCTGACCGTGGAGACTGCCCCTGTCCCTGTCCACTCCTCACTGATTCCCAGGCCAAGTGGAATGGCCTTTGTCATCGCTCACGAGTGGCAGAAAGCACCGTAAGTTTCCACTCCAGCCTTCAGGCTAAAGGGATTCTCCTTCAGCACCTGCTGTTCCTCAAACATGCCAGGCATGCTCCTTAATACAGTGCTTTTCTACTGACCGCTTCCTCCTTCTAGAGGGTTCTTCCCTTGCATATGTATGGATAGCTTTCTTGCTTTAAGAGTCTGTTCACATATCACCTTGCTTTACCTTCTTATAGAATAGAATTGTACTCACCCCGTTCACTGTCTCCCTCACTCTGTTACCTTTCTCCATAACAGTTATCACCTGCTTATCCGACACGCTGTTTTCTGGTTTGTTTATTGTCTTTCTCTGTATGTTCGTATAAATTCTCTGAGGCCAAGAACTGTTTTGGTATTGATAATGTCTGGAACAATATATACACCTAATAGGTAATCGATAAGTATTTGTTGAATATCTAATTGAGGATCTTTATACAGTATGATGCAGGGGTGAAAAAAGTGCCACTTGTTGAGCAAGGTGCCTGCTTCTCCCCGACGCCGGACAGGGTGAGGTAATTAGCAGCGCTGCTCACTGTCTCCATCCAACAGTCCGAAGCCGAGTATCGAAAACAGGGCAGGCACTGACCGGAACCAGTAAATCTGAATCTCATCCGTCCGGCTCCTAGGTGCTGTAATGCGCGGTATACATTTCTTGTGTTTTCTCGAAGGCTCTGGAGGGTATAAAAGCTCTGTGAAGCGGTCTGAGGAGCAGGAGGGGACAGGGCGCCAGGGCGATCGGCCTGAGCGAGAGCGTAGCGAGAGGGAGAGTCTCAGGAACGCAGAGAAGCAAAGGCCAAAGCGGGGCGCGCCACCCGCCGAGCTGCAGAACAGGCCAGGTGTGCTCGCGGCGCGGCACACGCACCGAGTCAGCGCACGGGTGTACACAGGGGTCTGTGTACACGCTCCGAAGCCGAAGCCGGAGCGTCAGGAGAGTCAAGATGCCCAGGGCAAAGCAGGACTGCGCTAAGGCAGAAAATGATGACAAGATTAGAGGCCAGCTTCCCTGTGCTGATGCGTGCGGCCTGTGGGTGAATTTGAAGGACTAGGGATGGCCTGGAGCTGGATGAGGAATGGCCAAAGCGCCCCTTTGGAGTATCAGCCCCACACTCCCGCGGTGACCGGTGATAGGGCTGGCTGCCCCTTCTGTAAACTCACTCTTCGGTCAGGTTGCTCGCCCCGCGCAGTGAGGGCCTGTGCGGCCAGGCTGCCTGTGGTCCCTCCGCTGGGGGAGCTGCCGCGTGGCTCAGCTCCATCTCTTTAGCTCCTGCTACCCTGCAGGCTGCATTACGCACGCGCACCTTTGCCTTGGGGGGCCCCTTCCCTCATCACATGTTAAAAGTTGCATTTATGACTGTCGGTCTAAGGGTGCCTATGTTGATAATGTATAGTAAAACGTTATCGTCAACCTAAAAGTTTATTTATTGTTTTTCATATTTTAAAAGGAGTTAAAAATACTGGTGGGGCCGTAAAATTATTGCGGGTCCTGGGCACGGTGTCGATGGGGGCTGACTGATAAGGCAGCCCGGCCTCCCTGCCCTAAAATAGAAGATAATCACGTGACATCCTGTGTGATGGGGGCCGCTGGGCCTTCGGTACTCTGATCAGGACTGAAACAAGAGCATGCAGCTTTGTCTAGCAAAAGTCAATCTTTCTCAGTATGAGGAATCTAAAAATGCCTACCGAGGGTCTCTTAGATTTCGTGGAAAAACATGAAGTATCAGTACTTAGCTGCAGAACTCTTTAGATTGTGAAATCGCTTTCAGTTTTCTTTATATTTATGGCCTTATAGTGTCAGCAGCTTGACTGATGCTTTCACACAGAAAAAGGAAGGAACTAAAACTAAAAGAGACTTTTGCTCCTGGAAAAGCTGGGAACTCCCAAAATGAAGATTAGTTAAGAAGATGTTTAAATTTCTTAGATTTGCTGGGAAAGGGTAGTACAGTTGTGGCAATAATGAATGATATTTAATCACCGTCATAATATGATGCTTTGATTTGACATTTCTCAACTAATTGTGGGTTCTCGGAACAAGAGGAGAAACAAACGTCCGCGTTTCTCTCATTGACTGACCTGTCTCTAACATAACATTGTCACCAAAAAATGAACCCATTTTAAAATTAATTTTTTGAAAGCATGACAAGAATGTTTGCCCTAACACATGGGTAATTTTTATGTAGACCATAGGCATTTAGCCACTGTAAATGACGTGCGCGATGCGGCGCTAACTGCAGGGAGGACGCTTTGCTTGCTGTCACATTGCTGTGCTCTGAATCTGTCACTAGACGTCATGTGAGCCACATGCGCCGTTTAAACATTTCTAGAAATCACATGAAAAATAAAATGAAATAAATGAAGTTAATTTTAATGGTGAGTTTAAACCAATATCCTATCATTTTGACATGTAATTAACATGAAAATTATTGTGATATTTCGCTTTTTTTGTGTCTTAAAATTTTAGTGTGTTTACCTTCAGAGCACATCAGAATGCCACTGTTTATTGTTTTTCTATTACACTTGTCCTAATTTCCTCTCACTGCCCTGCCCTGCCCTGCCTACCCCCCAAAATGCCATTTTAAGAAAACACTCAAGAGGAACTTATATTTCATAAAAGCAGTTGTTGAAAAAGTAGATTTATGAGCCTAGGTGGTGTCAAACATACTTGAAAGTTTTCTAACAATGGAATTGAGTATCTATTTGTAAATTTAACTTCGAGGAATTAAAATAAAATCCGTGGACCCAGACACATTTCAAATGTTCGGTAGTCCTTTGTGGCGACAGGGCTCATTTTGCTCATTGACTGGTAACGTGCACACAGAAGCCATTTTCTGTGTTCAGGGTCTCCACTGTTGGATCTGTTTGGCGTAAGTTAGATCATTTTGTCCTGTGCCTTATTTTGTGTCTGCTTACACAGCAAAAGATAATTCAAAACACAAGGAACCACGCTTTGAAAGTATGAAGTTTATTTTGACCTTGCTTGAATCCTCTACATTTCCCTTCTCGTATCCATCCTTATTCCTTCCACTCCCCACATTTAGAAACAGGAGAACATAAGTGGGATTAGGAAACAAAATAATTTTAGATACTTTATCACCCTCAAAATCCTTTAGATGTTATTGGGAATCTCTAGTTATTTGTACTATAAACATTATCTATTGCTAGAAAATAAGTGAAAACATGCTTTTCTTAGCTACTATTGTTTTGGGCTTTGACAAATGCTCTTTTGGGGTTCTTTGAGGTGATGTTACTTTGTGGATGTGTTTGCCTTTTGACTAATGCTTTGGTGACTAAAACTCCCTGGATGGTATTCAAGACATGAGGGACTCAGAGTTGTTGAAATCGGGTGTGGAAAGCTTTGACAGTATCGGGTGCCGGATACTGGAATGGCAGTAACTGAAAAGTCAATATCAGGGTGCTCTATGGGACATCACGTTGTCCTATAAATACAGTGGACACCGATATGCTGCTTATGACATATAAACAACCTGGGGCTGGGGCGTGGCCGAAGTGATTTTCATTGGCTCCATTCATTACCTTCAGTCACATGCACCCACTTTAGTGTCTGACATTAGTTTGGCCTTAGATGGGAGGATTCTGTATATTTGGTTTGGTCCTAAGATACCACAGCTACCTAGTTAGGTCAAGACATCCTAAAGTCACCCCAACTTATTGGAGGGTTGATAGAAGGATCAAAGAATAATTTGTATTTTTTTTTTTTTTTGTGGGGATGATTCAGATCATGGAAAATAAAAGATCAAGACCAAAGACAAAGGAACCTGATGACTTAGCCTCACCTAGTCTGAAACTTTGTGTACAAATTCAGGTGGTATGCTGGAGGCAAATGGCTGTGTCTTGCTGCTTTCTATTGCTTGTCTTCTCAAAAATCTCAGCCTGGGTAACGGGCAATTTTTTTTTTTTGGTATAAATACAAAGTTTATTTAGCATAGCGTTTAGAAAAATAAGTTCATGTCATTTCAGAAACAAATTAAACATTTAATTGTTACGCATAAACCCCTATTACAGTACAACATACAAACTTTAGAGCTCTTTGGTTGGGTAATTAAGAACAGAAATGTTCTGGGACATGCTCCATGTGCCATCACCTAACAGTGCAATAAAGACTCTGTTACCCCATCCCATGACATACATTCTGTAAAGACCTCTGTGTAAGGCACAGTAAAACCATACTGAACATATAACTGTTTGCCTCTAAACATATAGTACATGCAACTCAAGAAGAAACTTTTTTGGAGAACCCTGAAAGTCAAAAGAGTCACATGCTATATAATTTTGATTAATAAAATGTAGGGTTGCAATATTAAATTAATGTGATACATCAATTAGACACAAAATAAATGTTAGGCTCTAATCATTGATAAAATGTAATTCTTCCCCCCACAGTTTTCCTGAATTATTTATATTTTTATGATGAGATGATCTGTCAAAAACATTTTAAAGAATGAAGAGCTTCTGGCTGTGTACTAATGCACACTTGTCTAAGATGTAGCAGGGCAGGCTACAATACATGCCCAATAATCCAAATTTTAACATGCAAGATGTAACTCCATATACAGAGAGATTTAAGGTCACTCTACACTTAAGTGTGCAATCTACACATTATAACCATAGATAAAAATTGGGCAACTTTTTAAAGGTATACTTAATAGGGTAGTATTACCATTTTTGCCCTTCTCTCACCCTACTTCCTGACTATTGATGTAACTACTGTGATCATGATGAAACTTTTTAAATTCCTCACGTGGGGGGGAGGCCCCACATGCTTTATTTTAAAAGCTTAGCCTAAATTTTCTGTTTCTATCGTGTGAAGATATTTACTCTCTGCCATAAGGCTTCTCTTTTTCTATGCACTCCCTGGGCATCTTCAACATTCCTTGAGGGACTTGAAAGACTGGACTGTTTTGTGTGCAAGTGTGTGTGAGATTTGCTTCTCCCGTGAGAGCTTTCATGTCCTTCACTTATTTCAGTCTGTATGTGTTGGTTTTAATGTAATTTTTATGTCATTACATTCCTTTTAATAAGAGGTCATAATATAAGCCCAGTTATTTACTTTTTTTTAATGGAATTGAGCAAATGAAGCCAGAAAACATGGTTGTGGGAATAGTGTCACTGTCTTTTGGATACTCTGTGTCTCCATATTGAGAAAATGCAATTTTATCTAGTTTTTAAGGCATAAATTTTAATTTTCTTTACTATTTGATAGAAGTGTTGGTTGATTGACACTTTGGTATTAATGCAAGCCTTAAATTTGTCCCTAAAATTGAGAAAGCATGTAAGAGCATGGTAACCAATGCATAAAGTCAGATCCTTACTTAATATAACAGAATTCTACTAAATCTCTACAATTTTAATGTGAAATTTTAATTAATTTTCATGTGTCTTATTCAAAAAGATTATTCATATAAATATTAGCAGGATATTGTTATATAATATGTCACTGTACATGTTCTTAGAATACTAATATTTCTTAAATACCTAAAATATTAAGTTTATTAATTAAAGAAATTCCGAGTAACAGAATATGTGATGAACAAGTGATAGAAATAAAATATATAACTAAGGAAATACATGTGAAAAATGCAATAATGTTGAGATATGGATGCAATAGCAACAAATATACCAAAAATGTGAAATCAAGAAAAAAAGGACAGACTAAGTGAGCAGATATTTATGAAGTGTAGTTTTTCTTAGTACCAAATCTCAGGAACCTAGTAGAAAAGGAACCTATGTAATTTCTGTGAAAGTAATTTTTAATATATAGATGTAAAAGAGAAACTGCTCATATCCTGATTGAAGTACAGACGATGAGGGCCAGTTTACTCCATTTTGAGAAAGATTGTTCTTCTGAGCACTGGAATTTTTATGCAGGAACTTTATCCAGTTTAAGCTCATCTGGATTTCTATGCAAAGAAGTACTTAACTTTTATGAGCATGAGTAGAATAAAAATCTGTATTCTTTATAAACTGAGTGATGGAACACATATTATTGTGGTTTAATTTTACCACATGGCCATAACAAGTACAGATGGGAAATAAAGATTCTAGTGGAATTGGACAAACTCACTGTAGAATTCTTTGCATCTGATAAGCTAATTATCATGGGAGGTTTTGTCTCACATGCTGGCAGTGATGCTAAAATGTGGAGAAAATCATCAGAATTCATAGAATTGCGGAGTAAAATGACACTGGTCTTACTGTGTAAGGGATTGTGCCAAGATCAGTTTGAATCAACTAATACCACCTTTAGCTTGCACATGAAGAAGAGAAATGTTGTTTAAGGGCTTCTAAATGTGGTCTTTCAAAAATTGGGGGTTATTGTTTTATAATGGAAAGGGAAAGCAGTTCCTATTAAATTCTGAATATCAGATTGACCATTGCTTGACATACCAAGTTCTCAGGAGTATAGATGAAAAGATCGAATCATATTACATACATATTACATCTTGTGTTGTGTATCTATATTTTGTGTACCTACAAACACATTTTTGTTGTTATAATTATTTTTTATACTTTTGTCTTTTAACTTCTCTACCAGAAATAAAAGTGATTCATACACCATTATTTGTCTGTATGTTTACTTTTGCCAGTGAGCTTTATACTTTCACATGCCATGTTGTTTAGCATCTTTTTGTTTCAACTTGAAAGACTCCCTTTAGCATTTCTTATAAGGCAGGTCTAGTGGTCATTAACTCCCTTAGCGTTTATCTGGGAAAGTCTTTATCTCTTGTTCATTTTTATAGACACTTTTGCCAAATTAGAGTATTTTTGTTTGGCAGTTTTTTTTTTTTTTTGGTTTGAGCACTTTGAATATATCATCCCATTTTCTTCTGGCCTCTAAGTTTTCTGCTGAAAATGCTTTTGATAGTCTTAAGGGTTGCCCTTGAACGTGATTTGTTGTTTTCCTGATGCTGCTTTCAAGATTCTTTCTTTGTTATTGGCTTTTGATAGTTTAATTATAATGTGACTTGATGTAGACTTCCTTGAATTCCTTGTATTTGAATATACTGTATTTCTTAAATCTGAATGCCCATCACCTTCCCCAAATTTGGGAAGTTTTTAACTACTATTTCTTTAAGTATGTGTTCTTCCCCTTTTCTCTCTTTCTTCTCCTTTGAAACCCCTATGATTCATCCTCTTGATAGTGCCTCATAAGCCCCTGAGGATTTCTTTATTCTTTTCCATTCCTTTTTTCTTTTTCCATTCCTTTTTTCTTTTTGCTCCTCTGACTGTATAATTTCAGATGACTTGTCTTTGAATGTACTGATTCTTTTTTATGTTTGATGAAGCTTGATGTTGAACCCCTGTGGTAAAATTTTTAATTCATTTATGGCTGTCTTTAACTCCAAACTTTCTGTTTTGTTCTTTTATATTTTTTATTCTTTTTGTTGAAGTTATAATTTTGTTTATTCATAATTTTCCTGAGTCCATAGCATCTTTATGGTGGTTATTTTGAATTCTTTATCAAGTAATTCATACAAATCCATTTCTTTTAGGTCAATTTCTGGAGATTTATTTTATACATTTGAGTGGGCCACTTTCTCCTGGTTCTTCATGTTTCTTGTAATTTTGTGTTGGTATTTTTGTATTTGAAAAAACAGCCTTCTCTCCCAGTCTTTATGAATTACTTTTGTAGAGGGAAAGACCATCACCAGGTGACCTGGCTGGCATTGTGAGGCTTCTCAAACCTTTTCTGTGCATGTGTCTTCTCTAGACTTGCACATGTAAATTCTCAGTGAGAGAGATTCCAGTTTTCTTTTTTTCTTCAAGGACTGAAACCTTTTACTCCCTCTGGTATCTGTCTGTTATACCACAGGTCCTCTGTGTCTTTTCGGTTCTCAGCAGCCTTCAGATATCTAGAATATGCTGGGTCCTGTTAGTGCTCTGAGGCAGGTAACAGAAGCCAGTCCTCGAGCACCCTTTTTGAAAAGTGAGAACACTGTACATATGGTCCAGTCTTCTTTTTTTCACCCCAGGGAGCTCCCAATCACATGGTTCTGTGCCAGGAAGAGGAACTCTGAGAGGGTGCCATGAATTTTCCTTCAGGCTTCCATGCAGCTGTTTTGATGCTAGCCAAGCGTGTAAGAGCCTTTCATTATTTCCTAGATTTTTTCAATACCAGAAATTAGTTGGTGTTTTGTTGTTGAATCAATGTATCCCTGAGAGGAACAAGGGTTGGAGGCTTCCTACTCTGCCATCGTGCTGACATCAATATTTCTGACCATACAATTATTATGGCAACTTGTTCACTGTGGATTAGACTCTAGTTAGAGGCTTTAGAATGGACCATTGTTTTACAGCATCAAGACCAGTATTTTGTAAAACATAGTTTTATGAGATGGTTGAATTTAATTTTTCAATATAGCTGTTAGATTTGCACTGTATCAGAAACCTCAGCTACACATCTTCACTTTACCTTTGCTTTCAGGCATAGTAGACTGCAGCAGTTTTGTGCTAACTTCAAATTTATCTCACGATGGTAACATCATGCCTCAAATGCATAAATATGTCTCTCATTTTCTGTTCTGGCTGCTGTAATGCAACACACTTCAAGCATGGACATGCTGCTCAGAAGTGTGGGGACATTAACATTCTCATTGGGGCCACCTTAACCAGTGAGAGGCAGGAGACAATGGGTAAAATCTTAGTCTATCCTTGGGCAGACAATTCTTGGAGAGGCATCCTATAAACTTTTTTGAAATTCCAAGGTGGGAACAAGTTCTGTTGTCCCAAATATCAGCAGTGACCTTGGTAATGAATTCTTGTATTGGCCTTTCCTCTTTACCTTATTCTCTCTGGTCCATTATTCCTACTTTTTGGGATTACTCTGAAATAAATAGCCTCTATAAAAATCTTTGGCTCTGCTTTTGGGAAGAACTAAGGAAAGACAAGGTTTTTTATCTAAGCCTTACCCCACTTTATCAATGTTACTGCTAAGAAATTTTTATATTATTTTAATTTATGTTTATTTTACATTTTAAATTTTTATTGAATTTATTGGGGTGACATTAATTAATAAGATTATATAGATTTTAAGTGTACAGTTCTATAATACATCATCTGCATATTGTATTGTGTGCTCACCACCTAAAGTCAAGTCTCCTGCTGTCACCAGTTACTCCCCCTTTACCCTCTTCTACTTCCTGCCACCCCTTTCTCTCTGATAATCACCACACTGTTTGTTTCTATGAGTTTGTTCCTGGTTAATCCTTTCATCCTTTTAACCCAGCCCCCAACTCTCTCCCTGACAGCTATCTGTCTGTTCTCGGTGTCTCTGAGTCTGTTTCTATTTTGTTTGTTTGTTTATTTTGTTCATTAGGTTCTGCATATGAGCAAAATCATATGGTATTTGCCTTTCTCTGACTGGCTTATTTCACTTAGCATAATACTCTCCAGGTCCATCCATGCTGTTGCAAAGGTGAGGTTTCCTTCTTTTTTATGGTTGAGTAGTATTCCATTTTGTAAATGAACCACAACTTTTTTTATCTACTCATCTGCTGATGGAAACTTGGGCTGCTAAGGAATTATAAAAAAAACTATTAAATAGTAAGGTAAAATCCACAATAACGAAGTTCTGCAATCTGTGAGCATTCAAGTATGTGACGAAAGCCAGCTATTCTATTCCAGACTTTGCAGGAAAAGAGTGATACTAGTGTTCAAACAGTGGCTTAACTGGGGGCAACCACGAGACAAGAGACGAATGTTAAAGTTGATGGGCCTGAGGGCTCTATCTGTGTACAGATTGGGAAGATTATGGTTGTTGTTACCTTTGGTGCCTTTTAACCTCTAATGATCAGCTTTGGCTATTTCACTCAAGGAGGCAAAGAGTGATGAACTCATTCATGATGCAGTGTAGTGACTCTACCTTAGCTCTCTTGAGAATGTTTGTATTGTAAAAGAAGTTAAGGGAGAGTGGGTCTTTAGAAGTGACATTTCAGTCACAGGTGAGGGTACCAGCTTTCCCAGGGATCCTTAAGTCACACCACACGGGCCAGTCACTCTTCTCAAATCTTGTGTCTATGGCTTGGGTCTGATCAAGATTATTGGAAAAAAACCCTATGGTATGACATCAGAAATAGCTTTACTTTTCAGCTGTTCTTAGGTTCTTTAACTCTCCCACAAGTGCCACAAAGAATGTTCTCTCAATACAGCTTAGGCAAGCTGAGCTACTCCAGGGGAGCTGGAAAGAAGTACCAGCAGGCTAAGTCTGTGAGGACTGGAGTAGGCTGCTCCATGAAGATGTGAGTTCCCAGTTGAAGATCACTCCAGTCAGGGTCAGACACAGGCTGGTCTTTCTGAGTGAAAGCCCTCTAAGTGTGCAGCATGGAGCTGGATGGTCCTGCCTAGTGACATGGAGGATTAAGCAATGCTAAGTATTGCTGTTGGAAGTCCTTTGGGCACTTTTCTAGGGTTAATTTCCAGCATGCCACATTGACCAGTCTAGGAAATATATAACAACCCTCTGTGGCAAACAGTTCCAGGTTCACTGTAGGCATTAGTTGAGGGTGTTTTATTTTTGTTTTGTTTTGTTTTGTTTTGTTTTTTTTGCTCTCCCTCTTTAAAAGATTCTATTATGGTTGAAAAAAACCTTGATTATGGAAAATTTTCACACTGTCAATCACCATGAAATATATTGACATGTACCGAAAGGATTTGACTTTCCAATTCCATCTTTGCAAGGGAGTCATTGATTAGGTATATGGATTCTAGAGTTCTCTTTTGACCCACAAAGAAACCCCCTTCTGAAATGCTCTTTTACATCAGTTTAAAAAGGGGTCCAATGTTTCAGGTTATTCTGATTAGAAGCCTAAGTGCGTTTAAGAATCTGAGTTTATCCAGAATGCCAAAACAATGAACAACTTAATTTTAATACTTTCAAATATTATAAAACATTATAAACTTTAACAAGAATACTTAAATAGATCATGAAAAGCTAAAGGGGTATGGGAAAGTCTGCCTCTTCAATGGCTTATCAAAATGAATTGTTAAATATTACAAAATTTAGACGAGAAATAAAATGTGACAATGCTCTTTGTATTCAATTTGTACTAACAATAAAATAACTTTTTTAACTTTAACAATCTGCTTATTCATATTTTAGCTTTTTATAACTTATAACTAAAGATATATATAAACCTTTCTTAAAGCATTCATTACATCCCAGGTACTTTGATAATTTCTCTGTAGTAAATTTTTTTTATTTTGTATAATCTTTGTAACAACCTCTGTGGATTATTGTCACATTTGAAAGGTGAAAAGATACAGGCTCACATAATGTAGCTTATGAAGCTCAGGCAGTTAGCAAGGGCCAAGTCTGGAGGCAAATCCTGTTCCTGTTTTCAAGCCCAGGTTTTTTGAAATACACTATGCCTTCCCAGCAAAAACTGGTGTCCAAACACAGCTCTCTGTATGGCTCAGAAACAGACCTTAGATATTGGTTGGAGGCATGCCCTGTATCCCTAGACACAGAGTAACGGCAGGTAAATAGTATAGATGCAGACATGAGTGTTGTGTAAATGGGAAGTTTAACCAGAACCATGAGACCGTGTTTGGTACATTAACTCCAGGTTGCCTTGGCATGTTGGGGTTGGGGTGGAGAAGATAGAGTATACATAAATCCAGAAGGAGTTAGAGGCTTATTGCAAAACCTGGGGAGAAGCTGTGCCTGGATTGAGCTCTAGTGCCTATTTGACAGTAGGGTAGAAAGTCTCCATATATGCAGAATGAACATTTCAAAAAGAAAGTAATTTTTGAAGGAACATGGAATCTAGAATCTAACAGTAACAGTACTTCTTCAGTAAGAAAAATGAAGTGTTGTGGAAATTATGAAATTGGCTAACATTATTACTGGGAGCTATGGGTGGAGAGGGGCAGACAGGTTAAAATAATTGGATTGTTGACTTTGGGGCCAGCAGGTTGAAGGTTAGGACAAAGTTTCAAAGGCCTAAGAAACATTGAGATATCACTTTATATCCATCAGAAAGGTGAAGCTCACACCTTTTGAAATAGGTCTTATAGGAGATCCTAGATGTCCTATTCTGTTTTTTACATTATTTTTTCTCTTTACATTCCTGTTTAGGAAGTTTCTATTGACCTATTGGCAAGCTCACTAATTCTTTCTTTGGCCATGACATGTCTATGGATGAGCCATCAAAGATATTTTTCATTTTCCTAATGTTTTTGATTTCCAGTATTTCTTTTAGTTCCTTTTAGAGTTTCTATCTCTCTGCTGACATCATCTTCCCATTCTTGTATGCTGTCAACTTTGTTCACTAAAGTACGTAATGTAACATAATGTTACGTAACATTAACATAACGTAACATAATGTTATGTTCTTATTTTACATTTCCAGCATGACAATTACAAAATCTATGTCATATCTGAGTTTGGTGCTGATACTTTTTCTCTTCAGACTGTATTTTTGTCTTTCCTTTCAGCGTGCCTTGTAATTTTTGTCGAAAGATAGGCATGATGTATTGGGTAATAGAAACTGAGGTCAACGGGCTTTAATGTGAGGTTTTTTGATTTGGCTAAGAGTCGGGCGATATTTAATGTTTGTTATAACTTTAGGCTTCGGATTCCTCTAGCGTCCTTTCTTGCACCGCCCCCCACCCCCCGCCAGCCCTCATTGTCTTGGGCTCCCCTAACACCTTCTCCTTAGATAGAATCTGCATCTCGCAGCTCTCTCGGCTGTCATCTACTGTTACTCTCCTCGAGTCCTGTGGGAGTGGTGGTCGTGTGTGGAGGGAGAGAAGTGTCCTACACGATTATGATTAAGCTCAAGCTCGGTGTTCAGTAGGCCTGTGTCCTCGGGCCGTGACCCTTACTTCCTACTTTGTAAAACAAATACTTCACACATTTTTGTCAGCCTTAAGGTGAGATAAGAAAGCAAGAGGGAGGAGACTGTAGTATGGAAAATTCCCTCCCTCAGGTGGGATGAGGCGCAGGTAAAGTCTTTTAAAGTATTTTCTGCCCCCTGGGTAGGCCTTTGTTATGGAGAATGCATGGGCATAACCCTGTAATAGTTGCCTTTCCTCTTTTTCTCTCAGAGCCTTGAGACCCTCCTGGGGTTCCAGGAGGGAAGACCCACACGCGAGCAGGAGCAGGTGCCTGTCCTAACACTGCAGCTTCCAGGAGCCCCTCGTCACCATGCTAGTCTCCACCCAGTCTCCAGCCATTTCTCCAGACAACCATTTACCTGTTCCTGCCAGTTAACGGTTCCGGGGCTCACACTCTGGATTAGCAGGCACTGAATCTGACTTTCTGGATTTTCCTATCGGTCCAGCTTTCGGGGTGGCAGTTAGCCTTACAACCTCAGTTCTCTAATAAGTCTAAGAAAAGGCATTGATTCTCAAGGTTTTCTGCCTTTTTTGAGGGGGGAGGGTAAGGATTAGAATTTGTACAGTTTATTTTGCACTGTATGATACAGTCGGCAACTTTAAAACTGTTTAAAAGCGACAAATACAACAACTCTTCCTACTGGCTTATTTTTACATTGAGATCATCTGTAAAAGGTACAGACTGGACAGCCCTAAACTGGTTCGCTTAATCCCACTTTGGCCAGGGGTGGAACTTCCTTTCACATCACCATTATCCCTTGTGGAAGGTGAGTCTTGCGCTGCCTGTGTGAAGGATGTACGCGTGGTCTGTTGGACGACTATGGGTCATTCAAAGGTGAGCACCACGTAGGTTTGGACAGCTTTTTCCTTCCCTGAGCAGCCCTCTCCGCCTACCCCACCTCCAAACAGGAGAGAGATACTCTCCTCATCTGTGAAGACCTCCCATCATTCCCTCTTCTCCTCTCTTGTTAGATTTCTCTAAGAACAGCGAGCTCGATCTGCAGCACTATGTCTCATTTCTTCAGTGCGCATAGTCCTTTGTTATTTTTCCACTGCAGGTGACATTTTTATCCTGAAGTTTGATGAGGAGGGCGATGTTTGGTGCAGGCAGAAAACAAGTTAGTATTTGCCACTATCATCTCTGTACAATCTAAACACAAATATGAGGGACATTGTGAGAAAAAGAAAGAATGAATTTAAAGATATAAATTTTGAGGAGTTTACAATCTCGTAATGCTATTCATTCCTTTCTTCACGCATAGAGTAGACAAATATTGAGCCCTTAGTCTGTTCTCGGCATTACACCATGAACAGCATGCCATGTTCAAGGAGCTTGGTCTACTGAGGGAGTCAGCTATCACGGAAATAATTCGAACAAAGCACAGTACATGCTAAAGTAGAGAAAAACGCAACGTCCTATGGGAGCTCCAGGAAAGAACGTGAAACTGTTAATCCGTAGAGGAGGTCGGTGGAGATGGCAAGAGCCAGCAGGGAAGGAGCGGGAAGATAAGGGTAGTCAGATAGAAGAGAACTTCCTTTTCAGTATTTCACACATTTTCAAATGATTAA
The DNA here is from genome assembly GCF_021234165.1 of Pteronotus mesoamericanus. Lineage (NCBI taxonomy): Eukaryota > Metazoa > Chordata > Mammalia > Chiroptera > Mormoopidae > Pteronotus > Pteronotus mesoamericanus. The sequence continues at coordinate 520,297 of NW_026555123.1, forward strand.
TACGGAAAGGGGGGAGAACATATGAAGTAGTCACTCAGGTGAATATGCTTTAAAAAGGTGCAGTCTATCAAAGTGTAATTAATTTGTTCACCCATTTATTGATTTATATGACAAATGTGCCAGGGTGCTGTGCTGAACTCTGTAGGTCCAAACCTGAAAATAAAGGAAAGCAAGGCTTGCTCCTTCAGGGCCGTCGATCTGAGCGTTACTCTACGTGCAAGTGTAGGATTGTTTCCAGGAAGGAAAATTTCTAGTTAAAGAAACATTAACCTCCTTTAAGTAGCTGCTATTTTCCAGCCATTCTGCTGATTGTCGCCCATGATGGATGGATGTTATTATCCCATTTTACAGGTGAGGACTTGCAGTGCAGCTGCCAAGTCATGGCATCAGGACCCTCTGCTTCCGGGTCTCAAACCCATAGATATAGTTTTTCCTCTGTCCAGCTGCCTCTGGTTAGTGATTTAAACATGCTTCTGATTATAAATGTAGAACATATAGGAAACTGTAAAGATGAAAATAAGAAATCAGAGAAATGCAGATGAAAACCACCATGAGGTACCACCTCGCACCGGTCAGAATGGCCATCATAAACAGATCAACAAACAACAGGTGCTGGCGAGGCTGTGGAGAAAAGGGAACCCTAGTACTCTGCTGGTGGGAATGCAGACTGGTGCAGCCACTGTGGAAAGCAGTGTGGAATTTCCTCAAAAAGCTGAAAATGGAACTGCCTTTTGATCCAGGGATTCCCCTGCTGGGACTATACCCTAAGAACACCAAAACGCCAATACGAAAGAACCTATGCACCCCAATGTTCATAGCAGCACAATTTACAATAGCCAAGTGTTGGAAGCAACCTAAACGCCCATCAGTAGATGATTGGATCAAAAAGTAATGGTACATATACACAATGGAATACTACACAACAGAAAGAAAAAAAGAACTACTAAACTTCGCGACAGCATGGATGGAACTGGAGAGCATCATGCTAAGCGAAATAAGCCAGGGGGTGAAAGACAAATACCATATGATCCTACCTATAAGCGGAACCTAACCAACAATACAAAGATGGAAGGAAAATATGACCAGCAACACTGAAAGGAAAAGAAATCAACAGAGACAAGAGGGAAGGAGGGAAGGGGGATGGGGAAAAGGAAGGGAAGGGGAAAGTCAAGGAACATATAGTAAGGACTCATGGACAAAACCAAAGGGGAAGAGCTGAGGGAGGGAAGGAGGGTGGGGGCAAGGGAAAGTGGTGGGGGGGAGGCAGAGACAAATGTATTTGAAAAAATAAATTAAAATAAAATTAAAAAAAAAAAGAAATCACTTGTATCCCACATTCTTGAAGTGCACTGCCCATTATGACAGCCACTAGCTACCTTTGGCTGTTGAGCCCTTGAAATGTGGCTAGTTTGAAATGGGATGTGCTATGGATGTAAAATATGCACTGGGTTTCAATGACTCAGTATAAAAAAACATAAGATATCCAATAATTTTTTATATTGGTTATGTATAAATATATTTTGAATGTATTGGGTTGGATAAACTATATTATTAAAATTAAATTTTCTTCTTTTACTTTTTAATGTGAATATCAGGAAATTAAAAATCATGTATGTGGCTTGCGCCTATCCCTACTGGGCAGCATTGGTCTGCAGAATGTATGCTTATTCTTTTTCCCACACATTTACATACATGAAAAGTTGTGATTGTATCATACTTACTGTTTTCTTTTTCTTTTTCTTTTAATGGAACATCAAGAACATTTTCTAATGCTGTTAAATGTTTTCCTATGACATAATTTAAACTACTAAATAATGTTCTATTACATCAGATATAGTATATTTATTTAACAGACTTCTTACTTTTGGACATCAAGGTTATTTCCAGGATTAACTTCACAATGGACACTATTGTATATAACTCTATCTGTATCTCAGTTTGCAGATTAGGAAAAATTCCCAAGAGTGGAATTACTATAAAAGTTTAAAACATGTTTGAGGTGTTTGATAATTATTGCCAAACCACCCTGCAGAAAGCTGTGTTTTGTGCCTCCAGTTCCAGTTTAAGAATGCTCATTTCTCTCAGCTGTCTGTTTCATTTTTGCTGAGGGATTTCACTTAGTTTCAGAGAAACAGAATTTTATTTGAAAAACAAAGGGCTATTCTTTGGGAGTAAATTTTCATTTTCTGAGAAACTTGTAGTCTGCTTGAGGCTTAATTATTCTGAATCATCATATTGTTCCTTAAAATTATTCTTGAGCTGCATCCTCTAAGTGAAAAATGAGTGAACTATATACTTTTTAGGAAAGGGACCAAACGTATTTCCATACAAAGGATTCTATTGGTTGGTCACTAAAAATATTTAAAAATAACTGTTTTTTCAGAGGTGTATTTTTGGTTTCAAGCAACTGTTTTCTTCGTGTGTCAGGTTAATTCAGTGGTTAATTTTTTTTCTCTGTACTTCAGAGCAAAGTTGTCAGAAAGATCTCCTCCTCCTGTTACATGCAGAATAAACAGCTCTCCACTGGAGTTCACGGGCTGCTTGAGTGGTATTTACACCCATGAGTTCATTGAGTAGCAGCACATGCTGTCTCTGTCATATCAAACTTGGGCCAATCTGATAAATATGCCTCACAGCTCTGAGGTTCAGCGACTCTGAGTTACTCCAGTTGACATTTCTCCAGGACCAGAAGATCCATCACCAGTAGGACTTGGCTCTCCAGCCACGGCTCGCCATGGTTGCCCACAGCGTGGGCATACAGCTTCCTTCAGTGCTGTGAGCCTCAGCCGGCAACCTCCACGTGCTGGGCTGGCCCGGCCACGCTCAGTCACGGCAGGATGGGAAGCGCACCTTGTTGGCTTTGATTTCTGTTTGACTACTTTTTATCAGTGTCCCTATTTATCTGGGATACTTAGAATGAAAACTCTCCTTTTAAGGTAGGGATATGGGAAAAAGGGGCAATCTTTCCAAAACAAAGTCCTACTGACAAAAGGGATTTTTAAAAATAGTGTGCTCACTGGTGTGTGTGTGTGCTCACACGCGTGTGTGCTTCCAACTAACTTACAATGGACTCAACTGCTCTAGAGTTTACTAATGATTTTGTTGTGATTAGATAAGATGAACAAATATTTTAAAATACATTTTGGCCCGAGGAAAAGTTTGCAACAGTAAACTTTAACAGGGAACTGAAAACCACATGTGAAGGAAATGTTTATTTCTTTGAATCCCAGCCACTGGCTGAGTATCTAGAGCACAGAGCAAGGCTGTAATACTTGTTGCTTACCTAACTTGTGGTCCTTCATTGTTTTGTGACTGCTTTCTCTTAGGTATTAATTCTGTCCATCTGGCTGCGATTTTCCTCTGTGGCCTCCCTTCCAATTGTAAGCAGATAACCAACACCCAGGAGAGAGAAATGTGTGTCGTGTCTCCTTAGCCGCCAGCATAGGAGGAACTAACTGAGGTTCCGTGTGGGATGCAGTTGGTATTGGTGGAGTGAAGCGCAGAGAGGTGGTGGAGTCTAATTAGCAAGTAAGAGAACTTCCCGTGTGCTGGTCGGAGACGGCTCTGAGGGTGATGTTGCAAGACTTATGATGTCAGAACCTCTTATTTCCCCCTTTGCCTATAGTTCTTTAACTATTTCTCCATTCCAATCCTATGACATAAATCCTCTTCTGGCAGGATAATTCTGAAAATGTCTGGCCACAGGAGCTGTGATATTGTAAAAATCCTTAAATGCATTCATTCTTGTATCCTATGCCCTAAAGAGTTTTTCTTTAGTATATATGTGGTAGGAAGTAAGTGAAAATAGATATATATTTTTTTAATCCATGAAGGCGAGTAAATTTATGCTTGCTGTGCTGAATTAAGTTTTGGTAGAAACAGGAAAAGTGTGATAGGTTAGAAACATTTTAACTTGTGGTACAATGAACAGACTTAAGCATTTCTTTTATTTTTTTAAGTTTCAGTGTAGTTAGCATACAGCATTTATATCAGTTACATTAGTTTCAGGTGTGTAATATAGTGATTTGACATTTTTATACCTTCCATGTGATCACCCCACTAATTCTAGTTATCATCTGTCACCGTGCAGACTTATCACAATGTTATTGACTATATTCCCCTTCGCTTTTTCACCCATTCTCATACTCCTGGCCCTCTGGTGACCAGCCCTTTGGAGTCTGTTTCAATGAGTCTGTTTTTGTTTGTTTTATTGTTTTAGATTCCATATATAAGTGAAACCATACAGTGTTTATTTTTCTCTCTCTGATTTATTTCACTTAGCATAATACCTTTTAGGTCCATCCATGTTGTTGCAAACGGCGAGATTTCCTTCTTTTTTATGGCTGAGTAATATTCCACTACACACAAACACACACACATGCACACTATATATATACTGCACCTGCTATATCCATTCATCTACTGATGAACACCGATCTAGGCTATTGTAAATAATGCTGCAGTAAACATGGGGTGTGTATGTCTTTTCCAGTGAGTATATTACTCACAAAATTAAGAAAGGGTAGAAAAACACAAAACACTAGAAAATAAGTACATGAAAAAGGACTAGGAAGACAGAGACTTTCTTTGTGTCTTTATGAAAAAAGGTACTCTATCAACAAATACTTCTGATGTTAATTGATTTGTTTATTTCATTATACACTTTAAGATTTTCACATGAAATATGTATTCAGGATACTGTCAAAACAGAGGTAATATAGATATTTAAAGGTGGGAATATGAATTTTTTTTGCTTCTAACAAATGTATGCTAGGCAAATATTTGGTTTAATGACTACATTCTGCTTTTTAGAAATCAGTGTTTCTCTTGCCTTATGTTTGTGATCCATCCCTAACAATAACCGGTCAATTAACCCAATACTTACTATGTGCCATTCGCTCATTCATTCATACATTTATCCAAAAAATACATGCAAGCATCTACCATGTGCATAACATTCTTAATTTCAGTAAGGGATGCAATTAAAGATGTGTTGTGTTGTACCTTAGGGGAACTGGCCAGCTTCTCAGTGATTGAATAGCTGAGCCCCGTTAAGGATGAGATCAGTGGCACCGTAAATGAACAGCCCGAACAGAGGGGAGGGGGAAGTCACTATGAATCGGGCCCGTCAGAAAAGCAAGTTGAAAACAGAGGCATGATGTTCCGAGCAGCTTTGCACAAGTTCCATAACATCTATGGATACTTTGGTTCTAGAATTCCTCTACTCCAAATCTTATTTTACTGATGAAGGAATAGAGGCCCAAAGCATGTAAGAAGGTTGTCTGAGGTGCGGCTGAAACCCAGTTTCTCTACCATTGGTGCTTTCTTTTAGAGCAACTTAAAAGATGGGCTAGTAGAACAGCCCATCTGTGCTTTATTCATAATATTTCTCTCAGATTTTCAACAATTTAGGTTTGAAATTTCTGTTTCTGATTTCTCGTTCGGAACTGCATAAACGTTTTCTTAGAGAAGGCACGGCCACTTACATGCCATTGTGCTGCGCTGCGGAAGCAAGTTTCATGGATGCCGGCATGAGCTGGCAATTTAGAGCAACGGCACAGAAAAGAACTTGCTTGGGGGTTTGCCACCCCCACCCTTATTCTTTACCTCTCACGGCCAGTAATGCCTTCACTTTATTCCCTCCATAAAGAAATCTTTCAACAGCTCTCCTACACGCCTTGTATTTTCTTGACAAAGCCTACCAGGAAAGCACTGTTTGAAAAGTTCAGTACTGCTTCCAATCTTAGGCCTTATCTCTGAAATTTTGCACACTGAGTTAAAAATTGCTACATTTGTGGCCTGGAATCGTCCCTGCTAATTCCATATGAAGCAGGAGTGCCAAAGAACTCTTAGAACTCCCCTTGTGAATTTGCTTGGTGAGCAGTTCTGGACTTGGCGTTTTAATCTCTCCATCAGGATCAACGTGATCCTGCGTTAAAGCCAAGGTCAAGTGGGATAAGCAGTTGAACTTTCTCCTTCGTCTTGCTTGGCTCGTTGGAACATGTAACCTTTATAGCTTGGTTTCTGCTTTGGAGGAGATTCTAAAGTCCAAGCAGATGTTTCTTTCCCTCTTTTGAAAACCCCTTTTCTTTTTACTAGGCATAGTGTCAAAAGAGCAATTGGGGGTAGATTAGGTAGGAGGTGGAAGGTCAGTGTTTGCTAATATTGTGAAATAAGAGGTTTTCGAGTTTGTTTATTTTTATTTTCTGCCAATTGGGCCACTGAGAGCAAGCCATTGATTCCAAAAACATGGACTTCCTTCGTGTGTCAGCCGTGGCCCTGGAGTCAAGGTGAGTGAAGAGAAGACAGGGAGAGGCCTCTGATCCCGTTTGGTTGGCAGAAAATAAAGGCCTTCAGCAATCAGCTTCCACTTTTTAAGGTTTTTTCCTCCAATGCAGTCAATGGGTATGACTCCCTTCTTCCATAAAATGCTGTAAAATTTTTTTTTTTTTTTTGGTGGCAACCTATGAATGAAATGGTAGCTAACCTGCTGGTTTCCTAATGTCATCCTACGTTTTCTTAAATGAACCAATGTGCACACATTATCTTCAGTTATAAGCCACATTTATGGTGATCTTTATAGCTCCTGTCATTTCATGTGGCTCACCAACGAGCCCCTTAAAATATCTGTCCTACTAAAATCTCAGTAGGGTTGGCTTTCTGCTTCAGAACAGGGCAGGGGACAACCCGAAAACTGCCTGTGGAGCTTGAAGACAGAATTTCATACAGTCAATTCTGCCTTTTTCTGCCCGGGAACAGTAGTGTAAGTCCTCTGATTCATATATTCTGTAAAGCCCATGGAGAATGGTAGACAATTCCCTGGCTAATTTCACAGAAAAGGAAGGAAGGAAGGACAGAGAGGGAGAAAGAAAGAGAAGAAAAAAAGAAAGAAAGAAAGAAAAGAAAGAAAAAGGAAGGAAGAAAGAAAGAAAGAAAGAGGAAATGAAGAACACAGATAGAGATTCTAGAATTTAGTGGTTGGGAAGAGCGTCTTGCAATGAACTTACAGATTGCTGTTGGGGGCCACAGCCAGAATCGCTGCCATATTTGGGGAGAAAACAGTATACATCTGAGTTCTTCTTTTATCGTTTCTTCTTGTTGTGCCCTTGTCTAGGGGCCCAAATGAACATCCCATCCCTTTGCCATTGACTGGGGAGCAATGCACACTCCTCGGCACAATAGATGGGATAATACAGATCAGGTGACCTAACAGAAGATGGGTTTTCAGCCCTCATTGTCAGAACAGTATTTAAGAAATACTGTTATCCAGGCTCCACCCCTCCACTCTTGGACTTCTGATTGAATTGGTCTGGTGTTGGGGTGGTAGGAGGGTAACACTGATTTGATTTTAAAAGATCCCTATCCCTAGGTGATCCTAAGGGACCAAGGCTGAGAGCCACGGCAACTAGAGTACGTAGAAGCTATTACTTAGGTTAGATCATTTCGATTTGCAAAGGTAGATTCTCCATTCAAAAATATGAAAACAGTCATTCCTTTTTCTCTCTGTATTCGACTGCATTGTTTATAGGTGAAAATTTTTTGATGATGTTAAAATTAAGCTTTGTTTTATTCTTCATGAACAAAATTGTCTAGTGATGCAGATAAACATTTCCATTGAAAGAAAGTTTGCTTCTTGGGCCAGGATCGCAAGTCATGATAAATTTTTGGAAAATTTTTGTAAATACGAACCAAAAATGCTTTCGTTTTGATCTAAGCTAGTGTGAATCGCTTCTGTCACTTGCAATAGAAATATCTATGCTCAGATATGGGATAGACAGAATGTGGTTTTTAGGCATGGAGGAAATGAGATTGGTGATTATAGACAAGTGAAGGCTTTTTAATAAAGCGTAGAACCAGGGTTTCCAGAATTTGAATTGACCGAAGAGAGATGGAAGAGAATTCTGAGTGGAAATCATTAATTTGTCTGGATTCCATATGGATGGATGGTAGAACAAAGCTTTTAATTAGTAAAAACCAAAGATGCTTTATCTTAGCTTAGCAGTAGGTACTAAAATTACAGCGACTCTTATTGTGTTATTATTACTTAGCCAGGATCCCAGAGGTTCCTGACACTGCATCTTTCCCTGGTTTGAACATTTTACACTTTTTATGTGTTTTTGGTTTGAACATATAAATGTTTTCTGCTAGTATTTGGAATCATGTATTTCTAGTTGGACTTAGAAGCTCCTTGAAGGTGATTTAATATCTTTTTGTTTTAAAAAATACTTTGCAATGTGCAATGCAGTGCTTGGCCCATGGGAAGCCCTTAACAAATACTTCTCAGTGGACTTCCCAGAGGATGTGGGGAAAGGAATTGCCACTTTATACAAGATGGAGAAGAGGCTCCACAGACATGAGTTAAATATAGACTTTATAAGACTGAAAACAGAAAAAGAGCTATCTTGAAACCTCGTTAAAGATCTAAGTGCTGAGAGTTGGAAAGATCTAGAATGAGGTAATGAGCTGAACAAGACGTTGAAGGAGTGTAAGAAGTTCTGATAGCTTCTTGTTTACTTAGCTAGTTTTAAAGGCAAATTTTGCAGAGCCCTTGGCTGATTCTGAGGTGTGGCAGTGTGGTCTGGTGCCAAAAGCATGGGCTCTGGATTCAGGCTCACTCAGGTTCAAATCCTACCTCTTCCATTAACTACCAAGATGATCTTGAACAAATTATTCAGTGTTTTTCAGATTCCATTTTATACACAAAAGAAAAACACAGACACACTGACCCTTTAAGACTATCGAGTAGTTTTGAGGAGATTATGTACAGAATCCATACTAGGTGCTCTAACATTGTTAGTTGGCCGTTTTCATTGGTTTCTGGTAAAGGCCATTCTGTGAAGGACCTAAGTGAGCAGTCTTTCAATGTATTTTCTCAGCATGTTCTGGCTACTCCTCCTCCCTGAGCAGCCAGAAATCAGAAAAAGACTACACAGACCTGATGTTAAGCAGGGATTATATAAATCAGCACCCTCCCTGTGTGTGCAGATAACATGGTGTGGTGGAAAGACTGTGATATTAACATCTGATGCCTCAGGTTCACGTCCCAGTTCCAACACTTACTGTCTCCCATTTCCCTACCTGCCAAAAGCTGGTCATAATTCTCAGGTGATCCACGTCTCAAGGCTGCTATGGGCAGTAATGACAGAGAAAGCAATCCTGCAATTACAAAGTGCTGTCCAAAAGCAATTATGAAAAAAGAGAGAACATTCCTAGTTTTCTTACTTAGAAAATCTGTAAATAGAAGGGGGTAAGGACCTAATCATTTTGCTTTAGTCCAGTGACGGCAAGCACACTGTTGGAGATGAGGTAGAATAGGTGCCATCCAACTCACTCTGTGCTTACTATGGGATAGATAGGAAGCTCAAAAGTGTTTTTGGCTGCATAGAACTAGATAGAACAAAAAAAGTCTAAAAAGCACAATCTTATAAATGACATCAACACTCTCACTTTGCACAGTGACCCAGCAAATTGTTCCTTCACTTGAAGGTAACTACCGAACGTGTGGTGGGTATGTTTATGAAGTAAACCCGAAGCATCGAGGTGCCGTTTGTTATTTGTTTAGGTTTGTTTTTCAGTCGCCTTGCCTGGGTCTAAAGAAAGCCTGCACAGAATCGCAAGGGCATGGAGCTATTTAAAAAACTTGGCCAGAGGGGGAGCTAGAGCCCAAGAACTGCCACCGCAGAAATAAACAGTGTCTACTTTTCTGACTTGACTTTAATAACAATGGGACCCACAAATACCTCCCACCGCTACAGGCGGGGTGGGGGGCAGCCTGGCCCTTTGTTCGGTGTCCCACATTTAGCCACTCACCAAAGGTACCTATTGCCACATGTATTCCCCATGCCAGGAACGTTTCCTTTCCTCCCAGTGTGCAGGTTTGGATGCACTTTCTTTCTGGAAATATATCAAAGTCAGTCCCTAGCCTGCGGTCTCGAGTGCAGAAGAGTTTAGTCACAGCTTGGTCCAACTTCTGAACAACGATATTAAGCTTATGATTTCTGAAATGTTTACGTTAGCCCCAGCCATGCTGTTGACTGCGATTGTTGACACTAACACTGTCCGGGCCAGACGAGGGAACACGATCAGCCACTGAGATTGTTTTTCGGTGTAGGCTTGCAGATGTCCTCAAACTAATGAAAGCCAGAGTGTGTTTCTTTCTCTGATCACATGATCAGAAAGCCAAGGTTGTTGGGGACATTCAGAAAAGCTTTATTTTTCAAGGTTAACAAGTATTTGGGGAGAAATAATGTGAGGCCTAGCTGGACACGGCCTGAGAGGATGCGGAGGTGTCTTGCTTCTGGGGGTATGTTTCACAGGCCCCTCAAAGCCTTGTCTGAGGGAAAGAGTGCAGTGTTGGGGTAGCATCTCCTGTGCCACTACTTTTCAAGCTGCAAGGGTATGAATCGTTTTGGGTATGCAAAACAAGCCTCGAATTCAAGTAGTTTTCAATCAGCTAAAAAGCTGCTTTATTTTCCCGACAATTTTGGCTTTGTAGACGCGGTTTTGGAGCCCGCCCTGCCTGGTCTTAGAAATATGCATAGAAAGAACCTTGTTTCATTTTTTTCTTTTGTTTTCATTTGTTTAATATTATACTAATGGACAAGTTGGGCCAACGAAAGAGACAGAAAAAGAGGCAAGTTAAGAGCAGGGTGATTTTAATTAACTCTTTTTAAAGCTGCTGAAATCTGCCCTTTGGATTGGCAATGGTTTGCCATTAGAACCAGACAGACCCTGAAAAATCTTGAACTTTCCTTTGAATTTAGATTTTTAAAAAAAGGATTTCTTTGGCATGAAAGGAAGGATCTTTTTACAAGGTTTTTCACATTGCCTTTGGTATTAGGTATAGTTTTAGATCTTTGCTTGAAGAAAACTATTTGAAGCTATCAGTGGGTTGCATGAACCCTATTTCATGGTAGAAAACAATAATACAATAATACAATGGGGACTCTCTGTGTAAACAAAAACAATTTTAACTTGTACACCATGAAAGCTGTATGTTTTGCAACAGGATGGGAATATAACAAAGGAATTTGGACAGCAACTTGAGGTTTGCTGTAATAATATTTGAAAGGCAACTATCTTAAGGATTTTGTTCTAATTTACTAAGCTTGATCTTTGACATTTGAATTCTGAGAAAAGCCTTTTGGTTGTTTTTATCATTAAAACAAGTATTATTAAAGAATATGCATAGATAGCCTTGTGTTTAGAACCCTATTGGATAGATCTAGCTATTGAGTGTATGAAGATGTTTCTATGTGCATGTTTCCCAAGCTAAATGTCTTCATTTAAGAGAAACTGTGTGAGGAATGGTGAGAGCTAAGTACGTATTACATGACAGAAGGTGCTGTATACTTTACATGTGGCAAAGCCTAGCTAATTTTCCCCCATCCTGCTCTCTTTTCTTGGCAACCCAAAGAGGACATTTCCATCCTGGTTTGTAATTAGGCATCGGCGTGCGAGTTGGTTCTTGGCAATGGAACGTGAATAGCAGTGATGTGCACCCCTTCTAGGCCTCGTCCATAAACCCGCGCGCTGCCGGGCCTGTGCTCTTCCCTCTTCTGCTGGCTTGATGCAGACAACACAGCAAGCTGAGAAGCGATGTGTTGAAAAGGGTGGGGTTACAAGATGCAAAGATCCTTGGTTCTAATATCCTTTCTTGGCGTAGGGCCCCCTGACAATCAGGAATATCCACTTAGGATTGTACGTGTGTGGGAAATAAGTTTCTGCCATGTGGGAATTAATAACTTGGGCATTTATTTGTTGTAACAGCTAGCAATACTTTAATACACATATATTATTTACTCCTTGCTCTTTGAGATGAGCAAAATATTTTATCCATTTTATAGACAAGGAAACTGACTCAGAAGTTTTTTTTAAAAGTAATGCCTAAAAGGAACATAATTACTACATGGTAGGGCTCGGACTTATCCATGTTCTTTTTGTAGATGTCTCTTTCTTTTGTTATGATTATTAGTAAGAGATAAGACAACTCTGTTAGCTTCAAATCTTATAGTGTGTACTATTCAGTTAAGTCTTTTAGGGTTGAAGAAATATTGTTTGCATATCAGGTTCTCAATTAATTCCTGTATTCGCCAAAAGTTGCCTTTAATTTGTAGGTTGCACATAGCAAAATTTTTGTGCAGATAAGTAGAAAAGTTTTTTTCAAAGAAAATTGAGGTTCATTTAAGTTATGTAACACTAATATTTTAGATTAAAGAAAGGTTAAAAGAAATTGTATCACTAGGTTATCATTATATAAAGGCTCATAATCAATATTATCAAATAATATTAGACCAGGGTGTGTACTTTTTACGAATCACATTTTTTTTTGTTTAAATTGATTATTTAAAACATATTAAGAGTGACCGCTTTTGTTTACCACTTAATATTTTACTCAAGTTATTTTCACTGAACTATTTCATGGTTTCAATCATAGGAAATCTTTACAGTCATTTTAAATCTGATGAGGTCTGTCTTTTTAGATCCCTGTATCTCATTGTCATTCAAGAGACTGTGGGCTTTCCCACATCTATCACGGGGTAGCACTGTAACTGCATCATGATGTTTGGATCATTGGAAAAGATGTTTTGAACTATTTCCATAATATATGCACAATCAAGTTAATAAGCACAGTAAATGCACCATAGGATAATATGGCTTTAAATGTAGAGTTTGCATGCTTACTTATTTTATTATTTTTTTAAAAGACGGCAGAAGAACCACTATCTGAAGTCTTGGAAGTGAAGCAAGAGTGCATGCCCGAAGAGAAAAAGCCTCCTGGTTAGTGGAAAAACTTGAACATCAATTAGATTAAAAAATAATAGTGCATTCTCAAGGTCCAAAACAAGTAGTGAAGGACTAAAGAAATTGAGGAAGCTCATGATTCGTATAACAAAATACTTGACATACCAGAGGAAATACAGGTTTTGATATTGTTTTATAAAATAACATGTTTTTTCATGGTTAATAACTAAGTACAACATCCCATGCCAAGGACCAAAGTCCTTCACTTTCTTGTTGAAGCGTTGGAATGGTTTTTCATAATAAAAAATGGAAACGAAAACTGCGTCTCAATAACAGAATGATGAGTTTGCTTCACTGCAGAGTATTGCTTGGCAGTTTCCTCTTTATCTCTCTAAGGCTCCCTGCTAATTTTGAGCGTTACTTGTTACTCTTGACCTCATCACTCCAGGAGCAGAGTCGAGTTCACAGGCCAAACTTCCTACAGGAACACCAGGTCCTACTCTTTTTGCATCTGAAGTTCCATTTAGTGCTGGCAGTACAGGGCTTTCTGGTTCAAAGAGAAGAGTCTTATAAGACTTCTTGGACACCAAATAACTCTTACAAAACAACATTTTGATGAATTAAGTGTAAATGAATCAGAAACATATGGATTAAATTTCCTTTGAAATATGCATGCCTTTTCTGAATTAAGGGGGAAAACGTTTGGCAAAATGTATTTTGCTGAACCTAAAACACTAGAATAAAGCTCAAAGTGTTCCTGGACCCCCAAATTATGCTGGAGTCTCATTTCTTTTAAAATTAATTCACGTTTAGGCTTAATACTGTGTGTGTGTGTGTGTGTGTGTGTGTGTGTGTGTGTGTGTGTGTTTTAATTTGAAAATGTCTTTACTCTGACCTCTAATTACTTCCCTGGATTTGTTCTTTCTTTTGTTCTTGATAAAACCCCTGACACCCAGCAGTACGCTTCCAACTTTACGTTCATGTGTCATTTGGCTTTGGACAGAAGTGCACTCTTTTTCCCCTGTCAATAATTGTGCAATCTTTATTTTACATTTCACTCAAACTTAAAAGTGCTATGTCAGTGGTCTAGAATTTTCCCCCGTGCTGTGATCACTTGGACAAAGCATGAACCACAAAGACTTTGGACGATTCAGAAGAGACAGCAGGTCTGAACTTGGCGCCGATGAACGTGGTGACTCCCCAGTGGGGAGGCTTGTTGTGTGAGGGGGGCAGTCCTGTGCCCAGTCCGCCCTCCTGCCCGGCATGCCTCATAAGCCCACTGTGGCGGAGGAGCAGATGTGCACAGGCGGCTTTTCCTAAGTGTCAGTATCCTTTTTCCATCTTTGATTTCATGGACCTCGCTGGGCGGGCTCACGCTATGAGGGGAGAGGAGAATGAACGCTTATAGGGTCAGCTGTGCTGTGTGTCCTGGCAGTTAAGATTCTCTTGTTCTTTCACCTGAGAATTCAGGCTAAGGAAAGCAAGGCTTCTGACCTCTCCAGCCTGCTTTAGACACTCATTCTTTTCTTCATGGAACTGTAAGCCCACAAACCTTCATGGTCTCGCTTAGACCGAGCCTTTGCATGCGCTGTTCTCTGAGCCTGCGATGACTCTCCTCTCCTCTCCATCTCCCAGCCCCTCTCATGGCCGATCCGACTCAGCTTTCGAGTCACAGTCAAATGTCACCAGTCCAGAGAGGCCTTTCCGGAGAGTCTATCTTGAGTAGGTTTCTCTCTCTTCCAAAGTTTTGTTTCCCTTAAGGCATCAAAAGTCACATCTTGGAATTATTTGCATTATGTGTTTGTTGCCCTGCTTTCTATTTCCTAGAGGCAAGGACTGTAGTTGCTTTATCTATGATTTTTCATCAGTGCCCAGTAAAGTTCCCAGCCCACAGGAGAGGGTGAATGAATGCCTGTTGGATGAGGGAATGAAAGGACGAGGCACCAGGTGGTCTGACCCTGCTCCTGTAGGGCTGCGTCATGTTACTTCTTGGCAAACTTACTACAGAAATGGGGTCCCTGGTAGATAGAATGGGTGGAGGGGTTTTGCTCGGACCTTGCCAGTTTGTACCTATTGTTCTGGTTGGATTATGTATAGTGGTCTCCTAGTTGCAGCAGCGTTCTGGTCTGGGGGGATGAATTGTATGGTTATGCCAGTCACCTAGTATATTGAATCTTACTCCTAGGAAGGACAAGTAGGGTCCGCTGCAATTACATATGGGTGCTGTGGTTGGATGCACTTGAGGAGATATACCTGTGTCCATCTGTCATCTGGAAGGCCCTGTACTGTCCAGGGGGGGAAAGGAATCTTATTTTTATCATATGCAGCCATGATGAGAGATTCGCCAAAGGACAACCAAGTCGTGTCTTGTAGGGTAAGTGGAGACAGTCTGGCTTCCTCACCCAGGTGCCTGAGTAACCAAGGGAAGCAGTTTCTCACAACCTTGAAGGGGATGGATAAAGGAGTGTTCTCATAATGTTGAGATGAGGTCTCACAGCCTTGAGTCTGGGTCTGATAAACGGTTCCCTGAACATGAAGCTGGCTCACCTGCACAGCTCATGCTATGTTAGTTACCTAATCATTTGGCCTGTGGCTGGCTTTGTTCCTTCTAGTACTTAAGAAGGTAGGGGCTTCTTAGAGTGGGTGCAGACATAGACACAGGCTCGTGGCCTGAGTGGCTCCCTTGAATAAAGGCTGCCAAGCATCCCCACAGCTCCATGCATTTTCTTCCATTTACCTGAGTCTCGAGTGGACCTGCCCATCCTAGATAGGCTGCGATACAATTGGTATAGTCAGCAGGATTCTCACAGTACGGAAGTGGAGGGGTCCCCAGGCTCTCCTGAGGGCAGTCTCAAGGATGGCACCTGGTGGCAAGCCTCCTGGCATCATGGGTCCCACCCAGGGAGTGGCCCGATGTCAGTGGTGCACCTGACTCCACGGAGAAAGCCCCACAGGAGGTCGTGGAGGCCCTGGAACGGCCCAGCACCTGTGGGGCACAGGGGCCCTGGGCTGGGTGTTTCTTTCAGCTTTGTGAGCTGAGAGGGAGACCATGCTTCATGATGCAGCAAAACTACATGAGCTCCAAGGATGAGGGGAAGACGTGGAAGCCGGAACTGGTGCCCTGGAAGAAGCTCTGTGAGTGGCAGAACAGCGACAGGACTCCTCATCTCCTGCTGTAGTAGATGAGTTGGAGTCGGAGTCGGAGGAAGATGACGTCGACGCGGAACCGAGTTCCTGGAAAGCCCGCCTTGCGGCAGAGGACCTTGCTAAGTGGCCACGGCCTCCTGCAGTACACCTGCTCCATTACATTGATGCTGTTTCCTTATCAGTGCTTCTCTTGCAGAACTAGAGACAGCAGTGCCACAACTCTGTCCCACCTGAAGTCACGTGACTGGGCTGTCAATGACACCAAGCTACAAGGACCTGGATGATCTGTCAAATTCTTGGGGGCTGCCTGGTCTGGTAAGACCTATGTCATCCCTGATGCAGTGATAGAGAAAATTCAGGCACGTCCGACCCCTACCGCTATGAAACAGCTCCAGACGTTTTGGACCTGCTGGGGTACCAGAGAGCTTCCGTGCCCCACCTAGCCCAGGTCACCCATCCCTTGTATGCTCTAGTGAAAAACGGGGCAAACTGGGACTGGACCCCAACCTCGGAACAAGGGTTGAAGGAGCAAAGCACACCATTAAGCGTGCCCAGGCCTTGCGTGCTCAGGGTCCTGCCAGGCCCTGCGAGCTAGGTGTGCATGTGACACAGGAAGGCTTTGGATGGGGTCTGTGGCAGTGATCGGAAAGGCTGCGTCAGCCCTTGGGTTTCTGGGCCCACCTGTGGAAGGGAGCAGAGGTACGGCCCTCCGTGATTGAAAAGCAGCTGGCTGCGGTCTACGCTGCCCTGTTGGCCACAGAGGCTGTAACAGGAACTGCCCCCGTGACAGTCAGGACCACATATCCCATTGCAGGGTGGGTCCGGGACTGGGTGGCCAAGCCTCACAGGGAGACAGCTCAGATGCCCACGTTGTCTAAGTGGGGGGCTTACCTGCAACAAATGAGTACTCTGTCCATTAGACCCTTACAGGCTGAGCTACAGGAAGTGCTAGGTCCTGTTATGTAGATGAAAAATCTACTGTTCTGTCCCTATCGAAGAGAGGGAAGCCAGCCCCTTCCACGAAGGGCAGGCCCCTATTCCCTCAGATGCTTGGTACATGGATGGGTCCAGTGGGGGTCAGCCCGCCATGTGGACAGCTGTAGCCATTCAACCAGAGACAGACAGGATCTGGTTCGACCCTGGTGTGGGACAGAGCAGCCAGTCCGCAGAATGCTGAGCTGTATGGCCCGTGGCTACAAATGAGGCACCACCCCCCATTCTGCAGGCGCAATTTGCAGGGATAGTTGGGTGGTGGACAGGGGGCTAATACGATGGATTTCTACATGGCGTACAAATCAATGGATGCGCAGGCCGTTGTGGGGACAGACTTTGTGGCAAGACTTATGGGAGCTGGGCCACCAGCAACATATCACTGTATATCATGTTACTGGACATGCACCTCTTGCTTCGCCTGGGAACGAGGAAGCTGACACTCTAGCCAAGCTGCGGCGGCTGGAAACGGTACCTGCCGGTCCCTCAGGAAGGGAAGTAGCTCAGTGGCTACACCATTGCCTCTTACATCCTGGATGAAAGACTATGTGGTTCACTGTAAAAACTTGGGGGTTACCTGTCACCTTAGCAGAGGTAAAAGAAGCTTGTGAGACCTGTGTTGTCTGCTCACAGGAGCATCCCCGGAGGCCTGTGGGAACTACTCGGCAGGTAGTGTGGGGACAGGTACTGCTGACCCGGTGGTGGGAGGATGTCATTGGGCCCCTACCTAGTTCAGAGGGATATAAGGACGCTATTACAGGTGTGGACACAGCCACGGGACTCTTGGCTGCTTATCCTGCATGGCACCCAGATCAGAAAGCAAGAAGAGCTTCCCTTGAGCAGTCACGTGCTGCTTATGGGTGACCTTAATCATTGAAAGGGATCAGGGGACACGTTTTACTGGGGCCTTTGTACAGCAATGGGCTCGAGACTTGCAGATTGACTGGAAATTCCACTTGGCCTGTCATCCCCAAGCTGCGGAGGGCGGGGCCTGCTCTGGTGGAAGTGTCTCTCCACCAGACGGCAGCTCTACTTCAGCTGCAGGTGCAGATGGAGGATGCTCTGCTGAAACCAGGCATGGGAAAGAGGGAAGGATTCTCTTGCCCGCTCCAGAGAATCTGGAGCGAGGGCAAACAGCCACGGGGACCTGGACTTGGGAAATAAAAGCCCCTCACATACGTTGGGTGGCTCTTGTTGCCCCTTGGGGACAAGGGGTGGAGAGGAACTTGCAAATAGTGACCTGGGTGATTGGGACCTGGTCCCCAGTCTGAAAAGTGACATATCCAGGACCAGCAGACCATGAAATGCTGCTTTGTGGCACCTTTGTGATTTCCCTGTGGCCCGCTATGACTACTTCCTCGTTGTTGCAAGTAGATGCCGAGCCTCCAGTTGAGACACAGAAGGTCTAGTATACAGGCCGAGGAAGACCTCCTCTGCCAGCCTCTGTCCTGTTGGCTGACCAGAAGCTCACTTGTATATTACCTGAAGGTTGTGACTTGCTCTTACTGGTGCCTATAACTGCTCTGTCTTTTTGCCTCTACGGTGCAAAGTAACACCTTAGTGGCCTGGGTTCATACCACTGCCTCAGGGGCTAAGCAGTCAGCATGCCGGGTCTGCACGGAAATTCCACTGAGCACATCTGGGCTTCCATGGCTTATTGCTCCTGCTTCCATCGCAAAATGGACTTGGCTCTGGAACCAGGGGAACAGTGGACATCTGTTGTGCAGTGCCACCTGGGCTGACATCTATGCTGGGGCAGAGCAGCGGCACAGCTGGCTGCAGCTGCTAAGTGGCTACTCTGTATGGGGCGGCTCGGGGTGGCTCAGAGCTGAGGCCGTGGAGCTGGCTGGACCAGCTCCCCTCTGCACTGAGAGCCCCGAAGGACAAGCCCAGGTGGGCTGGGCTCCGACAGGTCTGTGCCAAGACTCTGACTCTGGAAAATTTCTGGGAGGCGCGGGAGGATGCATGGGCTGTAGTTCCTACCGGAGCCTTCTGGGTGTGTGGCTCACACGGGTGGCCTTACCTGCCCGGGAACTGGACTGGTCGTTGTACTTGGGGGTGGCCCTATTTGCCTGCTTGAGTTCAGAAAACGCTTGAAAGCTGGCCAACAAATTGGGAAGCGTTTAAAGTGCGACACCGGGTAAAGCGTACCCCCTGGTGGTATTATTCACGAGCTGCTTTTTCTCCTCAAGCTGCTTCTATAGTTACTGAAACTGAGATAACTACTTTGGCTTTGCACACTGCTTGGGCACTGAATACGACACATGTTTCTTTAAGCCTGTTAAATGAAGAAGTATATCAATTAAGAAAAGTAGCCTTGCAAAATCGTATGGCTTTAGATGTGCTCACTGCATCCCAAGGTGGGGTAGGTGCCCTAGGAGGAGCAGAATGCTGTGTATATATGTTCCTGATGTTCACCACAATGTAAGCCAAGCTTTGCAGGCATTAGCCTCTGAGACCCGTGCCGCTGACTGCCTGACAGGCGATCCTCTGCAGGAATGGTGGGCATCCCTAACCACTGAATGGCGGTGGGTCCTTGTTGTCTTGGGTGGCAGGGTTTGTGTGTTGCTTGCCTGTTGCTCCAGCTTATATTGCTGTTGTGGTTTATGGGCTCTGCCCTCCTTACCCAGGGAACTTCGCGGAAGATATCCTCGTGTAAATTGTGCAGTGAGGAACCCAGGAGGGGTGGATTGTAGGGTAAGTGGAGGCAGCCTGGCTTCCTCACCCGGGGGTCTGGGTAACTAAGGGAAGCAGTTTCTCACACCCGTGAAGGGGCCTGATAAAGGAGAGCTCTCACAGCCTTGAGTCTGGGTTCGATAAATGGTTCCCATAACATGAAGTTGGCTCCCATGTGCAGTTCATGCTACGTTACATAACCATTTGGCCTGTGGCTGGCTTTTTTCCTTCTAGTAATTAAGAAGGTAGGGGCTTCTTAGAGTGGGTGCAGACACAGACACGGGCTTGTGGCCGGTGCGGCTCCCTCGAATAAATGCATGTCAAACGTCCCCACGGCTCCGCGCATTGTCTTCTGTCTACCTGCGTCTCGAGAGGACCTACCCAGCCTGGATAGGTTGTGACACATATTTCGTCTGCCTTCTGAGCAGGTATATAACCGTGCTCTCAAGCTAACTTTTGAGATGGGTATGAGAATACACAAATTGAGATTGGAAAAGAAAAAGTAAAAATGTGCCCATAGCCAAACTCTTGTACACACAGTTCCTGGAAATTTGTAGGATAACTGTGCTCAGATTCACCTCTAGCAGTTGTCATTCGATTTCTTCCAGGTGGAAACTATATCCTTTCCCACCCAGTAGTGAGTGCCAAGGAAACCTAAGGTCCTATTGCCTCCCAATGGGGGCTCCTGGGGAAGGGGGAGGTTGGCTAGAATTGGAGCCTTGATACCAGGTGGCTCCCCTAAACAAAGAGGAAAACTACTGCTACAGGCCATTTAACACGAGATAGAGAGAAGGAGGAAGAGGGAGAGAGAGGGAGGAAAGGTGGGGGAGGGGGAGGGGGAGAGAGAGAGAAAGACACTCTCCCCGCGACACACATTGGAGTCATTGATTTGGGGTTCCACTTATTTATTCATTCATTGGTTGTTTCTTGTATGTGCCCCGACCAAGGATCAAACCCACAACCTTGGCGTATCAGGGTGATATTCTAACCACCTGAGCCCCCACCCCCACCCCGGCGGCAGGCTGCTCTAGCTCCCCAGAGCTGTGGTTTTCCCTGAGAGCCAGACCCGGAGGTACCAGGTGAAGAGAGCTGCAGGGATGGGCCTTTAATAAGGTGGTGGTGAGGTGTGGGAGGGAGAGTGTTCTCGGTTCTCTGATCGGGTCTCAGTCTCGTGATCCTGCGCCTCTGGGCCGTGAACTTCACAGGGGTTTCTCCGTCGCTTTTTCCCCCTCAGGTGAGACAGACTGGCGGAGTGAGCTGGAGCTGGGCATGTTCCTTCTCCCCCGTGGAGGTTTTGAGGCATCTGAAGCTGGGTCAGGTGGGCTCAGAGACTGTCGGGTAAATAGCTCCCCCTGTGAGCAAGCCTTGTTAGGGAGAGCACAGTGCTCTGATGCCTTTCCGAGTGGTTCCTTCTCCCTCCCCTGCCGGAGGCACAGGGGGATTTGTCTCTGAGATTTTCTGTGGGGACTTGGTCAGACTCCAGGAGGTAAATCTCACAATATCGTGGGTGACCCATTATGACTGGGTGTCCAAGGAGTTTTACAATCTCAGAGTTGCCCGCACTGAGCTCCCAGGAACCTGCCATTACAGTTCGGATTTTCCTTCCCCAGCCCTGGTTCCCGTGGAAGTTTCCGCCTGTGAAGCTCGGCTCCGGTAAGTCGCGTTCCTGCCTTTCCTGTCTGTCTCTCCAGTGTTGGGGGCAGGCAGTTCGCTCGGTGTCGCCTTCTTTCTCACGGATTCAAGAAGAGCTTTTTAACTTGTTGTTAAGATGGAGGGGTAACTTCCAAGCTATTTACATGCAGAGCGGGAACACGTACAGCACTTTTTAAAACACAGGGACTTGTTACTAAGAAATCAAAGAAACAGGAAGCGGATATGGAGTTAGGCGTGCAAAAAACTGATGGGTGACACCTGTGAGGAAAGGCGCGCCAATGGGGTTGGGCAGTGGAGCTCTCAGAACGTGCAGCAGAGCTGACGAAGCCCCGGGCAGCCCCACGGCAACTGGGCAGGCACGGATGCACCTTGTCCCAGAGCCTTGCTCGGTCATTGGCTGGTGCCACCCTGAGAGGATTGTGACCTTCTTCTCGAAGTTTTATAATTTTAATGGTATCATTTGCACGTAGCCTTTGATCCATTTTGATTTGGCCTTTGTTCATGGTGTGAGGCAAGATAAGGACTGAGGTTATTTTCCACATGGATACTGAATTGCTCCAACACTACTTGTTGAAAAATCCCCACATTTGTACACAGCTATGTGACCTTGCTGTTTGCCACGCCGATGGCGCCCCAGGCTTCTGGGGCTTAAGCACTCTCACCTGGCCTCTGTCGCGTCCGGGCCCCATCACCTCCCCTGCTACCTCTGAGCCAGATTCTGGTTGGGCGTCTCCTGTCAACTCCGATCTCCAGGCGAGGGCCGCTGTGCACTTCTTCCATGATGGCGCCTCTCATCCGCGCATTTGCGATGGCTTCGGTGAACGGCGCGCCCTCTGAGCCTTAGCATAGCGTGGAATCCTCAGTGGGTTCTCAGGCCTCACCTGATACAGCCACGCCGGTTCCCTGAGCCTTTTAATCCTCCTCTACGCTGTCCTGGCAATCAGGCTTTTCAGCCTTGCTCAGCATGAGTCAGCCGCTTCTGCAGGCTCCTGGGCGCCCCCTAGCCGCCAACTCACTCCATCTCCTTGCGCCCTTTCCAGAGCATTAAACATGTATTCTGAGATGGCGTCAATTAAGTCAATAAATTCAGGTCTATGGCAGGCCGCCTGGGTCAAGCATCCTCAAAATTCAGCCCGTAGGTATTATCTCAGGCCCTGCTAATACATGCTGCCTGGTTCTTGGTAGTGTTGGGTTTTTTTTGTTTTGTTTTTTAAATAACGCAGTCACTTTGTCTCTCTTACCTGGCCCAGCTGTGCCCTGGCTGGAGTATTACTACACCTTCAGCCTATCTGTTGGGGACCTGGCACGAGAGGAGGTGAGGGCAGATCTTGAGTGGCGGCCCCTGTTGCTTAGCAGAGTAGGGACTTCTACAGGTTATTCCTACCTGGGATGGGCCTTTGTTGCCGGCCAGGCAGTAAGTCATCCGGTCCCAACACCTCGTTTCGCTGCCTGCTTCCTTAGACTGCTGTCTACTGTGTTACTTGGGTTCTCTGAGAAGCAGGCGTGGAACCAGAGCTGGAAGGTGAAGGGTGTATTGGGGGCTGACACTTGCGAACGGAAGAGGGCGGACCTCGGGTCAGGCAGTGGAGAATCGGATCGCGGTGCAGACCTGGCAAGGCTCTGGGACCGACGGGAAACCTGAAGCAAAAGTGCTGGCGTCAGGGCGGGTCTCCTGCTTCATGTTAAGTGGCTGGGCCTTCACTATGGTCTTGCTTAGTCACTGGCTGATGCCACCTTGAGAAGGCCATGACCTGCGCACAAAAGCTGAGGCAGATATGAAGGAGTTGACACTCCTAGGCTGGCAGGTAATTGCCCTCTTTGGCAACTGGGTAGAGTTCCTTGAAAGGGAATCTGACTGGCGCCTCATGTGCCCAGGGCTGTCCTGATGGTCTGGTGTTCTAGGAAATACATTTTCCTCCTGGATTCAAGAGGTTCTAATTCCATTAATTCTGCTAATTATATTGGTAGTAAAACAGTTTCGTAATGGAAAAACATAATTATTGATGAATATTACCATAAGCTAGCAGCATTTAAATAATAGCAAAAGGTTAGATACAACTTGATTCTTTCTACCTACACTGAACATCTACTTCCTGTTCAAATTTTATATCTGAAATAAAATTGGCTGACTTTCTTCCCCAACTTTGGAACTTAATGAGTCAAGAATCTGAGGTTAAGTCAGGACTTTTGAAGATCCCCCAAGTGGATTTTTTTTTTTTTTAAACAGTGGCGTTTTCCACTCAGCTTTCCCTCCTTCTCTGTAATTACTGCAGCGATTCTCTACATTTCACACAGTACTTTCTCTTCCTCCCCATTATCTCTGGCTTTGCAGAGAAACATTACACTTGCTCTCCAGTGATTGTGGGGTTTTGGTCATATTTCACTGTGTCTCACCAGGAGCCTGTGGGGGAGAGTGCAGGGAGCTGGGAATTCCCTCTCAATCCTGGAGCCGACAGGCTTTCCTGACCGTTTGCCTCCCTGGCTCCCCATGCCCCTACCTTTAATGAAGAACTTATTTAATGCTAATTCATATTTGATATATAATTTCTTTAATAGGATGCTTAGTTTTGCAACTCCTATGTACTGATTTTTTTTTTTTTTTAACACAGAGAGTTACTTTTAGAGCAATTATGACCTCTTTCTGGAAGAAAAAGCATTTAAAAGAAATTTAATTAGCATTATGATTTTTGAATTTCTTTTATTAAAAAATTATGATTTCTGAACCTTTGAATTAATGACATCCTTTTGACCAGAAAAGAGCCCCAGAAGGAAATAGGGAACAATTCTGAATGTGGGCAGTGGTTAGAAAGAAGAATGGAAATAAATACAAATTATAACATTTTGTTTTTCTCCTTGTACATAGCTGTTTTCCAAGAATAAAAATAATGACTTTATAGCCAAGGGCAGAGTTTGATACCAAGCTGAAAATCGTAAATATGAACAGGAATTTTGATATGGTAATTGAGAATATTGAAGGAACTGGATAGAGAAATTCAATGTGCGTGCGTGCGTGCGTGTGTGTGTGTGTGCATGAAAACTTCTGCCTTTGAACCTGCATTTTAGAACTTCTTATCAGAGGGTATTTATTACAGCATTGGATTAGGTCATTGCAATGACTAGTTTATCCTTTTGTTTTCAATCAACTTCATGTCAAAGCAATTATTGTCCCACCTTTAAATTGCTTTTAAAATGATGGGGAGCAAAATTTATTATTTTTTATCCAAACCTACTAAAAAAGCTGATATGTTATATCCTTGTCTCACAGCTAAGGAAAATAAAAAACAGATTGAGGTACTGTACCAAAGAATTTATAGGAGAATTAGAATTACTAATCATAATTCTCAAGTTTCCATTTTTCCAAATAACCACACTGCCTTTTATATTCTTATATATTCAATACATTTTTCTAATTCTTGTTCAACAACTTCTATTGAGGGTGTGTTTTTAATTACTCACATAATTTTAAATATAAGACAGAATTTATCTAATTAGTGATAGGTTGGTAGAGAAATACATATATTTAGCTTCTTTTTTTTTTAAGGACTTTATTTGACCTAACTAGAATTTGTGTAAAAATCACAAAAAAGTTAATGTAAATTCTAATCCTAACTCTTGTAGAGAAATACATATATTTAGCTTCTTTTTTTTTTAAGGACTTTATTTGACCTAACTAGAATTTGTGTAAAAATCACAAAAAAGTTAATGTAAATTCTAATCCTAACTCTTACCTTCACATAATCCTTAATGTAATGTTATTGAAAATGTATCACCCATTCTATCTTCTATTCCATAAGTATTAACTTTTAGGGGCATAAGACATGGTTTACTTTTCCCACATTTAGAGAGAATTCTATATATGAGAGAATTCTGTAATTTAGATCATTCTGTTTTCTAGGTCTTAGAGAAAGGAGAAAAACTATTGAGAGAGTTTGTAGCTTCCCTTGTTTTGATATTTATAAAACAATCATGCTTTTAGTATTATCCTAATAATTGCCTTCATGCTGGATTTCTCATCCAACTATGGAGACTGTTTTATTCTGAATTTTTTTCCCTAGCATGTGAAGCAAAGTAAGCATTTTAAAAAATAATAACATCCCCTTTTTTTCACAAAGATAATATATGCCGTGTTAATATTTTCGTTTTGGAGAACACTTGATTAATATTGAATGAATGAATTATTAGAGATCAATTTCTCTCTCCACAATTATCTAGAATTTAAAGACAAAACATAGACAACTCTTTTCCAAACACCTTTGGCCTATGGGTATAAGCTGACATGGTAGAATTCCTTATCCTTTTGTTAAAAGGAAATGTAGGATTTGAGGCAAGGTTGTGGGGGCTCATTTTCAGTAGTACCTTTTCTGTTTTGTTTTTCTTGCCAGGATCTGTGAGGTGCTTCCTGAGTTATTTTCTCATTTAACCAAAGTCCAACTAGATGCGTATCTTCTTTGAAGATGTTATGTCTAAAAATTTTTTTGTGGGTGGTAAGAGTATTTCTGATGCCTGATGTGTAGCTGAACTTTGATGAGTCACACAATAAATAGCTTATCACCCTTGGTGGCTAAGGGCCTTGTTAATTTTATGTATAATTGCTCAATCTGGGACTACCAAGTTTGTAGGAGAAACAATTACACTGTGTAAGAGAACAGCACATATGGAGTTTAATCTGTATTTATTAAATAGTTCTATAATTTAGGGATAAAGACAATTTAAGTGTCAACTGTCTTCAAATCATCATTTTTTAAAAGCCCATTTTTCTCTCTTTAGTACTTAATAATAAGAGTCTATCAGAAAACACAAATTTAAATGTCTCTGGGATGGTGTGGCTATAAGAAGGTTTTTCAATGACTACAGTGAAAGTGTGTTTTTAGAAACAATCTTGTTTTACAATAAAACACAAATGTAGTGTTTGTACAAATTATCATTGTCCAATAAAACACAAATGTGACTCAACTTTATGTATTTGTGAAGTGGTAATTGATAAACTTTTACCATAATCTTGGACATACAAGAAAATAGAAAATCAAAGGTTTTATAAGATCCTAAAATAAACAGAATTTTATATGGTTAGCAGTATGTGTGATATATATGTTTAAGTTAAAAATTTGAAATAAAGGTTTATTAACTATTAGTATTTTTACTTGGTGACATTTAATACTACTACACAATTTTGCTTCTTATTGTCTGCAAACACCAATGGTAACTTTAGGTGCCAATATGTTTATTAAATTTAATTTGAACTGTAACAAATACAAAACACTTTGGATTTATCTTCTATTTAAAACGTCTCATAAAGTAGATTACATTTTGTGATTTATAATTTCTTCTCAATATAAAATTGATTGTATAATTCAATTTACATGAACCATGTTGCATTTATTCAAAAACATTTTCTAATCTCTTTTTCTGCTTAGTAAGTCGTCTCTGTAAATATTTATGAGTTTGCCCTTTAAAACAAAACAAAAAAGAACTTTTAAAATTCAAAGCAAAACACAACAAAAGAAACAAATTAGGAAAGTATTTTTTTCTTGGCAAGAGAACGTTTTGTGACTGTTTGGCTCAGGACACCATGGGCGGTTGCGACATGTTACTCCCCTGGGGCAAGGGCTTCCCCCTTCCTTCCTGCAGAGTAATTCTGGGTGCTGGTTCTGCTCTCTGTTTATTTTTATGCAATGATGACAGCACATCCTTTTGTTGACCAGTTATTGACAGAAAACATTTTTAGGTAAACAGTGACAGTTGTGTTAACAAATTTATTTCCATTTCTTTGGTACTGTCTTCCAGAGTTTCCACATGCCTTTTACTTTGTTCCCCTCCCAAAACGTAAGTGACTGGAGTCCCTGTGAGGTTTGACTGTCACCCTTTTTGTGAGACGTGTTTATTCCCTCATATGCTGGAAGGCAGGGGAGTGCTCAGCGACCATCCACTTCCCCATGAACGCTTCAAGCCCTTACTTCTCACGGATGATCCCAATGTTTTTCGTGCATGGTGTGGCAACATGCGGCTCCCTTTGGAAACAATCTATTTAATCAATAACTCTGCTGAACCCATCTGTTGGCTTGGTATTGCATCAAGTTTAGAAATCATTTGGAGTTTTATTTCCATGTTAAGTTGCTGACTTTTTGATGATGCACACAGTGCATGCTCTGGGGTAAAGGGATTTACTTAAAAGGAAAGACCACATGAGACGCTTTTGATTTTTACATTGTTCTTGGGTAGATTAGCATGAAAGACCAGAAACCATAGTCGTGTTGTTGACTGAGACCTACCCTTTTGGACTAAGGAACCTAAAATAGTTACAATGTCTTAGGAGTAGTATACAGGCGTTTACCATTTATAAACGACTTTCAGCTTTATGAAGAAAATGTTTTCGGTGGATAGTGAGTTCTTGCGATAACACAGGGAAAGAATTTCCTGAGACCTGCGTGGAAGGACGGGGCTCCGTGGTAAACTTTATTGATGTAAAATTCACGGGGTTCCCTTCCTGACTTCCCAGTGTCCCATCTCCGCCTGTCCCGCCATGGAAAAGGTCCAGTTCGTTCTCAGCAGGGCCAAGACAAAAGCCAGAGTCCAGGGTTTCTGCTCCACGTTTAAGTACAGCGCAGCCCGGCGGCCCGCTGGCCCAGTCTGTCCCCTGCCGCTGTTCCTTGCCCCGCTGCGGTCCTGAGGCCCCTCCCGGAGCCTGCGGGCGGGGTCCAGGCGGCCAGGCCCCACAGGGCTACTCGGGCCCTGGGGCTATGGAGAGAGGGTGCGCGAGGGCATGGTATGAGGGCCGGTCACGGAGAAGGAGAAAGGGGGGGAGAGCGAGTGAGCTTGTGAGCAAGAGCCTAGTCCTTTTGGAGGCTGCAGGTGGCTGTGGCTGCTCAATGGTCCCAGGCCCCATCCAGGTAGCTTGGCTTGTTTCCAGATGCTCTGGGGATGGCGTCTGTGTGGCTGCTGGCCATGCAGCTGCTGTGGCCACATGGCTATGGAGAGAGAACAGGAGAGCTCATGGGGGGGGGGCTGGGGGGGGAAGAACGGGGCCAAGATAGAGAGAGGGAGAGAACGTGTGCGCTTCTTTTCACCCTGGGATTATATTAGTTTGGGGTGGACCAGGTATCTTTTCAAACAACGGGTCAGCGCCCCAAGATTTCATGGGCTTTAGATAGGTATACACCGCCCCCCCCCCGCACCCCAACTAAACTGACAGGCCTCCGTGGTCCAATATATCTCCCCGTCCTGCAATAATCTCGTCGGGAGTCGGAGAGGGAGGAGTGCTAGTCCCCACGACAGACACAGCGCTCGGCTCCCTGGAGGGGGAAAGCTGTAGCTTCCTGGTAAGCAAATAGGCTCAGGCTCCCCAGTCCATTAAGTTTAACGCCTAATTCCCTTTGCCCTCCTTTCATTTATTAGTAATCCGTTAAATACCGATGGTAACCGAAGTGCCCTGCCATAGAGTTGTTAAGCACTAGAGCAGCTTGAGGAGGAAGCCGCTCCTGTAAGCAGTCTTTTAAAGTAGATGGGGTTTTCGCCCTTCAGAAGCTCGTTGAGCGGTACAGCTCCAACTCTTGAGAGGCTAGAGAAGTTCCTCCACAGCTGTGCTATATTTTTGACCTTGATAATAAATAGAAAATAAACATTACTGTAACTAGTTTGAGCAGTCGCAAGTCACCAGGATATAAATGTGGCTTTTTTTTTTTTTTTTTTTAACTACCACTGTGGTCCCGCAACGCCGCCTCCGCTTTCTATGTGGTGGGCTCCTTTGATGACGTCTCAGTCTGAGCTGACACGAACCCACATTCTGCCATCCTGATGCTGCTTTTTGGGACATTGATTTTAAGCTATTTATTAGGAAACAAAAGACTCAAAGACCCTTTGACCCTTCCCCCTTTCCTGCTGAAGAGGTTCGGACAGAGAAGCCTGCCTCAGGAGAAAGAGCTCAGGATGCTGCCTTAGCCTGGTTTGAACGAAGTGTGGTAGACCCGAGGGCTTCAGGCAGGGCCTGTTAGCTGGGTGCCCCCTGGGTCCCATGGTTTCTGAGCCACCCAGGGGGGTTTTCTGCCACGTGTGTTCTGCCCTCAACTACTGCAAAGTGCACGCTCTCACTTTGTAACTCTAATACCCCATCCGCCCTTTTCTCCATTGTCCAAAATGTCTTATGTACCCAATGGTTCCTCCATGTCATTGGGGCATTTTCATGTGTTTATCACGTCTGTGTGAACCCCTCCCCCGGGCACACGTATTAAAGTTCTAGTTTCTCCTCTTAATCTGTCCCTGTTAATTTGGTTATTAGCCCAGCCAGAAGAACTTAGAAGGTGGGAGGAAAAGTATTAACAATTTTACCCCTGCGGAGTTAACCCAGTTTCAGTGACTTTCAGGACCTGAGGCATTAGACTCTCTGACTTTCCTCTGAAGTGACTGCTTCTATTTCTGGTTGGGCACTGTGACCAGGAACATTCCCAGTTCGTGTCCCCTTCCCTGATGCCCACCTGTGGGGTTCTGCTTTTGCCAGATCTCTACAAGGCAGACAAAGTCATTTTACAAAGTAAGTAAAGCCTATAAAAATGGCCAGATTTTTTTGTTAGCTCTTCTAAGCCAAATTATTCTACATACTGCTATTCAAACTTTTGCAAAGTTTGCAGACTTAAGATTTGGGAAATATTACTCACTATGTGTCAGTAGGACTCTTAAGGATGCGGGTGTCTTTATTCATTTCAATGCCCCTTTCTTCCCCTGACTAAAAGCTTTAGAGATGACGGAGTGGTGAATATACATGTTGGCCTAACTCTTATCCTATTAGGGGCAAGTTGTGTTAACTACTCAAGATACATGGGGTTCTTTCCCCTTTTCATTAAGTTACCTGTGGCAGAAGGGCAAGAAAACAAAAGCTGGACGACTTCAGGCTAGAAACCACAAACCTGACTGTAGGGGAAGATCCTATCTAGAGAGTCAGTAGCCTAAGGCATATCTATGGAAGTCCAGAAGCAGGAAGCTGAGCAGGAAGAATTGAAGGTGAGGTCTTTATCCAAAAGAAGGATGGGAATACAAACAGGTTGAGATGTCATTATGTAGTAGGAAGGGTGTCACCATAGGTCAGGGCAGTCTGGTCCCAGAGAAGCAGATTTAAGCAGACTACAAAGGGTTCTGTTTTACAGGAGGACCTCGGGTAACAGGCATGCTGGTTGAGGTCCTGTGGAAGGAAAATCAGAGCCAAGGTCCCGCGTACCGAGTGAGTGAGGAGCGCCGCTTCTGGTCCTGTGCACGTGCCATGGGGAACCATGTTCCGGATGCTTCCTCCGCTGGGGCACGGGGGTAAAGAGTGCTCAGAATGGCCTCGCAGTTCGAGTTTCTGAACATGACCTAATTCCCAGCCGAACTGGTATTATGGAGTTTGGGTGGTAATGACCCTGTCACAAGCCAGCCCGAGCCTGCATATGGGCTCACGGGGAAATCTGAGTAATGCGAGGGGAGGCCAAAGTAGGACAACAGTGCTTGTGCTAAAATGATGAACTTCTCTCCGTGGGTTTGGTTTCAGGGAGTATAATTTCAGGTTAAAAGGTTCCAAATGCCTGCCATTGACCACAGAGATGAAACTTTCTCTGGCTGTAGGGTATAAGTCAGCTTGAATGTAATTTCCTCAGTGGAAAACAAAGTTTACAGAGAGACCCCTGGATAACTTTCTGAAAAGTGTTAGAGGGCAATGGAAGGTCATAACTTAGAGCTATTAGTTTGGTAGGAGGTCCTGCCATACAACATAGTATTAAAAAACGGTGATACTTTATTATCTAGGCAGGTAAGGTCTGGAATGTACAACCTACGACATATCATTTCCTGAGTGACCGTTTTAGCTTACTTTCACTGTTTTCATCTTTAGTGGGTGAATTCTTGGCTCTAAATTTATACGTGAGAAAAATTTCTCCATGACTCAGTTGTATTCCTGTCCATCTATGCTGTGAGAATTGCGGGCACGTTGAGACTCGCTGTCTCCTTGTCCTCTTTGTTAAATAACTATCATGTCATGTTGTTGCCAGTGTTAGTTTTAGTCGTCCAAAGAAAATGATGAGGAAACGAAAGCCGCTTCAGCATGAACAATTCTTTTTTTAAAGAAAAACATAATCCGCGGGCATGAGAATAAAAATACTTCTTTGTGTGTTTCCTGCCTGAAGAAATTAAGACTTTTAGAAGTGAAACATTGTTTTACTAATAAGCATGTTTTGTTTGTTTTTAAAGAAATGTAGCATATACACCCATCAAAACACCATGTCCGCCTTTTTGGGAAAATTGGTTTGGCTGAATTTCCCTACTTTTTAAAGCAAAACCTTGTAAGCTTGAAAGTTTTGATCATTTTAGGAGGTTTGCAACACCTCTGGTTTTAATGCCATTATTTGAATGACGTCTTTCACTCGCTAGATCCTGTTCACTCGCTAGATCCTGTTTTATTTCCTACTTACTGCCCTGGGCTATAAAAACAGCTGAACACTGGCAGGTGCATTTGATTGCTTTTGTCTACCCCAGTTTTAATCATTTGGATGACCTTCGAGTCGAAAGATCGTCCAGATGATTAAGGTAGCTAATCGTGGGTTCATAGTTGTGATGGAGTCTTTTTAAGTTTTAGAACATTCCATTACATTCTGAAGATAAACGTAAGGCAAAAATGTGTTTGCCATGATGCTAACTAAGAAGAACAGACTAACATTAAATTCATAGTTTTTTTCCAACCAATAATTATTGTTTTATAGATTTAAAGAATAATTTTTATACCAACATATTTTATGAGACATCTGTGTACAATCTTCTTAATAGAGGGTGGCTTAGATATAAGAGAATATGAATGTTCTTTTAAAAAGAAGTAACTATTTAATTCTTTCAAATCATCTAATCTTTTGATAGGTCTACATCTTTTTGATTATCATAGTTTTTAAGCATTTATTACATGTGAATATTTTTTATTGTTTTTAGAAAGGTCAAGCCATAGATTTTAGGTTCAAAAAGACATTCTTTTCTCTTTTTTTCCCCCTAGATTTCCTTTTGTGTTTTTACAATTTCTCTTAAAGTCTGTTATCTGTTTCAAAATTGACTCAACTTGTTTGTTATAAAAATAATTTCCCAATATTGAACTTTGCTTTTGGGTTAAATTTGTAAAATATTCTGGAGAATGCGGGAAAGGAAATTCTTCAATTTCAGTGTTATTCCCGTAGGCATGGCGGTAGAGTTAAACTTATCTGTTCTTTGGAATTTAAAACATGCATCCCACATATTTATGCCCCTGTTATTTAAAAATTTTTACATTTACTGATAGTTTCAATCAGCCAATATTCACCTCTCCACAATTTGACTAATTTTATTTGAGAGAAAAATGACTTTTCATATTGGGTCAGTGATAAAATCAAAACCTATTTTTGGTTACATGTAGAACCTCATCTTGGACTCCCTTATCCCTGTTCTTTGAATGGGAAGTGAGAAATTAATTCCAGGTGAAACACTAAGGACTTACCTGTTTATCCATGTCATTTGTTTAACATGGCTGAGTTCCCTTCAGATCAATACACAAGATCCTTTTCATTAGAACACTGTAATTCCAACATTAAAATTAAAGTGACTGTATAAACAGAATTTCCTTGGACCTGAAAAGTTTTCTGGGATCTTCCCCTGGGAAAATAATAAGACTACTACTATTTACTGAATGCGTCTTTGTGATGGCTAAGCTACTTGTTTTACAAGTAATTTATTTTTTACAATATCTCTATGAGGCAGTTACTATAAATATCTGATTTTACAGAAAAAGAAAGAGACTCAGAATGGTAAGTTGCCTGGACTATTAGGTGTCACAACTAGAAGCTAAATCATTTCTGATTTCAGAAATTTAAGTCACTTTTCCCTTCTGGCCTTGCGATTCTTTTCGTAAAAACTCATCTCCATGCCAGTCCATTAAGGAACTATACAGATTAGCTCTCTATTGCTGCTGCAGAAAATTGCCAAAAAGCTAGGGGCTTAAGCAACACAAATGTATTATCTCAGAAGTGCTAGGTAGATTTATTTCATGGGCTACAATCAAGGAATGGTGCAGCTACATTCCTTTTGAGAGGCTCTAGAAGAGAATCCACATCCTTGACCTTCTAGCCTCCACAGGCTGCCCACATTCCTTGCTCACGCCCCCTTCTTCCATCTTAAAAAAGAGCCAGGCCCTGGCAGGTGATTCAGCTGGTTAGAGTGTCTCTTGCTTCAGGACACCTTTGTTCTAACATTTCAGTGATGAAAACTTACAAGTTCCTTTTTTTCCTCTCCTATTATTCTTTAAATAGCTGGAAATGCTTACTCTGTCTCTAGGTTTAGCTTCGGAGGCTACACGTTTTGTATGCAAGAAGTGTAGCAGACATTGACCAGCAAAGAGCCACCACTGCCTTAGAATAAGACTCATTTGCATTCTAGACTTTTGGTCACAGCCAACATGGATTCCTGCTATTGCTTACCATTGCTCCGTGTGAACCTACTGGCTTCTGCTGGCTATGATTAAGTACCTGGCTTTCTGGTTCCCATGTGGCTTCTGATCTGCCAGACCTTTAGTTTGAAACACTAACTGAATATAAATGCAGAGATTATCTAATTTAAGGCTCCCCTCTCTTCTGTTATACCCTGGAGTCACCCTTGCTCTGATGTCAACAGAAAATTAATATTATGAAGGAATTCATATTACAAATTATACCTCTATCAGAATTGATTTTGTAAAAAAATACTGCTTCTTAGTTTGATTGCTATCACAAAAATATCATAGACTGGCTTAAACAGCCAAGTTTTATTGTCTTGCAGTTCTAGAGGCTGTGAAATCCAAATCAAGAGGCTGGCATATTGAGTGTTTTGTAGGAGTTCTCTGGCTTGTTTGCAGTGTCTCTCAGTGTCTCTAATGACAAGGGCGCTAATCCTACTTAAGAGGGCTCCACCCTGATGACCTAATATTTCCTGAAGGTCCTACCTCCAAATACTATCAAATTGAGGATTAGGGTTTCAACAGACGAATTTTGGAAGGGCACAAACATTGAGTCCATAGTGATATTTAACTAATATCCTTTTAAGCCTTATTATGGGTATAGAATTTTACATATAGGGCCCAGCAGAAGTAACACTTGCTTGAGTATGGTTGGTAGAGTATTGATATGGATGTAATAATTTATAGTTTTAATTTGAACATATCACCTAAAATGTCATGTGGTATGCTTGAATGTGATATTATCATGTTACAGAATTACATGTTTATGATTTTGTAATAAAAAGGAGTGTTATTTGTCCTGGACCCTGTATATTAGCCAATTCTGTAAGTTTTGAAAAACCATCTGAACTACCTGATGCTACAATTACTAATACTTAATAGAATCCAAGGATGCAAGGAATTAATGAGGAAAATAAAAAACTTTTTTTTTTTTTGTCTAATAGTGAATAGATGAGAAAAGATGTCCATTTTCTATGTCCCAGGAGAAGTAAAACCAATAGGAGACAACTAATTCCACTATCAGTATGACTGTCTTAAAGGGCAGATTACTTTAAATAGCTATAAAGCTTATGTCTATGAAAATTTCCTATTTTATCAAGTAATCAGAAGTAACATAAACATGAAACAATATGGGAAAATTTCCAAATACAAAGGATGACAAGATTTTGGGGATGGAAGTGCCATTCAAGAATGATGGGTTGGGGATATTAAAGCTTTTCCTTGACTCAGAAGGAATTTCACTTGACATTTACTTAGTCTTTATGTAGTTTTTCACTATAGCATTATGGAAGATGCTGGATTCAAATCAAATTTGGCTGTTCATTTGGATTGTGGTTCTTCTGTCAACACAAAATTTTTAAGTGGAGTAACTTCTGTCACCCTTTTGGACACTTTCAGTGAAGTTGCAGAGACAAATTAATTCTGATTTTTCAAAAAAAAAAAAAAAACCCTTTTGAAATGCAACATGATCACCATACTAAATTTTCACATTAAGTAGATGCAATGTATTCACATTTGGACCTGTATGCTCATTAGGACTCAGGAGTAGGTGTAAAGCTCATACTCTCACCAGAATTGAAGGCTGTTTTCTCTATTTATTTTCTTGTGTATTACAACACAGTAATTGCATCTGTGAACTATAGTTTCAAATGTCCCACTAGTGTGTTTTGGGAGTTTATTTTATGTTGGAAACAAAAATAAATCCCTTTAATATGAGGAGGTACTTTTTTTTTTATCATATTGGATTGAGGTTCAACTGAGCTGATGTCTTTACTTTGTTAAAGGCATTTTAAAAATTTGTTAAAATTTTCCCCCAGTTAGAATTCTGCCTGCTACCACAGCCATTTCTTCTCTGTCTGTTTATTGCATTTTAAAGAAGAAATGAAAATGTTTGATTTTAGATGACATATTAATGCTGTAACATAGTGCCACAAACGGGGGGGCTTCAAAAGAGAAACTTGTTAGTTCTGGAGGCTAGAAGTCTGAGGTCCAGGTGCCAGTCTGCTTGGTGCCTTCTGAAGGCTGTCAGAGAGAACTGTTCCATGTCTCTTCCCTAGTTTCTGGTGTTGTCTGAGAGCCTTTGGCATTCTTTGGTTTTTAGAATCATCACCCTATGGGAAAACTCTCATACTGGATCAGAGATACTTTAATACCCTCATTTTCTTATTTTCACTTGGTCATATCTGTAAAGACCTTACTTCCAAATAAGGTCACTTTCTGAGGGTTAGGACTTCGACATAAGAATTTTGGTGGAGCTCAACTCCCAACATAACAGAAGGAATTTTAGGATATTTGTGGTAACAATACAGGCTTTTCCTGAGCAGTTTCCATTTCTTTCAGGCATCAGGATACCATTTTTAAGTAGAGATAGCTTTGTAATGCGCCGCTGTTGAAAGGCCTGTTTATTACCCCCATCCATGAGCAGAGTGTGGGGGCGCAGGGACAACGCCTGTCTTGCCCTTTGCTCTATTTCATCACACAGTAGCGGGCTCTCGTGGCAAACTTCTTCTTGTTTCGTCTGCGAGATCCAAGTACCATGGAGAAAGCAGAAAGAGGGACACAGGTACTCCACAGTTTAATATTCAACAACACTTATGTTTATGGGGTGTTCAAAGAGTTGTTGAGATGGGTAGGCAGGTTTTAGGCGTGCGAGCAGAGGGGTCTCCACAGAGCAGGACGGTATTAGACTCCGTGCGTGACATAGTGGCCGACCGGCTGAACAGGGAGC
The DNA here is from genome assembly GCF_021234165.1 of Pteronotus mesoamericanus. Lineage (NCBI taxonomy): Eukaryota > Metazoa > Chordata > Mammalia > Chiroptera > Mormoopidae > Pteronotus > Pteronotus mesoamericanus. Next base: position 556,698 of record NW_026555123.1, read on the forward strand.
GCCACTCTGCCTTTAACTGAGGATGTCTGACCTTTTACAGGACTGGGTGACAGGAGAGTATTTTTTCTTATGTAAAAATTGCCTCTCATTAAATGTGAACACTTTGGTAAGTGACTTATTGTGAAATTTGCCAAACCTCGGACAAGGCAACAGTTCAAGATGAGGCTGAGAGAGTAATGCTGCCTGGGATGTCCTAGTTCGTTGGCTTGGCTGCTCTGATTAAAACCTTCTGCGAGGAATGGCCCTTGCGTGATAGGCCCAGACACAAATTAAGACGATGATAGTATGTTCACTTACTAAATAAAAAGCACAACAGCTTGGTAACTATGAACAGAGACAGTGACTTCATCGCTGAGTTGAATGGCAACCCTCCCCCCCGCCCCCACTGCCCGCCAACCCCCAAAGAGGGAAAAACCCGTTTCAGCAGTGGCTTCTCTTGGGCATATGTAAATCCCTTCATGGAAAGTTACAAAACCCCAGGAAATCCCACCTGTGAATGATTGTAGTATTTAACCCTGAGGTTATTTTCTATAATGCTCATTTCATGAAACGCCCCCCACCCCTGTTTTTAGTGGTTAGTTTGTGTAAGGCAAGCTGAAGACTGTAAGCCTGAAAAACCACAGTTGCCCAACAGGCAGGATTTCCAGTGAAAGAGTGTGAAAGCGGCAGGGTTAACAGGTTAACCTCATAATTCAGAGAAACTGAAAGTCTCCTCTGAGTATGATGTTAGAGGCCGCAACGACCTTGGAGTCCTTCGAATGAGTTTTCACATGTGACATGTATAATCGTATACGTGATTAGGCATTAATCCGTTTCTGGTATGCATGTTGCGCAGTTACAGTCATGTTTTCACGTTGTGAATACCACCTTTGTCTCTGCATGAGACAACGTGAGTGAGTTGCTGGTGTAGGGACACTGGCCTTCTCAGGGTCACATATCTGGCAACTTAAGAAAAGTGGGGTACAATGTTTTTGTCATCCTATTTTTTTTCAAACCATAGTTTTATACAAAACTGTTTAATCTGTCTTCTGGTGGTACAGTATTTACAACAGAAAGGTTGTATGTTAAATGGTTGACTTTTCAAGCAACTCAAACACCTGGTTGGCATAAATCTTTTAATAGCAATGTCACTTCATTAACCTTTTTGTTACCAGAACTTTTGAAAATCCCTTTGCTAAAGAGCTGGGGAGTGACTGGCCAGCAATACAAACCCCAAATAGTGCAGAGTCATGAGCATTGGTCAATACTGTTCATATTAGCATAGGAAACTTTGTAAGGAACACAGCAAGTTGTTTCTGGGTTCAGGTTATTAATGTCACTGTCAAATAGTCTGTTTAATTTATGGCTTCGTTTTCCCGTTTCTGAATTCCATATTCTAGTGCACTAATGATTTCCATATTGGACGTAATTTCTTGGACGGAGGAAAATAGTTTTAACTATTATGGGGAAAAAAAAATCCAAGATAATAAAGATGGAAACACAAGGAAGAGAAGCACCTTGAAAAATCTTGCCTCGGGAAATGATTACTCACATTTTTACCTTGTGTATAATGAACCAAAAGTATATAGAGTTAGGGTGGAATATACAATTTTTGTATAGTCCTTTATATGATGTTAATTAAATACAGTCAACAGTTGTTTTAGTCTCTAACTGAAGTGCATGTGCTCTAGTGTAGAAATAACCACTTTTGGTTATAACAAGTTAAAAGGAATGAATGTTAATTGCATTCTCATAAAGAAGTTTAGTGTTGCTATGATTTTAAGCAGAATTCCACTATGCACGTGCATATAAAATACACATTTACATATATGCTGTCCAAATATAAGTGCATAACAGTGACAGACTATCCATAGTCTTATTCATTTGTTCACTCAGTGATTCATCCATTATGCAAACATTTAATGAGTGTCTACTTCGTTTTCAACATAGGGCTGGTTTCTGGAGATTCCCGAGACCATCGAAGAGAAGTGGTCTTACATACAACACAGAAAACCTGTTCAAAACTACGTAAACCAGACCCCTGATCAAGATGATGGAGAGAATCTCCTCTCTGTGATGGATTCCCAGTACACATCCTAACTCTGACATCACTCCTAAATGAAATCTTTCTCACACATTTAATTTCTGCCCATGTTTTGCAAAAGCATGTTAATTGCATTAATTTAAACAAGATATATTCAGAGTTTTCTCTGTGCCAGGTATCATAGCAGGTGTTAAAATTCTTAGCCGAAGGATGCATTGAATATATCTTGTTAAAATTAGTCAACCTCCTAAGTCAGCAATGTCCAGTTCTTTAAGTTTGCTGAACCTCGCTGTTCTTGAAATTATTCATGTCCTTGGTCAGAAGTTTGCAGTGCAGTGGGGCCCGTCAAAGCATAAACGAGTCGTTACTGCATCATATGAAGGAGCTATAAGTGCTCTGCGAGCTTACACATGCAGCACATGGTAAATAGCTCTGCCTGAGCCTATCAGGGAAGACTTTACACAGAGGGTAATTTTTGACCTGGGCTTTGAAAGATGAGATGTGATGAGATGAGAGACACTAGGGGTAGAAGGATTGGCAGGTACAAAGGCCCAGAGGCATAAAAATAATCAGCCAGTTTGGGCATTTGTGAGTAGTTTAGTGTTACCTTAGCAGAGGTGGTGTTCCAAAGAGGGTAGGTAGCTATATTATTTTCCCTTGGTAGTCAGAAGCTCTCTCCTCAAACCATAGTCTAACTCCATTTTTTACCAGTTTACCCAGTGCTGTGAAAGGCCAGAAATGGTTAGGTGGTACTCTCAGTTTCTAATTCCATGGAACTTTGATCATGCTCCCTGTTTTCTGTGGAATGTAGTTTATTTAAGTATTAACTTTTAAAAAATGAGTAAACTCTAGAGTCGCAACGATGGAAAACTTGAAAAACAGCAAATGTGTTGTTTGGTTTTGAGACGCAACACTCTCGCCTCTGTCCCTTGGTTTTTAGACTCAGACACGCTTGTTCCGAGAGCACAATGTTGGCTCTCGGTCCAGGTCATATCTCTCACTCCATGGGGCTGTCTCACAGCCTTGTAAGACCTTGTTGCCCAGTTAGAACCACAATCAGATGGTTGTCTGACTGATCATTAAATACTTGCACTTCCAGGACTTTTTGTGGCAAATATTCATGGCATACAACATTTTTATTCTTATTCTGAGAAATCCACCCACATAACCTCTTACCCCAAACCTCCTTGTCAGTTGTCTCCCAATATTGTTTCTTTCACATCTTTGGCTCTTTGGTGAAGACTTGAGCTACCAGCCAGAAATCCACGTACATCTATACCTGAAATAGTGTTGCTCTAAGTTCTGCCTTTGTCAGGGCCAGTTTTCAGAGATACTGCATCTCCATAGCAGGTCACTTTCTGTGATTGTCACAGATGTCTGGAAGGGAGGCTGGAGAGTGCCCTTTTCCATCAATGTGAAGGAAGGATCACCTCAGGAGGCCCTCAGTGCAGGGCGATAATGCATGGCAGTGTGCAGGTGTGGGCACGGGGAAAGTGTGGGTGACTGGCCCCTTAAACCTACCTCTATATGGCTTAGTGCAGCCGCCTGATGATGGGATGCTGTCACACACGCCCGATTTAATGGCTAGGTTGTTCAGACACAGCTGCTAATTGTCTTCCCGAATTCTTTCTCCCCTTTCCCCATACTAACAGTGTTTATCTGGGCACACAAGTCTTTTAACTAGAAAATATGTCTTCATCTCCTTTGCAGCTAATATGGCCATGTGTCTACATTGTTGCTAATGGACCGTGAGTGGAAGTAATGTTTTGCCTTGCTTGCTTAAAGAGAAATTGTTTGTCCTGGGCTTGCTTTCTTTACTACCTCCCATAGGCTGGCATGCGGGCATGTTGTTGAGCCAATTTTTGCCATGAGCATGAGTATTATACTTTAGGAGATAGTAGAGAAACAAGTTGGAGAAAGCAAACCTCTACAACTGAGCTACCCCTTGAATGTGCCTCTGGACACCCCTGGATAATTAAATGTGAGACAAAAATGAACCACTAACTTTTAGGTTTCTTTGTTACAGCAGTTTGTACTGTACTCTACTGGAACATCCTTATTCTTGGCAGCTCTAATCCCTTGATCATTTAGTGTCTCATAATGAGGCATTTATATTCATCAGGGGCCGATTTTAAGTCAAAAGATGTTCTCAAAAGGAGACGACATAGTTACTGAAATAATTACATTCTGAAGACAGAATGAATTTGCTCTGAAACTGGAGAGGCTTTGCTTTCACTTGGGATTTGTCACGGGCAGTCTTCACCATCTGGTCTTTACTGCACTTTGAGCACCATTGTTGAAGGTATCTGTGTTCTTTGCTGCAAGCCAGAGAATCTATCACTGGCTAAGGTAAGCAGAAATTGAATTCATTTGAAAGATATTGGGTGACTCTTGAAGAATCAAGGGGAAGGTAGGAGACTTGGGCTTGGAAATTGGGTAAGTGAAGCAGCAGACATCAAGTCTGACATCATAGTTGTAGGAACACACTCATTACAATGCTACTGTTCTCGGTCCTGCTGCTGGACCCTACAGGACAGGTGATACTGCCATTGGCACTGGAGACCTCCGCTATGACCCATTTTTAAAACTTTGCCAGCATGTTGGGTACCCCGCCTCAGTTTGCTCAGGCTGACCTCGGACTACCAGCATCTGCGTGTCTCTTTGTGGCAGAGCTTTCTCTGACTCTACAGAGTCTGCTCAGTTTGGATGTGGGAGGCTGAAAGTACTAGTGAATTAATATCTCTCAACTCTCAACAGTGATTGATGGGAGCCGGTGTATAAATACACAAGCTTCCTCTCCCCTTAGGTGGAATTACCCTAATGTGTTTATTTTATACCATTTGCCCAAGGAAATGAGCTCTGGTCACCTCACCGTGGTAGCTGGCTTCATAACTCCTCCTTCGCTGACTGCCTCTCCTTTTGCTTCACCTCCCCTCTCTCCTACTGGTGTTCTGGCATTTTCCAAATAAACTATTGTCTCTCGGATCTTTACCTCAGAGTCTGCTTTGAGGGGAACTCAACCTAAGACAGCAGCAATCACTCAAAATTCCAATCCATTGAGAATATCTAACTGGCTGAACCCAGGCCAGGTTTGGAAGGTGGGGGGCATATGGGAATATTTGATACCTTTGGCTTCCATAGCTTGAGGTGGGTCCTTGTCTCTTTCCATGACTCATATAATGGAGGTGTTTTCAAAGTTTGGAAGGGGCATTGATGTCAAGGGGCCAGAACCACTACCTACTTGATTGAGAGAGAGAGAGAGAGAGAGAGAGAGATATTTCTATTATATAATATATTATATATAATATATATAAATTATATATATAAATAATACATACATATAAATAAATAAATAAAAATTTTCCCCTGGAATATGCTGCAATATACTTCTAACTTGTTTACCTTTTCCATTAAAGTTGAACAGAGAGGGGGAGGTTGAAGTATGAAGAAATGAGCCCCCAAATTAGATAACCAACCACCAGACCCAGTCTAGCCCTTTGGCCAAACGACACCTTACAACTCTGTGATCTGAATTTAACCACCTTAATGATGTATAACAAAGTCATTCCTTTGAGCAGTTAGTTTCTGAAGTTAGGCATTGGACTCCTGACATTTTCGTACTCCACTTTTGTCGAACAGTATCTTTCACAGCTTGGGCAAATATGGCAAGTTTTTGAAAACGTTCATTAGAATTTTCTGCGCTCACACCATCTGAGAAAATACAGTATTTAAATAGCTGGGGAGGGGAGTTGGGGCTGGGTGAAACGGGGAGGGATTAAGCAGTACAAACTGGTAGTTGCAGAACGGCCACAGGGATGGAGATCACAGCAGAGGGAACGCAGTCAGTAATATCCAGACAAACAGGCGTGGGGCCGGGTGGGTGCGTGCAGCAGCGAGGGGACCACTCGGTAAAGTCCATGATTTCCTAACCACTTTGCTGTACATCTGAAACTAATACAGAGTCCTATGGAATGGAAACTGTAATTGAAAAATAAATTTTAAACTGCTCTGAAGCCAAAATTTTATTTTCTCAAATCGGTTGACTTTGATATGTCAGAACTGGCATTCATCTAGTTTGGTCATCTTTATCTTCCGCCATTGAGATGGCTCTCTTAGATTTTATTTCCTGAAGGGCAGTGTCTACAAGGTGTAAGTGCACCTGTTTCCTCTTCCAGCCAGGCAAGGGTGGCACCTTCTGACTGCTCCGTGATATCCCCATCAGGGTCAGAACAAAGTTATGCTCTCTGTTCACCTCTTCCTCTTTCTCTGGGGAAACAAAAAACAAAACAAAACAAAACAAAACATGCTGTTCTAGCTAACTCCTTGAGCTAACATTGGATTAAGATGGATGGGCTAGGGGTCATTACTGGAAGCAGACTTCACCAATCCTTGTTATTTGGAATCTGCCCCAAGAAAATTGCTTGTAGGAGGTCTCACAATGTGTGAGAGCTTCTAGCACCTCCAAAATCACTTCCAGAACATTATTTAGGCACATCTTTCACCTGGTATTTATCTAAAACTGTTCCTTTCAGGAAAAGCAAGTCATTAAGGCAAGGATGGGAGTGGGAAGAGCATACAGAGAACCATATGTGCGATGCATGTGTTTGGCATTTGTTGCGAACCAGAAGGAGTCAGGGACTCTAGCAAGCCTTATTAGCTTTGATAGTTCTATGTCTAAGATGTTCATTGTGCCATTTATTTATTTATTTATTTATCCACTCTTTTATTATATAATGCCTGCCATGGTGTGTGTACTGTGCTAATTACTAAAGATACAATTTATGTATCTAATTTTTGTACTTTTCTCACATTGGAAACATCTGAAGTAAGAGGCAATAATAGATCTTTACATAATAGAGTGATCTTGTTTTATACTGTTCAAACACTATTTGAACATTGTCTGTTGACTAACAAATCATGTATACATGTCATATATATGTATATACCACAATTTGACGTGAGTAAAAAGAAATTAGTGTTGCTCCAAGACCTCCATCTACCCTCAGACCGATGTCTTTGCACTGTGTGTTCACCTCAGAACAGTAAGAGAAGCAAAGACAAGCAAGAGGAGAGGAAAGGGGTGGTGTCGCAACAGTATTCCCGTTTCTCTTTCTTCTCAAATGAAGGAAGGCATGTGTCAGACCATACCTACCTTCCATAATTTTGGTAAAGCTTTTTTATTAGCTTGAGAGGATTCAGTCTTTAATGAATTCTCCCCCAAGCCTTGTGGAGATCTCTGTTCCAATTGGCTTTCCTAAACACTGAACCCATGACAGGTACCAGAGTTAACGTGTGGACATTGTTAGCGATAAGACTGAAGAGACATATCCTAGTCTACTCCCATTGGTTGAAAGTGGTAGATGGCTCCCACCTGTGTGTTTTGACTATAGCCATACCCTTTGGTTAATAACAATTCCCTTTACCTCTTTGTTTTTGTTGCCCATTCTATGAAATAGCGAACCATAGGTTGACCTGGTAGAATGTGGAGCCGAACAGAGGCATGGGAATGTTTATCCTTGCACTGTGCTAGGCTTAGGGCCGGTGAGATTTAGACAAGTAGCTCTTACTCACAAAACTGATGAAAGGATTGTGGAGGCATGTGAGGCAGCAGCGTCATGGGCTGAGGATCATCAGCCTTTCACATGAAGTGTTCCTTTTTTGGACTCTGAGAAACTCAGAACACTAGCGCTTTATGGAATTGTGTTTCTACGTGAAACTCATTTCCTCCTTGGAGTTTGTAGAAAAAATGAAGGAAAACTAGCCTCTGTGTAGAGAAAGCCATGTAACAAAATAAATCCACTTGGAAACTTGGTGATATGTAGTTCTCTCTGGTTGCAAAATATTTAAATCTGTGGTACCCTGTTGTTTGTTGTTCTTTTTGGCATATCTTTCCCTTATTATGTCTGGTTTCTTAGATACATAAAAACATGAGATAAAAATGATTCCTTCCAATCTGATTTTAATGACTAGAAAGGCACCTGCTTTGCATGTGTTGTGTGGTGGGAAGGGGTGGGTACAGATTCTTCACTATGACTTCTGTCTCCAGTTACTTCACACTTAATAATAAGAACAGTCTGAATCCTCAGCCCCACCTCTTGGTTGGTGTTGCACATTCAAGTTTAACTGAACGCAGCAAGTCGTTATAGATTTTAAAACTGAGTGATGGGGAGAAGTCTTGGGAAAGAGTTTGAACTCAGACAAAGGCTTGATTATTTATTCTTCAAGGTTTTTATTTTTCACTCGATATTTGCATATTTTGATAAAATCTGAAAGTAATTTTGATTTCTTTGGGTGAAGTACAAATTCAATTTTCACAAATATAGTTTTATGATCATTACTTTATATTTTGCAGGTTTTGTGCCTTTCCATTTGTAAATTCTATTGTGTTTTCTATTTTGGAAAAAAATGAAGTGAAAGGTAAATCTCTAGTTGAAGAATATGTGATTAATACCGACTCAAATGTTCTATAAAAACAAATCTTGATTCTTCCCCTACAAGTTACTTTGAATCACTTAATTTATTGATACTGATGTTATATATTTTATATTAGTTTTCAAGAAAGGGTTGAGAATATCATATTTATAAAAATGTCCTCAAATACATGAAGTCTGGGGAAATTTGATTTTTAAATCCTGGACATACCTATCTGACCTGAACTCAACTAATTTATATTTGTTCTTGAATGTTAGAGTTGTTTGTGGTGTTTGTTTGAATTTGTAATCTGATAAATAAGACTCACCTTCCTAAGTAATTCAATACCCCCGGCTGTAAGGTGTTTCATATCATCTGTGTTTTCATGAATATGGATGGACATTTTAAATAGTGTGATTCACCACTCTTTAGAAAATAGAAAATGTTCTCCATAATTGCTATAATATGAAAAAACTCAAATCTAAATAACTCAGTAATTTATAATATTCCTCTGAATCCCAGTCTCATCCATTTTTATAATAAAATGATCCAATAGAGTTCTATGCAGAGCTGTTTGGGGCATTACACAATCATGAGTTCATATGTAAGGGGGCCGGGCAGGAATACAGTTGGGTGGGTCCGAATCAGAATAATTGTTCTGTGTGTTCACTTGCTTCTACCTGTTTTATAATAAAGAGGAAGCCATATTAAGTTGTATAGGAGCCTACAGTCTAAATTGGAAAAATAAGACATATGATATAAAGACATAGTCACGGTTTTTTTTTTCCAAACACATAGCATAAGGATAAGATATTAATGTTAATATGAATTTTTCTATTTTGGTAAATTTTTAGATGAACTTTTATGGTTTAAAGGCAAATATATAGTCAGGGAAAGACATGGAAATGACTGTAGATTCAGTTGCACATATCGGGCCTCTGCTATGTGCCAGGACCTGGGTACGTTGCTCCTCATGTAATTTATCTTGTCCTGATAACCCAGAGAGGAGGAGACATAGTGAGCTTGATTCTCAATACTGTGTTTTCCACTTCTCCATGGAGGTAGAGGGGTTGGAGGTAGGAAAATCCGGGTAGTGATAAAAGGACCAATAATGGATCAAAAGGATGAACATAAAGAGGTAACAGAAAGGTGGTGAGCCCTACCCATTCTCAATTCCATTTGGCCTGGGGGCTCTTTGAAGAACCAGAAAGGGGACTGATCTCTTGATGCAGAGCCACCTTCCAGAGTACCTGGCCCTAACCCCTGAAGCCTGCTGGCCTAGAACCCTGATCTAAGGATTTGGGTCCCAGAACGGGGAGGTCAAAGTCCCATTTCATGCAACATGTGTGGATCTGTGTGCCCTGCTCAGAGGAGTACTGCAAGCTCAGATACCCAGGAGAGGTGTCAGAATAGCTCGGAAACATTTTATATGCTTCATTTTGGGCACAGCTTCTTTTCTCAAAGTGTGTGTGTGTGCGCGCGCGGAGTGTTTGGCCCTGGCTTTCGATCCATCCTTCCTCCTGACTGTTTGTGGGCTTCTCTTTGGCAAGTTCCAATTATTTGAATTCTGAGGAAAACCAACAACAATTTGTGGCTGCTGCTCTCTGGTAAATGATGTAGTTTTTGAGCATTCATGTCATTGCATATTTCTGGGACAGTCTGCAGGAAGAACCCCTTTCTAGATTGCCACGCGAAGAGAAATGCCCACATCCTTTTGGCACAGTGGGTTGGGCCAAATTGCCCTCAACATGACTTAAAGGTAATTTTGATGCTGCAAAGGATCCAATCAGCATTCAACAACGTACACAGTTTCACTGAATTATATACGAGGCAAGGATTCCGACTTTATTATTGGTTCCTCTTTGCTCATGGCATCACTGCGCTAGATAACAAGGAGGTAATGAACTCATCATTCAAAACGCAACCAGAATTCCTGACAGTGTAACATGTGTACTTCTGTTTATAACATATATGGCTTTTTTTGGTATAACCTGCACTACATCATAACTGGGAGGAAAACCCCTATGTGTGAAAAAAGCGGTACCAGGTTTATCTTAGTAAAGGGGAGATCGGACACTGGAATTCACTGAATACTGATTTGTGAGTTAAGTACGGTGTGAAGTGCTTACACAAATTTTTTCTTTTAATCTTCATTTAAAAATTATGATCACCTTTTAGCATCTCCATTTAATAATAATAATAATAATAATAATAATAATAATAATAATAGAAACCTAGAGAGATTAAGTATCTTTTCAAATCCAAATTTACATTGTGAATGAATGGCTGCACCAGAAAATAGATGCTCCTAGGTGTATTTGTGGCAAAATTCACAATTTTCTCACTAAATCATACTACATTTCTCTTATACCACTTATTCATTTATTCAAAAATACTTATTCACTAGTTATTCTCAGCCAGGTCTGGTGCTAACTTCTAAGGCTAGAAAAATGATTGGTATATTTTTTTGAATGATAGATGACAATAAAATATTAATATAAAATACTGGCATTATTTGAAGGGAGGAGAGATCTTTCCCACATACCACCACTCTACTCAAATGTAGGGAAGTTTTACTATGTAGCAAATCGTAGTTGATGGTGATGGTTTGCGATGGGCCCCAAGCCCTTCTTGCCACACTACTGAATGCTCTAAGAGTGTTTAATACGAATCATTCTAGAGCAAGGACTTAGTTTATATTTACAGAGAGATGTTTTCCAGAGTATGTGGCACTTAAAAAATAGAAGTGTTAGGGGAGCTATGGTGGAACTTGCCGCAAACAGGCGCGGACTTGGGTTAGGCAGAGATACCCATGAAAATGGAGGAGGGGCTGGGAGAGGGAACTGCAGGCGCGGGCTCCCCACCAGCGGTCCCACCACGTGCAGTGCCTCCCAGTCTTGCCGAGGGGCGGGTAACGCGGATTTTCTGGGCCCACCCCTGTAATGTCCGATTCAACACTCTGACGTGGGGCTGCTGCTTCCCATTCTAGTAGGTTCCTAGGGGACACTCCTGCCACTGACCTGAGGGTGCACTTTGAGAACCACTGGTCTACATGACAGTGTTTTCCTATTCTCCTTACACAGAATGGGCCACACACGAACCATCTGGTACGGTCCCTGGGGCAGCTTGTTCCAGCGACCGCCAGTTACCCCCTTGGCCTCACCGGTGAGATCTGATGATCGGCCAGTGTAGGAATAAGGACCTGGGGAGTCTATATGATGAATAGCAAGTCTATCTCTTTTTATAAATTCATGTTTACAATTTTTAAAGTTTTATTTCTGCTGATATGACTTAGAGTTTACTTACGTGTTTACTAAAATCAAAGTAAATGTCAGAGGACCTTGTTAAATGAGAAAATGTGGAAAGTTAAGTAACACAATGATCCCTGCTTTCCCATCACTTCTAAGTAATAGCCCATTGCCTTAAAGGCACTTGGAGGATGCAGCTATGTTTGCGGAGATCTGGCACACATCTGATACACGAAGGACATCTCGTTTATTTCAAGCAGAAGTGAACTCCAGAGGGAGAGACACTTCTTCACATAGAAGAGCAAATTGTGTTTCTTCGTACCTGGCATATAATCCAACCATCAAACTCAATGGGCATGAATTTCTTTAACCTGAGTGAAGTGATAACTAAACATTTCGACCCCAGACTCGAGTGTTTGGTGTAACATATAAAATGCACTCAGCCGAGACCCTAATCCACAGCATTCTGTTTTTCTCCCCTTGATTTATGTTTAGTACTGTGTTAGAAGGTTCTCTTTTCATCCGATTTCACATGGATGCAATGTTTCCTGTCTCTCAGCCAAAGTCAACCTTTTAAGGCCTACCGGGGTATTGTGGGCATATAAATTTAACAAAGCGGAGAGAACGCGGGAATCCAGGACCACCTGGATTCCAGCAGCAGCTCTCCAACCACACAGGTTGGTCAGTGGGCAGGAGGTCAAATGAGGAGGACACAGGGACAAGCCTATGAATCTGACAGCCACAAAGCTTGGGGAAGTAGCGTTCCTGCTAATGGGAGGTGAAAGGAGAGTCAGTGTAATCAGTGTAGGTTAAACAGACCTGGGATGTATTAGTCACGGGTCTTAAAAACAAAGGGTTCTCACAGAACTTGAAAAAGAGACTTCTGCAACTTTACTTCTCAACTTGGCAGCCTTAGGAGGTAGAGGGGCTGGTTCACAAGACCAGAAATTTTATGCAGGCTTCTCTAAAACTATTACCTGCATGAAGTGAGATTGGAGACAGTGTGTGGAAGAGAGCTGTGTGGGAATTGAATTCAATCAAGTGGCTCTCTGGTTTTAGTAATTGTTTTTTCTTCCTGTGGTTATGAGAGATTATTGATAAAGAGCTAAATTATAAAAACCCTCCTGGATTTTTGATTTACATACTTATTAGACCTTTCCAGCTTGCCCCAGATTTCCAATGTGTATTATATCTAATAGTTTCTAAACAAAGTCTGTTATTGTTGATGTAGAATAGGAGACAGCAGATGTGTTTGATAAACACTTTTAACACTTTTGAGAAAAGAACTTTCTGCAACATGATAAAAAACAATTTTGGGGGGATTCATTGGGAGTTATTTATAATCTAAAAGCAATTATTTTGAGTCCGCATAATTTCCCCTAAAGAGTCATTTAATTATAAAAGGGAGAAAATGCCAGCTCTTAATTGGTGTCACCACTCCTTCCCTGCCCTAATCAAGAATCTTGGGATAAAAAAATGGAAAAAAAGAAAGAAAACTGGAATGTTTATTATAATATATCCAAGGATTTGTAGGGTGTTACCAAAGGCAATGAAACTGTCAACATGATTCCTTATAAGTTTATTATGCATCTATGCACTGGCATGTGTTGTACATTTGTTGGAAAAAAGTTTTCTAATATTTGCTTTCAGGGTTCCTTTCCTGAAAACAGCTGGAGAAGTCAAAACTCCATAAGCTGAACTGGACATTTTATTGGTCATCATATGTCAACTACTTAACCAAGACTCTGTCTGCTCCTTCGGCACGCCACAGAGTTAGTGTTTTGAAGATTTCCAGACTGTCTTTATATTTTTCTGTGTCCTTGGAGGTTTCAGAAACTCCTTTTAAGAATCCACAATTTATGCTTAAATTCACATTTTATAGGATTTAATTGTTTGAGCACCGCCAGGGTTAACCCACACTGTCTGCTCTGTAGTACTTCCTGGTTCACATACAGTAGTCACTGGGGGCAGTTGACATCTTCCCCAGAGGTAGCAGATGTGATGATAGATGGTAGTCTTAATGAAGACCGTGAACATTTATCTGTTCAAATATATCTCACTCTCGGCATAAGACACAAGTAGCAAAGATTTCTTTGAGCCAATTTCCCTTTCCTCCTGTCAGATACACACATACCATTTTATCATTCACTATTCCTTTTTGTCTTATAGGCTTCTTACTGGGGTGTGATCTCCCCGGCCTAATACACTAAATGGACCAGGTCTTAGAGTTTTCTTTTGGTCGTAGAGATGTCTGTTGGCCTTGTGCTCCTCCTGTTCCCCTATGTTGCTCCACTCCTGGCCTAGTTCTTCTCCTGGGACATGTAGGCGTCTAGGGTGCCATGTTCTCTTTTATCAATGGGCTAAGGAGAGAAGGCTGGCGGGTGGGCACACTCCTACTTAGAGTGTTTCTGTGAAATACAAATTCTGGAAGATGACAAATGTTCATAAATGTTCCGTGATGGCCAAGATTTATCCCCATGAGGCCTGACTCTAGTGAATCTTTCATTTTATTAAGACTTGAGAGGAGGGGGGTGGCATTTAAGGTGCCTTGAGCTTTCATGCCATGATTTGGTATCAAAACCTTTGAGGTCTCATGTAGAATACTGAATTGATAGGCTGAATGGAGGGGCCCATCGGGCCAATCCTTTACAATCCCACCGTTCTTGGGGCTGGATCATACTGCGACCAGGGCACAGCTACATTGTGGCCTAATCATGCTCAGAGAGGGGTAAGCATCTATGACTGTGGCAGCTGTGGCAGAAATTGTGTCCCCAGGAAAACACGTAGGAATCTACATCTCACTGGTAAGCTTGGATGATCCACCTTCGCCAGTATTGCCAATGGCTGGTGAGAAGCTCGCCAGCAGGAATGAATGAAGCTTTGTCAAGGAACGCCTCTCTGGGGAGATCATTTAAGGTTCATTTTCACAGCAATTGGCAGTAAAAATATTCTAAAGATATTTGTGGTTCTTTACCTGGTATTTGCATATTTAAATTATCCTCTTATGATAATATCACAAATTATAATAAAATCATAAGCATTATGATAAGTGAAATAAGCCAGGTGATGAAAGACAAATACCATATGATCTCACCTAGAAGTGGAACCTAATCAACAAAACAAACAAGAAAGGAAAATATAACCAGCAACATTGAAAGGAAAAAGAAACCAACAGTAATGGGGGGCGGGGGGAGAGTGGTGAAAAGAAGGGGAAGGGTCAAATCAAGGAACATGTATAAAGGACCCATGGACAAAGCCAAAGTGAGGAAGGATTGAGGGTGGGAAATGGGGGAGGGGGGCAGGGGAAAGTGGTGGTGGGAAAATGGAGACAAATATATTTGAACAATTAAAAAAAATTTTAAAAAATGAGCTAAAAAAAATAAAAGGAAACCTCTCCATCACTTTGCTTGGTTTTTCCCAATATTCTTTTGCCTTTATCTTTAATTTTGTTTTCAGTAATTCACAACTCCCTCCCCACCCCCTTAGGTTTGTTCCTTTTATTCAGAATGGAGTGTTTTGAGATATTCTTGGTGAACCAATTAGAAAATATTTTAATTGGTCTTTTAAGCCTATTTTTACATTTGTTAATGGCACTTTTACATTTGGTTTTGGCTCAAGATATTTTAAGTTAAAATTACTTAATGCATTATGTTAAAAAATAAATTATCCTCTTTAATTTTGGAATCAGCTGACTTCAGTGTTTTTGTTTTTGTTTTTAAACAATGTAATATTGTGAATTTTATTGGACAATTGGGCAAATCTTATTATTGTCACATTGTATACACCTCTCTTCATTCCAGTTTTCATGAATATTTCTATGTATTTATATTCATGGAATGTTGCCAGTTGCATATTCTTTCCTGGCATTCACAGAAGTATCTGGAATATAGGAGAAGAGTTCAAGGCAAAACAATTCTATTTGGAATTTATCATAAATGCTGTAGTATACATATGTTTAACCTAAGTGTGAGACTTCAGAGATACTAAAACTTCTTGGATAAGGGCAGACCCCAAGCAATTCATCCTCTGGTAGCTGCTGATCCTATATATCCTTGTCCGGGTAGACATAGAGAACCCTGGGGGCCCCTGTTTCTGTGTTTAGCGTGTCTATTTACCCAGGACTCCAAACAGAAGGTGAATCTTGGAAAAGGTCACGAAATCTGTCAGTCCCATCTCAGTTGACTTGATTTCTCTCTCTCATGCAACTGCTGCTCCTGCTCATTTTGTGGCTAGATCTGGCTTCTCTCTTGGAAACCATGGTTCATACACTGGCTGGGGCTTGATTAGCCTTCTCTTAACCTGAAGCACAAAATCCCCTCTGATGGGATGGGGATCTTAATTACTGGAATGTTGTTGTGGCCTTTTTATTATGATTGCTGTTTTATTTCATCTATGTAAATCTAGAATGAGTGAGACAATCACCTTGGCCTGGTTGCTTCAAGTAACTCCAAGGAAATTATATTTTCCTTAAGAGGACTGAGCAAACTGGGGTGGGCACAGAATACAGCAATGAGGATGGATAGGCAGGTGACATGGCATCTTCTCTTTGGGGAAGAGGATTCGTATGGAGAAGCCACTTGCCGCTCACTTTCATTTATATAAATGACTTTAAGTGAAGGAAGTACATTACTTACCCTGGGTAACTTCAGGGCACAGCACTGGGACAAAAAGGTGACAATTAAAAAGTTTGATTTGGATGCACATAAAGATAATATTTCTATTGGATTGAATTGTCAAAGACTGAAAAAAGTGTTTTGAGAGAATGGCCTTGAATGAGTGGACATTTTGCTCTTGCAGAACCTGGGAAACTGGCTGACCACTCAGCCAGATGGGGCCAAAGAAACTTGTGTGTCCACCTGAGGTTTCACTAGATAAACATCAAGGGTTCTTTCCAACTCTGAGATTGTGGGGGTTGATGATTCTGAAGTCAGTAGCTGAAAGAGGTATTAGGAAAATTGAATATTTGTTGTGTGAATACTGAAAAAATGACAGTGTCTTTGAATGCCCTAGATAGTCACCTCTCTGGACAAAACATTAGACAAAAGGATGTTATAAGGCTTCTTTGAAGACAATCATTGTCTTCTCTATTTAAAGCTGATTCTTTTGGGCAATATTTGTAAAATAAAATATAAGGTTTTGGGTAGTACTTTCCATGGTCATAAGCAGCTTGCTGTTTCTCTAACGATGCTAGCTGATTCCTACAGAATTATGTGTCTTGCGTTGTGGTCAACATGATCATGAAATAAGCTCTTCCATCTTTAGAAACTTCACACTGCAGAACCATCTGTTCCTTTTTACCTAAACCACAGTGGTCCTATGGCTTCCAGCTGCAGTCCCTGTTGCTAATTCATTCCTAAGAGAGATTGGTGGGTCAAATAACCTTAACGGGACTCTTGACCATTCTGTCAACTCTGTTGACTTGTTAGAATTATACAGTTTTCTCTAATGTATATATTTATTTTTTTTCTGGTAGCCTTTTAAGTGAATCATATTTTCTTAACTTACAGATAAATTAAATTCTTTTCATTTTTTGTAGGCATCTATATATTTTTAGGTATCTGGTATCCCCTTGCGTTTTTTATGAAGCAAGCTCCATTCTCCTCATGGTCCCGCAATAAAAAAAATTAAAGCCAAATATTTAGGAAGTTAAAATATGCAACTTTCTCAGTTTAGTTGTGATGTTAGAAAGTACATGTATATGAAACAAAAGGAAAATACCTTATAATAAAGTGAATTTTTCGTATCTGTGCAAGTGCTGTTGAGGAATCGCACAGTATTATCTATCCTTTCTGCTTACTGGTTTGTGAATCATTGGGAATTTCTCTTATCTCTCCATGTTTCACACTTCAAACATTTTGGCTCACAGTGGATCACATTCGTTTTGCATGATAGTCAATATTCTTATCAATAGGATGACCCTGTGATTATACATTATATTCAAATATTTGCTTTATTACTTTTCCTCCATTCTATTATCTTCCATGGTAATTCCTATTAAATAAATGATGTCTAAATCTAGACATCATTGTAATTTCTCTCATATTTTCTATCTTTCTCTTTTAATGATGCATTCTGGGAAAATCTATGTATATGTCATAAGTACATACATATATAATGCTTAGAAATGAGGGTAGAAGGATACACTGTAACATGTTAACAGTAGTTAACATTGGAATTATGAGAATGAAGAAGGACTTTCAAGTTTTACTCTATATTCTTCAATTATATCTAAAATTGGAAAAGAGCATTCCAATTTGTGAGCATTTGTGAATTGACCGTAATAAAAATTAGAAATATTTAATATATATGTACAAAAGAAACTAAAAAAACCCTAGTATTTTATTAAAATCCCTTCTAATTTTGTTTAATTTGCTTACTATATGAATTTTTGAGAAAGATGTTTTAAAGCCCAGTGTTATGTATTTCTAATGTATTTGCTTTAAATAATTTAATGATATTTGGTGCATTTATGGCAATACATTTTCTTGGTATAATACATACATGCCCACTGCTTAGAATGGTGTCTAGTGTATATTGTGCTCAATATAATTTTACTGAATAAATGAATAAATGGGCGAGGTATCTAGAAATTATCTATTCCCAAGTTTTACAGTACATCGAGTCCCTAGTGCCTTCCTTCTGTTTGGAGATCTGTTCAGAAGATTTTATCCTGAGTCAGAAACATGGGTTAGGTACTCTGAGGGTCATAGGTACAACTCTTCCATAGCTCTGTGGCTAAAAATGCTGCCAGCCCAGAACTTTATAGCTGAAGTTTACTCCTAGTTCTCACTGCCACTGATCTTGGCATCTGGATTATGCTCAGAAAACTAATATTTTCCCAACTCTCTTCAGTGTCTCCATCAGTCTGGTTTTATCTGCTTTATATCTTCCTAAAACGTTGTCAACATTCTTGACTGTTGGTGGCATTCTTCTTGAGAGAACTTCATCAGCCACCTTGACTTAGACATTGTACTGAATGCTTTTGATCTATATGTATAGTTTTACCTTCAGGTTAGCTGATGCTTTCTTCTATTACATCTTTGAATACTGTATTTCTTCTGGATGTTCTATTCAGAAACAAAAACTAAATGCATGTTTCAGCTCCACTCAGTATTTTCCATGTAGACCATCTATTCTCACTTTATTCTGTTCTTTTTTACTGCATTTTGACTATGTAAGTCTTTGACTCTGAATGCATGACACCCATTCATTTTTCTGTTGTATGTTTTCTGTTGTTTTCTAAAATTTAAAATATGTTCTCTTGCATTATTCATTTAAATCTTTAATTGTTACATTTTAGTTTATTGTATTATCATGTAATTTCTCTCTCATCTAGTTTTAATAGTACAATGTAGTTGTGGTCTAAAATTTTCTCCTTTTTCTAGGGGCAAAGATACTTCAAGATAGACCAAATCTCACTCTTGCATGCTCTCTACCCTTCTTTCTTTGATTGTAGATTTATTTATAGATTACATATATATGAGTTTATATATATATTTGTATTCTTGTTTTGTCAGTGTGGAAAGCCTTTCTAGGCTTGCTACTTTCCCCAGAATCATATATTGGCTACTTGGACTATATCTGTGCCCACAGGGGCCAACCTCATGGGCATATAACCAGTGCCATAGCCTCATGTGAGGGTTTAATGCTCTACAGCTGTCATCTTGAAATTCTTAATTTTATCTCTGAATTTGTATTTTGTAAGTAAAGTCCAGTGGGACAGTGACTCAGCTCACACATCTGGGCCTCTCTGTCTGGATTACCTGCCCCCTGCTTCTTGGTACCTGTTCTTCCCCTTCCTCACTCCCTTTACACACCACTTGTCTTTAGTGGGTACCTGGGAAGGGGTATGAGGATGGTGAGGGTCAGGCCAGGGTCATGAGGTATGCATGGGGTGGCCTCTGGGCATGGCGGCAGGAGGGAAGTGCCCTGACCTGCTTAAACTGGCAGGTCCATGTTGAGGAAGACTTGCAGCGGGCATGGACCTCTGGCCCAATTCCAATCTAGACCTTGTGCATCTTCATGTGGAGGTTGCTGTCCCTTAGGATCAGGACTGTGCAGGCCTGTGGGCGGGGGAGATTGCCTTTGCTATGTTAACTAGGTTGGTTGGGCAGCCGGCAGAGGGGGCAACCCAGCAGTAAACATACCATGCATGAGGATTCATTGGGCGGGGTCCCCCAGGTGCCTGTGAGGGTGTGAGCTTGTCCAGATATGTCTGTATGCTCCAGGAAGCATGACATATAATGGCAGATAACCCCCCCATCCCGATGCAGTTTGAGAGAGAGGGGGAGAGCACCTGAGAAAATGGAATGTTTTGGATTTTAGTACCTTGAACGGCACTTGCCCTGCTTTTTGAACCCAGCCCCACTTGACAAATTATGTACCTGGCTCTGCTCGTGGGTGCTCTTCAGACCCCTCACCTTAGAACCCAGCCTACAGGGCCCATGGGATGGGTTTAAATTGATCAGGATGGTCACTCATCTGCCTGAACTGCACGGATCACAGGAGTAATTCCAGGAATTTTTGTGTATAATAGATTCTTTTAAACTGCATGGTTGTCTCTCTGCAGTAGTGCCCCCCACCCCGCATCCATGGTTTTGCTTTTCTTGGTTTCCATTACCCATAGTCAATGGTGGCCCCAAAATTTCCAGAAATATAAAATTTGTAAGTTTTAAATTGTGCACTGTTCTGAGTAGCTGATACAATCTCATGCCGCCCTAGGCTGTTCTGCCCAGGAAGTGAACCATCCCTTCATCCTGCATACCTACTCTGTGTACTACCCTCAGTCAGTCACTTAGCGGCTGTCTCGGTTATCAGATTGGTTGTGAGAGACAGAAAGACCACACTCACTTAACTTTTACTATAATGTATTGTTATAATTGTTCTATTTTATTAATTATTGCTGTTAATCTCTTAATTGGGCCTAATTTGTACATTTACATTGATCATAGATATTATATAGTATAGGAAAAAACATAGTATATCTGAGTTCAGTACTATTTGCTGTTTCAGGCAGCCGCTGGGGGTCTTTGAAATGTCTTCTCCATGGATAAAGGGGGCTACTATAGTATGGACAAACTCCATTAAATTCAAGGATTCTTACTAAGCAATGGCTTACGGAGAAAATGCTGCCTTCTTAAGAGAATTGTGATTGCTCTCCTTTTTGTGGATGTGTTTGTCATGGTGATATAAACTCCAGTTAGAAAAAAGCCCCCCACCATTCTGGCTTTGGGTGGCAAGACACAGGTACTTCTTCTCTTGAAGCTCCTTTTGATAATATTGGTATCGTATGTGTCAATGGGCCAAAGTAGATCATTTCCTGTCTCTGTCTTCTTTTCCCTGGCTTCCAGAAAACACATGCTCAGGTTAGGTGTTGAGTGTTTTGTAGGAGGAGCCAGGACAGCTATTCAGAAATTGGGTCAAAGACAGCTAGCTAGTCAGGGTGTTTTGACTCTGTGCTTTCTCTTCCAAATATGCTTTGTGTTTTCTGCTGTTATTCATACAGGTTTCCATCCTTTTCCTCTCTTAATTGGGACATGTAAATGAGACTGGACACCTTTCACTTTATGTGTTTTCTGTAATAACTACGTTATACTCTGGAGAATGTAAATTTGCTTAAACTTGTGCTAGGTATGGGAAAAAAAATCACTCAAAGGTTAAAATGATATGGTTGCATAATTCTTTAGTATCCCTTCTTTAGTATCCCTCGTGATGAAGTTCTTTCCTTTATTCTACTTTCCCTTCAAGTTTTCTTATTTTGAACGATCAGTTACTGTTTGGGGGGTGTTAATAAGCCTTAATTTGTTGCAGTCATTCCCAGCAGTTCTATCATTGTCAACTTATACAGACTCTATAAACATTAAGCTAAATGGCTGTATAACATTCCAATATACCTTGGTATACTTAATTAATCTATTATTAGACAATAGCTTGCTAATAATTTTGCCATTCCAATTAATGTAGAAAACATCTTTGAGAATATATTTTTTATTGTATTTCAAATTATTTCTCAGGGTTGGTCCCCTCAAACTGGAAATATACACATATTTATAAAGCGTTCAGTATATGTTGTGAATCAGTTTACCAGAAAGGTTATATCAGTTTAGATCTATGGCTTGTTTGTCCGCCTTGTTTGCCTTGGGTATTACCACTTAATTCATGAGAAATGGTATCCTGTTTTGAGACAGGAAACGTGTTCAAATGTTTTCAGCCCTCTCTCTTTTCAGGCTTTTAGTTGAAATGAGAAAAAGAGTTATAATCTTCAGAGCATAATAGACTTTAGAAAACATATTGAATTGTTAGAAATTGCCGTGATAAATCTTCTGTGTTCAGTTGCACAGAGGGAAAAAAAGTATCTTAATAGGGGTGTCTTTCATGGTCCACCGCAACGGTTGTAGCTCACTAATGCTATGGAGAGTGAATGGCTGAGGCTAGCCAGATGCCCCAGAACATTCTAACCCAAGGTAGACAAGCCAGCTTCATGTGTCATCTCATAAACAGCAAGAAGTCGTTCAAGGGCTGTTAGTTCACTAGATGGGAGGAATTTACTTTTCACCAAAGGTTCATTTAGTAATTCATATTTCCTTTATGATCAACATGCGTTGTCAGTTACAGCTCTTACCTGGAGTATCTTTCTAAGACATAAATTTAACTAGGTGTACATTTGTGATGAAATGTTTAAGTGACTAAGGAATATGTACAACGACACACATGTGCTATTTAAGCAAAAGTGTAAATGAAGCAGAATTTAGAAACAGTAGTCGTAGCGCTAAGACCGAATATTACTTATTTTTAGTTGAGCAAGGAAAATTAAACTACTTATAGCAATGCTATTATTTGCCCTGGTGATTTAATCCTACAAATATTTCACAAAGTAATATAAATAGAAGCATATGTGAAGTGTGGGCAACAGGAACCATGTCACATTCTCTAAATAACCATGAATTGATGAATAAAAAAATCTTACATGTTTATAATCTCTAAGAATGTAATTCAACTATAATATATATTTTGTTTAAACTAAGAAACTCAAGTCTTTTGGCCATCATTTTTCTTTATTGATTCAAATGAGTTCGTGAGCACAAAAGGGTATTACAAAGCCATAAATTGCTAGTAAGTTGCCACCACACAAATGTTTCATAAGAATTTCCCGAGAGAGAATGAGTATGGCTCAGGAAAGCAAGCCCAGGGAGGGGTGGATTTGGAAGCCGGAGGGACTCTCTTGACGGAACATGGTTATCTAGGATCTTGAGTACCTACTGTATTGGTCCTTTTGTTTATCGAACAAAATCGTTGCTGAGCTTTTCTGTACTAGCCACTGTTGGAGGTGCTTGGGACACATCAGTTCATGAAATCAGTGCTTGCACTCTGGGGAGGGGAGAGAGAAAAGACGCAGTGCGCAAGATCAGTAAGCCAGTTGTAACACACATGGGGAGGTAAGTGCTACGGACAGAAGCCAAATTAGGGGAGGTGAAGGGTTAGGACCCTGTGCTGGGGAAGGGGTGAAGTTTTGAGCAAAGGCTTCAAAGAGGCAAGGGGTGTTAGTCAAGAGGTTATCTGAAGAAAGAGCTCAGAAGAACCGCTTAAGGAAAGTCCGACGTGGGAGCATCCCGGGAACAGCAAGGTCACTGCCTGGGTGGAGGGATCGAGGGCAGGGAAGATGCAGATAAATTCAGAAAGCCACCTGGGAAGGGGAGCATCACACAGGGCCAGGCCAGCTGCAATAAGCACCTCGGATTCTATTCTGCGTGAGATGTGGTGCCGATGCCGACATTGGATCGGGAGAGTGGCTTGATGGGACTTGCATTTTGAAAGGAGGTTTCTAGTTTCTGTGTTGACATACATCATTCAGCATCAGCTTAAAAATCCAGGCAGGAGGTGTGGTGAATGTGGTAAATCATGGCCAGATTCTGAATGTATTTTGAAGGTAGAACCAATGGGATTTGCCAGTTCATAGGATAGGATGTGTGAGGAGTGGTTTTCAGATTCCTGGACAGTTCCTTGGATTCTACACTGTTAACTTTGTTCTTGGTGTTGAGGCCTCCTGACATCCTCGTGAGTCTGAGTCTTTTTCTCTTATCACGTAGTATTGATGTACCTTCCCTCTGTATTGCTCTCCTGATTTCAGGTGTCTGGCTACATCATTTGAACAGTCACTCGACCTAGTCCTCCATTGGGCCTGTATTATTGGCCCTGATTTCATCTTTCAGCACTTTGGCCTGAGGTCTCTATACTGGAATTTGTTACTAGCTTCTACCTATAGTACAAGTGCTAACTATAACGGCAATAATTATTATTAATTCATTAGTTAAACCGCAATGAGAATGGGTCAAGAGTTATTCAGGATTTTTTTTAAAGCAAGGGAATTTTTATTTTTTCAACCCCTGGCTAAATAAGACCCTATCTTGGTCCCACTTAAAGTTGAATAAGTTATCTCTGGAAAATAAATATATTCAAGAAAGTTTCCAATACTTATGGCCTCATTTCCCTTATCCAGGACCAAAAAATCTATTTGGTTATAGAAATTAGGATGAGTTAAAATTCTTTAAGTAAAAAAGCATTTTGAAATTCAATTGTTTTGTAATTTGGCTAGTAGATAATTGGGATATTTAAACAGTTACAAGTACAATAAAATTAATAAACTATTTTTGAAAAGTAGCTCTTGTTTGACAACGTTTTGTCGTATGTGTAGAGAAGTGCTAGGTTTGCTCCATTCACACAATTTACGGGTACAGTCTCATCTGAACTCCATTTGACCTCCTCTTACTTGAAATGGGCTGCATAGGAAAGCAGCAAAATACTTTCAAATAAACATCTCCTAAAATGCGTTTTAACCTTGGATCTGGAAATCTATAAAAAATACATTTTTTCCTAGTACATTGATAACACGGAGAGAATTCCTTACAGCTGAAAATTATGGTATTTAAAGGTTTCAATATGTCTTTCCAGGTTTCAAGTTGGCAGCAGGCCAGTGACTGAATGGCTACATTTGAAAAGCCCATCTTGCCTCCACTTTTTAGCTTTTCTCATTTTTCACATCAGTGCTTGCTCCCAGAAAATATTTAATCTATTCTTTAAAAGTTCATTCATTTTTCTATTACTCTAGATACAAATCTCCCCCTTCCCCCCCAAATCTTCAAAGAATAAGTAAAGGACATAACAAATCCCTGAAAATCCTAGAGAACCTGGCCATCCTTAAATGGATAAGCACAGACGTTTTGGCTTAGTTCCTTATAAAACTTAAATAAATGTTTACATAAGAATCTTAGTATTGTATCATTATTTTCAGATCAACTTCTAAACTGGTTTGTAACAAACATACCTTTTGTGGTGTGTGTGGCTTGCTGAGCAATCTCAGTGGTTTAGAGCGTCTGTGTTACATGTAATTTAAATACCTTTGAATTTTCCTTCCATAAACCATTGATTGACCACATAATGGGGGACTTCCAAACCCCACTCTTTTGGCTAGTGCTCCATATCCTATTGTGTGAACTGAAATACGGCAAACCCTCCCCAGCGGAAGGTTTCTCTGCGTAACCACAGGAAAGACTCAGTGTAAAAGCTCCGAGCCTTGGAGCATGAAAGGAAGGGAGATACATTTGTACCACTTTACAAAAATGCTTTTTGTTGTTGTCATTGTTTCTGAGTAATGCTCGTCCAGAAGTAATGATTTTTTACTCTACTGTCAGCTCTTGGAAAAGATCAAGAAAAACCTCGATTTTTGCCTCTTAGGCTGCCTGAGAATGTTTATGACTGTGACAGAACTTGCCTCTTGTGGTCATTTGCAAATTAAATCTATTGCAGAGGATATGTGTACGAACCTGCCTGGGGACCATTTGTGTAAAAGTTAATAAAGTGTATTTACTGGCTGTATGGCCTTAAGCAAGCAGAATCAAAGGTAACTGGAGAACATTTAAAAATGAGGAAAAATGGGACCGTAAAAAGAACATGAATAATATCAGGTGCTTTGGAAATAGAGGTCACCTTAATATATGGGAAAATTTATGCATGGAGTTGGGGAACGTACACCCCAGAAAACCCCAGCTGGTGTGTTGCGCTGGATTTATTTTATACTTAGGGATAGTTGCTGCCCTCCTGTTAGGTAGCAACCTAAGTAAGGGCTGGCCTGATGTTTCTGTTTTTACATGTGTTTCTTTGCTTAGGAAAGCTTTTCTTCCTCTTCTATGTCAAACTCTGCCCTATTGTAAACTTTGCCTTAGTTTTTCTCTTTTCTTAAACTATCCTTAAGCTGTTATCTTCCACTCAGCACATGTTTCGTTAATGTGGCACAGCTCTGCTCCTGCTTCTGCAGGGCATTGCATATATATATATATGGTAGCACATAGATCCTATTTGTTGGGACAAAGGTACCTCTTGATTTTCTTCTGTTTCCTTTATATAACCTAGAACAACAACCTTCCCATGGTAGGAATATTTAACTGTGGTGTTGGCTATGCTAGAGAACTGAACCAGGCATATTAAATCGTTCTCAGCAGAGCTCTGTTGGCCCTTCGGGTAGAAGAGATCTGCTCCCCCTGCACCCCCAACTGCAAGATTTGTAATATCCTTGGCCCCAACACTACATGCCAATAATCCCTCAAGACATTTGAGAACCCACAGTGCCTCCTGGGAGGTTGTCATTGCCCTGGTGGAGAGTCAGTTCCTTCCATGATAGAACAATTAGGAACAATTTACGGGCTGTTTTACTGGTCCATCTCCTACACTGAAATGAAACTTCAGGAGAGCAGGCACTGTTTGTTTGTTTGTTTGTTTGTTTTTTCTTCCATCCGTGGTATTCCCTGTGCTCAGCACAATGCCTGGCACAGAGTAAGGTCTTAATAATTTAGAGAATAAATTTGCGCATAGACCATTCTATCCTTATGGGTTTTTGTAAACTATTTTTGGCAAAAGCAAATAATTTTAGCAACAACTTACCAAATAGTTTGTTGATGGTCTGAGTTAAAATAGCATCCACTAGTTCCAAACAGAGATTAGTTTAGATATTGGCAGAATGTGGCTTTCATTAAAATGTACCACTACCCTTACTAGGAAACCTTGGAAAAGTCAGAGATTTTTTTCTTTTTTATACCTAGTTTCTCTGACTATGTAATAAGATAATTAGTAACACTTGGCTTTTACCTGTTAAGCCAACAGTAATAATTCTTGTCAGGATCTGTGGAAGACAAGTGTTGTGTATGTAACAAAGAAAAACTTAAATGGTCATTACCACTTGACAATGCTTAATATTATCCTCTTTTGCTTTAGAAATGATGGAGGCATCTGTCACGGTCTGGGGTCCACTCGATTAAGCTCCCAGCTAGGCAAAGTCAGGGATTACAAAGAAAAGTTATAAGCAGATGCCTTACACCACTAACTAGGTATAATATTGATGGTTATCAATCTTGCACATGTTATATTTGGCATTTTTTGGTAACCATTTCCTCAAATATGTAGAGTCTATGCTGAGGAGTTAAATTAACATGATTGTCTGTCTTCATTACCTTTGTCACTTTGAAGGATAAAAATGTTTTGTTCTATAGTTGCTTCTCAAAGATTTATTCAAATATAAATCTTTTTATTTTTCCAAATCAGGACTCAAAAACTTTCCAAGGTCAGAATTCATTCAAGATGCATTAGTCTCCTTTTGAACATTAGTTTAATTCCCACCAGTTGTGCAGACTCTAGGAGTAGTAGCTGTTTGAGTTTGCTGGTAGCTTGGCAGCGTTATTTCCAGGGTTTTATTGGGCTTACTATTTTGCTAAAGGCTTAACAGGCTCATTTTCAGATTCTTAATCAAGAACAAGTTTAATGATTGAAGGTAATTATCTCCAGATTAGAAGGGCTTTTAAAAATTTATCAGCATTCCAAAATTTAACAAATAGCTCTCTGATAATCTAATTAAAATCCTACTTTTGCTGCCAGGCTATTTCAAGCCAGTTACTCATTCAAGCTCTTGTATCAAGCCATTAGGCTTTGAAGCTGTTTCTGCCACAGAAGTTGGCCTGCATTGCTAATATTCATGCTGTTTCCTGGAGGAGGATGGTCTGAAAGGATCAGGTCTGTTGTCTTATTGATTTTTAAAGGGGGTCATCTTAGTTTTCTGTAGTTATTAAGGCGCTGTTTGCCTTCCTGAAGTGGCGAGTCCTTTGGCTCTGCAGTCTACCTACTTGTGCAGAACAGACACAATTATTTCTAGCAGCAAATCAGAATCAGCTGCTTTGCATCATAATGAAAGGTTTTTCACTTTCCATTAGATTTGCACCTTAGATGGTAATTAAATTTAGGAACCATATTGTAAAGGAATTTGGTCTAGTTTAGAACTCTGGAATTTTGATGGATAATTACACACAGAGAAAGCCCCATGCTGTGCATGGGAGCTGCTTGTTGAAGCTGGGGGCAAAATCATTTTTTCATCGTTCTGAAAATAATTTGGACTTCTTAAATAAGCCTTATTTACCCAATGGTGTACCTAAACCTGGGGCTCACTAGCTGTTGTTTTAGAAGTAGCTTCAATGTTGAATTGTAGCAATAGCATTTCTGCGCCATCGAACAGCCAGAAAGATCTCAAGGATGGTTAAATGAAGACTCAGGGAGGAAGCACAATTTGTCAGGCATTCCAAGTTATTTGTTTTCAGTTCTATTGCTCCCCAGGCAGGTTTTATTTAGTCTTTTCTCCCCCTTCCTACTTTTCCAGAGGATTGAGCGGCAGCACTGAGAGGGGATGGGGCTGAGGGAGCCGCAGAAGGGCAGAGCAGGAGTTTCAGACCTCATCCGGGAGCAGATTGATGTGCTTCTAATTATCAGCATGTGGGAGTTTTGTCAGAAATCTGGGCTTGTGATTCCTTTTGTTCTTCTGTGTCTATTGTGGTTCACATTTTAAATGGTATGCAAATATGATTTATAGTGCATGGCATGATGCTCTCAGAGAAAACTGGGCTGTACAAGGCATGCACACTTGAGCAGGGCGGGGCTGCATGTGAGCAGCATGTTCTGTGGGTGACGAAGGAACATGCCAGCACCGCTCTGAGGGAGACTGGGGAGTAAACAACATGTGAAAGTTTGTTCTGTGCAACCAAGATGGCTTCCTTCCCTGTGGTCTGGGAGCGCAGTGGGAAGGCCGTTTCTGAAACTGTTGCAGGAGCTGTTAAGTAGCATTCCTGCGCTGTTGAGAAAAGAGGACACATGATAGTGATGTTTCCCATCAGGCAGAACTTCATGCCCCGACTGTATCAGACCTAAGGAGTTCATCTGTCACCATTCCTGACAGCCACTTGATTACAATGTCCACATTAGCACTTTTCATACCATGTTGCTAAGGTCTTTCTAAGTTTTGGCCCGATGGCCCTGATGGATGGCCAACCAATGGTGCAGGCTGAGCACCCTGCCAGTGGCTGACTCAGGGCATCAAGTGGCCAACTCTGATCCCTGCAGATACTCAATGAGGAGAACTCACTTGATTGAAGCATAAATCATTCAGTCACTCAGTAAATCTACGGTGAGTACTTTGCTGAGACGGAAAATAAATATGCTTCCAAATGGAAGAAATGAAAATAATTAGCATACATTTGATTTTAAAAGCCTGAAAAGAAGAACTGGGTTTAATCTCGTTATACTCTTGTAAGCCTTGTTAACACCATGCAGCTATATAGGGACTCCCAATCTTGGAAAACGTGTCTAACATGTAGTCCCAATAGCCACGTTTCTTTTAACACATTGTTATACACGTAGGGCATTCATTTTTAAATTGTAAAATGAGGACATTGGATTAGGATTGGCTTTTGAGGAAATCGTTCTTTCAGATCCCTCTGTTGCCACTTACTCTTTCTGGGAGTCTTGAAAAATTTAGTCTTTCTAGTTTTCTGTTTGTCCATCTTCAAAATCATACCTACTCTATAGGGCGGTTGTGTTCATGCTAATGCATGTGAACTGCTTAGAGTAAGTGACTATGTGCAGCTCATCTTTGGTGAACCTTATCACAAGGCCCCCTCTCGATGCTAAGCGACATTGGTCCCGAGATGCCCGTCATTATAATCGTTACACTTCCCTGCACTCAAGGTCTGGGTCAGGGGCTTTGAAGAACATCCAAACTGTATCAGAACCTTAATCATTTGTCATGGAGAGGGATTTGAATTTTTGGCTCTTTACTCGTCTAAGGACATCGGTTTTGGTTCCTCGGGGTTCTGCGTGCGGCGTGCCAGCCCCTGTCTGGACGCTTCCTGTCCTCAGGAAGCCGCTGGAGCAGGCCTAGAGGAGAAGGGAGCAGGAGCAAGGGCTTTCAGGAACACGACGGGGAAAAACAATTTTCCAGGAAAAAACACAGGTCTCCCACGGGCCCATGGTTTTGCAGTCACAGCACTACAGGAAAGGGGCAAGATATCCGAGTGTTGCGGATGGAGAAGAAAGGCCAGAAGAGAACAAGAAATCATTCTGCCATAGCGAGAGGGAGGCAGATTGTGGGAGTTGGAGTGGGGGACAGGTGAGGCACTGAGTGAGGCACAGGAAGGGAAGTGCCAAAAGCAAGTTTCATCTACTTCCAAACTTTGCCTCGGGGTCCCTTCCTCCAGGGAGACTTTGCTCAGCTCTATTGTTTTTCCTTTTTCTCTTTTTGGAGAAATGAGTCAGGGAAGGGATGGCCTTAGTGAGTGGATTCTGCTGTGTCCCTGAGACACAAAAGGGGCCAGGCTGGGGACTTGGCCAGGTTTTATGTTGCATGTGTCAGCCTCTGTGGTTGGCTCATTGGACACTCTGCAGATGATTGGCGGGTAGTGGAGCTCAAAGCAGATGCCGCCTGTCCATCTGGCTTCTCTGTCCAGGTCTGCTACCTCACCTTTGTGCAAAAGGCAGCCATTTCATCCAGTTTTATAGATCCTCTCATACCAACCCCTGGTTCGTTTCAGGATTTTACTAATGTTTTATAGTGATGGAGGGAGCATGGGTTGGTAGTGAAGCTGAGCAGGGTGTGTCTGCAGGGTTGCTCACAGGAAGTAACCATAAAGCAAAACCTTGGATCTCGGTGAGCTAGTGAGGGTTCTCCAGGGAAGCAGAACCAGGAGGAGGGAGGTTTCCGTCTTAGTCGGAAGGCCTGAGAACCAGGGGAGCCGATGGTGTAAGTCCCAGTCCACTGGCGGGAAGGTTGAGATGAGATGTCCCAGCTCCAACTGTGATGCAGGAAAGGGGAAGGGTGACTCTTCCCTTCACCTTTTGTTTCTCTTTAAGCTCTCAAGGGATTGGGTGATGCCCAACTCCCTTGGGAGGGGTAGCCTACCAAGTCCATTGATTGAATGCAAATTTCACCCAGGATCTCCCAGAAACAGTGTTTAATCTAGGCACCTGTGGCCCACTCAAGTTGATTCATGAAATTGATTCTCATGCTCACCATCTAACTTGGTTCTTTATTAAATAAAATCTATTTCATGTGTTTTTCCCTCATTGTTTTCCTCCTTCTCTCACTGAGAATAGACATTTATCTTCTAGTACTATGCACAGTTGTTTACCAACTATCTTTTTGATATTTTAAAATATTTTTAAATATTACTGAGTAAATATTGAATTTACTGGAAGGTGGTCACTGTTTCTACCAAATAATCATTTGGCTGTCTAAAAGGTCAATAATTTTTAAGTAACTTTTTTTCGTCTACTTCTATAAAAAGAGAGTGAATCTTCTTTTAACATATATATCACATAGGACATACTCCAGATTAGTGATTATTTTGTTGTAATCATGAGTTAAATTCAACTCTTATAAAATCCACATTAAGCACATGTTGAATGATAAAAATGACATGTTGGTTGATTTCCTGATGGTGTTTTCTTGAAAATGTTCTGTAATTGATTGCTAGCATGATAGAAATGTTTTTGCTAGAGAAGAAGATAGTAATAGGATAGTCATTTCCTGCCTAATGCTTATTATAATGAGACTTTTAAATGGTGACTTCCAACTTGTGTATTACTGACTCTATATTTTGGAACTGGAAATTGAGAAGCAATTGGCATTGGTCAAGGACACCAAAACCACAGAGATGAGCTATGATTGATAAAAACCAGAGTCACTGGAATGCAACCAAAGAGAAAATACATGAATAACAGTTTCATATAAAGCATTTCCAGAGATGATGTTCAACTCTTTCTACAGGGAAAGCTGACAACTTAAAGAATACAGCTAATTTTTCCTTATTTTTCTTCAGTTATTTTTGGGTTTTATATTTATTTGTCTTCTTCTTATAAAATCAGGTAGGCTCTAATTATAAATGAAGCTCACACCGATTTTACTGCATTTAGAAAACTTTGGAGGCTTTAAAGGAAAAATCAGTGTCTGTCGTCATCTTAGTGTCTGTATTAGTTTTTGCTGTGTAACATACCAAACCCCAAATCTAATGGCCAGTAAAACCCCAATTATTTTAGTCAGTAATCCTGAGGCCTGGCCAGCTGTATTGCTCTTCAGGCTGAAATGGTCAGCGGGCGGTTCAGATGGTGACTGGCTCTTGGGCACCTTCTGTCACGTGTTTTATCTGGTGATTGGTGGCTGCTAGGTCTGGCGGCCTCAGGTGGGATGGCTTGTGTCTCTCTCTCACAGGCCGCCTCCTTCCCTGTAGGTTATTCCAGGCTTCTTTACATGGTGGTCTCCGGGTTCCCGGAAGCAGCATGAGGGCTAACTCCCACACTGAGCTCTCGCTAAGTAAACCTTCGCTTGCTTCACGTTGGCCAGGCTGGGTCACATGGGCGCAACTACTCAAGACTAGTGAAGTGGAAGGCGCTGTCCTAGCCACTGTTGCAAGCAACATAAAAGGCAACCTGGGCCTTGATTTATATTCAGCTTTGTGCCTTTCATTTCTTACTTGAAAAATTACTATATGGGAACCTACCTATTAAATAGTCTTCAGAAATATGATTGTTAATGGCCATATAAAATTAAAAGTGTGCTTGTATTATAATTAATTTACATAGTCCCTACTAGAAATTAGGCAGCTTTTATTATTTCTCTATTCTAAAAATAAGCAATACACAACCTTAGCCCTTGAAGCTCTTGATAGAAATTGCCAAATGCCCCACCTCCAAGAAAAAAAAAACACCCTGAAACAATTATATTCTCAACTGTTTGAACAGTTATATTCACTGTTTGAGAATATCAAATTTACAACCATCAATTTAGGCTAGCATATATTTGGACAATTTTTGTTAATTTAATAGGTAAAAAGGAATATTTTCAAATACATAATTTCTTAAAGTATCAAACATTAAGCACATTTAAAAAATAACATTTTCTTCTGTAACCCATTAGTTATTTTGAAGAAATTTTTTTCTGTTGAAATAAATAAAAAATTAAATTTATGGATGTGAAATGGTCCAGTTAGGTATGGGACTCAAAATAGCCACTTTCATTTTTTAATTTTCATTATTTTTAAAGATTTTCTTTACTTTTAGAGAAAGGGGAAGGGAGGAAGTAAGAGAGAGAGAGAAACATCAATGTGTGGTTGCCTCTTGCATACCCACTACTGGGGACCTGGCCTGCAGCCCAGCCATGTGCCCTGACTGGGAATCCAACTGGTGACCCTTTGGTTCGCAGGCCAGCACTCAATCCACTGAGCCACACCAGCCGGGAAAATTACCCACTTTAATTAAGCAAATACTTAGGAGGGAAATCAGAGTAACACTTCGAAAAAAATTTAGGTTGCGTTATTTGTGTTGGAAAAGGGAGCAGTAAATGTAAGATTAATTAATGCTGAGAATCCTAGAATTTTGTTTTTAATTTGAATGTTGAAGTAATATAAAGATGACGTTTTAACAGAAATGTTAGATGTCATAGAATGTCATACAAACAACTTCCCTGCACAGAATTCACATATTTTTTCTTTCCTTTGAAAGATTTTATTTATTTATTGTTAGAGGGGAAGGGAGGGAGAAAGAGAGGAGGAGAAACATCGCTTGGTTGACTCTCGCACGCCCCCAACCAGGGACCTGGCCCACAACCCAGGCATGTGCCCTGACTGGGAATCAAACCTGCAACCTTTTGGTTTGTAGGACAACACCCAATCCACTGAGCCACACTAGGGTGGGTCAATTCACATAATATTTCTGATCACAGCTTAGGTGATAAAAATTCAGATTTAATTTTTACAGTCTGGGCAATGCACGTGAGTTAGGATCATGAAAACCTTACATTTTGCACTTTCTGACTTTAAAAAAAAATGCATAAAGTAGTTTTTCAAAATGCTTCTGAACTAGAGCTCGAGAAAGTATTTTGAGGACAGGACACACGATGTAAAGAAAGCGCAGGGACCTGCTGTTAGCAGCAGTCAGGAGGCACGCAACTGGCTGCGCTTCGAGACGGGGCTGATGACGTGGGGAACCGTTGATGCTCACGACTAGGACCCATTTGTAGACCTGAAAAGGCTGGCAAGATGCTGATCCCCCATTAGCAGTGGGCAATTTTATAACACACGACTTTAAATAGGAAAGAGGAAGGAAGGAGAGAGGAAGACTTTGAATTGAGTGCAGGGGTGAAGGTAATGTCTTCAAGCTGTTGACATGCACTGATTGTGACTCTTGCGGTGAGAAAGAGGATGTGCGCTCTCAGAAAGAAACCACTTGTGAGAACTTTGCCAGGCAAAATACTCACCTCCTACATCAAGTATGTCTGCTACGGTTCCAAAAGAGGGACACTAAAAGTGCTTCAGCCTTAGGATACATATGGTTTTACAGGGTATATTATATTGTTTCATTCTCTGATGTCTTTTACTTATTCCAAATTGTTTGCAAACATTTAATTCGTGTGCTACAATTCAAAACATATGCCACTGGAGATCAGTCACTTTTATTTCCCCCTTCTCTCCTATAAATGTTACAGGTATTTACGGTTTCTGGACATAACACTGTTACACTATTTGAGTTTTCACTTTGAGGACTGAAGGATGTTTGAGGATGAATGTCATGTTTGGACAAGGAGGATACAACTGGGTCCTTTAGTCACAAAATACTGACTAAAACTCTGAAAAATGCATTCTGGATGTGTTTTTGTAAGGAAAATGCTACAGAGCCCACAGAATTACGCTGTATTGAGTAAAATGATTCTTTTAAACTGTAATTTTATTATTTTTGAGGTTGATTGTTCAAATGTTTCCCAAACAAAACAGGAAGTAATGACCTCCCCTGCCCCGAGCAATAACAAAATTAGAAAAATGAAATTTTTTCTCAATACAAAATATTTTAAACATCATTTTTCTATTTTTATCTTTAATTTGTGTAATGGTGCTGAAAAGTAGATGTAATAATAATGCCTCTGAAAAGTGAGAATTATCCTTCTAAGGAAACTTAAAAAAAAGATAAAATTAGTGCTTGGGTAACCTTGCAGTACACCACACAAATAATGTCTAGAAAATATAAAAATATGGGCTTTATTAACCTCTTTTTTTAAAAAAAATAAATGCAGATTGATTTTATTTCTTTAAATGTCAAAATCCATTATAAAATATTAAATATGTAAATCCATTATAAGTCTCAGCAGTTAAAACATGACACCAGCACAGAAATAATCAAGCAGATCAATGAAATAAAATGAGTATTCTAGAAACAAACATATATATCTGTCTAACAATGTAATAGATGACTAAATTGATATTTCAAATCAAAGGGGAAAAGAAGGCTTATTCAACAAATAAGGTGCATGGACCATTGTTACTTGAAATAAAACAAATATAGAGCCCTATTTCACACATTATACAAAAAATATTCAGGTGAGTTAAAAATCAATATGTAAAATCTAAGGAGTTTTAGGAGAAAATACAAAATAATATTTTTCTTACCGTGAAGTAAAATATTCAAACCCACAAGCTATAAAGTAAAGTATTGACTATATGACTATATAGTAAAATACATATAAAAACCGTTAAAGGACAAGTAATAGAATAGGAAAGTATTTGCAACACATCTAAAAAAAGGTTGTTAACCTCTTTAATTATTGTCATTGTCATGGTAAAAATCCTTGTTAATGTTATCGCTGTCCCACTAACTTCAGTCCCATGATCCTCTAATGAAAAGAATTTAACTTGATCCTACCATTTAGGATTAAGTTCCACCAAGTTTAAGAGTAGCCTTGAGTGACTTGATCAAGCAAGAGAATTAGTTCTCTCTCAGGAGAAGCCTGAGGAGTTTAATCAGGCTCCAAAGTCTCTTCCTCTCTTTCCAGTCCACCTTCTTTAAAATGTGGATTTCCTCCCTGAAGTTGCCTGATGGTCTATGGGGGCTGCCCGGAGTGCATCCACAGGTCAGCCGGCTGGCCAGCAGGGTGAAAGAGGGCGGGCAAATGTCAGCAAGAGCCTTGTTGGCTGTTGTCCTTTGAAGGAGCTTCCCTAGGACACAGGTAAAAATTTGCTTATATCACACTGACCAGAACTTAGTCACAAAGCTTTGTTCCCATTGCTAATGAAAAAGTAAAGAATAGATATTGCATAGGCAATTAGCCATCACTGCCTGATACACCTTTTCTAAACTCTTGGAAGAGAAGAATGTTTAGGTCCAAACACAGAAGTACTATCTGTACTTGTTCCATGACAGATTGTAAGAACCGTGCTAACAGTCTGAATACCTCCTTTTCTGTCTACCCTCTCCTACCACTTCTTTGCAAAACTGTCTCTTCCCAACACCCACCCCTGGGTGGGCAGTGCTCACTTTCTCTCATAGGAGGGAGATTATTAAGAAGCTCTTGGAGGTTAAAAGAAAAAAAAGGAGTTTGAGAATCTTTTCAATATAAAACATTACTTAACTGGAAAACTGAAATATGTATCAGCAAGAAAAACAATGTGGGTAATGAGTAGATCTTCTAAGAGAACAGCAGAGTCATATGGGCTATATGGGAAAACAAAAAAAACACTTCTGTGAGTAACACTGAAGAACCGTGAAGATGAACATGAAGAATTTTAAAGAAATGTTTATTAAGATGAAGGTAGAAGGGACTTTTGTTATTTGAATTACAGTTATAAACAATCCAATTATCCTTATTAAATCCATAACACATGGCAGTTCCCAAAGTTATCAGCTTCAAGCAACATTTCCATTACAACCCACTGAGATTTTCTATTACCTATTGAATCCCAGGTTTATATATAATACTTAAATTCTTTCACCAAATATCTCCTCTCCATTTCAGCTGTACCTCTATTGCTTCAGAATGTATTCTTGACCTATAGTTAGGAGAGTGGTTTTGGGAAATGTTACTTCTAATGCGCGTGTTCTTTGTTTCTGAAATTCCTAAGTACGTAAATGCTCTATACTGGTATGCCTGGCAGAATATTTTTTGTTTTTGGACCAAAAGCACTATGTGACTCTTAAGTGTGCTACCTCTAGGATGCCCTGCCATACAGCAATGACACTCTTGAAGGTAATGCCAATGTACATCTATTTGGACCGTGACTCAGGCAGAGGGAGTTCTGCAGGACTCAGAAGGTTACCAGGTCACAGGTTTAGCGTAAACCTTTTGATCTGTAATTCAAGTCCCTTGTTATCTATCATATCCTTTGCCAGATGCTAAAATCACTCCCAAAGCCTTCCCGGAACTTCTCCCAAGCATGGGTTAACTAGACCCTGAGGTAATCATCTTCTGATTGCTACAAATATATTTGCATAAAAAATGTTCCTAATATAATCTTCACACAAGAAATGGGGAGTCTTAAAAGGGTGCATTTGTAGGATAGTCTATACCCTATTTTTAGTGGATAGACTCTCAACTAAGTTCTTGGTCATGCCTCTCATTTTGTAAAAGTGAGTACTACTCAATCTTCTTGTTACCATATCTCTTTTCCTGTATTGTCTGGCCAAGCTCTGTGGGCTTCTTTGACTTTGTTGACTTAACACAGGGATTTTCAACCAGTGGGCTGCAAGAACTTCTGAAACATGCAATACCTGACTGTTGAGTCAGGGGCACTGACCTCTTTTCCCTGAGACTGTCAAAAAAAAAGGCAGCGGCCAATACAATATCTGTCTGGTGTGGAAGAATCAAAATTATATTTATTTTTTTTGTCAGGTTGGCAAAAAATGCATTTTTGTTGTGCCGCAGAATTTTAATAATTCGTTTACGTGTGCCATGAGATGAAAATGGGTTGAAAATTGCTGACTTAGAAATTGTACATCTGGTCAACTCTGATAACGTTTCGCCTGTGAAACTGCTGACTTAACATATTCTGCATCTACTAATCAACTCTGATAACATTCCGCCTCTGGTGCATGCCTCCCAGCTGGATTTTTTTTTTTTTTTTTTTTTTTAATGCTTTCCTCACAGTTAGGTGTGGTTGTGTGATTAGGTTCTGGTTTTTGGAGTATGATCAGGAGTAAGGTTCTAGTAAAAACAACAACAACAACAACAAAAAACAAATCCATCACCAGCATCTGCCCTTTTCCCTTCTTGATGGATGAGAATGGGAGACAACTAGAGTCTTAAACTCAAAGCTGGAAGGTAGGTTTTGAGGAAGCCAGCCCCATGCTAGCCCTGATCCATTCATCTCTGGATTATTACATGAGAGAAATAGCTTTGATTTTCTTCAAGTACTTGATTTGTTTGGGGAGTGGGATGGAGAAAAGGGAAATGGTTCTCGTTATCTTAGCAGTTTTGCCTTTATTCTAATATACTGGTCGAAGTGCTAGTTCAGTCTGCTATACCTGGGATAAGTTAACCTCTCTGCATTTATTCAACTAGGAAATAAGAATAATAACAGCTTTTTGTAAGAGTAGTTGTGGGAGTCAAATGAAATAAGGTGTATGAAGTAAAAGAATTTGGAAGAATTTAAACTTATGGAATAAGTATAACAAAAGGTAGATCTTATTCCTTATTTTCAAAGAG
The DNA here is from genome assembly GCF_021234165.1 of Pteronotus mesoamericanus. Taxonomy (NCBI): domain Eukaryota; kingdom Metazoa; phylum Chordata; class Mammalia; order Chiroptera; family Mormoopidae; genus Pteronotus; species Pteronotus mesoamericanus. The sequence continues at coordinate 595,207 of NW_026555123.1, forward strand.
CTGGATCTCTGAGTAACAAATCCTAAATACCCCAGTGTTTTCAGAATAAATAGACTTGGAAGCATATAGAACTCACTCTATAGTACCATAGTAATATTTTTTTTTAAACATGGTTAATATAAAATGCTTGAGAACATATAGTGGGAAAGATGTCTAAGTGGCCTAAATCCCAGACTGAGAATCTCAAACATAAGGCTCTATCTTTGCATTTTAGAGACTTAATTTTGTATTTGATTAAGGGATGAATTTATTCATTATTGACTTGTTTCTTCTCTAAAGCGGGAAATTTCACATAATTTCTGGCCCAGTGAATAACAACTTGATGATTAGGAAGAGTTTAAGCTACACAAAGTCATTATCTATAATAACCCAAATTAGAATATGTGTAAAACATAATAGACTATTTTCTGCTTTTAAGATATTCATATTATAGCCCCATTGTATAAGGAAAACTTACAGGGCTAATTATCACTTCTTTTTGTTTAAGACCTGCCACCATCTAATTGAATTTTGGAGGGCACATTTTTAACTTGTGTGGTCTCCTTCCTGAATGTTCTTTATTCCCATGTACTTTATTAATACATGAAAGATGTTTTTCCTATTTGAGTTTCTACAATTATTTTTATGTCAAAACTCTGTTCATGAAACTAAACGAATTCCTTTTTTACTGTCATATAGCATTTTAAGATTTTTTTTTTTTTTTTTTTTTTGTATTCAGGATCTCCTTATTTTTCTGTCTTTACTCTACCAATGCAGTCTTAGTTCTCCATATCTGCCAGTACAAACCCCTTACTGGGATGATTTTTAAAATATGTGTTTGGAAATCTAGTGTTAGCAAGAAGCACCAAGTGTTACCAAGAGGTAATATTTGAGTTAATTGTTAATACACACACACTACACTCTACAATTTAGAAATATCACATAATCATCTACAAAATTTTTACATCTCAGTGAATATGAATGCACATATCACACTGTATATTCTTCAGACTTTGGAATAAAACTTGTATTGCCATCTCTGTGTATATGTTTGAAAATCTTGTAAAAGAGTGTCATTAATTAGAGAAGTTTTAGCTCAGAGTCTTTACTTTTCTTTCAAACTTTTCTATTGTTTTGGGTTGAACTGTGTCCCCTCCCAAATTCATGTGTTCAAGCTGGGCCTCAGAATGCGACCTTATTTGAAGAGAGGGTCTTCATCGTCGTATTCAAGTTAAAATGGAGCCTAAAGACTGAAGGGCAGGCTCTTGTCCAATGTGCCTGATGTCCTGATGTTCTTATAGAAAGGGGAAATTTGGACACACAGCTGCATAGGAAAGGCAGTGTGAAGAGATGGCAGGAGAAGATGACCCTTTGCTGCCGAGGAGAAAGCCCTGAAATGTATTCTTTCTTCACAGCCCTCAAGAGGCATCGATCCTGCGCACGCCTTGACTTCACACTTCTTGCTTCAGGACTGTGAGACTGTACATTTCTGGTGCTGAAGCCACCCCGTCTGTGGTACTTGGTTACCACAGCGCTAGTAAACTAATACATGCATGTGCACCGGACAATGTCCTTATTTTATAAATATATATTTTATATGAATATTTCGGTGGATGGCACCGCTTTCTCTTTAGTTGGCCAGCAAACACCTGGGAGCTGTTCTTGAGTTTTCCCTTTCCCTTCCTCCTCATAAGCAAACCATCCCCAAATGTTTCTCGACTGCCATCACTTCTCTTCATGGCCCCGCCCTTAGGAAGCCCAAGCCACCACGATGTCTCGTCTGAGATGCTGAAAGGACCTTCCAGCTGGTCACTTGCTCCCATTTCTTTACATGTACAATCCATTTTTGTATGAAGAGTTATATTTAGAAAATGGAGATCACGTCATGTCTCTTCCCTTCCCAGAACCTCTGTGAAATCGAGGCCACTTATCTGGTTACCAGGCCCTGCACAGGCTGTGTCCCAGGTTCCCTAAAATACAATTTAGGGACTTCCGCTTCAGGCCCGACGGAGGAACTAGTTCCCAACAATGCCCTCATTGAAGTTACTAGAAAACTAGACAGAATCTATGCATTTGTTTTAAGATACTGGGCAGTAGGCAGCGCCCAGTTTCCGACACTGAGTGTCTTTCTGAAGTGTGCCTTCTTTCCTGTCCCCAGCTCCAGAGTTTTAGCTCAGATGTTTTTGCCCAAGGGGACAGGTAAGCCATGAAACAAAGAATTCCTCGGTTGTTCCCAAAGGAATTGACTTTATTTGCAATAGGATGTGGAAAAGTTTAAACCTGAGGGCACTCTCAGATACAAGGGAGGTTGTGGGAAAAGCAGTTAAGGGGAGACTGTTAGTTTAGTTAAAGATGTACGTTATACCAAGGACTGTGAGGAAACTAAGTGATTTGCCTGAGGTCAGTTGGCAGTGGGAAACTTAGGACTAGGAACCTTTTTTTTTTAAATAAGATTTTATGTATTTATTTTTAGAGAGGGGGAAGGGAGGGAGAAAGAGAGGGAGAGAAGCACTAATGTGTGGTTGCCTCTCATGCACCCCCTGCTGGGGACCTGACCCGCAACCCAGGCATGTGCCCCGACTGGGAATCGAACTGGCCACACTTTGGTTCGCAGGCCAGCACCCAATCCACTGAGCCACACCAGCCAGGGCAGGACTAGCATCTTTGATTTCGAACTCTGTTTACTCAAATATTTTACAAGTTTGAGTGGAGTCCTACCATATGTAAAGAACACTACACTCGGATTTGAGAGGCTGGTGGAAACAGGGTTCCGTGGAAACAAACGGATCCTGTTTTCTTGGGCCTGAGAATACCATGGGAGCACACACATTCGAATGACCACAGCTGGGGCGAGCGCTACAACACGTGGAGAGGCAGTGCTATGGTACCGCGGCAGGTGCTGGGCAAGTGAGGGGAGTCGAGGCGGCTGTCTTGAGCCAGCGGCAGGGGAGCGCAGGTCTGAAGGGTGGTCAGGCTCAGGACGGGAGGAGCAGGAAGGGCGTTTCATGGGCAGCGGAAGAGCAGCTCTGGGGATGGAGGGAGGGAGCACTGTGCACGTGAACAATAAAAGAATAGACCCACGTGGCTGGCCCATTCGGCTGCATGACAACACAGAGCACGAATCTTTTTAAAACCAAACCTCTGATTTTCCGACATATGAATTGTCTGGTTAAGATAAGATAGCATTTACTTTAAATTCCACATGTCCCATGTCTTTCTACATATTTGTTATTGCTTTGTAAGCATTACTTTTCGGTTCAAAGCTTTTGAAATGAAATAAATAATAATTGAGAATGATATCATATCTTCTTTGAAATCCTATGGATTAAGAGTCTGGAATAGTGTTTATGAAATTCTTAGACAATATTTCCATTTTGTTATGGGAGATTACTATATTCTTTAAAAAGCCTCAATAAAAAAAATGAAGTATCCAAATTATGAAAAAATTCTAGAGTTAGGCATTTTTGTACTGCGAAATGGAGCAGCCCAAATTTTCATTCAACCTTTGATCTTCTTACCAGCATCTTATTTTAATATACTTTTTCTTTATCGCTAGCCAGCAAATGCAGAGCAGCTAAAATACAATGTTAGGGACTCAGCCGTGCATATCTGATTGAATAACCCGTAAACAAAACACAGTGTTTCATTTTCCCTGAAACTGCAGGCCTTGTTTCTGCAAAGATAGATTCAGATCATGGAGGCAAAAGTAGGTCTGATCCTGAGAATTTTATCGTTTATTTTTTTCCCCCGAATTTCTCTATTGTCTTGTATGTTCCTGTCATGTTTTCTTCCAAAAGTGTGGGTGGGTCTAATGAACAAATCGTGAAAGTAGCCACTTATGTATTCTACAAATGTGAAACTAATTTGAAATGAGGGAACATACAGAGTGTTTATAAATGAATTTATATGAGTCCACAAGCAGAAGGAATGAGACCTCTGTCTTTTGGCCTCTATTATGTAAACTAATGTAGCAATATCCATGACACTTCTGATCCACAGAGATATTTTTCTTGAGCCAATACCTTTGACTCAGCTTCCCTTTATGTTAATATTATATATATGTATATATAACATTCATATATATACACACACACACCCCATAAGATTCTTAGTAAAGCTAAGAATTTAAACTGGCTCTAGTACTGTTAACTAAACTACAGAATGGATTCAGATTTTACCAATTCTTTCGTTAATTTCTGTCTTTCTGGTCCAGGGTCCAATCTGGACCCTTCATTACATTTAGCTGTCATGTTTCCTTATTCTTCGCCAATCTATTACAGTTTCTCGGTCTTTATATTTCACGGCCTTGACGCTGCTGAAGAAAATGGGTCACTTATATATAGAAACCCTGTTAGATTGGGTGTGTCTGATGTTGTGTCAAGGGTAGGTTAAGGTCATTCTTCGTTGGGGACGATGTCACCGAGGCGATGTGCTCTTTCTCATCAGTGTTCCTCTCAGGGACACAAGATATCAATGTGTATTGCTAGTCATCTTCACCTTGACCTCTTGGCCAACGTGGTGTCTGCCAGGATTTTCTGCTGTAAAGACGCTGTTTTGTTCTTTCAAATTACTAACTGTTTTGGGAGAGATCCTTTGATATTTTGCAAATACCCCTTTTCTGCAAAAGTTCTGCTCACTGATTGGAGTGTCCATCGGTGGACCTTGCCCGCAGCAATGACTCTCTCTGTGTTCTGCAGGCAACTTTCTGTTTTGCTTATCCCTCCTACATTTAGCAATCAAAATTCTTCTGTAAAGGATAGTCCTTTCTCTCCATTTATTTTTATATTCATTTTTTAAATTTATATCACTGTGATCTCACGTATTAATATATTTATGTTGGGAGTGTTGTAATCAAGTACTATTCTTTATTTTGTCACTCAGCTTGTTCCAGCTTGGCTAAGAGGAACTCTTTCATGTTGGCTTCTGTGCCTTTTCTGTATGTTCTCATTCTTCTTTTGAGTTCTTTATTTTCTGGTACTACAAGATGCTCCAGGCTTACATTTCCCCTGAACAGGGAATTAAGCAGAGCCCAAGTTCTGTCTCCACGTTGTTTCTAGAGTTTGCTCATCAAAACAGAGTTCATAGGAGCAAAGATACATGATGCTCCTGGGCTCTCTAACCACTTGTTCTGATTCATAAACCAGGACTTGAACACTCTTCTTTTTGACATAAATCCCTTTCCCCTTCTCCACATTGCAGTGTTTCCCACTCTACCCTCCTTCTTTTAATGACTAGACAGATAACTTCAAAAATGAGGGAAAACTGATATGGTACCCGCCTCTTGAGACCTGGTTCTGCATTAGCGGAGTGCAGTGAGGGAGAGAGTGTTCCAGCACACTCTGGGCTCACGGCTTGCTGTTTGTTACAGTTCGTTTGACATCAGAACAAGCAGCAACAAGCAGTTCCAAAGTGCCATCACTCTAGAGCAGAAAGTTCTCTTGCTTTAAATATAAAAACCAGGAAGGGGCTGGAAGCTGAGCTTCAGTGAATCTAACTAATGACTTTAAGAAGTGACCGCTACACTTGGGGACAAGGGAGAGTAAAGGGCATTTCAACAGACTGTGTGCAGATGAACACTGGTTTTGTCATACTTTGCCTTGTTTAAAGATGACTAAGAAGAAAATTTTAATGTGAATTATATGAAAAATATTGTAGAACACAACAGATGCCATAGAATCTTTCATAAGATTAGTTGCACCATCCAAAAGAAAATTTCAGAAAAATTTTTGGACATGAGTCTCCAAATCAAGAAGTTTGAGAAAGAAAAACAAACAATAAAGCTAATGAATGAAAAACAGTTGGAAAAAAAAAAAAGAAAAACAGAATTAATCTAGAAAAAGGGAAAAGTTCAATTTGAAAAATAATTTCAGGTTTTGCTTCTTTCATAAAAACAGCAAGCCTACTGAAGGTGAGGCAAAACATTAACACAAGTAATATTGGAAAAAACAATTGGAACATAAATATATATAAAGTTTAAAGAGTAACAAAAGTGTTAAATAGGAAAATTTAATCGAAAGAATTTATTTTAACAATAATATTGTGTCAAATTAAGAAGAAAGAAAATTTAAAGGCAATAAACATAATCAAAATAAATGTTGTCAAAATAGTTTGCCAAATGGTGCTGGTCCAGGTAGTTTGACAGATGAGTAGATTCAGGTTTTCAGCCAACTGCAATTCCCATCTACGGGAAAAATTTCCAATACATAAAAAAGAAACTTTCCAATTCACTTCATAAAGGCAGCATAATCCTACTATAAAAATGTGGTAAACGTAGATCCCAAAGGCCAACACACTTACGAATATCAATACAGACATGTGAGAAGGTATTAGCAATTAAAATCACAGATATATTATCTGAATTATTTTAGGTATGTGGAAATATACTGCAATAATTTATCACATAAGTAAATAAGAGGAAGAAAACCCTTATTGTCCAGTGACAGATGCTAAAAAAATGTGTTTCGGAATATTCTTTATTCCTAATTCAGACTGTTAGTAAACTGGAAACAGACTTTTAATGATATCCTAGATTCTCAACATTATACATTCTACCCAATAGTTACATACAGATGAATTAATCTGTTAGTTATAGGTGATTAAGTGTAAAATGTGAAACCACAAAATACCAGATGATAATATGGTTTTATAATTATATCATTTGGAAGCATGATGTCAAAAGCAGGAACAAAAAAGTCTGAGTGATTTGACTATATGATTGTTGAAAAATTCTTTACTACCAAATATAAAGAAACAAAATATGTGTATGAACTAAGACTAGACAAACATTACACCGAAAAATGCTATTACACTAATAAAAACATATATAATAGCATATCCATTAATGTAAAATGATTCCTTACAATTAATGAATAAAAGATGAATAAGAAAAAAAATCATGGAATGCATTTCATAAATGGGAAAATACAGTTGTCCAATAAACATGGTAATATGTCAATGACTAGAAGTCATCTTTAAATTAGAGCCACAATGATAAATCCTTTTTTATCCACCACAGAATATCAGAAAACATTAAAAAGGATTTCAATACATAACATTAGTAAGAGTGTAAAAGATACCATTTTTACCCATTCAGGTGGAAACTTATTTGTGCCAACCTTTTTGAGAACATTTGACAAGTGTCAAAATATTTAAGCAAACTAACAAGTCTGCTCCTATTTTTTCACCCACAGAAACAATTGTGTAAGTTTACAAAGTTGTTTAAATAAGTGTGTTTACTATAGCATGACAAAAATATATGTTTATGTGAAAACCACTTAAATATACACAGTATGAAGATTAGTAAAATAAATAATGTAACATCTGTAAAATGACATACCAGGTAACCATTAAACTGTTTACTTATTGATAGAAAGATGTACCAAACACATTAAGGGAAAATATCCATTTATATCACTGTATGTATAAATGTGTTTGTATATAAATATATATACTCTTCTATAAATCTTAACATCAAAATATTAACAGTAGCTTTCTTTGATGGTAACGTTATGAAGAATTTTTTTAATTTTGTTTATGTGCATTTTAAATAATTTTTACTATGGGCATACTTGTGCAATAAAGAAATAACAAAATCTAAAAATAATTGCATTTACCATCAAGACATCAAAAGTGGACTATGCCTTTGAGGCATGAGAAGTTGCAAATATGGACCCCACAATAATGAGAATAAACTGTACTATAAATACTCCAGGATGCATCTTGTTGTTCAGATTCTTCTAGGGGCTTCCTTGGCTAACAAATTATAACTGGGGCCATGGTTTTCTTATTAGTCTTACTTGTCCTGCGAATTCAAATGGGCTGTGTTGTTTGTGACATCCTTCTAACGCTCCAGTCATTTTCCTAGAGTTCATTGCCTCTGTCCTTTGACTGACCCTGGCTTTCTAAAGACTCTTACAACTTCCTGGAAAGAAAATTCAAGTCTTTTTGATTGAAGCTTAGAAATTACACACAGCCTCCTTCTACCACATATGCTCTTGGAAGACAGTATTGAGGATGCTTTTGAATCTCACTGAATTCCTGCAGTAACGCAGACTCTCCCCTGCCCACAGCCTTCAGAACTGGGGAAAAGAACAACAAAACAGTCCTTAAGGAAATTTGCTTTGAATACGTTCCTGCTTGGGACATGTTTTTGAATAAAACAACATATATTTTAAAAAGGCTCTGAAGTTAGTTATCCAAGAAAAGTTTCCCATAACACATAGAGAAAAAACAAAACAAAACTAGGGTGTGCTTAAAAACATCTTCCTAAGGTGGCTCTCAGTAATTAATTCCATACTGTGATATGTGAAATTGGAATATTTTATTTGGTGGAAATTCACTCTTTGAGGTCAGTTAGGGAAAGATCCCCAAATGAGATTTTGTAATAAAATAGGGGCGTTATTTGTGCTGGGCCCTGTATCTTTTTTTCATTAATAATTTCCATTGTTTAGTAACTACACTTATGCATAAATTAAATTGAGACACAACCCACTTAAAGAGCCAACATATACACTTGGCATGTTTGATCAAATTTTGGGTCCATGATTCCTGTACCACCAGATGGACACACGATCGAACGTTTGTCTGAAGTTTCCCAAATACTTTCTCCTACATTTGGAGTCATTTTTGTTCGTGGGAAGTTAGGGTATACTCCAGAAAATGAGAACTATTTTCACCACAAAAACAAACAAGTGAAGAGACAAACAATCCTTGTAGAAAACGATACATGTTTTTATTTATTACATTTACGATGCCTCCAGGATGAATGTATGTGATTAGCATCAAAATATGAAACCCAGTTCTTTGCACTTAATGAAGTCACTTTTGGATTTGCTTTAAAAATATTCTTTATTCTTTCGTGTTTTATTACAAAATCTAATTTGAGGATCTTTTCCTAACTGACCTGAACGCCTGTCGTTCCCTGGACTGAAGGGCTGTAAGAATCGAGGGACCAGTCATGCAGGCTCCCCAAGGATGGTCGATTTTTGTTGCGATGGAGTAACGGATGCCTTGAGGACAGAATAAGTTGGTGTCCTTTCTACACACCTCACTGTACTTTTATATTGGTTTCACATAGTTTTGGTGGTGGACTAACTACTCCTTTTTCAAGCTGTAGAAAAATTGTGTCTGGGAAATGAGGAGAAAAACGATCAGCATCTTCATACAGTCATTTCCGACACAAATCTATTACTACCATTGGAAATGAAACATGGCTAACCTAAAAAAAGGAGTTTGTCTAATGATATTCTAACTTTTTAAGGCCACAGGAATGCTTTTACTTAGAACATTGGTTGTTTGTTCCTTCTTGAGTGCTTGGTATGATGAGTTAAAAAGGTTTTCAAAGGACTGGGAACAGATCTTAACGTTAGCTTCCAAGTCTTTTCTTGAATCTCTTAACAGGGTTGCATACCAAGAATTAGGTATCCCTGGATCCCATTCATAGCTTTGCTTTCCTTCACCAGCAATTGGGAGGGGATCATAAGAGATGTTGTCAACACTAGCAGGCCCGATATGTCATTGTGGGATAGGCTTGTGAACCCGGTAAGCTTTTCTTGGCGGCCCGATGGTGTAAACTCTCTGCCAGCTTTCAGGGTCTGGTTGACGGTGCTACATGTTTTCATTAAGTCACCACAGAACTCCGGGGACTGTTCTGTGTGTTGAGCGGCAGGCCTCACATTTGGAATTACGCACAGAAAGTTAGAGCTGAAAGGGGCCTAAGAATTATGTCTGGCTCTCACGTTACCAATGAGGAAGCAGAGGTCCCTTTCTGTGAAATGACCAGCCCACGACCACAAAACCCGTTAGTGGCCAAGCCAGGGCTTGATAATCGGTTCTTTTGAGCTTCAAGTCCCACTGACTAATGTTTGTCCATTGTGTGAAAGTTATTCAACTTGGCTGAGCTGAAGGAAGCAGAAGAAATGTTTCCTTCTACAGGTAGAAAATGAAGCACATTTCTTCTTTATTATTCTCACCCAGAACATAGCTGTAAAAGCACTTTTGGTTCTTGCAGCATTTTTTTACATTGGTTCACTTAATGTCCACTCTTTAGGTCTTCTTACCGATTAACTATTTTTTGCTTAGGGACAATTTTCACACAGTAAAAATGCATGGATTTCAAGTATGTAGTCTGAATTCTTTATTAGTATATGCACCCATCTTTAAAATAATTGGGTTTCTTTTCATGTTATTAATTTAGGAGTTCTTTTACAAATATACCTATTACACATATTTTCCCCACTATCTAGCTTGCCATTTCATTTCATTACATGATATGATATAATGATAATTTTTGATGAGTAATTTCAACCTTTGGTAAAATGCAATGTATCTTTTTTCTTTTGTGGTGAATGTTATTTGTGTCCTGTCAAATATATTTTTCTGTGCTCCAAAGTCATGAAGATTTCTCTTCCATGTTTTATTTTATAAATTTTAGAATTTTAGCTTTTACATGTAATTCTTGACTATTTGAATGGAATTAGATATTTCTACTTTCTACTGAGCCCATGACCAGTGGAGAGAACAAAATGAAAAGTCTCAGATACAGCCTCATGAAAACATAATACATTGTAACATATTTCTTCTTTGATATACTGTATACGCGTCAATGCAGAAAGGCTTCTTTTTCTTTCAAATAAATGTCAGTGAGAAAACCCTATGATCCTCAGAGCTGAGATTTTTGTCCTCTGCAGCAGGGGTTCCCCAGCCTCTGGGCTGCAGGCCGGCACTGGTCCGGGCCAGTTAGGAATGGGGCGCACAGCAGGAGGGGAGCTTGACTATAACGCGCTTGAATCATCCCGAAACCATTCCTCGTCCCCTAGTCCATGGAGAAATTTTCTTCCATGAAACCGGTCCCTGGTGCCAAAAAGTTCGGAGACCGCTGCTCTCTGGCACAGAACGAGGTGGCAGTCCTGGTTTCTGCAGCTCTCAAGCTCTGTAGTTTGATCCTAAAGCTCAAGCGGCTTTTCTCTGTTCATTTCAGACTTACATTTGACTATGCTCTTTTAGCTCCTTTGAGACATCTAATTGCTGGTATTTGTTTTTGATAGCCAGATGTTTGTTGTGGTGTTTCTCCTTCTGCATTTGTAACTGTGAACTTAACCTATAATTAATTAGGCAGATTTTCCTGCTTTGTATCCAGGAGGGTACAGCAGTAAAAAGAGCCTTGTTCTACCTTTAATGTTTCCTCCATCTACTTTTTGAGGTCATCTAACACCTTTCAGTTGACTCTGTAAAGTGTAAATCGAATTGGATTTTTCTCTGTGCTTGTAGTTGAACAAACAAATTGGTTCCACTTGGATTGCTCTCAAGTCTATGTACGAATTTAGTACAACCAGAATAAATTCTTGTCTGAGACCTGCCCTCTAACCACAATAGGTATCCCACGCTGCATTCCTCCTAACAACATGCAAACAAGTCAATTACTCTTTCCTCTCACATTCCAGAGCCTCTCAACAGGATGATCTTATTGTGGTATCCAGAACAAATCTTCCTCAGCTGACATATGCCTTTAGGCATTCCTTAGGTTTCACTGAGGCCTTTTAAAAAATACATTGATGGCTTCAGTTAACTTTCCTTTTTAATTTCTACTTAGCTTGCTATATGGAAAGTCGTTATTTGTTTCTATGCACTATATGCTCAAATGTCAATAAATTGGTAGACATCTTGGGACTTCTCTGTATGCAAGTAATATATTTTTTCATGCACATAAGATTTTCTTAAAATAACAATTTTTAAATTATGAAAATAAATGCTCACTATACACAACTTGGATTCCCTTGCACAACTTGGAATATAAAACAAATTAAAAGCAAATGATCCCATTTGTCATCTGAGACACCCGCTGTGATGGTTTCACTGCAATTCCTTTAAATCTGTGTTCTAAAGGGATTTACATTTACCTGGGAAGACTGGGGATTAGGTGAAATGAGGAATTCCAGATTGAGGAAGCAGAATAAGCACATAAGAAGAAAAACTTAGTAAAACAATGCCTTTTCAAATTTGCTTGAAGATCAGAATGTATAAATGAAAGCAGTAGGTGATACACTGGGCCGGGTTGATTGGGGTCAAAGTAAGTTGCAGTTTAAACTACAGACAAGGGACTCCAGCCTTGAGGTGGCGGGGTTTCGGGAGCTGAGCCTCCAGAGGGGTCCGGCTCGGGGATGACGAGGCGGTCAGAGAGCGGGTCGTAGGCGCGCAGAGGTTGGAGTTGACAACATGAAACAGAACAATCGCACTGGCCCAGGCGCGAGGTGGCGGGGTTGTGAAGTGGGAGAAGGATGCAGGAGAGCGAGGCGAGTTGCACGGGACGGGGCCCACCCAGGGGAAGGGAATGACACAGAGGCTTTGGATGTGGCGGGCGAGGTAGCAGAGAAAGGAAGTTAAGGAAAAAGCAGGTGCAGGGGGAGAACATTCAGTGAGACACGCGCTGGGCCGCGTTTGGGCAGCAGCTCCATCACTGGCGCACGGCCTTCAGCACGTGGGTCATGTCGCCAGGTCTTCCTGACCTCACTTTTCTCTTATGTTAAAATGAGGCTCCCAGTCCCAAAGAGTTGTTCTGAGAATTACGATTTCGAATATATAAAATGACTAGCACTTTCTGGTTTGAGGTGCAGTGGAATATTACACAGTCCAGCAGACTGTTTTCGATTTATTGTCATTTTACGAGAGGTCAGAACTGGGTTATAGGGAGTTGAATGAGCTGTTATTGTCCCATGGTGAAACTATTTAACTCTGTTGGGCACTGAATTTTCTTCAGCTTTAGCTTTTGTAGTTGAAGTTAAAGTGAACATCTCTGTATACATAGGATTTACCCCTCATTTTCCCCCAGTGCTTATTAGATGGGGGGAAAAAACCCAAATGGCAAATATCTGGTCAAATTTATGGGGTTTCATTTCCTGACAACTAAGATTGGATTCCCTTACACATTCCAGGATTGTGTATGGGTTCTGACTTTACTCAATGAGAAGCTGAAATCCTAAAATGTGCATCTTCCAACTTTTTCCAGCCTGTGGTCTGTCTCTGGATCAGCAATAATTGCCTAGACAGCTATAATAGCTTCATTAATTTTTGTTTGTGTTCTGTGTTCTTTATGCAGTGATGGAAGAAATGTATCTCCTGTGTCAGAATCTAGATGTGCTTGTCCAAACTGAACAACTGCTTCTGATATAAACACTCCTGATCTGAAATGCAAACTGCATCAGGGATTTCTGCACAATCATCAGGGCAACAAAACTGAACTTTAGCCAAAACCATTACACCAGCTTCAAAATCAGGAGTATTTACATTTAAATTTATTTTTAAAGCTGCATTGTCAACATTTTTTTGTAGTGTCAGATGCCAAAATTTTGTATTTTTCAGTACAATATCCATATTCACAACTTACAGCTAACCCAACGAGCCAGTCAATTGTGCCTTATTGATTTGTAATCTCCAAAGAATAGTTAATATTATGGGAGCACTTTTCAAAGAACTTGTCCAATCACTGTTATTTATGTATTTCACATTACCTCTGTTTTCAGTCTTGTGTCTGATATTCTGGCCTTTAAGACAATACAACTTCTAGTTTCTGTTTCATCTTTGTAGTTGAATCCATCGGGGTTCTGTCATATATAAAATGCTTCATAAAATTTTGTGGCTTCTTTACGCTAGGCCAGTCCGGTCTCCGCTCTATTGTTCCCCTATAATAAGTGGGCGGCCGTCGGCAGAGCCTGTTGACTTGACTTTCAAAACATTTTGACTGCATGAGCCAAATCCACTTTTAATTTTTGTAGTATGTTGTGCTCTGCATGGAGTAAGTTCTCAGCTGATTAATAACAACAATAATATCACATTTATTAAGAAATCAGTTAGAAAGCACTTGACTAAGTGATTTATTGATATTATCTCCATCAGAACCTTATGGTGTTAGTACTATTTTTTCTCTGCATTGGAATTGAGAAAATTGAGACAGAGGAGATAATGTGCTTGTTCAAGTTCACCTAATTAGTGAGCATCAGTGTTCAGACTGGATCCAGGCTCTCTAAAGTCCTCTGAAAAACCATCTTTCTTCATCGCTTACAATATACTATACTATTCTGTATTAACAGATACATCATAAATATAGTTTAGATCACGAATTTAAATATAACAAATATTGTGCACATGCTATATATACATCATAAATACATGGCATTATCAGATTTCTATTGCCTTTAACATTTCCATGCCCAAAGACTAAGCACCATGATAATATTGAAAATGTTTATAGTATTCAGAGTCTGCTTCTCAAGACTTATTTGCTTTGTTTGAACATTGGTTTAATTAAACCACACATGTACATATATATACACCTCACAATGCTTTTTAACCTTGGTTTAGCAGAACTGAGTACTTTTTACTTTCAAATTACATACTGTGCAGACTTTTATTAAAATGTACAGTCATTACCAAAAATGTGGTTTATTAAAAAAAAATAAGTACTTAGTGATATTTTATCAGTATGTTTACTTTATCAACTGTTTACTTTCAGAACTTGGAATAAAACTCTGTTCAAAATCTGTTTCTTGGAAATCTTCTAATAGGCTCATGACATACTCTTGAAACTTATAGCTTTCACCCATTAGTTTGTTAGTCACCTGTTAATATTTTTATTGTTCACAGCCTTACAAATTTTAAGTAGGAGGTAACTGCTTTGCAGATGACCTCCCCTTTACAGTGCTCTCTGCACAGCCCACAGCAACAGAGGGTCTGTCAGAGCTGTTGACTGAGTCCCTCCAGTTGGAGTATTTATAACCCACCCGGTTAACTATGTCCCGTTTCTGAGATACCAAAGAAGATTATGGACATTTATTTTGTTGTAAATCTGTGATGGCTTGCAGATGTGCTCTGCAATATTTCTTTCCTGAATTAAAAGGCATTTTGCTTAGTTATTTTTAAAGATCAACTTTAAGACTAGCAATGAGATATCAAAATTATTCTCACAGTATCATTAGAAAATACTTGTATTATCTGTACATCAAGATGTGACTATGCTCAGTTTTAAGGTCACCAAACACTGCCATGACAGACGAAACCGGTTTAGATTCATTTGTCCTGCCTAGTGTGGCTCAGTGGACGGAGTGCTGGCCTGTGACCCAAAGGGTCACTGGTTTGATTCCCAGTCATGGCACATACCGAGGTTGTGCACTGAGAGGCTGCTTATTGATGTTCCTCCCAATTTAGATTAATTTGCTTAAGAATTATGTATTTACATTTGGCAAATTACTCTAAAATTATCTCACTGCATAATTCATATGTCTAAATGGATTTCAACAGGCTTTTATTGAAAGTATTTAATATTCTCTAAGCTCACAGAGAAAATCCCAAGCCCATTAATGTTTTTCTATGCAATTATTGGGTCTTTTATTCAAACTCTTTGTTGTATCATGAAATCAATTGTGTCAAGGGCTTCTCCCTTCTCCAGTCATCCTGGACTTTTACAAGTGGATGCCAGCAGACCTATATAACAAACTGCTAATCTTTCCACGAATGATTCTTAGTGTCGTGGGTGGGGTGGGGGGGCATATATAACAGTCATCTGAACAATTTGGAGTAAAATGTTAGCTACTTCCCCATCACTCCCTCCCAGGCTTAATGAAATCACATTTTAGACAAAAGTCTGCAACATATATAGACATTTATTAAACCAACAATTATTAGTAAGAGAGCAAAAAAAGTGTATACAACCTATTCTGTATGCTTGATGAAGTTCTAGCTTTCCATCCTTTTTAGAGCTCTACCTACCATTTTGCATAAAAACATCAGTGAGAGACACAAAGACCTCTCAGGGAGAGCTCTGCTACTCTCAGTGTGATTGTTAGGCTGACAGAAATCCTCCTTACTAATGGCTCAACGTGGGACTCTTTAAGGGTTAAACCTCAGCTGTCATCCCGACGGGGAAACAGCATGGACCTGGCAATATTCTTTCCTTTTTTTAATTGAATTTATTGGGGTGACACTGGTTAACAAAATTATATAGGTGTCAGGCACGCGATTCCATGACACATCACCTGTGCACTGTATTGTGTGTTCACCCCGCCAAGTCAAGTCTCTGTCCCTCACCATTTATTCCCCTGTACCCTCCGCCTCCTCCCCTCCTCCTTCTGCCCAGCAGTCACCACACTGTTGTCCGTGTCCACGAAATTTTTCTTTTTTTCTTTTTTCTTTTTTCTTTTTTTTGTTCAATCCCTCCATCCTCCCAGCCACCCCCCTCAACCCCTGACAACTCTCAGCCTGCCCTCCATCTATGAGTCTGACTCTATTTTGCTTGTTAGTTCGTTTTGTTCACTATGTTCCACATATGAGTGAAATCATATGGTATTTGTTTTTCTTTGACTGGCTTATTTCACTCAGCATAATGCGCTCCAGGTCCATCCGTGCTGTCACAAAGGGTAAGATTTCCTTCTTTTTTAAGGCCAAGCAGTATTCCATTGTGTAAATGTCCCACAGCTATTCATGAAAGCATAGGAGATTGGCTACAAAATAGCTTTAGCCAATTTACTTTACTTAAATGGCTTTTGATTTAACTAGTGCAAATTAATATGTAATTTATCCTCCTAGTAAAGAAGCCATGAATTCTATCAATGAAAACACATTTTTGACATATGTAATGCAAATTAGCAAAATTGTATGATCAAGGCAAGATGTATAAAAGGACTTTGGACTTTTTCATATGATAATACCTAATAATTCTTGGAGAATGGATTTTTGAATAGGGCAAATGACTACCCCTAGGGTTAAAGTTTAAATTAATTAGTATATAGTATTTTAGTATTAGCATTTATATATAATATAACTGGCTATGGAAAGATATTTATATGTAATTTACAGACATCAAAAAAAGCTTGGATTATTGAAGTTATATGTTCAAAATTTCTTTTTCTAAATTTTGCATCAGACTTTAAATATGTTAACAGAATTTCATGTGTTATAAAAATATAACCTTTGCTCCGAAGTAAAATATAGCTAATACTCTGTTAATAGAGAAAGGCATCGTCCTCTCAATGTCGCGTCCTTACCGTGCCAACGGCAGCACTTCCGCTCTCGCTCCAGAAATCATTTGCGGTTCTCAGTGGTGGACGTCCCGGTTTGGGTGACGCTCTGGGATACAGTTCGGAGTGCGAAGTGGTCCCAGAGAGCAATGCCTACGAAAGGACAGATATGGAAGGGGGGCTGGATAGGAGGGACTGACGGATTGGTAGAGAAATCTGACAGTCTTGTGAGTCTAGAGCAAAGGAAGCACCTTAGAACAGTCAGGCATTGGGGAGAAATGCTGAAGCCTTTGTTTCATGATTGGTTCGTTTGCCAAGGCCCCGCCCCCAAGAAGAGTGTCCTCCCATGTATCAGGGCTTTGCTCATCATTCCAAGAACTGCTCTGAGGTCGGTATAACCTGGGCTAGGAATTGAGGGGAATGCAGGGGAAGCTAAGAGCTGGAGCCTCCCAGCTAACCACACTCCCCCTTGCGGTGCAGCATGTCCTTTCTCAAAAAAATCCCGGGGTGCGTCTCTGTCCCCAGTGCATGCTTTGTGGTGCACTGGCCCTCTTTTCTGTACACATTTGAAAAGCTGCTTCTCCAGGACTCTGGTGGCCCTCACTTGCTGAAGATAGAAGACAGCGATCAAATAGAGGCTAGTGCTGTATTACACAGCGCAGTGAGACCTTGCCGGCAGCAAAGGCGATTCTATATTGATAATAGGTATTTAGTCTCATGAGCATGAGCCACTGGCTCTTTTAGAAAAGAAAGTTCCAAATGTAATTAATTCGCCGAATAGTAGGACTTCTCCAGGAAGAGTGCCATTCCTAGGGCGCACCTTTGTCTCTGGCTTGGAAAGTTGAACACTCGGAGGTGCCAGTAGCTCAATTCGCCTGGGGAATGAGAGCCACGGTCATAGGGCACATTCACAGCTTTCACCTCTACCATAGTGACCAGCTGGCTTGTGCACTCCTGGTATCAGAACTGGGTGGTGGCAGACAAAGGCTGGCTAACATCAAATGGTCAAGACATTGGTCTCCCTAAGTCTTTAGTGCTTCTTGGATGGTGGGTAGTTTCTGGTTGCCATTAACATGTAATACGAAGATCTTTTCCCTTTGTGCCCATTTTCCACATGCTTACTCACATGCCTCTAGTCCAGACCTTCTTGCTCTTAATTTTTCAATCCTTTTTCTTCCAGTTCCTAAACCAGCTGTTGTTCTTGTGTCTATGTGTATTGTAACCCCATACTGTCCAATAACATTACCACTATTCACATGTTGCTGTTGAGATCTTGAAATATGACTGTTCAAATTGAGGTACATTGTAAATACAAACCAGATATAGAAAATAGAATGAAATAAAGTCTCATCATTTTTTAATGTTGATTATATGTTAAATGATAACAATTCATAGAGAAATACTTTTTAAATGTGGCTACTAGAAAATTTAAACATACTAATATGGCTTCTGTGTGTGGCTCATTATGTTTTTATTGGACAACACTATTCTATCCTTATAAACCAGGTTCACCACCCAAAGCTCTACCCATTTTGTGGAATTTTTCTTCGCTCCATCTTTCAAGGCCATTCCTAAGTGGGGCTGTGATGTAGCTTCTAACAAGTTTCAGTTTTAACCTACTTCCCAGGCATAGCCATCCATAAACTAGGCTTAGTCTTCATGCTCTTTAAGGTGACTACACAGTAGTCCTTGCTGGCCCATCACTGTGAACCGAGACAGAGGTGCTGATGTGGTCGTGGTGGGTGACACAGGAGTCTGGCCTGTCTGCCCCTACAACCTACTTGTGCCCCCTTGGCCTGTCCATGCTTGGCCCTCGATGTACCATTTCCATATTATGATGGATCAGGCTAGCTTGCTTGACTTTGTGGCTTGGCGGGTCCAACAGGACAGTTCCAGAGGCATGGTCACTTGGCGCCCCTATGTTCTAGCATTCACCGTTGACAGTCTGGTGGCTGCTTCTCTAACAGTGTGTGACTCTCCACTGCTGATGTCATGGCCTTGCTTCAAGCCCCAGAGCTTTCACTGGAGCTTGCCATAAAATCCACACTAAAATTTTCCCACCCCTGATGACCTCCAGCACCACAGGGTCTTCTGAATAATATTGGTCCAAGTGACAGGGCTGTTTTCAATGCGACCTGGACTTTCTGCAGGGCTCTGTCTTGCTACAGGCCCCACTCAAAGATAGTGACTTTCCATGGCACCCATATATGGACTGAACCAGTATTTCTAAGTGTTGAAATGTGTTGACTCCAGAACACAAAAAGGGAATCAAAGATGAAGCAATTTTGTGTTCAACTTTGGAGAGAGTATCATGGCACTACTGACCAGGGGATCCCTAAGAAAATGATTGCCATGACAGGGGCCTGTTTCTCCGCAGAGTCTCTGCCTCCAGTCAGAACGCACGTGCCTCACCAAGGCCCCCTGTGTGCTACAGCTCAGCCATTTGCTTGTAATGATTGATCAGTATGATGTCTTTGATCAGTAGATGAATACGATGTTCTGTGGCATGACTACAGTCTCCATGTCTCTTTGGATAAAATTCTTACAGAAGATGATATTGGCCAAACTGTAAATATGTATTCCTGTTCATTACCTGTGTACGCAAATTTGCCAATACTCTTTCTAGGTTTGGATAAGAATAATGTGTTCATTACATCAGCAGCCACATACCAGGTCCCTGAGGTCATATTGACCTGCTGTAGCAATGATACCATGTCTGCTTGGCAGCTGTGATCAGGGTCTACCTGGCTGAGCTTGCGACAACACATGATCATTCTTCAGGGACTATCTGTTTTCAGCAGGGTCCAGAAGGGTGAATTAAGTAGGGATATTAAATGGAAATGTGACTTTAACCCTGCATTGTTTAGATCTTTAAAGGAGGCATTGAACTCCCCCATCTTCTCAGGATGCGATATTGCTTTTGATGTACCCTTTAGGTTCAATGTGTACATGGGCACTTTCACAGGCTTTAACTTGGCCTTGTACTCAGTAATGACACTTATCCCTTAAACTAAGGACACGTGCAATGTGTCCTTGCATGTCAATTCCAACTATATATATGGGGACTGGAGAAATAACACCTGGCTGGGTCTATGGACCCAGTGAACCTACCGTATGTCAGACCTTGACCAAGACTCCATGTATTAAATAGCTTCCAGCCCTGGCTGGTGTGGCTCAGTGGATTGAGCACCAGCCTGTTAGACATAGGGTCACTGGTTCGATTCCCTGTCAGGGCACATGCCTAGGTTGCGGACCAGGTCCCCAGTAGGGGGCATGTGAGAGGCAACCACACATTGATGTTTCTCTCCCTCTCTTTCTCCCTCCCTTTTCCTCTGTCTAAAAATGAATAAATAAAATCTTTAAAAAGATAGAATGGGGGCCTTGGGAACTATTTATCAGATGTACAATAGTGACACTTTGGGTCTCCATGTATCAATGTCACCTTGGACCTTGTACCAGATGTCCTCTAGATGTCAGGGTATTCCCCTTTCCTCAGTGTACAGTCACACAAATACATGATGACTGCAGGTGCCTTTGAGGAAGAACTGGGAAGGTCAGTGTAGCATTTACTTGCCTTGGTGTTACAGAGCCCTTTGCCCTGGGGATCTGGGAATCGGATCTTTGGTCAACAGATCCTAGGCTTGAAAACTAGCTCAGGTCTGAAAGTGGGAGAAGGGATTATGTATTTTTATTGGGGCCACTGCTTATCCCTTTCTGGTTTCTTGGGATTATATGTGTTTCTTTTCTTTTTCTTTTTTTTTGAAAAAGGAATATAAAATGCTTGGCACAGAGTTGAACCACAGCAAAAGTTCAATAAATACTAGTTCCCTTTCTACTCATAGAGAAATAATCTATTGGAGCATTTACATCAGTAGGGTCCGTCTCTGTTCTGCCCTCCCACATGAATAGAATCCCAAGCTTTTATCATTCTCCAGTCTAGAATCCCATCACATTTAGAATCCATGGTTTTGTGATTCCATGCAATGACACTGATGTTATATGAGTCTACACGCCATGCTTCAGTCCTGACTCAAAGTTACCAGACTCTAGGGGCACTTCTGTCTGCATTGTCACGTCTATTTGAATATTCTCCATAGTTGATATAATTTGTGAGTAACTCCTTTGGGACAAATGCAAACAACTGTAAGCATACCAGTTAATATAATAATGACTCAGTTCATGGACTGTTCTTCACAAGAAGATGTTGGACTCTGGATGTGGCTTCTAGAATTTCATTCCCAAATTCTAATTCTCTGAGATGTGAGGGTTGCTCAAACAATCAGACAGGGGTAGGAGTAGATGTGGTTTTTTTCCTCTGTGGTCTAGGCAGAAGAGGAAGATCAGCAAATCCACCGCCATGGGTCAGATGGTCCAGTCTCCGAGGAGCCCTTGGGTTGATCGTGGAGAACAGCTGATGACCAGGTCTGAGAGTCCTGCCATGGTTGGAGACCACCTCTCGGCTCACCTGTGGTCTGAATCCCAACCCTGACACATGCTAGTGTTGTAATCATAGGCAAGTTGCTCAGCCTTTCTAAGCAATGGGAATATGGATGCCCTCCTTGGAGGACAGTTGTGAGGATTGAAATGAGTTAATGCATAATCCACAAAGGCTCATGGATGGCATCTGATAAATGTGATTTTTAACTTGAATTGCTCCAAAAAGTAAGTCTTCAATTCCTTCTTGCTCTTCAGTCCGGGGACACGGCTTTCTATTCCTAATGTGTGCCCATTTGCCTTGTCATGTCCACACTCTTCTATTGCAATAGGATCATTCCACCCGGAGTGAGTCTCACTGTGGCTCCCAAGCTTTTTGGGCATGCACCTGCCCCCTCCTGGCATCTGTACAATCAGTCTTCTCTCTTCTCCCTGCCCTACAGGAATCCAAATCTTACTTTACTTTTATGGTCTTCACCACAATCCGAAGGTGTGGCCCAACCCAGAGGTAGGATGGCTGTGGGAGGGAGGATGGGCTGGTTTCTCTAAACCAACACCTCCTCCTGTTTCCAGCCCTGGGAATCCTCATGGATTGGAAGGAGGGGCTTGACCCTTCCTGTCCTGGCTCTGGTGCTCTCTCTGCAGGTGTTTGACCCTTCCTGTTTTGCACTGGGTTCTGACGTACACAGCCATGTTTTCCTGCCCTTCTCAGGAGGATCAAGGTGAGGCATCCTGTCCTTGGGGAGGTGGCGTCACAGGGTACATATCCTGATGTCTGTAACCTCCTACACTTACATGTGGTGTGTGCAGTTATTCCCTTGCATGTTGGTGTGTTGGGAGGGAGACATTTATCTGAGCCCCCAGGAGAATGCTTAGAAAATCCAGATACCTCCTGTTCTCCATCTTCTCCTGTTCTCGTCTTGCAGGGCTGCCTTCTGTTCCTGGATGACTTGGTGAGCAAGGCATTCGTGGATTCAGCCATCACCATCACATAGGGCTTCAGCACATCGCCATGGAAGCCAGGCACGAGCAGCTTGCAGTGCTGGAACCACTTGGGCCCCTGAAGGACTAGCAGGCCTTTCCCAATCCATGGGAGGGTACGGGCATTCACACATCCGAGGTCTTAGGGTAATAATGCTCTCTAGTTCCATCCATGCTGTCGCGAAGGGTAGGAGCTCTTTCTTTTTTTCTGCTGCGTAGTATTCCATTGTGTAAATGTACCATAGTTTTTTGATCCACTTATCTACTCATGGGCACTTAGGTGGCTTCCACCGCTTGGCTATTGTAAATTGTGCTGCTATGAACATTGGGGTGCATAGGTTCTTTTGAATTGGTGTTTCAGGATTCTTAGGGGATAATCCCAGCAATGGAATTGCTGGGTCCAAAGGCAGTTCCATCTTTACCTTTTTGAGGAAATTCCAAACTGTTTTCCACAGTGGCTGTACCAGCCTGCATTCCCACCAACAGTGCACTAGGGTTCCCTTTTCTCCACAACCTCACCAGCACCCATTGCTTGTTGATTTACTTACGATAGCCTTCTGACAGGTGTGAAGTGGTATCTCATTGTGGTTTTAATTTGCATTTCTCGGATGACTAGTGATGTTGAGCATCCTTTTATATGTCTCTGGGCCCTGTGTATGTCCTCCTCGGAGAATTGTCTGTTGAGGTCCTTTGCTCATTTTTTAATTGGATTGTCTGTCTTCTTGGAGTGGAGTCGTGTGAGTTCTTTACATATTTTGGAGATCAAACCCCTGTCAGAGTTACCATTGGCAAATATATTTTCCCATATATGTGTTTCATTCCTTTGTTGGCAAGCCATCAAGGTTTCCTCTGGGATGCTGTGTTCTATTAGGCGTCTCTATTATTCTCTACAGGAGAGGCCCATGGGGCTGCCACTCAGATTTGTTGGTCCTTAGCAGAATTATAACCCACTGGCACCTGACTGCTATTGCCTCAGGTGTTGCCAGCATCATGGCTATCAGTGAGCCAAGTTCTGTGCTAGCCTTTCCTGCTGTTAGCCCAGAAGACAACCACCGCGGAGTTCTTGGCGATGCCGGTGCCCCTCCCCCCACCCCCGTGAGTTCTTGGCGGCCTTGGAAATGATGTGTCCTGTGAAGTATGGTCTCTTCTGTGGGATGTAATCTTCTGGGAGGTCTTTGGACTTAAGAAATATGTCCACTCCTACTTGCTCACTCCCCTGACTCTTTTAATCCCTTCTAGCATCTGCTACGGTAATCCTGGCATCTCAGCTTTTGCTGCATGAGACCTTGCTTTTTCCAGACTAGGAGGCACCTCAACAGAGAGTTGACACCATCCCGGAATTGAAGAGACTGCCGCCCAAGTCCTTCACTTGTTCCTCATGCAGTCAAATGTTCTGGCCTCCTTAATTTGACATTTTAAAAATCCAGTCCATGGAACATACTCCCTAGGACTTGCAGCTGCTTTGAGAGAGTCTTTTCCTTTTTACTGATCCAAACCTTCACTGGCCGGGCTGTACACTTACTGAGCTTGGATTATGGGTCTGACAGCCAGGCGAAGTGGCAGGAGGAGCACCTTTTTCCTGGTGAGAAAGAGTTTCCTGAATTGACTTTTTACACTGAGCAAGAGCTACATCTTGATGGAGAGTAGTAGCCCAATTATGCAGGCCCAAATGTTCAGTGAGGTCTCGGGAATCAAACCTTTGGGGCACCCACCCAAATATTTCTATTCCATGTTGTGCTTCCCAGGTTTTCCAGATCTGTCTTGGAAGCATTCAGTCTCTTTGAAAGTAGGCCACTGTGATTCTCAAATGCTGAACTATGCTTTCAGGTTTTTTTTTTGTTTGTTTTTTGTTTTAGCTTGCTCACAGGATGACATGCAGGGCTTCTTTGCAAGCCCTCACAAATTTCTCTGGCTTTGATAGTTAATTCTCAATGGTCTGTTTATTGCTCTCCAGCAATATCAAGTTTTTAAATATCAAGCCTTTAATTTAGTAACAGTCATCCAATCCTAATACCCTTGGATTTATAATTTCTTTCATATATTTCTCACTCCTTCATTATGGCACCTTGTCCCTGAATTCCCCTGCCCAGGCAGGCCAACCCAGATGACTCTCAGTAAACATTTTAGCCATTGGATGGCCACCTAGTGCAAGGAGTCCGCTGCGCGTGACCTGCCATGGCTGACAGAGTGCTTGGTACTTGCCTGATAGTGAGCGATCTAGTCCACAAATGCCACTCACCACCGGCTTGTCTGGGTGGTCTCTGGTGCCAGCTGTCACAGACTGGGTTCTCCCGGAAGCAGACTCTGAGGTGGGGTTAGAAATGGGGGAAAATACTGCTGGGGAGTAACATCTGTGAAAGGAGAGGGAAGAAAGTAGCATTTCCTCATTTTGCTGAAAAAGCTACTTTAAATGATACTCTGAAATCACTTTGGCCAGTTTTTGCTGTTTTCCTGAGGAGAGGGTCTGCAGAGCTCCTTACCCTACCCAGATAGATGTGCGCCTTCCCTGCACTTTATTGGCTGTAATCCCTTCGTGAGGACCGCCTGTATCTTCCTTCTTTCATGGTCCATGATATGGGCTATAGTTTACAAAATAAGTATGAAGAAAAATATTTATCCTTTAACTCAAAAGTTAACATTCTCTATTGACTCAATGCTATGATTTAGTGTTTTCTCTATAGTGGAACAAATTTATCCTTTTTAAAATGTGAAAATGGTGATGGCATTATATCACCTGGCCAGCAACATTTCCTGTTACTTGTGAACATGCCTTTGCTACTGACAGGCATTGGGAATAGAAAATTTTTTAGGTATTTTCTAAGTTGTGTAAGACTAGTTATGTCATAAATATATATTTTTAAGAAACATTTACCTTTAACTATTATTTTGCTTGTGATAAAATCCAAGTTACCACCTTAATTTCCTAAAGAATTAGTTTATGAATTAATGAGTGTCCTTAATAGTCAATATGGTAAAACTTCCAGAGGTCCAAGAAAATGTTATTTAGTATTTCTCTTGCATAATTCATTTTTAGTTTTACAAGAAACAGAACTTCTTGGAAAACAGCAGTACAAAAGTGCCAGTTTTCTTAAACCCACCCTAGCTATAAACATTTACATCCATAAAATTACCATGGTTTGTGACAATGAAAAATTCAGTCAATTTGTTTCTGTTGGATCTTATCAAAAACACTTTCTCCCCATTGAAACACTTGAAAATAGGAGATACTAATTTTCATTTAAAATATATTTGAATATACTTATACTATAACTCACTAAAAAGCCAAAATTTAAACCATATGTTAATGAATAGGAATGTCGGTCACAGGGAGGATATTGCTCATAAACCAAAAGTTGGTGGCCATTTTTTTTAAGGCAAATTAAAATTTTTTTTTATGAAAGTATAGTTGACATGCAGTATTATGAGTTTCAGGTGTTCAGCATACTTATTCAACATTTATGTACCCTTCTGAAGTGATTACCACAATAAATCTAGTAAGCATCTGTCACAGTACAAAGTTGTAATGATAATATTGACTATATTCCCTATGCTGTATATATTCCATCCCCCTGACTTACTTATTTTATAAATGGAAATTTGCACCTGTCATTCCCTTTCACTTCTCCACCCATTTCTACACTCACTTCTGGCAACTATCAGTTTGTTCTCTATATCTGAGCCTATTTGTATTTTGTTTTGTTTGTTTTGTTTTTAGATGCCGTATATAAGTGAAACTATGTGGTATTTGTCCCTCTCTGATTTATTTTACTTAGCATAATACCCTCTAGGTCTATCCATGTTTTTGCAAATGGCAAGATTTCATATTCCATTGTGACTGTGTGTGCATGTATAGGTATATATTCCATATCATACATACACACACACACCCTCATATATTATACACCATTTATCTGTGGACACAGATTGCTTCTGTATCTTAGCTATTGTGAATGATGCAATGGATATAAGGGTGCATCTCTTTCTTCTAATTAAACTTTTTTTGGATAAATGCCCAGAAGTGGAATTGCTAGGTGATATGATACTTATACTTGCATTTTTAAAAGGCGTTGTCTTACTGTTTTGCTCAGTGGCTGCATCAGTTAGCAGTCTCACCGGTAGTGCCTGAAAGTTCCAATTTGTCCACATCCTCACCAACATTCGTTCTCTGTTTTTTTTTTTTTTCATGATAACCTTTCTGATAGAGGTGATATCTTATCATGGCTTTGATTTGCATTTCCCTGCCGATTAGTGATGTTGAGCATCTTTTTATGTGTCTGTTGGCTATGGTATGTCCTCTTTGGAGAAATGTCTATATGTCTATCCAGATCCTCTGCTTATTTTTAAATTGCTTGAGATTTTTTGATGTTGAAATGTATGAATTCTTCATATATTGTGTATTTTAACCACTTATTGAACATATCATTTGTGACTATCTCCTGTTCATTCAGTTGCCCTTCGTTTTGCTGATGGTTTCCTTCCCTGTGCCAAAGCTTTTCAGTTCGATATAATCCTATTTATTTATTTATACTTCTGTTGTCCTTGCCAGGGTAACACTTCCAAAAAAATATTATTTAGGCAAATGTCAGAAAGTTTACTGCTTACGTTTTCTTCTCAGAGTCTTATGGTTTCAAGTCTTGCATTTAAGTCTTTAATCTATTTTGAGTCTATTTTTGTATATGGTGTAAAAGAGTGGTCCATTTTTATTTTTTTGGTATGTAGCCGTCCAGTTTTCCCAACACCAATTGTTGAAGCAACTGTCTTTCCATCATTGTATATTCTTGCCTACTTCGTCTTAGACTAATTGACCATATCAGTGTGAGTTATTTCTGGGCTTGCTGTTCTGTGCCATTGGTTTATGTGTTTGTTTTCCTGCCAGTTTGTTGGCCATTCCTACTCCTTCTCTGTGTTTCTAAATAGGTCTTAGGATTCCAAATGTGCTGTAATTGCTTAATATATTTTGCAGATGAAATGACCCAACAAAAAACATAATATATCATATTTCAAGAACTAAATAAGGTGCTGGACTCATAAACCTCATTATCTCAGAATTCATTTCATCGTGTCTTACAGGGAAATCCTATTTTTTTTTTTTCAGATTAAGAACTTTGGAGTTATATGATTCCTATTAGCAATTTGAACTGATCAATTAATTACTGGCTATGCAACTTTGGACAAGATACTTATATTCTCTGACCCTCAGTTTCCTCATGCATGAAATTATGAATATCCTACCTATTTGACACAATTAAATATAAAACAACATGTGAAACCTGGAACAGCATCTGGTACTTTGTGTGAATGCAATAAAGTTTATCCCTCCTTTCCTCCTATTTACATAAAACAAAAAGATATTGACAAAATACATCTTGTTTAAAGTCAGAGTTTTTTTCACATTAAAACTTCCACATTTTAGCACTTAAATAATCGTTTTGACCCCTGCAGTTATTACATGTGTGTAATTTCTGATTCAATAGTAGTATAGTGTGTTGCATTCTTCTAGAGGGTTAGGGCTGGTAAATACATAAGGAAATCATATGAAAGTACATATTCTCAAAATAATCAGAGAAGAATTTCAAAAATTCTTTGAGCTAGTGAAGCATCAGGAAATCTGTGCCAAGATGGAGACTTCCCTTCATTCTTCCTTACTTCAGCAAATGTTAATTGAAGACCCAATGTGTAATAAGTCACAGACTCAGGGGTGAAGTAATCAAATGTATTTCTTGCTCTAATGGAATTTAGTCTAATAGTGAGAGGGATATTAACCAAATAGTTATACTGTTTAGTATAAAGTTGCAGCTGTGAGGAGTACCATTAATTACAGATGTGGGTTTCTTTGAATGTTTAAATATTACATTTTCATGTTAAAGTTTTGTTTAATATAATTAATGTGTTATTGATATGTTTAATGTAATATTTAGTTATATTTAAAGATATTTATGTATATCCAAATAAATGTTAAATATATATCAATGAAATGTAGATTAAATTTATATAAATTGTATGTAGTTACATACATTTCTGTAGTAATAGAACAATGTACTTTTGCTATTAAACTCAGGGCTCATTAATTCCTTTGGCAGTATAAAGGCCTTTATTCTTATCCTCATTTCAAATAAAATCATGTCAAAATTAAAGGTATAGGTTAAAGGAGTTGGAGGGTGGGGGCTAGAATAGAAGATTATAAGAATTAGGATTATAAATTCTGGGGGAAACTATTTTGGTTCAAGGGTGTTTTAGCCTCAAAGTTCAATGTAGGAAATAACTCCACTTGAGACAAATTTCCTTTATATAGCAAATATAAAGGAATATATATATATATATTTCCTTTATATAAAGGTAATCGTGGATAATTCCATCTAATATGAACCAAATATTTCACTATTCAGACACACTATAGTTCCAGCAATGTGCTACAGGATTAATGGGGCTGATTGATTGCATGACATAGATTGATTAGAAATCTTCTAAGTGAACTTAGAACACTTGCCTCCAAAGCTTTAGTAGTTACTCCAGAATTAATTACAAAATTAGCTAATAAACTTTTCACATATTCTTACATTTGTTTCCATTGTGCTGGTAATACATCCCATATTCAATTACTGTAAAAAAGAGTGAAGTTTCCTCTTATTAAAATACTATTGACAACCCTTTTATACTTGTTCTCTCTTTAAAGATATCAGGTTTTTTCACATGAAATTTATATGCAGAAAATAGATAAACTACAATAAAACAAAAATAATTTTACACTTATTGTTGAAGGCAAAACTTTGCAGAAGTTGTTATATGTATATAAATATTTGAATTTTTAAAAATATTGTATAATATGTATACTTATCCTATTTATTTAATTAATATGTGTTGGGTATATACTCCGTCACTCTTTAAAACTAAATATATTAACTTCTTCAACATTAACATGAACTTTTCTAGATTCACAATTTCTCTCAAAGTTTTAGAAAGAAATTAGCCTTCACAATTCACACAATTTTAAAACGTGTTGTACCCATATGCAACTAAGAAATTGCCAAACCAATATGTATATTTTTAACCATGCGGTAAAGTATTTTTTCTTTGGCTGAAACTATTTTTGTCAATTCTGAATCCACAGAGTAAAAT
Organism: Pteronotus mesoamericanus; assembly: GCF_021234165.1. NCBI lineage: Eukaryota > Metazoa > Chordata > Mammalia > Chiroptera > Mormoopidae > Pteronotus > Pteronotus mesoamericanus. The sequence continues at coordinate 624,723 of NW_026555123.1, forward strand.
TTATCCTTACTAACTGGTAAAAGTCAATCAGAGTTAGAAGATTTACAGACCCTAAGCACTCCCTGCTATTCCTGATCCAAAACATAAAATCTGTGAGGCTCGCTAGTTCTCCATGGTGTTAGCACGTGTCATCTTTTACCAAGATGTTGAATTTGGTTCTTGTTCTTTTGCAGTTGTGAGAAATTATATGGTGAGTCTCTTCCAACAGAGTTAGCATTTGGGTGTTGGGGTGGCTTCTCAAGGTGAATGCTCAGAGGTTGCCTTGCCTTGGCCTCATGTACTGGCCTATCTTGTGGGTTTCTCTTCCCATCTCCATGTGCTGTTTATTCAGGATCTACCTTTCACGAATGGAATAAAGTCAGCACTGATTTAGAGTTCAATTCATGTTGGTGAAATCCTATCAAACTTCTCTCTTTTCTCCTCTACCACATCTTCACCACTGTACAAACTATACACACTATGTCCATTCAGGCAAACTAGGTTATTCTGTAGTAACAAACACCCACATCTCAGTAGCTTGAAACAATAAGTTATTTCTTGCTCATGCTCCATGTTCATCTTGGGTTGGCTGGAGATTCTGGTCCAGGTTATTCTCACTTGGATCCCGGGTGGCAGAGGGAAGCAAGAGAATGGTGGATAATTTACTAGTTCTTTAAGCCTAGGCCCAGACTGACATTTGTCACATTTCATTTGCTAAGGTGTCAGATGGTCTCATGTGAAGGAGCAGAAAATTGCTATCCTGCCATGTTTCTGGAAGGAGAGCCACGAGTTTTTAGTGAAAAGCACTAATGGCTGTCTCAGTCCACCCTCATCCCCCCAACACCCCGTAAGGAAGGACATGAATGTATAAAGGTATCCGATGGCTTTAATCTATGTGAGAAGAATAACATAATACACTGGAACAGTCATTTGTCTTTTTAATCAGTGAAGCAGCAATAGCAATTTCTCAAGTCTTTCTGAGTATTCTATTATTTGAATAATATCCTTTTGGAATCAGAAGGTAGATTTTCTTGATGAATGATTTTCAGGCATTAACACAGAGTAACTTTTGGAAAGCAAATATGTGAGATTTGCACCCGGATGCCCCTCAGCCTGGCATAGGATGCGCAGGGCTGGCAGCTGTGTCTTAACGTCCTCCCTGCCCGGGGCTTTCCTTCTCCAGCACAGTCGGTTGCTCTGGAGGCAGATTTCCTTCATTGAAGGATCAGGAGTTTCTACACAAATAACCTTGGGACTTCGGGGAAAAAAAATTTTCCTAAATACTACGTGGGAGAAGCCATTGCAAGTTACTTTTAGCAGAGTTTTTTTTTTTTTAATTTATTTTTTTAAATTTAATGTTTTCTAATCAGCTCAATGAAAAGTGGATTATTTTTTGTCTGTCCCCAGCTTTCCATTTAGGTCCTTATTCCAATGGGTCACTCTACTCCCTTTAACACTCCTGGCCACTCCCACAGAGACGTAACCTCGCTCTCTCCTACGTTCCACCAGACTACTCTTTCTTCCTGGGTGCTCTTTCTCAGTGTTCCATTTGCTTCTCCTTCCTCTGTCCCATCAATGCTGGTATCCCACCCACTCCCCTTTGCTGACCTTTACTCCCCAAGTCCCCTCCAAATGTATTCCCTCCTCAGTTGCCTCCTGGTGGCTGCTTTCCTTCAGACATTCAAGTTGCTCACTGGGACTGTTGTTCGATTGCCTCCTGAGTCTCTCTGCTGTGTGTCTCTGTCCATTCTGCTGCTTTGTCGCTTTCCATGACAGTTCTATAAGACAAACGTAAACTATTAGTATACTCACCAAAGGAGTTCCAAAAGTGGCCCACCTTTTTTTTTTTTTTTTTTACTTCTTATTACTGTCATCAAATCCACGCCTGCAATCACATAAATGCACTAGTTTCTTTTTCAAGGCTCCGAAGAATCAGCATGGAGCAGTAGAAATTCACAGATGTGGGGAGTCAGGTATACCCAGGTTTAAATCCTGGATTTGAAAATTCTGAACTACCCTTGAGCATGTTACCTAACCTCTCTGAACATCTGGTTTGGTCTCCATTCGGTGGGAATGATAGACAAGATACACATAATTGTTTTGTGTATTAGATTTGATTATACAAAGTAGGGCAAAATTAAGTTTACAGTTGTGAGTACATGAAACACAGACTTTATTCTTCTATAATTATTTATTAATTATTATTTTCCATACAAACAACTGTAAACTTACTTTGGCCCAACCCTGTATAAAGTATTTATCTCAGTAACTGGGACATAGTAGAGTTTTCATAAATGGTAGTTATATCATTGTTATTGTTTTAACTTCATATCTATATAGACGGTGGTACTTAGACATGACATTTATATTCTTACCTATATAGCAAACTCATCTTCCTACTTTAGAACTGTACAGATCGCAATGCCTACCACCTTCGACTTGTCTTTCTAGGAAAAATTCCTTTCCTCCTTAATGCTCTGCGCAGTAACAGGATGGGTGGGCCCTGTTTAGGGGGTGCTTGTGACCGGATCAGGAGTAGTAGAACGAACCCTAACATTCCATCTTCAGGCTGGTTGGTGGCTATGGAGTGACCTCGTGTGAAGGGCTCTGTCTGGAATGCTGGTGCCTTTTAGGATCTGGACAGGCCCCTCTAGGTGGACGGGGCTGACTCTCTGCAGCAAGCGGGCGGTGCACAGTAGGAGAGCCGCGAGTGCGCAGAGGCTCACAGAGCAGCTGGACAAAGCAAAGTCATCGGGCTATGGGGCTCTCGGAAAAGGGCAGTGAAAGTAATTGGTACCTGAGGATCTTTTTGGTCCAGGTGACTTTCTAGCTCTAGTTCTAGAAATAAATCTCTCAGGGTCAACACAAGCTGAGCCTCTGCTCCCTGAAATTAGCCTGAAAATGTGCCTCATATGTTACCTTACAGAAGGCTTTCCTGATGAGTCTTCCCCCGCCCCGCCCCCAGGATTAGCTGCTTTGGGAATCCCAGAATATGGCGTACATACCTCCTTTACTGAACATATTTTAATAATTTATATCATTTCCCACAACATAATGTGAATTTGTTTGTCTTGATAGTTCTCACATGTAGTCTCTTTTTCTGGCATATCGTAGGTGATGAATAAGTACTGATTTATTAATAATAAATGAATAAATAAATGAGTTCTTATGCTTTCCACAGAACTCAGAAAAGCATCTCACTTACAGGTTAAGTGGGTTAAAAATAGTACCTGTGTTTTAAATTCAGTGATTACTTGAGCTTATCTTCAGAACAAATAGCATTCATTTACCTTGTTCAGGCAAAAAGAGAGAGGTAGAAAAGTCACAAAGTTTGTGTTTCTTTTCCTTTCAAACCTGAAATTCTCATTATGTAACATGTTCCTGCTATGTCTTGTGAACATGGAGAATGGCGAACAGCACTAAGAGCAAAACTTTAGATAAGTGAATTATGTAATTAAATTTTGCATCCTAACACTCCATAAATTTATAGAGCCTATTGTGTAATTAGTTTACAAAAGAAAGAGCATTGGAGTTATTTACGACAGATGTTCACCTAACTTAAAACAGGAAGAGTAGATTTACTTCTATGTAGTTATTACAATGTAATTAAAACCATAAAACCACCTTATCTGAATTTCAAAGCCAGAACGTGTTTTTCCTTTCCTTGGCCTTCTTGACTGCATTACTCTTCACTGATCATGCAAGGATCAGAGGACAGGGCCACAGGATGGCCACTGGATGCTTGCCAGTGATTTTAGTGAGCTTTTATTTGTGTTTTTGCTCCACTTTTCAGTGGAGTGATGAGATAACTGAAAAGTTGTATGCTTGTTGGCAGCAACAGACCTAGGATATGGCCGATGACAAAAACCACTTCTGTGCCTATGTTCTGGGAGTGGTTGGGAAAGAAAAGAGGGGATTCAATCAGCAGATACTTAAAAAAAACTGTTTTATTTATGCAGAGTTAGTGTGTAAACCACTGCTATCATCTTCCAGACAATTAAGGAGCAGGAACATAAGCATCCTGTAATGTTTAGATTGCCTTCATGTAGGACTCTACATACACTTTTAAAATGGGGCTGTAGGTCGCCCGTCATGTGACTGTTGGCACGCACCTTCTCTGACAGAGATGGTCTTAGGCTGCCCACCCTCAGGGATGGTTCATGTCAAGTCACACGATGGATGGTCCACAGCCACGTTTTAAAAGTTCTTATAGGAAACCATAGTTGGATTTACCGAAAACATGAACTATCTCTTTATGCAAGACATGGGACGTGTGCCCAGATGTCAAATGTCCACTCTGATCACTTCAGCTCCTTCCACCCCTAATCATTTGCTTCTTATAGGAGATTTCTGACTCCTTCATAATGGCTCACTTGGATCAGGACAATATTATTCCGGGATTTGACAACATGTGTAAACTCTTTCTGAGTTAATTTTCAAAGTCTTTTGTGACTGGTGTCAATTTGGCAACAGTGTTCTTTCATATTTGTGGGCTCAAGGTCTAGGGTTTGGGGTTGTTAATTTTAAGAATTTCCTCTCTTACAAGTCCATTCACCTCTCCAAAGACAGAAGTACTGCATGCATCACATTATTAGAATTAAAATAGAGAGAGAAACATAAGAATTTGGGGTTATAAGGTGATCTTTTTGACTCTGAAAAGAACGTTTAATAGCAACATAATTTGAGAGTAAGACTGAAGCTTAGACTCTGCCTGATTCAATATCTTCGAAGACTCACAGAAAAAGAACAAGAAAGTTTTCATATGGAAATGTGGCACTTATCATTACACTACAAAAATCATTGCATAGCTGCGTTGTGTAAGTAAATGAATTAGTTAAAATGAAGACAAAATATTGCCAATGTTTTGAAATTCCTTTAAAAAATTATATCTAAAAACTGAACTACAGAAAACAACACATTTCACAGCTTAATTTTGCACACTGTTGTCCTGAAGACTTCGTGAAACATTCTCACATCTACTGCATTGGATTGGGCACTGCATGAAGAAAGCTATAAAAAGGATTTTTCTAGACAAAGACTTTGGAGTTGTAGCTGGTGGTCTTGTGAAACTCTGTGACCCAGTGTCCCAGGGAGTATTTTTTTCTCTCTCTCTTTCTCTCTCTCTCTATTGCAGCCTGTAACTAACTCTAGGACTTTGCAGAATAGAGGTAATGGCCAACAAGACGGCGCTGCAGACAGTAGGGTGTTGTCTCTACATTGGCAATTTATTTCACTTACAGATTCATTATTGGTCCTTTCACAGAGAGCACTGATTTTAGCTGGGGATCTATGAACAACTCTTCTAAGATACTCTCTCTCTCCTTTTTTTTTTTAAATCAAGATGAAGGCTAAAAAGAGGTATACATTTTGTTATATAATGTAACATACCAGTATACAGATATATTTACAGGAATCTATGATCCACGTTTAGGGTCTAAAATTCAATTTCTTTTCTGAATGCCTCTCGAGCTAATTCATTTAGTACAATTTGTAAATTCCTGGGCTAATAATACTTATTAAATCACCGCCAGCTTTATATCTGACGGAAATTATTTCTTAAGTTTCTGTTCTTAAAGGAAAAACCAACCACTGTCAATGGCAGTCTTACTTGCAACATTTTTATAAGTTCCCTTCCACTCTCACTCAGGTCTTTGTGACATGTTTTGGCTGCGTTGAGTGGTTAGATGAGGGCGAATGAGGATTTGGCCTGGAGAGCTTCCATTAACATAAGAGATTTTTTTTTTTAATTTAAAAGACAGACTTTAAACTAATATTTAATTGGGGTTGGTTGGTAGACATAGGGATACCATTTTGCTATTATTTTGGTGTTGCCTAACCAAACCTACACAACTGTTCCTTGCCAAAATGCTTGTCTATAATCTTGTAGATTTTATTGCAATATCTTACTAAGTTTTTCATTTTCTTTGACGTAAGATTCAAGGCCAAACATACTCTATAAAATTAAGTTTTATTATCTTCATGTTTGTTAAGGCAAAATTCCTTTCCTTAATATTGCTTAAATACAATTAGGTTTTTGAGGTTTAAATTCCTTTCTTTAGTAGGCATGGTTATTAGGTTTATGTTTTTCCAAATAAAAGAGCAGTGGTGTTGATAGACACTGTAAAACATCCAAATTAATTATATATTTTGCTAATAACTCCTAATATCTTTAACAGTAAACTTCTATTTTAATAGAAAGTCTGAAATTTACAGATAAAATGTATATCACATGATACATGAGAAGAGATCTGGTTTCCAGATATGTTGATACCTAGTTATAGATGAAAAGCCTTGCTTCTGTCTCTGACCTTCTTTTATTGGCTTGATTTCTCTGATTTCTCACCATTTTATTTCTACCAGGTACTTTATAGTAAAGTTGTTCAAGACAGATTTGAGTTTAGCATTGATCTTAATTTCTAGGAGATGTTAGCACATATTACAAAATGGTATGCTCACGGTCTAAAGCCACACATTTTTTTAATGCTTAAGAAAGTGTTTAAATAATTAAACTTTTAATGCTCTTATAATGGCCTAGGCACTACCTAGGTCCAAGCGATATATGACAAATAAAAATGTTTTCTGTTTTTAAGGAAATCACAGTCTGAGTCAGATATACAAAGTAGTAATTGCAATAGCCAAGCATGAAGGGGTGCAATAGATATATACATTTATCTTTTTTGCCCTGGCTGGTGTGGCTCAGTGGATTGAGTGTTGGGCTGAGAACCAAAGGGTTGCTGGTTCATTTCCCAGTCAGGGCACATGCCTGGGTTGCGGGCCAGGTCCCCAGCAGTGGGCGTGTGAGAGACAACCACACATTAATGTTTCTCTCCCTCTCTTTCTTCCTCCCTTCCCCTCTCTAAAAATAAATACATAAAATCTTAAAAAAAAATAAACATCTTTTTTTGTGGTCAAAAGGATTGAATGCTGATAATTTGATATGAGCCATATAAATACAAAATGATAGGACAACACAGAAGAGGAGAAAAATTTGTGTGTAGAAGTCAGTGAAAGATTCACAGAGACCATTTTATTGAAGCAATTATCTGTGTGACAATTTTTTCCACTGTTCTCAACTAAGGTTAGCCTATTCTTATAGCAGTGCCATTTTATTTATTAAATTTCTTAAAATTTAAGTGTCGTTGGCATACAATATTGTATTAGTTTCAGGTATACAATATAATGATTTGACATTTATATACCTCACAATGTGATCATTGCACTAATTCTAGCACTTATCAGTCACATGCAAACTTTATTGACTATATTCCCCTTCATCGTTTTGACCCATTCCCTGGTGACCATCAGTTTGTTCTCTGTATCTGAGTTTCTTTCTGCTTTATTCATTCATTTATTTTTAGGTTCCACATATAAGTGAGGTCATATGGCATTTGTCTTTTTTTGTCTGACTTATTTCACTTAGCATAATACCCTCTAGGTCCATCCATGTTGTTGCAGATGGCAAGATTTCATTTTTTTATGGCTAATATTCCATTGTGTATATGTACCATAGTTTCCTTATTCACTAACCTATCAATAGACATCTAGGTTGCTTCCATATTTTGTCTATTGTATACAATGCTACAGTGAACATAGGGTGCATATATCTTTTTGAATTATTGTTTTAATTTTCTTTAGATAACAAATACCTGGAAGTGGAATTGTCAGGTCATACAGTAGTTCTATTTTTAATTTTCGAGGAATCTCCATATTGCTTCCTAAAATGGTTGTACTGGTTTATATTCTTACCCATAGGGCAAGAGGGTTCCCTTTTTTCCACATCCTTGCCAACACTTGTTCTTTATTTTCTTTTTGATGATAGCCATTCTAACAGGTGTGAAGTGATATCTGAAATTGGTTTTGATTTGCATTTCCCTGATGATTAGTGATGTTGAGCATCTTTACATGCATTGGTTGACCATCTGTATCTGTCTTTGAGAAATTTCTATTCAGGTTCTCTGACATTTTTAAATTGCATTTTTTGTTTGAATTCTTTATGTATTGTTGTTATGAACTCTCTATTGAATGTATCACTAGCAAACATCTGCTTGCATTCACTAGGCTGAGTTTTGTCTTGTTGATATTTTCTTTACTGTGCAAAAATGACTAAGTTTGAGGTAAAAAAAGCAAAACAACAAAAACTAGTTTGAGGTAATCCCATTTGTTTATTTTCACTTCTGTTGGCTTTGCCAGGAGAAACATATCCAAAAATACAAGGCTAAGGCTGATGTAATAGAGTTTACTGCCTGTTTTCTTCTAGGAGTTTTATGGCTTCAGGTCTTAAATTTAAGCCTAAATTCACTGTAGTTTTCCTTTTAATACAATGAAAGGCCATCGGAGGGATTTCAGCAGCAGGGGGGTTCACACACCTGGCCTAGGTTGAACCAGAAGCACTTGCGCTGCCTGTTGAGGAAAGAACCTGTGGGAGCACGCAGGCCCTCTTTCATTGCCCCTCCAGGCCTACTCTTGGCCTTTCCTGTCCTATGTCCCTGCCCCGGACTTCCTAACGGGTGCATGGAAAAGGAGGTTGCGGCTGCTCTGTGAGAGGGGACAGGGTAGCCTGGGTCTTTATCTCCTCCTCCATGCTCCCCACCAAACTGTGTTTTGGAGGTTTAGGTCGTGTCAGTCATAGCTCATATCGTGCACCATGTTCAGTAACTAAAATAGGTTTCTAAAGGTGGAGTGATGTTCACTTATACTTAGGTCCCGTTCCTCTTGGTATTGTTTGCAAAGCAAATTTCAAGCACACGTTTAAAAAGCTGTCCGTCGATTTATTTCTCCTTTTATAGAGCTGTCTGTCAGTGGCCCCGCGACAGGTCCTAGCTGTGCAGGCGTTTCTCTGGATCGATGTCTGTGGATCGCTTCCCGGAGGGTAGTAGAGGGAAGCCAGCGCTCTGGCCTGGCCATTTTGGGAGGTCCGCACAGCGGTGCCCGTGGCACTCTGCCCACATTGTTACCCGTCAGAAAAATATACGCCAATAATAGGAAACAGCTGCTCCGTCCCCGTGCGGCCTGTAACTCCTGCTCGTGGACCGCCTGTCCCGCTGAAGCTGGGCAAGGGCTCTGCTGGTGGGTCCACGTGAGTAAGTTCACGTCCCTTTTCACTACAGGACGCACAACACAGTGTTTTCCCTGTCTGGGCAAGTTTTTCTGTGGCTTGAATTTACTGGTGGCCTTTAAGTAAGACCAGTTCCAGCGTTAACCTTTCTTCTCCCCATCTGGGCTCAGTTATCATTCAGGTTCTTTTTTTTTTTTTTTTCTTTTCCAAATTGGTTTTCTCATTCTCGGTCTGCGGCCGCTGCCTCCCCTCGGGGCGGGTGGCCGGGCCGCCCGGTAACTGGAGCGAGGGGCCTGATTACAGATCGCAGCTAATGACGCCTGGGGTGGACACAGCCTCGCCAGGCTTTCATGTCTCCCTTTTTTTCTTCTAATAGTTTCTTATTAGTTAAAACCTTAAGTAATGCATGTGAGTTTCTTGGAAATGTTAAAACATTTCTTTTTATCTGCCGTTCTTTATGCCAGATTGTGAGTAGGCTAGTGACCTACAAAAGCCATTTACTGATATATGGTGTATAATTTAGCCAAACTGGTTTGATTACATTACTGGGTAAGATTTAGGCCCGTAGAAGAGTCAACCAGCAATTTGATTGAAGCCACACGCTGCCTTGTCATCCGAAGAGCAGCACAGAAGCCTTAATCAGCCTGGTTGATTAAGCAAAAATCCAGCATCTGTGGGTTACCTGCAGGACGAGATCACAGGAGTCGATGTGGTCTTAAACAATCGTTTTTTTTCCTAACGAGGAGAGCAGTCTCAGGAAAAATAGCTACATCTCCTCTCTTGTTTTTTTCAATTAGCTTTGTCATGATACAACATCTATGTTTAATGTAGTAGTGGAAACTGCTCCTGAATCATTTTTAGGGTAAGAATGAATGTAAATGCATTCAAGTCATGTTCTATTCACCCCCAGCTGGAGGGACCCCATCTTGGGAAAGGTATTTTGCTCCTTGGTGCTCGGGGCATTGGGTAAGCATCCCAAGGCAGCTTTGAGGAGTTGAAATGGTGAGCTAGGCTAAATTAGAGTTTATTTTAGTGATCTCTTTGGGAGAATAATATTTTCTGCTAACATTTATTTGCCAGAGTAAAACGATAGTCTAGATTATGAAAATGTCTTACTGAAATAAAATAATTTCAGAAATTTTATTGCTTTTATAATTAATTAAAAAATATGGACTGGAGGACCTTTTTAAGAACGACTGCCCTGCGTACCACTTCCTCCTCCCGTGCTATTGGTTTGGTTTGTATCTGCATGGGCTCTTTAGGAGCAGCCTCTGCCAGCTGGATACTGACCACTGTTCTGCAATGTACCCGGCAGACCTGCCCCAGAGCCACTGTGGACGGGTGGCCTTTCTGTTGGCTACTTATTAAGGAAATAACCAGATTATTTTTCATACAATGTGTGATGTGGAACAGGCAAAATTGTACCAATTGTTACTGTTCAGTCAGTCCTTAATTCTGAAGGCTTAATTTACTAAAATTGTTATTTTTTATAAAAGAAGGGTCTTTTTGACTTGCAGGAACTTTGTGAGCTGCACTTGAGCTTTTTTGTTTGTTTATTTAATTGGAAGAGAGAACAGGGAGTGGAAAATTTTTATTTTAGTATTCTTTGTGTTAACTTTTTCCCAACAATGTTCATGTTTTGGTAGATACTGTATTTTGCCATGTATAATGCACACTTTTTTGCCCAAATTTTGAGGGAAAAATAAGGATGTATATTATACATGGGTAGTACTAATTCTATACCCAATAAATGTTTTTAGTTCTTTTATTTATGCTTATGCATTAAAAGTATAACCCTGGAAAGCAATAACAATATCCACAGGCAAAATAATACCCTGGAATATGATAATTGGTTTTGTTTCTAAATATAAATAAATAAAAAGTTGAATTAAAAAATTAAAATGAAAGACTTTTTTCCTGAAAATTTGGACCAAAATGCGGGTGCGCATTATACATGGCAAAATACAATGAGACCCAGACTACCCTCAAACTGGTTTGCTGTCTCTCAGAGCAGAAAAAGGAAATGTCAGACATATAACCAGGATGGAATCTACAAATATTTCTGGATGTAATATGTAATGCCAAATTATTAAATTAATGGGCTACGAATAAATAGCCCTGATCTTGGATTCAGAAGACAGACCTAGTTTGTGGCCCTAGTTTTGCTCTTCATAATTGAGGCTCATCACTTTGTCTCTTTGCAACTAAAACGGCAGCAGGAAAAGATGAGTTACTCTTTAAAGCATCATTAAAATTTATGCTGGTTTATTCAAGGCTGGCATCTGATTAGCTCAGGCGTGTCCCACCTTACCTAAGCAAGGAGCCATGCCACATAACATTCTAGAGAAGATCTGCAGAAAGCTAGTGAGAATATCATGGAATAGATGGTTACTCTGTTTAGCTCTAACATGTGTGATTCCATGATTTTATATGGTAGGTAAAGTGAGGAAAGACTTCACATTGTTTCAGTGCAGGTACCTTTACTGTTTATAGAACTTCTCTAAATAGATGCAGGAAAGGGATTTCAGGAGTGGGACTTTGGCCAGCAAAGGTGGGAAGAGCTGGTATCCTTCTATTGATGGGGCTTTGTTTTCTGAATCCTAAAGCTGTTATTTCCAATTAGAGAATTACTTTCAAATCAAAAAGGAACAAAAGCTTAACATTATTTTATTTGACCAGCCACTGGTCTATCTCCTTATGAAGGAAGAGAACAAAGAGTTTTAATGTATCTTAGAACTCTCTTCTTGAATGTTATTCTAGCATTTTTCATATTTAATTAATCCCCAAAGTAACAAAATCTTCAGGGATCCCTGGGTTTCCTCTCTTAGTGTTTGCTTACCCTAGGAACACAGCTTTTTAAAAGTCCATGTTAAAGTAATCATGTCAAGTGGGCCATCATCAAAACTGTTTTTTAAAAGCAGAAGATGTGACTGGTCTCATAAAGGTGAGTGGGTGGAGGAAGGAGCTAAGTAATACCATAATTCAGTGAGGTTTGTAATCAAGACTAAAGGAGATCAAAAAGGAGGAAATGGGGATTTAGTCTTCACACAAAGAAAATGTTTCAAAAACAACTGGACCACTGGATGAAATTGAATAGGTTACAGAGAAGGGGTAAGGAAATGGTAGGAGTGGAGACAGAAGAGAGAGGAATTCTAAGAAATAAATTACTGGCTTTCTGTTTGAGGGATATATTTGCTGTCCAGTTTTAAGGGGAAATTTAGAAAAACTCAAGTATTAATACATGTAAAAGGAAAGAAGCAAAGAAGTTTATAAAAAGATTAAAACAGTTGCAATAAAAAAAAGCTAAGAACTTGTGTATACTATTTTTCCTGTATTTTTACCCTTCTCCTCAATCCCCAAATATTGAGCAATTCTAAGTTCAGTTTGGAAAAATTGCCTTTCATTTGCTCTAAGTGAGTAATTGGACACCTTACTAGCCATAGTTTTACGTAGTATACAATTTTTAGTACGATTAATTCAATGTAATAGACAAATTAGTTATGTAAGTATGGCAGTGCTTCATCTTTTCTATATGTATGTGTATATATATGCATATATACGTGTGTGTGTGTGTGTGTATTTAACCTATGGCAAATGCTTGAAACAATTCTCAGGGATATATAACAAAAGAGTCTCCTCCCACACAGTACTTCCGTCTCCCATTGTGTTTTTCCTAATAGTAAAATGGAATTTGACATTGACCTACACAGTGCCCACCATTAACATTTCACTATGTTTTTTAAAACACACATGTACCCATCTCTCCACCTTCCTTGTACCTCTTCATCTCACTTATTTTGGATGCATTTGAAAGTAAATTGCAGAAATATTTCCTCCTAAATATTTTGGCATACTTAACTAGACTTTGACACTTACTAATATCAAACTGATTCATATCACACTGACCTAGTTTTTACTTTTGATGATTAACATAAAATGCAATACACAATTAACTGTACATTTGCTGGGTTTTGTACACATGCACGTAGGTATATAATCCAGATCCACTCCAGATGCAGGGAATTACCGTCAGGCAGAAGGTTTTCTCATGATGCTTCCCAGTTGATCTTTACCCCTATCTTCACAGGGGCGACGGCTGGCCTTTCTGTCCTTCTAAAATTTCATGTGAATGAAACCGTACACAGTGTTGTCTTTTCAAAATTTTTTAATCAGCATACTACAGTCTTAGTTAATCTATGTCTGGTACATCAGTATTTGTCCTTTACTGCTTAGAGTTCTGAATATACATACAATGGTTTGTTTATCCAGTCTCTTATTGGTGAACACTTAGCTTTTTCCTGTTTTTGGCCATTATCAGTGTGGTTTCTATATTTTTTTGGTGAACTTATGTCTTCATTTCTCTTAGGTAAATATCTAGGAATGGAATTGTAGGGTTGTGGAGTATGTATATGTTCCTTTTATAAGAAACAGTTATACCTTTTCCAAAGTGATTGTACTATTTTACATTGCCACCAAAAATATATGAGAATTTCAGGTGCTCCAGTGACATCTGCTGTTGTTAGATTCTTTAATTTTAATTATTCCAGTTAGCATATAGTGGTGTTTTTTGATTGACATTTTTTTCTAGTAACTGGTGATGTTGAGCAGTTTTCATGTGATATTTGCCATTCTTTTATTTTAGGTTGTTCTTTTATTATTGAGCTAGAAGAGTTATTTATTCATACTATATATTAGTGTTTTGTCAGATTCATGTTTTGCAAATGTTTTCTCCTAATGCATGGTTTACCTATTAATTTCCTTAAGAATATCTTTTAATGAGTAGCCATTTTAAAATATGATAATGTAACTTTACTGGATTTTTAAAATGGTTATTGTTTTCTGTGACCTCTCTAAGAAACTGAATATCCAGCTCTACCTCACAAAAAAGATTTTCTTATGTTTCTTTTTAAAAGTGTTATGGTTTTAGCTTTTATGTTTGGGTCTAGAATCCATCTTGAATTAATTTTTGTAAATGGTGAAATGGGGACTCCATTATATGTAACATGTTCATACTCAGCTGCACAATTGATTATCTTATACTATATTACGTGGTAAAAATTTAATTGTCTATTTTATCCTCCCTCAACAATATGTGTTTTCTCCAACAGTTATTATCTCCTTTCAGTTTTTAGGTTGCAATATACTGTGACTCAGGAGATCAGATAGTCATGCTTGGGGTAATCATTTATTTATCCTACATGATTGAGCACCTACTTTGCAATGTATTGCAACAAGTCCTACTGATTAAAAAAAAAAGGGATAAGATCTTGTGCTTGCCTCAGTCTGCTGGGAAAAGTTGGATGGAAATTGTCTGCTGAGGACACATATACATAGGTCATTGTAGTAGAGATGGAAAAAAATGCTAAGACATGCAAAGAACTGTGAAGGGCACAGATGAAGAATGTCTAACAGAAAGTTTTAGAATCAGGTGGTTTCTTATAAAAGATGATTTCAGAGCTTTGACAAGAGGATAAGTAAGAAGATTTAGGTGCACAACAAGGGTTCTAAGTGTGTAGCAAGTCTTTTGCCCTTAAAACCTTATTGCTGAGTCAGCAAAGATAAGATAAATACGTACAAACATAATAGAAGAGACAAAGCATCTAGTGCTATAAAAATATAATACTTTGAGATCTGAAATTTCAGAATGAAAGAAAAAGTATTTTCCTCAGTACATGGGTGTGTATGTGGGAGAATTCATGGGGGAGGCAGTATTTGCGCTGGGGTCATGGGAGATTAAATGAATAAGTACACGGTGCTTAGGACAGTACCTGACATGTTGTGTTAATAATAGTCATTTTATTATTATTATTGAATGATATATAGGACTTGAACATTTACATTAAAGAAAATCATTTTAAACACATGACAGAAATTTTAAGCTGTTCATAGGTAGATGAAGTGAAAACTGAGCTTAGAGAATAAAAGTTCAGGAAATATTTAGGAATTAAAAATAGTTCACTTTGGCTAGGACAAGGTATTAAAAGAGACTAAGTTTTAATAATATTGGAAAAGTAAGATGGGAACAATAGAGAGAGAGCTGTAGAAAGCCAGTTAAGCATTTGGATTTTATTTTGCTTGTGATGGACATTGCTGGCCTTTAATTTTTTTTTAAGCTTTAAAAAAAATCCACAGAGGGAAGAGCAAAAGCTACATGTATCTTTGTACTGAATCTAGGTTTTGGGGATGGAAGGAACCAGATTAACAGAGATATAAGGAGTGATCACATGGATAGAAGAATAAGGACGACTGTTGTCCAGAAAGAATTGTTGGTCAACAATCCTTTATCACTGAGAGGCTAAAAACTAAGGAAAAAAAAAAGAATAAATAAAAAATAGAGATGGTAGTTTTCCTCTACATTATCCATCTTCGGAAGGACAGTTTCAGCAGAGTCATGAAGGCTGAAATCAGATTTCAAGGGACTGAGAGTTGCTTAGGAGTGGAAACTAAATGTAGTATGGTTCATCCGGGAAAAGTTAGATGGTAAAAATAAAACGAAGGAAGGAGATCTGATAATGGCTAGAAGAAGTAGCAAAATTGAGCTTAGAATTTTTAGGCATGACAGTATTTGTAGACTGAGTTAGGATATAGAGACAGAGATAGAGAGGAAGAGGGAAGAGAGGAGAGGGGAAGAGAGTCAGCAAGAGGATTGCATTACAGATAGAAGGGGGGATTTTTTTTTTTTTCTGGGAAAACTGTCCAGTGGAAACAGGAAGAAAGAGAACAAAGGTGCAAGAGTAGGAGTTGCTATTGGAGAGACATTTTGTTTTGTGACAAATACAAAGGAAAAGATAGTAAATGAAGATAAAATAATAAAGATGTTTGAGAAGAAGAAAGGACTTGAAGAAATTCATATAGACATCTTGTCAGAAAGTGAGAGGCCAGGCCACCCAGAGGGAAGACTGCTGAGAGAAGTAGACTTGAGGAGATAGGAAGTTGAAATGAATTCTGTGGTAAATGTGTTAGGGAGGTTCATTAGTTTTCTGTTGCCGTGTAACAGCTACCCAAGCCAGGAATAGGGCGCCCAGCAGACTGCACCTTGATCTCAGACTTCCTTCCTAGTCTTTACACCTGTGAGAAAATAAATTTCTGTTGTTTAAGCCACCCGTTGATGTTATGGTAGCCCGAACGTACTAATACAATGGGACACTGTTTCTCGCTATGGGAGAAGGGGGTTTTAAATATATAAGGGGAAAAAACTGGAATTAATACTGTGGTGTTTGGCTGGAATTGGAGGTATTGGAATGAACTGACATTATATATATGAAATATATATTATATATGTATGTATATAAATACATAAACTATATATTATACAATATTATATAACATACACACAATGCTAGATACCATATTATATACTATATATGGATAGAAAATAGATATGCGTATGGATACTCTTCATCTATTAATTGGTAATATCCACTGAGAGGCCTGAGTAATGAAACCCCAGTAGTAATGTGCATACCTAACACACAGATCTTAGTTTTTAATGCAATTCTTGACTATAATGAACTATGAACCTTGGGGAAAAATTCCTGCCTCCAAGGCTGGGCAAGCCAAACCTAAGATGAGCGTGGAACATCTTACAATGTCAGAAAGTGAGGACGGGCTCAGAGAACAGTGCAGGCAGAAGCAGGGTGAGAGCTTCCCATTAGCCAAACATTGACATGATTTGAACATCAAAATATTGAGAGTAAGGGACTCTAATCGATTGAATAGAACAGGAAGCCATTTGTCCAGTTAGATATAAATAAATAAAAATGTAAATGAATGGGGAGAAGAAAAAAGCTCTTAGTTGTAATAAAACGCCAATTAAGAAATGCAATGGAGTAATGGAATTAAGCATCATCTTTTGGCAGCCATCATAGTAACGATTCAGTCATGAAACGCCAATGGGTGCTCAAACGAGTGGGTGAAAAGTTTATGGGGAATGTACTATTAATTTAGTAACCAAGATTTGTTCATTAGAAAGGAAAAAGTAATTTTAGAGTAGACAGACTTGGAGAACCCCACCTTTACCAAAGTTAACACCGTCAGTAACAGGCCAAATAGCAACTGTGTCCCATCTGGAAAAATATAATACGGGTGCAAAAGGTGAAGGGATTAAGAAGCACAAATGGGGAGCTGCATAAATCAACATGGGGATGTAAATTACAGCCTGGGGGATATAGTCAATGGCACTGTGGTGACGAGGTATGGTGTCAAGTGGCGCTTGGGGTAACGGGGGGAGCGCTTCGCAGAGTATATGATTATCTCACCACTAAGCCCTACACCTGGAACTGGTAGACAACAGTATTGAATATAAAAAAAAGAATACAGTATCACTTCTGTAATATTTTCTCCCCCAAATATATAACCTGAATCTCATAAATGGGAAACATCAGACAAATCTAAATTTAGGGACATTCTACAAAATACTTGTTTCCTTTTTATTGAATTTATCAGGATGACACGGGTTACCAAAATTATACGGGTGTCAGATGCACCATGCGCATGCATCATTGGTACACTGCATTGTGTGTTCGCCACTCCAAGTCAAGTCTCCACCCACCCCCCTTGATCCCCCCTCCCCGTGCCCTCCGCTACCTCCCTTTACCCCCTTGCCCTGGCAGTCACCACGCTGTTGTCTGTGTCCACGAGTTTTTCCTGTCCTTTCCTTTTTGTTCAATGCTTTCACCTCCGCCCCAGCCAGTGCCCCCTGCCTCTTCTTGACAGCTGTTGGCCTGCTCTCTTAACTATGAGTCTGTCTCTATTTTGCTTGTTAGCTCAGTTTGCTCATTAGGTTCCACACAAGAGTGAAATCCTATGGTCCTTGTCTTATTTTACTTAGCATGGATGGACTTGGGGAGCATTGTGCTGCCACAAAGGATAAGATTTCCTTCTTTTTTATAGTGGAATACTAGCCCACTCTGCGAATGTACCGAAGCTTTTTTATCTACTCATCTACTGACTGGCACTTGGACTACTTCCAAATCTAGGCTGTTGTAAATAACACTGCAATGAATGTAGGGGTGCATATGTTTTTAGAATTAGTGTTTCAGGTTTTTGGGGATAAGTTACCAGAAGTGGAATTGCGGGGTCATGAGGCAGTTTAATTCTTAATTTTTTGAGGTATCTCCATACTGCTTCCCACAGCAGCTGCACCAGTCTGCATTCCCACCAACAGTGCATGAGGGTTCCCTTTCCTCCACATCCTCGCCGGCACTTGCTGTTTGTTGATGAATTGATGATGCCATTCTGACAGGCATGGGGTGACATCTCACTGTGGTTCTAATGTGCATTTCTCTAATTTGCATTTCTCTGATTAGTGACATTGATCATTGTTTAATATGTCTATTGGCCATCAGTATGTTCTCTTTGAAGAAGTATCTATTCAGGACCTTTGCCCATTTTTACATTGCAATCTTTGTTTTTTTGTTTTTTTTTTTGGTGTCGAGCTTTATAAGTTCTTTATAAATTTGGATATTGATCCCTTCCCAGATGTGTCAGTGAATATGTCCTCCCACTCAGTGGGTTGTCACCTCTCCATCTTACCTCCCCCTCTCTCTATGTTAATTCCCAATCTATCTCATATGACCATAAATTCTCATATTAAAAATTTCTGGCAACTTACATTTCATTTCGGCAGTATTTGTTGAATAGTTAACTACATCCCAGGCCCTGTGGCAGTTTTGGAATAAAAGAGACCCCCACAAAGGAGACTGGCAGCAAGCTAGCTGCAGTTAAAGCCTTGGTCTTGGGTGAAAATACAGTTGGCAATTTACAACCCCATCAGCTCATCTGTATGTTCCTCCTTCTTGCCTTTTCTCAAACATTTTGGACTCTTTTATAGACATAGCTTTAAATGCAAAACAAATGACAAAGAGTCACAAGATAAACAATGGCAAACTAATTGCAGCTGTGTAGCAGGAGGGAGCACAACTTGGAGGAAAAACATCATTGAAGTTTAAATTTAAACAACCAGGTTTGTGCAAGTGGCTTTGCTACTGATTTACCTGAGGCAAATAGCTTGGCCTCTCTGTGCTTGAGTATAAAAAGAGCTACTGCAACCCCTCCAGTTGATTTTGTATTATGACTGAGAAGTAAATGAAATAAAGCTAAATAATTGATTTGATATCCTTTTGAAGAGTATAATGAAAATAAGTAGTGGGCTTATTATTTTCATCTTCATGCTCATAATAATTAATGTGTAGTGTAACATTGTATTTGAGCACAAGAAACTTCTATTTTAAAAATTTGAGACAGATTTTGAAAGGAAGATGGACATAACTTTACAAGGTAGAGGATTTTTTAAGGAAGTATATCTTTTTCCATTTTGCTTATTTTATACGATATAATTTGAAATGCTAGGACCTTTGAACACTTAACCTCAATTAACACATATTGTGACCCAATAAACACACATGCATGGATATATACATAATATAGATCATGTAACATATATGATTATATATCATATAATGTATACATAGGGTCACACAAAACAGTATGTTTTCTGTAATAGGTGTAGTCTGATATTTTCTTCTTTCTTCTCCACTATATTACTTTTAATTCTATTTTATTTTAAAAAACTATATTTATTTCATGACCTTAGTTTGACAACCAGTGTAACTCATATCCACATTTTTTTTTGAAGACAATTCCAATGAAAACAACCTATCAGTGCTAACAGCATGGGGCCAAGCAAAAGTCAAATGTTTCTTCTGTTGAATTCCAGAAAAAGAAGTACTAAAAATTTATGTTCTGCAGTTGAGAAGTTCTGATTGTGCTGCATCCAGACATCTTAAACTGTAGCACAAATGTTGGTTTACAAAACCCCACAAAACACCAGACTTTCCAGTTTCCTTCCAATGACCTTTAATAGAAAGAATGACTGAAAGAAATTCTCAAGGGTGAGCTCACAAGTGGATGGGAGAGGTCCTACCTTGTGTTTTATAAAGCGTGAGCTTATTAAATCCAGCTGAAAATTTTGGACTATAATCTCTGTCTTTTTACAAAAGGGACATTACCAAGAAAAAATTACAATAGGCAATTAAAAGCTGGGATACCTCCACATTTTTCTCCACAGTCCCCTGAACTTTTACTAAATACTGGCAATGAAAACTATTCATAATACCACAAGATATTACCTTTTTATAGAGCGAGAGGGTTTTATTTGCTTAGATAGAATTAAATATTTTTCATTTACATATTAAATTCCAGGAATAATTTTAACATATAACTACAGAAAACAGCATCATCTGCCTTTTAAAAACCTTGATGAATCACGGGATAAATATACAAAATTATCAAATAATTGAGTGGAGATGTACTTACTCTCCTCCCTAATGAAAACGGCTTTTATAAAATGCATTAGCTTAAGAATTTACTCTCAGCATTTTTGAAAAATGATGATGTACAATCATTACGTTCCTTTTCAGTGCTGAACACCATACTTGTTACTTGACACATCTCTTTATCCTGGTAACAATCACATGATAGGCAGTAGAGGTGAATCCGTGATGTAAGCTTGGTCTGTCTGTCCCTAAAGCCTGCACCTTAAATTCAAAGTCCACGCAGTGTTCAGAAACCCAGACATTAGTACCGTAAATAACTCCAAGTCTTCCTATCGCTGACAGTTTTTGAGTTGTAGACAGCCTGTGTGCGGGCACCTCCAGCTCTGCGTGTCTCCACCTCCCGCAGGGCCCCTCCCGGGCTGACCTCCGGGCGGCCTCCCCTTCCCCTTTGGAACAAATAGCCCCCCTCGCTGCAGAAGCCGGCAGTCTGGAAGACCTCGACACCTTTCTCTCCATCACCATGTCCGCTCCGCTCACAGCCTATTGTCCGCTGACCACATTGGCCTCCTTGAGGGCACTTGAGTCCTTCTGCATTTCCCAAGACTGACTGTCAGTGCCTGGTCAAACGAGTTTGCTCTTCTCGCTGTGTTCCTGGCTGCTGTTAGATACCCCACACTTACTTCTGGCTCCAGTTGTCCTTTGCTCCCGTCTCTTCTCAGCTCGGCCGCTAGAGTGGCCTTCCTATCTTTCATACCCTATCTCTGATCACATCTTTCGTGTTTCAAATCCCATGGCCCCTCATTTTCAGAATAAAGCCTATGATCCCTACTCTGACAGGCAGAGCCATTCATCTGTAAGCTCATCTCTCCCCAGCCCTTTGACTCCTCTGTGTAGCATTTCTAAATGACTGCCGATTTTTTCAGCTGCTACACCCTCGACTTCAAGCCTTTCCCGCTGCTTCTAACTCAGCCTAAAGTGCCCCTCTGAAACCTTCTATGTTGGGAACCCCTTGTAAGTCTCCTCTTAAGGTCCTGGGCATACCTATATTGCAGCAAGTCTCACATTCATTTCCATTGTCCGTCTTCCTACCTGCATTAGATTAAGTAGGGAAGACTCTATTTCTCATTTATTTTTGCATCGCTAGAGCTCAGCATAGTACCTGGCACATAAAAAAGACAAACCAATGTATCTAAGTGAAAGCACTAAATGCAGACTATTTTCCACAAGCAAGCTTCTTTCTTAGGCTAAGGAGTCAGTGAATGGCTTGCAAAGACTGAATTAACTTCTAAAATGTGTCCAATGTACTCATAGGGCTTTTGACTCTAAAAAGAAATCACAGTTTTAAAAGTGAATGTATCCTAGGAAGGAAGGTTTGATTTAAAATGAGAATAACTACCAGTATTAACTCGTGTTGAAAAATAGGTGAGAATAGGAGAAAGGCCAAGTTTTAATAAATACATTGGAACTTCGCTTCAATATCAAGAAAGAATGGAATCGTCATAGAGTGAGTCTGCTGGCAAGAATCCGACCTAGGAACGTATGGAGTAGTAGAAAACAGACCTAAGCAGGAGCTCACAGGATGGGACTCACACACTGCGACTTGGGTACAAGAGGCTGTAACTTCCATCAGTAGGAAGGGGACAGGCAGGCTGTCTGTGTAGCTTTATGAGCTGGTGATGAGGCTCAGATGAGAAAAGCTCTGTGATACCATTTTGTAAATAATACAATGGTATCAAATACAAGATCTATGACTAGTAGGTAGTTGGAAGATAACCTGTTCTGTGGAGCCTTCCCGAGCTCTCACCTGGAGCGCAGCCTCCCCGGGTTGGAGTTCCTCATCCTGAGGCTGCCGGCTACAGTGCTAGGCCTCTGTGCGCAGGCGCTGTGCCTTACGGCCACTACCTCCAGTCCCCACGTGATAACTGGGGCACCGCAAATGCTCCGTCCAGGTTTGCTGAATGATTTCTCAAAAGCCGTCGCTGTAAGTGTTGTAATGAGGTGTTCTTTACATTCCCAACAAGCTATCATTCTAGAAAGGCTCTGGCATACTTTTGGTGTTTGCCATCACTACCAATGTTCTGAGTATTAAAAATAAAAGAAAATAGCAATGTTTCAAAGAACTTGAGAAGAGCACGAGAAACAGGGAAGGGCTGATAAAGTTTATGAAAAGAACCATAAAGTTATTTCAAAAAATTACCTATTCTCTTCTACCTTCAGAACCGGAGTATTTATTTTAATGTTGACCAGCACTTCATGTCTTCTAACACTGACACAGAACACACAGAGTTTACTTCTTTAAGATTAAACTTTTAATCTGGGGAATATTGTAAATTTACAGAAAAGTTGCAAGCATAGTACAGAGGATTTACATAGATACTTCACCCTAGATTGTGCATTCCTAATGTTAACATTGTATATAACCCATTTAGGTTGTATTTAAAATGAAGTGGAAGTTAATTTTGAGCAAGTGTAGGAGTGTCTGAAGAATTATGTGATACTCATTGGAAGTCATAAAAGAGAATATTTTAGTTAACAGTGCCAGATTTAGGAATCACTGAGTCAATCATAGATAATTACTATTATGTAGAAACTTCTGATCTTAGAACTTTGGCTCTGTAGAAAAGTAAGTATGAAAGTAACCTCTGTGAATATGTTGCTTGATTTGAAGCTGTTCTTATACTAATGGGCACAAGAGATATTACTTTCTGGAAACTGCTGAAAAAAGAATCTGAATAATTATATTCACTATACATTAGAAAAGGACTGAAACAATTCTATATACACACAACTAACTCAAGAAGATAAGTCATGATTAAAATGAAAAATGTTGACGTATATAGCCTTATTGATAAGAAACTATGTAAGTTCACAAAGTTTACTATAGTGATGAATTGAGTATTCATTTTATTTCAGCTGAGTATCTGTAGATTTATACTTATATTATGGCACAGTTAATTTCCTTTAATATAATTGTTTAAATTTATTATAAACTTAAGTAGTATTTAAGTTCTTTGAATGAGTAATGTAAAAATAATGAATTACACAAGCAAGAATTTGTACTTATAGCCTTCCATAGTATATAAAGATAGTAAAATGTGTTTCATATGAAATACATAGGGCTATGTAAACAGGTTTTTGCAGATTGTTTTTTACCCTTTAATATACTTCACATTTATTCTTTCTCCTTTACTACATTCTTGCTGCATTATACAAGGAATATAATATTACCCATGGATCTAATAATTGAATATTTTAGGTTAGGCTGATTCTGGAGTCAAGACATGTAATTTAATAAAGAAGACTTGGTGAACATGTTTAAATTCCATGGCACCTTTCCCTTCCTTCTGATAGAGTTAAAAAAATAAAGATAACCACGTGATTCACTCAACGAACCGAGGCCTACAAGTAGACATAAGTATGCGTCACAGACCTGAAACAGCATCCGTGGGGTTTTGTACCAAGACACGCATCGGCTACATGAGCAAGTGCGCTGCCCGCCCTGGATTCACTGTGTGATCTTGAGCGAGTCACCTCACATTCTTGAACCTCAGTCAACCCATTTGGAGCATTAGGTGAAAGCTAAGCCTTAGTGAGAAACAGATGCTACATCTGAGATGAGTTTTCTTGTATAAACAAGTAATTCCAAAGTTTAATTCCAAAGAAAGTCGCCGTGTGGATGGCCATGAGACATCTGAAGGAGGTAGTTGGGTTAAGGCTTTGAACTAAGTGTTTCTGAATAGAAATTAAAGCATCATCATAGTACTTCTGGGTTTCTTAAAATTGTCTTTCATTCGCTTCTACTCTGTGTTTTAGATATATACTGTTATGACTTTTATATAAATTTATTTAGTGCCTTTGAGGCATTTTTATTTAGTAAATTATACTTCTAACAGGTCAATTAAGTTGTCAAGGTTAAGGGGAAATAGAACTCAAACTAGTCCAGTTATTACTTGGTGAGAGTCAGTGAAAGTTAAGACCTCTTTTTGGGGGGGAGGGAGATAAAAGTTAAGAAGGGATTTAAAGACATGTGGTTTTAAAGATAACAGCTAAGTTTGCATTTTGGTTTAACTCTCGGTAGATTACTTGTCACTTCGGTAAATTCTTACATCCTAAAGCACTTTGTGAAAAAAGAGGTAGGTACTTTCTCCACAGAAAGAAAAGCCATCTTGAAAAATACTGGTTGAAGTCATCTGATTGCTTTCTCTCCTCTACAAGTGCTACTTTGGCTGACTGAGATGGCTGTGAGCATCAAAGTGAGGTCTGTGGTTCCAGTATCTCTCTAAGCTTGCCGTACCTCTAAACTTATATTTCCTGTGTTGACTTCGTGTATTGCTCTCTTCAATGCGCATTTCAAAGCTTCAGGTTAAATAGGCTGTGGTTTCCCATTGCGTAACTTTCTGTATTTTAAAGTGGAAATCAGTAACATGTGAATCAGCAAGATAATGGATACTGTCGAGAATTCTGTGTCGGCTAGTTGAGGATTCTCTGGTTTGTTTTTTTGGCAGCTATGGTGTTCTTGCCTTTGACATTAGCTAAGGAAGCGGTAGCTTGGCCTTTAGGTAGAAAACAATCCAGGAATTTCAGAGGAGAGGAACCAAACAACAAGAAGCCTGAAGCTATTATCTTCTGAAGAGAGATGAAAGGCACCTCTGTCCCTGTGCTTTCCTCGGTCGCCTGCACAGAACTCTTGACTTCAGTGTGAGAAGAACAGATCTGGGGTAGAACCTGGCCTGGGTTTCTGCAGCGACTGAGCTAAGTCTAGTTGAGTGAGGTGGAATGTAACTGTTGGCTAGAGTATGGTCACCCAGGGAAGACCAGGGATGTGATGGCATAAATCTAAAACTTTGGGGGAGGTGGGGAATGGGGAATACCTATCCTGAAACTTGTCTGGAGAAATATCTAGCAGAAATCTCCAATTCATTAAATATCTTGGGAAACAGGCTAAATGAAAATAGTAAGTGATCTGTTTATTATTTTGACATTTAAACTATTTTAAATGAGTTTTCTTCAGGAATAATTTTATACCAGTCTCCCTTGGAGAAGTTTGAATTACAAGCATGTTCTACTTTAACTTCTTATGTGACTAATGTGAGATCTAGATATAAAAAATAATCTATTTATCTACTTACCATATATTATTCATATATAATGTGTGTGTACTCATCGTATATGATATGCATATTCATATATATAATACTTTAAAAAATTTTAATGCTCACCCTCAGCTGAGAACATTTTTTCATTACTTTTAGAGAGGGAGGAAGAAAGAGGGAGAAACATTGATGTGAGAGAGAAACATTGATTGGCTGCCTTGTATGTGCCCCAGCTGGAGATCAAGCCCACAACCCAGGCATCTGCCCTGACTGATGATCGAACCCGCAACCCTTCAGTCCACGGGGCGATGCTCCAACCAGTGGAGCCACACCAGCCAGGGCCATTTATATAATTCGTAATGTGTATAAAATACACTCAGATGCAGGTGCCATATCTTCTTTCCAGGCTCTTGCCAAAGAATGTTATTTTGAGATGTGCAAACGAAGAGTAGCTTTAGTTGCACAAAAACTAATTCCTCTTTTAGAAATTGGAACTCTGACCTCCTTGCCTCCTGGAACTGGAGGTGGGATGGATGAGCCTGAAGTAGGACGCACATATGGGAGCTCTTATGAGCTGGATCTATGTGGGAATAATTAGTTGTATTTTCATCTGGCACAGAGTGCAAATTCCACCATTATTTTGCATTGTGAGCATGTTTGAAGAACAAAGGAGTTACAACAGTAAGAGACGTTGGGGAGGATGAATTGAAATGCTACTACCTTTGGCCCTGGAAGGTTTTAAGAGGTGAAATCAATGGTATTAAACGTCCACTGTTCAACTTCGGTGAATAAAATTGCGCTTCTGAGTCCACCTTCAATAGGACTGATTTTAATACTTGATCAGAATGAAAGCTGAAGGGTCCAGAAGTTTTATAGAATATATGATTCCCAAAGGTTGTTCTTGAAAATGGTAACAAAGTAAATTTTTAAAAATGTTTATTAAAGGGACTAAATGGTAATGGGAGAAATGCAATAAAAAGTAATTAAAAAAATAAAAATGTTTATTTGGTTGTCTTCTTCTTAAACATAGACTGCAGCAGCAACAAAAACAGAAAACTTGAGTTTTTACTGGAATTCTCAGCAGAAGCTAAAGTTGATTTCACATGAGAGTTTGAAATATGCCTTCTTAGTTATATATCTCTTTTTGAGAAAAAATATATTTCTGCCTACACACAACTCTGGAGTCAACATTTGGTATGTATATTATTTATGCTCTGATGTTCAGGGTGTATACAAAACTGAGTGTGTAAACTGGAATACATTTTAATTTGATAAAATGCCAATCACATAAGGGTTGTTGATTTTAAAGAAATCAAAGAGTTTAAACTGTTAAATAAGACTAAAAAATTCTTTTTCTTTTTGTTGTGGTCTACAATACCCAAATAACTTTGCATTTCCAAGTTTTAATATTTTAACATTGATTTTTTTATATTTACAGACTTTTCTTTGAAGAATTCAAAGCTCTGTGATTAGCATTGCATCCAACAATTTGCAAAGCCGGGGATTTCAAAAGAAACATACGGATGAAAAAGCTAGGAGATTGCTCCTTTAAGAAAAATGGAATCTTTTAGAATCAACACCTTACTCTCTGTTTTCTTCTTCCTCAATAAGAACAGAGATTGCCTCTATGCCTTTTGGAATTAACAAAGAGTAGGAAAAGTGTTTTGTTCAATCAATGTCTACCACTGCACTAAATTGAGTGCTTCCTGTGCCTTTGAGCGGAGCGGAGAATGAGGTTACTGCTGAGTTAGCGCGTGTGGGTGGTTTCATGATACTGTCTGTCTCTCTTCTCCTTTCCCCACCTGACTTTCCCTTCAGGGATGTCAAATAATTACAGGATAAGGTTGTTCTACAATACTGTACCTATGCACCCATCCTGAGTATACACAGCTCTTTTCTTCTTCTCTTTGCAAAAGATTCCAGTTGTATTTGCTTGTAAAACATGTAGCCACTTTTCTTTAGGCAGCAACTCTCTGATTTTTCTTTGAGGAATAGCCTTTCTCTTGTCCTCATTCCATGGATTTAGGAGGGATTGCTTTCCCCACTTGGAGCCAGGGGCGGCTGCATGACCCAGCTTTGCCCATCAGTACATCGTGTTCCTCTGACCAGACTGATGCCCAAATCAGATTAGTGCCGCTCAGTTCTGGACTCCTTTTGGAAGCACTGATTTTTTAGAAAGTTCTTTCTATCAGTCTTGCTAAGTTTTAAGAAGTTGTTCTTGCAAGAGGAAAAGTCACCTGACAGGGCAACCAGAGGGAAGAAGAGCTCTCTGTAGAGGGGCATTTGCTGATAAAAGTGTTTGAGCACATGCATCCGACTATGCCTGAAGAGAACTAGTCCTGTTCTTTTTAGTTACAAGTACTTCCATGTATTTATTTATTTATTTATTTAAATTTACTTTGAACTGAGTTTCTGTCGTTAAATCCAAAGAATTCTCTTTACATTCTAAAAGCAGTCACGTGTGGTGTCATATAAACACAATATAGCAGTGTGATGCTTAGGATGCTTAGTGGTGAACTAGTCGAAAACTCTGTGTAACCTGTCCTGTGTGGGTGCTGGAGGCTGGCTTGGTATAGAATTGCAGAATTTGTAAGCATCAGAGAAACTTACAAGTCATTTCATCCAACATTTTCATTTTATTGCCAAGGAGGATAGTTATTTACAAAGACCCTTGATGAACGCTAGGCATAAATCAATGTCAGTTTGGGTTTTCTCTGTATTCTGCTGCCCTAATTAGAATAGGAGGGGGTAACATTTATATATGTGAATCTATTTATTATTTTAAAAAGTTTGTGGTATAAAGCAAACCTGTATAATGGTTATATTTAGGTGTTGGAGAAAACAGTGTGGAGGGCAGGAGATATACACTGTATTTCTCTGAATACATACTCTTTAGTAGTCTGCCTCGGAACCATGTAAATATTACATTATTGTGAAATAATATTAAATGGAAATTAATCCTTGAAAGTTGAAAGTATAATACAATTAATGAATTTTACTTTGTGCCAAGTTGGTGCATAACCACACAGAGTTGGACTACTGCATGTGTATTAAAAACATAATTTGATTAGACATGAATAGTAAAATAGACTCTATGAACAAAAAGAATTCCAAAAAACTCTTAAACTCTTCTACAGTAATCACATTGTGTTTGATTACGCTGTGCATCACCACAAAGTGTCTAGTAACAAACAGAGACCAAAAATAATAGATATCTATTTGGCTCATCTGTTCTGACCTTGCTCATGAGCATATGGTCAGTTTCACATGGGTTAGGTGGCTCTGCTGATCTTGGTGGGCTCAATCTGAGATTTCGTTGGCTGTTGGCAAAGCTAGAAGGACTTGGCTGAGACAGACAACAGGGTCAGGATGGCTTTATTCTTATGCCTTGCATGACTTTTCCCCTGTTAGCTCCAGCAGGCTATCCCAGGCATGTTCTGTGGCAATCACAAAAGTTCAAGAGAGAAAACAGAAACATGTAAGAATTTTTTGTAGCTTCTTTTTGTTTCATGATTGCCAAGGTCCTTCTGGGCACTGAAAGTCATTGATGGGCCCAGAGTAAGACTGAAAAACATAACAAGTTTACACAGTAAACTGTGTAGACATGAGTGCTGATGAAGGACTGAGGCTGTTAATACAGCAGTCTACCACCATGGTGGTGTTTGGAGAGTGTTGTATACGTGGTGCAAGATAAGACAAAGGAGTTTTTATGGCATTATTTATGGACTCTAGATTTTTAGCATATATGAAAGGAGAAATAAACATACTCTCAAAGACATTAAGTAAAAAACTATTGCCTTGACTGTAAATTAGAAGGATCAATATGAACTTGTATTTTGGCTTCAAAACAAATATGAAACCTAGCTCTGTCCACTGAAAAAGTCTAGAAGAATGATCAACCTGGTGGCAATTGTATAACCAGCATCCATATTCTTGTCTCTATTAACACTTCCCAGTAAAATGCACCAGGATTCCTTGGGAAAATGGCTGATTCCAGGAAATGACAACATCAACCCAGAACATCTTGTATTGAACAGTAAGAAAGTTATCAGAGACTACCGAGTGCACAACAACAGGGGACAAGTTGAAGAGATACCCCAGTCAAAGTTTGGATATTTTGAGCATAATGATTGCAACAGATTCCACTACCAAATATGAGGAGGGACCTCGTTACCAAATAGAACTTATTTATAAAATATTGTGTATTTATTCTTACACAATGTGGTGTAAGAATTGTGTATTCTTACACAATGTGGGTGGTGTTTAAACTCAGTCACCTTCAAAGTACTCTCCATTTGATGCAAGGCACCTATTGAGACATTTTTTTCCTTTGCTCAAAACAGTTTTTGAACTCGTCAATTTTGATGCCTTTTAATGCTTTTGCTGCTTTTTGTTTCCTCTCTTTCACATCAGCAAAATGTTTCCCTTTGAGGACATTTTAAAAAAAGATTTTTATTTATTTTTAGAGAGAGGGGAAGGGAAGGATAAGAGAGAAATATCAATGTGTGGTTGCCTCTTGTACACCCCCTACTGGGGACCTGACCCGCAACTCAATTGTCTGGGAATTGAGCAGGTGAACCTTTGATTCGCAGGTTGGCACTCAACTCATTGAGCCACACCAGCCAGGGCTCCCTTTGAGGACTTCTTTTATCCAGGGGAACAAAAACTCTTGGGGCAAGATCAGGTGAATATAAGGGAGGGGCACAGGGGTCATGTCATTTATGGTCAAAAACTACTGAACACTCAGTGCAGTGCGGGCAGGTGCGCTTGCAAATCACCCAGTGTGAAATGGGCAAACAGGTTGAAAGAGACTTCAGAAAACTTCACTGAAGCTGAACACAGCCTCTCACAACAACGCCAGGTGGTGCACTGATACAGATGGGTTCCTAGAACATTCACCCAGTGGGGAGAGCCTGTACTGTAAGGGCCCGCCCTCCAGAAGATAATCCCCTTTTATTTGAGTCTGCCCTCATATGCTTACATCCATAAGCTTGCAATAACACCAAAAGATGCTTAAGCTCTCACTTTAATATATGCTAGGAAACCAGCTTATTTAGAAAACTGGTAAACAAAATGAATGCTTTAAACATTTACATGGCTTTTCCAATACAAACTACCACAAGGTAATCAGCTAGTAAATAAGAAGTTTCTCTCCATAAAAGTTTCAAGTGACAAGTGAAGAAATGACTGTCAAATGATAATATCAGCAGTTGCTCACCCCTAATGAAATAATATCTATGTAATGAGCATCAGTGGCTGCTCACATTGCAGCAAAGAGCAGCAACTGGAAATTATGAGCCTCCTAGTAGAAGTACAAAATAGTATCTGTGAACTGTTCTTGACAAAAAAAGAAAAGGAAACCAAACTTAAATGTGATCAAGACTCTAGGTTTAACTACTAATTTACAGGAAATAAAAGGGATGGAGAAGAATACGGAAAGAGCTGCTGAGATGAAATCAGTAAATCCCACTATGGGAGATTCCTCAGGACCAAGAAGCTGGTTCTTCAACAAAGGCATTGGAAGCAAATCAAAAGCAAAAATTTGTAGAATAAAAAGACATGTAGAATTAAGAGGCATATCCACTAGTTAAATTAGATGGAACTTATTGAGATCCAGAGTTGAAAAAATCTGTAAAAAAGAAAAGATCAGAGAAATTTGAACATCTATTAGATATTTGCTGACATGCAGAAATTGTTGCTAATTCTTTAAAGTGGGCTAATGGCATCATGGTTATGTTTTTCTTTTCTTTTTTTAAAAAGACCTTCTCTTTTAGAGATGTATAGTGAAACATGTAGAAGTGACATGAGGTCTAAGAATTTCCTTCAGAAGAATTCAGGGACCAGTGGGGAGGGAGGCAGTGGCAGGATGTGTCTATGACATGCGAGGCCATGAGGTGACAATTATTGAAGTCAGACGACGGATACATAAATGTAGGGACTTATGTTATTTTCTCTATTTTTGTTACATGTTTACATTTTTCCTTATTAAAAGATTTTTCAAAATCCCATTTGATTATGATTTCCCCCAAACATATAAGAAACTTTCGTAGTTAAAAACAGTCTTGTAAGAACTTGGGCTCAGCATCAGACTGCTGAGGCCTGACTTCTCTTTCCTTCACTCATTGCCTGAGAGACCCTCACAACTTCCCTAACTATTGATGCCTCAGTTTACGTCCTGTAAAATGAGAGCATTAGTAGTATGTACCTTACAGGCTTGTAGTGAAAATTATGAACTGAAACATGTAAAGTGATTAGCAGAGTGTGAGACACATGGTCATCACACAATAGTCTTCATTTAAAAAAAATTGTTTAAAAATACGTTTTTTCAATTACAGTTGACACACACTATTGTTATAGTTTCAGGTGTACAGCATAGTGATTAGACACTTCTATAACTACCAAAGTTGTCCCCCTGGTAAGTCCCATACCCATTTGATACCACACATAGTTATTACATATTATTGACTATACTCCCTATGCTGTACTTTACATTCCACCAATTGTTTTTTTTTTTAACTGGCAATTGGTACTTCTTAATCCCTTCTTCTTTTTTACCCATCTCCTCAACCCCTCTCCCATCTCGCAACCATGTTTTCTCTAATATTCATCAGCTCCTCGTTTTCTGCCGTTCATCCAGCCCCAGATGAACCGCTAAATGAGCAGGTTCCCCAAGAGAAAAGGACACTATACTTCCGCCTCACCCACCATCACGCCCTTAGCTTTTCTGCTTGTATGGTCTTTGCCTGCTGGGTGTCACTTTAATCTGTATTATGAAGCATATTTTTGTCACGATGAGTGATGAAGTTTAAAGGTTTGGTTTGAAGCTGTTGTCATATTTCATTTGTTTCCCTCTCATGGCTTGAGAGTTTTTCTTATGTCCAACGAAAACATAGCTGTTGAGTCTGGATAGCATGTAACTCACCAGCTGAGTCTGGGCCCATCCTTAAGCTCTTTATTTTGAGCAGTGGAAGGGCGGTGCTGAGGGGGGCGCCCTTGTTGGACTGCGCTGAGGGCATCAGATGGTCTTGACCTGGGCTTGCGAGTGTGCATGCGTTCGTTCATTCATTCATTCATTCATTTTACATGTTTTGAAAATCTGTGTTCCAGGCAGCTGTGCTGACACTGGAAATACATGAGGAAAAGACTCAATCCTCTTCTCTTCCAAGTACACAATAGCCTCTGTGCCAGGCTGGTAAGTGGAGAGGCCATCACAACACAGTGCAGTCAATATTGCTGCGGTCTGCTCAGCCAGTACGCTCGGTCACGGATCAGACTATGTGTGGTAGGGACATGGGCCCCAATGCTTCCTTTCTACTAGACAGAACCGATGTCACAGCAACCCAGAAAGTGAAACATTAAAAAAAATTATTGAGAAGATACCCTGCAATACCCACTCGGCCACGATTATTTATAAACATATACATTTCAACCTTTCTATCTGGAGCAGCAATTTCAAACCATAACTGTCTAATTCCATCTGCTGTCATATGTATGCATCCCCCTTGCAACCGAAGGTAATTACCTCTGAGCACATGAACCTTAAATTTGGGTTAGAAGTGCCTGAAACCACCCGGGAAGGGCTGAAACCACAGCACCAGAAGGAGCTCTCACACTTCCAGTGTGGATCGTCAGGCAGGAACACCAAGACTGGAATAGAAACGTGAATCAGTACCTGTAGCCAGGATCTGTTATAACTTTGCTACCATTGAAAGAAGTCCATTCATGCTCATTTAGTTGTACTAACTGTCTAAAAGAACAGTTCAGAATTTCCTGTCTTCAAGGCTAGGCCTAGGTGATAGGAGAAGGAGGAGGTCTATTTTTGGGTCCCTGGGAAACCAACACCTTTGTTTTTTAATGCAGACCCTTCCTCCACATACACAGTAACATGTAATAAAAGGTCATCCTGACATTTTAAATCATCCCCAAATGTTTTCCATTGATCATAAGAGGTCAAAATTAGTGTTCTTACTGAACGAGAGGAGCAAGGCTCAGAGGCATCCTGTGACTTGCCCAGGATCCCACCGCTCTCTTCCGTTAGGGTGAGGGATGAGCCTTAAGGTTGTTCAGGTGTGTCTAAGGAAGGCCAGGGAAAAACGTGAGGTCTAGAGTCGAAACCCTCTGGGTCATTCCCAGCTTAATGTCAGAGACCAGGCATGAAAACAAAACCAGCAGCAAAATATCTGCTGTAGGACATTTAATACAGAGACTTATCTATAGGTTAGAGCAACTTGAGTGAGCAACTCAGGGAAGTTGAGGCAACATCAAAATTAAGCAACAATCCACCATTACTCATAGGGCTGGGGTGGGGGTGGGGAAGGCGGGGAGCTGAGGCCATGACGGAGGAGTGGGAACCTTGTGGAAAGGAACTTTGACAGGGGGTTGGAAACAGGACTACTGAAGATGCTTCTGGGAGACAGAGCCAGGGGAATGCCTGGGGTTCTCCCTCCAGGAGCCTGCAAGGCAAAGCCAGTGGGAAGCTGATTTATTCGTAGGCGAGTCTGGGAAGCAAAGTGGGAATCCAGCCCACTGGGAAAGCAGAGCAGAGCATGAAGAGGACGAGGAAGGGGGTGAGCAAAATGGCCAGCAAAGCCTTTTCTGTGGGATACCTCTGTCCTCCATCTCACATATGTGTTCTGCACTTTAGGGATGTTTTACTTGGGAAAGCAATTCTCCTAAAAAGTTTAACATTCGCTATACTAAACCAGCTTCAAGAGAACACTACATCTTTAGAATTTCTAGCTACAAATACTTTTGTTTTTCTTCCCTCTTAAAATGCTGAAAAATACTGTTTGTATTTTAAAATAAAGAAATCAAAGCTCAGAGGAATTAATTAACAGATACATTCCCCATTAGAAAAGGCTCAAAGTTCAGCAGCCAGGACCAGAAATCTGAGTCTTGGGCCTCAAATTTGAGTGCTATACCCACCATTCCCAAATCGTGTGCTCATGCATAAGGACATAGCTAAGTATTATAAAATTTCAAGGGAAATACAGTAAACTTCTTTGAATAGTGCATGAACTACTGAGTTTCAACATTAGATTGCTATGTGCTATTTGTCCCTGCTGTATCTGTGAAACTGACTTTTCTAGGATAAAAATGCAGGAACCTTTTAAAAATAAGTTCAAATCAGAAAATGCAGGTAGCAGTGATGATGATGATGATGATAATTCCAAAGTCTGAGGAGCTGTCCTGTGCTCAGCAGGTACTGAATAATAAGGATAAAATACTTGCAGTTTGTTAGGACCTAACTACTTAATAATCAGAACGGTTAGGTATTTCTTATAGCTTAGGGTGTGCTGTGAAGACATTAGTGTGACATTAAAAACACTGTAAACTGAGAAGGCATCTCTGCTCTGAGGACATCACCCCATTAGGGCCCGAAGGCAATAGGATGAAGAAACCGAGGCTGCGGGTGTGGGAGGGCTGTTGGGGTGGAGAGAACGCATCATCCCCTGGACTGCTCTTCCGGAACCTGACAGGCTGTGACCACCACCTCTGTTTGCTTTTGTCTGAAGAGTAAACACGGGCTAACAGTGAAGTTTAGCAATTGGAAAGCCGAGGTCATCCTTGCGAAGTGAAGAAAGCTACGTGTGTCCGCAGATGGCTCTCACCTGCCCCTCGGAGCAGTGAGGGG
Organism: Pteronotus mesoamericanus; assembly: GCF_021234165.1. NCBI lineage: Eukaryota > Metazoa > Chordata > Mammalia > Chiroptera > Mormoopidae > Pteronotus > Pteronotus mesoamericanus. The sequence continues at coordinate 659,760 of NW_026555123.1, forward strand.
AAGACCTGTGCTCACTGGCCAGCCCAGCTTGGCACGCGGTTCCCAGGGCCTTCCCGTGGAGCTGGAGCTTGTCTCAACCTGTCTTGGCCGTGTGCTCCCTTGGGCGGCTTAGCTGTGGCAGCGAAGGTTGCCATCTCTTTGTCACTCTGATGGTAGGGTTTTTTCCCTTTCAAAACGTAATTCTTGAAATAATGTTTCTATCGTAAACACTTCCTCCTTATCTACGTGCAGACTTCTAAAATATGCCTTATAATGAAAATCGCACTGACAATAAATTCCCCAAGAAAAATAGTCACCTTAAAAGATCAAAGAAAAGAGGGATTGAAATTTGTCAGTGATGTTATTTTAAACAAGAATGAGTGGAACTGATATCTTGTGGTATTACGGAGTGTCATGAAATTTTGTACTTGGGCAACTAGTGAACTATGAAGATCTTCAGATCAAAAGATGAGGGATAGAAATCTGAAAGAAATAAAGTTTAACATTCTATCAAGGTATGAAATAGTTTTGAGTTAGGATTGAATCAATCAGTATAATTGCAAGGAAAAGACAATCACCACATGTTTTTACCATGTACATTAAAAGTGCAATGGCTTCTTAGTGGGCAAAAGTTCTCAGCCCTGGTTATGAAGCAAAATCCCGCATAGGGCCCTATTCCAGACCTACTGAATCCTCCACACTAGAGCTTCCGAATCCCTGCTTAAGAAAGAACAACGAATGTCATTGGTGTCATATGGGAGCTTGTTAGAAATGCAGAATCTCAGGCTCTACCCTCAACCCACTACCTCAGAATCAATAGTTTAACAAAAGTCCCAGTGATTGGCATTAACCTCCAGAAACATGGGTCTCTGGGAGACAAACACCAGCCAGGTTCAGGTCACTTGGGCGCCATGGCTCTGTCACCAGCTTCTACAGGTCATTTGCGCTCTCTGAGCGTATTTCTCCAGCCAAAGGCACAGACATAATTATACCTACTCGACTTCCTCCAAGACGGCTGTAAGGATATGAAAGGGAATATGGAAACTATGTGGAAATACTTCAAAAGATTGAAACTGCACTGTTTACACAAACTGATACTCAAATGTGGTCAATAGAACCACAGGTTTGTACAACTCCTTGGCTCTACAATTTATTCCACCTCTACATTTTGAGCCACATCCTTGATTTCTGCATGGTTATCCCCACTGACATTTGTTTACCCTCCTATGAAAATGCCCAAAGGTAGCACTGCTTTTTTTCCTCATAATTTTAAATCACAGGGAAAGAAGAAAGGAAAGGATAGCTCAATTACTACCCATAAAGTGCCTGGTAATGTGCTCTATGCATAAATGTAACTCCATATCTAGAACTTTGCCAATTAAGAACTTCAGTAAGGCCACCTTGGCATGATGAGTCCCATAGTCTCTTTTGTTATGGAGAATTAATGTTTGATTCATCATTTCTTAATTAATGGTTCCCTTTCTTGTGATATGTTGCTCTATGCCACTAGGTGAATTTTGTATTGGAACTCTGTCTTTTCTGCCTAGGGAAATAAAAGCCAGAAGAATGGAAACTTTGGAACTTGCCTGGGCCCTGCTCTTCAAACTCCTTTGCTCAGTTGGGGACACCTGATGCTATTAGGGACCTCCTGACTTTTTATGTCACGCTTTACCCCCAGCTACAATCCTGCCTGTGAACCTCCTACCTTGGCCCCAAACACACAGCTTCTAAGACATGCTTCTGAATGAGGCTTAGCACTCCCTAAGTACAAGCCTGATTTCTCTTTAACTTCACTCCTCCCTTCTGATGCCGGAGCCAGCTAGAGCTTCGGGACTACCCACTGGCTCTTTTTCAATGTCTCTGCGTGGATGGGAGCACCTCTCTAGATGTAGTGGATGTTCTCCAATATACTTCTCAGTACCTGGTGTACCACATGCAAATTCAAATAGAACTTCTTTTGCCTTTTCTCCCACTCTTGATTTTCATTTTTTGCATTTTCACTACTTGAAGTTGCATTCATTCATTGTTCTATGTGGCTGCAGCTTCTCTACGCTGTTGTTTCTCCCAGCTTTCAGCTCCTAAGTCTATTTTCCTTCTCCTGAGGTCAGTTTCCATCTTTTGCACTTATAGTCACTGTGTTTCTCTTCAATCTAATGTCTGTCTTTAAATAAGGCTGGGTATGTCCTGGCTTTCTCTCACTAAGGGCACACTTCAGACTGACGAAGTATTTGACCTCACTGTTGACATGATTCTCACTATCATTTCTGAGGTGGTATGAGACATTTTAACTTCATCAAGGCACATTTTCACTCAGAGGCATGGTGCCCTGCAGAGTAACTGGAGAGTCAGCCCCGAAGAAGCAAAGCCAACACAGGCTCTGTGGTATTTCCTTTGAACATTTGTTGTCCAAAAAGAAGTGGGACCAATGAATAAGTCATCCAGTAGGACTTTAAAAAACTGCAAAGATGCTTTTTGTTTATACCTCCTTATGGTCTCTATTACATGTAAGGTACACATATGGTATTTCCAGCAGGGGTTTCATTTTTATGTGTACAAACTCATGTTATGGTTTCCAAATCTTACTTTTTAGTTATGTAGCCACAGACTGATAGCAGAGTGGTGTCAGCTTACAATTCAAATGGTAACAACTTATTATTTATGTCATTTGAATTTGATTTGTTTGCAAAATTTCATGAGATCCTTCTTATACCTACTATTCTGCATTGTCTTGGTGTTTGGAGGGGATAGGGAATCCAAATGGTGATCATTGGTATTAATTATTAAAAGATTGAAGAGAAATGAAATTAAATGAATGAAGGCAGGTGGATGTTCTAGAATCCCACACAGTTTTGGTCACTTGCACTTGGGCTTCATTTTAAAGTGATAATACTAAAAATGTGCCAATTAGTTGTGCCCTGAATCCCTACTGTCTATAACTTTGTAGCCCACCTTCCATGTGTATAGGGATTCTTTCTGTCCTCGTGTTTTTCCTTCTCTGCTGAAGTGGATTGTTGTAGTTCATCTCAATTCCTCTCCTTCCTGGTATCTACACACTGAATAGAGACAGCTTGTGCAACTATAGAATGTTGTGGAAATGAAATGTGACTTCTGAAGCTAGACGGTAAAAGACTTTGTGGCTTCCTTTGGCTTTCTCATATGGCTTTTGGGAAAGCCAGCTGCCCTGTCGTAAGGACACTCCATAAGCCCTGTGGCAAAGCCCAACAGCCAGTGACGACCCGAGTCCCCTTGCTGATAGACATGAGAGTGAGCAATCCTGGAAGCATTTCCTCCAGCCCGGCCAAACACTCAGATGGCGTGTCCCAGCTGGCGTGTCCCCTACAATCTCATGAGAGGAGCCGAGCCAGAGCCCATCGGGGAAGCCACCCCTGAATTCCTGACCCATAGAACTATAGAAAAACAAATATATCTTGTTTAAAGCAGCTACAATTGGAGTGATTCATTATATAGCAACACATATAAATGTGTAGATACTCTATCATCAATGGGAAGGTCTCTGATCCAAATAAAATTAAACAAATACAAGTCCCCAATCAAAGTGCTAAAAAATTGAGATTATTTATCTCTAGTTCATTTATATTTTTATGTGTCTCAAATAAAATCACCTTTCCTTCATTTTATATTTGAAGACAAATTTAAGTTAAAATACAAAATGATGATGCCATAAAATTGAACAGAGAAAACAAAATTTAAATAATAGAGAGATTTATTTAAAGTCTTTAAATAGTAGAAATAGTTATTATATCTCTAAATAACTAGAAATTAGCAATCTGTTCTTAGGTTGGCAGTTTTTGAGATCTGTCAAAGAAACTGGAGTAACATAAGTGCCACTTGTCAATATTTTCCAGTTCTGTGTAAAGTTAACTGAACATATAAAACATTTTCTTCTGCTGTTGACTTTTTATTGTCTTGGGTCTGTAGTAAATGTAAGGCTGCTATGCTTAAGGGTATAATTTTGTGCAGGAAACCACAATAAGGTCTGGGAATAATTGCCACAAAGACTAAGATTAAAAGATAAAGTTAGCAAAAATCTTCTGACATTTCTATCAAAGTCTTTTTCTAGGAGAAAAAATGCCAATTATTTTTTCAATGATGAAATTGATTTAGAGGAAATGGTATAGATATCATTGTGTTGTATAGTCAAGCCACTTTACTTCTATAGCTTTTAGGGGGAAAAAAGTAATAAATCTTTTTTGAACCAAACTATTTATTTTTAAAATGAAGTGGTCATATCTACAAAAGAGAAAAAAAATTAAATTTCAGTTTTGATTAGTTTCAAATATATCTATCATGCCTCCCTCTTTTCCCTGCCCTCTCATGAAATCGATCACCTTGAATACCCTCATCCATTTTTCTTGATGACATTATGGAAAGTAAAATAAATTTGAGCCAAACAGCATGTTGTTGTTATTATGAGAAGATTCCGGTAGTTTCCTGGGGTGCCACACAGCGACCCCGAAGGCAGTCTGGGAATGGTTCATGTAATCCCAGACCTCCCTAAATTGAGGTCCACAGGATCCAAACACAGCACACTAAACTCCTACAAGAGTTCCTAGATTCTTTTGCATTTTATTTTGGAATGCTGAAGTGAATGTCACAGTTTTTGTAATATACCTGAGAGGCATTGGTAATTATCGATTTTAACTCAGCTATGCTGGGGATCTTTGAGGACTCATGCCACACTGTCTGCCCATCTGCGTCTTTGCCCCATGTCCTCTCCCCTCACCCTCCCAGTCAAAGTGGGAATGTACTCCTCCCAGACCCTTGCAGCGAGCTCGCTGCTCACACCCGGCAAACCCTATACTAGGACCGTTCACTAGAACACTGTAGCTCGTTTCATTTGGAGGTTTTATTCGGGACATCCTGAGGAAGCCAGGCCCAAAGATAGGCTTCTTTGGCTAGTTCCTTGTCAGACAGTCTCCTCTGAATATGGAAAAGCATGTTAATGTGAGAAAAACAGGAGTGGGGAGAGTCTGATTTCACAATAAAAACAAGTGTCGCTCTTTGACCCAGTGTTCACTGGCATGTGCAGACATGCAGGCCATGCCACACAGAGAGAAGCATTTTAAGACTCACATTAAGGAGATGCTTCAACTCCTTGAACTAATACAGGCAGAAATGGTAAATAAGGATGCAGAATATAAAAGCATTTTTTGTTGTTTTTCCAGTGGCGCTCTCAGCCGTTATTGTGAAATTATTACTAGATTACTATCATACCGTTCATATGCAAAATCAATGACAAAGCTCAAAGTCATTGGGAGGCTTTGATCCGAGTCCTTTCTATTTCAATATACGAATCCAAGATTATTTGACTAGAGCTACAACTAAATGATGACTTGATCAACATCTTGAGGATTCACTTTTCTTGTTCTGTCTTTGTGCAGAACACCATTGGTGTTGAATAGAGAAAACAGCAAACAGTAACTTCAGCTGGTTGAAATCCAAAGCTCTGTTCTCCACAGACACATAAAATTAGTTGCAAGTGGCCCACATTCTGGCCTGTACAGCAGTCTGGGTGTGCTCTGTGTGCTCTGTCTGCTTCTGATACTATATTCCGTCTGCAAACCAGGTGCACAAAACATCGCAGAGCAGTGAAGTCTGGTTGCTGGTAATTAATGGATGTATTTGGTGAATGACCAAATATGCTGGAGAGTGTTAGAAAAGCTTTCCTGAAGCTAGAATGGGACCTTGCACATGAAAGCTTCTAATCTCCATGAACTAGTATATTCTTACACTCATTAAAATCCAGTGTCTAATCATTACCCTTGCTTAAAAAGGAGGGGAGGGAAATAAGGTTTTTTATGGGGTAAATAAAATGGTCCCTATAAAGCAAATAAGGCAAAGCTACTCATTATGATGAACTGTGAAAATAATGGCCCACTAAACATCTTACTGCGCTTAAGAGCTAAGTTTAAAGCTCTACCACATCTCTCCTCTCAAAATGTGTGCCCCCCCCACATTAACTTGGCTCATGATTGGTGCTAAATCTAGACTTAATGTTCTTCCATATTGGAAATTATTTTCTCTGGGTATAATTGTGATTTGAATGTTTTTAATGATGGAGTTGTGGCTGCTTGCCTAAAAAATGGAAAGAAGAAATAGCGGAAGTCAAATAATAGGTATCTTATGATTTATGCTTAATAACCATGGATAAATCATTTTTCTTTCATAAAAAAGGGAATATACTACAAACTAATGAGAGTTTTTGGGGGATTTATATATTATATGTTCATAAAATTCAAAACCTCTTTATACAGTGTCAAGGAAAACTGAGGGATAACGATTCCATTAATGTAAGAAAGTTATCCTATTTGCATCCAAAGTCAAATTGCTAAACAGGAAATAAAGAAAAACAAAACAACAAGAAACGAACTTTTTACCTATTAGAAAACTGGCATCCTTTTCTATGTGTTAAATATGGAGTTAAGTCGACAGTGTTAAATAGAAGTCACTTTATCAATTAATAAATGCCTATCAGTAAGCACTAGAAAATCTAATATGATTCATGACAGAATCATCTGGGCAGTTGGTAAATTCAGATAATGTTCGGGGCACCAGGATTACACGGCAAACCCAGTTTGACGTCCCTTGTTCTGGGGGGAGTTATCCCAAAGAATTGAAACACCTAAGTCGCTCTGTGGGGTGAGGTGGGGGGTCAAGGAGGTTACTATATTGTTTAGGAGACTAGATCTTTACAGAGAAAATAAAAACAGCAAGTAATTGATCAGAACTTATAATTCTCCAGCTATAAAAGATACCTTCTATTTTTTGCACTGGTGAAATAAATAGCTGATTAAAATTCATTCGATTAATAAGAAATGATATATCTCTTGCTGAGAACAGTGATACTTAAGGTTTTTCTTAGGGATAGGTCCGTTTTGAATTTGAGGAGTGTTTGAAACTTTAGTAAAAAGAATATATTTTAGATGAGGGAAGACTCCCAGACTCTTTTTATGAGGCCAGCATCACCCTAATCCCAAAACCAGATAAAGACCCTACAAAGAAAGAAAACGACAGGCCAATATCGCTGATGAACATAGGCGCTAAAATCCTCAACAAAATATTGGCAAACCGCATCCAGCAACACATTAAAAAGATTATCCACCATGATCAAATGGGATTCATCCCTGGGATACAGGGATGGTGCAATATACACAAATCAATAAAAGTAATACATCACATAAACAAAAGGAAAGACAAAAACCACATGATCATCTCGATAGATGCAGGAAAAACATTTGATAAGGTACAGCACCCATTTATGATCAAAACACTCAGCAAAATGGGAATAAAGGGGGCATTCCTCAACATAATAAAGGCCATATATGAGAAACCTACAGCCAACATCATACTCAACGGGCAAAAACTAAAAGCTAAAAGCTTTCCCACCAAGATCGGGAACATGACAAGGATGTCTGCTTTCTCCACTTCTATTCCACATAGTATTGGAAGTCCCAGCCACAATGATCAGACAAGAAAAAGAAATAAAAGGCATCCAAATTGCAAAGGAGGAAGTAAAACTATCATTGTTTGCAGATGACATGATAGTGTAGATAGAAAACCCTGTAGACTCCACCAAAAAACTACTTAACCTAAAAAGTGAATTTGGCAAAACAGCAGGCTACAAAGTCAATATTCAGAAATCAAAGGCATTTTTGTACACCAGCAATGAAATAGAAGAAGAAGAAATCAGAAAAAAAAAACTATTCGATACAGCAACAAGAAAAATAAAGTACCTAGGAATAAATTTAACCAAGGAGGTAAAAGACTTGTATGCAGAAAACCATACAACATTGAAGAAAGAAATTAAGGAAGACACAAATAAATGGAAGCATATACCGTGTTCATGGATTGGAAGAATTAATATCATCAAAATGTCCATACTACTCAAAGCAATTTATAGATTCAATGCAATCCCTATTAAAAATACCAATGACATATTCCACAGAAATAAAACAGACATTTCAAAAATTTATATGGAACCATAAATGACACCGAATAACTGCAGCAATTTTGAGAAAGAAAAACAAAGTGGGAGGGAACACAATATCGGACATCAAACTATATTACAAAGCCACTATACTCAAAACAATCTGGTACTGGCAGAAGAACAGACCCATAGACCAGTGGAACAGAATAGAAAGCCCAGAAATAAGTCCATGTCTATATGGGTATCTAATATTTGACAAAGGGGGCAGAAGAATAGAGTGGAGTAAAAATAGCCTCTTCAACAAATGGTGTTGGGGGAACTGGACAGCTACATGCAAAAAACTGAAATTTGATCATCAGCTGACACCACACACAAAAATAAACTCAAGATGGATACAAGACTTAAATATAAGTTACAACACCATCAAAGAGCTAGAGGAGAACACTGGCAGGAAACTCCCAGATATCCCATACAGCAATATTTTCACCAATATGTCTCCTAAAGCAAGGGACATAAAGGAAAGAATAAACAAGTGGGACCTCATCAAAATAAGAAGCTTCTGCACAGCTAAAGAAAACATCAACAAAATGAAAAGGGAGCCAACCTTATGGGAAAATATATTTGCTAATGATACATCAGCTAGAGGTTTGATCTCCAAAATATATAAAGAACTCACACGACTCCACTCCAAGAAGACAAATGATCCAGTCAAAAAATGGGCAAAGGACCTGGGCAGATGTTTTTCCAAGGAGGAGATACAGAGGGCCCAGAGACATTTGAAAGGATGCTCAGCATCACTAGCCATCAGAAATGCAGAGTAAAACCACAGTGAGATACTACATCACATCAGTCAGAATGGCCATCGTAAACAGATCAACAAACAACAGGTGCTGGCGAGGCTGTGGAAAAACGGGAACACTCATACACTGTTGCTGGGAATGCAGACTGGTGCAGCCATTGTGGAAAACAGTGTGGAATTTCCTCAAAAAGCCAAAAGTGGAACTGCCTTTTGATCTAGTGATTCTCCTGCTGGGACTATACCCTAAGAATCCCAAAACACCAATTCAAAAGAACCTATGTACCCCAATGTTCATAGCAGCACAATTTACAATAGCCAAGTGCTGGAAGCAACCTAAGTGCCCATCAGTAGATGATTGGATCAAAAAATTATGGTACATTTACACAATGTAATACTATGCAGCAGAAAGAAAAAAAGAACTACTACACTTCGCAAGAGCATAGATGGAACTAGAGAGCATTATGCTAAGCAATATAAGCCGGGGGAGGGGGTGAAAGACAAATACCATATGATCTCCCCTATAAGAGAAACCTAACCAGCAAAACAAAGATGCAAGGAAAACAAGACCAGCAACACTGAAAGAAAAAAGAAACCGACAGAGACATGAGGGAAGGAGGGAGGGGTGAGTGGGGGAAAAGGAAGGAAAGAGTCAAGTCAAGGAACATATAGCAAGGACTCAAGGACAAAGCCAAAGCGGGGAAGGATTGAGGGAGGGAGAAGGGGGCGGGGGGCAGGGGAAAGTGGTGGGGGTTAGGTGGAGACAAATGTATTTGAAAAAAAATAATTAATTAAAACTAAAATAAAAAAATGTTCAAGTTGAAATAAAGTAAATATTGAATTAAAAATGAATTTAAAAAAGAATATATTTTAATTTATTATATTGTGTAATTAAATAAGACTCAAAATATATATCTTCATATTATGATATATATACACATATTATGATATATATACTATATATGTGTATATATTTGGTTATATATACGCACAAAATAGTAAAAATATCTACTTTTAAACATATTTTCTTAGAGAAAGTAGAGGAACAGCCTTCGATTTCAGTGATGAGTGATAATTGAAGCCTAAAATATGAATGAAGTCATATGAATGAAGTCATAGAGAAACAGGATAAGAATTACATCAGACATATCATCAGAAACCATTCAAGCAATAAGAAAGTTGAATGAAATATTTAAAGTATTGAAAGAAAAACTCACTAGCTTAGAATTACATATCCAGCAAAACTGTCCTTCAATAATGAAAAGAAATGAAAGAAAAATGAAAGCTCCTTAGGTATTTCAAAACCACAGCCAAATTTAGGTAAAAGTGGCTTATATTTCAAGAATACATGGAATGATTTTCGTCAAAGTTTTAAACTTACCTTTGTCCACAGTTCTTTCTCTTCCACTGACCACTACAGAGAATTCTGAATTTCTGAACTCAGCCTTTCCCTCCTCTTTTCTTTTAGGAACATCGTACCTAACATGTTGAAAGAGAAAGAGAGGATAGAGAATGAGGCTGATTAACACTAAAAGAATTTTTCTTATTTTTTTATATCACATTATTTTTTATTGAGATAAGTTAGAATGAAAACAGCAGTGTATGAGAAAAACTTATGGGCAAAGGAAGGAAATTTTAAAATCAGTGTTGCTGTGGATTATCTTCCTAATGGCATTTTTGAATGATGCAAGTGTTGGGTTGGCCAAGAAGTCCTCATGTTTTTTTCCATAAAATAAGTCACACTTTTTATTTTCACCAATAACTTTATTAATTTGGATATTTTGAGTATGTTGGTCTGTCCTGCTAGTAGCTTCCAGTGGGTAGAGACTGAGGGTGCTGTGAAACATCTTCCAGTGTAAAAGACAGCCCCCCAGTAAAGAATTATTTGGCCAAAATGTCAATAGTACCAAGAAACATTGCAAACCCCTTTTGACATGTTTAATCAGTCACAGTACCTTCTCCATACATTGCACAATTTTTTTGTGTGTCTCACTTTCATTTTTACCTTTCTTGAAATAATAAAGCATAATATGCTGAAAATGTTATGTATCTTCTTCCATCTTCAATATTAAAATGGCTGAACAAAAATTCACCAATTTTGATAAGTCTTTTTTAAATGCATGCTGATATGACAGCTGTCACAATCTAAAGAAATTGTTTCAAATGAAGTTAAAGACAACAAAGCACAACTAGAACCATCCTACAGAAAAAAATGGACTTTTGGGTTAACCCAATACATGAGTTTTACATATTGCTCTCTGTCCTATCTCTGCTTTAACACTGGTCCAGTGGGGTATGCCTTCAAAAGTTTATAATAAATATACCTCCCACAACAATTCACACAAGGTCTTTCCCAGGTTTCTTTGTGGAAACCACCATATGTTCATTAAGATTTTCATAATCATAGTGTTGATATAGATATAAATTTTGATTTCAGTGAATTGTGATGGATTAAAGGATGCTTCTACTTGTTTTGGCAAGATCATGGCAAAACATCTCTTGGGAAGGGCTGCTTCGCTCCATTCAAATTATTATCTGAAGCATATTTATCACTAGATAATCTCAGGAAGATGTCAATAGATGTTTAAAATATTTCTAGAAAATTGGAGTTTTGGAAAACTATTTCACAAGAGGGGATATTTTGTCATTTTATCTGAGTCCAGTTGTTGTACAACATTACCTGAAAGCTAAAAATTATGCCTCTTTGATTCTATTTCTTCTCAAGGAGAAGACAGTGGATGGGTTGTAGGTTTATAGAAGGCACTGGGCAGATATACTGTTTTGGGTTTGTAACTGATTTGGTCTTCTTTGCTTCTCTTTTAGGGGGGCAGTTAAGGAAACAAGAAAAGGAGCTCATTTCCTAGTGATAAAGCTTGTTCTTTGTCTTAACGATAGAAAGCAAAATCCCCAAACAGGCTACTAAGCTAGAGACATGACAGGGTTTGGGTCTCGGAGGAGGAGTCGTGCAGTGCTGGAGTGAACCATGTTGTAGTCACTGAGTCCTTAACAGATCGAACTTATTCTCCCATCACTCAGTGTAAGAGGATGGAAGAATCTGGGAAATTTGACCGCTTGTTTACAGCCTCTGCAGAGGATTAAATCATGTGTGGTGAAAGGCTTATATACACTCACAGTTCATTTATTTCCCTGTTGATGCTGAAGGGCATTTCAGTTTCCATTTTTCTGGTGCACATGTGCAAAATTGCCCTGAAAGTAGAATTGCTATGTTTTAAGGCATCAAAATCTTTCACTTTATAAGGTAGTGCCTATTTTCCAAAATGGTTATAACAATTCACTTTCCTACAAGTAGTGTATATGAGTTTCTGTTGATCCACTTTACTCTCTAATACTTGGTAATATTAGACTTAATTTTTGCCAGTGCAGTGGATATAAAATAGTATCTCACTGTAACCTTAATATGAATTTAAGTGATTACTATTGAGCCTGCGCATTTTCTCTTATATTTATTCACATTTACATTCCCTCTTGTGTGGAACCTTTGTTCTTATATTTTGATGATTTTTCTATTGGCTATCTTTTGTCTTATCAATTTATAGTTATAATGATCAATTTATACATACCAATTTTATACTTACCAATTTTTATGTATTATGGCTATGCTATTCCTTTGTTAATTTTATGCTGCAAGTAACCTGTGTCAATTTCAGTCTGTATTTTTAGTTAATGTCTTTTGACTAATAGAAATTCTTAATTTTAAGGTAATCTTAGGTAATTAAACTACTTTGTCAGTATTTTTTCCTTGTATCTAATCTATGCATTCTTTCCTACATCAATGTCATGAGTATTCTATGGTTTCTTAAATTTTAAAGTTTTCCTTTTACATTTGTCTTTAATCTATTAGAAATTAATTTTTTAAATAGTATAAAGTAAGAATTAAATTTTAGTTTTTCTATATGATCTTATCATCAGTGGTCCCAGAATTATTTTTTTAAGGGCTCAACTTTTCCTCAGGGAATTATAATCTGTTTCTGTCATTAGTCTCACATTCTCATATGTATGGATTTGTTTCTGATCTTTCAATTTGGTTGCATCAGTCAATTTGTCTGTCTTATGCCAACACCACATTGTCTTAAATATTACAGCTTTACAACAAACATTGATATTTTATGGAGCACATCATGACATCTTTTTATTCTTCACCAAGCCTTGATTATTCTTTGTTCTTCTATATAAACTTAGAATCAACTTGTCAATTTCAGTGAAAATCCTATTACAATTTAGATCAAAATTCAATAAAAGCAAAAATCATTTTAAGAATGACATTTTTGAATAATTAAGGAGTCCTACTCAGAAAGGAGGTTGTCACATAACATTTCTGGTGCAAATTGTGTTGGTTTACATAAAACTGTTGACTTTAGATTATGTTTAGCAGGGTGGAATTGATTTAGATATTTAAAAAGTTATACTAAACATTCATACCATTTCTATACAAATTTCCAGAACACAAAAGAGGACTGAAAACATATTGTTTCATTTATAAAGTCACAATTACCCTTTTAACACAACAAGACAAAGGTAATACAAGAAAAGATAACCATACACTAATATTTTTCATAAACATAGATGTAGAAATCATCAACAAAAATTAAAATCTGCAATTAAAAAAATACTAAGAATGAGTGGTATTTATCCAGGGTAATTAAGGCTGGTAAATATTCAAAGTCAGTGCAATCAGTATCTCAATGTAAAGGAAATCCACATGATTATATCTATACAGAAGAACCATTTGACAAAATTCAACATCGATTCATGAAAAACTCTCAGTGGACTGTTTGCTGTCACTGTGGGGAGGGGGGCAAGATGAAGCTCACCAGCACTTGCTCACTCTGCTCCTCTGTACTTCCTGACCTCCAAGAGAATTAATTGAAAACAAAGAGCTGTTGGAGAGATCCAAGATGATGGAAGAGTAAGTGGAAGCTACACTAACCTCCTCCAAGGACCAATCTGAAATTACAGCTAAGTGGTAGAGAAAGCATACTGAAAAACCAACACACTGGAGAGAAGCCTTGTAACTAGGGATAGAGAGAAGAAACCCCTTCACCACAACAAGACTGGTAAGGAGTTCAGTAGAGGCAAAATAGGGCTGGCTGTAGCTGATATTCCGGTGGTATATTTCAGAGGCTGGCGGGGGGGGGGGTTCCCCCTGAGAAGTGTGTGGTCTAAACACCAAGCTGGGCTCCCCAGCCTACAGCACCAGAGCTGGAAAAAACAAAAACAAAAACAAAAACAGATAACACCCAGCTGTAAAAAGCAGCAAAGCAGCAGTGTTTCAGTCTGCCAGGGAGAGATGGCTGGAGATGCAGAAATCCTCTCAAAAGGCTAATGCACAGAATTTTATTTGCAGCCTCTTACCAGCCAAGGCAGGACAGAGTGGACTAGAGATACTTGAGGAGAGTCTGAGGTTGGCGGCTCTGGAGAGAGAACTGAGGGAACAGCCGCCAGGATCCATGTGCTGAGTCAGTCCTCATACTTCAGAAGCCATCTTTCTCAGAGACCACTCCTCTCTAAGTGGCATCAATCTGAGGAGAAGCAATAGTGCCACCTGCAGAAATTCCTCTGCTCCACCCCGTGGTGCTTAAGCTGAGCTTCTGATTACAGCTTAAGGCTATGCCATTGATTAGTTTAACAACTATGGTGGAAGAATATGAAGAAGCAGCTAAAATGGGAAGACAGGGAAATAGAACCCAACTGAAAGGACAAGAGACTTCTCCAGAAGAAGAACTAGATGAAATGAAGGAGAGCCATTTACCAGATAGAGAGTTTAGAGTAATGATTATATGGATACTCAACAGCACAAAAAAAGGCATAGAAACCATATAAAAGGACCAATCATAAATAAAGAATGCAATATTTGAAATAAATAATACACTGGAAGGAATAAACAGTAGGTTAGATGGAGGAGAGGACTAAATCAGTGATTTGGAAGACAAGTAGGAAAAAACACATAGGAAGAGCAGGAAAAAGAAAAACAAATTTTAAAAAATGAGGAAGGTTTAAACATTTTGGCCAACACGGAGCATAAAAACATCAGCACCATGGGAATATCAGAAGGAGAAGAGAGTGAACAAGGAATCAAGAACCTATTTGAAGAAATAATGATTGAACACTTCCCAAATCTGGTGAAGGAGAAAGACACACAACAAGTTCAGGAAGCTCAGAGAGTCCCAAAGAAGTTGGACCCAAAGAGGCCTACACCAATACACATCATAATTAAAATGCCAAGCCTTAAAGACAAGAAGAGAATCCTTATAGCTGCAAGAGAAAAGCAGATAGTTACATACAAAGGAGAATCAATTAGACTGTCATCTGATTACTCAACAGAAACATTTCAGCTCAGAAGGGAGTAGCATGAAATATTCAACGTATGAAAAGCAAGAACGTGCAGCCAACACTATTTTACCCATAAGGCTATCATTTAAAGTCAAAGGAAAAATAAGGAGATTTTCAGACAGTAAAAGATACAGGAGTTTGTTAACTAAACCAGTTCTGCAACAAATGTTAAGGGCTTGCTTTAGGAAGAAGAAGAGGAAAAGAAAGAAAGAAAAAGAAGAAAATAGTCTAACAATAAAATGGCACTAATTACATATCTATCAATAATCACCTTAAATGTAAATGGCTTAAATGCTCCAACCAAAAGACATAGGGTAGCTGAATGGGTAAGAAAACAGAAACTGGGGAAAGAAGGGAAAGGGTCAAGTCAAGGAACATGTATAAAGGACCCATGGACAAAGACAATGGTAGAGAGGAGGTGGGGGGTGAGTAGGACAGGGGAGAGTTATGGGGACAACTATAACTGAACAACAATAAAAGAAAAGAAAACAAGACCTATGTATTTGCTGCCTCCAGGAGACCCATTTCAGGTTGAAAGTTACACGAAGACTTCTATAAGGGAAGAAAAAAGATATTTCATGCAATGGAAAGGAAAAAAAGCTGCAGTAGCAGTACTTATATCCAACAAAAAGACTTTAAAACCAAGGCAAAAGACAAAAAAAAAAGACACTACATAATGCTAAAGGCAACAATCCAACGAGAGGATATAACATTAGTAAATATTTATACATACAGCATAGGAGCACCTAAATATGTGAAGCAAAGCCTGATGGACATAAATGGAGAGACTGACAGAAATATGGTCATAGTTGGGGATTTTAACACCCCATAGACTTCAATGGATAAATCTTCCAGAAAGAAAATCAATAAGGAGACAGCAGCCTTAAATGGCACAAAGATCAAATAGATTTAACTGATATTTTCAGAGCATTTCATCTCAAAGAAGTAAAATAAACATACTTTCCAAATGCACATGGAACATTTTCTAGGATAGACCATGAGTTAGGACACAAAACAAGTCTCAGTAAATTTTAGAAGATTGATATTACATCAAGCATCCTCTCTGATCACAATGCTCTGAAACAAGAAATCAATCACAAGAGGAAAACTGGAAAACACAAAAAGATATGGAAGCTTAATAACAAGTTATTAAATAATGAATAGATTAAAAATGAGATTAAGGAAGAAATCAAAAGATACCTTGAAACAAATGAAAATGAGGACAGAGTACTCTAAAATCTGTGGGACACTGGGAAAGCAATCCAAAGAGGGAAATTCATAGCATTGCAGGCCTATCTCAAAAAGAAAAGAAAAAGCTCAAATAAATAACCTAACTTCACACTTAAAGGAACTTGAAAAAGCAGAACAAAGCCCAGAGTGTGTAGAAGGAAGGAAATAACAAAGGTCAGAGAAGAAATAAACAAAATGGAGTCTGAAAAAAAAAAGAATACAAAAGATCAATGAATCCAAGAGCTGGTTCTTTGAAAAGATAAACAAGATTGACAAAACTTCAACCAGAGTAACTAATTAAAAAAGAGAAATGACCCAAATAAATAAAATGAGAAATAAAAGAGGAGAAATAACAACTGGCACCAAAGAAATACAATGAATTTTAAGAAAATATTATGAACAACTATAAGCCAACAAACTGGACAATCTGGATGGAATGGATAAATTCCTAGAAACCTACAATCTTCAAAAGTAAGTCAGCATAGAACATTATGCTAAGAGCAAAAAGCCAGCCAGGTAAAGACAGTCCATTACAGCTAGTGAAATTGAAGCAGTTATCAAAAAACTCCCAGCAAACAAAAGCCCTGGACCAGATCTTTACCAAACATTCTAAGAACTAACACCCCTCCGTCTCACACTATTTCATAAAATTCAAGAGGAGGGAAGCCTTCCAAACTCATTTTACAATTCCAGCATTAACCTAATTCCAAAACCAGATAAAGACACTACAAAGAAAGAAAATTATAGGCCAATGTCTCTGATGTACACAGACACAAAAATCTTCAACAAAATATTAGCAAACTGAATACAGCAATGTATCAATAAGATTATTCACCATGATCAAGGGGGGTTTATTCTGGGGATGCAAGTTTGGTACAGCATTCACAAATCAATATATGTGATCAGCACATAAACAAAAAGAAGGACAAAAACCATGTGATCATATCAATAGATACAGAAAAAGCATTTGATAAAATTCAGCACCTATTTATGATAAAAACTCTCAGCAAGGTAGGATTAGAGGGAACATACCCAAACATAATAAAGGCCATATATCACAAACCCACTGCCAGCATCATACTCAATGGGCAGAAACTACAAGCATTCCCCTTAAGATTGGGAACAAGATAGGGATGTCTGCTTTCACTTCTCTTGTTCAACATAGTACTAGAAATCTTAGCCACAGCAATCAGAAAAGAAGAAGAAATAAAAGCATCCAAATTGGAAAGGAAGAAGTAAACTGTGTTTATTTGTAGATGATATGATATTGTACATAGAGAACAGACATTGCTCAGAGCAATATTTTATCAGATGTATCTCCCCAGGCAAGGGAAACAAAAGAAAATATTAACAAATGGGACTACATCAAACAAAAAAAGTTTTTGCACAGCTGAGGAAATTATCAACAAGATAAAAAGACAAACCACAGAATGGGAGGATATATTCATTGATACATCTGATAAGGGGTTAACATCCAAAATTTATAAAGAACTTACAAAACTCAACACCAAAAACAATCTTCTGATCCGTAGTCAGATGCGTTATACAAACAACCCAATTTAAAAAATATGCAAAGGTCCTGAATAAACACTTCTCCAAAGAGGACAAACAGATGGCTGATAGACATATGAAAAGATGCTCAACATCACTTATCATCAGAAAAATGCAAATTAAAACAAAAGTAAGAATCCATCTCACACTTGTAAGAATGGCTACTATCAATAAATCAACACACAACAAGTGCTGGCAAGGATGTGGAGAAAGGGGAATTCTTTTGCACTGTTGGTGTGGATGCAGACTGGTGCAGCCACTGTGGAAAGCAGTATGGAGATACCTTAAAAAAATAAAAAATGGATTTGCCTTTTGACCCAGTGATCCCTATTCTGGGAATATATCTGAAGGAACCCAAAACACTACTTTGAAAGAACATAAGTACCTCTAAGTTCATTGCAGCATTATTTACAGTCACCAAGATGTGGAAGCATCCCAAATGTCCATCAGTAGATGAGTGGATAAAACAAACTATGGGACATTTACACAATGGAATACTACTTAGGCATAGAAAAAGAAAATTTTACCCTTTGCAACAATATGGGTGGACCTGGAGAACATTACGCTAAGAGCAAAAAGCCAGTCACGTAAAGACAAATACCATATGTGGAATCTAATGAACACGCTGAACTAACAAGGAAAATGGGGACAGACTCATAGATGAGAACAGGCTGACAGCCAAGGCAAGGATGGTTAGAAGGTGGAGGGATTAAGCAAAAAGGAGAAAGTACTCATGGACATGGACAACGGTGTGGTAATTTCTAGGGGAGAGGTGGGTGCAAGGGGACTAAATGGTAATAGAAGAACTATAATAAAGATTAAATAAAAAAAGAGAGAAGAGTAGGAAAAATTGTTACTTTTTCTCAACTCAATAAAGGAATATACCAAAAAAAAATAGAGCCAACATAATATTTAATGATGAAAAACTGAATTGTTCCCTCCCCAGGTGGGAAAGAGAAAGGCACATACACTGTCACCGTCACTGCTTGTCCAGCATCAGCACAGCGACCCAGCCAGCCAATAGGGAAAGTAAGTAGAAGTAAGTAAATAAAAGTAAGTGGTTAAAGGTGAGTAAATTATGTCAAAGAAAGGCAGGAAAGGACAAGCAGACAAGTAAATAAATAAATGCCATACAGAGTGGAAAGAAGGGGAGACGACTTCTATTCACAGAGGATATGGTTATCTATGAAAACTCTACGAAGAGTCTACAGAAAATGTGTTAAAACTAAAAAGTGAGTTTAGCACAGTCACAGAATATAAGGTCAGAATACGAGAATCAATTGTATTGGTTTATACTGGTAATGAACACTTTGATTGAACTGAAAACCTAGAAAAAAGTTTCACAACTGGCCACTTGCGACTTTAGTAAACTTAATTTAACTTTTCTCATACAGTATGTCATTAAGATGTTTGGTCAGAATTTGACTGGGATATTTGGAGCCCTTCAAAGAAAATAATTTCCTCCATAGATTGGACTCCTCACAGTTCAACATACTCTTAGTGTTATTTCTTATCTCTGATAATGCAGTCAGAACTCATCAGTTATGTGCAACACAGATTGACGAGAGCCGTTATTTTCAATGATAAATCTGCATCACAGCATCTCATCACCCAAGATATATGCCTCATCAGTTACAAAGAAGAGACAGGTAGTGGAATATTTCCTGAACAGGACGGTGAAAGGAGTCAGTTGAAAACACTTTCAGATCTCTTGGAACCCAGCATGTCACTATGCATTTCATTAAAAAAAAATATCTTTCTCAATTGCTTACAGGATGAACCTATTAATAGATAATAACTTGCAAGTAAAGCATAGATGTGGTCTGGATAGGGCCAGCTTTTGTTTACTCTTAAATATTAAATTTTCTTCAAACCACAACTTTAACCATAGTGGGTTCCTATTTCTTTAATACAGATTTTTCAGCCTGTGTTTTATAAGGTGCATTATACAATATGACATTGCCATGTTCATGGGCTGCCAAGGTGTTTATCCCAAGCTGCCTTGATGATAGATACACCATTATATGTGTCTCCACTGCAGCTACAAGACATTGAAATTTTTTTCTTGGCCACATGTCCTCAAGGCACTCAAAAGAGGAAATAATTATTTTCAGGCCACCACAATGACCTAAGTAAAAACATCTGTTATTTCTACACCCACTATTCTAGTAGAAAGTTAGCCACACTAAAAACTATCCATTTGCTGGTTAAATAGTTATTTTAGGGGGCTTTTATATGTTCTGTAATGATATGATTTTGTTTTCCTCAAGTATTTCCCTATGTATATATTATTTTATTCACTTGTTCATTCTTCCAATTCTTCAGAACTTGATATGTCAGACACTGAACCAAGATACATAAGTAATTGTGCAGGAAGCAAAGCGAAACAAGATTATATAGTATAATTTCTAAGAACTAGTCAACCCAGAAGAAATGAACTTTGCAAATTCAGAGGCAATGAATACTCAAATTAGTTCCCTGTATTTACAGGGAAGGTTACGGGCCTGCTGTCTTTCTGGGAGAGAATCTATGTCAAGACAGTTGTCACATGGCCAAACACCATTGCTGTTCTATGACTTTGAATTCCGTGTTCAATTTCATTTCCTAGTACTTTGTTTCAGAGAAGAATGACAAACTAAATATAAGACATTTAAAATATAAAATGTTGCCTGAAAATAAAAGGATATGTGGCCTCCGGCTGCTCTGTCAAAAAAGCGTCAAAGCGCTGGGGCCGTGAGAAAGTGAGATTGACCGAAAGGCCTGTTATCAGGTTGTTCGTACTCGATGGGAGGGGAGCATCCCCTCAGAAACAGGGAAGGAATGAGTTCAGTGAGCGACGTCTAAGAACTTTATGTCGGCAAGCGTTAGTGTTCATGTCCTTGAATTCTGTTTACGCAAAGGAAAAACAAGGTCAAAAATCCCAGAAACACTTTGTGGGAAGCTTGTATAGTTCAAAACCCAGTTTATTTGCTTTGGTGGCTAATTCTTTGTAAGCAGAATCTTATGTTTTTCCAGCCACAGTAGCCACACCATTGTTCAGAGGAGTACACTCTCTGTATTATAATATTAATAACGAGGAGTGAATAGTTGCCACTAATGTGGAGAAGAAAAAGCTTAAAAACAAACATATTTCTTTTATAGGAATGATGCCATTGGAAAAAGAATTTTACGAAATCAGACACAAGACTCGGTGCACATAAATGGCATCTGTTAGCTTTTACAAGGTTGTTTTGAACTCACCATTCAAGTTTGGGTGTCTAGTTAGCAGAGCGCATTATTAACAGCCTACAAGCTGGTGACCTGGACTCAGACAAAACCAGTAGAAATGTATGTAAATCCAAATAGGATTTTGCATATTCAGTATTTGAACTATTTAGCAGATTTAAGCAGAAAATATCACTTTGCTATTATTGCTTTGGTAAAGCCTCTTGTGTGGCCAAAGGGCATGCATTTAAACACCCAGAAGTCTTGGGATAGTTATGGAAACACATTCCTTTTGAGTTAATTGCATCTTTAGTAACAACAGCATGTGAATCAGCCTGAGTTATGCCTTGGATCTCCCCTAACACAATTACAATTCTGAGTTTCTTAAAACACAGAATATGAAGTCACTATATCAACTTGCAAGGTTTCATAGACCCTGGGAAGAAACTTTAGGACATATAAAACATCTTACCAAAGAGTATTTAAGCTTAGGTAATTTTGTATTTCTTTGACTTATGCCAGAGGGTCTGGCAGCAGGCAAGAAGGGGAGGGAGAGCAAAGAGACTGATGGAAGAGGTAGCTTAATAGCGGGTGGTCAGCACAATGAAGTTTGGGTTCCAGGGTTACACATCGTGGCATAGGGCAGTCAGCACAGTGAAGGGTGGGTCCCAGAAGTGCACGTTCCTGCTTTGGAAAGATATCCTTCCTTTATTAATACAGACTCCTCAGATATAAAATCAAATGGTGTAGAACCTAAGTGGTAAGATTATGGAAAGCAGTAGCATATTGCTTGATCGCAAGTGTGGGAGACAGTAGGTCCCTGGTAATACCTGCTTTCCTGCTTCCTGCTATAGCATTTATTTTTGTGCGTGGCAGTTATATTCCAAGCATACTGGATTGTGAGATCCTTGAGGAATGAACCATGTCTCACTCATATTTATACTCTCAGTACCTTATCATATACCTGGTGATCATGGAGTTCAAAAGTATGAAATAGAAATAAAAAGTTGTCAGGCACAGGAAAACCATGAAGGAAAATGTTTAAAAAATAACCATGTTAAAAGAAGGGGAAGGGTCAAATCAAGGAACAAGTATAAAGGGCCCTCGGACAAGGACAACGGGGGGGAGGGGAGGGTTAAATGTGGGAGGGGGGTGGGCAGGGGAGGGCAATGGGGGTAAAATGGGGACACCTGTAACTGAACAATAAAAAATTTTTTTTAAAAGTTAAGCATTCTCGGTAGCATTACAGTAGTAGTAGTAGTTGTAGAAAGAGAATCAGAAATGGTTTTTAAATGAGGTAAAGGGTTTGGAAGCCAGTGAAGCGTGCCTGAGCAGAGTTGTTCGACAATCATTTAAAACGTTCATTAGTTCTCAGTTAACAGCTCTGCAAGAATCAAAGGTGTGCTTGACTGTTTTGACTCCTGGTCCAGTGAACTTTCCCTCTGTCACTTGCTGTCACACTCGCAAGCAGGGGCATGGTCCAGACAGTCCAGACACAGAGTTTGCTGCTACTCTGTACCAGGCGCTGTTTGAGGCCCCGCGGCGGGAGCTAAGGGCCCCCGGTTGCCACGTCCCACCCCGGGTGGAGCGCGGGCGCTAGGCTGAGACCTCACTCACGTTTAGTTTCATTTTGCTGGCATCGATCTTGTCTCCATTCCTCTCCTTCCCAACCTGATCAACAGTGCCATGAAAATAGAAAATTGTCATATACTCTTCCCACAGCATGAATTGTTGCTGGGGACAAATGTCGAAAAGGTAAAACAAAACGAACCAAACCAAAAAAAACTAGTAGTACTGCGATGAGAAAGTTCTCAATTTGCTGTTCTCAGTCCTATCACCCGGTCTGTGGGTCACATGGATAGATCAGCTTCAGGAAATGGAAATGGATTACTTAGGCATCTTCCTAAATAGGAATGGCTGGAGAAACTTATGAGAGAGAAGTGGTTAAGCAGACAAAAATACCTCATGTCAAGTCCACTGTAGGTGCTCAGTTGACACCTCCCTCTAAATAGTGGGTTGTCTTACTTATTGGTCATAGGTGGACTTTCCTGTATTCACCAAATATCACATTATGAGAGAGATTACAAGAAAAATGACATTCGTGAATTTTAACTAATGAATAGAACTGATCCAGCAAAATTACAAAACCTGTGATCTAATTATTCTACAAGCTGTTGAGATGCAGCTGAATTCTTTCTTTTCCTGAGGATTATAGGTCCAAGTTTTGATGCAGTAACTTATAGTTGAGAGGTTTTTGAATTCATTTTATAGGCTACTCATCTATGGTACAAGAGTTATTCACTACACACACAAGAACAAAAACAGAGAATTATTTGATAACCACCAAAGTTACTAGGTAACTTGAAACAAAATATTCATAAAATTCCTTCACAGGGTTGGAAAACATCACCAGCATAGTGAAATCATTAAAAACCCAAGTAATTAAATTATTTAGGTGGAAATTATAGTAATACATAGCATGCAGAAAATTAGATTTTGCCCAACCAATAGGACTTCTCTCTTGTGTATGTGTGTGTATAAATTGTGTATAGATTACTTTACAGATACACATACGAAGGAAGGTCAAACTGGGAAGTAACAAAACACTTTTTCTAAAAAGATGTATTGACGTAATTAATATAAAAGGTATATAGAAATTGTTTTTTCCTCAAAACCTATACCCACATTATCAAGTACTAAATAAAATGAATAACTAATCATCATATCTAGCTTTAATTAGTAGTAGTCAAAAATTTGGGGTGAAATAGAACACGTTAAAATATTTGAAAAGATGTGTTCTATTACAAGATGCTGGAATCAGACTAAAAAGGCTGCTTCGCTAGATTAAACCTAAGGCAGATATCAAGTGGGTTAGCATTTTGAAAAGAAGGTGCAAGCGCGGTCCGTTGGAAGCCATTGTCAATGCTGCACAGCCGTACCTCACCTTAGGGACTCAGGAGAGCTTCCCCTCTCGCCTGTTTGTTTTTAATGCCCCTTTGCTCCTGGGGTAATTAATACACTGGGTTTTCAAAGGCCTACGTTAGTCCCCGCGGCAGGAGCTCCCGGCGGCGACGGCGAGCCTCGGGGCGCCCGGAGCAGGACCGACAGCCCGGTGACGACGCCCTGCCTGGGCGGACTGGGGGCCGGCGGAGGGCAGCGCCGGCGCCGAGTCGGAGGAACAGGGGCCGCGCTGTCCGCCAGCCGAGAGCCGGCAGGCGGCGAAGCGCCCAGCGGTCTGCCGCCTTCCTGCCGCCCGCGGGGACGCGTTCGGGGTTCGGCGCAGAAAATGAAACACGTTCGTGGCCCCGGTGTGCAGCGCTGATCTTTCTCTTATGCCCAGAAAAGTGCTTAGAGAATAACACTGAAAATAATCTGTACGTCCGAACACTTTCAAAGTGGAATAGTTCCAATATTGAACTCCATAGATGCAGACACGTAGTAATGGCTAAAACATGGAAATGACACACATATTTCAAGGGGTAGCAAATGAAAACCAAACCAGTAATGTGAAGTGTTAAGAATCACTCTTGCTGTCTGCATTTTAGTGAGGGGAAGGGTCCCCCCCCAAAATTATTTTGCCCTCAGAAGAGAAGCTTTGTTTGTATGTAAAAAATGATATGATCACACTTGAATAAGTAAAAATATTTAATTTGGTGTCAGCATAATCCTATTGCCTTGACTTGATTCTTTTATTTGCTTTTCTGGAAATTGCTATTTTTTACTATTTTCATTGAAATGGTCAATTAAACACATATTCTTTTTCATTTAAACTACATATATTAAGTATGGCAGAAAGACACAAATGGGATTAATTCAAATAGTGAATATATATTTATGAAAATAGGATTCCTAAAAATATATATAAAATTTGTAGTGGAAAGAATATAACTGTTCCCAAATGTTAAAGAGTGTAAAGAGCAAACAAAAGATTCTGACAACTATGCCATTAATGTTGCTTTAAAATATGTCTTTAATAAAAAATATCCATTGGTTTCTTGGAGTCTATGCATATTATTAAACATACGATTATTTCAAAAACATAAATTCAGAATAACAGCTTTCTACATGATTTTTTCTGTTCAGAGTAACAAGGACGGTGATAGAGTAAAACACGATTGCATGAAAATAGAAAGAAAAAGTACTTACAGGGATCTGCTACAGTAGTTTAATATCAATATTGAAAAAATAATTGATTGATCTGTAGAATCTAAGGGAATTCTGAACCCATAACCTGAAGGGTGGGTTGGGATAGAGGCATCGATGACAGGAAGGATTGTACTTAGAGACCTGGAGGCAACAAAGGTCCCAGCACATTCGGAAACCTCATGGAAGTTCCCTAGGACTGGAGACTATGTTCGACTTAAAACATTAGGAGCATTTCCATAGTAGGTGGAGTGGGTTAACTACAACCCCTAAAAGATACTATACAGCAACATCTTCCAAATAACATTAGCATGGTTTTCAAAATTCTTGGTACCCTAAGAAAAATAGTAAAATTTTGCTGTGCCACTATAATTTAATAGAGGTGACATAAAGCTGTTTGAGTATTCACTTATTCATTAATTTAGAAAATAGTTATTGAGGACAGACCTTAAGCCAAGAATGACCTATACACCTATGGAGTGTTCATCTTTATTAATAATCAAAAAACGTAAGTTAAATGTAATCGCCGTCCACATTACCAGGTTTCTGTAAATATCTTTTTTGAGCTCTGATAATACAAAGTGTTGGTGAGGAGGCGATGTGAGGGGGACACCCTGGGAGTGTGTTACCATCACTGTGAAAAGCATTTACATTGTAAATGCACAAAATCCGGAAAATCTATCCCTAGGGGAAAGTGCATGCTAGTCAATGTGTTTACAGCAGCAAAAACAGAAAGAAAAAAGAAACACAACTTCTAGATCCTTTAATACTAGAATAAATAAATAATTAGTGAAATTTTTATAAAACTCTGTGGCAATGTACATAAATGAACTGCAACCTATTTGTCAATGAGGATGAGTTTCAAACTCAACCTTGGGAGAAAAAAGGAAGAGAAAGTACACAAAATTTGAGTTTATATAAAGTTCAAAAGTAAGCCTCACTAAACGAATTGATTGGGAATACATTCATATGTGATAAAACCATCAGAAAAACGAGGCAATGCCTATTCCAACATTCCTTTCCCCTAGAATCCCGCTCCTCCATTTTTAACGGTGCTATTTGCTCTTTCCCTCTCTTATCTCATCTAACAATTACCTGTTAAATCTTATCCTGTCTTAATAGCCAAACTAAAATGTCCTTTGTCCTTGATCCTCTTCTAGAATTTACCCAGCCTTCTCTGTAATACAACTTATATTATTTATCACATTATACTTTCTACAAGGTTAGCCATTTGTCTATGGTTCCTATTATATTGCTACCATCTCAAAGACAGAGATAATCAAATCCTTAATTTTTACAACCAAATTTTAAGTAATAAATGCATATAATTTTCAACATAAGATGTGTAATGATACAAATATTTCCAAACATCTTGTTTCACATTTCTCTTGCCACACAATGAATATTTTTAAAAAGCTTTACTGTCAAGCTCATTGATAAAACTTTACTTTGAAGAAATAGTCTATTTTTTTTTTAAAAAACTACAGATAGCTTACCATGTCAGATCAGATTGTATAATTACCATTTTGAACCTTCTAATGCAGTTAAGAGCTTGCTCTAGGAGTAAACATGCCAGTTCTTCTTTTCTAGTCATTTGCTTATGTTTCTATTAGCACTGTTATCCTTATTCTCACTATCTATAGAAGCCCTTTAGAGCCAATTGTCCATGTTGTTAGGGTTAGTTTGATTAAAACTAGATAATACAACCTGCAAATCCACTCAGTTGGCCACGTGTGAATTCCACTGTACGCATCAAAGCAAACAACGCTTGACTGTCTCACTGTTCACCCTTCTCTTCCCTTGAGTTGTCTCACCTACACGGGCGCTTACGGCATTGGACAAGAACTGGGGGCGGGGGGGTGGTCAACAGTGTCTGTGTGTTTGTAGATATTAGGAATGCTTACAATATATAACAAAAGTTTTCATGCAGAACACAGAGAACTTTGTGGCTTGCACACCCCACTTTTGATCCTATGAGTTAATCTAGTGATTGGAGGAGAGAGAGATGAAGAATCACCAAAGAAACTTACCCACAGTTGACACATACATGGCCCTTCCTCTCCATGACCCCTGCCTGGTCAAGTACCATGGTATTAGAGCCTAGAGGTCTTTTACTCTGATGTAAAGAAAAGAGAAAATTCCAACTGAGTGAGTATAAATGTGAAGACCTTTGGCTGTCCAGACTGTAAGGCTATAAACAACAATCATTTCTCAACAAGATATTCTTTTTCTGGGTTCCTTCATCTCCATTTCTCCTTCCCCCAGTTCTTAAACCATAGACTTAAAAAAAAAACTATAAAATTATATTTAGGTTCCAATTCCAACAGTAGGGAGAAATATCTTTATGAAAAGAGGTTGAAGGAATAACAACAGGAAAAGGAAAGTAATAGGTCATAGAATTATGAATTTCATTTGTCTTTCTTTTTCTTTTTTTTTATTGTTGTTCAAGTACAGTTGTCTCCATTTTTATACCACCACTTTCCCCTGCCCTACCCACCCCCACCTCCCACCCTCAATCCTTCCCCCCTTTGGTTTTGTCCATGGGTCCTTTATGCATGTCCCTTGATGTGACCCTTCCCCCTTCTTTTCCCCATTCCCCTCCCTGCTCTCTTTTGGTCTCTGTCAGTTTGTTCTTTATTTCCATGTCTCTGGTTCTATTTTGCCCTCTTACTTGCCTTGTTGATTAGGTTGCACTTATAGGTGAGATCACATGGCGTTTGTCTTTCACTGCCTGGCTTATTTCATTTAGCATAATGCTCTCCAGTTCCGTCCATGCTGTCCTGAAGGGTAGTAACTTTTTCTTTCTGCTGCGTAGTATTCCATTGTGTAAATGTACCATAGTGTTTTGATCCACTCATTTACTGTTATGCACTTAGGCTGCTTCCAACACTTGGCTGTTGTAAATTGTGCTGCTATGAACATTGGGGTGCACAGCGTATTTTGAATTGGTCTTTCAGGATTCTTAGGGTATAATCCCAGCAGTGGAATTGCTGTGTCAAAAGGCAGTTCCATTTTTAGTTTTTTGAGGAAATTCCAAACTGCTTTCCACAGTGGCTGTACCAGTCTGCATTCCCACCAACAGTGCACTAGGGTTCCCTTTTTTCTACAACCTCACCAACACATGTTGTTTGTTGATTTGTCTATGATGGCCATTCTGACTGGTGTGAAGTGGTATCTCACTGTGGTTTTGATTTGCATCTCTGATAGCTAGTGATGCTGAACATCTTTTCATATGTCTCTGGGCCCTCTGCATGTCCTCCTTGGAGAAGTGACTGTTTAGGTCCTTTGTCCATTTTTTGATTGGATTGTTTGTCTTCCTGGTATGGACTCATGTGACTTCTTAACGTATTTTGGAGATCAAACCCTTGTCTGAGGTATCATTGGCAAATATATTTTTCCATACAGTTGGTTCCCTTTTCATTTTGCTGATGTTTTGTTTAGCCGTGCAGAAGCTTCTTATTTTGATGAAGTCCCATTTGTTTATTCTTTCCTTTATGTCCCTCACTCTAGAGGACATACTGGTGAAAATATTGTTGCATGGAATATCTGAGAGTTTCCTGCCTATGTTCTTCTCTAAGACTTTTATGGTATCACAACTTATATTTAAGTCTTTTATCCATCTTGAGTTTATTTTTGTGTATGGTATAAGTTGGTGGTCGGGTTTCATTTTTTACATGTAGCTGTCCAGACATCCCAACACCATTTGTTGAAGAGGCTATTTTTACTCCATTTTATGCTTCTGCCACCTTTGACAAATATTAATTGACCATAGAGACATGGGTTTATTTCTGGGCTCTCTATTCTGTTCCATTGGTCTATGTGTCTGTTCTTATGCCAGTACCAGACTGTTTTGATTACAGTGGCCTGGTAATATAATTTGATATCAGGTATTGTGATCTCCCCTACTTTGTTCTTCTTTCTCAGAATTGCTGTGGCTATTTGGGGTCATTTATGGTTCCATATAAATTTTTGAAATGTTCATTTTATATCTGTGAAATATGAAGTTTTTTGCTATTACTTTGAAGCCAGGCCGCCTGAGGTCTCGTCCTATCAGTTATTTTCTCAGGGCCTCTGTTTTATCACCTCTAAAATGAGTTGGTGACCTCGTTGCTCTCTAAGATCCCTTCCAATATTAACATTATTAAGGTGTACGCGTCTGGCAAATTTAGGGGGGAAACCAATTTTTCATTTGAAAGAAATACCAGGAAGAAATCTTTTAGGTTTTCTTTCAGAGTTTAGTTGGTTTTACATTTACTGCACTTTTCTTGTAAACCAAGAGCTTTGCTAGGAGCTTTACTTCTTCTGTTCAAATCTTTCTAACAACCTTCAAGAAGAGAACCTTAGTCTCTATTTTACCGTAAGTAAGCTGACATTATATTCAGCTAATCAGTGACTAAGGCCAGGTTTGAATGCAGGTATGTCGGACCCCAATGTCCATGTCCTTTCCAATATCCTAAGATTGTTGAGACTAGTTCTTTAATGGGCCTGTGAATAGAGTGTGAAAAAAATGTATTACGTTATTTTATCTTGGGTATTGTGGGGTAGGTAAGGTAATAATGAGAAAGCCACCAGGAATGATAATGGTTTTCATCATTGTACAGTATACTCTTATATTACTGAAAAGAATAGAAGGTAGTTTTGTTTTCAAACGTGGCTGAGTAATTTTGGGTTGGGCTCACCTGTGTAACAAGTAACATATAAAATCTTGTCTACAGGTGTTTATTTTTTATTTTCCCGAATCTTTGAAAAAACTATTATGTATGTGTGTGTGTGTACACCATTATCTATATTTATTCTTGAGTATGTCAATCTACATAGGTGGCAACAAATCTGTTGTATATTTCATGCTCAATTAAAAAGAAATTTTACAAGATTTTTATGTATTATGGAAAAACTGGCATCTGTCCCCTATTTAACAAAGTCCATCCTGATGACGTTAAACATGTTCTGGCTCCTGTTAAGAAAATTCTCTAAATGTACATGAAGGAAACCTGGTTGAAAATAAATTTTCAGCAAGAAACAGGAGATATTTCAATAAAGAAACTTCAAGAATAGCTTAACAGAGAAATATCTCAAACCTAAATGCTTAAACTGAATAAAACAGTAACCCTCCCCCTTTGCCTCTCCTGACTAATCCACACCAAAATGCAAATGAAATTTGAAACCAATCTTTTTTGGAGGCGTCAGGAGTTGGTTCATTTTTCCTTCCTGTTACTTTTCACTTCGGAACACCTTTCGGCCTCTGGGATCCAACTAGAGCCAGGGAGGGAAATGCCAAAATACTGTGGGGAGAGCATATTCTTGGGGTAATGTAGATCTGATCTGAGGAAGCCAACTCTTGCTCCAAGTTTTAAGTTAATAAAGCTCTGTCTGTAAAATTTCCAGTGGGTTCAACAGATGTAAAAATGGCAGATAATAAAACAACATTTAGATAATAAGGCAAAAGCAGGGAATTGACAGAGGCTTCATGGGAGTGAGGGGTAAAGTTTAAGCTCTGGATCGTGAAACTTGGGTTCTCTCCTTTGTGTTGCCATTCATTTTGTGATTGTTTTCAAGCTTTTCCTCTGAATGTTCCTACCTTACAAATGTGCAGCAGTAAGATCTCCCCAAGCCCTATGAGTAGGGATATACAGGCATTCTAAGGATGTGCAAATTCTTGTTTTCATTCGTGTGTTTATTCACTCAATAAATATTTACTTGCCAACTACATGTCAGGGGAGCGAGTCTAAGTCCTGGAGATATAACAGTGAGAAAAAAAATATCTATTTATGGACTTTAAGTTCCAGTGGAGATTAAATAAATCAATGTATAATATGCTGGGTAGTATTGTGTCAAGCAGAATAGTTAGGAGAGGCCTTTCTGAGAAGTGACTTTTAAGTAGAGACCTGATGGAAATGAGTGAGTCACACAGATACCCTGTGGGAAGAGTCCCACAAAGGAGGACCAGCAAGTGTAAAAGTCCTCAGGTGCCCTAATCTTTGTGGATCTGATAAGAGGTGAGAACAACGTGCTGGCGGAGACTGAGTGTGGAAGACAGTGGTAAGAGATGTGTTCATCTTGTTTGCAAGAAGGAGATACTCCATTCCTAGTCTAGGGTGCATTGCTTATGTAGGAAAGAAATAGTAACCAGCACATTCATTGAAACAATTGCTGTTTTATCATGTTTTAGAAGGGCAATGAGGCTCTTGCTATTTGAGTTTAGAGTTCCACAGTCTTTCCTTCACCAAAGTTGTCAGGACAGTTGACAGGGATGTAATTAAAAAGGAGGCAACCTATACATGCAAGAAGAGGTAGAGAGCTTGTTTCAACAAGAGGAGGAGTCAGTTGGAAAAAATTTACTTCTCCTAATTAGGCTATGCATTTTGAACAACTCAGTCAAAACCCCTAAGCGATGCTTTCGATTTCTCTCTTCTCTTGCCTTCCTTTCCCTCCTCTCTCCCTTTGAAAAGTTGCAGGTGGTATGATTTCATTATATGCCATTTTCCCAAATGACAAAAGTAGGGCAATAGAGGACAGGTCGGTTTTTGCCTGGTGTTAAGACGGGGAGGGTGAAGGGAAGGAGGTGGGTGTGGCTATAGAAGGGCAACCGAGACGCCTGGGGCAAAGACAGGGCTCCAAATGTTGACTCTTTTCATCCCAGTGTTCTGCATGGGATATCGTCCCATAGTTTTGTAAGGTATGACCATTGAGGGAAATTAGGTAAAGATATGCAGGATCTCGCTGTTTATTTTCCTTTTTTTACAACTGCATGTGTATCCACGAGCATCTCAAAATAACAGTTTAATTTAAAAGTATGAAAAAACAATGAGCATTATAATACTAGAGGACAATTTGAGGCAGCTGAACTCCGTCCCTCTCAATGCACGCCCCTGCTGAGGCTGTTTTAGCTACGAATATTCTCTGGATAGTAAAGCACATTTATCCCTTAGAGCAATAAAGCAACAATACTCATACTTTAAATTCCAAGCTGTGATGTAGCTCACTGAGAGTGGAAAAACTACCCAAATGAACTAAGGTGACTTTTAGAGGAAGAGGACAAAGTGATCTGAAAACTCATAAACAATAGAAAAGGGCAATGAAGCATTCTGGAACATTTTTGGTGCAGAAGGAGTTGATAGGTTGCTCTCTTTTCTCTCCATCCACCAAGAGTCAGCAGTACGGGAGATTTTCCATCTTAACAATTTTCTCTATCACTTAGTGCCATGTGAATCTCTAGTCTTTTTTATTTTGATGGGTGTGACATGGTCTTTTATTGTCTTGTTTCCTTAGAAATGTGTAGGTGTTCTGCATACTAATCTTTCTCGGTGTTATGTGCTGCAAATATCATTTTCTTATCTGAACTTTACATGTAATAGTTTCTACATTATACGATTTTATCTTTCAGAAAATTTTATTAAAACTTGCCCCAAATTCTCTGGCACTATAACCTTTAATCGTCAAAACTGTGTGTTGTGGCTATAGAAATAGACACACGTTTTAACAAACAAAACTAAGTAATCAAAAAACAGATCAATACACATATTTGAATTTGAATTATGAGTAAAATGTCTGTATGTCTCAGTTTGCCTGGGATTTATTCTTGCTCATGCCTGTTGTCTGAGTAAATTATTAATAATGCCCCTTTCAATTTCAAAAGCTTTTTGATTTAGTTGGAAAAATAAATACTGTCATCCTATATATATGACAGAAGTGGACCTAGACGTTAAATAGGGATGGTATTGGCCATGCATATTAAAAATAATAAAATTTTATCCATATTCTGCACTGTAACAAACGTAAATTTCACAGGAATCGAAAACGTAAACACGAAAGAAATCTTCAAAACTTTTAGAAGTGATTCTAAGAGGAAATCTTTGTATTGAGACAGGGGAGAACTTCTTTAAAATGACAAGAAAACAAACCATATTAATTTTTTTCTTGGGAGGCTCTTGGAAGAGCATCTTGACAATATGTGGGAAAGTTCGAAGATGCTCGTCTCTAGTTACATAGTGATGAGGCCTTTTGACCTTTTACACAAAGGGACTTCTACAAGGCATTTGCTGCATCAGTAGTGATGAAAATTTAGAAGCAACCTATATGTGCATCAGTTTGAGGATGGGTAAAAAAAGTGTGTTATTTTCAAGACATAGGATGCCTTTGCACAATGAAAACAAATGCATGGGCTATGAAAGCCAAGGGCTACTGTGAAGCAAATGAGCACAACTCAGCATGTGAGTGTCTTGATGCCCAGCCTGTATGGGGGACAGGAGGCTACTGTCAGGACAGAATATGAAGAGAGGGAATGGCTCCCTTTAGACAAAGCCATCTCACAAGTGTGTGTTTTGTCCTCCTATTTGTTTAGTCTGCATCAGAACATAGCATGAGAAAAACAGCACTAGATTCAGTGGAAGGGGAGTGGAAATCTGTGGAAGAAATATCAATAACTTAAGTTGTGCAGATGATGCCACTGGACTGACAGAAGGCGGCAAGGATGTGAGACAACTTCTGATGACAGTGAAAGAAGAAAATGCCAAAGCTGGAGAGCATCTGAGCATCAAGAAGACAAAAGCTTGTAGTCTGTGTCAGGACCGCAGACAAAATGCGCGATTCTAACATCCGTATAAGGAAGACATTGAAAGTGTTAAAGGTTTTGCTTGCCTTGGTTCAGTCATCAGTTCAAGTGGACACTCGGCCAAGAAATGCAGACAAGGCTGAGAGTCAGGATCACAGCAATGGAAGAATTAGGAAAGGTCACCAAGAGCAAAGCTGTGTCATTAGAGGCCAAGGCTAAGATCATCCATACCCTCGTTTTCCCAGTTCCTAGGTATGGATGTGAAAGTTGAACAGGGCAAAAGGCTGACAGAAACAGCAATTCTTTTTGAAATGCGGTGTTTCAGGAGAGCCCTACAGTTACCCTGGACCGCCAGAAAGATGAACGGGCGGGTCCTGCAGCAAATGAAGCCCGAAGCATCGCTGGAGGTGAAAAGGACAAAACGGAAGCTGTCCTGCTTTGTCACATCATGAGACATCAGGGTTCTTTGGAAAGGATGATAATGCTGGGAAAAACAGAAGGCAGTGGGAAAGTACCAAATATGAGATGGACTGACGCCATTAGACAAAGCCACAGGCATGAGTGTACCGGAGCTGAGCAGGGAGGTGAGGACACAACAGTATATGGACCTCACTCGTTCACAGGGTCAGAGCTGGCTGCACGGTACGCAGCACGCACGCACCAAATACAACCTTGTGCAGAATCGTGGAGGGGCAGATCTTGGGCTTTTTCTCTTTAAATTGACTCAATAACCTGTTTCCTGCATTCTACGTACTGAGGCTGCTGGAGGTAAATGCGCATTTCAATGATTATTTTTGTGAAAGTGAATAAAGAGGAAAATGATATACTTTTATATTTTAAGATTATCAGCAAACTCAGAAATTAAAAGACAACCTGTTTATAGTATACTGTATTTTAGTTACCTAGTGATATCTTGAATATAATGAAGAGTAAGGTCTACAAAAAAAATTCAAGGATACATTTTAGAATATAAAACACTTCCCAAATTGTTATCCTATCCTATGTCAAACTCATGCATATTAATATAAAACTATACTAGTTCATAAAATATTTTAAAGCCTCCAGAAAAGAAGTAGTGCACATATAATGTGAATTAAATGTGTATTATTTTAAGTTTTCTTGTGTGATATCTGTTAGTTATACCATGTTGATTACATCTAAGACTTGTTTTAATCTAAGTTTATTTTTACATCAGAAGGCTTTGTAATCCCTATATCTTTTTCTGACTTTTGGTTATTGCAGTATTTCCTCTGACCCATTAAGCCATTAAACTAACATTTACCATTTCTCATGGAGGTTTGGATACCTGTCTCCACGGGGCTTGAAGGGTGTTTCTGTTTTTCATCTTGGGTCTCCACCAGCCACTATAACTTTACCACAGTGTAAAAAGTGGACATCTACGTCTGCTCTGAAACAAATCATTTGCTTCCTGAAATTGGCAATTTGATGTTGATGTTGAGGAACCAATCCAAGGACTGAGATTCAGGGATCTGGTGGAGCAGAGTATCCAAGGTGAGGGGGAGTGGTTGTTTCTGTTCTTCAGTCTGGCCGGATCTTGCCTCTCTAGGTCCGAGCAAAACATCTGTCTCCTAAGTCCCATTTCTGTTCTTTTTGCCTCTTCTCATGCATCCCAAATGGTAAAGTAGTTCATGGGAGAGTGTTAGGTAGGCAGGGATGGTAGTGATGAGTTTTTTAGGACACTAATTAAGGGCCTATTTTCCTCTACTTTGTGTTTTAATGAGAGCCTGGATTATATTGTTGATACTATGAGTTGTCCCCTAGAGACCTATTCAAATAATTTCTTTAAAAATGTATTTCCTGCAATAATCATACTTTGCATTTTATTCTGTATTTCTGTGCTCTTCAGAATATAAACTGGCAAATGCTAACATGCTCAATAACCATGTGGGGGCCCTTTGACTTCGGAGAAGCGCTGTACCTCATTTTTTTTGACCAGCTTTTGCTGTGTGGTAATTGTTAGGGAAACATCTGCTTACTGTCACATACTTTAGTATCCGATCTCATTGCGTGACATTTTGTTCTGTGACATTTAGTTCCCACTTGGGACTTGGAATTGGAAACCTAAAATTAAGTTCCATTTCCAACATAATAATAGGGAATTGTCCTGGATAATGATGTTTGAGGTTCCCAGTACTGGAATTTCAACATAGAACTTTGGGGGAAAAAAAAGTAATAGCAAATTGTTATCAGTGATTTTCTTTATAAAATACAAATGCTTAGGTCCCAGAAACTCTTTGGAGGGAATTCTTTGGAAGTTTCTTAGTTTTGAGAATATTACTTTTTGCTTTTTGGACTCATGGTAAATTGAAATGAACCCTCCTGGGGTGCAGTTTGTACACCTACACATCTCTCCTTTACCATTTATGCTGACTTCATTTTTCCTGTAAGGAAACATACAGGAATTATTATTTTTTTGTGTGTGAAATGTTGAGTATACTTTTCTAATCTTTAGGTTTTTCCACCACAGAACTGTCTGTCATAGGTTCTCTCTGTTGGTTCTTGCACAACATGAAAAGACAAAGATTTTAGGCAATCGCTATTTCACTTCTGCCTCATTTTGGCACTTAGCCTAGTGGCCGTTGCCTTCGGTCCCTAGCCTGGCGCTTGACCAGCGACTCCATTCTCACTTTCCTATGCTGTTGGCACTCGCCAAGCTGGTCCTAAACATCTCCCTCATGGATCTGTTTCTAGGAAGCAAAGTGTGTCCAAAGCCTCTCCCATGGGCTTCGCAAACTCACACACTAAGTTAAAACGGAGGCAGCCATCATTCAGAAGAAGGAGTAGCTGGTTTGCTGCTGTTTGTCAAATTGTCCCCACCTTAAAAACAAACAAAGCGCACACGTGAGATGTCTTGGATCTAGTTCCAGAGGAAACAGACTCTGGGATAGAGATTGGCAGGGAGGAAGTTTGCGGGAGAGGGCTCCGGGGAATGGGCGTGGGCGAGGGTGGGGGGCGGCGAGAGAAGCGGGGCAGAACAGCGGGAGAAGGGATGACCTGAGATGCAGTCGCAACAGCTGTCTCAGCTGGCCCCGCCGGGGATGACCCCATCGAATTATCCCTGACTGAGCAAAGGGGCGGGGCTTTTCCACTGGCACAGAGCTGTCATGCTGCGGTTCCACGGGTGGGGGAGGAGTCATGCACCTAGCCTTCGGCAGCTGGGGAACGAGTCCTAGGTCCCCCAAAACAGTGAGTTGCTGTCTTGGAAACAAAGATGTATGCATATATTTTTCCTATTTCTCAATATATTTACAGAAGGATTAAGAATTCCATAGCAGGTGGTCACCCAGTGCAGAGCGCCCTCTTGGGCCATTTTTTGTGCCCTGTGGTCTCTGTGGGTTGGACAGTCACCCCTTCCACTGTTGATGAAAATGGTGCTTTGTATTAGTTGGTTAAAAAAAGAAAAGGGCTGTGTCATTGCCAAACTACTGCTCTACTGAGACATAAATAACTTTTCTAGAAATGCTCATTCCTTCCTTTCAAGGAAATATTGTAAATCTCAGTCCACAGACAGTGCCACCTCCCTATCTGCGGTGAGAAAGCTGTGTCTCTGCCTGGGTGCCTTTTACTTCATCTCTGCCTGCTGTTCGGATGCCTCCGAAAGCCCCTCTTTCCAGGGGGGAAATTGTGGTTCAGACACAAATTCCCTCCTTGGAGTTGACCCAGAGCCCTGTATCCACGGTGCTGAGAAGCAAGATTTTAATAGCTAGCGATGGTTTAATCAATGGTCAGAAGAAAGAAATGATACAATAACTTAAACCAGAAATCTGCAGAACAAAATAACCTCAAGTGAAGGCGACTCAGTCATTAGTTTGTTACGTTAATAAACGTTTAAAATAAGTGTTCATCAATGACCAAAAAGAGGGCAGAAAATTAGCATGTATTGAGCACTGATTGCTTGTTAGCTGGTATACAAAACAGTTCATAAATGTGGTAACATGCAGTCTTTATTACTGTCCCCAGTGCCAGGCGTAGTCAAGGATTTTGGTCATTCGTTCTTATTTGAAATGAGGTGACTTTCAAAGCTTATGCTGCTAGACGTGGCAGAGACAATTAAAAATTGCCTCTCTGATGGAAAAATACACGTTCTTCCTCCCAAAGAAGTATTCGTAAAGAGGAATGTGTCATGAAAATGAAACACCTTCATTATCCTCCGATTCCATTGCTAAAAAATTGAAAAAAATATTGAGCTGTAAATGGTGTAGTTCTAATTTTTTTTGGTATAGTGCCCGTATAAGGGAGAGAAGAGTAATTTTGGAATCAGGAGGTCTGTGTTCATTACCTCGCAGTGAACTCTGGGAAAGGAAATGATACTTAATTTTATCATTTATAAAATTAGGATATAAAATTAGAAGGATAGAGATCAACATTTTAACTAATTTACCACATTTGGTATGAGACAAATTTTGAACAAGTTTTCCAGTGACAGAACTATGTCGAGTCTCAGAACCAACCTGCGATATTCCGAATGCCGAGTGTTCCGGAGACCATACGCAGCAGTGATTTAGCACAGGGCTATCCCACAGTAGTTTTATTTTGCTGGGAGCCTGCTGGTTTCTTGCTTGTTTAGCTACCAGTTGTGCAAAACGAGGGTGGAAGCTGAGATGGTAAAGAACGAGGTAAAATACTGAGCACCAGAGGAATCCTGGATATTATTGGCTTCATTGGTGAATGATCAGAGGGAGAATAAAGAAATGAAGCGAAATTGTTTGGCAAATGTGTCTATATTTAAAAAGATTCTTACTGGTTTTTAAAAATGGATTTACTAGAGGTTTCAGAGAAGGGAGACCCTTATTATCCAGCTGTCTTGCGGTTTCACGCAGTAGGATCATAGGAAGCTGTTCAGTAATGTATTTGGATTCAAAAGTGGGTTCCGCAGTTCTGCTGGGAAAATTCAGACTTAAAAGACAGAAGTTGGTATTGTAAATCACTGTGAATCCTGATACCCATCTCTGGTTTAAACTGCTGCAAACGGCAAGGGCTAGGATTTATAACCCTCAACAGGCTCTATGTCTAAATTTTGTGTTTATTTATTTTTTCCCAATAGTAGGAATGAATAACTTCAATGCTTAGAAACCATGAATTTTTATTACTATGGAATATTTAAATAGATAGAAACATGATAAAAAACATAGACAGGGACCCTGGCTGGCCGTGGCTGGTGTGGCTCAATGGATTGAGTGCTGGCCTGCGAACCAAAAGGTCACTGGTTCAATTCCCAGTCAGGACACATGCCTGGGTTGCCGGCGAGGTCCCCTGTTGGGGGCGTGCAAGAGGCAACCAATCAATATATCTCTCATGCATCGATGTTTCTCTCCCTCTCTTTCTCCCTTCCTTCCCCTCTCTCTAGGTGTAAATAAATAGAATCTTTAAAAAAAAAACAAACCAAAACTATAAAAACAAAACAAAACATAGACAGGAAACTGTAACAGTAATTCCAGGTACCCAATATTAATTAATTGCCTCCAACAATCTCTGCTAAGATTACCATGGAGTCTTGATTCATTTGAAGTAGCTCAAGTAGGTATTGGTCTCCATAAAGTCTATCTTTTCCTTGTGAGTCTTAAGGAAATAGCTTTCACACAGCTATTTAACATCACCTGCAGTTAAAAATGAGGAGAGAGAGAAAGATAAGCTGTTGCAATTGAAATATGCTGATTTGACTACTTCTCAGGAGATCTTGGAGGATGGAATGCAGAATTCTCCTAGGGAAGATAAGGAGGAATGATTGCCAAACTGACTTAAAAATACTATTTAAAAAAAAATCCTATTCAGTTTCTTTTTTCCTGCATGAGGCTAAGCTTGTGTTATAAAATGCACTTTACATCCAGTATTCAATTTATCAGGAAAACAAGATACTGTTAGTATCTTTATGCAGTGGCATTTCATAGTATTTCTTTTTTGTTTTTCTTAGCAAGAAAACTCCCCCAAAACAGATATTTTCTTATGTAATTTTTATAGATACGGACTTATGTCTGAACACATTGATCATGCCTTACCCCCCAAAAAAGAATATTGAAAAGTCTGTGTTTAAATACCAGCTGTTAAGTATTTTTAATGCTGACTTGAATCGATAAGTGACCCCTAAGCTAGATGTTTCCTATAACCATAAAAAGTAGTCTTTTAAAAATTTCTAGTACCTCATGAAATGCTGATTTTAAGTCACTCTCCTTGAAAGTTGTCTTTGAGAATATTTGCATTGTCTGCAGCTTAAAATGACTACAGACATGATAACTAAATCATTTAGGAAATTGTAAGATTCTTTAGGCTTTTCAGACGGGTACCAGGTATTGAAGCCCAAATTTTAGGAGGGTCGGGCTCTCCTGTGCGTGGTTCTCTGCAGCTGCGGTCACCGCCCAAGCACATGAAGGCCCGTGTTCAGTTTACAGCTGTAACGAGCGCATGGGATGTGTCCGTTCTTCGTTTGCTGTGCTCATCTCTGGAGGGTGCAATTGCCTCTATGAGAACATGAAGGTGGGCTCTTTGTGAAGGGTAATAAAAATATGTTCGGTAATACTTGCCACATGAATATATGGTTGGCATATGGCTTTTTCTTTGAGTGTAGAACCATTGTCCTTAGCTGCCATCATGGAGCTGCCACATGGAAATGTTCATTATTAGCCACTTAGGAATGAGATCAGTTCCCCTGGTTGGTTGGGTCATGAGTATTCCATTTTAAATAATATACAGGGTTTGCAAAGGTGTTTTTAGTAGATTATTCACTTATACGGGCATATTGTGTTTTATTACTTTTTAATCAGCAAAAGAAAAGAAAAATGCATGTTATAAAGGGTTTTTTTTTTTTACCTCATTGAATGTACACAAGACATAGTAAAAGATATAAAGCAGGTTTTTTCTTTTTATTTTTTTATTTTACAATTTAAAAAAACAAATGGCATTTCATTTTTAGATTTTATTCTACATGTTGATATACTTGAAAATACTAGTACATACTCTTGGGATAAACTTAAAGAAATACTTATACTGTCACGTTGTGATATAGGTTGATACTTAGTAGGAGGACCACCTTTTTATTTAGTGAAAACTTGCATTCATCTCAATTATCATTCTTTAAAGTTTGCAGAATTACAGTGAGCCTGGCTCTGGTCAGGGCCCTACTCTTGTCTTTAAAACAAAACAAAACAAAACAAGACAAGACAAATCCAATCTTCCCCTTTAAAAAAAATGCATCATAGAATAAGATCTTGAAATCTCTGATTTGAATAAATAGGTGAAGGCGAATTAGAATTAGTAAAAAAATGCAAGATTTAAAGATGTAAAAGTCAGTAGTCTCGTTTAAGCAGATGTAGCTAAGGACCGTTTTGCTCTGCACTGCCCCGCTCTGCCCTTTGATACACTGCTCTTCATTAGTTCCGATTGTGGAGGGTGCCGAAATCCACACCTTGTCACCCTGGTCGTGTTACTGAGGCGTGGTCGATCTCAAAACCCATATCCCTTGTCACACGGATGGATAGTCCTAAAGCTTGGGATGTTTTTCAGACTTGGCCAATGCGAGTCACACCTAGGATGTTTCCATTTTAGGATCTTGGGAAAAAGGTTTTGGGTGTTGGAGTTGGAAAGAAGTAAATTGGACGCAAGCAGTAGCCAAGCAAATCAAGCCAGTCCGAGATAAGAGCAAAATGGGGAGAGCCTGAAAGAAGACAGGTCTTAGGTGTGCCACGCCTAGTCCTGGTGGGACACAGAGCTGCCCTTTTTGCCCAGGATTCCCTCCAAAATATCCCTCTTTATTTTCTTACTGCTTAGTGTCAGTTGCAAAAGACCTGTGCAGTGAAGTAGAAAGGAATTCTTAATCAACATGGTATTTGCATGTAAATGTGCTACTTCTAATGAACTCGATATCTTCCCTGAAATACACCGTGGCTTCCTACTGATATGCGTATTTAAGCAATGATAAGGAAAAGATAAGTTTTAGTTTTGTGCCTAAACCCTGAATTAACATCGAAATCATTAGATCTGTGTGGCGTGACTGTTTATCTATTTAAATAGTGTCAATAACCTTGTGTGGGCCCTGGATACAAGTTATTCTGTATTTTGTTTTCTCTCTGCTTTTCAAATCAAAGCCATTGGGCTGCTCTGTCCCTAAGAAATCAGATTTTGCAGCCTCCTGGCTTTCCTCCAAAAGTCTCATTGTTTCACAAGCCATCCTTGTGTTCAATCCATCCTCCTTTATCCACTGTGTAAACTAGGTGGACCTGAATACGTAGGAAAAATCGAAAGCATTTGGTTGTTATTAGAGTAAGGATAGCTGACTCACACATGTAAAGCATTAAAGAAATCTTACAAATGTTTGAGTGATGTTTTCTCGGTTGTTGTTGTTTGGGGCTGTGGGGCATTTAACCACATCCTGCCACACACGACACTTGAGCTTCTCTCTCTATTACCAGGTGAGGTTTTAGGCTAATAAAGCAAACAAGGACGATCTTTTTATTTTCCTTTCCCAGCATTTTTATTAATTTATTTAAATGTAACATGCTATACACTGTTCAGCCGTTTGGGAGGTGGGAGGAGGGGGCGGATTCTATCTTTATGAGGAGTCTCCTCAGGAACCCACACCCGGATGGATGAGCATTTCTGGCTGATATACCTTGACATCGTGGTGGGCGTGGGCGTGGGGGACACAGTCCTCACAGAGGCAGAGCTCCCAAAATTGTGATGATTTTTAAAAAAATATACAATATTCAGGGCTGGAACTGCTTTTACTTCAGTAGCACAATCCAGCTGCAAAGAGGACCGGAATTCTGACTCAGTAGGGAGCAAAGATGCCATTTTTAAATGCAGGAGAACCTCATTACTCCTTATCAGACTGTTTCTGTATCTCCGTGTGTGTGTGTGTGTGTGTGTGTGTGTGTGTGTGTGTGTGTGTGTTGTGGGGGGAGAGGTAAGGGAGATGTGTTTTATTTTTGGCTTCTGCAAGCTTTGATGCATGTTGCTAGAAGCTGTTTTGCTGTTTTGAGTGCATAATGATGACTGTTTACACAGTCTCTGCGGTAACCTAAATGGCTCTGTGAAACAGGAACCCAGTTGGTGCCCTATCTGCTGTTACCATGGTTATCCAATACTGTATTGGTCTCATCAAACATTTAATTTGGGTTGTGGGTGGTCCATGTTCATGTGTCAGGTGCAATTATTATTTTAAAATAAAAGAACAAAGATAACCTAGTTCTGATAGGAATGCATTGCACTATGGCTCCCAGACTCAGTTACCAATTAAATTTAACATGCAGATTCCCACCACAAAAATTAGACATTTTTAGTATCCTATTTGTCAAAATGCAAGTTGGAAGCCAGGTACCATGAAATGCAACTTAAGCCATAAGCCAAATCACTGCCTCAGATGCATTTCTTTAGAAATCCCAACATTTGTAAGGAATGAGAAAAATATGACATTTTATAGGATCACTCGATGGGAAAGTTTCTTAATAAAGCTAATTCTTAAATAACATTAACTGGAAGAGCTGGTTAAGCATTGACACAGTTAAGTTATAAGAGAAGATCACAAACCACCAGCCTTTCTAGAGGTTAAACTTTAGTAAAATGACACATTTAGTGAGTCTTTTTTCCTGTACCAAAATTATCATGTCCAAACAATAAACAGACCTTTTCAAAACAAGAAATATGAAGAGAAAACTGCAGCATCAACATATCTTTATAGTTATCACTTGAAATATTTAAAACAAATAGTATTTTTCTACATTTTAAAAATCACTACGGACACTGCAAATAAGGCTTATGTATTTCTTTAGCAGAATACGACGTGATGTACTGTTTCCTATACCTGCTCTAACAAAATGAATTTCAATACGGTTACATTCTGGAACCTTCCAAAGCTCTTTAAATTTACAGAAAATAAATTGTATTTGGTTACGTAAAGACTAGGTCATACGGCTGGAACAGGTTTCAGTCTATGGTTACACATATACTAGGACACATTTGCTCAGATTAAGCCCGTGGGAAAGTTGCACTTCATACCAAGTTCCTTGAGACTTCCTTTGGGGGAGATGTACCATGGGGGGCTGAGAAAGGGTTCTTACACACGAAGACAGGCTCTTCGTCACCTGCCGCTGTGACGCATGGCAGAAAATCCTTAGTAAATAATGGGGCTAGGCTACTGAGTTGAATTTAACAATTAATTTTCCTTGTTTTGGTATCTACTTGGAGACCCACTGATGTATTAGAAGAGAAAAATTTAGCCTTCTGGTCTATTTCTTAGGAAAGGAAGACGTAGCAGTGATACATGTTTCTCCACGATGGCAGAGATCTGTCACTCGAGCCACGCCGCAGCACTGCCGCGTGTACGGTTGGTGGTTCTCGTTGCGGACATGCTCTTAAGTCAACCGATAGCCCACGGGGCGCTCACACTGCTTCTGCAACGTCATCCTCTAGTCTCAAGTGTTTGCCAAGTTCTAAAAACGCTTTGTCATGAACATGCATGTGGTGTGCTGAAGAGAAAAAAAAAAAAAGCAAATCAGGGGGCAGCTGCTGAGGATACTCTTTAAAACCCCGAAAGATATTTAACATCCTATTAAATAAATAACTTAGAAGGAAATAGAAAGGGATGAAGGCAGAATGCACAAGCATACCATACTATTTGTTTTGTTAGAACAGTTTTACACTAACGTGTGTACATTTTCAGTCCTATCCAATGCTTCCGCGATGCCACGCCCAAAGCTCCTTTAGTTGTGCACATAACATTACCCAAGTGCTTTCCAGTACATGCTTGCATGTCTTACTGCTCATTGAATCATTAGGCTTGAATGAGCAATGAAGGTCTTTGATATGAGTTCATATTCCATAAATAACTTTTCCAAAGATCATTCAACAGATTGTTTCATGTCCTGTAAGTTCTAGCTCAAAGGTTAAAAAACAAAAACTCAAGGAAAAACCTAGCCATAAGGTTGTTCGCTTGGGAATAACATCCATCCCACTTGATCCGCCTCTATCTCAATTATAACGCATGACACAGACTAATTAAAAGAATGTCATATGTCTGCAGTGAGTACAAAAACCATCCAAAACTTCCTTTCTTTTGAGCAAGCAGAGGTCTGCTGTGCATCTTTGCCTTTTGAGCTACTGTCTTCATGAAGAATACCCACTATTCCTGACCAAACAGCCTTTGGTT
This sequence comes from Pteronotus mesoamericanus, assembly GCF_021234165.1. Lineage (NCBI taxonomy): Eukaryota > Metazoa > Chordata > Mammalia > Chiroptera > Mormoopidae > Pteronotus > Pteronotus mesoamericanus. Next base: position 704,671 of record NW_026555123.1, read on the forward strand.
CTACTGCACCCACAAGCACTGCCTTCTTCTATGACGGCACCACCATTGGAAGAAAATGCGCTGAGGTGTTTTTCCTTCGAGTTTTCTGTCCTCTCCGGGGAGCTCCTTTTCCGTTCAGTGCCACATACATCTGTCTCCCATTGTGCTGCCAGTTAAAGGATGCATAGGTGTTGTATCCATTTTCTTCTATCCTCTCCTTCAGCTTGCAGTCATTGTTAAATTCTTTCTGCAAAGAAAAAACAAAATCTTTTATTCCTGTCATGATGATATTTGATTCCTTTTGACACAAACCATCCATAGAAGCCCAGCCCAAGGGTTTGTTTGCTGTTGACGTTTGTCCATAGGTTGTGCACTTGATACACAATGTCTACAACAGAAGAGTAAAACTCATAAGCACAAGGAGAGTCTGTGTTTGAAGGCACATGATTTATTTTAAGTGACCATCATAACCACATAGTGTGGCCCCCTGAAAAAAATCAGCATGCCTTGAATATGACATGGTTTAAGTGCCTACGATGATTATCATGAAACAAACATGCCACTAACAATATTTGTGATGAGTCAGTGATAAAGAATGGTGTTAAAATCTCTTTTTTTTTTCTTCAGAGTAATAACGAGGGTGCGTCATGGGAAAAATGAAATTACAAAAAAAAGGTGGGCTTTTTAAGTTTTCAAACTTCATTTACTTGTAAATCCACAGTAAATACACCCACATTGATGAGGAAGCAGATCTCAGAGCAAAGCGTAATAGACCTAGATAACTGTCAGGCTGGGGGGAGGCAGGGTGTCTTCTGCTCTTCTAAATTCTAGGTTTCTAAATTTTGGAAGTTATTTACAATTTTCCATAATTTTGAATTTTGATAGGTTTTATTCTGAAATCTAGGAACGACTGAAAGGTAGGAAATGGAACGCTTTACTTTGTAAATTACCATATCAAAGAAATTATAAATATGGTGACTAGCACTGCCTATATTGTATAAGCCTGAAGACTTTGATCTTGGGAAATTCCACTCTATGGCTATCATGCTTTGGCTTTGTTTCAAGTGACCATGTGTTTTTAAGGGGATATTCTGGGACAAGGATTGATGTCTTATTCATTCCATAAATCCAGGATCTCACTCTGGACTTAATAACAAAGGGAAGGTACCTCACTAATCTCTAGACTCTGGCTTCAAAAATGTCCTTCTTCACTTATAGCCAAACTAAAGCAGTTAAGAAGCTCAAGAATTGGGGCTTTTGCTCTCCTGGCTCTACCTTCTCATCCAAACCAATGGCACTACAGGTATATTTCAGTTAGGGCCTCTACTGGGCATTTCAAGTAGTTTCTCTCACCGCAGGACTTTTTGAAATTTCCACTTAGTTTACAATTCCTCAACAAATGTATATTAAATATCCAGGTTTCTGTGGGCTAGATTGTAATTTTGAAAATTGTCAGAAATGCCCTAAACAGCTATAGTTTGTGTTTATGTGGTTACTTTAAGCTTTGTTACCTGGAATTAACTTATCTTATGTGCTTCTCTTGTGCTTATGTGCTATCAATAAAGCAATATTTAAAAGTAACATTCACATGATTTATTTGGTTAAAAGTAAAAAAAAACGGTAGATTGTTTTAGGGAAATATTTTAACATGATAAAAATTCTGCATTTTTAAATTGTGAGTAGGGCTTTTTTTCTACTTATTCATCTTAGTTTGCTTAAAACTTTATGGTTTTTGGCTCTGACTGGGAGGCTCAGTTGGTTAGAGCATTGTCTCCATATGCCAAGTTTGCAGGTTTGATCCCCAAGTAGGGCACATAGAAGAACCAACCAATGCATGCATAGATAAGTGAAACAACACATCAGTGTTTTTCTCTCTCTCACACTCTCAAAATCAATAAATTTAAAAAAATAAAACTATCTGGTTTTCAAAGCAAAGGTGATTTTTTACATGGATAATTGTATTAATTTCAATAAATTGGGTGCAGTTTAGACACTGGGAGAAGTAAGATAATTTTAAATAATTTTATATCTGAAACAGAGCTGTGTATAGAAAAGTAGCAGTGGATGGTCAATTACTTTTCCTCCCTGAAATAAATGTATAGGACAACGCTTCTTAAAGTGAATGCGCCTGTAGCAGATGCCTCTTCTCAGGTGTCTTTGATATTTAGACCACAGCTCAAATGCTGTCTCAGAATATCTACAGGAAGGGCCTAGGAACCTAGGTTGTTTGTAGCATTTACGTAAATCATAAACATTAAAGTTTTTTGGTTTTTTTTTTTAAATCTAGGCTAGAGTAAGATTTTAACGTAGGGTCTTAGTTTAGAAAAAGGTTTCAGATTTATTTGGGATACCGGTAAATTTCTTTGATCCCTACATCATGCCCTTTGAGGGCCTGTTCTGTTTAAATTCAGTTTTATAATTTATTTTCTTAATTCTGTCAGTCAAGAGAAAATTAATAATATAATAGATGCACTGTGCAGAGAATGAATAATGAAAATATGAGAGATATACATTTTCCAAAAGGAAATAGAGGAACTACACAAGAGAATAGAATTTGGAGCCGCTATAATCAGTGACTCTGGGTGCCTAATAGATATTTTTAAGAAGGCTTATGAAATCAATGGAATTTACCTCTCCCCAAAACAAAGGCAGGAATTGCAAGACTTGCCATATGACATAAAGAATTATATTCACTGTGTACTCATGTATTTTGATGGTATACCCTTTAGATGCAAAGTTCCTATTCCTCTTCCATCTTGAACAGGACATTCAATTTAATGAGATTTTCCACTTAATTTGAAAAGTTATCATTTTTTGCTTTTCCTGATGGTCTTGCAGAATCACAGGACAGTGCACTATGGTAAGAGGAAGGGTTTCTTTCTGAGACAGGCTGGAAGTGGAGAGCAGAGACCATACTGAGCTGAGCTAGTTGGAGGGGCGGTTAGGTTTATGCTTCGCACAGCTCTGTAGATTGCATGGTTGTAAGTGCTGAGAAGACAGCGGGAGGCAAGGCGGATCCTGCCCTTTTGAGGTTCACCATCTACTAGGAGAAGACAGCCAACAAAAAATGCATTAATGAGAGAAATACCTGATAGGAGCCACCGCAGATAACTAAAATGGGGTGGTGTGACAGAAAGCAGCTGGCTACCTATTTTAGGTGTAGAGAGAGAATGAAATAATTCATAGTCCTCAGAGCTCAGGACGAAGTGTAGGCACGGTACATGGGCAGCGGTGGGAGAGAAAAAAGGATGTGGAGGAACGGGAGGAAGAGCATTAAATACTGTTATGACATGGTTAATTTGAGAGTTATTCATTTCTCCTCGGTGTCACCTTTTAAAAAAGGTGTACTTTATCAATTAAAAATTATTTCAATCTTTTATTGCAATTCATTTTTTTTACATTTTCTCTTTAATCTAATTCATATTAGCTGATTTTAGAGCATTGGTCTTGACTCTGTGTGTGTGTGTGTGTGTGTGTGTGTGTGTATCAGAATCTCTTTTTACCCAGTAATTCTGGCAATAGTAGATTAAGGAGGGATCTGGACATGTTCGTTGAAAAGAAAAGAAAAAATGCCTCAAAAGTGATTGTGATGTGAACCCCTACCTGCAACCACTTTTTAAAAATAGTCTATTACTCTTCTAGGCTCTTTAGTAGAGCAACATATAAAGGAAAACTTAACTAATATTCTTCTGACTCCTCCCACCCCAGAAGCATTTAGCCCAGCGAAAGGGACTGAACTAAAGTGTTTCTGACTCTCCGATTTTAAGTGGACCTGATATGAATGAAATAAAAGACTGTTCTATATCCAGACCAATTATGGAATCGGGTTCCCATGATTGTCAACTTGTGGTTGCCAAACCAGTAACATCAGGAATACCTGGGACCTTGTTCAAGTGCAAATTCTTAATTTCTACCGCAGACTTACTAATTCAGAAGACCTGGGAATGTGTCTTAATAAATCCAGTGATTCGTACAAATACTCAAGTTTGAGGGCTGCTGGCACTTCCATCTTTTGTTAATCAACAAAATAAGTTCATTTACACATTTTAAAGTGACATTTCTTAATACTTGCCATGGAACACTGGGATGTATCTACCCAAAGCACTGGCTGTTCCAGCTCCATGACAGAATTAATCACTCTTGTCTACTGTCTAGGTGAATACAATGCTGGAGTTGATTCAACAGCACACAAGATGATGAATTTCTTGCTACATCTCTCCATTTCAGATTTTAACAGAATAAGAAACACCCGAGCCCCTGTTTTATCTTCAGCTGTAACGCACACGTTACATGGCTTTCTCCTCAATTCAAGATCTTTGTTTTCAACGGCCTTGTCCCAGTCGCCTGCAGCGCCCATGCCGGCCTGACTAGATGCTCCTGCGAGTCTGACCGGTGAGCAAACCAGAGCACTGACTGGCGGACGCCAGCAACAGCCTGGGTGGCACACTAATGGGCGAACTACAGGGCGGGTTACAGAGTTGGGAGGGCTGCCCTGCCAGCCCTTGAAACCCTGCCGACCAGCCCACTATGGCTCTATTTACTAGCTATGGAACGATAACAAAGCCACTCAACATCTGGGGTAGGGGGAGCATTCCAAAACTGTGGTAGTAATTCACTACACCGAAGTTTGAAAATAAAAGCAGAATACTTACTGAGCCATAGAGCTTCCCCTTCTTGTTCATGGCTAAATAATAGTTGCTGTTAATGGCTTTGACGGCAACAACTCCGATTTCCACTGAAGTTATCTTCAGGATACCTAAAACATGAAATTAAAAAAGGCCATACTTAAAGAGTCACATGAAGTTAATTGAGAGAAAGGTAAATCAGGAGAAACTAGTGAGTTTATTTTTAATGGTTCTAAAATCAAAAGATGTTAAAAAATTGGAAATAAAACCTTAACTTCTTTCAGTGTGCCTAAAAACCCAGAAGCTGCACAGAAAAAAAGTAGTAGTTCTTTAAAAGAATTCCCCTGTATTTTACTCTGAGCATATAAGGGAAAATATTGTTTTAATTAAAATGCTTCCTTTGCTAACTCTGCATTTTCAACCCCATAAATATTGAAACAACTCTACTCATCTTAGCCTAGATTTCACAAAAACTTATCAGAGCACACATCTGTAGTATGGTATTAAATTAAATCTATAGCATATGTCAATAATATGTAAGATTTACCTCAATCTGTAAAAACAGTGGTAAACTATTTCTTCTTTGTAGGACACTTAGATAAACTAAATATTTTGGCTACATTTAACTGATAAATTTATTTTTGGTGAATGTGTTGACATTTAGAGGTACAGAGAGACTAATTCCACATCCACATTGTCTTTAAAATAGTAGAATTACTACTCTAGGTTGGGAGAATATCCATCAGTAATTTTTTAAGGTTTTTTTTTTTTTTATATATATATAGACAGAATGGAAAACTGAGGGAATTAGTAACTGACAGACAAGACATCTTTCCCTCTAATATACAAGTTTTGGTTGATGCGTCTACAGATAATTTTCTCTGAAAAGTTTGTGGGAAACTAGAGAAAAGGCATTTGATAGTCTACTCATAATATCCACCTACTGTATGTTAAGAAAACTGTGGGTCCTAGCTACGTACTTCATGTTTCATAACTCTTGGGAAAGCTCTCTCAGGGTACGGGGACAGCATCGTGATGAACAAAAGCCTTAGGATCCAGAGCGGTCGGGTTTGAACCCTGGCTTTGCATTTATTGGTGAATGACGGGCATAGAAGTCACTGAACTGCCTGTGTCTTAATTTCATTTGTAAAATGGACAACAATAGTAACTCCCTCATAGTCTTATGAGGATTAAATCTGAAATACATAATAAATAATTAGGAATTGCTTGCGAGCTTAGTGACTTCTATATTATTATTAGAGGGAAGTTTTCATCCAAGGGTTCTAGATTTTTGGAACTTCTTCACCAAGGTGGTAATCCTGAACAGAGCCTGCAAATTCCTATTGGCTTAGCCCATAAAATCTGGAATTTGGTCATATGTTATCATTCATTGTATATTAGCTATCAGAAGAAATATCATCCTAAATATGATTGACAAATTTTGTATTTATGCAAAGGAGTCCTAAAGATTATTTGGCTAACATGTATTAAGTACACATGTGCAGGCTTTGTGTGAGCTCACTCTCTGGAAGATGCAAAGACAAATAAGACACAGTTTTTACTTTCAAGCCAGTGGAAAAGAGTGGCTTGTTCTCATAACATGAATGCCTACCTTTCTTTCACAGGTTGATGAGCAATGTGGAGGTCAATAGAAATGCTTGAATTTCCCCTTTGCAAATTTGACATAACCAGAGAGACATGTGGCAGAACTATATGCCATGGACCATTCTGTCCAGATGTCCTGCAGGAAGCCTCCAACCTACCACAGCATACATTCTTAATAATAGACTAAGATAGATCTTGATTGACAAGTTCAAACCAAGGGAAGATTGTAGAGGGTGAAGGAGACATTATCTATTCTCTTAACATCCATTTTCTTTATACTGATAATTACCTCCAAGGTATGAACTCATACACACACATTCATTTGCATAATGTAAAAAGAACTTTCTTGTAGTTTATTGCTTTAATTCTCATAATGGTCCTATAAGGAGTTATTCTCAGTTGCAGATTTAGAAAGTGGAGGATACCGAGGTTGTATAACTTACACACAGGTCAGTAATGATGGATCCAACAGGGAAGCCTTGACTTTCTGAGCATCTTGCTCTCAATCTCTGATTATTTTGCATCTATATCATATCTCCCTGCTCTTTCCTGTTCCCTCAAGGGAATCCTGTTGGAAAATCATATGACAAACAACTCATGGAGATAATAGTCTTCAACAGGCAAGTTGAAGTTTCAGAGAAGATTTCCTTGTCTGAGTTTCAAAGAAGGAAATCTAATGGACTTTATATTTATGTCCTAAGCAGAAGTCATAATTTTCATGTAAATCCTCTTTTCTTTTAACTTGCAGGATGTGTTATATTTGATGAATCCTTGAGTAGTAAATCTGAGGGGGTGGCCATTCACAAGTATCTTTCCTAGTTCATGCTTGTCATTCTTCTCCAGAAGAGAAGCATCTGATACAGTTCTCTCTAGTCATCAGTGGACCAAGATGATTTGGGCTCTTAAGATAAAAAAGCAATTGTGCTCGGTACTATCTTCCTCCTTAAATACTTTTTCATGGACACAACAGGACAATGTAAAAGACAAAACTTTGATAGAGTGGACATAGGTGGGGAAGCTAGGTGTAAAAAATAAATGCAAAATCCTATTGCTCTCTTTTGGGTACAAAGAATAGGAATATACAAAGGAATCCTAAAGATTATTCAGCTAACGTGTATTAAGCAGACATGTACAGGCTTTGTGTGAGCTCTCACTCTGGAAGATGCGAAGACAAGACACAGTCTTCACTTTCAAGGCATTTTAAAAGCAGGTAGGGTAATGACACAGATAACTAAAGCAATTACAATGCAAAGAATATATTAAGGGCTATATCAGAGAGAAAATGTATTGTTGTGGCTGTGAGTTGTAAAGAAGTCATCCTGAAAAAATGTTGGTGTTTGAGGTGAGGCTTCCTGTGGTAGGGATTGAGGGGGAAGGATTTGAATAGATAAAAGCTTCCAAAGTTGAGGGGAATATTCTGGACAGAGAAAAGTCAATGAGTAAAGAAAGGCCAGAGGAGGGGAGAGAGCTCAGTGTGTGCTGGAGCCACAGCCGGTCTGCTCACCAAGGGCACTTCCCCAAGCCACCCTCAGCAAAACTAGGGTTCTGCTTTGTCGAGTAACAGTGGTGCTTTCCTGGGCGAGGAATATACTTCTCTAAAAATTAGTTGTGAAACTTGGACGCAGCTCATAAATGTCATAGCCTCATGAATTCAGAATTGGTTGTATCTGTTATTTTTCTCTAAATATTGTCATTCAAAACAGAATATAAACCTCTATAGTTTGATAGTTTTAGTCAACGTGCTGAAATGTATCATGACTGGTATAACATAATACACAGATCCTAACCTCTCTAAGTTAAATTCCTCTCTCCCTTCCTCATAGATTGTTGTCAGTGTCCTAAAAAAATCTATTATAATATATTCTAATACGGGAAAATCCATTGAGCTCGAGCTTGCTGTCACATTTACACTGTACATGTCACTGATTACGTGGCCATACCCAAGGGGGCAGGGCCAAATGCTCCAAACATGGTCTTCCTTGCAGAATCACTGTGGGTCCTATCTCTTTAATTGTATATCTTTCTCAAAGTGCCATAGCAATTGCAGTGGTCTGTATATTTTATTAGAACGGTTCATAGTTCATAATATGTGTTCAATATATATTTATTGAATAAATAGATAAATCAGTGACTGGTCCAATGACTGACTGAGTACAGGAAGATGGGGTATTCGTTAAATGCCAATTTTTTTCTTTTGACACTAGAATCATATTTGTTAAACCTTGAGGTTAAGTAATAGCTCCCCATCCAATCAAAAAAAAAACAAAAACCCTGAAAGTAAAAGGAAATGTCAAAAGGGAAAGGTGGTGAAGGGTTTAACCAAAGAACATTTATGCACAACCCATGGACATGGATAACAGTATGGGGATTGGCTTGCGGAGGGGAGAGGGTGTGGCTTGGTGGAGGTGGGGAAAGAGGGAAAAAGCAGGAACAAGTGGAACAGCTTAAAAAAATAAAGACAAAATTTTAAAAAAGGAAAAGTCAAAATTTTGTATACTTCAAAGGAAAAGTCAGTGAATTACAAAACATAAATATTTTTATTATTTCTGGGGAAATTATTATAAACCTCAAACTTTAAATTTTCTAAATAATAGATGTATGGCTCTGCAACTAGGTAGTATTAAAATTGTGAGAAAAGGTTTCTCAGACACGGATCAGAAAGGCCACCTAGGGTGTGAGGTCTCTAGTCAAGGCAACATTCTTTTAGAAAAGCACCATTTGGGGTCTTAAACTGAATTTAAGACAGTAGCAGCCCCAAAACCAAGAACTGATACAGAGTGACTCTCATGTGGCATATGCTCTCATGGCTCATTTAATATTCACCAAGTATCCCAAGTAAATATGATGTTCTTACAATGCTGAAACTGAGCCTTAGAGAAAGTAAGTGAATTGGCAGATACATTCTCACTATAGTATAGAAGGTTTGGTATTTGGGTCCAAAGCCCATTCTCTTTCCAGTCCATTAGGCTTTATTAAATAAAGTTGACAATAGCCATAGAACAAAAGCAACAATAAAGATAATTTTATCCATTTAAAAAACTTTTCTGCATATCTAGCAGTCTTGATTTTTAGATTTCAAAAGTATGTTAGAGAAGCATATAGTTTAGATTAATTTTTCTAGGTCAACTCAAGTTTTACAGCTCTTTGACTTTATATATTAAAAATAATTTGGAACTTGCATTTTCAAGCTCACTCATTTCTTTGTTCATATATAGAGATTATAATAAAAATTTAATGTTTTTCTCAATGAATCAGTCATCACAACTAGCTCGGATGCCCTTCTCTACTGTGAAAGTAGAGTGCTCTCGGCAGGTCCTGAGCACCTGCATGAGAACCAGTGGATACACTAAATATGTACTCTGGTTAGAACTGAATCAAAAGTATGGGCAAATGAGGTAATATTCTTTTCTGAATAAAGGACATGAGGTTTTGTGTAGAAACCCTAATGTCTCTTTTTTATAGGTTCTCAGGTACATTCAGAGAGTGAACATCTACACAGGTGTGATGTTAAAATTTTAGGGGAAACATAAAGAAATCCAGCTTTATGTCTATCACAAACTATGTTACTTTTATCTTTCATGTCTATGATAAAACAAATGTAATTTTTTCCTATGTTGTAAAAGTTATAATAGATAATTTGCAGATGACCAAGTGGGGTATAATTTTGCTTCATAAATATTGGTGTTTAAAAATATTAAACGACAATTATTTTTTTCAGCTGGTAGTTGGCGCATTTACACCCTTGAATTTGTTTCAAACATGACTCCACTCATGGTTCTTGACAGTGAAATGCTACTTTACATTTAGGAAGTCCGATAGATTCTAGGCTTATATGATCATGTCCAGAAAAAAATACATAGTAGTTTTCAATATCTAAATAATTTCCATCATAAGAATTAGAAACATTGCAAATACCAAGTGTTTTCGCCTCTCTTTAAAGTGAAACAGAGCTAAATTAAATGAAGCCTCAAAATAATTATGTGGACTATTGGACTCCCACACAGCACAAAGGCCCTTCCTGAACACTGTGCTGAGAGACTTGACCAGACTTCAGCTTGGCTCCCATCCTCACTAGGCCGTGTCCCCAAAAGTCCCCCCAGACCTCTTGGTGAGCCTTTACTTAAGGAAATTCAACGCTGCCAAACAGCAAATTGTACATTTCCCCAACCCACCTTGCCAAACCATACTTAGTAATTCTCCACTTACACTGCTCTGTAATTTTTCATTTCCGTATAGCCTCTAGTCTCTCTTGTCCCACCTTTTCCAATTTCCTATAATCCCTCTTGGTTCCCTATCTATTCTCCCTTAAAAATTGCAGCTAACTTTTTCTTAGCTGGAGTTGAGCTCCATTAATACTGCAGTCTCTCTCCCTTACTGCAGTAGTGTGAACAAAATCTGCCACATGGCCTTGAACAAGCATCTGGTGCTGGTTTTTCATGTTTGCTTGTTTGACGATTAAATGAGCTTAAAGAAATATGGAGAGTATGGAGTAGAAAGCTGTCACCAAATTCATGGGTAGCATGGACCCAGTAAAATATTCCACAGGTGGTGCATACAAAAAGGAGAAGGGAATGGGTGTTGGAAGACTAGGGAAGGAAAGCACCTAGCTGTGGGGTCACAGAACCATGCGGTAAGAGATCTCTGTTTTTACTGTTTAGCTTAAGGACCCCCATGTGCTTCAAACCTGTGTGGGATTGCCTATTTGCTTGATTCAACAATTTCAAAAAACTGCATCTAGATCTAGCTGAGCTCTCTTGAAAGAGTGTCAAAATGTCCCTAATTAATTTTTGTGTTATGTACTTATTTTCTGCTCATTTCTCTCCATCCTGCTGAGCCATGTCTATTTGACTGTCTGACTCTTCCTGTCTCTCTCCCTCCCCACTCCTCTCTCTCTCTCTCTCTCTGTTTCTCACACACACACACACACACACACACACACACACACACACACACACACACAGAGGCTGATAAGGACCTCACACAAAGTTTTAAAGGAAACAGCCAAGTCACATTTAATGTGATAAAATTTATGGAGGCGCTTGGGAGCTTGGGAGCTTGGGAGAAAGTGGTCGCTCTAAAAGAGGAGAAGGCCTTGTCTGAACATCTCAGTTCTGCTACTTAACTAGCTGTGCCACTTTGGGTAAGCCAGCTATACCCTGAGGCTCAGTTTCCCTGGGGCTGCTAGTTGCCTATAGCTCACAGGACTGCACAGAATCTCAGTTGGGATACTGAAAAGGTATATCTACTGTCTGCTGAGTCAGAATGGCTGGCAAGTGAATGGGTCTTCTAGACCAGTGGTTCTCAAACTTGAGCATGCGTAAGGATCATCTGGAAGGTGCCAGAGAACTTGACTTTCCAGCAATGTCCCAGGCAACGATGATCCTGCTCGGCCAAGGACCACACACTGTTCTATAAACTATGACTCAGAGACAGAGCCGGCCTTTGACATAAAAAAGTATTGACAGAAACATGTGCAGAGAAGCAGAACCACAAACAGGAATAGACACAAATCACTGTAGCAGCTTAACATCAAAGAATGGTTTTGAAAGCATGTGGAAAGAAGTACTGGGTTTTTGTTATGCTTGTTTTTGATAAGTGTGGGACTTTAACATCTGCATCACTGCGATATCTGGATTTGGAATTTGTTTACAAACATACTACCTTGTGTTTTATAGTCAGTTTTTCAGACTTGCAAGAAGATTATTATCAGACTCTTTATTTTCTTCTCTTTAATAGGAACATGGAAGTGTTGGTGGGAACTTAATTGTCTTCAACTGCCCCTTTAAGTATTTATAGACGTTCTTATAGAATTAACTGTGTTGACACTAGGAACTAAAGGTGTACAAGGCCTTTAAACTATTCTCAGGCCAAGAAATTGCTACAAATCAGTAGGCATTCACTTGATCGCTTACTTTCCACCCAGAGTTACAGGCATATACTTGCTGTAGAATGATCTCACCACCTTTAAAAGGAGGATGCCAGAGTGGGCTAATCATTAATCTATGTCTGGCCCACCTTGTACTATTATAGACTCTGGCTGCCTGTTCAGCATAATGCAATAGAGCTATTTAGTTTCTCTATTAGCCACAGTTCTTTCAGATACCCTTGACATTCATTTAGAATTACACATGGAAACAGGACCTGCATTTGCAGAATATCCTTATCACTTCTATATAAGATTTATCTTCCCCAATATGCATGCTAAAGACCAAAATGACCTTCTACATTCTCATCTGGTGCTTCAAGTCATAAAATAAATGCAATGATTGCTGGCTTTATTGATATGCACAGTGGCACATTCTAAAACTTTTCTGAATTTAAAGGCCATTTTAATTGACCAGTATTGTAATTTAACTATCATCATTGATCTAATGTTAAAGGTATCAGAAACAACATAATCTAGAACGGTAATTCCCTGTTGTAAATTAATTGTTAAATTGTGTTAAAGATAAATATTCTATAGCATCTTTATTGCAAATGAAATGTGACCCTGGGTTCTTTCATGTTGATCATTAGTCAACAAATATTTGCATATGATCATCTAATGTGTCTCTTATGACACTGTGCTAGGTCAACAGATTTAGTAAACTCAACACCAGCAGCGATTTCGTTTGTCCATTTAATTTTACCAAACTATGTCAGGAAATAGATAATTATCAATATTATAACTGCCGTGTTTTCAAACGTTACCTTGTGTGTTCTTAGATTATATTCACAATGAGATATAAATCGCATGTTTCTATGAATAAGAATTTATTTGAAGGTTTTGAGAATTGTCCACAGTAAGTGCTGATATAAATTTAATTAACTTACAAAATGAGAAAAGATTACTGTCTCATTTTAGATGAAATAAATACCTAGAAAAGCTTGTCCGTCCCTGGAGATAGGAACTTCACCCCCAACCCAAGTTACCAGCAATCCAGGAGAAAAAAACACTGGAAACACTTACATGTTTGAGCCATTCACTGTGACCCAAGGTCATTGACATTGGACCCCATCTTACCATGGGATAAATGGTGAGCAATAGCATAAAACAGAAGAGTTTAGAAAGGAAGAGTGAAGATACACTTAGAAAAGCCCAGCACAATTTGTTTTAAAGGTAATAAGGTCAGGCACAAGGCAGACAGTAATTACTGAAAATATTCCTTTTTAAAAGATAAACATATTTGTGTCAGGAAATATATTTGTATATAAAGTTCTATAAAGCTCTTTATTAGTTTTGCCCTTTTATCTTGTTTTTTAGTCAAGAAATCAGTTCTTCAAAAAATTATGGAAATTTAGAGATCTGGTTTGGTTTCGTTTTGTTAGGCCTGGCAGCCGGGCCACACCCCAGACTGGCCCTATTCTGGTTACACCCCTGCATTTCCCATTTGGGGAAAAAAAGTTCGAGGGACCCCCCAGTGTGGCTTGCCTGCCCTCTCCCAGCTGGGGAAGGGGGCGGGCAGGGAAAGCTGCCGTTCTCTGTAGCAAGAGTTTTAAAAACCTACCATATCAATATAAGAGACAACCCCTTGCTATGTTGTTGCTGCCGGAAACATCTATAAAGAATTCAAAGCGATACTGGAAAGGAGTTATGCTCTAATAAAAGCCAACCAACTCCCTAAATTAGATCTTCTGCAGTAAGGAGGCATTGGTAGGCATGCCAATTGTAAAACTTTCTCCCTCCTCCACCGTAGAGACCAAGTCGTTATAAATTATTTTGAGAAATAGTCTCCATTCCATCAAAACTTCTCATCAGTCGAATTTTAAAGCACAGATTTCAAAGCCTCAAAATCAACTAAAATAACTGAACAAGAAAACTTACTCTCACTTATTTAGTGAGAAAAGTTCAGGTCATTTGAAGCTTAAGATAAAGCTTGGTTTTAGTAAATTGTAGAATCAGAGCGAGATGAAATCTAGAGGTGGTTTGGCACGTCCCTGATGCCCCGCGGTGACCGATGCCCCGCTGGAAAGCCAGGCCGGTGCAGCAGTGCCCAAGCACCTCCCGATTACTTCCAGCCTGAAATAAATGGTTAGTGCATGTTCTTTCTGGAGTACCCTGAGGCTCCTATAAACATTTATAAACTGTTGGCGGCCAGGCAAAGATTTTATACCTACTTAATGTTTCATAGGCTAATTTATCTTGTGCATTACACAGGAACGATTCATCCTAGTGGAGCTCAACCACCGCGTTTTATTAACTAAGAAAGAAGAATTCGAAAGCCGCCCTAAAGCGCGGGAGGAAGCACTCCAAGGGCATCTTTCACTGATCCGCGTGGCCATGTATCCAACAACCACACACGTGTTCCTGTGAAATGTCTGCCACGTTTACTCAAGTTCTTATGAACAACTTTAGATAACTAAATATAATGCAGAATATCTTTACTCTTCAATTTAATGAAAAAAAAAATGGGTCAGCAGAGCACATCTTGATGTTGGGTTTCTGGCAAGGAAAAAGCTTACCTTATGCACTGAAGTGTTCACAAGTTAGCTAAGCACGAAGAGCCCTCAGCAGTTTAAAATACTTACTGGATAGCAAGTTTAAAGGCGCAAGCTCAAGGCTCATTTTGAAGATGCATATTGTAAATTTGCCAAGCTTTCAACATGGTATAGAATAATATAGAATTAGCTTATGAGCTCTTTCAAAGATTCTTTCCATAGTCTCTTAGAGAGCAACTATAATATTCATTAAGAAATACAAATACTACTATTTGTATGTGTATTTTTATTTGCAAAAAGAGAAGTAATCTATATACTTGCCAAAGCAAAACATTAAATTGCCATATATAAAATGGTATATTTCTGTAACTCATGATTTTGAAATTAGAAATTCTGCCTTCCACTGAAAAAGGAAAGTTTAATCAAGACGCTTGTGAAGGTCATGGTCCTCTGGACTGCAGAGCGCCCTGGTTTGGCCACACACCAAGGCAGAAGTGATTCTTTACCCTGAAATTTATGCCAGTGCCCATCATTGCCAAACACGCAGCCGGCAAAGAAAATGAATCTCTTAGGTTGGCACTAGAAGGAGACAGCACTTTTCCTTTCTAAATATTAGTAAATCACGTAGCCAATATTTTTCAGAGTACACTGGAGGGGATACTTTCGTAGAAACTAATGTAAAGGGTTTTTTTTTTTCCCCCTGGTACTTAAAATTGTATTGTGAGACAGCACAAAACAAAGATGAAGTGTCGTTGTGAGGGTCAGATGTTCTAGCAGAGAAAGCACAGGAAAAGCAGCATTGGGCTAGAAAGAGATTTTCTTAGATACTTTACCTTAACCACATGGGGGTGGCAGGAAGGTATTATACCTTCTTTATGACAAGCAACTACAAATTGATATTAGGCCCAACATATTTCTTTTATTGTTCTTTGTAATTATGCATGGGAAATGGAACGTTTTAACTCTCAATGAACATTTTTGTTGTCTCATTAATTCTTGAGTTGATGAGCCATTGTTAAAGAGATTACTAGATAAGATGAAGTCTACCTGATATATGACATCTGTTTTCCCATGGTGGACAAAGACCAGGCATTTTCTCAATATTACATCTTATGTAAACACCAATGCTTAAATTGGTTTGAAGTAGTAAGCTCTTGAGAAGGTGCACAAACACTTTAAGAGAAAACTTCTACCTGATCCAATTTTGAAAGTGAAAACTGATGGATAAGGGAACTGTAGGGGGCGATCTTAAATAATCAGTGTTAGGAACAGTTAGGAGAGCTTTAAAAAGTGCTGAGAGATAGGTGCGAAAATATATATATTCAGGCAAAGGTCATTTCATACTAGCCTTGGTTCAAGCCTTAGCAAAGTGTTCTGAATAAAACGTGCTGGAAGTTCAGCAGTTAGGAGTAGAAGATAGATTACAATTACTATGCACTTGAGTTCTCATAAGATATTTCTGATATCCAGATTACAAGAAAAAGACATAAAAAGGAAACCCAAACCCATGAGTTAACAGGGAAGAAATACTGAGAGAAATAAAATTACTGGACTAATTTGATTTTGTATATCTTGTATTAAAATATGCATTCAAACCATGCTGATTATAAATGTTTCAGTTTACTCGATTCATTTTTTTCCAAAATTGTTAAACCCTTTAAAAATTTGGGGAATAAAGAACACTATTCAAAGAAAAGTTACCTTAAGCTTGTTTGTGTTATAACTCAGTTCAGCTGGTTAAAATTCTACTAAGAGTTTGAAGAAATGTTTCCATTTAAATCTACTTGTCAAAATTTGAAAAAGTACTTCTTCCAAAAGAAATACACTGTTAATGTAATTTAATTCATATAATTAATTCTATGAAGGAACTTGAATTGATTTGCTCAATTCTGATAAGCTTGCATTGTCAAATAATTAAGCTCACCTGAAGTAATATGATTAATTTTTAATAATTTATGGTGATTAAAATGTTGGTGCATGGATATGGGATAAGGAAAAACAAGCTAGAAAAAAACCATAATAATTTGAAAGTAAATTTATCAAATTACTATCAAAATAGCAAAAACAATTCTCAGTAAAGTGTCTGGCTTTTTAGCAAGTCAGGTTAATAAATTAATGGAAACACCTATGAAGAAGAATGAGCAACATTCAATAGTTTCATTTAATTGCTATTTCAAGTTTCCTCCTCTACTACTGATTCTGGAAGGTCAGGAAAAAACTGTGATTGTAATATAATTTAATTTAGTGCAACCATTGAAATATTTCAGTGTAGATTATTCTTGGGCAAGATTCAAAATAAACCCTATTTGTTTTCATATAAGGATCTTTATAAATTGTGTCCAAATAGATGTCAAATTTAGTATCATAATATAATTTTAGAAGGGAATATACTTGAAGTTTCCATATATTACAAAAACAGATTCAGAAATCAGGACCCATAACACAGTATACATTTCATAGTCACTGTTATTAAATAGATGAACATCTGTCTTACACAAACAAATCGGTTAGAAAAACAATATTAAAAGTTAAAAAAATCCTAATCAAATAGAAATAAATAAAAGTAGCTGGGCCCTTACAAACTTTCAAAAGCTTGATTAAACTATGGCTGACCATGGAAATGGAACTCAGGATAGAAATCTACTAAGCAATTTTTTACTTAAGGGTAGGTTACAGCTACTACGTAGCTGAACTTATTTCTTTATGCATTGATGCAAGATCTAGTTATGTTTTTATATCAGAGAAAATATTAAGTATGCATATTTCAGGTTTTTTCAAAAGTCTAATCTTTGATCACGTGGCAGAAGTGAGAACTATGGTGAAGAAAGAGAAGAAAGAATTTGGCTGGAGGTAGGAAGAGACTCAACTTGCCCCTACTTTATTGAAAACATGACTCTTCCATTTCTCCGTATGGTCCACATAGCAGGTACCTATATAAAATCATGGAGCAGAAATAATTAGTTTACCTGAAGAAACTAATATGCAAAGTATCCTTTCCAACTTTGGCAAATTTATTTTCCTCTGGAAAGAGGAAAGGAGAGCTAATCTGCATAGGTGGTTATTCTCTCTGTATCTGAATGTGCCAAGTCTTCCCAGAGTACGCGGTGGGGTAAGGTCAGAAGCCACAGAACAGAGGAGCGCACCACTCTCCCCTCCCCACACCGCCATGTCCCAACTGGTCTTGCATCTTCGGCATGACCTCTCACCCCAAGACTGATGCCTCGCATCATTTTGTGTATGTGTATCCAGCTCAAAGGAATGAGCATGTACCCTTAGGACTGGTTAAATGTAACCCTATGAAAATCACATTATATGAGAACCATCAACCGAGCATAAAAAGAGCCACCGTGACTTGCATGTTATAAGAAGAGAAGGAATAAAATGGAGTCCCAAGCCTAAATCCAGAATTATTCTGCTCAGCCTTTTCCTACTAAATTCCACTTGCTTCAGCCACAACAAAATTCAAGGACCACTTTGTTCCCCTTCCTTACAAAGGTGTGAAATCATAGAAACCAGTTTAAAAAGGTTTTGTTTTTTGTTTTTTTAGAAAAGTACCCTAACCACAAAGCCAAGACTCTTTGCCTCAGAAACTTGGTTAAAGATGTTGAGGTAATGCGGTCTGTTGCAAATGACCAAACATAAACAATTGCTTGTTGACTCTAAATCCCTGATGGGTCTTTTCATCTTGAGTGCTTAACAGCTTTCTGACACGGTGGGAGATCCTATCTTTATCACTGCAGTCAAGAAACAGCCCAGCCATTCCGCTTTGCTTTCTCAGTCAATACTCTGAGTCCGGAGAGGATGACAAAGTCTCTTCCTTCTGTCAAAACCTAAAAGCTACTGGGTAGAGGACAGCCATTTCACGCCCTGCCTTTTTCATCATCCTCAGTTCCTCTTTGCATTGTTTCTCTAACCTGCCAGTTGACTCAAACAGCCGCTAATAATTATGTTTGATGTACGAGCTATGTGATCTAATTGCACAGACTTGTGCCACATGTTTTATCCAATTACACCAACTCGATTTCCAAAAAAGAGATCTTCAGAGACATTTTCTTAGCTGTCTTCAAACTCAAAACTTCAAGGGATGTGCACGCTATACTGTTAAACGGCGAGGCTTGAACATGGTTTTCACTTTGTTTTGCTTTCTCCTTCATTCAACCCCTCCACAAATCCTGGCATCCTGGTAGAGTGAGGATTGTACTACTCATTGGAATCTGATAGGTTTCTTTTTTCAACCGCCCTTGCTAGCTAACTATTATGTAAGGCAATCACATTGGGAAGTCAGATATATTTCTGACTTTTAAAATGAAGCAAAATATTGATGCACTAACTCTTTTGGTCGACAAAATTTTCTGGCAAATATATTAGAGGCTGAAAAAATATCAGTTGTTTCCTTTGCAAGACACTTTCTTATATTCTGTACATTTCCTTTATTCCTTACCATAACCTGACAATCTCATGCGTGTTAATAAATACTTTTAAAAAGTCTAAGAAAGAGAAAGCCATATAAGGAAAATTATTTCAAGTAGCCTCTAATCCAGAATAACTTGACATACTTGAAAAATTGATATTACTGAGGAAGATTTTGCTGTTACAACCTATGTTAGTAAATAGGTACATTTCATTGATTTCTTCTGACTTTACTAATTCTAGTTTTTATGTGTGTTCAATTACCAGCCCTCAACCAGCTGATACATATTGATCATAGGCTTTTATGTTGACATATGTCTTCTCCATCAATACTTCCAATTTAAACCAGCACTCCTCATGATAATTTAAATTGGAAATTTCAGAAAATGGGCATGTACCCTATCAGAAGCATTCACTTTGACATTTAGGGCCCAGACCTTCTAAATACCAGTAGTTCCAGGAGAATTACTATCTAGTCTCCAACAAAGACCGGCTGTTTTAGGTACCAAAATCGAATCCAGCTAAAGCACCCAATCCTTAAGAATGGGGAATTGGCAAGATCTTGCTGCAATGCATCTGTATCCGAATAGACAGCTGTGAATTAGCACCAAATGCCTCTTTCTAAGATAGGTAGCCTGGCTTCCCACAGAGAAAGAGTTTCAGCTCCTTTGCATCCCTGGGATCTGCCAGTACAAAGCTTGCCCAGGATGAGCCACATTAATAGCAGTGTCCTCTTGTCATTCTTAAGCTGTCCTTTGGTATTTATAAGCTCATACTCATGAGTTAAATATTTTGCATATATTCTTGCTACTTCAATATCTATCTGATACTTACTCAAAAACTGCAAGGTCTTTAATCCTTTAGTAAGCTTTTTAGTATTTACAAAAGTATTGGATTTTCAAAAGAAAGTTGGCTCAAAGACCATGATAAACAAAGTGCAAGGACCAGTGGTAGTTGATACTTCTCTTTCTCAACATACGTCTTTGGTTACGACGGAGCAGGTCCCCAGCTTATGGTTGACTGCTTATGAGGTCTCAGTGCCTAACTAATCCTGACTTAAAATTCTCCCAGGTAAGTCTCACATGGATAGGAAGCTGGTTTCTGTAGCTGTTCCACCTCTCACCCAGCCACACATCTGGGAAATATTCAGTTTAAAGTCGGGTCCAAGTCTTTTGGCATTAACTACCTGAAAACATTCAGATATCACCAGCAATTTGCCTCCGTCTCAGAAAATTAAAAGCATATTTAAGATATAAGCATGAATATGCAACTAATATTACTCACAAAAATTGAGAACTATTCTTTTATTATAATGGGAGAAAAGGCATATTATCCGATGAAATGGGTAGGGTAAGGCCAAGGGGTAACATTACTCTTCTAAAATAGCTGCATATACATTTTTTATGAATGCTAAAAATAAAGTTTATTTTATATGCTACTGTTTATGGTTATTGTACTGTTGTAATGGTAGAGAAAACACACCTCCTATGTAAATAGTATATAATCTGGTCTATTCCTAAGGAAAGTCAAATTTATCATTTACATTTTTTAAATTATAGATTATGATTACCAGCTCAATTAATCAGGCATCATTGTTTTTTGCTAAGATCACTGCCTATTTAGCTTAAAATAGGAAAAAATACTTAGACAGACTCTAATCTAGTCTCAGTGACTGTCTTCTGTATTTATATTCTTCATAATTAAAAGTGAGCTTATGGGGAACACACTATTATGAGTTATAAGGCTGGTAAAATTATGACAGCATTTATGAACTGTAGCTAAAAGTAAGAAATGGGACAATGGGAGATGACTATGAAAAATTTATTTGGGAGCTCTGTTTTAATTTCTTTGTCAATGTAGAAATTAAGCAAGATTAGCTATCCCTTAAAAAATGTACGTGCTTATTTTAGGAGCTTCTTCTTTGTCAGGGCACTCCACGAAGACTTTGCTTCAGTGCATTTTTCATCTTGGAGCTTTGCTCAGCAAATGGGACTCCGTCTAAGAAACTGCTTGCATTTTATCCATCAACATACAAATGCTAGCCTACTTATTTTATGTGATTTTAGTTTTTATTAAGTAATTGTATTGATAAATAAGAGAAAGAGAAAAGGCAGAGGAAATTGAAAATGTGGCTCTTTGTTCTTTCCTTGGCCATTTGGAAATTTTTCCCATGTGATTTCCATGTTTGGTTCAGTGTGTTCTTAAAAAGCATTGACAATTAAAACATTCTTTAAAAGGTCATTTTGAAGACATGTGAGCAAGTTGTAGTAAGGGTGTTGTATGTGCAATTAGGGTTCCTTTCTCTGTAAAGCTTTCCAGCTTCTCAGATGAATGAGGATCTACGAGCTCAGTTTTCATCACCTTCTGTGACTTCGGGTCTGTGACACAATGTTGTTGATCCCATTTTGCATGCAAAAAACATATGGAATTGAGAATTAAAAGCAGTTAACAGCCAAGCTATTGTAACACCCATAACCACAGACCACCAAGAGCAGAACTCATGCTAGCATCATGCTAAAGGGAATGTGAAGCTCTGCCATGGGGCCTTATGGTGACTCAGTATTGAGTGATTGGTTGATATTTACATGTGGACATTTTGGGGCTTGAGCTGGAGACTTCTGGGCTGTGTTTGGATGTAGCAGAGCTCACTATAAATAACTGAAGAAAAAGATGACACACGCCTCTGTCTCTATCTCCCTCCTCTTAACAACAACTAACAGTATTAAACTCTGTCATATATGTAAAAAGCCAGTATGAACTCCATTTTACCCAGGAATACTACAGAGGTATGTTTAGCAACTTGTTAAAGTCTCTTTCTACTCTTGGTGTGGAATCCAGCTTTGGCTTGGCAAATTGCGAGCTGCATGAATTAGGAAGAGCCAGTTAACCTCTCAGAATCTCCTTCCTCGTCTCTAAAATAAGGAGGTTGCCCCAGAGGTGATTATCAGAGTCTTTCCCTGCTTTACAATTCCACGATCCATGAACGAGAGCCAACGTTACAATTTAGGATTTGGCACCTGGTTTTATGCTTTGCTAGTGCCATGGAACTGCTTATTTCATTAATCTCACATATTCCCTTTCTCTGTGTAACCTGGTTTGACTTTGCTGTTTTTATTTTAGAGGAACTAAGCATACTATCCCTTTGGCAACTGCGGGTGGTTCTTCAAAGAACTTTTTATCAAACTTTAAATAAACGGAATGCCTAGTGATGGTGCCTTCTAGTGGGTGAAACCCTATCTCCCCTGGATAGGGTCCGGGTAGAGCTTCTCGAGCTTCTCAAGCTTCTCACAGAACCTGAGGCAGGTAGGGCCTCAGCTCGGCAATTACCAGCTCCCCGGGGTTTCAATGCTGCTGGTCCTAGGACCATACTTGGAAAAGCAAGAGGTGAAGTGGTGAGTGTTCTCTGGTACATACTTGGTTCAGGTAAGGAAGGAAACACATTCAGCATGTGCTAAGCGGTAAGTTCCTAGTTAGTAGAAGAAGAAGAAGGAAGAGGAGAAAAAAGAGGAGAAAGAAGGCAGGAGAACAGGAAGGAGGAAGAGGAAGAAAAGGAGGAGGAAATCAGCAGACTGAAAGGGCTCAGGAGGCAATACCACATTACTCTTGGTTACTGGCCACCTCCAGAAAGTCCAGTTAGGCTCACTTGGATTTGAATTTCATGTGTCCTTTTAATAGTTTATTGTATTTTAGTAAAATTTAATTAACAGACAGGCCTACAAAAATTACAACTAGTTGGACCTGAGTCAATTAAAACAACTCTAGACAGAAAATATTCAACATATTGGTATAATTTATTATAGAAGTAAGCTCTGTTGATGAAACAATGCGTAGATATGGCCAGATGCACTGAACTGTTGCACAGTTGGATTTCAGCAGAGTGGCTAAAGGTTAGAGGCAAAAAAAGAAAAAAAACCCAATTAAAAAAAAACTGTACCTATGTAAGTATGTATGTATTCTCAAAGTGCTGTACTAGGTGCTTAGGGTGTAGACTTACACAAGGAAGACAAAAGTATTGTTTTCTCTTGTGGTCATTTCTCAGAGCGCAAGAGGGGAAGTGAATATGTAAACGATAAAGTGTAGGAGATTGACAATAGCTCCGATTTACGAGGTGTCACTGTGTACCTGGCCCTGCACTAAGCACACTGCGGTCGCTACCTCGGTGGCCCCATTGTACACCCCATGGTGTACATGAGAAAGGTGAAATTGAAAGAGCTCAGAGTCAAGGTCCAAACTCTTACATGACGTCACACGGGTAGGCTCTTAACCACCAGATCCTGTTGCCTTTCACTGTTTTTCAAAATGCCGACTCCAGTGGACTAACGGAAGGAGGGGGTGCTTTCCCTCTCTGTGATGTGATTTTCATGTTCTCAACAGCTGCCTCGGCAGTGCCATGAAAGGAGATGCTGCGGAGACCGCCCGTTTGCACAATGAAGGACGTGGGTCCGCATCCCTCTCCCCTCGCGTTCCGCGTGCGGGGATTACGCGGCAGGAGGAGGGAGGAGCTGGCGGGAGGGAGGGCGGAGCCTTCGGTGTTGGCGATCTGGGGTCCTGCGCCAGGGCCTTTCTCCCTGACGCTGTCTGCGCGCCGCCTCGCTCCCCCCTTCCCAGAAACAAATGCTCGCAAGCTGCGACAGGTGGTTCTCCTTTCTTTCGCTCCCACAACCAGGAATGGCCACCGCTTTGTTACAGTAGTGGCAAACACCATTCCTAGTTTATCTTCCCGCTGCTTTGCTTCAGTAAGCCTCAGGTATCTTGAAACTTTGTGATGCCCCCAATCGTTTTTCTGTATGAGAATATAAATGCTCTATCGTTATGCCCTTAACTTTTCAGTTTTCCAACTTCTTCCATCTTACCCTCTGAGCCCTGCACTCCAGAGTAAGAATCCATTTTAAAAAATACTTCTTCTAGCCCTTTCTCCAAGTGTGTTTGGAGTATTTCTAGGCCTCTTCTACAAAGATTTATTAAATCCCAATACCAATATAAAATTTATTTCAATTCACTAAAAAGAAATGTCGGTCACCTTGTCATCCCACGACAAAAAGGAATATGGTCCCTTCACACACACACACACACACACACACACACACACACACCCCCACCCCCACCCCACCCCCCACCCCACCCCACCCCACCCCGAGTATAGAAATGCCCTGGAAGCGTATCAACAGGAGTGCCGTTAGAGGTCATGTTAAATAATGTCAGTAATTTGGATGGTAAAGAATGGATATACACAATGGTTAAATGAAATACCTAGCTTTGTACAACTGGTGGTTTGCCTAGCTTTTTAAATCCCAGTTTAATATTCTTTCCACTAGCTCTAGAAACATGGCACTATGCCAGGTAGCTTCCGTCTGAGACGGCCGTGACAAGAGGATAAGAAAGCTGATGTGCGACATCGTTCAGTCTAATGGAAAATGAATACACTGGTCGTGAACAAACCCAGGGAGGCTCAGTGGAAATTGATCATAAATGCTGGGGGAAATCCTTATAGCGCAGGAAAACTTGTTCTGTGGGTGTGTATGTGTGTGTGTGTCTCTCTCTCCTAATGCGTTTCACCTGAACACTTCCCTCTATTAATGAAACGCAGTTTTTAAAGCTATAGTAATATTTGGTGTAATTTAATCCCTCTCAAATAGTGCTCAATTCAGAATTAAACTGCAACACAAAGTATGGTGAATAACAGTGAGAATAAGTTCAAAATCTGTGTAGTTTGTCTTTTTCTAGCCATCAGTTTTAAGGACTTAATGCCTCCAGGTGGAAGCCTGTGGATCACAAAGTAACAACCATCATTTATAATGGTCACTCACCGAGATACACTCATGCATCTTAATGGTGAGAAGAAATGGCCTACCACACCTTCCCTTAAGCAAGTGCTGTTAGATTAGAAGAGTCTCCAGATTTCTTTATTTTGTATCAAGAAAATCTAATAATTGAAAAGCTTCACTTCTGTCTGTATTCTCCAATCCTCTTCATAGCTAGTCTTCTACTCAGTATATATTGTAGTATATATTTAATGAAAAGTCGCTTTTAATATTAAGGATACTTCATCAAAATAAAAGAAAATTTAAACAAAAGCCTTCTTGGGAATTCTCCTGGGAAGAAACATTCAGATTTTATGATTGTAGAGCTCATGTCAAATATAATTTTTGCCATGCTAAATTTATCCATTGATTTACAACTTGAGGATTGTTAATAGAGATCAGTGGAGTTCTATTAGTTTAGGTCACTATTTTAATTCATTGTTTAATACATGGATGTTAATCATGGAAAATAAATCCTTTGTATAAATCCACATGGCAGTTAAGCTATACGCTTAGACTGCTTATATGCCTAGCCTTAATTTTACGTTTTCCTCTCTATTGACTATACATGTTAGAAAAGTACAGATTGTGAAAATAACAAAAATATTCTGTAAAAAACCTTTATGGAAGATGCTATATTACAAATGCATATCCATTTTAATAACTCGTATGACTTTATATTCTTGAACATTAAATATATCATAATTCATGAATGTTAATAATGATAATGACTTCAAATATCCTTGGAACTTATATTCTTCATCACCTCACCCAAACAGAAAAAAGGGTCTTTCTTAAATAAGATAGAATACCACCATTACTGCTGCTACAGTAAAACAATTCCCAGTGCTAAAATGGCTCTAGGATCTAATGGTTGTATTTGTAAATGTTATCAAATTTTCTAAACAGGTAAGCACATGCTGTGTTAATAATCCCAACTTATTTTTGCAAAAAGAGGAAGCTCGGACACTAAAATATGATAAAGATAAGCAAAAGAAAGCTACCATTGAGTCCTTCCTAAATGAAGTAATAATTCATAATTAATTAATCATTAATTCAATAATATGGCATAGGAAGATGCTTATGGTCAAATGAGATTTATCCAGCAATTCATACATAGTTCACTAACACAAGTATTTAGCATTAATCAAGAAGTTTGGATCGGTGTGCTACAACATGACACTCAAATTAGAAGGATGAGTATTGAAAAGAGAAAGCCATATCATCATGACGACAGGGTTACCTAAGTAATGCACCAAAATAATCTGGAAACAATATTTCTTTACATTGGTTTAATACAAGATACTTAAAATTGAGAGTTTTTGATATCAATTAAAACCATCCTAGAAAATAGAATGAAAATCACAAATAAAAAAAAATTACAAGCAAAGTATATAGGGCTTATAGCAAGAAATACAAACTTTTGAGAAAAATAAAAAATGCATATAAAGAGATATGAATATTATAAACATTTTGGGTTTTCATTTAGTATGTACTTAATGCAATTTCAATGTTTTAATTTGGTAAATATACCTTACATTTTATTGGAAAAAATAGTTTAAAATAGCCAAATTTCACCTTTAAAATATATAATTTCAAGGCACACACTTTACTCTCAGATATAAAATACATTATACAAATACGATCATTTAAACAATGAAAGTGGTACAAAGGGATCGATGGATAGAATAGATAGCTAAGACACTAACTACCTTACATATAAATTTCTCTTTAAGCCGAGGGGCAATGGATTTCTCTTCAGAAACGTGACATGACCTCATAGCGCCCAGCAAGTTGCTCTAGAAGACGCCCGTTCCATCCCACCTCTCCAGTTGTTACCCCGGTTCTGCTCTCAGCTGGCCACACACATGAGTAGTACCCCAAGTCCTCTCAGGCTGAATGTGTTTGAATTTATGGCTACTAGATGTCTTCTGAAAAGAAGAGTGTTAAAGATTAAGAGGGATGTGAAATCCATTCTCACAAATATGATGTGAAACTATTCTTGAATTAAACTCGCCAGCAGGTCAAAGCCACAGGCTTGAAAATAGTATTGTATGTTAGTATAAAACATTTCTTTGTTCATTGTTGCTCTGTTTGTTATAAAAACATAGAAAGACTGTATTCTCCATATTAAACAGTGCTCTCCTTTAGGGTTTAACTGAGTAGATAATTTGTGATTTTTTAAACAGTTTTTTATGCCTGTGAATCCTTAATCTCATAACACACTAAATTTGCCTCTTTTCACTAGCTGCTGAAAACCTAGGAGTCACTATTTATGGTCCATTTCTCACAAATTATAACATTTGAAGGGTGAAAATTTATCCTGACTCATTTTTAATACCATCTACAATTCAATAATTGTTTTTCTTTGCTTCATTTTACTTATTTATTTTACTTCTATTTTATCAATTCTCTTTTTTTAAATTTTTATTTATTTATTTATTTATTTTTTGAGAGCGAGGGAAAGAGAGGGAGAGAAATAGCAATGTGTGAGAGAAACATTGGTCAGTTGCCTCTCCCACGTACCGCACTCACAGATCGGGCCATAACGCGGGCACGTGCTCCCGCTGGGACTCAAACCCACAGCCTTTCCTTTTGCAGATACAGCTCAACCAACTTAGCCACACCAGTCAGGGCTACCCATTATCTCTACATGCTTTCTCAAGGAATTTGTAGCAAGGATAAAGAAATAATAAACAATTATTTAGTATGTCAAATACAGTTTATTAGTGTGATAGCATGAAAAAATCAGAAAAAGATTCCTTATAGGGTGCTAGGCAATTACCTAACTGGGCAAAAAAAAAAGAAAAAAGGAGTTATGATTGGATCCTTTCATCATATCAATAATAAAATCCAAGTTAATAAAAATATTACCCTTGAAAAATAGCACCAAAATATAAACAGAAGTAAAACTACAAGGAAATAACCTAGTCTCAGGTATGAGAAAACAAAACACAAGAACCTACTCTCAAAGTGAAAATTATAGTTTTGAATATAAAAAACATGTTTGGATATCAAAATACATAATTCATAAAAAATAAAAGATTTTTAAAAGGTAACATTTCTTACCATAAGTTTGACAAGATAACCCCAGTCCATTAAGAGCTCATATAAATCAATGAAAAAGAAAAATGAAGAAGGGATAAATGGGGATAGAAAGAGACTTGCCTTGGAATAGTGAACACACAATACAGTACACAGATGATGTGTTATACAATTGTACACCTGGAACCAGGGGTCCCCAGCCTCTGGGCCACCGACTGGTACCAGTCTGGGCCTGTTAGGAACTGGGCCACCCAGCAGGGGGGGAGCTTGAACGTAATGTGCTTGAATCATCCCGAACCATCCCCTACCCCGCTCTGTGGAAAAATGGCTTCCACGAAACTGGTCCCTGTGCCGAAAGAGTTGGGGACCACTGCCTGAAACCAATACAGCTTTATTAACTAATGTCACCCTCCTAATTCAATAATAAAAAAAGAAACTGAAACTCGACAGAAAATTGGAAGAAGGAGAAAAATACAATTTAAGGGAAGACAGATATAGGTTTTACCATACAAAATATTTAACCCTTTAATTAGTAAAGGAATCCAAATTAAAATAGAAAAAACATCTTGCTTACCAAATTAAGATAAAAAGAACCTATAACCAGTGTTGGTATGGGATTGGTAAATTGCTGGTAGGGTTGTAAATTGTAACATTTTTTAAAAAGAGTAAGCAACTTGCTAGAATAGCCTTAAAACTCTTATTTCCTTTCACCAAATAATTTCACTTTTAGAAATCGACACTGAAGAAATAGAGATGCCAAAAAAAATTTATGCATTAAAAAAATACACAGAAACCATTATGTGTAATAATGACATACTGAAAACAATCTAAATGTCCAACGAAGAGTACATTTTAAGTCAATAATTATTCTAACATATAACTGTTATATTTCCACTAGCAATCATAGAAAATTTTAGAAACAACATTATTTAATAACTTGAGGAATTGCTAATAATGTAAACTTTAAATATGGCACTAGAGCATCGCCATGCTATAAAAGCTACAGTTCCACATGTATATATGTATCTCGCATATAGTATATATCACAAAGTAGAAAGAGAACCTAAAAATAACTGATTATTTCTGAATGATGGCTTTCTTGGTCATTCTTATTTTCCTTTATAAACATCTATATTTCCTACACTGAGTATCTGGAACTTTTTTTTTTTCCTGAGTACAAACTTGATTTTTAGGAAAGATGACTTAATAGCCAAAGCGGAGGGATACGAAAAGAAGTGGGAATTAGAAAGGTCTGCGTAGCTCTCAAGAGTTCTCTCAGTGACAGGAGCGCCCTTTGCCATTTAGAAGCATGACCGCCACGTCCCCATAGGAAGACAGGGGCACAGATTCCATTCAGATTGACAAAGGCATCTGTCCAGAGCACTCAGCTTCCCAGGGCTTTGATGTGTTTAAAAGATCAGCGAAGCTTTCCCCTTGCCTTCTCCTCTCGCACGCAGTACAAGTTCAAAGAAGCGTTTATTATAAAGAGGCTAAATTGTAACAAAAGCCTCTCCCCAGTTTTGGGTTACAATGTGAAGCTGATCTATAACTTCAGTTATCAGAAATGTCCTAACAACTGAGTTCACGGGCCCTTTAACTTTATTAGCCATTTGTGACTGGCGTGCCCTGTTTCAGGTATCAAAGATAATAGAGACATTCTGTTGCTCTTCGGCGAGGAACGTAGGCCGATAATGGAGAGAATTAATGCAGAAAAGCAAACTATATTTAGATTGAGATTACCTAACTAGCTATTGTACTTAATAATGAATTTAAAGCGTGTTATGAAAGTCAGAATGTGGATATATGTTCATGGAAAGTCAAATCAGTGATTCTCATTTCCTGTTCATTTAGGACCAAGTATATTTAATTTTTAAAAGCCCCTTTCCTTCTGCTATTTTCTAAAAGTGATCAAAGCAAGCAATGAATATGATTTAAAGAGGCTGTTTTTAAAAAAATTTCCAAAATATCTAATCTGTCTCAAAACAGCAAAAGAACATCTTAAAGATTTATTTATTTTCACTTGAAGCCTGTGCTTCAAGTTTCTAAATGTCGTAAAGTGATTATTTAAATAGTCAAATCATTTCAGGATCCAGGAATACAAGTGAGTATAATTAACCCACCCCTCAAAAATGGTACACATATTAAAATTTAATTGGCGCTTAATTTTTAAATATACAAATAACAACACTGAAAGAAATGCGGGATTGAGGAAAATAAAATACAAAGCACAAAATAAAAATAATTCGTGTAAGGCACCCTAAAGAGAAACTATTCTTATTTATATGAATGGACCATGTTCTTTCCTTGTGGGAGAATTTTCCATATTGTGTATTTGCTAATTGTCTAAAATGCAGTGATAACCTCCTATCAACACTCTGGAGGTAAAACAGTAACCTTATTAGGCCCATGCTGAGGATTTTCCACTTACTTATTTTTTTCCACTTTGAAATTCTCTGACTGCTGCCCTCTTATCTTAAAGGTTTCCTCTGGCCATTTGACCCCTATCTTTAACATCTCGCTCTCTGCCTTTGCTCCTCAGCCTCTCACCTTCTCACTCTGGACCGATCCTCCCCCTCTTGCTAGCTCCTTATCATCTTGAACAAAGAGCTACCACTCCGGCCATCTGCCCCATTCTTTTTAGGCCCCTCTCAATACCCATTTCTTGCCTCTGAAGACTCGGGTCTCCATTCTCACGCACCTCTTAAAAATGAGAGGCAACCTTGTTCCTTTCCTGTAACCTGAAGTTTCTTTCTCCCTACCTGGTTAATAGGACAGGCCATGCTAAGCAATCAGAGTTTATGGGCGACTAGGAGAGAGGAATTTTAGAATGTAGTAACACCTTTCCTCCCTCACCACCCCCCACTACTGCCCAGGGAGCATGAAGTGTACCGCTTCGCACCTATCTCCCAGCTGGGCCACTAAGGGGGGCGGGCAATAACGAAGAGAGGGATGTGTACCAAGACAGTAGCAGATGAGACCAAAACAGTGGGCGGCAGGCCAAAGCGGGGGCCCGCGTCAGCACAGAATTCCGAAGGCGGGGTGAGAGGTGGGATGAGAGCGGCCGAAAGACTTGGAATGGCGTTCTCGGGTTTGCTTCTTCCCCAATCTCTTCAAGAATGGCCCGAGCGTTATAAACTTGAGTAGGAGTCATAAACCTTTGAAATCTGCCTTTGCACCCATAAAGTGCCTGTCCTTTTAGTCTCTTGATGCCCTACTTTAGCTCTTTAAAAACCACTCAGCAGGGACCTAGTGTCAAAATACTGGAGACCAGATAAACTTCTGAACGTCTGCAAATGTCACCTGTGCAGGCATTGAGACAAGGAGTGTTACTCCCAGGACAGGGCAATGTCTCCTGAGCGTGGTGGCTGGAGGTGGCCCCTTTTGTCACTGTGATCGCCTTCCTTGCCATTGTTCTGACCATACTGACATAAACGATGGCTGGCCTGCAGCTCTCACGTGACGGGGGAAGGGTGTCATCATAGCCAAGTATGAAATTCTGACACGTTGAGAATTTAGGCTCCAATGGAGTAGCTTTTTGGATACAGCTACTTCTCTTTCTAGGATTTAGAATGTATCCCTTTGGGTAAATTCAGAAAGACAGAGAAAAGAGAATTAGCGTTTTATGCCTTCTCCTTTACCCGGCTCCCCTCACTGGACTACCCCCATCCCAAATGTGGGAGTAAAAGATACATTCAGCCCAGGAAAGAAAGATCTACTTTCCTATATAAATCCTAGAAATTAACATGAGAAGCACCCCAAATTAAGGATGGATTTATAGGATGATCTGAAAACACATGGTCCATCTAATAAGAGAAAAATTTGTTCTAATAAATGCTTCACTTGTTCCTATTTTTGAGCTTCTCATAATAGGTCTGTCCGATCACTAGGTCCCAGAGTAAAAGTCTGCTCAGAGTTCTTGGTGAAATAGAAAGCAGTATATACGTTTGTTAATCTAAGACATGTTATACTGTATATTTTATAATAGAATTTGCTTTGCTATTTATAGTATGCAGATTTATTGAACATATCTTTTTAGAAATGTGATATATGTAATAAATAGTGGGCTAAATAAAGTTGGTTAGGTTTACCTTTTAAGGAATTATTAGAAAGGAGCAAGAATTTAAATTAAAACTACATGCTTGGTTTTACTTTAAGCCATCTACCTGATTTACTGAACAGAGTGAAAGACCAATATAATATGGTTCTTTATTTTACATATTTAGTTAGATAGAGAGACAGAGAGACAGACAGACAGACGGGTCTGTGCTATTCTCATAGCCTCCCACCCCAGCATTAGGAAGTAAGGGCACAGAACTTACCAGAGTTTACAGGTAGGTGAGTTACTTTGAAACACAGGATATTGGTCCCAAAAAAGCCAAAACCAAAAACAACAACAATCTATGAATGTCCACATTGTAGGCTAGCCCTATTATAAGGCAATCATTTGGGAAGCGATTTCATACCACTACTGGAAGACCTAAATCAATGAGGGAACTGTCAGCGTTGCTCAGCGCTGCTCTTTTAGGACCTAAATGTAAGAATAGAAATATTCCTGAAAATCCCCTGAAGTCACTGGGACAGTGCATTGATCACAGAATTTGAAATCAGATGGGCCTGAACCCAGGTTTGCCTTTTATTATTTTGGATGATATCAGACAGCCCTCTTTCATAAGGTTTATATGAGGGATAAATTATTTAATGCATGGATAGTGTTTAACAAATAATAGCTATTCTTATTCCTACATTCAAACTAATCCAGTAGGCTTTGCAAAGATACTATTTGGCGATGATAGAAGCCGCATTGTCTTCTCTAACATAAGCTTTCGAAAACTAGGTATATATCCCTTAATAAGCCCATTGTACTTTTAATACTTGTGAATTTGATCCTATTTGGAAGTTAGTGAATTTATATTTTTAGTCCATGAAACTTGTTGCTGTTTATTCCTTAAATATTTATCTCCTATATAAAATTATATTACTTTAGCCTTAAATTTGATCTTCATAAATGTTACAGACAAATCAATGACTACTTGTCAAGTACTGCACATGTATTATTTACTGTGGGATACAAAGAAATAGAAGTCACGCTCTAGCATCCAGTCCTTACTCTTAATTCAGCCACTGGAACTCACTGACGGCTGCACTAGGCCCATTCGGTGGAGAGGCAAAACATTTGTGAAAAGTTAATAAAGACTAGTGATAGATGTCACAAATCCATCTATAATATGTTTCTAAATAAGCAGGATGAGCAATCAATTCAGGGAAGTTCAAGGGAAAAGGATTTTGGATTAGGAAAGTTACAAAAGGTTTTTACGGAAAAAAACAGACTCCGCTATTGGAAGCATTTACTGACTGGCAGCTTTAGGTCAAGCACGCTAGTAAAACCCAGGCAGACGGCAGAGCCAAGGGACGTGTACAGCAAAGGAAATGAAATTCTTTATAACCTCGCCCACGTTGAAGTTCATCTATACGGTAAAAAGGTCAGTGATATACTTTGAGATATTTTAGTCATTTAGGTTAGGAACTGTTTCTACTTAGAGGAGCTCAGTGATGTTTGTCCACTCAAGGATGCCACTTTTTCGTACGTCAAGAGCAAAAATCCTGCAGCGAGCAGGCAGCCGGGGGCAGGGCCGTGAATGAGCAAGCAGAGTCGGCCCGGGAGGATGAGCCAAGAGGACAAGATTTCTATCAGGAGCCTTGGCAGAGAGCAAATGAAGGAACGCCCACAGAGAACAATGAGACAGGTGAGGTCAGCAGCGCAGGAAAGGAAGCTGCTGTCCCAGCCTGGGTTTCCCAGGACAGTCGCTTGTCGAGCCTGGTTTTGAGGCTGAACCAAACTTCTCTGCTGCTTGGGGATAAGTTCAGGCTGATGATGACACCCTACTCAGTGGAATACACACTGTTAGCAAAATAGCATTTGGAGCAATGGCACTTCTCACTAAGTTGCTATAAAAATGCAGGATATATTTGAAAATTAAGAAAAAGAAAGGTTAAATGAATGCTTTTTGCTTGCTAGATTTAAAACAAACAAAATAGCCAAGGGGATGTGAAGTACAGCATAGGAAATATAGCCAATAACATTGTAATAACTATGTGTGGAGCCAGCTGGGCCCTGGCAATACCGGGGGCCTCTTTGTAAACTATGTGAGTGTCTGACCACCATGCTGTGCACCTGAAACTAAGGCAAAATAATACTGAATGTCAACTGTAATTGAAAAAAAATGTTAAAAATTAAAAACACACAGTAAAAATGTGAGATTTAAGCTCAATTATAATTTGAGGGAGAAGTTAATTTTTTTCTTCCAGATTAGGGTTTTACTGATTTTTTTTCCCCGACTCTGACCCAATTCTGCTTCTAGTTAACAAATATTTTGTGTTTTCAATACTTAGTATTGAGAGAGTACAAGTTTTCCTCCGAGATGATTTTCTGTGAAACATTTGCTAATAATAACAGTAAGTTTCAGCATTGTTCTGATTTTATGGTATGTAGTGGGTCAGTGGTTTCTAGGGGTCACTAAAGGAAAGGAAGTTTTTGGACTTTCAAAGGATTCCATTTGAAAAGTAACTTTTTGAATTTGGATAAAAGCACTTGCATACGCCCACTAAGTCCCCTGATCCAGGCTACAGTAGTATATACAATTATTTGTTGGCTTTTTTCTTTTCATATGTGTAAGGACCCCCAGCCTGTGCACTTGGATGCCTGAAGGACATCCGTTAGTGTGACCCATGGTGACGTTCCACACTGTCCACAACCCAAATAAGCGTCATATCTCATGCATGTGTATGGTTTTCCAAATGCATGTGGAGATTTTGTCGTGATAAAATGATACATTTCTTAAAGCATTCACACTAGCTTTTTATCATTATGTAAGCCTAACAATTCCATGTGGGAGTCTGCAAAATAGCTTAATCTTAAAAATGGTCTTCAGATGCCAACAGGTTGGGAATTACTGACATATATTTTGTTTTATTGAAAAATAATGAAGGATAAAATGAGAAAATGAGATGATTTGAAGATACGTTGGGGAAAACAAAATAAAACTGAAGATTGTATTTTCTAAGAGCATCAGATTTCAACCAGATCTTTTATTCTTCTGTTTATAAAAATATTAATGCAAAAAATTCATGATTATTAAATTTCCATTCATCTCAGCTCAAGCGAATGACCATTACCATCATCAGTTTCTGCTCAAATACAGAATCATTCTTTGCAATATGTTTGGCTCTCTCTCATCTTGAAAACAACTTTCCTTTGACTTCAAGTTTTCTTCCAAGTTTCTCTCCATCTTTTTTCTCCCCTTCTCAGCAAAATGCAAGTTGTCTATATATCCCCCCCTTTTTGGGGGCTTTTCATTCTCTTCCTCAACTCCATAAAACTGAGCTTCCACTTGGCATTCTTTCGTCAGGCACCAACAATTCTCCTGTTGCTCAATCCCAATGGTCTTAGCCCCGCCCCCCGCCCCAGTAGTGTTTGAGACCGCCCCTCCTCCATACTGCTGGGAACAGCTCTCACTTGTCTTCTGTGATGCCGCACTCAGCGGATGTCCCCCCCTCTCTCTGGCCCTCTGTCTAAGTGATTCTTCTATCTGCTGGCCTTGTCTTACTCAGTGTGGAGATACTGGGTTGACGTTGGACTCAGACCCCGGCGTCTGCCCTGTCTCCACAGGGATCCCTGTTTCATGACTTAACTTACATACATATGATGGTGAAGCCCAAATATACGTCTCTAACCCTGATATCTAACCTAAGCTCATCAACTATAACCTACTTGCCAGCTGACCTTAAATTTTAAAAGTGATCTTAATATCTACAAAAATCAAAAAATTGAATTTCTTCCCAAAGCTATTCCTTGCCCCGATAGGCTTCTTCATCTCAGACAATGCAATGCCATTCATTCTTCCTGTCACTTCTTTACCTTCCACCCCTTTGCAGGAATTTGTTTTCCCTCCAAAATGTGTCTCGACTGGACCCCTTTTCTGCAGCTCTGTTGTTAGTACTGTCCAAAGCCATCATTGTTTCTCGCCTGTATAATGCTTTCCCTTTGCCCTCTTACTGTCTCTTCTCCCCTCAGTGAAGTGATTTAAAAAACATACTTCCCATCATGACATTCATCTGTATTCCTCCCCTGGCTTCCTATTAAGTTAGAATGAACGTCAGACTCCCAAGCAGGGCCCAGCGAGCCATAGGCTCCTTTGGAAGCCTTCCCTCCGTCTAGCCGGCACACTCCGCTCTCCAGCCCCGCCCCCGCCCTCCCTCGCCAGCCCCCCCTCCCCGTGCCTGTCCCCGCCCCCCCCCCCCCCCCCCGCCACTGTCCGCCTTCTTTTTTTCTTGATTTCAGTCCTCAGGACTCCCGCGCTTGCATGCTGTACCTGAGCTTTACTCCCCTAGTTTTCACATATCTGACTCTGCTTCGTCATTGAGGTTTCCAGATAAATATCATCTCCTCATAAATTAATGAATCTTCTACAAAGAAAATGTCTTAAAGCTTCATCCTGAATTTCCTGCAGTGACAGAGATGTCCTATAATCTAGGGTGTTCCCTATGTAATTGTTGAGCCCCTAAGATGTGGCTAGTGATATCAAGAGACTGAATACTTTTATTTAATTTTCACTAATGAAATAATCTAAATTAAAATAGCTACTTGTCACTAGTGAATACCGTATTGAGAATGCAGTTCCAGGACAGCGTCTTAGTCTAGATTAAAAAAATAAAATTAAAATCACATTTTTCATTTTTGAATTTATTAATCTGCATTGAAAAAATGATTCCTCTTTTCTACAATGTAGTCTCCATAGAGCAGGGACATTTGTATTTGTTTGCTTCTATACACTCAGTGCCTAGAAGAGATTCCTCCTGTGCATAGAAGGTACTCAATAAATGTTTGCAAAAAAATGGACAAATGAGTAAATGGATGAATTCATCCTCTCTGCTTCTGGCTAAAGGTAGCCCTGTGTCATGACAGCTCTGGCTCAGACTATTAACAATAGCACTCTCCCTAGACTCCGTTCGAAAACTTGAAGGAATGCTCTGTATGGTGGTTCACCCATGGCAAACCTTCCTTCTCTTGTTGAGATTCACTCCTTAGTTTTTTTGTTTTTCTTTCTGTACATCTTTTATATCATACCTTAGTTTCGATTGCTACATGACTGTATTGTGCTTGCTTTCAGACAACTGTCAAAGGAAAGTTGTTTTCAAGATGAGTTACTTTGTATGGAGCAAAAGGTCTAGCTCTGGCCCTTAGTAATTGTTCCATTAATAATTTCCACTAAACCCAACTTGTATCCCTGTCACAGTGTTCCATTGTGCGGGGATGGGACCTAGAGGCACGGCTCAAGGCTTTTATTGTCTCTATGGAAAAACAATTTCCTTTTTTTCTTCCATTTTTCTTATACAGAACAATTATGTTCAGTGTCTGTGTAATATGATTTTATTTATGTTGGGGCCATGATATTATATTTTTATTGAATTAAATATAGGAGTCTGCCATACAACCATTCTGCAGTATGTCATTTTTCTTAAGACTGTCATAATGTGGTATAAAATGCAAATAGAAAATATTTTACAAATATGAGAATGGTTAACAGAAGATCCCAAGAGTTCTACCTGCCTTCTAATGTACCATGGATGAGGTAGTTAATAGGGCCTTGCTGGGCTTGCCGAATTTCTTTAATGCCTTAACTATTTTGAAGACTCATATATTTAATGGTGGGCCAGCAGTGAGGTATTCAAACTGTAATTTTCTTTTATGAAACCAATAGTAGGGTGGCAATAGTAGGATGAAATATGCTGTAAGTATTAAATGAAGTGAACAGTAATGAAACTCACCAGTGGAATAGTCCTGCTGTGACTGAAGAAGAACTAGGAACAGAGAAAGGGTACTATCTTGGTCCAGTTGGGCTACTATAGCAAATACCCGTGACTGGGTGGCTTACAGACAGCAGAAATTTGTTGCTCGTAGTTCCGTAGGCTGCAAGTTGGAGGTCATGGTCAGGTGAAAGCCCCCTTCTGGGTCACAGTCTTCTCACTCTGCCTTCACATGAGGAAGAGGCTAGGGAGCTCTGCGGAGTCACTTTTATAAGGACACTAATCCCTTTCATGAGGGCACCAGCCTCATGACCTAATCACCTCCCAAAGTTCCCGCCTACTGACACCACTGCCTTTGGGACTTAGGATTCCAACATGTGAATTTTGAGGGGACACAAATATTTAGGTCATAGCAGGTACTTAACACGGGATCTGGACTTTATAATCATCCTTACAGTAACTATGCATTTTGCATTTGCCCTATCCTCTGAGTTGTAAAGAAAATTCAGCACAAATTTCTATCACTCCCATCTGAGATAAGGTAGAATGTGCCATTCTTCCCATTATCTCTGGAGGGTTCTAGGAGTAGGTTGCCAGATTTAGTGAATAAAAATATAGAATGTCCAATTAAATTTGAATTTCAGATAAACAACAAATGGCGTTTTTTTTAAAGTGTGTAAATATCCCATGCAATATTTTGGGCACATTTATACTAAAAAACATTTGCTGTTTATCTCAAATCCATTTTTAACGGGGAGTCTTGTATTTTTAATGGCGACCTTAGTTGGGGAGAATTCTGGGAGGTAGTGGCTCTGGATCTAAATTTTTGCTTGCACCGAACTCTCAATCTTGTGTGTCCACTAAAATGTCAATCTCACTTTTTCTGAATCTTTGTTTCTTTATGAAAATACCAGTTGCATTGTGAATGAAACAGGGCTTCTTTTCTGTAATGTTTTTCACATATTTATATCTCACTATTATTGTGGTGAAGTCATTTCATTTCTCTGGCTGGAATTCAATCTATTTATCTTGAAATTAAGGTAGGTCTGGCCTTGTGGTATATGCCTTCTCAGTTTGACTCATACTTGGTTTTGAAAATAGTTCACTATTCTAATTTTGCTCTGGTTAAGTATCTTTAGAATAAACTGAAAAGCTGTTCGGGAATATGTGCCAGTAACTCTAAAAATTTGTGTACTCTGACCTAAAAAGTCAGCTTCTGAAGACTAAAGTAATTTTGAGTGGTTAAGAGCACAGTGTTTGGAACCACACAGTCTTAAGTTCAAATCCTAGTTTTGTCGTCTACTAGCTATGGAAATGAAAGTCTCATTTGTTTATCTGAAGGTTTGAGATAACAAAAATATTAAACTACTAGAATTATTTTTGAATACTTTAACTCTCAATATGCATATATTTCCTAAATTTATATAGTCAATGTGTATCATATGTTAATGGTTAAGTAAACCATGATATGGCTATAAGTCAGCTCTTATAGGAGTCTTAAACTAATAGTTATAAATATTTTTAACAATATAAAAAGTGTCCATGAGAAAAATAAAACTATAACCAGAATAAAATGTACTATGTACAGCATGACATCCACTAGGGGTAACTGCATAATCTACAATTACATAATCATAGGTACAAAGAAAGGAATGAAAGGAAATTGGTCAAAATGTACCAGCAGTCACCTCTTTGTAATGGAATTATAGTAATTGTGGTATCAATTCCTCTTTATCTTGCACCTTTCTAACAATGGACATGCAATACTATTAGCAGTAAGGAAATTATGTGTGTGTATATGGAAACATATGCATAACACATATGTAACATACAAGTGACTATAGGTAATATATTTGCTCTTAAATTATATAACATATTTGGATTCTATATATATTTCATATGATTGAAGAAATATATTCAGTTTAAAATGATCAATAAGAATTCTTAAAAATGAAAGAATATTTTTATCCTATCCTTATTTCATTACATTAAAATAAAAGAGTATCTGGGTTTAACAAATAGCTTGTGGAAGTCACTACAGTTGTTCTTGGTTTTGATTCACATTTTTGGTGGAACAGCAGTTTTGTTTTGTTTTTTTTAAGAAGAATATGGATTTTAGAAACCTCCATGCTGAGAAAACTTGTTTGTGTTTGCATCATTAGGTAGTTTAGAAAATAATTCCCAATGAAAATTGTTCTGTGTATTTTACTGCATTTGTCTAAGTAATTAAAATAAATAAATATCCATTTGTTGAAATTAATCTTCTTAGATAGGGTTGCTGACTCTGACATTGTTAACTTAGTGAAAATAAGCTAATTTAGTTTAGACCATGCTGAAATTTGAATGCTGTTGGATTTTAAAATCTCTTATTCTCTTTTTTTGAGAGAAGATAATAATTTATGTGTTTTTTATTTATCTTATTATAGCTTTTTAAAATTATATTCCTTTTTAAAATTTAATTTTTAAGTATATCAGTATACAAGCTTATTTTGGTTATATTAATTCCAGGTGTACAATATAGAGATTTGACATTTTTACAACCCAATGTGATCACCCCACTCATTTTAGTAATCATTTGTTACCTTGTAAATTTATCACAATATTATTGACTATATTCCCCTTCCTCTTTTCAGCCATCCCCTTGCATCTTCCTTGTGGTAAACATCCCTTTGGTCTCTGTTTCTATGAGTTTGTTTTTGCTCTGTTTGTTTGCTTTAGATTCTTTATATCCCTATGGTATTTGTCTTTCTTTGCTTGATTTATTTCACTCGTCTATTTCACCTTTAGGTTCATCTATGTTGTTACAAATGGCAAGTTCTTTCTTTTTTATTGCTGTGTAATATTTCATTATACATCCTCTTAGTCCATTCATCTACGATGGACATACATACAGATGGCCAGCAGACACCCTATATGAAAAGATGTTCAGCATCTCTAATCATCAGGGAAGTACAAATCAAAACCACAATGAGATGCCACCTCACACCAGTCAGAATGGCTATTATCAAAAAAAGTCAACAAGTAATGAGCGTTGGCAAGAATGTGGGGCAAAGGGAACCCTTGTGCTCTGTTGGTGGGACAGCAAACTGGTGCGGCCACCATGGAAAAGAGTGTGGCAACTTCTCAAAACACCAAAAATTAATATACCATACAACCCAGCAATTCCATTCTGAGTATTTGTCCAAAGAACAGGAAAACACTAATTGGAAAAGATATAGACACCCATGTTCTTTGCAGTGTTATTTATAAAAGCCCAAATCTGGAAGCCACCTACGTGGCCATTCTTATATTCTTGGTGCTTGGAGGCTATGCTTGCTGTAAGACAGGTAATGTACTTTGATTTATCCCATTTGGTGTGGTTTGAGTTGTTTTGCAAGTTTAGTGTTTTTCCAAATATTTAGAGACAGAAAAAGCTCTGAGGCTTTGTGAATTATAAGTGAAAGGAGTTAGATGACCAGAAAAACTGTAATATGTGCTTAATTAAACAGGGAAACATGCTACAATGTGTACTTTCCTTATGAAAGACAGAAGTATGTGGTTTCCACATCTCCTTTTTGAAATTTATCTTTCAAAAAAAAAATTTAAGACTTCCAGGTTACCAATGACTTATTTCTATTGATATTTTGCTACTCTTAGTAGTCTGATATTTGGAGGCACTGAATTGAACCATGTAAATTTCCACTTTGTAGGTAACTACAAACTATGTTTTAATTTGAATTCATAAACTAGTGGGTATTTGTAGAATAAATTATTCTACTGTTAGTGATTCTATCTCATGCTAAGAGAGGTCAGAAATTAACTAGAATTTTAGTCCATGAAAGAGAAGCACATTTGGGAATGCACAGATATGGGCAGGTGACTGTCATTTAGCCCTGGCCACAACATCAGGACTGACAAATAAAGATAACACCATGCATTTGATGCACCAGGGCAGGGTATTTTGAATCTATTGTCAGAACTCAAGGGTTCAGTAAAAGAGCTACTTGTATCTTCAGTACAAAGGCTACCACAGAGGGAACTCATGCCAGATCTTTCATGCCTCTGAAGAGCAACACCAACGCGGAGGTGGCGTCACCCTCACCTGGGCCCAGGTACAAGCCAGGCTCCTACATTTTGGGAACAAACTGTCAACTATGCATTTCAGAAACTACTTGACTCCTCCACAGCTCCCGTCGTGATTTGTTGATGGAGATACTGATTTTTGAGATCAGCCGCAGGATACCTATCTCGGTACGATATGTAAAGGCCCACCCCTATGCCGATTTAGGTCACCAGGAGTACATCATTTGGACACCATCCTGGGAAACTTCCAGGTTCTATAATTATGGGAACCTGGGCAGGTTGATCTCTCTGTGACTCTTCCTTTCTCATCAGTTAAATAGGGATATTGATAGTACTTAACAAGGACTTTTCTAAAGCTTAAGTGAGTTGATATATAAAATGTGCTCAATACATGCTAACAGAGCTGTTTTGTTACTGTTAAAAATAAGTTTTCAGGCTTACTTAACATTATGTCCTATTATACTTGTCATTAGAATGGACAGGAGCCAAGCGGTGCCCCACTGTGTGCCGTAGCTGTTCCATGCACTCATCTACTGATGGACACTGGGGCTGCTTCCAGATCCTGGCTTTTGTAAATAACGCGGCAATGAACCTAGGGGTGCAAGCAAAAGAGACAAACTAATAGATAAAGAGCAGGCTGGCAGCTCTGTGGGGAGGGGGTGGGGGGGCAGTAAAGTGCCCAAGCTAAAAAGAGAAAGAACTCAGGGACGCGGATAAGAGTATGATGATTGCGGGGGGAGGGGATCGGGGGAGGTGGGGCAGGGCATGAGGGGGGTAAATGGTAATGGGCAATACAATCAAAATAAACTATTAAAAAATAATGGATAAGAGATACTTTCTTAAAATTAAATTAAAATTGACTTAATAGAACAGAGTAATGTATAGATAGAATGAAATCGTATAGCTTCAGTGTTCTC
The DNA here is from genome assembly GCF_021234165.1 of Pteronotus mesoamericanus. Classification (NCBI taxonomy): domain Eukaryota; kingdom Metazoa; phylum Chordata; class Mammalia; order Chiroptera; family Mormoopidae; genus Pteronotus; species Pteronotus mesoamericanus. Next base: position 747,337 of record NW_026555123.1, read on the forward strand.
CTCTTATGGAGATAATGCTACTCATTTCATAGAGATCTTATGATAACTATGAATTAAGTTATGCAGTTAAGGTACTTAGAACAATGTCTGGTCAATCTGTCTTCTTGTTAATATTAGTTTCTAGATCTCTAATCCATCCTCCCTCTTCAGTCTCCACAAAAGAATCCAATGCCAAGACTTATTTTTATTGGCCAGGTGAACTCCCTATTCTTGTAGTTTTTCTTTGTTTTTCTTTTTCTCTTGTTGAGAACTGTAAACTTTGTTCTGTTCTTTTTTTCCCCTCTTCACGGTTCAGTAAGCTTAGAGTTAAATGCTATGCTTAAAAGCAACCCCTAACATAGTTTCTAGTAAAACTGTTGCAACTAAGCCCTTATTATACAATTCCTATTTCTATTTCCTTATTTCAGTGGTTTAGTTTGTATTTGCATTTTATTTTAAATTGCCTCAAATCCTTTAGTAATTATGTAGAAATAAAGAAAAGAAATTCTGAGGGTACTATCCAAATACCATAATGAGCATTTCTGAGATACCTTCTCATTGGAAGATTCTGTTTGTAAAATTGGATATATCTGATTTTTTTTTCAGCAAAAGAAGCTGGAAAAATAAGGAAATTTTCAGAGGTTTTACAGTCTCTTCCTATTAGCTTTACGATTAAGTGACCTGTCTACTAAATCATCATTGCAGAGAAAGAATTTAGTAATTTATCATGAAGAAAAGTTTCTACTGCCCTGGCCTGTGAGGCTCAGTGGATTGAGTGCCGGCCTGTGAACCGAAAGGTCGCTGGTTTAATTACTGGTCGGAGCACATGCCTGGGTTGAGGGCCACGTCCCCTGCTGAGGGCATGTGAGAGGCAACCGATGGATGTTTCTCTCGCACATCGATGTTTCTTTCCCTCTCTTTCTCCCTCCCTTCCCCTTCCCTCTAAAAATAAATAAATAGAAAAATTATTTTTTTTAAAAAAGTTCTATTTCATTTGTCTGAATGAAAAGGAATCACTTAGCTTGAAAGAGCACTTCTAATTTATCCACCTAGGTCATATGGTTCTATTTCTGAAATAAAAAGAAATTGTAACAAATGTACTTATTTCATAAATAATTTCAAGCTTTTTCCTTCTATTTTTGTATGTCATACTGATAGCAATAGAACTAAGTAATAAAGCAAAGCACAGAGTAAGATGGTGAATAACAAGCTATAATTAATTCTCTGGGATTTTTTTTTTCCTAGTTCAGGTGAATTAGATTCTGTTGGATCTAACTTACCTTTTGAAAGTTAGAAAGTTCTGTTTTCTTGGGAGAATACAAAGAAATAGACCACTTCACAAAGGATATAGATTCTTAAATTGTATCTCTAGTAATGTTGAAATCTTCTTTTTAAGTAAAACTCCTAAATATAAATTTAAAAATTGGTGATGTGTTAAATGTCCATGTTCTCAGTTCTTACTAAAATGTTTTTGCCTAATATACTCATCTATGTTGCCTTAATATTGTAATTATTGGCAATCCTCAGACTAGCTAAGAAAAAGGTATATTTTTAAGTAGAAGTGCTTATTCAACATTAACATAATATCACCTGTATTAAATCTAATGTGTCTTTTCCTGACTCTTCAACTACCTCACACTAAAGGACAATCACATTGGCTTTTTAAGTCAAATAATCAATTTACTCTTAACTCTAATAGCATCTGAGGACCCTTAAGGGCCCTCAAATTTTGTGTATTGTCATAACAGAGCCATAGACATCATCTAGTGGACATATCTAACCTTCCCATCCTGCTCAGAAGGAGTCCAAATAGACCCCAGCCTTCATATAAATGTTAAAATCACTAAGTGGTCAGATGTTCGGTTGTGGCACCAGGTCTTATATGGGAATTTGTTCCATTAGAAAAGTTACGATACAGCTGCCGCTTTAGTACTCAATCTGTGGTGGATAAAACCCAGGGCTACTGGTTCAGCTACCGCCTGCCCTGAGTCACACTATCTCCTCTCCAAAACACATGCAACATATTAACAATCTGATAATTAGTGCACATTCCTTCCTGCTCCTTAAAAACCTCACTCCCAGATGCGGCTTCAGTCGGATCTTGGTTTTATTAGCTTTCATGATTCACTGCTGTTGCAGTACCAGTTCCCTTTTCCATTCATTAGGCTTTCTATCTGGCCGTGCAGTGTGGACGTGAACTTCGCCCTAAGAAGGCAGTACGTGCATCCTCCTTGGACGTGCCCCCTCTCCCAGTTATGTGTCATAGTGTGCAGCACTGTGGCCTCCAGAGCAGGAAAAGGGAAACAGGACTGACAAGAGTATGCATTTTATTTGTACTTAGAGTTGAAAAAAATGGGGTAGGAAAGAAGACGATGGATTCAGGAAGCGTAGCCATTGTCCCCCAGACTCGTCAAAGGCCTGATCTTAAAAAAACACTCTGATGCATGTGGCCCCAACCTAATATTACAAATCATCTTCCAAAGTGGTTATTTATGGAAAAGTCAAAGTGTATTCCTGTTCTACTTGGGATAATAATGTCTTTGTTGTGGACATGATGAAAGAATGAACAGAAAGAGAACATAACGCATAAGGATCTGATGTGAATAGGCTCAAGTGGAAAAGGAAGTTTGTTGAGAACTCCAAAGTGTGGCTATATCCTGCTCTCTATAGTTACAGTCTACATTAAAACTGAACCATTTCCTGACAAAGTAGGGAACTAACAAGCATCTCAGGTTCCTGAACTCAAAACAAAGCATGACTAATTAGGTGTTAGTGTCCAAAGGTGTCATGAAAACAAGGACAATCCAGGGGCCCATTTTTTCCTACAATGCTTTAGCAATGCTACAATAACAACAGTAACTACAGTTCAGCATAAAAGGCTTCTTATATGCGACTCTACATGGATATTATGGGAATAGGGTGCATTTAAATGGAAAGCATCGTGATTCAGTTCTCTTAATCTGCATTTGTAAGTAGAATAAATTGAGATAAATTATCTTAAGTGGTACTTTGGGCCAAATATTCAAAACACATCATTGCCTTCCCCAAGAGGCTTGGTCCACTAATGCTTTAACAAGGGAATGCTGATCAGACAACTCTCTGTGTCAGGAAAGGGTGGGAGGTGAAGCTGTTACAATTTCCCCTAGGAAATCAATGATGAGAATCTGAGGATTGAATTTCAGTTCCATTCCTAAACTTGCACCAACTCCATTCCAGCTCAGCCTTCATAGGTCAGCCAATAGAGCCAATAGGGACAATAAAAAATATTCTTTGCCAACTTAGTTTTAACAAATCTGAGAATCAAAATCAATTAGATAATGACCATTAGCAATTCAGTTGAGACTGGCCAACTTGTTCCACTGAAAGGGAGTGGTTCCCAAAGGCAATATCTGGAAAAGGGATCTCTCCCCCTATTATTAACAAAAAGTTGGATATGTTTCAGTTGATCAAAAAGCCAACTCTCTTTGTCCTCTTTGGGGAAGAGAATTAGACCCAAATTCAGCTTAGAGTTAAGTCTAAAATAAGTAATTTTATTAGCGCTCTACCTAACACTTTATTACACAATGCATTCAATGTTGTAAACACGCTTTTTGGCAATCTCTTACTTTAGTTCAGGAACTGAGTTGGAAAACACTGGACAACATTTGGATAATGACAATCTCATCTTGTCTCTTTGGAGAGTAATAATGTAAACAAAACGAGCTCTTTTACTGGCAGCCAAATGTGGTGGAGTTTGTGTCTGTTCCTTTTCTAATATCTATGTCCCAGGGGTGTTTCCTGAGTGCAGAAATGCTCCATATCTTTATTCAGTGTAAGGATCTTATACGGCATTGTCAGCTGTGTCCCAGTCAGACTCTTTGGTGAAAAGTATTTCTCAAGAAAATCATTAATTCATCTGTTATTTTAAAAAGCAGTTCTAAAGTTCTCCGATGTTTTACATGGAGGGAGTGTCCATGAAAAGGTGTCCAGGATGGTTTTAGTTGTTAGAAAGGCAAGAGGGCCTTATCAAGCTGTTGCAATATTACTCAACTGCTACTCTGATGAAGCAAGAATGAGGTGAGAGAGAAGGGAATTACACACTTCAGACTAACCAGGTGACCTTGTAACCCTTTCCCCGCAACATACTTGACTTTCAGAAATCTAACATTTCACTTCTTCCTGCTCCAACTGCCAAAACTTTTAGAAAAAAAATTTTGTTACAAAAAATACACATGCATAGGTGAGAGATGCCATTTAGATCACTAACACTACCTGTAATTTCCTAAGATTTTATTGAAAAACAAACATTCTAAGTAGTTATAGACATGTCTAACCACTATGTTATCCACCTGGATCTAATGTAATATTGAAAGTCAACTATAATTGAAAAATTTTAAAAATAAAGAAAAAAATACATCCGAATGCAATTTGGAAGCATGAGTTATTTTTGGCTTGGCACCCATAAAACTCAAGTCAAAGTAATGGGATGTTAGATATAAAAGGGGCCAGAGAAGCAATCTACCTCTACCTCCTCATTTTACTGTGGAGGGAACCTGAGCCCCAAAAGATCCAGTAGTTGCCCAGCCACATAGCTCTCCAGTGCTGGCGTAGGGCAGAAACAGATGGCCTTGTGCATTGTGTGTGTTTCTCTTCTCATTAGTTTACAGATAGAAAAATTGATCTATATGTAAGTGACTAACAGTGAACTAGATATCAGAGAAAAGTGTGCACTGGAGAATTTCCAGTAGAAATTTTGTTCGGCACTTACCAGGAGACATTTATGAGGCAATTTAACCATCTGATGGCTCTGTGAGTGACATGCTATTAGTATCTATTTTGCTGAGAAATAAAAGGCATCTGAGTTCAGTAACCTGCCTGAAGTCTCTTGCCCTGTTCAACGGTGAAGCCAGGATTCAAATTCAGTGTTAGATCCAGTGTCTTTACTCTTAACCATTATGCTGTTTTGCTTCTCTTTGTGAGGTGGTTGAGGAATTTAATGAAAAAAGGTGACAATGTGGGGCAAAGTTCTCCTGCTTTCTCTACTTCTTGGTGAATGCAGGCATCTCTCTATGGCCAAGTACAGTGCTTTTTCGCGTATAAGGTTATCAGGCCCCTCAAGCTTCCTAGCCTCTTCTGCCGTGGAGGTACTTAGGAGGCCATGTTGGAATTATTCATTCCCCTCTGTGTCCTTCAGAACGTGCCATACTCACTGAATTACATGATGGCGAGGCAGAGCCCACGTGAGGAAAAGTGGAGCTGGTGTATTTCAGAGGCTGAGCAACTTCAAAGTCAGGAGGCTTGATGGAAGGCAAAAGCATTGTCAGGTCAGCTGAGGCTATTGGTCCCCCAGTGTGTTTTTGCCCTTCCTTTGTTTAAGGCTGAAAGAGTTACAGATGACAGCATTGTGACTCATTGAGAATTAGGCTCCTACATGGCAGAAGCTTCAATGGCTAAAGCACCAACCAGATACTCCAGGGAGAAGATCTTTAACTTGGGCTTGTTGGCTTTCTTTATAAAATTTCTGCAAGTTAGAAAGGCTCCCAGCATGACACAGGAACTTTCAAGTTCTGGGTAAACACTGGGCATGCAGTGGGCTGCTGTCCTGGGGCACAGAAACTTAAAATGAGAACTGTTCTGTTCGGCAGAGAATTTGTATTCAATGTTTGGATCCTCTTGGCTCTTAATTATTTGGCTTACTACGCAGACGTTTGACTAAGCATACATCAAGCAAACAAAGGCTGAGTCAGAAGCTCTAAACAACAAAAGGACGTTATAGAGCACAGACAGCTAGCTGCTTTCTTGCTCTGCTAATAAAGGGCTCGCTCCCTCCAGATTGTTTATGTAGGGTGCACAGAGTGTCAACAGATGTGGGTCGGACTGGAAACCTTCAGACGCAATTAACCTCAGTAGCCTCATAATGCAGTCCCACCTAAAATCCACAGGCCGGCCTGTACCCCAGAAGAATCTCATAGCTAGCTCACCCCAGGATTGCAACATTTCATGAAGAATCTGTGATTAAAGCCAGACATATAGACATAAGAAACCATGTGTTGCATATTATCTCCACACATCAGTTTGAATGGTACATGTTCTACCCATGACAACACTGAAAGTTAGTACATTGTATCTTAAATTGATATATCTGTTTTGAAAGGAAACAAATGGAATTATATAATTAATAGGATTAGCCTCCCAAAATAGATTTCAGAGTGCTGTTCTCCAAGAGGGACTCTCTCCTTTTGTGGTACATTTGTTTCCAACGTGACGCAATATTCACAGTCCCAGACCTCCAAGCTTCAGCATGCACAACAGCACAAAGCTTTTAGCAGTTGATTCTCTGTTGTCTTACACCCCAGGGGAAGCTTCCTAACAAGATTCAGAGTCTTGTGAAGTTGGGGTACCACCACACACTTCTCTTGAACCATCCACAGTAGCTCAAAGAGTGCTTATTTTCTTAGTTTCTCTTCCCATTTGAGGGTTTTCTTTCTGCTTTAGGAATGTTCTGAACCTGCACATTTTTGCATAAGGGATTTTGCAAGGAAAAATTGACACACATTGGAAAGATAGTAATGTGAAAATCACATGAGTATTCAAAAAAACTAACACTGTTCTGGATCTCCTAGGGACTATAATCCTTAATTATTCTACCAAGCATTTGTCATTGTACAGCTTTCTCCAGGAAATCACAAAACCTTCCACGTTACTGGGGAGGGAGGACGTTAGAATTCCATAAACGTCTTTGGGGCCGATCCTGCAGACTGAATCCGAGGGGAGAGTGCTGCTCATCGGACTTCTCGGTAGGCACCTACACAGCAGCATTTGCGTATGGCCCCTTAGAGCCCCAGGGAGCTTGTGCCGGCTAGGCAGTGGCGGTCTAATTTGGCTGGACTGGAAACCCTGAGTCCATCCTGAAAATATGCAATCTACGTTTATCCCTGTGATTGTATAAATAGGGGTGTCCAACCCATGGCCTGTGGGCCACATGCAGCTCAGGATGGCTATGAATGCGGCTGAACACAAAATCATAAATTGACTTAAACCTTTTCTTTTCTTTTTTTTTTTTTTTGCTCATCAATTTTCATTAGTGTTTGGGTATTTAATGTGTGGTCCAGACATGCCAAAAGGTTGGACACCCCTGGTAGAATATGCCATCTTCCTGAACTGAATCATCTTCTTGGAATACCTGTAATCTTTTATGAACCCTAAAAGTTGCTCTTTAAAATCATTCCAATCTTCCCAGTCCTGCAAACCACAAAAAACTTTGCATCTACCACTGTCCATCTGGTGTTTTGGCTCATGATGACATTTGGAGAATTTTGAAGTCCAAATGTTAAAATTCGTTATTCTACTATGAAATGATATTATCTTAACCATATAAGAATCCTCTTTAATTAAAACAGATTTTATTTAATTGTTTAAACTATACTGTATCAAGAGGAGTAGTTTTAAAGTGTAAGGCATTAGCACGTTCACTTAATTTTCTGACATTTGAGATTTTCTGATGGCCTTTGATATGCCTTTTTAGTTTTCCCTGCTAATCCTCCACTGCCCCATCTCTATGGCCACTATTCTTTCTGCCACACCCATCTGGTTCTGGGTCCCTGAATACACTAGCCACATTTTTATCTTAGCCCATGGCCACCACCTTGAATTCCTTGCTGTCTTGGCCACTTCTCCTGATCGCATAATTCTTCCTGACTTCTTCATGCCTGCCTCTGTATTGATTTTATCTACCATTTCATTTGTAATCAATAATTAGGAATTTTTAATATCCTTATTGTAATACTATCAACCTTGTCTCCTAAATTAAACGGTGAGACTCTTAAGGCTGAGAGCTAGAACCTTATGCCCACAGGTTTTTAATGAAGGTTTGCAGCACATGATAAAAATCATTATCACTTCTACTAAAAGGAGCAAGACACCTCTAGCCATTCCATCTCAAACCGAATGGTCGTCAAACAACACTAAGAGCATGGCTTTATCTAGAAAATATTGTGTCTTAATAATATTTTAAGATTTGGATCTTCTACGGAGGCCTTCTGCTGATGAAAACATGGACACATTCCTAATTTTTTCTAACTTAGACTTCTAATTTTTTCTGAATAATTGTCCTAGTTATTTCATTGACCCATATAAAACATAAAGCATCATGCCCTGACTGTTAATAGGTACTCCATGTACTTACAAGCAATAATAAAGGTCTTAAATGGAAAGAGTGGTCTTGCAGATGCAACTCTTTGTCAAGATTATTCCTTAGTGTTGAAATCCTGACTGGAATGATGACAATCACAGAGTTTGCTAGTTCAGCTAAAAAACGGCTTCTGCTGTCCCACAGAAGCTCTCTGGGTCTTTTTAGCTTGTAGTTTATTGCTTTCTGAGTTCAAAAAAATTTTAAGTTGGAGAAAATAACAGCTGAGATATTTCAGACACTCATGAGAAACTTCTATTTTAATGCTGAGGCATCTGAAGGCCACTCAGGGGTCCACCCATCCCGCTCCTCCCCAAGGGCAATGTCGTAGATTTGAGAATTCTGACAGTCTTCAAGAACTACTGGGTGCATGGGGATGACCCAGAGTGTTAATTAGGAGAGCAAAGCCTGGTGCATCATTCTGAAAATCCAACGAGAGTAAGAGTTCCACTCCAGATGACTGATCATCAAATAAGAATTTGGAAGGGGTCAGAGCATCCGGAATTATCTCTCCAGATAATAGCTCTGTCTATTAGGAGCTGAGCCAAGGAGGAGAGAGAAGCCTGTCTTGCATAGTCTGGCAAGACTTAGAAACATTGGACTTCAACAGATTCTCTGTGCCTCACAAACTCATTATTATATTGCACTTAATAAATCTGCATTTGATATTTTCTGTAAGTTTACTTGAAATTTTTCACTGATTTTGATTTGTCTGCTCAGCAGTTTTGTAGTTTCCATTTCCTAAATACCTGGATACCATTTCTCATTCCTTTCATCTGCATTTGAAAAAAGTGTCTCTCTCTCTCTAATACACACACAGTCACCTGCTACCACTCTCTCAGTTGCTCCCTTATTAGAAAAGTGATCTGTATTTCTTTTATTCAAACAAATCCTGTGACTTTATGCTTTCTGCTTCCATTCCTGAAGGTCCCTTGAGGGGACTGGACTCTCTTAAAACTCTTACTCTACCTCACAATGCACATAGAAGAGGGCCAACATTCTATAGTGATGAGATTCAGGAAGATCTAGCTTGGCGTCATAGCTACTTGCTGTCTTTGTCAACTCTGAGAGATTATCCCTGAGTTCTGCTTAAAAATGAAAAAAAAATACCCACATCTGTTCCATAATATTTTTGGTAGGATTAGCTAAGACATGTGTAAAGCTTCTATAACACAGCATAGAGCATAGCAGCTATTTTTATATTTCCTTTAATTTGACAGCACTAACATAATTACAGTAGCTGGTCCTTTATGCATTTTGTCATTATTCTCTCTCCTATCATGGAGTATCAATGGATGCTATGTGCTAGAGAATAAATATTAAGGAAAATATATTTTGCTTCCCTAAACATGAGAAATGGTTTCAATCCAATCTACTCTTATATGTGCTACTCTCCCTTTACCCACAAAGTACCTAATCTCTTGGAGATATTCTACATATACTTTCTCCTCTGCTGAAGAGGTTCCTCCCTACCCCCCTGCCCCAAGGAGAAACTTCAAATGACGTCACTCTTCTCTGGGTGTTCCTGCCCCAAACTCTCCCCTCTTCTCATGCTTCCACTGCTCTGTTATTTTGTTGTTCTATAGGATTATGTGCTTAGGTGTCTATCTCTGGTTACAGACTGTGAATTCCATGTGGGAGACAGCAGTGACTAATTTTGCTTTCCCAAAATATTTCACAGGGCCTTTTATGCAGTATGTTCTCAATAAATACTTGTTAAATAACACCCTGGCCAATGTGACTCAGTTGATTGGATCATCCTCCTGGAAACTGAAAGGTCACGGGCTCAATTCCCAATCAGGGCACATCCCTAAATTGTGGGTTCAGTCCCCGGTCAAGGTGTGTATGAAAGGCAAACCAATTGATGTGTCCCTCTCACATAGATGTTTCCCTCTCTCATCCTCCCTTCCCCTCTCTCTAAAAACGTCCATAAGCATGTCCTTGGGTGAAGATAAAAAAAAAATATATATATATATATATATATATATATATATATATAATGAATGCATTTCTGAATAAGTATGCTCTGTAACTTTTTCAGTATTCTACAAAAATATCAGTTTTCCTAGAGTTCATTGTGGGGGAAAAACAACAGATGAATATAATTTACCAAAAATTACATGTGATAAGTTGTGTTTTACTTGCTCAGGTCTCTAAATGTCCATCATTTCATGCACTATTAATAATTTTCAATTTGTAACACAAAAGATAATGGCTCTTCAAGTGAAAAGTTGTATTAAAGTAACTGATGAATCTCAGTTAAACATGATTTTATTTTAATATCTAATTGTGAATGTCATCAGGAAACTTAGATAAATAGAAGTAATAAAATGGATATTTAACTTTTCATAAGGAAATAAAATTACTACTTATGGTAACCCAGCAAGATTCAGGCATTAGATATTCTTAAAATCAAAAGCAATTTCAAAAAAACCTAGAGATTGGAAGGTTTAAAGACATTTCAAATAAAACTTGACTGCTATAAATTTCCTGTAGGAATTTGGACCGAGCAAGTTTCACACAAATTGCCTTATATACCCAACAATTACTAAAAAAGGTATGTCTGTAGAAAAGTAAAAATAGAGTGTGAAGGATTTGTCCACTTTAAATGTGACTTTCCAGAAAAGTCATTGACAATATCTTTCTTCACTGATTAATGAGACCCTCTCTACAATATGAAGATAGCAATTTCAGGCAACCTCGTATTTGTTCTGTGTTATTAGGAAATTTATCATTGACTTAGAAGGTAGAGTGTTACTGTCTACATATCCACTTGAAATCACTCATAAATTTGTAAACAGTCTTGGTCTATTGGAAATCTTAATTACTCTTTTTGTTCTCATTAGTTATCCTCTTGGTTTCCACAGATAAACTTTTCCTTCTTAATCTGTTCCCCCAGCTCTTTCATATACCTGCCACCATACAAGTGAAGATAGCCCTGATCAGAGGGAGCTGAGGTGACGAATTAGCACCCGGCAAGAACCACGACTTCCTCATATTAGAATTGTACTGTCGAATTCACGAAGTATTTCAGGAGTTCACAGCTTCAGACTGAAAAAAGGAAGACTTCAGGCTCAGACTTTGGCTATAGACCAAGGCGTAGGTGGCCAAGAGACTTTCAAACTCTAAGTTACATTTTCTCCTTTTGCAATTTAAACTTAAAAGAAGTAAATAAAATCCAATTAGCATTTCTTACTGCGACTCCTCCTAGAGGAAAGATGGGAAATTCCTTTATGATGGGAAACTAAAGGCCTTGGTAGTATGAAAAATAGGATAAAAACATGCAATATAATCCCTGTGGATGCAATATAATTTCTGTAGATGGTTTTAATGTGGAAAGTGGAAAGTTGTAGGATACAAAAATCAGCTATATTTCTATACACTAACAACCAATTGTCTGAAAAAGAAGTAAAGAAAATTATCCCATTAACAATAGCATCACTGTAAAATACCTAGGATTCAATTTAACAAAGAAGATGAACAACCTGTATACTGAAAACTATACAGCCTTCATTAAATAATTAATACAGTAATAAATGAAAAATATAAAATATTTCATGCAGGATATTTAGACCCATTTTTCATGAGGAGGATCCAATACAAAATAAGCTAAAATTAGATAACCAAAGGGTTAAATTAAAAATTTAAATATATCTATCTAGATATTATATCCAAACACCAAAATTGGCTATTGAGTATGGTAGATTCTCCAATTGTGATGATTATGGTCAAATATCAGTCTGGGAATGAGGTGTCTCAAATGACAAAGAGTGTGGTTTCTGAGGAAAGAGTGGAGGGGACCTCAATGACCTTGGAAAGCTCCTGCCCTACCTACAACCTCCACCCAGACTTCATACTCCAAGATTAACTGTCACCAGGCTCTGGCAGGTTGTCCTGGAGGATCCCAGACATTGCCACATTTGGGAGCTCTTCGATCAACCATCTCATTGCGGTCTCTTTATGCCCTTTTCTGGTGGTCAGGTCAATTCTCAAATAATTTGCCAAGGGAAGAACTTTTTTTGGTTGTTGTTCTTGTCTTCCTTTCTTCACATATTCTGATCCTGTAATGCTATTTAAAAATATATTTAGGAGAAAACTCAAATTCCCCTTCTTGCTCCATAACATTCCTACTCCATTGAGCCACGGCTAACATGGACAGTGTGCTTGCAATGGAAACTGTTTTTCCCCCTAAATACCCCAATGCTCAGATTTTCATTCTTATGACTCTAGGCCTTGATTAAGACACATGTTAACAGTGAAAGTCTGTTTCATCCTAGGGAGTTTTCAGCTCAGGGTATGTGATAGGAAGATCTACACGAGGCAGTTGGTTTCAGCACGGAGAGCCGCAAATAGGTAATGTTGTCAAAAAGGAAACACACAAGGCTAGAGGGAGAAAACTCACTACCAAACAGTTAGCCCAAAGTGCGTAGGTCAGGTGTCGTAGGCAAAGAAGTCAGAGAAGATTTGACCCTTCCAAATCTGGAAATAAATGTCAACATGAGAAATGTTTAAAATAATGTATCTTGGGAACAATTTACCACACTTGGACAATTTCTGGGTGCATAAATTAAGATTAATTTTCCCTCTTTCTGTTAATATTATACCAATCATCTTTGACTTGATCCTTTTGAGAACTGCTCTTCCATCATGATCACGTTGATTTTAGCCAACCCACTGTAAAAGTTCACTCTCACACCTCCATATCAATGACTTCCTATTTTGTACTATTGTATTTTTCTCTCCCTCCCCCTAATGAAAGTCAATTAGAAAAATGAGGGCAAAAGGTTATACATACATCTGGCCCCTCGATTTAACATCCTGGTTTATCTTTTATGCTTTGGGGAAAACAATGGTGGAAGGTGGGCAGGGATACCTTACTTGTATATATTTTCAATGCAAAAAAAGAAAGTCTTCTACATTCTGTACATATGTGACATCTGAAGTAACTCAGACATGGCAACACTGAGGAAGTCATTGCTTCTTCACTTCATGTTTAATTGCCTGCGCCAGGACAGGAGGTGAAGAAAGGAGGCAGGACTTGCATGGGCTGGCACTGTTTGAGGGACTGGGCTGGAGTAGGTATGGCTTTCATTATATTTAAGTGAATTAGCCTGTTTCCTTTAAACAGGAGAGATTAACAAGCCACCATGGGCCTGCTGTAGGATTCTGACACTTTTAGTGGCTTGTGACGTATGATTTGTGAATATCAATTTGCCTTCAAAAGTAGAAAGCAAATCTACCATTAGCATGAGGTATGCCAAAAGTTGATTCTAGGTTAGCATGGTTGAAATTCATTAGGAAAGACATTTGCCAAGATGAGGAAATAAATCTTTCATTTGATTAGATATTTGGATCATTTGTAAATTCTGCTTTGGACTTAAAAATGGCTACATGTAGAAATGTAGGAGCTTAATACGAATGACTTTAATAAAGAGAATACTTCAGGTGTTGAAATTGGGCACTACGGGAACATTAAAGAAAAAGATCAGCAATTCTGAGTAAGCTCTCTTAAAACTTTGCTTTCTTAGTGAAAGAGGATGTCTTTAGGCAGTTTGACATCAAGACAAGTATTTCCCAAACTGCAAGAAAACAGAATAAATATTTTCTCCTCATATGTGATTGGGTCAAAAGTATTATCTTTGATATTAAGTAACTGACAATTTCAAGCTGAAAAAATTAATGTAAAAAAACTTTATTTTAAAAATATGTCTAATTTATCATTCCTTAAAGAGGTTACTACTAGAAAAGCACAGATTTTTCTCACTCTCTCTGTTTTTTTTTCTCTTTTGTGCATGTGTTCCTTTTTTGTCATTGGGAGTATCAAGACAACAATGATCAAAAGCTAGATTTTTGCAGCTTCAGATACAACTTTGTCGATGGTAAAGAGTGACATTCTTTGGTCTTTACGTAGTTGAAGTCGAATAAAAAAAGAATAGAATACTACACAAGGCTCTTCTAGCTATAAAATTTAATATGCTAATGGGCCATAGTGTCCAGGTTGTCTCTGCTTGACTACAGGATTTCAAATTAGACTTCCTGCATATTTTATGTTATTGAAGGGCACAATATTATAGTGATTAAGTACATGGGCACTGAAGTCACTCTCACAGGGTTCAAATCCTAGCTCTGCCATTTTATGAACTGTCAGGCTTCAGTTAAGTTTTTCAGTCTCTTAGTGGCAGATTTTCCCATCTATAAATTAGAATGACACTAGTATTCACACTCTAGAGCTATTTGAAGATTAAGTGAGTATACAAGGTGAAGTATTTAGAACTAAGCACTTGATACCATTAGCTATTATTATTAATTTATCCCATTATAAAAACAGTACTGAAACACCTGAGACTGTTTAGTCAGTTTAAACCAATCATTCAATGTTGCCTAAAACAATCCTTGTTACATTGATTTAACAAAAAAAAACTTTACTTCATCATTCAATGGATTCTGCCAACAAAAGGATAAACAATGGCACATGAAGAACTAATATGCTGATTAAAACTGAACTGCCTCAAAACGTTTTCCATGATCAACATGGAAAAATAAGGATTTTTTATGTAGTCAATCTAAGAGATTGTTGGAATATTACTGAATGCTTCATTTTATTAAATATAAAATAAGAATGAATTTAATAATATAACTTCTTCCAAATTCTAATTTTTCTCTTTCTAGTACCCAGTTCCACTGCATCACAAAATGTCACTGTTACTAGTTGAAAACTTTGTTCATTTAAGTGTCAGTTGCTAAATAAGGGCACAGGATTTTAGGAGAGTCTAGAACAGCATGCTTTTATTCTATAACATTGTCACCAAAAGGAAAAATGATATGACAATTGATGGATGGCCTTTTTTTGTGCTGAACAAAATAAATAGTGTTCAATTTCAGATTCTTTAATAGTTTAAATAATTTGAAGTATTCTTTGGAGCACAAAATATTAGGGCAAAATGCCTTTGGCTAAATGCCTCATATACTCATAGCACAGCAGGATATAACAAATAATTTCAAACCCCATGAAGTCTTTTGGATTGTGAAAAACCCAGTGACAGCATTTTCAGTTGGCCGGTACAATGACCACTTCGGACTAATAAATTACGGCCAATAACAGTGGTTACATACTGCTGAGCTCAGCTGAACAGATTCTGGTTAATCTTATTCAGTGACTTCGAAGCCTTCAGTGCAAAGAAGAAACATGCATACAACACTCACAGAGGGGAAAAAAGAAAAGATGCATCAGAGGGTGTGCTAACCACTTTTAATTTTTATTCATGTTTCCAGAGTCATTTTCCCCATGACCTGGCAGGAGACAGGTCCTGCGCTACGAGGGCTGTCCGTCCGGGCTTGGGTATCTTTGGAGGCCTGAAGAAATGTCATGACGCCAGGAGGGGCCTATCACTTTCCTACCTATGGAACACCCCAGGTGGACGTGGTCACAGCTTTCCTGTGGGCCAGTCCCAGTACCTGACAAAAGGGTCATTTACAGGAACCGAAACAAAACTAATTTCCACAGCTGAGAGAAAGAGCTTCTCACACACACAAAAAAGAGGAATTCTTCTCCGTAACAGATAAGACATGAAGGGGCTGCTTGAGTTCAAAAGAACGTTCCCAAGGAAACGATGGAATCTCATCAATATTCCCTTTTCCATGTGTCCAGCTTTGGAAGCTGCGCCACGGCCTTGAGTGGTCACGTTGAGGGCCAGGCTCCGGCCAACACTCTTGGGGTTAGAGGCGGTTATACACAAATTCCTGTGGCTTTAAAAAAAATAGGGAGGAGCCCCAAATCTCTGAGAGTTTGTTTATACTATTGTCATTTGGTGTAGCATCCAAGCTCTTCCTCCTACATAGCAGAGGGAGAGCACTCCGACGTGGGGACAAACAGCCGGCTTTGGTAGGTACCGCGTCTTTCCTGCCCCTCACCCAGATTTAGCACGTTTACAATAGTGAGTTGAAAACTGATCTAATCTCAGATTTATTGGAAAATCTCCCACCAACCAAGAAGTATTTAAACATTAGCATATGTTTTAACTTCAAAAATGACTTCCTTTTTATACTGGCAGTTTCCCCTTTGCCACAATGTGTGTAAGCATGGAAAACCTGCAAACATGGCCTCTACATAAGAAATTCATCCTGCCCAAACACCTCTGGCCTTTCGTCCCATCACATCCACACGTAACTTATGTCACCCCTAATTTTACTGTTTTTTAGAGGTCTGTTGGGATTCAGAAATGCTTGGGGTGTTTCCTGAAGTTCAGGTTTCCTTGCATGTACCCCTTATCCACCCTTCTTCCCCTAGCAGTACTTCTGGAATAGGACTTTATAATTTGTATTTTGAGCAAACATTCTACTTATTCTGATTGCATGATCCATAGGCCCACATTTGAGAAATACCTAGTATTGCATATGATCAGAGATTTCAAATCTGGCCTCTTTCTCCATTTGCTTCAAACCTCTTTTCTAAGTACTTGTTAGAGGAATCTTATTTTTACTAAGGGAAATGGGTAGGGACTAGATCTCAAACTGGAACTCACAACTGTCTCTCAATAGCCATTCCATTGCTAAGAAAGTTTCAAAAGCCTCCTCTTGATTTGGAAGGATGCATGCTATTTGCCTGGTCTCAGGGAATATAAATAGAAATCTTTGAATGCTACCAGGGCTGGCGGATTGGCCCTCATCTCTAGCTCATTCACATTAATCCTGGGTTGGACCTTGTAACCGCGCCCCTTGCAGCAGAGCACGATTCTAGGTTGCACCCGCCTTTCCCAGTATCCCCACCGTGACCTGTCTTCCCAGGTTACCACAGCCCCGGCACTCCGTGAACAACGAATGTGAAAGAGAAAAAGGAGTGAGCTCATAACAATACATTTGGAGATGCCTCGGCTCAGAAAAAGCCCCGTTGCCCTAAGACAATGCCACACATTCACCTACTGTCTAAACTTCCCTAGCCCCTGTACGTGCGAGAAACTAATCTTCTGTAAAAGAAAATGCCGGTTTCAAAACTATGCTTTTTTTCCAGGCCTTAAAAATTCAAGTGACATAAATACTTGTGATACTAAATTTGGAGAGTTGCACTATTATGGAAACATTTTTAGATGTGCAAAGCTGAAACATGGGGTGTTATGTGGATTTTATCCCTGGTAAGAGAGGATAGATGGTGCAGGGTGTCAAAGACAGCAACCAAGGTACGCCAACTCCAACAGAGTTAACCACGGAGAAACTTCAGAGAGGGCACCCACATTTTAATTGTCCAGTTATTAAACTAATTATCCATTTATTAAATGGATCTTCTATCACCCTTAACTAGAAAGGATCCCCTTTGGGTTGGAAAGGTTCTCATGGGTTTAGCATAAGACTTTAGGAGAGTAGCTCTTGGACCCACAAGGAGGAAGAGAACAACTCCTTTTAATTCAGATTGAATTTATGACCCAGTGGAAAACCAGACCGCCGATATAGCTAGGTTCTGCCCTGCACCATCAAAGTCACTCCTTTGTATTCATAGCGCCCAGCAGTAAAGGTAAAAATATGCACCATATTTTTAAACAATGTTTTACAGATAGTCATTGAAACTGAACAATTTAGGCTAAACTAAAATTTGAGGTTCCACTGGGAGCCTGACACTTTGCTAGATATTTTTACATAAATTATCCTAATCTTCATTCATCAGGTGAAGGCTCAGAAGCTCAGACACCTATCTCAGTCACACAGTTGATAAGAGGTGGATAATGTGTTTGAACTCGCCTCTGTGAGTCCCTGCTTAGTGCTTTCTACGATAAGATACTGTTTGGTCAAATTATCCTTACTTTGGACCACATAAAGCTTTCATAGTTTACAGTATTAGTTTACTGTGGCTGCTGTAACAAAATAACCACAAAACTGGTGGCTTAAAACAACAGAAACTCATTCTCCCACAGTCCTGGAAGGCAGGAGTTTGATATCAGGTTCACTGGACTGAAATTAAGACGTCGGGGTCCCCAGGGGAGAACCAGTCCACGGTCCACATCCCTTGACTCAGGACTCTTCCGCTCTCTTCAAAGCCGACAACAGAGCCTCTGCAAATATCTCCCTCTGCTTCCACCATCAAATCACCCTCTACCTTCTATGTCTGTATTTAGTCTTCCACTGCTTCTACGTTATAAAGATATTTGTGGCGGTATTTAGGGCCTGTTTGGATAATCCAGGATAATGTCCTCATCTCAATACCCTTAATTTAATCACCTATGCAAAACTTTATCATGTTTTATATAGTAGAAGTTTACTATACTCATGGAATAGTCATGGGTTCCAGAGATCAGGACCCGATATCTTCACATGGCCATTATTCCTCATACTTCAGTCTACATTCTAGACCCAAGAATTCACATCCATCCCATATATAAACTAAATTCACCCCCACCCCCCAAAGTTAACACACATTATAGCATAAGCTCCAGTCCAAAATCTCATTTAAATAGCATCATCTCAAAAACCCAAATCTCATCATCTAAATAATCTAAATCAGGTATAGGTGAGACTTTGGCTATGATCCATCTTGAGGCAAAATTTCTCTGTTCTGGATCTGTAAAACTAGAAAATAAGGTATCTGCTGCAAAACATAATGGTGGAATAGGCATAGTACAACAATTATAGACATTCTCATTACAGAAAGGGAAAAATGGAAGGAGGGAAGGCCTCTTTAGTCCCAACCAATTTCAAAACCAGCAGGAAAAATTCAACTATGTTCCGAAGCCCACTGTGGCTTGAGGGTCCTTCCTCTGGGCCTACGGTTAGGTTCTCCGCCTCTGCACCTGCGGTTCTGCTTTCTATGCTCACGGCTCTGTGGTCACCATGATCCTTCCTTTTGCTTGCAAGCTCCATGTGTCTGCAGCTGAATCGTTTTATCAGCCTATTTCCTGACTATAAAATTTTGGGAGTCTGAGAGCTTTCTTTAATTTTGACCTTTCTGTCAAAATTCTGTCTCTTTCACTCTAAGCTGGCAGTGTTTCTGCTGATATAACATTCTGAAAAACTTTGTGTGTCTCCTGCGTATATCGCAGGCATTCATGTCGGGAGATAAGAGGGTCCTCCCGAGATCTTCCTTTGATAATCTCTACTCCTAGCTTTGTGGAGATGGTTGGGGGAATCCATCAGTCCCATGCCTAATCTTTCAGCACTAGCCTAAGTCATTCAGCTGCATCCTCGGCCTTTTCTTTAGAGCACACTTTCCTAATAGAAAACTTCCTAATTTAGCCTCTTTTGCAATCTGGATAGGCTGAGAAATTTGCAAATCATCAAGGGCTGGTTCTATTTTGTTTAACACGTCTTTCTTTACTTTACCTCCATCTTCTTAGGTTTAACTATAAGCAGTGAGAAGAAACTGGGCTTCATCTTCAAGATTTTTCTCGGAAATCTCATCAGCTAAATTTCCAAGTTCATCTCTTTCAAGTTCTGCTTTCCACGCAACACTAAGGCCCAGTTCAACTAAGTGCCTGCCTGCCCCATTATGACAGGGATTGCCTTCCCTCTGGTTTCCAATGACATGCTCCCACCAGGAGCACTTTTAATAGTTACGTTTCCACCAACATTCTGTTTATGAAGACATACGTATTCGCCAAGATGGCCTAGGCTTTCTCTGCTGTGCTCTTCTCTTCCTTCCGAGCCCCCACCAGAGGGCCCTCAATGTCCGTATTTCTACCAGAAGAAGTCTGTTGGAAGCAATGTAGGCACTTTCTATCATGTTCCTCAAAATTCTTTCAGCCTATACCCTTTACCCAATTCCAAAGCCACTCCCACATTTTTAGGCATTTGTTATAGGAGCACCCCACTTTGAGTATCAAGATCTATACTAGTTCCCTGTGGCTGCTATAACAAATTAGCAAAGATTGGTGTCTTAAAACAATAGAAATTTATTCCCTCATAGTTCTGCAAGCCGGAAGTCCAATATCAGTTTCACTGGGGCCAAATCAAGTTGGCAATAGGGCCAAAATCCTTCCCTTGGCTCTAGAGGGAAAATCTGTTTCTCTCCTCTGCCAGCTTCTACAGCTCCAGTCCTTGGCTCATGGCTCCTTCATCTGTCTTAAAAGCCAAAGCACTGTGTCTGCAAATCTCTCTTTCTCTGCTTCCATCATCAAACCCTTTTCTGCCTTCTCCATGGGTTTAATCGTTTTCTGTCTCTCTTATAATAAGGACAAGCGATCATATCTGGTGCCCACCTGGATAATGCAGGATAAGCTCCTCCTCTCAAGACCCGTAACTTGATCACATCTGCAAAAATCTGATCATATAGAGTAACATTCACAGGCTCCCGGGGTTAGGACCTGATATCCCCGGGTGGCCCTTATTCTGCGCACTACATCTGTTATATCCTAACAGGCATGCTCCTGGAGTCAAGTCCTTCATCTGGAAAATGAGCATATGGAACAAAATTTTGATTTATCATTTAGTTCATACACCCATGTCCTAGATTAAGCCTCTGAGAGCAAGATAAAGTAAAGACCTGCCTAGGATCGCCCAGCAAATGCGTCCACGTAGCCAAGACTTTGAACCATATATGTCCCTTTACTCCTACTCTTTGCAGTTCATTGTTCTTCTTCTCTAAATGAATTACCAAGAACTGCTGGTTTCTTAATCGTTACCAAACTACCCCAGAACCCAAACGCAGCTCTGAAACCACGCATAACTACCTCACAGCCAGCCTCAGCTTTCAGGTGGAGTCCAGTCATCATTTCTGTCCACCGAACACAGCCAACAGGAGCCTTAGGCAAGTTGGAGAAATATGGAAAACAGTCCGTTCCAAGAATTACACACTATTTCCATTCACAAGTTTGTACGAAATTAAATAATAAACAGTCATTGAAGTAATTGATGGCCTTCACTTATTTTCTAAGTTCTCAGAATTGCAGGACTTAGAACCAACCGAAATCATTCAAACATAACTGATTTCTACCGTAGTTGCTCAGGCAGGTAGTGCATTAATCGCACTTCCTAGGTCAGGTGACTATACCAAAGAGAGTCTTGATGATTTGTGTCAAGGACACAGTTGCAAAGAGCAATTTACTGGATAAACACCTAGAAAGGGGCCATTATAGGCCAGACACTGCATCAAGAGCTTCAGGCAAAGGTCAGTGGGGTACTCCCAGCCCTCCCCCTCAACTAGCTCTCTGTGTATGAGGAAGCAACATGGGTAAGTTAATCAGATGTGAGATCGTGTTAAAATATTAGATACAGGGCTCTGGGGAGCACAGGTCTTTGGGGCAACAAAGCGGTCAGGAAGGCTTTCCAGAGATGACATATTCCTGACGCCTGAAAGGAAGCAGCCCCGGGGCCAGCAAAGGAAGGAACATCACCCCTACTAGACCGAGTAGTCTGTGCACATGCTGCATCTGAGGGGACGGGCATGTTTCGGAACCAAAATGAGCTCAGTGTGCCCGCAGTGGGGGTATCGTAAGAAATGAGGCGGGACGAGGTCGGTAGGGAACAAATCATGACATGCCAAAAAAAAAAAAAAAATTTAGCTGTTTTTCTGATGATGTTGGGGAGACACGTAAGAATTTAGTAAGAAACAAGCCGGTTTAGGTTTGTGCCTCACACAGGCCAGACTGGCTAAGATTGGGGTGGTTTTGTAATGGGTTACCTGAGAGTGAATAGGGCGCTATGAATGATTTGCTAGAACAAGGGGTGCACACTGAAACTGTCCCAGGCACACCAAGACAGAGGGCCACACTAGCTGAGACTGCCTCGGTTTGAGTCCTCAACCAGTGATGCTGACTCTCTGACTGGGGGGCTGGCATCATAACCCTAAAACTCAGTTTTCTCAACTAAACATCACATGGCAGTGACCAGGAGTATTTTATCTATTTCTAACAACCATGCGATGAAAACATTCAAGTGCTTTATTACCTATAAAATGAAGTGTGGTGATAGAATATCAGTTTTCTCTTTAAACTTGTTATCATCCCATGACTTAGCTATCTTTTCCTTAAGTGGTATCCTTAAAAACAACACAGTAATCATAGCTTAAACAGTAGAGAACGGACATTTCTGAGCTCTTAAAATGTGCCGGGCCCTAAACCGGCAACTTTACATTAAGAGCCTCATTTGTATGTTTACAAACCCATCCTTCCAACGTGATTGAGGTGAGTGATATTACTGTCCTTACTTAAAGTTGCAGAGATCAGGACCCAGGGAGACACCTGTCCAAAGCCACACAGTTTAGGAACCTAGATTCTACATCAAGAAGTTCGTCTCCAAGGCACAAGGCCTCGACTGTGGGCTCAGCTGCCAGCAAGCTGTCTGTGTCCTGCTCCTAGTTTATTCTCAAAAGAAGTAGTTAAGCAAGCTCTTTTGCAAGATGAAGAGCTCTGGTCTACTTTGTTTCTTTTCCTACCTACCTACATCAAGTCAGTCTAAGACATTTGAGAACAGGAAAGACAAGGAAAAATACACAAGGGTGGCAGGTAACTCTGAAGCTTCCAGAGTTTCCTTGGGGACCTACTGTGAAGGGGCAGACCCCTCCCCAGGGACATGCACACATTAACTTCTGCAGTGGGAACTACTAAGTTTTTTAGTTATGACCATTTAGCAAATTGGGAACGCTGAAGACGGCGGCGTTTGGTGCATGTCAGAAGAACTACCGTTTCATGCTCCTAGTATAACATGAGCACCGTTTTTTTCTTCCAACCAAATTACAATTTTAATGTATTTAGGTTCTATCAATTATAGTGTAGTTCATATTTTTTTCCCAACTATTCCCCTGCTTTCTCTTTGTTTCTTCTTTAAAAAGTAGAAGAAACAAATAAAGGCCGATCTCAAGTGAAAATCGTGCTAACCTAATTAGCAACACATTTAAGTTCTCAAATCTAAGGATATTTCCATGTTCGCTCCCACATGATAGTACATTTCATGTATTTTGCATTGTGTTTCATAACACACCTACTAGTTTGTCAATCCTGCTCCAGCCCGTTGGACTGCCTGTTGTTCCTGAAAACCTCACGCAAGGTTCTGTGCTTTCTGGAAGGATATTGTTGCTCCTCTCTTTTTACCTAAGTCTATGTCTAGTCCCGTATCCTCAGTGTGACCCCCTCAAGTCGCCCACCCCTCCCTCTCTTGCAGGTTGCTGGTTTCTGCCCTGCTTCTTTGGCATGTGGTATAAATGGCCTTTTATTATCTTCCAGCTCCCTGTGACATCCTCCTGTCTCTGTCTCTGGATCGCAAACTCTTGGAGGGCATGGGCCACAAAGGTCACAGGCGTAGGTTGAGAAACAAGACACTGAACTGCAGAATTTACTGAAAGCTGAGCAACTGTGATAATCCTGGTTCAAAACCATATCGTAACTTGAAATGTTAGATTTGTTTTGAAATACTTAAAAACTGAGTCACTTTTCCTTTTGCCTTTTAAAAAATCATCCGTCTTCTCCCAGTCTCCACAGTTACCTGTTTGGGCCCGATTTTTGCTCTTTTGTTCTCTTTTGTAGTTGTGTCCTTGAACATATTTGTTATCTTCTGTTCTTTCTTTTCAGCTCTTACATGCTTCCCAAGTTACTTTCAATTTGCAAACCTCTGCAGCTAGTCTCTCAATGAACGAGACTTCTATTCTTTCCTCCAAACTTCACAACATTATAACACTGCAATTCAAAATCTTAAATAATTTCAGAGGTTCTAATACTTCCCTTTTTAAAAAATACCAAGTGTAGTCCTTATTCCTGCCTCTTTCTTCAATTCCCATGTTTTAACTTCCACTTCATTAAATCGTGTAGTTGCTTTTCTCATGCTTTCCCTTCAAACAAGGGGAAGCATCATAGTTTGTTTGTTTTTTATAGCATCCACTTGATGAGGGCTTACCATGTGCCAAGCGCCATTAAGCCAGTGCATGCATTAACTCCAGCTTCATCAAACCTGCCACCCAGCCTGGGCTCAGAGGCCTTTTCCATGCTTTTGGGGGACACACCAGACTCGCCCCGTGTGGTTCCCTCCCTCCCACCTTCCAAAGGCTCCTCTGGCCATGAGGCTCGGAAGAAGTTCCCAATTGTTTTGCCACAGAACCCCCAAATTTTCATCATCTCCTTGTTTACATGATCAGTTTTGGGCATTTGGAGAAGGACACTCCGTGAGAGCAGAACCAGCGTTGTTTTTCTCGGCGTTGTTTAAGTGTCACACAGTATCTGACACAGAGCAGGCACTCAATAAATTTCTGTTGAATGAAGGAATGACCTCATTAAATCTTTACCATGTAGGAAAGAGGTAGGGCTTATGAATATCCTTGTGTTACCGATGACAACTTGCCCCCCTAATATACTATTCTCTGGCAGTGTGGACCTCAAAGGCACCCACTCCTGCGCCTCCAAAGCTCACTCCCAGTCCAGGCCCGGACTTGGCATCACTTTTGAGTCGAGTCCACGCTGTCGGTCCCTCCAGCCCACTGCCTGCAGCAGAAGCTCGGGCGTAGCTTTCCTTGCTCTGATTCCCTGGCTGCGATGACTTCAGCGGGATTCCTTTTAGATCACAGGTTCTCATTTCAGTTCATTTAACAAGCAGTCAAATGCCAGGGCTTGGGTTATATTTCCCTCACACCTTTCTTGTCATGGCAGCCCTTGCGCATTGCTACTCATTAGCTTGATTTCTTCCCTGGGAGTTCAAAACCCTTGTCTCCATCACTCCAGCCAAACATCTCCTCCTCCCTTCACAGTCTGTCTAAATGCTCTATGGCCTCTTCTGCTTTTCCTCTGGCTTTTAACATCCAAATTACATGCCTTTTACCATCTCTCTTGCTTCAGCTTTAAAGCACTGCTGTACTTTTGTTCATTAAGCATCCCTAACACTCTTTTTTTCTTATTTGTGCAATCATATCCTTCTACAGAGATATTCAAAAAAAGCCCTATAACTTTGTTCTACTACAATGACAATGACTGTTATTAATAGCATTGTATTTAAATATAGTTCACTTTACATCATAAGTAGTGCAATTTAGGATCCATGTATTACCATTTTCTGCCATTGCAAAATGTTAATTTTTCTTTTAATAATTCTATCAATAAACCAAAGCTATTTAGGCTTTGTAAATATAGTTACATCTATGTCACTATGTAATTTCAAACCAATTGTAAAAAGGAGCTTGGCATTTAATTATTAAAGCAACAACAAATTTAACATATGTGAATAGTCAGCTTCTGCATATAATAAAAATAATTTGGCAGTCAGTGAGAGATGTGAACACAGGTAGGCTTTTAATTAGAATTCTAACTTCTGTCAGCATCTCAAAATCTTTCTAATAAAGATGTGTACATGTCTATATTTGGTCAGCCTGGAGTGTACACACATGTGTATTGTACATTTTCCCCCTTTGATAACCACCATTAATGAGAATGTGGGTTTCATTTTAAAGAGTTATATTTGGCAGGGTTATACCGAGAAGCTTTGTAATCTAGGGGAAATTCTGGAAGCAGGAAATATTAAAGACTTCTAAATTAGTATTCATGTTCTTTGAAATAAATGATGACTCAAACAGAAGAGGAATAATTATTTGACTTCCTCAATCATTTTCACTTTCTTCCTCTTATAAGCGTCCAGACAAACGCAAAAGACAAGGGAACGGACAAAGTCGCTCCTACGTGTTGCCTGTACTAGAAGGATTTGAAAGAAAGGTAAAATGAACCAGCAGGGAGAGTTCCTGGGAGCAAAACATTTAACCTGGAGGAAAAATGCAGAGTCACCGGACAGCCAGCAACCCTGCTCAGAGGGCGCTTACCTGTGGCTTGTCAACTCTACTAACGGGCACAGCTGTGAGACACTGGCCTGAGTGCTGAGAGAAGGGTGACTCCCATGGTGACTCAAAATTAGAAAAGGCTCCCCCTGGAGTCTGTTGGACTTGCTGAAGACTTTTATGCATAGACTATTAACTACCTATTTTGGATGCTACACATTCAAAACTGGCTAGGCTGCTGGCTCGCCCTGTACCATGGGATGCTAAGCATTGATAATGGATGAAACGGTATGTAAGGGGTTTAGAAGCCAGGGAGGAGGGAAAAAGAGGAGAGCAAAGGAGGAGAAAATAACGGAGTGGTGAAGGGGTGACAACGTGTCAGGGATTCACGAGGCCTCAGAGGCAGGCTTCTCACAGGGGGGCGATAGTTCAGAAGTCAAACTGCCTCAGGACAGAACTATTAGCAAGAAGTTGATGGGCCTTGAGTTGTAAAGACTCTATGAATATGTCAAGTTATCCTCAAACAGGGCAATGCCTTGGAAAAGGTTAAGGATGAACTGCCACAGAGGTTTGCCAGGGAAGCACATTAACTTAAGGGCCTTGAAAGAAAATAAGTATTGAAAGATGCCTTTTTTTAAAAAAGTTCTTAATTTTGTAGTTAACCTTTACTATGGAGAATTAAGCTGCAGTTAAATGACACCGTTCACAATCAAGTTATAGCGTTAATTTAATTTTTAGGTTATATTTAGTTGACAATTACTTGAAGTTGGGGATATATCAACTTAATATTTCACCCCTTCTATTCTGATTAACTAAAGGATTCATTAATATCACGATATCATTATTCATTGTAGGAAGCATGCCAGACATTTGAAAATTCCTCATTAATGATAACACACATACTGACAGATTAGATATAGGTAAAGTTGGACAGATTTAGGGTGAAGAGTTATTACGCGAACTATAAAATGAGGCAATGCTTTATGGCCGGCACTATGGATCTATCAAATGGTAATTGGATGCACGTGTTAGCAGCAGTAAAAAGTCACTGTCCAGTTGTCCACCTTACATGGGAATCTACTCTGTGTGTCGTCTTTGATTTATTGATCCAATTAGAACACAATGTTCAAAGAAAGAACACAACTGACCTGATTTAAAAGCCAGGGAGCCTTTAAGACCATTATTCGGTGGGTCACCTGGCTCCCTTTTAGATATTTTAAAACCTTCTATTTGCGTAAAATCTGTGCTAATTAAATACTTGGTTTGGAACTGTATCTGTAAAGCATGACCGTTTTGTGTTCATTAATTCGGTATCAGAACGTCACCGGTGGCTCCCCAAGATAGAGCCTTGTTTTCTTTCACTAACACTAAAGGCACATTTCTAGGTTATCACTTGTTATACTGACTGACAGGCAGGGGTAAAGGTAGCAGGCACTGAAAAAAAAGAGTGCCAATTATGAAAAGTAAACATTTTTAATCTGCAAACCCAAGTAACAAACACCAGTGGTCAAATGGCAAATGTAAATGATCTTCAATCCTTGTAATATACCATGAAAAATTAAGGTACTTCTGCAGAAAGGACTTGAGACAAGATGAGGTTCATTGTTTTTCCAGACAAATAGAACTGTATTAAAATTATATAAACATGAATTTTGTGTGCCATCATACTGGAAAATTAAAAGAGGACTTTAATTTCTTGGAGGGAAATGCTAATATTTTACTGACTTATATTAAGTGAACATCAACTATTAATGCTGACAAATGCTGGAACAGTAATACTAAAAACGTCATCTGAATTACTCTTCATTGCAAAGTTCACAGAATTAATGTTAAGATAGATTAAAATCACTTTGAACTAATACACATGCATTCATCTTCCTTCTGAAGCATAATAAAGAAATATCATTTGTACTACAGTTTTGGATAAGCATATAGACATTTAAGGCTTAGGAAAGATATAGATATTCATAGGCAGCTCATAAATGTAAGGAACATTAGCTCCATTTCAAATGAGCTGTCAACTTTTTTTCCCAACATTTTGGCTTGTGGAAAGTCAGACATTTATATAATAAATGGGGTTTGCCTCTGAACATTAAGGTAATTGTGCAGGAATTTAAAGTGCTCATTCATGTTCTATAAGTTCATTAAACACTGAAAAAAATGTACTGGAATAACACTTTTTGCTCTAAACTGGATAGTAAAAATGTACAAGAAATATGCATACAATGGAATTTCCTTCATTCAATAAGACATGATCCTTCTTCTTTTCAATTCTGTGCTTAAACACATTTTGAAAAACCTGTTTGGAAAGAGTAGTCCATATCTTTGGGTAACAGATTACCCAAGACCTAGAGATCAGCATCTCTGAATTCTCGTACTTTAATATTGGCGTGTGATTTCTGTTTTTTCTTGTTTTTTTTTTTTCTGGTAGATGGTTGTAAATCAGGTTTATGAAGAGGAAACTCTCTGTAATTGTGCATTTTTAATGGATTTATGATAAAACCATCAAAGTGGAGGGTCCATATGGTAGGAATGCAGTAAAGGTAACAGGCACAGTGTCACGTAAACATTAAATCCAAAGCCTTCCGCCTTCATAAATCCTCGATGCTTGTGATTAAATGCTGCTGGTTATAAATTATGCAACCAAACTCTAGAAACAACTACAACTTAAATAAGACACCAGTGGGAACCTTCAGTTGTCTACCGGCTTCCTTTCCTAGCAAACTGTTGTATTATTTTTAGGAAATAATATTCAAGTCCCCATTTTCCTTAACAATTGTTTTCTCACTTTACTGAACTTCCTACAGTAAGCTTTCATCATGGTTAAAAAGTAATAATACAGACCTTTAATTCTAAACAATAATCTTTCATCTTTATGGGGTAAAGTGCCTTTTTGATTTGCACACTCTTTTTAAAGCTTTTTGTATCTGATCTATCTATCTATCTTTAGGACTCTTAAGATTTTGCTCCATTTTGAGTCATATCAGAAGTTTCTGCAAAGGCCCAATTTCACACTGGTACTTACAATCAAATTATTTTATTACACATGGAATCAATTAAACATTCAGCCTTCAGCTGTAAACAATTACTATATGCAATGACATTTGTGGAGTTTTCTTAAATAGTCATGTATTTCTAATGCCCTCTGTTGAAATGAGTGAGATTGATGTATGTGTATTTTGTGGACCCATAAGTGATTATATTCCCAAACATAATATCAAACAAGATTTTTCCCCTAGAGGGTGCCCAGCAGAGTCTGATATCACCTGTAGTGATACCTTTGAGGCAGTTCATTTCTCTTCCACCTTCATTTTACTCCCGTTTCCATTAAATTCTGAAGCCCTAGCAAGGGCTTCCTAGCAAGTTGTCCACTTGCTAGGTTGGTATTCCTAGCAAGAAGCAATTGCATTTTTGCATAACATGTCTTCGTAGAGTTTGGGGGTATCTAATTCTAATGCATTGGTATTCGTGCTGCCAGTGGCAGAGAGGCAGACGGAATGAAGAGCGATACGACGGAGTAGACTGAGGCTTGAGTTTCAACTCTGCCAATTCTAGCTGATGGCCTTGGATGATTTACTTTTTTTCAGCTTAGTTTTCACATTTGAAGAATGCTCATAGTTATATCTAAATCATAGGACTCTTGCAAGTGTTAAATGAGATAAGGCACATATTACATATTACATGCTGATTTCTCTGTTGTCTCCCACACTTTTTTTCTGGAAAGGCTCTGAAGCACAGTGGCTTTCCATTTTGAGACTATCCAGCCTTTGTTGTCTCAAGTTTAGGGATACATTTTCTTTGCACTAGACTCCCCTTTTCTCCAAGTGACAACCATGGGGGAAGCTCACAGCTGTTTTACTTACGTTCAGAAATAAGTCCACCAGTCCCAGTTGCAAGGGTCCCTAACAGCTGTATCCAGCCTTTCTAGGAGGCCAGCACTGGAGCTGAGTGGTAATGTTTCAAGGGCAAAGCTCTAGATGTAAAGAATGATAAAACAAACCTAAATGAGCCCGAGCACATCTAGTGACAGACACACCCCAGCTATTCTAAATTATTCAGGCTTTCTCAGACTTCTGACAGGGGAAACACAATTCATTTCTGCTCTCCTTTATTCTAGTATCCTATAGTGGCTAAGAAGAAAAAAATACTCCCCCCTGCCCCCCCCCCCCCCCCCCCCAAAAAAAGGAAATCATAGTAATCACCAAAATTGAGAAGAGTTTCTTTAGCACATGTAATATTTTTAGAACCTTCCAAATTCTGGGAACCAGCTTTGGAGGTAGAAGTTAAAAATGATTTTGCAATGCTTTGGGGTGATTTCCTTACTTCCCTTTTGTTAGCATTTTGTTGGCAAAAAGCCAGTAAAACAGTTGTTTAATCAAGCTTCTGAACATCACAAACATGTAACCTCTTAGATAAGCTGTTATTGTATTTTAGCAGCAATACTAGGGTCAAAAGTAACAAAGAAAATTAAGCTTCAAATAAGCAAACCTCAAAAGAACAGCTTTGTGTATTGAGAGTAATTAATAACTTGTTTAGGAAAATGTTACTGAAATGTGGTTTTTGGACAAGGAACTAACACTCTTCAGAGGTTAGATACCCTAATATTTAACAGGCTACCATTTGGTGGGCTGGCTGGCTGGTTACCCTGTAGGCATGGCAAAAGTTTGTTCACATGTAATTATGGAACATTTAGACAATATCTTAATGATACCGTGGAGTTCAGCTGGATCAGCCCAGCTGGAAATTGCAGCAGCGTTCTGATTACCTGGCCACATGTGAAATCAAGGCTTTTTCAACCTCTACTTTTCACGTGCAATGTCTTCATACAGATGTTCTTGAAAAGCCTAAATTATTTACTGTTTGACATTATTTAACAGAGTGAGGCCCTCCCCCTTTCATTTCCAGCCACTCATTAAGATTGCATTACTTTATAAGATATTGTAATTTTAACAAGAACTGTTAGTATACTTCATCATCTGGAAGAGATGTTAGTCCATTTGGACAGTTAGGATGAACATTTCCCATGCTTGTTTCTAAGCAATGAAAGTTGTATACTTTTTCTCTTTGCAGATAATTCTTAACTGTAAAAACGTAATTCTGTGTGTACCCTGAAATCATTTTACTAAACCATTAATCACACAGTGATTGTTATTTTAGAAATTAGTAATTTCAGTTGCATAAATAAACTAGTGTGGACTGGTCCTTGCAGCACATCGTAAAGACACTTACTTAACACATAACAATAGCACAATCCAGTTAGTGTCAAAAAAAGAAAAGAAAGTTTGCTCAAGGGTAGCACGCCAAAATTTTATTATATTTCTCTGACTTATCTTTATGAACTAAAAATACAAAAAGAATTTCAGTCCATGGATACCATTTATTTAACCTCTCAGCCCACTCTTCAGTGAAGGACCACTTCTTCCCCATGGCCCTACCTGGATGGCAACACACCTACTGAACAAAGTGTCACATTTTTCATCA
Organism: Pteronotus mesoamericanus; assembly: GCF_021234165.1. Taxonomy (NCBI): domain Eukaryota; kingdom Metazoa; phylum Chordata; class Mammalia; order Chiroptera; family Mormoopidae; genus Pteronotus; species Pteronotus mesoamericanus. The sequence continues at coordinate 778,629 of NW_026555123.1, forward strand.
ACCAAAGCATCTATAGGGAGAGAACCTAGGGAATTCAGGCAACAGTTGAAGAAATCTTTATCATAAATGACATTAATTCCAGCCACTTTCTATACATCAGAATGGAAAGCATGTATAGGCAATGAGCTTTTAACACCTTTAGTATTAAACGTAAAATGGAATACTTCAAAATCCCTCTACAACTATTATTACTTGTAAACATACTGCTAATTTTAGTAAATGGAAGCAGCAGCTAAGGAAAAACAGCAGTTAACGTTGAATGTATGTGAGCCCCCAAATAAGAAAACGAAGTCTTCATTCTTGTCAATCTCTATTTAAAAAGAAACCGCTAAGCTCTGGTTAACTGTTTTTCCCATCCCTACCAGACACTTTCTGGGCCAAGGGATCTTGAAATGTTCACCCCATGTACTGAAGTTAACTGGCAAACGTGGTTCAAATTCCCAAACAGCTGACACAAAAAGGTCCCTATAAGAGGTGATATGAAAGTACATTGAGATGATGCTAACTGGTCATTAAAGACGTTGAAATGTCTTTGTCTACCATCTGCAGTGTGCCACTGTGTGGCCTCGCGACCCTTTCAAACAGCCATCAGTAGACCTGTTTCCACGTCTCACCGTGGAAAGGGCCTCGGAAGGGGAGCCAGCAGAGTCGCCCGGCTTCGCTGGACCGATTCAAGAAGAGACACAATGTCCACCCTCCCCTTCTAGCGCTCCCACCCCTTCCCTGCCCACAGCCCTGCGAGGAAGAAAGAAGAAAAGGAGCTGAAGAAGCAAAGAAAGAAAGGAAAACAGGGGAAAGAAATCCAGAAATCCAGGGCATAATTGGAATAAGGAGAAAAACCTCATCCTACACCATCAACTACATACAGCCATGGAAACAGACTTGTGACTTTTACTTTGAAAATAGAAGAATGACAATGGAATTTGTGTGAGGTCTGTGTGAATCCAGCCCCAGATGTTCACAATGCTGTAGTAGTAGGGCTCTGCAATATGAGCGGTTTCCGAAGAAACGGTACAACAGGACACCACAAAGCAGCGCAGATGCTATTGACAACTCAGACAGGAGCATCATGTTACCAAGAGAGAAGGCAGGCCCAAGACTAATAGCGGTGCCGGAAAAGCGGACTTCGTGGACTGCAATCACTCAAGCCAACATGAGGGGACCCCCCCCCAAAAAAAATCAAAACCAGAAAAACGCTTTCGCTCCTATCTAGAGAGAGGTGGTGGGGTAAAGGGATGGGGGTGGGGAGCGAGGGGAATTGACTTTTCTTTCTTAAATAAAGTTTCCATAAAGCCCCTATAATTGACAGCGGGTAATTATTTTCAGCTTGAGGAAACTGTCCCAAAACTCTTAATAAGATTGCCAGCGAAAAGAAACAAAATGTGTTTACTTGAGCCATTTCCAGAAGGGAGGGGAAGGGGACCTTTGCATGAGGTAGGGACGGGCGATGGAGAGGGACGGGGCACCCGTGCGCGGCAGCCACTCTCCGGTGTCCTGCGAGCAAGTGACACGCCAAGAGACAGGGCGGATAGGGTGACAGGGAGGGGGGGCGTGGAGGGACCCCGCAGGGAGGGGTGAGCCGCACAATGTATACACGGGGCGGGGGGGGGGGTGATTTAGTGTGAAAGTATTCCACTTAATCATTTTACAGGGGTTGGGGACGTAAATATTTAGCTGGCCACATCTGGAACAGATTTCCCCCCTTGCGGGGTGGGGGTGGATGACTGGAGGGAGGCAGCGCACAGTTGTTACTTACTGTACGGGCAGTTCTCCTTCTTGGTACCGCTGACCTTCCCGTTCTTCTCGATCTTGAGAAAGTACTTGGTGAAAGAGAAGAGCTTTCTCCAGCGGACATCTCCTTGGAGGTGATTGTAGCTCCGCACATGCCTCCCGGCACTGGGGGGAGAGGAGAAGGAGGAGGAGGACGACGACGACGAAGAGGAGTTGGTGGCCTCTGGTGACACCATGTCCTGACCGAGGGCTTGGCAGGTGACAGGGATGGAAGACACCAAGAATAGCAACAAGAAGCAGCAGCAGCAGCAGCCGGGCAGGTGGGGAAAGGCTGAGGCACAATGTGTCAGTATCCATTTCCACATTGTACTGAAACTCTCGGCTCTGGAAATTGTCTTATCAGAAGGAACATACTGGAAGGGTGAGACCCGGTGCGCGGCAGGGAGACAGCTGGAGGTGGCGGCCGCTGGTTAGCTCCCTCCGGGTGCGGATCTGGCCAGCAGGGAATGCACCACCATCCATAACTCCGCGCAAGGGCCGCTGCCTCTCCTCGCTCCCGTCCGGGATCCGCTGGGCGCCCCTGCAGGCTCCGGGGGGATGGTGGGCGAGGGTGGGTGGCCGCAGTCCCGGGGGCTGTTCGGAGGCGGTGGTGCAGTGGGTCACCAGCGATCTTCACTCCCCCAGGAGTTACTTTGTTCTCTTCTTCACTCCTTTCTTCACCATGTTAGACGAAAAGAAAAGAAAAGAAAAGAAAACAAAACAAAACAGTCTGAAAACCAGATGACAGCCCGGTGAAGGAGACGCGCGGAGGCTGGCGCGGGAGGCTGCGCAGCGCTCCGCCGGCCGCGGTCGCCCCGCCGGTCCCTCTCCGCCGAGCCCCAGCCCCTAGACGGCTCCCGCAGGCGTCCCTCCTCCGGAGCTGTCAGGGCTGGCGGCGGCTGCCCGGTCACCGGCCGCTGCTCTCGTCTCCCTCTCGCTTTCTCCTTTTGGTGGTGCCTGTGGATGCGAGGTCTGCAGAAAGTCACTTCTTGTTTGGGGGGGACGGCAGTTGGGCAGTTGGTGTTTTGTTTGGCCCTGTGTCCCTCCCCCCCTCCTGTGCGAAGCCGGCTTGTAAACAGGTTGAAGCCCGGAGTCTAAATGTCAGTGATTCTCAGCCAGAGGTGGGCTCTGCGTCTGCTGGTCAAACCTCATTTGCAGGGTGGAGAAGCAGGGGGAGGGGGTCAAACGGCGGTGGGACATCTGAAACCCCGGGCTGCTGGGAACGCCAGGGAGAGGGCGGGGGGCGGGGGCCGAGAGTGGGGAGCCGGAGCGAGGGAAGGGCGCGCGCCGCCTCTGCGGGGCTGGGGGGCCGCGGTCCGCTCCCCGCGCCCGGCGGCGCAGCCTCCACCCCGCTGCGCCTGCAGCGCGGCTAATTGCCGCCGCGGCGCCCTGCGCTCCCTGCGCAGGCCACCAGCGCGAGCCTGTCCTCGGGCTTTCCCGATTCTGCTGCCTTCCAGCCGGAACCAATCCCCTCCGGGGAGCCCCTTTCTCACTTGTTTTCCTGCGTAGGATTTTTTTTTTTTTCTTTTCCTTTTTTTTTTCTTTTGGCAGCGAAGTACTTGAGAGCCACCTGGAGCCTGGTGCTTGGCTGACTTTTTCCCTCCCCCTCTCGCTCCTAGAAGGAGGGGAAGGCGGTGGGAGCGAGCAGAAGATGCTGAGGGCGAGCTCTCCAGACCCGCAGATTATAAACGGGTCGAAGCGAGCACAGAAAAGGGAGACATAATTAGCTTCCTTTCCTCCGCTCTGCCAGCTTCCAAGGAGGTCTCTGCTTTAATGAGTCACTGATTTCTCCTTCCGCTGCGGGAGTAAAAAGTTCACACTTGGGCCCTCTCTGCCTTTTAAACTCAGGGAGCGTAAAAGTTGCCTGTCGGGGCGCAAATGAAAGCCGGGGCCCGGATGACGGACGGATTTGCAATCGCTCACCTCAGTCCTTGACTGAACCGCGCGTGCACTTCAAAGCGAGCTCACTTTATTAGGACTGCGAAGATTTAACCACCCAATTTGGCCAATATTCTGCTGCTCTCTTTTCCACGCAATTTCCTTTGCACTTTGCCATAAAGGGGTGTTTTCTTTTTTTCTGTCTTCAAACTGAACGTTTTGAAGAGCTCTGTTTTACAAAGTAACTGCGCTGCCCGTCTCTGGCTGTCTCCCACTCACCAGCCCACGACACGCTCGCCGCCAACAGACACTTGCGTGAAAACCCAGGCGTAGGCACAACCCAGTCCTCAGTCAGGGACACCGTGGCCAAGAGTTAGAGTCCCTGGAAGAAATACTGGGAGTCCCCGTTCCAATCGGAGTAACAGACAGCTCCCGAAGGGTCGCTTCTTTAAGAATCAGTCTCTCCTACGGAAAGCTTGCCTGGGAGGAGGGGCTCAAGATGTATTGGTATAAAATATTGATACTTTGTAAAGCAGTTGGACCTTTGTGTTCAGTTGAACCATGTGAAATTGCCAATACTTTATGGTTTCTCATCTAAAACACTGGCAATTTCATATGGTCCGACCTAGTATTTCAGCTGCTATTCTAAGAAGAAGAATCACTTCAAGGTGAACTTGGGAGTTCGACCCCTACAACTGCAACTTGGAGGCACCTAATCAGAAGAGCTTGTGCGTGTGCAATAAGCTAGAATCCCTATGCTGGGTATTTAGCCTCGATCTTCACTGTGAACAGGAGAAGAAAGAAGTAAAACAAACAAACAAACAAACAAACAAAAACACCTCGCCTTTCAGGTGGGCATCCAGAATGATTGCCCAATTATGTTGTTTAGTGACCTGAAAAATGACTTTACATGAATACTCCTATATTTTCCTGTGCGTTCAGAACCTTTGAAACAGAAGCATTCAAAACTATAATCAGAGGTTTTAACTGCATGATTTATAAGCCATTGCAATGTGTATTGAGAAGATTTTGACAATGGGGTGAATACCACATTTTAAAATTTAAGTGTAATATAATTAGCTCTGATTTCTGTAACTATTAATTGGAGAGTTAAGCAAATAAACAATATACGTCAAACAAATCTTGTTCTTTCATTGCAGCATGGATATTTAAAAATGAACTCAGAGTGCTAATTTCAATTTTCTAATTCACAGTTTTCTAGTTGAGCTGACAAATGCCTGAAAGAGAGTGTAGTGTTTCTAAGGAACTAGAGTTTCAGCCCAATTGTTCAGCAGAATCCAAATGTTTGAACTGACAACTAATTAAAATTATATGTTTTTTAAATGATGTTTGATGAAACCATACAATAAAACTTCTGGAATGAAAAATTACAAAACACAAGAAGTTATCTGAGGTTTCCCTACACTGCACATCAACACTGTTGATGCCACTTGAGAGCCTTTTAACTTATAAGAGACACCCCACCCCCACCCCAAAAGGAGTTTTTCTCTGTCTCTCCCTCTCCCCCTGCCTGCCCGCCCCCCTCCCCATCTGTCTCCCAACTTTCTGAGCCAGTGGAAGAAGCGATTCAGACCTTTAAGGTAGAAGTTTTCTGTTTTATTCTGTCTGTAATGGGGGTAAGCACATCTTCCAAACTGCCACATTAAAAATCTGTTTGCAGCAGGTGCACTGTTTAAAGTTCTAGAGCTCTTGCCCCGCTTTTCTGCAGAGCGCGATCACAGGAAGGACATTTACAAAACAGCCCGAAGGAAAAGCTGACATAGCTTTTTAGATTCTATCTCATTCTTCTTTTTCTTTTCTGTGCAGCCTTTCTTTTACAGCACAGTCGAATCCCTAAATAGTCTGCTGCTTTGCATTGTTAGGTCGCCTCTTAGGTTAGCCAGAGAAAGCCTGAGAAAAGTTCCGCAGGAAAGATGCTCTATTTAACGGAATTCAATCTCTCCCAATAGATTTGAATCACTAACATAAATGTATGAATGTAGATTATATCTCTGTAATGAGGCCTGAATCATTCTCAGTTACTTCAAAGGACTGAAACCCTACCTTCCTTTTTTTTGCAGCAATAATCAGGTCTTAATGGGTTCCTTTATTAATTGTTTCTCTGCAGCAATTGAAAAGGACAGTACAAGCTTCAGATTAGAGTGAGACCTACTCATTCTAAAAGGCTGTTTTTCTCTTTCTTTTCCCAACCTCTGGAAGGCATGCTTTATTTCTATGCCCAAAACAGCTCCAGTAATATTAGGCTACATCTTGATTTGGGGGAACTAGATGTGGCTTTTTGTTAAATGTGATTCCTTGAGAAATGATGGAGGCTTTTAAAAGCGAGGCAGTGACAGCGGCCATTGAGAGATCTTAGAATGTGGCCATTTAACCTCCAAGGGGCAGTTGGCCTCTGTGCTTGCAGATCCTTCTTCAGTAGCTATTCTGCTGGAGCAGTTTATGTTTTAAGTATGTGTTTCCTGGATTCTCTCTGTTCCTGGGCACTCTCTGGGGTTTGGTTATAAGATGTGTGTTCTATTATGTGTGATGTTATTGGCAGTGTCAGTAGCTGATTCAAATAGTAACTAAGTAAGGTCAAAAGCCAGCCAAGCTGTTCGACAAAGTAGACACGTGCAGGCCTCATTTGTAAAACCTGCGGTGCAGCCCTCACGGGTATGTCAGTGCGAGCAGGCAGCCCAGGATCCCTTTGGACGCGGAGGATGATGCTTAGAGTCAGTGACATTGGGGGCCAATAAAATAGTGATACCTTATTAGTTTTTTAAACTAGAGATATTTCGTGAAAGGACAAGAGGTCTTAGCTCACAGAGAGTAAGTAGCGCAATACTTCAAAGCCAGTAGGGATCTTAGCAATTGAATTCCTCTCATTCATTTTAAAAATGAGTGAACTGCACCCAAGTCAGTCAGTGGAAGAACGGAGTTTAGGCCTCAGGCGCAGGGCTCCAGGCTGTTGTCCTACTGTTTCGTAAAGCACCTGTTCTGTTTTCTTTTTTCTTCTTCTCCCTCCCTGCTCCTCTTCTCCTATCACTGACCACTCGTGGTTCTAGCATATCTTAGATGCCAGAGTAGAAGTGATAAAAAGGTTGTAAGGCTTTTCTTAGGGAAGAACAATGTATCTTTGTGGCAAAAAAATTAGCCACAGAAAAGTAATAAAATAATTTAGTATTGAATTATTCAGTACCAGTTGATTAGCCAAATAAACAGTGGTACATATTTGGCAAAGGGGGCTCTTTTATCAAAGCTCATGAAATGGAAGCAATTAGAAAGCAATTCATAGCACATATTTTCAGAATATTCAAAGATTTTTTTTCCCATAAAACCTGAATTTATAAGTTCTTCAAGTTGATGGCATCTTCTAGAAAATAAATTTATAATTTGATTTTGCATTCTGTATTCTCATATTAAATTTTTGTATGATATTTCAAAGCATAGGTATGGGCTTAAATAATTTTTTTTTTTTTTTTTTGCATTTTCAAAGTAAGGTAAAATTTCTATTCCCCAGCTTTCAAACAGACTTCATGCTCCGTTATTGAGAAGGAAAAAACCGGCCATGACAGTGAAAAAGATCACTTGACGGAAAAACAATTCTATGTAAGAATTTTTAATCATACAAAAAATCACCAAAAAATTCCTGAAAACTGCACTCTGCACCTTGGCACCAAACACAAACACATCTGCACCAAGCTGCTGTTCGCCTCCTCCCAAGTGACGGTAAACAGAGCCTGCTCTGACAAAGCTGTGAACTTTCTGAAGAGTTCTGTTTGTTTTCTGTGGTCTCAGCTGTCCCTCTGCAGAGCGACGCCTCCTGTCTCTTCAAGGCCTCTGGGTTTCTTAGTTCTATATCTTAGATCAAAATTTCAAACATCCTGATCTCAGTTACAGTATCTATGTTTGTGATTTAAGTGGCAGGTCATAATGTTTTCTTTTAAGTTGCCACAGGCATTGACAGGGTGTTCACTTCTTCATCCATTCTCTTGATTGATTTTTATTCAATTCATGTTTATGAATACCCATCACGTACCAGGTAGGCATTATGCACAGAGCACAATTTTACTAATAAATACAACAGAGCAACTTACCTTCTAAAGAGCATGAATCAACAAATTATTAATGACAAAAAAAATAGGGTTATCTTAGGACTCGGAAGCAAAGGGGAAGATTTGGGAGGAGAAGGAAGAGCCCCTGAACCTTCTCCCTGGTTTTCCTAGTCTGTACCCAAAGAGCCAAAGGAAACTGCGGCTTGGGGCTTCTGGCTTCAGGAAGAACCAAGACTTGATCTCACCATTTTGTATCCCTGGCGAAGGCCCTCTCCATTTCTCCTGCACTCTGGGGACTGGGGCTGCGTGCTTTCTGCCAATGCAACCTAACTTTCCCTTCTTTCTTTCTGCTCTCAGATTCTTGGATGCATCTCTTATGCTTTCTAGCATATTATTTTAATCACGGAGTTCCCTAGTCCATCTGCTGTCCTGCGTGTCTCCTATTAAAACGTACATACGATCAAATATAATTTGACCCGATACCCCTTCTCCCTATTTGACAAATTGTGCCTCTGTTACATAGCCTTTGACAAAGCAGATGCATTAACTATGAACTACTGTTCATTGGAAGAGGATTGTGTTGGGAGAATGCAACGTTTTCGGTGCTCGTTTTTCTTGGCTTGGTCCCCAGATCTGTTTCGGCCCTTCCCTGCCCAGCTCAGTGCTAATATTCAGTGTCCCCTTGACAGCTGACATGCAGTTGGCTTTGTCAGGGGGAGAAGGGGCGCCTCAGAAGATCAGAGCACAGGAGGAGAAAGAACCCTGGGCATTTCTTCCTTGCCTCCTCCTCTTTGTTTTAGTGTCACTTTTCTGTCACTCTCCCCCATCAACACCTCCCACCACAGTCCCTGCCAGAGTATTTCTTCCCCTTGCCCCTGAAGTTCAAAAAGGGGCAACTTCCTGTCGCTTGTCAGCCATCATCATCCTCCTTTGCTCCTTCCTTTCACCTGCCAGCACCTCTGTAACTGGCAACTTTGCTTGGGTCTCTGCACCTGAATCCATCGGGGTAGATTCTGCCTTAGGCAGGACGTGCATCTCCCGCAGCGAGTAACCAGTGCATGGTAGTACAGGTGTGTGTCTGTGAGCTAGCAGGGCAGTGTGATTGCATGCAAAGCGCATGCCGGGCCTCGAGGGCTTCCTCGGCCTGCTGTGTTCTCTGAGCTGCACTAAAGAGAGTAACAGCGTGTGTCCTCAAAAAAAATACCATCTCGTGTTGAGTTGTGATCAATTATTGATTATTTTTTTAGTTCAGTAAATGGTTTTGAGACCCAAAATCAAAGAGTACAACATTGTGACTACTAGTCAATAAAATACTTCTACATAAATAATTTTTGAAAAAGAATTTAGTAAAGTTGAAATTATGTTCATAGCTGACTTACATTTGTGGAAAGCAGTAATAAATTCTCTATAATAAAATTAGCTTTCCCTTTTCCAGTTTCCAATGAAAACTTTTAAGGTTTCCTAATATAAATTTTACCAATAACTAACATCATTAATTTTTTTTGTGAGTAAATTTGTTATATTGACCTTTGTTTATAGTTTAGCATTAACAGGAGAAGAGAAATTAGTAAGATTATTTTCTAGCTCACTTTTTTTTTATCTAAAAATAATTCTTTACAAATGGAGATGAAGACAGCCTTGAATTGTACAGTTAGGCATAAGAGCTGGGTGTAATATCCAAACTGCTAAGATGAAATACATTTACAGATAATTTTGTGGGTTGATGACTGTCCAGGCAATTCCACAAATGTTATAGACAAATGACTTACTGAAATCGATCTAGCCTAGAATTCACAGAGCTCTTTCATCCTCTCACCTGGTCACCTAAACAATGATACTATTTTGAAATAGAATGTGATCTCCTTAGTCCTACTGCCCTTACTTTATAGGTAGAAATTTAAAGGGATACATTTTTTAAAAAAGAGGGCATTTTCAAAAGGTCTAGGAAGGTAAAGCAAGCTGCCCAGGCTGGCAGAGCTGGTAGAGATGAGGTACATTGCATGCATTCAACCAGAAAATCACAGGAATTTCAGCCTTCACCTACCTAACGGAGCTAACACACTTGCAAAAAAAACAGTGGCCCGTGCTGAGGTGGTGGGGCAAGGAGGCAGAAGGTGAACATTTCAGAATCTCCGGGGCCTTTAGCATGTTGTTTGAAAAATCCTCAGCATGTATTTCAATGTATGCCTTTCGAAGAGCATGTCTGCGTGGCTGAGAACATACTGGGCTCTCCCTACAGTAGGAGAACATCTCATCAATCAGCTGAATCCTAGCGAAGGGGTAAGGAGACTATTCTCAGGATAATGGTTCAGACATAACATGGGTTTATAATTAATTTCTGCCAAGAATCAATAATGGCTCCTTGTTGTCTGTATGTCCTATTTCATATGTCCTATTTCAATTATCAGTCGGGGTTTGTGATATTTGAATTTTATTGACAGGGGAAGAAAGGACTTAGAAAAATTTCATTGACTAACTTGCAAGAAAGAAATACTCTTTTTCCTTTAACCAAAGTCATTTAATTTATGGGCAGATTAGGGTATATTCTTTCTACTTTACAGCACGAGATAGGAATATTTCTAAATTTATTTAACTTATTTTGATTTTACTGTTCTATTTATATTTGTTCTGATTAAAATTAGGGAAATATATGAGAAATATTTTAATCTCATATTTTCTATAGTTTGAAACTTAATTATGGGAAGTCACCTTATTCCTTCTCTCATACCTATTATTACACACAAATACATCCACACACACAGTCACACACACATACTTTCAAGAACCTCTTGTTAGACATCTAGCCTTGCTTTGAATTATTGAAAAGTAAAGCCTGTCAAATCATTTGCAATCGATTAAAAATATTTTTTAACTCTAAAGAAAGTATTAGTAAGATGGCCAACAGCTGAATTGACCCATTTTCATTATTTTTCCACTTTTATTGAGAAAAGACGGACATTTGTCACTGTATAAGTTTAAGATCTACCGCACGATGGTTTGATTTACATATATTGGGAAATGGTTAACACAATAGGTTTCAATAATATCCATCACCTCCTATAGATACAATAAGAAGAAAACAAAAAATTCTTCTTGTGATGAGAACTCTTAGATCTACTACTCGCTTAACGATGTTCCTATATATCACAGAGCAGTGTGAGTGTGTTTAACTGTAGTCATCATGTTGTGCATTATAACCCTAGTTCTTATTTAGCTTGTAACTGGAAGTGTGTACATTTTGACCACCTTCCTCCAAATACATAAACGGATTCTGCACTAGTTCAATATTTACTTAAAACAGATTAATTTTATTTATATGAATTAGTGCTCAATTCTGCGTCTTTGAGAGGGCAACTTCTAGGTACAGAAATAACTGTAGTAAAAGAATTACTTAGCAGGAGAGCAAAGGTAGCCTTCTGTCATAGGAAGGCAACTATGAGTATTTGAACTACCAAGGAAAGTTAAGTGTTGCAAGAATAGACATTGAGTTCTTTGTCATTGACAAAGAAGGTGGAGGAAGAGTGTTGTCTCGAGGTGTATATGTTGAAGTCCAGAAGGCGAAGTCACCTGACCAAATGGCGGAGCCCAGACTTATGCTCGTCTTCCAACACAATCCTGCAGAGGGAAAAGCATTGAATCTCCAAAAGCATTGAAAAGCAAAGTGCCCCAAACTGAGCACTTTGAACTTCAGAAATACCAGGTGGCAAAGTTTGGGGGTATCTGTGTTGAGAGGACCTTAAGGGGTCAGGACAGTGGTGTATTTCGTTGATGTGTTTTTGCATTTTTCCTTTTAGGTGCCTGATTTTATTGTTTCTTCCAGAAAGTTTTGAGTTCTGAATGGATACTCTGATAAAAAGCGTGTCCGCTGTGTCTTTATTCCTTTCCTAAATGCAGACGTGTGCTCTGTAAACCTGCCGCTTCTGCTCTGTTGTGGGGTCTTCAACAGTCACCTTAAAAAGAGCCTTTTTTTCTAACTCGGGGCTGTGCTCTGGGTCAGGTTACCCTTTCCCTCCTTTCCCTTGGGAGGGAGACCTGAGTCCTGAGCTGGTTTTGTGCCAAGATGAAAAATAATTTGGTTATTTTGCTTAGAAACCGAGGCTGATGGCTGCGCATAGGTGCTACCTTATTAGTGGGGACAAAACTACACGAGCTGCTTGAGGACGTGCCCAGTGAGCGTCCGGCGTGTCCTGGGGTGAGGAGCCTTTACTCCAGATCCCAATCTGACCACTTAAGGCCTGAGGGTTGATGCCAAGACACTTAAAAAATGGAACAAAGAGGGCCATAAAAAAAAAGTCCCCATTTACTCAACGCTTCAGAGTCAGAATTTAGGTAGCAAGCTGCCACCATCTTCAACTCTGCTTCTGCATTTTGAGTCTGTCAGTTGAAATTTTGTTAATGCATTTTTAAATTAAGTAAAAATTTAAATGAAAACCAATACAGTAAACCTAAGGAGAGGATTTTCCATTATCAAAATCCAAAATAAAATTGTCCTGAGGTTTAAAAAAATTTATACTAGCAAGGCTGGAGGGAAAAAGTGACTAGTTTATCTCTTGGTAAGTAAGCAAGGGAAATGAAATACAGACAGCAAGAAAGCCACATATTTGGTAAAGCTAGAAACCTCAGATTCTTTTTAAAAAATAAAGCAACTTCCAGATTTAGCAATATAAAGTATAATTAGTTTTGGTACTTAGGAATGTTTTATTGATAAACATGACCCTTTTAGTCCTACTGAAAATACACAAGGCTGTATCCACACAACAGCAGATGAATGTTTTAGGAAGGCATTAATAACTGTATAAAGTTTTAGGAGCCAATTTCATTTACGCCATTTTTTTTTTTTTTTTTTTGGTCTTAAAAACATTTGCTTCTGTCATTTGGAGGGAATCCCCTTTTTCCTGTTTGAATTGTCTTTATTACCAAGTGAATTTTCCAAAGCCACTACCCTGAATGGCTGCTAGGGAGAGTGGGGAATTTGTGGCCGGCTTGATGATGGTGCGGCAGGAAGAGAAACCTCTGTCTCTCCCCCCTTCCTTGAGGAAAGGGTAGAAGCTGGAAGTAAATTCGAGTTGAGAGAGGATGGGGGGGGGAGGTGAATATTTTGCCACCCAGGCTGCCCCCTACCAGGGCCTGTGAAGCTCTGCCCGCCTGCAAGGGGCGGGGCTCTGATGCGGGCCCCCTCTTTTCATCGAGCAGCTGCAGGTCTAGGGGCCCCAAGCCCACACCGCACTCTGCCCTTTGGTGGGGAGCAGAGGGTGAGGCTCAGTCTTGGTTTGGGGAGTGAGGTGGCTGAAGGGGGGCCTGAAAGCTTGGGTCAGAGCTTGATGGGGAGAACGGTGGCCCCCCGTGAGCACATTTTCTGTGAGTGACATCTTTAAGACTGGTTACATCAACCATTACATAATTTTCTTGTACTACTTTATTTTAAGTGCTATTGTACGAATATTATTAAAGTTGGTAAAAATAACATGCTTTTGTTCTAGAACAGAGAGAACTTGTAACCTGTAACATTTTAATGGTTTTTTTTCATTTAAAAAGGTTTTCACATTTATAGAATGGGAAGGTGATTTGTTTTAAATTGAACCATGCTTTGAAACTCAACCCAGTCTACATCGGCAGATGCTGTGTGTGCTGCGTGCTGTTGACTGTTATCTTGGGTTAGCTTTCTGACAGGCATGTATTCCCTGGGACTGTTTCCTGTAAGAAACCCAGTTTCCCAGCCCTCCCTGTTGAGATTCGCACACTGTTGGAGGGCCCTGCATCTGTCCAAGACGCCAGGGAGATGCAGAAAGACACGTGCTGATCTCCTGTGGGTTAACTCTCCCCGCCAATAGCGTCATCCCTCAAGCTCACGCGGTGAAGAAAGACAAATTCAAACTATTTGTTGGGCTGATACACTTTGTAATTATTACATTTTCAGGTGAACAGGAGAAGAGGGAAGAGCACTAAATCTGAAAGTTAGGAAATTTAGGTTATATTTCTGCTTCTGACACTAATTATTATGTAGCCTAAGGTGAATATTTAGGAAAAGGGATAGATACCTCTTGACTCTAAAATTCTGTAATCTATGAGACCCAAAATAATAAAAGATGCATTTTACTACCACTGCATTATGGTTGTAGTAGGGACAAATGGTATTTATCATTGACAGCCCGGTCTTACCACTTGAATTTTTTATGGACTAATTCTGGAATCAGGGAATGATGGCACACGGTCCATCTAATACCGAACTCTGTTTTCATTTTTTTCCTTTCAGTTGCAACTGAGACGATCATGGTCCATAAAGGGAAGCATCACTTGCTAGGGATTATTTAGGGTGTTCAACATTTTGGCATCTTTGGGCCACACTGGAAGAAGAGTTTTTTTGGTCCACACATTAAATAAACAAACACTAATGAAAATTGATGAGCAAAACAAAGAGTTTTAAGTAAATTTACGATTTTTGTGTTGAACCGCATTCAGAGACATCCTGGGCCCTAGAGGGCCCACAGGCCACCGGTTGGACACCTAGAATTTCTAGGTCCTTAGATATAGAACCTGTAGAAGCTGTATATCCAAGTTTTCAATTTTTTTCACTATACAAATCTTTCACAGTAAATGGAATGTAAAATTATTTTTTAGAAAGGTAATAAGTAACAGTGAGAAATATAGTAAGCAAGTGCAAATGTGACTAAAGGAGACTGCGACAACAGATTTTTTTTTAACAATCTTATGTAGGTTTCTATAAAAACTTCAGCATAAATCTGGGTACTTTAGGATGGGAAGGAGTTAGAATCAAGTACATCAAGTACATGGTACTTGACTGAATATGAGAAATCATAAGATAATCTAGAAAGGAGGAGACCGCCTTTCTTGATTATTTATGTTTGTTTTATTGAGAGTTCTCTGTGACAGTGGGCAATGAGGGGTTGGACAGTCTCAGCCAATAGAAATTGGCAAGGACCTATCAAAAACTGCATGAATAAGCAGGAAATGATATAATCTTTCACTAGGTTATTTCTAGGAATTTATCCCAAGGAAATCATCCTTGGCTTTCCCTTCCTCTATGTGGAAAAATGACTTAATTTCTAATACCAATTTCACCCTTGAACTGACTAGACTTTATCCCTGCTCTCTACTAAGAATACTTCTTTAAACAGACAAGCTTGCTTATATTGTCACCTGGTGTTTCTCATTTTTAATACACTTTCTTTGCTTTTTTTTTTTAACAGAAAACTTACCATGGACTTTTTACCAAATCTTAGTCTAATGACTTCCCTTCATCAGTATGTGTTCTCACTAAGATAATATAGTACTCACTATACTCTAGAACGTTCCCCTTGTTTCTTTGTCCCATGCTTGGGATTTCCCTACCTGGAATTCTTAACCGACGCTAATCTCACTTCCATATTAGTGGCTCTGCAGGAGATGGAAATAAAAGTGATTTTGCTTTATATGTTTCGCAATCCTGTTTTTGTAAAGTTATCTAGTTATTCATTTTAACATCACCACATTACAGTTATCTGGGGCCCCCGGTTGCTGTGTTAATGTCCGTGAAGCGTGTTTCCTGGCGTTTTGCAATGCAGAGGTTTCCATAGCAGACGCTCCTGGCTGCTTGTTGAGGATCAATACCAGCCCTTCTCTTTGTGATGGAGTCTCTGATTCATGCGGTGAACCCACCCTCCTGGCCGTGCAGCTCATTGAACCACACGCGATACACCTTCGTCTTTGCCGGTGATATGTTTCAGGATGAGCATGCGACCCAGTTCTGGCCTGGGCGGGCGCTTCTCGCAGCCTCCCTGCTACATTAAAGGAGATGCCTCTCTTCCGAGGAGAGCCCTTGCCACATGCAGATGCGGCCTTTGTAGCTGTGGCAGGGTCTGTGCTTACAAAGGGAGGAGCAAAGCCCAGTGGGATGATTAAAGTGCTGACGAAAAGCCACAGGCTTTCTGATCTGAAACACCAAAATACGGAGTCGTGACCTTGACCGCTGGCAAGTGAAGGGCCGGAGAGTGGGAGACCCGGGTTCACCAGGTAAGCGCTCCGTAGTTACCTGGCTAGCCACTGAGGCAGTGTGTGTGAACAGGCCCTCGCTAAGGACAAAACACCTGAGCCGAGGCGAGCTATGGAAAAATTTGTGCATTGAATCCAGTCAGATGAAAGTCAGAGGAATAAAACAGAATTCACAGCCTGTCATTCACAATATCCGCTATAACCCAGGTTCACTCAACATATGAAGAACCAGGAAAATGAGGCCCTTTCTTAAGAGAAAGAACAATCAGCAGATACCATTATCAAAGTGACCTGCATGTTAAAATTAGCATAGAAGGACTTTAAGGAATGGTACGTGATGCAGTAAATTAACATACAGAAAAATAAGTTCACAATGACTACAAAGGTAGGAAATCAAAACAGAGATAAACATTCAAAAAAAGTCTGGATCTGAAAAATACAACATCCTCAATAAAAAATATCAGTAAGAGAAGAAAGATTTTAAGGGAAATAATCAGTGAAACTGAACTAGGTCATTGCAATTATCTGAAAAAATAAAGAGGAAAAGGGTTGGGAAAAAAAAAAAAGAAACTCTGGGACTTACTGCATAATATATGTGTAATTGATGTCCCAAAGGAAAGAAAGAAGAAAATATGGCAAGAAGAAGAAGGAAGAAGAGGAAAAGAACAAGTGGCCAAAATTATGAAAGACACAAATTTATAGATTCACAAAAGCTCAGTGACTTCTAAACTCATATGAACTTTAGCCCTATGTATCTTAAGTTGAATTTTTGCAGTGAATTCTACCACAAAGTAAACTATAGGCACAGATGTCTTCACTGATGAATTCTAAGAAACATTAATGGAGAAATAACCCCAATGTTACACTACACATTTTATGAAAAAGAGGACAAGTTGCTCCTAAATTCTATTATAAGACTAATAGGAAGTCTGAGTAAGGCATTGTGCAAAAAAAAAAAAAAAAAAAAAGAAAAAGAAAAACAAAACAAAAAAAAGGAAAGAAAAAAGAAGCAACTATAAAATCATATCCCTTGTGTATGTAAATACAAAAATAACTAACAAAATATCAGCATAACAAAATAATAGCATAAAAACATTAAATCTTAATTAAGCAGGGTTTTTCTAAGAATGCTCATTTGTTTTAACGTTTAAAATAGATCTATGCAAGTCACTATGTTAATAGAATAAATAAGAAAAATCATATGATCTTTTCAATAAATGCAGAGAAAGTATTTATGAAATTCCACATCTATTTGTGATAAAAATTCTTCTTAGCTAACTAGAGATAAAAGGGGATTTACTTAATCTAATGAAAGACATATGGAAAAATCTACAGCTAATATCATACATATTGGTAAAATGTTAAATATTTCCCCAAATAATGGAAACAAGTCAAAAATAACAATAGTCATTACTTTTATTCAATATTGGTTGGAAGTTCTAGTCATCAGAATGAGAAAAGAAATACAAATTTTATATAAAGACCAGGAAGGTCTTTATAATTCACAGATGATATGATTGTTCATAAAGAGAACCCTAAGGAATCTACCAAAAATACTAGAAATAGTAACGAAATTCAACAATGTTGCAGAGTATTTGACTAATATGATGACCTATTGTACTTTTATATACTACTGGTAAACAACTGGAAAATAACGTATATAAATTTCCACCCGCAATCATATCACAATACATATAGTACTTAAGGATAAATTAAACAGTAGATGTATGAGATCTCTGCACTGAAAAAAACAAAACATTCTTGAGAAAAATTTAAAACAGCTATAGAAGTACAAAGGTACATGATTTCAAAATTGGAAGACTCAGTGTTCTTAAGATGTTAATTCTCCCCAAATTCAACCCCATCATAATCTCAGCAAACTTATTTGAAAAAATCAACAAATGGTTCAAAAGTATATATAGCAATTCCAAAAATCTAAAATATTTAAAACACTCTTCAAGGAGAATAAAATGGGAGGATTAAAAGGCATGGTCATTCTGCATAATGAGGACAGCATGCAACAGCAAAAAATTGACACTGGAACAGAATTGAAACCTAAGAAATTGATCCATACTTATATGGTGATTTGATTTTCAACAAAGTTACCTAAGCAATCCAGTGATAAAAGAAAACCTTTTCAATAAGTTCTGTTGCAATAATTGGGTATCCAGATTAAAAACAAAAAATAACTTCATTGAGATTGAGGGTTTTTATTCTAACATGTAGACAGCTTAGAAGTCACCATGCCATCCTAACAAGTTAAAAGCTGAATAGGCTGCTACAATAATTTATGAAAAAAATAGACACTATGTAAGAACAGGTGGGTAATGCAAGCGGAGAGATGGAAATTCTGAGAAAGAAAAAAAATAAATGCTAGAGGACAAAGATACTGTGACAAAAATGAAGAATGCCTTTGATTGGCTTATTAGCAGATGGGGCATGCTGAGGAAAGACTCACTGAGACTGTGGATTGATGATGGAAACTTCCAATATATAAAGCAAAGAGAAAAGAGTGCAAAAATAGAACACGATATTTAAGAACTGTGGAACAACTATACTATGTATAACATATGCATAATGGGAACACAAGAAGAGAAAAAAAAATGTACAAAAACAATAGTTAAAGTAATAAATGACTGAAAATTTAGGTCAGTTAAGGTTAAATACCAAACCACAGACTCAGGAAGCCACAAGAATATCAAGGAATAGAAAACCCCTAGGCACTTTATATTCAAGCTTCAGAAAAACCAGAGATAGAAAAAAATGGAAAGAAGTCAGAGAGAAAGAAATACATTACTCATAGAGGAGCAAAGATGAGACATGATTCTCTGTATAGAAAACCGTAAAGACTCCACCAAAAGAGTGTTAAGAACAGCAACAACCACAATAACAACAAAAACCCCAGTGAAGTTGCAGGATACAAAATCAATGTACAAAAACCCATTGCATTTCCATATACCAACAATCAAATATCAGAAAAAGAAATAAAGAAAATTCTATTTGCAATTGCAACAAAAAGATAAAATACCTAGGAAAAAACTTAACAAAGAAAGTGAAGGACTTCTACACTGAAAACTGTAAGACATTGTTGAAATAAATAGAAGTAGACATAAAGAAATGGAAAGTTTTTCCATGCTCATGGACTGGAAAAATTAACATGCTTAAAAAGGCCATGTTACCTAAAGCAATATACAGATCTAATACAACCCCCATTAAAATCCCAATAACATTTTAAAAAAGAAAAAAATCATCAAATTTGTATGGAACCATAAAAGACAAAGCAAAACTAGGAAAAAAGAAAACAAAAACAGAAATATAGCATTTCCTGACTTCAAGCTATACTACAAAACTACCATAATCAAAATTGTATGGTATTGGCAGAAAAATAGACACACAAGCCAATGGAACAGAATTGAAAGCCCAGAAATAAGCCCACATGTGTATGGGCAACTAATTTTTGAAAAAGAAGCCAAAACATACAATAGAGAAAGAAAAGCCTCTTCAATAAATGGTGTTGAGAAAATTAGAAAACCACATGCAAAAAAATGAAACTAGAGTACCATATGAAATCACACATAAAAATTAACTCCAAATGGATTAAAGGTTTAAATATGACACGAAACAATAAAAAACATAGAAGAAAATGTAGGTACTAAACTTATGGACCTTGGTCTCCAAAAGGCTTTTGTGAACTGACCCCAAATGCAAGGGAAGTAAAAGCAAAAATAAATGAATGGGACTACATCAAACTGAAAAACTTCTGCGCAGCAAAAGAAACTATCAAAAAAACAAAAAGGGAGTCAACTGAATGGTGATGTATTATAGAACTGTACACTTGAAACTTATATAATATTAACCAATGCCATGTCAATAAATTTAATTTTAAAAATAAATTTAAAAACAGATGTAGTTTATACATATGTATGATATGTAAATTAGGCATTTTATTTCAATGGGATAACTGCTATAAGAGAATAAGGCAGGGAATATAGGAATTGATTGGGATGTGAGAGGTGATTAATGATTTTAATAGGGTTGTTAAAGAGTCTTCACTCTGAAGACCTGGCTGGTCTTCAGTTGAAAAGAATTGCTGTGGCTATTGTGTTGAGAATAGTTTGCAAAAGAACAAAGGTAGAAACACATCATTTCATAAGTGAGGGCCATAATTTGGGGGAAAAACTGATAGCGGGCTAGACCTTGTAACATTAAAGGTGGTGAGAAGTGGTTATATCCTGGATATATATTAAACTATAATTGACCTTATTTGATGATGAATGCATAGCATCTGAGATAAAGAGAGTAGTCAAGGATGGCACTAAGATTTTTTGTCCTGAACAAATAGAAAAATTGAGTTAATGTAAGACAGAGGAGAAGAGGGGGCATGGCTGGAATACCAATGTGCTTGAGCAGGGAGGAGCGAACGGAATCCTCTGGACGGCTGGACGCTGGATTGCAGAGGAGATGGGCGGGTCACTCACGCATGGCCTGTGACGGGGGCAGTCTGCTGGAGCGGTGGGCGAAGGTTCGCCCCCGATTTCTTCTCTCAGAGAAAGAGGAAGTGAGGTCATCAGCTGATCTCTTTACCTTTAAAATGAGAAATTACATGCTCTTGGACCCAGGAACCCCACTTTTCCGTATCTCTGCCATAAAATAAGTCAGTGGCATATAAAGACATGGGTACAAGATTTTTATAGTGTACCATTATTTGTAGTTAACAAGAACAAGAATCATCTTTAATGTTCACCATTCAAAGGGGAATAATACATTTTGGGTTATCCATGTTATTGAATATCTTCTCTTAGTTAAAATGAGTTAAATGTTTACATATTTATTATTTATCTGGGAGGATGGCTGTTTAATACAGTTTTAAGTGCGCACAGGAGGATAAAAAGTACTGGGTATATACTGTTAACCATTTTTATAAACAAAAGCAAACCTTCCATGCATGTCATATGTTTATCTGAATATGGGTAAAGATGTGAAGAATAAACAGCTTTAAGGTTGGTGACTTGAGGGAGCAGAAATAGAATTAGGGGGAGATTTCATTTCTTTTTTATCCTTGTATTGCTTCAGTTGTGATAAGAAACACATTGCTTTTTCTTAAAAAAAATTTTAATCATATTACCTGTAAAAATAGTTTTAATGGCATAAAGTCTACATACAGGAACTAAAACCACCGGTCACACCACCGCTATTCACACCCTTCTGCCAGAGCCCCTCAGGGGCCGCCGCCTCCGTCGCTGAATCCTGATGGAGGGCTGCTGCGTTTTTGCTTCCAGGAGCCTGTACCTATGACTGTTCAAAAGAGGAGGGGCGTTGGCGTGCCCATGAAGAGAGCTCGAAGTGCCCCGTCTTCTTGCAGGGCGACTCTTAGGGAGCACAGCTCCGGGGCACTGCAGGGCCGAGAAGCGCAGCTGCCTGGCCCTGGCGGGGGCTTTGCTGAAATGGCCTCCTTGGTTGGCTTTCTTCTCTCTCCTCTGCTGCTCCCACTCCCTGCTGGCCTTTCCTGGGAGCACGTTCTTCATAAATCACTTACTCATGAATTCTTTGAGTCTATTTCAGGGAACCGCAATCTAAGAAAGTTACACTCAAACATACTGCTACTACATTCTCACGCTGTCATAATGAACTCTTCAGGCCTCTGCTTTGCTAGGTGACAACAAGGTAAACTGTTTCAAAAGGGGATTAATGTCTTAGTGTTCTGTTAAGGTTCTTAGATTTTTTTATAAATCTGCTGTTCATAATTGCTTGCTCTGCACCACTGACTTTAGTGGTCAAATCTTATAATTCTGTTTGAAAATTGAGTCAAAAAAGAATATGTTAAGGAAGAGCCAAGATCTACCAGTTTTTTTCAAATTAATTTTCATTTGTTACTACCACTTCATATTCCTAGAAATTTTCTCCGGTATAGTTAATTTCTAGCTAAGCTAATTTTTAAAGCCAATTTGCCTGCTATCTGTTCTGTCCTACGTCTTTTAAATACTCCACTGGCTAGTCTCACACTATACCCCACCTAGAGCAAGAATAGCCAAAGGCAGTAGGTCCTGGTCATTACTTCCTGGTTCACAATTCTAACCTGTCATTTCTTGGTGTGGCGTTGCCTGGATTTTTGGCCATCTTGGCGTTGACTCTCAGGCTTCTTTGGATTAACAACACATTTGGACACTTTCTGCACATTGACCCTTGGCGTCTCTTTTTGAACGTGAGTGGTGTCTGGACCCTAGTGCCGTGGTCCACAGATGCAAGCAAGAGGCACACCAACCAAGTCACGTGGCCCCTCAGAGGCCAGCGAGCCAGGCCAGGCCCGTCCAGGCCTTCCCTCAGGGCGGGGGCTGGGGAGCTGCTTCTGTCGGCTTTCCCAAGTGTCCCTGCCTAACGAGACTTCTGAAGACTGAGTTCCAGGAAACGTGGACTCATGCCTATGTTATGACTCTAAAATACTTATTTTCAGTTGCTTTTTCTGAAACAATCTTAAAAAATGCCTGTAATCTATCTTCATTAGTTCTAATCTTAATTCTGTTCTGGATTTTAAGAGGTCTTCATCAATGAAATCAGGCTCTAAAACCTCCAAGTATTATTTTTGAACTCTAAGATGTAAATGTTTAGGGAAATAGGCTTTATAATCAATTCTGTGAATATCATGGCACCTATCATAAGGTGGTTTATATCCACTCAAAAAATGCTATATTCAGTTCATAGGTCAGAAAGTTACTTTCTATCTCTGAGCCTCAGAGCTGCACATATTGGATAAATGAGTGAGTGAATGAATAAGTGAATTATTGTCAGTGTTTGCTCAAATTTTATCTCTCATAGAATTCTTTCTTTAGCACTTGTGCCTACATAATTTCAACCTGTATTGGGGTGGTTGGGGGCTCATCTGGAATTTCTAACAAATATCCCAGAAGTGTTAGAGTTAAGGTATGAGGTATGACTGAAGACAGTTTTAAGTGCTCTCTCTCCCTCCCTCTCTCTCTCTCTCTCTCTCTCTCTGTTTCCAGTGATTTTTAGAGGGTTGAGGAGTTTCCTTTGGGGGTGGAAAACTGTACTTTTCCCAAAATATTAAAAACATACAGATATAACTTATGCTTTAGTAGAAGAATCCAAAAGCCAAGGTAGAACAAGAAGATTGACCCCTTGTAGAATATTTAGATTTAGCAACAAGGACTAAAGATTAGAGTGGAATTGTAAGTCTGGGTATGGTGTGGTATCCAGTCCTGAAACCAGCCCAAATAAGAATACCCTAGAAGCACTTGTGGATCCCGGAGATAGGTAGGGCTCCTTGTGTGGACTAGAAGTTCTGTCCGCTATATTCTGAAGTACTGTGGGCTGTGGCATGCACAGCCAATTATCCTTCAAAGAGACTTCTGGATATCCTGGAAAGAGACTTCTTGAGTAGGTATCATATTCCCCAGCTCTCCTTGTCACTGGGTATTCCCATGTGACTGAGTTATATCCCATGGACACTGCTATGAGGTCGCAGTGCTACTTCCAGGCCCGGTTCATAAAACTCCCACACTGTGTGCCTCCTTGCCCTTCTTGCCTTCTTGTCACCTACAATGTAGACCTCTCCCAGGTAACTGTGGGAGCCACATGCTGAAGATGGCAGAACCTTCATCAGGCTAAGTCCCTGAATGACTATGTGGGAGATAGCTGTCCCACCAACCTGTTGTCCCATCTAGTACTGTCCTATGATCAAGAAGTACACTTCTGCTGTTTTGAGCCTTTTAGAATGTTAAGCCTACTTGGTATAACTGTGGGTCTACCCCTACGAGTTTAGATTCCCATCCCATCCTGCAGTGGAATCCTATTCTTTCAACTGAGCTTCCTAAAATGGGATGGAATATTGCAAAGGCCACTGACATATTGCTGTACTGTGTAAGGTTGAGAGCATTAATGTTGTAGATGAAAAGATAAGGATGTGCAATCTGAGGCTAATTTTCTGTACTAATCAGACCAGCAGTGATGGTAAAGACAGAGCTTGGAGCAGAGGAGTACACTGGGGACTTACAATACAAACCGATGTTGGAGTTCACAGAAGACACTTCTTGTTGCTGAAGTGGTGGGACGGGTCAAGGCATTAGAGTTCTTGAATGACCAGACGGGAAGTTGGAAATAGAAATATTCAAGTACTAATGTGAATGTAACCTAAGGTGCGTCACAGATCGACGAGTCATGCGCACATTGTATTATGCTATCCCGTAACGAGGCACAAGGCAGACATTCAACAAATGTTTGAATCAGTAGATGAATGAGAGCTGCGTTGATGGTAACTGAAAACATTTATGGAGAGCACTCTAGTTAAGTAGTCCAGCACTCTGCAGTAGAACCAGGCTTTTAGCAAAATCTAGGCATATGGATCATTCTATTGTTTACAGATGTAGTAAAGTGTCAGATCTTGAAGTACTCATTCAACACTTAGATATTCAAAAATATTTACTGAGCATCTGTTTTGTATATGGCATGGTGCTAGGCACTGGCAGCACATGGAGGATTAGGCCCGACAGGATCTCTGTCTCTGCCTGGGGCTTCTTTTTCAGTAGGGAAATAATAAGTGAGATGCTAAATGTTGAAATTAGTAGGAGAGAAACAAAAAGAGCTACTTACTAGAGAATATCAGGAAACATGGACATGAGGAGGAGTCAGACATGGAAAGAGTGTTCTGGACAAAGGGAACAGCAAGCCAAAAAACACTGGGAATAAGTTTGGGAAGTTCAAGGAACTTGGAAAAAGCTGGTGTAGTTGGAACCTGGCGTGTAAACAGTGGAGCCGCTTGGTGTAAGATTGCAGATGTTGCTGGAGCCAGATCAGTAAGAACTTACAGGTCGTAGTGAGGATGCTAAGGTTTTTTACTAGAGTTGTACTCTAAAAATAATGAGAAGGAAATGACAGTTTCAGCAGAGCAGTGAAATGATCTGAGACCAAGTGAGGTAACCAGTCAGGACGCTATTCCCATAAACCAAACAAGAATGATGGTGGCCTGGGTGGGGCCTAGAGAGGCAGAAAAGTGGATGGATTCAAAGAACATTCCAGAGGCTGACGCAACAGGATCTATTGTGCTGGTTGAAAGAAAGGGGAAGTCTGGGGTGACTCTGAATTTCTTGCCCTGTAACTGGATGGATATGGG
Source organism: Pteronotus mesoamericanus (assembly GCF_021234165.1). Classification (NCBI taxonomy): domain Eukaryota; kingdom Metazoa; phylum Chordata; class Mammalia; order Chiroptera; family Mormoopidae; genus Pteronotus; species Pteronotus mesoamericanus. The sequence continues at coordinate 803,445 of NW_026555123.1, forward strand.
ATGATCGGGATGGACCAGGGGTAGGACAGACTATCACGTTGTCTTTGACGTGTGTTTTCTGAGGTGCCTATCAGCTAGGCAGCAGAACACAATGATATTATCACCACCACCTGTGCTGGCCTTTACAGAGAAGATTTAGCTTTATAGCAGCCTGTATTGTATACTGTACAGCTCCATTTAAGGTTGCTCATGCATTTAACTCAAGAGAAATGATAGATGTGAAACACACACACACACACACACACACACACACACACACACACTTGATTGGCTCTGTGTCCCTGGTGAAACTTTCCTAATATCCGAAGCTACAGATGTTACGTTCAGAGATGACTGTCTGTATCCCTAACCTCAGTTAACTGTCTAACAAATTAGCAAAGATAGCATAGGGAAACCTCTCAGTGGCATTTGAAAACCAGCTCAGTGAATGGGCTTTATGATAATATGTAAATTACCGGCCTGTTCCTGTAGGAACCAACATCTCAGGAGAAAAACGTAAGTATTCTTCCTTTGATAGAATAAAATCCATTTATTAGGCCTAAAAGCTATTCCTTGGACCAGAAATTCTCACCTTGGGCAGATACTAGTACCACCCAGGGCATTTGTCAGGAGATACCACGCTCTGAGCCCCACCCCCGCAACTGATCCAGGTTGCCGGAGGAAGGGCCCGGGCAGGTGAAGTTAGTTCTCTTTTGTTTTCTCTCGTGTGGTGACTCTAATGTGCAACCAGTCTTGAGAACCATGATCTAGACAACATGGCGTGACATGGCAGCCTTGAACAGAAGCCACCCTCTTCATCCATCTTGCTGGGTTGATTCTGTGTTTATTTAAAAAATAATTTGGGTTTGAATGCGTTAGAGTTCGCCCAAGGTCCTGCTTCTTTCTCTTACCTTATTCCTGGCGGCTCTGCACATGAACATCGCCTTCTGTGTCGCTGGTGGCTTTGGAGTTCGTGATCCCTGAATTCTAGACCATAAAGTGTTCTTACCGAATATGTATTATGACTCCAGGAGGAGGGGCTGAGAATAGGGACGTGGAGGTTGGGAGCGCACGTGGCAGCAGCAGTTCCCGAGGAACGTGTGCGCACCCAGGCATGGGTGGCGCTGACCGAAACGTTGATTCCGATCCCTCCGAAAGGCAAGACTTCCAACAGAATCTGAAAGATGAAAATAAACACTTTCTCTTCCAGAGCTAGGAGAGCAGACAGAGGATATTCTAATGGTTAAGGTGTCTTGAAATATATATGCTGATAGATTCTTCTTAATTCTTAAACATCTTTACTAGTTTATCTCAATTGTTTTATTTGATTCTTCTCTTAACATAAAGATGTATAATCTCCCCTCCAAATATGTCTGGTTTCAAAATGTGAGAGAAAGAACTCTTTTAGCTTTATAGTCACAATATATTTTACTAAATACTCCAGTAACTACATTCAGGAAATGTTGGTTATTGTTTGATTTCGGCCATGATGTCATTGATATTTTATTGCTGAACTTATTTTTTTTCCAATAGTAGCTAAGTTTTAGCTACTTTTCTTAGAAATAGCTAAGTGTCTACATTTGTTGGGATAATAGAGCTATCAAAGAAGTAAAACTCATCTCTAGTTTCAGTCTGTGAACTTCAAAAGAAGTAATGCCAGAAAAAGACTTCTTTAAAAAAAAATCAACTTCTTTCTGAGTAATCCGGATCTCACTGGACAGTCATCCCAGATGTTTTCTAGACGGACACTGGTCAGCAACAGAATTTGGTATAGATGGCCGGTGTGGGGCCTCTTTCTGAGCTCTTCCTTTCATCTCACGGGCCGTGTGTTGTTACTGTCATTATGCCGGTTTTTACGGAAGAGTGCTTTCTAATGTAGGACAGCATTATATCACTCCCAATTAAATATTTCAGTTGAAATGTACTGAAATGTAAGGGATTGCAAGATAATTTAAAGTAACTGTTTGGCATACTTGAAATAGTGCCGTAAAGATCGTGGTTTTCTGATGATGATGGAGTATGTGCTGAATGTTCCAAAACAGATTTGTGTCAGCTCATAGTTTATCCCGCATCTATTATATAAGTTAAGTCTGATGGGATTATATTGCAATAAAGAATGCGATACTTCTATTGTCTAATAGAAAATACATTTTCATTAGAAATACATGGTTTTAAATCCCTCTTATCAATGTTCAAAAAGGCTCAGTGGTGACATTGATAAAGTGGCTTAAAGCAAAAGATGTAAAACCTGGTCAGTAACAAATATCACAGCTTCTTCCTTTGGCCCTTATTTGCTGTTTTGGTAATAAAATTGATCTGAAAACTTTACAAAATCCACACCTAAATTAATGATAGCTTTACCTAACATTGTTCACAGAAGTTTTAGTCATATATAATCTCCCTGAATCAAGCTGGTACTTGTCATTAATAACGTTTACCCATAGCACTGCCTGATATCGATAAAGCAACAAATTATATTTTAATGAGAGTTAGTAGTGGCTATAGTTAGTTATTTGGTCATTATTTTTGAAGACATGAGAAGAGATTCTCAATTTTTAGAAACCTACTTTGAAACCAGGGTTCAAATGACCCATTCTATACTGAATTGCATCTATTGTTTATTTCCCATTTTAATCCATGGGAAAGAAGAGCCAAACAGAATATTCTTTGTTTGGTAAAACTTAAATCGTCCTGGAATTTGGTGGGCACAGGGCAGCCAAGCCCAATCAATGGCTGGAACTTTGGTTTGGTTTGCTAATCGTATCAGATAAAGGTTGTGGCTATCATACTTGATATCAGCTGCTTTCCTGGATCGAATGTTGGCAGAAATCATATCTGTTGTATTTCACTTCAAACTAGAAGCACATGGGAATTCACAGACAGTTCATTTTTCGCGTGTGTTCAACAACCCACATAGAGTGAGTCTTCACAATTCTCCAGCATTTTGCTTAGGCTCTTCATTCAATTAAAAGTCATTTGCTCTTGTAATCAGTGCCTTCCTTCGTGCTGAAGCATCTCATGAGCGTTCTCATCAAGTTCTGGCTCTTCGCTGTTGTCTTGGCCAGCACAGCATAATGACCTTTTCAAAACAGAGGAAATAAATAATTCATAACCTGGAGACTAGGCCCCTGAATAATTGAGTTAATAACTTATTTTTGAATAGATATTAGGGCTCAACAAGCTACATTTCATTTTAAGTTCTCATTATGGTACACAGATATTAATGTCTATTATATGACTCAGAGAGTAAGTCACAGTTATTTAAATTTAGGAGTGCAACCTTTCCAAGAAAAGATATTTCCCCCCTACTAAGATTCTTCTGAAAGTTTGGCTTGGGTATTTGTCTATTTAGTCATGATGCATGTTGATTAACAAATTCTCTGAATCTTTATTAAGATTAAAATGCATAATTGAACCATCATGATATGGTATCCTCTGCCCAGCAGTATTTGCAATGTATACAATATGTTTGGGATTAAGAAAAGCATTCAAAAGTGCAGTTATATATTCTATTTTCCTTTGAGCTGAAAATTATTTTAAAAGTGTATAAGTAAAGACTGACCATTAAAATTCAAATTAATACATCTTTTCATCACATTGCAAATTGTTACTAATAATTAGCTCAAAGAACATCATTTACATATGTAACTCTACATCAGTTGTCTCTTTTCATCAAGTGGAATACTTACTCAAAAAAAAAAAAAGAGGCATTTGAAGAGCAAATAATTCTAATGTCATTCATCTAAAGGGTATTTTAAAAAGTACCACAGGCAATTTTCTATTATTTGATCATTCCTCACCAGAGATCAAGACTTTCCAAGAACAAGGTGTTCCCAATTATAAGATGATGTGCTAAGATATAAAGAAATAAGGCTGGTATGTATTTATTTTTCATGTCTAGATTTTGTCTTTATTCTTTATCATCTTATTACTATTACTTTTATTATTATTTTTAGTCTGTAATAAAACAATATTTCTAATTTGTTGAGTTAGGATGAATGAGAAGAATCTCATGGCTGATCATCAGAATGTCCTATAAAGCTTACATGAAAATATAATGACTGTTTTTCACCTATAAAACTATTCATTCACTTTTGCAGGAGCCAGATAGAGAACATCTGTATTTTTAAGATGCTGTACAGCCAAGGTTGTGAGTCACTGGATTAGGTTATCTAGAGCATGAATAATTTTAAAAGAGAAAGACGTAGTGTTACAAATCTTTTTAAAAATAAAAATTTTATTAGCATTGAAAACTATTTTAAAAAGTAAATTACATTTCATTACAAGAGATAAAACTATGCAAAACAGATTAAAGGGTGAATGAATGAAGTGGAGCTGGCCAGTTGATGGTGGCTCACCACTCCTGAATTTCAGGAGGCAGCAAGCAGGGATTGAACGCTGGTTTCTGCCAGATTTGGAACATGAGCTCATCAGAAAGTTGTGTTCCACTAGCAAGAAAGTCCAATAAAAATAGTCTTACATCTTTAATCCCTGTGCAAGGTGACTGAGGAAGGTGATTTTGGCAATATGGGAGAAGGAGATTTTAACAACTTCATATAACAACCCCAGATTCATGTTGCAAGGCAGAGATTTAAGTTAATTACATTTATTCATATAACTGTTTTAAGAGAGCTCAAGAGCTAGTGTATACACAGAAAGGACATTAGCTTAGTATAGCTTAATATTTCAAGCCATAACATATACTAAACATTTAATTTGGGTCTATTAATCTGGGTCTATTCAAACAATAGATGCTAGGAAGTTCTAATGTAACTGTGAAATACCCCACATACATAAAACATGCTATTCTGTGTTAAACAGATCCGCAAAGACAATGTGTTGGATTGTTCTCCATTTTCAATTGATGTACTCTGATTAAAAGCAGCTGAAACAATGACATCACAATAGACATTAGAATAAAAGGGGAAAACTGGGGGGCAGGGGCAGACAGCACAGATGGCTTTGAAGTGTTATGATCAACATTCAGGAGAGGATTCTAAAGATTCAGGCCGGGGGAGCAATAAATAATCAAACATAGATGGGGGACATTGCTTTTCAAGGGAACTTTTAGGCAAACTCTTCTAGAAGGGAGGATGTTTCTTTTTATACTCTAGGGGAGTCTTTTCAGACCATGACTAGGCTTCTAACAAGACTAAAAAGACAAAAGAATTTAAAAGTCTGAAATGCTCACTGGAAAAAGGTCCAACTATAAATGCTGTTGCTGCTACTGCTGCTGACAATGATAGTAGAGAATAACATTTACTGTGTGCTAAATGCTATTACCTATATGAAGCCCTTTACCTATATTAACAGTCTTAATAACACCTGTGATAGGTACTGTATTATTCTCCATTTTACAGGTACAGAAACTGAAGCATTATTTTACTATTTTATTTATTCAATAAGCACTAAGAAGGTATTATGGAACAGAAAATCATACTGAGAAGCTATCTAAATAAGATAAAAATGGTGATACTCCTATTTATGTTTTATTTTGCCCTAAAATTTGATTAATTTAATGAATGATTGAGAAGCTACTATAGACCATGATTCATGCTACAATCCAGATACATAAAAGGTAGACAGTTCAGATTTGGTTCCTAATATTCCTGACATTTATGATATTATTAGCAAGACATATACTTTTATAATGAATATTTTTTCACTTTTGTAAATTTCTAAATTGAGATTTGAAGGATCTTAGCAGTCACCAGCCTAGGATATCAAGGTTTTGCTTAATATTTAGGAAATTGTCAGGTATATAGTTCCTAGTGTCAGTGAATGAAATAATTCTGTTTGAGGTTTTGGCTGTGAATCAGTTTTTATTTTACTTTTAATGTAATAATCTTGTAAGACTTCACAGTGAAACCCAAAAGGTAAGACCATGCTTGCAGCCAACAGAAACAGCTCATCCCTAATGACCTCCAAGTGGAGAAGGACAAAGTACAGAAAACACTTAGAAGCTGTTTTAGGGTTTACCCCAAAACACACCCACATGCACACATGATATCTGGCAAGGTTTAAACAAAAACCCCCTGTTTTTTAAAGAGGTTTTGTCTTTATCCTCCTTAATTCTTTTTAAGTGTTGTTTTATTTTTTAAACATATATATTGTGTTTTCCTTATATTTATCAACAAAATTCATTTCTCCCTTTGCTATAGGTAAATATTGATGATTTCACATATGTTTGCCCTTAGTTCTCACCCCTCCAAAAGTGAAGGCTTGCCAGAAAACATATTGGGTGCCCAGTTAAATTTGAATTTCAGGTAAAAAATAATTTATTTTTATTACCATAAGAAGTGTATTTTTATTTGTTAAACCTGGCAAACTTAAAGCAACTTTCATGAACTATCTTTCTACTCCCACTTGTTAATTCATTCACTTTTTATTCATGTATTTATCTAGTATCTATCAAGTACCAATTTTGTGTCAAGTATTAAGAATAATTTCAAAAGCGTCTCGTCTTTCCCACACTGAACAAAGTATCTGTGATTATAAAAGCTACTTGGACTATATAGTTTATTGCCCAGTTAAAATTTGTAAATTATTTTATCACTAATAAACTAGAAATATTTAATATTATATTTTATTAATCAACTCACCAATCAGTCTTTTATTTTTTTCTTCATGTGATTGACGCCTGAAGAAGTAGGATTAAACTCTTCTATAAAGTGGATTTTTGGTGAAAGAAATTTCTCTTTTTTTCTTCACAATGTTTGGCATTACTGTTCAATGCAGTTAAAGGGGGTGCTACCTCTGGAGATAGTCGAGCGTAGGCTTGTTCCTGCCCTGAGTGGGGTTACAGAGATGGATCGAGTAGGAGGCACAGTGGTCCCTGGGATTCCTCTCCATCAGGAGTGTCTGTGACACATAGTGACAACCTCTCTTGTAGAAAAACATCTGGGCACAGACTTCCGTGGGATTCGACACCAACAAACTTCATCGGGATAGAATTAAATTAACGACATGTTTCTTTTTAGCTTAAGTCAACATTTTCTAGTTGCTTATTCTTCTCTTTGAATCATTTCCCACATGGAAACTGAACATAAAAAATTGAATAAAACAAACCTGAAAATTAAGTAGTACTCGGGCATGAAGCATTTTAATTAATCCTCACAGTTTGGTGGCATAGATACTATTGTTACCTCCATTCTACAGAGGTTGAAGCTGAGATTTTAGAAGTTAAAGAGTTTTCCCAAATTCAGAAATCAAGTGGAAGAAGTTCGACTCCACAGTTGTCGATCACCTCTGGGCCTATCACCTTTCACAATGAGTCTCTGTATTAAAAGCTCATGTTTTTCAAAATGTTTTTCCTATGAAGCTTAAATACCACACATATGTAGTTAAATGGATAGAGAAATCAGCTGATATATATGACCATTGAAATGAAGTCTAGCGAATATTTATTTCAGATGAAAATTTGGGACATAGGAAACAATTGGAAAATATAATGTCAGGTTTATATAATTTATACTCATTACATTGCACATTAGAATGCTCTGTGATTTTACACACACACACACACACACACACACACACACACACACACACACTCACACACACACCCACAACTCATGTCTGGGAACAGCATACACGAAGTGACCAGAAAAGCTCCAGACATTATGTATCCAACTCTCCACGGCTTTATCCCCCATGGTTTGTTCTACTCATTCCCTCTCAAGTGCTCTGCCTCATTTGTCTGCTTCACACTTGTGCTTGGGAGCAAGTCTCTATCTGTTCTGGAAAATACTTTCTGATGCAAGAGGACTTCCTTGAGAAAGAGCCCTAGAGTGGGGATTTGGCACACTGGATTCTAGCCCAGGATCTGCAGCTAATGAGTTCTGTGTCTATCTCTGGCCACATCTCTTCAGCCCTGGGCCTTGGTTCTTCATCTGTGAAGTGAAATAGAGCTCAAGAACCATATGAGCAAGGTAACCCATGCTCCCTGCCATTCGATGATTCAATCTCGTTTTTATCAACTTTGCCAGCATGTTGTGCAAATCCTGCTTCAGTACCTCTAGGGATATCCCATTCTATTTACTGGGTGAGAAACGTTTTTCTTTATTTCAGCCTAAATCTTTCTCTGTGTAGTTTCCAAGTTTCGTCCTATTTTTGTCCTCTTGAGTGAACTAGAACTAGGGTTCTCATGGTCTCGTTTTTGAAGAGGGCCATCCTGACCCTTGTCCTTTTCACCCTTCTCAAATCTCAGGTTCAGCCTCACAGCTTGAGATAGTTTAACCTTCTCCATGAAATGATTATGACTCTTTTATTCTCTTGGTCACATGTGTTTGGACTGGGTTACTCATCAATGGCACTCTTAACATGCAGCACCCAGAACAAATAACAAATATCAAAGAACAACAGCTGACATCCAGCGTTTTTCTGTGTTGGCCACTGTGCCAAGTGTTTTATGTCTCTATTATTTCATTTAATCCGTCTAGCAGCATTATGCAGTAGTGCTATTATTACCTACATGAAAACTGAGAGCAAGAGAGATGAAACCGCTGCCCAAGTGCCTGACATAACTGGTAACGTCCCCAACTCAGCGATCAGGACTGCGGAGACCATACTGTTCGTAACTGGGATACACTGCATGTTTAAAAATGTATACGTGAAATGTAGTTGCTGCACCACTCAATTGACTATGACTTATATCTCCCTTGTTCCAGATTTCTATGAGTATAGTTTAAGATTGAATTTGATGTACATGTTCTATGTGTGTAGACTCCAATTTTGAAACTTTTATTACTCTACGTGTCACACACCGTACAGAGCATAAGGATTTTAAGGATAAAAATAAAAATAAAAACCCTCTGTCAAGTTGGAAAATGGACATACAAATGAGATGCCACAATATAATGTTGTTAAGTACAGCTGGTAAGTAAAAAAATTATTCTAAGAGTAATGAGAACACAAAGAATGAATGTAATTCTATGTAAGAGAATGAGAAATTACTTCATCAAAAATTGCACTTGGATAGGTTCTTTAAGGATGAATAAGGCTTCCCTGGAAAAAATACTGGAAAAATGCTTGTCTTTATTAATGATCATTAAAATAATATGTCTCAAGTCCAGCCAAGGATTAACATAGCATTCATTAGACAACTCTTCACAGAAACCACTATTAAAACAAATAGGGCAATGTTTAATCATTTAGGGTTGTTTAGAACTTTTATGCTCCTCATGCTTTCACAAAGATTTGTTTAGCAATCTCTAATTAGTATGAAGTATAACCTACATGGAAACATTTGAACTCAGTTAGTAAAATCGTGTGCTATAATATGGTAGTCCCAGCCTGTACCAGCTTCTTGTCCTTTTTACCAATTTTAACCTCCACTTTGTAGAGTTTAGACCATGATCAGAGGCAAGCTGAAAGCTGAGGAGTTTGCTGTTCTCTCCATAATGGTTGACAGGTTAATCTTTTTATAGAGGACCTTTTTCATTGGGTTATTCTTAGTATAAAAATAGCTTTCCAAACTAGTTTTAGGTGGGTTTACCAACCTCAAAAAATTCTAGAATTCATCAACTTTTTATTTTATTTCTTTAAAGATTTTATTTATTTTCAGACAGAGGGGAAGGGAATAAGAGAGGGAAACACCAACGTGTGGTTGCCTCTCGTGCACCCGCTACTGGGGACCTGGCCCGCAACCCAGGCATTTTCCCTGGTTGGGAATCGAACTGGCAACGCTTTGGTTCGCAGGCTGGCGCTCAAATCCACTAAGCCACACCAGCCAGGACCATCTTTTTCATACTATTTAGGCAGGCCTAGACTTCTCTTATTCCTAAGGTTTTTTTTCTTTCTTTTCTGTACATTTTTTTCATTGATGCCTGTAGCTATATAGAAATACCCTCAGGATTAGTTAAGATTATAGAGTCAGAATACCATGTTTGAGAGCTACTTCGCATACCATTGGCTTTGGATTTGAGCCACCATCTTTTTAGGCCTCTATCCAAGACATCTTACCAATGTTTCTTGCCACCTCAGAAGTTTGCCTTGTTGAAATCCACGTTACATTCCCACCCTGTTTCCTTTACTCATTTTCAGGTAGCTGATGGCCTTTCTAATTAAAGTGTGGTACATGGACTCGCAATGTTAGCATCACCTAGGAGCTGGTTAGAAGTGCAGAATCTCAGGCCCCCACTCCAGGCCAACTGAATCAAAGCAGACATATTTAAAAAACACAACGACGAAACATCCCAGTGCCTAATAAGTAGATTGAATTAGAGAATTACTGTTGATGACAAGGCAGATCACTGATTTCAAAGATCTTCTCATGTCCCCCTTTCTGATCAAGACTTCTTTAACAGTTAGGCTGATAGACTTCTGGTAGGAAATTTACTTCAAGGTAAATAAAGAATTTATCAGGTAGTTTACTTTTAGCTGAATATTAATAAGAGCAGGTTAAAATTTATATAGGAGATTACTGTGATCATAGCATAACTCGTTAAACTTACTGTCTCATTTATCTGCCGCATATGACAGTGATGTAGATACCATTATTATAATATCCATTTTGCAGATGAGGACTTTGAGGCCAGTATTGAGATGATTTTTTTTTTTTTGCCCAACGTCACCCTGCAGAGCTAGGTTCCCAATTAAGCCTATGTGATTGTAAAACCAGTGCTTTACATGATGATGTCAAGCTGCTATTTCTCATGACAAAATGAGACTTTTAACAGATGGAAGTTGAAAATTCCGGCACAGTTCTGTCTGTCTTCCTCTCCGGGCCCACCATGCGCTGATTCTTTCACACTGCTGCCTCTGCCACCTGCCCAAGTCCCTGCCAACATCCGCTCCCGCGCTCTAAACATCCCAGGGAGGGTAATCCAAACACTCTCCCGCTATTGTTTTAATTGTGAATTGCTTGTCACAGACTTTTCCATAACACACTAGCTCACCCTTAATCCTTCCTGCTTCTGACCACTCCTGTTTTTTTGCCTTCGTCATTAAATCTGTTATTCAATACTATTTTCCATTCAACTAAGATCCAGTTTTTTCTTCCAAATACAGGACCATTAATTCCTTAGGTAAACACTGTTCTTAGTATGACCAGCGCTGGACTTTTACCTTGTGGCTATCCCTAGGCACATTTCCAAAACCACTCTAGTTCTAAGAGTAGGAACAAGATCTTTCAGTAACCAGGCTATAGAGCGTTCTCTGACATTTTTGCCTTGTTCTGTCTTCTTTTACTTTCACTGAGATTTTTTTTCATGCTAACAAAAGACTCCAATTCCACACAAGCTCACGTATTCATGATATGTAGAGTTTAGAGTTCAGATACATCTTCTTCTTCCAAAATTTACTAAAATGAAGTACAACTTTTTGTTGTTGTTTTTTTATAATGGTTTCCAACAAAAAACATTAATTTACTATCTGGACTTAAACTCCAAATGTTGTTGATACTCTGGGCTTTGAACACACAGTAGAATTCTTGACCTTCTTTTTAGCTATTTTAACTATGAATGCTTTCATCTGTACCAGTTGCATAATTTGTTTTATTGTAATGGTGGGAGTCCTTCACTATATCCAGTTTTCTAGTTTTATCTGATAATGTTCTCCTTCCCCCTGGGCTTTAATTTTAAAGTTAGTTTAAACCTGGCAGGCTTCTAGCTGCTATTGTGTGATATGCTCTACAGTCAGGTGTTCATCAGTGTGTCAGAATAATCCCTGGTGCAGTGATCAGATCCTGTTCTGTACCCCTATTTATTTAACCAACCATTATTTTGTCCATCTTCTTTCTGCCTACAAAATCCCCAACTCTTCCAAAATGGGAGTATAGATGAAACCATGCTATCAATAATCCTATACTTCCCAGCTTAGAGCTCTGATTCTGTCTATTGCCTGCATCCCTATTTAACCTTAGAAGTAAGTGAAGGTGAGCCAGAAAATACATTCATTTACTGTTCATCTTCGGACTACGTTTACTGGCTGATCTTTGTTCTGAGTACAGTACTGGTTAGCAAACTATGTCCCCATGGACTCTACTCTGAGATGAAGGCCTTCACTCTTGAAAGAGAGGACAGCTACAGACTGTCTGTGTAAGTTATATAAATGGCTATCTGTATTCTCCTATTGTTTCTTTGTAGATCTACTAATTTCTACACATTTCCTAACTCTAGAGGACCCTTCTGTCTTGTCAAAGAAATATGGCACCTTGCCTTCTCTCTAGAAATTATAGATCCCTTCCCAAAGCATCCCTCTGGTGGATCAAATTTCCTTCTCCTGCCCCATCTTCCTTTGTGTACCCTTCTTCCCTTGAACTTGATCTTGGATTGCTTCTGCTCATTCAAGACCTCTTCCCTTTCCATTTCTTGCTCAGGCTGCTTCTTTCTGTTATCCAGGAAGTAATTTTCTCCCTCAATCAATGTAACAAAAGATAAAAAATCCATTAACTTTTATCTTCTAATTTCATTAATTTAATTTTAATTTTGTTGCCTTATAGATACCAACATAATTTTCTATTGCTTCTAGAAAGAAGACTGGCAGGGTCTTTATGTCAAATTACCCCACTCCTCCACCCCTAGGAAAACTATATGAGCAAATGGATGGGATGTGGCGATCTTTTAGGTGGCCCTAGTGCATTCTCACCTTCTTTACTTCCTGTGTGAATTTGATCTGTACCTACTATTAGTATGGTAACTTTTAAACTATCATATATTAAATGCAGTCAGGAGATAGAGCAGTTAATTAACTTAAAAATACTAATTCTTTCCTCTTGTCTTATTCTTTCTACTTTGCTGGTACATGTTGCATGAGCTCTTAGTTGACTCCTCACATTCCTTCCAGCTATTGAGTGTTAGTTTCTAGTGTATGGTACCTGCTTGTGAACAACTTAGGCTTCTATGTGGTTGAAAATTACACATTCCAAATTTAGGACTAATTCTTTACAGAGAATTTCACATGGTTCAGAGGATGCCATGGGGATATGTTAAAATCAACAAATGCAGTAGGTAGAGAATAGACAGGGGGATGTTAAGAGCAGTACAGGAAATGGAGTAGCCAAAACACTGATATGTATGACCTATGGACATGAACTATGGCAGGGAGGGTCGCCTGAGGGAGTGGGGGATAATGGGTGGAGGGGGGCAAAGGGGGAAAAATTGGGAAAACTATCATAGCATAATCAATAAAATATATTTAAAAATACGTAAAATACACAAAAAAATCAACAAATGCTCCATGAGAGATGAGTTTACAGTGATATTTTGTTTCAAAAGAGGAAAGTAATCTCCATAAAACCTAAAATCAGATTACCAATGCATTAAATAAACTAAAAATTTTATACACATTTCTAGTGGGACATTAATTCTTCTCTTTCGTTTCTAATGGCCTCTGTGATGTGTTAGCTTTGAATTCCTTTACGTTACATGCTCTGCACACAACATGAGGATAGAGAATAACTCCAGCATGTCTGCCTCAGCTGCTTGTGCTGTTCACAAGGGTGTGCACAGCGCACAAATCAGTGTCTGCAGGATGCATTCAGATCGTAAAGCTGTACATCTGTAGTCCCCCTCAGACATTCTTTTCTTATATGAAAGAAAGCAGAAATTACAAAATACCTACATTTAAATAAAATTAAGAATATAACGCAAACTGAAGTTTGCAAAAGACTTTTCACTTTCATCAGTTGTGGTTTGAAAAACTGGACTGAATTTAGAGTTCCCTGAATCTCTTATAAGTTAATTTAAAATAGAAAATATTTTTTTATTTTAAATTAATTTAAAATCTTTTCTATTTTAAATTAAGTAAATTTCTTATGACATGAAAGGAGGAATTGAGAGCGGAAAATTCTGAAGTGTACGTATGATGGTTTTTACAAAACTGGAAGTACTTTAAAACTGACTTAAGGGGGACGTACATGTTTTGCTGGTATCGTTGGAGGTATGTTATATTTAGTCAGAAGTGCCACGAAAAAGGAACCAACTGTATGGGCAAATATATTTGCCAATGATATTTCAGACAAGGTTTTGATCTCCAAAATACATAAAGAACTCACATGACTCCACACCAGGAAGACAAACAATCCAATTAAAAAAAATGGACAAAGGACCTGAACAGACACTTCTCCAAGGAGGATATACACAGGGCCCAGAGACATGTGAAAGGATTGCTCAGCATCACTAGCCATCAGAGAGATGCAAATTAAAACCACAATGAGGTACCACTTCACACCAATCAGAATGGCCATCATTAACAAATCAACAAACAATATGAGCTGGCGGGGTTGTGGAGAAAAGGGAACCCTAGTACACTGTTGGCGGGAATGCAGACTGGTGCAGCCACTGTGGAAAACAGTTTGGCATTCCCTCAAAAAACTAAAAATGGAACTGCCTTTTGACCCAGCAATTCCACTGCTGGAATTATACTCTAAGAATCCTGAAAGACCAATTCAAAATAACCTGTGCACCCCAATGTTCATAGCAACACAATTTACAACAGCCAAGGGCTGGAAACAGCCTAAGTGCCCATCAGTAAATGAGTGGACCAAAAACCTTGGTCCATTTACACAATGGAATAGTACACAGCGGAAGGAAAGAAGGAGCTCCTACCCTTTGTGACAGCATGGGTGGAACTGGAGAGCATTATGCTGAGTGAAATAAGCCAGGCACGAAAGACAAATACCACACGATCACACCTATAAGTGGGACCTAATCAACAAAACAAGCAAGAAAGGAAGCAAGCAAAATAGCACCAGAGACATGGAAATAAAAAACAAACCGACAGTAACCAGAAGGGAGGCAGGAGGGGAAGAGAGGGGAAGGGCCATCGAGGAACATGTATGAAGGGCCCGTGGACAAGGCAGCAGTGGGAGGGGAAGGGTTGAATGGGAGAGGTGGGGTGGGTGGGGTGGGCGGGGTGGGCAGGGTGGGGGAGAGGAATGAGGGGGAAATGGGGGCAACTGTAACTGAACAAAATTTCAATGGTTCGAACTGTGTGTTTTATGCTTTACAAAAGAAGTTCTACACTCCATTGTTAGTATATGAACAAGTTCAGGATCCAAGTGCCTCCTGTATAAAGTTTCTCCACTTTTTCTATTTCTAAAAAATGAATTTATTTTAAAATTATAGTTTACATGCAGTATTATATTAGTTTCCAGCGCACAATATAGTAATTTGACATTTATATACCTGATGAGGCAGTCACCCAATAAATCTAAAGTAACCACCTGTGACTGTACTAAGTTATTATGTTATTATTGACTATAGTCCCTATGCTATAGGTTACATCCCTGTGACTTATTTTACAGCTGGAAGTTTGTACCTCATAATCCCCTTCCTCTCAGTTTTGATACTGTTATCGAATAATTGACCCACTGCGGGGGCCCAGATACTGTCACTGAAACCACACCACCCATTCCTGTTCTAGGTTTTTTTGCCCGCTGCCCTTAAAAGTTATGGCTCTCAATGACAGAGTTTGGTGAAAAGGAACGGAACTACTTATTCAAAATTTACATAGGTTTTAAGTAGTGGCTAAATGTCGCCATTAAATTTCAAAGTCCCTTTAAAACACCCACCAACACACACAGTCCTGCCTTCCCCCACTTTTTCCCAGTCAGGCCCGTCGGGGCACCGTCCTTCAGGAAAAAGAGAAGGGAAGTCCGGGGCTCGGCTGGGCAGGCCTCTCCCGGTTCCCAGGACCGTCCGCTACGTCGCCACGGTCTCCGGCTCTTAATCCAGAACCACGTGGCACCTTCTCACGGCCCACTAGCAAGAGCCCTTTCTCCCTTTTCTTTCCCACGTGGTCTTCACATTGTCCCCCAGAGTCTATGTCCCCTTGTCTCTCACACAGTCCTTGTCTCCCTTTTCCCAGTTACATCCTGCATTAAAGTTTATGCAAACGTTCCTAGCTAGCCTTGTTAAGATGCAAAATAACCATCTTTGCATATGAGGTCTGAGGCTATCCTGCTGTTATTGACATGCAAAATGACTCTCAATGGCCCTGTTCCTTGTCAGGTGTGAAGCTGGCCTGTTTTGATACAAAAAGTAACTCTCAATGGCCCTGTTCCATGTCTCCCATCCCCCATGGCACCGGCATTGCGGTGGGGGATGGGGGGGAAGCCAGTGTGGGAGGATATCTTGTATTTCTCTTGGATACCTCAAGTTCTGGACCTGTTAAAAATCCCCTCTTTGGGGGGGGGGGCCGTGGCTGTGCCCCATTATAATATTACTTAAAGAAGTGCCCTACAGTTCACAGTGCTCCTTCCATGAAAAGACTAAATCCTGTATAGGTTAATTTACTTGTTCATGGTTATGCAAACAGGACATAGAAGAGTGTATGTATGTATTCGCCTCTGGATCTCAGCTAAATTCCCACAGTTGTGGTTAATAGGCATCAGGAATTTCCACATTCTAAGGAGTTTCAAGGAGATGCCCCATACCTCCTCCAGGGCTAGTGAAGAGGTGGCCAACAATGTCCTTCACCTCTCATCTTCAAGATAACTCTCAGGCTATGTAAATAGAAGACTGGCACTTAATGATGAGTAGATGTATAAATTTCATGAGCTTTTAGCCTAGTAAGAAGTGTAGTAGCATTTCACCTTTTTCTTCTTTAAGGAAAGGAGACAGGCTGCTCCCTTGCTCATGAAAGAAAGGGGTCAAGAGAACCCCTGATAGTAAGTGGCAAGTTTCCTCAACAAGGGAACATTAGCATCTCATTCCTTATTTGAATGCTTGTTGAGCCTCAGAAACTTTTAGGTCTACCTCCTGCATATCAGAGAAAATTATGATAAGAAAGCACTTAGGAGAAATGGACACTTTGACTTCAAGAGCAAATAGAATATATATCCTGGTTCCTGCTTATTCCTGGAT
The DNA here is from genome assembly GCF_021234165.1 of Pteronotus mesoamericanus. NCBI lineage: Eukaryota > Metazoa > Chordata > Mammalia > Chiroptera > Mormoopidae > Pteronotus > Pteronotus mesoamericanus. The sequence goes on from NW_026555123.1 coordinate 820,232, forward strand.
AATTATAGGTGTGTGAATAAGATTTTTAAAAGCTCCCATTAACAAATAGAAGAGGTGGCGGCAGCAAAGCAGTATTCTTTTCCATTATTTGCCATGAAAATAATATATGAATCCACATCCAAGTAGATATCACCAACAAATTCAAGGGCCAGGTAGATGTCATGAACAGATATTCGAGGATCAGTAGATATAGAGAAAGGTAGCCATGCTTGGAGTCATCTTGAAAATATTCCACAAGACAGTATGATGTTACTTCAATCAGCAGCTGGAGGTTATGCAGTGTGTTTCCTGGATATGAAGATCAGTTTCAGTGTCATGGTGAAAGTAGTTTCATTCATTCAAAAAACTTCTTTTCCTGCCTGTAGGAGGATCATACTTCCTGTCCTATCTTCTCAGTGTGACTGACTCGCTTTGCTAATAGAACTTGAGCAGAAGTGGCATTTAATTATTTCTCAATTAAAACTTGGAGTCATGTTGTGTTTCTTCTCTAAGGTCAGCAACAGGTCCCAAATTAGGGTTGGCTTTTCCTTATGAATCACAGAAGGAAGGCGCTGGGAGAAAAAATAATGTTAATCAGCAGAGGACGTGCAATGTAAACTAGATATAAACTTTTTTTTTAAATCATAAACCACTAAGTTATGCTTGTTGCTACCTCACAACCTAGCAAAACAGGGCAGATATGGCCACCCAGACAGGCATCAGTGGGTTAAGAGGAGGGCCATATTCTGTGCAAGTTTCTAAAACAATCATAAATAGATACCACAAAAGAGGGTGAATTTGGGTGCCTGCCCATAGGAGTTAACTATGGCTGCCTGTCAAGAAGCTAAATATATGACATCTGTTTTTCTTCCTCCAATATTCTTTTCCATGGGGAAAAAAAAATGGATCTATAAAGGCAGGGGAATGAGTCAAAAGCAAAGAATGAAATATCTAGAAAAAGTTTAAAAGCAAAGATCATACCTGGCTCATCTTCTCCGCTGCATGGTTCAGGCCTGAACTTGGCAGGCAGGGAGAGACTTTATTTGAATGTGAGATGAGAATTGATATACGAAGTGGATTGGATTAAATTTTGTGATAGAAAAATGAGTCTTAGTGACCAAAATGAGATTTTTTTGCATCATAAAAAGAAAAAAACAAACCCCAAAAAACTAGAAAGCCAAGAGGTTTCATCAAGAGACCATTAATTGATGTAGAATAGAGAGCTAAGCTGAGGTTGGAAAACAAATATTGGTTGTACCTCGTAGGGTATAAGTTATTCAATAAACTTATTACAGTTATGTAGTTTATCAGTGACAGATTTCAGAATCTTAACTCCAGTTGCAATATTTTGAACATCTGTTTCTTCAAGGATAATGTCTGTGGGAATTATATTAATCAAATAACAAAAGGCAAACTCAGCTTTGAGAAGTGCATTGTTTGGCAAGCCATAGTGTGAAGCACTGGGTTGTGGGCAAAATTGTAACACATCTTTCTCAACCGACACCTGAATGCAATAATTGGCATGCATCATCACTCTAGGGAGCTGCAGTGTGCAACCACGGCCAGGAAGGTCTCTACAGAAATTGCCAACAGCTTTTATTTAATATTGTGTTGACAATTTATTCCTTGCCTGAATCTAAAAAGGAGCTGATGTGTTTTCATCAGTGTTAACCTTTGCAAGCACACCAATATTTGCAGACCATCTCCTGTATCTTTAGTGCCCTTCCAGATGCAAGGGAAACAAATATTCCTGTTCCTAACAGAATGTTAAGAAGAAACAAGTTCATTTGAGATTACAAGCTACAGAGAAACAGAAAATGGCAGCAACCTTTAGCTCTCACCGCAATGTGGATCTTTGCACTCTCACACACAAAATCATAATAGCGCCTTCACATATTTATGTCCCACAAAGATCGTTTTATAAAAGGGCAGTTAATGAAGTGGGTTTGCAGCATCTACTTTTTTTATGGACACTAATTGAGAAGAAGAACACTGTAGTTTAAACTACTTCAAATAACGTTTTAGAGAAAACATGAATCAACCACAACATTCTCCTCAAATCCATGTTGCCTGTTTATTACAGCTAATATAATTTTAGATGAGTGAGACATGTGATATGAAGCTTACAGGTACATGTAAAATAACTAACTAACTTATGGTGTCCTTTGTGGGATACAAGGATATAGTACATTTCTTTTTAAATTTGGTCGTGACTGGATTGTCTTCTAATAGAAACAATAATAGTAGAATAGAAAGAATACTTCCCAAAAGGCATGTGATCTGGGTTCAACCTTTCTCCATCCACCAAATAACTACATGATCTTGGACAAGTTATTTAGCTTATGTAGGCCTTAGCAATCTAATCTAAAAATTAGGATTTTAACTAGGTAATCTGTATTCTCCTTTATGACTTAAAATTCTATGATTCTTCCTGAACACTGAGTGGGGTATTATAAAATCCAATGCACTCATTTGAGATATTCAGTGCAGAAAAATTTGGCAAGTGAAGTTATAATTATATTGAAATTCTTTCTAAGGAAGACAATATTGTTACCTATGTGCAGAAATTTGTTTATTAACTATTACACTATTTTCAAAAGCAAATATTTGCTAAATAAATATTACATGCAACGCTCTATTGGATTATCGGTGTCTCGTTCTCTTTCTATTTGACAACATTTCTTCTACAGCAATGCACTTCTAGCTAAGAACGTTGCATGGCTATTGACTCTCATTTTAAAGTTCCAGTTCTGCTGAGAGGTCCCTTTTGAGATTAGGCTCGAAACAAAAGGACTGAAATGAAAAGACATTTATGGGATAAAACCATTTTACTTTATTCCTTGCCTAATGATTTTCTGCATTGAGTGTTATAAGAAGTTTATGAATCTTGTCCCACAGGACATTAAAAATGTGTTTATAACACATTTGCCTATAAATAAATACTAACTTTGAAGAAATCATATTGTCTGATTAAAACAAGACAAAAATAACAAAAAATTAACATTTTAATTGGAAAGCAGAGTCACTAAACATGAATGCATAGAGCATTTAGACACCAGATGAGAAGAGAAAGCATCTCTGAATGAGTAGAGAGAGGGTTGAAGAAATTACGGGCTCATTTATCTGTTCAAAATATTTCCTTAGCTTTCACTGTGCCTGATGAACATGTCAAAATCTCTTCCCTTAAAGAATTCAGCCTCTGGGGAACGAGTGCGTGGGTAGGGAGAGTCCATGAAAGTTGGGAAGTATCCTGGTAAACACCACAAAAGGGAGAGAAGGGGAGAAGAACCCAAGGGAACAGAGACAATGGGAATCTAACTCTGCCGTGAAGTGATTCACAGAGTTCACATACATGTGCCATAATGAATAGCTTGACATTACCCAGTAAATGATGGTGGAAAAGCATCAGGAAGAAGGCCACCAAACACAAAAACGTAGAAGAGCATGTCACAATGGGAGACGTGAAATGCAGTCCGTAGGAGAGCGATCCTTAAAACAAAGCGAAGGGATAAGGGCAGTCAGGATCGGATTAGACCTGATATATTATGGTAAGTCATGGGTGTTTGCTGCCATAGACAATGGGCGTCATCTAACAGTTTGAAGATCTAGAGAAGAGAAATATTTTGATTGTTATAATTTTCCAGAACTGCCCTTACAAATCCCATGAACTGAGTGGATTAAACAACAAAAATTTATTTCTTGTCTCACAGTTGTGGAGGTTAGAAATCTGAGACCTAGGCATTGGCAGAGAGGTTCCTTCTGAGAGCTGTGAAGAGTGATATGTTTTATGCCTTCCCTGAGTTTCTGGGGATTTGCTAGCAATTTTTGGTCTTGTTTGGCTGAAGAGGTGTTATTCCAATCTTTGCCTTCATGTTCACATGTTGTTCTGATTCTGTGCATGTCTGTTGTCCAAATTTCCTCTTTTTACTAGAACACCAGCCATAATGGATTAGGAGGCTATCCTACCCCAGTATGAGCTCATCTTAACTAATTACATCTGCAATAACCCTATTTCCAAATACATTCACTGAGGGGTTTAGAATTTCAACACATGATTTTTGGGGAGACAGTTCAACCTGTAACAATTATATTATATTAAACATTCTCAAAAGATTATCCTAGTGGCATTACTGCACTTGGCATTTCAAAAACACAACTGATATCAGGGAGATGATTGAGGAATTCCTTGTCATAAATCAAGAAAAAAATAATGTTGACTGGAACTAAGGCAGTAGCCACAGACCAGAGAACATGTTTTAAAAATATTCTACAGTGACAGAATATAGAGATGAATTTTATACAGAGATCATTGGCATAAAAGGAAGCTGGAAATACCCAGTTTTCTAAATTTAAAAAATGAACAAACTGTGGAATTATTAATAGGAGAAGGAATGTTGAAGAAGATGGTATGAGCAAAGCTCATGAGCTCAGTTTTAAGATGCCCATGGGATATCCAGGTGGTCATGTCAAGCAGACAAGAGCATATATGAGTCAGAAGCACAGGCTAGAGACACACATTTGGAAATTAGAATATTCGAGGTGGTAACTGACACTGTGAACAAGAGAAGTAATGGAGAAACAAATAAGGGAATTATAATATTTAAGAGTTGGTTTTAGAAAAAGAAACCTGTAATGACTCAATATAATTCACACAAAGGTAACACAAGAATCAGAAAAGAATGGTATCGAAGAAATCATGAAAGAATGATAAAAAAGAAAAAAAAGGAGAAAGTAGTCAGTAGACTCAACTGAGGCAGTAGTACCAGAGTGTTCCAGTAACTGAAAATAATCTATTGGTGATTTTAGAATGAGCAATTTCAGTGAAGTATGGGTACAATAACGTATGTGCCTTTTACCTATTTGAATTCAGTTATGCTCTCAGTTCAGCCAAAATAATAATAATTATTTATTATTAATAATAATATCATCATCATCATCTAAATAGTATGGGTAAGTTTGTCTGACATGTCACTCAATGAGAATATGTATAAATGTCCAGCAATAAACAAAGGAGATATATGGAAAGTATCTTGTTTCCCAATCTCACAATTAGTTTTAGTTTCAGTTATTTCTGTAAGCTGAGAATCTTGCCATGCTATGTAACTCCCATGTTATAAGTTATTTTTATAATTTTTGTACTCATGGCCCTTGGCCTCCAAGCACAAATAATGTACTTATCAGATATTTAGCTAAAGCAAAACTTAACCATTCTTTTGACACTGGGAGTAAAACAAAATGAGATGGATTTATAAGAGACAAAGGAGAAGACTTCCATGTGGTATTCTCATAAAAGGTTTGTAGCAAATTTACTTCTCTCAGATTTTTGCATTATACGGTGACTTTGGAACTTACTGTCTGTAAATAACTTATTTTATCTACAAGAAGTGGTGTTTACAAGTTGGTGGTGCCAGAGGAGATACAATCAACCAACCTAGAACACTGAGAGAACAAAATGCGAACACAACTGATGGAAAAGGTAAACATGTAATGAAACAAGTACAATAATAAGTTGGCATAAATGAATTAGTTTGGTTGATGGAGTTAATAACTTTTGGCTATTATTGATAATGTTATCCACAGAAGGGAAATGATGTTACCAGCAATAGCATGCAGTTTTAGGAAACATAGAAGGCTCTTTGTATTGACAGAATCACGTTTACATTGTCTGGTGTTCTAACTTCAGCACCCTACCACCAAGAGCTGTAGGGTGGTACATAGTACTCCTCGCTGCCACATCCAAAGACAAAAACAGAAAAGGGGCCCTGGCTGGTGTGACTCAGTGGATTGGGCTCTGGACTGTGAAGCAAAGGATCACTGGTTCGATTCTCAGTCAGGGCACATGCCTGGGTTGCGGCCCAGGTCCCCAGTTGGGGGTGCCTGAGAGGCAACCACACATTGATGTTTCTCTCCCTCTCTTTCTCCCTCCCTTCCCATCTCTCTAAAAAGAAATAAATAAAATATTTTAAAAAGAATAGGAAAATATATTTATTTCTTTGTTTTCTATTAAAAGCATATGAGAATCACTCTGGGACAGTTTAATCCTAGAGGTAAGAACATGGACTAGATGACCTCAGAGAAACCCTTTTTGCTTTTATGATTCCACAATGTTTTAGGATTTCCTTTTTTATAGGATTTTTGAAGAAGGATAGATAATTGTGACTATTAAATACTCCCTAATAGAATTTTTATACTATTAAAAAAGTGATTTAAATTAATTTCCTTACAAGAGACATTTGGATGGTGGTTGGTAGCCACAGAGGCAAAAAATAGAGGTCAAATTATGGATTTTTGTACTTGTTATGAAATAAATGAAGAGTGAGCATGAATGGCTAATTTTGAGTGTAGGAAGAGGTCATAATGGTGTTCCTATGGGAATAATTGGGATCAGATAAGCCAAATACATTTACAACAAGGGTAACAAAGAGGAGGAATTTGTTGCTGATGAACAACATAGGCTAACAAAGAGAAAAGGGAAAAGATCCCAGAGGAAAGTAAAAAAGAATAATTCAGCAACACAACAGCAGTTAAATTAAACACAGACAAGTGTCATAAAAAATAATGACAAGAAGAAAATCAGATCATTTATACATGCTGATAGTTTCTTAATGTTTTCTAACCTTCCAATATGAACATTTACGGCTTCTTTTGTGGTCAAACAATGAAAGCAACTGCTCTTTAAAGTAGGATTGTTGGAGGAATAGATGGAATATTTCTTTGTAAAGCTAGTGGGATAGAGAACCATAGTGGAATTTGGTAATATGCTAATAAACTAATTGTGAAGTCCTAGTTTAAGGAAACATTTTGGGAGACATATTTTACTGGCTCACAGCGTTCTCAACTAAGTGATTGCTCCAGTAAACCTTCTTGCTGCTGAGGAGACGTTAGTGCCAGGAGAGGATCAGAGACAGAGCAAGAGGGACTGGCTAGAGGTGGAAGTTTCTCAGACAAAGATTTATAGAAAAAGAGAAGAAATCATGGAGAGATGGACTGTTATGTTTTCCTTTTTCTTTGGCAAGAACACCTTTCCCTTCAATTTGAGAATTACTGAAAAAGTGATTATCAGAAAACACTGGCTTATTTTTATTTACATCCACAGCCTTATCTCATTTTTCATGCTTGTATACAAACATATCCACAGATAAACTCTCCCAGAATTGTGGATATTCATACACATGCTTAAGTTCATATATGTTAAAGACAAAAGAGAGTTCTTCTGTAGCTTGGAGCATGGGAAAAGGTTGAACAAAACCCCACAAGGCTAACAACTTGGAGATTTGATTAGGGGTGGGGAGGTTAAAAGATTCCATTTTTCATTCAGTGAAACAACTACAGACATTAATATGGTCACATTAGCATGTGAGGAACATAAAGAACTGTAAATATTTCCCTTCGTTCTGAAGCATCGATGATGACAGCGTCTTCTCACTCAGTTCCACCACCTGTCATCGTGGGCACGGGCAGAGTAGCAGAAGCTTCAGGTTGGCTGACTTAATGTCCGTTACAATCCAATTATGTCTTCTTGCCTCTGCCTTAGAATTTGTAATAAGTATAAGTTGATTTCCTGCCCTTTCTTGCCGCTATAAGAGAGCTTATAACACAGTTCAGACTAATAACAGGTAAGTGGACATCTGCTGGGGTCGCCTCCTCCCTTGAGGCACTGATGCTATTAGGAGACTGCCGTTATGGTACCACCATAGTGACCTACAATTCCAATCCCTGGACTTCTCACCAGAGCATAGAAATGAACTCACAGCCATGGCTCTGGAGTCAAGTTTTCTGCCACTCATCTCTGAATGCAACTCCTCACTGTCTTATGATGATAGGAGGAGCATGAAATAGAAAAGGAAAGAGAGGCACAATGGGTGGAAAGGTAAGAAGGGTCCTCTGGACTGACTGACATCAGAAATGGAAATAATCATTCACTTTGAACTGATATTATACAAGTGCAGAAATATAGAGGAAATTACAATAATATACACATTTTTATCCAAAATTCTTGGAGTGAGTGATATTCCAGATGTAGCGGTTGTTTTTTCTTTTCGAGTTTACAAAGGTAATTTTTTTTTTGTATATTGAATTCAGTGTTGCATTCTTCTGTAGGATCTGATTCAAATACATGAATATTCCTCATAGTAATGTAAGTTTAGTTGCACTAAGATGGATAAAGAAAGATTAAAATGGTGTCGTGATAGTTAAGTGCAGCACTTGCAAATTGATCAGGGGAGACCATTTTGTTTCAGAGTTCTTTGGAGTTTAGATGCATGGATAAGGTACTCTTAAGTAGTAATAGTTAAAAGTTGTATGGGATTTATATCAGGTGCCCAACATAAATTAATTTTTTAAATTCTCACAGCAGTATTAAGAGATGGATGCTATGATTATTCCCACTTTACAGATGTAAAAACTGAGTTGAAGAGTCATGTATCTTAGCCAGAAGCATCCAGTGAGTGGCTGTGCAGGAATTTGAACACTCACAGTGTGGCAGCAAACTCTTTCGTAACCAGCATGCTGTGCTCTTCCCCTAGACAAAAACACAACCATGTATACAGTAAAAGCTGAACCCTGAAACAGACTGGTTAGAATCTCCTTTCTTTTTCTTATATTGCCTGTAAATAATATGTGGCTAACTTTCATATGTAATCTAATTCATTTTATTATAATACCTACAAATAAAAATTGGATTTGTAGTATGGCATCTGTTTGTAAAGAACCTGAAGTTCTAGAAATAAAATCAGTTTAGAAAGTAAGGAAAAGGGGAGGGACACAGAAAGAAAAAGAGAGAGGAAGGAAAGCAGGAAGGAAGGAGGAAGTAAGAAAAAGGGGAAAGAAAGCGTAATTCATGCATCAAGCTTGAGATGTGATGAAACAGAAGCAAATGTATTTATTTGACCAATATACATGACAATCAAAATCCACAAGTAAGGTTTTAAATTGAGGAGTATAAAGTAATAATCATCTTAAGTAAAGCTACTAAAGGATGGCCTTAAGGAAGATATGTTTTAAGCCAAGATTTAAAGCAAGCAATAAGAACAGGGGAGCAGAGATCAGGCCTGGAGAAAAAGCACGGAAGCGGCCCGCAGGACGTGTTGTGTGAGCAAACATAGGTGCGCGAGCAGACAGATTTGGACCTGCTCTCCCTCCTCCCTCCCCATTCCACAACCTCATAAAAGATGAGAACATTATTATGCAAGAACAACAAATGCAGAGTCAATAAGAGAGAGAGAGAGAGAGAGAGAGAGAGAGAGAGAGAAGGGGGGGGAGAAAACATGCAGCCTGAGTTATCTAGTATTAATAGATAAGGAGGAAATTAATTACTGAGACACTTAGATTAGGGAATCTTAAGAATGGGCGGACACCTCTGTAGAAAATCTCTGTTTCTAATTCTTAAGATTTCAAAACTTAAAGGGAATTTTGCAAACATGTCTAAGCAGATTGAGAGAATGACAGTGAAGAGCGGGGAGGCACATCAGAAGAAATTGTCTTAATGATATAAAGAATTGAGAGAGGCTTCCCTAACCCTGGGACGAGAAGGCCCCATTTCATTAAGAGTTGGCATCTAAGGAACAATAAGTTTTGCTGATTAAAATTTTTAAGCATGAAAAGACGCTCACACGATTTTTCTCATTATTTTAGTTTTTAAGTCTCAAAACCAAACCACTATAACTCAAAGCCAGCTTAAGTTTTCAAATTAACATTTGCTACCAATTAGTTCATAATGAGTATTTGTCTGAAATGTTTAATGGCCATAAAAAAGCTTTTAAAATTGAAAAACTTTTATGTTTGGGACTTATGTTACCCCACCTAACTTATTAGCTCAACAGGTTTGATCACCCAAAGAGCCCATAAGGTTTTAAACACGAGGGCTTGGCCCTCCAGCAGGAGGGAGCGCCTGCCCCTCTCTAACGTCTTGCATAGGAAATCTTTCAAACAAAGGGTAGATCTCAATTGCTTGTTTTGTGCTTAAACCTCACACTAATCCCATTGCCCTCAATAGAAAGTCTGTATATGGATTGAGTGTAGGCTGCCCATTCACAGAGCTACTGAGAAAAGGAAATGCCTCTTTATTCCATCCTTAAAACCTTAAGTCCAGTTTTCTTAACATTTTGGGTTGTTTTTTTTTTTCTTTTTTGGTCTAATTAGTACCGCAAAGAATCCCTCCCTTCTTTATTGGGAATGCTTTTAAAGTTTCACCATTAAATGCAATGTTTACTCGAACTGTTTCTGTTCTTAGTTGATTAAGATTTTTGAAGTTTTTTTTTTAATCGCAAATGAGTAGCCTTACTGAATGCTACGTGCACACAGGGTCATTGGGTTTTTCCATCTTAATCCATTCATGTAGTATCCCAGAATAATGAATTTTCTAATTTAGAATCATCCTTGTGTTATTTGGAAAACCCACTTGGTTATTTTGATTCATATTTTAGAAACTTATTTGCTGATGTTTTATTTAGGGTTTTTGCAGCTAACAATAGTTGACATTTAATTCTGATTTGAATATCAGGTTTATACTAGTCTCAAATATGAATTGAATGACTTTTCTTATTTTTTCATCTAAGAATTCAAAATTACTAGAGTGAAGTAGGTTTTAGAATTCCCTTATATTTTTAATCATGTCTTAATCTGTAGTTATGTGATCCCTTCCCTTTGTAATATTTATTTGCTCTTTTCCTTTAATCAATCTTCCCGGAGATTTGTTATTAATATTTTCTAAGAGTAAGCATAAAAATGATCTCTAGTGTTACTTTACTGTCTATTTCATTAATTTGTACTTTTATTTTCTTGCTACTATTTTGGTTGAGTTTACTGAATTTTTCTTTTCTAGCCTTTTGACTTTAATGCTGAATCACTGTTTTCCCCTTTTTCCTTAATGTATTTATTTAAAGCTATCATTTCCCTTTTAAATAACTGTTTAGATGCATCCTGAGTTTTATTTTATACTACTTTCAGTATTTTACACCTATAGATATTTGACGATATCTTAATTACTTTTGTCAGGAAAGGAAGGCATTCTTCTAGGTTGTTCCTAGGGGTCTAATAATGAAATCAACATGAGAAATCAGTTAACAAGAGAAAAGAACCACATACATCCATATGGGAACACCACATGAATGAGAAAATCAGACACAGTTAAAATGAGGTATGGATGTCATTGTGAGCTAAGGGTGAACAAAGGCACCTTGGGTTTTCAGAAGGATCATGTGCAGGATGATAAGAGCAATGTTTAGTGATGGGAAGTTTTCCCTGCCCTGTAGATAGGGCATCAAAAGTTATTCTGGCAATAACTCTCATTTTGGGCAAGGCCCAAATTTAAATTCTTCAAGACAGAGGTGAAAGTTTCTCTTGGACCTGCAGGGTCTCAATTGCCTTCAGTTCAAAAAATCCACGTGACAAAGTGGCCCATCTTGGGGAGGCCTGTTGTGAACCCCTTCACTTTACCCATAATTCCTTAAAAATATTTAAGGGTAATATAGTAAGCTTTTTTTTTTTGCTATACTTCATATATTAACATATGACATGCATGATGATGTATCTGGTTTTGTTTAAGCTTCCTTTTTGCTAACATTTCATCATTTTTTAAATAAATATTTAATTTTCAAAAGATGTGTATTCTTTATTTTTTAGGATACAAAATCCCACATACAGCTATTAGATTGATATATAAATGTATTGTTCAATTCTTCTTTGTATTTATTTATTCCTTTTTAAATGGTAACTTTCTAAGAAAGATTTAGGGAGATTATTTTTTGAATTGTTCTAGTAATGTTATTTGCTTGATATATTTCTTTTTAATTTTATTTTTCAATTACAGTTTGTATTCAGTATTATTTTATATCAGTTTCAGGTATACAGCCTAGTAGTTAGACAATAATATATTTTGCAAAGTGTTCCTCCTATATTCTCAGTACCAACCTGCCACTATGCATAGTTATTGCAATAGTATTGATTATATTCCCTATGTTTTACTCTACATCCCTGTGACTGTTTTATAACTACCTATTTGTACTTCTTAATCCCTTCACCCTTTTCACCCAGTCTTCCAACCCTTCTGCCATCTGGCAACCTCTGTATCTATGCATCTGTGTTTCATTTGTTTGTTTATTTTGTTCTTTAGATTCCACATAGAAGTGAAATCATATGGTATTTGTCTTTCACTGACTGACTTATTTCATTTAGCACAATACCCTCTAGGTCCCTCCATGTGTCATAAATGGTAAGTTTTGTTTGTTTGTTTGTTTGTTTGTTTTTTCTTTCTTTCTTTCTGGCTGAGCAACATTCCATTGAATATGTGTACCACCATTTTTTATCCACTTGCTATTCATGGGCATTTAGGTTGCTTCCATATGTTGGCTATTGTAAATAATGCTTCAATGAATATAGGAGTGAATATATTCTTTTGAATTAGTGTTTTGGGTTTCTTAGTTAAATACCCAGAAGTAGAATTGCTGAGTCATAAGCCAGTTCCATTTTTAATTTTTTGAAGACCCTCCATACTCTTTTCCGCACTGGTTGTACCAGCCTGCCCAGATTCCCACCAACAGTGCACGAGGGTTCCTTTTTCTCTGCATCCTTGCCAACACTTGTTTTTTTGCTCATTTATGCATGATAGCTCTTCTGGTAAGTGCAGTGTGGTATCTCATTGTGACTTTAATTTGCATTTCTCTGATGATTAGTGGCATTGAGCATCTTGTCATAAGTCTATTGGACATTTGTATGTCCTCTTTGGAGAAGTGTCTATTCAGGTTCTCTGCCCATTTTTTAACTAAGTGTTTGGGTTCTTTTGGGTGTTGAGTTATGTGAATTCTTTATAAATTTTATGTAGTAACCCCTTATTGGATATATCATTGGCAAATATATTCTCCCAATCAGTAGGTTGTCTTGTTGTTTTGTTGATGGTTTCCTTTGCTGTGCAAAAGCTTTTTAGTTTGATGTAGTCCTATTTTTTTCCCCTTGTCTGAGGAGATACATAAAATATCTATCTATCTATCTATCTATCTATCTATCTATCTATCTATCTATCTATAGATATATATATAGAGAGAGATATCTAAGAGAAATGTCAGATATTTTACTGCCTATGTTTCCTTCTAGGAGTTTTATAATTTTGAGTCTTACATTTAAGTCTTTAATCTGTTTTTAGTTCTTGTATATGGTAAAAGATGATGTTCTAGTTTCATATTTTGCATTTATCTGTCCAATTTTTTCCGACACCATTTACTGAATAGATTGTCTATACTCATTGTATGTTCTTTCCTCCTCTGTTAAATATTAATCGATCATATAAATGTGGGTTTATTTCTGGGCTGTCTGTCCTGATCCATTGATCTATGTATCTCTTTTTATGCCAGTATCATGCTGATTTGATTACTGTAGCCCTGTAATATAGTTTGATATCGGGTAGTGTGATACCTCCAACATTGTTTTCTTTCTCAAGATTGCTGAGGCTATTTGGGGTCTTATGTGGTTCCACATTAATTTTTGAATTATTTGTTTTTGTTCTGTTTACCCCTTCATTGTTAAGTAACATGTTATTTAACCACCACGTGTTCGCATGTTTTCAGTTTTTCTCTTGTAATTGATTTCTCGTTTCATACCATTATGGTTAGAGAAGATGATTAACAAAACTTCAGTCTTCTCAAATTTATTGGGACTTGTTTTGTGTCCTAACATGTGGTCTATTCTGGAAAAATGTTCCATGCACACTTAAAAAAATATGTATTTTGCTGCTTTGGGGTGAAATGCTCAGAAAATATTAATTAAGTTCATCTAGGCTACTTTGTCATTTAAGACCTCTGTTTCCTTGTTGACTTTTGTGTCTGGAAGATCTATCCATTGATCTTTATGGATTTTAAAATCTCCTCCTATGTCTGTATCACTGTTGATCACTCCCTTTATGTTTGTCAATATTTGCTTTATATATTTAGATACTCCTTTGTTGAGTGTGTAAATGTTTACGTGGTTTAATATCCTCTTGTTGGATTCTTCCCTTTGTCATTATGTAATGACCCTCTTTGTCTCTTATTATTAAGAGACCTTTTTAAAAAATATATTTTATTATTTATGCTATTACAGTTATTCCAATTTTTTCTCTTTGCCTCCCTCCAGCTGGTATCCCCATTCTCTCCAGCAATTCCAATATTTAGTTCATGTCCATGGGTCATGAATGTAAGTCCTTTGGCTACTTTATTTCCTATACAGTTCTAAACATCCCCCTGTCCATTTTGTACCTACCAGTTTGTGCTTCTTAATCCCTGCGCCTCTCCCCCTATACTCCCCCTTCTCCCTTCCAACTGATAATCCTCCACATGATCTCCATATCTATGATTCTGTTCCTGTTCTGCTTGTTTGCTTAGTTTGTTATTTGGATTCAATGATTTATAGTTGTGAATTTATTGCCATTTTAATGTTTATCATTTTGATCTTCTTCTTTTTCTTATATAATTCCCTTCAGCATTTCATACAATAATGGCTTGGTGGTGATGAACTTCTTTAGTTTTACCTTGTCTGGGAAGCCCTTTTTCTGCACTTCCATTCTAAATGATAGGTTTGCTGGAGAGAGTAATCTAGGTTGTAGGTCTTTGCTTTTAATCGCTTTGAATACTTCTTGCCAGTCACTTCTCATCTGCAAAGTTTCTTTTGAGAAATCAGCTGACAGTAGGTAATTGCTTTTTTTTTTTTTTTGCTGCTTCTAGGATTCTCTCCCTATCTTTAAACTTAGGCATTTTAATTATGATGAATGTTGGTGTGGTTCTCTTTGGGTCCATCTTGCTTGGGAGTCTCTGTGCTTTCTGGATTTATATGTCTACTTCCTTCACCAAATTAGGGAAGTTTTCTTCGATTATTTTTTCAAGTAGGCTTTCAATTTCTCTCTTCTTCTCCTTCTGGCACCCCTGTTATTTGGATGTTGGTACATTTAAAGATGTCTCAGAGGTTCCTAAGCCTCTCCTCATTTCTTGAATTCTTTTTTCTTCCTGCTGTTCTGACTGAATACTCTTTCCTTCCTTGTGTTCCAAATAGTTGATTTTACTCTTGGCTTCATCCTCTCTACTGTTGGTTCCCTGTAGATTTTTTTTTTTAATTTCACTTAATGCAACCTTCATTTTCACCTGGATCTTTTTTATGGTGTTGAAATACCCAATAAATTCCTAAAGCATCCTGATAACAAGTGTTTTGAGCAGTAGGTTTCTTGTCTCCATTTCATTTAGTTCTTTTTCTGGAGTTTTGACCTGTTCTTTCGTTTGGGCCATCTTTCTTTGTCTCCTCATTTTGGCAGCCTCCCTGTGTTGGTTTCTGAGTATTAGGTAGAGCTGCTTTGACTCCCTGTCTTAACGCATCTATTAAGTTGAATGGGGCGGAGCCTTAGGTAACCGCCAGGGTGGGGCATCCCATGTCACCACTCTGTTTTTCAGTGGGGGAGGGGACAATGCCACTGTCTGACCTCTGGAGTTTTGCCTGGGAAGAAGCTGTCTCCCCCTCACACTTCACTTTCTCGGCACATGCCACCAGTGCCCATGCAACTGTTGCCCTGGTGCTGAATCCCAGCGGGATGGCTCTCTGTGAGTCCTACACCTGTTGTGGGCCCTTTAAGAGGCCGCCCCAACCACCATTGGTTTTTATAGCCAGAAGTTATAGGGACTTATCTTTCTGGAACTGAGACTCTGAGCTGGGTGGTCTGGACTGGGGCTGGGATCCCTTGCTCCTGAGGTATCCCTCTCATTTTTTATTTACCACACGTGGATGTGGGACCACCCATTCCCATTTCCATGCCTCTCTGAGCTACTCTGTGACTCCAGGCCTCTCTGTGTCTTCACCCCTCCTACTCATCTGGATGAATGTGGCTTCTTTAAATTCTTGGTTGCCGGACTTCCACACAGCTCAATTTTCTGACTATTCTGGGTGATATTTGTTTTGTAGTATAGCTGTATTTTTTGCGATAGTTGTGCACAGAGAGGTAAGGCATGTTTACCTATGCCTCCATCTTGACTGGAGGTATCACCTTTGTTTTAAAGTCTAATTTGTCTGATATAAGCATTGTTATCCCAGATATTTTTTTGTTTCCATTTGCATAAAATATCTTTTCTATTTCTCTACTTTCAGTCTGTGTGTATCTTTCATTCTGAGGTGGATCTCTTGTAGACAGAATATATTAGCATATGAGTCCTGTTTTCTTATTTATTCAGCTACCCTGTGTCTTTTGATTGGAGCATTTAATTCATGTACATTTAAACTGATTATTGCTAGGTACATATTTATTGCCATTTTATTCTTTCTAACTATGTCTCTCTTTTTTCTTCTTTTTCTTAAGGTCCCTTTAACATTTCTTGTTAAATGTTTGGTGGTGATGAACTCCTTTAGCTTTTTCTTGTCTGAGAAGTTCTTTATTTTTCCTTCAATTCTAAGTGAGAGCCTTGCTATGTAGAGCAGTCTTGGTTGTAGGTCCTTGCTTTTCATCACTCTGAATATTTTGTATCAATCCCTTCTGGCCTGAAATGTTTCTGTTGAGAAATCAGCTGACAGCCTTCTGGGGCTCCCTTGTAGGTTACTGTCTTTCTCTTGCTGCTTTTAAGATCTTCTCTTTTTTCTTAAACTTTGCCATTTTAATTATGATGTGTCTTGGTGTGGGCCTCTTTGGGTTCATCTTATTTGGGACTCTGTGCTTCCTGGACTTGTGTGCCTTTTTTCTTCACCAGATTAGTGAATTTTTCAGTTATTATTTCTTCAAATAGGTTCTCAATTCCTTTCTCTCTCTCTTCTCCTTCTGGTACCACTACAGAAGTATGCTTGATGTTGTCCTAGAGGTTCCTTAAACTATCCTCAGTTTTAAATTCTCATTTCTTTTTGCTGCTCTGATTGGATGTTTTCTGTTACCTTGTTTTCCAAGTCATTGAATCAGTTCTTCACTTTATGTAGTATATTATGTTATTCATTTCTGACTGCTTTCATTTTTTTTTATTTTTTTGATTCTTATTATTTCTTTGTTTAGGTTTTTGCTGACTTCATCCATTATTCTGCTAAGTTTCTTAAGCATCCTTTTACTCATTGTTTCTTGTTATTTCTTCCTTTGGCTTCAAATTCTTTCTCCTAAGGTGTGTGCTTTAGTAGCTATTTCAGCAAGGGTCTTGACCACTAAACTTTTAAAGTATCTGTGTACCTTAAAATGTGTTTCTTTTATTATTCTTGAATTGGAAGTTGAAAAATTTGTAGTTGAATTATAAAAAAATATAAATAGTTCAGTTAAAAGTTCAACTAAGTATATCTAAATAGGTAATCAATTAGAATATACAGATGCCATCATTGTGAATATAGTTTGTGAAGAAAAACTCAAGACAAACTTGATATAGGATGAATTCCAATATTTCTAATAACATTTGTGGAACTTGAGAACATTAGGAATGAACACAGAAGTAATAGTAAAGCATATTCCAGGATTTAATAAAATTACATTACTTGATTTATCTATGAGTAATTTGTTTAAACTACTCTCCTGGCTTTGGTGTGACCTTTCTAGATAAAGAAACATGTATTTCTTAAATCATGAACATTTCTATATCTTTTTTTTAAATGAATTAATAAAAATGATGTCTTGTTTTTGATTTATGGATTTTATTTCATCCTTTACCTCTTGCTAATTCTCAGTTTCATCAAGCTCTTTTCCACTCCAGAGAGGAAGTATTTTAGCAGATGAGGGCCAGTTTTTATATTATTCTCAGTCTGTTGTTTCCATATAATATGTGTGGTGTGAACTCGGGCTCCACATTTGCTTGTGACACAGATTTGGAGCTTTGAGTTCTCCTGAGTGACTCTATCTCTACTTTTACGTTGCTATTGTGGGGAGGGAATTATTCAGTTCTGAGTTAAATTTCTGTGTCGGTGGTGAAGTACTTCTGACCCTTGTTAATGGCACAGATGCTATCTGCTCCTCAGCAGTGCAGTTAGTCCCTGCTTATCTGCTGGGGATATGTTCCAAGATCCCTGGTGGATGCCTGAAACCATGGATAGAACCAAACATTTTATTTATAGTATATAGACTATATACTCCTTTATATATAGTGTGTATATATACTATAAATATATATAGTTGTCGCGGCGAGGGACGCGTTGCGGGGAGCACCACGGTGAAGCGCGGGGCTCCTGGGTCTGAGGGTCACTGTCTGGAACCCGCCGAGGAGGGAGTGGCGGTCTGAATCCCACAGAGCCCGTCCCCGGGGTTGTCACAGGTCGGGGAATAAACACAAGTCATGGCAAACACTTCTCTGTTTGCCAGGAGAGGGGACAGGGCTTTTCCCTCTGGGAGAGAGAAGGCCCCGAAACCCTGTGTCCAAAGGCTTTTATTGAGAACCACGTGCACAGGGGTACGGATGCAAAGCTCATCAATCAATGTCAAAAGACTATGTTTACAGAAAACAGATCATAGATAACAATTAGAGGAGCACAAGAGATCTGCCTCAGGTCAGGGTCTATGAATAATGTAAATCTCCTTCCCAGTATCAGGTGGTTATCACCACTTTTGAGGGAAGAACAAAGCATGCTTAGGGGAACTTACTTGTAGGCTTGATTGTCCCTGGGAACCACCCAAGCCAGTTTAGAGCTATATCTGCCTTTAGTATCATTTCAAGCCTGAGCCAGGTGGGCGGGGCAGAGCCACCAAGAGATACAGAGACTTCTTTCAGATAGAATGAGGACTCTGGCCGCGTCCAAGCCAAGCCGAAGGGTGCGGGCCTTTTTGCCCTTTCTCCGTGTCCCCCAAGTCCTTGTCTGCTGTCCATATCGGCCAATGTCTGTCTTAGGTCATCTCTCCTCATGAGAGAACTTACCCATCATCAACAACCGGCCATCTTAGGGCTAAGCAGGGTGACGGGAGGGAGGCAGGGGCTGCGCCCCAGCCAGGGGGACAGGTTTCGTCTCCTCAGTGGTTTCTTTTCCCAAGGCCTCCTTGATTAACTCCAGCCTTGGGGCCCTCTTGCTGTCGGTGGGGCCACAGTCCCTGAGACCAGGCAGGGCGTTGCCCAACATATAGTATATATAAAACTGTATATACACACACACACACACACACACACACACACACACACACCCCTATATATAACTATATATAGATTTATATATAAATATATATAGTTTTAAAAATACACACATTTTACTTATAGTATATATATAAATTTTATTTTTTTATATATCTACATTTCTTTCCGCTTAAAGAAAGTACTTACAGCTCTTCTTTAGCATATCTGAATTGCAAAGATCATTTACTCTTGTGCTTTGGGCCGTCATGAAGCAAAATGAGGGTGACTTGCACACAAGCCCTGTAATACTACAGCGGTTGGTCTGGTAACCTGGACAGCTGCTAAGTGACTACTGGGCATGAGGGTGCACGGTGGGAGGCACTGGCCAGAGATAACTAACATTCTGGGTGGGACAGAGAATGATGGTGTGAGAACTCATCATGCCACTCAGAACAGTATGCAATTTAAAATAGAAATTTTTTATTTCTATAATTTTCCATTTATTACTCTTTGACTGTTGTTGACGACGGGCAACTGAAACCATGAAAAGCAAAAATGTAAAAGGAGATGGGGACCTACTGTCTTCAGAGGACCTGTTCCAAGTCACTTCCCTGCCTAATGATTGTCAAACAGACCTCTTTAAGATTATACTAACCAGCCCAGCTCCTAAGCCTCAAATATGGTGTAATTACCAACCTGCTACAGATTTAAAATTTCTTTTCATCTCTGACATGAAGAATTTGTTCTTTTTTTTTTTTGTCCAGAAGTTCAGCTTTATTAAAAATTTTTTTTTGCACCTGGCTAGCTATTGTATGTACTTGGGATGCTTGGTGGATTTTGCATCTGCATTCTTCAAATTGATCTGTAGTTCCTCTAATAATTTAGTACTCAGAAATACTTTCATGTCCCAATCCCAGGAGTAACCATTATTTGTTTTTATGAGTTATTAGAACACCCCTATAATTTCTTTGTACTTTCTTTGTACTTTCTTCTGTATCTTTGTCCACCCCATTTCTTAGAAATGTCTTCTCTGTGCTTTCTACTTCGCCGCACACCTCCATCATTGAGAGTCCAACCCAGATCCATCCACCTTTCTTCCACCTTCTAGCACCCAATGATCTATTCTTCCATGAAGTTCCCATGGCTTTAACCATCTAAAGGCATCATTCTCCACTTATGTAATATCAGGCATTTATCTTCTTTTCATGTATATCTAACTTTGCTCTTTAGTCTGTGACTTCGTAAAATAGAAAATGTGGGTTTTAATTTCTGGTTTTTTTCTTTTAGCCTCAAGGTCCATATAATGTACAGTTTTATTTAGTAGATTCTCAATAAACATTCAATTAAATGATTGCATCTCTCACTGTGTTTAAAGCCTTAATGACAATATTAGATTGTCATTCAACATTTAGGTTAATGTTTATCAAATAAATAAGCAAATTCTCTTCTCTGTCATCTTGATATAGAAGAAACAGTGTGGCTTAAAGTTAAGATACCGGGTTAGAAATCTACTCCTGTTACCTAGCTTAATGATCCTGAGCATCTCAATTAACTTTAAATGGTGTCATTTTCCTCATTATTAAAAGTGAATAATAATATGTATTTCATAGTATTGTTATGAGAATGAATGAGATTATATGTGTGCAAATACTTTTTAAATTAACACAGGAGACATTGGTTGCTATCTGAAAAGTTCAGTTAAGTAAGGCATGATAAAAATATTAGAAAGAGGGACAGAGTATTTCGAGTAAGAAGGGAGAATTGGAGGAAAGAAACAAAAAGGAAAAGAAATACAAAGAATAAAAAATATAAATAAAAAATAAAACGAGAATAATTCCTGAACTGAAAAATTATAGAGAAGGAAAAATATAAATTCTTAAGACAAATAAGACAGACTAGAATTGAAAGATATAATGAAAAAGAATAGCACACTTAAAAAGATTATATGACATGTTACAAATGGTTGGGATTCACAAAAGTAGTAAGAAAAAACAACAAATATATTTGGAAACTGTTCTTTGCTTCAAAAATCAAATTGTCATTAAGGCCTTCTTTTTTGGTACCAGGATTTGTTTTTATTAATTCTCCAGAATAGTTTTAGAGGTAAGAGTGTTTGTAAATATAACCTGAAATATAATAAATAAAATCCTTACATTGCCCTGATTCATTTCCTTTTGTTTTAACTTTAAATATTATATTCAGTTACACTTTAGTGTTACTGTTACATTGATAGAAAACATAGAGTTTTTTCTTACAGTGTAATCTCATTTTTCTTGGGCTTAACATATATTTATAAGTAATCAAATTATCCCTGAAATTATTACTTTTTCTTTTTTAATATAACTACTGTAATTTGCAGCTTCAGTAATTTGACTGCCAAGTATGGACTGATCATAGCTATGAAGTGCTAGAGAGAGAAATGAATCCTAGACTCACCTATATAAACAGGTCAGCAATGGCTGTCTCAAAAGAGTACAATAGACACTGACCCTAGAGGAAGTCCGAACAAGAAGATCTTTTATCATTGCATCCAATAGTAAAGCATTGTAATTTTATTCTAAACTGTTTCACTCATGGGCTGCTTTTTAGAGTCCATGAGAGAGCCAACAATTCCTAGAAGACTACTCAGGTATGACACACCTTTCAATGTAGCAATTTAAAAGTCTGGCCTAGTAAAGTGAGAATAGTAGATAGAAACATGACTATGTAGGTCAACTTCATATTGGCTGAGTTCAAGTTCTGCATGGGACCAAGTCCTGCCACCAATGCTTATTAGCCTTGTAACCCTGGGAAAATTACTCAGCTTCTCTGTACATTCATTTTCTTGCCTGTAAATCATAGGTTTGGTATGAGAAGTAAATGTGTTAATATATATGAAGTGCTGAGAAGAATGCCTGATACATAATAAATGCTCAAAATAATTAGTTGTGATTAATATTATTAACTCTACTCTTCTATTTCTACCATTGTGTAAATTATTAAATATCTCTGAATCCTAGTCTTATTGGCAAATGAAATAAATACCTCATGAAGCTATTAAATGTGATAATATACATAAAATGTTGTAGAGTAGTACCTAGCTTGACAGATACTAACTTAAAAAATAAACATTGAGATGTGTGTATTTATCATAATATAATTGTGTTCTTGATAATCTAAAACCACAATATAAATCACTTCAACATGTTTATCACATCCCAGAGATTCTAAATCCTGAGTTTCAAGAATAACCTTAGAAACACTGGATTGGAAATCAGGAAATCTAACTTTTAGTTTTGATTTCTCTGTTCTTCATGTGAATTTGAACCAGTCATTTATACTGTCTGGACTTTGTGCCATTGATAAAGTGAAGGGGCGGGTCTCTGCTTTCATTCTGGGGCTACATTTGAGAGATCCTCTGTGTCCTGGGTTGGCATTCAGCATGCCTTTCTACCTTTGATGACATGTACTATACATACAACCTTAGCGATGTTATGTGTTGGAAGTTTTTGTTAGCCTGAAAATTACTTCCTTGAAAAAACAGCTTAAATTTTCAAATTAAATTTTGGGCTCTTGCCTTCCCACCTCGACCACAAGAATTTTATGCTCCTGGATCTCATCATGACCAAGCAATTTGTGGTTCAATCAAACCAGTTATTGGGAAAATAGGGTTCAGGGGACCTTTTATAAATACTATTTTATGTTCACAAAAATAAGACTAAGCAAGAAAGCCAAGTAAATAGTCCATCAGTGGCATTGTATCTTTTTGTCTTAAATTAACATTAATGGGTGCTGCAGTTCCACATTTGAAGCCTCTCTTTATCTGTTGAGATACGTGATCTGTTGACTCACTGTCATCAGAGTCTCCTTTCATTCTCTGAACGTGGTGTATGTTAATAATCTGAACATGTTTGTAATAACTGCATTGAAGTGTTTGCCTGCTTAATTCGACATCTGGGCACAGGCACTAAGAGGCAGTGTCTATTGACTGCTTTTCTTTCTGAGTCATACTGTCCTGTTGCTGTATACGCCTTTTCATATTTTTGGTTGGAAATTGAATATTTTCTATAATATGCTGTTGTAACTCTAAATCCTGATCTATGTTTCTGAGTTACTGTTCCTGCCTATAAGCAAACGTCGCTAGGTATTCTCTTACCAAAAGACTTATTCTGGAAAGAGAAAGAATGGCCATCAGGCAACCGCAGACACGGCGAGCCACGTGCACGCAGGAGGCCAAGAAGCAGGGACCCCTTTTACGAAGGGGCGGAGGTAGTAAAGAAAGCAGGGACAAGAGGGTGGGGGGCTCCCGCAACCATCGAGCTCTCTCGTAGCCATTGAGTGCTTTCCCCGACTCCCTCCTCTGACCAAGGGTGGAAGAGCTCCTCCCACCGCTGTCCAGGCGAAGGGCTTTGTTACATATTTTGACAGTTCTTGGGGTTTTTTTTTTTTGTTTTTTTGTTTTAACTCTTTGGTGTTATTAAGCTTCAGAATCTGTGTTCCCTGTGGAGTCGAGCTGTTGCTGCGCCTGCCGATTATTCATTTATTTTTTCAGTCTGGCTTCCTAAGGGTCCCCATGGAGCCATTGTTAGAAGTGCCTGAGAACTGTTCGGTTTTTCTGAAGGACTTTTAAATTGGAGGTTTATATGCCCTAAATTACATTAAATTAAATTTTAATTGTTCTCCTGGAGCCAAATAGTAGCACCGAAGTGGAGGGCTGCCCTTCCTAAGGAGAAAACCAGGTAAGCTGCTCCCCTTGGGAAAGCACCCAGTTTCGGTGCTCAGTTGCCTGAGGCGGTGGGTCAAGCACAAGCGAGTAAGTGTGTTTCTGAAGAGCATTTAATTTGAAAGCTTATTCTCTTTCACTTTTGGAAACACAGGCTTACACCCTCTCCTCGGGCAGCACCCAGTGCCCAGGACCGGAGGGGCGGGCAGGTGTGAGGACCCCCCCGCCCCGCCCCCCCAGGAACGTAGCCACTTCCTCCGGCTGCTGGGTCTTCAATGTTGGCATTTCTCAGGTCTGAGAAGGAGGGAGGGCAGGTTCCCACGGAGGCCAGGCTCCTCGTGGGAATAGTGCAAACTGCAGTAAGTAATTTTCTGAAGAAAGACAGATGTCTCTTCGCTAGAGATACCATCAACATGATAGGGTTCTTCACTAAAATACGACTAATTTCAGTTTTGGGAGAGAACCTCTGGTTCGTAAAAGATATGAGAAGACTTAACACTTTCCAGTTAGTTTTTCTTTTCTTTGTATATTAACAGTGTAGGACCTATTAGGGAACTCTTACCAACCATGGATTGGAAATACTTTAGGGGAGCAATTTTTAACCACTGTGAAACAAGAAAATTTCAAAACATGCAATAACTGACTATTTAGTCAGGGACAATGACCTCTTTTCCCTTAGACTGTCAAATGAAAAAAAATGACAGCAGCCAACACAACAATCGCCATCCAGTGTGAATGAATCAAAATTATACCTATCTTTTGTCAGACCAGCGAAACATTTTTTGGTGTGATGCAGAATTTTAGTAGTTTATGTGTGTCGTGAGATGCAAAAAGTCGAAAATCACTGCTTTAGGGAATAGATAGGGCGGATCTGTAGCAGTTGTATATTTGCTTACAGTTAATGTGCTTATGCTTTTTGAAAGAATGGATTCTTTTACTAACATTAGGGAAACTCTTGTAACATTGTATATAAGGCGTTGCCCACAAGACTACATCCAGCATAAGAAAAAGTGTACAAGGGCCCCCCTTCTCCACTTGTTATTGTCTTTTTGATAATAATTATTTTCACAGGTTTGAGGTGGTATCAATAGAATATTTAGATAATTATCTTGATTGTGAATGTGAACAGCCCAGATGATAGTTCTAAGGTCTCTTCCAATACATAGCATTCCAACATTCATGGTTTTATTTCTGTATTTATGCATCTATACTTGGGTCATCAGGTAGATTAAATTTTATTATAAACAGACAATAGCTTGTAAAAATAACACATGAAAAAAATATTGATAGAACTCAGTGCCAGGAGAGAATGGTAAGTGAAATGAAATCCACTGGGGGTAAAATAACCTGCTGTAATTAACTTAATTTTAAAAGTCCTCAAGAATAAGATTTCAGATTTCTATTTTTTAGATGATTGTGTGTTTCATAACTATCTCAAAACTTGGGGGTGGAGGGTTTAGGACAATATCAAGCAATAAATTGTAACCATCATACAGAGTAAAAAGCACATAATGTGAGACTAAAAAGCATTATGCCTGTATATATTTTTGAGATATGAGAATACTGGATTAAAAAAATAACTTTTGGTCTTTTTGAACTTGATCTAAAGTCCATGCACACACATATACAAATATATGCATTACAGTAAAATCTCTAAATTTTATAGAAGCCAGGACATATACATGAGAAAGTATATATAAAAGTCTGAGAATTAAAAAAAAATTACAATGGCAACAAAATAGAACATTTTTTTCTTTAGATTTTATTCGAAACATTGCCCTTAAACTTACTTTTTAAACTTACTCATTTTACTATTGATGTTGGTATCTGCTCCTTATATATTGTCTTCCTGAAAGTGTTTATTTCAAGTATTTATTCCCATTTTTATTTTACTTCTGAAATGTTTAGATCTGTTTTTCTTATTAAATGCATGGCGTATCTTTGCATTGCTGTTAACACTTCCTCTGGGAACACCTAAAAAAATACTTTGAAACCTTTTACTATGCTCACAGCACCCCTGAAGGGCATTGTCATGATATGTTTCAGCTTGGGCAAATAAAGCCAATAGAATAGAAGTGAGAATTATGATTACTTGTGACCCTGCTGAGAAACACAATCTTCTTTCTCCTTTAGAACGCAAAGCAGAATGGGATTTTACAGAACAATGATTATCCTTTCTTATTGAGTTACATTCCCATCTGAGATTCCTGAATTTTCCTGATGCAGAGAACCACAAACTAGAAACAAAGCTTCAAATGATGTCTCCCATGAGGGTGATTACCAAGAGATTTTTGAGAGAAGCCATAAATGGAAAATTGGTTGATACTCATAATTTCGATATGTGTTAGCTACCTTGGAATAGAACAAGATTGTGGACTGGAAAATACAGCTTAGAAAAGTTTTCAGAAAAAAATGTGTCCTCTGGCTTGTTTGTAATATAAGATGAGGACTAGGGAAAAATCAGAATGGATCAAATAACTTTTTCCCTGCGCTGTTAGATCACATCTGACTTTGAATGTCTAATGTTTCAGAGTATCCTTATGGCCCCATTTTAGAGTTAAACGTGGGTACCAGATGGACACCATCTGCATCCGTCATTAATGGACCACGGTTTCTCTACAATGGGCCAAAAATTGAGGAAACAGGAGAGATAAGATAGAAGTTCTTATATGCTGTTCAGTAAATGGATTATTTCTCACTATTTGGAACCGAAGTAAAGTAGGTCGCTTAAAAATTAAACTAGATGCTAAACTAATACTGTAAAACATAACTAGCATACATTTTAAGAAAATGTATTAGAAGTCCTTGGAGAATATAGTTTGATGTCATCTTTAACTATTATGGAGCTCAAAATCAATCTCTTGTAAACCTGTAGTAAAAGTGGCAAGTAAAATATGTATGATTTTATTCTGAGATGTGGCAAAAAATATTTATGGCATTATGACTCTCTGTAGGAGCTTCTTCTCATGGGAATGGCTCTCCAAATGGAGAGCCACGAGCCTTCTTGGGAGATCTTTTCCCCGAAATGATTTGTGTATGACTTCAGGCTTCCAAAAAAGGAAAAGATAACTGAAGTGGCTTCCTCCAATCAAAAATACATGTGTTATACAAATACATTTAAACTGTGTTTTCAAAAACATATAACTGAAGAAAAAGAAAATGTTTTCAAAACTCATAGGCACCTACAAGATGCCTACATTTTTTCCTAATAGTCCAATCACATGGTCTCCTAGGCTGTTATTTGACTATATCCACTGATAAAAGTTCAGAAACTCACATTGGTATTGGAGACTTCTAAGTTTTAAAAAGTGTGTCCATACATCATTACTCATGGCTTCTTCTCATTTATCCTTGCTGAGCCTTAGTGAGCACAAAAATATTAAAAATAATAAATATTTTAATAGTACCTTATACATTTTAAAATACTGTCATATATTTTCCTTTGATATAATTTGATCCACATGTCATCCTTATAGGATAATTTAGTTATTGTTTAAAGATATTTTATGGATAAGGAGACAGATTTAAAGACATAGTTTGTTCAAAGCTATGTAGCCAGCAAGTGACAGATATAAATCATAAACTTAGATTTTCTGATTTCAAATTATACTTCATTACTTTCATGATGCATATGATACTGTGATAGGACAAATATAATCTTTTTAAATATATTGGTTCCATCTATATTGGGAGAGAACTGGTCATCAGATCAGGCAGCCTCATGGTTAGTAAGTTAAGCCCTGTTTGTGTTAGACAAACCTTGGCCGGAAGCTTCAGTTCATAACTCTGTGGTTGTGGGAGACTTACTAGGTGTGTGAAACCTCATTTCTTCATCTAAAATACAGGAGTGAAAATTTAGGGTAGAATTACATAATTTTGATGCAGTATAATGTCTAGTGCTTAGGTTATGTTCAATGAGAGTTTACTATTTTTATTTCATTATGTCATCATCAACATCATTGTGAATTCCTAGTATCCGATCTAGTTCTATTTTATTTAGTAAACACGCCCAGTTCTTCATAAGATATAATTTTAATTCTCATAATCTTGATCGTACCCTGAATTGACTTCAGTTTATCTGTATTATTTTTCATCTGAGACACACGTGTAAAATAACCCTCTCAAATTTTTGAGGTATTTCCTTTAGTGCAGGCCAAGAATAAATTTGATTATTAAGAAATTATATCACATTTTATTTGATTATTTGCTCTCAAGACTGTAAGCTCCTTCAGCATTTGGCTATAACTTATTCTACCTTTTAACTCAAAATCGAGAATAGAAGCAAGTGATGCAGGATAGAGGTCTGGTAACTGTTCAGGTTTGCTGGGAACTATATAAGCTACACTTCAGTTGCCTGTGTTCTCTCAGTTCTCCCTCACTCTACATTTGTAAGTTTGTTTGTTTTCAGACCTATCAGTGGAGTTTTTTGTTCATCACTCTTAGAGTATAGTCATTGCTTCAATTTCCTTCAAGGTGATGTTTATTTTTTAATCATTCATCATGGTCACTAAGATTTCCCGATTTGGCAACCTCTGCCATTTCCAACGACGTCTTTCAAGTAACTTTTTAAAAAGAAAGGGTTGGCAATAAAATCTTACTGAATGTCACTGGAAATTTCCCTCTCACTTGATATAAATCATTTATGATAAAATCTACAAAGATATTTACCTATTGTTCTTAAGTCTCTATTGTTTCTTTTTAAAACTTTTTCAACTGCCATTTGAATGCTTTATGGAGGAGAAAGTGGGAAGACATGAAGCTGTGAAACTACAGGGAAAGAGCCATTAATTTTTAAAATTAAAAATTCAAGCATTTTAGCTGCATCCCAGAGGCAATGGAGTAATCCTTTAACTATTCAAGCTTAAAAATGACTAGTTTATGTTATTGTTTTAGAAATACAACTCTGTTGGTAATGTGGAGTATAATTAGAAAATTATGAGACTGCAGACTCACAGGAAGTTTAGGGGATTTAAAAGAGTAGTTCAGGAAAAAAGTACATGTTCTGTCTTATTTCTAATTATAATAAAATATTCCTGTAAGAAATGTGTCTAGAATACAGTAAAGAATATAAAAAGATAAATATCTATGCAAAGTATCAGTTAATTTAAAATAGTGCCTACACAGTTTCTAGTACAAGTAGTGTGTTTACAGTCAAAGTTATCAGATGGACGCAGTTGAGAGAATAATGAGGAGTATCAGCGTTTGAACACTTAGGAGATAAGGAAATCACAGCGCTAAGGCTGATAGCAAATGAAACTAAATTGCCAGTAATCAACATTTTTTCCTTAGGAATTGCATTGATTTCTCACTTGTTTTAAGTCACTTACGTTTCCTTAAAAATTTATGTATTTGGATGAATTTCTTATTTAATATTTAATTATTTTTGTCACAGTCCCCAAAATGTTATATAGTATCACTTATACTGCAGAATTCAAAGGTTGATTTAATTAATTAAAAATTGGAATCGGTCTCTTAACTCAGTAATTTCCTCCAAGAGTATGTGGTATCTATTGATGAGGGCGTCTTACGAGAAACCAAGTATATCAAACGAGAAAAGCATATAGTTTTATACATCTAGGCAATATTGATATTGATAATTGTAATTTTAAACATGGTCTACTTCACCTGTGCAGTATATATATGTAGTTAGTGTATCTTATGCAAACTAATAAACAAAAGCTTTTGGCTGGACCTCAATTGTTTCACCTTCAGAAGATTATGAAGTTCAGTCTTAAACATGAGAAAAGATAAGAGGAATTAAAGGAGACATTAAAAAAAACAAGTTAAGTGATTAGAAAATGGAAGCTAGAAGTAAAGTTGTATCAGTGAGTGCTGCTTAACAAACCATTCCAAATCACAGACATAACATGACAACCACTGTTTTCGTTCTCATGTCTGTAAGTCAACTGAGGTTGAGCTTAGTTCGTGTGGGGTTAGTGAAGCTTGGCTGCAAGCCATTGGCTGGATTCATTCAGTTCTCCTCTGTGTACTTCTCATCCTTTTTTTGATTGGTGGCTTAGTGTAGGTATATAGTTCCTATAATGATGTCAGAATCTCAAGATATAAAAGAGAATTGTCACTTCTGCTCACATTTCATTGGCCAATACAAGCCGTATGACTTGGCTCAAAGTCATAGATTGTGCGAATATGGCGTCTTTAGTGGGAGCAACTTCAGAGTTATGTGTCAAAGAGCATGGATGAGGGAGAGAGGAAATATTAGGGCTATTAGTTCAGTCTGCCATAAAAAGTTAATTGGGGGTCTGATGGTGAATCTTGGAGAAGGTAGAGTCATGGGCAACCAAGTTCAAATTCAGCATCCCTCAATTTTAGACAGCTTGCTTAAAAAGTTACTGAGAATCATATGACCTGTCTGAACTGTTTGGGCAATCACCTTAAGACGAGAAGGCAAGTGGCAAAAAATAAAAAATAAAAAAGACCGAAAGGCAAGTGGAATTTCATGAAGCTAAATGCATCAGTTATTAAGCCTCTTCCTTCCAAATACAATTGATTTCCCTCCTGCCCATCCTGTAAAGGTCCAGAAGAAAAATCTCACATTTGAAATGACTGCCGATTATTAAGAACAAATACATTCTCAGCTGCTTATATTCCATTCATGTAGCTCCTGTGAGAAGAAGGGCAGGGTGGGAATCAAGGGCCTCACACCCCAGAATATCTATTCGCTGGTGGTGCACCTTCCTCACGTTCTCAGGGCCCCAAGGCTGGCACTGGTCTTTCTCCTTTCAACCAAGAAGAAAAATGCCACATAGTCTCCAAAACTCCTTATTGTGGCCACTAAAAACCAAAATTGTGGATACGTATGATAAACAAATACTAATCTGGCTTGCAGATAAAGTGTTTTTATTGATGTCTCAGATACTTAAACATTCAGAGGAGGGAACAAAGGTAACCACCCAAGCCAGAGCGCTGAGCTAAGCGCTGGCACCGTCCTCCAGAAGAAAACTTTTTCCCTTCCATGATGCTTCAGTGCTGATTTTTTCACTTGGAAGCTGAGACATGAAGGCTTTTTAGAATATAACTTCACCAAGCTTTCTCATTAGCCATAACTCAGATGTCCAATATAGTTAAAAAGGAGGAAGGGTAAGAGTTGAAGTAAGAGAAGTAGTTCTTATTGAAGACTAGCTTAATCTCGGATTACACATTGGAGATGCATTTCACTTTTCTGACATCAAAACCTGTATTTTAGGGGAAAAACTAAAACCTGTGACAAAAGTTATTTATGACAGCCAATGGTATGTTAAATTGGAATCTAAAGTTTGGGGGAGCAATGAAACAGATAGATTGACCACATTTAATTTGTTAATATTTATGTGTTACATAGAAAAATGTGTTAGAATATTGTCACCTTTCACATCAGTGGCAAATACTCCCATATTTATTAGAGCAGTCCTAATTACTCAGCCTCATTTGGCCAGAAACTATGTGTTTACATATTCGTGGTGAGGGACTGTCTTCCCCCCAGTCATGCTTAGTTGCAGTTCAGAACCTGTGCCTCAGAGGCCCATCCAGTTCCCGGGATAAATCTAACCAGAGATGAGAGCAGCAGAGAAAAAATTAACAACAGCATGTTTTTGTTGACTGTTTATTATGTGACAAGAGCTGTGCTGAGTGCTTTTTATTAATTCAGTCCCCACCATCATCCCGGGTTAAGCCAGGACTTGATGTCGTTGTCCATTTTACAGATGAGAAAATTGGGTCTCAGACAAATGATCTAATTTGCCCAGCATGACATAGCTGATGAGTAAGAAGCAACTAACACAGGTAATGGAGGTAATGCCTCAGTTTCATCCTGGACTGAATCTGTGACATCTTTATTATCAGCATACCTCAAAGTTACTTTTTAAAAACAGGTTTTATTTATTTATTTTTAGAGAGGGGAAGGGAGGGAGAAAGAGAGGGAGAGAAACACCAATGTGTGGTTGCCTCTTGTGCACCCCCTACTGGGGACCTGGCCCACAACCCAGGTATGTACCTGACTGGGACTTGAACCTGCGACCCTTTAGTTCACAGGCCAGTGCTCAATCCACTGGGCCATACCAGCAAGTGCTCAAAGTTTCTTCATTTATTACCCCAAACACTAGCTGGTCTTGATTCTTTATCAGGTGTCACAAGTTGTTTCCCACAGTAAAAGTCTGAAGGTTGTGAATGACCTGCTTTTATTTTATAAATTAGGTCATGGTCAATATTTCAGTACACTAGCATTACCGTTATTTTTTTTTTTGAATTCTCTATTGTGTTTTCTTAAAATGTGACATGGCAGCTAGCAAGCCAGAAATTATACCTTACTGTTACCTCACTTCATAGTATCTTCTGAGAAACAATGTCATTTTTATTATACAGGGTCCCGCAGAGGTAAGGCTTGCTTGAGGGTGCTTGGTAGGGTAATAATGTGGGTTTAATAATTTATAGTTTTAATTTGAAAATTTAACCTAAAATGTCATGTGATATGCTTGCATGTGATATTGTTATATTATAGAATTACATGCTTGTGATTTTGTAATAAAAGATTGTGTAATCTAAAAGGGGCAGTGTTTGTGTTGGACCCTGTGTATTATCTCTATATAGGTTTGATGTACCTTTCTCCCAATTGTTCCTGTCTACTTTTTGTTTGTTTTTTTTTATTTATGAGAACTTTTTAATGGTGTGGAGAAATGCCCACAATAGGTTAGTGAAAAAAGCAGGATTTAGTCATCATTTATACAATTAATGTATGAAGAGAAAAAAGACTGGAAGGAAATACAAATGCCTTATAATGATTGTTTTCTTTGTAATTTTCTATACTTTATAAACTTCTACAATGAGCATCTATTTATCTTCAACATGAAGAAAACAACAATCATTGCCATTAATAAACGTGTACACATACACTATAAGAGAAGTATGGATAAGATCAACCCCTAATTTGTTCCTTTTTTGGCGATGTTTTTCCTTTTTGTGGAATTTATTGGGGTGATGCTGGTTAATACAATTACACAGATTTGAGGTGCACAATTCTATAAAACATCATCTGTACACAGTGTTGTGAGTTCACCACTGCAAGTCAAGTCTCTGTCCATCACCATTTACCCTCCCTGGGTCCCCCTCCCCCTCCCTCCCCCATTGGACCCCCGCCCCCCCCCCCCCCCCGCCCCCGGAACACCACACTGTTGTCCGCATCCCCTGGAAAATGGATCAAGGAGAGAGTGTACAAGCTCACCTTGTACATTTCCCAACATTTTGCAAAGTAGCTGAACAACATTTGCTTTGTGATGCTAGATGGCACTACTAGTCAAGACTTTGTTTTTCACAGCTGATTTTCTTATTCTAATAGCTGTAAATAGGCACACAAAATAAACTTTAATCCTGAAATTTGGTAACTAAATACTAATGATGATAAACTTTCAGAATAAACTTTCCTTTGAAAGTTAAACGTTCCAAATGAAGGAAATTATAAAGTAACATGTAAAAACAAGAGGAAAAGAACACGCGCACAAACATCTTTGGCTTCATAAGTCAATTTAAAAATAAAGGTTCATTTAAGTTGGCAATAAAGCCTAGAAACAGTTACCAGTATTCTAGAAGAGAAAACAAAAAATAAAAATAAATACAAGTATATAGAATTTAGTGTTCTCAGACACAATGCGAATGTTTTAACAACACAGAAACTATTTCTTGAAAGAGCATTGTCAAGTAGCCTTCCTCCTAAATCCTTAGTTAGTAATAAAAGCTGCAACTTTCTTTTATTGAGGTTTCACCGTATGAGAGCATTGCCCCATTTTTGGGTAATTCATAATTAGATATTTATGTAAATGAGTATGATTTTTTTTGGTAAATTGCAATAGGTTTACAACCAAGAACCATTAAAAAAATCTGTGCTTAAGAAACGTAGGTCCCTGAAGTTCTTCCGATGCCACGTAAAGATTTGTGTCTTGAATACATTCATCCAGTGTTTTTGTCTGTTCCCTCTCTCTGTTTAGTTAGTATCGAATGCCAGTCTTTTGTTTATTGTATAGTAAGCTTACAAAGAAAAAGCAAATTCTCAGCCATGTATGCAGCTCTTTGAATGCCATGTCTTAAAGTTGGGACCGCCCAGACGGAACCTATGGCCCTCTGACCATTAGCTGTGTCACCAGCCCGGGGCCGGGGCCTCACCTGCGTAACTCGAGAATCCCTTCAGTCGGACTCTTTGATTTGGCTTTCACAGGCCAGTACTTTTTATTTCTTCTCATCTGTCTGCTATCATGTTAACAAGCCAAGGCGCATCTCTGCAGCTCCTTGACACATAATAAAATGAGATTAGAATTTCACCAGCTAAAGAATGACTGATCTTAGGGGTTTAGGCTTGAGACTAATGTTTGTGTGTGCTTTGGTGATCAGAAAAGTAAATAAGTCAGTCAAACCAACAAGTAAAACCGTAAGAGTTGTCTTCAAGGACTTCTTACTCAAGTCTGCTGAACGTAATTCAAAATCCGGGGTAGTTCCGAATCAAAGTGACACAGCATCTTTCATGTCCCTGACATTGTCTTTTATCAGTAGGCTCAGCTTGATGTTGTTTTTGTACCACGAGTAACTGTTTCCCGCTTTACACTGTTCATACAAGCCCTGTCAGTGGAAGCTGCTGGAGTTTAGAACAAATAGGTAGAAGATGTGACCGCTGGGTCTTTGAAGTGGGCATCATGTTCAATATCTCATGGGAGCTGCAGATTTTGACCTCTTCTAAAGGCATTTTGGATGAACATAAATAAAACTTTCCAAAAAAAAAAAAAAAAGGAAGGAAGACAGTTTTGCTTATTGTGCAAGAATAATCAACAACACAATAAAATATTTTGAGAAAAGCCGTGAATTAATATCTAATCTGAAATACATGCAAGGCTTGTCTCCTCTGGAATAGGCTGAAGAAAAAGACGAAAACAAATTGTCTTAATTGTGTTTATATTTTCAAGCCACATTTTCCATATACAATTAAGTTATTTTAAAATTCTGCAGTTGAAGTACTTGTCTTTAATAATAAGGTCTGGGTTTTTATTTGATTAAAATGTGATTTGGCATAGTTAGATGTCTACCATTTTAATTAAGGAAATTACATTGGCTTTCTTGATATTCGTCTACACTATAACCAGTTGTTTTATCAGTTACACATGACACATAAATGCATTTTGTGAATTAGTTCACTGATTATTCCTTATCCTGCAAATTTTAGATAGCAGAGAGATATACTTTATATGTAAATAACATATGTGTGTATTAGCTTGCATGCAATAGGAAGTTAGGCAAGTAAAGCTACCTAAATGTGCTCTATTCATTACTAATTAGTGCAACTCAAGAACTTCAATAGCACGGGCCATTTTGGCAGGAATAGAGATGTTTTTAAAAGAGCAGTGGTCTGGTGGCACACCCGATTTCTCAGCTGTACTAATTGCTTTCTTTGCATTTCAATCCTTGCTAGTGCTGAAAGGTAAAAGCAAGCTAGGAAGCTGCCCAACGGAGAAACCCAAACAACTCTTTAGGAAATGTTCCTTCCCTGCCTGTGCCTTGAGAATTCACCATCTGGATCGCATACTGTATTCGGTGCTTCAGCTCTTGAGGCTCTTAAGCGACACGATTGCAGCATTTCAGTATGTTGTCTCGTGATCAAATAAATGTGCCATGAATTCAATGTTGCAGGCATAGATTTAAAACTCCTCAGGTGACCGAAGGATGTAGTGAGAACCGGAATTCGCCAATTAGGTTTTGATATGCCACAGCGTTGGACTGACTGATGGTGTATATTGTCAGCTCTGCATTCACTGGAATTTAGGTGAAAATATCTCACAGATAAATATGTCAGATTTTGTATTGCTTTGGGCATTCTCAAGGTTAATTAGTATCCAAGTGACTAAGACGTTTTATTCCTCTTTAATACTTTTATCCCCGGGTGATATTTGCCTGGGGTTGAACTGTTTTTGATTAACTCCATGCGATAATGAAAACCATGAGAAACGGCCGTATGTAGGAGTTCCTCCTTTTCTGATGTGACATATAAAACTGCGGAAGTCTTCCAATATTTAACACTGGACTTTTTTCCCTTTCTGCACCCAGACCTCAAACTAATTATGCAAGTGTGAGGAATGATTTTATCTAGAGTCATTACTGTTTTGTAAGGTGTGCCTAAGTGAAGAGTTCAACTATTTTTATTGGGGTGAAGAAAAACACATTCTGACGAGGGTTCAAAGCGGTTTCCGCGCTCTCCAAGGACAGGCCGCGAGCCGGGCCGCAGGGGCGCGGAGCGGACGAAGACAAATGGGCGGACCCGCCTCTGTCGCCGTCAGCTGTACATTTTGAGCGAATCAGGAAGAATGACTGGTGTTTCCTCCATGTTCTGAATTTAAAAGAAACCACCAACGGACTGGATAAAATTGTCAAAGTTGTTGGAAGAGGGATCTAAAACTACAATGAAATTTTTTTCCTCCAGAAACTACACAAGATGGTGAAAAAAAAAAAAAAGGAAATTCTGTTCTTTTCATTTTTCTTCTGTCTGGTTGAGCTCATTTTGGTGCTGCTTTTTATCAAATGAAATATGTGGTGGGCTCCGTGTGCATGTTAATCTATAGACATAATTGTAATGACAGAGGTACTTAGGCAGAGACAACTATATAATCTTTCCACCTTTCAATTTACTCTGGATCCAAAGGGGAAAGAGAATGCATCAGCTAATTTGTGTGATTATCACACTTTCAAGAATGTAACATTTTATATGATACCTTCACTTCTGCTGAAGGTTTTATACCATTAATTGAAAGGTAAAAGCACGCTAGGAAGCTGCCTGACCAAGATCATTAATTGAAGCAATTAATTTTTTTAAAAAAAATTGAGCTATAATTGACATTATATTAGCTTCAGGTGTATAACGTAATGATTCTTCTCTACTTGTGTGCACTGCAAAATGATCACCACAATGAGTTTAGTTAATATCCATCACCTTGCATAGTTATAAAAAAAGGCAATATTAATCAATTAAAATATTTATATCCAATGGACTTGGATGAAATAACCTATGTGCTGTTTGATGTTTTTCAGGACATAAGAATCCACTCAGTTTGCCTCACTCTGTCAATGGAGGATTTGTTGAAAAGACAGCAAGGTAAGGTAGGTAAAAATGTCTCAAATGTATCAACCAGGCATCACAGACACCTATAACATTTTCTTTGCCATTTAGTTTTTTAAAAAATAGGTTTCAAAGTTTAGCAAGTCTGATGACCTCAAGGGCAATTCTATTCAGTATTGCACAAGCACTGGACCACTTTTGCATCTCTGGTCATCTTGTCCACTCTGTTGCTGACTAACTGCTATGTCTCTCTCTCTTTCTGTCTCTTTCATAAATGGGAAAAAAAGAAGTTCTGATTGGTTAGGCCAGTTGCCTCCAGAGCAGGCAGACATATTGGTCAGCGTCTACCTCATAGCCTCCTGGCAGGATGGTTGCTCTGAGTTATTTCCCATGTCCATTCCAATTAGCTGTAGTCCAAGCAGACCACACATGGTAAATTACAAAAAAAAAAAAAAAAAAAAAAAAAAAAAGGCAACTCAGGCATAGCAAACGCATCAGGCTGGGGTTATGAGTGTGGCAGTGAGTCTGAGATCGCTTACAAGACTGCCATGTAACTAGCAGATAATT
Organism: Pteronotus mesoamericanus; assembly: GCF_021234165.1. NCBI lineage: Eukaryota > Metazoa > Chordata > Mammalia > Chiroptera > Mormoopidae > Pteronotus > Pteronotus mesoamericanus. The sequence goes on from NW_026555123.1 coordinate 857,562, forward strand.
TGTGTGGCCTGACCCTGTATTTGGATCCAGAGGAAATGATGTTTGTTTCATGTTATTAAAATTTTACCATTTGAGCTGCTCAAAGTACTTAATAAAGCTATTAACTGATAACTTTAAAAAATACTATTTGAAAGAAAGAATACGTAAGTGAGAATATATATCATAAACAATGCTGAAACTGGTTTCATATTTAAAGGCAATTGAAAGGCACAGTCCCCTGTTCTCATCAGCTGAGCGCTATAAAGTACTCATTCATTAATTGCTGAAAGCTTCTAATGAAAACTGACATAGGCCTGCATGGTGAGATCCTTTAATTTCCTTAAAGAAATACATTTAAAAGAAATTGATTCATGATTGAAGGAGCTAATTCTAGCAATTAAGTGGTTATTTAATGGACTATTTCCTACATAGCACAACACATGGAACATTTTTCAAAAGAAAGAAAAGTCATGAAAATGTTCACAGGCACAAAAGAATAATAAATTTTTAAACTACAAAGCTAATAAACTAGATAAACGGATGTCATGCTAAGGAAACCCATCCTGGTTCATTACCGTCTAACATCTGAAACCACTAAGTGATCTGTCCCTTTCCGCTAGCACAGTACAAAGGTGCTAAACTACAAGCATCAGATTAACTCCTTACACATTTCGGGAACGCTTTGCTTGAAATGCTACCACACATGTTCAAAGAAAGAGGGTTTCCTTTGAACAGCATTTGTGAAAACTCTGATTTGATGTATATATGTATACATATAATCTTATGTACAGATCTTTTAGTAAGGCTATCTTAAGATAGAAATCAGATCTGTTGACAAATAAAAGTTGCACTCACTGATATCATTCATGAGACCGCGGGGATTTAGTCAATGTGGCAGTGCTGATACTATTGTCAGTGTTACTGAAAACTCTTAGAAGAATTCTTAGAGCTCAAATAGACTAGTTTACCTCTGGCTTTTTCTGAATAAGAACGCATTGAAATAATAAGTATTTTGAAATATGTGCTACCAAAGTAGCATTGGCATTAAACAAAAAAGTTGAAATACTCAAACCAATGATTTGGGTGCATGTTAAATTTTTCCATATTATCAATCATGTGATTAATAAACAACTGCTGCTATTTTATGCACATGGCATATTTAGGTGTATTTTAATTTAATCTCATTATTATAAAAAATATTACACTGTAGAATAATCTGGCTAAAAATTTAAATTTTTGTTGCATTGTTGAATTTAAATGTTATTTTAACATTTCATTGGACATCATTTTACATGAATTGATTACTTTAAAGTTTGATTTTTGGACAATAACATATACAGTGGAGAAGCTACATGGATAAGAAGCTACATTTTAATATGGAAAATATTCTCTTTTAGAAATACTTATTATTTAGAAAAACCCTTGAAAATAATGACAAAGATGTACTGTGTTTTTTTCTACCTATTAAAACTATTTCTTGTCTGAAAATACAGTTCTCAAAGCTGTTTTGACTGATTCTACAGCACTGTTCAATGGAATTTTTCGAAGTGACGGAAGGGTTCTAGTGCCCAAACACTAGTCACTAGTCACATGTGGCTTCTCAGCACTTAAAATGTGGCTGGTTCCACTGAGGAGCTGAATTTTTCATTTTATATATTTTAATCAATTTAAATTTGAACAGCACACGGCTAGTGGCTACCCTGTTACATAGCTCAGTGAAATGCATAATGTCCTTAGCATTGACTTTAATTATCACCTGAAAAAGTGAGATTCTACATTACTTTCCAAATCAAATAAACCTTTGGGTAGCAAAGGTTAATTAAAATGCTGAATGTTAAAGATAAAAAGAAAGTCTTAAATGTAGCAAGAGAAAAGCAGCTAGTTACTTACAGGGGAGTTTGCATAAGACTGTCAGCTGATTTCTCAGGAGAAACTTTGCAGGCTAGAAGGGACTGGCAAGAAATATTCAAAGTCATGAAAAGCAGGGGACTATAGCCAAGACTGCTCTACTCGGCAAAGCTGTCATTTTAAATCAAAGAGCAGATAAAGAGCTTCCCAGACAAGAAAAAACTAAAGGAGTTCATTATCACTAAACCATTATTATATGACATGTTAAAGGGACTTATTTAAGAAAAAGATCAAAACTGCGAACAATAAAATGGCAATAATTACATATCTATCAACCATTGAATCTAAAAAAACAAATTAAGCAAACAACAGAACAGAGACAGAGTCATGGATATGGAGAGCATTTTGATGGTTGCCAGATAGGAAGGGGGGTGTGGGGGATGGGTGAGGAGGGGAGGGGATTAACAAGTACAAACTGGTAGTTACAGAATAGCTATGGGGATGCAAAGTAGCATATAGGACATGGAGTAGCCACAGAACTTGTACAAATGACCCAAGGACATGAACAAAGATGTGGGGACTGCCTGAGAGAGTGGGGTTGCTGGGTAGAGGGGAGCTAAGGGGGAAGAATCAGGACAACTGTAATAGCATAATCAATAAAATATAATTTTTAAAAAATTTAAATACAAGGAAATAGTTGTGTCCAGGTAATGTAAGAGACACTTCAAGCAGGCTATTCTCACCGTTTTGTGTCTTTCTGTGTAGGTGATGAATGCGTAAGTCCTGAAGTAGAAAATGGTATCTCTAATTCCCGTGAAGTTTCCCCTCAGGTATTGCTGGTGCACTTTAACCTGCTCTTTGAAGGCAGGGGCAATGCATTTGGAAACAAATAAATATGCAAAATCGGTTACTGTGAGCTGACTGTGCATGAAGAGATCTGATACCCACAGAAAAATTCTTCAGGGACTCATGCGGTTCTTAACAACAAGCTGCATTCTGAAAAAGAAAACAGAACAGAAATCTCCCTATGTCGACATAAAAATCACTTGAAATGAAAGTCAGCGAGTGTCGCTAGCTAACGGCATGACTTTATTCCAGCGGGTTACTCGGTTAACTTCAGGACCACACCTCAGGGCCCGTACTTCACAGCCCGTGTCCGAACTGCCGGGCTGACACTCCCTCAGAACTGGATCGCTTCTCCCTTCTGTACAAAATGCTTACTTTGTGTGCAAGCCCCGTAGTCTTTCTGCCCGAATACATTACTACTGGTTTCTGTGTTTCTCATCAGGGTCTCCATTGAACAGTCACAGAGGTTATTGTTCGGTTCTGTTTGTAGTTAGTAGCTCTTAGCTTTATCTGCTTAGTGGTGGTTTACAAATTCCTGCTAATGCTAAATTAGAACAGTAATTTCTGGTGGCTTCTGCTCTTGGTTTCCCTTTCCCCTTCCCCTGTTGCCAAGCGGAGATGGAGGAGCAGGGAAACCCTTCGAGGTGAAAAGCCTGACCAGACTTCCCCTGGGGTGCGCGGACAAGAGAGACTGCAGTTGTTTGCCCTGGGACCTGCCTCTTATTAATGTCACGAGGCGTGCCCCGTCCTCAGCGGCAGAAAGCTGGCTCTTCCTGCTGTTCACAGGCTTTAGCATGAACTGAAGTTCACTAAAAAACATTATGTAACTGAATAAACTCAGAGTTGCTGAAAGTTTCCTCTGTCCTTGAATAGTCTAGCGAGCAGGAATCATACCATCCTGCGGCTGCTTGATGTCCCCCAAACGGACACACGCTCGAGCTTGTCATCTGAGCTGTATCTTGTCAGCCACAGCCTGCTTTCCGAAATCCGGAGTTTAAAACATGTGGCCTGTAAACACTGGAAGAGAATGGGCAGTAACATATTTGCTGCATTGTGTTTTGTCTTGTAGCCTGAAATGAAGCAAATTTCTGCTTTTGCAATATAGCTGGTGCCCCATGTATTTCAAGGAAAAATAAAAAATCAGGAGAAAAGGTGAAAGGAGTTTTAAATATTACCCACTGGAAATACATTTTTAATTATTCTTTCATAAAATTTTAAGATATTAATGAAAACAGTTTCATGCCATTAAGCCCAAGATAATTATTGATGTGTTGCAGTAAATCAGTAAATATTATATGACCTAGAGGTGCACACAAGTAGGTGTGCGTGTGCATTCATATATACATACATACACCTGATTCAGCAATTTCTCAAGAGCATCTATGATTATAATAGAAAATGATGTGACCTTTGAGTTGATAGCTATGATTTTTTTTGTCCTGATATTTTACAGTGATGATCAGCCTTTTATGAAAGAAACCTGATGCCTTTAAAATAATGAAAACTCCTAATCCATTTTCTAATTGGTATAGATCAATTAGTTCAGGTCAATAAACTTAGTACAATAACTCAACTTACTGGATCAATTGTCATAAAACTAATATGGATTCATGAGAAGTCCTATACTATGTGGGATTTTTTTCTCTCTCAAAAATTAGTGTATGAAGAATTCAATTCAATTAATTTTAAGTATAGAATTGAACCTCAAATGTAGTCAAATGTAACTGGCTAATGGGATATGATATAGTAGTTAATAATTCCATATACCTACTTCATGCCTCCCACTTTACATACATTCACCTGTCTAACACTCACACTAACTTTATGAGGTAGGTGCTAGTATTATCTCCGTTTCATAAATGAAGAAACAGATACCAAAATGTTAAGTATACTGCTCGTGGTTACCTAGCTGCTAAGCTGCAGGCTGGGACTTGAACCAGGCAGTGTGGCTCATAGTACATCTACTATAGTAGTCTTCGTTAGGATTCAGCATTCTCTCTCTCTTAAAAAGAAGTTTATTTTTCCTTATCATTACTTTCAACTCTGCTCTCCCTTCACACCAATCTCTGTATCTCCTTTTTGCTATGTATTAATATATTGAATGATTTCACTGATTTGTGGTGAAGGGGGCTCAGAAGAGAGGGACCATGCTTGGCTGGGATGGATTTCCTCCCTCTTCTTTGCCTCTCTCTCTCCCCCACCACCCTGCCCTGCTCTTTCCATTTAGGGCCTAGATTCTCTGTGGAGGGAGTTGTGGATTGGGAAAAGGGAGACCGAAATCTTCTTTTCTGATTGGTTGCAGGTCAGTCTTATGTCTCTCATCTCTACTTGGTTTGGGTTCATACTTTTGGTCTCCTTACCAAAGGTGTGTGATTTCTTGGCCATTGTTCAGCAGTGCCTCCCCACTGACCTGTCCCCATGATCAGTGACCATGAGCCCTTCTCTGGATGATCTCATTGCTCGGCTTGACCCTTGCTTGGCTCGACCCTTGCTTGGCTTGCCCTGCAGATGGGGCCCTTCTCCAGCCTCCTCACTCCTTCAGCGGGGAGCCCTGGGACCCTGGGAGTCCTCTGCTGCGGGCAGTGACGGGCACAAGATAGAGAGGCCCTGTCACTTCTTACCAGATTCAGATTCAGGCTCCAAGTGGGAAAAAATACAGAGGTGTAACAAAGAAATGCCTGGAAGCTGATTCTCCACGTTTGCTGTTCAAATGTGTAAATATTATGGATGGGAGATCATTGATGTGGGTCGATAGCTTCTCTTTAGAGAGAACTTTTAGGAATGTTTCATACATTGCTTTTCACACAGTGATACATGAAATCATTCTGACATTCTTAATAGTGCAGATGAAGACTTTTATTGTATATTGATCAGAAATGTTCATGTTTCTGGCTCCTGGTCCATATTCTTCTACAAATCAGGCTATGATCTATGTCAATTCACTCGGTTTCTGGGTTGTTAAACATGCTAAGTTAGAGGTGCCACTGAGTCCCGAAAGAATTAGTACCTAGTAAGCAGCCTGGGGCTGAAACAGCCTTCAGACTGGGTTATTTTTCAATAGACAATGGAATGCAATACTTACCCAATGATCTCACGCAGTTCTGATGGGAAATGAGCACTTTGAACCAACCTTTTTAAATGAGAAACCAGAACAAGCAGTAGGCAGAGAAAAATTATTCAGTGCCTCCGCTGGTTACTGAAATTTCATCACCGTAGCGGATTTTGGGCCTGAGAGAGCTACTGTTCTTGTTATTTGAGTGGGTTACTTCAACTGATAACAATTACCTAAAAAAATAGCAAAATAAAAATCCCCGCCCAGCTGTTTGTGCAAACGGCCACAGCCCCGTCTTGTGAAAATGTTGGCTTTACAAAAAGAGAAATTCAGGGAAGAAGGGCCAATCTATCTTTTTACTTCTTTAAATTATGTGTGATAAAAATCGTTGGCTCCCTAAATTCACACACATGCAAGAGGGGGAAGTGCCTCCGATCTGCGAGATGTCCTCTAAGTTGGGAGAGGCTTGGGCTTCGCTGATGACAAACAACTTTGTCAGCTGCGCACTCACCGTCTGTCTAGAGACGTCAACTTCCGTGGCAGTGTCAGCGCTGCATGTCACTGCCCGTGTAGCTGTTAGAAAACCCTAATGTCTATGGAATGAAGAGGTGATGGTGGGCGGGGCTGTATTCTGCCTGCCGGGGGCGGACAGATGTGCAGAGGGGAGGAAAGGCCTCGCTTACCGGGAGACCGGAGGGATGAGCAATGCTGTGGTCAGTCGGTCCTCCCTGGCACACACACAGCCTGGGGGAGATTCTGAAGGATTGTCGTGAGAATGTTCATCTGCTTCCCCAAAATGCTTACGAGTTCATTTTCAGTACACAGTATTTTTCATTGTATTCTCTCTGTCTACTTTATCTTTTATTTTATTTCTATCAGAGAGTGGACGTTTGTTCAATGTCCGGGAGAGAAAGGTAAATATATGGGAATGTAGTTTTTTCAGGAGCATTTTGCAAATTGAGAGCCTAGCAAACTCTCTTCCTTAAATCTTTCCTCCTCTCTCCACGAATACGCCTTCTGGTTGTCCAAGGGGCAGTTGGTGGAGGGACGGGTACATTTGTGCTGAAGGAATGGCTCATCGGTAGCTCTCCTTTGTTTTTCTCCAGCCTACGGGCCTCTCCCCCTGACGTGTGTACTCCTTTTCAAACTTTTGTGTATTTAGTTCACTGGCCTACGTGCGTACTCAGTCACCGAAGGGACACTTAGGAGCCCTCCTTGAACTGTGCTCCCCTCCACACCCTCTTCTCAGTCAATCATCAAGCTCTGAGGGCCCTGCCGGCCCAGTATTCCTCAGACATACCCTGTTGTTCCCCCTCACTGTGTGCCCCCTGCATGGTCTCCTGCCCCAGCGTCTTTGCTCAGTCTTCATACTCTTTTGACCGCAACACAGAATCAAGAGTTTTGCCTTGAACAACCGCCCACACCCCCCACACAGGTACCTGTGACCCCCAAACACCAAATCATTTGCAACATGCTGTTTCCTGCAGCTGATTGTTGCTCAAACTTCACTCTTAGCTAGAAAGTTCCAGCTTGGGCTCTCCCTTCCCTTTTCTCTGAGGCACCGTGCTGCTTTGTTGAAGATCCATCAGAAAGGCAGGTTCTTCTGAGCAGTTTTCATGCTCATCCCAGGTTGAGCTAAGATGCCTTTTAATACTCATGTAATATTCAGTGTACAGCGCATATTATATCATTGCTGTCTCCCTGCCTGCCTCTCCTATGAGCGTGTGAACTTCTTTGAGAGCAGCACCAGTCAGGTAGTCTGCAGCCCAGCGGTGTCAAGCACCATGAGCCACCTCCTTCCTAAGCCCGGAGAATGGCTCTGCAGGCGGGAGGACTCAGAGCTGCCGTTGGTGTCTCGGTGGACGAACCTGCCGGCTGTCAGGCTCCCTAACAGTGTTAACGCCTACAGATCAGGAGCAGCAGAGCCGCCTCTACACCTACTGCTTTCGCAGGCACTTCCTGACACACTCGCTGTCCTTGTCCTTCCCCGAGGAAGCTAAACAGAGCGGCACTTTGTCCAGCCGGGGAACTGGGTAGTCTGTTTCCTTGGATTTGACTTCCCCCGGACCCCACTCTGTGCATAAATTTGTGCCTACTTTGAGATCCTAAATAGTATTTCATCCCCTTCACAGTTTTTTCCTACATAAAAAGAATGCAAAAAAATAAAAACAAAAAGCTGTGGCTCAGTGGATTGAGTGCGAAGCAAGGGGAGGCTGGTTCCATTCCCAGTCAGGGCACAGGCCTGGGTTGTGTGCCAGGTCCCCAGTAGGGAGCGCGTAAGAGGCAACCATGCACTGATGTTTCTCTCCCACTCTTTCTCCCTCCCTTCCCCTCTAAAAGTAAATAAATAAAATATTTTTAAAAATTCATTATTTATACTGATTATACATATATCATTACTTCCAAACAAGGTACTATCTGTACCAGTTTTTGCAATGAAAGCCTTTTATTTTTAGTGTTGACAGTTTTCATTCCTTGTCGAAGAATCTTGGAGCCCCATAAAGTCACAAAATGGGAAGCCAGGAAGGAGCCATAGAACTCCTTTAGTCCAAACATTTTTATTTGTAGTTAAGAAAACTGAAACCCAGAAAGGTTATGTGTTGTGTCCCAAATCTTGGAACTGATGACACAATGTAGCCTAGACTCTGCATTGGTCAGCTTCTAGCCAGTCACGTTACCTTGATGATACGTTGTCTTTCTAGCTGGGAGGAGGGATATGTTGGGGAACAATTGAAGGATGCAGTTTCTCCAGATCATATATAAAGCCTACCGTTAAAACTAGCATTAAATCAGCCCAGACCAGCGTGGCTCAGTTGGTTGGGTGTCATGCAGCAAAGTGAAAGGTTGTCAGTTACGATTCCTGGTCAAGGCACTTGCCTGGGCTGTGGGTTCAATCCCCAGCTGAGGTGCACAGGCGAGGCAACCAATTGCTGTTTCTCTCTCACATCGAAGCTCCTCTCTTACATTGATGTTTCTTTCTCACATTAATGTTTTTCTCCCCCTCTCTTTCTCCCTCCCTTCCCTTCTTCTCTTTAAAAAAAATAAACAAATTAAATCTGAAAAACATACACTTGAGTTAAGGCAAATAGTCTTGAGATGGCTGTATGGACCCCAGCCCGCTTTCTTAGCGGACACCCCGTGGAAGCGCCCGACCCTTAGGAGTCTTCTTTCCCTATTGGTGTTCTGCTCAGAGCCCTCACTTCACTGGATCTCATGTAAATGCAGCTTTTCTCCTGTTTTCTGTTTGTTTGTTTGTTTGTTTGTTTTATCTGACACTCTGTGCCGAGGTGAAACTCTTATGTGTTCTAAGCCATGGATGTTACTTTAGGGTTTTTTCTCTTTTAAAAATTGTTCATTTGCAATGTCTGATCAAATTCCCCTAAAATAAAACTCTTTATTTGATGGCAAGAGTCTCGTTCTCTTTATCCAAATGAAATGATTCTGATTTCTTTTACTTTTCTCCTATAGAGGCTACTTCCTATCATTTTGACTATTGTATTGTTTTTATTATTGCGGGAAAAAAGTACGTACCATAAAACTTGCCATTTCAGCATTTTTAAGTGTAGAGACCCGCGGCTTTAAGTGCATTCACATTGTTGGGGAGCCATCGCCACCATCCATCTCCAGACCTCTCTGCATCTCCCCAAACTGAAGCTCTGTCGCCATTAGCTCTCTGACCGCCCTGTCCCCGCTCCCTGCACCTCTGGTCACCACCGTCCCGCTTTCTGTCTCCATAAATCTGAGGGCACTAGGTACCTCCTACCGGTGGAATCACATAGTATTTGTCTTTTCACGACTGACTTATTTTGCTTAGCATAATATCAAAAGGTTCAAAGTCCTTGAAAGTCCAAAGTTCCTATCTGTTCAAATCTCTGTTTTCTGTTCTTTTGAACATATATCCAAAACAAGGAATTTGTTAGAGTTTATGGAAATTTCATTTTTAATTATTTCAGGAAGTTCCATCCTGTTTTCCATAGCAGCAGCACCATTTTGCATTTCCACTGGAAGTGCACAAAGTTCCAGTTTCCCCAAGTTTTTGCCAACACTTGCTATTTTGTTTTTTTTGTTACTTCTATAATAGACATAATAAAGGGTGTGAATGAAGTGTTATCTCCTTGTGTTTTTCCCTAATGATTAGTAATATAGAGCATCTTTTCTTGTGTTTGCTGACCATTTGTATATCATTTTGTGAAGGAATGTGTTTTCAGGTCCCCTGGTCATTTAAATTTATTTTTAATTTTTGAATTATAAGAGTTCATATAGTCTGTATATGTATCCCTTATCAGATATATGGTTTGAAAATATATTCTTCCATTCCGTGGATTGCCGTCTCACTCTGTTAAAAGTGTCTTTTAATGCACAAATGATTTTAGTTTTGATGAAGTCAACTTTATCTAGCTTTTTTTTTTTTTGGTTGCCCATGCTTTTGGTGTCATATCCCAAAAATCATTGCCAGATCCAATGCCATTCAGCATTTCCCCTTATGTTTCTCTTAGAAATTTTATAGTTTTAGTCTTTAATCCATTTTAGTTGTTTAATCCATTTTGAGTCAGTTTTTGTATATGGTAGAAGGTTTGCATCTCACGTCTTCCTTTCACCCATGGATACCCAGTTTTCCCACCGTCATTTGGTACAAAGGTTCTCCTTTACCATGGTATGGCCTTGGCACCCTTTTTGAAAATCATTTGACCACATATATGAGGGTTATCTAGGCTCTCTCTATTCAATTTTATTCCCTCATCTTTATGCCAGTACCATACTCCTTTGATTACTGTAGTTTTGCAGCAAGTTTGAAACCAAGAAGTATAAGAACTTCAACTTTGTTCTTTCTTTTCAAGATTGTGTATGCTCTTTATGGTCCCTTGAGATTCCATACTAATTTTAGCGTGGGTTTTTCTATGTCTGAAAAAACGGTCATTGGAATTTTGATAGGGATAGCATTGAATCTATAGATTGCTTTATATAGTATAGACATCTTGACAATATTAAATATTCCAATTCATGGATACAAGATTTCTTGCTATGTATTTATGCTTTTTTAAATATTTTTAGAAATGCCTTGTAATTATCAGTGTGCAAGTGAAAGCACCTCCTTGGTTAAGCTTAGTCCTAAATACTTTATTTTTTGGATGCTATTATAAATGGAATTGTTTTCTTAACTTCTGGATTACTCATCGTTAGTGTATAAAAACGCCGATGACTTTCATACGTTGCTGTTTGTATGCTTCAACCCTGCTGAATTTGTTTATTAGCTTTTGGCATGTAGAATTTTTAGAGTTTTCTATATATAAGATTATGTCAGACTGGCATAGAGAAAGCTTTACTTCTTCCTTTTCAACTTGGATGCCTTTTATTTCTTTTTCTTGACTAATTGCTCTGGCTAGGACTTCTAGTACTCTGTTGAATAAAAGTGGCAAAAGTGAGAATCCTTGCCTTGTCCTGATCTTAGAGGAAAAGCTTTCAGCCTTTTCCCTTTGCATATCACATTAGCTGTGCACATCAGTTATTTTTGAATGTTATTATTTCATTGTTTGACCTCCTTTCATTTGATATCACGCTTCAGTGTTTCTATTTCTGTTAAGACACTTTTTTTCTGTTCAAGAACTGACTTATTGGAATGCACCCTCCCCCTTGGTTGGTAGACGTCTAAGGAGATACAGTGCCGGTGTGCCTCTTACGGCTGGTATTCCCTGCACCGCGATATTCCCTGCACCGCCTTATCAAAGCTCTTTAATCCCCACTTGTCCCCGTGTCCCCACCAGATCCTTCTCTTTGGTCTAAATGGAAGTCTCATTCTCCTCCTCTGGATTATTTTACTCTTCTATCTAGCTACACTTTAGACCTAAATACTTAATTTATATGGCATGAATTTGTCCCAACTGGTGTGCAAAAAAAGTAACTTAGCACCTAGGTTCTGTCTCTCTAGTTAGACTAAGTTTTGCCAGTGTGGTAAAATCAGTACTTCGCAAACAGTAGGTTCCAGTAAATGTTGAGGAAGACTGTCTGAGGCCTGTGAAGTAATTTCATTATCATAGCAATTACATCTCATCCGTCACCAGCAAATGCTGCTACTTGGGACAGTAGCATTTCACAGCTGCTAATAAGTTCTGTGAGGAAGCACAGCTGTTGCCTCTCACTGAAGAGAACAAAAACATTCCAGTAAGAGCAGGAGGCAGGAAAAAGAGCAAGTGCACTAAAAAGGAAATATAGATCTGCTTCTAACTTTAGAAGCGTTTTATAGAAAATATAATTGTATATCACTTTATTTTTTTTTAGAAAGCAGCAACTGCAACCAAATTGAATTAACATATAAAAATTGAGTTTTATTTATTTTAATGTCTGAAATTACCTCTTCTATATTTAAAGTCCGAATTATACAAGTATTATATAATGATATGATTGAGAACTGACAGGAAAAGAATTGAAGTAGAACTGAAGTTATATATTATCTAAAACTACAGAGCCAGAATATTACAACCTCAACATTTTTTCTAAATTATTCAAAACAACTTTTTTCAAGTCACCCCTGAAAATTTACCCACAACAGTATATAAAAACTGCAGTGTATATTTCCTATTGATCATACAGCCACTGATAGGATGGCTATTTGATTTCTTAAAGAAGAAAATAAACCCACTTTGGATCAATTTATTCTAAGAATCAATAGCAGTGTACCAATGGCAGTTCCTCTCTGATATTGTTACTGCAGACTGCAAAGGCTCTGAGCACCCGTTTCTCGGGAAATACGAGAATAAACAGCGGAAATAATAGGTGGGGAGAAGTCCAGGAGGCTTGGACTTTTTAAATGTACAGCACGTTCCTCTAAAGCAATGGTTTTTAATGTTTTATGGAAATATTTGAGTATGTGTTTGATAATATGTTAAGCTATAGGACATTTTAAGAGCTTTTTGTGTATCTAGGAAATGAATTTGGAAGTGTATTCATTTTTATACTAACGTATGTCATGGGTGTCAACGTGTTTAGTATTGGCCAATGAAGCCATGCTACTAGCTTTGCCCAGATTTAGAAAGAATTTGCCGCCTATCAAGCAGGTGAGGGAGGACGGAATGTGACATCCATTAATAGGTGGCCACTTATGGCAGAACATTCTGGGGAGAAGGGGAAGTTCTTTCAGCCACATTTTAGAGAAATTTCCAAAATGGCCCCAATATGTCCTCAATCTTCCCAGGAAGAAACTAAACAAACAAAATTGAAAACTGGAGTGAAGCTTCAAAGGTGGGGGCCCCGCACTGAGAGCCCGATGCTTGCGGTGGCAGGAAGGGGGACTTCTGTGCAGCTCGGCTGGAACACTCACAGCCCCGCGCGGGCCGCCTCTGTGCCGGCGCCCAGGGTCCTGGGTGGAAGCCAGTCACCGACGCGCGGTGACTGAGCCCGCATCCCCACAAGCGCGCCAGTGGTTCAGAGGCAGCTTTTCTACGTTCTGTTCACTTTCTCAGCACAAAAGCGGCACATAAATGACCACATGGAGTTTTACCTTTTGATGTTCGTTTCTCTGGAACACTTTCTCTTTGGTCCTTATTTTATTAAAGAAAGAAAGACTAGGCATCAGAATTGCGAGAGGAACCCTGGGCTTTGGCTTGTACCACACCCCGATCCTGTAGGGTTTCCATGGAGAAGCCACTTAAACTTTCCCGCCTGGGATTTCTTACACAGAAAACAAGGATCAGGGGACAGGCTGTGATCGCCTGAGGGTCCAGCCTTACTCTTCCCTGGTCACTCTGCTTTAGCTGCATCTAGGTTTCTTCCCTGCTCCCCACGGACTTTTCCTTCCCCTGAGAGTCCTCTTTGCCGTGGTTCATTGTGGGTGTCCTCTTGTTGTATCTTTTTCAGACAGCCCTGGGCTGCTATTACACATTTTGGAAGTTCCGTGGAACTTTCTCTACATTTGGGACACACACATAAATATGTGAACCAAGGTTATCGAGGAGGACTGGGTTGCCCACCATCACTCAGGCCGCAGGAGCGCTGCGGCGCCCCCGAAACACATCCCACCCAGGACACGGGTTTGGAGCTGCGGTCCCACTCCTTGCTTTGCGGCCAATCCGCTACTTTTTGCTCCCGTTGGATTTCCGAGAGATTCCTAACTCCTTTCTCTCAAAGTGTCTCGCTGTTTTTCCTCGCTAGGACTTCTGCCTTACATTTCTAACTGCTTGCAGTGAGCGGGGCTAAATGGCGGCCAAAAGGCACCTGCCCCTTTCCCCGGGGCCACCTTCAAAATTTAAAAGGCTTAGAAACACTCTGAGTAGTCTCACCTACCTACTCTGAAAAGGGGTTCGAGGGGAAGAGAGACAACGAAAGCAAAATGCCTTTTACTAGTTTTTTCCTGCAACACTTCCCCGATCACTCACCTCCCAGCTTGACCCAGGTGTTCCCTTGGCGGGTCTGCCAGATGGCACCGCTCTGTCCTCAGGAGGCTGGAGCAGAGGGGGCCTTTTCCCAGGGACTTGGGGTCGCAAATGCTAACGTCTGCAAAGTGGCAGCCAGTGCAGGCACCGGGTGTACGTACATCTGAAAGCACTGAGTTGATGGAGACCTTCGTGATTGAGGTCAAGTTTAAAGGAAGCAGCAGCAACTATTCTGTCCCTGTAGATTTGTGTTAAGGAAACACTGGCTCAGTTATAACAAATCTCCAGGATTTTTGTTTTTCAAAAGAAACCAGAGACCCAGGGTTTTTTGGGTTTTTTTTTTTTTTGAATTATGAATATATTCTACTTTTTAAAAGCTGGCTCATGTGTTAGGTAAAATAAAATAAAATAAAATAAAATAAAATAAAATAAAATAAAATAAAATAAAATAATAAAATGATGTGGCTAAAGGAAATGTCTGTGGACTTGAGGACTTGACTTGCCCGATGGGCTACAAGCATGTGGCCACTGAACTAAAGAAGTGACAGTTATTATCTGTTTGATGACAGATCATGCAATGTGGCCAGTGGCTTCCATAACTTGTCTTTAAAAAGTTGTGTGTGTGTGTGCACATACATGCATGCGTGGCCGAAGGGTGTTACTGTATGTTTGTTTCTCTGAACACTTTTCCTTTGTCTTACGTAACACTTCTCTGTAATTCTGTAACTGGGCAGTTTGCATTCACCTCATTTACTTGTCAGCTGATCCGCACACGCTTCTCTTAACAGTGATGTTACCCATTTGAATTTATTTACATGTGTTGTCTGTCCCACTAATTTGCTGTTTAACAAATTAGTGCTAGTTAGTTTATGGAGTCTCTTCCAACATTAGAAGGTAGGCTTATTAAATATTTGAATGAATAGGTTTGAAGTCAATAACTCAATGCTAAAATATAAGTAGATATTTAACTTCTTAATTAAAAGGTAAAAACTATTTATTGGTTTCTTGTTAGGCACTGTGATAAAAAGTTTTTATTAGTTAGGTATTATTGGATGCATTTTATAGAGGAAAAAAAAGATCCCTGAGGTTTTCGAAGTTAAGCGGTTTGTCCAGGTCACAGGTAAGTCGCAGTGCTGGGACGCTCTTTGACATTAAAAACACTCGTAATAGGCATGCGTGTGAGATGTATAATCAAAAGGATAAAAGTGCTCCACAGGAGTGGCGAGCACCCACAACTCAACTAGGACGATGGAAAGAATTTAAAAACCTGTGTTGCAAGTTGGATGCTTAGTATTTAGGGCTCTGGGGCCAACTCTGTGGCTCTTCTCAACTTATAAAGGGCTGTGTCTGCAATCACCTGTCTTGGGAGGATTAATCCTTTCAAAAGCTAGTAGCTACAGTCATAAAAAAAATAGAATGTTGGAATTAGAAGGGATTTTTGAACTGATTTTGTCTCACCTATTCATGATCACATGAGAAACAGACACAGAAATAGTATTGCCCAAGTGTGTCTTATCTGGAAAATAAATAGGATAATCAGTACTGTTTTTTCCATAGAACGAAAATAATAAATATTTTCATTCTCAGGAAATTAGAACAGTTCATTTTCAATAGCCTGTATGAGAGTGCTGGAACCTTCTCATTTGTTGATTGACAGAGAACAAATGCAAATGAGTTGTCAGCAGCTAATTCTTTATCCTGATTGACAATAGTTCTCCACATTTATCCAGGCCAGCTGGATGGAAGACATAGGGAATTTTGTTATGGTTTTTACAATTAGTTCCAGGATTCATCCATTAACATATTGAACATCTGCCATGTACCTGGTTTTACGGAGATAAATCTATGGTAGTTGAAGCTGTGACAGATGATGGAAAGATTCGGGAACCGTCTAGTTCCTAAACTGCGGCACAGCGCTGCGGTCTTCAAGAGCAGGAATTCCAGGGAGCTCCTTTTGATTTTCCAGGCAACGGCTGAATAGGGGACACTGGTTAATTAGAGGACTGGCGAACGCTTCCCTGTCCTGATCCAATTAATAGTTAATGATTGCTTTCTGTGTGTGGAACACTGTGCCTGGAGCTTTCACCTGTATTAATCTCACGTAATCCATACCCCAAACAAATGAACAAAAACGCTTGAGACGCATTATCATTCCCATTTTACAGATAAGGATAGGTTTGGGGATGGTAGTTTTCTCAGTACCTACAATGAGTGAAACTGATGCTAAAACACCTAATTGCGAGTCTAGAGCCCTTTCAACTACGCTACTTTTTCTCTCACACTGTCTGTGGGAAACATTTGTATGGGAAGCCATCTAAGCAAACATCATACCATTGCTCAGACTACTGCACGTTCATCTCTGTGAATACAATGTCGTGACCGCTAAGTGGGAGGTGACTGTTGATGACATGCTGGATCTAAGTACCTAAGCAAACGCCACCCTCCACCAGGAAGTGGGACTGTTCCGTCAGGGAAGAGCCACAGCTTGTGCGAGACATCAACAAGATGAAACATTGCTCTTTCCTCTACAAAAAGCCATAGATATTTACGCAGGCCTGTCCCAGGAGGACAGAGCTATGTAATATAACAAAAACAGTCCAATTGATGTCTTAGGAAATATATGGTGCAGAAAGGATAACTCAGTCTTCTTGTCTTGACCCTGAACACCTGGACAGCACAGACCAAGTTTCCTTTATCTCTAAAAAACCAGGTACCTGGCAGATGTTCAATTCGCTGGAGAATGAATTCTGGAACTAATTGTAAAAACAACGAAAACAATAGCATAATTCCCTACGTCCTCTCTCCCTGCTCCACAGGCTAAGCAGGTAAGCAATTTTTTTAAAGAAAACATTTAGTCTTGGCTTGTAATTACTGGAGTTAATGATTATCATGAATGTGTTCTTGTTTTTAAAAGAGGTCAGTTACAACCTTATTTAAGAGTATCATAAAGGTGCAGAGAAAAAATGCCTTCTTGTCTGCAACAACCAATATTTCTGAGAGTTTGCGGAAAGCACTTTAACATTCATTAAAACATGTGGCTGATCTGTTTTGTCATTTACATTCTTGTGTTTGCAGTGATTAACTCTAGTTAGTGAGATCTTTAAATCATCTGGATGTTTAAACTAATATTTTAATGAAAAATTAAAATTATTAGTTGGTTGGCTGTAGAGATCTATATAATGTAGTGTGCAGGCCTGATTTTTGAGAGCAGATATAAAAAGCAGCACAAATTGGGTTAATTTAAACTCAAACAAAAGGTCAGCTGGCAAAAAAAGTAAAGAACTCTATGACCTCTTGTTCGAATCCTGGAAGCTATAAATCCCACTAAACTACTTAGGGCTTTATTAAGCAAGCCCAACAAAAGATAGTCAGCATTGTAATTATTGTTCAATTATAGGTGGAATAATAGGCCTGGTTTTTATTGGCCAAAGCAACAGGCCTTAAGTCATTTGCAAAACCATTTTAACGAATAGTGGAAAGCTGTAGGTTACACAAGCAATTAAAGAAAAATCATAAAGCTAAATGCTTAAAATTGGTTGAAACCCTAACGGTACCCATCGAGCTTTTGGGAAGTCAGGTCACAAGGGGAACTAAGATGCAAAACTCAAGGACAAAAGCCATTCAGGTTTCACAATCTCCAGTGTCTCATTTTTATCACAAAGTTCAGCCAAAAAGGGAAGAAAAACTGGAAAACCTGTAGGACTCCAAACCGCAAGTTAAGTGACCTTGTTTTGTTTTTTTTTCTTGTGAAATATCTCAAAAATGAGAAGCAGGATGTTCTGTAAATCCAAAGTTTAAAACCTGGGTAACACTTTATGACATATTTTATCACTACTTTTAAAAATAATTAGTAAATGGCTGGAAGAGAAGGTCCATCCTTACTCATCTGAAGGTGCATTTTTGCCCCACTCATGCAACATGTAAAGCGACGTGTGTTGTAAGGCCCGTGAAGCTGATAATTTAGTAATTTTTAAAATGCTACATTTTCTGGAAGGCTGCTGGGTTATTACTTCTAATCACTGAGTGGAAATAATTTTGAAAACGCATGTTCGTTGAGTCCTTCCATTTCCTACTTTGCAATTGTCAAGAGGGTGTGTTCCTTTTGTAAATAAGAATCATAAAAAATTACAGAGGAGTCACCAGTCACCTCTATTTGCTAAGTTTATTCCTGTTACTGATTAAGCTGTTAAAGATGGAAAGCTAGAATGACACCTCGTGAAAAGGACCGAGCCCCTCTGGAAATGTAAACTGCTTGCTTTCCTGCCTGAATCTATGTTTTAAGTTTCCGAAGTCTGCCTTTTTGGATTTGCCTGGCAATGGGACAGCTCCGCTGAGCGGTCCTCAAGGTTACAGAAACTCCATCAACACAAAGCAGAACTTCCACGCCTCCAGAAGCTCCTGCAGCGGGGGTTGAAGAGAATCAGATTGTCAGGATAAAGCGAGGCGTGTCACTTGGTCCCTGGGGTGTGGTTTTGTTGTGTTTATGGAAAGAGGAAGCTTTCTGTGGTGAATGTGGAACCACTGAAACCTCCTGGTTTTGGCATTTCAACAAGGAGTCAAACCTCTGGCAAAACACAATATTCTGTTTCTAAGAAAAGAGGTTTACAAAGCTCAGAAAACCTTGGACATCAAATAGCTCTTACAAAACAACAGTTTGGATTTAAGTATAAATGAATCAGAAACATATGGATTAAATTTCTCTTAAAATACACATGGGTTTAAAAATTGTGGGTGAAAGTGCTTGGCAAAATGAGTTTTTAGTTTTACTGAATCCAAAAGGTTTGAAAAATAGTTCAAGTTGCTTGACAAACCCACGCCCCAGCGGGGTGGGGCCGGGTTGCGCCAATGGGCTCCGACCTCCTTCTGCCCCGTCCGCAAGGTGAGGCAGCCGCTGCCCTCAGCCCTTCCGGCCACGAGAACAAAATGCCGCGGGCTGGGTTCCTTATAAACAGCAAACATTAATTTCTCGTTAGACCTGAGGGCTAGGAAATACAAGATCAAGGCATCCGCAGACTGGGTGTCTGGAGACACGGTCGTCTTCCCCCTGTGTCATCCCGGGGCCCACGGGACTGGGGGGGATTCTAGGCCCCCCCGTACAAGTGCGCTGATCTACCATGAGAAGGCCCCCTCCCGGCCCCATCACCTCCCGAAGCCCCACTTCCAGATACCGTCACATCAGATGAACACCCGAACTTGGAGGGGCTTAGGGCACAGGCATTCTTGACCTGGTGCCGAATCACGGTAGCGCGGGGACACCAGAAGCGCGGGCATAAGAGTGACATCGTATGTTAAACGAAGGGACGTTCTACGTGAATCCCAATTTCACAGCCATCGTCCAATCATACCGGGGACCCAGGAAGAGCATCTGGGCATTGGAAGGCAAGCCTCATCTCTTCCTACTCTTGCAAAATTCGGAAGTGCTGGTTATCTCAAATGCGAATGTTCTCCCAAGTGTGGAGTCTAGGTCACCTGTGTCAGAAACACCGGGGTTCTTATAAAAAAACACAGACTCCTGGTGCCTTTCTCAGATACACCGTGTCCCGTCAGAGGCTCTGGGGGCGGGGCGGGGCACCTCCGCTTTGCACACGCTCTGCACATGGAGAATCGCGCCTGTCGTACCCGAGGCGGGTGCTACTCGGTCTCACGAGGGAAGACGGCCCTCATTTCTGAGCTGCTAACATGAGAGTCATGTTGGTTTGATGTCTAGATGGACGCTCCCCATGGGCAGGACCTGTCTACGCACACTCACCATTGCGTCCTCAGCCCAAGCACCGGGCATATAATAAAAACAAACTAACAAAGGTTTTCTGGTAAATCCAATAAACCAAAAGGTATAACTTGTTTTTTCTTTTAAGACTTTTGCACCCAGGAACATACTTTGAGAGATTGTAAAGGGACATGATAGGTATTAAAAATTACTCTATTCACTATTTGATTTTTTATTTGTGCTGTTGGATCTTACGATGCAGATGAGAGACTTGTTAGAATAACTTTATACACCAGAATTACAGAGAAATGGCTTCAAACATACTGCAGCTCTTGTCTAAGCTGTACCCATCCACCTAAATTGATCCTCCTCTGCTAAGGCTCATGAATAATTCTGTCAGGGGAGTAAATGTTAAATCTAGGATACAGTATCTTTACAAAGTTACTTGCTTAATGACTCCCTGTCTGTATCTGGTATCGCAGGAACAAGCAGAAAGTTTATCCCTGCAAGGTGATACTATGAAAGAAAAATAAGTAATGAATCACAACCAGTTAAAATATTTATGCCAAAAGATACAAAGAAATGTAATGACAGGCAAGAAAATAACCCTCATACCTGTGATTATTAAAGGCATCATTTTTAGATATATTTGCACATGTATTGTTTTTCTCTGATTATAAAAGAAATTTTTCATGTATGTTAATGTTTGGAAAAACCCAATGGACTTATAATTACAAACATATTTTTCTAATTAATTCAATAGTATTATTTTCCTGTGTTAGCAAATATTTCTTCTTTTAATGATTACAAAATAGGTCATCTAAATTATTTTACTGTCCCCTGTTCTTATATATCTACGTCATCTGGCCCTCTAACTTTTATTAATGTATTCCCTGTTGATTATTCAAGGGCATCCTAAGGCACTTCCCTGATGATTATCTTAAGGTGAACGCTTAGTGAGAATTGATATTAGTGAGTATTTATAATGCACTCTCATTCGGTCTGACCCTGAAGTTGTAAACATTACCTCTCACAAAATACCTGGGAGGTAAGTATTGATTTTCTACTTTACATTCTCAGGGTCAAAACAGCTACTAAGAGGTAATGTTTGAACCCTGAACTGACCCTGTCCAAAGCCTGTGCTCTTCCCTGAGAGGAAATTAGCGCGTTAGAGAAAGTATGCACAATTTTACGGTCAATACCAATTGCTCTGCAAAAGCTTGAACCCCCTACCCCTTTAAGATCCCCCTACCCCTTTTCTCTCTGGTAACCAGCATACTGGTGTCTGTGTTGTGAGTTTTTGTTTGTTTATTTATTTTGGTGGTTCATTTGTTGCTTTCAGCTTTATATCCCACATACAGTGAAATTGTGTGGTTCTTGACTTTTTTCCGACTTGTTTTGCTTGGCATGATATTCTAAAAATCCATCCATATTGTTGCAAATGGCAGCATTTCATCTTTTCTTAAGGCGGTGTAGTATTCCACTGCATGCATGTGCCACATCGTCTCTATTTAATCATCAGTCAGCGGACACTTTGGCTGTTTCCATGTCTTGGCCACTGTGACTAATGCTGCGGTGAACATAGGGGTGCATGTATCTTTGTGAATAGACGTTCTCAAATTTTTCAGGTTAACAGCCAGAAGGGGATTTGCTGGGTCACATGGTAACTGTATTCTTAATAGTTTGAGAGACCAACATACTGTTTTCCATAGTTGCTGTTTCAAAGAAATAGAACAAAAATCATCAGATTTATATGGAATCACAAAAGAGCTCGAATAGCTGAAGCAATCATGAAAAAAAAGGACAAAGCCAGAGGGATCACACTCACTGACTTCAAATTATACTACAAAGCAACAATAATAAAAACAGTATGACCTTGGCAGAAAAACAGACAGACCAATGGAACAGAATTGAGAACCCAGAAATAAATCCACATGTATATACCTCCTATTGCATAAGCTAAGACTCTTCTACAGTTGCGAAGGATAATTTTACTGGATATAGAATTCTATAATAGCTTTTATTTTCTAGCAGTTTAACTATTTTACTCCACTGTTATCTTGCTTGCATGGTTTCTGATAAGAGATCTGCTGTAAGTTTTACTCTTATTCCTTTATAGAAGCGTCTCCCCCAGCCTGGCTTCTTTCAAGATTTTCAGTTTGTCTTAGCATATTTATAGTTTGAATATAATATGCCTGCTAGAATAATGCCCTTGTGGGTGCACTATCTAACCTCTCCCTCCATCTTTACATCTCTTT
This sequence comes from Pteronotus mesoamericanus, assembly GCF_021234165.1. NCBI lineage: Eukaryota > Metazoa > Chordata > Mammalia > Chiroptera > Mormoopidae > Pteronotus > Pteronotus mesoamericanus. The sequence goes on from NW_026555123.1 coordinate 879,618, forward strand.
ATTCCCTGTCTCTGTATCGTAAATCTCTGGACTTTTTTTTTTTTTTCTATAGGGAAAAGATTTAGGGGCCACTCTAAACCAGCATGATCTCGTCTCATGACCTTTAATTAAATTACACCTACAAAGACCCTTTTGCCACATAAAATCACATTCACAGGGTCTAGGAGTGAGGATTTGTACCCATCTTTTTCGCTCCCCCAATTCAGCCCATCATTACATTCAGTTTGGGAGGTTTCTGTTGACCTTTCTCCAAGTCTTCTGATTCATTACTTGGCTGTGTTATTTTTAATACAAATTTTAATTTCTGCTCTTTTTGCATGTTAATTTCAATGGCCTTTTTCATTTTCTAAAATATGTAACATATATTGGAGTTATGTTTTATAGTTCTCACTTTCAGTAGCTGCATAACTTGGGTGTTGTATTAGTCTCTTGGAGCTACTGTAACAAAATACCACAGACTGTGTGGCTTCAACGACATGAGTTTCAAAGTCTGGCCATATGAAATCAGGGTGCCAGAATGGCTGAGTTCCGGTGAGAACTCGCTTGCTGGGTCGTAGAAGGCTGCTCTTCCCTGTGTCCTCACAAGCCAGAGAAACAGAGAGAAAGAGAGAGAGCGAGAAAGAGAGAGAGAGAGGGCACACTGGTGTCTGTTTGTCTTCGTGTAAGGGCACGAATCCCATCATGATGGCCCCACTTTCACGACCTCACCTCAACCTAATTACTTCCCGAAGGCCACATATTCAAATACCACCCCACTGAGGGTGGAGCCTTCAACATTCAGATCTTGAGAGGATGCGGTTGAGCCTAGAACAGTCATCAAAATGACTGTATCTCCTCTCTGGCCTCTCTTACTCAGAGCAGCTACCTTGAGGGAATGTCGCTCTGGAAAAGGGTGCCGGTAGTCAGGAACCCTACCTGCCCATGGTCACGTCAGCCCTCGTCGAGGCGCGGTCAGCTCCCGTCACCCTTCCTTCTCCCCTCCCACAGCACTGTCGCTACGGTAGGGATCTGGCCTCGGGGCGCGTTTCAGCCCTGCCCGTCCCCGGGTCCAGGTGGCCTTCCTTCTGCTCCCCTTTCTGGCTCTGCACCCCTTGTTCATGTCTGTGCTCTCGGCCTCTGAAGCCCTGGATGGAGCTCCTGCAGCCCATTGGGGAGGTATTCTCATGAAAAATAATTATAGAGTTACCGAAACTATCTATGCTAAGCCATCACTTGTGGGCACATTATATTTATAGAAGTGATCTGGTTGGTCTGGGCTCCGGATCATCAGGTTAATTCCCAGGCCATTTGTATTTCATGCTGTTTACCATATTATGGCAAATCGAAATAGAAGAATTAAAAATAGAAAATTGTCCTTTTAGAATTTTATTTTACCAACTTGCCGTTTGAGGGGGGTAATGGATAAACTATCAGGTAATTCTGACCATATGATAGAGGAAATTAAGTTTCAGGAGGAAAGGTACTTTTCCATGCCTTTCAGGATGACTCGCAGCCAGAGAATTACACGGTTCTGACTTCTTTCCCCGCTAAACAACAGTTTCCCCCTCTGAAATGTAAGAATATCATGTTTAGTCTGAAGTGAGCTTAGCAATTTGTTCATTATTTGGCACACATGACTAAAAGGAGAGAATCCAAAGTTACACAGGAAATGCAGACGTAGCGCGACGGTTAATTTACAGCTCACTTTCAGCACCTTTCCTCCTTAATGAGCTGAAGTTAAACAGGAACTTTGGGGTGTCTGCACCGTTTCAGGCGCTTCTACAAGATCCAGATTCGCGTTACCTGTGCTTGCCTTCTGCTACTGACAAGATCTTAAAAACTGGAAGAAAATACTGATGACAGTAGTTACTGAAGTAATGGGAATATAGAATTGCATAAGTATGTAAGATTCTAGTACATTTTTCATTTAATTTCCCCCAATGTATTATTTGAATTTTTTTTTTAAGTATGGAAGAATGGAAAGAGTAACAGAAGGAACACCAGTATGCATTTTACCTAAATTCAACAGTTGTTAACATTTTGTCATTTTACTTCTTCACTCTCTTCTCCCTCTCTCCACATATGCTTATTAATGTGGAACAATTTGAAAATAAGTAGCAGAGATCATGGCACTTACTCCTAAAAATAATTTAATATTCATCATCTAAAAATAAAGGCATTTTCCAAAGAAAATAAATAATTTCTGTATAAAATAAAATATCTAATTCATACTTAAATTCCCCCAGCTGTCTGCAAACGTCTTACTGTTTTTTATTTTCTACCCAGGATTCAATCAAAGATCAGGCACTGAGTGTGGCAGTTCTGTCTCCTTAGCTATTTTAGATCTAGAACAATCTGTCTGCTTCCTTTTCCTGTGATGCTGACTTTTCAAAAAGCCCAGGGAAGCTTCCTTAGCTAATCAGCCGCCTTGATATGCTCGTTTTCTTATATGATAGTCTCATTGAATCACCTGCTTTGTGTCCTGTAAACTGGAGGCCCAGAGGCCTTGTCAAATTCAGGCTGGGCTTTGTGGTGACGTCATGGGTCAGTTGTCTGCTTCATAAGGCACCAAGTGCGATAATTCTAGCTGGTCCCATATTCACAATGCTCAGTTTGGTCATTTAATTAAGGTGATGATCTCCAGATATTTCTGTTCTAAAGGTACACTGTCTTTTCTTATAGCTTGCGTTTTGGGCAAATCATGGGTGTCAGGTGTACACTTCCCTGATAATCTAATGGCGACAACATCCATTCATGACCCTTCCCTCCATCGGGAACGAAGTCCACTTCTTGTGTAGGACGGAAGTCAAAGTTCATGTCCTCTCATGACTGAAAAACCCCAGCTTCCCGTCAATAAGGCAGACATCTGTCTGACCTCCACCTGGCTGCTCAGCTGTATGTTCTGCACTTAAGGTACCTTGTGGTATCTTATATAATTTCAGCTCTTGGTTTGCATTTCTTCACTTTTCCCAATTTTCCTTTTCTTTCATTAGTAATGTATATTTATTTTAATCCAATATTTCTATGTGTTTTGGGGCCAGGAGGTTTATTTAAGTTCATTTTGGTCCCAAGGCAGATAAAGGAAGAAGAAGAAGAAGAAGGGGGGGGGAGGGGATGGAGGAGGGAGGGGGCAGAGTGGGGAGAAGAAAAAGTAAAAGAGAAGAAGAAAGAAGAGACAAGTCAATGGCCTCTTAGGAAGGCTTCTTGGACAATAGCAGTTTAATTCTGGCACTATTTATATACCTGCCGTGGTTTCTGTCTATAACGCGGACAGTCCTTCACCGGGAAAGTCAGTTCCTGGGCGCAGGAGTGCAGATACACTCTGCTCAAGTCAGAAGCGGCTGTTGGGTGAGTGGAAAAAGGAGTTTGCAAGTGACCCTAGGACCCCAGCCTTTGTAGACTGGAGCAGCTCATAGTGAAATGATTAGTTCTTTTAATAAGAGTCATGACTATTAAAAAAATGAGATTTATCTTATTAAGCTCAGTAGAAATTATTTACATAAATGAGTTTTGAATCTCCTCAGTGCTGAGACATTTGCATTTTCTGAAGATGAAATTGATTTTTGAAAAGAGTTGGAATTTATGAACTAAGCCTGGTAACTAAGAACTGCGAGATAAACAAATACCAGTTTGGCAACATCAAAAATATTTTCACTGAAAGTAGACAAAATATTAATATGGATAAGGAACCAATTATTGTGTCATAGTTTACACCTATTTATGAAAATCATATGTTGATGGTACAGGAAGTTTAATGATTTATTTTAGTTTAATAACCATATACACAAGCATTATATTTTCATTATACTAGATGAAAATTTGAAATTTTTTTCTAGTCATTATCTTGTAATTGAGAGCTGACGAGATCACTTCTTTGCTCACTATGTCTCTCTTCTACCTTTCCTCTTGGCACCATCTTTATTTCTTTCACTGTGACATTCCGGGTCTAAAACATCACCTGCCTGGCTGTGCCTGTTTTTTAAACCCCAGCAGGGCGATGCATAATTCAGGTCCACTATACCAATTTACCCTATTTCCCACAGTCTCTCTGCCATCCATCTAGCTAGTCTTCTAGCTTTTCCCTTCTGTACACGATAGTTATCAACTCATTGACCATGCGTTTATTAAATACCTATTCCACTCTGGGCGCTGTGCTAAAAATCTGGGAATATGAGGGTGAGTCAGATGTCCTTCTTATCCTCAGGGTGCTCACACCATAGTGGGGCTACCAGGTGATAAACAACAATGTAACACAGCATGAGAAGCGCATGTGCATCCTGGTTAGCAGACGAGCCTGTGCCAGGTGCTTTCCACACACTATTGTTGGCATCGATGGCATTTGCTACAGGGACGGAGGAAGATTTTTTGAGGACTGAAATAGAGAGAGATGTCACTTTCTTGATCAAGCTGCCAGCACCAGATCTAACCATGACCAGCCATATCATTTCATAGGTCACTATGACTGTTACTCTTCAGATAATTACTGTAGTGGAAGGGTTTTGCTCTGCCCACAGAGACATTTATTCAGTGAACTTTGTAGAATTAAATGGGAAAGAGTTGTAGTTATTTGCCTTATCCATAGTTTGCTTACATACTTTTTCTTTCTCTCTCTCTATCCCGTAATTTGTTTAAAAGATTATGTATCTTGGACTCTTTGACTAATGCAGACTGCAGTAATATTTTTCAGATTAAGTAGTCGTTTTAATTTTGCTCTAATATCTTTTTGAGGACGTACTATAAAAAATAAGTTACTAACCATTCAACAAAGTGTTCAAGTACTGAGATAGTTCTATGGTCTGGAAGTTGTCTCTAACAGTTTCTTTATTTGGGGATACAATTTGAGTTAAAAGTCCTGGGAGAACTATTCTGTTTGTTTCTTGTTTGCCTAGTTTTTGTTGTTGTCCATTTGTTTTGTTTTCTCGGCTTGTTATTAGACTGTAGTTTGATACTTGTAATTCGTGGTTTGGGTAGATTCCATGAAATATGAAGGCATGTGCCTTTTTTTTTTCTCTTCTTGGTAAAAAGTGAACCAGAATATTTAAAACACCAGGAACATGATCTACATTTAAAATTTCTTTAGAAATTTGGGTTGATTCTTGCACTGTGTGTCAGCATGGATGGTTTCTTATCTCTCTGCCTCCGATTTTCTTTGACGTGTTAAAAAGACACAAAAGATTTTGGTGGTGACTGTATTTTCCAAACTTGAGTCACTGAGATTTGAAATAATTCAAGGAAGGCAGCGGTGTAGGCAGCCTCCTCACTGGGCTCTTGCTCTGGGACACCGCAGAAACAAGAGGGCCAGGTCTACTCATCTAGTAAACACTCATATTTACACAGTTAGCATAAAATGGTCTCACAGACCCTTTTATTCTCCACAACTGTGACTTTGTGTAGGTATTGGAGACTTTTGCCATTTCATATGTTTCAAAAAATACCTTTCAAACTGAGGAGTGCAGATCCCGCTCAGTGGAATGAGCAAGACCTCCCTAGGTGCTCCTCAGTATTTTCCCAGCTTCCACTGTAAAGATGCAACATTGTTACATAAACTTCAAGACCAATGGAACTTATGGCACAAAGGCACTGGTGACGAGTTCCTGTCCTCTGGCTAACACCCCGAAATCCTGAGCCTTTAGTGCCTTTGCTGTGCCTTACAGCAAGTGTTCCTGAGTATTACACTGTGCTACACGATCAATGGTCTGCAAATATATATGTGTGTTGCTCTCCCCAGAATTAGTTGGTTTATAAAGACAAAGTAAATACACTCTGCGGTGGGAAAGAAGAGAAAAGAGTAATGAAGAGAAGACAGAGCAGGTATTGCAAGAAACCATGTTCCTGGTGGTATTCTCCTGGCCCAGGAAACTGAGTTAAGGAAGCAGTGGCCATTGTCATACTGGAATCACCGACCAAGTCCTGGAAGTCCGGGCCATCCCAGGAACCAGGATCTTCCCCGTGGGTATTTAAACCCAATTTGACAGTGGCCACCAGGTGGCACCAAACTGCAGCTGTGATCCAGGTGAATTCTCATTATCAGATTCATTTAGCGTCGTAGCTCATGCAGTCTTTCTCATCATTTCATAGAACTTGCAGTAATTGGACACCTAAATTCTAGGGAAACTTCTTCTTCTTCTTTTTTTTTTTTTTTACACTGACAATTCCATTATGAGTAAGTGCTGTTTTGGTTACTCTTCACTGCCTATGGGTAACGTTGAACATCTTCAGCATTATCTAAGACACAGTCTCCTTTACTTTTTAAATTTTATCTTTTAAATTAAATATATTGGGGCGGCAATGGTCAATAAGACTGTGTAGGTTTCCAGTGTACGGTTCTGTGCTACGTCCTCTATATGTTGCATTGTGCGCTCACAACCCAAAGCCAGGTCTCCTCTTGTGACCATGTATTTGACCCCCTTTACCCTTTCCTACCCCTTCCCCTCAGATAGTCACCATGCCATTGTCTGTGTTTGTGAGTTTTTGTTTGTTCATTTGTAGCTTTCTGTTTTGTATCCCACAAATGAGTGAAAGTGTATAACTTTTTACTTTTTCTCACTTACTTAGCTTTGCATGATATTCTCAAGACCCATTGATGTTGTCACAAAGGGCAGTATTTCATCCTTACTTAGGGCCAAGTAGTACTTATTCCATAGTATTTACGTATGACACCTTCTTAATCAAATCATCTGTCCAGGGACACTGCGGTTGTTTCCATGTCTCGGTCGCTGTTGAGTGATGCCAAGACATGGAAGACTAGACTTCCAGCGGCCGTTTCTGAAGCTTGCTTTATTGTCCATCATCACCTCTCCCTCCCTCCCACGGCCGTGGTCGCGGTATAGTGCAGTCACATGTACCGTTAATAAATGCCCCCTCCCCTTGCCTTTGCACGCACCGCTCCCATCCCAGAACCTTTCCCACCCAGCCCTGCGCTCTTGACCTCCTGAAAACCTTGGCTCCGGGAAACGCCAGCCCTGAACTCAGTGACGCCCTCTTCTGTGAAGGCTGGGAGAATCTCGCCTCCTCACAAAGGTAGGGTGATCCAGCTCGACCGCCCTGCTCTTCCAAACCACTTGGCTCTTACTTGTCATCATTATCATTTCTCACATTAGAATATCATTATTGGGGTTTGTCAGTTTGCCACGTAGAATATAAACTGTGCAAACATAGGAGCAAACCAGTCTTTTCCTCTTCCTGTGACCAGCATCTAGCAGCACATCTGCCAGATGCTATTCCCTCCATAATTGTATCGTGAATAAATAAAACAGTGTTTGAATAAAAGTGTATGTATATCTAAGTATGTAAACTGGATTAGATTTAACCAAATTAGAGCAGCTATCCATTTAAAAGGAGGAACAGGCAACCTCCCAATAAATCAAACAATGCTCTTCTAACACGGATGAGCACCCCTGCTTCTTCAGTGCCTTTGCTGTGTCTTGCAGCAAATACTCTTGACTCTTAAATCATGTTACAACTCTCTGTGGTCTGAAAATATTTATGTGCATTGCTCTTCCCACAGTTGGGTTTGTAGGGCAGAGTAAACACACTTGGTGATGGACAGATTCCTTTCATTGTGGTCTTCCCATAAGACAGACTGGACTTTCCCAGTCCTGGCTTAGCTGCCATGGTGCCCATTAACTGATCATTGGCATGTGGCTTTCTACTGGTACCCAAAATGCTCCAGCCAAGTTCCAGGTCAGAAGTGGCTTATTTCCAGAATCGGAAAGGAGCTCAGTCCATATGGCTCATTTTCAGAGACGAGGGAGCTGCAGCATCAGCAAGTTTGATGGATTTCCTCACAGCTTAGTAATGGGAGAATTGCAACCAGAACGCATGTACCCCCACTCCACCCTGTTGCTTCGCTGTAACCCCCCGAGTTCATAGAGCATTATGATTTATGTAGTTTATGACTGGGATTAGCGAACCAATCTGAGCAGTGATAGAAGAGAAAAGCCTGGAATGGCAACTTGATTACAAACCATAGGCTAAGGTCCTTCCCTCCACATCCTTCCCCCAGAAACTGATCTCCAAAGGCACCTCTCTTCCCACGTTTGGGTATTTAAATCACATCTCTGCTTCGGAGAAGCACTCATAGATCTTCCAGAATCCGTCTCCCATTGGACCTCTCTGGGATTTTGCTTTGGCAGCTAAAGGACTGGAGCATCTCACAGGAGACTGTTTGCAGTCTTATCTAATCTTCGGTGCATCTAGCAGCAAAGCAGGCATTTCACGGTGTCAGCCAGCAGAAGGTTCTTTAAGGACATACAACTCCTGTGACTTTTATTATATGGTCGAGTAAATAATTGGAGGCTTTTCCAGCTCCCGACAACATCACGCATTTGTAATTTACTCTTTCCAGCTTTAAGTTGCTACCCCTCTGTAGGGCTAGATTCCAAAGTAGAAGATCCAGCAAATATTTTCTGAATAGGCGTGGCCTTCCTCAGTTTAGACAACACAGATGAAGAAGCCTAGAAAAAGCAATTGGAGGTTGTTTTCTGAATTCTCTGCGACCTCCCGAGCTGTGAAATGTTTGGAACAGCAGTTCCCTTGGCCCTGATTCCTCACCTTTTTTTTTTTTTTCATCTCCTCCGTAAATTGTAAACACAGTTTTAAAGACAAGCATCTGATTGCTCCTTCGTATTCCCTTTTGGCCACGTGCGAGGTGTATGGGTGGAGCTTTGCCCCTGTGGGCTTGTCTGCCCTGCGTGAACATTCTGAGTGAGCATTTAAGTTCCCACAAGGCTCTGTGATGCCTAGCGGGGCTGATACCAATTTTGGGGGTCATCCCCAGGGAGAACCCAAGACTGTGAGTTCCTTCTCTGGTCTGCTAACAAACCAGAAACGTGCAGGGAGTTTACAAGCGCTTCTCAGAAAGGAAAAGTTGTCAACGCCAGAAGTTTCATGAGCTGCCGCGCACCCTCAGGGAAGGGGGATGAGGAGGTGGAAGGCTGTCGGTGCAGGAACACCTGAATCCAATAGCCAACTGGAGCCTTTTCAACTGGCAGGAAGCTTGGACGTCGGGAAAGAACAATTCTGTTCGCCTCAGGCCGGCGGTGCCGCCCACCTGGAGCCTGACCCCGATCTCGCCAAGCGCAAGACCCCCTCTGATCCCGTGCGAGGGCAGTGCGGCCTCCAGACGGCGGCCGCTGTGTCTCCCAGTCTTCTGTCCACAGTCGAGTAGAGGGTCCGTTCTTCATTTAAATGTTTCTGTTGGCAAAACTACAGGTAGGCCGACGTAGGTCATTCTTCCCAGTTTAATGGTTCTTAAACGAAGAGGAGTTGGAGTTCGTTTTAGCAGAGGTCTTCATTAACCGAAAGGTTGGGGTCTTGAGGTCTGCCCAGCGGCGCGGGCTTGGTTCGATCTAATTATCTCCCAGGAAATCAAGGTGGGTGCGGACCCGCCGCTGCGTGACATCACCTGGGTGACTAAGGAGACTCTCGCCATTCCCGTCCGTTCTTTTTTCGTTCCTCTCCTTGGGCGTCTGCACACCTAAAAGCAGAGCGTGGACTGCGCCCTTCTGTCACACTTACCGGCGCCGGCGCCAGCCCTGGCTTGCCCTTTCTCTGCCTCGCCTCGCAGTCGGGAGCGCAGACCCACAGCCGAGGCACGCGGGGGGCGCCGCGCCTCTCCCCCGGCGCGTCCTCCCCGCTTCTCCTTTCCCCCTCCGCCTCCCTCCCCGTGTCTGTCTCGCCCCAGCCCTTCCCTCTCTCCCTGTTCAGACCTCCGATCTCCACACGGGCTGCTCAGGATCCTTAGTGCGAACGTCCCAATCCGCTCTTTCCTGGGCGCCCCAGCACGGGCCATCCCCTTCCTGAACACACTCCTCCTTAGACTGTCTGTCCCGTGTTTCATTCTTGAAAACCTGAAACCAGGCTTGCCCGTGACAGCTAATACACTGAAATGCACGAGTGACCCACTAGGACCTAATACGCAGGCAGGGTCGGGCTATGTGTCTACAAACAGATGCGGCGCGAGAAGCGGAGGACTGACTACCAGGGTGCGGTTGTGGCGTGGTGGCTGCAGGCCTACTGGGCCCGCCTGCCTTCTTTATTAGATCTAAGCACGCATGCTATTCTTAGGGTGTCTGAGGTTAGTAACACTAGATGTTTGAAAGAAAACTCTCAGTCTCCTCTTTTTCTACCCCACCCATACTGCCTGCTGGTTATTGTCTATTGACATCGTTCCCCACGACGCTCATGCTGATTCTCAGCTGAGCGTGAGGCCGGCTTTCTCACTGGTGCTCGCTTCCAGCTGAGCGTGCAGCTCCGCGCTTGCTCCTCACTCTTGGGGAAGCCACCCTGCTCCTTCTCTGTACAGTGATCAGGGCGATTTTTCTGAAATACAGTCCCGCGCGACCTGAAAGCCCTGCGTGGCTCCCGGCAGCCTATCTCGGCTGTCCTCCTTCCCCCACTGGCCTCGTGACCAGTGAGAACCCCCAAGGACTCAGGCCGGTGAGTGGTACCCAGCTCCCCGAATGCTGCTCCCTCGTCCTGGAGCACTCTTTTCTCCAACTTCTCTTCATCTCAGAAGACACAGGTCAAGTGTCACCCTGTATTTTGTATTTTTTATTTTTATCTACGCTCTTGACATCTGGCAGAATGTGGCATTCTGCATCGCGGTCTTGATTCATCCGCCCACATCACTAGACAGTGACGCCTGAGGCTTGGATCTCCGGTTCTTTCCCTCTATAGCTCAATCCCTGGTGTCAAGAAGTTGTAGAAATTTGTGTTCCAAGTGTGCAAGACCTTCCTTAGCAGTAAAACTTTCCTAATGGGGCTTCTTTGAAGGAAAGGCTCTTTCTGTTCAGCTAAGGGTCTATATTATGAGATCTCTCTAATGCAGTCTAATGCAGGCTTTTAGATACTAGGTACTGGGCAGAACCTTAGAGGGAATTGACTCTACCCTTCATTTACCTCTGACACCTGGAACACTGCTGTATCTACTACACTTCTTTCTCCTGTTCTGTCTTCTGGGTTTATGCTTCGCAACATACCCTCTCCCCTAGCCTCCAAGTCCCCAAATTAGGAGGTGGTAGAGATGGAAATTAACAACTGATGCTGGATAAAGGATGCCGCCAGGTAGAATACAGGAAGCAAGAGACCAAGACTCTATAGAGTTATAAAGATAGTAACATTGACTTCAGAACTTAAAAGACACTGGAGGTTGAGAGCTAGTTTCCAGTTCCAGCTGTATCACTATTTATGTATGAAGTCACTTGATTTCTCTGGATCTTGTTATTTTACCCATAAAATATAAGAGTTGGATTGTACAGTTGCTGTGAAATCATCTGACTCTAAAATTCTATAATTACAGCTTTATCTACTCATATAATTAACATATCTATGTGTCCATCAAGCGTACATGAAAATGCTGCAGGGATAATTCTAAAGATGAGGAGCATGAAAAGACTTTTAAAGAAGAGAAAGTTGTCTTAAGATTAAGTACTGAACCACTGACAAAGTTACAGTCAAGATAGGGAAACTGAACTCAGAGACTCTGAATACTTTCCAAAGATTATCCAGCAAAAAACCGAGATGTCTCTATTCCAAGTCCAGTGACTTTTAATATTTTATTATGCCATGGTTCATAAGCGAGCACTACAGAAACAAGATGCAGATGCAGCTGTCAAGATATAAAAAACTGTTAAAAAACTTTAAGTGGTAGAAGGTAGATACATACTATCCCCTTATCAAAAGAAATAGAACGCACTTACATAAATGACAGCGACAGGAAGGCTATTTGTCCTGCCTCCTCGCCTCACAGATTTCAGTGTGATCTCATCCCTGGAGCAGCCGGTGATGCGAAGGGAGGCAGAGACATACCAGCGGGGAGACCGGCAAAAATGACCGGCTCAGACGGGAGGAGTTAAATTTATAGATCTTGATAAGTTTCACAATAAAGAATTTACAGACTTGAACACGGTCTTAGCTGAGTCACACACACCAAAAAAAAAAAAAAAAAAAAGAGAGAGAGAGAGAGAAAGAAAGAAAGAAGAAGAAAGAAAAAAAGATCTTTGAGAACTTACAGAAGGCTGAAAGCAGTTCCAAACTGGAATATATCCTCATGTCTGTTCTTTCAGAAGAGGCTTATGGACCACCTTGAACATTGCTGATTTACCAGAGGGGAAGAAAGATTTACTCAAATGTTGGTTTTTTGATGGTAGAAGATAATAGGATTGCAACAATTGAACTTGTGGGAATGGAATCATAAAACGCTGGGCTGGATGTGATTTTTGGATTACATAATATGCAGCCTTCATTTATAGAGGAGTTAACTGAGCCTTAGAAAAGTTAAATCAGAAATTCTTACAAGCTCATTGTGTGATTCAAGGACAATGTGGAAAGTCTGGGAAGGTGAGGTGATGAATAAGTACAGTACTCATTGACACCCTTTGTCTTATCTAAACGATTTTCTTCTTTTGGGGGCAGGCACTTTCTCTCCTATATCAGGGCGAGAGGTCATAGATCAAAATTCTGGCACCACACAGATATGAGAAAGGACCTCTGAGCTACAGTGTGCGAAATAACCAAGACTGGGGTGCACCTGGAGGCTAGGCTATAGCACTTACACCTCAGAGAGAGGAAAACTGCTTTAGTTTAACACATTAATTCTACTTTTTCACTTTCCCTTTGTAACTCAAGCTTCTTAAAAATTGAACTCTGAGTAAGCCTAGTGAGCAAGAAAGCTAGTCTTATATCCGATTGCTTACTTGATGTGAACATTGAATGTAAAAATAAGGCTTAACAAGGTATTCTTTTCAGATTTAGAATGGCCCTTGTTAAATGACAGGAATTGCATGTATTTAAGAGAATGGCACCAGATTCCTTTGCTTTGACTTCTAATGGTTTGCTTGGACTGTTACCAGCCCTAGAAACTCACTTCCCCCAAGTTTTCCTCAGGTACTTTCTGAAAATCAATGGTGGGACCATGCTTGGGGATGTGTTCTCTCCACATTTTTGGGAGAGAACACATCTCAGGGAAAGTCTGTCGCCCCAGGAACCTGTTGGAACTCTCATGTTTTTAATGCTTTTTCTCTCTCCAAATTTCCTTCTGGGATCAAAATGCTAAAATCCTGTATTTTACTTCCTTAGGACCTTTTGGAGTGACAGTTCTTTCACATAATAAACTAGTTCTGCTATAAGTTACTTTATATTTACACTTATGTTTACCATGTTATAAGTATTTATTTAAACATGTTTCTTCAGAAGAGAATGCCTTAAACTAGGCTTCCTTTTTTTTTCCCCCCTGGTGGAGCTCACATTCCGTTGCTGGTTGGTCGGGGAGGGAGCTATAAATTGCTATGGGAGAAGGAGAAGCAATCAGGCAACCCAAGAGGTTATGGTGGGTACACACAGAGAACATTTAAATCTCAAAAGACTGCTTTTTTTGTTTTTAATTTCATGAATACCTACTAACTCCTGCTAGAATCCAAGACAGCTGGACTTGTAGGAAACACATTTGAGATTAATCCCTCATCTGATTCTCTTATTCTTCACTCTATTTCTGCTCAGATGTCTTCAGGGGTCCGAAGGTTCAAAGACAGTCAATTTATTCTCTGAGAGCACCAAAGCTTAATAGGCCATAGAGAAAAGTTATTATTATTTTTTACCCATTGCCCTTACTTTTATCTTCCATGTCAGCATAGGACAAAGTTCTCACGCCTCTTTATATTTCATCTCTTCCAATAGATTTGAGTACAACTTTTGCATTCCCTCACACATGCTTGATAGAAGTGTCATAAATATTTGATAATTGTTTATCTTGGACTGTTTTCCTATATTCTGAAAAGCACACTTGCCACTCAGCAGATCTTCTCTGATTAAAGTAAATATGGTACAGTATTGCAAAGGGCTGAAATGCTCTGTTGTCATCCAACTGTCCTTGGCACCAACGTAGTGCCACCAGGAATCCCCAGTTTGGAGTGTGGTGGAGAAGAAGACTTTCTTCAGTGGCAACAGTGACAGAGCGTCGCGGTGAAAATAGCACGGCCATGGAACAGCTCAGTTGTGATGTGTGAAAACAGCCCGGTTGTGAGGCTGCCCGCAGGCCAGGACCCTCTTCAGCAAGGCCGCTCTGCTCTGGGAAGACGTCCTGGCGTTTCTGCTCTCGCCCAGGGCGCAGTCTTCCGTGAGCTCTCAGAGCCAGAGCGGGCGGGGGCTGGCTTGCCCGCACCGAAGTCTCCACCCGTTTCCTCTTCGGTTCATCCTTATGCAAATAAGGATGCCAAATACTTGCAGTTTGATTGGTCCAAAAGGCACCGTCCTGATTGGTTAGAATGGAAATGCTCTGATTGGTTGGAGCTACCCAGGTCCGATTGGATGGAGCAAGCCTCAATCCTATTGGTTGAAATAGGGCTTCAGGAAACTCCTTTAGAAAGGCTGGCTGAGACGGCGGGTACTGCCTGCGGGCAGGTAGGTCGGTGCAGAGGCAAGTATCGGGTTGGACAAAAAGTTGTGGTTTTTCCATAGGATGGCTCTCGTAGTGCTTAGTTGTCTTTAACTTCATTCAAAACACTTTTGTTAGGTTGTGTCATGACATCTGTCATATCAGCATGCATTTAAAAAATATTTATCAAAATTGGTGCATTTTTGTGCAGCCATTGGCATATTGAAGATAGAAGAAAATGCGCAACGTTTTTGGTGTATTATACTTTATTATTTTAAGAAAGGTAGAAATGCAACTGAAACAAAAAAAAGATTTTTGCAGTGTATGGAGAAGGTGTTGTGACTGATCAAATGTGTAAAAATGGGTTTGACCAAATAATTCTTTGCTGTGGGGCTGCCTTATGCATTGGATTTTGTTTAGCAGCACCCCTGGCCTCTCGTCGGTAGAGGAGAGGAAATAGCTGACATACTCAAAATATCCAAATCAATAAAGTTATTGGTGAAAATAAAAAAAGTGACTTGTCTTTTACAGAAAGACCGTAACGGGCCTTTTGGCCAACGAAATAGTTTAGTGCAGCTTTCCCTGTGAGTGCGGTTTGTGTGAGAGGCCCCTGAGCAGAAATCACCTCTAGGCTCTGCTTTTTAAATGTATTTTTGTTTTCAAATCGTCACCCAAAGATGTTTTTATTGGTTTGGTCTATTGATTTTAGAGAGGGTGGAAGGGAGAGAGAGAGAGAGACTGATGTTAAAGAGGAACAGTGATTAGTTGCCTCCCATACATGTCCCAACTGGGGACTGAACCTGCAGCCTAAGTATGTGCCCTGCCAGGAATGAAATCTGCAGATTTCTGGTGCACAGGATGATATTCCAACTAACTGAGCTACCCAGCCAGGGCTCCCCCTTTTTTTTTTTTTTTTTTTAGCATTTGAGCCCAATTAGCCATCAGGAGACCTTTTTAGTCCTCAGGGTTCACTCTGTTAATGTCATGTCTGTGTAAGAAGTTAATTTCATTTTTCTAGTTAGACATATTGGTCCTTCTAGCTCAATATGTGGAAGTCTTCACTTACATACACCTGTTTGGATAGATTGTGGGAAGACCACAGACAAGTGATTAAACAAGATGTTTCAGGCAAAGCATGCGATTTCTTCTTACTGTAAAAAATAAGGAACATTTCTGAGTCATTGCAGTCTTGGAATGTAATACCAAACAAATGAGAACCAGACCGCAAACAGCAGGGCCAAGTACATCATTACTGAGTGAGTAATGTGAACAACTTACGTAAACTGTGGCTAAAACTGAGTTTTTAGCAGAGGACCATAACCTTTTGATTGCATCAAGAACAGTTAAAAGCTCTTTAATCTGCATGTTGTCCTTCAGGAAAGAAAAACTCATCAATCCAATTCATAATCTCGGAGACCTGCAATTTTTCATTAAGATTTAACCCTATTTTTCTCTGATTCTTCTTCTCCTAGCCAGCAGCAGAGGCAGCTAAAGAGAATTAGCAGGGGTCCAAATCTGTGGCTTTTCTTGACCATAACAGGAGAAGCATGTCACAGGTTACTAGGATCCTCTTCTTTCCTTTAAGGCATTGTGGAGTGGCCTGCTCCAAAACTTTAACAGATAAAATAATTTATGTATTTATTTTGAATACCTGTGCTTGATACTGAGTTTCTGATCCTTTAGAAAATAGATTTTAATTTGTATCAGAATCACTTCTTCTTAATCATCACAAACCACATCTGTCCACAATCCCATTTCCTTGAGGTCTATTTTCTTTAAACAAACAGATGAAAGCCAACAAGACTTTGTATCAGAGACTCTCTTCAAAATGCAGGCAAAGAACGTCGGCAGCTCCTTCTGGAAAAGAGATTACATTTTTCCTTTCTGGCTTTATTCCCTAAGTGAAATATTAGTGTGCAAAGTATTGCTCTTTAGACATATATTCAAAATATCTAGTTAGGTACAAGGGATCCCTAGTAACTATTTCATAGCTGAGTTTTAATATTTTGGATATTTTCTTTTTCTTTGTTCACATTTGAATGAAAGTGTAACTTATTCCTGTGTATTTGAGGAGAAAGGACAAACATAAACGGAAGGAAACAGGAAGTTAGGAGTTTTCTTGAAGGCTATTTGGTTCTCTCTAAACTGAAATCTTGATCCAAACTCTCTCTGTCTCTCTCTTTCTCTCCCTCTCACATTTATCCTACTTTTTGAACTATAGTTGCACAATCTCAGCTCTCACCCCAGACCAACTAAATGATTATCTTGATTTTAATAACAGCCCTGAGGAACCCACTTGTATGTTAAAATTTGTTCAGAGCTGTTCTACAACTCACTGGATATCTAAAATTATGGTTAATGTAAAGTAGTCTCACTGTGAAATCCCTATTGTCCTACTCCATCAACCTTCTCCTTTTTTCCCAAAGCTTCTCAGTGTTACTTTTCTTTTATTTTCAACTCCTGGGAAAAAATGTATATAATGTCAGTTTCCATCCATACATAGTATTCTTTTAATATCCTGAGGAGGACCTCCTGCCAAGATGGAGGCATAGGTAGATACATCTTGCCCCCTAGCACAACCAAAAGAAGGATAACAACAAATGTAAAAACAACCAGAACTGTCAGAAAATCAAACTGTATGAAAGTCTGACAACCAAAGAGTTAAAGAAGAAACATTCATCTAGACCGGTCATAGGGTCAGAGACGGGCAGCCCAGGCAGAAAGGCTGTGAGGCAAGGTGGCTGGCAGACCAGGCTGTCCCACATCTGTGTACAGATAAAATGGGAGGAACAGCTTGGGAGCAAACAAATGCACAACCCAGGGTTCCACTGAGGGAAAGAAAACCTCAAAGCCTCTGGCTGTAAAAATCTATGGGGGTTGCGGTGGCAGGAGAAACTCCCAGCCTCACAGGAGAGTCTGTTGGAGGAACCCACAAGGTCCTAGAATGTACATAAACCCACCCACCCAAGAATCAGCACCAGAAAGGCCCAATTTGATTGTGGGTAGCAGGGGAAGTGACTGAAAGCAGGGCAAGAATCGAACAAGAGGCATTGTTCCCTCTCAGACCCCTCTCCCACAGACAGCGTCACAACTCAGCGACCTGGGTTGCCCTGCCCTGGTGAATACCTAAGGCTTGGCCCCCTCCAATGTAACAGGTGCACTGAGACAGAGAAATATGGACCAGAAAGAACAGATTAAAGATCCAAAAATAGAACTAAGCGATGAACAGATAGCCTACCTATCAGATGCACAGTTCAAAACACTGGCAATCTGGATGCTCACTGAATTGGTTGTATATGGTCACAAAATGGAGGAAAAAGTGAAGGCTATGCAAAGTGAAATAAAGAAAAATATACAGGGAACCAACGGTAAAGGGAAGGAAACTGAGACTCAGATCAACTATTTGGAGCAGAAAGAAGCAATAAACATTCACCCAGAATAGAATGAAGAAACAAGAATTCAAAAAATGAGAAGAGGCTTCAGAACCTCTGGGACAACTTTAAATGTTCCAACATCTGAATCATACGGGTGCCAGAAGGAGAAGAGAAAGGGCAAGAAATTGAAAGCTATTTAAAAAATAATGAAGGAGAATTTCCCCAGTCTGGCCAAGGAAATAGACTTCCAGGAGATTCAGGAAGATCAGAGAGTCCCAAAGAAGTTGGACCCAAAGAGGAACCACCAAGATACATCATCATTACACTATCCAAGATTAAACATAAGGAGAGAGTCTTAAAAGCAGCAAGAGAAAAAGAGACAGTTACCTAAAAAGGAGTTCCCATAAGACTATCAGCTGATTTCTCAAAAGAAACCTTGCAGGTAAGAAGGGGCTGGAAAGAAGTTTTCAAAGTCATGAAAGGCAAGGACATACATCCAAGATTGCTCTATCCAGCAAAGCTATTATTTAGAATGGAAGGGCAGATCACGTGCTTCTCAGATAAGGTCAAATGAAAGGAGTTCATCGTCACCAAGTTCTTATTATGTGAAATGTTAAAGGGACTTATCTAAGAAAAAGAAGAAGATCAAGACTATGAACAGTAAAATGTCAACAAACTCACAACTATCAACAACTGAACCTAAAACACAAACAAAAACAAAAACAAACTAAGCAAACAACTAGAACAGGAACAGAATCACAGAAATGAATGTCAGAGGGGAGGGGAAGAGGGGAGAAAGGAAGAAAAGGTACAGGAATAAGAAGCATAAATGTTAGGTACAAAATAGACAAGGGGTGGTTAAGAATAGTATAGCCAAATGAAGAAGCCAAAGTACTTATATATATAAGACCCATGGACATGAAATAAGCGGGGAGAATGCTGGTGGGAGGGGGATTCAGGGAGGAGGGAAGGAAAGGGGAGGGAAAAATGGGACAACTGTAATAGCACAATCAATAAAATATATATAAAATTTCAAAAAAAAACTCTTCAACTTTGACTTTTACTCTTCTAATCACCTTCTCATCCCTTCTCACCATGGTCTTAAAGCCCTGAAATTCTTCCATTATTTTTAAAATTTTTTTTATTAAATCATTTTTTATTGTTATTAGATTACAGTTGTCCCAGTTTTCCCCCCTTTGCCCTCCTCTGCCCATCCTACCCCCCACTCCCTCCCATAGTCAATCCCCACTGTTGCCCATGTCTGTGGGTCATTCCTACATATTCTTTGACTAGACCCTTCCCCTTCTTTCCACCATTATTCCCCTCCCCCATCCCCTCTGGTCACTTTCAGTCTGTTCCATGTTTCCATGCCTGTGGTTCTATTTTGTTCATTACCTTATTTTGTTCATTAGATTACTCTTATAGGTGAGATCATATGGTATCTGTCTTTCACTGACTGGCTTATTGAAAAATGCTAATTCACCATCATATCAGTTTTGAGCACCCTATTCATCCTTATCACTCACTACTTTGCAATTTTACTCCCTCTGGTACTCAAACTTTAATGAGTTTTTGATCCTGCAATCCATTTGATTCCCTGACTCTCCCTTTTTCATTACTCACGTCACATCTTGGTGTCCGCTCTTACCTGTCTGAAACGCCATGGTCCATCAATAATCACTCCTTTGCATCTATCTTCAATGTCTGTGTGATTTGTCTTGCTTTCTTATACCGTACTAACCTTCCAAAAGGTTATCACTGGCTAACTTAAACTCTTCATCTACTCCTTTTAAGCCTTTATACAGCTCATCCTGACTGAAGAAAAATACAAAGCTATGCTGGTGGTCTTACCTTAGATTAAAGACTGTTAGTCTCAAGTAGGGCCTTAGAGCTGCTTGACTAGGCTGCTTAGGTTCTGTATTTTTTCTGCCCCTTTAGGCAATCATACCTCTCTACTCAAGTCTCCCAGCAACATCTTCAGCAAATCTCTCTTCCAACGATCAGGTCTTCCCCTAACCTCACTCTCAGTTGATGATCTGACTTCCTATATCACATACATAGTACAGAAGCAATGGGAAGAGATCTCTCCCTCATATACCTCTATCCGTGTATCTACAGCTGAGTTCCTTTTTTCATACTAGGCAATATGAACTGTCCTTACTCCTAGAAAGTTCAACCCTTCTTTGGGCACTAAATGCTATTTTTATAGCCTACTTAAAGGCATAGCTCTAGAAATTCTCTCTCTCTCATGTGATAATTTTTTTCCTCTGTACTGGATTCATCAATATAGAATATAGTGTAATCTGTCTCATTGAGAAATTTCTCCCATTTTTCTCTTGAGCTTCACACCTTGAAAGCTATTGTCCCATTTTTCTTCTTCTTTTACAGGAAAACTCCTTGAAGGAGTCATTTAGATTTGCCTCCAATTTCTTCATTAAACCCACTTTAGGGAAGTTTGTCTCTAGCTCACCACTAAAACTTTGTCAAAGTCATTAATTTTCTCAGTGTTTGTAAATGTGGCAGTCAATACTCAGTTCTATTTATCTTGATCTACCAGCAGCTTTTGACACAAAGTGAAAATTTCATTGCTCTTGAAATAATTTCTTTAAATGGCTTTCTGGATATTATACTTTTCTGGTTTTCTTACTTAATTGGCTTTTTTTTTCCCCTCAGTCTGCCTTACTAGCTTCTCACTGTTTCCCTGGCTTGTAAATATTGGTGTGTCCCAGGGCTCAGTCCTAGATCCTTTCTTTATCTGTGCTCTCTCTCAGTGACATCATCCATTCCTAATTTTCTGTCTCCAGCTTTGGACCCTTTTCTGATCTCTAAGCTCATATGCAACTGCCTACTCAAAGTCTCCAATTGGATGCTGAATAAACATTTCATAGTTAACATGCCCAAAACTGAATTCTCATTTTTCATCTCAAAACCTACTTCCACCTACAGCCTTCCACATCTCATTAGATGGCAACTGTATCTGTCCAGTTGCTCAAGCCAAAGACTAAGTCATCCCTGGCTTCTCTGCCAGCAAACAGCATTACCATCACAATGTATCCTAAACTGGACCACTTTTTCACTGTTACCTCCTACTTCCAAGCCTCCACCATTTCTCACTTGCATCACCAGGAAAGCCTGAGTCGTTTGCCTGCTCCTGCCCATCAGCCCACGCTCCAGTCTTTGCCTGACACAGCAGCTACAGTGATCCTTTGAAACATGTTGGGTCCTGTCTGCCCTCGTCTCAAAACCCGCCACTGTATCTGCCACTCTCATTGCATTGCCACTAACTTATCTACCTCTTGGTATTTTTCACCTAATTTCTACTGCCCTTTCTCTTTTTCATTCTAATCTAGCTGCAGATCGATGTCTTGCCTCAGGGTGTTTGCACCTGCTATTTCTTCTGCCTGAAATATTTTTTTTTCTCAAGTTCTTCCATCTTTTTGGAAAGCCCCTATTTATTTCCTCTTCCCAATATCTCTCCATTATCTTCATCTACTTATATCTATGCCTATATTTTTAATCTCTGTCCACCTCCATATCAATAGCTATTCTTATTTATTTAAGATGTCTTCATTAACAGAATTCAGCCTCCACAAGGGCAATGATTTTAGAAAACTTTGTTCACTGCTGTAGCCTCAATGCCTTGTTCCGTGCCAAGCTCATATTTGTGTTTGATGTGTATGTTCTAATTGACCAAATGAATATTAGAATGACCTATTACCTATTAGCCCAGGTCTCAGGTACTACAATTGCTTGTGCACCAGGCTTTCTAAGTTATCCCAGGATTTTTACCTAATAATAGATTTATATATGGTTAAAACTTTGTAAATTATCTAATTCAATACTCTTCCCAATGATGGAATGTTTAAAAGGGATGGGTTTGTTTTTGTTTGTTTTATTTTCCTTTTTGTTTTCTCTTTTGGACACTGAGCACAGTTGTTCAATGGCTGCTCACTGATGGCTGTTCTCCCCTGTGTACAGTCAACACTGATGAGACACAGGGACCCCTGTTTTTATTCAAACTCCAATGCCAATTATATATTATTGTGGTAGAAAAACATCTCTATTATTAATAAATTTATAAATGTTCACAAGAACCTAGTAAAATCCTGCGCACCCTGTGGGTGCTTAATAAATAGTTGAGTAGTGACCGGCTACAGTAATTGAATCCACCTGAAATATATCATTTTATCTTGATCTTTTTTTCCTCCAGGTTAACAACAAGGCAAGCCTTTTGCAGTTGGGTTTTGGCTGTTACAGTCCATACATGCATAGTGCCCCTGGAGAACTCGAGTTCACACTAGTTGATGATAAAGTGGATAGTACTCTTGCTGGCATCTGTTATGGATTTTCAAAGAAATTTCCCTAGTATATTATCATAGAACTTATTCAGTCAAAAAACATTTCCAAAACATATGTTTATAGTTTTATATTTTGAACTGTTCCAAGAATGAATTCTCCTCACTGGTGTTCCAGCCTCCTGCCTGCCTCCCCTCCAAACCATCCTTACATCATTGTTGCGTTACACTCCCAAGTCATGGCTCCGATCACACTATTGTCCTGCTGGAACAATGTTGATGGTCCCCTACTGAATGCCAAGTAAAGTCTAAATTCATCAGCATGCATGTAATATGATGAGCCCAGGAGCTGCTCCATTGCTTATATCCAATATTGCCCAGGTTTGGTTTTGTGAAACATTTGAGTCACAAGGGATGTTAACAGTTCTTCTGTTAAAAAATGATTAGAAGCCAAATAAGTTTAGGAAATGCTAGGTTAACATGAAGCCAGCTTCTTGACTTCAGGACTACTTTTCATAGCTTTTAAAATTCTCAGTGTGAATTTCTGAAAGGGTGATTAATTTGACTACAATATATGTAATATATATAATATACAAATATATATATGTGTGTATATATATTTATATATTCTGCAGGATTCTAGTCTTCCCATGCAGCACAGTTTGGTGAATGTAATTTATCATCATGCAGTACAAGATCTGTTTACCACCTAACCCGCTGGCCCCAATTCCTGGTACTCCCTGCAGCCTTCTAGTATTTCTGAAAGGCTGACCATAGAATAGTTCCTTATACCTCTTTCTGAAATGTATTACCAACAAGCATCTGCTTCACTTATACTCACCTTCAAAAATTCAGCCAAGGGTGAGCTCATCATGGGAGCCTTTCTTGAAATCAATATGCACCATCAAACCTCTTACTAGAGACCTCACCGCCTTGTATTGACATTTTCCATTTGGGTGTTTATTTCCTCCTCTGCCTCCGGTGCCCTGGGAACAGGGAGTGGGTTTGATTCATCTTCACATTCATTTTGCCTTAGACAGTATCTGGAAAACAGGAGGGACTTGATAGATTTTTGTTGAGCTAAACTGAAGATAGCAGATGACTTACATATTTTGAAAAGTGGACTATGGATACTATTGATAAGTTATATTTTACATACAGAGATACGTTCTGCAGTTTAAATGGTAGCCCATGTCTTTGTGAAAATGGAGGGAATAGGGATAAACGAAATCATTGGGAGCAAATGTCACACTGGGCAAGGTAAGCATACTGTGTATTTCAATAATTTACATTTCTTTCCCTTTTTTGATGTGCATTGTGGGTTTTGATAAAAGAGCATGTAATATTATTGGCAATGTTTAAAAGTGCTTTAGAAACCATGTCCATGGACTGGCAGTGTTAATGGAAACCTAGTAAGTAATAATTTCCTCAGCTTTTTATGGTAGGGCCCTAAGTTAACGTGGCGATGGCAGGAGAGAAGGAGGCATGGTGGCAGCTGAAGAAACGCCGACCCTGATTGGCGTGGCTCAACTGGTTGGGCATTATCCTGCAGAGTGGAAGGTTGCCAGTTCTATTCCTGGTCAGGGCCCGTGCCTGGGTCGCAGATTCGGTTCCGGTCAGGGTGCGTCGGAGAGGCAACGACTGATGTTTATCTCTCTCACATCAATGTTTCTCTCTCGCTCTTTCTGAAAATAAATAAACTCTTCAAAAAAGAAACTCTTTCTGTTGCTCCTTAAGTCCTGCAGAGCATGGCTGGAGGGGCCTCCAACCGCAACTCTTCTCTCCTCGGCCCACAGAAGGGTAATTCCCGATGTACCCAAACCAAGAGTGCCCGCTATGCGCTAAGTATACTTCCCCTGCGCTAAAAAGCAATTGCTTAACTCTGTGCCAGTTGGTTTTGACTGGGATATTCCTGAAAATTATTAATTTCCATCATGTTTTCTGAATAATCCTGTGTTTAGAGACGTGGGAGATTCAAAGATGGGTTAAATAATTTGTGCCCTCAAAGAACTTACAACATAATTGGGAAAATAGAATATGACCTCAAATAACTATAAGTCAATGCGGCATAAGATATCTGCATTTTGAACGATACAAAATGCTTGAGAATTCAGTGCCTGGGAATTGCTTCCATATGGGCTTCCCAGGGAGGTCTTTGAGGAAGGAGGAACATTTGAACTAGATCGTGGTTCAAGTTGGCTGTAGAAGTATGAAGACTGAGGAGGGTATTCAGGCCTAAGCAGAGAGAGACACAGCAAATGTCCTGTAAACCAGTTTAATGTACGTGTATGTTTTGAATGGGGGTGCAGTGGATTAACATCGATTCAATCAATATTAGTCTTAAATGTTAGACCAAATTCATGTAGGGTTTTTGTTTGTTTGTTTGTTTGTTTGTGTAGAAAATATGAGGCCACTAAAGGTGTAAGGGGAGAAAATGTTATTATCTTAACAGCAGGTACCATAGTTCCTCTCAAGGAAAAAGTGTTTTCCTTGGAAAGCATATCATAACTTCTGAAAAAGAATGTAAGGATGATTATATGCTAAAAATTCCACCCCTCAAAGCACTGATCCAGGAAAGCTGAGTGTGTGAGCTGGGGGTCCTGGAGGGGGCAGAGTGCATATGCTCAGAAGGAAACATAGTGCAAAACTCTCCACTCGTCTTTTAAGTTAAAAAATAAGGACATTGATTTTTTAAAAAGAAATATAT
Organism: Pteronotus mesoamericanus; assembly: GCF_021234165.1. Classification (NCBI taxonomy): domain Eukaryota; kingdom Metazoa; phylum Chordata; class Mammalia; order Chiroptera; family Mormoopidae; genus Pteronotus; species Pteronotus mesoamericanus. The sequence continues at coordinate 904,347 of NW_026555123.1, forward strand.
TGTTAATATCTTATGTTAAGAATGTGAGTGACAATCTATTTAGAAGTAGAGTAGTAGAGAAAAATGTGTTTAGTTCTGTAGGTTCTAGGAAAAGAGTAAAATGTTGAGGTAGAGGAATAATATATGAAAAATACAGCATAAGCTATAAAAATAGGCTGAAATGCATCAGTAATCAAAATATATCTGTAATTTATTCATCATTAACTAAAAGATAGGTTGAATTAAAACAATTTTTTACAGCTGCATGTGTTTCTCAGAATTGTTCCATGAAGACTCAATATAGAAACATTGCAAATAAAGATGTTTGAAATAAAGCAGAGGTTCTTGATCGTTTTGGTCTCAGAACTACTTACAATCTTAAAAATTACTGAGAACTCAAAAGCACTTTTGATTATATGGGTTACATCCATTGATATTAACCTTATTAAAATTGGAACAGAAAAATTAAAAAGTACCTTTTTAAGCATATTTTATTGATTATACTATTACAGCTGTTCCATTCTTTTTTCTCCCCTTTATCCCTCTCTGCTAAGAACTCCCATTCCCTCCGGCATTCCCGAGCCATCCCCCCGCCTCCTTAGTTCATGTCCAGGGGTCATGCGTATAACTTTTTTGGCTTCTCCATTTCCTACACTGTTCTTAACCTCTCCTGTCTATTGTGTACCTACTAGTTATGCTTCTTATTCCCTGTACCTTTTCCCCCATTGTCCCCCCTCATTCTCCCTGCTGATAACCCTCAATGTGATCTCCGTTTCTGTGATTCTGTTCTTGTTCTAGCTGTCTGCTTCGTTTTCTTTTTTAAATGTTCAGTTGTTGATAGCTGTGAGTTTGTTGTCATTTTACTGTTCATAGTTTTGATCTTCTTTTTCTTGGGTAAGTCCCTTTAACATTTCATATAATAAGGGCTTGGTGATGATGAACTCCTTTAACTTGACCTTATCTGGGAACCACTTTATCTGCCCTTCCATTCTAAATGGTAGCTTTGCTGGGTAGAGTAATCTTGGATGTAGGTCCTTGCTTTTCAAGACTTGGGATACTTCTCTCCAGCCCCTTCTTACCTGTAAGGTGTCTTTTGAGAAATCAGCTGCCAATCTTATGGGAACTCCTTTGTAGGTTACTCTCTTCTTTTGCTGCTTTTAATATTCTCTCCTTATCTTTAATCTTGGGCAATTTATTCATGATGTGTCTTGGTGTGCTCCTCTTTGGGTCCAACTTGTTTGGGGCTCTCTGACAATAATAAACCCACTTTTTGAGAAATGACAACATTTTCCAAAGCAAAAAACAAATTACTGTAAAGAGTTGCATTAATTTACACTTTTGCAAATCTTTACTGTCTGGTTAATAGAGGACAGCTGGATTCTCCTATCTGTGTCTACATGCAAGCTGTCGTGATATCACATATCACATGGCCTTCGGAAAATTCTGCTCTTACTCACAAGACAGGGTAAAAAAGACAAAGGACATCTCAGTATTATTAAGAAAACAGATCGCTCTTGGAGGACCTCTGAAAGCGTCTCAGGGACCCTCAGGGACCCCTGGACCATGCGTTGAGGTGCTAGTTTTTAAAAAGCTGGAGAGAAAATATCAGAAAAAAAATCCAATTTAGGGTGAAAAACACTAAAAAGGACAAAGAAGGAGGATTTTAGTCCACGAAGTAATTTACCAAGAAGATAAAATCATTACAGACCTTCATGGACCGAACACAGAACCTGGAAATATGTTAAGCAAAATCTCACAGAATTGCAGAGAATTAATTAAAACTTCATAGTCATTACAAGAGATGAGAATCTCACAGAATCAGTGATAAAAATAATTATCAACATAAATTGCTTAGTATACAATTGGTAACTGAGCTAATAAATGAACATAGATATTTGTAGAGCATACATGAAAAATATTTTATGTTTACACATTGAAAACAGATGAAATTGACAATTTTCTAGAAACATGTGCATTACTAACATTGATCAATATGTTTTTTAAATATATATAACTTGATGGTAGCTTAGGCCATAAAAATAATCTCAACAAATTTGAAATATTAACATTTTACAGATTACATTTTCTGAACATGGTTCTTTAAAATGAAATACAATAAGAAAATAAATAAGACAGTGACAAAATTCTCCATGTATTTAAAACTTTAAAAACAGACCTTAATAATTGATGGTTCAAATAGAAAATAACGATAATAAAAATTATGGTATCTTTATACCATGTTACAGTAAAATTATTAACAAATTTATTTTTTGGAAGACAAGAAACACTGGCGGTATGCCATCTAAACAACTCAAGGCAGCGTTGGAGATAAACATAAGTGTGTAGGGAGAATAAAGTAAGACAAAGAATAATTAGAAATTAATAAACTTGAAAACCAACTAACAAATAAAAGAAAGTTAACAAAACCAAAGCCTTTTTTTTCTTAAATAATGAGAGAGAAAACTCCAAGAATGAAAAGACAATATTAGGAATAAAATGGGTTGCATATGCAAAAATAGTAGAGAAATTTTAAAAAGATAACATTATAAACAACGTTCTGTTTATACATTTGAAAAACCAGATGAAATCAATGATTTTTTAGAAACGTGAATTACTAAAATTGATAAAAATGTTTAAAATACCTGAATGGACAAAACAACATATAAAATTTGAATCAGCAGCCAAAAATCTCTCCATTTTTAGGCTGCCAAGACCAAGTGGTGTTACAGGTAAAATTTGGGAAAATTTCTAGAATAGAATTTTTCTGTTCCATGCAACTTCTTTCCTAGATAAAAAAAAAAGAAAGGAGAGCTACAAAAGTCAATTTAGCAAGACAGTATAACCTTGATATCTAAACCATATAAACAAAATTATTAGCCAATTTTATTTAACAAAAATTCTAACTAAAATGTTAAATTAAATTCAACCATATGTTAACACACAGACTCACATGCATACATGTGTACATGCATTACCTAATATACTACCTCCAGTAGAACATGAATGATTCAGTATTATAAAACATCTGTCACCATAATTTCATCACATTCAAAGATTACCTGAGAGAAACATGATCATATCAGATTAAGACTTTGAAAAATTTGATAGTGACTCATTGCAAAAACTCCAAAAAATAAGAGTTAGAAGGCAATTTCTTTAGTCTTATAAAAGGTAACAACTAATAACATATAGTAAAAGCCATACTTTCTGTTGAAACTCTTAGAAATTTTTCTATTAAACTCAAGAACAAGATAAAATTACACTTACCGGAGCCAGTTCAATAAAATGAGGAGGAGGGGGGAGATCAAGAGTACAAAAGAAACAGACAAAACTGATACAGCTTTTAGATAATTTCATCTACATAAAAAATCCAAGATCATCAATGAATGAAACAAATGGCCTGTGACTAGATCTTTCAAGTGTTATTTCCCCTTAAAATCTTCCCAGAGGTGGAACTTGTTTAAGGTTCGAGTGACAAGAGCCACACTGCACTCAACATTCCAACGCTGCCTTGAAGACGAAGACCATTTCACATACCAGGCTCATCCCTTTAGGGACAACTATGCCTGGGTAGCCTTTTCAGCACAATGCAGAAGAAATTTTGTAGAACTTTTGTGGGCCCCACCAATTAATGTCCCAATATATTTTACCCTAGTGGTAGATATAGTTTAAATTTCATCTGGTAAACCTAATACTGACCCACTTCAATATTTCCACCTAAATAAAGAAAAACTAAACGCAAGCAAGAAATCAATAGTCAGTATGTGTGTTCCCATTAAGAACCATTCCAGTAAAAGCACTTACAAAAACTTGAATGCAAAAATCTATTGTGAGGTCAGCCATTTGGCAAACCCTTTAATGACAAACACACATTCACCTGTAATAAATGTAAATGGTCACAGGACAATGCAAACCATAGACAAAAGTTTATTTTAAAAATCTCAGCTTTATTAAAGATCAAAATATTTATAATATTGGGTGTTGATATGTTTTGCCTCTCTTGTAATTTTAGTTTATGTTCTTCCTATATTCTGTAGCTTTTCAAGATGTTCGGTTATATTAGTTGTGATTCCTTAGGGGAACAAGGCAGAGCCCAAGTTTATTTTCTTAGTGACGGCGGAAGAGATGACTACTTGTTTTAAAAGGTGCTTAGTTTGGCTCCATGCGAGCCTCTCGGGATGAGAGCATCAGTCCCCATGTGGGTAGAAGGCAGAAGATACGCTCCCCAAGGTTGATGGCCTGGGGGGATTCAGTCAGCTTCCAGGCCCTGCTGTGAGGGCGACTTTGGAGATGTAGTTAAGGTTACTAATACAATGACTTTAAAATAAAAGATGATCCTCAACCATCCGGGTGGTCCCAGTGTCTCCCAGGATCCCTTAAAGACACAAGAGGCAGGCAGAAGGGGAATTCAGAGAGATTCCTGCGCATCACTGGTTCTGAGTTTAAAGAAGCATGTCCTCAAAGCCTCTTAATGAGAGGCCAGCAAGCTGACCCCTTGATGGTGTCCCTGCGGGACCCAGAGCAGAGAAACCAGGGCAGCCGGCTGGATTTCTGCCCTACAGAGCTATGCGGTAGTCGATGGGTTTTGTGTTCAGCCTCTATGTTTGTGGTAACATGTTGGGCAGCAAGAGAAAACTACACACAGCACCAGCACGATGTCACCTGGAGGCAGACTGTGAGAAAAATGCCTTTGTCCATGTAACATCACCTCAGGAGAAGTTAGAATAGACCTTTATTTTACTGAGTAAAGCTACCAGGGAGCAAGTAGTTAATTCCATAAACACCCTTTGATCAAGTACATAAGTATAGCTTAATTTTGCATATCACTTGGATATGTGAAAATCCAGATACAAAAAACAAAAACCTGGAGAAATATTTTTGTGTAGATTTATGTAAAATATCTATTCACTTTCTCTAAGAATCAAGTTGGAATGCCTTACCCCTAAATACCCTTTAAACATTTAATATTATTCCCTTTCCATAATTAAAATTTATTCACAGCTTTTAAAAACATATATCTATTGAATATGATTTGCCAGTTTATAGGGTAGCTTATTCTAATACTTCATTATTTTTCAAAGTACTTGATTTTTGAAACTTAGCTGCTTATTAGTACCAATTTCAGAAAATAAGTTATATAGGAAGAAGAAAATAGATCTACTCATCTTACTGATTGCTGAACGTTGTGGCACTCTGGGAGTATTAGTTGAAATACAATTTCAATATCTATGCTTTTATTTTTATGTAAGTTTGCTTTAGCTAACTTTAAAAAAACTGTGACATATTTATGAATTGTACAAATGATTAAAAACCCTACATGAACCTTCTCTGATAAAAACTCAAATAAAGGGAGGTTATTTGCCCATAGAGCTTAGCGACTATTTCAGTTAGATACTTAAGCAACTTGACCGGAGCAAATGCTTGTGTTGCTAATAATTATCCGGGCAGACTCTCTCAATTGTGCTGAACTGCCCCGGGGAGTAAGTGCCACAGTTGCCTGTGGGCATGCAGGGTACCCTGCGCTTTCTGACTTCTCTCTGTTTCCTGAGCCTCTACCGGAAACAGGACCCGAGTGCTTGGAAGCTCTATCTCCTGACTATGACCTTGGATAATGGGAGTTTGCTGGGCCTGCTTTGAAGAGGTGGCCTGACTCTGAGCAGATCCTCCTGGCTTAAAAAAGAAAGCTAATTAGGCACGAAGAAAGGTCTCATTCTTTGGAGGCTGAAAGCATTCCATTCGGTTTGTTCGCATTCAAGTGGACTGAAAGTCTTAGTAGTTTCAAAAAACAAAAAATAAATAAAACCAACGTCTCATTGAGAAACTAATAAAGGCTTTGCAGTTATTTAGATTATTATTAGAAATAATAAGTTTAAACCCCATTTTTCCAGTACATATGCAGATTTTAGGGTAATCTATCTAGGAGAGCTATCTTGACATCAATTACATTTTTAGTAAATGCATCAATTTTTTAAATTTTACCTGAAACGTGAGCGACTCATTGATTAAATTAAGATGTGTAGTTTTGTTTTGCTTTGCATATAAAATGTTACTTAGAAAAACTAGGTAAAATTCTCTGCCTAAAGGCTTGCAGGTAAGGACTTTTTAAAGAAATTATGTTATAAAGCAAATCAACAACAAATAGTCTTTTAATGTTAATAGAGTCGCCTATTTCCTTTTGTCTTCAAAGGAACTTAACCAATATCACAAGGAAAAAGACCATTTACCTCATTTTAAAACTAGAGAAACTTAGATTCAGGGAAGTTTCTGTTACATAAAATATATATTAGATACTATTTGGCCCACTCTTCGCAGAGAAACTCTGTGTCCGATTATAAATTTTAGTTCCTTTCTCCAGGAGAGGACCTCATAAAATCTGATCAAAGGCCCCACCATTTGACCAGTCAGCTTGCCCTCCCTCTAGAGCCCTCTGTTTACTTCCAATTAAAACTGGTGTCAAGCTCTCCCTGGCTGATGATACAGATATTTCTGCATTTAATCTTCTTGACTAAAATGAGTGAGGATGAAGTTTCTAGTCTGTCCGCCTTGATCAGCAAGTGGCCCTGGTTCTAATTACGAGCAGGGCGCTCCATCGTCGCCCACCTGGACAGCCCGTGCCTGGAGAGACTGGCAGAGCAAGGCCCTTTTCTTCTTCACTGGATCCATTTCCCAACTTTCTATAAACCCTGATGGCTATCACTTTTTTCCCTCTTTCCATCGGAGAAATGGAGGCTGTGCGCCAACCCTACGGACTTCTGTGATCTCGTATGGGCTGAGCCTGAGAGAAAAGACGCTTGGAAAATAGACTTCTTAAAGCCTTGGGGACAGAAACTGGCCTGCTTGTAATTGTGTAGAGGCACAACCAGAATACAGACTCGTGATGGATCAGGTCAAGGTGGCAAGTCTTTTAGACTACAGAAATTTGCTGGATGTAAGTTACCAAAGAAGGTAGTGGCTATTATAGCTTATTTCAAAAGGGCCATCCTGTTAGGTGGTCAAGCACACACCCAGAATCATGAAGAAGGGTTAGTCCTCCCTTTTCTTCATGTTCAAGTGACATAGTCAACAGATACAGAGTCCAGCTTGGCTCAGGTTGGTTAAAGATGTCTCTGGACTGACTTGCTTCTGAGCTACATCAAGGGCACGAGGCTTAGTCTTCCTCTCTCCATGGGTGACAAATCACTACCCTTATTAGATGAGAAACATTGTTCCTTCTGGACCTTCTTCCCTTCCATCTGCCCACAGTTGTTATAGTTCAGTCTTCTTTGATTCTGCCTTCAATGTGTGCATTTTCTGCTCTGTATAAATTCAACTGCTGCTGGGGATGGGGGGAGGGGAAATGGGAGGAAGTGAGTTAAAAAAAGAAGAGCTCATATTCTGAAGGAAGGAGAGAAGACTTTGGATGGTCTAACAACAGGACAAAGTGCCTAAAAGCAACCTGGCCTTTAACAGTGAGAAAATTAACATCAGGCTCCACCTTATAAATAAGCATGTTTATGGAACATCTTTTCTGGCTTCAAGTTAATTAAAAAAGGAGCTGGGATTGGAGGTGGGGGGTAGTCATCTAGGCAGTAAAAGAGAAAAGGACAATAGTGCCACCACATTTGCAGGTGGTTGACATAACTTGTATTGTTTCTGTTATGTATTAATGTAAATATTTTTAAATAGGCCATACATGTGTAGGCATACTCTTCATTCTCTGAAAATTAAGAGTCATTTGATTTACTAGATTGGTTAAAAATCATAAACTAAAAGAAGAAACACCTCTGTATTAGTCTGCTATAGTTGCCACAACAAAATGCCACAGACTAAGTAGCTTAAACAACAGAAATTTATTTTTTCACACTTCTGGAGGCTGGAAGGCCAAGATCCAGGGAGTCTGAAGGTTTTGTTTCTTCTGAGGCTTCTGCCCTTGATTTGCAGGTGGGCTTTTCCTTGCTGTGTCCTCCTAAGGCCTTTTCTTTGTGTACCTACCTTCTTGGTGTCTCTCTTTATATAACGACACTCGTCATATTGGCTTAAGACCCACTTTTATAACCTCGCTTAACCTTATTTACCTCCTTATAGAGTCTGTATGTGAACACAGTTGCATCGGCGGTTAGGGCTTCAATACATGAATTTTTAGGGGCACAATTCAGTTCATAAGAACCCCTCACTCTGTCACTCTATACTGCTTGACTACCTGTTTATGTGAAGCTCAAACTCTGATTCACACATATGCCGCATCTCCTGAGTCTTCCCATCTTACATATGTAAAAGGAATCTCCTGATTCCCATTGGTTGCCACAACAGCCACAACTGGAGACAGATTCCGCGTGATCCCTGCTTAACTTGGAAGGGAATCCTGCAGGCTTTGCTTAGTGCTGATTGGTGCTTTACTGTGACAATGGAAGCTTTTTAGTCTTGAAATTTGTAGGCCTCTAAATGACCAGTTAGTACTAAATTTTTATGAGGAACATTAGGTCAGTCAAAAGGGGTCTTATTATTGGGATTTCTTCTCATATCATGCGGGAATGAATTATAGAGTAGACGATGGTGTGCGACCTTTTAGATGGAGGCGACAGTTGACAAAAATCTATTCTTGTAGAAAATGCTGTTATAGTTGAATGTACCAGAACATCACATTCAGAGGTTATAAAAATCTATCTGGATCTATCCAGAATAGGCTAAGATGGAAATCTGTACAAAGTCATATTTTATCACTTAGAAGGTGCTGAAAACAGATCTGTGCCAGGCCACTACCTACAAGAATGAGGTGGTTGGTTGAAATCATAACTCTGGGTCATGCCTTGTTTATATTGCTTCAAGTGGTAAAAAGCACTTAATGACATTTTCCAGTTGTAAATGGTAAAATTAGTATGGTTATGTAAGGAGAAGTAAGGATACAGAGTGATGTTAAAGATTAGTTTCATGATGGAAAGTTGAGTCGAGATTGATAGTGAATTGAAAGAATGACAAAAATAGAATTCAGAGAAATTCTCCTTTCCATACTATGCTCTAGGAAGAGGGAAAGAAATATATCTAACAGGATATAGAAAATGTTTTTTAGGGGCTATTGTGAGAGTTACCCAGGAATACTTCACTGTTTTACATATCACTACAGTGGTATTAACCTATTACTAAATCTTATTAACTTGTTAATTCGTATAATTTTATTAACAATATTAACCTTTTTGTGGACTACGTCATCTTCATTGCCCTCATTTAGAAGAGGGTAGGTATTTATTAGCAATTGTTTGAGTTCTGCATTATCTATGTGTTTTTTAGAAATCTCCCGTATTGTTCCTGAGATTCTGAGCTAGATTTTAAAAACAAATAAAATACCCACCAACAGTGCACAGTGTCCCTTTTCTTTATTAATGACGGCCATTCTGTCTGGTGTGAGGTGATATTCCATTGTGGTTTTAATTTGCATCTCTCTGATGGCTAGTGATGTTAAGCATCTTTTCATATGTCGATGGGCCCTCTGTATGTCCTCCTTGGAGAAGAACCTATTCAGATCCTTTGCCCATTTTTTAATTGGATTGTTTATCTTCTGGGTGTTGAGTCATATGAGTTCTTTATGTATTTTGGAGATCAAACCCTTGTCCAATGTATTTTTGGCAAATATGTTCTTCCATATAGTTGGTTCCCTTTTCATTTTGATGATGGTTTCTTTAGCCGAGCAGAAGTTTTGTAGTTTGATGCAGACTGGTGCAGCCACTGTGGAAAACAGTGTGGAATTTTCTTAAAAAACTAAAAATGGAACTGCCTTTTGACCCAGCAATTCCACTGCTGAGAATATATGCTAAGAATCCTGAATCACCAATTCAAAAGAACCTATGCACCTCTATGTTCATAGCAGCATTGTTGTTTACAATAGTCAAGCGCTGGAAACAGCCTCAGTGCCCATAAGTAAATGAATGGATCAAGATACTGTGGTCCATTTACACAATGGAATGCTACACAGCAGAAAGAAAGAAGGAAATCTTTCCTCCCTTTGTTGACAGCATGGATGGAATGAGAGACTATTAAGCTAAGTGAAAGAAGCCTGTTGGTAAAAGACACATCATGGGATCTCACCTGTAAGAGCAATCTAATGAACAAAATAAACTAATGAACAAAATAGAACCACGGGTATGGAAATGTGGGACAGATGGCAAGTGACCAGAGGGAAGGGGGGAGGAGGATAATGGTAGACAAAAGGTGAAGGGAGTAGTCAAAGCGCATGTGTGAGTGACTGACAGACACGGATGACAGTGTGGGGACTGACCGTGCGAGCGGGAGGTGGGCTGGACGGAGGAGGGCGCAGGGGGGAAATTGGGACAACGGTAATAGAACAAACAGTAAAAAATGATTTAATAAATATACACATACATAAATAATACAAGGAAAGTCACCCTTAATTCTTGAACCAGAGATGACAATCAAAACATCTCTCTCCCGGGAAGACGAGGGTATCATTTTGTCAGGGTCGGAGCACGGCACAGCTCGGCTGGATGCCAGCCCGTGGCAACCGCTGTGGCCAAGCTAAAGCTGACTGGCCCACTACCAGCTGGCAAGTGCCACTTCTCATTTTGTTTCACTATTTTACTCTCTTCCAAGCAAATAAAACAAAAATTACAGTCAGATTCTGCCTTTAGATGCCTGTTGGTGCTGATAGAAGTCAGGGCTGGGGGAAAGCTTTTGTTGGTCGCAGTAAAAATTGCCTTTGTGTTCACATGACAGAGGGTAGAACTTGGCATCCAGAGGCCTGACTCCCTGTTAGTACTCTATCAGCAGCTGTCTGCCCCCAATCTGGATGAATATCGGACATTGCAAAATTCATAAACAAGGCATCCTTCCAACATGCAAAATACTTTTTGTTTCATAAATTCCAAAAATAATTAAAAAGCAAGTTTGAAAGGAATCAAAGTCATGGATAGCAAAGCAGTTTAAACTGAAGCATAGAATATTATAAAGTTCTGCACCAGCCCTTAATAACAGAAACACACACACGGGGCTTTCTTCTTTCCTAAGTTTTGTGCATTGCATGCTTTCTCATGTTCAAGAAAGATACTAATCTCCCTCCAAATAAAGTTACTAAACAGATCAAAGAAAAACTAAAGAAAATAAAACTTTGGTAATTATTATATTATTATTTTGTAAATTCAAGATATACTTCTATTAAATACCTCCATATGTACATCTACAACTGCATCTACATCTATATATTAAAATCGGGATTTATTGATAGAACTTTGATAACACTGTTGACAGGACAGGGAGATGGTTTGTGAAATCTTATCCCTACATAATCCCAAGCCCCTTTGTGAGACTGAATACGAGCCCTGGACTCCCAACCCTGGAGGTAGAACCCCTGGTCAACTGAGAGACTCACCTCATTTTCCCATCCTTTTCTACCCACAAGAACAAAATGCATAGAGACAGATAAAATGGTGACAGGTGCTGGTTTTATTTGTACAGTACATCTTGGACAGTAAGTCAGATCATGCGACCTCCCTGATCAACCCTTGTCTCACTCAGGTAAAAGCCATGTCCTATAATGACTTCAGGCTCTACGTGACCCTCCTCCCAACCCTCCCCCCCTTGTTGCACCGGAACCACTGCTGTTCCCCTTGACCTCTGCCCTCCAGCCTCACTGGCCTGCTTGCTCCCCTGCCTCAGGCCCTTTCCTCTGCTCTTCCTTTGGCCTGAAATATCTCCTGCTCTGCCTGGCTGCTTCCTCTTCTCCCTCAGGTCTCTACTCCCATGCCAGCTCCTCGCAGAATCCTTTTGGGCTAGCTCATCAGTTTGCATCTTTCTTCTCATTCTTTTTCCTGCTCTGTTTTTCTCTTTAGACCTGATCACTAACATCCAATGCATTTTATTTACTTACCTTGTTCTCTCTTTCCCTACCATCATGTAGAAGATTTCTTTCAGGAGGGCTTCAAGAGAACCAGACTGCGATGTTTTGTTCATTGCTGCTCCCTTTGTGGCTACAACAGTGCCGCCCACGTGGAAAGTGGCCCCCCGGGGACTCAGGAATCCTTTGCCCCCACTTTGAGTCTGTGTTACCCCAGGGTATTCCTGGCTGTGCTTCTAGGGCAGCAAAATACCCACGATATTTTTATTTCAAATTTGATATAACTTGTTCATATCTGATCTTTTTAGATTCATTTTGATTTTTAAAAAATATTGTATCGACATGTTATTTATAGTGGACACAGGACGTTCAAGGCCCTTCCGGCCTGAGGCTCTAAGAGCCTCTCCTGCCGCGTTACCCACATCGCCCCTGGCCCTGGAGGAGGAAAGGCTCCGGACCGCGCTCTGGGCTGCACGAGGGGGCACGTCTTCTCCAGCAAAGGCCGCCTTGGCGGCCTCCGAGTGCCGCCCTGCACTCTGCCTTCACAGCAGGCGGGGAGAGTGGGCAACATTGCCCGAACGTGCTTTAATTTGGAACCCTGTCTCAGAAAGCATTTCAAACCAATGGTCTCTTCTATTCTTCTCAAATTCTAGGCCCTTTATTGCCTTTGTGGGAAAAAAAAAATAGACAACCGGTTTTAAAAAAGAAATGAAGCATGAAGCTAGCGAATGACAGACTCAGGAAAACTGAGAAGTGACGGAAGTTTACTGAGAGTTCTGGAACACAATCTTTATTATTTCCTCAACAGCCACCCTCAGGAATAGCCAGGGTGGGCCTCCCAGAGCCCGGAGTTCAGTTCTTTTACACAGGACAAATGTGTCTCCAAACCCTCCCAACCCTCCAGGTCCAGCAATTCCGTTGATACACACAGGGGATGGAGTGCCTTGTGCACGAATGTAAACAAACTTCTACATTTGAAAAACAATTCAAGTTTACAAGAGGATAATAATAAACAAGAGATAAAACATACTGTTGAAAGGTGATTAGGTATACATTGGAAACCAAGAGGAGTCAGTGTAAACAAGGTAATGTATACATCTGAAAGGATATTCAGATAGACATTTGAAACAAAAGAGAATACAGCATGTGTTCCGAAGGAAATAAAATGAGTTTCTCGGGGAGGAAGTAAAATATGAAAGTTTATTGACTGAGGTTTTAACTTTTGAAACACTTGACCTAAAGTTCTCTTGATTGGGGAGGGGCTGATTTTGATTTCCCACCGTGTTTCTCCTGCGGGGATGGACGAATTCTGTTATCATTACACTGGAAGAGACACTGAGGGAGGGGCATGGTAATAAATCGGGAGAGAGAACCTGCCTCCCGGGTAGTGGGAAACTACACCTATAAGCAAAGCGAAGCCCCGTGGATCCTGCAGTGAGTGTTTCTCCTGATTTCCTTGGCTACGCCAGCAGTCTTGTGATTTTCTCTGCATCTCCTCAGTTCTTGGAGACTTCATTTTGGTCTTTGCTTAGTCTAGGATGCTACAGATTAGCCTCTATTTTTCCTTCTAGTGTTGGGGCAGGGAGAGAACACTCATAATGCAACTACACATGGGAAAGCGCCGTGTGGAGCCAATAACATTGATTTGCAGTAGGTTGAAGAAACCTAACCTCCCAGGTGTAATCGGACTTGTTTCTCTCTCTTACAAGATGCAGAAGTAGGTAGGACACACCCTGATAAGTAACTCTATTAAAAAATTCAGGAGCAAATCCCATATTTTTAAGTGCTATATAATCCCTGTTCCTGAGTACAGTGTCTGGTTTAGGACAAAGAGGAAGAATTTGAGGTCATGAGAAGCCAGTTCAGATATAGCCAACGTTTATTAAGATGTGTCCTGGTAACCGTAGACAGATATTTACACATCTGTCCTTGAAGAGTCTACCGGTTGGTTTGGTGAAGAGCTGGAAAGAGGTAGTTTTCGAAGAGATGGAAAACCTTATATTAATGCTAAATATAGTTAAATAGAAAATGTTTAAGGCTAATTATCTTATTAATAGTTACATTATTTGTATTTGCTATTTCTGCCATAACAGATCACCGTAAATTTAGGGGCTTACAACAGCACCCATTCATTCATTATCACGTAGCTTTACAGTCTGGATGGTTTCTCTGCTTCGGATCTCACAAAGAAGAATGCATAGCTGAGTCCCATTCTGGTGGCTCCACGTCCCCGTTTCCTTGTTAGCTCTTAGGCTGTTCCCAGCTGGCCAGCTTTCAAAGGCCACCATGCCCCTTGGCTTGCAGGTCCTTGTATTAAGCGCAGCAATGGCACGTCAAGTCCTCCTGTCTCAGTCCTCCTGCTTCTCCTGTTTCATGCCTTTGAATTGAAATGCAGCAGGTCCTCTGAGTTGGCATTCAGAAAGTTAAAAAAAGGCTTCAAAAATTAATTGATAAAGCTTCCTTGGAAAGTCTGAGTATGTATGTTTTTTAATAGATAGATAGATAGATAGATAGATATACAAGATATGTTCCAAAGGTATTTAGCCATGTGCTATGAAAATGAGAGACATTTATCGACGAAGATGTAAGATACAAGATACATTGTACATAACACAATGATGCCCCGGCTGCCTTCAAAGTACCTTGGGACCTCACATAGTTCTCCCAGTTGCTATCAGCTGCCTTGTTGTGTTTTCCTGAATCCCATCGATGGTCTGAAATCTCTTCCCTTTCAAAGGTGATTTTAATTTGGGGAAAAGGCAGAAGATGCAGGGTGCTAAATATGGGCTGTGGTGGGGCTGAGTCACCTGAGTGATTTGTTGTTTTACCAAAAAACTCCTCATGAGACATCATGCATGAGCAGGTGTGTTGTCGTGATGAAGCTACCAATCGCCAGTTGCCCAGACCCATAGCTGTGGCCTTCTGAATCATCTGAATAGTTTCCATGGAGGAGTGTTCAAGCTTAACACAAAATTTGATGCAGATTCATTCCTCTACTCACTAAGTCATTTTGAATGTGATGGCCACACAATGCACATACTCAGCAGAATCTCACCCTCACTGACTAGTACAGTGAAGTCATCATTGTTTACACATGCGAGTTCCAGTCCACTCTCCTTGGCTTCCCAGTTACATTGATGTCGCACAAACTGTTCTTGTTATATTAACGACAGCTGGAATTTTACCAGACAGCCCTGATAGATAGATAGATATAAAGATATATGTGTGTGTGTATACAAATGTGTATATATTAATCATCAGGCATGCATCCTAGGGAGTTATATGTAATTAAATTCTATATAATAAGCAGAATAGAACTTTGAAGTGATTTTAAATATTCTAGAAAAGCCTGAAAAGTATAAGTGTTGGCAATGGGACAAAGGTATAGCTCCTCAGATTAGAAAATCTACTTTCTAACCCTCCTCTGTCTTTGAATTCCTTCTAGAGTTATAGCCATGGGCCATAAACTTCCTAACTTCAGTCTCTTTTTCAAACCACCTTTTGTACCATCACTAGATTCTTTAACAAGAAATCTAATTCAATCTTGTCTCTTCCCTGCTTATAATTTTTCAGTGGAGATTCTTTGGGTACAAAGTAAACTCTAAACTTCTATGCAACATATATAGATTTCTCATGATCTGTGTAATATCTAGACTCCCACCCCAAGGCTCCTAATGTACGCTGTAAGCATCAACAATCTTGCCATTTATGAAATGTGTCATGCTTTCTCATAATTCATGCCTTTGCAGATGCCCTTTCTTGATTTCATCAGATGTAAATAAAGACACCTACTATTCTTTGTATTAATACAATATTCAACAAACATACAGTGCATCTACTTGGTGTCAGACACGGAAAACACAGTTCATAGGCACACTTGTTCTTTACAAAGGCATGAAGACAAGTCAACAGGCAATAGAATGTGAATA
Source organism: Pteronotus mesoamericanus (assembly GCF_021234165.1). Taxonomy (NCBI): domain Eukaryota; kingdom Metazoa; phylum Chordata; class Mammalia; order Chiroptera; family Mormoopidae; genus Pteronotus; species Pteronotus mesoamericanus. The sequence goes on from NW_026555123.1 coordinate 920,076, forward strand.
GGGTCTGTGATAGGCAGAATAATGCTCCCCCTGAAGGTGTCCAAATGCTTCCTTGCATTGCAAAAGGAACTGTGCAGATGTGATTAAAGCAAGGGTCTTGAGATGGGAAGGTTAGTCTAAATTATCCAATATAACGACTTGGTTCCTTAAAAGTGACTAACCTGCCGTGCCTGTGGTTAGAGAAAGGTAAGTGCTAAGTCAGTCAGGGTCAAGAGGTGCTATGTTGCTGGCTTTGAAGGTGGAGTAAAGGGGTAAAACAAAGCCAAGAGGTATGGGCAACCTGTGGGAGCTGGAAAAAGCAAGGAAATGGATTCTCCCTTAGAACTTACAAAAAGAATGCATCCTACTGAAACATGGATCTTAGCATATTGAGACCACTGTTGGACTTCTGATCCACACAACTCTAAAATAACAAATTTTTGTTGTTTTAAGCCACTAAGACCATGACAGTTTGTTATAGCAACAGTAGAAAAAAATTAATGCAGATTGTGTAATAGAGTTTATATTTACTGTATTTTATTGGTTCCAAGATGGACTTTTCCCCACAACATTGAACAGCTGTGAAATTGGGTAATATCTTATAATTGCTGTGATCCAGGAAACATTCATGACATGGTTGAAATTGTTATTTTATACCCATCAAAATTTGCAGAATGGGTGTCAGTAGTTGGAACAGAATTCTGAAAACAACATCGGGCTCTCTTTAGAAGAAATGTTCTTGATGGAACACAGGATGCTAATGTGTGAAAAAGTACAGTTATTGATAATTCTGAGTCAGAAAGTGATTCTGTAATTAAAATGAGATCTGACTGGAACAGAGTGGTCACCTAATCCAATATGACTGTTGATCTTATAACAAGAGGAAATTTTGGCGTAGACACAGAGCCACACACAGGAACAATACCCCTTCCAATCTCTCTGTCCTCCTCAGGGGAGGCGGCGGTTCATTTGACAGGTAGCTCTGGGGGAACTGGCAATGTTTGGGCCCCTTCCCCTCCTTAGTATGCCTTCCTGGTTGCAGAGAACATGGATACCTGTTTGTCCCCAGATGAGTGGTGATCTTCTCAGAGAGGCACTGTCCCCATGTCTGCTCAGTGTTGCCTGTGTTGGGTTGACTCGTCTGAGTGAGTGGTAAATATTAAAAGGCCCACTTGTCTCACAGACCTAAACCATACTCTTTTATGTCACTTTTATTGACTAAAAGGGAGGTATTTTGATGTCTGTCTGCTTGACTTCTGCGTGTGCCAATCAATTTGGTAGAAGGGGAAGGGACGGACATTTATGACCTTATTGATTATCAGCATGGGCTCCCAAGCACAGTGTACAGAGAGAGCAATAAATCCACTGAGAGAATATAATGTCATACAGAAGCTCATAGAAGGGCTAAAAACATGTCAATGAGGGCAGGGTTAGCTCATCTAGGGTGAATCAGGCAAGGTTTTGCAGAGGAGGTGAACTTTGGCACTAGAATGATGATGGCTAGAATTTTTTTCTTTTTATTGAAATTATTGGAGTCACATTGGTTAATAAGATTATCTAGGTTTCAAGTGTACCTTTCTATGATACATGACCTTCATAGAGGACTAGGAATTGTTGAGACAGAGGAAAGGATGAAGGACAAACTAGGATGAAGGAGGAAAACATGAAGAGTCATAACACAGAGACAAGAGCCACACACAGAGAACATGGACAATTTATTGGGGCTGAAGCTCAGATAGGGTAGGCTCAGAAGGAGTAACATAGAGCAGGAAAGGTGGGCACAAGGAGCTATGAAGCATTCAAACATAAGAAATAATAAGATTACGTTTATATTGCAGATAAAAAATTTGTGCCTTGATGGGTTATTGTGCAGAAGGCAGCAAGAGGAATTAGCCTGGGGGGATGCAGGGTGTTTGCTGGGGCTGATTGGCTCTAAAGTAATGACAGTGGGTGACACCAGGGTACGTCTCATCAGGTACTCGGGATCATTTGACTGGTTTCCTTCCTTTTGAACAATGAACAGAGGAAACTGGGAGAGGGAAACTTTTAATGGAATCCTCTTTTAATTTCCTTTGTGAAAGATTTTTAGGTATAAACATCTGTGGGTTCAAGATTATAAGGTTTTGGCTGCAGGTGGAATATATAGGCCAGGTAGCAGAATAGACATAATACTCTTGTTCTGGTGGAATAATGAAACAGGAATTTTTAAAAAATTGTGTCTGTAAGGAAAATGAGCCTCATAGGTGGAAAGAGAAAGGAAAAACCAACCAACCTGTGTCATGTTAAATGTGTCCCTTGAAAATGGCGGGAGGGCAGTGAGGTAGCAGGAGAGATCTTTAGAGGGAGGGCTAAGGAAATTAGCCTAATTCTAGACACCCTTGGAGGTGACAATCCTGGCCTGTTGACATAGAGCAGAGAAAGAAAAAGAAAAGAATAAAACTTTCTCAGATAACAGGAAATGCATGTCACATTAAGAGGTAAGTTAAAATCAAAGATGCAAGAGAGCCTGTTATCACCAGGTAAAGCAGAATTCAGAACATACCAGTATCTTTCCCATCAATTTTGGTGGCCAAGCTCACCTGGTTGGGGCCCAACCCCCAGCACCTGTGGACCACATGTCACCCAATTTCTTCATGCTAAGAGTCCATAAGAATTGATTCCTGGGCTTTGATTTAGAGCAAATGAAAGGGGTGCTCTCTTTCTTGCAGAACATGAATATAAAGTCATATTGTGCTGGGACAGCTATGCTCATTTTTTAGCTATGAGGGGAGAATCTGAGAAAATGATAAAATGTGAATGGAGCCCAGATACCATCAAGTAGATCCAAGGAGTAGAGAGAGAGAGAAGTAGGGCCCTGCTGATACTGTCTGATCAAGTGGTACTTGAAGCCAGTTACCCCAGACTTTGGTGGTGGCACGAGAGAAGTATATCAAGCTATGCAATGAATAGAACAATTATTAAATTTAAATAGAAAAATGACTCATGTACTATATAAGGAGAGTTGACTCAGGAGATTATGGTTTAAATAAATATTGACATACTCAACCCAGCCATTTTCTCTCCCTTCAGAAATGTTAACATGGGCCTAGTATCACACAGAATTGAGATATTATTATCCTGTGTAAACAGCCAATGTGGCTTACTTAGACCCAAATCCCTACATTTTACTTTTAGCTGTGTAGACAGTCATGGACTGTGGTTTTTAATCTGAGCACTCAGAGTTCCTTGCTTAGATGGTGACTCTTCTGGAAAAAATTCTAAATTCATTTACTTTAAACATAAGGAACCATTTCCAGGAAATCACAGTCTTTTTGGCAGGAATTTTTATCACCAGAAACTCAGACGTTTTACAGAATGTAACAAATAAGTAGTATAAATATTGCATACTCAAAGGGAATTTTAATTTTAATTAAAGCCCTCCCACCATTTTTAAACAAATCTTGTTAAAAATATCTCCACTGCCTGAGATGGTTGCAATTTTAAGGTAATGCCCTCTAACAAAAGCCAGAAGTGTTTGTGGTCCAACGTAAATATGGCATCTTAAGTGCAAACAAGTAAGGCGAAATTCAATGAATAATAACATTTTAGGGCTGAAAATGATCTGAAACATTTTAATGAATAGATTTATTACGTTATTTCTCTGGGAAATTAGTTGGGAAGGAGCCTCTCTTTTCTGATATTCATGGAATTTGCCTTTAAAAAGGAAGAACATGTAACACAAAGTTATATTAAGGTATTAGAAATGATCTCCAAAGGCTAAATATCAAGTCATACATGCATATCTCCATAAAGACCTAAAATTTTCAAGTCATCTTTAGTTTGTAAAATTTTTTCTCTCACTGAAATCATTGGGGTGTTCTTTCTTTCCAGGATATTATGTGAAACTTAGTCATAAAATACATATATGATTTCTGTTGATTCCCAAATTTGTAGTGAATGTGGGTTATAAGGCTTTCCTAAAACTATCTACCTTCACCCATGACATTGAAAAGAAACTTCCTGATCCACCCTTGACGACCTACCATTTCTGTTGCAGGCTCTGCTCTGCAGACAGAAGGCATATCACCTCTTTTCATTTCATATCCCACGGATCTGAATTTCACATTGTGTACTGTGATTGTTAATTTCTGTTTCCACTTGACTGGGCTAAGGGATGCCCAAAGGGCTGGTAAAACATTATTTCTGGGTGTGTCTGTGAGGGTGTTTCTGGAAGAGACTAGCATTTGAGTCAGTAGGCTGAGTACAGAAGACCCACCCTCCCTAGTCTGAGGATCCAATTTATGAGGACTCAAATAGGACAAAAAGAGCAGAGGGCAAATTGTCTCCCTCCTCTTGAGCTTGGATGTTCATCTTCTGCCCTCCAACGTCGGACCTCCTGGTTTCTCAGGGCTTTAGAGTCAGACAGAATTATATCATTGGCTTTTCTGGTTCTCCAGTTTGCAGAAAGCAGATTGCGGGGCCTCTCAGTCTCCATAATCATGTCCAATTCTCATCATAAATCTCCTCTTATGTATTTCTATATATCCTATTGGATCTGTTTCCCTGGAGCACCTGACTGATACACACACCTTACCCTCAACTACGGATGGCTGAAGATGCTGTCACTGAGGAGCCCCTTTGGGGTATCTTTATACAGTCTAAGATCTGATGCTAGTTGCTGCCAAGCATTATTGTTTTCTCTTATCTTTTTGGATGCCTCATAGTTGTCCAGCTGCGTCAAAAAGCAAGGTGGCGTACACTTTCTTCTCCTGTTTCATTCCAGTGTGTCTACAGAATTTATCAATGCAGCAACTCTGAAAATATATGGTGTTTTTTTCCTTTTTGTATAGTTTATTTCTGAAATCTTTGCTGTATTTTAATTCAATGTCCTCATTTTTAAGGGTTTTTTTTTTGTTATTCTCTTACACTTGTCCCAAATTTCCCCCTTTGCCTTCCTTCACCCACCCCACCCCCTGCTCCCTCAGTCAATCCCCACCCTGTTGTCCATGTCCATGGGTCATTCACACATGCTCTTTGTCTAGTCCCTTCCCCTTCTTTCCACCATTGTCCCCCTTCCCCATCCTCTCTGGTCACTGCCAGTCTGTTCCATGTTTCTATGACTGTGGTTCTATTTTGTTCATTCGTTTATTTTGTTTATAAGATTCCTCATATAGCTGAGACCATATGGTATGTGTCTTTCACCTACTGGCTTATTTCACTTAGTATAATATTTTCCAGTTCTATCCATGCTGTTGCAAAGGATAGGAGTTCCTTCTATCTTTCTTCTATGTAGTATCCCATTGTGTAAATGTACCACAGTTTTTTGATCCACTCGTTTACTGATGGGCACTTAGACTGTTTTTGGCACTTGGCTATAATAGACAGCACTATTATGAACATAGGGGTGCATAAGTTCTTTTAAATTGGTGATTCCGGGATTCTTAGCCATGGAATCACTGGGTCAAAAGGCAGTTCCATCTTTAGTTTTTTGAGGAAATACCATACTGTTTTCCATAGTGGCTACACCAGTCTGCATTCCCACCAACAGTGCACTAGGGTTCCCTTTTCTCCATAACCTTGCCAGCACTTGTTGTTTGTTGATTTACAATGATGGCCATTCTGTCTGGGGCCATCTGTGGTTTTAATTTGCATCTCTGGTGGCTAGTAATATTGAGCATATTTTCTTAAGTCTATGGGCCATCTGTATGTCCTCTTTGGAGTCTATTCAGGTACTTCTCCCATTTTTTAATTGTATTGTTTGTCTTTTTTTAGTATTGAGTCTAAGGAGTTCTTTATATATTTTGGAGATTAAACCTTTGTCTGATGTATCACTGGCAAGTGTGTTCTTCCATATGCTTGATTCCCTTTTCATTTTGGTGATGGTTTCTCTAGCTGTGCAGAAGCTTTTTAATTTGATGTATTCTCTCTTGTTTATTTTTTCCTTTATGTCCTTTGCTCTAAGAGATATATCAGCAAAAATATTGTTATGTGGGATATTTGAAATTTTACTGCCTATGTTTTCCTCTAGGACTTTTATGGTGCCAACACTTATATTTAAGTCTTTTATCCATTTTGAGTTTATTCTGGTGTGTGGTATAAGTTGGAGGTCTAGTTTCATTTTTTTTTTTTTTTTTTGGCATGGACCAGTCCAGTTCTCCCAACACCATTTATCGAAGAGACTACCTTTACTTCATTGTATTCTCATGTCCCCTTTGTCAAATATTAATTGACCATAGAGACATGAGTTTATTTCTGGGCTTTTTATTCTGTTCCATTGATCTATGTGTCTGTTCTTATGGCAGTACCAGACTGTTTTGATTACAGTGGCCTTGCAGTATCATTTAGTATTGGGTATTGTGATATCCCTGCTTCTTTGCTCTTCTTTCTTAAGATTGCTGAGGATATTCAGGGTTTTTTTTTTTTTTTTGACTCCATACAAATTTTTCAAATATTTTTTCTAGATTTGTGTAATATACCATTGGTATTTTAATAAGAATTGCACTGAATCTATAAATTTGTTTGGTTAGTATAGGCATTTTAATGATGCTGATTCTTCCAATCCATGAAAACAGTATATGCTTCCATTTATTTGTATCTTCCTTAATTTCTTTCTTTAGTGATCTCCAGCTTTCAGAGTACAGGTCTTTTACCTCTTTGGTTAAATTTCTTCTTAGGTACTTTATTTTTCTTGTTGCTGCAGTAAGTGAGACTTTTTCCCTAGTTTCTGTCTCTGATATTTCATTGTTGATGTACAAAAATGCCATCCATTTCTGAATATTGACTTTGTATCCTGCTATTTTGCCAAATTCCTTTATTAGGTCAAGTAGTTTTCTGGTAGAGACTATAGGTTTGTTTTTTTTTTTTTATGTATACTATCATGTTACCTGAAAATAATGACAATTTTACTTCCTCCTTTCCAATTTGGATGCCTTTTATTTATTTTTCTTTCTGATCTCTATGGCTAGAACTTCCAGTACTATGTTGAATAAAAGTGGTGAAAGAAGACACCTGTGTCCTGTTCCTGATCTTAAGGGGAATGCTTTTAGGTTTTGCCCATCGAGTGTAATGTTGGCTGTAGGTTTCTCGTATAATGGCCTCTATTACATTGAGGTGTGCTCCCTCTATTCCCATTTTGCTGATTGTTTTTATCATAAATGGGTGCTGGATTTTATTGAATGATTTTTCAGCATCTATTGATATGATTATGTGATTTTCGTCCCTCATTTTGTTTATGTGGTGTATTCCATTTATTGATTTGTGAATATTGTACCCTCCTTGCATCCTTGGGATGGATTCCATTTGATCACAATGTATGATCTTTTCTAATGTGTTGCTGAATCCAGATTGCCAATATTTTGTTGAGGATTTTAGCATATGTAGTTTTATTTCTTCATTGTATCTTTACCTATTTTGGAATTAGGATGATACTGACCTCATAAAAAGAGTTTGGGAGTCTTTCCTCATCTTGAATTTTTTTGGAATAGATTAAGATTAGGAGTTAGTTCTTTAATGTTTGGTAAAATTCACATGTGAAGTTATCCAGAGCAGGGCTTTTGAGTGCTGGAAGTTTTTTGATTACTGCTTCAATTTCACTAGTTGTTATCAGTCTATTCAGGCTTTCTGCTTCTTCATGATTCTTGGAAGACTGTATGTTTTTTAGAAATTTGTCCATTTCACTTCAGGGTGTCCAATTTCTTGGCATATAGTTTGTTCATAGTAATTTCTTACAATTCATTATATTTCTGAGGTATCGGTTGTAACTTCTCCTTTTTCATTTCTGATTTTATTTATTTGGGTCTTCTCTCTTCTTTTATTGATGAATCTGGTAAAGGCTTGTCATTTTGTTTATCTTTTCAAAGAACTAGCTCCTGGATTTATTGATCCTTTGGGTTGGTTTTTTTTTCATCTCTATATCATTTAATTCTGCTCTGATCTTGATTATTCCCTTCCTTCTACTTGCTCTGAGCTTTGATTGTTGTTGTTCTTCTAGTTCTTGTAGATGCGGGGTTAGGTCATTTATTTGAGATTTTTTGAGATATTTGAGATTTTTCTATCTTCTTTAGGTTGGCCTGTATTCCCTCTCAGGACTACCTTCACTATGACCCATAGGGTTTGGATTGTTGTGTGTTCATTTTCATTTGTTTCCAGGTACTTTTTGATTTCTTCCTTGATCTCGTTGTTAACCCATTCATTATTTAATAACATGTTATTCAGTCTCCAAGTATTTGAATGTTTCTGAGTTTTCTCCTTAAAGGTTGGTTTCTAGTTTCAAGTCATTGTGATCCTAGCACATGCTTGACATGATTTCAGTTTTCTTGAATCTGTTGAGGCTTGTTTTGTGTCCTACCATGTGGTCTATCTTTGAAAATGTTCTATGTACACTTGAAAAGAATGTATATATTGCTTCTTTGGGGTGAAATGTTCTGTGTGTATCAGTTAAGTCCATTCAATCTAGAGTGTTGTTCAATGCTACAATATCTTTGTTAATTGTTTGGAAGATATATTGATTGTTGACAGTAGGTGTTAAAATCCCCTCAGTGGCTGTGATGCTGTCAATATCTCTCTTGAAGTCCTCCAAGATTTTCTTTATATATTTAGGTGCTCCTAATTTGGGTGCACATATGGGGACAAGGACAAGTAGCCTCTTTATGGGCTACTCTCTTAAATATTATGTAGTGACCTTTGTCTCTTATTATGGACTTTGTTTTGAAGTTTACTTTGTCTGATATAAGTTTTGCTACCCCTGCTTTTTTTTTTCATGTCCATTTGCTTGGAATATATTTTTTTTCCATCCCTTCACTTTCAGCCTGTGTAAATCTTTTGTTCTGAGGTGGGTCTCTTGTAGACAGCATATATGTGGGATCTTCTTTTCTTATCCATTCAACTACCCTATGTCTTCTGATTGGAGCATTGAACTTATTTACATTTAAGGTTATTATTGACAGATTCTTATTCATCGCCATTTATTCCATACCTATGTCTCTCTCTTCCTCTCTCTCTCTCTGTCTCTCTCTTCTCCTTCATATATCAGTCCCTGTAGCATCTCTTGCAGTGCTGGCTTGGTGGAGATGTACTCTTTCAGCCTTCTTTTTCCTGGAAAACTCTTAATTTCACCTTCCATTTTAAATGAGAGCCTTGCTGGATAGAGTAGTCTTGGTTGTAGATCCTTGCTTTTCATTACTTAGAATATTTTGTGCCAATCCTTTCTGGCTAGTAGTGTTCCTATTGAGAAATCAGCTGATATTCTTATCAGAGTTCCCTTATATGTTACTAGCTACTTCTCCCTTGCTGCCTTTATGAATCTCTCTTTGTCAAAGAGACTCCAAGACAAGGCCTCTTTACATTCATCTTGATTGGGACCCTTTGCACCTCCAGAACTTGTGTGACTTTTTCCCTCATCAAGTTAGGGAAGATTTCTGTTATTATTTTTCCAAACAGTTTTTTCTATCCCTTGCTCCCTTTTCTTTTCCTTATCATATTCCTATGACGTGACTGTTGTTATCTTTCATGTTGTCCTGAAGCTCCTTTAAACTATCCTCATTCTTTTTTAGTGTTTTTTTCATTTTGTTGCTCTGACTGGGTATTTTCTTTTACCTTTTCTTCAAGCTTGTTGATTCAGTCCTCTGCCTCATCTAGCCTGCTTTTGATTCTTTCTAGTGTATTTTTCATTTCAGATATTGTATTCTTCATTTTTTCATGGTGCTTATTCATTGCTTTTATGCCCTTTTTCATGCTGCTGTAGTTCCCACCAAGTTCTTATAGTTCCCATGAAGTTCCTTGTAGTTCTCACTGAGTTCCTTGAATATCCTTATAACCATTATTTTGAATTCTACATCTGATAGATTGCTTCCCTCAATTTCATTTAGCTTTTTTTCCTGGGGTTTCCCCCTTTAAATAATAATTTAAATAAATAAATAAATAAATAGATAGATAGATAGATAGATGATTTGGGGTTATTTCTTTGTCTCCCCATTTTAGGTGACTCTTGTTTGTTTCTGCATCTCAGGTTGCTCTGCTTTGCCTGCCTGTCTTTGTGAGATGGCTTTCTGTGGTAGGAGTTCTGTGGGACTCAGTGGTGCAGTCTCTTTGATCTCCTGATCTGGATGCTCTAAGGATGCCCTTTATTCAGTTTCTGTAGGCTCTCTTGTTATACTTGGGCTTTTATTATTGTTGGCTCATTCATTGGTGGGTTCTCCCCTCTGGCTGGCTGACTGGGAGTTGCAAACAATAGTACATCTTGCGTGCACCCATTGTGAAGCATCTTCTGTATTTCTTGGCTCAAAACTTCATATCATTTAAGATTCTGTTGATTGTTCAGTTTATTTGTTGGAAGATCAGCTGAGAATCCAAGTTGGGAGCCAGAGCAAGTGGACTCTGCTTCCACCTACTTAGCTGCCATGTTCCCATCTATCCTCTTTCTTTTCTTTTTTTAACAAGAAAACTTAGGCACAAAGAGTGTAAGTGACTCTCTCAAGGTCACAAAGTAAAAGGACTGCAAATTTTTATGTCCTGTAAAAGTTTACTGTCTATGTATATAAATAAGGAAGAATCTTAAAGGCATGGTGCTAAGAATCAAAGTTAAGAAGCAGATCAATACACATAATATAACACCAATTGCATCAATTAAATGTTCAGACATTATTAAAATGGCAATACACATTAAATAAGGTAAAGAATGTACCTTCAGGGTGGAGGGAAGGGAATGGAAATAGGACATGGGGGAAAGTGTAATAAATAACTAAAAACATGAGGAGAGACTTTGCATAGATCCAATATGATAATGACCCATGAACTGAGTATAATTTGCCACTGATTCCTTCCTTGGGTAGCCTTTCAGTACAAAGAACAGAGCTATTCTGTCACTTGTAACCAAAGGAATACTACCAAATGCCACTTACACTTAAAATTTTTGCTGAAGTTTATAAAATTACCTGGTCTTCGAAACCAAATAATATGTGCAGACCTCATCTTGATAGAATGGAAAAAGGAGAGAAAGGTGCCATCAAACACAGAGAGGGAGAAAGTACCACATCCTTTGGAGCAGAAACCAGACTGTTTTTGCCAGTTGGTATAGTCATGACATATGAACACAAAACATGAGTGTGGAATAGAAAGTGATCTCCATTAAAATGATGGACCATGGACTAATATATTCAAGATAAATTATCTTTATTAAGAAATAAAGACATCAATAATTTATATCTCCTCTAAGCTATCCTATGATAGTCTCTTCTTGTGTGCTTTAAAATAATTTATAGTTCATATTGAAATTACAGATAATACTAAAATACTATTATAGAGTTTTGAACATTAACTATGGGCTTTTACTAAAAGAAAATAAATAAAATTTAATCAAGGACAAAAAGATTAACTATATTTGAAGATGTACTTCTAAAGAGCCCTTTGTAAACTAACATTTTATACTTTTTTCCAGAACAAAGTTTTTTTTCTTTTGTTTATTTGGAAAATACATAAACAAATATGAGAAATATATATATTTTAAGAGTCTGAAGAAAAATAAATAGATAAATAGATTAAGTTAGAAGATTTTACTAGCATTGACTTTTTTTTTTACCAAAAAGACATATCATTGGTCTTCCATAGTGTTTAAAAGTACATATTTAACATACACTTTAGACATAATATATCTCAATCACACTATTTATGCTTTACATTTTATCAGTATAACAGAGAAGACTATTGACATACCTGGGGTTATATAGAGCATATCATTGAAAGCACAAAGTTTCAAAGTGCTAAAATATTATCTAGATGTCTATGACATAATAGGAAATCACACTCTATTAAAAAAGTAAGAAATTTCTAGATCCTCTCAGCTATTTTATGACCAGTTAATCTCTTCCTGTGTGATTTAAAATAACTTATAATTCACATTGTTGAAATTGCAGACACCATATCAAGAGATTCTCTATTATAAGCTTTAAAAATTAGCCTCCCCCCACCTGCTTTCAAAACATATTTCGACCTCTAAGTACATTATCTCTACTTAAAGTAACATTTTCCTTAAAAAATGCTGCCTCTAAATTTTAAACTATTCCCCAGTTTGTTTTTTTAAATTTATTAGACAAACTAGCATTTTTAATTTGCTTCCAGAAAAATAAAGCATGCTGATTTTCTAAACATTTCCTTAAATATGTATATTTCAAGACTTTTAGTAAAGTTCCAGCACCAATAATGTTGTTCTCTGAGCAAAGAAACATCTGAGACTTAAAATTTCATTCATTAATGGTGATTGAAAGGCAGGGGGAAGAAAACAAGTTTCAATGGCAAAAAAGACAAAAATATTGGAGGAGCCATTGTGCCGTTGAACCCAGGCTAACACAACAAGTTAGATTTTACTGAAAGCCCTTTATGTTATCATGCGTGCATGTGGTTTCTGTTACATGAGGTAGTTCAAGGTTCTCTTCAAGCCTAATAAGCTTTATGTTGTTTGCAGTGAGATCACTCCAAATCCTCTTGCAGCTTCACTTACATATTTGCTTATCAGTCTTTGCTAAGAACTGTTAAAATGTTCATATGTTAATATGATACTGTAACATGAAATAGGAAAGAGACCAATGGGTATTTTTGCGAGAACATGTAGAGACTTTGGCATGTTTTTATATTTCCAAATGTTATTTTTTGTGTAGAGATTGTTAGTTTTAAAAAATTTGTAGGGCAAGTCTTTGGAATTCCATTGGATTTTCTACTTAAATCCATAAGTTTGAATCTAGAAAATTATGCCCAAGAACACTTCCTGGAGAATATTCTACATTCGGTCACCTAGGCACATCACTTAGCATCTCCAAATGGGATGCATCATTTGCCAGTTGAGGCAAATCCCCTAAATGGGCAGATTAGTTTTAAAAAGCCTTCATGCAGTTTATACTTATGGCCAAAATAGTAAAATTAAGGGCCCAGCAGTTCCTTTCAAGATGATCTAATTCAAAACCCTCCATCTCAAATGAGACAATTGTGGCCCTGATGTGCTAATAATGCATGGCTTTCATGCGTGTTAGAAGCCAGAATGACTCCAAGAATATTCGACTCAGTAAGAACCTTCATGGTTAAGCTCTGGGAGTTACCTCGCCTTTATGTGGAATTATTCTACAGAAATTTATGGAAGCATGTTTTCAATTGTGTCTGACATAATAAATCAAACTGCTTACCAAAATACAAAGTAAATAAATGTCACCTTGAGCTTTGTATAACTCTGATTGGAGAGCCATAAACTCTTTAGAATTTATTAATACTATTATTTTATTTATTTTATATTGGATTTCCATTCCTGGGTAAAGTGTAATCTCCATAGAATTATTAAAAATCATATAGACTTGTGCTGTTTCTACTTTTATGTTGGAGAAACAAAGATATGTTTGGTTTGGCAGCATGTTCTAGTTTGCATACTTCGTTACAAATTAAACTCAGGTTTCTTTTATTACCTGGGCACATTCCAAATAGCTTACTCTTCACTTTTGTTCAGGCACCAAAATGATGAACTTGAGGAACAGAGTGGGTGGTTCTAGAACAATTGTGGAAGCACCTCTTTGCGTTAAGCAGAGCCAGCAAGAAGTCCAGAAACGCCTTGCTGGGGTGCTGCAGGTGACAACTCCTGGGAACGCTGGCTGCAGGAATTCTAGACGGCTTCTGTGGTGGAGGGAAGCGAAACCGCAGCATGAAGAACGTCCACCTTTTTCTTTTTGCTGGATATTATGCTTGTCCTTCACCTGGCCAGCTGCTTTTTGATGGGTAATGGTGGGCTATTTAAGCACACACTTTTTACTGAAGCTAGTCTGTCACCCCATGTACTGAGAGAGTAATTAACACCTAAGTTCACTGCCTTTCTAGCTTTTGATCATGACCCGTATAATAAGAGCATTTTGGAGAAGAATACACGCACACCTGGCCATAGGGCTATGTAGCTGTGTGCGGGCAAAGCAAGCATACTGAAACAAAAACTTAAAGAAATCAACCCCCTTACTAGGCGCACTACAACTTTCGGGGCCGTCTTACATTCTATTCCGTTCCATCGTATTAAAATGTACTGATCATAACCAAATACCCTGATTCAAGAGAAGGCTAGGGGGACCTCTTTCCTCTCCAGTCAGAATAAGCCTTGGGCTGATGGAAAATGTGAAACTGGCCTGCTTTGTGTCTAGTAATCCCCTTTCCCTTCCTTGACTCCAAGTGTAATTTTCTCCTGCCACACATTCCACCCCAAAGGGAGAGCCGGGGAGGCAGGGCCTCCCATTACGGAGGACGTAGTCCTTCTGAGGGAGGAAGCCATGACCTAGTGGAGGAGGCACGGCCGAAACCTGGGCTGCTTCTCACGCTCTGGAAGACGTAATTTCTTCTTCGCTTCAGGGCCGTTGCACCTGCTCATGTGTCTATTTGGAATAACCTTGCCCCACCTGTTTCACCTTGCTAAGTAGTCATGTGATAAAGAAGTTCAAGTTTTACTGTGAGTGCTACTTTTTCAGGCAGGCCCTCCCTAATCCCCCAGTGAAACCGCATCCTCTCAGGTAGACAGTTTCAGTGGGCCCACGTTGACTGCTTCAAAGAAGCAGTGTGTTTATTTGTTTCTTAGTATCGAGCTCCTTGACTACTTGGAAATGTGTCAGAGCACCACTATTCTTTGGCATTATTTTATACCCAGCAAGTCCCCCAGCACCTAGATTACAGTGTTTAAATATTTGTTGAATAAATAAATGAATAAACAAAATAATGTGTAGTTCTATCTATCTATCTATCTATCTATCTATCTATCTATCTATCTATCTATCTACCTATCTAAGAGATTAAAACTGCTGTAAGCAGATCAAGGAAGGAGGGTCTGGAAGAGTGATATTAAGAGCTAAGGATTCATTAAGTCACTTTTCACACTGATCTAAGTGGGCCTCTCAGTAATCCACGCTCCTTGGTTCCCAGACCCCCTCCCAGAATTTCAGGGAGCGCCGAATCTTTCCTCTGCACGGCAGCCTCCCTACTTCTCACCATCAAGTATCCGTGCCCTTCGTCACGCAGGACACGGAGTCACTGTGGTGACTCTTCTCTCCTACCCCACCCTCAGACCAGATGAGTTTATTCAATGTCCCACGTTTCTTCTTTTTCCCCCATCACCCCTCCCCCACCCCATGTTTCTTGAACTGATCCTTTCTTTTCTATCCCTGGCTTGACCATATTATTTATCATCATTTTTTTCTGCCTAAATTATTGGAAGTGTTTCCTCACTCATCTCCCTGTGTCTTCTCTTACATTCTGCCAATCAAAACCTAAACTTCCTATCCGCATGATTTTCCTAACGGGCAAATCATTTCATATCACTTTTTTCCCCAAACCCTACAATGACAATTGCCTTTGAAAAGCACATCCCTGCACATACGACCCTCTAAGGATGTGGCCTCGGCCGACTCTCCCATTTCTCCTGGCTGAGAAGTTTGCGTTCTGGAAATTTTCAGGTTTCTGCAAGGGCCCCGCCTTCTTCCCCCTCTGCCCTTGTCCTTGTTCTTCCCTGTGCTCGGGATGCCCTTCCTCACTTTGCCCTGAAACATTCTTTTCTTTCTGCACAGGCTGCTCCAAAGCCTCCGCCTTCACAGAACCATACCACTTCTGTTCCTCTTGGAAACAGCGATCCTTCTCCTCCCCTCTGCGTCTGTGACTATTATTGAACACAAGACACTGCTTTTAAACTTGAATCTTGTTCCTTGCAAGCTACTTCACAGGACATGATACAGGTCCCAGAAATCCAAATTTCCTTCAGATGTTCTTTAAGAGTGCACGCTCCTGAAGGAGACGGCGACGGTGGGATCCTGGCTGCCACTGACTGCCACGTGACGCTAGGCCACAGGCCTTAGCGCTCCAGGCCCACTTCCTCACCTGAGCACGGGAACGTTAATAACCATGCCTTATATTTGGGCCCCAGATTAAATGAGATAATGAGATAATGTATGTAAAGTGCTTAGGACAGTACCGGGCACTTTTTAAGTGCTCAATAATTTAATGAGTATGAGCTATTTTATTATTATTTTAATATTAAAATGTAGTCCTAATAACTGGTTGGAGCAAATGCTAGTACTGATTGTCAATATTATGAGTCTTGTTTCTACCACTATTATATGTTTTTCCAGAGTCTAAAGACAGAGACAGGCTCAAAGGATCCATCATGTTACATGAAAAATGAAGAAGACAATTGTGAATAATATAATAAATCCTAAATATAGAGTCAAATATTTTTCATTCATTACAGTATAGTACTCATTGTCATATTTACCTTAACCTTCCATGCATTCTCACTCAGTACAAAGATGTATCTATCGCCCTATATATGAATAGTAGAAAGAAGAATAAGATGTAGAGTCAAAATAGGTGGAAGAGGGTAAAAATAACGTCTTGGGTAATCGAGAGTATTTTTAGTTTTTTGTAACAGACAAATGTCTCTTCCATGTCTACCTTTGGAAAGCCCGATATTTGTTATCTGGTGGGCATATCCAGTTTTAAGGGCTTTTCCCAGCAGCTACGAAATGGCTCGAGGTGACCATTTCCCTGATGGTTTCCACTGACCGAGAACGGCGACCTGTGCTGAGAGTCCGGCCATGTTCGCATAACTCACTTTGTTACGAATGAAACTCAGAAAGGTCACAGCCCTGTAAGAGAGCTACCTTTTGTAACCATTGAAAAATGCTTTTTTATCTGATTGCTGAAGTACCCGTGGAAATTTTATTGAAACTCATATAGAATCAAAGACCTATATTACTGTAGATAAACCCGAACCCCCCAAATGTCAAGAAACTATCTGTTCAGTTTTGTGGAGAAAAATTTAAAGCAGTAACTATAGAAGGCAGTGGCGATGCCTAGTTCTGGGGCTCGTGTCTGACACGTCGGTAAGACCGAGATGCCGGCAGAAGACGGAGGAGACAGGGTCTGCGGCGGCTGCTGCCCTGTTACTGTACCAGCGATGCCACAATGCGGGGGATGGTGGCTGTCACGACGGGCTTGCACGCGGGTGGTCGAGCACTGCACAGGGCATAGTGCCCTTGAAACTTCGGTTTTAGACAGTTTGGCCAGACTTCCTTCTAGAAAGAAAAGGAGAGCTGCATTTTTCCCAAAACTAATAGTGATCAGCTAAATTATAATCATAGAGTTTTATCATTTGTGATTTTTCTGAAATGAAATTGATAAAGGAGAATTAAGGATACATATGTGACCTTCTAGGACAGGGTCTCAGCCGACTATCTCATTTCTCCTCACGGAGAAGTTTGAGTTCTGGAAATTTTAACCCATTGGGTTTAACCATTGGTGACATTAGTAAGAGTAATTTTAGTGGCATGGTAGGGGCGGAATTTGATTACAGGCGAGTTGAGGAGAGAGAGAATGGGAGACCACTCAATGAAAGTGGTCGTCTAGATTTTTTGATAAAAACCTTTTCTACCCAGAGAAGAAAGTTTAAGGATGTGCCTTGGGAGTGAGGGCAGCTATGTGAAGGAAGAAATTCAGGAGAGGAGGGATACGAGTATTAATAGGTTCAGAGGAAAAGAGGCAAAAACTCTATGGCTGTGGGTAATTTGTATGTGGCGGTAAAATTATGGGAAGGGTGAACTTGAGAATATTAATACCTGAAGGCTGCTCTTTTTTTTTTTTTAATAGAAAATGCTAAAAGTGAAGGTGCTCTGGGTGGGGCAAGGTGCTGAGGAGAGGCGCTATCCTTCTATTAGTTCCCAAAGGTGGTCCGTTTTCATTCCCTGATCTCCGTAGTTCTCTTGGCATTTCCACCTATTTGTTACTATTCTGCATTTGTATATGTGTCACTCTATGATAGTTGTTGACAAGTTACCTCATTTTCTATTTCACTTCCCCAAATGGTTTTATTTTTATTTTACTACTGAAACGATAAAGAAATAAAAAACACATAAAAATGAAAACTTTTCTTATGTCTAATTTGTCTAATACATTAAAGAATTGCCTATACCTATAAATATATTTTTCATATAACTAAAACATAACCCAAACTAGAAAATTATTCTTGGTGTTCCTGGATTTCAGAAAATTAAGTTTAGAAAACTAGAGAAAAAATACTTTTTATGGGAAACTTTTTAAAGGGTTCGGTAACACAGGCCTCATGTGTCAGCAATTTGGGGAATGTGCTTTCCCCTCTGAGCTCTCTCGCCTTCTCTCTGGTTTCCTAGTAAAAGGTGTGAAACGCCAGGAGTGTAACCATGTTGGGACTTGCATGAGGTTGACACAAAGAAGCAACAAGATAGAAACATAGTATCTGCTTTGTAAGTAAAAGTAAACCATCTATTTATGATCAATGTCAATATATAGCTAATAAATGGCTCTAATATAAAATACTCATAATGTAAAATGCACGCCCTCCCAACTCTACAAATAACTGTACCTGCATTAGGGTATCTTAGATATCTGCTCGCTGGCTACCTGTCATCTTTCCAGAAAGATTCCTTACAGAATTTAGAAAAGTGATTTTCAAAAGGCAATGTGCTTAGGAATCCTGTAGAAATGGGCAGATGGATGGATGGGCCCTTTCCCCAGAAGTTCTGACATCAGAAATCTGCTCTTGTTAGCAAGTCTTCCTGGTGATTGGGCTACATGTAGTCCGCACACATCCACATAGCTAATATTGTCCATTTACCTCTGTCAGCCTAGCTGGAAGCAGGCTAAATACATTTAATTATCATACATCAGTAGCCTAAGGCTTTCAAGACTAACTGTCAATCTTCCTCCTGTACAAGTTTGAACTTACCTTCTGTTAAGACCTAGGCCCCGCCCCTGGGCTGTTCTGTTATACATTGTGTTCTACATTTACTAGTAATCATTCCGCTTATCATACTGTAACTTCTTGTGCATAGCTTTTGTATCATCGTTGATACAAAATTCAAGTGCACAATTTAGTGCACACTAAATTCAAGTTGATTAAAATTGTGAGATACCCTTTCTTACCTTTTAAACAAAATAAACTGAGCATAATTTAAATGATTCATTATAGCATCCATTGTTCAACAGTTACATGCTATAATTTTGGTCTACTTTTACTTTTTCCTGTGTTATCTGTTAATGTAAGACTGTTAAGTATTAATTTTCTTGCTGGCATTATGTCCGCTTCATCCTTAGGATGTTTCTATACTGATTATATGTCTCTTCCTACATGTAATAATATTTTTATGTATGCCTCTATTCACTCAATATATGATAAACTTTCTGAAGAAAATCAATTCTGAATAAATAACCTTTATATTTCTCTAGTACCCAGTGGTGTCTGGCCCATAGTAGGCACTCAGTAAATATTTGGAGTATAATCAAAATAATGGTAAAATAGGTCATAAATGGTAAATAATGGTAAGAAGAGTCAAAAAGGCTATAAATGCAGGGCTGGAATTAAAGTACGTGTCTTTAGTGCAGGGGGTTTATGACATTCCTTGGGATCCTTGGTGTTCCTGGATTGCGGAAAATTAGGGTTGGTGAAATTATTTTAAAGTGTTGTAGCATTATTATTTTGTCATTAAAAATAGGTATCTTTTCCATCCCTGCACATTTTTATATACTTTCACTTTATGAATCAATTACCTATTAGTTGTTTTTTGAAAAAAAATTACTTATTTGTAAAATCTACTATTCTAGTAAGCAAATAAGCAGAACTAATTTTTTTAAAGTTGGTTTCTCTGTATAAATATGTGTAAAAATAGGTCTTTACTTCCCTGTAGTAATTTATTAGCACATCACAGAAAATATCCTAGCATCACTCTGTAATAACATAAATATTCTTCTTTTGGAAATTTAATCCTCAAATCTGACACAGTGAAGTACCATTTATATTTAGTAACATAAGGCTCAAGAATATATCTTACATTTATATATTTTATAAAAACATTTAGATTGCACTTTAGATGTTACCTTTAAGACACCATCTTAATTGAGGTCGATAGCACTTCTACTTGATGAGCCAAATTTTATAATGTAAATATATTTTGCTATACCTTGACATTTTCTGAACCACCAATTTACAAGAATCACTTTATTTACATTAGTAAGACAATGATCTGTGTCTTCTGGTTATTCCTTTATTGGAAGAGAAGAAGGAAGAAGGCATATAAAGAATTATTTTTTCTTCCACATTTGCTAACTCATATGTAAAGAATTAGTGATAAATTCAAATAAAAAATAATTCGAGTATTATTTGAAGTTCCCTAATTCAAGAATGAATGACAACTTTTAGTATAAAGTTATACACAGATAATTTAATGGCTTGCTCATATGTGCTGCCCATTTCTAGTGCAGAAATAAATTCATGTTAGAAAAAAATAAAATTTCACAATATTATTTATTGTACACATTTCTTTTTGAAAGCTTGAGTCTTTCAAAACATATTTTTATTAATTTCAGAAGTAGAAATAACTTTTTAAAATTGTATTCAATTCAAGTAACTAGTCATTGATATTAATATTGAATTTTCTATTCATCTTTTGATATTCTCTAGGTAAGTGTAAACCTTATGATTTCTCTTTTTTATTGAGTGGCTACATAGGAGCTTCTATAATTATGAAGAACCACACCCTTCATATAAAACACACATTCTACAGTCCTTAAACAGAGATTATCAAAAGCACATAGCGTAAACTTGATTTAGATGAGGCAAGTCATTCTCAAGTTACCCGATAGCTTGGGACGACCCTGGTAGAACCTGAACCTAGATGTAGGCACCTAAAAGCTGCCGCTGCCTGTCCTTTGCTATTACCACAGGGGATCAGGGATGGGTGAGCCCAGCCATGTTTTGGGTTCGTCAAACATCTTGAACTATTTTTCCAATGTTCTGGGTTAGGCAAAACCCGAAATGTGTTTTGCCAAGCACATTTTCTCTTAATTCTTAAACCCAGGAGTATTTTAAGGTAAATTTAATCCATATGCTTCTGATTCATTTACACTAAACTCATCAAAATGTTCTGTCTTAAGAGCTATTTGATGTGCAAGAAGCTTTTTGACTATTTTATAAGCCTTTTAAAGCCCAATTCATTGGACTTTTACACTCAGCTGGACCAAGGGCAAGTGAACTCAAACCCCCAGCTTGTCAAGTTTGGTGGCAAATTCAAAAACACAAGGTCTGTGCAGCTTCTAATCGTGTCACACATATTTTAAACCTTTGTAAGAATATGTATTAGTATTATTTTTGCAGGATGTAGATTGTGTAACACAATGAGTAGTGAACAAAATGCAAAATAGGGCATGGAAATAGAAAGAAGCCAAGTGACAAATAATTCAAAGCAGATTGAGTGTCTGTTCTTTAGCAAGAACCGCGCACGAACGAACATAATGGAGGGTGACACTGCATCTGTTTCCACTTTTCTTTCGTTTGGGAAGACTTTCTTCTTCTTGGACTGTGCTCGGGGTTTCCTGCAAGTTCTCTCCCCATGCTATCTTTTGGGCAGTCACAGAACTTGAGCCAGCATGGTAACCTTAGCAGTAAATCAAAGACACTTACCTTTAATAGTATATACAAGGGTTAATTTTTGTTATGAAAAAGTTAATATGGATTACTAAGCTGATTTCTAAAGATGTCATTGTGCCACAATAACTTTTAGGTTTGCAAAGGAATAATGAACAGGTTGAGATTCATTATGTAATTTAAAAATCGAATTTAATGAGTCCCAACTCTTGTAAATTTAGACTCTAGAATACTTATTAAAATTTGTAACAAATAATACTGCATTTGTTTATATATAGGTAAATCCATTTTTATCTTTCTCATTATCACTTCTGTGTGATTTGGAGGACCAGACTATATTTAAGATAGAATGTACATAATGGTAGTTAGGGGCTTGGTTATGTAAATAAGAAAACCAAGCGGTAAGGCAGAATGAGAGAATGTAGAATAAAAAACTGTCATGGAGAAATCATGTATCACATACTAAAAAGATAAGATCTTGTTATTACTTTTCATGTATGAAAATTTCTAAAAGCCAGACCCAGACATTGAAAAAAGTTAAATAAGATCAGTAATAATTTTAGCATAGGCTTGACAGTTGCACATGAGAAAAGTTTGTTTTTCCTACTGTTGTTGGCTAAAAAAGCACTTTAGTGGCTTTCAAAATATTCTGTTGTAATAAGACACAAATGATAATAATATCTTTATAATCATGATCGGAACCATCCTATATTCTCTTTCAGCACTTTCTTGGGAACACTGAGGAGCAACAGAGATGAATATGTCAGTGGAGAGGTGGAGGTAGGAACAAGTATACTGAAATTCTTTACTAAAATGACACACTTGGACATTTATTTTTTCTCATTGTTCATACAACAATTTCTATTTAATAATGTCAGGTTTGGATTATAGATTTTTTAAGTCCTCTGTTTTCTTATTCTTTTTCTTTCTTTTTTTTTTTTTTGAAACAGACAAGTCACCTTTATTAAACAAAGTGAGGAGAAAATGAAAGGCAGATAAAGTAGCAGTTCACCAGAAAAACAGTTCTCTATAGTTTTTCATAATATTGTAAAGTGTGCTACAGTATACTGTAGTATTTTTAAAATGAATCTATTGGTTCACAAAACCATACAGGTTTCAAGCATACAACTCAGCAAAAGATCACCTGCACGCTGCGTCATGCACCTGTCACCCAAAGCCAAGTCTCTCCGCCCCATTTTCCTGATTGTCCCACCTCTGCCTAATCTCACCCTCTTCCCTTCTTTCTATCACCACCCTGTTGTCTGTGTCTATGTGTTGAATATATGTATATAGTACACACACACACGTCATATGTATACATTTTTTGCTTAACCCTTTCACGTGCTTTGACCCACCCTTCCAAACAGCGCGCCCCTCTGAGATCTGTCAGTCTGTTCCATGCATCGGTGCTTCTGTTTCTATTTTGTTTGTTAGTTTATTTTGTTTCTTAGATTCCACATATAAGGGAGATGATACAGTATTTGTCTTTCTCTGACTGGCTTTTTTCACTTAGCATAGTAATCTCCAGGTCTATCCATGCTGTCACATACGGTATGATTTTTTTCTTTTCTACAGCTGAGTAGTATTCCATTGCATTAATAAACCATAGCTTTTTTTATCCACTTATTTGCTGATGGGCACATGGGCTGTTTCCAGATCTTGGCTATTGTAAATAATACTGCAATGAGCACAGAGGTGCATATATTCTTTCAAAGTAACATTTTGCGTTTCTTCAGATATACTTCCAAAAATGGGATCTCTGGTTCATAAGGTAGTTCCATTTTTAATTTCTTGAGGAGCCTCCACACTGTTTTCCACAGTGGCTGCACCAGTCTGCATTCCCACCACCAGTGCACTAGGGTTCCCCTTACTCCACAGCCTCGCCAGCACTTGTTGTTGGTTGGTTTATTGAGCGAAGCCATTTCGACAGGTGTGAGGTAATATCTCATTGTGGTTTTTATTTGCATTTCTCTGATGATTAGTGACATTGAGCATTTTTTCATGTCTATTAGCCATCTGTATGTCTTCTTTAGAGAAGTGTCTATTCAGGTCCTTTGCTCATTTTTTAATTTAGTGTTTTGTCTTCTTGGTATTGAGTTGTATAAATTCTTTATTTATTTTGGAAATGGAACCCTTATCAGATGTATCCTTGGCAAATATGTTTTCCTGTTCAGTGGGTTCCTTTTTTCACTTTGTTAATGGCTCCTTTTGTTGTGCAAATGCTTTTTATTTTGATATCATCCCATTTGTATATATTCCTTTGTTTTTGTTTCCCTTGCCTGAGGAAAGATATGGACAAAAATACTGCTACAGGAAATGTATGAAATGTTACTGCCTATTTTTCTGCTAGGATTTTTATGGTTTTTCAACTTACATTTTTTTAAATCCATTTTGAGTTTATTCTTGTGTATGGTTTAAGTTGGTGGTCTAGTTTCATTTTTTTGCATGTATCTGTCCAATTTCCCAACGATATTTGTTGAAGAGACTGTCTTTACCTCTTTGTATGTTCCCACCTTCTTTGTCAAGTATGAATTAACAACAAAGGCATGGGTTTATTTCTGGGCTCTCTATTTTGTACCATTGATTTATAGGCCTGTCCTATAATACCATGCCTGTTTTGATTACTATGATCTTGTAGTACTACTTGATATCAAATAGTGTGATACTTCCAATTTTTTTCTTCTTTTTCAAGATTGCTATTTTATTGGGGATCTTTTGGGGTTCCATATAAATTTTTAGAATATTTGTCTTAGGTCTGGGAATATGCTATTGATATTTTAATAAGAATTGCATTGAATCTGTTGATTGTTTTCAGTAGTATGAATGTTTTAATCATATTAATTTTTCCTAACCATGAACACTGTATAACTTCTACTTATTTGTGCCCTTCTCAGTTTCTTTCTTTAGTATCATACAATTTTCCAAGTATAGATCTTTTACCTCCAGGTTAAATTTATTCCTAGGCATCTTATTTTTTTAATTGCAATAGTAAATAGAATTGTTTTCTTAATTTCCCTTTCTGGTAGTTTATTATTGGTATCTAAAAATGCCACTGATTATGTTGCTATTTTATTGAATTTATTTATTAGATTTAGTAATTTTTGGTGGAGTCTTTTGGGTTTTCTGTATACAGTATCATGTCATCTACAAATGATGACCATTTTGCTTCCCATTTTCCAGTTTGGATGCTTTTTATTTCTTCTTCTTGTCCAATTGCAGCAGCTAGTACTTCCACTACTGTGTTCAGTAACAGTGGCAAAAAAAGACATTTTTGTCTCATTTCTAATATTAAGGGAAACAATTTTAGTTTTTGCCCATTGAGCATGATGGTGGCTGTGCATTTGTTATAAATAGCCTTTATTATGTTGAGGTATGATCCCTCTATTCCTACTTTGCTGAGAGTTTTTATCACAAATGGGTGTTGGATTTTATCAAATGCTTCTTCTGCATCTATTGGTATGATCATGTGATTTTTATTTATTATTTTGTTTATGTGATGTATCACATTTATTGATTTGTGAATATTGTACCAAACTTGCAGCCCTGGGATAACTTGCACTTGATCATGGTGTATGATATTTTTAATACATTGCTAGATCCAGTTTGCTAATATTGTGTTGAGGATTTTAACATCTGTGTTCATTATGGATATTGGCCAATAATTTTCTTCCTTTGTAGTGTCTTCATCTGGTTTTGGAATTAGGATAATGCTGGCTTCATAAAATGTGCTTGGAAGCCTTTCCTCCTCTTGAATTTTTTTTGGAATATTTAGAAGAAGATAGGTGTTATTTCTTTGAATGTTTGGTAAAATTAACCTGTGAAGTCATCTGGTCCAAGACTTTTGTTTGCTGGGAGTTTTTGATTATTTCATCAATTTCATTAGTTGTGATTGGTCTATTCAGATTGTCTAATTTTCCCTGATTCAGTTTTGAAAGATTGTATGTTTCTAGGAACTTATCCATTTCATCCAGGTTGTAGTTTTTTGGCATATAGTTGTACATAGTATTTTCTCAAAATCCTTTGTATTTCTGTGGTGTCAGTTGTTACTTCTTTTTAATTTGGGTTTTATTTATTTGGGACCTCTCTTTTATTTTTTCTTGGTGATTTTGCTAAAGGTTCATTAATCTTGATTACCTTTCAAAGAACTAGTTCTTGGTTTCATTGATGTTTTGTATTTTTTTAAGGTCTCTATGTCATTTATTTCCACTCAAATCTTTATTATTCCCTTCCTTCTACTTATTCTGGGCTTTGTTTGTTGTTGTTTTCCTAGATATTTTAGGTATAGAGTTAGATTTTTTATTTGAGCTTTTTCTTGTTTCTTGTGGTAGGCCAGTAATGCTATGAACTTCCCTTTCAGGACTGCTTTCACTGTGTTCCATAGATTTTGGGTTATTATGTGTTCATTTTTAGTTGCCTCCAGGTAGCTTTTGATTTCCTCCTTGATCTCATTTTTAACCCATTCATTTTAACCCATGTTATTTAGTCTCCATGTATTTGAATGTATTTAAGTGTTTTTCTGTTTTTTATTATAATTGATTTCTCGTTTCATACTCTTGTGGTCAGAGAAGACGCTTGATATGAGTTCAGTCTTCTTGAATTTGTTAAGAGTTATTTTGTGTCCTAACATGTGGCCTATTGAGACTGTTCTATGTGCACTTGAGAAGAATGTATGTTCTGCTGCTTTGGGATGCAATATTCTGTAAACATCAATGAAATCTGATCAAATGTGTTATTTAAGGTTGCTATTGACTTTTTTGGGGGGTATGGAAAAATCTACTCATTGATGTCAGAGAGGTAAAGTACCCTACTATTACTGTATTGCTGTTGATCTCCACCTTAATTTCCACCAAGATTTCCTTTATATATTTAGGTGCTCCTGTTTTGGGTGTATATATGTTTTCAAGGATTATATCCTTTTGTCGCATCTGTCCCTTTAATATTATGTAGTTATCTTCTTCATCTCCTGTTATGGCTTTGGTTTTGAAGCCTGTTTGGTCAGATGTAAATATTGCTACCCCAGATTTTTTTTTTTTAATTTTCATTTGCATGGGATATTTTTTCCATTCCTTTACTCTCAGTGTGTGTGTATCTTTTGTTCTCAAGTGGGTCTCTTGTAGACAGTATTTACATATGGGTCATGGTTTCTTATCTATTCAGCTACATGTGTCTTTTAATTGGAGCATTTAACTTATTTCCATTTAAGGTTATTATTGATAGGTACTTATTTATTGCCATTTTATTCTTTATAACTATGTTTCTCTCTCCTTCTATGTCTTTCTTTTTTTCACATCTCCTTAAGCAAGCCCTTTAACATTTCTTGCAATACTGATCTGGTGGTAACTAACTCCTTCAACTTTTTTTGTCTGGGAAGCTCTTTATTTCACCTTCAATTTTAAATGATAGCGTGCTGGATAGAGTAGTCTTGGGTTGTAGGTCCTTTCCTTTTATAACTTTGAATATTTCATGCTGATACCTTTTGCCTTGAAGTGTTTCTGTTGAGAAATCAGATTTATTTTCCTTTGAAAATGCAAGTACTCACATATTCATTAAGTAAACCTCCTTATTAATTCTCATGGAGAGGATTTTATGTAAATTAAAAAATATTAAAAAACTTCAAAGATCCCAAGGCACCTCACTTAAATACTATATATTTTGAAAAAACAATTAGAGTGATTCTACAACTAACTTTTCTGGAGGCTTTTCTTTGTAAACATGCCCAAATAAATAAAATGTTTACACTCCACCAAGCAACAGATTAATATGAAATGAAGTAGGAAAGAAAATATTGAAAGGCAATCTGTAAGCAGTTAGAAGACAACAAGATCTTCAGCATTAAGCAGCATAGTCCATAATGAGCAAATCACGCCAGACCATGATAATAGGCTTGCTTGACAGAATTACAACACTAATTGGAGAAAGAGAATGGAACCGACGTCATTTATTTGGGCTCCAGTGAAGCATTCCAAACAGTGGACCATGAACTTTTACTTGCAAATTAATTATAATTGCTTTGGATGAGAACAGATTCACATGGATTGGGAACTGGCTAAATGATCATAAATGAAAATAATAGATGGCAATGAATCCAGTTGGAGGACAACCACAGCAGGTTTTCACAAGGCTCAAAGTTTTGTTAATTTCTGTTTATTTGTTTTTAAAGACTACTTTTTCCTCAATAATTTTGAAGTGAAAATGTTTTCAGAGGTAACCAAAGAGCAAAGAAACAAAGAAAACAATTATACCTAAATGTATGATTTTATATGAATCAATGTCTAATTTAGAATTTATTTGACTCAATTTTTAAAAATGTTAGGTAAAAAATGTAAGTGTGTAATATTCAGGCAATAATTAGTGTCAATAGAACAGAATGTTTTAAACAGTACCACTTACTTTTTAGGTATTATTAATTTTATATCTTACCCAATTATTAATGTAGGCTCAATATCACCTCTATTAAAAACATATTCAAGAAATAAAACTAATCTTCTAAATTTTTTTACAGATAATGCTTATAATTTCTCTATATTTGTTTAAATTAAATAGATTTATAGTAATGAGAACAGCAGGGGTATAACAAATTTAAAATATAATATATATAATATAGATTTTTAACTGGAGGGAGACTCAGAAAATAGCTCCAAAAGTTAGATTCTTTTATGGAAGAGGAAAATATCTATAGCTTTATAATAGAATATATTATATTAGTTTTTACAAAATGTGGACTGAAAAATATTTTAGGAATTATGCAATAATATTTTATTTTATTTGTTTATTTTTAAGATATATATATATATTTAAAGGTTTTTATTTATTTATTTTTAGATAGAGGGGAAGAATGGGAGAAAGAGGAGAAAAACATCAGTGTGTGGTTGCTCTTGTGTGCCCCCTAATGGGGACCTGGCCTGCAATCCAAGCATGTGCCATGACTGGGAATAGAATTGGTGACCCTTTGGTTTGCAGGCTGGTGCTCAGTCCACTCACTGAACCACACCAGCCAGGGCTGCAATAATATTTTAAATTGTATGCATTTATGTATATTAGGAAACAAGTGATTAAATCTATGGCATAAATATTTATATATATATATATGTGTGTGTGTGTGTGTGTGTTAAAACAAACAAATCATCTCAAAGAATATTCAGTGAAAAATGATACAGTATATAAAATATGGCCAAAATTCAGGCAATTAATACACACACAAGACTAATGTTTTGCAAATGGTGCAGATAAAAGGCCAACATTGTATTATCCATTGAACCAGAGATATTTTTAATTATATGAAAGAGTAGCATATTGAGATGAAACAGCCATGATTCTCCAGGAAAAATAAGATTAGAGTGGAAAACAAATAAACAAAAATAGATTTCATAGCATTCTATATAATCCAAGTTTCCCCAGCTCCAGCAAACTGCTCATTTAACTAACCAATACTCCATTAAAATTTTTTCACATCACAGCAAAGGAACCTAAAGAATCTCTTGAAGTTGACTAAGATTTAACCTATTGGAAAGTGACAAATTCTGACTTATTTACCCCTTCCAATATTTAAACATCAACAGCATAAAATAAGAACATTTTAAACCTAGAATAGAAAGATTATCATCACTCTTAGGTATGCCTTTAAGTGGAAAGAGTAATTTGCTGTTCATAACCCAGCCCATAGTCCAATGAGAACTTCCCCAATGTTATATCACCATTTATTTTTATTGATAAAACCTAAAAAGATAGAGGCATGAGAGAACTAGAGTAAAATGCAAACGCTGAGGGAAAAGGCAGATTTTAAAATATTTTGTACGAGGAAAAGCAATACATCCTTTTAGTTTGTGCAACAGCCTCCCAAGGGTAAAGGTTGGGTTCACGGCATGAGTTGTCCTTGAAATTCGCCCTGTTGAGCACTGAGGCCAGCACGTGGGAGAGCCTTCTCACAGGAGAGATCCAAAGATCCGCCACACCCGTCCCACTCCTTCTTTTGTAAATCCTAAATCCTGGTTTTGTTGTCCTAATAATCAGTCTTGGAAAACAGTTTTCTGGCAATTTGAGTGTTTTTCAGTTGTGCCCGCGGGAGCAGTCCGGCAGTGTCCAGCTAGAACTGCACTGTCATCTCCGAACTTGGTGACATTAGGGGGTGGCACTCTGGATCCCAGCCTTTCTTTGAACATTTCTACTTGTTGAGGCAGCATTACTAATTCTCAAGTTTTGGACAGAAAGATAAGCTCCACAACTTGCCTTGCGGATGAAATTATAACAACGACCTTAGCCCTGCATACAAGTATCATTTGTTTCACCATAACGCTTGGTTTAAATAAGGTCATAGCCCTTGCCTTAGCCTACTTTTGCCTAAAATGCTAGCATATGTTCATTGATGCGCAAATCCTTTCATTTAGGAAATGTTTCCTAAGTATCTTCTTTGCGAGCTGTGCTAGATATGGGAAAATCCAGCGATAAAAAGATACACGTTCTTGACGCCACTGGAGGGCATAATCATACAAATGAGTAATTATAATAAAAGTAACAAGTGCTCTGATTAGAAAGTAACAGATGTTATGGGATTATATTGGAGGAACAGCTTTGGTGGTGATCAGAGGGGTGAGGATAAAGAGTATCTCAGAGGAAACTGCATGTATGTTTGTGTGTTGCCTATAGACCTATGCGTAGCATGTATGTTATTCATAATAAGTGTATAAACTTTATATATAGCATATGGTGCATATATCACGTGTATTATATATAACATGATATATGCCACATACGTATGTGTGTGCTGTATGCACTAGGCAAGGAGCACAGCCTGTCTGGGGGCTCAAGGTAAGAGACTATGAAACATTTAAGGAGTTACCAGATGTTTAATATGCTCCCGACTAGAGTCTGAGAGGAGAACGGGGCGAGGGGAGGCGAGAAGGACTGCAAGTGTTGCCCACAGTGCAGCTCTGGGCACTGCTGCTGCCCAGGTGAGGGAGGCGGGGACCTAAGTCAGGGTTAGACACAGAGAGGATGGAAAAAAGGAAATCGAGCCAAGATGTATTTAGGAGGCAAATTAAACAAGACTTAATGATTGCACGTGGGAAGTGAGAGAATTAGAGAAGGTATTTTTCTTAATCAGTTGGGTGGGTAGATGCTACTGTGAAATATGCACGGGCACTCTAAGTGCTTATTTCTGGCAGACGGTTGGAGACGCAGTTTTGCAACTCAGGAGAGGAATCTAGATTCAATGTATGTTTTGAATAGGTGACAATTAAAACCTTGAGACTCGACGAAGGCTGCTAAGAGGGAACATACGGGCCAACCAGAAGGAGGGTCAGTGTACCCCGAATATCAGCAAAAACTGAAGAGTAAGATAAACACAGGAAGAGGAGGCTGCTGCACAAAACAACGAGCCAGAGCGAGTTTTTAGAAAACCGGTTGATATACTGGAGAGTACAAAATTAGCATAAAAACAGTAATAGCTCCTCGAATTAATTTTATAATCTGAAATTAGGAAATAATGAAAGGAAGAGTAGTCTTTTTTTCTGATTTATATAGTGCTAAGGCTATATAATTCTAGATCTATAATAATTATTAAAGGATATCTACTGGAGTAGATACTTTGATAATCCAAGTTTTAACTTAATATCCATGTAATTTATTAATATCCCATTTTCCAAAATAGTATAGAAATATAGAAACTACAAGTAAGTAGAGGGGCTATATAACATTCCACAATAGACATGTAATGACTTTTATAAAGCAAAGACAAGGAAATGCTATTAAAAGTATTTCTAAACTATTTAGGGAAATAGATAACAATAGGCTCATTTTTGATCGTTGAAATAGTATTAACATTCAAGAAATTAAATAAAAACACAGATGAATTAAAAACATAGAAACCCGTAACTTATTTAATCAAAATATTGGTATTGCCTTTCAACATCTAGGAGGACAGCTGAAAATATTAATATGGGTTTCTTTTCTGTTTTTCTCAGCCCACCCTATTGTGGCAATAACAATGAATAAAAAAGTAACACACTGTTGACAGAGGGAGGAAAAGTAAAAAAAGCCAACATTTGGAATAAGGTAATTCATGTTCTGGGGAAGGGGTAATTATTTACCTGGAATGGACGTTTTCGGTACCAAGGGTAAATGCGAAGGGAGGGGCCTTCAGGGGAAGCATTGTTCTTTGTGACTCAGATTGCTATGCACGATATGGCACAGTCCTGTGCGGTGCTTTGAATTCGAAGATGATGCTTTTTTGATCGCTGGCATGTGGCTGTGTATACAGAAATCCAAAACAACGGAAGCAATCAGTCCATCAATTGGTTATTTTGTTTACATGAAATCAAAAGAGTTAGCTTGACGGGTTCCCCCCTCCTTGGATGTTTGGGCATTAAATATGTAACCCAGATGTCAGCTGGGGCCACCTTGTCTTCCTGGAGATCTAGATAAGATTGTCTTGAATCTTGATACCCACCTTGTGGATGGAAAAACACTTTAAAATGTCAGTGTAACCCAGGTACTTTGGATTTTAAGCATTGCTCTTCCTCCAGCCTCCTATTTCTGTTTCCTGTCTCTTTTATCCGCCATAATATTTCATACTTATGCTTTGTACTTTCCCCCCCCACAAAACAAAATTAGCCTGCTCACATGAAACGTTCAGGAATGTAGAGACCTTTTTGGAAGGTTGGGAAAAAGAGGGATTAAGAATACAAACAAGTTTACTGATCGAAGAAGAATGACTTCCCATTCAGCATAATGCCACCCTATTCCTTCAGCCAGCCTTCTTGATGGGCATTTTGATTGGTCTGTAGGCCCCTCTGCATTTGTGCTCTGGAGTGAATTAATGAACTTCATGATTTCGCACACTGAGATTTAGACACTAAACATTATTTGTAACAGCAAAAGTTGGAATCAAAGTTTCCTTCTAAGAGCCTGGTAGGATAATCCATGAAGTGTGCTATTGAGCCATCATTTTAAAATAATGAAAATATGTACACCCTGGAAAGAAAAGTCTCCAAAAGATATTATGAAAAAGATCAATGTGTAAAATTATGTGTGTGGCATATTTCCATTTTTGGAAATAAATAAGCATATTTTAAACTGGAAGAATACCCCAAAATTATACTAGTTGTTCATTTTAGGGAGAGATGCTAGGTTAGAGGGAGTGATTTTCCTTCCAGTTTTCTATGTTAGTACTGTTTAATTAAATTTAAGTCAGTTATTTTAAATTGATGAACACATATGGATTAATTTAAATATCATCTTATTATCTCATTCAGAACAGCTCAATCCCTCCTTTCGGTTATGAGACAATGTGCGGCTATTAGAATAAGATCCAAAGTCCTCACCATACCTGCCTCGGCTTCACACGCCAAACTCCTGCCACCTGGCCTTTCTCCTGCCCCCCGCCCCCCACGCTCCCCCCCACTCCCGCCTGGCTTGCCAACTCTGTTCCCAAACCAGACCCTTCAAACTTGCTCTTCCTTCTGCTTTGATTCTCTTTTACAGCTGCTTCACCTCATTTGGGTTTTGGTTCAAATATCGCCTCTTCAAATATGCCCTCTATGACCATCCTATCCATGCCAAGCCCTCTAGTTACCTCAGTCACTCTCTGTCTCATTGCCCAGTTTTATTTGCTTTGCAGCTTTTATCGATCCTTGAAATTATGTGCGCACTCTTATGTGTGTGTGTTTGCCTTCCCTGCCAGAACATTTGCTGTATGAGAGCAATGGCTTGTTCTGTTTGGTTTGTTGCTATCACTTCAATGCCTAATAATAAGCACTCAATTAATGAATGCATGAGTGAATAAATTAAAAATAAATTAAGGGAGTCAGTTACATGTACTCCTAGGTCTCATCTATAATCCAGGAGTTTATCAAGAATAGCTTCCTTCCTAAGAGGAATTTATGTGTCAACGCTTAGAAAACAGTTATTGTGTTTTCAGTATTTATGCCACATATGAGGCCTGTCTAGAAAAAGTCCAGCCACTGTTAGTATAACAAGGATAATTTGTGCAACATCAATGTAATCTGGTAACCTTGGAATCAAAGGAGAGTAGACTGGAATGCACATGTGTGAACAATGACGACTTCATTGTAGTAGTCAGTGGGGATGGTAGATGCTATTGAGTCAGCATGTGCACTGTGTGGCCATCGCATTCAAAATGACTGAGTGACTAGAGCAACCAATCTGCATCAAATGTGATAAGCTTGAACATTCCTCCACAGAAATTATTCGGATGATTCAGAAGTCTTTTGGAGATGATGCAGTGAGTACAGCACAAATAAAAGTGTGGCACAAACATTTCAAAGATGGTTCAATAATCTGTTGAAAGTGACCCACGTTCTCGAAGGCCTGCAAGAAGGAGAACACCTGAGAATGTTGAACGCGGTGTGCGGGCTGCAATCAACAGAGATTAGCAACTGACAGTGTGAGAACTGGAAGCCGATCTGGGGATTCCAAAAACTACTGTGTCCAAGGTTTTGATGCAGGATCTTGGCATGAAACGTGTTGTGGCAAAATTTGTTCCACAGCTTCTGCTGCCAGAGCGGAAGGAACATTGTGTTGCAATTGCTAATGACTTGATTCAAAGCGCTACCAATGAACCAGATTTCCTCCAGAAGGAAATAACCAGAGATGAATTGTGGGCCTACAGCGATGATCCAGAAACGAAGGCCCAGTCATCCCAATGGAAGTCACCTGGCTCTCCACGCCTAAAGAAGGTGTGGCAAAGTCGCAGCAAGATCAAGACCATGTTAACTGTGTTTTTTGGTTGAAAAGGTGGTGTCCACCATGAGTATGCCCCTCCAGGCCAAAACAATGAATAACAAGTACTACCTCGATGTTCTTCGTGGGGTGAGAGGTGGAACAGGATGAGAACAGCGGCAGCTGTGGGCAACCGGTGATTGGCAGCTCCCTCATGACGATCCACCTGCTCAGGCGTCGCGCCTTGTGCAGGGTTTTGTGGAGAAATATCAGATCAGCCAGGTAACTCAGCCCCCCTACACCCCAGATCTAGTGCCCTACCACTTCTGGCTTTTCCCAAAACTAAAATCACATTTGAAAGGGAAGAGATTTCAGACCATTGATGAGATTCAGGAAAATACGACAGTGCAGCTGATGACAATGGGGAGGACTGTGAGGTCCCAAGGTGCCTGCTTTGAAGGGCACTGAGGTGTCATTGTCCTGTGTACAATGTTTCTTGTATGTTCTTCAATAAACGTCTTTGTTTTTCATTTTACATGGCTGGATACTTTCTGGACAGACCTCATATTTATAGGATGTAAGACTTGGAACAAGTTTTAAGAAACTTGCTAGAGTAACAATAGTGATAACCCTAAACAATCGAACCATTGCTGTATGCAAGGTGTATGCATTGTTTTAGGCAAACCTCCCAATAACCCTGTGAGATGGATCTGCTATCAATGTAGTATTCATTGTAGGTGGGGAGAGAGATTGCCCGAGATCGTACAACAAATATTACAGTTGCTGAGTTCAGGTTTCCAGAAGACTCACGATGAGCTCTCATAAATCTCCACAGATTCTCTTGGTTAAGCAAGACATGAATGTTACAGTTTCCCCATAACAGAGAAGAAAATGGTAGGATCTATGAAGATTTTTTAGCAGAAATAGATCTGGTCAATTGAATTCTAGATTCATGCTAGTACATAAAGCCTTGTTTTTCTCAACACCTCTGTATCCATTTAATAGAAACATCCAAATAAAGCAATTTTAATTTTCTGTTTATAGTGATTACTGGTGTTTGAGAGTAGTTTATGCCAGGGACAGATGGGAACCCCCCTCTCCGGCCAGCCCCTTTGTCCCCCTCCCCTGCCCCCCACCAGCCCGTGCCACTGCCAGTCTCGTCACTTTAAACTGCAGTGAGGGACAAAACTTAATCAACGGTGTGGAATTAAAACCCAATAGTTGCCTTGCTCTCAGAACAAATCCCACCGTGTCTTCCATTCCTTCTTCCCATCACAGATGCCAGCAACACGCGCCTCCAGGCCTCTGCCATCGTCCCGACTGTTAGCCACACACAGTTGTCTGTGTTCCCTGACCTGACCAAGCCAGGTCACTCCAGGTAACGACATCTCTGTTTGTGTTGGCTTGCATCTCCTTTCCGAGAAGAGGTCAGACATGTTAGGTCCTGACACTCCTTCTAGCCTTGAGCTCTGCCCTATTCTCATTCGGTCAGTGCTGAGAATAATCAAAGCAGAATGGATGAAGCAAAAACTTGAGAGGGCGAGTCCATTTTGAAAGGTCTGCTGAGGTCCGAAGAGAGTTTATTGCAGAGAGTAGCAGAAATGGGAACTTATAGAGATAGGGTGAGGCCTATATTAAAAGTCAACTTCCTCTAGACAGTCTGGACTATATTTTCACCCGAGAATTTTAAGCAAGGGTGTCTGAATTATGGTCACCTTGGTGATAGTGTGGAGGATGGGTGAGAACCAAGGTTTTAAAACTCTTCAGTGGAACCAAAAAGCACATTGGAGGTGCTAAGGGCAGTCTCCCAGCGTTTAATTTCAATACAGTTTTTTAAAGGTAATACCATATTTTAAAGCTGTAATTAATATGCCAATCAGTGATATAAATATGTACGTTCACCCTGCAAGCTAGAAAGAAGGGAAAGTGTAGAAAGGGTAGAAGCAGCCCACCATGATAAATGCAGGCTGGTATTCGTGTCTCTGTCATGAACGCTCAGCACGTGAGGTTGACTGGGAGTTCCCCGAGACCAGTGGTCACTGAGTGGGTGAGCACCAAACTATTTCATCGCAAAGCTAGTGGGCATCTCAGAGTCCTGCCCAACTTCCTGGGAGGCATGGGCCACCCACACTAAGCCCTTGCCTTCTCGCGATGGTAACTAAGCCCATGGACCAG
The DNA here is from genome assembly GCF_021234165.1 of Pteronotus mesoamericanus. Taxonomy (NCBI): domain Eukaryota; kingdom Metazoa; phylum Chordata; class Mammalia; order Chiroptera; family Mormoopidae; genus Pteronotus; species Pteronotus mesoamericanus. The sequence continues at coordinate 956,335 of NW_026555123.1, forward strand.
TCCCAGGGCAAGACTTCATGGAGACTTGCCAGCAGGCGTGTGACTGCTGCCACTCTGAAAATTAATAGCAAATACTTTTCTTTAAAAAAAAATGCACATAATAAGAAGTTTGACTATTGCAGACTTCACAGTATTAAGAGATGTTGCTGGGTTAACTCACTTGTGTGTGTTCAGCTGAGAACAAAGTTCCTCTGGATGCTGTTGAGCGTTTATTTGAAGTTCTTATGAAAATCTATTTGGTCAGGGAGTTCATTGCTCTATACTGGTTTTGATTTTGTGCTTGCTTATTGTTTTTGTTGTGGATGTTTATTTATGGGTTTAACCCATCCAATCCTGTGAGAATATTCAAGTCAGATTATTGTTTCCAGACCCAGGCTTTGCAATGCCACGCCTGGCAGCTGGACAGGCGCCTGGCACGCCTTCAGCACCAGACGCACGGGAACAGTTGACCCTGTGATACCTGCAGAGGGACTCAAATACTCTCGCCGCGTCTTCTGCAGCCAGGGTCAGCCAGGCTGCTCTTTCTACAGGTCTATTTTATGTTGGACAGTTTTACATTTGACAATGTTGCTAGACAATTTCAGTGCTTTCTTTTTTTGGTTTTATTTTATCAACAATGTCTATTTTTAACAGGAGAGGTAAAATATTGACTCTTAACAGTAGAAATGGATTTCTTATTTTAAACGGAAAATCTAAGATAGCATTTGACGATGGTGTAATGAGGATGATTAGGCTGAGTAAGATACGGTAAGTTGTAACACAAAGTAATTTTGCAACTCATGGTAAATACCTTGAAAACAGAATAGAACAGAAGGGGGAGAGATTTGTTATTGTTTTTTTCCTTTGTTTGTTTGTTTCCCTGCCCTAAGTTATGATAGGAAATACGCTGCCTTTAGATCTGGGCAGGGGGCGCTCTGCCCTGGCCCCAGGCTGTAGGGGGCCCTCCTCCTGTCCTCTACGCTGCATCCCTCTCCGTGGAGCAAATGAGTCCTTGGAATCAAAGAGACAAGCCCAATGGGAGCCCCACTTTTTTCCAGAGCATAGTCCAGGTGTCCCGGCTCCCCGCATTCCCTGCCCTCGAACCCAGATCCAGGACCTGCCTGGGGAGCTGAGCTGGCTCCGTGCTTCCGAAGGAATTCTAAACTGCTGGTGTGTACACCCCCGAGGACTGAGGGGTGGTGGCCCAGGGGTGACTCTTTATTGGGTGTCTATGGAGCTTTGGCAGAGAGCCGAGGTGACCACACACCATTAAAAGCCCCTCGGGCTGTGGAATGGAGCCGGGGTGGGGTGGAGAAGAAGGTGGTCAGACTGCAGACTGGGGCCACTTGTTCCTGTGTCACCGTGCGCCAGCCCAGGACTCAGGGGAGTCCAGAGTTCAAGCTCCAACCCAGCCGTCCACATCGGTTTAAGAGTGTATATGCAACATGATACACATATTTATTTAATAGTTTGTTATTTTAATAACTTCCAATTATTTAGAAATACAGTAAGTAAGCCTTCATTTGAACTCCTATTCCAGATCCTGCCAGGATCAAGGGCGTGCTTATGTGTGATTAAGTTCAAATCATTCTTACAGTAATCAGATAGACAGGTACAATTGTTTCCTCTACTTCATAAAAGAGAAAAACTGAGGTAGAAAAGGCTAAACAGCCACCTGAGGCGGGCTTCGAGCAAGGGGACTGGCTTTGACGACCTAAAGTGCTTTCTCTTAACCACTCTGCTGTGCTGCTTCCTAAAAATGTGTGTCGACAATTCCCACAAGAAATTCCCAGCTGACAAGAAAGTAGATGGTACTAATGTGCTGGGATTCACCTTTGATAGTGATGAAAATTGCCAAAACCCCACGATATATTTTATGTTGCAAAATGGTAAATATTTTGCACAGCCCTTGCAGTCACAATGCCATTTTGAAAGAAGGCTTCCAGCACAGGAAAACGAGACTCTTATCTCATCATCATCGACTGAATGATTTAATCTTTTCAAAGAAACATGTGCCTTTTAAAACAGTGTTGGACAACTGCACATACATTGTTGGTTTATTGGGCACAGTCTTAAAAGGCAAATTCTTCAGTTTTCTGTAACCACATTGGCAGTGAGTTTCAGAAATTTCCCTTTTTGTGCCAATTTAATAAATACCTTTGGGCGAGGTACTGAATTAAATATTTCAAATGAAACCGTAGAACACTACCTTTTTAAATTTGGTTTCTGATAAAGTAAATCCTTTAGCTATATTACTCCTTAAACAAAGTTGAACATCTTGCATGCCTCACCAACATTTTTAAAGAGCCAAACAGATTTAATTTAGCAAAACTTTGCCTATAGCTACAGATAAAGTGTAAGAAATGAAACTGAAACATAGGAACCTAACATTAAGACAAAATAAATGTGACTGCCTTGAGACATGGGATGGCTATCTGACAGGTAAATGCTGAAGTATTTGAAAATGTAACAAATACAGGGTCTGGCAGAAGGAAGGACTGCGTGAGTGTGGTGGGTAGGGTAATAATATGGGTGTAATAATTTATTGTTTTAATTTGAACATTTCACCTAAAATGTCATGTGGTATGTTTGAATATGATATTGTTACGTAACACAATTACATGCCAATGGTTTTATAATCAAAAAGTGGCGTTATTTGTGCCAGATCTTGTATATGGTATTGGCTATTTCATAGTGTTATAAATGCACTTAAACATAATTTTCTGCCCAGTTGCAAACATTTTCCCAGCCATGCGTATGGGAGGGGAGCGTTCTCACTGTTCCGGCTCTCTGTAGTCACCCACAGTCCCCAAACTGCATGCCTGCTGAGGGACTGTAAATGTGTAAACCTGGTCATAAGACTTACAAACAAACTTTCTCATACCCTTTTAAGCTTGAGCCTATTGAAATGAACAATTTGCCCATGTAAGTTAGTTCTTGATCGTATGAAGCCAAAGGAAAACACAGAAATGTAGTAGTTGATGTTGAGGCTGCAACCAGCTGTCCCCCATAACCGCTCCCGCTAATCGCTATGGTAACGTGTTCATTGTGAAGGTGAAGCTTTTCTAAGATCGTACTTACAAACTATCGGGGTTTTTTTTTTGTTTTATTTGCAAGCCCTTGTGGCGCTTCCATCAAGATAAGGCTCTTAAGTTCAAATACTAAACGAGAAAACAGAGACCAAAGCTGCCGGGGCAGGGCCAGAGCGGAAGGGCGGGCAGGGAACGGCGGAGAAGCTGGGGAGCAGAGGCCTAATGAAGGCCCCCCGTGATTGTCTCTGTCCGGGAAATGTCCCCCATGCAACCCTCTTCCTGCAACTACCGTGAATTTATCCTGCTTTACAGAGAGAAGACCAGGTAACCACTAAAGGAATCGCCACCTGCATTCTAAGACCCAGTAGTACACACGTGTGAACTGGGAGTGGCAGAAAGAGAAGAGAATCGGGACCAATGTTTTTATTTAGGTTCCTGAAAGTTGCTGCTTATGGGCGCTCCATCATGCCTGCATTTGGCTTTGTTCTGATCTAAACACATTTGTGTCTTTTTCTCAGAGCTAATAGCTTATATCGCCTCCCAGACAGGACAATTTTCAGTGCTTCCTCCTGCCTACTCATAACAAACATTCATTCAGAACTTTACAGATGAATGTAATAAGCACAGACAAAACCCAATAAACAAAAACAAACACAAAAAAAACACTTAATCTTTTCCCATTTGTCTCACTTGTCTACTCAAAAGCAAGGTATGAAGTCTTGACATTCCAAAACTAGGAAGAACTGGAAGAGAATCAGTCTCGCTCTCCTCTGGACAATCTCTCGTGCACACGTGTCTTGAAGCGGCCTGGCTCCTCCTTCCACGCGCACTGACTCAGGGATAAGCCCCCCCCCCCGCATATGGCTACTAGGTCAGCTCACTCAGCTCATTTCACTGCCACAGTTCTGTTGGTTAGAACACTACTTTTTTTTTTTTAATTATAGAATAATGTTACATATGCATTCAGAAATGTAGAACATGACTCTTTTTAATTTTAGAATAGTACTCCATATGCATTGAGACATTACATATGCACATCACCTTACATTGTTGTTTTCCCTTTAAGTCTGAAGAGAAGTGACAAGCTGAACAAAAGGATTGCTCTGAAGGTCAAAAAAAAAAAAGTGTGAATATGGCCTCATGCTTTCAAACTCAAGTGGCCATAGACTGTGTACAAACCTTTCCCTCTTGACAAGTTCCTAGTGCTGAATGGGATGGCTAGTCAGGAGTGTCTCAAGTATTCCACTCCCTCTTTGCTAAGAAAGAGGATCATTTGCACTTGGACTGAGAGGACTGCTTTTGCCTCTCCCTTTAGCGATGTCTACGTGCAGGATGTGAAGCTGAAACCTAAAATGGTGTCTTGAATAGCACTATTTCGAACCCCACTTTGCTGACTGTGAGGTAATTAACCAGAGGTGGCTGAGAAGAACTTGAGCGTGCCTAATAACTGATTTTCCTAACTTAGATAGCCTGTGTGAGCTAACATAGAAATTGCATTTACTTTTATTCCTATTAATGGGTCTAATGAGCTTCTTACTCAGTGAGTATACTTTTCACCTGACTTAGTAAGTGAGGTATTATCTGAGACAAAACAGCTCAGAGAGCATTTATTTACCAGATGGGGAGGATAAGGCAGGGGGATCACATCCCCGCCTGGATGGGGTAGGATGTGCTGCGCCTCTCCTTTGGTTTCTTAGCAGCCACTAAATCCTGCGTGCGTCCTATTGCTGGCTGACAAGAACCAGAAGCCTCTTCCCACAAGTGACTGATGGCAGATGGCTCAAGCCACGGAGATGCTGAGCCGCAGACTTTCATCTGCCCCTCCAAATTGAGTCGTGACAAAGTGTGCCTTCACACACTGCTTCAATTTATGTGTGGTGTGGACCATGGCTGGTCTAATTTAAAGGTGGACTACCTGCCTGGCTGTATGCTGCTCACTTTCAATAAGTTAAACATGGCATGAATACAACGTATTAACTTAGTGTGTTTCAATTTTAAGGGCAGTAACTAATGTGAATCTAGGAAGACATAACATTGAAGTAAATTGCGACAACGGTAGATTAACAAAGTGTTTCACGGGTAATGAGTGAAGGGAGCAGTTAGAGAGAAATGAATGGGATAAACATGAATAAATATTTGAGGAAGAAGAGTAATACACTTTAAAGCCTTAAAAATTTGAGTACACCTACTGAAATTTAAGTAATGGTATATTGTTACTGACTTTTGGGGTTTGGATGTAAAATTGCAGAGGGGGTTGGTTTTATTTAATTCTGAGCTTTATCTATCTACCCTTCTATCTATTCACCCATCCACTCTCCATCTGTCCATCTGGTCACTTATTTTGAAGTGTTCTTTGCTTATCTTAACCATTTATCATATAGTCCACAATTAATTTTTTTTTTATTGAAACTTGATAATTGAGGGAAACTGCTCAGAAGCAAGCATATTGCCTAGGATTTGCATTCCGAGGAAGCCAGCTGGTGGGAAGGCCTGTCTCAGTGGGTGGGTGGCAAAAGTAATACAAAAAAAAAAAAAAAAAGGAAAAATCTTGTCCTGCAGTTTGTGTGAGCCCATAAAGTTCTTCCTCTCTTTAAAGAGCTTGTCATCACCTTGTTTTCCACAAGCTCTTTGGGGGACAGAAACTGGAAGCCATTATCTGACTTCAGAATTGCACCATCGCCCAAAGGCAGGAAGAAAAAGTGGGAACAGCTTTGTGGACTTGCTGTCCAGGTGCGAGTGTACAGGAAGGTCTTGTGGCCCCTAACTCGAGTCAGCTAAGAGTGTCTGAGAAACCCCAACAAGTGGGCAAATTAAATAAAACCCATTAAGTTTGTTGGTTTATAGGCCGTTTGTTATTCAAGGGCCCAGCAATAAAATAAATGGTCTGTCGTCTCCCTTGTAGGTGATTCCATGAGCCTGAAGACTCACCAGGCTGTTTTATATGAGACTTAATGCAAAATATATGTCAATGACCTTTATCTGAAGAGTGGCGTTCACTTTAATTAACATGTGAAACGTGCCTCAGTGAAAATCCAGCACCTTAACACGGTGTTTTCAAACCAGAATGAGCACGGGCAGCTGCGTTTTGGTGTAGTTGTACATACTCTTTCCATGTTAATGCCTTGAAAAAGAGAGGGAATGTTTCCTTACTAAAGGAAGAGCCAAGCAACAATGCCACTCCAATCCAAATATGATGCATGAAAGGCGATCTCAGTGGGCAGTCTCTCTTTAGTAGGGAATTCACTGCTTTCAAACCTCTTCCAGCCATGATTCTGTGAGCTCATTCTCGAAGATTCTGTGATATATGATGTGAGCCCAGTGGATTTTATTGAAATTGGGGATAGCGGGGCCCAATTCCTTGACTTATGGGCATTGACAGCATTATTTGATTTCACCCAGGAATTTAGACTCAGTAGGTCTGCTAGAGCCTGGGAATGTATATTTTTATAAATACATTTTATAATATATTTTATAGTCCAGGCATATCTGGAAATCCTGCCAATCAAACCTTTGCCAGAGTGTCTATTTGATTTGTGACAAATTTGTGAACTGAATGAAATATGAGTGATTCAATGTGCCGTCCCAGGTCCTAATGGTTTTGACTCCTCTATTGCTTGTTTAGAAAATGCTGCCTAAAAATAATTCCTATCTTCCCTATACTTTCTATGTCTAGAAACCTATTTATCCTTTTGAGTGGAAGCAAATGCCACCACCTCCAGGTGGCCTCCCATGATCATAAGAGCTGGAAGTAACCTCTTTCTACAGACAGGAACTGGTCTTCTATGAATGTGAGTTCACTAATAGGCTTTTTGGAGTGATATGTGTGTCTATTTGAACGTCTTTGAAAGTCCTGTGGAGTCTGCCAGGTGGGTTTTCTCAAGGATGTGATCATCCTGAGGATAAAAGCATATTTTCTAATAAGAGTTTTTGTGTTAAATATGTTAATAAGAATTCTTTAGGTAGCATGGCAGAAAAATTAGGACCACGAAGTTCGAAGCCAGGTTGCCTATATTAAGACCCCAGCATCATTACATACAAGCCATTTGATCTGGGCCAAGTCGCTTAATAGCTCCTGCCTCATTTCTTCATCTGCAAACTGGGGATAAGTATACTGCTCACCCAATAGTGTTATGATGAGGATTAAATGAGGTAATTTACATAATGTTTGGACTAACACATGGCATTTCACAATTGCACTTTCAGATATTTGCTACTGTTATTTGCCACGACGGGTTAGTTTTTATACTATGAATTCTCAGAATTAGTTCATCCATTTTCTCTCTTCACACTGACTGAAAGTAGATTTAAAGCCAAGTTTGTGAGGTGACCTTAATTAGGGATGGGGCATTTTTAGCCTTGTAACTGGCCCAACTTTTTGTCTCCTCTATACATTGTTTACTTCGCGCTTCATTTATGCCATCCCGAATAATTTTATAAATTCATAAAATCTTAACTTTTTTTGTGGAGAAGGGTAGAATAAGTAAAAATAAACACATGCACATTTTTTCCTTTATTCTGCAATTTGAACTGCACATGAAATACGAAGGAATTAAGGGATAACCTCATTCTAGGAAAAAGCAGAATATGGAAACTTGGCATTTAAACAGATGAGTCTGAGAGGGAAGAAATACGTAGAAAGAAGGAGGGTCACTCTTCATTAGCGGACAGTGTTGTCCCCACTTTGCTTTGCCGTCCTTTGGAGGAATACACGCAGCGTATGCAGTGCAGTTCTCCGGTGCGGTCACCCAGGTGATCCTCTGTAGGCGGACCCTGCCTTTGTGACGGGGAAGGAGGGGTCAGGATCTCCGAGTGACGTCATGGTGAAACTAGCCCGACATTTGGAAGCCGGACGCCATAGCCTTGGAGTAGCCTCTGGGCATGCGCAGCGCTGCTAGTCAGGAGGTTGTGTGTTTTGTTTGTTTTCTCCAATTTGTTGAGCAGCATTTTTAAACGGCTGTCTCATGCTGACAATTTTAACCATAAGAACAACAAAAATAACCCTCTTCACCCCCTTTATAAATAGCACTGGACAAGTAGGGCTGGATTTCCACACTTGAGCTCTCTCAAAGGCTCACAGGGCTTCTGTGAACCACGGACCTGCGTCTTTACGAGAGCCCTTTGTGGTTCGTGGTGTCTTCTGGGCTCCCTGACCAATGTATAGCCTCGTTACTCAGCCATCTCAGTTCAGTAAGTACTTTTTTCAGCCGTAGCCCCATGTCCTAACAAATGGAGATTTCTCTTTATTTCCTCATAACACCCTGTTGCTGGAGTGCTGCAAATTCCAGCTTTGGAAAAGGTCTCTCAACTCCAATGACTCATGCCTCTAATTTTCATTGAACAGGGCTATTTACCCAGAAGACTGACACTGTGTGAAAACTGGTGACAACATGTTGGGTGGGGAGGGTGAAGCTATCAGGGATGGCAAATATCTGAGGACTAGAACTCCTACCAAGTGACAGTCAGTCCAACCTGGAGGGGGATTCTGCACCTGGAAACCAGGCAAGGAAATGTGAGCATCACACATGAATTTAATTGCCTGCTATTTTACTCTATGGATATATTTTTCTTATATGTTGATCCTATATTTTCTGTCTATGAGTTAGTACAAAAATCAAGTAAATCTGTCAGTTCAAAAATGTGTTATTATTATACAGGATTTACAGGTAAAAGAAGTAATTCCAGAATTTATACCCTGGTACACAAAAAAGTGGAATTGGAAAGTTGTGCATAATAAGCTACACATTAAAGTAAAAACATAACCGCTCAGTGAAAGAATTATGCTAGGATAAAAATGACAGTTGGATAAAATTGTAATGATATTCCTGGATATTCATGGTAGGCACTTAAATAATTACTATGTGGAACAAAAAGATCTGGAAGTATTTTAAGAAATTCACTAAATATATCAAAATCTTGGCTACTAAGACATTATTTCATCTCTTATTTTTCAAGTCCTTACAAACACTTTAATTGTAGGTCAGAAATTTTACATGGTCCATTTGGAATCTGGGAGAGAGTTCTTGATTTCTAAATGTTAGTGGTCTTACAAAATTTCTTGCTTTGCAAATAAACTCTATCCTCTGCCCTATGTTTAGCTAAACAAGAGTAATAAATGTTTGGGTATAGGATCTTGCTTTTGGAGTTCAGCCTCAAAGAAAAATTTTATCAAAGAATAGAGTTTGGAAAATAATATTGAAAGTACTTTGAGCATCTTTACTTTCAGAAATTTCACTGAACTTCTCCCACCTTTTCCCCATGTATCTGGCCAAAGTGAAGGTTTAAATGTTCCTTGTTTCTGATGACAGTGAAGACGTCAATGCTGTCACCGACTTCTCTTTATATTTTTTACTTTAAGTGCTAGACGTTTCTTTTCTTTATAGTTTTTAGAAAGTAAAGAAGGGGGAGTGACATACAGCACAAAGTATGGATTTTAAAAGACAGAGGTAGATCTCTGAAAGGTAATTTATATCTTCAAATGCAAATATCTCTCTGGTCTAAAATCTTAAGTTTTTTTATAGTAAATAAAATGTCAAATCTATTTGATTATAAAATCTGAGCATAATGTCTCATTAAGAAAGTTTTAAATGAAATAAATATATACATATCCATGTTGATGGAAATTTTAAATACTTATTGCTATTTATTAAAACACATTTAGAAAAGGAATTAAACACACTTTGCAATTTCAAAATACAAAATAATCTGAAGCCCAATCAGAGCCACTTATGTAAATTATTTTGACAACCACTTACCAATTTAGCGGGTATGCCGTTATTCTTAGAAGAATGCCTTGTGAAAACTTATGATTGTGATATAGAAGGAAAAGATTATACACCCTGGTTGGAGAGCCAGTGCCTCTCCTCAGATATGGAGAATTCTGCTTTCGGCCATAAAGTCTGAGCACCCAGTGTTTGAGCCATTCGTGCTCACAGAACAAACCCACGGTTCTGATAGCACTAAATCTGATCACAGCCCACTTATTGGTGGTTAAGCATCTTATGGGGGGGAAAGTTCTCATTCTTTCTACTCACTTTTGGATCCTAACTGTACCTTACATCTTTTCTGAAATTTCTGGGCATAAATAGGGCCCCGTTAATACACAGCCCTATAGATCTTTCTACATTATGATTATATATGCTAATTACATCTGTTATTTAGCATTTCTTTTCTAAATGGTGAGAAAAGCAACAATGAAGCATGATCAGCCTTTTTGTGTTTTTGGCTCAATGTCTTAACAACATCAACACCAATACATACTGATTGAAATCAAGAACTTGATTAAATCTTGCATTGTGAATTCTAGACAGGTGCCTTGGATGAGTACCTTAACCTCTCTAACTTTCAGTTTCCCTATCTTGCTAATGGGTGTAATACTAACCTCATACATTGCTGTTAGTATTAAGTAAGATAAGAGTTCCTACCAATAAGACCTGGAATATAGGTATTACTAAATAAATGCCATATTTTCTCTTCTGATTATTCTCATACTCTGTCTTTCTTTTTCCACAGCCAGACAGATATATATTATTTACAACTAATGTCACTTTTTGTCCTTGATATTATGCTATAGTGTACCATTCTGTGCTTTATTTGCGTATGTTTCCATTATTTCTGGGGGGAAAAAGATATTTAAAGAGGGAGGCTATACTTCCTCGTGCTCTACCATGTCACGTTAACAGAGTGTTGGATGCATAGGAAATGTTGAACACACCCGCTTACCCATTGGTGGACGTAGGCCAAGGCTTCTTAAAGGCTAGTACTGGTGACATATAAATGTTCTTGGTTGTATTCTCATTATTATGGGTAAGAGTTGCTTATGAAAATCACATCTCTAATGGTAACTATTTGGGGAATAGAGGATGGAAGTTGTGATTAGAGAGGAAGAAATCATCATTTCTTAAAATGAAACATTCTATGCTGTAAATAGTAATATTTACCAGTAAACATCCTCTGAGCACAAGTTAAAAATATTGCCATTTCCAGTAACATGTCCCCATCTGAACTGCTAATTCCATTATAGAGTTTGAGGAGCTGCCAGGGATGCCGCAATAAAATTCTCACTAGAAACGTACTAATGGGAAGTATCTAGAGAAGGTTTAAAATTTTGTAATGCACCAAAACATTTACATTAGTTGCACATAAATTTCTCTTGCTTTTATCTCATAAAGCTTCAGGAGAGGAAACTTTTAGTCCATCTGCAAAAACAGGCAATTTATGGTTTGAAGATTATAGACATACAGCAAGTTGTGATTCCAATTGTACTGGGGAGAATCATTCATTTCCTGGTAGTATTTACCACGTTTTTGACAGGCTATCCATCTAATAATTGAAAGCCTATAGAAGTAGCTTATATATTGTTTTCAAATAGGAAATAATTTAAACATGGTTTCATTTATTCACCACAAAATATTTTGTTTTTCCTCTCTCCCCTGTCTAGATATATAATATGAATGTGGATGTAGTTTCCATTAAGACTGGAAAAGTAGATTTGTAATACAATTCAGATACTAATATAAAAATCCATAGAAGGCCACCTTCTTTGTAAATTGGCCTATGTTTGCCGATAATATTGCTAAAAGCTAACGTAAACTCTCGGGCGGGATGTGAAACTTGCCTACGACAGATTGGAAGGAGGGTTCTGGAACATCTCAAAGGTAAAAGAAAATAGGACCTGACAGATGAAAGAGCCCTGAGTGTGCCCGCCTTCCTCCAACTGCCCGCATCAGGCGGCCGACGCACCCTCGCCCTTGGGAAAGACAGGCCGCTCCCTGCGACGGCAGCCCCAGAGCCTGCTGATGTGGCCAGCCGTTAGGGAGGAAGAAGGCGAAATGTTTATTTCCCCTGTCACTATCCCGAAAGAAATAGACAGCTCTTGGCCAGGGGGTTATCTTAAAAAAGCTTCATTAACACAAAGAAGCAAGTTGCAAAATAACAACACGGGGACTGGAAAGCCTAAACGCCTGAAAAGTAAGGCATCTGGCTAAAGCGTGTATTTACTGGGTAAGTGTCATCTCCTTTGCAATCTTGGCTTGTTTTTAACAAAGAACATATTGGGTCACATTCATCTCTGATTAGATGAAACTTGAAAAAAGTTTCTGGATTGTTATTTTCTTAATTTGTTGATTTGAACATTTAGAAAACTTTTTTACATTCATTTTCTTAGGCAAAAATTTCATCGAATGAAATGCACCTATATTAAGTATACAGCTTCATGAGTTTTGAAAAAAAAAAACAAATGCCTTTATAAGCACCATCCTGATAAAGATATAGCACACATCCATCATCTCAAAAAGTTTCCTGTATTTCTGTTTTTATTCAATCCCACTCCTTTTTCCCTGACCCCAGGTAAACACTCATCTGCTTTGTTACATTTAACTCTGCCTCTTCTAGATTTTATGAAATGGAGTCAGCCAGTAGGTTCTCTTTTGTGCCTGGCTTCTTTTATTCAGTATAATGCTTTGAGCTGCACCCCCGCTGTGTCTGTCGGTCGTGTGTCCCATTTCCGTTGCTAAGTACTACTCTCATTGCATGGCGGTTGCACAGCCTGCCGCAGACCCGCTCGTGGGTGGACATCCGCTGTGTACGTGAAGCTGCTCTGAGTCTGCACATCTTTTTCTAGGCATATGTTTTTATTCCATGGAGTCAAGACCTACAAGAGGAATTGCTGGATCACATGACAGGTAAATTTTTCATTACACAAGAAATGACTACATTGTTTTCCAGAATGGTTATACCGCTTTCCATCTCCCCCAAAACATATATAAGTTTAAATTCCTCTACATAGTTCACTGACACGTGGTACTTCCAGTCTTTAACATTTTAGTCATTCTAGTAGATATGCAATGGTAACTCATAGTGGTTCAAATTTACATATCCCTCATGAATAATAATATTGGCCATTTTTCATGTGTTTTATTTGTGCAATGTATCTTCTTTGGTGAAGTGGCTATTAAAATAATTTACCCTAATTATTGGGTTATTTGCATTATTGTTTAGTTATTCTTTATAAGACATATGTGTTGTGAAGAATTTAATAATCTATGATGTCTGATTTTGTAAGGGTGTCTTTCAAAGCAGAGACCTTTTAATAGAAGTAAAGTATAATTTATCCTTCTTTAAATCTTAGTGATTTTGGTTTCTTATTTAAAAAATATAATCAGAAAGTTCTTCTATGGTTATGTCTAGAAGTTTTATAGTTTTAGCTCCAACATTTAAATTTAAAATTGATTTCAGGTTAACTTTGGTATATGGTGTGATGTAGGGTTGAGTTTCATTATGTTTCACTTAGGATATCCAATTGTTTCAGGATCATTTGTTAAAAAGATTTCCTTCAAACTTAGAACTACAACTTTAAGCATCTTTGTCAAATATATATATACTGACATGCCCTAGCTGGATAGCTCATTTGGGTGGAGCACCATCCCATACACCAAAAGGTAGTGGGTTTGATCAGGACACATACTTGGGATGCAGGTTCGATCCCCAGTTGTGGGGTGAATTCAGGAGATAACCGATCAACGTTTCTCTCTCACATTGATATTCCTCTCTCTTCCTCTCTTCCTCTTTCTTTAAAATCAATGAAAAAAAAGTCCTTAAGTGAGGATATATATGTTTATTCACCCAACGAGATTATACACACACACAGACACTCGCAGTATATTTAAAGGTCCATTTCTCAGTTTTCTCCTCTGTTTCATTGATCTATAGGTCTATCCTTGAGCAAATCCTACACTGTCTTGATTACTGTAGCTTTATGGTATGTCTTTTAAAAAGGCAGTGAAATTTCTCTACATTTGTTCTAACTTTTCAAAGAATAGCTTTTGGGTTTTTTCTTTATTCTTTATTTTTTCTTTATTTTTTGAAAGTTTCTTTAATTTGTACTTTTTGTTACTTTGTTCTTTCTACTCATTTAGGATTTAATTTTTACTTCCACTTCTTAAGTTGAAGCTTAGACAATTTTACTTTAAATGCCACTTTATATACACCCTATGAACTTTCATCTCTTTCTTCCATTAGAATTGAATTTAAAATATTTTCTAATTCTTTTGTGATTTTTGCTTTTGCCTTATAGATTATTCAAATTTGTATTTTTAACTTCAAAATATTTTAGGGTTTCCTGGTGGTTTTGATTTCTGACTAGATTCATTATAAAAGAACATACTGTGTATTATTTCAATTTTTAAAATTTATTGATACTTGTTTTATGCATTACTGTATAGTCTCTGCTGGTGAATGTTTCATTTGCTCTTGAAAAGAGTGTTTTTTTCCAAGATTGGTATGTGGATTATTTTACAAATAGCATATCTAGATATTCCATAGCATGTTAAAAAACATCTTACATTTATCTCTTCATTATGTTTAAGTTTTCCTTCAAATATTTAGACATATATAAAATAGCTGTTTGAAAGACCTTGTTGGCCAAATCCATTATCTCTAAATATTTTTTAATCTGTTTCCATTGACTGATATTTCCACTGTTTATAGGAAACCTTTTTCTTACTTTTACACAAGCATGGTGATATTTTGTGATATCCTAACATTATGACTCCTACGCTGTTGAGTCTCTGGATTTTCTTGTTTTCCTTTAAAGAGTGTTGAAGTCTGTTTTGACAGGTGATTAAGTTAGTTGTAGATAAGCTTGAGTCTTTTGAAGCTTGCTGTTAAAATTTGCCAGGAGCAGGGGTATCCGGAATAACCTTTACTGTAAAGCTACTTTAGTTCTACTGGTAAAGCTAGACCCTGCTAGGGTTCCTATATGTAACTGGCATGTTTACATATTCCAGTTTGTTCCCTTTGGCTGGTTAGATCTCGGGTGTCTTTTCGCTGGTGTCAGTTATTGGAATTGTTTTAGTCTATAACCCCCAGGTAGTTATTCTTTCTCTGAGAGCTACCTTTTGCTTGGCCTCATGAAGTTTCATCACAAGCGCAGCTTAGTATACAGCCACAGACTCAAAGGGATGATCCAGATTTTCGGAACTTTCCTCTGCAGACCACTTTCCTTTCTGGTCTTCTGCACTACAAGCCTTCACTGCGTTGGTCTTGTGTAACTCTGATTTCTGTCTCTCAAATCAGTTGGCCAAGCTTGCTCTGTTTGGGTCCTCCTTGCTTTCTCCTAGTCAAGACAGCACCTACAGGCAGAACCTGAGGCAGCTCTGGGGCCCGCTGTGTGTGCGCACTTTATGGCAGGGCCGGCCTGCTGTAGAATGCCTGGAAGCAGCTGTTCTGTAAATTTTGTGTGGTTTCTAGTTGTTTACCGGAGGAGAGCAAGTCCAATACCAGGTTCTATTACATACCAAAATGGAAATCTACAGGTAAACAAAGAGGGATGGAAAAAAATACATAGTGAGATTTTATTTTTATAAAGTTCAAAACCAATCAAAACTAAACTATCTTGTTATAAGATCCATGTGCAGGTGGTAAAAGTTTAAAGAAAAAAGGAAATAAGAATAATGGTGAATTCAGAGGAAAAGGTAGAATTGTGGTTAGAGAAGGGCATGCCAGTGGTCTGGGGCTGGAAATACTCTACATCATAATGTGGGTGGTGATTACGTAAGAGTTCATTTTATATTTATTCTTTGAACTATACCTATAGACTTTATATAGCACTCTGTAGGTATGGCATGTCTCACAATTTAAAAATAGTTTACCCACATACACATATATGCCTATAATGTAGAAACCATGGGAAGACAATCCCGCTTTGACCTCTACCTCCTGTTTAATAAAAGCCCCAGAATTCAGAAGCATTTGCTTCCACTCCCATATTCCAATGCAGGGTTACCCTGGATAGGGCTCCCCCAGGAGCGAAGAGACTCCTGGGAGGGAAGTGATTGCTGCGTTCTGGTGGACTTTGGGGCGACCTTTATTTTCTAACAGCCACCTTTCCAAATTTCACAGCAGAATGTCAGAATTGATTACCGAGGAGCCTGCTCACGCTTGATGTCCATGCTTCCTAATGGGGGTCACTTTGTCTCATCCTGAGTGTGTCATTTTGCACATCCAGTGTGACCTCTTAAAAGGCAAAGCTGAGAACTGAGAAAGGGGTTGCTTGAGAACCCAGGTCATGTCAATTGCATTGAAGGGAAAAAATGTGACATACCATAATTACCTAAGAAAATACTTCTTGTAATGTAGAAAATGTCCTGTAGTTTACTTAGCATTCAAGGCTTTCATGGTTAATTAACATCCAAGTACAAAAAGACCCTTTGGCTTTCTGGGAAATGTTTATATTTTCTTTTCTTCTCCTTAAAATAGTCTATTTCAGTTATCAGGTAAAGAATTCTGATTCGCAACCATGAAAAAAAAAAACAACAACGAACCACTCCCCTTTTCCTCCTGATCATTGTGATGTAAAGCTGTTGAAGTTATTCATGCCACTGCACAGCCCTGTACTCAGCGGAGCAATCACCGCCATTTGGGCTCTGGGTAAGGCGAGGCCAGACGCTCGAACCAACCCAGGGCAGCTGTAGGACAACAGCGTGAGTTCCCGCACATTGATTAGAGGGAGGTGTTAGGCACGCGAGGTTGTTCGGGAGTTATTCTGAAATTTTACATTAATCAATCCACTATACTGTGACCTTTCCAGTGTGAATTTTTACTCAAAGGAGAGGAAAATAAGGGAAGATGCTGCATTTAACCCACAGTTTTTGCTTCACTGATTCTTCACCCCCACCCCCTTTTTTGGTCTCATAAAATTGGAAAGGAAAGGATACAGCCCTTTCTAATGGTGCGTCATGTCTTCATTGTGCAATGTGCACTGCTTAAAGATATTATTCAGAGTTATTTGATGTTTCAAATTTTTATGAAGAAATCAATGAACCAATGTAGCAGGTTCAGATATTGCAGACAAGAGCTTGAACACCGTAACCCTGGCACATTTCTTGTGAATGCTTTGTGTGAAATAGTGCTATTTTATTTCAGGCATCCCTCTGGGTGAAATCCCACTAATAAGTTCAAGGACTCAAATCACATACTTCATTTCTATTCTTTACAGGAATCCTATATTTGTTATATAACACTTGACATATATTTGACTGTTAGTTTAAGAAGACTTGGACTGATGGATTCCTGTACTATTAACTAGCTTTGTGACCTTGAGCAAGTTCATTTTTTTTCCAGCTCTTTAGGGCTCCAGGAGAGTTGGAGTCAAGTGCTCCAGGGCTATGAGCTTCTCTTTGAGGTTGGGTGGGAACTGGGTGGAAGAATCACCCAGCTCCTATCTAAGTAATTCGTGCATCCTGGGCAGGGATTGCAATGAGCCTGAAGGTCACACATCCACTGTGGGTTGGGGCAGTGACCCATGGGAAGAGGAAATATCTAGCTTTACTTCCCTGTCCCTGGCCAAGGTATAGCACCTTTGCCTGGCAGCTGGTGTTTGTTGTGGGCGGTGGGGGGGAGGATGCAGTGGCCACATGCACACCCTAGACTCAGAGCACGGTCCTCGGGCACCCTTGGGTGGTCTGCACTTGGATTGGAGCATCCCTGTGCCTGAGCCAGCATGCCATTCAGTACCAAAGAGCAGAAGGCTCAGACAGAAAGACAACACAAAAGCCACCATGAAGAATCCACAGGGAAACAGAGTCTCTCTGTTTCTGACTCAGAGGCTACCAACTGCAGGCCACTCAGTGACACCTGACAAAAGAGGCCACCAAGTGCTGGCCTTACACTTCTGGAGAAAGGGCTGACTTTGGAGCTCCTTCTGGGCTCTCCACGGTGCCTCAACGGGGTTGACATTTTTAGAGGTTATGGTGCTGCTTATCCAGTCTGATCAGCAAACACTGGTGACAACATTGTGGCCCTTGTAACTAATCTATGTCATGTTTTCAGCCCTTGGGACCGTTAGCAGTTTGACAACTGTACACTGTGTATTGCAAAAGCCACTCAACCATGGGCTGATTGTCAAGTTCATTGTGCCTTCCACGCTTCTGCCATCCCTGGCATCTCCTATTGTTGGGCACTGAAATGGCTTTCTCAAAAATGTACTCAACAATATTTCTGCCCTACCTCTCACCTCTTCCTGTTATACACATGAGAATAAGACAGTTTCTTCACCAAATATGACTGTCATCTAAAAATAATCATCTCTCTGCTGCTTCCTGTATAAGGATTGGGACTAGGGGGTGTGGGTGGGGGGGGTGAGAAAGACCTATTCTGAAAACCTGGAATTCCACTCCGACCCTTCCAAGGTCTGACACTCTTTTCTTTCTCCTGATGGCAACAGGCTCAGTTGAAACATTCTCCAGGTGGCAACTCAGCCAAAAGGGGCCAAGGAGATTCAAACTTATGTCTCACTGGGCAGCTGGACCCTAGTGCTGGATTGGCCTGGTGAATGATCATAAAGGCGTTGACCACTCTGTCGAGTCCATTTTTCATTGAACTGCTCCACATGAGCCTAAATGGGGGACTAATGGGCCCTGGCAAGTTTGTGAAAGTGCCCGTGTTCCTCTTGCGCTCGACCCTTCTGGATGAACGCCGGTGCAAGTGGAAGATGAACAGAGAAAGTAAAATAGAACGGGCCGCAGTGATGTGGTGGTGGTGGGAAAAGCAACATCCCCGGCACCAGGGGCAGAACTAACTCAGACCCCAGGAGGATAGAGGAGGGTTAGAAGAATGATCTAGTCTTTCCTCTCCTGCCAGATGGCCCTGAGCACAGTTTTATCACCATTCTCCTTGACCCTCCTGAGACGGCTGTTGGAAACTGCTGGGGACAGCTCCAGCCCCTGGACTCCCCATGAACAGTCCCGGTCAGCTCCAGATGTCTTCCCTCCCCCATACCTGTAGCAGATGAGTTGGGACAGATGAGTGTCCCCTGGCTGGTGGTTTGGTCAAACAGGGCGTTCTGGATTCTCAGACAGTCCAGGAATAAGAACCAGGCTTGGCTTTTCCAACAGAACTAAGAACCATACGCCTACCAGCCGTGCAGGAGGCCACGTTGGAGGCGCTGCCATCCTGTGTCCCCCAACTAATGCAGGTGCCACCTGGGGACCCCCATAATTGTAAATGTTTTCAAGGATGCCATGTGTGACTTGGCAGAGTACTTCTTATGTGGATGCCAGACATTAAGTTGTTACTACGGTAGTGGCTGGAGTTCAATCATCCCAAAAATCACCAAGAAAGTAAGGAATTCTGTGACGCTAGCCAAATTATAAGAATGACATTTTTTAAAATCAGAAAATGCTCTGAAAGCCAGGGGAGAGTTTTCTTTTTTATCTGTCTTCTTGAAATCATGTCCTTTGTTTCTCACCAATTTTCCTTTTATTTGTACGTTAGTGTTCCAGCTTACTTTTTAATCATATAAGTCATTCCATTCCCTTACATTAGATCAGGTCAGGCAAAATGAAACTGCTCATTGAGTATGTATTCACCACTAAGAGGTGTACATTAGACACATGTTGCCATTTAAAATTAAATTAACTGAAGTTAAATAAAATTTAAAATTCAGTTTCTCAGTTGCACTAGCCATATTTAAAGTGCGTAATGGCTACTGTATTGAATAGCACAGGTAGAATACCTTCCCATCACTGCAGAAAGTTCTGTTGGCCAATAGTGATCTAGAGCAGCAACTATCCCTGTCAACCCAAATCATTTAATCACAGATAATTGTACAACGTTAAATGTGCTGTTAGTCTTCAAACCTAGGCAATGCTGCAGGATGACAATTAACTTCCTATAAATTAAATATTATAGTATTCTACTGATGTGATTGTTATAAGGGAAACTGTTATATTTAAGAGCCATATGGGAATATTTCTGTAGTCCTATTTTAACTTAGGTTTGAAACTTACATATAATAATTTATGCTGTTTAATGATTAGAAAAAAATACCTTTAAAGCTATGTTTATATCTAAATTTTGTTTTAAAGAGGGAAATTTGACACATATATGCCCCCTCATCTACCTATCCCACCCCCCACAACGGTAGTCACATAAATAAGCTCCTAGCCTTGAGCAGACAGAGTAGTTGTCTGTTTGCTCTTAGAGCTCTCTTTATCCAAGGAATACAGTATTGTTATGAACATAAATATCCAGATTACTTCTAGCTACTACCTACTATTAAAGGATGGATTTGGGGTCAATATTTATTTGAGGGGGGACAAAAAGAATAGGAAACAGCATATTCTCCTGTTTCATCCACTGAATGTGAATGGCTTGAAGACAAACAATTACAAACAACCAAGCAAATATTTTCTGGACACTCGAAGAGTGGTAACTCTTTTCTTTTGTGAAGATGAAACAATGAAGAAACAAACAAACATACAAGTACATACTTCCTGTACACTGTCAGCCTAGTGATAACAAGTTTCCTTATCAATGATATTTTACACCATTCTTGGCCTTGAGGTAGCTTCTACCACATGATCACATAAATTGGAGGATGCCCATCTTTCTATGTAGACAAAAGGTTCTCAAATGGAGAGCCTCTGCTTCCCAGGGTTATTTCCCAGTATATGGAGACATTGTTGTTGTTACAACCTGGGGGTAGGGGTGCTGCTTCTGGAATCTAGTGGGTAGGAGCCAAGGATCCTGGTAAACCTCATACAATGCTTGGGGCAGCCTCTCAAAGAATTATCTAGTCCAAAATTTCAATTGTAGCACGACTGAGAAACTGATCTAGACCAAAGATTCTTAATCCATTGTTAGTAGACTCCCACGGGGCTAAAAAATGACTCTATTAAGGGATCCAATAATTTTCAGAGATTGTATACAAAATGGTGTGTGTTTGTGTACTTATATTCTAGGGAAAGAAAGTCCTTGCTCTCAGTAAACTCTCAAAGAGGTAAAGAACCAATGATATGAATAGTGTAGATATTTTCTGTCTCCTAGACTTTGCATGGAGCCTCAATACCTCTTGGTGAAAGTTAAGTTTTCCACTTACCTGCTTAAGAAAACAGTTTCATCCTATAGACACTAAGTCCTCACTTAACATCATTGATAGGTTCTTGGAACTGCAGCAAAACAATGTATAACAAAGCTAGTTTACCATAGGCTAACTGATATAAACAAGAGTTAAGTTCCTATGGCATCATATAAATGTTATAACAAAGTGACATTTAACAAAACATTATTCAAGGACCTGTTGCATATATCCTTTTAACTTACTGGTATAACTGTGATTCCTAGGAGGAGGGAGACCTGGACCCTAGAAAAAAGGGCAGAAGCTATAGTAAGGATGGCATGTAATAAAGACTATACAAGCAGATAAAACTGTGTAGGAAGAACGCTTAACAGGGAACTGCTAGGGGTTGAATTGCATCCCTTGCCCCAGCTTCAGAAGTTGAAGTTCTAACCCCCAATACTTAGCATGTGACTTCTTTGGAAAGAGTCTTTGCAGATATAATTAGTAAAGACAATTGGTTTTTACCTATGGCCTGTGCCACAAAAGGGAAGATGTACAGTTTATTGAGGTAGGATGTTTGATCTAATCTCAGAGGGGTCAAAAGATACCTGCATTAGAGTGAAAGACCAGCCTGTGCTATGACTAGAAAATGAGATGGACTCAGATTGCTGACTGTAATTCTTCCTAGCTCTGCCGGTTGCTGTTCAGAGATTTAAATTTCTGGAGAGGAATCAACACTCTTCATTAATAACCAAGGAATTAGTGATGAAATTGTAGAAAGAGCCAATTTGAAGCCTATATATAACTGTCATGGCATGGATGAATTAAATCGCCTTTCAGGGTGACTTAATGAAAGAGGAGTATTAGGAATTCTTCATTTCTCCATTAGACTTTTTGAGGAGAAAAGTTTATTACAGGTGGTATCATTTGGAAAAAGAAAACAAGTTAAGATAAAAATGTAAACCAGGGTCTAAACCTTGGCTAAATTTTAAAAAGCGATCTCTGTCTTATGAAAGACAGGGGTTTAACATTTTTCATAAAGGCTGACATGTAAAAGAAAATACTTTCTTTTACATTAATTTGCTTCCAAGTGATATGCTTGACTCACCGTGGGTTAAATTCTGCAGTAAGTATATGAAGTCAATGTGGCCCGAGGTCCCAGGATGTCCGGAACTCCTGCAGGTAACAGCAGCCAGGGCTCACAGCGTCACGGATGACCTTTGGCTGATGTCTCCTGTCTGGAAGGGTCTATCAGAACAAACATCATCATATGTTACCTCCTGGTTTTCCCTGGGGCAGCACAGGAATCCAGAGCCTTGAGGTGTACATTGGCTTGAGGTGTTTTAGTCTAAAGCTGCCACCGTCATCCTTGAACCTGACACACCCTCCAGCTGTCCACTCCCTCCCCCCTGCCTCGCCTGTGCTCCCTAAGATACTCCATCCATGACCAACATAGTCTCCTACATCCTACGTCTTCCAACCTTTATTTCTTCCTTTGCCCGGACTGAGCGAGGCTGAGCCACTTCCCTGGGAGGACCTCTCACCTGGAGGCTGTTCAACCCGTTCCCTTCTCGTCTCCCCCAGGACTGGTACTGTGTTGGGGCTCATGCCCAATGCTGCTTAGAAACCATTGCATTTTCTTCCTTCCTCCTCCCCAAACCTCAGCTCTTTCAGCCTGCAGACTGACCAGCTGTCCCCTTCATATCACTGTCCCCTAGCCCTCCTGGTCAGTGTCCCCCGTTCACTGAAGTCTGGCATACTCCTCTCAACCTCTAGCCCTGCCCCACTCCTGGTGGCTTTCGCATCCGAGGGGTGATACAGACAGCACTAATCAATCATTTTCTTGCCACCTCACATGCTGCGATCTTTCATTTCAGTAGCTTTAACCACTTACTTGCAAAGCCATACCCTGGATGATGTTATCACTAGTCACTGCACTGCACTTGAAACCCTGGTTCCAAGCATTTCCCAATCTGGTCTTTACTTCTCTACTTTCAGCTCGCTGCAGGAATTTTCTCTCCACACTAAGGACTCGTCCAACCCACTCACTTCGTCACATTTTCAATAGCCATCGTTCCCTGCTATCTTCCCTTTTATCTGACTCCGTGATCCCTTACGGTAACATCTACTGGTGAACACACTAGGTTCCCTTACCTGAAGTATTTTAACTCTTTGGATTCAATTTTATGCCTTCTTTATCCTTGGGAATATTATGGAATAAAATGATATAAATAGATTGATTGGTTTTATCTTTAATTGCCACCTGCACCTTTAAAAGTTTACTTTAAAATGCTCTGCAGTTCTGCTACCTTTCCCTAGAAAATCCCCTCTCCCTTTCCAAAGAATCGATTTCATACCTTTTTCTTTCCTCTTCAAATTCCTCCCAACTCCCCAAACACACCCACACATACATACCCAACTAATAATCCCTATCCTTTTGTACTTTGCTAAAAAACTAGAAATCATCGTTTATTTTAAATGCATTCGGCAAATTTTATCAGAAGAAAACTATCTTATTCGCACAACACTAAATTTTCCTGCTTGAAGGTGTGTGGATTTTCTCCTGCTCCCGGTCAACAGAAGAAATATCCCTGCTCTTGTCCAGTGAAACCCCCTTCGCTGGTGCTGCGGATCTTGTGCTCTCTCCTTTCAAGAGTTGTGTCTCAGCAATCATCTCATATTTGAGGCATTATCAACATTACTTTTCTTCCTACTGGATTATTTCCATCAGTATTTAAAATGTGTAATATTCTCTATACTTAGAAAAATGAACTTCCCTTTAATGGCATTTCCCCCGTAGCTACTGTTTGTTACTTTGCTTAGCATCACAACAAAATCTCTTCAATAAACGATCTATACTTAAAACACCTATATCCTTACCTCCCACTCAGATTCTGGCCCATGTCAAGTCCACTTCCACCCCTCCCCCCACCACTGACACGCCTTTGCTCAAGTTCCCCAGCATCATCCAACGGCCAGTTCCAATGAACAGGTTCCTCAGCCTTTGTCTCTGTCGATTTCTCAGTGACCCTTACACACAACAACTACTTAAAGTCAGTTTCTTAAAACACTCTCCTTGTTCCCCTTGACACCACTGACTCCTATTTTTCTTTTTTCTTATGCCCCGGGCATCCCCTTTTGCTTCCCTTTGCAATTTATCTTATTTCTCCTATTTTGACTTCACCCTTACTGTTTTATGCTGGAGTTCCTCAACCTTCTATACTCTCTTTGTAGGTGTTATCATCCAGCCACATTTCCTCCTTTGTGTTCATATTGTTAGGCCAGGTCATTCTCTGAGCTCCATATTTGTGTGGCCCACTGTCTATTTGATGGATGACTCAAGGTTATCATGTCCAAAATGTACTAACCTCATGACCGTTAATACCATCCCCATCTCTTCAAAGCGAGCAAGCCAGGAAGCGAGAAATCCTCCTTTTCTCCCACTATCTTACATCAAACCATTAGTTTTTCAGTAAATTCTTTTGTACCTACATCCAAAATATATCTCAGATCCATGAATCTTTCTTCACTTATTTCTATTGTCACCATTCTAGTCCAAGCCACTATTAACTCTCATCTGGATAACTGGTATGTATATCTTTATGCTTATATATATGCCCTTTCCCTCCAATGTGTTTTCTACACAGGAAACAGATGTTCAACTAAAATTGTAAAATAGATCATGTGAGTCTCTTGCTTAATAGAATTATGACTTCAATTTGGTTGGAATAAAACTAAAGTTTCCTGTTGTGATCATTAGACTCCACTCTACATTTTTCTGTTACTTCATGAATTCCCACTCTCTTAGACATTGCCACACTAAATAAACTTCTTATTTCTTTTCATAACATCTTCAGTTGTATAGACATAGCATTGCTGTATCATTTAGCCTTTTCTCTCTGTTTCCTGAATTGATGCTGCTGTTTTATATTCTGGATTTGGCCTAGGTATTCCTGTGGAACATAATCTACCAGGGCATAATATGTCATATAATTTCACTTCTACTTCCATCATTATGAACTTGCTATCATTTCTACCTCCCATAAACATAGATATTCGAGTCACATAATCTATCCTGATTGTTAACTGTCTGGCCTCTCTCTAGTCTGCTTTTGCTGGGAATTAGATTTAATCATTACAGACAAAAGTGAAATTTCATTAGTTAACAATAATCATGGGTATAAATTAGTTTAACCCAACTGATTTCCTTAAGTGCATAATGGAATTTTAATTTATAGTGGTCTTTGTCACAGAATAAGGTATAACATCTACAAAGCATAGTCAGTGATCTTTTGCGGGATGCTGAAACTAAAGCTTTATGGAAGGATTAAAAAACTGTTGTATCCTGACTTTGAACACTCTATTGATTCTAGCCTCAAGAGCTTATAAGACCATGAATCTATACTGGAAAAAATATTTAGAAATCTACTACTGATAATTTCCACATATATTTAACTCTTGCTGGTTGTATATATTGCAACTCAATTTGTATAATATATCCCAGTGCTTTTGAGGGCAATCTAAAGCCCAGGACCACCTGCAAAAACTGGATTTGGCTTTTTCTGTCAAAAGACACCATGTATTCTAAGCATGTTCTTATGGAGAGCTCTAGAGGGTGGTAGAATGTAGTCATTTAAGAAAAATTATTCATCTGCACCTCTGAGCCATGGGAATGTATTCTATCAAGACAATAAAGTAATAATCTTTGGAAGATATTTCACTATTCCATGGAAAAAGGCAGAGCCTGCTGAAAGAGCTGGAATTGACTAGTCCAACAAGGACTCCAAAGCTCCCCTTTTGGTAGCACCAAGGAAGCCTGGCAAGTTCTCTGTTAAGTTCCGAGAAGGCAATTGGCAGAAAACACGTGGCCACTGCACTGGGCATTGTCAGTGTCTAAAAATCATAGGTACTGTGTGGGCAGACAGCCCATCAATGCCACATGAGTGCATGAGGGAACGCGTGGGGGAGTGTGGCCGTACCATCATTATGAGAAATCAGTATTTACTGAGAAATTTCTGACAGAGGGAGACAGCACTATAGCTAGCAGCCGATTTTTCACTGATATTCACAGTAAAACGCAGAAACTTCAAAATGAAGACATAGGTCTATTCCTTTTTTGACATTAGATAGCCGTGCTTGTTTATTATCCTTACAATTTTCTCTTTGTTGTCTTGTCACTTGGATTCTTGTAAATGGAAAAGCAATGAACTATTGGTTGATGGATTTTTTTATCTTTCAGTTTTTGCAATAGGGCTCCTCTGATTAAGGTTTACCTTTGGATGATTTCTACATTAGCACAAGTTAGCAATTGCAGTAAGTTGAACAAATGAAGTTTAACATTTTTAAGTTGTTTTTAGAAAGTTACATGGCAATTCATTGTCATTCAGAAAAATAAAAAGATCTTTGAGAGTCTGTTTGAAATCAAAGACTATCAAGAATCATTATAAATAAAAAAGCTACAAAGAGGGTCCGTTTATGTTAAATTTGGAGTATTTTTAGTTTCCAGGGAAATAGAATGTATAGAAATTTAAAGCAGATGTTATTAAATTGATACTCTGGAAATGCCCCAGGAGGCTGAATCCTCCTCAAGGTAACATGGCTTGTCCCAAAACTCCATGTGCCTGTATTTTTTACAGTGTGAATTTTGACAACTACACTGTTTCCATAATAAAACAAATATATTATTACAATGTCCTAATTCCTTGGTTCTCCCTTGGTTATTACTCCTCGATGTTGAACAGGTTGCCTGACACGGCCTCAAGGCCAAGTCATAGCAGCATGTCCATTCTTGCTTCTGCAGGAAATCAAGCCAAAGTTAACACCAGGCAATTCCACATGCAAATCTGTAGTCCAATACTACGAAGTTCAGGTGGCTTAGGTGACATTGAAAAGTAGAATCTAATATCTTTGCCTGCAGATACTTCTCCTTACTTTGACAGCATCTCAACACAAAGAGGCTGAAAAACAGGGTGAGATCAATGAGTTCCTTGGACTCTGAATTGCACAGTAAAACCTGAATGACAGGGATGGTAACTAATCAGTTCTAACTGCTTCCCTGAGACCACTGAGCATCATTTTCTCTGGTGCTTGAGTTGCTCCTCCCTGCTGAGACAGCCATAGAGCCACAGTAAGTCCTTCCTGCCACAATGATATTATTTGCATATAACAAACATTTTTTAAAAGCTTTTGCGTCTGAGTTTTCCATGGTGCCATAGGAAGTTTCATTGGTGTGGATGCCAGGTCAAGGCTAGCGGTACCCTCTTGCACTCGGCCTGCCTTGTGGCATGGCTCCCCAGACCACACGGGGCTGCCCTGACATCTGAGGCCCGTGCGGCAGCTCTGTTTCTAACTGCCCAGCAGATGGGAGGCTGGCCCGCTGCAGTGACTGTTCAGTTGCTTCCTTTTCCACGTTGCTGGTGAGCATGTTTCCTAGGCATGCAGGTCGGTAGTTGGCATGTTTATTCATTCTTTATAGACCAGCATTTCGCAGCCTTGGCAGTATTGACGTGCTGGACCTGGTAATACTTTGTTGTGGGGGAATGTCCTCTGCGTTGTAGGATGTTTCGCAGCATCCCTGAGTTCTGTCCACTAGATGCCAGTAGCAACATCTCCAGTCCAGTCGATACCATCAGAAATGTCTTCAGATGTTTCCAGATATCTCCTAGGTGCAAAACCATCCTCATCAGAGAAGCACTGGTGTCAACAAAGGGAAAATGAAAGAGGCTTTGCAGCAGAGGAGTGTTGTCACGAGTGGTGGCACTGAAGAAGCTCTGAAAGGGAGGCAGATGAACTAAGGAGCAGGCTTGGAAAGAGAAGAGGTTGCCTGGGGAACAGAGTGACCAACTGCAAAAGGGGGCTGTCTTTGGCTTCATTTCAAGAAATGTTTATTAAGTTATTGCCATGTGCTACGCTCAGTGTTTATTGCTGTAGATATTCACACCAATACTGCATTTAAATCGCTTGCAGTCTAGCAGAGAAATTAGGAAAGGAAACAATTACAGTCGTGTATGAAGTGCAGGAGGGGCACTTAATCCAGTTGATTCAAAAAGGAAGGAGAGAAACCCACAAGAAAGGCTTCCCAGAAGATTAATCTATGTGTTAAATGTCAAAGCACTAATCGCATTTAGAAAGGCATAAAGAAGGACATTAGGATATTGTACTTACGGGGGGACAGCAGGTGCAGAAATGTGTAGTGGATGTGTTTCTGTGTGTGTCTGTGTGTGCACGCAAGGGAAAAACGGTAGTCAATAATATTGTAATAACTACGTATAATGTCCTACTAGACTCACTGGGGTGATCACTTCATAATTTACATAAATGTCTAACCACTATGCTGTACACCAGGAACTAACACAACATTAAATGTCAACTGCAATTGCAAAATTTATAAAAAGGGAAAGGGAGGACGTCAGTTTGGCCTAAGGATGTAAGTAGGAGATACTTTGGTGGTACCTGCTGGGGAACTGCATATCTGTCACTTGTCTCTCTGATGCTGGTCAAGTCAGGTTCAGTGCAGTTAATAAGTGGCATGTTATAGCTCCAAAAAAATAAAATAAAATAAAAAGTAAAAGAAAGCAGAAGAGACAAAGAGTGCTGAGACTGGTGCGTTCAGAGACATGTGAGTAGTTCTACCTCGCTGGAGCAAAGACGTTTAATGGAAGAGTAATAATGAGATGAAGCTGGTGAAGAGGTCACAGCAAAACTACAACAGGCCTTGGAAAGCAGTGGGAGTTTCATCTGCAAGGACATAGGAAGGACTGTGAACGAAAGAGTGACGTGATAAAACCGGTGTCCCAGAAAAGTAACTCTGGAAGCAGTGAAGAGGGGTAACTGGAGTCGAGGATAGACAAGAGACAGAAGACTCGGAGGCTGTTGTCAATATCCATACAAGGTAACAAAGCCGATTTGAGAATTTAAAAAAATGTAGAGGAATATGGGAAGATATTGAAATGGTCCACCCCTGCATCCCCTGCCCACCCAGTGTCCCCAACCAAATAAAATCTCCACTCCCGTTTAAGTGGTGAGAAAGAAGAGTATATGTATTAGGCAAATGAGTATAGATGAGAACCGAGAGAAAAGAGCTGTGGTGAGAGATGAAGAAGGAAAACTACTGGAATGTTCTCAGGTCTCCTGCTTGAGTAATTGATTGTAGGGTAGACTCATTCACCAAGTGAGGGACAAAAAGAAGAAAGGAAAAGAAAAGGGAAGGGAAGGGAAGAAGGGAAGGGAAGGGAAGGGAAAGGAAGGGAAAGGAAGGGAAGGGAAGGGAAGGGAAGGGAAGGGAAGGGAAGGGAAGGGAAGGGAAGGGAAGGGAAGGAAAGGAAAGGAAAGGAAAGGAAAGGAAAGGAAAGGAAAATAATTATGTTACCAGGCATCATGATAAATTGAGTTTGGGACACATTAATCTTCAATTGCGTAAGGGATATTTCAGTGGAAATGTGTAATGGGTAGTTGGATTTATGGTGTGGAGTTTAACAGAGGGATTTTTGTTGGAGATGTAGATTTGTAAATCATTTGTAAGTACATGATTATTGAAACCAGGGTTATAAAGAATGTTACTTTGAATAATGAGTGACAGCAGAGCAACAATGGAAAACATGATGTGGCTAGAAAGTCTATCAGAGTCAAGAGCTGAATCCAGGTTTGTGGATCCTTAGTCTGAGCTCTGAACTATTGTGCAGTTTTGACTTTCACTCTCAATACATACCTATAGTTCATTCTTAAAAATTACAGGTTAAGCATTATGCTTGTAGGGTCTTTCCTCCATCTCCTGAGCAGGACCAAGAATCTTCTTGGGGCACCTCTGTCCCCTGTATATGCCTTTATTGTAGACTTTAACATGCAGAATTGCATTTTATGTTGCATTGGATATTGCTACTTATGGAAGGAAGAGACTTTTTTATAATTAGCTTGTATTTCCTGCATGTGACAGTGATTGCATGTACTAGGTGCTCAGTAACATTTTGTTGAAGGAAATGTAAATAATTAAAGAGGGTCTACAAGAGATTATAATTTGAACCAAGGGGAGTACATTTTTGTAAGCTCATTTCTATGTCTGTTTGCTATGACATAAAAGTTTTTACTAGTGTTAAAATATTTTATACTCATGCTATTTTAAAGTTATATACTCAGTCACAAACTTATTATTCACCCCATACTCTCATTTTTCAGTTTAATGTTGTGAACACTTACCCCACTAAAACCAAACTACAAAGTTTAGTAGAGAGACAATTTTGGAAAACACGCATAATAACAAAAAGATGCCTAATTGGATTTCCTCATCTTGTACAAATGGAATTCTAGAAGATAACCAAAAAAAAAAAAAAAATCAAAATCCTTTTATAGCTAATGTACATAACTAGGTCATTATCTTTTAATTTAGAATTATGGGTAATAATAATTTGATCTACTTTTGTTAATGGTATGTATTTTATTGTGGAAATATGCAAAGGTAGACCAAAAAAGCTCAAATAACAAACAAAAAACATAAAGCATATCTTTTCTACTCACTTTTGGGAGTTTTATCCAGTCACTGTACATCTTATTTTTTAAGTTATGTTAGAAATAGATATGTGCATGTGTCTCTGTGTGTCTGTGTCCGTTTGTTTATTGAAGCTCTTTAGAAATCAGTATGAATTACTTCTGGATGTAATGTCTTGAAACTTGCCTGCTTATTCTTTCTTTCTCTGGACATAAACCAAACTCTACCCCTGTGGAGCACTGATGATGTGATTTGTGTCATATGAAAACATGAATGTTAAGTGGCCTTTACAATAATAGCGGTAAACCAACGTAAGTGCATCTGCCTGAGTACTAGCCAATTACATCCCAGTATGCAACTTGCTCTGCAAGATGGCCTCCCATATGTAAGAGTTGAATTGCTCCAGAAGATGACTAAACTTAGCCCAGTGCTAAGTGTTCACTAAATAAATGCAAACTCCTATGAAATTTGTTAAGCTTTACATTTTATGCCTATGACTCAGCTGAGATCCAAATATTATAAGCATGGTACAAGATACTGTATTTAGAATAATATATTGCCAATGGCTTTCTGCTACTATTTTCTAATGTTTTTAAAAGGAGTAGTGAACTGAATGTTCTAGGTAAAAACCTGATACCCTATTATTAGCATTATCTCCTTTTTTAATAGTACTTAAGGTTCTCATGTTCTGTTTCAGGAAGATTGGCAGGTTTATACTCCATCTTTAAGAGATTTGCTAATTTTGATCAGAATAAAAAAAAGAGTAACTGAAATGTCATGTTGACAACTTAAGGGTGACTGGCATCCTGAGTAATGATGATGTAATGCACTATATTAAACATTTTTCCCTATTATTCCTATTTTTAAATTCAAAGTTCCCATAATTCATGAGAATGTAGTATTCTTATCTTTTAGATGAATAAATTGGGAGTCAGAAAGATTAATTAATTTGTGTAGATCACATAGCCAGTGTAGGTTTAAATCCATGTAGGATTAGAATCTGCCTGATTCTAAAACTAAATCATGAAATCAAATCACTAAGATAACAACTAGTGTAACTCAGTGGCTTGTACTCTAGTAACAGAGGAGATTATTTAACATATAAGCTCTGAAGAGGCTTTGGTTCAATTTCCTCGCTTTCTCTTTAATGGGACAGGTGATTTTGGTTGCTCAGAAGGAATAGGAATACATTATTTAGTTACTGAAAAATGCTTGACATTACTTTTTGTATTTTAAATCATGTATATAATTAAAAATCTGACATCTAATTGCCCTGGCTGGGTAGCTCAGTTGGTTAGCGCATTGTCCCCCACATGCCAAGGTTGCAGGTTCAATCCCTGGTCAGGGCACATACAAGAGTCAACCCATGAATGCATAAATAAGTGGAACAACAAATTGATGTTTCTCTCTTTCTCCCTTCCTCTCTCTAAAAATATATTTAAAAAAATTAAAGTATATTGAGCTTAAAAAAAAAATCTGACACGGAGACTATCTGAGTGAATGTTTCCTCAGATAGCAAGGGATTCAGCGCTCTGACCACATCTCCTACACATGGACCCTGAGCAGACAGCACGGCGGTGGGTGTCAGGCGCCATTGCAAGGTGACGTCCAGCTGACAAAGTGCTTGCACACAGGTGCCTTTGGGACTCTCCAGGCACTTTTTTAAAAACCACAAAAATATTATAAAAGAGACTTGACATCTGGTTGTATGATTTTTTCATTTCATCATATTGACCTTACGATGTACTGCTTGTAAACTTTTACTTACTAATTTTAAGAGCTGTTTGAAAATTCAAAAGTTTCCCAGAGGCGAGCAGGAAGAAGTCTCCCTTTGCCCAGGCCCCTGTATCAAAGAGTTCCAATGACTTGCCTGCTAGGTCACAGGCAGAAAGAAAGGCAACAAGGACTGAAACCTGCTTTTCTCACTGGGAACTTTACATTCTTTTTGCCATATGATACCCAGGCTCTCCATTTTATAGTAGTGTAAACCTCAGCCAGCTTTTAAAATTCTGTATGCCTCAGCATTTGTATCTATAAAAATGGGGAACTTGATGGTGATTTCTGCATAGAACTGTTACTAGGGTGGAGTGGGAATACACGACACACGTTGATGCTTAGAGCAGTGCCTGGCTTGTCGGTCAACGACAGGCAGTGCGTGTCGGTGCCCAACTGTTGCACTCTGTGTCCCCGGTGACTCAGCGATTTACAGAGTGAACATATTGTACAGGTTTGGGGCCAGCTGAATGCTGAGACGGTAGGCATATTCTGTAAGCATATACAGTATTTTCAAATCATTGAGTCCTTCAAATATTTAAGTCCTTTGGCCGCAGCTGCCAGAACACGTATGTTACTGGTGATTTTGTGGTCCAGTGAAGTTCCCTGGATACCCTGTCTTTTACTTTACGTACGCCTTTGCCGTGGGATATGGCAGGAATTCCCCTCCACTAGCAAATAAATCCTGGACAAAATAGGCAAGAATCTGTGGATATCTGAATTCTTATTCTTCTTTATCTTACATGATCTTGTTTAATAGGTGGCAAATTAAATAAGCATTAAATGTCTCAGGTTATTAGAGGCAGAAGTTATCTTGTGACACAAAATTACCATTATAATTATATAGCTACTTACAAAGTTTGTTGATTTAATGTGCGCTTCCCACTCTAGAACGTCGGGTCTCTGAAGCACAAGCTGCATCTCTTTAGATTATAGCTAAATCCCTGAATGCCCACCATGTAGGCTGTACTCAAAATAGATCTGCTGCATAAAATACATGTAGTGTGCTTGACTGCATCTTTGTGTCCAAATAGTAATTGTCCTTGATGCGGGAAGATTAGATACCTCCTGTTACCACCTGACTGGGATAGAGTTTATTGCCCCTGCCCATTGACCGGGGAGCTGTGCCACATCTGAGCAGAGGGTCAGCAGGCCTCGCCTGGCTCCATCACCCCTAAGCTCTCTCTCTCTGCCATAGACTGGCACGACCCAACAGGAGCAACCCTTTTCTTGGATTCCTCGCCTGGGGCAGACCCGCAGCAGATCCCAGGCCCACTACATACATAGACACATGCACACATAGATATACACAGATGCATATGCATCCAGTAAAACTAATACTATCCATCAACTAACATCGTGCCTTGCTTCAGAAACAAATTGTTTGATTTCTGATTCAAAGAAGGTAAAGCCACTTCTTAATGACGATATTTATTCATTATCCATATTCTACCGTCTCACCACAAGTTTTCCCGGCTGTCAGATAGTTATTTAGCCATCTATTTTGCGATTCTCAAAGTACCCTGAAAGTTTGCCCTCTCTCAAAGGGTAAATTATTATCACAGAACTACTAATATTATTAAGACTCTGTAACCAATGTGTTTTAGTATGTAGAAAATTGTACTCAAGAGGGGATTGAAGCAATGAAGAGAATCAACGGTGATTGCTGGCGGAGGGGGTTCTAAAGAGACTACATGCTAATGAAAAAAAATACAATGAAGATTAAATGAAAAAAGAGAATCGAGTTACTTTCTTTCTGTTATTCCTTCACACTAGACCACATGACTATGTCCAGGAACCGCGGAAGGGGTCCTGCGCTGTGTCTCGGTACCTTCCCTCCTGGGCGTCTGCCCTGCGGACACGCCACGCAAAAGAGATACTCAAAGGTTATGCAGTCCATGTTAGACATAATAAAATGTAAGTAAAGGAAAATACAAGCAATAAATGAATGTAAGTTTCTATTACTAAGGAAATCATTAAGGAAATCCTGGAACATTAACTGGGTGAAGTGCTAGTCCTACGATTACACGTAATTGCTTATTCCACTACTGTGAATGCATTTTAAAATTCTAGTAAAATCCACATGCAGCAAATAGGGATATCTGCTAGGAATATTGACCTCCTAGCCTTACGGCTGTTGCTTGCCGCTTTGCCCCGGCCCGAGTTTTTGCAAAAGAGCTTTTATGAGCCCGCAGGTCTCAAGGAGGGGTCTGTTGTCTTCTTCATGTCTTGTCCTCATCGGAGGCAGGAGAGACTCAAGAAACTGAACGGACGTGGGAGATCCCCAAGACTTGGAAGAGTGTCCAGTGCATCCCATCAGGCTTGGCCCCGCCCTCGGGGAGGCTGGG
The DNA here is from genome assembly GCF_021234165.1 of Pteronotus mesoamericanus. NCBI lineage: Eukaryota > Metazoa > Chordata > Mammalia > Chiroptera > Mormoopidae > Pteronotus > Pteronotus mesoamericanus. The sequence goes on from NW_026555123.1 coordinate 990,784, forward strand.
GTGGCGGCCGCTGTCAGCGCAACCACTTCCGCGAGTGGAGGGAGGCTGGCGCGGCCTCCGCACCCCCGGCCCCGCCCGGCCTCCGGGGACGTCCCCGCTCGCGCTGCCTGCTGCAGTGGGAAACCTGCCCGTCTCTGTCAACAATCTGTGTCCCCCCTGCCCTGCCCTGTGGAAGAATAGGGACAGGATCTGAGGCTGGAACCAATGCTTTTCCCCTTAGTTATCAGTCGTCTCGCCCGGGTTGTGTACTTACTTGCCTGCGTCAGGTTCTTGGTATTTCACACGAAGGCGCCTGGGCAGCACGAGAGCCCCTGCCTCTCCCCGCAGCCCTGCAAAGTCAGCCTGGTTCTGCTCCGGCTCGGCTCCGTGCGAGGGACCCCGGCCCTGCCCGGGTCCGATTCTCCTGCCGCGCTGGAGCGTCCACAAAGGCAGTTTCTTTGTGTCCAGGCTACAGCACAGGAAACAAGTGTTCCTGAGAGAAAGTTCCCTACCCTCTTGTCCTGGTTCAGTGCGCCCTGAGCTTTAGCTCTTGCCTCTGGCTCTAGCGTTTGACCAGCGCCCGGCACGGGGCTAAGCATCTGGGCTTTTGGGCTTTTCCGAATGCTGTAGGCTTTCAGAAGGTCAGCACTTTGTAACAATTTCCCAAAGAAAACAGTCTTTGTTGCCATAACCCTCTTGTATAACCAAGTGCACAGTGCCCGGAAGCGTTTTGTAATTGTATTAAAACAGCAAAGAAAGCCCTGGGGGACCACCCAAGGGCCGGGGGGAAACTGGTTGCCTCCATTAAGTGATCTTTAGGCATCAAATTTTAGTAGAAATCTTGGGGAGTAAGTGATCACTTAAAAACAGAGGTTGCCCCAGGTCTGAGAGTACAAGTTGGCCTATATTTAATAACTGCAAGGTCACGGCATGAAATCAGTAAGAGGAAGCAAAGAGGAGAAGGTATCTTATTTCCATGCTGTGTCGGATGGTTTGTGATGTCAGCAGACCTGCAAAATGGAATGATTGCCTTTAAAATATCATATCATCTTGTTAACGAGACAGGAGATCAAAGAATTCACTCCAATATCCAGTCATGATGCTGTAATTTAAAAGCGCTTTGCCATGATTCCCATCCCAAGACCTCAGATTCTTTTTCTTAATTTATTTCATTCATTGAAGCTGCTCTAAGGGCCAGAGAGTTTTCTGGCTCTTGCAGAGCAGTCAGGTTACAGGCAGGGAATTCTCCATTACGCACGCTCATAAGGGAGGAGATCAGGAGCGAAGATTATCCCAAATAGTGGATAATCCAGAAATCCTCCCTGCTGGCCTTTGGAAGGTAGGATGTTATTATTGCTAGTTGTTGTTGCTACTATTTTGTTGTTGTTGTTCTTGTTTGGATTGGGGGGGGGTTGTTTGTTTGTTTTTATAGTTTTTTTTTGCCATGAGATGTTGAGCAGGACACTGAGTAGCGGAAGGGACCACAAAGCCAAGCTGACCAAAGGCTGGTCAGAATATTCTGAAGAGCAACACAAAGGGACTTTCTATAGAGCATGCAACAGGCTGAAGGAAAACAAGAAAACACATATATGTCTTGGGAGAGAAAGAATCCTTTCCATTGTTTCTCTCCCATATTAACAACCTGGCTATCACCCTCCCTTAGGGAAAATAGAGATGAGATAAAATTGAAACGAGTATAAGCTTGCATTGCAAATTGGAAATGCTGAATTTTAATTTTTTTTTTACTTATAAGATAAATAAAAATAAATATTGTTGACCAGGGAAAACCTGGTTGAGCATATTATTTAGGGAATTGTGTTTGCTGATATTTTTAATTGGTTCAGCAGTTCCTTTGTGGGGGAATAGAATGTGAAGTGAGAGACTTAAGATATGTACTTGGTATTAGGTTCAAAATATTCCAAAACTTCCCAGGGATTTGTGTACCCTTTTGGTCACATGGGAAGCATTTTTATTTTGGTCATGTTGTAGCCAAAGGCAGGTCCAGCTGCCTGCTGTTATGAAAGCCAGTATTTGAGAGGCAGGTACTGATGTAAAGGAAAGTGGTCCATTTGCAGATGCTGGCCACGCAGAAGATGGGGACTCACGTCTCAGAGCCCGTCTCCCCCTCGCAGTGGAGGCAGAGGTTTTATAAGGAGGGAGAGGGAACAGAACAAAGAGATCAAGGGCGGGGTGGCAAAGTTCTCTACATGCCGAGGAGCACGGTCCATTCCGATAAGGTGAGTGATAGTCCGGTGAGCATCATCCCGGCCTCACGTAATCTCAGCTTCATGTCATCCTGGATCCATGGCTGAAGGTCAGCAAATCTCCCAGGGCTGGGATGCCTGAAGGTCAGCATCTGTATCTTTTAAAACTAATTCTTAGGATTCTTATACAAACATGATGTTCATCTATAAGCCACATTAGTCAGAGTTAGCACTTACAGAAACAATGTCAAAAGAATGGTGGGGTGAGTTACAATTTCCTACTGTTACAATTTTCCACTGTTACAGTGTGGATCCTAACACAGTTCATTTCGGTAGCACTCCTTCTAAAATGAAAGCACTAGCTAACGTGTGCTGTTAGGAGTGTCTTCCAGAGCGACCTCACGGGACGGGGATCAAGATGGAGAACTTCCATTCATTCATCTATTTACCCGTCACTCCTTTATTTACCTCCTGTACATCTTCTGCTGTTTTTCGTTATTGTTTGAATTTTGGGGGTGTGCTTTGTTTGTTTGTTTTTACAGTATTTTGCCATGAGATACTGAGCAGGACATTGAGTAACAAAAGGGGCCACAAAGCCCAACTGACCAAATGCTGATAGGAATATCAGCATTTGGAATGTCCTTGTTAGACAGGTGAGTGACACTGAATATGTCAGAACACAGATTGTCTCAGAGCATATAATCCTCCTGGTAATACAGGCTATTTACGAACGAAGCATTAGAGCCTGCCAAGTAAGGCTCTAATGATATATAAGTTCTGCTTGTCAGTGTGAGGAGCACTATTTCGGTCAAGACTTCTACATTCTTCCTGTGAGGTATTTTCATACTCACAATAGCCCTCGGAAATAGGGCTATTACCTACATCCTCCAGGGACAGAGACGATGTTCAGCGACGCACTGAGATCAAACTGCGACTCCAGTCCTAGATTCCAGGACAATGCAGATCTGGCCTCTAGGGAACAAAAAGAGGGAGGGAAGGAAGGGCCTATGGGTAGAAAAGTAAAAAAAAAAAAAAAAAAAAAAAGGTGCCCCAGCTGGGCGGAGGAGAAGGTATAGTTTTTATATGGAGCTAAATATTAAGAAAGAGAAATCCTGAATCACAGCAACTAAAACTGTATGGAAATGAGATTGAAGAGGGTCGGTGAATGATGCCCTATCTTCTCCCAGGCTTCTAACCTTGCCTCTCTGAGTCTAGGCATCTTCCTCTGCTGGTCAGGCTACCTCATGGATGAATGAAAAGCTCATGTGATGTATTCTATATCAAATGTTTTAAAAAGGACACAGTACCTTGGTCTTAAATAAATTGGCAAGGGCTTTTACTGAACGTATTTTTTAGTAATACCTAAATCCACTAAGCCAGATAGCTCTACATTAAGACCCACCATGCTTCTTTTATAATGTTGTCGTGCAGGTGGCGCCGAGAAGCATTAGTCCCCCCACCACAGCATGGAAATGGCCTTTGCTAGATCTGCTGGTCTACATTTTTGATGCAGCCAAGATCCCAAAAGCTCTACTAATCTATAGGCAGAGGCTCTGTATCTAGGGAACTCAATGATTTGATAAATGAAGACAGAAGCTCAGCTACTTATTGCTCTGTCAGCATTAGATAAATAGGAAACTCTGCCCTGATCCATGTGGCTCAGTTGGTTGAGTGCTGTCCCATAAAAGCAAAGGGTAACCAGTTCAATTCCCCTTCAGGGCACATACCTGGGTTGTGAGTTGGTCCCTGGTAAAAATAAGTAAATAAAATCTTTTTAAAAAATAGGAAATTTTATTTTCAGAGAAATGCCAACAATCATTACAAAATGATTCCATTGTTTTTCCAGTCTTAGTGATCTTGGTACATCTAATTGTCTTTTTTAGTGGCAAATATGTTAAGAATTCTCTTCCTGTGTTTAACCTTTGCTCGCTACCCTCCATATGATGCAGCATCAAAGGAATTCCTTTGGGAAAAACTAGATTATCAGTTTGTTAGGGAAGGACTTTCCTGTGTCATCATCTGTCATTACTTCCCGAACTACAGTGAAGTATCGTTCTGTGAGTGAAGAAGGATCAAAAAAGATATGACAAAAATCCTCTTTAGCCAGGTTCTTAAAACTGAATCAAATAATGTTAGATTTTTTATCTTCCATGACAAATCAGGTGTCAGCGCGAATTTGGGTACCACTCCATTCAATGAACTTCTTCAGATGACAACCGAACGATATGTTCAAGCTGCTATAATTTAACAATGTAGATATAAAGGGCTTTAATCTCTCTTATTTTTCTCCATAATTCTCCATCCATTTAGCACTGGAGAAAGGAGGAAGCTTGTCATGAATTCTTCTGAGAACAAAGCATCGCCGTTTTTATTAGAGACTGGGAGTTTAGGTTATTTATACGTTCCTCAGTGTCAGGTAAACCAGTGTCTGACTTTTTTCTTTCATTGCTGTAAAACTTTGATGCTTACAATAGAATGTCACCATGAAACACAAAGATTACCACAGGTGCCAAACTGGTTGGAATAGAATTTGATCTCTGCTAGTTGAAGATGCTTATTGTAGAAAATGAAACATTTGTCTGTCAGAATGGATGGTGATTATCTTCCAAATGTTAAACACACGGCATCTACAAATCTATGCACATTACTTTGACTTAACTGAAAATAGCTTGTCTATAAATATGAAGGTATTTTTCACTTCTGTATAAGAATAACCTGGTTTTTATTTTTGTAGTTTTCAAAGCATGTCCAGCTATGTTATCTCTTTGAACGATCACAGGAGTTTTATGGTATAGTTGGGTATGTTTCCAAACAAAACAAAACAAAAAGAAGAAACAGATCCTGCAAGTTTTAGAGACTTTCCCTAAATCTTACATGCAGTAATGCGGCAACATCGAAACAGATTTCAGAGTGTCTGGAAATTTGTCTAGAATATTTATTGTCACCCATAATTTTACTACTTCCTTGAATAACAATGAACATATTTAGCATAAGGATCAACAGCTATAGAAATGAATGTGGTTTAAATTTATTGATTTAATCATATATTGTAATGGGCACCACTTTAACATGCATGCTATTTTTCAGTGGTTATCACTAGTGAGATAAAGATCACAGAGAGAATTGAATTTACACATATCTTGCCCACAACTTTTAAAATCAGAAGGCCACTAGGATTAATGTTAACTTATTAAACTTTCAGGCAGACTAGATAAAGTAGAATCTCAGCAAATGCATAAATGCTGGCCAGGGAGCAGAGACGCTGGGAATAAGACTAATGAACATAAATATAATAAGGGCCATGAAAGCTACTCTAAAAGAAGGTTTGGTACGGTTGTTATAGGGAGAGCAAGATGGTGTCCAGGGATAGCAAGAAACTTACCTTGAGGTAACTGATGGTCAGAAGACATCGCCTCCTTCCTACTTAACAGGAAAAAAAATATTTTGTGCATGGCAATGGGTGGTCTCCCTCACACGCGCCCTTCCCTGATCCTGAGAGGGCTTCTTGTAGTTATTCAGAGCTGGGAATGAGACATGGTCAGGACCCAGCTCTATGTGGTGCTCATGCAGGGCTGACTGGTCCCATGCACTGTACCGCTTAAAGGCATGGCCATCTGAGAGGTAACGTCCTGGAGGGGCGGTGGGGGAAAGAAGCGGCAGGATTATTGTACTGTGGGTAGCACGAGAACCCAGAGACCAACAGTAGAAGGAGTAACTTGGGACACTGGGGGAGAAAAAGTGATCAAAGGTGACTTATGAAAGTAATAGCTTCCTGAAAGCAATACCCGTGCTACTAAAGATATAGTAAAAAGGAACCCCTTGGGGAACTTGAAGACCTGACAATTATTATAAAATAGAAGTTTGCTCAGTGTCCACATGATTAATTGAAGACCTAAAATGCTAAACTTGTTATTATGTGTCATTTGGTTGAGTCGAAAATGTCATTTTTAAAAGTCTAGGATTCCTTGCTAAAGCGAAATGTTATTCCTGCCTGTGCTTAACTAGCTCGGAATTTCACACAGCCAGTGAGCACAAACATGGAATGAAAAAATGCAGATGTGAGTCCGGGTCTGAGCTTTCCCATTTATTATTTGGGTGAAGATTGCTACATTCCTTAAACTCTTTTGGCCTCAGTCTTCTCTTTTGTGTAATCGAGGTTCTACTCCATGCCTCACAGTGCGGTTACACACCTCTGTTCCATGGTGTGTGTGACTTTTAGCACCGGGCTCAGTGGCAGGCTGAGCTCACCGGGTGGTAGCACCAGATAAATGCAAATAAAAAAGCAAAAATGGTAATGTTACAAAATGAACTTTCAGCCGCATTCCATGCAAGTGACTGATGCATTCTGTTCCCCCTTGATGTGATTTCTTCTCTTGACTTAATCCTGTGGCTCTCTCCCCATTTTCTTTCCTCCAAGCAGCATCCGAAGTGACCTTTGAAAAATGCAAAACAGATCCTACCACTCTGCAGAGTCAGTCTGCCCCTTCTTGCCCCATTGCACTCCCTGTACAGCCAAATCCCTCCTGTGCCCCGGTCTGCTGCTTCGCCCCCTCTCCTTCTGCTGTCTCAGGGAGCGTCCTTCCCTGTCCCCAAGAACGTGAAGCCTGTTCTCACTGTAGGGTATTGGCTATAGCTACACCCTCTGCCTAGGACGGTGTATTTTTACCATGTCAGTTGTAGCTTTATGCAGGGTTCCCCAGTCTCTGCGCCGTTACCATGTGGTCTGTGTAGTTCTTCATTGGGGGTTGGGTCCTGTGCTTTATTGGACGTTCAGGAGTATCTCTGGGCTCTATCCATTAGAGGCCAGCAGCACATCCCTCCGCTCCCCCGAGCTGTAAGAAAACAATGTTTGCAGACATGGCAAATGTCCCCACTTTGGGGATGATGATGAAGATGATAGTAACAATAATATAATTTGGCTTTGTTAACTGTTTAGTTATTGCATGTTGATTTAGCTTAGTTATGATTTTCATTATTACTATAACTCTTCATGTGTAAGTATTTCTTCAGAACATATATCTGGAAGGTGAATTATTAAATTGAAGAGCAGACACTTAACATTTTAATGCAACTCCAAATGCTCTTCTAAAAAGCTGATGAATTTATATCTGCCCTGAGTTAATAAATGTGTGCATGGGTATCTCATAAATAGGTTCCACATAAACTCTCATGTTACTCTTTTGCACAAACCCCAAGTATGGTTATTTTCCCATAGACAAGCTGTCTTTTAAAATGTAAATAAACCTTTTAGTCTACTTCTTTAAGATATTTTTGTTTTATGTTTTACTAATTAAGTAGGCCTGCACCAATCCAAGTAAATTTTTTCTTGTAATTATTTTAAATGCTTCTTTACATTTTTAAAAATGTTTGACTAGTTAATCCTCTGGAATTTGTTTTTTTGTGCATGACGTAAAGTGAGAATTTAACTTTATTTTTTCAAATGGATGCCCAGTTATTAAAATATCATTCATAGGACAGTGCATAATTTTCCCACAAATTTTAAATGTCACAGTTAATATATGCAAAATTATCAAAATTATGTATCTGTATCTTTCAGAAGACTTGTATTTAATTCATTTGTTTAACTCTGTGCCAATACTACATCATTTTTCAAATCATAGCTTTACAGTATGTTTTGACATTTGGTAAAATGTTCATGCTACCCATATCCTAGCTATATTTTTTAGTTAATTAATTTTGTATCTTTCTTCTTCTAGAATGATTTTTAGAATCAATTTATCAAGTTTTATTTTTAAAATTTTGTCAGTATTGTATTTCTTTCATAATCAAAAATACACGTTTCTTATAAATGGTGATAAAGGTTAAAAATTAAAGTACATAGTAATGTTTAATATTGACAAAATGCTATTAAACTTCATAAACTGAGAGATTACTTATGTTAATTTATACTTGTGGCCACATGTACAAAACTTTTGAAATCAATTTTATAATGAACAAAAATATGTTCATGTTGTCATTCAGTAACCCTTGGTATATTTCTTTAGGAAAAAATATAGAAAGAGGATAAATTGCTATGCGCATAAATATAGACAGGAATTTTATTATAACATGGAAAAGTCTTGGAAAGAACTTTACTATTCAATGGCAGTATTACGATATAACCCAGCAAAGTTTTTTCCTAAAGCGCAAGCTAATAAATCTGTTAGTTTGCAGGCCATATGGTCTGTGTAGCAAATATTCAACGGGTCTGTTGTATCACAAAAGCAGCTATAGACAATATAGAAATCCATGGGTGTGGCTGTGTTCCAATACAATTTTTTTTAAATGAAAATGGGTGATTGGCTTATGTGCTTCAGTGTAACAGCTTTTGTTACAGAACTGTACAGTATGGTTGGTGCCTGTGAGCACAACAGCAGGGACCCAAAGGGCGTGTCTGACAGGCTGAATGAGGAAAGGCGAGGTGAACACACCCACACCGGAGGAACTAAGCAAAATACGAGGCTCTCGGTTGCAGGGCAAGTAGATTTATGGTCTGATTGTTTTATTTCATTTTAATTATCTACTTGCTCTTTGTGCCAAACAATATTGTTCAATTTTTAAAAATCTATTTGGTCTATGACAGGTTTCATTTCAGTCCTTAATTGTGTATTTCTTGTAGGGATCTGAATTGAGCTGTTTAGTTTGTGACCCTGTTTTCATTCATTTAAACCTAGCATTTAATGCCATACCTTCTACTTTGTCTTTTGCTTTCTTTTCCCTCCAATCTGTTTATGCTATTAATCTATTAACAAGTCTGGCTCTTCATTTCTGCAAAAGAACTGATAAAAGTTGAGAAACCTCAAATTACCTGCTATGTACTGGAAATGCTCAAAAGTTAAGCTTCTTCCACGTAACTTTTTTATTATCCCTGAATACAGGTAAATTTATTTAGGTCTAATTCAATATTGAACCCTGCAAATAATGGGGAAAAATGTACAAAGTATCTATAGTTGGGAAGGGAAAAACTCACGCCATGTTTGAAATTTCCATAAATATGAGCAGCTCAGGAGATGAGAAACCTGTGCATAGTTATGCATAGCCTAGATTTAGCAACACCTTAACTAACTTAAAATGCGTCTGAGAGAGTCGATTGTTTCATTGCTCTCTGTATCCAATAGCCTGAGCTATCACTTGAGGGGGTGCTAAAAGTGCTGATGTTACATGAGAAAGTGATCTAAATTGAACATTATCTTGAAGGACTCTAACACACTGTATAAACTGGCTGAAATGATTAGAAGTCTGGTGGGATGGACAATGGCATCATTAATCAAACTCCTTGTTTGGAAAACCAATGGCTCATAAACGTACAAGTGCCACTTGCCATGTGCGTTTGCTGTAACTCTTTCTTGCATGCCACCTACGTCAAGATGATCTAACAAGAGCACGTGAGCTTTTCACAAATATAGGCGCATTTTTATAAATAACATCGTTCATATGTCTGGCGCTTCGTATCAGCCTCCGTGTCCCGACGTTTTGTGCGGGAACGTGACCGGCCTGGCTGACAGGGCCTGGACGCCGGGCCGCGGTGCCACGAGGCTCTCAGAAGGAGGCGCCGAGGAGATTCCGGACACACCTCACTTGGCAGCAGCCACTGAAATAGAAATACAACGTTGAGGGCCATCTGTTGGAAAAAGCAAAACATCTGGGTAAACGTAGGCCAAAAGCTGCTCGGATTGGCAAAAACTCTTCTATCATGAACAGGTCTTAGGTTTAGAGAGGATGATTTCATTTGACGAGGAATAAGAAACTAACGTGGGACATATGTTAGCCATACTTCATGTCATTGCCTCCCCTCCCAGGTGCAGAAATTTTGGGCTCACTGTGTGCAACCTCCGCAGTAGGTCTGCAGGTTGCGAGAGTGGCAATAATGGACTTTCTTTCCTGGGCGAAATCCTGAATGTTTTCATGTAGTGAATATTTGCCTTTTTGGGAGAACATAAATCCTCCCTTCAAATACTATTTTTAAGCTTCTTCTATTTTTTATATATGTTTTCTCTGCTTTTGAGATCCGAATCCAGGCTTTGATAATCAAAGATGCATTCACCCATTTAAGGTAAATATCTCTATGGTGATGAATCATTTAAAAACATGTCTGTCCTTGAAGGTATTATAATAGAGAAAAAGGAAGATGTATATACTATTTAAATCTGAGGATGGAAATCTTCCACTAATTTAAAAATATCAATTTCCAGGGAGCAAAGTACTCTATTCTACTCTATGTACTCTATTAAGTTGTATAAATGCTTTATACAACTTAAAATTATTTTCATCCTTTACTTTTTATTTATATTGAGTGCAATCTTTATAAATATATTCTTTATTTCTTTAAAGAAATGCATGCTTGCCTATTTCTAGGTGCTCACAGTGCTTGCAAATGAAAAGGGATTCCACCATCTCATGGAACCGCTCCTAAAGGGGAACTTCTGAATGACAAAACTTGTTTATAACAAACACTCTCTTCTCATTCTTGTTAAGAAGTATCAGGTCTTCATTATCTCCCTGCATCATTGTAAGTAAATGCTCAGAGTTGAAGGTCATGTGGCATTGTCTTGAGGGAGTTAGGTCCCTGCTGCTTGCCCCCCCAACTGTACCTCTTCCCAACACAAAGAGGCAACTCACCTTGAGTGAAGGCCTCACCCTCGGAAACATCGAAGGCAGCAAGTTACAAAGAAGTCGGAAGACATTACCTTGTTGTTGAGAGCCGCTTGACCTGGAACCCATGCACCGCAGATGTAGAGAGAAGTAAGCAAACTTGTGGGACGCTCCGTGACAGCCCAGGGCATGTCCTTACCAAGCCTTTCAAGGACAGTCACCCAGCCGGCTGACCCAGGACTGCTTGTCCTCAGGAAGCAGGCGCTGCACAAAACCGCACTTCCGTTAGGAGGCGCCAGGCTGGAATGTGACAGGATCTCAGAGGAGGGTATGGACCACCTTCAAGCATCTTTCCCCAGCCTCTCACCCCACACAATCAATCCCCTCAAGACACAATTTTAATCACAAAAGAGACAGAGCAAGTCGCAACCATGCTCTGTCTTGCTCTGTCAACCACTTACTCCTTAACACATTTTCTTTCTCTTTCTCTATAAAAATCTGTATTGCAAAATACAAAGAAGAGAAAAAAATCTTTTACAAATGTTCATTTATAATTGGAATATTAAAATGCATATATACAAAAACTTAATAGTCACAACTTGAAGAAAAGTAACTTAAATTATTGGAGTTTTAAGTTATGTCAGAATACTTTTTAAGAAGCTGTATTGTAATAATAGTTTTAAGGACATTCCATTTAAAGAGAATTTTCTTATGTAAATAGTAAAGCTCTTTAAGGCTCTTGATTGGCTGAGTAATATTTCAAAGCATGACAGATAAAAAGATATTTCTAAAGTGCACAAGTGTCTTTAAACTGTAAAAAATATTACCTCCAATCTCTTATTCAATAATACTCTTTTTTTAAGATAGTGCAAGGCTAACTGAATTGTAAATTATGTCTAAATTAAGAAGAAATTCTACATCAGTTAGACCCAAAATGATGTCTGTGATATAATTGACAACTTATAATTATAATTTACAACTTATAATTATAATATGGCGATTTCTACTACCATTATTGCAACCTTTAATGACCTTTCATTCTGTATGCATGTATTATGAAAATGCATTAGATTAATGTCTTCTTTAAAAATGTTTAAGTTTAGTCCTACATATCATTGAATTTTTCCTTGAAAACGAATTTGCTGTATAAAAATTTAGCCACAAAGTAACCGATGGCATCTATTTTAAGAACAAGTCCTAAGATGTGTGGAAGTAATGTGTGTTAAAAAGGCATATACAATAGTGATCTAGATGGAATAAAAATGGGTGAAATTTTCAGATATCTCAGAAATCTGGGACACAATACTACAAGGCCACTGTAACCAAAAGAGTCTGGTACTGGCAGGAAAACAGACACATAGATCAATGGAACAGAATAGAGAGCCCAGATATACCCCCATGTCTCTATGGTCAATTAATGTTTAAAAAAGGGGCATGAGCATCCAGTGGGGTAAAAATAGCCTCTTCAACAAATGGTGTTGGGAGCATTGGACTGGTACATCCAAAAAAATGAAACTGAGCCGCCAACTTACACCATACACCAGAATAAACTCAAGATGGATAAAAGACTTAAATATATGTCTTGATAGTCATGATAACATAAAAGCATAGGCAACAAAATTTCAGATATCCGACATAGCAATGTTTTTGCTGATGTATTACTTAAGGCAAGGAAATAAAGGAAAAAATAAACAAATAGAGCTACATCAAATTAAAAGAAACCATCTTTTAATTTAGCTGCACAGCTAAAGAAACCATCATCAAAATGAAAAGGGAATTAACTATATGGGAAGACATGTTTGCCAATGATACATCAGACAAGGCTAAGATCTCCAAAGTATCTAAAGAACTCATATGACTCAACACAAAGAAGACAAACAATCCAATTTAAAAATGAACTAAGGACCTGAATAGACACTTCTCCAAGGGGGACATACAGATGGCCAATAAACCTATGAAAAAATGCTCAACATCACTAGTCATTCGAGAGATGCGAATCAAAATCACAAGATACCACTTCACACCAGTCAGAATGGCTGTCATATGCAAACCTACAAACAAGTGCTGACGAGGCTGTGGAGTAAGGGGAACCCTAGTGCACTGGTGGTGGGAATGCAGACTGGTACAGCCACTGTGTAAAACAGTATGGAATTTCCTCAAAAATTTAAAAATGGAACTGCCCTTTGACCCAGTGATTCCACTGCTGGGAATATACCCTAAAAAATCCAAAACACCAATTCAAAAGAACTTATTTACAATAGCCAAGTGCTGGAAACAGCCTCAGTGCCTATCTATAGCTGAGTGGATTAAAAAAATTGTGGCACCTTTACACAATGGAATACCACACAGCAGAAAGGAAGAAGAAGGAACTGCTACCCTTCGCGACAGCAGGGATGGAACTGGAGAGCATTGTGCTCAGTGAAATATGCCAGTCAGTGACAGACAAACACCATACGATCTCACTTCCAGGAGGAATCTAATAAACAAAATAAACTAACGAGCCAAACAGAACCAGAGACATGGAAACAGGAAAGGGATGCCAGGGAAAGGAAGGGGCGGGAACTAGTCAAAGGACACTTGCGAATGACCCATGGGCATGGACAACAGGGCGCGATCGGCTGTGGGGGTCAGGGCTGGGCTGGGCTGAGCTGAGGAAGGGAGGAAAGTTGGGACCGATGTAATAGAATAAACAAAGTTTTTTTAAAATAACAGAAAAATTGGGATTCTTTTTTCAAATTAAAAAAAAAGATATCTGGGACAAAGGGCGTGCAGCCAGAGTGACATCAGAGAGTGACCCTAACTTTTTAGATGATGTTGAATGTGGCAGTTAACCTCTGATATTCCCAGGATCCCTGCAGTCTACATGCAATATTTGATATATATGATGAAAACCTTTTGTTATATGTAAACCTATTACTACAGCCCTGTCCAGGCTACTCACTTGGTTGGAGCACCATTCCATACACCAAAAAGGTTAGGGGTTTGACTTCTGGTCAGGGCACATATGTAGGTTGCAGGTTCGATCCTTGGGCCTGTGCAGGAGGCAGCCAATCAATGTTTCTCTCTCCCTCTTTCTCTTCCCCCTCCCTTCCTCTCTCTCTAAAATCAATAAACATATCTTACGGTAAAGATTTAAAACAACTTATTACAATAACCATACTAAGCACTTGCCAGGCAATCATGTGTTGAATAATTCAGTGTAGTAAACATCACCAGGTGGAAGTCTTATCAGAAACGTGCACTACGATTTAGCGCTTCTCAGATTGCAGTGTACGTACGAATAATCTGGTGAGCTTATTAAAATGTAAACTTTGGTTTGGGAATATTGGTGAGGCCTAAGAATTTGCATCTTTACAACCTTCCAGGAGATGCTTGATGTTAGTGGTTTGGAAACCAAACCTAGAGTCAAACAATTGACATTTAAGGGAGCTGATGTAACACAGAATTACCATATTCAAAGACGAGTTATTAAAAAAAAAAAAGAAACCCTTTAAATGACAAATCTTGCTATCAAGTAATATTACAGGGTTTGTATTTTGTACCAGGCACCACGCACTCTATAAATGCGTTACGCCATTTACTCTTCCATACCCCTCTGAGAGTGGCGGTAATACTGGCTTTGCTTTGTAGTTGGAAAACTGAGCTTTAGAGTCAATAGAAAAGCTGGCATTCAAACACAGGGTTTTCCCCGTCTCAGCCAGAGCTCCCTTTATGTGTTTACTAACTGGTATTATTTCCCATGGAAGCCTAGAGATGCGACGCAGAGGACAGGAGGGGATGCGATGAGAATTTATATTGATGCGATTGTTAGTCATCCCGCTGCAAGAAAGCCGAGCTCACTGTGCGCTGCTCGCCCCTCCTTGAACAGATTTAGTGTAATGCATATATCAATTTTAAATCATTCTTAGACATTTGCAGATGGCACAAGAAAATAATATTTCAGGTAAAGATGATTTCATGTGCAAAGCAGTGAGACTGAAACAGTATGTTGGGTTTGGGAAATAGAAATAGTTCGGTGTGCTGGAACATTTGGTCTGAGAAGAGAGCATCTGCCCCTGGCTGGTGGGGCCCAGTGGACTGAGGGCTGCCCTGAGAGCCAAAATGCCGCCCTTGGGTTCCCAGTCAGGGCACAGGCCTGGGCTGCGGGCCGGGGCCCCAGGAGGGGGCGCGCGAGAGGCAACCACGCATTGATGTTTCTCTCTCTTCCTCCCTTCCTTCCCCTCTCTAAAAATAAACTAACAAAATCTGAAAGAAAGAAAGAAAGATGGGAAGAAAGGAAGGAAGGAAGGAAGGAAGGAAGGAAGGAAGGAAGGAAGGAAGGAAGGAAGGAAGGAAAGAAGGGAGGGAGGGAGGAAAGGAAGGAAGGAAAGAGAAGAGAAGAAGAAAAGAAAAGAAAAGAGAAGAGAAAACAGCATCTGGAAGGAGGCTGGAGAGCAGGCATGGGCCTGATCAGGAGCGGCCACTCAGTGGGCCTTGGGCTTGATGACACAGGCAGAATAACACTGAAGGCAAAAGCCAATTCAGATTTGTGATTTATAAAAAAAGGTCTCAGTAGGAAACAGGAGGAAGGATCGAAAGGGGGACAGATGGCAGGCAGGCGTACTGGCTTGGAATTTTTTTCATAGAGAAAGCAGGAGAGAAGGGAGAAAGTCAAGTAATATTTAAGAGGCGATATCAGTGGGGCTTCATGAATGAATTGGTTGAGAGAATAGAATTGACTTAGATTATAATTTGGAAGACTGAGTAGTAGTTCAATTACCAGAGTTGGATTATTTTGGACATGTTGACATCAAAACTCCAGCAAAATGTATAGGTTTTTTATTCCCTACTGATATCACTAACATAGCACAGGAAAGGCAGCCAACCCCACGTCATGGACTATTACTCAATGTGATGCACTGCAACTGTTATGTTCCTACATCTAAGTTCATCAGAAAATAGGTTTATGTAACTTCTTTGGTTGTCTATAGAGTTGCTATTGGATGATTATTAACCTTCCACAGAGGCAATGGAATGCTCTTCATTGCCCAGGACCCCTGCCAAGGAATGAAGTGGCTATTCTATGTCGTTGGGGCAATCGGACCGAACCCTGGAATAGTTTAACGAAGGCAAACGACACCGGGCCAGTGTTTTGCCTTCCACGCCGGCTCTGAGCAAAGCATTCCCTGCAGGGTCCCTTAGGCTCACGCTTGTCTGGGCAGAATCGAGGAGCTGGTTCGGGGAGAGGGGCGCGGCCTCGGCAGCTCAGTGGCGATCAGGCCTGTCTTCCCGCGTGTGTTTTTCACCTTGACTATGACCCCCAGGTGGCCGGGAAGTCCGGACTGCACCCCGAGTCCGGGCGGAGGAGACACGTGCCAGAGAGCTGCTGCCTCCTCACCTGTTGTGGGCGGCCACCTGAGCGGGGCTGTCCCCCTTCTCAGAACTCTGGAAGATGCGACGTTGCGCTCCCAAGTTCAGAAACCGTACTGCATAGGCACTGCGCTGGCAGCCTTCATCCTGATGCGCGCGGAGAGACGCTCCCTTAACCGTCCCGGGATGACGGGGACCTTCGAGGTGACCTCTCGGCGTGTGGGTTAGACAGTATCAGCAGTTCCC
This sequence comes from Pteronotus mesoamericanus, assembly GCF_021234165.1. Lineage (NCBI taxonomy): Eukaryota > Metazoa > Chordata > Mammalia > Chiroptera > Mormoopidae > Pteronotus > Pteronotus mesoamericanus. The sequence continues at coordinate 1,007,154 of NW_026555123.1, forward strand.
GAATAATAAGAACCCCGTCCCTTAATGGAGAGGTGATATTTGAAGTCACGAGGCAGGGCTGGGGCGCATTCGATGGTCTTGAACTCGCACCCGCCACCGTGAATTCTTTCGTGCATCTCCCCCAAGCCGGGGCTTCCTCGGCAAAGCTCTCAAGACACTGGCCCTGCGTCCCAGCCCTGCAAGGGCCGAGGCAGTGGCCACTCAATCTGTGAAAGGTCTTCTAAGAAGCAGATGCCAAGAAGGGACAGGACATGCAGGAGAAGGATTGGGAGGCCCCACGTGACGGGGGAAGGAAGGAGCAGGCCGGGAAAGCCGTCGCGTGGCGTGCGGCCCGCGGAGGTGGACAGAGCGGGCGCTCGGGTGGGCCGAGTGTGTAGACGGCAGCCCCGTTCCAACATCGTTCCAGCGTCTTTCCAACGTCCTTCCAACGCACCTCCTGGTGAATCTCCGGGCAGGGCAGAGGGGAGCCTTCAAGCCGAAGGTGCCCATCTGAGAGATCGCACGAAATCACAGAAAGGGGTTTGGGTGAGCTCCAGTCCACGAGGCTTCCTGGAGCAGATGCAAGCGGCGTGCTCCTGAGGCTTCCACATCTGTGCGTGTGTGCGTGTGTGTATATGTCCCCGTCTTTAAAGTGTGGCCAATGTGGCCTTTCATATCAGTGCAAAAAGAATGGCCTTCGCAGTAAATGCTGCTGGAACATTCTTCCTGAAAGGAGCCGCGTGGTCCTATTTTCAGCGGGATTCCCGCTGCGTAGGACTAGGCTTAGCGTACTCCAGTTGCGCGAAACCATCTTCTTAAGGATGCCGAGGATGTGTATTGTACCCAATGCCCATATTAAATCCATTTTGTATTGTACCCAATGCCCACATTAAATCCATTTTTTAGTAGTATTTTTTAAGAAAAAGTCAGATCTCTACTTCATACCTTTTAGTAAAATTAATCGCAAGTAATTCAAAGAATCTTAAAACTCTAAGTATTGAAGAAAGTGTAGGAAATTATGGAAGTTTAAGATAGAAATAATCATGTAAATTAAACAAAAAAGCAAAAAGAAAAATGTTGATACATTTTTTTAACTATGAATTTGACGTTTATTTCTTAATTAAAATATAAGTAAAAACTGGTTTATAGTGGACAAAGGATTAATATGTAAACATATTTTAACACCTATGTAATAAGATTTAGAAAAGACTGTCAATGATTAAATGAAACAAATGCCCACTACATGAATGATGTTTAATAGCTGGTAATCTGGGGAATGTAAATTGAGATAGCACATATTTAATCTGTTAGATTTACAAAAACATAAATAGTTTAATCAGGTTACACATTGGTGAAGGCATGGTGTTCAGCCATTTTTGACAGCATATTTTGACCACTTGGGCATATGTTTTGTTTTATTTTATTTTTAAAGATTTTATTTATTTATTTTTAGAGATAGGAAGGGAGGGAGAAAGGGAGGGAAACATCAATGTGTGGTTGCCTCTTGAGCTCCCCCTACTGGGGACCTGGCCTACAACCCAGGCGTGTGCCTGTCTGGGAATCAAACCGGAGACCTTTTGGTTTGCAGGCCGGCCCCTCAATCCACTGAGCCACACCAGCCAGGACATATATTTTTAAATAAATATTTTGTATATTCTATGTAAGAGTGATTCAATATCTTGTTTTCCATCTAGGAAAATTCATATATACAGAAAACCTCTTGCTCAAGGGTGTTCATTGTACAGGTAGTATCATTTTTAACAATGAAAAATTGAAAACAAGCTGGAAGCCTGTGGAAAGAGGAATAACTAAATAAATAATTGCATGTCTATAATATGGAGGAACTAGAAGCTATTAAAAAATGAGGTATAAATTGAGTACCAAGATTCTAAACCCATCGAAAATGTGATATTATGTTTTAAAAATGCAATTGTTACAATAAAAAGTATTGGTGAAGATGCAGAGACATTAGGACCCTCGTTTGCTCGTGGTGGGAATATAAATGGCGCGTCCATCTTCGAAAACAGTCCCTCAGTCCCTCAGAAGATTAATCAGGCAGTTACCATCATGACTCAGCCATTTCACTCGTAGATATAAAAGCAAGCAAAAAGAAAACGTATGTCTACACAAAAACTTGTACGTGGATGTTCATTAGAGCTTTAATCATAACAGCCCCAAAGCAGAAATAACTAAATGGCCATCGGCTGATGAATGGATCAATAAAATGTAAAATCATGCAACGGAGTAGTATTCAGTAAGAAAAGGAAACAAAGTGCAGTCCACGCTCCAGCCTGGAGAACCTTGAGAACAGTGCGAAATGAAAAGCCAGTCACAAAGGATTTCATATCATGTGGTTCCATTGATATAAAACCATCAGAATAGGCAAATCTGTAAACACAGAAGTAGATTAGTGGTTGCCTAGTGCCGAGGCGGGCGTTGGTGGTGTGAGTGTTGAGGAAAGTAATGTCCAAGGGGAGCGGGGTTTCGGTGGCCATGGCGGTTATGGTGACAGACGCACAACGCTGACTATAGGAGTACACAGTCATTGAATTTTACACTTTAAATGGTATGTGAATCCCATCTCAATAAAATTGTTAGAAACATAATTATAAAGTATCGTTACATATTTTTTGGAAGAGCATGCACATAGTTTATGTGCACATAAATTGACTAAAAAAGCTCACACACCAACCAAGTTGATACCTGTATCTCTGAGAAAGAAGGCAAGGGACTAGAATTGAAAATCGTGTTCTCAAAAAACACTGTAACTCTATCCTGAATGTCTCCAACGTTTTTTCAGGTAGCTTGCATTTGTGTACAATTAGTGTAATAAATAATTAATTTTCAAAAGTTATTTTTTTAGTAGTAGGTTCCTCTACATCACACCGATCAGATGACTTCTATAAAGGGAGGTTCATATTTCTCCATCCTTCTTCTCACTCAGTCTCCCCACCAGACCTTGCAGAAAAAACTGGATATGTCTAGAGTGTATTCTTGCCAAGTAGAAAGTAGAAATCCTGAGAAGTGCACTAAAGTGCCACCCAAAATGCTGCCCTTCCATCGAGCGTAACTTGATCTTTCAGTAATATGAGGTCACAGCTCACGGATCGTGTGTCTCACTCACTCTTACTCAGCTCTAGGTTCCATTACGGGGGCTCTTCTACCTTCCGGGGGCGCGAGGGAGCTGTTTCCGTGATACCCGGTTTACCTTGTTGTTTTCCTACACCTTCCCCAGCTCTCCTCACTGTCCCCACCCAAACCTGAGTAACAATTGGCAGCTAGACCTCTAACTCCTATGTTGAATTAGTGAGAATGAAACAGCAACAAAAAATAACAATTTGAACTCATTTTGATGCATAAAAGTTACGTTACATAATGTAAGATGTGCCTGACAAATCTAAAATGTTGAAGAACTTTAATGTGAAAAATCTGGAAGAACAAACTACTCAACTACAGCGACAAAGTAAATTTTACTTTTGTAAATACATAAAAGAAGTTTCGGTTTAATGACTATATTAAGATTATACTGGGCATTTTTTCCATAGCTCATAGAACACCCAGACCACACTTCAAATACTTTCCTTCTCCTCTAAGTTAAGCACAGTAGAGTTTAATTCATAACATCTTGAATTTCCAAATGAAAATCACCTTTAATTAAAGAATTTCAGCCAGCCATAGAAACAAAGTGTTATATTTTCTAAACATAAGTGATTACAATATTTATCAAAGCTATATGTGTATTTAAATAGAAAAGTCAAAAAAATAATAAAACATGATTCTGTAGCCAGAAGGCAATTACTCTCAGGTGTTTCCTGTTAATAAATTAGTATAGACTTGGAGCCAGACCTGTGAAATGATTTCCATTAATTAAAAAAATCAAGGGTTTAATGTTTATTCTCTTTTCCCAAAGGTGAACTGGAAAGCTATGGTCCTAACTAAACAAGAGAACATAATTTTATTTTTCCTTAAAGCTTTTAGGTACCACTTTATTTTTCCAAATGACAAGGTGGGATATTAAAATCGTGAGTGATTGGGAAATCTGAGAAATCAGAGTTTTTAGTCAACCGTTAATTATTGACCACCTATTTTATTTACATTAATCTAGGAGCCAAGTTCAGATGTACCTATTTATTAACCTCTGGCCTGAGAAAAATTCCAGTCTAAACTAAAATATATGAAACAATATGGCTTGGTACTGTCTTGTAGGAGAGACATTCTACATCCTATTAAATGAGGAACAACTTCAGAGAGGGTCATATTTATGCAGGACCACTCTCATCCAGGAGTGGGACCCTAGCTGGGACTTGGAAGATAGGTAGGCGATGCCGAAGTGGAGAGATGCAGGAGAAGGCTAGGCAGGCCAGCCAGCAAAGCAATGCCATTCACACAGAATGGGAGCAGTATGCCCGGGGGCAGAGGCTTTCCTGATGAAGGAGAAAGGTGTGCCTACAGGAGTGAAGGGAAGTTGGTAGGACAGGTAGGGTAGGATCAGGCCATAGGAACCTTCAACCCAGGTCAAGTAACCTAAACCCACTTTGATAAGAAATAGGGAGCTATCCCAGGTGTCAGAAGAGAAGAAAAACTTGATCAAAGTGGTAGGTCAAGATCAAGCCGGCACTGATTTTGCAAGAGGGAATTCCTCTCAGTAGTTTTACTGCAACAACGTGAGTATCTGAAGAGAATTAAAATTCTAATAAAACGTGAACTTGCATTGATTTCGTACTAATTGCATATGCCAAAGAAAATATGAATTAAAAATAATGTCTTACCTTTAGTCCCAGGTAAGAACTGAGAGAGATGGCAGGTGGAAGGGATCATGGGTTCATTCACCTTTGAACACCCTGAGTTTGCAGTTACAGCAGAGAAACCCATTTTTAAATATCAAGAGGCATCTATGGCGAGCCAAAGATTAGACGAGAAAGTTCTGGAAATGCAAAGTTGAAAGTCACCTACAGAAATGAAAAATAAATACATATAAGGTCCCAAAACTGAAACTTGGAAGTGTCAAAGGTTAAAGAAGAGCCAGCACAGGAAGCAAGGATTAATCAGAGAAGCAGGACACTGAGCGTGGCCTTGCTTCACAGAATCCTGTGCAGTGGGACAGCTCAGGATGGGTGGAGTCACCAATTGCAAAGCTACAGATCATCAAAGAGGCTGAGAACAAAGAAAAGGCCCCTGGGATTTGCAGTCACGCACGTGCACACACACATTGTTGGTGACCTAAAAAGCATAAACATAGTGAAGTTTTTAAAACTTTATACTTAAAAAATCCTTAATTTACACTACCATTTAAAATGCTGCTTCCATTTCTCCCTGATGGAGAAAACACCAGTTTGATCTGGCATCTTTGTATTGTACCCAATGCCCAGACACATCTGCTGGACACAGTACTGTACACTGTGTTTATAACAATAGTACTAAGACACATAGAGGTGATTTTTATATCATCAGAAGGAAAATGTCAATGGACTTTTATCACACTAGATACAATTGCCTCTTTACCAAGTTAGTGCAGGTGGTACAAAAGGGTACCTAATGAAATTACAAATTCCAAACCACATAGCTTCGAGCTCACTCATAAGCAATCAAAAGTAACTAACAGGAGTCTGCAAAAGTCCAAATCAACTATACTGTTTTAGTGTACGAGGTCTGTTTGGAAAAAGTCCAGCCATTGTTAATGTAACAAGAATGGCTTGCACGACGTAGCCTGGCAATCAAGGAGAGTGAACTGGAATGCACATGCGTGAACAATGACGACTTCCCTGTACTAGTCAGTGTGGGTGGTAGACACTGTTGAGGGAGCATGTGTACTGTGTGGTCATCACATTCAAAATGACAGCAAGTAGAGCAATGAATCTGCATCATATTTTGTGTTAAGCTTGAACATTCCTCCATGGAAACTATTCGGATGATTCAGAAGGCCACAGCTATAAGCAACTAGTGACTGGCAGCTTCATCACAACAACGTGACTGCTCAGACATCATGTCTCTGCAGGCACTTGGCAAAACAGCAAATCACCCAGGTGACTCATTCCAACTACAGCCCAGATTTGGCACCCTATGACTTCTGAATTTTCCTAAAACTAAAATCACCTTTGAAAGGGAAGAGATTTCAGACTGCCGATGAGATTCAGGAAAATACGACAGTGCAGCTGATGGCGACTGGGAGAACTGTGTGAGGTCCCATGGTGCCTGCTTTGAAGGAGACTGAGGCATCATTGTCCTATATACAATGTTTCTTGTATCTTGTATCTTCTATCTTCTTCAATAAATGTCTCTATTTTTCATAGTACCTGGCTGGATACCTTCTGGACAGACCTCATATTTCACCATATTATCATTCCTTTTGTCAGATAAACACTGTATTAAAGGGGCTATTTGATTCACCAGAGCCCAGTGCTCCAAAGAGTTAAAACGGAGTATGGAAAGAGATGGAGAGTAAGTCAGAAATCTATGATGGTTAACTTAATTACAGAATGGCTTTCGCTCTCCTGTAATTTTTTTTTCTACTTTTCCTGACAAAGCTAAATTGCTTTATCTTTAGCACTGCAGTAATATCAATATAGTTAGGAAAAAATTAATAACAGTCCTAGGAAATGGTTTTCTCTTGTTCATAATGTTTATTTTCTTTTAAGCAGGAAAATGTAATCCTGTGACAAAGTATTGTCTTGGAAGAAAACTCTGGCTTCTCTCACCAGCTTCTCCTTATCACCTTGGCTGAGATCCTTAACCTCCTCTGTCTAATTTTTCCCATCTTTCAAATAAAAATAATGATTCTAGCCCTGTTTACCTCATAGGGATTTTATGATTAAAGTAATGAGAAATTACTGTAGAAGTCTTTGACATATTAAAGGTATTAGCTCTTGGAGAGTCCATCAACCTTTTCCAGGCTAAAGATCATTGTTGCTTAACAATATTAACGTGTAATTTATATGTAGTTTTGTGAAAGCAGCTCTGCTGTGGATTGTCACACAACTGAAGCCTTAGACCAATTAAATGTTGAAAGGATAATATAGGTTTGAATTTTTTAGCAGAAACCACATGGTCATGGCATTCTAATTCCTCTTGTCAAGTGGATTGTTGCGTCCAGGAGGCTGATGGAAAACACACCTGACCCCGTCTTTACGTCTCCTTTCCCTTATTTTGGGCTTGAGCATCTTTGTGGTGTTCCTCTCTCCTGAACACGCCTTCTCTCCATCGCTGCATTAGCGGGCTGACAGCGGCTCTCACAGTGCAGTAAACCCCCCAGGCACCAGCAGCCTGGCCCGCTCGGCGGCGCCGTGGCAGGGCCCCGTGCGAGGGTTCGTATTGTTGGTGGGAGCTGCTACTCAGAGTCCTGCTGTACGACTCCCAGAGACCAGGGAGTTTGTCTTGTGTTCCTGTGCTCTCCGCAGCCTCCTTGTGGACTCTTACGGTCCACCGCCGTCTGACTGCTGTCCCCAGGCCAAGCGGTGAAGTCCCAAGGCTCAGGCAAGGGGTTTTACAAAGGCTGTGGGGAGTCCTAGGGTCCATAGAGCCTCCCGACGGACTGAACTGGCTTCTAATTAACCATTGCGAATCAAAGCCTCCTTCTGATCAACATTGACCGAACAATTTGGCTGAGTCAGTCGGACCTTTGCATGAAGCGACTACAGCTGTATTTCTCAACACCAATTTATTCTCCCCTAACCTGATTTTTTAAAAATCACGCCGAGATATTTCAGAGAACTACTCCTTTATTATCGTTGTTCTTCCTGGTCATTGCCCCTGTAAGAATCCTTCAAAATGTTCATACACTTATTGCTACATAGGCTCATTACATGTGTCTAATAGTATTTTGCTTGCACCGCATTATACTTTATTTCACCATAGAGCAGGTCAAAGGTTTCTTAAAATTTTTAGCTGACCTCTAACAACTCCTCAGTTTTTTTGCATCTATGTTTCATCTTTCTAAGCAGCTATTAGAGATCTCAATTCTGAAATCCACAGGATCTAAACAGAAACCTCAGAAAAACCCACTGTTGTTTTGTTTTAATTTTCAAAGCCTGGAAGTGTCTGAGGTATTTTATCATTGCCACATATCTCTAAATCCTCTATTAATTTATTTTCAAATACTTGTTATTTCAAATATTCAAAACATGACTGTTAAACAATCATTAAATCTTCTGTTAGCCTATTGTTTATCATTGATATCAGATTTTGATTAATAATGTACTGAAATAAATTTAGAAATAAGCTTTTTCTTTTATATAGGACTGAGCACGGAGTGACTGCTTAGTTATAATTTTGACTGAAATACCTTTGTATTTGCTTTTTATTGATGTGTAACAAATAACCAAAACAGCACCCACTTATTGTCTCAGAGTCCTTTAAGCTTAGTGTCGGGCCACAGGTCCACTGGGTCCTCTGCTCAGGGCCTTGTAAAGCGGAAATCAATGCATGGGCTTTGTTCTCACTTGGAGTGTTGATGAGGGAGAACCCATTTCCAAGCTCACTTAAGTGGGTGACAGAATTCAGCTGCTTGTGGATGTAGGACTGAGAGCCCTGTTTTCTTTCTGGCTATTGGCTCGGAGTCGTTCTCATCTCTGAAAGTCACCTTTGTGCCCAAGACTCCTGGCCCTCTGCACCGCGTGGGGAATTGCCCCGTGTCTGTGAGTCTTTTCAGAAGGGCTGCCTGGGTAGGGGCGGCCTGCTCGGGGTAATCTTTCTTCTAGTAATGTTCACAGCCCCTGATCACAGGCTTAGCGTCATTACCTCTGCGAATCTTTTCATCTTCGCCTGCCGCGTGACGCAACCTAATCCGAAGAGTGATGTCCACCATCTCTGTACGCCCCGCCCGTACTCAAGAGAAAGGGATTTCTATGAAAGTGGTCGCAGGCAGGACTTTTAGGACCGTCTCGGCATTCTGCCTGAAATGACCCTACTCAAAAATCCTAATAATTAAGACAATACTGACATTGTTTTTGATGTTACTGTTGTTTTTTGTACTGGAGTTTACATGACAATTACCTCCACTCCCCAGGGCATTGCAGGGGAATATAACCTGAAACTTTTCCTGACAACATTTAATAGTCGTGATTGTAAACGATGACATTCCTAAAGATTGCCTGATTGCTGTGGATATTCTAAACGTCATTTTGGGATGAAGCCAGACCTACAGGGAGTTGAGACGCATGCAGCACATTGTTTGATGCCTCAAAGATCAGAATTTACTAATCTTGGTTTTCCTATTACCTCTGAGCCTACATTTAAACTAAGAATAAACATCTTTAAGAGTCTCATCATCATATTTACGATATGGTTGATGCTCGCTAAATAACATGGGCTCATTTTCATGGAAGAAATGTCCTTTAGGTTTCAGTACAAGGATTAGCTATATGTCTTCAGATAAATTAGTGTGTATTTTATGGATGTTAACACATATTACTGATCAAGATTCCAGTTTTTTATCTGAGCTATTGTGAATCATAAAAGGAAACTTATAACATAGAAATACACAAGGTATTTGAGACATAATCTTTATCCAAATTTAAATTTAACTTTTTTACCTGTGTTTTGTTTTTTACTTTGAACTTCACTTATTTTTTAATTTTGTGGTTCTACAAGTATCTTTGTAAGTTACCTTAAGTTCTTTCTGAAATGAATCAGTTAATATTATGAAGAGTTGTAAACTGAGTTGTTTTAAGTACTCTAACAGGAACCTAAAACGCATCCTTTAATTTTTCTTTCTCTCAAAAGAAGACCAGCTGAAGGATTTACAAAATTGTTATAAAGGCACAAAACAGAAATAGACATGCATTAAAAGTAATATAGAAGTGAGCATATATAGTAATTACTGTAACATACAACCATATTCATCTTTATAGTATAAATGCTCCTTGTTTTCTATCAACCAAATAGAGTACCATCAGGCTTTACCTCTGGCACAAATTAAATCATATTCTTATTAATTCCCATTCTGCATGTTTCTCATCTTGTGTTCATCTGCTCTTGTCATGCTTTTATTCCACTGACAATGTAACTCCAACCTTTTGAAGAGTTTCCTAAAAGATGCCTCACTTCCAACCCAGAATTTCAGCCACAGTCACCATGGGACATGTATCTTTATCTTCTTCCACTTCTTTGTTCCTTTTCTCCACCAACTTCTGTTCATAGTGTCTTGAATGGCATTTACCCTTGTGAAGGTGTTTTTTGAGAAACTTGGGGTGTTCATAGAAACAATACTTTCTTCCAGGCCCCCTGTTCTGCCCATGATGGTTAATTTTACATGCCAACCTGACAGAGCCACAGATATTTAATTAAATATTCTTTCTGGGTCTGTAGGTAAGGGTGTTTCCAAATAAAATTAGCATTCAAGTGGGTAGACGGAGTAAAGCAAATTGCCCATTCCCATGTGGGTGGGCACCATGCAATCCATTGGGGGCCTGAACAGAACAAACAGATGGAAGAAGGGGACTTTGCTCTCTCTGCCTGAATGACTGAGTTGGAACATTCGTCTTCTCCTGTCCTTGATCTAGGACTCAGGGGAGAGGAACTGATGGTTTGGATGCAGACTGGAACTTGCACTATTGATTCTCTTGGTTCTCAGGCACCGGGACTCAGATTAAAATTACACCATTCATTTTTCTGGGCCTCCAATTACAGATGACAAATCATAGGACTTCTCAGCTTCCATAATTATATGAGCCAATTCCTTGTGATAATTTATTATTATACATAACATGTATGTACACATACCTACACACATGTGCACATATATCTCCTTTCCCGTGTTATCAAATTGTTTCTGAGTTCATAAAGAAAGGAAAGTGCCTCCTTCTCCAACACTGGGCCATGCCTTCTCACTTGGACAGGACATCACTGATTTTACCTGGAGTCTACAATGAGGTCATTCAATGAGTACTTACCTTCTAGCCCCGCCCTTTTAAACACTATAGCTAAATCCTTTTGCTAGCTATGGCCACATAGGATGTACATTTGTCTATGCTCTTCCATCCTTACTCCTTTGCCCTCATCTTTCCTTAAACCTTTGACCAACCAAAATTACCCATCCTTCTTTCTCTAAATAAATCTAGCATTGTTATCACTTTTAATATTCAGTGTACACAAAGTACTCGGCACAAAGCTCAGTGAGGTACAGGGACTATGTTGTTAATCCCTCACAACTCATATTATCCTCATCCTATTTAGGGGATTATGAATTCCCAGCAAGATTAAGAAACTTGCCCATGTTCATTCAGCTAACAAGTGGAGGATCTGGAACTGAAACCTCAGTGGTCAAATTCTATGGCCTGCAATTTTAACTGATACATTACATGAGTTCCTGATGTCAGTTAATAGATGCGAACAGAGGTGATAAGGTTGACTCTGAAGCCCGCGTCAATCAGCTGTTATGCTAACATATTCGCAATGTCTGGGCAGTGGCAGCCCCGTAAAATCCCCCACCCATTTTTTTACAGAAAAATCAAATAAAATTTAGAGGGTCAAGATGACTTCTCTCAGGTTTCACAACTAATACCGGTAAAGGTAAAACTCATCATTCTATGCAATCAGCATCTTGTTTTTCTCGCTGAAGAAAATGAGGAGCATTTGATTTAATTCAATGCTTTGTCCTTTACACCACAGTTGACTCCATGGTGACAATAGTCCTGAAGAGATAATATCCCTGGTAAAGGGCTATTTATCTAGAAAAGGTCTTTTTGTTATTTGTGTGTGTGCGTATGTGTGTGTGTGTTTAACTTCAAAGTATTTTTAGTTGATAAACTTGACATGTAACATTATGCAAATTTAAAATGTAGCCTGTTACTTTTATGTTTTTATTTTTTAATATGGCTGCCACTGTGATAGTATTTATTACATTACATGTTTATAGTACAATATTATTATCTATATCAATATACTGTAGATTAAATATCTATGGATTATTTATTACTCATTGTAAGTTTGTACCCTTAAGTACCATCAGTCTTCTTCCCTCATCCCCACCCCTAGATAACCATCATTTTATTGTTTTTTTTATAATAAGGTTGACTCTTTTGTATTCCGCATGTAAGTGATATCATACAGTACTTGCCTTTCTCTTTCTTATTTCATTTGTCATAGTGTGTTCAAGGTCCACCCATGTTTTTGCAAATGACAGGATATCCTCATTTCTCCTGGCTGAATAGTATTCTATTGTGTATACAATAAGTCCCCATGTATTGCTATCAATAGGTTTTGTGACTTTAAGTCAAACAATGTATAATAAAACCAATTTTGCCACAGCATAATTGACATAAATAAGAGTTAAGTTTCTACAGCTTCTCACCAATGTTATATTAAAATGACATAGAACAAAATGAATTATTTGAGGATCTGATAGATATACCACATCTCTTTTTATCCATTCATTGATGACATTGGGTTGCTTCCATATCTTGGCTATGGTGAATAAATGCTGTGATAAACATATGAGTGCGTATATCTTGTCAAGTTCCTGTTTTCATTTCCTTTGGGCACATAACCAGAAGTGGAATTGCTGGACCATAAGGTAGATCTATTATTAATTTTCGAGGAAACTTCATATTGTTTTTCATATTGGTGAGACTGATTTACATCCCCACTAACAATGTATAAAGATTCTCTTTTTGTTACATCCTTGCGAGCACCTGTTGTCTCTTGTCTTCTTGCTGATAGACAGCCTAATACAGCGGTCCCTAACCTTTTAGGTACCGGGGCCAGTTTCGTGGAAGACAATTTTTCCACGGACCAGGGTAGGAGATGGTCTCAGGATGATTCAAGTGCATTACATTTATTGCGTACTTTATTTCTGTTATTATTACATTGTAGTATATAAGGAAGTAGTTCTACGACTCACCATAATGCAGAACCAGTGGGAGCCCTGAGCTTGTTTTCCTGCAACTAGATGGTCCCACACGGGGGTGATGGGAGACAGTGCCCCCCAGAGCATGTTGTTTATGTCCGGCCTACTCTGCATTCTCACTTTGGTTTCTGTCACTGCAGAAAACCCTGCTTCACAAAGATAGAATCTTGGAAATGAAAGAAGGGTTTTTGGCGCTTTTGTGGCAACCGCAGGACATTCCTTCTTGGCATTAATCCAGAGCGTATGGAGATTTGAATTTGTCTCAAACATTCTTTTAAGGCTACCACCATTTGCGATCTCAAGCAGTTGCTCCTCTTCCAGCATAGACAAAGTCGATTCGCAAATGGGTCACAGATCCATTCCTTCCCAATTTGGGAGTCTTTTGTGGTTGGGAAATAATGTTTAAACTCTTCTGAAAGCTGAGAGAGGTGCTCATGGACCAGCTGGGAGAAAGAAGGCCCTGGCTCAGTCTCTTTCAAAATGTCTGCTAATGTTTGAAACATGTCAAAACCCCACTCTTCTCTTGTCACCCCCATACTTCCAGTTTGGCTTTGAATGCAGCCCCTTTATCTGCCAATTTGAACACAGTTGTCATTCTCCCCTGCAGTGACAGATTGAGTTCATTGAGCAGTTTGAATATGTCACACAAGCAAGCAAGTTTTGTGACCCATTCTGTTCACTGAAATGTGTGGCCAGTGGTGACTGTTTTTCTAAAAGAAATCCCTGGAACGGCTCTGGTAACTCGGAAACTCTGTCCAGTGATCTACCTGTGGAAATCCATCTCACTTCTGTGTGTGAGAGAAGACATGTGTGCTCTGCGTCCATCTCCTCACAGAACTGCATGAACTGATGTGAACTAAGGACATATACTTTAATGTAATTGCTAATTTTAATCACCTCCTGCAAAATGTTGTTAAGTTCAGGTGACATTTTTTAGCTATCCAGCATTTTTCATGGATGACATAGTTCATAGACTTGCATTCGAAAGCTACCTCTTTGACCCGAATAGTGAAACCAGAACACTATCCAGTCACGGGAGCTGCTCTGTCTGTGCATATACTGACACAAAATGATCAATTTAGTTTTCTTGATTTGTAATCATTCAAAGACTTGAAGAGTTCTGCAGCTGTGGTGTTGGTTGGCAACAAAAGTGCACATAACATATCCTCATGCACATCCTCCTAAAAAATAGATCGCACAACAACAAGCATCATTGCCTTGTTGTCAACATCAATAGATTCATCAACCTGGATTGCGTACCATGGTGACTCATTAATCCACTCTAATAATTATGCCTCAGTATCCTCTGATATTTCATCAGTTCATCTAGTTATGGTGCTCGCAAAAAGAGGAACACATACTCCCTTTTGAACTGTAGCCTCTCCTAGAAGTTCATGACAAATGTCCTTCGCAGCATGCATGATCAACTCTTCACCAGTAGGAACGGGCTTCCTAGCTTTAGCAATGTGGTCAGCCACTAAGCATGATGCTCTCAGTGCAGACACATTTGATGAAGTAGTGGTGGCCATCAAAAATTGCTTCTGTTCTTCATGTTCACATTTTTTTTTATGTTTAAAAAACACCAAAAGCTTGTCTTTTAATGCAGGGTTCTTGTTCTCCAGGTGGCAAAGCAGTCTGGACGGCTCCATGGCTTTGTTGGATAACTGGTCACTACATAGTACACAAAGCAGACCTGGAGGATATGAATCACCTGTTGCAATGAACCTGTAATTTAAGTAGAATTCTTGGTATTTTTCTTTTAGATGCAGCTTTCTTTTTGCTGGCTGTCTTCGAGTCTTCTGCTGTGTCATCAGTGGGTCTTTCCCCCTCTTCAAAGACACTCTCCGGCAATGTTTGGTTTTCACTCATTTTGGCTAGTTTGGTTAGTTTTGGGGCTTACCAGAACTGTGGCGGAGACAAGTGCGCAGTGTGGGAAAGAGGTGTGCATGGAAGTGGTAAATAAAGTAGTGGGTGAGCCACACATAGACTAAATTAAGTGCTGGATTCTAACATAAAGTCTGCCACCAGATGCATCTTAATTGTCACTTGCCACTCACTGATAGGGTTTTGATATGAGTCTGCAAACAATTGATTTATTATGGTCTCTGTGCAGTCCAACCACTCTGCTAATGATAATCTGTATCCTGACATGCGCAGTTTGCAGTGGGGTTCGCGCTCCGATGAGAATCTAGTGCTGCTGATCTGCCAGGAGGTGGAGCTCAGGCGGGGCTCTGAGCAATAGGGAAAGGCTGTAAATGCAGATGAAGCTTTGCTCGCTCACCCACCATTCACATCCTGCTATTTGGCCCGCTTCCTAGTAGGTCACAGACTGGTACTGGTCCGTGACCCAGGGGTTGTGGCCCCCCTGGTCTAACAGGCGTGAAGTGATATTTCATTGTTGTTTTTACATGCATTTCCCACATGATTAGTGGTGTTGAGCAGCCTCTCTATTCACTATTCACTATTTTGATATCCTTTTTGGAATAATATCTATTTAGTTCTTCTGCCCATTTTTAATTGAAATTATTGGTTTTTGTTAAGTTGTGTAAGTTCTTTATGTATTTTGTGTATTAACCCCTTACCCTACATATGGTTTGCAAAACTTTTCTCTCATTCTTAGACTGTCTTTTTATTTTGTCGCTGTTTCTATCACTGTACAAAAGCATTTGAATTTCAAATAGTCCCACTTGTTGATTTTTGCTTTTGTTGTTTGTAATTCTGGCATCATGTCCAAAAAGTCATTGCCAAGACCAATGTCAATGAGCTTCTTATCTATGTTTTCTTCTAGTTTTATGGTTTCTGGTCTTATCTTTAAGTCATTAAATCATTTTGAGTTAATATGTGAGTGGTGTGAAATAGGGATCTACTTTTATTGTTCTGCATGTGTTTCTTCCATTTTACCAATCATCATTTTTTGAAGAGACTCCCCTTTCCCCTCTGGGTGTCCTTGGCCCCACTGTTGAATATTCGTCGATCGTATATGCTGGAATTTGATTCTGGGCTCTCTCTCCTGTCCCATTGGTCTTTGTGTCTACTGTTGTGCCAGTACCATACAGCTTTTATTTCTATGGATTTGTAGAATAGTTTGAAATCAGGAAGTGTGATGCCTCCAGCTTTGTATTTTTTTTTCCCTCATGGTTGCTTTGGCTATTTGGGATCTTTTGTGATTCCATACAAATTTTAGGATTCAGAAAATATTTCAAGATTCATGTCTTCAAATAAATAATAAAACCTGTAGAAAAGAAAGGAATTTTTTTATAGGTGCAATGGCATGTAATGGTAATAGGGAAATGCAAATCAGTAAGGAATGTTAAAAATATTTGATTGACTGAGGTCTAACCTGAGTTGACTTACAAGCATTAAGTATTAAAGCAAATTAGGACCAGTTGATAGGAACCCAGATTATTTTTCTAGTTCTGTTTTGAAACTATTTTATTTTTTAAATTATATTTTATTTATTATGCTATTAAAATTGTCATGATTTTTCTTATTTTGCCCCCTCAACTAGTGCCCCGCACTCCCTCAGGCAGTCCCCACACATTGTTCATGTCCATGGGTCATGCGTGTAAGTTCTTTGGCTACTCCATTTCCTGTACTGCACTTACATCCCGATGCCTATTCTGTAACTACCTATTTGTACATCTTAATCTCTTCATCTCTTCATGCATCCCCCACACACCCCTCCCATCTGGCAACCATCAAAACACTCTCTGTATCCATGATTCTGTCTCTGTTCTTCTTGTTTGCTTAGTTTACTTTTTAGATTCAATTGTTGATAGATTTGTATTTATTATAATTTTATTGTTCATAGTTTTGATCTTTTTTTTAAATAAGTTCCTTTAACATTTCATATAATAATGGTTTGGTGATGATGAACTCCTTTAGTTTTTTCTTGTCTGGGAAGTTCTTTATCTGCCCTTCGATTTTAAAATGATGGTTTTGTTGTGTAGAGCAATCTTAGCTGTAGGTCACTGTTTTTCATGACTTCGAATATTTCTTGCCAATCCGATCTAGCTAGCAGTTTCCTTTGAGAAATCAGCTAACAGTCTTATGAGAACTCCCCTGTACGTAACTAAGTGCTTTTCTCTGGCTGCTTTTAAGATTCTCTCTTTATCTTTAAACTTTGGCATTTTAATTATGATGTGTCTCAGAGTGGGCCTCTTTGTGTCCATCTTGTTTGAGACTCTCTGTGCTTCTTGGTCTTGTATGTCTATTTCCTTCACCAAAT
The DNA here is from genome assembly GCF_021234165.1 of Pteronotus mesoamericanus. Classification (NCBI taxonomy): domain Eukaryota; kingdom Metazoa; phylum Chordata; class Mammalia; order Chiroptera; family Mormoopidae; genus Pteronotus; species Pteronotus mesoamericanus. Next base: position 1,024,202 of record NW_026555123.1, read on the forward strand.
TAAGGAAGTTTTCTTTCATTATTTTTCAAATAGATTTCCAATTTCTTGCTCTTTCTCTTCTCCTGGCAGCCCTATGATGTGAATGTTGGACCCTTGGAAGTTTTCCCAGGGGCTGCTTATACTATCCTTATTTTTTTTATTCTTTTTTCTTCTTTTTGTCCTGGTTGGTTGTTTTTTGCTTCCTTATGTTCCAAATCATTGATTTGATTCTAAGCTTCATCCACTTTACTGTTTTTTTCCCTGTAAATTGTTCTTTATTTCAATTAGTGTATCCTTCGTTTCTGACTGGATCTGTTTTGTGCTGCTGAGGTCCTCACTAAGTTCCTTGAGGATCCTTATAACCAGTGTTTTGAACTCTGCATCTGATAGACGGCTTATTTCTATTTTGTTTTGCATTTCTGGAGTTTTGATCTTTTCTTTCTTTTGGGCCCTGTTTCTTTGCCTGCTCATTTGAGCAGCCTCCCTGTGTTTGTTTCTATGTATTAGGTAGAGCAGCTTTGACTCCATGTCTTGGTAGTGTACCTTAGTGTAGTAGGTGTCCGGTAGGGTCCAGTAGCACAGCTTCCCCTAGCACCCAAGCTACTTGGGTGCTTGAGGTGCACCTTTCATGCGGGCTGAATACACCCTCCCCTTATAGTTGAGCTTTGGTTGCTGTTGGCAGATCAATGGGAGGGATTTACCCAGGCCAGTCAGCTGCAAGGACTGGTTGTGACCACTTACCACCAACCTCCGCCCTCTGTGGAGGATCACCTGTGCAGGTGGAGGGTGGTGATGCTCTGACATGGTCTGTAGCTGCCTACTGCTTGTGCGGGCTCTGGGGTTCTCACGGGTGGTGCAGGCCAAGGTCAGGCCCACCTGCGCTTTGCCTGGGGCTACCCTGCCTGAGCTATAAAGCCATCTAAGATGGCTGCTGCTTGTTCTAGGCTATGAATCTAGTCTGGCTGCTGCTAGTGCCAGGCCTGGGGCTCACTGAGGCCAGCAGTTGCTTGTTTGATGGGATTTAGGAAGTTGTGAAGCGTGAGCCAAGGCCAGCCATTCACATGGAAAAGCAGCTTGGGTGGGCCTGTAAGTTAGGTGAAGTGGAGTCTCTGGAGATCTCCCAGGAGGGCCAAACAGTGTTAGCCAGGTTGATGGAGTCTCACATATGGCACCAGCTTGCTGGCTTGTGGCTCTGTTGGGGAGGCTTCAGAAAAGGGACAATAGTCTTTGCTTGCCTTGATGCCAGACACCTCAGTTTCTCCAGTACGCCACTGGTGACTTTCAAACTACTACCCAGTGCTGGAGCTCAGAGGGAGTGTATCTGAGTAGGTGAGTCCATGTGTGGGTTCTTTAAGAGGAACTGCTTGGGGCTCCAGCAGTTTCCTCCATCCACTCAATCCAAGCTGGTTTGTGCAGCCAGGAGTTGTGGAAACTTATCTTCCTGGCACTGGAATCCTAGATTCAGGGGGCCTGGTGTGGAGCTGGGACTTGTTACTCTGAAGATGTCCCTCCAGAATTTGTATCCACTACACCTGGGTGTGGGGCCAGCCAGTTCTGCATCTGTGCCCCTCCTACCAGTCTGGATGGATGCTATTTCTTTAATTCGGTGGTTGTCAGACTGCCATTCAACTCGATTTCTGACGCTTCTGAGTGATGGTTGTTCTATATTTTAGTTGTAATTTTGATCAGGTTTTTGGGAGAGGCAAGCCATGTCTGCTTATGCTGCCACCTTGACTCGAAGAGCCTGTTTTTAAACTTTAAAAAGTGTTGGGAAATTTTGGAAACAATTATTTTTTATGGTAATTCAAACTTGTCATTTTATTTTGTTTTCTTTATAAACAACATGTCATACAGTTTAATCCAAATTTATAATGTAATATAATAATCAATACCTATCCTATTTTTTATTTTTATGTATTTTTATTAAATTTATTTGGGTGTCATTGGTTAACAAGTTCCTATAGGTTTCAGGTGTGCATTTCTATGACACATGGTCTATATGTCGCACTGTGTGCCCACCATCCAGTGTTAAATCATCTTCTGTCACCATATATCTGCCCCCCTTGCCCTTTGCTACCCCTCCACCCTCCTTTCCTCTGATAACCACCATCCTGTTATCTGCTGTCCATGAATTTCAGTTTCATATCCTACATATGAGTGAAGTCGTATGGTTCTTAACTTTTTTCTGTCTGACTTATCTCACTTAGCAAAATATTCTCCAGGTCCATCCGCATCGTTGCAAATGCCAGTGATTTATCTTTTCTTACGGCTGAGTAGTATTTCATTGTATATCTATACCACATCTTCTTTAGCCAATCCTCTACCAAAGGACACTTTGACTGTCTCTATGTCTTGGCCACCTTGAATACTGCTGAAATTTTGAAAACAATATTATTTTTATTGAGTACTTCTAGGAAACATGTGGAGAAAATGTCATGAAACCAAACCAAAAAAAAAAAAAAAAAAAAAGAGTTGCTAAAACTTCTAATAAATTGTATATCTTTTGTTAGGGAGTCATTACATGTTGCTAAGCATAAAAGACACATGATTTAATAACTAAAAAATAAAAGCCAGATATCTGCTTCAAGTGCTGAGCAAAGGTCTTAGATTTTACTTAAGGGATTAGCAATTTATCACTGTTGATTTCACCTTATAAAACTAATTGTTCATAATCTTATGAGAAATCCTTAGTTTAGAGTTGCTTGAACTCTATAGTTTCAAATCTATCAGCTCATCATTATTTTCAACAGTCCAAGTTTTTTCAAAGGTTTTTTTCCTACTTTATGTGGAGACGAAGGTACTCTAAGCAACCGTTTTTATTCCAGTATATTCTCAGTAAGAAGTATTTTAATGACATAGTAAGTGATCAGTAGGATTCTAAGTTGCAAGCAAAAAACAACAACAACAGCAACAAAAAACAACTCTGAACATGTGATACAGAAGATTATTTATTATAAAGGCATTGGACAGCTCACAGACACTCCAGGGTGGCCACAAAGAGGCCACACAGCCAGGAACACCTCAAAGAGAAGGCTGTCAGCATGAACGGGAGCTGGCCCTACACAAAATAGTGACATCAGTCACTTGGCCCTGAATGATGCTACTTGATTACTGTTGCCTATGGAGATGGCACAGAATTTTCATCACATCTACCCTCATCTTTAGAATGAGTTCTGTAACGTTTCTGTTTGGGGGTATCATTAACTTCAGATTCTAAGCCACAGCATCTTTGGCAGAGGCTAGAACATGTTTCCATCAGGGGGTCCTCACAGCCACTCCCTCTTCAGGGCTTGTTTCTGGCTCCGTATAGCATCACACAGAACTTTCATGAATCCCTGGTTCCACTGGATCGTAAGGGCCACGTGGCAGGAACCTGTTGCTTTGGGCCCCACTCATAAGCCCCAGCCCTTTGGGTCACACTGTAAACAGGTTCATTCATTGCCTCTAAAGCCAGGTGGGGAGGTTCTGGGGCTTCTCTTTGGCATCTCCTATTGTGATAACCCTTTTTCTCTGAGTAAAGGTGGGAATTCTGCCAGTATCTCAGAATATTAATTTTATTTGGAAACTGGGAAATGAAACATAAATTAGTTTGAGGGCTTCACTGAGCCTAACATTAAGTGGACACAGGTGAAATTTCCACTTAGCTCCTGATTCCCATAAGCCCCTTAAAGCAAATACAGTGATATTCTGGCTTTCCAGGGTCTACCTTGAACCCAGTGTCCAAAGGCCTTGGAAGTCATGGATCATTGCCTTCTCCCAAACACAGCTATTCTGATAAATGGACACAGATCCCTTTGGGAAATATTAAGGAGGAGAGTCAAAGTACATATTTATGATATTATAACAGAGTCCAAACTCAAAATTATCAATTTTTTGGTTGAAGGAATTGAAATGTATGAAAAATTATTTGATGCATGCCCTTACAGTAAATGTGTAACATATTTAATGTCCACAAAATAACAGACTATGGTGGTATAGCCATGACTTCACAAAATACCTCACAATGACACATAACAAGCAGCATGTGAAAATTTTACTCTCTGCAGAAGTTTCTGTATTTTTTTTACATGTGTAGCCATATTTTAAGCTATAGTACAGAGTTTTTATTACTACATCAGTGTAAGAGAAAACGGGCCAGCAGGGTCCAGAAACAGAATTTTAAAAGTAAGTTTTCTCTGACCTTCATGTCAACGAGAAAGTGAAATTGACCAAAATGCTACAAATGACACATTTTATAAGGTTATTCATGAAATTTTGTCTCGAGGACAGTGGATGAGGTAGAGTGCAGTCATATGGACAAAGTAGTAATTATTTTTAACCAGGAAGGCTAGTTAAGAAACAGATCTTTGTTGACTTGCCTCCCTTAATAAAGTTAGATGATAAAGTTGGAATAACTGAAAAAAAGAATTATCCAAGTAAAACAAAAAGTCCTCACCCTTTTAGAGTAGACCATTCCAATAAAGTAGACCAGACGATACATTCAGGGAGCCACAGTTGGGAATAGATGGGAAGAATAGTCTTGTTGAGCAATTTAACAGGCATCAATGTCCCAAAATATCAGCTATACTTAACAAAATTTCATATAGGTATTTTTCAGAGGTGCAATAGGATTGAAATTTTGTACTTTCTTCTATACTAAATTAAGTTTGTTTTCCTTATGTCAAGACTGACTATACACCATAGCACAGGTAATCATTTCCATAGATTCTTAGGGGGTGAACATCTGGCCCATATTTGCTAATGATGATCATGTTTACATGTTACCGCCAGACTGGACCTGGCATGCCAGGATAGTAATTTTGGCTATTTTGATGGCTGCTACTACCAAATGGAACATGTGATACTTCAGCTCAATTGTTAAGACATCTGTGAGCATCTGACGATAACCTGGTCCAATCTGTGATGTTTGGAAGTAGTCATTAATAACAATTTTATTGAGTCTATATTTAGTAACAGCATATATTGTGTTTTTTATGAATAATAACACTCAAATGAGTGGTTTAATTCAATAGAATCATTGGAAGAATTTTCTTGCACTTACCGGTAGATGTTCATTTAGCTCTATCAAAAGGATACCAAATTTCTCTAAATACTCTGAACCTGATTATTAACCTAAAAAAAATAAATAAAATGACTTCCAAGAAAAGGAGAAGATCCACCTTATTTCCCTGAAAATTTGATCCTAATGTAATATTCTACCTCATATGAAGAGTTAATCTTATGTAAAATAATTTCCCAGGACCTAAAGCATATCAGATAACAGAAAGTAAATTTCATTTACTAAATGGGTACTACATGCCAAATATAATGTAGTGTCTGGCATAAACTAATAAGAATTACTAACGATATATTGACTTTAAAAATCGTCTTAGAAGTAAGAACTAGGATCTTCAAAATGATTGTGCTGTCATTGTACGGAAAATGGCACAATATTTTAATACCACAGGTTTTTCAAGCTCTAATTTGTAAAATTCATCTTATGAAACATAAGATGAAACATAAGATGAATTTTAAAACAAATTCAAATAATTCTGTGGAACATCTTAAGCTGTTTAAAAGAAAAATTAGTGTAAGCTCACTTACAAAGGCAACAAACACTGGCAAGAAATAGTAAAAAAAAAAGTCTAAAATGGAACAAAGACAAAATTGAGTAAGTGACAAACAGAGTATGAAGTGTAAATTCCAGCACTAAAATTTGAAGATATTGGAAAGAAATTGAAGAAAGCTTAACAGTAAAACTTAAAAGAAAGACTGGCCAAATAAGATTAGAATTCATGAAACAGAAAACCACAAATAATTAAAAGAAGAAAATTGTCGTGACTATAAGTGAAAATTATCCCATTTAACTAACTTTTTAAAAAAGTACTGTTATGCATCTGGTATTGATTTTGACAAAAAGAAAATCACAGATTTGACAAAGGAGCAACAGACACATGTTTGAAGTCCCTAAGATTTCTTCCATTTCTTTATATGTTTGTCATACTACAGATTAGGAAGTAATCTGCTTAGTAAAACATTAAAGTATGATATTGTGCACAGATCCTCTTAAACATTTTACGGAATTGCATTCAAGAATTGTCCACAAAACACATCCCCTCTGACAGCTCCCAGGGGCCACCCTTCACCAGGCATCGTCACTCCCTCTTTGTGTTCGTTGAACTTGTTCCTATAAACTCTTCAATCTCTCCCACCCAATTAATGGGACAAAATGCCTACACAAACAAGAAAAGGAAGACCTTTAAAAGCTCTATTACCCCCAATGAAAGGACTTCATTTTGAATGATTGCAGCTCACCATTGACACTTGACTATGACTGACAACGTAGACACCCCCCATCCATTTACGTTCCCCCAGTCATGACACTCACCTCACCAAGCTTTCAGAGTTTTCATACATCGGCAGTTAAAATCCGTTGGCCTTTGGCCTTGGGCCTTCAGGGGTTACAGGCATTGATTTAGGAGGAAAGATTAAATTAGGCATAGCTAGACCAAAGAATAACTAAACAAAATAAAAAGGCAAAAAGATGAAGCAATGAGGAAGGACATTAGATGGTAAAATGAGGAAGTCATTAAGTGAATGAAACCTTAGATTGAATAATTGGCCAAATTTCCTGAAACAAAAGAGCCCGTGAACTCTAAGTGCTGTTGTCCTGTGACCACAGTGGCCGAGCCGGCACTTGGGTCAAGTAACACGAGATTGCCAGCCCATGGCGAGCCCCATCAGGCTCACCGTGAGAGCCAGCCCAGGAAAACCCCTGAGCACTCAGCGGTGCCTGTGGGAGCATCAGATCAGTGTTACTCCTTTCTCACTCCCCAGAAGTGCAAAAGGGTCCACCAGCAATCAATCTTTATAGTCCGCTAGGTAGAATTATTTTTTTACATTTCAGGCTCACCTAAACTAAAGCACCTGTAGGGCAGGATTCTTCTTATCCCCAAGGTCTGGTAGAGCGCCTGGCCCTGTGAATGTGAATGATGAATGAATATGCCAGAGAAGTTAGCCTAAAAAGTACATTAGGCCAAATAATCTTAAAGATATTTTCTAAGTTCTGATTCTAGATCTTTCCGATTTCATTGCTTGTGTTTCTCAAAGAATGATTTAAAGGGGAGTGCGGTCATTCATACAGGTTGACTGCTCATTAGATGCTGTGTCGCACCATTCATGATGGTTTCTATGTTGTGCAAACATGAATAAGACACAGGGATCTTCATGATCATATCTAAGCTCATTGAGGTGCCACTTTTCAAGTTCTACGTTGAAGACTAAAGTGCCCTTAATAAACGAGTCCAGATGGAGTGTATATGTGAGACGGGCTGGGGAAGGGCATGAGATGCAGACCACAAATAGCATGATACTCAATCACTCCATAGGATGCCACATGGCCCGGGGTAATTTTCCATAGCAGAATCTAAATAACATTGTTCATTTACTAATGGTCTAAATATCATAATTAGGACATGTTGCTGCTATAGAACTCTAATTACTGATAGAAAGCAACTTTCATCATGACATTCTCCCATTTAAGGGAAATGATCATTATACTTAACTCCAGCCTTTCAACCCCTTGATCATGCCAATAAAGCACTTCTGAAAATGCCAAACACATTGCTTAGTTTAGAATGGTGGTTCTAACTGGGAACTAATGATTTATGATTTTTTTTCAAATGTCATACGTTTGGAATCATTACCAGGTGAGAAGCAAAGGAGCAACAAGTGGATGTCTCAGCCTTTATGCATGACTAATGTGGACATTTGGAATTCATAGATTTTGTTATCTAGAAAAAAATGACATATTTGAAGAACTGTTTTCCTAGCTGCTGAATCATTTTGATGACAGTTTTACTCTATTTGGCATGCTCATGCTGTCTCTTTCACATTTTTATAACTACTTTCTTTTCTTTTTATTGTTGTCCTATTAGAGTTGTCCCAGTTTTACCCCATTGCTCTCTCCTGCCCGAGCCACCCCCCACTCCCACCATCAATCCTCACCCTGCTGTCCATGTCCATGGGTCATTTACACATGTTCCTTGACTAGAACCTTCCCCTTTGTTTCCTCCCCCCCTTACCCTCTTCCCTCATCCCCTCTGGTCACTGTTAGTCTGTTCCTTGTTTCCATGCCTCTGGTTCTATTTTGCTTGTTTGTTTGGTGAGATCATATGGTATTTGTCTTTAGTCGTCTGGTTTTTTTCACTCAGCATAATGCTCTCCAGTTCTGTCAGGAAATCCATGCTGTCAGGAAAGGTAGGAGCTCCTTCTTTCTTGCTTTCTGCTGCGTAGTGTTCCATTGTGTAAATGTACCAGCTTTTTGATCCACTCATATACTGATGGGCACTTAGACGCTGTTTCCAGAACTTGGCTGTTATAAATAACGCTGCTATGAACATAGGGGTGTATAGGTTCTTTTGAATTGGTGTTTCAGGATTCTTAGGGTATAAGTCCAGCAGTGGAATAATGAACGTGTTTAAACACTTTCTTAAGCTTTCTCAACTCTTGCTGGCTTGACCAGAAAAATAGCACTTTTCTAAAAGTGTGAAATCAGGCACTTACTTAAGAACTGCATTTTAGTGATCCCTTTTTTGTTTGTCACATTAAAACAGTGCTAGCCTGAGGAGTCACATGAATGCCTTTGTTTTTCAATTTAAAAGTCACCATTACAGATAGCATCAGAGGCATTTTCTCAGTTTAAAAAAAAAATGTGTTCTGCACGTTATCCATATCTACTTACTGTGGCAAGACAGTAAACCATAAATTAGACCCATATCATCTCTGAATTTATAAATTATTTTGTTTCATTCTTTGGGCAACTAAAGATAGGAATATGTTAAATTTCTTCATTTTGCCAATTATATGTAAAAAAATTCTAAGTTATAGTATGAATCTACATTTCTTGGAAGACTTTTAATAACAAACTATTTTTTAGCATTTGTATATTAAAAAAATAGTAACTTTGTTGTATGTTTTAGTGTCTTAATTCATCTGAGCATGTGTTTTGGAAAGTGTCTGCGTGATAAGTTACACCATAGCCAGTCAATGAGACAACGTTCATTCTGTTTTCTTTTTGCTTGCATTATCACTAATATTATTAATATCTTGATGTTTGATGGCAAGAAGCAACTTTCCATTGAAATATTCAATAACAATGCAGAGGTTATTTAAAATGTTAATTTACTTATGGTCTGCTCCCTTTTTTTTCCAAAAAGAATCACATTTAGATAACACTTTTCATAACTATTAATATGTGTGACTTTTTTGCCCTGGCTGATGTGGCTCTATTGGTTGCAGTGTCATCCCACAGACCAAAAGGTTGTGGGTTCAATACCCGGTCTGGGCACATGTGAGAAGGCACTAGTCAGTTTCTTACTTTGATGTTTCTCTCTCTCTCTCTCTCGCTCTCTCTCTCTTTCTCTCCCTCTCAAAGCAATGAAAAGTGTCCTCGGGTGAGGAGTAAATATATACATATGAATTTTCATTAGAAAGTTAATTTTAATGACCCATTATCATTAATAGGTTTAAAGTAAATATACATGTGTTTCCTTATTTCAAATCACTGACAGATTTAACAATGAACTCACCCACAAAATTATTGTTTAAGCATTCCCAGCGTAATAACAAAATAAAGCCAAAACGGTACAGAAACTGTACAGTAAAAAAACTCTTTGAGACCAGTCTTGGCAATGACTTTTCGGATTTGACACCAAAAGCTAAGGCAACAAAAGCAAAAATAAACAAGTGGGACTACATCAAACTAAAAAATTTCTCCACAACAAAGGAAACCATCAACAAAATAAAAAAGGCAACCTATAGGAAAATTTATTTGCAAATCATATGTCTGATAAGGATTAACATCTAAAAACTATATTAAAAACTTACATTATCAATAGCACAATACTCCAAACAATCTGATTACAAAATGGACAGAGGAGCTGAATAGACATTTTTTTCCAAGAAGACAAACACATGACCACCAGGCACAGAAAAAGAAGCTTGACATCACTAATCACCAGAGAAACGCAAATCAAACCATAATGAGATATTACCTCATACCTGTTAAAATGGCCACCACCAAAAAGCCAAGAGAAAACAAGGGGAGGATGTGGAGAAAAGGAAACACTCGTGCACTGTGGGAGGGAATATAAACTGGTGCAGCTACTGTGGAAACCAGTATGGAGGATACTCCAAAAACTGAAAATAGAACTACGGTATAATCCAGCAATTCCACTTCTGCGTACATATCTGATGGAAATGAAAATAGGATTTGAAAGAGATATTTACACTCCCGTGTTCATTACTGCATTATTCACAACAGCCAAGATATGGGAACAACCTAAATGTCCATCAGTGGGTGCATGAATAAAGAAGATGTGGTGCATACACAATGGAGTATTATCCAGTCTCGAGAAAGAAGAAAATCCTGCCATTTGTGGTAACGTGGATGGATCTTGAAGGCATTATGCTACGTGAAACAAGCCAGTGTAAAAAAGACAAATACTACACAGTATCGCTTTATGTGTGAAATACATATATTTTTGTACTGTGTTTCTATGTGTATACACACACACACACACACACACACACACACACACACACACGCAGTTGTTGTGGGCTGGGGACCAGAAGAAATAGGGAGAGGTTGGTACAAGGCTATTAACTTTCAGTGATAAGATGAATAAAGTCTGAGAATCTAATGGAAAAGATGGTGAGTAGCATTGATAACACTGTATTATGTAACTGAAATTTGCTAACAGAGTAGAACTTCAATGTTTCACCAAATAAAACAAAGCAAAACTCATAAGGATTTAAAATTTTTTAAAAGAGTCACCAGCCTTCCATTGACCCCCTAATGAACCTTGACTCCTGGTTTGCTGTTGGTCTTCTCCCCAGGGTCACTGAGCTCACTCATGCGAGGGCTGCCTAGCTTGTGGACAATGTCCACTAGAGAAATCCATCAGAGCTTTTATAGCTAATTCAATATTTAATTTATTTCAAGGATAAACTTTGATCCTCCATCAAGATCTAAAAGATGTTACAGTTTGTTGATAACTAATTGTGACTAAGATTTTTCCAGTGCCTACAGGGTGGGGCAAAGTAGGTTTACAGTTGTGAGTCTGCACAACAGAGTTTACTCTTGTATTATTATTTATTAATTATTGTATTATTTTCTATACGAACCACTGTAAACCTACTTTGGCCTAACCCTGTATAATAATACTAATCCTTATAGAAAATTTTGTTGCCAGTACGGCCTTAAAGGTTGATCAGTATTCAGCAGCCATTTTATAAAATGGCTGAATGAAACTAATTTCCCCTTTTAGTCTGATTGCTAGTTCCCTCAGCTCTACTTTTGCTCTACCTTCTGTAACTCTTGGTAGGCTCTCTGCTGCCGGGGTCTGCTCCTCTGACACACTGGGCAGCTCCTCTGCAGGACACATGCAGCCCCTCCCCCGCCCTCCCCCCGCCCCCCGCCAAATACATGCAGCGTCACCACGAAGCATCAACACAGGGATGACGTGGGTTGGAGTTGGCAGATGTAGATCCTGATGTATAGGCACTTCTAGGGAAAAAAAAGTTGCCATAAAAAAAGAAACAGGAAAACAATAACAAACTTAAAAAAGACCCCATTGTATTTGCTCATTGGTAGGACAAGTTAAATATGATATACAGAAGCATACACAATCAATTTTAAAAGTTAGATATCTGGAACTATAAGGGGACACTAGGTCAGATCACATTAAGACTTCAGATTCAAAGACGTAGTATCTTAAAGCATGCTGACCTCATATTCCAAAAAACATGAAGGAGACATTTGAAGAAAAAGAAATAAAAATGTCAAGTCTCTTCACAAAGCAAAAAATGATACCTAACAACAAAGAACAAATTAAATGAAAACTCAAAAGCATGCTATTTGTTTATCTCATGCCTTTTATAACCCAAAAGGGATTAAAAATCAGAGCAATAAAGACATTTATACTCTTCCATAGAAATATATAAATAATGAGGATGTTTTAACTGTACAACAATAAAAGTTTAAAGAGTCAGAGAGACAGGACATAAACAGATAACATATTACTGGAATATTCATCTGAGAGATAATGATGTCATTGTTCATGGAGCCGACCTTCTGGTTTTCGGTGGATATCTGAAGAATTCTCTTAGTTCTCCAAGTCATTTCTATTATCCTTTCAGCTGCCAAAAATAGCAACTAACTTACTATGCTTCATTTTGGTAACTAGATAATTGCATTTTGGAATACTTATCTAACTGGCGTGTTTTAAGAGCCACTGTGAAGTTATTTCCCATCATTTCAAAAGCACAAACCCTTGCTCACTTGTAAACTGCTTCAAAGGTTGGGCAGGAACATCAAACATATCAAAATTCTCATTTCTCCCCATCTCTGACACTGAGAGGATTGATAAAGATGAGAATTAATACAGTTCTGCCTGACTTGCGTGATATTCACCCTCTGAGTCAGTTTCTACAGAAAGCGTAACAGTTCCAAGCCTTAACCCAATAATTTCTAGTTCTATCACACTTCATAGGCTTGCTGCAGATCTTCATATAACTATCTCATGTGTAACGTTGTATTTGTTTTCTAAACATAACATGGCCAACCAGACCTCACTAAGACTCTTGCCTAAATAAACCTATTTTTGATTCAGTGCACACCATGGGCAAAAGGCCATAGACTACACAGAAAAACATGAATACATAATCATGATATAATACACTCCAGAAAGACAAACTCACCTGATTCAAGGACCATATATACGTGGATTGCGCTGTTACAAAATGATCATTTCTCTCCTGGTCCTTAGGCTGTTTTCCTGGGGACAAGCCCGCTGAGTGACTGTGTCAGTACAAAAGCTAAAATGCTCGCAGACTGGGAAATGGGGGCAGATGGCAATAAAAGCAGAGGGGGGACGGAACCAAGAAGTGTGTGTACCACCGAAGCCCAAGACGGTTGGAAAGGGGTGTTTGTCAAACCCAATGGGCGAGAAGCAGATGAAGAAGCTGAACTAAGGTGCCAAAATCCAGGAACGAAGACGGCAGTAATTGCAAGCAGGTCCGGAGGGGAAAGAAGTTTCTGGTGGAAAGAGACATATGGTTTACAGCACGTATTCCAACTGGCCCCAGCTCGGCACAAAAATACCTGTGAAGACAGGGGAGAATCACCAAAGTCAGAACGCTACAAACCCCAATTGACAATAAACACATTACCAGGATCTAGGAGGACTTGTCATAAACTACGAAGCTAAGGAAACTGGATTGAAAGTTGCAGTGGGTATTCCAACCTTCCTTTGCCCAAGTGAACGTAAGATAAAAATGTCCCTCCCTGCTCTGTCCCTTGCTTCAGAAATGAATCTTCATTATCTGTAAACCAGCCAACCCTGAACTGCATGGGTGCCATATTCTGAGATTCATTTTCCCCTCCCCACAACCCAGGGTCTATTACTACCACCGTGACTATCTCTAGTACTGCATCTATTCGGAGCCTATGTAAAAAGAGAACACACTTGGTCAGGAATGTGTGTGTACGTGCGCGCACGTATGTGTGTAAGTATTTGTGTTGGGGAGGGCCTGTCCAGCGGTGCTATAAAACATTCTAGAAGGTATAATCCCTGCATATGAAGTGTTATGAAAAGATATTAGTAAGGAAGAACTGAGAAGAGTGAACACTGTAAGTTTTGAAAGCACTTATGCTGCTGGTACCAAGTTGCCCACAGCAGTCCGATCAGTGGAATTGGGACATCTGGGATAAGGATGCATACGAGGAGCATACGAGTGTTCTTTCCGTAGGGTCCTTGCTGGGGCGACGCAGTCCCATCAAGGAGGCCCAGGCCCATGTAAACTTTGTAGCTATTGGCAGCTTTCTGACACCCACTGAGAAGGCGATGTCTTGTGCCTGGAACCCTGCACCTCTCTCAGAGGGCCCTGGTAGTGATCTGAAGATACAAACGAGGCAGCAGGCTGAATTTTTATTTTCAAATGTCTGATTACTCTGATAGGCAATAGTTAATTCATTCTTTTATCTTTACTTGACATAGAGGTGTAATTTTGGAAGCCTAGTGGGGGAGTTCAAGCATACACATCAACTCCGCTTTCCTTCCCCATGAATAATCTCGTTGACCTCACCGTGTGGTTTTTAAGTGGGCTATGAGAGCAACCTTAACAGAGAGACTTCACAACTGAGATGATTAACAACAGCAGCAATGGATTAAAGATTAATTTGTTTGGTGATTCATTCACAGGACAATCCACAACTGGGTGCACACACTTGAAGCTGTTTGCTAAACCACTGGACACACCTAAAATTCCTCTTACTATTTCATAGTCATTTCTTCTGAAAGAAGCTTTTGTGAGAAATTCACAGAGACTTTGCTCTGCATCAGCTTTATTTTCTCCTGGTTGTTCAAGACTTGATGCCTAGAGAGAGACGATCTTGCTGCGCAGATCCATTGATTTGGGTCCCTGTTTCTTTGGTCACTAACCTGGCCTGGGTCCTCAAGGCCACTTGCCCTGTCTCCTTGCTGGCCTTGACCTACAGCATGTGCCAGACTTTCTGTCTTGGCTGAATTTTTGGATGAGACTTCAAACCCATAGATCAGCCTCTTTCCCTATTTTATCAGCTCTATCCCCTCACCTGCCCTTTGGCAGCTCAAGACCCAACATGATCTTTCTTCTCTCTTGATTGAAATGAAACTATTGCTTCAATTTACAAACTGAGTTGGAATGCTACATAGGCAAAGCCACAGAGACAAAACAAATGGATAAAAAGCATACACTTTGCAGTTTTTATTTGGTATGCTTTGCTTGACTTCCACATGGAGAAACGCGATGTCAATGGGAACCAAGGCCAGAAACTGAAGACAGCACTGAGCCCTATTTGGGGGGCAGATACAAATGTAAACGTGTAAATGTAATTAAAAGATTGCAAAAGTTCTGTTAGGAGAATAAGCAGGTAATGGGTCCTATGAATAATTATTATCAGGTTCTCCTATTGCCTGAAATAGTCAAAGATAATTTATTTGGGAATACTTAAGCTGGCTTTCTTTTTAAATAAGAAAATTCCCCCTGCTGAATATTCTGGAAAATGTTGTGCACTTCTTCTCTTCCGATTGAGAAGCTTTTCAACGGACGTGCTGCTGCCTATGGCTGAGTTTAAATTCTTGCGCTTAAATCTTTACATCTGGAGAAGTTTAGGTTTGGAAGACCTGTCTTTTCGCTGCTCTCAACCAGCCTCGTTGCACGATACGTGCGTATCCCTCTACTAATGGCTTTTCCCTGTCCCCAGCAATGCACACGGCCCAGGTATAGAGTAGGTGTGGAAACATAAATAGGATCTGGAAGTTTTTTGACCCCTCTACCTCTCTTAAAATAAAACGTGTGGGCCTAAGTTCACACTGAGTTCCAGGGTTTGTACACGGGTAATTTACTGTTCTATATGTCTTGATGCTGAACTGATGTTTTTGTTTGTTTAATGTGAGTGGTCTTTCTAATCCCATTAAGTGGAAACAAAGTTTACAAATGTAAATCCATTTTACTTTGATTTAGTGCTTTTTCAAGGCCAGGCTTCACAAATCAAGGCCTGAACGTTGACAGCAAGGGCAGTTTCAAAAGGTGTTTTTCTCCCACCTTTAAGAGAAAAGGACTAAGACCTTTTCTAAGGGATTCCTTTTTCCTCCTCTCAAGATAAACACTGGGCATGAGGAAGGCTGAGAGGATCAGGCTCTTGGCAGAGGCTTTTTGTTCAAAAATAACTGTTGAGCCTGAAAACCTCAAGCCCTGCAGGTGGAATACAATCTGTGTGATTATTCCTGTTGTTTTTCTATTGTTAAATCAACCCCCATTCCCTGAAGGGGAAAATGAGCTAGGAATCGCTGTGAGGCTTGAGGAGGAAATTTTGGACTCAGAGTTAGGAGACCCGGGGCAAACCATAATCACTTTGAAGCTCATTTCTCACACACATTAAAATCAAGATGCCTATCGCTGATCAAACAAGTAGAATATGTTAGATCCTTCTCATTTCTGTTTCTAACCCCCACAATGAGTTTCTGAAAAATGAAGTTAGTGAAATTTACATGAAAATGCCTGCCATGCTATCTAGTGTTCTTGTGAAAATCAAATGGGACAATTTATATAAAAGCCATCTGAAAGTTGATGTTATTATTTCCACTGGAAAGAACTCTGGGCTGCCATTTTTGGAAGTCTTAATTAGCAGTAAGTCAAAATAACAATATAGAGATGTATGTTTTCTCCCCTAGTAACAACTTGGAAAAAGTAAGTGTGATACTTTTGATGGATATTATTAGCAGGAAGCTATGGAAGTGAGACACTTAAAGTCTAGTGAGAGATGTTTACATTCATCTCTAGAACTCAATAAACACATCACTATTTATAAGAACAAAAACAAGAATAACCTACTTGACATGACCAATAAAGACCAAGAGCAACGAGTGGTGACAATGTTTTTCTAAGGGCATGTTTTTACTCTTGTTCCCAGAAAAGTCTGTTCACCAAAATTACAGTAGTTCTTCGTGTGAACAGCATAAAAGTAGTGGTAGTTTTGCATATATTTGAAACAACGTGAAAGCTTACGGTGCATATGCGAGGGAGGAGAAAGCAGTGATGAACCTTCTTTGTCCTCAAACTCAGAGAAGCAAGAACTATCTTTATTTTTTAACTTTTTGATTCTGAGACTCCATTTTCTCTGGCTGGTTAAAAAAAGAAAATCAATTATCGTAATTTTGGGGTGTCCCTCTGACCCGCACACCAGGCTGTTTTCCAGAGCCAGGGCCTCGGGCGACATTCACGGACCCTCCTGCTCAGCCACGGTTCCCCGGTTTGCACACCCGCTCCCGGGCTGGAACGGAGGGCACGCTTTCTGCCTTGTCCGCGCGCCCGCCTCTCGTTCCCGTTCCCGTCCGGCATCTCGCTGTTTCCCTGGTGAGGCTGGAGAACCGCGACCTCGTCCCTCCCCTACCAGCTCCCTCAGGGGACCCTCTTCTTGAGGGAGGATGTCCCACCCTCTGCAGTCACCCTCACCCATCAGCTATTTCTCCAAGGCGCATCGTCCTAATCTGAGAATTACAAACACTTTACAAACCTCCTTTACAAACACTTGCTTTAAACCCACTTAAGATTTAGATTCGCAGAAAACAACATGCAGAAATATCTGTAATTTCTGTTTTCTGTCCCTGCTACCCTCTCTAAAACTGTTTAAAACGTACAGCCTTAAAATGGAACAGGAGACGAAAATTGCACAATTTAGTAGAGTTCGTATAACTTTAGTTTAGCATGGCTAATGTAGCATCTCAGTGTGACACGTTAGCTGGTGACACCCACATATGTCCAAATCCGAATCCCCAGAACCTGTGGATGTGACCTGTAAAGGCAAAAAGCGTTTTGCAGGTGTGATTAAATGAGGCAGGGAGACGGCCCAGGTCGGCCCGCTGTAACCACAGAGGCCCCTCCAGAAGGGGCCCGGAGCACCGGGAGTCAGGAGCAAAGCCGCGTGGGCGCCGGGGCCGGGGGGCCAGGGCTGGACACGCCCCCCAGGCCACTGACTCCAGGGGCCGGACAGGGCCGGCGGCGGGCCCCGCCCCGAGGTCCTCCAGAGCCCAGGGCCGTCCCACCTCCAGAACTACGAGAGACCGTGTTTCTGGTGCTTTCAGTCACTAACTTTGTGCTGACAGGAAACCAATACACTCAGGACCCTCATTATTATGGGCTTAACGTTCACCAAAATCAAAGCTTTTCCCGATAATACAGTTTTCCCTTCCATGGTTTCTCCTACCTAAGAGAACTGAGGTATTCTGAAACAGGTTTCTTTTCCAGGTGACTAATCAATTTATTTCTCTAGACTTTGTATATTTTATTTATTTATTTAGACTTCGTATATTTTAGTACCAACAAACCTTGTTTTCCTTTGGGGAATTCACTACGTATCTTAAAGAATTTAGCGTGAGTCCGATATTATGGAATTATTACGTAAGGCAGTGGGCCCCATCCGTGACTTGCTCTGATGGTTTTCAATAGATTTGCTCTGAAGAGAGCCACGTGTATTCATTCACTCATAAAGAATACAAACAGTTGTTGTTCACCCACTGCATTTTAGGTTTATTTCTAGTTCCTATGGGCACAGTAATGAATAGGGAAAAAAATCAAAACTACAAAATTCTTAATGCAGTAAGAGAAATACATACAGAAAACTCTGTTGGATCGTATGGTAGAATCATGTTACATTGTGGCCCCTAATGACCTAGTCCTAAAGGTATTCACATCATTCAAAATTAAATATAGGCTCCAGAAGTGACTCTGAGTTGGACCGACGGGATATGTGGAAACATAAATCAAACAAAGGCTCCATGAGCATTTGTTCATTGGCGCTTGTCTTTCAGGAACTCATGCTCCCCGCTTCATACAAAGGGGTCCAAGTCAGCCACCTGAAGGAAGCCAAGCAGAGAAAGAGGCCCCAGGCTCCAGCTGCCCCCATGAAAGAGCCAGACATGTGGTCAAAGCAGCTGGGCTCCTCCGGCCCCAGCCGCCGACGGAAAGCAAGAGCAGTCAAACACTGGCTAGGTTAGGCCCTGCCAGTCCGTAGGATTGTGATCAAATATGATGGTTGTTTTAACCCACTAAATTTGGGGGCCGTGTGTCACACAGCAAGAGATGGCTGGAATAGGAGTTAGTATCTGAAAGTGGAGGTGCTGCTGTGAGGAAAACCTAAAACGTGGGCAGTGGCCTTAGGACGGGGCAGTAAGGGAACTGCCGGTGAAGACTTGAGGTGCAGGGGAGAGACCACCGTCGCAAGCTGGTGGGGATCTGTGTTATGTGATGGAGAAACAATGGGTGAGACTGTCACTGTCTGTCACTGAGAAGACACTAAAAGTGCCTAATAAGTCATTTGACAAGGTAATTGTTTCCCGGCAGAATGTGAAAAGTATAATTTTTTTTTAAAGCTGCCTTCGATAAAGTATTTCAAAAGAGAAATGAACTAAGGAAGGAAATGTTCAACTTTTCAGTGGAATTTAGAGGATTACTTACAAATCAGGACTGGCTGGGTTGGAAAATAAAACTGTTTTTCACTTCCAGGATTTCCACTTGACAAACGTTTTCAGTTAGAAAAGGCCTCAGTGCAGATACCAGGTACTAAGTATTGACAGGAAATGGGACTTCTGGGTAATGATGAAGTCAAAGTTATTGTTATAAGACCCTTTTGAGACTTGAGAAATATTTAAGCTGGTGCTTCATAGACTCTTTGCTATACAGAAAAACTTGTAAGAATTTTAAGAGTATGCTTTCTATATGCTCCGCGCTAGGCAAATGGGCTCTTAAAACTTATTAAGGGAATTGATCTATAGCACTAGAGTTAGACAGGGCTCTCTTTCTAGGAGATTTATAAGGCTTGCTTTTGACTAATAGACTGGATTTTAATTTGATCATCAGGAAACCCACAAAGCTTTTAAAGAAATTATATCAGCTTGAACTAAAAGGGAAAGACGTTTAAAGAAAAAAACAAAACAAAACAAAAGAAAAACAGGATCTCTGAGCTCTCATCCTTCTGAGGGCCAGAAATAAGCTAAGAAAGCTATTCACATGCGAACACAGGCTGTTCTAATGCAAAATAAAGAATGTCTCAGAAGGCGGAGCCGGGGCTCAGGGGTGGAACACACAGCTGCAGAAGCCACGGACCCTGGAGAGCAGAGCTTGTCCTGGGAAGCTACTTTTTGTCCCCAGAGGAGCAGTGAAAGGGGCAGGGATTCAGAGTCACCGTGGATCGGTAACTACTGTGTGCCTCTCATCATCCCCCGTCCCCTGCTTGTTTTTTTTTAAATCTGATTTCATTGATGAGATCTGGACTCAAAGCTTGAGCATAATGCCAGAAAGGGGTGCGACTTGGGTGGTCTCACAGGACGGGGAGGAAGTGTATGTTACAAGTAGGAAAGGGACATGAATCCACTGGGAACCAGGGATGACCTGTGATAGACTGTTACCTATTTTTATGGAGATATAAGTGACATACAGCATTTTATTAGTTTCAGGTATACAACATAATAATTTGAGATAGATAGATAGATAGATAGATATATCTCAAAATACAATATATAGCTTGTAACAACCAAATTTAACATTTGAAAAAATAAAGCTCCCCTGGCCGGTGTGGCTCCGTGGATTGCGCTCCAGCCTGTGTACCAAAGAGTTAGGGCTGATGTTTCTTTCCCTCCCTTTCTCCCTCACTTCCCTTCTCTAAAAAATATAAATAAAATATTTTTGAAAAATGTTTAAAAAATAAAATAAAATAAATAAAAAAATAAAGCTATATCATTGGTGACCCCTGTCACCGGCCTAGCCCCTGAGAATATAAATGTAACCCAAATAAACCTAGCCACCTTCACTGTTCATCTAGGTATCATTTCTCCAAATTGAAAAGTGATGTAAATGTTTACCAGAGGCACTGAAACGGACAAACCAGGGACATTGCATTCATACCACATAACGAAATGTTGCTTTTCTCCATTTCTCTTCCTGCGGTTGACGTCCCCTGTCTCCTGTCCCTCTCCTCTAAAGCTCACCCAGTAATGACACTTTTCTTCTAACAGGAGCCTTCCCAGATCTATCATTCTTCAGAAACAGTAGTGTTCTGGCCTCTCCAATCTAAATCAATCTCAACTTCTTTAACCATCTTTTGTTCGAGGAGAAAAGCGGATGAACCTGGAACGTAAGTGCTGTGTGTACGCGCATGCATGTGTGCGTGGGTGCGCCTGTGAACACTTGTTACTGTTTCTGTTGCACAAGCAAGTGACATCCTTTGTAAAGGAAGCATCTTACAGCCTATCTTATTGAAAAAGTCTCCCTGAAACAAGTATCCTTGTCTATCCCCTCAACCATTTCACGCCTCCAATGCTTGCCACTTAGTAAAGGGTTCCCCAAACCCTTCAGCCCAGAATGCTTTAGGATGTAAAGGATGGCAGACCTGCCCTGTCCAATGATAGGAGTGTGCAACAGCTGAATATTGAAATATAGCTACATCAGACTGAGACATGCCCTGAGTGTAAAATGTATCCTAGATTTTAAAGACTTTGTATAACAAAAAAACAGAGCTCCCCAATCATATTTTCTTTTTAAATTGCTTGTTGAAATAATCACAGTTTTGATATGTTGGATAAATTAATGTTATCTATTATTGAAATTAGTTTCACCTGTTTCTTTTTACTATTAAAAAGTGACTTCTAGAAAAAATAAAAATTACGCCCGTGGCTCACACCTGTGACCCGTGTTAGCCAGGCCTGGAGAGCTCTCCCACAGCTCCTCCTGTGCAGGTCCCGGCGCCAAGGTGCCCGGCGGCGCCTCCCCCGACAGGCCGTACGTGGGGCCCGTGGGGAACCGGCTCCCAGACATGGATTCTGGTTATCAGCAGAGATTTGTTTGCTTGCTTGCTTGCTTTCAATACTGGGTACTTTCCTTCTAATTGCAAACAATTTTAATGTTCATTCAGTTCAGGGACCATCTTCTTCCCTGATCCACCACAGGCCCACTCTTGCCTCCTCAGCCATGGGAGTCAGGTGGCAGGTTCTGGTCCAGAGAAACCTCTTCCTCCCTCTCTAGGTACCTACCCCCACCACTCGGGGAACAGTGGAAGAATAGGGGACTTGGGTGTCGGTGAGAGAGAGAGAGATATCTCTGACCTCACTCTGGTGTTGATAAGTTTCATCTTCTTCTAGTATCTTCTATTGATATGATGCTTTGGTACTATATGGGCATACTTTTTTTCCACCTTGACCCAAGCTCTTTCTCTCTGCAAAGGTAGCTTGGACCCTGACTCCCTTTGACAAGTCAAAGGCACAAAATCGCCAGTCCTTTCTCTAGCGTGGAGATCTGGTCACTTGGCCTCTACACATAGCAGCTCACGGTCACCGTCACACATAGCATCAAGGACCGCTGTGTCCTCTCTTGTACCTCTAAAGAACCTCAGAGAACTCACTTGGGCATAAGAGTGCACCATCCTCTTCCCAGACACATTCTATGAAGACCTGAAGGCATGGCCCATTCCACTAGACCTCCAGGCTTCAGAAACCTCTCCACCTGAGGAGGGAACTAGTTTCTGTGTCCAAATGAAAGAGGATGCATGTCAATATCCCTCATTCTTCCTCATGCTTAAAAGAAAGTGGCTGAAGAGGCTCATGTAACATACGTACCCTTAGGTTTTCCAAATGTTCTCCAGAGTTTTCTCCCTGAAGTCTTCTCTAGTGATGGCTTGAATCGAGCTTTTAGTCGCTGCATTTGAGAAAGTCCCCTGCTGGGAAAGACAAGAGGCCATGCTTCTCTGTTGGGAGGCACTCTTCAGTCTCTGTGAACGATTTTCCTTCAGCGCTTTCATTGGCTTTTGGGAGGGAAAAGCAAGGCTGCTCCTGTGGGCACCAGCCCAGGGCTGGGGGAAGACTGCCCCTGACGCCCCCGGCACATGCCGCGGCGGATCTGGAGCCTGCCGAGGCTGCTGGGAGACGCCTTTCCAAACCTGGGAAGTGGGATGCTGACAACAGTTTGTCTTTATATTTATTCCTCTACCACAGTGTCTAAACCAAAGGAAAAATCACCCGGAGCAATTTGAATGAAAAGAGCTCACCATCTAGATAGACATGAAGATAATTTTATTTCTACTGTGTTACTGTTGTGTCATATTTTTGTTGACACTGTTATAATCTGCCCTAAATAGTATTTAGAGAAATGGATTATAAAATTCCACTCATAAAACAAACACCTGTGCAGACATTGCCCCTGTCCTCCCACATTTTCTATTTGTACCTGAACTGCTCCAGGATCGGTGACCCATATGAGAATCACAATGAACAAAAGTAGAGCCGAGGGTGGAAACTGAGGAAGGGCTAGAATACAGTGTATTCCAAACCTATTCTAGATAACTGTAAGTGAAGATATTACTGTTCTTTAGTGGGGTTAATTACCAACAAATCAGTGTTGCAAGAAATGTTAAAGGGCTTGCTTTAAGAAGAGGAGAAAGAAAAAAGGAAGGGAATAAAGAGAGAAAGAAAGAAGATAATTGGTATAAAAATAAAATGACAATAAATAAGAACCTATTAATAATAACCTTAAATGTAAACAAATGTTCCAATCAAAAGACAGAGGTAGCTGAATGGATAAGAAAACAAGACCCAATATATATGCTGCCTCCAAGAGACCCACCTCAAAATGAAAGGTACACACAGTCTAAAAGTAAATGGATAGAAAAAGATGTTTTCTGCAAATGGAGAGAGAAAAAAAGCTGGGGTAGCAATACTTATATCCAACAAAATAGATTTTAAAACCCAGACTATAGCATTTCACCCTAAAGCAGCAGAATATACTGTTTTGAGATGGTTTTTAATGCAAAATTATTTTGGTCAGAGTTAGTTGATAAAGGAGTCAATGTTGTCATATGTATCTCTCTCTCACACACACACAAGTACAGTCATACTGACTTAGAACATGCACTAAAATTTCTTTCTATTTCTTTGACTTTTTTTTCTAGTTCTCTTTCCTGGCTTCAGGAAATGATGATAGAGGGGCAGCCAAGAACCCAATAAAATGGATGTGCCAAGTGATAATTTAGTAGCCAGAAGAAGCCCCTGAAAGGCTTTAAGCAAAGATATCTCCTGTTTATATTGTGGTTTAAAAATTGTCATATTATCAATCCAATGTGCAGAAGCGGAATCTTATTTTCCTTAAAATAATTACTTTTTTGTCGATAGCCCTGTATCTGCTAAGGGAGGGGGGAAACCCCAGGAACGTGGCCCTGCAATGCAACGCCGCGTCTTCCAGCTGAGAACTTGGTCTCTGTCAGGTTAGCGAGGGCCATGCAAGGCTCCCTGCCCCAGGGCTCCCAGTCTCCCCACAGCCGCTTCCTTCCCAGCTCCCCGGGGGCTGCAGAGCACAAGGGGAAACCTGCAAGCGTGGAGCAGAAGGGGCCGCTCTTCCACCGACTGTCCTCTCGGGCCTGTGGGCTCCCCGCTGGAGTAGTCTTTCCTCTCTGGCCCCGCCCCCTGCCGGTGCTGCCCAAGGACAGGCCACCTCCCCCAGTCAAGAGGCCCATGTACCCAACACTGCCCCAGACCCATTCCCATGTGGGCTCACATCCCCAGGTCTCCTAGAGTCACTTCTCCAGGACCTTGAGAAATTGGGAACCTTTTCTATCCACATGGAGACCATGCGGAATAGAGTCAACAGTTCCCTGTATTTTGCCGTGTATAATGAGCATTTTTTTTGCCCAGATTTTTGAGGGAAAGAAAGGATGAGCATTATACATGAAATACTTTGTATCTGTTCTTGTGTTTTGTAATTATTAGTTACATAAAATTCCTTGTGCCTAATATGTTCAGAAATAAATGCTAGAATTCCTTTAGAATACAAAAAAAAAAAAAAAAAACCCCACAAAAATCCCCCAAGTAGCTAAATATAAATAAGTAAATAAATTTAATTAAGAAATTAAAATGAAAGATTTTTTTTCCCTAAAAGTTTGGGCCGAAAACACGGGTGTGCATTATACACGGCGAAACACAGCCTGCGGGGCCCAGGCTCCGTGTGCGGCGTGAAGGCAGCGCAGGCCGCAGGGCAAGAGCAGAGGGAGCCGGGGTGCTGCTCCTCCTTTTTCACAGACCCGGAGGCACGCAGCCATCCCTTCCACGGGCAGATTCTTTCGGAGCAGGTTTGGGTTGGGAGGGTCCCACATTCTGTCTCTGAGCAAGCTTCCAGGCTCTGCAGTGTGGCCAGACCGTGGGTCACGGGAGGAGAAACGAGGGGCGTCCGAAGACTGACCGGAAGGTGGAGCTGGGGTAGAGGACGAAGTCGGGGACAGCTCAGCATCGCCCGAGCCGCCAGCTGCCTCTCGCTCCTCCCCGCAGGGACCCCGAGGCCTTGCGGCTCTTTTCTAGGCGGAGCTGCGGCGGTTTCTTTGTGCTGCTCTCCAATACTCGAAGCAGCTCTCTGTTGGTGTCTGATTCTTTTGGCAGTACTGTTGCCGGATAGAGTGGGACGCAAAGCTCTTAGTAAGTGGACGACCAGTGCCCTGTGCCCTCGATTTAGTGTAAAAATATGGCAGCATCTTCCCCAAGCCTCCAAGAGGTATAAATAAAAAAACACAACAAAACGAAGTAAAACAAAAAACCACAAATCTTCATCGGTTTGTTTCCTTTCCTTTATAATGTGGGGTGAACACCTTAGCCCACTGCACTTTCTAGTCACTGACGTTAAACAAATTTAAAGCAATATATACTTAATATGTGAAACAACAGGTACGGAGGCCTTGCCTTCTTTCTCTTCACCCTCATCCTGCATCCCTTGTCCTGTAAACCTGTTGGCTAAGTGTTACGGAGCTGAAACTAAAATATAATTAATCTATGATTATATTTTATTGTAAGATGTATTTATAAAATCGCAATTCACCTCAGAAGTTTGTATACTCTTTCTCTTAAATAATGAAGGGAATTATAATAAAAAATTTTAGAATAGACACTGCTTCTCGAAATACAACCTTATAAAAATTATTATATTCTTTTTATATTTTATAAAGAATATAAAAAATTATTATATTCTAAGCTTTCTGTACAATATTCAAACAATCATTTGGTAAAGTCAAATAAGAGGAGAACTCAAGTAGCAAGAATGACGTTTTTCAATGTAAAATTTGCAACGTAACATGTTCAGACCATGGTTTTAATGTATGAGTGACATTATTATCATTTAACTATTATTTTCCAACTTCACATAGGCGCCCTCTGGTTCCCTGTATATGCTACATTTGATGTTAAGGTCTAATCCAAAATGAAATATAGCATTCACTCTGCTTTATGTTGAAACATCAATGACTTTCAAATTATCCAAGGAAAGACAAATTACCAAAATCAAACTTGTTTGAATGAATGTTAAGTGATTCCAGGCAATCCATATTTACTGATATGTAGAATGTGGAAAGTTTTAGCTTCAAATTATAAACTTGCAAGAAATTTTAAAGGACTGAGTATAGGAGGGCTTATGGAAACTATTTAGTCACCTTAATTATAGCTTTAAATGCCACAAACTCTATAATAATACTTCTTACTTTACTTTTTTTTTAATTTCTAAGCAACCAAACCACTTTACAAACATTAAACACAATATCTCTTTAAAGTAAGATTTCTTTTTCCCCATTGGGAATTGCTTACAAATTGATAAAAACAGGGTGAAAAGTAAATGTTTTCCTGGAGACAGGTAAGGTACCCTCCGCTCCAGAGCAGCCCTGAAAACCGTAACCAGAATTCCTCTTAATTCTTGGATTTTCCTCTCCATAGCTGTGAGTTAAAGTAAAACATGCTGAAATGTTTTCCTTAAATGATAGCCCTGGCCTGCTATTGTTTTTATTATTATTACTTAGTTTATTTATTATTACAAGGATAAACCAATTTGGGGGTCTCTTTTCCACCACCCCATGCTATTTCCAGCAACAGGTTGTTTTCTGTTATTTGACAGTATTCTGGAAACCGCCTACTCCTTCGTGTCTGATGTGGTCAGACCACTGTGGCGAACAGAAGACCATCATTACTGTGTGCTTAGTGTTTACATTTTGTTTAGTGAGGGTTTCATATTAGTGGCTAGTCTGGGAGATGTATCTCCGCTAATTATGGCAGAAAAGGAGTAAAGGGAAGTCTGAATGATGCAATGCGAGGCTGGAATTCTCAATCTTGCCTTAGAGTCAACAAATGCATTTTCGCCACATTCACATCTCTCTCCACGCTAACTCTTAAGGACAGAAATACTGTTTTCATGGTAGACCAAAAAAAAAAAAACAAAAAAAAAAAAACAAAAAAAAAAGCAGTTAGTCTTTAGAGATTTTAACTTTTATTGATTTCACATGTTGCGAAAATGTTTTGTGTAAAGACAGTTAAATTATTTTTAGATTTTACCCAATTGCAGTTCTCATTATTTATTTTAAAAAATATTTTATGTGGACAAAGGTGCTGTAACTGTGTCCCGAGGTCCTTAGACAGTTTTCCCATTAAAGTTATCTAGTTTGCTTGTTACGTGATGCCTTAGTAGAACACAGTAGGCCGTTAGGAAAATAAGCAAATTCTTATCTGGAAGTCATTAACTAGAATCACTCATTCTCTTCCTTTCTTGCCTGGAAGTTGGTTCTTTTCTCATCTTGGAAAAATATTTTGATAGAGAACTAAGTGCTGGTGAAAGGTGAGCATGTGGCAGATGTCCTGAGCTGAGGGGACCGAATGACTCATCTGTGTAATCATTGGGGTGTCACAAAGGCAAGGTCGGTGACGGCTGACGGCAGCACTGTCCGAGTTTCTGCGCTTCAATTTTCACGTAGAAGGAGCAAGTCCACAGCCAATCCATCCCGCCTTACTGAAGGGGCTTCTAATCCACGCCAGGTGATAGGTATCTTCAGGTAAAAGGGTTTTACCACACAGTTCCTCAAGATGATCCACAGAAATCATCCAGACTCTAGATGAAGGTCAACAAATATGTTTTCACTTCTAGAGGAACAGATTAGGATGATTAGCCCTTCGCAATCCAGTGGGCTATCCAAACTCAGGCTGTTGGCTGGAGATCGCCTTCCTAGCTCTAGTATCAGTGTCAAGGCAACTCCCTGATCCCAAATCATTAACAGCAGAGTAAGGGAAAGGCTGGAGCAGATTCGCCTGGTCAGATTCGCCGCTGGTCCCCACTGTGCATGAATGTGCAGAGCCCGAGGTACCTGCTCCGCAGGAAGAAAAATACACTTTTCTTTGGAAATGCGTGCCATTTTTTTTTTTTAACATTAGAGAGACATGTGAACAAGAGGAAATTAATCATCATAACCCTTCACCTTCCCGCAAATTATAATTTCTTATAATTAAATTATAATTATATTTGTGTCACTTGTGATTAAATTGTGATACAAATACCCATTTCATATTCACATGTCAAAGTCTGTGGTTCTTTGTTTAACTATCTTATGCAGGGCAAATATGAAGTAAAACTAGGTCTGTCGTTCAATTCTAAGTCAGCACACCACTCCTGGTATTCATTAACCAAGTTTAGAAACTGAGTTAACATCATAATATAAATTGTTTAGTGATTTATTGGATGGCGAAGGCATCATGTTTTAGAACTCATATTATTTCATTTATGTCAAGGGGGCCTGATGGAGAGTTCGGGGCCACGGAGCCAGCCGGCCCCAAGCTCTGTGATGTATTCCTTGCGCGTCTGTGGTCGGTGAGCACACCGCTGAGCCGTGACCTCCCACCCACCCCCACAGAGATGCTGTCCCCATGCCCAGATTGTGCTGAGCTCCAGGGGAAGATGCTTAGATTCCAAGCCAGCAACTGCACTGGCTGACAGTCCCTTCCCCCACACTTCTCCAAAATACGAAAAGACAAGTGGAGGGGACAGCTTTGAGAGGACCTTTTGCTCTCTGTCCTGACTGTGTCCAGGACCACGCATCACCGCTGACCTTAGCTATCCTCCAAGGGAAAAGGCCACAGATGGGGGTTTACAGTCATTTGTGTCCAGCCTCGTGGATCAGAAAAATAAAGAATAATGTGTCTTTCAGATAAAATCAATATCATTGAAATTAAATTACAGAAAATGTAATACAATTGTGCTTGTTGCTCACAAAGGCACTCCAAGTATCACTTCTCAAGATAATGTACAAGTTCCTTTTAAAGATAAAATTATTCTTACAGACCAGAGAAGAAGACTGTGAAGCCAAGTTTGAGATTCCCCAACAATATGCTTGTGAAGATAGAACTTATTTAGTCCATTGCTGGAAGGATCCATACATTTTTGAAAATTGCCTAACTTCAAATTGATAGTGTCAGTGAACATGGCTCAATCTGCTTTCTTGATAACACAATAATAGACAGAATCCGAATCGTTTATCTATATAGTAATTATAAGATATTTTAGCATCATCATTTTGACAGAGATCAATGGGAATCAGTCATTAGATGACCAGTGATGAGAGCATTGTCACTGTACCACAGCCAAACTGCGTTAGGGCAAATATTGTTAAGACCTGGCCCAGATGATGACTTTTTGAGGAAAGATAGATAACAGTGGATACTGGGCATGAGAAGCAGGCCAGTGAATCTGTAGTTTATAACACAGTAATGAGAATTTAGTCATCTGATTTCCTGCCCAACTGGCTACTTAAATGCACCCAGGGGATGGAAATGAGGTAATGGTGAAAACCTTTGGAAATCCCCCAAACTTTCCTCATTTAGAGTAACAAATGCAGAGACCCTGATTTCAATATAATTATTTTCTAAAATTCTAAGGAAATACGGTGTGGTATATCATATGGAGGGTTTTCTTTCCCTTCAGCAAGCCTCAGTTTTTGGAGAGACCAAGTTGAGAAGAAAATGCACAATTTAGTTTAAAGAAGTCATGAAGAGAGAAACAAGGGAGATTTAGCTACCCTTTCCCTCATAGTCCTGTGCAGATGAAGATCTGGTGGGCAGGCAATGCAGAGCTAAACATCATCATTGCCACACTAAAGGAAGGAGGGAGATGTGTTGGTCAGGTCGCTGACCCGAGCCTCTGTTAGCAATTAACCGTGTGTGGGATAATTCTGTTCTATCGCATCTTTCTCATAAGCACTGACTGTGGATCACAGAAAGGGCCAGGTATTCTGGCATCACTGTAAATCCATCAACATGTTTCTTTAAATATGTGTCAATTCTATATACACAGAAAGTACAAACGTATTTGAGAACTGTTTGTTATTAATCATTACAGCAAGATTTTACTGAGTGCGCCCTCTGGATCAGCAGCTATGCTAACAGCCTGTATACCTCATCTCAATTAACCTTTACACTAACACTGGGAGTGGGTATCAGATCAAATGTACAGGATGCCTGGAATATCATAGCTAGTAAGTCGGAGACACAAGGTTTGAACCAGCCTATGTCTTTCTTATTCTTATATTCTAAGCAACTTCATTACTCTGCTATTCTGCTGTTTTCTATTGTTTCTATCCATTCAAAACTAGGTGGCATATCCCAAACATTTGTTAATGCATAGGTTAATTTAAGTTGTAGGTTTTAAAGTTAGATGATAAATCAAACATTTGGGATTTCAAGCCCCGTTAGAGCTGGCTGGCTTTGGCTGCTTTCAAGAAATCCACCAAAAATGACTATCCCTGTTTCTGTGGTATTGATAATCTTATGGACACATTCCACATATAAGAACTCATTGGATAAATGTCATATAAAAATAAAATTATATCTAAAACCTATATATCTGAATCTATGCTATTAAAATAGAAATGAAGTTGAAAGGACAAAGCTCTTTTTCTGTTCGGTCAGCCATAGCCTAGGTGTCAGAAGTTTTAAGGTTCAGGATAAGGGTGGAGAGGTAGGGAAAGGTCAGGAATATACACACTCACTCATCGGACCAGCAGGAACCTTGGTGGCAGGGTGTCATGGGCAGAGGATTTACAAAAGGTAGATTAATTGAATGAGTCATGAGTGGCATTAGGCTTCCAAAATAATTTCGGAAACCAATGGTCCCGATGTATGCTTGGCCCCTCCAACGTGTCTGATGTATTGCATTTCAGTTCTGGGGTCGCATTTTAAGAGGACTATTACGAGACTATAATATCAAAGCAGAGTATCAAGATGGTGGTGATTTAATAGCAGTACTAATATTAAAATGGCCAGAAAAATCTGAGCTAGTTTAGGAAAATGGAAGAGAAGCTTAGGGAGCTCAACAACAACTGTCACCAATATATGAAAAGCTGTTAGCTCTGTGTGCCTCCCAAACACAGAATGAGAGCCAGTGGGGAAAAGCCACAGGGAGGTAAACACCTTCTTCAATCAAGAAGAACTTTCTGATCATTAATATTGTACAACGATGGAAGAGGCGTCCCTAAATTCACAAAGAACGGGGTACAAATGAAATGTACTGTCAGGGGCAGGAGAAGAAAAATGAGCGGAAAGAGGAAAACTTGAGAAAAAGCAGAGTGAGTCAAGTGGCAAAAAGTCTGTCACGAAGTCAGAGCTATGGGACCTGCTTTGGAAATCTCAACTGCTACACCCGGGAAGGTTTAAATATAGATATGCTGGGCAGTGGGGTGGGGTTAAAAATATTATAGATTTCCTTCTACTTTACCTGCAGAGTAACTTTTAAAATTATGTAGTACAAATGTAAGAGTTACAAATTTAATACTTCCCTTTCCAAGCTATTGTTTGGGGATAAGCCCCATTCAAGTCTTGCAAAGCATCTTGTAAGACATTGTTTTTCATCTTCTATTAAATCTTCTCTGGAGGAAATGTTCATTAGTTTAAATTAAGCTATTGTTACTGGTTAAGAGAATTATATAAACTCATATTGATTTTTGTGGATTTGTTTTGTGTTTAATTAAGCATTCAACTTCATTAGCAAACCATGGTGTTTTAATCAAATATCCAAATGTTTATGCTTGGGTGTGAGTTCAAGGGAAAACTCAAAGAAAACCATATAATACCCTAAACTGAAAACATTTTAGTGCCTTAGTAAAAATGAAACATTTTGGAAGTTCATTAATGCCAAGGTTTTTAAATAATAGTTTCTAATCACAGATGTCCGGAAAAATCCTGCTCATATACAAGATAACAGTGACATCTTGTGGTCAGTTTTCACTTTTAAAAAAGCATTTCTGTGTATAAGTATATACAAAGTACAAAAGCCTGTCCTGTTTTGGGGCAAAAATATCCAATTTCTCCTTATCTTTCCAAATATTTTGTGGTGCCTATCGATTACAAAAATCTTTTAAAATTATTGTTAAAAATAGTTGCTTAAAATCACAAAAACATATATTGTGTTGATAACACGTGTGCTTGATATGACATGATGAGAAAGGCACTTTACCTGCAAGGTCTTCCTCCCCAAAACCCACAACCCCAGAAAAACCATGAGAAAAATATCAAACAAACCCAGCTTGAGAAGCAGCTTCCAAACAACCGGATCAGTGTTCATTAAAACTATCAAGCCCCTCAAAAGCAAGGAAAATCCGAGACACGATGGCAGCCCAGGGGAGAATCAGGAGACGTGACAACGAAACGTCTGGAGTGTCTTAGGCAGGACCTGGGCCCAGGAAGGGGGCCCTGTGGAGAAACTAGTGAGGTCCAAAGAAAGAGTGAAGTTTAGTTAGTAGAAATACACCACACTTCGTTGTGATACGTGCACCGTACTGATGTCAAATGTTAAAAACAGGAGAAACTGGTGGAGGGGGATATGGAAATGGAATTCTATAATATCTTGGCAACTCTTTCAAAAATCTAATATTATTCTAAAATTTTAAAAACCTTATTTAAATTTTAAAAATACTCTCACATTATGAAATGCCATTGGATTCATTGGGCGGGATATAGGACCCGTTCCAAAAATAAGACACCAAATCAACAAAATTTTTGCAATTTCTAAATGTTTTCGACCTCTGTAATGAACTTACATGTTACATGGTTACAATGTGGTTAATAAAACCTCGTTTCTTTTACAGAAAGCTTTAGGGCTTAACTCCAGGTGCCACATCCCTGAATTCCTCTCCTTGCCTCTTTCCAACCACGAACAAGACAGTTTGTTAGGGATGATCCATTCAATGACGTCTTTGATGTCGTCTCCTACCTTTGATGCTACCTGTGATGTCTTCTCCTACCTGTGTCCCCCACCCCTCCCGCTCTTTTCTTCCTCCTCCCCTCTCACCTGAGCACTTCATACTTGCTGTTTTGTCTGCCTGGAACTCCTTCCCTGGGTTACCTTCGGGGCCCCTCCTTGCCCTTCAGTTCTCTGCTCAAGGTCCCTTATCAGACAAGTCTTTCCTGATCAACTTGTATCAAAAAGCAACCTCTGGTATCACTCTCTGTCCTGCTGCCCAATGCTCTTATCCTTCCAAGTGCTTATCCCCCAGGGCGACATAGTACCTATTTGGTTATTTTCTCTCTCCCTGGGCCAGCGCAGTCAGCCTCAGGAGACGAAGAGTTCCATTTGTCTTACTCACCGCTGGATCCCCAATGCCCGTCTCAAGGTCAAGCCCATTGTACGCGCTCGTTAATATCTGTTCTATGAAGCTAACAACTTCTCCTTCTAAACCCGTGTCTACCATGCCGGTTCTTTGGACGCGACGTGCCAAGAGGAGAACCACCGTGGCAGCCCCGTTGGTAACGACCTCAGCTCGCCTTTCTGCCTCCCTCTGTGCTCGGGCTCCGCGCTGCAAGCCCTGGTGCTTCTCCACCGGCACCTGGCTCCCGAATCTTCCGGTTCGCCGCCCCTCGCTGCGGCTCCGTGCACCCGGCGGCTGAGCGCTGAGGACTGCCTCCCCCCGGCTCCCTTCGGAACTGCTTCTAGTTGGTTTTAGATAAAGAGCAAGCGAGCAGAAAAGCTGGGGGGCTTCTTCCCTGCGTTTCCGAAGATGACCGCTCCCACCGAGGGGTACCCCTTCGGAATGCAGGTGTCTCTGGTGCTGCCCGTTCCTCCTCGGCCCTGCAGAGCCGGAGGCAGGCGTGTCTGGCTGCCCTCGCGGGCCTCGGAGCGTTTCACTGTCCCTTGCCTCGCTTCATCCTGCCCACACCTGCGTACGGAGCCTGTTAATGAAAATGTCTTCGTTTGTAGCCCATGGGGTGAACTGTTTTTCCAGCCATAACCCAGAATGATACCCTAGGGCACCGGTCCTCAAACTTCGGCGTGCATCAGAACGACCTAGAAGGCTTGTTAAAATAAAACCAAGGTTGCGGCCCCCTCCACCCCCCCCACCGCGAGTTTCTCGTTTCTGCAAATCCGGGGCGAGCCACCCGACTGCACGGCTCTCACAGATTCCCAGGCGGTGCTGATTCTGCTCTTCTGAGGACCACACGATGCTTAGCGCGGCCCCGCAGTGTATTTTTCCCGTGATCCTAAGTGGTACGTGTTGGGAGTGTTATAAATGAAAACTTTCCACCGACATGAACTGGAAATAGGCAGGAATAGGGGGTGAGAGAAGAATCTGGAGAAACGGCATGTTTTCCCCGGTGGATGGAGGGACTGCTTCCCCTTCCTGGCCTCTCGCGTGGCCGCACTGCGCGCCAGAGGACCACGGCAACAGCTGAAATCGCCGGGCCCCTCGCAGCGAGCCCGTGGCCTTCTCAGCCCTTTGAAGGAGGAGGACCATCTCCTTTAAGGGTAACAGCGTGTGTTATTATTTCCCTTTTAAAGACGCTTAGAGGGAACCCAGAAAGGTTAAGTGACCTGCCCAAGAAGGCAAAGCTAAAATGCACTGGGCTCATGACTCTGCCCGAGGGAACCTGACTCCAAGGAATACACCTGTCTGCGACTTTGAAAAAGAGGCGCTCCTGGGGTCAGAACGCATGGAACATGGGGGTCATCGTCATCCATCTCACACGCGTGGCCGGGTGAGTCATCACCAGAGGTTCTATTCCTAACATTCTGTCGTAACTTCTCCTGGTCCTAAGACTCCTCCCTCTCTTTTCATGCAACCTCACTGTAGGTGGGATATTTTCTGATGAACTCAATATACAGATAATGTGGGTTCTTCGATAGACTGAATCCCATAAATTCTAAGGATCTTTGTCATCCATTTTATAACTAAAGATTGAAGTTTATTCTATTTTTTAATACATTAAAGTTCAAAGTTATTGTATAAGAGGCAGTTTGAGTGATATTAATATTTGCTTAAGTTGGACAAAAACTCAACGTGCGAGGGTTGAGTGTTGCCACTGTGTGTACACATGCGTGTGTGCGCATATGGGTATGTGTGAATAGACCTTCTGCCGATCGAAATTCGATCTCATGGTGCATTAATCTAACCACTCAATCTATATATCTTAATGTCCCATCTCTTCTTGACTTTTTACACACCCTCTGTGCAATCCCAATATTGTTATGATTCCATTGCTGGAAAAAAATTAGAATCACCTATATCGCTGCCAGCAAATTCAAAGGTCTACACTTGGCTATTCCTTCAATGATGTTGTGAAAGTCAGAGTTCAGCCTAGAAGTGTAGAGCAGAAAGACTTCTAGTGCAGGAGACTGGAGGCAGAAGGTTGCTTTCAGGAAATCCAGGAATTCAGCCATTACAAGAATGCCACTAGTGTTGGCTTCAGAGGCCTGGAGTGTAGAAGAAAATGGTTTATTAGTGACAGGGAGAAACACAAAATGGACTGTCATCTCACACCATGCATGAAAATCGATCCTGCAGGAATTAAAAACAAAAATGTGAAAGCAAAAACAATGCAAATTTGGGACTATATTAGATAATATATCTATAACATCAGGATTAAGTCAGATTTTTTTAAATCAACAAAACTTAATTATGACCACATTGAAGTTCAGAAATTACATTTATTGAATGATGTCATAAAGAGAAAAGTCAAGCCACGAACTAGAAAAAGTCTTCATGAATCATTTGGATCATTTAAAAAACCAAAACTCCTACATAGGCATTTCATAGCAGAGATAATACAAATGACCAGCAAACATATTAAAACATGCCCCAATTTACATTAACAGTAAGGAAAATGTAAATTAGAGCCACAAAAAATATCATTTTAGACATTCTAAATGAGCAAACATTTAAGTCTGACAATATCAGGGGTTGCTGTTGATACATTCTTAGTAAATAGAAACAATTTCTTTGAAAAAAATATTTGGCAACTTACTCAAGTTAAAGATAACCCAAACATTCCACTTCTAGTTTATACTGTAGATAAGGTAATTCAAGAAGGATTATTTGAAATAGCCAAAAATGAGAAACAATGCACATGTTAAACAATAGGAGGATTACCATATTGAAGTCTATCCGTAAAAAGGAGAACTATGTAACATAAAAAATGAACAAACTACAACTACCAAATTCAACATAGAGAAATCTTAGCAACTTAAAGTTGAATGGTTAAGTCCAAAACAGAAGAAAATACATAACATGGTTTCATCTTGAACTCATAACATGTTCAAAAACATGGAACACTAAACAATATATAGTCAGGACTGCCTTGCATGGTTACACAGGTTGTTCACTGCACAAGTCTATGGCCACCATTCAGAGAATAAATATTTAATAATATCCACTCATGATAAAACTATTCAGACAAAGAAATTTAAAATGTCAGGATAGGAGACACCTCTGGTGGGGAGAAGGAGGGATGAGCCTGGGGTCACAGTGGAGGGGGAATTCTCCAAAGCAACTGGCATTGTTCTCCTTCCTGAGCTGACTGATGGATACATAGCTGTTTATTTTGTTTTATTCTTTAATTTTTTTATTATTGTTATTCTATTACAGTTGTCCCAATGTTTCCCCGTTTGCCCTCCTCCGCCCAGCCCACCCCCGCTCCCTCAGTCAGTCCCCACACTGTTGTCCGTGTCTGCGGGTCATTCATACGTGTCCTTAGACTAATGCTTTCCCATTCTTTCCACCATACCCCCTTCACCCTCCCCTCTGGCAGTATATTCTTTAAATTTTAGAACATCTTATCAAAATCATCGCACACGTATTCACCATGAAATTACAATTTTTAAAAGGAACCGTGGGTTCCATTTCATCACCGGTACAACTACAGCAAATTAGGCTTCAGTTCACCCAACAATCATATTCTCACTAATATCACCCAATAGCTTCTTTTTCTAAAATCAGAGATTTTATCTGATTCTTATTTAAGTTCTCTTCAGGGTTCAACACTACTCGCAATTCTCTAGTATGGTTTCTATAAAGTGACTCTCCTGGCCTTCTCCCTACCTCTGAAGAAGTTTCTGCTCCGTTATTCTGGCGACCTTCCTCTGGTCTGCCAACCCCTGAAACACTGGTGTCCCCCAAGGTCCAAGCGGCTCTCTTCGCAGTCTCCATCTTGTCTTGAGGCGAACTCATGTATGCCCGTGGTTTTAACCTACCGCATGTTTTCTGGTTCCCATATCTATTGTTTCCAGCCTATATGCTGGCTGAGTTCCACTGGCACATGTCTAACAATTTGTAATAGGATGTCCAAAACTGGACTCACCATCTTTCCCCAGCAAAACATACTTTTGGGAAATGATTCCAACATCCATATTGTTTCCCTCAGGATTTTCGTAGAATATTTCTCACTTTTCTTTACTCCCTACATACAAGTTTAGGTGATTATAAATTCTAAATGTCTCACCTGTAGACCACTCTCTCCATTACCACTTCAGCAGGCCTGGTTCAGACTCTTATGAGTTTCTCCTGACAGTTGCAATGGCTTTATCAGTGCTTTCTTACACCTCCATTCTGACCAGTCATATATATTCTTTGCTGCCATCAGAGTTGTCTTTTATATGTGAATAATTTCTCTTAATTTCACATTGGTTACCTATCCCCTAAAGGATCATATGCAACATTTATATGGTATACAAAGCTCTAAAGAGACACAGTCATTACAATACAAAGGATAGACAGGTCCAAAGTCTTCAGCTCACATCAAAGACTTTATGATCTGATGACCGTGGAAACAGGCCAGTCTTGGTTGCTGGGCTCAGGGAATCATGGAGATAAAGCTATAAGTAAAGAAGCTTCTATGTTAAAAACGTCACTTTCTCTCTAGTACAGAAATGCATGACTTGGGCACAAGTCTAAGATTCTGTTTAGTTTCCTGTCAATGTAGAGCAGACTGGCCTGGATGTGATGCCAGGCCTTTTACCCTGGTCTCCCTCCTGCCAGCTGTCTTCCCAGGGAAGCCTCTCAACAGCTGCTTTGTTTTGTTTTGTCAGTTCAAGTTGTAGGCCATTGAATCTGCACTTACTAGCAGTGAGCTTTTTCCAAGTTCACTGTTCTGATTCTGCATGGCTTCCGTCAATCTTCGCATTTTTTTTTTCCGGTATCTGACAGTTTCTTTCAGTTCCCAGCACTGAATTTTCTACTTTACACTCTCCAAGTTTGAGCTTGCATGAGCAGATTATTAAACTCTGGCGTGGAAGATCAATATAATCTAACACAGAAGTCTTCTTTGGGTTAGAATTCTACTGTATGATTGGATAAATT
Source organism: Pteronotus mesoamericanus (assembly GCF_021234165.1). Classification (NCBI taxonomy): domain Eukaryota; kingdom Metazoa; phylum Chordata; class Mammalia; order Chiroptera; family Mormoopidae; genus Pteronotus; species Pteronotus mesoamericanus. Next base: position 1,062,156 of record NW_026555123.1, read on the forward strand.
CAGCAAGTAATTGGCCATCTGACGAAAGGATATATAATGCATCTATTCAGATTCTGGTGATATGTTACTTTTCTTCCTAACTTTATACTTTTAAGTTAAATTTTATTCTGATTTGTAAAGGAAAGAAACAACCTGTATCTAGTAAGGATAAGTTAGAAATCATAGGGAGGAAAAATGCCAATAATTCCATCACGTATTTTCAAATTTTGATAATATTTTATTGTACTCTTTCCTTTTTTAATGTGTCTTTAAGATTTTATTTATTTATTTTTAGACAGAGAGGAAGGGAGGGAGAGAGGGAGAGAAACATTGATGTGTGGTTGCTTCTCGCATGCCCCCTACTGGGGACCTGGCCTGCAACCCAAGCATGTGCCCTACACTGGGAATTAAACCTGTAAGCCTTTGGTTTGCAGGCCGGCCCTCAATCCACTGAGCCACACCAGCCAGTGCTATATATATATTTCTTAATAAATCACAAAGGTTATTTTTCATCTTGGTCTTTATGTTTATTTAAAAAATATTTTACTATTTTATACATTTGGTATTGTTTCATGCTTAACTTCAATATATGGTTTTAAATTCATTTTTAATTTATACTATACTTGTGTGTGCTTTTTGTTTTATAAATGTTTGCTATTACAAATGTTTGTTATTTACCATGACAAATTTTCTGTTACAAATGAGGCAAGATTATACTACCAAGGGTTAAGCCCATTGTTCTCACTGTCTTTCCCTCCTCCCAGCTCTCACTTTCACCTGACATTTCTCTGCTTTATGCGCTGAAGAGCAAACCGTGACTCACAAGCTCTGGATAAACCTCGCACACGATGGCTACAGAAAACGGAGCCCAGAGGAAAAGGAGACGGGGCAAAGTGGTAGCTCAAATGCAAGGGGGGGAAAGAAGGGATGGGGGGAACTCTAACTTTTAAAATGTTTAGAAAATTTTTTAAACTTTAACAATTAAAAAAATTATTTAAGTGTAGTTGGTATACAATCTTACGGTGGTTATAATAGTTAGGGGTATAGGATATAGTGATTTGACGTTCCGATGCCTTACGACGCCATCAGCCCGCTTATGCTAGTCATCATCTGTCAGCGTGCAAACCCATCACTTTGTTATTGACTATACTCCCCTTCACCTTTCTTGCCTGTCCTTCCAGCCCCTCCCTCCTGGTAGCCATCCCTTGTGGACTCTGTTTCTATGAGCCTGTTCTTGTTGAGGAAAACTGTTCTTAAGGTCCAGGAAGCTCCGTGGGAGAATTCACAGACAAGCCGTCCAAGAAGGAGGACTGTCCCCCACGCAGGCAACAGTCTCGGGATCTGTGAACATTGCTGCTCAGAGGGCAGGGCTGAGGGGTAGCCATTGACCCATTGTCAGTATTACAAGTTGGATACATATTTGTTAATTTTAAAAATTATATGGAGTCACTTTCCTTGACTGAACATGCGTTATTTCCTCAGTGATAGAAGTAATGGGCATTTTAGAAGGCTGAACTGTATCACCAGAGTACTCTCCAGAAAGGTGGTAACAATTTATTTTCTCATTGTGAATATCGTACTTTGATGCCTATACATAAGTCATTGGAGGCTATTTCAACTAGAGTTATTTTAGGAAAAAAAATTTTTAGGCCAATTTACATTGATGTGAATTTGAAAGAAATCTAGAGAGTAACGAGGGGAAAATTGTTGTTTTTCTCCTATGTCATATTTCAGACAAGTTTCCATAAAACTGGGGTGATGACTTCACTTGCAAAAGACATCTGAAATTTCAAATGCAGACATATGTTCTGAATATAACAGATTACTGCCACGTGTGTGAGCTAAGGAACACTGTGTTGTGGAAGTCGAAAGAACATTTGAAATACATGTTTGAATTTCAGATAATTCATATCACAGACATGTTCATACTTCAATGACAGAGAAATAGGATATAGACCCGTGTTTGGGGTATAATCAGTTTGGTAGGACACTAAGCCATATCAAAAGCTGGTCCTTTATCCAAAAGGTATATTCAATTTCATTAGCATCCACCTAAGAAGTCCCTGTTGAGGAGAAGGGGCCAAAGACAGAGCACAGGGAGAGAATAGGATGGGGAGAAACTCGCTAGTGTTCTTTAAGGAAGAATCCCATGCACAGCCTCTGGGGTCAGCAGCGGGGTGCGGCCGGGGGCCGGTTCGCTTCTGAACTGTGAGTAGACTGTGAGTAGATCTGTGCTTCTGCTGACCCTGTCTTTATCTAACTTTGATACGTGGTTCACTATGGACTTTCTTGTATTAATATTGACTTCTAAGATGTCTCGTTAAAACTTCACTTATGTTGATTACTGAGTTTTTGCGGCACCCCTTCAGCTTTGTACTGGAGGCGAGTGAAACACTCGCTTACCCCTGGCTCAGTGTGCAGGCCCAGCCCTGCCTCCTCCCCAGCCCAGTGATGTGGCCACCCCCCGCCCCGCCAACAGAAATGAGCACTTTCTACTAGGTTCTCCAACCAGACCTTTCCTCCAGGGTTTCTCATGCTTCCAACAACTTCCATCTTTCTTACCTCACTACCACCAAAACGTCTTAAATACATTCTGTTCCTAGGTCGTCTCCTAGATAACCTGTATGGCACATGAACATTGAAGGCTAATATAATAATAATTATATTATTATTATTAGGGTTTATGTACATGTTTAAAAAGAATTCACCTAGAGATAAATGTCTCTTCTCATTTACTACAGAAGTATGTATTCTTTTTCTTTTTTTTCCAGATTTTTAAAAATTTTCAACGACAGTTGACATTCAATATTAGTTTTTATTAGGTTCTGGTGTACAGGATAGTGGTTAGACATTTATATAATTTACCAGGTGATTCCCCTGTAAGTCTAGTACCTACCTAGCAGCATAAAGTTATTACAATAGTATTGACTGTATTTCCTATGCTGTACTTCACATCCCCACGACTGTTTTGTAACTGCCAATTTGTACTTCTTCTCTTCACCCATTCCAGCCAGTCACCCAACCCTCCCATCTGGCAACCTCTGTATCGATGAGTCTGTTTCTCTTTGTTCCTTTTTTATTCTTTAGATTCCACATATTAAGTGAAATCATATTTGTCTTTGACTATTTCACTTAGCCTAATACCTCTAGGCCCTCCCTGTGTCACAAACAGTAAGATTTCATTCTTTTCTTATGCCCGAGTAAATTCTGTTGTGTATATATACCTCATCTTTATCCAATCGTCTATCCTAGTGCTAGGGAGATAGCTTTGGACAAGACACACAAGATCCCTGCTCTCATGGAATGTGTCTCATGGGAGACGTATAAAGCTATGATCGGGAATGGTGACATTTCATGTACTTTGGCAAATAGTGAGGAAGGAGTAATAGCAAAAATTCTGGTAACAGAATCCGGACCTAAAAAAGATCTCAAAAAGATAGTTATCTGACTTGAATAAAATGACATTAAATGGGGTAAATGTGAAGTGTTGACTTTGCGTTTCAATGATAGTAACCACAGAGCAGGGGCTGTAACTTAGGCACAGTTCATGTGAGAAGACACTAGGGTTAGCTTGATAGAAAGTCATGTTGACAGTTTGAAATGCCTGCCAAGTCTCCCTGACCCCACCTCTTGCTGCGATAAGTAACGTGGAGGCGAATGTTTCCAGGGCTGTAGTCTTGGGCATCCCAAGGCTCAAATAACTGAAAAAGCTGTTATACTCATGGTTATGGTTGGTTTGTTTGTTTTAATAGTAAAAAGACAGAGATTAATATCTGTAAAGGACAGGGTCCACGCAGTAGAGTCCAGGAGAACACAGGTGCAAGCTTTCTGCTCTCTCCCAACGAAGCCATCCGATGATGCTTGGTCCTCCCAGCAACATGTGATGAGGTGCTGCCAACCAGGGGAGCGCCCCGAGCCTTGCGGTCTAGGGCTGAGTAACCTTAGTTGCTCAGTCTCTAGCGTCTCCAGAGGTCAAGCAGATACTGCACGGCCCAAGACCCCAGCTACACAAAAAACACATTTCTCCAGCAGGCTATTCCACCCGCTTAAAGGTTATGTCCCAGGTACCCCCAGGGCCAGTCCTTTTCTTCGGAATATTCAGGGCCTGAACACTCCAAGCCTGGTCAATTCACCCTTTATTACATGTTAATTCAACAACATGCAAATATCAAAGATCCAGGGCCATCTTTCCATTCTGTCACCCTTGTCATTTCTGTGATGTCTCCACTGATGGCTGCAAATGGCTAAAGCAATTTCCAGCATCATATGGAGACACAATAACTATAACTTTTGGAGAAGATGGTGTCTCCTTTTATTTAAAAAACAAACAAACAAAACACAACTTTTCCTGAAGCCCCACAGAAAATTCCCCTTCAGCCTTCATCAAGCAGGATTGGGTCACAGGCCTATTTCTGAGCCATCAGTGGCTAGAATTGCTACAGTTGGCTCAGGCTCATCATGATCCACCCCCAGGGACTGCGGGAAGTGTCATCTTTGCAGATTGTGTTGAAGGGTAAATCCCTGAACATAATTAACGCTCTTCCAGTTAGTAAGGAGAGAGGAATGATCCTTGGGGTCCAAGAGTATTTGCTACAATCAATCCACGTTCTTCCAAGGAATCAAAATTGAATAGATATGAAGCTCTGAGAATATTAATCTCAAGTATAATTAAAAACACTATTTTATATGTATTCCTAAGGTAATACATGCCTACTATGTTGTTTCCAATTATTTCTTTATGAACTTGTTTCCCAGTGATTTGAGTTCTTCAAGGATAAGGACAAATCATATTCATTTATTTCTCTGCCTGATGTTTAACATACAGCAAACATTCCATAAATTTTCGATGAGAACATAAATGAATGGAGTACTTCAACAATAAATACTGGCATTCTGGCAGTTGGTGAATTCTTCATAATTCACTTAATAACAACTGTTCAAGATAGAAGCCAAGTGTTATAGGGGTGCTCACACAAATCAAACTTCACATACTCTTCCAACAGTGGGTATTTTAAAAATGAAACTGCTGTATCAAGAACTAATTAGTTTCCAGTGGTAATAATGTACCTCCTCCTTGTCCTTATAAAAATATTAACAAAGACATAATGTTTAAAGTACATCTTATTCGATTTTTATCTTATAGCAACCCTTTGAGAAATCAGAACAGATGATAATAATTTCCATCTTACAGATAAGGAGGATGAGGCTTGGAGGGTTTAAGGAACTTCATCAAAGTCACGTACTCATTAAAGTGGTGGTTCTGGAAATACAACCAACCTGACTCCGGAGTTCCTGCTCTTAACCACCACACCACACATGGACCTCTTTCCCCAAATCAGCAAGACACGATTCCGGAATCTTGCAACTGTCATCTCTGATCTTAATAGATAAGACAAGTATTTAAAATAGAAAGCCATTTCCTCCATTTAACTGCAAGATTAACTCACATTTTGTTATTCTGTAAGACATACAGCGTCACTTAGACCTCAAAGCACCTGTTTCCAGTGCCCAGATGTGCTTATCAATTTCTTCCCAGACCTGTTCATACTAGTTTTATTTGCTGTTGTAGCTATGTTAACTAAAATTGCTTAAGATGATAAAGGATGAGTATGAATAGAGGTAAAATTAAGATTTAAATGACAAAAACTAGACTTAAAAAAAAAAAGAGACTGCTAAGTGCAAGTTGCCCCAAAATAGTTCTATTGAATTAGAAGCATCTGAGACAGTGGTTAAATATGAGGGAAGAAGGAAAAGGAAACATAAAAGCCAAGAAAGGTTCTATATTCAGGCTGCTTTGTAAATATGTGTTCTAGCTCCACATTAAATAAAGCAAAAGTAGAAAATTATAAATGATATAGCATAGATGTGGTTTATACAAAAATAGATTAAAAGCACCTATCAATTCATACTTATGGAGAAGAGCTTGGTACTACATTGAAAACTGGCATAAGTTTCTATAATTTTTATTTATGATTTGAGATAATTTTGTTATTTATGTAACTATCTTTAAAATAGCCATTACTAATTCCAGTAGTTGGTGGTAAAGCTACTTCAATTTCAGAGATGTCTGCCCTTCAATTCTAGAGACATTTGGATTTTGCCTAGAATTTCCAGAGACAGAAAAGCAAGGAATTTCCCAAAGAATGTCAATCCTAGGGAAAAGGAATGAGAAGATTTCAGGATTTGGAGTTTTGTGTCACACTGAAGCACTAAAGGAAAAGTGGTCATCCCTTGCAGGTGGCCAGCGCTGGCTATCTGACAGTCGCAGGAAATTCCTGTCTTCTTAACCTGAGTGCTGAGTTGTGATCAGTACAGCGGGTCCTGGCAACCAGAGATGGGGAACAGGTTTTTGGACAGACAGCTGCTGTATCAAAATGATATTCTTTCCGTGTTTTCCTTCTGGGTTAAATCTTTTTAACCGAAAATAACACAGTCTAGTATGGCATCAAAATGCCACTTATTAAAATATACACAAATATAATATGCATAAAGATATACTTTCAAGAATTACTGCACAGGTATTTAAGTTGATTTAAGTTGCTCACAGATTAGTGATTAACTCATGTTGAATAATGTATTTTAACAGCAAATTTAAACACAATTCTTTCGTTATTTCCTTTCTTCAGTTAAATCCAAGTATATTCCTCTTTTTATAGATGCTATCATTTAAACAAATTATGCATCAATTAGCGTAGAGCTATGTGAAATTATTTTCCCAAAGATTTGCAGTGGTCATGAGCGACGCCTGCATCATTTTAAAAATAAGCGTATATCATCAAAACTCATGCTGGAAGAATATTTTCAACCCCAAGAACTAAAACCGAAAAGAAACGGCTAGCCTTACATAAGCAGCCATACAAAATTGAGACCAGGAACGTTAACCAAGCGCTAACGGCTTCTGTGCGGAATGTTCCTAAATGACTTCCGGCAAGAAGGCAGCCTGAGTCCTTGAAACCACCCAGGCGACAAGTTCTTGTAGCTTTCATTCCCACGAGCCCGCGGAAAATCTACTGGCCCAGGAGTTCTGCCTCTCTGCTCCAGGCGCTCCAGCTCACAAGCAACTAAGTTGGAGAAGCGATTCGATTGGCTAAGACATGGATGACGCAGGTTTCTTAGGCCCACTGAGAGCTGGTCTCTTGACGACTGGCTCACATTTCGCTTTCCGATTGGTCCTTCGGGCGGCGAGCCGGAACAATTGCGGAAATTGACCTTCGGCCCGGAACCCCGGCCAAAGATGGCGGCGTCCAGGTGGTGGCGGTTCGTGCCCCGCGGTCCAGGACGGTCGCTGCACGCCGCGGCCGAGACTGCCGCCGGGGCTCCAGAGGTCATCGTTCCAGATGTCGCCGCGGCGCCAGTCGCGCGCTACCCGCCAATTGTGGCCTCCCTGACTGCCAAAAGCAAGGCGGCACGACAGCGGCGAGTGGAGCGGTGGCAGGCAAAGGTGCACGCGGCCCAGTCCGCGGACGAGAAGATACGAATCCTCACCAAGATGCAGTTCATGAAGTACGTGGTTTACCCGCAGACCTTCGCGCTGAACGCCGACCGCTGGTACCAGGGCTTCACCAAGACCGTGTTCCTGTCGGGCCTGCCGCCACCTCCCCCAGCGCCCGTCCCCGCGCCCGTCCCGGACCTGGCGACTCTGCGCGCCGCCGCGTGCGACTGCCTCCTGCAGGAGCACTTCTACCTGCGGCGCAAGGGGCGCGCGCCCCTCTACCGGGAGCGGGAGACCCTCGCCTCGCCCTTTCTGGACCATCTGGTGACCGCCCTCGTGGGCCTGGTCAGCGCGCACAACCCGGTCCTGGCCGCCGCCGCCCTCGGTGAGCTCCCGGCTTGCCGCGCGGGGCGGGGAACTTGTTGATGGCAGGCACCCACTGCGCCCCCGGTGGGCCCCCTCTTCATTTCGTTGTCAGGTGTTTCGCAGCGCTTGGAGCCCTCGCTGGGGTCGGCGTGGTTTAGTAGCAGGCACGGCGCTGGGAGTGCCGACGCTGGGTCCTGCCACCTCACTCTCCAGCCTTGGGTTGGGAGCTTCAGGTCTGCAGGACTCCAGCCCCTGATGCTGGTGACGGTCCCGCCGAATGAAGAGCAATGTTGGCACAGACAGGGCGGTCCTAGAGAGGGAGAGACCTGGGCTGCCTTTCGGCTCTTCCACCAAAATTTACGCGGCCTTATGTCAAAGTGTGAACCTCTTTTAGCCTGACCTTTTTCGCTTTCAAAGTAAGAATTACGGGAAGCGTACTTTGCTGTGGAATTGTGACGATTAAAGGCGACATTGATTAAAATACCTAACGTTTATGCAGTACTTATGTGCCTGGCCTTGTTCTAAATTTTATATGTGCCATCTAATCCTCATAAAGCTGTTTGTAGTAGGTAGCACTGTTTTATGAAATTAAAAAAAAAACAAACCCCAAACAAATCCTGAGGCACAGAAACGTAGAATATACCTATTGAGAAGAGCCTATAGCTAGTAGATTGGGCTGTCGGGATTCCAGTCCGACATTCCGGGTTTCCAGTAAACAGCAGCTGCCGTTCACTGCAGACATGAGAAATAATTAACGAATGGACAGCTTTAAAAATTGGTGTTTCTGACCTGTTCACCAGTTTATGTCTTCCACCCAGTAGGCATCTAAGTATTGATTGCACTGATGATATTAATATGGGAGACGTGCGCTCAGCTGAGTCCTGTGCTGTGCCTGTTACTCCTCTGTCGGTCGGGAAGTGGTCTTGAGGGCAGCACCTTGGGCTTTGACTCCTGGTTGGTGGCCTAGGAAACTTAACCTTCTTAAGACTCCGGTCCTGAAGACGACTACACGCCCTTTTCACAGCTATTGTGAAGACTGAATCAGTCATTCCTACGCAGTTCTGACTCCTATTATTTCTGGTGTGTGATATTCCTGTTCTTGTCACTGAGGAAAGGTTTTGGTTACAGTATGTAGTGCAGCGACGCTACAAGATGATAAATATTTAAGTCGTGATCATGTAAGTTAAATGATTGCATAACCCAGACTATCTTACATCAGGGAGTGACTTTGACACTTTTGATTAGGACAATCATTTTTGAGTTCTATATTGCTAAGTTTAGTATTCTAATAACCAAATTGATCTAAGTGATAATGTTTTGAATATCTCTTGATAGATTGTAAACGTCCAGTTCACTTTTACTGGTGGCGTGGTGAAGAGACGATTCGCCATGGTCATCGGAAAGGTCGAGTTGATACCTTGAGATACCAAATAAATGATACACCACACAACCAGATTCGAATATCCAAACAACTCCCAGAGGTAAGGATTTATTGCATGTGTACCTCTTGCTGTCTGATGATGGGGAAATGTCATAAGCAGGCAAGTGAAGGACTTGACAAAATAAAAATTTTTGGATGGGTGTCTTGCCTTTTGAGTTTCATTCAAGTACATCTTGTCTGAAATTCTTTTTCAGCTTTTTAACCTGCAATGGTGTATATATATATATATATATATATATATATATATATATATATATTCCCCAAAGGTCAAATGATCATTTTAAGTGAGGTTAATGCATCAGTTTTCAGGAACATACAAATCTTCTTTTTTTTCCTTAATGTGAAAATACAAGAAGCTGATGATTATTTATCATTGTGTTGTAATTTACAGTACCTACACCACCTAATCATAAATTAAGGCATTTATTACAGTTATACACTGGTCATTTTATGTATTTACAGTTCCTTTGGCGAAAACAAGTGTATTGTCTGTGTCTGTGTCAGATAGGCCCTTTTTTGTTTCTGTAAAAATTAAGAGAGCAAGTATTTTAGGCTTTGGGGGCTGTAGGTCTCAGTTGCAACTATTCATCTCAGCTCTTACAGCCATGCACCATATGTAAATGAATGTGCATGGTAGTGTTATGATAAAATTTTATTTGTAGAAACTGGTTGTTGGCTGGATTTGGCCCATCATTAGATGGTAGTGTTATCATTTTACAAAAACATCTCAATTTAAGATTTTTAAATCTATTAAGAATGTGAGTAAAATATATACTAGCGTTGTTGTGAATTCACTTACTACTTTTTCTTTAAGTTTGTGCCGCTGGATTATTCTGTACCTATAGAAATCCCTGTTATGAATTGTAAGCCAGACAAACTCCCGTTGTTCAAACGACAATATGAAAATACCATATTTATTGGTAAGTTTCTCTTTTGATGTATTATGCCATAAATGTGTCCCAGGTGCCTTGTGCAAATTTGCATAATTAGTTCCTGATGGCCAAAGGTTTATATAGTCCATGAGCAATATAATTCATAGTCTCAAATAGTTACAGTATGCCTGAAAATTGGAAAGAGAATATTCTTTCAGCTCACCACTTAAAATTTTACTTGGTTCTACTGAATTTAGCGATATTTAACTTTAAAAAAGTTGTACCTGTTAAGCTTTGTTGATCTATTATATAGAAAAATTACAATAATTTGTGGTTTGTTTAAAAATAAAAAGTATAGAACTAGACTTTAGACACACTGATTGGCTGGTTTTACAGAAGTTTCCTGTTTTTCTCACAAGGTGTGATAACCATTAGGAACATAAAATGAATAAGGCCTGGCGTCTGCCCTTATGCAGTTTATTCTTTTGCTGTTTTTTCTTCATCTGTCAGTTCTAGCCAACTTGTAGGACATTTTTTAAAAGCAGCTTAAAGTAGTCCTCCAGACTTATTTTATCAGCCTGTTCTTAGTCACTGTAGTTTGAGAGAGTGACTTATGGCAGACTTTTGACTTTACCAGTAAAGTCAAGCATGTCAGCCTTTAATAAAATATTGGCCATTATTTTCTTTACTCAGAAACATAGTATAGCCCTGGCTGAGTGGCTCAGCTGGTTATACTTTTTATTTTATCCTGCAAACCAAAAAGGTTGTGAGTTCAGTTCCAGTCAAAATGTGTGCCTGGGTTGCAGGTTCAGTCCCTGGTCAGGTCACTTACGAAAGGCAACATATTGATGTTTCTCTTCCTCTTTTTTTCCTTCCCTTCTCTCTAAAAATCAATAAGCATGTCCTTGGATAAGGATAAAAAAAAAGAAATATAGTGGAAAAGTCATTTATTTTTATTAGGAAGAAGGGATATAATTATTAAAGTAATAAAGTAAGTCTTTAAAGTTATGAAATGTTTGTATCCTTTGAAGGATATGATAAGGAAAATAACCTAGCTCCTTATGATGACTAATGGGTTTGAAAAAACTGAAATAATAAGAAATTTTAAATCCATTTTACATATATTCTTTTGACCTATCCTCTGACATTGTGAGCGGCTTGATGATAGCTAGCACACCGTACTTTTGTGTGAAATGTAACTTTATTATAATCAGTACAATAAATAAATAATGTAATCCTCCCATGTGTGTATTTTGACTACTGATCACCTGATGTACAGAAGAGAGAGATGGGTTTGGAGCAAACACTAAGGGCATGTGCTCCAGGTGATTTACGTGTCATTTCATGTGAACTGTTTCTCTTTATCTCTTCAGGATCGAGGACAGCAGATCCATACTGTTACGGGCATACCCAGTTTCACCTGTTACCTGACAAATTAAAAAGGGAAAGACTGTTGAAACAGAACTGTGCTGATCAGATAGAAGTTGTATTTAGAGCTAATGCTATCGCAAGCCTTTTTGCTTGGACGGGAGCACAAGCTATGTATCAAGGTAAAGCTATGGTATCATTATTCTTGGAAGATAATAGACATTTTAAAATTTAATAGTTTATCTTCTTGGTTAAAATGTAGGTTAAATCTTATGTTTTAAAAACTTGCATTACCAAAAAAAAGTTGTTTTAAAATCCACGATTAAGTATTTTACATTGGCAGGTGGCAAGTGGCATGTAGGTAGTTATTTGATGTTTTACATTGACCACTTTTGCATGAATGTACTTTTTTCTGATGGTGTTTTCAAGGATTTTAAAGACTATATAGCCAACTAAATCAGCTCAGTAGACGATAGCAGCTTTCTGAAGCTAGGAAAGGAAGTGCTTTGGTACATTAAATAGTAGAATTAAATCACCGCCTTTCTTTATAATTTCTCTGAAGGCCGTACCTGGGATGTGGGTTGGAAGATTGTTTATTCATTCAATGAACAGTGAATGCTTGTTAGGTACCAAGCGCTGCTGGCCTTGGAGATGAAGTGTTGATTGGGCAGCCCCACTTTTCTGGAGCTTGTATTATAGTGAGGAGAGTAAGAGCAATCAACAGGTAATATTTGTAGGTGGTAGTGATACCACGAAGAAAATTACTAGATAAGGGGTCGAATGGTTTATGGGATACAGGCGTAGATGGGATGTGCGCAGAATCAATGTAAGTGTGACTCAGAGAAGGTCTCTGGAAAAATGGCCTTTGAACAGAGACCTGAGTGGCAGTGGGCTGCTGCCTCAGTGTAAGCTTGTGGGGAAGACAGTTCAGGAAAAAGCAAAGGCAAGTGCGCCTCCGAGGCCAGGACAGACTTACAGTCTTTAAGGACCAGGAAGGCTGACAAAGAAAGGGAGGAAGCTGGAGGCAGGATCACAGGACTTGTAGAGCCCGCTGGGGGGCAGTTGGATTTTGTTACAAGACCGGAAGTAATACAATATGTAACTAGTCTAATCCTGTGTAAGTACCCAGGAGGAATTTTAATACAGACTTATCTATTGCCAAGCTCACCTTTTTACTTATGTATGTATTTTAACTTTATACTTACATTCCATAATAGAAATAAGTGAGAAATCTTTCTTGAAGATCTTAAAATGGCACTGTTTATTCATGAAAGATAAAGTACTTTCTGTAGCAAAATTCCATATTTTAACAATGCCATCTGTTGACTGTCTCCACTAAGGCTGCCGTGCAGTGAGTGTGGGGAAATGAAGTCGCTGCCTCGTCCCGGCAGCCGGGGTATAAAGCGCAATAGTGAAGCCAGTCAGCCTGCCAGAGCAGGCGGAAAGTCTGGGCGGTCTAGGGTGAGGCGGCCCGAAACCTTGCCATGTGAGACTCACTCAGTGAAATGACAGCAACTCATAAAGCCAGTTTTGAAATACGTAAAGGAAGACCAATTCTGAAATACCTAACAAGCATTCGCTGTTCACTGAATGAACAGTCTTCCAACCCACATCCCAGGTACGGCCTTCAGAGAAATTATAAAGAGCAGTGATTTAATCTACTATTTAATCCACCAAATTGTCTGAGGACATGGTTGAAGTCCTTAAAAAGGTGATCTTTTTCTGAAGATACCTTTTTTTGGTAGATTGGTGAAATAAATGGCCGTTGTGGTTATTGCATGGTAGGTGTTACTGGTATGGAAACTGAAGGAATTTGAAGCCGGAGAATGATGCCATTGTTAATCCCAGATATAGGGAAATCTGCGTGGATACTGCTTGCTGCTCTTACATGAAATGAATTCAAGTTGAAAGCCATTGACAATAGAAGTTATCCACTAGATGGATCATGAGTTGGGGATACTAGAAGGAAGGAATTTGTGATACAGAAGTGGAATGTAGGATTACAATGGATAGGGAAGACTTTGTGGTCCGTAGACAATTGGTAGATAAAATATCTAGGTTTTAGCCGGTTCAGTACCCTCTAATGTGTATACTTTGTTTTGGTAAAATATATTCCAGTGTAAATTTCAATGTCAACTTTCTTCTATAGGATTCTGGAGCGAAGCAGATGTTACACGACCCTTTGTCTCTCAGGGTGTGATCACAGATGGCAAATACTTTTCCTTTTTCTGCTACCAGTTAAATACTTTGGCGCTGACTGTACAAGCCGACCAAAATAACACTCGTAAAAACTTCTGCTGGGGGACACAGAGTAAGCCTCTTTATGAAACCATCGAAGATAATGACGTGAAAGGTTTTAATGACGATGTTCTACTTCAGATAGTTCACTTCCTACTGAATAGACCAAAAGAGGACGGATCGCCGCAGTTGGAAACCTAAGAAGAAACAGTGGATTCAGAACTTTGGGAATACTTACATTTAATGAAGCAACAATAAAAATATTTCCTATGTTACTCTGTGATTAGACCTCTCATTCTATTCAAAATATATGCTGAAAGATTTAGATATAATAATGTTGATTTAAAAGCAGTTTTATTTCTCCATGGCTGACTGATGAGACTGACTGAGCTACGTTCAGTACCTAGTATTGCAAGTGGGTTTAAAGGGAATAAAAAGATAATTCAAATGCCAATGAACATATAGATGTTTTGTTAATATTTTTCCTTTTTAAAATATTTTTGTTAACCTGATAATAGAATTTTCAGAGTTGACTTTTCTAAAACTTAACAATAATGTAACTGATGAATTCTACTCAACTTAGGTTCTTAGCACTTAGAAGTAATGTTAACATATTGCAGGTGGTGGTATTTGCTTTATTCCAAAGATTGGGGAACTCTGCTCTCTTTCCAAATCAGTTCTCAGTTGGTAAAATCTTTTCATCTTGCTGAGAATTAAAATTAAGTCAAAACATTTTCAGTGAGACAAAAGAATTACCTTTGCAAGGTCATGCTTCTCTACACTTCTCATTTTCTATAACCTCCTATTTTAAGTATTTAAAATAACCCGTTAGATGCTGTAGTCGTAAGACAAATGATGACTTTTCCCTTCCCTCCATTTCTTACTCCTTCCATTGCTCTCTTTCAAGACAGAGGTCGCAGTTATAGTGATAGACTCAGGTAGAAGCCTAGGGACGATTTGTCACAAACACTAGCTAAACTGAAGGAACAGCATTTGAAAGCGTTTACTTTGCAAGGTGTTGATCCGTATTCCATCTTTTGCCCACTACTTCCTACCCAGGACGCCCTGTACTTTCACTTCATTCTTTTGCTGAAGCTGTTTCCCAAGCTGGGGAAACTGTTCTCAGCACTTGGTCCTATCGCTCCAGGCAGTCTGTGCTCTCCTGTTTGTCCTTGACAGACAAGTGACGCATGGCCGGGGGGGGGGGGGGGGTTGCTCCCTAACCGGGAGGAGTGAAATGGTATCTCCTAACCTGGGCTTTCATTTCTTAACTTACTGCACTTCGAGCAACTGGAGTTAATCATTCTTGGTTTTGGTTTTCTTAAAATCTCATATAATGTAAGGATTAAATGAGTTAGGGCATGTAAAAGTGCTTTTAAAATGCTAGGTAATTAAAATATTTAGGATTCAGTTCAAATGCCATTGCTGTCCCTAAGCTGGTGATACTTAACTCATCAAGTAAAGATGGAAAACTAATATGGACCATAAAGAAAATGAAAATACTTCTAAGACATCTCCCCACAAGTGTCCAGGTGGTTTATCCATGCATTGTTCAAAGCTTCCATGAAACAAACCTAAAGTTTGGAATGCCACTCAAATTGTGTGACAAACTGGTTCCAATATTTTCTTAAACATCACTAAAAAAATGTAGGTTAAATGCATATTTCATTATAAATGCAGAAATCTCAAATAAAATGCTAATATACTGAATCCAACTAATAAAAAGCATCCTAGCAGGCTACAGTTAATCATGGAAATTCAGTAATGGATTCATGTTTTATAATTTGTACATTAGTCTGAGGTTTAATGTGTAAGTTGTTATTTTAACCTTTTGCATTTTAAAAAGGTTATAGTTAGGAAATGATTTGTATTTTAAATCATGTAAAGGAACTGCCACTAGATTTAAAATGCAAGTGTAACATTCTTTAGAAATGAATTGAATTGATGGGAAATCCAAGTCAATATATGGGAACAGGACCTCATTTGTTTTTTTAAATCTTCTTTGTTTTTGAACAAAGTAAATGAAAGTTTACCTTAGTGCTTGCTTGGTGATATATAGACAATCAGCAAAAACTCATATCAACCAGTTTAGAAAAACTGAAGACAGAAAAAAGTAACCATCCTTTCTTTTATTTATCAGTAAGTGTGTAGTTGATTATACTTTTGATGTTTTAAAATTTAAATTCAAACATGCATCCTCATATGTTTTTATGAAAATTGTGTTAAAGATATTCAGAAATTTAGCATCTTTGAGCTGTGATACACATACATAACGTGGGAATCACTCCTTTTGCTGTGGCTTTGTCACCTTACATTACAGAGAAAAGCAGTACCGCAATATGTGTCTCAAAGAGCTTTACGAATGAGCAAGAAGAACCTTTTAATTATTTTAAGTCTAGGTTTGAATGACTAAAAACCATCCTATACTCAGGAAAATGAAAGCTTGCATGATGTGTATCTGCTTGGAAAGTATTTCTTTGGGTCTTCAATCCAGGTAAAACCTGACATATATGTGAACTAAAAGCATTTATGCTGCACGCAGTTTGTTAGGGTCTCCTGAAGTCTCCCAAGTTTTCTTCGAGAAGGAGGCAGGATTTACAGCCGGCCGGGGCTCCGGGGTTATTTAGTTTAGCAGTTGAGCTTCGATTCTCCCTTTCACCTTTACCTCACACATTGTGGGGGTTTGTTTTCGTTGTCAACATTAAAAGAGGTTATAAAACCTCTCTCAGTCACATTTCAAATTCTTTTGAAAAATTGTAAGATCTGGCAACTCCAGGTTTATATTCTCGCATGTTTAGAATAGACCAGAGCTGGAAATTATATTGGATCCCTTTGCGGGGGTCCCCAACCTCTGGACCCGCAGAGGTACGGGTCGGGGCCTGCTGGGAACCAGGCCGCACAGCAGGAGGTGAGCTTGAACGTCCTGCTCTTGAATCACCCGGGAACCATCTCCCCCAGCCTCCCAGTCTGTAGAAAACTTGTCTCCCCGGAAACTGGCCCCTAGTGCCTGAAAGGTTGGGGACCGCGGCATTAGAGGGAAATATTCCCTGCAGTTCGTCACAGTCCCCCTGCTGCTTCCTTCTCCTTAGTGAACATCAGTGGGCAGACCTCACTCATTTCTGGTAAGTGATTTCTGAAGCGTTGAGTTTATGACCCTTGAGATCCAAATAGCTATTAAGATCTGGTGTTACTGGAGGTAAACCCAATCTTTACAATTACTTTTTAGGCTTTAGAAATCTCAATTTTCCAACAACAAACATTATAGTAATGGGGAGTTCGGAAGAATTCAATTTCATTTGAGATAATTAAATGAAACTTTCTTTTTTTTTTTTTTTTTTTTTGAGTGAAGGGGATGATATGTGAAGTTATCTGGCAAAGTACATGGACTCCTGGTCCTCTTGTGTGGCATGAAGAGCAGAGGGAATCCGGATTTTTGTTTTGTTTTGAGAGTGCACTTGGGAGGTTGGGAGATGCTTTGTCCATTGTTAGAGAACTAAGATCAGCAACCCGAGAATATTTGGACACTATGCTGGGTATGTAGTTTCCCTTTCTACCCCTGAGCCTGTCTCCAGCACCACACTCCCCAGCTGTGGAAGGAGGGTTAGGACGCGCTTGTAGGCTTGGTCCCTCTCAGACTAGGGAGGGCCCAGGTGGAGGCTCAGAAACAGACTGGCCACAGCCACAACGTGACCTGTTAAAAACAAACAAACAAAAGCGTCTTTTGATTTTTGCTTCCCTGAATGGTTAATTAGATTATCTGGAAACACGAAGTTGAAGGCATTGAGGAGCTAACAAGGTAAACTGATTGGCAGACTGATATCTGGAAGAAAATAGAAATCCAGAGAGGTAAGCCTCTATTGGTCCCACTTTTGCTCTGAAGGATGATTTGTTAACAAAGAAGAGGAGCTGACAGAATAAGCGGCATTTCACAGCTTTGTAGGAGTAGGAGAACAGAAGTCAGAATGTGAGACCTCCAAGGCTGGGACTCTGGGGGAATCACTTGGTTTGAGAACCCGAAGGTGAAAAGCCACATCCTTCGGGGAGGGGTGAACCAGAAGTAAACCATTCACATAGTGGTTAGCTTAGAATTGAGTCACCTACATAGCTCAGAAAAATCTGAAATGTTAAACATGGATTAACTAATGCATGAGGAACCTGAATGTTGCAAATCTGGAGAAAACCTTCTTTTAGGCCTCATATTATTTCTAAAAACAGGTTTGTTTTTTTTTAAAGATTTTATTTTGCCCTGGCTGGTGTGGCTCAGTAGATTGCTGGTCTGTAAACCAAAAGGTCACACCCCCAAAAGGTCACAGGTTTGATTCCCAGTCAGGACACATGCCTGGGTTGCAAGCCAGGTCCCAGTAGGGGGCGTGCAAGAGGCAACTACACTGATGTTTCTCTGCCTCTCTCCCTTCCCCTCTGTATAAAAATAAATAAATAAAATCTTTGGGGGGGGGAAAGAGTATGATTTAAAAAAGAGATTTTATTTATTTTCAGAGAGAGGGGAAAGGAAGGAGAAAGAAGAAGAGAAAAATGAATGTGGAAGAGAAACATCAGTTTGCTGCCTCTCACATGCCCCTGACCAGGGACCTGGCCTCCAATGCAGGCTTGTGCCCTGACTGGGAATTGAACCAGCGACCTTTCAGTTAACAGGCTGGTGCTCAATCCACTGAGACACACCAGCCGGGGCCCAACAGCTTCTAATTCAATATCTCCATATAATAACAGCACAGGAAGAGAAAGAACAAGAATGAAAACCAGCAGAAATGAATAGACAATAGAAACACCCAAAGGGGTACCAAATATTTGGATAGTGAAACAGACTTTAATGTTTGCATTGTTCAAAAGGAGATAAAGCATTGAAAATTACATTACAGTATTGCAAACTAAAAAACATACCTGCAGATTCTCAAAAGCACCAAACATAAATTTGAGAACTAGGGAAAAAAATAAATAAAATTAAGAACTCAAAACATTGTGAAAGGGGAAAAGAAAAAGAAGTTCCAATTGAAAAACAAAACAACCAAAAACATTGTATTCGTTATCTATTCTGCATAACGTAACTGCAATCTTAGCTTTTTAAAACAACACGTTTATTTTTCCAGTTTCTGTGTCAGGCGTCAAGGCACGGCGAACCGGGCCCTCTGCTGCTGAGTCTGGCCCAAAGCTGCCAAGCGTTGGGCGGGGGTGGGCGTCTCAGCGGCAGGTCCAGCCGGGGAGGCATCTGCTCCAAGTCTGCACGGTTGCCAGTAAGTTGCTGGACTGGGACCGTGGTTCCTCGCCGGCTGCGGGTGGGAGGCGTCATTCAGTTCCCTGCCGCGTGGGCCACTCCGTTAGCACCGCTCACAGCACCGCAGCCCGCCAGGGAGAGCCGGTAGGGTCTGCCAACGAGACTGCGGATCCAAAGCCAAGTCACCACGTCCCGTGCACACCAGGGAGGGGGCACTGCGCAAGGGCGTCACTGGAGGAGATGCGGGTCGCTGGGGCCACCTTAGAGCGCCCACCGAAGGATTAGAAACACAGCTGGAGAGAGAGTTGCTGAACTGAAAGAGGCAATAACCTTTCCATAATGAATGCTGTTTCCGTGAGCTTGGTCTTCATGAGTGTTATTGCTTTTTCATCACCAGTAAGGAGAGTTGGTATTCACCCATGCCCAGAAACAGTGGAAGTAGTGTGGGAAAAAGATAAATAAGGATATATACTGATTGAATATAGGAGCTTGGATATAAGGAAACTATTAGGGAAAGAAACAGGATCAAAATAGGTATTTAGGAATTTCATTTGTTCTTATACTGGAGGTCAGTGGATACTTAATCTGTAATCTTTGTAAAAAACTCTATGTAATTTGTTTAGTTGGTATTTTCAGTGTTGATTAATATTGCGCCAATGCGTATCTATAAACTAATAGCTATCGCATGTTACTTTATCTCGCTCATTTTCTGTTTGCACAGGATTTTCAAGGTACACCCATCATATTTATTTCTGAGAAGCGTACAGTTTTTGAACAGATAGGTGTTCCTTTTTAAATTGGCCATTACCTCATGAAAGGGCAATATTTGTAAATATGTTTCAAATTAACATACGTTTCAGTACGTAAATGTTTTAGTGGCCTAAAAACAACGACACAATGGCAGGTCATAAACCAGTCAGTTTTAGTTTATCTCATAGGCCTGTCTTTGTTTAGTTTAGTTACGAAGGAAAACCTCTTTGATGTTGCCAGGATTTCTTTCTAATAAACCACTGCTATGTCAGAAACACCAGTTTCAGCTGGCAAAGAGGAGCAGGAGATAGCAGTTTGGGAAGCCAAGTTACCTCTAATCTTTGATAGGAAAAGTCCTGTATAAGCTGTCATAAAATTTCTCTTTTTGAAGAATTTGTAAATTCAGTGTTCATATCAGCTGCCTATTAGTTTGAAAATGATCTCCAGCTGGTTTCGGGATGAGTAAGATCCAGAAACTGTCTTCATAATTTGAAGAGATATGTAGGGAGCTAGGAAGGAAATGGAAAGCACATGGCGAGTGAATCTCTCCGTGCCAGGCGCTGCTTTAGCGTGAAAGCACCGACATTCCACACGCAGGTTACTCTGAAGCTCGGTGAGACTGTTCAGTTGTTTATGGACTACCCAAGGGGACACACAGATAAAGAATATTTACAACCTCTCTCTAAAAGCATCCAGTGGAAGCACCTGTGGAAGCATCCAGTAAGGTTTGTGAATTTATTTGTGTATGTCAAAACATGTCCTATGTAGTAATGAATGTTATCCATTTGGGTAGAGAATGGATAAGCTTTTCGTTTAGTTGAGAAAATCAGATTTTCATAAGTTTGGGTTTTGGTTTCATTATGTACCTGTAGGACATAAATTATTTTTGTCATTTCTATAAAATACATGATTATTACACAAAATTTTAAAACACAGTTGAGGGGAAGATAATGTGCTGCTAACATTTTGGTTTATCGCCTTGTATCTGTGCATTTTTGTTAATACTATATGTTTTTGAGATTACACTATAGTTATATGTTTTTACATTTTTATTTTATGATCATTTCACCAGCATGTTATTTTATATATTCCTTACATATTCTTTTTGGGGTATTTAGAAGGTAGTTGAATAACAACAGTATTACACACTAAAAGAGAAATTCATAAACATGAAATTTCCATAATATTAAGTTCACATTATTTACAGGGGGAAAAAGAATCACAACATGTTCAATTGTAAAAAAACTCAAGCATGATAATTATATAAGATAAGCTAATGTGGGTGTAAATATATTTAATGTTGGAATAGTTCAAAAGTATGCAGATGATTTAATCCTCACTTTCAATATATTACAATATTTCCACATCTCACCACCTGGATATGATTCCTAATTGGAAATATAAATGATCTGTGTATTTGGAAAGCCGTAAAAGTAGTAAAAATATCTATACAATTATCCTCTAGTAAAGTGCAATTTGTTGCAAACTTTGAAATCTAGAGTTTGAAATGCCAGTTGAAAGAACAATGCCCGAAAGATTCTTTTAGTCAAATTTTCATGTTACCTGAAAATGTAAATAAGTTTTTTTAATATGTTTTATTGATCATGCTTTTACAGTTGTCCCAGTTTTTTCCCCTGCCATCTGGGACCCCCCATGCCATCTGGGACCCCCCATGCCCTCCAGCAGTCCCCTCCCTTAGTTCATGCCCATGGGTCATGCATATAATTTCTTTGGCTACTGCATTTCCTCCACTGTTATTAACATCCCCCTGTCCATTCTGTACCTACCAGTTTGTGCTTCTTATCCCTGCGCCTTTTCCCTCATTCTCTCCTTTCCCCCTCCCAACTCATAACACTCCAGATGATCTCCATTTCCGTGATTCTGTCCCTGTTCTGCTTCTTTGCTTAGTTTGTTTTTTATATTCAGTTCTAGATAGTTGTGAATGTGTTGCCATTTTACTGTTTATAATTTTGATCTTCTTCTTTTTCTTAAATAAGTCCCTTTAACGTTTCATGTAATGATGGCTTGGTGATGATGAACTCCTTTAGCCTTACCCTGTCTGGGAAGCACTTTATCCTTCCTTCCACTCTAAATGATAGCTTTGCTGGATAGAGTAATCAAGATCCTTGCTTTTTATCACTTAGAGTACTTCTTGCCAGTCCCATCTAGCCTACAAAGTTTCTTTGGAGAAATAAGCTGACAGCCTTATGGGAACTCCTTTGTAGGTAATTATCTGCTTTTCTCTTGCTGCTTTTAAGATTCTTTATCTTTAACCTTTGGCATTTTATTTATGATGTGTCTTGGTGTGGTCCTCTTTGGGTCCAACTTGTTTGAGACTCCGTGCTTCCTGGACTTCTGTGTCTATTTCCTTCTCCAAATTAGGGAAGTAAGTTTTCAATTTCTTGCTCTTTCTCTCCTTTTGGCACCCTTATGACTCAAATGTTGGTACATTGGAAGTTGTCCCAGAGGCTGCTTAGCTTACTTTTGTTTTTTTGGATTCTTTTTTCTTCTTGCTATTCTGATTGAACGTTTTTTTCCTTCCTTATGTTCCAAATCATTGATTTGATTCTCAGCTTCATCCACTCCACTGTTGGATCCCTATAAATTTTTCTTTATTTCTGCCTGGGTCTTTTTATGCTATTGAAGTACCCAGTGAGTTCCTTGAGCATCCTAATAACTAGGCTTTGAACTCTGCATCTGATAGATTGTTTATCTTCATTTTGCTTCGTTCTTTTTCTGGAGTTGTGTTCTATTCTTTCATTTGGGCCATATCTCTTTGTCTCCTTATTTTGGCAGCCTCCTGTGTTTGTTCCTACATATAAGGTGGAGGTGCTTTGACTCCCTGTCCTAGTAACGTAGCCTATTATAGAAAAGCGTACTGGTAAGTTAGATGGGGCGGAGCCTTAGGTAATTGCCAGGGCAAGGAAATCCGTGTGAACCAGGTTGATAGCGTCTCTGATATGGTGTGACCTCCGTATGGCTCTGTGTTGGGGAGGACTCAGAAAAGGGACAGGGCTGCTGCCTGGCCTCTGGAGTTTTGTCCAGGAGAAAGCTGTCCCCCAGCTCTCGCGCTGATGCCAGACACTTCAGTTTTTCCCCTTATGCCACTGGTACCCTTCCAGCTGCTGCCCTGGTGCTGAAGCCCAGAGGGAGTGAGTCTAAGTCATAAGTCCATTGCAGGACCTTTAAGAGGAGACTCCTGAGAACCCCGCAGTTTCTTCTGCCACCTCACCCTCCCACTGGTTTTTACAGCCAAAAGTTATGGGGACTTATCTTCCTGGCACTGGAACCCTGGGCTGGGTGGTCTGGTGTGGGGATGGGATCCCTCACTCCCAAGACATCCCTCCTGATTTGTATCCACCACACGTGGCTGTGGGACCACCTGCTCCATATCACCACGCATCTCTCTGTCTCTACCCCTTCTACTGGATGAATGTATGAATGTGGTGTCTTTCTTTCTTTTTTTTTTTTAAGATTTTATTTATTTATTTTTAGAGAAGGGAAAGGAGGGAGAAAGAGAGGGAGAGAGAGAGACATCAATGTGTGGTTGCATCTCATGCGCCCCCTTCTGGGGACCTGGCCCATGACCTAGGCATGTGCCCTACACTGGGAATCGAATCGGCACCCTTTGGTTCGCAGGCCAGTGCTCAATCCACTGAGCCACACCAGCCAGGGCTGAATATGGTTTCTTTAATTCCGTGGTTGTCAGACTTCCATACAGCTTGATTTTCTCTTGATTCTGAGTGATACTGGTTTCGTAGTCTAGTTACAGTTTTTGCTATGGTCGGGTGAGTAAGCGAGCTGTGTTTACCAACGCCTGCATCTACCAGAAGTCCTGAAAGTCCTGAAAATGTAAATAAGTTTTTTAAACTACATTTTATTGATTATGCTATTATGGTTGTCCCACTGTTTCCCCCTTGGTCCCCCTCCACTCAGCACCCACCACTCCCTCAGGCGATTCCCCCGCCATGGTTCATGTCCACAGGTCATGCGTAGGTTCTTTGTCTACTCCATCCCCACACTGTACTTTACATCCCCATGGGTATACTTAACTCCCTAGTTATTCTTCTTAATCCCCTCACCTCTTCACCCATCCCCCACGCCCCCCTCCTATCTGGTAACCATCAAAACACCCTCTGTGTCCATGATTCTGTCTCTGTTTCTCCTCTTTGCTTAGTTTTGTCTTTTAGATTCAGTTGTTGATAGATATGTGTTTATTGCCATATGTGTTTATTGTTCATAGTTTTGATCTTCTTCTCTTTCTTAAATAAGTCCCTTTAATATTTCATATAATAATGGCTTCATGATGAACTCCTTTAGGTTTTTGTTGTCTGGGAAGCTCTTTATCTGCCCTTGGATTCTAAATGGTACCTTGCTGGGTAGAGCAATCTTGGCTGTAGATCCCTGCTTCTGAAAATGTAAACAAATTTTAAAATCACTTTCACAGTTGGAGCTAGATTAAAGTCTTGCTTCTGTCATTACTAGCTAAGTGACTTAGGACCAATCAGTTTTTCTTAAACTTAGTTTTTTCATCTAGCAAATTGAAGGGATTGGACAAGAAGATCTTCAAAATCTCTCCTGTTTCCAAAGGACAAAATGTTAATGTTCTTAAGACCCAGAGAGCCATGGGGGGCTTAGTTTGCCCTTCCACTGACGTTCCTCTGTTGTGATATTCCTTGCATACTTTTTCCCTCCCATCAATATCCCCTGAGGCTAGACTCATAAACAGTTAGAATAAAAGGAAATGTAATAGTCATCAAGTTTAACTCACTGCTCATTGCTCGGATATTCTCAGAAACACTGGCACAAATTCTCAGTTCCCTCTTTTCCCAATGGAAGAAGATTTATTACTTCCCAAGGTGGATATATTCCCCTATCTGAACTGTACTGACAGCTAGACAATGTTTATTTTGAATTCCAATCTGTTTTTTTGGTAGCTTCTCCACATTCATCTTATATGCATCTCTTAAGACTATGTGGAGATCTTCTCCATTTCTTTTCATCACTTTCATTAGATTTTTAACCACCTTTCTATGTGCCTGTGTTATGTATTTTTCCATTAAAGTTTTGATGCTGTGGGCTGTGAGGTGAGCGCCTGAGCACTCTCTGCGGAAAGGAGGCATGAACAGGGCTAAAGATGAGCCTAGAGATGGCTGGGCAGCTCAGCCCCGAATTTCACTTAAAATCAGAGTCCTCCAAGGAGCAATTCTGTCCATAAAAGGGACTTTAGAAGAAAGGCACTTCGCAGAAAATGAAGCCATGTACCAAGAAATAGGAGAAAACAGTAACAACCCTTAACCTCAGTATCAGGATAGAGAATACAAATGAAATAATGAGTTACTATTTCATTCTCACTGGTCTGGAAAATAATTAGAATGTTTAAATACCACATATCACCTTGGGGGTCGGGGAAGGGGAACCTGACACCCTGCAGGCAGGCATTAAAACGGGTGTGACCCCAGTGGATCACGACTTTGTGTACCACCTTCTGCAGTCAACGATGGATACCCCCCGTGACAAAGCAGTGGCACTTTCAGATCAGTACTGTGACTGTCTTTTCTCTTGGGCGCATTGGCACAAGCCTGCAGGAGTGGGCAGGGCCACTGAGGACAGGACAGATGGGATGTCACTCATGGGGCAGCAGAAGCTGGAGCCAACTCAACGGCAATAGCACGCAGATAGGTGGCTGGACATAAAATGTTCAGTGAATACGTTAGAATCCAGATGATCTTATGTTTTCTTTACTAGTCCAAGAACTAGTAAATCGACTTTTGGCTAGCAAAATGGAACATTTTGGGGGTTGTCAAGTATCTTGCAAACCACATCAATTTGGTGGAAAAGGGATTATATTTTAATTTAAAAAATTTTTTTATCTTTTTTGTATTTTTTCCATTACCATTTGTCCCCTTATACCCCTTCCACCCAGAAATCACCTCACTGTTGTCCATGTCTATGAATCCTTTTTCCTTTTTGCTCAATCTTTTCACCCCCACCCCTCCCCCCAACACTAGCTGTCGTTCTGGTCTCCATCTATGAGTCTATCCATGTTTTCCGTGTTAATTCATTTTGTTAATTAGATTCCACATATGAGTGAAATTATATGGTATTTGTCTTTCTCAGACTCGCTTATTTCACTAGCATAATGTTCTCCAGGTCCATCCATGCTGTCAAAAAGGGTAAAACTTTCTTCTTTTTTATGGCTGAGTAGTATCCCATTGTGTAAATGTCCCATAGTTGTTTTGTCCACTCACCTATTTATGGGAACTTGGGCTGCTTCTGTATCTTGGTGACTGTAAATAACACTGCAGTGAATATAGGGGTGCTTATGTTCTTTCAAATTAGTGTTTTGGGTTCCTTTGGATATATTCCCAGATGTGGGATCACTGGGTCAAAAGGCAGATCCATTTTTAATTCTTTTGAGGTATTTCCGTACTGCTTTCCATAGTGGCTGTGCCAATCTACATTCCCACCAACAGTGCAAAAGTGTTCCCGGGTTTCTCTGCATCCTCGCCAGCACTTATTGTTTGTTGATTTATTGATGATGGCCATTCTGACAGGTGTGAGATGGTATCTCATTGTGGTTTTAATTTGTATTTCTCTAATGATTAGTGATGTTGAGCATCTTTTCATATGTCTGTGGGCCATCTGTATGTCTTCCTTGGAGAAGTGTCTATTCAGGTCTTTTGCCCATTTTTTAATAGGGTTGGTTGTTTTTTGTGTGTGTGTTTTGAGTTTTGTAAGCACTTTAAATTTTGGAAATAAACCCTTTATCAGATATATTGGTGAATGTGTTCTCCCATTATATGGTTGTCTTTTTATTTTGTTGATGATTTCCTTTGCTGTGCAAAACCTTTTTAGTTTGATGTAGTTCTGTTTATTTTTTTCTTTTGTTTCCCTTGCCTGGGGAGATATATCTGACAAGAAACTGCTATAAACAATGTCAGAGATTTTACTGCCTAGGTTTTCTTCTAGGATTTTTATGATTTCAGGTCTAACGTTTAATTCTTTGATCCATTTTTAATTTATTTCTGTGTGTGGTGTAAGAAGGTGGTCTAAGATTCATTTTTCTGCGTGTATTGGAACACTTTTCCCAACTCCATTCATTGAATAAACTATCTTCAGTCCACTGTATTTGCTTGCTTCCCCTGTTGAATAGAAATTAACTCTAAAGGTGTGGATCTGTATTATTTCTGTGCTCTGTATTATGTTCCATTGATCTATGTTTCTGTTTTTATGTCAGGACCATGCTGTTTTGATTACTATGGTCTTATAGTATAGTTTGATAATGTGTTGTGTGATTCTTCCAACTTCGTTCTTCTTTCTCAGGATTGCTGTTGGTATGAGGGGCCTTTTATGGTTTCATATACATTTTTGAAATATTTCTTCTAGTTCTGTAAAATATGACATTGGAATCTTGATAGAAATTGCATTGAATCTATTGATTGCTTTGGGAGTGTGGACATTTTAATGATGTTAATTCTTCCTGTCCAGGGACATGGTATGTGCTCCCACTTATTGGTATCTTCTTCAGTTTCTTTCTTCAGTGTCCTATAAAGTCGCAAATACAGGTCTTTTACATCCATAGGTGTGTCGCTAGGTATTTTTATTCTTTTTAAAGCAGTTGTGAATGGGATTGTTTTATTAATTTCCCTTTCTGTTAGTTCATTATTGGCATATAAAATTGCAACTGATTTCTGGATATTAATTTTGCATCCTGCTATTTTGCTGAATTTATTTATCAGTTATAGTAGGTTCTTAGTAGAATCTTTGAGGTTCTCTATGTACAGCATCATGTCATCTGCAAATAAACACAGCTTTACTACTTCCTTTCCAAGTTGGATGCCTTTTATTTCTTCTAGTCTGATTGCTATAGGCTAGGACTTCCAGTACTATGTTGAATAAGAGAGGTGAAATCAGACATCCCTGTCTTGTTCCCGATCTTAAAGGGAACGCTTGTAGATTTTGCCCATTGAACATGATGCTGATGGTGGGTTTCTCATATATGACCTTTATTATGTTTAGGTATGTTCCCTCTATTCCCACTTTGCTGAGAGTTTTTATCATGAATGGGTGCTGGGTTGTATCAAACACTTTTTCTGCATCTATAATTATGATCATGTGGTTTTTATCCTTCATTTTATTTATGTAGTGAATCACATTTATTGATTTGGGAATGTTGTACCATCTTTGCATCTCCAGAATAATCCCACCTGATCACAGTGTACAATCTTTTTGATGCATTGCTATATTCAGTTTGCTAATATTTTGTTGAGGATTTTAGCATCTATGTTCATAAGGGATATTGACTTTTCTTTCTTTGTAGTGTCTTCATCAGCTTTGGAGTTAGTATAATACTGGCCTTGTAAAATCAGTTTGGGAGTCTTCCCTCCTCTTGAATTTTATGAAATAATGAGAAGGAGAGGGGTTAGTTCTTCCCAGAATGTTTGATAAAATTCACCTGTGAAGTCTTCCAGTCCAGGGCTTTTGTTTGCTGGGAGCATTTTGATTACTGCTTCAATTTCACTATGTATAGTCTGTTTATTCAGATTCTCTGATTCTTCCTGATTTATTTTGGGAAGACTGTACATCTCTAGAAATTTATCCATTTTGTCCAGGTGGTCCCGTTTGTTGGCATACAGTTGATCATAATATTTCCTTACAATCCTTTGCACATTTTGGTGTCAGCTGTTATTTCTCCTCTTTCATTTCTGATTTTAGTTATTTGGAACCTTTCGACTTTTTTCTTGATGAGTCTTGTTAAAGGTTCATTAATCTTGTTTATCTTTTCAAAGAACTTGCTCTTGGTTTCATTAATCTTTTGTATCATTTTTTTTTTACTCTATTTCATTTATTTCTGCTCTGATCTTTACTATTTCCTTCCTTCTACTCAGGGGTTTTTTGGTTGTTCTTTTTCAAGTTCCTTTAAGTGTAAAGTTAGATTGTTTATTTGAGCCTTTTTTTTTTTTTTTTGTATATAGGTCACTGATACTATGAATTCCCTCTTAGGATTGTTTTCCTAGTGTCCCACAGATTTTGGATTGGTGTGTCCTCATTTTCAGTTGTTTCAAGGTATCTTTTGATTTCTTCCTTGATCTCATTGTTGACCCATTCATTGTTTAATAATATGTTATTTAGCTTCCATGTCTCTGTGTGTTTTCCAGTGTTCTTGTAATTGATTTCTAGTTTCATTGCATTAAGGTCAGGAAAGATGCTTGATGTGATTTCAATCTTCTTAAGTTTATTGAGACTTGTTCTGTGTCTTTACATATGGTCTCTCTTTCTCTACATAGCCTTGGTTTTAAAGTCTATTTTGTCAGGTAGAAGTACTGGTACCCCAGCTTTTTATCCCTTTTTATTTGCGTGAGATGTCTTTTTCTATCCCTTTACCTTTGTCTGTGTGTATCTTTCAATCTGAGATGGGTCTCTTGGAAGCAGCATATATATGAGTCTTTTTTTTGTCCATTCAGCTACCCTATGTCTTTTGGTTGGAGCATTTAAGTCATTTATATTTAAGACTATTATTGATAGACATGTATATAGTGCCATTTTATTGCTAGATGTTTTCCTCCGTTTTTTTTTCTTTCCCTTTTTCTTCTTATCTTAAAGGATGCCCTTTCACATTTGTTGCATGCTGATTTGGTATTAACAAACTCCTTTAGCTTTTTCTTGTCTGGAAAGGTCCTTATTTCTCCTTCAACTTTAAATGATAGCCTTGCTGGGTAAATTAACCATGGTTGTAGGTCCTTGGTTTTCATCACCTTGAATATTTCATGTCACTTCCTCCTGGCCTGAAACGTTTCTCATGAATAATCAGGTGACAATCTAGTTGGTGCTCCCTTGTAGGTAACTACCTGCTTTTCTCTTGTAGCTTTTAGAATTCTCTCCTTTTCTTTAAGCCTTGTCATTTTAATTTTGATGTATGTCAGTGTAGGCCTCTGTGGGTCCAAACTTTTTGGGACTCTCTGAGTTTCCTGAACTTGTGTGTCTTTTTCCTTCACCAGATTAGAGAATTTTTCTGTCATTATTTCTTCAATTAGGTTCTCAGTCCCTTGAGTGGTCTCTCCCCTTCTGGTATTCCCATGATGAAGATATTGTTATGCTTCATGTTGTCCAAAATATTTCTTAAGCTCTTCTCATTTTCTTAAATTCTTTTTTTTTTTTACTGCTGTTTAGCCGTGGTGGTATTTTTTTTTTTACCTTGTCTTTCAAATCACTGATTCAATCCTCTGCTTCATTTAACCTACTCTTTATTCCTTCCAGTGCATTATTGATTTCAGGAATTGCATTCTTTATTTCTGATTGGTCCTTTTTTACGGTTTCTACATCTTTTTCATGCTTTTGGGTATTCTTAGAATCATTACTCTAAGCTCTCTATCTGATAAATTGCTTGCCTCCATTTTATCTCGTTCTTCTTCTGGGGAATTCTCTTGTTCTTTCCGTTGGGGTCTGTTTCTCTGTCTTCCCATTTTGGCTGCTTCTTTGTACTTTCCACCTTAGCTGTTAAACTGATGAGATTAAGCTAACCAGCTGTTAAACTGACCACTGTGAAACTAATTAGGCTGTAATCAGCAGCCTTATGTAAGCTCTACAGGATGGGGCAGAGTAATTCCTGCAGGCGGGGCTTTTTTCCCCTCCCGCCGATGCCATTTGGAGAGGAGCGCTCTCCCTGAGAAAAACATGGCTTCTGCAGTATGGGGGTGACTCAGCACAGTGATCCTGGAAGGTGTTCCTTCGGTTTTCTCCCCAGAGCCACCAACCCCAGACTCTCCTCAGGCATCTCTAGGCCACTCTGCCCTCCCTTTGCGGGAGCCCAGAGTAAGTGGCTACAAACAAATTTTGTGTGTTGGCCCTTTAAGAGGCATTCTGAGTCCTTAGCAGTCTCTTCTCGGCTGACAAACCCCCTGCTGCTTTTCACAGCTGGATGTTATCTGGGTTCCTTTCCGGCTCTGGTGCTTTGGCTGTGGAGTCCAGTTTGATGTTAGACCCCACATTTCTCAGGGGAATCCCCTAGTCACTGAACTATCCCTCTGGATCTTCAATGGCTGCCTGTGGGAGCCCATCCAGCCCTCTCATGCTTCTTCTGTACTCCCTACCAGTCTTGTGGTAGATTGTTTTCTTCTGTTTGTCTGAGGTTATAAGGCTTCTCTCCAGCTATCGTTTAGGTGGTTATTCAGGATGATTTCTCTATATTTTAGTTGCAGTTGCAGATTGGTCCTGGGAGGAGGTTAGTGTAGCTTCCACTTACTCCTCTGCCATCTTGGATCTCTGGGATTATATTTTTAGTAAAGAGATTATTTCCTCTGGGAAGAATACTGAATATGGAAGTGCTAAAAGGAATGACAAGGAATGGAGGTCATGTACTGGTCCCATCCTCTTTGTCCTATATTTATAGTCACTAAGTAGTCCTTGGGCATGGAGCACCATGCTGGGTCTTAGCAACTAGATTCTTGCTACTCTATGTGTATCAGTTGTTTGCCCTATATCATTTCTCCATTTGAAAGTGGATTTTAATGATAAATAATCCAGAGATACAGGATGAGAAATGATTAAGTAATGCTTATCAAAAAACAGTCATTTACAAGTCTTCAGTATTAATGTTTGACCAATTGAAATTAGTAAAACCTCTGCAATAAAGGAACATTGGACACAGGGGAAAGGTAGCAAGACAGGTAGGTTGGAGCTGGCATCCGCAGAGCTGGAATCAGTGCTGACCTTCCACAGTGGAGCAGGATGATGTCTTACATGCTACTCTTTGGAGATTATAAAGGCCTAGTGCAGGAATGGTTTGTTTCTGCCCCATGATGTTTGGGGTTTCCCTTGGTAAGACTCACGTGCACCCATCTTCACACACGTGTCTGGCAGTTGATGCTGGCTGCTGGCTGGGATCTCAGCTGCCTCTGGTTGACCAGAGCACATATACTTGGGCTCTCTGTGTCACCTGGACCTCCTCACAGCATGGCGTTCTTAGGGTAGTTGGGCTTTTAACGTGATGGCTCTGGGGTCCAGAAGAGGGTCCTAAAGGGAACTAGTGGAGGCTGCGTGGCCTTTCCTGACTGAGCCTCAGAAGTCCCATAGCATCACCTCCACTGTAATCAATTGGCTAAGGAAGTTATAAGTCCACCAGGACTCAAGAGAAGGTGGCATGTACCCTACTTCTTGATGGCAAGAATATTAAATAATTTTACATTCACGTTTTAAAATTGCCATCGGCTCCATGAAGGCCACTGAAATCAGAAAAGAGAACAACAAAAGGGAGCTGATGATGAGAGACTCTCTCTGCCCAGCTTGCCCAGATCCGGCTCCAATGGGAGGTCCTCAGAGCTAACTATGCTGCAGAGGCCACTGGCTCTCAGCGTTGCTGGAGAGGTTTCCCCATGTTTCTCCCTCCTGCTGTTTCTGGAAGCCCTCCTCACCGACATTTCATTAGCAGGGACAATCAACCTCTCCCATCAGCCCTGTGGGAAGGTTTCTGCTACTGCTACAGGTGGGAGCAAAAAGCAGGGCTCCCTGCCTGCTTGCTTACTGGCCAGCCGATCAGCCCGCTTAAAGTCTTTAGTGTGTGGATTATTCAGTGACAGAGGCACGAAAAGACTTTTCAGGTGCCAATACCATTGTGTAGCTCAATTTCAAGGATTCCTTCTTCAATGTCGGTCTTCTCCATATAATATTACCTTCACGGAGCACTGAAATACTTACTACCTTCCATTATACCACCACTCAACCTTCGCTTCAGGATCCCGGGAACACTTGTTCCTTCCATGAAACTCCAGGGATAACTGGGTTTGAGATCCCAGACACAGATCCAATGTCCTCTCAGGCCCATGAGGCGAGATACTTTAGTGAAGAAGCCACCACCCTAGTCAAGGACTGCCCTTCAGGGCTCACCATGATGAGGACGCCACAGGGCTTCCACGTACATACACAGACACACGCGCACACACACGTGGGGGTATGGGGGTGTGTGTGTGTGTGTATAGTAGGATACAAAGAAACGTATATTTACTTGGCACACTATGGCGAATGGGATGGGGTTATTTTTGATCAGCAGCAATGGGCTGATTCCTCCTACCCCGGGCTCCGTCTGGCTGTGCCAAAGGAATCAGTATTTCCATACCCAAAGCCTGCTCTTGAC
Organism: Pteronotus mesoamericanus; assembly: GCF_021234165.1. Lineage (NCBI taxonomy): Eukaryota > Metazoa > Chordata > Mammalia > Chiroptera > Mormoopidae > Pteronotus > Pteronotus mesoamericanus. The sequence goes on from NW_026555123.1 coordinate 1,094,964, forward strand.
ACACTGACTGGGAAGCCCTGGGCAGAGGAAGTGACTCTGGACCAGGAGTATGGAGATCAGAATTCCAGCCTGTCTACTAGTCTATGACCTGTCTCCACTGGTTCTGTGACCTCGGGCAAGTCAGTGGCCCCTATACTTAGTCCTTCCTTTGGCCTTACTTTCCTTCATTTACTTGCTTCTTCCTCTGCTGCTATTTTCCTATGATGAAGTTCTCCCTATTTTTTCATGAATAATGCTGACCTCAGTGTCTTTTATGTCAATGAAACAGATCTTTGAGGGATGATCTCTTCTTGCCTGTATATTTGCAGTGAGAATTGAGGCAATTTGTGTCTACCAGGAAGTGGCCCCCCTCTGTTTTTGGCTTTTGTAGGAGACACGTCAGTTATTTGGAACAATTTCATGGGTTGACATCTAACCCTAAATAAAGCGATGGCAGCTGCTCAGCCGGCACCCCGCGTTCTGCAGCAAATCCGTAAACACTTCAGGAGCAACAGTTCTCTGGGAAGGCAGCTGGAGAAAAACTCTCTTTTTGAGCCAATGTGTGACTCAAATGTGACGTGATTCCACTTTGGTTCTCTCTCTCCTCGAGCCCCCAGAGCTGAATGTGCTCTTTTTCTTTGGGTGGCGGGCAGAGATGAGGAATCAGGAAGCAAAGCCAGGAGAAGTTCTTAGAGTCAAGGGATGAAAAATAAGGTGCGAGAGGCAATGATGTGGCTGAGTGTGAAGGTGTGCGTGGGGGTCACCGTGAATGGGTGGAATTGTGGCAGAGCTCAGAGGAATTCACTTAATGTAGCATTCAAAGCAGAGCAAAATCTTTGCAAAAAATTTTCCCTGACCAAATAGACTCAGTGTGACTTGCTGATTTGCAGAAGAAAACAGGAGTTTCTCCCCGTTTTAGAAAAGGACGTAACAGAAAGGAAGCAGGACGCAGGGGAAGACAGAACACAGGTTTGACAGTGCGTCTTGGCTGAGGCGAAGCCCCCCTGAAGAACGGCCCCCTCTTGGTCTGTGCTCCTGAGCGGTCTCGCTGGAGCCCCAGCGCTGGGCAAAGAGCCAGCCTGGCTGCCGTGGCTGTGAGACTGAGGAAGAGACAGAAAGAGGAAGGGCCAGGGAGCACTATGGGGGGACCTGGAGCAATGCAGCCCTGAGGACCTGAGGCCCAGACCGAAGGGCTGATGGGCTACCGGCCCTCCAGCCCCGCCGCCTTCGTCGACTTCACGAGCGCGGGTTCCCTAAGGCAATTCACTCAACACGTTCTCCTGCCCCTTGCTCAGACCCTTTCTCACCGCGTGGTGCATTGTGGGGGGCCCTGCACCCCGAGCAGGGAGGTCTGGGGGCAACCAGGCAGACTCCGCGTGCAAGGAGCTCAGGCTGGAGTGAAAAGAAAAGGCTGAATTTCTGCGCAGGCCTCACTTGCCACAGATAATTAACGCAGACCTGTCTCATTGTTCCAGGCTCACTCTTCTCCCCAGGCTCATCTAGTTGTGTCCAAAAAGCTTTGAGTTTTTAGCATCTGGCGATGGTGGAGAGGGAGTGGTTGGAATGTGTTTTGGTGGGTGTGGTGGGCTAAAAAATAGACCCCCCCAACACGCCCATGCCCTAATCCCTGGAACCCGTAGGTTTAGCTTATTTCGAAAAAGCAAAAGCAAAAGGCGGTGGGGCTGGGGGAGGGACGGTCTTTGCTGACACCTTGATTTGGGCCCATTGAAACTGATTTTGGATTCTTGGGGCCAGATCTGTGCGAGAGTAGATTATTGTTACTTTAAGCCACAAAGTTTGTGGCAATTTGTCACAGCAGCCACCAGAATGCTGTGGGAATGGCCTTTAAAGCCAGGAGAATAGTCTTGCTGCTCTGAATTGTTTTGGTGAGCACCGCATTCTTCCCAGGTGTGTTTACACATAGATCTTTATAGCAGACCTACATCTAAACATGTGCCTCCCCTCCCTTCCCTCACTTCCCCGCCCCTCTCTCTTCCTCCCCCGCCCCCCGCCTTATCTCACACACACACACACACACACACACACACACACACACACGCGGTGACACATGCACAGGGTGTGCGCCTAAATCACAATGAGGCAATGTTGGTGCTGTGAAACAAAATGCCTTAGTGATTTGTCTAAATCAAGACAAGTATTTATATTATAGTGAACGCCAAAGTCCTGCCTGGAAACATGTGCTTATTCCAGTACTTGGGTTTGGGAACAAAGTGTTGAAAACTATGCGAAGAAGATGACTTGATTGTATTTACACTATCTTTGCCATGTTCTCCACTTTTGAATTTTGACATTAGGCAAAATTGGAGGCAAGTGCTAAACAAGTACTAAAGAGTAGTAAGTTATGCAAATAAAAAGCTGATGTGTTAGCAACAATCCTTGTAATAGCCGTATGTAACATTCGGGTTCATACCAAGAGCCAGTCTATTCAAAATCAATTATGTTCCTGAAAAGACATTATTTAAATCGTTGCCCATGAATCCAAAGGTAGAAGTCCGTAGTGTTTTTGTTGATTGCTGTAGCAGTAACATTGGGTGCAGTTAGCTGCACCATCATTAAGCACTTCCAGAAGAGTTCAGCAACAATTTTATGCAGATTATCAGCACACATGTTGGCTTCTGAATTACAAGTTAATGGTGCCAACAGTTGGAATCTCTTCAGGTTCTGCGTGGCTACTCAAATCATCTTTCGTCAGCTTAGTTGCTTTGTGCCAAAAACAATGCTAGTGGCTAGTTCAGTCTTTGGTAGGGTGAGTCATGAATTAAAAATAGTGTATGAGCCTCAAGGAAAAGGACAGAAATGAGATGTCTTAATATCTGGTCGCTTGGTCCATCAAAATAAAGCAAGGATTCCGACTCTGCGTAGAGCCTTCCATCAATGCCATGGCTTAGAGTGAAGACTGCGTGAAGAATTCGGAGATCTCTGCCGCCAGGGAAATGTGGGATGTGGCTGAAGTCACTGGAGTCAAATGACCTAAGAAAGAAAGTGACAACTCCCTGCAGGACCCCTGATCACCGATGAGCCTTTCGGCAAAGAGTCCTGCCAGTCCCAGTCGGAGGGCGTTGCACTGTCACTTGTGGTTTCTCCATGTCACCCCCATGGCTTTTAAACTAGCCACTGTCTTAATGTGCCTTCAATTCCTGTCACAAGTGTGCCGCTGTTTTCCCCTGGACTCTGCCAGAGTCACGCTAGGAGTGTGCCCCAGAGAGAGAACATGGCCTTCTGGTTGTTTTCATGCTTTATTGGGAGGCTCTTCTTTAGCATGGAATTTAGATTTAGATTTCAAGATGGATTCCTCCCAAACACGAACACTTTCCTATGCTGTCACCGTAAAATCTTTCAAATTAGCAATTCCGCGTTAATATAACCTTGTCATACAATTCATGAATCTCATTTGAATTTTACCAGACATCACATCCTTGTCTTCCTTCCTGGGCCAGGATCCAACTGGAAACACGTGCGGCCTATAGTTATGAGGCACATAGGTCTCCTTCAGCCTGCAGTCGCTCCTCTCCTTGCCTGTCCCCCATTCTCGTGACTGTGGTAGAGAAGAGGCCTTTCATCATGCACAGTGACCCTCAGCCTGAGTCGGACGGATGTGTCCTTATGGCCAGACTTCACACAAGGACGTATTCCTGCATTCTGGGCAGTCAGAGGAACGAAGAGAGGACGGGAGGGAAATGTGAGAGAAAAGGAAAAAGAAAGTGGCTGTGTTCCTACTCTCAATGTGCTGCATCAGGGCAGCCACGATTTCAGGCGGTTCCACCACTGACGACTTGGGCAATGTAGTGCTTGCCAAGTGCCTGTGATTTAGTATCATTGTCTCTCTGAATTTGAGTCCCGTTTTGTAGCCACTTATTCTGATACTACCCCAAAACACTGTCTTCATCAACTCTCACTCTCAGTCTTAGGATCTATTGATACCTTTCATCTTTATCAGCTACCACTCTAAGAATTGCCAAATACTGATTACTCATTTGTGTCATCCCTTCTTTATTTATTAGAGATAAGAAAGAAAAATACCTCTCATTTATTTATTTATTTATTTATATCAGTATGGAATAATATGTTCCTAGTACTCATCTATCTAATCAGTATGGAATAATAATAAGTTCCTATTTTATTCAATAGGTTGTAATTCTATACACTCATTATTTTAGTGCTTGAATTATGTAGGTTTTGGCCTGTGAGAAATCTTTCAAGCTGACTCCTTTGAGCATTTTCTTATTTTATTGCATAAAATAGGCCCCAGGCCCTTCCTGGGGGGGCACAGTTGTGTGGGCATCATCCTGCAAACCAAGAGGTTTGCTGGTTGCTGGTTTGATTCCCAGTGAAGGCATATGCTTGGGTTGTGGGCCAGGTCCCCAGTTGGGGGCATGTGAGAAGGCAACTGATTGATGTGTCTCTGGCATATCAATGTTTCACTCCATCTCTTTCTCCCTCCTTTCCCCCTCTCTATAAATAAATTAAATAAATAAATAAAAATAGGTCTCAGGCTTATTTTCTTGTTCTCCTGTTTGTTCCTATGGTGACTCATGTCTCCAAGAACCCTGGGTTCTTTTAGGTATTTTGCCCTGGCTGGTGTGGCTCATTGGATTGAGCACCGGCCTGCAAACCAAAGGGTCTCTAGTTCGATTCCCAGTGTAGGGCACATGGCTGGGCTGCAGGCCTGGTCTCTAGTAGGGTGTGCGTGAAATGCAACCACACATTGATGTTTCTCTCCCTCTCTTTATCTCTTCCTTTCCCTCTCTAAAAATAAATAAATAACATATATAAGAAAAAAAAAGAAAAAGAAAGGTATTTAGGAACCAAGATATGTATCTCAGAATACTTACTGCTGCTATAATATTATTGTTTCTAAGTTTCTTCTGTGGATAAAGCTAGGAAATGTGTGTTTGTGTGTGTGTGTAGAGAGAGAGAGAAACATATATATATTATATACATAATATATATATATATCTTTATGACTATTTGAATCTATCTAGTTTGAAAAGCTTATGAGTTTATACAGAGACTCTCAATTCTAATTCAACCCCTCAGGGTTTTTGAAGTAGTTTTAAAAATAAATTTTAAAAAGGGTAAAATTGCCCTGGTTGGTGTGGCTCAGTGGATTGAGCGAGCACTAGCCTGTGAACCAAATGTCTTCAGTTCAATTCCTGGTCAGGGCACATGCCCAGGTTGCCAGTGAGGTCCACCCCTGAGGGTGTGTGAGAGGCAACCACATGTTGATGTTTCTCTTTCTCCCTTTCTTCCTCCCTTCCCCTCTCTCTAAAAATAAATAAAAACTAAAAAAATAAAAAGGTAAAATTATGATTCATAAAGATATGAAAGAAACACTATGCAAATATTTTATTTAAGTCATAAATTAATCAGTGAATAGTAAGATATTGCAGCTGGATAAAAGAAGTCAAAGAACCATAAATATATAAGATAAGGAGTAAGATACAGAATGCTTACATAAATTGAAAAGTAGATATAAAACTGGTTTATTTTATTTAGGAAACCAGTTGGTTGCATTTGAAAAGTTACTTACGTGTTTTGGAAAAACAATGATTTTTGTTGATATCTGTTGTCCACAGCTTACGTATCTGTAAGTAGTTCAAAGACAACGAAAGGAACATGGACCCCTTAGACACAGATACCCCGGAAGTGTACACTTAGACAGTGCTAGTTTTCCACTGAATACATCCACTAGTGTTTTTGGTTCATTTCAAAATCTCCCACAATATTTTCCTATACCAGTCTTTGCCCTTTCTTCGTACATCCTTTCTGAATGGTGAGAAACCTGGCTCCTCATGCATGTACTTATTTATTCTATAAATCACCTTATCTGCCCCATGAAACCAACTATTCCTCCAAGCATTGTAGCTGCCTTTGCCACCCTTCGCCTAGTCCTTGCTGACCCCTGTCACCCCCCCCCTGCTGCTTCGGCCACGTGGCATGTCTGTGCTCATTGCTCCTCGGGTACCCTGCCGCCTTCAGCATTGCGCTGCTCAGACATCAGGAACCTGTGTGGCTTCCTCTCCTCCTCTGCATCAATGTCTTCATGCTTGGAGGTGGGGGCAAGAGAAAGGAAGGGACGGTGGGAAGACAAGGCTGGTGGTATGGATGATGCGGAGCTGTTTTGATTCATCTTAAATCAACAAAGATTTGGTGAATGTGGCGGAGGAGTTCAGGCTTTCATCGGGTAGTGTTTATAGGCTTGACACCCAAATTTACTTTTTCCAAATAATAAAACACAGTAAAGGGGTCAAATATTTTAGACACGTGGAGTTTTGAAAATATTAGTTCAACTTCTCCTTGTTTATTTCTGAGATCTATGTTTTTATCTATATGAAGCAAATACAATTATAATCTAAACATTAAGTAGTATTGTTATATTTGCCATAACACATTAAGTAAGCTCCAATGAGTCTTAATAACAACACCTAAGTAATGATCCATTTAGCAAAGTATTTTGAAACAAATTATAGTCAGGGAACTAAACTTGTAGCTTTTGATTTAAATGTGAATTAGAATTTAAAAAAAGAGAAAATATTTTATTAATGCAAATGAAGTATGTGTGTGTGGGTGTGTGTATCAAATGAGAATTTGAGAGAAATAAGGCCATAAAATCTTCCCAATCTTAGAAATAGTATTCTTTAAATGCCTTAAAAAAACTGCAAGGCCTTTGTGGTCAAGAAAGAGTAAGTTTTATGGCAAGGGATTACATTTTCTGAGATCTTGGGCCACAGACCTCCTTACATGTCTGAAATGGAAGTTTGCAATTTTGATGAAAACTATTTCACTCATATTTAAATGTTCTAAAAAAATAGCTTCTCAATTTCTTGCATTTGAATGAAAAAAAAAAACCTCCCATAAAACAATACATCAATAAGATATCATGGAATTTCCTTTTGCTAAAATATTTATTTAAATAGTTGTGTGCACAAGGATAGGCCCTACTTTTAATCGGTGCTAATCCGTGTCTGGAGGAGTCAGTTACCTGGGGCGCCTTTCAGGCCTCGTAGCTCCCCCCAGTCTGAGCTGCACCATCGCTGAGCTTGTCTGCAAAGATGAAAATCCTGCCACACTGAGCTTCTGGAGCCTGGAAAGAGTGCTTCACACTTCACAGATGGTTTGGAGCAGGAAACAGACGTTTGTGAACCACTCTTTCCAACAGACTTTTATCTGTGAATATATGGATTTAGACAATAGTCACAGAGTAGGTAGCAGCTTCCCATCTTCTTCTAAGGCTTCGCTGGCTGGGTGCGGCTGGAAAGCGCTCAGGCCCCTTCGTTCAGCCGAAGGGTTGCTCCCAAGAACTAAACTCATGTCTCTAGACATCACCGCCCAACATTCCAAATGCGAACATGCTACACACTGGACCCATCCGTTTCCTGTCCTTTTCAGGATTCCCAAGTCCGTGGATTGGCTCTGCTGCTTAGGTTGATTGTTTTACATTCATTCTTCCCTCTCCATATTTAGTCAGTTACCAAGTCTTGCAAATTCCTACAGTTGCTTCCTGTTCCCCATTCGTTTCTCCCCCGACCAATTCTTGCTTATGTCAGATCCCTGTCACCCCCCACCAGGACAGCTCCAAGGGTCTTCCATAGTTTCTTGCCTTCAGCCTTACTGACCTCCAATCTGCCTTCACAGTGCAATCAGAAGGATCCAAATCTTTCCCCCAGAGTGAAGCTCATGCTTCATAGCAAGGCATGCAAGGACCCTGGTTTTCTTTCTAGCCTGAATTCTTATTCTTTACTTCTTAAGTTTTAGCAATCCCAGGGGAGTTTCCTTTCACTAAGTGCACCGAGCTGGCCTTGAGTTCCTTGTCTTAATATTTAATTGTTAGTTTTTTTTTGTTTGATTGCTTTCACGTGAATAGATAATTGGTTCATGATGTAGCTTCATATTGACTGTTATCTGTGAGCTCTTCCCTGGCTTCTCTGCACAGACTGAGCTCTCTACCCGTATACCCCATATACACTTCCATTATGTTCTGATTGTATAGCATTTCATTGTTCCTAGGTTCCCTGAGGGATATGGATTATGTCTGTTCTTTGTTCAGTCTCTATCACATCGCACAGTGTCTGATATTAATAATGCTTAACTATCTGGTTAATGAATGAATATATCATCTTAATTAGAATCCTCAACAAAAACAATTAAAATATAATTGACTGTGGGATAGAATTTGACTTACAAACTTTGGAGTTACCAATATATGGAACCACCTACTGCTTCACTCATAATCAATCAGAATATTTTAAGAATGTAACTATCTGATTTAAGTATCTTACTTTTGGGAAAACACAGTTTGCAACTATAGTAGATTATCTCATAGGTACAGTAAATTATAGCCATCAACACATTTATTATCTCTTTTGCCTGCTTTGTGTCTCTCCTCCTCTACAATCAGCAGAATGCTTTGTGTTTGATATTTGTTCTCTTTTTCAAAGTACCTGATGTGCGTGCTCTGGTGTGTTATGTGCCCACAGAAAGTCAGTGCTGGAGAATAACACAGACAGTGTTGTTCCCCAAAAGTAGGGACAAAACTGTCTACATTATGTCACATAACTGATTTCAAACTTTGAAAAAAATTTTGTTAAAACTTTTTCTTCTCCATGTTGTTGTGACTAAAGTTGGTCCAGGGCCTCTAGCATCATGTTCATTTGTTCAGTGGATGTTGATTGAACACCTAATACCTGCCAGATACTGTCTTAAGTAATGGGGTTACAAAAATGACTAAGTCACTGCCCCTATCCACATAGGAATTACAGCCTAGTAAGAAATACAGGCCACCAAAGAGACAATAACAAGAGTAAGTATTACAGTAGGTAACCTGAAGAAAGCTGAACTACCACGTGGCTGTTTCAATAGGATGTTGTCACACAGGGCAGGGCATGCATGAGAAACTCAATCCCAAAACTGAATGTCAGCCCTAATCAATTTTGTATGTATTCTTGAAAAATGCCAAGGGTGATTATCACATGAAGCACTGCAAAATATCCCCAAATCATGCGATTCCCAACCATCTCCCACAGTCGGTCATCACATAAGGTGGCTGCCCCCCACTTTCGCTTCAGCACCTGCCCAGCTCTTGGTTCACTTGCTCCCCCCTCTTCCTCTTTCATTGTCTCTCCCTCCCCAACAGCTTTCTGTGAAAATGCAAACCACTCTTGGTCTCCTTCTTCTATTTTCCTATTTCTTTCTCCTTTTTATTTTTGCCTAACTATATTTTTTCTTGTCCTTCCTCTTTCTTGCCTCCTTCTCTTCCTCCTTTTCTTCTTCTTTCTACTCCCCATCCTCTTTCTCCTTATCTATTTCTTCCTCCTTTTTATTTTTCCCAAATCAATTCTTCTCCCAAGAATGGACTTTGCCTTTCTGAATGGGAGTAACCTAATTTTTTGACTCAGCCATTCGGTACCTACACCATCATCCTAACCAACAGAAGGAACAATATAATGAAGAGCTCAACAGCCAAGCAAAGTAGGGGTGGGGAAGGGACTGTGACTATTTGTGCACTAACAGTCCTCCTTAGAATAAGAGGCAGCTTATCATACCTTTCTCACCAGATGGGGATTCCATTATCCACCTCCCTAGAACTAAACATTTAAATTATGACAAACATATTTTGCTGCCAAAATGGAACGCATATTGAAAGACAAAAAGAGAGAAATATAGGTAACTTTTTAGAACAAGTTGTCTTGGGAAATTCTGAAATGAGCAATTTGGGTGCTGGATTGAAAAGTGAGTGCCATTTTGGAAATATACTAACTTTAAAATGGACTATACTCTAGTTGTGATGTGCCTGTGGGTCAGTATAAGGGTCAGTTTTATGCGGATAATTTGCTCCTTCTAAGCTTGGGAACATTTTGTTGAGTCTATTACAAAGGAGTTTTGAAATAATCTAGTCTAACTTTAAGCCTTATGAAGAAATCTCTTTCATGAAGTGTTTCATAAACATCCATTGACCTTCCTGGGGATTAATCTAGTAGGGTGGGCTTGCGTAGGAGGTCTAGGAGGGAGTCCCCAATGAAGGAAATATTTGAACCATGTCTTAGAAATGGAGGAAGATGCCAATAGAAGAAGGGAAGGAAGAACATCCCTAGTTAGAGGAATGGTATGATCAAATTAGAGAGAGATTGACATATATGTTTTATTTACAGGAAATCCAGTGACTTCTATTGTTAGGACATAAGAGTTTAGAAAAGGATGTAATTGGAAGTAATGGTTAAAAATATACAGGGTCCAGCACAAATAGCTCCCCTTTTTTATTACAAAATCTTTTATTACAAAATCATAGACATGTCATTCTATAACATAACAATATCACACTCAAGCATACCATATGACATTTTAGGTGAAATGTTCAAATTAAAACTATAAATTATTACACTCATATTATTACCCTACCCACCACACTCAAGCAGGCTTTATTTCTGCCAGACTCTGTATTTGGGGGAAAATGATGAATTTTCTAAATGCTACTGGAAGGAGTTCATAATTTATCTTGGAAACAATGAAGAATCATTCCAGCTCATTGTGGGAAGCCTTCTACAATATTTCAAATTGGAATAAATTCTTTTCACTGGAGAGATAAAAATTAATGAATCAATAAATAAAGGAATTACCTCGGAAAGAAAAGGGAACTTTGTTATTTCTATTTGGCTCAGGCCGTGGCCGAGGCTCCAGAATGAGGAAGGCTTTTGAGGGTCCCCCTCTTGCCCAGCACATCGGGGGCCAGCACACCTGTAGGGGTTGATGAGGTGGCCCACAGGTGGCTCATGCCCTCCAAGGCCACATCTTTGGGGAGGAAATGGAAGCCTAGGGCGATGTAGGAGCTGGAGGCCTGCATTTGCATGTGACAAGACTGGAAGGTGGCCCACACCTCGGCAGAATAATCCTGGTAGATCTGGCAGTTCATGGGTGGTGGCAGTCAGGAGTTTACCATGAAACAGGGTGCTCGTTGATCTTTCATGCCAGGGACGAACTGAGAAATGGTCCTGCAGGTTGGACTGGCAAGGAGGCTGGGGGGTAGGATCCAGAGTCCCTGTGTCCAGGGCCCACAAACACTGGGGAAACAGGCCAGGAGCCGCAGGTGCTCCATGCCTGGCCGAGCGTTTAGGTTCTTTGCAGATAAGATAATTATGCCTTTTAAGATTATGGTCCAACTCACTCAAGGGGAGAAGGAATGATGGTATTTACTCTTTTGGAGACCTCTCCCAGTTGTCAGGATCATTGGCTGAGCACTGAGTGGGAATAAGTTTTCAAACAGCTAAGATTTCAACCACATGACCATCAGCTTCTATCTCATTCAATTATTGAAAAGATCTCCTATTTCTAAGACTGAATTTAGAGATAACATATTGAAGTACATCAGGACCAGAGATATTATAATAATACCTTAGATTTATTTTTTAAAATTCACATATATCTGGGTTTTCCGTACATTTCATGTGATAATTATGGCAAAGGTTATTTTAGAGAAGAGGAATCCAAACCTAAGAGTGATTAAATGATTTAAGGCCACATAGTCAATGAGGGAAAACCCAGGATGTAAATTCAGATGTTTCCAGGTCTAAGGCCACTGCTTTTTCTAAAACTTTCTAAGTCCCAGATAAGTTTCGATAAAAATGTATAGAGATCCGCTGTATGAGGAAGGCACAGGGTGAGGTTCATAGAACACAAACAGAAGGATGTGTGCGCTATGCAAATCCACGGATTCTTTTCTGCACCTTTATCAGTGAATTAGTCAAACGCATGTGTGAGATGAAGCAGTCTACAATGTTAAATAATCCAGTGTGAGCAGAGATGAACTAATAAGGCTGGACGAATGATTTCCCCAGGAAGCGTTCTTCCCCTCTATTTGACTTTGGAGACGTAGCACAGAAAATTTGCCTGAGGAACAATTCTGAGAAACAAAAAATGCAGACACAATTTTAAGGAGGTCAGAGCAATGCGAGGAGAGAAAACCGCCCAAGGAAATGTTAATAGAACAAATGTATTTAATCTGGGAAAGGTTATTTAAATGGAGGTTTTACTTCGAAGCTTTAACTATTTTTAAGTTTTTAAAAACGTATCTTGATTATTTGCAATGATGGAGCGCATGTCTTTAATCGCCCCCCACCCTTGCTTGGTTGGCTCTGTCTCTCCCACACCCTTAACAATGTTTTAATTCCTTGGTTCCGTCCCTCTACCCAGTCCCCAGTGGGGCACCCACAGCACCGTGGATGTCGATCGCTAACTGTGTGCTCTTGCTCTAAGGTCTGGCTTAGCTGTATATTCCTGACAGCAACTCTACGGATCATGAAATGGATGGAGAGGAAAAGCAATAACACTTCCAGATAATGAATAGGCTCCATAATTCAGCACGGACTAATTGAAAAGTGTTTGTAATTAAATATACAAATGCTAAGAATATTCAACTAGTTAGGTATATATTTTTGTAACATCCAGAATTGTTAAACACAGGCTAGCACCTAATCATTTCATTTTAGTTAGCTTAAACATTCTCTCCTCCCTCTTTCCTCTCTCTTTCTCTCTCTCTCTCTCTCTAACATATCAGCTACATATAAGATGAGGGTAATCATAGGGCCTACGTTTTAGTGTTTTGGTGAAGATTAAATGAGATAATTCATGCAAGGTGCTTAGCACGTCGTCTACAACACCCGTTTACTTTGGGATAGGTTGTTTGTATTGAGCACAGATTTTTGCCAGCCTCTAGCCTAGGTGCCTCGCTGCAGTTTTCTCTCCTTATTCACCTTGCTCGTTTTAAAGATGGGCCCTAGGTCACAGCGCTAGGACACAACAATGTCAGTATTTGACCCTCGGTGGTCTTGCTCCGTTTTCCCACACCTTGGCCACAGTGGTTCTTGGTTTGGAATCCAGGGCCTGCTCCTCTTTCACCGCACGTGCAGTGAGTTCAGCTCTGCCCTGTTTTTCAGTAGAGTTTCCACATGTAGCAAAAGCTTGGGTCCTTCGGGTTACTCGATGATGTCCTTCTGCAGTAAGTCAGCAAAGCAGAGAGTTTACTTTAATATTAAAAGCCACGGGGAGCTCCAGATTTAAATTAACACTATGTTTACATGTAAGTTATCAATGACTAAAAACTCTGTCAGGTGTCAATGAATGCAATTTGAAATATTCTGGAAGTCAATGTTACATTTATTTAATGATGTAGAAGTCAATTCCTCCTTTGCCTTCACTGCTGCAGTGAGGACCAGTCTGGTGGAAACTTTCACAGAATTATGAGTCTTTTAAATGAAAGAACCAGAGTCCTTTTGATTTTATGAATGTTCAGATCTCAAAATGTAGTACTTATTTTGAATCCTAGAGAAATAGCCCCTTTAAAAAAGACTACAATTAAAGTTCTACAAAGGCTCTTACACAAATGGCAGACAGTTAAAAACAAAATGTTGTACCAGTAATAATTTAAGGGACAATGTTGGATTTGCATATTTTTCCCTTGGGAAGTTGTAGGTTAATGCTTGACTAATCCTTTTGACAACATCTCTGGCAATATTGTTGAAGTAGCTGGCGTTCACAGTTTTTAATTCTACATGCCCAAACATTTACTCTTTGAGATTGTGCATCGAAATCCAGAGCTGGAAAACACGGATAGGAAAATAGGAGAAACACAAGAGTCTGTCGTATTTTAAGGAGTACAGCTGTGTCCGGGAGAGGCCTGCGCGTAGGGAAGCAAGAGTGTCACCGAGAAGACCGTCTCAACTTGACGCAGGCATGAGAGTCGACTGAGACACATGCGGTGGCGCACGCCCCTGGGCCTGGCCTCGAACCCTCGACCCCAGCAGTTAACACGGTGTCCTGCACACGGGAGGGTCTCAATCAATGTGTGCTGGGTGGGTAAGCGCTGGCTGCTCAATGGAAATACTATGTGCGAGCAACACGTGTGCGTGTGCGTGTGCGTGTGAGTGTGTGTGTGGTTTTGGAATGGAAGAGTCTCACTCTTGCTTTAATAAAATGGAGAAAAGTTTGTAAAACAAAGGTTTAAAAGGCAAAGGCCTTGAAAGTAAAAGGTTATAAGAAATTCAAAAAGGGGTCAAATATATGGCAGTGAAAGAAGATTTGACTTCGAGGGGGCGGGCACAGGAGGCAATATGCGGATGATGTATCATGGGATTGTACACTTGGAACCTACATAATCTTATTAACCATTGTTGCCCCAATATACTTAATTAAGAAAAAGAAATTCGGACCGCAAACTTGGGTGTGAATGATAATTAATGGAACAATAATTTCATACAGGTGACAGTCTTTTGGGATAGTTTATTTCATAGACATTGTCACCAGTCAAAATAAATTTGGAGAAATATGAATTAATGAAAAAGAAAACATTTTCCAAACAGGTTAGAATTAGAAAATACATTCGACAAGGATACATGTTCTTCCTTGAAACGTCACGTATCTTGCAATTTTGTTCCTTCTGTGGGAAATATCATCTTGCATGAGGAAAGAGAGTATTTTAAACTACATAGACAATTCCATGTAGCTATAAATAGGCTGTGTTCTAGAAGTTCATTTGAAAGTTAATTTTTTTTTTTGAGTTATAACCTATTTTCTTGTGGAAGCAATGAGAGAAATAGGGCTTAGAGCCCCAAGGGGCCTGCAGGTGTCATGGCTTGTCCAAGCTATTTAATGTACGAGCTGGTGCTCGAGCGTAAGAAAGCGCTGGATTCAAGTTCCAGACTGTAAGTGTTTGTATCCTCTTCCGCAGAGCGGTGTCAAATTCAGAGTGAGTACGGGGTGCGCTTCCAGGCAGGCATCGCACCATGAAAAGGAACCATCGCTACCTACCACTGTGTCATAGTCGGCTACAAGCCATACTCCGACTCCAGTTAAAGTATCTTCATTGGACCATTGCTTGGCAGGCATTCGTCGTGTTTAGAAATCGTTCACCTGCCTCTGACCTGCCTCATCAGGCAGATCTGCATGCCTTTCCTCATGCTCCTCTCTCAGGGGGAAACGAATCCAAACACTTTTCTTCTCTTCAAGTCCCAGTTCAAATGCTGCTTCCTCTTCTCTGGAGCCAGAAGTATTGATGAAAAACTCATGTTGAAGAAGCTGCTAAATGTGAAACTGAACTAGCTGTTGAACCAGAACAGCCAATAATAGATTTGGGGTTTTGCCTGCTTTTAGGGGTGGATAGGGCAGGTGGGATGGATAATATCCTGGATTAGAATAAGGATCCTTATTTGGTTGTTTGTTTATTTACTTATTTAGAGGGGAAACAAGGAAGAAAGAGAGGGAAAGATACATCGACTGGTTGCTTCTCTCATGCCCCCAACTGAGGACCCAGCCTGCAACCTAGGCATGTGCTCTGACTGGGAATCAAACTGGCAACCTTTTGGTTTGCAGGCTGTCACTCAATCCACTGAGCTGCACCAGCCAAGGCAGGATAAGGCTCTTGTTAGAAGGTGGACTAAGTGAGAGGCCTAATCAGGGACCTGCCAAAAGGAATCGTAATGGCGTGAAGTAGCACGGAAATCCAGCTGGAGCTCGACGGGATGAAATTGGCAGTGCGTCGTGTGTGGGCAGACACACCAACGCAGGGCTAGGATCTCACCATGGGACACGAGGCTAGTTAATTGTTCATTAACTGACATATGATTAGAACAAAGAGATGAGAGATTAGAGAATATGCAAAACTAAGTTGTATGACAGTTAAAAAATTCTATGTTTGACTATGTGCACTAAAATAAAGCACCTTTAAATGTGCAGTTCTATTTAAATTAAAACAGCCTACTGCTTTTAAATTTTTAATTAAATTTTAAATTTTTGCTCTTGTTCACATTCACCATTTAAGAAACAATTCTGGGTTTCATTTCTAACCATCATTATAAATATCCATCCTTTTTCTGTGCCAACTCAGAGCAGAGGAGGGGCACGGTAGGGCAAGACAAAAGCCTTCACATTATAATGCTTCAATCATGGGGCTTAAACCTTTGCCCACTTGGTAAACACATTACCTTTGCAGTTTTCATAGCTCAGGTGTAGGTAGTTATAGAAAAAAGACCCTTTGAGCGGAGGAGAGCAGATGTACATGCAAAGACTGAATTAAAACTCATACCATCGTAGTTTCTTTTTTTCTACCCCACCAAAGTATACTGACACTACTGACTTTTCTAAGGAAAGAATTTCACATTTTTGGTAAAGGTAAGTTTTTATTTGCTTTGTTTTTTTCCCTTACAGGGTAACCATTACGAAGACCTATGATATATCGGTATCCACTCTATTCAAGATGTAGTAGCTTCTGGCTTTATTCCAGCTCCTCCATTCAGCACTTGGCTTTGCCATGGGGATTATTTTACTTTATAATTATGCTGTTATGGGCAAACAGCTTTCTCGAGGTGCAATGGACATTTTTTATTCCTTTAATGAACGCCCAACCTGCCACCCCCTCCTGCATGAGTTTGTATGTGTTTCTGTCAGCGCCAAGGTGCATGTACTTGCTCACATTTTGTCCTTGACCTTTATGTCTTTTCATTCTACTGATGTTCTTTGGCTTCTTCTCTTTCTTCTGGTTTCCAGTACTACCTATGCATGTACCAAGGTGGCTCAATTTAAACTTTTAACCACTATCTCTGTCAGAATACTCAGATACTGACACCTGAACATCTCAACTTCTGTATCTAATAGACAGCTGTGATATTGTGATTGGTAATAATAAATATACTATTTGGTTTTGGTTCCCATTCCTGGCACAGAGCTTCTTAACCATTGGGATTTCCTAAGGGATGAGGGCAACACAGGCATCTTTTGTTATGTTAATGCGGCAACTTCTGGAAAGCCCCTAGGTAACCTAGGGGTGGGGCTCTGTGATAAGAGGGGTAGGACTGAGAGTCCCACCCTCTGACTTTCCAGGAGGCTGGAGGGGCTGGAGATTGAGTTGAGTCACCAGGGGCCAGGGAGGTAGTCAATCGTGCCTAAGAAATGAGTCCTCCATAAAAACCCACAGGGATGAGCTGTGGACAGTTTCCAGGCTGGCGTCATGTGGAGGTTTGGGGAGAGTGGCGCTTTGGGTCAGCATAGCATCTCCACGCCCTTCCCCCACACCTTGCCCTGTGCAGCTCTCCCGCCTGGCTGTCCATCTGTATCTTTGTAAAAACCTTGACAATAAGCTGTTGCCCTAGGAGGTGCATGTTTCTCTGAGTTCTGTAGGCTGCCCTAGCAAATTAATGGAGGGGACATGGGCACCCCTCGTTTGCAGCCAATTGGTCAGAAGCATAGGCGACAACTTGGACTTGGACTGGTGTCTGAGCTTGAAGGGGAGAGCGGTCAGTCTTGTGGGACTGTGCCCTTAGCTTGTGGGATTTGATGGCTCACTCCAGGTAGATAGTGTCAGAATTGAGCTAAAATTTATGAGCCACTTGAGTGTCTGCAGAGAACTGACTTAATTTCTTGGTGACGTGGAGAAAGCACTCATATTGGACAGTTCACAATGTGTTAGGCTCCTAACACATAATAGCTTTCCTCCTCCTATGTTTTCACAACAACATGGCCATTTTCAGTGAATATTCCCTTTATTTATGTAGCTACCTTAGACTGTAATCCAAGGTCAAAACTCCAACATCTTCCTCAGCTCTGACAGCCAGTTAATTCAAGGTCCTTAACATCTTTGACATAAGCCCCTTCTGTTTCCCCTACAGCGCTGCCTTGCTTTAGAGCCTCATCATTCTTTGCTTTAGCGCAATAGCCTCCAAAAATATACAGCCTACCTCCAGTCCTGCTCTTTTCCAATCAACTTTCCCACTTTATCCATCCACAATGATTTTTCTACAATGCCAGCCTTGAATTTAAGTTTGTCTAACATTCTTCTGGTCCAGTCAGTTCTGTGAGTTTACTACACCTGCTGATTAGGTAAACGCTGGATATAGGATATGTTTACTAATTTATTCTCTCATTTATTCATTCACTTTCTATCAAGCACCTTCTGTGACCCAGGGACAATTACGTGAGTACACAGATGTAAACATGACAATCAAAACCCCTGTTTTTTAAAATAAAGTAATAGTGATATGATGGAAAGGAAACAGAAATTGCTATTCTACGTAAGCTCCGCAGAGAAGATTCTCTATGGATTGAACATTGACTTTGGGATCTGAAGGGTAGGAAGGATTCAGCCTTGAGAAACAAAGCAAAGACTGTGTAGGTTGGTTTCTGGAGCTTCGGAGGCTGAAGGAAGATGGCGATGACGTAAGGCTGCCCAGCACGGGAATAGGCAGGAGACGGGAGTGGGCAGTGCGCTGTCCTCCCTGCTGGAGTGAACACAAGGTGAGGAGTGCGGGCTCCGCGGACATGGCCCTTCCCCTCCCAGGACTGAGGGCTGGTCAGGGGGCCACGGGCCAGAAGGAATGTGCATTATTTTGGGAATGGGTTGTAACTCCCTCCTTATCTCCTTTCGGTCTCTCTCACACTGGCCAGCCTCCGCGCACTCCCCTGCGGTGTAGTCATCAGCCGCATGCCACCTGCTAGTCCTCTGGGTGACTTTTTAGGAGTATCACAAACACATAAGCAGTTTGGCTTTGGAGCCCTTGTGCTGCAGGGCGCTTCTGTGTCCTTTGTCTTGCCAGGCATCAGACCCAGGTGAGCTGTTTTTCAATCTTTTCGAGCTGTTGCCTTTCAATTTCCATTGGGTGCTGAAATTTGCAATCTGTGTAGAACTAATCATTGCGGGTGAGTAGGTCAGGGGAAAGTAATGGGGGAAAAATGGGGACAACCGTAACTGAACAACAATAAAAAATTTTTCAAAAATAAAATAAAATAAAATAAGGAGATAATGCACATTATGGAAGAAAATAAATAAATAAATAAACCGTCTCAGACCACAGAAGTACATACATAAATAAATCAATCAAAGCAGTCACTGGGGCTTATTGAGCCCTGCTGGCCTTTAGACTGCTGATTGGGGAACTTTGAGGCACAGCAGTAAACAAGTCAGTCTGTCCTTCTGATTTTTAAAATAGATTCATTTCATGATATATTTCCCCAGGTCTACTGAAAGCCTTCAGCTGAGACTCAGGAGACTGGTTTCAGAATGAATTAGCATCCGTAAAAAAAGGAAATTACTCCTTTGTTTTGATTCGTGCCAAAGGGCTCAGTTTCACAGTAGAGCAAAAAGTCCTCTAATTGTTTTAAAGCAGAATCAAATTCGAACATGCTCTCTATTGTCCGGATAAATTTTTAAGTGTCCTAAAATTCAAGCAGTTCACTTTATTAACTGCATCTTTAACTCCTTTTTATATGCAGAAGCAGGACATTTCCATCCGGATAAAGAAAAGTCATTTTAATGGAGATGGAATTGCAATTGCCATTCTACAAACAACAGCCTTGATTTAAAAAATAACGAGAACAGCCAGTGCCGCGCTGCAGGACAGACTGAACTGAACTTGGCTGCTACCTATAGCACTGGACAGACTTGGGAGGTGTGTGGCTATGGTGTTCTGTTCAGTATAATAAAATATTAGGGGCTTTGGAGGCAAACACCTACCTCTCTTGTTGCCTCTGACCTTTCAGGAGAACATCAACTTCTTTAGACTTGGAAGCCCATTTCTGGTAACGCAGGATTTGCCAAAATGTCTTGGTGAGAAAAATTACCAGGGTAATTCTTAAGTTTTCCGTTCTGTTGTCCCTACTGAGACTACTGACTCTTTAGGAGAGAGGCCTGGGAAGTTATCTCCTATTTAATGATCCATGTGATTCCTACTATTGGGAACACTGGGGCCTTACAGGCCTCCTTAAGTATTTAGACATTTTCTTGTCAATCCCTGATAATTACAAGGTTCACCAGTTTAAAAAACACTGATTTAGGAAACAAAGGATTATATTTAAAAAAATATCTTGCACATGATAATTACCACTGAAAAAGGGTACTTTTACCTTTAATCCTACCACAATTACTTTTAAGGCTTGTGTTTAAAATGAAAAAAGTAAAATTTTTAAATTTTTAGAGAACTCATAAACCCCTAAGACAATTTAGTTCAATTCTCAGTTCGAGAAATTCAATTTTATTACATAGTCAATCATGACAGTGGATTTTTGTTGCTTCATTTCTTTCTAACTTTTTCTTATTCAATATCTTAATTTCATTGGGTACCGAAAGGCACTTCAGTTGCCCTAATGTACACAAAAGGCATATTTTGAATACTAATATGCACAGGTGGGCAAAAGTAGGTTTACAATTATGTGAAAAAGACATGCAGGTTATGAAATTATGATTATAATAATAATACAGGAATGAACTCCGTCTCACATACTCGCTGTCTCAAAACTATAAACCTACTTTTGCCTGCCCCAGTGTGCCAGTTAGTAAGGTATTTAGGTCTAGTTTCATACGTGTGATCATGAGGTCACCAAAACTATTTCAGTTAACGTCATATTTTCCCTATATTATTATAAAATTTTCACAGATATAGTTTTAAATATCTTCAAAATATCTTATTGAGTTGATGTCCCATAATTCATTTTATCATTTCTCGATGGTTAAATAGTTAAAGAACCTCTAATCTTTCATTAGTTTTTGAATAGCTTTACTATTTCTGTCAGAACATGTGGCTTTTCTCTATGACTCTATATGTGATCTAAGAGAGTTCAGATTCTTAGGAAAATAGAGCCTGTTAATAAACTTGAAAACAAATATTCCTGAAATGAAGCCAACTGGAGTTTTCCAGAGGTAATAATGGGAATTGACAAAATTCTCATTATAGAATGTAGGGCTATACGATTTAGAGAAATAATATTAGATATAATTAGTTAAGTGCTTTAAGTGTTAATATTTACCAACATCCAATTTCAAAATAGTTATCTGGAAAGTTATATATACTACCCTTAACTAAATGGCAAACATTATATAAAAACAGCCAATTCCCTAACTTGACGTATACGTATTGTAATCATATTTTTTGCTAAATGTCTGAGGTTGAACATTCTTGTGTGAGGTATAAAGTAAATTCCAGAAAAAAAAGAAAGAGTGCTAAACATTCTGTGCCTCGCCAGCTCTGCCATCTGTCCACAAAAGGACCAGCCTGCAACGCGGTGCCAGTGAAGGGTAGGCTGACGAATGGTGCTTCTTTTGTGTCTGGGGCACTGGGTTTATGGAGGTCACACTGTTATTTGCTGAAATAATAATTGCTGGAGAAAGGAAAGTGCTATTGGCCTTTCATCAATAAATCACAAGTAAGCAGGGCAAGCTCCTTGAACTGCTTGGAGTCGATTATGGCATCTCATTTCCCGTCTGCTCCTCACGGCGGGCAAGATCAGTCCCCAAATATGAGAAAGGGAGGCTCCAGTTTGGAGTTGGCTTCTAGCATCTTTTCCAAGTAAATTCTATCTCTATCAGTTCACCTGTAATGACAACTAGCCTTTCATATAGCTCATCCTTTTAATTTCTGCTTTTCTTCCTCTTCCTCTACCTCCTCTGCCCCCTTCCTCTGTTCCTTCTCCTTTATTGAACACATCTTTCCATGGGAAAATACAGAGACATTCCTTAAAATAAAAACTAGTCCAAAAAAGGAAAAAAAAATTTCTCCTGTGCTGTTTTTCCTGACAATGTAAATTGAATAGGTTTGTAGACAATGTCAGCACTTTGATGGCACTGGGGTCTCTAGGGCTGGCACGTAGGCGGCGCCACCATGACAGATCAGTGGTCCAGGGCAGATGTCAGTAGATACCAATGACAGGAGGGGTGGACGTTGCAGGTTGTTAGGGAAGGTCAGCATGTTCCCAGGTGCAACAGGTGATTTAGGCAATGGTACCTGAGTGCTTGCCCTAGTCTAAAGATTTCCCACATGTTAAGCCATAGGTTTTGACATGTTAGTAAGGCACAGAATAAGGAAATTTAAGGGCAGGTAGAGCACATCGGGACCGACGTGCAGCCATTGAAACTGTTGCATACAGAAAAAATTGAGGGAGGATGAAGTACATCCAAGTTTAGAAGGCAACCCTTAGAAAAAAATATGCTTATGGATATATTTATTGCCTGATATTGTTATGCTAATTGTGCTATAATTATATAATGTTCTGCTGCCTATTTAGAATTTTAGCAGATTTGGGGTTGGGACCTCAATATGATTAAAAATGAGAATGTAATTAGGGATAATGTGTACACACTGACTTGGCAAAATATTTTATTACAAATGTAATAAACAAGTCACAGATTAGGTTTTATGTGTGTCCCTCTGTACCCAAGTAATAAGAAAAAAAAGTAAGTTAAGAAGATAGCAAACTTCAGATAAATTATTTTATATCACTGCATTGTCAATTAACTTCAAAATGTAATTATAATTGTGAGTGGAAAGTGACATTAGAAAGTGATTAGACTAAATGTAGTTATGAATCTTTTGGTTATTCAGGAATGAATTGTGAAATTCATTTTCAGTGTTGTACCAAAAATTTATTTCAGCACCAGTCTAATGTGTCAACAAATTATGTCTCCTAACATGGCTTGCTGACTTTATGAAAAGATAAAAAGAAACCCCAGCCAACCAACCAACTCATTAGAGTCAACACTCTTGTACTTAAATCACAATGAGTCATTTCCTAAAGGAGATGGGTATCGGTAATTGCTCACACAAGTTTAGGTGATACCAAAACACCATGATTCCTTTGTACTAAATATATTTTTTAATTCAATTACATACTAACTATAGAAAGGAATGTGATTGTCTTTGGGGCAATTGGGGTCAGTACCAAATTTCCCACATATAATGTGCACTTTTGGTCCACATTTTTGAGGAAAAAATGAAGACATGCATTATACACGGGTAGTAGTACTAATTCTGTACCTATGTAAATGTTTTTAATTTTTTTAATTACACTTATGCACTAAAAGTATGATTCTGAAAAGCAATAATGATATCGGTATGCAAAATAATACCCTGGAATACAATAATCAGTTTGGTTTCTAAATATAAATAAATGAATAATTGAATTAAAAAATTAAAACAAAAGATATTTTCCCTGAAAATGTGGGCCAGAAACATGAGTGAGCATTATACACAGCAAAATATTGTATATGAATAGCTACAAGGGGCTGGATATTTCTTACCATCAGAATATACCTATGTCCTTTATTTTTTTAAATAGAAATGAGGATAGAGATAGAATATTACAGGTATTTTACACTAGGGATTCATAATATCATCATAGATGTTAAAATAGCATC
The DNA here is from genome assembly GCF_021234165.1 of Pteronotus mesoamericanus. NCBI lineage: Eukaryota > Metazoa > Chordata > Mammalia > Chiroptera > Mormoopidae > Pteronotus > Pteronotus mesoamericanus. Next base: position 1,118,125 of record NW_026555123.1, read on the forward strand.
TAGTTTGTAATGACAATTTTCCCCTTGTAAGGTATTTTTTCCCTCCGTGTTTCAAAATAGAAGCAAATTCCTTTTAACGCTCTAAAGTCATTATTTTCTAATGGAGTTAAATAAAAATTGCCATTATCTACAGAGAAGAGCAGCATTATTTGTCCGAATAGTTTCTGTTTTATTTATGGACTGAGCACAGAGGAGATTGAGCGAGGGGGCAAACGGTGGGGAAGGGCAGCACCCCCTGGAGGGAATGCTGTGTCCCCCGCCCGGTTTGCGCCTGGCAAGCATCAGGGGGACCGCAGCCCCTTGGAGAGAGCATGTGGGCCCCACATTATTTGCCCCCCAGCAAGCGTGGGGAAACCTCCTCCCAGCATGGCGTTCTTAGGGTAGCCGGGCTTTTTCTGTGATGGCTCCAAGGCCCAGAAGAGGGTCCTAACAGGAACTCGTGGAGGCCGCGTGGCCTTTCCTGACCGAGCCTCAGAAGTCCCGTAGCACCACCTCCACTGCAATCAATCTGCCAAGGGGTTACGGAACACCGCCAGCGGTGTCCTGGGGTAGCCACCGGGCTTGATCGCCCGCCACCAGGAAGCGTGACTCCCAAGGAAGAGATTAGTGAAAAGAGAAAAGGGTTGTTTATTGAAAGGTTATACGGGTTTAGGACAATGGCAGATTTCTGCTGTTAACCCCTGTTCCATTTAAAATCACCCCAAGACAAATAGTCCAGCCTCCCTCTGCCAAACCAGGCCAGTTTCAGAATACCCCGCTCAGAGGTACCATCTCTCAGAAAAGCAGAAGCCTGCTGCACGGCTTTCCCGGTCGCAGTTCAGCTCCAAGCATCTCTCCTGCGTCTGGGTGGCCGGGCAGGTCCCCACAGCACCACCAGCTCTGCTGCCGTCTGCTCCCGGCAGGCTTCCAGGCGGACCTCCTGACCTCCCGGCGGCCTTCTCTGCGGACCTCGTGGCAGCCTCACTCACGGGCAGGCCCACGGGCAGACCTACGGGCAGGCCTCCCGGCAGACCTCTGCCTCCCTCTCCTGACCTTGGACCCGCCCTGATGGAAATACTCGGCTTGGAACTCCCTGCGTGACCGTGACCTCGTGTGCGGCTCTTCCTGCAGCGTATTAGTGTCTGCCATGTGGTCAGCTCCCCAGTTTATGTAACCCTCTTTTGGCCGCCGTCTTCAGCCAGGGCAAGCGCCCCCCGGGATGCGCAGGGGCATCTGCCCCCCAGGCTGTCATGAGCCACTGCACATTCTCACAGGCGCGCACACAATTCACCTCAGGCAGCAGCCTCCTTCCCCTCAGGAAGGGCGGCTATCAATTTGCCTTTGACATGCCCTGTCATAAATTCTATACTTCCCGCTCTGTGGGGCACCCTGCCCCCAACTGGGGGGGGTTGTTCCCCTGTTATCAGGGGACCCGTGCTCTGTACCCCATTACAATCCCCTCTTTTATACCTCTGGACCCTTTGTAACCTTACAAATGACGATGGGCAAAGGCCTTAATTTTCTGGAGCTACTTCCGGCTGACCATGGCCATTGTCCTGTCTACCCCTGCGCCCAGAGATCCCGAACAGAGTGGGGGTCTGGGGGAGGGTGGCGTTCCTGTGAGGGGAGGGACCTTGCGGTGTGCAAGTCAGCTGGCTGGCCTGGGGAGCCGCGTGCTCAATGTCCAAAGGTTGGCACTCCCGGGCAAACGGGCACCCTTTTCATATTCCAGAGGCAAAAAATTTGGCAAGGGGGTTAGAAAGCACAATTAACACCATAACCACTCAATGACAAAGGTAGGGACCAATTCTGCAATCTCCTGCTTTAGGAAAAGAGTGGCGTCCCTGGAGGAAGGTGTGCGAGGCGTGTCCCAGCTTCCAAAGCCCTTTTGCCCACTATACTAAGCTTGGGCTGAGGAGAGGAGAATATTCTAGGCCCTCCTCCTGCTCCCAACCCCCACACACATTAGGGCAAAAAAAGAAACCAGTTTTCAAGTTAAGCCCACAGACTGCCCTATACTTCACCAACCCAACTACTTAGTTCAGTCAAACTGTTGAGTCTCAGGAGGCTGTGATGCAGATGAGCTCCTCAGGTGAGGCCTGCATTGTATTAACAGTCACCCAGGTAACGAGATCATAGGCTTACACCTTATGAAAATAGAAGGAAGAACACACAGGTTAATTCATGAAACAACCCACAAACCAGTCTCTACATCCCCAAGACTCTTTTGAGAAGACATCCAGTTGCAAGGCCTTTGCTGGAATGACACTAAGCAGTGACAATTTGACAGATCCTTCTTGCCCGTAAATTGAGCACCTTTGATGGTGTTGCACACCCAGTTTTATCTTCCAAATGAGAACTAACTTTGAAGACAGTTAGCTGCACTAAACCAATGTCCACCAGTGAGTGCTGTTCTCCCTAAGGTCACCCTCATTGTCATCAAAGGGCCTGCATTAAGTCCAGTTTTAATATTTGCCTGTTCATTTCCACAAACATAACAAGAGCAGCAATTGATCACATAGGATCTGTAAGTCTGCTTTGCTAGAACGCACACAAGGAAACTAGATTGACCCTTAGGTCCACCCTTCAGGGCACCGAAGCTAAGTCACACACCTGCCATTCCACTTTGCTTGCAGTACATGTTTTACTCAAGTCTTTGAGGCTTCCATCATGTCTTAAGGCTCTTCCTTGCCCTCTTTCAGGAAAGCAATTGTCATTCCTTCCCTGGAAAGACTGCCGTGAGTCACATGACCAACCCAGGTCCTGGGCTTTTTCTCCAGGGGGCTTTCATTGGCTTTGAAAGTCAACCTCAGTTCCCCAAGGCTTTCTGGTTAACAACCAGAGCCTCAGCATGCCTCTCCTTCAGGCATGATATTCCAGTCAAAGTCTCAGCTGACAAACCACCCTTGGTAACTGGTATTTTTGGTTTTATGCAAAGAAACTTTATGCCATCACTCTCTCCTTCTGAATGCCAAATTCTGGTGGGATCAGGGAAGAAAAAAAATACAAAGCGTGAAGGAAAATCCTTGTCCTCCTAATATCCACCAAGAATGTATTTCCATGCCTTATAATTTCCATTGTTTGCTTTTCCACTTGATGTGAAGTTTTGGGCCCCTCAGGGAAATCTCAACTTCCTTTCAGAGCAGAAACAAAGCAAAATCCAAAACAAAGATAGAGTTCCAAAAGAAGAAGGAGGATTAGAACTAGTCTTAGAATCTTGTCTTATTTGCCACCAGTCCCACTAACTGGTCACACAGGTGACCTTTCCTAGGTCCCACATAGCCCAAAGCCTCTCTGGTAGAGGGACTCTCTTACCTACCAGTGCACCTACTAGTCTCCTGACAGAGACATGACCTTTCAACCCCAGCTGGTACACTGACTAGAATTCCATGGCACAAAGCTTCAATGATAGAGGCACTGTTTCACCTACCAGCATGTCCACTGGTCTCCTGGCAGAGACCTCCCTCTTGCTACCCCTTTCATGGCAGAGGCATGCTCTCTTGCCCGAGCCAGATTCCACCAGCACCACACAACTCTTTGTAGGCCCCAGGTGACAAAGGCATTCTCTGCAACTGGCTTTACAGGTGCCCTCTCCTAGCTCTCAGTGGCCAAAGAGCAGAGACAGAGGATTCCAGGCATATGCAAAACAATGAAGTTCAAACCATGTCCCCATAAGATCAGAAAACAAGCAAAGAATGAATAACCACACCCAAGAGCTGAGGTTTCTTTTCCTCCAGGTTTAAAACTTTCACAACATTTTTTATATATTTACTCATTCAGATTTAGCCATAATCCACTTTCAATCCTTGTTCTTTTCCACAATGGGAAGGACCACGCTCAGACTCAGTATACGGCAGCTGCAAGTGCCTAGATTTGCAAGCGCATGAATAAAGTAAAGAAACATTGTCACCCTGTGTTGGGGCTCGCTGCCTAGCTTTCCCGTTCAGCATTAACCATAGCAGCAGGGTCTGCATCCTCCCCGGTTGGTGCCCGTTTTATCCATGCGTGGTGGATCCAGAGTTTGTTACCCATCAGCTTTAGAGAAGAATGTGTTGTCAGCAGGATGTCATAGGGACAAGCCTTTCATTGGGCTCGCTGCTGTTCAGGGCCTTGAGTCCTCCAGATCTTTAGTAAGACTCAGCTCCCTGGCCAGGACGGGTGCAGGGGATCATCAGATGGATAGGCGAACCTGCAATGAGCAAACTTCTGCAAACTGGTTAGTGTTTGCCCTAACTGTTGCACATGGCCTTTAATTCTTGCCCAGTGCTCTGACTCTAAAGGGGTGTTCCTAAACCAGGGATTTGGAGGGGTCTCCAGCAAACTATTTCAAAAGGGCTCAATTTAAGCCCATTTCTGGGTGCAACCTTAATTCGGAGCAAAGCAATGGAGAATGCCTGATCCATTTAAATGCGTTTCCTGGCATATTTTTGCCAGGGTCTTCTTTATCGTGTAATTCACTTCCTCAGTTTTCCTGTGGATTGAGGTCTCCAAGATGCATGCAGTTTCCATGGTATTTGCATTGCTTGTCCAATCCACCTGGGAGACCCCTGAAGGAAACGATGGTCCATTATCCCTTTGAATGCTGTGAGGAAGTGCTACCTAGGAATTACTTCTGTATTCGCGCCACCTAGAGATTCTCTCCCGAGGAGCTGGGGTACCCCCGAAGCTTCCCAGGGGGCCAAACCTCAAAGGCTACATACTTCCTGCCTACAGAGGAGCCGCAGTACCCCCAAGGCTTGCCGGGGCAGGGGCAAACCTCAAAGGGTACACACCCCCTCTCTACAGAGGGGCTGTGGTCCCCCAAAGGCTTGCCTGGGGGCCAGCCATCGGGGGTCTGCACCACCTTGACACAGACCATTTTTCCTGAAGGGCCAAATGGGGTTGCCTTGGCAGCCAGACAATTGGTCAAACCTGGAATCCTGGGCCCTGCAACTAAATTCTGGCCAACTGGTCCACCCTGTCATCTCGGCAAACATCACCACACCATATGGGGGCAGGTGGTGCTGCAGTCCCCCAGAGGCTTGCCAGGGTCCAACCCTCAGGGACTCCACACCCTTTGCCTCCAGGGGGTGTTTCCCCCAAGGCTTCCCCAGGGCAACCACAGGGGACTCCCCACCTCCATATGGGGATCGTTTTCTTCATGAGTCCCAGTGGGTTTGCCTTGCCAGCTGCATAACTGGTTACACCAAGAGACCTGGCCCCTGAAACCAATTACCTGCTGGCTGGTTAAACGTGGCTCCCATGCAGCCTACACCATGCCCCCTGGAGGCCCACATCAACAGTCTGCACCCCCATTCCCTACGGGGGGCTGTGGGGCTCCTGACGCTTGCCGCTGGCTAACTCTCAGGGAAACCACAACCCCTTCCTACAGAGGCTGAAGTTATTATATTTAGATATGTTCCCTCTTATCCCACTTCGCTGAGAGTTTTTATCATAAAAGGGTGCTGGATTGTATCAAATGCTTTTTCTGCAACTTTTGATATGATTATGTGGTTTTTATCCTTCATTTTGTTTTTGTGGTGAATCACACTTATTGTTTTGGGGACGTTGTTCCAACCTTGCATTCTCGTGGTAAGTCCCACTCAGTCACGGTGTATGATCTTTTTGATACATTGCTGTGTTAGATTTAAAATTCCCCTGTGAACGCGTCCTGTCCTGGGCTTGTCTGTGGGGAGTTTTTTGATAATTGCTTCAGTTTCACTAGGTGTAATCTGCCTATTCAAATTCTCTGATTCTTCCTGATTTAGTTTGGGAAGATTGTATATTTCTAGAAATTTATCCATTTCGTCCAGGTTGTCCAGTTTGTTGGCATATAGTTGTTCATAATATTTTCTTAAAATCCTTTGTATTTCTTTGGTAGCAGTTGTTAGTTCTTTTTCATTTCAGATTTTACTTATTTGAGTCCTCTCTCTTTTTTTTTTCTTGATGAGTCTGGTGAAAAGTTTGTCAATCTTGTTTTTCTTTTCAAAGAACCAGCTCTTGGATTCATTGATATTTTGTATCATTTTTTAGACTCATTTCATTTATTTCTGCTCTGATCTTTATTATTTCCTTCCTTCTACTTGCTTTGGACTTTGTTGTTCTTTTTCAAGTTCCTTCTACTATAAATTTAGAGTGTTTATTTGAGCTTTTTGTTGGTTTTCTTTTTTCTTTGTTTTTGAGATGGGCCTGTAATGCTATGAATTTCCTTCTTAGGGTGGCTTTCCTTGTGTCCCACAGATTTTGGATTGTTGTGTCCTCATTTTCATTTGTTTCAGGGTATCTTCTGATTTCTTCCTCGATCTCATCTTTGACCCGTTCATTGTTTAACAACATTTTATTTAGCTTCAATGTCTTTGTGTGTTTTTCAGTGTTCTTCTTGTAATTGATTTCTAGTTTCATAGCATTGTGGCCAGAGAAGATGCTTGATATAATTTCAATCTTCTTAAATTTATTGAGACTTGTTTTGTGTTCTAACGTGTGGTCTATCCTAGAAAATGTTCCATGTGCATTTGGAAAGAATACATATTCTGCTGCTTTGGGGTGAAATGCTCTGAAGATATCAATTAAATCCATTTGATCTAGTGTCTCATTTAAGGCCACTGTCTCCTTGTTGATTTTCTGCTTGGAAGATCTATCCATTGAAGTAAAGGGAGTGTGAAAATCCCCCGCTATGACTATATTTCTGTCATTTTCTCCCTTTATGTCTGTCAAGATTTGCTTTACATATTTAGATGCTCCTATGTTTGGTGCATAAGTGTTTACTAGGGTTATCTCCTCTTGTTGGGTTGTTACATTTATCATCATGTAGTGTCTTTCTTGGTGTCTTACTATAGCTTTGGTTTTAAAGTCTATTTTGTCACATAGAAGTACTGCTACCCCAGCTTTTTTTCCCTTTCCATTTGCATGAAATATCTTTTTCCATCCCTTTGCTTTTAGTGAGTGTGTATCTTTCGATTTGAGATGTATACTTGGAGGCAGCATGTACATGGCCTTGTTTTCTTTTCCAGTCAACTACCCTATGTCTTTTGGTTGGAGTATTTAAGCCACTTACATTTAAGGTGATTATTGATAGATACGTATGTAGTATGATTTATTGTTAGATGGTTTTCTGCTGTTTTTTTTTTCCTTTCTTGTTTTCTTTTTCTTTCTCTTAAAGAAAATGCTTTAACATTTGTGTTAACAAACTCTTTTAGCTTTTTTTTTTTTTTGGTCTGGGAAGCCCCTTATTTCTCTTTTGATTTTAAATGATAGCCTTGTTGAGTAAAATAGCCTTGGTTGTTTTTCATCACCTTGAATATTTCATGCCACTCCCTTCTGGCCTGAAATGTTTCTGCTAAATAATCATATGACAGTTTAATTTGTGCTCCTTTGTAGGTAACTACCTGCATTTCTCTGGTAGCTTTTATGATTCTCTCCTTGTCGTTAAGCCTTATTTTAATTATGATGTGTCTCGGTGCAGGCCTCTTTGGGTACAACTTGTTTGGGACTCTCTGAGCTTTGTGGACTTGTATGTCTTTCTCCTTCACCAGATTAGGGAAGTTTTCAGTCATTATTTTTTCAAATAGGTTCTCAATCCCTTGTATGCTCTCTTCTCCTTCTGGTACTCCCATTATGTGGATGTTATGTTTCATGTTGTCCAAAATGTTTCTTAAGCTCTCCTCATTTTTTTTAATTTAAATTTTATTTTTTAAAGATTTTATTTATTTATTTTTAGAGAGAAGGGAAGGGAGGGCAAAAACGAGGGAGAGAAACAGTGATGTATGAGAGAAACATCAACTGATTGTCTCACACTCCCCAAACCAGAGACCTGGACCACAACCCAGGCATGTGCCCTGATGGGGAATTGAGCTAGCAATATTTTTCTTTGCAGTACAATACCCAACCAAATAAGCAATACCAATTAGGTCTCTTCTCATTTTTTAAAAATCTTTTTTCGTTTTTGCTGCCCTGCAGGATATTTTTCCTACCTTGTCTTTCAAATGGCTGATTTGATCCTCTGCTTCATCTAACATACTGTTTATTCCTTCCAGTGTATTATTTATTTCATCTAGCTCTTCCTCTGGAGAATTCTCTTGTTTTTTTATTTGTAACCTGTTCCTTTGTCTTTCCATTTTGGCTGCTTCTTTGTATTTGTTTCTATGTAGTAGGTAGATCTGCAAAGACTCTGGTGTAGACCTTTGTCAGATGAGACGCTGCTTGGAAGTTGACCGGTTTGGAGCTTTCAGTGATCCACAGCATGTCGCTCCCTCTGCTGGACCTGTTTGTATGCAGAAATAACCAGGCTGTGCACAAGGCCATCTTTTATAAAACCCTGCATAGAGTCAGCTGAAGTCTCCTAGAGCACCCAGAGATCTGCCTTAGTTGTTAAACTAATCAGTATGTAGCCTTAAGCATCCTGACTTAAACTCCACAGGCTGGGGCAGAGTAATTCCTGTGGGCGGGGCTATTGATTCCCCTCAGGCTGGTGCTATTTTCAAAGGACCTGCTCTGCCTGAGAAATATAACTTCTGCAGTGTGGGGAATGACTCAGCACAGGGATCCTTGAGGCTGTTCCTTCAGTCTCTCCTCAGAGTTAATGGCCCCATGCTCGCCTCATGTGTCTCTAGGCCACTCTGCCCTCCCTCTGCCAGAGCCCAGGGTAAGTGGTTGCAAATGAAATTTTGTGCATTGGTCCTTTAAGCGGCTCTCTGAGTTTCCAGCCCTCTCTCCCTGGCAGACAGAAACCCTGTTGTTTTTCACAGCTGGATGTTATCTGGGTTTCTTTCTAGCTCTGGTGCTGTAGGCTGGGGAGTCCAGCTTGGGATTTAGACCCCATACTTGCCCAGAGGAACCCCTCAGCCACTGAAATATCCTTTCAGAATTTCAGCCGCTGCCCACTGGAGCCCAGCCAGCCCTCTCACGCCGCCTCTGCACTCCCTACCAGTCTCATTGTGGTGAAGTGGTTTCTTCTGTCTCTCCTTGGTTGTTAGGCTTCTCTCCAGCGAGTGTTTAGTTGGTTATTCAGGATGATTTCCCTACAATTTAGTTGTAATTCCAGATGGGTCCTGGGAGGAGGTTAGTGTAGCTTCCACTTATTCCCCTGCCATCTTGGATCTCTCTGGATCATATTTGAATGTGTGATTCATCATTTCCACTGATTCCATGGTTCTGGACTTAGTCATATGGCTTTCACAGAGTACTGCTGTGTCACTGTGTGCTCCAGAGGGACCGGGGCTTCACTAGATGAACGAGTTAGTTTCTCTCTCTCTCTTTCTCTCTCTGTTTCTCTCCCTCTCTCACACATACACACTTTATAATATAGAAAAGGAAGGAAGCAGCTTGCAACCTCATTCACAAACAGTAGTCAACAGTTCTTGCTAGTAAGTAGCCTAATTTAACAGCCTCTGGTGATTGTTCAAGTTTATGCAATCAGGTTACCTCAAATTTATTTACAGAACTAATTTTTTCTGAACATCAAAGTACATATTTCTGAAAACAGCTTATTTTTATGTGATAAGAATAAAACTTAGTACTTGGGTGTCAGAAATAAAAATTAAAAGTAAATATCCTTTAAGCAGTCTAACAAATTATTAAGGAAATATAAATGTTTCTGTGTAAAACTGAATAAAATATATAAAGTTATCATCAACATCTATAGTCTAGAGATTAGCACTGTCCAAAAAAATGATGCAAGATATGTATGTGATTTTAAAGTTTCTAGTAGCCATATCAAAACTGTACAAAAGAAACTGGTGAAATTCATCTTAATATAGTTGATTTAATTCAGTGTATCTACAGTGTTATTGTTTCAACATGTAATTAATATAGAATTATTAAGGTATTGTTTTTTATCAGTCTTCAAAATCCAGAGTGTATTTTATGCTTCAAGTATGTCAGCTGCCTTATGTCAGGGACTCAGTGTCCCCTGTGACTATGGATACTATCTCAGACATACTTTTCTACATCGCCGACTCTCAAAATTTAGGGCATCTGAAAGTCAGCTGGGAAATTCATTCAAAGTATAGATTCCAGATTCTCACAGAGAGAGTCTAATTCAATAGGTCAGCGTGGGGTCAGAGAGTCTACCTTTTAACAGATATCCTTAGAATTTTTATGTATGAGATCAGGAGCCCATTGATAAAAGGCTGCTATAGAATCTCTAAGGTATCTTCCACCACCAATTTTATAGTTTCTTGGATTTTTCCGAACTTGCAGTTTGGACATCTTCAGCTTGTAGTGCTTATGAGAGCATATCATTTTGCAGAATATTTGTTTAAGGGAGCATGTTGAATTTCAAATCTTGGGGGACTTTCAGCAAAACCACAGGGCAAACTAGAGCTGAGTGGGGCCATGTTTGTTCTCACATTTCTCTGTGAATAGAGGAACAGATGGCTAGGAGGCACCTTACAGTGTCCCTGAGAGAAACAGTCTGTTGCCGGAAATGAAAAAACACATTTCCGTTGTGATCATCACAGTAGGCTTACAAAATTTTTAAAAAGATTTTATTTATTTTTAGAAAGGAGGAAGGGAGGGAGAAAGAGGGGGAGAGCTACATTGATTGTTTGCCTCTCACACACCTCCATCTGGGAACCCAGCCCACGTCCCAGGCATGTGCCCAGACTGGGAATTGAACCAGCGAACTTTCAGTTTGCAGGTCTGTGCTGAATCCACTGAGCCACGCCAGGCTTTTTCTTTTTTTTTCTTTTAATCTCAATCTCAGCTTTTAAAAAATTCTTCTCATATTCTAAATCATTAGCTTCATATGGTTTATTTTTACTGTTTTATTATCCTTCCCCGTTCTGAATTTCCCCTAGATCCTCAAGCTTCTATTTATTTATTTTTAGAAAGGGGGAAAGGGAGGGAGGAAAACAGAGAGAAATATTGATGTGCTAGAAGAACATCAATTGGTTGCCTCTCTCACACACGCCCCCAGCTGGGGACCTGGCCCGTAGCCCCTGCATGGGCCCTGACCAGTGGCCTTTCAGCACGCAGGGTGATGCCCAGCCCCCCGAGCTACCCCAGTCAGGGTGATCCTCAGGCTTTCGTGCTTTCCTATAGACTCTACCAGATGTCTCATTTTGTCTGATACTGTATTTATCTGAATATGAATGACTGCTAACTATAAAATTCACAATCTCTGTATATACAAATGATTTGTATATAGGTGAAAAACTTTTCTGGAACATTTAAAAATATCAAGCCTCTCAAAATGTTACACGTATATGAGCAGCAGCTTCTGCTGTAAAAATAAATGACAGTTTTTCATTATTTTCCAATTTAAAAGTATTGATTCCATTCACTCATATCTATGAATCATTCTTTCCTAAAATCAAGAAGTCTAAGGACATCTTGGAGAGTATATCCTTTCTTTATGAGAACTAAAGGACAGAGAAAAATATATTTTTCTCCAAGGATACATCATTTGTTGGCATGAATCCAATTTAATCCTCTGCGTGATCAATCATGGCCCAACATATACCTCTAAGCTGTTTTCTTTCCAAAGACATGCACTTTTAAGTAAGGTATGAAATGTTTTTAGCTTTACCAGAAGAGAAGTTGGTAAATATATGCTGTTGAGTCCATCTGTATTGCTCAAGACTCTGAAAAATTTGTTGGTAACTTCGGGAGGGAAAAAATGGTCTATCATTTTTTCCATCACCTTACTTAAAAAGTAAAGGTTTTTTTGGGGGGGGGATTTCAGTCCCAATAACTTATTAGATCAAATTTCTCTATGTAAATTGAGCATATTCTAGATGCAAAGGAACACCACACACATTCCTGAGACTACATGAATCTTAGGACATGGTCCATACTTCCAAGAATATTCCAGTTGTGCTTGCATGCATGCCAGTTCATTTACTTCTTAGGAAAAAACTTTAAAGTAAGTACTACTATTATTCTAACATGGCTGATTGAGAATCGTGGATATAATGTAGCAAAGCTCCTAAGTATTAGAGTATAAACCCCGTATTTTAACTCCAGGCCTGGAACTCTTTCTACTACATCTGGTGAGTATCAGGATAGATGCAAAAACAGAATGTACTGAATTTCAGTATTATTTACATGATTTATCTTAATTTCTCCCATTATGTAGCACATGTTTTTCTTAAAATTACACAAATCCTGGGTTAGAACCAACCTTATCCTTATTTTGCTTTTAAAAATACATGATAGATTACTTATTCTTAGGTCCCCATATAGTCACCTATTATACCTGAAAGATATTTAATGTTACGTTGTTATGCCATCACACACTGACTGGTGAAAATTGGTGTAATTTAGTTCCTGTAGAAAGCTAGTGAGACCCTTACAATAAGGAACTTTTTTAAGTGATATTTCTTCCTGTAATATTAAAAATATCAATTGTTCTACAGTCTGACAAATCAAAGTTAAATGATAGTTAATAACATACCTTGAACCTAGAAAAGACAGAAAGTTACCTTTTCATGTTAGCAGGGAACAATTTCCCAGTCTTTTCAGGCTCCACCCACACACAAAAAAAGAGTGAAAATGAGATCTAAAAATCAGCAATATTTATTAAGCCATAATTGTATTATAGAGACTGTTATTACAGACACAGATTTTATGAGTTGAAAATATTTTTGCACATTAGTGATAGTTCACAGTAACTGAGCTTTATTACTGGTGGATGCTGCAATCTTACATAACTAGACTTTCTTCAGCCTCTTTTCATCAACGAGTTACTTGAAGACTAAAGTGAATAAATTAATAAAGATGGCTATTTAAAGAACAATTACTGGAGACTTGACAGTGGAAGGTAAGGTCAAGATTCACATGAGCAGTAACCTAATTTCTCTCTTTTTTCTATTTTTCTCATTCTCCACTTGATTACAGAGCTTGCTCTCTGTATTCAGGACACGAGGCATTTGAACTTGCTCTTTGTCTCTGCTAGGAAACGCCTCCTCATCCCCTTCTTTGTCTTTGCATGTGGCTGATTTGTAACTTTCTCCTCCAAGGGACAGAGTCTAATCTCTCTGTCTGGTTCCCTTGGATATACCTTTTATACAACCCTAAACCTCTCTTTAGAAAAATGTATCAAGGGCTTACTTTTCTTTTTAATTGTGTGATTATTTACTTTACCTCTAGTTTGGCTACTGAACGTGTGTGCGTCCTTGCAGAGCAGGGTTTCTGTCTGTCTGGGTGGCCAGCGTCCCCCAGGTCCCCCCAGCATCCCTGGAGGTGCCTGGAAAAAATCCTAAGTCGGGGTGGCACCTCTTTGTTGCCCTTGGACCTGTAGCCTTTCTCTTCAGTTGATCGTTTATTATTTAGTTTTGTCACAGCCAAAAGCAGTCTTCACATCGAATCCATACTTCTAGCATCATTTTTAAGTAAAAAATTTTGATTTAAAGGATCTAATTCTGTGTTTTGGTGTCTGACGATTTTAGGAAAGCTGTGGAGTTCAAAGACATGGATTCAGACATTGCCAGGCCTAAAGAATTATTGAAAGACCCAGGAGAAGCTCTCCTAATATTACTTTATTAGGAAGCATGATTAGATAACTTAAAAAATAATACTGACCATAATAAAACAACCATTTAAACATTCAAGAGCCACTAGATCTATTTTGCTCACTGGTTTGTTTTATTGATTAAGTTCCTCTTATAGGTAAGATCATGTGGTATTTGTCTTTCACCGCCTGGCTTATTTCACTCAGCATAATGCTCTCCAGTTCCATCCATGCTGTCGCGAAGGGTAGGAGCTCCTTCTTTCTTTCTGCTGTGTAGTGTTCCATTGTGTAAATGTACCATAGTTTTTGATCCACTAATTACTGATGGGCACTTAGGCTGTTCCAGCATTTTGCTAGTGTAAATAACGCTGCTATGAACATTGGGGTGCATGGGTGTTTCAGGATTCTTAGGGTATAATCCCAGCAGTGGAATATGGCAGGAAAGGAGGAGAAGGGTCTAGTCAAGGAACATGTATGAATGACCCGTGGACATGGACAACAAGGTGGGGACTGACAGTGGGGGGGGGGGCAGGGCAGGGAAGAGCCGTGGGGGAAAGTTAGGACAACTGTAATAGAACAACAATAGAGTTTTAAAAAAGAAATAGAAAAAACCCAAAGTCCATAATAAATAATAAAAACTACAATTTTGTCATTGCAGCTGACACCCTCTATGAAATTTCCAAGAGCACCTTTCCCAATAAGGCCCAATTAATAACTATTCTAAATTTGTTTAATATTTTGTAAGTTTTTAAAAGGTACTTGCACAGATATATGTGTACATATATCTCTTAAGCATATAATATAGCTTTGCACCATTTAAGACTTTATATAGTTACATATTATTTCTATTTTGTATGCACTCTTCAGCACCTTGCTTTTTCACTCAACATTATAATTTTAGGCTCATCTATATGTTCATGTAGCTTTAGTTCACTGATTTTTTTCCTCTGCTATAGAGAGATTTCAGCTATTTACCACTTTAGTATCTAATACAACAGTTTCTATTAATATTCTTGTGAATGTGTTTTTGTGTCTGTATGTCAAATTGCCCTAGGCTATATACCTGGTTGTTGATTGCCTGGGTCACAAGTTTGTTGCACATTGCACTGTGCTGGTTATGTCGAACCTTTCTCCAAAGTGGTTGTACCCTTTACATTCCTATAAGCAGTTCAGTGGATTTATTCTTGCTTCACATCCTGGTCCACACCTGGCATTGTCAGACATTTTTAATTTTGTCAGTCAGTCTAGAGCTATGGAAACAGTGTGGATATATCTTAGTTGAATGATAAAAGCAACTTTCAGAAGACTATGTGCACTGTCTACAAAAACCCTTTTTTGATGATAAATTCAGACCAGAAAGGGATTCTGCCTATTGAAGGCAGAATACAGGTGGGTAGGGTGAAAATGAAAAAGAGGTAGTGGAAAATTTTAGTCATGTCTACAACTTGAATATGGATTTCAATTTATGCTTGTTACATGCATTTGTATAAATAAATATGTAAGTAAGTAAATAATGTCATATGTGTATTAATACATTAAATATGTTACTATGTCATAAATTGTGGAATTTAACTAATCCAATTATGTGCACACAATGACCAAAAATAAATAAATATACAGATAGACAAAGAGAAACATAAGTATGTAGATGGAGGTGTAAGATGCGAAATTGTGTTACATTATTATTTTAATTAGCATTTTCCTATTCATTTTCTTCTTTCTTAAATGCAGATTGATTTTATTTATTTTTTAGATGTCAAAGTTAATTATAAAATATTAAAAAAAATTAAAACCATTCTAAAGTCTCAGCAATTAAACCAACATGACATCAGCACAGAAATAATCAAGTAGATCAATGAAATATAATGAGCATTCTAGAGACAAACGTATATATCTGTCTGACAATATAATATATGATTAAGTTGAGACTTCAAATCAATGGGTAAAATAAGTCTTATTCAACAAATAAGGTGCATGGACCACTATTAGTTGAAATAAAACAAATATGGAGCCCTATTCCACACATTATACAAGAAATATTCAGATGAGTTAAAAATCAATATGTAGAATCTAAGGAGTTTTAGAAGAAAATAGAAGTAATATTTTTCATGATCTGAAGTAAAATATTCAACCCCAGAAGTTATAAAGTAAATATTGACAATATGACTATATTAAACATTTAACTATATAGTAATATACATATAACAGAAGTTAAAGGACAAGGAATAGAATAGAAAAGTATTTGCAACACTTCTAAAACATGGTTAATAGGGTTTTTTTTTGGGGGGGGGGAAAGTTCTACAAACCTTTAATCAATAAATGGATAAAGAATACCAAAAAGTCATTTAAAGCTTTTTTTTTTAAAAAAAGAAATAGGCAATAAATATACTAAAACAGGTTTAGTTTCAACAAATAGTAAAGGGACAATTAAAATAACATCATTGTCACAATCAGATTAATGAGTATTAAAAATATTGGTAATATCAAGTATTGGAACTCTGAAAGGAACTGGGTATTAATAAAAACTTTTTCTTCATCTTAATACAGTGAATCTTTAAAAATGTATTGTTAAATTTGTGATTATCAGATCTGTGAATTACCAGTTGATATATTTTCCCCATTTTTATTGGTTAATTGTTTCTTCATTTGTAAATTTAAAAATATATTTTGGCTATTAATACTTTGCTGTTTATATGTGTGTAAATGTCTCCTCCCTTTATTTCACTCATTCAACAAACATACACTGAGCTCCAATTACGGGCCAGAAAAAAATGTGTTTCTATTTGCTTGGAATACAGGCACAAACGAGGCAGGCACATTCTAAGCTTCATGCAGCATGTATTTTATTTTGGAGTAAAGTGATTTTAAAAAATCAGTGTTTAAGAGAATAAAAAGATAAGCCACATACAGGGTGAAAAGGTTTTCAAAATGTATATCTAGTAAAGGACTGGTATCCCAAAAATGTAAAGAACTCTTAAAAGTTAACAAAAAGAAACAACCAACCCAAATTCAACATGAGTGAAAGATCTGAGCAGACATCCCACCAAAGAAGTTATACAGACAGCAAATAAGCATCTGAAAAGATGCTCAACCTCCTGCATCATTAGGGAATGGCAAATGGAAACAGCAGACACACTGCACATTGATTAGAACGGCTCAGATCCCAAACACTGAGAACACCAACTACTCATGAGCATGTGAGGCAGCAGGAGCTCTCATTCATTGCTGGTGAGAATGCACAGCTACACAGCTGCTTTCAAAATCAGTTTTTCAGGTTCTCACAAAACTAAGCAAATGTAATTTTACCATATGATCCAGCAATCACCGCCCTTGGTATTTAACCAAATGGGCGGAAAACCTCTCCACGCAAAACCTGCACTGGAATGTTCACAGAAGCTTTATCTGTAATTTCTAAAACTAGGAAGCCACCAAGATGTCCTTCGATAGGTAAATGGGTAAACAAACTATGATATGTCTCTACAGTGGAATATTATACAGCACAGAAAGGAAATAAGCTAGCAAGCCACAGAAAGGCACAGAGGAATCTTAAGTGCACAATGCTAAGTACAAGAAGTCAATCTGAAAAGCCTACATAGGATACAATTTCAACTATATGACATACTGGAAAAAAGCACAAAACTACGGAGACAGTAAAAAGATCAGCAGATGTCAGGGTTCAGAGGGAGGGATGACTGGACAGAGCACAGGATTTTTAGGGCAGCGGACCTATTCTGAATGATACTGTAGTGATGGATCCATCTATTACACATTCATCAAAATCCACAGAGTACACAATACAAAGAATATACAATACAAATACAAATATATATTGCATGTATATTATATATATACAATATAAACTAATAACACTTTGGTTAACTAATGTATTGGTATTGGCTCATGAGTTATAACGAATGTACCATATGAATGCAACCAAAAAGAAAGTCTATTAAAAATAAAAACACAAAGGCTGTGATAGGTACCTGAGAGGAAAATGGCACAGCCAGGCTCTTCTTTGCGGGGAGAAGGCTCTGCTGCCGTGTTTCCATAGAATGACCAGGGAAGACCTCCCTGAAAAGAGAACGTGAGAGTGGAGACTTGGAGGAACGAGAGGCTGGGCCCAACAGATGTGGAAGAGTGATTTTGTCAAGGGGAACAGGGTGGGCAATAATATTGAGGTTGTCCTGGGCTTGGAGTGTTTCAGGAAGAGCAAAGAAGTCCATACATGAAGCAGAAGGAGCAAAGTGCAGGGACTAGCTTTGGTTAGAAACACAGAGAGGGGTTAGAACACAGGGATGCATCTGCAGGTAAGACTTGGGCTTTCATTCTGAGTAGAGTCAGAAGCCACGGTCTTGAACAGAGGCCTGCCTGGCCTTGTGTTTTACAGAATCATTCTGGCTGCTGTGCTGAAAATAAACGGTAGGCAACAGAAAGAGATAGGTTTCCATTCAGCAGCTAAATTTTTATTTTTATTAGGATGTGTTTCAATAAAAAATATGTTTTTAATTTTAACCATTTTCTATTGCTACCCTCTAGCACAATTATATATCATGATAACAGATTTTTTTGTCTTGTAGAATACTACATTTACTCTACCTTATTCTTTAGTATCTTATGGAACCCTTTGCTCTTTCATATAAATGAGCTTGTCAAGGACTCTGAAAACCCATGCTAAGATTTCTCCTGAATTTACATTGACCGTGAAGATTAATTTGAGGATAATTTATATTCCTAAACGTGGAGTCGTCTCATCCATGAACAGGCGTTCACATCTCTAAATACTTGGGTCTTCTTGAATAGTGTTAGATTTTTGAAGCACCAAGATGACCTACCTGGACGCACGCACGCTGCTGTGGCCGTCGCCATTGGGGGACAACCTCGGTGAGCTTGGAGCAAGGCCAGGCCTTTGGGCTCTGCATTGGCCTCGGCTCCGCAGCGGAGCACAGGGCCTCGTTGTGCCGGACGCCAGGCTCAGCAGGCGGGATTTTGGTCTTTGAGTTCTTCAGTGTAAGTTGCATGGAAGGATACGCTCCTTTATTCATGTGATTGAGGTTGGTCTCCACAAGCAACACCACTCATTTAACACCTGAAATCCACCCGCTTCTGCCACATTCGCATTCACGGTGGCAGGAGCACAGGTCTCCCCCTGGTGAGATCAGGAAGCGGCGGGTAGGGGTGCGGTGGGGGTCATGCCTTTCAGTCTCCTCCCCGCGGTGTGGCAGCTTGGAGGCTTGACTTATGCCCTAGCACTTCACCAGCGTGATTGCCTGAAGGGCTTGGTGTCACTGGCTCTCCATGCAGCTCCATGGGGGACATTAAAAAGCATTAGTTTTGTACAAATTAATCCTTTCTTCTCAGTTGTCTCCATAGTGGCCATGTAAATCTTTTGTTAGAATGACTTCTGGGTACTTTATAGTTTCATCATTCCTGACAATTTGAAAATATCGAGCAGCTCTGCCAAGCTTTTGTTAATACAAATAATTTGTCTATACACAATTTGGGTTTGTTGTAGGTTGGATTGGGCCACCCCCAAATTTATGTATTGAAGTCCTAGCGCTACCTATATTTGACATGAGGTCTTTAAAGAAGTAAATTAAACAGAGGGCATTTGGATGACTCTTAATCTAATATGATTGGTGTTTTCAACCGGAGAGACGAGGACAGACATACCCAGAGAGGAGACCACATGAAGAGAGGAGGGAAAAAATGGTCAGGGCCAAGCCAAGCAAGACGTCTCAAAGGACACCAGGCCCGTCAATTCCTTGGTCTCACCGTGAGCCTCCAGGGGGTGAGAAATTACATTTCTACCCTTTAAGCCATCTGCTCTATGGCACTTGCGTGGCAGCCCTAGTACAACCACCGCAGACTTCAAACTGAATTGTTTCCTGGATTTGGTTAGCTCACAACCGGTCTGGCGGCACGTGGTGATCTTTAGGCAATCACATAATTTGTGAACAATGGCACTTTATTTCTCTACCATTATGGTTATATTTTATTTCTTTTTCTTACCGAAATATTTAAAACTCTCAGTATAATGGTGAAAGGGATCAGTGAGAGTGAGCGTTAAATGAAACGGTGGTGTGTTTTTATGACTCTGAATGAGTTTGTTATGGATTTTTGATAGATAACCTCTATCAGATTAATGACATCCTTTCAATACTTATTTGATGAGTTTCTTCTTTCAAAATTATGAATGAGTACTTGATTTTATCTAATATTTTTTGATACCAAAGCAAGATATTTCATTTTTTTATTTTATATTCTTTCTGATATTTTAATACCTGGGGAGATACAAGTATTACTTATATGATAGAAAAAGAAGGAAAATGTAGAGTGAATATTTACAATCTCCAACAGGATTTTACAAAACCTAATAAGTGTAGACCAAGGTAATAACAATCTTGTTTGCTCTCTGCAGCCACGACCTTCATTAATTTTATTGATGACATTTATCAAGCCATACAATCCAAAAAACATGCATAGTAAATAACCACTTTAGATATGAAAAATAGAGACATGGAGAATATAATTTTCAAGAATATAACATGATGGAAATTAATTCTCTGTAAACTCTAAAAGGAGGCAACCCCCCCCACATAGATTCTCATTAAAAATGAACAATTGCTCTCATTTTTTAGCTTCACAAACAATTGTGAAGTTTGCCTTATTTTGCTTTTTTAATTTTTACTTTTTAAAGAGATTTTGTATTTAATTTATGTTTAGAGAGAGGAGAAAGGAGGGAGAAAGAGAAGGAGAGAAACATCAATGTGTGGTTGCCTCTTGTGCGCCCCCTGCTGGGGACCTGGCCCACAACCCAGGCATGTGCCCTGATTGTCAATCTAACTGGCAACCATGTGGTTTGCAGGTGGGTGCTGAATTCACCTGAGCCACACAAGCCAAGACCATTATTTTGCTTTTTTAAAGACAAATTTCCCAAGTAGAGGAACATTGTTTTACTTTCATGTGCAGGTGATCATGTGTCCTAAGTCATTCCTGGGCAGTGCTTATTTATAGGTTTATGTTACTGTGTCCACGGTTTTCCCAAGGGAGGAGATATAAAATATAATTGGTCTAGGTCAGGACTGGCCTTGTTCTTTACATCCACACCTGAATTTAACTTCACCTTCACTTCTACAAAGTCAGTCATTTCCCTTCAAGGTATACACAGGACACTCCCATGGGACACGCGTCTGGTTTTCTGGGTCTGAGAAGAGCTTTAAATTGGTGCATCTGCCAGATATTTTAGCCGGTTTTGTTTACTGTATAAATTTGGCATCCAGTCAATCACAGACCATAAAAGAGGGCACTCTGAGGAGGAAAATAAAAAGAATTGTAATTTCTCCTTAAATCTTCCAACACACATTTTTAGTGCGCTTTAAAGTGGGCAGGCTAGTGAGATCATGCCAATAACAAGTCCTCGTTTTACACGGGTGCTGAGGAAGGAACTCTTCCACGCTCACCCGTCCTGTCTCACACACTGCCAGAGTCATCTCTGCGAGGGATGTTTTTCTGCCTGATCACAGGCTCGAAGCTCAACAAGTCTGTTCGAGCCCTATCACTTCACAACAGGAAAGATATTGGCTGACACATTCACCGCTTCATAAAATGTTACCACAGCTAGAAATATTTTCATTTTAGCATTTTGTGATTCATCTAAAAAAAATCATAATCATGAGAGTTTTAGTAAGGTAATTTCTAAGACAAATTGAAAATCTCTACATGCATTTTATGTGTATGCCTAGGTCTGTCCAGAAAGTATCCAGCCATGCACTATGAAAAAGGGAGAAATTTATTGAAGAAGATACGAGACACAAGACACGTTGTACATAGGACAAGGATGCCTCAGTCCTCTTTAAAGGAGGCACCTTGAGACCTCACAGAGTTCTCCCAATCACCATCTGCTGCCCCATCTTATTTTTCTGAATCTCATAAACAGTCTGAAATCTTTTCCCTTTCAAAGGTAATTTCAGTTTTAGGAAAAACCAGAAGTCTTCAGGGCGGCAAATCTGGGCTGTAAGGGGGCTGGGTCACCTGGGTGACTTGATGTTGTCTCAAAAAACTCTGCAGGAGATGTGATGCATGACCAGGCATTTTGTCATGATGAGGCTGCCTGTTACCAGTTAGTTGCCCATAGCTGCAGCCTTTTGAATCGTCCAAATAGTTTCTGTGGAGGAATGTTCAAGCTTAACACAAAATCTGATGCAGTGCATTGTTCTACTTGCTCAGCCATTTTGAATGCGACAGCCACACAGTACAATTGCTCACTCAATGGCATCTAACACCCCCACTGAATAGTACAGTGAAGGCGTCATTGTTCACACATGTGTATTTCAGTCCACTCTTGTTGGCTGTTAGGTTACATTGATGTTGCCCAAACCATACTTGTTATATTAACAATGGTTGAACTTTTTCTGGACAGACCTCATATATTTATAGTATAACTGGCAAAAAAAAAAAACTTGTTAAAAATAGGAAAATTGGTATATCTGCTATTAAAATTTTCATACCAATGACATAGATTTCATTAACTACTTTTTTTTTTCAATTAAGAAGGCATTTCTTGATATACATAAATGCCTGTAGCAATAGAGTTCAGAAATCTGAAATATAGGCAAACATAGTAGATTTCATTATTGGCCCTAAATCTTCAGACCTTCCTGCAAACCGCCCCCCCCCCCCCCGCCCCATTGTCATGCCCCACGGATGGCTTGACTTTGAACTTAAGCATGTGACTGGCACTAGCTGGTGGTAAGCAGGGAGAAGTGACAGTGTGACAACCGTAGGCTTCAATTTAAGAAGGTCTTTCATGCTTCCGCTCTCTGTCATAGGCTTGTGACATTGCAAAGGGAACACATTCCCTGGCCAGCCTGCGAACCCAAGGAGGGTGGGAGACCAGGGGGAACAGAACCGCACCCACCAGCGCGGGACACTGCAGCCTGCGTCAGGGCGGCCGGCCCAGCTCACGCTGATGGCCGCAACTCAGCAAGTCTATGAGGACAGGGGTTGCTGTATGCCACTGAGACGTTGTGAAAATTATTTTGGATAGCACTATCTCGGGCCAGCAGAAGGCGAAAGGCATATGTTAACACACTATTAGCATCGTTATCACCCTGGGTTGGAGTATCTTACTGTATTCGTTTGGGTTAAGAAGCCAGGGCACCCTTGATGGGGCTGGGTGGGTACATTCTCAGTAGAGCATAGGGTGGGCCAAGGGACCCACACTCATCGTGGTGATTCCTGGGAGCTCCGAGCGGAGAGCGAGTGGGATAAGGACCCTTGGCAACTAGAGGAGAAAGCATCCTGGAACTGAAGGGGGTAGAGACACAAATACACAATTGCCACCAGCATTTTCAGAGCTGCATGTTTCTAGTTTAGAGAGCTCTTTGAGTTGGATAAAGTATTTCTATAATAAATGCTATTATAAGAACAGAAAAGCAGAGTGAGTTCATATCATAAATTATTTCAGTTTCCAATGTACAATCTACCTTCTGATGTATTGAGAAATGAAAAATAATGGCAGGTGCTGAGGTGAAGCTGCTGCCTACTTAAAAATCATGTTCAAATCAGTATCGCAATTGATTTATGAAAAATGCCTAACCTTGTTCAATTGCCTCCATTTATTTGAACACTTTTCAATGTTTACGGAGATGAATTTTTTGGATTTTTTAACATCAAAACCTTAGAAATATTGGGCCAATATTTTAATGGCCTTCTCATTTTTAATATATTTCTAATTTTATATATTCATCAATCCTATGAGTCTTCAAATTATAGTAATTTTTCATTCACTTTAATTTTTAAAAATTTTAAGAGAAATAAAACAAAAAATAAAAACAAGTTATTTTAATGAACTTTCAGCATCTTATTACAGTTACAAAAATATGAAGGCTAAGTTCTATTAGCTACATAGAAAAAGTCATTATTAAGAAAGGAATTTATATAAATGTAATCCAACAGGGTACATTTGTGTAATCAAAATATCTTGAGAAAGAGCTATTGATCATTTGAATCCAGCATTGATCAAGTATGGCAATGGTACATATTATTTGCTTGCAATTGTTTGTGCTTTCTACTAATTTCAGTAAGTTGTTGATTAATTTTTAGTAGGATTGACTTTCAACAAAGACTTGCAGTCACAAATTTCTGTGAATGAATATAATATACACTGAGTCTGCAGCCTTATTTGAGATTAATTATTCTAATATAAGTGATAAATCAATCTATTTTAAACTGTAACTAAGCCTTTTCTAAGTGACGACAGTTGTTGAGCTGGTAGTAAAATACACTAGGCATCAAAATTTCTCAATGGCTGATGGTGAGCATGGAATTTTTGTCTCATTTTCTATTTAAATATGAGGTTGCTACTTCAATAAGTCATATTTTACTGGAAGCTACTTGCACTGTTTTAAATCTATCAAAGGATGGAAGAGTTGGCAAAGGCCATTTTTCACAGAGCAATACAACTGAGTACGTCACTATCAATCCATTCCACTTTCCAGAGAAGAAGGTATTTTATTTTAACTTTTCTCTTTCCATATTTATTAACTAAATTTATAAAGCGTTACTTCTATTATTTTTCAGCACCTACCAAAAACCCAGAGGACCGTAGCTAGAATTTGGCAACGTGGACATTTGGTCGAGTGCGAGGATCGAGGCTTCCCGCCTCCCAGGCATTCCATCCTCCAATGGATAAAGGTTCGGTGACCGGAACCCTTCACCTGTTCATCTTCAGCATTCCCTTTAAACTGCAAATCCCACCAGCCAGAGAAAGGGTTGTTCTTTCTTAACCACAGAAACGAGGTTGAGTGTAGAGAGCAAGTGTGCAAGGAGTGAACACAAATGGGAACATTTTACAGCAGAATGAGGACAGGAGAGATTGCAGTCTCTCGGCGAGGAGTACTTGGCAGCCAAGAGAGAGCAGGAAGATCTCACGGTGGAGGAAGAGGCCTCCCAGACAAGGCTCTTTTATTCTCCTTTTTGTTTCCGGTGGACCTGGAATGCTCTGACAGAGAGAACCTGCAAGATGTTTGCACTGACTCTTGATTAATCTCTTTCTTCTAAAAGTCAAGTGTTACAATAACACTACTCTGTTTCGGGTTTGAGTGCCTTAACTCTTGGTAATTGAGGTTTGTGGTTTTGTTCCTTGTCCCGATATTTGGTAACAGTGACTTTTCCCTTGGTGACCATTCGATTCTCTGTATCAATTCATTAGCAGAGATTTTATTTACACCTCGCTCTCTTGTTTGTTAAATATATTTTGTTCCTGCCATGTTTTTTGCTCTGAATATGGTCATGATCAGATATTTCTTCAACTGAGAATTTATACTAGTTGATAATTGATTAATATCAGATTGTAAGAGACAGAGCTTCAAGTTCTGCAGGACAAACAGTGAGATTTCTTTTTATCTTCTGGTATTATACCATATTAATGCCATTCAATAAGATGATGTCTTTTATAGACAAAAAATAAGCAAAAAGTCTATAAGTAGTTATTTTTTAAGTATTCTTTTTAGAAGCATGACATCTAGCCAGCTGCTACTTCATTAAAAAGACAAGTGATAAATATATTAGTAAAACCTTCTAAAGACTATCAAGGTCAAATATAGTCCTAGAATATTCCAGTTTTGGCGTAAATCTTAGGGATAGTGGCAACATTTTAGGGGGAAAAACAGATGCCTTATAAAAATACTGATACCTGGGCCTCTCACAGACAAATCAATGGGATTCTACAGAGGTGAAGTTCGATCATCTCTGTTTTTAAAAAGTTCCCAGTAACTTACTTTGCCCAGTGGGGACTGAGTATCACTGCAACAGAGTCACAAGAATGGGGTATGTCGTAGATCCTGTCAAATTCCCTGTTATTTATAACTTGCTGATTTCGAACTCCCCCAATGTACACCCAGTTTAGTAGAATAACAATTTGTCATCCCATCTGTGGGGACACCCATCAATTTTCCTCAAAGGAAAATTGTATCTTTTGGGTTCATTTTAAATCCAGAGGATCATAACAGTATTCTATGAATGGGAGTCAGGAAATGTTAAACGTTCTAAAACACAACCTTGACCCTGTTAAATGTTCTGTCAAGTATAAAATTAAGAAAAAAATATCCTTCACAGTGGCTGCCAACTACCAGGGACTCTAACTATATAATTTTTCTAAAATCCAGATAGATGTGAACCTTGACCTTGAAAATAACTTAATGATTAAAAATATACAAGATTTGTGGATTACAAAAATGAATACTTTAGTGCAAATATCAATTAAATTATTACGCTAGAATTTTTAAAGTTGGAAAATGTTCCAAGAAATTAATTTGACGCTTAATAAAATAGACATTTTGGAGAAGGTTTTTCAACTTGTATTTCAAAAGGCAATTTGTTCTTGTTAATTGACATTTTAAACTGTTGGCTTTATTTTCTCTTATAGCTTTGAAATGCTATTCCAGTGTTCTGCTGCATTCATTTCTATCATTTTTTCTTCTACTTACCTGCCATTTCCCTCTTATTGAATCGTTTGTTCCATACTTAAATGGGAAATACTTGAAGTTAATATTGTAGTGGATCATAGTTTAGAAGACATTCTAAATGCAAAATGCAATTAAATTAATCAAACATTTCTTGAAAAAAATTACACGATAGGTTCTTTACTAGTGTCCACGAATTCCAAAGCACTAAGGGGCTCAGAATATAGCAAGGAACATAGACACAGCTATGCCCAGTGAAAATCAAACACGTGCGTGTGTGTGTATGCACACACACACACACACACACACACTCACACACATATAGGTGGGCTTCTGAGAAATGGATAAGCATAGTTTTTTGAGGAGTAGGAAAGGAGTAAAGGGAACAATTGATTTTATCTGAAAATTTAAGACACCTGACTTCTTATGTGTAAATTAATGAAAAATTTACCACATGGTTAAATTAGTATATTATTCTGGAGAGTAGAAGGTAAGAGAAGAATTCCCAGTAGCGAGACTGTCCAGAGCCACAGTAAAATGTGTTTGGGACAAATAATGAAACATGGATGGACTAGTGAGTATGCCAGAGTAGTGGCTGAGTGGGTAGAGGTTTTTCTCCTTCTCCTTCCCTCTCTCCATCCTTTCCTCCCTCCTTCCATTCTCTCCCTCCTCTTTTAATTTCCATGTGAAAATTTACTTTGGAATGTTCCACTATAAACATTGCAGCAGAGATGTGTGTTTGGAGTGTGGGTTAGAGTATCCATTTATTCCTGAAGGACAATGACTTCTATTGAAAATGTCCTAAACAAGATTCTACTCTTTGGAGATATTCAAACAGAAGTATCCAAATCTATATTAAGGGGTTGATTGATTAGCATTAGATATATTAGAAAACATTTTCTTTTCTTTGATGAAAGTGAGCGGTGTTTCAGACACGTGGTTGGCTAGCAAGACTGCAGGTGCCCCGCCCCCTGCATCAACCAAGCTTAGGAGGCCGGCAAGTCCTCGGGCTCACAGGGGACTCCTGACTGACTCGGGTAAAATGACTCCTATAAGAAAATATTTCTGCGTCAGCCTCAGCACGAACATCTGAGGCAAGGTGTTTACCTGAGGACCAAGTGGAGTTTTCCAGACCTTACCAAAGCAGACACTGTCATTTGCATTTTATTTTGTGTGCTTGTTAATAAATTTTAGTGATTCAACTGTATTCGTTCTAACCCTTGCTTATATCTCCTCAGATCCCTTGGTAGGCATTTTATGGGCAAGAGCTACATGTGACCACACTGTATATATGAACCTCTACTCATCAAAGAGCTTGCTGCTTGCTGATTTTCCAGTTTGACTCAGGGCAGGCCACAGCGTTGTCTCTCTTCCTTCCGACTTTCTTTTTTTCTTTTTTTTTTCATTTATTTCTCTCCTTTCCTCTCTTTCTGCTCCATTGTTTATTATTTGTTTATTGAGGGCTTGCTCTCTTCCCAGCTTTGGACAAAGCACTAGGTAAAACTCCCATAATTCATATCTTCACCCAGTACACGGAACAAAAGGACTCCTTGCCTGGCCACACAGGGTGCCCTGGTTAGGAACGTTGTGCCTCCTGATGGGCGTTTTGTTTCTCTGTGATCGACGCGGGACCCCGTGGCCACGCTTCTGACCCTTCAGCCAGATATGCTACAGCTTTCTGTGTTTGTGACCACTCCCTGGTGCATGAAAACTGAAAATAGATCATGATAAAATAATACAAACATGCTTTGGTGCAAGATACTTAGATCTGCCCTGTGATGTCAATTCAGAGTAGACACTAGGATTTATCCAGCAATAGGGCAGGCTGGGAAGGCAGCTCGGTGAGTGATGTTAACCTGGGCTGAGTGACAAGATCCCTTGCTGAGATGACAAGGCAGGCAAGCTATAGGCACAGGCACCCAGGGGTCCAGAAGAGTGGAGAGATCAGAGTCCAGGGGACCCAAGCTGCGGAATATGTAATGTGACGTCAGTGTGACAAGTCCAAGTCATGGTTCTAGCTAATTAGAAACCGAGCCCCACTCCAGGGCCTGGGGCTGATCCTCAAGTGCTGAGCTGCCTTCGGGGTGGCAGTCGTCACCTCCCCATGTAGAACGGGGAACCCCCCATGCAGTGTGGCTGGTGGCCGGCTCGGGCTATGAGTCTGTCGAGGGAAGAAGCTACATGTTGATTGCTTTTCAATGAAACCCAAAGATATTCAAACGTGTTTATTCAATACTACAATACTAGTAGTCAATGGTGAGAGAGTCTCCGATCCTTAAACTGGAGACATCCTGTTTTGGGGTGTTACTATTTTTTTAAGTTTATATTTCCTTGCTGTTGTGGACTTTATGAGAATGGCGTGAGCAGCGATTGTATGATGGGTTCACGTCAATGGCCCGCTGAGGCACTTCCTGCCCCATGTGTGTGGCAGTGTTCGCATGTTGCCTCAGGGATTCGAAGTCTTCTTTGGTTCATTTGGCTCACTGTGCTCTCTGGGAAAGGCATCAGGGGAAAACAGCAACAAAGAATGAAAGATTATGGAATTTTGTACAGTACTTAAAATTCAGACTCCCTCCTGGTCTATAGGAACCTCTGATTCTCACATTGTGTTAAGACTAAATGCGCTGTACCTGTGATCTGCTCTTCCTTCTATATTATTTGCTATAGTTTATCCATGTTCAAGTTGTTTTTAAATTTAAAATATCCTTAAAAATAAGTCCAACTATATCCCACTGATGGTGAAACTGTTTATGTCGTATTTCAGAGGTTATTGTGTACAATCATGTGAGTAACATGTATATCTAACGCTTGTGCTACCTGTTTGATGCCTTCAACAAAAATATTGAACAGATAAGTCAGGAGTAGAAAATATAGTTGGACTTTTACTCTCAAGCATCTAAGCGCCTGTTCTTGACAAAACTTTCTAGAGTGCATGTCAACATTCTTACCAAGGCGCTTTCAGCTGTACCGATTGCTTCAGTGCCTGTTCTTGGAAAAAACTGTCACTCTTTACTGATTGGTCTCATCACCCTGAAGACACTCATCACACATACTGATGGCCTTAAACTCTTCTCCTTTTGAGTTGAGGGATAGAGAGGGACCAGACTGAAAAGACGGGAGAGGGCTCAGCAGCACGCTTCGTGGGGGAGGCAGCATGCAGGGCGAGAGCGGGGTACAACGGGCGACCGTGCTGGGAAGTTACGGGGACGGGCTGCTGAGTGGTCGGTGTGTGCAGTGAACAATTCCGCCTGAGAGCACTCTGAGCGGCAGCTCACCACCCCCTTCCTCAACCTTTAAAGCTGTAATTTAAAATGAAAAAAAAAAACCAAAACCTTGAGAAGGGTGCTTATTAGAACAACACTCAGATACAAAAACAGACTTTAAAAATCAGTGGAAGTATTGTGTTCCTCCTGCAGAATAAAGATAAAATATCTTAAATAAACTCAAGGCTTGTTAAAAACAGATTTATGTCAGATGTGGCTTTCTTTTCAAAAAAGAAACGTCTTTTCTATATAATCACACTGACAGGAACATTAGTCAGACTGAAATCAAGCCGATTAAATGTTTCTTTATGATGCCCTCTTTCAGTTTTGTTTAGCTAGTTATGCATGTCCTGAAATAGTTTAAATTTTCATCTGTCACTTTAATAATAGGGTTTGATGATGAAGTTCAATCAGCAAATATCCCAAATGTGTTTTGACTAAATCATAAAAGTAATCTCCAATTTCTATAATTTTGAGATTCCTTCAATGCTATTAATAACTATTAAATAAAACTAGTTATTTAATTCAGTGGTTACTTCTAATCATTTAGAACATTTAAAGGTCATGAATTTAATATCCTGCCCTTGGGAAATAAAAGCCCCAAACTTGAGAAGTTCACTCAGCACATTTTAGTGAGACTTGTCTGCAGGCTCCATGCGCTATTAGAATAGAAGGGCTCAGATCTCTGTATTAAGGATGTCAGCATTTCCACTAAAAATAGCCGAAGTAAGGAGTTTAACTAGAGTCCATCATTATATTGCTTTAGTTAGAGGTCCTCAGGCTTAAATACTGTGCTCAAATGTAAGTATCCTGGGTATTTCATTGCTTCAATTAATGAACATGTTTAAATACAGAATTTTATTTCATCTGCTAAATTACGTCTCCATTTGTACATTGTCTTCTCTTTAATGAAATGACCATATTGTGCATCTTTAGAGTTGAGGGCTTTTCTGTCTTAGAAGAGTTGTGTGTATGTGTGTTTTGGAGCAGGATTATATGGAGGAACTTTGGAACAAAGCTTAGTTGCTTCAAACTTTGAGATCTTTTGGTAACCTCTCTCTCTAAAGAAAAAGCCTAGAGGAGATTTAACACTAGAGGGCACTAGAGCCTCTTCTAAACTCTCCTGCCTCTTGGTCAAGCTGTCTCCCAGTTATCATTCACTTTCTCTTCTTGAAATCTTCAGGGGACAGTGGTCCTCTTTATGCTTGGTTAGTAGATCTGTCTGTCAAAGGGCCAGTCAAAAGTCCTGCGTGTCCAGGACAAGACACACACAATGAACTGCAAGAGAAGCCGCTGCATCCCTACACATGGGGACAGCTATGTCTCTGGCATTTTATTTTTTAGTAAAAGACATGAACCTTAAATAAGATGTTTCCAGACATGACCAATGTAATCCACCAATGGCAAGTTTAAACTGCCATTTTCTCTTAGTCATATGTCTAAAAGTGACTTATGGTGAAAACCTACATTTAACAAAAATGATTTTACTCCACAACTCCATGGTGATGTGGAAAGCTGAAACTGCCTATAAGCCTTTGCTTCATTCTCAGATCAGTGCAAAGCACTTTAGTAGGATTTTCTCTTCTAATTTTGTATAACAGTCCTATACTTTTAAATCTGTTGTTTCTTCTACTTAAAGATAAGGAAAAGGAGACTGTGGAAGTGTAAGTAACTTGCTCAAAGACAAAATAGTTAATAAGGGAGAGAATGGGTCCGGAGGCCAGGCCTCTGTGGCACTAGCGTTTCCTTAATTGTGATTTATCATCCTTGAGACATTTGGCTCATATCCATCTACTTCGATTTAAAATAGCCCCTTCTTTTCAACACGTCAGACCACACGTCTTGCTTCTGTTTAAAAACAAACAAACAGGGTTATCATTGTTCAAAAAAAAAGATCTGTACAGCTAGAAAATATAATGTGTAATACATTTTGTAATTCTGTCACTTGAATGAATATGTGTTACTTCAAAGAGCCTAGTGTACATGAAAAATGTTTGTTGCATACAAATTATTTCTGTATATTCCTTGTCTAATCAATCACCGAATGGAGCACTATGATAGGTCAAACACTGTGAAGGATATACTAGCATAAAGCACCACTTCCAATGTCCTCAAGAGATAACTAGTTAGAAATACACATGCAATATATGCATATATATGAGGTCTGTCTATAAAGTATCCAGCCATGTACTATGAAAAATATTTATTGAAGATACAAGACACGGGATAATGATGCCTCAGTCCCCTTCAAAGTTACGAGCTTCTGGAGGAAATCTGGTCCATTGGTAGCAGTTTGAGTCAAGTAGCAGAAGCCACCAAACAAATTTTGCCACAACACCTTTCATGCCAAGATCCTGCATCAAAATCTCGGACACAGTTGTTTTTGGAATCCCCAGATCATCTTCTGGTTCTCAAACTGTCAGTTGCTGGTCTTTGTTGATTGCATCTGGTACATGTTCAGCATTCTCAGGTGTTCTGCTTGTTGCAGGCCTTTGAAAATGTTTCAGTAGACTCTCAACCGTCTTTGAAGTATTTGTGACACACTTATATTTGCGCTACACTCGTTGCATCGTCTCCAAAATCCGTCTGAATCATCTGAATAGTTTCCATGGAGGCATGTTCAAGCTTAATGCAAATTTTAATGCAGACTCATTGCTCTACTTGCTCAGTCATTTTGAATTTGACAGTAGACATGCCACACAGTATACATGTTCATTCAATGGCATCTACCACCCCTACTGACTAGTACAGTGAAGTTGTCACTGTTCACACATGCGCATTCCAGTCCACTCTCCTTGGCAGCCAGGTTACATTGATGTTGAGCAAACCGTTCTTGTTATAGTAACAATGGCTGGACTTTTTCCAGACAAGGTGGGGCAAAAATAGGGTTACAGTTGTGAGTGCATGAAACAGTTTATTTTTGTTTTGTTTATTAATTATTGCGCCAATTTTCATATGAACAACTGTAAACCTATTTTCGCCACACCCTGTGTATATAGATATAGTTAACCAAATAAGTGACGCATAGTTACCTTGTTTGAAATCTTTCTTTCTTCATTCTTTGAGGTCCCACCGTTGCTTTGTGATTCTTTCTTTGGCCATCTCAGGCTGAAATCCTAATGTCGAGTTGTAAGAGTCCTTCATATATCCTGGATACTAGATCTTTCTCAGATATATTAATTGCAGATATTGTCTCCTACTGTTTGGCTTGTCTTTTCACTTTCTTGATGGTGTCCTTTGATGTACAGCTTTTAATTTAATGAAATGTAATTTACTTACTTTTTTGTCCTTGTGAGTTCACTGTCATATTTGAAAAAGCATTGCCTATTTCAAAGTCATAAATATTTTTTCCTATTTTTTCTAACAGTTTAGTAACTTTAGCTCTTTTATTTAAGCCTATGATCCATTTCATTATTTTATGCATGTGGCATGAGGTAGAATTTCAACTTCATTCTATTGCAAGTGGATAGCCAGTTTTCCCAGCCACATTCATTGAAAAGATTGTTCTTTCCTGAATAATTTTCTTGGCACTTTTGTAGAAAATAAATTTACCATAAATGTAATAGTTTATTTATGACTCTCAATTTTATATTTATCTATATGTGTATCTTTATGACAACACTGTTTTGTCTAGATTACTATAGTTTTGTAGTAAATTTCCAAATTGGGAATTATAAATCCTCCAAATTTGTTCTTCCTTTCCATTACGGCTTTTGCTATTTTGGTCCCTTAGATTTCCACATGAATTTTTGGGTCAGCTTTTCAATTTCTGCATGTGGCAATGGGGATTTTGACAGGGACTGTGCAGAATCTTTACAATGATTTGGAGACCATTGCCATCTTAACAGTATTAAATTTCCCAGTCTACAAACTTGAAATGTCTTTTCATTTATTTAGGTTTTCATTTTTTTTTCCAATGATTTTCTGTAGTTCTCAGCATATAAGTGCTGTACTTTGTTAAATTTAACCCTAAGTATATTTTGGATGCTATTTTAAAAGGAATTGTTTCCTCAATTTCATTTCCAGTTTAGTCATTGTTAGTGTAAACACTACAATAAGTTTTTGTTTACATTTTTGTATACTTTTTTTGTATTCTGTAACCTTGCTGAATTCATTTATCAGTTACTTTTTTTGTAGATTCCTACACACAAAATCATAACATCATGAAGAGAGAGAATTTTATTTATTCTTCTCTAATCAGGATGCTCTTTTATTTTTTCCTTATTTTTCCTGAAAAGAACTTTCAAAACAATGTTAAATATCAGTGGCAAGAATGAACATTCTTGTCTTGTTCCTGATCTACATAGAAAGCATTCAATCTTTGACTATTAATTATGACATTAGCTATAGGTTTGTTGTCAATGGTCTTGTCAGAGTGAGGAAGTTCTCTTCTATTTCTAGTTTATTGGGTGGGTTTTTTTTTTATCATGAAAATGTGTTGCATTGTGTCAAATGCTCTTTTCTGCATCTATTAAGAAGGCTGTGTTTTTCTTCCTTTATTCTATTAATATGGTATATTATATTAATCTATTTTACATGTTTAACCTTTCATTCCTAGGATAAATCCCACTTGGTCATGGTGTATGGTGCTTTTTACCTAGTGAAAATTTGATCATATTTTGTTAAGAATTGTTGCATCTATATTCATAAGGAATGTTGGTCTATATTTTCTTTCCTTATGATGTCTTTGTCTGGTTTTAATGTCAAGGTAATATTAATGCCACTAAATTATTGCAGTAGTGTTTCCTCCCATTCTATTTTTTAGAAGAGTTGGTAAAAGGGTGGTGTTAACTCTTCCTTAAATGTTTCATAGTATGTCCAACTCTCTATTTCCCCAAGCAGGGTAGCAGAGATTTTTTTTGCCCTTACTGAAGGGCTTCACTAACATTTGACACACATAAAGCTATACCACACAATATGCTTTTGTATCTTGTATTATGTGCATATAGTGTGAGTGAAAACTCTGAGAGGTTCAGCAACTCTGTTTAATGGGTGCTATCAGCTTGCCGATTTGGTTACAGTGTAGGTCTGGTAACACCGTAGGTCACTTTGCTCACTGCCATTAGTTGCAGCAAGGAACACTGTGGAATAAAGGAACCTACTGGCTTTGTTCCTCAACTTCACTGCGTTAAAGGTATAGCATCTGTCTTTGGGGATGGGCTCTCAAGCAAACCAGAGAATTTCGTTAAGGCGCTTAAATATATATATATTTTTTTCAGTCAAAAATGAGGATTTAGAAAAGAGTGTGAAGAAGTAGGGTAAACCTGCAGAACAAGGGGAGGAGAGGTTACCGCTGCAGAATGACAAAAGGAGGGAGAGGGAGAGCAAAGCAAAAACATGGCGAGAAGCTAGAAACCAGAGCAACTATAACAATAAAGCAAAAATGTGAATCTTGAACACTTTAAAAACTAAGGATGAAGTTAGCAGTAGCAGGTTTTGCAAGTCTAGGAAAAAGAATTAAGGAAGACAAAGGAACTAACAGTTACAGCACGTACTGAGACCAAACAAATATTTAGAATTTACTGTGCCAGGTCCAGTTACACTGCTAAACACCTTGTAGAGATAATTTTATTTGATTCCCTTAGTAAGCTATTGAGTATATATCATGCCCCGCCCCAGCCCCCCTTCTATAGACCAGAAAGTTTTGGTAGCTTCCCCGGAGTTACGCAGTCCCGAAGTGATAGAGAAGAAATTAAGCTCATATCTTACACAATATCAATGCCCATGTTGTTCAGAATTTTGTCAGTGGTTTTCCGCAAAGGCACTACCACCCTGCAGAAAATATTTTGCAAATTTTGGGGGGGGTCAGCTTTTATCACAATGAGGGGAAGGCATGTTAATATTCAGGGCAGAAAAGCGCAGTACAGAAGTTTCCGTGGCATTGCTGTCGCCGATATACCACACCTCCCGCAGTCTGTGACAACAGTCTCCCATTAACGATGATCCAGCTGAACGCATGTGACTATTTCATTATGTTTTCTGGAACAGTATCTTAGCTACCATTACAAATGAGACTTGGCAGCTGAATCGACAGAAATTTATTTTCTCACACATCTGGAGGCTAGAAGTTCAAGTTCAATGTGCCAGCGTGGCCGGGTCCCGGGGAGGGCTTCCTTCCCGGCTTATTTGTGGCCGCCTTCTCTCTGTGTCCTCACACGGTGGGGAGAAAGCAACCTGTCTCTCCTCCTTTTCTTAGAAATCCCTCCATCTCATCAAGATAAGACACAACTTTTAGGACCTTATTTAATCTCAAGTACCTTCTAAAAGCCATGTCTTCCAATATAGACACAGTGAGGGTTAGGACTTCAACATAGGAATTTGAGGGGGACCCAATTCAGCCCTTAGCAGGTAGTCATAGTTGAACATTTAGACATTAAAAGACATGCTTTGTAATATAGTTCTTTTTCTTTTCCTTCTCTGTGGTAGTATTGTTAGATATACTATGTTATTTTTTTAAGTGTGTGTGGTACATTTCTCTTCAAGATAGTAAGAGGTGAATTTAACAGTAACTATTATAAAAAGGAGGATTTGAGTGTGATCAGTCTGTTATGAAGTTACACCTAACAAGGGTCTGAGTTGTTTATATCTATTATCATCCTTTATTCCCATAAAAATCCTGGTAGGGTAGGTGCTATTTTCTTTATTCTATTAATGAGTATTTGAGAGTCGTCAGAGTTGGTACTTACTCCAGGACACAGGTCCAACATGCGACACATCACAATTCAGCCTAGGTCTGTGGGCGCCGCAGTGCAACCTTGTTCCTCAACATCTATCGATGTCAGTCCTTGCTGGAGGGAAGAGAGACAGAGACTCAAACCTGTCGACGCCAGCTGTCACCCTCTGTGGGGGGAGCAACCGGGGGCCCAGACAACACTCTCATAAGAATAAACTTTTTATAGATTTTGTTTCTAAGTAGCAGTGCCTGGTTTATAGAAGTTTTTACTAAATTTTAGTTATAGTCTTAATTATTAAATATTGTATTAATATTATTATTCCAAAAAACATTTCTTTATGGATTTGTACTGCTGAATGAACAATGGTTGATACCCATTGACATCACACAAATAAATCTAGGCATTTTAGACATAAGTGGTACATTCAAAAGTTCTTGAATTCTAATTTTGCGACTTGGAGAAGTTAGTTCTTGTTTAAGGTACAAAAGTGAGTCTATTTCAGACCTATCATGATAATGTAATAAGTGCCTTAATATAAAATAACTATTGGATGAGATGTGATCTAAATTCCTCTCACCAGTTGTAAAATTCTTTGTGCCTAGAAAATCAGTAGAATGTTCTGTCTCACCTCTATGGAGTTTCAGTCACCATTATTGATAGGCAGTGGTTATATAACCTTTTAAAGCTAGGATTCAGAAACAAGAGCAGAAAAATAATTCAAAAATTATTTGTTTAATATTTTCTCTCTATCACTAGAAGACCAGTATTTCTCTGATAATTTTAATATCTAATTCAAAGTATGATTTCTTCTGTTGTTTTTCTTTTTTAAAAATGTAGATTTTCTTTCATCCTTCTCTCAAAGTACAAGTGTTGTAATTAAATTTTTCTCCCTTTGGCACTTGGACATCCACGCATTTCAATGTAAGATTTATATTTGATTTATTATTTCTTAAAACTCAACTTTTGTGACTTGAGGCAAATAACGTTATGAAACACCAATGCGGATGGTGTCCTACACTCAGTCCATCAAGAATGAGAGAGTATTGTTCTCAGAGATTCTTCTTTAAATATTTATGGGAGTAAATATGGGGGTTAGATTGTTTTGGGGATTTCAACGTGAACTTTGACTAAATTTCAACAAGCTGATTGTTGGAGGCAGGTATTTTCTGTTACAGATTCCTTCAAGATAAAAGGCAGTATCGTGGAGCTTCTATAATGGATTTACAGTTAGGATGACCTGCGTATCAGGATGTAATTCTTTGCACCGTTAGATATCTTTAGCACAAGCATGGATACCCGAAACCTTTTGAAGGCTGAGAATGAGATGTGTTTAAAAACACTAACAGGGAAGAAAGTTGAAATTGTGTAAATAATGACCTTTAAGCCAGTACCAAAATATTACCAAAAAGATAAAAGAAAGAAAAAAATCACGTTCAAAAATAATGTATAGATAGTTAAGAACAACAAAAAATTCTTATAAAATATTATCCTGTACAGAGCCAAATGTGTGAGTGCTCACTTAAACAGAGACAAATGCAGTTAAAAATGTTATCTCACATGGTAGCAAACTGATTTTTATGCATCTGTGGCTTAGATGAATTTAGTTAGAAATTGATTTAGATTTAGTTACACATTTCAATTTCTAACCAAATTCCTTACTCAAGGGTTATTGCATATATGTTAAAAATCCACTTCTCTTTTTCTCTGTGACGGATTTCTTTATGTGACCCATAGCCAGCTAGTATTCATCAGAAGGTGTTTATAATAAAAATATTGCAAAATATGCTACCCAAATAAAGTTTAAACAGTAAAATGAATAAACACATCAATTACATACAAACTTTAAGGAAATAAGGAAAATGCTTCCATTAGGTCAAAAATAATGGCAGAGAATTTGCTAAAACAAAAACTGAAATGCCTCATCTAAACTTTTCCAAGACAGTAAGAAAATAGGTGTTACATTTAAAATAAACATGTTTCTTTACTGGCTTAATTATGTTCATTTTCAAAATGTATTAACTCTTAAGTTGCAGGCTCAGAAAGGCCAAACAATCTCTGGACAATTAACCCTCTGGAGGCTTAGCTTTCCTAGTGTGCAAATGAATTGCTATCTGTTGCGTTATAGCCTCTGAATAAAAACCCCAATTATCTATGCAACAAGACCACAGAAGGCGCAGCTAGCACTGGGAAATTTGTTACGCAATGTGCATTTAAAACAGAGGCTGCGCTGCCCAACCAGCCCAGGAGGAAGAAAAAGACGTCCTCGCAAGGGCAGGGACACAGAGAATCACTGCAAAGCACCCAGAACTCTTCAATGCACTCTAAATTAGCCATGATTATCTTAATGAGCTGGCTGTAATTTTTAAAAGCCTTTGCTTTTGTAGGCAGATTCATAAACTCTGTTCTAATGGGGTCATTTATTAATTTGCCTGAAGATCGTTTCTTATGACAAAGTTCTAACCCATGTAATATAACGCATCTTTAGGTAACAGCGTCTGAGAGGGTGTTGTTTTTCAATTTCCCAACATTTGCATTGTGTATTGTGCCGAACGGTTTCCCATAAT
The DNA here is from genome assembly GCF_021234165.1 of Pteronotus mesoamericanus. Taxonomy (NCBI): domain Eukaryota; kingdom Metazoa; phylum Chordata; class Mammalia; order Chiroptera; family Mormoopidae; genus Pteronotus; species Pteronotus mesoamericanus. The sequence goes on from NW_026555123.1 coordinate 1,156,498, forward strand.
CATCTTCTCTTTATGTTGAGCTTATTAGAACTGTAACTTCAATAAACTTCTCTGTCACGATTGCCTGGTTCCTGAGAACGTAGAGGTTTCATATACACTGCTCCCAATTTTCTCTTTCTTTACCTCTATGCTCTCATCTTACTATCTGGGCACCTTTGCCTGGGCACCTTACGTAAGACACCCCAGTCTTGAGGCTTATTACTCTCCTTTTCCCTTCATTATTTTAGTTTTCTTTGCCTCACTTCTTACCTTCCGTTTAAATCTCTCTCTTTTCAGTGGAGATTCAGCTTAATAAGGACAGAGGCTTTGTTCAGCGTTGTGCCCCGGCAGCTTAGACTAGTGCCTGGCCTATGGAAGGTCCTCCATAGATATTTGTTGGGAACTGAATGAAAAGATGGAAGCTGGACCTGTTGAATTCCTTTCAATTCACCCGGACACTTTTGATGGCCTGCCCCTCGGCCTCAGGGCACATAGGTTCTGGCGAGTCATCCCCACAGATTAGCTCCTCTGGACAATCACTCAGCAGTGTCCTAGTTTGGACCTTTATTTTTATCATCCAAAGACTCTTCAACACCTCTTCGGGCTTCTTTTTGGCTTCAGTCTGTCTTAATTTTAGTTCATCTTCTCAACACTGCTGGTCGTCTTTCAAAAATGAAAAATGGACCCTGCCACAACTTCCAGGTCCCCTGCCACCAACCCTACTCCCTCAAAGTGGCGCGTTAGACTTCAACTCTGGTCAATGACCGAGCGCACGGATGACAGTTTGAATTCTTATTGTTATTTTGGAAATACTAAATGATATTCATTAAAATGTAAACCATGAGTATACCTCGTTTCATCGATACCTTTCTGGAAGATCATTTGTACTAAAGCAAAAGTACCAGGGCTATGCAGTTATTGATACTTTGGGACTGCAACAGATTGGAAAAAATCTGAATTTAAATGCTCAGCAAAAGGCACAATATTACCAATCATATCAGTATCAGAAAGAATGTGGTAGGTATTTATGTACTGGATGGAATGACTATTTAGGCATACATAGTCAACTGGTAGGAACAATTAAGTTCCAGAGTAATATCTTTAATAAAATCTCATTTTGTGAAGGAGTGGGGAAGGGGGAGAGAGAGAGAGAATGAGAGACAGAGACAGAGAGAGGGAGGGAGAATGCATGTTATAAAGGTATATTTGAGCTTTAAACAGGACTCCCTTGTTAAATAATAAAGGTAGTAAAATATTTGCATTTGGCCAACATCCTTTAAGATAAATTTATAACTTCTTGCCCTATTGTAATATAGATGCTTTAAAAATGCAGGAAATGTAGCATTTGAGATGTTGAAAGGACTTCAAAGTATATGATTTTTTTTCTTTGTATTGCTGAGAAAACTGAGGTTGCAGAGAAATTAAGTTACTTAATAAAAGCCACATAATATGTTAATGGTGAAACTAGGAACGTACTTGTACCTCTTGACACTTTGTAGGCTGCTAATCTTTCCAGCCTAAGACAGACTCACTGCCTGTCAAGAAGACTATTTACTTCTTTTTTGGACTTGATTATTATTGATTGCCATGTCAATTATATGCAGGACCAGAGAATTCTATACTTTGTCAAGAATAAATATGGTACCAACAAGCCAAAATAATTAGTTTATATTGATTTCATTTGAAGAAGAAATTATAATTTTTCATTAAAGTATAATTGAAATTTACAATTAGATAAGATAATAAACTTTAATGAAGTTTAATGCATTGATCACATAGAAAGGATTTCAAAGTTATACCAGTTCACAGTGTAAAAAAATATTTCCTAAGCTGATATTTTAAATTAGACAGGATATTGTTGTGACTGTCAAGGCAGAAAATTCAGTATGCCCAATGATTAGTCTGATCAATTATCACATGGCAATACAGCTGAGATTTCTGATTCACTTATACAGCATATTGTCTAGACATGGGCTCAACTTACAGTCTTATAAATCACTTGTTTTTGTTTTTATTTTTGTGCTTGGACTACGTGTGGACCTGGACAAGATGCAAGCTGGGTGAAATGCTGAAGTGGTTATGTATTCTCCCAGCTGCTCTCTGCCATGCATTAATGGCAGTATTTAGAATAGTTTTTGATTTATTTAGAGCTTTGCAACTGCATTTTTATCAGGTAAAATATATGACTTCTCACACAGTAGGAAGTCTTGATGATAGAACATTGAAAAATAAAGCCATTGCTGTTGCCTGGGTAAAAAATAAGAAAAGATAAACACAAGCCAAACTTTTTTGCTGAACCCTGGTGCACACCAGTGTTGCTCGACATGTCTTGTGTAGAGCACTAGTTGTTCAGAATTAGTCCAGGTGTGAATTAAAAAAATGAGGTGAGGGGGAGACTTTTTTTAGTCAGCTCTGCTTAGAACAGCCAGATTTCTCCAGGCATTTAGAATGGGTATTCTAACAGAATAGCTTATACAATCATTGCTGATATTATGCCATATTTCAATTGCTTTGCTTATCAGGGAATCCCTCAAGACTAGTGTGTTCTGTGGGTTGGGCATTGGGAAGGGCTGATATGACCCGTTACTTGATATACTACATGCAATTTAGGGGTCTGGCCGACAGGCAAGAGTGGAAAAGTGGAGTCAAGAAAAGGGATGAAGGGGGTACAAGCCCCAGGCTTCGTATTCCCATGGAGTCGGCCCTTGGAGGCGACCTCAGCGAGGTCAACAGTGCACACAGAGGTCTCACGGGCACTGGCATATACATAGATTACAGCACAGCAAGGAATACTTCATAAAGTGCATTCCATTTAAACTCATAGTTGAGTTGCAGATTAGGTCTAAAACAGATTATTATCAGTTTTTATACTAATGAAGAAAAGTGATATTGTAGAATAATTGAACTAAGTTGACTAGAACTCATATCACTAAATAAGTTAATATTGGTAAAGTGCTTTGACCAGTGTCTGACACATATAAAGTGCTATATAAAAAGTTGTTAAATAAAATAAGTAACATTATGGGAAGAGAAAAGAGAGACCAAAATAATTTAGGAATATATAAACACAGAGATATATTGCTGAATCCAAATTGTATATGTATTAAACTACTTAATATTCTTCTCATTCATCTGAAACTTTAAATAGTTTATTATTGACATTTCCACTATGAGTTACTTTCCCCTTTAAAATATTTATCCTTTGAAAATATTATATTTAAGTACTCATCTCAGACCTTTTCTTGCGTAAATTATAGAACTTAGATAAATGCCTATAAACTCATAATATCTTCAGCTCCTTGGTTGCTTAGTGATAGAGTAGCTAGTTCATGTTTTATGAAATCTTATTGATATTGTTAATTTATTAAACAAATGCACAGATACATCTTTGTGTCAGTGTTTAGTACATATCTATATAGGACCTATTTTTGACTTGCTCTGAACCTACTAGGCTGACCACAAAATACAAAGCCTTTTCTCATAATATCAATGAAGCAAACTCTGTGGTATATTAAGAAAAAAAAATTGCCTCTAACTTTCTCAATTGTAGTTAAATGTTTTTTTTTGGTACCAAATTTCTACAGGTTTTATATTCTTATTCACTATTTTGACATATTTTACAATCGGAGCATTGGTTAAGTATTAAATAATGCATTAAATGAGATTCTTAGATTCTCACTTTACCATATATATATATATATATATATATATATATAAAATTATTCCAAAGGAATATTTTTACTGTCTTAAAAGTATCAACTAGAGTTAACTATTTGTTGAACTATTATTTTACGTTAACCCTAATAGTCACAGACACTCTGTTCTCAATTCTAAATAATTAAAAGTAAAAAGAATAATTAAGAATTGCCATTTAAAACCACTCATACCTAGATCAATCTGTGGAAAATATACTAGGAATTTCATTTATAAATAAGTGATATTTAATTTAACTCTTTTTTATTGGCCATTTGTTGCAAAGATATATAACGTCCTGGAGTAGGATATTTCACCTTAATAGTACCTTTTGAAGATCTACAGTTAATTTGCTCCTAGAATGCATGATCATTTATAGGAGAGAATCTTGTATTGGAAATTTAAGACCAGCATTGTTTTCTAAAGAAAAGGTCATTTTTCACACTTGAATATAAAGTAACTCGGCTCTTCTAATGAAACCTGTGAGTATAAACAGTGTCCAATCAATTTACAATTAAAAATAGAATCATTGTCCTCAACATCTTCAACTAATGAGATGAGTCGTCTCTTACTCAGCACATACCTCTCCACACCCATAACCTTAATGCAAGAGCTAGACAGATGTTTTCTCACTGTCTTGGGTAGTTAGGATCTCTCCTTAATTAATGTATCCCTTTTGCCTCTGGATTTTTGGTTTTGACCTATTTCTCTAGCTTATCCTTTTCATGTCTCATTTCCCCTTTTCTAGCTTCTTATACGTATGTATAGTATATATATGCATTATATTCATTGTCTTTATTTTTTCAAATTTATATATATATATATATATCTCAAAGGATCTGTTTGTAATTACTTCTTCATAGCATTGGGTTGACCAAAAGTCCCTTACACTTTTTTCTGTAAGATGGCTTCAGTAGTGCTTAGTTGTCTTTAACTTCATTCAAAACAATTTTGATAAATTATATTTTGACAACTGTCTTATCAGCATACATTAAAAAAAACTTATCAGAATTGGTGATTTTTTTGTGCGACCTTTTTAATATTGAAGATGGAAGAAAATATGCAACATGTTCAGTATACTATGCTTTATTATTTCAAGAAAGGTAAAAATGCAACTGAAATTCAAAAAAAGATTTGTGCAATTTTATGGAGAAGGTGCTGTGACTAATTGAACATGTCAAAGGTAGTTTGCAAAGTTTCTTGGTACAATTGACATTCTGGCCAAATAATTCTTTGCTGTCATGCTGTCTTATGCATTGGAAGGTGTTTAACAGCACCCCTGGCCTCTGCCCACTAGAAGCCAATAGCGGGAGATGGCCAATACACTCGAAATATCCAAATCAATAGTTATTGGCGAAAATGAACAATGTGTCTTTTATTTTACAGAAAAAAATGTAACAGAATTTTGGCCAACCTAATATTTGGCATGAAGGTTTTCAGAGATTATGATACCACCAAGTTGAAGGAGGTGCTTTAGAATGGGCTCAGTAAGGATATTATTCTCAGAAAGAATGCAATATGCAAGTAATGGCCCCCAAACAAGGAAATGAATCGATCCCCGAGGAGATGGCGTAAGACGACTGGTGAGGAGACAAACTGGGACAATGCCGTGGTAAGAGACCAGGCGAGGAACACATCTGTCTTGGCCAGCTTGTTTAAAGACTCTCCCTGGTGTCTGAGTGAAGAGGGAATGAAAGTCTATGTCAGAACACACCATACATTCTTTGTAGTTTTGTGTCTATGTTTATGCTTAAGTTCTTATATAGTAAAATAATATTACAAAATGTTGGTTCGGTCATCCTCAGTTATGAGGCAGAAGTCAGGGTACATTCAACCTCACCTCTATTATCTCATGATTCTGGTGACTACGGGAGATGAAGCACAGAACACCAAACAAAAGCAGTTATTTCACTTTGGGCGTGCTATACGTTGTCCTTAGAATAGGTGACCCACTCACGGGGTAAGTTTGCCAGCAGCATCAAAATAAAGATCCATTTATAAAAAACACTTGTTGTTAGAGCAGACATATCCTCTATGGTTAAAAAAATGGTGGTAGTGTTGTAGTAGAAAATCCTGGATTTTCTTATTTTTAAATTGGTTTCACACAGAGAATCAATGCCTTTGAAAACACAGTCATTCTTCATGGGAATGATGCATGCTAAATAGTGATTACCCAAGTAACATTATTTTCAAATCCCCATTTGACCAAATAAAAATAAATGGTCAGATTGAAATATAGTTTGTTTTATGTGGTTTCTCAGAGTGAAGCGATTTATATATGACAATAACATATAAACCATCTGAAAATAGTCTTCAATAAATCATACTTTATTACCTTTGGATTCTTTTGAATCTTATTTTTGAGTAGGGAATTTTTATAGGATGTAATAATGATTTTGAGTACAATGCAGAATGCATAAGTAGATGATATTTACATACATATCACACCACTCTATGTTATAGTAGTCAAAAGAGCTCTCTTTAAGACAAGGAGAAGATATAAAAAATAAATGTATTTTACAATTAATATTTACAACTTGAAAATGCGAAACTCATTCATTTGAAAATGTAGAGTAGTAAGAATATTCAACTCTCATGAGAGACTCTATTTCAAGTACATTTGCTCACAAATCAGAGAGTGGATCATTCAAAAGGTAGTTTCCTAGTGTGTGACAAGGTCAACATGTCCCAAAGTCACTTCCACAGAATATTTGTCAGTCTGTCTGTCTTGCCTGCCTATCATCTATCATGCATGTGTGTATGCACACATGTTAGCCTTAAATAGCCTAATCTAGAATGTGAATATCAGAGAATGAAATGCTATAAACACAATTCCTCTGATTTATTTGACTTTTAGAATTTGGAGACATCTTTCCCTTGCTATTTTTTTATTTAAACAATTTTCATGGAGCTTTATACGGAACTCGTGCTTATTGACACCATAAGTACCGAGCTAAACTTGACCATTGGCCCTTGGTAGAGATGACCACTTCCGCTTTGCATGGCTGAAGAGGCAGCTCACATTGCCTATTGGTGCAAATCAAGAATTCCATTTGATTTAGTGGCATCATGAGAAGATGTGTGTGACAAATTTTCGACTGTAACAAGACAAAAAGATATAATGGGGAAGTGTTGGTAGATTAAATAAATTTTTTGCTTTATTTTGAATACATTTGGGTGGCCCAGCAAACCCCTCCTCCTACCCCAATTTGGTGAAAATTGTGTAATTGCTTCTTTAGAAATTTGCAAGGCCAAATGCAGGAAGATTAAGCCAGGTCAGCTATATGATGTCACCCCCCGACTTTACCCACTATGGGGGCCTGCCATGAGGACACAGCTCTGAGGAAATCCCTCACGAAGGAGGAGACACATGAAAACCATTTTTTTCTCAAAGCCCTAAAATGCACATTAATATCCTAAAACAAGTGAGTGCTCCAAATACATGAAAAGGAATGAAAAAAATAGGGAACCAATTCAAAAGAGAAAAAAAATAGTTTGCAAAGGTGTCAGAAGATGAAAATGCTGATTCTAATATTGTCTTTTTAAAGTTTTATTAAACTTTAGCTCTTGTAAAATGGGTTCTTCATGGAAATGATGCACCATACAGAATAAACCTTGTGGCATTTCCTACAACCATAAACATCGCTAAATACTTTTCAGTAATAGCATACAACATGGGCTCCTTGACAGGTGAAACAAGGTCCTTTTGAGGAAGCAAAACCCACGAGGAGGAAAGAGTAAAATGATTCCTTACTTTACATTTTTTAATTTAAATTTAAAAACACGTTATCACACAAACTGTATATGTTTGCAGAAGTAGTTTGGTGTGCTCCAAAGGTAAGGTCAACTCAAAACAGCGACGCCCTGGGGCCGGGGCCAGCCTCAGGCCCCTCCGGGGCAGCAGAGGGGGGATGCGGCCGCTCTTCCGTCCAGTTCCATTTCCTCCCTGGCAGCAGCGATAATGACAGAGGAAGCAGCCACGGTTTTAGTTCCTAAATCCTGGCTCATTTCAATGTGCTTTCTGTATCCTTTTACTTCATGTCTGTCTGGGTTGAATAAATAATGCTTGGTTAATAAAGAATTTAAGATTGATATCATCTGGAATACTCTGAGTAATTTTCTAGGGAAAGCAAAATGATGAGATGCCATTGTCAATTAATTCTCCTGAAAGCTAAAAGATATTAATGACCATGTCATGTGGGGCAGGCATGTTAGACACATTCACACTGATGTTTTCCACATCTAACAATTCATTAGATGATAGTCAAGAACGTGTAAGTCCTCAGAGGGTGATTAGAAAGCTGAATATATGTGATTGTGATATTAACAGCATGTTTTGAAGTCACAAATACAAAAATATGAAAACTTTTATTCTTCCGTATGCTTATATAAATATGTATAGTAATAGTCAAATATGAAAAGACTAGTGTTAAATGACTTTAAATGAACTATATTTTAAGTTTTATAGATTTTGTAGGGAAAACTTTGTTAGGATATTTGTTCCTACTGATATTTGAAAACAATATTAAGGAGAAGGATTGAAATGCCTTTTTTTTCTCTGAATGCTTTTTTATAGCAGCCCTCCCCCTCCTTGCCCCCAGTAGCTCCTTGGGGACATTCTGCCGTGGAGAGGCCTGACACTGGCAGGTGCTATCGTCACTTCCCCCAGATGCCATCGCTTTAACCATCTGATTTTAATACTTCTGCCTAATTGGGTCACAGTTTTTGAAATGCAAAGGAAACATGTTTACAAACACAGAAATCACACTCTAGACTGAGGACTTCATGGTAACAAATAGATGTACTGTGACCCGTTGTGCTCCCGAGATCGTAGGGCACAGCATATAATTGAGCCTGCACCGTGGGATGGGGTACAGACATCTCTATCACCTCGTGTAATAGAAAAAACCTTTAGAACACTCCACTCCCAAATAGCCATGTACCTTTTATAAATGACATATATTTACCACTGATTACTACTGTGTTATTTTCTTGAAAACCATACCCAGGGATATACATTAAAAAGATAAAATGAATATAAATTGAATAATATTTTAAAGTTTTCTTAATCGCATTTATTAATAGGAAATATACAGTGGCAATGGTATGATCATAATTGCTTTATATTTTTGAAATTTTGATTTAATACTTTGTGGTAAGGTGTTTAAAATTCCTGAATCTAAGTCCCACACATTTCTGCATTTTGTGTTAACAGCTGAAACACCTGCGAAATTTACTTCTAAAAGATGCATGGAGCTGAAAAACCGTACACCCTTGGTAGGATTTATCACAGAAGGCCACCCAGTTTTTCAGTTATAAAATCATAACTTTCTTTAAAATTTGACTTTAAGTTTTCAAGTTTTCACTGTTTTTCTTACAAATTCTTTTGTAGTCTTAATGATTTTTTTATGTTTCTATAGATGTTTTTAAAACCTACTGCAACTTTTTATTTAGGAAGTTTAAAATTCCATTTTAGGTCCTTTAGGAATGTAGATTTCAGCAATTTAGAAATGGCTTATATGAACCTAAAGACACAATGAACACACTGTACACGGTTTGGTATATCTGCCCCCCACTGGGGTGTGCGTCAGTAGTTCTGAAACTGCATGTAGACTGAGGTTGAACAAATAAAGAAATAACACTGGAGATAACAGTAGCCAAGCTGCTCACTCTCAGAGAAACAAGCAGGGATTCAAAACAAGGAGGGGTGTTGTTACATCTGGCTCTAGTCTCTGCGGTGCTGGACTGGAGTCAGATGTAACAATATAAACTTGTTTATGTAACCTATGTATATAGGAATAGACACAGAAATACAGATACATATGTATACGTAGGATGGTGCCTGTCTAGGTTTCCTGGCTCTCTCTCCCCAGGTCCTTACAAGCAGTAACAATGAACATAACTAATTCCTGGGCCTTCTTTTGTACATGCCTTTCTCCAACAACAGAGACTAGTGCTCTCTGGAGAAATAGCTGATTCTAGGGTGAGGGCAGGAAAATGCCAAACGAGCCTGTGGACACACCCAGCTGACACAGGCGTCAACCTGAAAAAGACCCCAATGTCCAAGGATGGGACAGTTTGACCAACAAAATAAACAATAATATTGGTTTACAACCCACCCGCCCCCCGCCAATAAAATAAGCATGCATAAATCCACACTGATATAAATAAATGATTAAATAAATAAGCTGGGGAGAAGGGGAAAGTTTTCATTTCAGAAGAATTCCAAATGATGAATGCGAGAGGAATGAGGGAGGTAGAAAAGTTGCCCTTAGAACATCCCAGTAATACTTGCTGCTAGCAAAATCCATGGATGAATGCCAAAGTTAGGGAGCAAAGCTTTAAGGAGAACGAGAGTATTTACCTGATCACAAAGCATCTTGCCCCAAATATTTATTAATTCATATATTAGTTTTTATGCTTTGATACTCTTCTCTCCAGGAGGTAGAGCTTAATTCCCCTTCCTCAATTGTTGGCTGGACCCGGTGACTCACTTCTAATGAATACAGTTAAGGACATTAAACAATTCTAACTTTGTAATGGAAAATCTGGCAGACAGCTTAATCAAGTGATCAAGGTGAACATCACAGTATTGCCATGTTGATGCTGGGTGCCCTCTGGTACAATGTGGTGAGAAGGTACTTCTCTAAAATCCATAATCCCAGTCTAATTTTGAGAAAATGGCAGATGGACCCAAACTGAAGGGCATTCTACAAATAACGTGACTAGTACTTTTCAACAGTGTCAAGGTCATAAGGAAGAAAGAAAAATTGAGAAATGGTCGCAAATTAGAAGATCAGAGAGGATGAAGGAGACATGGTGAGTAAACACAACCTGTTAACCGTATTGTTAACCATTTGGCTATCTTGTTTCCATGAGTTTGCTTTTACAAGGTATCCCAGGCACCGCAAGTCTGAGAACTTAAACTATTTGAGTCGTGGCTTGAATTTTATGGGTGCCTGGGTCATACGAAGTGGTGCCACAAACTTCCACGAGTCCTGGCTGGCATTTTACAACCTCTCATGTCTGTCCTGCTCAGCTCGATGCCAAGGGACTGTTCCCAGCATTTTACTTGTGAAAAGTGGCGGACTCGGTTCCCTACCCCGCCTCCAGCCTGCAAGTGAACTCCTTGGAGCCACAATTTAACCTGGGAGGCATTCCTAGCTGATGCCTCATCTTGGGCGGACTCTGGGCTTGGGTGTCCTGGGCCTCCCTTGCTCCCACTCCTGACAATAAACACTAGTAAAATGTTGTAACAGTGAATGGAAATACTTACCATAAAGTATGTGAGTCTTTTCCTCTAAAGAATAAAAACAGTTTACAAACATAACCTTCAAAGCTTCCCAAAGACGTTTATTTTGATGCTTTGGAAAGCTAACCAAGAACTTAGCTGCCAAAGACTGAAAATCAGATTTTTAAATTTGTGATGTGAGGTGGTGGCTGCAGATAAGAGGAGGCTGATTGATTCCTAGCCTATTTAAACGGTTTTCGTGGCTGAAAATACAATATCAGGGAGTAGGAGTAGAGGGTGAACTACCTATGTATTACTTGGCAAAATGGGCCCCTATTGACTAGCCCTTTTCTGAGTGGCTCATTACTGATGAATGGCATCACGTGTTAAATTGATTTTGCGTATTTGTGGATGGCTGAGCTAAATTTATTTTTAAGCTTGGAAGCTTTCTAATTGTCAGCATAATCATAGAGCATAATTGATGTTGTATGTTAAAAATAAGCAACTTGAACACATTTAGGGTTTTTTCCTCTAGTCGCATAATGTTGCCTCATGCTGTATAAAATAAATTTGAATAGCTCTATACATGCTAATTAAGGAGGTAAATCTCTGTGTTTAGGCACCAATGCCTCAGTCATTTCATCAGTTCCAAATGGCGCAGTGTCTATCGTAGCCCCTGAAGTAATATAATTTGTGTGACTTGGTCACCTCAAATAGGCCAGTTCCTGGATTTTGACTCTCTTCCCCCCATAGAATCATCATAGAAAATAGAAACTCTACTGACCCGTAAGCACCATCTTCTACACAAAAGCTTTCCCTGGTAGAACTCATCTCTGCTCCGAATGTTTCTTACCACTTATTTTAGCACCACTCATATTATAGCTAAATACATAGTCATGTCCTTTTGTTTGTACTTTTAGGATGAAGGGCACTTTCATTAAAACAGTAACAACAAGATATTTTTACAACATATTCATTAGAATTAAAGATTTTTTACATTATGGAAAAACATGTTTGAAGTATCTTTGCGTTTGACAAAAATAGCTATGACAAAGCTCTGACCATATGAGCTACTTACAAAGAGTTAGTTGAATAAGTGAATTAATGAACTTGTAACCCTTCATTAATAAACTTTGTCCTAAAATGATAGAAGAGTAATGAGCTACTCTGAACCAACAAAACTGAGAGTCTTTCCTTAGGATGCTGAGCCAGCCCACTTATTGACTCAGCTTGTAAATTCAATGTAAAATGCAGTCAAACAAGTGGAAAACAGAGCTCTGTATGGACAAATCTTAAATTTACTAATATGGATTGTGCCACCTTTTCATCATGACATTTGCAAAATTTAATTGTACAACTAACTCATGCTGTATGTTCTGCATTATCTTTATTTATAGTCTACAAATCAAGGAAAACATCCAATCTGGTTACTTATAAGACAGAATATCCAAATAATATAACCACAGCATAATTTTAGTAGCTTCTAATTTCATTTTAGCAAAATTCTGGAGAGCATACTGCTCCAATGTTAAAAACTTATGTCTATAACACTCAGTTGTTGTTTTTTTTTAACTTTTGGAAAAGAATAGAGTCACCTTGGGAGAGGTCAGCGAAACTGTTCAGTGTGCTTGTCATTCATTGGCTTTAGGTAATTGAAGGTCAAGACAATCAGGCATACAAGGCTGCATAAAGGTGTAGCAATGGCTTCATTGCCAAGACACGCTTTCTGTTAAAAATCTTGTATTAGAAAAGGCACTAGTGGGCAATCCAAAGATTTGCTCATGGGTTTGGGGGCATTCAAAACAACTACGAGTATAAGAGACCTGTGGATGGTAAGAAAAATCATGAGGCAAGAAAGGAGATCAGACAGATGACCTACCACACAGATATAATACAAATGTCAGCTAGACAGAAGCCCAGCTTTCAAATTTGAAGGCAACAGAAAGGGCATTCTTTTAGAATGGTAACTTTTTGTAGTACAGAGCAACACACTGTAAAATAAAACAAGAATGCCCAATTTGAAATGTTGTCTAATTAATTCTGTAAGTTATTTAACAGATGACTTCTCAGCATTTTTCATAAAAACTTAACAGATTTTTAACATTAGTGCCCTCCTCTGAGGCTAATTCAAAGGTCAACAAAAGCAGGACCTAAAGATAAAGAAGGAAAAGAGTATGACCATATACTAGGTATTATACTAGCGTTCTAAGCACTTTCTATACATTAGCTCATGCTCTGTTTTTAGCACTAGGAGGAAATTTTAAGGTATCAAAAAACTTGAAGTTTACAACCCCCAAATTGCAGGGTTTATCTTATCTGCCAGAGTTCTGAGCCAACTGAGAAATAAAACAGATGGAGGCCAAAAAATTATTCATAGATAAAAGTATCACTTTTATCTGTGAGCCGTGGGCTCCCCAATAGTGATCCCCTCGATTTGACAGGTTGACCACCCCTGGAGGAGCAGACGTGCGCCCCTGAAGGCCGTTCTGTCCCAGAGGCAGGGGCCATCAGAGGACTGAGCCATGGAGGCCGGGCTTCTCCTTCTCCTCACCACTCAGCCCGGTGGTACCACTCTCAGCGGGAGAGGGAACGTGGGACTTGAGACACATCAGGAATGAAACACTGAGGAGTTGGGGGGTGGGAAAGAAATGTGCGGCATGACCTCCAAAGTTGTGTTTGTGCCATTGCTTGCTAAACCACAAAGTCCAACCATTCGGTCAATGGTCGTGGTGTGCTCAAAGCGTGAGGCTGACATTTATCAAAGAATCTTGTTCCGCTTCCAATAACTTTATTTCATCACTGTACATCTCCAAGGTTTGCAGCATGCCCATGAGATCATGGCTTGACTGTAGAGATTTTGACCCCAGGAGGCTTTCTTTCAATAACTTTGGGCCCTTTCTCAGAAGATAAGTTGCTATCCTATATGATGTATGTTTTCAAACACTTATTTCATTATCTTGTATTATCATAATGTTATATTCTTCCAAGAAGGCAGGACTCCTGTAAGATTTTCCCTCAGCCCTTGAATCCTAGTCTATTTTCCATTCATCCATCATACCAGATATTTCTGGAGCAAATCTCCCTGTGAATACTGGAAAAATATTAACCTGGGAATGAGAGGAGAGAGTATCTTTTGAGAATGAGAGAATCAGCCCTAAAGTGGTTGAGGGCATGTTGGGGAAGAGATAAATAGGTGAGAAATATCTGAAACTGGCTGTTGGCAGTAGTAGATGTTTTTGTATGAAATAGTGAAAAGAAGCACTGGCCAGACCAAGTCTGATGTCATTTCCACTGTCTAATGCATTGCCTTTAAAGGACAAGATCACTTTTGTAATGAAAGTGGTAAGTGGTTTGACTACCTACTATCACACTCAAATCTGTTCATTTAGTTTGGAGATTGGCCATTTGGTTCTCTTATAAGACCACATTTTGTTTGTGTACCTTTTTCAAGATGTAGCAAGTAACATGTCATGCAAATCAAATTTAGTTTAATTTCAACTTGGCTTCCTTAATTAAAATAAAGAGAAGATGAATTCTCTTACATTGCCTATAAATACATCTTTCTTAAATAGAACACTTATAAGAGTGCTGAGTATGCTGTAAGTGATGAAGTCTATTCAAAATTGAAGTTAGAAGATGTTTATTCATTGACTCATCTGAGGCAATATCTTTAATGTCTATTAATAACAAACCGTTCTTATGGAACAACTTATAAAGGGGAAGATTTCTCCTAGAAATATATACAAAAATTATTTTCTGAGTGTGGAGGGTAAATCTTCCTTTTATACCTACTCTTTCAATTTCCTCCTTACTTATTTTCATGAAATTATTGGTGGTTCTCTTGATGGGTCATTTCATACTCAGTAGTCAAGGAAACTGATCCCAAAGTATTAATTTAAATTCTTTTCTTTCCTTCTTTGGGGGCAGAATATGAAGCATTTAAAATTTGACTGTTTTTTAACACTAAACATTTCTAAGGAAAGTAGATTAATTTATTAAAATAACATTTACCAGTTTTTAACTATGTGTCTGAGACAGTGTTGTAAATTGAGGATATACTAAGGAACATAACCCAGTATTACAAGATAGTAGAATCTAGTTTTAATATGTGATATAAATTATATTTCAGGAAAATAATATAAGCAAAATTAAGAAAGATCATATACAGACAAGGAAAAATTAGGAATTAGGGAATCTAAATAATTAAGGATTGAATCTATGGATGTTGGAGTGTAGTTATTGATATAGGTCATTTGCATCATAACTTTTTTCCACTGAGTGAGCTTAAAAAAAACAAGAGAGAGATCTTGGGTGATAAGGTCAAGATACTGAGTTTATTTCTAGACACAGTTTGTAGTGTTATTTTGATGCCATTGTGGACATTGCCAATGAATGGTTGAAAATCTGAATTTTATGCTCAGTAAAGAGAACCAGGCTAGAAAGATAGATTTGAGATCCACACATTTCTTGTGATAGTTGAAAGATAACTTGTGGGGTCACCACACTGACTGATAGTCTATCACGTGTAGAGAAAATAGGACAAGATGATAAGCATGGAAACTGGTAAAATAAAAAAGATTTTAGTAACAGCAGTCATTGAGGAATTATGCAGAGAGAAGATTAGAGTAACTGTGAAGATACCCTTCAATCTATAGACTACATGCAATAACAGACATATTCCTGTTAGTGTTTATACTAAACTAGGTAAAGTTTTATATTACTATATAAACTATATAAAGGTGTATATTACTATAGTCTGAGACAAAAGGAGATAAGAAAAAACAACATGGAAATGGGTCTGTTTTGTTGGGCATCACTAATAACCCAGTCTACAGGTAATATCTCAGAAGTCAAGGTTTGCAATATGTCCTCCCTATCAGTGCTCATATAGCCATTCTGCCTTTTTCAGGTTACACTTGGGAGGCTCTGATTAACTATCATTAGACAACAAGATGACTCAAACAGCTATCTATGACTCAGTGTACCCTATACATTGGTAATTTTGTCTCTTGTCCATAGAGTGTTTATTCACAAAGGTCATAATGACTCACTCTCTTTCTGATTTCCTATCCACTTTCAACCATAAATCCATTTCTGAAGTACCGATAGAAAACTAGCTCAGCATTGGACAAGCCTGGGTTCTGTGAATTTAGTAAATTCACCATCTGCTCATTCATCAGAGGAAGTAGGAACTTAGATCTAATGTTATAACAGACAGTTCTCATGAAAAAATTCTAGTTTCATACATCAAACATGTACACCTACCTTTAAACAAAACAAACAAAAAGCCAAGGTGATTGCCTAACTCCTGAGAATCTACCTACTTTGGATTTGAAGTAAAATTCTATGATGTCATTAAAAAAACACTCCTTTTCTTTCCAAATGCATGAGGAAAATGTTATCTGGTTAAGAACAGAGATAAAATTATTTTATAGAATTCAAAAATTTGGAGAAAGAAGTTATATGTTGAGCGTACATGTGTGCATGCTCACGTGTTTGCATAAATACATCTTATTTA
The DNA here is from genome assembly GCF_021234165.1 of Pteronotus mesoamericanus. NCBI lineage: Eukaryota > Metazoa > Chordata > Mammalia > Chiroptera > Mormoopidae > Pteronotus > Pteronotus mesoamericanus. The sequence goes on from NW_026555123.1 coordinate 1,172,919, forward strand.
ACCACATTTAATATAGTCAAGAAAACTAACATCCTCACTGCTAAGGAAAAGGATATGATGTCTCACATTGCAGATTAGGAAACTGAGGTTTGATGAGTTTGAGTGAGCTCTAATTACGGAGGAAGCTACGTGACTGACTTGACTTTGAGTTGCACTTCGCACAGCGCCCAGCCGTCCGCAAGCCCATCCGGAGGTTTGCTGTGACTAAAGGAATGACTGCATGAATCATCACACTGTATGAATCACCAGGAGTTACAAAATGAGAATTGAACTTAATTTATCGAGCCCCATTTTTTTTTTTTTTTAGAGCACAGTAAAGAAAGTAAAAGCATACTTATTTTTTTCTGAAGAGTATAAATATTAATCCTTGCATTTCTGTGAATCATATTATTTTTCATGGATCATTACCGCCTGAACCATAAAGAAAATGACGACGATGAACTCTGTGTTTCGGCATTTTTTTACGTAGCGCAAGATGCAAGTGAGTCTGTTAAATTACCAAGTCTTCTCCATGTACGTTGAAATTAAGCATCTGGACCATTCAGTCTGATTGTGTTAACATAAGTTTGGTTGAATAAGTTGAAAATTGAAAGACTGAGTAAATGTCATTATGACAGACAAGACAGTTACTTAATCAATTATTGTAGTCTTTTTCTATAAACACTTTTTCCATCACCGTTTAGTCCCCTTATACTGCCTCCCCCAGCGATCGTCACGTTGTCATCCCCTCCATGAGCCCCTTTTTCCTTTTGCTCAATCCCTCCATCTTCCAGCCCCCCCGCCCCAACACACACTCGCTATCCCCTGCCCTCCATCCATGAGTCTGTCTCCCTTTTGCTTGTTAGTTCCGTTTGTTCATTAGATTCCACATATGAGTGAAATGATATAGCATCTGCCTTTCTCTGACTGGCTTATGTCACTTAGCATAATGTTCTCCAGGTCCATCCATACTGTTGCAAATGGTGAAATTTTCTTTTTTCTGGCCAAGTAGAATTCTATTTGTGTAATGGAATTCCCATTTTCATTTGTTTCATCTGTGTAAATGTACCATAGTTGTTTTATCCCCTCATCTTTTGACAGACACTTGGGCTGCTTCCATATCTTGGCGATTGTAAATAACACTGCAATGAACATAGGGGTCCTTACAGTCTTTCAAATTAGTGTTTTGGGTTCCTTTGGATATAGTCACACAACTGGGATCAATGGGTCAACAGGCAAGTCCATTTTTAATTTTTTGAGATATCTCCATTCTGCTTTCCGCAGTGGCTGCACCAGCCTGCATTCCCACCAACAGTGCAAAAGGGTTCCCCTTTTTCCACATCCTCACCAGCACTTGCTGTTTGTTGATTTATTGATGATAGCCATTCTGACAAGTGTGAGATGGTATCTCATTGTGGTTTTTATTTGCATTTCTCTGATGATTAGTGATGTTGAGCATCTTTTCATATGTCTGTTGGCTATCTGTATTTTCTCCTTGGAGAAGTGTCTATTCAGATCCTTTGCCCGTTTTTTAATTGGGGGTTTTTGGGGGGTTTTTTTGGTGTTGAATTTTGTAAGTACTTTATAAATTGTGGAAATAAACCCTTTATCAGATATATCAGTGAATATGTTCTCCCATTCTGTGGGTTATCTTTTATTTTGTTGATGATTCCCTTTGCTGTGCAAAGGCTTTTTAGTTTGATGTACTCCCATTTGTTTCTTTTTTATTGTTTCCCTTGCCTGGGGATATATATCTGATAAAAATTTCTACAAGCAGTGTCCAAGATTTTGCTGCTTATATTTTCTTCTACTATTTTTATGGTTTTGGGTCTAACATTTAAGTCTTTGATCATTTTGAGTTTATTCTTGTGTGTGGTATAAGTAGGTGGTCTAGTTTCATTTTTCTGCATGCATCTATTCAATTTTCCCAACACCATTTATTGAATAAACTGTCTCTAGCCCATTGAATGTGCTTGCTTTCTCTGTCAAATATTACTTGACTTTGAAGGTGTGGGTTTATTTCTGGGTTCTCTATTCTGTTTCATTGATCTATGTGTCTGTTTTGAGGCCAGTCTGTTTTGATTACTATGGCCTTGTGGTATAGTTTGATATTAGATGACATGATTCCTCCAACTCTGTTATTCTTTTTCAGGATTGCTGGTGCTGTGCAAGGCATTTTGTGGTTCCATATCAATTTTTGAAATATTTGTTCTAGTTCTGAGAAATATGTCATTGGAATCTTGATAGGAATTGCACTGAATCTATAGATTTCTTTGAGTAGTATGGACATCTTAATTATGTTAATTAATCCTATCCATGAACATGGTATGTGCTTCCATTTATTTGTATCTTCAATTTCTTTCTTAAGTGTCTTATAATTTTATGATACAGGACTTTTACATCCTTGGCTAGGTTTATTTCTAGGTATTTTATTCTTTTTGAAGCAGTTGTGAGTGGATTGTTTTCTTAATTTCCTTTTCTGTTAGTTTGTTATTGTCATTTAATAGTGCAACTGATTTCTGAATATTAATTTTGTATCCTGCTACTTTGCTGATTTCATTTATCAGTTCTAGTAGTTTCTTGGTGGAATCTTTGGGGTTCTCTATGTACAGTATAATGTCATCTGCAAATAAAGACAGTTTTACTTTCTAATTTGATTGCCTTTTATTTCTTCTTGTCTAATTGCTGTGCTAGGACTTCCAGTACTGTGTTGAATTAGAGGTGAAATCAGGCATTTCTATTTTGTTCCCAATCTTAAGGAGAATGTTTGTATTTTTCTGTTGAGTATGATGCTGGCAGTGGGCTTGTCATTTATGGCTTTTACTGTGTTTGGGTATGTTCCCTTTATTCCCATTTTGCTGAGAATTTTTATTGTAAATGGGTGCTGGATTTTATCAAAAGTTTTTTCTGCATTTATTGACATGATCATATGGTTTTTACTTTCACTTTGTTTATGTGGTGAATCACATTTATTGATCTGGGAATGTTGTACCATGCTTGCATTCCCAGAATAAATCCCACTTGATCATGGTGTATGATCTTTTTGATGTATTGCTATACTAGGTTTGCTAATATCTTGTTGAAGATTTTAGCACCTGTGTTCTTCAGGGATATTGGCCTATAATTTTATTTCTTTGCAGTGTCTTTATCTGGTTTCGGAATTAGGATAATACTGGCCTTGTAAAATGAGTTTGGGAGCCTTTGCTCCTCTTGAACTTTATGAAATAGTTTGAGAAGGAGAGGTGTTAGTTCTCAGAATGTTTGGTAAAATTCACCTGTGAAGCCATATGGTCCATAGCTTTTGTTTGTTGGGTGTTTTTTGATTACTGCTTCAATTTCACTAGGTATAATCTGTCTATTGAGAGTCTCTGATTCTTCCTGATTTATTTTTGGAAGACTGTACATCTCTAGAAATTTATCCATTGTGTCCAGGTGGTCCAATTTGTTGGCATATAGTTCATCATAATATTTGCTTACAATCCTTTGCAGGTCAGCTGTTATTTTTCCTCTTTCATTTCTGATTTTAGTTATTTGGATACTTTCTACTTTTTTCTTGATAAGTCTTGTTAAAGGTTCATTAGTCTTGTTTATCTTTTCAAAGAACTTACTCTTGGTTTCATTGATCTTTTGTATCATTTTTTTAGACTCCATTTCATTTATTTCTGCTCTGATCTTTATTATTTCCTTCCTTCTACTCAGGGGTTTTTTGGTTGTTCTTTTTCAAGTTCCTTTAAGTGTAAAGTTAGATTGTTTATTTGAGCCTTTTTTTTATATATATAGGCCAGTGAGACTATGAATTTCCCTCTTAGGATTGCTTTCCTAGTGTCCCACAGATTTGGATTGGTGTGTCCTCATTTTCAGTTGTTTCAAGGTATCTTTTGATTTCTTCCTTGATCTCATTGTTGACCCATTCATTGTTTAATAATATGTTATTTAGCTTCCATGTCTCTGTGTGTTTTCCAGTGTTCTTGTAATTGATTTCTAGTTTCATTGTATTAAGGTCAGGAAAGATGCTTGATGTGATTTCAATCTTCTTAAATTTATTGAGACTTTGTTCTGTGTCCTTACATGTAGTCTCTCTTTCTATATATAGCCTTGGTTTTAAAATCTATTTTGTCAGGTAGAAGTACTGCTACCCCAGCTTTTTTTCCCTTCTTATTTGCATGAGATGTCTTTTTCTATCCCTTTACCTTTGTCTGTGTGTATCTTTCAATCTGAGATGGGTCCCTTGGAAGCAGCATATATATGAGTCTTTTTTTTTGTCCATTCAGCTACCCTATGTCTTTTGGTTGGAGCATTTAAGCCATTTATATTTAAGACTATTATTGATAGACATGTATATAGTGTCATTTTATTGCTAGAATGTTTTCCTCTGTTTTTCTTCTTTCCCTTTTTCTTTTTCTCTTAAAGGATGCCCTTTCACATTTGTTGCATGCTGATTTGGTATTAACAAACTCCTTTAGCTTTTTCTTGTCTGGGAAGGTCCTTATTTCTCCTTCAATTTTAAGAACTATAGAAATGATCCCTGAAAGTATAGTCTTCTCTCCTTCAATTTTAAATGATTGCCTTGCTGGGTGAAGTAACCATGGTTGTAGGTCCTTGGTTTTTATCACCTTGAGTATTTCATGCCACTTCCTCTGGCCTGAAATGTTTCTGATGAGTAATCAGATGATAGCCTAATTGGTACTCCCTTGTAGGTAACTATCTGCTTTTCTCTTGTGGTTTTTTTGGATTCTCTCCTTATCTTTAAGCCTGGCCATTTTAATTTTGATGTGTCTTGGTGCAGGCCTCTTTGGGACCAACTTGTTTGGGACTTTATGAGCTTCCTGGACTTGTGAGACTTTTGCCTTCACCAGATTAAGAGAGTTTTCAGTTATTATTTCTTCAAATAGGTTCTCAGTTCCTTGAGTGCTCTCTCTCCTTCTGGTATTCCCATGATGCAGATATTGCTATGCTTCATGTTGTCCAAGACGTTTCTTAAGCTCTCATCACTTTTTAAAATTCTTTTTTCTTTTTGCTGCTCTGCCTGATTGTATTTTTTAATACCTTGTCTTCCAAAACACTGATTTAATCCTACTGCTTCATGTAACATCCTGTTTATTCCTTCCAGTGTATTATTTATTTTAGAGATTGCATTCTTTATTTCCGACTGGTCCTTTTTATGGTTTCTATGTCTTTTTCATGCTGTTGAGTATCCTTATAATCATTATTCTAAATTCTCTATCTGATAAATTGCTTACTTCCATTTCATCTATCTCCTCTAGAAATTTCCCTTGTTTTTCATTTAGGGTCTGTTTCTTCATCTTCCCATTTTGACTACTTCTTTGTATTTTCTGCCTTAGATGTTAAACTAATCAGCCATCAAGCTATTCAGTTGTTAGTCTAATCAATCTATGAGGGGTCAGGCTTAAGTACCACAAGGTGTGACAGAGTAATTCCTGTGGGTGGGACTATTGCTTCCCCTTAAGCTCCTGCCACTTGGCTCCTGCCGTATGGGGAATGACTCAGCAGATGGATCCTGGTGGCTGTTCCCTCAGTTCTCTCCCTGAAGCCACCAGCCCCAGACTTTCTTCAAGCGTCTAGTCCACTCTGCCCTCCCTTTGCCAGGACCCAGGATAAGTGGCTGCAAATGAATTTTGTACTTTGGCCTTTTAAGAGCCTCTCTGCATCTCCAGCTGTCTCTCCCTGGCCAACAGAATCCCTGCTGCTTTTCACAGCTGGACCTTTTCTGGGTTCCTTTCTAGCTTTGGTGCTCTAGGCTGGGGAGCCCAGCTTGGGGTTTAGACCCCCACATTTCTCAGGGGGAAACCCCCTGGCCACTGAAATATCCCTTCAGAACTTCAGTTTTCACCTGTGGGAGCCCAGCCAGCCCTCTTGTGTCTTGTCTGCTTTAACTGCTAGTCACACTGTGGTAAAGTGCTTTCTTCTGCCTGTCTGTGTTTCTAAGGCTTCTCTCCAGCTAGCATTCAGTCGGTTATTCAAGATGATTTCTCTGCAATTTAGTTGTAATTCCAGATTGGTCCTGGGAGGAGGTTAGTGTGGCTTCCACTTACTCCTCCACCATCTTGGATCTGTAGTCTTACATAATACCAATTCATGTTTTATGATATGAACTCTAATTTTTTTTATATATATATTGAAGCTTTATTCGTTATACTTGGTTTTTCTTGGGCTTTCGATACTACTTTCTTTTTCTTTTTTAATTAATTTATTTATTTTTTAAATACATTTGTCTCTGCCCCCCCACCACCACTTTCCCTTGCCCCCTCCCTCCTTCCCTCCCACAGCTCTTCCCCTTTGGTTTTGTCCATGAGTCCTTGCTATATGTTCCTTGACTTTCCCCTTCCCTTCCCTTTCCCTGCCCCCCCGCCTTCCCTCTTGTCTCTGTTGATTTCTTTTCCTTTCAGTGTTGCTGGTCATATTTTCCTTGCATCTTTGTATTGTTGGTTAGGCTCCGCTTATAGGTAGGATCATATGGTATTTGTCTTTCACCCTCTGGCTTATTTCGCTTAGCATGATGCTCTCCAGTTCCATCCATGCTGTTGCGAAGTTTAGTAGTTCTTTTTTTCTTTCTGCTGCGTAGTATTCCATTGTGTAAATGTACCATAATTTTTTGATCCAATCATCTACTGATGGGCATTGAGGTTGCTTCCAACACTTGGCTCTTGTAAATTGTGTTGCTATGAACATTGGGGTGCATAGATTCTTTTGTATTGGCGTTTTGGTATTCTTAGGGTATAGTCCCAGCAGGGGAATCACTGGATCAAAAGGCAGTTCCATTTTCAGCTTTTTGAGGAAATTCCACACTGCTTTCCACAGTGGCTGCACCAGTCTGCATTCCCACCAACAGTGTACTAGTGTTCCCTTTTCTCCACAGCCTCGCCAGCACCTGTTGTTTGTGGATCTGTTTATGATGGCCATTCTGACTGGTGGGAGGTGGTACCTCATGGTGGTTTTGATCTGCATTTCTCTGATGGCTAGTGATGCCGAGCATCCTTTCAAATGCCTCTGGGCCCTCTGTATCTCCTCCTTGGAAAAGCGTCTGCCCAGATCCTTTGCCCATTTTTTGATTGGATCTTTTGTCTTCTTGGAGTGGAGTCGAGTGAGTTCTTTATATATCTTGGAGATCAAACCTCTATCTGATGTATCATTAGCAAATATATTTTCCCATACGGTTGGCTCCCTTTTCATTTTGCTGATGTTTTCTTTTGCCGTGCAGAAGCTTCTTATTTTGATGAGGTCCCACTTGTTTATTCTTTCCTTTACGTCCCTTGCTTTAGGAGACATATCAGTGAAAAAATTGCTGCATGGGATATCTGAGAGTTTCCTGCCAATGTTCTCCTCTAGGACTTTGATGGTGTTGCGACTTATATTTAAGTCTTTTATCCATCTTGAGTTTATTTTTGTGTATGGTGTCAGCTGATGATCCAATTTCAATTTTTTACATGTAGCCATCCAGCTCTCCCAACACCATTTGTTGAAGAGGCTCTTATTGCTCCATTTTATGCTTCTGCCCCCTTTGTCAAATATTAGATGTCCATAGAGACCTGGGCTTATTTCTGGGCTTTCTATTCTGTTCCACTGGTCTATGGGTCTGTTCTTGTGCCAGTACCAGATTGTTTTGAGTATAGTGGCTTTGTAGTAGAGTTTGATGTCCAGTATTGTGATCCCTCCTACTTTGTGTTTCTTTCTCAAAATTGCTGCAGCTATTCGGGGTCGTTTATGGTTCCATATAAATATTTGAAATGTCTGTTCTATTTCTGTGAAATACGTCATTGGTATCTTAATAGGGATTCCATTGAATCTATAAATTGCTTTGGGTAGTATGGACATTTTGATGATATTAATTCTTCCAATCCATGAGCATGGTATATGCTTCCATTTATTTGTGTCTTCCTTAATTTCTTTTTTCAGTGTTGTACAGTTTTCTGCATACAGGTTTTTTACATCTTTGGTTAAATTTATGCCTAGGTACTTTATTTTCCTCCTTGCTATATCGAATGGTATTTTTTTCTCTGATTTCTTCTTCTTCTATTGCATTGCTGGTGTACAAAAATGCCTTTGATTTCTGAATGTTGACTTTGTATCCTGCTGTTTTGCCAAATTCACTTATTAGGTTGAGGAGTTTTTTGGTAGAGTCTACAGGGTTCTCTATGTACACTATCATGTCATCTGCAAACAATGAAAGCTTTACTTCCTCCTTTCCTATTTGGATGCCTTTTATCTCTTTCTCTTGTCTGACCGCTGTGGCTAGGACTTCCAATATGATGTTGAAAAGAAGCGGTGAGAGCGGACATCCTTGTCGTGTTCCCGATCTTAGTGGGAAAGCTTTCAGTTTTTGCCCGTTGAGTATGATATTAGCTGTAGGGTTTTCATACATGGCCTTTATTATGTCGAGGAATGCCCCATTTATTCCCATTTTGCTGAGTGTTTTGATCATAAATGGGTGCTGTACCTTGTCAAATGCTTTTTCTGCATCTATCGAGATGATCATGTGGTTTTTGTTTTTTCTTTTATTTATGTGATGTGTCACGTTTACTGACTTGCGTATATTGAACCATCCCTGTATCCCAGGGATGAATCCCACTTGATCGTGGTGGATAATCTTTTGAATGTATTGCTGGATGCGGTTTGCCAATATTTTGTTGAGGATTTTAGCATCTATGTTCATCAGCGAAATTGGCCTGTCGTTTTCTTTCTTTGTAGGGTCTTTATCTGGTTTTGGGATCAGGGTGACGTTGGCCTCATAGAAAGAGTCTGGGAGTGTTCCCTCCTCTTGGATTTTTTGGAATAGTCTGAGAAGGACAGGGGTTAGCTCTTCCTTAAATGTTTTGTAAAATTCTCCTGGGAAACCGTCCGGCCCTGGGCTTTTGTGTGCCAGGAGTTTCTTGATGACTGCCTCAATTTCCCCAGCTGTTATCGGTCTGTTTAAGCTTTCTGTTTCTTCCTCCTTCAGTGTTGGAAGATTATACTTTTCTAAAACTTTGTCCATTTCATCAAGATTTTCAAATTTCTTGGCATATAATTGTTCATAGTAGTTTCTGACGATCCTTTGTATTTCTGTGGTATCAGTTGTTATTTCTCCTCTTTCATTTCTGATATTATTAATTTGCGTCCTCTCCCTTTTTGTCTTGATGAGTCTGCTTAAAGGCTTGTCAATTTTATTTATCTTTTCAAAGAACCAGCTTCTGGATTGGTTGATCCTCTGAATTGTTCTTTTTGTCTCTATGTCATTCATGAACTCTAATTTTTATACTGTCATAAAAATTGATTCTGGTATAGTATTATTGTTCTGACATCTACTGGTTGTTCATACTTTAATGATTGTGTCAATTAGTTATCTGGATTTGAACGAGAACTCGGAGAGTTTGTGCAGCTCAAAGAATGTCTTCTGGGTCTTTTTCTGTTTTTGGTGCTTCCACAAATGACCCTTCAAACATCAATGTTTCTAGAATTTAATTCAGCCATGCATTTTTAGTCTGACAATAAAAAATATTTAAAAAACTTCCTTTAATGCCATTTTTAAAAGCATAAAAATTTAATTATTATATAATATGTTCTTATAAGGAAAGATGAGGAAAATATTTTAATATAAAATTTCATCTCAAGAGCTAGACTTGCTAAATGTAACTAATTCCACACATTTGTATCAAGAATAATCATTCTCACTTAAAAATAGGCTTTGAGACTCTTTTATCACTGTTCTAAGATGTCTAAACTACCATAAGGTCAATATTTTGAACTGGCTGAAAAAACACACAAGGGTGATTATTTTAGTGTCACCGTCCAATAAGGTAATATACTGGTTTGTTAAAGAATATGGCTGGATACCTGAATTCCTGGCCTCATGCATTTTCACAAACATTTTAGTTTTTCAGGGACACAATGGATTTGACTAAACTCCTCTATTTTTTTTTGGCAAAATAAATGTTCTCAAAATCCTATTGTTGATTGTTCAATAACAACAACAAAAAATGTTTATCTCTTGGCTTTATTCTGAGAACGGAATGCACTTTTTTTTCCAGGTTTCTTTTTCTTAATTTATTTTTTATTGTATTTTTGAACAGAATGCATTTTTATCCTTTTCCTGTCAACAGTATACTTTGGTATTTTGACAATGGCAAGAAAATGAATTACATTATATTGTGACCAACATCATTTCAGAAATATTATTCTTTTAGCATAATATGTACTTTTACTCCTAGAATGTAAACAACTCTCCCTGACGTAAGTATACAGTTGGAACTAATTTAGAGTCACTAAGGCAATGGCTAAGAAATCCACAGCGGAATCCCAGTTTAGACAATACGCAGCTACAAGAAATTCTCCATAGTCTGTAGACATAGCCAGAAATGTCCAGTGGTAAATTTTCTGGTACTAACCAAAAATTACAGTAACCTTTAGGTGTCCTCATTTATTTTGAACTTCTTCTCATATTTTTCTGCTTTTCAGACACTGAAAGGTATTCGAGGATACAATGTATATATTTAAAACAGTAGAAAGAACTTGTCAGAGCTGCCAGGTCTCTCATTTGAATCAAATATTTGCATAGAAAACTAATTTTATACTTAATCTAAATGGTAATTTTATGTAGGAGAATTCAAATATTACCTAATTTTTTTTTAAGACAATGGAGGAATCTTACAAAGAAATTCTCCTATTACCTGCTCTGACTCATTTCCACTAATGCCCTATGAGCAGCTTTAAAATGTACCTCAGGGAAATATAAAGCACAGACCCGAGACGAGGCGGCCAAATAAAATTTTATGAATTTCATCAGTAGCCCTTTAGTTTATCGTCTTTGAATATGTGAATTTATAAATTGGACATTAAACCTTAATGTAATTTTTAAAGTTATCTTTTATTTTATATTGGACAGAAGGTGAGAGAGAGAGTGTTAACGTTTTAGAATCTAGCATCACAATGTCATGTGCCAAATGTACGGGGGCCAATTGAATAACATTACATCACTGTGGTAAATAATTCTTGTCAAAGGTATTTCCAGAGGTGATTCTTGATTTAGTTATTTTGCCAGATGGCTGTGTCAAGTTCTATATAAATGAATATTGGTTTCCCTATGGAGGGATGAAATTAGCAAGTAAATCAGGTATAAAGAATTCATAAGAGAGGAGACTTTAAAGCTACAAAATCTTATAAATGTGACCCATTTGTATTTTCTCCTACATAAAAGAATGTGGCTTGAACACTGATTTATTAAGAAGAAGTCAGCACATGTTATGCTTGATCACCAGGAATTCTACAAGGATTTCAGAGAGGAAAATTGAAGTTAAGATATATTGTAACACATTAGGATTATTAACAGTAAGTTAGTGGTAGAATATATGAGAAGAGAATAAAATATGGTTTTTTATGTTTTTTTCCTCTAGCTTAGAACAATCTCTTCATTTACCCCATACCAGCAGAAAGCTTTTCAACCTTTTCTGATAGCAGGTCTTCTGTGATTATATTTGTTAAGTATACAATGTAAAGTTTTGATACTATTCAATTTGTGTAAAGCTAATGTGCTAACGGTGCTATTTAAGAACTTTACCTGGATAACATTTCCTATATTAATAACACAAAACTTTGATTATTACAACCACACTAACATTTTCCTTTTTGTGGCCTATTTAAATTATTCATATCTATACCATATGCTTCTAGTACTTACACTACCGATCCTTGCACTTCTTTCTCTCTCATCTGTCTATACAACAACCAGCAACAACAAAACCAAGGTCGAGGGGACACCTCCCGCAGCCCCAGCTGCGTCCAAGGCCATCCTCACTTTCCTCGCCTCCTCGGCCGGCGGTGCTCGTTCCCGCCAGCCTGCGGCGTCCCTGCTGCTGGCCTAGGCTGCTTGCTGAACGGCAGGCTCCCTGAGGAGTCAGAGAACCTGGCCAACTGTTGGTAATCGGTAACATCGTCGAGTCAGGGCTTACCAAGTGTGCGAGCACCCGAGCTGTCCGAGCAATTTCTCTGAATCCCAGGCATCCTCTCTGCCACGGCTCTACTTCTGAAAAGCAGGAAAATTGCCACTGTCAGTATAGTAATTCCCATTTTACTCAAGACCTACAGACAAAAGAACCAGGCTGAGCTAGTGAACCAGGCAAGACTACGCGACGGCCATGGCGGGAGGTTAGGAGGAACCCTCACGGCACCACCTGGTAGCAGGTTCCTGCTCTGGGAACCAGTATCCCTAACCTGGCAGACCCTAAAGTTGAGCAAATAAAAAACACCAATTCCTCAAGTGTGCAACTGGGAAGGAGCACGTGACAGGTGCACTGGATGGCCGCTCTGTACCCTTGAGCACGCCAGTGCTTCGTCTGACTTCCAGCCGTCCGCACCGTCACCTCTGTGCCCGGATGCCGGGGAATTGATTAAAGCCTCCAGGACAGTCCTCACCAAGGGACTGACTGGCACCATCGGTGAGTGTCCCACGGCCCTCGGTTCCTGATGGTGCCACTCTGAGCCGTAGGCTTTATGTGAGCTCACAGTGTGTCCAAGATTCAAGCCTGATGTTCGGAGTGAAAACCTCATGCAAAAGCCGCGCACACCGTCTCTCTGCCTTCCCTGGTCCCTTCCACCCGCCCTCGCTGGTGTGCCCTCTGCCTCTCCAATAAGTTGACGGGCTGGGATCCTGGCCTCAGTTTCACTATCTGGAGAAACCCACGTTAAGGCAAAGAGGCCACTTGTTTTTCTAGCCCTTGGTTATTGGATCCAAATGTTACAGCTCTTAGGATCTTGATGTCGCAGAGCTGATACTCATTCAAAAAAATATTTCACGTCTTGAAAGACAGTGTCCTGACCTTGCTGTATCTCAGTATTCTCCTCCTGGTACTTACAGTTGTACCTGTGAGAAGCCGTTTGGCATACCCTCATGCCCGTTCCTTCTGGATGATGCTCAGAAAACAGAGTTCTGTGGGCAAGGGCTCACTGCTGCCCATTCTTCACTATAAAGTGGGTTCCTTAATAAAGGAATTCCTACATGGTATTTGATAGTGATAAATCAAGCCCTCTGTGAGCGCTTGCATAGCGATACTGGCTGAGGGGCCACCGACAGGGATGACAAGCTCATACATAAAACATTATCCATCTCAGTAAACGTGAATTGGTGCCTCCCTCCCTAGCTGTGAGGAGAGTTTCCATGTAATCCCCTGTCATCGGGGGCTTGCCCGACTCCCTGGAATGGTATCATAACAAGACTCGGGGTCCATCTCTGCTGACATTTAAGCACAGTGGTAATAAACTCGGCCTTAGTGAGAAGCAGCCCGAGCAGTTGGCCCGTGCATAGTCTTCGCCTCTTCTGTCATGGCTATTCCATGCATGGGCCTGTTGCATAGGCACTGGAGGAGCCGGGTGTAGAGCCTAAGGAGCATCCAGCAGATGCCATCCTCTCTACCCGATTGCTGAGAACTTCTCCTAAAGCCTCTGGTGGTCAGAGTCGCCACGCAGTCACGGCGATTCTACTTGAAAGCCTTTGGGTCAATGTCCTTGGATGCGTTGAATGTCAAGCAGACATAGATGGAGTGACAATGGTATCTGCCCCAATTGTGGACACCGTATAATATATTTTTTCATTTAATTGTCCTCACGACCTCCCTGAAATTTAACTACTATTTTCTCTTTAATCTAATTGCAAACTTTAGGTCAATTGGCTTAGAGAGTCTAAACAAGTTCTCTGTGAAAGTTCAGTTTTTTTTATTCCAATTGCCTTGCTCCTTTCACTAAAACCAGCAATGCTTAGAGCTCTGTCACAAAAGGTTTCCTCAGTGAATTCCTGCCTTTGGTTTCAGAACAGTAAATAAAGCAGCGATCATAGCTGGGCCTCCATCCTTCCCAGAGTGTGCTATTTAGATAGCAGGAAGACATTAAGAAATGTGGTAAGAAATAGCATAGCTTTCCATAAATCTCCAGAAAGCAGAACAAAAACCATAATATTTCCTGCTCAAGTGGAAGGAAATTACTTTCTGGTCAGGAATCAGGAAAAAACAAACTCAAAAGTTATTCATGGAGAGAAAGAACCGGTATCAACAAGTTAGAAAGCTGCAGGCATAATGCTTGCCCAGATACATAGTGCCGAATGGTAGCTTGATGTTAGCCTGCCAGGGGTTAGGCAAAGCAGGCACAGTTGTTCAGTTGACATTCTGTTCATTCTTTCAATAGCTATTTAGGACTGAGGCCATGAGGATGGGGGGCAAATCAACCTCTCCAAAAACAGAGGCCACGGAAGGCTGAAAGCAAACTGCAAAACAAATACCCCAAGCCTCACCCTGTGAAGAAACACCCTGTCCCTGCTACCTGGGTGTTTCTGTTGATTTTGGGTTGGGTTAGGGGCAGGGTGCATGTCTCAGAAGGAGGGAATTCACAGCTTACAGGAAATGCAACCTCTGTTCGAAGACCTGTGTAACCCGCATAGCTCAGCCTGTGTGTGAGGACAATTCAAAAAAAGAAAACAAATAGTCCCAAGAAAAAAATCTTTCCAAGTTTTGTTGTTGTTTTTAGTTTTTTTTTATTTTACTTTTTCATCACCATTTATCCCTCCTATACTCTCTTCAATCTCCACCCACCCTCTACCCCCAATAATCACTAAAATAAGAATCAGGATATCTTAAATTTTGTATTTTTATTTTCTGACACTCTCAGTATCCTCCCCTGAAACTATCCCTTTTTGCTATTTTCAACTTCTTAACAAAAATTCCAAGACCTCTTACCTCTGACTTTTTTCACCCTTGATCCCTGCTCTTTTTCCCTCAACTTCTTCTTACTCTTATTTTTTCTCCTGTGAATGATTCTTCATGTTTAAAAAATAATTTTGCTTTTGTTATGTATTAATTTTTGCCCCATGTCCTTGTGAGACATTAATGCTTGCCCTTAATCTTTGCCAAAACCATGATGGCAATGCCTTGGTTAACCCTTGGCATCCAATATGGTCACACAAAAAAGAAGATGTATCAGCAAGTGCTAATAATCATACATATTCATATACACGAGTAAACATAGGTAGTCTAATTAGTAAGCTAATATATATGAGAGAAAGAGAGATGTGCTTAGCGCTATTGACAGTAATTTAAGTCATGTGATAAAATAAGAACTTCAAAAAGTAGTCCTTCAATTAGCCCCACTGTTAAGAAAGACTGAGGCTCAGTTAATTTATACAAATGAAGCCAAGTCAACCTAGGGCTAGAAAGCAGCAGAGCTGGAATTTAAAATCCAGGAGTTAAGTCTTAGAGTCTGAGTTTTTCAGCACAATCCACACTGCCTCCCTTGGGACAGTGTTGAGTGTCTTGGATGCTTGAGTTCAGGAAACAGGTGGCCCCACCAAAAGGTAGCTGAACAGGGTGCAGGAGACGCCTGTTATGAGGTGGTGGAGGTGGTTTTAGTTGGAAAATTGTTCTTATTTTTCTATTGCCCAGAATATGAATATTGATTTTCATTTACATTTTGTAACAGCCCCCTCCCCAATAATTGGTTGTCAGTTTGTAAACTGGGGAGTTGTCAGCCAATAATGTTGCCTTGCAGAGCGACTGCTTCTGGCCTCAGGGAGGATGAGGTACCTGAACAGTCAAGGTGTTATACTCACTAAGTCAACCTGGAATTGGCACTTATGGAAAAGTGCATATTATTTCATTGCCATTCTTAAAATACCCAGACTCATAGTGGTTATCTTATGAAATAAACATCCACTGATTTTTATTTTCAATTGCATATATATGTTTCTTAGGATAAAAGTTCAGGACATAAAATAGACAAAATGGAAACAAATTAACATAATGCATTTTATTCTCTTCTTTTTTCTATGCACAAAATTTTTATAATCTTATAAAAGTCAGATTATCTCATGTCACGCTATATCATTTTTTCCTTATTTAATATACAGTCAACCCATCTCCATATCAATAAACTTAACTCTGCCTCATAAAGTCATACCTACACACTTTTCTGTGATATTATTTTAATGAAATATGTATTAAACATCTACTATGTTGATAAAATACTGTTACATATTGTTGACACAATTATGAATAATATTAACAAAATGTCCCTGTCCCCATGGAGTCTAGAGGGAAGGGGCTACCATTGGCAAACCGGTAAGTAGATCAGATGACTGAAGTGCAGGACATTTAAAAAGGCAAACAGGTCTGAGAGTTTCTGCTTCAATTCGCCTGCTGAGAGAAGCCTCAAGAAGACTATGGTATTTTAGCCAAGGCCTGGCTTGCCTGGTGTTTTGCAGTGGATGCTTGTGCCATAGTGGCAGCCATAAAAATTGCAACCAGCTCTCTTTGATTTTTGCATAGCTGTCTGTTTATTCTCCCAGGTAAAGGGAAGAAGAAAGAAAATTTCCATAATGTAGAAGAGAGCATATTACAGATTCTTGATGTACTATGTTAAATTGTCTTCCTGAATATTTTCTATCCTCACCAACATTTCCCCATATCCTCATCAAATCTTGATACTCTCTTTTTAAACTTGGTTAATCGGATGGGGAAGAAATGTTTCTCTTTCCTTCATTTAGTAAGACATTATTGTCAATTTTAAGCATTTTTCCACTTAATGAATATTATTGAACATTCATCACATCTTTACATTTTATTTTCATGGTAAATACTATTTTTCCAAGGAAATATATAATTTAAGAACTCAAATGGTACCAAAAGACCAAGAACATAGTTACCTGCAAGAACTCTTCCTACTTCATCCTTCATTTACCCTGGGAGCAAGCACTTCAACCTTTGGCTCTATATTCCTTCTAAGTTCTTCTGGCTATTCTAATAAAGAAATTGACATGAGAAAGATCGGTAAGACCAAATTTATTATGTATGTGTATACAGGGGTTCCATCAGATATGGAACCAGAGAGCATATTGGGCAGTTGAAGCTCTTTTGTCATTTTGAGCTAAGCAAAAAGGGGGTAGTGGCTTGGACTTAGAAGATGGGTAGGCAATTTGCAGGAACAAACATCTGGTAAACCGCTTCTTGGTAAGCCCCCCAGAAACAAAGGGACACAGAGAAGCGTCTAATGGACTTTGCTCAGTGCATCCCTGTCTGCCACACTTGGTTCATATTAAAATAGAGTTATCTATGGTGATAGTTCCCTTCCGGAACAGGTTTCTCTATCTCATTTCCTTGTGGCAGGTAAAGAGAAGGTCAAAGGCTCTTCCCGAGTCTTTTGTTCCTTAAAAATAACCAGCTTCAAATAATCAGTATCCCAGAAAAGCATATTTAAAGGTGGCAAACTCTACTCGCCTCAATGTATTTTTAAATACTTAATAGATTATCTTGGACTCATCAGTCTTAGATATTACTGTTTTTACATTACAGTAAATGAGGATTTAGCCCATTTACCCTATATCCTGTCTAATTCTCCTCTCTTAACCCTGAAAATTTTATGTATTCATATTCAGTGTTACAATTTGCACTCAAGAAAATGTTATTCACAGGTGAGGATTGTAATGTAGATGATTGTGTGTCCTATGGTACTTTTTTCAGGATTTAACAATTGCTATGTTTTCTCTTTCCTGATACCTGTTGTGATTACTTCCCGCACTAAACAAGGCCTTTTAGTAGCATTTACCACAAAGTCAATCACACAAGGGGACTTACTAGTTTAATTTTCTTTTTCTTAGGATCTCTGCGTTGGAGACCTTTTATCTAGGCTGATTGCATGGCACACCTGCCCTGCTGTTTTAAGTCTGTGATTTCCCGCCACCATTATCCTGTCTACACCAGCTCAAGTGCTCTGGTTCTCTGTGCCTGGAGTCTTGCTCCTTGAGGATGTAGCCTATTTATTGATTCAGTGGAGAGCATTCTTCAGCGGCTTCCCAAGGAAAGGTTTATGGGAGGTAAATAGCTTGAGATCCTACATTGTTCTCGTCTGCACCCACGCTCAACTCATGACTTGGCTACGCATAGTTTTAGGTTGCAAAGTCATCTCCCTTCAGGATTTTGCAGGCATTGCCCCATTGCCTACTAGCTCCCAGCGTTCTGGTTGAGAAGTCAAAAAACATCCTGATTCTTCATTTGTTTGCATGAGAGTTGAGCTCTTTTCCCACAACCCTCCAGAAGCTTGCAGAATTCCTCATCATCTCAGTGATTTGAAGGTTTAAAATCATGGGCCTTCAGCCAAGCTATTTCTATTTAGCCACTCTCTGGGCCCTTCAGTTTAGACACCTATGGCTTCCAGTTAGGGAAAATTGTTTTGAGACATTTCCCCGGTGACTTCCTCGCTTGCATTTACAATGCTGTTAAAGAGGAGATAGAACGCAAGACATGGGCACGAGGGGCACTTCATGCTCTGATTGTGCTAAGGGTTAATATCAGGGAAATTATGTTCCTTGTGTTAACTTGATAAATCAGCTTGATGAAGGATAGTCACAGGCTCTACTAGAACACCACATCCCCTTCCTTTTCTGAAGATAAAAGCCCTAGAAATTATAGAGATTTTTTACTTGATTTATGACTTATGTTGGATAGAGTACTACGACTTCATCTGCCCCATCCTGAGATCTGACCAAGTTGCAAGGGTATGAAAAAAAAGTAGCAGTTTTACTACCTACAACAGAAGATTTCTGATAAAGCTGGATTAAAGTGTGACATTGGCTCCTTCTTCTCTCCCTAAAATGAATTTAAAACCCCTTTCACTGGAGATTGCAAACTGCCCATGGAAGGAGACATCTTGCCTCAACAGTTTTCTCACGTTGGTGTTGGAAGGGGAAGAGAAGTCATTGTTCTGCTGGAGATGGTGACAGTTAAATAGAAAGGAAAATGAGAGCAGTGACCCTGCCTCCATCAGCAGACTCCGTGGAGGTCAGACCTGCCATCAGTCAGGTAGGACACCTTTCCTCCAGCAGGTGGGGGACAGTCAAGGTCATGGGGCATTCTAGAGTGCTTATCCCAACTTTTGTCAAGTGGCAGCAAAGAAAGCAGAAACTATGTCTTTATCGATCTTGGCAGGAACACGGGGACAGCAATAGTTCCCTCCAGGTGTCTACATTGGTGATTCTCAAAATTTAGTGTGCATAAATACAGCCAGGAGGTTTTATTAACATGCAAGTGTATGAGTTTTACCTCAGAGATACTCATTTAGAATGTGTGAATGAGACATAGTGAAGTCCATGTTTAATGAGCTTTTCTGTTGATTATTTTTCAGATAGTCCATGCGTTCCACTTTGAGAAGCACTCAATATAATGGCAAGTACCTGAATACAGATTTTGTAATTCAAACAAATAATAAACTCAGAAATATCTGCACGAGTCCATAGATCTTTGTTTTGTTTGTTTTCAACAATATGTATGAAGTATGAACACAAACCTAACCTTAAAATTGCATGGATTTGTTTTGCTTTATGTTTACTAGTTGATAGTCTCTCACATGTCGTCATGTTACTAATGTGAGTTCCAAAATAACAGGTATCATATTTTCTTTATTGTTCTTTCTACATTTCTCCAATGTGCCAAGATGCTCTGCCCATGACCCACCTGTTCACCACTGCCTCACACACCCTCTCCTCTTTCCTTCCACCCTCTGCATTTTATTGGCCTTAAGTGTTGCTCATTCCCAGGGTTCTTTCTGGACAATAAGCCTGAGCCCCAGCTCCATGTCATTTATCTTTAAAGAACCTTGTAGATTTTCACCATTGGCATTTTTACAAATTCCTACTCAAACTTATATTCTATTTGTGACTCTCTCAAATAGTATTAATATTCTCTAAACTTATCATATTATATTATATTAATTCATTTAGTCCAATTTCTACTTGATTGTATACTTCCAGTTGGCAGGGTATCCTTGTGTTCTAAATGACTAAAACAGTGCTTGGCAATGAGCGTATCATATACATGTGTATGTATATATGCGTGTCTAATATATGTATATATGGAAGAACAATAAATAGACTTTGTTGAGTGATATGCACATTCACATGTTAAAATCTGCCATAACTGTATAACTGTTTGATGTCAGTAACTAAATTTTATTTAGGCAGATACTTATTCTATGTTCTTAGAATCACTACAAAAACTTCCTAAGTAGTAAGATTCTTATTACAAGGTATAATGAGCCAGTGTCATAAAATAAAATCAGAAATATTAGTAAACCTGTTTATTGGAAGCTTCAGTATTAAATACAAAATATAAATAATTTGTTTTCTAACTTTATTTTTGTTTACTCATTACATCAATGACAGATGTTTTGTAATTTTTTTATTCATTCCCAGAATCATTAAATACTCCCTGTTTACTAACAAAAAAATAATAGTTTCCTCATTGCAGGTAATATAATCATTGGGTTATCTTACATTGGCTATATTTTGATGTATAATTGATTTCTTTTAGATTTTATTATTTTATTTAAAGTACATTAATTGTGGGATTTACATGAAACACAAATTTAAGTTTCTAGTTGAGTTCTATCATTGCACTAAGGTTTATTATTGTAATTCTGGCAACAAGAACACTACCATTTTAACAGTATAATTACTTCCTTCCTATAATAAATTCACTTTCCTGTTAAATGCTGAGGGACATAATTAGAATTACATTTATAAAAATTATCTTTGTAATATTAGCTACAGTTTATATTATATTACTATTAAGGCGTTTTACAATCTATATTGAAATGTTTTCTATTTTTGATATGAGTAAGTAATTAATTGATTTCTAGAAAAAAAAGACTAATATTCCATTTATGTATACTGTATTTCAAATTAAGTTTAACTGAAAATGAATTCAATATTTTCTAATTATATGCACCTGAAAGAAATAATTTTAGAGAACCTACCTATTTCATTTTTAACAAGGTCTTTGTTGTTTAATTTGGCTCTTCGGGATAAAATAAAATGAGGAAAGAGAAAACAGGCCTAAGTGAGAGACGTCAATTAACCAAATTCTGAAATAATAAAAACACCTGAAAATTAGCCATGAAAAATATTGTCCTTGGCATACAGCACGTATATTATGTAACAACTTCATTGCAAATGACACTTACATATTTCCAAAATAATTGGTAGTTCCTCAATGCCTCTCCTGGAAGCTAGGGATCCTAAAAACAGCTTGACAATTACCAGGCCAGGCAAGAGTGTGGAACATGTTGAAATGATGACTTGAAGGATGAGTGGAGGAGAGGCTGAAGGCAGAGAAAGAGAAGGAAAAGACTTGACAACCACCATCCTTGAAGAGGTGGCAAGCCCAAGTCCACATCACAGGGGAAGAGGGAGAAGAGGAAATAATAATATTAACCAAAATGTTAAGTGTATGTGACACTTTTAAATTTAAAAATATTTTGAGTGTAGTGGAAATAGCACAGGCTTTCTGGTTGGGGAAATCTAAATTTGCATGCTAAACCTTATCACTTATTTACCTTTGTAAGTGCACTCAGTCTTCTCGAACTTCAAATTCCTGATTTTATGGGTTGTGTAGTGATATCAGAATTATCATGCAATATTTTTGTAGACTGTATATAATGTTCCTGGGAAAAAAAGGTCAGCCTCTATATGCATATTTCCTTCTTTGCCCTATCTTCTCTGTCTTCTAAAATAATATGCTAAGTAGGTTAATATGAATAATCTGCCCTCCAGGATTCTTTCTGTACCTTAGCTTCTGACTAGCTAGGCTTTCTGGCCAGGGTGTAAAGCTGGCTCATTGCTCTTTTAGTTTTTACTAAATCAGCCCTTTCTTTCACAAAGTCACTGAGTGACCCTGAAAATGCCCTTGACCTAGGAGCGACTGCTTCTTCCTCTGTGAAAAGAGAAAGATGGGCTGTATCAGTGTTCCCAAATACTAACTCATAGAGCAGCCATATCCCAATAACCTAGACAGTTACATGAAAATACAGATTCCTCCATCCTCACCCCAGAACTACCAAAACACACTCTGTCTTGTGTGTGGTTCCATGCTTTTAACCACTTTTTCTGTAGCAGCTCTGATATCACAAGATCAGGGACCCTCTTCTGAAATCCTTTCAGTTCTAAAATTCAGTGCTTGTATTCTCCCTATTTGTTTCCTTCTCCCCTCAACAACTACCTACATTATGTGGTTTATTTAAAGGCTTTCAGAAAAAAAAAAAGCATTGAGAGATAAAAAGAACACAACAAGAACAGTACTTATAGGATCCCTTCAAATGAAATTACATTTAGAGAACTGATCAAGCGGAGCTAATTTAACTAATTTTTGACTTTTCACTTTCTGTTGGGAACCGGCCCGCCTGGTTTCAGGGACTGTAGCCTCATTGACAGGCGAGAGGGAGAAGAGGAAATAATATTGTAATTATTACAATAGGGCCCCAAGGCGGGAGCTGAGCAAGGAGGCCCTGGGAAAACAGGCCACTGAGGAGATAAAACCTGTCCCCCTGGGAAGGGCACAGCCCCTGCCTCCCTCACATCACCCTGCTTGGCCCCCGAGGATGGCTGGTTAGTCAATGATGGGTAAGACCCCTCGATGGCAGGGGCATAGTCACATAGGGGCCATCAGGGAAGGACTTGGGGTACAGAGAAAGAGGAGAAGACCCTCACCCCTGGGCTTTGTCATGGCTGGAGTCCTCACCCTATCTGAAAGAAGTCTCCTTATCTCTTGGCTGTTCTGCCCCGCCCGCCTGGCTCAGGCTTGAAACAATACCAGAGGCAGGTACAGCCCTAAACTGGATTGTGCGGTTCCCATGGGAAATCAGGCCTAGAAGTAAATGCCTTGAAGCATGATTTGTTTTTCCCTCAAAAGCTATGATAACCAGCTCAGGCCGGGAAGGAAATTTACATTATTCACAGTCCCTGACCCTAAACCCTTTGGTGCTCTTATGCTTACTCATCTAGGACCCATGCAAATCGGTGTGTTCCTGCCATGAGTCTTCTTCAAAACATCACCTGTTCTCTGTAAACATTAACATACCGATGTAATGACATTACCTGTACATTCTTACTACCTAGCCCCCACTGACAACTCTTTCAATAAAAGCCACTCCACACAGGGGCTCGAGGCATTCTCCGCTAGAGGGAGTCTCCACTCCCTTTCCCTGGCAGACGGAGAAATGTCTGGAATAACTTACTTTATTTCCACATCCGTGGTGACCTGGAACAGCTCTGTGGGACAGAGTCTGCCTCCCTCTCAGCAACCTTTGACCTCTACCAAGATTATCACTTACTGTCAGCTATATAAAATGTGCAATAGCTAATTTTGTACATGTATATGGAAATGTACCTTCGTATTTTCTCCCTTGTATTTGAAAATGATCATTGACAGTAGAATTTGAAACAGATCATGAGCAACAAAAAAGTCCCGTACAAGTAACAGGCGTACGAAAAACAATTCCGTTTAGCAAATTGTACCTTGCTCATCCAATTTTATAATCTCTGTTCTTTGTGGCATGTAGTTTGCATGTCATGTTGCGAACATAAATCCAATTTTATTGGAATAGTTGGTGTTGGGTCTGTTTGCAGATAAAATGAAGAGTGTTAGCTAGCAGTAGCAAGTGTCGTGTGGGAAAGCCAAGCAGCGGAAGCGCCACAGCTGTGATTCATTTTGTAAGGCCTTAGAGAGAATGGGGGGCTTTCTTTGTTTCCAATGTGAAGTGATGCAGGTATAGGAGTGAAAGTTTGTATGACCACTCAACTTCAGGTCAAGTAATAGTCACAAGTGAGGTGCCTGATGCAGTTTGTGGGGTGAAAGGTGTGAAGTGCCCTAAGCCCATGACAGTGCTGAAGGCCAGTCACTTCCCGACAGAAATCCTCAGACTTGGGGGCTGGTTGGAAAGAAGGCGGCTGCGGCCTTCATGCCCGCCCGCACGGCTCCGGTGTCACATGCTTGGGTGTGGTTTGATGGCATCCGTATATATAATATATTTATTATATTATATATAAAAATATATATTTAAAATATTAAAATAAAATAGTATTAAGTGAAATGTTGTGGGGTCATGCTGGACATGGCTCCCCCAACCCCCCCCCATAACTGAACGCTGGCCGGAGGGCCCCAGCAGGAAGGAATGGCGTTGTTTGGGAATGGACGGTAACTCCCTCCTCATCTCCTTTTGGGAGTGGCTTCTGGTCCTGTGGGGCCGCTTCTTGACCTTTCCTCTCTGCACAGACACGCCGAGGTCATGTGGCTTAGTCAAGCGCAAGACACGTGCCCCTTTGCCTGGGACCCCTTGCAACAAGCCTGGGACCCGGGGAGGCGCGGCCCTGCTCCCCCGCGAGCCTGTCGGTGCTCCTGGAATGTGAGTACGAAGGTGGTGTGCGCCCCGCCCGGTCCTCCTGGGGATGTAGTCGGTTTATCCGACGGCGCGTGCGTGCGGTCCACGTCCTGGACTCCACCTCCTGCGTTACCAATGTGTTGAATAAACAAAGGAATGGCCCCAGGGCCATCGCGGTTGAGATGTTCAGGGGCAGTTGGGAATGTGAGTCAAGAGTTCAGGGCTGGGTGGCAAGACGGGCCCTAGGAGAAGACTGTGGAGTTAGAGTGTGGGAGCAGAGTCTAGTATGCGTTAGCTCAGGTAAATGTCGAGCTGAAAGCAAACTACTAACCAGGCCCCCAGGTATGGGAGTTTAGAACTAGAAAAGGGTCACGTTTTTTAGTCGTGTCGCCTCATCTCATCCTGAGGTGCACACAGACACACACAGACGCATTTCGCAGCTGAGAGAACAAGTCTGACTGTTCTGTGCCTTGCCCTTTAGTACCAGGCGGCGGACTCAAAACTCTTACTCTTTGTTCTGGGATATAAAATAATATCAAAACACAATCTTTGCTTACATCGGTGTATGTGTCACTGCACTTGCTTTGCCAAATATATTTGTTTATTTAAAGGTCTTTTAAATTGCTCCCCCCCGCCAAGTCACCATTGATCAGCAATAACAGGAAATGGGCTGTTACAAGAGCACACAGTGCGTTAGCGTTTTTTTGCATTTTACTATTTCAGATTATTGTTATAGGGCTATTAATTTTTTATCTTTCAGTAAAGTTTATATTAGTACCATAAAAAGGATGGCATTCTTGTATATGCAATAGCTCTTTTTGTTTATGAATATTAATTTCTATTTTGTCATTACATATAAAACATAAATTATGTGGATAATACAAAAATGGGAGGAAATAGGGCAATGTTAATGAATTCTGGTAGATTTAAAAGAGAGAGTCATTCAGCTGTTTCCAAATAGAAACTATTAATTGCAAACTGAGCGGTAAATATTTTTTCTTTGTTGAGTCTTAAAATTAAGACAGTATCTCAGGATAGAAAAAATATCTATGACTTGAAATGGTGACACATCACAATGTAATAATGATATTTTGCATAAAAAGTAGCAGCCCCTTTGTTCAGAAGTTAGGTAAAAAAGCATTTTTCTCTCTTCTGATAATTTTCCATGTATAACATTTGGCCTTAATTTATCAAATAGCCTTATTCTGTAAAGACTGCTTAATCTGCTGTTTATCAGCCCTTACCTATGGACTTAAAAGCATGGCGTAATCAAACATTTAAATCAATATCACGTCAGGTACTAGCTGAAATGAATAGTTCATACTTTTTCTCAATAAATAACTCTGTGAGTATTTTAATAAAGGGGGATAATAATGAAGTGTAATGGCTGTAGCAGAGAATAACTTCCAGATCTCCTCCCTCCCACGTTGCAGCCTGCAGCAGTGGCTACTGAGGAGCCAAGAGGGACCCAGCTCCCTCCGGCCGCCTCGCGGGCGCCCTGCTGGGACCCACCGCTTCTGGGAACCACTGCGCGGTGCGCGATGACTGTCCTGCTTGTGAGGCGTAGGGAGAGACAGAAAGGGGAGGGACCACAGGGGGAGGACTGGTAGTCATTTGACAACTTCTTAAAGGGAAACATAAGACATTTTCCATCAAGCTTGGCATCTTAAAGTCAGCAATTTTAGGTATTGTACTTTGTAGTTTTTAAAGGTATGCAAAATATGCATAGTTAACGGTCACCTTACAATACTTAGGATACAAAACGCATTTCTGCACCTGCACTCTAACCTGCCTGGCAGGCCCGTGTGTGGCAGAGCCAGGTGTCACCCCGCCTTTGCAAGGGTGACTCTGCCCATCCCAAGCACCCAGGAGCTTTCTGACGGGACCTTCAGTGCTACAGAAGCCAACCAAGTGAGGGTTTGTTAGTGTAAGGTCCAGACAGTGATGCGTTACTCCAAAGAAATTTTAACTCGGACAACAAATTCCCTAGTTATTACAAGTTGAGAGTCTATCAAATTATAGTGTTGAACAACAACAAAAAAAAAACCCCAGCAAATCACTTACAATGGTATCTCTCCAAAGAAGTGTGATAGAATAACCTATTTGGATTGGAAAACATTAATCTAATATGAGTAGATTTCACCAGAGAAAAATAAGATAAACTTAGAAAGAAGAGTAGTGTATGTTGTAGGTTCAATTGCTTTTTTGTCTCCTAATGGATAACAAATAGAATTTCTTTTAAAAAATAATAGTTTCCTTTGAAGTCAGAAACAAGACAAAGATGAATACTAGCACCATTATTATGTAATAGTTTTCTGGCAGTGCTCTGTAATAGAATTTGACAAGGAAAATACATAAAAAATATATAGACTGGAGACAAAAATCACCACTATTTTCAGCTGATTATTATACTTAGAAAGACAAAGAAAAGTGACTGAAAATATTAAAAACTATAAAACAATTTAATAATGGTTTAAACTCAATTAAAAATAACCAGTTAGAAAATAAAATTTTGGATTTAAGATTGACAAAAGATTAAACACTGAGAAATCAGTTAATCTTTAATATTGAGGAGCTATAAAAAGAAAAACATAGACTTATCACAATCTATTGGTTAAAGGCATTTACTTTGAAACCAAAAGAAAGTTATCTGAAACATGGTTCTATTATTTTTGGATGTCAACTTTCCAAAATCATGACACTTATAATTACAACTTCACTGTTACATAAATGTCTCTCGGTGAGAGAGCTGGCCAGCCCCAAACCGATAGGCACAGACAGCGTAGCGCTGACGTGGACAGACCTGGCCGTCGGGCCATGGGGCACAGACTCCTCAGGGAATGCATGCTGCCGCCTGTGTGGACAGAACGAAGGTGTGCGCGTGTGTATGTGGGTGACTTGCTGGAAGAGGTGTAGCAAGTTCAACTGGAAGATACGAGAGGACTGGCCCCCAGGCGTGTGAAAAAGAACCATCATAAGAATCTCGTGCTGGGAAAACCCTGTAAAAATGGATTAGTTTTATAATTTCTGCAGGGGACAGCAGTGTGGCTTTGAAGTAATCCTACTATGTCTATGGATCCTTCTGGTACAGAATACCAGTAACTTCCATCCACGACCGTAGGGATGTTCCCCAACTGGAGTCGCCCCAAAACCCTGGTTTCTGGGGTCAAGGTGTAGGCTATTCACTCTTCATAGCTATACAACAGGGGATTGTGGAAAACGGTGTCAAAACCAACCTTGTGTAGAATGCTCCAGTCGAGTGTGAGTTGCTAAGGACAGACCTGCTAATTGCCAGTTTCCAGATTCTGAAACAATTTTTAGAATACTCTAAGTTCCTGGGAGAACTGTTTGATTTTTTAAAAACACCTGTTTGAAAGAAGTAAAATTGCCTTTATTTTACATATCTTAAGTGTTTATTCAAGAGAAGGAAACTAAAAATGCATCTAGTGCTCCCTACATGTCCGCCATTGCGGAAGTGACTTTGCGTGGATTCTCACAACAGCCTCGAGCACACACATGGGACAACAGACAACAGAAGGAAAGGGTACAGACCAAGGACAGTTCCAACAGGAAATGTCAGGGCCAACCTTCCAGTTTTCCTTCATCTCAAAGATAGCCTGTCCTCTTCATTATAATGTTATGTCTCAGTACCCTAAACTGTGTGTGCCCTCCTTGTGCAGCTGCTTGCAGATACTATAATAAGAGAATTTCATTTCTGACTTCTCAACCCAGCAATAAATTTGTCAACATCCATAAGAAGAACAAATTCTGCCTACAAACATCTCCTGTGCATTTGTAATCATCAACATGAAGGTAACCACTTGCACAGCAGTAGTGTTAGAAGGGCAGTGAATACAGTGCTTTAAGCCTGAACCCCTCCAGAAAATTCTGGCAACTTTATCTTCTGGGTTTGCTGCTACTTATGACCACAATCGCCACAAAGAAAAGGACTAGATCATTAGATCTATGCTGGTAAGCAAGATGTTGCTGGCGACGAAGAGAGTGCATGTGTGTGGTCTAGG
Organism: Pteronotus mesoamericanus; assembly: GCF_021234165.1. Lineage (NCBI taxonomy): Eukaryota > Metazoa > Chordata > Mammalia > Chiroptera > Mormoopidae > Pteronotus > Pteronotus mesoamericanus. The sequence goes on from NW_026555123.1 coordinate 1,201,097, forward strand.
CAGGCGAGCACTGATCTGTGTACTATTGTGGTCTTTGTTCCTGAGAGCTAATGCCTCTGTAGGCATTCTTCAGGTAATTTGAGTGGAGACAGCAAGGTGGAGCATGCCATTAAGCTCTTGGAAGAGAGGAAGTACAGAAACGTGAGATACAGACTTCATGGGGCCAAATACTTAAAACAAGACACATACAAATATTTTGAAGCAAGAGCACATTATTTAGAAAGAATCAGTTTTTGTTTGGGTAAGAAACAGCATATAAATGTCTGGAGATTAATATAGCATCTATTATGGTAGAAATGTTATAATCTAGAAGAACAGAGCAGCTAGATTTTGCCCAAAAATCCTTTCATGAAGTAGTCAAGAAAAGGCAAAAAAATTCAGAAATGCCTTGACTTTTTTGCTGCATACCAAATACTCATTCAAGAAGTAGAAACATTTGCAGCTCAGGTACAGTTGAACTGTATAGCAACAAAGTAATTATTTAAGATAGTTTTCATTTATGCTTCATTGAGTTCTTTCCTCACAGAATACTTTTTATTCATAGATTTTTATTTTAAAGTTCAATTACATAAACATTTTAAATCCTACTGCTGAGAATTACTTTCTACCATACCTGTATAAGGGAATATTTGTTGGGGGGGATCCCACCTCACATTTTATACAACTTGAGAAAGAGCAGGACTTTCACAAAGGGAAATTAGAATGTTCTTCCAATCTTTTTGGCTTTTCTTAAACCAAATTGCTGGGTCATTTAGCCACTGGAAAGTAATTAGAGCTCCAGGATTAGTCAGCACCTCACTTACTCTTCCTTCCTTCCTTCCTTCCTTCCTTCCTTCCTTCCTTCCTTCCTTCCTTCCTTCCTTCCTTCCTTCCTTCCTCCCTCCCCCCCCCTCTTCCTTCCTTCCTTCCTTCCTTCCTTCCTTCCTTCCTTCCTTCCTTCCTTCCTTCCTCCCTTCCTTCCTTCCTTCCTTCCTTCCTTCCTTCCTTCCTTCCTTCCTTCCTTCCTTCTCTTTCTTTCTTTCTTTCTTTCTTTCTTTCTTTCTTTCTTTCTTTCTTTCTTTCTTTCTTTCTTTCTTTCTTTCTCCTTAGTGGTTACTCTGCTTCATTTTTTTTCTTAGTACTTCTAGGAATCTATTGAAGAATATATTTAGCAAACATTTATCAAATTATTACATCCAAAGTACTCAGAGGGTACTGCAGAAACTCAAAGACAGTGTCTTACTTTTTCAAGTGTTTCAAATTAAGCGTAGGTAAAGACCCACATTTTAATAACTAGTTTAAAGCAGTATTTGCTCATAAGCATAAAAAAGACACACAAAAAATGTACCCGAGGGAGGGAAATGAAAGAAAAGATCACTGTAATTGAGAGGATTACATAAAATTGTGTGAAGAAAAGCATATTTATCTAGGCTTAAAGTACAGGTGGGAGATGTTTAGGGAAGGAGTTAGGGCGTGATGACTAAAACAAAAGCAAACATCAGAATGAAATAGGATTAGGTTGAAGATGTTTTTCTGGACCACAAAGTGCACAAAGAGGAGCAGAAACTGAGACTGGTTTTGTTTTAGTTTAAACTGTTGTGATTAGACTCTAATCAAAGTAATCATATAAACCCAGTGCAGGACCTGTGGTGATCAGCCATTGGATGTGGGCTGCTTGGGGGAGGGGGCATGGCCTCCACCCTCAGACGCAATCCCAGAAACCCATGTTGGCTGAAGCTCCTGCTGGTGACATCCCCGTGGCTGGGCGGTGAGTCCTTTACTTTGGGGACTCTGGGAGTGCACCTCCGGTCTACCACGGTCCACTCCTGCCTCTCTCATCATCTTTGCTTGTACATGTCATGGGAGCAGTTCTTCTAGGATTCCATCAGATCTGTCTTCTGGCAGGTGTAGAGGAGGAAGGTTATTGAGATGAACTACAACCTCTGCAGCTGGTCTCAGGGCCAACACTGATCAGCTCCTCTTGCCACTCTCCACTCAAGGTCACGCTCACCCTCAGCTAGCACTTCTGATGGGCTCGGCAGTGTAGCTATAAAGTCTTCCTCTTGAAGGAGTCCCTGGTTTCTATGCCCTTCTCAAGCCACATTTGCAGCACTACTGTGTTTGTCACCTGATTTGGGCACAGAAATATAAAAAGATGCCCAAATGGATGCTCTTAGCACTAGACGAAGTCTTCTGGTTCAATGATACTGGACAATAAGAGGAAATAAAAACCCAATGGAGCAGCAATTGAACTAATCATGGCTAGTAAGAAGACACCTTCTTTTATAGAACTTGAGCTTATCTGCCATGTCACCTGAGTATGTAAGAATTTGATTCACATTGGTTTGAAAATCCTACAAAAGACTTAACCCACCCCCCCTTTTTTTTGTAAGCAAAAACACAATGATGCACCTAAATTCAATTCTTAAGCATGGACACATGAAAATAATAACATTACATAAACTTCTCTATGCATGTAGAAAATAATGCATGCTCTCTCAGATTTAGAGAATATGGACATATAGTGTGAGTCCAAGTTTATACAATATTGATTTTTCAAAAATAGAAAAAGGAGCAGTTCATTATTCTGAACTTGGTTTCAGGAGTCATGATATAAGTAAAATAAATGTAAATTTTTCTAGGCTAAGTTAATGAAAGTACTCCCCTGAGCTCTTTATAAAATGATTCTTTAAGTGCAATAAAATTCTTATAAAAGTGAGGAAAATTGATGTCATAACAATCAGTATAAACATTATAATAGAACCCTAATCAAGAAGTTGTTTTAATGGTTTACTATCATTTTTCCTATTCATCAGGCGGAAAAAAAATAGCAAAAACCAGTATTTCTAATTATAAACGAACAACATCAAAAGTGTGCATGGGTGTATAGATGCAAGTAAATATATATTTATAAACTGATTATTAGTATAAATCACTCAGGAAAGACACTTAGAGATATGAGGTGGGGAAAGTCTAGGTTTTTCGTTTGTAGACTGTATTTGAAAATCTTCTGCACCACCTTATAGGCATTTAGGAAAGTCACCTGAACAGCCTCTGCCTCCATTTCTTATCTGTACGCCGTGGTTGAGAAGACCGGATGAAACAGCGCCCGTGAAGGAGCCCAACGTTGCTGATCACGCGGAGGTTACTCGGAGAAGGCCGCTTCTCCTCTCCGTCAGTGAAATACACGGCGTATTTCTAATCGGGGCCTAGGTTGTTTCTCTCAACCTCAGTGACTCCCGTACAATAAAAGTATGATCGACGTTACTAGAGGCGAGAGAGTAAAGCAAGAATCAGATGGAAAGAGTAGACCTGAAAATGCAATGGAGTAGAAGTGAGTCACATGCAGGGTTTTACTTCTGACACTGTGTTTACCGAGATTATTAAGTTGTGTGACATTTTATGTGTTTTTGTTTTGTGTAAGCTGTGGTTGTTCTGCACGTGTTTTGTTGTTGTTAATATTGTCATTGTGTTATTGTTTTTCCTTTGGGGAGTTTAGGAATACTGACTTGGTGTGCTGGAAATCAGCCTGGAATCTTTTCAATAATTACAGTTTGCAAAGCAGAAGTAAAGCTATGTCTAACTTAGCAGAGCCGGGATGCTTCTCCTTCCATCCCTGACTTCTCCCTCCTTCTCCCTCCTTGGCCCATTCCCTTCCTCGGGGATCAGGAGAGCTGTTCCACAGCGGAAACTTCATCAAGGCTCCTGTTCAGGAAGCCGGGCCATTTTACATTTAAGGTTCTGCCAGGCCTTTCAATGGTACGTGCTTAGTTTGAGACGTGGATGGAGAGGAAAACTGAGATCTTTATCGTCCCCAAGCCCTGTTGGATTGGGGGCTCAGAAGGATGACATATTCCCTAAGGGATGCTGTTTGTAATGTTGTATCTCCCTTACCTTGGTCAGTGTGGTATAGTGGTATGAACCCAGGCCTCAGAATCAGATGGCATGGTTTCTGGTCTCCAGTCTGCCACTAAGTCATTATGACTTAATAAAAATGTCACTTAAGTTTTTTGAGTTTAGTTTCCTCATAAATTAAATGTGGGGTAAAAAAGGATGTTCCCTGAGGGTTCATTTCATCTCTAAACTTGTATCACTTCATCTCAGCTTGCTCCAAATTGTTCCTGTCCCCCTCGGTCTGTAATTTATGTGTCAATTAAACACAGTTGTATCACGTGGATCATAGTAATCACCTTTCCTCGGCTCTCCCTGTTCTTCCTCGGGAAATGTTCTAATGGAAAGTCTCAATTCAGGAGCTCTTTGAAAAACACTGAGTAAAATTAACTTTAAAACCTTTTGTATGTCAAAGATCCTAAGGGTTTAATGTTATGAAAGCTTTAACTTATACTCTGAAATGTTGAGGAAGAGAAGCATCTTTGTGCAGTTCTGTGCAGGCTTTCTCCTAATCTTGTCATTTACTGGGCCACTGTTCAACACACGCACGTTCCCACTTGGTGGAGAAGTGAGCTGTGAAGCGCGGTGCTACAGAGCATTGCACTTACCCCCCGCCCCCCTGCCCCCCGCCCCCCCCCCCCCCCCCCCGTCTCCCCCAGCTCTCTTTCCTTTGTGTATCTCAAGGAAGACGGAAGCTTGGAAAATTTTGCAAAATGTGCGTGTGAGTGCAAGTGCATACTGCTTAACAGGTCAACATTTTTATCTCCTTTCCTGAGCGGAGATTTTGAAAACTGATGGGTGTTTACTGCAGAGTAGATACTACTCTTCTTAATGCACTGACGCTTCTCACAAGGTGCTACTACCTCCCCTCCCCCACCAGCCATGGGCGGGACTGGGTAGCTGCATTTCAACACACAACAGGATTTCTTCTCAGTAGGGAAAGAAACAGACTATTACTACTTATCCATTTATAGGATGCTTCAGTGTATTTTCTGAGGAATTAGGAAGTCTTCAAGGGTTATTTTCCTATTTACCAATTAAACAATATACTGAGTATAATTTTGGCACAGGGATCAAGTAACAAGATTAAGGAAAAATGGCAGGAATCTTCCTTCCGCCAGGCTGTCTTTCTGTCTTCTTTAAAAGGTGGGAGGAATAGATCCTGCTTCTGCGACTTCTTTTAAACCTTCAGTGTGCCTTCTATTGTGTTACAGGACACAAGTTCGCTTTTCTCTGTTCCTCTGCATTTACTGACAGGCACGTCTACTCCTAGTACCAATAGTGCTAAAGGCAGCTCCGGCGGTCATGACGGCCACTACAAAATATTAAACACTTTTCAGTGCCAGGCACTAAACTGTTATATGTGGCTCATGTATTTAACCCTCCAACAGCCCACTGAGCTTCTGTGAACATCCACATCTTAATGAGAAGAAAACTGCAGCCCAGAAAGCCTATGTGCTTTGTCCTAAGTCTCAGTGGAAGGAGAGGTGGGCGCTGGTCCCAGAAATTCTACCGTTAGAGCTCCAGACCCCAGGTTTCCGGGGCCCACAGGACATCTCCTGGTAGGTGTTCTGCATGGATTTCAAAATTCAACATATTCAAATACAAATATTACATACTCTTAGATCCCATTTCTTAAACAGTAATTATTTTAAAAATTACAGTAAACTTGTTTTCTCTCTTATGTTTCCTCTTTCAGATAAAGTCCTCATTATCTCCCAATCTTCCTTGAAAAGAATATTTAATGTCAATTTTAATGCTTTTTTTCCCCTCACCCTATTTTTATATTCAATTTGTCTTATGATTTAATTTTTTTCTCTCTCCAAATTCTGCCTGTAATTGGTTTGGTTCTCTATATCGCTTGCTTGAATTTTGGACAGTGTTGTAACTGGTTGTTACACGTTGAATTGCTTCCTCTTCAAATTCATATGCTGAAGTCCTCACTTGCCGTAGCTCAAATGGTACCTTATTGGAGATAATAGTCTTCACAGATGAGCTCAAGGAAAAATGGCCCCCCTAACAGAAGGCCTAGATCCAGAGTGACTAGTGTCCACATCACCAGGGGAAATTCAGACACAGCTACACACACGGGGAGAATGCCATTTGAACTTGAAGGCAGGGACTGGGGTGATGTGTCTACAAACCAAGAAGCACCAAAGACTGTGAGCAATCCACCAGAAGGCAGGGAAAAGGCCTGGAACAGAGTCTTCCTCGCCGCTCTCCGCAGGAGCGGCCCGGATGCCCCTTGACGCGTAACTCGGAACTGGGAGGCAGCGGAGCTCCGCTGGGGAAGCCCCCTGTGTAACGCACGTTTTACGGCCGCCCTCGCAAACTGCTGCGCTGCCGTCCACCTGTCCACGCTGCCTTCAGACTTAAGCCATGAATTAGAGCCACGCCCAACTGCCCGTCACCCAAAGATGCCGTCCCAGAGCTTGCCCTTCCCCAAACCTGTTTACTCGTTATCTGGCAAACTTGTGCTTATCTTTTAAAATTCCAGTTTAAATAATATGCCTTCCTCTGAATCTTTCCAAGTGTTCACCCACCCCAGTCATGAGAGAGGTTTTAGCTGCCTTCCCAAAGTCTCTTAAGTTGAGTTTGGGGTGTATATCGGTGTGGATCTGAACAGAAAACAGGAATTCCTGGGCACCTGATCAAATCATCAGTGACTGTCATTTTTGCTAAGCAGATTCAATTTAATATCAACAGTGTTACATGGTTCAGTATAATATTTTAAGCAATAAATGTAGCACACATAACGTTACACGTGATGGAAAAGCTGCAAGTTAAAGGGTGGTGAGTCAAGCCAGACAGTAGCACAGTTAAGGAACTGCTAGCAACCCTGGGGCTGGAGGGACAGAGGGACAGAGGTGGCCCAGCAGGTGGCCGACCTGGTGAACTGGGAGCCACTGCAGGCAGGCCAGGAAGGCAGGAGGAACAGCCACAGAGGGGGGGCCGAAGCTCCCAGAATCCTCGAAAACAGGCAGGGAAAGAAATACTCCGACTGACCCCCTTCCCCGCCCTCCAGACTTCTGCCGGTTCCTCCCTTTGGCCCAGTTTAGCTGAGAGCTGGGGGACAATGGAATCGGGGAAGTTTACAACACAAAGGGGAGTCGATAAGGGTGGGGAGTAGATGTGAAAGGGAGCAGCTGGATAAAAGGCAGAGAGTATCAATGGTTCTCTTCTGTTTGACTTTAATCTGTCTACCACCTGCTTGGTGTTAGGTCTGATGCTGTTAGAACTACGTTGCTTCACAGAGCTGAACCCTCCAATGTCTCGGGCTTTTGTACGCCCCGAACTTAATCCACAGGGACAGCTCCGACTCTGGGACTTGCCAGAGTTCTCTCATCTAGTTTCTGGATGAATTAACACCAAAGGCCAAAGTAAAGGCCTCTGATAATGGGGTCCTGCTGAGCCAGGGGTCGACTGGCCTCAAAGCACCGCTCAGCAGAGCCCTGCCTCCCAGCGAGAGCGATCAGAGGGAGCCCCCCAACCGCGTGCCTACGGCGGGTGTCTGAGCAGACGGGCATCAGGCTGGCAGAACAAGGCTGCAGGGAACGACGCGTGGCAGTCCCGTCCAGGCTTGAGGCGAGTCACAAGAGGACGGCACCTGCGGTGGCCCAGGGGTGGGGGAGGGGAGGCTGCGCCAGCGCACCAGATTTTGCAGCATCGAGCACGTCTGTGTTACCTGAGCGTCGCAAGCTGCGGGATGCAGTTTTAATTTTCAGAGAGGACTGCCGCTGCAGAGTTGAGGGTAGGCCTCACGAGGGTGTCCCCGCTGGGGTCTCAGTCAACCTGGGAGTGGTTCTCTAAGAAGGACTTTCGGTCTGGACACCTGGTGATAGAGGGTAAGGGCACTCACACCAGGAAGTGGATTATGCAAAATTACTAGAGTTAACCAGAGTGCAGTGTTCCTATGTGTTACCTGAGTAAAATCAGACTCTGTTGTTCTTGCTTCCAGATCCCCTTGGCACTGACTTACATTAGAACAAAACATCAAACCTTAAATAGTAACAACAGCCTTCCTTGAAGGTCTGTTTAGGATACTGGGGGTAGAGTGCACAGAAATAGTTTGAACTTACAACACTTTGGGTATTTCTTTTTCTTCATAAAGCTCTGCTTGTCTTTGTTACTGCTGAAGTTCAGTCTTCCCTCTTCCCTGTTCTCCTTTCTTTATTCTCTTTCTGCAGCCTCTCTGGGTAGCTGCGTCCCATTCTCCTCCAAATCTAACCACTTCCCTTGTTTGCTGTCCCATCTATTTTTGCTCCAAACAACAAACAGCAGAGCCCTCAGGATCTGCGGTTCTTTGAAAGCTGAGAAGGAGGAGGAAATTCTAAACACACGTTTTATTCTTATGTTCCCGTTACACAGAAAAGGGACTACCCATGATAGGCAGACTCTCCAGGTATTAACTTTCAAGGTTCCCTCATTACAGGAAAATAAATCCATGGGCCACAGGAAGCTAAAGAAGATACTTCTACAAATTTCTGCTTGGGGTCCCCTCCTTGATCTGGCATTGTACGCTTTCGTTTAGTCTTACCAAGCTGGTCAAAGAATAAGAGAAAATATAGCTATTCTTAGGTCTCTTGGGACCACCCCTGAAAATCTAAATGGAACTCTAAATGGAAGAACAGCCCATTAGAGGACAAAGAGCCAGCCATTTGCCAGATGGCTCTCTCTGGTTTCCCATCTCTCATTGGTCAAAGCTCATTTCTTGGGGCCTCAGCCCTCCTGCCAGGTCTGCGCCTCCAGGTGGCCAATGGAGCAACAAAAGCCTCTGTAGGTCAGGTTGGTTTGGATTTTAAAAATAAAGCTTCCATGCCACCCAGTGACAGCAACGAAGGCATTTTAAAGCCTAGTCCTCACTCCCAGGGGCTCCGGCGGTCAGTGGTATCAGGAGGAAAGGGCAGAGGTGTCCGGGCAGGATGATGGGATAGATCAAGAAGCCCCCAAAAGGGCAAGCAGGACAAGCGGAGCGGGGGTGTGAGTGGGCAGGGGGCCGAGCTCCTCTGCAGTGTGCAGAAACGGGGTTTTGTACAAATTCTCTGTAGAGGCATTCCTGGCTCGCTCGCTCTCTCTCACTCTCTCTCTCTCTCTCTCTCCCTCCCCAGTAGGAGCTATATATAGAATTATCAGAATAATTCTTTGCCTTGATAATGTAAGTGAAAAGTATAAAATACAAAACAATGCAAATTCAACCTACAACCTTTTGGTGACAGAACACTTTCTGCACATAGAGAAGAAACAGAGCAAAATCAGCTTCAGTGGTGGGCGTCAGCTCCTCATGACCAGCTGGAGCCTCCTGATGGCCCATGCAGGGCAATGGCCTATATGCACCACTCTTGTGCATATACAGAAGACAGGCAGAGCAGTGGGGTCGACCAGATGGATATGATGCACATGCGTAAGAAGGACAGGGGGTGCCTGCTGAATCTGAAACAGGGACAGATATTCCTACAGGAGGCAGTAAGTCCAGCACAAGCTCTCTGGACTCTTTATCTCCTGATAAGGAGTAATTCAGGCCCAAGGTTATTGTTATGCTGCCAAGTTGGGGATGGAAAACTGCATGTACCAGACTGCCTTTCCCAACAGGCAGCATGAGCCAAAATATTTTTAGTCTGAGTTTATCTAGATAATCAAGTCATACCCCATTGCCCTGTTTGACATAATAACATTAACAAGAATAAAATCTACCTCCTGTCAAGCAATCCCTAGCCCGATGTTACATATGTTTGATGAATATTGATTAAAAATAGCATCCCACTTTGAAAGAAGAGTATGTTAAATCCACCAAATGAAAATGTTTAGAGACCACAGAGGAGCCTGTCTGCTGATGGTGGTTTTGTCCTAACTGAATGTCACCTGCAGCGTGGGGGGTACATTCTAATAGGTAGAGACTCTCAGTGACTCTCTGTACACAGCTCCCCCTAATAACTGTGGACCAGTCTCCACAAGCCAGCAAGAAATGGGCTCCCTTAGACCCTCTGTCGTGAAGACAAGCTGCCTGAAGAGCGTGAATCGCAGCACCAAGGGGAGGGGCACCGCAGCGATGTGAAGGGTTGAGATGAGCGGATGAAAATGGAATTTTTTTAAAGTATAGAGGTCACACACTTCGCTGTCATGTTGAATGTGCTAGGAGCCAAAAGCAAAATTAAAGTACTTGGGATGAAGAAGACCAACGGTGACTGCCTGTATAAAATATATGAAGCAGCTTTATAGTTCAGGGTTAAAGTTCAGATAGTAGAAGATTGCCTGTCTCTGTATATTTGAGCTTTTATAGAAGTACCTAAGAATGAACACATACACGCGCGCGCGCACACACACACACACACACACACACACACATTTATCCATATGTGTCATGATCTTTCTGTGACTGTTGAGAGTATAGATTACTCTGTGGAAGCCTTTCCCCACTTCCCGTCTGGAACATGGCTTTTTCCTGAGCGGATGCGGTGCATACTAATGGCAACCTCCAGATCAGCTACCCTCCCAGGCCGGTCCTCCTGTTTACTCTCGATGCGGGGATGGTGCCAAAGAAGCCAACGACTTTGGCGGCCATGAGTTACAATAACTGGGACTGAGCCTGATTCCTTCCATTAGGGTTTGCAGGAGAGCTGCCCACTGATGAGGGATGCCTATTTTGAAATTCACATCAGGAAGACATAAACTTGTATTACATTAAGCCACTGAAGTTGTCAACTGCCATCCTACTGGAATCTTTGTGAGCACCTTTAAGTCACAGTAGCTGAAATGAAAGTAATCCATCATTGTCCACCCCGTCTCTTCCCTTCCTTTTCCTGAGATGTGCGGTACCGGTAATGACGTCATTGTCGTCCCCATCACCCAAGCTATAAACGTGGGTGTACTCTGAGCTCCACCCCTTCCCGCAAGTAACAAATTAAAAACCAAGCCCCCTAATATCACTGACAAAATGTCACTTAGAGCAGTTCTTTCCTTTGCACAGTTCCATTACCTCCTGCATTTAGACTGTGTCTCTAACATGCATATTTCTTCGGCTTCTAAAACCTAGCCGTGTCCTGCCTCTAGACCAATCAATCCCTAGAGCTGCCATTGAAGGGATATTGCTGACACACAAATCTTTCACCCCATGCATAATAAGAGGAGAGTCTACAATTCCTTGAGCCCTATATTTGAGGTCATTCACACTCTTGATTCAACACATTTAATCACGCTGTCCTCGGGCGCTTACTCTCAAACCCTGTCGGCTCCTGCTCGAGATCTTATGAGGCTCTCAGCCTTTCCAGCCTGCTGCCTCCCTCTGGAATCCCCTCCCCCGGCCTTGCAGTCAGACACCCCGTGGCAGAAAGACCACGAGACACAGGATCAAACCGAGCACGTGCCAGCGAAGGCCTGGGATCTTTGTAGCTGAATGCTCCCTGAAAATCCTCATCTTCCTGACCCTGAGGAAATACCAATTCCCACCTTACGTTCTTCTGCTTTTGCTACCACAGAAAGCATTTGGTTTCACGGTTTCTGTTGCCCTCTCTGAATTCCTCCTTATTCAGAACTTCCCCATTCCGGGTGAAGCAGGAGACCTGTATACAAGTGTATATTTCATAAAAATAAATAAAAAGTAAGAAAAAGCAACCCCCTCTAGACATTGTGGTCAGACCAGCATCCCATCCACTACCTCTCCCTGAATTCATTGCTGCTTGCTTGCTGCTCCTCCTCCCCAGCAGGGAAATAAAATAAGAAATTTTTTCCTTAACCTTGCTTTCTAATTTGCTTATGTTCGCAGCAAACACCTATCGGCCTTCTTAACATAGCTCAGCTATGCTCTCAGCTCAGAAATATTTTTCCCCACAATTTAATAAAGAGAGCCTTGGCCTTGAGAGGCTGCAGGCAGAATTTCCATCAGTCAGGCTGGGCAGCTAATGCCTCCAGATCTCACTGCAGAGCGGACTTTGAATGCACTTTTTAATCCCAGATTTTAACTTAAGAGCCTAAGACATTTTCCAGGTAATGTAATAACCTAGATCCCCTGAGCTATGTGAATCAGGCCAACAGTGGGACATAGCATATTTCATCTCCATCGCCCATCATTCCATGGGATGCACATTTTCACACTGGAATGATGGCGTGTTTTCTGTTCAGTGTCTACTTTGTAGCTTTTATGGCCTTTGTTGTTTTTAAAAATCTAGCTATTGATAGATTGATGTAGTTATCCTTGCCTCTGAATTCTTTTAAAAATAGAAAGTAATTAATGAAAGTTTACTTATTCTTCAAGATCCAGGCCAGGTATGATCTCCTTTATGAAGACTTTCTCATTCTGTTTGTCACCAAAACTAATGATCCTGCCCACAGTTGCTGCCTTTCAATGTAGCCTGTAGCTCTACTGTAAACTTGTCTCTTTTGTTTTTGCACATGCTTTAGTCGTTTATACACTACGTCCCTGATTAACTTGTTACCTTAAGAGCACCCATGTTCATCTTTCTGTTTCTCTAACACTAGCAAGTAATGAAACCCACATACGCACACGGCTTTTCATCTCTTGTCTTTGCTTTTACACTTCACCTGTAGAAAAAGTCAACACAGTGGGGTTTTAAAAATATTTTCTCATTTAAGTTGGAATCATCTTCCCAAATGTTAAGTTCACTTCACTGCACAACTTGATCCTAACATGAAAGTATTCATAACTTTCAGTGTGAGAATCAATCACATGCTGGGCAGAGATCGAAAGATCATGTTTCCAGTAAATGCAACATAATTATTGCCCTTTAGAATTCCTGACCAGATTCCGTTCAATGCAATGGTGATTTTCATCAACTTTTTTCTTCTTTTGTCTGCAGAACATTTTCTCTAGTATACCGTTGAAGCGGATATAATCTGGTTTCAAAAAGCATGATTGCAGCTCACTGCTTGTCCTTTAAATGTATGACTACTCAAAGATTTTCTAAGATTTCACAAAGATGGACCTAGATAGCAATCTTTCTTCAACTTTTACAGTTTCATTTTGGCCCTCTTCAGACGACAGTGGTTATAGGTCATTGGCAAGATTTGGGAGAAGTATATAGTCAAAAAGTAGAACACATGTCATGACTTGTGAGTCTTTCTTTAGAATTGCTGTTTTGGCTCACACTTAAATCTAACAATGGAAGAACTAACCTGAATTTCCAAATATTTCTTCCTCTCTGAGATTTAGAAGTAAGTTAGGAATGTCTGCTTAATACCCTGGTGTGATTAAAACCATAGAATGGTGTTATGTATGGATTTGATTAGCTTCACACTGTGTCAATACCACTTCACTGGATCTTTTAAATAGTGAAGGTAGCTCCCACTTGATAACTTGGAAGTCAGGATTGTATTAGAGCAGTGGTTCTAACCACATTGGGGGTCTGACACTCTTTGAAAGTCTAAGAGTGTTCTCAATCTAATGGCTGAACTACAGATATGTTTTCTTCAGTTGACCACCCCCACACTGTGACTCAAGAATTCTAAAGAAGTCTTTTGTAACAAATTCCCATCTACTCATTAGCACCCAAAATTTTTGGACAGTTGAATGTGTATTTTAAACATATGGAAGCAGAGACCAAAATCATTTCAGATTATTGCCATAGTAATACTTCGGGTAAATGTAGATTAGTGGTAAAGCCATATACTTTCTAAATGGTCAATCTTGTTTATGGTTTAGAGCAGAGAAAAAGGCATGGGCAGCAAAGCTGCCATCAGATGACATCATTCCTTTCAGAACTGACAGTATATTTGTCTAATACATAGAAACAGGTCACCTATGCAATGGCTACGAGAACAGGAGGCTCTGTAATTTACTTCAGTTTTCGTAAGAACCTCTGCTGTCTTTCAGTCCATTCAAGTACTGGTGTTGACCTATTGTGTTCACCATGGTGATGTCCCAAAAGACCCCTACTGTAGAAGCCTCAAGGAAAAGCTGCAAGGGCTACAGCATCCTTTGATGGCGAAGGATTTATTTTCAATGTACAACTTCTACTCATGCAAATTTTTGGAAACTTTATATAGATGAAGCCCATCTAGTGCTTGGCTACGCATCAAGTTTTACTGTGTTCTATTTTGCCATGCATTAGCATTAATAACACAGCCAAAATACCTGAAAGAAACATTGTCAACTGTTATTAAATTGATGAGATTTGTCAGCACTGTCTCTTTAAATGGTATTATCAAAAATCAATTCAGCATATGAATCTCCTACCTACTACCAATGAGTTCATTCTCATGCTCAAGAACAAGTCTTAAAAGACAATATTGAACTTTGAACAGATTTTTCACACTTTTGAAGGCCTCTATTAAAACAATTACAAATAGAGAATGTGGAAAACGTTTCATCTATTTGAATAAGATGAATCTTTGATCAACACCTGTCAGCCACCATAATGAATACAGCTGAAAAATGCAGTCTTTGGCCAAGCTCCCAGGATAAAAGAAGGTTGGAGGTGAGCACTCTGAGTACATTGCTGAGAGGTTCCGATGCTGGAGCAGCCTGCTTGGGTGAGAAGCCAAAATTATAAAGCTTTTCCGTGTCCCAACAGATAAGAATTTTCAGACACATGGAAAACAAATCTTTTTACTCTTCCTTCCATTGAAAGGTCAACATAAAAATATACATTTTTAATTAAAATTTGTATTAGTTTGTTCATGCTGCCATAAGAGAACAGCTCAGACTGGTGGCTTAAATGAAATCAATTTACTTTTTACAGTTCTCCATGATGGAAATGCAACATCAAAGTGCCAATGGGGGTGGTTTCTGGCGAGAACTCGCTTTCTGATTTGCAGATGGCTGCCTTCCTGCTGTGGCTTCCCCAGGCTTTTCCAATGCACCTGCACATTGCTAGTGTCTCTTCCTTTTCTAAAAAGTACACCCGCAATACTGGGTTAGGGCTTCACCCTTATGAAATGATTTAACCTTAATTACCTCCTTAAAGGCCTTATCTCCAAATACAGTCACACTGAGGGTTAGGCTTCCATCTGTGAATTTTGGGGAGTCACAATTCTGTTCATAACACTATCTTACTTACAAACTTGCTCAATGATATATACATTTTCAAAGATGATCTCATTGTTATATAGAACCTGAGTTCATTTCAAGGGGTCTTCAAGAATTATCCTATTCTTTGACACAGTCTTTATTTACATGTCGAAGTTAACTCTAGTTCCTTTTGTTACTGTATACTTGTGTGTGTCAGAGTTCTCAGTTCATGCTGCAATAAAAAAGTGGAAAAATATTAGCTATCAAAATAAGTAAACACTGTCAAGACAAAGACCATTGTACAATTATAGTTTTATTTTTTATTATAAACATTTACTTTACAACAAAATTAATAAGATTTATATTTTGTAAGTAGCCAGTAAATTTGCATTATTAAAGCAGAAAGAACAAAAGCCAAACCCACAGACAAAGAGTAACATGTTAGCTGCCAGCAGCTAGGAGCCGGGGGGCGGTGAGAATTAGGGGCGTTGGTAGGGCACTGGGGGATGACGGGGGGGAAGCTTTTAGTTATAAGATAGTTAAGTTCTGGGATCTAATATACAGTATGGTGACTATGGTTAACAATACTGTATTGTATACCTGAAATTTGCTTCTAAAGTAAATCTTAAATGTTCTCCCCACCCCCACAAAAAAGGTAACTATCAAAATGTGGGGTGATGAATGCAGTGACTAACTTTATTGTGGTCATCATCTCAAAACAGGTATGTCTATCAAATTGCCATCTTGTATACCTTACATAAGATAATGTACAGTATCTTAGTACAGTTTGTAGTTTGTCAATTTATACTTTGTCAGTTATACCTTAATAGATCTGGAAAAAAAGAGATTGCCTTGGAAAGACTTCTTTACATTCAGTCTCACAAAGGAAGGCAGCTCCAGCACAGTGCAACCAGCTGCCTACAGCACTTCCGGCTTCCGCAGTCCTCACCCCCTCGTGGCTGCTGGGGGGCTGCTGTAATTGCTGTTCTTCCATGTACCCTAATGTAACAGTGATTCGCTTTGTTTCTGAACCACAGAGATGAAATTTGACTTGGTTCTAATTAGCAAATAACCTTTTGGCAAAATCACTCAAAACCCTTCTCATTAGTAATCAAAGAAAAAGCTTCAGTTTTATTCAGGGCTGTACAATTCTGGAAGTTTAATTGGATTCCTCAGGTTTACCTTCCAAGAATAGAGCTTTTCTCCCACAGACACTCATATGCATGTATCTCTAACATGATTATAATCTTTTCTTTTCCTCCTCAATCGTTTAACTTCAAAAGGGTCTCAAATCATAGTAATTACAATAAATCAGATATACAGGTTTGATGATTGTTCATGTGATTTAATAGTCATTGAACTGTCTATTTTTTGTGCCTTTACCATTTTTGGACTTACAAAGGTAATTTAATTGGGTAACACAGTTTTTATCCTTTCTATATTTATTACATACTTCAGACATACAAAAAAAAGCATAGGAAACAGAAGTATAATAAAAGACATTAACTACCACCCAGTTTAAGAAAAAAATTTTAAGCATTTTTTTCTTTCTACTTTAGAGAAAGGATAAATAAATTTCTCTACTGCATGTTTAACACAACGTCAGAATCTGAAAAGGAAGGTATTATTTGTTTTACAAAATAAGTGCTTGCAGTGAATGGCCACTGAGGCTCGGCCACACGTATCAGCAGCGGATAGGTTAAGCCTGGTGTTTGCAAAGTATCTGGAAGTGATGCAGACTGGAGCATCTTTCACCTTTTATGTTGTCATCAAAATGTATGGAGCCACTGAAGTTACTGTCTGATGCACTGATTTATTTTAATAGTTTACCAGTTTCCACACGTGGTCTATAATACTCTCTTGTTCTTATAGAGTTGGAGCTTTTCATATTTCAGTCATTCTTTCAAGAGACAAGAAGGAAGGTCTCAGTAAATTCACTAAACTGAATTTATCTAAATATTTTAGTAAATAGAAACAAAAATAAAACAGAAAAATGAAAAACTTATTGGGGAAGAAGATACTAAGGGAGTGACTAACTGCTGCAAATGAAATAAAAAATAATAGGTCCAAAACTGAAGAAAGAAGACTTGTAGAAAAGTATAAGATATTGTTGAACAAATATACAATCAATGCACCTCTAAAAGAATTCAACCCAAATTAAGTGAAATGATTTTTTTTGAAACATTAATTTTACCACAACTATGTAGTACTCCAATCTTTAGCTAAATTATATGATCAATTAAAATGGACATAGTACTAAGCCTATGTATGAATTTGACAAAATAAATTTGAGATAATACTTAACAGAATTTATAATCTACTGTTTATGTATTTTACTTTTCTTTGTAAATGTGCCAGATGGTGAATTAAACATGATCAAATCCACCAACTCTGCATATGGGGCATATTTAGGCCTCTAATATTGACATGAATCTCTACTACTTCATCTGGGATAGACTTATTTTAATTTAATTTTTATTTTTCTTGGCTGAATGGTGTAGGTGTGCATAGGGACCAATTTCAAAGACTTCCTGTTGACTTTCACCATTACTGCATAATTCTTATCTTAAAGGCCGAAGAATTAATATGTTGGTTTTGCCCATCTTCAAATATGCCCATTTCAGTTATACATCCAAGCATTAAAAAATGAGGGGAATAGGTCCATGGAGCTAGGCTAAGCTGGACCTGGCCCTACTCTAAAAGGTCATGATAATGCTTTCGGTCCCTAGGTATCAATGTTCTCAAGGATCCTGTGCCCACTTGTACCAGGGAATGGCCAGGGCTCCTTTTGGAGAAGGTCTAAAAGAATCATTATCACACATGCTTGTGATGATTTCTACTAGCCATGAACCTCCATTGGGACCCACTCTTCCCTTCATGGATTTTCAGATCTAAGAACTGGGTCAAATCTGGAAACTTGGTAAAAAGTTCTTGACATTGCAGTGACTCCTCAGCCTCCCACCCATCCATCCCTGACTGTCTTGCTTGTATAAATTAAGTAATACCCTTATTGGCTGCCCATCTCTCCAGGCCCCTGAGTACACAGTGTTCATATCCTTCCCCCAGATGTCTGTGCTTCCGTTTTGTTGGCTTCAATCCCTGTGTGGTTGGTTGCCTCTGTTTCAAAGTGAACTTATTCCTTCTTCAGCCTGCACCCCTCACTTAGAAGTTTTGTTGCCAAGAGCACACATTAATATATGCCCTGAATACAAATCTTCATCTCAGAGCCAGTTTACTGGAGAAAAAAACAAAACAAAACACAACAAAGTAAATTTAGAGGATTGAGTTCTGGCTAAACTTCAAAAGATAACTCTTTGATATTCTTTCAGTGAAAGGAGAAACAAAAATTTTTGCATATTTGAATCAGTTGATTCATTTTTTAAGATTTTACTTGTTTATTTTTAGAAAGAGCAAAAGATAGAAAGAGAGGGAGAGAAACATAAATTGGTTGCCTCTCGTATGGGGCGCTAAATTGCAACCCAGGCATGTGCCCTAACTGGGAATCAAGCTGGAAACCTTTCACTTCTCAGGAAAAAGCCCAATCAACTGAGCTACGACTTTTGAGGCTGAATCAGTTGATTCTTTAAGTAGGCTCAAAACAAATAAAAATGTGTAGTATGGCAAAAACATTTACTCTTTCATAATTGTAATACAAAAATAAAATAAATTTTCACTTCATCAGTTGAGATAATATGTGTGATTTTTATGATTTCCCAAAATGTTTGGAATCAGAGGTGATGTCTGAAGAAAGAAATATCAATGGAATCACTCACTCTTGCAAAAGGTTAATAGATTCCACAGTTAGCATTATATGAACAGGAAATTGTTTAATTCTGGTCCTGCAGTTCCCTTCTCTTTGTAACAAATAAACATGTTACCCTCTTCAGAGCTTCTCCAATTCATGATTTTTTTCCCAAAAGACAACTAAAAGAACTAAACTCATCTATCATCAAAATGGTAAATGTCTTATTTAAAACAATTAGAAAAATTGAGCATTAACTAAACTGTGTTTATGCATCATTAACTACTTGGAAGAGAACATGGGACAGAGACATTTAATGCTTAGAAATGAAGAGCCATTGCTATATAAATATCAGAGATGATGATGAAGCATTAGTCACATAACGCATCTCAGCAGTAAAGTGAGTAAATTCACAGTCCATTTATACCCAACTTCACAGACACACATTTCCAATACCTCACATCAAATTATGAAAAGTCTTGTAGCTTAAAACAACAGAAATTTTTTTCTCACATTTCTGGAGGCCAGAAATCTGAAATCAAAATGGTGCAGGGACTATCCTTGTCTCCTCCAGCTTCTGGTCTCCTAGGTATCCCTTGGTTTGTGATACAAATCACCAATCCCTGCCTCTGCTTCTGCAGGCTCTTCTCTGTGTCTTTGTCTGTTGTCTTCTCTTCTGTCTATACAAGAACACTTGGCAGAGAATGAATGTCTCACTCAGATAATCCAGGATTATCGCACCTCAAGATCCTTAATGTAGTTACATCTGCAAAGACTGTCTCACACATAAGGACACATTCCTGGGTTCCTGGGGTAAAGACATGGAAATATTATTTAGGAAGACAGAGAAAAATCAAGATGGTGGAGGAGTGAATGGAAGTCACACTGACCTCTTCCCAAGACCAATCTGGAATTACAAGTAAATTGTGTTCCAGGAGAAATCACCTGGAACAAACAGTTGAACAATAGCAAGAGAGGAGCCTTATAACCTCGGACAGCTAGAAGAATCAGCTTTAGCACAACCGGACTGGTAAGGAGTGCAGTAGAGACTCCAGAAGGCGGGAGAGGCAACCACGGGCGGCAGCACCAGAGGGATACTGAAACGGACAGTTGGATCCCCCTTAGAAGAGTGGGGTCTAAACCATAAGTGGGGATCCCCAGCCTACAGCATCAGAGCCCAAAAATACATGATAACAACCAGCTGCGAAAAGCGACAGGGTTGCTCTCTGCCACAGACAGGTGGCTGGAGAGGCAAAGAGCCTTTAAAAGGCCAACGCATAAATTTTTATTTGCAGCCACTTACCCTGATCTCTGGAAAAGACAGGGGCAGAGTGGGCTTGAGATGCCTGAGGAGAGATTGGAGATGGAGGCCTTGGGGACAGAACTGAAAGAGTAGCCAGCAGGATCCCAGTGCTGACTCATCCCCCATACGGCAGCAGCCATCTTTCTGGGGCAGACCACTCCCCTGAGCGGCAGCAGCATGAGAGGACACAATAGCCCTACCCCCAGGAGGGACTCTGCCCCACCCTGTAGTGCCTAAGCCTGACTGCTGAGTGCGGCATGACTAGATTAACAACTGAAGGAAATAGACACAGACAGTAGATTCCTGGAAGTCTCAAACAGACTGCCTAAGGTCAGACAGGGTCAACATCTGACATCATCAGAGACAGATCCAGAAAGAAAAAACAGCGGTTTCCTACCACAGAAGTTCACACCACAAAGTCAGGAAGTCAAGACAGATCAATTTAAGAAGCAAAAGCAAAAAAGAAGAGTGTCACAAATAACGGGAAGACAAAGAAACACCCCCCAATCGAAGGGAAAGGAGGAATCCCCAGAGAGAGAACTAAATGAAATAGATGCAAGTAAACTATCAGATATTGAGTTCAAAACAATCGTTCTACAGAATATCAATGAGCTCAGTGAGCTCAGAGATGATTACAAAAAACTACAGGGAAACTACGAGGAACTTACTGCAAACTCAGCATGAAAAAGGACATAGAAACTATCAATAAGAGGCAAGAGGAAATGAAGACTACAATTTCTGAATCAAGGAACACAATAAAAGGCATAAAAAGCAGGCTAGGTGGAGCAGAGGAACGAATCAGCGAGCTGGAGGATAAGGTAGAAAAAAAGCTCCCAGAGAGAGAAAGAAAATGCAAAAAGAAGCAAAAAGACTCAAAAAGAATAAAGATGTGTTTAGGGAAATGCAGGACAACCTGAAACGTCATTGTATCTGTATAATAGGGATACCAGAAGGAGAAGAAGAGAAGCAAGGGATAGAGAACCTATTTGAAAAAGTAATGATGGCAAACTTCCCTAATCTGAGGAAGAGAAAAAGTCACACAAGTCCAAGAAGCACAGAGGGTCCCATTCAAGAGGAACCCAATGAGGTCCACTCCAAGACAGATCATAATTAAAATGGCTAATATAAATGACAAAGAGAGAATCCTAAAGGCAGCAAGGGAGAAAGAGGTAGAGACATATAAGGGAGCCTCGATATGGCTGACAGTTGACTTCTCAACAGAAACACTGCAAGCCAGAAGGGAATGGCAAGAAATCTTCCAAGTTATGAAAAGCAAAGGCCTTCAACCAAGACTACTCTACCCAGCAAGGCTCTCAATTAAAATGGAAGGTGAAATAAGGAGATTCCCAGACAAAAGAAGGCTGAAAGAATAAACCTCCACCAAACCAGCATTGCAAGATATGCTAAAGGGACTGCTTTAAGAAGATGAAGAAAAAGTCTGTGAATATCCCGTTCCTTTCACAGTCACCAATACTTGATATTACCAATATTTTTAATATTTATTAATCTGATTGTGACAATGATGTGTTAGTTTGTTACTTTATTATTTGCTGAAATATACAAACCTGGTTTTGTATATTTTGTGCCTATTTCTATTATTTTTATGAAGCTTTAAATGACTTTTTGGTATTCTTTATCCATTTTTGACTAAATGTTTATAGAATTTTTTCCCTAAAAACAAAACAAAACAAAAAAAAACCTATTAGCCCTCTTTTAGATGTGTTGCAAATACTTTCCTATTGTATTACTTGTCTAACTTTTTTATATCTATACTACTGTATAGTCTTAAATGCTTAATATAGTCATATTGTCAATATTTTACTTTATAGCTTCTGGGTTTGAATATTTTACTTCAGGGCAAGAAAAATATTATTTTGTATTTTCTCCTAAAACTCTTTTGATTTTACCTATTGATTTTTAACTCACCTGAATATTTTTTGTATAATGTGTGAAATAGGGCTCTCTATTTGTTTTATTTCAAGTTATAGTGGTCCATGCACCTTACTTGTTGAATAAGCCTTATTTTACCCATTGACTTGAAATATCAATTTAATCATAACAATTACATTGTTAGACAGACATATACATTTGTTTCTAGAATGCTCATTTGATTTCATTGATCTACTTGATTATTTCTGTGCTGGTGTCATGTTTTAATTGCTGAGACTTTATAATGGATTTAAATTTTTTAATATTGTATAATGGATTTTGACATTAAAAAAGTAAATAAAATCAATCCTCATTAAAAGAAAAAGAGAAAGAAAGAAGGAACTCCTACCTTTTGCGACAACATAGATGGAACCAGGAAATACTATGCTAAGTGAAATAAGCCAGTCAGTGAAAGACAAAAACGATTTGATCTCCCCTATAAGTGGAATCTATTCAACAAAATAAACTAACGAACAAAGTAAACCACAGATATGGAAACATGGAGCAGACTGAAAGTGACCAGAGGGGATTGGGTAGGAGGACAATGGTGGAAAGAAGGAGAAAGGACTAGACAAAGAACAGGTATGAACGACCTATGGACATGGACAACAGAGTGGGAACTGACTGTGGGAGTGGGGGGCAGGGTAGGATGTGATGGGTGGAGGAGGGCAAAGGGGAAAAAATGGAGACAACTGTAATAGAATAGACATGATTTTTTTAAAAAGGGAAAAAAAGGAAATATTTAGGGAGACAGCGTTCAAACCTTAACAGTCATCTTAACAAAGACAATGTTTGCAGAAGTGTCTGTGAATATTGAGAGGGCATCTGGGAGTTAGCCGGAATTATACAGTAAAGTTTTAGGGATTCTTCCCTTGTGTCCAGGTGAGACCATACCTGCAATTTGAAGGCTCCCCTTTCTTCCAGACACAGAGCAGTTTGATGACCAATCTGAGGTTTAGAAATCTGCTAGGTCACAAGTCCTTCAGCACAGTCGGCAGTTTGCTGATGTGTTGTGTTTGTCTCAAATCCTAATGCAATTTCTGCTCCGGGATCTCAAGGAAATATCAGATTTTCTTGCTCTTTTTTAAAAAAAAAACTCACATTGTTTTGACCACTTAAACACATATGCCTGTACTCCTTTATAACACTTTTGTTGCACTTGATTTTTCTCCCCACTAGAGCTTCAGAGTCATTTAGAAACTTTAAATGTCCAGGTACATTGCCTCAGTCTTATATTTAAGAAAAAACCAAAATCAGTATTTATTACATGGACTTCAGAGTCCTATTGGAGTTGGTTACAGTATTTTGGCCGTCAATCAGAGCATTGTTTTATAAATAATTATTGAGTAAAAGGGATGCTTTACTATTTTTCTAGAATTATAAAATCTCTATTGACCATTTAGATTGGTTTTTAGGAATAGTTTAGAGACAACTATTTGGAAGAATTTATTGGCTCCAAATAGGCCCAAGATGAAGTTCATCTACATTTAAATTTATTTTAAGTTTATGAATATTAAAATTAAGAAAATATACTCATATTTACATGAATTTTGAAGTTTATCAAAACTCTGTGTCTCAGGTAAGCTTTCCTTGTCCCCACCAATTCCAAGATCTCATGCAATGACAACTCATTTTTTTTAATACTTTTTATTTTTTAAAAATTTTTAAATCATGTCTATTCTATCTTCCGCCATCTTGATTTTTGCAACTCATTGTTCTTTGAGGCACAATCCAACATTTATGTAAGGTAAGGGTCAATGAACAGTTTCGTGTATTTCCCTGACATCACATGCTTGTACCATGGACATTCTGTCAGTGGGATATCAGCAGTGTGTTCACGTGCTCAGCATACCTCTGACACTTGCTTGTACCCGAGCTTGAACTCTTACCTTTGGTATTTGAAATGTCCATATTTTTCCCATTATTAATTAAAAACACAAGTAAAAAAGGTAATTATATTCAATTTGGAGTTATTTTTGGAAATGGAATAAATCCCACACTTCCATTGGGACAGTTATCTGAGGTATAAATAATCTCTTGGGACATTGCTTATCCTGCTGTATTGAGGAAAGTGGTTCTTTTAACTTGGACATTATACTAAGTGAAAATTATATTGCTGTGCATTGACTTGCTCGACTCAATTGCAGGCAAATAAGAAAACTGGGACTTCCTAAGTTTTATTTATCTATGTAAGGAATATATACATATCTTCATGTATTCCGTGTGTGTGTGTGTGGTGTCAAATTTTTAGAGAAAATGGCTTATTATAGCCCAAACAATGCAATATATTTAGATGACCTCTAAATAATTCTAGTTGAGGACAGGATGTATTTTACTTCTTTCTTACATAGAGTCTTAAGAAAACAGAGTACTAGAGGGTGTTTTTTTTAATGATATTTTAAGACTTTAATGTGCTACTTAAATCAAACATGTTATTCAGGATCTACTACCATGATGGGCAGTATGTCCAGGCTCCAGGGTGACAGCATGTTTCACAAAGGGAAGAATTTTTTAGGATGCATGGGAACACAGAGGAGTAACAGATGTTGCAGAGGATTCTTACTTGCTCCCCATCTATACCAGGGTGTACTCTCAGGGAGTGGGTTTTGAAGGGTCGTTTGGGTTAACTGTTGACAATACACATCCCTGTGTGGTTTATTTTTTGTGATAGACCCTCATTTTGATGTATACAGTTCTTTGAATTTAATGTGCTTTTACTCTTTTCTGAAAATATAAAAAGCCAATTAACTAACTCCAGAAAGCACAAAATGCTGTGCCTAGTATTCTGTATTACATTTTCAGAACTGGTTTATTTCAAATGTGTGCATCAGTCTACTTTCATTAAAATCAGTAAGGCCATTTTGACATAAGAGAAGAGGTACTATGGAATACTGCTTAGCATTCATGGGTTGCCTTAAGATGATTCCATGGAAATGGTTCCTGGCACCCTGCTAGGTAGGAGGGGCAACTTCACTGAGCCAAACAGACAATGATCTTATCACCTGGGGCTTGCAGAACATCCAAGTCAGTCACTGGAGACAGTAATAAGGACCGTAAAAGATATGGCATTTCAATAGAGATCTGAAGGTTAAGTAATAGTTAACTAAATGAAGAGGAAAGAAAGCTTTCCAAGCAGAGAGAAGCATATATGAAATAACTCCCAGGGCGGAAGGAAAACAGTGCTTTCTAAGGAACTAAAAGAAGGCAAGAGTGTCTGTACCTGCTCATTTCCCACAATGGCCTTCTTTGGCAGAACAGGTAAATATGACCCACAGTAACGCTCATGGGAATCACATGGCCAATTTGGAAACTCATGTTCATACAAAACCTTGCACACAAATATTTTTAGAAGGACTATTCCAATTTTGAAAAGTTGGAAGCAACCAAGATGCCCTTCCATAGGTGAATGTATAAAGAAACTGTTGGACATTCCTATGATGAATTTCTCTTTAGTGACAAAGAAATGAGCTATTGATTCACACAAAACCAATAACAAATCTTAAAAGCATTTTGTTAATTAAAAGAAGCCAGTGTGAAAAGGTTGCATACTGTATAATTCCATTTATGTGACATCCTAGAAAAGACAAAACTATACACATAGTAAGCAGATCAGTGGTTGTGGGGCTATTGGGAGGAGGAACATTGAATATGTGAAGCAAAAGGGATTTTTGGAGTAATGGTATATTATATAATAACATAATATTATATAATACTATAATGACGATTACATGACACTATCCATTTGCCAGAAATCCATAGAATTTTACAGCAGAAAAGTAAAACCTAGAATGTATCAACTGAAGATAAAATAATTTAAATTTTTGGAGGACCCTAAAATAAAATGCAGTTATGATAAAAGATTCCATATGAAATATGTA
Source organism: Pteronotus mesoamericanus (assembly GCF_021234165.1). Lineage (NCBI taxonomy): Eukaryota > Metazoa > Chordata > Mammalia > Chiroptera > Mormoopidae > Pteronotus > Pteronotus mesoamericanus. Next base: position 1,226,779 of record NW_026555123.1, read on the forward strand.
TAAAACCCCTAACTGAAGAGAACTGGGGACAACGTGCTGACCTAAGTAACTTGAAACATGGGTGGAGAGTGTGAAACTAATGGTTAAGGCGTCTTATTCTAGTTGGTAACATTATTTCCCATAGGCATTAAGAATAAGTATTCTGAAGTCACTGTATATATATACTGGAATTGAACAATAAGTAGAGAGAAAACAGTAAGCTGTTCTCACTGTTAGAGTGGAGAGTTACAGTCAAGCCAGGGGAAAAAGTAGAAAAGTATACGTGATGATAAATTACAGTTGGAGACATCAGTATGAACTCACCTTGAGCTCAATGTAGCTTCAAATTAATGCATAAAGAAATATTTATAGACACACATAAGCATGGGTTAATATACACACATATATTTTGGGCTCTACCATCTGAGAGGGTCTAGAAACAATACTTCAGTAATAACTACATCTAGCATCCATTTTTTTCTAATATCGTTCCCCAAAAACATAAGCCAGGGCTCCTTGACTAAATGACTGATTCTAGAGCTAGAGCAAGTCTTACGTGAGATAAGCCTAAAGCTTTGTGTAGGGTCTGAAAGTGAGGGAGCGCTCACAAAACTACAATGATAGAGAACCAGTGAAAGAGCCCCCCACATTGACCAAAGGTGAAACAATTTGAGAAACAAAATAAATATAGTAATAATGAATTATAACCCAGATTACAATATCAGTATGTGTTCATACTTATATAAGTAAATGACTAAATAAAGAAATTGGGAGAATAAACAGAACTCCTATGCAGAAAAACTCCAAATAATTTTGTAGATGCTCTGTTTTTATGGCAGTGGAACATAGCTACTCACCCCTTAGGTGTGGGCAACACATAGTGATTTCCTTCCAAAGGTGAAGTAGAGGAAGGGAGAAAAGAAACAGTACAAAAGCCCAATCAGCACCATCTCAAGCCATGGGATCAAAGTTAACATCAACAGCGAGAAGTCATGTTAATAACATGTACCCTTAATGTAGCATGATGAGAATAACACTTTATCTCTGGGATTATCCACACAAAAACTTATAACTCATTCTAATCATGAGAAACTTCGGAGGAAGTCCAGTCAAGAAGCATTCTACAAAATACTGACCAGTACTTCAAAATGTCGAACTCATCAAAGACTAGAAAAACCTTAGAAACTTGTAGTCAAGAAGAGCCTAAGGGAGGCACCATGACTATGCTGAAAAGGGCCCCTAAACAGGAAAAGATTGTTAAGTAAAAACTAAGGAAATGTGACTAAAACATGAACTTTAGTTAGTAATAATGTATCACTACCATTCTTTTCATTGTGACAAATATACCATGGTAATAGAAGATGTTTATAATGGGGAAACTGAGTTTAAATGATAAAAGATGTCTCTGCATATCATTGCAACTTTTCTGTAGACCTAACCCTATTGTTAAATTTTATGAATGTATTAATTAATAAAACTGTGACCAATTAAACCTCAATAAAGCTGTTAAAAACACAAAATAAATTCTAGAAGTGCTAAAACAATAGTTAACATTTCCAACACATGGAGTATCCAGGAATTTCTGAAAAATATTTGATATTAAAAAAATGGCTTGCTCTACATTATGAAGTCTCTAAAGTATTTTTGAGGTCATAGAATGTACTGAAAATCTTCACAGAGAATCACAATTTTTCTTCAGAATTACTAAGTAAATAATGACATTTCCATACCTCTAGTCATGCATATTCATAATTATTTCTTCATTCTAACCTGTGAGAGTAAAACTGAAATGCAACTGCCCTGACTTCCTGATTAAAGGAGGCATCGTTCAAGCACCTCACTTACCAGACCAGCGCGTTCCACCTTACGGAAAAGGACGTAACATGTTGACTGGGGATCGCTTAGTGAGTAAAGAATCCTATCATTACTTCAGTGAGATATTTTTCCACTATGTGTAAAAGGAAAATGCTTCCTTGTCCTTTACCCAGGGAAAATAAGCTGAGGTACAGAGGTTGATGTATAGTAATTCAATTTTCATCCAGTTTCCTGCGTTTGTTGACGGGGTGAAAGAGGCCAAGTGACTTGTCATGCCACAATGACCCAGCTGGAATTTTATCTAATGAAGGGCAATGGCCTTTCAAAGATTCCTGAACAACTCTAAAATGACAGTGAGAGGCTAGAACCTGAGTCTTTTCATGAAATGGCATGTTATATAGACCCCTTATAAAACACATCTATTGGAAGTGCTCCGCATGAGTCTACTTTGTTCACTGCTTTCTAAAAAATTTTTTGATTGTATAAATATTTAAAAACTTAAATATTAAGAACAGGTCCTCAGTGAACTGCAACATTGAGAAGTGACTTATGAGACAGGTTCTACACTATCTGCAGACAAGTCCAATCACCTAAATAAAATACTCACCAACCACCTTGTAATGATAGGTCCTTTGCTAGACAGGAACAATGCATTTCTTGAACTAAGAAAACAATAAAGAAGATATAAAGATGGCAAATTAACACATGAAAAGGTGCTTCACATTATATGTCATCAGAAAAAATGCAAATTAAAACAACAAGATACCAGTACATGCTTATTAGAATGGCCAAAATCCAGAACACGGACAGCAAGGGATGGGGAGGAAGTTTTATTCATTGCTCATGGGAATGCAAAATGGTGCAATAACTTCGGAAGATGGTTTGGCAGTTTCTTACAAAATTAAACAACTCTTACTATACAATACAGAATCACACTCTGTTATCTGCCCAAAAGAGTTGAAATTTTATGCTCAGGCAAAAACTTGCACACAGACATTTATAGCTTTATTTATCATGTTAAAACCTAGAAGCAACCATGATGTCCTTCAGAAGGCAAATAAACTACTGTATACATATAGAAAACAGAGTAATATTCAGTGCTAAAAATGAGTTATTAAACCATGGAAAGACATGGACAAAACTTAAAGGCATATTACTTAGTGAAAGAAATCAAGTTTACCTACTGTATGACTCCAACTATATGACATTCCGGAAAAAGTAAAAACTATGGAGACGGTAAAAATGTTCCATGGTTGCCAGGCTTTCGTGTGGGCGTAGGAATAGATAGGTAGAGTGCGGGGGATTTTTAAGTCAGTGTGGGTGCTCTGTCTGATGGATTGTACAACACCAAGAGTGAATCTCAGTGTAAGCTATAGATTTGGGGTGATTATGACAAGTCTTTGTAGGGTCATTAATTGTAACAAATGCACCACTCTGCCGATGTTGATAATGGAGGAGGCTATACATGACCGAGGACAGGGAATATCTAAGAACTCTGTACCTTCCACTCAATTTTATTGTGAATCAAAACTGTTCTAAAATTAAGTTTATTAAAAAGAAAAAGAAACAAATACATAACACCATTTTTGCTGGGGTTATTTATATTAATTGACTCATTGGCATGGACAAGTCATAAACTAATGATATGTACTACTGTTGACGATTTGGTTGAAAGAAATTCCACAGGCCTTCTTTCCTTTATTCAGGGGCCCATAATCTTTTTTGTACCATGAATATTTCAGCTCTCTACAAAGCTATGAACTGTTTCTCAATATATTTTTTTAAAAGCATAAATTTAAATAAAGAAAGCCAATTTTGTTGAGCTAGTCATCAAAATATTTTTTAAATATGTTACAGTAATATACAGGGTGGGGCCAAAGTAAGTTTATGGCTCTTCATATGGAAAATAATATGATAATAAATAATAATAAAAGGATATACTTTTTCCTGTACTCACAACTCTAAACCTACTTTTGCCCCACCTTGTATATACTATTTTATTAAAGAATTAAATAATAATACTTAGCCCTGACCAGTGTAGCTCAGTTGGTTGGGTGTCACCCCACGAAGTGGAAGGTTGTGGGTTCGATTCCTGGTTAGGACACGTGCCTGGGTTGCAGGTTTGGTCACCAGTTGAGGCACATGCAGGAGGCCGCCAATGGATGTTCCTCTCACATATTGATATTTCTGTCCCTCTCTTTCTCCCTCCCTTCCCCTATTTCTAAAAATAAATAAAATCTTAAAAATAATACTCAGCATACAATAGCTATCATAATTTGAGGTAATCATGAGCATAAATACTATTGAAATATATTAGCAAAAATTATAATTTAATATGAAAGCATATGGGATTTCTACTGACAACTAAATAGCAGGCATCTCAAATGCTATGTTGTTGTCTTTCCCCTTTTTCCATAACTGAAGGAAATAATGGCTTCCAGTTACACTGCCCTCTTTCACTTTCTAGGACAGAGCAAGCTCCCTGCTGGGAAAACTTGCACTTGCTGTTCCTTCTGCCTAGAATGATTGTTCTCTAAAATCTAAGGAACAGATTTCTACTTGGTCTTCACATTGGAGCTTCAGGTGGTCTTCCAGGGAGAAGCTGTCCTTGACCTTCAAACCCAAGCAACAAAGCAATTGCTCCCTGTACCTGCACTTCCAAGCTCCTCTGCCTTGTGCTTGCTCACCTCGTTTGCTCTAGGTTTGGTCCTCCTCTCTCGTCTGTCGTTCCAGTACCTGGAGGGGTTCCTGGCACATAGTAGTTACTCAGTTAATGTTTAGGGAGTGACTAACCACAGGGCGTCTTCCCACTTGTGCCCTGCAGTTCATGTGCTTCCTAAATTCACAGTGTGATGATTCAAGACGGCTAGTTCATAGTGGGAGAAGGAAGATAAAAATCACCCCGCTGCCATCATGCCCTTCTTTGGTGGGAGACCTGCTTTTGGATACATATATTCCCGATCTTCTCTGCCCACTTCTCCTCTGTAAGTCCACGCAATTATACACTAAAGATGGAAACCCCGTGGAATCCACATACATCTTTATGTGCATTCTCTATCTTTATTTTGGCTTTCCTCAAGGGTTTAAAAATAACACATCAAGAAATATGAAAATCTTCAAACATGTTGACACCACAATTCTTTTTTTTATGAAACTAGAGAAATAATGCTTAATATAGAAAAGACTCTGTGTGTGTGTGTGTGTGTGTGTGAGAGAGAGAGAGAGAGAGAGAGAGAGAATCATGGTAGTGTTATTGATACCAGGAAAAAAAGCAGAAATGAATCTAGATAACAATATGGAAATGGTTAAATAATTAAGAAATATGTACATTGCAGAATAGGAGGCAGCCAGTAAAATTATTTCTATACAGGATTTTCAATAAATAATTTTCTTATGTCATACTACTGAATGAAAAAGTATATAAATTATATCTATAGGATAATTATATTACCTATACCTATATATCAATCAGCTATTTTTTGTATTAATTTATTATCCTAAAAGACTACTCAAAATAATAAGCACATGTAAATACAAAGAAATAACACCAAAATTTCAATTATCTTCGGTTGGCGGAAATACAGATGCTTGTGTCTTCTTTTTGCCCCTTTTGGAAATCTTTTGAGCACTCTGAGTCTACATCGTTTTATAATGTGAAAATTATTAAGTTAGAGGCTGGGCTCGAATATTTACGGGTCACATCTTTTCCCTGCTGCCTCATTCCTGTAATCATTGTCCAAGATGGCGTGGCCTGAGAGAAACAAGAAGGGTCCTGATCTTACACATTAATTTACAAATGGGACTGTTCGGAGGGAGCCCCTGAGCAAGAGCCAGCAGTGGGTAGCTCCAGGTGGCAAAAAGTTGACATCTTCACCAGGCATATTAAAACAAATTGTGCCCAGATATTCTTGGACAAATGTGATACATGCTTTTATATCCCAATGTTCTGAAAGAGAGTTTATTTCCTTTACTCTTTCAGCCTTGAGGTTCTGAAATTGTAGAAACATTCTTTCCCCATTAGTTTATATGTTTAGATGACAGACAAGTTAAACTGATCAGAAGTGAATTTAATCAATGCTGAAGGCTGGCCTGTCTCATCATTTCTGTGTCTTCCTGAATCACGACAGCATAGCCCACAAGCACTGAAACATCTCTCTTGAAGATGTCTTACATTCAAGGTGGGCTTATAATTAATGACTCCTGACAACTCCTAACTGAGAAATGGAAAGATGTGAAACACAAATCAATCCATTTCCTCATTGACTGTTTAGGCATGATGGGAAACTATCAAGTCTATACCAGAAATGACATATAATTATGGATTTTATTTCTGTCAGTAGATCTGTCCTCGATCATTAAGTAATAGAAAGTGTTAAATTGATTGAAAGGTTTAGTTACAAAACCTAAAAAGGTAAAGTCTGGGTGTTTGGAAGAACATGTTATGAAATATCTTTCACTAGAAGCAAAGGGAGATGAGTTTTAGTTGATGGAATCAAAACAAAAGATTACAATGCAGGCTGTGCCTTTAAGTCAAGGGAAAAGTGAAAAAGGAAACAATATTTGGTTATACCAGGTCTACTGGATCATAAACACTCAACAGATGATACTATGGGATATTTTATTTTTAAAAGCTCTACATATTATTTTGACCTACTGTCCACCCAGACTGTACTTGAGGATTACTAACATGAATATCTTTAACAATCACAAATAAATTCATTCATTCAATATTTATTGAGAAACAAGTATATGCAAAGCACTGGAAACCCAGGGAGGCAGAGATGAGTAGCTCCCGGCTCTGCCATGCACCGTGTGTCTTACGGCTTCCCCTGGGTGTTCTCCGAGGTGCAGGAGCTGACTAGCACAGCCTGAAACCAAGGTTCGCCTTGGTGTAAACTCATGGATGAATATCAGAAATGAAACAAAGGAGAGAGAGAATAGATAGTATAAGGGATCACTTCACATGATTATGGAGGTTAAGAAGTCCCAATGTCTAAAATTTGTCAGTTTGAGACTCAGGAAAGTCCAAGTCCAAAGACCTGAGAACTGGGATGCTAATATATGAGTCTGAAAGCCAGCAGGCTCAACACCCAAGAGGAGCCTGGGTGCAGGGGTGGACCAGTACTTTATTGTAGTTTTGATTTGCATTTCTCTAGTGACTAATGATGTTAAGCATCTTCTTGGGCACTTTTGGCCACTTGTATATATTTTTTGGAGAAATATCTATTCAAATCATTTATTCATTTTTAATTGAGCTGTCTTTATTTTTGAGTTGTGAAAACTCTTTATAGGTTGTGGAAAATTTGCTTATCAGATATATGATTTGCAACTATTTCCTTCCATTCCTCGGGTTGCCTTCACTTTATTTATTTATTCATTTCTTTTTCTTTTTCAATCACAGCACTCAATGTTATTCTGTATTAGCTTCAGACGTACAGCATAATGGTTAGACAACCATGTACTTTACAGAGTGGTCCCCCAATATTTCAAGAAATACAAACTGGCAGTTACAGAATGGCCAGGAGATGTAAATTATAGCACAGGGGATATAGTTGATAATGTCATATGGGGCCAGATAGAGACTTGAAAGAGCCAGTGTTTCCATTTGAGTCCAAAGGCAGGAAAACAAAAACAATTTCCCAGCTCAACCCATCAAACCTCCTACTGATTAGGGGCACCTTCCCCTAAGTAAGGAGGGCAATGAGCTTTACTCTGTTTATTGTTAAGTGTTCAAACGTTCCTCTCAGCCAGAACCATCCTCAAAGATGCCCTGAGGATAATGCTGACATAAATGCCTGAGTGCCGATGGCCCCGTCAAGTTGACATGCAATTTCACCATCACACAAATCTTGATTAAATTTGCCATTCTGCCTCCATAGAATCTAGATGGATCCCAGAGAGTGACTGTAGACTGATGTAGGCTTAGCTAAGTAGCTTTCGTTGCAACCATTGTGCCGTGCAGAACACCACTGGTGGAGTGCAGCCCTTTTGAGAAACAGCCTCTGGTATGTGACTGGGTCCTGGCAGAGAAAGAACACTTGACAGTGGGCACCACGTAGGTACCATAACTTCCTATCTCACCGGGCTCCCAGGAGCCCTTACTGGAAGAAAGTGGCCCTGAGGATGCTTTGGTTCTCTGGTTATCCACTCAGGCACTGTGTCCAACAGACTCTGCTCTGTCTATGCATTTTTTTCCTCAGGGTAAAGTCACCTAAGGAAATAGCCATAGGCTCCCTTGGGGAAGGACTGAGGGAATATTCACAGTATATCCCGGCCACATGGCGTTTCAGACTGCTTCCTCCGACTGAACCACCAGCTCTCTCAGCGGGCTCGAGATTTGAAAATGGGTTTAGGATTGTGACTATTTTTTAAACATTTTATTTGCTTAATAGATTTTATTTTAATGAAATTCCTCAAAGAACCATACATCATGTTCCAAAGATTGAAATTACACAATAAGTGAAATGACTGAATATGTTGTATCTCAATTTATAGAAAGTTTCTATTGCATACTTAAGCTTTTAAATAATAAAAGTTTGCATAAATTAAAATATTTTCTCTCAATAAAAGTATTAAGTATTTTCCTGTATCCTTTGTTCTCAGACAACAAAAATAGTTAAAGTAAAAATAAGCTAAAGCTAAATAAAATATTTTAACCTATATTTTCTAAGCTGAAGGTTGGGCTTTTGAGATGCCTTTTACATTATCATTTTAATCTAGTTTATTGTTTTATTGTTCACAGTTGTCCTACATTTTTCCCTGTTGTTCTCCCCTGCACCCCTACCCCTCATAGTCTTTTTTGTCGCCCTCAGTCTCCCATTCCTCCGTTCTTGCATTTTTTTTGCTGTTGATGTTAGCCACCCACACCCCCGCCCCCCAAATATTTTCCTACTATTCTGTAGAGACATCATGTTCAGCCACCTCCACAACTCTGTGTGAATTAAGCAAAACCCACTAGATGTCTCTCCAGCTTTGTTGGCCATGACAGAAACGGTCGAGCAGTTAAGCGCTGCCGCTTTGCCTCTATTGCTTCAGGGCCCCATCATCTCCATGGAAATTAATGAGCCCAAGGCCTCCACTGCTTCCCCTAACATCAGCTGTGGCCTGCAGAGAGCTGCCCTGGGCTTCTGGCGATGCTGCTGCCCCTCTTACTGGATCACGTCTGACTAGTACGTCCTCTAGTCCTTCCATGGCGCACAGTCCTCTGGGGGAGCGCCTTAATTGATACAATATGTGCACCCCAGCACACCCACTTCCCTCAATCTGTTTGGTCGTTCTACTTTGCTCAGCATTGGCCAAGTCTTTCTTCAGACCCCTAAGAGCCATCTCAGCAGTGAGTCTGCCACCGCCCCAAAGGTCTTGCCAGGATCCCAAATAGGGAATCCTGAGAAGGCATCCCCAAGACAGTAGATGATTATTTATCCAGTCATATTTTTCTCCTTTCACCCCAGTACCTTCCCAGGGATATTCTCCTCGCCTATGTTAGCAAGCGAAGGCTACTGCAATAGTTATATTGCCAGGATTCGAATCCTACTTCCATTGACCAGCTGTATGGCTTGGACAACTTGTTTCCTATGTCTCAGTTTCCTCACAAGCAAAATGAGGTGATACCTGCCTCAGAGAGTAATCATGTATTAAATGTTGTAACATGCAAAATGCTTAGCACCATGCCTGCACACAGTGAATTCCCAAGAAATATTAGATCCTGACAGTGTTATGGCCTTCATGTTATAGACGGGCTTGGCCCCCACTCTCTTTTGGCAACCTTAAATGAGGTTGTATGATTTAAAGTGACACTGGATAGTTCAACCACTAAGTTAAAATACCTGACTACAAAATAAGCTATGAATGGCCCAACTCTGAGGACTCTGTGTTGGTTATAAGAAAATGAATACTGATATTTGTAATTGGCATCAACTTTTCAAACCTTTACAAAGTGACACTGTCACAGTGGTACCTCTTAGCTTCCAACCTTTGGTCACCAACTCTCATCATGGTGGAACATGCAGCAGTTTGGAAGCTTCTGTCATCTTTCCTCAGGAGTGAGATGCTTTCACTTGACTCTGAGGCTGTGAACCATAACTGTCAGTCTCCTTTAGCTCATGGTGAGCTGACCTTTCCCATGCAAGAAGGTTTCTGTTTGTGTGTCTTTGAAGATTAGACTGGAAACTTGGGAAAACATTTCTGTCAGAGAAAAGGTACTGAGTGCATGCGCATTGTCATAGTCTAAGAAGGGAGAACGTCGGGGGAAAAAATACCTATTTATCACAGCACCGGAAGAGAGCATAGAAACAAATAAGATTTAGCAAAGTATTAAGAATTAAACCACAAGGGAGATGAGCATAGGAGACACGCAAACATCCACCAGAGCTGCACTCCTCCAAGCTAGAGCAGCAGGGCCTGTTCATGGCTCGGAGCAACGGTACCAGCCAAAACTGGACTGAGGTGCAGTCACTAGACAAAAGGGTGGTAGAGACAGTGACACTTCTGGGAGGCTACTGGGGCAGACTGGCAGTGGAAGTACCAGTCAGATGAACTAGGGGTGTTTTCAGAAGTACTTTGGAAGGCACACGACCTCGTTGGCTATACTAAGCCCCCCTACAGCTCTATGCTCAAGAGGTAAATAACTGTTCATTCAGCAGATATAGGAGAGCCTATGACATGCACGGTAGTTGAGAGTATCTGTGACGTCTACATGTTTTTGAATCTCAACTCCACTGTATGAGGGTCCGTGACTTAACTTCTCTGTGATCCTGCTCCTTCACCTACAGGAACATAATCATCCCTTAGAGAATTGTTGCAAAGATGAAGTGACCTGAGGCATGTCAAGTGTTTAAAACTGTACCTGGTGCCATAATAAACTCTCCATAAATGTGGTAATTTATTTCATTGTGATTGTTCCTTTGGTACTAAGCTCTGGATGAAACATGGTTCATGACAACTGGGGGCTTGTAATCCAACAAAACTAATAACAGACTAATAGTGCGGTCCGTGTTCTGGCCCAATGGACCTCTTCATAGCTCTTTCAGCCATGGGTGAACAGGTGGCTTGATGGATGTGCTTTATGAGCAAGAATAAATGTAAGAAAACAAATAATAATAAGGTTTAGAAAAATAAAAGAAGTTGAAAATACCTGGTAAAGGAAGAAAATTATTGTTAAGGACTCTGCACAGGAATCTGTCAAAAATTGTAAGGTATTTCTTTTCAAGAGGGACATATAGAGACAGCACTTTGCAAACATATAAATCTTCTTTGCTATTTTGTAAACCAGCATTTGAAATGTAGAGTTTCTCCTATTTTGGAAATTATCAGCTATGGGGGAAAATCCCTTCCCAGGCTGTACTGCAGTTCAGGAACTGAGGAATGGCTAGAGAGAAACCTTGTACTGACTCTAACGACACATTAATTGAGGTGAGGCCAAAAGCCTCAGAGCATCTCATAACTCAGCCTGACCATGGTCCGTTGTTTTTAATAGCAAAAAAAGAAAAAAAAAAAAAGAGCACAACACTTTTTCCTGCCCTGGGCACCCTGCCAGGCTGCTGAGAGCATTTGTATGTTGATACATGCACCTCGATCAGGAAGTCACTCTCAGGAGCTGGAAAGCAATGTGGTGCCACCAGGTCCTTGCGATACTGAAAGCTGATCCTTTGTCCCAGGACCTCCTTGTGGCCCAGATTATGCACAGCAAGCCTGATGTGTCCTGGGGACCAACTCTGGCAGTTAAGTCCATGTTTGTTAATGAACTGAGAATACCTGTATCCACGGAGCTGGCTCAGGGTTCTCCCAACACTGTTCCCGAATTGTTAGAGGAGATGATGTCATTTTTAAATTGGACCCTTAGATGGAACGCAACCTGGCAGGCCTTACCCCTCCCTTTGGCTTTGCCTTTGTGAGGGGAAACTATTCACCACCTCTGGCCCAAAAGGTAGAATTGCATCTCTAGTAAAATGAAGAGAAAATTGAAATATTTTTTCTAACTTTCTTATTAAATTTCAACTTATTTATCATTCACTGGGTCACATTAGCTTTGTACTTCATTTGGACATGTAGGGTTTTCTCATAGGTTCACTATTAGCAATTGGAAGATAAAGCTTAGAGCCTTTCTCATAACATCCCACAATTATGTAAGAAAGCATTATATTTTACAGTTGTTTCATTTGTTCATTTCTTCTTTTCTTCCTGGGTTATTTTTTGGTGCTCTACTTAAAAAACAACTGTAATTGAACAACCATAATAAAAAAAACCCCCACAAGGTTTTGACCCATTGTCAAACCCATGCCTTCATGAATGATTTTACTCGATCAACTGCTATTTAGTGAGTACATGTCCTTTAGCACAGGATAGGAGGATCCCAGCAACCGCTCTAGATTCTGTTTGTATGTGTCCCTGTGTATGCTTATGCTGGGGACAAAAAAATCAAGCCTTATGATATATCAAACCGTCACGTACCTCAGCTCTTTCGAGAACCCATCTTCCCAGCAAAGAGATTTATTATTTATTCAACAAATATTACCGAACACCTGTGAGGTTCCGGGCACTTTTTTTTTTTTTGGCACAGGGGCTCCAGTAACAAGTAAAAGCCAAGCCGGTCCCCAGGGTGCTGACCTTCTGAAGGAGACAAACAATGGCCGGAAACCAAATAGAGTATAGTAGGTCAGATGCCGAAAGTACAAAGAAGGAAATTAAAGCAGGATGAGGGAATAGAGGGCGGTTGAAGAACTCCCACTTTAAGATGGCTGATTAGAGAAGGTGACACAGCAAAGATGACAGGGGTGGAGTACTGAGAGACCTTTCCCAGTCTCCAGGAAGTGTTCCTGGGGAGGCGTTCGGCGCGGTCACACACGGCACAGCCACCTTCCTGCCGGAGTGTTCAGAGAACGCACGTGAACAAGAAGTGAAGGCAAACTCTGTTTGGGGAAGAAGCCAGGATGCTTCTTGGGGAAATCTGGCCCTGGCAGAGCCTGCCTGCGCAAGCTTCAGGGGAGAGTCATTCTTGAGAATTTCTAGTCTCTTCCAAACACAGCCCAAACTCATTTATTATCTTGGTCTCCGGCTGTGAGAAGGGAACCTGTCAAGATAGCAATGGAACAAGATAATGGGTGTAAAAGGACAAAAAACAGAAAAGCTCCTCGTGAGTGATTCCAAGTATTGTCACCAAGAAGAGAGTCTGTTAAGCAAGGAAAAAGCAACTAAAACTGTAAGTCTGCATCTAGGGAATGACTTGCTAGTTTTGCCTGTCTAAGGATTCTGATGAGTCACTGGCAGAATTCATGCTCAGTTAGCATATTAACAGGGTTGGGGGGCGGACACCGTGAATTGAAGCAATGAGAGCTTCTGTGACACACTAATGGTTATTGATTAGCTGGGAGGTGCCTCTGCTTACATAATCATAATCTCTTTTAAACTAAGAAAAACTAAGCACTTAACAACAGAGTATCAGTATGCTGTTATAGAAAGTATTTTATAAAGCATATATTTTATACAGAATTATTGACTGATCTTATGAGAACACAAAATTATAGTTTTCATTTCTTAGTGATAAGGAAGGACCGTAATCACCTAGGACGTGATGCTCAGGAACAAAGTAATTCTCACCCCAGAAAAACAGACCTCATTCTAAGAAGAGAGGACGATAAAGGTAGGTAAAATTATTGTAGGAATTCTCAAATTCCTGTCATTTTTGTTTAGTTTCCTGATTACTTGAATACATCTTCTCATTTGTTCTCAAATTTGATGAGAAAACTGAGTATCAAAACTAAATAATTGGAGGAGTGTCTAACAATGAAATAAAGTACAACAAATAACTTTTAGTCAGCTATTTCCGGGGACAAAGTTTTTACATTCTTCAGATGGTGTACAATTCTTTTCCTTTCAATTTCTCTTGATTTTTCAAAATTTCAATAAATATCTGCTTACTCAATTATTTAAAAACTTTACATTAAAGACAATAAAACTTTTTCATTTAGGGACTCACATCTGTTTTTTAATTTTTTTATTGAAGTAGAGTTGACACACAGCATTATTTTAGTTTGAGGCCTACGACATGACTCAATATTTGTACACATGGCAAGATGATCCCACATAAGTCCCATGAGCATCCTGTTCAAGTCTGTTTTCGATTCTGCTCCTTCTGGCTGGCTCAGGTTTAAACTCTTAGATCTACAACTAATTCTTTTCTAATCAGCAGCTAAGACAGAAATATTGAAGTTTTTTTTTTTTTCAAGTTTCCTCAGTCTTCTCAAGTCTTAGCATTTCCATCTCCTTCTACCATGACGCCTGCTACATCACCCATTTCCTGCCTCATCCTAGTCATTCTCCTTTGAGTGAGAAATAACTAATCTGTGAAACTCAACCCTGATTGAGGACCTATGGCCTTATTTACTTAGAGGGAATCTGTTAATGTAGCCTGTGATAATGATTTATAATACCTGAAATTTGGTGATACAGAAATGATATAATGATGGTCATAATTTAGGATTCTGGATATATTGATAGATTCTTCCCTTTAAAATAGTAGAGGAAAAAAGGTAAAAGGATATGTGTATTTAATACATACCCCTTAGGCCATCAGTCATTGGTATATTGGGGTCACAAAAATATCTCAGCAGTAAAACAACCTTTAATCATCATCCTGTAGAATTGCTAGTAATCAGGCTCTCTCCAAAGTCTTGACTCTGCCATGTGGAAATGAGGAGAGAAAGGGGAAAGATCCTAGAGTGTGTGGCCCAATAGTTTATTCTTCTTGATCCCCTCAGGATGCTAAGTTTCTGGCTTCTGAAAGCAGGGAATTACAGACTCGCGTGTCCTGCCATCTGGCCAGATGCTCACGTTCTTGTCTGAGCACTACCTACCCCGCCTGCCATTGGTGTGATCTCTATGGGAAGCAATAACACGGCGAGGTCAGGACGGCTCACTTCTTCGTTTTCATCCACAAGCGTCTGAACCCAAAGGCTCTATCCTCCTCCATCATGGTGGTGTGTTCCACGTGGCTCTTAATATTCCTTGGGGCTATTTATCTGATTTATTCCAAATACACCTCTCGCCTCTGAGGAGGTGAAAGCCCCATCCCCCTCTCCCCGTCACTGTGCAGTGGACTGAGCCTCAAGAAGACCCCACCCATTAACTCAGTAAGGAATTTCTGTCTGTTCCTCTCACATCCTCTTAAGGAATTTAGTTAGCAAATCCATTCACAAGATTGTTTCCTTTGGGGAGCTTTTGCTATATTCAAAACGGTGAACAAATAATAAAAATATACACTAAAAACAAGGATTATTTCATTAAGATCGTGTTGAAGAGCAGTATTCTGAAAAAAAAAAAGGTAATGCTAATAGGGGACTTTGACATTCATAAAAGTTTTCTTTATTCTGATTTCACTTGATTATCTGCTTCTTAGAGACTTTAACTCAAACAAAGCAGTGGAAAAAAATACACCATGATCATTACATTTATGCTTAGTTGCTGCCTAAATTAGTGTGACGGGAAAAGAGCCTCTTTTTTCCACATGCAGTATGTTATTTTACCGTTCTTATTTAAACTAATGATTTCCCTTCAGGTTTACAAATAATTTGTTTTCGTTTTTATCAGTTACACTAATGTGCTTGTCTGTTTTCCCAAGCAGGAGGCTTTGCTCCCTCAGCAGATGTACGTTACAACGCGCGTTCTCCCAGGGCAGGAGGTGTGCCTGCGACTATGCACGTGCTTGAAGGCCTGAGACGACGCATTTAGCAATAGAAAATGAAAAACAAAAAAAAGTCAAATTAAATGCTTTCCTGTCTGCAAACAATTTTCCCAAACTGCAAAGTCATAGAACTTGTTGTAAAGAGAAAAAAAGAAACGTTGAAACTACTGAATCACTGTATAAGTTAACTTGGAAGCGTGATGTTATTAAACCAACGACATCTTTCCCACGTTCCTTGCCATGATGGAAAGGAAGATCATGTTTGGTTCTGACACAAAATATGTTACCTTTATTACCAAATTGTATTTGTAGCAGATAATTTTCCTCAAATTTTCTTCAAGTTTTCAAAGTAAAGGAGAAGCCTCAACACCTTTGTAACTGCTCTCCCCTGAGCCCCCTCTCTGTATCCAATGCGCAATAGTGCAAACACCGGGGTTAAGGAGAGGACCGAACACACCGTTTCCAATTTGGCTCAAAGGAAAAGAGCCCTATAGTTGTTAGAAGCCTGAGTATCTCAAATGAAGGAAGAGACAACGTTGATGGACTTCTAACGGGATGTATGGAAATGATTTCTGAAGCTGCGCTCATTGGGCACCTCCCCCACGCGTCCATTTTCAAATAGTTACAGTGGGACATATGACATGATTACTAGGTGTTCTGTGTATGACTGAATGTTTTTGCAACATCCTGTCCATTTTTACCCCATTGAATTGTGGTTTGGGCGGGACTGACCGCATCGCAAGCTCCAGGGATAGGTATTGTCAATAGGCCTAAAGCAACAGCTGCATGCCCTCGTCGGGCTCTGCTGTTTGACTCAATGTGGAAGCATCATGTAAGTTGGCTCAGAGTGAAGCACAAGTCTTGGGCTCGGTGGTTAGGGCATGGGACGCTCTGTCTCCTACTGGGGGCGGACAAGCGCGAACAAGGTGGACTCCGAGGCGCGTGTGCTGCTGGGAGGCGTCTTGCAAACATCTTGGTAAAACACTTACGCTGTTGACAGTAAAGAAGAGATGGAAATTTCTGAATTGGGTTATTTGAGCCACAGAATTCCTATTTATCGTTTGTTTGTTTGATCTGGTTTGTGTGCTGTGTTCTGCTACTTGTAGTGGGGCGCATCTTTACACTAAGAATAGGGTGCTGATTCCCAGTAGAGGACCTTAGCCAGAGCGGGGGTCCTGTCCTGTTCGTTGGGGGTCACCCAACCTAAGACTCCTCCTCATGCAAGGCCCCCTTTCAGTGAGAGAGGTTTTCTTTCTCATCTAATAATACAGCTAATATGATTCATCTTCATTTCAATAAATGGTTTAAGCGAACATGATTTTTTGACTCTATTTCAGTTATTTGTAGAAGCATATGTAATATAATAATCCATAATATGTACATATAATGACTATAAAATATACAATGTATCAATCATATATAAAATATATTGGGCTGGCCAAAAAGTCCATTTTTTTTCCCATAAAATAAAAGACACATTTTTCATTTTCACTAATAACTTTATTGATTTGGATATTTTGAGTGTGTTGGCCATCTCCCTCTATGGGCTTCTCGTGGGCAGAGGCCAGGGGCGCTGCTAAACACCTTCCCATGCATGAGACAGCCCCACAGCAAAGAATTGCTTGGCCAAAATGTCGATAGCACCAAGAAACTTTGCAAACCACTTTTGACACGTTCAATCAGTCACAGCACCTTCTCCATAAGCTGCACAAATCTTTTTTGCATTTCAGTTGCATTTTTACCTTTCTTGAAATAATTAAGCAGAGGATACCAAAAATGTTGTGTATTTTCTTCCATTTTCAATATTAAAATGGCTGCACAAAAATTTACCATTTTTGATGTTTTTAAAAAAATGCACCCTGATATGACAGTGGTCACATACAACCTAACAAAATTGTCTGAAGTTAAAGGCAACTCAGCACTACTAGAGCCACCATATGGAAACAAACTAAATGAGCTTTTTGGCCAACCCAATATAATATATAATATATAGTATCTACGCATTCTCTCAGTCTCTCTGTCCCTGTCTCTGCCTGTGTGTGTGGGTTATGACATTTGAAATCAACTTGCATTATCAAATATCATTTAAGCAATGGTGATTTTTCATCACTCATCTCTCAGAATCCGTCAACTGAATATTGAGATTATGGCCCATGACCTTCTGGTAACTTACTTACTGTTCTGCCAGCATCCTGAATTTAGAACATTCGTCTCATTCATGTAAGTGCCACCTGCTGAAGCCAAGACTTCCATTAGGTCAAGATTAATGTAACTAATGAGCATTCTGCGCCTGTGTTTAAACCCCCAGCACCCCCAGCTCGACATTTGTACTCCCCCTTTGTGATCTGTCATTATGACACGGTCACCTTTGAGATAATGGATGTGGAGCCAAGTTTAGAAATCCCATCACCGCCTGACTTCTGCTTCCTCTCCTCCCTCGCACCCCACGAGCCCCCAGCCTCACGATGGCATTAGGCTTGCGGCTCTTGATTAAATTAACAAATGCTCCTTAGTGAAGTCCCAGGAAAAGATATAACATTTATTTCAAAGTGGCAACCGTTGACCTTGATTCACCTGGCTTCCTGGCTATTCTCAAATCCTTCCTGTTTGGTAGTTGGACCTACTAATGAGAAGAACACTTACTACTTTCTCCCAAAATAATTCTGACCAATTGGGAAGTTTACAAGATTAATTGCAAGGAGTTTTGCAAAAAAGTGCTTGTCCTAGAAATGATCAAGAATTTGGTAATATAAATGCATTGTTTTGAATGATAACCCAGGGAGGGCTTAAGCTACTTTGTCATCCACTTCTTTACTTTAGTATCTGTGGGCATAAAATTCCCTTTAAAAAGCTGTAAATTAGACAGCTGTTGTACATTGTTGAACTAATCATTTGAACTCATTTGATACAGTTAGAGTGAGCTCTTTTTGAAAATGGCTTGTAAATGTATAGGAAATGCATAAACAAAGTCATACAAACTAGCTGCAAACACATATCACAATCAGTCCTGGAAATAAATAAGCAACTTGGACTTTCTATTTTTTGTTTCAGTCTTGCTCAGCACATTCCCCCACTTGTTTAGGTGTTGAGAAGTTACTATGGCAATTGTGGCTGCTGTATTCAAAAAAGAAGAGTCTAGACGAGGTAACCAAGCCTTGCTGGGTCCTCCAGGAACTCCTAGTTTCTGGATCTAGTCATTCCTCTTGAAGAACTCAGGTTTGGGACGATCGGTGGGGAAATGACAGGGGAAGACCATGTCAGCCCTTACACATTTCTTCCCCTTTCTCACTTGTTCTTCCTCTCTCTTTAGAAGCTCCTGGAACTGAAATTTATCTGTAAGGCTTAGCTACAATATGTTCAGATAAAATGAAGGAAATTCAAAAATTAACACAAAGCATGATATTCTAGTAAGTATCTAGTCCTGCAGGTCTTTACCATTCTAATTCTCAATCTTTCACTGTTCTTCTTTCCCACTTACTTCGGATGCTGACAGGAACAGAGATACGAGATACACTTAAATGGATACCATCCTGTGTAGTTACCTAATTAGTTAATTAATGGTAGTCATAGCATTACTCCATTTCACCTACAAGTCATTGAGAGGAGGCTATATTGTCCCTAATGCTAACATACTATAATGAACAGATTTATGTGTCTGGCTGACTTAACGATATCAAAGCTCCACTGAACTTGGCAGAAAGATACACATATTCCCAATGGTTTCCGCGCAGGTCCTTCTAAGTCTTACTTGGTCTTCCTGAAGTAAGAGGTTACAGCAGGAGGTCACTGCACATTCAGAAGAAAACAGGATGCAGGGGTTTCGTCGCAGGCCTGAGGCACCCAAACCCGGGAGGGTGGAGGGGAGAAGAGGCGTGGTGGCGGCAGTGTGTCAGGTTAGCCTGGTGGCTGCGGGTTCGGGGCCGCCCCGGGCTCACGCCCACACCGCACCTGCTGGCGCCAAGCTTGCTCCAAGGGTCAGAGTGGAAATCGCTGACGCCAAAGGCCACTGATTTGAAACTGCTCACTAGTGCGCTGAAATGAAAAGCACGCCACTCAGCGCAGGGTGTCCGCGCTGTAATGATGTCATCGGCGATCTGAACGGGTGCCTCCAAGTCTGAGCAGCCTGTCTGGGAGGCCTCTGACCAGCCGTTCTTACGATTATCCCCTCGCGGATCGATTAAATGAACGCTCCGGAGGCCCATGAACACGCCGCAGCCCTGGGATGGACGCCCAAGGGCAACTGTTCCTTCGAACACTATTTGCAGACACTAACCCATTCATCACTACCGTGCTAGTAGAGGGTCTTCGCTTTAAGCTAAAAATCAGGAAAATCGGACACCGAAGATATATATCTCCATCTGGTAAGTGAGAGAATGCAACTTTTAAAAAATAACTATCTGCATTTTATTATGTAATAACTGTTCGGATTTCAGTGTAGGTATTTATTAGCCTCCACACCCATTGTTTAACACCAGTTTGATTTCCTGTAGAGATTTTTACTTGTCCCAAGCCACCTGCAAGGATGTGCAGGGATATATTATTTCTGATAAAGGATTACGCTGCCTATCTAAACTGCTTGCCTGATTGAAGCAGGTCACTCCAGGTTGACACTTCTAGTAGTTCATGGGCCGCACAGGGTTCCCTTTGGAGATGAGCCAAACACACTTCCTGATATTTCAAAGGGCAAAATTTCTGTCAACCCAAAAATGAAAATCTAAAATATAATTTGGTTTCGTATGCCTTCATGCCGTGCTGGACCACACCGAGAAGCAGTTTTATGCTCATTCAGACACGCCGCTGTTCCCATGAAGAGGCATTTCTGCCATTCCCTCATTCTATCATCATAGGCTTCACTTTTCCCCAGAATTCCCTTGCTCAGCGGGAACGTATTGGCATGAAGATTTAGTCTCCTTCAGTCCACATCCTATATTGAGTTCCTCAGTTTTAGTCCACAGTCTAGAATCTTTATGTATATATGCCAAGTCTTGTCACAAGTAACTGATTTCTCCTTTGTAAAGAAGCATTTGCTCTGAGGCATTCGTTCTGATTTTTGAGTCCTAGTGGTGTGTTCTCTGTCCGGGTTCAGGGGCCAGGCAGTGGACAATGGCAGGAGACTGAGGGGGGAAGCCCCCGGTCTTACTCACCCCCAGTCTCATGCCTTCTCCTCCCCCCTTCTGAACTCTAGTCCAACAGTCTCCAAACTAAGCTGATTATCAGTATTACCTACAAAGTTTCAAAACATGAGTTCCTCAACTCCTTCCCTAGAATTTATGAGTCAATACTTTTGGAGTGATGCTTAAAATTATGTTTTTAAGAACCGATCCTAGCCTGAGCACAAAAACTGTCTTGGCATAGGGGTTCTTCAATAAATATTCAAAATAATAAACTAATTACAAAACATTACTCAACAGTTTTATATCAGCCAGTTTTCCAGTGATTGAAGCAATGGGTGGAGTACAAAAAAAAAAAAAGGACCAGTTTTTTTGACCTTAAAAAGCTATCTATTGTTACCCTGGGTGGTGTGGCTCAAGGGATTGAGTACCGGTCTGTGAACCAAAGGGTTGCCTGTTCAATTCCCAGTCAGGGCACATGCCTGGGTCATGGGCCACGTCCCCAGGAGGGGATGCGCAAGAGGCAACCACACATTGATATTTCTCTCCCTTTCTTCCTCCCTTCAGCTCTCTAAAAAGAAACACATAAAATCTTTTTTTAAAAAAGCTATCTTTTGTACATTTTGTGACTAAGCAACAACTAAAAGCAACACTTGATTAGCTATCAAAATAGTGAAAGTGCTGTATTTGTTAAAAAAATAAGAAAATCAGAGAGGATGAAAAAGTTATACTCATTCATCAGCACCTACTGTTTGTGAGGCTAGCTCTGGGGAATCAGAAACAGATAAGAGAGCCCTGGCTGGTGTGGCTCAGTGGATTGAGCTCTGGGCTGCCAACCAAAGGGTCACTGGTTTGACTCCCAGTCAGGTCACAGGCCTGGGTTGCGGGCCAGGTCTGTCATCAGGAGGCTCGTGAGAGGCAACCACACATATTGATGTTTCTCTCCCTCTTTCTCCCTCCCTTCCCTTCTTTCTAGGGGTAAATACATAAAATCTTTAAAAGGGGGGAAAAAAAGAAACAAGACAGCCTCTGAACTCCTGAAATTCTTAGGCTAGTGTAAGATAAACACTTAAAGTAATCAATAATGCTCTGGCATCAACAAGATTCTGTGGGAACTCAGAAAAGGGGCCGATTACTTGTGCCTGTGATGGCGGTGCTAGTATTCCAGCAAGGTGCCTAGGAGAGGCAAAGCTGGAGACAAAACATCACTGTGCTCCAGGTTTGCTGGTACCTACTGAGTAACTTCGCATGCAAGTGATTTTCTCCTACTATGACATTTGGGGATCCCAAAAGGAGTTAGAAGGTCACTTAAGCATCATTACTACCTTGCTAGGTTTAGAAATGTCAGGTGTAAGGTCCTAATATTCCAAACTCTTCTACATAAGTAGGTTACTGCATCACCTCTAAAAAATCACTTGAAATACAGTTTCAAATCAATTACAAAGGAGATCATTCTATTTTGAAAGGAATTCATGATGATGCTAATATTAAGGTTGTGTGTTAACATAATCCCTTGCTAAGTGAGAAAGGTCACTAATTATTCTGGGCAGTGAATTATGCAGCAATAAATAATTATGAAGCAAAAACATGTTCCAAGGTAAGATTGATATACTGGAAGTAACGAGGCCTTGAAGAAGTTAGGGAAAGATAAATCCTTCTATATAGGAAAGAAGTGGTCTTGCTGTGTTTGTTGCTGTGGAATACACTTCAGCCTGGTATTCTAAAAATTCATTCACTAAAAACTTCTCAATGACCCTAACCTTGCATGCAGGGTGGGCTTTATGTGAGACAAGGAGTAATGTAAGTATATCGTGACAAGCGCCAACCAGTAACACTGGCTGGGAGCTGGGGTGAAGAGGCAATGAGCACTGTGCTGTCTCAGAAAAAGAAATACTTTCAGAATCAACTCTATAATCTCAATAATGATGGTATCAATATTGAGAACTTGGGGGGAGATTCTCAATGGAATAGTAACAATGCATGATTTATGTGCCAACTGAACATAGGAATTCTATTGACATAGTCTATGCTTTTTACCACAGCTAACCCAGTCTTGACTGAAAGCAGGGCATTTACTTAGAACGTTTTAGCTACCTGGTTAAAAAGCGGAAAGAAATTAGAGTAAGGTAAGAATGCTTAATAGGAGCACACGTTATTAAGGGAGGCTCTCTAATCTTATTCCCCAATATTTGAAAGAATAAGACTGACTAGGGTGTAGGGAATGCAGCAGGGAGATAGCCAGGTGGCGTAGTTCAAGGTCCGTGAGGAGCCCTTGAACACAGCCGGAAGAACTCACATTTTATTCTGTGGGTGTTTGGAGAGTGAGAGGCTGTGTCTGATCAGCGAAATGGTAGGAGTGACTCTGGGCTTTAGTTGTATTACTTTATAAAGATAATAATAACAATAAAAATCTTCTTTTCTGTGTTTTAGCTAATGAACTATAACAATAACATTTAAGGAACTGTCACAATTAAATATTTAAGAGGCTCTATGACAGTCTTTTAAATATAGCCTTCCTGGTAGTACTGAAGACAAAGTTTTTAAATAGAATCTCTAATATCTAAGCCTGGGGGTGGGGTATTACTGTAAGTACCTCTAAGATAATCAAAATATCCTATAGTCCACTTTATTTTTTTCTATGTAAATTGACATTTCGATGAAGTTTTACACTAAGGTTTATTTTTCTTATAAACAGGACTCAAGTTTTTCAGAACAGGAGTAGGAGTCCTATACCAACAGAAAAAGAAGGGGTTAAATGAGGCTAAGAGAAAGTATGACAGTATTATTATTCAGTAACTTCAGTAACGATGCTTTGATCAGCCTCTGTGGAGAGTATACACTGATTTTTCTCACATACAGGCTATTTTTGTTCCCATAAAATACAGCATAGCAGGAACAAGAATTTTAAAAGCTCTAACAGAGAAATGCAATTCTGATGTGGCAGGACAGTCACGGGCAACCTGCAGAAGGGTGACCCCATGAGGCACCTTACGAACCGGCTGACCCCGGGGTCAGCTGTGATGGTGTGGTGTTGGTGTGTCCCACCCTGGGATTCTCAGAAATTACTTACATGTGCACAGCCTCATTTAGAAAAAAAATCTATCTATGCTAGACTTTTAACAGGAAATCTGGGGTAGAAAATTTGAAGCAATTATCATTTTATTTTTCAAGTTAAAACTGAGGGGAAAAAATCCTTTAGTTAACGGTGGCATCCTGAGCCATATATGAAACAATATGGTCCAGAGAGAGACCAGTTCTAGACTCTCTCTAAAATGAAGGAATTATATGGTCTTTTGACTTTAAGTATCAGGTGGAGTCACTGCATGTCAGTGAACGTGGTCTACAAGAGCTGTTGTTCCTTCAACAAATTCCTTGATTCTCATGCCTGAGTTGGAAGGTTGTGTGATGAGAGAATGTTGTTAAAAACCATCTTTCAGGAGGCAAGTGAGGTGCCTGGCCCAAGGGTCAGCAGGGAGCATGTCGGGGTCCAGATTTACTTCTGCATCCACCGAAGACAAGCAAACCTCTGTAATCATGATTTGTTCCGCTTCTATAGTCTTTGCTCTAAACTGGGAAAGGAAAATGGGTGAGCTAAGAGTGATGGACTTCATGTGACGGAGCTTTTACACATGGATGCATGGAGTAGGGGAAAGAGAAAACCTTAACACCAACTCCTGATTTAAGTGAATGGAATGCTCAGGAAAGCCCCCCTATACCTGACCCCAATACTTTGACCTTGGGAGTTTCCAACATGGATGGGTACATGATATATCAACTTTGATTTTGTTGACATGTTAACATGTCAGATTAGTTTTTTATAAAGAAGTTATTAGGCATTTATCAATTATTAAAATATGTCTGGGATATCAAATATACCAATTTTGTTATAAGTCAATTGATTATTTTTTGTATAACAAAAGTAGCACAACTGTGCATCTACACTCAGGAACAGGAAAGAGGTAATGGAAGTCAGTACGTAGAGAAATTGTATTAACTGCAGTGCTTGTGAGATGTACT
The DNA here is from genome assembly GCF_021234165.1 of Pteronotus mesoamericanus. NCBI lineage: Eukaryota > Metazoa > Chordata > Mammalia > Chiroptera > Mormoopidae > Pteronotus > Pteronotus mesoamericanus. The sequence goes on from NW_026555123.1 coordinate 1,251,379, forward strand.
GAGCTACTGACAAAAAGAAATCCACTGTTTTCTTATGATAACATCTAAGCCAGCCAACAAACAGAAACAAAAGCAATAGGTAAGAAGAGACCCGCCAATTAAAAAAAATCAGACAGAGAAGATGAAATATCCTGGAGCTCATCTGGAAAGAGTACCAGACACTTCACGTAGAACAGTGTATTTTGCCAGCAGTGCAGGGGATTTGCTGAAAAGGATGCTTTCAGCCACTGGAACATTATTTCAAGAGTTCAGCTGAGTACAACAAACATTATTATTGATGAAAACATTAGGCATGTACTGCCTTTGACTGACAGTACTGTTCTGTACTTTGCTTGCAACCATAAACTATAAAGTCATTTGTTGTACCCTTCACCAGGAAACTGGCACAGTCAAGAGCAGAAACTGGAGGTGGGATTTTGGGGTTCAAATCTTCTTTCTGCCACTGGAGGGCTGGTACCTTTATTCAGACTTAACCTTTTCAAGCTTTGGTTTTCTTATCATTATAAAAGAGAAAATTGCACCTTCTTTGTTGTTATGATGATTAAATGAATTAATATATGTTAAGGGCTTGGAACAGCGTTTGGCATGTGATAAATGTTTAGAAGGAGTCAACAATTATTATTCTTTAAAACCAGTGTTATAAGAGTGATATCTGGGAGTCAGATTGTAAAGTTCTCCTTCTGGGACTTCAGCCCAATATACTCATTTATTTAGGGTCTTATTTTCTTCATCTCTTAAATGAGAATTAGAACTGTACTTTCCAACATAGTAGTCATTAGCCATATGTGGCTACTGAGCATTTGAAATGTTACTTGTTCAAACTGAGACATGCTTTAGTATAAAATGTGCACCTGGTTCTGAAGACTTTTGTTACCCATGCAACAAAATAATGTAAAATATCTCAATAATTTTTAATATAGATTTCATGTTGAGCGGTAATATTTTAAAAACATGAATTAAAGGTACAATTAAAATTAATATCACCTGGTCACTTTTTACTTATATTAATATAGCTACCAGAAAACTTTAAATTATATATGTGGCTCATCTTAAACTTATACCGACAGCCAGTTGAGAGACTTTCAGTCTTTCTCCTTATAATACAGTAGAACTCTATGATTCTACTTTGAAACTAACAGGTATTTGTCACATATTTTTCTAAACAATTCAGATAAGTAAGGAAGGGTAATGTAAATGTCCTTTACAGCCATTCATATCTCACTGTCTTATGTGAATTTTATTCACATTCCTAAATTTCATTAAGAAAATCCTATCTGCAAGTAGGACTTCCAATCAAGATGGAGCCCTAGATAAACATGGCTCATCTCCTTGCACAATCACAGCAAAAATTACAACTAACCTACAAAAAAAACTATCACCCAGAATTGTCAGAAAATTGAACTGTATGGAAGTCCAACAACCAAGGAATTAAAGAAGTACATTCACCCAGATGAGCAGGAGGGGCAGAGATGCGCTAAGAGGCACAGAGACCGTAGATGCAGGATGAGTGGTCCTACACCCACGTGTGGTGAATAAAAAGCAGGAGGGATATTTGGGGAAGTGAGGTACGCCAGCCCCACACCAGACCCCCAGCCCAGGGTTCCCGTGTCAGGGGATACGTCCTCATAACTTCTGTTTGTAAAAACCAGTGAGGGTAGGTGTGGTGGAAGAAATTGTGGGATTCACAGGCATCACATCTTAAAGAGTTCACAGAGGACTTAGGACTTACACAGATTCACTCGCCTCTGGGCTCCAGCACCAGGGCAGCAGCTGGAAGGGCACCAGCGGCAAACAGGGAGAAACTCAAGTGTCTGGCATCAGGGTGAGTAGAGTTGGGGGGGAAGTTTCCTCCTAGACAAAACCCCAGAGGCCAGGGAGTAGCACTGTCCCCTTTCTGAGTCCTCTCCCGCACAGAGTCACAGAGTGGTGACACCATATTGCAGACTCCATCAACCTGGTTCAAACAGGTTGCCTTGCCCTGGAGATTACCTAAATCTCCGCCCCATCTAATTTATGGGTGTGCTTTTTCTATAATAGGCCACACTCCTAAGACAGGGAGTCAAAGCAGCTCTACTTAATACATAGAAAAAAACAAAACAAAACAGGGATGCTGCCAAAATGAGGAGACAAAGAAATACGGCTCAAATGAAAGAACAGAACAAAACTCCAGAAAAAGAATTAAACAAAATGGAGATAAGCAATCTATCAGATGCAGAGTAAAAAAACTGGTTATAATGATGTTCAAGGAACTCATTGAGTACTTCAACAGCATAGAAAAGACCCAGGCAGCAATGAGGGTTACACTAAGTGAAATTAAAAAATTTTCATGGAACCAACAGTGCTGTGGATGAAGCTGAGAATCAAATCAATAATTTGGAACATAAGGAAGAAAAAAACATTCAATCAAAATAGTAAGAAGAAAGAAGAATCCAAAAAAATAACGATAGGCTAAGGAACCCCTAGGGGTACTTCAAAAGTACCAACATTGAAATAGGGGTACCAGAAAGAGAAGAGAAAGAGCAAGAAATTGAAAACTTATTTGAAAAAATAATTAAAGAAAACATCCCTAATTTGGTGAAGGAAATAGACACACAAGTCCAGGAAGCACAGAGAGTCACAAGCAAGATGGACACAAAGAGGAACACACCAAGACACATCATAATTAAAAGGCCAAAGGTTAAAAGACAGACTCTTAAAAGCAGCAAGAGAAAAGGAGAGAGTGACCTACGAAGGAGTTGCCGTAGACTGTCAGCTGATTTCTCAAAAGAAACTGCAGGCAAGAAGGGACTGGTAAGAAATATTCAAAGTGCTGAAAAGAAGGGGCCTACAACCTAGATTACTCTATCCAGCAAAGCGATCATTTAGAATGGAAGGGCAGATAAAGTGCTTCCCAGACAAGGTAAAACTAAAGGAGTTCATCATCACCAACCCATTATTATATGAAATGTTAAAGGGACTTATTTAAGAAAAAGAAGATCAAAACTATGAACATTAAAATGGCAATACATTCACAATTATCATCAACAATTGAATCTAAAAAACTAAGCAAGCAAGCAGAACAGAAACAGAATCACAGACATGGCGATCATTTGGAGGGTCAGCAGCTGGGAGAGGGAAGGAGGGGAATGGAGGAAAAGGTGCAGGGACTAAAAAGCCCAAATTGGTTGGTACAAAATAGACAGGGGGATGTTAAGAACAATATAGGAAATGAAGTAGGCATAGAGCTCACATGCATGATCCATGGGCATGAACTAAGGGGGGGCACTGCTGGAGGGAAGGGGGTGCCCGGTAGAGGGGGGCAAAAAGGGAAAAACTGGGACAACTGTAATAGCATAGTCAATAAAATATATTTTAAAAAAAGAAAGGCCCGTCTATTTAGTTCAATTTAACAAAGGCACTGATTTTCATCCCTCCACACTGATTTAAGATATTTTACAATACACACCCTAATGTTTCCAATACATACTGTATTAGCTATATTAGTATGTATATATTAGTATATATTAGGAGCTTAGTAAAAACTAAGAGACATTTTCCACAGGGCTTCGCTCATATGAAGGCTGTCAGCCAAAGGGGCCTGAATGCCAAAGTGAAAATGGAGTCACTGCTCTGCTTTGCTCACAGCCCATTCGGGAGGTGAGTGTGAGAGAGAGAATGGACTCTTGCTCTTCAAGAAGATAGAATAATTCAACTCTGAGGTGAACCTTCAGCTGGCTGGAGAATTAAGTTATTAACAGGACAGAAGTCAAGAGGAAGCTGTCAACCTCAGTGTTTACTGCTTTTAAATGCCTTTCAACCTGGTACATTCCTTGGTAGTGCCCAACAATTCATTCCAGCATTCATTTATTCACTCACTCACAAATTATTGATAAGTTACAATATATCAGAGAATCTTTCTCTCTTTCCCTGCCCTTCTCCAGGGCACCACCAGCCAGTCCTATCAATTCCAAATGTGAGATTATTCTGAAAACGCATCCTAAATTGCTCCCCTTCCCTTTATTCTAATTTCCAGTGACCTGGACCCAACCACCACCATTTCACATCTCTGATTTAGTGCTTTATATTTCTCTCAATATTATTCTTCTACATTTTAATATGAGATGAATGTGGCCTGAATTTGTATTTCTAGCCCTATGTATTTCCAAAACATCCTTTGGTTTTTAATTTTCTTAAGTTTCTTCATCTTAAAAATTGAGGTGATATTATATGTTATTTAATGTTGAGAGAGTTATTCTTAAATGAGTTAACAGAGGAGAAGTGTTTAGTAGAGTACTCAGGATCAAATTTTGTTGTTTTCTTTGTTAACAATGAGTAACATGAATAATGCATTAAGTGAAAGGGGCAATGTATTACCACGCAATTGGCTTGACATGTAATTGTATTAAAGTCCTGAAGTTAGGATTATATTTGTGTTTTAATGATGAGCACTTACAGAGATACTTCTTTATTTTCCATTCCCTATGTTGCGTTTAACAATCAATTTTATTTGTACTTCATTTTTTGGTATCTGCTTCCTTAGTAATCAATTGTAATTTCCTGCTTCTTGCATGGCCGCCGTCACTGGCTTCCCTGGGTCAGTAAAGCACTGTCTCACTTGACGATGACATTGTAGTGGCCCGACATACTCAGCTGCCGGGGAGAGTGATGAAATAGTTTCCTTAAGCCACAAATTGCTCCACAGGGGAAACGAAGTATATTTTATAAATATTTCTTAAGGTGAAGTATATTCTTGGGTTTTCAAATTAAGCGACTCACTGTTTTGGCAAGTTTCTGATTTTAATGAATCAAATAACAGAACATATACATTACCGGAAGTCCTCTGGACTATGGAAAGTTTGTTTTACTGCCCATTTAATCCTTTTATAAACTTGAGTGATGGTTTTTTTCTTGGGTACTGTGTGAATACAGGAGGAGGAAGTCACTTGTTTGTTTTAAATGCATTTATTCTTAAGTCAATTAAAACCAAAATAATCTTGGGAATAAAAATAAAGAGCATCTTTATCTGAGAGTTCTATATTTATTCTCCCTCTCGTACAAAAAAAGATATTTTCTACATTAGTTTCCAAATCTGATTATCATGCCCATCCCGCACACAAAACTGAAATAGCCCTCCACACATTTAGTTTCACATTCTTCTGTACACTATTCCGAATCTTACAGATAATATGGTGATAAAAATAATTTTCCACCAATTACACACAGTGTGCTGAAGAGCCGAATAAATGTTGGATCAACTCTTACTAGCTAGAGGACTTGGCAGACGTGCACAGAGATGCAGATACCAGCTCTGTGGCCAGGTGCCGCAAAACGATCCATTAATTAGAGGTCACTTGTGTACAAAATGGCAGGGATTCCTTATTATATTGGGATTATCCACCATCAAAATGTGTCCCCTTAGAAAACAAAATCGCAACCCATATAAACAGTGCCTGCACCTGAAACTAGAATGGAGATACAGAGTTGTTTTTAAAACATCACCAGTATTACAGCAAATGAGACCTCAGAAGGTGCCAAGAGCATGCAGTTAGTATCACATAGTGACAAAAAGAAAGAAGAGATGATGAGTGGCATACAGCTCGGGCCTCTGAGACCATTCGGATCTACTAGATTCCCTTCCCGGGGATTAGCTGTACCGCCTGGATCTAGAGCATGGGGCAGGCCAGTCACAAAGTGTTTCAAAATAAGATCTTCTAATTTTAGACTCCTGGCCTAAAATAGCAGTTCCTGAAGATATCCAGCTGGAGAGATCCAGTGAACTTCAATGTAAAAGAGCAGTTTGACTAAGATGCTGTAAAAAGTAGGTTCCCTCTAAATGTGTTTTCCAAATCTTTGATGCATTGAATGACTTTGACACCAGTGAAAGCTCTACATAGTGTGGCTGGATGGACAATGCCATGTTGTTCGTAAAGGTGGACCCTCTTCTGCACAAGCCTGTTTTCCGCCAGCGTGAGGACTCAAATAGTCCTACAGAATCGCAGTAGGTGTGGAAGAGGCTCTGGCAGCAAACTCCCCTCAGCACTGACTTCTTCCTTGGGCTCTTATTGGAAAATGTTGTTCAGAGTCTTATTCTCTGCACTGAATGAGCTAAGGAATTAGTTCATGGCCTTTTCTGATAGGTACACTAAGAAAAAACTAATCTGACATATGGAAATAAAAGCCTCATTACTTCCTTCAAGTTCCCAGGGTGCATCTTTATAATTTACTCAGTGAGAAAGTCTGAAATGAAATTCTGAAAAGATCATTCTTTTAATTACCCCCAAGACTAGTCAAGTCGATTTCTAGAACATGATCATCCCAGACAATTCTACTTACTCACATGGTAAATCAATGATAATTATTCACACTCGATAGAGGCTTTGGAAAAATAATATAAATAATTTAAGAATGATATTATATGTGGAGTTCATCATCACCAAACCCTTATCATATGAAATGTTAAAGGGACTTATCTAAGAAAAAGAAAGTAAAAACTATGAACAGTAAAATGACAACAAACTCACAGCTATCAACAACTGAACCTAAAAAAATCCAAAAAACAAAAAGAAACTAAGCAAACAACTAGAACACGAACAGAGTCACAGAAATGGAGATCACATGGAGGGTTATCAGTGAGGAGGGAGTGCGGGGAGAATGGGGGGAAAGGTACAGGGAATAAGAAGCATAATTGGTAGGTACAAAAATACACGGAAAAGTTAAGGACGTTATAGGAAATGGAGAAGCCAAAGACTCTATATGTACAATTCATGGAGGGAGGAATGCTGGTGGGAGGGGGCAGAGGGGGATAAAGGGGAGAAAAAAATTGGACAAAGCTGTACTAGCATAATCAATAAAATATACTTAAAAAAGAATAATATATGTTAACATGTTACATATAACAATAGTATATAAGTATTACTTTAAACAAACACCATAAAACTATGTCTACTTTGCTTAAAGGACAAATTTCAAGTCTAAACTATTTGCAGAAAGTAAGGCTAGGAAGGCAAGCGGTGCTGACTATCATGTGTAACAGTAATTTCACACTGGTTAATAACACATAATGACGGCAGTATCAGGATCACAGATGGGTGCGTAGCACATCAGGACACATAACTGAGCTTAACTCCGCAGGGAATAACCACCAGGGGAACACATTCCTCCAGGGGAGGTGGGAGGCGGGGCCCTAATTTCCACACGTGATTACTGAAGCGCATGTGTTAATGCAGTGTGGCCGTGATAACTGACTTCTTACATAGAATCATTCTATGTGGCATCGAAATCTATTGATTTTATATTTTGGCTTTGCAACTCACACAGGATGTTCATCTCAGAGTGAGTCATAGAGCAAGTATGACATCCTGGAAACAGCAGGGCCCCCCCGAAAGACCAGAGGGAAAGAATCCTTGACCCCACATTTCCATTGCACCTTCCAGGGCTTCTAAGGAAAAAAACTGACGTAAACATGTCTTTTCTTCTTGTATTGAGAAAGTTAGCAAAGGAAAAATAATGCAGAGAGTATGTGTCTTATAATGAAGCTCCTTGGACGTCTAAGAATCTTCTCTAAGTAAGTTTTAAACATGGAAACTATCAATCACAAAAGACAGCCAAGGTTATTGACGTACGATGAGTAAGTGCAGCAGAGCGTGAGCTACGGTGTCGAATGCTCCTGCTGGTATAAGCCACTGGTGGTGGCATGATATCTGAGGTGATTATACTGTGTCTTTCTGCTACCACATGACATCTGCGGTCCATCCAAACTAGACGCCAGGCACGTTTTGAGCATGTCTGCCTCCACTGTGTGGCTTATGCTATTCTCTCCACAGATGCCTTACTTCTAAGCCCATGAGTTAACTCCATTCCCACTGATTCCTTAGGTGCGTCACTACCCACAGAGACCCTTCTCTGGGTCCCTGCTCTTGACACTCTGCCTATAGTCTGAAGCTCAGAGACAAAAAAAGTAAAAATTAAAAATTAAAAAAATGTCAACTTCCAAAAGAACTAATCACCACCCTACCTCCTCTCCCCTCAAAACAAACAATCAAAAAATCCACACAGCATGTAATAAAAGAAATAAAAACATAAGGTTACCAGAGCGCAATCAGTATGTTCAAAGGTTTTTTTAAAATGCAAACAAACACATCAGTCTCTTCCCATGATTATATATCTGCAGTGTTATCATAGAGTTTCTCAAGTCAAACTGCAAAAGCCAGGAGCAGAATTGACTTTATAAGGGCATAAGTACCTTCCAGGAAAAAGGCTCAAGCCTTCCTAAGTTTGGAGCAAGTTCTAGGCAGGCCCTGTTTCTGTTCATTGGTTTTGTGCTTCTGTCAGACAAGATTTTGTTTGTTTGTTTGTATTATGATATTTGATGTGTTTATCCATAATGGGGGCAGAGGTCTAGCCCGTTTTGCTTACTCAGTTTTCAGAGCTTTTATTACTTTAATAATTACTTGAAATTTAATCATGATGACAACTGTTATTATGGATGCTAGCGTGTTGTTTTATACTGACTAGAATTCTTGAAATGGTAATGTGGTGCTTTTAAAAAGCTACCCAAGGAATTATCGACCATGTTTTGAACCCTGAACAGACTGATGTGTGCTAATGGGATGGCAAGCTGAGGAGGGGTGTTACTCACTGGCTGGGCGTCAGCTGGTAGAGACGGTAATGGATGCATTAGCGCAATGGAGGCAGAAAGAACGAATCCCATCATGCAAGTCTATCCTCTAAAGAGGCAATTATGCTCAGTAGTTCTCATCACAGCTGCCAGAAGCAGTTTTCTATGCCTGCGTTTTCTGCCCTGATTTAAATCCCTAGTCATAACTGATGTGGTTGGGTACTGCATTCTCCAAACACAGTGCCCCTGATCTCTCATAACAACGTCGCTAAATTTGGAAGTTCTTAGTACCGATCAGTAACTATGGACAAGGTAAGACATTATCTTTTGATTTGTTTTTCTTTTTGCCATTAAAAGCAATAAGACCAAGGCAAAAAAAAAATTTTCCTAGAAAATAGATACAAAAAAATCATGACATTTTCGAATGAATGAATGAGGAAGAATAGGAAGTTGAGATGAAGTAAGACAAGTTATGTAGAGGTGGTTGGAAAAGTACAAACAACAGACAGACACAAGTTCCTGAGGGTCCTTGGAGGCAGAGAGTTAGAGCAAAGACCTGCCAAGGCGCAGTCTCCTGATATATGACTTCCATCCTTGTGAACGCTGGCACTGAGGCCGATCCCATGCTATGTTTGCCCCATCCACTCAATGAACGTGTTCTGCTATTCTCTTCCCTGTTTCCAGGAAGAGACTATCATAGACTAAAATTTATTTTTTTCTACGAATGTCAAACTTCTGCACTGGATCTAGTAGAAAGTGTCATCACATTTGTCAGTATGTCTATTTAATGAACAGCTTCTTGCTCACTCATTCAATGAAAAACTACTGAATCACTCAATAGGAAAGAACCTACTGAAGGCCGATAACAAATATAGGTTAAAAATTTCAGTGTTTGTCCTCAAACTGCAAAAGACAATAAACACAGCAGGTCAATAAGGAAATAAACACGGCAGGAAAATGCGGTATGTTAAAAGCTGACAAGGGCTGCTTGTGCACATAGACAACAGACACTTAATCCCATCTGCCTAATGCTAGAAGCACTTCCAGAGGAAATGGCATCCTTACTGATCCTCAAGTGACCTAGAGGTGTCACCAGAGGAAGGAGAGCTTCTTTGGTAAGTCACTCATGCCATTTTTTCCACATTAATTTTTTTTTAAGCACATACTGTGGGCCAAGCATATTGCTTAATACTACACTATTGCTAGTCTAGCTGGAGCAATTTAGGGGGGAAAAACCCTATATTCTACCAATCAAAATTCTTGTATAACCTATATCAACCCCCTCTCATTTTCTCCTCCACACAAATGGAGAGTTCGTCAGACATGTAGATAGTGGAGCATGTCTGTGAAATACTCCTCATTTTCCCAAGCACCTGTGCTTTAAGATACCTAGGGTGCAAGTTAAAACCCACAATCTCTTATCTGCAATTATGTCTTGTAAGAGATCTAAAAATTTTTTCACTCCTTATTTAAGAGAAACACTTGACTTGAATTGATGTGAGGCTCTCTGTAGTCTTTATTCATCCCATTTGCGGTCGTTGTCCATGTATTTCACTTCAGATCTATTAGTATGTTTGCTTGGGGGGCACCACCATGCCACTTTCGAGGTGTAATCTATTGCACCCACATACACATGATACATCTTTTTAAAATCTAAAGTATGCTGAATCCTGAAACACAGCCCCAGACTTTTTGGATATCAGAATGTCACTTGTTGAAGTAGGAAATGTACAAGGAGGTGAGCTAACTCACCCCCTCTCCAACACAGACAAGCACACAAGCACACTCAGCAAAAGGAAGCCCTGATGAGTAAACGGGAAAGGTAAGATTTAGAGTCAGGATATATTAGAAACGATCGCCAGCTGGAGGTGGTGAGACCAAATTTTTCAAAATCCTTAGAACTTTCATTAACAATGTGGCACATGTGTGTCTGAGACGAGGGCTGGTCATCTAGTGTATGTGCTGCCAAGGTGAGCCCATGGACTCACTATCTAAATGTAAACATAGGGTAATAAAAAATATCGCCTGTTTGGGAATCAGGACACCAAAATTAAGCTGTGATTTTGCTACTGAGTAGCTATGCCATTTAGCAGTTGCCTCGCATCCTGAGTTTTGATTTTATTTGTCAAATTCATTTCTTTTATTCACACAAAAATTATTTATGAGTACAATAATCCGAACAATGATGAATTTGTGCTGTATGAACTCTACCATTTTTTATATTTGTCTTTACATTTGAAAATTAATAGTTATCTATTTACCTGTTCATTCTTCTATTCATCCATCATTGCCCTTATTTTTTATGTCATTCTATTTAACTCTGTGGAGTGGGATAGTTAGAAGTCTACATGGGTTGCATTTAAACAAGATAAAAATGCCCTAAGTTACTTCGCTGCTTCCTCTTAGTTAAACAATCAGCTCCTTACATACAAGTCATTTAAGAGAAGCGTCATGGGAGCCACATGTCATGGCCCTTTCCTTCAAGAAAATCAATAATTGAGGAGACTAGAAAATGGCCGAAGTCAAGGGACAATTTATCTGGAGAACCATTATTCAGGATGGAAAAAAACAGAGAAAGATATATATGTATTTCATAAATATATCATGATATATTTATATTATCTGTATATTACCTATGTATAAAATTATCTGTGTATAATTTTTTAAAAATTTACTTTAAGCAAGAGGGCTTAAATGATGTTTCAGCAACATACTTTTACCTGGATTTTTGTCATGTCCTTTGGATTTGCTAACATATTGGTTTGGTCAGCCTGGGCCGCTATAACAAAGTAGCATAGGCTGAATAGCTTATAGACAACAGAAATTGATGTCTCACTGTCCTGGAGCCTGGGCGGTCGGAGGTAGGGGCCAGAGAGATCGGGGTCTGGTCTGGGCCGTTGCCAGGGTCGCAGGCTGCTGACTCTTCGTTGTGTCCTCACGCGGCAGAAAGACCCAGAACTCTCCGGGGTCTCTTTGAAAAGGGAACAAATTCCATTCACGAGCGTCCCCTTTGGGACCTGAATACCTCCCACAGGCCCCACTTCCTAACACCGTGACATTAGGGCTTAGGATTCAACATGTGAATTTTAGGGAGATGCAGCTACTCGGCCTCTGTGACCCATATAGAGCCTCAAATGGCAGCATCGGGGCAGTGGGGTTCCTGGCTTCACAGTTTCTATCCTGGCCCATCCACCACTGCTCAGGTTCCTCTTACATCTGTAAGTGGCTCTTCAGGGGTTTCTCTAAATAGCTTTCTGATACCATATTAACCAATCAATACCTATCTGAGGTAGGCTCATTGCCATTTCTACACTTGACAAAACAAATGTAAAAAGGCTAAACAGAGTCATGACTAAGGTCACCTGACAAGATTAAAAGAGGACATATTACATTATATTATATTATATTATATTATATTATATTATATTATATTATATTATATTTGTTCCACTTTGGGCTTTACCATCTCCATTCTAATGCTATGACCGGCTTACTGCGGAGAAGACAAAATTCAGATTTTAACCCAATATTATCAACATGTAATCTATGACTCCTGAGGCCTCAGTTTAAGAACTTGAGGGGAAAAAGGGTTATAGCAGGGATTTGAAGGAGCCTAAGAGAGGCCTTTCAAAAGTTTTAGGCAAGTGAACTCAGCAGTTGAGGTGTATTGAATGTGCGTCTGCCCACCCTTTGAAAACTCTTTCTCTCTACACTTTGGCCTACTCCCAACTATGCCAGATGGCGGTTGCCAGACGTCATCTCTTTCTATGCCTCAGAAGAGCAGATGTTGCCTTTCCCTCTGCAAAGTCCACTCGGGGATATGCACCGAAGCTGGATATGGCCACCCAAGCACATCCACTTCTAAATGTTGAATGAAAAGGCAATAGTGACGTAAGAGAGTGGCTGGAGACTAATTTCTAGTCATGGTGGTGGTGGCATCTGCAAGCACCTGCCGGGGTGCTGGGGTCAGACTGCTCTGGGCCGTGTCGGGAGCTGGCAGAACCCGCCGGGCAGCCACGCTGTCCCGTGACGGGGGAGCGGAGTCTTCCTCACACGTGCTCTCAGGCGTGCTAGTGGGCCAGGCCACAGATATTTAACTTTTGTTCCCTCTTATTTTCTGAACCTATTTTTTTCTTCCTCTTGATATTGAGAGTTACCTGATATTTCCAATAAATCCACATTCATAATCCACTTAAGTCAGCCTGAATAAGTTTCCATGAGTTCTGATTAAGAATTCTGATTGGTATAGAAATTGGAACTAATACTACTTTCAGACACAAATTTTCAGAAGAATGATGAGTGTATTAGTTTTCTGTGGCTGCCATAACAAATTACTAGAAATGTAGCAACTTAAAGAAGGGAAGAGAACAATGGGTAAAACGAAATAGAAGATCACAAACGTTTCCATTTCCAGTTTCTTCGTATATTTTTTAGCTCCTTGGAGAGTTCTAAACATTTACATATTTATGTTGTTTTTGCCTGGCTGTTCAAGGGAGTCAAAGTGGGTGGACTGAATACAAATTTCTACAACTCCACTGTTTATGAGTTAAAGCTGCTTAAAAGCCTTTCTTGAACCTGCTGGAAGACAGGGTGAAACAAGGGGAACGCCACTTCCTTAATGGTAACCCCAGTTTCCTTATGATCACCAGTTACTTTAAAAAAAATTTTTTTTATTGTTGTTCTATTACACTTGTCCCCATTTTTCTCCAGTTACTCTCCCTTGCCCTGCCCACCACCCCACCTCCCACATCCAATCCTTCCCTTGCACCCATGTTACTTTTGTTGATAGAAACACAGGCACAGGGGAAATTTGACTGGGTAACATTACATAGTACCTTGTATTTTCAACACATCCTTTTTATTTTTATTTATTTATTGTTCAACACATTCTTTTAAAAATAATTTCATTTCTATTCTCTTCTATTATCTTCCTCAGGAATGGCATATTTTACTTCCACTACTTTAGTGGAAGTAAAGCATGTCAAAATAGGACTAGATACAGGTCAGGCAATCAGAGGCACCCAGAGTTTATTGCCAATGTTTTATCTGTCTAGTGCACGGCTATTTCCCCAGTACCTACAGCACCCATGGGAGGATTTAACGCTGCTCAAGTAATTTTGAATGCATGAATAAATTAATCTTAGGAAGTATAGTTTACATATATTCAAGGTTGCAGTTTCTCTTTTCAGGTCCTGTGAATTCATGATTCTCGCTCTAGTTCTTTCTTTGGCAGAAAGAATAAACATGAGTTTTGGGTTTAAATATTAAAGTTCCATGTAGGAGCCATGTGATCTTGGATAAACTATTTAACTTCCCTGAGTGTCAGTTTCCTTGTTTGTAAATAGAGACCCATTAAAAGAGTAACTGAGGCATATGCAAAGTTTAAGAGTTTATGTGGACAAAAATCAATTGGAACTGGGCAGCACCAAACTGGAAGGAGCCCCATACCAGAAGGAGCACCCATGGACAGAAGCTAGTGGGAAGAATTTTGCAGACAAAAAGCCAAAGTGGAGCAAGAAAATTATGTGAATGTCTATAGCTGACAGAACGCAGTTGGCTTTGATTGTTCTCGGGTTTTGATTTCTCAGCCTTGAGTTGTTTCAGGCTTCAGTCTCCGACTGATTGCTGACTATGCTGCTAAGGTGTTGGAACCAGCCCAGCCTCATGGTCCCCTTGTTTAATTAACAGACCACTATAATTACTTTAGAGAGTGGTTGGAAGGGTTAAAGAAGACTGTTTTTTTACATGTCAGTGGCAACCATGGATGAAAATCACAACAATAACTGTTCCTCTTTACAAATATTTTCTTTTCCTTTTATTTTTCCCTTGTCTGCGAAGGACTGAAAAAATAATTCATTCTCATCCATCTGAGTCACTGAAGACCAAAGCATGCCCATTTCGGCCTCTGTGGGGTCGGCAGCTCACTGCCCACTTCAGGTCGCTGTCCCTCTCCCGGTTCTCCATCCAGGTGCTAGTTGCCCCTTTACTGACTCACAGGGACTGCAATGAACTGAGCACCAAGGTTACCTATTTGCTGACTCATTTTGTCTCTTTCAGTCTTCCCTGATCCTTTTACTTTGCACCTGGATTTTATTTATCTCTTCACATGCTTATTATCATACATCATTATAGACTCACGAGTAGCTCTTTTTAGTTCTTGAGAATGGAACACATACTCATTCATAAGCATAAATTCAGCAGATTAAGGTGATCGGAGACTCACTACGGGAGTCACTGTTTAAGAAAGAAAAGGTTCAAGCCTGTTAAGAAGAAAAGGTTCAACAATGAAGACAAAAAACTGGGAGCTTTTGAAATGAAGGAAGTTAGAGAGAATGTAAGTGAGAAATTGTGTTAAGAGCAAAGAGAGAAAATAGACTACTTAATTTAAGAGCACTTCCGAGCAGAGGGGAAAAGTTTAGAGGTTTAGGAATAAAAAGAGAAGAAACTGTTAGAAGTGTGGCAAAATTAGTATTTCTGCCTGACTCTGATGTCTTTCTTAAATGTCTAAATAAAGAATACTTAACACATAAGGTTTGTGGATTGCTTCTTCATGGACAGGTATTGCCAGGCATGATGTGGGGGTTGGAGAGACATTATATATTAGAAGCTATATCTGTAGGTTTTTTATCTAAAGTTGACTAATAAACAATTTTAAACAATTTGTGTGTTTGCACAGAAATAAATCTTAAATAATGTGGAATTTTTGCCTATTACAACATTAAAGGATGGGCCTGGGAATGTTTCTAGGACTTCTACTAGCTTTTCTGTGGGACACAATTAAGCCTAGAAACACTTAACATAAATGAAAATGCACAATGTGCCACTATGTGGAAACCAACTCCATTTTCTTCTCTCATGAAGGTGTTGCTTCTCAAAGCATTGTCTACCACTTCCCCTAGACACCTTGAATACTTGTTAAAAATGTAGATTTCTAGGTTGTACCTGAGTCCCACCAAAGCACCCGCCAAAGATGAGGAAAATAAAGACCCCTCAGTGAAGGCAGCAGTGCTTGAGTTAACAAGAGGATGATGTGCAAGACCCTGAAGACATCTACCCATTGACACACTGGTGCTATACCTGGTTTAAGCTATTTTTAGTTTAGTACATGAGCAAAACATCATAGTCTGGCCTTAATTAGGCTAGCATGTGTGCCCTGGATAATCGGCTTGACTGAATATCCATCATGGATTCATATGAGCTTGTGGAAATTATTAAAGTTAAAACTGTCAGCGTCGCTATCATAGGTGTGTGTGAGTGTGTGTATGTGTGTGTGCAGAAAACAGTGGTCACTTGGATCAGTATCTGTTGGAGGAAGACCTGCTAACTTTTCGTTGTTTTATTTCAAGATGACATTTCACAGGCATAAGGTAGGGGTCTATCTGGGATGTAGTTACATGGCTTAGTGTGAAGATTCAGGTCCCTAATGAAAAAAAAAAAATAGGGACTCTGAGAGTGAGAGGATAACAAAAAGTTAAAGACACAATTTTATAATTCTGCTCTCTTGAGCTAATGAAAGTAAGCCTACTTCTCAGATGCTGAGGGACGGAAATTTCTCCACCATTTGTCTAAATTTTCAGGTGAGAGAGTCCCAATGACAAATCTTTTTAGTACAATATGATTGTCAGTTGTTCAACATTTATTGAGCACCTATGCTCTAAGCACTAGAGAAGCAAGTGCACAGGAGAGAAAAGTCCTGCTGATTCAACAGAGCTTACATTTAATGCAACACAACATTGCTGGTTGTTCCCCTCGCGCTCCTGAATCAGATAACAATATGCTAATGTTAGCGCTTTCCTTGTTCTGGACACACACCTCTATCAATTAGATTGTTAGCTGCATACCAACCTTCTGGTTCATATTAAACTTACACTCAACTAAAACTTTTGGTTGTCAACGTTAAAAAATCAAAGGATTGTTGATAGACAAGGCAGGCTAACATAGTCTGGGAACTAGATTCTTCCAAAAGAGCAACAATAGTGTTGAAAGGTTTGACCACGCTGGAAGAGAATACAGGCTACTCTGAGTAGAATGGTTTCCAAAGTGTCTTAGGGGTCATTTGGTTCCAAGTAACAGAACCCGTTTAATGCAGTTTAAGAAACTAAAGGAGAATTTATTAGAAGGGGGAAGCTGTGTCTCACAGAGCAAAATTAGGCTCTAGAAAGTCAAGTGGGCATGATCTCTGGTATGTGCTGTGTGTGTATCCACAAAGCTTTGCTCCTTCTGTTCATGTACATTCTCTGTTTTATTAAAAAAAAAAGTAACTAATCCAACTCCAGCTTTACCTTGTCTTTGTAAAAATCTCTACTAAGATGTAATTGATACACAAGAAATTATACACATTTAATGTATAACTCCTGATGAGTTTGGACATATGCTTATATACCCACGATGCCATCACAACAATCAAGGTACAAAGTATATTCATTGCCTCCAAAAATTCAGTGTTCTTTTGTGGGCTGTTTCCTCTTTTGTGTGTGTGTGGTAAGAACACTTAACATGAGATCTATCCTATTAATATACTTTGAAGTGCACAGCACCATATTGGTAACTATAGATAGTATGACAGACAGCAGATTTCTAGAACTTATTCATCCTGTATAACTGAAGCTTTATACCCACCAAGCAATAACTCCCCACCTCTTCCTACCAGCCCCTGGTAATGACCACTCTGTTTCCTGCCCCCATGAGTCTATTTTAGACACCCCATAAAAGTGCAATCATGCAGTGTTTATCTTATAAAATACCCAACAGAAATTACGTGGTCACTTCAATCTCAAGAGAGGGGTTGGTACAGTTCACACCCAGGTATTTATCTCTCATCCAATCTGGAAGATCATGGTGACACTGTCCACACTCTCCCTGCATCAAACATAACTGGCAAAATCCCAATCCCAGATAAACCTCGCCATTTGACTTCTCCATAGCTACCGTCAGTAGTTGAATTTTGTTGGTCAAAAGTACACAGCAGTGCCTGATATTTTCAATGAAGCATGCTATCAAAAAAGTCAAAAGACAACAGGCATCTAACAATCGTGGGATCTTTGTCTATGAGCCTTCCTTTCCCAAAATTCTAAGGTTTCATATCTTCTCTCTGCATAAACAATCTGCCTTCCCTCCTCACCCTCACTTGGGAGTGACTTTGTTGGGAAAAGAGACTTCATCACACATGAGCTTCTGCATCTCCAGGCCACACTTGACATGCCCACTACCATCATCATCACTTAGAATGTGAACAACAGCAGGTGCAACAACAATAGCAAGTGCACCAATCATTTCTTTCTTTTTTTCATCTGTTACAGTAGAAAATATCTCCTATCAAAAATCAATTCCTCTACTGGAACTCATGTTTCTATCCTTTTTCACCTTTTAAAGTCCTTTTTTCCTTTCAATTTTCCTTATTGTTATGTACTATCAACTTTTTCCTTGTTGATCATAACCATAAATAAATAAGTATATAAATGTTATATAAGGTATACGCACAACATTTATATGTATCTACTTGAATATCATAAGGCATTATTATAATGGTTGAAAGCACATTTTGCACTAGTTTTTTGAAAATTTTCATTAAAAATGTTGGGAAAAAAGCAAAGTTTATAAATTTTAAAAAGTAAATAAATGCTAAAGATAAACTCAGAGAGCCCACTGAGAACCAGAAAGTTTGAACTTTTAACTTAAGGGATAAATTTATGCATTGCAATTTCATCTAACAATATTTTAATTTCAGTATTATTAATGCTGTCAAGATATTTCTCTGGAAGTCCATTAAAGGAAACAGTGACAAAAAACTTAAGCTATAACCTTAGATGTAAAACAAACTCTTACAGAACTCTTAAGTCAATAACAACTTCAGATTAAGTTAAAATTTAAAAACTAAAGTGAATAAACTATTTAACAGTAAATTAAAATTATATATATTCTAGAATATGTAGTTAGTATATTCTAACATATATCTAAAATATAGAATATATGTACTATATTCTAATATATATTTAGTATCTATGGACATATGTATATGTCCTAGTATATATTACATATCAGGTTTAATTATGTCTCTAAAATATATTTGTGACTTTCTGTCAAGATGGTGGTGTAGGCAGGCATAGCTCGCCTCCTCACACAATCACAACAAAATTACAACTAAGATATAGAACAACCATTGCTCAGAACTGACAGAAATAGAGTTTAATGAAAGTCTGACAACTACAGAATTTAAAAAACTACACCCTTCCAGACTGGTAGGAGGGGCGGGGACACAGAACAGGCTGATCCCACATCCAAGTGTGGTAGGTACAAATTTGGGAGGGATACCTCAGGAGCAAGGAGTCCCATCCCCACACCAGAACCCCCAGCCCAGAGTTCCAGTGCCAGGAAGATAAGTCCCTATAACTTCTGGCTGCAGAAACCAACAGGGATTGAATCAGTGGAAGAAAATTCTGGAGCCCCAAGCAGTTCCTCTTAAAGAACCTACACATGGACTCAGACTCACTGTCTCTGGGTTCCGGTGTCGGGGTGGTGGCTCAAGGGACACCCATGGCAAGCAGGGAGAGGTTGAGGTGTCTGGCATCAAGGTGAGCAGAGGCCATTGTCCCTTTTCTGGGCTCTCTCCCAACAGAACTGGCAGACTGGTGCTGTACCTAAAATTCCATCAACCTGGCTAACACTGTTTGACCTGCCTTGGAGATTCCCAGAGACTCTGCCTCACCCAACATACTGGCTCACCCAAGCTGCTTTTCCATATGAATGGTCTTGGCTCCTGCTTCACAACTTCCTAAATCCTCTCAAACAAGCAGCAGTGGGTCTCAGAGAGCCTCAGGCCTGGAACTAGCAGCAGTCCGCCTAGATTCACAGCTTGGCTTCATCTGGGAATCTCCAAGCCCAGCACAAGTAGCAGCACCTCAGATGGCTTTATAGCTCAGGCAGGATGGCCCCAGGCAAATCACAGGTAGGGGCTGACCTTGGCCTGCACCCAGGAACCCCCAAGGGCCAGCGCACCCAGTGGACAGCTGCAGACCACGTAAGAGCATCACCACCCTGCCCCCACACAGCTGATCCTCCATGGAGGGTAGAGGTTGGTGTTAAGTGGTCACAGCCAGTCCTTGCAGCTGACTGGCTGAGTAATTCCCTCCCACTGACTGGTCAACAGCAACCAAGGCTCAACTACAAGAGGAAGGTGTTCTTAGCTCACACAAAGGGCACACCTTGAGGACCCAGCTTGGGTGATAGGGGAGCCTGTGCCGCTGGACCCTACCAGACACATACTGTTCCAAACAAAAGGACCCATGGGGGGCAGTGCCCAGATGCTGTTACCGAAACAACAACACCCGCCTTCCCCAGGACCCCACAGTTGTGGCTCCTTTGCCCCCCTCCCTTGGAATTATGGCTCTGAATGGCAGAGTTTGGTGAAAAGGAAAGGAACTATTTATTCAAAAGTTTTACAGGTTTGATTAATGGCTAAATGTCACCCCTAAACCTCAAAATCCCTTCAAAAAAACCACCAGCACATACACCGTCCTGCCTTCTCCCCTTTGCCCAGTGAGGCCCGTCAGGAGCACCGTCCTCCAGAAGGAAAAGAACAGAAGCCCGGGGCTCAGCACCATCGACTGCGTCCCGCGATCTCCATCTCTTAATCCATAACCACGTGGCACCTTCTCCTGGCCCGCTAGCAAGAGTCCTTTCTCCCCTCTTTCTTCCTGCGTGGTCTTCACACTGTTCCCCAGAGTCTGTGTCCCTCCGTCTCTCCTGCAGGCCCCTGTCTCCCCTCTTTCCCTGTGCGACATTTCTGTATTAAGTCTTTTAAACCTTCCTGATTAGCTTCGGTGATATGCAAAATAATCCTCTTTGCAAATGAGAGACAAAGCTATCCTGTTATTGACATGCAAAGTGACTTTTCAATGGCCCTGCTCGAGGCTCCCAGCCCCCATGGCGGCCCGCCCTGGGGTGGGGAGAATATATTTTTCTTGGACACCCCAATCTCTGGACCCTGTTACAAAATACCCTTTTGGGGGGGCCCTAGCCATGCCCTGTTACAATACTACAGTAGGCCACAGTACCAAGACACAGAGTCAAAGCAGCTCTACCTAATACATAGAAACAAACACATGAAGGCTGCCAAGATGAGGTGACAAAGAAACATGGCCCAAGTGAAAGAAAAGATCAAAACTCCAGAAAAGGAGCTAAACAAAATGGAGATAAGCCATCTATCAGATGCAGAGTTCAAAATACTGGTTATAAAGATGCTCAAGGAACTTAGTGAGGACCTCAACAGCATGAAAAAGACCCAGTCAGAAACAAAGGATACACTAACTGAAAGAACAATTTACAAGGAAACAACAGAAGAACGGATGAAGCCAAGAATCAAGTCAATGGTTTGGAACGTAAGTAAGCAAACAACAGCCAAGCAGAAAAACAAGAAGAAAAGAGAATCCAAATAAATGAGGATAGTGTAAGCAGCCTGTGGGACAACTTTAAGCAATCCAACATTCACTTCATAGGGGTGCCAGAAGGAGAAGAGAAAGAGCAAGAAATTGGAAATCTACTTGAAAAAATAATGAAAGAAAACTTCCTTAATTTGGTGAAGGAAGTAGAAATCAAAATCCAGGAAGCACAGAGAGTCCCAAATAAGGTGGATGCAAAGAGGCCCACTCTAAGACATATCATAATTAAAATGCCAAAAGTTGAAGATAAAGAGATGGGAGGGTGGGTGTGGGAGAAAGGGTGAGAGATGAGGGGATTAAGAAGGACAAATAGGTAGTTACAGAATAGCCATGGGGATGTAAAGCGCAGTATAGAAAAGGGAGGAGCCACAGAATTTCTACTATACGCATGGACCCTGGAGATGAACGAGGGTGGGGGAGTGTGGGTGCTGGATGTAGGGGGGCAGAGGGGGAAGACTCAGGACGACTGTCATAGCATGATCAATAAACTATAATTAAAGAATAAAATAAAATATATTTGTATTCTTCCAAAGGAAAAAAAATTCAAAGTTTATTACCTCTTCCAAAGCTATCTTTTGTCATATCACATATGAACTAATGAAATAATATGTGATCTAATATTCCCTATCCCACAGAGTTGCTGTGAAAAATGTAATCCAAATCTTTCATAAAGTATATTTACATATAGTCTTATGTAGTTTCTGACACACAGTAGGTATTGAAAAATATTAGCCTTGGTTCTTTCTCTCTGTTCCACATTATTTAAAGAAAAAATTCTAGCTATGGGAGCGTCAGCAAAGCAATGAAGAACATATTTTGCTTGACACAAGGCTATAGTCGTGTTCTTTAATGACAGTGCTTTCTTGGTTACTTCTGTGAGCTGAGCCCTGCTTTCTTCTCAAGGCTAACCTGAGATTTCACTGATTGTAAGGCTTAATTAACGGTGTACCCATCTACAGTCTCCAACTGAATATAGATCCTCTAAGGATAAGATCAGATTCCCATCTCCTAATCTCATGTTTTATTTAGAGGGTTCCTAAGCAAATGTTTATTGACTGAATATTTTATTTTATGTGGGAGGTATTGGCTTGTTCAGCAAGTCACTTTGTCTCTTCTCGACTGGCTAAACAGTTTGCGTAAGGGCTTTTTGAACTGTAAGCAACAGAAATCCAGAAGGGCTTTAGAACAAGTTTAAACCAAATGGGAATTTATTGATTTATAACCAACTTCAAATGTATTGATTACAACCAAATTTATTGATTCATAATCAAACTTGTCCTCTAAGGAAACTTTGAATCATAGATGGACAGGCTGTCAAAAAGAGACTTCTCACTCATTCTGTCTCTTGCTATCATTTCCTTGTATTGACATGTTATTCTTTTTATTCCTGCAGATGGTTTCCTTTATGCAATAGGAGGACACCAGGGTTCAGAAAATGTTGTACTCATGTACTTTCAGTGTGGCAATGCAAAGAAAGGAGACTGTCTCTCTACCAGTTCCAGCTGAAAACGTCCCGAGAAGAACTTGTATTGACCTCGCTTGGTGTACCCCTTGGATCAGTCACCACAATGGGGAAAATGAGACCTTCTTAATTAGCTTCGGATGTGAAACAACCTGCAAACTGAGCAGATTACATAGCAGCCATTTATTTATAACACAATTCTGTAGGGTGGTAAATGAGTTGAGACTGATGGATGGTTGTTGTGGTCTTGGCCGGGCTCATGTTTATCGTTGAGGTCAGCTGCTCATGTGCTGGACACTCGCTGGTCTAGGAGGGCCTCAACTGGCATGGCATGTTTCTGCTTTAATGTGCTTCCTCATTTTTTTAGCAGGCTCTTTGGGGCTTTATAGAATGAGGCTGGGACAGGGGTCCAAAAGAGAAAGAGAGTGGAAGTATTCAAGTTCTGTTGAGGCCTAAGTTTGGATCTGGCCTTTACTGACTTCCCTTGTATCCCATTGGCCAAATCAATACAATTAAAGGACTGTAGCCATCTATGAAGTCTACCATAAAGGTACAGTTTGAATAATGTGTCACTCATACACATTCTAGAGGATAGGTCAATATCAGAAGAAACAGTACTGCTCATATGTAGCTAGTGGTATAATTGCACACCTATCTTCTTCTCGCCATTGTTCAACAAATACAACTTTACTTTCTTGTCTTAGGATCATTCTTTGCTGAATTGCCCATGTTTCTAATGTTCCCGACATCTCTCTGCACACCTGAGTCCTCTCCAGCCTTTAAACTCCATCTCATAGGTTGTCAATGGAAAGCCCACCACCTGTCAGAAATCCTCTATGATTTCTCCAGCTGAAAGTAACTTTTACTTTTTAGGACCAATGGCAATGGTTCTCAAGTCTGGTTACACATTAGAATCTTGGGGGAAAATTTAAAATCCCAATGCCCAGGTGATACCTCAAATCAACTCAACCTGCGTCTCTAGGAGACAGATTCTAGCGTTGCCTCTCTTGGTTGTTCTAATGCATGGCTTAGGTTAAGAACTGTGTTCTAGAATAATTTCTGATAAAGTTACTCATTTGTTAATTATCAAAGTAGGGTCACAGTGGTTTATTCCTATCTATATTGTAGGTTTTTGAAGGCGGGAACCTCGTGTGGCACTTCATACCTAGTTGGCACTCACTATGTGCTTGCTGATAAAATGAGCTAGAATTAAGATTCATTTGTATAATAAAATTTAAAATAGCCCTATAAGTTTTTAAAAATTATTGATTTTATTGGGCTCACTCCAATAAATGCACTTTAAAATAAACAAATAAATAAATAAACAATAACTGGAAATTTTTCTTTCTGCCTTAACAGAGCTCTGTTTTTCCCTCAAATCTGTTACGCCTTCAAAATCAAAATAAACAGTGCATGAAATAAACCGTTCTGGGCCAAATATCTGATTAAACCGCTGGAAGTGTCTATTTTCAAACTTCACAGTTCTTTGATTATTTGAGTCCTGTACTTGATCACCTGCCTACAAATCTCTAACAACAATGTATGTTAACAGCAGCGGTACAGTCCTCTGACCTGAGGTGGGTGTTTCTTTTCCTGACATTATTTCCCCCCAATAAATCGCAAAGTAAAACAGTGAGAAGTTTAGGCCTCAGCTCCTGCTGGGGGCAAAGCTTTAAGCACCGAGCCTAGGTTATTTCCTGTAAAACTACCAGCCTGAGATTATGGTTTTGTAATTGTAGTATGTGATTTTAAAGTATCAGGTTTAAAAAAATGGCCCTGTCTCTCACCCCATGATCTTGCTGTCCAGCAAAGAGCCTGAATTTAAGAAGGAAAGGGCAGGGCAGAAGGTCAAGTCCTCAGGAGCAGAATGACTGCTTCAGGCCAGAGGAGTTCAATGACACGGGGATACTTGCAGAGGTTCAGTTAGTCAGTTGCTACTCCTCTCAGGACATCAAACACAGAACTGGAACAGTTCGTACTTCAAAGAGGAACCTCTGTGTGCATGTGGCGTCTTTTGGAAACCTGCCTCTTCTTACAAGTCACAAAGACAAGGCTCTGTGTGTGCAACCAAACCTGGGTGTGTGTGCACATGCACGTTTTAATCATTGTCAACTTATCTGCATGGTGACTCCTCCACTCTTGCAGATTCTCACCTCTAAGGGGCAGAGCTATCATAACGTATATCATCAAGTGCGTCCTACACAACATCTTATCCAGAGCTTGACCTCTCGTGCACAAGGCTCAGGCTACGTGCACTGGTATTAAGTATAAGTTAAGTATAGGCTTCTGTTCCTATTTCTGTGTTGTCTCCTGGAGAATCATGCTGGGGCCAGGGTGCAGCAGAGGAACTCTGCCCTCCTCTATTTTACCTTGTACTGGACCCTGGACCCAGGTGAGAAAGCAGCCTCTTCAGTGGTCAGGTTGACTGGCAGCAGGAAGACTGTCTATTCTATGTGGTTGTCAGCTGTCCACAGCCCGCATCTGAAAGTATCAGCTGCCGAACACCTGCAGGTGTTTGGGCCCTGAGGAATGTTGTAGGGGATGGAGGCCTGAACTCTTCTGGAAAATTAAGATTGCATGCATGGCTCCCCTGGGAAGCTGAGGGGGAGGAAGGTGTCAGACCGACCTAGTCCATACTCCAGCACGACTTAGAAAATTGAATTTCATTGCACCTGGAGTGTTTGATGGAAGACAAGAGCTGCAATAAGCTTTTTGCAAAGTTTGCTTCATTTAGTCCTCATGACCACCCTATATAACAGAAAGTATTTCAATTCTCCTTTTTCAGTTACGGACACTGAAATATGACAAGATAATTTATAATTCCTCCATGGTTACCTGGTAAGTGGTAGAGTCAGATTTTTAGCCAGATTTTCTAAGCACTGTAGGTATGTAGATATGGTCAATGGACAGAAGCTCATTTATAAAACATTGACCAAATTCATTTATTTTCACAATGACAATTTTTATTATTGTTAGCCTCATAAAACCATTACAAAAAGCAACAGACACACTGGATTGACATGAGATTAAGGAGCATCGCTGGCTACGGCATCGAGATTCATCCCTAATGAAATGCAGAGCTGGTAACCCCTAACAAACACACATTAATCTCCTCCTCCCTTTGGAAGGAACAGGAGCCAGGGTGAGCATTGGAAAGGCAGAGCGACTGAATAGGGCTAGGGAGCAATTTCAAGCTCTTCCTAAGAACTTCTAAATGCTCAGCAGGAGTGACTGTAAAGCAAGCCCCCAAACCTCTCACCAAGAGACCTGACCAAACTCTAGTGTGGCTTCTGTTGCCTAAGACCATGGACTTGACGCCAGACCCCTCGACACCCTTCCCTGAGAAAACACAACACTGCTGAAAGAATTTGCTATTTGTTGCAGCCAAAATCTGACCCCTCGCCACCTCCAATCTCACTTTCCTTAGAGTAGTTACCTCACTTTAGAAGATTCAGGTATAAATCCTTTCTGTCTCCTTTGAGAGGTAGAGCTTATGCTCTCCAGGATTATCTCCTCTGAACCTGGGAACCACCTCTTTGAGATGCAAACACCCAGAGGTAGTTCTCCTGTCTTCCAGTTCCTGGGAGAGCTCCCTCCTGTCCTAAGATGCTGAAAACCTGGTGTTTCTCCTGCAGTTAAGTGCCAGTCGCTATGTCCCGATCACACCGAGCCGCCCTGCTTAGCGCCTTTCGCCGGCACACCCCCACATTTAAAACGCCTCCCGGGTGTGTTCTCCAGGGGAGCGGAGCTCGCTTGTCATCCCCAGAAACGCCCTTACACCTGAAAGTTACCTAAAAGGCCCTTAAAATGTATCGACATTTCCCAAGACTTTACTAGCACTATACATACTTCTCAAAAGTTAATTTACATATAAATTACTCAGGGATCTTTTCAATGAGTGACCGTTGCCAGAATGTGCCGGGAAGGGCTCAGGATCCCGCACTTCTGCCACCTTGCAGGTGACACGGATGCTGCAGGTGCATTCGCCTACTCTCGGCAGCAAGGCACAGGAGCACGCTGCAGGACAGGGAGAGCGAGGCTTCTTGGCCACTGTTTAAGGATCAAAGTATTGAAGCCCTCCCTGCTCCTGCTACTTAACTGAGCAAGTGCTCCCTGATTCTTATTCGATTCTCCCTCCTCTCTTCTCTCCATTGGTTCCTTCCAAAGATTTTTTTTTTTCACACTCTGCACCATCTTATTTATTTATTTAATATGGCTTTTTTTTTTTTTCTAGAAGGATATAAGCTTCATGAAGGCATGTGTTCCCTCTTGTTCACATCTACATCATCAAGAACATTTCTTTCCACACCTCAGGTGCTCAGGGAATGAATTTCATGAATTAATGGGTCATCTGAACTATATGCAGAATTAATGCCTTCATGCACTTGAACCTCTAAGGTGACATGTATAACAAAAATAATAGACACAAATGAAACACCAAGGAGTGAATAAGTAGCATAAATTCCAAGCCACCTGTGGGAAATGTCATGGATGAAAGGACCAACGGACATTCTCTAGACGTCAGCATCCAGATGACTCTTGTGGCCGCTCAAAGAAGCAGTTACTACTGGGCAGTCTGCAAGGCTCATTGGTTAATTAATTATTACAAAATAAGGCCCATCTTCCTTCTATTCTTAGGTCATTTTTTTTTAAATTTATTTTTTACAGAAGGGGAAGGGAGGGAGAAAGAAAGGGAGAGAAACATGTATGTGAGAGGGAAGCACCCATTGGTCGCCTCCCATTCGTGCCCCAGCCGGGGACTGAACCGGCGGCCTTTCAGGTTGTGGGACAATGCCCAGCCCACCGAGCCGCAACGGCCAGAGCTCTCGGGTCATTGTTAATTACTATATTCTGCATTTCAAATTTTATGAAGCAGATGATGGGAAACGTGTAAGAAATGGAGTCCATAGAACTATTTTTGGATTAATTTGATAATTTTTCATTGCTGCTGTTTTTTCTTATGCATTTTTATTATTCCTAACTGCAAATACTTTCTATTATAAAAAGTGCTATAATATAAACACTGGAGTATCTGCTCAGCAGTAAAAGTATGAGAGAGAGAGTGTGCAGCACAAATCCCCGTTCACAGGAGCACGGGGGACAATGGTTTGAAACCCTTCCAATGGCCTCTCTTGATACCTCATAGTTTACACTAGGCTCATTACTCTCCTGAAATGGTATGGAATCGGTGGAATAACATTTCTTTAAAAAAATGAATACATGCAATGTCTTATGCATTATATAAATGAGCCTTAACAAAAAGGTATTTAGAGTAAAATAATAAAAATTAATGTATAAATACTAGTATACAATGATATCAGATTTTTTTTTTTTTAATTCTCACTTTCCCCATACAAATCCACAATCTGGAGAGATTGGTACCTGCTGGTTGAAAGTCTTTACATAAAGAATTCTGCTATGGCAAGTGCATGAGATCTTTGCTGGCATAAGTGTACATGGTAGTAGCTGAGTTCTGAAACTGAGCTTCTGGAAGATGAGGTCCCGTGTTGAGTGAGCTCTGGGAGCCGCAGGAGCTCCCTGGCTGGGTCCTGTCCTGACCTCCCCTAGATTCCCCCCCTGCGCGGAGCCTTTGTTTGTCTGCAGGTTGGTTTGCTTCTCTCTACTTTGAAAAGCTGCCTTTGGCTGTCTCTTATTTCTCAATAGGCCACGTTTTCGGCCTTTTCACAATCTTAGTTCAATCTACACCCTCCCCTCTCCAAAGTAGTCACGTTCTTTTTGAAGTGAAGTGCCCAGGATTTATATTGGTGCTATTGTTAATATCTCATAGGTCAGAAAAGGAATATTAGCTCTAAAAATGTCTCCATGTTTCTCAAACACTTTCTTCTTTTCCAGCATAGCCTATGTTTCTCATATTTTTAAAACTGAATTTTTATAACCTATGGCTTCTCCCTTTACCTTTCCATTGACATTGTAAACTAACTAATTCCACCTCACTTTTTAATTTGTTATTTATGAAGATTTTGTGCCTTCGGTTGGAATGACTGTCTTTGCTTCGGACACACGTTATTAGCTCCACTACAAACAAAGGCACAGGATCATTTGACAGGGTTTGTCCTAGCAAACAAGGAGGTTATTAAGTACATTGTTAAAAAGGTCTGTAAGAAGCATCTTTAAAGAAATTGAGGAATCTCTGAGGATATACCAGAAAGAAAGGAGCATGTGGTACTAAGTGATAACAAAAATCAGGCCCTCCATAATAAACTGAATTCTAGGCCATGTTTTCTAAAGGTGAAGAGTCATAAACGCATCCATGTTGGACTCCCCTTTGTTCTTCAGAACTAGCACTGTGACACTTTTCACTGTCAAAAGGAATATGGAAAGCCCATTCAGATACACATTTGCTCTCTTCCAACGTGACTTTCCCTCTTCATATGCAATGCTCTTTGATTATTTTCCAATGGACATTGTCGGCAAAGGTTGCTTCCTTATGAATTTCAGGGCCTGTAGCACCTGTGGATGCCAAAACAGTTCCTGGTGAGGTGGGGAGGCGGAAGTGTTGAATTGTGTTTATGTATAAAGACAAGATTAGGAACATCTAAGAACTGAGAGGTGAAGTGGCTTTGTTTTGGGGCGGGGCGGGGGGCTAATCTCCCTAACTTTTCTGGCTCCCAGATTTAAAATAGATGAATAAAACCACTTCTCAAAATTTCCAAATCCATGGTTTCTTTATAGAACACAAGCCTGGCAAATACTTCATAATTTGGGGGTCTATAACGCCATTACAAATGTCACAACTTTTCTTGCAAGAAGCCTTGCCTTGTTTGGCCACGGCAGCAGCACGCTCTTTGAGAACCATGCTGTGCTGACGGAAGGGCAGGCATCACCCTAGCTTCGCTATCACTCCCATCGCATCACAGAAATACAGAAGGCTATGTAAAGTAAAGAATCATCCGTTTGAAAAGAACTATGCAAAAGCAGCCCAAATCAATGAAGTTGATCATTATTCCTCTATAAGTATTTTTAAAAAGGTGACATATAAAACTGTACAGTTATGAGATCTTTCTAGGTAAATATCACAGATCTTTAGAATGTTTAGAGTTGGAAAAATGTATATATCAAAGGCTCTTGGAACAGGTCTAGAAGACCTTCAGAGACGATCATGAGCCACACACCGGAAGACTCACATTTTGTTTGATTACAAACAGTGATGATGAACTAGATTATTTATCGTATTAAGAAAACAGGGCTTCCAATGAGTTTTGGTTAACTCCCCAATGAGATTTGCTGTTATGAAGTAGCGATAAACCATGGTTGAGAATATTCAGTCCAGCTTGCTGCAGGTCCTATAGGCTGTTCTGAATTGGGCGGTCAAGCAGATTTTGGTTCATGCAAGTGTCTTTGGGACATGTGTTTAGCATCATGAGGTAATTGCTGTGAGGAGAATGATCACTTGAATCTTTTCCATGTTTGTTTACAAGCCAATATAGTTAATATATATTTGATTCTTGGTATGAAGACATAAGGAGACTGTATCTTATATAGTGTATTCAAGCCTTTTACCTAGTAAATATTATTTACCTATTAAATACTATTTAATATTAATTTCTCAAATGAAATACTTCATTATGTCAGATACCAGAACATCCTTCTTCGAGCAACTCAGAACTGCACCTTTTTAATAGAACTGACAGAAAAGCAATCAAGCATTACAAAATCACTAAGATTCTCTTCTAAACAATTTTAACAAAATTTTCTTTCTCTAGCAATAGATTTGTGAATATGCCTTTGTTTCCTAACCAGAGAACCTCATGAAGAACAAAATGATGAATACTAATGAAAATGTCAACTCTGTCTCAGGCTTTTAGGTCTGATTCAAAATCTACTTGTGTAGGGAGGTTCTATCCTTATGCAAAGCCTTTACAAGGCCCAAGGCTATCATAAAATATGTTTGTGTATGGAAATTACAGGGCATTTTTTTCTCATCCCCATATTTAATAATACCACAGAAATGTCTGAAATTGGGCAACCATATACTAAGGAATTACAAGGAAAAGAATTTTAAAAAAACTTAACTTGTACTATATAGAAGTAAAACACAGGACTAGTTGGGAAACCCATATTCTATTTAAATTCCTTTCTTCTACAGTTACAGAATATCTATAATTAATTTTATGGTGATCAAGTATGAGCCCTCCTGGAAACCTTCTAATATTAAGATAGACAGAGTCAAATCTCTACTGATTATATTGATAAAATAAAATATTCATGATTTTAGTTTATTTTTGTTGAATTTATTAATAATCTTTATATATTTATATATGTATGGCTTTGAGCAAAGACAAAAGAAATATTCTAACTCATCCCTGATCATACAGTTGTTGTAAGAATCAGCTAGTCTACTATTTTTCCAGCAGCAGCAGGACCAATCTTTTCAATAATACATTTCTTTCTGTACAGATTAAAACTCCATACCCATGGGTTTAGCTATGTACAGAGAAAAAAGGTCACTTTTCAACTAGCAATTGACTTTCATATTACAGGCATGTGAGTCAATTTTTTCTTACCCTAAGTATATATATTTATACATATATATGTATATAATTTACCCTGTACCACTTTGTGAGTTTAACATATAAACCTTAGCTTTTTGACCATTCTAGTACAAAGGGAATACAAATTTTATGGTTGCACTGAAAGACCATGCAATTCAATTCTGCTTAAGTTTCCCAATAGTCCTTAAAATAAAAAACCAAAAATGTATGTATATAAAAATATTTCACTACCAAACCCATTAGTCCTATCAAATGTAAACCTTTAATAATTTAAAGGATCAATACATGATCTTAATAAATTGAAGTTAAATCTCAATCTCTTAATAAAATAAAGGATTTTGCACTGATATGTAAATGGTCTTGCAGTTTTCCCATAGGTTCTAGGCGGAACGAACAATCCCCTTCTTACACCGTTCCTGACATGCCGTCCTATGTTACCATATGATCGCCATGACATTACATGGACTAGTTCTGTTGATCCACACAAGCTGGGACCTGTTAGAAATTAAACATAACAACTCATTTTGGTATTATAAGTAATTTTTTTCCCATAAAAGGCATAACAGGCAGCATGGATCCACTTTAGAGTTTTTGCTTTGGGGTTCTGTCCTCAAGTCTATCTGGAGGCCCTCTCCGTTTAATGTGGGATCTTGCTTAGGTTCTTCTCACGTGCACCACCAGTGTCGGAAAGACTAATGACCTCCACGTCAGGTCGTTCTCTTAACTTGGGGTATTTACAAAAGTCGTCTATTAGGAATCTTCCAATCGTGTTCCAGGCACCCACCACGTTCGTGGGATGCATTAGGCACAAATCATTACTAAGGGACTCCTTTCAGAAGAAGAAGATGCTCCCAGATCATGGATAGAGTTAAGGAAACAGACAAGTAAACAAACAAACAATGCTCACATTCAGTGTGACCCTGCTTTCCCTCGCCACGTCAATGCTTTCTCAGCACATTTAAAATGACAAACCTCCTATCTAAGGGCTATGTTGTCACCACAGGCCTTAAGGTTTCCTAACCGCTTAATTACAATATACATACAGCGAAGTGTGTGTTCCCAAACAGACACGAGGCTTAAGTGTTTATTTCTTTAAATTAACACCACGGTAAACTGCCAACTACAGTGAAGACAGAACACACCGGCAACTCCAAATCAAGCTGTGGTTCACAAATCATTATTTAAATAATAATAATAATAATAATAACAATAATAGTAATAATATTAAATGAAAGTGAAAACCTCACTTCTAGACTTAAGTCAGAGATCCAAGTCAGCCTTATAGGGATTTTAAAATAGGCAATTAATGAAATTGTTATAGTTTTCTAGAAACGAGAAATGCTATGAGCCTTTCCCTACAATGACTGCTTTGAACCTATTTTTTTTTTTTTTCCAAAAAGCATGCAGGGACTATTTTCAGATGCTTGATTATGGCAAGAAGGAA
Organism: Pteronotus mesoamericanus; assembly: GCF_021234165.1. NCBI lineage: Eukaryota > Metazoa > Chordata > Mammalia > Chiroptera > Mormoopidae > Pteronotus > Pteronotus mesoamericanus. The sequence continues at coordinate 1,283,831 of NW_026555123.1, forward strand.
GAAAAGTAATGGTTTTTGGTGTAATACAAGCAATTTGTAGAATCGAGCATACAATTTTGCATAAAACATTGCAGGTTAAAATAACATTGTAGGTTTCAAGCCATTGCATTACATTTGAATAATTGTCACAATTAGGTTTTGTAAAATTTAAAACTCTAAGTTTTGAAGTGAAGCAAGAAAACTAAATTCTTAGACGATGACTTTGACCTTCATACAACACAGAATAGCTATTTTTTATTGGGGTTGAAAAAGTTATTTACAACTAACATTGATTGAGTCTTGGTAAAAGTCCAATAACACATGAAGAGACATATCCCCTTGCTTTCTGAAAGATTGATAAACGTGTTTGAGGTTAGAGATACTCATAACAGTGGTAACGCTAGTCTCCTACAGTGGCCAAGCAAATATAACTGTAATTCTTTAACCTAATTCAAAATTGAAAGCACCAAAATACAATTTAGATCTAGGAAATGGGATGCTGTTTAATCCTCCTTAATTAATGATGAACAATTTGGATGCGGAGACACAGCAAGTGAAAGAAGGTTTGATTGGTGCTATTCAGTAGCTCACTCGAGTTGCCTTTTTAAAATCAGAGTTTTGTTGGCGCTGAACTCTTCATAAAAAAGAGAAATACATATACCAAAGGAATTAAGTAAAGGTAGATTAAAAATAAATAATCTTACAACAACATTTTAAACCGTTTAATGATTGAAAGTAAGGAAGACATATAACACTGAATGCTAAACAAGTCTTTTGAACTTCGCTTGGGATTTTAGATCTCTATGTAATAGTATATGTATACATATATATATATTTTTACATTTTGCGTGTAGGCCAGAGCTCTCTAAAATATCTCTTCGTAGTTGGCTATAGGGATGTATCGGGAGATAGAATAAAATAAGGTCTGAGATCACGCTCAGTTTATTGGAGTCCGCTTCGACGATCAGCAGGGATCATAAATTCGAAGCAAATCGTGGCTTTTCCGCATCTGGGTCTGTGTGTAAGACTGAGGAGGACTCTCTCTGCAGAGGAGCCGCTGGTGGAGGGGGGGCAGGAGGGACTCCCCGGTTGGGAGGAATGGCTCCCGACGACATCTGTCGGAACAGGGTGACTCTCTGGGGCACAGCGCCCCTGCCGGCCGCCTGCAGGCCCGCGCCGTGGGCAGCCGTCGCGGGCTGAGGGATGGAGGCCAGGGACTCGCCCACCGTGGGATGAGGTCTGGAAATGAGGCTGGAAAGCTCGTGGGGCAGCGAGGGCTGCGAGGCGGAGAGCGGCCTGACCTCCCGGCTCAGGCTGGTGTTGTGCAGAGCCTGCGTGCTCTTGTGCGCGTCGGCCTTGGGCGTGGAGCTGCCGGGCGTCTGCGGCTGCGGGGACTGCGGGTGGGACTGCGGGGTCTGGGGCTGCGGGAGCTGCTGCGGCGGCTGCGGCGGCGGCGGCGGCGGCGGCTGCTGCTGATGCACGAGGGACACCTGGGACGCGGTCGGGGAGGCGTAGTGGAAAGTCCGGGCGGCCAGCGGGCTCTGCACGGGCGGGCTGCAGACCGCCGTGGTGTAGGAGCAGGGCGAGAGGACGGCGGCCGGCGGCGGGGTCTGCGTGCTGGGGCTGGGGGAGTGCAGGCTGCTATGCGGCAGGCTGGTCGCGGCGTACACCGGCGGCGACTGCGTCCGGGCGCGCGAGGTCGGCGTGGCCGCCGCCGAGGCGGGGTTCAGGGCCGGCAGCTGCGGGTAGCTGATGGGAGCGGCGGCCTGCACCATCTCCCTGTCGTGCTTCACGATCTGCTTCAGGATCTCGTTCTCCTGGTTGTTGAAAACACCAGTGTTAAGATCCTTCTGGAACTTTTGCAGAAGAATTGAATTTTTCTTTCCTGTCAGGGAAAGAAAAACAGGCACTTAGAACGCCCGCGAGGGACGGGGGCGGGGGGAGGCATCTCCGGGGGACAGCGGCTCCTGAAAGCAAGCCTGGCGGCGTCCCCTCCCGTCCAGGAGGTCCCGGAGCCGAGCACTCACCTGCGGGCCCACACTCAGGCGCGGCTCCTGCCCTGCCCGCCTCCTGTGTCATTCTGGGTAACCTAACCCTGCGTGCAAGTCAAGTGGAAAAGTCTGGCAAGGTGGCGAAAGCCATGTCACCAAAGGAGTGGAGACACTTGGCATGAGGGCTGCCTCGGAGAGCGGGGGGCGAAAGGCCATTTGCCCCAGGGTGGCCTGGAACCAAGGCTGAAGCCGAAAGCGTCTTTTTCAACGGAAGGGCAGTGGAGCCCTTATGGAGTGACAGGCACCCTACAAGAGGCGGTAGGGAGATTTCTTTTATTGGCCTCAACTCTTGGAGGAAGGTGTGTTCAAAACGCATTGCACTGGAAAGGAGGCTGAGACAGAGGAAGGGAGAGGACAGTGCCCAAGAAAGCGAGGTTCCTGAGTCCCGAGGCTGGGAAGGGAAAACGGGGAACGTGACCCCAGAGGCGTCACAGACAGCGGACCCGCCGCGCCTGTGCCTGAGGATGCTGCGGGAGATGCCGCCGCCCGCCTGGCGCACGGCTGAGCCGGGCGCTGCGCGTTGCTGAGATGCCCAGGAGACACTTGCATGGAAGTTGGAGAAGCAAAGGACTTCGGTTTTGACCGGTGATTTTCTACTCTACCTGCATTCCCCACCCCATCTCTGGAGTTTTAAAACATACTAATTTCCATCTGTCCTCTTAACACTTAAATCAGAATAACCAGACATGGGGTCCAGATTTTGACACTGTGACAGCCAGTTCACCCAGAGGGTTCTTATGTGCAGCCAGTGGGGAACCACGGTGCAATCTTCCCTTCTGGAAGGTTGTGGGGACCTGCAGTGACCAGTACTTCTCCTTCCTGCTGTCGTCTCTGGACTGGTTTGCAATTAGTAGACATTCTCGGGCAGAACAACTATTCGAGTAAGTAGTAGACTGATAAAAATTAGTGACTTTGGATGACATCAGTCATGAAATAATATCCAGGTAAACATGGTAACTAACAAGTGAGTCAGTTTGCCAAGTCACTGAGTAAAGCCCAACGTTTAAAGTGACAAGAAATATTTTTTGAATGAAAATGCATACTAAAATTTCCTTGATGCTGGGAAAAACAATCATTTTTGTTCTACTTTATTTTTGATCTGGTTGTATATCAGTGTATAACTGACATACAAATCTTACTAGTTTCAAGTTGCAATCATTTTAAATTAATGCCAGATTAGATAGTTACCTATCTCTCCTTGAAGAATTATCTTAATAATTTCCCAAAGAACAAATACTTCTCAGTTAGCAATAAATATAAATGCTTATTTAACATATTCCCTTACTTAACTATAGTATACATTTATAAGAAATGGCCACGCAATTGAAAATAATATTTCTTTGCTATCATTGAACTGTCAACATTTCATAATCAAAGTATATGTGACCTTGTGCAAAAATACTATAAATTTTAGTATGTTAGAATTTTATAAGAGTTAAAAATGTAAATGGTGCTTACTAGCAATTCCATTGCCTATATTATTGATTACAAGCCATTTCATGCAAACATCCTTATGAAATTAACTGTCATAAATTAGATGATAACGAAAGTATCAGATAGAAAGATATTTTTATAGAAATCTTGATTTTAATGCTCTTTCTAAAGATGTGGCGCTAGCTTAGGAAAACAATTCATATTCTCAGAAATGAGTCTCCTCTACATGAACACTCTACATGAACATTCACACACCAAAATGAAGGAAGTTATTTTCAAATTAATTAAAGATGCTTTCAGGGCTGCTGACTCACCTGATGAGCAGTCTCTCCCAGGACACTATGTCATGTTAAATCTCTAAGTCGTCCGTGTGAATTTCTAATGTATGTGTTAAGTCTCATGGTAACGTGCAGATCCTCCCTTTATTTCGCCTTATCTAATTTCAGGTCCTTATTCGGCCTGTTATTCTACTAATACAGATGGGAGGAAAGATGCGAAGTGCAGATGAAAAGCTCACATATCAATACATCAGTCACAGGTCCTTACCTTTCCTAAGAGTGAAGCAGTTGAAATACCTCTTTGTTTACTTTCAAGTGATCCCCACCCCCATCTCCTTTGAGTTCACTGATTCCTTCCTCCTTCCCTCCCTGTCTTCGATACTATTCACTGTGTACCAGGCAGTGTGAGTGTAATAATGATTAGACACGATCTCTGCATTTACAAAGCTTCGCAGCTCTAGTGCAATTAGTCACGAAAGCAGCACTGGGATGGAGGGACCTCCCAGGGGCATGGGAGGACACAGTGAGGGTACCAGCCGAGCAGGGCGCGGGCTGTCTGAACTGAGATGGGAAGGTTAGCAGAGTTAAGCAGAGAAAAGGGGCCAAGCAGGGCGGGGTGCGGAGGAGGATCGGGGTGTGGAAAACGAATGCTTATCACCTCCCGATATCACAATGTTCCAGCATATCTTGGGAGGTGAACTGCAAGCTAATCTGATCTAACTTGCCTATGACATTATTCAAATCTTTAAACTAGTGTAACTAACAAGGCCTAATTTATACATTTTTATTTTAGAGCAGAGGAGATTAAAATAAATGGGTGTTTGCAAAGCAAAGCATCTATGTAGGACATTTCTAGCAAGGCTTCTTTTCCCTTGAGTCTGCATTACAAACATTTCAAGAAGTTTCTACTGAGACAGTTATTTAAGTCTTCAATTCTTAATATAAGGATGAGATGTAAAGGTGATACCTAAAAATTAAAAAAAAAAATCCTTGTGATAAGTTTGGTTTGTAATGTAGACTCATGCATTAGTATTTTTTTAGTTCTATTTTACTGCTATATAGAATTCTTATCATGGTTTTTTACCTGAAGATTCAAATTGTTTTGGCATCACAGGGAAAATCAGATTGCATAGGTAGTGAAAATAGAGATGAGTAAATAAACCTAGAATACTTAGAAGAGAAAGCTAGATAGAGCCTCCTATCTTTCCAGAAATAGGGCTACAGCTAATTGCTACTTCTATGCTAATTAATAAGTAACCTATGAACTGGCATCTGGGACTGATGATTGCAAATATGTGCAGTCCACTAGGTTAAAACTGAATTATGCATGAAGAAGACAAAGCCAAAGAGAGTACCTATCCGATCTAGTCGGTCAATGGCAACCGTCTCAAAGGCTCTTCTCATCATTGGGTACTCCTCCAGGACCTCGTTGAAATTGTCCACAGAAAGGGAATACAGGCGACAGTACGTATCAGCCCGGACGCTGGCGGTGCGGCGTCCCTTGGTCAGCAGGCAGATCTCTGTAAAAGCAAGAAAGATTTGTTTGGTCGTTGTTTTCAAATGCCATTAAGGCCTCCCCAAATTAAAAAGTCTCATGGTGTGAGGAACCAATGGTTAGCGGCAGTCTCCATTTTATCAGCAAATTCCTTTTGACAATTAAAAGTATCCAATTGCCAACTCTCAGTCTAAAAATAGTTGTCTTCTTTTTTAAACAATTGAAGCCTTAGGTTCCAAGGAAAGGCTGAAACATATTTATCTACCTCGGGTGTCCATTCCAATTTCCTTGAAATAACAAAAGAGCTGCAGAAAGGGAATAATGAATCCACAATAGAGTTGAAAACAGGAAGCAACTATGGCGAGAGGGAAGTTTTTATGAATTCTGGAAGGCAGAAAGCAAATGGTATCCTGTAGACAGAAACCAAAATGAGCCCGGACATTGGCTTAGGGAGTCCCCACCGCAGCGCTGTGTTGGAGCGTCACAGCTATGCCCCGGGGAGCCCACAAGCTCCCAGTGAGGTCAGCATAATGTTTTCATTCCCTGCGCACAGAGGGGCTTTCTATTGAAATAACTTCCAAGGAGAGTCCTTCATTGAACATTCAGATTCCCAATACATGGTAAGCACACAGGTGCCAATTTCGATTTTCTTATTTGCCAGTTAACCAAATGATGAAAGCAATAGGTCCATTTTCCAAAATGCATTAGTTAAATTCCTGTAGACTTTGATTTTTTTTCTAAAAAATTGGAAACTATTTAAAATTAGCTTCAAAACAACCAATTTGAATTACCTCACTGAACCAAATAGCGACACGTTGTACAAAATGCGCTTCAATCACCTGTGTAAAAACTAAGGGCTCCATAGAGGCTTACACTGACCAAGTCCTCTCAGACGTGAGAAAGGGCTGGGTTCATTAGCAACACAGAACTCCTCAGCCATTATCTCTTAGCATCGCCTCAATAATTCCTTAGTGAGAGAGGGAACAAAGATAGAAGACACATTCAGGAGAACGTAAGGAGCCACCGGGTCAGTGCAAAAATCACTTTAAATAGTCCCTTCTTCTTTTAAAGGCCCATTAGTCTTTGTTTCCACCATAAAGAACAGAATTAAGAAATGCCACATATTTGGCAATTTAAAAAATAGACCTGATCATGAATTGATCACATTAGATTCCATGAACTTAATTTCTGGAGTTCTTATAAATGGAGCAGGAGCTTCCCTGTGAATTTTCTCTCAATACTGTTATTTCGGAGATTCACTTACTGAGGGAAGGGAGTCCTGTTAGGTGTTAGAGAGAGAGTGAGCTTTTGTGTATTTACTCTGCATGTCTGTGTGTGGATAAAGGACAAAGAGAGAAAAGCCAACGTAGTCATCTGTGTCTTATACTACCCTTTAGGCTTCTTAGAAATTATGTATATATTAGTTTGCCACTACTTTTATTGTCTTATATTGGATTTTGTAATTGTTTCCTAAATATTGACCTTGTTATCTCACTGGTTTAAAATATTTTAAAGACAGCAACCACACAGTAACATTATTGTATCCATTCTCCTTTGAGTTTTGAGTTCAGTCCACTAGGTTAAAACTGAATTAAAATAACTTTAAAAAGTTATTTTAAAATGCTTATGAGTACATTCATAACGGTGGACAAACCTAAAACCCACACTAAGCTCTAATCTTAAATTTTAGGTGATAAAATATTGGTTCCTCTGCTGAGCATCTTCTCTTTGTAATAACACTGCCAAATACTGTCTGTACATTATTTAAGCAAGACAATGTGTCTTGGAGGATTCTGTGCAATGTCTGTAACAAAGAAAGTTTCTAGAAGGCTGTGTACTATTTTCTCTAATGTAGATATGCCCTTAGTCATCAGCTAAAAAAGTAACTTTTTGGGGTGCTCACATTACTTCACAAAAAAAAGTACAATAAAATGAAACTGAGCTTGCAAAGAGCAAGCTGAATGCAGCCTACAGATGTAAGCTTTTTAAAGTCTTCTGGCATTTTTTTCTACATCCTATTGGTTGTTTCAATACTTCTGTTTTGTCCTGGTTTGTTTACTCCCTGAGAACTCGACTAGGAATCTCCTGGTGCTGTAATCGCTACTTTAAGATTCTTCATGCAAATTTTGCTGTATGTTTGCTGTCTTTAAAATATTTTAAACCAGTGAGATGACATGGTCAATATTTAGGAAACAATTACAAAATTTGACTTGGAAATAAGTCAATTCACCTGGATACAAATTTGTAAATTATAATCCCATGTGAAAGCAATGCGGCTCTGTGTATTAATTTTAATTTGGTAGGACTCCCCTGTTTTCCTTTACTGGGTGAGTGATGTCCTTGACAGGGTCGGTTGCTCTCACTTTCCCAGGAGGAACTGACTGGAATGCACCTCAGCACACCCACTGGAGAAATCTGCTTCCAGTTTCAACATCAGAAGACGTGTGTCCCAGGAGATTACATTTGGCCCAACACATCACATGTATACTTACAATTCCGTAGGGCATGCGATATATCAACGGTCCAATGCTATCCTCGTTGACATTAGTTAACCTTGATTCTAAACATTTCCTTCCTCCTGAGATTATTGTCACCTACATGAACAGCCATTTATACGGCAGGGAGAAAAGCCTTAAGAATTTTGGGACAGCGTTTCCCCGACCTCTACAACAGAGCCTGGCAGTGCAGTAACACAGAGCTAATCATGAACTCCTAGCAGAAGTTTGTGAGATGATGTGTTTAACCTGAGTTTCTAGAATTTAGGGAAAAATTTGTATTTTGACTGCTCATAGTAATATTCTGCACAAAACAAAGGGCTCACAGTTGAACACAACGTTCCAAATGATCATTGTGAGGAGTTTGGCTCTATCTACCAGAAGTTACATTGCTTATCTTTTATCTTTTATAGATTATAAACAGGTTTATGACACGACTTTTATATTGTTGGATATATATGTTCCATTAAGGTTTAGACTGTCTACTCCTTAACCTCTCATCCTTGCCCTTTCCTCAGGATGTCTGTCTTAAAATTCCATGGTGACTTCTGCCACGGACTAACGTCTGCATAAAATCAGCATTACACCACGCTACTTGTTTGTCCACTATATGTTTACATTGCTTGTCCTTGGCAAATTAAAATACCTGATGGACTATCCCAGTAATTCTCAGAATATCTATTGAGCAGCTGGGACACAGTCGTCACTAGCCCTGTGTTGGCCATGTGACAAATGGAAGATTAAAGGGGAACTGTTATGTGGCTGTAACAAAAATATCAAAGCTAAGTGGGCTACGAAAACAATTTCCCTGCTTCTCTCCATCTTTAAAAACCCACCAGACCGCTACAAACCTTTCCTTTTGATTTTAAACCTACCAACACTCAACTCTAAAAGTTAATCAAATACCTTGAATTATAAATGCCTTTAAAAAGCAGCCAGCTTTTAAATATTCATCAAATGATTTCAGGTCTCAAATACTTCAAGTATGTTTTTCTGTTATAATATCCTGACATCTTTGCTTATGTTCATCCAAAATAAAAAAAAAAAAAAAGGACAGCAGACATTAGTCTAAATAGAAAATACGTTTACTAGATATTTCTGAGTTCAATCCACTCCAGCAAGGAGGAAAAAAGAAAAAGAAAGAAGAAGAAGAAGAAATTGCCTCCCAAATTTTCCTCTGGTGTTCTCTTCCTCTTTCTTACCCCACCCCCACATGCATACATGCATGAATAATAAAATGGAGACTTAAAAAGATATTTCTTTGGTTTTAACATGAAAGTTAATGGTCAGCTGACTCTGACTGGATTCTGTAGTGCAGTTTCCCACACTTTCATATGTGCAAGAACCACCTGGGTGTCTTGCCAAAAAGAAAGAGTAGGATTTAGTTGGTCTGGAATGGGCCTGAGGCTGCTTTTCTAACTAGTTCTTAGGTGACGCCAATAAGAAGCTTTTTTGAAAATGAAGTCTTGTGGCTGCCAGACATACATCTAAATCAGGGTTCCTTAAGAAAAACTGGGAAAAGGTAGCAAAAAATATTTGGAAATTGAGTGATAGTACCACTGTAAGCCAACACATGATTTTCCTGTAACCGGCACCTTCGAAGAAAATATGGGAATACCAAATAAATGAAAGGCATCGATCTTGCCTCAAGAAGTTTATAATTTGTTAAAAATTCAAGCATAATATATAAAGCAGCTTGAAAATAATTCCAAAGCTAAACGGTGTGCTAGTGACTTTAATGTTTATAAAAATCTTAAAATCCAGATAATAGCACAGTTCCGCACACCTTTGGTGGCAAGAAGGGCCTGCTTCACGCAGGCACTGAGGGGAAGTATAGAAATTGCATTGCTCAGCCCGTGCGGACAGAGAGAACAGGAGAAAAAGGGGAGAGAACAGGGGGACGTTCCGGTGACACAGTGTCCTGGGCACAGGTTCCGAGAAGGGTTGGGGAAGGGGGTTTTCACGGATTGTAAGAGCAGCAGCCTCAGGGTCGTAGAAGTTTGACCAGGCAGAGCGAATGTTCCTGTGCAGATGTGAAGTTTGGCCTTGATCTACATTGTCACTGCAAGGCTCTTAAGGGAGGTATTTGTGCCTAAAGTACTGCCTGAGGGAAGGAGGTCACGTGGGACACCCCGGCACAGGGGCGGGAATGGGGGAGTGCTAGCCCTCTAGGCATCGTGCCCTCAACGATAGTTACCCAGCCTCCTTCTCCAGAAGGCAGGTCTGCTCCCCTTCAGACCTGTCGCTTTAGGACACAAGAGTATGCTTCTACAGTTGGCTTGTAAAATGAACCAAGAGGGAGACTCTTAGTAAGCAGTTAAAATCCAAGTTTGTAAAGAAGTCCTGGTAATAGTTTTGGACATGAGGTGACGGGGAGCTGCCTGTAGTGCCCAGAACTGAGTGTCCTCTTCCAAGAATCTTGGCAAAACGAGCTTCAGAAGAACCTGAAAGGCGATGAGGCCTCTATGACATAAAAGAGGGGAAAAAAAAGGTCCCAGAGGGTGTCTGTCCTGTGACTGAGGATAAGCTAAAGGTTATTATGGAAAAAGGATTGAGCAAAGCATTGGCAGCCAGAGAGAATCTCCTCTCATCAAACTCTTCCTGACATTAGCCAGCAGCTCCTTTCTAAAAAACTGGTTAGAAACAGTACATTTTTTGTGTGTGTACAAGTTAGCAAGCATTTATCAGGTGATCTTGAATATCCATCTGTGGTTACTGGTTTGACCAAGATTAATGTCTATCACAAAGATGGTCCCCGATACCCTGGAGAGCAGCCCACACAAGGCCTGGCTGGGCTCTCTTTCCAGTGCGGGGGCTTCATATCGGACTGACTCATAGGCTTCACTCATGCCTCCCTATGGGGAGATTGAAAGCTAAGGAGGGAACACGGAAAAGTCAGCGAGTGTGTGAGTTACGGGGCCGGCGCATCTCTGAACTAGCTCTCGGGCCCATGGAGCTGCTGTGGTTTCTGGAGGGGGGGCATTCTTTCTCACTTGCCACACCAGCCTCTGACCCCCAGAGGGGGTTTGCTGTGTGCCCCCTGCCTAAGAGCAGAGCACCTCAGCTCGCCTGAGCACAACTGTGCTGTCCGCAAGCACCTCTTACACATCTCTTCTTAGATGCTCATTCCATTCTGTTAAAAGCCTCTTCTCTTCCTTTTCTTTCCTTGTCTTGAGCGACTTCAATGAGTTTGTCAAGTCCAGTACATAAGCAGCCACAGAGAGGCCTTCAAGTAGGTAAAAAACTCATATCCTACCTATGGAGTTTCCCTTTTCTACTTCTGAGTAATCCAAAATATTAGTAGACAGGTCAGCTGGAAATCTCTGTTTGAGCAAGACGACAGCTGAAGCACATTAGGTAAACAAAGCAATCCCCCTGCCAAGAAAATGCGCACATTCACAAATGAACCCTAACAGAGGAAGATACCTGTTGACCTTTTCTCAGTCCAAGAAGCATCACTCTATATGACAACAAATGAGAAAACTCAAGGCAGTAATTACAATTGCAAACATATTACTTATGTTCTCAATTAAGAAGTTTGTGTATAGGCTCAAGTATGTATTGATAATCAAAAATAATCCACATCAGTAATTAGTTTAGTTTGTAGCATGTTTTAGTTAATAAAGGTAAAGTGTATTCAGGGATAACCATGATAAGTAAAATTTTTTTTTACAGAAAGAATGTTTTTGCTTGTATTATCTTATTTAAAGTAAGACAAATTTGGAGAAAAGTCTAATTTTGAAGTAAGGTTATATCAAGAGCCCTATAGCCAGCCATCACATTTTTTACTTCTTTTTGTACTGAGTTGAGAATGGTTTTCACATTTTTAAAGATTTCTAAAAAACAAAAATAAAATGACATATATGTGGCAGTGACAATACGTGGCCTACAAAGCCCTTTACAGACAACGATGACCAGCCCCAGGGTTCAATGGATTTTTTCCCTTCCACGTAGACGTCCTTTATTGCACCTTGGCTTTGCCAAATCACAAAATCTGCAAAGAATAAAAATCAGTGGGCTAAAGACATATAAGCCATGCTTCAGCTTGTGATTTTTTAAGCAGAGTGAAATAAAAAATTGGGTCCAACACCCTCACAGTTTATCCATGTTACCTTTTTAAAAATTCCTCTAAGACCCACTGGGTCAGCGCGAGAAATGAACACCAGGAACCTCTCCCACCACTGATGGTCTGGCTGTCAGCCTACAGGTAAGATGCCTCTTCATTCTTAAGCATGACTGAGATGTGATAACACCTTGTCCAAACCATGTTCAACAGAACAAGACACACAGTCAGCCAGTGTTTTCTTCTCGGTTTGTGGAAGAAGTGGAATGGGAGGAATACATCTCAAAAGATAAGAGTTACAAAAAGCGCTCTCTTTTTTCCTATTTTTAATAATGTTTTTATTCTGGAATATTTTAAATATGTACATAAGCAGAGTAGTGTAATGGCACACAGCTAGAATACGAGTAGGAAGACTACTATCGTAGTCTAATCAACTCATAGAATAGTGTGATATAATAGTAAAAGTGTAAACCCTCGTGTGTTCATTGCCCATCTTAAACAAGTATCAACTCAGAGCTAAACTTGTTTTACTGCTACCTTACGTACAAACTTATAGTTGTGAGGATGTGAAACACAGTTTATTCTTTCATTATTAGTTATTGTATTATTTTCCATACTGTAAACCTACTTTTGCCCAGCCCTGTATTTCCTCTCCTTCATAATTTTGAAGTAAATTGTGAAATATTCATCAACTATAAAATTTCAATATTCATCACTGAAATATCAATAACCCTAAAATAAAATTTACCATATGCCATTATCAGACCTAAAAATTAACAATACTTTTTTAATATTATCAAACATCCAGTCAGTGTTCAAATTTCTAAATAGGAACAAATTTTATAAAGAAGCAATTTCCAGGATATGGCAAACTCCCAGTCCTTCAGAGGATCTTAATCAAAAATGTCCCCTAGAATCTGAAACATTTAAAATGATTATATGTAAATTTTAAAAGATGAAAGATATAGAATTCATTATTATACTATAGCAAGACACAAAAAAGTATACTTATATATTTCAAAAAGGAATATTAATCTATTTTAAAAGAATATCAATTGAAAGCAAGAAAGTGTTTATTGTTGAAGACCAGGAATTAAATACTTTAGTCCTAGAATATTGATTTATCAGGATATTTCTTTCTTTGCTATTTTATCATCATCATTAGAAATTCCTAAACAGAAAGATGGATGGCAGTTGAAACTTCAGAGAAGACGTGAGAATGAACAGCTGAAATGAGGAAAACAAAACCAATCCAACAAAGACCATTCTTCACGTTATCTGATGTGTTTAATTCCTGGATTTGTGCTCCAATATATAAAACCAAATGAGCCTCCCTAGAACAAGGATTCTCAACCTCCCCCCGACCCACTGGCATTTTCAGATGGATGATTCGGTGGTGTCCTGGGCCTGGGGAAAGTTTCGCTGCACCTGTGCCCTCTCTCTACTAGATCCCAGAGGCAAACCCTCACGCTCGAAGGCCCGTGTTGATGGGCTGACAGTTGTGCTCATGAGCACTTATTTTCAGTCCCAAATCTCCATAAACTCTGCTCTAAAAACCCAAGGTGGCGAACACACGCCGCTTTGTGTCTTTGCACAACTTTTGCATCATCTTCACAACAGAAGCTTAAAATTATATTTTAGCTAGCAAAGCATTTATAATGAACTGTTGGGGGCATTTGCTTTAATTAGGCGATCTGTTTCTGGATAATCTTAGAACATGGTAAAATGAATGCGAATCTCTTTGTTAATGAGAGAAAGCTATTTCAACACTTTAGAAACGCTTTTGAAAGCTCCACCCACTTTTCTTCCCCGTTCAAGTGTCAGGTAACTCCAGCTGGTTTACTTGTTTCATTAAAAAGGATGGAAAAAGATGTGCTAAAGAGTCCATGCCATTTAGATGCACAAGAAAAAATAAAATTTACATTAGTGTGCATAAATGGTAACCAATGTGCAAAAGGTGCAAGACAGGTAGCATTTGATTACAGTAGGGCTCTTTGACAGTGTGCAGACTGCGCTTGAGGGTATGCAAGGAAATGGACGTAGAGAAGCTCTTCTTGTCTGTTTAGGGCAATGTAGAGGAGCCGCCGTGACAGCATTTCCTTCGTGTTGAGATGTGTGCTTAAATTTCATATCATTTTCACTGATCCAGAAACAGATTTTTTTTTTTTGGTAGAGAAAAATGAATTAAGTATGTCTAATACTATATATCACTTAAAAATAATTTGAAATGTGTTTTTTCACTACAGAAATAGAGAGAGAGAGAGGGCACTGGAGAGCTCTTTAAGGACATTTAGCAAACATTTAAAGCTCCTTGGCGGTACATTTACACTGCTGTTTTATTTGCACGTCATTTGTAAATTAAAAGGATTTTAAAATTACTTTCCCTATATTGATGTAAAAGAAAACAAATTGTTATTGGTTTTCTATCTCGAATAGAATGATGCTACAAAATACCTTGAAAAATAATATTGATTCTACTTGGGTTTAGTGAGTGAATTGAATGGGCAGAAAGCTTGAGCTGCACAAATATTCTTTTTTAGTTCATCTGTAGCTACATAGGGTAGGCAAGGTTTCATAGCCACATTAAAGACAAGTCTTCCTCAATCTTGACTTAACTATCTCATGAAAATTCACATTTGGATATTACTGTCCATGGAATAAACCCAAATTCCTTAACCTGGCTTTCAAAACCTTCCATAATCTGGTCCCATTTTTCGACTCCAACGAAAACGCCCTGTAGGCCCAACCTCAACACGTTCTCAGCTCCAGCTGCGGGCTTCATACGGTGTCGGCTGTGGGGAATGTGGAGGGAGATTAGACACCGCAGCTGCTCTCCCGGACCTTAACGGCCAGTCTTTCAAGCAGCACTGACACGGCTTTTTTCATTCCTGTCTTTCAGTGTGTGCTTCTATTACTCATTCCTTCTAAAACCCTGTTCCTAGACTCCTCTGCATGCCCATATGCCACCTTTCACTGAAGTAGATTAAGTAACCTGGTCTCATTTACGAAGGCTTCCCCAAGGATGTAGCCACCGGGTTTCTCCACCCGTACATGTACTTACCGTGAAGGTAGGGGTTACAGTTTATATATTTGTTAATGTATCCTTTTCAGCAACTCATTCGAATTTTGGCATTTGGGAGAAGGGATTGGCCAAAGTTTAGATCAGATCATAATGAACATATGAGTTAAGAACCAATTAATATTCTACTTTAAGATTTTGGAGGCCAACTTAAGCAATAAAATTTTTCAAAGGTATTTAGGTCCTTGAAGCATAATTATTGGGAGTTGGTAAGTGTGTATTGAACATAGTTCTACCAACAATTTGCATTTACTGATTTACAGTGACCATCCATGAAGGTGGCATATACATGTCTCTTTTTCCTGTCACCCCACCTTATCCATAATTTTTTAAACTCTTAGTAATAAAGAAACATGAGCTCTGTAAAGATAAACCCTAATTTGTACTGGACCCCAGTATGTGAACTGCACCTAGGAAAATCCCAGGTTGCCCAAGCAGAGGTAATGTTATGATGTTCATTGCCTGAGAATAGGGTTGAAAATGTACTTAGAAGGCATATGGAAGAATGATTAAAGAGAACAGTAGAAAAGGCACAATTCTTGACATTTAGAATGAGCTCAATTATGCTTGCTGAATCATATCTCATTAATTTCTATCAGGTTTTAAGTACAGTCCATTTAAGAAAATAAAGTTGAAATTCAAATAGAAAACAAACTATTCCTTTTCCCTCTTGAAGGCTTTGAATTTTTAATACAAATCTCCTAAGGATGACAGAAAATAACATATTTTGCAAATCCGCATTTCAATATAGTATCTTTATAAGTTATTTAGTTAGTACACTTTGTTATTTCAGGTCTGTGTTTTTCCTTCTTTTTAAATTATATTTTATTGATTAGGCAGTTACAGTTGTCCCAGTTTTTCCCCCCCCCTTTCCTCCCTCCACCAGCACCCACCACTCCCTCAGGGAATCACTACACCATTGTTCGTGTCCATGGGTCCTGTGTACAAGTTCTCTGGCTAGTCCATTTCTTATGCTTTACATCCCTGTGGCTATGCTGTAACTACCTATTTGTACTTCTTAATCCCCTCAACTTCTACCTATTTGCCTACAATCCCCTCCCATCTGGCAACAATCAAAACCCTCTCTGTATCCATGATTGTCTCTGTTCTTCTTATTTGCTTAGTGAGTTTTTAGAGTCAATTATTGATAGGTATGCGTTTATTGCCATTTTATTGTTCATAGTTTTGATCTTCTCCTTTTTTTAAAATAAATAAGTCCCTTTAACATTTCATAATAATGGTTTGCTGATGATGAACTCCTTTAGTTTTTTCTTATCTCAGAAGTTGTTTATCTGTCCTTTGATTCTAAATGAGAGTTTTGTTGTATAGAGTAATCTTGGCTGTAGGTCCCTGCTTTTCATGACTTGGAATATTTCTTGCCAATCCATTTAGCCTGAGAAGTTTATTTTGAGAAATCAGCTGACAGTCTCATGGGAACTGCTGAATTTAAGATTTTCTCTTTAACTCTTGGCATTTTCATTATGATGTGCCTTAGTGTGGGCCTCTTTGCATCCATTTTTGGGGGGACTCTTTGTTTCCTGGGCTTCCATGTCTATTTCCTTCACCAAATTAGGGAAGTTTTCTTTCATTGTTTTTTCAAATAGATTTCCAATTTCTTGCCCTTTCTCCTCCTTCTGGCACCTCTCCGATGCACATGTTGGACCTCTTGAAGTTGTCCCAGAGGCTGCTTATACTCTCCTCACTTTTTTTTGGATTCTTTTTTCTTCTAGTTATTCTGATTGTTTGTTTTTTGCTCCCTTATGTTCCAAATCATGATTTGATTCTTGTCCTTAGTCATTCTACTGTTGTTTCCCTGTAAATTGTTCTTTAAATTCTATTAGTGTATCTTTCATTTCTGACTGGCACTGTGTTACACTGTAAAGGTCCTCACTGAGTTCCTTGAGCATCCTTATAACCAGTATTTTAAACTCTGCATCTGATAGATTGCTTATCTCCATTTCATTTAGTTCTTTTTCTGGAGTTTTCATCTATCCTTTCATTTAGGCCATGTTTCTTGGTATCCCTGTTTTGGCAGCCTCCCTGTGTTTGTTTCTACGTATTAGGTAGAGCTGCTATTACTCTCTGTCTTGATACTATGGCCTAATGTAGTAGGTGTCCTATAGGGTCCAGTGGCACAGCCTCCCCTGGGTACTCAAGGTGTACCCTTTGTGTGGGCTGAGAGCACCCTCCTTTTGCAGTTGAGCCTTGGTTGCTGCTGGCAGCTCAATGGGAGGGATTTACCCAGCCAGTCAGCTGCAAGGATTGGCGGTGATCACTGACCATTAACCTCTACCCTCCATGGAGAACCAACTATGTGGGGGCAGGGTGGTGGTTGTCTGATGTGGTCTGCAGCTGTCCACTGGGTGTGTAGGTCCCTGGGATTTCTTGGGTGGTGCAGGCCAAGGTCAGCCCTCACCTGTGTTTTGCCCCAGGCCACCCTGCCTGAGCTGTAAAGGAATCTGAGACGGCTGCTACTTGTGCTGGGCATGGAGATTCCCAGGTGAAACCAAGCTGCGATTCTAGGCTGGCTGCTAGTGCCATTCCTGGGTACACTTAGCAAGAGGTTCAGAGGGCTGGGGGCTCACTGAAGCCAGCTCTTACTTGTTTGAAAAGATTTAGGAAGTTGTGCAACATGAGCCAAGACCAGCCATTCATATGGAAAAGCCACTGTTAACAGCTGTAAGCTGGGTGAGATGGAGCCTCAGGGGATCTCCAGGGCAGGGCAGTGTTAGCCAAGTTGATGGAATCTCAGATATGGCACCTGCCTGCCAGCTCTGTGGCTCAATGGGGTGAGGGTTCAGAAAAGGGACAATGGCCTCTGCCTGCCTTTCTGTTTGGGAGGAAGCTGTCCCTGAGCTCTCACCTTGATGCCAGACACTTCAGTTCCTTCCTGTGTGCCACGGGTGCCTTTCTAGCGGCTGCTCTGGTGCTGGAGCTCAGAAGGAGTGAGTCTAAATCTGTGTGTGGGTTCTTTAAGAGGAACTGCTTGGGACTCCAGAAGTTTCTTCCACTGATTCAATCCCTGATTCTTTTTGCAGCCAGGAGTGATGGGGACTTATCATCCTGGTGCTGGAACCATGGGCTGGGGGGCCTGTTGTGCGGCTGCAACTCCTTGCTCCTGAGATATCCCTCCCTAATTTTTTGATGTGACACCAGCCCGTTCCATGTCTCCACCCCTCCTACCAGTCTGGATGGATGTGGTTTCTTTAATTCCGTAGTTGTCAGACTTCCATTCAACTTGATTTCTGATGGTTCTGAGTGATGGTTGTTCCATAATTTAGTTGTAATTTTGATGTCGTGTTTTTCCAGAATACCACATCCTAGCCCCTGCCAGCTCTTTGCTTTGCACTATTACTTTAATGATTATGGAAGATTTTTCACAGCCAGATTATATGCCTAGAAATGCAAACATTTTAGAGGCTGGCTATATGAACTAACCAGGTGGCTGATGGACATTCAGTGTTTGTGGAAAGTCTCCGTGGCAGCCACTGCTCCCTATGATTAATTAGTCTGTCACAACAGGAAATACTCTCAGTGTGAACAGAAGTTGGCAGCAACATTTTGAGGAGAAAAAAAAAAGATTGTACATTGAAAATGTTTTCCAGGCTTTGAAATGACAATGCCAGGTTTTACCTCAGGTGATTCTAAAGTTGTTCTTTCTCTGTGAGTAGAAATGTTGTACAAGTAGTGTCAAATATACTATGTGATCAAGACCTACTTAGAAATGCTTAAGGCATGGAAACTTGTATTCAGATTTTTCTGCCTGTGCCTGCCTGCCTGTTTTTCTGTCTATCCATTTATCTATCTATCTATCTAAAACAATTCAACAGCATTGGGGGGGTCACATGACAATACACAAAGTAATAAAATATAAACAATGAAAGTGGTATCTTTTTGGACTTGGCAACACTATTTACAACACAAACCATACAGGAGATACCTGTGTGTAGTATACAATTAGCGCATTAAATATTACAACTTGTATAGGAACAAGGTGCCGGCCAAAATAAGATTTGATTGTGCAAATGGTGATAAAGATAGGTAACATATTTCTAGAATACATTTTAGAAATAATAAGGGGGGAAATGCTGGAAAAGAAAATGAGCAATACCTTCTCTAACCTTACTCTCAGACATGGTGAGAACATATTTTCTGCTAACAATCTTCTACCACCAAGGGATAAGAACAGAAATCTTTCTCAGGACAATCTCTATTATTCCCTACACATTTCCCTACAAATTTCTCTCAAGGGTCCTCATGATAAGCAAATTTGTAATATACTGAGCAGCATCTCCAACCACAGGCTTCCTGCTTTGGCAACGACCAATTCCATGGGGCAGGTGGGCACCCAGTTAGGAAAGGTGCACACAGGTGCGCTACCTGTCCGAGGAAGACCCGTACCCAGAAACTGCTTCTTTGTTTTCAATGCATTCACCCCCGTCTGAAACAATCTGATTTATGGATTTAATTTTTTGTTTATCACCTGCCTCTCTCCACCAGAATGTGAGCTACACGAGGAAAGAATATTGTTTCTCTTCTTCACTACTCTCTGCTGTCTCCTACAGCAGTAACTGACACATAGTAGGTGTTCAATACATATTTGGTGAAGAAGGAGTATGAATAAATACATTAATTAATGAAGTGGTTATATTTAGATATTATGGACAGTAGCATATTAACTTTTTTGTGTAATTAGGACCAAGTTATGGCCAGTACATGTTTTTTCAAAAGTGAACTCGAGTGAATAGAATAAGAAAAATCAAGCAATCATCAACCATCATCATCACTGCATGAAAGAAAAGGAAGTATTTTAACACAGAAATAGCAAGAATAATTTCAAAATTAAAAAAACACAGAATAACAAACTGGCCAGTTAAATAAAGTCATGTTTCAGGGTAACTCACTTCACGGTTCCTATATTGGTTATTGCATCATGGACCTACGAAAAATACAACACAGCCCTGCGCCACGCGACTACTGGGCTTCAGAGAGGCAGCTATCAAAAGCAGCTTTCTATAATGATACATGGAGGTAGCAGGAATAACTGCTAATAATTGTCATTTTTATCACGAGCTCATATGTTCCTCCTGAGCCTCAGACTACTGAGTTAGTCTAACAATAAAATGTCAAAATATATAAGCGGTCAACAACGCTGGGTAAGCAATTTTAGGGTCAGGGCTTTGTCCCTGCCCCGTCCCCCCACCTTTTTCATTGCCAAAGTCCTTCCCGCTGAGTGACTTTTCTCTGAGGCCCAGCACATGCCTTCAGCATCCTTTGCTCTCCCACATAGAGGGTTACTGATGGAGTGCACCTTCCCACTGTTTGGGGTGAACTCTTCTTGTTTCAGCGGAGACGGCTGGAACTATTCTATTGATAGTGTTTGTTTTTATAGCCTTATTGACAGAGTACTACTGAGCATAAGGGGATAGGACTGCTGTTCCCTCATTCTATGTAAGGTTTATGCAACTTCAGAATTTTATATGAGAACTCTGGATGTTGTAACATTCAGATATAGACTTGGCCAGGAAACATCAAGTAACACATAGACTAATTATAGGCAAAACAGTAATGTTGTAAATCTGGAAATGCCAGAAACCTGTGAGAGATAGGGAGACAATTGAGTAGGCCCCTGAATGACAGAAGCTTCAAAAGTTACTTTAATTTCCCTCTTCATAGACCAGAATATTTTTCATGTAAAGCTGGTTTTTCTAATATATTAGGAGAAGAGGGAGACTTACTCAGCTAAGGTTCCTCATCTGGACCGCAGAACACGGAAGAACATCTTTCAGTGATTATTTTCTGAAATCTCACAGGGAAGCTACATCAGTAGCACCATTCTGGATGCAGAGGTGTTGAGTGATTTCATTACTTGCAACATATACTTCAAGACATAAGGCTTAATTTCCTCCAGGATCTGGTCCGGAAGGCGAGGACATAGTAGACTAAGTTGAGCCATGATTACGTAAGTTCTAGGAGCAGAAATGCACTCTTACGCTTTTGTGAGAGTTCCTGTTTATGCAGCTAGTGTATGCTCTTTTCTGCTAATGTGTTTGTGGCAGCTTTCAGGAGGAAAATTAATTTTCCTAATTGATTGTGCACCAGAGTCATGTTAATCTTCACTCCATTTTCGCAGGTCCCTGGTACTGCAAACAGCGTGCGGATGCTCCTGGACGTTTGCACCCTGCCTGATCCACAGAGACTCATTCATCAACTCAACAAATAGACACTGGGCCAACACATGTATTAAATAACTGCACATGTGGCAGATGTCGGTGAAATACTTGTAAATGTGATGCATATAACCCTTGCACCACAGTTTAGAACGTCTAAGTCTAGCAAGCCCAACACCCAAGTCATCTCTTATTTCCTTTCACTTTCCCCTTGCAAACTTGCTTTATCTATATTCATGATCATGCTATTTATATGACATTGCATTTAACAAAAGAGAATCCTCCCTTTCTTGCATTCTCCATAGATAGCTGGACTGCCAGTTCCGTTGCTCCTTTTCCGTTGGTATCTTTTCTCGTTCTTTGCTGAGGGTTAGTTTAAATCCTTTTAACTTCTAATCTGGGTTATTTTAAAACCCTCTGGTCTATTTGCTTGCCCGGGTGCCTCCCTCTACGAGAATACTTATTCCTGAGCATAGGTTTGCTTATTCCATTCCTCATTTTAAAAACCTTCAGTTCTTGCTCATTGCCTGCAGGGTGAAATCCTAATGTCCTGTGAAGATGTAGATCTGGATTCATTTGTCCCTGCTCCTGTCTGCTCCCTCTCCACATTTCCAGACCTGGCACGCTGTCTGTGCATTTCCTCCAGCCATCCTGCTTTCTCTGACCTCTGCTGCTCCTTCCATCCACGATGCTCAGTCCACAAATGAGAAGGTTCCTCCTACTCAGCTCCCAGAACTCAAGCTAGGTGTCGCTTTTTCCTTCAGACAGAAATTTTTGGACAGATTCCTATACCTTAAGCTGTGCTTTTTATCTTATGCTGCTAATGCATTGGATTGTCATTGATCTGCATCTCTACTTGTTTCTTGAAGAAATACTGATTATAGGACATAGTGACTAGCATATAAAGTGTCAATAAAGCTTGTGAAATAATAAACATCAAAGCATGAACTGTTAATATTTAGTTGATAATTATATTAGTTATAACATAATATATAATGTTAATGACTAGTACATAATAGATCGAAAATAATTTTATGTCAATAGATCAATTAGGAAGATATCAATATGGAACAGGGAAGCAAATGATGCATGAGAAACAGAACATTTTGTCTATATGCATGTATGGGTATATGGTTATCTTGACATACATTATAGAAGCCCTACAAAGCCCTGAGCGAGGGACTAGAGTTAAAAAGTTTAAAAAGATTCAGTCCAGTAGGCAAGTGCACATGATTTTATTGTAATAAACTTAATAAAAAGGCAGAGATAGGCTAAGAATGCTACCAGAGAGAGGAGGGAGCCCATGGGCCAGCGCAGAGGTTCCCAATAGGCTTGCTGACGGAGTCAACTTGCAGAGCAGTTCAAAGCAGACAAGTTAAGGGGAAGAGTAAAAAGATTTTGTCACGTGTGAGAACGTTACCAGCTCTCAGCTTTGACCTTAAAATCTCTCTAGATAATTTCACTGGAAAATGATATTTTTTAGAGTTATCCTAGACCTTGAGAGAATGGGATGTTGAAAGTTAGGGCCTGTAGCTCTGAGCACACCACCCTATGGCAAATATTTACTAAAGGGATATGTAGACATAAGTGAACATGCTGATGGAGAGTTGGGGTATGGCAACAAACGACTGCTGGGTTTGCGCCTGCATCTACTTTGCCAACGCAAGCCTGGCATTATACACATAAACACACACACATAAATACCTGCGTATACCATCATTTACTAGTTCCAACTTCCCTACAAAGTGAGTATTATTTTTTTTTTATAGATTGCTGCACTCAGCTAATAGAATTTGATTAACCTGGTTTACACTAAGTAACCAGTTGTAATAGGACCTTCATTTGAGCTTCACTGTGTATGAGGTCCCCTTGCCCCACTCGGCCACCCTGACAGACGTGGTATGGGTTCATTAAACTGTTACTCATAAAGAAAAGAGACCATTTTAATCCACTGTAAGTCCTTTCTTTCCCAAAAAACATTCTTGAAATGTCTTAGAGGTAGAAGGCCACACTCAAATAAATTGCTGTAAAGATGGAAATTAAAAGGAACTGAACACCAATAAATTTAGTTGATCGCGAAGCCGGAGCCAAGCGGTCCAGAGCGCAGCTCCAAAGGGACTTAGCATCTGTGCACCGAAACGCTTGTTTTAACAAGTCCAACTGTGTTTCCCAACTCTGCCAGTCCTTCGCCTTGGCTCATGCAGAATCCAGTTCACAGAATACATCACACGGCAGCCTTCTTGCTGAGAGGAGCTGAATGCTGCTTTATTTTCCCAGCCGGGAGCTGGTATTTCATCATGAACCAGGCATATTAAATGGCTGTGCACACGGAAAGACCACAATGCTGGCCACATGGCAGCCTCTGGGTGCAGAAGAGGAAAGACCTGCAAATCAAACTGTTGAGTCTGTCAACCACTTGATGGCGCAGTCATTAGCTGCGAGAGATGGAGATTTCTTTATCTCTCCTAAGTGTTCTTCCTCCCTTCCTGGGCCCCATAAAAGTGATGGGTCCATTTCAAGTTGAAAAAACAATCTAGGTCAACTTTCAATCCATCACTCTCTAAGTGAGACTTCTGGAAGTTTCTATCCTTAACAGAGGGAAAAAAAACTACTTTAAAAATCAGTTTTCCAAGGTCACATTTAGGTCATACGTTCCTTCAGGATGAGCTGGGCTGCCTTCCGACAGGGAGCAAGGGGTTTCCTGAGACAAAGGAACCCCCGCTTCTCCACAGCATTTCTTTTCTTCAATTTGCCATTTGCAGCCCAGCTGCTACTTGGCATACTACAGCTCCATTCTTAGAGCTCAACTCAAAAGTTACTTCACTCATCTATCCAAGAAATTCGTATTATGGCCTAACAGGTGTCAGGGGTCAGTCTAGGTGGTGCAGGTGTACGACGAGCTCCTTTCCCTCACGGAACTCACCTTCTAGAGGATATAGAAAATCTCAACTCACTAAACTCAAATAATGGCAACGGCTATAAGAAAATAAGACCAGGCAGCGTGTCTGAGTGATAGTGCCTGCCGAGAACATGATAGTCAAAGGATTATTGATGTTTCAGGACTCATGCTTGTTTATTTAATGATTTGATTTTGTTTGAAAGGTTTTCTTCTCCCCAGTTCGAAACATGCAGCATTCTGAAGCTCTGCTTTCCACAGCAAGTTTTTCACTGGCCTCCGTTCACAACCACATCCTCTCTCCCCACTGCTGTTTTAGCAAATTCGAGTCCAATTCCTTGCAATTTTGGCAATGCCTTCCGAGTTCCTAATGAGGACCTTCTGTAAGAAGGCACATCCCCTGCTTTGGGCCCCCTGGCAGAGTCAGGCCTCCGAGCATCATCTTTTTTCACGGAATCATCACTTCTGTCTTTTTGGTGGAGTTCCTCCATTTCCCGCTCCCTGGCCACTCAGGGCCTTGGGCGTCTGTTCAAGCACAAGCCGGCCAACAGCCTAGCAAATGCAAAGAGCTGAACATTAAATCCAAGGTGTCTTTCCAGACTGTTGTCTTCTGGGCTGGAAATGAAATCTCACACTCCCCGATGCCACTTGCTTGTTTCACGGTCGCTCCTGTATCCCTGTAGGCTTCCCGCTCAGGGGCCGGTGGGAATTGTATGTGTTCTTTGGATTCTCCAAGTCCTAGGACGTAGACATTCTAAAAACGATGCATTTCATTTGGAAGGGTATCCCACATAAACCATTTTACTGGCTCTTTTCAGCTTTCAGTTACTAAGGTATCTATCTTTTGGCTTCTTATTCATGGTCCCGGAGGGAAAAAAATCTCACAATTGTTACCTGAAAATGTCGCCAACACCACTTATCACCAGCATCTCGCTTTTCACAGTTTTAGTGACAAAGGGGCTTGGTTCAAAGATGTTCCAAAGATGTTGATTTTTTTTTTTCGTTAAAAAAATACATATACTCCAGCAAACCTGCAAGGTTCGCGTCTACACCCACACAAAAACATGGTCATTATGCCAAGCGAGTGACTCAGGGAGGCTCGCAAACCAGAAATGACCTCGGGTTTGTTCAGCAACACTACATGTTTCTCTGGTCCTTAAGGTATCGGGCACCATCAGTTCCCAGCCTTCTGAGATAAACTATTTTTATTGCTTTGGGAAGACATACAAAAGGCAAATTTAAGTTTTTAAACAATTACATGGTTACGGAACTTGATAACACCGAAGGTTTTAGACAGCTGTAAACTTCTATTGGATAAAGTTCAGATTTTGAGGGGAGGGGTTATGATTAAGTTTTAAAGTTTACTTTGT
Source organism: Pteronotus mesoamericanus (assembly GCF_021234165.1). Classification (NCBI taxonomy): domain Eukaryota; kingdom Metazoa; phylum Chordata; class Mammalia; order Chiroptera; family Mormoopidae; genus Pteronotus; species Pteronotus mesoamericanus. Next base: position 1,309,141 of record NW_026555123.1, read on the forward strand.
TGATTGTTCAAGCAAGAATATATTCTGCAATAAAAGCCCAGGATGCAATATGACACTTCCAGAATGTATTTGCTCAAGTATAGTCACCTCCCCTAATTTAGCTTGCCTGAAATTTTCCCTGTAAGATAGCCTGTCCAGAACACAAGCACCGTGAAGTCCTATAATATGTACTACTCTTTGCTGTAACATCTTCTTGTCCTTCCACAGCAGATCTTATTACAGCTCAAGGAGACTGATTCTCATAAGAAAATTAATCTCCATCTACAGTATAACATCTCGGTAATGCTGCATCACACAATGCCAGGAAGCCATCAGGCACCTTTGTGTTTAATTTAACCCAAGCAGAAGTCCAATCAGAAAACTCAGGCTCCAGGATGATCAGCAGGCTTGGCTGAAGTCCCTTCTTCGCACTGAACTCTGCAGTTGTAGCAGAGCACCCCGGTACGAAAGGCACCAAAGTCAAAAAATAAACTGCACCAGGTCCGAGAGTCTCAGAAACTAGGAGTCAATTTTTGCCTAGATCACTTTCTTTCTAATTAGAGAGCAAAAGAATGGGGGTATATAGAAGACAAGACATGAAAGTACTGCTTTAGTTCCCCCCTCACTGGAACATTTATAATGATAGTAATAATGATACCTTTACCTGCTTATATTGCTTCTTTAAAAAGATAACCTACTAGAAATTTCAAGTCTAAACATTTATTTTGTATCCTCTCTTCCAACTTATAAAAATACATGTACAGAAATGTATATTATGCATATAAAATGACTTCGGTATTTAATAAGTATTGTTCCAATATTTCTAGTCTCTTGTTGAGGCAATAAGCGTTAGTGGTTGCTCTATAGTTACAAATATCTGAGAAACTCCAAGAAAATGAGAACTCTTTAATGTGCTCATTTTGAGCCCTCACAACAAGAGGATAAATAGGCACTGAATTAATAAGTAAACCACTGTATTGTGCAACGAATTCAATTAAGACGTCAAGTGCTGTTTCTTTAAAGAGTCTGGTATGTATTAGGCTTTAAGGAACGTTCTCATTCATATCCAGTATAAACATGTGAGTGGGAGGGGCTGTTAACTGACTTCTCAGCATGAAGAATATTTAGACCCATCTTTGGAACCTTCTATGCCTTTCTTTGGGGCACACATACATATTCCAGCAAAGAGAAACACTCATTATGTGCCATTAAAATGTAGGTGTGTTGTTAATGTGTATCTCTTGTGACACACAGTATGTGGAACAAGGAAACTTTTTAAATACTTCTGATGTTTTAAGTTTGCTGAGGATATTTCAGCATTTAGATAAATGTATTACACCCGGCAAAATAGGTGATGAAAATGCAATTTAAAGTGACTACACTATTTCTACTTCATTATCTTTTTGATGAACTATTCTGACTGGTAATTTCACTCTTCCCTGCAAAGTAAATTCAACCATGGAGACAGATGTGTCTCTGTGGAAAATAGATAGGTCAAAAGAGCCACAATTCACTGGAGCATTAGTAAATTCAGGTTATTTAGCAATAAGCTGGAAACAATTTATGTGTGTGTATGTATGTGTGTGTTTTATGTGTACAGTGTGCCTCATCATTCATTCTAAGAGGAAAGAATTGTTATTTTCTGAAACACTATGAAGTAACATTACTGGTAACAACTTACAAAACATGTACTTGTCACCAGATGAAGAGCAGTGGCCGAAAGTGAAGGTCTATCCTTGTCACCGCCGGTCTCTGTGTCCTATGCATCTCTCAGGCACCTTGTTTGTACCAGGGAGTGAGAATGGATTAGATCCGTCCTAACTCTTAATTTTACAAAAATGTTTCTGAATAATTAAGCTCTTAAAAATATATGTTTGCTCTTCCATTTCAATTCTAACGCATTTGGAAAACTGATATTGAAAATAGTAGAGTATATATTTTAGTAGCTATTTTAATCTCACATGGAGTTATAGGATATATGTGAAATCATTTAGTACAATGTCCGGCACATTATGAATAAGTTATTTGGAGAACTTGGATAATCCTACAGTATTATTTCTTGGGTGGGGGGTGTATATTTCCACATCCATGCTCCTGTACATAGAGTGAGGAAATAAGACTTTTCAGAGATGAGGTCATCCTCAATTTAAAAACCTTTCAAGATTATTTATTCCACCCCACCCCCACCATTCACATCCATCGACAGAGTGGATTTCATTGCTCGTGGACTCAGACTAACACTGACACAGGCGAGGACCCGCGTGGACCATCACGTTCTCCAGGCTGACGGCCTTGACCTGAGCGTTGACTCCGTAGTGCTCCGGGACAGCGCATCCGCGTCCCTGCTGCTCCCCACGGCGCCAGCCCGCCGCCTAGTGACCGCCCCACATCACAGCAGGCCGAGGCTCCAGGGGCGATGCTGAGCATTTTGGGCACGCTGAGAGCTTTTTGTCCTCCAGGCAAGTCCAGGGAGGTAGGAACTGACACCCTGATTTGACAGACTTGGAAATGGGCTTGGACATCGGTGACTTTCTCAGGGCCCAAGAGCATCCCGAGATCTGACTCTGAAACATGCCCTGAAGTCATGCCCTGAAACAGTGTCCTGTCACAGGTCAAAGAGCTTCCCAACCAGACCTGGACGCTTCCTGTTTTGTTTTGTTTTGTTTTCACTACCTGCCAGAAAAAGAGCTGTAGTTCATTGTTATCCACCAGAACATGAATCATCACAAACACCACTTGCCCCCGTTTCTCTTTTAAAATCGAGGGTCTTGTCCTAGAAAACATCCTCAATTCTAATATTACAAATATAATATACAGGCTTCCTTCAAAAACAACGTGGTCTCTGGAACAGGCAAGAAGACATTGCAGATGCTCGGAAAGCTATAAAAACAAGCAAGCCAGCAAACAGGATACGCACCCAGGAGTCCCATTCTATTAGGATCATGGAGCTGGAAGGCTGGAGGAAAGATTCTGTCCTGATAATCACTTTACAGACGATGCTCCAAGCCCCTCGGTGCTCACCAAGTTGCCTGGGGACATGCGTTTGGGTCTTATTGGCAGACATGGCACTAGAACCCTGCTCTGTGGATGCTGCGTACTCAGCTGTGTCCTGCTGCTTCCTAATCGTTTCATGGTTTCGCTCCTAAAGATAGAATCTGATGGTTTAATTTGCAATATCATGAGCGGAGAACATCCAGCAACAGCATATGTGAGGCTCCTTGGCATGACCTTTCTGACTGCACGGGGGGCACAGTTTAACAGGGGAGATCTCCGGTGCTGTCACATGGTTTTAGCAACGTGTAACTTCAACTGGAAGGGAAGGTCTAAATTTAAGAGTAAGTAAAACCTGGGCCCAGAATAAAAAGCCTCCATTATTAGCAGCAGCGGAAGGCCACATGGAAAAGGAGCAAGCAAGAGACAGAGTTGAAACGAGGACACATTGAGGAAGCAGCCATCTGTCCCCAGCAGCGATGCACATAAAGTAACCACGGGACGCTGCCGCCTTCCAAATGAACCTGTTCAGAGTGCGTTCCTCAGATCACAAACAGTATGTGCTGGCGCATTTATCACACAAGACCTTAACGACGTTGTAATGTTTTAAATGCAAGTCCTACACTGTGATAAAGAGCCCACGTTTCATCTGCATACCTGCGAACTATTCGGTAGGATACAAAGGCGATTGTGAGAATGTCGAAAAAAAATTTTAATTTCTTCCAAATGTATACTTAACGCCTCAAGATGATACTTATTATCACCGCAGAAAGACAGTCTTGCTTTACCTCACCTCACTCTGGGCTGATAGCATAGAAGAGCAAAAATGAGAGAAGGAGGTAGTGTTAAAAATAAAAATTTGAAGGCCAGTTTCTCTATGCGTCCCTGTATTTGTGCACTTGGTTGAAGTGTGCATAGCCAGAAACATACTTGGAAACTCCCCCAGACTCCACAAATACAATGAAGTATGATTATGGTCCTTCAAGAAGGCCTCCAGCCGAATAATGATTTGCACAACTTTCATCAGAGAACTCAGGGCAGCTTACTGACAAGCGCTCACGCCTCGCGCCGGCTGTGGGGGAGCAGGGGTGGCCTGCTGACGGGGGCGACAGGACTGTGTCGGCGGCGCTGGACCGAGGCTCTGAGAGCCAAGGGCGAGGCTGGGAAGGAAACGACAGGAGCTGCCAGGGAAGGAACCGGAAAGGAACCTTGCTCTGCTTTTCAGCAACAAGGAAGGTTCGACCAAAACGCTTAGTCTAACGATCTGGTTCACATTTATGCACTTCGATTAAGACCTCGTAGGAGAAACAAAAAGAGTAGACAGTTTAAGCTGGGAAATGGAATAAAAAGATACAGAGACATCATTTATTGTAAGTTTGCTAGTTGACTTAAGGGTATGAAGTGCGAATCAGTTAAAGATGACCCCAAAATTAGATTCAATGCCACAAATATTTATTCAATAAAAATGATGTGTCAGGGAACGAGCTCAGGGCGAGGACACACATGCAATCGTACAATGATCTTCTCTAAGTTTTCAGCATAATAGGAATCTTTTAGTCCTGTCTTTCTTGGGTATCCCTTTATAAATGGTGCAAATAAAGCACAAAGAAGAACTGGAGATGGAACGACAACAAGGAAAAAGAGTGTCAGTAACTACATAAAAGAAACAGTGGTCCTAAAGGGATGGCCTTCTTTCGGTTTAAAGAGGCCTTCATGGAAAAGCGGACCGCTCTTGTCCTGACATGTAAGGCCTATAATCGCCGCGTCCACCAGCAGGCGGGAATGAGTCCTCCAGCACGTTGGTCTCAGGGCTCCTTGGCCATCTCCCTGGGATCTGTCACTTAGGACCCCTTACTTAGCCAGCGTTTCAACGGTCGCCTCCTAGACGTCACCATCACCCGCCCGTGGCCTGACCGGCCCCACACCACCCCTTCTGGCACCTGCAGCCCAATTCATTCCGCTGCTCTCACTCTAGCAAGTACCGCGTTTTGCCGTGTATAATGCGCACCCACGTTTTTGACCCAAACTTTTAAGAAACAAGCTCTCGTTTTCATTTTTTAATTCAATCTACTTATGTATTTATATTTAGATACTTGTTTTTTGTATTATGAAGGAATTTTAGCATTTATTTTTGAATCTACTATGGTACCAGAAATTTTATGTAACACGTAATTGCAAAACCCAAGAACAGATACAAGGTATTTCAGGCACTACCCATGTATAAGGCACACCCTTATTTTTTCCTCAAAAATTTAGGCAAAAACGTGCACTTTATATACAGCAAAATACAATATTTTTTACCCCATCAGAACTTCCGGTTCATTACTCCCACTTCCTTTCCACCGTGCGCCACGTCCTCACGGGAACTGAGTGACGGTTCTTGGTCCCTCACTGGGATGACTTAGAGACACGCCATGGCCTATGTGCCCACCAGTGCTTTTTCTGGATGCCACTTGGCGCTCCGCTCCTCCGGCTCTTCACTCTAACGGTGCTGATGCTCTTTTGTTCCCAGCACCCGCCGCCTCTGCTCACACTGCAGAGACTTTGCGCTTGCTGTCCCCATGTTCTTTCCTCGTAATGTTCCGGTCTCTGCCCCACTGATCCTTCATTGCCCTGCTTTATATTTTTTCATGGCAGCTGCTACTGCTTGAAATCATTTCCTGCATTCACTTATGTTTTTGTTTATTGGACATCTCCCCAGTAGCATATACTATCCATGAATGTTAGGATTGTACCTTATTCGTGTCTGTATGATAAATACTTTGCATTCTGCCTGGGACATAGAAGATTTTCAATATCTATTTGAGGAAGAGAAAAAGGAGGAGATGAAGGAAGGAAGATAAGAAGGAAAGAAATATCATTTCCTTCATTTATGAGGTAAATGAACTTTTAGGGGTATTTGGGACTTAGCATAAAATAAAGAGTTTTTGAAAGACTGGACAATTTCCAGGAAGGAGAGATGAGAGGAACACCTTTTCAACCATTCTGGACACAGTTGCCTTGTAAAACCCTTTCACCGAGTCCAGCAATCTAAAATAGCGTTAGCCAACAGGGTAGGCACTAGCCACACTGGGGATCTTTATATGCAATCTACATTAATAAAAATAAAATGAAAAGCTTAATTCTGCATTCACACGCACACCAGCAGCTGCCCACAGCCTGTAGCTGCGTCATCGGACAGTGCTGAGCAGTGGACGTGGCTGCCGCCACAGGAAGTTCTGGCAGGCAGCACGGGTCTAGCTTCTATCGCTTAAATTCTCAACCTGTCTTATTGAGTCCCTAAGGCAGTGAGGCTAATTAAAATTAGATAAAGTGACTGAAATATTAACAATGAATTTCTCAGATAAAGGAACAGTTTTGTGTTTCATTTAGTTCGGTTTGTAATTTATCATTATTATTTGTATTGACTTCTTATCTTGAGATAAAAGACAATGAGATTAACAGAGTATAATGCCAAAGTGAACAGGAGGCTTGACTGTTTTTTCTTATTTTAGGGCTGGAGGGGAAGCAGAACAGAGAGATAGAGAGTAGAGACAAGGGAAAATATATCCATCTATCCATCCATCCATTCAGCCACCCACTCCTTGTTCAAGTTCCTACCAAGTGTCTATGATATAAATAGTTCAAGCGTTGTGCATTGGTACTGCAGGTTCAAATTGTAAGAAACTGTAGTGTCTAAGCTCAGAAAGTCCATAATCTCATAAGGAAAATTGACAACATAATAATGAAAACTGTTCAATAATAGGTTAAGGTCACAAAGAAAAAAATCGTCTGCCCAGGGAAGATTGAAAAAATAACATTTGAGCAGTATCTTAACAACTATGAGAAGCAAAGTGTCAGCATGAAGAAAAATTTTTTCTCCTAACCAGAAAGGTCAATCCCTTTGGTAAGGGATTGGTAAGGCAAACTTTGCTCGCTTACGTAAGGACTAATAGCCTTGGGGCAGGAGCAGCGTGGGTAAAGGTGTCTTAAGGGAAACATTTAAATGGAGATTAGGGAAATAGATTGAGCCAGACTGTATAGGGTTTTGAAGATTTTTGTTAAAGGATCTGGATTCTGTTATTCTTCGTAAGAAGAGCAAGGGGCACAATTTGGATGAATCTTCTTGAAAGAGGAACAGCTGCAGAGTGAATGAAAACACAGAGAACCCAGGGAGGCGAGCAGGCGTGGGAGATCTGAGCTTCAGACTCAGGGGCCCACTGCGGATTCTCAGATCACTAGCACAGAGCAACTGCAAGAAGAAGCCTGAAGAAAACATCCATCTGCGAGACGGTTTTCTCTCAGACTATTCTTATTAGTAATGTACTTGTATATGCTGCCTAAAAAGTTTTTCCTCCAGCTCTGCTTGATAGAAAACCTTGCTTTTCACCCCACTCCATAGCTATGCATACACAACGGAAAAAAAAAATCTTCCATCTGTTCTTTATTACCAGGAATTGCTTCAATAACATACACAAAGTTTATCATTACAAAAGTCAGCATCTGAACAACACAAGTAAAATGTCAATACCGAAGAGTATTGGTAATTAAAATGTAGCAATTTGTTTTCAAAAGAAAAAGAACATTTTAAAAGGTATTCAGACAATTTTGTATTCTGAAGTGAATCATAACCTGCCAGGCCTGTTTCAGCTGGCTGTAAAATCCTGTACTTTACACTAAAATAACTTTCTACTGTTTTTGATAGATATTGATTGAAGAACTGGGTAAAGGCCCATTTGTTTTTAAAATTAAGTGCATGAGTTAGAATGAGACATAAAGATAAGAGTATACTTGCCTCACAGGATTTTATGTTATTAGGTTCAATGTATGGCCTGCCTCTTTAATTATAAAAAAGCACAAACATGGTCCAGGTGAAAACTACAGGAATATAAGAAGACCAAGAATTGTGACAAGGACTTTTCCATTTTCTCCTCCTTTTCATTTCTCTTCCTCTTTTTCTATTTTATTAAGGAGAGAAGACATGATGGCTTCAAAATAAAATGTTGTCTTCATGTCCATCCGGATTTTCCTAATTGTCTCAGGCATTTGGATTTAATCCTTTGCTATACACTGACACGTTTATACGTGACTTTACGGAATCCTAGAGTGGCGAGGTCAAGGTGCAGATGGGGCCTAACATCTCTCCCACCCGTAACCTCGCTAAGCTTCAGCCTGTGCTTGCACATTATCTGGTATTTGTAGGTGGGCTACCATCTGGAAAAAGATCCGTCAGAATGGACTTAACGGTATTGAAACAAATATTTCATTAGCCTGGTGTCAGGACAGAGCAGGTGAGGAAGAGGAAGAAAGCAACGACTATCTCTGATTCATCGTGTCTCTCTGCTGCCGCCTCCTCTTCCTCATAAATACAATGGGAGCATTGAGCTAATCAAGTTGTGACTTTACCATCAAGAGCTTTCTCACACCTCCTGGAAAATCAACATCAGCTTTTGGAAACATACGATGTACTGGGGATGAAGGGACCTGTCAACTAGGGACTGGCAGGTGCTCGGTCTCTTACTAACAAATAACAGCCACCATGGCAGGGTTGGCCTGTCTGGTCTGTCAAATCTGTAGCTCTAAACTTTAAAATGCCAGGTGATCCATATCTGGTCAAATGCATTTTGGTCATAAAAATCCTAAATATGCACATTAGCTATACAGTTCCTGGCAGACTCCTGGAGGCTGGCAAAATGTGAGAGACGGTTAGGCAGCATTTAATACCAAATGATTTATAACGGCAGCCGTCGCGGGACGGAGGCTCCTTCTACTAGGCTTGCTTCGCATTACTGCACCTTCAGAAGAACTGCAGGACAGCCATTTTGCAAGAAGGGCAGTCAAGAGACTCAACTAATTAGAATACTTTGGTGTGGAAAGAAAAACGCCTGCCAAGGGGTGAGAAGATAGAGATATAACATGTTACGTTAGAAAAACAGAACATTTCTAGAAAATTATGAACTACTGAATACAAAAATACAGCATTTGAAATTTTAATGAGTTACATTAATGGCATTTGATCTTAGTGGATAATAAATTGATAATGTGATTAATAGGAGAGCCAGGCAGACCGTATGAATAGATTATAAAACAGTTTAACAAATGCATGTGTGAAAGACCCATGGCTGGCTTTGAAGAGAACTGGGTAAAGACCCATTTGTTTTTAAAATTAAGTACATGAGTTAGAATGAGACATAAAGATAAGAGTATACTTGCCTCACAGGATTTTATGTTATTAGGTTCAATGTATGGCCTGCCTCTTTAATTATAAAAAAGCTAAGAAGAGAAGCTAAGGCTTAGCTAATGTGTAACGTAAACACCCTGAGGATCAACATGCCCTCTCTTAGGAGGGAGTGAGGCACAGTGGACTAAGCACAGGTTGTGGGTTCAAGTTCACGGCTGTCTGAAACCTCGCTTTGTCCTTTTTCATCTACAGGGCCTAGGCCAGGTTGTTCATCTTCTCTGAGGCTCATTTTCCTCATATGCAAAAGGGGAGAAGTCAAGAAAGAGTCTAGGAACTGTCTCCTCCAGGCAAAACCCTACTCCACTAGTACCCAAACTCAGTGCGTCCCCATCACCTGCCTGAGCCGTGAGGACCGGTCTCAGCAGATGCCACGGGATCCCACTCAGCATCACTCTCCGCAGGAAGCCCGGACACCTGCCTGAGCTCTACTCTCCACCTGGCCCTGTGGACAGGGTTGGCGGGGGGCATCGTTTACCCTTCTTCCCTGCGCTTGTCTCCCCTGAAACATGGACTGCCGTCTGATAATGTCAGTTAGCATTTCAGCAATTTCTAGGTTTCTTTATTACGTTCTTCTTGCTAAAGTGTAAGTACCCACTAAACATAAACTCCGTGACTGGACAGTTCAGCCTGTTTCACGCCATGCTGTACCCCAGGGCTGAGAGGCGTGCCCAGCACACAGTAGGCACTCAGGGCAGGCTTGTTTTCCTGCGCTCCCCACCAGATCCAAACTGCGGAGCACCGCACGCTGTGGGCCGCGCGCCGGCCTAGCACGCTCGCTCCAAGCTCCACACAAAAGGGGGAAACAGCCACTGAAACCTCTCTGAGTTACAAAAACTACATTAATCTCACAATCTCATTCTCTGTTATTGTAGAAACAGTCAAGTTAGGCACAGAATACAAAACTCTGAATTTGATCTCTCTTTGAATGAGTCTCCTTATCTCCCTATTTTGAAGTGTGTTTTGTGCACGGATTACATTTAGTTGATTCAGACATTTTAGAAGTGGAAAGAACATTCCTCAGCAGATCCCTGGCTTTTCTGCTTAACTGTCCTCTGGACTCGCCATGCTCAGTTTACACAAATACAAAATTAGTACAATACACAGCTCTGCTCTTTAATTGCAGTTTCATATTAGATACTGAAAGAGTCATGAAGACTAAACCCCCGCATGCTAACTACCATTTATTATTAGTAGAGCCTGTCTTTCATTACCTTCCTTGGTGTCTAAATCACATAAATATCAAGTGTGTGTGTAAACACGCATTGGTTAAATTTCCCTGAAATAGAGAATACATTTTTAAAAAAGATTCCTTACTCTTTTCAGAAGGGAGGAAAACCTGATATGCAAAGTCAAGAGGGGATCCCAAAAATAAACAACATAATGACACAATTACAGACTCATCTCACTGGTAGACAGAGATACTACGATGTGTTGAAGAAATAATATGTTAGGATAAAGTAGCTTTTATCCCCCAAAATATCTTACAAACACAAGGACATTCACTAATGGAATTGCCTTTACTGGTAGTTTACCCCACATAAATCTGAAACAGCAAATATTCCAAACTTTGTATAAAAGCTTACTCATATTAGCAAGCATACTGTATAGTAAGTAAAGGCTCTTTGAATATACAAAATTTATGTCAAATGTGGAAATACATTCTTAATACATTAATAAAATGTCCAGAAATTTCTTTCTGAACTTTTCTTTTCATGTGTATCACACCCTTAACTACCACAAAAAGGTTTTACCTCCCAAGTACCTGTGCCAAACAAGGCTCATGTGATCGCCTTCTATTTTCTGCTACATAGTTTTCAATTGCTCTCTCTTCTTCATTCAAACTTTACTTCTCTGTGCTTTTCTAAAGTAGACCCCTTCATAGATTGTTAGATATTCCTAATATTCTCCTTTTTCATAGCACAATCTTCACAAAAGGCCAAGGGGCTGATGAGCAACACAGAACCAGGACAAGGAAGAAGAATGTGAAGACAGGAAAAGATGCAAACTTCAAAATGGTCCTCAATGGGTGAGAGGAAAGTCAAAGAAAATAACTTTTTGAGTTGCACGTTTTACTCAGCAATAGGTGGATAAATAAGAACCTTATGGTTATTTTGATATTCCACAAAAAACATTTAATATAATTATAAACTTGTTCTAATAAATATTTTTAGCTATTATTGAAGAAAACTTCTTAAACTCAGGTTATAAGAATAACTGTGATTATTATTATATCACAAAATGCAATTCATTGACTGGTTCTCAATTCCTATTAATTTGATTTGAATACTTTCTTTTTATCAGTACTGATTTTTAGGGGACAAGATATACTGGTTGATTATTCACTAATAAACAAGCAAACAAAAACGTGTCTGAGAACTGGGGCCTGAGCATCTTTGACTTGAAACAGCGTCTCATTGCTTGCCCTCTAACATCTGAAGGAAGACAGGTAACTGCCTATTAATGTTGGCACGAGGTGGACTGAGACCCGGCGCCTGGAAAGCCATGAGCAGTTCTATGGATTCTCAGAGTTGCGACGGACACATGGATTCTGACGGAGAAGCCTTCAAAGGAGCTGGGAAATCGTAGTCTGCAAAGGATGAATACGAAGCGAGAAGGACCCCTTAGCAAAGAGCACTGCCGGTTCCTCTCCGACGAGGAGAAAAGAGTCTCGCTTGAATTCCCTCCCATAGCATGAACCTGCAGACAGACGAAGGCAAACGTCTCGCCTTTTTCTAAAGAAAACGCTCAGCTCGTTTGGTGTTGAAGAGTAGTTAAACATGAAGCTCGACAAGGCCTGATAGGTGAAACATACCATTAGAGCCACTTTTAATAAGAATTCAAAGGTGAATTTCTCATCAGAACCAACAAAGAACATTCGGACCTCTCCAGAATTCGAATGAAGACATAATGCGAGCAACATCCCGCCGCTTCGGCCGCCTGTCTCCTTACTCACCTCCAAAGTAAGAGCCGTCGGTCAGCTTCATCTCCTTGCTGGATTTCGTGATGACCCCAGCGACGCCGTGCTGAATGAAATACATTTTTTTACCCACAGCTCCTTCTCGTATGATGTAATCTCCCGGCTGGAACACCTCAAATCTCAGCTTGCTCAGCATGGCAGTCACAAAATTAGGATCGGCATTAGCAAAAAGAGGCATAGTGGCCACCAGTTTCCGGCAGTTGAAGTTGACGATCTCCTAAAAGTGGAAGGGTAAACAAACAGTAGGAGAGGGTTTATTCATAGCAGGGAGCACACATGGACTGAAATTAAATACATATATAGCATAGCATGGCAACTGAAACTCAGAACCAAAAATACAAAAAGTCTAATAATCTACATATCTCTGCAAAGCCAGGGCTTGTTTTATTTCTGTGTTGGAATTTCGTATTTGCAGCTCCTAGTGTAGTACAGGCATATATTAAACATTCAGTTCATCATAAATAACCATAAAGAAGTCTTGACTTCTATAACTTTGCATTTTTTATTCTTTATATAAAATTAGAACTTCTAAAATGGGGAGGAATTTTAGTCTCCTTTACTTTTTTTTACGAAGAACAGAAGCTACGTCGTTTCTTATTGGCTATATTACTATTGCTCTGGGCTCCATTGTGTTGGACAATCTAACTCACACCTGCTAGCAGGGAGCAAGGGCCGCTGCCAGACAACAGCACTTTGATCTCTTCCCTTAACGTCATTACATTAGAGTGAGAACAACGGAGAGTGCAGAGTAGGGTTACTTAAAGGCGTCTCTAACTCTAACCTCTAATTCTACATTGATGTGTTTCTAGGCTAGATCAGAACGTTACCCTTTCAAAGCCTCTCCTGTTTCCACTGGAAGTCTCGGACTGGGGAGGGTCGGATCCCACCTCTCCTGACTTGCCTGTGTTGTTTCTGGGCAGGCCAAGTCCAAGTTAGGAGATCGACATGTTTAATTTCATTTTGTGGATTCTGGTCCAGATTTCACATGTCTCTGAACCAAATAGGGTTAGGGGACTGACCGCTTTTACTCTTGCAAGTCAGACATGTAACAGAATAAACAATGGGAATCTAAAATTTACCACAATGCCATTTGTCAGAAATTTCTTCTCCAATGAGCCCCCAAAAGAAAAGGGTGGGATCTGAATTTCTGACCTTGCTTGCTTCATGCAGTAGCTGAAGCAACCTCAGTGAAGACGTGGGAAGAGAGCAACACAGAAATGGAGGCATCAACAGACCCCGGGATCTGAATCCCCTGCTCTGGGGAAACAAGTGATACAAAAGTGCGGATTCCAAGACCAGGAAAGACAGTTTCTCCACTGTTGCTTCACAAAATGACCTGACATGACCCTGGGTTAGATTTTCAAAAATCCCAGCTTATACAGCAGGCCAAAAATGTGGGTCCATCGTGGGGAAGAAGATCTTTCCTCCTCAACAATGTCTCGTGAGTTTAGCAGAGCAGGGAAGCGTCTCTGATAGTGGAGCTTCATGGAGGCTTGTATTTAAAAATCAGCAGCAAGAACCAGTCAATGAAGATAGCAACAAAAATCAGAGAACAGCTTTACACGTGGCACTTGGGGCGGCAACATCCAAGCCCACGAGTTGACGCCATGGGTGGCTGTATCCAGGGCAACCTGTGGTCGGAGGTGCCTAGTGCTGAAGAAGCTGGGGTGGGCGTAGGGGGTTCTGACAAGGGGAGGCACCTCGTAAGTGCTCCGTAGACACGCGTGCCTGTGTGAGTGGGTGGAAGGAAGGAAAAAAGAAGGGAAAGAAGAAAGGAGGAGGACTAGAAGTATTACGTGGAAAAAAGTGTTTGCAAAGCTTAGTTTGCTCCAGTTGGAAGTGGTTACTTAACACTCTTGGAATGCTTGCTCCAGCATCTAACTTGAGAAAAAAAGTGTTATGTGTATAAAAAATATGCTTCTTACTATTAATACTTCTACAGAAAAACCACATGAAGATAAAAGGTGAAATGGAGTTAAAAGAAGACTAAGGTATACCATTAAAATGACTGGATTGATTGTTTGGAAGGTAATGATTCCACATGTAAAATTACATAGAAGGATGTGGTGGGGAAAACTGAAAATAGGTCAAATTGCAGAGAAAAGTGACAGTTTTCAAACAAAAATAATAAAGAGACTCCTTTCATCTATGTTCTTTAATTTGAACCGTACACATTTTTCTTTTCCTTGTTTTCTCATCTTTTATTTTTGAAGACATTTGAAAGTATATTTTACAGACAGTAAGACTGGTGTTTGCCCACGTGGCTAATTTTTCTATGATACAATGGACATTCAAGGGCGCTGGGAACACCCTGATTATAACACTGCGGAGAGAATTTCACATTATTGCTATGGCTTGAAGGAAACAACTCATTTTCTTTCCCTCGGAAATTTTTATTTCCATGAAAATACTAGCTGATTGACACTGAGTCCCAGCAAATATTTGATAGGAAAAATGTAGTAAGACAGAAACTCCTTTGCCTCTTCCTCCTTTTGCTATTTCAGGTTGCATTTCATTTGTAACTTGGCCACAATTTATGCACCGCGCTCTTCACGACAAGCACGCTGTTTCCAGTTTTAGGCTAATCAAATCAACCTGTTATGAGCATTTTGAAGTGGTTCATGCACTGCTTCCTTTTGAATATGTTGGAACTGCTAGGTAACCAGATAAGCATATATTTATTGGACTGGCCAAAAAGTTCGTTTGCTTTTTTCTGTACGATGGTTCTAGTAGCGCTTAGTTGTCTTTCACTTCACTTGAAACAATTTTGTGAGATTGTATTGTGAAAGTTGTCATATCAGTGTGTATTTAAAAAAAAAAAACTTAGCAGCCCTGGCTGGTGTGGCTCAGTGGTTTGAGTGCTGGCCTATGAATTGCCAGTTTGATTCTTGGTCAGGGCACATGCCTGGGTGGCGGGCCAGGTCACCAACAGGGAGTACGCAAGAGGCAACCACACATTGATGTTTCTCTCCTTCTCTTTCTACCTCCCTTCCCCTGTCTCTAAAAATAATAAATAAAATCTTTAAGAAAAAACAGCTTGTCAAAATCAGTGAATTTTTGTGTAGCCATTTTAAAACTGAAGATGGAAGAAAATAAGCAACATTTTCAGCATATTATGCTTTATTATTTCAAGAAAGGTAGAAATTCAAGTGAAACACAAAAAAATGATTTATACATCATACGGAGAAGGTACTGTGACTGATTATATGATGAAACGTATCAAAAGTGGTTTGTGAAGTTTCATGCTGGAGATTTCTCCCTGGACCAATGCTCCATAGTCAGACAGTCCAGTTGAAGTTGATAGCAATCAAATTGAGACATTAATTGAGTACAATCAACAATTGAATACAGTATACCATGCAGGTGTTAGCCGATATACTCAAAATATCCAAATTAATAAAGTTATTGATGAAAAATGAAAAAATGTGTCTTTTATTTTATGGCAAGAAACTAAACAGACTTTTTGGCCAACCCAATAGTTTAGTAGACACTGCCAAAATTTTCTAAAATGATTGCACATTTTCTTACAAAGCAGTAACATGTGAAGTTTCAGTAGTTGTGCCTCTCTGACAGAGTTTGATATCATAATTTTAGCCATTAGCCTCCTTAGCGGGAGGAGGAGGAAGAGGAAGAAGGAAGGTAAGAATCCTACAGAACCTCTTTGGGCGATCATGTTGGTCCCTACCGAGTCTTTCTGGCTGGTTCCCAGGCTTCTGGAAACTGCAAGTAATCGATCGTGTGGTGGTTTGGGCAGTGGTTTAATTTTACATTTGCCCAATGATTAATATTGTTATGCTCATTATTGGTCAGATAGGTGTCCTATTTGGTAAAGTGTCCAGTCAAGAGTTTTCTCTGATTTTTCCATTGTAACAGTTCTTTTTATAGTCCTGGTGTGAGTTCTTCGTTGGTAGGGATATGCATTGCAAATATCTTCTTCCATCTGTGGCTTGCCTTTCCATTCTCAAAGGTATGTTTTTCTGTGATTTTTGTTGTTGTTGTTGTTTTGTGATTTGTTTTCTAGTTTGTTTAACTCTATGACAATCAGGAAAAATGAGATTTGTTATATTTAGATTCTTTCAAGAAGGATTTATGTAACAATAAATTTGTGCTTTGGAAACATACATACTCTGAGAGACTGGGAAAATTTAAGCAGCATTGTTTGGTTATAATTAAAAAGAATGGTAATATTTTAAGGTTCCTTTTGCACTACAATTCCTTATTGGTAACTTATGTATCATTGCGTACAGTTCCATTGTATGAAATATTTATATTTCCTCCCTTCTGCATAGTACAGTTCTAAAAAGTTTTAAGCATGGTTACTATAATTGCCATTATTACAATAATGAATCATTAAGTAACCTTAACCAGACGGTGCTATTACACCGTTAAATTCTTGTGCCCAATACACACTGTACTTTACACTATGCAGAGCACTCAAGAGCTTCCTTCTAAGAACTTACATCAGATAGACATTCAAATGGCATCCAGACATACAAACATTCAAGTGGCATCCAGATATGCAGACTTCTATGTTCACATCGGAAACAATGAATGCACTAGGTCAAATCTCTGTTTGATTCCTCATCTGGCATATCCTAAAAATGAACTGCTGTTGATGTTGTCTTATTTTTCCCTCAATTCAGTAACTTGGACTAGTAACAATCAAAACAGAGTAATTGGATACAGCAGGGGTTTTTTCTTTAAGGCAGGGATAATTTTAAGAATGAACATAATAAAAATAAGAGACAATACTTTCTGAGTTTCTGCTGGGTCCCAGGTATTGCTTTAAATGTTGACAAGTATCAATTTATTTTACCCTCATAAATATCCTGTGCCTTAGTTATTATTACTACACTGTTTTGAAGAAGATAATGAATTATCTGCTCCAAACTGCACATTCACAAGAGGAAAAACCATTGCTTGTCAGGAAGCCCAGCTCCCTAATTTAGGATTTTGATAGCGTCTAAGAAGCCATTTTACCTTTGCATATATCTAGAATTATCACAGACCCTTAAGAATTTGATGTTATTCTTTTGAACTTTACACCTTTGAGAGCCTGACATAGAAGCAAGTTACTGATGTAAATTAGGAACTCAGCAGTATAGATGAATCAAATGAGTCTTGAAGAGGTTGCCATTTCACAGAAGTCAAATAACATGTTGGAATGAGCACAACATTTAAAAGTATACAGTCCACTGTTAGAGCTAATATTGTCTAACACGGTAGTCAATGGCTACATGGAATTACAAACCACTAAGAAACTGAATTTTAAATTTAATTTTAACTATTCAAGTTTAAAGTTAAAAACTGACACAATTCAGTTATGAGGAAATGTTAAATTATGTTTGGAAAAATTTGAGTAGATGGATATACTTTGTCAACTGAACACTTTATGAAATCTATATATAGATAGAGCAATTCCAAGGAAAATTTAGCATTGAAATTGAGATGTGCTATAACTGTTAAAAATATACTGGATTTTAAAGACTCAAGACAAAAAAATAAAAGAATTTAAATGATCTCATTAATGATTTATTATATTGATTGCATGTTGAAATTATAATCTGTTGGTATTTAATTAAAATGTACTAAATTTAATTTTATGTTTAATTTTTAATGTAATTCTTATGTTACATCTCATATGATTCACATGACATTTTCACTGAACAGAGAGGGGTCTGCCGCAGAACACACATGATGTCACATGTGAGGGGATTTGGCATAAAGCATTTCTAGAGTGTTTTAACGCTTCATGTTAAATGTTATTTAATGCCATTAACTAACATAATTTAATGGCATTTAATAACATAAGGTACAATTTTTTGATATTATTTATAACCTTGAAGGGAGAGGTGAAACAGACTGTGAAACTTCCATAGGTGAGTAAAATGTGGTTTAGTTTGACCCCTGACAACATTAGATTTAGATCACAAAGCTTCTAGGAAGCGTAACTCAGTATCTGGAGGTGGCTAACTAAAATTAATTGTAAGAAACCTCACTGAAAGCTGGAAGGCAATACATTAGGTATGTGAGGCAGTAACTACTAGATAAAACTAAGACATTCACATCAGCTTCCGCGGGACCGTTGTTAGGTACCCGAGGAGGGGTACCCTGTGGGCCAGCCGACGTGTCCAGAGTGCTGGGGCCTGCGGGGGCCGGTGAGCTCGGCCGGGGGTCTGATGGGGCCTCCCTGGGGAATCAGAACGCACCCAGGACGGCTCTGCAGCCCTTGCCCCTCACGGCTCTCACGGAGACAGACAGCACTCACCAGGGAAACAGCGGTCTTAATGATCTGCCAGAGGTAACATTCTTTTCCCTGGGATTCTCTAGAGGAAGACGATAAACCTGTGGACATATTTATGGTATTTCTTTCTAAAATACAGTTCACCAAGCTTCAGTAGAGATTCAGAGAATCCAAATATAAATTTTTAGGGGGATATGACTCAAAATCTCTACTTCTAACAACACATTCCAAGTTATAAGGGATGGTATGGAAACCATGGTTCATTCCTAAAATAGAGAGGGATATGGACGTTTACATTTAGTTGAAGCAGAAAGAATACATGTATATATTCAGTGTAAGACGGTTTTAAAGAACAAAATGAACTCGGTAAGTCTCTCTCTCTCTCTCTCTTTTTTCTCTCGGCTCAATCCCTAATTCCAAAACTAGCTGGCTCAGTGCCCAGAGGAAGTTACTCAGACTCCTGAAATCTTGACCTTCTTACCTGTAAAATTGAGAGAACACTAGCAACTCTATCACACATGACTGCCATGATTAAACGAAGGCCACTCAATGTTATCTATTATTAACCATCATAACTATTATAAAACAATATCTGTTTAGATCAAATTAAATGGTAGAGAACATAGATTCTATAAAATTTCAAAGAAATAAAGATTTCAATATCATTGGTAAGAGGATATGGGTCTGATTGAAAAAAAAGAAGTTGAGTTGGGGACTGGTTATTAAAGACCAAAGTTGAGGTGGGTGCAGATGTTCAGAAGGAGAAAATGACAGATATTTTCGTGGACACAGTCAATAAAATTTCCTTCTGGCCAAAGCCCAGAAATGAAATTACAGGATTCTTATAATAAAGCTGCCCTGTTGAGATGATAAATTTGGAAGGTGAATTGTAAATTACATATACAGTCTGCATTTTTTTAATAAAAAGGAAACACATGGGGGGGGGATTTAAAAATAGATTCCCTCAGCATTTCCAATTGGGTTACATCGAGCTGGTGGTTTGTTCTTCTAAACTGTAAGATGTTGACTGAATGTAGATGAAAATCAGTCCATACAAGCCCATCTTTCTGCTTTGAAATGTTTTACACATTTATCCAAACGCTGGCTTGCAAGTTAGGTACCACTCCTGTTTCCTAACCTCAGAGCATTTCCCTTGGTTTCTGTGTCCTGTAACGGAGCATTTACTGCAAGCTATTTCTTTAGTTGTGATTATCTGTCTTACTTTTTACACAGAGCTTTTATTGCAACTACTAAATAATTTAAACATCAAAAATTATGTAATAAGCTTCAAAGGTAAGAAAGAAAAGTAGGTTTACAGTTGTTTGTATGAAAAATGATACATTGATAAATAATAATACAAGAATAAGCTGTTTTGCATACTCACAACTGTAAACCTATTTTTGCCTCACCCTGTATTTATGTTGGGGAAATTAAAGGAGTTAGAGATAGAAAGACTTGATGAATTGACATAGAGTTGATTTTAGTTTATTATAATATTCCATCTTATTAAAGTATTTTTTATTAGCAAACTGTACTTTTTAAAACCTTTGAAAATAAAATTAACATACACAGATTCCTTAATATGTAAAAGAAAAAAATCTCTGTATTCTCATCTCCTTAATGAAAGTAATTTAGTATGTTTATATACAAAATAACCTCTCATTCACTTCAATATAGTTGTAATCACAATATACACTAAATATTTGTTTCTTTTTCCTTCTACTTTTATAATATAAAATATTTGCCATTATGAGACATGAGCCTCTTGGCCATTCCTTTGAATGGCTACACAGTATTCTCTCTCATGTTAATCACAGTTACATTAAGAAAACTCCAGCAGCGATAAAGAGAAAAAGTACATAGTAGACTCTTACGTACTGTCAACCTTAGGCATTTTCAGCATAACTTGGTTTGAAGTCCAGCTGTATCAAGGAACATGTATAAAGGACCCATGAACAAGGACAGTATGAGGGAGGACTGAATGTGGGGGGGTGGGCAGGGCAGGGGAGAGTAATGGGGGAAAAATGGAGACAAGTGTAACTGAACTATTAAAAGAAAAGGATTTAAGAACAAAATAAAGAGAAAAGGGAGAAGGAAGGTGAGAGAAAGCTCTAGCAACATTGATCCCCTGAACCAGTTCAACCACTGGACTTCTCCGTTCAGTAAGCCAATAAATGTCTTCTTGTTTTCAAGCCAAAAAAAAAAAAAAAAAAAAAAGAAAGAAAGAAAGAAAAAGAAATTCAACCATATCATTAATTGCTAGATTAATAGTCTCTTCAAATAATGAGTTAAAAGGTAATTAGCCTAAAATCTCTGCATATACAAATGGCCAATTGTGATTAAGTGGCTGAAATGAAATTGGTCTGCTTATAAAAAATAGATCAGAACAAGATGAATTTTGAGATGTAGGGATTTAACAATTTTAATGTTTCCTGTAGTTGCAGCTTTGATAAGCATCTCATTGGGTTTCGAGGTATGACATCACATTTCAGCCTTACCATGTGAATGCCATTGCTGTCTGAAGCTAATTTAGTCATAGCCTAGTCCCAACGGTTTGCCTTCCTGGAACACAAGAACATACTGCTGTTAGGTACCATGCAGCGCAATAGCACATGACAGAAAATTCTCTTAAATTAGAGAATTAGACTATTAAAAAAAAAAAAAAAGAAAAACAGGTAGAAAAAGGCCAAAACACTAAATCGAAGAATCGCGTATTGACAATGAACAGGTTTGTTGGAGGCTGTGTTTCAGCCCCACTCGCTGGAATCCCAGGCCGGGGCTCAGGGAGGGTCCACGAGCCTCCGCAGAGGCGGGTCCACTGCCCACAGCTGAGCGCAGCGTGAGCCTCACGTGCCACGTGGGGGCTGGCCTCCAGGACAGAGTGACCCCAGACCGATGCAAACTGTTAAATACAGCTCACAGACGTCCCTAAGTACCCTCCACTGAGAAATACTGTACAACCAGGACCAGCGGAGAGCAGAGTGAACGAAAAGACATGATTCTTAGAGAAGGTGATTTGGAGAATTTGACAAAAATGACTTGAAATGTTGTAATATAATCCACATATATTTATTTTCCTCACCAACAGGCCATGAACAGAAACAACCCTTGCCTAAGAATACATGCGCATGTGCATAAACGTGAGAAAATCAGGCCAGGCTCACAACCTGGCAGGGGTCCTGAGATGCATTAAACACTCATTTTCCTGTCGCTTTAATTAGATTTGAATGCAGCATTACAGGTGTGGACAAGTGTTTGTGCCCCCCTCCCAAATTTATATGTTGAAGCCCTAACTTCCCACATCTCAGAATGTGGCTGTATTTGGAAGAGTAAGGGGCTTTGAAGAGGCGATCGCGTTCAAAGGAAGCTGTTACGGTGAGCCCGCATCCAGGGTGAAGGGCGTCCTTATAGCAGGAGTTGTAGGCACACAGAGAGAACCAAGGACACGAGAGCAGCAAGAAAAGACCACGTGAGGACAGAGTGAGAAGGTGGTCACCTGCAAGCTAAGGAGAGAGGCCTCAGGAAAACCCACCTCCGCTAACACTCTGAGCCTCAACGCCCAGGTTCCAGAAAACAGTTCCTGTTATTTTCACCACGTAATCTGCTGCATTTTATCATGGCAACCCCAGTGAACCAACAGAACCAGTTAGGCTGGGTGGGGAGGCAATAAGGATGCAGTGCCCCTTCTGCGTATCTGCAAAGGCTCAGCAGCACCGCGCTCAGAAGGCAAGGCCCCAGAGGGCACATGGCCCACGGACTTCAACAACCTCTGAGCTCGCCAGTCCTGGAGAAAGAAATGCAAAAACGTGTTTTGTTGTATGAAGAAAGGGTTTTGCTTTGTTTTGGTGCTGAGAGTGAAGCGTCCTGGGCGTTCAGCGGGCAAGAGCCGCAGGCGGATGGAAATGGTTCTGGAGGGGAGCCAGAGGACTGGGTGCTATTTTCTAAGGTTAATTTTTAAGTTTTTATAAAATATTTATATAACAATATTTATAGTTTTACCTACTTCACTATTCCCGAGTATACAATTCACGAGTACGTGCACCATGTTGCATCTCTCCATCTAAAACTTTCTTATCCTCCTCAGCAAAAATTCTGCAGCCCGTACACAAAAACGCCCTCTTTCCCCCACCCCTCTGTCACTCTGAATTTGCCTACTCCAGGGATTTCATAGAGTGGGATCACGCAATGTCAGTCCAGGACTAATTTTTGAAGTCTTAATAACAAAGAATGCCACTCAGAGGAATATTGGGGAGGTGGGTCACGGCGAAGCAACGGGAGGAAACCTGAGGCAAAGGCCCAGGTGCTGAGCTCTCGCTCACCACCACAGCACCAAAGATTCTCCACCCCCTTTCGGTTCCCCTGGCTCCTTTCCTCCGCATCCTCACCAGCACTAGCTGTCTTGTGTCTTTTTAATAACAGCTGCTCTAATGAGGGCGAGGTGATCCCTCACTGATTTGCATTTGGTGATGTTATTTGCAATGATATGTCATTGATTCTCATTTCATTTTCTTAATGATGAAGAAAGGTTAGCACCTTTCCATGTACGTGCTGACCATCTGAATATCTTCTTTGGAAAAAAAAAATGTTTTTTCAGGTCATTTGCCCATTTTTTAATTGGACCATTTGTTTTCTTGCTATTGAGTTGTATGAGTTTGTTACATAATGTGGATAGGAGGCCTGCACCAGATGTGTGGTATGCCAATACTTTCTTTCATTGCATAGGTTATCTTTTCATTTTGTTTCTTTTTCTCTGCAGAAGCTTTTTAGTGTACTGTAACCCAACTTACTTTTGATTTTTTTTTTTTTTGCTTGTGTTTTAGGTGTTGTATATTTAAAAAAAAAAAATCATTGCTAAGACCCAAGTCAGGAAGGTTTTTCCTTATGTTTAAGTCTTTAATCTATTTTGAATTTTAATAAGTATTACCTGTTTTTCTTTGTCAAATAACCATATGTGACTTCCTACTTGTCATATTTTTAATCATGTATTTTAATTTTTCTTCATATTTATTTCATGTATTTATATCTTGTCTCTACAAGCATATAGTAAGAACTTTGAGATCGGAAGCCACATTTTACTATTTAACTTCCCATCATGTCTGGATCAATGTCTGGGCCACATTAAGAAATCAATAATTTTGTGTGTGTGTGTGTGTGTGTGTGTGTGTGCGTGCACATGTGTCTATTTGTTTTCTAGATACTAGGGGTGCAGAAGAGAAACTCTAGGCAAAAGAGAGAAGATGCAGTTTCTTTGCTTGGTAATGTGACCACAGGCCGACCAGGCCGCTTACATAATTCTCCCAGCCTTTTGTTACTGTGCCTGCTACATGAGTATCTGATAATCTGGAAGATCTCTGTCTAGCTTTACAGTACTAGATTCTAGCTTGTTGTAATTAATTTTAACTAAAACCATTTTCAGAAGGCATTTTTAAAAAATTGACAAATATATACTTTAAAAAATCATTTAGAGTTGCACTAAATAAATATGCATGCAAATTATGCTGTCTTCCCTAACAGTCTATTTGACGAATTAAAGGTCAGAACGACAGTATTATACTCGCAGCCATGTTCTGTGAAAATGAAATATACTGACGTCCTATATTCTCCCGGGACACATGATCTGCACCTATTTTCAGCCATGGCTCTTCACACTCATTGTTTAAAAATAGATCAGTTCTGAACTTGGGAGACAGGCTCGGAAGGGCATTAACCTCTTTCTCCACTGTTAACTTTGCCATTTTGCTCTAATCGAATCAGTATACATCTGATCGCGTTAAAAATAGACCTTCTTGCTTTGTACGTATTCCAACAGGTTCTCATAAGCAGAGCTGCATAGTTGACTGAATTTGGCTAATTAGTTTTCAGTTTTAACTCGACTGCCTGCTTTCACTAAAACATTCATCAGTCTCATGGTCCTAACGTTTCAATGCCAAGTTTTAATGCTAAGCGTTGTCTCCAGAAAGCTGCCTGTTAAAATGAAGGAAGAACTTACTAGCAGATTGTTTAAAGAAGTTCCAGAAGAAATGAGACTTGGCAAGGCTGGACTCGGTGCCCCTCCCAGGCGTGGCCTGATACCCTCTGAATGACCTAGCACAGACAGACGGACAACAGTGATAACAGCTTAAATTTCTGTCCCTCATTAAGCTGTGGGCGCCATGAGGGCTGGGCTGTAGACTGCTCTTCACTGAATCGTAGTAATACTAAGAATTCAATTTTACGGGTACTTACTTTGTGCCAAGCACTTTTCTAATTTCTCATTTTTATTTATCTATTTTTTAAAGATTTTACTTGTTTATTTTTAGAGAAAGGGGAAGGGATGGAGAAAAAGAGGGAGAGAAGAAACATCGATGCAAAAGAGGGGCATTTATCAGTTGCCTCTTGCACGCGCCCCGACCAGGGACCAAGCCTGCAACCCAGGCATGTGCCCTGACTGGGAATTGAACCCATGACCTCTCATTTTGCAGGACGACACGCAACCCGCTAAGCCCACCAGTCAGGGCACTTTTCTAATTTTTATATCTTTTCCTCATTTAATCTTTTTTTAAGTGAATTTTATTTTTTCCTTTTTTTTTTATTGTTCAAATATATTTGTCTCCATTCTCCCACCACCACTTGCCCCTGCCCCCCCCACCCTCAATCCTTCCCCTCTTTGGCTTTGTCCACGGGTTCTTTATGCTCATTTAATCTTTATAATAAATAACCTTATGAGGTAGTTATTATCATCATTTGCATTTGTGGGAGAAGAAAGTGAAGTATGCACAAGTTATGAAATAGCCCCAAGCTGTGCACAGAGTAAGCTGTGGAGCAGGATTTGAAGCAGGCGGTGGAGCCGGGCCCGCCCCTAGCCCCTCTGCAGGAGGCTCTCTCGCATCGTTCACTACAGAACTGAGAGTATACATGTAACTCTTACTGGCACTGAGAATATCATAAAACGGATTTAAACTTTTCAAAACATAAACCCTGAATACTTCTGCACAACCCGGGGAAGTCAGGGGTATATTATAAACAGGCAGAAGGGGTGGGAGGGCTCTCCAGGGGCAGCCAGGCCAGGCAACCGCCAGGATGCCAACCTGCCACCAGCCCACGTTTCGAGGTGTCACTGAAGTCCTGCGTTGCAGACTCGGGGTCCTGACGCAGCACAGCCACAGAGTGACTGGACAGTGACGGTCACAGATGTCAGGTAAGACATCACAAAGCATAGAGAAAATGCCACATTTCTGGTCCCATGTTAAGAATTTTTCTCTGGAAATTAAAGTTATCCCTTTACTTTCCGGCCCACATAATTTAGTGCACCGTGAAATGAAGATGCTTTTTAAAGATGACTTTCCAGTCACTTCCCAGAAGGCTGCCAATTCTAGCGAAGCCAGTGCGTGGGTCCCCTGGTCCAGCCCAAGGATGAAAAACACACCAGTGTACCCGCCCTCAGAACCCCGCCGAGGCGCTGCGCCGCTTGGGTTTGGACAGGGAAAGCAGCAGCCTTTGTCTTCTGAGCCACTGACAGGATTCTAATCAGACCTGGCAGAGCCATATAAAATTTTTTTTTCTGTCTCCATGGATTTTATTGGGTTATAAAGATTGGGCAGAATATTTATACCCCTTCTACAATGTTACTCTACTGAACTCGCTCTCACCCCCCCTCCCCCGCTGGCCAACTGTGCACTAAATCACTAACGCATCAACCTGGAGAATGTTCAAAAGAAAATACAAACAACCACACATAAAAGAGGACCTTCTGGCATATAGTATATACATCAAAACAAAATCACAGGGGAACAGAAAGATCCCCGCATCTTTTTGTTATATATTAAAAACAACATGTCCACAGTATAATCTAAAGTCATAGAAGAAAGGCCCAGGCCCCAGCACCTCACAGCTGTGGACACACCCCTCTTATCCGTGTCAGCCCACCATCTGGTTGGAAAAACGCTCCCTCCAAGCTCTAGCCGTCCACGATTCTTTCAGATGCCGCGTCAGGCGAGAGATCCTCATTTCATTTGCCTTTGTTTATTTATCCAGCAAGTAACTGTGAAATGCGTACTATCGAGGGGCTGGGTGGAAGTCAAGAAAACGTCCTTGCCTTCTTGGATCCAGAGTTCATATAACAGAACGAGCAATTAAGAAATAAATTTAAAGGGACCAAAAGACAACAGAGTGATACATGTCCACAGGGAAAAGGCTGGTGTGACGACAGCGAGCACCAGGAAATGAGTGCAGACGACCTTCTCAGGCCAGGCCTCCTTCAGGAGGGAAATAACATTTGTGTTGAGATGTGAACATGAAGAATAAGCCGGGTAGCTGTTAAGGGTCTTTCAAAAATTTGCCTCCCACATAAGAAAAAGGTAAAGCATCTTATTTCTTCCACAGAAATGGAAATAGGAGAATGCTGTCAATAAAGTGCTGCTTTGGACATATCTACTGACTTAATTTTCATACGCATGATATAAGATTTTTAGAAGAACATTCAAAGATCACATGCATTCATAATTTTTTTCTGTCATTTTTATATACTATTTTTTTCGTACTTTGAAGTCTTTGATCACATTGAAAAGAAACGCTTGTGAGTAAAATAAAATATAATGTGAACTTAATTGGTTATGAATATAGAATAACTTTCACATTCCTAAACATTGCATTTTACTCTTACTTTCTCTATTTTTAAGCAACAGGTTTGGTTTTCTTTTGTATAAGTTTTGGAGATTATGAAGGTTTGACCTACCTTTCCTTTTTATACATCCCTGAGTACAAAGATTTGCGTTAGCAAAAATCACTGTTCTTAAGCATGCATTAGAACCTCAAATTATGTGAAATACTTTGATAAAAATGAAACTTCCAGATAATTAACTTTAAGTTATATGATGGCTGTTGAGTAAAAATTGTGCATACATGATTAACAACGATATGTGGCGTGTGTATATGTATACAAAGCACATTGTATATTCTTACCTTCTGTCACAAAATATATATCAAAGAATCCAGCTTTCCCCTTATGAGTGTCCTAGCTTCACTAATTGACATTTATTGGATCAGTCACTCAATGTCTTCTATGGGTCAGGCACCCTCTAGACACTAAAGGCTCAAGAGTAACCAAGATACACTTATTTGCATAAGTTTATGCCTCACCTTCTAAGTGGAATGCAGCTTTTTGAAAGGTGGAATAATGTTGTTTATTATATTTTTAGCTCTACGGGGAGGGGCTGGCATGTGGAGAGATAGAGCAAAAGTTTAAAAAAGCAGCAAGAACTCAAGGGCATGGACAACCGTGCAGTGTTTGTGGGACAGGAAGAGGGTAGGTGGAGGTTGAAGAAAGCAGTATGGGGGGACAACTGTTAATGAAAAAATACAATAAAATAAAAAATAAATGAAAAATAATAATAAATACAATAGAATATTTTCATGATGTACCACTATGACTTGAACATAGCAGGTATGTAATAGAGCTATATTTCCCATTGTTCTTATGGAACTTTTCTTTAAAAAAATATGCCTGGCTTGTTTAGATTCAAGCTTTCTTTGAATAGTGACTTTTGTTATGTCTTTCCTTACTTTGCTATTCTACTCACGCTGCTTCTTTGCTAATAAAGTTCTGATTCAGTATAACAATAAATTTAGGTTTTGCATGATTCTAATGCTAGAAGAGCAAAAGCTGGAGCAAATAAACAAATGGAGAACTTAGTTTTCACCTTTCGGAGGTGGTAAGTGTTTAAGCATTTCATGCTTCCACTTATAGAATCTCTACTTTTATTAGGTAGCCTTGATTCTTACTCTGTTTGTCATTCTTAGTTCTATTAAAGATCATTCACTCAGCACATATTTAATGAGTTCTTACTATCCACTCATTACTAGAGATACAAAGAGAGTAAGGCACAGTCCCTACACTCAATAAGCTCACAACTTTTTTAAGAGACAAACTGACAAATGATAAATATAGTGACAGAGACAGAGTGGTCAGGGAAAATTTAGGAAGAAGGTTGAGCCTCGTAAGAGTGTTTAATGGAACTAGAAGGTAAGCTGAGTAGAAAGGATCAAACCCAGAGAGGGTGGCAGAAGGAAAGACAAAGAGGCAATCAGTAGCACCCCTGCCTTCAAAATTACCCACAGGCTCTGCTCATGAGGCACAAATGAAAAGAAACAAAGATGGAGTCAGGCCATGGAGTGTCTCCTGTGCCATGTCAAGAAGCCTGGGCTTTTTCTTGCAGGGGACAGAAGGTCATGATCAGGTTCTAAGAAGAAAGTAATGTTGCCCGACTTGTTTTTTTTGTATCAGTCAATATGGTAGCCATGAGAAGGGAGGCAGCTGAGCCATCTGGGGTCAAAGGCAGGGCGGGAAATTGCGAGTGCACTTTAGCGGCTGAGGTAAGAGATGCTGAGACCCTGAACGATGACATTTGAAAACATAAGGAGAACAACCCATCATAACTTATGACTGGATAGTTGCAGGACATGAGGAGACTGGAGTTAAGTCTGGATTGCTTTATGGGGGAAAATAAGAAGTGGACTATTCTCTACCAAAGATCAGAGAAAGTTAAAGTATGCTTTAAGAGAAGATAGTTAATAAAACACATAGGCTTAGGAAAATTTTCTTGTTATCCTGATTTTACATTCTATAGGGAATTTAACACAGAGGAATGCTTCCCATTGAGCCATGCAAATTCTTAGGGTTCATTTTTATGCTCACTTTTTTCTAGTGGCTTTTTGTATTCTCACCGCCACGTTTTATTCTGGAATCCTTACTTGTCCCTGCTTCTTTAAAATAAATCCTTAGTTTCACTCTCTCCTCTTATGTTTTGATCCGTCTGAATTCCTGGTCCGGTCTCTTGGGTCATCTTTGCCTCCACTGCATGGCCTGACCGCCCCTCTAATTCCCTGCAGGCCTTCGAGAACCCCACCTGGTTCCAGGGCCCTGAGATCATGCCCTTCAGTGAAGGGGACTTGGATTTAATATAAATTCGATAACCCAACAGAGATAAAGCAAAGCATATGGATAGATTTAAAAACAAACAAACATACTACTTTTTTAAAATACAAAAAAGGTGGATTTATATTCCCCAAAGCACAAAGATTTATATATTCCTAGACGATGGAGGACATTGTAGAGAAAATGGGCTAATCATTAGCATAGCAGTTATTTAGTTCCTTTTATTGTCAAAACTCTTACCTGATATCTTAAGACTTTTCAAAAAAAAAAGCACAAAAAATATATATAACTTTTAGTGGATGAAGAATATTAAGAATGGTTAAAATTGGGAGGGCTATTAGTTGGAATGAAAATATTTATTAAGTGTTTAATACATAGAACATGTACAAGAAATTTCAAGAAAAGTATAAAACAAATGCCCTTTGCTTTTAAGGAATTTCAAGACAAAAGTGGAGAAAACAACTATAAAAAAATAGCGATAACAGAGAGAATGGATAAGGAGCACCCCAGATTTATAGGCTCAACGCGTGGTTGGAGGCACCGAGAAGAGTGAGCAGATCCAGTCAGTCTAAAGAACAAACGGACAGTGACCAGAGGGGACAGGGATAATGGGGGAAAGAAGCGGAAGGAGCAAGTCAAGGAGCAGGAAGGGAGGACTCATGGGCACGGACAGCGGGGGAGAAAATGACGGTGGGAATGGGGGGGCGCGGAGTAGGGGTGAGCAACAGGGAAAAGGTGGGACAACTGTAAGTGAACAAAAATTTAAAAAAAGAAAAAAGAAAAATCAAGAAGGTATAAATAAAGAAGTATTACTCAACAGGATCTTGCTAACACACGAGACATTTCTGGAGAACATCTGATGCAGGGTGAGAAATTATCACTGAGTTTTGCAGAAACAGCAAGTTGCACATTTGGCCTGAGCCTGCGTGGGAACATGCAGGACATCCGGCAAAGGGAAAGCTGGAGACTCAGCTGGGGTCAGGGCACAGAAGGGCTGTGCTATGAGCCGGAGGTGGCTTTATTTGACTAAATTTGTAATGGAAAGACTGAAAGGTTCAGAGCAGAAAATGATGAGTTTGTATCCAAAAAAAAAAGTTAATGTGGCATCAATGAAGAACAGTAGGGAAAACAAACCAAAGGCTGCAAGATGCTAGCTTTAGAGCAGCTGGTCCCCGTGACTGGCTGAGGTTAGGGGGACCGGGCTGGGAGAGGAGACAGGGCACAGGCGTAGACATATCACCACAAAGAATTGATAGCACTTAGTGAATGAGTAAACGTGCAGAGCAGAGAGCACTTCAAAAAAGGCCCGGCCTTTGATATTCCAAACGCCTTGAGAGAGTGACTCAAACGTTTACAGACAGACTTCAAAAGACACAACGGTTCAGTGTTGAATGATGAGGTTATTTTATTAAGTGACTGACTGCATGTACAGGGCCAGGTGATGTCATGAGGCTTTTAAGGAAATGGAGCTTATGGCAAGAACTTGGAGTACAAACGTACAGAACTGAAGTGTGCAAATAAATAAAAGAGAGTAAGTGTAGGAAGGCAGGAAGTAAAATCAATGGCTCAGTAATGATTCAGTGTTCAAGTCAAGCCCCCAGATTGAGAATGTGTCTCGTTAACAGTTTAAATGTTACCAACAAGGGTTCAAGGGCAAAGGTTTTGCTGATAAACAGCTCATTGATAACTTTCAAGGAAACGATTTTGGTAAAGAAGTAGGGACCACAACACAATGCAATGATTTTATCAGGGATCTTTTGAGAATGTTAGTAGTGAAAGAAAGGAAAAAGAGCAAAGCTGTGTAAGAAATAAGAATAAGGAGAATGTCCTTTCCGTCTAGGGGTGGCCTGAACATCAGTGGCAGGGAGGATATTTGTAGGGGAAAATGGGAGGAACGTGCACATCAAAGAAGTGTTGTAATGAGGTTAAAAGAAATGAATTACTTGCAACAGATGAGGTGCGTCTGTGAGCAGAGGCCAGGGAATGGACAGGGACCACGAACCCGGAAGGGGAGTGGAAATCGAGAAGATGAAGAAACAGTTATGTAAGAACGAGATAAGACAGTGGAGGGTTGGGAAGATAGGGACAATCAGAACACAAAAAGGAATATGAATAGCTAGGGATGCAGAAATAAACAATTCTGAGAATCACGATGAAAACATTTCCCAATGTTTTTAAACAAAAACACAGATACAGGAAAACATAAAAAAAGAAGGGCAAAGAAAGTCTTATTACTTAATTCTGATTTTTTTTTTTAAATAATATTATACCATGGGCTTGAGGATTTCCCATGAGAAAAGAGACAATATTATGTACCAAAGAGGCTCAGGACATTACAGCTTACCTCTCTCAGAGGGTCATTGAGTTCATTGAGAATATTTTCCTCATCAAAGATTTTGCCTTGGTATCTGTGTTCATAGTAATCGTGAATCTTCTGACGCATGTCAGCTGGCAATTTATGGAATGACATATATTGTTCCACTTGCTTGTACTGTAAGGAAAGGAAAAAAGACAATTAGAGACCATTCTTAAGCTGAATGAGAAATCATCAGGTTACTTTGTGCTGTATTCAATAACGCTTAAACAAAAATGAGTGGTTCTTCAAGGAGAAGGAGGTAAGGCACTAGATTGTAATGTCCCTAATCTGGGTCACACACTGTAGAAGGTATTTATTTAGGTAAATGTTTCCTGTAATGAACTGAGATATTATGGAGAGGAAGCATGAAAGGACTTCAGAGTTAACTTAAGGGTAAAGCCCCAGAAAAGCCAGTGATGGGCCAAAAAAAAAAAAAAATAGCTTTTTTTAAAAATTTCATTTTTAGCTGAATTCCAAAAACGTATGAAGTTGCTCTTTGGGTCTTCATCTGGAGAAAGACTCATGTCACTTTGGATTACACAAAATATTTTATCTTAGACCCTGATAAAAGATTGGGCGTAATCAACTTGCGAACATAGAGGCAGAGCACCTGCCAGCTGTTTGCTAGTCCTGGACGCTCAGGAAGCACAGATGCCCTGTAAGGCAGGGGAGATGTCACACTTCAGTGTAGGACGTAGGAGGGGACGAGGGTGACACCGGGTCCACATACTTTCATATCACAAAGTTAATTGAGACATTTAAGTTCCTTCAACTTGATTGTTTATAAAATTAGATGTGGGGCTGCGTCCTGGGAATGCAGGTCTTCAGGCTTAACCCCAGAGACCAAGCCCCTGGGTGTGTGTGCGCCGCCGTGCACTTTCTGACACTCACCGACTCAGAGACACTATTGTTTTTAAAAAATAGCAGGATGACAGCTAGTGAGGGGGGAAGGTAGAGGGTGGAGGGATTGAGCAAAAAAGTAAAAGGACTCACGGACATGGACAGCAGTGTGGTGATTGCTGGGGGGAGGGGGTATAAGGGCACTAAAAGGTAATGTGAACAAATACAATAAAGACTTAAAAAAAAATAACCTCCCTTCTACTCAGGCAGGAACACAGCAGCAGGGATGTTACCTGGGAGCTCATTAGGAGGAATTTCAGGCTTCATCCAGACCTATAAGATCAGAACCTACATTTTTTTTAATGATTTTATTTATTTATTTTTAGAGAGAGGGGAAGGAAGGAAGAAAGAGAGGGCAAGAAGCATTAATGTGTGATTGCCTCTTGTGTGCCCCCTGCAACCCAGGCCTGTACCCTGACTGGGAACCGAACTGGAGGCTCTTTGGTTCATAGGTCGGCATTCAATCCACGGAGCCAGGGCAGAATCTATATCTTAAAAGGACCTCCAAGTGACTCATCACATGTGAGTCTGAGAAACGTTCCTTAATGTTTCAAAAACAGTTGATCATGAGGCTACCCTTTGAAAAAATTAGTTAAAGCCCTCAAAGTTAGTTTTGTTGTGCAGATAATAAAACTGAGCCCAAATAAAACAGTAGATCATAAAACCAGATAAAGATACTGGAATAAGATTGTTCCCTTAAACAAAATACATTTCATGTATCATCTAGGGAAATTTTTTCTCAAATCTTCCTAATAACAGAGTTCTGACTGCAATATCTAGGTCTTCTGACTCCTTCTTCATATTTATTGTAATTATAATTGATAAAGACATATCTAATGAGAAACATCAACCTATTGAATAGTATTCTTTCAATTTTCCCTACATACTTTCCCTACATGTAACATTCATATCGTTTGGGTGTTCCCTTTGAGAGATTAGCATCATCTAGTGAAATACAACTTCGTCATGAGATTTCCTTTACTTGATCACCAAATTATCCCCTTAAAGTATTTAAAGCCTGCAGGTCTCTCTCTCTCTCTCTCTCTCTATCTGTATCTACAGTTGAAGCGACTAGATCACAATTTCAGCATTTTGAATTCAGGCGCCAACGCTGTCACTGTCATTGTGCATAAGTGGCTTCCAGTATGTACTATGCACTTGAGAAGTATTGGGTTGATACTTTCCAAAGAGCTCCGAATCAATAAGCCACCTAACCTCAACCGCTTGCTAGCTCACTTCCGGACACCCTGATTCAGTCTGCTCGGCCCCTCAGGCAGCCAGTCCTCAGGAGAGAAGCTTCCATGGCCTTCTCTACAGGCCGCTCTGTAGGATAAAGTTGATTTGCAGCTGCTCTGGGATAGCTCTATCTTTATTTCTATAGACACATCTGTATCTAACTTTTACTCTTAGCCAAAAAGAGGGCAGTGAAATGTTTGATGCACTGTTTAGGACCTTAAGAACTCCACTGGGGACCCCCAAGTGCAACTTCTGCACTAAGGACTGACAACTAGCCTCCGTGGTTGGACTAGCCTGGCGGAATTGGGTAAAGAGCTACGGTGAGTGCTGTGGATGAGCTTTCCCCAGACCGCAGCTCCCTGCATAGACTTTGGTGGGTGAAGCAAGGGACACAGCAAACCCCAGGTGCTCCCCAACAGAGCCCCCAAAAGGCTCATGCTGGGGAAAGGCCCACAGCTTCTCATACTCGTGTGTGTCTCTTTCTCTGCTCCACACACGGTTCCTTTGACTTCAAACAAAAGCCTCCAATGGGACTACAGTCTGGCGTCTGGTGAGTCCTGTCAAATACTCAGACTTGGGACAATAATAAAACTGCATCAGACAACAATACCACTCCAGTTTGGACGCTGACTGCAATGACGAGATGTCCTCTCAGTTCTAGCCAAATAAAGGATGCATTTCTTTTGTGCCAGGAGGCGGCAGGTTGTCTCTGCTTACTTTTCTCACCAAGCTTTTTGCCCAAACACTGCTCAGAGCGGTGAGAAAGTTCAACCTAAACCAGAATATGGAGCTCCAGATTTCTCCAGATTCCTTGTATGCATCTTAGCGGTATGGGAGGCTGCAAAATTTAGCCATATGTTGTTCATCTGGGAGGAATCTGTGCCTACGTGCAAAGCCCTACTCATCTAAAATAATCCGCTCTACATCTGTCTCTGGGATTGGAAAACAAGTCCTTAATTACCTAAACACAGATATTACATACACAACTTTTATTTTTAAGGATTAAAAATGTTTAAAAAATTGAGATTGGTTGAATCTAGTCCTTTTTCTTTACAACATTCATTTCATCCTTTTAGACTTCCGTTTACTAATCTACCACAGAAGGGTGTTAGGCCAAATGATCCCCTTTATTCCTTCAGAACAAATTTCTATGAATATTTCTTATCATTTACTTACACTGAATCAAGTTTGAGTTTTGAGCCTATACTCCATATTTTAATCATTCATTGACTTACAGCGATCATTGATCTAGCAAATACTAATTGACTGCTGTGTGCTAATGGTTCTCAGGGTATGGTTGCCAGACACCAGCATCACCAGGGAATTTGGTAGAAAAGCACCTTAGTCTTCCCCCCAGACCTGCTGAATTACAAACTCCAAATCACAAAGGCTAAGCAGGCTGTGTTTTAACAGGCCCTCGAGGCACTGAAATATCAGAACCACTTCTAGATGCTAAGTACTGTGTTATCTTAGGACATAAATAAGCACTTGGAATGAGAGTCAGGGAAAGAAAAGAAATTCAGTTTTGACAAGTTAAGGTGAAGATTTCTACGCACTTCCTACTGCTTATCTGTAGGTCAGGCCCTCCAGAGAGAAAATGCATACGTAGTCAAGGACTCAGGGTTGCTAAGGGAGGTGTGGCAAACAAGGAGCGAAAAGACGAAAAGTAGAACCTGTATTTTAAAGGCAGGTGAGTCGTGGAAGGTGATCAAGTTAAGGGAACTGATATTTGGCAGCAAGCAGAACCAGAAAAAAAAAAAAAAAGATTAACATTATCCAAAGGACAAAGTTTCTAGGAAAAGGGGTCCTGGCGCTTGGCCGGTGAATGTGGAAATGAGGCAGTAATCTTCTGTAGAATGCAAACAATAGTCTTCTGGTCCTAGGGCATCACTCTGTATGCTGAAGATGACCGGAAGGTGGGAATCAGGAGTTATACTTTTCATCTTATTACAAGAGCAAATTATATGAAAGCAAAAATTAGCAAGCAAAATAAAATGAGCCACTTAAAATATTCTGTGCTATCTAAACATTCTCGTTCCCCTCCAAACAATTTCTTTCACCCACAGATCATGACCTTACCTAACAGTTCTCAAGAAATAGAAGCTTTCACAGAAGAACATCTATTAACGCATTTAGAGAGATATTTATTTTTTCTTTTTTTTTTTTGCTATTGTAACAACTGAAAAAGTGTTTTTTTCTCTCTTTTGAAGTTAATGTTTTGATCCTCTTTGCGTATCTTCTCATCATCTCTCCTCAAGAACATTATCCCTATATGCTAAAGCATCTCTCTTATAACTTCAGCTTTCTCTCTACATATTGGTTCTAGCCAAATAGCTTTTAAACACACTCACTGTTCATTTAAAATAATTAATAATAACAATAAAAATATCTAACTCTTGGATATTACAAACTATTTTCTAGGCACTCAACTAAACGGTTTACTGATATTTGCTTTGCCACCATTATTTTCACCTTACAGGTGATGAAATTGAGGCACAGAGAATTTAAATAACTTGTATAAAGTCGCACAGCTAAATAGGGTTGAAGCCAGCATTTGAACCGAGGCCACCTGGATCTAGTTTGTGTTCTTATTCACTGCCTGATATTTCTGTCTTCAACAACAACAAAAAAAGACTCTCAATTGGCCACAATCATCCCTCCATCTCCTGCCCAACTTTTTTCCTTCCCTTTCCCAACCAGTCTCTTGAAAGAAGGGTCTATGCTCATCATCTCAACGTCCATCGCTCATTAAAACTTTAAAAACTGGACTACAGCTTCCGTTTCTCCTGCTCCACTAATAATACTCCTACATTTAAATGATCTGCCAATAATCACCATGATAATTAGATACTTTGCAAAGATACTCTTATTTGGTATCTGAACAACATTAAACACTAGTAGTTGACCCTGCTGATGCCCCGCGCAACCCCTCTGTCCTCGCAGCTGCCCCCTCTGACCTCGACTGCACCTCTGTTGGATGGGCCATCTCAGGGTCTCTGCCTGAGAGCTGAGAAGCTCAGAAAACCTGCTCAGCTCAAGGTAGAGTCACATGGATGTTTGGGGATGGGGTTAGCATAGGTAATACTACTCATGGAACATTCAACCAATGAGGAACTTGAGTCTACAGATTTATGCCACAGCTTCCCCTCCTACACAGACACAATTCTAGGGTGCATTCTACATCTTTACCCAAGGGTGTCAGTGGGGCCAAGTCCAAGTCCACTTGTCCATACTGGAAAACAACTCAAATACACTTCATTGTGTCTCCTTACCCGAGTCTTACTCTTTCTGTACCCCATTCAGCTTTATGGAATTATCATTCCATATTCATTATCATTCATCTCTTCCTCCACAAGGCATCTCAGCCCCTGGATTCTCCATCAATACGCTCTTCTTGTTTCCTCTTTCTTCTCTGGGTGCTTTTTTGCAGTCTTATTTTTTGAGGTCTCTTTATATTCTGGTGGTTCCAGGGACTGTACCCAAAGACTTTCTTAAAATTTTCACCTCATATATTTTCTTTGAGTACTCCTTCCCTCACCTGCCTTTAGTTACTATCAATATACCACCAATTTCCAATCAGTAATGTCAGCAGAGAACTGACTTCTGATCTCCAGATTCATATGTCTATCTTCCCCTTAAGCATCTCCCTTTAAAACACGTCTCAAAGCACACCAAACACAACATGCCCAAAACTGAAATTATCTCCCTTCTCCCCCAGAACTTCTCTATCCAACCAAGAAGGAAGCTATAGATCTGGTTTATAGGATAATCATCTCTCTGTTTCCAAGACATTTTACCTTATTTTCCATAAATAAATGATATTGCCACTTGGAAGTCCATTTCTTAATTGAATTTATGAGGGTATTGGGATGATGTTGGTTAATAAAATTATACAGATTTTAGGTTTACAGTTCTACAACACATCGAATGTATATTAGACTGCACATCCCCTCCACCAAGTCAAGTTGCTTTCCATCACCATTTAATGATACTTTCTCTGAGTATTTTTCCCTAGTACCTGGCTTGGCTCAAACTGTAATGTACATTCAAATAACACAAGGATCTTACTAACATGAAAATTCACCTTCACAGTCTGGGTGGCACTGGAATTTGAGATTTGGCATTTCTAACAATGTCCTTGATGATGTTTATGCCTGTTATCAGAAACTCACAATAGAAAAATCTAGATTAGATTATGTGGGACATTTATTCCCCAACCATACCAAACCCTCTCTCAGGCTTTTTTCCCGCTATTACAACTGCTTATTAAATTTTCTATATTCTCAACTAAACCACAAGCTCTTGAGGTGTACTTTCACGTTTGTATCTCTATTTGCTAATACAGCAGGTCACATCTAGTAGGTATTCAGTATATGCTGGATTAGCTATATATGTTCTAAAATGTTCCTTTTTGTAGACTATATTCTTTAGTCTTGATTGGGCACTAGATTTAAATTGCATTTTTGAAGTACTACCAAATATGACATGACATAGTTTTGTTTGATAAGACCAAATATATGTAAAACATTTAAACTCTTTTAATTTTTTTATTTTAATTTTACATTGCAGAGAAAAATCAAACACCTATTAATTGTGATAAAATCCATAATCTCCCCCTACCCTACTCCCCGAGGAGAATATGCCTTATTTGAGGTAGATGAAAGGTCTATAACTTAGTTAATTAACTCTAAATTTAAATGACTTATCATTTAATTTTTAAAAATTAGATGATGAAGGACAAAGTGTTTCCTAAACTATTAAGTCTGTTAGTCATAAATCTAGAGGTAATATTTCACACCAAAGTTAAATCTTATAGGCTACCCATGACTTCAGCTTTTAGATGAGTGTATGGTCATTAAAATGATATCAATTTTTTTAAAAATTGGGTACATTGAATGTTGCCACATTATGTTGTATGCATATGTACATAAAATTCTTCAATGAAATGATGTAAGTTTAGTTGTTAACCCTCCAGGGGGAAGATATATTTACTCTCTGTAATGGAGTTAAATATTTCTTTTAATATTTACCAATACCCTCATTTCACTACCCTCAATGAGTTTTTTAAGCTTTTATTGATGGGTGATAAATTATTTCCATGACCCCTGTATAAATGCATTAAAAAATTAATAGTTTGAAACTAAGGATGTTATTAAAATATCACTGATATTCTTCAATATTTTTGTTCAAAATATTTCTTAGCATTAGTTACAGCTTGGTTTACTTTTGAAAATCTCTCCAGTTGTGTTTTTTTAAAGCTGCTTCTATTTTACTGTCCATGGCTTTCCAAATTTAAAATAATTGAATATCTGAGGATACACAACAATTACTAAGAGTAAATATCATCTGGAGAATAATTAAACGAAGACAATGAATTAAATGACTCATCAGCAAATTACCATGGAGAAATAACATATTTGATGAAGAGAGGAGCTTTTACATTACTTAAAATGCACACTCTTTTGGATTACTTTTTTGCAGAAGTGAATAATTCTAACAAAGATTACTTTCTTCAGTATACAAATTAAAAGCACTATTTTTATTAAGTGCATAATACAGAAAAAGAGTAAAATGGATGTGGCTATAGTACTTATCACGTGTGACACGATGTGGTATTCAGAAGCAATGAAGCAGCACCCACATATATTAAACAAGGCCAGTCAAAATCCATGTTTAAACTTGAGTGTGGATCAGCTGTTAGTCTCACCACAGAACAATTTAAAAACATGTGTTGATTCTTTGGGGAGATTACAACATATCATTACTATAACAACCTTTGGTAAATACCTACCAAAGAGTAAGGGGATGTTATCAGAAAAAAAGTGCTAAGTATAGTCCTGTAGAATGAGAAAAACCATAGAGGTCTTACTTATGCATAGCTCAAAGTGTAACAAAATGTGAGTATTGGTTGTTGATTTCAAAAAATACACACACAAACATACATCTGTATGTTTGTATTTTGCATGTATATGTACATAAATTTCTGAATATAAGGGGTATATATGTAATGCAAATTGAACAAGAATGGTTTGAACTGGCAATGATTTATCAATATCTACTATTTTTTTTGTGCCAGCATCCTAAATATCATGATTAATAATACCAAGGGAAAGGAGATAATTTTAAAAAACCCGTCATCGTATTTATAACAGAAAATGATCCGAACTTTATCAGCTCAAACACTATGAAAGCAGTGGTCATTGGTTAATATAAAATAGGACATTGTAGGTCCCCAGATGCATTTCCTGAAGTGGTAAGAGAAGACAAAGACTTCCGATCTAACTGGCATAAATTTGAAAGGAGCTCATTAAAGTTGGAACCACTAAGCAACACTGCAAAACAAGGTTGCCAGAGAAAAGTCTCACGGGAAGACGAGAGCAGGTGCTTCCTAGACAGGAGGGACCCACTGCGAGGCCGGTGGCGTCAGCCATGACATGAAGACCAGTGAGGACCCAAGTGTTATCGGGCAGGCAACGGACTGGCTGTCCTTGGCCAAGCAAAGTGAAGGCGTGGATCCAAGAAATGGACCAGTGAACATCCAGCGTCAAAGCAGCTGGGCAGAGAGAGCAAAGCA
This sequence comes from Pteronotus mesoamericanus, assembly GCF_021234165.1. Taxonomy (NCBI): domain Eukaryota; kingdom Metazoa; phylum Chordata; class Mammalia; order Chiroptera; family Mormoopidae; genus Pteronotus; species Pteronotus mesoamericanus. Next base: position 1,349,530 of record NW_026555123.1, read on the forward strand.
AACCACTTTCAAATCCTATTCCACTCAATCATGAAGGGGCCAGGGCTTTCCAATGTTTCTAGTAATCAATAAGATTTTTGTGTTAATTTATTTTGAAAGGAGGAGTGTAGCTTGTTTCATTTGGTAAGTATTTATGGCCTCAAATTATAATTTCTCAGGATAAACTGAGGCTTCAAGATGATAACACTGGTTTGACGTTTTTCTTTTTTTCTTCTCTCCTCGGCGCTGAGTGAACACACTCAGTCCACAGCCTTCGCTAATTAATGAGTATCTTTTCCGCAAGGTATTTAGCCCGGCATTTTCCTACAGTTCAGCTGGGAAGTAGGGGGGGGGCTTATAGACATTTAAATAGAAATGATACATGATAGAAAAATTTGAAAATTGTTCGAATGCCCCCCTTTCTCTTCATAATCAACATTCATTGATAGACACTGTTGTCAGCTTCTAGTTTCCTGGCTTAAATAATACCGGGGTGGGCAAAAGCAGGTTTACTGTTGTGTGTCTGGAAAACTACAGGCAGGTTAAGGTTCTTAAAATAGCTTTATTAACTCAGGGTTTCACGTACTCACAACCATAAGCCTCCTTTTGCCCACCTCTGTGCATGTTCACTGGGAAGTCCTCCAAGTATATCTGCATACTAGACTTTTTTTCAATCAGATTCTTTATGTCCAGTTGCCTAATTGGTACCTCCACTTGGATGTGTAATGAGGGGTTTACATTTAACAAATCCGAAGCGGAAATCCTCCTCACAAGCCTCATTTTACCATCCGACACCTCATCAATGCGTATCACGTGATGATGACTTTCTACCAGTAGCTGAGGCTAAAAACATTGTGACTGGTTTTGCCCGATTCCTTTCTCTCATATACTACTTCCGCCAGTAAATTTTAGCCTATGCACTTATTTTTATTTACAGCTTGATTGAAGTCTAATTCACACAGAATAACTTCCTCACTTGAAGTGTGCATTTCCATAGGCAATCACCATCATGCCCAAGTTTTAGAACATTTCCCCCGCTCCCCAAAGTTCTCTCGTTCTCCTTGGGGGCTGCCCTGCTTCCCCACCACCGGTCCCAGGAAACTGCTGGTCTGTTTTCTGTTACTTGTTTGCCTTTTCTAGACTTGTAAATAAATGGAATAATACAATGTATAATCTTTTCCACCTGGCATTTTTCCCCTTAGTATAATGTTTCCAAGATATATCTGTGTGGTCACATAGATCAGTATATGTTTTTGTTTCTGTTTCAATTGCCAAGCAGTATCTCTGGATCTTTTCCATTATAGTCCCCTATGCACCTGCACTCCCGCAAACTTCGTCCAGGTCATCGCCTCTTCCACGGAAGACTTCGAAAGCCTTCTGACTGTTCCCTCTCGTAATTTATTCTCAGCCCAGGGGCCAAGGTTATCTTTCCGGAATGAGGTCTGACCACGGTCTGCCTTGGTGTAAGACCGTCCACGTGTCCCGGGCAGAGAGGAAAAGCTGAACTCTCTCGGCGCTGCTAGGGGCCCCCTGCGGACGTACCTCCTGCCGCCCTCCTATTACCTACTGTCCCGCTTGCTCCCCGGGCTCTGATCTGATCGGTGTCTTCTGCCTGGAAGTCAGCAGAACATCAAAAATATGAGGAAATACAAGAGTCTCAGAGAAGACAAGGACTACATATATTGTATCATCCGGCTTCATGGTGAGAAATTGAAAGCCTTGTAACATTAAAATAAAATAAATTGTTGAATACACTGTAAATGTTGAAATTCTCAAAAAATGTTCATATTGACACAAGTGGCTTTAGTCTACACCCCAGAACATTCCAGTGAGTGCACATGTTTAAATTTCTCTGAATTTCCATGGTAGTAGGTACAGTAGTGTGATAATCAATGATTGACTTGATCATTTTGGATTGTGTGCATAACAGATTTTAAGTAGAGCTTTAGCTGAGCTAAGGCTGATATGGGAGACCCTCTAAGAATGGATAATTTTAGCTCTGTACTTTGTTAAATCAAGTTTCTGTGTTCGTAATAACAACAAAATGGCAGCAACAAACTATACTATGCCAGAGGACTCAGGCCTGGCTGGAATTTTTCTTTCATTGGGTAGAATTCAACCAGACTCACAGCTAATTTTTACTTGAGAAAAATGAAAATAGTGTGAGAATTATATATTTTTTAATACTATAGCACTGGCTCTAGCTTACTGCTAATGGAGTATATATTAAAGACCGCTTTTGCTCTTCAAATAGATAAAACTTCATGTGGAACAATCAGCTGGTCACACATTTGAACAATAACAACTATATTTCTTTAATATTATCAAATAAAAAAACAAAAACAAATAAAACCCCTGAAAAAGAAAATAAGCTTGGAAAAAAATAAACTTGGGATCATCAAACTACTATAAAATAAAGGTTTTAACTAAAGAAATTGACACACCTGAATCCGAATTTTCCTATCTTAAAAATAACTTTCCAGCACTTTAATTTTTTCCTACACTAAAGCAGGTATTTTCAGTGCTTCAGAAAACATGGAGCACATTTCCAACATAGTATTAGAGTTCAGATTGGAAAAATTATTGATAGATAAATTGGTTCATATCTTTCCTGCAGTTTGGCATCAAGATTTTGAAGAAGGAAGTGATAACTGGAAGATTATAAGTAAATAAAAATATAAATCAAATGTTTAAATTATAGCACCTGTATATATTTTTGTTGGTATTCAAAGGTTTTTATAATTATAAATTGTTTTTTTGAACTGGAATCCCTTGATCCTCTATGTCTCCATCTAATAAAATGATAAGACAGAAATTACAGAAACTAAATTTGAGAATTAAATGTTATATGGCATAGAGTGGCATTAAATAAATACCAGTTTTCTAAAGTTACATCCAACCTAACTAGTAACAACTTCCCGCCCTGGCACAAAGAATGCCACTCGTGAGATACGGCCAAGGAAGTTCACATACCAAAGGGTACAAAACCAAAGTGTTTCTGTAAACACATCAACATTTTAAATAAAAAGGAAGAGAAAGACATTTTGTCAAATTTGGGGATCTCTGCACTCCATAATTCGAGGTCATTCTCCAGCCCTGCGCTCCGTGGCCAGAGCGCCCGGCACACGCTCTGAAGTGTGCTCTGAATAGAGCATCGCGAACATAATTAAAATTGTTCTTGATGATTCATGGTGATCATTGTGCACAGGGCTTCCTATACTATACATAGTACAGTAGTCACGGCCTGGGTTTTTCCATATTTCTGTACTGCTTTTTCCTAAGGCTTCTTCTAAACGTCATGTCTCATTTCAGTGGCTCCCAAAGGGCAGAGTTGTTGTCTTCCCACTAAGTGCTTTTGTCTGTTGCTGCTGCTGTTTATCCAGCTCCCTTCCTTGTGCTCTGATCTATTTTTTAGCTGTAACTTTCCAAATGTTGAGGGGTCTGTTTGCCCACAATCAGCCTCAACCTAGTCTTTACAGCCTTTGTCAGGCTACCTGTTCACACCAGCCTAGAACAAAATTAATGGCTGTTGGTAAATCCAGTCAGAGAGGTTAAGTGTTTAAGAAGGCAACCAATGCAGCCACTCCTTATACCTGTACCTTGACACCTATTTCCCTAAGATTCAGGGGGGGCTTTAGCTTAATTATTCCCTGTTTTGCAACTGACCTACTTGAGATAGTTGGAAGTCAGGCAGCTGTGTGTTTGAGTGTTACCATAAATGTGTAATGCCATAACAAACTAGGATGTATTGCAGCTATAAACCCAAAACTAGCGGAGGAAAATTCCCCAAGAGGCCTATTTTAAAGATGGTATTTAATGTTAAAAATAATGGTTAGCATACGCCCTGAAAGTCATTTACACAGAATAAAAGGAGTCCTATAATTCTAAGAAAGGAGATTTCCTTAGCCTGTATCCCACCCAGTACTAAACATGAATGCTGTTTAGAAGGATGACCCAAAAGACATTTCAATTGCCTTTTCTATTGTCCGAGGGAGAGTAACATATATGTAGTACAAAAGGAGACATTCAGAGCCGCAAGGGACCACAGGTCATTGTACCCAGTCCCCTCATTTCACAGATGGGGAGGAGAGGCCCCGAACGGCAGGGCCGCTCACACGGGTTTCACACCTGGCTGGGAAACGTCAGGAGGGAGCCGAGGCCTCTGCGCGCAGCGTGGTGCCTCTGCGTGACCCCCACAGCCACCACACCATTCTTACAGCTCTTGCTGTGGTCTGAAAGTTTGTGTCCCCCTCCGGTTCCCGTGCTGAGACCTAATCCCCAAAGCGATCGGTAGCTTTAGGAGGTGGGGCCTTTGGGAGGTGATTTGGTCATGAGAGACAGAGTCCTCATCGATACATGGATTAATGCCCTTATAAAAGTGGCCAAAGGATGCTTCTTTGCCCCTTTGGCTTCATGAGGTTACACCTAAGAAAGTGCCAGCTATGAACCAGAACCCTAAGAAGACACCAAATCTGCTTGTGGTTTGATCTTGGACGTCCTAGCTTCCAGAACCATGACAAGTTGACTTCTGTTCTTTACAAGCTACTCTGTCACGGGATTTTGTTCTGGCAGGCCAAACAGACTAAGACAACCCTGTCAACTACACTGTTGAATAAACTCGAACACCAGTTTCCCTAACCACACCACATAAAGAGGCACTTAGAAAATGTTCCTAAAAGAAGGGCTGTTGCATTTTGAAGCAACAACACATGTTTCCTTCTGAGTTTGAAGATGTGGCTGGAGCCCCGCAGCATCAGAACCTGTTCTCCGGCCTTCACTGGGACCCCAAGTCCCCTTCTCTCTGTGTCGAGCCCTATCAGTGACTGATGTCCATCCACCCATCCGTCTGTCCATCCACCCATCCATCCATCCATTTTAAATTAGTTTTACAACGTTGGATCATTGGCATTTGATTTTTTTCCTCTCGTGTGCGCTTTTCTCTGATATTATTAATTTCCTAAATAATATTCTTAATCTTATTTAGGAAATTATTATCTTATTTAACAACATTATTTAGGAAAATATTCACTGAACATGGTCTTTGAACTGTGTATCTGAGAGGTATATTTTTCTGAAAGTAAAACATTATAATGATTTTAGCTTTTGTGTTTTTGAAACCACATAAAAATATTTCTACTTTATTATTTGAAAAATTATATTTGGAATTTTCCAAGTATAAATTAAATTTTCTCAAAGCAATTTAAAAGTCACTAGCTAATAGATTCTAGGTTAATACTTTAAAAAAATTTTAAGAATAAAATCTTCATTATAACAGCAAAATGTATGTCTTTTTCATTCACATTATTTTGTTTAAATGTAAGTAAAGATAATTCACACATGTAAAATAAAAGAAAAATGACTTAACAATAAGAATAATATTAGGCAATAATTAGTTTCAGTTTTTAAAAGAGTCCCATTTGAAAAGAGATAAATCAAACTTGACTAAGGTTAAATTAGAAAAGGGACTCTAAATTCATAACCTCAATGGCCAAAGACAAATTATGTAGCAATCTGTTTAACTTTTATTCATTTCATTTAAGAAATATGCTAAGCACTAACTATGTATCAATGCCATAGTTATTTGGTATTCTAGGGATTAAATAGAATATAAAATCACCCTTTCAGGCCTCAAACAATTTTAAATATACTCAAAAATATTGAGAAGGCATGAAATGGCTGAGAGAAAAGAAGGACTAACTCCAGTTAAGTTTGAAACACTAATATTTTATGTGGAATATGAATTACCCGAAGTCAAGTTAAATTTAGAGATGTTTTTGAACTTTTGCCCTCATATCTCCATTGAACTCATTCTCTAATAAATAATAATATATTGCCAACAAACAGCTGTTGAAAATAGATAAAAATAAAATTTTGTTCCATATTTGTTCGTTTCAAACAACCAATGAGACAATAGTCAAAGATGAATCAATCAAAAGAGCCTTCCTTACATTTTGGTTTGGAAATGAAAGCCAATGGCTTGGGGAAAGACTGAAATGATGCTGTAACAAAAATAAACTTTTATCTTTATATTTAACCCCAAATAACAAGGTATTTCTTGATTGCCATGAGTGTCTTATGAAAGGTCCTGTATTTATAGTTGCTCTCTCAATGGGAAAATGTAAAGAAGAAATCACGATTACCATGTGGTCTATGGGGAAAGCTTAAACTAACAACAGCTTCCATGGAGGGCATACCAGGTGGCCAGGGTGGCACCTTTAGGCACCACGGAACACAATCTTAGTTCCATTTTTCATTGACATTTCTGCTAATTTATTCCACTACTTCTTGATAGCAGCAGTATAACTATTTCTCAAATTTAACAAGTATGAAGGAGAGCGTTACTGCTTAATGGGAAGAGAGCTTGTGTTTGGGATAATAAAAAAGTATGAAAATGGATAGTGGTGACAGTTGTGTACTGCAATTAAAAAAAGTGAGGTAGAGGAGCATCAAGTGAGATGGCAGAGGAGTGCGTGGAAGTCACACTGACCTCCTCCCAGGACTAACCTGGAATTACAGTTAAATTGTGGAGAAATCACCTGGAACAAACAGCTGAACAATAGCGAGAGAGGAGCCTTATAACCTTGGGCAGACAGAAGAATCAGCTTTAGCACAACCTAACTGGTAAGGAGTGTGGTAGAGACTTGAGAAGGTGGGAAGGGTGCCCACAGGCAGCAGCACTAGAAGGATATTGAAATGGCCAGTTGGATCCCCCTGAAAAGAGTGGAGTCTAAACCGTAAGTGGGGATCACCAGGCTACAGCACCAGAGCCCAAAAGTACACAGATAAAAGCCAGCTATGAAAAGTGGCAGGGTTGCTCTCTGACACAGACACAGCTGGAGAGCAAAGAGCCTTTTAAAGGGCCAATGCATAAATTTGCAGCCAATTACTCTGGGCTTTGGCAAAGGCAGGAGCAGAGTGGGTTAGAGACACCTGAGGAGAGACTGGGGAAGGAGGCTTTGGGAAGAGAACTGAGAGAGTAGCCAGCGGGATCCCTATGCTGACTCATCCCCCATGTAGCAGCAGCCATCTCGCTCAGGCAGACCACTCCCCTGAGCGGCGGCAGCGTGAGAGGACCCAATAACCCTGCCCCCAGGAGGGACTCTGCCCGACTCTGTGGTGTCTCTAAGCCGGCCTGCTGAGTGCAGAGTGACTAAATTAACAGCTGAAGGAAACAGCCACAGACAGTAGATTCCTGGATGTCTCAAACAGACTGCCTACGGTCAGACAGGGTCACATCTGACATCATCAGAGGCAGATCCTGAAAGAAAAAAAGAGTGGTCTCCTGCCATAGAAGTTCACACCACAAAGTCAGGAAATCAAGACAGATCAATTAAAGCAGAAGCAAAAAAGAAGAGTATCACAAATAATGGAAAGACAAAGAAACACCACCCCAGTCGAAGGGAAAGAAGGAATCCCCAGAAAGAGAACTAAGTGAAATAAAGGTAAGTCAACGATCAGATATTGAGTTCCAAATGGTTCTAAGGAAGCTCAATAAGCTCAGTGAGCTCAGAGAGAATTACAAAAAACTACAGGGAAACGACGAGGAACTTACTGCAAACTATATCACCATGAAAAAAGACATAGAAACTATCAATAAGAGGGAAGAGAAAATGAAGAATACAATTTCTGAATTGAAGAACGCAGTAGAAGGAACCAAAAGCAGGCTAGATGAAGCTGAGGATCAAATCAGTGAGCTGGAAGATAAGGTAGAAAAAGCTCCCAGAAAGAGCAAGAAAATGAAAAAAGACTCAAAAGGAATGAAAAGGCATTTAGAGAAATGCAAGACAACCTGAAACGTAATAATATCCGTATAATAGGGATACCAGAAGGACAAGAGGAGCAAGGGATAGAGAACCTGTTTGAAAAAGTCATGATGGAAAACTTCCCTAATCTGAGGAGAGAAAAAGACACAAGTCCTGGAAACACAGAGGGTCCATTCAAGAGAAACCCAGTGAGGCCCACTCCAAGACACACTATAATTAAAATACCAAATATCAAAGACAAAAGGAGAGTCCTAAAGGCAGCAAGGGAGAAAGAGGTAGTAACATATCAGGGAGCCCTGGTACAGCTAGCAGCTGACTTCTCAACAGAAACACATGCCAGAAGGGAGTGGCAAGAAATCCTCCAAGTTATGAAAAGCAAAGGCCTGCAACAAAGGCTGATCTACCCAGCAAGGCTCTCAGTTAAAATGGAAGGTGAAATAAGGAGTTTCCCAGACAAAAGAAGGCTGAAAGAATACGCCTCTGCCAAACCAGCATTGCGAGGTATGCTAAAGGGACTGCTTTATGAAGAAAAAGAGTCTGTCAATATCCCGTTCCTTTCACAGTCACCAATACTTGATTTTACCAATATTTTAAATACTTATTAATCTGATTGTGACAATGATGTGTTATTTTAAGTCACTTTTTTATTTGTGAAACTAAACCTGTTTTTGTATATTTCTTGCCTATTTCTATTATTCTTAAAAAGACTTTTTGGTATTCTTTATCAATTTTTTGACTAAATGTTTGTAGAAATTTTTCCCTAAAAAAAACTAACCTTATTTTATATGTGTTGCAAATACTTTCTATTCTATTACTTGTCCTTTAACTTTTTTATATGTGTACTACTGTATAGTTTTAAATGCTTAATATAGTCATATTGTCAATATTTTACTTTATAGCTTCTGGGTTTGAATATGTTACTTCAGGGTAAGAAAAATATTATTTTGTATTTTCTCCTAAAACTCCTTTGATTTTACATATTGATTTTTAACTCACCTGAATACTTCTTGTATAATGTGTGAAATAGGGCTCTATATTTGTTTTATTTCAAGTAATAGTGGTCCATGAACTTTATTTGTTGGATAAGTCTTATTTTCCCCATTGATTTGTAATATCAGTTTAATCATATATTACGTTGTTAGACAGATATAAACGTTTGTTTCTAGAATGCTCATTCTATTTCATTGATCTACTTGATCATTTCTGTGCTGGTGTCATGTTATTTTAGTTGCTGAGACTTTATAATGGATTTAAATTTTTAATATTTTATAATGGATTTTGACATTAAAAAAATAAATAAAATCAATCTGCATCTTAAAAAAACAAAAGAAAGAAAGAAGGAACTCCTACCTTTTGCAACAACATGGATGGAACTGGAGAATATTATGCTAAGTGAAATAAGCCAGTCTGTGAAAGACAAATATCATATGCTCTCACCTATAAGTGGAATCTATTCAACAAAATAAACTAACAAACAAAATAAACCACAGGCAAGAAAACATGGAGCAGACTGAAAGTGACCAGAGGGGATGGGGAAAGAGGACAATGGTGGAAAGAAGAAGAAGGGACTAAACAAAGTACATGTATGAATGACCCATGGACATGGACAACAGAATGGGAATTGACTGTGGGAGTTGGTGGGTGGGGTGGAATCAGTGGAGGAGGGCAAGGGGGAAAAATTGAGACAATTGTAATAGAATAAACATGATTTAAAAATAAAATTAGAGAAAAAAGAAGTGACATAGATTTACAAGGAATCCTACAACACATCCTCAATAGTAAAACAACAAATAAACAAACAAATAAATGCTAAAATATGAAAAAAAGATTTACACACAATATTGTCTAAAGACCTGAATAAACATTTTTTCCAAAGAAAAAATACAAATGGCCACCATATATGAGAAAATGCTCAACATCACTAATCATTGTGGAAACGCAAATTAAAACCTCAATGACATAGCGCCTCACAATTGTTAGGATGCCTATATCAAAAAAAAAGGAGGAAGGAAGGGAGGGAGGGAGGGAGGGAGGGAGGAATAAAGAAAGAAGAAAAAGAAAGAAAGAAGATAAGTGCTGGTGAGGATGTGGATAAATGGGAACCTGTACTCTGTGGGTGGAAATGCAAAATGGTGCAGCTACTATGGAAAACAGCATGGAAGTTCCCCCAAGAATTAAAAATAGAACTACTACATAATCCCAGGTCTGGGTATTTATCCAAAAGAACGGAAATCAAGATTCCAAAAAGATATCAGCACTCCCGTATTATTGCAGCACTATTCACAATAGCCATTATGTGGAAACAACCTAAATTTCCATCAACAGATGAATAGATTAAAAAATGCGGTATCTACATATGATGAAATACTCTTCATCCTTAAAAAAGAAGGAAGTTCTCCAATATGCAAAAACATGGATTAACCTTTAGGGCATTGTGCTAAGTGAAAGAAGCCAGTCACAAAAGGCAGATACTGCAGGATTCCAGATATATGAGGTATCTTAAATAATCTAGTTCATAGAATCAAAGAAGAGAATGGCAGTTTCCAGGGGCTGGAGGGAGGAGGACCAGAGGCATTACTAGTTAACTAGTTTCAGTCTGGCAAATTGAATAAGCTCTAGAGATCTGCTGTACAACATCGCATCTACAGTCAACAATAATGTATTGTGTACTCAAAAACTTAAGAAGGTAGGTCTCATGTTGTGTTTTTATGACAATCAAAAAATTTAAAAATATGGAAATATTTTTATATTAAGTGAAATGCTGAACTTGAAGAGCAAGCTGAAATTCATGAATTCATGGTTTTATGTACACAAAAGTGGGCAAAATAGACTTGCAGTTGTGAGCACACAACACAGAGTTTATTCTTGTATTATTATTTATTAATTTGTGTTTTTCTATACGAACAACTGTAAGTATACTTTTGCCCCACCCTGTATATTATGGACAGTTAGTGCATGCTAAGACATTCTCGAAGAATTTAAGTTAAATTGGTGTGACGTTCTCAGGACATGACTGTTCTAAATTGCTGCCTTATGGGATTTTAAATATGTTTATAATATGTGTACAAAGTGTAGTTGAAATGATAATTTTTTCAACTTGTTGATTTGAGAGAGAGAGAGAGACATCCATTTTGTTGTTACACTTATTTATGCATTCATTGGTTGATTCTTGTATGTACTGATCACCTGTATCCTTGGGCTACCTGGCCGGGGCTGAAATGATAGATTTTATGTCATGCATATTTTACCACCAAAAAAAATAGGAAAAACTGAAGGGCGTAGGATTTCATGACCCTGATGCCTGCTAACACAGCCATGAATTCCTTGTACATGGTGTGTTCCTGTTTAACCTGTACCCCCTTTCAGACACTATAGATACAGTAATATTATGGTTTGATGTCAGAGGACCTAAGAAGTTATTTTTTGTCACTTACTTCACAGGAAATGTCCTAGGACTAAGAGATTAAGACATCCTGCCATTTGTTCAAAATGAGGTTAATCCCCATACTTCTTGTAAAACTGAAAATTATAAAATGTTATTTCCTTTTCCAAAGAAAACAGCACAGTGAAGTGAGCTGTGCGCACAGTAATTATTAGCAGCTATCTTCAGCTACACTAAATCAGACAGTGTTTTCCATTAGAAGAGAGTTGTTATATCACAAAGCTCTTTTCAAGGGAACAAAGCTAGATTCCTTAAAATTAATTTATATAAGAGGCTTAATAAACACAGAATTAGCAAGTGCAGAAATGAAGAACATAGCCTGTTAAGAAACTATTTCCATAAAACCATATGCTTTTGAGTTAATTTAGTAATTTTCTGAAAAATCTCAGAGAACTTCTCTGAACTCACAGAATCCAATCTATGATATGAGAATTTTAGATAGGTTTCTATGGAAAACAGTGGATAATAGGGTGTCCTTCCAACACTAGGCAAACATCATAGGTAACATTATCACTCAAATATTCTCATAATTTTTTACAGATTACTATGCAATAATACATTTTGTATGTTTAATGCAGCCACCTCTTTTAAATTATTGCAACTTTTTATACTAATTTTCCTGAAAAAATAAGCAATTATAATTTTAAAACATGAGCACATAATTTCAAAATCTATAATTAAGTTTAAAATCCTTGTGGAACTAATTAAACTATTAACTTTCATTCCTCTAAAATAATGAGGTATTCTTGAGATCCCTCCATGTTATCAAAAATGATAGTATTTCATCTTTTCCGATGGCTGAGTAGTATTCTGCTGTATATATCTACCCAGTTTTCTTTATCTAATTATCTATTGAAGGACACTTTTGTTGCTTCCATGTCTTGGCCACTGTGAATAGTGCTGCAATAAATGTAAGGGTGCATGTACCTTTACAGATAAATATTTTCAAATTTTGGGGTAGTACCCAGAAGAGGAATTGTTGGGTCATATAGGAACTCTATTCTTAATTTTCAGAGGAGCCTCCACACTGTCTCCAAGAGGGGCTGCCCCAGTTTCCATTCCCACCAGCAGTGCGTGAGGGTTCCTTCTTCTCCACAGCCTCTCCACACTTGTTATTACTTGTCTTGATGGATCTTGAGAATATCATACCAAAAAAAAAAAAAAAAGTCCAAAAAAAAAAGTAAAGAACCATATGATGCCACTAATATGTGGGGAATAAAACTGAATGCAACAGATGAACAAACAAGACAAAGAAAAACCCATAGACACAGACAACGGTACGGTGGTCCCCAGAAGGAAGGGGAGTGGGAGGCAGTAAAGGGGAAAGGGGTCAAATACATGGAGACGGGAGGAGATTTGACTTTGGGTGGTAAATACTCAGTGCAATATAGAGATGATGTATTATAGCAATGTAATTTGAAACCTGTATAATTTTATTAATCAATGCCACCCTAATATATTAAAAAAAATTAGAACAATAATAGGGAACATCCAGGTAATATCAAAAACACTTAATTTCAGCAACACTTTAATATTAAAATATAAAAGAGCAAAATACTAACCAAAGTAACATTTCCATATACTTCTACTCCAGGAAAAAAACTTGGATTTACAAAAATATCTGAGAAACATGTACAAAGCTGCTAGTAAAACCTATGAAATTGACTTACTTATTTGCATTCTAAAACAGTGAAATGCTCTGTGCCCTGAAGTTTTAGAATTCATTTATAGCCCAGTTTCTCCAAATATTAAATAAGAAAAAAAAACCTTTAAAAGTCTGTTGGGAGATTCCGGTGATAAATGCGGAACGCATCACACATTCATGTTTCCCATTCGATCTCTTTGCAGTAGAGTTTTTGTAGAGATGTTTGCAGTGACAGGTACACTTGCTTTCAGATAAATGCAAGGTTTGTGTATAAATTTTATTGACAAATGCAATAAAATAATAAGAACCCCCACTGATATCGGAATGAGGTCTGCGTCAAATACAGCCCAACAAAAGCTTTGGAACAACACAAAATCTTTGGGATGATATTTTATTCTGTCAGGAAAAATCGTAAAAATTGATTTTCTAAAGTGCCTAGTCAGTGTTTATAAAGCCAACAGCACCTAAGCTGCACTGGCAAAAAGGTTTTTTTCAGTGAAAAGTTATTTATTTTGAGAATAATGCCCATTTATAATCTAGTTCATTAAATACAGGCGCTCAACCACTAAGCAATGCAATTAATCTGCTCACCTGATGTCTGACCTGAGCATCACTGCCTTCTTCAAAAATATTGTTTCTACAAATGCTGCAATCTTGGAATACTGATTTTAGCTCACAATGGGGTCTTCCTTGGTTGTTATGGTCTAATTTTGGAGGTTGGAAGAAAGATGCAAAAGCTGATCGGCTAAGTACTTCTGAACATTTTATCCTCTTTAATTACCTATACTTCTATTTGAACCGCCCTGAGCTGAAAAATAAGAATGGTGTTCGGTATCTCTGCCACTCTGCTACTTAGATCAATGAAGGTGAAACATAATTTAATCTCTCTGGATTTCAGGCCTCCTATCTCGAAAATGTGAATTGAGAGTAAATTCATAATAAGGAAACTTAAACAGAAAAATCTTCCTTCTTTCCATTTTTGGAAACATCAATAAAAAAATCCAGCCATCAGCTTTTAAGATAAGAGAGTATTTATGTTCATGTTGTCTATACAGCATGAATTCTCTGGATGATAATCTGGCCATTTAAAATGCAGATATGTTGGTGTGGAACCCTTCAACACTGCTGAGAGCCATGGATGCTCATTCTCAAACTACCATTTTCTTTGTAATGATTCTTTAGAATTGTGTAGATTCAGCTTCTGATTACTCATATCTAAAACAGATGAAAAATGGGATGATACATTTTACAATATTTTAATAAAATACAGAGCATTCTTCCGGCTAGATTTTTCAGATTGCTAATAGAAGGGATTATCACTGCAATTGCCTAAAGAATACTTTATCATTTTTTTGAAGTTTGGACTATAGTCATCTGAATCATTTATGACAAGAAGAAAGAATTGATTTTTAAATTTAATTTCTTAAATTTTGTGATTTCTCCAACATACGACTTCCTGTAGCTTGCATGACAAGGAGGCTACAATGTTATTGCCAAGAAGCCGGACGGAAAGCATGAGTCATCCAATCAGGGAACAGTGTTCCAAAAAAGAAAACTTCCAGACAATTAATTAGCCGAGGGAAAGGGGGTGGGAGGGAAAGCGGGGAGTAAATGGCGACGGGAAGAGGCCTGAGGGGGTGAGCACGCAATGCAATACACAGCATATGCAGATGATGAATTACAGAACCGTGTATCAAAACCTGTATAATGTTTTTAACCCATGTCATCCCAATATTTAATACAAAGTAAAAATTATAAATAAAAATAAAACAGAACACATCCCTAAGGCGACAACTAAAAAAAAAAATTAACTATATTTCAAAATAACCATTCCTCATATCAATTGTAATGTTTCCTGACATTTTAAGTAACATTTACATTTTTATAGGTGTCTTTCAGTGCTTTAATAGGATTTCGGTGTATGTTTGAAGTACTGAAAAACAGATGTGACGTGTGGAGGAATTAAGTAGCAAATGTAATTAAAAATTTTTAAAAATTGTAAATTTGGGCAAAGTGGAAGAAAATTCCACACTCACCGCCTCCCTAGTGAGCCCCTCTCGGCGTCGCCGCGGCGTGGGCTGGGCCTTCTCCTCCGGCCCCGTGACTGTGACTCAGGGGCTCCTCGCCTCTTACCCCGGTCCCCCGGCACGTGATGCCCCAAGTTCCCATCTGTAGGGCCAGCTCAGCTTCACAACCTGCCTACCAGGTGGCACCAAAACAGGAGGGACTCTCTATGTGGTAAAATACATTGGACTGATCAAAATTCGGTGGAGCCCAGATGCGGGGGGGCGAGTGGGGGGCGTCCTCCAGCCACAGCCTGGTCTGAAGCAGCCGAAGGCGACCTGGCCGGCGAGCCGCGGTCCTGCGCAGCCTTGTGCCACGTGGCAGGCGCCTTGGTTGCCGAATGTGGCTTTTATCATTTCCTGTGCCAGCTCTTGCTTGGGGATGCTGTATCTCATTCCTGTCTGTGCATGTGCTTCTAGCACGTTGTTTCTCCACTGAACGCAGGGTGAAGCTGAATTCAGGAAGACGTTACTATAGCGATCTGAACTCCAAGTCAGTGAGATGTTTCTGTCAATAACTAAAAAAATAATTCAGTGTTCTCATGATCGGCCCACTCCTGGGCAATGAAAGAAAAAAAAAAATCGTAACATCAAAGTGACATCAGTATTTTATGTTTTCTTTAGGGAAAAAGTTAAGATAATCTATTTGCCTCACTTAATAGACATTTGGCTCTTCTCTAAGTATCAGTTAATAAAACTATCATACTGAACTTACAGATCATTTTTTCATTAAATATGCTAATGCTAAGTGTTTTAATAGTGGCTTTTCCCCAATTGCTTAAATGACTTCCACATTTTTAGTTCATTAACTTTAATAACTTGGTGAAGTAGGAGGACAGCAAGAAATCTTTTAAAATGAATATACTAATCGAATGCAATTTCACTTGGCAAAGCTTAAGTGGTGAGGTAGAATATAATCATCTATCTTCCATTATCCTCCAAATGTATGTTTATACCCTTTAAGTAAAATACTGGTATAGTCAGAATAAAAAGTTGAAAATATTTTGCATCAGAGAAAGACAAATACCATATGATTTCACTTATATCTGGAATCTAAATAACAACATAATTGAACAAACAAAACAGAAACAGACTCCTAGGCAGAGAGAACACACTGATGGTTGCCAGAGGGGAGGGGCCTGGGAGTTGGGGGAAAAAGGTGAAGGGCCTCAGGTGTATAGACCGGTACACTTTGTGATGCGCAGGGTTGTCTAACCGCTCTGACGCACCCCTGAAACTAATACAGAATAATATTGAATGTCAATTGTAACTGAAAAGTTAAATAAAATTTTAAAAGGGTTATACTTGCTTCGGTTTTGTATTAAAAGTTTTAAACTGTATTTCAAGTTCACACTATCACACACACTCAATTAAAAATTCATGATTTACCTCATTTCAAACATTCTTCAGAAGGGGGAAAAAGTGTGGCCTCACTGGTATTTACTTAAAGACACTTCATCACCTGCGGTAGGTAAGACACAGTGCATGAGAAGCACGCTCAGCAACGCACTCCAAGTTTTCTGACGGCCTAACGAAGACATACGTTCTCCCTCCATTTTATTCTCCCGTCACCTCTCACTCTGTGTATCTTCCCATTTCCTCACATTTATCTTCTCACAGAGTCAGGCCTGAGTTCGAAGCCCCAGTGGCTCTCCATTGCTTACCAAACCAAATACAAACAGCTTTGGCTCCCCCATCTACTACTTTTTCAAGGACTGCATGACCCATCCAAAGTGTAGCAGTTTCTTAGAAACTCCCAAATATTTTTCTGCCTCCTCGGTTTTGCTCGAGTGTCTCTGGCAAGGCCACTGGCTTCCCACCGAAATCCGTTCTCTGCCTCTTCCATTTGTATACAGTTCCCTGGTCTTAGAGCTGCCCAGCTAGAATAAACTGACCAGCCTCCTTGAGTAGCAACATAGATTAAGTTCTCGATGAAATGAGAGTGGGGTGACGGGCGTGTCTCCCCATGGCCCCTCCCCTTTGTCAAGAGCTAGAAGACAGACAGTTCTTCAAACAGGCAGACAAGAACACCACTCCGGGACAGTGGGTCTCCCCTGGGGGCCACCAGGCCAGCAGTGGCACCTGAGACCTTGGAAATGCAAATTCCCAGCCCCCCACCCCTCCCAGAACTAACGAATCTGAAACTCCGAAAGGGGGGCTCAGGCATCTGTCTGAACAAGCTCTCCGGGTGGCTGATGCATATTAAAATTGGGGGAGCCCTGTCCTAGGGGATCGCGGAGGTCAACTCGGGGGGCACCTATTCTGAAAATGGCCACGAGGGCCAGTGCCACGCCAGTGACCTGGACTCTCCTCTTAGGAAGTTTGTGAAATCACACGGTTCTTGAAGCAACTGAACTGTTGACGCTCCTTTTTCAGCTGCTCAGTATTTGCCTTAAGGAGTATTTATTCAACCTGGAATGGCCTGTTTACTATTCCCGCCCTGTTTAATAGTTCCACGTGCAGAAACTGAAAGTCTACCTGGATCATTGCAAGCGAGCTCCAGCCCATTTGCCTAGTGCCAACGAATGCCAGGCTGTCTGTTTTTGCTTTCCTTTAACTGCTATACATATTACTGAATACTCTTTCAGAAGAACGCCAGTCGGATCGCACTTAATCTTCCTACTGGCTGTCAGAGCGTTGAGGCTAAAATACAGACGGGCAATGGGCCTACAAGGCCCCGCCTAAGGGGACGCATGCCCACCTCTCCAGCCTTACCCAGAGTCATTCCACATTTCTCTCTGCTCTGGGCACCCTTTCCTTCTGCTCTTGGGTCCTGGCCAGCGTCTCCCCCCTGGGACCTTCTTCTTGTGCTGCTCACTTCACCCTCTTACTTCGATTCATTGTTCACGTCTCTTCTTAAATATCGTTTTTTCTTCTCCCCCACCCCAATGCATCCCATCAAGTCAAAGCCTTAAAAACTCTTATTGAGCCTTTACGTTTCCCTTCAGGACACTTTATGTTTTTTGTAGTAATTCATTGCTTCCTATGAATGTTGTTATTAGGAGTCATGCCCCTCCTTTGACCCCCCGCCCCGCTGGAATGCAAAGAGCTTCACAAGGGAAGAAGGTACCATGTCTGCTTGCCCACGTTGTATGCAGAGCATCTACCACCAGGTCCGGCACAGTCAGTCAATATGCATTAAATGCAGAAAACACGGATTATTTGACACTCAGCTCACATGACATCTTATCTCCTACGACGATTTGGATCCCTCTTCCTTATAAAAGAATGTCATTTCCAGTGGTTTCATTAATCAAGAGTGTCCCTATCTACTTAAAAGGCTGAAGTTCCTGTTCCTGTTTGTGTTAATGACGCCATCAGGAAGCATTTATGCAGTGATCTGTCTGGTTTTGGAACCTGACAGTCGAGGCTGGGGGTGCATCCTATCTTACACACCGCTGCGACTCATTTCCTGAAAGGACAGCTTCAATTACTCCCTCGCTTTGCTAAATTTTTGTAAGGGGCTACCCTCTTCCTAATTACAATCTCCCCACCTTTGCATCCCCACCTACGCTTAGGTGGCCCATACCCCAATCTCATTTCGCACTTTTCCCCTGCAGGGTAGATTTTGCTTCATTCAAACAGGCAATTCAATATTCCCCATGCATAGCTGCCTCTGGGCTGGGCCTTTGCACATTTATTTCCATCTGCTAGGAATCTTCTCAGAATTAGGACTCCTTTCTGGGCCATTTCTCACATGGTGACTACCCTGCCTGTTAGTTTCTTCCGTGTTCTTTAAGGTCCATATCAAATGGATCCCCGTGATCTGACTAAGCAAATGCAAGTAACAGGCAGTGATTCTCGGGGGTTCTTGTCAGGTAGTGGACCCCAATGACCAGCTTCTGCGCTGCGAATACGCTGAACGGTGTGCCCTGTGTCTTATGATACAGGGGCATAGAGGTGACACAGCAAAAACACTTGAAAGAGAACGTCAGTGAGTACATTCAAATGAAAATACAAACATTTCTAAAAAATTAAAGCTACATATTAATCAATAAATGAAACAGTAGAAAAGGCAACTCTAGTCTAGAGCCACTAGAGAGGCTATCAGATGGGCGGTAAACCGTAACCGTCCACTGCCAAGTAGCGAAAGGAGGTTTGGTGAGGGCAACTCTTCAGCCCTTCCACACACCGGAAACCATGAACGCCTGCCGTGAAGACTCGGGAAGGCCAACCTATGACACAGGGTATTTGTACAGAAAGTATTAATGAGTAAAAGGGGGTAGATACCATATCTCCTAGTGGGGTATATTAAAATATCAAGGCAGAAAATTCTGACAGAATGAGCAAAGTTCTGTTTTTCTCCTTAGTTAAATTAACAGCCACAAACTCCCTCTCTTTCCTGTGCCTCTCTTTATAACAGTATTTATTTAAAGTAAAAAATAACTTCCCAGCTGAGAATGTCAAATGGCATCTTTCTGCCAGGAGCCTGATGTGATAGCAGCGGAGGTCACCACGTGACGAGAACCCAAGGGCAACCACATGGCAGTTTTCCTGGGAGAAAACCCCACAGACAGTCCCTGTCCTAGGACCCCCTGGCCTGAGACCTCTGGTGGTACCAGCCAGCACTCTCACATACCAGAGTGCGATAAATTCAGCTCCCAGGAAGAAAAGGGATTCAGTATAGAATTAGAAATCTTTCCAGCTCACTAAGGAACCGTGTGGGTGTTGTGCTCAAGGCATTCTCATTTGTAAAAGAAAGAAGAAAGCTTCTGCGAATGATAAAGAAAAGCAAGTAAAACATTTGGTTGAATGCACAGGGATTTAGAGCTATGTCTTTCCCTGCTAAGAATATTGCTAATGAAAATGAGAGTATCAAGCTATTTGTCATTTAAGTACTGGATTGGTATGATCTTCCAAGGTTAAGATCACTATAACATCAAAGTCCCCTTGCTCTCTGAAGACAAATACTATGATAGCCTACATACTCAATAAATGAAATTAGCAGCTCAACTGTCTAAATTTCTTGATATAATGAGGAAAGGTTGCAAAACAGGAGGTAATTTTTTTTTTTATTTTAAACTGAATAATGAATTATTTATAAACCATTGTGGTCAACACTCCAGAGGTGTTCTCTTTGCTCTGCCATTACTCTGGTCACAGAAATTTGTTTTTTGAAATTAAAGACTCAATTACACGACAGCAGCGACTGACTCATCCATCCTACCTGCTGAGACACCGGGTTCCATCACATCCACCAGCAGAACGTACTTCTGACCAACCCAGCAGCGAAGAAATCACTTCTACCCCGATCAAACACACTTACAAGGAGATCCACGTCAGGACTCCAGAGGGGAAAGCATCTTGAAAATTTAGTTTCTAAAAAGTGATCTGTATTTTGGCTACATACAAACATATGCACATGTCATCAATTTCTATAAGACCTGAGACAACACGTTTATTACATGTTTACCTGCAAATAAATGAACATAATACATTTTTTTAAAAGATGTTTTCATATATACTCAAGTGGCCACATTCAGAAAAGTTCAAAGGATGAGCTCTTTTTATTTGTTAGAATAAAGGCTTGACACCTGTTAACGTTCCTAATCCTCATGGTCTCACCAGAGCCTGTTGCATCCTCAGCACCACAGCACTGAGGTCATTCTGCAGGGGGCTGAAATGCACGTCAGCGTAGATACAGATCTCCCCATTACGGGGCTTGCTGCCCTTGGACGGACAGAGTAGACATAATAAATGGATTACTACAGGCTGGAATGACCAGGGAAGATATCACAGCCTTCCAAAGACAAGGGCAAAACTGTAACCACACAGAAAATTCATGTCTTCATTATGACCTTTTCTCCTTTCTGTCCTTTGCAGTCAAACTGGCCTCTTATAGCACCCTGACTCACCTGCCTCCCTCTACCTTGCACATCCAGCCCCTTCGTCATGAAGCCCTCAGGACAATGAGGTTCTGGTTGGCATCCAATTATCTTAGGAACAAAGCCTCAGGTCTGCTGACCGCAGAGACAGAGTTTCGGTCAAACTAGAGGTGACATCCAGGCCTCCATTGTGTTTCAGCTCCAGGCCCAGAAAAGCAGGGAAACCAGAAGAAGCAAGGCCATGGCCAACGGCAGGCCCAGACGCCATGGTCAGCGACCCCGCCCCCAGCACCGGCCCATCCGGAGGGACCACAACCCTGACCGCGACCCTGACTCCCTTAGTCACCATGACTGATGATTTCCCCATATCGCTCCTCCCCTGGGAGCCATCCGGGAGCCAGGTCTTCAGCCTGAGCTCGCCTCTGTCTCGGCGGGGGGTCGGCCACTTCCTCAACTAATAAACCCTTACTTTTTTGCTGCAAATTCCTGTTGGTGTCTTAACTGGGCCTCGAAGCGTTCAGGCGAACGGACCCCTTTAGTCCAGTGACAGAACCTCTGAAAGAGTGAAGGGAGTAAAAGTAAGTAAGGGAGCAGGAGGAAGGGTGTGGAGGGTCAGAGCATCTGATGCGTTGAGAGAGCAATAATCGTCTGACTAAAAATGAGAGACCTTCAGCGTCAACCTGACGCTCCTCCTCCTCCACCCAGGTTCTTCTTGAAGGGCGCATTACCAGGAAAACACGTATATGAAGCACAGTCACTTTATTTTCAATGGCCTGAAATGCGCTTTATTGCAAATGGGATTTGAGTGGATTGAAAAGGGGAGCAGGGCTTGGTGCCAGGCGTTTGTCTCTGGTTAGAGCATTAGCTTCGTCAAATTTAGAAGATGAGACTGATTCAAAAGAAAAAACAATTTTTCTGGAGTAAGAAATGTATGTAATAGTCCTGATATAGTCATTCAGTTACAAGGAAAGGATAAGGGTCTATGGATTATTCATTTAAACCAGGAGAAAACATCTGCCTGAACTGACTAGATTTAGGATATTACATTTTTGGTATGATTACATAAAATCACATAATTCAATATGGTTTCATAGAAGATTGCATATAACTCTCTTGTATAGTGGGGAGACTACTCCCATTAAATGTTATCTTCTCATTCCAAAACACCTTTAATACGTATCATATAAACTTTTACAGAGATGGACAAAATTTTATCATTTTGTCCTTTGGGGTAAACTTAGCACTTTAACATTTATCATTGTTAAACTGAGACTGATTTTAAGAATTTTATATAACATAATCAACAGTCGAAGCCCAGGGTGGCACTGGCTGCCTTCTTGTGTTCTTCCCTGTAGAAAGCACAGGCTTTTAAAGAAAAGGTTCCTGCACCTGCCTTGGAGGTACACACTCGGCTTCCTGGATACAAGAAGCTGTTCAGAGTATACAGGTATTTCATCTAATCAGAGTGATTCTTTGGTTATATTCAAAGTTTACATTAAAACTCTTCCATGTACCTCAAGTCTACCAAGGTGGGTTGAAAATCTCTTAGTCTAAATTCTTAGTATCTTGTGTTAAAATCCTTTCTTTTTACAGAGGGAAAATTACACACCTGGAAGCTGCTATTTCTGTAATTATTTGACAGAAAGGAGAATGACAGGTCTAGAAACACTAGAGGGCTTCCCAGAGGCCTACGGTGTAAGAAGTGAGATCGCTCCGACGCGGCAGTGTGAAGACATGAGCTGGCCAAGGGGGTTTCATTTCCTGAAGAGGGTGACTGCCTGAGCTCACCTCAAAAACATAAAACAAAGAAATGGTGACTGTGGGGACTTCTTCTAACGGGGGATTTCCCAAAGTGCACATTAATCACTTAAAATACATGGGAGTCTGACAAGGAGCACAAAGGCAATATGTTCCAGGTTTGGGGCATACACACTCAGGCCAAAAAAATAAAACCACAACAAAAAACCCACGATATTGTTTCAATCAATTTACCAAACTTATTAGGCCAAAAAACAATTTTACACACACACACACACACACACACACACATATGTATAGATGCACACACAGTAAGTCACATAGACATGTATATGTATATATCTGACTTGTTGGCATTATCTGCACAAAGTTAAGATAAAGAAAGGCTTTAAAGGCTGCAAGGTTAGAACATTTTCTTTCTCATGTTCACGGAGGTGCTGACCTGAGAATCTGTATAAGGGGGTTGCTCATCTGCGGGTTCACAACTGTAAATGGTGACCCAAGAATCAAGGCTCTGGGAAGTTTCAGTCTCACCAAAGCTCCGCAGAGGTCAGAGGGCAGAGTGAGAATTTCTGTGACAGGGCCCGTGAGCAGACTTCTTAGCAGAAAGCGAGTGCTCTTGCTGTGAGTCCCCTGCCCAAGTCACGTGGGGTAGGGGTATGGGAGGGTTACCTTCGATCACTTGACCTGTGGAGAGCGCCTCAAGAAGACCACTTGGGGGTCTTTGAAACACTTTAATATGATTGGGACATATGGTTCTGGGGTCTGAATGCCATGTGAGACCACACAAATGGGCGGTGGACGCTGCCATCTGACTCCTGCCAAGAACCGGAGAAGGGCACACGTCGGCCCTCGGTGCGTTGGTGGGGGAGGAAGCCGCGGCCGAGAGGTGGGGGTGGGGGAGGGAGGCGGAAGGCTTTGCAGACTGGGGCCGAGCCAGACGAGGGCCTGGCATGAGCCAAACGGTGTGATGAGCGCTGGGGAAAGAGCACGGCCTACCCCGAGAAGTGAATTCCAGAGCCAGGATTCATCAGCAGGGCGGCTGAATACCCAGTGCCCTATAAATGGCTGCTAGAGAGGTATTAGTTAGAGCTGGCTTCTTTCACATCACAACTATGTTACCAATAGGTATATGACAGTGAAAATAACGTCGATATTAATTTCTCAGGCTTCCATGGCAGATGGATCCAATACCCCTCAAGACAAATATAAACTACATAAGAGGTTCCTCAAGAAGTTAAACTTAGAATTATGATATGACCCAGAAATCCTACTCCCAGTATGTTTGCCTTCTATTAAACACTCCTAAGATCAATAAGTTAATGGGTAAAAGGGGTCAAATATATGGTGATAGAAGAATATTTGACTTTGGGTGGTGGGCACAGAATGCAACATACAGCTGATGTATCATAAAAGTATACACTTGAAACCTGTATAATCTTATTAACCAATGTCACCACAATAAACTTAATTAAAAAACAAAACTTGATGACTTAAATTATGACAAATGTTGTAACAGCTTTCTTTATAAATATCCATGATTACATCATTGAATAAATTGGGTTTCCAAGATAAGCTAGGTTTATATAGTAGATCTAAAACACAGAAATGGTGAGTTCACCTAATAAACAATACAATATTAATAAATACAACTTTGGAAATGAGAGACTAGTTGGATTATAAGAAAATGTGTAGTAGCAATGGTGTGGACAAAAATTAGGTCATTGAAGAGCATTTTTATGAAAAGAAATATCAATGAAAAGGGAAAAAGAAACAATTTAATAAAAACATACACTATATTGTGGTCTTATCTTAAATCCCCATAAATTTAGCCCAAATCCTTTGAGTTACAATTTTCAGTCACCATTGTATTAATTCTCTTCTCCCTCATTATGGGTTTTGTTCTTTACAGTTGAATTGGAGGCTTTATTTTAAAACGAACCTCAAAGCAATTCTGATGGTTCATCTTTTCATTACTTTAGTAATAAAATATCCACTTGCTCCTGTAATTGTGGTGGATGCGTAATTACCTTCAAGGGAAATAAAGTATCTAGGTTCCCCTTCTCCTATCGCGTGATTATAGTGTTGAAAACCTTTGTAAATGAAATTGAAACGATCCTCAGCTGTTTTGTAATGTTAAGTCTAAGCTGTGATCACTCACCGGAAGTGTTCTGGACCTACTTGAGTCCTTACTTGGAAAATGTTCTTTGGCAAGGTGTTTACTACACACTCTGTTAGGTTCATCAGAGCCCCATACAGTAAATGATTTCTTCATTTGTAAAACATCCTTACTTATCAGTCAGAAAGTTACTGACGTTTGGTCAGGAGTGTAAGTACTGCCTGACGGTCCACGGTCTAGCCTCAGCCAAAGCCATTCAGCATATGAAAAAAATGCAAGATAAATCACTGTGTACACCTCCCTCCTTTTACTCTCTCTTTTGAGAAGTTTCAAGCAGCAATCATTTTAATTAACAGATGGTGTATAAGGATGCACGATAGCAGCTGTTAATATGCAATTTTAAGACCGGAGGGTGTCATGACATATCTAGACACAAGGGCAACATATGTTCAGCGAGGCGTAGAGATTATAATATAAATTATGATGACAACAGGCAGAGGCACAAGCAATGGATGGCCGTCCACGTTTAATCAGCCAACATCTTTAACACGTATCACAGAAGGCTTGATATGAACCGCGATACATCAGCTTCATGCATTTCGAAACGTGTAACTAACTTTTTCGAATTTGTGAATGCAAATTCAGAGTTTTTAAAACAATTATTGCTCACGAGAGAAATGGGAAGTAGATAAAAGCTACAAGGACCATCTGGAAGAAACCTCAAAATATCCAAACAGATTGTGTTTTCCTGCTTTTAAACGTTTGCTCTCATTATGTTTTTGATAA
Organism: Pteronotus mesoamericanus; assembly: GCF_021234165.1. NCBI lineage: Eukaryota > Metazoa > Chordata > Mammalia > Chiroptera > Mormoopidae > Pteronotus > Pteronotus mesoamericanus. The sequence continues at coordinate 1,374,910 of NW_026555123.1, forward strand.
GAGGAGATCGTTTAGTTAGATTGAACCCTAGTAGTTCAAGCTACAAACTAGCTGGTTGAGGATATCACAGACAAAAGCGATTACCTTCTCTTGATACTGCCGCCGGGAGGAATCCAGGGACTGGATCAGAGCCGTGGCGTGGCCCACGAACATGGCGTAGCAGGTGGCCCCGACGATCATGCTCAGCATGGTGATCCAGAGGTCGGACATGCTCACCGGGGCCTGGGCTCCGTACCCGATGCACAGCATGTGACTCATGGCCTTGAAGAGCGCATACGAGTACTGCTTTCCCCAAGAGTCGTTCTGGAGCGGAAGAGAAGAAGAAGGCAGCCTGAGCCAGGGGACAGCAGCGGGTAGGCCGGCACCCCGCCCCCGCCCGCAGTGGGCTGCCCTCTCCGGCCTTGCTGCCCTGCAAAGCCTGCGCGGCGCTTCGCTGGCGTCCGAACAGTCCGCGGCTGAGATGCGCCTTCCTGCTCCCTTTCAGGTTTGCTGTTTTTAAAACTACAGTTGCTTTTGGGACAATGGTGTGAGTGTCACATAAAAATGCCCAGGATGAATGCGACGAGGCACAAAGTTTCCGGGAAATGTGGTCATTCCTCAGAAAAGTATTTGTAAGCTGAGATGGCTGTGAACCCGAAAAGGCTAAGTATAGGAATTCTGAGGAAAACTTTGAGGTTTAGATTTTTTAAATCTAAATTGACATGTTTGTGGAATGGTCCTTAATATTGTATTTCTTAAATGGAAAAGTAAACGTTCTGATATACTGATAAATGGAAAGTCTTCCTTAATACCCTCTCTCAGAGTAAGGTACATTCAAATTCAAACGTCAAGGTTGATGGGGAATGAATTCCTGTTGGCTTTTAAAAAATACTTTAAAAAATAAAAATAAGTAAAATAATATCTTGGCAAACCCTCTGGGGGGAAAAACGCTGACTTCTGAGATTAGCTATTAGATGCAGTTTCTGATGTCATTTCAAAACTTCATTCCAAGCTCAATTTTACAAAAATAATCATCAAACTCCCCCGCCGAGGACTCACATAACTTACGAGGCTCACTGCAAATGGAATGTTTGGGCCTTTTTGTTCATAACTCAGAACAAAAAACACTGTTAAAGATAATAATAGATAAATATTTTTCCTTTAAAAATATGTTATTACTTATAAAACTTAATGGGATAATAGTGACAGATGAGTAATAACAAAAATGTTTTTCAAGAATACTATTTTGGTATAATTATATGTAATACAATAAATAATACAGTATTATTGTGATATCTTGATTGACCATACACTATTTCTGGCTTCATTTACTGCAAATTAATTTCTTAGGTCATCAAATTTCTACAATTAGTGATTTCATTTTTAATGATAGAGTCAAAAGTGACATCAATTGCTTTTGTCTAACAAGGTCACAAATATTTCTTGATACTTTTTAATTTCAAGAAAGATCTTTCTGTTGATGCAACTGTTACTGGAGCTATTAAGAATGTTTTGTAGCCGGTGACAATACTGGGATAAATTTCTGATAAATTATTTTAATATATAAATATTAATATACCTGGAGTTTCTTCTCATAGAACAATTGTCTATAAAAATATAACTCTCCATATAAATCAGTTACAGGTATGTGTGAGTGTGATCTTTAAAATTAAATGTTTTATTTGGGGGTAACTATAGATTAAAATGCAAACTGTAAAAAGTAATAGAGCTGCATCCTTCACCCTAATAGAGCTTCTAATGGCTATAGCTCGCAAAACTCTAAGGCAGTGTCAGGATGTCACAGTCGGGAAGGCGACAGGCACAGCCCGGCAGCCTCATTCATACCTCAGTGCTTCACGCGCACGCCCTTGTGTGTGTGTTTGATTTCATGCAGTTCTAGCGCCCGCGTAGGTTCGTATATTTATCAGCACAGTCAGGATACGGAACAGCTGAATCACAGCGAAGACCCTGCTACTGCCTTTCTCCTGAACTTAATCGTGTGCGATGGCATTTTCACATGTCCTCGGACATTTCCTGGAACTTGCTGAGGCCATACAGGAAACCAAAAGTAGTTCCATGATTTGTATAGAATCCAAAATCCCTGTTTATATCTTCTATTCCTTTATTCTCAATTACAATTTAATTTTTTTTTAAATTGTCTTCCTCGTTAATAATTAACTCTATAGCTTCCCATGAAACCGGAGTTATGTCCCATCAAATGTGCTGATCTTTGAGTGTAACCTGCATTTCTAGGCCGGTGGGTATTTGCTTCACAATGTTGGAGCCGTTTTGAAAACTGGGCACTGCAAACGACGAAGAATTCTAATAAGTCCCTGATTTTGTAGCAATTTATTGACAATATTTACTGCTCGACTTCCGCAGGTACCGCCTTGGAACGTGGGCAGAAGATTTAATGTTTGTGTAGATACTGCAGGGATGGGCTCCTGGGACCCCACCCCCGCCGCCTGGGGGAGCCACGCGTACCCTGCCAGGCGGCCTCTGGGGCAGCCGCCGCTGCAGCGGCCGCCGCCAACCTGCTGAGAGTGGGCTGGGCCCCGCTGGGGACCCACCGCCCAGCCAGCTGAGGCGCGCGCGCCTGCCGGCCCGACCCAGCGTGTGCTCAGCGGCCCCCTGCAGCCTCCACTCTTCCGCGCCCGCGCCCCGCTGTCCCAGAGGATGTCACTTACAAAACACACATGCAAAACTAACGCTCCTGAAATTTCAAGATAGCGGCAGCAGAGCATTCAGCCAAGCTCAAGGTTCTTCTGACAGAGGGTCCTCCAGCAAGTGCAAGGTCCCACCGCACACGCCCGTGAAGCCCTTCCCACCTTTGTCAGATTGACTCGGGCATGATCGGAGCCGTTTAAAGTTATGTCAAAAACAGGGTAAGTATATGTGGATACTGTGTTCAAATTTTAATGGGGTTTTCCAAAATCAAATTTTTAGATTAAAAAATGGAACATGACTTTGGGTGGTAAACACAATGCAATATTCAGATTATGTGTCATAGAAATGTACACTTGAGACCTATATAATCTTACTAGTGTCACTCCAATAAATTTAATAAAAAATAAAGTTGAATTGTCTAATGTGTAGCAGACAGTTCACCTCCAGGTTGGCCTTGGTGTTAATAAACCAGGCCTGGCACAAATAACGTCCCTTTTTTACTACAAAATCTCTTATTACAAAATCCTAAGTATGTAATGCAGTAACATAACAATGTCACACTCAAGCATACCATATGACATTTTGGGTGAAATCTTCAAATTAAAACTATAACTTATTACACCCATGTTATTACCCTACCAACCACACTGAAGCAGGCGTTACTTCTGCCGGGCCCTGTGTGAGATCCCCTAAGAACTGAACTAATGCTTCTTTATTCTTCTGTATATCTTCACCCTCTTGTGGGTTCCAAAATGGGTTATTAATTAGAAACCCGACGGCCAAACTGATAAGTAACAAAAGTCACGGAGGACAAGTCATGGAGACAACTGATGATTGGATAAGAAAGATACGGTACATGTATGCAGTGGAATACTGCTCAGCCATGCGTAACGATGAACTGTTGCCACTTGCAACAACATGGATGGATCTTGAGAATATCATGCCAAGCAAAATAAGTCAGAAAATGTTAAGAGCTGTATGATTTCACTCATATGTGGGCTATAAAGCTGAAAGCAACAAATGAACAAAACATAAAGCAAACAAAAACTCACAGACACAGACAACAGTAAGGTGGCTACCGGAGGGAAGGGGGATGAGGGGTAGTGGAAGGTGAAGGGGGTCAAGTGTATGGTGATCAAAGAAGATCTGACTTTGGGCGCTGGGCACACAGTGTAATACACAGATCACACATCACAGAACTGTACACTGGAGACTTCTACGGTCTTATTAACCAATGTCACCCCAGTAAATTTAATTTAAAAAGAGTTGGACATGGTGACTTTTAAAAGCCCAACCCTATAAACTTTGGATTTGCATGTGGCCGCAAATAAAATATAACTAGCCCCACTGGGTTGAAAGAGTTAAGTTTCCTAAAGTGAAATTGTTATTCACTTATAAAATGAGGCCAGGCTGCCATCTGTCTATCTATCTATCTATCTATCTATCTAGCCACCCACCCACCAATCTGAAGAGTTTGTCGTAGATCAGCCACACATACGTAAGAGAACGAAGACTGCACTAGGAAACATAGTGAGGGCCAGCCAGAGGGGTGAGGGCGTTTATCAGCACGACAGGAGAAACCATTGAATTTTTCCGCAGGGAGTGATATAGTCTGAGCTGTATTTTAGGAAGACTGGGAAGAACTGTTGAGCAGTTGTTCTCAACTGAGAATGACTTTGTGGAGACAGAGAACATAGTGACTTGCCCAAGGTTACCAAGGTTACATGTCTGTAGGTGGAAGATTCAGTGGTTTGAGCCCAGGCAAGCTGGCTCCAGAGAGCGCGCTATTATAACCACTACATGATACTGCTCCTGACTTTATAAACCTACCATGTTTATAATTTCAGGCAAACTATTAAGGCTGAAAAACTGATCAGCCCACACCTCTCATTTACACTTTTACTTAACGTAGTAAATTAAAATAAGGCAAAGAGGAGACCTAAAGAAAGAAAAGCTAGGATCTGAGAAGGTTTTATGAAAATCCAGGAATGTTTCTATTCTCCATAGACCACATTTCTTTTATATGTGACTGTTCTCATCTCATCTTTTAAAAATGACCCTATTATACTTCAGTCTACATCAATAATAATAACATGAATGGGAGACCGTATACTTCAAGGGCTTTTCCATATGATCTAAATATTACCCACTTACATATAAATTGAATCCTACTGAATGTAAACAACGCTACCTGTGAACTCTGATTTAATTAGGGTTTATCTTGCTTTTAATTTTAGGTAATGTTTTGTCAGTGAATTACTCATTATAGATAAATTTCTTATTCAAAATTGTTTACTCATTTAATTCAGTACATCACCAAGGCATCACTGAAATTAATTTTTTTTTTTTTTGAGGAAAGCATTTTAAGCCAAATTAACAGCAACAAATGTAAGTAAATTTTATTATTCCGTTTGGGAATTTTCCTATGGGAAAAAAATATTTTTGAGCTTTCTCCAGGTTTAACTTAAACTACTTTCTAGACATCTCTTTTGATACCCTGTTTGTGATGTTACTGAATTGTGGGCTAGGGCGAAGGGATTTGACAAAAAAAAAAAGTTTATTCTAGAGTGTCCTTAAATCTACTGACTTAGGTCATTCAAACTTAATTAAGTCATTCAGTGACCTACCATAAGAGCAAAAGTTCTCCATTTCACCACCGTCTTTCACATGAACTGAATTTTTTGTTAATTTAGAAGCCCAAATATTTCATTATTGAATACCTTAATTAATTCTTCTTTATCACTTGAAAGCAAATATGAGTATAAATCGCTTAGGTAGGGAAAATTTTGGCAAAATCCAAAACATGGAACTTAGCGACGCAGCATCCATTCATCAACTGCCAGCTGTGTTGGACTCAGAGAGACGGCGCAGTGGTGGAACAGAAGGCCAGGCAGAGAGCGCGCTCCACAGAGCCAGGTTAGCGAACCTGGACCCCATGTTCTCTTTCCTTCCTCGGTCATCGACTAAGTCATCGCCTGTATCAGTTACAGCAATGCCAACCAGATAGAAAGCTGCATTAAGACGTTCTCCAGAAAATAAATAGAGCAGGGCAGGCTCTGCCTGAAGGCACAAGAAATAGAGCATAAGAAGCTGTCAATCCCAAAGAATTCCAGTTCGCTGACTGTGCCACTTCATCTGGACATAAGAGGATAGGCAGGGTATCGACCACTGTTTCCCATTGATTCCACAGGGTAACATGGGCTACCATGGGCTGACTGTGAACAGGCTTTGGGAGCAAGCTCTACACTGATCAGGGATTGCAGTGGAATTACCACTGTGTTTAAGTATTAATTTGAGATTTTTTTGTGCTTTGAAATACATCCCTTAGAAATATCATATGTATATACTTATTATAAACAAAAATATTTAAGAAACATCCCCAAGGACGTTTCTACCCTAATCAAATGAGACATTATTTGTGACTTTTTGTCAGACATCACAGCGATAATGTCAATGGGGAGAAACGTGGAGCAGAACTCAGTGAGGCCACGTTAAACTGAACCGCTCTGTATGGACACTAATCAGGAGGAATGTTCCTATTCAGTGGGGAATTTAGAAATGTAGTAGGAAGTACTGACTTATGTCCTTCAAGTCACATGACAGAAGCTCTTGAATTCTTGGCATATGAGTATATATTTATATCCTTGACAGCAATATCTCCAAATAATGTAAATGCCATGATTTCTAGCAATAACACTTTAAAATAATTAGATGTACAATTAAATGTATTTTTTTTTTAGTTGGAGAAATTTAATTTTCTCATTTGTAGTGTTGTGAGCTGCTTGCAAACATTTATACCTGTGACAACAACCCTTTTGCATTATGGGGGTGTTCAAACAGTTTTCAGGAGTAAAATAAAAAGTTAGTGCAGAACTAAATTTTTGTTGCCATATAATAAATGATGTCTGATCATTTAGAGATTGGTCTAGACTTGTTTTCTGGGCTATTAATCCCTTGAGTTCTAAGTGTACTTTTTCCTGCTTCAATAATGATGATAAAATAAAAAATTTTCATTAAGTAGACTTGTAAATTAAAATTCAACGATGCTTGAGACCATGAATATTCTTCTTATACTTCTCTTAACGTTGGTGCATTATTTTAAAATAAAAATGAAACAAATCAATAAATTATTTTTTAAAATTTATTGTGTATATTAACCCATTTTTTTGTACTAAGAGTTCATTAATACTTACTTCTTAGAGAAAGGCCCCAAATCAGATACTACTTCAAGATTTTTAAGTTAGTTTTTCAATTATAATTAGTATTTCAAGCAAAATATTTTCATTGGTTATTTCTTTTCTTATTTGTGCAAGTAAATAGAAGCAAATATATTTTACAAATTTTTGCACATATAAGTATTAGTAAATATATATAATGCATAAATATAAAGAAACAATGGAAGATATTAATATACACTGAACATTTAACTACTTGCAAAATACTATTATACCATCTCATTGCTCCTCATAACATTCCTGAAACCGGATATTGTTCTTAAAGGTAAGGAAGGGGAAACTTAGAAAAACTAAGAAATTTACTCAAAGTCACACACTCGTAGGTGGCAAAGCTGGAATTCAGTCACTGATCAGTTGGACCCACAGTGTAAACCTCCTGTGTTCCAAATATAGTCATATAGTTCATAACCATTTATGTGAGTAAATTCGTGATAATTAGAATGCAGTCATTTCAAGAACTTTAAGAACATAACAGTAGCACAGAAACTTTTTAAAGGGTATGTTTTCATTTCAACCAGTAGAAGGGAACCTCAACTACACCTTTAGGGAACTGAGAGGAAAAAATCGTCTCAGGTTTTCATCAGAGAGAACCCCGGAGGGACAATTCACTGGGGAGTCTGAGGTCAATAAGAGGGTTTGGTCTTACAGCTGTATTTCACGCTTATACCTTCCCATTGGCCAAGAGCTCTCAAAGGGCTCCCCTCCTCCCGCCCTATCCCCACAGCCCGGGCGGCGCCACCTCTCCCGTTCTTTAATCGGAACTGCCCACCGGAAGGGACTCCCCGCCTGAGGCTTCCTCCCCGGAGACTGTGGAAGGCGCACCTGTCGTAGGCTGGCAGGTTCAGTAGGGAACGGCGATCAGGGCTAGGCGTGTTGTCACCTGACACCTGGCCAAAATGAACTAAGCGAGGATGCCACACTTCGGGGGTGCTATTATTTAACATGCACTTTTAAATAAATTGTATGGGTTTTAGGAGAGCGGCTCCGTACTGATGAGCTACCAAATTAAATCATCTCTTTTGATAGCATTCTCAAATTGTTTAACTCTGCTAATTAAATCTAGAGGTTTTAGCATATTGGTAGTGTTAAAAACTACTGAAATTAAAGCGAAAACAAAGAGCCATAATAATCTTTGCTAGGCTCAAATTTCTGCTCTCAATAAAGAAGGCGGCCACGGGAGATGTAAATGAAGCAGGAGCCTTAAGAACATCTTTTCAGCCTGATTATAATGCTTGGGTGGTTATTGTTAATTATGATTTCCACAAATATTTGTTGCCATATAAAAGGATAAGGCATTAGATTTTTTTAAGATAATCTGCATATATGTCAATTTGTATGACAGATGGTGTCATACGTTAGAGGCTTTATGTAATAGTTGACGCATAAAGTGGTTATATATAAAAGAGCTAATAAGTAATGTGTTTAGGTGTTTTCCACTTATAATAGTTCCATAAATGAGGGTCTGAATGTATTAATAGTGTGTGTGCTTTAATTTAACAAACGTATTTATATCACTTTCTACTGCCTTCCACAAGTCCAATCTCTACAAATATATAAATTATAAAAAATTTTATTCAAATCCAATGTTCAGTTAGGCATAACTAAAATAAAGAAAAATTTAAACAATAGAGAAAAGAAATGTGTAAGCTCACAAAAAAACTTACTTTGTATTTGCTTATTTATGCTGACATTAAAAAGAAAACCATTATCCAAAAAGTGAAGCTCTCACCTGATAGACTCTGAAATCCTACCTTTTAGTGGTAGAATTTGCCATTCATGGATAACATATCCATGTAATTTTGATGGTACAATAAACAAACTTCTCTTTTTCTTTTTCTATTTGGATTTGCCACCGTGCCTGGGTTTCCACTACCAGAGGTAAGAAGGGGTAGTGAAGTAAGGAGTGACTCATTAAACATTTGTTGTCCTATGGTAGATTGACTCATGTTTATATTTTCATAGGAACTGTACAGGACCATAGCAAAATTTTATTTTATCCTTTTTATGAGCAAGCTGAGTTTCAGAATTTGCATGATCATAAGATGAAACTAAAAATGTAAGTAAATAAATACATGCATACCTAAATATATTCAGAGTGCACAACTTTGTTTTTATCTCATAAGCGAGGAACTATGTACCTAAGGTCTCACCTGGTTTGTTTAAGAATTAAAAAACAAAAACAAAAAACCCTTCATTTCTCTAAATGCCTGAAAGTATCCCTTTCACTGTATTTGCATAATCACAGTAATAACCATAACACCACCACCAACAAAAGCATCGAGTTCAGTTTATATAGATTTCTTACAATAAGAATCTAATTTGACTTGGTGAGTGTCACAAGAACCTTATAGTAGCTAGAACAGCCTTCATTATGTTCATTTCACTGAGAATGATGAAGTTCAAAGTTTCTTTACTTGCCCACAGCCTCATGCTAAGAAGCACTGTCTCTCCATTGCAAATACAGTGTGTTTTAAACTGCACCTTCGTAATTGCCATCCTATACTCTGCACACATAGGAGCTTTTAAGAGGAAAAATCAGCCATGGTCTGGTTAAACCATCTCCATTCTCAAAGCGAGCGCACACGTCAAATTATTACAATGTATCTGGGTAAAATGACACAGATGTCCACTGAGCTCTCTGTACTACTCAACATTGTCACAGGATTATCTATTTCAGGCAAATACACTCTTGTAAGATCAGTGGCAAATTGAACACATGAAAAACCTTCCCCTAGGGTAAAGCTATTTCAATCACTAGTTTGAAAGATAAATGGCACCAGTAAAAATTATTGTGTTACACTAGAAAATACTTTTAAAATTCACCTTTTTTATTTAGAGTGAAGTAATAACTATGCAAATTACCAACAGTACCTGTTACTTAATTCTAAAGGCATGACCTTTCATTGCAGACAAACAAAAAAAACCTTCAATTACACGCTAGGACTTGGTGTATTGATTATGCAATCTAACAAGATAAGCCTAGGAAATCCTCTGCTGTGTAAGGCAGTATAAGAAGCATAAAGTATTGAGCGCTGACAGTTATTTTTAGAAACATGACCCCCAACTTTAAGCTCTTATCCTATGGTGTATATTCTGTGTATTAGTATATACGGCTTCTGTGCCAGACCTACAGCTCTGAGAGAATATTTTGCTTCAACTTCTAAATCCACCTAAGCTTTATACAACCAGAAGCGTTATAATGTGTGGACTCCCAGATCTCAGGCACAGCTTTAAAAAAAATTCAAATACCAAACAGTAGTACTTAAGAGAGTCAAAACCCAACATCTTGATCAGTAGAATCAAAGCAAATACCCTTTTTACTATTACTTAGACAGGTTAAATCCCTAGAGTCTCCGTTGCCTCTGATAAATCAATTCTTCATTCAACATTACATTTGAGAGAGAGAGAGTTAGAGAGAGACATAGAGATTTCTTTTTAATGCTCCAACTACCTTCTTTCAGCCACATCCTTGAATTCAAATATAGACTGATTTGGATATTCACAAGCAAACAAACGATAACACAGAAATAAAAGGATTTAAAACAATCCATTATATTTTCTTATTTTCCTTCCACCCTCCCCTTTTCCAGCTTCTGATTCTACCAGCTTAGAAGAAGACTGGGAAAATGGTAATTCAGACATAATTTCCACTTCTATTTTCTTCAAAATTTTATTGTCATAAAAATACCCATCATTTCTATTTCTGATGAAATCTCAATTTTTAAAAGTTAAAACAAAAATACATGGACCCTTGTCCCATAGCCAACTGTGACATTACCATCCAAAGAACTATGAATGTGAAACTGGATCCCTTTGAACTTCAGTGGATTCCATTTGAAACCCTGCTAATGGGAGTATTCTAGCTATTTTCTCACAGCAAACAGAAGAAAACTAAGGTTATTTTACTTTTAGGAAAGGAGCAGTTTTTACTCTATTTCTGCATGATAAAAAAAAATCACAATAAAAAGGCAAATGCCACCAGAAACGGAGCGTCCCTTAGTCCTCCGGTAGAAGTCTTATTTGTGTCCAGTTCTAGTGTCACGTGACGCCAGCGTCTCTCACACTTCTGACCACTTGCGTGTGGGGCAACATGCCGGTGTGTTCTGAGGGGAGCATGCTTCTTAGAGCAAATCCTGTGAAAGCGCCTCAGGCAGAATGCCGCGTTTGCACACCCGGGCAGGCCAGCCTTAAGGAACACAACCGGGGAGGTCACAGACACCCGTCTTCCTTAGCTCCTGAGACGTGGATGGGCACAACTCTAAGCAACTGGCAAAGCCAGAGAAAGCCTTAACAAGGAACAGCATGTATTTTTCAGTCCACAAAGACTCTCCAGAAATAAAAAGTAAACATTCAAAGCTTAATGATTTCTCTTGTGCATCGCCTCCATGACTCATGCCAGGTTTTCCCAAGCTTGTTGAAAAGGGATTGATCTGCTCCAGTGAGTCAGCAGTCGTCCACCTTCACGTTTCTTTAGCCCCAGTGACCCGGGTTAACAAATCCCCTGTGTGCACCTGGATGTGGGTATATGTGTCTGCCTGGAAGAGGTGAAGCATAGTGGTCTCCCCGTGGACCACCCGTGTGCTGTCCACGGTCGTGGCATAGCACCTGGGTGCCCTGACAGCAGAGACCAGAGCAGCAGGCAGCCTCGGCGAGATGCCTTCTGCCACCCTGCCGATGAAAACTGGGGAGGGAGGCCTCTGCTCAGAAAGCTCTCCCATGTCTTCTTCAAAATGGCTTGAGATTCCCATGAATCTTTGTTTTATGTAAGAAAGCAATGTCAATGACATTGTTCTGGAATGTCATGATGTAAAGGCATTACCTATAAGTACAGTATCCAAAGAGCCTTCTGCCGTGGACTGTAGGTTCCTTGGCTGGTCCCACCAGGGTTCAAGGCTAACACCCAAGACTCTGGCACTGATGAGCGCAGGCCAGCTTGGTGTGGAGAGAGCATGAGAAGCGTCCCCTGGACAAATTCTTTAAGGAAAGACAAGGCTTGAATGCCATATATTCAAAAGGAAATGTGAGAGGCGGGACCTTCCAACTGAAAGGAGACCAGGTGTTTCAGGTGTCTAAGAAGGCTGCAGGTGGACTGTTGCTGCTTTTGTCTGGCCATGGCTTGCCTTTGGCTACCGTGCAAACTGTAGCATGTGGTGAAAATGGAATGGTCCAAAGGACTCTTTTTCATCCTCTATGCTATTGCAGTGAAGGGGCGTGCTGTGTTAGGAGGGCGTCACCCTAGCAGGTTGGCCAAGGATGGAAAATGGATGTGTTGCCATCTGAGGAAAAGAAGAGCTTACAGAAACTTAGAGTAAAAATGAAAAACACCCAAGAGAGTAAACGCCAGAGCACTGACTTCACGATGAAGGTAGAATCTGAGCAGGGAGGTAGGGAGAAGTATCCCAACAGCCGAGGAAGAAAAATTTAAAACCTTTCAACTCAGTTATTTCTATAAATTGACCTGACATGAGTACTGTTGAAACACAGGGTAGCAAAGGAGTGAGACGTACTGACACCCTTTATGAAGCGGCGGGTGCCATGAAAGAATCAATGACAGAGTGACCGTCACGGGGATCAGTCGGCAGTACACGTTAACAATGACATGGCTGCCTGAGGACCCCGATTATGGCGCCAACTGGAAGATACCCGTATTTGATCCTGGTTGTGTATTTTCTCCGTAGTTTGTTAGCTACACCACGCAGGAAAAATTTGCATAAGTAAGATGGATTGGCCCCTGACAAAGTTGGATGGAGAACTTCCGGAGGTAGGAGAAAAGGAGAAAATTTAGTTTTGGGAAACGTAATGCAATCACAGGATAGGAAGGGGCAAGAAATTTGGGTTAGAGGAGTGATCTTTATAACATTAGCCATACAAGAAGATAAAGTATTTCAGAATATATTAAGACATTTCTAAGGACAAATTTGATAGTGAACTAAGGCGCTTTCAAACGCAATCATCTACTAATGGGATTAAATCTTCAAAAAATCGGTTCGTGGTAATGTATCCCTTTAAGGAAGCTGAATTTTTAAAAACTCCTATGGATATAGAATACAAGGCATTAAATCTAAGCTAAAAGCAGAATTCGTATATCTCAAAGCCCAATAATTTGTCTGCAAAGTTTAAGAAAACCATGGAGCTTTGTTGTACCTTCTGGATGTTAATAAATTAGGCCAATTGAAACAGAATGGAGTTCCAGAAAACAAACCCTCACACCCAACTGACCCCCATTCTCCCATCAAAACATAAACCTGAAGACATCGTAGGGGTTCCAACGCCATTCACTACACTAAGCCGATGTTCTTTATATTTCCTACTCACCGTTTGGTACGCTGTGACAGCTGCCACTCCCATCCAGAGCTTAGTTATTCGTTCATCTTGTCTCCTTCCTCCATGCTGCCCCCTCCCACGCAACAACCCACAACCCCCCAACACACCCGGTTTACTGCCAACGCCTTTGCTCCACGCGGTGGCGATGCAGGGAGCAGCCCGCCGAGCTCGGCCTGCTTCCCCGTCCCCACCGAACAGCTGCCCTGGAGAGGAAGTCCGCCCTCCGCCGGGAACGCAGAGAGCCGGTCTCGCCGCTCAGCGGCCCTCCCTCCGCAGCTGTCCGACCCCCAGCGCCAGAGCCCAGGCTGCGCTCTCGCCGCCCTGCTCCGCCTGCCGCTCCCCAGGAAGCCGGGCCCTCTCCTCGGGCCTCTGCAAAGGCGGTTTGCTCGGACTCCACGGCGGGTCTGGACGCCCTCTTTGCTTGGCCACCTCTGCTGGTCTTTCAAGAGGCAGACCGTTTGGTAACAGCGTTCCTCCCAGATGACTGTGTGCCCCCGCCCCCCGCACCTGTGAATCCATTTATCATGCGATTGTACTGTACCGACTATTTGTGTGTCTTTACCAGGTGACCAACCCCCCGCCTACCCCCCCCCCCCCAGGGCAGGGACGCTCTCTAACCATCTTTGTATCATGCATATCCAGCAGCGGCTGATAGGAATAAAATCCTGGAAAAACATATACAAGGTGGGGCTAAAGTCGGGTTACAGTCGTTGAGTACATGGAACACTTTATTCTTGTATTATTATTTATTAATACTTGCATTATTTTCCGCACAAACTGTAATCCTACTTTTGCCCCGCCCTGTGAGTGACTTAATGGCAGTATCCGAGCATTTTTCTGTTCCATGATGGCACCACCGCTGGCTTGACTTGAGTTAGAGTTGAACAGCCTGATGCTTTCACCTGAACCGCAAAGGAGGCCGGAACTTCTCATTAAGATGCAGAGGATTTCCACTGCCATTGAGATGTGAGCTTCAAGTTAAATTAATCAAACAGATGTTTGATCGAATGAAATTAATCAAGCCCTTAGCAGTTTGATCAACTCTTCTCTCAGTTGATATCTGTATAGCAGGTGGCACGAACAACACAGCTTATATTAAAATGCTGACGTAAAAGTGGAAATAACACAGAGCACCCCACGTGCACCGGGCGCTCCTTCCTTCCTTCCCCAGTGCCCGTCCTCCGGACTGACATCCGGCCTCATTTCAGACACCCCTTCTCATACTTCTCCCCTTGAAAGTTTTCTCCCAGGAGGCGGGCAACGGCCCTTTCACAGTGACATGTTTATAATTTTCTGGGCTCAAGTGTCGAGAGTTAAATTTGAAACACCGCTCTGAGAAGGCAGATGTCACCCTTCACATGTTTTCTTCAGGAAACAAAGGTGCAGCACATCATCAATGTACAGAAACTCACAAACCGTCTACCCGACGTTGCTCTGGCTTCCCCTCCATGGGGACGGCAAACCTAACATCGACCTTGAGGGTAAGAGGCGGGGTCCACCACCCCAGTGTGGAAACGTGGCTCGCCTCGTGAAATCCGTTCTCCTAGGTCTCGCGAGCCAAGCACGGGGGTCACATTCTGAAACACGCAGCGGTGTTTCTATGGTGTTATTTAGCGTCTGATGAGTCTTGTGCGTATGAAAAACAAAACAAGAAAAAAACCCTATGTTTGCTTCCCCAAACATGATTAATCAGATGTGATTGTTCCCAGATACTGCAATGTTCTCTTTAGGGGAGATAATGAGAATGGCAGAGATTTCTCCATGTAAAAATAAGCCATGAATCTTTGATGAATAGGGCACACTGAATTGTTACTAGTCTTCACAACCCCCAACAAAATTTAAAAAAAATAAAGGCAATGTCACTATTGTATTGCTTAACCTTAGAATATTCTAGGCTTCTCAGAATCATTCCCCATGTATGGACCAAATAAGAGAGAACACAATTAAATACACTACAGTTTGGATGTGCTTTGTCAACAACCTTGATCTCGTTTGACTTCGGGTAAAACGCAAAGCTCAGAAGGAAATGAGAATGCCCAGGTGGGTTTTTCCTTAGCGCGGTGGCGGGACCACCGTGTGTGGCCATGCAAGTTCAGTGCATTGGCTTTGTGATGGGTGGCCTGAGGTGCGAAGGGGCTGCTAATAATTTAGTATTAGATAAATTGCCACTAATAATTTACTGTTCTCCCTATTATGTTAACAGAATGTTTCTGCAATATAGTCTGGAAAAAAAACCTAGCAATTATCAGGGGACCATTTGTATCAGTATTTGGTACTCAGTTAGGTCAAGGTCCGAGAGAGGGGCCTCCTAGGCCTTGTAGTATTTGACCCTTAAACTGCTGTTTGTAATGCCACACTTATTGCGGAGCAAGCGATTGTGTCACTTCCAGTTCCATTGTTAAAATAAATACAAGGTCATTGCTCCCAGCAGGTGACTGACTAGAACACAGTGTAATCTTAATTGTGACATCCAAAACAAAACCAAGAATTTTCTGAAAGCCTTTTTGGTATGCTCAGACATATAAACACACACAACAATAGGTTGCTCCCTGTCAGCAGTGCCCAATTTAATTTGGCCAAGAAGGCGAAAGCGACTTCCTTAAATAAGGGCCACCCAGGGTCTCATTAGCGCGGAGGAAAAAAACACCAAGGTCATGCTAAGGTGTAAGGCTTCATGGTGGAAATTTTTAATCTTCCAAACACCTCCCGGAAGAGAGACCGAAAGCAAGAGGGACAACTGTCAGGCAGACTTCAAAATCTCGTTTAGACCGCTGGACAAACACTAAGATAGAAAAAAGTAGAAATTCTAAATATACCAAGGAGGACAGTTTTACAAAGTAAGGCTGACAAGATGGAGGCAGGCCTGGGATGTCTCTTATCGGGACGGCATATAGAATTATCACCACACGGATGTGAGTGTGGGAAAATGAGCACCTCGATTCTAAAGTGGCAGTTTCACGTGAATGACACCTTATAGGAAAAGCTGACTAAGGGCTGCAAATTGGTTTTATAACTCGATAAAGATTCATTTTCTATTTATTTTTAATGCCAATTTTTTGACCTTTAGAATGATAGAATAAAAGTGATTATAATGTATTGTTAAAATGCAAGCGAAGAAAGTGAGAACACGTGTTCATTAACTATAGTTACTGAATAATATCCATAGATTAAACATGTTTTCTTCATTACACATGCTTTTATTTATTTTAATACATAATTAAGTATATACTATATATGCATTTATAAAATGAGGGCAATAACCTGTCCCAGAGCTCATCTGAGCTAAAAAATAATGCTGATAGCATTAATGCACTCTAATCTATTTAATGTTGTTTTGCACGAAGCTTTTAAAACCAAGCAATCTGATCTTTTCTAAATGAAGTGACAGTAGAAAAAAGGTCTGGTGTTTAGGCTGCCAAACCCATGAGGAACGTACCAGTAAGACTCCAGTGAGACTCTGATGCTGGTAAAGCCGGAAAACTGCCAACAGCGGGGGCCCGACCCGAGCACAGACGCGGGAAGAGAGACACGATTGTGCACGAGGAGAACCCTGTGCTTACGGCCCTCAGCCAGCCAGGCATTGCTTCTTTGAGCAGAAGGTATAAATCAAACCAGTTTGCCAATAGAGGGTTCTAATACCTCTGTGGAAAAGTACTTTATTTTAATTTGGAGACTGATGTCTAATTCTATATGCCATTGGCATAGCCTGACCCAAAAGTAACACCAGAGCCCAACTGACACATCTCCGTGGGAGCGACTTCTCTTCATTGCAGGTGATTAGGAGGAAAACAGTGCTGTCTTTGGGATTCTTGTGCACACGCATCCCTTTATGTCAGGGAGCACATGCGATGACCTTGTGGTTTGGCCACATATCTTGAACTCCTTAAGGAAACTAGGGCGAACATCATTGCTTGGCAGTCTGGGCTTGCCTAAAAGTATCGAAAACCTCGTGCCCTGTCTCGGGGAGCTCAGGGTGTGGTACTCCAGGACGCTACACATCTTCCTGTGTTGGACAAACCTAAAGAGCCAGGGTTATTAGTTCATGTCCTGAAAAAGCTGAGCCATAGTCAGGAGGATGGGCGACTCTCATCAAATCCCAGGAACAGTTTACTAAGCAGCTGCTTACACAGGACTTGCAAGCTCCTGGGAGGTACTTCAGACACGAGCAATCAGTGTTCTGTGGGAAAGGGTAATACCCTAAAATCATGAGAAATGAGAGATGAAGCCAACAGGAGGACGGGAACTGGAAGCCCTAAGCAGTGCTGGGAACTAGGTTGCCAGAGCAACCGAGAGCCACAAGTCCCCTTGTGAGAGACGGCAGAATAGGCCGCTGTGCTAAAGGAGTGTTCTTCCCTTCCTGTCTGCCCTTCCCCACTGCTCTTTGCCCAGGAAACTGCCCAGAGTGGATTGGAGCAACAGGTCCCCTGACTTCTGAGTCAGCTGGTTTCAGTTGATGGGGGCTCCTGACAGGTGACCAGAGGGAAGAGGGAGAACGGGGTCAGTACTCCAGGCTCCACTTGGAAGAGAGGAAGTTGGCTGGGTCTTCTATTCTCTTGTCGAGGCAGCCTCATCTTCAAGACTCCCTTTTCTGGGTTCCAGTGGCGGCAACAGTTCCGTTATGCCTCTCCCGGGGTACGCTCTGCTCCCCCGTGTCCCCAACATCCCACTCACGACGCGGTAAACAGTCTCTTTTTAAACCTTCCCTCAACTTTGTCACTGGAGAACGCCATCTGTTCTCTGCGGGGTCCCTGCCTGTGTAGGGCTCCTTAGTGCTTGGGTAGAAAGGAGGCCATCCATGTGGGGAAACAGAAATAAACTTAGCCAAGAGTCAAGGAAAGTCAGCTCAAGAGACCCGTCACTAAGAATTCGACAAACCTAGCCCTGTACCGTCTCTAAACATCTGTTCATTTTTTAACAAGCAAATGCAGACTTCTGGAATCTAAGGTTTATTTTTATATTTCTATTATTCTAAACAGGGGAACAATTCGATGGACAACTCTGCTGCTCACAAATTCCTTCAGGTACCTGCCGGCCTCTTTTACGTTGCTGGGATGTTAACATTGAGCGCACAGAGGGTCGTGGGCGCGATTACTGCCTGTGGTTAAAGGGAAAGAGACAGGAAACCCTGCTGCGAGCTCTCCATTTCCTAACTCAACTCCTTCCACTGGCGCTCGGCGCCCCACAGTGGGGCCGCAGCCCGCTTTTCCCGCCTTCTCTCGCGCGTGCCTCCTCCGCACACTCTCCTTGCAGACCCCCTGCTCTCACCCCCTAACTGCCCCCGCCCCAGACTTTCCTGCAGCGGAGTTCCTCCGAAGGGATCGTTCTGTTTACCACATTCTACATGTCTGGAAGGCCCTCCTTTCTTTCCGCCGATTTAAAGTCTATCCATCTTTCAAACTTCAGCTTCATTGTGGCCTCTTCCGTGATACTAGTCCCTTAGAGCTGCTACAACGGTCGTCGTCTGTGAAGCAGGCCCCTTGCTGCCATGCCCGCGTCTGTCCCCTGCTGCCGGCTCCCCTGCTCCCCGCTGCCCGCCAGCACTCGCCGCCGGGGCTAAGCGCGTGTCGGGGGTCGGTGAGGACTCCCTGATACGGGAGCTCCAAAATAGCCGCGACTGTCTCCTGGGATTTTCTTTAAATTGCATGTTTCTATTTCCCTCCTGTCTTCCCAGTTCTTCCTCTTGAGGGAAAGAGCTATGTTCATCTATCACATACTTACTTTCCCTGACCTTGCCAAGTTCATTGTTTATAAAAAGTACTTTAAAATGATAAAAAATTAAAATTGTTATTAAGAATTAACTCCAGATATTAATTGCTTTACTTTTAAACATCCGCCAGGAAACCAAGTGCAAATAGCTTTTGTAAAAATTAGAAAATTTATATTTATCCTGAGTAAGGCTGACTAAAAGTTAAAATAAAAAAAAAAGCAAAAAACTTTTTTGTAAACAAATTTGCCAAAATGTTCCAAAAATTTTGGAAAAATATTACTTTCACTACTTACATGGTGTAGGAAGTTACTATTAAATTACAAATATTGTTAAATTATTTCCCAAATTGCATTGGGGGATTTTTTTCTTTAATAAACCTTAACATAACTCCAGTGTACATATTTCACTTTGTTTATCGCTGATAAGGTTGAAAATTTATCTAAAATACAGAAGTGCAGCTTCAGCATTTTATACTTTCATTAATAATGCATTTATTTAAATTAAATAAATGACTCAGAGGAAGAATGATGTCTATTGCTCTCTCTTCTGAAAAACATTCATTTTTCTCATATTGTGCACACGAACACACATGTATATATATATATGTCTTACATATTAGAGAAAAAGTATCATCAGTAATGATAAAATATGTTTTCAATCAAGGAGTCACTTATAATTCTTATTAAGAGTCCATAGTTTGGGTATATGGTATGTGAACATAATGAAATCAGGAAAAATGGCATGGATGTTTTATTACAATTTCCTAGCATGCAATGCCTAGCACACCCCGAGTAATGACCAACAAGTTAATGGTGGTTTGTGGTTTTCTTGACTAACCTTTAAACTTGCCCTTTCTTGCAGGGGATAGTCTGAGATGGTCACAATTAACTGCTTGCACCTTTTTATACATGCCTCCTACAGTGAAGTGCTTAGATTATTTATAGGCATATAATACTAATTAACTCCATGTGTGATATTTTACTTACTACTAAGAAATACAATTATGAGATCATTTAATCAACTCAAAATCGTGCATTAAATTCTTGCAGCTAAATTACAGACATGCATGAAATTTTAGGTTAATTCCTAGCAACCTATCAGTAATTTTATCAAGAGTATGTGCTGAAGAGTGATTTAGAAGTTTTAGCGGAGATAGCGTGGCAGAGGACACTTCATATGATGATGGCGGCAACACAAGGAGAGAATAAGGAGAATGAAGATTTAGAGGAGACAAAACTAATTGCATGTAAGTGAGAATAAAGGAACAACTAACCGCATTAAACGCTCAGTAATGAAGTCGTGAGAGATGACATGCTTTGAGACATTTGGAGAAGAGCTTTGAATTAATCCCATGCTTATAATTTGAGATGCATTAGAGTCATTGTGCTTCTGGACTAGAAAGGTAATACGTGACTGTGCTCGCGAGGACTTCCAGGGCGACACTGAGTAAGAGTGGTGAGAGTGGGCATCCTCGTCTTGTTCCTGATGATCCTATTAACCAATGTCCCCCCGATAAAGTTAATAAAAAAAGAAAGGTAATGTGATTGATTGTTAGTGATTGATTTGTAGATTAAGGGATTCTACTGGAAGGAGGGCGGGATGTGGTTATGTCAGGAGGGAAGGGAGAATGGCCGATTAACTAGGAGATTTTCACTATAATTTAAATATGAAATAATGATTTAAAACAGATAGGTACTTGGGAATGGCAGAAGAAACACACAAAGCTGAGAATAAATAAAATTTGGAAATTTAGATGTAGAAGTAAACATGAGTGATGAATAGTATTGCTGTAAATCTGTGGCAATAAGAAAATAGATACTGGGTATTTACTCCTGAGCCTGGACAAGCGAGATTCTTTCATTCCTTTTCTATATCTAACATTTTCACCTCTCCCTGTAGTTAATGCTCTGTAACTGTTCGAATAGGGAAAACATGTGCAGAAGCAAACGTGTGCTGGATCCCGTGGATGGGACTCCTACATTGCAATACTTGCGTGTATCCTGAATTGTTGGGCGCCTGTTCACTATGTCTCCTTTAAGGACCATTTATTTGGAACCCCACAAACACACATATTATGGAGCTCATGTAAATGATCAGTCACAGCAAGCTCTCCCTTCTCCTCGTGGGGACAGGAATTAAAACAGCATCTGCCCCATGAGGCACCTTCAGAAGCACTTAGAGCTGCTTGCCCTGTGAACTCTGGGAGAGCTTCCCATGTTTATGTTTGTAACTATAGAAAAAAACCCTTGTATTTCTGGTTCAATCACCTGAAAAACTAACGGAAATGGAAAAATTTTAAACTATAGTGCAGACCCAAGGAAGGTACAATCTGAATTCATAAACCTACAAAACTTAGTTTGGATGCCTGCACTATGAAAGACATATTCAAGTCTTCTTGCTGTGCTTCATAGTATATGTTTATAATTCACACTACATGCCTACAATTACTATTCTAACATGTAATGTGAATGATACCTCATGCATTCATCATTTCAAATTGTAGCATAATTCATCCCATATTGACGTCTGTACTATGAAAGGCCCTCTTGCTGTGCGTCTAACGAGGCAGGGCTCTACGGCTTTGGCTTGTCAGTGTTTCCAGAGTCGACTCTTCCTCAGCAAGCTGACACTGCTTAGCTTTGTTTTTCTTAAAATGTTTTCTTCCCAAGTTCCTTTTTACAGCTGCCTGTTTCTGAGATACAAAGAGCTGAATACATCGCAATTTTCTACCCTTAAATGTCAAACAAACCAACCCACACACACCTATTGGCTGTCTCCAGAATGTCATTCACTGGCATATCTTTAAAAAAATATTTGCAAGGAGTGGTCTCAAACCCAGCCTTAGGTTGATGATGATGATGATGATGGTGATGAAGGTACCTTCCACAGCTTTCTGTGTTCGTGGTTAACATTTAAGCCTTCTAACGTTCTGCTGAGAGAAATCCTTTTGCCTCTTTCTAAGGTATCTCAATGTTTATGTGTTCTCTCACATTGATTCAGCCTTTGATTTTAGACAGTCCTACTTTCTCCTGCAAATTAGCTGGCAAACACGAGGTGTTCTGTGAGATCTGACCAAGTTATACATTTCAATGACATCATTTATGAACAAAATTTATTGTCTTATCATTGCATTCATTCAATTAGATATTGCTAAGATATGGATCTGTATATCAAACATATGGCTCCACTAAAGTGCCTTTATTTGTATGTGTGCATATTGACTGCAATTTATTTTTAAAATCTTTACAATTAAAACAGAGCATAAAATGCTTGTAAAAAATGTAGGTCATCTGGAAGTTTGCTATAAAAACTAGGAAAACGCTATCAATTTAAGAATTAAGCCATAAAAATGTTGATTCGTTGCCATTGTGAAACAACCTGATTGAAATTATGGTACAATATGTGACGACATTGTTTCTAAGTCATTTAAAGTACAGAGAAGTATTTCCTGTTCTTGCTCCATGAATCCTTGGCTCTGGGAACAAACCTGACTTTTCTAAGATTGTACACAGGTAGTGCTTGATTACTTTCCATTTTCAAAATTTCTGGGCATTATCTGAAGGAGAACATTATGTCTTTTGTCCTGGAAAGTCTAAATTATGGTGGGAAGAGAGCAAATTTTGGAGTGAGATGGTTCTTAAGTAAAATTCTTACTTGGCTTCTCATTAGCTGGTTTGCACTGGGGAAGCCATTGAAGCTCTGTGAGCCTGTATTGCCCTTTGCCAAAAGGTGGGGAAAATAAGGCAGATACAAAATTCAGAGCTCCTGGAATATAGTAGAAACATAACTGATGGATATTTAAAACAACAAGAACACTACTCTCCGTATTCTCATTATGTGGAAGGGAGAAACGTTGTAAAATTTGATTTTAGAAAGGCTTTTAGTTTGTTTCAAATTTTCTGCTGTTAGTGCTAGTATGTTTTGGATTTTCTCTTACTTAAAATTTCATATCAAGAGTCATATAGGTCATTGTTTTTCCTTCCTGCCAGGCTGTCAGCTCTTTGGTCATTTTAGAGCTAACATGAAGCAATGAAAATACATTCATTTTTTAAAAATATTCCAGTCACTCTAATTTACCATGTACTCCTTATGAATTTATAAAAAGGTATTATTTTACTGCAGTCTGTATAATAAGTGGGGAACAGCTGATTTGTATACAGATTTAATTATTAATTTGATTTACTACTAATAAAAGCAATTGCACATGTTTTTATTAAACAGTATGTATGATTTGTAACAATTTAATATCTCTCATGTATTATTAAATTCATGTCTTATTACTACTCTATTACTTTTGAAAATGAAATTTTGCCTGGGGAAAATACTGAAGAAAGAAATAATGACAGGAATGAGTAAAATAGTCTATCAAAATGACAGAGTAAAAGCTGAATTTGAAAAAAAGGATAGGAAAGACCAAAATAAAGGCTTGCAACATATTACTTTAATATAGATATTATATATAACATAATATATTATAATATAATATTTCAGAGACAGGGTGGGCAAAAGTAGGTTTATACTTGTGAGTACACAAAAGTTTATTCTTGCATTATTAATTTTTGTATTATTTGTATTACAACTGTAAACCTACTATTGTCAACCCCTGTAAAATCTGAAAAGAGAAATGAGAAAGGAACAGAGGATTGAGAGAAAAATGAAAACAGAAGATTTTATACCCAGAGGGAAATACTTATTATATAAAATTATAATTGCCAGAAACTAACAAGAAATTATTATTATGGTTCAAGTTACTATTCTAAGACTTTTCAATGCATTAACTCTTTTAACTTTCAAAATAACCTTAAGAAGTGGGAATTATAGTGACCTCTTCCACAGGGACGAGAAAGCTGACACTTTAACTGGCACCCCGAGGACCACAAAGTTCGTAAGAAATGATGGTAATTACGTATTCAAGATTTAGTCCTTATAGTCGCCCGTTAGAATTCTTTAATATTAGGTAACAAGCCATTCTAAAACTTTCTGGCTTAAAATACAGCCCGCATTTATTTTTCTCAGGAATCTGGAATTTGGGCAGGGGTCGGCAAGGCTGGCTCCCCTCCCGGCCCGGCCAGTCCCCGCGGGTGGTGGCTGGACCACGGCTGGGCGCCGTCCCCCTCCCAGAGCTGCCCAGCAGGGCTGGTCCTCGCGGCACGAAGCTCCACCTGGTGCTGACGGCTGCACAGGGAGAGCTCCTATCTCGTCTGCAGGGAGTGTGAGACACTTGAAAGATAAGAAAAACAAGGTACAACCGGTTAATTGCTTGAAGGCTCCAGTGGGCTGTGGAAATTGCT
This sequence comes from Pteronotus mesoamericanus, assembly GCF_021234165.1. Classification (NCBI taxonomy): domain Eukaryota; kingdom Metazoa; phylum Chordata; class Mammalia; order Chiroptera; family Mormoopidae; genus Pteronotus; species Pteronotus mesoamericanus. The sequence continues at coordinate 1,399,113 of NW_026555123.1, forward strand.
GGGATTTGGGGGTTTGCGGAAACAGAGGGAGTGCGCTGCAGAGCCTTGGGCGGCAGTTAGAGCGCAGGGCGCCGCACGCCGAGACCCCGGGGAGGCGGACGTTGGGCATGAAAAGGTCTGCGCCAAGGTGCGCGCGTGGCTCGGGGAGGGGGAAGGTCCCTGGAGGTCGCGGTGCTGGAAGGGCCCCCATTTGGATTTTGAAATCCGCAAGGAAACCAGTGGGAGCAGTTGTGGGCACATGACAGTGAGCGTGAGGCCGAGACCTCCAGGGAATGTAGGGGTGTGACGCGCCCCGGACGGAGGGGCGGCGGGGCGGCCGCAGAGAGGAGTGGAGCCAATGGCACAGCTGTGGCAGCCAAGACAGGGGCTTCAGGGAGAAGGGCAAGAGAAGGGACAGGCATGTGAACAGGAATCGGGTCAATCATAAATGCAAAGTCTACTTTTTAACCTCTAGACAGAAACAAAAACAAGCACACACAAAATCACCCACTATCTCTAGTCTCTTAAGAACCCCTGCCTAATGAAATGAGTATGGGAGAACAGAACCCGAATGTCCGCTGGATTCTCCGTTTTAAAGGAAAGGAAGTTTTAACTTAAAAAAGCACAGTTCCCAATGACATCCCCGGTGACGTCACTCATGCTGATCTGGTCTCCGGCCTGAGCCTTGTTTTAGTCAACGCACGGCTTCCACACGCTAAGGCACTGGACAGCTGCTAGCACTTGTCCCTCCTCCTGCCTCTTTTGTGGCTTGCCTGGTAAAAGCTGCAATTTTTAGGTGTTCCGCGGAAGGGTAAAATGTTCAGGAAGCACACACACTTTCCTGACTAGTTGGTCTCCTTACTTGAAGTGAAGCTAAAGTGGTAAACACGCCTTTCCTTTCTTCATCGTGCGTGCAAGGCTCACCTTGTTCCCGGTGTAGCGAAGGGGCTCAATCAGCTGCCTTCAAATGGAAGGAAACATCGCACAGAGGAAAACCGCAGAAACTGTTGGTTCACCCTCAAACCTACCCAGTGTGACCTGCGGGGGAGGGTCAACCCAAGTGTGGTGCATTCACTACTCATGTGGGAGAAGTGTCCTCACATCAGGTGGAGGGTAGGTGGAGGTGGTCTGGCTCCCTCACCCAGATGCGTGGGGAACCGGAGGGAGCAGCTCCTCACACCCTTGGAGGAGTCCAATAAAGCAGTGCTCCTGCAGCCTTCAGCCTGGGTCTCACGGCCTTGAGCCCGGGTGCGATAAACTGCCCCGTAGCCTTGAGTAGGCTCGCATGCGCAGCTCAGGGTAGTTACTTCACTTTCTGGCCTGTAGCCTGCTTTGTTTAGAGCTAATATTTAAGCGGTAGGCTCTTGGGATGAGGGGGGGAGTCGGGGCACCGACTTGGACATGGGCTTGCGGCCTGTATGACCCCCTCCTCATAGGCTTGTGGCCCGTGTGATTTCCCCAGACATGGGCTTGCGGCCTGTGTGACTCTCCCGAATAAAGGCATGTCAAGCATCCCCACAGCTCCACGCATCTTCTTCCATCTACCTGAGCCCCGAGTGGACCTGCCCAGCCTGTAGAGGCTGCAACACATCAGGGACGCGCAAAGGTGACTCCCTCATTTCCTAGGAGGTGTGTTCAGCAAGGTCATTTAAGAGCGGGCGTCGGGTTACAACTCACAGGGTGCTTTTCGCTTTTCTGGAGAGAATACAAAACATAAATTTTAAGTTGTTTATGAGAGATTTATAGATGTAATATTGGAGCCTTGTGACACAGAGCGGTGATTTACGGAGGCAGCGGTAAAACTGTTATTTTTCTGAAGGTGTACGAGCCTCTGGTCTGCTGGTGACATCCCTAGAGAGAGGCTGGAGACTGCCCTGCCTGCCCCAGCACTATGTCAGCTCAGAGGGCTGACGCCGGGCTGCGACGGTCATGACCCGGCCGCCATTCGAGGTGAAGCAAAGACTATGATTCTTTGCACATTGGACAAACTTAGTCAGTAGGAATCCAGGGGGGAAATCAAACCGAAGAATTCAAAACAACAGAAAACAGAAACTAAAGTCCATGTAGGTAGGAGGGGGAGGGTGGAATTTTCCAGAGAATAAATTAAATGAGAGAATCATCAGTATGCAAAGGAGTAGGGTGAGAGGTATTTGGCCGAAATCTGAACGGTGATGCAAAGCACGGATGGACTAAATATAGCCAGTTTGTTCCATTTTGGCACTAGAGGACCATATTGCTAACAGCTAATATTTTTGAGTGCTGACCATATGCCAGATGTGCTAATTTATAGACAGTGTTTATAAATCTTACAACAACCCAAAGGAGTGGGCATTGTTGAGTTTTTGAACTTTGGAAAGAAAAATAATGAAATTTTATCTTCATAATATACAGTGTCCCTGTTATCAGTAGCAGAGTATTCCAAGATCCCCTGTGGATGCTGGAAATCAAAGATAGTACCAAACCCTACATAGCCTATGCTTCTTCCTAGACGTACATACCTATAATAAAGTAGAATTTATAAATCAGGCACAGCAAGAGACTAACAACAATAATGAATAGCAAAGTAGAACAGTTATAATAATACACTGCAGCAAGCATTAGATGAATGCTGCATCATTAAGTAAAATAAGGGTTACCTGACCACAAGCAGTGTGATACCAGGACATTGGGTATAACAGGCAGCTACTAAATGACTAACTGGTGGGTAGTGTATACAGTTGGATAAGCTGGACCAGTCACATCTTGGACGGGGCAGAGCAGGACAGCATGAGATTTCCTCACACTCTTTGGAAATTGTGTGTAAAGTAAAACTTATGAATTGTTTCTTTCTGTAATTTGACACCTTGATCTTGGACTTCCCAGCCTTCGGATCTGTGAGAAATAAATATCTGTTGGTTAAACCACCCAATCTGTGCACTTTTTATGGCAGCTGAAGACAACTAAGACACTAAATCATTGATGGGGTCCCAGACGTTGAGACACAGGAGCTGAGCCGATACTGAGCTGTTGAGGTTTGGAATGGGCACGCCTGGGTTACACCCCAGCCGAACAGTTTACAGCAGAGATATTAACAACTCAGACCCCCAGCTCCCTCGCTGTAAAATTGGGGTTAGCAACGTGCATTTGGAGTCTGTGAAGACTGGATGAGATTATGCGCATACAGGCGATCCTAAGATACAGGAGGCACGATGACGACATAAAGGACCCAGTCCGCAGAAGAACACTCCCTTTAATTTGGTGTACAATAGTGACTAATGTGATTCTTCTAGTCCTAGCTGTGGGGAGAATGTGCATTTACATTATGTGAAGAAACTCATTACATATAGTCATCAAATGCCTCACTCAACAGCAGTCGCATGAAGGAACTCTGGAATGTTCTGAACACTCCTGAGCTTCCACGATCACCTTTCTTTTGCCAGAAAATCTGTAACTCTCTTGCCGAACTAGAAGATGTGTTTCAGTTGATAATCTGGGTGCATTCTTAGTTCATCATTATACTCTTAATAAAGCACTACTGCCATTTAATATAGTGATTATTTCATGTAGTCAGATACCAGTAGTCCATTAAAATATTACTGCAAGGTCAATATGAAGTATTTGCCTTCTCAGTTAAGGGCAGCCTGGCCTCTTCAGAGAAGTGGCAGGTGATGGAGGGAGAAGATGGACACAAAAAGGAGGCCTGAGTATCACTTTTTTCCTGAAATTGAATTATAATACTCAAAGAAATCTCTCTCTCTCTCTCTCTAATACAATTCCATATACATATCAGGTGGCTACAGTGCACATTTGATTACATCAAATTTCAGATAAGAAAAATGTTATCATTTCCAGGGGAATGTAATGGGCTAATCAATACTTTAGCCCTCAAATTTAATACAGCGATTTAATATTTTTGGGTAAGCTTTCTCCTCTATCAAAAAATTACAATAAGTTAAAGTAGGAAATAGTATAAATGTTATCTTTTGTATTTTTAGAAGCAAATGAGTCCAACTGAAATCTCCCTTTACACACAGACTTCTGTTTTATTTATTCCAGGCAGCCTGCACCCGTGAGTGAGGCGAGCGAGACAGAGAACGGGGCTCCCCGAGCGTGGGGGGGCCTCGCCACTGAGGGGAGATGGATGGGGAACTAATAGCACATGAATTTTATAATTGTGGCAGCATTTTAGGATGGGTTTCTGATGCTCTCGTTTGCTATCAATGCAAGTACACAGGGTGCCTTCAGTGGGCTTCCTGGAAGTAAGGATACGGAAGGAGATTCAAAGGAAGGTAAAAAGAAAACCACCTACGAACTTTTGAGGTCATTACATGCATTGATGAAGAATCAGCTCCAAGCCAGTCAGAGAAAGACAAAGACCATACGATTTCACTCATATGTGGAATCTGATGACAAACTGATCCAACAAGCAAAACGGAGACAGACTCATAGATGAGAGCCGATGACAGCTCCGGTGCGCAGGAGGTCAGGGAGTGGAGGGATGGAGCAGAAAGGAGAAAGGACTCACGGACACGGACAACAGTGCGGCGACTGTGGTGGGGGAGGGTAGAAGGGGACTAACTGGTAATGGAAAAAAAGACGATAAAGATTAAAGTGGCTTCAATTTGGGATATTGAGACTCTCAAATAATGATGAGAGAAACGTACGTCATCACTGAAGTTTTGAGACGGCCAGACATCAAATATTTGTTTTGGTTTCTCTTCACTAAATGTGATACTTGAGGGCAGCAAGCTCACACACCATTATCCCTTTGATAGCACCAAGTTCAATTAGAACGTAGGACTCCCGGGGCCAGATGGTGGTACTTACAGCAGTGCTTGGTACAGAGCAGACAGTCGATAAGTATTTGATGACTGCCTAGCATAACGAAATAATGACTCTACTTAAATTATTTTGCCTTAGAGTAACATGAGGTCTGCTTAATATTTATATCTAAATTAAGGCCTCGGGGGCCAAAGAAACTCAGGCCCCTCTTTTACCCACAATGCTAGGGAACGTGCCTTTGTTTTCCCATCAGTCAGACTTCTGCAGGCCACGGCACTTCCTGGCTCTCCCAGGGGGCGGGGGCCGCTGCCCCATTGCCAGGCCTCACTGGTTCTGGTGGAGCTCACGGGGCTGCTGGGTGACGTTGTGCCCACCTGCCTGGCTTTGGTCACACACAGCCCAGCTCTGCGCTCTGCCCCATCCACTGCCTTGTCGCTGAGTTACTTGGACGTCTCCTCCCACACTTGCACCTCAGTGCCTGGCTCTACAGCATCTCCTGTCAATAAGAAACTAAGATTCCCTCCTCTGGGTTCTTCTGCCCTGGAAGGGGCTCTCACAGCACAGACAACTGGGGCTCACTGAGCTCTGCGCTTCACAGAGCATAAGCCCCCAACTCTGTGCACCGTTTATAAGACCCTCTGCGACTTGGCTGGCCCCAGGGCGTCTTCCCAACATCCTGTTGGCCCTCCTCCCTCCCTCCGCTCTAGCCACACCAGCCAGCTTTGCACAGGCTGTCCCTTTCTCCCGCAAATATCTGCATAACTCTCACCCTCTTTTTATTGAGTTCTCCGCTCTAATGTTATCTTTTCAGAGATGGCATCTGAAAACCATTCTGTCTTAAGTGGATCTGCTTGACCCAGGTCACTGTATTCTGTTCTCTTGCTTTCAATTTATTAATAAGATTTGTGTTGTCTGAAACAACCTTTTGTGGATCTTTGTTTTGTTTATTTTTCTATTTTCCTGGGAAAAGGAGACAGCCATGAGGGCAAGACATTGTTTCCTTACCAGTCTATCTTCCCATGACATCAGCAGGTATAAAAATAGTCACGCAAAAAATAAATACATGGCCCTGCCCAGTGTGGCTCAGTGGGGCTGGGCATCATCCTGCAAAGCAAAAAGTTGCCGGTTCCATTCCAGGTGAGGGCACATGCCTGGGTTGCAGGTTCGGTCTCCAATTGGGACACGTAAGAGAGGAAACTAATAGATGTTTCTCTCTCTCTCTCTCTCTCTTTTTCTCCCTCCCTTCCCCTCTCTCTAAAAATAAATAAATAAAATATTTAAAATAATAAATAAATGGGCAGGCAGGTAGGTAGATAGATGCTACATAAATGCTACTAGTGCATCCTAAGTAAGTGCAAGTAAGTGGAGGCAAATTAATTGTGGGCTATGGGGTGAGGGGTATTACACCTGATTGCACAAACAGTACACCCACTTCCAAATCTTTTTCAATCCAGCCTGAACACTACATACTTACAACTGAAGACCATCCCCCTTTTGATAAATTTATAAGATACTGGATATAGTATTGATTTTATCACTGACATAATGGTGATGCTACATAACCAATAATTTTTTTTACTTATTATTAGAGAGAAGGGAAGAGAGGGAGAAAGAGAGAGAGAGAAACATCAAAGTGAGGGAGAAATATTGGTCAGCTGTCTCTGGCATGCACCCCAACCAAAGACAGAACCCCAAACCCAGGCATGTGCCCTGACTGGGAATAGAACCAGTGACCTTTCACTTTGCAGGATGACTCCCAACCAAGTGAGCCACAGCAGTCAGGGCACATAACCAATAATTCATAAAGCTCTTCCTTATCTAGAATATTTAGAACCTAAAGCTTGAATTGCAGGTCTTCTGAATCATGTAACTATGGCTATAGCTTCAAGGAAGTTCTAGATCTTAATTATTAATTAATAGGTTGCTCATCAGCTATTTCTCAGTAGTAGGTAGCAGGAGAAGTGAGGAAGACAATGTCTTTAATTTTGAGAAGTCTCTTCTAAACCAACTCTGCATGGTGAATTGTACTGTTTTTCATAACCGCAAACGCATTGTTTTTTCCCTTACCATGACAAAGAATTCTCCCAAACAGTGTTGAATCCAAAAATTGTCTTGTCTTTTTATGTATTGATTTTAAAGAGAGAGAGGAGAAGGAAGAGAGATAGAGAAACACCAATTTTTGTTCCACTTATTGATTCACTCACTGATTGATTCCTCTCCATGCCCTGACCAGGGATGGAACCTGTAGCCTTGGTGTATCGGAACAAACCTCTAATCAACTGAGCTCCCTGGCCAGGGCAACTGTCATGCCTTTAAAATTTTTATTTATGTATTTTGTCTGGGTCAGTTTTTTCAAATCGTAGCTGTTTGGTAATTTATCATATTATTTAGCCAAATTGCCAAACCCGTTAAATTCATGTAAAAGAAAACCAAATTAATATAAGCAGTGCGGTAAGTCCTGACCGAGCCACTAATGTGGACAAATCCCCTTTCTTTCATTTTCCCAGGCGCCTTTCATTAACTGGGTTTTCCCCCTTCGTAAACGAGGGAGGAAGGAGAAATTCTGATAGAGCCCGAGACTGCAGACAGAGACCAATACTTGCAGTGACGAAGCCTATCTCCCTGGTTTCAACCATATGAACTAACTTGGATGAATCTCAGAAGTTGGAAGCTCATGGCCTGCTTGCTGTCTGGACATCGTTGGGTATTAATTTCCACATAATTATCAGCTGAACTTGAGGAGCAGCCCTGTCCCTTGTTCTCCAGCTGCTTTTGGTGTTGCGCTTGGTCTAACTCGCAGGTCCGTATCACTCGATTGGCTCCTGTAGGTATTCAACTTTGCTATTTATGCATTTTGAAATCAGTTTGGTTAGGTCAGATAATGTTTGGGTAATACCCTTTGATCAAATTAACTTCATTTTTTAAAAATTATTTTTCAAATATTAATTGCACTTGATAGTCTCAAGTTGTCTCATGCTTTTGAAACAGTTTTCTATGTGCACATTTATATATTAAATAGTATTTTTAGAGAACAAAGTTTTCTGATTATTCTTATTAACTCAGTTGACCCTGACAATACTAGGGAATTTTTTGGTTTCAAAAGTTGGTGAAAGATTTTTCTTTATTGTCATGGTAAATGGAATATTATAAACTATATTAAGTAACTACTTGATACTCAAGATTTATTTGGGTTACCACTGTATATTCAACTATTGTATGCTACAAAGAAACATAGCCTAGGCCACTGGATTGGGCTAAACCTGCATTAATTCTGTAGTAGGACTATTTTTAGAATAAATCTCAGGTACTTTCCCTATTTCACTTGCCATTGAACTCTGCCACACCAAGCTACTGGAAAGTAAGTTTAAAAAGAACTATTTAAGGCTTTGATTAGCTATGTTTTATTAATATTAATGATATTGGTTACAGATATTGGTTAATTGGTTGTATATTTCATATAGATTTAGCACCCTTCCCAACTAAGGTTTGCTCTGCATCCTCTAAAAAAATGTAATTTCACAAATTAAAATTCATAGCGAGAGAAAGAGTTAACTTACTTATTATCCCTGTTGTCTCTAAATAAAGAAATAAGCATTTTTAGGAAGCTGTAGGTTCAATTTTCCATAAGTTGACTGCAATAAAAATAATCAGCAATTTTACAAGCAGATGCATCACAGTTATATTAGGGATGACATTATTTTCAATTATTTTCAGTGAAGTCAATTGTGAACTATGCAACTTCTTACTTCCTTCAAGTTAAATAGTAAGTCTATCTTTTTTCAGATGATGCTCCAAGTGGAAATTTGCAAATGATTAATTTAATCTAGAATAATATTTTTGTTATAATTAAAACTTTTTCTTATTACTAGTAATAAATAACTATAGAATAAATATTTATAAGATGTTAATGGTTTGTTGAAGGAGAGCCACATACTTCTAAGCTTCTCAAAGTGTTTATCAGACTGATCTATCATAATAAGGGATATGGTTTTATGAAGTAAATTCCACTACACAGTAAAAGATTTACTACAAAAGAAAAACACATTGCAAAGCAATGAGCATCTGTTTCCTGTTCATACAATTAAAAAGATTATGTATAAAAATAATAAAATCTCTTTTGTTCAATATGGCATAATTCCATTCTTTCTGGCATCTCTTCATGAATTTATACAATATTTAGGTGCACTTAATGCTTTCTTAATACTTAAATACTCTGCTAAATAATCGAGTGATTTCTTTGAGAAAAGTAATTATTAAAAAACAGGCTAATTGTTGCTATGTCACAGTGTTCTCAATTTATCTAACATACAAATGAATTTATAAATGGTTCTAATTTAGTATAAAAGCATCATTTCAGGAATAAAAGTAGATAAGCAGTGAGCGTTTACATTTCAAAGAGATAATCAGGTACTTCTTGGTACCGAATGGCCTCCATGGCAGAAGCAGACCCTGGATTTGCTGTTTGGCTCTTCTATCTTTATTTTCATTTTCCTGTAAAATAATGTTTTTATCCTCCTTGTTGTTTCTCTTTCAATTTTTGGGTGACTTCAGTCGTGTAGAACACTAAACCACTCTGATAATTAGTCTGATCACACAATGCATTATGATACAAATTAAGTGATAGAGGTACACATTAGAAGACATCACAAGATGTCATTTTCATAAATTTTCATATATACACTTCATCTAGCTCCATTATTTATAAGGTTTCCATGTTTATATGTTTCCTTGTATAAAAATCTATGTTTTTGAATCTCTTTTTCATACTTTTCTAAAGGGCAATTTTAAGAAGTTTTAATTTCCTCATGAAACAATTTAAAAATTATAGATAAATAATAACATTGATGAATAAAAATGAATGGAACTTTTAGGAGAATGACTTCCATAAATATTGAAGATTAATAAAATCTTTAATTTCACTGATATTTACTGATGAGAGACTTGTGCCAAATGTCTGTATTTTTTCTTTTTCTTTAAGAATCGGTAACCTAGTTGAGAGCAGAAACTCAAACGTGGTGGAGAGAATGTAATCGTCACTGAATGCAGCCTTATTAATTCTTCAGTTTTAGTTTGGGAGCAGTGGGGAGCTAGTAATCGTTACCACCTGAAATGGTATTTTCCAAGCACCTTATAATTCCATTTATCTCAATAAATTTTTACACATATGAATCACTGTATTTATCATCTAAAGGACAAAAATATAGTTCATGACAAATTGAGATCATCCAACCGAATTATGTCCTCATTTTTCTACCATTGAAATTAAAGATGTTTCCCCCAGAAGCCCTTCCCTCACTTCAGGCACAGGGACAATAGACCACCACCTCGCTCACAGTGGGAAAGGCCAGCACAGGAGCCCTGCATGGCTACAAGTGCCTTGGTGGACATTGTAAGTAAATATTGTAACTGATATTTATTTTTATCTTTAGAATATAGAGAAAAACTTTGTTGGCTTTATGATATATCTTAGAAAACCCTACTGGCATACAGAGAATATATTGTGGTTCATTGTTATAGATCTTCTTATGAATTACAAAGATATGATGATGAATCCTGAAATTTTCTTAGGTAATTTTTCATCATTCTCAAGCTTATACAATTAAAATAAGTGGTTCTAGCTCATAGATGGATGTGCTCGTGACTCTCTACACAGAGTACGAGACAGCAGATTGTACAGGAGAGCCAGGCCTTTATTAACTCTGTGCAGGTGGAGCCATGTTTCTGAGGCACCGGCCTGGTAATACTGGAAGAGTCTCTAGGTGCTGGTCACACTGGACCCATCTCTATACCCTCAAAGCACAGAGAAGGTCAGCTAATGACTCTAGTATATATTCTTAAGATTGTATCTGACAAATTGCCTATGCTAGTTGGCACGAATGGGGCTTCTCTAGCCCCATTTGTTTCTTCACATTTCAGAGCTAGTCTATAAAGCACAAACATGTTTGGAACTGGGGGACTGGTCATGGTACTGGTAAGGCAACTTAATGTAGTCACAGGCAGTATGTAATTTAAGTAATAGCCTTTATCCTTCTTTATACGAATGTTAAAATTCATGCTAAAGCTTTTCTGTAATCCACATTTCCTTTGAAAACAAAATACCAGATTAGAACTTATCTCCGTATGTTTGTTCCAATAAACAAGCACATGTCTGAGAAGGAAGAACGCTGTACGTGAACTGTCTGTTTTGCGATGAGGTCGCCTCTCTACCCAATTGAGAGCCATCACCAGGCCGGCTTCCTGTTAGGCAAGAACCGGGTGCTACAGAGAATCACAACACTCAGCAGGCTGCTGACCTACTTTGTTATTATAACTCACAGGACCTATGAATGCACTTTTTTCACTAAAGGTACATAGTGGCTTGTCAGCAAATTAGTTGCCTTTTGTCAGGAGTTTTAAAAAAGTCTGTGAAGACAATGGAGTCTATTTAGAAAAAAAATCAACAATATGATAACACAATTTCTAATTCATAGAATTACAGATCTAAAACACATTCCTAGACCTCAAGAGAGAACAAATATATTTTCAATTAAGATATTTTAGTTTCATTTCTTAGTTATATAATCTCAGGTACATTTTTTTTTCAATCAATCATTAAGTAGTTCATTGGGCTTTGTAAAAAAATAAGTGAACCTATTTTAATTTTGTCTTCAGACATTTGCTAGAATATCAATAGATAATCTAATCATTCTAGTTTTCAATGTTCTACTTACATGTGGAAACTTGCAAATGAATGAGATATACATTTTTTTAAGTCATCTGCTTAGAGTAGATAGTAGCAAACAGCTTTCTCTGCACTATGGTCCCCGCCCCCCACCAGCACATGTGTTGTGACTGTTACCATTTTTGAGCTAGAAGTGACAGACGCATCTCAGTCCCCCTCCTTGTTGCAGGTTCCTGATCCAAACCCAGGTGACAGTAATTGAAATAAAGGTCTACCTAGTTTGGGTCACCCAGCCTTTAGCTTACAACTGACCCCAGTCCACACGAGGCTGCCACTAGGCCACCGTTCTCTGGTTGGTGTGAACCACAGTGCTGTGAATCAGAGACAAGTAGCACCATCTGGGTGGCTGACTTAGAAAAACCATTTAAAAGAGGCTGTATAAATGGCTGCCTTTTCAAGTGCCCATGCGTGGCAGGCAGACGGAGAACCCATTTCATTGGCTCTGGATCCTGGTGCCGCTTCTGGGCTGTGCATTCATTTTGGGGGTCTCGCTTCAAACTCGTACTCATGACTTCGGCACATAATTTCTTATTCCATTGATTTTATAAATTCCTTGAGTCGAGTCTACTTTTTGATGATCTCTTAGTTTTCAGCAGTTAAAAAGAAGTGGTATGAATAAAGTCCGGTAGGATATTAAGCATCACAGGGGGAGAGATTTTGTCTCATTCTCTACTCTGTGTTCAGTGATGCCTGGCACAAAGCTGGCTCTCAGGGAGATTGCCTAAAGGAAAGGATAAGAAATACACACTCATTTCAGAGCTGAAGTATAGGAAACGAATGTGATTTGCTTAAAGTCATAAACGTTTCCATGGTAGAGGCAATTCTGGGATTCATATCTGTAGGTTCAGTTCTGCCAGCTTTGCCCATTTCTAGTCTGCTGCCTTGACGAGTTAGGATGGGAAAGCCAGGTCACGTCGTGGGTGGCAAATAAAACCTCCTGCCTCTGGAGAGGGCCTGGGGCAGCGGGTGTCGCACAGCGGCTTTGTGTGTTGGGACCTGCAAGTGAACTAGTGCACAGCCATCCAGGGGCCCTTGGCTGCCACCATCACAGAGCCCAGATCAACAGAAAGGGGCTGGGAACTGAGCACAGTGGGACTAGCGGGTCATTCCGAAGCATCCCAGCCATGTTGTCGGAATGAAAATAAAACTGGGTAATTACCTAGAATTTCCAGTCAAATCCTTTATTTTCTCTACATGGATTGTCTTAATTAGACTCTTCCAGACATTTTATACTTCTTTTTTCTCTGATTTTCAAGATAGTATGATTTAGAAATCTTACCTCTTTTTCTAAAATTGTTATTATCTTATTTATATAGAACTGAAGAGCATTAGAGGCTCACTAATTTGGACTTTATGAACTTTGTGTATGTTATATTGCCCATGACTTGGTCAATCGGTTCCATATTTTTAAATATATAATCTGATGTACAAATAATCAAAGCAAAAACTACCCAAGAACACTTAAAATATATAATATAATAACTCCTTTCACATAATTTTCAAATACTATTGATAATTACCCCTTTTATTTATCTTATCATCAACAGATTATAAGGTTTGCACAGGATCTGTATGATATGTGGATACATATAAGGCATATTATCTGCCCCCTAAATGGCATCTCTCAGGGTGAAATAATGGGTGGATTCCTTCAAATCACAACAAAATAACACATAATGCATGACCCCTGAGTAGGCTTAAAGAGAAATGTTTCTTATTCATATAGGTCTTGTAAAGTGAAACAGAGACACATTTACTAAGCAAATACTAAGAAAATAATAACAAAAAATATTTTGGTGTGAATTTATGGTGGTAAGTGATGTTGTTTTGCTGAAACCATATAGTTGCATGCAATACAAATACAGTGCTGTTATCACACTAGTTATTATAGAATGTAGTTTAACACAAGACAACTGTGAACTATGCATGTAACAAGTAATTACATTTTCCAGCCCATTTCTCATTTTGACTATGATGAAAATGTTGTGCTACATTTAATATATCATTTAGCTTTCATTTGGTATAAATGGGTTGTTTACTTATTTGACCCATAAGCCAGAATTATTTTAAATAGCATCTCATGATATAACACACTTCAGCTACAAAAGCAAACCCCGACTCCTTGGTTAGGGCTCTTGAGTCATAATGTGCTTCTGGTGACACCTTTCAAATCTCTGCCAATATTTACAAGATCCTGGAGGAAAACTGTGGACTCCCTGAGGTAAACTTGCAGACTTCAACTAGAGAAACGTGGCTCTGGGAACAATTATTTAGCTACAAACCCTTCTTTACATATTCTGTAAAGTCATTCCCTAAATTACATCAAAATTCATATGCAAGTTCAAATGTGTCATAGTTTTCACATTCTTAGTCATATTCTTAAAATAAATGTGTCATGATATTTGTAATTTAAACCAAAAGCCATTACCTCTAATCGCTTTAATAATAAAGTAAGACCATTTCAGTGTGCTACACCTAAATCATAGTCACTAAATATCTTGGGAATGACAAGATTTTCAAAATTAATTATATTAGACATTAATTATCTGACTAATCCAAGATTTTCATTCAGATAGAATTCTATAATTCAAACATTCCTTGAATAACACAAAAGCAACTATTACAAATGCAGAGGAAGATTAATCCCAGGTCAAGTGGCATTTTGCAAGTTATATCCATGGTTACTGATTTGACTTTTTTAAAAACGACATTAAAAAATTTCTATTAGTGAGGAATTATTAAAGACTGCAAAGGAATACCTGAGAGAAATCAAACCTACTTCTATTGAACAAAATGCAGATTAGAAACAAGTAGAGATTAACAGCAAAAGACAGCCACAGACAGTAGATTCCTGAAAGTCCAGAACAGACTGCCTAAGAGCAGACAGGAATGACATCTGACATCATTAGAAGCAGATCCAGAAAGTAAAAACAGTGGTCTCCTACCACAGAAGTTCACACCACAAAGTCAGGAGATCAAGACAGATCAACTTAAGAAGCAAAAGCAAAAAAGAAGAGTCTCATGAATAATGGGAAGTCAAAGAAACACCCCCCAGTTGAAGGGAAAGGAGGAATCCCCAGAAAGAGAACTAAATGAAAGAGGCAAGTCAACGATCAGATATTGCATTCCAAACAACGGTTCTAAGGAAGCTCAATGAGCTCAGTGAGCTCAGAGAGAATAACAAAAAACTATAGGGAAACTATGAGGAACTTACTGCAAACTATATCACCATGAAAAAAGACAGAAACTATCAATAAGAGGGAAGAGAAAATGAAGAATACAATTTCTGAATTGAAGAACGCAGTAGAAGGAACCGAAAGCAGGCTCGATGAAGCTGAGGACTGCATCAGCAAGCTGGAGGACAAGGTAGAAAAAAGCTCCCATAAAGAACAAGAAAATGAAAAAAGACTCAAAAAGAATGAAGAAGCATTTAGGGAAATGCAGGACAACCTGAAATGTAATAATATTCATATAATAGGGATACCAGAAGGAGAAGAGGAGGAGGAAGGGATAGAGAACCTGTTTGAAAACGTCATGCTGGAAAACTTCCCTAATTGGAGGAGAGAAAAAGTCACAGAAGTCCAGGAAGCACAGAGGGTCCCACTCAAGAGGAACCCAATGAGGCCCACTCCAAGACACATCATCATTAAAATGGCAATTATGAAAAACAAACAGGGAATCCTAAAGGCAGCAAGGGAGAAAGAGATAGTAACATATCAGGGAGCCCCGATACAGCTAGCAGCTGACTTCTCAACAGAAACACTGCAAGCCAGAAGGGCGTGGCAAGAAATATTCCAAGTCATGAAAAGCAAAGGCCTGCAACCAAGGCTGCTCTAGCCAGCAAGGCTCTCAATTAAAATGGAAGACAAAATAAGGAGTTTCCTAGACAAAAGATGGCTAAAAGAATACACCTCCACCAAACAAGCACTGCAAAATATGCTAAAGGGACTGCTTTAAGAAGATGAAAAAGAACCTATGAATACCCAGTTCCTTTCACAGTTGCCAATACTTGATATTACCAATATTTTTTAATATGTATTAATCTGATTGTGACAATGATGTGTTATTTTAATTGTTCCTTTATTATTTGTTGAAACTAAACCTGTTTTTGTTTCTTGCCTATTTCTATTATTTTTAAAAACCTTCAAATGACTTTTTAGTATTCTTTATCCATTTTTTGATTAAATGTTTGTAGAATTTTTTCCCTAAAAACAAAACAAACCATTAATACTTTTTTATATGTGTTGCAAATACTTTCCTATTCTATTACTTGGCCTTTTTTTATGTATATTACTTTTTTATATGTATATTACATTTTTGTAATATGTATAAAAATATGTATAAAAGTTATATGTATATAACTTTTTTATATGTATATTACTGTATGGTCTTAAATGTTTAATATAGTCATATTGTCAATATTTTACTGCTAGCTTCTGGGTTTGAAAATTTTACTTCAAGGTAAGAAAAATATTAGTTTGTATTTTCTCTTAAAACTCCTTAGATTCTACATATTGATTTTTAACTCACCTGAATACTTCTTGTATAATGTGTGAAATAGGTCTCTATATTTATTTTATTTCAAGTAATAATGGCCCATGCACCTTATTTGTTGAATAAGCCTTATTTTACCCATTGATTTGAAATATCAACTTAATCATATATTACATTGTTAAACAGATATATACATTTGTCTCTAGAATGCTCATTATATTTCATTGATCTACTTGATTATTTCTGTGCTGGTGTCATGTTGGTATAATTGCTGAGACTTTATAATGGTTTTAAATTTTTTAATGTTTTATAATTAACTTTGACATTTAAAAATAAAATCAACCTGCATTAAGAAAGAAAGAAGAAAGAAAGAAAGAAAGAAAGAAAGAAAGAAAGAAAGAAAGAAAGAGTAAAATTAAGAAAAGAAAGGGAAAGAGAGATGGAACTCCTACCTTTTGTGACAACATGGATGGAACTGGAGAATATTAAGCTAAGTGAAATAAGCCAGTGGATGAAAAACAAATACCATATGATCTTACCTATAAGTAGAATCTATTCAACAAAATAAACTAACGAACAAAATAAACCACAGACATGGAAACATGGAGCAGACCGAAAGTGACCAGAAGGGTAAGGAAAAGAGGACAATGGTGAAAAGAAGGGGAAGGGAACAGACAAAGATCATGTATGAATGACCCGTGGACATGGACAACAGAGTGGGAATTGAGTGTGGGAGCAGGGGGTGGGGGTGAATGGATGGGGGGGAATAAAGGGGGGAAAACTGAGACAACTGTAATAGGATAAACATGATTTATAAATTAAAAATAAAGAAAAAGCAAGTTAATATAAGAATAAATATATTGAACAAATTACCCGTTAAAGATATAGTTATAATGTGAACTCTGAGTTTCTTATCATAGGACATACATAGATAACTAGCTAATGACATATTTTTATAGATGAGGATACAGATATAAATGTAAATATAGTTAAAAGGATTTAAAACATATATAGAGATATAGATATACATGCAAATGTAGTTAAGAATTTCTAAAAATATATAGAGATAAGAATATAGATATAAATATAAATATGGTTAAGAAAGATTTAAAATAATACTTAAGGATAAAAATCACTTAAAATGTAAGATATGGATAAGAAGGAAGGCACAAAAAGTTTGCTAAACTTTATCACAAATAATTTAGTATCAATGTCAAATTGACATTGCATAATTTTTAATACCACAAGCAAAAATAACTGGGATCACCTCCTGCATTCATCCTGGTCTGGGGTCTCAAATTTTGCCTTCCCAATTCGGTTTTGTTTTTCTACATCTACATCTCACATCAGTCTCACCACTTTTGAGTGTGAGCTCAAGTGCCGATTTTTGCATGACTTTCTACTGCAACTGGTGTGCTGTGACCAAAGATTTCACCTCTCGTTATCACCTTCAACTCTTCTTTGTAATCTATGCAACACAAGATAATCTAATGTGCTTTAAAACAGAAATTATGGAGTCAGATAGGCATTCTAATCTTGGTTCTATAATCCACAAAATAATAATAACTCAAAATCTTAAACATTAACTGGTGTCAAGAATAAATCATCTCTTGGCAGTACTGTTGCTGTTTTTATACCATTCATTCAGTCATTACAGACCTGTTGTTTTTTTCTCTCTTCCAAATATTTTAATACTGTCTTTATGTTTTGCTTCTTCACTGATAAATAAAAGTGGCAGATCTATAATCAAAGAGACTTCACACATTTGACAAGTGAGCTTTGCTTTTAAGATCCAGAATCTCCCCTATTGAATACTTTTCAAATAAAGTTCCAGTGATGACTGATGAGGTAACAGCAAATTACCTGTGTCAGGCACTGTCCTAGGCACTGGAGACAAGGGACGGAAACAAGAGACACATTCTTTGACCTAACAGAACTTACATTATAGTGTGGGGGCTAGAGACAAATATAAATAACACACACAAGTGTGCACATGGCTAAATTTTTTAAAGAGAAAATAGAAACACATTTGGTGATATATTAGATAGGGCGGCCAGGAGAGACTTCCGTGAAGCAGTGACATTTAAGCAGAATGGGTGGGATAAAGGAGGAACTCTGGTGAATGTTAGGGCTCAAAGGAAGGTGAGCAAGAAATAAAGAAGAAAGGGAGAGAGCGCGGAGGAGGAAACAGGTGGGCAAAGAAAGGAAAAAGAAGAAAAACAGACCATACTTCTTAAAATGTAATAATGTAAACCCCATTTCCCTTCAAATAAAAGCCTGAGCTTAAATTATTAGGAAAATGTATATTTGTAAGATGTCCATGCCATTTCTACAATAATAAGCCAGGAAACCCATAATAGAATATTAAGGGAATGGAAAGAGTATTGGATTTCTGCCAAGTTAAACTTCTGTGAAAGTCTCTTAAAATTTACCTGCTATAAAATGGCATACATAAGAGAAGCCTATTCCAATGCACTGTGAAACAACATGTTGTTAAATGTAAGTGTTCTTTGACCAATGGTTAGATAAAGATGTCTTACGTATATATGACAGAATACTACAAAGCCACAAAAAGATGAAATATCACCATTTGTGACAACACAAATGGATCCCAAGAGTACCATGCTAAGTAAATAAGCCTGATAGAAAAGGAACAAATGAAAAAAAAAAACAAACACAAAAGCCAAGCTCATAGATACAAACAAGAAAATGGTGGTTAAGAGGGGAGAGGGGGGATTGGGTAGGAAAAAGGGTAAAGGGGGTCAAATATGAGGTGATGAAGGGAGACCAGACTTTGGGGAGTGAGCACACAATTGAATGCATACATGATGTATTGTAAAACTGTACCCCTAAACTTACATAATATTATTAACCAATGTTACTCCAGTAAATTGAACTTGAAAACATAAAGAAATAAAATGTCATGCTAGAAGAAAATATAAGAACTCAAATAAAAAATATTTGAGAAGGTATATATGTTAAGTATTTACTATTTCCATTCGTTTGTGAGTGTTGCACTATGTAGGTCATAACATATGCTCTTAAACTTTATGTGACTATGGATGAACTCTGTAAATCAAATTTATACTTCACAGATTTTTATAGTTACAAACTATTAAGGGTAAAGTTTAGAGGGTACCTTTGCCATGAAGTTTTCCCCTAGGGAGGGGTCTCCCTGAAACACCACGGCCCATTCCACACCCCTCATTTGCTTTTCTACTGAGGCCCACGTCTCCGCGAGCTCAACAATGCCTAGAACTGCATGTCTTGAGCGCGGTAAATGCGAAAACCAGGTGGAAAGAAAGAAGTGATTCTAAGCAGGAGGCCTGTTTAAAAGAAGGCTGTGCCGTGATGATATGTGTTCATGTTTGTGCGTGTCCCTTTGAAATAAAATGTCTCAATATACACAGAGGACGATATCAAAAAAGAGATTCTGAAACATAGACATGCCCAGGAACATTCCATGTAAATGCAATTTTGTTGTAGCAAAGAAATACAACATCTGATGTTATAACAGCGGAAGCAAAAGGAAGTTTTCTCTCAACATTTATGGAGGAAAAACGAGATCACTCTATAAACACCTGAACGGTTCGGGGCCACGGGGACGCGCGGGACTCACCACCATCTCGTTGAGCGACACCCAGCAGTCGGGCGGGAAGTCCTGCAGCAGCGGCACCAGGAACTGCAGGCAGCCGTCCCAGTGGCAGAGCAGCAGCATCATGCCGATGAGGTTGAAAATGCGCACCACCGCGCTGGCCAGGTCGTACGTCATGTGGAAAATCTGCGGACCGAGATGCACGGTCAACTCGGACAATTTTTTAAAAAAATCATTGACACCACCCATGTCGGTAGGCATTGACACCGGAGAGTGTAAGCAGTGATTTAACAAGAATACGGGAAGGACTTTTACAAAGAGAAGCAGAGTTACGCTTCTGCACCTTTACCCCGAGACCTGGCCCCTCGGGAGGGCAACCAACGGCGGGCTCTCCACGAAGAACAGGGTCGACGGGAATACATTAAATGTACGGGTCATGTTTCGAAAACTTCAGTTTTGCCAGTCGTTTTCATTTACTGTTCTCCTGAGCATTTTAGTAAAGTTGTTTTAGAACAAAGTAGCAAAACTGGCGAGTGATAGCCACCTGTTTGTCTGTGTCTCATTCCTTGTTAATGGATTTACTGAAGGACAGAAAGAAAAGAAAAGAAAAGAAAAAGCTAAGGACTGAAAATTATTAACAAGGGGAGTTTATTTGTACAATATAAAGTACAACTGAGAATTAATTGCAGCTAACTTTTAGCTATATTGTATATATTGAATAGTGACCTTTGAGACTACAGTTCCCTGGATTTGGTTTAAGGAACAGCTATGCAACAATATTTTAAAAAATAAAATTATTTCCACTTACAGTATTTGTATAATAGAGGCTATTCTTTCCTATGAACCTTTTTATTGATATGTTTATGTGCTTAATATGGCTAAATATGCAAAGACACAATACCCTGAGATACTTAGAGTCACATTTTGTATAATTCACCAAAGAAGAGTCTATTTTTAAAGTAACAAGGATGACAGGTATTGAAAAATTATCTCAGAAATAGAGGAATGCCCCACAAAACTTTCATGTTGATTTAGAAACCATATACCTGTAAGGGAACGTCTGTAACCCTTGAGAGATGCTTGCCGGGGTATAGAGAGGGAGTCGGCAGGACCACGGTTGTTGCACTGTTACAAAATCACCAAATCTGTCTTCAATTAAATGTTTTCCACTTTGATACATTTATATTAGTCATTCATTCTTTAAACAATATTCCTTTTGACACAGTAATTATAGTGAACAAAAAAATCTTACTTTATGTACACACTGGTCTGAATCCCTTTTAGAAGTAAGTTTGGGGTTCTAAGTAAGTTTAAAGGCAACAGCTCGTGTATTTTGATATTCAGACAGCTATACACATAATTTACTTAAGGCACTGAGAATTTTATTTTCTTCTAAGCTGTATTTTAATTTGTTTTTGTATCTGGAAAACCCACAGGGAAGTCCTTTTGATGTTACTGCCTGAGATATTTCTTGGCCACTGAGTTTGTAAATGGAAATTGTATTAACATTTTCATTATAATTTCTCCTTAAAAATAATACAGTAAAATGTAATTAAAAACTGTCTACTATTAAAGTAGGAAAATAAATCACCATGCATTTAAGGGTTTTTTGTTGTTGTTGTTGTTGAGTAATAGAATTCTATATTTATGCCTAAGTATTTGCTGCCAAAACAGTTCAATATGTCTTTTGGGGAAGTGTTGCATTGTTGGAAAACAAAGTAAACTTACAGAATATAAACTTCTGGATCAAACGAGAAACAAACCACCTTTCAACCTGATTCTTTGGAGTAACCAATAATGATCGGAAACTCCCTGCCCAAGTCGGGCAGCTCGAAGCACACAGGCGGCGACGATCCCTCGGCTCTCATGCTCTGGAGTGAGACCTGGGGTGTTACAGTGAACTAGGGCCATTCTGAGTAAAGCTGAATTTTATGAATTTTCTATTTTGTTTTCTATGGAATGAGACTTTCTTTGTGAAACCTTAAGGTGAATTAAGATAAAATTTGCTAATATTCATCAATGCCTTTAGGAAAGCTCTATTGAAATGTTTTCCAGAGAAACATAACCACTATTTTTATAAAGGAATTTATTGGAGAAATAAGGTCTCTCATAACATATTAAAAACACATTGTTTCCTTATTTAGTTATTTATGCCTCCATGTGATTACTGAACCCCTGTTGTATTATGATTGTATCATAACAGAACAAAATCTAGAAATGAGCATCTCCTCTCCCCCATTTCCGTTCCCAGCCTCACAATGCTAGCATGCAATACGAGTCCAAAATTTATATACTAAGCCCATTAGAGAGGGTGCTCCATAGTAACTCACATGGTGAATTTCAGAAACAGTCTCCCCTTTGGTCTTTAACATTACATGTTCAAATGTGATCTCACTTTATGGAGCTTCCCCGAAACCTAACTTCGGAAGAGGAAGAAGCAAGTTGGCTATTTTGACACAGGTTAGTATCAGAGGCCATTTTCAAATAGTCAAATCCACGTGTATCCGTCCTGACTGATCTACCTGAAAGAACATAATAATGAATGTGTGTAGTGCTGGGGGTCGACCTGGTCGACTCTGGAGCTGTTATAATCCATCATACGCGCTGACAAACATAGTCATCCGACGGGACCAGGTGCTGAGATTATTAACAGTCCTGTGAAAACCTTGCTCATGGACTATTTGGATGGAGAGGATTATTTTCTTATGGAGCACATACATCTGTAGAGAGTCATGCTCACCCAACAAGGAAACATGTGGTCTAAATTACACATTGCCACAACGTCTTATTGTCTAAGGGCAGCTTGTAGTGTAAACCTAAGTGCAGCTTCATTCAACTTCCTGGTCAAGCAGATCATACCACGGATTAATTAATATTTTCTGGGTTTTATTTTCCTTCTACGAGGTGAACATCGTTGAGTAATAAGTTTCTGTCTGAATCAATTATTTAATACTACTTCCTGCAAACATGACTTCACACAAAAATAACATCATAGATGACGCATAGTAATTTGCTAAATGGGTGAATGAGAATGTTGCAGGCATTTAACAGAAATAGCATAAGCAATCTCTTCTGATCTTAAGAGTGGGAAGCTTGTGCTGCTCTGTTTTAAATCAGAGAATTAAAATTAATTATGTTTGATCTTCCCAGTGATCTGACTCAAAACCTGACTTGGGTTATCTGGGTGTAAGTAGAAGAAAGACAGGCCATTCTGACCACTAGCAACATGCTTTTAATTGGGGGGGGGCGCTGGGGGGAGAAGGGGAAAGGAGGGAAAATTGGGGCAACTGCAACACCATAAGCAATAAAAATGTTTACCTTCAAAGATATGATTTGAAGTGGTACTTATAAGAGTCAATTGGAAAAAATTAAAATAGAGCCAACTGAAAAAAATAAAATAAGTTTTAAAAGCCACTCTTTAATTTTATTTTCATCAAAACATAGACTGCAAAACATGTCACTGGAAGGCCTTTGCTTTGCACCGCTCAGCTCTGGACACTGTGTTGTTCTCAGGACTCCAGGGGGAGGAAAGGTCAGATTGCAGATCCCCCTCAGTTTTTTTTTACACCACCATAGTTCTAAAATTCTGCTCAAATGGGATCCAATGACTCCAGAGAGGGTAGCTAATCAGCTTTCCAAAACTAAGGAACGCTCTGATTAAGATAATTTGATTTAGAATCCCCAACCTTGCCCTAATCTTTGCAGAATTGTTCACCGTATGTATAATGTATTTGTAACACCTTCCCAGGAGCAATGCATGTTCCCTTCTGCTTCTAAAAGGCCAAATCCGGGGATGCTGGAGGGCAGATATTCGTGGAGCAGCTGAGTTCTTTTCAGATGCTTTCACATTCTTTCCTAGGCACCGATTTCAGATGTCTCTTAGTTTAACAACCCCCTGTGAAATCAGCGGGCCCTTATCAATCCTAAACCATTTAA
This sequence comes from Pteronotus mesoamericanus, assembly GCF_021234165.1. Lineage (NCBI taxonomy): Eukaryota > Metazoa > Chordata > Mammalia > Chiroptera > Mormoopidae > Pteronotus > Pteronotus mesoamericanus. Next base: position 1,422,599 of record NW_026555123.1, read on the forward strand.
TCTCCTATGTTTTACTTAACCACAAAAATTGTCAAGAGTAGTTTAACACTTTTCATAGCATGCAGTGATCTGTCCCTAGTCTTTGACTTCACAGATGGGGACCGTTTATAGGCTAGATCGCTTCTCTGACCTCAATATTTATTCTGGGCTTCAAATATACCTTCCATAGTCTTATCAAAGCAACATTAAGAAAATCAAATGGGCCAGAAATGCCTCTCTCGACAAAAAACTTTCTTATGTTTTAGGTGTAAAACAAGGTTGAATTTTTTTGGTTCTCATTATAAATCTGCCCCTGCATAACTTTTAGATGAATGTATTTTAGCCGTGTCAACAACAGAGAACAAGAAGACCAACGTTTAGCTACTCAGTCTGCTTCACGGTTAGCATATATTTAGGATTCAATATGTACTCATCTTAATCAATAATGAAATCTATATTTTAGGAGTCCTACTGTACCTTCTGCAATTCTTACCTCGAAAATGATCCAGGCTATCTTATCAGGCTTTAGGTACAAAGTGTGGATAATACTTTATTCGAAGGTTTCACCTGGCATATGAGAGAAGAGCACTCTTCCCAGTGATATGTTTGAACATGGATCAGCGACTGCAGTCCTGGGACTACTTTTATTAGCCCCCTGTTCACTTGGGAATCTCATTAAGAGTGGCCAGCCATACCTTCAGGAAAGCCAGCCACCTAGGCCTCTCATCTCCAGAAGACTTTGTAAAGAGTCTACTTGCAATGGTCTACCCCCAACCTTGTATACCTCCTGTCAGAGCCTCATGCCAGTGGGTGCTTTTCTCCCGGATTCTTCTTTCCATTGTCCCTTCCAAAACTCCCCCTCCATTATCTATTGACTTTCTACACCCTCAGCCTTGTCATGAAATTCTTCCTCTCCTTCTGCGCTTTCCCTGAGATGGATGAGTCCTGCTCACTCTCACCCAAAGATTCAGACTCTCTGGTAGCTTTCTCAAAAAGAGTTGGTTTGGTTCTTTCATATTTGTAAGCCTTAGGTTCTGATGACAGTTGTCCTCATTTTCCCATCTCTTCTCTGTGAGTTCAGGCAATTATTTGTCTAGCTGTATATAAAAAATTACTTTCTTTAGTGTTCCTTCTATTTGGCTCTCCCACCCATACCTTAACCTCATTTCTGGCATTTAGCAACCTCATGATCTCCACCCACCACACGGCTCCATTTGTTAAGGACTCTGTGGTTTCCCATTGCATTTTCTCCACAAAATGTCAACTTCTGATCGATCAAAACGGACACCTTCTATTCTTGAACTGCTGAAGGTTACAGGCGAGAAAACAGTAGATTATGACCACAGCGTTTTTAAAAGATAGCAACATTATTTGAGGCCCTTGGCTATGATCTATTTCTAACATCATCTATCCTATCTTTTTCTCTTTCTATTCCCTCCAAACTCATGACTATTCTGTTCAGTTTTAACTTTTCTAAAGGAAAATGACATTCTTATGTTTATATTTCCACAATTCTCCTCTCCCATTCCTTCCAACAAACATACCTCTACAGCTTTTCTTACTGTTCTCCCCATAGTCTCAAAAGAATGTTTTCTATTCAAAACAAAATCCCTGCCAATCTTTTGATAGTAACCTGACCTTTTTCTCTTCCAAGAGCCCAAACAGATCTGAGTTCCTTAATCCATTTGTGGGAACCAGCTCTCTAGTGGGCAGAGAAACACTTTTGTAAAATGCAGTACAAAAGAATTAATATAAAAATAAAATTTAAAAAAGACATACTATTGGTCTATTGATTAGACTCTTGGATGTGGTGGCAAAACCAAATTGCTGTAATTCCTTGATTACTTTTTTGTCAGAATCATTAATTTCTATGTTAGCTTTGCCCCAAATATTAAGAAATAATAAAATCTCTCAAATCCTCAAAAGCATTTAAACTGAAAAAGAATCTTTTGTTTCCTTTATGGTCCTCTCAGTTTAGCTTCTTAGAGAAACTCTCCTCACTGGAACTTGGAGACAGAGAAGGAGCTGGCCTGCCCCTGGAGCGGCTAGTGGTTATCTTTCCACAGCTACATGTTGAAGTATAACCTGGCGCACAATTTGATTCCCTGAAGGGCATATGTCACATCTTCTCTGAGCTCCCCCGGCCTCCCCTTCACAGATATGTGCGTAGGTGTAAAGACACTTAAGGATGACTTCATTGCCCCAAATGGGGGATTAAATCTTCAAATGTATATATTTTATGTATATATACTATATATATGTGGCATTCTTTTTGAAATGGCACAAATATCTTTTGAAAAATATTTTTTAATTTATTTTTAGAGAGAGGGGAAGAGAGGGAGAAAGGAAGGCAGGGAAATATTGGTATGAAAGAGAAACATCAATTGGCTGCCCCTCGCACGCACCCCAATCAGGCACTGAAACTGCAACCCAGGCGTGTGCCCTGACTGGGATTCAAACTGGTGACTTTTTGCTTTGCAGGGCGACGCCCAACCAGCGGAGCCACACTGGTCAGGGCTGGCACAACTATTGAATCATTGGAACTCTAAAGATCTGTGTGATCGCAGGACTTTGCAGTAAACGAAGCGGCACTTAACAGTTTAACAACTATAGAGCCGAATGTACTAGTTATCACTCATGACCATTAAAAAATAAAAGTACAGCTAATTTGTGCATGTCTTATTTTGATTGTGTCTCCATATTTATTTAACACGTATGTATAAAGTTTAAAAAGCAATTTGAGACATGTTAGTTGTAAAAAGGTTTGGTACATTTCTTAACTAGCTTTGCCCTGCCTATTGGACTCTATGACAGCTTCCTTCCTTTGCTACTGCACAGTCTATCAGCCATTTCTATTCGGACGTATTTTCACATGAGCTTTTAATACCATATATCTAAACATTTAGGTAAAGTATGTCTTTAGGCAAAATTACTCTTTATTTAGCTTTACTAGTTGAGAAAAATCAAAGACCATCCGTAAGTAAATATAAAAAGACGGGAAAATATTATAACATGAAATCTCCCAATATCTTTAGTAGGAAATGGTGCGGGAGCAGTGCCCGCGAAGGCGCGAGAGCGCGCCCCCGACCCTGGGAGGCGGCGGGCGCGGCGGGACAGAGCCCAGGCTCCGCAACTTCCTCCCACCCGTGGCGGTTATGCACCTGCCCACGGATCTGCATGCACAGGCCAGGCCCGATGCTCCTGAGTCCCTAACTCATCCGCCTTTGAATTTCAAGTCCATACCAGCTGCCCACTGGGAAATGGTCAGGAACAAGTATGCTGATAACGAACGGCTCGCATTTTGTTAACTGAGCAAACCTGCATCTTCGCGTTCTTGAAGCGCCTTCGAAAACTAGACTATCTCAGCTGAACTTGCGCGAGGACGCCGGGGCGGAACAGAACATCTGTGCCCTGGAGAGAGCCCCAGAAAAAGGCAACGGCAGCGCGACCCCCGGGCCGTGATTTACTTTAGGAAGCAGCTTACAAATCACGAAGGAATATTGAAAATGACTTTACTAAGAAGAGTCTTTGGTGGCTAAGTTCGCTGGAGAAATGAAAATTCATTACAATTGAACTATTTAAGATCATTGTTTATTCTTCTATTATAAACTTCCAGTGGCTATAAATAAACAATACACACAAACTGTGCAACTCCTGAAAGATTCAAATGAGGAATATAGAAAACACGTTTTACGATGTATATTTGAACCTTTAATGATAGGATGTGAAGGCCAGTTGATGCTGCCCACACGCTTAATTCCAGGATGAAGTCAGCGCTAAAATATTGATTTAATGAATAGAACTACTTTTTCTGAAAGTCTTCTTTGGCAAATCATATCTTGAAAACCCAAAGTAGAAATTAAAAAAATTTAAACATAAAACTTACTAATCTTGCTCCTTGCCTAGTACACAGTAGGAAATGATAATCAAGAAAGCAATCGGAAGTGGCTACATAAGTGTGTGTGATTGTATGTGTGTGTGTGTAGAAAAAGAAGGGTAAAAAAAAGCAAATAATGACATTCACATTATTTTCTGAATTCTGCACAGCTTTTGCAAATGAATTTCAAATGACATTTCCATAACATTGTGTTTTTTGGAGAGGATCGTGGAATAATCCATTTTAGATATAACATTGCTAATAATAGTCTCATTTGTATTTTCATAGTTTTATGTAAATCTTTTGCTCGCTCTCTTTTGTGTAACTGCTGTCTCATCAGATTTATAATGTTACACACTCCAATAAGTACAAATTTAGTTATCTCTGCTTTTTGAGCTACAAATAGTAAAATTATTTTAGTTTTTGTTACTAGTTCATTTCCTCAGCATAGAAAACAATCACATGAATTCATGCTCTTTGAAGGGCAAAAATACTCCATACAATGGAATGGAGAAATGTCCCTAAACTTAGTAAGAACAGACATTTTACTTTGGAGATTTCATCTCATCAATCTGTATTTTAAAATTCATTTAAATAATGAATGCTCTTAAAACAGAAGGGTAATTCCATCTCAAGCTCTGGTGACTGAACTACCAAACCAAACAAAGCAGAGGATATTTTACCTGATTTTATATACTCTGCAAATTGTTTTCCTATAGGTGGTATTTTATATAATACATATTTTTAATAAGTATCTATTAAATTGCTTTGAAATTACCAAGCAAGGATATGCCATATTTTCCATTCCATTCAGATATAATTCAAAAAGAATTTTTGCACTAATCCTCAGTTAACCAAATTCTAGTAAACTGCCTCCAAGACATGTATAAAATGCATAATATATTTTCTTGGTCTCTTGCTAACTTAGTTTTAAAATACACCCCAAATATTGCCATGTCTTCTATTTACCATTAATTCCGTGAGAAAGGACCCACTCTGATGTTTTCCATGTCACATTCATAAACTTGGTTAAATTCACAAGTGATGATAAATGTTTGGCATCTCAACTATTGTTTCTTTTACTTAAAATATTGAAAATTAGTATTTGTAGGGTGGTAGAAAAACTTTACATTTAGTCATATGCATTTTCATGAAACATTAAGTTGCTAACTATATGTTTTTTTAATTTAGCAATTATTTTGTTAATATTAGAGATGAATATAGTTAACATGAAATAGAAAGGCACTAAATAAATAATTTTGCCATGAGAGAACTTAAAAAATTGCTTGTTGGAGAAACATGTAACTTGAAACAAGCACATCAGAGTCCCAGTCCAGACTCCACATTCCTCAGTTTCCAAAAATCCCCTTAGCTTTTCAACAAAAAGAAAGGCGAGACAGCCAATGGCATCCTACATGTAAAACTCCGTAATACACTCTACTTTAGAAATAAAAAAGTACAGTTTTTAAAAAATGAAAAGACAGGGGAGCCAGTACACTCAGAAATTGAAAGATAAACCAGAGGTAAAACACTATTTCATGTAAATAATTTTCCTAAACCTCTGTTAATAAAACAAATTAAATAAATAAAACAAAATAACAAGGCTAACCCTAATGTTAGCTTGCCTTTCTGAACGCCACCCCCCTAGGAAGGTGATGTGCAAACTGGCACGTGGCACCGTATGCCCACGGGCACCCGGGGCAGGGGGCAGGAAGGCAAGCTTCCCAAACAGCCGCTCCGATGAAAACAATGCCTCAGAACCTGTCGTCTGGGCCATCAGAGTGACATCATGCGTTGGCAGGCCATCTTGCTGGCTGCAGGAGCCAGTCTAGTTTGAAACGCTAATTTATTTGAGTGGATTTGTGTCAGCAACGCTGGTTCACTGTCTTGGCAAATACCTACCAAAAGAAACCGCAAAGTACGTGATTTGGGGTATAAGGCTGGTAGCAGAGAACTATGATTCTTAGTGAATCAACCACACACTCTGACACTTGCTAAAGCCAATAAGTAAAAAAAAGAAAGAGAAAGAAAAAAACCTATTATGATTGCAAACTCCCAATAAGAAACCAAAACTTAAAAAAATAAACAAGTGTTGGCAAAGTTGTTAGCAACGCAAGAAACCTTTAAAACTTGATCTATCGGAAAATGTCATGCCATCAGATTCAGTAATTGGACACCTTCCAAAGTAAATATGCATTAGAATACCCCACAAGTTCAGATCATTGTGCACCTAGAGCTTTGTCAGGCCATCTGAGGCGTTGAAAATCCCTAATTATCAGAATTTTTATAAGAATTATATAAACTGATATATATATGGAAGGACCTCTAAAAGTAATAAAACTTTTTTTGACTATATCTGATTCATCTCATCACCAAAAATTTGTCAAATATTGACTGTACAGAATGCAATGTTAGGCACTCAAATTTTTAGTGTTCATGGTACACCCCACAATACACGCGCACATACTCACACTTTCTTTCACTAATTAATTTGTCTCTATCATTATCTTTTTAACATTATTAGTCACCTGACATCATCCACCTCCAGTCTCACCTTCCTTGAAAATGTAGTCTACTTGGCATCCGGAATTATCATTCTATGATTCAAACTTGGTCGTGTAAGCTCCCTGCTTAAACTGTTGTTAAATAGAGAATCTTTCTGATGTCCAGATTCCTTGGCCTAGCATTGAAAGGGCTTTTGTGACATGCCTGCCGTCTACTGTTTCCCCGTCATCTGTCTCCCTCCTCTGTAGACACCCCATGCGTGGGCCACACCACACACGTCATGATGCCTTTGTACAACATGATTGACCGGGGCTGTGTCTGCTTGCATGATATTCTCTCCTGATACAATGCCTTCCATCCCGTCCCTTTGCTGATGGATGACTATAAAACTTGGCTCAAACATTGCTACCTCAGCAAAGACTTATCTGACATCCCCAGGGAGAAATTGAGAGCTTCCTCCTATAGGGCCTAGTTCATACCTGTTTAAAAGCATTTAATTCTTGGCTATAATTATGTGTTTGTATATCTGTGTCCTTGCTAGACTGGGAGCCCCTGTATTTGCAAAGCAGGTACTTAACCCATGTTGCCAAAGCAGAAGTGAATAAGCGAGAAGGAAGGAAGGGTGGAAGGAAGGAAGGCTCTGGCTTAGAAACAAGTGTTACATTTTTCTAAATGGGAACCTATGGGATTATTATATATTTTTTCCAAAATTCTTTGTGATAACAGAATGGAGATTCTGACTTAAAAAGAATCCTAATCTTGTATCTGTGATGAAATAAATTTATATACCCTTAATTCCAGAATATAGCATCCTTTGTCATACCCTGGTTACATGACCAATGTTCATACAGACAATTTTATCATTGCAGTTTATACTTATTCAAGCTTGTTAGCACCAAAAGTTCTCTTATCATTGCTTTTCCTGTCTAGTTGATATTTTTCAATGTCTTACTCTCACTGTTTTTTTTGGTTTGAGATGGCTAATCTTTACAAAGTCTAATTTTCTCCCATTCTTTTCTCTCTACTCATCATCACTTCCTTATCCAGTTGGACACAAAATCCATTATTCCAATAAATATCTTATACAAATTGTCAATTAATGCTCTTCTTTGTTGCATTCTCATGGTAATAGTCTATTCCAATCTTAACTGTCCACATTCTCACTCCTTCCTATATTTGAGCTTCTACACATTGCTCAAGGGTGCCCCACAACAAAACAACCAGCTCCCTATATTAACATCGACTAGGTTGTAAACACTGGTGAATGAGGTTGGCATGTTCCACAAAAGCATGTAGTCTGATTCTCCAGGGCAGCTCGTTCAAACTTTCCCAGTCTCCCAAAGTCTACCATTCCCTGCCTTCTCACCTCAGTCAGAACGTATAAAACTTCCAATTTGCCCTGGCTGCTGTGGCTCAGTGGATTGAGCACCGGCCTGCGAACCAAAGGGTCGCCAGTTCAATTCCCAGTGCAGGGCACATGCCTGGGTTGCAGGTCAGGTCCCCAGTAGGGGGCGTGCAAGATGCAACCACACATTGATGTTTCTTCCTTCCTTTCTCCCTCCCTTCCCCTCTAAAAATAAATAAAATAAAATAAAATGTCCAATTTTCCTGGGAACAATATTGTCATTTACAAACTTGCACACCCATCCTTTCTCCTTCTTACTTTGGAGCATGACATACTCTTTTTCTTTCTGGCATCCACATTTTTTCCTTTGCCTTATCTCTCTGTACCCTCAATGCTCTTTCTTCATTAATTATCTCCTGTCTTCTTCAGATTCTTCTTTCCTATGCTTTTCCCCTTCAGCATTTAAGCATGCTTAAATCTCTCCTACGGGTACATTGAACCTATATTCCTCTCCATCCACTTCAATGATATCTACTTCTCTCTTCTTAAATATACCAAAATGTTTTTTCTAAATTCTACGCTTTTTTACCCTATATTTGACTTTTAAATATCCTGTAACCTGGTGTTTCCTATCTGTCAACTGAAAATACCCATGATAAAACTGACATGTGTCCACCCCACTAAACACAGTAAGCAATTTGCAAACCTCATGTGCTTGATCACCCTTGTCTAGTCACCAGGTTGCATATACTCCTCTGACACTCCATGCTTTGTTTCTGAGTGTGATTTTCCTTTGTGCTTCTTGTTTGCTCCCAATTCTCCAGTCAGATAGATGCAGTGCCCTTAATATGGGCATTCTCTGCTCTCTCAAGTTCTACTCAAGATATTCTCTGAGAGGACCACTTCCATGTCCATAACATCAACAATCACTTACAACCAGGGGACTCCACTGCCTTGCTTCTACTGAAGACAGCCCTCTTAATTTTAAAATCCATCGTCAAGTCCCTCAGGAGATGTCCCAAACTATTAAACTCTCCTGCCCTCTACATCCACGCTGAATCCTGTGAGGTAGACCCGTGTCCTACCTCAAGGTGTCCTCTTATCAAGGTTATAATGCTGGACTTATTCTGTTCCCTCACCCTCCAAACTCAATTAGTAACTGCATTCTGTGAACCTCCCTTCATAAAAGGTCCTGAATGGCAAAGTCCTTAATTTGGACGATACCCTTTTTTTCACATGGGTTATTTGAAAATTTCCTACAATTTTTCTATATCTTTATATTTTTTCTCCTTCACCCTGCAAGTAAAGTTTTTATTTTTTCTAAAACACAAGTATGGTGATGCTACTTTCCTGGTTAAAAATCTTCAACAATACTCCATTAAATCTCAAAGGCCAAAATCCCAAGTGTAACATACATGGCCCTACATAACCTGACCCTTCCTTATCTCTCAAGCCTTATCTACGTCCCTTTCTCTTAACCTCCACCCTGTGAGATTTTATGATTCCCTCTTCCTACTCTTTCCATTCAAATATATACTTAATGGAGAGGATCATATCTAACTCTTAATTTCTCATGGTCTTTGGCACAGGATTGTGATAAACATATGTTGAATAGCTGGATAAAGATGTGTGAAATCTACCACTTGTTAATATTAATTCAATTTAATGTTTATAGAAAATAAATGGCACACAAAGATTGCCATCCAGGTGGCTCTTACTAAAAAATAAGAAAGCAACCCTGAGAAAAAATAATGAAGCCAGAGGAATCACGCTACCTGACTTCAAATTATGCAACTGCTCTGTGACAATCAAAACAGCATGTGTTGACTGAAAAACAGACACACAGACCAACAGAACAAAACTGAGAGCCTAGAAATAAAACCACATGTATATGGGCAAATAATTTTTGAAAAAGGAGCCAAACACATACAATGGAGAAAAGAAAGCCTCTTCAATAAATGGTGCTGGGAAAATTGAAAAACCACATGAAAAATGATGAAACTAGACTACAGTTTGTACCCCCATATAAAAATTAATTCAAAAATCTAATGACCTCAATGACATACAGGGTGGGGCAAAAGTAGGTTTACAGTTATGAGTACATAAAACATAGTTTATTCTTATATTGTTATTTATTAATTATTGTCTTATTTTCCATACACTCAACACCTACTTTTGCCCTACCCTGTACTTGTTTTCTGGTTAACTCTAGCAGAAACTATGTTTCTTTTTAGTTTGAATATCAATAATGTTATAGTGGCTTGCATAGTAAGTACATAAAATAAACTAATGATTAATTAAATTTTGATTGCACATAATGAGTGTATGAAAGCAGTTTTAATTATCATTATGGTCATCATCACATGTTCTATAACCATAAAATTGTTATTAAATAGAACTTGGTTTCTACGTTTAGAATGTATGCTGAACTTGCAGACTTTTTTAAAAAATTATTGATTGATTTATGAGAGATTGGGGGGAGAGCAAAAGAGAGAGAGAGAGATTGCTTTATTGTTCCACTTATTTATGCCTTCATTGGTTGATCCTTATGTATGCCCTGACTGGAGATTGAACTGGCAACCTTGGCGTATTGGGACTATCTTCTAACCAACTGAGCTGCTGACCAGGGCCAGTATTTTTAAAATATTATGGGATGGGCAATACTCCTTTAAATGACGGGGCAAACTATTTTAAGTTTTTGAGATTATTTCAAATTAACCGAAATATTGGTCTCCTCTGATACTGAATTTGACAAGATGAACTCCACTGTGTTTTCAGTGTATTTTCCAGCTCCCTTCTCAATTTGCGCTAACAGGCTAACCCTAGCCTGAGCCAAAATACACTCTCAAAACTGGAGATGTGGACTTATTCCTGTTGAGCTGGTACAATTTAAACTCAAAAGAATTCAGTATTTCTGACAAGTCCTAAATGGAGGAGTCCAAAAGGTGGCCATCATTATCATCTGGGCTTTCACCCAGAATTCAGACTCACAAATCACTGTCGTGTTTTCTGCTAAATTCAGCATTGATTCTGGTCTCCACATCATTTCACTCCTTTGGTAATCTATGTAGTGTAAGAGTTAATAAAAGAGAATTTTGTATTATGCTTAGTAGTTTATTTAGAGAAACATGCATTTTTACTTAAGACCAACAAGGGTGAAAAGTTGTACATCTATCTCTAAAATTACATTTCTCAAATCCTTTTTTCTAAGTCTCATCAAAAAGAACCAGCAGTTCTTAAAGAAAAAAATAGGCATATTCAAGGGCCCAATTTCTGGGCCACATATACAGCATGAGAGAAATTCTAATAGTTTTTAGGATTAAGTTTTAGTAAAAATATTTATGAAGCATTTTTTCTTAAGAGCAGCAAGTGAGCAAAGCTGCAGGACAACATGTGTACCTGAAGGCACAGAAGCGTTCTCAAGATTCCCATGGACGCAACCAATGCCACATGTGATCCTAAGGATCCTGCAACCTTGGTTTCTATCCCTCAGCCAACTTCACAGAAGAGCATCATTTAAAAGGAATACGATAGATGGGATTGAGTCCCCCCCCCCAATTCATGTGAAAGCCCTGCCCCGCGGTGTGACGAGATGTGGAGTCTGGGCCTCTGGGAGGTGTGTAGGTCCTGGGCGGGGAGCCCTCCTGGAGGAATAGGAGCCCTTATTACAATGACAGACCAGAGAGTGTGCTTTCTCTCTCTGCTGTGTGAGGATGTGGCCAGAACACGGTCATCTGTGAACAGACATCCCATCTGCCAGCACTTTGATCTTGAACTTCCCAGCCTCCGTAGCAGTGAGACATGAAGGTCTTGTTTAAGCCACACGATCTGTAGTATTTTGTTACAGCGGCCTGGGCTGATTAGAACTGGGAGGTACTAATTTCACTGTTAATTTTCAAGCCAGAGAAGCACACTCAATTAGCAAATTTGAATAGACAATTTATGGAAAAAATAAATCATGCCTCTTTAAATATTCACCTGCCATGTTGCCAAGGAGACTTTATTGAGTAGTGGGTAATAAAACCAGTATTCATTGAATAGCATGTATGAGTGGGAAATATGTATGTTTCCAAGTATATTTGAATTTTATGGTCAAATAGACTTGTCTCTCAGGGCATGTCAGAGCAGGGAGAGCAAGTTCAGGTCCAACATCTAGACTAGGTGAGTGTCCAGTCAAGTCAGCTGGGATTGCAGGATCAGAAACGAACCCAGAGCAAGGCTGTCATTGCTGGACTATTAGACACAGGGAAGTGAGAGGTAAAACAAGTGAGCTGTAGACAAGTTTGAAAGTAGGCTCAATACCAATACGCCAGAGAGAAGGAGGCCCGGTATTGAAGAGGGACATGGGTTTTTTTCCAATTACGAGAGAAAATTTACTTTGAAAGCTACAGAGGTAGTAGAAGTGAACCAGCGAGGCTGTGTGGGGTCAGGAGACAAGTTACAGAATCAGGAGAAGGGCCCTTGGAGCCTCGGGGAAAGGCAGAGGTGACAGCCTGGGGGAAGGAGCAGGAGAAGGGACAGGCGAACCCAGTTATATATACATATATATAAATGGAGAAATCAATACATACATTTTTATAAGTAGCCTTTCCATGAATAACACATAATGGGCTTTATCCCCATAGAAATGAATGTATTGTTTACGGTGGTTGTAGGTCTTTTTCTACACATATGAATGACATTTAAAATTTCTATATTAAAATAGTGTAGGTCAGGTTCTAATTGCTACGATATCTAAAATATCTGCCTCTTAATTCATCAATGGGCTACGGTCTATTCAGCCAATCTTCTATGACTGAACACTTAGTGATCCATCTTGAACACTGCACAAAATTTTGTAATTGAATCCCATCTACAAGAAGAAGAAAAAGCAGGGAAGATCACCCTGTGCATTGGACACATGACTCTGGATTGTCTGCCTCCTCGTCTGTTCCCAGTTTCATTTCTTATTATTCCAGATTTAAATCGCAGACAGAAACTGACAAAGTTGGCTTAATTCATAGGATGATCGCTTTGTGCGATCACTGGAGTCTGTAAACAGGGACGATTGCGACGTTCATTTACTTGTTACCTACTTCAAAGAAGAGACTCAAGGTCACTTATCCATCCCCTGCGCCCCTAAGGCAGACGCGTGGGAGGTGCTGATGACGCACAAGTGATTAAGTTCAGCACAATCCCAGAAACATTTATCCTCCTGTAAGATAAGCCGTTGTTCCACTTTATTAATTTGATTTAAGCAAGGGAATGCTAAAATTCAAACAGCCCGACAGAAATGCATTTAGAAAGAAAGAGAGAACAACTAGGCGAGGGGAAAATTGGGGGGCTGGGGGGCAGATAAGAAGCCCGGGGCACTGCCGTGGCGACATGCTGCAGTTTCTCGGTGTCGCCGGCAGCCGGGCAGTGGCCGTGAACCCAGTCTGCCCGCAGGCCACGGAACCCGCGAGGGGCAGAAACTCCCAGGGGAAGGAGGCCCGCGAGAGTGAGCGTGAGCTCCGGCACCTCCTCAGCGGTCCGGGCCTGTCCGCACAACAGCTGCGGACCAGCCTCGTATTTTAATATTTAAGTCAAGCGGTACAGCATTTAAGTGTGCCAATATTGAAGAGGTTTACTCTTTAAATGAAGTCTTCCAACCTTTTACTGAGATTTACACAAGATAGTTTTCAGAATGAGACTTTGTCGGATGGTATTAAAGCCTTCTGTTAGGTGTAGGTAAAATACCTACCCCTCAAAGGCGCATGCACCTTTCACGGAAACCAAAGAACACAAGCTCCCCAAGAAATGGCAAATTCGAGAAGCCGTGGCACCCCTCGTGGGAGGGGAACGCCGCGGCGGCGCAGGAGCCACGCAGCCCGCGGCCGCCGGTGCGCGCGGGAGCGCCCGTGCGCCGGCGAGGGGCATGGCCCAGCGGCGTGGAAACACCTGGATCACCGCGTCCGCGCGCCGGTCCCAGATCGGCAAGACCGAGCTCGGGCCTGTGAGGCTTGGCCGTGCTTAGGACAGCGGCGAGCGTCCCCTGAAGGTGGCCCTCGTCCTTTGAAACCATACAGCCCCAGGCAGGGCGCTGGCAGGTAAGCGTCTCCAATGCCATCCAGTTTCCTGCCTGCAGCAGTCGTCCGCGACCGACCGAGGCAGCCACTTGGTCGTTCCTCAAAGGGTAGAACGAATGACGCCAAAGGGGATAAATGCCTTGAGCATCACGGTGATGAAACGCAAGGGCTAGTCTGCTTCAGTCCCTTTGTGCTTTGCCCATTCACCTGGATCGGTTCCCTCCGTGTGCAACTGGCTTTTACTTCCAAATACTCTGAGGTCTGTGTGTGTTTGTGCATGTGCGTATGTGTGTGTTTCTATGCTTTTCACACACTTGTAATGTATCTCTTTATCTTTGACATCCCTGACCATCTTGAATAACAAAGAAAAATTTTGGTTTATATTTCTATTTTGCTGAAACAAGTTCAAATTAATCTAAAATCCTTCTGTTAAATCTTTCATGATGCTTTCACCCAGGATCAAAGCAATGAACTCGTATAAGGGAAAAGGCACATTGACACAGTTTTGAATTAAAACCTAGTTTTAAATATATATGTTCAGTCTTTGAAGTATCAACAGTGCGGTGATAGTGGGGGTGGGGGAGTGGAGGTAGAAGAGGGTATGGGGGGATGAATGGTAACGGGAAAATACAATAAAAATAATGTAAAAATGTACAAACCCTAATGATTGTCAAATTACTCATCAAAATGTATTAAAATATATAAGAAACTTTTCACTTAATAGGAAAAGGCTTAGTATTTTGCAATTCAAGTAGAGACTGTATTTTCAATAGAAAATTCATGTCCTCCTTGTTGTGATAAAAGACTATACAAAAACAAACATGTCTTTCACAGTGATGTAATGATATAAAATATGCACACCAGAAGGTACTCTAAGGCATGACGCCATTTAAGTTTAAATCAATCAACATTCCTCTAGAGAAAGATCATGCAATTCTACATTTAAAAATAATTTCCCACTCTTTATCACCAGTTTTGTGCTCATTTTTAGCTGTGTACATTTGCCACGAGAGCTTGTCCTTCACTCGATGATCTGTACTAACACTGGAATATAAGAACACAAGTTCAGGGTGTGACAGCTGGTTGCAGGGGGAGGTTAGGGGTGGAGGGGCTGAGCAAAAAGGAAGAGGAACCTATGGACATGGAGGCTGAGGGGGGGGAGGCGGGTGTAAGGGGACTAAATGGTAACGGAAAAAATACAATAAAGGTTAAATTAAAACATAGGATCTAATAATAGAAATGGCTTTGTGAGGCATCCCACGTATTCAATTATGGACACTATATATATAGATAAATGTATTTACCTTATATATGTATGTATGTATGTATGTGTGTGTGTATACATACATTATATATAGGGATAATAGGGATCTATATATGGGATATAAATCTCCCTAATGTGTGTATATATATCCCGAATGGCAAAGACAACAGCCATAAATTAGAATGTACAGAAGTCTTAATTATATTTTTCAGCAAAACAGTTTTTTTCTTTATTCAGCAGAGAGACACTTTATACTTATATAAAAAAAATAAGCCGGAAAAACAATGTAGCTTTTCACTACATTTAATAACAGAGTTTTATTTTCTCTAATAGACTTCTTTATGAACAATTTGAAAAAGGGGCTAAGCCGTAATGTTCACAAACAGAAATGGAATTTTCAAATGACGTATCTCTGCATCTAGAACAAGCTCAGAAATAAAAACAATGATACTGCTCACAGTGAGTCATAGCTGCACCACCACTTATTTTTTTAAACTACTTTAAAATATCTCATCATTTTAGCATTTAAAAAAAAAATCTTTACAGTGGCCATGGTTGCTTACTGATTTCTTGACCTTCTTCTCACTTTCTCTATAATTTCACCTGACTCCTTTACAAACTGAGATCTCAGGATAGCCTTCATTTCTTCTAGAACACCTTCCCTGTGCCCCTTGGGATGATGCTGGAAATCCTTCGTTCATGTTCCATGGCGACGCTGGGCTTCACTCTCTCACTTAGCATGCGGGGACCTAAGTGCCCATCTGTCTGCCCCCTTCTTTTGACCATATGTTCCATGTACATAAAAAATATGGTTTGCTTTTCATTATATCCCTACTACTGTACCTATATTTTTAGCTTTGCATAAAACTCAGTAAATATTTATTAAATTAAAAATAAGAATGCAAACAAATCTGCAGAATAATAGATCCTGCTGATTTCACTCCATGTTACTTCCAGGACAGATTTCTAACCACGCTAATGTACACTCAAAGGAGCCCCTGTAAACACATGAGGACATGACACCCCATCTCATTTCGGAATCGTACCCCCTAGTCAGCACTGTGTCAATGACAACCCTGTATATCATCATTTCTCAAAACTAAGAAAAACATTTGTTCCGGAAACTGAAAACCTCTTTGTGTTATCACTTCATTGAGAAGATGTGGGGTTTAAGCAAAAGAGAAAAGAATACGTAGACTATTATATCAACATTGCTCAAGGTTATGGGCATGAGCGCATCGTTCCTAGACTGAATCTTTAGGAAGACAATGTAACCATGCAGAATGGTGACATAAAAGTGATCTATAGAAGAAATATGATAAAAAGAAGTACCTAAAATGTCCCTTGAGAAATAATAGGTAATGTCATGACTAATTCTTTGAAAGTCAAAGAAAAGCAGGTTTTGCACAAAGAACAGAAGGGAGAAAAGGTCAAAGAGAAAAAAAAATAGCCATTAGATCTGCTAATAAGGAGGTAAACAAACCTGGTAGTAAGTTTTTGTGAAGCTAGCATAGGCAATAAACAAAAGAAGGTAGAAGAGAAATTATTAGAAAAATAGCAATAAAACTTCAGTCAGATATTTTTAAATTAAATGGATAACATAATTAGTGTGAAAAATGTATTGTAAATATACTAAAAAACACTAACATCAAAATAGAAAATTATGCAAAGTTTATGAACACAATTTCATGAAAGAAAAATAATTTTTGCCAATAAAATATAAATAATGTTCAATCTTGGAATACAATTACAAACAATTTTTTATGAGATACCATTCATCACCAATAATGGTTAATTTGGATTTTTTTCCTATTGAGGATGTGGAGAAATGAATTCATTCCTTATTGGTTGGAATATAAATGGATAAAACATGTAAAAATCAACAACAATGTATCAGTATTTCAAAATATTCAATGTACCTTGAAAGACTAAATTAATATGTAAGACCAAACTCTGTAAAAATACTCAGAGCTGTGGTCAAAAACATAAAGGCATAACTTGTTTTATTGTGCTATATTTTATTGCACTTGAAAGATATTGCATCATTTACAAATTGAAGGGCAAGATCCTCCACCAGTGAAAAGATCACATCCTGCTGAAGGCTCAATTGATGGGTAGTATTTTTTAGCAATAAAGTATTTTTTTTGTTAGGGTATATACATTGCCTTTTCATATATAATGCTAACGCACACTTAGTAGACGACAGTATAGTGCAAACAAACTTTCACGTACACTAGGATACCCAAATCTTTGTGTGACTCACTCTCCTGCAGTGTCTGGAACCGAGCATGCACTGTCTCCCGGGTATAAAATCCAGTCGCCCCTGGGTGTCCACAGGAGAGTGGGAGTGGCTGGTCTATGACCCAGGGATACGAAATCCGCAGACGCTCAGGTCCCTTATAGAAAAAACAGTAGTACTTGCAGATAACCTACGAATATCCTCCCATAAACTTTAAATCATCTATAGATTACTTATACCTAATACAATGCAAATGCCACATAAATAGTTGTTATATTGTTTTGTTTAGGAATAAAGAAAAAAAGAGCCTGTTCATGTTCAGTAGCCTTGCACCCATCCTAGGCATAGCTACATAGTATATAT
This sequence comes from Pteronotus mesoamericanus, assembly GCF_021234165.1. Taxonomy (NCBI): domain Eukaryota; kingdom Metazoa; phylum Chordata; class Mammalia; order Chiroptera; family Mormoopidae; genus Pteronotus; species Pteronotus mesoamericanus. The sequence goes on from NW_026555123.1 coordinate 1,440,218, forward strand.
CAGCAACAACGTACCTTTTTTTTTTTTTTTAATATTTTCAATCTATGGTTGGTTGAATCCAATCCGAGGATACAGAACCCACCGATGGGTACATCTCAGGGTACATCAGTGAACAAAATAAAGATTAAAGATTTCCACTGTTTCAAAAGCTTATATTCTATCGGCGAGGGAGGGGGTACACAGACAACACAGAATAAACCAAGTAAACACATAAGTTGTGTAGCGTATCAGAAAGACGACTCCCAGTTTTGCAGCCCGAAATGGAGGAGTGGTGTCCGATCAGGGAACACGAGTGGCTCGGCTGGAGTGGGGCCAGGGCTGGCACCCGCCGTATGAACTGGGACCGTCTGCGTAGCTGAGACTCACTGAGCAAAGGCCAGAACAAGGTAGCAGAGTTAGTCTCAATGATTCTAAAAGAGAAGGGTCACGGTGAGAAAGAACGGAAGGGCCCTAATGTGGGCGCATGGCTGGCGTGTTAGGAACTTGCTAGGCGACCGATGTGGCTGGGGTGAAGGGAGCAGGAGAATTTTCCTAGAAAATGAAGTCAAGGAGGTAATGTCCGTGGAGTGGGTGTGTCTGCCAGTTTTGTGGGGCAAAGCAAGACCCTGGCGGATGGCTGGAAGTCAGCGAACCTGCGCTGGGGTGAGGTTGGACGCTGAGGAGGGAGGTCAGGGAGCTCAGCGGAGAGGGAGCCCGGCAAGAGCCCTGAAGGGAAGGACCCAGGGGTGTGCGAGGCGCCTCCAGAGACTGAGCGTCAAGTATCCGAACGCAGGGCAACAATGGGAAGGAGGGGGAATGGCGGGGGCGGGGGGGGGGGGCGGGCTGTGATGGAAGATAATAAGATGCAGATATAAATGGCCTTAAAAGCCTTGTTCTGGAAAATGAGAATGTTATGAGTTTTAAACAGGGGGATGAAATAACCACATACAGATTTTTCAAATGCACTCCTTAATCTACATTGGAGAATGATTTCTAAAGGAGAAAATATAATTGAAATGAAATTGATTTTCACAAATCCAAGCAAAATCGTAAAAATGATAAGAATAAGAGGAAATAAAGAAGGAAGAAGAAGAAAGGGAAGGGGGAGAAGAAAGGGAAGGGGAGGGAGCGCGGGGGAGGAGAAGGAGGAGAAGGAGGCACACGAAAAGCTTCAAAAACTGGAGAAGAGAAAGATGGATTTCCAAAAACAGTCGAATTTAACTATTTCCATTGCCACTACATTGATAGAAATGAGCAAAATTTAAAAAAAATAAAATTCGTAGTAGTGTCTTAATAAAAAATAGTATTATATAATACAAGAACATTCAATAAATAGTGACAATGCTAGAGTTTTCACTAACTCCTGAAATTTCTTAGTAGATTTGATATTAATCACTTAGTTTTTCAAAATAACTAGTCATTTATGAAACTAGCTATTCCAGGGAAACTGGAGTTTTGAAACACTCAGCTCATAGCAGATGATGTAGAGAATGCTTGCCCATGGTCTTCTGTGTCTGAAAGTGCACAAACCGGTAACATTATGTTTATATTTATATTTATATTTAGTGCTTAGGGTTGGGGAAATATGCATTTATCCAACTTACGGAGTTTTATGGTTTTTAAATACAGAAAATTTGCACTGTTCCCTGGCCACTTTAATTGACCATCCCATGGCTCATATTATTTTAAGAAGAATCTTTTAGTTAATAACTAAAATAAACATGTAAAGCCTATGGGCATGAAGATAAAATCAGTAGTAAGAATTTGTACATCGACTTGGGTTTCACTACAAAAATGTAAAGCCTTTCTGTTTCCCATAGAAATTGCTTATCTATCTTAGACCCTTCTGCTCTTGGATCTCTGTCAGATCCTGCCGATACTTTCTTTTCTTCCTTTCTTTTTCTTTCTCTTTTATTTATTTGCAACCAATTTAAGCATTAGATTCTCGACATATTTATGCTTTGATCCATATTGCCTAGCACAGTGGATGAATGGCCGGCTCATAGGCTGGAGGTACACGTTCCAGGGTGATTTTACCACTGGTAACTTGATTCCAGTGTGCTGGCATAAACACGAATGATTTTAAATGACAGAACACAATGAATCATTTCATGTTTCTTTTGGTTGCCATACTAAGGTACTCTCTTTTATTCCCCTCTGCCCCCACTCTGACGTCTTTGTTGAGACTGTGCTCTGCCTGGGTCTGATTCCAGCCTTTCTTGGTTGTCCCCTGAGCAAGACAAAATGGATTCTTGTCCCCTTTTCCTCATTCCTTGATCCAGTCCCCGCTACCTGACACCTCATCACGCTATTCAGAACCCACAAACTCATTACCTGATTATTTGTCAATAATAACTATAAAAAAATCTTTTTAGGATATGCTATATATGGAAGTTCTGTGTCAACCTGTAAAATGCTGACTACAATAAGGACCAGTATTCTCATCCTGTGAAAAAGTTGACGAAAACCTATTTCAATGTCCAAGTCATCTCATTTTAGTAATTCTCACTTTATAACTGTAGCTAAAGTGATAATTCACTAATGCGTTGAACTTTACATCTTTAATAAGAGACAAAATCCAACAATAGTCTCAGTTGGCATGCATTTGAATGTGTGAACATTTTGCTCAGCATAGACGGTATCTCTGACTTGTGGACTTAGACAATGCAGGTCTAAGGCCCTTATGTTTGTTTTTTGGAGGAAAATATGTTTCAAACCAGAATTTTTAAAAGTGTGCTCAGCAAAGCAAAGATGTTCGAATCATCGGGATTCTGGTTCAAGTGAACATCGACCAATGTGACTCATACAGCGACACTTTATCGAAATCCCGGGGAATTGACCCTGGGCATTTGCAGTTCTAATAAGCTTCTTTCTTGTATATTAAAATTTTAGAATATCCATATAAGTTTTTTTTATTAGTCTGTGACTACTTTCATTTCAAAAACATTAAAGACACTTCCAGCACAAAGTAAACTTAGCCATGAACGAGTTGAGCAGCTCAGGGGGAAGAAGAAGGAAGAGTAGAAAAAAATAAGGACAGTGATGAGGGCAGTGGTTAAATATCGCATTCTGTGAGGGTATTAACTTTGCTGGAAGAGGAATCACATGCTTACAGGTGTGCCTGCACTTTCCGAATCAGCAAACACTAGAGGCAATGCGGAAGTACACTGTAAAACCTTTCAAATAAATTTTAAGTTACTTACGTAATAATTGGAATTTTCACAGATGCCTATGATGTGCTAAGCCTGACTCATAACCTGCCCCTTCTCCCAATCTCCACTCATGATTTTTAACTTAAAGATACTGTCATCCCATAGACGTTGAAGACAATTTTACGGTGCTTACGACAGTGCTGGATTCAAAATCATTGAGATCATTGTGAAACATTTCTTGGTTGTTAGTTCTGGCTTTTTTAAGTCTCTGTTAAACTTTGGGAATGTTTATGTGTAATACACAAACACACCTCTTTATAAAAGTCCAAACAACACAGAAACATGTAGCATAAACGCAAAAGTCCCCTTCCTCCTTTGCAGCTGTCTTGCGATTTTACCTGGTCTGTTTGCGCTCCCACAGCTTTGATCCCGTTATATTCTGGATGCCTGTGCCAGAATCAGCGACAGATTAACATGCCAAAAACAAGTCTCTGGCTCAAAGACCCCTTGGGCTCCCTCGCTCAGCATTCTCTCTGGATTAAGTGAATCGGCCTAGCCTGCCCTTTAAAAGGCTCATCTCCACACCCAAAGTGCTGAAAACACTCACGTGTACTCTGCGTGTGTGTGTGTGTGTGTGTGTGTGGCTCCTGGAGTTATTTGTATTCCCACAGAACTGTTTACACCCTCCCACTGTTTCTACTTTCCCGCACGTGGTTCTTAGTGAAAAGCCACATCCCTGACCCTCACTTAGTAAAGCCGGCTCCTTCGTCTCGGGCCCACCCTCCCACCCTGCTGCCGGTTACAGCGCAGCCTTCCGCGGTCTCTCTTTGGGCCCCTGCACTCTCAATCTGTAGCTTCCATATGCTGGTGGGTACTCCAGTTTTTAAAAGAAACATGTATTTCTCTAAATTTTAACCACTTCGTTTACCTCTAGTTCTTAATACATATTTGTTAAATAATGAATTGCAGAAAGTGAATAGAGCTTAATAGCCACTAATATTTTTCACAAGACCAGGCATGCAAGAGCCAGTTGGGAGAGAGGGTATCGATGTGAATGCCTGTCAGTCCTCAGAGAGAGAGAAAGGATGGGCATATCAGAACTGGTGGGGTCCCCTGACACTCTCACGGAGGAGGAAGGGCAGAGATCAGGCCTTACCCCTCTGGAAAGGTCAAGGATAAAAGTCCAGGGACAAAGTAGGGTAAGTTTTTAAACCTGAATTTGATTCTGTTCAATGTCATTCACAACGTGTTTCCTAACTTCGCCTTGAAGACTCTCACTCGTTTTTTTTTCCCCCCAGAGCCCGCAGACTAAAAGAAACTTAGAAAAGAAGGCAATTAAGAGATCTGAAATATTAGGAACATTAAATCAGGAATGTTGGATTAAATACCACTTTTGGAAAGATCCTAATAAAATACAAAGTTGGCATGGGGATAGTTCTGGCACCATAGCTAGCATCTTTTGAACACTGACAGATAGGTTTTGAGAATTATCTTCCTACGTATTCAGAAAATTCCACTCTAATAGTTTAATAATCTAATGTTTCCTTAGAATTTAAACAATGTCCACAAATGTATGAGCATGTGATTGGTTAATGGCAGAGGTAAAAGTTAAAAAATCATGAAATACCACTTGCCTTACTAGAGTCTAATGATCCAGTAAGAACTACATGGGAGCCCAGGAAGAACAAGGATGAAGATTAAACAAATTATCTCAACATAGCAGCAAAACACAGCCTGGTGTTGATCCATCCCATTAGGAGATCAACAGAAGAGCAATTTAGGCTGTAAATAGCCGAAGAGAAATTAGCATCTGGCTGCTAATGTCCACCATGAACACCCACAAGGATGTATATACCACATTTGACTGTTGTCAGGAAAATGAGGGACTTGAACAACTTGGAGTTCAATGACTCTTCTGATAAGGGATTGAAGCTAGATAGTCATCTGGTTACAGATCACTTATTGTGCCTTCTCCTGTTTCGGTCAGGTGGGAAGTAGGAAGCCCTGGGTGGAGAATGTTGGAACAGAGGAGAGCCAACCTGGGAGGGTCAGCACGACGGCGATGGAACCTGGAGAGGAATGACAATCGATTTCTGCAGTGACAGAAAACCGTGGTGGGGCTGGTGCCTGGGAAGGAAGGGGAACTCGGATGGAGCAGCTGCGGTTAGAAGGAAATAAGCTGGGATGTTAAGGAACACTCTGCAGTGAAGAGCAAGATGAGCGCTGTCTGGAGGAGACCGATGGGTGGCAGGCTCTCCTACCTGGTGCCCTGCCCTGGACGCCTGTTCCCCTTTCCTTCTGCAAGCCCCTTCTTTTCCACCAGGACAGTTCATGGAGCGGTGGACGCAGCCGGGCTGAGGGAGAGAGAGGCGGGTCTTATATATGTCTCTGCCCTGCCTCCGTGCCTCTCCCGTAGAAGTCACTGTGGCAGGGGCACAGGAACGTGGCTCTGAAGTCAGAGCCAGGTGGGAATCTGCCTGTGGCTGTTACTAACTGTAATTCTGCGTAGTTTACTCTCAGAGTCTCTGTGTCCTTGTTTATAAAACGGGGATAACAAGGTTACCCATTTTGCAGTGTTATATGGAGGATTAACTGAGATCCTCAAGAAAAATGAAGATCAGCATTTGATAGACACTCAATAAATGATCTTGGTTAGGTTTGCTATTGTTCCTGTTTTCCCTTCAATTGTCTATTCAGCATCTCTCCTGTCTTGTTATCATTCATTTGCTAAATTAAACTCTGAATCCACTAGTATTCAGAATCTGGGAAAGATGAAAAAAAAGGACAAAGATGGAGTTGGAGCATTCTAGAGATTTACTGCTTTCCTGGGGGGCCTGAGGTGTCTGGAATCAGGAGGTCAGCAGGTTCATAAACAGCCAAAGCCCCAAATTGTAGGACAAGGGGCATCAGCCTCCGCCCCCACAGCCTGTGTCTGCCCAGCTCTTCCGCATGGACTAGAGGCATGCCCTCAATTTCACATAAAAGGCTTTGTTTCTGCAGCTGCCAACACTCTGTTTGACTCTCTCCCCCTTCAAGACATTTGCCCTTACATTCTGATAGAACTTCTGGACATGACACTGTTAAGCAATATCAAAAGAATCAATATGTAAAAGAAGACTTTCTACAACAACACAGCTGAATGGAGGGGCGTCAAGGACTCTAAGATGTTCAGGGACCGCCAAAGGGGTTTCTACTCCTCATCAGTCCTGCGGACCGGAGTCTTTGAAAGCTCTTATACACACACACCCCTGTTATGTTCTTCCACAAACCAAACTCTGAACATTGTTGGTGTTTGCACACTGTCCCTAAGCTAAGGCACAACCATATAGAAGCTACTAACTCCACCTATGTGCTGAAACATTTTTAGATAATTGATCTAGTTTAAACATAAAAAGTATGGTAGAAGCTCATGGTTGCCTATCCAATCTCCCTTCGCCACCCTTTCTTCCTTAGAAAAACATTATTTTGATAGGGTCAAAAATGTTTCTAGTTAGAAATTATATTTGCCATGCTTGCTCAAGGACAGGGGTAGGCAATAAAGTACAAACAGGAGTAACTACCTGGAAGAAGGGCAGGGGAGTGACTCAAAGAGCGGGGGTCACCTTTTGCCCTTCCCCTTCTTCCTTTTAAAATGAGGACATGAAGGTGAAGGCTCCACAAGTTATATTGTGAATATATTTCCACCTTAATAATGGAAGCCAAGGGCTAAGGAGAGTAGAGCAGAGAAAATAATTGGCCTGGGTCCCTAAGGATCAGGGACCATCCATGTAGCCTCTGGACTCTACTTGTCATTTGGGGTCACTAATAATAACAGCTGAATCTATCACAACTGATTCAGAACTTACTCTTTCATTGTGCTATTACTTTTAAAAACAGAGACCAGCAGGCGTTTGCAGTCCAGGTGAACGTCAGCCTTTGCTCCAGAGGCGAGCCTCGGATCAGCGCCTGGGTCCACGCTGGGAGTGTGGCAGCACCTTTGGCCCAGAAATCGTTCGGGAAAGAGCAGCTCTCAAGGTCTGAACACCTTTACTATATAGGGCACAGGTGGCAATTTGGCAACTATAAGCCTGGCCTCTGAGTCACGGCCAGGACTCCATTTGGGTAAGCTCATTACCCGTACATATGCCCTAATTTCCTGATAGATTTCATTCAGATGCAGTAGTCTTCTGCTTAGCTTCCTTATGCTATCGCTTATTGCATTTGCTAATGGAAAAAAAAATGTTCTAGGAAAATATCCAAAAGCAATTGATTGATTTGTACTTCAATGTAGGCTGTAAAAGAATTAGTTTAAATTAGTTATGATCTTCTGTCACGTGAACATCTCCCATGCACAGACTATTCCAGTTCCCTTTACTTAGGCGTATTTTATGCAACATTAAACACTGAATGAAAAACATGTTCTTTTCCTCTCTTTAGCACTTTCCAAGTTCTCTGATTTGTCTTCTGTTTTTTGGATGCATAATTAAAAATCTTGGGACATTACTAAGAAAAACAGTGAAAGGATATAAAACAATAACAAAGTGAGATTTTTGTCTCATAAAAATTATAACTAAGCAATAAAACTATTTTCAATCTTGCCTGGATCATTACAAATAATTTGTTGTTTTAAATTCCCAATAATTTGTATAATAGATAAGTACTTATATGTTCAGAAGTCAGTTTAGAAATTATGCTTCTACATGGATTTTGTAATAATAATTATAGCTATTATATATCTATTAATTATATATCTATATAGTTATTACATATCTATTAGTTGTAGGAAAGTATGCTCTTACATGGATTTTGTAATAAGAATAATTGTAGCTATTATATACTATATATCTGTTAATTGGTAAGTGCTTATACTTTTAACCCTCAAAAAAGCCTCAAAATTGGTATTATCCAATTTTGATTTCATTTCACTGGAGAGCACACAATGGATCATAACATTTTTACGGAGCTCGACAAAGTAGGGCCATATTTTAAATCCATTCTGTCCACTGCTAAAACCTCAATTTTTAACCAGCACACCAGGGATAGAGGACTATTCTTCTGCTAAGACTCACATAAAAGATAAATTTTACATATGAGGTTAAATAAAGGAGACAGCCCTCAGGGGTGCACCCAAAATTATGCGCCGCAATTCGTGTTGCACCAGGTGCATCTCCAGCCTCTCTGTGGGAATCATTCATCCTCTATCAGTGATGACACAGAGAAATGTTAAGGTGGATGAATTTTTAAGCCATTCAATAGAAAGAAGAGCAAACCCATTTAAAAATAAAATGAAGCACTAACAAATAAATGGTGAAAAATAACCAACTTCTTAACAAAATCCTTAATGTGTAATTTAAATGAAACATTTTAGAATTATTGTAAAGGTCTATTATTTTAAGAAATGATAGAGGAAATGAATATATACATGCTTTTAAATCATTATGAGCTTTTTAAATTAAGAGATCATTCATATACATCTTCATATAGGAAGCTGATAATGGTAACAAAACCATCTTTTTTGTTTGGCATAGCAGATATTCACAATAGGCTCGTTGTTTAGAATTCAATCTCTACTTCTTAATTTTAATGAGGGTTTCTTCTGTTTCCATTAATGGTCTGTAATTCACCCAGCATTTTTCACCCCCTTCTCCAGTAATTGTTTCTTGCTCTCTTCAGCTGCACAGTTGTAAAGGGTATATGAAAACCTTAAACATTCCTAATGCCAAAACAGGCTGAAAAAGTAATGTCATTGCATTAACAGCTGTAGGTCACCATGAACAATGCAGTCAAAGATTAATTTGGCGTACTAAAAATGGTGCTGATAAATACACTTAAACGGAAGATCTAGTACATAAACTCAGTAGATATTTAAGAATTTGAAAATAGGGAGCACATGTTTTTTTGTTGTTGTTGCTGTTGTTTTTTGGCCGTGCTCTGTACTTCGCAAGTTTATACAGGAATAAAAGTTTTATGTGGTGACTCGCATTCAGGCTTTCTTAAAAATACTTCTTGTTCAATATCAAAGACATTTTTGGGAACAGCATTGTGCATTTAAAAGGTCAAGAAGGTGATGGAAATTGTGTAGAATAATCCCTGTATGTGCTGTTAGTTGGGCCAAGGTGTGGTGTCCCAATCACAATTTTTGATACAGTTGGGCTATTTCAAAATTAAAAGGTGTATTCTATCAGAACCTCATCCTAATGTGAACATCACAAATATGAAAATCCATTGTCATAAGTCAGTTGTCAAAGATGTGCCTGTGCAAAGGCATTTTCTGATTTTTATTACTCCTAAGAATATAGACAAAATAATGGTTTTGTTCTCATTTTTATGATTTAAACTTTTTTTTTATATTTTCAAGTAATCCAAGAATATTATTATGAAGTGGTATGTTATGTGATAAGGTCTGAAGAAAAATGCAGTAAAAACTTAACAAAATTTCACTGGGCAAAAATATTTCATTTTTCCATGTTATAGAAATTCATATCAATCAAAGGGCAGAAGCTGCTTATATTCTGTTGTGATACAAAAATAATAGCCCAAGTCAGTTGTCCTTTCATTGAATTCTGAATGATACTGTTTTAAAATATACATGGCATTTCTGTATTATCATAAATTATATTAAAATGCAGTCAGGGGCTGCCAGAGTTCATAAAAACCAACCCCAAACACCCATTCGAACAATGTTCCCACGAGAAAAATGGCAGCAATTCAGAAACTCCAAAGGCCGCAGTACTGTTGTGTTTAAAGGGGACGGGTCGCCAGAGACTCTTGAGGGGCACACCCAGAGTCCTCTAAACACGTATTAAATAATACCAAGCTCCTTCTATCCCTCTATCCGTTCCTATGTTTGAGGTTTAAGTATATTTTTTTAGCCTAGGGTTTGATACTGAATGTTGTGACCACAGTTCGACCAAGAAATGAGGGAACCACAAGTCTTCAAATCTCACTGCACAGGTCCCTGCAAGACCTGTGTTGCGAGTGGCTCTAGCCCCAAAGCCTTGATTGTAGAATTCGCCGAGAAGTCACCGCGTGCCCCCCACAATACCAGTGCACACCCCATCTGTGCCCCCAAATAAAGTCTGACATGTACATAATTGATTCTGACACAGGTAAGGCCTCAAGGAATTCCCAAGTAGGAAACAATTAATCTTGAGTTCAGGAGAGTGGGGGACATTGGGCACAGGCTTCACCAGTGACAAGATCCTCAGAATTCCAGGTAGAATAGGATTTCCAAGGCAGAGAAGAGGGCAGAGGGATAACACAGAGCTGTGAGATGTGAAGTTGCATTGGATTTGGGGGAGAATGTGTAATAATTTCGCACGATGGGAAGCCAGGGCATAAGGAAAAAAATATATAAGCATCATGGACGAAAAGAAAGGTTCAGTAGAAGAGCCACAAAACTCATGCCACAGCATTTAGATTTTATTATGGAAGCTATAATATGGAGTTGCTAAAGGAATCTAACAAGAAAATAACAGCATATTGGGATCAATTTCAAAAAGTGTTTATTTTCCGTTCCTTTAGCCAGGTCTGCGGCCCTAAGACAACCGGCATAAATTACTCCAGGGAAGACACTGGACAATTTAGCAGGAGGAGACTCTGGTGAATCGGCCTACGTACGTCGTGTCAGGCGCGGGGCATGTGATGAGTCCCCCCAGACGTGGTCTCTCGTCTCCAGAAGATCACAATCGCATGGGAGAGACGGGGGTATGGACACAGACTAGGCATAAAACAGAGGCTCCTGTACGGTGGTCTGGTAGAACACAGAAACAGCTAACCTAGTCCACTGGGGGCTAACGGCTGGGGTTGTGAGGAGGCAAAAACAAATACGGATTGCCCAATTAAAGTTCAGCTTCAGATTAAAAACAAATTAATTTGTTAGTAAAAGCATGTCCCACAGATCCCTATTTAAATGGGGATCCTGTTTAACGGGCAACCTGCTGACCACACTTCTTGAAGAGGAATTTGCTGGAACAAAATCTTGAAGGATAGGAACTGACCAGAAGAAATACAGTAGAAAGAAAATTTGAGGCAAAGGGAGCGACACGGGAAACATATGGAGGCATGAGCGAGAACTGCTCATTTGGAAACCTGCAAGGAAACTCAAGGTGACGAGGTCGCAGAGCGGCAGCGGCGCAGCGGCAAGGAGACAGATGTGTGCGGGCAGACGGGAGGCAGGGCACGTTGGCGCTGGCCTTGCTCATGGGTTCAGCACGGATTCACGCTCTTCCGAACTGACAGGTCCCTCGGTGACGCCTGACAAAGGGATGGGTCGCGGCTAGGGGACTTAATACATCTGAACACAGGACTTATTCTTTCTAAACAGTGATTTCAAACTTTGGCGTTTTCTTCCAGCCGCCTTGCGCCTTCCTGCTCAGCACGCTCACCAAAGGACTTTGCTTTCTTCTTCCTGGAAATCAACCAGGACGCCACTATCCCGGGGCGGCCCCTGCAACTACCCTGCCTGCCCCACTCCCCCCCACCGCAGCCCCTGCTGCTGCTGCAGAGATGGCCATCACTGGGAAATCGCTCGACTAACCTTTTCTTATTATTTTTACTCTTTCCTCAGGAGAAAAAGAATGTCTCTTTTCAGCCGACTGACATTCAGGGTGAGGAAAAGGTAGGTTTACAGTTGTTTGCATGGAAAACAATATGATTACTATATAGTAATGCAAGAATAAGCTCTGTTTCACATACTCACAACTGTAAACCTGCTTTTGCCCCATCCTGTATATCCAACTTTGTGTACCGCAACCTTTGCTCTAAAATCCGTCCATCTCATTCAGAGTGCACTTGCCTCCCTCCGCAAAGACCCTTCTCCCAGCCTGCTCCACCGACTTCCCCCTGGGGGCCCTCTAGTCCACATGAGCTTGCCAAGGGCTCTTCTACATTAAACAGAAGATCTTTTCTCATCCAGTCCACGCTACCCTCCCACAGACGGGCATCTTCCCATATGCGTAAAACTCATCCTCATCGGAACCCACTGAGATTCGGCTTCGGTCCCCTTCTTTTCGATAAACCATCTTTCAGTAAAGTGACAGCATATACCACTCAGAGTCTGTATATGAGAGTTTAAAATTAGCATGTACTGCCCTAGAATTCTAAAATATTATTTCATATACATACTTTGAAAGTAACTTTTTTTTCCTACATAGGTGTATGTAAGCTAACTCTCATTTGGTAAGCCTTCCGCATCAAACCTTATTCAAGACCCGCTTCAAATTTATCTCACCCAGCGTTCGCACAAAGCGGCATCCTATCCCGAGGAACACAGAATACTTCGGGGAGCACAGCCTGATCTTACGCAATCCTTTGGAACACTCACCCCACTGAACTGAGGGTTGTTTGGAGGGTCCAACCCTCTTTGTGCCCAGGCTTTCGCTCTGTCCAGAGCCGCCTGCTGGCCATGGCTCCTGTGGTCACTTGCTGTCACCTGTAAGCTGTTTCACCTCACGGAAATATTTGACTTCCTGCAGGTTCAGTCATTTGTCCACGCATTCATCTCTTCTGCCAGTATTTAAGGGGTGCCTTTTGGAATAAGACACGTGCTTTGCCATGAATTATTTTATTATTTTTTGAATTGTTACCTGCTTTTTCAATGAATAAAGTAAACATTCCAGTAATGTTAAAACTATTGACCTTGGGCATTTGAAACATGGTGAAAGTATATATTCCAGTTTTGCACAAAAGTCATGAATTCCTTTAAGTGAAATAAAATAATTCCAGCTCTCTGGGTCTCTCATTTTAGCTGGGAAAAACCCATGGAATATTGTGAGGAACAAAGAGAAAAATGATGTCTATAAATGCTTAATGAAATGATTGCATTTCTTACAGAAATGATACAGAACCTCTATGCGCACGTAAGAAAGTAGTGAAAGCTAGGCTCAAGTTCTTTACTTTCTCATGCATTTGAGACCTGACATAAGCACTGCTTAATATAAATGTAATATTTCGCAATGTTGACACGGAATTTTGTCAGAGCATGGAACCATGTAACTAATTATATAATAAGCCAAGAGAAGCATTTCCATTCATCTTACTTCATCTGAAAATTTTAGAAGGTCATTAAGTTCCTGGGCACCAGTATTATGATACACAAACAACAGATTAATACCTATCATTGTGTTATAATGCAGGCCAGAAATTTTTTTTGGAAGAAAATATTTAATTGTTCTTTAGACAATTTAACTATTGTACTTCTGGGAATCAATTGATAAGCAACTCCATTTTCATGTTTGTCAACGGAATCAGAGGTACCTGTTAGCAGCAGACTGATACCAGCCCCTTGGGAAACAAAATTCTTCTCAAATTTGATCTTCAATTTAAAACTTATTGGAAAAATAATTAAAAATCATTGAAATGTTAAATAATAATTGGCCACATTATTATGTGTATGTATCTCTGCTTACGATGTAAGTTGTTTTATCACTAAAAGAAGAAATTACAACTCAAACAGATCTTTTTAAACTGTTTTGTTTTATTTTAATTATATTTCCATCTTTATTTGTGGGTTTTTAACCTCTTATTGAGAACAAAGTATTTGCTTAAAAGTCAGTTCTTTATAGAGATCTGTTTTATTACTGAATCGATTGTTATTCTTCTTTTCCATTTATTTAATATAAATCTTGATTTTTATATCATTAAAGCTTTTTGAGAATAGAAAATCCTTATTAACTCTAAAGAAACATCTTTAAATAGTTACACATGCAGCAGATATAAAACTACAAAGTAATGCTGTATTTTCTTTTTTTAACTTATTTTTAGAATAGTTGACATACAATATTATATTAGTTTCAGGTGTACAACATAATGATTTGACATTGCGTACCTTAAAATTTGATCTAATGGTAACATTACTTAATTAAAATAAATACTCCAACTGTTTCCATCAATAATAGAGAATATGTTGTTAATAAGAATTCAGGAGATTATTAGCTGCGAGGCTAGAGAGGATAAAAATTAATTTGTGAGAAGAAATGTTTCATAGTGTGCCAATTAGAACAGAAGTTATATCATGAAGATTGTGTTTGTGAATAGAGTGTAGATATTAGCATATTTAGATCATTTCAAAAAAGCTAAGTAGGAAATCGAGATTTCACATGAACGCGGACGGCGCTCAGAGGAACAGTTGCTCAGCTTCTGTTCTGCTCCACAGTGTCTGCCCTTTTCCTTCCCTCTCCAGCCCCCTGTCGAGTGGAGAGGAACACAGCCAAGTTCAACACGTCCCTGCTCCACGCAGCTGCCCTGCGACACTGCCACCGGCACCCACTCCGTCCATCTGGCCTGGTCTGAGCGGGTTCCCTCTACCACTGTTGCCATGGCAGCCCAGGAGCGGCTGCCACCGGCCGGGAGGGAGGAGGGCACCGCCACGCCCACGCTTCCTGCTGAGGCTGTGAAGTGGTTCCAAGGCCCCCCTGACAATGTGGTGGAAATAACAGTTTCACAGCGGATATCCGTGACAGAGGAGCCCCTTTTCCAAAGGGAAGTAAACGCGAGTGAGTGAGTGGGAAACATTTCAACCCCACAAACGGAGAATTAACGCGCATCCTCTTAGGGTAGGAAGGAGACCCACAGATTTAATTTCAGGGTGAAGGTCAAGCAGCAGGGATTTTAGGCCTTTATTGGTGGAGAAGTAGAGGAAAAGCTATAAGCACAAGTGTCGGATCAATGTTTAGAAATCCCTTTTTAACTGGAAATCGTGCACTGACCTCTCCGATTGCCACATCAATGTTAGGTTGTATCTAGAGGTGAGCATTGTCTAGGTACTATAACCATGGTAGAGATCATTCCCAATACTTAATTCCAGATTTAGACAGCCATACAGTATACTTTCATGTTTCCAGAAAAGATATGTCCTATGAGAACGTCATCGAAACCTTCCTTTGCTTTAATACGTTCTGAGGGTCACCAGGGGTCCGTGCAAACGTGTGCAGGAAGATAAAGCACCGTAAGGAGAGCACCGAGCACTTGGAGGGTGCTAGAAATCAGTGAATCCTGATCCTGGCTTAAGCGAGCCTGCCCTGAACGCTGCTGGCAGGTAGGAGTATCACTAACTCCTCAGGTCCGTAGGACGATTGCTGAGTGGGGAATACGACTTACAAGGTCATCTCATCTTCCTCCTTCCTCCAGGCAGGACCGGGGAAGAATCCAGGCCAAGGCCACCCCGTCCTGCTTTTGAAAGCCACAGGGAGTCAGATTATGTCGCCTGTTTTACAACCCAAATTATTCTCCATGTTCACAATTTTCACCTTTTTTCATTTAAGTTACAGATGGTGGATGACCAACTTCTCCTCAAATATTCAGCACTACCTTGGCTTCTGTAATCAAACATTGTACATTGTCTTTTGTGAAAAAAAAATAAGACAAAGAAAGATACTAGCAATCACAGCCATGCAAAGCTTCAAGACCAAGGGCAGCCTCAGTAAAAAGACTGACATTTTCAAGCAATCTCCTCACAGGTCTGGCTCTCCTTTATCAAATCTGTGGCTTACTATTAACAAGGAATGTAACTTTACTAACCAAGGAAAGGGCGCTTATAGTGGACATTGGCCACAGCTGAGATATTCAGAGACTGCGGAGTGTGCTGTTTTTCAGTAACAGTGACCATGTAGCCTGTTCTCAAGGGCACGTGTTTGTTTCCAGGTCAAAGCCTTTCAAAGTGAACCAATAGTTTTTACCATCATCTCATTCTCTCTAATTTTATTTGAGTGCTCAGCCTACTGTTTAAAAATACCACTGTGAGATTTTGTCCACCCTCCCCAAGAACCTTTTCCTTACTTGTAAGGTCCTAAAACTTGGTCGACACAAGACATACCTCTTCTTTGGGCCTTACAAATTATTATTATTAATACAAGTATTTAGTATGTCCTCAGCATTGTGTCATTGTCTGATAAATCAATCTTTTACCTTTGTTAGCATTAGGTCACCTCCACCCAAACAAGAACAGTGAGATTATCCCACAAGAATGTAATAACCTGGAGGCAAGAGTGACTCAAGAGATTTGGTTGATGAGGTGAGTGAGACACATTTAGGCTATTTTGGTGAAATAAAGCTGCATATGTTGCAGGTATATTAAACTTAAAAACTCAACTATACATTTTCCTAGGCTGGGGAAGACAGACACAGTAGAGAGAGAGAGAGAAAGGAAAGGAAGGAAAAGAAGGAGCAAGGGAGGGAGGGAGGAAGGATGGCGAAGAAAGGAAGGGAAAGAAGAAGTGAGTGAGCATTGCAACAGTTGAGAGACCTCCAGCCACTGCCACACGCCTGGCCTGCGGGCTGCACGCTGAGCGTGGCCTGATGCACAAAGGCTCCGGTTCCTTCTCCTTGCTTGGTACAGTGTGTCCGCGCCTCTCCTAGTAAGGAGGGGCGTCTCAGCGAGCCAAGTGCGATGCCAACGTTTGAAGACAAAACTTATTCTTCTTATATGCCCCCCACGTGCAAGCCAACTATTTGAACTTGAGTTCAACTAAAATACAAAGATGTATTCTAATTTGAGCACGAACATTGGCCATGTTAGTGCTGTTGACAGGTATCTATGCTGCTGTTATGAGGGATTTTCAACTTTGTTTTTTCACTTTAATAACATACAATTGGGAATCTAAAAAAAAAAAAAAAAAAGATGATCATTGCAATATATCGTTGTGGACAGTAATTGTTCTTCAGACCTCAACACACCCTGGTTAAGACTCCTTCCAGGCCAAATAGGAAAGCTGTATTTCGATTCCAGAATCATCATGCAGACTTCTGACTATTAACTGGGTTTCCCTGTCACCTTGGTAAGGAAAGGGAGTTCCCTGAATAGTACAGTAAATACTAACAGTACCTTCTTTCAAATGGACCAGCACACTGTAAATTAATAAAGTAGAATTATACCAACATCCTGCATCTGCCAGAATTTTGGTAGATGATAACAATGCTTGAACGACAGGACGCAACCAGGTTGCAGGAGCTTGTGGTCCACTAGATAATGATACGACATCATACCGAGACTGAAGTTTTACAGGAGGGGCTTCGGGAGCAGAGATGGGGTAACTAAGACTTCCTGGAGGAAAGAGGGCAGACTTCCCTGAAGGGTCAATGATGCTTAGCTGAGTCTTAACAAACAGTCAGGAGACTTCCATGCAGATGACAGAAAGCGAGGGGCACCTCAGGTAGAAGCATGTATACACACAGGACATAAGAACTGAATTGAGACAGACTCAGAGATAGAGAGCAGGCTCAAAGCTGTTGGGCAGCAGGGCTGGGTGGGAAGGGTAGAGGGACTGAGCAAAAAATAAAGAGAAAAACTCATGAACTCAGACAACAGTGTGGTGATTGCTGAGGGGAGGGAGGTGGAGGAAGGTAGGAAAGGGAATAAGGGGATAAATGGTGGTGAATAAAGACTTGACTTGGGGTGGTGAATAGACAACACAGCGCACAGACGACGGTTGTAAAGTTGTGCACCTGAAACCTGCATAATTCTGTTAACCAGTGTCACCCCAATGAATTCAGTAAAAAAGGAAAACAAGAAGAAAGAATTGAATTGTGTGCTCAGGAAGCTTCCTTCCCCTTCCATGACTAGAATACAGCATCAAAAGGGCAGGGACTCTTTTTAAGTTGTTCATTTTAAAATTTCTTCCTAGCTCCACCTACAGAACTTGGCTCACAAGAGGTATTTAATAAGTCTCCATTCGATCAGATGTCAAGTGGCTGGATCACATATCCTCTGAAGTGGAAAGCTGTGAGCAACAGGTAAAGAGCAGTTTAAGATTCGTATCATAAAACGTCTGTTATACCAAATACAACTAGGATTAGGTTTGAATGTGAATGGCTGGAAGCCTCAAATAACAGAAGCTGATTAAAAGAGAAAATTGTATGTCTCTCTCTGTTAAGTGTTGGCATCCCAGGCTTTGTACGGTGACTACATGAAGAACAGGGACCAATTCTCTCTGTCGTGTTGTGACACCTCATGGCTGCTCTTCCCCCCCTCCCCAAATGCACGTTCCAGCCAGGCAAACAGAAGGGGCAGAAAGACCAGACGGAGACTCCAAGGCATCCGCTTCACCCCATCATCAATACCTGTCACATAACTGTCACACACCACCTCTAACTGCCAGGGGGCTTACAAATGTGGGATTTATTGTGGACGTTCAGATCCAGTTAATATTTAGAGGTCCTATTAAAGAGAACAAAATAGAAAAGAATTAATGGGGAACAATGAACAATCTCGCAAACCCAGTTTAATGAAGCTTGGATCTGATCGTGTGGGTAATATGTTTTAAGCAGTTAGTTCGTTTGATGAAATGTTTTGAGTTAACTTTATCAAAGGTGATGATAATACAGCCCCAGGTGCAATGAGCACACCCAGTGCCTAGATTTTGGTTTCTAATGCCACTTTCCATATGTCGCAATGGCCCAAGCTGGAAAATTGTAAGCAATAAAATATATAACATAATACTGGATTATAATCCAAAGTATAAAATAAATTTTCATGAGTACTTAATACTGTAAATGAATGACTGAATAAAAATAAATGCCAGAGAAGAGCAAAATCTCCTTTGCAGAAGAATTCCAAATAACACATGTATACACTCCTGTAAAGAAGATGGAACATAACTTTCCACCCCTTAAGTGCAAGATGCACATAGTGAATTCCTTGCAAAGAATAGAGTAGGGAGACACCTGAGAAACACTGCCTCAGTTTGGTGATCAAGGTTAGCGTCACCGTGCGGTCATATTCATAGCATATATACTCGATACGAATGGACCTTCAGAGCACGGCCCCTTACCTCTACGGCCTCCTTCCCAGAAGCTCGCCACTCTTGTCTAACCATAAGGAAAATATCAAAGAAACCTTAACTGAAAGACATTTTATATAATATTGTCCTCAAAACTGTCATTTAAAACAAGGACAGTCTAGAAAATGTCACAGTCCAGAGGAGCCTAAGGAGACACAGGGACTCAATGTAATGCGAATTTTGAAAGGGGTCCTGGAACAGAAAAAGAACATTAATTTTTTTTTTAAAGCAGATCTGAATCAAAGTGTGGCCTTCAGTTAGTAATAATGTATCAGCATCAGTTAATTAGCTGGACAAATGTGTGACACTAGGTAGATGTAAATAAATAGGAAGGCTGGTGTGGGATATATAGAAATTCTCCGTACTATATTTGTAACTTTTTTGTAAATAGAAAACTATTTTAAAATTAAGTTTATTTCAAAAGTTATAATGCTGAGTTTAGGCTCTGCAGAAAGCTGCTGAATTTATTACATGGCCTATACAGGGAAGGGTAAGACCTTCACCCTCATATGAGGTACTCACATGCTGCCAAGGTGGGACCTCCCAACCATCTTTCTGACATGGATTCCCTGTGCCTTCACTCTCTTCACAAAACCCTATTTTATCTTCCCCACTTTTTGGTTCAAGACCTCATTTCAGACTAACACTTTAGAAAGCTAGCTCCTGACCCAACTAGGTATTAACATATCAGGATGGTAGAATTAGATCATGTTATTCATATTTATTGAGTCAATAACTTAGGTAAAATGTAGAGTAGTACAACCTAATTTTTTTCTGTAAGACTCAATACTTTTTGAAAAGTAACATCCCATGTATGTTTTTATTATTTACCGAGTTGGTTTTCTTTTAAAAATATTACTTAGAGGACAAATACTCTAACCCTGAATTCACAATGGCTATTGTCACATTCATATAAAAGGATCCTTTAAACATACTCTAAATCTTACAAAGGACTTCAGAATACTTAAAATGAGTTAGAAAAAAAAAAAAAACTTGGAAAAAATGAGTCAGTAAAACGAAGTTGATTGACCAAAATACAGACAGCATGTATACCTGCTTGAAATGAAGGGTGAACATGGGCTTTTGCGAAGAGTAGAGTATTTAATAAAATAAAAACATTTCTTCATTTGTTAAGGCTCACTAAGTTCCAACTCACGCCACACACTGACTTAAAAGATAAATAAAAGATAGCCCCATCTTTCAAAAATTCGCTTTTCTGATGAAATATATAACACAAAAACATGTATTACAATCTAATGTAATGTGGCTTTCTTCAGCGGCGTGCCACAGAGCATTGAGGAAACATGCAGCGGAGACAGTATTGAACATAGCGCAGTACCCTAGATGTGGTGCCACCTGTGACGCAGGGACACATCCAGAAAGTGACGAGAGTCAATTTGGAAAGAAGTAGAGACCAAATACATCACCCACTTCTGCTTTAGAAATAGGTACTATTTCTGCTAAAACAAAACGTAAAATTATAATGTAAATAATTCAGGTGAAGCCTTGGAAAGATAGCTCATAGGAGAGTATATCAGATTTTAGAAAGGAAGGAAGAAGGGGAGGGGAAACATAATAAAAATATGTGAAAACTACATCACCTACATGATTACATTGCAAAATCAAAATAATCCTTACTTGCACTAAAGATATATCTTTGTATGAAATCATCCACTTTGGTATAAGCAGTTATGTAGGCTCATTACTTATAGACCTACATAAAGTAGCACCCACGTTAATGAATATAAGTGAAAATTAGAAACTTGCAAGTTTCTCATAATATAAATATTTCTCTAAAAGACACAAATTATTCGAGGCTAAAGGGTAAAACATCTAGCATTTTGATCAACTGCCTTGTTTTTGTTTGTTTGCTTGGCTAATAAACTCTCACTGGTTAATCATTCCCTGAACTGAAGAATATATTAAGCTCAACAGGCTGAAGAAAACTTCTTAAAATTTATCCTCCTCAACTTCTAAGTTAAAAAAAAATGTAATTACTGATATATTATATATCCTGTGACTGCTGGTTAAAAATCTTATGCTCTTATTTAACATTCTTAGGAAGCAGTAGCCTCTGTTGTAAAAGCTTCCTCAAATACCCTCCGCAGTCTGTCCTTCTATTTCCTCACTACCTCCTTATCACTCCTGTTTGAATCACGAAAATAGCCTCCTAACCATTCTCTTCACTTCCAGCATTTCTGCTTCCATCCAACTCTCTTGCTGTAGCCAGAATGATCTAAATAAACACTAACTTTATCATGGAATTCAAAACTTTCAAGGACTATTCTTCAAATAAGAAGACCAAATTTATTGCTGACTTCAAGACCTGGTGTAATCGCTCCAAATCTCTTTTTCAAGGATTTTTGTTCTCCCTCAAAATGTAGTCATTTTTTATCAAGACACTGGCCTTCCCAAAATGCTTTCCTTCTTGTTAATCTAATCACTTGAAATAACTTGTGCCTCATCTCACCCCAGCTGCTGAGACTCCACTAATCTTTCCAATGAGAGGGGAAATGTTTTTGAACAGAATACACATTTGATGACTGTTTACAGAATTGATTTGAAACCTATTCTCCATATTCATGTAAGAAACTCCTGACAAAAATACCAGCCTCCACTTGCATATTTTGAAAATAATTCATGGCTTCATGAAGCAATTCATTCTAAACATTCTTCTCGAAACTCATCTGGTTATCCTGAAAACTGCTGAAATTAGAGTGTTTTTAAATGTCCTTTGTGCTAAATTTCACTAGTTATAATGTTCCTTATTTATTTTTGGTTT
Organism: Pteronotus mesoamericanus; assembly: GCF_021234165.1. NCBI lineage: Eukaryota > Metazoa > Chordata > Mammalia > Chiroptera > Mormoopidae > Pteronotus > Pteronotus mesoamericanus. The sequence goes on from NW_026555123.1 coordinate 1,461,886, forward strand.
ATCCGATGAGAGTTTAAAGATAAGAACTATACGAGATGTATGCCCACAAAACCTTATTATGGTATATAGAACATATGTGCACAGTTTAATTTTAACATATGGGGGACAGAAGGAAAATCATAGCTGATGTCAAAACACACGACAGCTGCTGCTAGTCTACATTCTGTGAAGTCCAACATGCTGTATTGGTCTTTTTCTTATAGAGAACCTAGCTTCTCAAAGACAGTCTAATGATCAGTAATGGGACTACTTACATGATACCAAACTAAGGAACATCAAGAATTAGCATATTTGCTCAAAACCACTAGTAGTGCTATTACTGAGACCGACAATCATTTATTCATTCAACGAATACTCACTAAGTATCTATTGATGCCTTAGAGAAACATGAACAAAATCATATGGCAATAAGTAACCATTCAAGTCAATTCCAGAAAAATGTGTTAAACTTCTACTCTGTACAAATCATTGTCTTTATTAAAAAGATACCACTCTTGTCTTTATGGCTATCATAACATACTGGGAATGCCAAATACATGCTATTACAACAACTAGGATTGCATAATGTATGATTAGAAATAGCATTCATTTAATGACACTGCTGTGAGTGAGACCACAGTTCTACTGAAGTCTCACATTCAGTGGATATAGGTAGAGCGCACCTGGCCTGGCAGCCACTCCATAGTCGATCTATAACCACATAATGCACTATATCTTTTTGGATTCTAAGAATACTTGCTACTGGTTTCAAATACTATACATACAAACCTTGGAATATCGCTTTAAAAAGTAATGTTGAAATGCATCAATAAAACAAAAATATGAACCCATCAAAATATTTTATTAAATTTACCACCAAGCACTATTTTTTAATTATCATTTAATTATTTTAAGAAAAATAAAAAAAATTATCTATGAGCACAGAAAGTGACTCTCTATGATATGCACACGCAAGTCAACTTTTAATTGATGATTGTAGATTGGGAAACCCCAGTGATTTTTTTTTTAACGTCTCAGCCCATTTCTTATTTTATATTAATATTTACCACATACACTTCATTCAAAGACATTGCTTATTCTATCCTTAAACAAACTCACAGACCATCCCCACGACCGCCCTTCTGTAAGAGGTTCCCTCGCTAAGGTTGACTTTTCTCAGTCTGGCCTCCCACATCAGGCACAGTGCACGTGCGGGTTCCCTCCAGAACCCAGCCCTGCCCGCCTGTTCCAAGCCCGAGCAACTTCTCTCTCCTTAAATGAGAAGAGCGCTTGTACTTTGAGAAAAACATTTGGCATTTGATGAAATACAGCGCACCAGCCGTATCCCCAAAAGAATGGCTCATGAGATGTAACATTCATATCATAAAACTCATTTTTTAAATGAAGTAGTAAGAAGGGATAGTATCTTCTTTTGTTGCTCTTTCTCTTCTAGTCCTTTCAGAATTTCTTTTTTAAGCATATTTTATTGATTATTCTGTTACAGTTGTCCCAATTTTTTCCCTTCCCCCCCCATCCCAGTACCCTACTTCCCTCCAGCACTAGCCCCCTTAGCTCATGCCCATGGGTCGTGCATGTAAGTTCTTCAATTTCAAATAGAAATTTGTCCTTTAAACAAAGTAGGCATAGTTTCATGGTGTTTGTTTAAAATCATACTTATATTATTGTTATTATATGTAGTATGTTACATATAATATTCTTTCTTAAGTATATTTTATTGATTATGCTATTATAGTTGTCCCATTTTTTTCCTCCCCTTCCTCCCCATTTGCCCCCCTCCCACCAGCATCCCCCCGTTTTGTTCACGTCCACGGGGTCGTACGCACAGATTCTTTGGCTTCTCCCTTTCCTGTAGTATCCTTACCCTCCCCCGGCCTATTTTGTTCCTACCAGTTATGATTCTTGACCCCTGCACCCTTTCCCCCCTTCTCCCCCTTCCCCCTCCCCGATGATAATGGCCAGGATTCATAATTAAAATCTCCTCCAACTGGAGTAAGTCATAGTTTGAACTGGTATGTTAACATGTAATAGTAGAGCTATAGACTCATTAACTGATTATTATGTCACCTATGACGCAAACAAATTTCTTCTTGTGAAGTTTGTCAGGACAACATTCGAGAGCAGAAGCGCTAAGACTCTGGTCACAGTATGTGTGTATTTGATTATTTCTAAAGAGAATCTTAAGGCCCTGTATAAAACTGTCAGGAAAAAAGTGTAAGACTCCTTGAAGTTTTTATTGACATAGCCTGAGGCCTTTGATTTCATGAAGAATAAGCCTTGAGCATAAATTGTATGACCACAACGTAGACTCCTGGACTTTAATGGTGAATAAGAGGCTGTACCACGAGTCAACCACGAAAGTCAGAACTAGTGGGGATATCCTCTAATCAGAGATAACTGGGGTAAAAATGAGGAAGCATTCTGCTCACCCCTTTCTTTTTACTACCATATTGATAAGTTGAAACTACTGTTGAATGAAGTAGTTGCATTCATTTCTTCTAATCATCACCCTACGCCAACCACACCCACACAAACATATACATGTGCATATTCACATGTATATTTGTATTGTGAACAACAGAGATATTTTTCTACACATAGATTATAATATAGCCTCAAGTTAGTTAAACTTCCATGGCAGAGACTGTATTCCCAACTGGCCCTTTCTTTAAAAACAGAAGCATGTTTTTGGTTGGGGGTCAGCATATTGCCCAGTTAAAAAACTATATTCTGCACTCATTCTTATAAATAGAAGTGTTTGTGTGGTGTAAGGCGAAGTGTTAGCGTTGCGTCCAAGGGGACTGACTCACATGGTCTGTACCCTATTGCCCTTGGCTCTTTATCTTTCCTTCTTTTTGAAGAAAATGGGGTGGGGGCGCAACGGCTTGGGTTCCGGCAACCACCTTGTAAGCGTGTGAACAAGAACCACGCCCTGGAGAGGTTGGCTCCGAAAGCTAAAGGGAGACGGCTGCATCCCTGCTGAAGCAGTGCTCTCGCCAAGCGACTTCTCACTGCTTGCCTTTGGTCTCCTTTCATCGCAGAAAAGCCGCAAGAACAAAAATCAGTCTTTACCCATCATAATCTAGAGTATTTGCTATAGGCAGCCTAATGCAGTCCCTAGGGATGCCCCCTCCTAAGTACCGCCCGTAAGAAGACGTTCAGATAAATTTCTCTTAAACCCGAGAAATCAGTTTTGGTTGATGACACTTGACTGAATTGGCTCATGGCTAAAGGGCTCATACTGCAACTTAATTTATTTGGTTGCTCAGATTGACAACTTAGGACAAGTTTATCCTAAAGGATTTACCTAGAAAGTACTATGTCTTCAAATTAGACGCTTTCTGTGTAGCTTATTAATATTTCCTTTGATTAACTAGTACACCCGGCAATAACTTTTTCATTTTTTAAGGCTTACACGACTGAGAATGTAACCCATCATGCAGCGCAGTTGGCACCTCAGTCATGTATTGCTGTTTGCATTAAGGCAGACCTGAAATTGCTACGGGCGAAGTCTCAGCTCAGCTTGTAGGCTCCCATTCACACACCACCGCAGAGCAGGCACAGGGCCTTCTCTTCAAGCGCACAGCCCCGTCCCCCCGGGCCGAGGCGCGGCGCTGCAGCAGCCTGGGCACAGACCAGGAGGACTTCACTGGCTGCTGGGCGCAGCCTCCGGCATCACAGCGGTGCCCAGGGCTCTGAGCAGGACAAGCGGGACTTGGAGGAGGTCCTGTTAAAAGCGAAGGAAACCTCAGACCCACACAGCTTGAGAAGGCCCGAGAAAATCAGGGCCGCGGCCCGGCTGGTGCCGGAAAAAGGAGCGGGAGGGATGAGTCTGGCAAACATTCCCTTCAGGAGCAAAGACCAAGGGAACGGCATGCGAGGGGAGATGAGGGAAGAGGAAGAGCTCAGCCCAGGGATCATTGCTCAGCCAAAGCAACAAAATGACCGGGTGAAGTCCTTTGAGCCAAAAAGTTATTGACAGAGGGGAAGGGAATCTTGGTATATCAACAGCAAAAAGGAAACTGAAGAAGCAAGAGAACTCTTTATAAACTCCCAGAAACAACAGTTTCTTGAAAGAAGAAAAACAGAGCAAATGCCTTCATACAAGACTCTTAGTGGCCCAAAGTGTACACAAGTACTACTGATGCAAAAACATTTATACATATTTATATATATTTATATAAATTATACCTATATATAAATAAATATAATTTCCGCAGAGGGTACTAAAACCATCCTGGTGGCTGAGTTGTAATACAAAGAGAAATCCATCAAAGTCAAATTATGCACATATATATGTAATATACATACACACACATATATATATATATACAGAGTGAGGCAAAAGATTTACAGTTGTGAGTATGCAAAACACAATTTATTCTCATATTAATTACGGTATCATCTTCCATATGAACAACGAGAAACCTACTTTTGCCCCCACCCCATACCTATACTACTTGTGATACAGATATTAGGGGCATACGTCATAACCTTAACGAAGGGACAGGCAGCACGTATATTGTGGGCGCTGTGACCGGATGCCTAGGTTAGTTCATGCTGGCAGGGCACCTGGTTGGCGTTGCTTTGCTCGGTCTGCTTCATTGGAATAGTCTTGACCAATATTAGTTGGGAATTATGCCATTGGCCACAAGAGAATATGGTTCAAGAACATGTTTATGAAACTCACTTTTTAATTATCTGTTGGGGCATATTGAAGCCATTGTTCACTAAATGACATGCGTGCCTGTTGATGAGGATTCACTGGAGACTATTTTTTGCATCTGGTCTTAGTTTTTGAAATAACTGTGCATTGTCTAAATAATTAGTTTGTATTTAACATGTGGACACCGTGATTGTGTAAGTGACCTTCTTTTGCTTTTACATTGTCTGTTAGAAAGCACAGAACCCTCTTGGTTAACCACCTCTTACAAATACATAGTGTGTTGTGACATTTCACATACTTTTCTTATTCCTGCATTCATGTTTCTTTCTCTGACCTTATTGTCCTTTTAGTTTTAATTTCTTCAACTATTAATTTTTAATATGATGCTTATTTTTGTTAGCTGTGTGAAGCCTCTTTTTTGTGGACATGATAGATTATGCAAATACTTTCAAAATAAATATTCATCCATGCATCCATTGAAGTATATTCTGAGGACTTATACTATGCCAAAACCTGTGCAAGATTCTGTCTTTACAGTAGAAAATAAGCAGGTTTAAAGAACTTCTCTTACAGATTGAAAGACTCACTCAAGCAAATCTTAGATACAAGGTGATAAGTGCTATTGCATGTAATCTGTCCAGGGGCAGAATAAGTACGTGGTAATCAATGCTCTTTGGGAGGAGAGCTGCTACATTAGTCAACATCCTGCCAGAAAAAGATGCCACCCACACAGCAGATTCTTTCATAAGAGGACATAAAGGCACATTTTCAAAGGTATGGACAGATGCAGATGAACAGTAAGCGATGACGCATGTCCCTCTGCCCTTCAAACCCTGGACCTGAAGAGATAAGGAGAGACAATGGCTTCCAGAGTCCAGAGGGGATGGCTGTATGGAGAAGGCACCCGCGCATCCACTCCCAAGGTCTTTGCCAAGAGAGGACCAGAACAGATGTCCTGGCCCTTCCTGCTTCATTCTCTCCTGTGATCTTCCAGTGCCTACCATTGGCCAAACTTAACGAAAAGTCAGAGGGCAAATTTATTCATTTCAAGGGGCTATAGAAACAAAGTGCCACAGACTGGGTAGCGTAGAACAGCTGAATGCTTTGTCTCACAGTCCTAGAAGCTAGAAGTCCACAATGGAGGTGCTGGCAGGGCAGTTCCCTCTGAGGGCTGTGAGGGGAGTTCCCTCAGGGCCCCGCTCCCAGGGTCAATCAGCGGCGGGAGCCCTGGGCTTGTCGGTGACGTTCTATGTCTTTGCATCCTCTTCCTGCTGCGCATGTCTGTCTCTGTGTCCAAATTATCCCTTTTTATAAGGCCATCAGTCACCCTAATGACCTAATGACCTCATTTTAACTTGATTACCTATGTAATGACCCGATTTCCAGAAAGGGTCCCCTTCTGAGGTGCTGGGGATTAGTGAGGGTTTCACTATGTTCTGAGGAGACACACTTCAATGCACAAAGCGAGAAATCCCATTGATGTGGTCTAGATATTAAATGATTTTCAAATTTATTTTCCATTTTCAGTTGGCATGCAATATTATATTAGTTTCAGGTATGTGACATAGTAACTAGAGATCTACAGACCTTACAAAGCGCCCACCCGGGGAGTCTGGTACCCACCTGCCACCAGGCATGGCTCTCAGAATATTAATGACCATATTCCTTATACTCTATTTTTAATCCCCATGACTATTTTTATAACTGGAAAATTGTACGTCTTAATCCCTTTCATTTTTTTCACCCATCACCTTAATCCTCCTTACCATCTGGCAACCATCAGTCTGCTCTCTGTATCTATGAGTTTGTATTTCCGTCATTAATTTTGATATTTAGATTCTACATGTAAGTGAAATCACTAGTGTTTGTCTTCTCCGTTGGGCTTCTTTCACTTGGTATGATACCCTCTGGGCGTGTCCATGCTGTCAGAAATGGTAAGATTTCATTCTTTTCCATGGCTAATTCTCCACTGTCTGCATGCGCCACAGTTTTATGCACTTGTCCCTCAGTGGACACTCAGGTTGCTTTCATATCTTGGTTATTATAAGTAATTCTGCAATGAAAATAGGGCTGTATATATCTTCTCAAATTAGTGTTTCTCAGATTTATTCCCAGAAGTAGAACTGCTGGGTCCTATTGTAACTCATTTTTTAATTTTCTGAGGAACCTCCCTGCTGTTTCCCACAGTGGCTGCATTCCCACCAACAGCGCACGAGGGTTCCCTTTTCTCCACATCTTCGCCAGCACTTGCTCTTTGTCCATTTATTGATGTCAGCCATTCTGACAAATGTGAGGTGATAAATCACTCTGGTTCTAATTTGCATCTCTCTGAGGATTAGTGACCTTGAGCATCTTTTCATATGTCTATTGGCCATCTGTATGTCCTCGTTAAAAAACGTCTGTTCAAATCCTCTGCCTATTTTTTTAACCAGACTTCTTGGAGGTGTTAAATGGTATGGGATTCTTATATATTTTGGATTTTTTAATAATTTCACTTAATCATGTCAGCAAGGAAAGGGCCAAGCAGTTTTCAATAATCTTGAATCCACTATGTTATTAAAGAGGGAATTATTACCATTGACAGAGTATTAGAGACTTTTTATTTTTTTTAATTTTACAGAGTATTTAAGACCTTTAGTATCGCTAAAACTTGGATGATATTAAAAACATTTTAGAGTCTAGCTGTTCATGGATGAGATTGCTTTAGTCAGTTTAAATTACTCCTAAATTTGAAAAGACTATAAACTAAATGACTTGGAAATGTCATTCAACTGTATTTTCGTCTCTTACTTAACAGCTAAAAGCCTTGAACTTTTCCCATTATTTTAAAAATATAGAAATTTACTTTGTTAACAGTCTTCATTTGATTCTCCTGAATTATTATAAAAGTCATCAATCCAGTTTTGCTTTTATTACCATCAGCTTCATTTTAGGCCACATATTTAAACTCACTGTATAAATAATTAAATACCTGTGACAATTTTCTTTAAAATTTTTGGCCAAAATCTCCATGGTCATAAAAATTAATGTTTGATTTACTAATTTGAATTATACCTTGCGTTAAGTTTCCAGCCTGTACACAATGGCTCACAGATCAGCAGCCATCCCACAGGGCGGGCATTAATCGCTGCCATTCTCTTACCGTCCTGATTTAGGAAGAATGGAACTTGAAGGGAAAAAGAATTATGCTTACACTGCTGACAGTTTTACCCAGAAGCTTCTTTGACTTAGGAGAAATTCTTAAAATGTGAGTCTCTTTTTCATTAACAAGTGGAAGAGAAAATTTAAAAATACAAGCACTTATTACCCTAATTTTGATGAAAAATTAACCAAAAAAAAAAAACCCACATAAAATATAACAGGTTTTCGTAGTAAATTAAACTTGTCAAAGAAAATAGGCCTTTTCTGCAATGAATATACAAAAAAATATTGGGCAATATTATATTTTGCTTCAAAGTTGTAGATAGTTGAGTATCTTCTTCAAGTAAGTACAATATGATGAAAATAAAGAAAGTGTTATTTTACACAGAAGTCAGTATATTAAGTTCTGTAAAAGCTCAGTTGCTTCTTTAAATCCTATTTTAAATACAGTCAGGATAAACATTAACAAACATATAAAAAGTAAGTTCAGTATATTTAAAATAATTATTAAGACCCCCAAATCACATTCAAAGGCAAGTGAGAAATGTGAAGATGAGAGGGGGTAACTGATTTGCCTAAGGCCACAGAGCCAGCCACCTGCACAGTGAGGGTCTGGTGTCCACTACTGCTCGCTCTGCCCCGAGATGCTCTATGTTTAGTCTTGGCTTCTTGTTGGCTGACTTGCAGTGACTCCAGGAATTGACTACACACAATATCAGATTCCAATTCCCAGTTTTGTCAACCATTTCTCCCATAGTTGAGTCACTTAAGCCTTCCTTCAGACTTGACCCAACCTCAGTTTCTGGAGGAGTGCCCACCTTACAGAGAAAGGATAAAGGAACTTTATCTAAGTCCTCATAGACATAGCAGCACAGGAACACAGTTTCTCTGACATGGGTCCCAGTGTCTGTCTGGCCTTCAGCCCCCACGAGCTACGTTCATCTTTTCATCCCGAACAATCCATCTGTTGTTTTCAAGGTCCTTGAATGCACCTTCCCCTGGCCTATTCCATTCCCAGCATTCCTTCTGTGCAAGGGCCAGCCTCCTTCTCCTTAATCCAGGCCTGCTGATGCTGGTGTGACCAACCAGCTCTTCTGTAGATGATCCCTTGTTCTAAACCCTTGGTATTAGAAAACTTCTCTCTCCTGGAGATATTCCCTTCATTTGGTTTTCCCATGGCTCCTGTCTTTCAGATATCACGACTCATCTCATGGATGAGATATCTTCCTTCCTAGGGCCCAGAGCTGCAGGTTCTGTGCCAACATTTCTGGACCACCATGGCCCACAAGCTTCCTTCCCTGTCCCCTGTCCGTGTACCGGGGGCCTTGTTTCAGGTCCAGCCTCTTCCAAGCCAAGTCACTGCACCCAGCCATGTAGCTTTCCAGTATGTGATCCCATTTAATCCTCCTGCCTCCAGAAGTACCCTCGGTGCTATGTCCTCCCAACTGCAGAGAACAGAGGGAAAGCTAAGAAAATAATTAAGGCCCAGCTTGAGTTTTAGCTCTCTATCAGCAAGCGTTCCCTCCACGATCACCCCACCCCGAAAGCGAGGCACGGACACTCACATCACAGCCTTTGACATGCCGACGGAGAGAGACACTCTTCCTTCAGGACCAGAGAATTCCTGTGCATTACTGTCATCCCTTCCCTCACTTATCTCTCTGAATAGAGGGCAAGGACGGAGGGTATAGACCAAGTTATGGGAATTTTTACACTGTCTTTGCAGCACATGGAGTGCACGTTAAATAAATGTTCAGTAGCTTACGTTGCTGGGAGCAACATGGCCAGTGATGGTGGAGGTGGGATTTAAACCAATCAACCACATTTGATTTCAAAGGCAGGGATGATTATTTTTTTAACTCAACAATACACTATCATCCTAGAGAAAACAAAGGAATAAATTTTGAATTAAAAATAAAATCAATACATTTGCTTTAGTTTCATTTATGTCTTTACCAATATACAGGTGGGTAATTCTGGTGTTTTAATCTTCTAAATAAATTCAGGTTAAGCGGTGAAAATCATGATCTCTATGCCAGTGGGTCCTCAGACATAGTAACAGTGATTAACTATTTAATCAATCTAATAGGATACATTCTGGAAGAAGGGTTTTCCTTCAAATACCTGTCTGACCACCTTTCCTAAATCCCACTGTGACTGATTTGTGCTTATAACCTTAGTTCTCTGTTCTGGGAGCCATCTGTTAATATTCCTGTGAACAATATTACTAATACCTTACATCTCATGTAACCACAGCACTGGAGTTATCGATGTGCCTTAGATGGTGACTGACTCGCAGCCTTCATGCACCAGGATGGTAGATGAGCTGGTCTTCCGTTATTGCACTTTATGGATTAATAAACATTTTTAGTAATACCCCTATTCTCACGTGGAGTTTCTAAATTCCTGGCTCTTCGAACAAGTTGAAGAGGAGGTGAAATGGGCATCACTCTGTCGCTCTTCTTCCTGCGGCACCCACATAGCAGGGATGTGAAGTAACCTTCCCAAAGCTGGGGCTGCTTAATAAATGTTAAAAATAATGAAAAGCCTCCAGAGGAAGTAAATAGAAAGATACACAAGAAAATACCGTCTCTTCAAATTTTGCCTTAGGGCCTATGTTGTCTTCAAAATCTATGAACTATGACAAGATGATTCTTCCAAAATGTCTTTGCTTGTGATGATGAGTCTCAATGATAAGAAAAGTGCAGACCACATCATCAACACTGAAAGCACAGGTTCCAAGGCAGATCTAATTGGTGTGGCAATTAAAGGTCACAGATATGATTATGAAAATAAAGACAAGTGAAATTTAGTAAAGGTGCCATTAGCTTTATGGAATCTAAAAGCTTAATAGAGCCAAATGGAGCAAGAAATGGCTTAGTTTTAAATGAACTGAAGCACAGTAAAGGCTGACATATACTTGTAAGCTTTAACTAGTGCTTCTTCAGGTTCCCAAGGTCTTTTCTTTGCTTATGCAAAGAAGAAAAAGAAGTTCATCAGGACTCATGAATGTCCTATCATTTTTCTCTAGTTCAATGATTTCAAGAACCTCTTTCCCGAACATGCCAATCTTTGCTATAAACTAATTCTAAAGAAAGCAGAATACACTCTATCATCCAACCAAAAATACAAACATTATTTTTTATTTTACTCTTTCAGTATGTATGAGCTAATTAGTCACTAATTAGGTAGATGATGAGTGTGAAGGCAACTCAGAGCCCAGATAAATTTTCCTGATTTCATTAGACCGTTGAGAGGTGGAGGTAAGTGCAAAGGTCTCTGTGAAGGTTTATTCTAATAGTCACGATGCCCAGTGCATTTTATTTGCGACATAGTCTGCTGTTCATCTAAAACGTGCCAAAGTAATGATGGAAGTACAGTGCAGCTTGGAGGGAGACAGCAGGTAATTAATGACGACTGTGGAAAAATCCAAAATTGAGGAGTGTATTGAAATCGAGTCATTTTGATCAGATCCAAATGGTGTCTTGGGCAGAACACCAAATTAAAATAGGAAAAATCACAAGTACTCATTTGAATTTAAAAACATTTAAAGATAAACATTTTCTCATAATGTAGGCTCTTAAGGAAATCTAGTACTCTCCACAGTTGCCAAATAACTTTTTTATGTTTTATTATGAAGAGTTAGTTTGCAGTTTTACAGCTCTATTAATTATAACTCACCAATTATAAATATTTCCATTTTTAAAAATTGGGATAATCTTTCATGGTTTTCTACAAATTTGCTAAATCTCCCCAAGTCAAGGTGATACATTACAGATGTAACTATTGTTGCAGATTCTTAAAAATATATATATGCAGAGTGTGGTAAGCTGAGCTTCTGGATTTTCTTGTCTCCTTGCATACTGACCCTTTAATGATCTGAACTGCTATTTCTATCACACAAGCAGACGTAACAATAGAGACGAATTGAGAAAAGGATAGACTGCAAACAGAACAACACTGCCCTAGAAGTCAGAGGACATGGGCTGAGTTTGGACTCTAGTGTTCACTGAATATGTGACCTCAGGTAACGCTTCTATCTCCCGCTCCCTGTTACAAATATCAAGAAAAATCAGGTCCTACTCCTCAATCACTGGCTTAACTCATGATTAAAAACACTTTGTATAACATACAGCACTAAATACACTAAAAAATGAACACAAGTCCACTTCGATTCAGTATGTTACTTAAAAAAAAAATGATGCCTTATCAACTTCCACAGTAAGCTTATAATGTACAGTTATATTTTTATATATGGCAGTTGGTGGCTTTGGGGATGATTGTGTTCTGAGAGCTCTGGAGCTTTTTTAGATGATGTAAATGGGAAATAATTTTATATTTACTTGAAAGAACAAGCAAATATTTCTGAGTAGAGAAGAGATGATTCTCTAAAGGGATTGGCATCTCTAATTTTACCCAATTATCCTTTAATTAGTAACAGAATAATAACTTAATTTTTTTAATGATACTTTTTGGAGTGGCAAAAACTATGGGCATTATGTAATGAATAATGTCTATACGCTATGCATTTCACAGTGTTTCATAATTATGGACTCCTAATGTGAAATCTATAAATAGCACACTTGGCGTTAAAAAGGAATTATAGCCAACAAACGTTTAGACTCTTGGCTTTCAAGAAAGCTATGGTATGAAGAGTACTCCTCACTCCCAAAGACATGTCAAAATAATAAAATTTAACTTTAATTAAATTCTGTTTTCTGAAAAATAAAACTAAGACATTTGTGTGTATTAACGAACGGAAACCTTGCCCTGAGTCTATGAGACAGGCTCTCAGCCGACCCAGGTGGCAGCCCACACCCTCCCCCAGGTGCTGGTCACTCTGTTTCCGCAGGATTTTTAGCCCTCACCTGCGATTATTTGTTAAGTGTCACCCCCTTCACTTCCAGGCTGGGGGCCTTCGAAGTCCAAAACCACAAATCTAAGCAAAACATGAGAGGCTGCAATGTTTATGGCCATGCCTTTCTATAACAGTGCAGAACTGTGGGGCCTCCATACTCGATCACTTTTACGTTAGGACAGACAGACATGTTTGAAGACGACATCGATCGTTGTAGGCGCCTTCTGTTTGGGCCTTTTTCTTATTTACTCTATTTTTATAAGAGAATGTCATTTCCAACCTTTAATACGGAGCTATTAAAACTTGGTATTATAAGTTATAGCCACTTGAGTATAACCTAGGAATCATTCGTATTCAATTCTGTTTATAAAAACTAGATTGAGATAGACTATATTTAAAAATCCTGGTTTTAGGTATATTCATTACAGCCCTCAGGAAAAATCTGCCCTTGAATTAAAACAACTAATCAGAGCGTCACGTATGTTTTATTTTTATCACCGCATATGGCACGAGGGCACTTCTAAACTGAACATTAAGAGGTTATCGCACACTATTTGCTGCCTTCACCCAAGGCGGTCTGAACCTCCATCACATTCATGTGGATCTGTGCACAGTAGTTCCAGTTTTCTTAATAGAAAGGATATTTTATTATGCACCATTTAATTTATTTAGACAGTGCTTAACGTGCACTTTCCCTTGCAAATGCAAGTCTATAAAGAAAGATTACATAATTCCCTAAGGTGGAATTGCATTCCAAAGCGCAGGTTCTCTCTTTTCTTGAAAACTGGCCTCATTCAAAGCGCTGTGAGACAAAGCCGCCTGGCTTGAGCGGGCCCTTGAGAAGCATCCCTGACAGAGACAAATGAGCCCTAATGAGTGCCCGGCCGTCGGACAGCCATGACTTGGGGCTGGAAGGAAGGAGCCGCTGCACTGAGGACACGATTCTAAAACGTGTCCAGCTCACAGCGCATGCTCTGTGGAGTCAGTGCCATGCCTGCATGTGATGCGTGCTGTTTTACGTGAAGCATTTTTCTTTTTAGGAAACGTGGCGTATTTGTTAAAACAGAACTGGTTAGGACAATAAAAATCCTGACTTGTTCACGGTAACGCAAAAACACAATCAAGAAACAAACAAACAAATAAATAAAAGTGAAATCATTTCACTAACGTCTAGGAATCCAAGTCAGTCCTTTGATATTGTACATCCCTGAAGTTAGGCTTGTTCCAGGGAATTGCCTTATGAAAATGTCATTCTAAGCATCTCTACAGCAAGGGATATAATAAAGCACACTCCTTCCTGTGTCAACGGTTCTCCGGAGACAGCCTTGCACGCCCTGATTTGCCTTTCCAAGGCGGGTGGTACCTGTTGGTTCCTCTCCTCATTAATGCACTCCAACAACGTAAGGACAGGAAGTGTGTGGGAACCAGACTCCACGCGTGCCCGCTGACAGGTGCACAGCTAAACTGCATGGGGGTGCGGCAAGAATTACAGAAAGGTCCCCTCTCTGGGTCATAAACGTAGAGGAAGAAAGGTTCCCTTTTGGGAGCCTGCCAAGTGAATGCACCCTGTGGAGCAGAGCCTGAGCTGGAATTCACCCCACTCCTCGCTCAGAGAAGGGTCTCTGTGTGCTGTGCAAAGCCCCTCGGAAGGTGGAGAGAGAGGGCTGGCATTGGAGTTATTGGTGGAGTGTGCAGGGCACAGGAGTGTGGGCCTGAAGCCACCTGCTGAGTGGCCAGTTGGGGGGTGAGGGGAAGGGGGAAAAAGGGCTAACATAGCGTTGGCATTGTTTTAAGATACAATGGCTAAAAGCATTTGAGCTCTGTAAGGAAATTCAGTTCTACAGGGCACAGACTTGTGCTCTCAGCCCCTGAAGGATTTCTTCCCAATATCCACATCATAGGCTCCCAAGGTGTTTATTTAAACAGGGGAAGTAATAAGCCAATGGCTGTGGGTGGGGATTGGTGCACTTTACAGGCTTTTGGTGTAAAACCACACGTTCACCTGAAATTTTAAACAACCCTAAGATGCTCCAGAAAGGGAGAAAGGCATAACTAACTTATAAAATATGTAAGAAACTGACAAAACTTTATGGAAGACGATGGAGCTGCGCATTTAGCCTGTAGGGCAAGTCTAAGCAAAAAGAAAAAAAAACAACAACAGAAAACCAAGAAGAATCAAGCTCAACATGCCTCAGTTGGTTGGGAAAAATTAGTAGGGAGGAATCATTCTGGAAACAAAAGAGCTAACTTAATGCTATGAATTAATTTAATAAACAGCCTTTTCAAGTTGGTTAAAAGCATATAGTTTATTTTCAGAGCAGAAGGATAAAAATGTATTGGTACAAATAAATCATATTTTACAAAATATAAAATTTGAGACATGGAAAACTGTTTCTACAGCGTACTTTTAGAGTTTAACGTGCACATGCATTCATTATAAGCTTGACCTGAAAGCTGTTGAAACAATAAGATATAACAATCCTATCTTATCGAAATAAAACATCAGCATTCTGCTCGGTGCCAAAATCTACCTACATGCTGTGAATGTAAACCAGGCAATATAAAACTGAAAAAAATAGCATTACGCCCTTACTGTAAAAGAATGCAAATCACACAACAATGTGAATAAGGGAAACGGTCTTTACATAAAGCAAAAAGACGAATGATAATTAGATTCTCCTCCCCTGAAATACGCAACTGGAGACTGTCTCACAGCACAAGCATAGAAACATGCTTGGCCCCGATCTATTCAAGGGATAAAAATGTCTTCACACATTCCTAAATGAAATCCTCCCTGAGGAGAAAAATAAGGAAATAAAACTCAACATTCAGAAATGTTATGTAAAATGCAATTCATTTCACTGTTTTAAAGTAAATAATTATTTTTAATATCAAGATATTTTCCATCAGTGTCTCTTCGGTGTCAGAGTTGTAAAAATACTGTCTGTAAAAATACTGTCATAAATATTGTTTTCACACATTATATAGATCAGTTACTTTTAAACTTTTTTAGTAACATTATTGCTTCCTGTCGACTTGAGTTTCCAATTGGCGCTATTTCCCTTCAGACTTAAGTTTTCTCTGCAATACCTTTTAGGACAGGTCTCATAATCTCTCTCATACTTGTCTGTCCAAATGTTTACGTTCATCCCCATTTGTGAAGAACAGGGTCTCTGTGCACAGAATTCTGGTTGATAGTTATTTTTATTTCTTAGTTCTTCTCCCTACCCCTATGTAATTTCAAGGTTTTCTCTTTAATTTTCCATTTCATCAGGTGAGTTAAACTTGATGGAAATGTTCCTGGATGTGTGTTCTTTCTTTGTATTTATCCTTCTGAGTAAACTTCTTGGATCTGTAAATTGACATCTTTTGGAAAATCTTCAGCCATTATTTCTTTAATTTTTTTTTCTCCTTCCATTGTTCTCTCATCTTATTCTGGAATTCCAATTACAATATGTTAGACCACATGACTTGCCTGTGAGACTCTGTTACATCTTGAGGTTCTTTTTGTCTCTGTTCTTCACACTTGATAAGTTCCATCTCCAAGTTAACTGACTTTGTTTTCTGCCACCTCCAACCTTCTGTTAAACCTAGTCTACGATTTTTCTTTAAATTTCAGATACTGTATTTTCAGCTTTAGAGTTTCTATTTCATTCTTTTTATCATTTCTGTTGCTCTGCTGAAATTCCATCCTGTGTCCATTCATTGTGTGCTTTTTCTTTAAGTTCTTGAAAATGTAATAGCTGGCCTACAATTCTTGTCTGCTAATTGGAATGATTTAATTACGTCGCTCTCATATTCTGTTAGCTGCCTGTTTTCTTGAGGATAGGTCTCATTTTCCTGTGTCTTCAAATGTTCAC
The DNA here is from genome assembly GCF_021234165.1 of Pteronotus mesoamericanus. NCBI lineage: Eukaryota > Metazoa > Chordata > Mammalia > Chiroptera > Mormoopidae > Pteronotus > Pteronotus mesoamericanus. Next base: position 1,478,408 of record NW_026555123.1, read on the forward strand.
TAATTTTTATTCAATCCTTAATGCCAGGGATAATAAAGAAAATCTGGATTTTGTTATATTTCTCTGAAAATACATTTTTTCTTTCTTAAGAGGCAATTAACCTGAACTTGAATTCAAAAGTCAGTCTTCCCTGAGGTGGGCAGAAGCTGAAATCTCCAGTCAGTTCTTTCAGCCACAAATTGCTCCTTTTTCACTGGCCCCTGCCATCGCATGTACAATTTCTCAGCCAACACACGTGATTTACAGGTCAGGCCAAGTTTCAGGCAGACTTTGACAAAAATGTGGGTGTTTCATCCCTTCTCAAGATCACTTCCCTTCGGGAATTCCCCTGCAACGTATAGCTTCTCTTTTGGTCCCAAATGCTGTCCTCTGACTGCCCAGGCGAGTCAAGCTGCAGCTTCCTGCTCTCAAAGCTGTAGGAGGATGAGGAGTGCCTGAGGCCTTGAAAAACCACAGTGGAAAAATCCCAGGAGGTGCAGCTCCTGTCTTTCTAGAGCAGATCTAATCTCTCACTGATCTCTAGTACTTTCAAACAATGTTTTAAAAAATAATTTGTCCAGATTGCATGCTTGCTTTCTGTTGAAGTTTTACCAAATGGCAAAGTCTCACCCCTGAGTATTTTAAATTGTTGTTTAAGTCATCACGTGGAAAAGCCTGATTACCTGACAACGGTATTACCTGTGAGTTTCATGAACGGTAGTAACCCCGTCTGCATATATTTGCCAAATGGATCTGGATTCTCTTGCAAAGCACCGGCATTTCATTGCTGTTTGTTTTATTGATTCTGTTGAATTAAGGCACCGCTAGACATTTAGTCCTTGTCATTTAGTTCGTCCATTGCTACTTGAATGTTTGGTTTGGTCTTCCTGTTTCTTGCCTTTTCCCCATTTGCCTTTTGTGCTTTGGCCATTGACTACAACCATGTAAAGAACACACCTAGGTCACCTAGGAAGCATGGCGCTAGCTGTGCAAGAGACCCTAAGATTAATAGGCCTTTGACTAGAGGAGAAATAGTCAAAGCACCTTCCTTAGCTATAATATGCAAGGAGAATTACTGCCATTGGATAGTCAAGGCTCTGCAATAGGTTATACTTTTATTCTTCTATGCAATGCCAGTAAAGATCAAATCTACACAATTAAGTTAATGGTTGCCAGGGAAGGGCTGCAAAATTACTGTTAGTGCATTAGGCTGATTTAACAGTTTCAAGTATTGTTTATTCCTGACGGGTTTTTGTTCTTCCAAATTAACTAACTCCTATCTCTCCTGCATGCAGAACTGTTGAACTACAGCTACTTAGTAGTAGAAAAAGCAATGAGTTTCTTCACCTTAGAACAAGAATCTAATAATTACTACAAAGTTCTCACTTTCAAAATAATTATTATAAAATACAAAATACTCAGTCTATTAATAAGAATAATAACCATGTATTGAATAACTGCTAAGTAAAAACTAATACCTAGAATGTCCTATATATACATCATCATTTATCCAGCAACCATGTGAGATAAATTCTGTCATAAATGTGCTTATTATGAAATAAAATGTCATGAATCTAAATCATTTGCCCAAAACTATATAGTTGCTAAGTGGCAGAACTGGGATCTGGTACCTGATGTAACTCTAGGGTTATATCCCATGCTCTTTCTAAATGCCCAGTAAAAACGCTTTGTCTGAGTTTATATACTTTATATGAAAGAGTCAGTGAATATTTTTGAAATACCAATAAGGTAAAAAAAAAACAAACAAACAATTGATATCAAGAAGCTAGTGATAGTTTAAAATTGTTAAAGACAACGTAATTAATTAAAATAGTATAGTCACTAGAAAATGCACACACAGAGAGAGAAATTAAAAGAAGACTTCTGTAACAAGTGAAAAATCAAAGAAAATAATTTTCTCAAATACCATCAGAAGGAATTTTAAGATGGGCTTAGATCTGGAATGGTTATGTATAATGGCTAGTTCTCACGTCTCAGATACTGTGACACAGAATTTCTAAGTGACATGTTAACTCTGCCTCAATGGGCTTTCTTTCCCTCCTCCATGTAAGAATATTGTTTCCTCTCCTCCATCTAGTCCTCCCCTCACTCCCCGGAGGGAAGGGGCGGGGGCTGGGTGGAAGTGGGCAAATAGGGACATTTTATTGTTGACACTTATTGTCAACAATAAAAAATGAAGTTAGAAAAATATTTTTTGACCAACTTCTGAGAAGTAATATGGAAAGAGAAGGCACATTAAACCAACTCGTTGGAGTTTAAAATCAGGTCTAATTCTTTCTATTTATAACCAAGGACTAGTCTCACAAGTCTCAAATTCTTCTAAATCCCTCCAAACATTAGTATCTTCTGCCAAACGGAGATAATATTTCTATCTTAGATTTAAGTATTAAACTCCATAATCTTAGCATAGTAGATGTTCAGAAATCTTGATTGTTTTCTTTCCCCCTTTCTTATTTCCATGTGTTCTATTTACAAACTTAAAAAAAAATCCTAACTATAAATGAACTTATGCATAAGAGAAAATACAGAAAACATGAAAGTAGAAATAAAAAAATACATTTACAATTCAACATTATTTGCAGACAATATTTTTTTTTTAATTCTCACTCAAGGATATATTCATTGGTTCTAGACAGAGGAAGGGAGAGAGACCTATAAAGAAAAGCAAGAGCATAAATAACGTTTAATTCAAGATAAAGGCTACCTCTGGAAGACTCAGGAGTGGTAATAGATCTGCAGAGGGCCTTCAAAGGCAATGAGAGTGTTCTATTTCTTAAGCTTAGTGGTGGGCAGATAGCTATTAATCAGCATTCCTAAAGAGTATGCACATAGTATAATGTAAACTCTTTACACAGTACCTTAGAAATAATAATGATATCTTTAAAATGAACTTCCAAATCAAAGAGGTTTAAAATGATGATTATTCTGATAAAGAGCCAGATAAGTCAGAAAAAATAATTCTTTCTTTGAATATTACAGTTTCATTATCCTCTACATAAATACACGGAAGCATGAAAAATGTTCATCAAGGTTTTATTTTTTAATACACAATTTTGTTTTTTACTCCAGGACATGCATAGTCTTAATTGGTAAATATATATATGTAAACACATAGGTTTTTGTTTTAATTTTTTTCTTTTTAAATTAAATTTATTGGAGTAACAATGGTTACTAAGATTATATAGGTTCCAAGTGTACAGTTACATGATACATCACCTGTGTATTGCATTGTGTGCCAACCCCCCAAAGTCAAATCATCCATCACCAAATATTTGACCCCCTTTACCCCTTATTCTCCAACCCCCTTCCCACTGGTAAACATCATACTGTTGTCTGTGTGTATGAGTTTTTGTTTGGGTTTTTTTGTTTGTTCATTGTTGCTTTCAGTTTTATATCCACAGATGAGTGAAATCATATGGTTCCCAACTTGTTCTGTCTGACTTATTTCCCTTAGCTGGATATTCTCCAGGTCCATCCATGTTGTTGCAAATGGCAGTATCTCATCTTTTCTTATGGCTGAGTGGTATTCTGTAGTGTATGTGCACCACATCACCTTTATCCAGTCATCAAGCAAAGTTTTCCTCATAGGACATAGCTTCATCTTTTCTTCCCTAACCATTTATATGAAAACCAATACTTTGTTTTATTCTTCCTCACTATTCAATTGAAGATTGAAACTATACACAGGCAAGGTAAAAATAATGAACAAGTTACCATAGAATAAAATAGAGTTCTATTCTTCGGTATTCATAATGCCCTACACTCATTTTGCTGATTAATTTCCAGTAAGTTAATTAATGCTTTTTCTTTGTATTTTGGGCTGATACCCTATCACATCCAGGTGTCTGGCTCTATCATATGTTAGAATTTTTTTTCTAGTGCATATTTTTCCTTTTTAACAATATGTGTTAAAGTAGTTTTAGTGCTTTTTTTTTAGTCAAGCAAAGAAAAGAAATTTTGAAAAAAAGACTTTCTTCCAGATTAGCAGTGCTTCCGGGACATCCGCGCCTTCTTTCTGAGGTGTTGTTTTGATGGATACCATGGTCGCCACAGCTCCGTTAGCAATAGTTCCGTTCGAGGACTACCTGTCCTCTAGTAAACTCAGCTAAGACCTGCGATGGAAGGAAGGCCTCGGAGAGGTCTGAGTCGCCCCATGATGTTCCAGGGACAGGATTTCTGCTGTTTTTCTTGGTTGGTGTTTCCAACGGAGCTTAGCTGAAATCAGATCTTGATGAAATTAGGGGAAGTTATTACACCGAGCTATTGAGCAGCATCACTTAAAAGAAAATGTAGACACTTAGAGTGTATGTCCAATTGGAGACTTGTCCCATACAGAAGAGTTGAGCTGTTTATAGTCCATGTTAGACTGAATATAAATATTAATATGAGTTGTAAAAAATGCAAAGGTACTTGTACTGTGTCTTCTACTATAATTATTACTTTTACCTCAACCTGTGTCAAAGTAAAATAACTCCAGTCCAACAGTTTTTGTGGCACAAATTAACCTGATTCTAAAGCATCAAGGAGCTTTTACCAAAACCAAATATTATTACATTTTGAATACAAGGCACTTCCCAAACTTGCTAATTGACATCTAACTTTCCCTCTCTGAAAAGTAATATCATTTTTCTCATTTAAATTTTTTCTTATTCCTATAAGATGGAACATTTTGAGTTTAGATTTATATTGAGAATGATTGTGGTTTGCGTTGAATTGAGTGAATTAATAAGGAGCCATTTCAAAATCAAAATGGCAATAAAAACTGGAATATCTTAAAGCCAAAGATTCACTTTAAAAGTTAAAGTGACTCTATAATATAAAGAGATATTTAAAAAATAACTTTAGTAGAGAACATTGGTAAAGGTGTATGGAATTGTGTTGAGGGCTTCCTAATTAATGATAAACTAATCACTTGTTTTAGCAATAACCACTTTCAGTTGCTATTAACAGTAGACTTATATATCTCTCTTGGCATTTAAAATGTCTACTTTGTATTTCTATTCTGTTAAACATCTTTTTATATCCTTACTGGCATATACACCTTTGAAAACACAATCTTGTAGCCTGTATTCCATAACCTTTTATTTATTTATTTATTTTAGAACAGGTGAGTTTTATTCGGGTAGCAGAAATAAAAGAGGCTGGCACACGGGTTCCTGGAGACAGGATCAGGGGTGGAACTCCAAATTGGCTGCCAGCACCCGCCACCCACGCGGCTGCAAGTCTCCCAGGGACCGACGTAAAAGAAGTGCAAGCGCCCCCCCCCCCCCCCCCCCCCCCCCCGCCCCGAGAGGACGCCAACAAATGCCCTAGCGAGTTGCGCATGTGGTCAGCCAGTTCCTCGATTTCCCATGTTCCTGGCTTTTGAACTTTGTGGTGCCAAATTCCGTCTCTGCCTTCTGGTTGGGAGGTTCCTAGTTCCTAACCTGATTTGTTCGGGAAGCCGCAAGCGTTCACCTCGCCTTGGGCCCCCTTCTACCTGTGGAGTCAGTTTTCATTATAAAGATGGTATAATGAGCTTTGGGGTGGATTCTCTGGCCAATTTTTCCTCCGTCTCGGACCCACGCGGTCTTAGCCACTCCCGGCCATTGCTGACTTCTGTGACCATCGCAGGGCTTCCCTTGCCACACACTTGTTTCCCTTCGATCGTGGCGGAGGTCGGGGGGCGTCAAAAGACGAGGTGAAAAGAGCCGAGCGGCTTACCGGCTCCTACTTCCTCAGTCCGCTTGTCAGGACTTTTCCCTAATTTCTTTTTTTTCTTTTTTTATTTTTAAATCGTGTTTATTCTATTCCAATCGTCTCAATTATTCCCCCTTTGACCCCCTCCTCCCACCCCACCCTGACCCCGCTCCCGCAGTCAGCCCCCACTCTGCCGTCCACGTCCGTGGGTCATTCACACCTGTTCTTCGTCTAGTCCCTCCCCTTCTTTCCTCCATTGTCCTCCTTCCCCATCCCCTCTGGTCACGTTCAGTCTGCTCCGTGTTTCCATGCCTGTGGTTTATTTTGTTCATTAGTTTATTTTCAATAACCGTTTTTTAAATTATTAGATGTAGGGATACGTGAGTGAATAAATGAATGAATGAGTGCATGAACGAACATTGCTATTTTTTGTTCACTTTCAATGCAGGTCTAAATAGCTACAACTATATTGACTAACTATATGAAAGGAGTGAAGAAGCTAAGGCCAACTTATCAGTTTCTTTACTAAACAATAGAGGGAAAAGCTGCCAGAACAATAAAAATAGAACAATGAACAATGTGGGATGGTTAATTTTTGTTAGCTACTATGCGGAATAGGAGTTAGCTATTAATATTAATAGAGAAATATAAGTTGCTGAATAAACAATTTACTAGCAGCTTTGTGAGGTCAGATTAGCAGTGTGCCTATTCCATCAGGCATGGAGAACTCACTGCCTACTGGGTCTTCTTCAGATTGCTTCAGACTCATATTCATAGAAATGAATATATTCATAATGCTTATCTATATTTTAACATGCTGGGTGTGTGTTGAAACCAAGGGAAGAACATCCATCAATGTTTATTAAAATGGATCTGATTTAAATTGACAGATCCTGCTTGGTTGCTGCAATATTTTAGGTCCTGATTCTGTGTGTCAAGACATTTTTTAATATGTCAAGAATATGTTTCATCAACAAATCTTGTGAACAAACATTCAATGTTTTCATCTGTGCAATATATAAACCGCTGTGATGGACAGGCCATAGAAATAGTCTGCCCATTAGAAATTATCCTTCAGGCTGACAGCCCTTTCAATCTGAGACTCAATTGGATGTCGATCTGCTATCTGGTAGTGTATGTATTACCGACTGTTTACCCGTGTCTCACTCTATTGGCAAAAGAAGCTTTGTCAACTGCCTAATTTTATTCTAGATCTCATAGCTCTTTGTTCAGAGAGAATAAAACATTTGTCAAAAAATATGGGGATTTGAATGTGACAGCTCGAGTGGTGAAATGTGATAAGAATCTACGATCGGCCCTCCCTCTGCAGCGTTCTGAGGGGTGTGTTTAATGGCTGCCTAGGGCCTACCTTCAACCTATTGACAGGCATGTCTTATTTCCCCTAGGAGTATATAAACTAAAAAAATACACGTGGATGAGTTTAAGTTTTTTCACCAAGACTACTATGTATTGATGTCCTGCATATAGTGAAAATTCAAAGAATACATTGTATATCAATGCTGTCTATAAGCCTAGATTTAACCAAAGAAATCAATGGTGACAATGAGCCTGCCCAATGGGGTCATATGCGAGTTCCTTGGTTGTGTGAATAAGCAAAAAATGCAACGGCCTTTTGATTTACTTTTTAAAATAGAAAAATATTGTAATAGATGATTTTTTCATTTTAATGGACTAAATAAAGCTCCCACTGTTAAAACATGTATATTTGCCCATTCTATAAGGATTGTACTTATTTAAGTGTTACCTTAAACTTGAAAAAATGTGACCATCATCCTTCAAAAAATATATTTAATGTATTTTGGTAGCAACAGTGAAAACTCACAAAACTCCCATCTGCACATCCTTAGCAGAGCGTATAAAACTCATTTGTGGATTGAAGTTCCCTGCGATGTAATTTCTAGGAAACCATTCATAAAATCACAGCTGCAGCTAATTTTCATTTGTATGGAATTCACATTTGTTAGAAAAAGAGAAGAGGGACCACACTATTTTTGAAAGCCATGCATGGAAAAATAAACTATATCATCGAAGCATACAGAACGTAATAATTCACAGGACGGCAACTCATTATCCCTATTCTTAAGTAAAACTCATACATAGTTGCATTCTATAACAGTCCACTGTATCTATCCACTTCACTGGTCTAATCTGGGAAAGTTACTTCATGTTCTGGGGTAGGCATGTCGGTGAGAATTTTCTGCAGTTTCCTCATTGGGTATTACATTGGAAACAATAATGGGCAATTAATCCATAATCAAAGAGTAAAACACATATCATGCTCCTATTGATCAAACATCTAATTTCATATCAGACACCAAAAAATGAAACCATAGGAGGATTTTAGTAAAATCTACTTTTTGGTTTTAAGAAGAAATATATTCATAAGTTCAAGTATAGATTAAAATGAATGATGTCTCAAGGTACTAACAGAACTCTTAGATGTCACCATGGAAATGATATCTTTGAACACTTGCAGAGAATTAGAAAGTGATAGGAAGTTGAAGGTGGGTAAAATTTACCTTTATTTTCAAACTGCTTCACGAAGGACATTGTTGATTTAGATCAGAGTCAATATCATGATATGAAATTTCATAACTCATTTGTTTTCATATATATTCTTTTCAGCAGTGATTCCCATTTCTGGTAATTATCTACTTGTTTATCTGTACAACTCAGTAACTGTGGAGGATGGCTGAGCAACTCTATCAAAAATTTATAATAGTCCACCATTAAAAATGAAAGTAATAGTCCTGGCTGCTGTGGTTCAGTGGGATGAGCGCCGGCCTGCGAACCAAAGGGTCGCTGGTTCCCTTCCCAGTCAGGGCACAGGCCTGGGTTGTGGGCCAGGTCCCCAGTAGGGGGTGTGCAAGAGGCAACCGACTGATGTCTCCCTCCCTCTTTCTCCCTCCCTTTCTCTATCTCTAAAACTAAATGAAATTTTTTAAAAACATGAAAATAATGATTAATAAACCAAATTTATAATAATAAATTGGAGAACATTTTTCAATAAATGATTATTTCTCAATAAGCGAAAAAGCCTCTGGCTATGTTTAAAAAGAGATTTTATTTATTATTCTTAAGTAAGCAAAAAAGTAATAGATTAAGAAGCATAAAGCCATTTGTTTTATATTAGTGTACATCCAAATCCCAAAATGAATTTAAAATGTATACACGGTGACCACTGATTTGCTCTCTCCTTGACACATTTGCCAAAATTTTAACTATGCCTCAAGATTACCCTGGAATCTTCAAGAAAAATCCATGAATAAGACAGTGGTTAACAGAAGAGGATTCATCCTCAAATTTCATGTCTAAGCTTCAGCCAAGGGAAAGGCTGGTCTATAAATAACTTCTTTAGCAAAATCTATCACATTTCTCCAAAGAACTGCAAAGGCTTCATTAAATCTGACTTGTCTATTAACTTCAGCGGCAGTACCATCCCTTTTCAATGTTGAGCAGCATTCCCATCTCCAACTGTGATCTTACAAAGCTGTTGTTGTTGACATAGTTCAGTTAAAAAAAAAAAGCAGCAATGAACTCAAATAATATAGTAGTCAACAAGTTTAACAGCATTTTATTTCAAATGGCAACTAAAGTGTCCCTTTGCCACATAGCAATACCTTGGAGCTATGTAACCAAAACACCACGGTGTCCATAATACTATTTTATGTCACCTATTAAGTATTTCTATCCATAGATGTAATCAAGTAAAATCCTTGAGACATACTCCTGGAGTAAACAGAGCAGATCCCTGTGACAAAGATATCATCACTGCATTTAATTTTGCATTGGCAATGACGTGTGCGAAACAATTTTTATGTATCAGTTCTTTGGATAAATGTATTCTGCATGGCATAATGCATATGAACAATGAAAGACACTGTAAATGCAGGTCCTCCTAACAGAGATGGAGGCACACATCTTGAAAAACGGTCTTAAAAGAAGATAAGAGGAGAATGATAAAATTAATTACAAAGATATATCTGGAAGTACATCGCACCTACTCTAACTTAAAGAATGGCAAGAGGGAAACACTCCATCACTCACATTCATCCACAGGACCTGACATCTCTTGCTCGCCCCGACATCCTTGTTAGTTATAGGGCCTCTAGCCTCACCCTGATTTCAACTTTCCCTGCTCCATCTGACGAACAGCTCATGGCAGCTGTGCCCAGCCGAGCCCAGACAGGGTACAAAGAGCTGTGCAGTCTGAAGGACCAAACAAGCAGGCATTGCTTATCCTCAGTAACCGACACGTTCACTGAAACAGGCATTCTCATGAAATTATCACTCTCAGGCAATGAGTGTACAACCGAGTAACTGGAGTTCAGAGATGTTGTGAAGGAGCTTTCCAAGTTGGGAGGAAAGTTGAACTGGAAGATCCTGAAGTTCCATTCCGACTCTACTATTCTGTTTCCATGAATCTGATGAAATGTAACATATAAGGCTCTAACTAATCAAACGGAATACTGTCTCGCTCACAGACTTTGAACCTGATGAAATTCAGGTTTGATCTGAGAGGAAGGCTCTCCTCCCAGGGTTACCACGCTGTTCCCTTTTCTGCAGGGACGGCATTGAGCAGATCTTAAAACCTGCTTAACAAAATACAGAAGAGCTCATTGGCTGGACACTATTTAGCTGGACACCCTATAATCTAATCCACCCTGTGGGGAGTCAGAAATATCCTAAGGCACCAGCAGGAAACCAAAAAGTCCAGTAATAGTGGGCACAGAGCTGTCACATTGCCCATGAATAATCAGTGTGCATTTTGCTAAGGCCAGTGTGACCTTAAAAGGCGGTCCCCTAGCCTGACAAACAGTTTAACTTTCTCTGTGTTTATTTCTTAGCAACCACGTGCACAAGCATCCCATCCCCCCTGCAATACTTAGCCTGCCTCTGAGTCCGGGAGACACTCAGGGATGAGGGCGGAGAGCAGACATGAAATGTAAAAAGGAGAGTTCTTCATAATTAAGAAGAAAACATTTTTACAATTTTATAGCTGTTTTAATGAGGCTACTTAAAAAAGTTCCCAAGACAAAAAAACACCCACATCAAAACTCTCTGGTGTGAAATAAACATGTTCATAATCACTTTCCTTCAAATCTTGCAAAATGTTCATCTATGTCATTTAAGAAATTTTGAAGTTCTCATTTTTTCTTAAAGGCACAACAGAAAATTTCAGAAACATTTAGAAAGCCAGGCAACTAATATTTACTTAACTGACTCAGGCTTTCAAATTTTTCTCCTCCTACATGCAGAAATTCAGTATTGTAAGTGATTTTGTCTTCTTTCATTGCACTTGAGCCTCAAACAACACAGGGGGAGGGGTGCCAACCCCCATGCAGTTGAAAACCTATGTGTAACTTTTGATCCTCCAAAAACAGAACTATTAATAGCCTACTTGACTGGAAGCCTTATCGATAACATAAACAGTCAACTAACGTGTGCTTTATGTGTCGTATGTACTATATATACTGTATTCTTACAATGAAGTAAGCTAAAAAAAGAAAATGTCATTAAGAAAATCAAATGGAAAAGAAAATATGTTTACAACAGTTCCTGAGAAAACCCACATGTAAGTCGACCCATGCAGTTCACAACTGTGCTCCTCACGGGCGCCCTCGCCAGGGCGCTGACGGCTGTAGAAACCCAAACGGCCGGTCTCCTGGCTCTGCACACACCCTGACTCAAACCTGTATTTGCTTTCACCTCGTTATGCCCGTTATTTCCAAGAAACTCTGGATGTCAGCATAGTACGTGAGAACATTTGATAATGTCCCACCTTTTCTCAGGCTAAAATGGGCTGGACGAGGTCATTGTTCTCTGTCTACAGCTCAGCATCCTTCCCTAATTCCGCCACTGGGTTAGTCGTGCCTCGCCCTGACTCTCTGCAAACTCCTGCAGAACCTTCCCTTTCTCCAGGCCAAACTCCCTCGAGTTGCACTATTCATTTCCTCCTCCCCCAGCTTCCCCCCCCCCCCCGTCTCTTCTCGCAATTGCCAGCTGGCAGATCAAGTTCATCTTTGGGGATCCCACCTAGAACTACAAACTGCATGTCTAAAGCTGGAGTCCTCTCAGACTTTTTTTCCGCCTGCTCCTGATAGGTGTCTCCCTTCACCCCTCTCCCCATAGACCGACCACAACGCCAATGTCACTGAAACTTCAGAGCCTTGTTTATTTTAACACCATCAAGGTAGAAAGAGCAAGTCCCCTCAATGAATCCCAAGGGACTATTGACGTTCACTTCCAGGATGGGAGATCTTTTTGTGATTATGTTTTTTATTTTACTTTTTCCTTCTTATTCTGTTTTCTTCACTATAATATGCATGGATCTGAAACTCCAGTATTCTCCAAGGTCCTCATTGAACCACTTAAATTTTCAGTCAGAAAAAAATGCAGCTTTTACAGCATTTTTGGGGAATGGAGCACCTGGAAAATTCTAACTTTGAAAAGGCTGCCCGGGGTTGTTCATGGCACATCGCTGATGCAGTGGGTCTTCAGAATATTGCCCCCGAAATGGAAACCAGGCTCAGAGCGCAATCCCTACAGACCGTTTCAAAAGCGTCCCCAGCACGTCTGTCAGTCCGAGCCTACTGAGAGGCTAGGGCGACTGAGAAAAACAAGCGGACTCTGTTTCCTTCTAAGGAAGGCAGTTAAGTAATCTAACTTTTGAAGGGAGCATAACAAAATAACCTTTCATCTAGCCTTTCTGCGTGGAAAAGTCAAGCAGGACACAATGTCATCACCAGAGCAGTACAAAAACCTTTGCAGAGACAAAGTATCAAGTGTCTACCATGAGAAGGCTTCAGAAGTGTGCTAGGATTCAGTGATTGACAAAATGAAAGTTCAAGTAATAAACATCAAGTGTTGGAAAGATCAAATGAGATACAACCATACAGGGGAAAGGCATTTTCTTTCAAAATGCACTCTTCCTCCAAAGTGATCAGCAACGTGATAGATAAATAGCTGCTAGGACTAATTATTGTTTGGAAGACAGGCTAAATTATTTCAAAAACAACTTATTGAGTTCATAATCATAATAACCATGCCACAAGAAACACTGAAATATTAACTTTTACTGGGTAATTTACTAAGGCATGAATGCTTTTACTATCTAAACAGTTATATTTCATAGCTAAGCATTACATAATTGCAAATATGCATTTATAAGTATGTGGGGTCATTACATCTTTTGTCCAAACTAAGATATTTGAAAAGTGAAAAAAAAGAGCCCTAAAATTAATGAAAATTATTTTTTGAAATACATATATACTGGCAATAACTTGATTTTATTGTATTAATGGAACTAAGAATAGTTTTACCAAACTTTTCAAAATAAAATTATTTCTAAAACAAAAACAATGCATGTATATTAATAAAATAATTAAAGTATGTCTACCATTAAAAAAAACTAAGTGGAATAGTAATTCTTGGTACATATCTATGTATTTTAATTAATTTCTATATTCCACTCTAATGTTATCTATCTAGTATTACTCTAAAGACTTTTGTAATACTGTCATATTGTTTTTTTACATTTTCTTCAATGGTTAATTTTATGGTTAGCAAATATGACATGCTTGCAATTTTTATTAACTTTTCTCAATAAACTATAAATTTCTTAAATGAGAAAAAATCTCTTTACAGGTGCTAATGTCTCTGCTAAGCTCATATCAAATTCTGATCGCTTCAGCATATTCTGAATTTTTATATCAAAATGTGTAACTCTTTCAGTGCAGTATTTTTGCAAGTTCTATCTTTCTGCCTCTACTCAGAGTTCCTTTAACAAATAATTTTAAAATAGAAAGCATGTCAAGTCAGCTGTCTGTTAATGATCATTTTGAGTGTTCCACCAAATTTATGTTATATAACTTTAGGACTTCTCACTTTTATTCCACACAGGTCTAAAAAAGACACCCAAAACGAAAACCAACTTCATCTACACAAACATCGGAATTCCATCCAGTTACTCACACAAAGCAAGATATTTCAAAGCTATCATTATTTAATTGGTTTAGTTGTCCTTAATTTTATAGAAAACCCTTAATGTGTTCCTCCTCATAAGCGTTATTTTTAAGAATTTTTATTAATTAAAAGCTTCCTGATGTGATTTTTGGCATATCATTTGTTCAATAACTTGATTAAAATTTCCAATTTTAAACAAAACTTAGAGTACCTATATTGGGAGAAAGTTTGATAACCTCACAACACACGGAGGTTGATTTCTAGTGTCATTCTTCAAAGGCCAACATATTTTGTAAACCATACTTCTACCAGGTAGCAAAAAGAGAAACTGTCACCAAGATGAAATATATACCTTTACATTTAATACTGGAATCATCACTATTACATATTAAAGGATTTGACTGGCCTTTGACCCAGGGCCTTGGGAGGGAACATGAGCGATAGGAGGGTCTTGGTTATTTGTGAGCCCAGTGGGTGACATTTGAGTTTGTACTAAGGAGGGCATTCAGGATGTGGGCTGGTCCTCAGAGAGAGCAACCGGGAGCTTAGCCAGCCTGACCTCCAGTGTGGGGTGAGGGCGGGCGGGCGGTTGGGGAGCTGGAAACTGAGTTCAACCATGTGGCCAGCAATTCAATGTTTCCGTGTCTACATAATGAAACTGCAATAAAAATTTTGGACACCAGAACTTCCTGGTTGGTGAGCAATCGGTGCACCAGGAGGGTGCAGCCCCCGATTCATGGGGAGAGAGCTTGGACGTTCCGTACCAGAGACTCTACCGGGCCTTCCCCTGCGCGCCTCGTCATTTACCTGGTCCTGATCTGCAGCCTTTACAATCAGACTGTGATTATTAGTATGGCGTTCTCTTGGGTTCTCGGAGTCATTCTAATGAATTATCAAACGAAAGGGGGTCCCGAGAACACCAGGATTGGTGCCCCAGTGGTCTAGGGACCCCTAACCTTGTGACTGGCATCTGAAGAGGAAGGTTCTTGTTGAGTTCCATGTTCCTACACCAACGGCATCTGGCAGCACACCAGGGGGTTACTGTGTTGAGGTACACCCAACTGCACACGTGTTGTGGTTTCTTATTTATTATTCTCTGTGTTTGTGCACAAGGCACAGCCTCTGAACCTACCAAGGTGTGTTTCCCAAGGTTCTTTCTGTGGGCATCCATCAGCAGAATGATATCTAAGAAAAGGTCCTGGGAAAGTATACTAACTTAAAATTCAGGTGAATTTTACACACACGTGCACACACAAGCACACTACAATGAGAAACTAAACATTAATATCTGGATAAAAATAACAGCCACAAAGGTAATTCCTTGAGATGAAACCTGCGATGCAGAATATTAAGGAAGTGAGAATTGTCAAAGTGAAAGTGGTAAAAAGACCAAAGGAAAACTGCTACATTTCCTTTCCTCAGATCACCACCGAATATAAATAGCTTGATAAATGAAAAACCCTCATATAGATTACACTTCACATAAAGTAATGATTTCCTAACACCAGTGCTGATGTTTTGTTTTGTCTTTTTCCGAATAGACAAGTGATAAAAGGCAATATTAATTTGATTAAACAAAATATATAAGGTACTTGATGGGCCATGTCCCACTAAGGATTTGGAGATAGGAAGAATATGCTGCATAACGGCATAATAATGAATAGGAAAACCCTGTACTATGACATTGTCTCACCTCACAGAGACAAATTTGTAAAATAAATTTTGATTATTTTGAAGGTCTTTCTTTAAACAATCCCTTAATCAACCTAGTGTAAATAATTTCGTATTTTACTCATCAAGTTTTATTCTTCTTTTTAGGTGGTAAATTTATGTAGCGAACTATATTGTGGAATCCCTCTATCGCTTCCCTTATCAGATTAACATGTGTTGAAAGTAATGTAAGATTTACACTGGAATTCCTACATTTAGAGAAGCCAAACTTAAGTGTCCTCAAATCATAAAATTAAGAGAATATAAATTAATCCAATAACATTTCACATAGATTCATTAACAACATTTTGAAAATGTTAAATGTCAAGCTCTTTTAATACAAGAGTTTACTCATCATATGCCAGATACTTCTTACAAGATGTCTTGTAAACATTATCTCTAATGCTAGCAATAATCCTGCAAGGTAAGCACTTGGACCTCTGTTTTACAGATGAAAAAAGCCGAGTCCCAGCAAACGGAGTGACACAGGCAGCTGAGAGGGGATTCTAACCCAGGTCCCACTTGCTGCCTTCAGAACCGAAGCCCCTCACTGAATTATATAGGACCCCCACACATCTAATGCGTTCGGTCCAACTTCCGTCTAAGTCGGTCCCATTTTGATTCCGTGCTATATGTTTCTCCAACCACGTCTGCAGGTTAGAACGACGCTTTAGTTACGAATGTATGAAGACACGGCCCCGGGTTGACCTGTCTTGGCGTCTCTGCTGTGCATCTTTGACCATGTGAACCCTCAGACCCAACCGTATATTCTTCTAGTAAGGAAGATTCTTCTTATCTGACAAAAGGTAATTTGTTGATGAATCAAAACTGAAACACTCACGTCCTTTAACTTCACTCTGCCCCACCAAGACATTTTAAATAATCCCCTCCTGGGACCTCGCAAGCACCTCCCACTGAGTGTGAGCGATCTGAACAGGAAAGTTATGCGCAGCTGAACCCTAAGAAAACTCTCACCTCCAAATCCAGATGGCTACCCAATGCTGTGTCCACGTGAAAGAGCCAACACGTGTTTTCAGGGTCGGCTCTTAACATAGTAGCTAATTATGTTCTGGCTCCACATTCTTTAAGCAGGTTTCATTTTATAAAAGCAAACACACCAAGCATTCGCTTCATTTTTTTTATAAAGGATCGTATTTCATTGACAATCTGATTTTAATGTAAGCTTTCCATAATTATCGGTGGTAAAGAATATGAGATGATAGAAAAGGGATAATCTCAAATAAACAAGGGACAGGTGGCAGCCCGAGCACTACACCTGCCATTAGCGTGTGTCAGAAGGAAAAGACAAAGAAAGGACAACACAGAGGGGCTTGTAAAGCACAGCGCAGCCACGTGCGAGCATTTGCTCAGGGCTTCCTTTCTTCCTCTGCCTTGTGAACCAAAAATACCCTACAAAATAGCCCCGAGTAATTATCCTGTCAGAAAAATTGTCTGCGTATTACAGTCAATTTGAATTGAAGTGAAAGTCTTCATGGGAAGAAGATATCAGAGAAAAGTCGAAGAAACGGTAAATTAAAATTAGACTGTCGGATCCGACTAGACTGTCGGTTCATCCAATGGAACCGACCAATAAACTCAGGCGCTTTGATACACAGAGTGGGTGTCTTCTCCTTGCACCCCTCAGTCCTCCAGGGAATGGGAGCCAGTTCACTGCAGCTTTTCTTGTCTGCAAGAACCACAGGAGCCATGAACGGAGGAAGGGCTGCCATTAAGCTGACACCAACTGCCCCCACACAGCAGGGTCTGCGCACTCTGTAGCCTTGGGTGGCCCCGAAGAGCCAACCCACATGGGACAAGTGATTTTCTGTATAGAATACACTTGTATGTATAACGGCACCTGTTCTGCCACTGCTGAACAATGTTGTAATGGAGAAGACTGTTTCCTTGAGGAGAATGTCTTG
Source organism: Pteronotus mesoamericanus (assembly GCF_021234165.1). Taxonomy (NCBI): domain Eukaryota; kingdom Metazoa; phylum Chordata; class Mammalia; order Chiroptera; family Mormoopidae; genus Pteronotus; species Pteronotus mesoamericanus. Next base: position 1,495,705 of record NW_026555123.1, read on the forward strand.
CATGCATAGCAATCAACCAGCGACTCTGTTGAAGAGCTATAAAAGTAGTAAGTAAGCATTCTATTCTTAAGATCATTTGGTTTAAGGGTAACCTTTACTGTACATGAGTTAAAGTCTTGAGACAGACTAACGTTGAAGAATATGCTCATTCTGGCAACAAAGTAAAATCTAATTGCATGCTCACCATAACTTGATACAGTATGCCTCGTGTATCAGCAGATGAAAAAGCAGCAGATGCTATTTCATTGTGGTTCTATTGAACTGAACAGCCCTCTCACGACAGGTCAATATCATTCTCTTGCCTACAGAAGCTAGCATTGGTTCTATCAGGCTAACAGTGGAAGTACTAACTTCCCCTCATCTCTCTTCATCCGAGATTCTATGAGCATGGACCAGTATAATACTAACTTGACTGTATACAACCATGACCTCCTTTTATAGCTAGTAATCTTCTTTTTAGGAATACAGTAGGTGTAATAACTTAATTTGGAGGAAATAATTGCATTTTAAGTAATAATATTCTTGTTATGATTCTCCTATAGTTTTATAAAGTATAAAAGCTAATACTTAAATACTTGCTTTGCATCGCTCCATAATTTCTGCTATGTAGTTCAGTGTTTTGGCATACAGAATTTTTCCACTTAAAGTATACAGTAAAGCCATAAGTGTATTATCATGTATCTTAAATTGGATTATTAAATTTTGCAATAAGTGTCTAATAGCTATGTGTCCAAGAGCAACCACAGATTTATAAATAAAAATCCAGAATGCCAAAAAGACGGCTTTACACAATACAAATCAATAATCACAAAATAGAAATTGATAGTAACTTCTGCCAAAGAGAAAAGAAAGTAAGAATAAGAGGAGCAGACTGCTGAGGCAAAGTAAAACAAAAGATTCTTGGCTGCAGGCCCGCGCCTGCACGGACAGCCAGCACCATGGTCTCCTCTGGGGCTCAGCGTCCAGTGCCCTGGGGTGGCCTTCTCCCGGTCAGGGAGTGTGCGTGAGCTTTACAAACACAGGAAGCCTGTAAATAAGAACAATCCAATATTGGGCTCTGCCATGCACAGGCAGTAAAAGTGCCCGTCTGCCTGGTGTTTTTATTTTCTCTCTGACCCAGGTTCAGAATAACAAAGAACTCAGGCCCCCTTTCCAAAGGAATTGAGTGGCTGAGTATTTGTCCACTTGAACTTCGTGAAATGTTTCAGGGCTTACTAATACGGTTCCTAATTCATGAGGAAATTTCACTCAGTTGCTTTTACAAGTACTTGCAGTGTACAAAAGAATTAGGACCATCAAGAAGAATTAACTGAGTCAAAATGGAATTAAGTAATATTGAGTTGCCATGTACTCATCTGCCTGGCTTACAAAATTTTCTTCCTGCCTTTTTGGTCTTCCTCTCTTGGTACCTCCCTTCCTTCTTCAACAATTATTCGGCACCTACTATGTGCCAGAAAACTGTTCAAGGCTCTGCGAATACAAAGTCAAAGTAAGAATGCTCCTTCATTCTACAAAGGAGTGGGGAAGATTGGAGATAAAACGGTGTCTCTCAGGGTGGGGGTCTGTGACGAGTATCCACAGAAAGGAGGTGGGTGCGGAGCAGACCGGGGGCAGCTCTGACCAGCTTCCGGACGAGACGTGGGCCCACAGACCTAAATCTTAGGGACAACACAGATTATCCAAACACAGGGGGCGAGGGAGAAGAGGGTATTTATTTTAGGTGAAAAGAAAGTGTAAAAACTATGACAACAACAACAACAACAACAAAATAACACAGCTTCCCAAAAAGACTGAATTGGGAAAAAACGTTCTGTGGGAAATATTGATGGAAGAAGAATCCACGCTGAACACAGTGCCTTTCAAGCAAATGAGGGTAAAGCTGAGCTCTCTGAACCCCACTGACACATGCGCTTTTCTCGTCCGTGGCATGTGTTTCGAACAAACCTGGATTTTGGATTCAGCCTTCTGAGCATGATTTTTAAAAGCCCGTTCCACTTGGCTTGCATTTCAATTATAACTATGTGTTTAAATTGATACCATCTTTCTCTTACTTTCATAGGCCAAGCAAGATATTCTTACTTTTATTGCTTCCAAAAAAAAATAATAATAATAATGATGGTACCTAAGATGTTCACTAAGAGACTTGCCCAAAATTATATTGTCAGTAAAGGCTTAAAACCAGTATTAACCTCATATATAGTAGGTCTTTCTTTCCACCACATTCACATGTGGACAGGGTTTTTGGTTTTGGTTTTGCTCTATTTTATTGTTCTTATCATTGGCATTTGTAATTGCACATTGAGAAAATCACAGATCCTTTTATCCTTCTTGGGTTACTTTTACATGGGTTCTTCTGCAAATTATATTTCAAACCAAGATTTCTTCTCAAACATATTTGATCTTCAGTTAACATTTTATCTTAATAAACTGCATTGTTTCATGAACAGAACCTAGACATCTTCCCTGATGGTCTAGGAAAGGGGCAAGGCCTCGATACCACCTTCACTTTTTAGAATTATAAAGAACAAAATTTGGGAAAGAAAAATATAAATTAAAAAAAAAAAAAGAATAGAAGGACCAGTAAAATAAAGGTCCTGCTATCACTTGTTTAACCTAGTGAAGGAATCAGACACCTCTGTAAATAGTTCTAATACACAGTCAGGTTTTGGTAAATTGTACGAGAAGTTCATCTCTGTGTGTGTTTTGGGGTTGCCCATTTCCGGGCTAAAGAGTGAGGTGCGAACTCAATCCTTTTGTGATTTAACTTATTCACGACATTCCATAGTAAAGTCTTTCACAAACCTCAAAAAAAAAAAAAAAAAAATTGGGAAAAGCACAGAAAATTAGACCTAAATAGTACCGGTTCCAAAATGACCCTCCATACCTCATTTTCTTCATCGGTTAACCGGCACGATAATAATGTCTCTCAGTTGTTATGAGGATCGAATTATTCCATAGGCGTAGTTTAGAAGATTTTTCTGGCACAGATAAGCACTAATTACATGGTAGTAATTGTTTTATTACTATTAGTTTTTAAAATTAATCATATTAAGTACTCCACTCTCATTAAATTGGTAAGCAAAAATAAAAACTTTTAAAATGTCATTGAATTTTAAAGGACACTTCAAAATCTTAGATGACTCGCGACAAAGAATTGTTTTATATAAAACATTCAATTCATTATGTTAAATAGCTTTTTTAAAAAATTATGTAATTTTGAAGCTTTGCCCATGGAGAAAGATAGATTTATGTTGTAAAATTAATTGTGGAACTTCAGGGATGTTGATAAAACTTACATAAGGCTGAAAGTCTGGTTAGTATGTGAAACCTTAAGACTGCTGTGAGTTCACTCTTTGAAACTTCGGTGCACAACACTTTACCATGTTTAGCATTACATTTTTATTAACTTATAATTTCCTATTTTAATTAAAAAATAGCTTGACATGACCTTTTGGTCCCCTTGTATCCCCTCCCCCCAGCAATCACCACACTGGTCCGTGTCCGTGAGTCCTTTTTCCTTCCCCTCACCCCCAAACCGCCCCCCCGCTAGCTGTCATCTGCTCTCCCTCTGTGAGTCTGTCCCCATTTTCCTTGTTAGTTCAGTCTGTTCATTAGATTCTAATATGAGTGAAACGATATACAGTATTGGTCTTTCTCTGACTGGCTTTTTTCGTTTGGCATCATGTTCTTGAGGTCCATGCATACTGCCACAAAGGGTAAAATTTTCTCCTTTTTTTACAGCTGAGTAGTATTCCATTGTGTAAACGTCCCATATTTTATCCACTCATCTATTTATTTGATTGAATTTCATATTTTTGTTCTAGTAAATATTTTACAACAGAAATAAAAACTCATTATAAAGTTCTTCAGTTCTAGAAGATTTATTGACGTTTCATAGTCTTTGCCTGTTTTCATACAATTCCAATGTCCAGTTTTTGAACTGATGTAGCTTTATGTCTAATGTCTTAATATGTATTATTCTTAATAAAGCTTAAGAACAGCAACTATAATTTTAATCAATCTGTATTTTTTTCAAGTGGATTATATGGGCCTAATTATTATTACTACTTGCTGTAGGGCCAAGAATATAACACACTTTATGCTGGTACATTTTAACATACAGAAGATGACATTTATATAAGCTGATGGACAAATCAAGCTTAATTACCAAACTTTTCGAAAGAGATTTGACTAGTGGCAACCCACTGGCTGAGTAAGGAATTTGCAGGTAATTGTTAAATAAATCACCCCAAATTGTGCTATAAAATATTAGTGCAAATTGAAGAAGTTCTATCTCTATTTCTAATTATAAAAATTATATTGTATTTTGAATTATGTCACCACATAAACCTATTTTATCCATATTTAATTCAACCAGATATTCCTTTCCTGTCTCTCTCCCTTCCCTCCCTCTCTCTTTATTTCCCCAACACACAGAGTATTTTTATCACATCTTTACAAGATGACTTAGATTCTTCTGTTGTCTCTTCTGTGTTTCTTTCATTTTACACTGTCCTAGATTCCATGCCATCTAGATCATAGAATCCACTGACATTCATTTTTCATCTGTCTCCATGTTTAGAAGGAAGGTTTATCTATTATTAAAAGACTTTCAGCCATAGTCTTTTCACCAGCATGCTAGCTTAACAGTTGGAAAAGAAACTTTAGCGAAGCAATAATTAAAATAGAGATAAGGCAGTCCTTTTTTTTTTTTTTTTTTTTTATCATGGTGTACACAGAAGATATGGAAACCTTCTCGGCTTTCTAAAGCATCACTTCGATCACTTAACTAACATTTATTCCTACATACTTTGTACCCTAAATTATAAACTGAATAGTTGAACTAGCTTAGCTATAAACAAAACATAAAACATCTTACATTTTTATTGTTTTAATTTTTAAAAATTAAAACTTTGAGTAATAAATATTCAGAGATCAAAAGACAAGTTGAAGAGTAATCCTTTGAGTTTTTATTACCCTTATATTAGAGTTATTTAATGTTTTTAGTATAAATATACAAAGACATTTAATGTGTAAAAAACAACTAGAAGGAATTTAAGTTCTTATGTGACTATTTGTCCTTACAACTTTATTTCTTTGTCTTTCTGGCACACTCACATTTTACTGGTGGTATTAGCATTGATAAGGAATCTGAGCAAGCTGGCTCCCTTGATAATTGAAATATTTGATATGTTTGTATTGTTGAATAAAATAGTGCAGAGAACTGTTTGTGTATTTCACATCTTCAACTTCTTCCATATATTGTCACTGATGTAATTAAGTAGCCCTGATTTCTAATGTTTTCTAAAAGGAGAACAGAGAAGCTGTTTTGCTCTCTTTTTCTGGACATTATATTACCTGGAATTTCGGCACCACATTGTGACCTAATGTAGGCTGGGTTGGAGACCAGAGCAGACACACTAAGAATGGTGAAAGATAACATAACAGAACCTGCATGCTTAATGAGGATTAAAGTCATTGAATTAATCAACACCGTACCTGCCCTACTTCAGGATATCTATTATCAATTATAACAAATATCCTAACTGTAAAGCCAGTATGAGTGACAGCCATTTGCATACTATGTAAAAATGCATTTGAAAGCATGCATGTCCTTCCTCATTAGGCACTGTGGGGTTTCATCCAATCAGAACCAAAGCCCACTGATGTCCCAAGCAGTGGCTAACCCTCCACTCTCCCCTCCATTCACTTCTGGGCATGAAATCTGTTGTTATCATTCACTCAGAGATTCCTCAATGTAGGAATTGCTTTGATAACTAATCAGTGTCGAAGGATAAGTAATAAATACACACCCTTCAGGAGGAACTTCCATTGTACTAGGGAACTTCAAATCAGACCTTAACCAAAAAGAATGGAACATCTAATCAAAGAATTGGGAGAAACTTGAAGGACTTCTTAGTGTCCTTTAATTGGGGATAATGAGGGGGAAAAGCAGAAGGGTCATCAAGGAACATGTATAAAGGACACATGAACAAAGCCAAAAGGGGGTAGGATCGAGAGTGGGAGGTGGGGACAGGTGGGGTGGGAGGGAAGTAGGAGAAATGGAGGCAACTGTACTTGAACAACAACAAAAATATTTATTTGCTGTTTTAATTGCTAAGACTTTATCATGGATTTAAATTTTTTAATATTTTATAATGGATTTTGACACTGAAAAAATAAGTAAATAAAATCAATCTGCATTAGAAAGAAAGAGAGAGAGAGAGAGATGGAACTCCTACATTTCGCGACATCACGGATGGAACCAGAGAATAGTACACTAAATGAAACAAGCCAGTCAGTAAAAGATGAATACCATATGGCCTCACCTGTAAGTGGACTCTAGTCAACAAAATAAACTAATGAACAAAATAAACCACAGGCATGGAAACGTGGAGCAGACTGAACATGACCAGAGAGGATGGGGAAGAAGGACAATGGAGGAAAGAAGGGGAAGGGACTAGACAAAGAACATGTATGAATGACCCATGGACATGGACAACAGGGTAGGAATTGACTGTGGGAGTGGGGAGCGGGGATGGGTGGAGGAAGGCGAGGGGGGGAAGTTGATACAACTGTAACAGAATAAACATGATTTAAAAAAATTCTCCCTGTGATATCTACCTACTTAGTCCATTCCTTGGCCTTAACATTTCATTCTGTCAGGGGTGCTCAAAATACTTTAAAGATAATGGACTTGGCTATCCTGCAGTCTACTCGGGGCTAATATATTAAGCTTTCATTCATTGGAAAATACCTGTATTTTCTCACAGGAAAGCATAGCTGTGTCATTTTTGTGCATGGATATACAAAGTGCTGCTCCAGCTTGTGTATAGCCAAGATCAAGGATGACATATTACTTTTTGCCCTGGCTGGTGTGGCTCAGTAGATTGAGTGCCGGCCTGTAAACCAAAGGGTCTCTGGTTGGGTTCCCAGTCAGGGCGCACGCCTGGGTTGCAGGCCAGGCACCGGGTAGGGGGCACGCGAGAGGCAACCACACATCGATGTTTCTCTCCCTCTCTTTCACACTCTCTTCCCCTCTCTCTAAAACTAAATAAATACAATCTTTTAAAAACATATTACTTTTTTAAATTGGAGAAACACTTTTCTTCTCTTTTAATGGTGAAATAATCTCATGGGGCTTTCAATAAAAATTATTAGTAGAGAATTTTAAGGACTAATAATTGACTCACTATTCACTAATTCAGTCAACAAAATCGTGAGCACCTGTTGTGTCTGGCACAAACAGCTGCGGGCATGCAGCACTGAGCTCAAATCCTGGCCTCCCTGAAGGGACTTGGTGGTGAAATGGGAAGAAGGGAGAGATACAAAAAATAAGTTCGACATGTAAAATGTCCAATCATGATTGGTGATATGAAGAAAAAATGCAGAAAATAGAATATGTTGACTGGAGATAAGTGAGAGAGCTTTCTGTTTTGTTGTTGTTGCCGTTTTTAAATAAAAAGGTAGTCAGGAAAGGCCTTACTGAAAAAACAACATTCGAGCACACACCTGCATTAGCAATGGCTGTGGCAGGTTGTGCAAAATATTTTTAGCACACGGAAATTCATGCTTGGGAGGTTGATGAGAAGAACTCACTAGCTTTAAGACATTTCCATGTGCATAAGAGCCATTATGTATATAAAGGTCTCTCGTCAAATTTCCCCAAAGAATCTCAGCTTCAAAACATTTAAAATTAAACTCACTGTCTTTTCCCCAAACAATTTCTCCTCTCCTTCCTCTTACAACCTAGTAAGAGGCACAACCGCCCCTGCGCCGCGGCTCAGACATCCGGACGTCCCGAGGAAGGCCTCCCTCGAACTCCAGTCCCGGCCCACGGGCCGTTCCCTTCCCTGGGGCGGCGCGTTTTCGCCCCGCCACGCCCCGCCGCTGACACTGCCCTCCTGCCCGCACAGCCACCTCCTGACTCCCTTTATTTTTGTCTTTACTTCGCCAGTTTGGTCATTTTGTCAGAGAACTAAAACCAACAGAAGAGAGAAAAAATGGTTTTGGGTGCAGCTGACAGAAATAGTGGCCTCCAGAAATAGACCTGCAAAGCTCTCTTCTCTTTCAGAAAAAAGCTATGGGATCGAACATGTTAAGGTGATTGATTCAAGAGATCTATCATGGCTGACGGCTAACATTTAGCCTTGAGAAATGACATTATAAGTCGTGTTTTAAAAACTATTAAGTGAGGTTTCTGGAAAAAGTGATATTTACATTATAAGAAATAGTTTTAGGATTTACATTTTTAAAAATGATTAAGTGAATTTTCTGAACACAAATAAGTATTTATAAGGAATACATTTAAGATGTGTTCTTATAATATTAAAATTTTGTATTACATCAATTTAAGATAGGTAGATGCTAAATAGCACATGCATAATGAAACATTACAACTGATCATTAAATTTAATATTCCATCTGACAATGCCATTAAACAATAAAAAATAATATTTGCTAAGTGTTTATGATGCCAGGAGGATACATAGCTTTTACATCTTGAAGAAATTCTCCCCCACTGCCCAACTAATCTATCTTCCAGATTCTTGAATCGTCCTAAACCCAATCCTTCACTGCTCCCGCCCACATAAAGTACTTATGTTATGCCCTAACAAATACATAGTCTTTAAAAAATAAAGTATTAATGTTGCAATGTATGTCTTCACATGTTTTTGTACCAAATGACTATCTGATATTATCCACATCTACAATATTCCCTCCCAGAATCTACACCTTTATTTTGGCTTGGTTATAATTTCTCTCTTTTTTCTAATGATCTTATTTATTTATTTTTAGACAGAGGGTAAGGGAAAGAGAAAAAGAGAGAAGCATCGATGTGTGGTTGCCTCTCATGCGCCCCCTACTGGGGACCTGGCCTGCAACCCTGGCATGTGCCCTGACTGGGAATCCAACCAGCGACCCTTTGGTTCACAGGCCAGTGCTCAGCCCACTGAGCCACACCAGCCAGGGATATAGTTTCCGTGAACTGTTTACTTACTAGCATTTACTCTCACTACAAAGACACATAATTGACAAATACTATTAACATACCAGTACAATCAGAATGTTATGGGAGATATATAAAACAAATAAAATTATTCTTTCTTCCAGTGTTGTTACACTCTAACATACGAAAAAAAGCCACGCGTGGGAATTACAGCCATGTGAATGGTACGTGCAAAAATTGCTAGAGGTCAGAAGAAGATGAAATTCTTCAGGCTGAGCTGATCCAGAAATCTTTTTTTTCTTTTAAAGTTTTTATTTCAAAAAAATAAAGCCACAATTAATTTCACATAAATATCTGGGGAGGGAAGGGGAGAGGGACGGGGCAGGGACTTGGCCCCTACCTCCTCTCCTCTTTCACACTGTATTGTAAAAGCACAGGGGATGGCTTGCCGAGCCAGCGGGAGAGCCCTGGCTGCTTCATGGTCATGTGACCGGGGAGCACTTCCTTGTCAAAAAGGAGGTGCACATGCTGGGGAGTTAGCATCCATTGATGGCACAGGACCCTCCGGGGAGGGTGACCTTCAGCTCTAACAGAACGCGGGACATGTTTGTTCTGCCGGGCGCTTTTATTCTCGTCTTTGCCAGAACTCAGCCGCTCCAGGCCTAGGCTCAGCGGCTCCTCCTAGCGGCAGTAGTGGGCTGTAGCGGGGTCGAAGCCACCGAAGGGGAGGCCGGGGTTGCTCAGGGCTGGCTCTTCCCCGCTGGGCTGGGGGACTCGGCCCAAGCCTCGAGACCGGTAGAATTCTCGAAGTCATTTCTCCTCACTGTCTTGCTAGCCAGGCACTAGCTTGTACAGGACGGTCCCGCATGACCCGGTCCGGTTTGAGGTGGAGCAGTGGCTGTGTCTCGTGGATCTCAATGTTGCACAGGGGGCAGAACTCGCTGGTTTGGAGGTACTTCACGATACAACTCTGGCAGAAAGTATGAAGACACGCTGTGATGGTGGCGGCATCCACGAAGCAGCCGGCGCGCAGGCCGCAGACGATGTGCCCATTCAAATCTTTGGTCTTTACTCGGACCTCCTCCTCGTTCCGTAGCAGGTCCATCTTCTACACGGACTGGAGCTGGTTCCGAAGCCACCCCGCGATCGCGATCTGGCTCCCCCCCACCCCCACCCCGCCGCCAGGAGACGCCACCGTAAAGGCTAATCCCGGCCTGCCGCTTCCCGGGTCCCAAAATCTTAATAGCGGAGGCGCTTCCACGCTGGGCCTTGGTGGGCAGATACAGTTCGCGCTGTCCAGATGGAAAATTAGCTGTGCTGTACCATATTGTGTCTGGTTAAACGTACATAAAATAAGTTTCACAAACTATCGCATTTTAGATTTGCAAAGAATCTTATAACTCAAAATGTATTCACATAGGAATGCAGAAAAAAATAAAATTATAGGCCTAGCATAGATATATTACAATGACTGTTTACATAGTAAATAATTTGCAATTTTACAGAAGATTTTCTCTAGTCCCTAAACAACAAATCTTCATATGGAGAAAAATAATCACTTAAAATGTAATTAAGAAAACTCTCTAGTTATATTTAAAATGGCAAATTATAAAATGAGTTTTGCATATATTTAATATGCAAATTATAAAATGAGTTTTATAAGAACCTCTCCGACACCGGAAACCTTATCTTATAAGGTACCTTCCTTATTTTTTTCTTGTCTAAGATCTAGTTTCCTTAAATATCCTTAGAAAGATGAAGCAATCTGTCTTTGAACTAAATTTGGAAAAAAATCTAAAAATTAAGAAAGCAATATTTTTGTCCAAATTGATATTAAATATTAGAAATTCTGAAAATCACGTTATTCCGGGATCAGGCTGGTCGGAAGCATCCAGCTTCTTGCGGGGATTGGACACAGGCGTAGCTACCGCAGCGCGGACACTCACCGACCAGTCGGCTGTGAGCGGCTACCGTCAAGTCCCGCAGCCGTAACCCCTGGAGGGAGGGCCTCTGCTCTCACGGATGTGACAGCACAAGACTGGGTGGGTCGTTCCCACTGCTACTCTCTTCCCCTGTCCCTCCTTTTGGATGACCCACCTTCGGCCCCAGAAGCCCGACGTCATAAACGGGCTCTACTGGAAGCTCGAACGAGTTGAGGGCCAGGGCCTGCCCTCCGGGGCTCATGCGGCGCTGTCCGGGACGCCAACACCAGGCTCCCCCATATTCCCGGCAGCGACAGGAGTTCTCTTCCTGGCAATGAGCATAAACTGACTTGCGATTCAGGCTCGACAGTAAAATACCAGAAGCCTCTTGACCTAACGTGCAGCACAAAGTGTTCCTTCTTTGTTGCCATAGAGAAGAAATTGCACCTTATCATTCCCTTTTCAGAGTGTTCTCAACATTATTCCAGTGCTTCTTTTGTATTTTATTTTATTTTTTTTAAATGAATGTATTGGGGGAACACTGGTTAATAAGATGATACGAGTGCAAGAAGCATTAGGTAAGAAGGGGGCGAGGAAAACTTCCCACAGTGTGACCGTCTCTAAGCCAGTTTTGGAAACTGCATGACTCCCGAATCGTAAAATCTCAGCAGTACTGAATGCTTCCTTTTCCCGGGTCCTGTGTGTTCCAAGTGCTTTCCAGGTGCTCACTCCCTCAGCCTCCCAACGCGCCATGAGGTGACGCTATTAATACCCCCACTGTATCACCAAGAACGTGGAGGCGCAAAGACACTAACTTGGCCACAGCCACACTATGAAAACAACAGGACTGGAATTAAAACCAGATAGTTTTGCTCTTTAAAAAAAAAAAAAAGAGAGAGAGAAAATAAAGTAATATATTTCTGTTATTCTGAGGTGAAAGACACATAAACCAAAAATAACACAGTTAATCAAAAGTGACATCTACCCTGGTTGGTGGGCTCAGTGGACTAAGCGCCAAAGAACCAAAGGGTTGCCAGTTCAATTCCCAGTCAGGGCACATGACTGGGTTGCGGGCCAGGTCCCCAAGAGGGGGCGCATGAGAGGCACCCATACATTGATGTTTCTCTCCCTCTCTTCCCCCCTCCCTTCTCCTCTGTCTAAATATAAATACATAAAATCTTTAAAATAAAAGTGACCCCTGTGTTACAAGTCTACACTGCCCTCCTGGTGTTCCGTCTCCTGGGTGGGACTAAGGAGCAGGTACACCTACTGTTTTGCAGATGTCCTTGCTGTCCTTTCAAGACTTCAAACTTCCTGGAGTAGCCTAGCGCATTACAGGGATGTTTCTTAAACCCAACTTTATTATTTGTGTTTACATTTATATATGTTTACATATAAATATAGTCTAATAATTAAATATGCACAGAGCAACTGAATAAACAGAGGAGAGGTAAGACCTGAAAGTCACTGATTTCAAAACTTGAAGTTATCCTAAACAACTGGCCCAGTCTTCAAAGCTGACAAATGAGAAACAGAAACACAGTGTTACTGATGGTCAGATAAAGCGCTCGTGGCCGGTCGGGGTCAGTGTTTTCCCCAGACGCCAAGCCGCGGGTACAAAGTCGTATTTCTCTGCGGTCCTCATTGGGTCCCAAGTTGTAAACTAGCTCCTGAATCGGGCCTGTCTAAGATCAGCTCAGTCATCCTCACATGTCCTGTCTCAAGGGACACCCAAGAAGTGAGTCCCTTCTCTTTCTCCCTTTGGTCACGTTTCTGTCTCCTACAGATGTCTACCCCGGTCCCTCCAAGGCCCTGCAACGAAAACAGCAAGGAGTGAAATCTCCATGGGGAGCGTTCATCCATAGGCAGAGCTCCCTAAAAACAAAAAAGAGCACCCCCACAAGGAAGTTAAATGAGTGCTAGCCCAACAATACGGTTTCCTGGGGCTTAGATAATAGACACACACTTGCGTGCACATACCCAAATATGTTCCTATTTCGGAGGGAGGGAAGGGTTACCACATCAACCAGAAGGATAAATCAAAAACGATCTTTGAGTTACTTATCTACAGAAAAAAGGTGTGTGGGGGAATGGGGAATGGTCTGGGAAGACCTCCTCACTGCCAGCCCAGGAGGCTAGATTAGGCCTTTACAGCCCCGCACCTAAAACCCTGCATTTCCTCTGTGACCGTGAGCAGCAGCAAATGAGGCAGTGTCCAACAACTAACATTAGCCCGGACGTGTACTATTGGATGGGCTTGCTGACTCCTCTCCTGAATTATCTCGCTCATCTCACACCTGATACAAATTCTTTGGTTATATCAACGAGAGCTGACGTAGCTTGAAGGGCAGTTTATGTACAGACAGAGGGATTGTTGATTTTGTTTTGCTGTTTTGTTTTTTAAGGAAAAGAAAAATCGAGCTTGTGTAGAGGCAAAGGCAAAGGTAGCAGCAGTTCGGAGGGAGAGTTTTTATAAAAAAAGGAAGCAGAATAAGGTCTCAGGAAAGATCAGAGAGGACAAAGGGGAAGGCTTGCCTTAGACAGACTCCTCTCCTCCTGCGTGGGCACCGGCAGTGGGAGAGGGGGCTGCGTGAATCAGTTTAGAAGCCATGTTCAGCACAGGGACCTGCTTGAGGTTAACGTGTGGGACCGAGAGGGAGGACAATGAACTGAGCAAACAACGCGTCTGTGACTAAAAGACCAGCTGCCGGGCCTGCAGGACTAAGGGAGGAACAGATGTGCTCTGGGCGGGGAGCTGGCTGGGCAGAGAGGACTCCATGGTTGAGGTGCTTGCTGGGGAGAAGGCCGGGTGCAATGAAAACAGGCCTGAGCGGGGGCGTTCGCAGGGTGAGTGCAAACGGGTGTGGGGAGCGGGCGCGGCGCTGACGCCGTGGTCGTGAAAGAAGCCCAGGCACTGGGACATCTTTACGTTGGTCAGTTGTGGACAAAACGATGACCCACGACCTGCATAGAAAGAGGGTGGGAAAGGATCTCCATCTGAAATGGAACCAGAGGATGTGAAACGGAGACTCTCACACACGCACCCTCAGCAGAACGGAACTTCAAACCGAGGCCTTCTTCCCACGGATGCCTGATTCACAGAAGACCGCAGCTTGCCTCCTGACCGAAGGACACCTGCCGGAGCCCCTCCCCATCCTCACGCCAATGTGCTCACCGCCCGGACCCTGGCTGGGCTCCCCCTCTTTGCACTCCTTGCAGACAAATACTACCTGACCCAAACCCCAAAGGCCTCACCTGCAGCATACGACGACATGTGAGTCCTGAGCAGCAATCTCTCTGCTATTCTGGAATAAATGCAATCTCTGGTGATTTTGGTTGATGAGCGGTGGTAGAACATGAGATTATACACTCCAAAAACAGCGAGGGGGTTTGTCTGTTCTGTAAGTAAGTGCACTCTAGAGAATTTAAACCACCGTGCGAATGGGCATGTGTTTCTCAGGGCCAGGAGCGCTATTTCAACAGCTTATGGCGTTCTCTCTAACCGTTCTTATTTACCCCATGGTGGCACATGTCAGCACTTAATTACAAGAGAAAAATAACCTAATTGCTACGGTCCTTTAAGTAAGAAATTGACACTGGGACAAATCGTCTAAAAGGGACAGATCCATGATCTATAAATTTGCACGCTCATGGGTACATTGAGCACACTTTTGATAGACTGCAGCTTCTCTCTTTTACCCTTGACATGGTCTAGTCTACTCTTAGAAAGTGTTATCAATCAATTGTCACAGAGAAATCACCAGTTGGCTGGGTATGTAATTATTCCACTTACACATACAAGGTGAGCAAAATTAGGTTTACAGTTGTGGGTACACGAAACACAAGAGTTTATTCTTGTATTATCACATTAATTACAAATAACTGTAACCCTCCTTTTGCCCCACCCTGTGTTTTTCTCTCCTTCAATTTTCTTGGGGTCTCTTTTGATAACTAAATAGTCATAAGCACCATTTTATTGAAAATGGTAAGATAGTAGCAGTTTAAATTTTTTTTTAAAAACTTAATGAAAAGTATCTAAATCTGTTTCAAGAAGGTTAAAGCACTCAAAATGTACATTTCAGGAAGCAACTAAATAACCAAAGGCACAGTTTAATTCTCATAATTGGTATAATTATCTCCCCAAAGTCATAGGTGAGTTCTTGGTGTATTATTGTGCAGACTCCCTCTTTAGTGAAAAGATGGCACAAACTGGTGACAGCTAGTCATGTAGTAAGTCGCTCGGAAGTGGCAGGACAACGTGATGCTTGTCCACATCAACCCCGTCAATTGTTTCCAAGTACGAAAGAATCGCATCAGGGAGAAAGGGAAACCTGGCATTAAATTTCAGTTCAGGGAGTGGTTCCCAAATTCTAGAATATAAATTTAATTTCTTCTTCAAATTATTCAAATAGGACCGACATTATATTTGGGACTCAACTGTACTGATTCATTAGGAGAGCACTCACCAGTGAAACCATCTTCACATCAAAGGACGCTGCCTCTCCTGGGAGTTAGCATGTTACAGTTTCAATTCTGCACAAATTTCAGTCTCTGACACATTACACACCTATCTCTATTTTTTATTCTTACTATAAAAATAGAACAGTTTTCAGAGGTTCATATCAAATGAACCAAACTATTGTGATTGAGGACATATTGCTTAATTTACTATATAGAACGGAAAATAAAATTTAAATGGGTTATGCGAAGTACCTAATAGTTAACATTAAATTAATAAGCCATGCCCCTAATGAATAATAGTATCTAAAAATACACCTTCACTGAATCAGGACGGTCACTGAATTAGGGTTTTTAGGGATCAGATACCTACAAAAAGATGTATACCGGGTTTTTTTTGTACAAAAAGAAAACTGTTTCCCCCCCAAAATTTATGACGCTGATATCAAGTTGTCATTTTTCCTTAAGGAGGAAGTCCATTCAACTAGAACTTGGTAATCCTAACTGTCCTGGCCTTGTCTCAACGTCAGCCATAAACGCACTGGGACCCAACAGGGTTTTCTCTGGAGCTGCCAGCGTAGGCCACAGGGCCTTCCCAGAAGGAGACCTCTCCAGAGGGACTGTGTGACAATGCCCAAGTGTATCCCTCAGGCTGTAGCACAATCCACTCTGAGAAAGGAGACGGTCCTCTGAATCCACCCGCGTCCTGACCCCGCAATCATCACGAACAGGATGTACAGAATCACATGCGTCTGCTTGTATCCGAGTCGCGGGACAGCCCGCGCGCAGGCGGACTCCCCCCGCGGATTAGACGGATGGCGACCAGATGGCGGCAGGATAACTGGGACCATCGGCCGGCCATCGCACAGGTGGCCGCCATGTGCGTGTTCCCAGCACGAGGCCACAGCAAAGCCGCGAGGAGGCGCTGCACCTCGGAAGCCAAGGCACCTCCACCTCGCTGACCCTCAGCGCAGTCTCAGGAAAAAGCCAGTTTTCTTGCTTTAATGAAGAAAGCATATTGTATTCTTCAACCTTTCAGGCTCTACAATTCCAAGTCTTGGGAGAGCTTGTGTAGTTTCAGGAAGACTCTAACTAATAGAATTGCTTGCTGCTGTTGTTGTTTTTGTTTTTTCAATTTAGAATCTTTTTAAACATTCATTTGTTTAAAAGTTCACGCGATGAAATAAATTAGCCAAATTTCCCACCATATTAAATTAAACAGTATATTGTGAACTTGGTCCCAATTGTTTTAAAATGTTGAAAATCTTAAAATGTTTAGGATTGAAAAGGAAAATAAGCTGAGGACGAAGGGATCCCCAAGTGTAGGTGTGAGTGATTGAGGATATTTTTCACATGCGACTGATCACGGACCATCAACAGGGTTACTTGACTGACTGTGGATTTTAGGATAACTTCACTTTTCCACAGAAACCACAGGTATCTTAGAGAATATAAATACACAACAGAAGATTTCAATTAGCTGTTGACTTTCGATTACCCATGCATTCTTCTACCTACATGCTTCAGTGGCTTAATAAAATATTACTTCATTGAAACAAATATATGGGTTTTGACTTAAGAACTTTTCCTGGAATTGACATTTTTTTCATGAGTTATTTTTACTGCCTCGTACTCCACTCAGTACATGTTAATGTACTTAAATGTAGTTAAATAGTTTTAATGTAAGAATACAAATTCAAGCCATTGGTTATTTGAGTGCTTTCGAGGGATCTGTATTTGCACAAACGCAGTCATAGAACAGGACCTTGTAAGATATCCTAGGCAGTGTCTACTTCACAAAGACACAACAGAGAGACGACTGAAGATTTAGATGGTCTAGACACTTCTACTATGGCAATGCCAGAAGAGGCTCCTTCTTTTTAAAACATATCATGGACCAAACTATTTCCATTTTGAAAATTTTAAGAAAATAAACATGCCTTAATGTACCCCAATGCTTTTATTTTAAAATTCGTTTAATAAAATCACTAATTTAATTTTCAGAAAGGAAAACTAATTTGAAATAACTGTTTTTTCCCCTCAAATCCTTTGGATCACTAAACAAAAATGTTTAAATATATATATATATATTCTACACACACTTTAATTTATTTTCAGAATAAAGGCATGGCTTTATTAGTCCTTGCACACACACGCAGAACAAGACATGGGACCCAGTGTGCTGCTTCCATTTTAGCACAAGCTCAGCTCTCACATGACGACCTTACTTAGCCCTGACAGTGAGCCGTATTTAGCAAGACAGCAAAGCTGGTAAATCTCTGTAACACCTGGGCAGAGTTCCAATGGGAATACCCACATATTTAAAAGACAGACGAGAAACCTCATTTAACCTCGCTACTGCCAACACGAAAATGCAGAGGAGTAAAGGAAATGTGTTCTTGGCTTTCTACATGGCTGTAAGAAAATAGCCATTTTTAAATTATTATTCACTAATTTTCCCTAAATTAAGAGTATTGCTGTTGTCCCCTGGGTCTGGGCCAAACACTTTGGGAGGCATATTAGCACTTACAGACTTTTTAGGCAACTCAAAAGGTATTCAGTGTCAATTTACTAAACGGTTTTCCTTCGTGAGATGATGTGTTCTTACGCCTCTCTTCCCGACCCCCCAGGGCTCAGAGGGGTCTACACATCCCCTCTGTTGTTTGAAGATGGTGTATCTTTGCTCTCAGAGGACCCATAGTGTGTCCAGGTATTGTGATATAATGACTCCGCTATTTTAAATTCAGTTATATCCTGCTTCTGGCAGCCAACCTTTGGGATGAAAAGAGAGGCATTGGTTTGGCTGAATTAGTTGCAGGTCATGGAAATTTGAATGAAACCGGCCCACTGAGCCATTCCTGATTTGTCTGCTGAACGTGAGGAGCCCTGAAAAGTGGTCCCAGCTAAAATACCAGCCATGTTGCCAACCTTTTCTGGACCCTAGTTTTCTCAATGACAAGTGAAATTATCAGACTGAATGACTGCTAAGGAGAATTCTAGCTGTAGTATTACCCTACATTTAGGTGATTAAACCTCACCATAGAAATGACACAAGAAGGAGTGGAGGCGGAAGGAGGAGAGAAGGAGGAAAGAAAGCAGGAAGGAAGGAAACGAAAGGAAGGAAGGGAGAGATGGATAAGCTATAAATAGGCACCTGTTCCGCACATTGTATATTTCTCTAAACCATCAGTCCCGTACAGCACCCAGCTCATTAGCCCAAAGGCATTCTCCTTCCGCTAACCAGATTCATCATCTCCCTCACCCCCAAATTTTCTGCCCCCGCCACCTTCCCATGGATTGTGAAGAAAGGGCGGAAGTCACATTAGGGTGGGCATGGAGAGTGGCAATGTCTAGCCAGCAAGGAGGAAAGTGACCTGAAATTCTTGCCCCTAGACTGGGTGAGTGAGAACATGTCAGAGTGGCCAGAAATCAGAGCTCAGGCACAACTGGGGGAGACATATGCATGGGTTGTCTCTTCCAGGGAGGTTAGGGATGCAGAATGAGTTTACTCAGGCAGAGAAATGCTAAGAATGGTAAAACAGGTAATAGGGGGAAAAAAAAAGGAGCTTTTTTTTTTTTTCCAACTAATAGAGGTGAGGAGGCATTGAAATGCAGATACATCCAAAGCTAAGAGCCAGAGGCCTTCTGACACCCAGCTGATAGGACAAGACTTGCAGGAAGAGAAGTTCAGCCCTGGGGGCTGCATTGGCCAAACTTGGTTATTTTGCTCTGCTTCCAACTGAGCTGGAAGCTCTAGGGATAATCAAGGCGATACAGAAGCTAAGAAATTGGTGTTCAAATGCCCTGTAATTTGTTAAATAAGATGTTTATCTCTTGATTATTCCATAATTAAATACCAACAGATCACCATACGATTCTCAAGATATGTTAAACTACAACTTAGTGAAATAAGCATAGAGTTTGAAATCCTATTGTCCAGCATCTCACCCTGGCTCTATCACTTCATAAGATACAGGACTTAACAGTTTTTGTTTTAGTCTATAGGGAAAAATAATAACCAACCAAGTCTGTGTCTCAACATCTTGTGGACAGCAATGGTGTTTGCCTCACGGAGGTTGCTGAGAATTAAACAAGGCAGTGTGTGAACAGGGGCAAGCCCGCCGTCCAGGGTCAAAACATCAGGTACTCCACATCGCCCCATCTCAGTAACTCATACACAGTGGCAATGCCTTGCACACAGGTGTCCATTTATAAATAACTCACTTCATCGGACCCCCCCACCATTCAACAGAAACACAGCTGACCCAACAGGACAGTTTACGTTGCCCGTTGTGCGGAGTCAACGGTACGCACGGAGACAGGCGCGGCACGTCCACGGCGAGCGCGAACGCCGCAGCGGCCGCCTTCTCAGACGGGGAACTGGGACACAGGGCTGTCGGGGAAGCTGTGAGTCCTGCTTGTCAAACTGCCGTTTGGTGGCCGTTTGGGAACAGGACCCCTGGCTGGGGTCGAGGTTGCCCAAGCGTCTCAGGAAACTAAGTGCGCAGCAGCGCTGCGGGCACACCGTGCACGGGAAGAGCCTGCGGGGCGCATTGCAACAGCCCGGGGGAGCGGCAGCTGCTGCCCGGGGGAGGAGTAATGGGGAGAAGGCCCTCGGAACGCAGTTAGGAGAGCGCCTGAAGCGGATGAGAAGTAGCCCGGAGAGGGGCCAAGGCGGGGTGTTTAGCATTTATTTCATAGCAAACAGTATTTTTATCTGCTTTAAAATAAAAAGGGAAATCTTAAAAGGGAAAGTTACTTCTCGGAGAGGTCAGATAAAAGCTACTGAGGTTCCATATTTTAAAAAAGACAATCCCTATATTCTGGAAGTTCGAACAGCGGGAAGTCCCTCCCGTATGTGACAGTTCTCAGAGAATCAGAGCCCGTGAGCTGCGTTTCACCTGCTGGGAACAGGTTCCGTGATGTTTCAGACCCTGCCCCGTGGCTGCTGCGGGGAGTGACCGGCTGTGTCGTCGGTCAAGTGGTCTCCACGGGCAGGTTACACAGCCGTATTTTCTATTTTTTAAAACCTTTTTCTTTTCTGTGCTATTTCACTCAAACAGATGTGAGACTGAATTCAGGGCAGATCTTAACAAGGGACTCCCGTTTCTCCCTCGTGAAGGGCCCGCAGAGACGGGGGTTGTAAGAATGGACCATGAGATCAGTACTGTTTGCCCAGCCAGGCCTGCTCACAGCTCACCCCCTGCTGGTTTCAGGTGGCTTCAGAAGCCCAGAGACCAAAAGCACCGTCCAGCCGGCCGCAGTAACCACCGCAACTGTCTAAGTGTGCAGCCATGTCATTTACAGGGGTAGATTAAATAAGTATATTGATTTGTTCTATAACAACAGTTAGAGTTTTAAGTACAGTTTCCCACTGTGTACTTTCTTTCTCCCCGCCCCCCCCCCCATGCCCACCGGCCCCGACTCCCTCGCTCTCTTGCTCGGCATATCATTGGAACGCCAACAGGAAAAAAGTAAGTTCTGAGCAAAAAATTTTGATTAATCAAATCAAAAATATTTTTCCTATTATCCCCTCTCTCTTTTTCCAGAAATCCCATGTACCCTAGATGAAATATGTGAAATTACTCATATCCTTAAAACTCCTGCGGTTTTCACTATGTAATTCCTCATCACTGGGATTCTCATTTGTGATGAAATAGTTCAGTAGCAATGAGAATTTCACAGCCCATGAAAAACTTCTTTTCCACATAAAATTACACCAGGAATGATACACCCATTAGGAGGTGTCATCAGAAATGTACAAGCCAGTTCACCGGGAAGGAGAGGTCTTAACATTTCATTTTGAAGCTACCAGACTGGAAACAGTTGGAGGAGACAGAAATGCAGTCTTGGCACTTGCTGGCTAGAGAACCAGAACATTCATAGAGATATTGGACAAAAACTCTGCCGCCAAAGGGTTGGCAATCCATTTAAAGAAAAAGGCAGACACCACCCGAGAAGCATGCCCAGTGAGCCTCCCAGCCCCTGGGCCCTCCCGGGGGCTCAGGAGAGAGCTCCGTGCGGTTGGAGAAGCCAGGAAACACTACACCGCCAGGTTTTTGCCTGTGGAGAAGAACACAGCAAAGCGGGCTGGGATGACTCTAAAAAGTGAGGCTGAAGTACCTCCCTTCTCACTGTGGCTAAGTGGGTAAGACTGATCCTGCAGGGAACGCGAAAAGGAGATAGGACAGAACAGAAGAGGATTTTCTTCTGATGTTTGTTTTTCTACTCTCTAGCCAGCTATGACAGGAAACTAAAAATAGATCATGCTCCTGCACAGTAGGGAGTAGGAAAACGTTCACATTGATGAGTCCATGTGGGGTGGAAGGTAGACACATCTGGCCTTTGTCATAGAGCTCCATGTCATCTGATTTGTGTTATTGAGGATACGTTTTCTTCTACCATTTGGAACAAAAACCCAAATCTAATGAAGCTGTTTTTTGGGTTGGGCTTTTTGTTTTGTTTTGTTTTGTTTTGCCACTTTATGGGTAGGTAACCTCAGCAGCCTTTTCCACTAAAAGGAACCTCGAATGCAACAATACAGCCTCAAATCGGCCAGCAGCTCTTCTGAGAACTCTGGGTATCCGGCCAGCAAAGCACGGTCTAGCGCAGATTCCGCCACTGACCCGTAGGGCCTGTGCTTCCCGACTGTGAGGCGGAGGCTGGACGATGACAGCGGAGCTCAGCTTCCTCCTAACCCCAACCCCTTTCTAATGCTACAGTACCAGGAAGGAAGAGTAGCAACTGTGTCACAACCATGCATAAATCAAAACCAAATCAGACCCGAGGGAAGGCCTGAAGTGTTCTTAGGAGTAAAGCAGACCATCTTTTTTTCATACATGTACTTTATGACATTTACTTCATTAGCTTAGAATCTTTTAAAACATAACAGTAGCGTTCCAGTGATGATGTTAGCTATAATATCTAGGGATTCTAACTACCCCCTGAAGTTTCTGTGTGTGTTTCTTTGCTTAAAATGGCAAAAAAGGGGCCACCTTTACAGGTCCTGAAAACGCATCTAAACTTTCCAAACAGAAAGTGAGAAAGAATGGTAACCCCATCATAATGGGCTGAACTGTCTCTTTTCAATTCATATGTTGAAGATGTAATCCCCAGCACCTCAAAATATAACTACTTGGAAATAAGGTTTTTAAAATGTAATGAAGTGAAAATGAGGCCCTCAGTGTGGGTCTTAATCCAGTAAGACTGGTGCCCTTAGAAGAAGAGGGAATTTGGACACAGACTCCACCAGGCATGCACACGCCCACAGGAAAGACCGTGTGAGGATGTACCTCAACTTCCCACAGGGTCAGTATGATTGGCATAACGTTCCCTTACATCGACCTTTTGGAATTTTAAGAACCCACACGACCTATAATATCACAGGTGATAACTCAAATGTATATTGTCATAGTATCCGATACACTCTGAATTCATTTCCAGCTTTAGTGTCACCAAAATAAATTTCCCAACCAATTCTCTTTTGTTTTCAGACACCCCTTCAAGCATACAGTTTAAGATTTATATGGACCATCGCTATTCTAATGGCTAGAATAATTGCCAATTTCTTCCCAGCACTTTTCTGAAGACAGCATGTAAAAATATCATAAAATGCAATGCAGTGATAAATAGGCCTGGAAAGGCAGTTAAAACATGATGTAATCTAGCTTCTTACAGAGGGATATTGGATGAAAGGAGGTGATCACACATCTTCCAGGTAGCTTTTATTATTGAACAGTTATTCCATGCTCTCTCTAAAGAATATTTAAAATGGACTCTAAGTATCGCATTAAAGGATTGGATTTGTTAGGGGAGAAAAACAGATAAAGAGTTCTCTGCATGCCATTTATGGCTGAAAGCTTTGCCCACACACTCTCTGCAACCCGCAAAACCATTAACAGGGTAACAATTGTGGAGGGCCATGCCCGGAGGAAGAGACAGCTGCCAAAGGCCACCTTGCCAGTTACTGAAAACAAGGTCAATAGGAATCCAAAATAGGAATAGTTGAATGACAAACTTTAATATTAGTTACCGCTTCAAGCTACGATGCCACGCGTTTTTAAAGAAAACCAATGGTTCCCGGTTTTCTTTTTGGTCATTGCAATAAAATATTATGTTTCTTTATTGATAGGTTTTCTTCACTTTCCAAAATCACTTTTGAACGGTTCCTACACATTCAAAAGAAGTGAATCATTAACATTGTTATTTTGATAATAAAAATAAAACATTTACTATCCTCATTTCTGGATAATTCCAGGTAGAAGCATGGTGAATGTGACCAATGTTATCGCTCTATGACACAGACAATAAGACAGAGTCTTAGTCAGGGGACAATAAAGACTGTGGAGAAACGTTGGGATCTGGTGCCTATATAACTTTAAAATAATTAACAAAAATAATCTTATGTAATTATCTTTTCTTAAAGGAAAGAGACTGTCTTTTAATACCCTTTCTTATTGCAAAAAACACAACTGGGACTGAGGTTTCAGTGTTACAATGGGTGTTTCTTTGATGCCACTTTTTTTATGCTAACATCTTGTATCAATAGCGTGTATTCAACAGCCAGTTGCAATAATGTGATGGAGGCCCACTGACACCGGGACACCACACACGCCCTGAGATCACTCTCCGTTATGTGCCCCACCTGTCCCAGTACCTCACCTGTCCTCGAAGGCAAGCATGTTCCAGGCACCTGTCAATACTCTCCGTGGAGGACATAAAAATAGGGCTCCTGACAACTCCAGAGTACTCAGTGCAGTGTGTTTTTTGTTTCTCTTTTTCATAAAAAATTTTGGTTTTAGACTCTTAAAGCAAAGTTTGAAGCAAATATTTTGAATATTCCCTCCTCCCTGCTACTTCCGCATAGTAATTTTTCTATTACAACACACTTACACACTGTCTCATACTTGAAAACCAAGCAATACCAGCACTAAGAGTCTAAACAGCATCGTGTCAGAGGCAACTTCTAATTCCAAGCCTAGCGATAAAGCTCAACCTTTACATAAAGACAGGCAACTGAATGCCGGGAATTTTTGTAAAGTGCGGTCCAGTGCCTTTCGTAACATAAATATGGTATTTTAATCACAATTATATTAGGTTTTTATTTCTTTGTTTTTGTCATTTTGGCTTCTCAGATAATGTAGATTATGGCTAACTAAATGTTCACCTCATTTTTATGGTTCTGAACGTATATGAGTCAACATAATGCAACAAGCAAAGCAAGCACACGCGACAATGAAAGCATTTTTGCTTTTTCTCTAATTGGTTTAACTTATTAACAATTATCAAGTCCTCATAGCAGCAGAAATTTAATTTTGAATGGGAGCCACTTAACCACCTAAAACTGTACCAAAATAATTGTTCCCAAAATTATTGAGATTAATTCAAAATTCAAATGGAGTGGTTTTTGCTACATAATTTATATAGAGAATCAAAGAAATGATAAGCACAAGTTCAAAAGCAACCTAACTGCCAACAGAAGTCCTTTCTAAATAGTTTAAGCTAACTTCCTTCCTTCCTTCCTTCCTTCCTCTCCCTGCGAGCAGAAGGAGGAAGACTGTGCTCCCACGTTCTGGGCGTGGATGCCCAGAGAAGGCAAGCAGGCTGGTCTCTAGGGCGGAGTGCCCTGCGCCGGCTGCAGCCGGGATGCCGGCACCGGAAGGCGGGGGGGGGGGGGGAGGGTGCGGCGCGCGCCCCGGCGGCACTGCCGGCAGTGGCCTTAGTCTAGTTGCGATGAGGAGCATTAAAGAAACTGTGCTTCTGACACACCAGAAAGGTCTTCTCCACAAAGGGTGGCACCGCAAGGAATTTGGGAACCAGTCAGGTGACAAAACATCTATTAACTCCTGCTCTGTGTCTGCTGATAAATGATCCTTCAAAATGTATTAATAATACAGGGACAGAAATTGCATGTCACATGGTCACGGAGCTAAATATACCAAACTTTTTAAAAATGATACAATTGAGCTAATGAATGCTTCAATGCTAAGAAATGGACAACTCTCTCACATAGACATTTACAGAATACCTGAAAGAACAATAATGACTAAACTAAGGACACAATGTCAAGACAGACAGTGACTTCCCTACCTAATGCATCAGTAAGGGCCAAGAGAGAGATGGCTTTACAAAGGGCACATTACCCAAAATCTGCATCTGAAAAGTAATTTACTTTAACTACAATTTATCAAACAACCCTATTTTGCTGGTTGTATTGGACAGAGAAATAAGGGGAATTAGCCATGCCTCAACAAATATACAAATCTTGATTTTTATTTACAATGTTTTTTGACATATTTTATGCTATCTTTTCATAAAAATAAAAAGTGAATATTCGCATTACAACTTTTATACTTATGGCTTATTGAAAACTATTGAAAATAGCATGCTATCTTACCGTGTAAGCATATACTCTAGATCAAATAGGAAATAAAAGCAAGGCAAATATTTGCCCATTAGTTGGAATACATTTAAGACAGGTGTTTGAGATACACAGATGCTTCAAATCACATGGGTACTTCTGTGTATTTGTGACTACAACATTTAATGATTTTAATATTTCACTTTAATGGTGTCTCTACAAAATAAAAACATGCATGTCTTTAACTCAGTAATTACTTTTATCAACCTCAGTGTACAAAAATAATTGTAAAACTGATCAGTGGGCTACATATGAGAGCATTTTCTGTAGCACGGCTTTTAATGGCATTGAATTGGAATCAATCTACAGGGCCATCAGTTAAGGAATCATTAATTATATTGTGTAGAACCACAGTATACTGTGTTTCTGAGCCCTTATTTAAAATGTTAAGGTAACTCTGGGACTAATATGAGAAGATGATCCATCATATATTTTAAGCAACAAAAACAAGTTTCAGAATAATATGGGCAGCATGATCAAATTTTTAAAATGTACACATTTTATAAAGTTTTTATATATTACAAATGACTTCATAAACAAGAATGTGGAGGTATATACATTACACATGAACACTTGTTATCTAGTGAATGAAATAGATGAAATGATAAGACTTTGATTTCTTGTTTATTAGCATTTTCATATTTTGAGTTTTTAAAAATAATACAAATAAATCACTCTTATAATACTATTTTAAAAGTATATAAAAACTAAAAAACAAATTTAATTTACCTGTGAAGCTCACAGGATGAGTTTTAGAAAGAATTTTTTAAAAGAAAAATAAATAAATCTAAGGAAATAGCATAGTTCACATTTCTGATTTATGCGTGAACAAGAAAAATTGTAAGAAGGGATATATTTGTAATACCCATGTTTTAAAACAACCTATGGTTCTCTTGGATTTTTTATGTTGGGGGCACGCCCTGGTATTGATTCGCAAAGGCTGCCAAAGGGGATAAGGAACAGGGAACAGGATCACTTCTCCCTGGTGATAGCAATCAGAGGTTTAAGGTTACCTAAGGGTGTCTTGTTATTGATAAGCCTTTCAAATCTAATCTTCCCTCAATTATTTAGGGACTGATTAGCAAATCTGTGAATCATCCCTTTGACTTCTCCTTCTCTCCTGATTTATCCTCCTCTGCTATCTCCTTAAACCCTGGCCCTTTCAATCCTAAGTGAGTTAAGCCAAAACAGAGGAGAAACTGAAGCAACGGAATTCACCCCGATAAGCAGTCTGGCACAGGAATGCGGTTCCCGTAACGGCCCAGCTCCATTTCCACAGGACACACTCCAAATTTTCTTGCCCACACTCCATCCCCAGTCGCTATCTTCACATGGACTGTGCAGTAGATTTTCATTAATATAAAGGTATTTATATTGGCTCTTTCAATCCATTTAGTCATAATAAGTAGCATAGACAATATTCATGACTTTTGTTGGAAGCAGTAGTTATCCATGCTATTCTAAAATAGAATCAAAATTATCTTTTTGAAATGTAAGTTAACCCTTTATATGCAAAAGAATCTTTAAGCTAGACTAAGTTCCAACATGTGGGACTTAAAAATATCACTACCCATGTAACTCAGCAATTCGACTTCTGAATTGGGTATACATCCAAAGGAAACAAAATCACTATGTCGAGGTGTTTGTATCATTCATTGTAAATGGTACATTGCAGTACCATTTACAATAGCCAAAACATAATACATTAAATTTATTGTATGCAGCAATAAAAAAGGAAGAGCATCCTGCCATTTGCAACAACTTGGATGGATCTTGCGGATATTATGCTAAGTGAATAAAACAGAGAAAGGCAAATGTCACTTATAAGTGGAATCTAAAAGAAAAACCCTCGTGCCAAAAGAGATTGATTTAGAGGATACCAGTTTACCAGCGTAGGGGCTTGGGGAGTTGAGAAACTCGATGAAGGTGATCGGAGAGTACCAACTTCAGCCCTGGCTGGTGTGGCTAAGTGGACTGAGCGCCAGCCTGCGAACCAAAGGGTCACCAGTTCGATTCTCAGTCAGGGCACATGCCTGGGTTGTGGGCCAGGTCCGCAGTAGAGGGTGCATGAGAAACAACCACACATTTGATGTTACTCTCCCTCTCTTTATCCCTCCCTTCCCCTCTCTCTAAAAATAAATAAATAAAATCTTTTGAAACAAAGTACCAACTTCAGTTATAAGCTATATATACTGGGGATGTAATATACAACGTGATGACTAGTTAACTTTGCGGGATAGTATATCTTAAAGCTACTAAGAGGGTAAATCCTAAAAGTTCTCATCTCAAGGAAATAAACTTTTCTGTGATTATAGGGGGAGATGGATGTTAACTACATTTCTTGCAGTCATTTCGTAACGCAAGGCTTACTGCAAACCCAACTTAACTTCGTAGACACGCCAACATTAGTACAGAAGGCAGACTGACTCACAAGTCTCCAGGACAGAGAGGAGTCCTTGGAAAGCATTCTCAGGGGGCCCATCCAGCCTCTCCCGTCACGATTCTCAGCCAACGCCCTTAATACAGAACTATGTACTGAAGCAAAAACACTAGATTTATATTTGTCTAGGCAAAATCATTAACTCAGTTTAAAGCCAAGTGTAAGTGGCCGGGAGCCCCCTCCTCTCTGCCCCCTCCTCGGGGCCTCGCTCTCCTCCGAGCTCAGGGTGGCCGAGGGCGGCTGTGACACACTGCTCTCCCTCCGCACCTCAGTCGTGCCGACGACACAGGACTCTCTTCCGGCGGTGACTCGTAAAATGGGTTCAAAATAATATACGTTATTCAAAAACTGGAAATATTTTTCACAATGATTTGGGAAAACAGACAAAGCAAAATAAAAGTGTTTAAAGATTGTTTAAAAGTATTGTTCCAAGTGATTTTACATACCTAAGAGGTATACAAATTATAGTAACTAACAGCTGTATTTGATATGTAACGATTTTTTTTTAAAGATGGGGCTTTCCAGAGAAAGACCAGTACCATATGATTTCACTCATGTGTGGAATCTAATGAATAAAGTGAACAAGCAAAATAGAGACAGACTCATTGGTGGAGAGCAGGCTGACAGCCTGGCAGGTTTGGGGGGTAGGGGGATAGAGTGGGAAAAAAATGAAGAAGAAAAGAGAAAGAACTCATAGACATGGATCACAGACAGTGTGGTCCCTTCAGAGAGGAGGGGTTTAGGCGGAGGTGGAAGAGGGTATGTGGGGCGGGGGAGCAGGAAATGGTAATGAAAAAAATATATAAAAAAAAAGAAAAGAAAAAAACTAAAAAGATGGGACCTTCTCTCCAAAGACTTATAAAGCTAAGTATTGGAAAACTGACATTTCAGGTATAAATAGTATCCTTAACAGGAAAGAAAAAGCTGTGGGAATAACACCTCTCAGGCAAATCCTGACAAAGCAACGGGCGACCAGAGCTGTGGGGTACAGCGTGCGGTGCTACACAAGGACCCCTCATGACTGTGAGATAACATCATGCTTAGGATGTTATCATAGAGAAGGGAGAAGCGGGGCCCTGTTCCACAGCGAGTGCGGAGCCCGAGAGCAGCTCCTGCTCTGAGTGCCGAGACTGTGCTCAAGTGAGTAGAACATTAAAGCAAGAGTCGTAATGATGAGAAACACGGATGTCATTGATTCATTGGGCTCCCATGAGCTAGGTTCTCTGTCTAAATACTTCCCGTCATTTACTCCTCACACTAATCCTAGGAGTTAATCCTATGAGTAAGAGCTCATTATTTTCATTTTACAGATGAGACTCTCTCAGATAGTTAAAGAATATTTGCAAAGTGATATGTTCGGTAACTTTGGATCGATGCCACAAAATTCAAGTCTCTTCCATTAATAATGCCACGATCTTTACATCACACTAAAATTTCAGGAAAGGGAAAGAGAGACGTTGATGAAAAAACATTCTCTGGCTCCTTCGATAAGTTGAAAGGAACTTGATTGCCATTGGCTAGCTCCATTTTTCCTGTAGCTTTTCACCAAAACAGAGAAACTCTATCACCAACAACATGCAACGACCATCCTTCCAATACACAATCAAAAACCGAGAACTGTCACTGACTCATCTGTCACCAAATATGTCCACATAACTCAGAGATGACGAACCTTGAAGTTGTCTGCAGTGAAGACCCCCCAGCCCCGTGAAAAACTGGTATCAGTCATACTGGCAAACTTTTCATAGGAGGCAAATGTGGGAGCAGTGATAAGAAAAATACTTGTCAAAGTCTAAAAAAAAATTTGAAAAACAGGAAAGTGTTCATTCACACTTAGTAAAGGTGCCATATATGTTAAGAAAACATAAACTATGAAGCCAGGTCTAACGAGCTTTTAATTGCTCGTATGTATTTTGTAGAAACGTGCAGCCTAGGACAAGAAACGTGCAGCCTAGGACAAGAAATGTGCAGCCTAGGACAAGTTAGACGACCGACGCTCACCCCTGTATTAGTTCGGGTGATGCTAACAGTTGTGATCAAGGAATTTAAAATCTCAGAGGGGTAACAATACAGAAGTAATCGCACCCATTTCAAGTTCAAGGGTGTCACTCAGCAACAAGTGTCTCTGCTCCAAGTAGAAATTCCAGGAGTCGGGCTCTCTCCATCTCGGGTTCCACATTCTACAACAAGCATTCACCGCGGCTCGAGCCACAGAAGGGAGAGGGGGAAGGCGAGAAAGTCCGGAAGCTTTTACGGGCCAGGTGTAAACATGAAGCCCATCCCGTGCACTCACGTTTCTTCAGTGACAGCGCAGTCCCAGTGCCTCAGGTCCCCCTCCTCAGGTCGAATGGACGACACGCCCCGCAAGCCCTGGGGGAAGCCCTCCCAGACTCTGCCAGAGCCCGACTGCGCTCATTTGTGCAAATGGGGAGAAAACCTACTTTGTAGTGTTTTTGCGACTGTTAATTAAGAAGAATGCATGTACCCAACTTAGAAGCGTTTCCACATTGTCAGCGCTCACTATGGAATGACCGCAGTAGGTGGTTGCACTCACACGCCATCTTAGCAGCAGACGTGACGGATTTCTAGGAGGAGAAACTGAACTCAAGGACAGACGTTCTGAGAAGTCTGTGACTGCCCTCCCCTCACCCCGGCCAGAGTCTGCTCATCTGTTCACTACAAAACACATGGCAGGCCTTCCGCCCACCAGAGGCTGTGCTGGGCATGGGCCACACGACACGGGGCAGGTCCGGGGCCTTCCTCAGGGGCGCACCCTCCTAGAGAAGGCGGCAGCACAGACGGGAAACCACACACAGTCATTTGAGGAAGATGAAGAAGATGGCAGGCAAGGCACTTGGCAGGTTTCCTGGCATATTATAAGCAGTCGGTAATTATCAGCTCAGTGACGTCAGTGCACGTAGCCATGGCTGCAGTAAAAATCTACTAAGCTAACCTAGGAGGTGACGCCCAGACAGAAGCGCTGATAGAGGTGTATGTGCGTGAGTGCACGAGCAGCGTGCGGTGGCCACGCACGGGGCAGGCACTGCAGAGAGAGACGGGCTGGCGGGCTTCCTGCTGGGCGTGGAGAACTCAGCACAAGCACGAGGCGCTAAGGCAGGGTCCACCCTGAGCCACGGGCATTCAGTGACTGTGGAAACACAGAGGTTTAGAACACTTGGTACGGCATTTTGAAAAGCCGGGCTTATTTTGTTAAATAATGGGGACTCATTTCAGGGGAGTTAAACAGAGAAGTAACAGCAGGATTTTTGCTTGAGGAGTGAGAGGGATGGATAGTGGGTAGGGGGTATACAAACAGCACCAGTTAGGGAACACGTGCCGTTCACCCACTGGAAGACAAAGCATTTCTGGGCTGGAGCAAGACTAGAAGGAAGGAGAGAGAGAAGAATATCAATTATATTGTTGAGGAAGTGTTGTAAAATCAGCAGGACCAAGTCATGTACAGGAAGCGTGAGCTGACAGAGAGTCTAAGAAAATGACTGGGCGGGTAACCTTGCTGTTAAGATGCATGAAACAAAAAAGGGCCCTTTCACAGGTATGTGAAGAGCAGCCCCTTTAACACACTGCATTTGAAGTGCCACGCAGATGTTCAAGCAGGAAAACTCGGGAAGGGGTTGAGCATATAGGCCTGAAACTCAGACAAGTGACCGAGGGTGCGATCCAAAAGCCTGTCTGATTCAGGCAGTTTTGCAATCTTATGCCTTGCTGATATTTGCTTTCATCGTTATTTGAACATGCAGTTGGTAGAAAAAGTGGTAGAAAAGTGAGGATTCTATGATCAGTCACATGAAAGTCTTTTGGGGACATGAGTCGTGAGGAGTGGAAAGCGAGCGTCGTTGGGCCTGCGTCGCACACAGACACTAACCTGCACCGAAACTGTCTGTCCGTTCACCAAGCCCCGCAGCAGGGACACCGCAGGGGCAGTAAGCACACCAGGCGCTCGGATCTTAATTCCTAAATGCCATTCCAGTAAGATCGCAAGGGAGATCGTATTCTCCCTGAAGAAACTGCAGATGCAGGGGCCAGAGGAGGGAAAATACAAGATGAATCTGGAGCATCGTAGAGTGCCAGAAAGTAAGGCTGGGGAAAAGAATGTTAGGGACATGTCAAAGGGACACAGGAGCCAACCTAAACGAGTTGCCTATCATTTAAAGAGTCTGAGCGACAAAATCAGTAACAGTAATATTGGATTAAAACCTAAAGAATAACATCGTCCTGAGTCCATACTGATGCAAACAAATGGTTAAATAAGTAAACAATAAGAGAAGGGGCAGCCTGTCCTTACAGAAAAATTTCAAATGCTAAATGTAGAAGAAATGAGAGAAATCTCCGTTAGAATACCCCAGTAACATTTGCCACAGCCAAGCTCTGCTGAATGGGTACAATGAGCGAACCAAACTGGAAGCGCAAACAGGGTAGTCACAGAGCCTAAGTCTTCCTTAAAAATACTTATTTATTAATGTGATGACTTAAAGTCATGTCCAACATTTTTGACACGCCTCCCTTCAGGTGGGAGAGATGAGTTTCCTTCCCCTTGAATACGGTCTGTACTTACCGACTTGCTTCTAATGAACGGGCTCTGGAAAAGGAAAAATAGTGACTTCGCAGTGGGGAAACTCGGGCAAACACCACCTTAATCAAGTGACAGCGTCACCAACGCCAAGTCATGTTGATGTCACGTATCCCAATAATTCAAGTCTCATCATGAGAAAGCTTCGGAAAAATAAGTCTACAAAATACTTGACCAGTGCTCCTCAAAGTGTCGTTGTCATGTAAAGACTACAGGACCGCGCGCGCCTCTGAGTCGTCAGGCTGAGTGCACGGGGCGCCCTGGAACGCTACGGTACGAAAAGGGCGTGAGAAACTGGTGAGAGCTAAAGAAAGCCCGTTAGTTAATAGTATCGTGCCCATGTACGAGGTAGCAAAACTAGTTTATTACTTTTGAAAAGGGTGGCACAGTTATGTAAAATGTTAACTTTAGGGAAATCCGGGTGAAAGGTATACAGAAACACTGTCTACTACCTTTACAACTATTCTGTAAAATGAAATTTCAAAAGACATAGTTAAAAAATATACCAGACTAGTATCAGAAGACAGCTACGGAGAGCATTAAGGGACTAGCTGATGTGAGAAAAATCAAACCATACCTGCATGGTTGTTATACTAAGGGCAGTTCTCTGCTGCATAAATCATATTTTACAGTCGAAAGAGGGTCAGGCTCAGAAACACACCCATACAGTGGATGACTGCAAATTTTAGTGGATTTCTGTATGCCCGGCCGTCACATAGAAGCATAGTAAGACAAAATTACTGATTTCATTCAAATACCCTCTTCCTCCATAGAACTGCTGTCTCCCAGGGGTCCTTGTAGTTTCTCTGCCTGGCTCATGTACAGAGCCTCACGCGTTGAAGCAAAGGAAGGCAGCACAACGATCCATTCTTTCATTCATTCAGCCTATCGTTTATTGAGCATCTATTATCTGCCAAGCTTTATTCTAGGAGACCAGAACGCATCTCGGTTATTGCGAGTTGAAACAGACAACAGAGACAGCCTAACCTGATCCCTGATCATTCAGACAAGGAAACTGCCTCTCAGAGATTAAATGACTTAATCAAGGTCACACAGCAAGTTAATGGCAGATGTAGACTAGCAGTCAGTCTCTTTTTCAGCAACTTCCTTCTCAGCCCAAACAGTGCTTCTGGTTTGCCAAGAGCCACTGAGAAAAGTGTGAAACGTGTTTGTTTCTTCTGCAAGTAGGAAAACACGCTCCAACCTTCAAGGGTGATCTGAGATCATCCTAATTATTTATTCAAAGAGCTCTTCCTTCCAGAAAACTTTATTCCAGGAACTTGAAATCCACACTGTTTAATCATCAGAAAACCTTGGTTAGATAAAGCTCATAATTGTTCTACTTCCTTTTTTTCCCCCAGACGGAGAAACTCAGGTTTCAAAAGGTTAAATGTTTTTCTGAGCTCATTTAATGAGATAGTGACAAAGCTGGAAATAGAAGTCCCCGATTCCTCCCTTTGCCTTACTTCACCTCATGCATCACGCTGAGTTCAATTCTGTTTCTCTGTAGTGTTCTCACTCTTGGGGAAAGCGTTCTGAGTCTCCAGGAGGCAGGGGATGCGCACAGGCCCACGGAGCGTGATTTTACATTTATAAAATTCACAATGTACAGCATCAACACTTTTCCTTTAAACGACATTTTCACTGATTTCCTATGATGATCTGATTTCTTAGTTTCTCTGAACCTGACTTTCCTAACCTGTAAAAGAAATAAATAATACTTACCCTTGTAGTATTATATGGATTATTAGATATAATCAAGTAACTGACATGCTAGCCTAATATCTGCATAGGCTAAATTAAGTTTTCCTTCTATTTCTCCATCAATTTTAACACTAAAAATAAAATTTAAAATATGAGATAATTGAGCAAGAGTTATCTGTAAAGGTAGGTAAATATGAATACAGTAAAGGAGATTAAATATTTGATAAATGATGTTTTCTAGAAACATTCTGAATATCATATAAGTGCAGATGCTGGGCCCATAAAAATATAATGTATCAAACAAGCTGAGTCTTTGATTTGATCTACATGAGTCAAAATATACCATCTGGAACAGTGTAAGTAACATTTTTCTGAGCAGATTAACCTAATATAAATATTTGAATGTTAATATTTGAATAACTTGAGCAGAAAAAAGTGTTTATTTTACCACTAGCATATAATTCACTAATTAGGACTAATTATAGGATACTAATAAAGTATATCAGAATCAATTATGTTTCTAACTTTAAAGTACACAGTACAAAGTATTTTAGAAACTTTACATACAGGTTAACTTTATATTTTTCTTAACATTCATCCAAAGACTTCTGTATGGTGGGAGTTGTAAGCTGTGTTAAGTAGTATAATCATCCCCCTTTCAACTTTTAAACAATGAATTTATTTGGAAATCTAGTTTTTTATGAATAATAGAGGGGAAATCAAAATGAATTCTCATTAATTTCAAAACTTCCTATTTTTAGTTGTTTTTATTTCAAACCACATTTCCGTTGGGGAAAAAAAAAATGGCTCAATTTTGAATTGATCTAAAATTTCTAAAGAGAAAGGAAATAATTAAACAACAAATGAAAACCATTTGAAAAGAATTTTTAAAAATCTGTGTTTGTCAGTGAGTCCCATGGGTCAGCCTGTGATAGGATGGTTCAAAATCTGAGTCACAATGGTAAAGGCTAAAACATGCTATTCATGTCATGTTCTTCGGAATTCACCATGAAAATCTGGCTGCGTCCATATTTAGGCACTCCTATCTTCCTAATTTTAAAAAATGCACCTGTAGCAGAATTCTTCTGCGAAAGGACAGAGCCAGCTGGAGAGAGAGAGAGAGACAATTAAGCCTGATTGGATGATTCAGCAATAAACACAGGAAGTTAGCTGTCTGAGAAAGCATGAGCTACAAAGAACTAGCTTGTTAGGACAGGGCTCTTTGAAAAAAAAAGAGTAAGAGAGTGAAAATGAGTCCACTAACACCAACAAGAGGCAGATCTTTCCTGCTGAGGGCAACCCAATCCCTGGAGTTGAAAGGGCAGGCCGGGGGACACCGTGTAGGAGCTCACACACTGCTCAGCATCTGTGACACTTTCGTAGCTCAATGGCACGATGATAACACCAAAGCAGGAGACTGGCACTATCGAAGGTCGCCGAGGCCGTCCTTCAGCGGGTGACAGCCCTGGCTCCTCCCTGCTCCTTCCGGGGGCAAGTGTCCAGCCTTTTTGTAAGAATGTATCCCCGCGCTGTTCTTCCTGCGCCCCCCGCGTCGCCGCTCCAAACTCCACTCACGTCATGATCACGCCCGGCTAGGAGGGCTTATCGCTCAAACTGGCGCAGTCTGCTCGCATAAATATATACTTTTTTAATGTCGTTTACTCCTTCAGAGTGGGTAGCCCAAGAATGTATTAGTATAATTTAAATATTTTTAACCACTATCTCCCATGCTCCTATCAGATCCATCAAAGGAGATCTTGCGTCTCTCTCCCTGACCACGGCCAACCCTGAGCAGGCGCTCAGTAAACATTCATTGTTGAATGAATGAATCCCGAATGGAGAATAATGAGGCTGAGATACAACCCGGCACACCACGGGTTAGTTCCATTATTTTGGACAAGTTCACTTTGCCTCTTTGTGTCTCAGTTTCCCCTAAGATCACCTCTATCTCTAAAATTCTAAGCTTTCATAAATAGGTTATATAAATTCTAAGCTTTAACAAAATAGCTTGTGTCTTAGCATAGATGTGAGATTCCCAAGAAGCTTTACTCTTCACTGCTGTAGTATCATTGTCCCATGTTCATTTCCTTCCCATCTTCCGTTGTTTCTCTGAAACTGGGTAAAGGTAGTTTACCTTTGCAGGTAGGAGAAACATCCCCTGGTGATTTAAGCAAAGAATTCATCCTATTCTAATTCTAAGGAGTGATGAGATCATTTAAGCATTCATTCAACAAATAATGAATAAGCATCTACTAAATCCTCAACCTTGTTCTAGGTGAAGAGGACAAAATAATAAGCTAAGCAAAGTCTCATTTCTCATAGAGCTTTCATCCTTGGGGAAGCGTGGCAAACAAATATAGAATATATGAAACTGTGATGAGTGCCATGAGGAAAAAATAAAACCGAGCAGGATGGATGGAGAGCAGGAGGGGAGAAGATTACCGTTTTACATTGGCTCGTCGCGGGAAGTCTCACTCCTAACTTGACCTTTGAGTAGAGATCTAAGAGAAGTGACAGATGAGAGGATATCTAGTGGAAGAAAAAAACATTCCAGATAAAGGGAAAGAGCTGGTGCAAAAGCCATGAGTCAAGGGCGTTGTTGGCAAAGGTCTTGGTACAGCAGGGAGACAGTGTGTCTACAGAGAAGTAAACAAGGCAGTGCAATGGAAGACGAGATTACGGAGGTCACTGGGGAGTCGGATAACGTAGGACATTAGGCCTCTTCGCAGGACTGGAAGCCACTGGATGGTTTGGGGCCATGAAGTGACCTGATTTGACTTAGGTTTTCAACGGAATGCTCTGGAAGCTGTATGAAAAGTAAGTCCAAAGAGCGCCAGAGTAGATGTAAAGAAATCAGGAGGTGTAACAATGACCCAGGTGGGAAGACGGTGGCTAGAAACAGACGGTAAAGGTAGAGCTAATCAGAAATGGTGAAACTCTAGACCTATTTTGAAATAGAGCCAATGGACTGGACACGGGCACTGGGGCGAACGGTAGTGGAGTAGCAACGGGCCGGGGGGTGGGGGTGAGGAATGGGCTGTCATTGGCAATGAGGACCAACACCTATCCGTCCGCGCTCCCCGAGGATGGGCCGAGGCAAAGGCAGGTCACACTTGCCTGGCATGCGGGGAAGAGCCCTCAAATGAAAACTAGGTTTCAGCTTAACATTTAAAAGAAGTGAATGGAATGTTTAAGAAGAATTGGGGCTCAGAGCCATTTCTAGATGAGACCTGCAGCTCCCCAGGACCCAGGGTGGGCGCTGGGGGCCAGAGGGGCCCAGCGAGGAAGCCAGAGAGTGGGCATGTGGAACCGAGTGGGGACGGAAAACACCTGGCAGCCGGAGTGGTCCTGCGCATGGAGAGGCAAGAGGGACCGGGGGGCCTGTGGGACGAGGCCACAAGTCAGGAGGAGGCCGGTGAGCACGCTGTCTCTCCTGACGACTCCACCACCCTTGGTTCTCCTCCTGGAGATAGATGCTCAGTCTCTGAGTTACTGGGCTATCTGTTCATATGAGATAAGCACTTACCTGCATGCATGACGAGTGAGGATCTACCTTCCCCTAAGCAAGTACAAATGTAAGGTGGAGCCCCCAGGCCCCCAAGGCTTGCCTTG
Organism: Pteronotus mesoamericanus; assembly: GCF_021234165.1. Lineage (NCBI taxonomy): Eukaryota > Metazoa > Chordata > Mammalia > Chiroptera > Mormoopidae > Pteronotus > Pteronotus mesoamericanus. The sequence continues at coordinate 1,533,799 of NW_026555123.1, forward strand.
GGCCCACATTTTCCTAACACCTCACACCACCGCCCGCGGCAAACTTAGTGCCTGCACACATGACAGGGCGGTGCGTGTTTACTTCATGATGCTGCTGTTGTTAATTAGATATGGCAGGGGAAAATATACAGAGCTCTAATTAAAGTTTTACCTGTAAAATCAGAGAATGCAAAACACTCAGCTAGGAAGGAGAAAAAGTTTCTTAAAAAGCCCAAATTACATTTTCTGGAAGCATAGGAAAGGGTATGGGAAAACATATATCATTTACATGTTCATAAAATCTATCAGTATAGTGCAAATGAAATAAAATTGCACAATTACATTGAGCTGAGCTAAGCCCTAGGGTACTTTGTAAAATATGTTACTTTATTAAAAATGCCTAAAATGATAAATAAATACTTTAATACATTATTAGGCCACCATTTTGATTCATCTATATAATTATCTCCCTGGGTTTGTTTACATACAGGGCACACTTACAGCAAAAAGAAGAAAATTCAGAATGACACAGGAAAAAATGTTGTATTTATGATTCATAAAATCCCTTCCATGTGCCAGGCATTGTTCAGGCCCTATCCTGGGCTCTTTATAGATACACTAGCTCATCCAATATTGCTTATAACCTTCCCACGAGTTATCTTTTACCCCCATTATATAGAGAGGGAAAGGGAGGCTTTGCAAAGTTCCAGAGCTCCAAAGAAGCAGAGACAAAATTTCAGCCTAATCATGCATCCATTGCATGGCTGTCTCTTACCGATTTCGGATAATTGTGAAAGACTACTCATGGCGATGGCAAATAAACATCTAATAATGCTTCTTTGTTGAAAATAATTACATTACTGTCTAGACCAACAGTTCAGAATATTGATGCAGAAATCACTGAAATACCACCATCAGCAGGGGCTGCTCCCAGAAAACATCCTGCAACAACCACTACTGAGCGTTCGCCACATGTCAGGGACTATGTAAGTGCTGGGAATTCGATACTAATCTAGGAAGGTGAGTTTCTTACTGTCAACACGGAGCAACAAACCAGAAACACAGAAGCAAACCCACTCTAAGTGCCAACAAGGAAAGACCCACCCCCGGGCAAAGGTGCGCGTAGAGGAGTATGAGCTCAGGACAGATGTTCTGGGAGCACCTCTCTGGGAAGGCAGCACCTGAGCAAAGTCCGGGGAGACAAAGAACTCGGCCAGTGCTGATTCCTAACGAAGGGCCCAGCTTCAAGGAGCAGAAATCAGGCCAATGAAGCCAGAGCTTGGTCTGCGAAGCGGGAGAGTCACACGAGCTGGGGTTGGAGGGCTGAGCAGAGCTGAGGTCGCGCAGCGTTTAGACTCGATTATAAGTCACTGGGAGGTTTCAGTCAGAGGATTCTGAGAAGGTGTTAAATCCAATTTGGAAAAGAAAGGTAAAACATCACAGGGAAGATTACACACACACACACACACACACACACACACACAAACTGGGCCCATTCACTTGCCTACACTTCTACGCCAAATATATTTCTCAAAATCACACACTTAGGAGTTGATGCTGAATAAAATGACTATATCTTCAGGCAGCAAGGAATACAAGTCTGTAATTCTGATTTCCTCTAGTTCTTCTTCTCTAGATGTCAGGTTTCTTTTCAGTAACTGACACTGAATTGCAGAGCCTGCAAAATCAGCCATCGATCATTCCAAGTCCCTGGAAGGCTTTGCATGTGAACAGTAGAGATGTCTCCTCTTACTAAGCTACACATGTCACTTCTCTCCCCGGGTAACCAGGATTGAATGCACGTGATCAGTGCGCATTGTGAAAACGGACGCATTATGTCCTCTTTCGTACCCTGGGTTTCCTTTAGACGAGCCATCACTCCCAGGGCGTCTCTGCGGACGAGCGGCAGCCACAGCGAGTTGTTCGCTCCTCTTGGAAAGCAGGAGTTTTTCATCAACCACTCCTCCTACATTCCCAGTGCAACACAAAATTGTAATAATAGATGGCAGAACTTTGAAAGTCCCTTATAGCCCAGATAAAGAGCTAACGTACCTATTTTGTACCACACATATGCTTTAAAAAGAAAATACATTTCTGGTCTATGAAATAGTATCTGAGACCTACTGATTTAGAACACACAACCAACATACAGCTTATTTTGTGTGTTTTTTTCTACTAACATGATGTTTAACTTTAGGTGAAATGGGTTTGACTAGAAATAAACTTACATTTACTTTGTTTGAGTGAGAGGAGAGATTAATATAGGTTACTGGTTGCCAGTATCCACAAGTTTGAGTAGCAGAGTAATATATCATGATGTAATCCCAAATATGGTATTTCTTTTAATTTTTTAAAATTCTCAACCAAGGATATATTGATTGATTTTATAAAGGAAGTGGGGAGGGAGGTAGAGAGAAAGAGAGAAGAGAGAAACATCGATGTGAGAGAGAAACATCTATCAGTTGCCTCCCAGTTGAACCCACAACCTTCTGGTGTACAGACGACGCTCCAACAAACTGAGCCACCCAGCCAGGGCCCAATTATGGTATTTCTTAAAAGAATTATCACTCTATAGATTTATAAACCATTAAAAAGCAAAGTATTAGTAATATTCTCAGTTTACTTGTGCAATAGTAGATACTGTTATTTAAATCACATGTTATCTATGGAACCTATACAAGTACAAAGACAAAATGAATAATATATGAACCACCACCAGAATACAGCACTGGCAAACAAGCAGCTTTGTTATTAACATAAACATGCAATAAAATGCCAGTCAACTTGTGTTTTCAAACTTGGCATTTTATACTTCTCTTGATGAAATCAATGTTGGCACTATAAAGTCAAGGTTGAGAACCCCTGGAATTGAACTTAAAAAACAACAAACAATTTTTTTTAAAGTAAAGTTAGTTTTTCCTTAATGTCACTGAGTGTTTTCATGACACCTGTGTTCACACTCAAAGGCCTCATTTGCGGGGAAGAGAAGACTGAGGATCAGGGAACAAGAAGCCAGGAGAAGCTATTTGAGATCCTCCAATTCTGCCTCTTCCCTATGGAGGTGAAGGAACCAAGGCCAGAGGAAGGAGGTGAAGAAGATTATGGACTCTAGGGATAGTTTCTCTTATTTGATCATAAAGATGAATAACGACTTAAAAGCTAGGGGCATTAAAAGGAAAATGACAATCACTGAGTAAACATGACCGTGATGGAGCCATTGTCATTAGAACGTGTCTTACAATTTCTCAAGGTTCCTGAATGCTCATACTGTTATTTATGTTACCTAATCATTTTATTCTCATTATGCTATAAAACTATTATATCAAACAAGGTGCTTTATATGCCATAGTACATGCACGATACTGAGAGCTTAAATAATGAGCGTCGGATACAGGCTAAAATATTTGAAGGAGGAAGACTGTGGTCTGCAGCTTCCTTTGAAATGCAGAAAAGAAAAATATGATAGGTGATTAGGCAGATAAATGTCATTCAGCGAAATTAGTAGAATTTTAAAGAATCTAGGTAATGGATATACACATTCTCTGTAAAATTCAACATTCCTTCTTTTTTTTTTGAAATTTTCACAATACTTCTTTGGGAAAAAAGTTAAATGTTTAAAAAGAGCTGCTATTCTAAAAGAAAGTAATCAAGCCAATATTATTAATAAATAAATCCATTGTGATTGCAGAGGCAAAATCTCATATATTTTAACTCCTCAGATGAGTTCCATCATTTGTTTTTCTACAAAGGGGCACCAAAATGCGTAGCTACATTTCAACCCAGATCCATAAAAACATTTTTCTGGTTATTCCTTTTGTTTACTACACAACTTTAAAATATACTCATTACCCACACTGAATACATTTGATCCTAAAGTATTCTTGTACTGGCAGATCCATTTGGTTGAGATTAGAACCACCTCCACTCAGGATCAGGAAAATGAGGGTAAGGATCAGCCAGAACCATGTTTCGAAAATGGTTATTGATAGCAGAAATGAAAACACAGTAAAAAATTTTTGTTTTAAAAGTACCAGCTGAAAAATGAAATGAGAAATAAAAAAAAAAGTATTAGCCTGGACTCCCATGCTACCTCATGCTGCTTCCTTCTAAAAGTATTAAGTGAGAGGTAAATACAATGCACTTTTATTCTATCAAAATAAATTTGTGAGATATTTGAATTAATAAAAGAGGCTCTAGGCTACTTGAATATGTTATGTATTCTCAGGAAAAATGGGCTTGCCTTTTGGTGCACCTCTTCCAGAGTGTCCAAGTGGGCATGCTGGACCCCAGTGTTCCTTTGTATCGTGTCCAAGAATTATTTTTGGAATCCTTTGTCCACAGGCGGGACATGTTTATGTTTGGCACACAAACTGTGCACCCTGAGTGAACTGACTGGTGAAGCTCACCCAAAACCCTGGGAATCCTAGTCGTAGGAGGCAGGACTATAGCTGTTAAAGTATAAAGGGCTACAGTTTAGGCCTTGTCATGGCTAGTTAAGCGCACTAATAACTATGCAAGGTTACTTTAATGATCTTTCCTTTTTCTGAGGAAGAAACTTTCTCTGATGCACACATTTATTCTATTTGCCTGGTCCTTCTGTATAGACATTAACTGCGGAAAACAAATTATGCCATAAATCACAATTTTGCTACATTCATAACATAATGTAACTTATGTTGTTATACCATTTGCATTGCAAAAATTATGATGACCTTGTTATTTCAAATTATATCATACCCTTCTCTGAAATGAAAAATCTTTCTGTAAAATATGATTATTTTGAAACAAGGCCTATCATTCTGATTCTGGCCATAATGGAATAACAGCAACCAGGCTTCCCCTACTGTTTTAAACAACTAGTCAGCATGACAAACTGCGTGAAACAATGGTTTTCAGATATAAGGTCCATGGAGCACAGAGGAATAATCCCTGGAGGAGGAGAAGCAAACAGGTGAGCCCTGACCTTGCACCAGCTCCCCGCCTAGAGAGGGCACAGTGCAGAAAAAAGGAACACAAACAGAGCTCAGCAATCACACAGAGCTGAGAGCTAGCACGTAGAGGTAGATAGGGAGGTCGTGCTGGCTGGGATTGTAAGGCTAAATACCAGAGCTGAAGAAGCTGCACAGAGGAAGCTCAAAGGTCAGCAGGTGGGTGCCTTTGAGGCTGGCTGAGTACTGCTCTGCACGTGCCTGTGAATCCCTCCAAAGGTCAAGGAAAGAACAGTCCAAAAAGAGTAGATGAAAAGATGAAAATGAGAATATATGATGAAATAATGTGATCGTTTTCACAAGTTTTGTGAAAACTATAACCCATAGATCCAAGGCACTCAACAAACTCCAAGTGGAAGAAACATGAAGAAAACCATACAAAGGCACATAAAAATCAAATTGTTGAAAAGTGATGATAAAGTCGTAAAAGCAGCCAGAGAAAAAAGTCCTTTCACATACAGCGGTCAAGGACCTCTCTCCCATCCATCAGAAGCAACGCACGCAGAAAGAAGTCAAGTGATATCTTTATGCACTAACAGGAGAATGTCTTCCTGGAATCTTCTACAAGCAAAAATATTTTTCAAAAATCAACACAAACTCTTGACAGGCATGCAAAAGCAGAGAGAGTTCATCAAGAGCATGCCGCACTACAAGAAATGGTAAAAGGAGGCTTTGAGGTAGAAGGAAAATGACACCAGACAGAAATGTGGATCTACCCAAAGGCATGAAAGCAGTGGCCACACGTGTGAAAAGCACTTTGCAGCTCTCCAAAAACTACCGTAAAAGACAGCTACCCACTGAAGGCAAAAATAATTGCCATGCATTTGGGCATTTATAAGAAACGTAATAAATTGTATGATGATGATAGCACAACTGTCAGCAATGGACAATGGAGACAGAGTATTTTAAATGTATTGTGCTCTCAGTGAAATGGTACAATAAGATTTGAATGTAGACTTTGACAAGTTGAAGAGGAATGTGGTAACCCTTAGAGCAAGCATTAGAAAAAATTCAGACATAGATACTATTTCAGTAGTGGAGATAAAATAGACCCATAAAAAATATAAAGTTAATATAAAAGGAGTCATGAAAATTGGGAAATAGTAACCAAGCACACATAAGATAAATAGAAAATAATATCAAGATGGTAGGTTTAAACCCAAGTATAGCAATCAAAATATTCAATGTAAATGATTTAAATTAGAAGTAATCAGATTTGATAAAAAATAAAAGCAAGATTCATGTATGGGCCTTCTACAAGATACCCCTTTAAAATGAAAACATGGGTGAAAAATAAGTCATGAAAAAGCTATCCCATACAAACATGAACTAAATGAAGATGGTGCAGCTGTATTAACTCGGGCAAAGTATACAGAGAGATTACAAAAGGTCATCTTATGAGAACAATGCACCAAAAGGATGTAACAAAGTACATGTACTCAAAGCTAATAAAACTGAGAAAGAAGGAATGGATGAATCCAAAATTATTGGATTGTATATTTTAATATCCCTATCTTAAGAATTGCCAGAACAAGCAGTTATAAAACCAAGTAAAAATATAGACTATTTGTTAACACTATTAATTGTCCTAATTGACAATTATAAAACACTCCAACCAGTAACAGCAGAAAACACATGTTTTTGAGTGCATATAGAAAATTTACTACAATAAACCTATTCTGAGCCATTAAACAGAGTTCAATAAACTGGGACAAAGTATAGGATTAAAAAATAATTAAAGTTTTAATAGTAATAGTAATATTCAACAGTCTAAAGTTTGTATTTGATTTTTATATAATTTCGAAGTCTGAATTATTTGAAAAATAAAGTCCTAACAAAACTAATGCATTCTAAGAAAAAAGATACATTATGAGTCACAGCTAAGATCTGATTATTTAATGCTTGCATTTCAAATATTCTCAAGATTGCAAGCATAATTAATTTTCCTTATAAAAGAATTACTCTGTTATATCACATAGGGGGAGGCAAAAGTTGATTTACAGTTGTGAGTACACAAAACACAGAGTTTATTCTTGTATTATTTATTATATTTTTCCATATGAACTGTAAACCTACTTTTGCCCACCCCTATATATTCATAATACTTATTGTTCTCTATATGATTGGGCAAAGGTCTATAAATTAAACAGTGTAATTCATTTTAGTGTGGAGGACAGGAAATTAAATTATGCAAATACCCATCTGCATTTAATAAATTATTAAACTCACCTAAATCTGGTGCTTTGGAGCTTGGAAACTGGTACTTCCATTGATAGAATGATTCAAATTCCTATTAAGGATGAGTTCCCTTAGACCAACGAAGTAAAGTAAAGGCTGCCTTAAACTGACAGGCCCCGGGAGCGTCCCTGAGGGGCACCCCGCTGCCGGTTCTCTCTCAGGCCTACGGGCCGCCCATCTGCTTCCTAAGCGCGTGTGGGCTCCGGAGGGGTGCCGCCACCCTGGAGTTTGTCAACGGTCAACATACCCACGAGAAGAAATCAATGAGATATCAAGCAGGTCCGTGATTGTATTTTGAATAGAACCAAGTATGATGCAAGTTAATTTCTGGACAACTTAGCGATTGAGTCTAGACACACCGTCTGTATCGCTGGGCTGTTCCAACTCCAAGAGTAGAGCTATTAAGCCAATAGCTCCAGCTTCTTGCCACCCAGGAACATGGTGGGATTGTTCTTGACTTTCTTGTGGCTGGGTGAGGTCATGTGACAAACTCAGGCCAAAGAGAAAGGCAACATACATGATTTGGGGTTAGTTTATTTAATTGCCCATCAAGACCCTATGCAGCTTGCTGTTCTTTGTGAAAGTGACTGGTAAGGTCAGGATGGAAGCTGCTTAATCACATCACGTCCAGATGGGAGGGAGCCAAGCGCAGGGCCCACTGCTGGCCGGCCCACCGCTGGCCGGCCCACCTCTGAGGGACAGGTAGTGGGAACAATGTACACAGCTTCCCCGCGAGAAGCGGCTAAGGTATCTTGGGCCAATAATAACACTTCCAACACTGAAAAACAAAAGCAAAGTTTTGTTCCCGTAAAACCATTAACAACTCACGGACAAAACACTGGGGAATGGTGAACAAGATTTCTAAAAACAGAGCAGGAGGGAAACAGTCTAAGGAAACCTTCTCACACAGTTAATGACACCTTAATTTTGTCTTGCAGCCCCACGTTTGTAATCGAACGTGCTTTCATGACTGAACTGTGAGGACACTATTTTGATTGTTTTCTTTGGGGACATTTGTTGGAGTTATATTTTTTTCTTTAGGGAAATTATAATAGCATAATTTGGAAAATGTTTATAGAATAATTGTATACATTTTATCACATTTAAATTGCATCTTTAACCTGAAGCATGTACTTCCCATGTCAAGTAACAGAACTAAATAATATAAACTCCCATCTGAAGATTTATATTAGGTACACAGGGAAATAATGTAATATGTTTGCTCTTGCAAGTTGAGCAAGTTATTTTACCAGTTTAGAAATACTCTATTTTGAATTTACTCATCTTGTTAATCACTTTCATTTTATTGACACAAAATCCTTCCTCTGTTGGGGAAGGAAGAAATAACATGATATAGCAATCAATGAATGGATACGATCAACGGTTCTCCAACCAGGGATCACACTGGTTCATCCACCCCTAAGACCCCATCCACTGGCTGAAGGAGTAAGAAAAGATGGTACAGACTCAGTGGTCCTGTGTGAAGACTCCACAGTGTGTGTGTGTGTGTGTGTGTGTGTGTGTCCTGAACAGAGTTATGTTTTGTTTCTCACAGTTGTAAAAAAGTGACCAACAAATACTGTGTTATGCTCTTTGTTAGTACATTTCTTGAGAAATGGGACAGGAAAGGAGGACAGAGCAAACTGTCTACTTCCATAAAGGTAAAGGTGATGAAAGGAACTTAGAGTATCGGTAGGGCCGTGCTTTCGCAGGAAGCATGGGAAGGCATTGATTTACGAATTGATTTCCCTGATTACAGCTAGGGATATCGGACCTCTCGCCTCTCTGAAGCAGAGGTATCATCATCTACTCTGAGATTCTGGGGAATTTCACTGCCAGATGCTTCTCTGGACAGCAAGAGCAACCACAATGACAATAAGAGCAACGTTAATGAAGGGTCCTGCAACTGGAGGGATATCTGTGAACAGCTTCCAGCGGACAGTGCCTTGCTTTGGCAAGGGGGCCCTGTCAACACATGAGCCATATGGCAACAACCACTCTGCTGAGAGGGCCTCAGCGCAGGAGGCACGAGGAAAATCAGTGACCCGTGCAAAATGTGGAGGCCATTCAAGCCCTTTGAAGGGAGGCAGCGTTCTCCTAACTGCAGAAAAACTGATTTGCTCTTGGATACTCATGTCCTTCAGGCAGCTCACTTCTTGATATGTGATAGGGATTGTCCATTTAGCAATTGTGATAAGACATTTTCTGGGTAGGAGTCTCAGGCAAGAGCATCCACACTATCCAGGGACAGAGCAAGCGAGGGAGAAACTAGGTCTCTTTTTGCTAAATTCTCTCACTGGTTATAGAGTGTACAATACTGGCTATAGCCTTTCAATATATTTGCTCCTCTTCCTCATAGACTTTCACCATTTGAGAATCATTCATTAATCAGTATCATTGGAACACAATGAAAATGTTCCATATTCAAATATGAGGAAGTCATTTTGCAATCTCAACAAAGTATTAATATTATTTTAAAGGAAATTAACTTTTCTGTTTGCAAAACTCAGCACATTTGACATGTTAGTGACGCAAGGCATTTAACATCCCTTTCTGTTTCAACTGACTAATCAAAGGAGGGTACCTTCCTGGCCCAGGCCCCACCCCTCTCCTGCTCATTAGCAGACTTTTACCAACTGACTCTGTTGCTCTTCCCAGCGGAGCTGAGATGCGGTGTTAGAACCATTCCTGAAATCTTTTATTCGAGGATTCCCCAAATATAGGAACTTACACAGTTGTTCATTTCCTTTCTAACTCCTCCACTCGATTTACAACATCTCTTAGGTGTGGTTATTGATTATTCATCTTTGTATTCCTATGTGGAACACAGTGCTCAGGATCTGGTGGGTGGGCAATTAATACATATGAAGTACTATATTTGATGATAATAATATAAAGATAAGTTTGCAAATGAGGAGTCAGGAAAACCCTTAACTACATAGTCTCTTTAGAATAGTCTGTAATTACATATACAATATTTTACTGGATATATAGAATTACGTACTTAAGAAATGTGCTACTAAACAAAATATTTCAAAAACAGTAGCATTTTGCTAGAAAATGCACTAAATGACTTTTTTTTTTTCCCAATCTGGAGCCATAGTGTGATCTAACTGGAAGACACTGGTGATTTTTTGGAACATCTGAAATAACAATTCAACTAAATGGAAAGGGGACGGGATAATTTAGTTGGTAAAATTCCCAGAATTAACACTTAGAAACATCAGAACATTCATCTTTGACATTAGGCAAATACTGGTCACTTAGCAACAGGGAAGGGAGCGACTCCAGCAAAACTGTGAAATATTTTTGCGTCACTTGCTGGTGTCCTGCCGTCCCCTCTGCGGCCCCACTCAACTTCTCATATCTTTGCGGGACCCCCTCTCTGACACAAGTGTGCCTCTCACTCAAGTTGGGACACCCACATCCTTGTTCGCACAGAGGCTTGCTCTCAGCTACGTGAGAATTACAGAATTGCTCTCACTAGCCTATTACAATGTTATCTCAGTAATGGCTTCAAGTATATATGAAGTTCTGTAAGATACCTTTGAAGCTGAGGGAGCTATAAAACATCCATGAATCATTCCCTCATGGTGAAATTTTAGTCATTAATGTCACAATTCACAATAAATGTCTGAGCAGAAAACCAGTCAGTCACTTTGAACTTGAGAGTCCATAACTCATCACCTGTCCCTTTGGTCTGTAAAGTGGACACATATACTGCTTTTAGAATCCATACATGTTCTAATATCATTCTAAAGTCAATAATTTATGTGAGCCTTAGATGTCATAAATCTAGAAGATCTTCCATAAGTCTTTCCTAACAAATTTATTAGTAATTTTTGCTAATTACTGTCATTATAAGGTTATTTGGCATTTATATGAAACATATGCTGGCGGGAATAGGAGAGAAAACCCTCCACCAAGCTAGGACCATCTAAGGCTGCATTTTTGTGAATTTCAGACTAGATAAAAATGGGGAAGCATTTTTAATTTACAACATTATGAAAACCTGTAAGCGTTGACACTTGTGATTCCTGGCCATTCGCTGGAAGGAGTTCTGGACATGCATGTTCCTACTTGGTGCCATGGAGATGGGACGTTCACACGGTGGAGAACGGCTCCCACACTCACCCTCGGTAACCCCCGCAAAGCTAGTCCGTCACCCAAACCGGACTGTTAGAAACTACTGGGTAGTTTCAGCTCCTTGATTTTGAATTTCAAAGCACTTAATACCATACTCCAAATTCTACCTTGTACTCTCTAGTATGATCCAGAATAATGAGGAAAATGGGAATTTCATTCTTTTAGAAATTCTCTGAAAAAAAAATCAGTAAAATAATTTGATCAGCTAATTATATCTTTCATTAATATGCTGTCTAGACTTCCAATTTTAGAATTTACAAAGCAGTATAAGTGAATATTGTCTTTGATTATTAAAACAACCATTTAATCCAAGTAAGAGCCATCATCAACATTTTTAAAATGAGAGCAAAGTGTCTGGAACTGACTTGCAGAAGTTACTTCTGACTTCCACCCCAATTTTGCTGTATTTCCTTTATCGTATATGTTCACCCAACTCATCTCCACAACAGTAACAACAAGAAAAACAATACATTGAGATAATTAGCATTATTGCAAACATTCCCACCAATGACCAATTTTAATGGGAAACCACTCCTGATGAATAAGATTATCTCAATATAGCTACTATTCCCTTGTATAACAATGGCTTAAATTATATGAAATCCTGGGACTATTCAAAACCCTTCCTCAAAGTCTACTTTCACTTTAAGATGTAACAAGAAAATGATTTTGACTCTCTTAAAAAAAATGGCCTAAATGGCAGTCTTAACTCAAAATAGCCACCAGAATTATATAACCAACCAAATGTATTTCCTTTTCACACTAAGACAGGAATCCTCTCATGAAATCTAAAGTGCATACATCAGCAAGACAAAAAGGGAAGTCAAAGTAGGTCTTTCTCAGTCACTACCCAGTACAGTTGAAAGATTCTAATTTTATTTATTCTTGAGCTTTCATAAGTGATAATGTCTTACAAAACTCACTTTCTCTGACAACTTCTGATATATTTCAAAGACTGTGCTTTGCCCAATGAAATATGAATCAACTGCTACTTTTAACATCAAGCAAGCATACTTTTGTTTCCCAAAATATTTCAAATTAATGAAAAATAGTTTTGCCGTTATACCTAACTAAAGTGAAAGAGTGATTTGTCAGAACTGACACACACACACACAAAAGCACACATTTTCCCCCAATGATTAGTTAGTATAACCAACATTTCCTTGGAGATGAGATCAATTTCACCTCATTGTTAATAACAACAAAATACTGTTGGGCAGCAGAGTACCATTTGCCAGTTACATCATGTCTCATTACACTTCTCTTGTTTTAAACAGGTGCACACAGTATGTAAGGCCAACCAGGTGACCAGTTCAATGGAGATCATTACCAGATAATTAAAGTAACACGTGCTTATTATGAAACACTATGATAGTTGAGCCAGAATTAGAGTTGAAACCAGAATTACATCATAAATTGTATGTCCAACATCGACAAACTAGCGATATTCTCAATTTTCACACTAGTAGCACACAATGAGTCCACCATGGCAGTAGTCATAATGTATGTCTGCATGCACCACAAAGGGAAAGTCTGAGACATTTATCCAGACACTTCAGAGAAATGTAAGGCTGAACGCATTCTGTCCTATATTTTGCCTCAATTCCTCACTTGGTATATTTTGGGCAGAAATAATACATAATAGCATTCGTAGTACTTCCAATATTTGGAAAGGCAGTAAGCACACTCAAGGGCCAAAAGTTGGACTCTGCTGAGATTTTTCATATTTTAAAATAGTAGAAACTCATCTACTGATGGGCATATGGACACAGTCCATGAGCCCATCAGGATATGAGTGGATTAAAAAGCTGTGGTGCATTTGCACAATGGAATACTACACACGGCCATAAAACAGAAGGACTCCTGACCTTCGTGACAGCATGGCTGGACCTGGAGAGCATTCTGCTAAGTGAAATAGGCCAGTCAGAGAAAGACAAATACCATGTGATCTCACTTGTATGTGGAATGTAGTAAACAAAATAGACTGACAGACAAAATGAAACCAGAGGCATGGATACATGGAACAGACTGACAGCTGTCTGAAGGGAGGGGCATTGGGGACAGGAAGCGATTAGCCGAAGAACACATACGGGTGTGTGCATAGCCCATGGACACAGGTAACAGCGCCTCGAAGGGAGCAGGAGTTGGGTGGAGGGGGGCAAAGGAGAAGGAACCAGGGACATCTGTAATAGCGTCAACAATAAAATTTTTTAAATAAAATAAAATTAATTCAGTTAAATAGTAAAAATTTTCATGCTAACAATTTACATTTCTATAAAGTTATAGTTTCAAAGCATGTATAACAATTACATCTTATTAAGCCTCAAAAGAATTCTGTGAGACTACGCAAAAATTATGATCATTCTCTTCAATAAATGAGGACCTTGATTGGTTTTACCCATGATTTCTAAATTCCTTTGAAATATTTCCCAGACCTATCCACTTGCAAGGACATCCATACACTTTCAAACTGGGTTTTCTTTTTTAATTTTTTAAAATTTTGTTATTGTTCAAATACATTTGTCTCCCTTTCCCCGCCACCACTCTCCCCTGCCCCACCACGCCCTCCGCGCCCCCCTCCATCCTTCCCCACTTTGGCTTTGTCCATGGGTCCTTTATATGTGTGCCTTGACTTGACCCTTCCCCTTCTTTTTCCGTTACCCCCTCCCTCCCTCTTTGGTGGTACAGCGGTGAGCCTGGCAGCCTTTCAAACTGGGTGTTCTACATGGCTGTGTTCAGCGTGCCTCCTCCGGAGCCTCTCTGCTACCCTCCACCACACTCTCAAAACACATCTTCTCTCCTTTGCTTTGTTTTCTATACCATAAGTACTTCTAATACTGAGTTCAAGACACTCCGCCATTTTGCTTATCTGTTTGTATTTTCACATGTTTGCTTTTCCTTCTGGGTTGAAATTCCCTTAATGGCATAATTTAATTCATTTAGCAAATATTCTTGTGCCCCCATTATTTTCCAGACATACTATGCTAGGAGCTGAAGATGCAAGAAACAGATGTGATCTCTGCCTTCCCGGAGTTAATACATAGCTGGAAAGGCACAGTATAAGAGACATTACAAAAGTAATGAATGTTACAAAGCAAAAGCCTGCAGGGCTATGCCAGCATTACAGGTGGAACTTACGTGCCCGGAGAGATGCTTAAGTTAAAGTCAGAGTCAAAGAAACAAAATGTGATGAATAAATCAGAGTGAGCCAAAGAAAATTCTAGGAAAAACTGGGCAACACATCTAAAGGCCTTAAAACAGTGAATATGACAAACATAAAGAGGTGTAGCATCATTAAAGAAAATAACTAGCAAGTTGTTTCCCAGGCGGAAGTAGAACTCAGGTTTCCAAGGGCCTTGAATTTTTACATTTGTCCTAATGGTCATAAAGAGACACAGAAATATTTGCAGCAGGTGGATAGCATGATAATAATACTTACTCTTCAAAAATATGACTTCGGAGGCCCTTGGAAGGCAAGCAGAGGTGAGTTTTCAAATCTAGTAATGAATCTATTATAATAATGTAAATGAGAAATGACGTAAATTGCCTCGGACTAGGATGGTGGCAGAGAGAACTGAAGAGAACTAGAACTGATCTCACATTCAAGAAGTGGAGCCAGTGAGACTCGGCGGAGGGTCGGGGAGGGTAGAGGGAGTGGAGTGTATGGGTCACTAAAGATTTGGCTTTTGATCATGGGCACACAATACAATAGCCAGATGATGAATCACAAAACTGGTCACTGGAAAGCTATGAAATCTTATTAACCGATCACCCCAGTAAATGTAATTTAAAAAAAGAAAGAGAAGAAGTCAAAGATACCTCTTAAATTTCTGACTTTAGCCACAGGATATATGAGAGAAGGGGCAGAGAGGGGTAAGTGGACACAATGAGCTCGAGAGCTCCAGAGAGACCTTTCTAGGGCTATCACACCACCGTGGATATTTAGAGGCACGAGGTTCCATGATTTTGAAACCTGGAATACAAGTCTGGTTGTTTTCAACATATAGCCACCAAGTACATAAAAACATGCAAAACAAGAATAGACACTGGACCTACAATAAGGCATTAAGGAAGCTTAATCATTTAATGTAAAAATAGTGGCTTGAGCATTTCTAATTTGGTCTTATTATTTTGGCATTAAACTGAGATTTCCATGTGAAAAGCATCAGGGTTATATGGACGTGCTTCAGGGAACTGACCAAGGAACATTCATAAAATGATGTGTCTTACTTCTCTCACACACGTGTGCACCCACACGCAGCTTAATAATCTCATCCTAATTGTCTTGACTTAACCGTTCATGTCTGAACAGAACTCACCGCGTGGTGCCTTAGAACTTCAGGGTTAAAAAGCATGCAGCATAATACCAAGAACAATGATCTCAGAATAAAAGGGATTGCTTAACAAACTCTTTGTTTAACCTGAGGAGAAAGCATAGGTAAGGAGACTTCATTTTCATCTATATGAATATGTGCAGTCTCTATTTTATCTAGACCTCAATAGTCAAGCAATTAGGTGATTTAAAAAGAGCATAAATGAACAATTTCAAAGGAGACAACTTTGGCATTTTAGAACCCTGAAGTAACATAACCAATAGAGGACACCTAGTGGTCTTTAGCAGAATCAATATTATCTGGCCGAAAATACACACACACACATACACATACACACACACACACACACACACACACACACACACACACGTCACAATAGGCATACATCAGTTTAAGTATTTCAAGTAAGTTCCATGTATCTCCTTTCATTTAGACTTCAGAACTGTTCCACTAAGTTTTAGTCATAAATAACTCACTTTAAGTGCTTCTCTCTAGATTAAATAGAAAACACAAGGCACGATTTTAATAAACACACATAAATACTAACTTCTAGTATAGGATCCAATTCACACTGCCACAGTTTTGGTGGAGAGAAGTAAAATCTCAAATATAAGTACCAGTAATAATATAATTATATAAATATTAGATTAATTTATTATTAATTATAGCAAATACAATCGACATCTAAACTATAAAGTGTTATAAGACAGACTTTGCATATGGCCTGTTCATATTTTATTATTTGATACAAACATTTCAAGGCCGAGAATACTTGGCAAAGAGAAAGGTCCCTTTAGAAGTCTCAAAAAAGTGCTGTGCTTGACGCTAGCTCTGCATAAGAAACACAAATAAGAGAGAGCTCTCTCCTGTCTGGCGTCAGTAGCGCCATCCTCAGTGGTCTCCAATCCACTTCATCGCCGCATGCTAAGGCGTAAGGGCCCTGCCTACAACGCCTGGATGACACCTTCCTGAGCAAGTCAGCGCCCGTCAGCACAAACTCCTGCCTAACCTGCAAGCGTGCTCCCTGACTCCCAGGTCTGGAGGTCCGAGCTCGCGTGCTGCGCAGCGCGTCCTTCCTGTGTCATTCGGACGCACTCGTTGGCACCGGTTTCGCCCAGGTACGGAGTCCAGGCGCCAGTGCCAGAGCTCCCTCACGTACCTCTGAAGCGTTCTCTCGCACAAGAATAGATAGATGCATAAGTACATAAATAAAAACATAAATACATAAACACCACCCCTCCCCCGACACAAAACGATCCTGCTGTTCACTCCCGTCTTTATACCACCACTTCCCACACCATCTGCAATTCTTTGCTCCCGTGCCTGTGTTTCTGCAAAGCTGGGGTCTGCTTTGTATTCTCATCTGCAAATAGGAGCCACTTAGTAAATGCTTAGGAGTGAAGAACAGATCTTCCCTTGCAACTACTTAATGGATTTAGAACAGGGAGGACTGCCAGGTAGTTGGGGGCTAGGCAGACTCCGAGAACCCATTGTGTTTACAACTCCGTACTAGTTAGTGCACAAGGCGATGCAATGGCCAAAGTCGACACTGACTCTTCCACGTAGACATCTGTGTCCACGAACAGAGAAAAGAGGGCATGGAAGCAGGCACCAGCAACCAAGCCGTCAGCAAGAACAAGTGCCAGTAGAGCCAGCAGAATTGTTCAGAGTGAAGGTGTCAAGGAGATAGGATGTTTTCTGGAACAGCCACAAATCTGAGGTGCGGCACATGTAGGATTAGAGAGACAGGAAGAACCATTTTCTGCGAAAAGCCTTGTGAAACTAAGAAAACCAACAGAAAAGGGGCGTTGGGTGCAAATAGGAAGTGATCTTGGTGAGGCCAGACGGCATGTTGGAGAGCCTGGGAGGCGCAGCCAGCACGCGCACACGGACGCGCGGTGACGCAGGGCCTCCGCGCCCTGGCTGAGCGCGGCCACAGGAAGCACCGTTGCTGGCCGCTGGCGAGCCGCGCCTCCAGATCGGTGCAAGGACTCACGGTAGGTGCCGCCTAATGAGAGACAGGCAATTTATAGCAAGAGTCCACTTCTCCTCTAAACCAACAGAATGTTAAAATTAACCAAACACAGAAACTGCAATCCGAATTAGCTCCCTGTGGAATAAATTTCCTTCTTAATGCTCCGTTGTTAAGCATAATTTGTTGATAAATCTGTCTCTAAGCCGGCATAAAAATCTACTATTGATTGCTGCAAGAGCATCACAATGTCCCAGACGCATTATTCACCTGAAACTGCTGCACACACACACGAATCTCAGAACCACAGGCCCTCTTCCTTGCCACAGAATGGATTAGGTCGTTGTGATAGGTCTAAAACCTATATAAGGAAGGTTGAGGGGATAAAAAAAAAAAATTACAGGTCTGTGTTCTAAAGCCATAGTTACTATATAAGCATCATGCATTCCCACTTTTTTTTTTCCACATTGCCCATGGCACCGAATCCTACAAATAGATAACTGATACAGAGTAGTATTTCTCTTCTCAGTTACTATTTCCTAAATATCTAATACCATCTTTTGCCATGTATAATGCACACCCACGGTTTTGGCCCAAACTTTCAGGAAAAAGTATCTTTCGTTTTAATTTTTTAATTTGATTTTTTATTTATTTATATTTAGATACTTGTTTTGTATAATAAAGGAATTTTAGCATTTATTTTTGAACGTATGATGGTACAAGAATTTTTATGTAACAAAAAATTACAAAACACAAGAACAGATACAAAGTATTTCAGGCACTACCCATGTATAATGCGCATCCTTATTTTTCCCCTCAAAAACGTGGGCCAAAAAAGTGCACATTATACATGGCAAAAGATGGTAATTTTAAAGATCATCCCCCTTGGATTAAAAAACAACAACAACAACAATTAGGATAGGCAGCATTCAAGGTTCATAGGGTTCTTCACCTTTATTAACTGAATAATCTCCCCTTTTCTAAGCTCTTAATCTTCCTTTATCTCTTCCGCGGCTTGTGATGGTAAAAAATTATTAATAACATCCCATTTAATTTCCAAGGATTTCCTCCCCGTATGTCTCTTTTAGGAGGATCAGGGCAATTAGTTCCTCCTGTTAGGGTCACTGACTTGACTTGAAATACGACAATAAAAACAATGCTGAATGAAAGAAAGGATTAAAAAACAACAACAACTACAATCGTGGGAAAGATGTACTCAGTTTTCCAGAGATGAGGGGCAAAGGCACTTTCTGGCCTGATGCATCTCAGTGATCGCCCCAGGGTTTCACCTCCCCCGCCCTGTGTGTACCGTTGGGGTATGAAACTTGACACCAGAAACACGGAGCTGACTCTGTTTTTCGCATCTTACAGCCATTGATCTCCTAACGGTCTCCGGGAAACAACTTCTCCCCGGACTCTTAACGCCGAGTGTTTCATAACTACTTTGGCCAGGTCAGCTCTTCCTCATGTATTAGCCCCAATATTCAACTTTAGTAATGGCAGTAACAGAAGGGCTTGGTTTTAAAATTTCTCTCTTTCATTCACAATATTTCTCTCATTTATCTGGCTTTGGCGCTTCTTGTTGTTTTTCAGCTGAACTAATTCAGACCGGAAAAAAAATATATATATATATATATATATATATGTCTCGTCGGCGATGAAAGCAGTTCCCCATAGCAGGCAGCTGCTTTCCTTGGAAGCGACTCACGTAGAGCGGGAGCAGCTTCCAGGCTTCACACCTCACGTCCGCAGAGCTGCTGAATCCAGCGCCGGCCGGCCGGGTAGGAACACCCCCCACAGCGCACGGCGTGTGGGTGAGCGCCCACGCGCCTGGGCGGCCTTCTCCCAAACACGCCCGGAGCCGCCGCTGCGCTCTGTGTGCTGCTGTGTCTCTGCTCCTAAACGCGCGCTTGCGCCCTTTCCAAACCTTGGCTTCCTTTGTGCTTTGGGTTTGAATCATGTAGGTGATGAAATAATGAATCTGCCTTAAATTCTGGATTAAATATTACTGTTTCTTCCCTGTTTAACAGTGTTACTAACAGACATTAAATATCCATGCTATATGTGATATTATAGGAGGGTATCGTATAATCAGGAACTCATCCTTCACTTCGATGAGCTTATGGTTCATTTATTATCAAGGTCATTTATTTATAAGAAAGACCTTGCCAACTCACAACTCTGGCCGGAGGGTGTTGCGTTACCAAGTGCCTGCAAGCGCATATTGAATTGCACTTTACAGTCGCAGTGGCAGCGAGCTGATGCTCCTGAATTATTGTATCATGGCATCTTTAAAACACCATCGCGGCACCCAGATCTGGGTGTCCATGACCGCTGCTGGGACCAGAGGACATCACTGTGAAGGAGTGTCCTCCTGCTCGTGCACATGGCCTGCCACTTTATCGGATAGGATGCCATCTGTTCATCCTGATGCTGTTCTCTGGGGTAACTGGGTTAAAACTACAAGATACTGAAGACAGCCACGTGGCCTCCTGCCTGTTTAATGGACTGGCTGTTTATGTCAGTGACTTTTCATTTCACAGGCCCGTCATTAAAATTTTGTGTGTGTGACCAGCGACCAGGTTTTAAGTGGTACATACTCATCTACAATCGTTATTCGATAGATACGATCATTGAATGTTAAGGCATTTCTCATTAAGAGTGTATGTCATTGTTTTGTGGTTCAGGGCATTGCCTGCAGAGTTAAGCTGCCAAGGTTAGAAGCCCAGCTCCATCTACTACCACCTCGGGGAATCTGAGCAAGTCACGAGAGTTACTGGGAAGGTTTAACGAACTAACCCAAGTGTAGAGCCAAATATATGACTTGACATATAATAATACCTCAACATACATTAGTTATTATTATCAGTAATACCCTTGGTTTGATATTAATCTCAAATTGGTACAATGAAGTTTGAGAACCAAACATTTCTTACACTTTATAGGGAATGTGCTATCTAGACACATTACAAGATGAATCCAATCTCTCAAATGTGCTTCATTCGATTTTAAATATCACCCACATCTATATTTTAACAGTGATCCATTTTTAAGCCTTTTCAGCAATGTCTCATGCAGTGTTTATTGCTGTATGTCATTTCCTGAAATGCTGTGAACCAAAATGCCATTGACAAGCACACAACACGCTGCCACACCCTCACAGAAAGCGGAGCTGATGCTCACAGAAGTCCCATTTTATGACTTGCTTAAACCTAAATTCCAAATCATCATTCATCCTCAAAATGCTAAAAATAATTTCTGCAACGAGTGCTGAGACAATGAATCCGTAGCAGGTATATTGTTTTCGTTACTACAGGCTGAGCGAGCTCAAAGGCTTTCAACCCTCATTTTCACGCCGACAATAAAATTCAGGTGATAATTCATTTAAAAAGGAAAGGTAAACTTAGATGGCAGAGAAAGTCAAAAAGGTTAGCATGCAGACTCTGGAAACAGGGAATGAAAGCTCCTTCACTTGGTGATGTGCATATAGGTTAGGTTTTTGGAAACTCCCGCAGGCTGAGTGAGCCCGTTCAGGTCCCAACAACCATCTAAGAATGATCGTCACTCTATTCTGCAAACTGTTGGCCACACTCTCTACATTTATCCACCATAGGATCTGTGTTTTTTATGTAATAATTTGCCTCCTGGGTATGCTGTTTTCCAGTTTTATGAAATGAGTTAATGGAGAGAAACAATCATAAATAATTTATACGCAAAGCATAACAAAGAGCAAAATTATTACCCTAAAATCAGTCTTAACATCTACAACTTAGAAACATTCAAAAGTGCTTTTTAAACACAAATTCTCTGAAAATTCAATATGAGAGGATATACAGGTTATCTCATAGAGTTAACAATCCAAACTAGATTAGCAAATAGACCCTCCTCATCGTTCTCAAAGATGGTACTTGATGTACTCATAGCAGATAAAAACCAGCCACCTATGGATGGAAGAGGGGTTACACTGATTAGGATAAAAATTTTTTTTTTATTAAAGTGGATTTGTTAAGGAAACACTAAACTGATATAAAACAACAGTTTTAAAATCACTAATTTTTTTCTGTGGATTCAAATCTAGCATTTGACTATATCTTTTTTGAAGACACACATATCAATTATGTGCCAAAAATAAAAAATTTTCTCCTTGAATGTCATAAAACTCAGACATAACATAGGTGTTCATTTTTAAACAGTTATAGTTTTTAAAAATCATAATACAGTGGCATTAAAAAAGTAAAATATGTCTTACCTCTTCCCACTGATGTATGTATCTTATTAGTCTTGAAAGTCGTAATAAACGCAAGAGACTGAGAATTTTTGTAAACCTCACAATGCGAAGTGCCCTGGCCGTCTTGTAAACTTCGGAGTCCATTCCTTTTTCTACAATGAGAAAGATATAATCCACTGGGATGGATGAGATGAAGTCAACCACGAACCAGCTTTTTAAATAATTCATCTTGATCACTTTAGGGTCCAGGATGATTTCAGAACTGTCCTCATTGACAGTCCCAGTCCTGAAGTTCATGATCAGGTCCAAGAGGAACACTGTGTCTGACGCCACATTGAAGATAATCCACGGCGTGGTCGTCTGTTCTGTGAAGAACGTGATGCCAACAGGTATGATGACCAGATTTCCAACCATCATTATAAGCATTATTAAATCCCAATAAAACCTACAAGAAATTTTAAAAATCAGATTTTAAGATGCAGACCATTAACCAGACCATTCTTCCCCCCCACCATAAAAAATATATACTGATTCACAGTTAAATAAATGAGTAAAAGAACAAAGTGTTGGTTTTAAAAATAAGGTAACTCATTCCTTCAATGGAAACAAATTTAAATCCAAGTCAACATATTCCTAAAGCAAGGTAATGTGATGATAGAATTCTAAAAATTATTTGATGTCAAGTGTTATTGAAATAAATTCAAAACACCCATAACCCCTTTTATCTGGTGAAGAAGTAAAAAACATCCTCCCCTATAGGCTGCATGGGAGTCTGGGAGAAATGTAAGACCAGGATATTTACCTTAAAAAAAAACCAAAAACCATGCTTTTAGAAAGATTCTTTAAAAGTGCTTTGAAGTACTTTATATCAAATTATCAATCATAGATTAGAATAAACAGTAACAAATAGGGTACAGGAAAAATACTGGTGCTGCACATTTATGTCTAGGAGCTTATGTCAAACATGGATTCTAGAATAGCCCATAGCTTCACGGTACTCCAAATATTTTGGTTTTGTTCTTCTTTTAGTTTGAAATAGGAAAACTAATTTTTTTTTCTGAGTCTAAAAATAATTGAAGAGAGACTCTACTGTAGATTTGAAACTAGAACTTATGATTACTAACTACCTTTAGAAACATTCTTATCTCACCTTGCATTAAAATTGGGAGAAAACCAGGAACTTCCAGGTTAGTCCAAGTTAATATATTATAACTCAGTTCTTCAGAGGTGATTATGTTATTTTCATTTGGATTCTTTCAAAGTCTATTGACACGGTAAATAGACTATTTATACTTGTGACAATATCTGTTATAACATTGAGGAAACAAATTCACTCCTACAACTCTGTAACGACCGAAAGTCTGAAAACATGAGTTATTGTAATCCTGGTTATGTGTCCTCTTTTGGAAGTTTCGTTGCAAAAATGACACAAACTTTGATGACATAAATTTCTGTTAACCAAGATATTTTTATTTAACATGAATTGTCCCACCCAGATTATTTGGGCTACATTTTGGTAAGGAACACATTTGCATAAACCTATCAGAGTCACTATCATCCCTAAATATGAATGGCTCCTGGGATAAAAGTAATAGTATATCAAAGAACTATAAAAGGCACTCTCTCCCCTTGTCTCCATCCCTCCCCAAGATTAGATAAAAGATAGATATGTGTCATTTTGAAGCTTTCACCAGTTTTCCCATCAAAACATGTCTATGCATTTACGGGAAAGTATACAGAAGCCCATGTCAATCGTACACCATGCACTGGTGATCTCAATGCAACTTTCCTTTTTCTTCTCTCAATGGACATATACAAAATGTGCCACTTAATACACTAAGGACAAAGGACAGATGTAGGCAAGAAGCAGTACTATAACAGCTATTTCACGAAGAAGTGACCTCATTGAACTCCAGAGTGAAAGCGCATGTGCTCGGAGCGCCTGCGCCCTGTGCGTGCTCTTACCAGTCTCTTCCGCGGGCTGCTCTCCCTGCCCTCCCCCGAGCCGGCTGGTCCCTGGGTGTCATGCATAGCCCTTCCATCTCCCACTCCACACAGGCTCTATGGGCAA
Organism: Pteronotus mesoamericanus; assembly: GCF_021234165.1. NCBI lineage: Eukaryota > Metazoa > Chordata > Mammalia > Chiroptera > Mormoopidae > Pteronotus > Pteronotus mesoamericanus. The sequence goes on from NW_026555123.1 coordinate 1,557,755, forward strand.
CACCACACACGCACCCACGTCCTCTAGGAATGATCTGTGACTGATGGCTCTGGAAGCTCTACCTCCAGTCCATTCCTGCGTTAAGCCCCCTAATCCTCAGCACCAGTGGTCCATTAAGCCCACCTCTTGCACTTCTCGACAGCAAGGCCCGGCTCCACTCCTCAGAAGTTCCCTGTCCAGGCAAAGAACAACTCTCTACCTGATGAGCACGCCAGAAACCTTGGGGCCAGCCGCCGTGACGCCTGGCCCTAAAGCCACTCGGTCTCCTAGTCAGTCAGTCACCGCGCCTGCTGGGTTCTTGCCCTTGTGATCCCCACTACAGCTGTCTCCATCCGGAATCTGGAGACAAGTTATTCAGCTTCTCGAATGTTAGATTTTCTCAGCTGTGAAGTGAATATCATTATAGAAACTAATGTGCAGAGTTTTATAAATTAAATAATATATACAAATCACAGATCCTAGCATACAGTGAACTGTGGACACAATGTTGGTGGCTTACTTAGTATTTTACCTTTCTTTACTGAAAAAAAAAAAATCCATTTTCATGGGGAGCAACCAGGAGCCCATTGAAAACCGCTCACTTTTATAGACATCTTTGTATTTCTATCATTAAAAGAGAAGCTATTTTTTAAAGAAATATATTCTGTGCTTCTTAGTCAATAGAAATTAAAAGGATAAAGTGCCATGCACTCTTTATTATTGCAATAAGGTTTATCATACCATAGCTTTTTATTGCTGGTATTTAATGTGGTCTGAAGCCATTAGATATATTGATATCAATATGAAGCTCTATTAGTCCTTATCATTTCCTTTTAAAGTATCATTAACTGTATTTTACAGACATAAACACAGGTATTGTTATAAACTTTGCATAACACAACACTTTAGTTAACATAAATTCATTCTCTGCTAGTCTAGATACCATGTGAACTTACCTATAAGTGGAAACTAATGAACAAAACACACAAATGAGCAAAATAGAACCAGAGACGTGGAAATAAAGAAGAAACTGACAGTGACCAGAGGGGAGGGGGGAGAAGAGGGATAAAGGGGGGAAAGAAGGGGAAGGGTCTAGTCAAGGACCAGGTATAAGGGACCCGCAGACACGGACAACAGGGTGGGGACTGACTGAGGGAGCAGGGGTGGACGGGGGAGGGGAGAGCAAGGGGGAAAAATTGGGACAACTGTAGTTGAACAACAATGAAAAGAAAATAGAAAAACACAGTTATCACTCACTCTGGAAGTGTGATGTAACTCCTGTTCTTTAAACAACGTCTGTGTCTCCAAACACTGGCCTCGTGGGACGCTCTTGCCTGCCTGACCACTCGTTTCTCTTCTTTATTGCCCTTTGGACACTCACGCTCTCCCTCTTATCTTCCAATTTCTATCTCTTACTCATTTTATTACAGCACTGCCTTTCCTATCTATTTCCTCTTCCCATTCCTGCTGTTATCTCACTAGTCAGGGCAGAGCTATCGATCTCTCGCCGAGAATATTTCAAGAGTCTCCTGTCCGTGGTATCTGATCGGTGCTGCTCACCAGTCCCGGGGCAGCCTAACCCGTCACTTACCAGGTCAAAAACCATCCAGGATCCTTTCAATTTTATTAAAAAAGTCATCCCGGTGGTCAAAGAACTCCTGAATGTAGCCTCCCCTCCTTCCCAGCCACTGCTTTCACTTTACGGCAGGCACCTCATACGTCAAGCAAGAGAGCGCCTGCCATGCACGCCTGGGTCCATATACCAGTTACTTCCCTTCTCCCTGTGCCTTTTCCTATTTGCATCGCTGTCCTTCAGATCACAGTCTGCTGAAGAGCTTCTTGGTTTTGGTTGTTGTTTTTTTTCAACCCCCAGAGCAACATACATTTTCCAGTATGCTTCTTATTTTATTATTTCTTTTGTTACTAATTATGTATCTTAGTTTCCTCCACCATGACCGGATTTAAGTTCACTGAAATTCAAAACCAGATCTTCTGTTTAACTTTTGCAGTGATGTAGACAGGATCTACAGTGGCCAATGCTAAGAAGATAAATTAATTGCAATTTTAATGGGAAGATACACTTTAGTGGGGATATTTAAAGAAATGCTTTCTAATAAGACAAAGAGCCATTGATGCAGTAAATAATTTCTTAATTTATCTTTTATCTCACCCTGAACTTTTACTCATTGAGGGTTTTCATGACACTGAATACAGTAAAACAAATTAAATAAGAAACCAGCTTAGGAATACATTCTTTAGTTAGACAGCCTGAAAACAAAACAGTTTTGGATCTGACCCTTGGTTTGATGTGTTACAAAATCCCTCTCCTTCTCCTCATCCTGCTCTGGAGAGGTGGTATTTATCAGTAAAAGACCTTGATTAGATTCTGAAGGCAAACTTAGGTTCAAATTCTAGTTCTCCTAGCTGCGTGGTTTAGGTCAAGGTATTTAACCGTCATGAACTTCAACTGTCTTCTACAGCTTTCTCTGCAGGAGGGGCGCAAGCTATGATGGGTGCAAAGTGTAGCAGAGAGAACCTGTTAGGAAGTCTCTTTGTAAAACCAGCAAAGCCGGAGCGCTGACCGGGAGACGAGGGAGAGCCTGGACAATGAGAGCCGGACGAGGAGCGAGACGGTCCTTTTTCCCTTCTACTGACAGTGAAGAGAGAGACAAAATAAAATAACCTTCCAATTACAGTTAATATACCGCTAATGACTATGACTTTAATTACTAACCAAATAATTGTCATAGACAAACTATTTTTATGTTAAGAATCCACTGTCCCCTATCAGTTTTCAGGAGGGACAAAGTGGCATTGTAAAGATTGGGCCATGGTGTTACACCGTGAAGAATTCAAATTCCGTCTACTCATATTGCTCTACAGCCTCGGGTAAGTGGAGGCAGCCCCTTTCCCCTAATGCAAGTTCCGCTCTGTCCCTCCAGTTCCCCTTCCGCCTACGATACCTGCTCCAGGTGAAATTAATTGCCTGATGTCAGACATTTCTAATCTGAAGCCTTAAAGAGATTTAAACAGTTGCCATAGTTCGCTACTGGAGGCACTTGTCTTTAAATCTTTCTCCCTAAATATTGAATGAAAGGTCCAATTCTCCCCTCCCTCTGGTGAAATAAATATTTGTCACTGAGTAGCCTGGAGGAAAGGGCTTCTGGTTAAAGCCCCGAAATGTGCCAGATTTATATGAGGCTCTTCTTTTACTCATGGCTGAAGTCAAATGATGAGACAAACCTGTCCCATCGCCAACCCCAAGATTCGCTCTGAAAAATTACACTCTTAATATCAACCATAAGTCAGGCCTCTGTTGGTAAACCCGCTTATTTATCAATATAAATAAACAAATAAATGTCTATCTGCATTTACTTTTTATAAAACACATAGTTCTTGCAATTAAGTTTCAAATGTTACTTAAAACTGATTCAATTTTCAGAAGTCCAATTAATAGTTATGTTATTATTAATTGTTAATAATTAGTAACAATAATTATGTTATTAATTATTAATAACTATTATGAAGCACATATCTCTTGAGAAAAAACATAAAGTGCCTTCTTTTAAATGCTGTGCCCTCTTCCTTGTACAGTCATCAACAATTCACCCTGCCTGGTCTCCGCTGCCAGTGCCTGAACTTGCATCTGCCCGGCTCTCAGAAATCCGTCCTCGCCTTAGAAACCTCACTACCTACACACAGAATCTTCGCTCTGCGGTTGACAGATGCCTTTCCCAGGCTGTGCAAAGCAGTTTTCTTGGTCACATCTATTATTTGGTCTAATGCCTTCATGTCTCTCAAGGATAAGTTCACTGTCAAGGACGGGTGGGGAATGACGATATCGGAAAACGCAGACGGTTCAAACATTGGCAGTTGAAAGTGAGACTATGCCAGCTTCCATGATAGAGTGAAACCTTGCTAACGTTTCCATTGTAGGAACGCTTAGTCTAATTTATGAATAAAACAAAGTTAAACCATAGTTGAAGACATTTAGGTGATTTCCAGTAACAATGTACCGAATGAGAACATGAGGTGGGTGGGAGGTATGTTGCGTTAGAGCTAATCTCATTTATAAAAGGAGCCAGTGGGACAGAAAGGTGGCCCACAGGCGGCTACTAAGACCTGCACCAAGCCCCCTCCTCTATAGTCGCACTTTTCCATTGTGCGCTAACCTTCCCCGGCCAAGAGGAAAGGCTTCCCACGGATCCCCCTTCCCTGGTTGGCAGTGTCTTACAATTTCATTCACCTTTCCTGCTAGAAACTCTCCCAAGTCTTTGGTTTCTATGATTCTGCATTTTCATCATCCATCTCTCATTCTCACGTACTAGCAGGAATTTATTTTCCTCAACCTTTACCTGACTCCTCTTGTCCTGCATTAAAGTAGGCATTTGTGACCATCTGACCAAACTTTTCATCCCTCTGTTCACTCTCTCTTTGGCCTCATCAACCCCTGCAGGCTGGACTAATATGTTAATGTAAATGGTTCTCATACCCGTCCTTGGCTGAGCCTCTGAGAGGGAGTTAGGCATTTCTAACTACATCCTGTGTCTCTAGCAGCCTCGGAACATCCCAATGGACCAGCCATCTTGACAGGCAAAATCCAAACCAATGACCCTCATGGCCTCAAAATAATTCTCCTGATATTTTTATGTTTTTTATTATAGTTTAACTGCTTTCTTTTTTCTTTCAGCCAGTCACTAGGCATGAGACTTGAAAATTGTTCCCAACGCGTCGGTGGGCCCAGCTGGGGCATGTGGCCCGTCTTATATTCCTTCTCACACAACAGCTTTCATAGTCAGCTTTCCATATTTGTTCCATCGCCATCATCCTCTCTGAGGTTCTTCCTGTATCCTACCCTGTGTACTGACTTTCCTGGTTCTACCTGCCCCAGCACATTTCTTCCTACTTAGGCGCACCTGGCCCCCCTATTGCTTGGAAAATGAAATGGAATCAGTCACCATCCTCTGCCGTGTGTCTGATTCTTTACCTTGAAGCTTATCATTTTACACATACATGGTTCTCAGCTAAATTTAAAAAAAAGACTTTTTGTTTACGAGCCTCATCTGTGTCATTGCCTAATAAACATCCGGGATTTCCTTCTCCTAAAGCTCAAACTCAGCCTTTACATTTCCTAATATTACGTCCTTGGGCAAGTACAATGCCCGTCCCCAGCCCCGTGGGGTTCATCTCCTCCCTGTTCCACACTCCAATCTCAATTTCTCTGTGTGGTTTCAAGCATTTTCAGACACTTGCTAGTGAACAGTGAGTGCCATAATTTAGTGCAGTAATAATTTGGTAAATAAGGGCCACTTAATAAACAATGTTCAGAAATACTGCTTTTGTGCTTCTTCCTAGCTGAACTATATGCCAATCTTCTTTTTATTTACACTGCTTTGCAAATAGTATACATACAGCCAATATCCCAACCATCAAATTTGTTTTTTTAAATTTAATTTATTTATTTTTAGAGAGAGGGGAAGGGAAGGAGAGAGGGAGAGAAACATCAGTGTATGATTGCCTCTCACATGCCCCCTACTGGGGACCTGGCCCACAACCCAGACATGTGCCCTGACTGGGAATCAAACCAAAGACCCTTTGGTTCCCAGGCTGGTGCTCAATCCACTAAGCTACACCAGCCGGGGCTCACATTTCAAATTCATCACATTTATGTTATTAAGGGTATATTACAATATTATAAGATTTTAATTAAAATATATATGATCATGTGTTCTTTTGGATGGTTTTGAAATTAAATAGATGTAAGCCCTCGCTACTTCTCCTTGCTCGTGGAATTATCACACGGAGGGTTATCAGCAGGGACAGGGTCGGAGAGGATGCGGGAAGAGGTACAGGGAATAAGAAGAATAAATGATAAGTACAAAATAGAGAGGGGGAGGTTAAGAACAGTATAGGAAATGGAGAAGCCAAAGAACTTATATGTACAACCCACGGACCTGAACTAAGCAGAGAGGGGGAACGCTGGCAGGAGGAGGGGTGCAGGGAGGAGGGGAATAAAGGGGAGAAAAAAATGGGACAACTGTGATAGCATAATCAATATGCTTAAAAAATAAACTATTCTAATTTTCTTGCTTTAGACAATGGAAGGATATCATTCGAATTTACTTCAAATGAAGGCCACAACTTTCACGCCGCTGAATCAAAACATGTTCACCCCTGTCATGCATGAAATATATTTCTCTAAGTCTACAGCTTGCATCAAAAGATATAGAATGGAGCAGAACTCCCGGAGGGTTAAGTAGGGCTATGCTGCAGGATTCTCTTTGTGATGACATATAGATTTTTCATAAAAAATAAAAATCCTTAATTTATAAAAGGTAAGTAGAAAATGTATAAAAGAGCTCCTAGTGTTTAAATTTAGACTTAAAAATTGGACTTGGAAAAAGTCCAGTTTAAAACTATTCCTTAGCTTCTCAGTATTTTTATTTGATTTACCGCTGAGTGACTTCCCAAAATTTTCTTCTCTAGTTGTGACTCTAAGAATTTTATTCCTCAAAGAAAAGCGAAAATCCGGTCAGCGTTCATGTCAGCCAACATGCGTTCCAGCACCATTCACTCCAGCATGAAAATCCAATCATTCGATGTCCATTTTTTAAACTGTTCCCAAGGACAGACTAAAAGAAAGTTGACGTTAGGCGATCTCCCTGATAGTCCCAGGGCACAGGCATTGAAGGCACCTTTATCTTGGAAGCTCCATTAAATGACTGTCAGTTGCTAGAGCTTTCTATTTGCTGCTATACTTTCATCCAACCAAGAAATTTAGAAAAGAGGGAAGACGACCGAATTCTTCCCTGTCTAAATACATAACTAATTTAAGATGTATCCAAGTTTGGAGATTTTAATTTCAGAACAATTCTTCCCTCGTTGCTACCGCTGCCTTTCCACCACATTGCTTGTTTTCATCATCTTTTATCTTTCCTGTCGCTTATAATGAAGGTCGCCTCCCCTTCGTTTCTTGTTACTCTGAAGATCTCAGCAAACCTGTATCCTCTGTTCATTCCCAATCTGCCAGTGCCGCGTGGATCATGTGCACTAGCGCTCTAGTTTGAAGGTGTCATGGAAGGTACAGAATCAACGTCCAAGCACATTACTGTGCCCGTGAGTCTGCAGAATGTCTGCATGTTAAGGGAGTTCTGGAATGTGTTAATGATCGTGACTTCTGTAGATAATAATTTACTTCATTGAATATGGAAACGGATGGTAGCCTCAGGGCAATAAAGAATAAGTAACGCTTATTAGATAATAGGCACTTTGTAAACATTTTCTCATTTAATACTCAAAACAATCAAAGAGGTAGGCAGCAGCATCTAAATTTAACAAGAGGAAAGGAACCCCATCCACCTAGGGACCTTTGTTAAATTCCTGCAGGCAGCAAGTAACCCATGGCCCACGCTCTTTCCCCGCTTCCACCCCTGAATGAACGACTGGAGGACTGAAAGCAGCAACTTTCCCACACGTAGGAGGGCAGCCTAACCACACTTTCACCAGTCACGGCCAGTCACCAAGGAAATGACAACGAAACTGTTTTCGCAACGGAAGCCCATGCCCTGCGACAGAGCCCAGGCGGCAGCTGCAGGTAGGACTCAGCGGCGGGCCTTTGGTCCTGCACCTTTCAACGTGGCAGACACTGAGGGTCGACCTGCCTTCCCCGAGAGCGAAGGTGACAGCTCACCTGCCCCAGCGCCCAGGCAGCACCACGGGTCTTCTAAACCAAGGAGCTACGCGGGTGGCTGTTCAAAGAGGATTTCTGAATTCTTCCTGCCTTGGCTGCAAACATATTATCTCACTAGTGTATAAACAAAAGGAATACTGTAAAGGAAAAAAAAAAAAAAAAAGGAAAAAACCCACATAGAGAGTAAGAGCAAAATTTAGTACCACATATTTTCTCAAAATAGTTACATTACAATCATTCCAGCAAATGTGCACTGGCTACCTTCTATGTATCAGGAATTGGTCTGTGCATTTGAAGAAATGCAAACGCAAATTATAGACCAATTCTGCCCTCAAGAACTTCCACCTTAATAGGAAAGGGAACACTCACACTTAAAACAGACAAGGAGAGACTTGAAGACGTAGTCATACATAGGAACCTGCAGGTACTCCGAGTTTCCAAAGGAGAGAAACAATTAGTCCTCTGTTTAAAGGAAGTACTATTATCGAAGAAGTCCAAAGAGATGGTTCGCTGGGAATTCTTGAGCTGGCACTTTGTTCAAAGCACAGACATGACCTTCTCGACATGTAAACACTGCGGCCTGGGATTGTCATTAGGCACACAAGGAAACAGACGCAGCCCCGTCCTCAGGAAAACAGGGCCCGGGGGGGACAAACAATCCAATAATGTTTTCTGACATGTTTTAAGTTCTGTGACAGACGAATGGAGAGATCAGTCCAGGGACACACAGAGAGAAGCCATCGATGACACCTTCCCTGGGGGAGCACGGGAGAGCGGGGCAGCATTTCACCGAGTCGGCGAGCTGACACTTAACGCACACATGACGAGGCCTTGACACGGTGCACACGGCACCACTGCACACGTTTGCTGAGCACCAGAACAACGCTAGGCTCCAGGCTGCCCCTGGGAACACCCAGAGAAAGTCACACAAGGCACGGAGAAAAAGGGACCAAATGCCATGCAGAGTGGAAAGGTCTGGCGTGTTTACTCCTCTAGTTAGTACTTTTGCGGTTATGATATTAAACAAATCCATAGCTACATCAAGTGTTTTCTCTACATATATTTTAAAACATTGTTTCCCCAATGAAAATGAAGGGTCATGATTTCAGACAGTTTAGAATGTGATCAAATAAAATCTCCATTAAAAAACGTCATGTTCTGCAAATACTTATAAATTCTATGGAGTATCATGTTATTTTCTCCACAATATTTTTAGAATAATCAATATCTACTCATTTAACAGTAGACAAAGTTAAAGATTATTCATGTCCATGGATTTTAGGTTGCACAAGGATAAATAGGAATACCATTTCCATTTAGTTTATGTTTTCTTCCTACAGTAATAATACTTAAAACTATTTCAGACTTGCGTTACATTGACGTGTTCCCCGACTGGCAGCTGTGTACTATCTGAGGAGATGAATGGGTGAAGTGTGAAGGAAGAAAGTGCTTCCTTCTGTTACAGAAGCCGATGTTCCCAGGTCTGTAACGAGTGTCAGGGGTGTGTGGACAAAATGCCATTTCCTGCAGAATATTTAAGGATCGAGGACCACGTTTCTCTAGTTGTCGGGGCCAGTACAGTGAGAAGTTGCACGTCACCTACAAATGAGTCAAATGACTATACACTGCAATTCACTGCAGCCCCTTCCAAGAAAAATGTGTGTTCTGCAAAGCTCTAACATCTTTCTTCACTTCCTTCTTTGTTCTGTGGCATTTAGTAAACCTTTTTGGGGGTTTTTTTGGCTTCAACAGAAAATATAGCCACAATAGCCTGTTGCTCAGCCAACAACTGAGTCCCATTAATAGGTGGAGATTAAATGCATGTGTATTTTTATATAGCCCAGTGACTTGCAGGAAATTTTAAAACCGATTACAAATTCACTCAGTTCTGTAAGAGGTTTTTGTGATTTGCTTGCTTCAGTTCATTTTTAAAAGATATGGCTTCCACCTTCAGAAAAGTGACAGTCAAGTGCTTGGTTTCTTCAACAGCTAAAAAAGCAAATAACAAAACAGAAAATGTGTAAAGAAATAAATCTCAGATTTTTCTTGGTCCCAGAGATACAATTGGGGAAAAAATGTAGGGTCTCAAGAACTGATCTCATATATGTGTCAAATATAGCAATTCTTGAAATAATTACTTTGTTGCATTTTGAGATTACTAACTCAATGGGAAAAAATAAATGAATAAATAAAGTCATTATTTCAAAACCCATATGGTATAATAGAATAACCTAAAAGATTAAAAACGAAATATCAACCTCTAGACTATGTTTATGAGAATGAAATCATGCCAAAACTGTAGGCAATTTAAAATGGATGTGTTTTAATTTACAATCCTCCCCAATCTCTCCAACCTCTCCTCACACTGATCCTCACCCTGATCCCAGAGCTTCAGACAGGCTAATCCAATTGCGTCTCCCGCATGTCCCCTCCTTGATCTCTTCTGCACCACCGCTCCCCGAGAGCACTCAGAATGCGCTTCACCCCATCCCCCTCTTCTTTACCTTCTCTTATTCAGGTGCACACGCAGCTCCTCTAGCACACGGCCCAGGGTCTCTGATCCACAGTCCGTCCTCTTTCTGCTCTGAGCTTTGGTGGCACATGGACCTCTGAATATTAGGCCTAACCCAGGTGCAAGCAGTGGCACCTCCAAAATATCTTTTTGGGTGGGACTGGGAAGGGGTGCCAATTGGTGATGCGGGAGAGGGACTGGGGAAGATTTCAAGTAAAACTGTTTTGTTAGCCGGAAGTCAGATTTTGCTTAGAGTTTTAATTTTTGGTCAATAAAAATAGTCAATGTGCCTTACACTACATATGAGGTTCCACGATACGTTTGGGTGGACATCACTCTCACAAGACATCTTTTGGTATTTGATGAAGGACAATGGCCACGTCTTGTCCTTCTACTGCATTTAAAGCAGCACTAGGCACATTGCAAGCCTTAGAGGAGTGTTCAGAGGCTGAAGGGAGAAATGAGCTGCAGACGTGGCCAGGTAATAACCAGGTACACTCCCGAAGTGCCTTGGCTTTTCCTTCATGCACACACGCACAACTGCTATACATTTTAAATGCACATGGACAATTTTTTTCAGGTCTATTTCTCCAACTACAATGCCTGTACCGTAGTTGCGGACTACGCGTATTTCTGCTTCCCATTATGTCCCCATTGTCAAACACAGTGCCTGCAACAAACTCTCTAGATAAAGAAATAAAGGCACAGTATCATAATCTCAGTCTGTAAGAATCTGTCAATTGAATCTTTTTCTGTTTGGGGCATCTAAAGATCATGAAAATGCGGTCAAGCTGGAAGACATCCAGACAAGAAGGGGGAAAAAATCATTAAAAACATGTAAAAATCTTAACTCGTGGGGAAAGACGTGAAAAGCTGACTATAGAAAATGTGTCTAGATTAAAACTCTGAAGAGATGTGAACAGATTCCACACATTCTTAAAAGTAAACAAGGACTTAGTTCAGCCAGCATAGTGAGAAGGTGGAGGAGAAACCGTGCCGTCCACACGGGCTGGTCCCACACACCCCCGTGGCTTCCAAGGACTGAGCCTCAAAGGTGCAGTGAGAATACTCAGAGACTTTTCAAATGTCATGGGCCCTGGGGTTACCTAACTGTGTGTCTTACGTCAGCCCCACGACTGTGTGGCCTACCACTGCCCTGAGACGCACGGCGTTCCCAGTGGGTGGGGAGCGTGACTCTCATAGTGCTTCCTGAAAAACAGATATCCCCTGGAAAACTGTTCCCCTTGTGCTCATTTGTCTTTTACTATTCCTCCTTTGAATAAAAATTATGTCAGCAGACCCCTTCACATTGAAAACTATTGTGTTTTCAAAAACCCCACAGAAAAAAATGATGCGTTAAGACATTTTACCTATTAGTACAGTGTCAACTGTACTATGGGCTCTGGAAAAATATTAGCAGAGACTGATGCTTTTAACAAACATATAACAGTAAACTGTAAAACATGCACAGGAGGACAATCACACCTCAGACCAATGTGGAAAGTTCTGCAGGTTATCAACCCAAACATTCTAAGATACTCTGATGTATAATTTGATGAAATTCTAGAAATAAATACAACCAATACTAGTGAAGTGAATCAATGGTACAGCTCTGCTTTGTCACCTTTCAACTTGGTTGTCAAACTACTATGATGCTCTAGGAGTTTGTTAGACAATAGCTATACAACAACGTTGGTATTTTCACAGTAATCATTCTCATTATATTTTCTCAACAGTTCTGTGAGACATACAAAATATTTCATTAGTTCTATGGTTACAAATGTGAAACCTGAATGAAACAATGGAATGGGACTCAGCCAAAATCACTTGGCTAGTTAGTGGTACCTGGGACTTGAGGCCAGGTTTTCTAGTAGCTAAACTAGAATTCTTTCCATTCTAATGCCATGCATTATATTTATTTTGGCTTGTATTTATTTGTATTTTTACACAGATACACAAATATTTTTATGCCATAGCCATAGCACAATTTTCCTTATATGTAGAAGAATGGCATGAATGAAAATAATTAGTATTAATTAACAAAACAGTCACAAATGCAAAATTATATATTTATCTCTGATTCCACTCCAAATATCTACTACAGAAAATGCATAAGTATCCTAGATGGTGGGCCCATAATTCGGACTAGATAATAACCCATTCGTTCAATTCCAGCCATTATGGATATTAACATACATTGAAGCATTCTATTGAATAATGGGAGTCTTACTTAATAAAGGTAAACCTGACCTTTTCTTTAATATTTTCCAATTTAATTGCTCTTTCTTTTAAAATTTTATAGAAAAATAATAGTCATGCATTTAAGCCAAAACAGTGGCCTGCCGTTACCATGTTTGTTACATGTGTGTTTGTTATTGACTGAATTTCTTGTTGTTAGGGAAAAAAATAAGTGTGATGAGTGGAACGGAAACTAATCAAGAAGGTGAGTGCTGAACCGCTGGTAGTCGGCATCGTCTAGACCACGCTTCCATGAGAGGACCCCTCACTTGGGGTCTGCACCTTCTCCTCACAAAAAGAGAACCTAAAAAGTGCCAACAATCTTCTCAAATCTAAGAATTTCATTCTGTAGAATTTTTGTATCAGAGCAAGAAGCTGAGAGAATGAAACAATTTTAAAGAAATTTAATATGAAACTAACTTGGGAAAGGCAGAGAAGAAGAGACAGTAAAGAACCTCGTGAAGGCAGCCTAGGTAAGATGTACGGTTTTCTGGTTTTCAGGAGAGGAAGTTGAGGGAGTCAAATAAAGCTCCCATGTCTTGTGCCAGAGAACTAGAAACTGATAATGTGAACATTTTGGGAATCGATGTGGGAAGATTACAGATTCAACTTTGGGGATAATGAGTTTAACATGCTTCACTTTCACATGACAGAAGGCAGTTGAAAGTGTAATATTCCAAAACTTAGAAGTCATGCCAGAGCCTGGGAAAACAAGGGTAGGAGTTGGTGTATAGATTTGAAAACTGAAACGAGGGGAACCCTAAGTCCTCTGAGGGAAAACTTGTAGACAGAGAGGGGCAAAGGGCCTAAGTGACAAGAATGAGCCAAGTCCACTCTTGGGCACCAGGAACATGAACCAGGAAATGAGGCTGCGATAGACGCCTCTGAGAGAAGACAGGGGCTTGGCAGGGTGAGTTTAGTTTTTCTAAAATGAAAATTGATTATTTCATAAGATTCGCTTTAGAAAGAAATGTCATTAGGCTAGATTTCAACATCCCAAGCCAAAAAGGGACAAGTCATCGTTCAATTATGTTCGTCAGCGTGAAATGCTATGTTTGAATAATGTACCTACATATAGTATTGGTAATGGCGTAACTTGCACTGCAATCCAACACAGTTTTACTTCAATAAAATTTTTGATCTTTTTACTTGGCAAGGCGTCATGACAAGTGCAAATAAGATGTATGAGATTGACAAAAATACAAGGATCAATTTGGACGGCAATTAATAGAACATGAACAAAAAACACTTTAGAAATTCAGGAGAGGAGAACTACAACAGTTAGCTCAGGAGGCTGGAGCAAGCGGCAGAAGGGGTTTTTGGCTGACCCAGAGATTCTGACAGGAGAAGATGATCTTGTGGCCAGAGAGAGCAATTGAGATGGGAAAGAAAATGCATGTGGAAAAGCCCAGAGGGAGAAGATACAAAGACTGTGGCTTCAGCATCTCACTTACTCCTGGCAGATGGCAGGTGCTCTAAATATATTTGTTGTACGATGAGTGATTAAATGAGCGAATTAGCACACAGGCCTTGGAAAGACCATGATTCCATTAGAACGCAGACTGCATCAAGGTGAACAGAGGTAGCTTTGGTTATTGATGATGTTGTTGTTTTCCGCCCACCCCCAAGAGTCAGCTAGAATCACTGTATTCACTGAAAACTTCAGCTCAAACTACAGAAACCTGACTTTAAAAATTAACTGAATTATTAAAAGTTGCTGCTGAGGATATTGGGCCTGAAAATATAATTTCTCACATGTGACACTCCACACATTTCAATAGCTATTGTATCAGCCAAATCTTGATTATGTGCACACTGATTATTTAAATTTTCCCAAAGCTCAAATGTCGTTTTCACATAAAATGTGTATAAAGACTGCCTTCCTCTTTATGTGTGTGGCTTAGTTCTTTATGCAACAAGAGGCTCAGAAGCAATGATGCTAGTTTAAGAATCATATGTATAGAAGTAAAATGAGTGGTAAAATGAGTGTAAATGACTGGATAATTGATCTTAATCATTGTTTAATTTTCCTAGGACAGCCAATAATTACTACCAAGCTCTGCAATGAACTCCTGAAAATTCAGATGAAGGCAAAATATGGAACACAGCATGTCTAGAAGGGGGAGAGACAGGGCTGATGAATTCCACCTGCGACAGGTAGGATTTGAACAGACAAAAATGAAAGAGGCAAAAGGAATAAGATATGGCAATAGGAACATGAGTGTGGAAGTGTTTGAGAGGCTGGGAAGAAACCAACCCCCGCAGGGCAGGAGAGTGAATTCTGGGAAGAAGCTGGAAATAGAGCAGAATAGATAGAGTGGATGGAGCGCCATTATAAGCAAATTTAAAAGTAGCCAAAATAAATTTGGAGTCAATATGGAATACAATAGGGAGGCTTGGAAATTCTTCAATAACTGAGTGGCCTAATGAAATACAACTTTTTTCCTCTTGGAAAATTGCTGTGAAAGCAACATCAATAATAAAGGAAAGCGGAAAGCAGGCTCAGTCAGGAGGTTCGGGTTGCACGAAGGGACGAGGAGGGTGTGACCTGGAGGGGGACAGTGGCAGTGGAGGAGGGTGGGGGGAGGTTCCCCTTCGTGACAATACCTGAGGCCGAAACGGAAGGACATGGGGGCAGGGGAGGTGACTCTAAGCTTTTCAACCGGAGACCTTAGAATAAGGGTGTCGAGGTGATGCCAGGCACCGAAGTGAGTGAGGAGGAAGACCTGGTTTTACGGCGCGGTTTGATTCGCTGTTGGGAAGCTGCTATGTTCGTTTTGAAGAGGCTCTAAGGACACCAGGGTAGACATGTGCTGTTTCAATTGGAAAAAAAAAAAAAAAGATGGGTTTAAGGAGCAGGGAGGCCGGGAGCCAGGAGTCAGGGTGTGGGTTTAGGAAGCGCATGAGTTGAGAGGATGAGTCGTGAGCATGAGGGAAACGGAATAAAGGTGAGTGGCTCAGAGAAAGCCCACGGTTAGAGAAGCACACGCACAAGCAGGGACCGGGCAGAAGAAACGATGCTGGAGACTTGCGACATATAATGATGGCGAATTAGATTTTGGAGCACAGAGAGGCGGCAGGGGTAGCACAGCAGTGGGAGAACAAATTGCAAGCTGTGTATTCCTTCACTGACTCAGGTAACAGTGTGGGTTTCTGTCCCTCTGTGATTAGGGTGAGGAGAAGGGTGTGTTTGCTTCCTGCTTTTCAAGACTAGGAGAAAACTGATCATGTTTTAAAGCTGATTATATGGAAACTGTTAATAAAAATTAATATGGAGAGGTTTTTTTTAAAAAAACATGGAAAAGTAATTGATCTTAGATAGGGGAAAAACAGGACATTAAACCAAAGGAGATAAATTTGCTTTTGCATCGTAGATGTGATATATTCAGTCAACAGAAACTGAAGAAAAAGCAGGAAAGGCAAATTTAGGAACACAAAGGTAAAAAAGACATAAAAACAAACAAACAAAAACATGTTTTATATTCAAAGTATACTTATTGAAGAGGGTTTTTTCCTGAAAAAAAATTAATCACAACATTCTAAATCCAACATATTACGTATATTTTTGAGTTAAATAATAGAAACTAGGAGAAAACTTTAATTCCTAGTGTAAGCCCCTGGCTTCTTTAAAATATTACTCCCAAAGAAGTTTATAAACACAGGAATGCATTTTATTTAAGGGGTATAAGTGCTAGTCCTCAAGGTGGAGGTTGCTAACAGGAAATCATTTCCCCTCAGACTATGACCCACTCGTGGGCCATGCACTTCAGCAGGAGAAGTCTGTTCAACCATTCGCCCCGGCACTTCTGAAATCCCAGGAAGACTCCATTTCCTGTGCAGTAACTTACAAACATCGATGTCTCTCAGGTTTTACCTACATCAAATGTAAGGTCCGTTACCTCGGGATTTTGTTACTGGGGAGAGCATCTCTTTTTTGTCAGAAAATGATTAATCCTCCTTTTAATGCATGCTTTTCTCAGGGATATAGGCAACACATATATTCAGACAATTTTACAGTGCAATAAATTACAATGTGTTTATCCATAATAAGGTCTCCTCCAAAATCAGTATTTATTGGAAAATAATGTTAAGTAAACAGCACATGACAAAATAGATGCAAACAAATATCCCAAATCTCGATTACTTTATAATAGTAGCTTATATATGGAGGATGAGGCAAAAGTAGGTTTACAGTTGGGAATACGTGAAACAGTTTTTTTCTTATATTACTATTTCTTAATTATTGTATTACTTTACATATGAACAACTGTATACCTACTTTTTCTCCACCCTGTATATTATCGACCCCATTTGGAACAAAAGAATTGAATTGTATCAGGTAATTAAAAACTGGTTAGGGACTAAGTTAAAATGTCTAACTAGAGTAAGTAGATTTATTTTGCTTGAAATTACCTGCTTTGGGTTTATTTGTTTAGAACAGAAGGTTGCCATATTAAGCAATTTAGAAATACAAATAATGTCATGAAAAAATACAGAAAAATTATATGCTAAAGACACAATTAATTTAATGAGGCCTGAGGCTTTTGCTATAATCTTTAAGTCTCTGGTTGCTAAAAGATTGTTCTGATTATCTTTAAAAAATAAAACTTGTTTCAGGATAATTTTAAATTTAGAGAAAACAACAAAGATAGTACAGAGTTCTCTTTACCCCAGGCCCAGTTTCCCCTATTTGTACATATTACATTATAACCAATGAACCAATTATTGATACATTATTATTATCTGAAGTCCATACGTTATTCAGATGTCCTTCCCCTCACCCCCCAAGGTCCTTTTCCTGTCCCAGGAGCCTATCCAGAATACCATATTACTGTTCAGCTCTCATGTCTCAGCCCCTGTTGGCTGTGATACTTTTTCAGACTGTTCTTGATTTTGATGACCTTGGCATTTTGTAGGAGTGAGGGTCAGGTATTATATAAATACCTTCTATCTACAAAATTTAGATGTGTCTGATGTTTTTCTTATGATTACACTGGGGTTATAGGTTTGGGAGAGGAAGACCCAGAAACAGAGGTCCCATCATGGCAAGAGTTCGTAACCAGCCACATGACTTCCCGGATCATCGTGATCACCCAGCTGTAGTAAATAGTGTGGGTCAGCTTTCTCAGCTGTAACATTGGTCCTGCCTTCACTCTTTCTTTTAAACAATTCACCACTGGCAGCCCACAATTAAAGAGTGGAGAGTTACAGCACTCTTCCTTGAACATTGAGCAGCTTCAAGTATTGGAAATCCTTTTGACAGGGAGATTTGTCTCTTCTCCATTCATCTCTTGACTCCTGTATTTATAGCAGCATGGACTCATGGATACTTATTTTATACTTTGGGTTATAATTCAGTACTAGTTTATTCAGTTGCAGAATTTGTTCCATCGAGGGTCATTTGGAGCTTCTCAGGTTATCTTTTCAAACTCCACCCAAGCAACCCTCGTCATTAGTAGCTTTTCAAAGGGGCACAGTTCATTGCTTATATTGGCGCCACACATGGGGGGTGAGAGGTGACAGGGAGATGTGTTTGTCTTCAATGAAAGTTTTCTATGGCTACAAGAAACTGATAAAACATTCCAAAATAGACCTCTAGGCAACCGTCACAAACTTGACCTTATGCCCTCTACCACAAGACGCAGCAGAGTCATTCCAGTACTAACTTTTATTTAATGACTCACAATTCAAACATGAACACATATATTGCTCCAAATTATTTTCCATCACTTATTTTCACATTTTCAGTGATTTTTCTTTTAATGTTGAAGGCAAATAAAGTTTCTTCTTTGATGAAACAACAAATTATGACATTTAAATAATAAATGAAAACCTTTTAGGTACAGTACTAAGCTTTCCATGAGATGGTTATGATTTCAATGTTAACATTAAATCGCTAATTTTCATTGACTTTTAGTCTATACATATACACAAATTTGCCAGAAATTAAGCTGCCTGTTGTGAATTATGTAAATAAGTTCTTTGGGATAAATACTAAAAAATTAAAAACATTTCCAGTTAGAATTTAATCATTAAAACTACTTTATGAGGAGAGCACAGAGGTCTGTAAGTTTAAGTGCCACAGAACTCTCTAAGGAGGCAATTATTGGAGCCACTCAATAAAAGAACAAAGGATAAGAGGAAAACATAGATTCTATAAACAATACACTTCATTGAATGTCTTTTCTCTACATGATTTATGATATTTGTTCATGATTTAATGTAGGCTTACATTACGAATTCTAACAGAGTTTTGTCACAATGAAATAGAGAATAAATATATTGTGACTTATACCAGGACTAATAGTAATGCATTTTTATTAGATATAATTTAACTTTTGTGCCTTCTTCTACCTCCTAGAATTTAACATTACTTCAGTGTATTTTAGTCATTACATATAAATCAGGAAATGACATTAAAAATTGACAAAATTTGTTAATATCATGGAAACTGAATGTTTTCTTAATACATTTTACAGGATGGTTAAAATACTTGTGGGATTTAAAATAAGTACAGAATGAATGCATTTTCAGTAAGAGAAGCATGGAGGTAAAAGCACTGAGTATATGTTGTATGTAGGAGGCACAGAACTTTAGAATTGCCAAACAATCATTACTACTTAGAAAACATAAATAAGTGGTAACATAATTTCCTGGAAAATATAATTAGATAACCTTTCTGGAACCAGTACTCTCAGTACTACTCTGAATTTTATAGTATATATCTCGGGAGAGACATCGCGCCACACAGGTCCAGGCCGTTTGCCGCACCCGTCGGGTACTGAGTCTGACGTTAGTTCCGCCCCTCGTCCAGATCCGGCGCGGAACCACCTTGCGTCCCGTAAGGTATCTGAGGCCACCTGGGCCCGATCTCTCACTCTATGTGCTAGTCGTGCTGTCTATGTCTCCTACCCACTCACTGAGACCCTCTTCGGCTCTCCCTCTTCCAAACCCACCGAGTCTCCTGGCGATCCCTTGAGGGCTCATTCTCCAGCCCAACGAGGCCCGATCGCTCCTTCACTTAAGCACATCCACCAGCCACACCCACAGGTGGATCGAGTGTAAAATGCGAAGCCTCTGTATACAGAGAGGGGCTGAGCGGTTGGAGAAAAACCACTCCCCCAGACCCAGACGGCCCGGCAAATTTCTGTTCCTCAGCCTCAGCCTCGCTTGTTATCCTCACCTGTACCTTCGGCCCTTGCCCTGGATCATGCCGAAGTATTCAACCAACTTCACCTTCAACAAGAGCCACGTAACCCTAAGGTGTGGCGAGCCAGGGTGTGACTGTTTCTGGGCGCCGGGACAGCCTCAGGCGCGCACGCTGCCGCTGGACCTGAGACACCAGGGGGCGTGATCGCAGGGGCTTCCTCCGACCCCGGCCTCATCGTCCTCCATCCACTGTTTCTTGCCTCCCTTAGCAACATTTTTTCCAGTAGATTCAAGTTCTAATAATAACCCCCTGAAAATCGTCCAAGCAAGTGTAATTCCTTACCATCTGACAGACTCCAATTTAGAAGCTACTTACTATATAGCATTTATATGATGGCAGACTGTATGTAACCCAATGGCCCACATTAACCTTTCTGTGCAATAACTATGTCTATCATCAGTAGTATCTGTAGCTGGAGTTTTATGGCTTTTTTTTTACTTTTACCACCTCTCAATGCCTGCATTATAAGTACAGCTCTCCATTGCTATTTGCACTTAATAGCCTGTTCATTTCGGTAAGTAAGCACTATCAATTAGAAGAATACAGAAAAACAAAATAAAAAAATTAAAATTATTTTTAGAAAATAGAATTCTTTTCACAAGTTCTTATATTTTCTGGAGTATGAAACTTAAGTAAAAGTCAAAAGGAGTCTTTATAGTTCTGTTTCCATTTTATTTGCTTCCCTGGATAAGAACATTTTAATTTTCAAAATTTACTCTTAACTCTTTACCATCACATATTTAGCTTTTTTAGAAACAACAGATCAGCGTTTTGGAATAATTAAGCTTTGATACATTAGACCCAGTCCAGCATGATGAACTAGAAATTAGAGAGAAAGTTCTCAGAAAACTGCCGCCTATATTCAGTTATTGGGGTGCCAGTTCCCCCTCAAGACCCTCAGCTACATAACTCAGACTCTTACAGACAGGAAAAGTATATATAAATTCTAACCAAACATTTTTTATAAAGTCAAGGAAAAGACTGAGTCACTAAATCAGATTATGACTGAATTCCTCTGGGACAAAGGAGAGTGGTTAAGATCCCGGGCTCTAAGCCAGATCCCCAGGTTCAAATCCCAGCTTCTCCACTTAGAAGCTGTCTAACTCCTTAACCTCTCCATAAGCTGGCTTTCTAAGCTGCCATATGTCACAAATTGTGCTGTAAAAATTCAGCTGGATAACACAAAGACACTGAGAACAGTGTCTGGCACATAGAATGTAGCAGGTAATACTGCGTCTGCCCATCTTTTGTAGAAGAAGCCACCAACTGCTGCTTTTACCATGTGTAGCCAGTTACAACATTTTAATAGTAAATCTTACCCCACTGCATTCATGTGAAAGTAACTGTGACAGATAACGCCTAACACTGTAATCTATTGTAGACATTTAAGTCAGCATAGTAGCGAGCTCTTCAATGAAAACAATGGACAATATTTCTAGGCACACAGTTTGCACATTTTGGAAACTGTAGTCTATCTTAGATAAAGTAGAACCACTTTGTGTCTAGTTACTGATTATGAAAAGAATGTGAGACCATGGGGGCATTTGGTTTATTTAAATATTTAATGAGAGAAATTTAAAAATGTAAAATTCCAACATATGTATATATTTTAAAAATCACAGTTACTGAAGTTACGTTCCAGGAAGAAATCCTATTTTCAAATGTCACTGGCTTCAGAATACTACCTTCTATGGCTGTGCTTCCTAGTCATTAAATATTTACAGCAATGTGCCTGATTTCAGAACTGTCTCTAGCTGTTTGCAGGCAGTGAGTGAGCTCTCACATAATTAGGGCGGAATACCCTGCACTTTTCAAATTAAACCAAGCCTCTGGGAAAGAATCCTGGAAATAGATGGTTAAAGGACACCCAGGCAATTAACAAGCCTGATAAAGTTAAAAATTGAAGGTAGAAAAGTAGGTTAAGAGCTTATCTCTCTCTTTCCAACATGATTTGTTGATACAGAAGAAATATAAATTAACTTCATTTTATGGTGGAAAGAAATACAGCAGCAGTCCGTATGTCAGTCAATAAGTCAACTGTTTTGTTATTTTCCAACGGATGTTACTCTCTTTTAGGCATACAGTTCTCAAATAATTCTCGACTTACTGAGCTTTACAACAAGCCTGAATATCCTTTTTGCTTTCTGGAATCACAACTGCGTGACAATAAACTAATGAAGACTTCAGTGTTAAAATTCTGCGATCATGTTACCCCAGTAAAGTAATCGATTAAAAAAAGTACAAAAGTGTTGATTATTTCTGATGGTTTAAAAAGTCTGGGAAATAAATGATAAAATATTACAAAATTTAGCTGATGACTAAGTATTGCAGAACTAATGCATCACAACTCTCTCTAATGGATACCATGCTGCCCAGTTTCCCTATGGCATTCTTTCCTCCTTCCCGGCCCGTCTTCTCTACTAGACAAAAAGCCAACGGAAGGCTGTGACTCAGTTTCATTCTTTTTTGTATGTAAAGCACCTACTAGTCCCTGAACAGGCACACACACTCAGCACTCAGGAAATATTTACTGAAAGTGTGAATTCATGTGAATGACCCCATGACTTTGAGGGAAAGCACTACTATGTCTCTTTGGATACTGCAGACCTCTTGCAACAGGACCTCTGTGAGTTCCATCCCACGTGGAGCTGCTCTTCCAGAAAATGCCCGCTGGGTTCATGGAAGGTCCACCTGTTCTGAGGTCAATCAAAGGACCTTGCTTCCCACCGCTTCCTTCCCTCGACTTATGCGGAGGTTCAAAAACCCAGGTATTGCTGTTTTTGTAGGTTTTTCCCAACCTACTCATCTTTCAGGTTCGTGGGAATAATTTTGTTATAAAAGTTGTTCATGGTGTTTTTGGTTTTGCCCTCTATTTGCTTGATTTGTTTTCCATGTGCAAAAACCAAGCTACCGCTATCTTCTCAAACTTAAGCCCCTTTTCTTTTGAAAATGATGTCAACTTCAATTTTCTTATATCAAGATCTATGCTATTTTTTCCATTAACTTAATACAAGGATCAACTTAATGGTGTTTACTCAGAAAAATTTCGGTTGAAATTTTTTTTTAACTTTGGTGAACACAATAAAATAATCTCTTCACCACAGAGCTAAAAACCAAAATCAATCCTCTTTTAAAACACTGACTTGGTATTTGATTAATTATACCTGTAAAGACAGTGCTAATTCCCCATCCTTATACAATAGAACTTGAAATAAAATGTACACCATTATACCAAGCAGCATGATCTGGCAAAACAAAACAAAAAAAAATTATACACACAAGAAAGTAATGTCAGTCCCTCTTAAATGCCATTGCCCAAAGAGATATATTTTCCACTCAACTTTGATGAAGATAGCATGGGCTCCAAAAGCAGTGACATTTAAAGAGCTTTAATAAGGCTACGAAACAAAAGCCATCCCAAGAGAGCTACAAAAATATATCCCGAACTTTTTAAAACTACATTACAAACAAGCATTATAGTAAACAGGAAACAGAATTAACATACGTATGTCTGTTAATGTCTTCAAATCTTATTCCTAAATACATGTTTCTATGTATAAGGTTAGGCTAGCCACACTAAATTAAAATATTTCATTTTTTTTGTAGGAAATATAGGGGAAAAGGCCAACTGGTTGTTAGAAATTGTGTATAAAAACCAACATTGAGCATAATGTTGCCAGAATTCCCTCATTCATTTATATTTATTGAGTGCCTACTTTAGGCCATGCATGTGTATAGCCCTAGGAATACAATGGTTAAAACGATTTTTTTAAAAACTCTCACCTTAAGTGAGGCTTAAATTCTAGAAGAGGGAAGATAATAATCAAATTATATCAACAAAACATTTAATATAATAAACTATGATAAGTTCTATGAAGAAAAGGAAGAGTGGATATATGATGAACAGCTGATAAGCAGGGGTTTGGGACAGGGTTGAAATTTTACTCAGGTTTATATTAGTTCATCGTATTCTACTATAACGAAAAATTTTATAAACGTTCCCTCCTGGGGACCTGGCCCACAACCCAGGCACATGCCCAGACTAGGAATCCAACCAGCGACCCTATGGCTTGCAGGCCAGCACTCAGTCCACTGACCTACACCAGCCAGGGCATAAGAACTTTTTATAAATTGACCTTTAAAAAGGTTGCAGAATTGTTTTTGGTCACCTATTAGAAAGCTTTCTCCCATAGTGCTATTACTGAATAATGCAGTCATATTTTTCTAGGAACACTGATTTCAGTTATTTTCACCTTTTATAAATTTAAACTATTTGGATTTAATTTTGTTGCAAGCTTATAAAAATGGATTTTACTCAATTATCCTAGTCAGATAATATTATTTATTATATAATGTCTTTAAATATTGATTTGAAAATTTCAAATTTGGTTATACTGTTTCTATTTGAATTCAGTAATTTTTCTGCTACTATCCTCATTGTTATTAATATTTAGAAAAGTTGTTGGTATAATTTAATTATCTTATAATCAGCCATCTTACTGAGCTTTATAGTTAATTCTATCATTTCTCAGTTGGTTCAATCAGCTTTTTAAGGCAGGTAAACATCCTGTGCAAAAAAAATAATTCATCTCCTCTCATCCCAAATACATTTCTAGCTATTATTTTGTGCTTCTTGCACTGACTGACCCACCAGGACAAATCTCTACTCAGTCCCCTTGACAAGGTGCCTGGCCTCACAACCAAACTACTTGATTGGCATGGAATTCTCCGCCTCTCACGCGAGTCTTTCTAGCTATGGCTCCGACTGTTAAATGGCTTTTCGGGGCAAAACTCTGTCTCCCTGTATCTTCCATACGTTGTCTTTAGTATCATATTTTTGTGTGAAAATATTAAATAGTTCAGGAAATGTTAACTAGGGGTTCAAAAATGAATGTGCTTGAAGGGAACCAAAAACCTCTTGAAATGGTAGACAAAATTTTATGAATCTATGCACATTATCCAGGCAAATGGATTTTATTATTATAATAGATTTATTATTATTATTCAGTAATAGCACTATGGGAGAGAGCTTTCCAATAGGTGATCAAAAACAGTTCTGCAGCCTTCATTTGATTTTTAAAGTATTCTATGCGCCTGGAAGCCTCCACTAACATAAACAGATGTCTGAGAATGATTACTATAATCAATGGTTAGAGTTAGAATTCTGGGGGTATTTATATTGTTTAATACATACTCAACTATAACTGGATGCTTTCAACATATATTTCTGCTTTTTTTATATAAATAAAAAGTACATCTAAATCCCAGGAAATATATATGTTATTAATCTGCATCCTAATTCACTTAAATGATTATTTGAGACAATTATCAAATTTATTGCTCACAGTGAAACTTTATAAAAATTATTATTTAAACAATGAATGTCTGCTACAGGAAAATATCACTAATATTCATTCTCTACATAATACTCAGAAAACCTGCAAAATTCATTTTTTCAGCCTCTTCTCATGTCTCTCAAACAACTAAGTCTGTATATTCTCCCTTTAAAAAAAATAACAAGGCTACACAGTCTGTCAGGGTAGTGGCATCTGCTCTAAAATAATATTTTAAAAAAAGATTTTAAAAATCATTGTTTCAACTTTACAGTCTTTTTTTTTCTTTTTTTTATTTTTTCAAATACATTTGTCTCTGCCTACCCCCCACCACTTTCCCTTGCCCCCTCCCTCCTTCCCTCCCTCAGCTCTTCCTCTTAGGTTTTGTTCCTTGCTATATGTTCCTTGACTTGCCCCTTCCCTTCCTTTTCCCCACCCTCCCTTCCCTCTTGTAGTCTTTCTTAAATCCTATTTCTAAACAACTGTTTTTCATGACTATTACATTTGACAATAAAACAGAAAATGAAGGAATGTAGCAAGTTATGACTCATCTTATTTGGCTCATATATAACATGTAAGTGATTTGAAATGAGATCCCCAATGGTGCAACTGTGCCATTTTCTGATGAAAATAAGGATGAACAGTGTGGTGATTGCTGGGGAGGCAGAGGCATAAGGGGACTAAATGGAAATGGGAAAAAATACAATAATGATTAATTTTTTACAAAAAGGAGCACATGCAACTCAATGCCATTTAGAATTTCCCCTAAAAGCTGCTTCTAAATGTTCAACACTGCAGCACTTTATGCCCAAGTGGAAGATGATACTGTTATGTCTGGAAAACGCTGTGGATAGAGGATGTATGAGAAGTTTCCAGCGCTAGCTGCCTGTGAGCGAGCCTGCTTCACAAAGCACCCGCAGGAACTTCCACCAGACGCCAGAAAGGTAAAGCGGCACAGGAGCCTGTCCCTTGCATGGCCCCGCCTCCAGGCATATTTGCTTCAGGAAGTCTGAAGACTGCCAGGTGTGTGTGTAGAGAACATTTTCACTTTCCAAGAGTTCACATGTCCTAAGTCTGGTTCAATTTCACTTTCATAATAGCTAACACAGACCATACGTGCAGAACACAATTCTTAAGCACCGCCTATCTAGACACTTTATTAATATTTGTAATATAAATATAAGATATATATATTCCCCCAAAGTTCATAGGATATGTATATTATTTTAAAGGAAACTTTAAAAAAATTTGAAAACTCAGGCCCAGGAGGTAGAGCCGGGATCCTGACCCAAACATCCCGGCTCTAGAGTCTATGTTCTTAGCAAACCTATGTTACCTCAAAATATATCTATACTCTTTTCTAACAAAGTAAAATAGCATTAAAAGATTATAAAAAAGAAACATGTAAACCCTGCCCATTCCTTTCACTCTACATACCCACTCTCATCATTCAAATGCTTTAAATGTTTCTTTTGACATTAAATTTGTATTTCAAAAAGAAATCGATAAATCAGCAGTAAATTCTGCTAAGTTATGGCAGATGAAGACTTAGCTTTCTTTTCTTTCTTTTTTTTTTTTTAACATTTTATTTATTTATTTTCAGAGATGGGAAGGGAGAGAAACTTCAATGTGGGGGTTGCCTAGAGCGCCCCCTACCGGGGACCTGGCCTGCAACGCACGCATTTGCCCTGACTGGGAATCACACCAGCGACCCTTGGGTTCCCAGGCCGGCGCTCAGTCCGCTGAGCCACACCAGCCAGGGCAGGACTTAGTTTTCTTTTAGCACCCAATCTTGGACCATAATCTTTGCTTAGATTAGTCAACCTCTTTACACTGTTATGAGCAGGTGTTACTCACTGCTGGGTCAGGCCATACATTGTGATTTTTTTTTCCTTTTGTTTTATGCATCTTCAAATCATTCTAGAGTTGATAAAGGTCTTTTGTTTATTTGCTTGTATTCAATGTACCCTATAGTTATTTATATGAAAGTCAAAGATATCTTGTTCCAAACGATCTGTGGAACACCTATTAACATTAATTTTCAAAAGCTGATATTCATCAGATTTTTTGGAAGGATGAGGGTTGCCCCTGAAGCTCATTTTTGAGAACCCCCTGCTTTCCCGCCCCTGTCTAGATTGGTTTCCTTCAAGAGTCAGGATTACTCCTGGGATTTTCTTTGAATATTCTTCTATGTTAGACTCTTTATACCATCTTCTATGTTTCACATTATTATGATGTAGTTCCTTGTTTTGCTGGAGCACATCATCTAGTAACTTTCTAAGAAAGGACACATGAGAGGTCAAGATTAGAATTCTCAAATTATGAATGTCTTAAATCTTCCTATAATGGTATGGTACTAAGTCTTTTAAATTATGTAGACTTTATTACATTGCATTTAGCTGACAGTATTTTTCCTACTTCCTGATATTAACTTTCTCTTTAAAAACTTTTAGTCTTTTTTTCTGATTCAGTAGAGTCCTGAAACTCCTGTACAATGACCCCTGGTGGGGTCTTTTTCTTTCATAGTGCTGAGTACTCTGTGAGTTTCTCTAAAAGATGTTTCACTCCCTGCTCCCTGAAAAATAATGTTTGAAATTTCTCTGTTAATCTCATGTGTCAATTTTCACAAATTTTCCCTCATCCTGGAACTTGTTTTCTGAATTTTCACTTTACAAGTTATCCTTTATTTTGTTGGTATTTTCCATTATTTTTTCCTGTTTCCCTTAATTCTGAAAGGTTTCCTAGACTTTACGTGCCAGTTTACTATGTCCAAGTGCTCCTTTTTATTCCCTGGGTACTCCTTCCATACCACGTTATTATTATTATACAGAAAAAATTACTTCCTGAAGACATAATTTATGAAGTATTTTTAATCATGTAATTTCTCCTTATTCCAGATGCCTCTCTGTTCTCGGGACTTAATTTTGCAGTTTGATTAGGCTGTCTCTTTTATGATGGTGACTTTTCTCAAGTCTTATACTCTAGTTTTCAGACCATATTAAATGAGAGAATACCAAGATATAATCACAGTCTATATACATAGGTGAGGCTTTTTTGCAAGATCATTAGGAAATAAATAAAAATTTTTACTGAAAGACTTTGAAATGTCTCCCACTGGAGATATTTCTCTCCACTTTCCTGCCTAAGCAGAACTGACCTGACTCTAAGCATTCTAATGTTAGACTTGAGAGTTCTGTATTCGCTAAGGAGACCCTTGTTTAGACCTCCTGGTTCCCGCCTGGTTTTCTTGGAAACTATTTCTTAACCAGTAACTTCATGTCCTGAATTCTTCTGGGGTTCAAAGGTGAAGGATTGTGGAGGGAAAAGAATTCCTCCAGTAGCCTTCTATTTTTTGAAAATGTTTGGAAATCTTTTGTTCTCTGCTTTCTCCTCTTGTATTTGTCTATGTATCTGGTTTGTTTGTTTGTTTTTTATTGTTTTGGAAAGATTTCAATAGGGAGGAAGAATAAATGATTAGGATTAGTCCCTCCTGGTTTTTCCTGCAGGTTTAAGGAATTATTTACACTGGCAGCCTTGTTTCTTTTTAGTTAAAAGAGCTGGAGTGTGAAAGTTAGGATTTAGGAGGGCTGAGTTCCTGGCGCAGTTCTTACCTCTATCCAAGTCTCCATGTTCACGTTGTTTAGTCACCCTGAAGTTTCATTCAGTCACCTGTCTATTGGGCAGGGAGGTCTTATGGGTGGGACATGCACTCGCAGGTGGCAGAGAGGAGGGCAAGCAGGCGTTACTGCAGGGGACAAGAAAAGCTCTCTTCATCTGGGTTTGCAGATCCTCAGATTAAAGGTGTATACACCTGGTTGGAGATGCATTCTTTGTCCATCCATTCAATAATATATGTTAAAAGTCTGTTATGTTGACACAGCAATTTCACTTCTAAGAGAAATGAAAATATATCTCTGCACATAAAAATTGTACAAGAATGTCCATGTGAACAATATGCACAATGGCCAAAAAAAAAAAAATAGAACAATCCAGATTTCCAGCCACTGATGAATGGATGAATAAAAATTGCTATAGCCATGCTGTGGAACAGTACTCAGCCATAAAAGGAAGAAAGTACTGAAACATGCTACAACATAGGTAAAATTTGAAAATGATATACTAAGTGATAGAAACTAGTAACAAAAGACTACATAGTATATGATTCCGTTGATACGAAATGTCCAGAATAAGGACCATCGAGAGGGGCAGAAAGGCATTAGCGAGGAGAGGAGGAAGACACAGACAAGTGTTAATGGGCATGGGGCTCCTTTCGGGAGTGATAAAACCTTCCAGAATTGATTGTGGTCATGGTTGCACAACTGTGAACATACCAGAAAACATTAAGTCACACAAGTTAAATGAGCGAATTACATCTCAAAAATCTTTCTTAGAAGACAGCATCTGCCCCGGGTGGCGAGGCTCAGTGGACTGAGCACCAGCCTGCAGACTTAAGGATCACTGGTCTGACTCTCAGTCAGTGCGCAGGCCTGGGTTTCAGGTCATCCCTCACACGCGGATGTTTCTCTCCCTAGTCTTTTCCCTCACCCTTCTCTAAAAATAAAATAAATAAAACATTAAAAAAAATAAAATACAGCATCTGAGAAAGCTGAACAGGGAAAGGGTCTACTACATGCAATTTTATAGATTTAGGAACATAAAATTGAATAACATTGATGAGGTTCTGGAGCTTAAATTCTACTGGAGGGACATACATAAAACATAATTGTAAATTCTGATGAAACAAGAGGCCCAGGCAGAAATGAAAAGGAAGCGAAAGGTGTTGAAGGTGATCTCAATGATTGAACTGAAAGCCAGTCGACAAGGAAGAACTAGCTATGATGCAGAATGAGGAAAAGTGAAAAGATCATTTCAGGCACTGGTGCTAAATCACATCAAAATATAAAACAAGCCAGAGAACTCCACTTATTCTAGGAGCTGCAAATTCTCCCAGGTGGCTGGAAGCAGTGAGGAAGTGCGTGGGGTAGGAGGAGGCTGTGGAAATCTCTAAACTTGGGCGAGGTCTTGTAGCTCATGGAGGGTATGTCAAATGTATCCAGGAGCCGTGGGAAGCCTCTAGAGCAGCGATTTCCAACCAGCATGCCGCAAGAATTTTTAAAACATGTGATACATCACTACTTAGGGGCATTGACCTCTTTTCCCTCACATTGTCAAATGAAAAAATGACAACAGCCCAAACAACAATAGCTGTGCAGTGAATGCCCTGCCTTGAAGCATAAATATACTGGTCATGAACTAGAGTTACATCTTACTGGTCACAGCACATAGTAAGGTGGGGTCTGATTGGTTAATTCTTGGTAACAGAAATCCTTATGTACAAGTATAGGCACATGATTTTTTAAAAAGTTGCTTTGGAGCAAAAAGGGTGACAATTACTATTATTTTTGTAAATCAAAATTATACCATTTTTGGTCAGACTGGCAAAAATATATATATTTTGGTATGCTGCAGAATTTTAGTTGTTTATGTGTGCCATGAGAGGAAAAAGGTTGAAATTTTCTGCTCTGAAGAGTTTTACACAGAATAACAGTATTAGACATTATATAACATTATTTGTCTTGCCATTCTAGAATAAGAAAATGGAGAACAGTTTCGACTTTCTGTCTTAAAACTGCCGCTCCATGTCTAAACAGGATATCAACATTAGTGAACCTCCATCACTGTTCAAATTTCAAAAAGTATCTCAACAGTGGCAGTATTAACGGGTAAAATCCATACGCAGAGAATCTCTAAAATGTTCATAGCCAGTAATGCCATTCCTGAACTCTGCCCAGGCTATACAAATTGTAATGCACAAGGATGTTGGCTGTAGCTCTGTTTATAATACTGAAATATCAGAAACAAACATGAATGTCCAAAATTTGTAGATAGCCGCCCTGTGTGTATCTAATCAGCCCTACTTTCTTCAGAGTTATAAGTAATGTCATGATAATAAAGCCAGGTCTATGCAAATAAGATTCTTAAGTTGTAAATCCAAGGCATGCATGATTTTGCTACTTTGCTTTTACTGAGTGGCCAGTTATTAGGAGAAACAGTTGAAGAATATTATCAGGAAATTAACTAATATACTTGAAAAGGGTCATTAAATCAATTTTTGTCACTCAGACTTTGGTGAAATGTTTCAAATCAATGCTCAACTTAAAAAATAATCAACATTTATATACAGGATACGGCAAAGTAAGTTTATAGTTGTTCATATGGAAAAGAATACAATAATAAATCATAATACAAGAAGAATAAACTCTGTATTTCATGTACTCCCAACTGTAAACCTACTTTTTCCTCACCACATATGTTTACATAATTGTACACAGATGTCTCTTCCTTGAATAGTTTATCACACACACACACACTCACACACACATACACAGCCAAGGTTTCTTTTGCAAAAACACAGACAATCCCAGGATGTGCCAGGGAGCATCACCATTTTCCACTAATTTTTTTTTCTGGAATAATAATAAACTGTACATCAAGATGTCTTCACAAAGAAAAAAATTTTTTTAAGTTTTATTTATGTATTTTTAAAGAGGGGACGGGAGGGAGAAAGAGAGAGAGAGAGACACCAATGTGTGGTTGTCTCTCGAGCACCACCCACCGGAGACCTGGACCACAACCCAGGCATGTGCCCTGACTGGGAATCAAACCAGCAACCCTTTGATTCACAGGCCAATGCTCAATCTACTGAGTCACACCAGCCAGGGAAGAAATTATTTTTAGAAGAAAAGTACTTAGTGTAAGTGAAAATAGTCTTTTTTCCTAGGACATGCAGATTTTGCCTTCATTACCACTACCTGTGCCCCTAAAATACAGGGTGCCAGCCTAATTCACAGTTTGCTGCTTCCTTCCACAAAAGATAAAATGCAAATCTCTGCCAGGCCCTGAAAACATTCAGTGCTCTTCATGCGGTGCCGGTGGTCTGCCATCTGGATCGTCCGGAACAAGGAGGTCCTCATGTTAAGCCCAACTCTTTTCCTACATAATGAAGTGAATTATCCACTAACCACAAGAACTGCACCCAGAATGTCAAAATGCTCACATGAAAATCACATCAGTTGTATTTTGCTAGCTTCACACTCTCTTTGGGACATGGATTCATTGAGTGGAATAATACAGAATTACAAGTACTATTTAAATTGATTTTTGGTGACGGTGTTTTTATGGTTTTTGATCAAGCAGATATAGTTTAATTAGGTTTTGTTAAATAAGCCTGTGATGATAATAAGTTCCAGTGCACTTGAAATTTATCATTATTCAACATTCAAATCCACACCTGGACCGGAGTGTCTCACTTGGCTGAGCATTGTCCCACAAAGCAAAAGGTCACCGGTTCGATTCCCAGTCGGGGCATATGCCTGGGTTGTGGACCAGGTGCCCATTTGGGAGTGTGTTACAGGCAACCAACTGATGTTTCTCTTCCTCTTTTTCTCCCTCCCTTCTCCATCTCTAAAAATAAATAAATAAAATCTAAAAAAAAAATCATTCAAGTTCATAAGTACGACTCCATATAATTAAATATGAACTGGTAGAAGTGCATCTTCCCATCGACTCAGTTTATACCAAGTCCCCAAAAGCAGGTTTAAAGAGAAACTTGCTTAGAAAGAAAATGGAAAACATTTTGAAAAATGTTAATAGTACCATATCACTGTAATATCAGAAATACAAATACAGAATGAAACATTTAATAAAACTTTATGTTGTATAACTTACATTATAGTATACTAAGAAAGAGTGGCTGAAAAAAATTCCTAACTTCAAATCTAATAATTGTATTTTACTTGGGCCTAAAAGTTGTTAGAGCCATGAAGCGAAACTTAATTGAATTTGTAAGATACGAAGAGGTTCACCTAACAGAGAGAAAAACCTAAGTTCTTGTGGTTAATGTTGGCTGTGTTGACATTGAAAGGAAGCAAAAGGAACGTTGCCGGGAGAACACAGAGCCTTCTGCCCAGGGCAACGTGAGGGCCGGCTAATTAGTCCTCGGACCCTGGAGGGTTGGACTGTTTCCTCTCGAGGCGCTCCTGGAGACGCAAGGTCTGTCTGACTCACTGTGCGACAGGGTGAAGCCTCCCTCCACTAATGAACTCACCGCCGACCTCTGACATCAGTAGCTGTGCATGCAGCTCCAGGCGGAGATGGAGGCCCAGCAAGTCCCTTCTCAGGAAGTGGCCCCCACCTCTGGAGACCATGTGCACCTTAGGACACAATGGGCCTTCTGTACCGGTACTCAGACCAGCTGATGAAAAGCAGTGAAAGAACAACACCAAGACATAAAAAAAAGAAATCTTCTCCTTTACTAGAAGCAAGAGGTTGGCAGCCAAGATACAGGGTCCGGCACAAATAATGCTCCCTTTTTATTGCAAAATCTTTTATTACAAAATCATAAGCATGTAATTCTGTAACATAACAACATCACACTCAAGCACACCCTAGGACACTTTAGGTGAAGTGATCAAATTGCTGTCCATCTTGTGTGAGACATTCACTACCCAACAACCACATTCAAGGACGCCTGACTTCCACCGGACACTGTATATGGAATAAACACATTATTGTTAAAAAGAACCCTAACATAAGGGCAATCCAACAAAATAATGTCAGAATCCCCAAAATGGCAAATAGTAGGGCAATACGTTCTTCCAAGGTAAATTACTCGCATAACAAAAACCATAATAATTCACAAAAGTGTTCTAAACATTCTTTCAATGTATTTCTATGATTAAATCACAACTATGGATTGTCTGTGAAAGCATATGGCTTGGCCAGGCTCACTTTTTTATATTAACTAAGTGAAAAATAAAATTTTTGCTAATACATATATAGTAACTGTTAGTAATCTCAAAAATCAAATTTAATCTCCAAATTAAATATTTGTGTGTGTTGTTCAGTCAGTAAGACTGACACTATGTCCTCACTATGCAAAGATCAGTGTAACTGTATTTTTGAAATAACTCTATTTTCTGAGTTTGGGTGCTGAGAGACCAGAGTACAAACAAAAACATAAAATATTTTTACTAAAGTCTCTAGTTCCCACCCCATTTTTCTAACCATATTGATATTATTTGAGTCTGTTTTCATCCCTGAAGTTTTCAAACATCATCCTCTGCTGAGGAACCAGGGAACCACGGAGCCTCTGCCCTACTTACACCAGAGGCAGGAGAAAACCACCTGCCAGGCCCAGCAGTAGCTCTCCTGGGCCGCTGCGCAGAGCAGAGCTCTCTCCGTGTCTCGGTGGGAGCACAGCCCTGCCCCCCGCCCCCCAGAAGTGGCAGACATCATCCTGAGAAGGGAGAGACACAGTGCTCCCAAGCCGATGAGCCTTGGAGTAGCAGGCTCCTGCTACAATCAACAGCGTGGGCCTTATCAAGAGCAGGGGAGCAGACTTGCCTCGCCATACAAAGGCTTATGAAGGTGTCGAGGAAAAAGCCCTTTCAGGATCCTTATCTACAATATAGTCCCCAAGGAAATTTTTTCTTAAGAGCCACTTTCTCAGTCAATAAACAACTGAGCATGTTTGGCATTGTAGGAATCACAGCAAAGAACCTCCCCTTCCAGTGTCTTCCCCAGAAAAGGGCCTTGAGGACCATAACATAGCTGTTGTGTTGACAATTGCCCACCGTAGCTTTTCCTATGGACAAAGATACCCCCAGAATTTTGTCTCTCTGGTAAGGATTTACATTATTACTTCCTTAGTTTTTTCTTTTAGAAACACTGTAATTATAATTTTAAAATCCTTTTTTGCAGATACCTTCCAGTTAAAACTCTAAATCATAGTAATTGTTTATGTCTTTCATTTTCTTCTTCCAGTTATGCAATTATTTAAATATTCCAAACTACTCTACAATGGAATTTTTTAGATTATTAGTTTACTTCTTAGTCATTTCCCATTTCTTAGAAATGCATAATAAAATTGAACCATCATCTGATTTCAACTTCTCCCTTTTTTGATAACATTTCTTTCTTTTTAAAGAAATATTTTGTCTCATGTGACTTACTTGGAAAAATATGGAGAATTTTAATTTCATGAACTTCCTTCATTCAAACAACGTTGGCACCCTATTCCAATTCCTGAAAGATGGCCCTATGTTTTTATCCAGTAAGTGGTAAAAGTTTGTTTGATATATGATACCATTTTGAGAAATGTAGTCTTTACACATGGATCAAAAAATACAAGTATCCTTTGTAATTATTTAACTGGGTGTGAAATTAAAGCTTAGCATTTTATTTGTACGTGAATACTGAACCAAATATATTTCTGGAAAGATCATGCTTACTTTTGTTACTAAGACTGAAGACTGTTGCCATATAAAGTTTTATTATGAAAAAAAAAAACGGTAGTAAGTGTTACAACACATTTCCATTGAGGATTGAGAGAGTATTTTATATATCATTTCAACCTTTAAAATTCTAAAGAACATGAAAATCTCCTATGACAAGGCCACTTATCAGTTTGTTTCTACAGGTATCTTCCTAGTGGAGGAAACATGTTAGATTGTGTAGTAGGTCCCTTTAATATGAACATTCTTTCAAACTCTCGATTTCCAAAGCACTATAAATATCTCTAGGTTTCATAAGTCCTCCTCTGGACTTTGCTGTGTTTTTGCAAATAAGAACCTGAGAATTACACACTTCCTAAAACCCATTCGCTCTGTGCATAAATAATAGAGGCCACTGATTTCGGAGATCATACACATCTCAGAGGAGGTGAAGATAGTCACTCCAAGGCTCTGCGTGGCGGGATATGGGCTTTCCACAGCTAATGCCATTCAGCACTATGGACAGCTCCCACTGAGGCCTCAAACTGATGGCAATTTCTCTTAGTTTCTAAGCGTGACTCCAAGTAACCTGCTTTTCACTGCTATACTTGTTTGCTGTTTACTAGACACCTATTAAAACTGCTTACTGTGCTCGCACACTCCTTTCGCTGATTCTTTTCCAAACGCCTTCGGTTAATTAATTAAGGCTGCCCCGAGTTACTAGTTGGTGTTTGTTTTTCATGGATAGCCCAGCCTTTTTCGGGAGCAAAAATAACTTGGCTGCAGGGTATGCGCACGCTAATAAGAGGATCTACTTCATGACCTTCATTTGATAATCTCTAAACCCGTTCAGTAGCGAATGAATACTTGGGCGACAAGTAAGATGGGAAACGTCTTAATTTTCAGGCTCCGAAGCAATTACCCTGACAGCTGACAGCTCCCTGCCCCTGTTCTCGAGCTGGGGAAAACCGGAGAGAGGCTTCTGAAATAGACTTGGAGTCAAGGTCAAGAGCGGGTGTCCCTGCGTTTCAGGAAGGGGCTCTGGTCACGCCCGCGTCTGGGCCAGGGCTCGGCGGCGCGTCGCGCTCCCGCCCAGCCCAGCACTGGCCTCTGGAGTCGGGGCTGTGGGAGCGCGATCCCCGTGCCCAGCCTGCGGGCCACTGTCCGCGGAAACGCAGCGGCGCTGCCCACTGCCTCCGGCAGAAGAGAAGCAGGCGAACGCCCCTGGGGCGCAAGCACCGGAACAGCTGGGACCTGTGGGTGATCGTCCCGGGGCCGGCCGGCCGGCCGTCCCAACCTCTGCTCAGCCCCAGGAGCGCCTCTTTCCCTTTGGGGAGCGACGCGCTTCTTGAGGGGCCAGCACGAGGAACGGCGGCACCCCCCAAACCACTTTCTGGCCGCTTCCTTACGCTGCCATCTCCTAAGTAAAAGTTTCCCAGGCACAACTTAGCATCCTCCCATCGGGGGTCACTGTGGCCTTTTCCCCGATCGGTCCCCAAAGTTCGCGAGGCAAAGGCGGACAGGCTTCCGGGGTTCCCGGGCCACAGGAACTCCTCGTCCCACCCCGTCCTGGGTGGAAACTCGTGGAAGAGCCCGCTGACCCCGACTGGGGGGCCACCGCAGCACCACCCTCGCCCACCCCGCGCCCCACCCGCAGCCCCGCGCCCCTCCCGGCGCCCGGCGGGCGCGGCGCGGGCGGGACGGGCGGGGCGCGCGGAGCCCTCACCTGAAATCGCTGTAGGGGTGGATAATCCAGAAGCCTGCAGTTTTAACCCTTTCCTGCTCCTTCTCCACCGCCTTCTGGCTCCCAAACATGCGGAGGGAGAATTTGTTGACGCCGGGCTGCAGCATGGAGGTGAACTGCCTCTGCATGAAGCCGTACTGCCGCCGGGGCCCCTCGGCGTCCTCCAGGCCCCCGGCCGGCTCCTCGCCGCCGCCGTCCACCTTGAAGCACACGGAGTTGCCCAGCTCCTTGGCGCCCGCCCCGCCGCCCCCCGGCGGGCTGCCCGACCCCTTCTCGGCCCCGGCCGGCCCCGCGCCCGTCGCGGGCGGCTTGGCGGGGAAGACGCTGTTGCCATCGTCCCGGCCGCTGGACGACGAGTTGGGCTTGCCGCCTCCTTCCATGGCCGGGGGACGCGGCGGGCGCCGGCGCCGGGACCAGGCTCGCCCGGGGCTCGAGGCTGCGGGGCCGGGGCCGAGCCGGCTGCGCGCGAGCCCGGCTGCCCGTCGCGCCGGCGGCGGGGCGGCGGCTGCTGCTTCCCGCCCGCCCGCCCGCTGTTCCCTGCGCTCCTGGCTCCCGCCGCCGCCGCTGCCCTCAGTGGCTGCGCTCGGGCTGCGCCGCGCGGGGCTGGGCTGGGGCTGCCAGAGCCGAGAGGCTCCGCTCGGCCCGCGCGCCAGCGCCGCCCCGCGGCTGCCCCCTGCCGGCCGGAAGGGTCGCACGCCGCACACTCCCACTCTCGCTCCACTTCTGCCCAGCGTGACATTGAACTGGGGAGCCCAGGGAGGCACCTCTCTTTCCCGTTGTCAGAGTCGGTGCATATTTGTTCAAAGAGGAGAGAGGCCGAGAGACAGGGAGAGACAGACTGAGGTGGTGGATCTATGCTCATCCCAAAGAAACAAACATCCTAAAGCTCACTGGGACAGTGTCACATCGTTTGAACGCCTGTTTGAACGATGTTCCAGAAAGGGAAAGGGAGGGCGGATGGCTGGCTCCGCATGCAGGAAATTCACGAGTAAAGCTGGATGGAGAGGAGAAAGTGGGGTTTAACTGTGAATAGTAAGTTTCATGAGCAGAAGGGAAGTTCGGGTGTGTGTGTGTGTGTGTGTGTGTGTGTGTGTGTGCGCGCGCACGCGCTGGAAGCCAAGAGAAGGTAGCAAAAGGTGCCAGGTCTGGGTACCCGGAGTAATTATCTGCTTAGGGCTTTTCAGGTTAAGCTCTGTACCCACAGACAGCTGACCTCCTTCCACTTCTCCCGGATTATTTCCTCGGAGCTTCTTAAGCAGGGCGACGGATTTCTTTCTTCCCAGGGCCACTCACACCAACAGACAGGCCAGCAGGTCCTCCAGCTGCCTTCACTGGACAAAATTGTGCTAGGGAGCCCTGGCCAGAGCTGACCTATCTCTCAGATAAGTTATGTAATCAAGCAAACACACTAAGAGGCAGACTCATTGGTCCATGTTCACCTGCACCTCGCCAGGACGCCCAGAGGTCCTGGAATCTAGAGCAAAGGTAATGACTGTTTCCGACGCGGGAAAGTGGCCTCAAAGGAAATGGACAGCTGCTGCTAGTGCCGATGGAAGGCATGCTGAGACTCCTCTCATTTCTTTCGTGCCTCCGAAACCCACTGGATTAGCTAAAGGAAGCAAGACGTAGGGCCAGGCTCACCGGTCACTCAGCAGGGCAGCCCCGGAGGCTGAAGAGCTTCCAGCCTCCCAAATGTCCCCAAACATCTGTTCCAGACACAGCATTGTCTTCCCGCCTGCAGCCTCCTCAAACGAAATCCTGCCCCACCAAGAGTCCCTGGTCTCATGGGGTCCTGTCCCCACCCTGTGGTCTCATGGGGTCCTGTCCCCACGCTGTGGGGGGAGTGGAGTGGGCCCCTCATGCAGGGAATCTGTGACCCGCTGGCCACCGATGGCCTGGCATGAAGGCGTGAGCGTGGCCAAGCAAGGTATTTTCCTGAGACACTGAACAGGCAGGACGCCACTTAACACTGGGAGAGGCACGGATAAAGACAAAGGAAGAAAACAGGATTTCTTCGGGAGGGGAGCACAGAGCTGAGAAAGGGAACGGAGAACACAGAAAAAAAGTAAGGACAAGCAGGAACAGGAAGCCATTAGGCCCCACTGCGTTCTCGTTTTGTAAGAGCTCCCTTAGCATTCCATGCACCGTAGCCTGTGCTAAGTCTCCTTCCATGAGCTCCGTCCCGACTCAGACACCATCTGTTTTCAACTAATCAGACACCAGAACCCTAGGAAATTAGTACAGGTGGCCAAAATTCAATGGTAAGAGACAGGGGAAATATGAACAGTGTAGTGCTATGATCTATGCAAGTAGGGACTTTGGGAATGCACGAAGCCAAGAGCAGGAGGAAGCCAAGGGATGGAAAAAAACAAGCCTCGCCGAACGCGCAGCGCTTCCCGAGAAAGGCCCGGCTCTTGGGCAGCTTTTCTCGTTTAGGTCGAGCATGTTCCCTGCTTGTCTCCCAATGCGCATGCTTCTCCAGTCCCTCCATATTCAGTCATGAGTGTGGCGATGTATATTTTAACATAAGTTTTAAAATCGTATAATAATGTAAAAATATGCTGTCTAAAACATAATTCTGAGTTGAAGTCAATCCTTCTAGCCAGGCCTATTTCTTTGATTTCACCTTAATCGTGACCAAGCAGTTTAGTCAGGGATTTTTTTTTCCCCCAGTTTCAATGTCTGTACTAAATTAATATGACAGAACTACTGAAAACCAAGTTTTTGAAATAGAACAAAGAAGTGTCTAAATAGGATCACAAGTCTTTCGTTGCTCCAGGTACAGTTTTTAGGTTATTTTTCATTCAATCGAATTCCCAAAAAAAGCAATATTTTTTTTAAATTTTGAGAATGTGTGTATGATACTCATTTATTAAAGTTGTCAGCAATAAAACAGTCAAATTTGCTGAACTTTTAGATTGTTGATTGAAAGTCATTTAGAATGTGAACCTCAATGAAACACTTCCTTAGAAAAGAGAGAGAACTTGCCAGACTAGGAGAGAGTAAAAACTACCAAAGAATGAAAACAGTGAGACAGACAGACAGACAGAGAGACAGAACAAGCTACTACATTTTAAGACGTGCCTTAATCATGAAACTAGGCTTCTGTGGCTAGAACAGATAAATTTCTTTCCTTGTTTAATTGTTCTATTTCTGAATTCACTGCATGAACTAGAAAAGGCTTTTGACCAAGAAGGCAATCGGGGCTGATTATTTGCTCAGCAGGGTGGAGGGGACCGGAACTGCAGACTGGAGGAGGCCAGGCGCTGCTCGGCTTCACCTCCCCCCTTCCAGCCCCAGGCCTGAACTCTACTCTCCCGTCGCCCTTTCCTTTCCCCCTTGCCCGTCCCTTCCTTGACCCACTCCAGAAACATGTGCGCCAGGTCCAAGACAGGCCGGGATTGTGCGGATAACCTCTGCTTGGCATGTGTTCCTTTCTGTTCATTAGTGGTTTTTTTCAGTCACCTTAGAAATAGGACTACCATCATAGTTGACTCCACATCATTAGATGCCTATGATGTTAAACAAAGTCCCTTGCATTCCAGGGGACTCTGATTTCTGAGAACTCATCAGAGAAGATCGATGATGAATTTATGTCATGAGAATGTCCCAACAGTACTAGTAAAGGGTGCTTGTCAGTAATACCCATGATTATGTATCTTCTAAATAGTTCCCTGTTTCCTTTAATACTCTGCTTAGGATCAAACTGCAGACAGAAATGGAAGATTAATATGAAACTAAAATAAAATCATGCAGCAGGCACAGACACATGTGAAATGAGACGAAAACGATAGATGGGCTATTTGAAGTTTGACAGCTTATTGGAAAATTCTCAGTGAAACTTAAAGGTTTGAAAAATAAAATATCTTAGTCCTCTTAGTAGGAGAGACGAACATGTAAAACACGAATTTCACATGCATGGAAATAGAGGCCTGCCTGGGGTAAAGAAAGCAATTGTAAGAAACAGAGAAAAGAATCGTTTACCAAAGGCAACCTCACTGCCTCTGTGGTCTTCCGTGCAGGAAAACTCAATTATCTCTCTGGAAAGCATCCAGCAATCTCATGCTTAGTGTGAAATGCTGGGGCTACTAAAGTCAGAGCAAGACACTCATAGCCAGGATGTCTGCAACATGTAGTATTTTCAGCTGATAATATTGCTTCCTTGAAAACCCAAAAGAATCAACTGCATAATCATAATAACTAATAATAGAATTTAGAAAATAAAGACAAAGTAAACATGAAAAAAATTTGATTAAAAATGAAAGGATGGAAAATGATATTCCATACAATAGTAACAAAAAGAGAGCAGCATTAGTCATACTAACGTCAGAAAAAGACTTGAAAGCAAAATGTTTTTAGACAAAGAAGGATATGATATATTAATATACAGCAAAAAGATGTAACAATTATAAACACTTGCACATCTAATGACAGACCATCAATATGTATGAAGCAAAATCTGGCAAAACTAAAGAGAAAAACAAACAGTTTTACAATAATAGTTGAAGACTTCAATACCCTACTTTCAATAATGGATAGAACAACCAGAGAGAACATAAGTGAAGAAAGAGGGGACTTAACACAATAAACCAACTGGATCTAACAGAACGTTCTATACAACATTCTGGACAACAAAAGCATACACATTCTTCTCAAGTGCACATGGGACATTCCCCAGGATAAATCACAGGTTAGGCCACAAATTAAGTCTCAAAAAATTTTTTAAAATAGCTATCATACAATGTGTCTTCTTTGACCACAGCAAGAAGTTAGAAATACAAAAGAGAAATATAACTGGAAAATTTGCAAATTTGTAAAAAATTAAGCAACCCACTCTTACCCAGTGGATCAAAGAAGAATCACAGAGAAAGTTATAAAAGGCTTAAGATGAGTGAAAACAAAAACACAAAATGCCAAAACATATGGAGCACAGTGGAAACAGTGCAAAGGGAGAAATTTATAGCCAGAAATGCTTACATAAAAAAGCAGGGAAAATCTCAAATCAACAACCTAACTTTACAGGATAAGGAACTGGAAAATCAAGGACAAACTAAACACAAATTTATCAGAAGAAAGAAAATAATTATTAGAGCAGAGAGAAATTAAACAGAGACTACAAAAGCAATAGAGAACATTAATAAAATCAAAAGGTAGTTCTTGGAAGAGACCAAAAAAATTGACAAATCTTTAGCTTGATAGACTAAAAAGAGAGAAAAAATTTAAATTGCTAAAATCAGAAATTAAAATTGGGAGATTACTGTCAACTCTAGAGACATAAAAGTGATAGAACAACTGTATGCCAACAAATTGTATAATCTAAATGAAATGAACAGTCCGAGAAACACAAAATCTTTCAAGACTAAATCATGCAGAAAAAGAAAATATGAATAGATCTATAACTAACAAAATGATTAAATCAATAATCAAAAATCTCCCAAGAAAGAAAAGCCAAAGGACCGATGGCTTTGCTGGTGAAGTATACCCAACATTTGTAGCACAACAAATACCGCTACTTAAAATTTTCCAAAAACTGAAGAGGATGGAATACTTCCCAATGCATTTTATGAGACTAGTGTTACATGGACAGCGAAGCCACACAAAGACACTACCTGAAAAGAAAACCACAGACCAACATTCCTTACATTCCTTATGAACGAATGTCGATGCAGACGTCCTCAACAGAGTAACAGCAAATCACACTCAGCAGCATTTGAAAAGACTACACATCATAACCAAACAGGATTTGTTCCCGAATGCAAGGATGGTTCAACATACAACAGTTATTTAATGTAATGCACCACAGTAACAGAACGAAGGAAAAACATGTATTTCACATGTAAGGAAATACATAGTGGTCATTTAAACTGATGAAAAAAATCATTTTGATACAGACAGATCTGATGAGATCACTGAGAAAAAGTAGGGAGGGGCCTTAAGAGGAGGCTGCTGGGGGCAATGGTAAACAGCCTAGGACAGGATTGGCTGAG
This sequence comes from Pteronotus mesoamericanus, assembly GCF_021234165.1. Classification (NCBI taxonomy): domain Eukaryota; kingdom Metazoa; phylum Chordata; class Mammalia; order Chiroptera; family Mormoopidae; genus Pteronotus; species Pteronotus mesoamericanus. Next base: position 1,600,722 of record NW_026555123.1, read on the forward strand.
GAGCTGAGGGCTCCTAGAGCACATGGAATTATGGGCGAGAAGATTTGAAATAAAAGAAGCGCTCTTGGGCTCTCAGGCTTTCTTCCTCCAGGATGCCTGGATGATGGAGCTGCAGCTGCCTGCATTTCCCAACAGACCATATTTTGGATGGGAAGGAACTCCCGGCACAGCCTGAGATCAGGCTGGCCTGGCAGAGGGTGTTCTAGTGGGGAAGGGCTCTGAGACCAAAGCCCACCATTCTTCCAACATTGTGTAGCTTTTATAACTTACGTTGTTTCGGTTTGTAAATTAACCCTCTAGAAACTAACCTGGGAAATACTGGGAGAACCCAGGTGTTAGAGTTTAGTCTTAATTGATAGGTTTAAGAGATTAAAGCTCTAACTGAAGAGTTAAAGAGTTTAGCCTTAACTGATAGGCTTACATGACTAATGCATGTGGAAAGCTGTTATTCCAAAATTGTGAAGCTTTTTGAATAAAGACTCCTTTCCTGTATCACCAAACCTTTCCTCTGGGATTTTGCCCAGAGGGTGGTGGGGGCAGCAGGACCCCAATTGCTGTTCAGTAGCAATTTGACAAAATCTATCATTTCAGCTGCTGAAGAAAATCATTTACCTGCATATGCAAAACCCACAGCAAAACGTCACAACAATGTTGAACAACTGAAAGCTTTTCCTTCAAGATCAAGAATTAGACACAGATGCTTGCTTTCACCATTTTATTCAGCACAGCGCTGGAAGTTATGGTTTGTTTAGATAAATGTTTGGCCGTTAATTCACTTTGTATATCACCATGCATTTCACTACTACATGCTGATTGCAGGGCAGGGCATGGTAGTTGTTGATTTGCATCTTTCACCCTTTCATGTGGGCAACAGTCATTCTATGACTTCTGGGGATAATGCCAGCTTACTCCATGCCAGGCCCTGGGCTGTGTGTGCTCCACTTCAACTTTGTGAGGTGACTATTTGTCTCCATTTTACACCCTAGGATCAAGAGCTTATAAACAAAAATTAGACAGTAGCTTTTACGTGGTGAAGCTGCCTCTTGACCGTAGTCTGAGTCCCTGCTGTCCAACTGAAATGATGTACCTACTTTAGAAAGAAGTGTATGTATTTTTCCAAACTCACATATTTCGTGTCTTTGAAAATTACTGAAAGTCTCATCACTAGAGGAATGCATGAATGAATAAGACGAAATGGGGTTAATCATTTGCCAATACTGAACTAAGGAATGTTATTTTCCTTCTTAAAGTGTGTTCCCCTTTGACCTTTCACTTCCAAGTCCACATCTTGTGACTCATTGTCTAAGAGAGAGGAGGTGGCTACTGTCACAAAGAGGCCTTTGATCAACCGAGTCTCTGAGCTGACTTTCTCTACCTCTTCAGCAAAAAAACTTCTGAGAACGCCTGAAAATCAAGTTGCATGCTGTAACAAATGAGGCTCTTATTAGTTTTGTCTCTGACTTAATCAGAATGCATAATTGGGTTAAAGGAAAGCAATTTTGTGATTCTTGTTCTCCCTTGCAATTGCCAAAACCCTGCATTTTGAGGTTTTGTTTACCTATTTTTTTTGTTACCCTCCACCCCACTAAGCAATGGCAATTACTTTATACTCATCCATTTATAACCCCTATTCTTAATAAACAAAGAACTTAATTTTCAAAAATGACCTAGAATTGCAATAAAAATTTAGCTGAAAAAAATAGGGTAAAGAATCTCACAAAGGACAAAGCTTTGACCTCATTGGAATCGAGAAATTAAATAAACGGCATTCTTGCATTCTGGACTATTGGTGTCCATTTAGAGGAAACTACCATATTGGTGTCCGTTTAGAGAAAAAGTTAGAGAAACTTTTTTTTGCCTAAAGAAATATTGGTATATAAGTATTTTTAAATTGCAGGTGGGAGCTTTATGCTTATGTCTTTTTCTGCATAATCCCTTTCTTTGAGTTAGAGCCCTTTCTGAACTCCACGAGGTTAGGATTGGGTCCAATCACAGGACCCTGCTCCCTCTTCCTCCCATCCCAGGTGTGGGTGTTTGGCTGAAGCCAGGACATTATTCTCCCACAATCAGAACCCTCAGCCCTGACTGAGAAAGTAGGCGGTAGAGCTGAGTTTTCCATGATAACAACATGGAGATGTAATCCCTAGTCTCTCCTACAAGAATTCCAGACGGCTGCCCCCACTTGTGTCTTGATGTTGAGATCTACCTTAAACTACATAAGATTCCATGCTGTATATTCTTTATGTGTCCCTCCAGATTCAACCGCTGCCCCTCTCTTCCCTCTTTGTGTCCCAGTAAACTCATCAATAGGTCTCCCTACATACCCTGACCTCCCAAAGCCAGTAAGCAGGACCAATAGAAGATAGAAGGGATCGGGGAGAAAAGGAATTTAATTCCCCTTGTCCCACCTTCCTCCCTTCTTCATCATGGTTCTGCTCTGGGGGCTTTCTTCTAAGGCCAGTTCCACTGGCCTTCTCAATGGCTGCCGCAGCATGTGCCCTATTCAGTGATAATGCCCGCCCTCCTGCCACCTTAGAAGGGGCGATGCCTTCCTGCTGTGCCTGATTCCCAAGTGGCTCCTTCACCTTCTCCTGTCTCCCTGTCCTTGGGGTCTTTTTAACTCTGCCCTATCTCTGTATACCACATCTTCTCTTATTAAAAATCTTCCCTTAAATCTGCTGAGGGTAACGCCCTCTCTTCTGGCCTGGAGCTTGACTAGTAAAACCTCTCAATGCGTGTGTAATGAATTCCTTTGTCAGCGTCAGCATTTGTGTCCCATACGGAAGGACCCACAGATCCACTGATTTACCTTTTTTTTTATATTTATAGTCATCAAACTTGTTTAGTTTTCATGATGTGTCTATGTGAGAATAATAACAAAATACACATGTGCACTTCAGTATGCGTTCTCCAGGGGTCTTACTCAGCAACATTTGTGTTCTAAAAAGTTTCTTACCCTAATTCTTTTGTGACAATCTTTGTGAAAGATCAACTATAAATTTAAAGTACAATGTTCTACATATCCAGATTTAAAAGAAAATAAACAAAACATGGCTTAATCTTCCATTTATCTGTTTTTGCCTCTACCTTCCATCCTGTTTGTCAACGGTTCCTACGTCCTCCACATTCTGAATCTGACCTCCGCTCACGAATTGGCCTCCTTAGAATTTAACCTCAAACCCTGCAGCCAGCACGCGCCTTTCACCACCCAAGCAAGGCCAGGCCGTTCCTCTAGTTACAGCTCACGCGGATGGCCTTGCAGTGAAAGCCAGAATCTCCACAGGCGCCTCTGAAACCCTGACACCTCACACCCCGTTGCCCACTTCCCCTCCCCAGGCTCCACCCCAGCCACACAGACCTCGGACTCTCCTCTCAACCTTCCACACTCAACACGGGAGGTGGGATGTTCTGCCTTCTACCTGCCCTGCTTCTCGCCTACTGCACACAGGTGCTCGCTGTAGGTGATCTCTTCAGTAAAGCCTTTTCGGGTCATTCTACATAAAAGGCCACCCCCACATATTTCTCCCCATCTCTTTCCCAGGCTTTATTTTTCTCCTCTGCTCTTGACACCAAGTGGAATGCTCAGTGTTTTACCTCTTTATTTGCTGACCGTCTGCCTCCCCATCTGGGGTGTAAACCTGCAAGGTTTTATTCACCGCTGTGTCTCCAGAACTTAGAACAGCAACTGGCCCTAGTCTTATTCAATAAATTATTTTGGAATAAATGAAACGATAGCCATATTCTACCTTCAAGGTAAGGAATTTACAGCAAAAGATAACTAATTATGTATTAGTAATTATATAATCATTTCTTTTTTTGTTTTTTATTTTAATTATTTCAATTTGTATTTTTAACACAACCCAGTAAAGACTTATGGAGAAACTCTTACCAGGTTAAAAAACAATTCACAGCTCTGGCTGGTGTGGCTCCGTGGACTGAGAGCCGGCCCATGAACCAAAAGGTGGCTGGTTTGATTCCCAGTCAGGGCACAGGCCTGGGTTGCAGGCCAGGTCCCCAGTTGGGGGCGTGTAAGGGACAATCGATTGATGCATCTCTTCCTCTCTTTTTTCCTCCCTTCCCCTCTCTTTTCCTCCCTTCCCCTCTCTCTAAAAATAAAATATTTTTAAAAGAAAACAATTCAGAGTATTTCTCTTCTATCTTCATCTATATGTTCTATAGAAATATTGTTTTATAGCTCTAAGGTCAAGTCATGCCAAATTATATAATAGCAATAAAATTACTGACTTAGTATTAAAAATAAAAATGATTTAGGTAGCTTAATGCGAAAGAAAAACGACCCTAAATTTTAGATTTGACAATATTTTTCTCTAGAAAACAAGAAGAGATACTGATATATATTTACATAGACACTAACTAGAACTTGGTAAGGAAAGTCCTATTTATGAGCAATATCTTGAAAATGCAACATTTCAGTAGAAATCAAAGTGGCAATTTATCATGGCATTAATAGATTGATGACATTGATGGAATTAATGGTAGATTATATTTAGGTCTTTAAGTGTGTAATGAATGAATCCATGAAGCTTCGGCAGTCTTGGAGATAAATGTTACAAAAATTACTCATTCAGACTTATTACTCAACCAAACTGCTCAAGGAATAGCGAAGTTGGAAACAAGGCAAAAGAGTCACCTAAGGAGTCAGAAACTTAGGCATTCCCAGATGACCAGAGCCAGAAGTAGCTTTCGGGCATCTAGGGCACTCGTTCTGGAGTTCCGATGAAATCACTGGGACATGAATTACTGAAAAACGCCTTTTAGTTCTGTGGGGCGGTCGGGGGTGGGGGGGCTGCCTTTGGATGGGCGACCACAAATGGCAAGTCAGGAAGCAGGCGCCGGGGCACGGGCGAATGGGCCATGTGGAGCCCCCTTGCGTCAAGACTGAGCAGCTTAGGGAAGAAGCCAAGGGCCACGACCCTGAACTACCGCAATGCCCGAGGAGAAAGAAGGAGGTGGAGACCCAGGGCCAGGGTTCGCGCCTGTCCGCCCGCGTGCGTGGCTGCGAATCCAGGACTCAGGGAAGGCGAAGCCTGCTTCACTGCCGCACATGAGACATCAGGGAGACGGACTCTTGGGCCCTCCCCAGACAGCGTAACACCAACGGGGAGAGAAATACCCCTCCTAGCCTACAGACCCTCACAGGTATTCTGATGTGCGTGGCACGACACAGTGGCTTCCCAGCGTCAGAGCTGTGCCCTGGGAGAGGAGGTCGGGGTCCCCGGCACCAACCGGGGACGCAGCTCTCTCCGCTGCGAGCCCTTCCGCGCCCCGTGGAGCGGCAGCCCACGGAGAGTGGACTTACCTGTGAGCACAAAGGCGACCATCAGCGCGAGGGGACTCCCAGAAACGTGTACGCAGCAGGGACGTGCCTGAGGACAAAGACAAATTTGACTTATTTCTAAAGATAACCTCAGGTTTACTCACTAACTGCTGATGAAGGTAGAAATTTGGGTTAGATTAGGAGTGGCTTTCCTCCCAAAATCAGGCCTATCATGAAAACAGTTCTCTATGCAAAGTTCTACAAAATTTGTTTTTACTGTGAACATCACTGAACACATGTAACTTCTATGGAATGAGATGGATGTGGGTTTATAAGAAAAAACCTGGGGCAACAAAACAGCACAGCAATTCTGCCCTTCAATTGTTTTACTTCATTAGGAAGAGGGTACTAAACTCTTTCGAGTGTGTGCATATGAATTTAAAACCAACTAAGTATTCAATAATATTGTCAGTCCTAGTTTATTTAGACTAATAGGAGACAGCAGTTTAATGGTGAAATTGACTTAAGTGGTTTTTGGTCTTTTGTTTTTTTTTTTTTTACTTATGGGCATCAAATTCTTACTCCCTACAAGCTTGTGATTTCATTTTGAGGGGTGACCCCCCCCCGAACTGTGAGATGTGTGTGTTGGAGGCACATGGCAGCAGGCTTCTCAGTCCTCCCCGGCGAAGTCTGAGCTAAGATGGAGGATTTCAGAAATGAGCCTCTCTTCTTGCCATTCCAGGAGAGCCAAGGAAAGAACACACGAGAGCTCTTCCTCTCCTCGGATTTAAATCCTGAGTGCCATAAGGACAGAAAAAAATGCATGTATGATTTTGCTGATGTATTCCAGCAACGGCACATGAATGAGATTTTAAGCTCTTCCTGCCTCAAAATATCCTGGATATACTTGGTTTCTGTTCTCTCCTCGCTGATTTCCCCTGCGCTCTCTCCAATCTTGTAGATTTTCATTTTGCTAAAGTTAGTTTCTGTGGCTTGTAACCAAATATTTTGATACAGATACTGGTGCCAGAAATGGGGGGTGCCAGAATTGGGGTGAAAAACTGCTGTGGTCTGCATTCCGCAACATTCTTGTGTGGAAGCCCTAACCTCTAAAATAGTGGAATCAGAAAGTGGCCTTTGGGAGGAGACTGGTTCCTGAGGGGGAAGCCCTCGTCAATGAGGTGAATGCCGTAGAAGAGAGCCCCAGGGCAGCTGCCGGGCTGGCCCTTCCAGCTTGCGAGGGCACAGGGGGCGGCCAGCACCCCGCAGCCCGGACCAGGCCTTCACCGGAACCCTACCGCGCTCACACCTGATCATGGGCTCCCAGCTTCCAACAGTGAGGAAGGAACATCTGCTGTTTTCAAACCACCAAGTCTGTGGTGTCTTGTTACAGCAGCCTGAACAGACTGAGACATAGGCCATCAGGGAGATATGGGGCATCTGAAATTCATTACATTGCTGAGATGAAACTAAGAGCAGCCACAGGCTCCTTCGCCTCCCTGTGCTGGAATCTAGACGCTCCCAGCACCAGGCGGAGTGGAAAACAGCCCATTCAGGGCCTACCTATGGCCGCACGCAACCAGTGGCCCCTGAGAACAAGACTCCAGACAACCAGGTAACAATAGCTGTGAAACAATATAAACAGCAGAGGACGCTGTCTTTCATCATTTTCGCAGCACTTATAACTATTTTGTTAAGATGACTATGTTTGGTTTTTCCCAAGCAGACTACAAACTCTACGAGGGCAGAGACCTGGTCCATTTTGTTCACTATTCTAGATTTCCTGGTATATGATGGGAATTAGAGAATACATGGGGAAGGAATACATTAATTCCAGAACAATGAAGTAGTACAGCTGCTCCCAGCAGCGCGCTCTGTGTTGAGCCACTGTCTCTCAGCTAGAAGCTGGCTCGTCTGTACCTGGATCTGGGACTCCGCAGAACACGTCTTCTTTTGCCAGCTGAGTTATCAGTAGGATCTTCTGAGGGGAGACGAGAGAGGTCTGGAAGCTGGAAGGAGGAAGAGGAACACGTTGCTCCTACGCTTTTCTATTCCTGTCCCCGTCACACACTTGTGGCTCTCTACCGTGACAGGGACAGTGTTCCTAGCAGCAGCAGGTGTGCTAGTTTGCAGATTGTCTACAGCCTGTGACATCCCCGTGACGTCCCCAGCACGTTTCCTCAGAGACACCAGCACCGGTCGATGGGGGTGCGGCCTCGGGGGTCAGGAGCCTGGTGTCACAGGAGGGTGAGTGAGGAGGGGAACGTCCGTCCTTTCTGGGCACAACCCGGCATGCATGAATCTCAGTACCAGCAGCAAACGTGGATCTGAGGAGCTGAGAATGGAGTTAAGCCGACACGCTAGAGAGTCTGGCCCTCCTGTGCAGTTCCCAGAGAGAACCGGAAGTCCCAGACGCTGAACAACTTCGAGGAGGAGGATAGTGCCTACATGTGAGGATGACATGATGGAGCTAACTGGCTAGTTGGGGGTTTGATCCCTGGGGCTTTGTCAGCTGGCTTTCCTCCTCAGCCACACACGGGTCTCCTTTTACTTCTCCCGGGGCCTTCACTGACCGCCCTTCTTTCCTGTGCCCACCATCTCCCCGCAGACCAGTTCCCGGGACTCAGACGACCCCTATTGTCACCCGGTCCATGTGGCCTTCGTGGTGGTAAGGGGGTCACAGGTGGGCTTACAGGGATCTTGACAAACTTCAAGCCCTTAGCGGTCCCAGCCTGAGAGGACCCCAGCAGTGCGCCACTATTTATTTATTTATTTTTTGCCAACATACTGTATTTTTATCTTCGTTTTCTTAAAAGAGGCCCTTCGTATTGAATAAGCTTCAGGCCCCATCACACCTGGGTCTGCCTCGGCAGGTGAAGCTGATAAATGGAGGTTTAAAACAAGTGCACAGGACAGCAGGCCCAACGCAACCATGAACATGATTATTTAACCTGTTAGCCCAAGACAGCAACTCACGTTCCTTGTCCCCGCGCGCTCTCAGACGCACAATGGGTCCTGGCTCGTTCATTGGTAATAGAGTGTGGAACACATGATTCATCTCTGCAGCAGAATAAATCCAGAAGTGGTCCACAGACCGGCCTGGTCCAGGGGTGCGTACAGCCCGCTGCCCGGTAAACGGAGCTCGGACCGTAACCCAAGGTTACATCGGCCAGGTGGCCAGCAACCGTGTGCATCCCCTCGCCTCGCGCAAGTCCAGCGACGACATAGAGTCTGACATGCCTCTTTCAAGAACACCCTGAAGGCCTTCACTGACGAAACAAGTTTGCCAGGAGGCCAGAGGCTGGGGACCCCTGACGCCTTCGAGCCTCCAGGGGGAGTGGGAGGAGCTGGGCTCCTGGACACGTGGCGCCCAGGCCTGCGCAACGGCCCAGCTGGAGCCTGCAAGATGCCCGAACTGCTGGCAAAGAGAGAGTAATAATACCATGCAAATTTTTTCTTATGGAAGTGACATTGAAAACAGATGAAGCTGAGAGGTTCTATGATGCTGTAGCACCTAAACTTTGGCAAAATGGTAATAACATCAGAAATCGTAAAAATCATGCCATATAAATAGATACAACATTGATGAACTCTAACTTGTAAAATATTAATTTAAAATCGTGCTTTGGTAGGGTTGAAAACATTTGGGCAGAAACATTTGCACATCAAATTGGTAAAATTCTCCAAAAATAATGATTATTCTACTTAATTTATTTGTAAGGCTCATATATTTGACATAAGTATTTTATATTATATACAGATATGTTGTCTTACATTTTACAAAGAATTGTATTTTGAGAAAGTTTCCTGAGAAGAACTATAAGTCCAACAATATAATACACCAGAAAAGGAAGCAACTTTAATTTTTGGTTTCTTGGTGCCCCTTTTCTGCGCCCCGTTTGTGTCTGGACCACCTGCTTGCCCAGAACAAGAACTCCCCCGCAACAGGGAGGAGTGCCTCCGCGGACTCCTGACCCACCGATGCGGGGGCTATCTGAGTAGGAAGGGTAGAGTCTAGGCCCTGGAGTTCCTTCTCCCAAGGAAAAATTTAAATCAGAAAGCACTGTATTCTTTGTTGAGTCATAGGAACCTGTGTCACTATGAGGACTTGAAAGATTTAGGGCAGTTGAGTTCTAGAATATTCCAGTTTCACTCTCTAGCTTGTCCAGTGCAGAAAAGGATGGTTCTTGGAGAACGTGGGTGGTTAGCGTGGTGTTTCCCGTGGCAGCGGCTCCTGCAGGGGTGGTCTCCCCGCGGGAGTAGATCCTACCGCCCCGGGCTCGTGCTACTGGGGGCCCAGCCAACGAGGCCCAGGTTCCAGAAGACACCCTGCCTCCACAGTCATTTGTTGCATTTTGTGACCACAGAGCTCCTTGTGTTCCAACATAACCTTTGTTATACAGAAGCATTTTCAACAATGGCTTGTATCATGAACTAATAAAAACACCAGAGAGATGTTACATTATCTTAGCGTATCTGTCACACTGGCCACACCTGACTGCCCTCCGTTCTGACATCTTCTCATAGCACTGATCTGAATCGTTCAACGTTTAACATCTTTGACATGTTTTATGCCACTTTTAGCTAAATTGATTTTGGGGATACTGGGTAGCCGACTGAAGCCCCCTTTATTAAAATGATCTATTGTCACTCCAATCGCCCTTATCCTCCAAGTCTTGGTCTGGGTGTTTTTTTAATTTATTTGCCCATGAAACCAAATGTGTCAGCAGCATTTGTTTGACGCTTTTCGTTAGGTTCGATACCAGAGCGGCAACAGCTGACTCAGACACCGATCTCACGAGCCTGATTTACGCTTTCATGAAATCACGATGTGCTGGACAAAGACGGGGGTCCCAGCCCAACAGGAGTGACAGCGCTTTTTGTCTTGTCAAGTGGCATCCTGTAACCAAGGAAAGAGGAAGGCAGCCTCCCAGAGCCCGGCGGCTGCCGGCCACCGGAAGTGCCCTTCCACTGGGTTTTCCTGCCGGTAAACTTGGAACTGATGTACTGCCCAATTCAGCTGCTTCCGATTGGAACATTTTAACATGATAGCGTTCAAAAAGGAAGAGAAATCAAAGATGAGGGAGGTAGGGGACGTACAGGAGTAAAAGGAGAGGAACTCCAGGGCCCAGCGGGACAGATCATCTGTTCCTCCCTCGAGATACGTGCAGTGTCTGCACCTTGCTGTTTTGTTGCAGCACCAAAATCAGAGTCTTCAGACAACATGAGAATTGATAGGTAGCAATATAATAAGAAACCCCCCAAACTGAATTTTTTCTGTGCCCTGTATTTGGATGAAGTCATAATACCAATTGTCCCCTGACATTTCCAACAGTCATCAAGTACTGGCAATGTTCTAGGTCAGGAGTGGTCGATTTTAGCAAAAAAGCAGCCACTCCTTCACCCTCATTGTTGGACATGACTAATGGATTATGGCGGGCCGCACCGATCCCAAAAGAGGCCTCAAATACCTTTTTTTTTTTTTTTAAATAGCCCATTAGGAAGAGTACCACTGGTTATGGTAGCAAACAATGTAACAGTTAGTGGTCCTTTCTCTTCCAAGTGAAATCCTAAATGCAGAGAGAAAGTGTCTCATTTTGTCTACTTTCTTGTCCTGCCACCATCTCCAGCAAGCATGTCATTAAGTCATAGCGGGAGTAGTGAGGTACAGCTGCAAAGGAAAGAGGGTGTTTTTTTTTTTTTTTTAAACAAAGTTCACTTGAACACTCGTGCTACTGAGTCCATTTCTGGTCTTTAGAAATCAAGCAGCTTTATGGTATTCACTTCTACTTTTACCCCAGAGCACCTCCCCTGCATCACAGGAAACTGTCTCCATTTCCCATCTCCCACCATTGAAATAATAGTTACAATGCTTTGGAGGCTTTGAGCTTCCTGCAACCATCACAAAGGAAGGAGGTCATTTCAAACCACGACTCCCTGTTTGTTTATGAAACTTTCTCCTGAGCTTCCTCCCCGGGCACAGGTCTGTCTGCGCTGTGCTCTCTGTTGTTTCTGGCACTTCCTAAAGGACTGTTATCTCCGAAATCACAAGGCATTCTAGTCATTCCCTTTGTAGTTAATACATTCCAGACTTGGGATAGCTAGAGGTTACAGAGAATAAAAATGCAGGGGGGAGAAGAAAATCAACAGTAATCTAGTTTTCCTTGTTCCTGGCAAGTCATTCCAGCAAATGGAAAAAACAAAGTGTGCAAAAGGTAAAAAGCAATTTTATTAAAACATCATGCAGATTATATATATAAATGAACCTGACTTATTTTTTAAATAGTTTTTTGTATTTCAATTGGAGTGGACATACAACATTACATTAGTTTCAGGTGCACAACCAGTTGCTAGACATGTACATAGCTCATGAAGTCACGTACGTGCTCCCCAGCCCCCGCGCATCACGAGCCCCTCAGCCTGCATCTCTGAGTTCTTGTATCTCTGAGTCTGCGTCTGTTGTGCCGGTTTGTGTGTTTTAGATTCCACCTATAAATGAAATCATATGGCATTTGTCTTTCTCTGACGTTTTTCACTCAGGACAAGACCCTCAAGTTCCATCTGTGTTGTCACAAATGGCAAGATTTCCTTCTTTTTTATGGCTGAGTCATATTCCATTGTATAGATGTACTACTTCTTTATCTAATCATCTGTCAATGAACACTTAGGTGACTTCCATATCTTGCCTCCTGTAAATGATGCAATGAACATATATGGATGTGTATGTCTTTTCAATTTGGTGTTTCTGACTGACTTACTAAAAGAAGCTAACGCTTTGAACTCTGTGTTGGGATCATGTTAAATAAGTTGCAGGCCATCAGAAAATGCTGTGATTAAACCTGGCAGAAGCTTTATAGCCACTTCCAAAAACAACTAAATACAGATATTAAATGATTTCTTACACTTCCAATATTTCTACTCTAGGATAATCTATGCCAAATTGATAATTTACAGGAAAATTTTCTCATGATTCTGAAGACCTTACAGTAGATATATAATAATTTCTGGGATTTTTGGACCAGTAGTAAAATCTAAAATTTTAGAAATTATTTGTAGTTTTAGTATATTCAAAAAAACTTGACATCACCTACCAAGTTTATTCAGAAAGCCAAGTGTTTAATGTATAATTTAATTATTTTAATGCATGATCAATACAAAGAAAGATAAACTTTATTTACACACTTTTTGGAATACTTGATCCATAAGTCATGGCATATATTTCTGAATTATGTGTAGATTTCCAAATACTTGGAATAAGCCATCCTGAAGAATATAAGATTGTATTGATGTAAACTCTGATAGCAAAATATAGTTAAAAATGAACTCTTATCTGTTTATTGCTTTTAAGAATCTTGTCATTTAAATACCAACAGTGTAATTGATTCATTTGTGGCAACATTCTACAAAGAGTTTTCTTTTCCCACAAAATAATAAAAATAAAGCATCGTTTCCACATGTGGAACTTGATCAACATGAGATGTTGTATACTTGGTCATCTCTGAAAGATAATGGTGCTTAATTGACACATGTCATCTTTTAGGAAAAACCCATGGCCTGTGAGATCTCTCAGATTTGAATTCTGTGGTTGTTTCTGATGAAATTGAATGATTTCTCCAGATACAGTATTATAATAACACTACATATACTTATTTTTTGTTCTTCTATTCTTCAATTTCTTCTTTCCATTCTTCTTTTTCTCCACATTCATCCCTCACCTTCCAATTAATAAAACACAAAAATAATAACTATCATTATGGAATGTCTACCATAGCTCAACCACTGAGTTTTATATGTTAGCTCATTTCATCTTCAATCATCCCATGTTAAAGACAAAGTTCAGTCTAACTTACCCCAAATCCCACAAAGAAGCAGACGCAGGATTAGAACCGTTTTCTCTTCTCCAAGAATGGAGTGGTTTGGAGCAGCACAGGACTGGTTTCCAGGCAGACATACAGGTGGATACTGACTTGAACACAAGCTCGCAATGTAGTCAAATTCATATTTTGGAACACTTACGTTCCAAAAATTAGTGCCATTAGTTTAGAACTTACAGAATAAAATAAGCTTATGTATGCAATGCCAAAAATCAACAATGGGCAAGTTGGCCAGTCTTTTAAATTTGCAAGGTGACAGAACAGCATCAGCCTTGTCTTCCTGGACATCCCAGTGGCCTTGTTACATTCTCCTCTTAATACGTCTGTGTGGTTTAGCCACTATTTTTCTTTAGTGGAAACATACCTCCTGAATTTCTTTTATTTTTTTTTTCCTTGCTTAATCCTAGGCAGTGATGCCACTGAATAATAGGTACATGTACTGATAGGAAATGATTTTTTTGAGCTATTTGAGCGTGATAAATGTGGCGGAAACTCTGTACATGTCACTGCACCGAGGCTGATCCTGGTTGTCGCTTCGCTTCTCCCACTCTCTGAGGGTCGGCTTCGTCCTCAGCCACGGGCGCACCCTGAGCACACTGCCCTTTGTCTGCACTCCCACAACGCATTCTTGCTCTCTCTCCGCCTTCCCCAAGCACTCACACAACAACTGCTTCCTTGTAGCACGCGTGCCGCTTCTGAGCCAGATTTAGCAGAATTTTATAAGTGTGACAATGCGTGGGAGGGCTGGCGGTCGATCGGGCTGACCATCTCCTTCCTTGTACAATGGGGCCCTCAGAGCTGATGCTCTGCAGCGGCATTTCCTTTTGAGATACCGCATGGAACATATGCAAAGACAGCTCATTTGAAGCCAGACAACACGAGTTTGCTTTTCCCTTCCTTCGGCTCACAGCTGAGGGGCACCCTTTCTTCATCCTCATTTGGGAAACTGGAAAAATAATAAATATTTTCCAGGATGGTGGTAATGATTAAATGAGAATATGTTTAAGGCCTATAAATATTATATATGGCAATAAGTAAGAGCTTCATTGTTCTACTTAGTGTTCTTTTCGGATTGAGTATGTTTTTAAAATCTTTCTATTATCCTAGCGATGTGTATGTAATTATATGTAATGATTCAGCAATAACCAAAATGAGTCAGGTGCTGCAATGTAAAACCTTTCCAAGGACATTTTACATATGTTGTTTGGGTCATATGTATATTGGCAAATACAGTGGGTATACGGGGGTGAATGGAGTTAGAGCGATTGTTTTATTAGAAAGTTGGGTATCAAGTAATTTCTCAGGGAATAATAAAATAATAGCTTGAAGCACGTCTCACAAGGTGGACGTTCTGTGCTTGGCTGAGGAGGGCTCGATGTCACATGGCAATTTTCTTCCCTCCGTTCTCTTTTGCATCTGTCTCGTGTCCTTTGTTGAGGCTGTGTTTCTTTAGAAACGTTCAAAGAAAGAAGACGATCTCTTCACCTGTCTCCTCCCAGCGCCAAACCTCTTTTCCTTCGTCTGCACTTGCTCTCTTCTTCCCTGGCACAGTGTTCCAGGGCAGCCCCCAGACAAATTGATTTTCGAAGCCCGAAGCCCCCTGATAGTGCACATACAATAAATGACTTCCACATTCCTGGGAAAACTGTTTCTCTTGAATATTGTAATGCAAACAGTCACGCTTCAATCTCTGAGAAGTTTTCTCAAAAACAAATACATGTCACTTCTTGCAAAGTCCCGTGGGAATGCTCCCTGACCGAAATTAAAAGCACTGAGATTAGTCCAGTCTCAAAAGGAAATGACCTCTGATTCCAGCAAATACAATTACAGCATCAGGTCACCTAAGCCAAAAACCTGAAGTCAGTCTTCATTCTTCTCTTTCCCTTACTCTTGAAGTACAACGGATAGACAAGCCCTCTTATTAATTGCAGTTTCACTTTTAGATGCACTCATTTGACCCATTTTTCGTGAGGCAGATACTGACCTAAACCCAGGGGAAGTCACTACCAGTGAAGAGATAAACACTGACACCGTCCTAGGGCTTACATTCTAGGGTGTGCATTGGTAGGGGGCTGGGAAGGAGCAGGCAGAGAAGAAGCAGGTGGTCAAATAAGTAAAATACACAGAATGTCAGGAATGCTTCAAGGAAAAGTTACCTTGGCGGGAAGTGCTTAGGGAGAGCCACAGGGGAGAGGAGTGTCTCGCTGCTCGAAAAGCCTGATGGGGATTAGAATCGGGGGGGCGGCGCGGGGGGGGAGGTCGGGGGGTGTAGAGGATGGCCGGGGGTCCCTGCCTTCTTCTGGGGGCTGATGGGAAGGGGATGAAGCGCGTGAGGAGACTGTTACTGAGAGCGTCAGCACAGGCGGCGCCGGAGGCTGGGACTGCTGGAAGGGGCCGGAGGGGGAGTGTTTCCCCCCAGGAGCGAGGGACAGCCTGAGGCCTCTGTCCCTTCTTCTGCGCCGGGAGCTCAGGCAGTCATCCCCGGGGGCCTCCCACATCCCTCCACCCTCTCTGGGACCCTGCCAGCCACACTGCTTCCTCACGGCCACCTCTCCCCTCCATCTGTCCTCAGCCCTGTTCCCGTTCGAGCCTCTAACAGCTGAGCCAGGACTTCAGTCTTGCTTCCTGGGCTCCGTTTTCCACACCATCAGAGAAAATTACCGGGAAAAAAAAGTCAGGCCACGTTGCTCTCCTGCTCCAAACCCTTCTTGGGCAAAAGTTAGGAGCACATAACCATCCCTTACTCCTGGCTCCTGTTTTATGTTCAGATAAAGGGAAGCTGCTCTCAGTTACTGGCCCAGAGCACCTACTGGAGCCCAAGTGCATTTTCCTGCCACTCTCTCCACGTGAAATGCCCTTCCGTCCCCCCAAGCCTGGCCAACCCGTCCTCACCTGGTAGGACACGGCTGCAGTGTCCTCGCTGCCACAGGTTTCTCACGAAGCCGAGGCAAAACCCTGCTTCTCGGAACTGCCATGTCTCCTCGGGCCCCGCTCCTGCATGCGCGCTAACGTCCATTGGGCTGTCCGGCCACCAGGACAAGGCCAGGCATGATGCACCAGGCACTCCTGGGGCAGAGCGAGGCGTCAGTTTGTGAAATAGACAGTAAAATTCAATAGGCAGCAGTGAAATCCCCTCTGCTTATCCTGCTTTCTGACCGCGGATACAACCTCTTTAGATGGTCCCTGACATGGTGTAAAATTATTTTGAAATATATAAATCATTACTATTTTTCTCCCATTCTCCCTTAATCCATCAGTACCATCTACATTGCTCCAAAGAAAAGTAGGATTATTATAAATGAATAAGAAAAAAAGAAAAAGAAAGGACTTGCTCAGTTTCTCTAACTTCCAAATCAGGCTTTGAAGAATCAAAGTATCTGAAAAGGTTAGGCACAGCGTTGGGCCACACTGAGAGAGAGTAAAAGGGAACTAAGGACTGCCCCCCCGCCCCCGGCCCCCGCCCCTGTCGTTTAAAGGACTGTCAGCCCAGGTTGTGGGCAGAGATTCCCGCGATGGCGCTCGTAGGGACGAGTGCTCGTTGGAGAAGAAGGTTCTGATACGTGGTTACTCAGGAAAAGACGTGGAAATCAAGGCCCGATTCTGGGCGCCGCCCCGCAGTTCAAGGAGTCCGGCCGAAGGACAGAAAAACCCAGCGCCGCAGGCCCGGCGGCGCACCCGAGCCGGCCGTCGCCTTTCCAGGCCGGGAGGCCTCGGCGCTCCCCAGCCGAGGGGGGCGCCGCGACAACGGCACGCACGTCAGCCTTTGTGGGGTCGGGGAAAGGGGCGACTTCCTGCCCTTGCCCCCCTGCGACAGACTTGGCCTCCCCCGTCCCTCCCAGGCCATCGAGAGCTCTGCTTTTGCAAACAGGGCGTAAGTGTCTGACGCCCACAGTAACGGAGACAAGGGGAGCTTCTTTCACGAGCAAGCGGCCTCCTGCCCGCGGCTGCAGTGCACACTTGAACTTTGACTATAAAGGAACCTGGTCAAGGTATATAAACTATCTGGCCCTAATACCGCTCATGGTTAAAACGACCGTTGTAGCTTTTCGTTACAGAGCAGAAATCTGAGTTTCAGAGTTCTAAATGTACCGTGGAAAATCTTGCCTCTGTGCTCTGAGACTGGGTTTTCTTTTTTGATCTACTGCTATCTCCCTCGATGATCTTTGACAAATCAGATTACCTACCACAGAGCAGGGAGGAAACAGAGGGAATCGTGTACGTGGTTTTATAATTTGCTTTCTAAAACTAGAATCTAGTTTTTAAGTAAATGGTACATGGATCCCTAATTTACAACCAGGCAAAATTAAGGTTGCTCTGGTGCAAACGCAAGCATGAAGGCCACGGAGGGAGCAGCCCAGGCCTGCCCCTCGGAAGCGCAGGGCCCCAGGCACCCTGACCAGGGTGTCCCTGCTCTGGGGCAACCTTTGTCCTTTTTGGAGGAGGAGACTGGGTGATGAGAAGTCTAAGGGACTGGGCCTAGCGTAAGGGGCCTCTGGATTCATGATATCCGGGGCTACATCCCAGGTTGTTTCTTTATTGCTAGCGCGAGATGAGGTTGCCCTTGCCTGTGGACCTCAAAGGCGCCCTCTCCAGCTTAGAAGTAAATACGCATGTGCTTCTTCACCTAAGGGAATTTCGACACGCTACAATCAATCAATAAATGTTGGAAATATTGGAAACATAAAGATTATACAACATATCAATACTTCTTTTGTAGCTTCTACACAAGTCATAAAAGGTCAAATTGTCCTATTGAGGAATCCTTTATCAACTAGATGATGATAGCACTATTAATACAATTACACTTATGATATTCATTAGGAAGTTATGCCATATTTTGTCTATAAAAATTGGCTTTTTAAATGGGCACTAAAACAGTCTAGGTCTCTTGTAAAAACTCAGCATAACACTTGGGACACTACCTTATTGATCATGTCATGCGTGGTAACAGGCACTGGTTAGCAGTGAGCTAAGGACCTCCCTGGCCCAAATCCTCTTCCCTTTCCATCACTTTGTATGTTTACCACTCTTAGATGACAGGTCAATGGAAAGAGAAGCTTATCATCAAAGGACTCTGATGTTTGATCTAAAGCTGAATCTCAATATCACTCTTTCAACATAATCGGGAAGTAATTCTTTCTGATAAATTCTTTACTGTTCTCTCTCTTTCTGGTATGTGCTGCCGCGCATCCTAAACACTTAGGCAGTTTTATGGAAATTAAAACAATTTATGGCAGCTCAGTTAGAATGACAAATGTAAGAACATAATTTATTTTAAAGCTACATTAAAGAAGTCTCCAAATATTATACCCATGAATATAAAGTACTGT
This sequence comes from Pteronotus mesoamericanus, assembly GCF_021234165.1. NCBI lineage: Eukaryota > Metazoa > Chordata > Mammalia > Chiroptera > Mormoopidae > Pteronotus > Pteronotus mesoamericanus. The sequence goes on from NW_026555123.1 coordinate 1,619,204, forward strand.
TAAAGTTTTTCCTGATGGTGTTCATTTTATTTAAGTGTACATAGAAATATCAAAATTATCTCCCTGTCATTCTGAGAGTTTAAAATAAATCCTTGTATGACCTAGGTACCAAATGCTTGTGCCACATAAAATTACAGTAACAAATTTTTTATTGGACACCTTGGCAAAGCACTTTCTTGCCCCTAAATAGCTTTTCTGAGGAGAAGATACAGTTACCTTAATAAGAACTGTCACTTAATAAACTCCTCAGGGCATGAGGAAGAATTATGGGCCTTGGTAGAAGATACAGATTTAGTAATAGAAAAACCTAATATTTATAAGGCCTAAAATAATTATATCTACTATTTAAAAACCGTGATAGAAAGGAGACCCCAGAGTATGGTCTGCTATATAGTTAACTCTAAAATATCATGATTACGACTAATTTTGTTTTAAGTCCGTGATTTACCAAGACTATATTCCAACACATTTATCTACATACTAGATAACAGCCTACTCTATTTCTACTTTGATTTATGTATTTATTTCAACCTACCAAGCAAAGTCCAATATGGGCTTTTGAGTAGCATTAAGAAGGAAACATTCTGAATGGGAACAAAAGAGAGAGCAGAAAATTAACTGAGTGCCTTAATGAGCCAAAACCACACTAGGCAATTTATATGCTTCATAGCATGTAGTATTTGAAATAATTCTAAAATGTAAAGTTGTCATTTCCATTTTGCAGAAGAGAACAACCAAATCTCAGAAAGATAAACAACTTGTCCAATATCCTACGGCCAGGAATCAATCACACATCTTTCTGACCCTGAATTCCACGCTCTTTTCTCTCGCCCTGCGGCCAGCGTCCCAGGAGAGCGGGAAGAACGAGAGCGGTGGTTCACGGCGAGCAAAAATGAACCAAGATCCCTTCACAATGTTGCCCACACCCAGCCCTTCCTGCTCTAATCATTCAGCAATCCACTCAATGAATAATTAATTCCCGAGCACCTGCTCTATGCTGCCTCTATCTGGAATCCAACCATTTCTAAGTCCTGGGAGTTGAGGCATGAATAAAACCGGCAGAGTCCTGCTCCCAGGTACCTCCTATTTGGCAGTGGATGGAAGGAGAGAATGAACAAGTAGGCGAAAATACGTACTTAATGTCAGTGAAGAGGAGAGCGGGAGAGACTTCACCGCTATATAGTGAGCACCACTGAGGACAACGGTCAGAGGACAGAGGCTACCAGAGCTGCAGAACTCCTGGCGCAAGCACATGTTTGGCAAGAAGAAAAATCGCTGCACAGTGCAAACAAGAGGGACTGGAAGGAAGCTGCTGGCGAACTCGGCCAGCCAGCTGGGGCGTGGCTGCAGGATGAGTGTGGAGAAGCTGGAGACACAGTAACTCGTAAGCCACCCTAAAGTCTCTCATTTTCACTCTGAGATGAAATGCCAGTATATTTTTTTTCAAGCCAAAGAGCGGCGAGATGTTTTTAAAAGAATGTCTCCTGCGGCTTAATTGGGACTTTGACGGGTGAGGGCAGGCTGGAAGCAGGACACGGGTTAGGCAGCCGAAGCAAAAGTCCAGGCACACAATGAGAGTCTTTACCGGAGTTGCATCGGGAGAGGCATACAGAAAGGATAGGGTTCCAGGTATTTGCTTTGAGTGTAGACTACACAGTTTGCAGGTGAGGGTGTAAGAGAAAGAGAGGAGGCAAGGATGCTGCCAAGGTCTCCCGCAGACGGCAGGAAGACTGGGGTTGTTAATTAGTGAGATAAGAAATTCCCAGAACGGCAGATACGGGCGGGGAGACGGGTGTATGAAGGCGAATCACGGGGAGTTTTGTTGCTGATTATTTGTGATGTGGCTTTACAGTTCTGTAGAAAAAAACTTCTTGATGAGCACAAAATAAACATTGTAGTCTTTCCTACTCTGTTTTTATACTGTTATTCTGTCCTATCTTCTCGTCTTTCTTCTTCTTTCTCTGCCTCTGTCTCTCCTTCCTACCTGCTCTCCTTTCCTTTCTTCCTGCCCTCCTGCATACAATGTTTCTCCTTTCAGACATCACTGTGTCACAATGGGGGGGGACAGCGGGTCCGGGGGGCTTTCAGATACATGGTCACTAGTGGGGAAATCTTCTGAGACACTGCCCTCAACATTACCAACATGGGTAGAGTCATTGGAAAGTTTTCATGCATCATTTTTAAAAAATTCAGTCAATATTCTTGCTTTTGTTAAATAAATAGAATTTCAAGGCAAAGATCTTTACAAACTCATTTTCATGTATATATCACTTTATTTGTTTAGAATATTAAGTTTCCCAAACTATATAAAGCTAATTAGGTAGGAGCTATTTCCAGAAAGAAACAAACGGGTTGCATATTCAGTTCTTCTGAATCTTTTTTTACTTGTTTTACTCCTAATTATTAACAATGAACATTAATGTATTCTATTATTAGTATGAAAATGATAACTAAAGGCTACTTATCCTAGTATATATATATTCATACATTTTACTTTTTGAGTTCTTTTTGGAAACTGTTCATTGCTATGCTATATTGCTATGCTATATTGCTATGCTATATTGCTATGCTCATACCATTTTCTAACTTTAAAAATGTAAAAAAAAAAAGTAAGCACAGCTAAAAAAAATTAGTCTCAAGGAAACACATAAAAGTGGAATCCTTTTTAAAAAAATTTTGTTACTGTGAGATGCAGTATAGAAATTTCCCTTGGGCCCATTTGAACTCCAGCGGAAGCGGGGTGGGCTCCCTCCCAGGCTGTCCGCCCCCGCCGTGGCGCGCCCTGGGCCTCCCGTCGGTCAGGGCCCTGACTCCTCGTGAGTCATGCAGCGGGACTCACGCGGTGGGAGATGAAATGGGAATGGCTGAAGCCGCGCCCCTCTAATTACACGCATTAGCCTCCAGCATTGGGATGCACCCCAGCATTTTAGGACGGGGGAGCCAGCTCAGTAATCACATAGAAAACACAAATCTGCAGGAGCTGCCGTGGTTGTCCCACATTCTAGCTGCCAGGCGGGCTCTGCATTATTCTCATCACAAGATTGGCAGCCACCTGCCTCCTGTGGACATCCAAGCCAAGGACAAGGCCGAGGGACATGAACACACTGTCAACCCAGCATAAGAAAACCGCTAAGCGCCTCTGACGACTGTAGGGGGGGTCTCCATAACTGGCAGAAACGCAGAGGTCATAATGTTAGCAGAAATTTGTGAGGTCACTCTCTCTTCGTGCTCTCACAAGAAAGTGGAAGAATCAGTTCCCGGTGAAGGGTCATCACTTAGGGACGGACTTCCTTTTGCCAACCCCTTTCTAAAACCTTTCTCACTTTCAACTTTACAACCTCTTCATTTTTAAGATCAGGTCTTTATGGGATGTCCCTGAGGATCACTGAGTCTAACGTCAGAGTTACCTGATTAACGGCTATGGCGGAAGCAACGCTGAGACCATCGAAGACCCGCCGCGGGACTGGGCGAAGTGTTCCTGTTGCTGGGAGCCAGGGGGTTCGCTGCGGAAGAAAGGGCGCACCCAGCATGAGATGGAGAAAGGCAAGAAAGAAACCTCGGGGAATGGGTGAGAAGTGCAGGTTTCTGTGAAGCTCCTGGTTTCTAAAACATATGTGCATGTAGAGTGGGTGTGCACATGGATATGTGTGTGTATCAGTGTATCTATATGTGAGAATGTATATATGTAAGTGTGCGTGTGTGTTTTTTCCGAGCCCTGGCCACTGAAACGGCCTACAGGTAAAGATACTAGAATAAAAATAAGCATACAGTCACTGAAATGATATCTTTAACATTTTTCCCACTAAAATAGTCCTGGGCTGGAGCAGGATCATGGAAGATGGGCCTGGACCATGTTGCTAGACCAGGAAGTGAGGGAGTGTTCGAAAATGATGTCTGCCTGTCACAAGGATGTCGGCGCCAGCCTGAGGGGCCTCCCACTGCCGAAATATGGGTCCCTTTGAGCATCAAAATAATCAACTATAAATTTAAAAAGGATAGATAAATGAGAGATCAATGGGAGGGCGCAGAGGAGACCTCTTGCTTACCATAAAATACGACGGAGTATGGACTAGTAAGCCCTTATTTTGCAATCGTTGTCGTAGCAATTGGTACACATAAAAATCATCAATGAATGCTAAGTCCAGAGGGAAATCTTGACAACAAGTAGCATATCTGCCTGATCTTAAAGCGTCTCCCTACAGAGTACTGGTCGCAAAGAAAGTGTAGGAACCATGGTGTGGAGAAATCAGACACCTCCTCCACCCAGGGTTCACAGCTGGAAACGCTAATCAGGGACATGTCCCGTGGCTCCACACGTAACCCCCTGAGCTCTGTATGCAGGTATGTGTACGCAGAGAGACAGAGATGATGGGATGAAATGTTTAAAAGCGAGAACTCTGCCTTAAGGACATGCAGGGATTCTTCGTCCCTCTCATTCCTGCAACATTTCTGTAAGTTTGACATCTAATTTTAAGTTTGACATTATTTATTTTTAATTTTTATTTTAACTAATCAACTTTTAAATTATGAACATATGTGTTGGCTTATGCATAATATAACATATAATACACATATACAATATATTATATATACTATATATCATACATATGCACATACGTATGCATAAACTGTTCTTGGATCATGTATCCAAATTGTCAAAAACAATATTAATATAACAACATAATAAAGAGTATGCTGACTTGAAGTTTTTAAAAGTAGCAAGTAAGAATCTCTAAAAATTTGATAATTTCATTGGGGAAGAATGTGTCACTTTTAAAGTAGGAAAGACATTGCATGATTACAAGTCATAGGAAAAGAGTTAGGAAAGATTTAAAAAGCTGTAGAAAATGAAAGACATTCTATGGATAATTTTAAGTGTAACTGATGTGTGTTGGACAGGTGAGTGGGTGCTCTTTCTTTACTGGGGAGCTTCATGAAGTTTATAGTCCTATGAAGACATAATAAAAACACACACAGTATTTCTTAGGTAATGAGAAAGGAGATAACTTTGTCTTCTGTCAAATGGCATAAAACGCCTAATAATGCCGTGACCGTGACCTTCGGAGTAAATATGAGGGCGTGTGGAAAGGTGAAACCTGTTTCGATGGATAAAAATTTTCCTCATGTCCGAAGAGCCTGCTTGTGATTGAAGTGTTTAAATAGGAGAAAAGATCTTGGGGCGGGGAAAGAATGGCAACATTTTGTTCACTTCTGAAGTAAAACAAAGTATATCACAAAGAATATGGGCAATATTTCTAATTGATGAGTTCTCAAAGTGTAAGTGCCTGAGAATCTCTTAGACTTCGTAAAATAATGCAGATTTCATGGTATCACACTTAGACATTTAGATGAATTATTTCTGGTGCTGTTTTCGGGTAAAGACACTTTGAGAAACACTTCTGTAAATTCAAAGAAATGTGGCTCACGCATAATAATGCTGGACAAATGGCTGCTGAATGCAGTAGGCATATTCCAATAATCCCTTGAGTTTTTAACTGCCTCTGTCTTTATTTAACATCCCCATCTTCATGATGTGTGAATGCACACGGAGTCTATGTATATTCAGTTGAGGATGGAGCCCTTGTGTTAGGGGCGAGAAAACTAAAAAGTTCACGTGGTAGTCGCTCATGTCTGGATACCCTCCGCATCATGCTTAAATGTATAGGATGTTTTGCTATTTGAGAACAAATAATAACCATTTAAATTGGCTACTCAAGTAAATCATTTTTAAAAGAGTGCGATTTGGATTTTTCTATTTTAAAATTAAACTAAAAATTTCAACTTCTTTTTTATTTAGTGAGCTGTTACAAAAATGTGCTTGATGCCTGAAGGAATGAATGAAATATTTATTAGCCCTTGTTTTCTGAGGAATAATTTTTCTGGTGCACTTTGATAGCGTCACACATTTACAGCCTTCACCTCCCATCTGACTTCCACGGTTAAATTCTCTCTCAAAAATCATATTTTTGTTCACAGTAAAGATTCACCAGCATTTTTATCTTTGATTTAATTCTTTGATGGTCAAAATGTCCCCTTTTAAGAGGCCTACCGTTCTTTTCTGCCCTTTCATGTAAGACTAGAACTGCTACGAGGCCTCCCGTGGCTACTGCAGTTGTTTCACCTAAACGTTGCATATGAAAATACAACTCGCCCCAAAATTTACCTGGTCCAAATACACACACACACACACACACACACACACACACACACACTTTATTTTTTTTGTTTGCTCTAGGAATTAGTGATTTTTTGCATGTGTGTCTGTTCTGTCTCCCTCATACCTGCACTAGGCAATACCCAACGGTTTGCTGTTGCACCCCAACGTCCGTCCAGAGTCATGGGACTGATTTCACGCAGCCTCCGCGCTGCCAGTTTTACTGCCATCGGTTTGCTCTGCACTGCACTGTACTGTTCCACGCATCCCAAGTTTCACTAAGACACTCATCATGTAAACACCTGGTGAAGAGAGAAGGGAAATTTAAAGTCAAATTTTTAAGTTTGTAAACAGTCTATTCACTAATGAATTATGTTGTCTTGTGATTCTGTTGCTTCTCAATTTACCCTGTAACCATGGGGACATTGAAAACGAATATTGGGAAAGTACGAGCACCTCTCTCTGGTTCCTGGCATACAGTACTGCGCCTAGCAGTTGGCCTGAAGAACTTGATTCTCTCCCAGGATTCCTTGGTCCAGCGCTGCAGGCATTGCCCGCCTGCATGAAATTCAGCCGCATTAGAGCCGGCCTTGGAGGAAGGCGGGCTCCGTCCCGCCTGCCTGTGGACATTGAGCTGAAATGACTGCAAGAGTCACAGGAGGCCTCTTCGTAGATCCAGTCGTATGCAAAAGGATAGAATAACATCCTCAAAAATAAAGGACAGAGTGACTTCAAATTAGCGACTTAAATAGCCTTACATTTCATCTTCAAAGAAAAAGCTGTGAGCAGATCAACGTTCCCTGTTAGGATTCACTTATTGCGTAATTCAGTCAAGGAATAATGAGTAGATGTTTTCCATGCCCCGAACATCTTGTTGTGTTCTGCAGGTCAAAGGTGGCGAAGACGGAGTCCATGAAACTGAAGAGTGTGGAGGAAGTGGTGTGTACCTGGATTCTCCTTTTATAAAACTGAAAGGAATTCTAACGCTCCTGAACAGGTATTTGATTTATAGGGAAAACAGTTTGATTTACAGGGAAAATAGAGTTTAAATTAATGCTTTCTAATTAAAAAAAAAAAGTTGGAGTGTTTTAACATGCCTCTAATAAGCCTCTTGTTTCGAGAAAATAAATGTCTCAGTCATTTAACACAGACTGACAGTTAAGAAAGAGACAACTGTGACCCTGTCCTCAGGGCGAGGACGGCGCTGGCCTGGCACTTCTCCGGGGCCGCCAGCGGTAAGAAGCTGCACTGCACAGACCTAGAAAACGCGGGGGACACACGTCATTATGAAACCAGGCTTTAACTTAGAGCCCTGGGTCTTGCAAGCATGCCATAAAAAGCCGTTTATACAAACCCTCACCCACAGTTTAATGTCCTGCATTCCATCGGCAGCCGGAATATAATGGCCCTCAAATTAACTCCCACGTGTCACATGAAGAGTTTGGTGGTTTCCAAACCAGCAAATCAAATGACATCTTACAAAGGCTACCGCGGCCACTAGAAAATGTTTTGATTCTACGTTTTGAGGCCTTTTTTTTATCAGAACAACAAGTTAATTGTTTTGTCTCTTCTTAGAATCTTCAGACTCTGTCAAATCTACAGATTGAAAACCACGCTAACAAAGCCAGTGCTACGTTTCTGTTGTCCGTGGCTTGTTTCTCAGGGTCCGTTACAGTGTTCATACATATTTGGGGTACGGAACAGAACCACACGCACTCAATTTTTTTTTTTTAAGTGTCTAGATAATTTCATGACCTCGTCAGTTGGACTCCTTGGATATGACCTACTTAATACTATTAATCATTCATTTGTTAACAGTTATGTGCACAGCATTCTTATAGGCCTAGAGGATATTAAAATAAAAAGGACACCCTGGCGTCCGCCTCGGGAGGTCACTGTCTAGCGTGGAGACATGGAGAACAAGGCAGCGTATTGAGGGCTAGCAAAGCAGAACGTTCTTTGCAGAAATAAAACAGGGAATGGAAAAATTATACCATTACATCTGCAACATACATGTATTTATGAAGTAGCAAGACCGAGATTCCCTGCACTGATGACCCTCTGTTGGGCGGAGCTGGGTGACTCCTGTCTCGCCCTGTCGTCGGTCTGTGCGAACAAAGTGCCCGTGTAGCAGCTCACGGCGGAGAGCAGGGACGGTGCCGGCAGAGCTGGACAGCTGTGTCGCAGTCTGCCAAGTATTCTTCCTCTTGCTTCTTTTGTTTCTTTCCCTTTCGACAGTCAAGTTAGAATGAACTAGAAGCTCTGAAGCCAGTCGCTGCACCGCGTCTCACCAGCAACCTCCCCGGCGAACGCCCTGGGCTCTGGGCGAGAGGCCGAGGGCTTGGTGCCTGCTGCCTGTGGTTTCTCTTTGAGCCAATGGTTTACTTCGCTCTTCACTGAACTCAGAAAGAGCCAAGAACAGTATTAGCTAATTTACATTTAGCACTTATGAAGTGCACACGCTGTATTAATTGCTTTACAAAACTCATACCTATGGGGGATAAAAGGAGCCCTCCCCCAGCCTCAGCCCCGGCCTGAGACGTGCCCTAAGGCTCGTCAGTGCCCGCCTGGAAAAGAGCTTGGCTAATCTGATCTCCGCCCCGTCCATGGAAGCCATGACTGATTTATGACGGTACTATTTAATAATACTTTGCTTAGACTTACACTGCAATAAATTTGATTTCTCTAACATAAGCTGTCATCAGCTGAAGACAGATTTGGCCAGAACCAAAATATTTGTCCTGTAAAATGTACCGATGCCTCATCGGAAAGAGAAAGCATCATGTGATTAAAAAGCACTCGATTTAGAATCCGAAGACCTACTGTTCCAATGCCAGCCCCCTGTTTCACCGACCCATGAGAGCCGTCCAGCCGTAACCTTATCTGTAAGATGGTGAAGTATCTATCTTTCTTTCAGGATGTTTATGACAAAGCATACCTAAAGGTTTTTGAAGATTTTATATACACATCCATCGTGTTTGGGGTTATGCTATGTTTACATACATCTTGGCATAGTCTTCTTAGAGTCTGGAGCGGGGTTCCCCATACTTGAACCTCCCCACAGCAGCCAGCCCTTGTCCTATCCCTAATGGGAACGCAGGAAATATGTTGACATTTTTATAGTTTAGATTCAACCTTTCAATAAATCCAAAGTCAGCATATGTGTTAACACGCCATCTTTAGATGAAAATTTAATATACTTACTACTGAGAAATAAGATGAGAGCTTTTAAAATATCATTATCATTATTACACCGATTGTTATGTTTCAAGGTAGTTAGTTGTCTTACCCAGCTCCATCCACGTCCTCTCAACCTTGATGGTTTGATAATATTATTTTACTAACTAAGCAACTCGTATCTATTTACAATTAACCTTAGATTCACTTAAGGAAAGAATGTTTTTGATATAAATATTGACACACAAAGACGTTCTGTTTCTTTCTCGAGTACCTAAGAAAAGTTTTGAAATGTTCGCTAACAACCTGGGCTGTGATTTAAAAAAAAAATCACTAGAGATCAGCACTTGAGCTGAACTGAGCCCCTGGACCTGGTGGGGATGGGGGGTGTGTGTTGGGGTCGGGGGGTGATGAGATGGGAAAACTGTAGCTTTGTCCGGAAACAACAGGGAAAGAGTGACTGCTTTTGTTCCAGTTTCCTGCCTCACACCTCCTAAGGCACAGCTCCCGGATCTGCCTGGGCATCCTGAGCAGAAGGTGACAAGCTGACCTCCGGGCTCTTCGGGCAGCTGGACTGGGTTGGTCCCCATCACAGGTTCAGGCACGTGCTGTCACCGCTAGGGCCCTACCAGCACCTGCTCTGTCACCTCAGGTCCCCAGTACCATTTAGGCTTCCAGATTCCAGACCGCACAGGTCTGTACCCAGGCAACAGTTCGGATGATGGTGAAGAAACGGGAGGTGACTCGTCTGAGCCATCGAGAATAATTCATTTTACAACTTTAACATATTGAGAAGTATGTTTGTGAGCCTCTTGCCCTGGGCTCCGCGAATGCTGGCGGAGGGCGGCGAGCTTTCCACGTCACCTCACACATGGCCCTCTCAATCGCAAAGGAAGCCTCCTCCAGAAGCGTTGTTCATCTCAAAGAGAACATCAGCATCGCCAAATGTTGGGCAAAGAACATCAATGCACTGAGAAGCTTCCCCCCTAGAATGTGACTGTAGCATAAGCTAAATTAACGCCACTAAACCAAACTCGCCCTCACTGGTGCACTTCCATTATGAGGGTGGGTATTTACAGATTCCTAGAAATCAATTTGCTTAACTCTCTCTCCTGGTGTCAGAAGAGAAATTTGAAGTCAGGAGTGAATTTCCCCTGTTCATTTTTTTTTTTTTTTTTATTCAGTACCTGTATAGCGGGCCAGGTGCTAAGAGGATTATTAAAGCAAAATAAGAGGATATCAAGTGACTGGTATCCCAGCTCAGTGACAGTGGTCGCTCAAACAGGTGGTGCCGCTTGAAAGGAGAGAAAGGAAGCCCCGTGCATGCGCAGGGGAGGAATGCTGGACGCAGAGAGAACAGGAGCACCGGAGACAGGTGGGCAAATGGGAGGAAGCAGGGATGCGGGCGCAGCAGCAGCCGGGGCAGACCGTGCCGGCCTCAGTGCACGGGGCAAGGGTCTAGATTTTGGGTTGAGTGTGGGGGTAGAAGTGGAGGCTGATGCTGGAGAATGGCATGCTCTGCTTTATGAGGACCAGGGCCGACTTCCCAGGGCTGATGTGCGACAGAGACTGGAGGAGGCGAGAGGGAAGCAAGGGGACCAATTAGAAGCAGCGCCCAGAAGGCAACCTGGTGACCCAGCACCCTCTCTGCACACTTGACTTCTTCCTGGGAGAGCTGTCATGTTTGAAATCATGGCTCTTTACTACCTTTACATTTGTGTGATCTATGTGATGTTTCCCTGATCGGACATGATGAGATATTTCTTTTTCCACTTCTCTTTATTTCTAGTGGGAAAAGCAAATCTGTTAAGATGGTGTAAAAATACAGTGTTTTCTATCACTCAGCTTTATCAAATCTTAAAAGGAAGACATGATTTGCTTGTCTTTTGTTTGTAGAGTTTAAAATTGCAGACACACCCTCCGGCCCGTACGCATCCTTCCTCAAACACCCTCGCCTCCCGCCGCGCTCCGGGAGTGCCCTGTCCCGGGTTTGTGACACTTAATCAACCTCGCACATTTTTATGAGTTGGCTCACTCTCTATACATCCCAATAAGGAATATAGAGTATGGCTTTACAAGAGTGTATTATCACTTGTTACAACATGGTAATACTGTAATACTGCATATTATAGAATTTTTGATACTAGTAATATTGTATATATCATCCTGCAATTTTTGCTGCTTTTTTGTTTTGAAAAGAAAACACACTGATATAACATTTCTGCAGCCCAAAACTTTCTCTCTGTTATTTCACTGAAATGCTTCTTTACTGTTTTTCTCCTCAAAATTTCTTTATTCTCTCTTTCCTTTAAATATATTATTAGATAACTGCTGGGATTCTTGGCTTGATTATTTACATATTTTACATTTTCCACTGTTTTCTCTATGTTCTCTGTTCTATATTTTAAATGTCCTCCTCTATGTCTTTTAGCAACACTATTTTTTTTTTAAAAAATAGCTTATTTTTGAAACAGCTTTTTCTTGTGCTCTCATAATCCTCTTTTACAGATGCCCATTCTTGTTTAATGGATTTACTTGTTATTCACCCCAACTAGAGTATGGAAATTAGAGTTCTGTTGTGTCCTCTGATGGCCAGAGTGACTTCTGGTCCCTTCAATATTATTTGTTCTGTGGGTTCATCACAGGTTTTCTCTCCTGCGCTGCTGATTTTCAGGTGCCCTGTGATTCTTGGTTGTCAGGTCACATTTATAAACAAAAGCCCCCGTTGCTAATGCAGGTCACTGGGTGGGAGGGGTCCAGCGCTGTGCAGGCTCAGGGCCAGCAGGTGCCCTGGGGGTGGGGACGAAGGCTGACGGCCGTCCCGTGCCTGCGAGTGGGCTGCCTCACGGCCGCCTCCCTGTTAGGCTACACCAGCGAGGAGCAGCCCTTCCCTAACGCCAGCTTTGCTTGACTGTTTCCAGGCTCAAAATTGGAATCTCAGCCTTTCCTTAGTATATTATCAGTTTTTTAAAAGAAATAGGTCTTAAATAAACTCTATGTCACAATAGCCATTTGCCTTGTAATCATACACATGGGTGGGCAGAAGTGTAGGAACTCGGTGTCCCTAAGATTGGATTTAAGATAATCCAACCTTAAATACCATGACTTAAATACAATGAATTCTGCCCAGTACACCTGCTGTTGGGACAACATAGCAGAGTGCTCTGACTTCTAAATAGAATATTCCTATTTTCAACCTCAGAGTCTTTGAGGGCACAAAGATTTACGGTTTGCCAGACACTTTTGCTACTGGGTGTTCCCTTATTTCAAATAGTTTTATTTCAATAAAATAAAAAACCAAAATAAAACAAACAAAATCGGGTTGTTTGTGAAGGTTTTCACTACCTGAAAGACAGTGTCTACAGCTTCTGGCATCTTGAGCAATGAAATATGATGCCCATAAGGACGTTTTACTATCCATGGTGCTCAGAATCGCCCTCTTTCAAGCAACCCTGCATCCAATAGGCACAGCAGAATAGCGGGCTTCCTAAGAACTAGCTTCCTGCTGATAGACTGGCTGCATTTCAGTATCCCGGGGTTGTAGATCCTGCCAGATTATCTTCCAAGCAAGAAGCCAGCTGTGATATGGGTGGGAGATCCATGCTTGGCCATCGCCTGGAAGGCTGGGTTTTGTTGGCTCTCGGCTGCCCTCCGGTTTGGCGTGGATCGCTGGCGTCTCTCTACCAGCTCTCAGGAGGCATGGGGACCTGCTTAGATCTCCTAATTACCTTCAAGAAGTTCTCCCACATCCTGCTACCTGGAAGCAAACTAGCTCAGAGCCTGGTCCCTGGAAACACGGTGGTGGGCACCATCCCAGACCCATGAGACCTGAGCAAACCAACATCATTCGTTGTTGAGTGTATGGAACTGAGATGCCATGGACACTGAGGTCACTCTCTAGACAGACTTACAAAAACCCGAGTTGCTCACGGTCTAGAGAAGCGGAAGTAAAAGGAGCCACGGCTCCAAGCTTGAGGGGTGAGTTCAGTGACATTTTGTAAATCACATCCCTCCCAGCCCCCAAGGCAAAAGGCTGTGCCAGGGAAGAGACGTGGAAGGGGCCCAACGACCCCACGAGTCACAGCGTGACTATGTCCTCGGTCTGCGTGGCACTGCTGCCCTCTCCTAATCATCACTCATGTGTCTGTTAAATTATCTTAAAACATTAAATCTGATTTATATCTCCCTTGCTTAAAAAATTCAGAAACTTACAGTTTTTGTTTCCTTTGACTTAAAATGATTTTCCCAACCCTGTGGAACTCATTTGATTTCCAGAACTTCCTTTCACTTTCCCTGTGAAGCCACAGCTATTTGGCAAAGTCAATTACTTCTTCCTTATTACTACTTAGGAAACATGAATTTTATAATAATAAGTATTATAAAGATATTTAATGTATCTTTATAGCTGTGATGGTTCATTGTTATGGCTTTGCCTGACTCCTACTCAAAAGTGGGCACTGTGTATTATTTATCTTTGTGTTCCCAGAAACCATGGATACAAACTTTTTCCTTCAAATTCAGGATAACTACATTGTTCTGGTATTCCTCCATAGATGTGCTAAGAAAAAAATAGTAATTTCATTTATAAAATGATTAGAAAACATTGTCCTTTTGTTTGCTACAGGACTTTCAGTACCATCTATAAGGTGTTATGAACAGAAATTTTTAGATTGAGATGTAAACTCACTTTACAAATGACAACATTTTGTGTATCCGTTTACATACCCTGAAATAGTGTCCAGTAAAATAAGTCTCAAACTATTAATCTACAGCATAATTCTAGCTATAAAATAGCATAAGTATTTTTATATGTTATTATATGTGATTAGTAAAAACATGTGAAATTAGGAAACATCATGTCTTCATTGTTTTCATGTAACAAATTCTAGATTCTGTAAGAAAGCTTTTTTTAACTGAACTATTGAAACTCTATTTCCACTGTTTTCTGTTTAGCTGCCAGGACTTTTTACACAATTCAACTGTAAAAGGGCTTACAATTAATTTGCTCAACTGTTTGGGCAAATTAATTAAAGGATTAACTATAGATGCCCATTCTATGACTTCTGAGTGGGCGCCCACACAGCCAGGAAAAGGCTGGTTTCTGCTGAATTCAGAGTAAACTCATGGATGCTGGGGGTGTGCTTAGTCCAATAACGGTGTCTGCCTTTCTCACGCACTCAGGAAATACCTTTAAAAACCATCAATAATATACATGTACACGTACACATATGTGATACCAAGACAGAGATCATACATACTTTTTCTCCCCCTCCCCCCTTCTTCTTTTCCTTCAGTTTTGAGAATTGACTTCCTCAGGGTGCGTTCTTCCCTAAGGTGTCACTCCCTCCTTTTCAGTGACACCTGAGTGGTGACAGAACACGCTGACTAGACCCACCGGGCACCAGAGTGAGTTTGGAGACAAGCCTTCCCCAGCAGGCAGGGCAGATGCCAGCGCCCCCAGAGCCCCTGGCTTCTCGGGCTCCTCTCAGGGTCTGAGCAGCCAGCATGACACGAAGCCCCCGGGGAGCCACGGCCTCCAGCCTCCCACAGACACGTCCCTAAATGAGGACCCTGACAGCTCACGGAAGGGCGGCTGGCACCCCCACACCCGACACGCCCCCCCTCGCCCCCCCGTCTCTCTGGCGAGCACCTATTTCATTCCTTGAAGCAGATAAGTTATTCAACCCTGTCTGGACCACATGCACGGTCGCTGTATTCTAAGGAGTCTATGTGGAAAAATAAGTAAAATCCAGTAAATCAAACAGACTTCAGTTAGAGGGCATCTTTGAAGCACCTACTTAATTATTTGAACCTAAATCTTGAAAACTGTTATTGCTACACCCTAGTTAACCAGGTCTTGAAGACAATGAAGAAATACAGCTATGGAGTCAAAAGTAGACAGTAATTATTTTCATGAAAGTGATAAATTATATCATGGCAGGATTCAAGGAAGTATTACTGACAGACGACTTTAGAAGGAAAAAAATCAAACTGCTTATTTTTTTGCTGAAACTTTGTTACTACACAACTTCTGTTCACCTTTGAGTTTCCTTATATATTACTGTGGCTGATACTACTATCTCAAGGAATACTAAATACATCGAGGACCTGCCATATGTGAGGTAACATGCTCTACACCTTATAAACATGATACAGCAACCCTGGAAATAGTCTTTACTGCCACCAGCACTAACATCTCTTAAAGATGATCCTCCATGGAAAACGATGTGTATTAACAGCGCTTTCCCAACCTGGAAGCAGGGTCTACCTCTTCTTCATTCCCCAAAGAAAATCAATGTAATTAGAAATAAATGAATCATTGATTGAACAATTAATCAAGGAGTCAGAGTAGAATTAATTAAATACCTGTTATACAGTAAAACACAGTAAATTCTCTACTTAGAAACCTCTGTTTCGCCAGAGTCATTCCTCACGAAGCTATGTCCTCCCTTGGCAATGCCGCCAGGAAATTTCTCCGTCCTCTTGATCAGTCCCCTCCTCGACTTCTCCATCACCCACTTTTCCCCGCTGGCAACTTCGTAGCTTCTATAAGCTCTTGCAGGTTCCTCATTCACAAATGTGACTCCCCTTTGCACAGGCACTTAATAAAACGTCAACCAAACACTCTAAATTACTTGCCCACAGCCTCATAAGTTGTGATTAATAGAACCTGAATTCAAACCCAGGTCTGTCTTCAGATTAGGCCACCCATTTCTCTGTTTTCATGGGGTTATTTATATAAAAAAATTAGCATTCAAAACACACTATTTGAAATAATTAAAGAAGAGCTGGAAAATGACCTGAAGATCCAAGTCTAGCTATATTATTGCACATAAAAGGGGAACCCACTCCTAGGCTTTTGTACCCATTTTTGTTACGTGAAATCTAATGGCCAATCCAGTGCTCTAAGCTTCTTAATAATGTAACTTTTTAACTATTTGAAAAAGCTATTTGACTTGGAAACCTGAATTTTGGTTTTACTGCATTTTATTCAGTGTATTAATTTTAATTTCTCCCAAGGACCGAAGATGTGTCTTCAGTGGCGTCTCCTCTATGAGGCCCTCTCAGAGCCCTCCACGTACACTGTGCCTCCACTCCTGGGCACCTAATGCCTCTAAAATGCTGGTATTAATTCATAGGCCGCCTCCTGCTGAGTGTAAGACCTCTACCTCTCAACAATTTTAAAAGTCATATTTGATTCTGGTGTCATGCCAGGCATCCGCCTCTATGCGATGCATGCTTTTTGGATAAACACTTGCACAAGCCACTCTGGCACGCACGGCTCGAGCCACGCAAGGGAACAGAGCTTGCCTGGCCTGAGCAGATGTCTCAAGGCAGGGCTGACGTGCCAGCTCAGCCTCTGAACTGAGATGCAGATTTCCCTGTTGAGTCCAAGATGAGGAAGAGGAATAGAGAGCCAGAAACTCTGCACAGTCAGACGCGAAACTCTGCACAATCAAATGCTTCAAACACAACATTTTGAGTCCTCCACGGCAAGCTAGAGCTTACATCATTTAAAAATTATGCACAGAAAGATGATTTATTTTCTAGTGCTGCATTAATTATCAATGTAGATGGCAAATCCTTTTGTTGATTCCCTTTATGGTTAGTCATAGAGCATGCAGTTGAATCATTTGGACATAAAGAGTTAATTGCCACATCAGTCTAAGACCACCTGAACCAGGATGGCCATAATTTTAAAAAGAGCAGTCAGTATAGACTGCCGCTTGGAATCTGTCTGACGGGAGATGCCATTTATGACAAGTGGCCTGCATGCACAGAAGAGTGAAGACAGAATTATGAATAGTGTGGCAGGTTGAAGGAAAATGGTAATGTCTTATTCCCTTAAATTCATAATTTCAAAGTATGGCAGCATCGTCTCATCATTTGTTCTTTGGAATTATCAAAAGAGCAAAGGAACCCACATTCAAATGTATGATTGAAAAACATTTCAATGCTCAGCAGGAGCATATCAGATTCTTAGTCCTTTTAATTCTCTCTTTTCTAGTACGGGAACTATAAACATCAGCAACTGTCCCCTGGTTTTCCAAACAGCAATAGAAATGGACAGACTAATTTGAAACTAGGCAGAAGCAAAGTACTGTCTCCTCACACATAAGGGGACAAATGCTGTTGGTAACATCCTGAATTCAAAGACAAAATTGGACTGGTCATTTACCTAAGAGAGCAACTCTTAGCTGTATAACGAGGCAAAATTCACACTGCATTGCTACACTTGCATCAAGAAAGAATTCCAACGGGACCTTATTATATGGTGGTTATTGCACTGTGGCCTAAAAGTGACAGACAACATGTAAAATCATCACAGGGTTCTTATCAATAGCACAGTTGCCAATTAGTGTTGAATGGCCTTATGTCAGCTCTCTTCAAAGAGAACTCATGTGACTCCACGCCAGGAAGACAAACAGTCCAGCTGAGAAATAGGTGAAGGATCTGAACAGACATGTCTCCAAGGAGGACATACAGAGGGTCCATGGACACATGAAAGAATGCTCAACATCACTAGCCATAAGAGAGATGCAAATTAAAACCACAATGAGATACCACTTCACACTGGTTAGAATGGCCATCATTAATAAATCAACAAACAACAAGTGCTGGCAAGGCTGTGGAGGAGAGGGAAGCCTAGTACACTGTTGGTGGGAATGCAGACTGGTGCAGCCGCTGTGGCAAACAGTATGAAATTTCCTCAAAAAACTAAAGATGGAACTGCCTTTTGATCCAGTGATCCCACTGCTGGGACTCTAAGAATTATGAATCACCAGTTCAAAAGAACCTATGCACCCCAATGTTCATAGTAGCATTATTTACAATATTCAAGTGCTGGGAACAGCCTAAGTGCCCATCGGTAAATGAGTGGATCAAAACTCTGTGGTCCATTTACACAATGGAATACTATGCAGCAGAAAGAAAGAAGGAAGTCCTGTCCTCTGCGACAGCATGGATGGAACTGGAGAGCATTATGCTGAGTGAAATAAGCCAGGCGGTGAAGACAAATACCATGTGATCTCACCTGTAAGTGGAACCTAATCAACAAATGAATGAGCAAAATAGAACCAGAGACTTGGAAATAAAGAACAAACGGACAGTGACCAGGGGGGAGGAGGGGGAGGGAATGGGGGGGGGGAAGAAAGGGAGAGGCAAGCAAAGGAACACAAATAGAGGCCTCATGGGCATGGATAATGGGGGAGACTGACTGTGGGAGTGGGGTGCCGGGTGGGGATGAGCAGTGGGGAAAGAGGCGGGACAACTATAACTCAACAACAATAAAAAAAAGAGATTTACATAAATTCCATTTGATTTAGGAAAGTTTGGGACCCATTAGTTTTTTTTTTTTTTAAATCCTCACCCAAGAACATGCTTATTGATTTTTAGAGAAAGGGGAAGGGAAAAAGAGAAAGAGAGAGAAACATCAACGTCCAAGAGAAACATTGATCGATTACCTCTCTCACGCACCCTTACTGGATAGCAAACCCACAGCCTAGTCATAAGCCCTGCCCAGGAATGAACCCTTGACCTTTAAATTTATTGGATGATGCTCCAACCAGCTGAGCCACACTGGTGAGGACAAGAACCCATTAGATATAAAATGTCTTGGAAGAATACTTTGAGGAAAACTTTGTGGGTAAAATACCATACCAAAGGTAAACCTGATTGGGGCATAGTCCATTTTTTTCCATGCCTTTTCAGTTGGATCCTGGAAAAAAATGTGAAAATCAGGGTGTATTGGCTTTCATATAAAATCATGATTTTACAAGCTTACAAGGACATTTAACACTGTACAGCCATCTCAATGTTTATCTTGATGCAGTTCACTTTCTCATTGATTTTTTCTCACTTTCCACTATCCAACTGTTGCAAAATTTTCGATTTTCTTTCACTGTCCAGTTTTTCCACTGCCAGGCAATGAAACCTTACATCTACATCCCTTAACCCCCCTTCTCTCTTGTCTGATGTGGAAGATCCCCTGCCTTTTATTTAAGCTCAGTCTTATGCTGTGGATCCTATCACCTCCAGAAGCCTTCACAAAAAGGATTTATGTTATCAATTAGTCATACTTTCTTGTTTAGAAAATATCTCCCTCTCAATGGCATTCATTACACCAGCTAGAAAAGAATAAAAACAAAATAAAAAAAAACAAAAACAAACCCCTCCATTACGGAACATCCCTGGAGCGGGCCATGTCTAAGAGGGGTGCGTGTGGGTGGGAGGCGAGTCCGTTCTCTCCGACTTTTAACCCCAGTGGACAAGCCCCAAGCCAGACCCTTCCTGAGGGCTTCTGGTTTGGGCGATTTGACGTCTAAAATTTGCTAGGTCTAAGTACATGCCATGGACTGTAAAGTCTATAGCATGAGTGCTGGTATCACATGAAACCTTCCCAATGAATCTGCAGCTTGGAGAACAGCCTGTGGGGCTTAAATTTCTTCTTGTCTCTTTCAAGTGCCCTTCACCACTCTCTGCCCTCCAAATCATCTTGCCAGAACAGTCGCTGCTTGCTACAGGACCCTCCGTGTGGAACGACCCAGTCCACAAACAGTTACGGAACCTCTGCACTGTGCAAGGCCTGCTCTAAGCCCAGCAGATGCCATGGTTG
The DNA here is from genome assembly GCF_021234165.1 of Pteronotus mesoamericanus. NCBI lineage: Eukaryota > Metazoa > Chordata > Mammalia > Chiroptera > Mormoopidae > Pteronotus > Pteronotus mesoamericanus. Next base: position 1,639,150 of record NW_026555123.1, read on the forward strand.
AACCCCAGAGCCTCCCAGGGCTTATGGACTCATGGAGAAAGCTTCTAACAAACAAGAGAGTGAGTGGTTATATAACATTGTTTTCTGCAATTGGTAGTTGTTTTCTTAGCAGCTACGCAGTGTTTGCATACTGCCATAGCTCTGAATTTTTCACCTGAGAATTTCGTGCTCTTGGTGCCAGGATGAGGCAGGTGGAAAGACGCTCCTTCTGCTTAGAGAGCAAACACGAAGCAGATCTTTAATTTCATAAAACTGCCACTCCTCCCAGGAAACACTGATAACTCCCATCAGCCAGAGGAGCAGGGAGCAACACCGTATAAGGGCATCGATCACACAGTTTTAAATGGGTTACATGGGATAACAGGGAAGAAAAGCAACACATCAATGTTTTCAACGAGACAGTCTGGCCAGATCTGCCCTAAAACACTGGAGCAGACGTGACCCACAGGCAAGAAGGGGCCACAGCGCCTGCTGGCCAGTGCAACGCTCCGCGGTCTACGCTAATGCCTCCCGCTCACAGTGGGCCGGGGGGCTGGCTGTTTGTCTCTGTGCTCCTTCCCTCTGATATGAAAATTCTGGTTATAGTATTTTATAGTTTTGTAGCTAGAAAAGGGGCTAGTTGCCTTCACTTTTCACCTCTAACGAGCCTTCGAGAGAGATGAAAAGACCAAAAACAGTGAGAGTTCATATTATAATTTCTTTTAAACTTTCTGCTGGTTTCTATCACCAATGGAGGCCTGGCTTCGAAGGAGAGGCCTGATTTGCCACCAAACGTTCTGACTCCTGAATCATGAGAAACTCACATGGCTGACATCAAGTTCAGCATTAGGAATATGGAATGTTAATTAAGCACAGACGTGAGAAAAACAAACTGAAATTTTTTCTTTTATTGATTGTCCACCCTAGTTTTGGCTATTAAAAATCAGAAATGCAAAGGTAGGTATGAGTTCAGCACATATGGAGATAAGGCCATATCTCATATGCACCTCAGTTTCCTAAGGGTTTACTCAAGGTGTTGACTTCAAAGTGATACAGGTAAGCCCATTTAAGACTATTACATGAACTTGGGAGTGGAGATTTACATTCAGTTGAGTCTTATTCCAAAACCTTTACCTTTTCCACTATTGCATGCTCTACATTAACTTTTTTAACTTACTGATTTTGAGAGAAAGAGAGATCAATTTGTTGTTCCACTTATTGATGCATTCATCGGTTGATTCTTGTATGCGCCCTGACTGGGGATCAAACCGGAAACCGTGGCCTGTCAGGACAATGCTCTAACCCCCTGAGCTACTCGGCCAGGACTACAGTGTGTCCTACGCTTTAGATTAATGAGCCATGAGCTTTTAATTAAGTGGTGGGTACATTTATGAGGAGGAGGATGGCAGTTAGGGAATGAGCCCTGGGAATCCCGACACAGGACACTGTGTGTGTGTTCCTGATCTGCCTGCCCCGCCGGGGTGAATTATGGCAGCGACTCGCAGAGTTAAACTGGATGCCCCGCACACTGTTCCCCTCTATCTTTAAGTTACCAGGTCATTTATACTTTTCCACAATCAAGGAATAGAAGTTTTAGTAAATTTGCCATACACTGGTGACTGGTACTAAACGCTGTGAGATCTAGTTTATGCCTGATTTCAACAAAGTGTCAGAAAGGACAAAATGCCAATTTTCTTCGCAGTCTATTATTTAATGTATTTATGTGGGAGGTTGTCAGATTTTTCTTTGTTTTTCCCACGAATGTTATTACAAGAAAATTCTCCAATGACACGTAATGTCCCAGATTTAAAATTTGAGATACATTTTCCACTGGAGCAACAGCACATTGACAGACTCAATGACTGAAAATGGCTGAGAATAGCAAAGAATGTGTCGCTACATGGGTTTCAGCCTTGAAATCTAGGTTAAATACAACTTGTAATTCCAGAAATCATTTACCAGGCTTTCTATTAAAGTTTGAGAAAGAAATACGAAATCTGTTGATTCTGTAAGTTCACATATTCACCTAAGTTTTCTGGCCCTAAAAACCAAGAGATATGAGATTCCTTCAATAAAAGTCAACCACATGAGTCGATGTAGCTCGGATTCACTTATATGTATCATGTGTTCCCTTTATTCTCATTATTAAAGAATTGCACTTAAGGTACTAATGGTTGAGGGGAGGGTAAGAAAATAGAATAGAAAAGCAAGTTATATAAATATTTAACTTCTCTGAAATAGAAGGAAATAGAGTGCCCGATGTTTATTTCGTTTTAGAGTAATTTAGAATTAAAAGAAATTGGAATTTTCCCCACACTCTTTCTATCACTATGTATTCTTGCATTTAGCCCCCCATTTACCAGTGCTTAATACACATAAGATATTCTACATGGAGTGATAAATTTACAACCCTATATAGTAGGTTTTATTATCTCTTTTTTACAGATGAGGAAATCAAGAGTGACTATACTAGTTGCCCAAGTTTATGGTGCTAATGAGTGCTGGAATAAGCTTTAGAGCTACGAAGGATCTGCTTCACATTCATGATGCAACAGCACATTTCAGGTACAATAAGAAAATAATTACTGGGAAAGATTCACCTCTCCTCATTGCAGTGCCAAGACATTTTTTTTCCTGCTGCACAGTGTTTCTGGGCTACAGCATATAACTTATATTAGGATACAGCCTGAAAGAGATAAAAATCAAAAAACAGTATTTTTACCAGTATGTTATGTTATTTATGACGTTCAGTGGCAGATTTATAACGTTTATTTGTGGTTATATAATCTTATAATTATATAAATATATAATCTTAGGGTAATTCAAAGAGACAAAGATCAGTTTGATTTGCAGTAACTTAGAAGATTTTATAAAGCTAAAGAGTCACAAGGGAGATGACCAAAGTAATCATCAAGGCTGACTCCAAAGTTTCCGATATTCATATGATGAAAAGAAACTCTCAATGCAATTCAATGTTTTCCCAAGTTTGTCTTTAATAGCACCCACACTATGTGATGAAAAGCTGGAGATATGCATCAATTACTTGAGCAAAACACACTACACTTTATCAGAAGTGTTTCTTCTCATCTTCCATGGATTGGTCAGTGGTACCCTGGGATCCCTGGTTCCAAACAGTGGTATTACCAGAAACTCAGTAATTGGATCCTACTGCCAAAACCAACACAAATAGATTATATAAATACCTGGGTTCCTTCCTGTGATAAGATAAACTTAAATTTTCTACAACAAAGTAATTAAACTTACAATTAAATAGTAGATAAATAAATCCAGTCTAAATAGGAATAACCTTACTTAATCCTGGAGAACCTATGACTTTAGACCCAATATTCATAACTTAGGAACCTGAAATACTCACCCAAGGTGAAAAGGAAGCCCTACTGCCTTATAGAGCATGGAAAAATCCTTGCCACTCTAAAGCATAGTAAGTACAATAAAATGGATGAGTCTTGAAAAGTCACATGACGGATGTTATTCTAAATCCTTATGAATCAGCGGCCCAGACATCGTAGCCACTCCCATGGGTGCCTTCCACTGTAGTGGCCTGAAAGAATCGTCTTTCCAGGCTGCTTTGCAACTAACTGCATTCTGCAATGTGAATAATTCTGGCCAATGAGACAAAGTGTGATGTCCTTCAGTAAGGTTTTCTTTACTAAACATAAAATTAGAAAAACAAAGCTTCAAGCTTCATAAAGAGAAGATATTTAGTGTTCCCTCTATTCTTTTGGCCTAAAATAAAATGCAGTGTTTGAAAGAAAAGGGGTCGTCTCACTGTGCCAAAACCTATACAATACAAAGCATTGAAAGATAAATTTAAACAGACCTAAATAGAATGATATACCATATTCATGGATCAAGGCTACTTTTGTAAGATATCTGTTCTCCCCAAATTGATCTACAGATGCAATGCAATATCAGTCAAAATCTCAGTTGGTTTTTAGAAGTAAATATACTGATCCCAAATTCATATGGAGATGAAAAGCTTAGAATGCCAAAGTTGTTTAACTTTGACAAAGAACAAAGTTGGAGTACTACCATGACTTGGCTTTGAGCAATAGTAATCAATACCACATGGTATTGCTATAAAGATAGACTAACAGATTAGTGGAAAAGGATCAGTTCTACTTATAGACTCACACACGTGTAATGAGTTGATTTCAAGGAAGATAAAAAGGCAATTTGGTTGAGAAAGGATAGTCTTCAAGTAATAGTACTGGAATATTTTGGATATCCACATTTAAAAAAGAACATCAACTTATACCTCTTACCACATTTTAAAAAATCAACATAGATCATACACATAAATGTAACACCTAAAACTAAAACTTTCTTCAAGAAAATACAGGGGGAAATCTGTGTGACTTTAGATTAGGGGAAGATTTTTCTGATATGAGACCAAAGATACAATGTCTGAGATAAATTGATAAAGTTGAAGTTTATTAAAATTAAAAGTTTCTAACCTGTCAATCACACTCAATATAATGAAAAATCAAACCATAGACTGAGACAAAATAGCTGCAAATCATATATGTCACTAAAAGCTTGTGACTTAAGCTTTTACACTCAAAACACAATACTCAATATTAAGAAAACAAGTAACCCAATAAACATGGGTGAAAGATTTTAACAGACACTTCACAAAAAATAAAAATGGTAAATAAGCATATGGGAACATGCTAAACATTACTGGTCATCAGGTAAGTGCAAATTAAAATGACAGTGATACACAACTACACAAAAATTAAAAAAGCAGCAAGCCACATATTAGTGAAGATATAGAGCAACTGGAACTCTCATATATTGCTGGGGAAAATATAACATGGTACAGTTACTTTGGGAAATTTCATTAAAGGAAGAAGAGGCAAAAATAAAAGAGGCCATCCTGCCACCAAAATGACAAAAGTAACTGAGTATTATCTGAGGAAGCCAAAAAAAAAAAAAAAAATTAATAGGAACGTGATCCCTGCGCGGTATTCAGCTGCTACACCGACTCTGGACCTCTTAACTCCAAACGTCTTGTAGTGGAAGAAAAATAAATGGCAGGTGACTCATTATCTAAACAAATGTTTGCCGGCTCTTCTGTTATATGCAGCTAGATGCGATCTGGGTTGATCAAAATGTTCCGGCATAATGGATGGAGTTCTGCTTAGGGATGACGACATAAAACCAATTTGTTTCAGAAATATAGAATGATAAAGAAAAGCAAGTTGGAAAAATAAATACAGCAGAGAAGCCCAGGAGAAAGAAAAATGATCCCGGGAACCAAAGAAGATTAATAGTTATATTCTGAGGTAGTTCAGTGCCCTGAAAATTCTAGGTATTTGGCTCCGGCAAGTGATAAATGGGAGGCAAGGAGCGAGACCCGCAGGAGTTATAACCGGGGAGGAAAGGGGAGAGCCGGGGGGGGGGGGGGGGCACGGAGTGTGAGCCGAGCTCGGCTGGAGCCCAGCATCTGGTCCTGCAGGCCAATGCGGGTTCTGCATAACAGCGAAGTTGAAGAGCATCAAAAATTGTTAACGAAGCTGGTTAGGCCAGATTAAAGGACATGCATAGAGTGCAGGCATCAAAAAAGATGTGGGAAGAAACAAAGGTCAGAAGTCTGAGGCCAGGTAAGTATTAGGAGCTGAAAGTGGCCATCAAGAACAGAGCTGGCTATCACAGGACAGAACCTAAGAGAACTGTAGGAGGGAAGCTCCCTTTTTAAAGAAGAATGCACCTAAAACATTAATTTTGAATGACAGCTGAGTGAGGTGTATGTGTGCCTATAAAAGCAAACAAACTGCGTAACACAGATCCTAATAACATAGAATATGAAATAATTAACTACATAATCATTTCAATTGCCTTTTATATAGGAATGTAACAAACCAATTCAGACAAATAAACTTCGCCACCCCTTCTTTAAAGTAGAACAGAATTAATTAATTATATGTAATAATTCCCATTCTTTGTTTCACTTTATGTGTGAGAATTTAGCAAAATTTTCTTAAATATGGCATAATTCGCTCCGTAGGAAATGAAATGAAAGACAAAGCAACCTATCTCAAGTATTCGTTACAATTATACGTTTAATTATCTGGACCCTCTGATCCAAAGGGATCAAAATTAATCAGTTGGTTAATCAAAGAAAAGTAAAATCAAGTGATGACTCATAAAATAAAGTTCACTCTGTTGTGGAGTTATTCTCAGTTGATAAATGATTTCAATATTCCTGAAAACTGAATATCTGGATGATAAATGGGTTCCTGTCCTCTGTGGCCCAGGACCATGATGCTTTTCCACCCACAGCTAATAAATGCTGTGCTAACAACCTTTTGATGTAGGGCCAATGTCTCTTCTTTAACCGCGGGTCTTCCTCCTGAATGACCTGTTGTCTTTATTCATTGCCCATGCCCGTAACAGGCTACCTGCTGTTGATGTCAAGGTTCGCTCCCTTGGAACCAAAATGGCAGACAAAACTAAAACCACCGAGAAGGGGTCTAACTGCAGTCTTTTTCAGAGTTTAATGATTTTCTACCCACACCTGACTTAACAGCATTTTAAAAGCAACTCCCCTTCATCGCGTTTTTGCAAAGTGTTCAACATTTTCAGCAAAACGAACTTCTCTTTTATTTTATTTAATTTTCACGGGTTTGTATAACATTTCATTGACATAATTGCATAAGTGCAACTGACTTAAACTGCTTTGGAAAAAAAAACCCACAGTGAACCCTGAGGGTAGGAATCACTGAGCAGGTCCTTAGGGTCTTGAAAAATATGCACCATTCTTCCTGGATTGGCAGAATTTCCCACTTGCTGAGTCCACCTTCCCTGAAGCAGGAGCTGGAAGTTTTCTCGGCAAGCTCGCTCACACTCGAGGCCACCGGGGGCGCATTGGGAAAGAGGTCAAGCACCTCGATTCTCCTTCTGTGGAGAAGCAGGGGCTCCTAGCATGGATTTTCTCATGAGAAGGGTGGTGGAGACTTTCAGCAGCAGTGATGGGGATGCTGATGCGCGGTGGCAAGTCGTCGACATGACCGTCAATAGCTCTTGTGCCTGACTGCCCTGTGCGGAAGCAATGCCACTGTTGGACCCGAGCAACCAGTCCCTTGTTTTGGCCAGGCCCCTCCCCATGAAGCAATGAGTCCTTAGAACAAAAAGAAGCACCCATCTGAAGCATGGGCTTCTAGAGCATATTCAGCAATCTGCACCCCAACACTTCCGAGCCAAAGGGGCCTTTTGTCCATGCTTTCCAAGTTTCCTGCTGGTCGGTCCTCGTGGAGGCTAACCACACCCCAGTTAGGCCACAGAGGCTCAGGGCGTGGCCCAGGGCATCCACACTAGGCTTCCCGAGGCCCCAATGATGATGGCAGGAGGTGGGGTCAGTTACGGGGAGAGAGTGGAGGCCAGGACTGCAGTCTGCTCTTCCACTGTTGCTCCAGCTCCCTGAGTATTGGGGGGATCCTGCCCTGACAGCTGGGATTCTGGCTTTTCTGGGGTTACTGTAAGTCAGCGCATATTTCAGGGAAGTCATTTTTCTGCTTAAACTCTCTGGAGGATGCTTAGTTATGGGAAACGAACAACCCCAACCAACACACTAGCTGAGCATCTGAACCCCAGGGAAGGGTAGAAGTCTGCAGGTCTGCCGGTGGGCTCACTCCTTACTGGGAAGGCTCAGGGTGTCAGAAACATCTCTCCATTGTGTTTCTGAGGGGAATGGAGGGGCTGAAGGAACAGGTAAGTTCAGTGGTGGCTGGTTAAGAGAGCAGCTACTCTGCTTCCGGTTGTCTTAGGTTTGCTTTTCTGTTGCTTGAATTCCCATCCTGGGGGTGGGGAACCTGGGGAACTAAGCAGATGTGCTCTGGTACCTCCACAGGCAGATTTGTATAATGAGAGAAGAAAGCGTTGGATTAAAGTTCAAAATGATACTTCTCTTTGTTATTCTGCCTAGTCATCTCCAAAATAACTGCAAGTTGTATAGGAAAACCCAGGATTTCAGAGTTCTTCTCTGAAAGATTGATTCATTACAATAGTCATGGAGTTTACATATTTGGATAATAATAAGTACAAGATAAATATTCACAATAGAAATAAAGTGCCTGTTACATTTAATGTTAAAACCTACAATTAATAAGTATTACTCTTTATATTTTCTGAAAGTCCAAGTCAGTATCAAGGAAAATCAGTCTTGAAGGGCCTCTGATTGCGTAACCATAGCTGGTGAAAGCTATTTCCTATTTAGCAAATCAAAACATCACGTGAGGAGACTTCTGGTCAAGATGGAGACATAGGTAAACATGACTTGCCTCCTCACACGCCTCAGCAAAATTTACAACTGGACCACAAACTAATATCACCCAAGATCATCAGGAAATCAAGCTGCGTGGAAGTCTGACAACCGAAGAATTAAAGAAGCCACATTCATCCAGACGGGTAGGAGGGGCAGAGACATGGACATGTGTGGAGAGGCAAGAGACAAGGAGACACAGACTGGGCGGTCCCACGCCGACGTGTGGTGGATAAAAATCACAAGTAAAAAACTTGGGAGCAAGGGGTCCCAGCCCCACACCAGACCATCCAGCCCAGGGTCCCAGTGCCAGGAAGATAAGTCCCCACAACTTCTGTCTACAAAAACCACTGGGCTGGGGTGGCAGAAGGAACTGTGGGGCTCTCAGGTGTCTCCTCTTAAAGGGCCCACAACAGACTTAGAACTTACCCAGACTCACTCCATTTGGGCTTCAGCACCAGGGCAGGGGCTAGAAGGGCAGCAGTGGCATATGGGGAAAACGGACGTGTCTGGCCTCAGGGTGAGAGCTGGGCACGGCACCCCCAGGGCAAAACTCCAGCAGCCCTGTCCCCTCTCTGAGCCCTCCCCGCACAGAGCCAAGGAGTGGCGGCGCCCCACTGGATGGAGAGGCTCCCTCAACCTGGTCCAAACGGCTGGCCTCGCCCTGGGGACACCTAAGGCTCAGCCCCGCTCAGTTTCCCAGTGTGCTTACACCGCACCGCTAAGACGGAGACTATTTCATGCATAGAAACAAAGACAGGGAGGCTGCCAAAATAAGGAGACAAGGAAATATGGTCCAAATGAAAAGACAGAACAACACTCTGGAAAAAGAACTAAACGAAAATGGAGAGAAGCAATCCATCACACACAGAGTTCAAAACACTGGTTAAACTAATAAAAATACATTTTAAGACTTCATTTCAATTAAAGACTACATGGGGCAAATAATAAATTACTTGCACCTGACAAATTAATTTTGTGATTTTCCTGCTATAACTTATGAATTTGGATTCTACACCAAAATGTTTCTTTATTATACACACTATTATTGAATTACAGCTAAGTAGTGAGAAAGAAGTGAATTAGAATTCAACATTTAACTCCAAATTCTTTCAGCAAAAAAGTCTTTTATTGGACATATCTAAATCTGGCAGAAATTCAAACTATTTGACATTTTAAAGGCATTAGGCTCTAGAGAAAAAAAATTCTTTGAGGTTAATGTCCACATTAATAAATCCCAAAATAGCATGTTATAAACAGAAAATTGACTTCATGGTTGTTAGTCTCCAATAGATCTGTACTGTCTAAATTTTTAGTAACACAATCTACTAATAGCAACAATTTAATGGATATTAAAAGAAAATCAATACAGAGAAAAGTTTCCACTGAGATTCATGTAGGCCTATAAATTAGCGTCCTATATTGGATGCTATTTTCCAACTCAGGCATCTAATCATAACTATTTTTAACTAAACTATTCTCAAATTGAACATAACGATGACTTCCCGCTCCTTAATTTTTCAGAAAGTGGTGGCGATGGCACAGTATTCAAACGCTCAGCATTGTATAGATTTTCCTTAATGGAAAAGACTGACCCCCTAATGCAGCATGGGTGGCATTGGTTTGCTTGTATTGTTTAGCTTTTGTTGTGCACCATATTGTCCACTATTACTAATCATCTACTTTAGCATAAATTTGATGCAAATAATAACAAATACTATCATTGACCTCAGGTAAAATGAACTCACAGTTCATAACTTTACATACAATACATGTGCTACCTCCTAGTGGTTACTGGTGGGAACTACTCTGTTCATTGCAAAACAGAGGCCGAAGCCAGTAACTTCTATTTTGCACTCTTGAAAAATAGTTATTCAAATGGAACATTTTAGAAACATCTATGATAAATTATAGTTGATACAATACACTTTGATATTATCAAAGTTTATATATTACCTAAACTTTGAGGTAATGGGAACAGAATAATTATTGAAGTAAACTGGCATTTATATTCCCTGATAGGTAATGTTTCCTAAATGTAATATAATAAACACTTTTATCTTTAACACTGCACTGTCTTATCATTCATTAACTGATTAAATACCTGTTTCCTGTACAAAATGAATCTTTTATAATATACAATACTATAAAGTAGATTATGGCAGGAAAGAGAAGATGAAAAATGCAATTCCTTTATAGGAAAAATGAAAAGATACTGAAAAAATTCCCCTGATGTTTTATTAGAAGAAAGAAAAAAATATGTCTTCTCTTTAATATCTTTGTATATCTTTATATATTAAATAGTAAGTTTTTAGAAGAAGCAATTTCAGCATTATAAAAATATCAACTATTATGAATTAACATTAATACATACATTGCCATGAGGGTCTATAACCCAGACAAGATTTGTAAGTACTCACAAGGAAGGGGGTGACTTGAAATTCTCTCCCTCTCTCTCTCCCTCTCTCTCTCTCCCTACCAGACTTGGAAGCCAAAGACTGAGTCTACAACACTGTCCCCTTGGAAAGACAGACATTCTCTAGGACCAACAGCCCCAGCTGCAGACATCGCCCTCCTGTGAGAACAGACTGCAAGTTCCCAAAAGGGAACTCGGAGAGCTCCCTCGCCCCACAGGGGCACACGTCACGAAAGGGTGAGGGCCCTTTATGGAGCTGAGTTCTGGCTTGAAAATATGCCCCAGGTTGTTGGGAGAGGTCTACCGGCCGAATCCCCTGCGGAGTGCCTTTCTCAGCAAATGACCCCCGTGCCCCAAACGCCCTCTCCGTTCTGTTGGACCAGACCTCTTTAGGACATCCCATTTTGGTTTGACTTCTTCTGACTTGAACTACCTGTGTGCCAGTCATCTGTCCTGACCCAGAGGATAGTCACTTTGCAATCTCACCCAAAAGTTTATCTTAACTTCTTTCAAGATTGCTCTCTATTAACTCATAAAGTGGTCCCTTGTCCTGACCTATTTCTGTCACATTTTGACCCCTGTCTAAACAGAGTTTTTCAAATTTTCTCCACAAAAGGATTACTCTATAGCGTAAAAAGTGGTCTGGAGTGGTCTGGTTAATCTGGTTGCTAACCCAGCTTCTACCCTCCAGAAGTTCCCAAGCAAATTAGTGCTGAGGAGGGAGGGGCCCCAAATTCTGGATTTTTAGTAAGCATTCAATACAGTTCTTGGTTCGGAGATGGATAAATGTTTACTCATAAATGACCTATCTAGATTTTACCATATTCTAGCAGCCTAATAACGCAGTAACCGTTGCTACAGTAAGAAAACATTAAGCTTATTCTCCAACCCCACACACAAAATAAGCAAAAAACTGAGACTAACACTATTGAGACTGAAATTTGCATTAAACCCTAAAAATTAAGAGTGTCTTTGACCACCAAGAGTTATTCTATAAATGTGTCTCAGTGTTTCTGAGATCTATCACATAACCTATCAATTAGTCAGGTAACTTTATGTTTGCCTCATATGCAGATTCAGAACCTCCATTTTTTTTAGAAGATTAGGCAGGGGAACATCTTCAGAACATTCTTGTACAAACGGCCACTAGCTCTGTACAAAATTTACTTACTTGCTCAAGTTGACTGCAGTCCAAATTCCCACTCTCCAACTTTTTTTAGATTGGGTCCATGTTTCTTTGTTCTCTTATCTTTTAACTTGGTCCCCTTTTTCTTTTTCCCAGGACCCTAAATTTAACCAATTGCTCAACAAGATATATGCTATTTTATCGCTCTCCAGCCCACTTGCCCTCCCTGGAGCGGTCTGGTTAATCTTCAACAATTGCTATGTCTCCCCTGCACACATGAATTCCAAGTGTTGGCCCATATCAACGTTCCCAGTTCCGTGGTTGCCAAAGTTCTAGTTTACCATCAAATGATTTTTCTATCATAGACAATCATGACTTTGCCTTCCAATCTTTGCTTTGTGAGAAAAATGCCCTTCAGACAGGAAAAAAACGTTCTGGAAATTTCAAGAGAAGCTTTGGTTTCCCCCTGTAACCCTCAGCCTAAATCAGGGCCCTCGTAAATGACTTTGTCAATAAATTTTAGGTAGGTTTATTTCATGGACCCTTATGTAGTTCTACAACCTATATGCTTAATCCCACTTGGGGATTCAGCCTAACAGGACCCCTTTATCAATATTGTTCCACCTCTAAAGAGCAAACGCAGCATGCTGAGCTTTTGTGATTCAAACGGAAGGCCTAGGGTCCGCAACAGTGTCTGTTAAGTAACCCAAGGAATACGAAAATCTATTATGAGCCAAAGGTCAACCAATGCTTTTGTGAAACCGAAAGGCAGAGTAGTGACCTCCATGCCAAGAAGAATTTTCCTAAAAGCAACAAAAAGGAAATACATCTACACGCCAGTTAAGATTCTTGTTGACTGAACATATTACAAGAGTGACTAATGTGAAATTTTACATCACTGAAATTAAATACTAATTATTAGAATTAGAGGTTATGAGGCTAAAAAATAACACTGGCAAAATTATAAAGTGTATTGCATACCAATTATAAAACTTCTACCTTTCTTCTGTAATTAACAGGGAATCTAAAAAAATTCAGGCAACTGAAAACATGATAAAAATGGCGTTTTTCCACAGACTGTCCTGCCAAAGTGGGGAAAGCAGGCAGCGGTGGCCAATGAAGGCGGGCGACCGGTTGTGAGACCTCTCACCAGTAGTTCCAGCTGCAAATCACTGGGCCTGAACTAATGAATCCAGTGGAAATAAGGTTGAAGACGCTGTACTGGTGAAATAGTTATAAAAAAGACCAGTAGTTTTGAGCCAGCAATTCCATCCCTAGGTATACACTGAACAGAAATGCTTGCATACAGTCAGAAGATATGTATAAAACGTTTATAGTAGCATTAACAATAAGAGTTAAAAAAAAAAAAAAAGGACAATTCAAATGTCCATATCAACAGAGTAGGTAAGAGATGGAACTTATATACTGGATTAATATGTATCATTTAGAATAAAGAAACTGTAGCCAAAATGCAAAAATATTGCTGACTCTTGCAAACACGATACTCAAAAAATAGAAACTGACCATGGACACAAAACAGTAGCTGCTGTGTGATTTTGTTGATGTTGATACACAGACACCATAACCTATGGGGCTAGGAGTCGTGATGACCGTTACCTTTCACAGGGAGTAGGAGTGGGAGGGGCCACGACGTTGCTTCTGGGCTGCTGGTCCCCTGCTGTTTCCTGACGTCGGTTCTGGTTGTACTGGTGGGCAATTTGCTCTTTGTGTTCTGTACTTCGATAAATATTATATTAAAAATAAAAATAGCTGAATGATCAATTGAATGCAAAGAAAGAGTGAGTCATGGCAACTGAGCTTAATTGTGTAACCATTTTTTGACAGAAAATGTTCAATGACAGATGTGCAAAAAATGCTGTGGAAGTTTTTACTAATGCTTTAGGGGACTGCAAATGGCTGTATTAAGAAGATAGATCTTTGAATTAGAGATCAGAAGATTGAGTAGGATTTTTCCAGGTAGAGTTTGCAAATATGCCATTTTAGGCAAAGGGGAAATTATAACCCTGGATGGTCAGGGTACATTTGGATTGCCAAAGGGGTTTGAATGCCAGTTTTGAACTTGGCTAAGTAGAAATTAGAAATCTGACCTTGGTTTGAGATGCTTTTGGGAGGAGGAGCGTCATGAAGTGAGCTGCAGGCGGTAACGCACACATGAAACGCTTTGGACGGACGAGAAGGCAGTTGCAAGGATTGAGGATGCAGCTGAGGCTGTGGGAGCAGCTCCGAGTGTTTATTCCTCCACGGTGCCCGCAGAAATGCTAAGAGCAAGGGATGCACATCACTGAAGAGCTGGGATCTGTGCAACCTGACAGGGGATCGATGTTGGGGCCAAAGGAGACACAAAAGCCTTGCTAGTATATCAATACCTATGCAATACATTAGCATTTAATAAATGAGGCACACACCATCATATGTGGCGGACAGTGTCTTAGTCTGTTCAACCGCTTAGCAGGTAGCCACGCAACTGTTTTGAGGATGGCACAACTTGGTCCTAGTCATCGCCGGGGACAATGAGAGTAGGGAGCATGAGGCATGACAAGCAGGAAGGGCCCGACCGTCACGCTGAGGACGAAGGGATCACCGCCAAAGTCAGTGAGCCTGGCAGGACAGCGGGAGTGTGTTACTTTGGATTGGGGTCGGTGGGGGGGAAATAAACCACCAATCCTGACAAAGAAGCAAGGGAGCAAGTGCTGCACAGGGTGCAGTTATAAACATCTAGCAAAGGTACTTTCCAGACCGTCCTCACAGGGCTACGAGGTAGTACACGCTCACACTCCCTTTTCCCTGCCTGGGAGAGAACATAAGCCACTGCCTCCTTCCTTCACCGTGCATTTCTCAGACACGCTTTCCGTTTCCCAGGTTCATCTCCCGCCTCACTTTCTGGGTTGGTTCCTCCTTGGATCGTACTGACAATTGCCCACAGTTATTCCTAATCTTTAGTCTTTCCCTCCCTTTCCTTTACCCCGGCCTACAAATCGCCTCGACCCACGGGCCCAAACAGTCCCTTCAGATGCTGATTCCCCTCCCACCTCCACTGCTAACCTTGCCCCCGGATGTATGTTATTCCCCAGACACTAGTCTTGCAAATCTTTGACTTATTTTTACTGTAATACTAACAGGATTCTCCATACAAGCTGATGCTCTCGAATATTCCCTACTTACAATTCTTTACTTCCTGACCCTCCCTAGAGCCGGTCGCTGCTTTTTTCAACCTCCTGTGTTGGTTTTGCGCCTGCCCCGTTAATCGTTATTGTTGTCCAGGGTTTTGTCCTCCAACTCTTTCCCCAGCTGCCTTTTGCATAATCCCTTTGTATTGCCTTAAACAACTTTCGTAAAATCTCTTTATATAGTCTTCTTGTATTGCTTCAACAACCAACTACTTGCTGAAGATGAGAGAGAGAGAGAGGCTAGACAGACAGACAGACAGACAGACAGACAGATAATCTACGGCTGCCATGGCAGCATGCTACAGACCGGATGGCTTGAGCAGCGAGAATTTATTTTCCCGCCATCTGGAGCCTGGAAGTTCCAGGTCGAAGTACTGGCTGTGTTGGTTCCTGGTGAAACCCCTCTCGCCAGCTGTCAGACGGGAGCCTCCTGGCTGGGGGCTTGCAGGACCTCCTTCTCTCGGCCCCTGCGCTGTGCGGGGCGTCTCTCTCTCACAAGGAGACCAGCGCTATTCGATTAGGGTTCCCCACTACGTCCTCATTTAACCTTCATTATCTCCTGAAAAGCCCTATCCCCAAATACGGGGGTGGGCAAAGGTAGGTTTACAGTTGTTTGTATGGAAAAACATGCGGGTTATCATTGTTGCAATAGCTTTGTCAACTCGGAAGAGTGCTCCTCGGCGCTGCGAGCTCCTTTTCCCAGCCCTGCACAGCGATGCTGGGGCTTAGGGCTTCCACATGCGAATTTCAGAATAGCACAAATCGGTCCATTACCTATATATGAAGAAAGATGAGGGATATAGAATATATTTGTGTATTATCTTTAGTGGACGTTTTATGGGGATAGTATGCAGATAAAATAGTACAAAATGTTTCACAGTCAAGTGTTAAAAATTATGTAATTGCCGTGTTTCCAGAGTTACACATTTTTTAATTAATATGCTACTTTTGGAGCACTTCTAGGTTCCCAGCAACATTGAATAGAGAGGACCGGGAGGTCCCATGCATGCTGTCCCCACGCAGGCGCCGCCTCCCCCACTGTGGCCGCCGGGCACCACGGTGGCGCGTCGCCTACAGGAGAACGGAGCCCGCAGGGCCAGCGGAGCGCAGTCACGGCCTAGCAGCACAGCAGCCAGCAAGGCACCGCATCGCCGGGGGCGCGACCTGGGCGCTCGGCTGCTGGACAACGCCCGCCGATTACTGCCGCAGATTCCGGGAAGGGGGTCCCAGCGAGAGGCCCCTACGGTGGGGCTCGTCTCGGCGCAGAGCCTGAGAACTCCGGGATGCTGCAGCGGATCGGGGGCTTCAATTCAAAAGCTTTCCTGCTATGAGGTAGAGTTAGTTATTGAATTTTTTGTTCGTAATAACGTTCTGCTACATTATTGTCAACATATTTGCAAGCTGGGATTCGGGATGGTGCCACAGTAAAAGGCTGCGAAGCGGTGAGACCGTTCCAGGTTTCTGACCCAGGAACTGGTCTGCGAAGTGCACCTTTCCAAAGCAGGCTAGCTGGATTTGCAGGGCTTTGGGGGGTAATATTATCATCTTTGATTAAAAAAAAATTCATCAGTAGTGGCTACAGTTCTCCAAAGATAAGAATCCCTTTTAGTAAAATATTTTAACTACATGAACAGGCTAGTTATACCCCATGTTATAGAATAAAAATCATTTTGGCAGTGCCCAACAAATTACTCAATTATGTGACTTTCTTCCCAATGATAACATATTAATTACAAGACTGGAACTCAGTTTCCAAAAGGCCATAACATAATTTGGGAGTAGGCTGGGATTAGAATAATCTATCTAAACATATTAAATTTATACCACATTTTCATTCTCTGTTCATAAATCAGATTTATGAGAAACATCAACCACAAAACATGGATAGCTTTCCCATTTTACAGCTAGAAAATTGTAATTGTGAGGAAATAAAACCTTTTGTCCTAATTCATCTTGCAAAGTGATGATGAAATTGAGTAATAAATGTAGGTGTCCTGATTCTTATTTAATGTCTATTGTGCCAGACTCCCTGTTTGCTTGTATATTACAATAAACTGCCTCAGAACTGCTGGCTCAGGAAAGCAGTTTCAGAAAATTTTAATATTCACAGAGAAAACTAATATTGCTATCCTCGTAGGAGGATTTGAAAGTGAAAAATCTTAGCAGATAGGTATTGAAGTAGCCACTTACAGGCTAAATTGAAAATAATAGAAGTGATTCTTCAGGACATATGTTTATTTACTCAACACTCAAACTGTGCTTATAGAAACTGCCTTTATAATCAAAACTTTTTCCTTTAAAAACAAGGCTTTCTCTATTTTGTCACATCATAAAAGCAGTAAATATGATTGAGAGAAGTGGAATGTTTATGAAGACCCGAGTTTCACTTTATAAACTGTAGACAGTGGATAACTGACCCCTTGTAGAGACCTTCTGGAATCGGCTCTGAGTCCTATCTCTCTTAAATGACTTTCAGGTTATTGTTCATAGTCAACTTGAGATTTGGGGGCAGCTCCATGTCAGAAGTACCGTTTGTCCGTACCAAGCTGATTAGCAATGCTGCCTTCAGAACAGATGAAATAAGGCTACAGGAATGGGAGGAGGCAAAACAGGGGCGGCAGGGAGGAGACTGGGGAAAGTGGGAGGCATGCCCAGCTCTTGGTCTGTGCATCATTCTCAATAACAGGTGCTCTAGGGGACCTCGAAGAAGCAATTGATTCTTGGGCTGGAGAAGAAACTGTACTAGATAAACCTAGAATATGTTCTAGTGCAAGAAAGTAAGAAAGACCTCAAAAAACAATACCCACCATGATAAAGTATGTCAAAGGGACACAGGAATTGACTGAAAGAGCTTCCAACAGCAGTGAAACAATTTGAGCAGTAAAACAAATTCTGTAGCATCAAATTGCACACCAAAGTATGAAACAAATACCCATCCGTCCACATGGATCTAAATAAATGATTGAATCAATAAATACATGAGAGAGAAGAAACAAATCCCCCCTGCAGATGAATTCAAATGATTTATGCCGAGTCACTGCCCTGGAGCAGGGCACCGGCTCTCCTCTCCTTACCTGCAGGGCGGGTGCAGTAACGTCGCCGGAAGAAGCACAGTGTGGAAAAGGTGAAAAGGGCGTGATTTCACAGCAGAGAGACCTAAAAAACACTACTGCAGGCCCTTAACGCGGTGTCACACCGACGTGAGCCTTCGGTATGATTTTATTAAAATAATACCCTTCCTCTGCGGGCTCCCTCCCCAAAACCATAGCCCTGGTCTACTCATGAGGGAAACAGCAGACAAATCCAAATGGAGAAACGTTCTGCAACACGCCTGACCAGAACCCCTCCAGCTGCCAAGGCCACCAAACACGAGGGAAGTGTCCGAAGCCGCGGCAGTCCGGGGAGCCCAAGGCCTCGAGACCAACGCCCACACTGCAGTGTCGTGGACGGGGTCCAGAGACAGATGCTGGCATTAGGTAGAAAGAGCAAACCTAGAAAGCAGGTGTGGGGTTCAGCTAACAACCATGGCATCAAAATCGATTCGTTAGTTGTAACAAATGTAGCACATTTGCATAAATGTTGATAGAGAAACAGTGAAGGACACATGGAGACACTCTGCACTGTCTTCAAATGTGTTCTGTAAATCTGTAACAGTTTCAGAATAGTTTGCTTTTTAAAGAATATAAGAATGTGCTCTCCATTATACCACAGTAAGGATCAAGAGTGCTGGGGGCAAGTAATGACCCTGAGATTTTCCAGGAAGAAAAAAGAATCAATGCCTTTAGAAATAATGAAGAAGCATAATGGTACCGGATTGCTCTTGCTGCAACAACATAAATTAGAGGTCGAAGAAACCAGCCTGTCACAATTCCTAGAGGCAGGGATTGCCGAAATAGAATTATATAAATAACCACGCTGTCATTTACTCACAAGCATAGAATGAATATTTCATTAGATGTGCAAGGGCTCCAAAAGCTATTCCCCCCGAATTCTTTGTTGGGAGTCATGGTCCCTCCACCCAGACAAGAAAGGGACTGAATGAGGTGGAAGGCGCTGGCCCCAGGATCCGGGGCTCTGAGCCCCGCGAGGAAGGCAAGGCCGGGGGGTGGGGGGGGCAAGTGTCCCCAGACTCAAAGGCTGTCTCTACTGACAGGAGCAAGAGGGCTTCAGGGGGGATGTCTTTAAAGGAAAAAAATGTGCATTTAGTTATTTTCCACATTTGTTAGCACATATAAAGAGGCGGTTTGCATTATAGCAGAGGGTGGGATGGCGAATTAATTATGGAGAGAATTGAGCAAATAAAAAGAGGCCATTATTAACTCCTGGAATACCAAAGGGGTGTAAGAAAGGAAATGAAATCATCATACACTGTTGGTTCGCTTGTGAGTAATATTTACACAAAAACAACAGGGTAAACTTAGAATTGTGATCTCACCAAAATTACAATAAAACTGATTGGAAAAATTTCTAAAAATTGTTTGAAGTGGTAGTATAAAAGAACTATATCCCCACCGTCCACACCAGGAAGTCAATAGATATTACTAAAAGAGCTGAAAAAATGATATCAAGATTTCATTGTAAGCATGATAGTTATAAATTTAGAGGCACTTATTTAAGGAAACAGCTAGACAGGTGCATCAGGCTTTCTGACTCACCTGGTGAAACTCAACATGGCGGGGGACGGAGCGGTGACTTGCCTCTTGGGTGCGAAGCCCATGCACAGCTATTTGATTTTCTGCACTAGACACATGTGAGGTTTCATCAAGAAATTTAAACCAGGTTGAACATGATGAGGCTCAATAACTTCAATAACCTAGGATTGTGTCAATCTTTACAGATTAAATTTAGAAGGGGATTTTAATGTAATTAGGCTCCGAGTTCCTTATAGTTATCAGCAAGATATACAAAAAGATGAAAATATCACTTTGTATCACTAAGAAAAAAGGTGGCAGGAGATTTCTTTGTTGGGTAGCCAGTAAACAATGACTTAAGGCATGAGAACCTTGTTTGACATCAGCCCTTAGTGAAACAGACGGAAAAAACTCCCATATTATGGGAAGAGATTATAGATCACAAGATTTGCAGTCTATAATTCTAAATTGATGCAAATGATTTTTCTTTGCAAAAGTTGATGGACTAGAGGTGCAAGTGAAATGACAACCGAAAAGTATTCTTTAATTGCTTTCATTCCTTAATTGAAGTAGTATACCCCTAGGTGGGGAGCAAAGTTCTGACATCACAATATAACAAAATCACATTTCTAAAGTTCCTTTGTCTCCTAAAAGCTTATACAGAAATTTCAGTCTACTCGCATTTTCATTATCTTCCAATACAGTATACAACAAATAGAAATAAGTGCTAGTTAAGATAATTATATTTGAAAGCTAAGGAGGAGGTGAAGTAATTAATCACAGCTTCAAGGAACCATGAAAATATGTGAGGCAGCAAAGTACCCAGACAGAGAGAGATGATGTTTAACTTATTACTATGGAACCTATGCATATATAGGAGTATTATTATCGGTGTAATTACCGAATCATGAAACAACTTCTCATAAGGGAGAATACATGCACTCACTCATACTCTAAAATTTGTCGTATTACATCTTTTACAACAGTTTAAAAACATAATTGCAAGTTTTAAGTTTATAAACCTAATTATAAAATCATAATTGTTGCCTTAACCAGTGTGTCTCAGTTGGCTGGGTGTCGTCCCACAGAGAGAAAGGTCGCCAGTTGGATTCCTCCTCCCGGTGCACACCTGGGTTACGGGTCCCTTCCCCAGTCAAGGCGCACACGAGCGGCAACTGGCCAATGTTTCTCTCCATCTCTTTCTCCCTCCCGGCCCCTCTCTCTAAAAATAAATAAATAAAATCTTTTTTTTTTTTAAATCGTAACTGTTATATAAACAATTCCTTAATTGTATAATAAGTAAACATAAATTTGCTTTTCAAAAAAAATCTGCAGGATTCAAATTTTGTTTTGGAAAATATCATTAACCATGTGCAATTTTATTACCCAACGTCAGATGAGGAGTTTTATGGTTTTGAAGTTTATGGCACCATTATGGCCCAGATGGCTTGGGTTCTGTTTCTGAACTGTCTTAAAGATCACTTTTCTGAAATACAACCCTTTTAATATCTGTGTTACATGGTTTGGTTACAAATAGAAAGGAAGACTTCAGTTGTATCACATACCTGCTTCCCATAGCTCGGTTTTTCTCCTTATCTGTAGCTACCCAGAGGCAGAGAGGGAGACCGGGAGGGGGTCAAAAACTGAAGGCAATTGGCAGCTTAGAGCCACGTCAGAAGGCATCTGCGTTCACTCCACAGACGCACTTCACTGGGTGGCCCGTCTGCCTGAAGCGCCCTCCCATCCCTGCACTTCCCGCTTGCTGATCACTTCACTACTTGACAACTCTTTTCTATGGCGCCCTCCCAGATCCTTCCCTGACTTGTCTCAATGGTTTGCTAATGTCTTTGTATTTCAAGTTCTATGTTTACACTCCTGTCTGTAACAAAGCGACTGGGCAACCAGCAGCAAGAATAAGAAACCCGTCGTAGACACCTCCACATCCACAGTGCCCTGTCACCTACCTGGCAAATCTTTATTATTCAATTAAACATGTGTCAGGAGAATGAAAAATTAAGTTAAAAATTACACACATTATAGGCATCCATTCCTATCACGTTTCTCGTGGCGGTGTTATGGTTTGAGCTCATAACAGAGGGTTGATTCTTTTTTATTTTCTGCAGCACTTCATTAATAAGAAGGGTTTGTGGCAAATATTTCCCAAGGAGCAGCATAACAATTCTGTTTATGACATTTTCATGCATATTTATGACATGCGAGGGTTGGGTTTTAAGGATCAGAAAAAGGAGGAGATGGTGCCTCGGTCACAGCAGGGAGCAGGTGGACGCGCCTCTCCGCGCCTTCTCCCTCAGTCGTCCCCTCCTCCTCTCTTATTCCTCCCCTCAGCCTGTGACCATCGCAGATCTCCATGGCTGATTGTCCTGCTTAGCCCCTTTGTGTCCGCTTCAAAGGCAACGCAAGTTTCCTAAAGTCGTATTCGTGTCTTGTAGGAAGATGTAAGGAACTGAAACAAGAATAAAGTAAGTATCCAGTTGGAGAAACCTAATGGTGAATCCAATCTCATCACATTCGACTGTACACTAATCTCGAGGTTCTTCTGAGTAAACTACATGGGGCCTCACCTTTATAGCTGGGCGCTTTGACTGCCCTGCATTATTCTGCAGAACTTATATTTTTCAAGAACTTAAGAATAAAACAATTATCCACTGGTTGTTTGCCCCCATGAAAATAAAAACCCATAGTGGAATGGCACCTTCAGTTTTGCTATTTTACATTTGGAAGAGAAATTACTTCATATAAAGCTGCAACAACATTAGCCGCTTCTCCATAAGGAAAACGGACCCAGGCGGTGTGCAGAACGCCCCAGCTTTCATCCCCTCTCCGTGTCGTCTTCCTGGGGAGACTCAACCAGCTGCCGAGGCGGCAGACAGATGAGTGCTTTCCGCAGCGAGCGCCCACGCCTCCGGTGCCGCCCTGCGCCCGTGGCGCCTCCGTGGGCGCCCTGCGCCGTGGAATCTAGCATCCTCACACCGTCCGGTGCTGCCGTGAGTTCACCAAAAGTTGCTGTTTTCAGAAGATGTTCCTATACATGAACTCAGAGGTCAAAGATATTAAAATATTATCACTGAAGAGAGACTGCCACGATAGCTTCTTCTTCACAGTCTGTCTTTTCTTTGTCAACTCTATCGGCGAGGATGTGTAAGTAGACGTCATGGACGGAGGAGGGGAGCCATTCCCAGTAGGGCCACCAGTTGGGCCTCTCGCTAGCTATGTGGTTCTATTACACGTGAACTCCTACTAAAAATGAGGATCATCTCAAACCAAGAGACCAAGAACACATCTCTTATCTCTTCCACAGCCAGCCGGTCATTCTCCTTACCACGTGCCTTGTGAAGCTGACAGGCTCTGTGGGCACCCAGGCCTTCATTCCGTGTGCCAACGTGCTGGACTTTCCAACGCCCCTCGCGTGCGGCCTGCTTTGGTCACTCCGTCCGCCTTCGCTCTCTGATTTTCAGAGCTGGGCAGTGCGGTGCGGGGCAGGACTTGGACCAGCTGTCTCAGCCGGAGTGCCCAGCTGAGAACCCTGGGAGAGGCCACTTCCCGTGCCCTTTCCCAACACGGCCTTGTCCATAATCTGCACACATGTGCATATCACCACAGCCCGTTGCCCTGCAGGCTTCCTTAAAGACAGGGAGCGTGTCTCGCTCATCTCTGCGTGCACTTCTCCACCAGAGGCTTGGAGCATTCACATTATATATTCTAAGCAGCCCCAGGTCGGTCCTACAACCCTCCGAAGTAATTAACTCCATTGAAATATTCCCCCCACTTAATTCTACAGTTCCCTTAGCGTATCCTCGCTTTGAACACTGTGTCACAATTATACAGCTTTCTAAAGTGCTCTTAATATGTCTTGTGTTAATTCTGTCTCACTAGCTTTGTTGGCAAGAGCTGCCCGTTTTTCTGTGATGCTTTTAAATGAGCCCAGAGGCTAAAATGTAACCAGCAGATCCAATAAAAAGGCTTGAACGTTAAGTTGCATTTCTCTGATACAGCGAGAGTCTCTCATCTGGGACTTCCTGGCTCACATACACAGCCTCATCACATGTGATTTCTTAGGTTTCAAGATGGTAATGCATCCCTAAAGTGAGATCGATTTGTCAATTCAATTCATATTAAAAATACCAGGAAGTGAAAACCAAGGCACAGAATTAGTGTGGCAGATGTAATACAAACATAAAATATAAGTAATTTTGTTCTTGTCATCCTGATCTTCACATTTTTATCTATGTTTATCCTCCTTATTCCAGTTAAGAACTTTGGAAAATAATTTAAGCAACAGAGAAGGATTTTATGCTAAGCAACAATAAAGGCAAGAAAAGGATCCAAAGAAGATATGACGACTACATGTAATATGATTTCCTGGATAGGATCCGGGAACAGAAAAAGCACATTAGGTGAAAACTAAGGAATCTAAATAGCATATGGACTATACATTTTTTTTTTTTAAATGAAGTCAAGAAATTCCTGAATCAGACATTATACCTTGCCTCAAAAATCTCTACTGTAGATCCCTGGGATGTTTTTAAATGTCACTTCAGTACTTAGCAAAAGCTATTGACATGATTTTATGAAAAAGAGCTCTCCTTTCCATTATAAATGATGGGAATGTTAAAAAAATATGCATCCCTATAATAGCGTTTCCACTTTCGTAAACATTAACCTCTCCTTCCAGTAAGTAACAATGCGGACCTTATGGTATGAATAATTTCAGTGCTTATTCTTCATAATCAGTTGAGGAAGTAAAACAATGTTCCTATTCTGGCCAAAGCCCTGCCACGAACGGAACGCTCATGTCCCACCTAAAGCAATGCCAAGTCACAAGCTGTAGGCTCCTCTGTCTCGCCATTTCTCTAGCATGCTCTTTTGCACCTTTTCTTAAAATACTTGGCTTGTCCACTCAACACTAAATCTTATCTTTCATTTACAGTTTCTATAGATTTTGCATTCTCAATCTATGAAAAGATTGGAAGCACACTTCCGGGGTGGTCATTAACTAGATTTATAGTTCCACTGGATCCTGCTTTTAGGACCTGCGCAGATCACAGTCTATAGTAAGAAGCCAGGCAGGACTGTAGATTTATTCATGTCAGCTCTAAAGCGCTTACACTTTCTACTCCTCAGCAATACCAACGCCTCTAGCACACTTCTCCTCAGTCTCCTGAAGTTCACTAGATATTTCCAAAAAAAGAAAAAAGAAGAAGAGGGTGTGGGCAACACGAACCCTGGCCTGGGAGGCAAAATATCTGTTTTGTAAACAAAGCTAGATGAGAATTGGCAGTTTTTCCTTGGCCAAATTCTCTTCCCTGGGTGTCATTTTTATCACGGACCCATTGAGCTAAGTCCCTTCTCCTCTAACAGTCTATGGATCTAGGATGCAGGAAGCAAACAGGAATACGATGAGAAGACAAGCAAAGGAAAAAGCTGGTATCAGCCAAGGCTGGAGGTTTGGACCACCTAGCTTGTCTCCACTGAGGCTCAGGCAGGCAGGGTCACCTTGAAAATCGCGAGGGCACACCACCCACGACACCTCCTCTCGTGTCTCCCACGAGAAGTGCCCTCTCCCTCCCGATATCTCCGAATGTGCTGGGCGCTTTGTAACCACTTAATGTAGAACTTAATGTAGAATTGTAAAGGAAGAACAGGTTTCTGCCTTTGATTATAATTTTTCATGCATACCTCATCTTAAAGTATGTATTAAATGAGCAAGAAAATAAACTAATACATGAAATAGTATTCTCCTCATCTTATTTGGATGTACTAAGTAAATCAAAATGAGGATGCATCTGGCTATGTCTTCCACGCCTAAGGAAATCAAAAGGTTTGACAAACTGAAAAGCATCACAAAGTCTTTTCACCAAGCACAGAGGAAAAACATTAGTATCCAAGCAACCCAGATCAAATGCTTTTTAGTTTGGCAAGCGTAACGTGAAAAAGGACGAGATGTAGGCTTTAGGAGAAAGATTACTGGTAATGACACCCTGCTTTAATAGAAGCACGATGGAATTCTCAGAGCCCCCGGTCGATCCCTCAGACGTTTACGGAGGTACTGGGAAGGAGTCAAACCTGCGTAATACATGGCCCCTCGCAGGAGGCCCTTCATAGCCAGTAGAGGAGAGAAAACTAGAGACAAGCAATTCCTTAAAAGAGGTGGACGGCAGATCAAGCGCCCACGCAGGGTGCCTTTTCAGGGAGCATGGCCTGCCTCAGGTTCAGCAGGGGGCAGGCGCCAGAAGAGGCTCCATCAAGCGTGTCCACCTTGAGTGGCCACACGCAGGGCTTGATAGGGCAAGAACAGCGGAGGGGGGGTGCACGCATGTATGCGTGTGTGGATGTGGGTGTGTGCATGCATGTGGGCACCCATGCTTTCTTTGCTGGGTAGATTGTCTGCCCCTTGGATCCAGGCTTAACGTGCCTTCTCTTGGAAGTCTGACCTGAGTGACCTGTAGCAGCGGGTGAAGATGCACAACAGGAGCCCATGCGCAAGCCCAGACATCTAAGAGGGGCCGGTCAGGGTATGCAGTCCCCTGGCCCCTGTACCGAGTGATTATCTCAGACTGACAAGGTCCCTGGATCTAAGTCACAGCTATTTTCTGAAGACAACCCTCTTAATACAACTCTCTGATTCCACGTTTTAAGCAATTACTCCAACCTCCCTCCAGGCTCAAAGTGAGTCAGTGGCCCCACTGTTACTAACACTAGGGGACTGCACTATTCTTTGTGGATTCTCTGTGGCTTGCCAAAATCTTTGTAATAGGTCCTTAAAAAATAATTCTTGAATGGCCCTAATATAAGCACGGCATTGGTTTTCTCCTGGAACCCCCACAGATACCGCTGGCCCAGGGATGTGTTGGGAGGGACAGGGAAGGACACTCACAAGGAAGGAGGATGAGGAGGCAGAGAGTCTCCACGCTGGGGAAATCAGGAGATGTTAACTTGGAGAAGGAAGAAGGTCATGACCAGTTCATCTCAACAGGTGGATGACAGTATCTTCGGGGACATCTCTGGACACCAATGAACGTGAAAAAGCAGCTCTGGTAACTTTCTAGAATTTTCTTTACCTCCTCTCTTCCCTGAGCTCTGGGTTTCTGATATGGAGACCATGTGGTTCAGCCCCCTCGGGCATTTGTCTCCCATTTGCCCATCCTACCCTAAGACACTCACGGCTGAAGGCCCAAGACACGGTTTTTAATCTAGGGCCACAGATGCCATGAACTGAACTGGAATTACATGTGAAAATGTGTGTGCGTGGGTATTTGTGATTTTGTTTTCTTGGGAGAAGGAATCATTGGCTTTCATTAAATTCTGAATTGGGCCTAAGGTCCTCCATTCCCCGCAAACACTCTCACACACTGTTTTAATGTAGTTTGCTAATGTCTGATACAAGGCACATGAAAGCGTCCAGTGGCGCGCTGACCACAGAAGCATGTGCAGCGCACGTTTTCCAGTGTTGGTCCGCAGTCTGACGGCCTGCGACGGTGTTCTCGAGTCAAAATGCCCATGTTCAGATCATGAATCTAAACAGCAGGATGACGTAGCGATTATTCTCAACCTTTTTGATCCTAAACATCACGAATAAAGTAAGAACAATAAAAAATGCCCATAACAAATAAGAGATTTGTCCATAAAACCATGTAAGCTCAAAAGCAGAAGTACCCCACCCAGGAGCATTTCTATTTTAAATGGACCTCTTGGCTTTTAATCCAGATAGTTAATCTCAAGGCACCACTGTTTTGTGTATTTTAGTAAATTATTTCATGTAATACCAAAAACATACTGCCGTTAAACCTATACTGAAATGAAAGGTTTTCTGAAATTCTTCTCATGGCAATTTCTACACAATTAATTGTAGTAATCTTATGTTATTTTTATTTGAAAGTGTTAAACAATGGGATTTAATGTCTCTGAGAATATTTTATGATCATATCTTATCACTTTCTCAATATTTCATGAAAGTTTATGGGGTATTTAACAACCATATTTATTTTAGTGCCTTGTCAATTCATTTGTGTGAATCTGAAATACCATTATTATTATTTTTTTACTTTTCATTATGATTATATATATATTTTAAGTAATACATTACATTTTATTTGTTCAATACTGGTGAAACCTTGGACACATTACTCGACCTTGATGGGTCCTGATTTCCTTATTTTTGTATTAAATTATTTGGGTGACATTGATTATTAAAATTTTATAAGTTTAACATTATTATTGTGAAGAATTAAAAATTATTCAAATTCACCCTCTGACCTTTATTACTGTGTGATATGAAACCATTTCCTAAACTTCCTCCAGTTTCTTCAACTAGGTTGTGAACATTACTGCTTGGAGCAAGCAAACGCCAGCACTATTCTTCAGGCATTCTTGCGTCCCCCCAGCTGCGGAGAACAGCCCCCAGGGGCTGCCTTGCCAAGCAAAGGCTGGGAGCCTGGGGGCGCATGCTCCTCAAAAAGACGGTAGGCCAGCAGCTGACCAGCGCCGGCCCCGTGCCTAACGCTGGGATGCATCCGGACCACAGCTCCCTCCGGATTTTCTCCTGAGGGCCAGGCAGACGCCATCTTCCTCAGAGGCTGGCCCAGTTCGCTGCACGGTGCCTTCTTTCCAGGCATCCCTGTCACTTGTCCAGCTTCCTTAGTGGGTTTCCCAGGGGACCCCTTTCTCACTAAATCACTGGCACAAGGACCCTCATCTCAGGCTCGCTGACCAGGAAACCAAGCTAAGACATGTAACGTCAAAACGTTGTACACAACGGACAGACAGGCGGCTATGAAAACTCTAATATTTATTTCATTAGTTCTAAAAACAAAGTGATTTCAATACGTGCATATTTTATGTTTATCAAATAACTTGGAAAACCCAGATTACTGTATTTTAGGATCAATTAACGGGATTCACCTAAGGCTAGATACATATTTAATGAAAGTACAAGCTCTTTGTCAGAAAGGGATATGTGGAACAGATTCTTGATAAAATATAGATGCACAAGGCTCTGTCTTTGGTAAGACTTATAAAGACTCTCTAGCATCTGGTGAAACACAAGTGGTTCTTCTTTTTTAAGGTAACATAATAATCTGTATGGCTTTGTGTACAGATTAATCAGATAATCAAACTGTGGGCTACATTTTTATACAGAAAACAAAACCACAAAAAATCTTTATGTAGTTAGAGGTAAAAGGTGAAATATTATGAGAATGAGCAAAAGAGCCATGAAGTAGGACTCTTCGGCCCTACTCCAGCTCTTCCTATGTTCTTGAGCCTATCACCTAATCTAATTGGCCCAATATTTTATAAGAGGAACCTATAAAATCAAAGGATAAACACATTTCAAATAATGAAAAATTGATTGTCTCTCTGCTAGCAAATGTCACATTAAGCTTTAATAAAAATCACTATGGGTAATTGAGTACATTTGTAGATTCCCTGGTTCCGAAGAACTCCCCCATTTTATCTGACTTACCGCTCCACCCCAGGGAGGACAGTGGAGGCTGGACTGACCGGGGGCGACTGAGGGCTCTGGGTCCAGCAGCAAAGACCGTGCGCCATTTTGCTTCATTGGACCCTTTCCTGTGTAACTGAGCAGGAGGAACTGCTGGAAACCTTTTTATCCAGCATTTTGTTATCAATTAAACAAGTCCACTCAGTTATCATTTGCACTCCAATTGCTGTAGACGGCAGCATGTTTTCTTTCCACCTTACTGATGTCTATCTGGCTCACTCATACTGGATGTGGGGAGAGAAACCAAATGACTTTGGTGTCAAGCTCCTGAGGAAAAGCAGTGTGGAAACCTGAGGGTCCTCAGGAGCCCTGTGCTTCTATAAACTGTAAAGGGCTGCGAGCTCAGAGAAGGAAGAGGAAACACCTCCAAGGCAGAAGCCCGACCCCCTCTGGAGCCCTCCTCCGGCCCTACCGCTCCTCATGGGAGTTGCGGTTGTTACAATAATAAGTAAAAACAATCCCATATTTGTTCTGTGTGAGTCACTAGGCTAAACACCATATATAAGTTACCTTATTTAACCTCATGAGGTAGGTAAATTAATTATTCATGTTTTACAGATTAGAAAACTGAGTGTAATTTGACCAAGCCTCCTAGGAAACATGTCGTGGAGGCGGGCTTTAACTACTGAAGTCTAAGTCCACACATGCTCTTATCCATCAAAATAGTCTGGCAGGAGAGGAGAGAGAAGCGAAATGTCACAACAGAAGGAAGGGCTTTTGACTTAGAAAGCATTGTCCAACGTGAGGCTGGACGCAGCCGTTCCCTTGTAACACCGTAAGCCTGCCCCATGCCACTCACAAAGCGACATGGGTCAGCCTCCTGTCTTCTCTTCCCTAGGCTGTGCCAAGCCCATGAAAGGCAGGGGGTGAGAATAGGGTTCTTGAACCTTGTTACAGATTTCGCATATTTTCCTTCCTTTTATGAATGACGAATTCTTCTACCACGAAGGCATTGCAAAATCTCAGTGTTCTATGACCTGACATTTCACTGATTGACTGTTTTAAAAACCACACAAATTCTAACTGGATTCCTCAAAGAAGCTGCAGTTCCACATACTGCATTTCCATGGTACTGTGGGCCTACTGGGATAGTTTCTTTCTCTGCTCATTTTATAATAGTCATATTTTTATGAGGATAACTACTAAAAGATTGCTAAGAGATATAAAAGCATTTACATAGGAAACCAAGAAACGTCCTGGGAGAAAAGGAATAAAATGAAATGTCAGACTACTTCATCTTGAAATGGACTACTTGAAATGTAGTCCATTTCAAGTTTGTTTTGTCAATGGAATGTTTTTACTAAATCGAAATGACTTAATTTGAGGTCATGGGCAGAGAAGATGTGAGGAGCTGTAGAAGGTAAAGTCTTCACAAGTGTCGGATTCTGAACAACGGACTCAGACTGAGTCCCAGGGCCCACACCGTTGCCACTAGAGAGCCATTTCACACACATACAGACCCCCTGCTGCTGCAGCTCCGTGGCCCAGCGGGCCATCGCCCGTGGGCCTGAACAGAAAGACCTGTTTCAGGACAGAGCTCGGCATCGAGGCGTCCAGGCCTGTACCGTCAGAGCGGCTGCAAGGTCACCACCGAGTGCAACCTCCGGGGGGAAATCGTTCCTCTTCTCCGTAGTCCTCCTATGAAGTCGGAGCAGCGGTGAGAGCTCATGGCCTTGTCAACAACTCGACTTTTCAGAAGACGGTGACAGCATTAGACTACCAGATTGATGTTGACGAAGAAAGAGAGATTATTTCAGAAGTGAGGGGTTGAAGGATTCAAGTGGTAGAGGAGACAGCAGACATGTCATTAGTGAGGAACAATATACACTTGGAGTCACAGGGGAAGCTTTGGACCAGGAGCCTGAAACACTAGGTTCAAGCTTCAGTCCTACACTGGGAGCCCAGCTATATCATAGGCCGCATGCCAAAAACTCCTAAAAGCAACATGAGGTCTGCTCCAACCAGCACCACCCTGCGCCACAATAAGGACTGCCAAACGAAAATAGAGACCAACTGTTACAGGACCTCACATGGAAAGAGAGGAAAAACCCTCACCCCTAATATTCTCACTGATGCACGCTAAAATGCCTATTGCTTTCCTCTGATGACAGATTTAAGTTTGCTCCACAGGTCATCGATCGCTATTTAGAGGAAGCAAGTAATGTGCAATGTTTTATGGAGGAAAACTCAATATGCAATAAGTTCATAATTTAAATATTCAGTCAACTCAATGTAGACATTCAGCTAATGGAGTTAGATTTTAAATCAAGTTGTGTGTCAACGAGTCTGTATGACAAGAAGACCCTTTATTACAGAAGAAAATGAAGTCCAGCGTTTAAGCCCTGACCTACGCGATGCACCAACAGCTCCTGGCTTGCCCAGAGAGAATTCCATTTGTCAGGGACCCCCACAACCCCAGAAGGCAACATTTCAAAAGTTGCTTCTAGCTGGCACGATCAGCGCAGTAGCTCTGTCTGCACGTCCGCCTCCCAGCAGCCAAGCTAAGGAACTGCTGTGTCCCCAGAGCGTGTAGCAAGCAGAAACACGGGAGATATTCAACATTGTCAATTATAGACCGTGTCTCCATCTACTTGGTAAAATACATTTTAAACAAAAAGAATTCAACAAAGTAGTCAGGTTTTACTTGTTTATGTACTAATAAGTATCTGGATAAACAGCTCACATTTCAACATAATATAATTTTCTCAGCGTTTTCTGGCTCTGCTCCTTAGATGTGAAATTATTATTCAAAAATGAAGCTCAACCTTGCCTGTAATATCTTTTCATTGCAAAGTTCATTATTTCCCGATGGAATCAAGTCCAACTCTAGCCACATCGAGATCCTTTATGAAAAACTAGAATATTCCGTCAGTTTGAGAGATGAGTGTCAACACAAAAGACTTCTGTAATTCAGTTCTGAGATTTCTTATTACTTACTTTCCAGGAAGAACACAAAAAAATTTTAAATCAAGTTTTTTAGCTTTCAAAACAATCAACCAATCAATCAAACTGGTACAGGGCTCTCTCAACCTAGTATTTCCGGCCATGGGAGAGACCCCCAATTAAGTCTCCCCACCGGGCCGGGCGTGTGGTAGCGGTGTGGGCCCTCCTGGGTTGTCCTGCTCAGCAGAGTGCCGGGCGTTACAGTGGTATTTCAATGACTGGGTGAACGGAAACACCTTAGTGTTCCCCTTACTTCTTTGATTCTTCTCTCTCCAATCATTCTTTCTTTTTCTCTCTCAGTCCTCTAATTATAAATATCCCTTCTATCTCTTACATCTTATCAATGTCATTCATAATGATGGATCAAACTTGAAATGCTGTTTCTTCTAAGGTGTCTTTCCGAATCCTCCTGCACTAGATCAAATTTTCTCTCGTAAAACCTGTCGTCTTTTGTATTCCAACCATGCCACTCTGTTGTTTGGCCCTATGTGAGAGTAACTGAAAAAACAGACATATGTGAGTGACTGCTATCAGAAATCAGAACCAAAGGTAACCATTGATCCTAAATAATGAGCTGCATCCAAAGTTTTAAGCTGAAGAGTCATTTCAAACCCCAAGAAAACACCCATAGTCCAAAATTATTGAACAAGAACATAATAGACACCGAAAATTACTCTCTTCAAGTAAATAATTAATTTTGATTATCAGCTCCTTAAAGCTTCCACATTCCAATTTCTGCTCTTCCTGCCTGCTCTCAGATGACACCATTGCTCCTCATCGGAGCGAGACAACAGAAGCGCCCAGCAGGGAGGTTGTACAGGAAGCATGACTCTCACCACTAAGCCACCGGCCCCTGTGCACATCGCTGTGTCTTTAATGACGTTTCTGTTGTAAAGCTGTGTTCCCATCCAGGACCAACTCCAGGGCTGCACTGGATCCCCCCGCCTTTTCACCAAAGGCAGGGCCCCAGGAACTGCCCACACCACACTCTCTCCTGAACCAAGTCCTTGCTTTTTCATACATCCTGCCCATCACAAACGGACGTGCTAAAATACTTCCTGTCTAGGAAGGAAGGAAGGAAAGAAGGGAGGGAGGGAGGGAGGGAAGGAGGGAGGGAGGGAGGAAGGGAGAGGAGGGAAGAAGGAAGGAGGAGGAAGGAAGGAAGAGGAGGGAGGGAGGGAGAGCCGGGGAGGGAGGGCCAGGGAGGGGAGGGCAGGGAAAGAAAGGAAGGAGAAAGCCCTCTAGACTTCCTATGTGCTGTTGCTGTTTTCTCTTTTCCCTTTAAAAATAAAATTCCTTGAAGTGTTTTCTTTACTGCTTTTCTCTGCTTCTTACTCCCCCTGACTCTTGACCTCACTTTACTCAGTTCTGAGTTCGCCGCTCCACTGAAATAGATTATCTGAAGGTGACAGAAGAACTCCTATTAATAAATCTAATCATCAGTTCTCAGTGCTCATATACATATTTTTTAACTTCTATGCTGCATTTGACATCATATTGGAATTCTTTCTCCACTGGGTTTCTGAGCTGAGCAGTAATTTGTCCAAGTCTCCTGGCCTTCAGCAAAGAGATGTCCTCCCGAAAAACCCTCAAAGGAAGGGGCTATATTGCTGAGCATTTAACGCAGTCAATCGTGGTGCTCCCTCAACCACAAACTTGACAGAGCAGAACAGGCTGGAGGCTGGGGCTCTGCCACATCACAGAGCCGCAAGGAAAAAGTGGGGAGCCCTGCCCTCCCTGATCACGCAGCGGGAGGAGCCAGTGCTCTCAGGGCCCCACGAGAACCCCACCCCCCACAGGCAAGGTCCCTCTCTTCAAGTCTGATGTCAGCCCGTGGGGTCCTTGTGCCCTCCCTGAGAGTGAGGTGTCTCCATTTTTTCTGGTAATGTTTGGTTCAAATTTGTGCCAAAATTCACCAGAGAATTGACACATAGTTTTAAAGTGTTTTTGTATTGCCTTTATCAGGTTTTATATCAAAGATAACTTGGCATGATAAAATTTGTTATGGAGTTCACTGCCTTTTCTGTCAGGAGTGACTAGAAATTAGTATAGAGGTAGGCGTTTTCCAGAATTCTCTGCCTGAATCCCAATCCCATTAAAACATACTTGAATTAATCTTCTTTGATCATAAACAGACATTTTCTCAAGGCAAAGCTATTCTCTAGAATGCTATCGGCTCCCTTAGTAAGCCCAGACTCCTGCTTTCATGTTTAATGCTTTAATAATGAGTATCCAGCGTACATTTTATTTCACTTACATTTCCCACTTTAAAATGCTCAGAGCTATAAAGATTGTCTTCAGAAAAAAAGGGCCTAAACATCTTTTTACTTTTTTACTGTTAATAAAGATTTCTCTCTTGGGTATTTGCCTCCCAAATAGCAGTAAAAGCAGCTTTACTTCTAACACTTTCTGTCTGTTTATCAGTGTGTATGTTGGGCTCAGTAACGCAGAACCAGATTCCATCTTCAAAAATTATGCCTGAGCTGACAAAGAGAAGTGACTGGAGTCATTGACTATTGTGTTTGCATTGGTGATTTAAAACCCTGAAAACTACTTTCCCTTCTAAGATAAGAGTTTTGCTCTTAATTGTATTAAAAATATATTTCAGTGCCCCTAAGTGGAAAATTACCTCATAAAAATCATTTTTATTTAAATTTTCCCATTCCAGTTGAAACAGGTTTTACATTTCATAATAACTTAATTCTCATAAATAATTCAAACAGAGTTTTAGTCTAATTTTAAAAAAATTTCCCATGCATTCTTTTTTATACATCTGCTCGCAGTTAAGATTTCATAAAAGAAGAAATTCTAGGTTTAACAGCTGAGTGCAAATAAAAGGTAGCATATCAATATAGGAGCATTCAAAATAGCTCTAATAAGATTTACTCATTCATTGAATCCAATCTCAATGGAACTTACTTTACTCAGTGTATTATATCTTAGAGCGGCTGCAATCATGTTTCTATTTTATTTAAAATGGTTGGAATAAAATGTATTGTGAGTTTACACAAGACCTGGGGGGAAATGTATGAATTTCTCATAAATACTATGAGTCAAATCCAAACATGTATGAATGCAAATATATTTTTGCTGGCAATGAGGGAAATGTAAACGTATCGCTTTGCCATGTCCATTCAGGTGAACACAAGGCCACTCTAACTTTTGACTATCTATTTATAAAAGAGTCATTTGGTACTTGATACTGGATAAATTCACCTATCAAGACAAAATAAGAATGTTTATTCTAAATGAGGTAATACTATTTAATTTAGTTAGATGTGTTTCCTCGGTACCATAGAGATAATGAGAAGTGAGAATGATCTGAGGATATGCTCCCCGCGGAGATGAGAACGTAGGGCCAGAGGTAAGTTAACAAGGACCCAGCAGCACACGAGTCCGCTGGAGAAGAGGGAGAAGTGAGGGGCCGAGCTGAGAGGCACGGGGCGGGCAGGGCAGGCCAGGGAGACACAGCGGGGCCCCGGGGTCAGCGCCGCAGAACGAGCCGGCGCTGCCCCTGGGCTCTGAGATGAAGGTGTGAAGGATGATGGAGAAGCCTAGTGGCCCAGAAGAGAAAAACAAGACTTCTGGGAATTTAGGAGACTGTCGAGGACCAACCTACAAATATACTGCTTGCTGTATTCATTTGTATGCACGACTCGAATGAATGTATTTACAGGGCGTGGCACAGGAAAGGAAACGAAAACACCCTCCTGGCTATTAGGTTCACCAATGGCGATTAAGCACACCAACGACTTCTCACCTTCCTAATAATATGGTAACTTCTGCTTTTTCACCAGAGGACTTCCTCTCCAGGGCTTCCTTTTCTTGCACACAGAACAACCTAGAAGGGTGGAAAACCTATATTCCAGCGGGAAGTCTCAATCAAGGATGGACCCTAACGTCGGGGAAACAGCCGAGCTTGACTGCGCCGTGGAGGGGCCGTTTGGAGGCGAGTTTCACACAGTTCTCAAACTCCCCGTGTTAGACATTTGTTTCAGCCCACTGACGTACAACACCAAGAGGCAACCCCACGTCAACTCTGTGAACTGACGCGTCAGGGTGGTTCACCCTCGGTGACAAATGGCCCCTGTGGCGACGGGTGTTGGTGGCGGGGGAGGCTGACCCCCTGTGGGGGCAGGAGGCCCACGGGAGACCTCCGTGCTGCCCTCTCAAATTTTAGTGGAGACCTAGCACTGCTCTAGTGAAGTGCAGTCCTTAAAAACATACACATAATTCAAAACACAATGAACAGTAATTACATCCTGTTGCTAAAAAAAATAGACAACCAGCCAGTGCACGAATTCACTCAGCATTCAATTGTACATAAGACTTAAAATCATAAACACTGCATCATCTATACCAAAGTGTAGATAGTACTCTATCATTTTTAGACTTTTACATTTTAATTCACTCAAATTAAAATGATTCTGTGATGAAGTCAGAGGCATCTGTTTCTAGTCCGTGGCCACATTTCTCTCCTTCTCTCCCCACAGTGCTTCAGTTGCGTTCCGCCCGTGGAGAAGCCCGTGGAATACAGGCCGCGAGGACGGGGCTGACTCTACCCTGCCGAGGGCTGAGCATCTCTCTCTGTTCTGATTGTGTCACTATCCACTGGGTCTAACAGCTAAAAATAACACTAAGTTTTTCCTTGTAACTTGGGTTTTCTAACATTAGTACAAACAGATTTATTAAAGAATTTGTGTGATTGATTCATCCCTGACCATATGTATGTGTGTGTGTGTGTGTGTGTACACGTGTGTATACATACACACAACATAAGCCATCTCCTGGATAAGGGACAGGAAGAGCCTCCAAAACCATTGTTTTGAACCTCAAAAGCACAGTTTAGAAATGTAATTGGTAACATAAATGCACAAGGAATTGTGCAATGTTTTAAAGGAAAGTGTAAATATCACAAGGAAGTTGGCTTAAGGTATTAATAAATTCGTATTAAAAATAACCAAAACAGGACTGACAGATTATATTTGAAGGAAGTGCAAAAATCATTCTAAATCTGGGACTCTGTTCCAAGAAGATGAAATTAGCCCACTCATTTATTTCTCCTGCCTTTAAAAAAATCCAATGGAAATATCCAAAGAAATGAAAAAAAAAATCTATAGCACAAATGGAAGAGGTGAAAGACATTATTGATGTACGAAAGCACTAAGGAATTTCTGAAAGAAACACACAAGACATTAAATTGACGAACTAAAACAATCACTGCTGAGCATACACCATGTGGCTTCATAAGTAGAAAGGGTCTCATGAGAAATAAATAAAAGGCTCATGTCATGTTCAGAAATGCTGGCACTGAGGCACTAGAGCCGCAATGGTCCGTGGGGTTAACGGCAGGATTTGCTGAGCCACAGTAGTGTCCGGAATGACATCACACAGTGCAACCTAAATATCCTGGGACATCAGCTTTTTCCTGCCTTCGCACTCGGAGCGAAACATCGGTTTCCCTGCTTTCCAGAGCCTGCTGGCATTCAGACTGCAACGATGCCTTCGGCGGTCCTGAGTCTCCAGCTTGCCAGCTGCTGGACTTGGACTCCTCGGCCTCCAGAATCATATGAGCCAAGTTCTTGCAACAAATGTCCAAATCGCTCTCCAGATAGACAGACAGACAGACAGATGCAGATACATAGATACAAATAGATAGATATCTTATTGGAAGGCACTGACTAATCAAATAAAATTCCCAGTATAATGAATAATCTGAAGCATTTTACACAGACAATACACACTTGATTCTCTCTTCCAACTTGACAACTATGATGGAAGGGAGCAATGCATGATCCCTACAGCCCTACAGCTTTGAGCTTCTAAGTCTGTGACTCAAAGAGCAAAACAATCACATTGGGGAAAGTTAGTGCATTTGTTTTCTTTTGCTATGTATCACATTACGACGAGCACAGTGGCCTTACACGACGCCCACTGACTACCGCCCAGTTGTGCGGGTTAGGAGTTCAGGCCCAGTGGGGTGAGGTCTCCCTACTCGAGGTCTCACAGGCTGGAAACAGAGTCAGCCGGGCTGCACGCATGTTGGGAAGCTCTGACAAGGCGTCTGCTGCCCAGCAGATCGCTGGCACAGTGTGTTGCCTTGCCGCTGTAGAGCCGGGGTCCCCGGTGTTGGTGAGCTGTGGATGGGGAACAACGCGCAGCTCCCAGAGGCTGTCCCCGGTGACCCTGTCCGTCTCGGCCACCGAGAAGAGCCTTTGTATGAAACCCCTCAGTGCTTCCATGCGCTCTGACTTCCCTTTCTGAGTGCCCCCTAGGGAAAAGCCCTCTGTCCCTGAGCGACCCGTGTGGTTGGGTCAGGCACAGTCCCGGCCATCTCCATGTCTGGAGGTGAATTGTGCCGTATATGCACCCTAATCACAGAGGGAAAATCTATCCCTCCGTTACGGTTCTGGAGGTCAAACGAGATCTGTGTACCAGGAGTGGGGAATTTGGGGGTCATCTTGGAATTCTGCCTATCATATTCAGAGGGAAAGTGACAGTTTTTGAAAATCACCAACAAATGAAACCTAAAATCTCATCTTATTTTCACAAATAAGTCTCAAAACAAATCACTTTTGAAATTTGTGGGGCAGGAGAGTGAAAGTCTGTTATTTTTATGATAATTTATTATATCATTTCATGAGTTGATATGCACAGATAATTTTTTTAAAAAATAGGAAACATTGAAGACTAAGAAACATTGAAGGACCAACTGCAATTTACCTTGGCTCAGCATTTCAGATTGTCAGGGGTGAGAAAGAACATACATATTAGTGATACAGAGTATCCATAGTAAAAAAAGAAAAAAGGAGGTTTTTGTACTTGAATGTGCACAGTCCAGCATGGTGCTTTATACTCAGAAAAAAAAATATGTAAATGTTAATTCTAAACTGATACAAATTGTTCACGTACATTAACGTCAAGAGTTAGAATACTTATATCACCCTGTATCTTTCATTATGAGTATTATATAAGACACTTTCACAGGCTTGCTTCTTGCCTTCAAACTATTGCTCTCACACTTCCCACTCCCAGCTCTGAGTCATAGTCATTTTTATATTAATCTTTTTAACTGTGAAGTAATTTGTTTCAGCTGACATTCAGGTACTTCAAGTGAAGTCATGTATATAGTTTTAAATTAAAAAAGAAAAAAGTCTACCAGAGATAGTACAGTCAATCTAGACTTTGAAACTTCACATAGTTGGCTACACTTAATTTTCCTTTAATTATTATTCTCAGCTCTAATAATATGTCCTTTCTCTGAAAATGGATACCAGCTGTATTCTGAAATAACACCGGGATTTCGTACTTGATGGCTAGGACCAAACTACAACTCTCAACTGGGAGAAGAGCCCTGGTTCCTATGGCAACAACCCAGCGCTGTTACCTCTCTCACTCAGTAAAGCAACCAGAACCTTTCTGGCCAAAGAGCAACCCAAGGCATTGTCTTAGGTTAGATTAGGAATGTGTCCAATGATAACATTTTACATCCAAAGACACCACGATGGCCAACAGTGATCGTACTATACAATAGCAAATGTGCTGAATTTTGGAAGGGTTCTTTGCATAAAATGATTTCTTAATATTTGATCCTGTTAATACTTCACACACTTCCGGAAATGTGAAAGTAAGTGGCGTTTTTCTTTGTGAAGATGGCTTAAATCATTAAAATTCTTTGTTTGGAGGCAAAAGAATTTAGGCTGCAGCTCTGCTTAGCTGGGTGTCTGTGGAGTGAGGTGAAAAGATTGGTATTTTCATCTTGATCGCAGCTGCACAGCACTGTGGGGCAGGCTTCTATTTCAACAGAGAGCGCTGCAGTGATTCTAGAAGTTTTGGCACTGGCAACAGAAGAGTGAGAAATCCAAGAAACTCATGACTGTGAAGTAGAAAGATTCTTTTAAGTATCAGTTAACAGGGCAAATGGAAAACAAAGGAAAGTTTTCAGAGCTTGTGAAACTTGATAAAAACTTACTTAGGAGACTAGTTTTGTCAAGAACCATAGATAGTTCAAAGCAGAAAGCCGAAGTTCCCTGTTGAGAAATGAAGGAATTTTAAGTGGTATGCCACAGGAGAAGAGACGTCTTTATGCAGGCAAATAAAAATATCTGGGCTGGGAAATGCCTAGCAATGCTGACGCTTTGAAAATGCCGCCGTCTAATTAGAAATAGAGTAATAACTATGTATTGGCGTTCTGATTACAGCGACAAGCAGCAAGAGATTTTTGCTGATTTCTACTGGGTAGACCCAATAATTTTTAAATCTTTGACCTCTGTTCCCTCATTTATAAAATGCCATAACATTTATAATAGGAGAAAGTCGTTTGTCATTACAATTTGCCACTATTTCAAAAGGCAGCTATGAGGGCTTCACACGGTGTCCTCTGTCCGTCACTGCGTGGAATCTGTTAGAAAGTCGCAGACAGATCCTCTAGGTTCTCACAGGGGCAATAGAGAGCTGTCGCCGGGGCTTGGTATTTTAAAAAGGAAACCGTTTAGGCGATGTGAAATGAAATGTTTTTAACCCCAGATCCCACTTTTATGGACTTAGTTGCATTACAAATTCAAAATATAAGAAAGTAGGCTTGTTTTAAAAGCAAATGTTATGTTACATAATGACAACTAATGTTTTCATTGACATTGTCTTTAAACAAATAAATACAGGCAAAAAGTTCATTTTACGTGAAATTCCACGTAAATTCGATAGACTTTCTCCTGGGTTAAGGTTGTTATGAATTGGTCATTTCAATAATTAGAGGGGATGGATTATAGCAAAGCATTCGTTCACAGATAAGGACATGGCTGTTGCAGTTGTTATATTTTCCTTTGAGAAACCTCCCTGTGAGGAAAAGGCACCTGGGGGTGGGGACAGGGCCAAACTCATCCCATCCCTCACAGGGACAGTTGCTCGGAAGAGATCCCCACTCTACGTGGAGATCATAGCAGAAGTGACGCGTCGATGGCAAATGAAGTTCCCAATCCTTCCCCTTCCACCCCTCCTTTTTCTTTTTCAAAATTTTTTTCTACCACAATCTAAAGACAAAAGCTTGGATTTGGAGTATGCCTTAACTGTAATCAGGAATCAATAAGAATGACCTGATGAGAAATAAATATTATCTTAATCAGCAACATCCTTGGCAAGGCCTGTTTGGTATACACTGGCTACCGAACTAACCTTTTGAAAATCAAATATATCACTTCTCTCTCTGAAACCATGGCGTGTATCCTTTTTCTGACTTAACATATCATAGTTTCTAGCCCACAAAATGTACAGGTGCCTTGAAGCATCTAACAGCAGAAGGAATGACTGTCGAATATTCTCTGACGGTGTTCTTTCTGCTGTGCCGCAACCCTTGTCTTTTCTGTTCTCAATCCCTTTCCTCTACTCTCTTCTGCCTGAAGGCATTGGGGAAAACCTCGAGGGGGAGATATTTAAAGTGGCGAGGAATAAACAGAAACGTGCAAGTAGGACTCGTTCCTTCTGTATTGTGAGCCTCCCAAGCCCCACAGACTAGACTCTGCTCTGGAGCCTGGTGTCGTAGGCAGCTTGCGCTGTAATGACAACAGCACCGCAGAGGGGGGCGCTTGCAAACAGCAAAAATGCATTTCTTGCAGGTCTGGAGGACGCACGCCCCGAACCAGGGTGCCAGGCGCGTCCGTGCTGGCGCGGGCACCGTCCACGCCGCAGACTGCGGACCCTCCTGCATCCCACGCAGCGGAGAGTGGAGAGGAGAAGCAACTCTCCTGACTCCTGTAAGGGACCTGATCCCGTTCACGAGGGCGCCACCCCGCGGCTGCCTCTAACCCTAATCACCTCTCAACGACCCCACCTCCTAATAGCTCTGCGACGGGAGGGGGCAATGCCACTGGAAACTTGGAAACTTGGAAAGTTGGGGGCAGAGGAGGACGAACAGTGGCTGCAGGACACAAATGTCCCCGGCAGACCGGCCGTTCACCTTCCCTTCTTACGTGGAAGTTTCTTCATCTAATCAAACTGCTCAGTTCCTTGCTTTTCTAAACGTAACTGCGTTTCTGCCTTTTTGCCCTCTGTGCATGCCGCTGCGCGGAGCATCTTCGAACACGCTCTCTTCTCCTGCCACCTTCCCGCCCACCTTCAAGGAGCTGCCAAAGGCCCCCTTGCCAACTGAGAGGTCTCCCGCCATTTACTGCAATTCTTTATCATCTCAGTCTCTCACCTTAAAAACCTTACCTGGCATTATTACTCATCTTTTTATGTTTCTATTCTGTGGTCTTCCAGCTGTCAGGGGTCAGACGGCTTTTTCTGTAAAGTGCCAAGTAGGAAATATTTGAGGCTTTGTGGACCAAGAGTCAAAATCTGGGGTATTATATAAGTAGGCATAAAGCAGAGAAAAAAAAAATTCTAAAATTGTTGATGAGATTTAAATATAATAAAAATAATTGAGTACAAATGTATTGTAATACAGATCTATTAAGGAGAAGAATATAATTATTTCCAGGAGAAGATAACATTTTGCTCCTTTGGAGTTCAAAGTTAATGTTCCTTATCATCAAAATTGATAACATATTTATCTATTAATGCCTACCTGCAATAAAATTTTATGTATTGTATCTTTAAAAATGTCTTTTCATATTGATAGGTATTGCCAAATACTGATAATACTGATATCAGTTCACAAGCATGTGATCTTAACTGAGTTTTATTCATCACTTACATAATTCTGTTAGGCTCTTCTCTTCATAGTTGCCTTTTAACATGCCATTGCATTGT
Organism: Pteronotus mesoamericanus; assembly: GCF_021234165.1. Taxonomy (NCBI): domain Eukaryota; kingdom Metazoa; phylum Chordata; class Mammalia; order Chiroptera; family Mormoopidae; genus Pteronotus; species Pteronotus mesoamericanus. The sequence continues at coordinate 1,681,983 of NW_026555123.1, forward strand.
GGATTAATCCCTCCAACTGCAAAGTTAAATAGATTTTGAAAGACATAAATGTCTCTTGCCTTGTGTTGAAGTTTTAAGAATGTTAATGGAACTGTAGTTTGAGCACATACATCCACTATAATTTGCGTGGGAGAGGAGATCTTGCTTCATTTGAACTTTTCACAGCATGAGAAGTGTAGAAGGCGGCAAGACATTACTTGTGATTAAAAACTAGTTGTCAAAATGATTTTATGGTAGTGCGAGTGTCACATATAAGCATTGTTCTACCTTGTAATTTTTGTTCAATTCATTAATGCCATCGAGACTGAAGCAAAACTAATTCCCAAAGCCATTTGGTGTTTGATAGTATTTGAGGGTGGTTCTTCTCCAGGAAAATTCTATCTTGTACTTGAGCTAAAAACATCACAAATAAATGGGGAAAAAATGCACTGCTAAACCATCAAACTGCTCTTGGGAGGAGCAAAGCAGGATACTCATGTCCACAAGAGCAAATGAAGGCCACCCTTGGCGCTACTGCTTCAATAACACATGGTGCATTCAAATATTTTCCATAAAGTACCTGGTAGTAACACAATGAAAAATCGTAGGTTCTACACTCCTTACATTTTCATAAGCTTTGTAAAATTTGTTCAACTATGTCTTTTTCTGCTTTACACATATTTTTAACAGCAACAGTGTTCAAAATCTTAGAGGATTCCACTTAATTAGGTACTGACTGAGAGTTTTCTAAACTTTGAAAATATTCTCTTTGACTATTAATAGAGCTAATGATTCAGTCAAATGAGACTCGGCGTGGTGACCTTGAAGGAATGAGTGACAGTGTTGGTACCACTCATAACGAACCAAGGACAATTACTCAGAATAATTTGTCTTGTTTTCCTTTTCTGTCCGTGCAGATGTCTCAACAATCCAGATAGCTGTTCTTGCCTAAAGGCTAATAGGCTTAAGCGACTTTTTTCCTATGGGCAAATGTCTTCAGCTCCTGCAATCAAACATGATGTAATTCACTCACTATTAGTACATGGCTTGCCTTGCTTGATTAGCAAAGGAGACACAAGGAAACTTTGGCTGTAGCCACATTTTCTTTTCTTTCTTGGAAAAAATTCTGCCCTGATAAGATATTCCATTTCTAAATTGTATAATTTATCATTGCTTTCTCAAGAATTGGGAATATTATGATTGGTGCTTAGCCTGGTTAGGCTCTTCTAAGTGTTAATAGTGTCTTTGTTTAATGAGCACAATGCTTTGCCATGTAATTTGATAGCAGCTAATCCGTACTCCCCTCTGCCTCAAAAGAACAAGATTCAAAGTCCACTTTTCTTCTTGTTTTATTTTTAAATTTTTATTGTTTTATTTTCTTGTTTTTGTTTTTTTTTTTAATTTCTTTCTTGTTTTATTTTTAAATTTTTTTCATTTATTGATTTTAGAGAGGGGGGAGGAAGAGGGCGAGAGAGACAGAGAGAGACAGGTACATTGATTTCTTGTTCCATTCATTTATTCATTCACTGGTTGATCCTTGTATGTGGCCTGGCCAGGGAGCAAGCCCAACTCTTTTGCTTATCAGACAACGCTCTAGCCAACGGAACGGCCTGGCCAGCGCTTCTTTTCTTGTTTCGACATAAAGACTGTGCACTGGTCATATATGAATACACACGTAAAACAAAACATGGAGCTTGCGCTGATACACAGGGCACTGGAAACACCACTGAGCTGTACCCGCACCCCTGTGATGTTGAAGTGCACGGAGCGGCAGGGCCCAGTGGGGAGCGGGCCGCCATGGGTCGCCTCCATTCCAGTTACTCAGCGCCGCCTCCATGGCGTGAAGACAGTCATGGACAACATGTAAATGAATGAATGCTGATGTGACCCCAGTGAAAGTTTATTGGTGGACCCTGAAATTTGAATTTCCTATGATTTTCATGTGTTGAGAAATGTTACTGCTGTTATTATTAATATTATTCAAACTTTAAAAGGTAAAAATATTGTTAGCTCACAGACTATAGAAAAATAAGTTAATTATGTGTATTAGTGAAGGCCATTGTCTTTTAGTGAGAAAAAAGAAGTAAGCTCTGAAATATCTATTGGTAAAAAGAAGCAACTACCTACCATGGACTAGCGAAGTTAATTAAGACTAAGGGAATCTGAGCTCATCTTCATCTACACCTACCACCTATTTGGAAAAGATTATACTGGTTAATGTTGGGCTGTTTTTAAATGTATAACATCCAAGTTTCCCCAGGTTATGCATCTAAACTTTAAAAATAATACTTTCAATTTTTGCCTCTGAAGAAACGCATAACCCTGCAACAATTTAAATTCCAATATGTTTCATTTATTTGACTGTTGTTCTTATTTTAGAACTGCATCTTTGGGAAGCAATACAAGGTCAATAATGTATTTCTGTAGATCAGGACTCAGTTCTGTAGCGACAACTGGGAATTCCTTTCTCCCCTAAAAACTGACTGGGAGTAGATGGGCAGCTTGGAACAGACTGTTTTAATGCCTGTGGAAAAATGAATCCTTATACAATAAATTGGCCCCATGGAAGTGAACATGGGGGGTTACTTATTATATATTTCCAGATTGTAATCTTTATCATCTACCTACAATGAGCCAGAACTTGAAACATTCTAAAAATATATTAAAAAACAGCAGAACATATGTTTAATTCACTTTATATTCTGTATATACATATTTATATAGTACACATTTAAACTTTTTTATTCTCTCTTATCTAATTAGTTTAATTGACATGACTTAAAATATCTGTAATATTTGTAAAGGGGCTGAATTAGTGTTGACTCTCCAAAAGACCACCAGAAACCCAGGGGGCTCAAGCAAAACTCTCTCTCTGAGACCTGCTGCATAAGAGAGAATGCAGCTTGAGAGTCTTACTGAAATCTCAAAAATGAGATTCATGGAATTTTAGGGCCCAGGCTAAAAGTTTTCAAGGCAGCTGTACAAGGTAGGGAACTGGTGAGGTTGGGCAGAATTTGTGACACAAAGCTATGGAGTTATGAGCAACAATGAGGGAAGTATCTCAATGCAAGGATTAATGAGAAAAGTGTGATATCTGATAAATATCCTGCGATTTCATATATTAGTTTTCTATCGCTACATAACAAATCACCACAATCATGGTGCCTTGCTTAAAACAACAGTCACTATGTCAAAATTTCCTCAGGTCAGGGCACAGCTCCGCTGGGCTCCCTGTCCGATGTCTCACAAGTCTTCAATCTTGACGTCAGCCAGACCACATTGCCTTTTCGAGCCAGGTGCCCCCTCCTTAGCACACATGGTTGTTGGCAGAACCGATTCCTTGTGGTTGTAGGACTGAGTTCCCTGCTTTCTTGCTGCCTCTTAGCTGGGACACTCTTGGCTTCTAGAGGCCTTCAGGTCCCCTGCCACATGGACCTCTCCCACACCGTCCCCAGGAACAACAGCCTACCCTTTCAAAGACACCGGAGCAGCCCTCTGGCCTCAGGAAGGCCTGGGGCCTCTTTTAAAGGGCTCCCCCACTTAGGGCAAAGCCACCCAGGAGAGCCCCCCTTTTATTATCTCCAAGTCAACTGGTTCATTACATCTGCAAAGCACCTTCCCTGTATGCCCACATAACATAGCCCAAGCACAGCAGTGACATGCCGCACTCTCTTAGAATTTGTAAATGCCACCCACAGGGAGGGGGAGGAGGGGGGGGAGGAACGGTGCAATGGCATGGGTCATTGTGGGTCATCTTAGAACTCTGCCAACCAAAATTACTGAGCTGTTCTTACCTTTCAGAGCAAATTTTTCTTGGAGCAAGTAGTCCCATTGATTTTTGCCCAGTCCTTGTGCTGTTTAGCACAAAGAGGAAAGTGTGCTTCATCTCAGCGTTGCTTCGCGTAGGCAAAAGGATGCGTGCTGGTTCAGTTACCGAGGGGCAGAGGCCTAGGGGTCCCTGGTTGCCAGTTCAGTTCTCTCAGAGCAATTAGTCAGGGACTCAGCTTTTCTACAATTCCAATTATACACAATACAATGTAATGTACCTTGACAGACACCTGGCATCTTACATTGATTTCAACCATATAAACCTGGTTTCTATCTAACCACTTCGTTTTCTACCTAATGATGTGAAAATTTGCTGGTAAACAGAGAATCTGCGTTTATCTTCAAACAACTTCGATGCAAAGTAATGAACGGCATGCATAATGCATGCTCACTTGCTCACAGGCAAATTTTTATCTTCCAAATAGATGGCAAGGTCAGCGAGTCTGTCTTTTCAGCGTACTCTATCTAGCTGTCCCTCATTTCAGGCCACTTCCTACAGGTTCACCCTAACACCTGGCCACTCTATCCCTCACATTTCTTATTCTTACTTGCACTTCAGTCTTCTCAGATTCAGTAGTTTATTATTATAATCACTCCCTGTCCCTCTGTCCCTTTCAGCCCCGACCTTAGCAAGATACCCGTGTCAACCCACCCCATCCCTCTCTCTCCAGAGTTGGTTCCAGTTGGAGCAGACACACCACCACGCCGACATGCAGGGCCTCTTACATTCACGATCGCCGACTGCAAGGGGCCCCTTCGTGGGCCCCTTCCACCGCTCTTTTGAACAAATATTAAAATCCCCTCAGTCTCCCGTCTTGCCTCTCTTCACTCTCAGCTGGTAACTGGGCTTCACTGAGACACGCAGTGAGGGCATGTGCTTGTTCCTTCTACCGCCTCTGCAAAGTCAGTCCCCCCAGTTCTCCTGAACTCTGCCACCATTACTGATAGTGACATGCTCCCTGTGCCTCCACCCAAGGCCCCATCCCGCTCACCAACTCAAGAGCATTAATCTGGCAGTTTTCTCTTTTTTATATTGGAGCAATTCAGTGATTTTTAGTAAATTTTCCATTGTACCATCCTCACCACAACCCAATGATAGTATATTTTGATAATTCCAAAACCTTCAGTCAATCCACATTCCCACCTCCAGTTTCAGGAACCAATAATCTGGTTCTGTCTCTACAAAGGAAGACATCAAATGAATGGAATCATACTGTGTAGCTTTTAAGCCCACTTAGAATAATATTTCTGAGGTCCATCCATATTATAGTATCAAGATTCTTTGTTACTGAATAGTATTCCAATGTATGGTAATACCATATTTGGCTTATCTATTCACCACATGACAAAGTTTTAAAATTTGGGCATTTACATTTAGAATGATAGTACATTTTGAGTTAAACTTTATGTTTGGTGCAAGGTAAGGATCTAAATTCACCTTTCTGAATGCTAATAATTTGTTATCCTACGAGAGTTAAATGAGACAAAAGAATTTTCCTGATTAGTGGGTTCAAACAAAGGATTTAGAAATGACACATAGATAAAAAGGAAAGATAAAATAAAGTTATCTATTACAGTACTTCAACTTTTTTATGAGAGGAGTCCTTAGAATTAAAGCAATAATAAATAATTTCTCAGTAAAGAACTCTGGAGACAGAAAGGAAAATTGTGGAGCATCAACAGGAAATGAAGACCATGTCTGTGGCTATTTTTACTACAATTGAACTGCATGTTGGATAAGAAAAGCACTGTTTTCCTAAACGCTCTGAGATGGAAAAGATAAGAACTAGCAGCACCCTGGTGAGTGGCTGAACTTCTTTTCAGCCTCGTGTGATTTGTGCTGTTTGTTTTAATCCTGCAAAGGAGCACCTTCCTGTTGCCGGTCCCTGGTCCTCTCTCCCGGTGTCAGAGGTGTGCCGGTGTCAGACGTGAAACCTTCGCAAGGCTGAGTTTATAAAGCCATCGCTGTCAAATAGCTCGTTGATAGAGAAACCATAAGAGAAAAACCAATAGTTACCTTGTAAACCAGGTGTACAAAAAATAAACCATGAACAATATTAAAAGGCAAAAATGCAATTAAATAATAATAAAGTAGAAATGTAGTCTATGAACCAGGAAAAATGTGAGTAAGGCTCTAAAACTATTGCAGGGTCCTTCAACAATCCATATAATCCTACACTATGAAAAGATACAAAATAATCAGCCATTAGTTTTTATGAAACTTTATAAACAACAGCTACACAATAAATCACAATTTCTGTTTTGACCAAAATGATGTTTAATTTGATCCAAGGTGAATATGAAAATGTGACTTTGAGTCTTTGGAGTGGCAGAGGCTGCGAGTGAGGGAGCAGGTCTGTGCGTCACCGGGTAGAGATTCTGCCCCATCTCTGCGGCTGCTGCAGGCGGAAGAGAACGCCGTTGCCACAGGCCGGGGTGAGGGAGCCAGGAGGGTCTCCAGGTCGCTACAAACGTCTTCTCTGGCATTTTTACCAGAGAAGATTCATTATTTGGGCTTAAAAAATACAAATTTGAGAGTGCCATTTTGTTAGTTATGCACATCTTAATATAAATCTCTCTTTTCTATTATAGGAGAAACTCAGAGAGAGATAAAAACATAAAATAATAAGAGAAAAGACCATGAATAAGTAGAATAAATTTGCCAAAACAAAGGCAAATATTATCGACTGTATAATTTTATTCAGGCCAGGCCAGACCTGACCTCTCGAATCCATTTAATAACATAAATAAATCCCTATAAAACAATTTCTTCAGAAGATTACTGCATTCGAAGATCTGATGCAATCATTTCAAACTGTCTCATGCCCGCGGAGTCATGAGAATGCCTACTGAGCCACGGCAGTGAGGCATCGCCACAGGAAGTTTACAAAGACCTTCTTTTTATGACAGTCTTTTGAAAAAAAAAATCACAACTTTCTAAAGAGTGTTTCATAATGTTGACAGGTGCACTCTGATTACTCATCAGGCCCCGAGCTTCACATAAACAAGACCTCTTTTTTCCGTGGTTAAGAAGCCTGGCCATGAAAATTTCCATTCTACTTATAAAATAGATGCTAATTAACAGAACTCATTTATTAAACTTTCAGGAATTCAAGGCAGTGGGGTAAATGGGAAGGATGTGAATGGGCTAGAAATTTCAACCGTTTACGGTGGATGGGCGGAGCAGTCAATAAAAATAACTGGTCAAGACACAGCATGGCAGCACGGACGAAGAATGGGCTTTGGCTGAAAGGGCTGCAAATTTGAATCTTCTTTTGTAAGACACTAGTTCTGTCAGTTTAGACAGGTTACTTAGCCTCTTTATGACCCATATTTTAAATGTTAACTCTGGATGAAATTTTATATATATATATATATAGAGAGAGAGAGAGAGATGTGTGTGAAATTATATATACACATACACATACACACACATATATACTGGATGGGCAAAAGCAGGTTGTGAGTACATGAAACTGAGTCTATTCTTGTATTATTACTTATTAATTATTGTATTATTTGTAATACAACTGTAAACCTATTTTTGCCCATCCTTGTATGTATGTGAAGATACACACACACACACACACACATACACACACACCATGCACACACATATGTATCACTTACGGAACTCCTATTAAAGTATATATGTAAATACACACAAATGTGTGTGTGTATTCATTTATACCCATCTCCTAACTAGTCCTCAGAATGGAATGAGGGCATCTGACTGGTGGCATCCCTATGGCAGCCTCTGATTTTCTAAGTTCCTATATGGAGAAATACCTAAAATTGAATGAAAGAACAAGTCTTCCTTATAGCTACTACAAAAGCTGTGATCATTGAGAAATCAGAGAACAGCAACTGAATGAAAAATAGTGGTCATTTAGGAGGTGATTAGATAGTTAATCTTTCTCCTGAGCAAGGCTAGCACCTGAAACAGGCCAGAGGCGGAGTCCTGATAGATGGACGGACAGGTGAATAACAATAGAAACCTGGGAGCCATGGAAACCAAGGGTAGAATGTACCACAGACTGAAAAGATCAGAAAATTATTGTGGTGACTGGGGAAACATGTTGTTATTTGCTTAGAATCTATGGGAAGAAAATAAAATTCTAGATGAGGAAATTGCTTGAGAACATGGGGACAAATCCTACCTCAAGTATTACTCAGGCCCCTGACTATCTAATTATGTGGCCTGAATCCTAAAGAAAAACAAAAGTCAAGGTTTCCAAGACTATCTTTGAGGTCATAAGGAATCCACACTTGTTACTTCCAGGCAATTTCTAATGTTTTATATGTTATTGCTTCAAGGGAAGTCCCCCTCGATATAAATTTTTTAATGTCCTAAAAACTGCCATTACCAGTCAGAAATTAGAAGTCAAAAATAACATTTTCTTTTTATAATTTTGTTTGTGTGTGTGTGTGAGAGAGAGAGAGAGAAATTTTCTCTATCCTCTTCCTTACAAATATACTTGATCAGAAATTTTTAACCTTCCAAAAGTGAATCATATATGATGTCAAGGGAAAAAAGTGATGTAGCTTTTTCCAAAGATCACTTCATTAAATTGAAAAATAAATCAAGATAAGTTTGCTTCTTCTTGTAACTCTCTACAGAACAAACATTACGTGAAAGGATTTGCCTTATTTATATTTGTCTTATTGGAGAACAATCATTGCTGTTAAATTAGAAAAGATTTATTTGAAGACTTAGTGCCAAATATATTTAAATAGCATTAGACTCTTTGTCATATTCATGAAGAAAAAAAAACTAAGGGCTTAATATGTCAATTTCAAAATAGTACAAATTTCATCATCAAAATAGCCAAGGGATTGTGCTAGGCACTTACACTGGTCCAGCTCAGATGACGTCTGTGGGGCAACCAGAGTATTTTTAGTCTATTTTACGTTCATCCTCTGTCTTCACCGTGATGTACTTGTTTCTTTAGAATACATAAATTGAAATAATCACCCGAATAGCATATGTCATTTGGAGAACTACCTTCCACAGTTCCAAAGACACTTCTGTATAACCTGGTACTTAGTTAATATAGCTGGAGGAAAACAACTATTTTTAAAACAAATATTAATCACAACTACAAATGCCATCCACAGAAGAAATAGAATGCAGGAGAAGATTAATAGTAAAGTCTAGTAAAATGTCTAGTTGGCTTTCGGAGGAAAAAGACAAAGTTCTTCTCTTACCAATGTTACCCCGATAAATTTTATTTAAAAAAAGAAATAAATATAAAATGAAATAACAAAACAGGTAGCTGGACAAAACCTAAAGAAATTGAAAATGAAGGAAAGAATAACCAAGATTTAAGCTTTCATTCAATAGTGGTATATGAGTATATATCGTATGTGTTAGTTTTTAAAATAAATCTTACCTATAGATATGAGCCTCATGAGCCATTTTAATTTTTTCTTTGTATTTTCTTATGATCCAAATTTTCAATAAGAAGCTTGTATCGATTGTTAATCAGAAAAAATTAATCTTTAAGTATAAAATGAGTAAATATTGGGTTTTGCATAAAATTTTATATTACTTTAGAGAAGGGAATAAATCTCTATAGCTTGTCATTTCAAATTTCTTTTACACATAAAAATATTGAGATTAAATATGAAACAATAGAAAATTAGTTATTGACATTTGACTATGTTTAAAAGAGGAAACCTAGGCAGAAGATACAACTACCCCGCCCTATATCCACCCACCCCAAAAGCCACACACAACTATATGCCGAGACAGGAGAAGCGAAGGGGAGGAGAAAGACAGATGGCGATCGACCCTGTGCTCAGTACATAGATTAGAACAGCAGGAGAAGCCAAGATTGTACATGTGAAACAAGCATCCTCTCCAAAACATCACTGGCTTATGTTATTTTTGATACTCATTTTTTATCGTAGGGAAATTCATTTAAGGCACTGTAATTTTTATTAATTGTTAAATTGTTAAATAAACAATAAATACATTGTAAAGTAGTTTGTTAAAACAAAAGTATTTTATATGGCATGAATATATCAGTGAATCCTTGATGTAGATTTTACGTGATATCAATGAAATCTTCTTAATAATAAAAAACCTCTCCCCTGCGAAAGAGGAAAAATCCAAAATCTATGTTTATTAAATATTTAGTTACTTGTTGGGGTGGATACAGTCCTTCATAATTTATTTCCTAAGTGATATAAGAGGTTTTTGTCAAGTCAAATTGTGTGGAAACTAAGATTTTAAAAGCTGAATGCTGTTTCTGCGCCCAATGCTACTTCAGGCATGAGGCAGGGTGAGGGCAAACTATTGCCCCTAAGGCAGGAGTAATGGATTAGGAAGATAAGAAGTCCAATAAAGAAATTACCAGAGAGAATAATAAGACAGAAAATCTTACATATGCAAATGACATAAGGGCCACCCGATATTAAAAATGAGTCTAAACCCACTTCAAATTTAAGGATGCATATAGGCTGAAAGTGAAGGGATATAAAGGTACTACATATAAATGGAAACCATAAGAGAGCTGGGGTAGCTATATAAATACCACAAAAAATAAATTTTAACCCACATACTGTCAAGAGAAACAATGTCATTCTATAGTGATTAACAGGACAACTGATCAAAAAGATAAAATAATTATAAATAAATTATCAAATTTTGCACCTCAAGGAACTGGAAAGAGAGGAACAAACTAAGTCCAAAGTTAGCAGAAAAAGGAAATACAAATACATGAAATCAAGTCCAGAAAGAAAATAGAAAATGCCAACAAAACTAAGATTTGTTTTTTTTTAAAGATAAGCAAAATGGACAACCTTTTAGCTAGACTAATGAAGAAAAGAACAGAAAAAATTCAAATAAATCGGAAATGAAAAATGACACATTACAACTCATACAACAAATTATATAACCTAGAAAAAAATAGATAATTTCTAGAAACATACAACATATCTTGATGTTGTATGTTTCTTCATGAAACATACTGTCTAAAACCTGAGACAAAGAAAAGTTCAGGACTAGATGGCTTTACTGGTGACTTTTACCAAACACAGAAAAAAATTAATGAAACTCCTTCTCAAACTTCTGAAAAAAACTGAAGAGAAGCAAACTCTCCCAAGTCATTTTACAAGACCAGCATTACCCTCTATAAGAAAAGAAAATATCAAGACAATATTCCTGATGAACACACATGCAAAATCCTCAACAAAAGACTAGGAAATAAAATTTGGCAGCACTTTAAAATAATAATACACCATAATTAGGTGGAATTTATCCCTGAGATGCACAGATGATTCAACATGGCCACATTAATAAATGTGATGCACGGAATTAAGAAAAAAAAATCTTAAGATCAACTCAATGGATGCAGAAAATGTATCTGATAAAATAAAGTATTTATCAATGATTTAAAAACTCAGCCAGTTAGGTGTAGAAGAAATGTACCTCAATGTTACAAGGTCCATATTATGAAGCCCAAGAAACCTCATACGCAATGGTTAAAAAGCTCCAAACTTTTCCTGTAGAATCAAGAACAACACAAGAACGTCCAGTCTCACCACTTCTGTTCAACACAGTACTGGAAGTTCTAGCCAGAGCAACTGGGCAAGTAAAAGAAACAAAATACATCCAAATCAGAAAGAAAGAAGTGAAAATGTCTGTTCCCAGATGGTGGCTTAGATAGGGAAAATTCTAAAGACTCCACCAAAATCAATTGTTAGAACTAATAAATAAATTCAGTAAAATTTCAGGATACAAAATCAACATACAAGAAACAGTTGCATTTCTTTATATTAACAACATATCATCTGAAAAATAAGTAAAGAAAATTTCATTTACAAAGGAATTTATTTAGGAATAAATTTACCCAAGGAAGTGAAAGAACTGCCTAATGGAAACTACAAACCATTGATGAAATAAATTTAAAAAGACAGAAGTAAATAGGAAGATATCTTGTGTTCACGGATTGGAAGAATGAATATTGTTAAAATGTCTGTTACCCAAAGTGAGCTATAGATTCAATGCACTCACTATCAAAATTCCAATTTTCCATAGGAATAAAAAAAGTCCTAAAATGTGTATGCAACTGCAAACAACCTCAAATAGCCAAACACAATTCTAAGAAGTAACAAAGCAGAAGGCATCACAGTTTCTGGGTTTAAACTATATTACAAAACTATAGTAACCAAAACAGAATGGTACTGGGATAAAAACAACCACATAGACCAATGACCCAGAAATGAGAGGCCATAAATAAATCCCCACATGTATAAAAGATAACACATTATTTGTCATCAACTAATATTTGACAGGAGTGCCAAAAATACATAATGGGGAAAGAAGAATCTCTTCAGTAAATGGTGCTGGCAAAATTGGATATCCACATGAAAAAAGAATGAAATTAGACCCTTAACATCACTCACAAAAAGTAACTTAAAATGATTTGGAGACTTAAATGTAAAGCCTAAAACCATTAAACTCCTAGAAGAAAACAAAGGGATAAAAGTTCCTTGAAATTGGTCTTGGCAGTAGTTTTTTAGATATGACACTAAAAGCAAAGGCAATAAAAGCAAAAATAAATAAGTGGGACTATATCAAAGTAAAAAGCTTTTTGCATAGCAAAAGAATCAGTCAACAAAATAAAAAGGCAAACTATGAAAGGGGAGAAATATTTAAAATCATACACCTGATAAATGGTTAATATCTAAAATATCCAATAAAATATATAAAAGAAATATACATGGCCAACAAGTACATGAAAAGAACTTGACATCACTAATTATCAGGGAAATGCAAATCAAAACGACAATGAAATACCACTTTACACGTGTTAGGAAGGTTTTATCAAAAAGATGACAGGTCGCATTCACAAGTGCATAGAGAAAGGGGAAACTTTGTAAGCTGTTGGCAGAAATATAGATGGGACAGCCATTATGGAAACCAGTGTGGAGGCTCATAAAAAAAGCTAAAAGTGGAACTGCCTTATGCCTCTTTTGCTGTGTATATATCCGAAGGAAGTGAAATCTATAACTCACAGAACTATGTGTCTACCCACATTCACAGCAGCATTATTTACAGCAGCCAAAATATGTAAACAACCTACCTGCCCGTCGATAGATGAGTGGGTGAAGCTGTGGCATATATGCAATGAATTAGTATTCAGCAATAGAGAAAAAGAAAATCATGCCCTTTGCAACAAGTTGAATGAACCTTGCGGACAATATGCTGAGTGAAATAAGCCAGACAAGAAAGACAAATTATGTGTGATCTCACTCATCTGTGGAAACCTTAAAAAAATTTTCAAAGTCATAGAAACAGAGAGTAGAATGGTGGGTACCCGGGACTGGAGTGAGGGGAACTGGGACTGGGAAATGCTGGTCAACAAGCAGATGCCTTCAATTATAAAATAATTAAGCTCTTGGAGTCTAATATATAGTATAGTAATGATGGTTAATAACAATATATTGTATACTTGAAATTTGCTGAGAATATATCTTAAGTGTTCTCACCACACACACTCAAAAACATGGCAACTATGTGGGGTGATGGATGTATTAATGTATGATTGTGGTAATCATTTCACAACGTATGCATATATCAAGTCATCAGGTACGCTTTGAATATACAGTTTTATTTATCGATTATAGCTTCATAAAGCTAGGAAAAAACACTCAATGACTGCATCATAAACTAATTAAAAATAAGTCTAACGGGGTGACTTAGTGAAAATGGCCCCTCCAGAAGAAATAACCTCCCTAAAATCAATGACAACATGGGCAAAAATTGGAAGAAGCAGCTTTTTCAGAACTCTGTCAAGTAACCAAAAAGTTTGCAGTAATCTAGGAAGCATTTATTCAAGAGACACAATGAAACTAGGTAGGAAAAGTGACCTTTGTCATGTTTCAACATGTCCTGTTCCTGTCTCCCACTCAAAAGCTTTGCAGTCACTTCAGATGCAACTGCCCGACCACCTGGCAGTCTCTGAGAGGGAGGACGAGGCTGGAAGTCCTCAGAGCCCAGACCCAGGGAGAACTGTCCTCACCGTCCTGTCTGGGGGTTCCCAGGAAGACCTAACCTGAACTACCGTCTAAAGACAGCCTGGCTCAGTGCTTTCCCAGCACCAAGAGCCCTTTCCACGGCAGCAAGTGCTGAAAACAACCAGAGAAAATGACAGAACACCTCTGCAGACTGAGCAGTGGACCACAGTCAGCGGGACAACGCAACAGGCTTAACAAGGAAGAACTGTGAGATGCCCATAGGGGGTCCTTAAAAGTTCTGGCACATTCCTGACAATCTGGAGAGCTAAAGCAGTGCTGGAAATGGCCTGGTTATTTACCTGTGCAATCCTGCTTACCAAATAAATAGATATTTTAATATACTTTGGTACAGTGGTGCCACACTCATCAGTAGGTCGATGTAGGTGCCACCTTACTTCAATGACTGCTAGCTGCCTTTCCTGCTTCCAATTCATCATCCTCCAAAGTATCTTCCCCACTGCTACCAAGGTTACCTGATGACTTATTCATCCACTCACATTGTCTTAACTGTCTGTCTAGGATGACGTTCCAACTTCTAAGTGCAGTATATGAGCCCATTCCCAGTCTAGCCCAACACTCATGGCTTTCCAGCATCATGTCCGATCTTCCTTCTGAGCATGATCCTCGACACTAGCCACACTGACCCTCTCTGCAACACCCCTGAGTTCTGCATTATGCCCGTCCCTTTTTCATCAAATGTACTATCTGTTGTTGATTACAGCAAAGCTGAAATTGTTTCATAGAAAGGAATTACCTTATCACTGAGAAGAGAGAGTTGACTCAAAACACAATGCTGTGGTGTGCCAATGCAAGTGTTTCGGTCACAACTAACAAAACATAAATTAAGATTAATTTGTACCCACTCTGGTAGTTATAAGCTATTGCCCACCCACTTGGGAAGGCAAACATTTTAAATGAAAGGATGTAGAATGGTTAATTTCAGTTTTGCTGATAGTTCATTGATGATAGGTTATTACTTTACGTCTATACTACTTCCAAATTTCCTGAGAGGACCAATGGGCACCTTTAAACAACACATGTTGACTTACCTGATGCCAACAGATCTGGTTCTGGCCTCCTTCTCCAATGGATCCTGGACTTGGGTCCAACTTTGGAGTTCTCTTGTATTCTTCATGAAGTATATGTTAGTTTGTCACACATACATCTGGACCTCAACAGTTGTTGCTGTCATTGTTACTGTCTTTTAATAACCAATATTAGGTCATTACTTCAGCAGACTTCAGCCCTTTAAAATACAACAGAGACAAGTGCACTGACATTAATTATTTCCAAAATGATGCTGATTAATCTGTTCTATATTTTATAGTAGCCCCAACTATAATAAATAACACTGACCTTTCAACCAAATGTGCCCTTTTAGTTTACTTGACCACCGCAAGCTTAGCTCTAGACAAAGAATTAATTACCCTTTCTCTGTGTACACAAATACTTTATAAATGCCACCATTAGATCACAAATCTCATTACATAAAGTTAATTATTTATATGTCTGAATTCAAGGCTTGTCTGTTTAGAGCAAGTATAATGGCCTTATTATCTTCTTTATTGGGTATTTTCAGTGCCTCATATAGTTTTTGGTATACAATAAATTAAAAATAACATCGTTTATACAAAATTGATTCTTAAATTTCATAAATATGGCTAAAAATCCAGAAGAAGTAGTTCTTAACACACAAAAATTATTTTAAAGTCATTGAATTCATCACCAACACCTCTAATCTTACTTAAAAATAGCTTGGATGGAGAAAATAGTATTAATATTATTCCATATCAACCCTTGAGCACATGTGTTTTCAATGTATTTTTATTAGCCTGTGTGACAAAACAGGAAGCATGCATAAAGTGCCTTGTTTCATGATGAAGTGTGAGGGCGCTCTCACAAGTCACACGTGAGCAGGTGTTTCAGTTGTGCACCACAGTAGCCATATTTGCATGGGCTGTCATTTTTATTTGAAAAAATGAATGATGGACAAACTACAGTAATTTACATTTGGGTATTAAGCAGGGATGGGGTGGGTTTTTTTGCCTGAAGTGAACAAAGTGTGACTTGCAAACAACTGATTGTTTTGCCAATGATAAAAACTGAGCTTTTAGGTAAAACTTAGAATTTGGGGACTCTTTTAACTGCCACCATGAACTTGGCAGTTTCTCAACTGATTTCTAGAGAGAACAGTTGTGATATAAATAAATGTAATGTTTTTGCCATTGTCTAATGAAATTCGTCAAAATGTAGAAGATCTGTATGACGCAGTAAACCAACATTTCCCAAATGACCATATTACAAAATCGAGCAAAAAAGGATGAGATCCTTTCAAAATATGAAATAGATGAAGAGATTTTAATGTAATGAAGACAATTCACTGATGAAACTTCAGATTCCGCATTGCAACTATCCTTTAAGAAACTAGCACTTACTGAGTTGGCTACCGTATGCAAATAAAATGTCTAAAATGTTTGGAAAAGGCCACTGCACCCTTTCCCAACTACTTCTCTGTGTGCACCTGAATATTCATTATCTGTACCCACCGCACGACCTCGCGCGGCAGACAGCACGCAGGAGCAGAGGTGAGCATCTGCCGCCTGCTTAGGCCAGAGGTTTTTTCAATTGCTGAAGGTAAAAACAATGTCACTCTGCTCACTACTTTTTGTTTGTTTGGGAAAATACAATTATTTTTCATAAAAAATATATGTACATCAATATACAATGAATTTGTTGAAATGAATGTTTTTAATATGTTTTAATTTCTAATACACTAAATGTCAGTTTATGTAACCCACATAAACAAAAGCCTTTTGGCATCCCAGGAACTTTGAAGAGTGAAGAAGAGGTCTGTGTCTAACAACGTGAAGAACTACTGGCCTCGTGCGAGTCCCAGTCAGCTCTGCGGCTCGTCCCTCTGGCCTGTGGCCAGTTCTAGTGGATAGTACTTGGCCTGCTTCTTGCATCAGGCTTCTGAGCAGATGGGCAGCTTTCCAGCTGTGTTACCTTGTCAAGGCGCACTTAGCCTTTCTCAGACTTACTTTCCTCTTCTGCGAACTACAGATCAGTAGTGGTTGGGGCATGTTGAAGATTTATTGGGGCAATACACATGAAACATGTAAAAGACTACCTGATGTACAGTAAACACTCCGTGGTGGTTAGTTATTGTCTTTGTTGGTTGGTTATTAAATTAAGAAGACGCAGTAAAGAGTAGTGACTTAAGATGTGTCTTTTAGAGCCAGCCTGCCTGGGTTCACATCCTGTATTCTCTGCTATTAGTTCTGTAAACTTGAACAAATTCCTGGTCTTCTCTGTGTCCATTTCCTCATCCTAAACATTGTAAAAATAGAAAACTTCATATGGATTTATAAGGCACTTAGCATGGTATCTTGTGTGTGAGTATTCAATAAATGGTGGCTATTATAACCTTTCTTTGGGTGTCATTGTGTAGAATCTCTACCTCACCCTATCTCCCCTGGGTCTCTAACCTCACTCCCTGGTACCTGTACATTGACACAGTTCCTGGTTGTGCTTGGACTCTGCCATCCTGCAACCTGCTGGCTCGTCTGACTCTTGCTGACTGCTGACTGCCAGTCATAACGCCCCTCTCTTCATGGGCCGCTATCTGTCCTTCCTGCTCGGCTCTGTCACAGCTTCTGGTCGCTTGCTGCTATGATTTCTGCATCTCTCTACACATGCGTTGGTGTCCTTGTTTAACCTGGATCAGGGATAACCTAGTCCGACTCTGCTAAGTATTGTATAGATGTATTTTTTAAGGAAAGGGAATTCAATGTTGAATGTGTGTTTGTATGTAGAGATGCTTAAAAGAGGAGAAACCATAAATTCTAATAAAATTCACATAGGATGAACAACCCATTCCACTAATAATGCATCACTTCATTAATTTTTAAAAATTCAATTAAGTTTAATTTTAACCATAGTAACAAGATCTTTTGCCCTCTTTATTTTAAGCTTATTAAAAATTAATTTTAATTTATAGAAGGAAAAACTTTTCTGATTCATGTTTTCAATCATGAACTTTAAAAATTGGAAATTTATTTTTAATATAATTTCCATATATATATTTTACTGACGGAAAGACAAGTTTTTAATTGTTCATTTTTTCTAACAGAAATATACATTCTAGAAGTATAAAACCTCAGAAAGGTCAATCAGTCCATATTTCTTAAACACCAATGAGCTGATTAGACATCTAACTATAATTTAAGAATGATGTTGACAATTATTGACCAAAAAAAAAACTATATAACTTTATTTCAAGGTCAAATTGAAATTAACATAATATACATTTTTCAAACACAAAGAGAACTCAATAATGTATATTTACTATGTTTGTGCTTAACCTAATGATTAAAGTTAATGGTAGTTTCCTTTGCTGAATGTTTTATATGAATTATATCAATTCATTTAGTCATTTAATAAACATTTGTTGAAACCTCTGTGTGCCAAGGATATAGTGATAAACAAGATAAACAAATTATCTGCAGTGGGAGAGACAAATATATGACGTTATTATAATTAAGGTTCAGAAGAAAAATAAATAGGACAAAGGTAGAGACTACCAAGGAAGAGGACAGATGATCTTTTTGAACAAGTGTTCAGTGACAAGAGGTCCCCATGAAACAAGCCATGGAGAGACCCAGAGCATGAGGGGCAGAAAGACCCGTGTACACAGACGTGCCAAGGGGGAGCAGGCTTAGCTTCACCTTGGACCTCACGCGTTCAGTATTGCAACTCTTCAAAGTAGGCACTGTTTTCATTCCTTTTCAATCCATGAAAATCAGAGAGATTAGATTATTTTTGAAGACCTCATGTCTAGGAAGCATTAAAATCCAGATTTTCACACAGTAATCTGATTTCAAAATTTGAGCTGCTAACCCTTGGGTGGGGAATGTTAATCAATAAGCTATGTCAGTTATAGGACTCCATGATTGCAGTGGCCTGATTCTATAGTCCTTCACATGGCACTACAAGCATTTATTAAAACATACATCATAAAAAAAATGTTATTTCTTGTGATCTGCAAGGGTTTGGTTTTTTTTTTTTGATCCGCAAGTTTTTAAATTTGGAAACCAGATTTGAATGCATATTATTTTTAAACCAATTAGTATAAAATATGCAAATCATATCTAAGATCTCTTTACACTATTCTGTTAAGAACAAAACAACAGACGGATGCTTAAATTTCCCGTCATTACTTTTAAGAAGTGATCCACTGAGGAATTTTCATAAAGCCAGAAAAAGAATCTCAGAATACAAGCTGGGGTTCATGCCGTAGGTGGACATGAAGTGGCTCCAGCAACGAAATGTAGACAAATGCAGGGAGCCAAGCAACAACGCAGGAACATCAGCGCATCCCACGGGAGAGCAGGGCGCAAGACGGAAGCGCGTGTTTCAGAACCTACGATTTACTCACACCCAGGCATGCCTTGCCCATCTGCTCCACCCACATCCACACACCTGCTCTGCTTTTATCACTGCTCCTCCACCTCTCTCCTATTTCTCCACTACCGTGTTGTGTTACTGTTGTTGCTGTTTTCCCTGGTTGGCATTCTGTTAGTGCCTCCCGTGTTCTCCTTCTCTTTGTGTTTCCCAGTTTCTCTTTTCTCGCTTACCTTTAGCAAAGTTCTTGCTTGGCCATATTTCAGGATAGCCACTACGACCCCAAACGGTAACTGGAATGTGCCTTCATGGGAGTGTTTGTGTTTGTGTTTATGGGACTGAGTATTTGTGACTGAAGTTTGTAATCAATAAAATCCATTGAAAAGTTAGAATTTTTTGCCCAGGAGTAATTTTCTCTTATTATCTCTTACTTTTATAAACAACATTTGTCGTATCTGACAAAGGGGAAGTCATACTCATTGAATAAAAGATGAGATACATTTCAATTAATCAATTCAATACATTTGCATCAAGTCCCTGCTAGCTTCAGTTCTCAAGGGGTAATAACAAGCTGATAAAATAAGAATGACTTAAAAGGAATTGAAGTAAAGTATGTGACATGATCTCACAATGAACCAACACAAACACATGTTTTTCACTTGCAAAACTACTGTTAAGGAAATGCAAAGGTGAGGAAATAATTCTAAGAATAGAAAAGGCTTCATATCAAGATAAGATCTATAGAATTTTCTTCCTTCTCCCTTTATCATTAGTTTCTTTAGCAAATGCTTCTTAAATTTTTACAAACAGGTTCATTGATGGTCTCCAGATGCAGAACTTGGAAGTACCTAACAAGGGAGAAAGAGATAAATATAAGGGAATAACTTCCTTAGAAAGGTTAGCTCGAGAGGTCAGCACCACAAATCTAGAGAATCAAAAGAAGTCTTCCAAAAGCCAGGAATGAGCTCAGTGAGGTGCCCCAGGTCTGAGGGCCAGGAAGCCAGGCAGGAATCCAGTGGCAAGTGTCCCTGATTTGTTTTCCTTTCTGTGGATCAGAAACTCTCAACAAAAGCAAAAGAGTCAACCAACAAATCAAATAATTCTTCACTTTGGCTGTTGAATTACTCCCAAATCTCAGAGCCTGGGCATCAGGATGGCCTTCTGGATCTTGTCCCTGAAGCTCCTGTTGACCCCACTGCCAGCAGCTCTCCCAGGGGACCCAGTGCTGCTGCTAATCTGATGTCTCCACGTTTCTCAGAGACAATGTGATGACACGTATCCTTGCCTTGTGCATGCCTATAGTCTGTCCCCAGACTTCCTTCTCCGCATGTCATTTGTCTCTCTCTCTCCCTCTTTCAACTGGCATATCTGTGATGAATTTTTGTTGATTGGTTAATTTTTTTTAATTATGTTTATAAGACAAGCCGAATGGCATATGCTGTGTGATCTCAAAAGCTTATTTATAACTACTACATGTTTAGGGAAAGAAGACAGCTGTTAGTACCTAGTCAGTGGTTTTTCTTTTTCTTGCTTAACATTTTACATTTTTGTCACTAGTTACAAAGAAGGGTGCCTTTCTTTGTTGAGCTGCATCATGGGGAATAGCGTGAGTGGGAGCAAATGCACACCACGCCCAGCCTCGCTCCTGCGCCCAGGCACCACCGGGCAGCCGCTGTCCGTATCTCCCCAGAAAATGCTGCAGACAAGGTTCGCCCTAGTGTATATGTGCCACCTGTTTCTACAATGAAACTTCAGTGTTTTTTTATATTACGTTCCTGAAGCCAAAGTAGACTATTTCCTCTGCCCTGTAACTTCTATTTATTTCAAATCACAGGTAATATACTATTTATGTTGGCCAGCACTTCAATGATGGAAAATCTGGCACGATGTGACTGACAAACAAAACCATCAAGCACAACAACATCAGGTAATGAAACAAAGAGAAATAAGGTGGAGGAATGCCACGCTAAAGTCATCAGTCCAATCCAGGCCAGCCATCGATCAACAGAGGATGAAGGCCCGGCGCCATATTGAAAATGCTTGTTTGAAGCCATATGTTATGCACATAAGTAATAACCATCTTTAGAAGGATATCATAAGATCCAGGAGCCAGTGCAGGTTTCTGTAGCAACGGTCTGTGGCCTTTCTGAATGGCACGCATGGGGACCAGAAGGTTCAGTTATCCTCATCAGAGGATGGATGGAGAGAACGATAGACAAACTTCTGCTTCTTGGTCTTTAAACATAAAAAGAAATTATGATGATAACTTAGCAATTAAATTTTACTGTTTTTATATTTTTAAGTGAATAAAAAATTTCAAAGTTTTATAAAATGCATAAAACAGCTTGGAGCCAGCTGGTGCTGTGAAAGTTAAGGGCAAGAAGAAGCCACAATGATAGTCCCTGATGCATCATCATCCGCAGTCTGACCGGAGAGCTAGAATCTGCACTTTTAGAGCAAGCCTACCCTGGCAGTGAGCGCAGGCCAACAGCAAGATACTAAGGTGCAATGCCGATGTGATCTAATCACCTGCATAAGTCCGACTCCTCTAGATTCTCACTTTTCATATTAAAAGTAAAAATAAGAATCTCTGCTCAGCTCCAAGAAAGCAAGACTCCACCTTTCATGACTACACCGCTCCCTGGCTTAAATCAGATTTGCCTTCACTTCAGATGCTTTGCTCTCCCACTCCTCCCGAGGCCTCAGCTCTGCCCTGCCCTTTCCCAGCTGGCTCCTCCTCCCCCACAGCTGCTGTGTTAATAACTTATTTGCAAAGACAAGCTATTTTCTGTCCCATGGATAATACGGCATTGATGCCCATTCAGGTGTTTGCTGATCATCGTGCCTGCCGCAATGACACCTGGGTTAGTCATTCATAGCAAAAGAATGCGAAGAATTTGGGGGATTTAAGTAGTATGAGAATGGCTGTTGCTTGCATACAGGTGTTGGCACATTGTGACCTGAAATCTAGTTTGAGAGGAATCAGAGAAAACATATCGTACACACAGAAGCGACATCGATGAACAGTTCAGGTAAAGAGGT
Organism: Pteronotus mesoamericanus; assembly: GCF_021234165.1. Taxonomy (NCBI): domain Eukaryota; kingdom Metazoa; phylum Chordata; class Mammalia; order Chiroptera; family Mormoopidae; genus Pteronotus; species Pteronotus mesoamericanus. Next base: position 1,704,261 of record NW_026555123.1, read on the forward strand.
CAATTCTTCCTTAATTAATCTTTAGATGCAAAACAATAACCCAAAAATTCCAAAAAGGATAGTTGAGGAACTTGACAAGCTGATTCTTAATTGTATGTAAAAGAGCAAAGGCACAAGCATGATCAAGATGCCCTGCAGAATGAAACAAGGCAACTGGAATTGCCCTCCTATGTATCAAGACTTATTATAAAGCTACAGCAAGTAGGAGAGGTGGATGGAATTTACAGAAAGAAAAAATGGTTAGTAGGACTTAATAGAACAGTGAGCCCAGAAATTTGAGATCTAACAGAATGGCTACTGAAGATCAAGCCCTGACAAGTTGCAGGGGACTGGGGACTTGGACTCAGTGTCCACAGGACTGTGGACTAGTACACCTGCCTTGAAAGACAACGCAATATTATTTTGTACAGTTGCATGTACGTAAACTCAAAAACCGCAGTCTTAATTTTGTTTCCTAAGTAAACTCATTCACATGTAAACCAGAGACCTACATGGGTAGTCATGTTAGCATAGTTCATTAAAAATCAAAATTATCAACAATATATATTGTTTAATAGGAAAATTTGTAAACATATTGCATGACTCTCAGCAGCCAGATAGATCAGTAAAAATGAGTGAAATATAACTATAGCCACCATACGAACAGATCACAGAAACAGAATGTTTATTGTAAAGAGTAAGTGTGCAAAAGTCTTCTTATGCTGCCATCACTTTTACAAACTTCAGATCTCATCTAAATTAAACAGCACATTGTTTAGGATTATGTACCTGTGTGGTTAAAAATGATTTTCAAACCCAGGATAAAGAAGAACACAACAGGCAGGATAGTAGCCAGGGGCCGGGGGGCGGGTTTAGGAGGAAGAGGAGGTGGGGTATCAGCAGTTCCACTGGCGCTAGCACTGCCGCAGCTCTTTCCACGGGACGCTTTAACAAGTGTTTTATTGTTATACTTTATAACTTAACAAACATTTAAACGCATTATTTTGCACTGCAGCTTATGTATTAAGTGTTATATTAAAATTTTAAATTCTATAAACAAAAGCATCATAGTTTATATAAAAATGCAATGTAAAATTATGCATTTAAAGGCATAATAAAAACATTGGGAAAGGTTCACAGCAAACTTATAATAGCTTTTACCTCTGGAGAAGGATGGATATGGAAAGAGTGATATTTTCTTTTGGGGGTACTTTCTTTTCGCAATACAAATGTACTTGTATAGTTTTGTTTCATTTATTTTAAATATTAATAATAAAATATAAACTTGGAAAAAACTTCTTAATATAAATCCATGCAGGTTATTTGCTTTCCTGGATATAAGAAAAGTGTATCATACTCCGGGTTTGACTTATGCCAAATAATGTGAGCTATCCATAGCATTTTTTTAACCTGGCAAGCAAGAACTGGATTGCAGCCCTAGCTGGTATGGCTCAGTTGGTTGGGCATCATCCTGAAAACCAAAAGATCATGAGTTCGATTTCCAGTCAGGGCACGTGCCTGGGCTGCGGGTTTGTGCCACGGCAGGGGTACAGGCAAGAGGCAACTAACCGATCGATGTTTGTCTCTCACACTGATGATTCTTTCCTTCTCTTTCTCCCTCCCTTCCTCTAATTCTACAATCAATAAAAGGAAAGAAATAAAGAATTGGATTGAAGACTGCCCTGATTTATTCTGAAAAAAGAGCTCAACTACTTCCAGACATGGTAACACACTATACCACTGAAAACCAGGGGTCTTGGGGACACAATCAAACATCCAGAAACAGCTATTATGATGTTCAAGTTACTTTAAAAATTTTAGAGAACATGTAAGCGAATGTAACAGCCTGAAATGCTTGAGCAACTTATAACAGATGTCTTTGCATCAAATGGTAAGGATCTCCTGAGGGGGCCCCCCAGAAATAGCTTCTTTCCCTTCCTAATTCCGTTTTATTAAGAAATAAAACCCAGAATCAATCTCAAGATGAAAACATGATCCTTATTCCTGAGAGGGGAAGCAGGAGAATGTGTTCTACTTATTTCGGCCAACATGACTTGTTAGTAGGGGAACAGGGCGACTTCCCACCCGGCCTGGCACCACCGAGGAGGTGCCCCCTGCAGGCGGGGGTCCTCTAGGGTCCCTGGGAGGAGCGACCTCACACTCGGTGGCACAAAGGCCGAAGGGGAAGAGCCCGGCGGAGCCCACCTTCCCACATGCATCCCTTAGGTAAGTCCCACTCCCTCCGGAGGGGCGAAGAAGGGCTTTAACGAGAGACAAATAAGAAATGTCACGCACACAGCTTTCTTTCCCACCTGGTAGGTGACGCCTGTCCTCGGCACCCCCATCACCAACACCGAGCAAGTCTCTGCGGGTTGCTCCCTGGCCTCGTTCCTGGACCCCGATGAAGGGCAGCTTCGCGGCTCCCCCGGCCGCTGTCCGCGGCCTCGGGGCAGGCGGGCCCGCAGTCTGTGCCCTGACACGGCCGCGGTGATTGTAATGCCCGGGAGTGTGGGAATAACTGCTTTCTCGTTGTAGCTCATGTACCTGAACTTCAACGGTCTCTGCTCCAACACGAAGACAACTGTGGTACCATATCTAAAACAATGTAAAACTTTCAGTGAGCCTTAATTAAATGAAAAAAGCAGTACACTGGGGGAAAAAAGAGACCAGTGTTGGCCTATTCTTTTCCCTGACTCACTGTGACAAGTTAAACCAGGCATCCCGAGATGCATGTTTTTATGGCTACAGCGCTAAGGCTGGGCCGAACGATTCCTGCAATCTCTTCAAGCCCCAATTTTCTGCAGTTCTCCTGGATCTCCGCAAGTGCCGAACTCGCATTCAAACTTGGCCTTAACTCATTTGTGGCCGTTTCCTTCGCGCTGCCATGTGTCCCCAGCCCTTCAGTCATTCTGGGTCCGGCAAACGCAGGGGACACCCACTCTGTTCAAGGCTGGGGGCGGGGGGCAGGCCAAGAAAGGCAAGGATGAGCAAGGCCCCGAGAAGCTGCCCAGACCTACCGCCGGGGCTGCCGGGGGACAGAGAAGCGCCCCAGGACTCAACGTGGGGGGCGGGGAGGGGGACGGAGTGAGAGACCTGGTGCGGCTGTCAGTGGAAGCTCAGAGCGCAGATGAGATCGTAATAAAAAACAGAACTTGCAGCTGGCTGTTGGCTTGTGCATTTTCAGCGGTTTCATAGGGAAGAATTATTATTTGCATTAGTAATATTGTTGGCCTTTTTGGAAATGGTATTCTTTGTGAAAAATGTCTGTAGGGAGACACTGTCCTCTAACTCTCTAAATGGAGAAAGATATTTGAATGGAAGTGGTTGAAATGCCCATGAAGGGTCCCCTAAGCAAGCTTCATCACAAATCTACCTTAAATAAGCCATTAAACACACAACCCAACAAGCCAAAATGAAAGTTCTGAACTTGCCAAAAATATTTTTTGATCTCTAAGGATGCGTTACATTAAACACATATACATATTGTTATAGTAATCAATGGACTAACTCTTTATAAAATTTTGCTCCACAAAAACAATAAATAAATGGATTCAGTTCCCACTCTATTTTAAATGAATGGATTGATTGGAACACTCAGAAGAGTCCTACTTTAGTTGAGGAGGCATAGGCCTTAGTCTCCTCAGTGTGATGATGTTTTCAGGCACGTGATCTTGGACAAAAGAAACCTCAGTTGTTTTTCTTTCTTTAATCTGTACCAAAGGAGACATGAATACCTTCCTGATTTCCTTGCAGCGATATTGTAACAACTGTATAAATGGTGAGAAGCAGGAGTGAACTGTAATTTGTAAAACATAGTAAATGTATGTTTTATTTATGATTAATGAGGTAAAAAGATTATGGGCCATTTTATTTCACAGTTGACTATTCCTTAGCAAAGGATTTGTGAAGCATTGTTCCTTGCTTTCTCCAATTTTTAATTTTTATTTATGGTTTTTTTGTTGTTGTATTTGGTTTTGTTTGTTTTGCAGTGAGTGACATCTGACCATCTCTACAGTCCCCTTGTTCCTTTCTGGTTGTTATCACACGTAAAACACTGCCTGCCAGAGCGACATCCCTCAGCTCGCGTGCGCGCTCGCTCATGCGCTCTCTCTCTCTTTCTCTCTCTCTCTCTGGGACAGGTGCTAATAGGTAACAAAATGAGAAGCGATTAGGAGAGGAGGACATTCGCATTTCACACAGAAGATAATCAAGCCCTAAATAATTATAAGTTGATATCAAAAGAGTGAACATGTCTACGAGTTTCCATAATTGCTTTTTTTGAAGTGGGAACGTGTTTCAGCACTTCAGATTCAGGTCCTTTTGGGGAACAAATATTTACTAGGTTTTTCTGAGCTAAGGGCTTATTCAAAGGGCACTTTTTATAAAAATGAACACCTGCGCACATTGGAAATAACTGTTCTGAAACCTATTCTACTCTTCCTTTCTCAGCTACTCATTTAGTATCTACTCTGTTCCCATAGGACATACTGTTAAAATAATTCATATGCTAAAGTGTGGGTAAAATTTTTATCTGTTTATTCTGAAGGGCAACAGAATTGGAAGTCCAGCCTTGCCAATAAATATATGACTATAAACAGATCAAATGAACTCTATGAATATCTATTATCTTATATTTTACCTGAGAAGCTAGTTTTAGTTGGTCCCCATACATCCATCTCCATCGAGCATTTGGGTATCTCATTCTTTTGTGTAATTATTAACCACATGCAAACAAGAAAACTATCATCAGAAGTAAATGTGTAGAACAATTTAACAGTCGTAACCGGAGAAAGGACCTGTCTCCGGAACCTGGGAAGTCCAACGTTCTAAACACTGTTTCTTACTGACTATAGTGTTGCAGTACAAAAAGCAGATTGGCTGGGTAGGGTCTCTGACGCGGAGGTCAATTGCTGCTTGTGTGGCGGGAAGGTGGCCCCGTGCGTTGTTGACTGCGTAACAGTGGTCGTGACCTCTGCCCTCTGTCCCAGCAGCAACCCCCAAGTCTGACAACAAAAATTTCCCCAGGTGTTGCCAAACGGCTCCTGGGGGAGGCTGACTAAAGCACCCCTAGGTGAGAACCACTGAGATATAAAAATAGCCAGAGTCTTGGGTCATACCTTCTTGTTACTTCAAAATCATTATTTTTACATAAGTAAAATGTATTGTCCTCAGACACTAAAATTTTTTTCTTCAGTTCTGTAAGCAGCATTACAAATGAAATTATTATGTAATATTCGTGACCATAACAATAATTTCCCTTCTAATTGGATAATAAAATATGTTATATTAATCAAATAAGATATTTTTACTTCTACAGTTAAGATCATTAATTTCCAAAACCAAAGCCTGGACCAGCAAATTGTTATGGGATTTTATTTTCAATAACTGAGCTGTGAAGAGATTGAACTAATAAAAGGAAGTAATTTTTTTCTACCAGGATAATTCAGTATGGAAGAAAACAGGCTTAATTATCTGGAGTATTAGACAATTGTCATGTCATTTCCTTTAAGAATAATTTCTAATAAAGCAAAGCTTTTTCAGATATTGTTTAAAAAGATTGTGTGTGCAGGAGTAGAAGGTGGGAGAGGTGTAGATAAGTCCCTTGTTGGCCACCTTAAAGGCAGTCAGCGCTGTTATTAGCCACAGTGTGTGCTGTTAGCTCGGAAGAAGTTTCTCCATTATCGTTTATGTTTTGCGAGTCCACCGCACATCTCAAAGAGGTCTGTTTGAAAGAGGCCATTCGTCACAACAACGTTCTGGCTAATTACATATTTAACACACTGTGTTTTGCATGGCATGCAGGGACTTTTAAAAAAGTATTATATGAGGCCCCAGCTGAGTAGCTCAGTTGGTTAGAGTATTGTCCAGACACGCCAAGGTTGCGCGTTTTATTCTGATCAGGGCACATACAAGAATCAACCAATGAATGCATAAATGAGTGGAACAACAAACTGAGGGTGCTCTCTCTCTCTCTCTCTTCTCTGCCTCTCTCTCTAAAATCAATAAATATCAATTAAAAAAATTTTACAGTAATATGTGAGAAAAGGGCATAAATGTTATGCCCAGGACATGGGAAATATTTGAAAAATACTGCATCTTGCAGGTGCTGGGAAACTAGAGAAAGAATAGAGTGGCAAAAATTGTTTTAAACACAGAGCAATATGTTATTTATTTAGTCTCCTTTCTCTATTAGCACAAATGTTCCATAAGTATATTCCTGAGATCTTTCTGAATGAACTAGGTCAGCGGAAAGTTTTTTGATTAACTTTGCTCCCCCACAGACCTCTGCTAAGATCAAGCTTAGCTCAATTTTGCCAGTCATCTAAAGTAAGATGTGACTTTGTAAATACAAAATTCTGAACTACAATATCATTGGTGTCAAGTGGCCCATTCGTGACTTGCTTGGCTTTGCACACAGGGAACATTTTCAATCAAGAGGTGAACTGGTACTGGTGGCCCTGATGACAAAGCACACAAGTGTCCAAGTGCAACTTAATGAGTTCATTGCTTTCGGTGCATCTACTTGGGATCATCCGTTCACTTGACAACCCGTTCAGTAGGCATGATTCATGGTTAAACTGCGCTCAAATTTAAATGTGCACAGGTTCAAATTTTATGTGAATAATAATGTCCTTGTTAATGCTGACCTGAGATGGTCTCTATTTCCTTGTATAATGACAATATTGTTCATCTAATCTGTTCCATCCTCAGGTTCGGACCCTGTAAAAGTAAACTGATATGGCCTTTTTGAATTAATTATTTACATATTAGTTCATAAAGGATAGCTAGAGTAAGCAGTCTCCTCAACAGATTCAGAAAACAGGAAAAACTTGAGGAAGCAGTTATGTTTCACACAGTTGGGCATCCCTGAAATTGCAATGTAGTAATAACTCCAAGCCATCGAGCTGCTATTTGGAGAAATGACTTGTAATTTGAAAGTAATGCCACTGATTTTTCAGTATGTCATTGGAACTCAACCACATTAGCTAACACTCATATACCATATATGTTAATTGTAAAATCAAAGATGGACATTGAAAAAGACACTGAAAGAAATTTCTGAAGCAATAAATTGAAAAAGGTACAAATAAGTGGAAGCACATACCGTGTTCATGGATAGGAAGAATGAACATCATTAAAATGTCCACACTACCCAGAGCAACCTATAGATTCAACTCAATTCCTATCAAGTCTCCCATGTTGTACTCCACTGAACTAGAACAAATATTTCAAAAACTTATATGGAACTACAAAAGACCCTGCATAGCAACAGTATTCTGAAAAAGAAAAACAAAGTTGGAGGAATCATGCTACCTAATACCAAACGATACTACAAGGCCATAGTAATCAAAACAGCATGGTACTGGCATAAAAACAGACACATAGATCAATGGAACAGAATAGAGAGGCCAGAAATAAACTCACACCTTTATGGCCATTAGTATTTGACAAAGGAAGTGAGAACATACAATGGGTTAAAGATAGTTTATTCAATAAATGGTATTTGGAAAATTGGACAGACGTGCAAAAAAATGAAACTAGACCACCTTCTTACACCACACCCATGATTAAATTCAAAATGGATTAAGGACTTAAATGTTAGACCCCAAACCAGAAAAATCCTAAAAGAAAACATAGGCAGCAAAATTTTGGACATTGCTCGTAACAATGTTTTATCTATCTCCCCAGGCAAAGGAAACAAACAACAACAACAATAAAAACAAATGGGACTACATCAAACTAAAAAGTTTTTACACAGCAAAGGAGAACATCACCAAAATGAAAAGATAACTCACTTAATGGGAGAAAATATTCACCAATATATCTAATAAGTGGTTAATATCCAAAATTTATAAAGAACATATAAAATTCAACACCAAAAACACAAACAATCCCATTGAAAAATGGACAAATAACCTGAATGAACACTTCTCCAAAGAAGACATACAGATGGCCAATAGACACACAAAAAGATGCTTAATGTCACTAATCATCAGAGAAATGTAAATTAAAACCATAATGAGATACCACCTTACACCTCTCAGAATGGCCAGTATCAGGAAGTCAACAGACAAAAAATGTTGGTGAGGATATAGAGAAAAGTGAACCCCTTTGCACTGTTGGTGGGAACGCAGACTGGTGCAGCCACTGTGGAAAACAGTACGGCGATTCCTCAAAAAATTCAAAATGGAACTGCCTTATGACCCAGAGGTTCCACTTCTGGTTCTCCAAAGAAACACAAATCACTAATTTGAAAGAACATACGCACCCCTATATTCATTGCAGCATTATTGACAATCACCAAGATATGGAAGCAGCCCATGTGTCATCAGCAGATGAGTGGATGAAGCAACTATGGGACATTTACACAATGGAATTCTACTCGGCCATAAATAAGAAAATTTTATCCTTTGCAACAGCATGAATGGACCTGGAGAACATTATGCTACGTGAAATAAACCAGTCAGAGGAAGAAAAATACCATACAACTTCACTCATGTGGAATCTAATGAACAAACCAAACTAACAGCAAAAGAGAGACAGATGTATAGATGGAGGGCAGGCTCGGAGGGGGGGTTGGGGGCGGAGGGATGGCGCACAAAGCAAAGAGCACTCGTGGGCGTGGACAACAGCGCGGTGACCGCAGGGGGAGGGTGGCATAAGGCAGGTAAATGGTAAAGGAAAAAGTGCAATGGAAAATAAAAAAGAAGTCATAATTTTAACCAAAATAAAAATTCTACTTACAAGTCTGTGTTACGAAAATAGCTGTTCTCCAATGCAACTGTCATTTAAAATGTAGACAGAGCAATAAACAACCCTTACTGAATAAAATAATAGCATTTCCTCTGGCTACAACACAAATTTGAGGCCAAGGCTCAGTGTAGTTTGGGACAACTGACCTGTTTTATATGAGAATATCAGTGAGCTAATATTGCGCTCACTCAAGGGGGATGAAAACACTCAAAGAGGAAACATAAATCCTGCTGTTCAAAACCACTGTGTTAGAGGAACACGGCACTTCTGTATTAGCATCATACACGCACAAAGTCATCCATGGGAGAGGCTGAAAATGAGCTCACCTCAGTCTGGGAAAGCTGACACACTCTGGAACAAAACAGCAATAAAACAACATAAATTTTTGTTCTTGGCGCAGGCCTAGGACTTTGGGGACCTCACGCTAACTTATTCTGAAATGCCCACCAAGGGGGCAGATGAGAATGCATGTGGATAAACCAGTATTTATAATGTATCTACTTCAGAGTTCCTTTGTTTTTTTTAAATTTCTAACACCTGATGAATTTTTCAAAAAGAAATGATGTGACAGGAATGTGTGAAACGAATTATTTCCTGGCTTCGAAAGAGGAAGCACAGAAACAATAAATGGAAAGTCTCCCTCGGCCTCTGGAAACAACAGGATTCCTAAGGCTGATACCTGGACCAGCTTCACCTGGTATTTCACAAAGATTTCCAATTCTTCCAGATAACAGTAAGCTCCCAAATAATCAAATGCCACACTAATAGGGACAGGCTGCAAGTTAATGTAAAAAATTCTGAGTGGGCAAAAAATACAGTACCTGAGTTTCAATGATATGTTTGCAAATTTATTACCAAACCTGCTTGCAATGAATTGGGTTCCAAAAAGAGAGCTAATGTGAAGAACTACATTTTCAAAGTCCATGTGAAGCTCAGATGTTGACTAAAATAATCAGGGTAGGAATGTAGAGTTGACTAAATGCCTGTCGGTGAAAAATCAGTGAAGGCTAGCAATTATTAAAAAAAAGAAAAAAGAAAAAAAGAAAGTTTGCCAGAAGAAAAACAAAATGGTTGCTGTACCATTGTACAAAGCCAGTATTTGTTCCTGCACAGATATTTTTGTGTTGCTCTGGCTGCTGTCTTCACTATCCTCACTATCTTCAGAGAAGCTACAATGTTTAAAGAAACACAGGTACTTACTTATTTCGTCCCTGAAGGGAGGAATGTAGGCTAGATGAGAGCCTAGTCAAGTACAGGGCCCAGCACAAATAGCGCCCCTTTATTACTACATAAAAATCTTTTATTACAAAATCATAAGCATGTAATTCTGTAACATAGTAATAGCACACTCAAGCACACCACAGGGCATTCTGGGTGAAATTGTCCCAGTTAAAACTATAAATTAATACACCCATATTATTACCCTACTGACCACACTCAAGCAGGCCGTGCTTCTGCCAGACCCTGTACGTAATGACCACAGGACTGTAAGAAGGCAGCTACCCCTAAAGAACAAAAATTAAAGCCACGCGAGGAATGCTCATCGTTGATGGCGGGATTGCCCTTGCTGGCGGGCGTGGCAGTGGCATTAGGTTTGGTGTATTTTGGGTTTGTTCGTTCATCCTTTTCTGAAATCCTACAATCCAAGCAGCTGACACGGTGGGACGAGATTCGCTTTCGGTGAGTCGCTCCGAGGTAGCTTCTGCCCGGTGAAGGCTTTCCCGCGCCCTGGACCGCGCGGCTGTGCTCCCGAGCGGTCAGCAGCGGCTCGGCAGGGAGGCCGGCTGCGCCGCAGGCCACGGGCACGAACTCTGCCCCGCGTCTCCCGCGGCACTGCGGCTTGGCTTCATTCCTCCTTGGCTCTGCTGACTGTCATTGTCAGGTGTGAGGTGAGGGTCTGAGTACCGAGGGAAAAGCCATGGAGCCCTGGCCCCATATCTCAGGCAAGATTAAGATTCAGAAGGAAGAGAGCAGCAGGTTCGCCGCACCCAGGCTTGAAGCGCCCTCGCGGCCGGGCTGTGTCTTCCGCTCCCCTGTCCCCTCGGTCACACCCCAGCAGCTGCGGGCAGCTGGGCGAGCAGTCTGGGGTCAGGGTTCCGTCCATCTGAGATACAGTTTCGTCTCCTTAGCAATAAGAAGGAGACAAGTGAAAATAACTTTTCTGCTGCAAGTAACCATCCAAGATTGAACGATGGAAGACTTTATCATCATACTGCTTCTGACGTGGTAAATATAAATGCTAAAGGGAAAAGCTTGGCCTCTAGTTGATTTTGAAAGCCAGAATAGCTTTAAGAAACAACAAATGTCACATCAATATTATACAGTCAATTTTATTCCATTCCCAGGCAAGCTCTGAGGGAGTTATTACAGAGTCAGCATTTGCATAAAAAGAGCTGTGGAGGGACAGGGGTCACCTCGCCCTCAGTTACATCGCGGGTGGCCATGCTGGAATTAGGTCCTTGATTGACAGGGGCTGGACTGGAAATGATCGGGTTGGAAATGAATGAACTCAATACAGGAAATCCCCTCTTGCTTTCAAAAATCATTTTAATCAATTACAATTGCTCCACGTTCTCATCATGTCACTTACCAAACCTCCCAAACTCTGAGGGAAGAATAAATAAATGATGTTGGAGACGCACATTTTTTGATGGTTCCTGAACTTAAGAATTTACAACTCAGATAATAAGGCAGGATTAACAGACATGATATAGCAACAAATAAAATGCAAAACCGTTCTGCCCTGAGATAGAACAATGACCTCCAAATGCCAGTTGACCAGTCACTGCAAGCTGCAGACTGACTTCCCCCAACTATGAGTAAAAGAATAAAAGAGGGAAAAAATGCATATTTCTTTAATTCGAGGAGAACACTGATTATAAAACACATCATCCAATAATAGCTTGTAGCAGTCAGGGCACTTTATGAATTTCCTTTGTAAAAACGGGAATTTGTCGGAAGTGTACTGTAGTGTCTTTTGTAATGAAACACTACAAAAGTTTGTTTTGTTTGTTTACAATCCCTGTTGCCTTTATGATTGTTACCTTCAAATATTTCTCTTCTTTTCTCATCAACACACTAACACTCAATGTGAACATATGCCTTTGTAAGTAAACATAAATTCACTTTTCCAACAGTCTGAGTTAAAGCTTATTTTAATCTTGCTTTCCCACCATCAGATGTTTGACATCCGATGTTTGAGCCATCAAACCCTGGGAACTGCAGCGGGGGCTCCACCGAAGGCTTAGGGGAAACAGAATACAGAACCATAATTATCATTTCTTTTTGTGATTGGAATAATTAAGGTCTAGTCTCTTCACAGGCTTGATGATTATAATACGATGTTGTTGTTTATACTCCCTATACTGTTCTTTCTAGCTCTAGGATTTATTTACTACTAGTTCCAATTTGCACCCTTAAACAACACTTGATAGAGGTGCTATCACTACCATGGCGGTCCTATTACAATATGTAAATGTATCAAATCAAACATTATGCCTTAAATTTATACAGTTATACGTCAAATATATTTCTATTCTAAAACATCAAGTGCAGCTAACAGTCTCTCTCTCACTCTTAGCTCTCTCTCCTCAGCTCTAGCTGCTATTTGAAAGAGAAATTTAGGACCATGTAAGATGCCATCATATAAAGCGAGTTTCAAAAGAAAAAAAGGCCACTCATAAGGAAGTTAAGGATTTTCAGCCAATAAAACACTATAATATCCAGCTTGGAGAAATAACAAAATCTAGCAAGTTAAACATTTCAATCACTTGTACAGCATATTTTGGGTGTCAGAAATATTAAAATGTCAAAAAATACACATCCTAGAATTTTAAAATACATTCACACTAAAGTATGTGAAGCACAAGAGTATTCAGGGGGAAAATAAGGAAATAAGATTGAACTCTAACCCATGAAAGACGGTCAAATTACTAACTGAGTTGAAAGAGTAGGTAAGTTCAATTTTTAAAAAAAGTGTGGAAAGGAGTATAATTTGTTTAAGGAGAATTAAAGAAACTTTTCAGAATAGATTTGTTGCTCCTTTTTTCGCATTTGATAATGTGCTTCATAACTAAGAGTAATTCCCATTGGAAAATAGAGGCAGTATATGTGGAATTAGAAAGTGTGTTGACTCCATTCTTTATCTGTTTTGTATACTGATTAGTTAGCTAATTTCTTGGGTTGTCAAAACTGAAAAAGCACTACTTGTTATAGAAGTAAGACTGAAATAAAAGCTAGGCTAATTATTGAAGCGGATTAGAAAGAAAACAGAATGAGTTATCAAAAACAGAAATTTGCCAGATATTAAGCTTTTTTTCCTCCTAAACACTAGAAATTTTAAATTTTCTCAAATTTGGCACTTTTTTGGATGGAAATTTTCCAAGAATATTCAGTTTGTTGGTGTAAAATCAGTGCAGATGTCAAACATCTGATGGTGGGAAAGCAAGATTAAAATAAGCTTTAACTCAGACTGTTGGAAAAGTGAATTTATGTTTACTTACAAAGGCATATGTTCACATTGAGTGTTAGTGTGTTGATGAGAAAAGAAGAGAAATATTTGAAGGTAACAATCATAAAGGCAACAGGGATTGTAAACAAATAACATTTGATGCTGAATTCCCAAAGATTATTCAATGCAAACAAGATAAAACACATGAAATTATATTATCCAGTAGATATACCAACTCTAGGAAAATTGAAAATATCGACTATAAACACATAGTTCTACCAAGAAAGTCTAACATAAAATAGAGAATTAAACCTAACTGAGTATAATTCACAGAGTATATATTTCTAGACCATTTATTCATAATTTAATCTGTCACAAAAATTATTTTCCTTTCTGTTTAGTTCCCAGCTAGCCAATGAGTAAACTATATTAGCATGTCAAAAGCTGACATATAAAAAATAAGTTCCTTATTACAAGGAAAAACTGAACCTATATGCGAGCCTATAAATGAAAACTGCTTCCTTGTTGCAATTTCAAGTCTGCTGGAAAGGCCGCGATTCCCCCAAATCAATCTCCACATGGATACTGGTATCTGCACTTCTAATGTAGGAGTTAATAATCCTTCAGCTCCTTGTTTTGATTCCACTAGAATTGAAACCCACTTGGAAAGAGCAATACGTTGAGAACTTATTGGGTCAATATCCTTCAGAATAAGGGAGTTTCAGATCAGAATGGCTATCATCAAAATGTCAAAAGAGGAGCATGGGTGAGGATGTGGAGAATAGGAAGTCTTGTACTCTGTTGGGAAAGTGGGTTGGCACAGCCAGTACGGGGAAAAGTAGGGAGGTTGTCCAAAAAATTACAAATTGACCCACCATGTAATCCAGCAACCCCACTGCTAGGCATATATAGCCAAAGAACATGAAATCGGTATCTTGAAGAGATATCTGCATTTCCATGTTTATTGCAACATTCTTCAAAATACCCAAGATATGGAAACGACCTGAATGTCTATCCGTGCATAAGCAGATAAAGAAGATGTCTTATATATACTTCTAATGGAATGTTATTCAGCTTTAAATAAAAAGCAAATCCTGCCATTTGACAATATGCTGAGTGATATGCACAGACACAGACAGAGGGATACTGCATGATCCCGCTTACACCATGGAATTTACACCAGACAGAATCCAGCGGTGCAGAGCAGAAATAATTGTTGCCGGGACCGGGAGCCAGAATGGCGGCGGGGGCTACTGGTCCAAGGGTAGAGTTTTAGTCATGCAAGATGGATGAGTTCTGGTGCCCTAATGCATGGCATCGTGACCACAGTTAATAGCACTGTGTTGCACATTTGAAATTTGCTAGGAACACAGATGTTAAATCTCAACACACATGCACATACAAATGGCAAGCATTTAAAGGTAGGGGATAAGCTCATTAGCTTGACTGTGTTTCTTTTCACCATGTATAAATATATTAAAACATCAAGCATTATACCTTAAATCTATACATCAAAGACATATCGATACATGTGTTTTTTACAAAAAGAATATAATTTGAATGTTAAACAGCACAAGAATTCTGGGATATAATGTGGGAAGAAGGGAGTGGGTAGAAATGAGGAGTATCTTAACATCCAAAGTCTTATTAAATCCTCACATGAGACTTTGGGTGAATCTGAGGAAAAAGGTTGAGGAAAACAAAGCAAGCTGCCAAAGACTACAGAGTACATTATAAGTTTTAAACCACTCAGGACAATCACACCTGAATAATATGTTGTTAAGACTATACATCTGTAGCAAAGCTATTGTTTAAAAGAAAGGGAGCAGTAAAATAAAACTCAGGTTTGGGGTTACTGAGGGACGTTGTGAGAGTGCACAGGTTGTATCAATGTTATTGTCAATGAGATTGATGTTAAATGGAAGGCGGGTGCCCAGGTGATTATATTAATTTAGTGCTTCATAATTTGCATTCCTATTCCATACATCTTTCATATGCATCAATTATTATTGACTTTTGAAAGGAGCACAAAAGGCAATAATTGTCATATGCATGCATTTCTGAGGGCTGCTGCCATAGTAAGGAAGGCTGCCTGTTTGCATAGGTATTAGAAAGAGTCACACATTTCCTTGATTTTTTCTTTTGTTACATTAAAGAACCAGCCCCCAGGCTTAGGACAGGAGATGGTGCCACAACAGGGCTGGGAGCTGTCTGGGAGGGCGTCTGGTGGGAGCCCTGACCGAGCTCCCTGACCATCTGAAAACAGAAGCAGACCGACAGGTCAGCATACGGACCTGGGGGAAGGGCACAGCCTACCCTGGTGAGCAGTGCCAGGGCAAGGCAGTCACTGATTCACGCAGGCAATCAAGGCGCGAGAACGCAATAATATAGGCGCCATTTCAAGGTTAAAGCGGAAAAAAAGTCAGTCTGTCAAGAAAATAAGAAGATAAGCCACAGGCTGGGGGAAAATATTTGCAAAAGACATAGCGGATAAAGGAACATTACCCCAAATATACAAAGACCTCTAAAAACTCTGCAGTAAGAAAATGAACAACACGATTAAGAAATGGGCCGAAGACCTGAACAGACACCTGACCAAAGAAGATACACAGATGTCAAATAAGTACGTGAAAAGATGCTCAACACTGGGTGCCATCAGGGAATTGCAAAGTAAAACCACAACGGGATACCACCGCACACTCTTCAGAATGGCCAGAGTCCCGAGCGCCGAGCACACCGGGCGCTGACGAGGCTGTGGAGCAGCAGGAACTCCCGCTGGTGGCTGCGGGGGCGCAGAGTGATGGCGCAGCCACTTGGAGAACAGTTTGGCAGTTTCTTAAAAGCTAAGCCTACTAAACTAAGCCTCTGATAAGATGCAGCCATCACACCCTTTGGTATTTACATGAATGAGGTGAAAACTTACGCCCACATGGAAACCTACCTACACACGAGGTTTCCAGGGAGGGATGAACAGGCAGGGCACTGAGGGCGCAGGAAAGTGAAAATACTCTGTACGATGCTCTCACGGTGAATCGCGTCATGGCACATTTTTCTAAACCCGGAGAACACACGACACCAAGAGTGAGCCCTTATGGAAACTCTGGCGTTTAGGTGATGGTAACGTGTCAGTGTGACTTCCTTCATCAGCTGTGAGTCGCGTACCGCTCTGTGGGGGGCTGCGGGCGGTGGGGGAGGCCACCCTGCGGGAGTCGGGGAGCGTCCAGGAACCCGCCGTGCTTTCCAGTCAACGTTGCTGTGAACCTAGAAACTGCTCTGAAAAAGGTCTATTAAAAAATCAATCTGAAAAGTGCTGAGGCTTGGGAAATTTCACGGAGTAACAGAGACTGGGAGTACGTTTGGCATCGGGAACAGGAGAGGCAATCTGCACAAATGATTCAGGTAAAAGTAGATTTTAACGATAACTCAACATTAAATCCAGCAAGGAATTGTAGTCTATCTGTAAAGAACCAGACTTCAACGGTAAAAACATCTGTATGAAAGCAGATGAGCTGTGTGTAAAAAATAATGGGATAACTAACTGGGCTCAAGCAACATCATGAGGGTATAAATATAGAAAAATGCACACCCAATAAACATTTATTTCCTTTAACAGAAAAAGAAGTATCCAGGCTTAAATAGTAGCATTTCACAGAACAGCACTCAGGAAGTCAAAGGTTTGAAAAGCTGGAACCAATTAACCATTTACTATTGTTATTATAATGTTCAGGGACCCAAGGATAAAAGCAATGGGGTGGGGGGAGGGGCGAATGTGGGAGGTGGGGGTAGGTGGGGCAGGGGGAGAGTAATGGGGGGAAATGGGGACAATGTAATTGAACAACAATAAAAAATAAAATAAAATAAAATAAAGATAATTAGCTTCTGTTGGGTTGGGGCAGTTGGCCAGACGAGGAGGGGAATAAACATCCATCTCCTTCTAGGACAGGGCAGTTCTTGGGATGCTCCTCTCACCTCAGAGATGAGAACCGCTGTCCTATTGCTCTGAACGAGACCGAATCTTCCAGTGAGGAATTTCCAATACACTGTGCGTGTGAGAGCATAGATGTGCTGGGGGGAGGCCAGGAATGGGGCGCGTCAGGAAAGCTCTTCCAGTGATAATCCAGCTATGAAATTATGGAGTGCCACCTGCTTCGGCTTTGCCTGCCCACTGGCAAAGCCAAGGAAAGCCTCCAGGACGACTTAAACACTGTCTAATTTTAAAGAGGGCACACGAGAGCAAGACACCGTTTGCCTGAATTCTATTCTGTGTCTCCCTTCTGAGCTCCCTCCCCTCTGTCCCTCTGCCACCCACAGCTTTCAACTCTCTGCCTTCTGTCCCCAGCTCTGCCCCTGATATTTTACTCTATCTGGCTTTTATCATCTTCTGTTCAGACACCCCCACGCTGATATCGGGTCGAAGCCTCAAACCCCCACCCCCGTCACCCAGGCAGAATGTGAAGTCTGGCCATTTCTGCCCCAAGAAACCTCACGGTTTATTCCTGCGAGAATCTAGCAACAAGTCTTTCACTCACTCACTCATACACTCATTTGTCCATCCAACGGTTTTCTTAGTCACCCAACAGCCGTTCATGGGGCGTTTACTTTGCTCCAAGTGTCGTGCTAATACGTGTCCAGAGCCCCGTGTGGACACCGCCTGCCTGGATCTGTTTAACACTCGTCCATGAGTCAGTGAGCCTTTGGTTTTCTTCCCGGGGTCTCCTGCTACACTGAGGAATGTACTGTTATGTGCTAAATAACCCAATGAAGGACTATGACAAAGTGTTTAAATAGAGTTTTGCTGTAATAGTCTGTGCTTTTCATAATCGTCACACCGACCTTCCATCACCAAAAACATAGGCTGCAGCGTTCAGGGACGCTGCTACCAGGCAAGGCAGCTCCAAGGATGAGACAGGAGGCGCGCAGCCAGAGCCGCGCTGCTGTCGCTGACGACAACTACCGGAGAGAAATGGCAACTGTACTGTGCACGCTTTGACTTCTATAAAATCATTACCACTTGTTAAAACAGCAGCATTTAAGGAGCACTCTGAACCAAGCCTTGACTCGGAGCCAAGATGGAGGAAACAGTTGCGCTTGGGCGTCTTTCTGAGCTGTTTGGTCAGCGGGAATCAGAGTCTCGTCCTGACTCTAACTCTGATCTTGCAGTCCAACCTGCAGACCCATTCTGAGAAGTCCTTGCCTTCACAGCTTGTGTCTGCCGTCCTTACTGTCTCCAAAAATGTCTTCGAACGCCTTTGTTTGTCTTCCCGAAAGGAAGCCATCTAAATGAGACGGCCATAGACAGACACAGAAGGCCACGGCCAGCAGAAAGCCTGTCGTGGTTACGTTTCTCTATACCTGAAGGATTTCTCAGTAAACTATTTCTCTTTGTTTCCACACACAGTAAACTTCTACAGGGAGAAGATTTTAAAAAATAAACAAGTAACAACAAAAAAAACTCCATCAATAGTTAAAATCTAGGGTAAAGGGACAATAAAAAGCCTCCAGGAGCGTGGAAGCTTGTGTATGCAGTGGCCTCCTTGAATCTCTCCTCTCCCGGCTCACGCAGCTCCCTCACTGGGAAGACGGGTCTGTTCCTGTCGGGCCTCGGACGGCGCTCAGCACCAGGACGAGACAGGACGGCCACTGTGCTGGCTGAAGAGCTAGTCTTCGCTTTCTGCTTTCTGCCTGAGTCTCAATGTACTGAACAGGAACCCCAGACACAAATTATAAATGTACACACACAACAGAGCCCGAAAACAACAGTCTTGAAAACAACAGTCTTGAAAACAAAGACTGACTAATCTTAAAGAATAGGTGTTTCAACAGTTACGGTTGGCGATTTCAATACCACAGTCTCACTAAGTGATACCATAACTAGATAGCACAGCAGTGACGGTGACTTGAACACTGTCAGCCTTGTGGGCACATTGACAGTGATGGAACCTCCACCCAATGCTTACAGAACAGGCACTCTCCCCAGGTACACAGAAGACAGCCTCCAACAGAGACTGCAATTGGGCTACGAAACAAGGCTCGATGACTTTAAAAAGACTGAAATAACGCAAAGCAAGTCTGATCAAAGCCGAATGAAATTAGAGCTCCACAAGAGAAAATGCTGGAAAATCAGAAGGATTTGGCAACTAAACGGCAGACTTTTACATAACCCACGGTCAAAGAAGAAATTGCAGGGAAATCAAAAAGTATTTTCAACTGAATGAAAGTGACAGTAAAACATATCAAAATTTATGGGATGCAGCTAAAGAAATGTGTATAAGGAAATTTACAGTGTGAAGCACTCATTAGGAAAAAAGTAGAAGTTTCAAAATAACAACTTCCATTTCTACCTTAAGAAAACAGGACTGAGGGAAGTTTGGGGACTGGTGAAAATGTTCTAAACCTGGACTGTGGCAACATTGGTACAACTCCAGAAATTTGCTAGAAATCATGGAATTGTACATCTGAAATTTTTTGGATATGTAAACTATAGCCCAGTAAAGCTGGAAAACACAAATCCCAGACTTCACTATTAAGGTAGTCCCTGAGGTACTGACATGTGAGCAGGAAGCCACCGTGGATGACTGCGAGCCAGTTTCTTAAGCAGCAGTGGACAAGTGAAACAAGGTGTCCTGGGTTGTAGCACACGCCTGTCTCCCTGGCACAACATTCTGAGTACGTCCACGCCCCCAGCAGTCACCGGGCCCCCAGTCCCAGCACCTCAGCCTTCTTCCTGCTGCCGCATGTCCTCCTTCTCCCCACTCCTCTCTCTCTACCTTAACTCCACCATCATTATAACACGATATCATTTTCTGGGGGCAATCGTTCCATTCCGTTACCAAAAACTTTCCCTTTTTGCTTGAGGAAGAGCGCTAGAAGTGTTTTCCGAATCAATAAAAACCCCTGGCCTCTCTGCAAAATTAGAAACAATATAAAACATGAGATTTAGGAAAAAAGTATTCTCAACCTGCAACTGTAAGGCTGGGGGGAACTAGGGTCCCTCCAGCCAGAGTTAGTAACAACAGTGTGCATGCATTTGTAAAACCATCCTCGCTTAAGCTAACTGAAAACCTCACGCTTTGTACCTCGCTCCCTAAGTGGATTTTTAAATATTTAATTAGCATTAATGTTGGCTGATTCATGTTAGCTCTCCCGAATTCCACAGTCAGGAGCTAGGAATAAAGGCAGACACTCTTCCCGTTAGAAGTCATGGCCACTTTGACCTGGGTAGAATGTGTATGGTGGAGTAAGAATTCACTTTAATCAGACCGCAGAAAACAAGAAGCATAGTGACAATGTTATACAAATTTCCCACCAGGGAGTTAATCTGCTGTTGCTATTATTCATTATTTTTCAACCAGAATACTTTCTGTGCATCAGGATTGTCTTTTTTTTTTTTAATGTTTTACCTGCATAACAAAATTTACACAAAAATGTTCTTACCTTAAGAGTTTGCAGAGTGGAAAATAAAGGAGACAAGTAACAGAAAATACAACAGAACCATTTCTTGAGTTTTCTCATGTACGTTTTAGTGATTCTGCAGTTAATTGGGAAACTAAAAAAAATCAGCTGCAGAATCCATGACACACTCTTTTTAAAAACATGTATCTAATATGAGACATCTATTATCTAAAAGACTTTTTCTCCAAATACTTGGAACTTATTTTGTTAGAGAGGGACCAACATGTGTCAGTCACAGAGCTGGGGAGGGGTCTGTGGAGCAGCTGCAGGAGACCCCTGAGCAGGCCCCTCGTGCGGGGCAGGGATGTGAACTCTCCCCACTAGACTTGGCTTGTCCTTCCCTGCTTTCGATGGCTCACCCTCCAGCCCCCGCCCCAGAGCTAGGCAGACGGGTGGCAATGATGGGAAGTATTTGCTTGCTACAACTGACTAATGTCTCTGAGGTAAGAAATGAATCCATAGAATATATGTAATTTTTTCTGTAAAGTAAGCTTTTATTGTTTGAATACATTTGTCTCCATGTTCCTGCCACCACTTTCCCCCGCCCCACCCTCAATCCTTCCCCACTTTGGCTTTGTCCATGGGCCCTTTATACATGTCCCTTGAATTGACCCTTCCCCTTCTTTTCTCTGTTACCCTCCACTCTTCCCTCTCATTACTGTCAGTTTGTTTTTTCTTTCAATGTTGCTGGTTATATTTTCCTTGCTTGTTTGTTTTGTTGATTACGTTCCGCTTATAGGGGAGATCATATGGTATTTGTCTTTCATCACCTGGCTTATTTCACTTAGCATAATGCTCTCCAGTTTTATTATGTATATATGAATATATAATTATTATGTATGAGTCACATTTTAAGCTTGAATGTAGAAGAACAGTTTGTAAGAAATTAAAATCACATCTTCTAGAATTTTCTGCTATGTGGTTTAAAAAATATATAGCTTCATGTAACTATAATTGCCTGTGATAAAATACAAGTAGCCCTAAGTAGCTAAATAAAGCCCCAACACTAGAGCTTTGACACTTTTAAGACAAAATATCAGGTAAATTATTCCCAAAATACAATTCAATGAAATATTAAATAAAAATTTCAACCAAACTTTACATGATTAAAGAAATTCTTTTAGAAATTAGGGTCATATTTATTTTAATCATCTTATTGTCTCTAAGCATACCAGATTCCAAAGATGAGACTTTTCTTATTTTTTTAATATAAAACCATTTCTTTGAGACAGAACTAAGACTTGGAATTTATTAGTGTTTCTCAATCCATTCTAATCCATAAATCACCTATGCATATGTTAGACCTTGCCATTAAGTTTTATACTAATATAACTACCTTTCTCTCTCACCATTCGATATCTCTGTAGTACATTTTTCAATACAGCTTATTGTCATCGGTCACTTAGATTACTAATGCCTGAAGTGGTCATGGGTATTCATGACATTGAACCGCAGGGTTCCTTAGTCATCAGCTGAGAGAAAATTCTAGTTTGACTGGTTTTAACATGAAACGTATTTTTTTAATTTTGCATTGTTATATGTTTGTCACCTCCATGTAAGAATCAAGATTCGCATCCCTTTTCCTCCCCACCTTGTCAACATTAACCTCACTCATCGCCAGTGTCCGTTGACCACCCATTGAAGAGGTGTGCACACTCCCACCCGCTGTGTGTGAAAAGAAAGTGGCACCACCTGTGTTGGTCATTCTTTTTTTCTCATCCGGTCACATGTGCGCTACAGAATGAATATCACAGTCTGAAGATAGCAAGAGCATCCGAAATGATGAGGGCGTTTCTTTGCGATGCCTTATTTGTTTTTATTTTTTACATTTAAAAAGTGTATTGAATTTATTGGGGTGACATTGGTTAGTAAAATTATATAGGTTTCAAGTGTACAACTCCATAATACATCATCCGTATATCCCGTAGTGGGTCCACCACCCCTAGTCAAGTCTCCGTCTATCACTGTTTATGCCCCCTTTACCCTCCTCCATCTCTCCCACTCCCCTCTCCCCCGATAACCCCTACACTGTTGTCTGCCTATTTCTCCTTTGCTGAACCCCTTCACCTTTCCACCCAGCCCCCCAAACACCTCTCCCTTCTGACAGCTGTCAGTCTGTTCTCTGTATCTACAAGTGTGTTTCTATTTTGTTTGTTAGTATAACTTATTTATTTTTAAATGGAACTGATCACTGATATAGAATATTCTTATCAACATAAACCTGCACAAGGTGCGCATCTCTTACAGGACATGGGACCAAATTTGGAGAGGCCACTGTCATCATAACTCATCTTTAAAGAGGATTTACAAATATGCTGTTGCTGGTTTAAATGACTTTTCTCTTAGTCCCCGTCAAGAACGTCAAGCTACATCCACAAAATGCCATGAACACATGTTAATGTAAAGAAATCAGTCATTAATGTACTCTGCAACCTCACTGACTTAAAGATAACCCAAAGCGAAAGCTCGGGCCAGTTTGCCATGTCCTTTCTAGGCAGAAAAGGGGAACATGAAGCCAGAGGAACTAGATCCAACTGTCCACTAATATTAACCAGCTCTCTCTTCAGTGGTTCTATATCCACCAAGCTACGTTTTTGTATTTGCATGTGAATTTTCTCCCTGGGAGAGAATGTGCTGACTGGCTGTATTTCCTCCCTCCTGGCAGATCTATTGCTAATTATGAATTAATGAACTAGCCTTCTGGTTTATCATGAGTCTCTTATGACTTTCATTAGCATGAGTCAGTCCCCCTGAGTCAGATCAAGTCTGTGTTTAATGACGGGATTGAGTTTTTGACCTGACCAAGCTGAAAATACAGTCTCTTAGGACCCCCAACCCCACCAAGGTATCACATGCCTAGGGGCTATGCCTGACTATCCACTGGCCTTTTAACACATCTCTTTAAACAACAACAACAACAAAGAAGTATTTAAAAAGCAGGCAATTCCTTTTTAAAAGGTCAGAAAAAATAATAAGTTACCTAAGAGGGTAGGTAGGCAAATCCTAGGGAAGAGGCCCTCCGTTTCAGTCCTCTCATTTGTCCTGTCTGAAAGTGCAGAGTGAAGCACAAATCTAAGCATTTACCCGCCCAATCTGATCAGCTCAGACACTTAGATCTTGGTCAAATCAGGCCACAGAACCTGCATGTCAGCAAGTCGAGAGGGCAGGGTGGCCACCGTGTACCTTGTCAGACCATGACAACTGTCCGACTTCTCGGCCGAGAGAGATGAAAACCTGGTTTTTCCTTGGTAACTGGAGCCCAATGTTTAAAAAATACAGAAGAAACTTTAGAAAATGGCCATCTGTTCTTTTTAATGCAGGTCAATGTGGAGATGCTTCCAATGTCCAAGAGGAAAAATTCAGCCAATTATATAAACTACTATGTAGAATATACAGTCACATTAAAAATTTAAACACAATGGATTTTATACATAAGGAAACAGGGAAGGAAAATCATATATGAGAGACTGAATGGTTTTAGGAAATAAACATTTTCATATTTTCTGGATTGGGAAAAGGGAAGAATTTCCAAAACAACAGTCTGAAAAATCATATGTGCTTAGGGCAGGAAAAGAAAAGTAACTATGAGCCACACGTAGATCTTTTGATCAGATCATCATCAGATCAAAACAACATTTTTTTAAAGCAGAAAACCAATCATTCTCTCTTCTTCCTTGCCGCCTGTAGTACGTTCTCTGATAGGAAAATGTATACTCTGAGCTGAGAGCAGGACCAGAGTCCTCTGCTTGCCTCTGAGCTCTGTCACAGTCAGCGCTGGGATGGTGCTGCTACCCAATGGACAAGTTCCAGGCAGCAATAAAGCCGTGTAGACAAAAACCAGTATTAAGTCATTAAAGACCATGGTGTCAACAATAAGATGAGATACAACATTATATTCTCAGCAACCCAAGAGGCAAGGACGCCAGCCAGACACATTTAATGCAGTGCGAACTTCTCTCTGCATATCACAAACAATGCTGTTTCACAGGTTTACTAGAACCTATTCTCTGAAATGCCGGCTGGAAATATGTTAAATAGCCATAACCATATAGGAAATAATGCTGGCAATACTTTATTGGAAGCACTGCTTACCAAAAAAAAAGAAAGAAAGAAAGAAAAGAAAAGAAAAAACAACAACAACAAAAAAACACAAAACATTTTGAATATGCTGAAGAAATGCAATGGTAAAATATATTTGAAATAGTCATTCATTATTCCCTTCTCCCTCAAGATTGCTTTAGCTATTCAGGGTCTTTGGTGATTCCACACAGATTTTAGGCTTTTTATTCTATTTTTGTGCAAAATGCCATAGGAATTTTGATAGAGATTGCACTGACTCTGCAGATTGCTTTAAATATTATGGGCATTTTGAAAAATATGAATCCTTTTAATCCCTGGACATGGGATATCTTTCCATTTATTTGTCTCTTCTTCAATTTTTTTTCATCAACGTTTTATAGTTTTCTGTGTACAGATTTTTCACCTTCTTGGTTAAATTTATTCTGAAGTATTTCATTCTTTTTTGATGCTAGTATAAAAAGGACTTCTTTTCTTAATTCCTCTTTTTTGGATATTATTTCTGGCATAACAGAAACATGACTGATTTCTGTACATTAATTCTGTATGCTGAAACATTACTAAATTCATTTATCAGTTCTAACAGATTTTTTAAAACTTTTTTGGTGTAGTCTTTAGGGTTTTCTATATACAACAAAATGTCATCTGGAAACAGACAGTTTTTCTTCTTCCTTTCTAATTTAAATGTTTTTTGTTCCTTTTTCTCGCCTACCTGCACTGGCTAGGACTTCAAATGCTCTGCTGAATAAAAATGGTGAAATTGGGCACCCCTGTCTTGTCTTTGATCTTAGATAAAAAGCTTTTAGCTTTTCACCATCAAGTATGATGTTGGCTGTGGACCATTATTATGTTGAGGTACATTCCATCTCTGACCAAATTTGTTGAGAGTTTTTATCATTAAAGATGTTGAATTGTGTCAAGTGCTTTTTTCCACAGATACTGAGGTGACCGTATGACTGTGTGAATGTGGCATATTCCATTTATTGATCAAGAAAGCAAAACTGGAGGCATCAGACTTTCTGATATCAAACTACATTAAAAAGCTACAGAATCAACACAGTGTGATTGTGGCATAAAAATAGACACAGAGATCAATGAAATAGAAACCCAGAAATAAACCCATGCATATCTGGTCAACTTATTTTCAACAGAAGTGCCAAGAACACACAATGGAGAAAGAATAGTCTCTTCACTAAATGATGCTAGGAAAGCTGGCAGCCACATGAAAAAGGATAAAATCAGACCCTATCTCACAACACATTCAAAACAGATTAAAGACTTAAACATAAGGCCTGAAACAATAAAACTCCAAGAAGAAATACGGGCACTCCTTGACATCAGTCTTCAGGATGATTTTTTGGATTGGACACCAAAAGCACAGGAAACAAAAGCAAAAATAAACAGGAGGGACTACATCAAACTAAAAAATTTTGTGCACAGCAAAGGACAAAAATCAACAGAATTAACAAGCAATCTACAGAACAAAGAAAATATCTGCAATCCATATATTTGATAAGGAATTAATATCTAAAATATATAAGTAATTCATAAACTCTATAGCAAAAAATAATAATAATCATATTAAAAATGGGCAAAGACCCTGAACAGAAATTTTTGAAAAAAGATATACAAGTGGCCCATAGGTATATGAAAAGATTCTCAATATCATTAATCATAAGGAAATGCAAATAAAACCCACAATGAGATATCCACCACTTCACACGCATTAGGATGTCTAGTGTCGAGAGAGTTAATACATACTGACAAGGACGTAGGGAAGAGAAATGCCTGTGTATGGCTGGTAGGAGTATGCACTGGTACAGCTGTTATTGAAAACACTATGGAGGTTCCTCAGAGCCACTTTCTTGAAGAGATACCTACAGGCCCATGTTCACTGCCGCCGAGACATGAAAACAACCTCAATGTCTATCAACAGATGAGTGGAAAACATGAGATAGACAGACAGATAGGTAGACAGGTAGAGGATGAAATTATTATTCAGCCTAAAAAGAAAAGGAAATCCTGCTATTTGCAACATGGATGAAACTGGAAGACATGATGCTGAGTGAAATAAGGCAGAGACAAACAGATGCTGTATGCTATCACTTGTATATGAAATCTGAAAAACAAACAAACAAATCGAAGCAGAACGTGGAAAGGAGAATGCTGGTTGCCAGGGTCCGGGGTCCGGAGGAAACAAAGACGGGTTGTGAAAGCGTTCAAACTCTCAGTTACAAGATGGAAAAATTCTGAGGATCCCATGCACAGCATGGTGGCTATAGTTAATAACACTGCATTGTAAACTTGAAACTTATTGAGAGCAAATCTTTTAATTTAATTTTTTTTTATTCATTCACACTGGACAGCTATTGTTGTACTGGCTGTTGTGATTTTTTTAGAATTTATTTTTAGAGAGGGGAAGGGAGGGAGAAAGAGAGGAAGAGAAACATCAATGTGTGGTTGCATCTCTCGCGCCCCCTACTGCGGACCTGGCCTGCAACCCAGGCATGTGCCTTGCACTGGGAATCCAACCGGTGACCTCTTGGTTCGCAGGTCGGTGCTCAATCCCCTGAGCCACACCAGCCAGGGTATGTTGAGAGCAAATCTCACCAAACAATAAAAATAATATAATAACTGCGACGTGATGGATGTATTTATTAGCTTGACTGTGTGAATCATTTCACAATACATATATCAAATCATCACATTGCACACTTTATACTTTATAATTTTACTTGTCAATTATACCTCAATAAAGCTAGGAAAAATAAGTAAAATAAGATTCCCTTCTCTGATTATTATGGTACATTTTTCTGAGACTTAGAATAGTCCAGGCTGAAACCAAATCTACTGTCTTCATGGGGATGATGTTGAATCAGGTCAGGTGGGATAAGAGGATTATAGATGTATTTCTGGTGTCATTATGGATTTTTCAATCTGGCCTCAATAATTTTGAATTGCATAAGTCAAGACAAGAATTATTGGGTGAGGGTATGGATATGACATTAAGAATAAAGAAAATTATCTGATAGTGGTAATATATGACTTACTAACTACGCACGTGCATGCAGTTCTCCTCACACAAGTGCAAGCTATTCTAGGGTAATAAAAAATTAACCAGTAGAGAGTTCAGTTCACTACAGATTATGAAAGCTTCACTTAGTGTATAAAATGCAATGTACCTGTGGACTATTACTTTGGTAACATATTATGCAGGTAACAAGTAGCAAGAGCAGATGTGTAAGGAAGGAAAAAAGATAAACCATTTCTTTAACTTAACAGGGAAGCGCCACCAAAGTGACAAGGACTGAGGCCGCTGCCGCTGCCGCTGCCGCACGAAGTGTCTGAACTGACGGCCTCGTCTCGAAATGGAAAGTGATGGCCAGGGGTTCCTTCGACAGACCTCTAGTGAC
This sequence comes from Pteronotus mesoamericanus, assembly GCF_021234165.1. Taxonomy (NCBI): domain Eukaryota; kingdom Metazoa; phylum Chordata; class Mammalia; order Chiroptera; family Mormoopidae; genus Pteronotus; species Pteronotus mesoamericanus. Next base: position 1,732,386 of record NW_026555123.1, read on the forward strand.
TACAGGACATTTTTAAATGGAAAGAAGCATTTCTCCAAATTTGAATTGTAGAGAGTGAAGATGTACTGCCCCCAGGTGTCTGCTAGGATTTATTGAACCAAGAAGAACATTATTCTTATTTGCTAAAGGCAAGTCGTCCCTCAAGAAAAAGACATTTGTGATTTTTTTTCAAGACATATGTTGCATTTTTTATTGAAACTTTGGGTCTTTCCTTTAGCTGAACCACAAAAGGTTAAATTGCAAATAACAAAATGGCATGATCCTCTTAAAGAAAATGGAAGAAATTGAAGAAAAACTTATAATTCCATATATATTTCAATGGACGTGCCTTATCTGAGTCTCTTTATCCTGTAAATATTGTAGAGCACTAATCAGCATTTCAATATTCTAAATTTCTAGTTAAAAATGGTGAATTGTGGTGAGAACACCAACTATCATTACTCAGAAGTTATAGAAATGAAAAATAAACTTCTTTTAAAATTCTAATACTCCTAGGACTTTTATCCACACGGCAAATTGTATATAAAAAGCTCTCTCTTTATATACAGCTAAATATTCAAAATAAGTCCAACAATAATACATACTGCCTTCTTTAAACATGTATCATATTTTTCAAAATTCTTTCATGTGCATTATAACACCTGATTTCATCTTGCAGTTTGGAATTAGTAACACAGCAAAATGAGTCAGAATATGTTCCACAGAGGGAAATAGTACTGGATAACATTTTAAGTACATATTCAAATGCTAATATCCAAAACTATTATTTCACAATGCAGACCCAGAGAAAATGGAAAATTCCTCCTACATTTTAGTCCCCAGAAAAAGCAACTGCACTCACTTCTTGTAAGACAGGCAAGTATGAGAATAATTGGAAAATTTTGCCAACCCACTTGATTTTTCTTAAAAGGTAGTTCCCATTACCTCTACCAAGTTTGCAGAAGTAAAATTTATGAAATCTAGCTTTTTAAAATTGCAAATGTGACAAAAAGTTGTTATTTCTGGACACCTGCACAGGTCCGATGAGGAAGGCCAAACAGTCCTCACCGTGCGAGGCTCAACTCGGAGTTGGAATGGAGCACACCTGAACTCCCATCCCAGCTGACTCAAACGGGATGTTTGGTCACAGCCAGCGTATGGTCGAGGGTGTTCCCAGTGAGTTTATCATTTAGTTTCAACCCAGAACTCTACTTCGATCTCGCAGATCTGAATTTTCTCTAGACCTGCCAAAAAGATTCTAAAATGTCTTGGTCAAGATAATAAGAAAGAAAAATTTGCCTCTTAGTCACAGTATACAACTATTTATTGAGTGCCTAAAATACATCGGAATCTCTAGTTGCTTCTTGGTATTCCTTTAATCTAGGGATCTTCAGTTTCCTCAAATATAAAATAAGAATGATAATATTCTTATTTATTTCATAAAGTTGTTTGTTAAGATGAACTAGTTAAAAACTGGTAAAAATGAGAAGTTCAATAAGTACTAGAAATAATTCCTTGAATTTGAATTCTACATAGATTGGTTATATGCAAATAAAAATGAATATAATTCAAGGAGTTAAACTCTCCCCTTCTGTGGAGGTCTCCAAGTACTATAATTCAGAAAGCCTGAAAGGAAAGTAGTTGTAAGGTTGGACTACTTACAATTTAAAACTTCTGTACAATAAAATAACATAAAACATCTTAAATAACCCACCAGAAAAACACACTATGATTATAATAAGTATGTCACAAAACTACAAATAACCAAACTTGGAGTGGGGGCAGGAACAGTGTTAAAGAAATGAGGGATACAAACTGAGCTACCTACATGTTTGTTTTTGTTTCCCCCGGTGCGTGAGCACATGTTAGAATGATGCCTGAGTCAATACAAACAAGCAAAAAGGGGCCTGTAAGCTGATGAAGACTTTTTTTTAATAGAGCAATTAGATAACATTTATTTAAGCTTAAATATGTATAAGCTTTGATAGACAAATTCCACTATGAATAATATATTCCAACAGTATATAATAGGATGCATACTGCACCATTGTTTGTTGAAGTGGAAAAGTGTTGGAAACAATTTATCTATCAGTAAAGTTTATGTAACTCATACACTGGAATAATCTACCAAGTGGAGAATATAAATATTGAGATATTGAGATGGAAATATCTAAAAGAAGCACTGTTAATTGAAAATGATGAAAAAACCATAGGGAAACATTGTGAAAACACACAAATACATACATATATACAGATTTTTATGCTAGTACTATGCACATGCTAGATTTTAATGAGAGAGAGAGAGAAAATATACAAACTAAACCATTACCCTAAAAGGGAAATTGGAAAATGGATGATAACAAATTTTACCTATACACTCATACAGTGCTTAAATGTTGCACAATAAAAATATACTCGTGTATCATTTGAGAAAAACTAAATCGGACAGATGAAACTGAAAGAAAAGAAACACTGGACTGTAGTTATTTATCCAATCCAAAGAATCCAAAGGGTTGTTATTAATTGAGATCTCTCAAATTGTACTTCTTTGAAATAGAAAATTATAAAAAATAATTTTAAACTTTTAATTTATAGGGTCAAGGTATACCTGGCTGCATCAAAAATAAGGATAAATGTCATGAAAACATCTGCCTTAATGATTAAAAGAGAAACTACAAGAAAGATTAAGCATCACACCTGTTCTAAATGCTCTTTTTCCCAGAAAGTATGAGTGCCTTTGTTCACTTATTTGTATTTTTATTAGTGCACACATTCATGGAACACATTAAGTATGTCCCAAGTGCCTGGCTTCCCGCCTGTCCTAGCCGACAGCCTGAGAGAGTTACAGCTGGCCCTTCAGGCCCCACAGCTGAGTGAGAGAAGACCTATGAAGCTCTGCATTGCAACATCGGAAGAAATTTGACTGAGCCGAAGACAACTGTGAGCTCCTTAGAGACCACAGTGAGGAAGGGCGCCCATAGATGACAGCAAGGGGACACGGACTAGCCTGAGCTCCGGGGGTGGCGTCGTGCGTTCCTCTGGGGATCTGAAGACGATCAGGGCACAGGGAAGAGACAGAGAGGCTGTCTGGCGGTGGGCTGGCCGTGGAAAGGAGAGAGCACCAGGAGCCAAATCATGTCCAGACGGGGTAATAAATGGTTGCGTGAAGCAATTAGGCCTTGGGCTGAAGGAGGCGCAATGGTGCCAAGGTTTCTCTTAGGACAATTGTTTTGGGACTTTGAGGCCATGAATTAAATGGGAAAATCAGGTAGAGAAAAATTAAGGATGTTTTTCTCGACATGGAGAATCAAAGATATCTCTGTCAGGGTGAATCTTAGTAAACAGTTAGACTAAAGAAAAAGGTAGGACTGAGAGTTGCCAGTATGTAAGTGGCAGTTGATTCCAGACCGTAAAATAGTGAGCCAAGTTAAATAAAATAAGGTAGAATGAGAAGAAAGTAAAGAATGGAACTTTGAGCAAAAACAACCATCATAAGATACACTAGAAAACACACAGAGAACTAAGGTTGCGTGGTCCTCAAAAACAAACTTTCAAACAGCCCTGGGAGAACCGGAAGGTGAGGAAAAGGAAGTAAGGAGGGAGAGAGGTAGCTAGTAGGGAAGTCCCATTGATCCTAAACTAGTAGACTGTGATTTCTAGGAAAGAAAGCAGACATGTAACCTGAATTAGAGAAATGTAATGTGCTTTCACTAGGAACTCCCAATACCTAGAAACCCTACCCCCGCCCCGAAGCGTTTACTTACATGTTTATTTAGACATATATTAGGTATATGGTTTTCATGAAGTCAAGGAGAAGAAAACGGAAATTAAAAACCTTTGAAGTTTCTTGAATTATTCCAAGATTCATTCCTGTGATTTGTGATGTGAGTTCCTCATTTTCTCAGTTTGCAGTAAAGTAGGTATAGTTATTCATGAAATTGATACATGAAAAGAGAAGACAATAAGTCAGTATGGAATTTACATAATCTTGTTTAAATTAAATGGGTCATTTTTCATCTATAACAGTTGTGTTCATGATAAATACATAGTCTTTTTCATATAACAATTGTCTTTGTTAAAGTGTTTGCTTGACACGAAATACATAATCTTGATTTATTGCTAGGGTCCTTCTATGTTTTACCAGTGAAAAGTAAAGAACAATACAAAAATATGGTCCTTCAGCAAACTTGAACTACACTGAACATTTGTCAAATGATGTGGCCAATATTTCATGAGAGTAATTCATCAGCCGGAGTTAAGCAAATGACCAGCCTGAGAAACAAATCTATGACGCTGAGTTATACTATTATTTTTTGTAAAATGTGCTAAAACATAGTATAATGGTTAAACGTGCATATTCTCAATTTAATATGACACTACTATTCCAAGTTGTTTGTTGTGGACAGGTCACTGAACTTCTCTAAAATCTGGTTCCTTTCAAAATAAAATAGAAGCAATCATTCTATGTGCTGCATAGTAATACTGGGAAGAATAGAGGAGGTGGAAGGGAGGGAGAAAGGGCAGTCCCTGACCACAGTAAGCCCTCGATCCTATTGTCTGTGATAATGATTACATCATAATGATGACGATGATGATGGTGATGCAATACCCATTCTCAGCTTCACGTCTAAACTCCATTGTTTTCAGGAATTGGTCATTAGCACATGTCCATGTGACTGGTACCAATGGCACAATCAAAACAAAATAATTTGGCAAGAAGAGAAGGTATGCATCACTCAATTTTGCTAGCCCATCTCTGTACTGAGGTCACTTGGATATTATTGTTTGAATCGTCCTGATTCAGAAGCTCCTGTGTGTTTATGTGAACTCTTTGTGCAGCACCGTATGAAAACGCAGACCCACCGAAAGCCCTCACGTGCACATTTACGGAAACTTTTATTCACGTTTGCCAAAAGAAAACTTCAAAAGATCCAATGTGTCTTTCAGTAGGAAAATGGATAAACTATAGTACTTCTAGAAAATGGAATATTATTCAGTGCTTTAAAAAAAAAAGTGAGCTATCAAGTCATAGAAAGAATTAGAGGAAACGTAAACGCATAAATTTAAGTTACATAAAAAACCTGTCTGGAAAGACTATATACTGCACCATTCCAACCACCTGACTGTCTGCAAAAGGCAAAACCATGGAGACAGTGGAAAGACCAGTGGTGGCCAGGGATTAGGTGGGAAGAGAGAGAAGAGAAAGCAGAGTCAGGGGATTTGTTAGGACCCTGAAACTCTTCTGCGTGACACCGCAGTAGTGAGTACACGTTGTTATGCATTTGTCAGGCTCACAGAACAGACACCCAGCGCCGCCGCTAACAAACTGGAGACACAGTGCGGCGATGCCATGTCGTTCTGGCGGGGAATGCTGAGGGTGGGGAGGCTGGGCCTGGGCAGGGACGGACCGTAAGTAGAAACTCTATTTTCTGCTCAATTTTGCTGTGAGCCCAAAACTACTCTAAAAGAGAGAGCCTAACTTTTTCAAAAATGGATAATAAAAGAATTCTACAAATACCTCTGCCCTAAAACTTGATAACTTAGATAAAATGGTCAAATTTCCTAAAAGACTCAAGACACCAAACGTATTTCACACAAGAAGTGAAACATAATCTGAATAAACCTGTATCTATTAAAGAAATTGAATCAATGTTAATACCCTTCCATAAAAGAAAGCACCAGGCCTAGATGGTTTTATTACTGAATCCTACTAAACACTGAAGAGAAAAATGACTCTAATTCCCACCCAATCTCTTCCAGAAAATATAAGCAAAGGGAGCATGTCCCATTCTGTGAAGCTAATATTACCCTAAACAAACATATTACAAGAAAAAGAAACTATAACTCAATATCCCTCATGAATATATGTTAATACTAAAATATTAGAAAATTAAATCCAACAACATATGAGAATCATATACCACCACCACATGAGATTTCTTCCACATGTGCAAGGCTGGTTCAACATTCAAAAATCAACCCAAATAAACCACCACACCAACAAGCTAAAGAACAAAAATAATTTGCTTATATAAATTAATGAAGAAAAATCATTACACAAATTGCAACACTAAAACACGATTCTAAGAAAACCTCAGTACAAGGAACAGTGTGGTGATTACCAGAGCAAAAGAGGGTGGAAGAGGTAGAAAAGGGTACACACAGAGGGTCAAGTGCATGGGGGCAGGTGGGCTTGGCTTTGGTGGTGAAGACGCAATGCAATGTACAAATGATGCGTTAGAGAACTGTACACTTGAAACCTATGTATTTTTATTAACCAATGTTACCCCAATAAACTTAATAAAACTTAAAAAAGCAATTCTAGGCCCTGGCCAGATAGCTCAGTTGTTTAAAGCATCGCACCAATATGGGAGAGTTGCAAGTACGATCTCTGGTCAGCGCACATACGAAAGCTAACCAAGGAATAAGTGAAATAACAAATTGATGTTTCTTTCTCTCTTTCCCCCCTTCTCTCTCTCTCTAGAAATCAATTTTTTTTAAATAAAGCAACTCTAAGTAAACTAGTAAGAAAGGGTAATTTCTACCATTTGTAGACAAAGAACATCTACAAAAATATGTACAGTTAATGTCATATTTAAGGGTAAAGCACTTGATACCTCTAAGATTGACAATAAGGCAAAGATATCACCTCTTTATTCCTATTTTCTCCTATTACTCTTATTTAACATTGTACTGGGAGTCCTAGTTAATACAATAAGACCAAAAAAAGAATTAAAAGATATACATATTACAAAGTAGAAAATTAAACTTTCTTTATTTCATATGACATAACTGTGTATATAAAATGTCTGAAACTATACACAGAAACAACCTCCTGAAACTAACGAATACACACAGCCAGGTCACCGGATACAGACTATGAAGTCAGAGCTCAGGTCTTGGGTCTCAGACATGTCCCATCTCAAACAAATCACTTCTCAAACAGCCTTCAGAAAGAATTAAGTTCGAGGAACTGAGGTTTCACTTGTATGAAAAAGTCAGCTGGTTTTCCATGACAAATTGGAATTATAAATAAAAATTCATTTACAATAGCACTGATAAATGAAATACCTAACTGTAAATCTAATAAAATAATACAAAACCCATATGCAGACAACCGCAAAATACTTAAGAAAGGAATGAAAGAAGACCTAAGGAAATAGAGAGATACTTTATGTTACAGATGGAGAGATTCAACTTGTTAAGATGTCAGTTCCTTCCAACTTAGCCTATACATTGAACATGTTGTTAGGATGTTAATTCTTCTCAACTCCATCTATAGATTCAATGAAATGCCAATCAAAATCTCAGCAAGTTATTTTGTAGATATCGGCAAGCTGATTCTGAAATGTATATGAAAAAACAGAACTTAGAATAACCCGCCCAGCGCTGAAAGCGAGCAAAGCGGGAGGGCTTGGGTTACCTGATTGCCTGGTTTCAAGCCACAGAAATCAAGACAGAATGGTAATAGCGAACAAAAAGGATAATAAATAAAAGTTTAAAAAGACACATAGATCAATGGAACCAAATAGAATCCAAAAAAAATCAGCCCTCACAAACATGCTCAACTGATTTTTTACAAAGGTACAGAGACAATTCAATGGATAAAATAATAGCCTTTTCAATAAATGGCGCTGAAACAATTAGATGCCTATATGCAAGAATAAATAACCTAGACAAAGTTCTCTTATAGTGCACATGTGTGTACACACATACGCACACACTTAGAACAGATCATAGGCCTACTGTAACATGCGAAATTATGAAACTTCTAGACATAGTCCGGAGAATAAAATGACAAGACAAACTATGGGCTGGGAGACAATATTTGTGAAAATATGTGATAAAACACGGCTATCCAAAATATATACAAAGAACTCTTAAAACACAGCAATAAGAAAATGAACAGCGTGATTAAAAATGAAGCAAAAGACCTGAACAGAAACCGCACCTCAGAAGGTATACCAATGGCCAACAAGGATATGAAAAGATGCTCAGCATTGTCTCTCATTAACGAAATTCAAATTAAAGCAAGAAACTGTTACCCACCTATGCAAATCGCTACAACCGCAAACCTGCCTCTGCCAATGGCCTGGAAGAACACAGAGAGCAGGAACTCTCTCTCTCATCCCCTGCCTGTGGGAATGCAAGGGCCGGAGCCGCCATCAGCAGCCTCACCCCAGGGCCCAGCAACTGCGCCCCAAGCGTCACCCGAAACGTCAGCACGTGCACATCCACACAGAAATCTACCCACAGATGTGTAGAGCAGTTTTATACATGGTCTTCAGTTAAAGATAATGCATTAATGTTGGTCCATTAACTTTATGACAAATGTACCATACCAGTGGAAGATAGAATAATCAGAGATACTTGGTGTGGGGTATACAGGACCTCCCTGTACTAACTCTGAAATTTTCTGTAAATCTAAAGCTACTCTAAACTTAAAAGCTTATTTTAAAAATTTACTTTGACATGGAATGAAACCTCTTTTTTAGAAAACATTGAAATCCTAATGATAGCTATGAATGGATTCTTTCTTTGAGTCCTAGTCCTTGGTGACATTGCTCTCTTTACAGATTGGGTCCCCACAACCCAATTTGCTTAAATTCTTGAGTAACTCAAATTAAGGTCTAATCTAGGCTTAAAATGCAAGCTCTGAAAATTGCTACCCTATTTTGACACCTTTTGGACAGAAATGCCCAGTAATGAAATCACTGTAGTATGGAGGGAGGAGGGATATTCATTCATTTCGCTCATTCAGCATTTTATTTAAATATTATGTGTGATTTCAAACCTTGTGTGAAGTGTAAGGATACAAACATGCATTTCCCACTGAAATATAAACGTAATGAAGACAGTACAGACTTGCTCCCAAGGGTCTCCTTAGTGCCTAGAATAATACCTGAGCAGATGAGGAATTTAATAATATTTTTGGAATAAATAAAGCATGAGTACAATGCAATCTTTGACTTCAAGAAACGCAGAGTCCATTCGGTGGAGTGATATCCAAAGATAATTAAAAACACTTTACATATTTTAATTGAGGAACTTTACAAGCGTTTGTAAAATCACAGATCAATTCTCAAAGACTTTACTGTGAAAATGACATTTGAAGAAAAATATGTGTATTTCCTGTTCCAAGATGTTTCCTGAAACCTCCTGACATATAATATGGTAACCCAGCTCCTTACTTGCTATCTCTGCTCGGAAGTGTCATCAGTGTCTAAAACGTAACAGGGTCTAAACAGGGCATTTGATTCCTCCCTCCGCCCTAATCTCCTCCCCTGTTCTAGTCTTCTCCGTATCAATAAATAAACCCTTTTACCCCTATTTCTCAGACCAAAAAAAAAAGTCATCGTTTCCTCTGTATGCTTCACACTTCAAACACGGATTCATCTGTACTCCTTATAGCCCATAACGCAGACCCCACCCATGACTAATGACCCATCAGGGCTCCTTTGAAGCGATGGCCTGCGTGTAAAACCGCTCTGTTTCCACTGCCCCTGACACTGTCTCTCTCTGCTCGAACTCGCTTCAACAGTTCCATTCATGTCTTTCCTAGAGATTGTTTATAAAGCTTCAGAGTCACCTTTTAAAACACAGAGCAGATCACACATCTCTCCTGGTTGCCTCTGGAGCTTGGGATAAAAATGCCCCTCCTTCCCATCCCCTGCCTGCAAGGCCCGCCTTCTGCTTCTCACCCGCTTCGCTTCCCTTCGCGTCTGCGCGGTGGCCCCGCGAGCCCGCGGCGCTCACACCGGGTCGAGCTGGCGGCCCGTCCTCCGCCGGAGGTCCCCTCGCCTGCCCTTCTCCCGCGGCCAACCCCGTCCCAGCTCCACGGCCTCTCCGAGTGTTGTTCCACCGTAGGGGGCCGCTCAGCGTGCCCTTCCGAAAACAGCACTGGTGTTCACTCTGTATTATCTTCCTCATCAAGTGCACTTTGATAGTATGTTTATTTGTTTATATTTATGTTTTCTTGTTTATTGTCGGACTCCGCCATACGAATGCGGACTCCACAATGACAAGGACACCATCTGTCTTGTCCTGAACTGATGAACAAGGCTTGGCCCATAAGGTAAATAAGTGACTGGGTGAATAAAAATAATGGGCACATTACCAGGCAAAGAAAGGAAGAAAAGATGATAAATTCTGAGATAACACTGAATAATTTGGTAAGGCTGAAACACAGAGGGGAAATATTAGAATAGGGTACTTAAAAGGGGCGTTGGTTAAAATTTGTACTTATTTCTTTGTCTAACTAAAATGTTTAAACTTAATCATGTTGATAATAAGCTATAGCCATTAACAGAATGGCCAGATTTGGTTTTCTGTTTGCTTGTTTTTTGTTTGTTTGGTTTGTTTTTGTTTTTTTGTTTTGTTGGTTTTTTTTTTGCTTTCTGTTTGGGAGGTTGAGGGTTTGGAGGGGAGAGAGTATTTTGTTTGTTGGCTCGTCTCAGAAACCTAACACATGAAAGTCTGATAGCCTGGCTAGAGTTCGAAAAATTACACAGAATAGATTTGTGATTATTTCAGCAAGAGAGTGAAAGGTCTCAGTAAATTTCAAAATGTTTCTCTGGGGTAGAATTCACTACATTTACTTATCTGTTGGGAATGAGGCAAAGGGAGAAGACTCATTTTTGGCTCCAGTAGCTACATGTTTGAGAGGCAATCAGTATGAAAAGGGAAGAAACTTTTAGGGAAAGAAAATAATTTTACTTGGAATAAGTTAGATGTAAGAAAGTTTCCAGACAGCCATGTGTAAATTAGGGAAATATACAGAAGCATATGTCTAGTGAACAATGGAAAATAAATGTCTGCAACTGCACTAATTTTATATGGCTATGTAACAAATTGTCACAAATTTTGCAGCTTAAAGCAAGATGTGCTTGTTAGCTCAGCATGTCCGCTGGTCAAAGTCCAGGCACTGCTTAGCTACAGCATAAGAGGTGGGGTGACCGTGATGCCAACGTGTACATGGGAGACAGGCCCAAGGGCGTCCTGAGACAAGTAGTGGGAAGTTTTGCCGATAGGACTCACATCACAGCCAAAAAGGTAGGACTGGGCACATTAACCATGACTAGAGAGGTCCTGCTATATGATACCTTTGCTGATCAAACAGGGCCAGGGAGGATTTGGATACATGAAATAATTACTGGAAAAAGTAATAAGTACTAAAAAAATTCTAAAAAAAAAATAAGTAGGAAGAGGAGCCAGAGGAAGTGATGAACGTGTTTTTTAAAAGACCAAGCGATGGGATGTAAACCACGCAAACAATTGTCAAGGAAGACAAAGGATGAAAATCAAAGCAGAGGTGATCTACCCCATCTCTGGCCAGAGAGCTTGGCCAGCGTTGTCAAACTGAACGCCGCGCCTGCCAGCGTCCACACAGAAACCCGTTTAGGTCCCATGCACAGTGGGGCGACAGCAGAGGGAACGGGTTACCCAGAGGATGTAAAAGTGGAGGGGTCAAACAGGAGAAGGTAGGCAACCAAAATGTCAGCAGCTGCAACAGGCCATGTCCACCCCTGGAGCTGGAAGGACGAGGGGAAGAGGTAGTGTTCTTAGAGCCCAGAAGTTTGCAGCGACTTTGGAACTGGAATTGTGGCTTGGGAGTGTTGCAGGGATCAGGGGGGACCCTTCACTTGGCCCTGGGGTGGGAGTCAGGGGAGGCTCAGCAGCAGCTGGAGGCGCTGCTTCAGGCAGAAGGCGACAGGGAGGAAAGCCGTGGGTGTCAGCTCTTCACCTTGCACCAGCACCTCCCACGGACCAAGTCCACCAGGCAAGCTCCAGGCAGGCCTGAGCTGACTGCTCCGTGTTACGGCAAGGGGGACTGAGAAAGGAGACTGAGAAAGGAGGAGTCGGAGTAAACAACTAAACGAAGCTCAGGTGAGGACTGAAAAGAGGCAAGCCAGCCTCTAACAAGAACATTTTGAAATTTTAGGTAGAGACATTACCACAATAACAGTTGTCACTGGTCTGAGTACAAATGAAGTAAGATTAAATAATGAGGTGGTTGTTCATGCGTGACTTAATAAATCAGTCTAGAAATCAGTTCTATTCTTTTTCAAACTAACTGTCCTGAGGTTTTAATAGTAAAAAGAAAAGTCCTTTTCTAAGCAGTAATTAAAACAATACAGCTGATTAAATAAAATCAGATTTGCAAATAAGCACATTTTTAGTATACTGAGCTTTTGAATTTGCTGCAAAATAACATGGCCATTAAGAAACAGCTTTGTTATGAATTAATTCCCATTGGGCCTTTAGACTAATTTCCAAACATATTCAGTTTTTAAAAAGTCATTAAACTTCTTCTTAAATAAAATCCATTTATTTAAACACTTACAGTAAGCATTCACCAAAAATCCTGATCATTTAATCTGGCATAGTATCGCTGAAATAGAAGGCAGGCACCAAGACTACAGCGCTCAGTGCCACTGATTGGGTAAAAAAGTAATGGAACGCTACTATAGAACGCTACTCAGCCAAATAAAAGGAGGAAATTTTGCCATTTGTGGCAGCAGGGATGGACCTGGAGAACATTATGCTCAGAGAAATAAGCCAGTCAGAGAAAGACAAGTGCCATATAATGGCACTTATATGTGGAATCTAATGGACAAAATAAAATAACAAAATAGAAAGACTAATAGATACAGAGAACAGACAGACAGCTGTCCGAGGGGAGAAGGGTCGGGGACTGGGTGAAAAGGGCGACGTGATTAAGCAAAGGAAAAAACCTCATAGACAGAGATAATGGTATGGTGATTACCAGAGGGAAAGGCGGTGGGAGGAGGTAGAAGTGGGCAAAAGGGGATGGATGGGGATGGGAGGAGACTGGACTTGGGGTGTGAACACACAGTACAGCATACAGGCGATGGATTAGAGAATTGTACGCCTGAACCCTATATAATTTTATTAACCAATGTCACCCAATAGATTCAATTAAAAAAACAGGACGGACACTGTGGCATGCTACCACCTCAACGGACCCTGAAGACACTAAGCTCCGTGAAATAAGCCAGTCTCAAGAAGACAAATACCGCGTGGTTCCACTCAAGGGACATCTCTAGAGCTGTCCAAGTCATCAGTGTCATAGAGGCCAAACGTAAGAGGGGGGTTACCAAGGACGGGGGAGGGGGAGGGGCGAGAATGGGGAGCTGCTGTTTGGTGGGGGCAGCTTCAGCTGCAGAAGATGGGGACAGTGATGGAGGTGACGGTGGTGACGGCTGCAGGGCGGTGTGAAAGCACCTAACACCACTGAGCTGTGCATCGAAACCAGTTAAAAATGGTGAATTTCACTGTGTCTCTTTTGCTGTGGTAAAACTATCCAAAAAAGGAAAAGGAAAAGAAGGCCAGGCCTGACGAGCAGAACCGTGGTGGCCGCGCCAGGCTCCCCGCAGCCCGGTGCTCCCGAGGCCTCTGCACCCGCAGTGATGGGGGGGGGGGGCGCGGAGGTCCGCCCAGCGGCCTTGGACGAGCCTCGATTCCCTGCTGTCCACCTCCCGCACCTGTGCGGAGAACCAAGGGTGCCCTGTTGGGGGCGTCGCCAGTGTGCGCAAGTGTGGAGAGGTGCGCACCCAGGCGAGCCGCCGCCGTCACACGTCACAGGACAGCCTGACAGGCCTGCCCGACGCACCGCCACCTGCGGCGGCCGAGGGAGCCCCGCAGGTGACTCCGCCCACCAGCAGCGCCACGGAGCCGCCCGCGAGGGAGCCGGCTGAGAGGTGCCCACCAGGGCTTGCTTACCACGATAGCCTGCTTTAAATGTTTACATTGATAAGTGTTGGAAGCCCAGATCATTGATTCCCGATGATAATAACAGCGCTACCAAAAGAAAATTGCAGAATTTACTTTCTAAAGTACAAACTCACAGGGCCGTGCTGGCGATGTGTCCGCTACCGGGACACACGTTAGAAGCAAGTGGCGTCCTTTGTTATTCAAGGCTGTCAGGGTCTCGCTGTGACTTTAACGTCATCTGAAGATGAGACCAAACGCTTAAATTTAGGGCCTCGAGGTCACAATGAAAGAACTCCCTTCCCGGTGCACACCCAGACACACACGTTCATACACACCCATCCCAGTCATTCATACACAATGACACAATCACACACACAGACACACATGCTTACACACGGTCACAGGAACACACACTCAGTTACATGTTCACAGTCATATCCATCCACACAGTCATATTTACACACACACACACACACACACACACCCCTCTGTTGTGAGGGGCCACCGAGACCCCATCCCACTGCACCTGGAGGACCTGCACCTGCGGTGGGTCCCAGAGCGTTGGCCCTGCCCACTCCTCAGATCTGGGCCGACGTCAGCATCTCCTGCTTGTGAAACATCGTCAATAGTTCCCTTTAACTCCCTCCTGGGGCAGCCTTCCCAGCTCAAGGACGCACACCTGTGCGCCCCACCCGACCTGCCCGCTCACGCTGTCAGATGACAAGCGGCCCGGCAGTCAGGATGGGAGGGAGGGAGGGAGAGAGGTAAAATAGAGAAACAACTTGCCTAAAAGCAAAAACAAACAAACAAAAAACCTAGAATGACCAAATATCCATCAAAAGTGAAATAGGTAAATGCATTGCTATTTACTGTTCATGCAAGAATTCCAAACAACGGGAAAAAGAAGGGACTACTGCTATATTCAGTGACATGCAGAAAACTCATCGGTATACTGTCAGGGTTGAGGACCTGCTAACGGACTCGGAGTTTTTCTGATGCGGAACATCGCGCCGCAGAGGAGAACACCGAAGAGAACCCCAGCGGGCCCCGGTGCACGGTGCCCTGCACACCTGGGACGCACGACAGAGCAAGCGCCGCGCAGGGGCCGCCCTGAGCCTCACGGACAGACGCTGGGGCTGGGGCTGCAGAGGAGGCCGGGCGGGATGCGAGAGAAAGAGTCTCCCCAAGAGGGAAACCAGGGGTCGCCTCAAGGTCATCACGTGACTACCATAAACTAGAACCCCCTAAACTAGAACTCCGGGGAGCGAAGGGCACCTTAGTTGTGAGAAGGCCAGGAAGACTCACCTAAGCGGGCCTGTCTTCAGCGAACAGATGGAACCGCCCCGCGAGGCTTCTGGGTGCAGGCCGGGCCTAAGCTGTCCCCCCGCACACGCTGCCTCCGCCGGCCGCGGGGCTCTCCTCCCGCCTGCCCCTGCTGAGGGGCCTCTCCTGCGCTCGGTCTTCCCCGCGACCCCATGAACATGCATCATGCGGTCTCTGTTTTCCGCAGCCTGCCGATCGGCCAGGGATTCTAACCTGAACAAAACCCTAGCACATACTTAGCCAAATCGGCTTCTGTGAACCTTTTTAGAGAGTGGTGATGATTCTTTCAGTGTATTCAAAAAAAACGATGTATTGTGCACGTTAAGAGAGTAAGTGTCACAGTGTGTGAACTGTATCTCAATAAATCTGTTATTAAAAAAGTAAAAACAAAAAAACACGGGTCAAGCCTAGAACACCAGCCCGAACCTTCCAAGCGGCTTCCGTGTGGAACGCTCCCGAAATCTCCACCTGAGGACAGGTGGCCGGCCGGTCCCGGGATTCCCCCGCCGGAGGCCGGCCCTAGACGTCCTACGCCCCCTCGAGTGGCCACCATTCTGCGTAGCGAGGGGTGTGAGGCCGCTGTTCACAGTCATTAGAGTGTGTTCATCAGAAGTATCCAGAGGAGCTCTGAAAAGGCAGGCTGCTTGGCTCCGCCCCCAGAGCTTCCGAGCTGTAAGCCTGGGCCGGGCCGGAGCGAGGCTACCAAGTTCCCAAGGGACGCTGACACTACCGTGCGGCCGCCACTCGTGGAGAACAGCTGAGCTCAGCCTCCTCGGATCAAAACCCAGGGGAAAGAAGAGGGTCATTTATAATCTTCCACCAGGTGTCTATTTGCCTTATAGTTGCAAAACTAAGAGCAGCTCCAGTGCCCCTTCTCTGTACTGAAGCATCCCGAAGGTACCAAAATCAGCATCCTTAAGTTGTCATTTTCAAACTGACTCCGCAGAGGAAGGAAAACATATGGGGTCCGGCACAAATAACACCCCTTTTGCATTACAAAATCATAATATGTAATCCTGGAGCATAACAATATCACAGGCAAGCGCAGTATGTGACATCCTGGGTGACATGTTCAAGTTAAACCTCTAAATTATGACACCCTACCGACCCCAGTCGAGCAGGCGTTACTTCTTCCAGACCCTGTATTTCAGGTGAAGAAGGAGAACGTCAACCTGCAGCGGGAGCCACTGAAACACGTGGGAGGAGGTGTGGAGGTTGGTGACCCAGGGCGCAGGTGAGAGGAAGGCAGTGAACAGCTCACACTCTGAGCGCGAGCTTCCGTTGACCGGTGTTTCAGTGGAACACACCTGAGAGCAAGACTCCGCCTGCGGGACACTCCATCTACCGGCGCACGGCGGGGAGTTAGGAAAGGAGGGAGGGGGAGTTCGGGCGCAGCCGCAGGCAGGACAGTGCTGGGACCGCAGCTTCCCCAGAGGCCGGAGGAGAACCGCGCCTGGAACGGGGGCCTTGGACTTTTAGAGGGAGATGGGGCAGGTAATTTGGGAACTGGCGGGAGTTTGAAAGAATATTTGCTCCTCCCTTTCCGCTAGGAATATATTTTATATATGTTCAGTAAAATGCCATACGAATAAAACATGAAAATAAAAGCTTTTCTTTAAAAAAAAAAAAAAAGAAGGAAATGCGTTTTTCTACTTTCTACTTCACTTGATCAACTAATGGTCCATGGCAGGAACTAGAAAAACCACGGGTCTAGGTTAACCTATCATGAAAAGGCATACGACAATGACAAATGCTGAAGTCCCGTGAACGGTATCTTTGTCCTGGTCCAATATAAGGCCAATTGAAGGGTCCTGGCGGTACTGGTCGGCTCTCTCCTTCAGAGAAGCAGGAACAAAGGGATGTGCAGAGATATACTTCACGGGAGACCTGGTACAGGAATTGGCCCAGACGCTTACGTAGCCTAAGTCCCATGACTTAGCCGCAAGCCGCAGAGCCAGCGCAGCTGGCGCTGTGATTCAGTCTGAATCCACAAGCCTGGGGACTGAGCGGGTGACGGTGGAAGTCCCTGTCCGCCCCTGAAAACCTGAGCACCAGAAGCACCCATGTCCGGGGACGGCGAAGACGAGGGGTCTCAGGTCAGGCAGAGACACAGCTTGCTCTTCCTCCGCCCCTTTTGTTCCATTCAGGCCCTCGACAGACTGGGCGGAGCCCACCTGCGCGGGCGGGGTGATCTCCGTGACTCAGTCTACCCATTCAAGTGCTGCTCTCTTCTGAGACACTGTCAGAGACACGCTCAGAAATCGTGTGTTAGCAGCCACCAGGGCACCTCTTAGCCCTGTCAGGTGGACGCATAAAATGAACCAGCGGCGCCAGCAAAGGCATCTGCCACGGCCTTGGGCTTTAAAAAACAAAAACAAAAACGAAAAAAACCCACCTCAGATTTAACTGCTTTATTTTGGCTTTGAATGCTGATCACCCGCCGTGACATCGTCATAAACATTTGGATTTCTGTTCTGCCTCCCACAATAATCAGTCCATTAAAAACATGCAAATACAGTTCATAGCGCACTATTCCGGTTCCAGGTACCATGGACTCTGCTTTGTTTTGTTTCCCAAATTTTAGCTCTGGACTTCCGAACGGAAGGCGCTCATCCCTGGGGCCCCGGTCCTTCGCTCCTCCCACTGCAGGCCCCGGGGCCTCGCGGCCGCCCGGAAGAACGACAGGGTCGGAATGCTGGAACCCTGGAGGCCTGGTTCAGAAATAATCCGTGCGATTTCTCATTGCGAGGTGCCAGGCCGTTGCTCTTCTCTCTGGGAGTCTCTGCTTCCCTCGAACATAAAATCCGAGTCACTCTGCCACCGCTCATAAAACACTGTGCACTGTGTGAACACGAACTGATTTCTTCCCCTACCGAGGCGAGATGGCGGTATCGGGCACCACGTGGCAACTCTGCACCGCGCCCCGACCCGTCGCCCCATCCTTCCCAGGCGCCGCTTTCCCAAGGAGGGAACCCTGCTCTGAAGTCTCTCCCCGTTGTGCCTCCCCCTTCCCTCCTATGCCCAGGGCTAGCAGAAGGGACCCGGGCTTTCCCCGGAGAGCACAGCCGCCAAGAGGACGGACACCGGAAAGACAGGAAGGGAAGGGGCGGGGCTGGCAGAAGAGAATTTTCTGCGTAGTAAGTAGAAATCATGAGACTTCCTCTTTTTTATTCTTTAATTTTTTTATTGTCATGCTATTAGAGTTGTCCCAATTTTTCCCCCTTTGCCCTCCTCTGCTCATCCCACCTCCTGTGCTCACAGTTCCTACACTGTTGTCCATGTTCATGGGTTGTTCTACATGTTCTTAGACTAGACCCTTCCCCTTCTTTCCACCGTTATCCCCACCTCCTCCTCGAAACAGCTTGATTGAAACCTCTCTTCCTCTAGCTCTTCACGGTATTTGATGTCTTACACGTGTTTGTTTATTCATCTAACCCTTCCCTCCAAACTGGAAACCACCCAAGGGTAGGGCCTGTGTTCTCTTTACTGTAGGAGCCTCGCACCCGGGACTGACCCCGATTCTCCGGATGCGCCCGATACCGACAGCCGTTAACTGCGCATTGACAGTCACACGGTGCTTCATTCAGGCCTGGGGTTTCCAGTGTTGCATAGGGATTTCCTGTCTGAGTCCGTGCTCATCTTAGTGAAGAGCAGCAAGTAGCCAGCTGATCACAGAGAAGGACAAACAGCCCCGCCCCCTGTGAAAGCATCCAAGGACACCCGGCCCACGGGGCCTTCTCAACAGAGACCTGGGCTCGCAGACTAAAAATAAAGCCAGCGCTGAGGTCCCTCTGTCCCCACAGCTTCACACATGTGCTCTGATGTGAAACAGATGGACTTGCTTCCAGCACAATACTCCTGACAGCTAAAACATAAGACAAATATTGTTTCTGATACTTTAGAATACCCAAGGCCCACGACTCGAGAAAACAATGGGGAAATGTCATCATCTCCTGTTTAACTCCTCCAAAGGGTTTCTAAAATAAAATTACTGATGCTGTTTAGCTTGGTTCACATAAATATTTTAAAGGGAATGAGCTAGACTACTTTGCCTGCTTCAGGACTATAATAGATATGATGTAAAAAGACTCCAAGTCCCTCGAAATAGATCAATAATATGGTGATCTATATTAGACACTGTTTTAGTTCACAGAACACTCATGGATAGGCCTCGTCTTCCTTGCAGTCATTCTGGGAGACACAGTGTTTTATTTCCATTTACGATGGAGGAAACAGAAGGGCAGAGAAGTGAGGTGCTTTTTCCAAAGTCCTCGCCCCAAGGTTAGTGCTTCCACAGCCCGAGCTGTATTATTTTTAAATCATGCAGCTTCACTACTGATCTTTGGGCCTAGACTGTTCTGATTTCCCTTTGTTCTATCTTGAAGCCTGTGGAAAATATTGCTAATGAGGTACTTTCCTGTAGCAGAGTTAGCATGTGATGGCAATTTCCACCTTGACTGAGAACGGTAGGAATAATAACAAAGGAAGAAACACAGAGAACATCTGCTGAGGAGAGCAGAGGCTATGGCGAGGCTACCATGGAAAATTCTGGGGACAAGGGCTTCCCTTCAAAGGTACACAGCACTTTATGCAGACCTCCCTTAACCCATTTTCCTCAGTCATCAGAAGATGGCAGAGATCTAGAATGCAGGACTGCAGTAAGCAATTTCGGATGAGCAAATGGTGAAAATGACCTCAGAGTTCGCAAGCGCAGCTGCGATGTATAGACAACCAAGAAATGGATGGTGCGGCGTTAGGTAAGGATGGCTGAGCCAGATAACGTCTACAAGTGGTGACCTTCCACTGCCCTCGTGTCTTTACAAAAGCAGCAGATGCCTTATAACTACCACGACGGATTCATGCCACTCTCCTCTATGTGGGCAGCTTTCAAAGGCTTTGCTATGGCTGCAATAAGTGCCTAAGCAGCTACATTGCGCTGCTTTAATTACATGCTCTCAATTATGATTTAAATCCCGCATGCTTCATGCCAATTGTCATTACTGTCAGCTTTAGTGACATTTCAACGTACAGAATTTCAAATATCAAATATGCATTCCATATTTCCCTCCCTAAAAAAAAATAACCAAGCCGTGCCAATTATTGGGCTTCAAGATTCACTTATTTGAATAAAAAAAAAGTAGTAATGAGCTATTTTTTTTAAACCCTCTAAAGTCATGTTTGGAATAATTGGGGAGATTTTCATTATGAACTGGGTGTTAGATGACATAAGATGTTATTTTTGTTAGGTGTGGTAATGATATTGTGACTTGTAGGCAAGTCTTTACTTCAAGTAAATGCCGATTGAAGTACTTATAGGTAAAGTATGATACCTGAAACTTATTTGTTAATGGGTCCAGTTAAAAATATACATAGACACGGAGAAAAAGTTATAGATTGTGGCACTGCGTGGCAGCTACAGGGGCGCGCCGCCACGGGGGAGCGCCGCAGAGAGCGAAGCGTTCCCTGAAACCGGAGGGAAACCGGCTGGGGCCCGCCGAGGTGGGAGCAGGGCTCTGAAACCCACAGAGCCGCGTCCCGGGGTTGTCACGGACGAAGGGGAATACACACAAAATGCTGCAAACACTTCTCTGTTTGCCGGGAGGGCACTTCCCTCCCACTGGAGAAGGCCGTGGCGCATCCGCCTAGTGGGGAAGGTCCTGCTGCCCTTTGTTCCAAGGCTTTTATTGAAAAACTTATCAGTGGGCTAGGCAACAGGAATGCATATATATACACGTTTATATTAGCATGTTAAGTTTCACAGAAAATAGATACCTTTAAGAAAACAAGTGGCAGTTTACTGATTTACACAGGTCCAAGAGAAGACTAGTCTAAACAAAAGAGAATGAAAAGGGCAAGCGCCTTAATGATAAAGGGCAAAGGGTGTAAATAATGTGAAGGTCCTTCTCGGCATCAGCTGGCCAGAGATCTGAGGGAGGAACAGAGCCCACTCTAAAGAATTTACTTTTAGGCCTGATTACCCTGGCAACCGCCAGATCTGATGTAGGGCTGTTTTCCCTGCACTGTTAGCCAGACAGGGGGAGGGAACCACCAAGGGATAAGGAGACTGCTTTTCAGCTGTGATGAGGACTCTGGCCATGTCCAAGCCGAGCTGAGAGGTGTGGGCGCCTATTTGCCCCTTCTCCGTGTCCCCAATTTCTTATCTGCTGCCCCTGCTGGCCAAGGCCAGTCTTAGGTTGCCCCTCCCCTGAGGGGTCTTACCCATCATTGACCATTGACCCTCACAAGGCAAAGCAGAGGAGCAGGGGCTAGTGCTAATTATATCAATTCTGAATTTTTCTGCAGATATGAATAATAAAGTGTTAGGGGGGAAAAAATCATTCTACATCCTTGCCAAAGACAGAGGCACGGTGTTGCAGAAAGAATAAAACAAAGTTCCTGCCTTCCTAGTCCAGTGGTCTAAATAGAGTTATATAAACATATGCGTAATCATTGTAATTCATAATGACTATAGTACTAGTAATTAGGTAGCAAGACACGTAAGGACACAGAAGAGAAGGAAAATAATTATGTCTGCTGAGGTCCAGCAAGTGTCTCCACAGTGACTGAGGCACACACAGGGCTCCAGCGAGACGTGGGCGGGGGGACGCCGCTGGCCAGCTGAGCGGTGGGCATCGCCGCTGCAGGAGCACAGAGCGCGCCTGCAAGGGTGGCGACCAGCACCGTCGGGGAGACCGGGCCGCCGAGGGCGGGGCGGAAGGAGCAGAAGAGGAGCCTGGAAAGCCACACGAAGGCTGGTGACCCGATGAGCAGGACAGTGCATCCCGCTGAGGTTTCAGCACTCGCCTGGAAGCGTGTGAATTCTCGGGCCATTAGGTAGACTTGCTGTGGCCATCATTTCACAACGCCCATGTCTGCAAATACCGAGTCAGTTGCGGTATGCCTGAAATTAATGTAATATGTCAATTATAGCTCAAAAAACTTGGCAAGGCCGTGGCTGGCATGGCTCAGTTGGTTGGAGCATTATCTGCAACCAAATCGTTGTGGGTTCACTTCCCAGTCAGGCCACATGCCTAGGTTACATGTTCGAACCCTGGCCCAGGCACGTCCTGGAGAGAAGCAATTGGTGCTTCTCTCTCACACCATGTTTCACACCATGAAAACGCCATGTTTCTCTCTCCCTTCTCCTCTCCTTTTCTCTCCCTCTAAAAGCAATGGGAAAAAAATGTCCTCAGGTGAGAATTAAAAACAAAAAAATGTTAAGAAAGGAGATGGCATGATCATCGATCTGTGACTTTCCAACTGAGGGTTATTCATACGCCCGGGTCAGAGTGACTCCTTGGTCACTGTCATAAAGACGTGACCTTCATATTTCCCAACAATCTGAAGGAAATCATGGCTGATTATTCTAATCAAATGAGCCAGCTCTAACCGTGAGCCCAGAGAAAGTGTGTCATATTCATACCAACATAGATTAAATAGTGAAAGCGGTTAACGATAGGAATTAATATAGGAAGGTATATATCAGTTAAGAAATGTTGGCATGCAAATATGCGGATTAAAAGATAAACCAAAGAAAAAATAATTGAAGGAAGATTGTTAATATTAGAAGATTATTAACTGGCAAAAACTTTTCTCTTGTGCATTAACCTACCCACAGATACTCAAAAATTTTTTTTTATCAAAGATAATTATTTATTCACTTGAAACTTATGAAATAACAATTATCCTAACTTGCTAGAACCCACTTGATTCTGGGTACTAATGGCAAATGAAGACAGGCCTCAGTGAAGGATTATGTAGGGTAGAAAGAAACTATATTTCAATATGCAATTTGCATTCTTTAAACTCCATGTTAAGGACACTATACCTGTCCTGCTGTCTGATTTTGCTTAAGCCTATATTTACTTTCCAAAATGTGGTCAGTAAATGAGTAGTTTGGTTGCATCCCCAAACTCAATTTTCTGAATTTCTTATTTCAACTTTTCCTTCACACATTTTATGTACCAAGTGCTGTAAAAAAAGTACAGTTTTTTTATTTTTATTTTTATCAGATGCACTTTATCTTCCTAACAGCATGAGATGTTCTAGCTTCCTTTTCAGACTTCAACCTTTGTCTATCTTTAATGTAACACTATTCAGTTGTTTCCTCTGATTTGCAGGAATGAGGAATGAATGGCTTCTAGTCATGTGGCTAGGATCCAGTATTGGAGGAAAATAATAATTTAAATCCAAAGGTCAACTTAGTAGATAGCTTTGGGAAATTTTAGAAATCAAGCAAATATTCTTAAATGTAGTTCCTTAAGACGTTGTTGGAAGAACATTCCAAAATGGATAGGAGACAAGAAAACTTTACAGTGAGTAGCATTAAAATCCTTAGCAAGCACTTTTACACTAGATCCTTGTGAGGAAGTACAGAACATCTGCTAGGCTTTTTTCTCACTTGAATTCCAGGGCTACCAACAAGAGATTAAAAATGTCTTCAGTTGTGCTGGAAGCCTAGATTCATTATTCAGACTCTAGGTTCTTCCTACTCCAGCCTTCAGTTGTGCTCCTAGAGGAAAACGATGTCACGTTTTCAGAGAAGAAACAGAGAGGTCTGTTAAAAAAAAGGAAGTGGAGTGCAAGATACAAATATCAAGACTATTAGTTTTATTTTTAATCAAGAAGCATCTGGGATAATTCTCCTAACCTTTTCCATTGAGTTGGTGGCCTAAGAAATTTACTACAGCTCTCGGGGAGCCATGGGACATAACCCAAAGGTGCCTGCTGTAATTCGAAATATTTACAGTGCTAGTAAAACCTCTAAAAATGCTTGAAAATTTTGTAGTCTACTCCTTAACGTATCAAAGTTTCTTTTACTGTAAAAGTGGTTTCAGCTACCTACAAGTTAAATGAACTCTTCCCATAAATCTCTTACAGGTCGCCACTCTTATTTCTAGCTTGGTGCACCTGAGCACACTCAGCCTGAGAGGCGTGGCCCGCTCCCAGGGCACGGTCTCTGTGCAAAGACCGCAAGCCGCAGGGTTACAAGGAGGGCCTGGGGCTCTGGAGACGGAGGACTGCCTGCTCTTTAGTTAGTGAATGCTCTCGCTGCGTGTTTAGATGATCCCTATTACCTGGGGAAATGGGTAGTTCAGGCACTACTAGTCATGCCTTTACATAAGAGAAGAAAGAGAACTTGTACTCTGTTAAAGTAAGAAACGCTTCGAGGAAATACATGATGTTCTCAGCTACACCACCCTCATCTGTAGATCCACAGCAGTGGAACCTAACACTGAACGCCACGACCGTGCCACATAAAACTGTGAGACATTAGGCCCCGGGGCAGACAGACGGCACGAGGTAGGCAGCTGTGACCGGAAATCAGGACCAGACCTCCGAGCGGGGAGGGGAGGCGTGGCCTCCCCGCGAGGCAAAGGCCCTCTGACCCAAACACCTGAGATGAGGGACGGCACCAGGCACGTGGAGAAGAGCCCCGGGGCCCTCGTCACCCGTCAGGTCTCTCTTGAGCCCCAGTCTTGTTGTTTTTTTTTTTTTTTTTACTCTGCGTATATATCCCATAGGCTCTTCCTAAAGTGACAAAAATTTTCACATTCTTAACTTTATTGAGTGAACCTTTAGTAGACTGTGTCTCTCTTATTCCCATTGCCTTAATCATAGCAGGTCCTCACTAAACATCATTTACGAGGTTCAGTAAGAATCACTTTCCTACCAGACGTCAGTGGCAAACAGTAATAACATAAGCGATAATAATATTGGGCTTCACACCCACCCCCCTCTTCCTCTCCTATCATTATGCGTTTCCTCTATGTATGGGAAGTTTATGCATGCTTGCATCAACTTTTACAATTTTTTATTAATGGCTTCCTTTCTGGGCAGGAAGAAACCAGGTCTGTATTTCTTTTCTCAGATTCATTTCTGTTTGTCTGGAGAAGCCACCAGTCACGAACCCTAGCAAGCGCGCGGCCCTCCGCCGCTATGAGAGCCCCCGGAGGGCCCATCGTTCACAGTGACAGCATCGTGTCGGTGGGAGCTATTAAACAAATGGCATGACGCCAGGCAGAGTGGCTTAAAACCAGGATGCAATTCAGCCAGCCTAGTTGCAATGAGTTGGAAAGGTACATGGATAAAAGAAAGGTCTCATTCACTGGAGCTCCTCCTAAGCACAAAGTTGCAAATTTAAAAAAGAAAGAGGAAAACAGCCCATAAGAAATGCCAGGTCCTCTTCCATAAATTATGACTTGGTTATTTCCCCCAACTATGAACACAGGTTGCAAATATTAATCAGCTTCAACCTCTATTTATCATGCAGGACAGATGAAAAACCCAGATGTAAACTGTCTCAGTCATGACTTTATAGTCATGATTCAGGTCATTTCTAGAGCTGCCATGTGCTGGTACGAGATTCAGACCACATGTAAACTGGACAGTAGACAGTAGAATGATGTCATTGGTTAAGGCAGCCGAGACAGGTCGTCTGCTGGCTGCACCTGAATTCCCATATCATCTCCAATCTGTCAGATAAAATTAATGATTCACTCCAAATAACAAATGACTCTTGTTTGGGGCGACAACACAAGTTCCTCTGCAAGGGCACTACATGTGAACACCACCTATTTTACTAACCTCTCCCTGAGATCACCACGAGAAGAGGGAAGTTACACATTTGAATCTACATTGAGTCCAACCACTGCAGCACTGGGAAAACAAGAGAATAGGGACCTTTGTGGGACATCTGCAATTGTGTCAACAATAAAAATAAATACAACAAAACAAAATAAAATCTGGCACGTTCAAGTCCCTTATTTTTTTTTAAAGCAATGAATAAATGATGTAAGAAAAGAAATTTGATTCTCAGGTCTTTGGTTTAGAGATCAGACACATAAAATGAAATCTGATCCCTAAAATGTTATAGTAATAGAATTTCCTATAGGAGTGAAAATTCATTTCCACAAGAGTCAAGGGATTTGAGGACTATACCATCCGGGTGGCACACGGATCCCGCTCGGGCATCCGCCACCTACCTCAGCTCTGTGCTGAAACAGAATGAGAGCAGGGTACCCCAAGTTTTCCAGGCACACATCTTTGATGTTTTCTGGAGCAAATGGACAGAGTGACTTGGTAAACTATGAGTTTCTCATCATGAGGAATTCACCATCGCTCAGCAGAGATTTGAGGTACAGACACAAGTCGTAAGATCCTCTCCCACTCCCACCTTTGAGCCTCTGCCGCCATCCTGTACCTCCACATCTCACACATGGCTCTTGTAGTGATTTCCTTAGTAACAGTCTTCCTGTGCGAGCCATGAGGTCAGAAACAGGCTCAGAGACTAGTGTGACTTACCTCGCAGATAAGATGCTCCAAAAAATATTGTTCATTAACCCACTGACAAGTCTCATAAACCTAAAAAAGGGTGCTTATGGAGTGAAATTCAGAGCTAGCACAACTACTTTAATATAATTATTTCAGGCAGAAGAGATAGGATAGTAGAAGGAAGCTTTGAATACCAGGAATGAAAAGCAATAGAAATGATTAACATCTGGATAAATATAACAGAACATTCTTCTTTTGTGTTCTTTAGTATTTATTTGTTGGTTAAAAGGAAAAATTACATTTTTGGATGGAGTTTTCCATATATGTATATACAAAATATAAGACAACTGCAACATGAAGGGGCAGGATAAAAAAACTTGTATAGCGATTATACTTCTGCCTTACACTTGGGATGGTAAACTTTTCATCCCTATTACATTGTAAAAGCTTAAGTATATATTTTAAACCCTAAAGCACCAGTAAAATACACACACACACACACACACACACACACACACACCTGTGCAAAGCAATATAGTAAAACAAATAGGTAAAAGGAAAAAAATAAAAAGTGTTCAAATATCCCTAAAGAAGACAAAAAAGGGGAGACATAGAAACTAGGAAGGAAAGGAACTATCACAGTACAAGTAATAAAATAAGGCCACTGCAGCTTCAAGCAGTAAGGCCTTGCTTAAGGCTGGAAGGGGGGGCTCCCCAAGAAAGCCGTGTCTGCCTTCATTACCAAGAAGCCAAAGCCTTTCCTGCAGACCACCTGCTTCCAGCAGATTTCTCTTTACGTTTCATCATGCAGGACTGGGTCACTTACCTCTGTATCATGACTGTGTATCCTATTACTAATGAGGACGCAGGGATCACCTGAAGTCAATAAATCACAATTAATCCCCAGGAGCCGAGTAGAGGCTTACTGCCCTGGAATTAAGCAAACCACACGAGAAACTATCTGCTTCAGCTATTTTAGAATACGAGCTACAATCTTCTTACTTGTTATTTCCATTTCATATGTGAAATTGTTTTAAAGACTACTTCACTTCAAAAGTATATTCATTTTTTTCTAGTTAAACAATCATTTCAAATCTTTATCACAAGTTTTCTAATATATCCAGCCTAGGTCATTGGAAATTTATTTTGGATAAGTTAAATTTATTTTACAAAAAAAGACTTTTTAAAAGATTGTATTTATTTGTTGTTAGGAGTGGGGCAAGGAGGGAGAAAGAGAGGGATAGAAACGTTCGTGTGTGAGAGAAACATCAGTCCTTTGGGGCTGGTTGCCTCTCGCTCACCTCCAACCAGGGACCTGGCCTGCAACCCGGGCATGTGCCCTGACCAGGAATCAAACCAGCGACCCTTCAATTTGCAGGACGACACCCAACTCACTGAGCCACACCAAACAGCACTCACATCAAAGATTTTTTTTAAATTATATGAAAAACAGTGTGTTTGAATGTACATGCAGACGACTGCTGCTCTGAGGAAAGTAAACTGATACAAATATCTGACAGAAACATTAACAGCCAATGTTTTCATCCTACATTCAAATCTTTCAAAAAAATTTTCTTCCAATATAGTTTCCCAACCAACTTAAGAAAGAGTATTTTCTTCAAAAAATGCTTAAATGTCCATTTCGTTTGCTTAAGGGCTGCATGACGACAGTATTGTCAAAGGAAGTGGATCTGGAGAAAGACAGTAAAGCTGTGAGAACATCTTCAGGCCTTGATGGTGTCAAAGAACAGTATGGAGTGAGTGAATCAGCATTTAAAAAGCTCAGACGGAAATTCAAGGGCAAATTCACACTCTTCCCGTAGATCCACTTCTACAAATGGGCTTTCTAACCAGTTCAGTTTTGTTGTTGTTGTTTTCAATACTGAGCTCTCCTGAGCAGCACACAGATAAAGGGAATCTAAACTGCTAACCTACACTCTGTACCAGCCGTACGTAAAAGACAGGTACAGTGTGTAACGCATGTTAGTTACTTTCAAATATGAAGCAGCTGCTCTGAGCAACTGTTACTGACTCACCGGCTCCTTTTTTGGGAGATGACAAGTTTCATTAAGGATGGCAGCCTACAAAGGTAAAAAATGAGCTTGTGAAATTTTACTCATTATACCGGGGCATCCAACCTTCGGCCTGCAGGCTGCACGTGGCCCAGCACAAAATCGTAAATTCACTTAAAATCTCTTTTTTTTGCTCATTAGTTTTTGTTAGTGTTTGTGTATTTAATGTGTGGCCCAAGACAACTCTTCTTCTCCCAGTGTGGCCCAGATGTAGGACAGGAAGAAGGTAAAAAATTAAAATCCCCTCCGCCCCCCTCCCCGCCCAATTTCTGGCATTTGGCCGAGGTGTTCGGTCAGGGGGACAAGGATGTTCGCTGTGCGCGTGGGCCCAAAGAGAGGCGGCAGTGCTGACAGACGTGTCCAAGGGGTAGGTTTATCCGCCTGCCGTCACTGCAGGGAACATAACCCAATGCCGCAGGTTAGGTTGTGTTCTCAAAATATATTTGGTAAAGCTATCAAATTATTCACCTGTTTCTGTGATTTATAAGTCCCATAGTTTACTTGAATGTGAAATACACTGAATTCTAAGGTAAATTGTAAAATTCTAGCACCTCCCTCCCCTCTTGGAAGATGAATTTAAGCACTGCTTCATCAAGAAAACAGCATCTATCATATAAACTCTGACAAATTGATTACTTTGTATTTTTACCTGCACCTCTTTTCACTAAACTTTACCTTTGAGGGACAAGCCTTCACTGAAATTTTATTTAGTGCTATACATAACCAATACCAGTCTCTCTGCTGGACCTCTTCTTTTAACTTGCACCACTCAGATATTGTACTTTCAAAGCATATTTGACATTATTACCACTTTCCTTTTACTTCATTTACTCCCAACAGTCAGGAAGGAATGATGAACATTCTGTGATTCGGCCTTAAGAGCATATACTTTCCTCTGACTGCACTATGCATCATATACTATGCTGTCTGCTGTTCAGCACGCATGTGGCACACATACGCACACACGCATCGCTCATGTCCCTGTCCAATACAGGCCAGCTCTACCCTCTGTAGTCATTTGAAGACAAGGCTCTGTCTCGTGAAATTACCATGGAGGAGAAAGAGATTAATATTGTGCTTTTACAATAATTTCCTCACTTTACGCATTAAGTATGCAACATTCAATGCAGAGAGATAGGGAACTAGCTCCATGGGATACAGGATAAAGGAACGAGGCACCAGAGACCAACTAGTCATGATAACGAGGTATAAGGTTCATGTCCTTTGGAAAAGCATATCCAAACCTCCAAATCTACTAACTCCCGAGTTCAAGCCCAGCTATGCTACTTACTAGGCATATGACATGGAGCGAATTAGTTATCGTATCTGTGATCCAATGTATTTAGCTGTAATGTCAGTATATTAAGAGCACCTCACAGGATTATCCAATGAATTGTAATACAATACATTATTACCCATAGTCTAAACAACACTGGTCACAGAGAAAGCCATCTCTAAATGTCAGACTTTGTGTTTATTTTGGTCTTTTCCCTATATTATAAATTCCTTGACACTATAATGCCTTTAGCAGTACCTGACAAATAGCATTTTTGCTGAATAAATGCATGTCAAAGTATAAATGATATATATATTCACAATCTCACGTAATACACATATATAACCACATGTAATGCTTATGTGAATGAGGTACCCATGAGGTAAGTATTTTTATCTCTTTTAGTAGATGAGGAAAGGTGGTTAAGAGAGATTATATAATCTGCCCGAAGTCGTACAATAAGTCAGAGTTCAAATCCAGGCCTGTCTTTCCGCGGTGTCGGTCCTATCCCCTTGCTGGGCCCTGGCCAGGAGGCGGTGAGCCAGCTTACTCGTGCCGCTGTAACAGTGCTGATCACGTAACTACGATTATTTTGTTGTGTATATCTTCTCCAGTTCTGTGAATTACTCAATTAGCCAGCAGCATGCTCTATTAATTAATTAACTGCAAATGTTAGCCACATGGATCAAAATGTGATGTGGGTAGAGAACAAAGTGAGTTAGAAGCCACAGCCAACTAATTGTAAAACAATTGGCCATGTAAGGGAGGAGTCGTGGCTGATTCATTTCCGGCTTAGCCACTAACTAAGACACAGAGCACCGAAGAAGCAAACGTTTGGGGAGAAAGATGTCCAGGTGGGATGTCAAGGAAGCGGTAGGACACACGGACTCGGGGCTCAGAAGGAGAGGTCTGCCGGGCTGGGAGCAGGGTTCATCGCTGCAGACAGAGGGAAGATGTGGGAGAGAAGGAGATCACGCGGAGGTTTCCACGTGACTTATTTCCCGACAGTAGGTCAAGTTCACGTGGCATGGAAGCCCACTGAACCAATAGTAATCTAACATCTCTCCTTCTTCCCCGTGTATCGCATAGTTCTCGCGCACTCCTGGGTAGCATTATTGAAGATCCTCCTACTAGCCTTTCCACCTCATCATTCCTTCCGTTGGTTAAGGATGTGAAGAAGTGTTAAACTAATTCAACAGGAGGCCATTGGAGTGCGGTGGCTCTATTGTGTTCGTAGTCTTCACAAGCAAACCAGAATCTAAGTCACGGTCACAGCCAATTCCCTGTAAATACAATTCTAACTAAGAAAACAAAACTTCACAAGCAATCAGCCAACTAGGTTTTCCTCAACAAAGCAGCCGCTTCAGCTGCAGACAATCAAGCAGTTTTCTTACTTTGTTTCCCTATGTTCCCTATAAAGTAAAAGCTTTCCCTCGGGTCCTGTGCAAAGAGCTCCTAACCACTTTTGGTTTGGTGCTTGTTCAAGTTCTTGATAATTTTTTTGTGCCTCAGTTTACCTTTTAACAAAAGGAAAAACATATGTAGAACGCAAATGCAATACGCTGTGTCACATTTGAAAAACTGACCTTGATTATTTTCATCTAAGTAGAAATATGTGCACTTGGAAGAGTTCCTAGCAACTTATACATAAGAACAGCAGCCATAATGTCCCAGTAAATAGGACAAACCAATCTTTAGGACATTATAAAGCGAAGGCTGTTAGGACACTACTGACCACCTTTTCTAAGGGAGAACCAATTTTATTGTCTGTCCCTAATTCCTCCTTCTGGTAACAATGTCCCAGCTTTACTTTAAGAATATCATCTTCCCCTACCGGGTGCACCTGTGGTAAAACTATAACTCAAGAGGGTCCATCCGTCACAGTGCAGTCACTTCGTTCCTTCCGTATGACATATTCTCCTTTCCTCCCTTTCGAGTGAAACGGCCGGCCCAGCACCCTGACCCGCCTGCCTCCCTCTCCCTTGCACAACCTCTCCCTTCACCCTGAAGCCTCAGGACAGTGAAGTCTGATCAGCATCAAATAACCTCACAAACAAAGCCCCTGTCGATCTCAGAGACAGAGTTACGGTCAAACTTGAGATGACATCTAGGCTTCAGCTGTATTTCAACTCCAGGCCCAGAAAAGCAGCAAAACCAGACAACGGGAGGCCAGGGCCGATGTCAGGCCCAGGTGCAGTGACCAGTGACCCTCTCCCCTAGCACCTGCCGCGCATCCGCCGGCACCATCCCACCCACACCGCCCGGCCCCACCCCCACCACCCCCCGCAGGGGAACGAACCGTGGGTCTGAGCGGCTGCGCACGTCTCAGCTGGCGCGGCATACCTGGCGCCTAGGGAGCCCGTGCCTGCGCCCTGGGGCCCTGGGCCCCTGGGCCCCTGGGCCCGGCCTCCGCCCCCCAGCACGGGGACCGCGTGCTCAGCTCCCGCGGGCCCCTGTGCTGGGACGGGTCGCTCCGGCCCTCCTCATTGAGCCCGGGGCCAGATCACTGTCGCAACGGGACTCTGATGGTTGTGGGGTGCAGGAGGGCGGGGGGAGCTCGGAGGAGGACCCAGGCTTGCGGGTAGGTCTTGTGAACCAGTCCCCGAGATGACAGTCTGGGTAGTGTCCCCGAGATGCCTGGTCACCCCTCGTTTGGTGGCACTGTTTTGTACTTTGCTTCTTGCTTGGAGATGGCAGGTGGAGAGGTGGGGACATCAGTTAACGTGGCTGTGGGAAACTGCTTCGACAGGGTCCCCGGGTGGCCAGGTGTGGGCAAGGGCGGGAGCGCCGCCCGTGGAAGCGGGGGCCTTCTTCCAGGTGACGCGGGGCCCCAGGGCACAGGGGCGTCCTACACGCTGCGATTCATTGTCCCAGAGGGATGGGGGGGTCCTGAGGCTCACAGCCGAAGTAGCAGTTATGATCATTGTCCTTGTGATAAATATGTAGTTGTACACATATACTATTACCTTAAATATAAAATAGTCTATCATCAATTTTACATCTATATAAAAATAAACATGGACATAATTATTTCATCATTATTATTCATCACCATCGGAACGAACACCTTTTTTACCATTACCATTATTTTCTGAGGTTTCATAGTCATAGCAGCTGCCCCAGCACCAACAAAACACCCCCAAATAGTTTCTCTGCCTCCCCGAAATCCCCCAGTGGTCGGTTTAGATTTAATTTCATCATCTACCTCGCCATTTTAGACTAATTGTAGGTTGGCTATCATAGCCAATACTTGGGAAAGAGATGCCTGGGCTCAGTTCACCACCTGGGAAAGGCGCTTAGGGGAAGGATCCCCACAGAGGGCAAGGGGGGCAGGCAGCCGCGGGGCCGGAGCTGCAGGCCTGAGTGTGGTCCTCGCGCTGCGGGCTGGGCAGGCACCAGGTGGTAAGTGAAAGGGGGGGATGGGAAGGGCGGTGTCTCTGGGACCAGCAAACACATCCCAGGAGTATAGGGTGGTCAGGTGGAAGTTGAACCACGCTCACCCGGGATGATCCCAGTCCTCTTAGGTGGTTGTGAGCGTGGGTTGTTCCATGAAATCTTATCATGCAGGGCTGGCTTTCTAGAAAATGTCTAAAGTTAGCTTTGGACAGGAGACTTAAAATTCTTCTCTCCTCTTCTTTGTTTTGTTTTGTTTTATCTCCTCTCCTTGCCATTCTCTGCTCTGTGCCTAATATCATTATCTTTCCTTACAAGTAGTCAGATGCATGTCTTGGGGGGAAATACAATAATCTCTAATATTCTATAAACCTTCATCCCATTTCTTCTAGATTTTTAGTTTTAAATGATACTGGAGAATGTATATATACATATTATATAGTATATATATACATACACACACACAGACACACACACACACACACACACACACACAGTGCTTAGAATTTCTTTAAAAAATATACAGAACAGTACCTAGAAAAAATAACAGCTATTGTTAAATTCACTGTCTTGTTTCTAAGAGTATTATGTATACTGGTTATAAAGAGCCAAACAATGCTGAAACTACAAAAGCACTTACAAAATCACCTCTAAACAACCACTGAGAAATTACCATCCTTACCATTACATAAATATCATCCTAATTTTTTGAAATGCATACACTGAGATAGAAAAGTGGAAGTGTGAAGATAGACTGGTAGGTAAATGTATAAGTAGATAGATAGGAGACAGATGCTAGGAATATTATTAAAATGGGATCAGAATAGAGTTTTTCAAATTAAAAACCATCCATTTATTTTGACTTAATTTAATAAGGAAAAAATAAAACTAAAAAATTTGAACTTTGAATATTTCTTCACTACAAGAAATAGTATTTCCTGAAGACTATCATCAAGCTTACGCTGAAGGAAAGCAAAGCTTTAATAGTTTGGAGTTGTTTGAACTATATATTTCTATTTCTATTGACCCCTTGTTTTGAAGGATGAAGATTTTTGCACTTTCACTATTATTCTCATCTTCCTTCCCTCAACTGTGCCTGAGCTCAACTGCGATTTTGAAGCATTTCCATATTTTGATTTATAAATAGTAAAATGGGCGAAAGAGTGATATTTGGAAAATATCCCATCCAAGCTGTTGGTACTGAAAGTGGCTTTACAAAATATATAAGATCCAGACAATTGTATTTGGATAAAGAGACACTGATAAAGGTAAGGTTACAAGTTCAATTCCCTCATGGACCCATTAGCTTCTTTTGCTCCTCATCCAGAAGTTGTATGTAGTTATTCATTCACACACTTATTAAGTGCTTAGCACCAGCCAGGTCTGAGCCACAGCCTAAGGAGGACTCCATGCTTC
Source organism: Pteronotus mesoamericanus (assembly GCF_021234165.1). Lineage (NCBI taxonomy): Eukaryota > Metazoa > Chordata > Mammalia > Chiroptera > Mormoopidae > Pteronotus > Pteronotus mesoamericanus. The sequence goes on from NW_026555123.1 coordinate 1,766,853, forward strand.
ATTAGGGCTAGTGTGTGCGGTCAAAGAGCGTGTTCTGTCTGCCGGACCCCTGCTTCCGTATGACCAAACGAGAAGTACGAGAAAAATCAAAGGAATGGGAGAAAGAGGGGAGAAATGGGCGAAAAGGCATTACCCTTCCGGGAAACTAGCCTATGGGAGAGTGAGTTTTAAATGAAAGCTTACTCATCGCAACAGAACTCTGCTTTCATACATCAATATCCAAATCACAACAATAGAGAATAATAATGAAATGAAGCATGCTGGTTAGGGAATACAAAGGAGGAAAGACAAAATTGGGCTAAAGACTCACAGTCCTTGGGGAAACAGACTTAGGTAGTTATGACAGCGTGTTCCTGTGGCAGAGCACTGTCCGTAACACTTTAGAAATGGCTCTTGGGGGAGTTAAGGGGACAGGGGACAGGGTCTGACAATTATAAATATGTGCTAGTGAAGATCAAATGTTTTATTTCACTTATTTTTTAAAGCAATATCAAAATGTTTATTTTAGAGTCTCAAAACTGAGTTATTGGATGTTCGGTTAGGAGCTACCTCTGGATATTACAGAAAAGATACTTATGTCAATTGTTTGGTTGATCATATTGTGAATTCAGTAGAGATTATTAAAATATAGAATTATATAAAGTGTTTTAAGAGATGCTTAGATTGACACAAATGCTTTATTTTAAAGAATTCAAAGCCATTCAGACAGGCTCTGGTGATGATACATTATGGGAAAATATGTTATGTTTATTCAGCAATTAAAGAACAACTTGTGAAAGTGGAAACTAAGTAGAACCAATACAATGGTCTTCCTGGAGAAAGTGTTTTGCATGTTTTTGGACTATTGGTTGCTTGATAAGTTCTTTTTAAAAAAATAAAGACTAATGCCATCCCACAAACCCTACCCCTCCAAAAAAAAAAAAAAGGAAGAAAAGAAGGAAAACCAACTCTATATAAAAACCAACTCAGTGAGTAGGAAATAACAACTAATAAACACAGTCAAGTCATAGAAAGTTGGAAGAGCTTAGCAATGGGTGATCAGGAGACACGCGTGGTGGACGGTAGCAAAGCCTTCATCGAATCTGAGCTTCCTAGTGAACAGCAGAGAGCCCTGGCCTACTGTGGCCCAAGACCCTTGCCCGTGGCTTGTGAGCCGCTTTTCCTGAGGGCTGTCGGCAGCTGAGGCTCCACTCGCTCTGGCCTGGCTCATGAGAATCTTGCAACGTTGGCTTGACAAGTTGGGTCAGCCTTCATGAAACAAGTATTTCCCTTCTCTTCTTTCTTCCCTTCTGTCCTTCCCTATGCGCTGCCTTCCAACACCTAGCGCATAGGTGTTTCTTTTATTGTGTTTTGTTTTGCTTTTTTCACTGACCATTCTTCTGACTTTCTTTTCACATAGAACCATTTGCCATCGAAAGAGTCGGGACAAAATCGACTGTAAAAAAATATCATAAAATATTACTGGTATTTTAATTTTAGGTCAGTTTTAAATACTTGAAATAATTATTAAGTCAGTCAGAGCCCTTTTGTGTTACATTAGTTCAAGCCCATGATTAAAATTCCAAAAAGGAACATTTAATCTTCACACAAAGCAACAACACTCCCCTCCCCCACAAATGCCCTCAATTTGGAAAGAAAACGGGAAAGGCACTGAGAGGCACTTGTGATATTTCATGGAATTTTCTGCACCGTGGCCGCACCGGTCGCGCGCCCTCCGAGGAGACCGCACACCCTGCCGAGGCAGCTGGCCGGGCTCGGAGGCTGTGGCTGCATTCATGCTCAGAACCAAAGATGTTACGTTAGAACCCTTTCCCTATGATTTTACAAATTAGAGACTTTTAAAATTACATTTTTGAGAGGTGGCCAGCTCTGTTCAGAGCCTTCTAGGTTATAAATATTCTAAAAGACGTTGAGTCATTGACGGCAGCAATTGTAACATTTTCTGTCAAACATTTTTTTTTTTTATTTTAGGAAACATGCAGATCACCATCTATTAGACAAACATTTCTGGAACGTAGGAAGAAGAGATCGTACTTTTACCCAAAGTTTCTCCTATAAAAAAATAACCTGTCTTGTTATTTCCCAAATCCGCACTCTGAATGCATGAAGTCAGGGAAGTGCATTCCCCAGGGCTGTGCTGCGCGTGTCCGTACACCCTCACCTAAGCAGGGGTGCAAGTCGACTGGAACAAGGAACAGGTAGGCTCAGTTAGAGCAACGTGCGCGTACAACACGCTGCCTTTGATTGCGGAGCACACTGCCCTAGCCGGCCAGCTCCTACCTGAAAACAAGCAAGCAGGGGAACAAAAACAACGACAAAGCCTCGATTCTACCATGCAGGTGTTGATTCCTAGGCAATAAAGCAGCAATGCCGTCCGAGAAACCCTGGAAAACCATCACCCAGACTTCCGAATGCCTAGCCTTTCACCGATGGCAACTTCCAACGCATTCAGTGGTGGTTCCGCAGAAAGGACCCATGCTGGTGGGAGCTGGAAACTGCTTGTCAGAGTTGCTGCGAAGAAGACGTAAATATTGTGCAAAGCATACGAACACTAAACAAACAAAGCTCAGTCAAGGGACTCACTGAAGGGGAAAGCAAAGGCACCGGACAGGGGAGAGTCGGGAACTCGCAGTGGCAGGGAAAAGACTGCATTGTCCTGAAGTTATCATGAGTCTCTCTCAGGGAAAAGAGAAACTGAAAACCCAGTCTTCATGTGCCCACTATTCGCCAACACTCAAATAAAATGATTCCCATTCATTTTGAAGGCTGTGGGAACCCCAAGCTGAATGAACACAATGTGAGATCTGTGAACATTTGCACTGAGGTAATAGGCACACATTTGACTTTTAAAGTTGAATTTTCTCCTTTTAATGTGTCACGGTGTGTTATAAAATATTTATAAAATACTAATCAATATTTTTTCGTGGTATTTTCTTTTATACCCTCTTTTTTTCCTTTTACTGTGTCCAAGCCACTCAGTTTTTGTTTGGTTGGTTGGTTGGTTGGCTCTTAATGCTTGTTTCCTCAAGACCGAGAAGCAGGTGCAAGTAGTAGGAGGAGGTGGGGGACAGGTGTTCAGAGCCCCAGAGACGCCCTGGAAGATCCAGCCCACAGATGAGTTGGAGGAGCCTGAGGTTAGGAGGGAGGGTCCGTTTGCCACTGCAGGAGCCTCGGAAGCAGCAAGATTTCAGGGCAAGAGTAGCCAGGTGTCTCCTGTGCCTGGGCGGACAGGGGTGCGGTCCGAGTCCCCAGAGACCCAGAGACGGCCGCCCGAGCTGGGGACAGGCGCCGAGGCAGCTGAGAGGTGCTCACGCTCACGGGGAAGGCGTACAGACAGCAGAAAAACCCACCAAGTCTCAGGGAGTGTTAAAGACAGAAACAACTCTAAGTTATAGTGTTTTGGGTTTTGGTTTTTTTTTTTAGAAACTGTTTATTTCTAAGTTATAGTTCCTTATAACGTTCGTGGGCTGAGATTGGTAACCAGCTAATTTTCCAAATAATTACCACTTTAAAATGCCATCACTCATCCATATGGCATCTCCGGGTTTAGCAGCGGAATTGCCGTCATGGGATCGGACTGCGTGACTTCAAGTCCCACGCATTCCCTGTGACGAGCTGAGCAGGTCACGTCTGCTCCCTGTGGCTCAGTCTCCTCACTTCATTAACACAGCGCCCATCCTCGCAGGTGGTTAAAAGGACTGACAAGTCAATACCTGCGCTACTTAAGTGTTTGATGCGTGAAACAAGAGAAAATACAAAAATAGATGGCATCCCAAAAGCAGAAGCTGAGCCATTATGCTCAAGGTAAAACAGGTGCTGGGTAAAACATCGCGGGGAGCTGGGTAAGGGGGCGGCCGGTGCGTGGGATCCCCAACCGCACGCCTTTGCAGAAGGCCCGCCGGGCCACCTCCGTGATTTCACCAGGTGGCGTCGCAGAGCGAATCAGGAGCTGGTGTTGAGCCCAAGTAGTTTGGACAAATGTTTCTTTCCAGTCTCTATATTTTGTAATAAAGCATTATATATATGCTAAAATATAGACATTTTAGAAACTTGAGGGAAAAAAGGTGCAGAGAAGTAAAACATTGAAGTACAATATCACCTTTTATAAATAATCACTTGTAACACTGGCATGCTCTATATTAGATATGCGCTTTTAAAAACTGTGATCCTATATGTTCCAGTTTACAATATTATGAAATAATTTTCATGTTCATGCATAAATGTTTCCCTTACTTTTTAATTCAAACAGTATGATTTTTTTTTCCTCAACTGTGAATGGTAAATAACTTACCAGATCTTGCCATCTCATGATCAAGGGACTAATAGTTCTTACCTAGAAATATGTTATCAATGTTCATCTCCCAACTTCTAGAATGATATTATGTATTTTTTCTTCTTATATTTAATTTACTTTGTTGACAAAAAAAATCACTAAACTCCAACTGCTTGCCTGACACTACTTTGCCCTATTGCATAGGTGGTATGAGACTGCCACCTGCTGGCCAGTGGTGGAGTTGCACAAATGTTATCAAAGGGAACTTTAATTTCAATTTCAGTTTACAAAACATGAATTGGGTCTCAGTGCTCCCTTGTGAGGTAAAAATCATAAGTGATTTTTTAAGAGCATTCAGGTTTTACATTCCTTAAGTATATTAATTCTTATTTCTTTACTCAAAATAAAATGATGGGTCAATATTTTAAAAAGAAATTTTACGATTTAAACCTCAATGTACTTCAATTTTATTAAATTAAGTAATTAGCTGAAACAACCATTCTTTTTGGTTGGCATGCATTTTATACTACGAGATTCTTGATTTTACTTTTTTCTTCCTGGCACTTGATAAACTTTTAATAAATGTTTATTGAATAAATGAATAGTAAACTTTGCATTATGTACTTAAAGCAATCCAAATGTGCTGGTAATTTAAGTTCTATAGTTTTTACCATTAACAATTTTGGATTTATTATTAATAATTTTGACTGAAATGTTCTTTTGTATTCAAATGTTAATTCTAAAAAATATTAAAACTGGTATAATGTAACAAAAAATTGATATGAGGGTCAAAAGACCTAATCAAGTTCGAATTGTGCCACTTCTAGACTTGTGACCATAGGAAAAATTCTTAAATGTGTAATTCTCAATTTCCTGATCCTTAAAATGAAGACAATGAATTAGAAATTCTTCAAGTCCTCTCCAAGTCTAATGTTCTGGGAACCCACTGTATTAAATCACCTCTCCGAGCGCAGAGTTGCAGGGGAGGGGACTGTGCAGCTTTGCCACAGGAGAGCCCTGAGGACGAACGTCCGTAGTGACGACCGCAAGCATTCCCAGCTCCCACGTGGCCCCCTGAGTCACTGAGATGCCCTGGTGTTGACTTCCAATCAGCCCTTCCCGAAGATTCACACGCAGGCACCTGCACGCCGTGCGGAAGCGACAGAGCCGGCAGGACTCTCTTTCCTCCCTCTTCCAGAGCGGCACGTCGGCTGATTTTGTTCCTAGACCCGCGGGCCCTTTGAAGAATGGATCCATCCTTGGGCTGTGTTGGCAACTGCATAAAATACTGTCTGTACCCGTGTATTTCTGTAACTCCGGTTATCCGTATCTCTCATAATTACTACTTAGATCCACAAAATGTATAATTTGGCATATTTTCCTGGCGGGCAGAACACCCATGGCCCGCCCTCTCTGGAATACCGTCCCTTTCTGGGGCGCCCCGTCGCCGTCTCCAAACATCGGCAGCGAGGTTCAGCTTCTCGCCATGGGACGGCGCTCGCGGCGACAGGGGCCGCGGCGGGGAGAAGCCAGCTCTCCCGATGAGCGCCAGCGGGAAGGACCCCCGTCCTGCAGACCCCACAGCGAACGTCCCGTTCATGTGCACGCATCCAAACTTCGGGCTGCCAGCTTTTTATTTTGCCACGAGCAATTTGGTCCAAGTAACTACCTTTCCTAACTGTCTATATACAGCAACAACCAAATATAGGAAAGGCATAATATCAGAATAAAGAATGATCTTTATAAACGCAGTTGTCTAAGCAGGTTATTGTATTGACGTTCTTTGGTTGGTGGTGGTGGTTCTGTTTTCAAGGAACGGCTAAGCGACCGCTTGGTCGCAGTCCCCGACGCTCGCCTGGGAGGCCGGCGCTCTGCACCAGCGCCTGCGTCTCCCAACAAGCCCCGGCACGTGGGGATCGTTTCAAGCTCACCTTGGGTGGGGGACACCTGATTTTTTTTTTTTAATTGTTCAAATACATTTGTCTCCATTTTCCTGCCACCGCTTCCCCCTGCCCCACCCACCGCCACCTCCCACGCTCAATCCCTCCCTTCCTTGGCTTTGTCCATGGGCCCTTTGAAGGGGAAAATCATCAAAATGACAGGACTCAAGGCGGCCTGAGGACTCAGGAGGAGCGGAGAGGGACTGTCTCTGGGAGAAAACGTGGGGAGCGTTCTGTCGCCCGGTAACCTTGTCCTCTGGAGGTCTGATTTGGGTGAGTGCTGCGGCACCAATTCCGGCAACTTACAGCCAGCCTAAGGGGACCGTGACTTTGTTTCCTCAGAGGCCTCCTCTCCTTTCCTCAGGGGTGCTCATTGCCCCCCACCCCAGGCCCCTGCAGCATCTCCATATCCTTCCAATAGGGACACGGGAGGCGAGCGCCAGAGACGGGGAAGAGGGATGGAGACCGCAGAACGCAGTCATCGGAGGACGGCGCAGGAGGGCCCGCGGCTGCTGCGGGCATCCTCGGCCGCTGCTGTCGACCTGCACCCTGAGCTGATTCTTTATCAAATCCAGAAGGTCTGGAGCACAAATACATGAACAAATGAGTGAATAAATGATGGAATAAAAATGTATTCCATATAAGTGCAACCTGGTTTACAGGAATAAATGATAGATCTGGAAAAAGAGCAGGGTTTTCCATCAGGATAAAGGAGTAGAGGGAGGTCTGCTTTCTAAGATGGAGAAGTTACTGTTGGCGAGGTGGCCCGTTCAAAAAGAAGAGAAAAGAGAACATCATAGGGCCAGTCGTCAGTAAAGGATAATTATTTGGAGGGATACTGTCTCTCTTCAATATAGGGTTAGAAACAAAGCAGATCTAGGCTCTGTGTCCATTAAGATGCATATTCTGACTCAGGTCTAGAATAGGAAGCAAGGTTCCCTGTGTCTGAGGTGCCCGTGCAGGTCCCTGAAGCACTGCGCGCAGAGGGAGGTCTAGGGAGGCGCTGGGAACCCGGACGGCGCCAGAGGGCCGAGCACATTTGACTGGGGGCAGTGGGTCTCAGACCGAGAGTCTCCCAAAGCCTCTCATCCTGGCTGAGGAGCTCAGAAACTGCAGGACTACCATTAACATCTCATTCTTACAGGGACTTTTGACCCCTCTCCATTTTTATCATATTGAATTGTGTTTTCTTCTCCCACCTTAATTCCCGAGTGGTTCCTCTTACACCGCTAGCCTCCTAAGAGTAGGCATTCTGCAAAGTTCAGCCTTGAGGTCCTTCACAAACAAATCCTGTTTATGATTCTAATTAAACCTGTCACATTGTATTTTCAGACTTGTATGTTCGAAAAGAGATTTAAACAAAAAATGAGGGTGTGGTTTTGTTGTGTTTTGTTTTGTTTTTTGTTTTTGTTTTGTATAATGGGAGCAATGACATCTTCAGGCAAGGCTGGATCCAGCTCATACTATATCACCAATAACAAATTTATTCCTTTTATTTTCTCTTATCTTCTTCTGAGATGTTATCTTGATCCTCAAATTTGACCTAGTTTTCTCTGGAATATCTGGGCTCTTATGATAAAAAAAAAAAGTGGTTATCAAACTAGCAGACCTCACTTCCTGTAAAAGAAAGAAATATTTCTCATTCCCTATAGTCTCACTAAACATCCCTTCACATCTTACTGACTTTAATTTGCCCAGACCTTTGCTAATCCTTAGGACAGGACGTGGCACTAATTTATCGGTTTAAGTAAAGTGGATGAAGTCAATCCCGCTCAAACCGGAAAACAGGAAAGAGTGCTTTGGGAGACAGAAAGGAGGAATGAGGGTCAGTGTGAAAACAAATAAACAGCTGCGCCGTGCAGAACTAGTTTTCAAGCTCCAGTTTTGCCTTGTCATTGTCCACCGCTCTGATTAAGATGTTTTTCAAAAAGCACCTCTTATCTCAAGCGCCCAGCCTTCCCTTTCACATTAATAATTCATAACCTACCCATCTTCTGGGTCATACCTCACAACTGACCCTTGACCTTTGTGAATCACATTGTCTTTCCCCTCTCAGTATCCTTTTCATTTACATTATTCTTTAATTGTTGCATATATGTTTCTTTCTATCCAACTAGGTTATGAGTCCTGAGGAACTCAGGGTATGTTTCCCACCTATCATATCCTCTTTCAATGCCAAATACATTATCAAGCCTATAGGCTGCACTCAATAAACAATTGCAGAATAAGCCCCGCTATAATTAAACAGGCCCCGTGCTGAGACCAAAGAGCACTGAAGTGGGAAACAGACTTGGACTTTAGTTCCATCTCTGTCTTTGCCCAGTTGGCCAACCTTGCACAAGGTATCCAACCTATGAGCCTTGTCTATAAAAATAGGCTGGTATCCACATGCCACACCTCCTGCATATTTCATTGCAGAATCAATTGAAATGAAGTATTTTTGAAAGTCAGGAACCATCATGAAGGAATTCAGAGGAGAATCCAGCAAGGCAATGAATTGCGGAGTTTTTGGTGGACTCTCGTGGGACAGTGGAGCTGAGCTTGGAAGTGTGCATACCTTCAGAATGAAGGGGGGGCGGGGGGAGCCTCCCCTCGGGGGAAAGGAGGAGAGCCAGAAATTCAGGAACGAACAGGGTGTTTTCCCTGAAGCCCAAGAAAACCAGCCTAACCAGTACTCATTCTTTTCAAATGAGACTGAAAAAAGAAGCCTTTTGTGGTCACTCTTGAGATAGCTGGAAATAGGGAATTTTCCAACATCTTCAGTGAATTCCTGCCTCTGGCCCTACAGAAGGTCAAGCATTAGTGGAGAAAAATAGAAGCAGCCATTGCCTGTGGAACCAATAGCATCACGAAGTCACAGAATCACAGGAGGGAAAGGAACAATAAGGAAGTGCCTTGTTCCTAAGTGGAGAAAATATCTCAACTCTCTACCTGACATAAGAGGCCCACTTTTCAATGCCTGCAATGAGCTTTCACACTCCCCTTTAGATGTAAATTCTCACTGTGTCACTGCATCCAGCATAATACACAGTAAATGCATTTGCTTGGCTCCAAATCCCCAAAAGCTTTCCCTTTGGAAGAGACTAATTGTGTCTCAGACCTCCAGCTTTGGTCCCTCCTGCTAATGAAACCTGGAGCAGACTCTATTGCCGTGACCATGCATTGTTAGCTTGTGGTTGATGTAAAGGTGATCCCCCTGAGAGAAATCTAGAATACCCAGCAGGATTATTGCCCAACAATAAGGACAAACAGGAAAACAGGCGAGCTCACTCAGGCATGTTTCAAATCCCTGGCCATTCGCCTCTAGCAAACAAATGTGAGCAATTACAAAGATAACATCTACAGGACACCATGATACACTCGCTGTGATATTTGAGCCACTTAATGTTAGGGAAAGAATTCTTAGGAGTTATTACCAATGAGCTTAATAATCAAATCATAACTTTCCTCAATAGTCGACTGTAATTTTACATTTTTAATGCTACTCAAGCTTCTTGAACTCAATGATGCATTTTTATAAATTTCAATCTTGTACCCATCATAAAAGGGATAAACAATGTTCTTGTAAATAAATAATAATGCAATAATAAATAATGATAAATAATAAATATGTGCTCATTTCTTAATTCTGCTATTTAATCATATCATTCACTATATATACACTTTATGTCATAAATGAGGAGCAATGTAACAGCACTGCATTTCCTCAATATTTGCCTTTAAATGTCTTACATTTAAAGGTATTGCTCAATAAAAGGATTTTATCACTCTCAGTGTTACCATGGGTATTTAGCTAGAAAAAGGAAGCAAAGAGAACTAGACGTTGAGCCTAACAGATCGGGAAGCAGGCGTCTGTGTGCTTCCCCAGGAAGCTACAGCTTCACACTGGGGGCATCACAGCACTGTGCTCTGTCCCCTCCCCCGCAAGCGCCAGCCCGCAGGTGGGAGCAGGGAAAGGGCCGCACGAGAGCCGTGGAAGTCCAGCCGGTGCAGGGGGAGGTGCTGGACCAAAGAGGCCGGGCAGCCTAGCCCGAGGAAAGGAGGGACTGGTTGGGAGGTAAACCCTATTCCGTGCCTGCGAAAGCTTGGGACACTGATCATTTGGAAAAGGCACCTGGTCTGTCCCACGCCCAAACTACTGTAATCCTGGGGGTACAAAGAAGCGCGCTCGCACTTGCTCGCTCTGTCTCTCTGTCTCTGTCTCCGTCTCTCTGTCTCTCTCACTCCCCCTACCTGGTAACATGCTCGCCCCATGCGCTCCTGTGTCCTCTCTCCGTGGCCACGGGGCCTTGGCAGCCACACTGGCCGGACGCCGCGGCCACCAGAGCAGTCAAGCGCAAGCTAAGCCTCCGGGGTGAGGACGGAGTCAGCTTAGCAGTCGCCTGCAGGCTCCTAAGGACTAAGCTCCAGTGTGAAGCAGAAACTCGAGGCACTGGCTTTTGTGTTGCCTTGCTGGGGACGCAGTAGGACATTTTCTATGGCAGGACGCGGAGAGATGGGACACTGGAAACCCGGGGCGCAGCTTCTCTCTCCACACGAATAAACCTTGCCCCACCGCAGTCCGCTGTGCGTGGGTCCTTGGCCTGCTCTCCCCGCGACCCCGGGGAAGAGCCGCGTTCCCACCGACAGCAGCGGGAGTGTGGAGAAAGAACACCCCATTCATCGTTGAGTATATAATTGGCCACTTTTATGGGGGATGACTTAATTATATTTTAAAGTTGTACCTAGAAATACCACTGTCAGGATTTTACCCTATAGGTATACATATTGTATCAAACGTATATGTATAAGAATTTCATTTTAGCATCTTTGTAATTGCGTAAACAAATTGCAACACACACACACACACACACACACACACACACACACAACTGTTTCATCTGCAGGAGACTGATTCAATAAGTTCTGGAGTACCTACTCCCCCCAAAAATAGCTACCATAGAAATAGAAATGAATGCGAGCAATAAAAGCTCTTTAAAATGGGCACTCAAATATGAAAGTCAAGGTGCAAAACATCCTGGTTCATATGGTCAATAAAATAACAAAAAAAAGATACTCAAGTAGACACACCCTTATTTTCTTCTTTTCTTTCTGTTTAAAAAACTGGAAGAATTCAGGGGGAAAATAATAATTACCTGGAGAAGCAGAATGAGGGAAAATGAAAGGAGATTTTTATCTTATAATCCTGGACCTTACCATACTGCTTAGTTTTCTATCCTTGTATATGTACAGTTTTTATCAGTGTTTTTAATTATTTTTAATTCCACTAGTATTATCTGTACAGTGTGTTACAGGCTATAATTGTTTTTCTTTTGGACTATTACATGCTTCTAAAAAAAATCACAAGTCATAGAAACATATTTCATCCTACACACACACAGAGAAAATGCAAGTCTGGCTATTTAAGGCCTTTATTATAGCAATAAGTATGTTGAATTTGCAGGAGAGGAAGATGGTATACAACACATTTTAAAATTATTGAACTGCAGAACATTTCTTTTAAAGGATATCCAGCCCTGGCTGGTGTGGCTCTGTGGACTGAGTGCCAGCCTGCTAACTAAAAGGTCACCAGCTCAATTCCAGGTCAGGGCACGTGCCTGGGTTGCAGGCCAGGTCCCCAATTAGGGGTGTGTGAGAGGCAACTGGTCGATGTATCTCTCACACATTGATGTTTCTTTCCCTCTCTCTCTCCCTCCCTTCCTCTCTCTCTAAAAATAAATAAAATCTTTAACATAAATAAATAAATAAATGGATATCCACAAAGACCTGCATTCCACATAAGAAATGTTAGAAAATTCCAATTTCACCAATTAAAATATTCATTCAGTGGCTTCCTTCTTATTGTTGATCATGGAGAACACGATAAAATACAGTCAACCTATAAGTGCTATAACTCCTTTTACTTTGATGCATATTTTATACCAACTAAATTTATAAATTTGTCATTTAGAGCAGGTGGCAACATTCTCTTTTTCTTTTTCTTTTTTTTTTTGTGAAGAGCCAGACAGTGAACATTTCAGGCTTTGTGAGCCGCACAGCCTCTGCTGCGACTGCTCAGCTCCGCAGATGTGAAGGGAAGCTGCCACCGAAGATACATAGCGGCCAACAGCGCCAGACGGCCGGGCCTTGGTTCAGCAACCTCAGCTCTGGAGTTCAGCTGGGAAAGAACTTAGAGCCAAGGAGCTGAAATACAAACACAAGTTTATGTAGAAACTCACAGGGGTAGAAAGACATGAGCCAGCTGGGTTGAGTGGACTCAGGAAACAAGTTGCAGAGGCAGAAGAAGTGCCTTTGGGGCTTAGGAGGAAGAGAGGCAGAGAAAGTGTGCCTGAAGGAAGGAGGAGGGAAAGGTGTGAGATGGTCCAGAAAGACAGGGGGCGGGGGGAGAGAACAGGCAAGCCCCGGGGAAAGCAGGGGTCAGGGCGGAGGGGGCGTGCCCGAGAAAGAGAGGCCATGCTGGATCCTTTGCCTTAAGGTCTTTTATCTGGAGAGCTCGGGGGAGGATCTCACTAGAATACTCTTCAACTTTCCAGGAATGGCCTTCCAGGGTCCTGGTCTCTACCGATTGGTTGGTGCTAGGGCAGGGGGTCATTAGTCATCACAGCTGGTCCTCATGTCAGCTGTGGTGTCACTTTGTCTGGTTTTGCTGCTTTTATGGGCCTGAAGCTGAAACACAGCTGAGTCCTAGATGGTGTGTCTAGCTAGGGCTCAGTGCTTGTGGAAGTATTGGGGTTACATGAGGCTGTTCTTTGACCCCCTTGCTCCCCCTCTAAGGGGGGCTGCCACATGTCTAGTGACACTCCAGGGAGGAAAGGTAACGCCCAGCCTTCCCTTCTGGTCTCCGTGCTAATAATGCGTGCTGCGGCTTCTAGCGTCCTTGATTTGGTTTTGCATTTCTCCTTCATACCTCTGTGTTTGTTCCCTCTTCTCCCTGTAAAATGCTCTCCATTACTTAATCACTAGTTGAATATATCATTTTTTCATTGAGTTTCTACCTTTCCCTTTAGTTGAAATTAAGTAATCTATAATTACATGGAAAGAAATCCAAGCAGGAGTCATTTCCTATTCTGAAGTTTGGTACCACTCAGTGGGGTGAGCAAAAGTAATTATGAACAAGATAATATTTTTCCCTTTTTCAAAAGATAATTACTATGAAAGGAATGCAAGCAAAATCAATCATCTATGATTCATCAAAATTGAACTCCCACTTACCATTTTGACAACATATGGTGACCTTTTCTTTAATATGCCTTATGATTATCAAGTTTCAGTTTCTGAAATATTTCTTATTTTTTTTAAAAAGATAAAGGTACATAAAGGTTTAAATTATTAAAGGGACATATTTTTTTCACAGCATGAATATTTATTCTTTTTTTAATAGCGTATGAATTATTTTTTAAGATTTTATGTATTTATTTTTAAACAGAGGAGAAGGGAGGGAGAAAGAAAGGGAGAGAAACATTAATGTGTGGTTGCTTCTCAAGAACCCCCTACCAGGGGACCTGGCCTGCAACCCAGGCATGTGCCCTGAATGGAAATTGAACCAGTGACCCTTTGGTGTACGTACTAGTGCTCAATCCACTGAACCACACCAGCCAGGGTGAATATGTTTTATTCTTGATTAACCACTACATGAGACATAATTAGGAGCTTGGATAGCAATTCCAAATTTTTAAAAAATATACTTTTATTTTCTAATTCACCATCATTTGTACTCATGAAGTAGGGTGTTCTTTGGGTTCTTTGTAAATATTTACAACAGAATATGAAGGGAACAATACTGTGGGGAAATCGAATTCACTAACAATCCCTGAAAACTCTGTTAAGAACTTCTGAAGCAACTACACTAGTCCGCCCGTGTCTGTGGGTGTACATTCCAAGAGACCAGTGGATGCCTGGAACCCCGGAGAGTACTAGGCCCTATATCTATTATGTTATTTCTGATTCGTACATACCTTTTCACTTAAAGGCAGCTCTTTGGCATATTTGAATTAACAGCATGACTGCTCTTGTGCTTTGGGGCTGTTATCAAGTAAAATAGCGGTGACTTGACCACAAACACTGCTGTACTGGTAACCAAGGGGGCTACCAGGTGACTAACAGGTGGGGAGCGTCTGCCACGTGGACATGCTGGACAAAGGGGTGATCCACATCCTGGTCAGGACAGAGCTGGGTGGCACAAGCTTCCATCGCAGTACTCGGAACAACGCGCAATTTAAAACTAACGCATATGTATTTCTGGAACCTTCGATTTAATATCCTAGGACCGCCATTACCCAGAAGTAACGGAAACTACGGAGAGCGAACCTGCGGATAAGGGGGCGCTCCCGCGCTGCGTTTTATTCTCTAATCATTCTTAGGGATCCGTGCGCTCTAGTTACATCAAACGTGCAGCGCTCTAACAGGCTCAGCTCCGGCGTGGTTTTGTCGGTGCTTTGGCATATTCTGTTTACTGAAGAACTTTCTGAAATAATTTCGTTAAACTCCAAAGCATACAAAAATGAAGTATACAAATACTGACACAGTATTCCTCTTAGTCTGTGTATAGGTGGGCGGGCGCTGAACCGCCCACCGTGTTGCACCTTAGCGGATTCGCTTTGGGTGTCTGTCTCCCTCCCGCGCTCCCGACTTTCTGCGGGCGCCCCCCACCCCACCCCCCCGCCCCGCCCCGCCCCGCCCATGAGCGACCCCCTGATGAGGGTGTGGAGGAAGCAGTGCTGGGGGGTGGAATTTTCCTCCTCCGCACATCCTACCGCTGCCCAGACTGCCGGCCTGGATCCCAAACACCGAACACGTCAGATCACTTTGGAAATCAAATTAAATGCTCCGTATTTACTTATTTATATTTTTTAAATGCTCTTTAGCTAATGGACAAACGATGACTCGTTTCCTGGCTTCCGGTGCTTCCTCTGCATCTCTCTCCCTCTGCTCTGTCCTCAGGCACGCACAGCGCAGGCTGCATTTCCGCAGCCAAGCTGGACGCCTCCTCTGCTCAGAAATGAAGCATAATTTTTCTCTTTGGTAAAAACGTTCATATTTTATTAAAAGCATTTAACTAATAAGAAAATTATAGGAAAACAGAACTCTAAGTAGCTTTACCAGGCTATCTTTCCAGCTGCCTTCAGACGCAGCCCTCCGTAAGGGTGACTGTCACTATTTCTTTACATTTCCTCCCTCCTTCCCTCCCTCGCGCCTCCTCCCTCCCTCCTTCCTTTCCTTTCCTTTTCCTTCCCTCCTCCCTCCCTCCCTTCCTTCCTTCCTTCCTTGCTTCCTTCCTCTCTTTCTTTCTTTCTACTACAGCCTGGGTTCTTACTGGAAAGGGATTTGTACTAAGTGGAAATTATTTTTCAAAATCTCGTCCATCTGGCCTAGCAAGAGAATGAGCAAATGGTTTTGTCCTGAGACTATGTTCCACGGTGAATAACATTGAATTCAATCAGTTTTCTAAAGGTTGCTGATAGCATCAAACATATGTTAATTTGTTTGGTCATAAATGTACAGATAGAATTTCCTGTCAATGAGATTTGATATGCATCCCTTTGGAATAGGTGTATAGAACAAAGGTTTCTATATTGTCAATTGGCTTTGCTTTTGTTTTGGGGTTTTGTTGTTTTGTTTTTTGGTTTTTGGTGGTTTTTTTTTTTTTGAAGCAAATATTAAGGAAAAAAATCACGGAAAGATAAATATGGGAAAGTAATACCAAAAACTGGTATGTGATTTCCAAGGTAAACCCAACAACTACAAATCTATTTAAACTATCCCTAAGGGGACCTTATGGAGTTTGTGTCACTGCTGTAGACCTGTATCTGGCCTCCCTGCTTCGACTCTTGTGTGTCCCATCCTCCACACAGCAGAGCGAACCTTTAATATCGTAAATCAGACCATGCCCCTGCCCTGCCCGGCGCCACCCAGCGGCCTCTCAGCTCAGAGCCCGCTCCTTGTCACCGGTGCCTCTGCACCGTTCCCCTGTGACAATATAACCCCTCATAGCTTCACCAATGCCTGGACTGGAAAGTACGTTTTCTACTTTCTTTTAGAGCTGGGTGGGGCCATAAAACTAAGTTCTCTTCACTGGAATGTAAGTATACAGGTCTTGGATACTTTTCTGGGATGGACCTTTATAAATAGAAACATTTTCTTTGCTTCTTTGTACTTTCTGATAGTTGATAGGAGGAAGGAGGGGGCGGCTGGAGCTCTCCAGCCACCTCTGTCCCTGAGGCTAGAGACACCTTCTGAGGATGACCAACCAGCGAGACAGAAGGAGCTCTGTTACTGACGGTTCGTGAAGCTCAGCAGCGTGCCTGGACCTTGATGTCTTCATAGGAAATAGAATTCATCTTCTATCTCTGTTCAGCTATTCTCAATATAAATTTTTCATCGCTGGCTGCTGTACCTAATGCTGACTTTTCACATGAATGAGAATAAAATTCAGATCCTTTTCATGGCCCGCATACCCCTTGGCTAATCATATCCCTTACTTCCTCCCCTCCTCCATTCAGCTGCTGGACTTCTTCCTACTCCCTCGTCACATCAAGCACAGCACTGTTTTACGGCCCGTGTGCTGTCTGGCCTTCAGCCTGGTCCCTTTCCCCAGGCGTGTACATACCGTTGGTCTGGCCTCTGCTCGGGCCTTATGACTGCTCCATCTCACGTAAAAGCACAAGTTGGCCTTTCTTCACCCGTTCCATTCTTTATCATGTTTACTAATCCCAGCTAATACATTATGGATTTTCTTTGTCTTCTTGTGTGTCCATCCTCTCCACTAGAAGGTGAGTTCTTGGAGGTGAGGACTTCTTTTGTTTGCCACTCTACCTGCCAGACCCAGGGCCGTTCCAGTTGCACGATACGCAGGCATGAACAATTGATTATACGAAATCTGCCCAGAAGATGTCCAGCCATGCAGTATAAAAAATAGAGATGTTTATTGAAGAAGATACAAAAAGCACTGTACACAGGACGATGACACCTTGGTCCCCTTCAAAGGAGGCACCCTGGGACCTCACCCATTTCTCCCAATAGCCATCAGCTGCCCCGTTGTATTTTCCTGAATCTCATCGACAGTCTGAAATCTGTTCTCTTTCAAAGGTGATTTTAGTTTTGGAAAAACCCAGAAGTCACAGAATGCCAAATCTGGGCTGTAGGGGGGCTGAGTCACCTGGGTGATTTGATGTTTCTATGTATATTCCAGAAATTACTCAGCAAAGAAGAAAACATTTTTCACATCATAGTAAAAAAAAAAATGCTTCTCCCCCTCCCACCCCCCACACTGCCCGTAGGTTCCTCAGAACGGCTTCTTTCATCATGTGTCCCCAGTGGCTGGCACATCCTCTGCAAAGGAAACCCTCAGCGTCGCTGGTGGAGGGCCCGCATGCCGCCACTCCCCCGAACAGAATGAAATGACACATATAAAATATTTGTAATCGTCGTCAGTTGAATCTTAAGTGGTGCTAAGGGACTTTTACAAACAAACACTAAAAAAAAAAAAAAGGAAAACTAGCAAGAAAAATTTCAGTGTACCTTGACTGCAGAAATGTTTAGGTATTGTCACCACTAAGGATGTGACGTAAAGCAAAAAGACTGCTCCGTACAACTTAAATTTAGGAAGTGCATTTCCACATTTTTCTCAGTTTCTATTCTGTCTTTCAAAATGTATGAAACTGGGATTTGGGGAGAGAACAGCCTGGGAAGAGACGTGGGAATAAAAGGGTCCTTTTCGCTCAGCCCAGCTGTGACCTATTTCCAAGAAAACAAGCCAGCTTCAAATTATAACCTCTCTAAATACCTTAACTTCCCTCCCAGATGTAAATGCTTGGTATTTTTGAGGCTAAAACAAGGGAAGGTCCTGGCTGGTGCCCAACTTGCTCCCTCACCAGATGCTGGTCAGCAACATTTTTGCCAGATAGAACTCCGTGATAACATTACAGGAACTGCAGTCCATCCAGTCCGAGTGCGCAGCGGTGGGGGCGCAGGTCCAAAGGAATGAGTGCTTTGGCCAACTCCTGGGATTAAAACAGAAGAGTAAGAAGGAGAGATTTCACTTTTAATGTAAAGTCAGATGAGGGCCCACAATGAGACGGTATCTATTGTCACTGTACAAGGGAACATCATTTCTTTCTACAGGTGACTTTGAAGGACATGTTCTTGGAACATGAACTCAAACTGTACTTTCACCGTGAATTGTTAATCTCAAAATAATGCCATAGAAAAGAGCAAGGCTCTGTCTGACAGGTGGGAATGGAATTCTAATTTTTATGATGATTCATTATCTTAATTTTGCTTTTCCCCATACAAATATAAATAGATTTGTATTATTCCTGCCACCTCTTTATGTACTTCTATCGCTTAAGAAAAACTTGTTTTCTCTTTAGGTAAAGTCTATTTATTTTCGGACTGCTTTTGACGACCTTACCGTGTATTTGACTAAAGGGCTTTGCTCCAGCTCAGGAGCTTTCAAGGGGCATCCCTAGGAGCAAGAGTCGAGTATAATTTGGTCATTGTTTTCGGAACCTCAGGAAAAGTTTTCACAACATAGGCTACTTCGTAAAGCAGACTGGCCGTGCCTTCTGACTGGCCTGACCACAAGTGCGCATGGGTTGGCTGCAGCGTCCTCAGGCGAAACCGGTCCCACATGGCAGCTGCCAAACGCTGTCCCCAGCCGCAGAGCGTCTCCTGACACGGCAGGTCCTCGCACTCCACTGATCCCCTTATCTCCTGCTCCACCTGGAGGGACTGTGATGGCCCAGGGACATCTATCAAAGACACAAAGATGTGAATACGTATAATTACGATAAGAACGTGATGGGAGCATGAATATGTACGCTGGTATTTTGTGTGTGTACATATATTTTTATAAATGTGCAAGGTTTTGATTATGGATTTATTTCTAAAATAAAACAACATGTTTTTTTGGTCAGCATAAGGCTAAGAGGACCTTGTAACTATGCTTAGAGATTTAATATAAATAATTTCCATCTCTTATGTAACTACAGCAGCTCAAAATAAAGATCCTTTTGGTCAGGGGATCTTAAGTTTGTACATAAATATTGCCAATCAGTCATTGATGGGGAGAAACTTAGAAGTATGTATTGTCAGTTAAGAATAGAAAACATATACATACATACAGCGTAGGGCAAGAGTAGGTTTACAGTTGTTTGTATGGGAAATAATGCAACAATTAATAAATAATATTAGAAGAAATTCTGTACATTAGGTACTCATAACCGTAAACCTACTTTTGCCCACCCTGTGTGTGTGTATATATATATATATATATATATTTTTTTTTTTCCCCCCTAGAAAACACGATCTAATAAAATGTTAGATCTGTGCTCATGGACTTGTAACTCCCCCTATCCTTTGCTTTTCTTACTAATGGTTTTAGCTGATCTTTCAGGTTGATTTTCTGTCTGAATCTGAAATTACAAAGTAAAAAAATGTCTATCATGTTCTTTTCCAATTCTAATAATTTAACACTTGGACTACTCAATTGATTCAAACATTCTTTAAATATTTCATTTTGAAAAAATTATAGATTCATAGGAAATTGCAAAGACAGAACAGAGAGGCCCCATTTACCCTTAATCTCTTCCTCCCAATGGTTATGTCTGAGGTAATTATAGTACAGTATCAAAAGAAGGAAATCGACATTAATTAGTATAATGTATATTTATAGTTCCAAGCCTCTTACCATGTATCGGTGGCCAAAAGTAGGTTTATAGTTGTGAGTATGCAAAACACAGTTTATTCTTGTACTGTTATTGATCAATTATATTATTTATTTATCCCAGCTGTAAACTTACTTTTGCCCACCCCTGTATATAATAGACTCATGTAACCACTAACTACATACAAAACTAGCCCATCCTCACAAAGGTCTCCCTGGCGCTACCTGTCTACAGTCACATTCTCCCCTCTCCCTCCCAGCATTCCTAAGTCCTAACAAACACTGATTGTTCTTCATCGCTCTCATCTGGTCGTTTTGCAGCTGGCATGGAAATGGAATCACACCTTTTGAGATGAGCTTTTTTAACTCAGCACAGTGTCCTTGAAATCCATGTAAATTGTTGCATGTATCAATAGTTAGTTCCTTTTTATTGCTGAGTAATATCCCATGGTATGGCCATGGCATAGTTTGTTTAAATAGTCATTTAATGGAAGACATTCTGGTTGCTTCCAGTTCTTACCTATTATAATTAAAGCTATGCCTAGTCATGTTTTTTTATGTGTAGACATACACTTTCGTTTCTCTGAGATAAATAAATGGCCAGGCATGCGATTACTGGGTCATATGAAAAGCTTGTTTAGTAATTTAAGAAACCTCTCCATTCCCTTCCAGAGTCTGCATATTCCCACAAGAAATGTGCGAGAGATCTTGTTTCTGCGCATTCGGTATTGTCCGTGTTCTTATTTTAGCTTTTCTTGTAAGTATGTAGTGTTAGCACATTGTGATCATAATTTGCATTTCCTTAAGGGCTAGCGATGGTGAGCATCTTTGTGTGTGCTTATTTTCCAGCTATACATCCTCTCTGGTGAAATGTCTCTTTGTGTCTTTTGTTTATTTTCTACTTGGGTTATTTATTTTGTTGTTACTATTGACTTTTGAGGTCCTTTATGTATTAAATATGAGTCCTTTGTTAGGTATGTGATTTTCAAATATTTTCTTCCAGTGTGTAGTTAATCTTTTCATCCTCTTAAGAAGGTCTTTCGCAGATTAAAAGTTTTTAGCTTTAATCAACTATCATTTATCAATTTTTTTCTTTTATGGATTGTTCCTTTTGTGCCATGCCTAGGCACCAAGCCCTAGTCCCAAAGATATTCTCCTATTTTTCTTCTAAAGGATTTATAGGGGGTTTTAATCCTATCACTTTTTTTATCATGGTAAAGAGAGGCATACATAAAATTTACCATCTTAACCATGTTTAGGTATACAGTTCAATAGTGTTAAGTATATTTACATTGTTGTAAAACAATTTCAGAATACTTCATGTAGCAGGATTGAAACTTTATACCTAAAAACAACTTCCTCCTCGCTTCCTCCCCAGCCCTTGGTAACCAGCATTCTACTTGGTTTTCTTGGGCTTGGCTGTTTTAGATGCCTCACAGAACTGGAATCATACAGTGTCTGTCTTTTTGTGACTGGCTTAGTTCACTCTGCATACTGCCCTCAAGGGTCATCCATGTCAGAGACATGTAACAGAAGGCCTTTTTGAAAATGAAATGATATTCCATCATATGAATATATTACATTTTGTTTACCCACTCACCTGTTAATGGACATTTTGGCTGTTTCCACTCCTTGGGTATTATAAATAGTGCTGCTATGAATGTGGGTGTGAAAGATTTATACTTTTAAGGTTTATAATCAAATCTGCGGTCCATTTCGAGATAATTTTGGTAAAATGTGTGAGGTTTAAGATGAGGCTTGCCTTTCTGGGGCATCCAATTCACCCAGCAGCATTTGGTGAAGGGTCCCCGTGGCAGCCATTGCATGGGGCTACTTCGAGTTCCATTCCATTGTCCTGTGGGTCATCCAGTCCCACCCAGCCTGGGGGACGGTGGCTGTCTAATACCTCTTCCTTTCTTTTTTTGAAAAACTATTCCCCGGCTTTTGTATATTCTGAATATCTTTTCATAACAAAAAACTAAAGGAGGTAAACATCCTCAATCTCCTTTACTGTGCTGCATCTCTTTTCCTTCTTAATGAATTTATTGGAGTGACATTGGCTAATAAAATTACGTGCTTTTCGGGCGTGCGATTCTATGACACACCCCCTGCACACTGCGTTCACTGCCCCAGGTCAGGCCTCCCTCCATCACCATTTGCCCCCCCCCCTTATGCCCCTTTTCCTCTACTAACCACACCGTTGTCTGTGCCCATGAGTGAGCCCTCCAACTCATTATGAGTTTTCAAAATTACTTTAGTTATTGTATTTCTTTTCCCTTTCCATATACATTTTATAATAATCTCACCTTTATCTTTAGAAAAAAACCTTACTGGGATTTTTATCATTGTATTAAATGTGTGTATGGCTTGGGGGAGAATTGACATCTTTATACTTTGCTGAGTCTTCCAGTCATGAACACCGTGGTGTGTATTTATTTAGATCTTTGATTTCTTTCATTAATAGTTTGTGGTTTTCAGCACAGGAATCCTGTGCATGTCTTGTTAGATTTGTACCTAAGAGTTTTAATTTTTATTTTCAGAGATTATACTTGGTATATTCTTAATTTCAGTTTCCAGGTAGTCATTGCTTTATATAAAAATGCAATTAATTTTTATGTGTCCTACTTGGCTCTTAAGATATGAATGAATTAATTTATCAGTTCTAGGAGGTTTTAGTGTATTCCTTAGGATTTTTTATGTTTTTATGACGATCATGTCATCTTCGAGTAGGTACAAATGTGTGTCTTTCCGTTCCAGTCTGAGAGTCTGCGGGCAGCGGGTAGCCAACACCTCTGCGCGTTCCCAGTCCTTTAAGGAGAAAGCCGTCCACTTTCACCTTTTCAAAAAAAGATGTCAGTTACAGGATTTTTGTAGCTATTTTTCATCAAGCTGAGGATGTTCTCCTTTATTCCGAGTTGTTTGAGTTTTTATCATGATTGGGTATTGAATTTTATCAAAATTCAGGTAAAGAATTCACAATTTCTGGTATAACAGGTGAGTTTTTACAGAAACCTGGACGTTTTAGGTGTAGGAGACACTTGGGTGGGAAAAAGGGTACTTCACCTCCTCTCCGACAGTAGAGCCGGGCATACAGGTTCTTCCTTTCGCCTCCACAGACACCTGAGAACGGGAGGGCTCCCTTCTCCCTCTGGGCGGGAGGGGGCGGGGAGACCACCAGCGCGCAGGTCTGGGCCTTCTCCGCCAGCTGCGGGGGCGCGGCTGTAGAGGTGGTCGGCGGGAGTACAATCGGCTGGAGTACAGTCGTTACTGGCTAACTGTTTTCCTGTCTCTCCACATTTCCCCTTCGCTGGTTCTTCGCCTAAAGAGAGCAGAATCACTTGGCGGGGGGGGCCCCCGCGTCTGTAGCCTTTGGTACATTTCCAGGCTGCTGGCCTCTTTAGCATCTAGTCTGGGGTACACGAGGCAAAAAGAAAAATCAGAAATCTCAATGGTATGTTGCACCCCGTGCCCCCCAGTGCCTATGTGGTCTGAGTCCTCTCTTCACCTTTTAGTATTTCCTATGCTTTGGTCAATAAGGCCCCGCCGTAAGGTGTACGTAGGAGCAGGGCTAGGGGAGACGGTGTCCCCGCCGTCTTCCCCGAAGGGTGATTTTGGTCTCCCCGCCCTTTGTTCTCACCCCGGTCTCTGCCCAAAGGAGATCAACACTCCCTTTATATTGGCCTCACATGCTTTATAGCACAAGCACTTCTTCGTTAACTGGTCCTCAGTTTAATATATGTAATCATTTCAATTAAGGTAAGAGTCAAGTATAATACATAGTGAAATATGCTATTACTCTGCCACCTAATCTTTCTCCCGCGAGTCTTGGAGTCATTAAAATGCCCCATTGGAACACCGATTCTCTTTTGTGGTGGCAGACATTGTGATAGAAGACAAATTCTGAAACCATTTTTGCTGAATCAATTTAAAATGACATTGCAATTTAAAAAAAAAAAAAAAAAAAAAAAAAGCTACCCAGGACAACAAGCAAATACATTCTATACATTAACTTCATGTTAAATATCTGTTTCTATCAAAGGCATAGTTGCCTTTTAAATTGTCCAAATATTTGGTAGGTTTTGAAAATACCTTTCTGATTTCTTGTCTGAGGTGCCAAAACACAGAGGCCCGCTCTGGCACCCTTGTTTGTTGGCCTTGAGAAGGGCGAATTGTTTTGAGAAGCTTGAATTTTCTTTAAGTATAACCAAAATTAAAAATTAGTATTTTCTATTGTCCCATGCCTTTAAATGCACCTTTTAACCATTAGTAAAATTTAAAATTGAGAGCATACTTTCTAACGTTCACTTATATTTTTAATTCAGAGTAAATGTATTGAATTTAATTGCATATTAGATACATTCTTTAAGTTACATGCAACAGAAGTTTTTAAAATGTTCCCATACAGACATTTTCTGTGCTAGTCACATAATACAGAAAGGCACTGATGATAATTTAAACACAAATAGTAAAGAAAGAAAACACAACAATTGTGAAATGTCATAATAAACCCATGATTCTTTATTTGAAAAACAGTAAAGTTTGAGTAAATTTATACCATAAGAGATAAGCAAATAATATATACTTCAGAATATTTCTGTGTATTTAATAACCATAAATCTGTTTCATTTCTTTTTCTAATAAATTTTAGAAAAATAAGACTTTGAGATAAGTTCTTTTCTGAAATAAATTACAAATTAAATAGCAGAATCACTTTTTATCAACAAAAGCCCTTAAAGATAATAAATAACACACCAAAGAAATATATAGCTTCTAACCATAGACACCTTAAACAAGTTTCCTGAGCATTTTCCCATTTGAGAAATGAGAGAGTAAGAAAAACAGATGTTACAGCTTGATCACATGATTAAAAGTGATTTTGATACCATTATTCATGAGCGATCACTGGTTCCACAAGTCAATTTTATTGCAAAGGCATAAGCAGGTGTCCTGATTCATTAAAAACCACGCAGATGTTCATTAGGACGCGCTAATCACGACAGTGACTGAGGGCCGAGAGGCTCCCGGTTCACTTCTGGGGCCGTCGCAAACATGCCTTCCTTTCCCTGTTTATCTCACTCCTCGTGAATCACACTTCCGAATGCTAAGACATTTTAAGTTATTCCTGGAAAGTAATACATCTTCACGCTTACCAGATTATCTCATTATAGGCATTTCTCGGAGACTGACACGGTATTTGACAAGGACAGTTCTTTCCCTAAACTGGGTTTCTGTTTCCCACTCAAACGCGCTGCTGCTGTCACGCTGCGCCTGGTCCAGGACACCCATAAAATACTCCGTTCCTCCCTGCAGGCTAAAAATGTGACCCTCCGGCCCGTTTGCTGCCTGTTGTCCTAGGAAAATTATAAAGAGCCCCTTCTTTCATCCTCCTTGTTTGCGTCATACATTTTTTTGGTAGCATTCGCTGCAGGGTCGTAACGCTGGTGTGGTGGGAAGACCCCAAAAACAGCGGGGCCCCGACTCCCAGCACCGCGGCAGGGGCGCGAGCGTGCCAGGGCGCAGGCCCAGAGCCTTCGGGGCGACATTAGGAAACTTGTTATCTAGCTGACCTTCTGAAGGGGTGACAATAAAAAGTATATATATAGATGATAGACAATAACCTCATTTTCTAAGAAACATGTAAGTAGTAAGCCAAAGGTCTTCAACGTGGTTGTTATACCTGGACTCCTCGGATTTCAATCCCAGCTCCAAACCCTTAATCTCTCTAAGCTTTGGTTTCCTCATCTATGTAAAAGCAGATGATAATAGTTCCTACGCATAAGATGATAGGGAGGGTAAATGAGCTAGTAACACACTTTGAAACATTGATCATAGTGCCTGTCACATGCTAAGTGCTCAAGACATGTCAGTCATTATTATTTAATAATATTATATAATCTCAAAGAAGTCAATTGCCAAACAGGGCATGAAACTGACCTTCATTCTTAAATATCACATGAGAGAAATGCACAGAGAGACTTCCAGTTTTGTTTTGTTTTGTTTTTTTACCTATACTAGGGTAGGATAAATTCACAATTAATCAAAATCCAAGTAGATACTACATAAATATGTATAATTTAAGATTCCAAAATAATTGAGTCATTTATCTATTTTTTCAGTTATCAAATAAATCATAGTTCAGAGCACGCTGTACATAGGTTTCTGTGCTCTTCATTTAATACTAGAAAACGTACCTGACTGTATTTCCACCTAAAGATGGATGACACGAATACAGAGCAAGTCCCGAATTCACGGCCCAGCCTCGTTCAGGTCAATGGCTGATTTTCTATGAAGACGTCTAACAGACGGTCAGTCAGTCATTCTGCATACTTCTATTTAAATGCCTCAAAGATGAAGACCCAGGGAACAACGGAGCGGGACTGACATTTTTTTCTTTTGATGAATTTGATTAGAGACAAAATCTTAGTCATCAAAACTAAACCATTAAAATGTTCTAAAAATGTCTTCAAGATAAAATATTGAATTAGATTCTGAGATATTCTAAGATACTATAAAGTAATGATGGGGAGGCGGAATGGGGAATCAGTGGTGCACACCATATTTTGCCATGTATAGTGAGCACTGTTTTGCTCAAACTTTTGAAAGAAAAATAAGGATGTGCATTATACATGGGTAGTATGGATTCCCATGTATAATGTGACTTATACATGGGACTCAGTACCAAAACATGGGTGCACATTATACACAGCAAAACACAGTATATCAACACTCACCAGCAGTACCATGCAAAGGAACACAGTGCTCCAATTCTTTATATTTAATGAAAGTCTATACATTGGCTTACTAAAAGAAAGAATGAAATTAAGACTAAAATCTGTACTGTCCATGAAAAGCAGAGGACAATAGGAATTTAAATAAGTTGAAAGCAACATATCCTGTCTAATAGTTTAGGAATTAGAACTCTCTTTGCTCATTAAATATTAATACATTATTAAAATTTGACAGGGACTATTTTATCACTGTGCATTTTTGAAAGTAATAGAAGCAAAAATTAAAGTTATAAAATCTTGTTTATCTCTGTTAAAGTATTCTGAATTCTGATGTCACAATTTAGATTGTTCTTCTAAAAATAACAAATTTATGAAATTTGATTTTTACATCTATTCAACACACATTTCATGACATCTCAAATATATCCTTTCTGTGGTAGATCAGGTCACAAATAAAAAGCACAACTATCCAGGAAGGAGACATAAATATGTATTTACAATACAGGGTAATAGACACAAAGAGACGTGCAGCTGTTGAGCACATAGGACGGTACACTCTACTGGCTGAGGGTCCTTCCAGGAAGTAGCATCAGAGTCAAGTCTTGAAAGCTGGCCGTGTGTTAGGCAGTGGGAAGGGTTCGGGGACGGCCTCTGGAACCAGATCCTGCAGGGCCAAAGCTAATCCAAGACATAGGAGAGAGATCAGGAATTTGGAAAAGGGCAATATAAAGAAATGGCAAAGGTGAGCCTGCAGAGGTTTGACAGGAAGCTGCCACATTGTTACATGGTCAGCTTTGTGTTTTAGAAAGATGATTTAGGCAGCAATGCAACAAAAAACAAACAAACAAACAAACAAAAAAGATGAATAGAAGCTGGGACTCGGGTAGGAAAATCAAGAATTCAGTTGTCCCTGGGGAGGACAAGGCAGGGGAGGCAGGGGGTGGATTACTGAGCTGTCGGAAGGCCAAAGAAGAGCGATTCGTGGCTCACATGTTTTAATTAATAGAGAAGAAAATATCACAGTGAGGTCTAGGTTTTGGCCTAATAAACACATATGGAGGGAAAAGAGGAAGACTACAGAGGGAGGGGATTCACATTAGAGTCTACTCTAATCTGAAAGTATCTGGGCATATTATGACATTAACTCTCCCTAATAGGCTGCAAAACCCTGTTAGCTGGAAAGAATAATAGAATTTCCCATTTAATACCTAAATGTAGAGTAGTTTCCTTATTTCAGCTTTTCTACTCAGTATTTTCCGCCAACTGACAGAGTCAGTATGAGTTAATCCATTTATCATCTCCACACAGGGAGTAAATGGAAGATTTTCGTGTTTAATCTAATGTCGGTGAAGTAATTTTCCAGAAACCCTCCAGAGAGACTCTGAAAAGCCAAAATTCACCTTTAATTTTCTGAGTACTTTTTCTTCTTAAAGTTTCTGAAATAAGTTGTCTTTACTATAAAAAATAGCAAGCCACTGCCACTTGAAAATTCAATTTACTCTGTAAATATTCCAGATCATTTTACCTTGGGGCAGCAATTTTTCCTGCTTGAAAAGTATTTTAGCCTTCGTAGTAGCAGCAAAATTTTAGGGTGTATACCGTGCCTGAGCTACAAATTCTTTTTGGTTTGTACATACCTAGTCACCCATTTGATGTTTTGAATTGGACTCAGTCAGGTAACAGTCTAATTTCTCACTGAATTCAAATTGTTTAGATTAACTAAGTGAACTGATTAGTCTCTGCCATCATATAGATATTGCCCATGATTATGTTTTCAAAGTAATAATGAATGAAACCAAAATAAATGCACAGCTTATGGCTCAAGAATAAAATGCAATATGCCATGGCTTAAGGGGTGTTTGCTAGTTCAACAAAACTTGTATGTAGAGTTGACAGGCTTTACACAAAATCCTACTACAACAAAATAATGAGCAGCTTCCAAGTTACTTCTTTATGTGTATTAGTCATACTACTATAATTTTTAACATTAGTTAGGATGCCATATAAATTATAAATCACTACAAGAACTTTATTATAATTTTCTCAGCCAGCACATAGCATAAATTTCTATAAAGTTTTCTTAAACTCATTAAACTCCTCTGTTCCACATTCTAATCCCCTAGTCACGAAGACTTGTGGGTTCCTTGCCACCATTCCAAACTCCCCTCTGCGTCTGACCGTTCTGTGAGCAGCGGGACGAGGGACCCACGCCACCCACACAGCCGGCAGCTCTCGCATCGCCGTCTTCAACCTGATCCAGTGTTCCACAGCACAGTCCTGATGTTCCAGCCAAAACCACCGACAAATTTCCACGTCTATTCAGAGTTCATGTGATTTGGTTGGAGTGATTTCATACTATTTCAGTTACATATGCGAGAGCAACTAAGGAGTCTCTCTCTGAAGAAAAGTCTAAGGCATTTGCAGCATCATAGAAGCACTCTAATACTTCTAGATTTTAGACAGAAGAATCAGACAGAAAAGCAGTAAGGGTGCATTTTTAGGTATTGAGCCAACTGTGGACACCAGGAGAGTCAAAGGTGCCAGGAAACCATGAATCCCAGATGCATCCTTGGGGCAGTGCCACATTATGACACTCTGGCCCTGCACCCAGCAACGACAGTACTCAATGGACTTAGGAAATCCAAAACTCGCAGCTTTGAAAAAAACGCTCTCCCTAAAGACTGAGAATGACTACAGCTGGCGTAGGAACGCAGCGCAGATGCGCGGGACACAGACAGGGACATTTGTGTTTGTGGTGAGGGAGTTGGGGGAAGTGCACGGATCCATTTCCTTGTCCTAAACCACTACGTTTGGAGGAAAACTATGCTTTGCTTGTGACTGTAGAGAGTAGCCGTCAATAGCAGAGGCATAAAGTGTTCGCTTTCTAGTAAAGACACACTTTCCTGCAACATGACCGAAGGGCGAACTTTACATAAATATTATTCCCGTTTTATACGTAGTAAGCACAACTGGGGAAAATACTTTCCAAGGAAAATGGCAAAGGCCTCCTTTGTGATGAATTCTTTGGTTCCAAGCCGGCCTTGAGTGACAATAGCTCTGTGAACTATTACCTGGTTTTGCTGGTGTCTGGTCTGTGTGTCCCCTGAGTACCAGGATGAAATTACTCTCCTGGTTTATAGCTCATAGTACATATTTAATACAATTTACTGTGCTTTTATGTAAAATAATGACAGAACAAAAATGTCTTTAGAGCTGAGATAGCATCTGTTATTTACAAAGCTACTGCCAAAAATGCTGCTTAAACTTTTTATTCTTTTAAAAAATGAAAACTCAGATGTCCTCAACAGGAAGCACAGACAAAGCAGGAATACAAACTCTCTGTCCATCTGCCCATGACTCTTGGCATGATGTTTCTCATTCACTGGCCACAGATTCCTGAGTCAAATAAAACACAATGAAACTTAATTAGCACGTCCTGGTTTTCTAGAATGATATCATCACTTTAGCAAAGCAAAAATTGCTGGGAAGGGTGATCCGAACTATTGTTAAAACCAACAGCTCCTACTCTAACTACTTGGGGAAAAAATACTGATGAATTATGAAAATTTTGATTCTAATCAGTAAAGAAAATAGCTAATAGGAACCAAAAATATGGGAATATGTGAGAATACAATAGAGGAATCCAGAAAAATTGAGAGGGGGAAGAAAAAGAACTACATGAAAAATTGTAAAAGAAACCAGTCTGTGGTGGCAAGAGAAAAAGATTTACCTTTAGATTGGTTCTCTGGTGGAAAAAAAATGTCATTTATTTTTGTATAACTATATATTTCACCCATAATATTGTAAACAAACATATCCCAACACATGGTGATTGACTAGGTCTTTAGTGAAACAAACAAAATAATAGCTGGATTAATAGATGGCCTATGTATAATGGATTTTACTTTTTACTTGGAATACCATTTAGAAGTAACTTACATTTTTTCTGTGCCTGGGGACATTATTTTCTATACCATTGCTATCATCTGATTTCCTGCATTGAAAATAAAGAAGAAAATCACTAGCTGTTCACACTGCATAAAACGAAACCAGTAACCGTCCGCCTCACAGCTCTCCGGTTAAGGTGAAAGGTAACTACAGACAGAAGTCACTCTTCTTAAACACGTTTGAGTCATAATGTTGATTGTTTTTATGCCACTGATTTTGTTATCATCGATGACAGTGACAAAGACCTGTTTATTTTATTTGGAGGAAGACTTGCTTCTCCCTAGACATGGGGGAGGGGGGGGCTTGGGGACATGGCTATAATGTGTGTGTTGTTTTGACACAGGCAAGATAATAGCCAGTCAGGAATTCTGCCACTACGTGGGAGACAGGTGCGATTTGACATGATTATTACACTGAGACAGAGGCTAAACACGGTTCTTCGTCTACCCGGTATGCGTCAGAGCAAGGATACAAGCCTGGACTTCAGATTCTAAGACAAGAGTGACTAAACTAGCCAACAAGGGTGTATAATGGATGCCCTTCTAGGTCTTACGGGCAGCTCTGGGCTCATTAAGCTATTAACACCAGACAATAAATTCAGCCACCAAATCAATTACATCAGAATTTGGAGCGAGGGTGGGTAGGTGAGATTGTGCGGATGAAATATCAGAGTGGATCAGAAAACGAGGGAGTCCTCCTTGGACTATCGGAATGAGGACTAAAACCAGCCTGTTTACATGTTACATGTTTAGTACTATTTTTAAAAATAATTTTCACCGACAGCCTACAAATCACTGGTGTCTAACTAAACACACATGTATGTAAATAAACATTATATATAAAATACATTGATATACAATATTTATTTTCTGTCAAAAATAAATTTATCTCCTAACTAAGAATTCTAAAAGAGCATTGGTAAAAGGTTGGTCCAAATGCGTTCAAGTACCCTTGATCCTTGCATGAAATCTAAGGATAACCCAATAGCCTACAGATGAGAAAAATGAAACAATGATCTCTGTGGAGCAGAATAGGATGGAAAAAATGATGTACAATATCCCAATTTTCAAAAAGCAAAAAGCCAAGGCATTATACTAGAGATCGAAACAATCTGACATTGCCAAGACATTCTAGAAAAACTATTTTTAAATATTTCTTAACTAGGGTGGGCTACATGAATGGGAACTGAAGTACTGAGAGGTGACAGTCCGCTCCCTGTGGCTCAGGCCCCCACCTTTCCGAGCGTGTCCTAACCTGACCGGACAGCACCCTGCCCCCCGCCCCCGGCACTGCGAGGGGCGGTCAGAAGCACCGGGCGGCTCAGCTGGCAGCGGGGACACAGCCAGGCAAGGCTGGGGCTGTCTCAGAAATCGAAACGACTGGCATGTGTTTCCTATGACTTTAAGAAATGGACGCCGCACACGGGAACCAGAAAGATGACGAATTCAAATTAATATAAGTAAGATGTCCAGGTTGTCCAGAAAGAGGGACAATCAATTCCCTCCCAACCGTGAGAGTGCGAGTCTAAGACAACACCGCTTTATTCGTCCCTGGGGTCGTGGGACTCCCGATGGAATTTTTATGGCCTTAATTTCGAAGCTCAAATAGTGTTGACTTATTTCACCTGCCATCGGTGAATTGAGTAAAAGTAACTATTTTGAATAATGTCTACAAATATCTAAAGGACAACTGCACACTCGTGTCCTGCCCTTTAAGCGTGGCCACAGTGCCCACGCCTCAGAGCTCCTGCTGGCTGATAGAAAATGTAAGTGCAATTTTTTTGTTGGTAGCTGTTGCTCAGGCCTCCCGTTTCCTGGGTTTCTCTCGGCTGCTTTCCTCTGGTGTCATTTTCCTGGTCCCCAGTCCCTGGCTCTGTACTGAGATTTTTTTGAAGTGTCATTGACATACAATATCATATTAGTCTCAGGTGCACAACATGGTGATTCAACATTTATATACCTTACAATGTGATCATCACAATAAGTCCATCTATCACCAACAAAGTTCCTACGATATTGTTGACTATGTTCTCTGGGCTGAACATGACATCCTTGTGGCTTACTTATGGACCTAAAGGGCATTATGCTAAGTGAAGTAAATCAGACACAGACAAATACCATATGATTTCACTTACATGTAGAGTCTAAAAACAAAACAAATGAATAAACAAAACAGAAACAGACTCGGTGACAGAGAACAAACAGATGGTCACCAGAGGGGCAGGGATGGGTGAAGAAGATGAAGGAGAGTAAGAGGTACAGACTTCTAGTTATAAACTAAATGCTGCTCAGATTTCCATCCCAGCCTTGGCCACGTCTGTCACTGGATGCCACCATGCAGTGCTCTGGCTTGGAGGAACCAGCCAGGCCCAGGTTCAGCGCACCAGGCTCCATGCCGGTAACCTCCATCCCAGACCTTTTCACGCGCAGGTTGGACGGGGGGGCCGGGGGCGGGGGTGATGTGCCAGCCAGCGGCACAATCTGGGTGCCTTCAAAAGTAATGACTAATGGAATTCTAGACCCGTTGTTTTCAACATGACAGTAAATCAGGAGCAGTGATTGACATGTGAAAGAAATGCAGATGCCAGGGGCTCGGATCTGGAAATCCAGGAAGATATGAGTAACTGAGCATCCAAAGTGATCAGAAATATAGCCAGGGTTGAGTATCAGTGCTTCACACAATACTGTTTCCTTGTGGTGACCGAACACCTCTGTGCATCGAATCCCCATGCCAGGCATTTTACATAAATAACACCATTTAATCCAACAGCCTTAGGCTGGAAGCACTGTTAAACCCACTTTCTGAGGAGGAAAGGGAAGCACAGAGAAGTGGAAGTCACAGTACAGAGTGGCAGAGATCGCACTGTTAGCAGGCAAATTCCAGATGCTTCGCTGCAACATGGCCAGAACGGAGCACACACACAATGCCCTCTGGGGATATCCTCCAACTATAAACATTTTATCCTATTTCATGTTCATCTGGATTTCTCTCAAGTGAAAATGAATCTAGAAAAAATACTACTTACAGCTGTTCAATTTGTTCAAATTCTTTCCCGTCATCTGTATAACGAAAGAAGAATATGAATGTTAATATTAGGATTGGTCTATGATTCTTATGGAGGGTGTATGTACAGTTCAGCTTTCCCCCGAGTTAAAGATGCACAGTGCCATCTTCCACGTGGAGTAAAGAGACACGCACGACACCAGACAACTGCCCCTTCCCCTGTCCTGCTCTCTCCCTGCTCTCCCCGCCTCACCTGAAGCTTCCATCACAGGACGTCTAGTGCCTTGAGTTTTCAAAACAGGGTTGATTGCTAGGTTATTAAAAAGTATTTGTTATTAAAAATGTAGTACAAAATCAGGAAAAAATACAGAATTTAAGATAACTTTTCTGAGGTGGGGGGACCATTGGTTTCTCAACCTGTAATCCATCAGGTGGAGGCTACAAAAATCGGCAACTGACAGGACAGCATCTCTTTTATGAGGCCTCTAGAATGCATGATGAATTCATTTTAAATGACTTATCTATGGGGTAAAGTAATTGTTTATCTGTTATTTTAAGCTACCACAGACTTTCGCAATACATAGCCCAGTACCAAAGCACATATCACCTAACTGGTGCATAGGGACCAGTAACACCAAAAAAAACAGGAAGAAAAGATCTATTTTGACACTAAAATATTTTAGTGAGCTCAAATAGGAAGACCATTAGTACAAGCTCATAGCTCTCTGATTTGAACATAAATATCACTCCAAATTACAAAAACTAGATTCCCCCCCCCAAAAAAAATACTCTAAAGCCCCTGTAATGTATTAAGTGATAACATGAGAATGTTATCTAAAAAAATAATAATAAATCCTACCTGGGCGGTTCTTTTTCTTTTGGGTGTACATTTCACAAAGCAGAATAACAGCCACCAAAATAACCACCTCAGCAGCTATCGCGAGAAACGGCTTGAGGGGCACCAGGTAGCTCAGCACGACGAGCTCAATGCGGTCTTCGCTCTCGCCTAACAGGAACACAGCCTGGCACCAGTAGGTCCCCTGATCGTCCTCCGAGAGGCGTGATAGCTTGAGCCTCGTTTCGTTAACAGCTGTTCCATTGATCACATACTTATCGTCCATTTGAACATCAAGGGGAACCTAACAGAAGGAGACCTTAAAATCCATTCCTGTCATACCGAATGTAAGACACATGCCCTCAGTCAGGGGTGTCCAAACTTTTGGCCCCTTGGGGCCTCGCTGGAAGAAGAAGAGTTGTCTTGGGCCACACATTAAATGCACCGCAACAGGTAATCACACACAAAATCTCATCATGTTTTAAGTAAATTTATGATTTTGCGTTGGGCCACATTCGTAGCCATCCTGAACCCCGTGGGCCGCAGGTTAGACACCCCTGCTCAGTGACCTAGTTTGGGGCAAAAGCTTTAAGATAGTGCCAAGGAAACAGCTTACCAGAAAAAGGCATATTAAAATCTGTGAAACGTTATACTTAGCAGAGTTCAGGTCATGTCAGAGTTTGATCTCCAAGAGGGAGCAAACAAAGGAGAAGTATACTTTGTTTTAAATATTTAGCACTGAAGGTCTGACACTGCAGCATGCAGGTCATCATGGGTAAATATTATATGAGAATTAATAATACAGAAAAATTCCAGCCATCTGGGCTTCACATTCGGCTTTCTGACTGGCTGTTTGAAGAACTTTCCCCTTCACCAGCACAGGCACACATTAAATTAAGTGTTAAATTAATGAAGCTATTAAATCTGATCGCCCCTGCATAGCCGGATCGCTGGCTCCTGACAAAAGGGGGGCTCTCCCACTGGAACTGAGGAGGAAGTCTTCAGGCCTTTAAATATGAGACAGAAGGGTTCGCAGAAATCCCTGGTAAGTCTGGTGTATGTGGTGGTCTGTCCACGCTCTGTCTTTTCATATCTGATTTTCTCTCTCTCTCTCTCAGGCAAGATAGCTTCTGAGAGATTCACTGGGTTTTCCCAGTTGCTCAAGAGCCACTCTATGCTACTGGGGGGGCGAGGTGGGATAAGGGCTTATTTATTTGATCCATTTAAATTAAACTGTGTTCTCAGGCCGTTGGCTGCCTTCACCACTCTGTCATTCGACTGCACTGTTCAACAAATGCTCATCTGCATCCGTTCTCAGAGGCCGTCTGATGAGGGGCTGTGGATGAGTATTACTGGCCCCCAAAATTATAGCAGCATGTTCCCCGTGCACAGCACTGCCTGCAATGCTTGTCACAGACGTAGCCCCTCCAACTCGGAGCTGAGGACCCAGAGCGCTGCCTGAGTAATGGGCACCCCAGGTAGGGGATCCTGATGCAGGCGGCTGGTCTGCCTTGTGAAGAAACACTTGACCTGCACCGTCTTCCCTGCACGTCTCTCATACCCTAAGATGAGCCCCACTGAGGGCCAAGTCAAGAGGAAATTTGTATAGCAAATGGAGAGAAGCACAGACTACAGTCTAAAAGTTTAATATAATTAGATTGAGGGTACTTTTGTCAGTATCCCACATACATTAATAAATTAAACTGTGTATTTCCAAAACCACACTGAATATTTTTACACATTTACATTTTTAAAAATATTTACATACAAAAAACAATTGCCTTTCCTGATCATCAATAAGGAGGTAAAGAGAAATGTTAATGGTGTAAATCTACTCCTAAGTGATTTGGAGGTATTTCTTGGAAAAATCCAACGGATACTGTCACAGAATCAGTGTCTCTCCCTTTTAAGCCCTTTCCCTGTCCTCCTGCAAAAGTCTGAATCTTGTCTCAGAAGGAATTTAATATTTCATGGTAAGAGCTATACTGTCCCATACTGTCCCTTCTAGAATTGCAGCTTGCCCTTACAGGGTTTAATTCCCACGATCATTGGCAGCCGGGCCATACATGGGTGTCCCCTAAAGGGCAATTTTTTAATTTCCCTACGATTTGAGGCTATTTGGGAGGGAGAAAGAGAGCCAGAAGAGATTTCTTGAATACTCATGTTTTTTTTTAATATCAGCTCTTTGAAAATCCATTAATTCCTTAACAGGAATTTTAAGCATCTGGCTTTCCTTAAGTCTCTGCAAGGCCAAAGGAGGCCAAAGTGAGTTACCGAAAGAACCTAAGACCTAAATTCAATTACCAAGTTTTTCATTCTTTTCTCCTGAGACAGAAGCAGGAAAAGAATATGGACTATTTTTTTCTAGTTACTTTCACAAAACGATAAAAAACAAATCTTTTCTTGTTGGGTTATTTCTAAGGTCATCAGTGAAAAATGACTTATGACTTCCTTTCAAAGATTTTAAATAAATTGCTAAACCCAAAAAGCAAAGTACCAGCTAATGAAACATTATTTTCAGATGTATAACGTACTGAGCTAAAAATGTCAATGACAACTCCATTTATCACTGTTCTCCCTTTATGAATGCATTCTACAGAAAAAGATAACAGACATATAAATAGTCTTAGGAATTCTGAGTCTGCTATAATCTCATTATTTAGGAAATAAAAAAATGTCTTGGCTTTCCTCAAAGAAATATGATCTTACCTTCACACTCCCATTACTACTGTACCAGGTCCAATTTAAAGGAAAACAACCTTGGCATTTACATGTCAGGACAGTTGAATCCCCCACATAAGTGATCAACGGTTTGTTTTTGCCATGAAGTTCTGGGACTAAGAGAAATTTAGAGAAAGGCATATTACTGAAAGTTTGAATAAAGAGGGTGTATTCAGGTTGAAGTCAATTCCTTTCATTTTCTCATTAATATGATTTTCTTTATGTAGTTTTAGTTCTATATAAAATGAAACTAGTTTATAGCAGTCAGAATGTATAATAGAAACAGTAACATAATAGATAGAGAGCTCAATACAATTGTCTGTAATGCAGAAATAGAAGAAAGATCTATTATTGAGCCTAATAACAAGTACAGGTACTATAATAAACTGTTACATGTTTGGACAAGAAACTTTGTGTTTCAAGCCTGTTTCTTCCTACCTACTAAGTTACTTTACAGCAAATTTTTTTTCAAAGCTTTATCCTTAGAGGGCATTTGATTGAGGATATAAAATTGTCAGGATATAAATTTTTTAGCTGATACAAATTTATGAAAATCCATCAAAGTTAGAGGAGGTGGGAACACGGAAAGGAACATGGAAATATTAAGAGCAAGAGTACAGACTAGGGAAGAAGACAGACTAAAAAAACACCTTCATGTGATTTTGTAAAAATATATATTAATAGTCATTATAATAAATTTCTTAAGTTTGAAGTAGATACCATTAGGAACAATAGAAATGACCACTGACTTTAGAAAAATTAAGTGTTAAGGATCAACTAACTTGGCCAATAAATTAAAACAGAAACTAATAAAAAGCCAACCAACAGTTTCCATGGTGAAACCAGTTCCTTCTGATTCACATCAAAGGATATGTAGACTGGTCAACTAAGATGACTTTCGTTGATTTTTTTCTTTTCTTTTACTAATTTAAGCAGGGTTTTGGTTTTGTGTTTTGTTTTGTTGTTGTTGTTGTTGTTGTTGTTTAGTTAGCCAACAGAGAGAATGTAAAAAAAAAAGTCTAAATTTTAATACTATGTTCATAAATTTTATAGATATTGTTTGGTATTTACTTGTTATCCTATTTTTAGACTTTATTTTGGAGAGGGTGAGGATGGGGAATGGAAAGATCAATTGTAGTTACAAAAATTAAGTTTCTAAATTAAATACACTTTTCAAGTTCTCTTGCCTTTCTCCTACCCAAAGATAATTAGGTCCCTGCTGGATGTACAAACTGTACAGATGAGGAAGGGGAAAATAATTGGTAATAACTACAAAAGAAATCCTGACTTGTCTAAACACCAGAGAAGGGGTAAAAATAGAGTTGTAGAGCAGAGTGTCTTCATGGGCTCTGGCCTTAGGTGATTATTGTTACAATCACGAGTGTGGGAAGAATCCTTTTTTCCTTCCTGTTTCAATCAGGCCTAAATAAGCATAGTACAATTGCACCATCAGCCTCTCCTTCGTCGGGTGCACCGGCCCACAGAGGGCCGGCTCAGGCACTGCTGATCATCACGAGGCCAGTGAGAGGCAGGCCCGTCACCTGCAAAAGCACAAATGCTTCCGTGACCCTAAGAAAGGCGACGGAGCCACCTGGAAGTCGTCGGTTCTCCACTTTTCATAGCCAACACGTGAGGAGACCGAAAGGTCCACAGGTTTACATAACCAAAGGCGTTACTTGCCAATTCAAATTTATATTTACCCCTCTCAGAGTGTACGAAAGCCTGGTGAGGTGTGCCTCGGGTGTCCCCGAGGGAATAGAGACACAAGGGCATGGGAGTAGCTCGACCGACGTCATCCCAGCCAGAAGTCGCTGGTGCACTGGCCTTGACAGAAGATATTCTGAGCACTCCTTGGGAGAGGCGACTGGAGTCCCGCGCGCCCAACTGGTCACCATCAGGCTGAGGGACATTCAGGGACAAGTGGTGACTGTGTGTCCATTCCAAAGGTCAGGTCATGAGTGTTTGAAAGAGACAGCACAACATGCCAGTGATGTGACAAAGATAAGCTTTAGGTCCACGGATGATCTGAATGAGAATTGCAGCTTCAACGTTACCGGTACCGAGGACAAACCTAGTGCCCCTTCCTACCGCACAACGTTGCTGTAAAGGACTCCGTACGGGAGCAAACCCTGCAAAGTGCACGGTGCAGCGAAACCACCACAACATTCAAACTTTGGCTGTGATCGTGTATGTGCTGCTTTTCTTAATGGAGCAATTTGTAATGCCCGGGCCTTTCCACACGGGGGTCATTAGCCAGCTTCATAGGATGCGCTATTGTCACACGCAGGATGACTGGGCCCGCTGGCCACGAGGCCCAGAGAAGAAATGCGGCCCAGGAGAGGAAGGGGGACTGGAAACTCTTCCCGCCTCGGAACCAGCGGACTGTGTGGGAACGGCCCCGAACGAGGAGAAGGCTCCAAACGGCGTCCCTGCCAGCCCACCCCACCCACTGGAAAAAGGAGATTAGAAGAGAAAAAGGACGAAAAATAGATGAATTCACAGGAAACAAGGCCCAGACGAATGAAGAAATAGTAGCCTTGAGCTGCTGGTGGCGGCAGCTTTTCCGTGAAACTGCAAAGCCAGTCCCGCTGCCGGGGGCGCGCTGTGCGGGGCCTGCCTGAAGCAGGTGAAGAAGATTTCGTTTTAAAGATTACAGCTTGAGTATGAATTAGAACATTTTAAATCAGGGT
This sequence comes from Pteronotus mesoamericanus, assembly GCF_021234165.1. Lineage (NCBI taxonomy): Eukaryota > Metazoa > Chordata > Mammalia > Chiroptera > Mormoopidae > Pteronotus > Pteronotus mesoamericanus. Next base: position 1,806,654 of record NW_026555123.1, read on the forward strand.
GCCCCATAGCTGCTCCTAACCCTACAAGAAATGGGATGAAAATGGCGAAATCCTTATAAAGAAAACCTTGTTTCTGGACCTAGCTAGTATAGGGAACAGGAAAAATACATGGAGTAACTTCACATATGATTATAAAACCTAAGAATACCAATCAAATGTCCCATTCACCACATACTGCCTTTACCAAGAAAAGGCAGAAATAAAGCAAATAATACTTTGAAACAACCATGAGTTATAATTTTAAAGAAGGGAATAATTGCTATCCACCTGCCTTTTTAAAAATAGAAGTGAAGACAGTGTCTCTCTGCAGTGTAAGCCCTGCCACTTGTGTTCTTTTTTATAACACAAGCGCCTGACTTCGGCTTCGGTGGCCGAGGCTCCGCTCCAAAGGCGGCTGAGGCTCCTTCGTTTTAGAGATCTCCGCTGACTTCAATAATGAGCACATGGACCACTTGTCAGGTTCCTCTTCCTGTGCTTTAAATTCCCACTCTTTTTGTTTAAATTCACCCATAAGGAGCGAGCCCGTAAAACCCTGGGCCCCACCTGCAGCCCCAATAACAGGCGGAACCCCAGGCCCCGAGCTCGCTCAGGCTCTCGCTCCACAACCTCTGTGGCCCCAGCTGGGCTGGGTCATTGCCAGGTCTTGTAAGTAACCAGCCTGGACCTTTTCAGAGTTTACTGATGAAGGGCTGCTGTCTTGCAATTATAATAGGAAATGCAAGGGTGGGTTCAGTGACGACATTGATTACTCATAGGCTGACACCGGTACACAACACTCTCACACAAGCGTTCTGCCCTGTTAGGTCCAGCTACTCCTGTGAGTTTGGGCTAGTTGGCCCAGTCTGCGGCTGCCCCTTCAGGGTTCATTTGTAGACTCAGAGAACATGCGAATGGAGGAAAAAAACCCATATGAGAGAACCGGAAGCAGCTCTAGAGTCCGAGAGAATTGGTTGGCCATCTGTCCTGATGTTAACATAATAAGTGAATTGCAAGCTCTTGAGAAAGAAGACAATAAGGTTAAATGTCAAAATGGTAAAGGCCTAAATGAGGCTGGACCACAGAACATTTTATTGTTTTGTTTTTCTTATGGTAGAGCTAGTTTCTTCAACTAGACAGGGTGGTGACCGAGGGCAGGACAGCAGTCTGTGGACTTAAGTCCCCGGCGACTCGATGTAAATCCCCTCTTCTCACCCAGCCCTCCAGTTTTCCAGTTCAGAGAGGACTGTCCTGGATGGGTCCTGTTTCCTAGGGCTGGGAATTCAGATCCCCATGATCGGCACGTGTTCCTCGTTCATGAGGGTGTATCCTCTGATGTGGAATAGGAACTACGAAATTGGGCTTGGGCTGGGAGGGAACAGATTCCTGTGCTTTGGTGTGAGGTTAGTAAGACCCTCACTGAGGAAAAATCAGCTGTCCATGTGGTCAAGCCTTCCAAGGATTTCAGCAAGGTGTGTGGTCAAGATTGGCGCATCATCATCATCATCATCACCATCAGTGATCTTGCGGTGGTGTCTCTTTATGTTTATATTTCTCTGTTTGACATTTTGTTATGAGGAAGAATGATTGGACCAAGTGGGAACAAAGTTATTCTTGGGCTTTCTGACAAAACACTATCAATCTGTCAGCTCAGCACTGCTTCCTAATCACACTTTATTGCAATATACCCAATACCTGGTGTAGTTTTGTTGTTAAATGAAGTATGAGAACATGTAAGCACAGGCAACATAACAATCCCACCGGGAAAGATCAATCCAGACAAGGCTCCCATGGAAGCCCTGCAAATTAAGCAGACGGCTGAAGCCTGGCTCAAGTGGGGATTCTTCTCTGAAGCCCCAGGCTCCTTCCAGACCACAGAAGGAGCGGAGCTGTGCTTTCAGTAGCGCAGCTGCGATGCAGCCACTTCCACGGCCAGGCGAGGCCCGCCGTGGAGCAAACGCTGCCCTGAAGGCAGGCTGAAACCGGCTGCCTGGGCGGGAATCAGGGGTGCCGCTCCTGCCCCCCAGCCTGCTGGCCTCCCAGGTAGCTCCCACGCTCCTCCATCTCAGTGTGCTCCCTTCTGGAGAGAAGCTGAGTCACGGTTCAGCAGGAAAATATGCTTTGGATCAAAGTATATTGACGTTGACGCACAGGCTAAGAATCAAAAGCAGAAGAAAAGCTGTGTTTTGGGGAAACCGTGGTAGATGGTATATTTTTTTAGTTAGCATTTCAGCAGCGCAGGCGTGGAAGGCATACCTGCTAGCTGAAAGGGACTTCTCAAGAAAATTGCGGGTCTTTTGCGAGGTTTGGGGGAGGGGTACATCGCTGCGCTATGAGCCCATCTCCGTGAAATGTTAATATCGGGATACAGACTGCGGGTGACAGTGGTGCCAGAGGGGAGCAAAACCCAAATTCTGCCTTCCTTTCATCTCTTCCGTTGGTTTTCCGCTGTCCCCTGGACTAATGGCCACGATGACACTAACCACTGCTCGGCTCGGCCTTGTACGGCGGACGCCGGCGGTGTGGGTCTAAACGATAAAATGCTCTGTGCTCGAGGACATCGCTGGTCTGAACAGCTCCCCAGGCACAGCTCAGACGGCACACTTGGAAGTGTTTATGAGCAGAAGGAGAGAGATACTGCATTCTGATGTGTCCTGCCGACCTTTTGGAACTTGGGAGAAACCAGGACACATGAGAGTCTTGGGATTAGAAGCATCCACTCTTAAAGATGGTGACTTAGCTGATTCAGGCCGATTTCTAGGAAAAGGAGGTCTAGGATTCCCCCTAGGGAAAGAGACAGCTCTATGGAGTCATGAGGTTGGAGATTTCTATCTGTGCGTCCGTGGACTCGAGGAAAACCATGCTGGTCATTTTGGGCTTATGTATTTCAAATTAGGAAAAAGATTGTTCCATGTGGTCAAAAACAGCTAACTTCAAACCTGGGGTTTGAAGCGGAGGCTCCAGCTATTCTGTCGTGCCACGCGGCTGTGCTTTGACTCCGGGGGTGCCGCCCAGTGAAGAGAGGTGGCGGGGCTAAGGCCCATGGCACCGCACACGGCGCCATCCAAACCTCACCGTGATGTCCCAACGTTCCACGTCCTGTCACTTGTCCTTTACCAACTTAACCACATCTCTCTGCTACAAGACTTTAACATTGATGAATAGTGTAGCAACTACCTCGGAATATTTGACCCACTACAGAGAAAACCTGTAGACCATCAATCCTCCTTCTCGGGTGGAAAGTAATCACCGACGTTAGCTGTCACCCGTTTCGGGCATCAGCGGGCAAACACACACAGTCAGCAGGGTTTTCTGCATCGGACTAATCGGCGATGTGGAGGCCCTTTTACAATCTTGTAGTAATAAATCAACCAGCGTCCATAAAGGCAGAGATGGGAACACTGCTGATAAATTGTTTGGAGAACATGCTCTATAGCTGACTCATGAAGTCAACAGCAGATTTTTTTTTTTTTTTTTTTTGGCTCAATTGAAAATAGAGGCTAATGCAGGCTTTTTATCCACACACAATTGTAGTGCTGCTAAGGAAAGATAACCCTCCTCCTTAGGAAAAACCATAAGCAATCCATGTGGAAAAAGCATAGTAGGACATTGATAAAAATACATATCATTCTATAAGCCTTACAGATCTAATTAAATAACTGTAACATGAGCTGTTCTGCAGATGCCCAAACGTTGGGAACTGTCCTGCCTGATTTCAGGGACTGTAGCCCCACCAGCAGGCAAGAGAGCCCCAAGGCTGGAGCTGAGCAAGGAGGCCTTGGGAAAACAGGCCACTGAGGAGACAAAACCTGTCCCCTGTGCGCCCTTGCCTCCCTCACATCACCCTGCTTGGCCCCAGAGGATGGCTGGTTAGTCAATGATGGGTACGATCCCTCGACGGCAGGGGCAACCGAAGACAGGCACAGTCGCATAGGGGCCATCAGGGAAGGACTTGGGGGACACGGAGAAGGGGCAAAAGACCCTCGCCCCTCGGCTTTGTCATGGCCAGAGTCCTCATTCTGTCTGAAAGAAGTCTGCTCATCTCTTGCCTGCTCTGCTCCCCGGCCTGACTCAGGCTTGAAAAAATGCTAGAGGCAGGTACAGCCCTAAATGGGATCAGGTGGTTCCCGGGGGGCAATGAGACCTAGAAACGGAATGCAGTAAATCCTACGAAACCTGCTTTTCTAAGAATGCCCTCGAGTTAACGAGTACTGATGTTTGGAGCCTGAGCATAGGATGAGTTTATTTTCCCACGTTTTTGGGCCAAATGGGCATCACTCTGTCTACCAGACCGTGACTCAGAAAGACTCTTGTAATCCCTTTACTGTTATCCTTCAACCACATCTCCTTCCTTTAATCATTACTGTTTAACATTGATTAATGAGCTTTACCTATCTGAGCTAAACTCAATAAAAGCCCAATGAGAAAGGTGCTCGGGGCTCTTCGATAAGAGATTAGCCAGCCTTTCCACCCCAAGCAGATCTTGTGTTGGGCACTTTCATTGCATCCACGATGCTGGGGGACACTGTGGATGGAGCTCCCCCTTCACCCAAACTTCTCTAAATTGTAATCACATGAAATTATTTTTCCAAACAATATTAACTTTAATGAATTACAGAGAATTATTATTTTACCAAAAAGATCTAGAAGGGCTCAACTTATTAATTGTATAAATATGTTCATGATATAGTACATACTTAAAAGTTACAGTAATGTTCAGTGGGCACTAAAAACTAATACACTGAACTAAACCGCTTCAAGAAAACTATTGTTTTTAAAGAAGTAAATATTCAGTAGCTCTCTCATTCCTCAAGCACTTGATTTCAAATCTAGGTTTTCTGCTGGTGCTCCAGCCAGCTTCAGACATGTTATCTCTGAGAGGCATGAAATCAAGAGCCTCCTCCAAGACCGTTGGCGTTAAATCTATTGGTATGTTGAAAAGTGAAATGCTCTTATTAATCTTCACATGAGAGGTAAAAATGACCACTTCCAAATCATAGCTCAGGTAATTAAGTATAAGAAAGCTAACAAGAAACATGTAATATAGTCAATATTTAAACTTTGAACAGGCATAACTAGTACACACTTCTAGAAAACAGGGCCATTTAGAAGGGAGGGGGAAGCTATTTTTAAAGTTGAATTTCTTAGAATCACATGAAGCCTCAAGATTTGATGACTATTTCCTTAAGACCTTTAGCTCATCTTTACATATTGAAAGGAGACTTAACAAAATGTTTATTAGGATTGTGTGTGTGTGAGTGTGTCCATGTGTTCAATATCCTTTTAACTTGCTAGGAAGGGAGGGAGGGAGGGTGGGAAAAAGGCAGAAGGAAAAGGAAAATAAAAAAGGGAAGGAAAGGAATGAATAAAGGAAGGAACAGTATATAGTTTTTCCTTCACTAAGCTAAATTAGGCAAATGGGGGAAAGAAGGTTAAGAGAGAATGTACATGATCAAAATAATCCAAGGATGACAACAGCTTCTGCCTTTGCAGAGACCGAGTTGCATAAACACCAGGGTTTATTATATTTACCAAGAAGGCACATTTACAAAACCACATGAAGGAACTGAGCCGGTGAGCAGAGAGGGAAGCATGGAGGGGTGCAGGAGCCACCTGAGATCACAGCGAGACGCCGCAGGCTGTTCTGCTGTGGGCGGGCCCCGGGGACAGTGTCCCTATTTTGTCCCAGTAGCCAGCCAGACTAAATGATTTCTCATGTATGCTGGGAAATCAAGGTGAAGAAAAGCCCAAAACAGTTCATATGGCAACAGACTGCATTTCCCAAACCCCCAGCATAAACACTGTGCTCACTAATCTGTCACAGCATGTGGGTTTTATCATGAAGATAATTATCCAACTCGAATGAGTAGTTTTTATTATGCGTTTGAGATCTTTAAAGTTTTGTTTTAATGATGGAAGGGGTAAAATACTTTGATTTGTCTGGTTCCGCCAGGGAGAGCCGTGGATTAGGCTCTGGGGTTGTCCCTAACTCAGTGAGATCCAAGGCAGGCAACACTTTTGCATCTCTGTATTATTTTTAAATTTTATAGTACCCCTAAATTTCCACATGTGACACATATTCTCCCAGTCTAGGAGTGCAGTAACTCAGACACTGTTATGAACATTCCGAGTTTACTGGGATGGATGGATGGATGGGTGGGTGGGTGGATGGATAGAGACAGACTGCCCGACAGAAACTGAAGACTGCTGCGATTTGCGATTGACCTGGCAGCCCTTCGCTTCTAACTAACGCTGGTGCTTAAACTAGGGCAGGGGAGCGCAGTGGGAGGGGATCGGGCAATAGAGATCTGACCGCTGGGCAGACGCTGGGAAGCACTATTTTAAAGGTTGCCGCTTACAATCCAACGGGAAGCATATTATGAATTTCTTTCAGTTGCATTATGTGTAGTATTGTAATAATAATTTAAAAATTGGGGGATTTAGCATTCTTAGAATCCTGGTTATAACTTTATAAGTTAGTAGTACTGACCTCTGAAATTAAATGTGCCCCTTTGTTTCTTCTCCTCTTGAAAGAAACAAGAATAACTTCCCATTTGTTTGCTATTAATGATGGTGAACCTAAAGACAAGTTAAGTTATTAATACGGGCTTAGTTCTCAAAACACTTCTCAATGAAAATCAAAAGACATAGCTATTAATCAAAATTTAGAACAAAATTCTGTCGATATGCAAACTTGAATATTAGCGGACCATTCAAGCGGTAACAAAGGAAAGAACGCCAGTCAACAGAAGTGTTTACAATTGAACTAGCGGTTCCTCAGGAGCGCACCGGTGACAGTTTGGTACTCACGCGTATTGGGAGTACAGGACTCCCCCGGCCGCCCTGATGGAATAGCCCTTCTCCAGCGGCTCGTCATCCTTTTTCCAGGACACATTCACCGAGTTCAGATCCCCGGATGCTGTGAACTGGCACACGAGTACTATATTCGAAGGTCTTTGCAAAGTAATATTTTTTTCTACTGCAACACTGGAATGTCCTATTAACCACAAAAAGAAACAACAACAAAGATGACACTGTCAGAGCTACATTTCAGGGAAATCCGATCCAGTCAACAGTGTAAGTCACCAACAGTTCTGCTCTCCTGAGACAGCTTCTTTATGTCACATGCCTTCCAAGAACTGTTTCTTCGTCAACACAGATTTGGTTTCCTTCATCATGCTCTTTCCTAGGCACAGCTGAAGAGAAGCTTTGTTAAAACGTGAACAGAATTGCGAAAGCCGCCGGCTGCGACATCTGCCTCCTTCAAATCTCTAGCTGTCAGGACACGGGAGGGAGAAACCCGTGCAGAGCAGCCTCAGGGGCCCTGCCAGAAACGGGGCCGCTGTAGAAACAACCAAACGAGTGGGGAGAATCATTCGCAGTCATTACAGGAACATTCTGTGTATAATGTTCCTTTGTGTGACCTACGAACTCTACCCAGACTTATTCCTTAAGAACTTGGAGGAAGTGGGTAGAGATACAGATCTAAGGCAGAAGAATTTAAATATCCATCCTGTAGTTCTGAATTGTCCCTCAATTTGAAATATCAACACAAAGCCCGGAGGCGATTTATCTATATGTAAATATATAGATACAGAGATAGAGATGAGATAGAGATATGCCATTTATGAAGGATACATAGGACCAATTGTTTTCTTTATTCTGAACAGCGGTAAATCAAAAAAAAAAAAAAATCAAGCAAGTACACTGCCCTACCTAAATGGACCCCTGGTAACCAAATAATAAAAAAGGAAAACTAGAGAATTCCAGCAAATAAGTGAAGAAATGTAATGCAATGATGTTGTAATCACTAATGAATCATGGATCTGGGCATTTTGTATCTACTGCTATAATCACCTCCCAAACAGAACAGCCCACTACCTAGGAAGTCATCTGGGAATAAAGGAGCAAGGAGGTCCTGAAACTGACTGAACCTCTAGATCCAATGACCGGTTTATAGGAAATACCGAGGAGGGGAAAACATGTTAAACTACACCCCGTGGAGGTAATCAACAAAAGCCGGATTATGAGAAGACTTACGAGATAAATCATCTGGTTTTCTTCAACAGATACATTAGAAAAGGGAGAGTAATAAGCCTAAAAATGATAAGATGCTGTAAGAAACATGCCTTGGAGAAAGAAGTAAAACTAAAACTACCACATGTAGGAATGCACACCTAGGTGATAAAACCATTTTAAAAAGCAAGGACGGGACGAACAGAAGTCAGAGCAGCGGCGGCCACTCCCGAGGGGAAGGAGGCGGCCACTTGCAGAGGGACCGCGTGGCGCAAACACACCTCTCGACCTTGTGCTCCCTCCCATGGCCTCTTTGAGAGGAGAACGCAGAACCAAAATGCAGAAAGAAAAAAAAAATAGGACTCAAATAAATGAACATGAAATCACTTTTAATTGTATCTAAAACTTTACAGAAATGCTTCGTGAAGCAACAACCAGGTGCGAAGTTTGCAAACAGTTAAGAGCAGCCAGTGAGAATTGCTTTGTGAGCACAGGCTGGAAATAACTGCTCACGTAATTCCAAAATTGCTGAATTGAATTTTACGCTCAAAAAGAAAAGGAAAAAGAAACACATTAGATATAGTAAGACCTTACATACCAATTATATAGGGAAAACACTGAGTCAGTCAACTGATACAATTTACACACTTCAGCACAATTTCTGCGCATCTTTTATGCATCAGAAAATATCCTGGATACTAGTAACAGAAGAAAATGTTTCAAGATTTACTCTATTTGGTCTTGAGCTTATTTTCTGTAAGGGTTCCTCACTTCACCTTTAGCCCTGGAATACCCTCAAAAAGGGGTCCCCTCTCTGTGTGAGAGAAATCTACTTGGGTAGTCAGTTTCAGGGAGGAGTTCTCTGACGTCACCCCATTCTCATTTCGGTAGAGCCTGTTCTGGTGTTTACACACATAACAGAAAGTGTTTTCTCTTAGGTTAAAAATGGCCTAATTGTTTAACCTGACAGCCTCCTTTCAGAGCTGATGTTTTATTTGCCGTTGCTGAAATATTAGACATTGCCAGAAACTATGACTCCTGGAAACTCCCTCAGCTTTGCGTCTATTTCACAATCGAACATTTTGCTGGCCACGCCAGCTCTCCCCCCTACCAGTAAATGCTGATGTCCGTTGGGACTTTGCTCTCTGGCCTCTTTACGTTTTGCCTTTCTACTACCAGGCTGGATTTACCGATTGTCTCTCATATCCTTTATTTTCAAGATTCTTGGCTCCATTGAGACATCCTTCTTGGTTCCCCAGTCCCACAGGTCTAGGTGTGCACTGAGCACTGAACCCTAGACGCCCCAGAGGTCCTTCCGATGCAGGGTATCCAAGGGAGATGCACGGGCCTTCCCTTCCCCTGGCCTGTACTCTGAGTCACGTCCAGGAGAAGGCAGCAGATTCTACCTCTGAGGCGCCACGCCAGCTCACCTGCTTGTCTCCCACCTTCTTTACTCGGCCGTTGTTGGGATTCTGTTACACTAACCCCAAAATAACGGCACCGTGGTGTATCGGATATTTTAAGCTGAAGGGTCTGAGAAAACAGCAGAAGCAGAAGGGCAACTGTAACTGCCCCCGCCCCAAGCCCTCTCGTCTCCCCTGAATCATGCCATAAAGCCCTCAGGCGAGAGGTGCCCTCTCTGGGCCTGGAGGGCAGGCGGGAGCATCCTCATCTCCAAAGGCCCAGGGACGCGGAGAAGAATCCTGCCACCCAGGTCTGGTCCCCGAGCCTGTCACACGGATGTCCGCCTCTCTGGCCCCGCGTGTCCTCCACAGCGTCCACCAAGCCAGCGTCTAACACTCGGGTCACTCGGGTCGGCTCCTTCGGACATCGTTCCCTCTGAAGGCACCCCTGTCCCGTGAAACACGTATTAAATAAATGTGTGTGCTTTTCTCCTGTCACTCTGTCTTTGTTGGTTTGACTTTCAGACCCAGTCGGGGCCTCAGAGGGGGAAGGGACACTTTTCTATCCTTACACCTTCCTGCTTTTCCTCCAGGACCAGACAACGGCCTTCTCGCTTGTCTTGGCTGCAGATTCTCTTCCTCCGCATATTTTCTGTAACAGCACCAAACGTATGCTTCTAAAACTGCCCAGATTAGACACCTTTCTTCTGCCAAAAAAAAAAAAAAAGGTATCTTCTTTTTCTGTGGTTTTTGAACTTGCTCCTTTTATTTCTGTCCTGGAATTTACACTTCTTTTTTTTGGTTTTTGAGGTTAAGGACACAACATGAGTTCCGTCTTAACAGATTTTTAGGTGTGCAACAGTTTTGTTATCAAGAAGCACGTGGTGTACAGATCTCTAGCTCATTCATCTTGCAAACCTGAAACTTGGACTAATTCCTCCCCACTCCACCCCACCCCCACCTCTGCCCCAGCCCGGACCCCCACCATCCTAGTTTTTTTGCTTCTATGAGGTTGACTACTTTAGGTCCCTCCTCTCACAAGAGCCAAGACGTGGAAATGAAGGGGCCAAACTTTAACACTAGGTCAAGCCTGGGCCGAAACAAGAAACTAGAACAAACAATACCCCAAGATGAAGGGAAGAATTAGAGCCCCCCCTTAGTAACAAGATAGGACAACGGCTGAGCCTTGACTCAGACAAATAGCCCATAAAAGCAGGGTCAGAGCTGAGGATAAGGGAGAAACAAATACCAAGAAAAACATATCAGGGTGCAGCCCCCATGCAGCTGGGCCAGAGTTGACAAGAATGAGGAGGAGGCATAGGGCGAGGGTTGAGCCTTGCCTCAGATACACATCCTGACCAGAGAAAGAGTAGGGGGCCCAGTAACAGCCTTGAACCTAATCAGCAAAAAAAAAAAGAAAGAAAGAAGCTGCCTATTGCTAACTGCCACTTCTCGCCCTTGTATCTTGCTTGCTTGCTCTGCTTATAAAAACCCGTGTACCCTTACAGCGGTGCGCCTTTTTCCTTTCGAGGGAAAGGTGGCCCCTGCGCAGGTAAAACTTGGCCAAATAATAAAGAGTGTGTGATCAAACTCTAATTTCTGAGCTCATACTTGTGGGGATCGTAACAGAAACAGTCCACATGACTGCTGATGGAGGAATGGCCCACACATAGGTGGTGTTATACACGCAATTGAACACCAGTCCATCTTTAGAAACGGGGAAATGCAGCAGCATGCGACAACAGGGAAGCAGCCCAAGGGCCCCACTACAAGTGAAACAAGCCACCCCAGGAGGACAGACACTGCGTGACCCCTCCCCCGACCCCACCCCCGCCCCGCCCACACGCGGAGGTCTGCCTTCGACAGTCCCTGCTCCTGGCACTGCGTCTTTGTTGGAACTGCATGGGTCCTTGGAAGGCTGAGCTGCTTTGGTTTATTGCCTTGCTGGTGTGTAAAAGGAAATCTTAACTCGGAGAGAGGAAAGGGGCCTCAGGAGGTCAGGATGCCTGGGACACGCGGTAGAGAATCCCAGGAAATGCTTTCACATGTTGGAAAACTCCGCTCAGACACTGCTTCAGGAGCCAAGTCTTTGGAGGCCTCTCTGAGCCTCTTCCCCGGGCCTGAGCTGAATGTCACTCGCTACTGCTGGCCCCTGCTCAGCCCAAGTCGACTCCGGCTGGGCCACCGTGCTCAGGGCGGGAGAGCCGGGCCCCGCTGCCAGCTGTGCGGCTGCAGGCGGCCGTGGGGGCTGGGCACGCAGGGCACGCTCTTTTGACTCTTGTGCTATTTCTGACTCTTTGGCACCTCGTGGGGCTGGTGACAAACCATTTCCTTGAGGACAGACTGGCAAGGAGATGTGCCAGCATTGTCACTCCTCGCAGGACAGATTATACAGCGTCACATACACCCCAGGAGATGATGCCAGGCCACTGCGCCCTTTTTGGTGATGTGGCTCCCTGGAGCCTCCTCGCACAGCAGGAAGCTGGACTATGAATCGTCACCTCCGTTGTACAAGGCAGCAGCCCAGTGTCTGGGGCGCTTCCACGAACATTATTCACAGGACAAGACCAAATGTCTGCATATTGCACACCTTGGTTCTCTCGTTCGTCAAATGGGATAACACATATTTCACGAGACTCCAAAAAGGATTAGGTAAACTTTTTCATAAGAAAAGTTTTAGTAATGTGTTAGTTGCTAAATAATTTTCCACTTCTCCTTACCCTTTATTTCGTTGCAGAATGTAACAGCAGCTACAACACATGTTGCTGGCAGTTTTATGTTGACTCTTTTCATTTTCTCTTCAGAGCACTTCTGTAAGTACCGTAATTGTCGTTCCTACTTCTCAGGTGAGGAAGCTGAGACAAAGAGAAGTGACTCTCTTGCTCCAGAGCATATATCGATAATGACAGAGGCGAATCCCAGATCTAAGGGCGGCTGAGTCCGGATTCTAATAACCATTACCAGCTCTCACAGAGAGGAAGCTCTCATGACGGCGGAGTTAACTTCACTGCCTTCAAACTCCTGAACCAAGGTTTAGAGGGAAACAAAGTGTTCACAGAAGATGAGGCATAGCAGCGCAATAGCAGAGGAGGGGTGTGATCGATACATCTTAACAGCTCGCCCCTGCCACGACCGCCTCTGTGAGCGCTGCTGAGCAGCCTCTCTCTACAGACTTGCTCCCAGCCCGGTGGATGTCTCCGTCTCCTGTACTCTCAGGTGCTCTACAGCTGCCCTTCCTATCCAAAAGCATCAAAATACGTAAAGAGACTTTTATCCCTAGCTTTAAAATACTTCTGTGGTTAGCCAAGACACTAACATGTCCGCTGAACTCAGTTACAAAAGCATCGCTGACGCCCGCCAAGGCCGAACCCTTGTGCTGCTTCTGAGCGGTGCTTTAAAAAGACCGTTCTTAGATTCACACAGGAATTTACATCTGTCTAAACACTTTTGCTTTTATAGTTAAAATTTTAAAAGTATATGGACCTTCAAGCAATTTGTAACCGTCAGAAAAATGACAAGTTAGACCTTAGTGAATCCATCCAGGAATCATTTCACTTGAAATAAGTCTGCTGTGATGCCCTGGCTGTGGCTTATTTGGTTGGCGCATAGTCTCATAACCAGTAGGTTGTGGGTTTGATTCCCAGTCAGGGCACACGCAGGTGGCAACCAATTGATGCTTCTGTCACACATGAATACTTCTCTCTCTCTCTCTCTCTCTCTCTCTCTCTAAGCAAAGAAAAAAAAAAAGTCCTCAGGAGGATTGTTTTAAAAGTCTACTTTGACCCATTATGAGAGAAAAAAAATGGAAAAAGCCAATTAAACGCAAAGGACAGTGTTTCCAAACATGCTTTATTTAAATCAGGAAGTCTTATTAAAAAGAGTTAAGTGCACTACAATATATAAGACTCAATGTCAAGAAAATGAACAACTAAATTTAGAAATGGGGAAAGAACCTTAATGGATATCACTCAAATAGCCAACAAATATATGAAAAGGTGCTCAACATCACTAATCATCACGGAAATGCAAATCAAAACCACAGTGGAAAAATCACTGCACACCTCTTAAAATGGCTATTATCAAAATAACAAAAACCCACAAGATAACCAGTGTTGGGGAGGATCTGAAGGAAAGGGAACCCCAGCGCACTGTTGGTGGGGTACATCGGAACGGCCATATAGAGGACAGTACAGAGACTACTCAAACAACCAAAAATAGAACCTCCATAGTATCCAGCAGCCCTGTTTCTGGGTACGGAGCTAGAGGGAACAAAATTGGGACCCCTAAGAGATCCTGCAAAGTCATGCCCACTGCTACGCGGTCAGAACGGCCAGGGTTTCAAAACAACCCAGCGTCCATCCACAGAAGAACAGACAGAGAAGCTGTGTGCATACCCAATGCATACGATTCAGCCACGACGAAGGAGGGAACCCTGCCTTTTACCTCAACAGGGGTGAGCCTGGAGGACAGTATACAAAGTGGAACAGCCACACAGAGAAAGACAAACACTGTACGATCTCACTTACTGTGGGATCTAAAAAAAAAAAAAGGTTGAACTCCTAGAAGCAGAGAGTAGAAGTGTGGGCAGGGGAAATAAGGAGACGTTGGTCAAAAGGTGCGAAGGCGCAGTTGCGTAAGATGAGCAAGCGAGGAAGCTACTGTGCAGGCACGAAGACTATACTTAATATTGTACTGAACATCGGGAATATGCTTGGAGAGTAGAGTTCAGGTGTACTCAGCCTGCACAGAAAACAACTGCATGAGAAGGTAGTTAATTAGCTTGACTATAGTATCATTTCACTATATATAAAAGTCATGTTAAATGTGTACACTGTAAGTGTATGTAATTTTTAAGATGTTTTTTAAAAAGAAAAAAATTAACTGTAATAGATCTCAAATGAGATCTAAATCACCCCTGGCAATACAATACAATACCCTAAAAACATTCATTATCCCCAAATTAATCTACAGATTCAGTGAAAAATCAGACCAATGCCCCCCAAAGTATTTTTTGTAAAATGTGATTCAAAAATAAAAATGTATATAAAAGAGTAAAACTCCAGGAAAATACAAAAACCTATTTTTTAAAAACAAGAGCAAAGATTTAAAGATATATCAATGTTGCGAAAATTAACATTTATTTTACTGAGGCTGGAAAACACCCAGAAACTAATGGAATAAAATAGGCAATGTTTTTCAGATTGCAAGTCAGAAACTGTTTGTGGATTATGAATTCAACGTAGGAGATGCCATCAAATTTTTTTTTTTTAAAGAATTGGAAGAGAAGAGAAATTATCAGAGTGTAACATCCCTATTAGGTGGGGGTACAGCCTGATGGACGTTTGGTTTGGGGGTGTGTGCACGTGAGTGGTGCCTTAGGTTACAGGTAAATTGACTTCTTGCTTTGCCTAGCGCTGTAAGAGACTGAAAAACATTGAAACGATGGAGAAACCATAGCCTGTGGGAAGTTGGAAAATCATTTGTGTGGTATTTCAAAGCTGCAGGACAAAGAGCTATTCAATAAAGAGTGTTGACACGGTAACTATGTATATTTAAAAAATGGTAATAAAGTTAGGGCCTGTCACACACAATACACAAAACTGCATTTCAAATGGGTTAAAAACTGAAAGGTAAAAAATTTCTCTGAAAATACTTCTTCAAAAATAACAGGAAAAAACTATAAATGAAACTTCTTCACAGTAAAGACCACACATAAGTGTTTAAGGACAAGGGGGAGATAATATTTGCAACTTCTATAAAAAGTACAGATTAGTATGTCAAATTTTTAGCTGTCTAATTTACATCAACTTAAAAATACATAAACCCAACAGGAAAATGGATAAAGGATATTGACCAAACACAAACATATAAGTATGTCCAAGTCCAAAATGTAAATTAAAACAACAAATATATAGCTTTTTATCCGTGTGATTGCAAAGACCAAAAAAAGTGCTGGTCAAGATCCAGAAAAAAAATATATATTCAAATATCAGGTGAGGGGAATGGGTAAACTCAAGATATTTTGGAGGGCAATTTGCAAGTACCTATTAAAATAAAAATGCACATGATTTCTGGGTCAGCAATTTTACTTTGTGAAACTTATCCAAGGGAATGCACACAGTCATGCTCAGAGAGAATGAGAGAGAGACATAAAAGTGTTCATTGCTACATGGTTTACAACAGAGAATACGTCAAACAAAGTAGGGTCCATGAAGAGAAAAATGTCTAGGTAAGCTGGTAAATTTCTACTGTGTACACAAGTTAAAGAAATAAGCTAGTTCCATGTAATATGGCTAGATCTCCAAGAACTAGTGTTGAATGATCACAAGAAGCATTTTCAGAACAATACATCCGGGTTTATACCAGTAACATGAAAAGAACACAAAACAATACTGTGTGGTGCTCTACAGTTTCCAAGGATACCTGCATACACACACACCCACACTGAAGAGAGGGAAAGGGAGCGGAGACAGAAGCAGTGGGTGTTAACAGAGGCTTTGACTTTCTGTGATGTTTGGTTTTTATCGGCAGATGTTCTGTTTGGCTATTTTTTCAAACATGTGTTGTCCTTTATTTATTTATTTTTTTTTGGATAGTAGAATATTATTTTCTCATGTTTTCCTATTTCTTCCTTTATGTCCCTACCTAGTATTTCTACATCTGAAGTTCTGGACTCGTGATTCCTACGGCTCCTTGACTCACTCTCGGCATCAGGATGCTTCATGGCTCCTTCTGCTTCTCTGGCAAGCTGGCCCTCAGCAGGATGGCATAGCCTGGGTGGACGACCCATGTCTCCACAGACATTTTTCATTTGCTTTCCTGCAGGAGCACCACGTCCTTGGGCCCATTGCTGTGTTACCAGCTTGGAAGCTCCTGCCTCGTGCAGGTAGTGCACATGTGTGATCCACACCTCACTGAGAGCAGGTCTTTGCCTTTGACTACTCAAGGCGGGTTTTGTGTGTGATGCAGTAGAAGACTAAAGCCCAGACTCCAAATGCTCACCCCTTGGGGTGGTCAGCTAATTTTCCCCCTTATGCCAAACCTCTCACACCGTGTTTATATCCGAGGAAGGATCAGCTTCTGTGGGGTTGCAGTTCCAGCTCACCTCCTGGCCTAGGTTCAAGGCTTTGTTCTTACGCCTGTGGCTCTTAAAACCTCAACTGCCCTGGACACAAACTCAAGGGAATCCAACCTGACATCGGTCCAGAGGTTTAATGTCTTGGTTCCCAGTTTCAGTTTGTGGAAATTGTCTTGACTTCTTTGTGTACTTAGCTCTGTATTTGAAAGAGTGCTTGCTTTATTTTACATGTTATATTCCCTCACTGGGACAGGAGCTGTTCAGATTCCTTGAGTTACTATATTGCTGGAAATAAGATCATGTTTTAATATTTTTAAATGAACTCATTATTACTTATGTAATTGAAATAAAATATGCTAAATACATATCAGAGAAACAGAAACAGTACTTACCGATATGTACTTTCCTGAAGATGTGGTTTTTGACTTAATTTTGAAAGACTGGGAGGATGTGAACATCAGCAGAAGGGAAGGACAAAGGTGGGAACACAACCCTCAGGTTCCCGGTCCCACTCACGCTGGGAGGCCCACGCCTGTTGCTCAGCACCGCAGCGGGCTTCGTAGCAAGCTTCTTTATTCAATATTAACCACCATGGGATTGTTAAATCACGTGTCTTTCCACGTTGCAGGGACAGGGGGCAGTTACACGGCTACCTTTCCTGACCTTGACTAATCTTTTCAAATTTTACTCTGTATCTTAATATACCCACCTGTACCTCCAAAGATAGCGCTGTCTCCTTCCATCTGTCCCACACCAAGAACCATGTCACGCCAGCTGCTCACGTCTCAACACGGTGAATAAAATGCGCCACGGGAGGACCTACACCAATGTTACCGGAGTGGGCAAGAAGCCTGTGGCCTGTGCTTTGATTTTAACCTCTAGCTAAACTATAACACATTGACTGAGATACCAAACACTGCAATATGCAGAGGCAGAGGGGAAAATAGAAGCAACAGTAAAGAAACACTCCAATTGCTGTAAACAAACTGAATTCCAAGTATTGACAATGGGAAAGTTAGTACAGCAATGTAAAAATAGTCCATTATCGAAAGATAGTTTTAAAAATACAGCGATATCAGAAAGAAAAAAATTTATTCTTACGTCAGTCATACCTTTATAATATTATCTCAGCGAATGCAGTTTCTAACACAAACCTATTTAGAAACAAGACAGTTAAAATAGCTTTGATTTCATTGCTTTTTAAAGCTTCTTACCTAAAGTAGGTACCAGTAATTCAGTGATGCTAGTGGAAGATGCTGTAATTGAGCAGACAGAAAAGCAGCGTGGGATCCCGGGAAAGGGCATGGCTTCTGGTGCCAGACCACCTGGGTTCGAGGCTGAGCCCTGACTCACCCCTGTGACCTTGGTCAGTTCACGTCCTCCTTTATGCCTCCTTTCCCTCATCTGCAGATTACAAGTAATAATAATACCCACTGCATAGGGCTGTTAGGGGATTAAATTAACTTGTAGGTAGGAATATGTGCAGTCACACGCTGCATGATGACTTCCGGGGCAGTGAGTGACCGACTGCCTGCAGGCACGAGGGCGGTATACCAGACAGCCTGGCGGAGACTAGGCCATGCTGTCTGGGTGTTTGTGTGAGTGCGCTCTTGGGCAATAACGAAACTGTCAAATGACACACTTCTCAGAACGTATCCTGGACTTTAAGCAATGCATGACTGTGCATGGTACATAGTCAACACCATGTTCTTATTAAGTAAAAAATGAGTTGCCCTGAGTGGTGTGGCTCAGTGGATTGAGTGCCGGCCTGCAAACCAAAACGTTGCTGGTTCGATTCCCAGTCAGGGCACATGCCTGGGTGGTGGACCAGGTCTCCAGTAGGGGGCATGAGATAGGCAACCACATATTAATGTTTCTCTCCTTCTCTTTCTCCCTCCCTTCCCCTCTCCCTAAAAATAAATAAATAAAGTCTTTTTAAAAAGTAAATGATTAGTAAAAGTTTAAAAACATAAAATAATAACCAACCAGGCTTTCACAAATCAAAGTCCAGGCCTTTCATTCTCCCAGGCGCTCCTTGGGCTGTATTTCCCAGTGTGAAGCTCCTCTGGTAAGTTCAGTATGGTGAGAACTGGGCCAATGTTATCATGTTGGTACAGAATTTGCAACTAATGTATTACACTTGACTTTCTCTACAAGAAACATTTTATCCTAAAAGAGAGATCAACTGGCCAGAGGGAATGAGAAAATAATATTAAAAATAACTGTTGTCAGCACCATTCACAGACAAACTTGAGTAATGATATAATCAATATTGGTACAAATCGAATAAATAATGCTATAACAATACGAAATCATTCCATGTATAAAGTGAGTTAAAAACCCTAGTTATAAACATGGGTTTCCCTCGCATTCTATACTCTATAGTCAATTACGGTTCCTAATAAACATAAATACATCTTCAGGTTTAAATTCTGTATTTCAGTAAAGGCAGTTCCTAGAACCAAACTCTCTGATAAGAAGGTAGCCAGAGCAACAAACTGCAGTAACCGTAACCATCCACATCAGAGCTCAGAGAGCCAATGTTTCCAAATACATGGCCAAATACATGACAGAAGAAATTATATCTTTTCTTCTGTCAAACAAAAGCAAATCTGGATTTAAAGGAAAATTTGATTCAAAAAGTCTATTGCCATGGAGAAAATGGCCTAAACTTTGGATCGGCAAGCATCTCAGAGTCAAACAGAAACAGGCCTTTCTTTTCCAGGGCGGGGAAAGCCGGCTCGCACGGAACCTGGGAGAGGAGACCAGGCAGACAGTGTGACCGCGCTGTGCCATGCGCACCGCGACTGCTCCAACGTGGGGTGAGCCGAAGTTCAGGGCCCGAGTGGGAGAGAAAACGGCCTGACTAAAGAGTGTCAGGCCAAGGTGAAGGTACCGAAGCAATGAATTGTGAACACTTAATCTCTCTCTTTTTAAAAAAAATATTTTTTTTACTTACTTTTAGAGAGGGAAAGGGAGGGAGACAGAGGGGGAAAGAAACATCAAGGAATGGTTGCCTCTCGTGCGCTCCCTTCTGGGGACCTGGCCCACAACCCAGGCATGTGCCCTGACTGAGAATCGAACCAGTGACCCTTTGGTTTGCATGCCTGCGCTCAATCCACTGAGCCACACCGGCCAGGGCTGAACACTTAATCTCTTCATAACAATGAGAATGCTGGTTTCAATAGCAGAATGAAAGTGTGGTCAGGAGTTAAACCCTGCTAACAGTTTAGATGAGCGAAAAAACAGCCTCACATCCACCTAAAAGGCTGATCTTGCTCTCGCCATGGGCACCTTCCTTCCCCAGGAGCCAGCTGGACGGGGTAGACAAGGACGGGACATTGCCAACATTCCCGGGCTGTTCAAATCCCGGGCTGTCCCTGCTCAAAGAACATGCAAACCTTTTCACATGAATCTCTCTCAACGTGCAAAAAGTAAAAAAGCAAGTAACAGGAGTGTGGTAATTACTTTCTACAAGTACGAATAAATTGTAAATATTGGAATGGGGATATTTGCAGATGGACAGAAGTTGTACAATGTCATAAAAACACTCTACCAAAAAAAGCTCAGAGCAGACATCCCATTGGAATCCGCTTGGGGAGGGAAAAGCCCACTTTCTATTCATGTTCAGCAGAACTACGGAAACAGTTCTTCACACCAGAGGACAAAGACTGGACATATAATCAGATGAAAGTTGTTATTGACACAACAAGCAGGTTTAAAGTATTTTAAATGCTTATCAAACCTTTAACACTGTTACTGAAACAGGGAACTACTCCCACTTGGTTAAAGAACTCCGCGACAATTTTTAAAACACTGGCATCCAAAGCCAGGCAAGGAGGCCGCGGAGCTGCGTGTCAGCGCAGAACTGATGCTATCATTGACTCACCCACGGCAGCTTTCAGTGACCTGCCTGAAGGTCTTTCACTGGACACAAGACTTCTGTTAATGCACAGTGATCTGAGTGGATATACCCGTGAGAACTGATGAAAAATAGGAGTATCCGCAAATCACCGTGAACCCTCTTCTCCTCCCACGGAGTGAGAAAAGCATCCCTTCCCTCTAGAACCGGTCTCAGCCTTCCCGGTCTGGACTGGCTGCCTCCTGCCTGCACAGAGCACACCGTCCGCACGGCATTAGACTCGCATTCTATACTCTATCGTCAATAGTGTAAGGCACCATATATGCTGGACAGACACTGCAATCGTATCTGGGACTGGTGTGTTCCTCCCACCAGACCGTGATCAGGGATTAATTAAAAATAACAACTTATTTGGCATTGTATGATTTGAAATATGATAGTTACCCGTCAGACCGGTCAGTGATATGTTATGACTCTCCAAGGAAAGGTTGTAGTATCTTGCCAGCCTTTCTTCTCGAACAGGAAGACTTGTAAATGGTGCAGCTGTGAAAAGAAATGACATGTGATTCTATATTCTCATCAAGACTCTAAAGCCTAGTTTACAACAGCTAAAAGGTTATATACTATTAATGAAAAATAATGTTTTCAGGAAGCTCTGATTCACTGGGTCTTGTATGTACCACGGATATTCAGAAACATATCAGGCATTAAGTGTGACCAAATGTCCAATCGTTTCTATGTTCTTTTTTTTTTTTTTTTTGGCTGAAAAATCCCTATTGATTTACATCAAGTGGCTTTACAAAAAACTTTCCTTTTCTTATCCTACCATTTGTAATCTCTCTATAAAATGTGAGTGTAGACATTGAGGGCTTAGATGAGAGCGGCGGAAAAAGAAAGGCAAGGCGGGCGGAGAGGTGAGAGGAGAGGAGGGCTGGCTGACCAACGTCAGGGGCGTTAAAAGGCGCAGTGTGGCCTGGGCGCCGAGGCCAGGGGAGGTGGCGGGACACACAGTGAGAGCCCGCGTTGCTCTTCCTTGTCCAGCTGCGGCCACAGGACTGTGTTCCCCTCTGTCCCTTACAGCGTCTGCTGAAAACCTGGATCAAGGAAACAGGTGTTGCCTCCCTGCCTTGCTCACCGCCTCAGAACTCCGCTTCCCTGCACCAGCTACTATTTCTTTGACTTGAGGGCCCCGGACCTTACCTCCCCTAAAAACTACTCCAACTCTAGCAAACAAGTCAAAGAAAAATAAAGGCTTGTTCTTGTCAACTGGGCTGCGTTCCTTAAATTTCATTCAGTGTAAATTAATCCTGGCCTTTTTTGCTGCATTTCTTTCTACTTCACCCAAAAGTTATTTCCAGTTATTTCCTCTTCTTTGTGTGAAAACTGTTATCAAAGTTAGAGCTTGCTTGTGTCCCTCTAGCTTACACATGATGTTTACAATGTTGCCTAATCAAGGAAATCTAGGGAGCCAAACCTAACTCTCCAATCAGTTGTGTTCCAAAGGCTCCATCCCTTTCGCTGCCGCTTGGGAAGGTGGAACGCATGTTCCCATAAACTTGCAGGCGTGTCCAACCTTTTGGCATTTGAAGAAGAGTTGCCTTGGGCCACACATTAAATACCTTGCAACATGTCATCACAAAAACATCTCATAATATTTTAACTAAATTTACGATTTTGTGTTGGGCCCCATTCACAGCCACCCTGGGCTGCAGGTGGCCCAGGGGCCGTAGGTCACACACTCCGGCAAGCAATCCTTTAGCAAATTAAAGACCCAAATCACGCTATGCCCGGCAGTGACCACACAGGGGAATGTGCCCAGAGTGTCTTGTGGGCTCTAAGAAATGCAAAACCTTTCCTTCACCCACATTTCATGTCCATTTATTCCCTCTGTCTCTCCCACCCACATGCACACAAGGGCACACACACTGCCAGAAAGGCTGTATCTTTTCCTAATAAAAATCCTTTTTTTTCCTCTTGGGCATAGTTCACTGAGAGGTTACAATTAAGACACAGTGTCGGGAAGGCCAAGGCAGAGGCTGGGGGCGGGAGGCGGACGGAAGGAGCCGTTCTCCTGTGGCCTCGGGTCAGTGAAACTTGACCGACGGAAGATCTGAGATCTCGGCTTCCTTGCCGGGGACTTCTCTCAGCCCGGCCTCCTGCCCGACGGAATGCACCGGCCCTCCCCACACCGCCGGTCCCTGAAGCAGCCGCAGGCCTTTATTAGTGTCAGCCACCCTGTCAGCAACAAGAAGTCACAGAAGCCGAGAGAAACGCTCTCTCTTATTCTGACCCCTCTCTCGATGCTGCTGAGGAGGATGAGGCTGACGTCGGCCGGTCCCTGGGGGCTTCGGGAATCACAGACACAGGTTAGGCCCCCAGGGAGTGACTGAGAGTCATCAGAATTTTCGAGCAGCACCCGCGCTCAGCACCGACTGCCCCAAGCCTTCCCGTGTTACACAGGTTGGCGCTGAGCAACAGAGTGTGAGGCCTGACCGACACCATTGAGGGACCCCAGAGGAGGAGGGGAGAGAGAGGGAATGGGGGGACGTGAGCTCTGAGGCTGTGGTCCACCATGACCTGGAGGGACGTGCTCTCCAAGGTTCTGGTTAGAACAAGCGGGGAGAGGACTCTAGGCTTCGACTGGGCGAAACCTAAGCAAATAGAAGTTGAAAGAATACAAAGGAAAAAGAAAAACCAAGTTTCAAGAGTAGGGAAGTGTGTGTAGTTCCAGAATAGCCTGGCTGTTGTGACCACTCCTGATCGCCAGATCCTATAGTAAAAGTCCAGTCGAACCTGTAAGAGTCAGCCACCGCCTGCGTCCTAACTTCATATGCCCTTTAAAGTGTTCATACTGGCCGGGCTCCGGATACCACAGAAGCAGCCCCGAGTGCAAAAGAACATGTGTAGCTGTTGTGATTTTTGCCCAGGGATGAGTCCCTTTAAGAAGGAATTGATACAGAGATCCCACTGTGCAAAAGCAGGACATGCTACAGAAGGTGCTAGGATAGTGAACGTGAGACATTCTTTGTTCAGCCAAGGTATTTTTTTAATCAAAAACAGTGAGAATATAAACCTTAATGCTTTTAGTTGCCAGGAGCCTGAGTCAGCAGACACTGGTATTTGAAAGAAATTGGCTGGGAATTCTGGCAGACGTGGATTAAAAACCTCTCTGAAAGGATTAGCCTGAGTCATAAAAAGAAATACAAAAGGGAGAGCCAGGAACTCTGGATCCTAATCTGCGTTCTGTCGCTGACTTGTTGCGTGAAGTTTCACTCCGTGGAGAAAGCAGGGAGGGGGAGGAAAGCTGTATAAAACTGAGCGGCAGGGCAAGACCACACACGCCCTCCTCGGGTTAGCGCCTCCCACGGCTCGGTCGTGGCGGGAGGTTTCCACGTGGCGGGCTTTCATGGGCAGCGGCAACACCGCGGACAGACAGGGCTAACACCTGAGAGTTGTCCCAGAGAGTAACAGATGTGTTTTTCTCCCTCTGTGGGGAGATGAGGCATGAGGGTGCTGCATCACAGGACTGAGTAACACCCTCATTCTCACCTGTTCAATATTTCATTGGAAATGGCAAAATGATACCCCGTTAAGGATCCTTCCCACACTGCATTTTAAAAATGATCATTGCTGGAGGGACTTACTATGTATGCTATTGGCATTTTCCAATGAAACGAACATGCTGTAATTTCTACTTTAGATATTAAGGTGACATTTTTGCATATTTAATTTTGGGGCCCCATTAAACTGAAGAAAATTGGGAAGGAAAGAAAGAAGATGAGTAAGACTAGAAAATTGCTTTTATTTAAGTCAGAAAATAAGTTCAACTGTACCTGTTAAAGAGCAAGTATTTTCTCTAATCCCTCCCCCCAATTTCTTTCTTATACACAGGAACCTCAGTTCTCAAACTTAATTCTTTGTAGAAAACCGTTCAAGGAGAGATATGTTCCAAAACTGAATCCTCTTTGTCTGCCACTTGATCGACGCATGACTGATAACACAGGGTTCAGCATGAAAGAGTTTTCAGGTAGAGAATTGAGACCCAAAGTTTTGTTCGACAACCGAGACATATTTTCCATGAACAACTTGGTCAAGGACTGAATTGTTGTTTGAGAATCAAGACGTTCAAGAACTGAGGGTTGACTGTATTTTTAAATCATGGAAGGGTCTAGACTTCACTTAGAGAAAAATGTAAGAAAAAGCTATTATTTGGATAAATTTCATTACTTCATTGTCTCACTCACATAATGTATGGATTGCTAGCTATATGAATGATTCAAAGTATTTAAGTAAATCTTCATTTCAGCATTTTGATGTTTAGCATATTTGATATTTTGATATTTGGGTTGCATATAAATGTGCAACCCAATCACAGAAACACTATAACTTAAAAATAGGTCATTTATACTATTTATAACACCGTTTATTTGATT
The DNA here is from genome assembly GCF_021234165.1 of Pteronotus mesoamericanus. Taxonomy (NCBI): domain Eukaryota; kingdom Metazoa; phylum Chordata; class Mammalia; order Chiroptera; family Mormoopidae; genus Pteronotus; species Pteronotus mesoamericanus. The sequence goes on from NW_026555123.1 coordinate 1,831,422, forward strand.
GACTTTTGGAAATCAAAATACACTTTCACATGGAAGCAACTATATATCACCAAGCCAAGTTGTAAAGGCCATTTAAGCCATGATGTGGGTGAACTATAGCATTAAAATATCTAATTGCCAATATTGCTTATAAACTGTGTTTAGAGTTCTGCCTCTGGGGTCTGGGAATACAGTATTCCTTTCCCCTGTCTGTAACCGCAGTGGCAGACAGAGGCGGGTTCCCAGACACTAAACTCCACAGAGAGTTTGTCATGAAAATAGCCTCCTGATGGGGACATTGTCAGTCAGACTCACAGGGTTAGAAAACAGTTCAGATGAGGAATTCGTGGGGTGGTTTTATTTTTACATAATATGGGAACTATTGGGTAAGAGGGTCATTTTTAGACTAGTTAAAAAAATAACCATTAAAAAGCCTAATGACAAGAGCCATGCGCACTTTTACACAGCCTCGTACAAGTAGTTTTAAAACTTGTTCATACAGGAATATAAGTTGATCTTTTCCTAAAATAGGATTTTCAAAATAAAATATATTTTCAAGGACAGCGTGGAAACTTTTATGTTTCAAACTACCCCTGCATAGATCATTAGGATATTTTAACAGTGAAATGAATGCCAAATGCAACTCTTTAAAAATAAAAACCCGAAAGTTTGACTAGGATTTCTGCTCTTTCTATAGACAGTAGGGGTCTACATTGTTTCAGCCTCTAGGTCATTCTTCGATAAGACTTAGATTTTGTTCAGTGTGTCCCCACGGGGTTGCAGGAGAGGGGGGTGGAATTTGCCCTTCCCTCCCCCACATCTGCCTGGGACATTGTGCAATGTCTGGAGACCACTCTAGGTTGTCAAACTTAGGGGAGGACACTGTTTCTATCCCATCACATTCGTTTCCTAGAGCTCCCGTAACAAGTGACCACCCGTCTGGTGGCTTAAAACCACTGAAGTGTGTCCCTCTCGCGGTTCTGGAGGCCGGAGCCTTTCATCCGGGCGCAGGGCCACGTGCCGAAGCCTCCGGTCAAGTCTGCTCCCGGCCCCGCCCCGCTCCGCGTCCTTGGGCTCCGGGCGGCATCACTGCCAGCGACAGCTCCATCTTGACAGGGCCGTCTTTGGCCCGTGATTCTGGGTCTCTGCATCCACATCCCTCGCCGTCCCTTCCTAAAGACGGCCGTCCTGCGGCCCACGGCCTGTCCTGATCGAGCGCGGCCTCCCGTTACCTTGGATACATCTGCAAAGACCCGGCTCTCCAACCGGGTCACTTTCGGACACCAAGGGTCAGGAAGCAACCCTGTCTTTTTGTGGGACGTAATCCCCCACCCACGCCACAGAGCTGCTGCCAAGCACCACAGCCCCTCGCAGCAGAGACGTATCCAGCCCCAAATGTCAATACTGCCAGGGCTGCGGAGCCCTCGTTTCAAAACAGGCGCACCCTCAACGCTCACTCTGGAACATGCCGCTGTGTAACGACCTTCAGCAGCCGCGCGGCCCGGAGGTCCTCGTCCCTCCCCATCGCACAGGTGTGGAAGCTGGACAGCACGGGCATTTCTTGCAGCCCTGTGCCTTTTTTCCCCCTAAAACTAAGTATTTATTTAGAACAGGAACGGGAAGGGCTGGTGCTTCATCCTCTTCACCTTCATCCACCTCCAGCAGAGCCTTGCTGGGGCCTGAGCACCACCCTCCCCTTCTCCTGAGCAGGCCCCGCCCCCAGACGGCCCCGCCCCCCAGACGGCCCCGCCCCCCAGACGGGGCGGGGGCGGGGCCACTCTGGGCCGCAGGGCGTCTCCCTCCTCAGCTCCCCGCCGTCCCTTCTGATAGGGCCCAATTTTGAGGACCTTTTCGGAAAAAGCACCCATGGCGGGATGGAATTTTGAAATGCAAAAGAGGAAGCCAGTCACAGTTATTTGCCAGCTCCAGGCCCTTGGCTTCACGAAAAAGCACTTCAGGCTTCAAGGCCAATCAAATATCACATCTAAATTCCTTTTTGGACCCGAGGACTAAGTAATTATAAGGCTATAAAAAAAAGAAAGATTCTGTCTTGGGAGTAGGGCTACATTAGCAATGGCATAACCCCAGTCACTTTAAAACTGCCAGAAAAATAATTTTCAGTTCAAAGAATAACACCATTTTTAAAGCTAACACCGATTATTTCTGTACCAACAGCACATTATGTGAGATATTTCCGTATGCGCAAACAGCGACTACTATTAGGGACAGAGAGATTGTTTTTAATGAACATTGTGAGGTTTCCTTTCCCGTGTCAATGTGGGAGTCCTCACCTGTTTATTTCTCTGTTTATAAAATGCTACGAAGGGCAATGTTCTCAAGTGTGAGGCCTGTACACAGAGGGAACGCCACAGGATTCCGTTTCGCGCGGGCTCCTCGCCACGCGCTTCGCCACTGTTCCGGGACACACACTCCTTTGGAAATCGGAACCTAATGTCACACGCTGAGGGCCACCTCTCAGCTAGTCCTGCGGTTCAATGTCAGACATCCTCAGAACGAGGTGAAACTCCTTTTGCTTCTTGTCACACAATCTCACACTAACAGCACAGTTTCAGAGACAGAATCTTCGAGAATAAGCGGGTGGCCCCAGGGCCCGGTCCCCCCTAAAACGCCACGCGCATTTCCTGCTGAGGATCCCAGGTCCGCCAGGCGCTGCCGTGAAGTCGGGGCAGCCTGTCTATGCATTGCCGCCTCATCTGGGCCTCCACAAACGTCCTTTTGCTGAGATGTACGATTTAGCAAAAGGCGCCAGCTCAGAGCCACGTGTGGCCGTTCGCGGCCACGTCCCTCTCTCCTCCTTCGCTCTGAACAACCTCCGTCTCGCCTGCCTTCTAGGGCCTTGATACTTGGGAATGTAGCGGCCTGGTGCCGTTGTCACATGGTGAGGACCAGAGTAGACCTCTCCAGCAGGAACCCCGCAGCTGGGGCTGTGTGCTCATTGCATCCTGTCGGGTGGCACGTGGTTTTTATCTCCCTCTTCATTGATATTTTTCACTTTGATCATTTGGTTAAGGGCATATCAGGCAGGGTTCTCCTCTATACATTTATTCTTTTTTCCTTTTCATTAGTAGGAATTTTGTGTGAAGTGACGTTGAAACTATGGCATACTCTGGGCCTTGTCAAATTTTCACCTGATTCATTTAAATAGCTCTATCAGTATGTCCCGTTATTACCCAGTGGGCATTGCTCCGCGGCTACTAACGCCTGTGAGAGGGGCCGTCTGTGCCGGCTTTGTCCTTCACTCTGGTGCTGTATCCTTTTGACCCGGCCCACCATTCCTTGAGCACCTCATTGCTTTCTGGTACAGCATCTTACAGGCTTATCTTATCCTTTCCCCCACCCCAGTCCCCAAACCAGCCGTTCCTCCCAGAAGTCCTAGTTACCCGGAGGAAAGCAGGGGATTTAGAACCAGGGTGTGGTGCTAAGTGTGCTCCCAGCAGAGAAGCCCCAGATGCATCGGGCAGGCCGAGCTGAAACTCCACCCACACACACCCACACCCACTCACACCCACACAAACACAGCCCTGGGGCTGTGTCATTCCAGATGTTCAGTATGTCCATTGCAAATTACTGCCCGGCAAACATTTTTTAAAGGATAAACATGACCCATTCTCTTGATTGATTTGTTCCCTCACATAGTAATAACAGTGATGTTTGAATATGCCTATTTAAGTCATATGTCTCCTTTACAAAGATATTTTGCATTTCTTATTTAACTGAAACAGCCTAAGACTTATGGCGAACCCCTGTGCCTAACTTAATTCCAGGACCCACACTCTGCCAGCAAGCACTTCAGCTCCAAACAACACACACTGCTCTGTGTGTCGTTTGTCCCAGACTGTCATAGCCATACCCAGTTATCTCAGAGCAACGGCTGAGTATTGTGTCCAAGAAAACAAGCTTTGGAGTTGGACCTGCTCTACTACTTAATTATGTGTGCTTGGGCAATTATTTAACCTCACAAAGTTCCAATTTCCCCATCTCAAGTCAGGGTCCATGAAAGCCAACACACTGCACTATAAACTGCAAAATGCCACAGCTGTTACCTAATAAATACAAAAAACCGCAACCATTTTGTAATATTAAAATTTGGCCCTAAGTCTTTGGTTTATACAACACCTTTATCTAAGTAGTTCAAAGCACCTAGATTTTTAAAAAAAAAAAAAAAAGCAAAGCAGTAAACTTCACAATGTCCTTCAGGAAACAGGAAACTCAAATCTCATGGCTATCAATACAGAATCTATAAAACAAGACGGGGTTGCCTGACAACTTTTAAGTCTTCCTTGAAATTAGATGCTAATTTCATGCCTTTTTTAAATGGCACATTCTTCCATAGAGAAGCTAAAAGGACATCACTGGCAATGTATACATACATATACTTCATTTGCTAATGCGTTCCACTTTTGATTGTTTCCTACTTTTCTCTCTTTAGGAGTCTACTCTGAACATCCATTTAAACTCGGCTCCCTGGTGCCAACAGAATAAGCAACTACCCAACAGCGCAACCCCTGGGCCACCTCATTTTAAAGCAGTGGTTTGCAACCTGCTTCAGATTACATAATCAAAGCCACAGAGGATTTTCAAAGCCCTGATGTCCCGGCTGAATCCCAGGCCAGCAGAATCAGCATTTTTGAGGACATATGCCAGGTAGCACTTTTAAGTTGCCCGGGAATGCCAACACACAGCCACGTCGAGAACCAAAGTCCTGGGACCAACCCAGAGTGCGGGGGTCCTCATATCTGCCATATCCTGGGGTGAACAAAGGGACCAAAGAACCAAGGGCAGCCTGAGCAGGAAAAATGTCCTTGCCAACTCTTCACAGGGGACGTGAATAAAAAAGAGACGTGGGCGAGGAAATTTAGAAACGGAAGCAACTCGAATGTTTTGTCCATGTTGTGAACAACTAGGCTTCTTAGAGAATATTTATTAAAAAAAAAATGGTCATATACTTTGATTATCTTTCCATCTTTGTAGTATATGATGAAAAATCTATAGGCCCATAAAATGAATCCCTATGAAAAACTAAAAACCCTGGGTAGCATAATATCCCGATTTTAGTGAAATGATGGACAGTATTTGCCAACTTGAGAGGCAGCCTATTATTCTACCTGGCAGCTAACACTGCAATTTATAACGCAGGAGTGTGCCTCAGAAAATAGGTTAGAGGGAATACCTTTACCACAAAAAGTAATTATAAACAGGTGAGGCTAAAAATGGCAAATTTGGTGGTGTTTTTGATAACGTTTTGCCCATAAATCCCTTCTCCAAAGTGTCTTTAACAACACCACCACAAAAAACTTCACTGCCCAAGACCATGATGTAAAAGAATACACTGCAGGCGTTCTGCGTTGTGAGGCTTTGTTTGGTCGGCGGGTTGGCATTGTTCCACATCCTCAAAGCCAACCCACCTGCCGGGGAGAGAGTAAGTGCTATTTAAGCCTTACTATCAATTCAAACGAAGGGAGTTGGCGTTGGGGAGCGTGCTTTCCGATACGGTCACCTTTGCAGAGGCCGGTCTCTCCCTGCGTCCGCCCACGCGCGCCCCGACACCCTACGCCCTCTTCTCAGGAACACCGAGACACTGCCCTACTGCCGACACCCCCGAGTCGCGGGGGGGACTGTGGGTTCCAGATTTACCACCCATAACGGAGGCCGCCGCAGTCCCCTCGTCAGACTTGGATAACTCAAGCGTGGCCAACGGGAGGCGGCGGCCGCCGCTGTCCACAGATGTCGCCAGCATCCTCGCGCCGCTCCCCACCGCCGTGCCCCCGCGCCGGCCATGCCCCCCGACGGCGGCGCCCGCCCTCCCGCGCCCCTTCCTGCGCCCCCCTCCACCCCGGCTCGGTCCTTCATTCGTCACACCTGGGGGCTGGCCGTCCGCCAAGCTCGGGCGCACGGCAGCCAGAAGGCACAGGAAGAGCAGCGGCCGCGACGGCGGCGCCCCGGGCCCCCGCAGGCCTGAGAGAGCGCGCATGGTGCCGGCGGGTCCCGAGCGGTCCTCGCCGAGGGCGATCTTCGGGTGCCGTGGATGCCTGGAGTCCCCGCGCGCACTCGCAGGTGGCCCGGCGCCCGGTGTCAATCCCAGGGACCGGGCGCGCGAGAACAGGCGGAGTGGGAGGGGCCAGGCGTCCTGCCCTCCTCCCCCGGAGCTCGCTCGCTGCAGGCGCCGGATGTGCGGTGGCCACTGCCCAGGGCGGCCTCCTCCAGGCTGTGGGGTCCAGGTCTGGGAGAGAGCTTGCTGCAGACGCGGGGCAGGCGATGTCTGTCTAAGCCTGTCTAACCCATCTGCTGGGACAAAAGTTGAAACTAACTCTATACTAACCATATATATCTAACGATGTTACCTTATAACATACTATAATGTCTGCAGACTATTCTCTGAAGCTCATTTGAAGCAGGTCCGTGTCTGTACTTCGATGGGACAGATGAGAGGATGGAGAAAGGTTTGCTGCTCCCCTAGTGCCTGGGTTATTAAGGAGACATTTGGTTGCCCTAGAAGAGGCGCTATCCAGCTGCCCTGTGCCCTGGCCTGGTCTTTCTTTGCTCTGGGTACAGGTGGCACACGCCGTCTGCTCCAGTCTCCGAAGGCTTAGCCAGTTCTCTCCAGACTGAGAGTCCCGAGGCCCTGGAGTGTGTCTGCTTTTCTTTTCCTTTTGTTCCCTTGGCCTGACAGGTTTTGAGGAGCCACCTGGAGCTCCAGAAGCAAAAACCACCAAAACTGGCTATTGTCAACTGTGCAAAGCTGTTGACCTGAGTCAGACTTGAACACTGTTTATAGTGCTATTTACTCAGCCAGGCTGTAACTTGGAATTTTCAGTGCTCCCCACCAAATAAAATAAAACAACTCAAAGCTACGGCTTTGCCAGAGAGGGGAGGGAGAATCTCCATCGTATCATAGAAGACTAGTAGGAGCTGATGATTCCCCAGGTTGCTATAATGACAGAGAGAGATCTGATTAAGATAACTCAGACCCCTGGGGAGAAGGGGGAGGGGCGGCGCCGGAGGAGGAGTTTGCCCAGGCGGTTGAGGGCGATCTAGGACTAGGACAGGACTGGCTGACAAGCTGACTCCTCCAGAGCCAACGGAAATAAGAAAAGGTCTGGCCCCTGAGCTGGCTCTCTCTCTGGCTCTCCTTCCTCCAGGATCCCTGGATGACCGAGCTGCAGCTGCCTGCGTTTCCCAACGGAGGTCTTTCGGATGGGAAGGAACTCGGGCACAGCCTGGGATCAGGCTGGCCTGGCAGAGGGGCAGGTTATCCGTTGGCCGTTCCAAAGGGGACGGGCTCTGGGGCAGAAGCCGGCCATTCTTCCAACATTGTGTAGTTTTTGTACCTTATGTTGTTTAAGGTCATAAACCAACCCTGTAGAAAAAAGATAACTAAAAACTAACAGGGAAACCACTAGAACTTGGTGTTAGAGTTTGGCTTTAACTGATGGGCTTAAGGTAATAAAGTTGTGACTTGATAGGCTGAAGTGACTGCTATTGAATAAAGACTTCTTTCCTTTGTGACCGAACCTTTGCCTCTGAAAGTTTTGCCTAGAGGGCGGGAAGGTGGGGGAGGGTTGGGGAGAGGGGCCAGGAGGGGCCAGCAGGACCCCAAGAGCTATTAGGTAACACATTAAAAGAGGGGTGTGTGTGTGTGTGTGTGTGTGTGTGTGTGTGTGTTTTAAGTATTTCTCAGGAGCTTTGTTTCCTCTCCCTTTGTCTTTTGGATGTCAGGGCAGATATTCATAAATTCAAAATATATCCATGTCCAAAAAAAAAAAGGAAGAAAGAAAGATTAAAAGAAATCATCACACACACATTTAAAAAAAAATTCAATGCTAAATAAGGGCTATGCTGACTTCAGGCAGGAATGGCTCATTAATTGGTACGCATTACTAAGATAGTCTCTTGTTTCTGGTTTCATATTATATGGGCAAAACTGTGAGCGCGAATGTACGTTACTTAATCGGTGTTGAGAGAATATGGGTGACAGCGTTCGTCAGCCACTGTTAAATGTCTACCAAGCACCAGTCACCGTGTTCAGAATAGGCTGCATGGACCTCACGCGGCTTAAACATACACAGGGATGGATAATCCAGAGAGTTACTTATCTATAAATTTCAAGTCTAAGAAGAGCCTCTGCTCAGTCAGAAGATTATGGTTATAATGATTAGGGCTTTCTGAGCAAAGCCTCATGAGAGACCCAGAAGGACTAGCCATTTAACGTGATGGCCTCACAGGACCTCAGGGTTCAGCACCTGCTGAACCCCAAGTGCCTGGTCATGGGCTGCTGAGTCACAGCCTTGGGGTGCTGCCCCGCTCCGGCTCCAGAGCCCGCGCTGCCTACTTCCCTTTTCCCAGCGCCTTCGGGGAGCTTTAAGGAGCTCTGACCAGCCTTCCCCAATTAGTCCTATAAAATCCTTAAGCTCAGATTCATCTCGCTTCCCGTAAGCCGACCTCACGTCCAGGGAAATCATCTTTTCGGTTGAATTAGCCTGTTTTGTGAACAGGAAAAAAAATGACTTGCCCAAGTGGAGGCTAATTCCCAATGTCATTTTTTTTGTTAAAGCAAAACAAGTCAAGAAGAAAATAGAATCCTTGTCTTGCTACGCATTTTGGAAGTCTTTTCCCCATCGTTACTATTAGTATTTAGATATTGATGTATGTAGCTATATCCTTAATCCACTGTTTTCAAGTGCTCTTTTCTATTGCTTTTTCTGGCCTTTCTGGTCCAAGTTGGCCGTTGCCTCCATGGTGAGTCACACACATCCCTAAATGTGCTGATGCCTAAATGTGCGACATGAGTGTGCTGAGGAAGGAGGGTCCCGGGTCTCTGTGCCTCCCCCTGCGTGGGCTCTGGGAGCCGCTGAATCTTGCTGAAGTCACATGGTGTGAGCTTCCAGGTGCAGACCGAGATGGCCCACTTCCTTTCTCCTCACCCTTACGAGACAGGAGCAAGGAAAGAGATAGGATGCGTGGCCGTGAGGAGCACAGGCCGTGTGGCAGGTCCAGGACAGGGAGATGCCAGGGGCGAGGAGAGCGGCCAAGGAGAAGCAGGGGCCAGCTCTGTGTGGGACTGTTCCTGAAGCCTGAGGACAAGGCCAGGCCCCCGCCGAGTACCTCACGATGGCCCTGGCGATGCCCCTGCAGCAACAGAGCGGCCTGGGGTCCCTGCCAGAACTGCCCCCTCAGCTGTGAGGGGTAAACATTCTGCTGTGGTTGTAAGCTGCCACATTGTGGGGTAGGTGGAGTCACCGCAAAAAATAATCCAACACTCTCCTCTGAATTCATACGGCCCCTAGGATTAATTTGACAATTAATAATTTACAGACTCGTGACTTGGCTTCCATTCTTGGCTTAAATTTCCACTTAAATATTTTATTGGTAGTCAACTTCAGTGATTCTACCATCTTTCTGAACCACATTACAACTTGTTTGAGTACTTGCAAATAGTTCTATGATTCTTTATATTTCTTGCAGTGTCTTAATATAGTACTTTCAATGTGCTCTCTTCTTAAAAATATTTTTATTAAATTTATTCGGCTTGCATTGGTTAATAAAATTCTATAGGTTTCAGGCATACAACTGTATAATATATCATCTGTATATTGTGTGCTCATCACCCAAATTCAAGTCTTCTTCCATCACCATTCACCCCCCTTTAGTCTCTCCTACCTCCCTCTACCCGTCTTGCCCTGCGGTTGCTTTTTACTTATTAGAAAATTAGTGTAGGGAAAACATTTCTTTCTTATAAACTCGTGTTTATAAAATAACGCTATAGAATTTTTTTTGAGATCTACAGTAAGCCGTCAGTGAACGAGACGTGCGCGACAGGTTGTTGGAAAGGTGTGATAATGAGAATGACGCTGTGGAGGTCAGTTGCCTCTGATTGAAAATAATGTTATTTTCAAAAAATATTGGAGAAAGACCTATCAGACTGTAGTACATAAAGCACTAAAAATAAAGGTGAGAATCTTCTACCAATGATTAGTAGAAAACAAACAACAAACAACCCAAAGCTTCCACATAGAAGACATGGCACATGGTAGGCACAATTCTGCGGTGGCTCCGAGACACCCACCCCATCCTCCCCGCCCCACCCCCGCTGCCCCGTCACATGCCCTGGCTCCCCCTGAGCACCGGCAGGCTTGTAGCTGCGACGGGGCAGTCACTGCCTTCATCAGATCACATGCAATCAGACTCCACTGAGCGGGCTGCAGGGAGACACTCCTGGAGAGAAAGATGCCCTCTCGCCTGCTTGGAGGAAATAAACAGCCCCATTGTGAACTGACTGCCTGTGGAGAGGAACAACCTTTGGGAGCCACACGGAAATGAACCCTGCCAATAACCCAAGAGCTGGCGAGAAGCCCCGAAGCCACAGGCACAGGCACAGCGGCCAACACCATGACGCAGCCTGGGAGGTCTGAGGGCCCCTTACCTGGGTCTGACCCATGGAATCTGCGCCGTCATACATCATGCGCCGTCAAGCTCTGCTGAACTACAGAGCTTGTGGGGATTCATTGTGCATCAGCAGAAAGCTCGTACAGGGGGCCAGTCTGATGGGACTCTAGTCACATTACAAGAAATAATTCTGTGCTCCAACAAGGTCAGGAGTGAATATGAAAGGGAAAAAAATACTCTAGTCATCCCTGGATATTAAAAAGAATGGATGAAAAGTTTCAGAGATACTCAGGAGTTTGTATCATTTGTAAATTGGGACCTAAGACCAACTCACAGTCATTTGCTCTCTTTCTCTGGAAGGAAGAAAGATATACACACACATGTGAATGCGGTCCCGTGTGTGTACATGTATACATGTACATATATAGTGTGTATATACGCAATCATATTTTTAATTAAGCAATGAATTTAAGCAATCTGGAAGTCCTCTCCCGCATCCCAGGAGATAAATCACAATTGGTCAAAGCCAATGAGTATAATATTATTGTGCTTAGCGATGCCGTGTCTAAGGGGCAGCAGAGCTATGAGGCAAAAGAGCAAATGGGTTGCGAGGAGCTGCTCTTGTCAGGAAATGAAAAGCCTTAAGGAGAGAGGGTTGCCCATCCCTTGGACGCCCTCCACCCTGCATGCAGCCTGGATGCCCGGGGTGGCAGCGGCGACTGCGTGATCAGGTGGCGAGCAGCCAGCTTTCCCGACCGTGGCAGGGAAGGAAGGAGAAAGCAGCCCGGGTTCTCAGCTCGAGCTCTGAGATGCTCCCCCTGGACCTGCATCAGGCAGCGACGGCTTTAGTTACCGCGCCCTTGTGGGGACGCTTAGTTCAGGGCAGGGGGACGCCTTCTTGTCGGGTCCGGGACTTTCTGTGCCCTGCCTTAGTTTAATAAAAGCCTTACTGTGTGCCTTGGAACTCCCATCTGTCTCCACACGGGATTCCCATTCTATGCTCCGATTTAATGACACATCTTTGCTGTGAGGATAATATGCACTATGTAAGGCCTTTCGTGATGTGGGCCTTAAATAACTCTAACCTTTCCGGAGCTTTCCCTGCCCAAAGTCTACCATCACGAATACGTGGGGTTTCCCCAAAATCAGCTGTCTTAGGTCTCTCGTTGACTTTACCTCTAATTACTTTCTTTTCTTTCCCTCTCCCTTTCCTTTCCTTCTTCCTTTTTTTCTTTTAATGTTTAGAAGAGCATTGCCTGCAGCCCTGCTGCCTCATCCTCGCTTGAGTTTCTGTGCGCCCTTTTCTCCAGAGAATGCTCTTTGATCAGCCCCCTCCGACAGATTCTTGTCTGGCTCCCACGCCATCTCTTATCTACGTGCACCCTTATCGCAGCTCTCCGTGCGTTATGCTGTAATGATCTGTTTTCTTTCCTTCATTGAGCTCCCTAAATGCTGAACGATGTCTGGGTCACATTCACGTCCCACGTGCCGCAGTACCCAGCTCACACTTGCTGCACAAATGAAGGAAAGGCACTCAAAAGGGACGAGAGGCTATTCTTTGAAAGGGAACCTTCTCCTGGAGTGTCCCCCACGGAGCCCCTCCCCAGAGATGACCTGATGTTACCGGTCGCGGCTCCTTTTCAGGGTATTTCTCAATCTATGCAAATTGTTCCTAGTCACTGATGGTAGCGTTCTGTACTCGCTGTCCCATACCAAGCCGTTCTACTTTAATCATGTACCTACTTCCTCCACAGAGGGCTTTTGCCCTCAATCAGCTAAATATTATTCCATTCTGTGGCTGTTCAGCCAGGCATTTACCGGGTCTCTATTGGCCGCATTTATATTGTTTTGATCCTTTCCATTGACAAACAATTCAAAAATTAATATTATGGTAAAAGTGTATATGGTGCACATAATTGTGGAAATAATATTTCTTCACCAGAAGGTGATGAGATGCCACCTTATACCTGATAGAATGACCATTATCAACAAGACAAGAAACACCAAGTGTTAGGTAGTGGAGAAAAAGGAACCCTCATTCACTGCTGGTGGGAATAGAAACTGGTGCAGCCATTAAGGGAAGCAGCATGGACGTTTCTCAAAAAAAAAAAAAATCCAAATAAAGTTACCATATGACCCAGAAACCCCTCTTCTGGGTATCTACCTGAAACAATTGAAAACATTTATTTGCAAAGATATTATGAACCCCTATGTTCATTGCAGCACTATTCACGGTGGCCAAGGCATGAGACAACCACAGTGTCCTTCCGTGGATGACTGGACAAAGATGATGTGGTGCACACATACAACGGAGTACTACTACTCAGCCATAAGGAAAGATAAAATACTGCCATTTGCAACAACATGGATGGATCTTGAGGATGTCATGCTAAGTGGGATAAGTCAAAGTCAAGAGCCATATGATTTCACTCACATGTGGAATCTAAAACTGAAACTCATAGACACTCACAACAGTATGGTGACTACCAGAGGGAAATGGGGTGGGAAGATGTAGTGAAGGATAAAGGAGACCAAATATATGATCATGGAAGGAGACTTGACTTTGGGTGGTGAACATACAACACAATATACAGATGATGTATCATAGAGTTGTACACCTGAAACTTGTATAATTTTGTTAATCAGTATCACCTCAATAAATTTAATTTTAAAAAAAGGTATTTGTCTTTTAAACTTTGATAGGCACCGTCCCATTATATTTCCTTAAAGTTGTCTTTGTTTACATTCTCACCATCAACAAGACGACCTGTTTCCCTACATTAATGTCAACTATTCAAATTCAGGGCCTCTCAATCAGTTGCAGAACAGCATACTTTTACCATTTAATTGTATTTCTTTTAATTATAAGTCATGATGAGCAATTTTTACATGTTAAAATGTGATGTACAAATGTTGCAAACAACAAAATCTCATTTGGCTAGTTTAACCAGAAAAAAAAAAATCTCTTAAAGGTTATTGGGATTGTTGAAGAAATAGACTCAAGGGTGAACGTGAACACCAAACCCCAGGCAGTCACCTGGCCTTATACGGACTCCCCCGATGCCTCCTCCCTCCAACCCGCAAGGCCAGGGGCACCACACCCAACACGCACCGCCACCTCCCCGCCGACGCTGCCTCTGTGTCAGGGACTTGCTCTGTCCCACGGGCCGCCACCTGCACCAGCCGAGGGGGAGCCCGCCGTGCCGAGGTCTGAATCACTCACCACCCAGCGCGTCCAAGGTTAGGGCACCGGCCTGGGTCCTGGCCGCACCAGACGCTGGGTTTTGAGTTCTGACCTCGATAGGACAGGGGGTTTATAAGGTGAAAATTTCCCCAGTATAGAAATGTTTTCCAAATATGATAACAGATCCTGACTATGTCTCATATACACTTCAGGCTTCCCTATCTTTGAGAGGCAACCTTTCTTCATACTTGTTCTTTGAAACAAAAGCAGATATGTGCCCCTCCCCCCACTTCATACGCCATCTACTCATTTCGACTGCAGCCGTCCTGTCCACTCCCAGAAAGACTATTTTCCCATTACAAGGGAAGGTCGGGTCCCTAACTTGTTCAGATGCATTCTAAGGCCCTGGGACAGAAGCTAGTAATACGCTCCTTTTTAATATGATTTGGTAAAATTGGCTAAATTAAGTTATTTTCACTGAAGCTACTTAACATGACCATTAAGTTCCAGCCCCGCTTCTCTTGCAGCACCTGCCACGGGGCGCCCCGTGCATGTGCTGGGGGCCCTGCTCTGAGAAGTTAAGGACGCACTTAGTTGAGATTTGTTACAACAGAGTTGTGTGTTTTGCAGACTCTTTGGTACAGACACAGGTTGTTGCTGGCCACCCGGCTTAGAAATGGCTTCATGGCATTCAGTCCTGCTGTGGGACCTGGCACTATGACAGAGTCACCCCGTGGGCACCTCCACAGGAAGGTGAAGAGCAAAAGACAAATCTTGATACCCTATTGTCTCTTGGCACCCGAGTAAGTTGACAGGGAGGAAAAGGGATGCCTTTGCCACATCACAGGTGTTGTGAGTGAATCTTGTTCCCCAGATCCACTCTAACCCCAAGGGGGAAGCTCTAACCCCAAGCACCTTCGAATGCGACTGCATTTGGAGACAGGATCTTTCAAGCAGTGATTAAAGTTACATGAGGTCACATGGGTGGGCCCAGGCTCTAATGTGACCAGTCTTGGACCCAGTCCAATCTAGAGTCCTTATTAGAAGAGAAGGAGAGGCCAAGGATGTGAGTGCGCAGAGAGAGGGGCCCGCGGGGACTCAGAGAAGGCAGCGTCGCGGACAAAGAGGTCCCGGGGGAGACCGACCTGCCGACACCACGTGCCACTCTCAACCTCCCAGTAGGCAGTAACTGATCCCAGGGTGCCTTCTGTCTTGTGACATTATCACCCAGAATTACTTGTTCTGTAGTCAGATTAACCATTCTCTTAAAAAATTGGCTTCTGTTGCTGAGGACTAAATCTTTCCGTGAACTTGAGAATATCATGAATCACTCCAAGCTACCATTTCCCTTCCTAGAAAACAGGGACATAACACATGTCTGCCAGTGTTGTGAAGACAAAAATGGCAGTTTTTGGCAATGTGGCGAACGGTAAAACAGAATATGTAAATGTCTGGTGCAGTGATTTTTGTTGTTATTGCTTTCATTTTTATTACAGAGTACACAAAAGTAATATTTTTTTGAGATCGTTTTGTGCACCATGTACGCAGTAGGGGCTGTGTCTTGTGCACCAGAGCTTAGAGAGGATACCACTGAGTCACTGTCATGGGTTAAGAAACAGGTTCCTCTGGGGACACTCCCTTAGGTATGTGGCACTGGCCCTCAGCACATCCCTTATCACACAGTGACACATGCTGCGGGCACAACGGTTCACCACCAAACGCGTCCTTAACGTGGCACTTAAAGCTGTTAATGCGCAGTGCAGGTTTAACGCTCAGGGGAAGGGCCCGGCCCCATTGCTGATAAAGAACAGCCTCTTTGGTGGAAGGACAGAAGCTTGCCTATCAACAGGAAGCCTGGGTTTGGGTGGCCAGCCACCTGCAGGAGGGGTAGAGAAGAATCAAGTGCCAGCATGTGGGGACCTGGGTGCCCAGCGAGAGCTAGATTCAGGCACAGCTGCTTTCTGAGGGAGAGGGAATGGGAGTGAACGGCAGCGTGGGGATCAGGGTGAAGCGTAGTTTAGAAAGGGTTGGACCCCTGAGCTGTGTGTGGATGGCCAAGGCCCCTCGCCCAATCGCAGGGGAGGCCGGAGAGGGCAAGGCTGAGGGGCTTGGACTTGGGTCTGCAAACACCCAGGATGGATGCTTGACTTGTGGGGCGCAGAGCAAAATTAAAACTCAAATGCAGGCCCACCGGTCAAAAATTACTAATTTCAGAATGACTATAGTAAACAAGGAAACCGATTGTGGGGCAGAGTAAACCCAGTTTCTCAGAGCTCAGTGTGACTGTGTGAGTTGGCTCTGCCCCCACAGAGCCAGCTTCATGGGAACTGAAAACAGGATGGTCAGCGTCCACACATACTGAACGCCACATGCTGAGAACCTTTCGCTAGTGGGCCATGACCTTTGCTCTCCAGATAGGAGATCGAAGAAATATTTTCAGGTGCATATGACCAGACCAAGGGTCCCCAAACACATATTTGAGATTAATGTTCAAGTGAGTCACAAAGTCAAAAAACTTCCATATATGTGCTCAGAGTGAATAAACTTTTTATTTTTTTATCCTCACTCGAGGACTTTTTTCATAGCTTTTACAGAGAGAGCGTGGGGGTGGGGGGAGAAAGAGAGACAGAGAGGGAGAGAGACATCAAGTAAGAGAGGAACATCGATCAGTTGCCCTATTATACCCGCCCCAACTGGGCATGTGCCCTGAGTGGGAATCGTACCCAAGACCGTTCAGTCTATAGGATGATGCTCCAGCCACCTGAGCCACACCAGCCAGGGCTAAAATGAACTTTTAGTCCCCACCACCATAAACAAGAATAAAAAACTAAAGATCTCCAAACATTCAGGGAAAAGGTTTAATATGGAAAGAGAAACCAAAACAAAAGAAATATAATTTATGAGTAAAAAAATATACAAAGAGAAGAAATTTCAATAGAAATGTATCACAAAAAAATCCTCAAATTAAGAGAGGATGTTGCATCTGTGGGGGGGAAAAAAGACAAGCTATTGTGAAAAGAAACATTTAGGAAAGAACAAAGAGATCAGATTTTAAAACATGACAGAAGAAATGAAAGAAGTTTTGGAAAATAAAGCTGAGAGAGATCTCAGAGAGGGTAGAGCAGAGGGACAAAGAAGGGGCCGTAAGAAGAGAAAAAGATAATCTGAAGTGATTAGTCCAGGAGGTCCAACATCCAAATGACAGAAAGATAGAACAGAGGAAAGAGAGGGGGAATGAACAATGAAATAATTCAAAAATTAACTGGAACAGAAGGAAATGCAGGTTGAGGTATTACACTGTGATAGCTTAGTGCAGGGAAAGACAAACAGTGTACTGAGAACAGAGGGATTGAAGAAATCACACGTATTCACAAGAATTTGGTATACAGCAAGTATATTTTAAAGTAATGGGGAAGAGAGAGGTAATCAATGCATTTGAGGCCCATGCGTGATCCATTTTTATAGATGAATTTAGATCCCTATCTTACCCATTGTAGTAAACAATAAATTCCAAATTGACTAGAGTCCTAAAGATTAAACTATAAAATTTTTTTAACGCTATATGAAAACTTAAACATTATTTTGGTGATAGCAAAGCCTTGGTGTGCATGAAATTTAATAATAACAGGAAAAGACTGAAATTTTGACTACATAAAATTTAAAAGAAAATATATACATGATGAAAGTCACTACCAAGTAAAAACAAAATACAAATGGGGAGGAAATATGTGCAGTGTATTTTCCACAAATGTTTAACGCCCTTACTGCTAAAAGAGCACCAGTAAATCACCATAAAAGACAAAGACCGCACTTGAAAAAAATGTGGGGTGAGATGCATTTGGAGCCACAGATGGGTGAGGCTTAGCCTTAAAAACCTGGTAATCAAGTGGCGTCTATTGCAGTTTCTCATTTTTCTTTGCTAAACTGTAAACACCGTAGATCTCCGCGTGCGGCGCCTGTAATAAGCTGCCACACGCACCTGTAATAAAAAGGACGTATGGAAGCTTCAGTAGCGTCCCTAGCCCAGGGACGTCCTGAGAACCAAGCGGCAAGGCCCTTCCGATCGATCGATCGATCGATCAGGCGTCCCCGCGAGAGTAGGGCTGCAGGGCCCCAGGGCCCCGGCTGCTCGCAGGCCTTCGAGGGCGTGGATCACGTTCTCCATCTCTGTGCCTGAGCAGGGCCCCCCAACCACGAAAAAAGAGCTCCGTTTTCTTGGCAAAAAGACTTTGAAAGGCATTTTAGAAATGCTGGCCCTGTGTTGGCAAAGCACATCGGCAGGGCAGGCCGGGACCACGGCGCGGGGCTGAGCGAGGCGGCCCCAACCAGCGGGCAAGGAGAACGCGCAGCGCTGGCGCCGCGACGGGGCGGTCCAGGGACCCGCTGCGGCCGAAGGCGGTGGCCGAACCTCGGCCCGCCGTGGCGTCCTCTCCTGGACCTCGTCCGTCCCCTGACAGAGATGGCCCCCCAATGTGCAGGACCCGGCGCGAAAGCATCGGACCTCCCCCGCCCCCGGCACCGGCTCCGAGAGGAGGAAGAAATTCCGGCTGAAGCACTGACCATTCTCCTGTGCTCTCTCCCTTGCCAGCCACAGCTTTTCCACTGGCTATGTGATGGTCTCTGTAAAGAAAAAAATGTTAATTATTAGATAGAAGGTAACCATCTTTGTAATAGGCGATACCAGATTAAATGCAAATAAATAGATGAACATTGAACTCCTACCCAAGATCCCCCCAAGTGATAACATTTTTATTTCATAGCTTATACATGCATACATATGTGTTCTTAAAAAATAAGGGGAAACGTTGCACAAAAGTAACTCAGCTGTTTGTATTTTGCCTCTCAACACGCGTCCATTTTCCCAGCACTCTCTGCCTGCGGCCTGCGGAGGAGCGGGGAAGGACGCAGAGAAAGGGGAACAGAGGGTTGCCCCTCTTTCCTGTCATTTTCAGTGTCAGAGGCACGTGCGGATTCATAGTTGACTTGTATTGATTACAAAGGTGATGCATTTTCTGACCCAGCATTTATTAGTGAGGGTTACTTGGTAGATCAATCTTTAAAGAATTATAATGTACACACAATACATTAACATTGTATTTCAATATCTAATTCTTTTCCTGAATACATATGAGTCACGAATTTGAAAGAAAAACATGTTAACGTACCCTCAAACGTTACTCATGGGTAGAGTTAAACATATGGATGTATGTTTCATACAATATATATATGAGAGCAAGTACTAAAAATAATACAGACAATCGAGGTACACACATGGACACTCACACATTCATGTGCTTTTCTCCAAAACTAAAAATGAATGCGTTTTGAAAAACTAAATTCCTCGTAGGTTAGCAGGGCTAAAATTTATCTTCCATTTATGATCGTTATAGGTACTATCTATACAGTATTGTCATTTCTTTACAGAATATTTTATTTTTGATAAAGACTGTAATATAATAAAACTAGAAACTATGAAGAACAGGCTTTAAAGTAAGCATTTTTACTTTAAAATATTATCATAAATAGCTCTTTAAGTATCTAGCAAAGATTTTTAAAATTAACCCCTATCTCATTGCAAAAAAAAACTGTTTTGCAGTTTCTGGAGTGTTTTCAAATAACCAATGTACCCATTCGTGGCCTCCGACTCCCTGGGTCTCCTGTTCGAGCAAAGCCTTCAGGGCAGAGCAGTCTGCGGTCAGGTCTCAGCTGCTCCTCAGGGACCTGAAATCCTAGACGCCTGCCTTTCCATTTCACTGCTCTCAGCACCTCAGGCTTAGGGAGGGGAAGGTGGCAGCATCTTCTGCACATGAGGAAGGAGAAAGGCCGAAGAGGAGACGGACTCTTGCCCCCTGTCCTTGTCTGGCTTTGCTTTCTTCCACAAGCTCAGCTATTCCACTAACTCGACGTACCTTTCCATTAGATGTAGTACTTGGCTGGGTGAGCATCTGTGCACTTGGAGTTACTGTTCAGTTGACAGAAATAGACAAAGTTTTTTCTCTAAAATTTCAGTCTCCCGAAGTTCCAAATAGTGTCTGGTCCTGAATATGCATAGTTGTGTGTGTGTGTGTGTGTGTGTGTGTAATGTACATTTACTAAAAATGTGTGTACATGTGAGTAATACGAGCAGTCACTGATGACTCTGTGCAAAGCCGGAGCTGTACCTTAAATATCTGCTACCAGTTTCAAGGGAAGTAAATGCAAAATTATTTTATCAAAACTATAATATTTAACTTTCAATATCACATATATTCACCAGATAGCTATACTGCTATATTCTGCATTTGTAATAAATGGACTTGAAATGTAAAGTGGTATTTTTCTCTATAGTCCCATCTAATGGGGAATTTTATCAACATTATAATATATTATTATAACTTCACACCACTGGACATCAGCTTTTAGTATTATTTCTAGTTATCTGTTTAATACCTTTTATTGATATAATTACAATCCACCATCTAAAACACTTAAAAATATTTTATCAGAGTATTTCCCTCTATTCTAATTTGTATGCAGAAAAGAATATTCTGAAACTTCCTCCAATAACAAAATTGCGGCGGCTCAGGGAGCAGGAGCACAAGGCATGGTCTCAAAGGCAGAGATTCCATTCCAACCACACCACCCCCTTGCACACGCATCCGTAGCTCTATCTCTATAGATGTCATACATTATTTCAAATCTATAATGACAAAATTTTCAGTTTAATACATCTATGTCTCCAAAAGTGTAATTAGAAAAGTCAGAAATATTTGACTCAAGACAAAATTCTTCATGGAAAAGCAAAATTCAATGTGCATTACTCTTTTAATAAGAAATTATGCATATAACTTACAAATTATCAGAACATTTTTGTTTATGAACTGGTTAGTGGTACTAAAATAGCAACATAGTCCTGTCAAAATAGTGCTGGCTATTCCATCTAAACTCTAACTTTCTCAGTCCGGAATCAAATCTGAACTTATTACAGGCCCTGTCTTTCTTGGATCAACCTATATACTAAAAAAAAGAAAAAAAAATACACTTTAGTTTGAAAACTACCTCTTAATAAAGCACGGCTACCAGTTGATTTTTTAAAAAATATTTTACTAGAAAATAATGTTAAACCCCTGAAAATAAAGGTGTCTGAAAATATACCATTGCAGTCCAGTACAATTTTAACATTTAATCCGTTGTAGTTCATTCAATTTGAGAATCAGGACTCTGAGTATATAATGTTCTCCTTTAATGATTCTCTTTGTATTCAAGTCAGCATTGACTTGGACCTTTTTTTATGGCTTCGGATTCTGTATCGCCGTTTTCCCTGGGCTTTCGCTATCTCCAATATTTGTTATGGGATAATTGGGAATAGCATTCCAGGCACCTCTCAATGTGAAAACGAGTTCGGAGGAGCTGAGCTCCTAATTTTGAGTCCTCTCTTGTCCCTTTGGGGAAGCCCTTCCCGCCTTACACCTGCCCCATCGCCACACTTGGATTTTTCTTACAGGCAACCCTGTTGCTATATTTCTCTCAGATACACTGTTGAATTTGTAAGCCTATAATCTAATTAATACAGAAGAGAAATGGATCAATAGAAACATAATTGAAAAACTCGATGCCTCAAAACTGCTCTAATTGAGGATGAAACTATGTATTGAGAAACTCTGAAAATAAGATATCCACATCTTTTCATGGAAACGATCAGTTTGTTGCACGTGGATCAAATCAGAAAATGTATTAGAGTTTGATTTACTTGGGATACATGAAGACAGCAGGGACTAGGGAGTAGAAGCAGGACGGTGTTTGCCGGCGCAATTCTGCCTGTAGGTGTCGCTAATCTTCTAACAGTGGATCAGTAGCGCTCTCTAGACTCAAGCTCTTCTGTGGTTGTGTGTTCATTTGTCTGTCAGCTCATTATCACATCCCTTGGGCGGTGGTTCTCAGACCCGGTTGCACAAGACTACCTTCTGGAAATATCTTAAAAATACAGTTTTTCAATACAGTCCAATTCAGACCTACTGAATCAGAATCTTTAAAGAAAACCAATAAACTTGTTCCCTCCCTCTTCCCTTTCTCTCTGTTCCTGCCCCCCCCCTTTACTATTACACTGCAAAGACAAACACCAGTGGTGTAAGATGAAAGAGAAACAAAGAAATAAGAAGACAAAGAAATCAGTATCAAAAGTTCTGGCTTAAGAGAACAAAGCAAATATTCAAATATCTTAACTCTGATTTGTTTTCAAATGAAAAATATGAATGCTCTATGCAGCTCATTTAAAGTTGCACGAAACTGTTCAAAAACAGATGTAAGACCGGTAGGGAGAGCCCCTACTTCATGTCTTTTAAAATAAACGTGTTCTTTCAAGAGCCCTTGGTCCCCACTATAATTTTCCTACAGTGTTTTACTGAAACTTCTAGAAGTGCTTCTGTGAGAGTTGGTGTATTTGCCTGTGACTATATAATACGAATCCCTTAAAGGAAACTCTGCAGTATGCAGCTTGTCCCTAATTTTGCCCAGTTTACCCTGACTCGTAGCTATGCAGCTTTCTCTGGATGGAAATTGTGTATTATTGTTTTTTTCCCAATTGTTTTTTTACTGGACTTCCTGTCTTTTTCATATTGATTTTCAGGAATTCCCTACATATTCTAGATGGCAGTCCCTTTTTTATTTTATACATTACAAATATATTTTCCCAGTTTATCAGTCATTTATTAAAACAGCTCTTTAATGTAATCTGTATTCTCTCTCTCCTCTCTCTCTCTGTCTCCTTCATGGTTTGTACTCTGATTTTCTACTACCCTCAGTGTAACACATACCGGGTAGAACCAAAGAGGTTTACAGCTGTGAGTATATGAAACACCAAGTTTATTCTTGTGCTATTATTTATTAATTATATTATTTCCATATGAACAACGGTAAACCTACTTTTGCCTCGCCCTTTTTATCTCCTAATATTTCTTTTCTTTTTATAATTTTACTTTTTATTATCATGTTAATTTTTTTATTTATATCAGTTTCCCAATGCCATCTAACAAGCTATGTTTTTCATACTAATGTAGAGTTCAACTTTATCATATCTGTGTTTGTAATTGTGGATGCGCACACACACACGCATACACACAGTGCGGAATACATATATACGTATGTATTCCTGAGCTCTCCATTATGTAATCTTTCTTTCTACCTGAGATGAATACCACACTAGTTTCATCATTACTAGTATAAAGGCTTTGTACTATGTCTTATATACAGCAGAAGGTATTCCTGTTCTTTGCCTTTCTTTCAATAAAAATTCCTCAAGTATTCACGGACCTTTATTCTTCCATACCTATTTTTGAATACAATTGCTAAGTTCCTCCAAACAGGCCTGATTAAATTTAGGTTGGACACATGATAGCGTCTTCCTGAAAAGGTTGGCCATGCATATTTTAGACCTTGCTCTGACCAGCCCATTGACCCTGCCGACTTTAGGTTTCAGTTTGTTGCCTTTCTCCTCCTACGGCACAGCCGCGGCGGCCTGCTAATGTTTCCCTGTGCGCTGGCACCGAAGCACCAGCTCCTTGACGAGTCGTGTGCCGGGCAGGGGTTAAAACGAAGGCACCGACTGGCGCTCAGCGGGTGAGTCTGGAGCTTGGATGGAGCACAGAATACTTCTGAGAGCTGCGTTTGAGAATCAAGGCTCCGAGGTTCCACTTGACCTTGCATCCTCCTTCTCGCAGCTCCAGTGCGACGGAAGGACACCCGGGAGTCCGTGGTCTTCCATAAATGTTAACTATTGTTATTATTGCAGTTGTTTTTAGAGGTTTTAAAAGCTTAAAAATTGTGATTCTAGAAACCCACTATTGTTTATCCTTTCCCCCGTTTCCTGCCCTCTAGTGGTAATTTTTATTATAACTTTTTGTTTGATTTTACATAAAATTCTTGTTATTGAATAGTATAAATGCACTTTGTTCCCCTGGTCTTATTAAGTCTAAATTACTTTAAATTCAATCTTACTATGTATGCATGCATGTAATTTGCAACCATTTTTATGGATCTGGTGAAAATAGTTTGGGGATTGTTTTGTACAATAAAAGGAATTTTCTCTTCAAAGCCCCTTGGGATTCATTTCTTCAAGAGAGCTCCACCCACCAAGAGCAATCCCTTTACCTAGAAAGGAGAACTCTTCCTTTACCTAACCTCACCTACGCGGTCCCATCTTAAGATTTGTGGAAGTAACAAAACATTTTACATTAAAGTTACTGCATCCCTGCTTCCTGAAAAGTAAGAATTTACCTCCAGAAACAATAATGTTCCAAAGATAGAATGGTAGCATCCAAAAGTTACTAAAAGCTGTAGTCAAAGAATGACCAAGGAAGAATGACTTGGAGCCATTTGTTGCCTTGAAAAACCTGTCCCCTTTTTACTTCTTTATAATACAGCCAGCTCCCCAGTATATTTACAATCACTCTGAATTTCGAGATGAAACAGACTCTTGTTTTCTAGCTTAATTGAGATATAATTGAGATATAGCTCCAAGTAAGTTCAAGGTTACACATGATTTGAGATACATATATATAGAAATGATTAACATACAAACATCTCCAGCACTCCATAATTACCATTTCTGTGTGTGTGTGTGTGTGTGTGTGTGTGTGTGTGTGTGTGTTGAGGACATTTAAGACGTACACTCTGAGCAGCGTTGGAGAGCACAGCACAGTCTTCTTAGGTACAGTCCGATGCTGCACCTTAGATCACTGGTCCTCTTATAACGGGGAGTGAGCACCCCCTGACCACCATGGCCCCCCGGCACCCCTCTCCCCGCCTCAGCTTCTGGCCACTACCACCTCTCTCTAAAACGGATTATTCTTAACTATTTTATGGTAAAAAGAGATGTTGTCATTGGTGTAAACCACTAATTTTCAACCTTTTTCATTTCATGGTGCACAAAAACTAATCACTAAAATTCTGGGGCACACCAAAAAGATATATTTTTTACCAATCGTACAAAAAATAAAGGTAGAATTTCAATTTATTCACACTGGACGGCTATTGTTGTGTTGGCTGTTGTCACTGTTTAAATTTGACAGCCCAAGGGAAAAGAGGTCAGTGCCCCTGACCGGCCAGGTGATGCACGTGTTAAACACCCACCTGGCCCACGGCTGAAAATCACTGGTGTAAACAACAACTCGTCAGCCCCTTCCCCATTTCTCTTTTTTTCCCAGTGTCAGAATATAAATAAAGCAAACAATGGTTTGACGCTCTTCTTTTTATTTTTTAAAGACTGCTTATTTAAGGCAGTTTTAGGTTCACAGCAAGATGGAGAGGAAGGACAGAGACTTCCACATACACTTGCCTCACACATACACAGACGCCTCCCTACCTGGAATTCTTACAAACAGATGTTTGGTGCTTTTATAACATTGCTCTTTATAAAGAGCTCTAAAATATCATCTAGGGCCATACAGCTTTAGCAAGCAGATATATCATAAAGGCCTATATTAAACTGTAAGAAATTAATTGTGTTATCTGAAAGAGCTTGCATTTTTCTTTATAAACCAGGAAATGGAATCAGAAAGAATTGAATAACAATATATACTTAGTAACAAACTACATGATTTAGTGAGTGGATTCAACATTCAAAAATGATTTTGAACTACTCGATGCATTTTTATGTTGTTTTGTCCTTCATCAGCAGAGGACTGTAAATACAAAAGAAGGAAAGAACAGTCTGGTTTTAACAAGTCTGTTCTGTCTGAGTGATAACATGTATTTTATGCTGCCTAAAACATCCTTCTTTGAGCTTGGCATAGAGAGATTTATTACCTTCCCTTTCTGAGTTAGTGAAATAATGATGACATGGTTTTCTGATGTGGGAAATGTAAGATGTATGGCTGTAACCACTACCACAGAGGAAGAAAGATAAGAGCAGAACAAAGGCGGAGCCTGCTGCTGGCATCAGGAAAGAGAGACTCACTCTCTGACTGGCCAGCGGTGACTTTACAAGAATATCCATAATCCTGATATAGAAGCAGCCATTATAGGAATCAATGTTAGAAATCAGCATTAGAAATCAGCATCTTGGTGCCAATTCATAGCAACCCCTCTCATTTCCAAATTCTATATGCATAACCAGCATAAGCTAATACAGCTGTGTTAAATTTATATTTACATTAAGTGTTTATGTATAATACTTGATCTGTGTTAATTCCATTGGATGAAAGAGCAAAGGCAACATAAAAATAAAAAGAGAAGATTAGAAGTATTCAAACAAGTGACCAGCGTCTTCTCCTTGACCAGTTTCTCGCTTCTGGGCCCTCTTCTCCACAGGCCTCAGTGGGGCTATTTACGACAGCCGAGTGCTAGAAACAGCCCAAGTGCCCTTCAAGAGATGAGCGGATCGAAAAACTGGTCCATTTACACAATGGAACACTATGCAGCAGAAAAAGAGAAGGAGCTTCTACCCTTCACAACAGCATGGGTGGAACTGGAGAGCATTATGCACGGAATAAGCCGTGGGGGTGAAAGACAAATACCACGTGATCTCACCTATAAGAGGAAATTAACGAACAAAATGAGCTAACGAATGAGAGAGAACCACAAAATAGTAAAAAATGCATGCTCTCAAACCAGCACATTTATACAGAAGATGGGCAGCGAGGAGCTACTGAAGTTGGCCACCTT
Source organism: Pteronotus mesoamericanus (assembly GCF_021234165.1). Classification (NCBI taxonomy): domain Eukaryota; kingdom Metazoa; phylum Chordata; class Mammalia; order Chiroptera; family Mormoopidae; genus Pteronotus; species Pteronotus mesoamericanus. The sequence goes on from NW_026555123.1 coordinate 1,857,628, forward strand.
CTTCCTCTCTGCTCCGCAACCCCACAATTCAAAGCCATTGCATTTTTTTGTTTTGTTTTGTTTTACCACAAAAGTGCATAAGTTTTCTAAAACACAATGGGCACTATAATTGTTGAAAATCCTCTTAAATTATTGGTGTTAACTATAACATATTTTATATTTAAGAGTTAACAGGAGTTGATACGTTCTTAATGAGATTCTTTATTACAAAAAAAAAAGTCACTTAAGTAAGTACCTGGTACCATTAATTTGCTTCTGATAAAAAAATATATATATACTTTATATATAAAAACATATATGACATATAATATATATTTTCTATATATAGCTTTAGGTATATCTAGAAACCTTTAATCCTTGTCTTATTCTTAATATCCCCTATAAAGTTTAGGTTGTATAGCAAAATTTCACAAATTAAGATTTCACTCAAATCCTTTCTTCTAATGCAAACCTGCCTGAAGAGATCCTGCTGAATTTTTCTTTTTGCATGCTATCTTGCCCATGTATTTATAATATTTTTCTGACCTTGAACTATGAGCTGGACACTATTTTAAGTGCTGAAGATAGAAGGCAAGCAAAACCAGACAGGGCCTTGACTAGACAGAGTCCGCGGTCAGTGCCGCGCCGCAAGGCGACAAAGGAAAGACTGTGCACGGGACAGGAAAGCAGTGTAAATCCCAAGCTCGGCGCCACGGAAAAATGAGGTAGAATAGTAGTAACAACAACAACAACAACAACAATAACACTGTGGTCTATTTTTCTCAAGAAGCACACCCCTGCTACAAATTTTATTATAGTCAAATACAAAAATGCACTAGAAAGACAACACTTGAGCTCAAGATGGGGATGTATATTAGAGTGTACAAGGTAGTAGGATGGAAATGACCATATTTTAAGATTTCCAGAGAGTCACATTTTATTTTTAAAAAAACTTAATTTAAATGTATACATTATGCACATATTTCCAAAGCATCTTCCAAGAGAGCTGAATTAAATACGGTATACACTCACACTTTAATACACTCACCATAACTAATGCTTATTCCTTGGGCTTTGGGAAGGAGTGCCCTAAATATTTCTTTCTCTCAAGTTTAAATGAATAGAATATTGTGATTCATGCTGGCATCTAATGTTCTGGAAAGTTTTTTTTTTTAATTCTCATATATATTCTCCCTAGAATATAGCTTCATTGTAGGACTTTTAACCATTAAATACTTCTTTCACTGTCTTTTTCGTTTAGTTGGTTGGTTGGTTGTTCGTCTTCTTACACGGGGATTTAAGAGTCGACTGTGTTTGAAAAAGACACTGACCAGAAGCATCCTAGAGAAGTGACTTGCAGCAAGTGCAACTGTACTAGTCAGGATTCTCCAGGGAAGCAGGACCAATAGGACACATTCATGAGAATAAACTTCTTGGGATATGTATTTATGGATTTATATAAGGAATTTGGTTATGCAATAAGGGAGACTGGAAAGTCCCAAGGTCTGCAGGGCGAGGAAGCCGATTAGAAGCCCAGGGGACATGATGGGAAAGCCCCTGTCCTCGGGCCGGTAGACCCGGAAGAGTCAACGTTTCAGGCTCAGTCTGAGGCAAGACCAAGCCGGAGTATCAGTTCAAAGGCAGGCAGGGCTGCTCTGGTACTCAGTTTTTTTTTGTTGTTGTTGTTGTTGTTGTTTTTTTTTTTGCTCTGTCTTGTTTTGTTTCTTACTTACTCCTGCCACTGACTGGATGATCCCCGTCCGCAGGAGGGAGGGCCATCCGCCACCATGGTTGTCTACAACACAAGGTTCCGAGGGCTGTTTTTTCTTTCCCATCTCTTTTCTCATCATAATGACCCTTCCTGTAATGCTGCTCAATGTATCTCACAAGCACCTTTGGATAATGGTTAGCTACAAAGTGTTTTTTTCCCTCTTACTGGGTACAGAGAAAATTTCAAATTAGATGCTTAGCTAGAAAGGATTGAGAGAAGGCTATCCTGAGAATTTAAAAAGTAAAACCAAAAAAATCATTCAAGGTATATTTAAGGTTCACATCGAAAGCAAACTTTGAACGATGCTCATCTAACCTCCTCTGTTTCCTCTCGGGGCTGACACACAACCAGTCCACGTTCTCTTAGGAGAAGAAATTGCATTAGTAAATAAATTACACTTTGTTCTTGCAGACTCAAGACTGACCCAGTTTCTTAACGGGCTCTGTCTTCACCTATGGAGCCAGAGTCAAAGAAGGCTTGGCCTTTACAGGCGGGCACTGATACCCATTCCCTATTTTGCTTGGTTTTGGGAACTTACTCTGTTCATTGGAACTTAGAGGAGAAATAAAATACTCATTCTTTATCTTAAATAGAGATTCATTCATGGGATCAAAAAGAAAACAAAATAAATATGAATGGGGTTTCTACTCTTTAAGCGGGTAAAGTATATTTACAAGGCGAATATAAGAAGAGTTTGGCTATTGTTGCTTTAGCCAAACATACGCCACCATATGAGGAACATGTAATTACAAATGAACAGTTTATCTAAATTAAGGGTACAAGTATTCGGGTGACTTAGTCATAACCAATATTAGGTCGGGGTTAAGGAAGGAACAAGCTCAGTAAAGCTGTCCTGAGGGAGGCCATGGGTCTGAAGTAGCCCCAGGGAAGGCAAAGCCACTGGTGAAAAACCACTGGATTGTCGGGGAGCAGGGGTTCCACCACCCTGCATGGTTAATGAAGATTCTCAAAGGCCGTGGAGGCCCCCCCAAAAAAGAGGATTGTAGAAATATAGTATGAGGCATCTACAAAATCAAGATTCTTCAAAATGAAACTGATCAAAATGCCAAACCTTACGTAGTTGCCACCAGAGAAGAGAAATGGAGATTCCAAAAGTATGGTGATAGATTTCTTCTAGAGAGGAAGGAAGGAAAGCAGGAAGGGAAGAGCATTTTGTCAGGTTAAGTCAAGTATTTTGTTACAAGAGTTTAGTTCAGCCTTGGAATATCTTTCTTGTTTTCTATTCACAGGAAAAATAAACAATGCAACCACAAACACACCTACAGGTCATCTATTCACCTACAGAGCTGTGGGACAATTTTCTTGACCATTTAAAAAATATATTTTAGAAATAATACCCTATTTGGACTTTGTACTTGATTGGCTATATTTGAGTTCATTTTCCTTAAAAAATGATGTATGGAAATGTGAGAAGTTCCTCTCTTTCCACTACAAGCTGAAAGTCACAATTGCCCGGGTGGCGCTTCCAAGAGCATTTTGACTATTCTTTATGAATACCTAAAAAATAACCATTTTAATTTTTCCTAAAATACTGGTTTCTTACTGAGATGCTTTAAGTAGAGATACACCATATTTCTTTCCCTTTTTTATAAAGGTCAAACTATAACTAGACCTAAGTAATTAGGCATAATGTCCGTACACAGTAGGCGCTCGGTAACCGAAGAGCGAAGGAGCGAAGGCGCGAAGGATGGATGCATGTTCAACGCAGCAGGCGGGGATGAGGACGCGCTGCTCAGACCTGTGACTCATGTGGAAAAAAGCTCAGAAGATAAAGGTCGATGGCAGATAAAACTTGTAGCTCAGCCAGCACCAAGCTAAAACTGCAAGCAGAGTCAGAATGATTTTTTTTACTGTTGGCACTGTTACAGACGTCCCCACCTGCCCCCCTTGCCTGCCTCCACCCAGCCGCCACCCCCACCTCCCTCTGGCCGTCCCGCCTTGTCCCCCCCCCCCCCCGCGCCCCCCGCATACATGCATAACGTCCCCGCTTGCGTGCGGTGGGTTATGCATGTATGCTCTTTGGCTAAGCGCTTTGCCTTCTTTCATCCAGTGGGAGTGATTTTAAATTTGTACCACCTGTAAGTCCTACCTACATTTATTATCCCTATAGAAAATTTTAAATACTGTCAATATCATGGAGGGCCCTTTAAACACTATGTCACAGACAATACGTGTCATGTCATTTTATGGACATGGGGATTTTTTGTTTCCCAAGTGAAACAAAATTCTGAGCAGATGTTTTGTAACAGGAATGAGAGACAAAATCAGGGCAGGCTCTCCACACAGCAATGATAGAAAAAGCTAACATCTGAATTCCCACGACTTTTCTTAGTACCACGCACATGAACACAGCTCAGCCCTACAAGGGCCTGAGGCAGTCACTGTTACTATTACCATCGTGCAGATGTGTAAACTAAGGCATTTCCAAGGATTAATAATGTCTGCAAAGTCATGCAACGTGCAAGTGGCGGGCCTGCGCTTTGAACCTGAGTGTCCGGCTCGTGCTCCTGCTCAAAACCACCGCGTCACCTCTGAAACGAATGGAGCGAAAGAGCCGCGGTTGCGTGCGGATCGTGCAGCCGTCGACGACACCCACATGCAGCTGCCAGCACTCGTCTAGACCCACACTTGTCGCTCGACTGGGGCATATCCAGCAAACCCTGGCATTTATAGTCTGCTCTCCAGTCTGCTGATCTTCTCTGGCCTGGGAACCCTGCTTCCGTTCTCAGGCGGGGTTCCCTGGACGAATAACTCAGCCAGCCTACGGAGAGGGGCCTCAGCTCTTCCAAGAGGCTCTGGCTCCCACTCTGTGAATCAATGCATCAATGTTAGCACGCTCTCCTTCAGGACAGACGACCCCAGCCAGGCGCTTGCACGAAGCTTCACATCCATGTGCTCGGTGCCAGCACCGGGTCCAAAACGCCCTCCTCCCCTGTCCATTTATAGGTCAAATCCTCTGTGTCTTCCAAGCTGCTCCGAGGGCGTGATCTCCCCGGCGAAGCCGCCCCCCCAGTAACACTTCTGCCCCTCGTCCGCGCCGCTGGTACCGGCCGTCATTCTGAGCTTCAGCCTTTTTCACATGCAGCTCTCACACTGGACCGTGTCATCCTGGGGGACGACTGTGGTGTCCCGTAACCCAGGTCTGAGCGCAACACCTGGCACCTAATCGCTGCACTGCCAATGTCTGTGCAACGAAACTGAAATGTGGCTGTCACATCAGCGTCGGTACAGCCTGGCAGTACTGGGGACACCTGTCTGTGCAGCTCAGTTTTTAGCTGGGGCAGGAGGTAGCTCCCAGATGTTGAGAAAAGCTGGTTCCATATTTTCCCCCAAATATTCCACAAAGCTATCGTCTTCCAATATATGTTATTTCCCTCTTGAGATGACATTCTTAGTATTGTTTTGCATTGGGAGGAAGCTTTTTACGTATTTCTTTATTGAATTGAGGAAGAATCTATCAATTAGAAGCCCTCACACATATTTGTAAGTGTCAAATTGCGTGTAGTGCCTGTTTTTAAAGTATTGTACTTTAGCAGTAGAGAAAATAGCATCTAGTTCTACCAAAATTATCTTACCAGCCAGTGTTATTCCCATTAAAAGAATAAATTCTCTTTTTGAATGATTTTTTGTGACTATGATGTTATGTAAAATGCAACTTCTATTTTTAGCAGGGAAGCTGATTACGATAACTAGATACCTTACCACTGTAAATACTTAGATATGGCTGGTGAGATAGAACAAAACTTATTTTAGCTACGCAGTTATGTTTTCAACAAAGAGAGAGAAATGTGTAGCCACCAGAACTAAAACGGAAACAGAAAACCCAAGGGGAAGCATGTGAGTGGAACCTGGGACTGTCCTGTGATGTCAGAACTTTAGGGACTCAAACGGTATCTTCCGTGTGGAACAGGGGACACTCCCTGTGGCCCACGCAGAAGAGAGAATTGGAAAGACATCTGAACAGAACTGGGACCCTCCAATCTCTGCACATTGGGTGGAAAATTTAATTTTTTAAATTGCCCAACGTCACGGGAGACAGCAAGGAAGTTTGTCTGTCCCTGCCTCTGCCTCAGAAGTATGTAGGGAAAAAATATATCCCCAAGTAAAGTGAAATTCTGTCCCATGGCTACCATGGGCTTGAGGGTTAAGGGGACACTCTGTCGGTGCGTTTATACCGTTTCTGCACAGTGATTGGCATGAGGCCACCAGCTAAGGCAAAGCTCTCCTTTCAGGCCATGCCACAAAAATTATCTCAGGAAAAAAAGGGAAGGAAAAAGCCTCACTAAAGTAAATCAACAAATAGAAACTGATAATACATTCGGAAGTCACAGAAGTAACCTACCGTGACTGAGACTGAGCAGACACGATAGGAAAGTTAGAGAGACTCACGAACCTGAGCTGTGGAAAGGCACTCTAACAATGAGCACAAAGGTATACATGTTAGTATCAAACCTTTTTGAAATACACAGTTATAAATGGGACTGCACTGACCAGCAATGCAGGTAATGCCCAGACCCTGAGTCTGAAGGTCTATGGAGAGGGGAAAAGATCAGACAGCCTGGACAAGGGGCAAAAAGGATAGAAGGTAATTAGGCAAAGCAGGGAAGGGCCCATGCTGGCAAACTCTTTGAAGGATAAGAATGTAGTAAAAATAGTCTAGTACTGGAGTCTATTGTGGCATTCTGAGGAGTGAGGTTGGCTGGATAGAGCAAGTCTGTTTCAGCAAGATGAGCCAGGAAGTGGTAAGAGGTGTGGTTAGCGCCCAGCGTCCACCCCTAACCTGGTAACTGGCTGCCTGGCTGGGGATGCAACTCCGTCCTGGGGTGGGTCCGATTTCTCCACCAGTCTCCTCCACAAACCGCACCGACCTACTTCCACTGCAGGGCTTAGACTGGCCACAGCCCCCTGGCCCCTGTGCCTAAGTCCCCCACTGTACACCTTCCCGCTTTGTGTTCTGGAATTTACAGTCTCCAGCTGGGTGAAAAGAAGAGGGTGGCGCAAGCACAAATGGTACATTCAAAATGCCCCTGCTGCTTTCCAAGCAGTGCCTGTGCTGCGGAGTCCCTGTGCACGTGGACTGTGGCTGGGAACGAAGGGGAAGGGCGTGAGGCCAAGAGACGGGTGTGCCGATAGGTATGTCCCAACCACTGCAGGAGCAAGGTGCATATGTGGCCTTGTTGATTTTTGTGATATAACCCCTCCCACCACGGCTGATTTCAGGTGTCAGTGTAACAACCAGCTGGCAAAATTCCTAATCACTTAGTCTTGACAGTCTCGAACCACAGCGAGCAGGCTCCGGCACATGCCGCTCTCCACCAGAGGAAAATAGCCATCAGAAGGGTGTTTGTACCATTTCAGGTCCCCTGGCCCCCGTGTCATCATGGGAGGTTCTACCTGGTTCAATCAGGCCACGGATAATTTGTATTCTTCCTAGGTTCGAATGGTAGGATCGCTGCCATCTTACGTCTGGATGGTAGCGTGGGCTTTGTCTTTTTCTTTGCCTTTGTACATACTTAAATGGGAAGCTGAGAAACAGTAACCCAGAAGCTATATTTTAAATTGGATTCCTGAATTATAAAATATTAATAATATTTCTAAATTTATTATTTGTTTATTCAAAAAATACAGTAAGCACTTATTAGGCACAGTTTGAGGTGGCAAAAAAAGAACGCAGGCTAGAAGTAAAATAATTAAAACCAAACAGATAATTTCTTCTCCCCTGCTACCAAAAAATTCTTTCTTAATTTGGTTTTTAAATATTTGTATTCCACATATTTTCTTTCTATAAATTAAATACAGGGTAGTATCTATACATAATAATCTAATTTTGAAAATATAAATACTGAAAGAAAATAAATCTGCTTAAAAAACAAAATATATGAGAAATCATAGTAAAAGATCTTTAAAACCATAAAAAAATTAAAAAAACAAGCCAGCAAAATTTTGGCAAGTCATGGGATCAATAATTTTCCTATGATAGTAGGTAAAATAACTGATTATAGCACCTTTTGTAACATAAAAATCCTAAAATGTCCATCAATTGGAAAATAGGTAATTTGTGATAGATCCGTACAATAAAATGCTATACAGAAGATAAATAAATCCAAGCTACACATATTCATATGTGTGAATCTCACCAGTTTAATGTTGAAAAATGTATATATTATGATGCTTTTAAAATAAAAATTATAAAAACTTTATATATACATATACATGTTTAATATGTATATCATGCTTATATAATGGTTTACATATAGCATATATTACTTATAATATACATTATACATATATTAGGGTTTTTAAATATAATCTGATACTCATGGCAGTAATAAACACCAATTTCATAATAGTAACCTCAGAAGTTGAAGGAAGTATGATCTATTAAAAAAAAGATTTATAATCAGCTTTCACCATATTCAGAATGTTTTATTTCTAAGCTGGGTGATTAGTATATAGATTTTGTTAATTCTTTTTTGTCCTTTTGGAATGCATGAAATATTCCATAATATATGTTAATCATTAACAATTTAAAAATCTATTGACAAAACATTTTAAGCTTCACAAATATTTGTGTGATTTGGGCATTAAATCAAAGCACATTATCTTGTGCATTAAAAAAAAATCCTCATTTGGCTTTCCTGCTTTCAATTTTGGGAAGTACTTTCCTCAATTTTTAATTACAAATACATCACTAATATTACTTAGAACTTTCAACCCAATTTCAAATCATAATTTGCAGAGTAATACATGTACAAAAAAAAAATCAGAGAGGAGCATATGAGGATGAAATGGTGCTGGAAAAAATAGAGTAAAAATATCGGGACTGAGAGGCCAGTGCCATGTCACCCAGAGTAAATGTAATGGTGGCACTGACGGACCCTCTCTGTGTTTGTCATCATCCACCTATTGTCCCATGTAAATCGACCAGGCTTCTCACTATCAGGGAGATTTGTGGTATCACGTGAGCGTGTGGTCACGTGTGTGCGTGCACAAGCGTGCGTGTGAACATGCATGAGTAGCCAGTGGGACGTGTCTGTGATGCCATTCTGGTTATGGAAGTTGATCCAAAGCACAGAACAGGATCGTAATCAAGCAGAAATATTTAGTTTGTCTGAAACTAGTTTAGTATTGATTAAAGAGATTGAATGGGATTGAGTCTCTGACCTAGAAATCCCTGCTTGGCCAACCTCACAATTGAGATTATATATTGGATCTAAACACCACTGAGATAGCTCTGAATGAGCCTGGGGAGAATATTCCTTCTCCTTCCATTAACTTTTAAGGACAGGTTCAGCAAAAGTTACCTTGCAATACAGTGGGGCATTGGGAGAACAAATGTGTAGCTGGTGACAGATTTTCAAAATTTGAAATCCCCACTGGTCCCTGGCCAGGTTTATGACCTTATTTCTGTTCTTTCTTTTCTGTGTCTCATCGCATAAAATATGTGCCATCCTATGTATCATTATGTAATCCATACCGATTACATTTAGTTGCTGCAAAATAGGCTCACAATATTTAATAGAACTTCATGTTTTCCCATGTCGACCCGTGACTTACATGTGCCCCGGAATTTCCCCCTGAGATAACAGAAGTTGTCTAGCACTACAGAAAATGAAATAAGATGTTTCTCCTGATTTATGCTCGGTGGAAAAAAACCCACGCTTAGATTACTTGGAACCAGAAATAACAAAGAAAATACATGCATATGTCCTTTCTCCAACAGGAGAACAAATTTTGAGGAGAAATGGTATGAAGAGGAAGCATGTTCAGGCTTGACTAATAATGCCTGAACCTTCCCACTCAGCCAAGACAGGCGGTGTTTCTGAGGATCGCAGAGCCAAATGGGCTTGGTCAAATTTTAGCACAACTGTATCGTAAGGATACAAAATGTTTGTAAGACTCTACATGGAAAATAACTGACACGCCAAAAATTATTAAGTAAGATTTGCTTACTTTCCTAAAATGAATTTAGCCTAATATTTAAAATACTGTTTCATTTATAAAAACGTAATCTCCACTTAAACTTTAAGGTGAACATGCATTGTTTAAGGTGGCATTCAGATTTTTTTGAATAAAAATGTATATTAATTCACATGTTGCGTACGTAAAATTGATGTCTTTTTGTTTTGTTTCATTTCTCATTAAGGGTCGAGTTCCAAATGAGACAGAACCGGAACCTCAGTGTTGATACTTGCAGGTGAATACCCTGCATGTATGCACAACTCTATACTTTAATAAAATAGTGCAGACGGGCATGTGGTGGAAATAAAATGTAGCAGTACCAGCCAAAGAAATTTAATATGTGTCTTTATAAGAAATGCCTGTGGAAATTTCAGAATAAATGCACCAAATATCATTTAGAGTTTGAGATAGTAAACTCTCTTCTCCGAATAGTGCAGGGGGGAAATGAGGCCTTCTTTCCTTATCACCGCCCCCAGATTTTCCAAAAACTTGAAAGGACAGGTTACCCTACAATTGCAAATGCTCACTCATCTCCTAGAGTCCTCTAATCCGGAGTAGAGATCCCACTCCATGCACCTGCCCCGAGGGCCCACTTCACATTTGTCCCAAGGCATTGACAAGCTGCTCAGGAGACAGCTCTCGCCGTCGCCCCGGCTCCTCCTCTGCAGCACAGCTGCTGTCTCGGCCTCCCAGGTGTCAGCTGGGCGGGCGCAGCCTTCCGCGCCAGAAGAGCAGCGAGCCGCAGCGGCCCACGCCCCCGGCCCGCAGTGCCTTCGGGTCGTCCCAGCATGTCCAGGCCCAGACACAGTGTTGTCCCGTGGGACCCGGGCCAGGGCCTCCCCAGCCCCTGATAGCACAACTCGAGAGGCGTGGGCGTTTAATGCTCCATAGACAAACTCAGGCTAGCGGCCTAGCTTAGAGGCAGGCGGCGGGAGGGAAGAGTACAGTTGGGTTCTCTCCTTTGCTTCTCTCTCAAGCTTTTCTGGAGAGCAGGGCTGCCTTGGGACCTTTTTCGAAACCGCTCTCACTGATGAAGAGGAGTATATTGTGCTTCCTTCCGAAGCCGTGGCCTGCTGGGCAGGCCCTTTCTCCTCCTTCCTGGACTCACTTCTCCCTCACTCTTGCTCCCCGGGGCCTAGACCCCCGCCCCCAATAAATTCTTAGGGCATGTGCTTTGACTCAGGCTCTGTGTCCTAGGGAGCTTTAAGACATCCACCGTGGGGCATATTTAATCTTAAACATAAAAAATCTAAAATAATAATTAAATCTTTCCATAAAAATTCCTTTGAATATCTAGTTATTGCCCTTTAACAACAATGCCCCAAATTTTAAACAAAAAACACAATGCAAATGTCTCAATCCCAGTAACTTAATCTATTTCAGAAGATTCTCTTTTTCTATGGAAAATAGTGCTTATGAGCAGTAATGCAGAACATTAACAAAAACAAACTCATTTACCGTCTTTTTTCTTTCCACTGAACTGTATTGAAGTACAATTTTCATACAGTCAAATATGTCCATTTTAGGCGAGGAGGTCAATGCGTTCTGACAAACGTCTATACCCACGTACCCGTATCATCAACATCACAATCAAGAGTTAGAAGATTTGCATCGCCCGGAATAGTTCCCCAGCCTCAGCCTCGGCAGCCACCGGGCTCACCGGCTTCCGCTTTCTTTCTCCCAATGTGGAGTTATTCGTGCCTTCTAGAACGGTTGTGCACACGTGTGCGAGGGTCTCACTTCTCAGCATCGTATGTCTGCGGTCCATGCACACAGGTGCACGGATTGGCAGCGTGGGCCTTCTCTTGCTGAGGGTCGCAGCGCTGCATCCGCACACCGCATGCGGGTGGGCCTTGCCTGCTGCCCTGCTTCTGATTTGTGGCTGGTGCCCGCACAGCTGCTATGAACATTTGTGTGCAAGCTCTTCTGTAGATATTTTAAAATTTATGTTGGGTACACTCTAGTAGTTGATTTGCTGTATCACAGAGTAAGGGTAAGCTGAACTTTATAAATTCAACTACTTCCAAAATTAGTGTCTGAAGTAGGTGTACCCCTACCCTTCCCCACACTTGACATTGTCATTCTTTATCATTGTAGCCATTTCCGTGAGTTGTGCTAATTTTCATTCTCCTTCTTAGTAATAACAGTGAGCATCTTTTCCTGTGCTTACTCACCATTTTTTGAGGTAAAATAGTGTGTTCAAACATTTTGTCCCCTTTTATTGGTATTTGTCTTCTTACTCACTTTTAGCAATAAAAAGCCTTCAGAATCTACCGAGGGGTCTTGAGGTGTGCAGCTCTACAGCAGGACACTTGAATTAAATTCACAACTTATTGCCTTATTTTCTGCTTCTATCCCCTTTCCCCTGGGAGCTCCAGCTGTTTGAGCCTCCTGTCCGCTCTTAGAGCTAGCCCGGTTCTCACCCTCGGCCCACGCTGCCCGGGCCGCTGGTTTTGCGTGGAACTCCACTTCCCTCCCCTCCCGTGGCTGGGCTCTTCGCACCTTTCTGGTCTCAGCACGAATGACTCATCCTCTGAGGCACCTTCCCTGACCACCCGGCAGCACATAAGGCCTTTGATGCTGTGCCACCACTTCTCACACTCCGCAGCTGTGTGCCCTTACAGGCTCGCTTTCTTGTTCGCTGATTTCTCTATGAGAGCAGAGACCACGCTCCCCCCTTTTCCAGGGAACCTCTTCCCAGCCCCCGCATGTGGGTTCTGTCACTTAGTAATTGTATAAATGTTGGCAAATGCCTTAACCTCTATGCATCTTAGTCTTGTTATCTTTAAAGGGGGGATAATGATCCCATATTTATAAGCTGTTTTCTGAATTAAGCAGAAGGCTAACAGAGTGTCCCATAAAATGTACAACACCAACACACTGTGGACTCAGGGGGGGTGCGTCAATCCACGCAGATGCGTGCTTGGTTACAAAACAACAACAACACTGTACTCTGGGGAGTGATGTTGATAACGGGGGACATTATGCATGTGTGGGGGAGGCAGCTTATGGGGAACCTTTGTACCGCCCTCTCAATTTCACTGTAACCTAAAACTGCTCCAAAAAATTAAGTCTATTTTAAAGAGAGAGAAGAGATGGAAGGAAGGAAGGAAGGAAGGAAGGAAGGGAGGAAGATGTATAATAATTCAAAGAAAAAATACTTTTCATAATCAAGTGAATGGAGTAGAGGTTCAGACGAACTTGAAAAATAATTTCAAGATACCCTTATTAAACATTTCCCAAAGAATAACTTGTGCTTGACTAAAAAAAGATAGTAATTATGTATCTAGCAAAATCGTGGAATTAGATATTATATCTACATACATTTTCCAGACATTCAAATCTTACCCCATGAAATTTCTTTTAAAAATAACTTTGTCTAATCGTGAAATTATAAATGTGCTACAGGTGTTATCATGTAGTGACTGGGTTTCAGAGATTAATCAAACTGTCCCAAGTTAAACACATAGGAAGTTCCTGTGCAATCCTAGGTCTTTCAGGATAGAGAAGAGGAGAAATTTAATTAAACAGAGTAACTGCAAAAAGCATATGTATGAAATCAAAAGGTACAGGACTACGGTCAGCACCTCTCTGCAGATGAAGCTCAGGCCCTCCTGGTCACCCATGGGCCCCATCTTCACGCTGCCCACACATACTTGGCAGCCTGCTGTCATCTCTGGATTTACAATTTCATTTTCTCAGTTAACATCTGTTCTATTTTCTCAGCCATAAGCCTTGAAAGTCTACATGTGTCTTTCAGTCCTCCTTTGATTTGAAGCCTCATGTCTAACCAGTTGTCAAGGTCTAAAAAGCTTCCTGGTGCTATCAGAAGATTAATAGTCATTTCTTATTTCCTTTCTTAAGCCTCAAACCAGAAAGGGGAAAGGAAATTCTAAATGAAACAACCAGGGTTCAATCATTTGCTTATCATTGGAAGAAAGAGCCTCTGAATTTAAAAATAGCCCTTGTCTAGCGTCCAGCAACCAAAATCTATTCCTGTCTCAGCTACTACCTAGCCCTGTGACGTCAGATAAGACACTTCCCCTCTCTGCTTTAGTCACCTGTTGGTCACATTGGTGGGGAAGTGGGTGGCAGTCTTTCATTTCTGAAATTCTGTGCGGGTCTCTTCTCAGCTGAGTTCCTTTCTTCCCGTCACCACCGCGTCCCTTGGCCGATGTGCACTGCCGAGTCATGGCAGCTCTTGGTCCTGGCACCTGCTCGTGACCCTACTGACCGTTGTAACTTTCTAAAACACTATTTGCTTTGTTATTTTCTTCTCTAAAATGCCCAACAGTGTTAATTAGATAAAGTCGTATTCCAGAGCTTCCCAAATCACCTGCCTTTAACATGGCTTCCCATCCAGGTCAGCGAAGTCATCCACCTCTCCACCCCAGTAAATCTGGATCCCTCATCGATAAACACACCAGGGCCGAATTTTCTCATTTCCCTTCCTTTGCCTGCTTTAGGTATGTCAGTCCTCCCTGACCAGAGTGTCCTCTTCATCTCTTGCTGCTCACGCATATTTCACATCCTCTAAAGAGTCTATTCTTATTACCTCAAACCAAAGTGATCCATCTTGCATCTGAGCTGCCCTGCAGAATGAGAAGGGCTGGGTGGTGGTCACAGGCAGGGCTCTCGGGCCCTCAGGGAGAGAGACCCCGCCACGCTGGTGCCTTGAGACAGGGGACCCCCACCACTGTCCTTTCTCAACCATCTGGCTGAATTTTTTTTAAAGAAAAGCCATGAATGGGCGGTCCAGCACAGGCGTCACTCGCGCCCATAACTCACAGGCACCGTGCACACGCCAAGGTGCTGACTGCAAGCACCTTGAATACCCCGGGGAGGGTGGCCTTTGGCTCCTAAGCAGAGCAGCCAGATGCTCCAGCAGGCCAACGCCCCTGGGAGGAAGCCTCAGCAGGTGAACGACGAGAGCTGTGAACGAACTCCCTAGTTTCCGTGCCCCTCAAGGAGCAGGGCTCTGAGCAGGGTCGCACACATCCTCCCCGCATCTGTCTCCGGGGCCCGGACCCCAGCTGCCCCCTGGGCAGCCTGCTCCGGAGCGCTCCCCGCCTGCGCTCTCTCTGCCCTGCCTTGCTTCTCCATTTCCCCACGGGAGACCTGGAGGTCAGCCCCTGTCTTCATAAACTGCTTGCGCCCAAAGACTTGTATCGCGGCCCACTTCCGAGGAAATGCGATAGGTTTTCTATATATTTTGCCTGTTTGTTTTCTTTTGTCTTGGTTTGATTTACATACTTTAATCTTTTGAGAAAATTGTAATTTCACTTATCCTTTCCAATGTGTTGATCTATATTTATGCGTTATGTTTTCTTACAAGTTAAAAAGTTTCTAATGTGGGTTCTTTATTTTCATTCCTAAATACTATACTGTTTTCATCGTTATTCTCCAGCTTTTGTTTACGATGCTTATGAAGATATTTATTTTATTTTTCTTTTCAGTGAATTATCTTTTAGATCTGTTGATTTTCATTTCTGAGCTTTGGTTAATGTTGTTTCAGTTACTCTTGTGACTTTCTCTTGTATTAATTTATGCTTTTACTTTTGTTATTTCTTCTGCTACATTCTCTCAGTTTACTATAGTTCTAACTTTTTTGAGACAATTGCCAGATTTATTTATTCTTAATTTGTCTTTTAATTAATGAATAAAAAATTATATATTTCCATCCAAATATTGACTTAGGACCACTAGTTGGGATATAATGTACCTTTTTGGCTTATTAGTTTTAAATATCATTAAATCTCCATTGTTACCTAACAATCAATGTGTGTTATTTAGCAGTGCAATGTTTTATTTCCAAAATTACTGTTTTCTTAGAGATCTTTTGTTGCTGAATTCTAATTTTATTTATTTTCATTAGAGAGTTATGAACTGTTAAATGTTATTCTTTTAATTTTTTAAAACTTTTATCCAAAGTAATGATTCATTTTTATAAAGGTAGAATATGTGTATTTAAAAATTTCTCTGTTGAGTGAATAATTCTCAAAAACATCTTTTGGCTAAAAAATATTAATCAAGTTTGGATACTTCAAGACCTACATTTTGTCTGCTTAATGTATCGCTTTCTTAATTAGTTGGTTAAAGTATTTCAACCAGAATTGTAGATTTGGGATTTTTTTCCTCTGTAATTCTATCAGTCTTGCTTTATATATTGCAGAGTTCTGGTTCAGTGCACAGTTTAATGATCGTGTTTTGGCTGATTTGTTCCCTGGGAGAGACCCGAGTCAGGAGGCCCCGCCCCAACCTCAGCTTCATTCCCAGTTCTTGTCTCACTCGCAAGAGAAGGATTCAAGTGAGAGACAAACACGTATAGTGGAAATGAGATGCAAGTTTGTTCATGAAACACGCAGAAGCACGAAACTACAGGCAGGCACCGGCTAATCTGAGACCCCACGTACAGAGGAAATAAAGCTGTTAGTAAGTTTGTTCTATACACTTGAGCTGAGGCTACAAGAGGGCACTCAGCTAATCTAAGCATGCTGACTACTGAGGTTCAGGGGTTATTTACCTTAGTCAGCTTCTAAGCTTCCCCTTTTTCTCCCCCTTCCAAACCTTGGGAATAACGTGCAGCTGCAAAGGCTTTCCTTCTCAGCCCGGGAAGGCTCTTTGTCTGAGTGAAATTGCTCCCTCTGCCAGCACAGAGTCTCAAGGACCCCCCGCCCCCTGCGCTGTCCCTGCTTGCGCTGTTCAGAGCGCCCGGAGTCTCAGCGAGATGGTTTCAGGGGCCCCCTTTCCCAGCCCAGTCTCAAGGACTCTCCTCTCTCCTGCACTATTTTTGCTTGCAATGTTTGGGACACCTGGCAATCTTATCAAATTGGGCTCAGGACAGCTGAGTGAGTTGCTGAGACATGTCTCCCTTTTGCTCCTCGCCTCTTGCATGAAGTTCTTTGTTAGATTGTAATGGCAGGGACCGGCTCTATTTCCCCTCCAGCCATTCATTCCTAGCTGGTGCCTAACAGATTGCTCATTTTCTCAATATGAAATGTTTTTTTTTGTCAGTTTTAACATCTTATCTTCTGCCTTCCCAGATGGCTCCGACTGTCTACAGGGCCTGGGGACTTGGCTTCTCTGCCTATGCACCAAGGCCTCAGCCACCATGGACTTTCTGGGTGACAGTCACTGCAGGATCTAAAGGCCTCAAGTCAGGCTCATTGCTCTCTGCTCCTTCTCTGATTCTGGCAGCTAGACATCTAGATACTACTTTCTCGTCCTGACACTGGGGAGTCTATGTCTAGACCACTATCTATATATCATTCTTCCTGGTTTATAGATATATAAATACACATAGCAGGAAGAGATGCATATATGTATGTGTTAACGTATGCAGAAAGAGAAAGAGAATGCACACAAGAAGCGGTGTTTTAATGGGCGTTCCTTTCCGCTGCTGGGAATATTCCCTAAGAATCCCAAATCACCATTGAAAGAACTTATGCACCCCTATGTTCATAGCAGCACTATTTACAATAGCCAAGTGTTGGAAACAGCCCAAGTGCCCATCAGTAGATGAGTGGATTAAAAAACTGCCATATTTACACAAGGAATACTATTCAGTAGAAAGAAAGAAGGAACTCCTACCTTTTGCAACAGCATGGATAGAAATGGAGAATATTATGCTAAGTGAAATAAGCCAGTTGGGGAAAGAGAAATACCACATGATCTCACCTAGAAGAAGAACCTAATGAACAAAATAAACTTACGAGCAAAACAGAACCAGAGACATGGAAACAGGGAACAGAATGACAGTGACCAGAAGGGACAGGGAAAGGAGATGACCGTGGAAAGAAGGGGAAGGGACTAGTCAAATAACATGTGTGAATGACCCGTGGACATGGACAACAGGGTGGGGATTGACTGTGGGAGCAGGGGGTGGGGTGGGTGGAGGAAGACAAAGGGAGAAAATTGGAACTGTAATAGAATTACAATGAAAATGATTTAAAAAAGAAATAAATTAACAGTCAGCTCAAAATAAAAAAAAATAGGTGTTTCTTCTGCTCTCTTGATTTTGAAGTCTATCTAATCAATTCTTAAATAGAAAACTTGATTAATTGGCATTTCCATTAAATTTCTTGAATTACAAATGTAATTCTTTCATTTGGAATTAATTTTCCTGAGCAGTTTATTGGTCTCCTGTGAAAGTTGCCCAAAAGGTTTATATAAAAGTTGCTAATGAATACTTAGTCATTACACTAGGAATGCGTAGCTTCCCTAGAGCAAATCTGCTAATGTATTTCTATAGGGTACCCTGTTAAATGCGTAGTGCTTTTAGAAATGGTACCTGGGCTGATGCCCAAGCTTACATTAAGAAGGGAATGGTTATTAATGTGCCCTTAAAAAAGCATCTTTTATAGTCCAGCAAGAAGAAAAATCACTTTATGCTCATAACTTGCTTTATGTATTACTGTTATCATTGCTAATTATAGTATCCAAATAAAGCATTTATTGATGAGGTCTGTTCAGTTTAAGTCTTCTCAATTAACTTATGTCAGACCAAATAGACTTCAAAACAAAGACCATAACAAGGGACAAAGAGGATCACTACATAATACTTAAGGGAGTTGTCCAACAAGAGGACATAACCCTTGTAAACATACATGCACCCAATATAGAAGCACCTAAATATATAAAGAAAATCTTGGAGGACTTCAAGAAAGATTGACAGCAATACAGTCATTGTAGGAGATTTTAACACTCTGTTGTCAACAATGGATAGATCTTTCCATTTCCATATCTATCAATGGATAGATATTGCAGCATTGAATGACACTCTAGATTAAATGGACTTTATTGAAATTTATAGACTATTTCACCCCAAATAAGCAAAATACACATTCTTCTCAAAGGCACATGGATCACTCTCAAAAATAGACCACATGGTAAGACACAAAACAAGCCTTAACAAATTCAAGAAAATTGATATCAGATCAAGCATCTTGGATCACAATGACTTAAAACTAGAAACCAACCTCAAGAAAAAAACTCAAAAACATTCAAATACATGGAGGCTGAATAACATGTTATTAAGCAATAAATGGGTTAACAATGAGATCAGGGAACAAATAAAAAAAGTATCTAGAAACAAATGAAAATGAACTCACAACAACCTAAAACCTATGGGACATAGCAAAGGCAGTCCTGAAAGGGAGGTTCAGCGCAATACAGGTCTACCAAAAGAAGTTAGAAAAATATCAGATAAACCTCCTAACCCTGCATCTACAAGAACTACAGGAGCAATAACAAGCAAAGCTCAGAGCAAGCAGAAGGAGGGAAACAATCAGGATCAGAGACATAGAGACTTAAAAAACAATTCAAAGGATCAATGAATCCAGGAGCTGCTTCTTTGAAAAGATAAACAAAATGGACAAACTGTTAACCAGACTCATCAAGAAAAAAAAGAGAGAGGATCCAAATAAATAAAAGCAGAAATGAAAGAAGAGACATTTCAACTGACACCATAGTAATACAAAGGATTATAAGAAATTACTACGAACAACTATACATGCCAAGAAATTAGACAACCTGAGTGAAATAGATACATTTCTAGAAATACACAGTCTTCCAAAATTGAATCAGGAAGAAGCAGAAAACCTGAATAGACAGATAACAACTAGCAAAGTTGAAGGTGTAATCATAAAACTACCATCACACAAAAGCCCTGGGCCACATGGCTTCACAGGTGAATTTTACCAAACATTCAGAGAAGGACTAACTCTTCTCCTTCTCAAACTATTCCAAAAAATTCAAGAGGAAAGACTCCCAAACTCTTTTTTATGAGGCCAGTATTATCCTAATCCCAAAACCAGGTAAAGACAGAACAAAGAAAGAAAATTACAGGCCTATATCTCTATCTCTGATTAACATAGATCCTAAAATCCTCAACAAAATACTAACAAACTGGATCCAGCAATACATTAAAAAGATCATAGGCCATGATCAAGTGGGATTTATTCCAGGGATTCAAGGATGGTACAATGTTCACAAATCAATAAACATGATACATCACATAAAAAAATGAAAGACAATAATCATGTGATATCAATACATGTAGAAAAAAACATTTGATAAAGTCCAGTGCCTATTCATGATAAAAATACTCAGGAAAGTAGGAATAAAGGTAGCACAGCTCAACATGATT
Source organism: Pteronotus mesoamericanus (assembly GCF_021234165.1). Lineage (NCBI taxonomy): Eukaryota > Metazoa > Chordata > Mammalia > Chiroptera > Mormoopidae > Pteronotus > Pteronotus mesoamericanus. The sequence goes on from NW_026555123.1 coordinate 1,877,508, forward strand.
AAGCCATATATGAAAAACCTACTGCCAACATCATACTCAAAGGGCAAAAACTAAAAGCATTTTCCTTAAGATCAGGAACAAGACAACCACTCTCATTCAACATAGTAGTGGAGGTCTTAGCCACAGCAACCGGACAAGAAGAAGAAATAAAAGGCATACAAATTGGAAAGGAGGTAGTAAAACTGTCATTATTTGCAGATGACATGATATTGTACATAGAAAACGCTATAGGCTCAACCAACAAACTACTCAACCTAATAAGTGAATTCAGCAAAGTAGTACCAGGATAAAAGGCAATATTCAGAAATCAATGGCATTTTTGTACACCAACAATGAACTATCCGAAAGAGATACTAAGAAAAAAAATCCCATTTGCTATAGCAACAAGAAAAATAAAGTACTTAGGAACTGATTTAACCAAGGAGTAAAAGACCTATACTTGGAAAACTATAAAACACTGAAAAAAGAAATTGAGGAAGAAACAAGTAAATGGAAACATATACCCTGTTCATGTATTGGAAGAATTAATATCATTAAAATGTCCATACTACCCAAAGCAATCTATAGAGTCAATGCAATTCCTATTAAAATACCAATGATGTAGTTTACAGACCTAGAACAAAAACTTTAAAAATGTATATGAAACAAACAAAAAAAAGACCCCAAATAGCCACAGCAATCCTGAGAAAGAAGAACAAATTTGGAGGGGTCACAATAACTGATATCAAACTATACTTCAAGGCCACTGTAATTTAAACAGCCTGGTACTAACATAGGAATACATAGATCAATGGAACAGAATAGAGAGCCCAGAAATAAACCCACGTCTGTATGGTCAATTAATATTTGACAAAGGTGGCACGAGCATACAATGCAGCAAAAATAGCCTCTTCAATAAATGACATTGGGAGCATTGGACTGGTACATGAAAAAAAATGAAACTAGACCACCAACTCACACCATACACCAGAATAAACTCAAAATGGATAAAAGAATTAAACATAAGTCATATTACCATAAAAGTCCTAGCAGAAAACATAGGCAGTAAAAATTTCAGATAGCCCATGTAGCAATATTTTTGCAAATATATCTTCTAGAGGAAGAGAAATGAAGGAAAAATAAACAAATGGGACTATATCAAATCAGAAAGTTTCTGCATGGCTGAAGAAACCATCATCAAAATGAACAGGAAACTGACTGTATGGGAGAACATATTTGCCTATGATACATCAGACAAGGCTAAGATTTCCAAAATATATGAACTCATCCAACTCAACACAAGGAAGACAAAAAATCCAATAAAAAATGGGCAAAGGACCTGAAGAGACATTTCTCCAAGGAGGACATACACAGGGCCCATAGACATATGAAAACATGCTCAACATCACTAGCCAGCAGAGAGATGCAAATTAAAGCCACAATGAGATATCACCTCACACCTCTCAGAATGGCCATCATTAATAAATCAACAAACAACAAGTGCTGGCGACATTGTGGAGAAAAGGGAACCCTAGTGTACTGTTGGTGGGAATGCACAGACTTGTGCAGCCGCTGTGGAAAACAGTATGGAATTTCCTAAAAAAATTTAAAAAGTGGAACTGCCTTTTGACCCAGCAATTCCATTGCTGAGAATATACCCTAAGAATCCCTAATCACCAACTCAAAAGAACTTGTGCACCCCTATGTTCATAGAGATGCTGTCTATAATAACCAAGTGTTGGAAACAGCCCAAGCGCCCATCAGTAGATGAGTGGATTAAAAAACTGGTACATTTACACAATGGAATACTATGCAGCAGAAAGTAAGAAGAAGGAACTCCTACCCTTTGTGACAGCATGGATAGAACTGGAGACTATTACGCTAAGTGAACTAAGCCTGTCGGTGAAAGACAAATACCATATGATTTCACTTATAAGAAGAATCAAATGAACAAAATAAACTTATGAGCAAAACAGAACTAGAGACATGGAAACAGGGAACAGACTGACATCTTCCAGAGGAGGTGAGGGGGATGGTGGAAAAGAGGGGAAGGGACTAGTCAAAGAGCATGTATGAATGACCAACCCGTGGACATGGACAACGGGGTGCGGATGGGCTGTGGGAGGGGAGGTGGGCTGGGTTAGGAGGGCAAACGGGAAACACTAGGACAACTGTAATAGAATAAACAAGGATAAAAAAAATTGAAAAGGAAAAAAAAGTTTCTCAATTAGTAACATTTATTTTCCTCTCTCAGTGAAATTTATTTCCTCCTATTAAAATGTTATATGATTTGATTGGATAAAGGATATGGATGGATGAGCGAGATAACTAATAGCAGAGAAGCTAGTGAAGTTAATGCCTTGTTTTCTTTTGTCCTTCTATTGAGACTTTTAAATTCAAGCTCTTTTTTCTTTCTCAAATTAAAAAGGCTTAAAGAGTTCTAAATCTCGTTTAGCTAGACACATCTACTTATATTTTTAACAATTTTGAATGTGTTTTGACAGATTTTCTTTCTTTGCCATCTAGATTATAATTTATGGTTTCATTTCACAGCAGTTAAATATTATAGTCATTTTCAGGAAGAGAAAAAAAGTTACCATAATTTGGTTACCTTTATACTGCAATACATGAATCATTTAGAAAATCTTAGGAATCTCTCCAACTGCATTTCTCATAAAAAGAAAAATAACTTCAATGTCAATATACTGTGCCAGAATTAATCTGTGTAGTTTAGAAAATTGAGATATCTAAGTAAAACAAAAGAAATTAAATAAAGCATGCTTTGCAGTACCATTGTAGTGAACAAAGCCTACTAAAGCAAACTTGATTCAAATGCATTTTTTACATGACATTTTCCAGCATTTTACATAATATAGTATGAATTAGATAAAGTAGATCTTCACTTTATATAATATGTAAGACAAAAAAAGCTACAGATTCTATTAATTGTCAATGGCTACAAATTATAAGATATGTTCCACTTTCTCATCAATATTAAAATTGTTATCCAAAATATAACTGAAGTTGAGACTTTTAAAGAGAGAAAATAAAATAGTTGATTTATGCTTACATTATACAGTTATTGAAATAGCATAGCTTATTTTTATTGTATTTTCAAATCAGATATATACATATTTTAAAAACCCATTTTGTGATTCAATGCACTAGATAGTTTAGGTTATAGGTTAGAAAAATCTTTTCTTTAGCATGTGTTCTTTCTAACACTTGAAGTCAATTTAATCTTTTCTACAGCTAAACAATGTTATTAATTGATAGTACCATTAAATTACCTGATGTAGTGGTTATTAGCCTATATATGTTTTCTAACATTTGTTTGTATTTTATTTTCAATATTTTGGCTTAGCTTGATTATCTTAATGTATTTTCTTAAGAAAACTGTTACTTCTTTTAGGCTTTCAAATTTACTGGCATACATTTATTCATTATGTTCTCTTATTTTCTAAAATTTCTAATATAGCTTTAGTTTATGCTCCTATTTTAATTTTCAGTGAAAATACTTATCATTTGCAATGTGCAATAAAAATAATTACTTTGGTTATATATTAGAACATAGCCTCATCCAACTGTATCAGTTTCTCTTTGATCTTAACATTTTAATGGTTTCCATCTTTTAAAATTATGAATTTTGTTTATTGAAATTACCTTCCTATTTACTAAATGCCTGAAGAGCTTCAGATGAAAAAATTTGATGGTAGAGCAGTTTCACTTTCGGTACATCAAAAATGTGGATTTCCTCCCAGATGAGTAAAATTTCTGAATGCATTACTCATTTTTACCAGTAATCATTTTTTATAACAATGTGTTCATAATTGTCTGAAAATAGTCATAGCACTATTTTCTTTATTGGATTTCCCAATTCCCAAATGAGTTTTCTCCTGACACCTGTGAGAACAATGACACATGAGCGACCCACCGGAACAGGCATAATTGTCCGGTGGGTGGTAAGACAAAGTGAGACAGCGGGTCCGGGGAGAAAAGGGAGAAATGAGCCCAGAGGTGGATATGGAAACGAAGCTCCACAGAACAGTCCTCGAAGTCTAACTACAGCCACACTGTTTTGGCTCAAAGGAAAAATTACAGAAGGAAAATGCCTAGAGGATTAAGAAGGAAGGAAAGAGAAGAAGGAGAAGGGAAAACAGAGAGGCGATGGGTAATTCCACATACATTTGTAAAATTGTATTACAGAATTTCTTTCAGTTGCTCATGCTCTCTCTTAGGTTGAAGGTAATCAAGATTTTGACAAAATGACAGCTTTGTAACTCGCAAGTAAAGGGAAAGAATCATACCTCACCTATTCCAAATTGTTTTCAATGTTAAGAACAAAGACTGGCCAATGTGGAAGCCATTATGCGCTCCATACAGCTCCGCCTTCGACCCTTGCTCTACTTTTTGTTAATAGAGAGGCCGCTAAGCTAACATTTTAAATACATACGCACACATATATGCTGCAATGCAAATGACCGTGCCTTTGAATCTGAAACAAGGAAGAATCCTGACATTGGGACAAACTCCTCATTTTATGCTTCTAATAACTGCTCTCAAATAAGCATTTGAACCCCAATGCAATCTCAATATATTATTAAATACTCAACATATTTTAAAAGAGTTTGACATTTCCAGCGAGTTAGACTTGAGCTATAGGCTTTAGCACAGATTCCTTGGGCATTGAAGTCATCTATGGTGTTTTCCAAAACAGTGTCTAGAGTGATGGTTTAAAAATATATATATTCTAGCCCTGCTGGTGTGGCTCAGTGGGTTGGGTGTCATCCTGCAAACTGAAGGTCGCCAGTTCAACTCCCAGTCAGAGCAGGCACAGGCCTGGCTTGTAGGCAAGGTCCCTGGTTGGGGGCGTGCAAGAGTCAACTGATCAACGTTTCTCTCACTTTCTTTCCCTTTCTCCCTCCCTTCTCCTCTCTCTAAAAAAATAAATAACATCTTTTAAAGAATAACTATACATAAATTTTCTTTTACTTCCCAACTTAAGTCCTCTAATGGCATCTCAAGACTAAATTCCTTCGCAGAACCTTAATGGAGCCTGAAAGAAAGGTCCAGGCGCATGGTTCTCCTCGTCTCCTGTGCGCTGGCCACGTGACCACCTTCTGGTTCTCCCAAAGCTCCGCAGTGCCCCGGTCCTCAGCCTCTCCGCGTGGCCTGTTCTTTTTGCTGAAATGGGCTCCCCACCCTTCCAACTAAATCCTGCTTTATGTTTTAGGGAGCTCAAACTCGACTCCCTGGACCCCCTGATTAGATCAGTGCTCATCCAGGTCTCGGTATTTTCTTTCCCACCATTTGTCACCGCTTGACCTTGAGTGAGGATAAAAACAGCATCTGTAATACATTACACAATAAGGACCGCGAGTGAAAATGGACCTTGACGATGGCATTCACCATTTTATTCTCATAAGGAAGCGCTGTACTTAGGATCTAGTAGGTGCTCAAAAAATATTTTTGACTAAATGAATGAATACATGGTATAGCAGTTATAGCATTTTTTTATGGATGGAAAATATATTACAATCACAAATAAATAGAACTTCCATTGTTTTGTAATTTATAAAGGTGAATCCAGGCGCTCTATCATGCTCACCATGGACGTAAGATTAATTTTTCTGAAAACGGTGGTAGCATGTGCTCTTTTCTCTCCACCACACATAGAATGTTTAAGTGATATTCAAAAACATACCTGAGAAAATGTGATACTGTCTTAGTTTGAGTTCTCCAAAGTGAACCCGGGAAAAGGGCTTCAAATGTAAATAGGTTGAAAGGGAGGTGGTCTCAGGAAATTCTGGGAGCCTCCAGAGTAAGAAAGTGAAACAGGAAAAGGCGAGAAATTTCATAGTATAATAATGTCAAAACTTAACATGGTAACAAGGGTGGGCTTTGGGAGCCAACACAGAGCCAACATGTATGCAGCTCAGCTTGCCCCAGCTGAGGAACAAGGCAGCTGGGGTACTGGACCACCACCTCCTGCAGCTGGAGCTGAAAGCTGCTCCTGACAGGCTAAGTGTTCTAGGACTCCCAGCCGGCCACCAGGCACCAGCAGAGCAGCCGGGCTGCCGGAGAAAACCCACAGACAAAGACAAGTCCCTGCTGGCCTGGGAAGCCTACCGGCGTGCTCCTCAGCGCTGAGAGCCCAGGGCGCTCAGCGGCCCATGGAGTCTGCTCACAGTGAGTTCCATAAACACGTCTCAGTACTCTACGCTGTGTTTTGATGATCACAAAGACCGGGGTGGTCTGTCTATAATCTTGTTTGAAATACAATATTCCTGAATAAAGGGATAAAATTGTTGGCTCTGCATTTTTAAATATAGCAGTGAAGAACACGATAGGAACAGGCAGCTACAGACTGTGGCAAAAGGCCGCATTGCTAACCTTATACTGAAGCAGGTAGGCCTTAAAAATATTTGGGGGAAGAGAATCCGCACAGCATTTTAAGGGTTAACCTAAACCATGAGTTATAAAAATGCTTCCAGACATGTATGAAGACAGTTTGAAAAAGAATTTGGCGAACAGCCAAATGAAGGAGGCCCTCTCCTTCGTCTTCCGTATCCAGTCCCTCCCCCGGTCCTATAAGCTCTGCCTCCTACACGTAGTTCAGGTCCATCTCCTTCTCTCCATTTCCAAAGCCATCCCCCTACTCAAAGCTGCTCTCTGGTTTCCAGCCGACAACTGTCATTGTTTCCTGACAGGTCACCTCACGCGTTCCCATCCCTGCTACTCTGCACACAGAAACCCAAATGCACCTTGTTGATGTAGGATCATGCCCCTCTCCTGGGTAAGGCCCTGTCCTGTTTCCTTCCTTGCCTGAGGAGAAAGCCAAAACCCCAGGTTCCTCTCCTCGCCTTTTCTTTGGCCTCCTCTTGTCTCACTGCCTCCTTGGCTCTGAACTCCAGCCGCCCTAGCCTTCGGGCTCTTGAGTGCTCTGTGTTCTGCTGCCCCAGGCCCTTTGCACTTGCATCCATGTCCTCGTAGAGCACCTCTCCTCACCTGGGTCCTCCTACTCACCTTTCAGGCCTTGGCTCAAACGATCAGTTCCCAGAAAGCCCTGACCTGACCGTTTACACCTACCCTGCGTGCTTGGAATAATATTCAGCTTTCTTGTGAGGCTCTTAGCAAGATTATTAACCAGATCTTTTTCCTATTTTTCTGTAATTATTTCATTGATGCGCATCTCTCCCCATTTGACCATAGGAAAAGCAGAAAAATATGCTAAATTTTTTCACCATGGTCCTAGCAGTATAGTCAAATTCCAACAGCTATTATTTACTGAAGATATGAATAGTTTTACCTGGGTATTGGTTTTAGCATGAAACTCTGCCCACTATTTCATGAACTTCACTATTTCAGCAACTTTGCTATTGCAGGCAAACTCAGCATGTTTAAAAGATTCTTCTGCTTTCTGTAAATGACATACTGTGTATTAACAGTCACACATAGCAAATAAAAATAAGGACGCCATCCACTTTGAACGCTTAATTTTAACACCTTGGTTCTTTATGCAACTACTTACACATTATCTATATACGTGACTACCTATATCTTACTATTGACCACTTTCTTTTTCTTTTACTTTCAAAGTATGCGAACAAGAAACATCTATTTTATTGAAGCAATAGGAGACAGTACCTGGGAAACATGAGGCTCAAGACAGGTGTTAACGTAGTTCAGGCAGCTACTCCGAACATTTCCCGCAGCAGCTCAAATCCTGGTTATTCTTTATCCTCTGCCCTTCAGGCCAAAATGTATATCACACTCGAGTCTGTTCCTGCGTCACCCACGGCTGTTTCCCAAGCACAGTGCAGCGTCCTGGTCCCGTACACGTTACAGGTACAAATACAACTGAAATCAACATCAGTTATTTTTCTGAGGACACTAACACTGAACAGGTAAATTGCTGCTGAGTACTCTCCTGTGCCAAAATGTGTGCAAATATTACTGTTCTCTTTCTTATTTTTTTATTTTATACTGAACAGGCCTAAATTGCAGGTTAGTATATTTAATTTACATTTTTGTACAAAGAACAGGTCTTTATGTCCATATGGTAGTGATTTCTAGGAACCTTAACCTGACATGTATTTTCTAAATTTTTTCTTTAAAATGTTTTGTTTTTTGGAATTTTCAACCTAGAAATAGTCTATAATTGAGACATGAATTCATTACAAGTTTTAGGATGTTGGTTCGTTCTTAGCGAAGTTTTATTGTTATATTAGATATTGACAGAACATGCGGAATGATAACACGTAAACACATTTCTTTACAAATACTGGCTGGTACACCCTGGCCAGTGTGGCTCAGTTGGTTGGGCATTGCCCACAAACCAAAATGTTGCTGATTCAATTCCCTGGTCAAGGCGCATGCCCGGGTTGCAGATTCAGTCCCCAGTTGGGGCGCGTATGGAAGGCAACCTATTGATGTTTCTCTCTCACATCTATGTTTCTCTCTCTCTCTCCTTTTTCCTCCCTTCTTCTCTCTCTAAAATCAAAAATTTAAAAAAACACACACTCAAATGTTGGTGGTACTACACTTGAAAATAAACTGATGTTAATAAAATATATGACATATTATTTATACAAAAATAATGCACAAAAATATAAAATTCATGCTCCTTGCTTTAGTTAGTAATATAATAGAGTAGGAAAATATTTATCAAACATTAATATTTATAATAAGCTTAGGAGTGATAAAAGTTCATATAGCATGCCAAACTTCCACAAAAGCTTTTATTACTCTTATTGAGAGGAAATGATGATAAACTCTCACAAATGTAATCACTTCAGCTAGATATACTTGGTTTACTTTACTACCTCAGTTTTGCTGGCAGAATAATTTTTATTATTACGGTTATTTTGTTTGCACATTATCAGTAAAGTATCGTCAACTAAAAATAACAACTATGATTTTTTTCAAGATTGTAAAGCTTCAATTTACGAGTCCCATTAATCTCAATGACAGCAATGCATAAAATTCTAGTTTTTTAACCTAAGATGTCTAGTTAAAGTGTTCTGTTCATGTCCTAAATGTGTGTCATGCTGCCACATGGTCTCAATAATTAGAAATGTAAACTGCCCTGAGTAATGGTGTTATTCAGCACTGAGGCACCAGAGTTTGACTACACAATTGCCCAAGTGCTAGTTGCTTAGTCTTTTTCAATTTCTTTGTTTTTCTACATTAGGGAACACTAAAATGAATATTTTTCAGCAAATAACTCTTTAGAAAGTTTAATTCTGTAAGTACACTTTTCTTTTTGAAATCAATTATATTGAGATATAATTCATGTATGAAAGTGCACAAACCTTAATTACACAGATAAATAAACACAGTTCTCATTTTCAGTCAATCCCACCATGCCTCCAACCCCTGTCTGCCTGTCCCAAGGCTGCTGGTCAACTTTTCGTCACCATATATTAGTTTGGTTTGTTATAGAATGAGATATAAACTAATCACCCAGTATTCATCCTTGTGTCCAGCTTTTCTAGCTCAGAATAGTATTTTTGATAGTTATCCACAGAGTCTGCATCTGCAATGTGTCCCTCTTTATCACTGGTAGTGTTTCATTGTGTGATTTTGTTTATCCGTTCATGTGTTGAGGAGTATTTGGGTTATTTCCAGTTTTTGGAGATAATGAATAAAATTTCCATCAACATTCTTAGACAAGTCTTTTTGTAGACATAGGTTTTCATTTCACTTAAGAGTGGAATTGCTGGGCCCTAGGTAGACATGCATGATTAATCATATAAGGAGCTGCTCAACTCTTTTTTTTGGTTTTTTTCTAGTTAGTTGCTTAGTTTATTTTTGTTTTTGTTTTTTTAGATTCAGTTGTTGATAGTTGTTAGTTTGTTCTCATTTTTGCTGTTTATAGTTTTGATCTTCTTTTTCTTAAATAAGTCCCTTTAATAATTCATATAATAAGGACTTGGTAATGATGAACTCCTTTAACTTTACGCTGTCTGGGAAGAACTTTATCAGCTTTTCAGTTCTAAATGATAGCTTTGCTGGATAGAGTAGTCGAGATTGTAGGTCCTTGCTTTTCATCACTTTGAATACTTCTTGCCAGTTCCTTCTTGCTTGCAAAGTTTCTTTTGAGAAATCAGCTGGAAGACTTATGGGAACTCCCCTGTAGGTAACTGACTGATTTTCTCTTACTGCTGTTAAGATTCTCTATTTTTAACCTTTGGCGTTCTAATTAATGACGTGTCTTGGCGTTGCCCTCTTTGGGTCCAACTTGTTTGGAGCTCTCTGTGCTTTCTGAACTTGCATGTCTTTTTCCTTCACCAAATTAGGGAAATTTTCTTTCATAATTTTTTCAAGTAAGTTTTCAATTTCTTGCTCTTCCTTTTCTCCTTCTGGCATTCCTATGATTCAGATGTTGACACGTTTGGAGATGTCCCCGAGTCTTTTTATTCTCTCCTCATTTCTTTTAATTCTTGTTGCTTCATTCTGTATTGGTTGACTGTTTATTCCTTATGTTCCAAATCATTGATTTTCCCTCCCCTCCCGTCCCCTCCCTTCTCTTGTTTGTGCTGTCACAGTTGTCCTGCTTTTTCTCCCTTTGCCCTCCTCTACCCGGCCCCACCCTGTCCCTCCCACAGTCAATCCCCAGTCGTTGTCCGTGTCCCTGGGTCACGCATAAACGTTCTGTGGCGAACCCCTTCCCACTCCTTCAGCCTGTCCCCCGACCCTGCTGTCCTACAGTCGTCAGGCTGTCCCAACCGTTTTCTTAAGTTACTGTATCATCTTATATTACAACCAGCAAGGATGCTCCACATCCTTGTCAACACAGTCACTCTGTCTAGTCTTTGCAGGACTATGAGATGGTGAGACCAGGCAACTGCACGTCTAGGAGATGGCAGGGTTTCTCAGATCAGAAGACAATGAAAATGAGAGACTTTTACACTGCAAGGTGGCAAGGCAATGCAGTCTCGGTCCATCTCCAGGCCTGATCAAGACTCGATGACTCAGTAAAATACATGACTTTCTGCAATGAGGCTTCCTCAGACTCAAAGCTCCCAGCTCGGCTCAGAGGCTGAACGAAGGGTGGCAGGTTTCTCTCAGTGAAAGCGAAGGCTGCCCTTGCTCTGGGGGCTGCACCTCCGCCGACCTCGTCTCCAGCCTCGGCAACGGCGCCCAGCTAAAGTGTTCTTCACCTCCATGGAAAGTTCGTCTCTCCGCAGGGTTAGTTCTTTGGGATTTATTTGTACCTGTGAAACAGGCTTGTCACAAAACGCTTTTAAGCAAAAGTGCGAATTTCTGGTTTATTAGGTAATGTGTCCGTGGGAGGGAAGATGGGCCCTGTCCCTGCACATCCTAACCATAAGCAGGGCTCTTCCAAAAAAAATTGTTTTTGCTACTTTCAATGGTTCCCTAAGGATATATTCTCAGAAGAGCATTATTAAATCAAGAATAATGAATGTTTTGTGATGATTGCCAAAATGGATAATAATATGAAAATGGTATTATTTGTCAAAAGAAAGAGCATGTTGCCTTTTTCACAGAGATTATATTACTCTACATATTTGAAAGAGGGTTCACTGAATTTTATTTCATCGTTGCATTTAAACATTTGTGTGTTTTTTCTGATGTATTTGTGTTATATACTCTCCTCTTATACACTGCTCATTTCTTCAACACTTACTTATTCCAAGAGCAGTTTTTATAAGGGAACAGACTTCCACTCACTTTTACAGGTGACATAAAGGAGAGTCACTGCTTATGGGCACCAATTTCTTTTTGGAGTGATTAAAATTTTCTAAAGTTCATTTGTGGTGTTGGTTGTACAATATGAATACAATTAAAGTCATTGAAATGTACCCTTAAGGTGGATTATGTGGTATGTGGTTGTTATTACAATAAAGCTGTTATTTTAAAAACAAAGTAAGGGAAGGAAATATGAATCTCAGTGAAGCATCTAGGACATGTTTCCAGCAATTAAATTCTCACCTAAAACCAAAAACAGTTTTATGGGGCAACTCCCAAGCACACTGAAAAGAAAGAAGACTATCTAACCTACCAGAAGATGGGCATAACAAATATACCACGAGTGTACTGAATTTTTGTTTGGTATCAGGCACTAAACATTTTAAATGAATTATATCATTTAATTGTTATATCAACTCTAGAGAACTGCTATCATTTATTATATTTCTTATAGATAAGAAAACTGTTATTAAGATCAAAGCAAAAGCCAGGGCTCAAATCCCAAGTTTTTCCAATGTAGTTTTTTTTTAATCTATTGCTTTACAACCTTAGAGTGTAGCATCCAAGTAGATCCCATTGCTGTTGATTGCAGCCAAAAAAAATCTACACATACAGATATACACACTCAGCATCACATAGAGTATAACAAACTTTTTTAGGCCAAAGAGTAGCATGTACACATCAAATCAGCCTCCTGTGGTAAAAAACTAGATCCAGAAATCCTAAAAAAAACCTAAATTAAAAAATCATAACTTTGGAAGTGACTGGAAAAGGGGAATGTATTAAAATAATATTATAGGTTCTAGAATACTTTATAGTCAATAAAGGGTAACGGTTAAGACAACTATGGCCAGACTTGTAAGTTACCAAATATTAGTTTTGCAAAGATGTTTGGAATTTTATGAGTAGGATCTCTTACCCAGAGAAGCTAAGGCAATTTCCCAAGGTAAAGCAACTATTTAGAACAAAAGACAAGGAGCTATCTCAAGCGTCTTGAGGGTGCAGGAATCCTTTTACCACATTATATTGATTATTACTGATTAATAAAGATTAGTTCCCTTCTTTCAAGTTCCTGGTCAATGCTCAACACTGACCCCGGGGTCACTCACAATGACCCCTTCATGGTTTCCAGTACAGTCTGCTCTCTGGTTGAAAACTCTGGAAATAACCTTGGCATTACCCCAGCCTCAGCTCCTGCCAAGTCCAATTTCATCTGGAAGTGATAACGAACAACAATGTACATTTTTACTTTAATGTTCAAAGAACACTTCTGGGTCGCTGAATTTTAGACAGCATTTCATCTGTGGGATGCAAATTATTATAATTACAAGTTCGCTTTACAATAAAGAGCACCTGCTTTCTTTAGAGCACTGTCCCTGCAATGACTGAAATGAATAAAATTAAATTTTGCTTGCATTTAATAGCAGTTAGGAAAAGATGAGAAAGTTGTGTTTGCTGCTAGGCAAGGCCCTGGATGTGTCGGGAACATTAGGGAAGAAATGACACCTAATAGCACTTGGGGACCCGCTGACCCCCACCCCCTGCCCTCTGGGCAAAACTTTCAGAGGCAAAGGTTCGGTCACAAAGGAAAGAAGTCTTTATTCAATAGCAGTCACTTCAGCCTATCAAGTCACAACTTTATTCATTTAAGCCCATCAATTAAAGCCAAACTCTAACACCAAGTTCTAGTGGTTTCCCTGTTAGTTTTTAGTTATCTTTTTTCTACAGGGTTGGTTTATGACCTTAAACAACATATGGTACAAAAACTACACAATGTTGGAAGAATGGCCAGCTTCTGCCCCAGAACCCGTCCCCTTTGGAACGGCCAACGAATAACCTGCCCCTCTGCCAGGCCAGCCTGATCCCAGGCTGTGCCCGAGTTCCTTCCCATCCGAAAGACCTCCGTTGGGAAACGCAGGCAGCTGCAGCTCGGTCATCCAGGGATCCTGGAGGAAGGCGAGCCAGAGAGAGAGCCAGCTCAGGGGCCAGAGAGCCAGACCTTTTCTTATTTCCGTTGGCTCTGGAGGAGTCAGCTTGTCAGCCAGTCCTGTCCTAGTCCTAGGTCGCCCTCAACCGCCTGGGCAAACTCCTCCTCCCGCGCCGCCCCCGCCTTCTCCCCAGGGGTCTGAGTTATCTTAATCAGATCTCTCTCTGTCAGGAACACTTTTGAATTTTACACAGTGTGCATTTGTTCTACCTGCACTCCATAAGGAAAATAGAAAGAAATCATAGCAGGTAACTGTGGTAAAACCAGTGTTGGCCTTCCACAGAGGGACAACCCCCCCTAGAAATACAATCAAACAGTCAACACCTGAGATATCTGTGCTGCACATAAGCAAACTTTCTAGGTAACTAAGGCGGCAGCTCGGAGGGGCATCCCTGCGGTCTTTCCGTTACCGGTTCTGTAAGCGTAGGTTCGGTGTAAGTCTACTGCCTCTGCCAAGCCCGGGGCTGGCCCTGCGCAGCAGAGGGTGCCGTCCGTGCCTCACGGAGTGTGATAACGTTAGAGGGGATTGTGCTCAGGACACTTCGATTCTCTTTAAATCAGGAGCAATCTGTGTCCCCACCTAGTGACCTGAAGACTTTTGAGGGACATGCGCTACTGAAGCGAAGCACTGGGGCCGTATTTTAGACTTTGCGTCTTGCCCTCCTAACCAGAGGTCTGCCGCGGTCCCTGGCACCGAGGGGGTCCGCACTGACCAGACTCCTGGTGTCTTTCATTCTTTTAGTTTTTAATCTTCCATGAGAATTGAAACCAATTAGCAAACTTGTTAAAAATTGCCTGCTCCGTAAGTGAGACTCTGAAACACGTCCTTGTAAGAGCCACTTGCAGGGACTCTGGAAACCTCAGCAACTTGAAGAGAACTTTGGGTTCACATGTTTGCTGTGTCCTCACCTGACAAAGAGACTCAACAGACTCTCTGGTGGCTTTTCTTATAAGTACACCAGCCCTATCCAATTAGGGCCCCACTGCTGTGGCTCAGAGCTGCCAATCTTCCCTAGTGGCCTTGTCTCCAAATAAAGCCACTCTGGGAAGTAGGGCTTCAATATATGAATTTGTCAGGGGCGGGGACATAAAATTCAGCCCATAACAGTTAGATAAACTCTAAATATCTATTAGATTAGTGATGCATATGGAAATGTTTCTGAGATATTTATTTTAGTGGTATTTAGGTGAATGTCTATTTGTAGTCAAACTGACTAATGGTTTCTATTCTTCAGATATCTTAAAAGAAGACATCAAAGTACTATGGCCTGCTGTTAAATTTTAGAATCAAGGATCTGAGTTTCCATGATATATTTTTAAATGCTATAGGCATCAGTAAGCGCAGAAAGAATCTCTACTACTATCAAACGCATGTTTCTCAAGGTCAGATTAAATAAAAGCTGCGTTAAGCATTTTGGTTGTGACACTGATATTTCTGCTTGACAGAGTGAAGGCAAGAGCCAAATTCATGGAGGAAATTTCTCCTTCAGTACAGCTTCCAAATAATGAGAATGAGACTTGGGTGTTTTGAAGCTTTCCCCGTGGGTTTTCTATAAAAGTTTACAATGTTCGTTTTCAAGGCTGTCCTTAATACAGTAGTTGTGAAACTAACCACGTGTAGTGATCTTTCATCTGGAAATTCCTCAGACTTCATCTAATGGGTCTTTAAGTTGCTCGTACAGGCCAGGGGTCAGTGAATTGAGCTAGTGTTGGTGTTTTAATGGGATGATACGAAAAACTGAAAACATGATGGTTTTTCTTCACAGGAAAGTGCACATACATTATAAAGATTTTTCACTTATATACTGTAGCGGTACCACCAGTCCCTTCTACTTATCTTCAGCTAACAGAGGGCTGAGCAGACAGTTTGCTAAATTAGCTAAGCACTTGAACATGCAGTATTTCTCCAACTGTAATGTGTAAACCCCACCCTAGGATTTGTTCAATTGCCTTCTGTGGGTTTCAGATCCAGGAAGTCTGGGGTGGAGCTGAAATCCTGCAATCCTGGGGCTGATTCTGACTTGCTGGGCCAGACCACAGGCTGAGATACAAGGCCTCAAAAGTCCCACGGCAGGGTCATTTGTTTTGGAAACTTACAAAACATAAATTGATAGAGTAACATTCCTGTCTACTCCCTGTGCTTGCTTTGAAGATTGATGGCGTGACGTGCAAAGTGGCTGGCATGAGATAGTTAAAAAATGATAAAACTTATGAATTGAGTGAACGAGAGATTGTCTGCTGTGCTTAATTTATGCAGCTTGAATTGACGCAAGGCAGAGAATTTAAGGGCCCATGATGGTAGCACCCGTCTCTCCCTATGAGCTGGTTGGAAATGCTAAACTCTAGAGATGTGAGACGTTATGTCAAAAGTGGCAGTAAATTCATCGGTGGCTCTCAGTCAGAGTGATACAAAGTGAAAGTAATAATTCTACCTGGCAAAGTTAAAGTTTTGGAAACTGGTGTAGACATGTCTCCAGTTCTGTAGATTAGCCTTGAAGAGTCATTTCTGGTCCGCCCCAGAACCTCTGAGGGAAGCTCCGAGCAAATCTTAAAATAAAAGAGCTCTTCCGAGCTACCCTCTGCCGTGCAAGCAGAGGTGCGGCAGTTTCCTCTTGAGACCTCTGCCCGCCACTTCCTCTGGGCACAGCCTGCCCCGTCCCCTCCCGTCTCCACCCTTCCCCTCCCGTGCCCTCCCCACTTCCATCGAGGAAGGGGAAAGGGGTAGAGAAGCCCTCCTGCGCTCTTCTCCCCAGCAGCCTTCTCCTTCTATGCTCAGAAGTCGAGAGACAAAGTTCATCTTTCAATGAGCTGCTTTTCTCTTCACCTCTCTGTTCTGCCTAATTCTTCTGAGTCAGCGAAGCTCCCTCTACTTACCAGGGGAATGCTCGGCAGGTGCACAGAGCTCAATATTCCAAGATCCTTTCTCACCACAACAAATGGCCTGAGTCAGGGAATGACTCTCCGTCTGACCGAGTCCCAAGCACTGTGCACATTCTTCCTACCAGACCCTGCTGCCAAGTATTGCAAGCTATCCAGGAAAAAGGCAATTAAATTAATAATGACTTGCTTTTCAGGTGTACAACTCAGCAATCAGACATGACATAATTTAAGAAGTGCTTGCTCCAATAAGTCTAGCACCCGCCTGGCGCTGCGCACAGTTATCACCGTATTAGTGACTATCTCGCCCGCGCTGTACTTCACATCCCTGTGACTGCTCTGTAACTACCAGTTTGTGCTTCTTAATCCCTTCACCCTTTTCACCAAGCCCCCGCACCCTTCTGCCATCTGGCAGTTGTCAAAATGTTCTTTCTCTGCATCTATGAGTCTGTTTCTGTTGTGTGTGTTTATTTATTTATTTCACACAGGAGTCAAATCATACGTTATTTGTCCATCTCTGTCTGACTGGTTTCCCTCAGCGCAATAGCTTCTGGCTCCTTCCATGCTGTTGCAGATGGCAAGATCTCTTTCTTTTCTATGGCTGGGTCGTACCTGATTGTATACACGCACCACTTCTTCTTTATCCAGTCATCTACTGACGGACCCTTAGGTTGCTTCCAGATATTGGGGACTGTAAGTACCGCTGCAGTGAGGATAAGGATCCATATTTCTTTTCAATTTAGTGTTTTGGATTTCTTCAGATAAATACCCAGAAGTGGAATTGCTGGGTCCTTGTTGTTTCTTATTATATAGCCTTTGTTAAAGTCTACGTCTATCTATTTTGTCTGGTACGAGTATTGCTACTCCAGGTTCTTTTGTTTGTTTCCACTTTCATGGAATATTTTTTTTGCCATCTCTTTATTTTCAGCCTGTGTCTTTTGATCTGAAGTGAGTCTCTTGTAGGCACCACATGTAAAAGTTTTATTTTGTTATCCATTCAGACACTGTATGTCCTTTGTTTGGAGCATTTAATCCATCTGCACTTAAAGTAATTATTGATGAATATGTCTTTATTGCCATTTTATTATTCATGTTTTTAATCTGTTTTTTTCTTCTTCTAAAAGAAGACCCTTTAACATTTTTTGTGATACTGATTTGGTAAGGATGAACTCATTTAGCTTTACCTTGTCTGGGAAGCTCGCTATATGTCCTTCCATTCAAAATGATAGTTTTGCTGAGTAGAGTAATCTTGGTCGTGGGTCCTTGCTTTTCATCACTTTGAATGTTTTGTGCCAGTCCTTCTGGCCTGTAATGTTTCTGTTGCACTGGAAGCATTGGGGTGCAGTGAGGTCTCTGGGAGTCACCAGAGCAGGGCAAATAGTGTTAGCCAGGTTGATGGAGACTCAGCTATGGGTCACACCTGTACTTGCAGGAGGAGGGCTCAGAAAAGGAACAGTGGCCTCTGCCAGCACTTCTCCCTGGGAGCTGGCCCCCCAGCTCCCTCTCTTATGCCAGATAACGCAGTTCCTTCCTGTATGTCCATAGTACCTTTCAAGCTGCTGCCCCCACATTGGAGCTCAGAGGGAGTGAGTCCAAGTAAGTCTCTGTGTGGGCCCTTTAAGAGGGCCACCTGAGACTCCAGAAGTCTCCGTCTCACTCAGCCACAATCCCTGCTGGTTTTTGCAGCCAGAAGTTGTGGGGACTTCTCTTCCTGGCACTGGAACCCTGGGCTGGGAGGCCTGCGATAGAGCTGAGACTGCTTGCTCCTCAGGCGGGACCTCTGCAACCAAGATATCCCTCCTGATTTTCGTCCACTACGTTTGGGTGTGGGCCCAGCCTATTCAGGTCTCCCCTTCCCGCCAGTCTCGATGTGGCTTCTTCTTTAAATCCGTAGTGGTAGGACTTCGTTCAGCTGGATTTCAGATGGTTCTGAATGATGATGGCTGTTCTGTAGTTCGGCTGTAATTGCGGTGTGGTTATGGGAGGGTCCAAGTACTGAGGACTGCATTTACCATGCCGCCATCTTGACCACAAGCATCAAAGGTTCTCTTCGGCCTCTTACCCGCCTTGACTGGGTCAGTCTTCTCCCTCTATCACAGCACAATTTGTAACATTTGCCTTTTTATCTTCCCTGAACAGAAGAGTTGATCCCACCCAGTTTCGAACCTGTAACTGCATGACTAATCCCATCACAACTCTGACTCCCTTTTCAAAAGTGGCGTTTCCTCAGTACACATGTTTTCTTAACCCTTGTTCTTTTAAAGTTTTGAATATGTGTGGTGTTGCACTGAGCCCCGATGTTCTCTTTGGAGCATCTCTAAAATACATCTATTATGATTTCCTGAGAACAGTGACTCTCAGCACTAGCTGCACCTCAGACTCTCTTGAGGGCTTTAAAACATACTGTTGCTTGGGCCCAATTAAGCCGGAATCTCTAGGGTAGGATCACGTTGTGAGTTTATTTTTAAATGTCAGGATTGAGGATTGCCTACTCTAGGCTGTATGCGATTTCAAAAATGTCCCGTCTCTTTCCCCTAAAACAAAACAAAAAACCAACCAAATGACAAAGCAACCTAGAGCATAGGGTTAGTCCAAGGAGGCCCTAGAAAGGTTTGGAGGCCTGGGAGCGGGAGGTCTCCCAAGAGACATATTTGGAAGTCACAGAATTGGAGGATAAAATTCAACCAACAGTGTTTACTTGGCTACTAGACACTGTATTTGCAGTCCTTGTTTCAGCTAAATCTCCTAAGTCTGTGAGGAGTGCCTCTTGCTCCAAATCAATTTTTTTAGTTGACTGAAGATCAGTGGGTTGTGTTTGTCTGGGCTGCACAGAAAGCTATGGGAAGGAGAGCAGGGGCAGGCACGCCTTCATTTTAGCTTCGTCTTACTCTGTCACCCACGTGGCCCCTGAAGTTTTTCATCTAAGGATATTTTTCAGTTCTTTTGTCCAGGGGCCCAGAATTCCTGGCTCATCCCTTGCCCCAGGAGCTCCAGGCACAGAGGGACACCCAGGGACAATGGGATCAGAACCGCGACCCCCGAAAACTCCTCATCAGAATACCCCTCTCCATTGTGAGCATGTCACTGACCGATCGGCGCCTCAGTTTCCTCACAAGTCAAAAATATGTAGGATCAAGTGCCGTGCATACCTCAAAGGATTCGGTAAGATGAGACCATCATACATACCACTCAGTCCTTGAAAAACTACAAGGCAACTCAAATAGAATGAATTGTTTTATCACTGTGATTATTGATGAGCCATGAATTTGGCTCAGCTTCTCCTGTGTGTCCCCAGCCTGTGAGACAGAATGGAGTTGGGAAAGCTAAAATCGGGGGCGGGGGCGGGGGGCGGGGGGTGGGCAAAGTCCTATAGTATATTTAATGATAGGAAGTCATTGAACGCAAAGAAAAGAATTAAAATTAAAAAAGATAGCCTGGATATTTGTGAGGACGATGGAAATCTGGGGGAGAAGAGGGTGAGGCTGGTTTCTCTTGGGCTTTATTCAACGCTCTCCCGCTGAACCACACCGGCTCTCCCTGCCGCAGCCCAAGCATCGTTTAGGACAGAAACTGCTGACTTTTAAGTTGAATTCTCAAAACTCCAGAAGCAACTTTCTCACTTCCTAAGCCAAAATAAAAATTCACTCTTGATCCTTACGACATTCTCTAGAGAAATTTTAGTTCCTCGCCTGTGCAGCCCCCGGGACGGGCTACGCAGAGGCTGTGTGCCTGTCCCCTTAGGAAAAGACCTCCAAGCTCCCCTGAGACGCCACTGCAACGTCTCATTTTAGAAATTAATACACACAACGTCCTTATTTCCAAAATAATTTTCAGAGACATGTTTTCCAATGAGATTTAGTATTAAAATTCCATATCAGAAATTACTTACGGGTAATGTGGTTAACCTCATAACAAACCAGGAAGGTTGTTAAACATTTTATGAATACTGAGGGTTTTAGTCGCAAACAAGAAAGTGAAAATACACAAGGGAAATAATGTTCCGAAACTAAGGGGAAGAATTGTGTTCAACTCCTGCCATGGTTACTCCATCTATTGTTTTTTTTTTTTTCTTTCTCGCAGCATTTATGACATTTTTCAATGTTTCGTTACTTTACTTTCATGATTAACTTTGGATGAGTGATTATAAAGCACTTTTCCTCTTTGAAGGCAAAATTATACATCATTCTGTATACAGTTAGCACTCGAGAAGTGCTTATAAAGTACCTCCTAATTTGAATCACATGGAATTACCATTTCCCTGAATCCAATGTATTCACTATCAACAATCTCATATACCTAATTTCATACACATTAAATCTTGTCATTTACTTTTCCACATGTCAGGTACTTAATTTGTGACAGTCTTTTAAAAAATGTTTTCCCATGTGTTTCAAAAAAATTTAGCTAATTTTTTCCTCTCTAATAGTATAGACATTTACACTTTATGGCAACTAAATAATATTCTTTTTGAACACCATTTTAAAACTGTGTTTATCCAAACTTAAAAAGGTTTTCCCCTACATTCCCACCATACCAAGTATTTAGGCAATTCTCTTTACCATTTTAGTTAGTCAGTTCTACCTTTTTCCTCACTCTCTCCCCAGTAGAAAATCAATGTTTCAAAATGTTTATTTCACAATAAGAAAGTGATTATACGTCTTTCATCACTGATTCAATTCAACCTTCATGATTTTATTCAGATCACCAAACCAATAGAACCTCCACAAATATTAAACAATAAAACAGTATAAAGACTATACAATATTCCCATATTATCTATGGGGTATACATTCCAAGATCCCTGATGGATGCCCGAAACCACAGATAGTACTGAACTCTATATATACTGTATGGTTTCCTATACATACATAACCATGATAAATTTAATTTGTAAATTAGACATAGCTTAAAAAATTAACAGCAAAACTAATAATGAAATAGAACAGTTACGACAATGTCCTGAAATAAAGGTTATATGAATGTGGTCTCTCTCTCGAATATCTTTCTGTGTTGCACGCTGCTCACCCTTCTTCTTGTGATGCTGTGAGTTGACAGTGCCGTCCCCATGATGAGAGGAAGGGACATAGCCTTAGGCCACTGGACCACAGGCACCGCGATGCTTGGACAGTCCCTCTGATAACTCACGGCTACTAAGTGACAAACAGGCAGGTAGCACCCACAATGTGGATGCGCTGGACAAAGAAATGATTTCCTCACCCTGCTCAGAACCCTGTGCAACTTAAAACCCATGAATGGTTCATTTCTGACATTTTCCCTTTAATGTCCTTGGGCCACGGGCTGACCGTGGGCGACTGAGACTCTGGAGAGCGAAACCCAGATAAGGGGCTACCGTAAACTCAAGCTGTTTTGTCTTTCCTTTGCTGCTTTTTCCATTTTATTTTCAGGATCACTTGTCTACCAAACCTCTATGCAGCTGTGCTTTCAAAATGGTGATATCCCCAAGGGCCCACATTTCCCAGAGGGGAATTCTGTTTTTTTCCCCTTTACATGTAATGAGATTATTTGTCGATATAATGAGCCCACTCTTCCTCGCCCCTCTCTCCTACCGCTTAGTTTGAGTGTAGGCACACCTACAGATTGTTTTGCTTAGTCTCTATACCCTCCCGTTGAATTTTCCTAGTCATTAATCCATGTCTCTGTAGTGCAGTTCTGAATACCAACCACATAAATTCGCCATGCTTCTCTGCTGGTAAAATAAAGCTGGTTATCGAGAGATACAGCCATCCTCAGAAGCTAGGACGGAACGAGAAATTAAACAGGGGTCGGTTCTGCCGCGGTGAAAGGGTGAAACCTGCCTGGGACTCAGGCACTGAAAATCAGCGTGGACTGAAAAAGAAGTGGCTTCCTAGCAGCCGCTCGTCAGGCTGGGAGGGCGGACACTGAGAAAGCCGGTTGCAGACTTAACAGGAAACGCTGTTTCTGCCAAGGTCGTGCGGCAACTCTAACAGGTCGCCGTGACCCCTTCTTTGTTTGTGCGAACACTGCTTTGTTAACAAGGACAGGTCCAGACTTCTTTGCTACCCCCTCCCACCTACTACTGGGGATACCCAGTAGCTAGCCTGTCCTCGCTCCCCAGAGCACCCACCCCTAGGAAACCCCCCGCCTCTCCTAATCCTGCTGAGACACAGCCTGCAACCCAGACCTCGTCCCCCTTCCCCCGAGCTTCCCAGCATCCTTCAGCAGGAGCCCAGACCTCACGGAAGACGGCGCCCTCCTCACCCCCGACCCCAGCTCCCATTCCTGGCTCCCCTGGAGTGAGACTCCTGGCTTGCAAGCCAATCAATATGATTTTGTCAAATTGCAGGCTTGAGTGTGGTTGACTTTGGCTGATGGAGCTTTAACAGATGTCCAATAGAAGTTGGAGAGTCTGAATGATTTCCCTGGATATTGGGAGTTTTTAAGTAAGACTTCCCAAATGCTAGAAGTTTGTTTGTTTGTTTGTTTTGCTGGTAGATAAATTATAAGAAAATAAGCCTTCAAAATATTCAAGTCCTTTGATACATAATGAAATAAGTAGCTGAGCCTTCATAACTTTATCCAAAGCTGACAACTGTAAATAATAAAAAATTCTTCTAATAATGTAGACATAACTTTTTTAAAAACATGACAGTTTGACTAAGAATAAATAAATTTCCATTTCGTGTTTAATTTTTTAACAAGGTGAATGAGCTCTGCGGCGTCTCTTCCCTATCAAGCCTGGACCCCCTTGGCAAGTACCAGATCTGAATGTTTGCTTGTCTTCACCCTTCACACAGGCTCCGTGTTTTATGCAGATGCCAGTATGATGCTATTCAGAGGGAGGCCCGGGGTGTGGCCCGATTCTCACATCCATCTACAGCTTCAGAGTCTGTTTCTTGTGCACTTCTCCTTCAGTTTCATGCATTGCAACTTCAAATTACATTTTATATCTGGTAGGAAGTTCCCTTCCTCCTCATCTTCTTTTTTACAAATGGTCTCAATTGTTTACACTGTTTATCTTGCCAAATACATTGTGTTAAAACTTGGTTCAGTGACAAAATAAAATGACATTTAAAATGTTCCCCATGGTAACTTTATCAAAAATGACATTAAACTTCTATATCAATTCTGAAGTAATTGAATTTACTATCTCAGAACTTAGTATGCTTCTTTTCTTTTTCAAATATTATTTCGTTTCTCAGTAAAGTTCCTTTTAAAAATGTGTACCTAATATTTTTATAATTTTAAATTTACATTGAATTATTTTTCTTTAATAAAAATACTTATGATAGAAAAATTTGAAAAGTGCCAAAAAACCTATACACCATCATACTCCTAATAGGTCATAATATCAATAATTTCCTGCTTTGTAAATTCACATATAGTTTCACATTTTTATTGTTAGTTTTGACCACTGTATTTAATGATTAATTCATTACTATTTACATATTTCCTTGGGTTTCCAGGTGACCATCTTATTATTTAAAAACATTAACAAGTATATTCCTGCCTCTTAAAAAGTTCTGCCTTCCACTGCACGACCTTCCACTGCACGACCTTCTACTGCACGACCTTCCACTGCACGACCTTCCACTGCACGACCTTCCACTGCACGACCTTCCACTGCACGACCTTCTACTGCACACTGTGGTGGGCAGAGACATGACCCCCAGAGACGAACACGCCCCACCCTGTAAAAACCATCCGCGTGTCATGTTACATGGCAAGGAATTCAGGCTGCCCATCAGCTGACTAGAATAAAAGTATCCCGACTGCCCCAATCTAATCACGAGCCCTCAGAGGCAGAGAACCTTCCTGAGCTTCAGCCTGAGAAACGTGTGATGATGACGGAAGGTCAGAGAGACGAGCTTGGGCACCGCTGGCCTTGAGCGGGGGCGCGGGGGGAGCGGGGCGGGGGGGCGCGCCATGCAGCAGGTGCGCGCCTCCTCGGTGAGGGCGGAGCGGCCCTCCTCGCACCCAGAGCCTCCACGAAGCGCTGCAGCGGCGCCCGCACCTCCGTCCCAGTCGAGCAAGAGCCCGGTCAGACTCCTGACCTACAGGACTGTAACACACATTGGTGTTTTGTGCCATTAAGCTTGTGATAATTGGTGACTGCGGCAATGGAAACTAACAAGTGTCTTCATACATCTCCTCGAACAATGTTAACTGATTTTGTCACATTTGGGGTGGAGAAAAATACTTAGGTGGAAACACCAAAGGGGGCTGCCGTCTCTCAGCAACAAATGATAGGGATCCTCCTTCGCTGCGTCACATTTAATTAAATGTCTAGTTTTATTGATCCTATTTCGAATGATACATTTTAATGTTTCTGGCTTGCTTCATTTATTTTTATGTACTAACCTCTTGAAGTACCCTTTTTAAAAGATTATACAAGACTCCCCTTCCTTCCTTTGTTAGGGACTTTCGGTTGGCACCCTTTCTGACAGGTCCTTATCTGACACGTTGGCCCCCCCTGGCACGTTTGCTCCCCTGTCTCCTTATGCTCACTCTGGCAAGACTCAGGTCTTATGTGCACATTCCTATTTGTATCTTTCATCTCTTCTCACATTTAAGCTTGGAAAGATAGAGTCCATAGGCAGACTGACTTTGCCCCATCCTCTTCCATGTCTTTCCCCGCGAATGCACGGGCTGTCTCCCCAGGACCCCTTCCTTGTCCTTCTTGTAATAACACGCTGCTCTCAGACTGTGAATCGCGGTGGCGGGTCCTCCCGAAACGAGAGTCAGTCAGCAGCAAGGCTTTCTCTCCTGGGAACCTGAATCTCGAACAGAATGCTGCAGTGCTCTTGAAGTCGAGCGAAGCAACATCTTCCTTTTAAATATTTTTATTTACTTAATGTAGCCAGTTTCTAATGTTTTCAGCCAATGGCCCTGGACCGATACACAAGAGATAGCAGTCACGATGATGCGTGACATCCTCACCTATTTCTGGGAGTTACTGCAAAAAGTGTTTCCTCGTATACCGTCTCAGTTAAAGTTTCTCTTAGTAAATTTGTGGTTCTAGTGTAAGACTGGAGATAACAAGAAAGAACCACACGTCAAGCAAGTACGGAGAGGCACGAGAACAGGAACACATACCAGGAGGGTCTCCCCGGTGACTGCAGGGGTTCCAGTGTCCCTCCCGACAGGTTCCTGTTTTCTCCCAGAGTAAGAGGCTGCACAATGGAGGTGAGATGAAGGAAGTGGTATCGCTTTTGCTTCCAGTTTTACAGTAAGGATGTCAGCAAACCTCTTCCCCAAGTCAATCCCATGTCACCCTCAAATTAGGTAGAAGTTCTAGCCCCCACGTGTCTGTGCTGACTTGCTCTGGTCCTCAGCTGCCAGCGGTGGCTTACGGATGAGGCTGCTTCCGGGCAATGGGGCCTCATGGGCTGCAACAATGACAAACGAGGTCAAGACGCCCCATGGCAAGGAAGTGAGTGACCGTGAGGGCAGGCCTGGGGGAAGAACCAGCATCGCATAAGGGTATCAGACGTGGTAAGTGATCGACTTTAGGAAACGAGCAAGGTTTGATAGCGAGGCTGTTCATTTGAACTCTTTCCTTAACCATCCTCTTAACCAGCAGAGCACCCACTATCTTGCCCCCCCCCATAAACATCTCTGAATATGATTGCCCCTCTCCCTTTACTGACGTTAACCTATGGGGATCAAGTTTCAGGGCCAAGACACCAATGCATATGCAACTCCATTCACCCTGAAGGAAGAATAAAACATCGTTTGAAGTTACTGAGACACCTATGAGCCTCTGAAGGGAGGTCAGGATACCTAGTCATAGAAATGTCTGAAACCAGGATGGCTCAGAGAAACTGAGCCCCAGAAGGTCAGGTGCCTTTTTTCTGTAGTTCTACAAGGAATTTAACTTAATTCACAAAACTAGGGGGTTAAATATGTTTCTTTTTCCCAATGTAACATTTTTGAGAGAATCAGGGACATTATTTTAAGGAATAATTATTAATTTTTAGGTGTGATCATGGCATCACGGTTATACATTTTGAAAGCCTATCCATGAGAGGTGCACTCGGAAGCCTTTTTTTGGTAAAATGTAAAGAGGAGTGCAATCGAATTTAGTTGAAGTTTTGTTGTTGTTGAGTTTTGGGTGTTTTTTTTTTTAAAGATTTTATTTCTTAATTTTCAGACAGAAGGGAAGGGAATGAAAAAGAAAGGGAGAGAAACATCAGTGTGTGGTTGCCTCTCACATGCCCCCTACTGGGGACCTGGCCTGCAACCCAGGCCTGTGACCTGACTGGGAATCAAACTAGCGACCCTTTGGTCCACAGGCAGGCGCTCCGTCCACTGAGCCGCACCTGGACTTAGAATATTGCAATACCACTTATCAAAGTGTGAGTGTTGGGACGTGCGGGGCCATAGATGACAAGACTGACAGAACGTTGACAATTGTTGAACATGGATGAAGGGTCCAAAAGGACGGGTCATGCTCTCTCCCTACATTTGTAAATGTTTGAAAATTTCCCTGGTAAGGATGGTGCGTTTATAGGTGACTCATCTTGGCTTTTTAATATTTCCTCAATGTGTACTATAGTGCATAAGTACGAGAAATTTTAAAAATATTTTTAAGGTATGGCCTGCATTTTAAAGGCATGCTCGTTTCTCACGGGCTTTGTCCGTCCTTACGTGCAGCTGCCGGTGTCCCGAGTTTTGAGAAATGAATTTCGACATCACCAGGAAGGGGCCGCCTCCCATGCCAAGGCCGGTCTGCAGTTCAGCTGAGGTCGCAGTCCTCCAAGTGCAGCACACTGTCACACGGGTTCCCAGGCGCACTGTTACTTGTCATGGACTTGCTCCTTTCTTTTCTTTTCTTTTTGTCGCTGTTGTTGTTATTACCAATCCAGATGTTAGCTCACACATACAGATGTATGGACTTTAACCTTCTGTCCTTTCATATCGATCAGTATCATTGGGCTTCGGGAGTCCTTTCTCTTAGTTTTAGCTCTATTCCCTCCTCCCTGGGATGCGACTAACATCTCCGCTGAGTAACTGCTGAATGCAGAGAAGTTACCCCCAGATAACTCTGTCTCTCTTAAGAGTAAGCCCATTAGAAAATCTCCTACTCTCCTCGCAGAAGAAAGCACTGCATTCTCAAGAGGTAAATGTAAAATGTCTCAGTGAGTGGAAAACACTGAGGTAATGATAACAGTGTTAATTTCCTGTTTCCTCCACTGCCGTAGATCACTCTCTTCCTGCTTCTTCCCTTTGTCTCAGGGCCTGTTGCTAACGCCCTGCTTCTGTGATACAATGCTGGTTGCTCAGGCCCGGTAGGGCCCATGGCACTGGGGCTGCTGACCTATATCTTGATCCTTTTCATCTTTTGACATATCCATCCACTCTTGTCCTCTTTCTGCCTTTCCACTGCTAGAGTTAGATGAGACTTCTTTGCTAGAGAGGCGCTGTCTCCTAGTTCTGGTGCATATTGGTTCATTTGCAGCCATCCTGTCTTCCTTCACACCACCTCCATCACCGGAATTCCGTGTGTTTGGCTTTGTTTTCTCTCTAATTTCTGGAGCCTTTCTCACTGCATTATAAAGTCTCTTGTGGCTTGCTTGCTTCCTTTATTTCTTTCTTTCAACAGTCATTTGGACAGAAGTAGTCCATTTATTTCATAAGTTCCCCACTTTATTTATTGGTGCAAAACTGGCCTGATCCCGTGCCTCTCCATCCTGTGACGGCCAGTAACTGAACACCTATAGGTCCCACGAGGGGAGCCTTGGAGATTGTAAATGTGATTCCTTCGTCTTCATGATGAGAAGCCAGCAGCCCACGTTCCCTGATTTCTGGTTCAGGATTGGAACTCTTCTCCTGACACCTCAGTTCATGATACGTTTTAATAGTCGTATTTTATTTTTGGACAATACCATCACCTTGCAGTGGGCTTTCACATCTCCCTTCCCATTTGCACGTAGTTTCAAAGCCATTCCTGACCACGACCTGCCACTCACGTCTCTGGGCTTGGGTCCTTGGCCCTGGGCTGCTCTTCCTTGCTCAGGGTTCCTCGGGTACCAGCGCAGGAACCTGCCCTGTGTCTTCTCGAATCCTCCTCACCTGCTGGAGAACGAGTTTTGTTATATGCTCCATTATCATGGAAATATTTCCCTTCAATCCTCTATAGAAGCATTAAAAATGTGTATTATACATATCCTTTTACAGTGCGGTCTTAATAAACATCACTTGGGTTTGAGGGGACACAGATGAATAAAGGAAACGGATATCTCTTCCTAAACAAATCCACAAAACCATCCTGAAAAGGGCAATGAAAACAATTTCACTTTGAAAACAAAAGAAAAGTAACAAAGATACTATACTCTTAGGTAAAAATCTCACATTGCCCTTCTGTAGCTCTTCAGTGTTTTTTGAACCTTTGCATACACTGGTATCTCTTTTCTCTTACTCTGGCATGCTGCATTCTAGCCTACACATAATTTTTTCTACAGATTAGGTCCTTTCCTTCCAAACACGCAGTACTTTTCCGTTTTGCTTTTGGTTGGTCCGGTGGTTGGTTGGTTGGTTGGTTGGTTTTTTCTGACCGCATATGTCAAAAGCGGCAGGAGGCAAACAGACCTCCCCAGTCCGTGCCTCCGGAGCGCAGGCGGCCCAGGCAGGCTCAGCGTGTTTCAGCCGAGCTCCCCTCTCCTCCCACACTTCCTGCCGCGGCTGCGAGCATGTGCTGAGCAACGAAGAAATGAGAGATCCTCACGGGCGCTCGTGGTGACCCCCGCACGCAGCCCAGCTTCCTCTAGAGTGCGTCCTTCTACCTGGCAGAGTGATCTGCCCGTGGCCCCAAGCTCGTTTGCCACGTGCACCCCGTTGTCTTTTGCACCCCGTTGTCTTCCGCTCCGCCCCCCGCCCCCTGCAGTGGTTAAGAAAGAAATGCAGCCCTTTGCTCAAAGCGCGGAGCAGGTCAGGGCCGAGGCCTGGACTAGACAGAACTCCGGTCCCTGGCGGCGCGTCCAGTGTCCCCTGCCCTTGCCCCGCACCGCTGCACACGAGTGGGCCAGCAGGAGTCACCGGAATTCCACGGGGCATCGTGACTGACACGGCGCAGGCACTGTGTGGTTCTGGTCCCCACGTTTTAGTTACAGGCCAATTTACTTGGGCCGCAAGCAGGTGTCACAACCATCCCAAAGAACTGAGGCCACAGGTGTAAGCTGCTGAAGGAGTTGAGTCATTCCCCTCCGTTCACACTTCTCCTCTCTCTCCTGAGTTATTGTCATGGCTTAATCTCTCCTTCATTTTGACAGATGGGATTTTTTTTTTTTAGCCATTATCCAAATGAAATATTGATTCTCACTTAGGAGCCTCTAATCTGTCCCCAGCGGAATTGTCTGTTTACTTGATACAGTTGCTAAACCAGCAGGGTTAAAAAATGACTTTTAAAAGACATTAAAAAGTTGTTTACAAAACGATACTTAATCTGGGGAAAAGAGAAACTGAAACTTGAAATGATGGCCATCAGTTTTCTCTCATATGTGCTCTTTGCTTTCCCCCGCGTGTAACTCAGAAGCCTTTTTGCAAAGACCATGACTGTTCAGGTGAGAAACAACCAAATTGCTGACTCCGTTGCTAGGCTCATGAGTCCTCGTCTTTGACTATTTTCATATTCTTTTGTCAAACAGCCGTTATTTCTCCAGGCCTCTATAATATTGTACTTAACTAACCCTCAGGCGAGGAAACTCTATGTAATTTCTCCATTCTTTCTCATTCCCTGATTTTAGCCTTTTATTTGAGGAAAAACTCGCCTTCGTTTACATGTCAGCGTTGCTGGTAGGGTGGAAGGGCCATTTCTCAACGGACAGGATGCATCGGGCGCTCACTGTTGGGGAGCAGCAGACGGGGGAGGCCCCCCGCCCCGGGGGCCGGGGGACGGGGCTGCGGCACGACCTTGTTCGAGAAGCTCGTTGGAAGGCGCGGCCGAACACCCTTTGCTTTTCCGCTGGTGAACTCCTTGGCTTCTCGTCTCTGCCTGAACGCCCTCCGTCATCCACTATGACTGGATTTATGGTTTCCGCCGGGTCGTACGTGGGTGAATGACGTAGGGATTCATGCACAGACGTCCTGCATCGCCCTAGTTTCCCTTGCCGTCCATCCGCCCAGCTGGTGCTCTCTGAAGGTCATCAGAGGTCAACAGAATACCAGGCGGGTTTTAATGAGGGATGGCCTTACATGGTCAGTGGCCTGATGACCGAGAGGCCGCTCCTGCGTTGCACGCACCTGAGTCACCCGGTCCGCCACCTTCCCCTGCAGGGCTCATGCTCAGACACCTCAGCCCCTGAGCCCCGTGAGCCCAGCTGCCCTGACACCGGCCACCCAACGGTCCGAACTGCTGGCCTGGCGCCGCCGCAGCCCTCCCAATCCCCGGGTCTCCGCGCTTGCTCGCCCCGGCTCTCCCCGGACGGCCCCTGCGTGTCTGCCTCACTTCCTCCCTCATCGGCCGTCACCCCCGTGCTCCACGGGCTTCCGGGCCCCAGAACTGCGCTCAGCGGGCGCTCCCGCCGAAGTGCCACTCTTCCCCGGCGCATTGCCCCTTCTCACGTGTGAGTGCTCAGCTCTTCCGCCTGTCCTGAGATGGACTAGAGGGGAGCTGGAGCTTAAACAACCCTGCTTTTTAAAGGCAGGCCCCAGGGGAATCAGCCTGCTGGAGATGATGTACAATCTGGATAATATTTTCAGAATTTGAAGATGGTAAGAACCAAAAACCGGCCCAGGCAAGCTGTTAGGGCAAGGCCTAAAATTAGGTATTTCAGCGCATGGATGAATCCACTTGGGGAGCTGTGCTAGGAAATAAGAGGGCAGATTGTCTGGGTGAAGTGCAGAACTACGCATGGAGGGAAAAGGACTGAGAGGTGGCAAGCCAGACACACGCCTGATGCCAGGACACTGGACCAGTTATTGGGTGTAAAATAAACAGGCACATAGATTAGGTCGGGATTAGAAGCCAGGGTGAAATAGCATTACGTCCTAAAATAATGAGCTAGAAATAGAAACCCTTCTTGCCAGAGGTAAACGTAAAGGACGCTTACTGGTTCAGGGTGAATTTCAGGTCTTTTGTTAAGGCTATAACAAAAACATTCTTTCCCACGGACAATGAACAGTGAAGCATAAACCCTCCGATACAGCTGCAGGTTCTATTCCCTGCTGATGTGTGCGTGGGCTGAGAGGAAGGCTCAGATGCAACAGCAGACAGAAAAAAGCAGAAGGACATTTCCTGGCAAAGAAATGTAAGGAAGTCGGACTTCAGCGGTGGCCTAACAAATTAAAAAACGGACAAGGGGTTTTGAAAGCAGCACACGAGCAAGCAGTATTGTAAATACTATCAACTTTACATTAGTCTGTTCATGATAGAAAACAGCAATTTGACCGTGGTTACCACGGTCACAAAGTTCATGACATGTCTTCAGACCAGAGCCTTGCGAACGTCGAGGATTCAGTCATTTCTAGTAAGAAGTTAGCAGCTTGGAGGACCCACTCAGAGCTTTCTTTATTCGGGGGACTAGAACTGCATGGGGCAATTCTTCCATTTTTTGTTTTTGTTGGCCTGGACTGCGAGGCTGCTGCTCTTTTTTCTTCTTGGCAGGGTATGATCTGTGGGCTCACCGTGGTGGCGGTGCCAGGTGTCACTTCTGTTTTTACTGTTCTTGTGGTCATGTTTCCTCCCTGCCTCACACATTTGTCTGCTAACATCTGCTTAACAATTTTCTCAAACAGTATTATTGATTTCATATTTTACTTTGACTTGTTCTATTTGCATCGATGTAACAAGAAATGTTGGTTGATATATAATTACTTCCTTGCATGTTTTTTAATGCTTTTAAATGCTATTTATTTATTTTTTTAATACTCATCCAAGGATATGTTTATTGATTTCACAGAGAGGGAAGAGAGGGAGCAAGTGAAGGAGAGAAACATCGATGTGAGAGAGAAACATCCGCTGGTTGCATTTTGTACATGCCCAGACAAGGACGAACCTGTAACCCAGGCCTGTGGCCTGATTGGGAGCCCAAGCCGCAACCTTTCAGTTTCCGAGGTGATGCCCAACCAACTGAGCAACACTGGTTAGTGCTTTTTTTTTTTAATGGAACAATATGCTACTAAGACTCAATAGTTTATTTCTGTCTAGAGGTTTCTAAAGCCTGCATGGTTTTAATTTATTCCTCCATATTTCCCAACTCAGTAGAGAGCAGTCTCAACCATCCGGTTCACCAGTACCTGATTTCATCCTCAGCACTTTAAGTTTAAGAATACTCTTTTTTGTGAGAGATACCCAAATTTCCAGTGTCTCTGCACTGCCAGGAAGCGACATGGAGGTATTTTCCTGCCTCCTAGGCTGAGGTTCCCTAAGTCACAACACGGGAACCAGATTAGACTCCTGAAGGGCACCATAGGCATCATTTCGGCATGCAAAACGTAGAACTTGCTTTTATTACTGGATTTGTGTTATGTAACTAAATGACATTTGTAGCATGGTAATTTTGCTGTTTGGATTTTTTCAATCATATTCAGGTAGGAAAGAGGACAGATTCTTACTGAACCAATACAAATAACTCCTTTGTCATAAAAAGTATAGGTCTTTATTAAAAGTTACTTTGTATAATGTTTAATATTATAATTAACTTCATGAGTCTTTTACTAGACAAAGCCAAATATTACATGTCCCAATTTTTTACAAAATCATCATTTGTATGGTTCTCTTGGCAACTGATTAGTTTTGATTCTCTGTTAAGAATTGTCATAAGGTGCTTTTCTCAACACTGAGGACTTGTTCAGGGTGCTCCATCTAGTTTTCATGCATTCAGTCTCTTAAACTGAGGGTTAGAGATAGATTCAGAAGAAAGAGAAGGGGTTTCTCTCATGTTCACTTAATAGAATATTAAAGTAATCCCAATTAAATTACTTTATTAAGTCCCTTTGGTCCTCTGCCGTGACTTCTTGTTTCGCTGGGCTTGAGCTGTGCAGTCTGCCTTCCTGGGCTCACCTGCTTCGACGTGACCAGAGTCCTGGAAATCCAGACTCACACCCTTGCTCTAGTTAGAACATTGTTTGTGAGCACAGAGTTGGCTCGTTTGTGCAGGCCTGCATCCGTGGCCAGCTTCCTTTAGTATCATGAGTATCAACAGTGCGTGGTACATTTGTTTCTGAAGCTCTTGGGATATTTCTTTCAGATGACTCCACTTTTGATTGGTACTTTGTAGAAAGAAGTTTATATTTCTTTAAAGGAAAAAAAAATGTTGATAACAAGACCAAAAAAATTGGTACATGTTTTGTCATAGCAAACAATATCACAATGGAGGAGAATGCAGTTCTCTGTGAGGTATAATACATATTCGTTCACTAAAGCTTGTATTGGTGAATAGCATAAAAGAGAGATCATATGAAGGATAATAGGACATTCTGATACATCTCCAGGGACTTAAATTTACCCATAAAGTATATATGATTATTGTCACAATTGGCAAGTTTATTTTTAAAAATCAGTTGGTTGACAGTTATTACATCAGCCTTCATACATAAACATAAATACGTCTCAGTCCAACCTAAAAAGTGCATAACTGCTGCAATGTAACCATACACAATTATTACATTTAATTAATCTAAACTTGTTAGTTTTTTCTATTTGCAGGTATAAAACGCAGTGCATAAAGTTTAATTCCCTTATATATTCTACAACTACGACATACCCTGAAATTTGTATTTTTAAAGTTTAATTTTATATTCTGGCACAACCATAACCATTCTTCTATTAGGAAATCACTCTCGCTTTGCCCTGTTAAAGAAAAACACATTCGTTGTCGGACACGCCCCGTCCCCACATTCGCACGGACTTAAAGTCTTGACGTTGTAAAAATGGCTGTGTGCGCTGATACATGCTGCAGGTGGCGGGACATTCGGTTCGTTCTATTGTCTGACGGCCACACTGTAACGGACAAAAATAAGCGGTGCAGATATGCTAAAATTTTTGCTTGAATAGTCAGAGATTATTGATTAATATTTCAATGTAATAGTAGCCCAAAATCTAAAGTTAACTAGCATATTAAATTCAGTTCAAGCTGATGCATTATAGAGACATAAACATTTACAGTTCCATCAGACATGACATTTTTAGTTTTACCCAAACAGAGCGTGATTTTACCCAGACAGGGTAATGATTTGTGGCCCTATCTCAAGGTCCAGGAACAAAACTTTAAAAAAAAAGACAATAGTTATTGTAGTTCCATTTAGTTGAACCATAAAACCAGCATGGGACATTTAGAGATCTCTGATTAATTCAGGTATTTTATAAATTAGAAAAATATGCTAACTTGGTGATACAATCAGGAAGAATACACATAATTTATTTAAACCAATCTATCAAACCCTATGCATGTATCCAAGAATTTCCTTTGATTATAAATATTAGTGAACTTCAGTTTAAATAGAAAAACCCTACAAATCGTGTTTTACAGTACCAAGTCGTTAGCGTTCCGTGTTTCCCCATACTCACCTGCCTTCCCCTGCTTCTCATCCCCTATAGAACAAAGTCTCTAATTCAACTGAAAAGCAAACCTCTCTATTCTTTTCTTTGAGCTACAGTTCAGCAAGACACCTGTATTTCTACGGGTACGGCCACGAAAACAGGAGCTTCATGGTACGGCCACGAAAACAGGAGCTTCATTCAATTTAAGAGGTTGTTGAACCTAATTCATGAATTTTCTCCAGTGATAGTAAAATACACATGAGCTTGTTCAGGAGGCACAGGCGGCGCCCCGCAGGAAGTCATTAGCCGCATTCCGGGCCGCGAGGCCTGGTCCCCGTTTAAGCGCGCGCTGGTCTGGTCGGTGCGGTGTGTTTCCAGTCCTCGCCCAGCCAGACCACGGCTCCCGCGGAGGGTGCTACTGTCGGAGGCCAGGAACGCCCCATCACGGGCCTGCAAAACACCCCTCACATCTTTAATCATTTTTACATTTCTGTGAGAGCCTTCTTTTTTCATTTGAGCGGAAGGAGAAACTTACACAATTGACAGCCTTTAGAGTTTTCAGAAGGGCGTGCGGCTCCAGCCAGCTGGAAAGCAGCATCCCTGCTACGAAGCGTGGTGGGGCTCAGGGGCAGCGAGTGAGCACCTGCAGGCAGGCGGGCTCTCCCTTCCGCAGGCCGGCGGGGCTGCCCCAGCAGCTGCTGCAGCGGGGAACAGGCCTAAGGGGTCGCCGGGGAGGCTTCTTCACAGACAGATTCCTCGGGTGATTATGACCCAGTAGACGAGGTCCGAGAACTTGCACGTCCCACAGGTTCCCAGCTAAAGCTGAGAACGGCTGTCCTAGAATGTCCCCAAAGGACCAGTTTTTGTCCTCCATTAATCTGCCAGTTGTCTGAGAGAGGAAAAGAGTGAAAAGAATAGTAATACTTAAAGAGAGACCACTGCGAAGCCCATGAACTTTATGGGTAAGACTGGGGAAATATTTCTGTCCCATGGCACACCCACACGAGGCTTTGCAAGTTCATTTCTGACCCAGGTCTCGGAGGGTGTGGCCCTCCAGGCCAATGAGCACGGAAATGGTGAGCTTATTTATATCGTTGTGCAAAACAAAAACAAAAACAAAAAAACCCGACAAAGAAAATGCCAGAGAATTTATCAAAACCTGCAACACAAATAGACCCCAAGAAAGTGTAAAAGACCATCTGCTAGGTTCTCCAACACTTTCACCCAAGAGAGAATGACGTTACATAACAAAATTAAAGCGCTGTGGCCGACAGCGCGTCTCCAGCAAGTCCTGGACGCAGGGCCTCACCACCAGAACGTCGGCATTCCTTGGGCTCGCAAAACACCCCGGGGGTAGCCTCCGGCCACCAGCTCCAGGCCCGCGGCGCCAGCATGGCTGGCATTTTATTTTGTTTTTTCTCTCTGTGCTATTCAAGAGTCCTAAAAATCTGAAACTTCTTTTATTTCTCCTAAGAAGACATAAATGCATTAGTACAATGAAATTTTAATTCCTACTTCCTTGAAATGTATTTTGGATTTTAGAGTAAAAGAATTCATTGCTTTCCAACCTTTTTTTCCCCCCGTGGAGCAAAAGAATATAAATAAAAATAATAACAGCCATGAGTTTTCACTGCTTCAACTCAGGCCGACCCCTGTTAGTGATAAAATGGAGGATAAATTAGAGTCAACGTCCCCAGGGCCATAAAAAATAGGCTGCATGAAGTGGTTCACATGCTTCATTAATAATTTTTAAGGAATTTATGTTTAAATTGTTACTCTTTATAAAATCTGTAATAACTTTATAAACGTAATTTGACTTTGCCACTTCAACTCAAATTGATTTTCGTGCTTATACAATATAAACTTTCCCTAAGGTTAATAAACAAAAATGAAAACTGTTACCTTACATAACAGCATAGTTTTTATGTATAGGTATAAACAATAAATATGTGTGTATGTGTATACGTGTGTGTGTGTACATATACATGTACGTAAAACTAAATTCTACAAGTCAGCAGTTTTCAACATTTTTCCTCTCATGGTACACATAAACTAATTACTCAAATTCTGCAGCACACCAAAAAGATATTTTTTGCCAATCCTTCAAAAAGATAGGTATACTTTGGATTTATTCAGGCCAGATGGCTATTGTTGTGCGGGCTGTTGTCATCTTTTGATCTGACAGGCTAAGGGAGAAGAAGCCAGGGCCTGTGACCAGATAGTCAGGTCTTGCATGTTTTCAACATTCTTGCAGCACGCTGGATGAAAGTCGCTGCTACGAGTTGTTTAATCATTCTCCTATCGACGGAGGTTTCCCACGGTCCCATTCTAACTCCCTGGAATATGTGTCCTTT
The DNA here is from genome assembly GCF_021234165.1 of Pteronotus mesoamericanus. Lineage (NCBI taxonomy): Eukaryota > Metazoa > Chordata > Mammalia > Chiroptera > Mormoopidae > Pteronotus > Pteronotus mesoamericanus. The sequence continues at coordinate 1,914,880 of NW_026555123.1, forward strand.
CACACCTGTGCTTTCATTTTTGTAGGCTCCAGTCCCAAAGTGGAATGGCAGGTCAAAAGCTTATTTGCTTTAAAAACAAACAATTTACAGATTACTTTACAAAAGGTTCAAATTCACGTTTCTACCAACAATATATCCTGGGGATATCCCTGATTCCTCATTGTACCGATGACTGATGATGAACATCTCTTACTACTCCTGGTCATTGGTGCTTTTTACTGTCTAGTCATCTCCCTTGTGTAGTATTGTATTGGATTTTTGTCTCTTTTTTTTTTTTTTTGCCTCAGAAATTAGCAAAAATTTAAATGATTGGCTGTAGCAAAAATGGGGAAAAAGAAACTCCAATACTATACAACACAATATTTTGAAGGACAATTAGACCCACTGCCATGACACTTAAATTGCTGTGTATTTTTGATCCAGAAATTCTTTCTAGTAAGTTTCCCTCACAAATAATACAGAAAATATCTTTATAAAATTATTTTTATAATGTTTGTAATACATTGTTTGTAATAGAAAATCACAAGCAACCTAAATTCCCATCCAGAGGCCGCAGTAAAAGTTTTATGCAATAATGTTACGAATATTACACTATGAAATATATGGGGTTGGCCAAAAGGTTCATTTCATTTTTTGTTTTTTTCCAAACAATGGCTCTAGTAGCACTTAGCTGTCTTTAACTTCATTTGAAACATTTTTATTAGACTGTATTGTGACAGCTGTCATATAAGCATGCATTTAAAAAATCTTATCAAAACTGGTGACTTTTTGTGCAGCCATTTTAATATTGTAGATGGAAGAAAATGAACAACATTCTTTGTATATTGTGCTTTATATTTCGAGAAAGGTAAAATGCAACTGATACACAAAAAAATGATTTGTGCAGTGTATGGAGAAGCTGCACGTTAATTTTGAACAACTTGTTTTTCTGATTTTATGTATATAAAAAACGTCTAGGTAGAGAGCAGATGACAGCTGGTGGCGGCGGGCAGCAGTTACGGGGTGGAGGAGCCCAGCGGAAGGAAAAAGGACTCGCGGGCAGGGGCAACAGCGGGGCCGCTGCGGGGAGGAGGCGGTGTAAGGGGACTAACCTGTAATGGAAAAAAGTACAATGAAAAAGAAAAAGGAAAATGCTCGGTATGTTCTTTTCTGGTGAAAACTAATTTCATCTACAGGAAAAATGTTCAGATATTTGACGTCTACATATTAACAGTAATTATCTCTGGGATGTAGGACTGCTGGTAATTCTTTTCCCTTTTTCCTTTGGACATTTTTGTACTTTTTAAAATGATAAGCACGTATTACTTTTCTGATTAAAAATTGTGACGTTATTGCCGTTTCGTACAATTCATTCCACTTGAAAACGTAGCGCTGCGTCTCACACCGCACTGCTTCCGTACTCCGGATGCGGGGGCCGGGGCTCGCGAACGCACAGCCTGCGCGGGTCCGCCCCGTGCGAGGCGAGGCGAGCGGCGTAGGGGGCGCCACGTCCCGCTCCGGGGCTTTGCCTCTGCCTCTGCTTCACAAGAAGCACCGCGTCAGCGTTAAGGAGGCTATTCTGGCCTGGACTCTGTTCTCTGCTTTTTATCAAATCTTTTTCTAAGCTCCGGGTCGCGTTGACTTTTTCCCGAAGAAGAAGAAAAAGACTAAGGAAAGGGAAAGGCAATGAAACCAGATTCCGTTAATGCTCTGGCGCGCGGGCAGCCTTCATGAAAGATTTGTTTGTGGAAGAAGCTGAACCCAGTGGCTTACACGGGGATTATCTCGGCCGGCGCTAACAGAGCACAGACAATTAGGAGTTTATTGGGAATTAATTGAAAATAATGCAGTGTTGTGAGATGGGAGGAAGGTGATTTAAAGGAAATGACACCAAATGCTTTGAAATGACCAGGGATAAACAAATGTGTACTGTCGCTTAATGAAGGAAAGCTATTACAAACTGACAAAATGATTCAAAACTCAGGAACAGAATAGCGAGGGAAGAAGAGTTAATTTAAGAGACAAATAACAAAGATATAAAACTACATGAAAGAGGAAAATTGAGTGAATGGGTGAGCTAATGATAGGGGTTCACAGGGGCTATCTGCTCATCTGTGATGACGTTTCAACCCTCCCAACATCACTGACTCACCCGTAGGAATTTCATGAACCTACTGTTAAGGCTCATGTGTCCTGTTGTGTATGTGTGTTTTGCTTCACTTTGTTTTGTTCTGATTTGGTTTTGGTGCTGATGTTCCCTCTCTTCCTAATATTGCTTGCCTATATAGTTTACAGACAGGGTCGCTGCCCAGTTAACACAGTGGGTGTCTTATGTCTTGCCAGCAAAATATTTTAAGATATTTCAAACGTAACTGAGGTCCTCCGGTTGACTCATTCTGCTCCTGTTCCGCACCGCTGTGCGCTGACGAGCGTCCTAATATCGCGGGTGTGTACTAGTGCCTCCTGTGTGCCGGGAACTGTGCTGACCACTTTAACCGATGTTGCTCCTTAAATTATTACAACGCCCCAAGAAGTGAGTGTGATGATGTAGTCCAACTTAGATATTACAGGAACTGAGATTTAGAAAAAGTGAAACGAGTGGGCCCCCCATTTACAAAACTAGTAGCTTGAAAGGGCTAGGATTTCTGTAGGAACTTTCCAGCTCCTCAGCTGGTGTTGGGCTCTCTTAGGAATTCTGATATTTAATTTACCAGGACTCAGCTTCTACTCTCTTGACATTTATTATAGTTATACCTATATTCAATATTTGCATTTTAAAGACATAATCTTGATGCTTAATCTCATTAATGATCAGAGAATTGCAAATTGAAGACGAAACTGGGTTTTTTTTCATTCATCAGATTATCTTTTAAAATTCAGTGCTTAGTGAAACTTTTAAAAAATGCACTAATATTTAATATTGATAAAGGTGCGAGTATTGGCCATTCTTATATGCTGTTGGTAGGAATACAAACTGGGGCCATGTTTTGAGAGCACATTCGGTCACAGCATGAGGAACTGTTAAATTCCTATGTCCTGCAGCAATTTCATTGCTGGGAATGTACCACACTGATAATCGTACAAATGTACATGAATCAAGTACGTCATTCATGTTATTGGGTAGCAGATGGTTTAAATAAAGCACGACATAGTCATATACTGCAGTGTTAAAAGTTAGAACTCCTTGAAGATAGATTATTAAACAAAGACACAAAGCCTAGGCAATCATTTTGCAATATACACGTCAATCAGATCATCACACGGCACACCCTAAACTTACATAATGTTATTTACTATTTATATCTCCGCAAAGCTGAGTAAAAGCACAACTCTTACGTTCTGAACATCCTTTTGTTAATTCTAAGAGATAAAGCTCTACTTTCCATAACTTGTTTAAGATATATATTATATACAGGGGGATATATAGTAAATCATTTTTAGAAAGACACTCAAGATACTGTGAACAATGATTACCTTCAGGGGACGTGCCAGATGTCTGGCAGTGCAAGGCTAGGGGAGAACTTTATATTTCACCTTTACCTTTATTTAATTCCTGGATTTTCATACTATGTTTTTGTCAGTATAAATAATCAGGTAATTAATGATGAGCCATTTCTGTTTTCTCCCATGTATTTTTGTGTATAAATAAAAAAATAAGGTTTGTCTTTTTAAATTTGGTAATTCTAAGTCCAAGGTTTTAGAAAAGTCCTCTGTCTTCCTGTTTCCTTTCACAAAGACGGTTTGTGTTGTACAATAATGATTTCCTCAAGACAGATGTCTTCTACAGTAGATACAAAAAGTGGCATACATCTTTTGGGTCAAACTAATATCATGTTATGAACAAAGTTGTGTAATGTCATTTTTGAGACCTTCCTCTGATCTATCAATCTACCCAGTTAAATAGCTTCCAAAACAAATCCTTCTGCAGTCAGCAAAATGAAGCAATTACATGAATAATTTTTTCCACTCGGCCTATTTTTTTGCCCATGGTTATTAATCAGTCTCACTGACTACATTTTCCATTTTCCATCCCCTTTCAGGCATTGCTCCAGGTGGCTAAACATATCACATTACGTAAATAAAATAAAACCTTCGCCTGTTGAGCAAATGGATGCACTTAGTACCTAGCCCTTCCTGCTTCTGTGCGATCACTCAAAAAGCACAACATGGTTTCCACAAAGAATGCTCAGTGTGTTCATCCTTTTTGCCTAAGTGACATTTCTTGAAGTAAAGTTATATTCCAGCTAATCTGAAGAAAATAACTGAAATACTTTAAGATAATACCCTGTTGTCTACCAGCTCTCTGAGACCTTTGGTCTGATGATTTTTTGTTTTTTGTTTTTTGTTTTGTTTGATTTGCTTTGTCTCTTCCAAATTCAAAGTCTGGAGAGCCTGCCTTCTGAAACACCTCTTTCCCCATGATGGCCTTTCGCATGCTGACTCTTAACCCTGGCTTCGCGTAAGAATCACTGTTTCTTTTTATTAATATTCCTGACACAATCAAATGGAGATTAGGATTTAAGTGGCATAAAATGAGACCACCTCATTTTTTAAAATGTTTCAAGCCCGATTCTATTATGCCCATATAGCCAGGCCCTCAAGCAGGACCAAACAGTACTCTCTGTTAGTGATACTTCTCTCCAATTTACTGCGCGTCCTGACGGCTTGGGGATTTCCGCAGACCCATCTGCCCTGAGTGATAACATGGCTGTAACACCTCTTCTCACAACATCTGTGTTCCTTTTAGAAACGGCAGCGTTGTAAGGTGAAGGACTCTCAGGTCTGAGAGCTCTAAAAAAGTAATGATGCTTCTCTTACTCTCCAAGTTAACCGTGTGACCGGGGCATTGCGATAGTCTCTTCTATTTTATTCTTTAAATGTTTTAAGTTTTTTTCAATTACAGTTGACATACAATATTATATTAGTTTCAAGTGTACAATGTAGGGATTAGACATTTATATAACATATGAACTGATCGTCCCAGTAACTCTAGGACTTATCTGACACCATGCCTAGTTATTACAATATTATTGACAATATTCCCTCCACGGCACTTCACATCAGCATTGGCATATTTAAAAATGTTCCCAAGTGATACCAATGAGCAGCCAAGGCTGAGAACTACCTTCTAGGGCCAAGGTACTTAAGAAAATCTGAGTCCTGTCTTGTTAAATACCACGTCCCTCTTTGCCAAAAAAGGTCCCAAGGGACACCCACGCACAAGATAATGACAAAGGGAAGTAAAACACAGCTATTATATGTACGCATATTCCTCTGCATTTTTTTCTTTTAACTTTGGTTTGGAAAGACCTGGGTTAGAGTTCATTCCTAGAAGTCTATCTCTAAAAGACACATTCTCTCTCTGTGGCACAGGGCCAGTCCTAGGGAAGCAATGAGACTACAAATTTTTTCTCATGGCCTGCTCTCAACTCCTTCTATCTACTTCCCTTTTTTCTGTACCCAGAAACCTGTCTTATGTCATGATCTCTGAAGGCTCTGCTCTCAGCTAATTAGCTAAGACATTAGTTTCAAAAGTGTAAGATATTTTCTCCCAAGGAGGTAGAGGACCCATCTATTTAATTGAGCAGACTGTAGAAATTCAATCCTCTTTGTAGGTGCACTCTATCTTCTCACCCTATTCATCAGAACAGTCAGGTCTATAGGCCAAGTCAGAAATTCCCAGTGAAAAACTCAACTCCTCCATGACTTCCCTACAGTCTTGGCGTGTCCAGTGCTGTCTCCATTTTAGCAACAAAAGTCCCACACCCAGGCAAGTCCTCATCGTGGGCAGACTGAGAGACTGGCCAGGTTCTTTCTGTCTGTGCCTCACCCTGTCTGAACGTCGGTACCGCCCCCCCCCCAAATTCACGTGTTGAAATCCAGACCCCCAAGGTGATGGGGCATAAAGAGGTGAGTCAGTCATGAAGGGCAGATCCCTCAGAAATGGGATCAGTGCCTCAGGAAGAAGACCCCACAGAACTCTGAGGCCCTTCCTGCCGTGTGAGCGCCCAGAGAAAAGACAGCAGTGATGAAACCAGGGAGGTACTTCCCAGCCCCAAGAACTGTGAGAAATAAACGCCTGTTGTTTACGAGCCACGCAGTCTGGGGCAATTTGTTAAAAGCTGCCCAAACAGATTAAGACAATGGAGAAGGTCAGTGTTTTGGATGTTTAGTGTTACTCATTGCTGTTTTCACATTTTCAGAAAACTACCTACGTATTAAGACACATTGAAAATATATAGAAAATAGTAGAGAATAAAGCAGAAATCATTGATAGAAATAGTCACTATTAAAATCAGCACACTCTCAATATTTTTTCTCTGGCTTATATTGATACCTATCAATGTCAAGAGAGAAAAAATCAGAGATTGACTCCAGCGAACCAGCTGTCCTTTGTCTCTAGACAGACATACCGCTCAACTCCACCTAAGCGTTCCTCTTACAGACTCCATGCAGGTTAACCTTCTCCTGATAAGACGTCATTTCTCCAGACAGAGTAAATATGGTTACTGACACAGAAGCCTTCTGAGTTAAACTGCAATCCAGTGATTCTTCCCTAGTGCGCAGCAGTTGGATTTTGAACAACCACAGAACATTTCATGGATCATTTCAAAAGATGGTTGGTCTTTTCTTTTGCAATTTGCCTCATCCTTTATAAATTCTTGTAATGTAACTGTAATTTGAGGTGTCTCATATTCATATTCTCTTTCTCCCCAAGTTCATGTGTATTTCCACAGCTATGTACTTGAATATTGTATGCGAACATACATAAAACAACAATGGGATTGTACTGTACACGCACATTTATATGCTGCTCTTTTGAAAAGTACTTAAAGACTGAATATCTATGATATAATAATTACAAAATATATATATAAGATGTGCACATTAGTAAGAAAACAATACTTTTTTTCAGCTCCAAGTTCAAAACCAGGACATGGGAATCGCTGTGAAGCTGACCTGCTCTGACGAGGCCCTCTGCTCCCTGCTCTGCGCTGTCAGCTACTGGGGCCCAAACTAGTGGGTTCGCAGATCCCGTCCTGTTCCCTTTCTTGCCCTGCGGCATGTTTCAGGAAAATGCACTTCCAGCATCTAGGGCCTTCAGTTTCTCACGGGGCCAGCTGTGGGAGGCACTGGGGGAGCCATGGGATCACCCCTCTTCCTCCTACAGTGTCGCTCGCAGATCTGTCTGTTTTCTGAGAGCCCAGCTCCTGATAGAGGGCCCCTCCGTCCCTGAAGCCAGCTCCACTAGACTGTGTTGATCTTGGCTCTAGCACCTGCCTGCAAGTTTTGACCTCTGGATTCTGATAACAACACCTCCACCCACTACCTTTCTAGCCCCTGGGGCATTGCTGGTTTCCTGCAGTTACGTAGCTGACTCTCCATTCCTGGTTTGGTTTCCAATATTCTGTAATCAACCACCTGTATTAAATCTCCTCTACTTGAAAGACCTAGGGTAGTGTCTGATGTATAAGTGGACACTAAAAGCTCTTCTATTTTTAGTTTGCTAAAAAGATTTACCAAGCTTAATTATTTAATTTTATTGAACTCTCTTTCTGTATCTCCTGAGATGATTTGCTTTTCCTCCTTTAAGTTGTTAGTGTGATGAATTACATCCATGGATTCTATTTCTATTGTTAAAAATCCTTGTATTCATGGACCAAACCCAGTTTTCATCCTATATATTTTTTATCAATTGCTAGACTTTATTTACTAATTTTTAACTTAGAATTTTTGCCATTAGGTTCATGAGGGAGATTTGTTATAATTTTTCTTCACTATACAGTATTTTATGGTAGAAGAAAATTTTTATTTTTCAATGACAGTTTACCTTCAATATTATTTTATATTATTGAGTAGTTTCAGGTGTACAGCATAGTGGTTAGACAATCATATACTTTACAAAGTGCTCTGTCTGATATTCCCAGTACCCACCTGGCACCATACAGTTATTAAAATATTATTGACTCTATTTGCTATACTGTACTTCACATCCCTGTAACTATAGTGTAACTGCCAATTTGTACTTCTCAGTCCCTTCACTTCTTATACCCAGCCCCACGACCTCCTCCCACCTGGCAACCATCAGTTTGTTCTTTGCATCCATGAATCTGTTTCTGTTTTCTTTGTTCACCTATTTTGTTCTTTAGATTTCACATATAAGTAAAAAGCATATGATACTTGACTTTATCTGACTTACTGCAATTAGCATAATGCCCTCTAAGTCCATCTATGCTGTCGCAAATGGTAAGATTTCATTCTTCCTTGTGGCCAAGTAATACTCTCTTTTATACATGTACCACAGCTTTTTTTTATCCACTTATATATTGATGGGCACCTGGGTTGCTTTCATATCTTGGCTATTGTAAATAATGCTGCAATGAACATAGAATTATATATATCTTTTCAAATTAGTGTTGTGAGTTTCTTCAGATACATACCCAGAAGTAGAATCAAGGAGTCATAGGCAGTTCCATTTTTAACGTTTGAGGAACCCCCGTGCTGTTTCCCACAGTGGCTGCACCAGTCGCAGGCCCACGCAGCAGCAACGTGCATGTGCACGAGGGTTCCCCTTTCGCCACATCCTCCCAACACTTGTTTGTTGTTGACTTACTGATGATGGCCATTCTGACAGGTGTGAGGTGTTATCTCCTTGTGGTTTTAATTTGCATTTCTCTGATGATTAGTGATGTTGAGCTTCTTTTCATAGGTCTATTGGCCATCTGTATGTCCTCCTTGGAGATGTGCCGGTTTAGGACCTCAGCCCATTTTTAACTGGATTGTTTGTTTCTTAGATGTTGAGTTGTATGAGTCCTTTATAAATTTTGTATATTAACCCCTTATCACATGTATCATTGATGAATATAGTCCCACATTCAGTAGTTCATATTTTTGTTTTGTTGATGGTTTGCTTTTCTGAGCAAAAAGTTTTTATTTGATGAAGCCCCCCTTTTGTTGCTTCCCTTGCCTGAGGAGATATATCAGCAAAAATATGGCCGAGAGAGTTTACTATCATATGGTTTTTTTCCTAGGAGTTTTATGGCTCAAGTCTTACATTTTAAGTCTTTAATCCATCTTGAGTTTACTTGTGTGCATGGTGTAAATTGGTGGTCTAGTTTTGTTTATATGCATGTATTTGTCCATTTTCCCAGAATCATTTATTGAGTAGACTGTCTTTATCGCATTGTATGTTCTTGCCTCTTTTGTCAAATATCAATTGACCATATATGCATGGGTTTCTGGGCTGTCTGTTTTGTTTCATTGATATATATGTCTGTTTTTATGCCAGTACCATGCTGTTTTATTTTCTATGGCCTTGCATATAGTTGGATATCAGGTAGCATGAGACCTCCAAATTTGTTCTTCTCAGGATTGTGTTGCTATTCAAGGTCTTTTGAGGTTCCACATAAATGTTTGGATTATTATTCTAACTCTGTGAAAAATGTCATTGGTATTTTGATAGGGATTGCATTGATATAATGTGCTTTGGGTAGTATGGACATTTTAAAGATATTAATCCTTTCTATTTCTGAGTACCGTATATGCTTTCATATATTTGTATTCAATTTCTTTCTCCAGTGTCATAATTTTTCAAGTACAGGTCTTTTACCTCCTTGGTTAAATTTATTCCTAGGTATTTTATTTTATTTTTGATTCAGTTGTAAAATAGATTGTTTTCTTAATTTCTCTTTCTGGTAGTTCATTATTGATATATAAAATACAACTGATTTCTGAATATTTATTTTGTACCCTACTACTTTACTGAATTCATTTATCAGTTCTAGTAGTTTTTTAGAAGAATCCTTAGAGTTCTCTCTAAATAGAATCATGTCATCTGCAAATAAGGGCGGTTTTACTTCTTTCTCTCCTATTTGGATGCTTTTTATATTTTTTTCTCTGCTGAATGCTGTGGCCAGAACTTCCAAAACTACATTAAATGAAAGTGGTAAAAGTTGACATCTCTGTCTTTTTCCTGACCTTAAGGAAAATGCATTCAGCTTTTCCCCAGTGAGGATGATGTTGGCTGTGGGTTTGTCATACAAGGCCCGTATTACGTAGTTATGTTCTCTAGAGTCCCACTTTGCTGAGAGTTTTTATCATAAATGAGTGCTAGATTTTGGTAGATTTTTTTTTCAGCAGTTTTTGATAATATCATGAGATTTTTCTTCTTCATCATGTGTATGTGGTATATCATGTTAATTGATTTGCACATACTGAACCAATCTTGCATTCCCAGAATAAATCCATCTTGATCATGGTGTATGATCTTTTTAATGTATTGCTGGATCTGGTTTGCTAATATTTTGTTGAGGATTTTAGTGTCTATGTTTATCAGTGATATTGGCTTATAATTTTCTTTCTTTGTAGTGTCTTTGTCTGGTTTTGGAGTCAGGATAATGCCGGCCTTTTAAAATGAGCTTGGGAGTCTTTTCTTCTTTTGAATTTTTGGAACAGTTTGAGAAAGATAGGTTTTAGTTCTCCTTTGAATGTTTGGTAAAATTTACCTATGAAGTCATCTGGTCCAGGAATTTTGTTTGCTGGGAGTTTTTTGATTACTGCTTCAATTTCATTAGTTGTAATTAGTCTGTTCCAGTTTTATGACTCTTCCTGATTCAGTTTCAGAAAACTGTACATTTCTAGAAATTTATTCATTTCTTTCAGGTTGTCCAATTTGTTGATGTGTAGTTGTTTGTGGTATTTTCTTACAATCTTTGTATTTCTGTGGTGTCAGTTGTCTCTTCTCCTCTTCCATTTCTGACTTTATTTCTTTGGGTTGTCTCTCTTTTCTTCATGATGCATCTAGTTAAAGGCTTATCAATCTTGTTTATCTTTTCAAAGAACCAGCTCTTAGTTTCATTGATCTTTTATATTGTATTTTTAGATACTATTTTGCTTATTTCCGCTCTGATCTTTATTATTTTCTTCCTTTTACTCACTTTATTTGCCATTCTTCTTCTAATTTCTTTAGGGGTGGGGTTAGATTGTTCACTTGAGATTTTTCTTGCTTCTTGTGGGAAGTCTGTAATGCTATGAATTTCCTTCTTAGAACTGCTTCCCTGTGTCAGATACATTTTGTGTTGTTGTGCTTTCATTTTCATTTGTCTGAAGGTACCTTTGATATCTTCCTTGATCTCATTGTTAACACATTCATTTTTTTAGTAAAGTGTTAATAGCCTCCTTGTGTTTGTGTGTTTTTCTTTTTCTTACAATTTATTTCCAGTTTCATGCCATTGTGGTCAGAGAAGATGCTTGATGTGATTTTAATCTTTTAAAATTTATTGAGACTTTTGTATCCTAACATGTGGTATAACCTAGAAAATGTTCCATGTGCACTTGAAAAGAATATATATTCTGCTGCTTTTGGTGAAATGCTCTGAAAGTACTAATTAAATACATTTGGTCTAGTGTGTCATTTAAGGTCATTCTTTTCTTATTGATTTTATGTCTCTAACATCTATTGATGTCAATGGTGTGTTAGAATCCCCTTACTATTACTGTATTACTGTCACTCTCTCCTTTTATGTGCAGCAAGATTTGCTTTATATATTTAAGTACTCCTATGTTGAGTATGTAAAAGTTTAAGAGGGTTATATTCTCTTGTTGAAATGATATCTTTATCATTATGCAGTGTCCTTCTTTGTCTCTTATTATAGCCTTTGTATTAAAGTCTATTTTGTCTGATACAAATATTGTTACCCCAGTTTTTTTGTTGTTGTTTTTATTTACATAAAATATCTTTTTTCCATCCCCTTACTTTCAGTTTGTGTGAATCTTTTGTTCTGAGGTGGATTGCTTGTAGACAGCATGGATATGGGTGCGGATTTTTTTGTTTTGGTTTGGCTTTTTTTTATACATTCAGCTACCTTGTGCTTTTTGACTGGAACATTTACTCCATTCACATTTAGCGTGATTATAGATGAGTACATATTTATTTCTATTTTATTATTTATAACTATTTTGCTTTTTTTCCTTTCTTCTTAGAGAAGCTCCTTTAACATTGCTTGTTAACACTGGTTTGATAGTAAGGAGTCTTTTAGCTTTTTGACTGGGAAACTGTATGTCTTTTGATTCTAAATGATAGTTTTTCTGGGTAGAGTAATCTTAGTTGTAGGTCCTTGCTGTCTATCACTTTGGATATTTCTTGCCAATCCCTTCTGGCCTGCTAAGTTTGTGTTGAGAAATCAGCTGATAGTCTCATGGGAGCTCCCTTGTAGGTAACTGTCTTTCTCTTGGTGCTTTTAAGATTCTCTCGGTTTTTAACCTTTGCCATTTTAGTTATGATTTGTCTTGGTGTGGGCTTCTTTGGGTTCATCTTGTTTGGAATTCTCTGCACTTCTTGGACTTGTGTGTCTTTTTTTTTCACCAGGTTAGGGAAATGTTTGTTCACTTTCTTCATCAAATGGGTTCATGTAGTCTCATATTAGCCTACAAGGTTTACCTTAATTCCTTTGCAAGCCAGCAAAATATTTTGAAAAGTGACATGTACATTTTATCTGGTATTTGTAGATGTTACATACTAGTATAGGGATTCAGCGAATCTAGTCTACCACAAAGCTGGTAGGAAAAAAAACAAAAAAACCAAATCCCTGACGTTGAAAATGTTATTATCAAATGATTTGCATTGCCACTAATATTTTTCATAAATGTGCTTTTATTTATTTTTAAAAGATTTTATTTATTTATTTTTAGAGAGAGGGGAAGGAAGGGAGAAAAAGAGGGGGAGAAAACATCGATGCAAGAGAGAAACACTGATCACTTGCATCTCACATGCCCCCAAGAAGGGACTTGGCTTGCAACCCAGACCTGGCTCCGGACGGGGAGTTGCACAGTGGCCCTTTGGTTTGTGGGATGATGACCAGCCCGCTGAGCCGCACCAGTCAGGGCTAGATGTGCTTTTAAATAATCACACAGCATTTTGTTATATCTCTGCTATCATGTATTTAACTAATCTGCCTCTCCTTTGTTTTTTGGGAGTGAGGTTTATACTCAACACCATTTTAAGTAGTATTGCGATAAACATGAATCTATATACATGCATTAATGATTTTTCTTCAGGAATAATTAGTGAATCATGCTTTGTGAGTACTTTTGAAGCTTAAAGATATGTATTTCCAAATTTCATTCCAGAAGTAATAGGACAGGTTTATGCTGGGATCAGCTTGTACATGAAAGTGCCCATTTCCCCACACTCCTACACAAACCAGGTATCTCTGTTTTCGTATCTATAAATCTGGCAAAGATCTGGAAGGCATCTTATTAGTTCATTTTGTATTCATTTGATGACTGGAGTACTAAATTACTTAGTACTTTACCATCTATTTTCAAACACAACATAAACTATTTTTGTATTTTTTTATTAATATAAACCCTAAATCTCTACTTTCTTCATCCAAAATTGTTAACTGAGGCAAATTATATGTTGCTCTATATTTACATTTTATATTAGATTATTCTTCCTTATATTTATATCCTATAAAATCTATCTGCATTATATATTAATTATGAACAGTTGATCATACATAATGTCTTTTTTAAGATATATTTTCTATAAATCTAAACTTCATAAAACTTCCTTTAAGTAGCTCTATTTAAATTTTTTAATTGTAATGATTGCAGATAAACCCCTTTCTTCCATTTCCTGTTGCTTCTGGTCTCTTGCTCTCTGTCTTATTTCCCATAAGATAAATAAAAATTTTAGTGCCAGATTCTTTGATCTATTGTTCTTACTCCCCCCTCCCACAGCATTCTAAATATTCCAACTGACCTTTTCTGCCATTCTTATTTCATGTTACCTGGGAAATCTCATCAAGGGTTTAACAGTTTGTGCCCTACTACATATTCTTCATTTCAATTTGATCTTCCTTATTCTCATTCAATTCTATTTTTTTAGTGATAGGACTTCTTCAAGCTATTTATTCTCAAATGCTTTTCTCCAAATAGCAGTTGTAATCCTTGCTTACCTTCATTCAGCAAACAAATAAATAAATACATAAATAAATAAAATGCCCTAAGCTTCTTGAAAGCCAATTAGTATACCAGTTTAAGAACAAGAAAATTGATGTACTGATAAATAAAGGAGGAATTTAAGGTCATGTTTCTCACAAGCAGAGTATAGTCGTGAGTTCTTGGAACCCTCCTGAATTTTATTCTGAGCAGGCTAAACATATCACTTTTTTTAAATTAAGTTTTTCTCAGTTCCCTAATATTTGTTTACATTTGTCCATGTCTATACTTGTTCAGTTTTTAGGTCTCGAGACCCCGCTGCTCAGAGAGAGGCTCTGGGACCAAGAATATCAGCTTCACTAGGGGGCTTGTTAAGAAGGCAAAATTTCAGGCCCTTCCCAGAGCCATGGAATCAGAATTTGCAGTTTATCAGGATCCCCAGTAATTTGTATGTGCAGTTTGGTTTGCAAGCACTGCTCTGGCAGGCTGAAAGACGCTTCTACTCGCTTCATGTAAGTTGCAGGTGACATAATTAATCAAACAAAATGATCAAATTTCTTAATGAGAAGGAGAAAATGCCAACTCTATATTCAGTGGCAAAACAGGTTATTCTGTTCCAGTTGAAAATAGAGATGGCAGAGATAGAGACCAAGATTTTTAATTTAAGAAGGGCTTCTGATGCAGTTTTATTTGCTGAATGAAACTGCTTAAACAATTGGATGCAGGTTTCTTCTTTCTCCTTGAGGCGAAGGGAAGAAACAATAGGCTTACAGAACTCAAGGAGCTGGAAACCGGCTGGTAAAAACATGCGAACACAGCTTCCTCCATTTCACCATTTTGTTGCCTTGAAAACATTGTACACAGCCATTAGCATTCAAAAGGCCAATTCTCCTCATCCTAAAAAAGGAACAGACACACTATAAGTCCACATCGGAAGTACACTATTTACAATTCTCTTCGTCATTAAAATCTGATTACCAATATTTACAAATTTTCACTTATCATCCATCAGTAGCCTCTCTTCTGATCAGCACTATTTTTTTCTATTAACTTTAGAAAATATTATAAAAGATAAACTTTGTGATCCTAAGATCTTATATTTTCAAATTAAAGATACTATTCTCTTGCATCACAAAAAGTGTTTATGATGGTTTAGGTTATATTTAAATGTTCTTGGATGAAGTGCAGTGTGCTTAGTGAATGAAGCCAATTATTATACAAACCATGTGTTTTCCCATACCAACTTAAATGAAATGGAAAAAGATGGCAGTTGTATCTTGTATTCCTGTTTAAGTATTGCACAAATTCGGAACATACACATTTTATTCTATTTACAAGGGCCAGGGCTTCCCTTTCTGCTTAGAAATAAAATAATTGACAAGTAAATGAATCGTGTATGTGCAATAACAAAAGAATAGATAGATCTAGAAACCCAAATTGCCTGAATAGCTAGCTGAGTACTTTAGGCAATCGGCATATTTATTTCAACAATTTTCTGTTCAACTTCGGTGATAAATAAGCAGAGTAGACAGGGCATAATGAATACTTGATGAGTCAGCTTGTCACTACACAGTAACAATATGCTATATTTCAGAATTAAAAAGTGATTGTTCTTGGGGCCTTGGGGCTGTTTGGGGAAATAAGTAGCGTACGGAGAGAACCACGTGCCCCTAGAATTCAGCCTTCCACCTGTGTGGACATTATCTAAATGGGAAGGGTTCCCTTTGCTTTTGAGGCACTTGCGCTTGTGCGGAGATCGACCCCTGTCACCGTGGGCTTGACGGGCTCCACTCTTCTGCACCGCTCCACAGCGCAGAATAAAGAGCTGTACTTGGGTCTGGTTTTTCCTAATCTGACCCATTCTGATGACTGCAACTCTAATATTATTTATTATACCTTATGTGTTTTTTCAATTTTACAGTGAACGTACATAACACATATCCCAAAAAGTAGAATAGAGGGTGGAAAAATGCCCAAGGACTGTGTTTAACTTTGTCCTTTTCACAAATCGAACACCATAACATAGAAAAAAAAAGAAGATTTAAGAATGTGTACATGTTCAGTAACCTTCAGGGCAATTATAATGGTTATTTTAGAGTTTGCAAGAATCAGTATTGAAGATTCACCAGATCTATGATGATTAATTTTATGTGCCAACTTGACTGAACCACAGAGTGCTCAAATATTTGGTGAAACTCTGCTCTGGGTGTTTTTGTTAAGGTGATTTCAGGTGAGATTGATCTTTCAATTAGCAGACTGCATGAAGCAGATTGCTCTCCCTAATGTGGATGGGCCTCACCCAATCAGTTGAAGGCCCAAAAGGAATAAAAAGCTGACCCTCCCCTGAGTAAGAGAGGATGCTTCCTGCATAACTGCTTTTGAACTGGGCCATCAGCTTCTTTCTGACTTCAGACTTGAACTGAAACATCACTTCTTCCCAGTTCGCGAGCCTTCAAGGCCTTAAAACTAAAACAATACCTGGCGCTCCGGTGTCTCTAGCTTGTGGGCTCACCCTGCAGATCTTGGGCTCTGCCAGCCTCCTTACTCCATAATCGCATGAGCCAATACCCTATTGGTTTTGTTTCTCTGAAAAACCTTGACCAAGACAAGGCCCTCACATAATTTCAGAATTTTGACTGGGAAATATATTTCTTATGTGTTCCTTAATCTCCCTGTAGTTTCTCTGTGTGTGGTGTTCTGGCTTCTGTGTGTAGTTCTTTTCATTGGATCAGAGGTGAGCAGAGATGTATTTTCATGACCTTTTAGCTTTTTCATACATACTCAATTTCTGGCCCAGGCTATGATTTCCTTTCGCTGGCCTCTGCAAGGTTTGGGGACAAGTAATAAACTAACTCTTGGTGGCTATTTATAGATGAATTTATCTTCAATCAGTCCAATTTTTAGAAAAGACACTAGTGAAATGTTGGCAGATTATACCATCAAAATCATTAAATGGATCACAGAGCTAGAGAACAGAGTAGGTCCTCTTCCAGTTTCAGATGGTTATAAAGAATACTATATCCACAAGAAATATAATTGAGGCAGAATCTCTTGCTGTTTATCCAACAGCTATTTCCCATTCTTCCTTGGAAACAGGCTTCTTGTTAAGATCTTGGACTCAATAGATGAATCATGAAAAAGTCTGAGTCAGTAATATACCTTCATTTCCCCTTTGCTTGGGATTGCTTGAGAGGCAGGTCTCTGACCTATTTCTGACTGAGATAAGAGGAAGTATGTTGAAAACTCCTGGGAGAGATTTCACCCTTAATAAAGAAAAAAGAAGACTTTTTGCTCCTTTCTCTCTCTACCTTCTTTCTTTGGAAACTTTCAAATAAACATGGGTTACCTAGAGCTGAAGCAGCTATTTATTTACCACTGGGAAGTGAAACTGGTGAGCCTGATGATAAAATTCAGTCTCGTGAGGAAGGCAGAATTAAAGAGTGGGGAAAAAAAGAACTAGATTTGTAAGATATCACTGAACCACCAAACCAACCCTGGAACCAACTACTTTAAGACTTCTTGTTAAGTCAAAACCCAATGCTGTTATGCTAGTAAGGTTTTGTGTTGCTTTTGACCAAGCACAAACTGGGATAATCTGACCTAGGTAATTATGCATTACAATGTATAAATTTCTCTTTATTTTTCAATAACTCATTCCTGTTATGTTAACTTCATACTGAATAACCTATGTTTTCTTGCCTTACAACTGCATGATGTTCATTTCCATGATGAATTTCTCTATTGACATTCCCATTGATCTAATACCCAATGGTTGCCTTTTTTTGCATCATGTAATCTTCTAATCTACTTTATTATAAATATAAATAAAGTATTTTCTGTAACACTAGTCATCTAGGTCACCCCTCCGTTGTTCACAGAATTTGGAGGAAATGCTGTTTTTTCTGTAAAATGACCTTTATTTTAAAGAAACGGCTCTTGGTTTGATCCTGGGCCATTGTAGAGAATGAAGTCTCCTCCATGGAACGAACATGACGACGTTTAACACTGATGATGAAATCAGTGGTACTCAGTTCACTAGCCTACACCATTGGCAGGTAGAAATAATACGTACATGGACTTGCACCAGAACAGATCCTGAAGACACAGTAAGCTGCATGGGCTCGCTCTATACGGTGGCTCCTCCTTGTCCCTCACCTATGTCCTCACGGTGAGCTCCCTAGGGCCAGCTGATCAACGAGGGAAGAACGGAGTCTGACTCATAGATGTCATTGCACATATATCAGCCCGGGCCTAAGGCTGATTGCTTAGGCATTACAACCCACTTGAGTGCAATCTTAAAGAGCTTCAGGCTGTGTATTTGGTTACACACTATTCCCCGCAAGGAGAGCTATTGTTGATTTATGTTGACTAATGATTTGGCTAGATGATTAGGGGCTTAGAAAGAACAAGATTGGAGGATTGGTAACAGGGAAGAAATATGTGGATGAAGTCCTGAGAATGATTCAGAGTATAAGAACATTCGTGCTTAATGCGAATGTTCACCAAGCCACTGTCAAGATGATTCTCAATCAGACATGCAGGTGTGAGACAACCTAACGACCAGGTGACCTTGGTGGCAGCAGGGGAGAATATGCGTAGGCTCAGCCTCATGCCCCGTCCCTCCCCAAGGCCAGTTCACCTGCCAGGACTATTAGCTGCCAAGCGCGCAAACTACAGGGACCAAGACTGCATCCCCAATCATATATTTTGGGTGAGAAAGCCACTCGCCCTTCAGCAGGCGTGTTGATAATACCTGGAATTCTCTCTCACAGCGGCAACAGGGAGTTTCCTAACTGAATAGATACTTATTCAGGACCTGCCTTGTCTTTATCTGCACATCTTCATTCTCTGAGTGCGCCTCTCCGTGGGATTACTAGGTGCCACGTCTGCTGCCATGGTATGTCCAATTCTATATTGTGTGTGTGCAGGGGACTCACTGTTTAAGAAAAGAGTAAATACATTGGACTTGCCTTCTTATCATTTACTCTATCACCCCAAAATAGCCGCTATTACAGAATGGTGACGATTCTATGAAAGGCTCAACTCAGTGCCAGCTTAGAGACATTGGCTTGCAAGTTTGGGCTGATGCTACAGGGTATGATGTGTGTGCTAAACCAGCAGCCAAGGAGGAGCTTCTGTGGCATCCCCACAGAGCAAAAATGTCACCATTACAACCACTGACTCTTCAAATTTTTGTCTCTTACCTCTGAGGTCCTAGGCCTTGCTGAATTAGTCGCCAAGGGGAGACTCACAGCCGTACCCCACTGAGGGAGGCCTTTGGGGGCTTCTCGTAGCTTTGGAGAAGCAGTAATTTAAGAGACGGGTGCATCATTGGCTGGGGGAATAAACCTTGACTCTGGAGGGGAATTTAAGTTGCAACTTCTGAGAAAAAAACGGGAGGAACTCAGGGGATTTCCGTGGAGGGCTACGAACTCTGCCAAGTCCTGTGGTGAAAGTTAATGAAGCCTACTTGAAAAAGCTTGGACGCAACCAAGGTCTCTTGCAATAGAGGGATGGATAAATAAAAGGTGGCACAGCCACACAATGGGATGTTAGGTGGCGATTAAAAAAAAAAAAGGAGCTATGACGCCACAAAAGACGTGGAGGAAACAAATGTATTTTGCTTAGGGAAAGAGCCAGTCTGAAAAGGCTGCCTCTTGTGGTACCCTGACTCTGTGACGTCCTGGAAATGGCGGAGACAGGGAGGCCTCAGGGGCTGCCAGGACTCGAAGGGAGAGGGACGAATCAGCGAGGTCCGAGGGCTTTTCAGGGCGCTGCTCCGAACGACTCTGTGATGGCAGACACAGGACAGTGGGCTTTTGGCAAAGTCCATAGAGCTGCCCAGCACAAAGAGGGGAGCCCCACATAAACGACGGACACTGGCTGACCACGCTGTGTCAGCGTGGGGTCCTCAGCTGGAGCGGGCACCGCGCCACGGCAAGGTGCTTGAAACAAAGCAACGGGGGTGGGGCTGGAGGACAAGGGCAAGTGTGGGGACGCGGTACTTCCTACACAGTTGTTCTGTAAACCTCAAACTGCTCTAAAAAATAAAGTCTACTCATTCTTTAAAATAATTTGAGAATGACCATAGAATGGCTTATGTAAGTAGATTATGAAGGACACTTCCATCAGAAATGAAGATCTGATCACTTTACCCTATAAAACCCTGACCAGAGGAGATGTGGGCTGAGGGCATCTGGTCCCAGTCAAGGCCTGGTGACCACGCAGAGAAACCAGGGCCTCGCTTCCACCCACATTGTCTTTCTTGCACTGTCTGATGCAGGTGCAGCATAAATAACGCCCCTCTTTTATTACATAAGAATCTTTTATTACAAAATCATAGGCATGTAATTCTGTAACATAACAATATCACACTCAAGCACACCCTATGACATTTTAGGTGAAATGCTCAAATTGCCGTCCGTCTCATACAAGACACTCACATACCCTACCAAACCACACTCAAGGGCATTACTTCTGCCGGACTTAGATACTTATTGAACATATAACATCTTAACTGTTTTTCCTGCTTCTTTCCTCTCCATTGCTCCCTCTTTTTCACATAGGGTATACTGGGGTCAGTGAACTTAATTTTGAAGCCACACATGACAAAATTTCACGATAATATAGTGAGGGACTCAGAAAAGAAATGGACATTACCCCGAATTCTCAGACTCAGAGTGGATGCTGTTGACCGAAGAGATTATTAGAAGTTTCCGTTCTTGAAGAGAGCATAGGTAAGAGTTCACTCATTGGAGAAATGTTAGTCGCATTCTGTTAGGAGGAAGCATGAAGCTTTTGTGTTCAATGGAAAAAAATAAAAGTTTAGGCTGGCTCTGAGCCAATCAAAGCATGGGTATTTGTTGTGCTGTGAAATATATTCCTGTGTTTGAGGAAATCCCCAGGCCTGTCAGTGTGATGGGAGCCAAGATACCACCACCTCTTGCTGGGGAAGCTGAAATGCCAGGTGCTTGCTGTGTCAGCCTCCTTTGCAGCTAGGGTCCAAGCGGGTGAGCGTGGCTCTGCCAAGCCTTTTGCCTGTGCTGAATTCTGATAAGTTTTCTCCGTCTCTCGAGGAGTCAGGGCCACAGCTACTGCAGTGGCGGCTGGGAGGTGCACAGCGCGTGGGGAGGGTGGCATAGCAGCTGGCCTCCAACCCGGCAACAGGTGCCGGGCTGTGGGCCGCCCGCCGGAGGTTGGTGGTTTCCTCTCTGATCTGTTCTACGGCTTTCTTTGGGGCACGCTTTCTTGTAGGGAGGCGTGAGTCTAGCTTTCCAACCTTTCCCACAATTCCACAAGCCCCCGCCCCCATATTTCTGCGGTAAAGTTTACTGTAGAAGTCAGACCTATTGGGTTTCTGGGTTTATATTTTTTTTAAATCAAAAATAAAATCAAAGACATGTGAATGTCACTTGCTCAGCAAACATTCGTCTTTTTAAGTTAAGATGTAATCTATGTCACATCCGGTAGAATGGTAGAATGAATAAAACTCAACAAGTGCACTTGAGGTAGAGATCTAAGATATCTTGAGTCTGGATGTTCTTAAAAATGTAACTACATACACCTCATATTTTTGGCTCAGTGGAAAACATTTTAGGTAAAACAGCAACGACAACAACAAAAACCAGTGATAAACTAACAGCCTAAATGGTCTGGGGTGTGTGGCTCCAAATGTCCTGACTAAATATGTTGATTCTATTCTTGTGGGGAAAGTGGAACATAAAACTATACCTCAAATCCAGAACAGTATTTTTTAATTCCAGAAAATAGGGTTGTTGGGGCTTTTTTTACAGGTTTTCAGTAGATATTACATTAAAAAAAGGAATATATTCTTAATAAGTATAAAAATTGTGGGAATGATCATAATTAGACCTTTGTACTTCCTGAAATGTTTAATATTTTTCTGTGCTCTGCAAATCTCTAAAAGTATAAAATATAAACTTCAGCATTTTCCAAATGCATTTAAACTTGGATTGTTTCTCTGAGAAGGTAGCACAAAAGCATTCTCCTAAAGTTTTTAGCAAATACGAGTATAGCACTAACATGTTCAGGTAATTTTAGCTGCAAGTTGCAAAAGGCCTAACTCTCACTGGCGCATGCAGTAAAGAGAATTCAGACAACAGTGAAGACGCCGGGTCATTTAACGCTGAGGTTCAGCCGTGACCCAACGCAAATGCTTCCCGTCCTTCCCGCATCTCCACTCTCCCTCATTAGGCCTCACTTTTATCCCGTGGCTCGAAATCCCATGTCATCACAAGACAGCTGTCCCAGACGCCCCGTGCTTCTTCTGGCTCTTCCGGAGAGGCGACTTGGCTCTCGGTCAGGGAGCGGAAAAGCTGCGCTCGCCCCTTATTTAATCAGCAGAAGGCGTGTGCTCCGTCCCACACCCATCGCCGTAACCAGGACCTGGGCACGCGGTCCTGCCGCTCACACGCTGTAGCGTCCGAGGAGGGCGTTGTCTAGCTAGCAGTGTGTGCAGACGGGGGGGGGGGGGGGGGGGGGGGCGGGGCCCCTGCCGCATTGCCGTCACCGTCAGCTGGGCCACTGATGCTGCTAGAACGGAAATCGGGGAGCAGAGCCTGGAGACCCACTTTTGTTGACCTGACAAAACAAGATTTCTTCCAGCCAGATGGTTTTGAAGCTCCCATGAGCCCATACGTCCCTGTGAGCAACTTTCAGACCCATAGGTTTAGGATATTCCATTTGTTTGTGTATTTATGTGTGCATTGTACATTACATATGATATATACGAGTCTATTTTAGGTGTAACTATTTTAACATGTGCCCACACATGTGTGCATGGGTGTACACATGTGTGCATGCCCAGGCATATATACACATGCCCACAGATACTACATACATATACATATATACACATACACACAAACACACACACACCCCCGTATACTTTGGAGGCGTTCATGCTGAACTGTTTCCCTTAAAGACTGAAGAAGACAGATGGGCACGGGAGATGAAAAGAAAACCTTTTTATTTTATTTACATTTGCAGCGTGTCCCTCTAAATATTTTACATTATGGAGCTGTTATGTTCTCATCATTTAAACACTACTTTAAAACAAGGAGATGACTTCCCTTTAATAAATTCGGCTCTCGACCCAAAGATATGAGAGTATATTCCAGGTGTGATTTGTTTCCCAGGCTCCTGTGCAGAGATTTGGAAGGGCCCTCCATTTCTGGATGGACCCAGTGCACGGGATCATGCGCAGGACAGTGGCCCACATTGTCACCCGGACACTCACAGGGAGATGCAGGCTGGTCCAGAGCGATGGCACCTCCAGTGTCCGCATCAGCTTCCTCTTCTTTCCTCGGCATCTGACACAGTTCATGTTACCGTTGTTTAGCTCCTGAGCGAATGTGCTTGTACCTGCGATGGGTCTTGTGTGAACCTGTAAATAATTAAAGGGGCATTAGCTCCCTGGAGGGCCAACACGATTCCCAGACATAGGTCCCCAGGATATCTAGGGACCTAATCATGCAATTTCCCCGAAAAGCCTCACTTGAGGAAGGAGGCACATCACTCAGCGATGAGTATTATAATTACTCGCAGCAGTTTGTCTGCTGCTATGTAACATTCAATTTACAGAATCAAAGGTAGTGCAATTCAAAAGAAAAATTGCTGGTTTGGAGCAGCGAATGGCCACATCAACTGCTGGAGTGTCTTCGGGCGAAAGCCTCTGTGTTAGGGTTTTTGCAAGGTTTACATTTTTAATTAATATGCTGTTCAGCTTTCAGTGAGTTTCTCTCTAGGACAAAACAAATCAGAAATTGATTTTTGATTATAAGCCAAAAAGCCAACAGCCAAGGAGCTGAGAAGAATTTTGAAGACAGAGGTCTATCAGAACTAACCATTCTAAGAGGATAAGGACTAATTGGACAAAAAGAACCAGATATAGTGCAGACACCCTATGAAAGGCACCAAGAAAAAACAATTTTTTAAAGAGGAAGTGTTTGATGTGCCAAAAAGAAGAGTGAGCAATTTGAGGTCTGGGACTGCTAAGCCCAGGGCAGGAGAAGAACCAAATAAAATACCAAAGAATTGCTTAAAGTCTAGAATAGGAAGCTTTAAGTGTTCTCAAAAATAATTGCGATGCTAAAGGCATAGTTTAGTTAAAGTTGTAACATATGAGGCTCCTATAGTCTAGTCTCAACACAACAATTTCTCGCCTTTTCGACTTGTATTATACGGATGTTTAACTTACATCCCAAGTACTTAAAGTGTGCTTTCATTGTTTATTTATTTTATTATAAAAATAATAAACTCCATGGTATTAGATTTAAATAACCCATTGGGTTTAAAATGGGAAATAAATCTCTTCCTTTTCCCTACCTATAGTTTTATTACCATAGGTAGGTGCTGTAAATAATTGCAGTGTACCATGCTAGTATGTGTACTGTTTATTCACAAACCTTGATTTTATCATTTAATAGTGTATCTTAGAACTCTTTTGTAACAGTACATATCTCTACCTCATGCTTTTAGTTACTGCTCAGAGCACTGTACGGCAGGCGTACCATTGTTTATCGACCAGCCTCCTCTTAATGGTCATCCAGACTGTATCCAATGTGCCCTTGCAAACAATACTGCGGTGAACACCCTAGCCCACATGTTATTACAAAGATATCATCGGGCTTGCTCTGTCACAGAGAGCATACACGGCTAATTTTGATAGATTCCACTGAACTGTACACAAAAAAATTTAACCACCGTGCACGCTCTCTCAGAGAACAGCCCTGTTTGCGCATAGCCCCTCTTCCCAAGCTACCAGCAACGCTAGATTTTATCGAATATAAGTTTAGCCATTTTATTAGCTGAAAAATGGCAGTCCGTTGCTATTTGGATTCGAATGCCTTGAACTGCCAATGAGATGGAGTAACTTTTCACATATTCGTTGTGCATTCATTTCTCTTTCTTGGTCATTCCTCTTCTTCTGGGTAGTATGTATCCATATCATCTACCTTTTTGTACACTGGGTTCTTCATTGGTTTTTGGATAATTTGTAAGTTTTAAAAATGACCTCTTTTTAAAATATCTGCTGCATATGAGTCTAAGGATTTTCTCAATTTGTTTATCTTTTCACAATGATTGAGGAGTTTCTTGCTATTTAGAAAGATTTTCAAAAATATTTTATGTAAACAAATGTTTATTCTTTGCCTTTACTATTTCTAGGTTTGGGATTTTCCAGGTCGCCCCATAGATACCTATGGGAAATTTTCTACGGAGACAAACTGCTTTTTCTCCCATTTGATTACTGAGCAAAGCACTGAGGAAATTTAATCAATGCTTTACTCCTGTTAACTTTCATACCAATCCTATGAGTTAAGGACTAGTTATCATTTCTATTTAAGGACGAGGAAACTGTGGTTTAATGAGCAGAAGCAATTTTGCCAAAGTCATAAAAGAAGGCAGTGCTAAGGCCAGAATTTAAATCCAGGCAACTTGACTGTGAGCCCGAGGAGGCTGCCTCTGCAGACAATTCGTTCTTGTTGAGATTTATGTTACAATGTCTGCAACTTTTTACAACACACATATTTTCATGTCTCTCTCTGAGACATCTGCTGTAAGGGAGGGAATGTATTAATCTCTGCCTTCCCTAGAGCATCGCAGAGGCCTGGAAATTAGAAAGTGATGGAAAATACTTGCTAAAAGATGGGTTTTTCTGTGATAGTTGTAAGCATTCATCTAATTGTGTGTGCTAACCAATTCTACGAGGGAGTTGAAAGAAATAAGAGTTACAGACTTTTCCCTGAGAACTTAGAGTTTACTTGAGAAGGTAAACTCTCTCTCTCTCTCCATGCGCGTGCACACGCACACACACACACGGGGTCCCGCACAAATAACACCCCTTTTTTTATTACAAAACCATAAGCATGTAATTCTGTAATATAACAATGTCACTAGCAAGCACACAATATGACATTTTAGGTGAGACATTACTTAAAACTATAAATTATTACACCCATAGTATTACTCTACCAACCACACGCAAGCAGGCCTTCTGCTGGATTACACACACACACACACACATGCATATACATACACCGACGAAAGACTGAGGCATGTTTACAAAAGAATGTTTACTTAACCCCTAAGAGGCTACATTAATAATGAAGCGAATCATGTTTGTCCATAAACAACGGGCCGACTGGCTGACTGAATGGTTTTACTTTGCCTTGCCAGCTAATTTTTTTCAGGCCTTATGATTTTTTTTTTTTAAAAACATCTCAAAGTGACTTTCTACCAAACCGTGATTAAAGATATTACAGGGAGATATGGAGAGATTTAACTCACAGACGTCCCTGTAAATACGATTGAGGAGACGTGGTCAATGGACGCCTCATACGTTTATGGGGAATTAGTGGAAACTCTTCCAAGCTTGGGCCACGTGTCCTCACCGCACACCCGGGCCTTAGTCCTTGAGACGGAAGGGCCTTGGCGGCGACAAGGTCACTGCGGCCTCGCTGCCCACAGTGCGGGGCCTCTCCCTCCGCCTGGTCTGGGCCCCGGAGCTGCACGTTTGCACCCCACAAGTTCTTCCCTTTTAGTTATTTGATTCCAGACGCCCTCTCTTTCCAAATCCACGACATCCACGCCGGCCGCGCGGGCCGGGGGAGCCGGAGCGGCGGCGGGGCGGCTGCCTGGGGGGCGCGTTTCTTTAGCGGACGTGCCGCGCCTGCCTCGGCGGCGGCGAGCTCCGGGTACGTTCGGCCCGGGGGAGGCCTTCCTGGGCAGCTTCCAGGCTCTGAGAGACGCGTCTGCTAACTTCTCCTTCAGGAAACGCACAAGCCAAAATAAAAATATTCATAAGTTGGATTATTTTGATCATGCTTTCATATGGTTTAGGAGGCAGCCCACGACAGACAAATAACATCCAGGAAAGAAAAAAAAAAAAAACAACTATCATTTCTTAAAAATCGGTGCTGAGAAAGAAAGGTGTGAAGCAGCAAGCAGGGGTCCGCGAGCAAAGCCTCGCGCGGACGCACGGGCGGGAGAGCGCGGCCGAGGACCCCGGCTGGACCCAGGGGGCACCAGAGGGTGCTCTTCTCAAAGCGGCTGAGCTACCGCAGCACTTCCCGGAATGAAAGTAAGAGCGACCTTTTGTAAGAAGCGGGGACAGGTCCAAACAACGGGGCTTGGGAGATGAACGTTGGACAACGCGGATCTGAAGGCGGGAAAGGGAAGGGCTGGGGCTCCGAGACATTTCGGGCGCTGCGGGAAGCCTGGGGGTGTCTCTTCAAGAGAGTGGCATGTGGCTAAGACAAGGAAGGAGGGACTTTCGGAGAGAAACTGGAAACAGAGCGGGTTCCTTCATCATAGGAAGGGGGCAGAGAGAGGGAGCTGCGGGAGGAAGGCGGTGGGGGGCGCGGTGCGGGGGCCGGGGGGCGGTGAGACGGGGAGCGATGGGACCGCAGCGCCAGCGCTTTGATCAGTCGAGGCTGCAGTGAAAGGCGCAGGGCCAGGCGGAGTGGAATTTGCTGGCTGCACTTTTCCCATAAAACAGTAAATTCCAGCAGTCCCTGGGCCCTTTCCCGCAGAGGAAATAGCAGACCAGTGGGTGGAAAGTTAGGCCTTTCCAGAAGGAGAGAGCTAAATGTTGTCTTTAAAAAACTAGTGCAGACAATAAAATAGCTATGAGGGGGTACCATGCCCATTAGTTAAGTACATCTCTATCTGCCTTCTTGTCAATAGCATCATTGTTTTATTTTTCTCTGTCTCCTCCTCACCCAATCCTTTCAAGACTTTTTCATTTTATTTTTTTAAATTATGTTTTATTGATTACGCTATTACAGTTGTCCCACATTTTCCCCATTTGCCCCCCCCCCACCAAGCCACCCCCACTCCCTCAGGCAGTCCCCCCACCATTGGTCGTGTCCACGGGTCATGCATGTAAGGTCTGTGGCTACTCCATTTCCCATACTGTACTTTACATCCCCGTGGCTATTCTGTAACTACCTATTTGTACTTATTAATCCCCTCTCCTCCTCACCCATCCCCCACACCCTCTCCCATCTGCCAACCATGAAAACGCTCTCCATAGACATGATTCTGTCTCTGTTCTTCTTGTTTGCTTAGTTTGTTTTCTAGATTCGATTGTTGATGTATATGTATTTATTACCATTTTATTGTTCATAGGAGATCAGGTTTTGATCTTCTTTTTCTTAAATAAGTCCCTTGAACATTTCATATAGTAATGGTTTGGTGATGAACTCCTTACTTTTTTCTTGTCTGGGAAGCTCTTTATCTACCCTTTAATTCTAAATGATAACTTTG
This sequence comes from Pteronotus mesoamericanus, assembly GCF_021234165.1. Lineage (NCBI taxonomy): Eukaryota > Metazoa > Chordata > Mammalia > Chiroptera > Mormoopidae > Pteronotus > Pteronotus mesoamericanus. Next base: position 1,943,092 of record NW_026555123.1, read on the forward strand.
CTGGGTAGAGCAATCTTGGCTGTAGGTCTCCAGTTTTCATGACTTTGAATGTTTCTTGTCAATCCCTTCTGGCCTGCAAAGTTTCTAGCTTCTTTTCTCTGGCTGCTTTTAAGATTCTCTCTTTATCTTTAAGCTTTGGCATTTTGACTGTGATGTGGCTTGGAGTGGGCCTCTTTGCATCCATCTAGTTTGGGACTCTCTGTGCTTCATGGACTTGCATCTATTTCCTTCAACAAATTAGGGAAGTTTTCTTTCATTATTTTTTCAAATAGATTTCCAGTTTCTCACTCTTTCTCTTCTTCTTCTGACACACCTATGATGTGAATGTTCAACTTTTGAAGTTGACCCATAGGCTTCTTACACTATCCTCATTTCTTTGGATTTTCTTTTCTTCTTGTTCTGATTGTTTGTTTTTTGCTACTTTAGGTTCTAAGTCATTGATTTGATTCTCAGCTTCAACCTCTCTACTGTTGTTTCCCTGTAAATTGTTCTTTGTTTCAATTAGTGTGTCTTTTGTTACTGACTGGATCTTTTTTATGCTATTGAGGTCCTCACTAAGTTCCTTGAGCATCCTTATAACCAGGTTTTGAACTCTGCATCTGATAGATTGCATAACTCTATTTTGTTTAGTTTTTTTGTTTTCTTTTTTTTGGGGGTGGTGGGGGGTGGCTTGATCTCCTCTTTTATTTGGGCCCTGTTTCTTTGTCTGCTCATTTTGGTAGCCCCCCTGTGTTGGTTTCTATATTTTAGGTAGAGCTGCTGTGACTCCATGTCTTGGTAGCACGGCCTAATATATTTAGGTGTCCTGTAGGGTCCAGTGACACAGCCTCCCCTACCCCCCACACTAGGTACTCGAGGTGCACCTTTCATGTGGGCTGAGTATACCCTCCTTTTGTAGTTGAGCCTTGATTGCTGTTGGCTGGTCAATGGCAAGAATTTACCCAGACCAGTCAGCTGCAAGGACTGGCTGTGACCACTGACCATCAACCTCCACCCTCCATGGAGAATCAGCTGTGCGGAGGCAGGGTGGTGGTGCTCCAACGAGGTCTGTAGCTGTCCACTGGGTGCACAGGCTCTGGTATTTCCCAAGTGGTGCAGGCCCAGGTCAGCCCCCACCTGTGTTCTTCCTGGGGCCACCCTGTCTGAGCTATAAAGCAATCTGAGATGGCTGCTACTTGTGCTGGGCTTAGAGATTCCCAGGAGAAGCCAAGCAGTGACTCTAGGCTGGCTGCTGCTAGTGCCGGGCCTGGGGCCACTTAGCAAGTATGGTGGTTGGGGCCTGGGGGCTCACTGAGGCCAGCTGCTGCTTCTTTGATAGGATTTAGGAAGTTGTGAAGCAGGAGCCAAGACTAGCAATTCATGTCTTGCATGGGCCCCTAAGTTGGGTGGGAGGGAGTCTCAGGAAATCTACAGGGTGGGACAAATAGTGTTAGCCAGGTTGATGGAGTCTCAAATATGGCATCCACCTGCTCTGTGGCTCTGCGGGAGGAGGGTTCAGAAAAGAGATAATAGCCTCTGACTGCCTTTGTATCTGGGAGAAAGCTGTCCCCCAGCTCCTGCCTCGATGCCAGACACTGCAGTTCCTCCCTGTGTGCCACTGGTGCATCTCAAGCTGCTACCCCAGTGCTGGTGCTCAGAAAGAGTGAGTCTGAGTAGATGAGTCCATCTGTGGGTTCTTTTAGGGGAACTGCTTGGGGCTCCAGAAGTTTCTTCTGCCAACCGAATCCACACTGGTTTTTACAGCCGGAAGCTGTGGGGACTTACCTTCCTGGCACTGGAACCCTAGGCTGGGGGCGTGGTATGAGTCTGGGACTCCCAAGATATACCTCCCAAATTTTTGTCCATTACATGTGGATGTGGAACCAGCCGGTTCCTCATCTCCACCCCTTCTACAAGTCTGGATGGGTGTGGCTTCTTAATTTCAAAGTTGTCAGACTTCCATTCAACTTGATTTCTGGCAGTTCTGAGTGATGGTTGTTTTACAGTTTAGTTGCAATCTTGACGTGGCTGTGTGAGGAGGCGAGCTGCATTTACCGCTGCTGCCATCTTAAAGCTCTCGAGAACTTATAAGGATGGGAAAATATAAACTAAAAAAAAAATGTCTATCTGGCTTTGGTTCTAAAGTTCTAAGCCTTTGGGATATAGAGAGGGTTCAAGGCTGTAGAAGATATTTTGAAGCTGAGCGAACCTCCCCCTACTTTCTTATTTAAACAAAAATAATCCAAAATACTTGTGTTCAAACGGAAAAGAGAGAAGGGAAGATAATGAAGGAGGAAAGAAGCGGAAGACCTGGAGAGAGAGCTCCAGCTCAGACATCACCCTGGCAGGAGCGACGAGGGCTGCAGTGAGGTCGTGTAGCTGGGGGACCGCAATGTGACCCTGGGAGAGCTAATGCGGCCACCGCTTGCACAAGCAGACCGTTGTGCAACCACGCGGGTGGAGCTGCTGAACTTCCCGTCTGTGACCCACGCAGCGCCCTCTCCACGGTGTTGTGCCTGCGATCATTAGTGACCCCTGCCAGTGCCCACGGGGGTAGGTAAGGACATCCCTAATGTGCCACCAGATGAAAGGGCGTGTGGGAGGTGTCTAGGGAAGAGCAATTCCCTGCTCCCGAGCCCGGGAGAGACATCGCCATGCCACAGAGCCTTGTGCCAGCACCATGTTTATGAGCAGTATTGCGATGCAGCCTGGAAATAGGGTTTTACTGAAGAAGGTCATTAAAAAAATTGTTTGGAGTTAAGAAAGACAGAGTAAAAGTGAGACAAATGCCTTACTGGAGTGTAGCAATGCTAGCTTTTCCTTTATTTATTGTTGTTCTGAAATTCCCACAGGGAAACAGGTGAAACAAAATCTATAATTTGAAAATCAGACTGAGGTTGTTCCATAGTTATGCCAATAATCCACATTATTATTGACAATTTAAAATAAGGAAAATAATTAAAATATCCGTAGGACCGCCATTTGGAGATAAATACTCCTAACACTCCATTCTAGCATGGTTTCCAGGCACACTGTGAGACATCACCGTTCAGATTTAAAGAATTTGATGAATTTGGCCTCAGAACGTCCATTCAGCTTAGAAGGCACGGGCTGACCTCGACAGGCTGGGAGCCTCCCTGAAGGCGTGAACACGCCAGTGCAAGCAGACAGTTGGTGGTGGCTGGATTAGGTTTCCTAGAAACTCACAGTCTTCGAGTTTATACCAGCAATGGTCTGGTGGGGTGGGCACATCGTTTTTATTGCTATCTCTTGTCTCTACTGTTTGTATCAGGCAACAATGACCACAATCGTACTAAGTAGCAAATTCACTCCACACTCCGTGACTTAACGCGAGGATCATTTATTCTTGTTCTTGTGTCTGTGCCTGATCTAAGCTGCACTGACTGGCCTTGGCGCCGAGTGGCAAGTTGAGTCAACATCTGTCCTACATGCCTCTCATCCACCTGGAACCAGCTGGTCACCGAGGTTATGTTCTCCTCATAGGGATGCTCGAAGTGCATGAGACCAAGTCCAGCCACACCAGCACACGCCAAGCTTCTGCTCGTTCATACCTGTGAACAACTGATTGGCCAAAAAAAGTCAACGGACAAGTCCAAAGGCTGGGGTAGCCAGGTGCACTCTGCTTGGCAGGAGGCCAAAGCCACACCCCCAGCGGGGGTGAGAAGTAGATTTCTCCCCTGAGGGCTGGAGGGCAGGGGGCTTTTTCAATACAAACGCTAAGTATCATGAGTTCGCTTTGTTCATTCTTTTTTTTTTCCTTACTTTTTAAAATATTTAAATCTTTTTTTAAATTTTTCAATTATAGTTGACATATTAGTTTCAGGTGTGATTAGACATTATGTAACTTACTAAGTAATCATCCTGCTAAATCTCGTACTCATGCGACACCATGCATAGTTATTAGAATATTAATGACAATATTCCCTATGCTGTACTTTACATCCCTGTGACTTTTCTGCAATTACCAATTTATACTTCTTAACCCCTTCGCCTTTTTCACCTCACCCTCAACCTCCTTTCCATCTAGCAACCATCAAATGTTCTCTATATCTATGAGCCTGTTTCTGTTCTGCTTATTTGTTTATTTTGTTTTTTAGATTCTATCATTGTTAGATATGTATTTACTGCCACCAAACCAGTATTACATGATATTTTAAAGGATCTTCTTTAAGAATAAAAGAAAGATTAAAAATGTGAACAATAACATGGCAATAAATGCTTCGTTAATTCTTGAAGTAATCGTATATTGTTAATGTCCATGGCACTTATATTTTGATTTACTAAAATTTGCCTTATGACAACTTTTTTTTTGGACAACTCACCTTTAAAAGATGGGAGAAGAATAATACATTTTTATTGAATTTATGCTCCCTAATTCAATGGTTACGGAACTAAATTGTTCCGTAACCATTTCTCCATGGCAGTAACAAGTGATAGTGATACTAATTCTAATTTCTGGTTCAATGATAAATTTTACTTGTGAACTATTCTAAAGTTTCCAGGGGTAGAGCAGTAACTTTCAACATGAAGGGTCCCCTGCCCAGGGCCGTAGAAAGGCCAAAAGCCCCCAGAGAAGAGAAGGTCAGGTTCAGGGAACGCAGTCTGCGGGCTGCCTTTAGGGCTCAGAAGCCAGGGCGGAAGGAGGACGGCCCTTGGGCTGCTGTGAGAGCCAGTGAATAGCTGGCAAGAGCCCGCCCACTGATAACAGTTCATGTTTCATAAGAGCGAAATCCTAGATGGACAACAACATGACTTTGAAAACTGGCTCTGCTGCAGTTCCTCATTTCATCCAACTTGCATGTGATGCTGCTGCTTTTGCTGTTTTATGTGCCCATCTCAGCAGCTCTGAAAGGAACACCGCTTCCTTCCTTCTTCCCTTCCTTCCCCTTCTCCTTTCCTCCCTCCCTTCCTTCCTTCTTCCCTCCCTCCCTCCCTCCCTCCCTCCCTCCCTTCCTTCCTTCCTTCCTTCCTCCCTTCCTCTCTCCTTGTTTCTCCCACCTCCTCCTCCTCCCTCCTCCTCCTCCTGCATCTCTCTCTTAAATAAACTTTTCCCTCTCTCTATATTCGTAGATTCAGAAGGAAAGTGAAAAAACCCATTTAGTTCATACCTCTGCTATTAGACAGGACCACACCTTAAATAGCCTAGACAGAAAAGAAAATACATGGTTGGAGTTGGTGACCTTTTTGTTGGAAGCCTGCTGACGCCCGCATCTCGGTGGCCGGTGTGCCAGGCGGCAGGAGGAAGCGGCCCCGCCTTGCGGGCATCTGTGGGCCATGGCAGCGGTTCAGCGCGGCGCCGCCCCTGCGGCCACAACTGGAATCAGCGCGGGCTGGGACAGGCGTAGCTCTAGGCCGAGCTGTTGGCTCAGGCCGATTGGCTGGGACAGGCAATACCTTTCCTAGAACCGCAAGCATTTTGTAGAGGGTGACTATTTTCCTCACCTTCTGCCAAACTTGTCGCGCAGACTTGTTGAAGGACTTCCCAGCTGCTAAAGAGCAAGCCTGCGCTTTCCCTTCGGACTCTGGCCATGGCTGAGCAACCCAGAGGTCTGTGCCCAGCCCATCACTTCCTCCACGACGCGGTGTTTGCGCGCCTCTCTAGCTTCATCGGGAGCAGCATTCCTGCCCTCCTCCCGTGTTCCTGCCGCGGCTGGCGGGGTAAGTGTTGAATAGTCAGCTCTCTGGTTAAAAACAAAACAGTTGAAGACCTGCTTCGTATGATTCCGATGTCTCTGGTAAATACAGTGCTCCCACTATAGCTGATTTCAAGCGGCCCGTGTGAAGTCCCGGACTGCGCGGGCGGAAGAGATGTGCGCCACTGGCCTTGCGAGCTCGTGCCAGCCAGCTCGGCGCGGCCCGGCCAGGCCGCCCGGCCGCCCGCTGCCAGACGTCCGCCTTCGCGTTCTTGACGTTGCCGTTCGGCTCCTTCAACGCTCACCGCCAATACCCTCAAACCGTCACTGCCCGCTCAGTCTCAGGTATATGCTCCATGTCTGTGGATCTGTTTTGCACTCCAGAAGGGTACTCTCCTTCTTTCAAGTGCTTAGCGAGTGTTTTCTGTGTTTCACACACTAGCTGAAGTTAAGCACAGCGGCACTGTCGCTCAGCCTTTTAAGAAAGACAGAAAGGGCTGACTGGGCTGACCGGGGTGGCTTAGTGGGTTGGAGCTTCGCCCCACCACCAAAAGGTTGAGGGTTCAATTCCTGGTCAGGCACACACCCAGGGTGCTGGTTCAGTCCCTCGTCTGGGCACGCACGGGAGGCAGTCGATCGATCTCTCTCTCTCTCTCTCTCCCTTCCTCTGTCTCCAAAAGCAATGGGAAAAATATCCTTGGATGAGGATGACAGGGAGAAAGAAAGAAAGAAAGAATGTGAAGCGCTGTTACAAGGATAAGCCTGGAGGAGGGACACTGCTGGGCCACATGGCCTGTACCTGTAGCTGCTACACTATGAAAAGTGCGAGGCATAAAGTAATCCATTTCTTGGTATCATTCACCCCCTCACAGATCAGTGGACACTCCAATCCAATACAGAAAAATGCAGTGAACTGGTGCTGTAAACGATTTTTTTTATCAGACTAGAGGAGACCAGCAAGAGACATGCCTTCATTCCTTCCCATGAGCTGCCCTGGACAAGGGGCTGGTCGGGACCTGGGCCTCACGTCACAGCGCACCCTCCCCCCGGCACCAGGGGCTGTGTGGAGGGTAGACCCTGGCCCCAGGACAGGCTGCTGGTTATATCATGTTTATCCTGGGGATCACTGCGTAGTTGTTGGGAAAAGGCAGTTACCCTTCCGCCACTGGGTTTATACTAAGCTGGAAGTTAGAAGTTTGGGGTTATCAGAGGGCCATTTCCCCTGCCATTTGAAAGAATGAAAAATGCCAAGCAGAAATGGAAACAGGAGGAGAGAACACTGGGGCTGAGTCCCCAGTTCAGTTCCCCGAGCCCCGCGTTCCTCGAGCTCTTCCTTCGTCCGCGCAGCCTCCAGGCGTCCTTTGCAGGTGTGAGCTGCATCTCGCTGCATCTCGCTGTTGCTGGCCTGAGGAAGGGCCTGCCGTGCAGCCACGTGTTTCCTGGTGTCCACAGCTGCCCCGGGTGTGGCCTCAGGAGCGAGACTGAGTGGACGCTGAGCCTCGTGCCTGCAGGGAGGCCCCTGTTCTGCCGTCCCTCCAGCTCCAGTACATCTGGCGCCCCAGGCAGCACCGCGCACGGGCGCTTCCAAGCCCAAGAGGAAGCCCTTGCACAGAGACTTACAGCTTGTAACAAATGCATCCAGGCGATCTGATAGAGAACTACTGACTTATTGGAGGAATGATTATATATATTTTGTACGTATCAGTCAACTGCATATATTATTGAGGGAGAGAATTTTTTCAAAGTGGCTCCTTAATACTTCATTCTTACTAAGTAATTTCTGCTTTTCCCTTTGCATGCATTTATCTCATTTAATCCTCTTTTTCAACCCTTGAGGGAGAGGAGTCATTATTCTCCCCATTTTTCAGGTAAGAAAACAGATTTGATGTCCTAACAATGTGGTTGTGTGCCTCACCCAGGTTCAGATCTCTGCTACGCTGGGGAGTCAGAACTGGATCCTGTTTTACTCAAAAGCGCCATCCTCACAAGCCTTCTTGAGATGAGCGTTAAAGTTGTTTCACAATTGATATCACAAAGGAAAAAATATACATTGGAAGTTTGTACCCAAATTAAACATATACATGTGTGTATATAAACACACACACATACACACACGTGCGCACACACACACACATATAGAAATTACATGGAACACAATTTACAGACAAAAAAAAATCAACCAATAAACAAAAACCCCAAGTGTTCACTCATCTAGAGCTTTTTGGAAATACCACATGTCTCTCATAGTTAGGCATATTACAGACTCAAATTAATGAGAGAGAAACCTGCTTAACTTAATTTAATCCACTTTTCCCCAAATTGACTTAAATCTGGAATGATTTGGGGGGGAAAATCTCATTATATAATTATATCCCATGGAACACTCTTGGGGAAATTCTTCCCTTTTGTGAATAAAGCATAAAATGTACAAGGTCATAACAAAACCAAATCAATCAATCAATGCGTGGTTACTGAATACCTCCAATATACTCACCATTGTGTCAAGAGCTATTTCGGGCCGGTGGAAACAAAGAATAAGCAACAGGGCAATCTAAATGTCAAGGAATTTAAAACGACAGCAGCAAAAGACAACAATTAAGATTGTAAGTTGATCCGATAATTATCCATTGAACTACTGTGCATTATATTAAAATAGTCTCTGTTGCAAGCTCTGCGCGGGTTACTAAGATGAGTAAAACCAGCTCTTGTCTCCAAGGATCTCGCAGTCTAGAAATGAGGAGTTCAGGGAAGAGGTAGTGTTAGTGAGTTGAAAGCCAGGAAAGATTTTTTGAAGAAGGCAGTATTTGGTCTGAAGAAGTTAGCTTAAATTTTTTTGTTTTCATTATTTCAAATAAATAAAAACTTTACACTTCCATGTGACTAAAAATTATCTGTAATAGAAAAGGGATTGTTGTTCAGAATATATAAAGCTCTCTTATGAATAAATAATAAAAAGCCAGAAAAACCCAACCGGAAAATATACAGAGGATATGGCAGGGAGCAATTACACTCAAGAATATCTGACTACTCAGAAGACTACACAAATTGCCAATAAACACTTGAAAATATGTCCAACCTCACTAATTATCAGGGGAAGAAATAAAAACAAGATGAATATTTTTTATCCAACTGACTAGCAGATGATTTAAAAACTGATGGTATCCGTAGTTAGGAATGTCTCAGTGACTCAGGTACTCTCAAAAACGGTTGGAGTATAAAATGATAAGGTAATTTTGAGAGCGATTTGCTTGTACCTATCAACTTTTTAAATTGCCAGTCCCTGGTGATCCAGTTATTCCACTTGTAACAATCTATCCCAAAGAAACTGCTGAAACTGTGCATAAAGATGTGCATTTGTTGCAAATGGTTTGAATCACAAAACATTTGAAAAACCCATCATGACTGTAAAGGCACAGTTAAAATGTATTGTGGTTTATCCATTCGATAAAATGCTCTGCAAGGTATGAGCTAGGTATCTTTGCATTGACATAGAAAGTTCTGCAAGACAGTGGAGAACTCAAGTTGCAAAACAACATGTACTATTGTGTTTCTTTTTAAGTTAAAATGTATGTGCATCCATCTTTGAACATGTGTACCTTTGTGTGGACAGATGAATGCAAGAATGAAAGGATTCTCTCATAACAAATATTAGCTGCCTTTGGGGTGAGGGGTGGAATTAAGGATCAGGATGGGTGGGACTTTTACTTTGTACTCATGGATGTTTTCATAAGTTTTATCATTTTTGCAGTATTTATGCACTTTTAAAAGTAAAGGACACGAGAGATAATTCAAAACAGAGTAGAACGAATGTGAGTACACACTGAGGATGAGTTTGTTGTCCGGGAAGGTGAGGCATCCTATCTAACAAGCGCTGAGGAGAGACAGGGATTAAATTTTAAAGAGAAACAAATGGGACTAAATGAAAGCGAACCTTGGAACAAGAGCGAGCTGGTCTGGTTTCTCGCTCTCACTTCGGCATTGGTTAAGTTCAGTAAGGCGAGAAAAGGCCATAAAACCGCGAAACGACCTCAGGTTAGGACCAAATTGGGACAAATTTCACATCTAGCCACCAAAATTCTCCTTCATTTTGTCGAGGTCAGTGAAGGCTGACTTTGGGTTGCCCTTGCTTTGATTGCTAGACCTATCAGACGAGGTTAGGATACTGGGCGGGACTGGTTTCTCCCACACCAGAAGACCTCACAGCTTGATTAAGAAAGAACTGCCCCATCCCCGTGCCTGAGGAGCGCCGGGGGCCTGGCAGGCGTTCTGAGTTTTGCACATTTCTTCCCACTACAGACCACTTGCAGGAGAAAGGCACATAGATCCAATAATTGAATTTTACCAGCCGCTGCCTCCCAGCGGCCTCCTGGTTTTCTCCATGAAGTCCCACCCTCACCTGGCTTGAAGGCCCGCGGTGACCACCTCCGTGGAAACCCCGCCACCCACCCTTTCCCTTTTTCACCCTGATTCTGCACACAGGCTGGCCGTGGCAGGGTGCTCCCGCACCCACCGAGGCGGCGGCCACTCCCACCGGCCTTCGCTGCTGGTAGCACCCCACGCATTTGGGAAAGCAGGCGGCTTATTTGCTAACCCTGCTTCCCATCCCCTTTCTGAGTCCCCAGGGAATAGCAGAGGGCAGGCTTTTTCTTCAGAGTTTCCAAGGGCCGGGGTCCATTTGGGAAGGGAAGGTCAGCGCGGGGGAGGGGAACCGAGGCCGTCCCTGGAAGAGGCCACGTTGCAGGCGCCGCTTGAGGCCGCTGGCATCCCTCCCGGGGCTTCCGGCCGCTTCCCCCGCCCACCCCCTGCGTCTGCTGCCACTGGCCCCGCCACTCGCCTCCCCAGGGAGACCTCTGAACACTTACTTTCCTAAAGTCCAGCTCAACTGCTGAAAGGTTTGGGGAGAGAAAAACCGGAGACGAGTTAGTGAACCCCTTCGTGCCTCGGTTTCCTCTTTTGTAAAATGTGAAGTAGGAGATAAGAGCCACCATGCAGGGCTACTGTAAATATGACAAGGGTGAATCTGTGTGGAGCGTTTGGGGCAGCCTCGGACTGTCTAGTGAGCTGCGGATGAGTGCGAGTTACCGCCCACACTTCCACGGCCTGACACAGGCAGTGGGCGCCTTGCAGCGCGAAGTGAGGGGTTGACATTTTTCTCTAGTTACAGTTCTATCTGTTGGCTTGGGATCATTTTTCTCTAAACCGGCGGGCCTTTGTACTAGACTCAACGATCCCTCATACAGTTTACTATGGCACAGGTCTGGAGTTTTCTCATTGTGAATGACGGGATTTAACACACTAACGGCCTACCTAAAACATGGCTACACTCCTGGATGCGTAGGCGTGCATGCGCACATGAGTATTTAAGGCAAGGTTAGAACCCCTTCATCTCAAAGGTGCATGTAGTTTTCAATAGGAGCAAAAATGATCTAAATATTTAAGAGTCTGAGATGAGACAGGGTCAGGGGAATGCTGGCCGTGGACAGGATTTGGAAGAACCAGGCCCGGAGGCCCTAGCACGGCGCCGTGATACCTTGGTACAGCGTTAACTGGAGAGACTTATCTTGCAGAAATGTGTACAAGAGAGAAAGGCTGGGTTTCACTTTTTATCTTATCCTTTAACATTTAAAAATACGAAAATGTATCACACCTTACGGGCAGAGTGGGGTTAGCTGTGTTTAACACAGACAGGGCAGCCTGTGAAGCTTGGGGAAAAAAAAATCAAATATCACACACATCGCAAGGAGGCCAAGTTTATGGAGCTGTTAACCAAAGGGCGATCCGGACAATAGCACGCTCGGTGGCTTTAAAACGACTTCAACTGGATTTGTAGTCAAGGTTCTGCTTTGAGAATGCAGGCTCTGTAGAGAGGCAAGTTTAAGAAAAATGCCCGTGACTTGATAGATTGAAAGCTTTTTGGAGAAGTTAGAGCAAAGGATGGAAGAAGGAAGTCCGCAGGACCCTGCGGGCTCTGTGGGAGGGAAGAAGGTGCTCTGGGCGGCCCAGTAGAAAACCGGGAGGGACTTGAACCTGCCCTGCCCCTCACAGGAAGCGTTTCCTGCACAGCCACTGTCCTGTATTCCAGGCTGCACATCAAATAATGTCATGTTTCCTTCTCTGCGAGATGGAAGAAGTGAAGCCTATCATCTCACATGGCCTTTGTCCCTCTAGAATCTTAAGAATCCGTCAGGAATGACAGTCATTCTTAACTCTGCGACACATCGCCACTGTCAGACTCTGAACTGGGCTGACGAAGGGTCTGAGCTCGTTTGACAATTCTGGGGTACTCGCGCTGATGAGGAAGCTGACTGAAAGTGGGGGACCTACCAAGACGCTGCAAGGCACGGCCATTCATGCATGGAGCCCACGTTTCGGCCTCCGTCCTACATTCCTAGGCATTACACCAGGCCCTGGGAATGCAGAACCGGATGAGACATGGTATGCCCAGAGGAGCCTTCTCAGTGGAGAACAGATAGATCAGTAAGAAAACTACCCCTGGAAGCCATCCCAAGCACATGGCAACACCTGGGCGGGGCAGCTCTGCCAGCCCCAGGCGCCCTTAGGCGGAACAGCAGGTGAGGCTCAGAGTCGCATCTCATTTCTAAGCACAAGAGGACTGTACGAGCTTTCCCTTGACTGACTGGCACAGGGGTGGCCTTTTAAAACAAGCCAAACAGATGTCCCTATTTTAGGGAGCCCCTGAGCCGTGCCGGTTGAATCTGCCAATGTTTTTAAGGACCGAAATGCCCAGGAAGGAAGAACTGGTGAGGCTTTGGATGTGGAGGAAGCCCCTCAACGGGGGCTGCGTTTCCTAAAGGACACCCCCAGGGGGGCGGAACTGCTTTCCATTTCGGCGAGAAAGGCTCGGGCCGTAAGGGCGTCGGAGGATGCGCGTCTGGGGTAATTTCAGAGCTTTTCCCCCTTGCCTCATGTGGCAACAAGGAGCGATTTGTTCGTTTTATTTATTTATTTTTCAATTAAAAAGATTTTTCTTTATTCCTCCCCCCGCCCCCTCCTGGCCACTCCGGTTAGGGTTTTCCATCTGACTCATAATTCCTTCCGAAAGTGAGTAGCATTCAGAAAAGTGGAGGTTGGGTTGGGGCGGGGGGAGCCTGGGAGCCCCAGGGCGTCTTCACTACCTGCATTCCCACTGAGCCCGGCGCGCGCGGCGGCCCGGGTGGGGAACCCGGCCTTCGCCCGGGACGGCGGCGGCGAGCGCAGCACCAGCGGCCGGGTGACCGCGCGGCGGGGCAGCGGGTGCGGAGGGTCTGCGGCGGGCAGCGCTGCAGCAGCCTCGGCACCGCCCGCGGGCGCGAGTGTGCGCGGGAGTGGAGGCCGGCGTGCGGGCCGCGGGGGGCGTGCGCGCGGGAGGCGGAGCGGGGCTCACCCCTCGCCGGCGCCCGCCGCCCCGCCGCTGCTCGCTCTCCGGCCGCCGCCAGCACCCCGGGCCCCCACGGCCCTTGCTGCGGGCGGGGAAGGGAGAAAGTGAGACTCGGTGTCATCAGCATCCTTTGTCAGAAGGGAGGAAATTGGAATCCAGCGGCGGCGAGCGGCAGCTGGGCGGTCACATCTGGGAATGCAAAGCTGACCCCCCTCCCCCTCCCCCGCCGCCTCCTCCCTCACCCAGGATCACTTCCGAAGCCACTTCGCCTTCAGCCCCTGCCTCGGCCAGAGGTTTCATTTTTAACTGAGTATTTAAGAAAGCTGGAAGCGTGCGAGGGGGTGGGGTGGGTGGAAATAGCGGCTGCTTCTTTTCCAGGGGTTGATTTCATGGGGATGTGTTCAAGGCAAGAGCGAATTCAGAAGGATATCGACGTCGTGATCCAGAAGTCCAGAGCCGAGAAGGACTGCCTGTTTGCAGGTGAGTTCTCGCCTCTCCGAGCCTCGGACCCTGCGCCTGCTCCCGGCCGCCCGCCGCCCCCCTTCCCGGTTTGCAGACCGCGACGTGTGTGGCCGGGGGTGGGGGTGGGTCGCACGTCCCCGTTCCGGGGTTCGTTTGGCAACAGCTGCTGCAGCAAGAGCTGGAGCCCAAAGGGGGAGGGGGCGCCAGCCCGTCCCCTTCCCCCCCCTCCCCCTGGTCTGGGGCAGCCAGCAGCCTTGGGGGCAGAACCTGGGTGGCCCGGCCGGGGGCCTTCGTTGTATTTTGAGCCCCCTGTGCGCTTCCGAAGCGCCCGAGCCCGCCGCCGGGGTGTCAGCAGCGGCGACCGAGCGGGGCGGCGGGACCTGGCGGGTTTGCGCAAGGGGTGAGCGGCGGCGGCGGCGGCCGCCGGGAACCGAGCCCGCTGCGCTGCGCCGCGCTCGCTGGCTGCGCCGAGGCCCCGTGGGCAGCGTCGGGCCGACCTCCGGCTCCTGCAGGGCCGTCCAGTCTCCTCCGACTGGCAGTGCGTGGTCCCGAAGGAGAGGGGTGCCCGGGGCGCCCGGGTCCGCCAGCGTCCCTTCCTGGCGGTCGCCTTGCGTCCATTTTGCTCCCCTGGGAGAGGGATCGCGTTTGGCTTTCGCAGCCTCCAGCTCGGCGGGGGCCGCTTCCGGCCGCCCGGAGCGGGCTATTCCCGCCGTTGCCATGACACCCGGCACTTGTTGCGGGGGGCGGCCTCCCGCGGCGTCTGCCCGGGGCATCCCCTCCCACGCGCGAGGGGTCCCCACGGCTCCCCAGCCTTCGCCTCCTGCCGGCTCAGGCGTCTGGCTCAACCAGCCCGGGGCTCCAGCCCTGACCCGGCAAAAATCCGCCCCAGGGACAGCTTTTAACAGGACTTTTCTGTTTCAGATTTCAGATACTCTGACTCCACCTTTACCTTCACCTACGTTGGCGGCCCCAAAAGGTATTTGTCTAGAGTTGCTTCATTTCCTGTTCACAAGCTTGTGTTTCCTTTGTTCCTCGTGTGTTCCGCGTTTGGGATTTTTTTCCCCCCCTTTTCAGTCTTGTTTCTGCCCTTTAACCACATCCCAAGCCTGAGGTCCTCGGTTAAAAAAGCAGACGGGAAATAAATGTTTGATCCGAGCTCCTCTAAGATCAGGCCCCAGGCAGTGAGCAGAACTGCACTCTTCACGTTAAAGCCGTAGTTTGCTCTTCGGGCCTTTTGGGGTTGACCGAGCCAAGCGGGTGCAAGTCTGGAATACTGGGTGTGAAGTGAAATGCACAAAAGACACAAGACGTCCCTCAACACATAGTTGGGTCACAAGTAATGATTTTCCTGCTGCTCCATGTGTTCTGAGGTTGACATGAATATGCAGTTTGCGAGTTCTTAAACCTTTTTTTTTTTTTTTTTTTAAGGAGTGGTGTTTTAGCTTTCATATTTAGTTGCAGAAGAGCGTTTGAAAGTTATTTGTAGCTGGAGTGTATGGCTTCTTTCTTGAGGGGAGAGAATGAGATGCATACATTAATACTAAATTGTTAGCAGTGTGAAAGAAGTCCAAATCCAGTTTTGTATTTAGGAGGTAGACGTGAGATGAAAGGTGGCCATTAAAATATGCCTCACTGTCTTCCCTTGTTAAGTTAGGAAGTTGTCCCTGGTAGCCCTTCTGGGACACTGTGGCTTCAAATCCGCAGAGCAGTGGCCCTTGCTATGAGAACTGTCAGAGACTTAACCCTGCTGTGAGCCCTTCACGTTCAATATGGCTTGATCCCATTCCCAGATCTCTCTTAGCTAATGGAAACATTTATGAACATATACATTGCAAAAGAAGCTTTCTCCTGTAAATATGTTTCTAAAAAGCTTGGAATTAATGTGACTCTTTAAAGCGCTTAAGGATCTATTATACGGCAATCTACATCTAAAAAAAGCTTTAATTAAAATAGTTCTCAGGTTTCCCATATGTACAGTATGTCTAAGCCTCAGGATGGGGTGTGCGTGTGTTTTGTCTTTTTGTTTCTTAGTTGTCTAGTTTTTACTTTTTATTGAATTTCTTGTGGTGACAGTGGTTAATACAATTATATAGGTTTCAGGTGTACAGTTCTATGATACATCATCAGTGTGTTGTATTGTGTGTTCACTACCCTAAGCAGGATTGGTATATTGATTTGATTTACTAGTTGGAAATATATTATGTACTTATTGGGAGAGAGTAAAATGATAGTACTTCTTAATTTACCATCATCTTTGTAATTATGAATAATAAGAGTAATTAAATTAGAGAAGATTCAACTAAATTAACACGGCTCCTACACTTATTATCTGGAGGACATTGGTGTATGACTGTATCTTCTTGGATTATTTTAACAGTTAAAACACAAGCATACCTCTGAGATATTGTGGAACCAAACCGGTTCCAAATCATTAAAATTAAGCGAATATCGCAATGCAGCTAATTACATGGATATTTTGGTTTTCCAGTGCATATAAAAGTTATGTTTACACTATGCCGTAGTGTATTAAGTGTGCAATAGCATTATGTCCAAAAACACAATGTCTCTGTCTTAATTTAAGAAATACTGCTGAAAAGATGTTAACCATCCTCCGAGCCTTCAGCAAGTCCTCATTTTTTTTGTTGGTGGAGGGTCTTAACTTTCAATCTATAAAAGATGCAAGAGCTGTGACGTGCCGTGAGCCAAGGCACGCCTGTGCGCCTGGTACTGAAAGCACGCCCTGTGCGTGCCGCCACTTTTACAGTCGCTTGTAGCACCATCAGCCACGTGGCGGCTGGGGAGACCCTGGGTCAGCTTGTCAACCCGCTCGCTCTATCATTTTCTGTAAGATGGCCGAGTTCCTTTGGCCTCAGTTTACTTACCCGTGCAGTGAGAGAAGGGTCGCTTTGAAAGTAAGAGATGTTTGCTTTTCTGTGCAGTGACAGTTCTGTGGAGGGACAGCGTTCCCTTTTGTCCCTGATTGAAATACCTGGGGCTCGTGCTTCGAAGGTGGAAAGGCCTGTGAGAGAAGAAAAATAATCGGTGCCACTGTTGACCGATGGCTGTGTCTTCTCAGAAGCTGGTCCTGCAGGAAGATACAGTGTAGAGAGGTGGTTTCAGTACAGTAGTAATGGTCCCTTTAATGGTGACCCATTTAGTGGTTCATAGCAGAGAAGACATTTTTCCCTGAAAATAAAAATATAAAAAAGTACTGTTTAACTACATTTGAATCCAATATTTAGAATGCATTTCTCATAGAGCACTTAAAATTAGAATAATCTTGCTCTCTTTTTACTTACTGTGCTTATCAACTTAAAATACTCAATTTTTAGTGCCGTTTCAGGTAAATTAGACTGTCTTTGCGATTAAAGGGATTTTAGGGTGAGCTAGTACATGATTATCTTGAATTATATTTAACTATCATTTGATCTAAACCATTGAGAACATACCTCAAGAATAATTTTCAGTTCAGGTTGTATGTAGATAAAACTTAACATACCATTCATTACCTTTCTGACACTCTCCAAGAATGTGTTACACTTTGTTCTAAAGGCAGGGATTGAATTTACACACTCCTATTCAAAAAAAGAAGTACTACTGAGAATTTTTTTTTTTATGTGTACTCTTTTGTGTTCCTGCGGGTTAGGAGGGCATGCCAAGAGGTGACAGTGTTGGGCCTGGCTGCTGGCCTGGTAGGTTGGCCTTTCGTGTGGAGCTTGTCAGTTTATTCCGACTGGAGGCGAGGCATGAGGTGGAGCCGACGGTCAGCTGGAAAACTGAGTTCACTGAGTTTTCCCTCAGGGGAAGGTTCATGGCATTATTTTATTTTCACCTTGGAGTGTGCAAAGTGAGGCTCAGAGATGAAGAAACACGCCCGCACTGGCCGGCACCCCGTGCTCGGTCTTGCCAGGGGCCTGTGCTCACTTCTCTACACGAGTGTTCCCAGGCTCTGAGCATGGACCCACCTGCCCATCGAACATTCAGGCCGATGCTTGCTCGAGAAGGGTAGTTGTGTCTTTGGACTGAGAAACAATGAGCTGAGAAAGGAAGTGTTAAATGTTGGGAATTTGATTATCAATACCATCCATATGTGCCTGAAAACTGGCATACGTGTCTGGCACGACCCATGCGTTCAGTGATGGTCCTGGTGGCGCCTCTGATTCCTGGACCCCTCGGGTGACTCCAGGGCTGCCGGGGGCCGGGCCGCCGCGGCCCCCACCCGCGGCCGTCTCCCAGTTTCCGGGGTGTGCCACACCCCGTGAACCAGGGGCCTCACCTGTAACACTTTCTGAGTTTATGCAAAAGTTGTTCCTTCCCTATACTGTCACACCAGTGGTCCCTTGCCCCGTCCTTTGTCCCTGGGTCCGCTTGTCAACCCACTCGCTTTATCATTTTCTGTAAGATGGCCAAGTTCCTTTGGCCTCAGTTTACTTACCCGTGCAGTGAGAGAAGGGTCGCTTTGAAAGTAAGAGATGTTTGCTTTTCTGTGCAGTGACAGTTCTGTGGAAGGACAGCGTTCCCTTTTGTCCCTGATTGAAATACCTGGGGCTTGTGCAGTAAACTCCTTAAGACCCCAAAGGTTAGGGGGTCTGGTCCTCGATCTTACCTGCAGTGAGACGCGCACTTACTGATGGAAGTTCACATACAAATAGTAGTTGTTTATTGTGAAAGGAAATAAAGAGATAAACCAAAAAGATGATTTCTCCATCTTTTATTGCTATATTAGAATTTATTCTTTCAGAATTTTTATCTGTCTACATGCACATAAGATATAGGTGCCCAGCTACCATATGATCTCACTCATATGTCGAATCTCATGAACAAACTGAACTAACACGGAAAGTGGGGGCAGACTCAGAGATGGAGGGCAGGTGACAGCTAGCGGGGCGGGGGGACGGAGGGATGGAGCAAGAAGGAGAAAAGGCTCCTGGACGTGGACAGCAGTGCGCGATCGCTGAGGGGAGGGGCCTGCAGGGGGACTCAATGGTACTGGGAAAAAATACAATGAAGACGAAATTAAAAAAAAGATACGTGTGTCCAAAGACTATTTTATATTCTTTTGAGACCTCGCTGCTTGTCACCCCAAAATACAACAATGTCTTTCTCTTAGAGAGGCTAGGAGAATAAAGAAATGTTGATTAAATCAGGAGTTTTTCCACTTGAGGGCAAATTTATTATTTTCCAATAAAAATATGAAATCTAGTATTTTTATTAGAAGTGATTCATGCATTCGGAATCGAGTACTGGGCAGGTGCTCTGAGCTGCCAGCACAGGTGCCCCCTTCAGTGTACAAAAGGCAGCCCTTCCCGCGGTCGGGGGTGGAAGGGCATCTTTTGAAGCGTGCCCTTGTTTTAGGAGTTGGCGTTCACGTAAATGTTCTGGAGCTTCGCCTGTGCCACCACAGTGCTCCTCTGCAGGCCCTCGCGTTTCAGATGTGCCAACTGAGGCCTGCCACCTCCTCCCTCTCCTCGGCCTTTAAAGGCACCTGCTGCCTGGAACACCCCCTTCATCCTACCCTCCCGACCTGTCCCGCTGAGTCCTACTCAGCCTGCACTGTCCAGACCTTCCTGAGCCCAGTTCCCCCACGGGAAGCTTTTCCTGGCAGCCTCTCCCCTGCGTGGTTCCACCAGGTGTTTCTAAAACCACGTTGTCATAGTGTGTTGTTAGCGTCCGTTCACTGAGCATCTGTCTGGGGGTGAACGAGCCCGTCTTTCTCAGTGCAGGTGGCCCCGCCCGTGGCTCCCTGCCTACCACGATGTATTTCCTCAAGAAGTAGACGTTGAACGAATTACTATATCAACAAATTACAGAAGTTGCGTAGTGGGAGTTACAAGCCCTGTTCTCTGGGTGACATGCTCGCCTGATTTCTGGGGACAGACAGACAGTGACCAATAGGGTGTATGGGACTTGGCAAACAAAATAAAAAAAAAAAACCCCCCCTCCCCAGTGTGTAATTTCTTACTCATTGGATGGAAATGGTCTGCTTGACGGCCAAGTGCATTTGCTTTCCTTTGACTCTTAGAAAGGAGAAGTGGCCTCGCCTGCAGGCGTCGGGGTGGCGGGTGAGAGGTTGTCCTGTCCTCTCAGAAAGAGTCACAAGTTTCTATTATGAAAGACGTACACGCTCACTCTAGAAGTCTGAAACTGGCAATTACTTTGAAACCATCAAGTGCTCTGTAAGGTTTCAGAACAAAAAGAAGGATCATGGTTTTAAATTGAAGTTTAGTCGATCCCTCTTGGCAATAGGGACTTGCCCTTAGAATTTTGTTACACCAATTATTATCCAAAATAATGACTTAAAAAAAAAAAAGCATGTGTGTCGGAGCCCCGGAGACCGTGCAGAAGAGCTGGGTGGCTGGTGGAAGGGAGGGAGGAGGAAGCTGAGTGGGGGCGATCGGAGCTTGGTGGCCCTGTCTCGGTGACAGTGGCTCTGACTCTTTTCTGTTCTGTGTACACTTTTCTTTGAAAAAGGTTTTTTTTTTTTAATTTATTTTTAAAGTTATTTTTAGAGAGGGAGAAGGAGAGGGAGAGAAACATCAATGTGTGGTTGCATTTTGCACACCCCCTGCTGGGGACCTGGCCTGTAACCCGGGTGTGTGTCCTGCCCTGGGAATCGAACCAGCGACCCTGTGATCCTCAGGCCGGCGCTCAATCCACTGAGCCACACCAGCTATGGTTGAAAAAAGGTTTTGTTGTTAAATGAGTTTTAAAACCATTGACCTAAGATAACCATCCAATTTAACACGGCTGTAACTTCATGACAGTGTCTATATTAACAAAATGTTTAAGTCCATTGTCTCATGGATTGAGACGGCACTCTCCCTTGTGTTTCCTGGGCATGCTCCCTGCTCTCCTTCTTGCCTACTTGGCATCCTGTGTTTGCAACAAAGATGAGTAGGTATTTTGTCAGCTACTTTACATTTCATAGCTCCAGATACTGAAGCTTGGGTCATTTAAACAACTCCCCGTTACTGAGAACAGTAGACTGCAGTGTAAGTCTGTGTTCCAGGGGCGGTTAAGGAGCGCGGGTCGAACTGGAGAAGCTGGGAATGTTTGGGGACAGGGAGGGCCAGCCGGGGGTTGTCTGCCAGGCCAGTCCCGAAAACCTGCTGGTAGGCGTGTGGCGTGCCTGAGCCCAGGGCTGAGCGGTCAGAAGCTTAGGTACATTGGCTGTGCAGTCCTTGTGCAGTATTGGGCCGATCTGTTTAAATTTCCCGTCATTGCACTGTGCAGCATTAAAAGAGAAAAACAGTGAAATCTCCTCAGTTCTAAACATATTTTGTCATTCCCTGCACAGATTTGTGTTGGGATAGACTGAGCTGTAGCAGATAAATCTTGCTTTAAGGGAGCTGCCACTGGCCTCGTATGAAATTTTAGTCCAGCTATTGACATCTAATCTTTGTTGTTTTTTATTCTCTAAATTTCTGAAATTCCATCTGCCATACGTTCCAGGAAAGACTAATAAGTTGCTTTTATTGACAACGCTTGTCCTTCTCTCCTATTGTGACACAATGTAGGTGTTTGGTTCCCTGACCTCACAGTTCAGTCCTCTACATTAAAACAACCTGTCCTCTTCTCTAGAAGCTTCTCCTCCAGCCCTTCCCTGGTTCGTATCGCAGCACCTGAGCGAGGCAGGGGCTCGCGGTCTCAGGTTGCCTGTGTCCCAGCTTTTCCGTCTCTTTCGAAGCGCCGCTGACTCCTGTGGAAATCGTCGTCACCCCTTGCCTGTCGACGCTCGATTCCCGTCAATCACTGTAACCCAGCGCCGTCCACTTACTGATTGACAGCTTCTCACCCAGCCGTTTATTCGTATCTGAACTCTCTAAGCATGAACTCGATCAGAGCATTTATCTGCTCAGAAGACTGCAAATGCGATGCTAGTTTTCTCCATATCGCATTTAAACCCTTATTCCTGGCTTTCAGGAACCACCTTCTCCAGCCTTTCATGTCTATTTTTCAGGCTTCCAAACACCAACTTACTCCTCTTTATTTATTGACCTCCTCCTCTCCCCACTCAACAGCACTTTGTATAATTCAGTGCATTAAACATACACAGCTGTTCAAGGTTCGTTGATCGAGAACATCTGTGTTGCATAACACACTTGGTTTTGGATATTAAGATCAGGGCTTTATTATTACGAAGACCAGTTCATTTACACTTGCCTTTGACCGCAAGTGGCATCTCGGTGCAATTCTCTGACGACGTGCGCTCAACGAGAGGGTAAAATGAGGGGGTGAATGGAACGAGGTGAGAATGAGAAAAATCTAAGGCAGAGAGGATGAGCCTATCGACAGATTACAGACAGTCCGTTATAGAACAACAGCAGTCAATCTGGAGTGGGGTTTATTTACACATCAGTGGCACCCCTTGTTTGTGGCTGGCACCTTGTTGGTGTATTAAATGGAGGGTGACGAATCAATCAGTGTTAAATCTAAAAGGGAGACTCACTCAAACCCTTGTGTACCCCAATCACTTTTCCCTGGACAGAAATTAGTAGACAGAAGTACACTAGTGGCTGACTGACTGCCCCCCGCCCCAGGATGATCTCTTTCTGAACATTTTGGAATGTAAATTGCGTTTCCTGATGGCCTAACAGTGTTCTTAGGATTTGCCAGCAATCTCTGCAGTGCTGTAGTTACTTGGATTTTCATCGTTGTTTTGCTGAAAAACAAGTGTAGGTTGTTATTATCCAAGAATCGCTTAGAGAATATTTTTGAATTCAAAGTATAGAATCAAACCAGAGACTAATACAGGTCCTACACATTTGTTAAGCTTTCATATTTATGAAGGAAGAAAAGTGTTATTACTGGCCAAGTAGCTCAGATGATTAGAGCTAAGCCAAGGTTGTGGGTTTGATCCCCAGTCAGGGCACACATAAGAATCAACCATGAATTTTTAAATAAGCAGAACAACAAATTGATGTTTCTCTCTCCCCCCGCCCCCCCCCCGTTTCCTTTCTCGCAAGTCAATAAATAAGAAAGATACTATTACTGACAGAGCTGTGTAAAAGGATACGGCAAGTACGAAATAAATTTTCTGTTTAAAGACTAGAACTCATTCCTACCAGAGTACCTGGAATATAATGGATGTATCTTAGTATTCCTTAAATGCTGTTTAAGTAGATGTTAGGTATGTGGCCAAATATGTCTGGGAAATGCTTAAACAATATTAAACAATTTGAAGGTTCATCGCTTAGAGCCTTTTATAGAGGCATCCTGCATATCCAAGAGGTGAGTCAAGTATGCAGGGTTTTTCAGACTTACTTGATTACAGATCTGGAACATCTTGAGAGAGTTGTTTTGTGGAACACACTTTGGCAAACTCCGAGTCTTATTCATTCAAAATAGGTTCTGGGTAAACAGTACACTGGAACACAAGTGGAAATTGCCGATTCACACTGAGCCCTGAGGAATGTATTTTTAGTAATTTTTATAGAACTTGCTTTATGACAAGAAAAGCTTCAGGTTAAGGCATGTGGCGTTGCATGCCACTCGCCGCTCTGTGTGAGGCTGTTTGTCCCTGGGTCTCTCCTCTGTTGTGTTGAATCCATTTCTGATAAGGGCTCTCAACTATGCTTATTTATTCATCAAAGCTCTGAGGTTAGCAGGCCTTCTGGGTACATGATTTGAAGTTGGCCTCACAAAGAAGTGCGAGAGACAGATGCAGACTCTGCGTAGTGGGAGCGTTCATTGTGTCCTCTGAGGTTCTGTCCCTTTGACTGCAGGAGAGCTTGTTAGGGGGCAGTCTTCATAGAGTGTCCTTTCAGAGACATTCATGGTGAGGGAAATCTGGACTTTATCTCAATATTTCATTTCTTTCATAAAGTACTTTTAGAAAATCAACGACGGTGTCTCTTTTGTAAAATCCTCCTCCTCCCAGTGACCAAATGAGAAATTTACTGAAGGAGTTTTAAAACATTTCCAGAACTTCTTCAACATTAGCCAGGAAGCAAGTGCCCCCCTGTTGAGGCAGCATGAACCTTTAAACCTGAGGAAGCCACACGTTACATTGATCACATGCGAACGGAGAAGGAAGCCTCCGCTTGGCAGTGCACACCTGTGGACACGGGGCCAGGTATGCATTTGAAATGACTCATGGTCACGGCAGACGTATACCGGTGCGAATAGCTTTGGTGACTCAGCGGCGCCGGTAGAACCTCATACATGCTGAGAATCTAGTCAGTTCTAGGGATCTCTTTCGGAAGCCAGTGTGCAAAATCGTAACTGAGTGAATCCGCGATGGCGGTAATACATATCTGTCAGTCTGTATGTGTCCATGCCATTGATCTTAAGAACAAAGTCTTAGACGTTGGCATATGGGAGACCCGAGCAGATGCTATAACCTGCTTCCTAGATGAAAGCGGAGGCAGCCCTCATTCCTCATTAACATGCGCCACAGCCCGAAGTGCAGCAGAAGAAAAAGGTAGGCTCCCCAGCTGAAAAGCGGCCATTGCTTTGTTGTTACTGTGGAGTTTGATAGGATTTCTCAGTGAACGGTCAGATTCATTTTTAGTGATTGAAGAAGTTCAAGTAATTCACCGTGAACCAAATTCTTTCTTGATTCTTTTTGCAACAGTCCATCTTTATTGGAAAACCAGCCTCAAATGGTGATTTCAGTGAGTTTCAATGAAGTGATTTCAAGGAGGATTACATATTTTTGGCTGAATTCGGCCCTAAAATGATGAAACTTGGGCCAAGAATGACTTCAACCTTGATCTATTTTAAAAATCATACTAGTTTGATTTAATAGGAGCTTTCTGTGTTGACTTCTGATGTCATTTATTTAAAATTTGCAGTATCCTTAATTCTAGATGTCCAGTATACACAAAATTCTTTCCTGCCGCAGGCGATTAGCAGGGAACAACCTACTGAGGGCAGTTTTTTTCACAAAAGTCTTTTTAAAACAGAGGAATGTTGGCATTTCTAGCCTTTGGGGTACATTCTGGGAAACGCTGCGTTTCAAATGTATTTTGAAATCAAAATGCAGGTGCCTGACACTGCGCACCCTTTAGAGGCCAAAAGCCAGGACACAGACACCACCAAGTGCTGGTGAGGACGAGGAGCAACAGGAACTCTCCTTTATCGCCGACTGGAATGGGAAGTGTAGACCGTTTCTGCAGTTTCTCACAGAACCCAACATACTCTTACTGCCTGATCCCGCATTCACGCTCCTTGGTGCTCACCCAGAGGCACTGAAATCTTAGGCCCACACACATCCTGCATGTGATGTTTATAGCAGTTTCTTTCAAAACGGCCAGAACCTGGAAGCAACCGAGATGTCCTTCAGGAGGTGAAAGGATCGACGGACTGTGGTCTGTCCAGACAATGGAGCATCATTCAGCACTAAAAGGGAACGCGCTCTCAAGCCATAAAAAGACGTGGAGGAACCTTCAACGCTTATTACTAAGTGACAGAGCCAGTCTGGGAAGGCTACGCACTGTGTGATTGCAGCTGTGTGACATACTGGAAAACACAAAACTAGACAAAGCAAAATCGTCAGTAGTTGCCAGGGGTTGGGGGAGGGAGGGATGAATAGTCAGGGTACAGAGAATTTGGGGGGTATTGGAACTATTCTGTATGATACCATAGTGGGTGGATACACGTCATTACGCATTTGGCCGAATCCATACAATGTCTGACACCGGGAGTGGACGCTAAGTAAGGTAAACTGTGGAGTCTTGGTGATAATGGGGTGTCAGTGTAGGGTCATCATTAGTAACAAATGCACCACTCTGGTGGGCAGGTTGGTAAGAGCGAAGGCTGTGCATGTCGGGGGAGAGGGTGCATGGGAAACTGTACATGCTGTGCATTTTTGTTGTGAACCTAAAACTGCCTTAGAGAATCAGACCCGTTAAAAATAATAGCCAGGGAAAGAGGCGGGTGTTTACCAAGATTTTTTCCATTTCTCAGTAAAGATTCTTATCTATAGAAAGTTAAAGACTTCTTAAATAAAAGTGCCTTGGAACAAACTGATGGGTGCCATATGGGAAGCAGGTTGAGGGCTGGGTAAAAAAGGAGAAGGGATTAAAAAGCACAGCTTGCCAGGGACAGAAGCAGTCACGGGGACATCAAGTGCAGCGTAGGGAAGAGTCACTAATACGGGGTCCAGCGGGAGCAAGGCCTGCTGGGGTGGGGTTGGTGGGTATGCGGGCGTCTCGTGCGAGATGGACAGCAATTTAGACATTGCACCTAAGATGTCCTAGGGCGCACTTGAGTGTGATATTGTTATGTTACAGATTATA
Source organism: Pteronotus mesoamericanus (assembly GCF_021234165.1). Taxonomy (NCBI): domain Eukaryota; kingdom Metazoa; phylum Chordata; class Mammalia; order Chiroptera; family Mormoopidae; genus Pteronotus; species Pteronotus mesoamericanus. The sequence continues at coordinate 1,968,807 of NW_026555123.1, forward strand.
TGCTTACGATTTTGTAACAAAAGTTTTTGTGATTAAAAAGGGGGTGTTATTTGTGCTGGACCCCGTATTATAATAACTGTGGTGTCAGACGGGTACCAGGCCTACTCGGGTGATCACTTTGTGAGGAATATAAATCTCTAATCACTGTGTTGTACACCTGAGACTAATATAGCATTGTGTGGCAACTGAAAATGAAAAAAATTTTGAAAGGTGCCTTTGCACAAAACTAAAAGGGGTAACCTAGATCACAGTTTTAGCATGTAGCTAATTACATAGAAGAAAATCATGATTTTAAATTAGGAATCTATTAATTTTATTCAAATACAGATTATAAAACTGTACTAAAAAGTGATCACTTAGTATTTGAAGAAATGCTAGTAACTTTTACACAAATTCTATGCCTATTAATTGCCTGGTCTCTACAGAAACACGATGTTTAGTGCCAGTGCTCTTTTCAAGTAAAATCAGTGGGGTGGGAGCTATCGGATACTTCTGTGGCTGAATACTGAGCTTAAGTATAAGACATACTTGAGACATTTTTCTCTTGCACACGTACATGCACAAACCTGCAAAACATTGAAATGACAATGAGTTTTAAGTTTTCCTCCTAAGCATAAAAAGATTACATTATAAACTACATACGAAGACATTAAGAAGCTAATACCTAATCCTTTCTAACATACACAGGCAAACTACATACATACACTTGCCTGTATCCACTGTTCTCAAAGATGGGGAGCATTGAGAATTAAGCCACTGTGGAAATTTTTATTTTTTTATTTTTTTATTTTTTTAAGGTGGGGAGGAGTCAGTAGGCAAGGAACAATGTGTAATTTTAGGAACTCCTGACCTCAGTACTGCTTTTAGAACCACACAGAAATACATAAAGTTCTTAATGCATAGAAGTTGGACTGTATTTACAGATTAATTGTAGTCTAAACATTTTTCAGGGTTTATGAAATTGCATTTTATATTTTCCAAAGGACAGAATGCGAATGTTGGTTAAGTTATAAAATCATTTTAGCAATTCTTTAGAGCCCCATAACATCACCACATGGTATAGCCGAATGGACAGATTGATTTGATTCCTTGTAAAAACCAATCAAATGGTTTATCCGCTATGCGTCCCGATTTTATCGTCTACGAAGCGGCAGCAGTAGTAGCACAGGGTTTTCAGGGCTGACTTGGGTAACAGGCTCGGAAGGGGCTCCGGGAGGCTACTCTTAGGCTCATTGGTTCTCTGGAAGGCATCACAGGACTCCGAAAACTGTTATATTCACTGTTGTATTTTATTATAACAAAAGAACATGGGTTAAGATCAGCAAAAGGCAAAGACTCATCGGGCGCAGTCTAGGAGAAAGCAGGCAGCGGTTTCCCGCTGTCCTGTCAGTAGAAGCACGTGGATGCTCTTCGTTTCCCAAAAGGGACATGTGACGACACACAAATATGCCAGCCGGGGACACTCACAGGAACCTTGGTCTCCAGGAATTTTATGAGGGGACGGTCAGTCACATATATGCGCTGCACCTCTGTGACTGAACTCAGCTTCTCAGGCTCTGGCCTCACAGAGCAAAAACAGATGTTCAGTATAAATCACATTTGTTAGCATTAACTATCTTAGCAAACGGGTGCTGCGTGGCCCAGGACCTGGGCGTGGACATCACTCTCACCAGGCAGAATGTTCTAAGGGCTCGGGGCTCATTTCCTGGGAACTGGCCGGGTGCCAGCCTCGAAGGCAGGCCTTTCTTGGGAATGTCTGTGCTTGGTCTGAGCGGCCAGGCCCGAGTTAACCCTCCCCTGCGTGTGCTGTCAGCGGCCAGCGCAGCCTGGCAGAGACAGTGGTGCGTGATGTTATTCACAGCTGGTTCTAATGCTAGGGTCCGGACCCCAGGAGCAAGCAGAAAACGGACACAAAAAATGTCCTTTCTTTGGTAGGACAGCTGCCTTAGATGATTTGGAAGTACACATTTTTCTCAATTGCAAAAGGAATTAATTTAAAAGATGCTCTATCATTGAATAGCAACTGCTAATAAACAGTGTATTAAATGCACACAGACGTTAAAAAAAAGCGATGGCGTGCATTCGTTCACACAGTCGCATGCTGTTCTGTTTCTGCAGCATCACGGAGTTCAGGCGCCAACGCTTGCTCTTCTGAGCCCGCAGCCTCCCAGACTCCCTCTGGGCCAGCACGGGCGTTATCAGACCAGCGCGCACTCCCGGGGCATCGCCTTCCTGCCCCACGTTCTGGGCTCCTGCACTTCCCCTGTCACTTTACAACAGTTAGGGTTTGTTTTTTTTTTAAATTGAAAAAGGATAGGTTTTGGTCTGTATTTCTTATTTGCTTACCACTGTATTTTTTTTTCTTCCTTGAGTTGAACTATGTCATAGTGAGAACTGAGTTTCTCTTGATTCAGCTAACACGTGTCCCTGGGCCACCAGAGCCTGTCTGGTGGCAGGTCCCGCATATCACACCAGCCTCCCCCACCCATAGAAGGTTTTCATGATTCAGATGCATTTGGCAGTTCTGCTGACTTTTCTCGCACTGTCTGACGTGTAAGCACCGTCCGCATAGGAAAACACCTCTTTTTAGCTCACGGCTGCGTCCTAACTTGACCCAACAGGCAAGTGGTGGTTCCAATGCAAGTGACGCAAGGGTGACACTCAAATGAAGTAAATGTTCTTTTGAGGGCTAAATGCTCACTTTTGCTGACACTGGCAGATAAATGCTACATCTTCCTGCATGTGGGGGCTAGGAAGTTCACCGGATGGACTTCCTAAGTAGGTGCTCCTCGCCTGCCGGGGAGGTGTTCCGAGGCCACCGGTGGATATCCAACCACAGGTAGTACCGAACCCTTTACGTTCTATATTTTTTCTTACATGTACATTTTGAGGTACAGCAGCAAAACTAGCACAGATTTCTTTTCCCTTCACAGTTCACAGATAGAGGATTTGTTCTTACCATAGATTTTTTAGCAACCTCAGTGTTCAATTTTCTTTCTTCCTGTGCTAAGTCAAGAACTTGAACCATTTCACTTAAGGAAGCACTTTATGGATCCTCTTTGGCATATTTGAATGACCAAAATTACTACTCTTGGGCTTTGGGGCTGTTACTCAGTAAAGTAAGGTTGACTTGAATACACAGGGACATACGGTGACAATTGCTCTGATAACTGATTTGGCTACTAAGTGACTGATGGATGGGGAATGTGTACAGTGTGGAGACACTGGACGAAGGGCTGATTCAGGTCCCTGTCTGGACAGAGCAGGACAGCATGAGATTTCATCCCACTTCTCAGAACAGCACACAGTTTAAATCTTACGAATTGTTTCTTTCTAGAATTTTCCATGTAATATTTTTGTCCCATGGTTGGCCACTGGTAACTAAAACGGCGGATAAGGGGTAATAGCACCTGTATATTTTAGAGACATAAGTAAGACACGTGAGTTTTGTTATTAAGAAAATTCAGTCACTGAAGAAAGGCTTACTGAACAATTAATGTGGATGATACTTGAAAGGAGCAACTCCTTAGGGACAAAGAAGTCCTGAGTCCTCCTTCTGCGCGGCCCCCACAGGCAGCCTCCGCCTTGGCTTGCGCTGGGCCAGTCTCTCCTTTGCTCCGCGGCGCAGGCATCTAGAGGAGCTCTTGGAAGGAGAAGGTTCCTGGAACAACTTTGTGCATAATGACAGCCTGATTGCCTCAACATTTACGTTTTTAGTTGAAGTGTCTGTTTGATAATTTAAATTAATTTTAGATTCGGCGGGAAAGGGTATGCCGAGACTGGATGTTCGCTGGCAGGCTTGCCCCGCAGCTGCCCCCCGCCCCGCCCCCTGTCACCCTGGGCCAGGGCCCCGAGGGAGCGGTTTTCATGGCTTCCTCCCTTCCACCGTTCCTGCCTCCACACCCCCTGCAAGCCCCGGTTTTCCCGCAAGGATTCTCCTGGTGTTGGCGCAGCTACAGCAGGCGAGGTAGGAAAAGGGAGCAGAGAGTGAGCCTGGGGCTCATTTGTAAACTGTTCTCACCGGCTCTCCGTCCCTGTCTGTGTAGGTCTGTTTACAGTATATAAATTTTATATACACATATCTGCAGTTTTTATAGAGCAGCTATTATCCCAGTTAACTTGGGGGAAATTGATTATTTTTGAGGAAACACTATTTGACAAATCAGTTGATTTTTTTTCCCCCTACGCCCAGTAAGGAAACACATCGCTATCTCATAAATGATGTTCACTCTGATGTATCTTTCCTATGCTGGTAACTCAGGCTTCGCCCTTTTTAAGGGACAGTCTCCAAGCCATGTTGGAAGGTAAGGAGTGAGAGGACAGAATTATGAAGTCAGATTTAAATAAAAAATAAAATTTTAATATATTTGGCACAGTTCTGTTAGCCCTGTACCCTTTGTTGGGATCTGAGGACATGGCTGATTTTCAGAAAAGCCACGCGTTGCCATTCAAACAAACAAGAATTAATTTTTTTCCCTACTTGAAAAAAAGTGCACGAATACCTTAAGTGTATTAGAAATTTTGCAGATGGTTAAAATTTTATGAAATGCTGAATTTTATCTTTCTGAATTCAAAAGATAGACCTTCGTTTTCTTAATTAACTTACATAGATAACTTCCCTAATACTGGGGCATGAGTTTTAGTTCTAACTAAAAAGGATATGTATGATCACAGACATAAGAACAGAAGAATCAATATATCTGATCCCCTTGGAAAAAATTACTTTTGCTTAAAATTTTAAGTAAGACTTTAACTATCTTGTTGCATTTTTAAAAATTGTTTCAGTAGAATACCATTGAGCAATTGAGGTTTGTTTCTTCAATATCTGCAAGCTTTTTTGGTCTTAAAATTAAGTGAGTTTGGCTTTGAATCCAGTTCATTCATCCTGGAAGGTCTGCTGGGTCACTGATCGATCTATGAGGCGGAAGTCACTTAATCATCCTGGATGCAGAAAGTCACTTTGAAGCACCTTTTAGATCCTATTTACTTAAAATGAGAGCAGCTCGCTCCGGAAGCTGGAAAGGAGAGATGGGGGACATTCCTCTTTGACATCTATAGCGGCAAATTCATGGATTCTTCCTTTTGGTAGCCCTAAGTTGTGTTTAAGAGCTTCATGTAAAATTTAGTTCCAGTTTCTATTAGTTGTGAAGCAGTTAATCTAAAATAAAGTCCTTGCTTTGAGGTTGTAGAGGAGACTCACGAACCAGAACAGAGCGTCTTTCAACCTCTCTGAGTGTCTTTAGGGGAAGAACAAAGTGCAAAAGCCTGCTTTCCAGTGGGATCCCTGAGTGGGGACAGTTCTGGTGTTTCCTGTGGCCTGGCCGGGGGAGGGGGCTCTAACCCTGACGGCCAGCTTTTTGCCTCTGCCTCCCGCACCCCATTCTTTTTTTCCAAGTTGAAGTCGTTGGAAACCAAATCGCCAGGCTTGTTAGAATCCTGTTTAACATGGCACAACCTTTGTTCCGGGACCTGACATGGCCTTGTGACATTTTTTGATATGGTTTAAAACTACGTTGTATGTATTGTTTTCTTCTGTGCTTAATTTCATGGTTATTATTCCCTAGCCTCTGCCTTAGAGCTTTGGCATAGACAATATAAATGTTGCATGTGGTGGCCGTTTGTCATATTGGCACATGGGAGTGTCTAGGCGGTCAGAATTTTGCTGTTTGATCAAAGCTGTGCCGTCTGGGACTTGTTTTCCCAGGTATCAGTTCATTTTCTGCGTCTCCAAGGTCGGAGCCGAGTAAAACGAATGGATTAAGGGAGAAGGGTAGGATGTAGCTAACATGTGAAGCCGCTTCCTTTGCTTGTGAATTGTTCGTTGGATTTGAATATGAATAAAAAGATTTTCAACCAAGAATATGAAAGTAACATTTTGCTAAACTAAATTTTAATGAAATCACTTGGGTTTATTTATAGTCACTTAACATTTTCGGTTCATGGGCTAGTATTAATTCTACTTACTGGAGGGAGAATACAGAAGGGTATTCACTGTGATCACTGCCTTGTTACTGCAGGATTGTAGAAGTCTGGCCTTTTAAATATCAGATGATTTAAATTAAAAACAATCACCAGTGTCCCAGAGAACAGAGATCATCTGTGCTTGTGTGCGTCCCTTTAATCTTCCCCATATGAAATGAAACCTAGGGGTTCTCTACTGTTTTACATTTTTAAAATTAGGTCACACAAATGTTGTGTCTGACTTCCAATTCAAAAAGAGTATCCTCGTGAACAGTGAGGACAGACTATCGTTACATAATTGCCAAGCTGTGCGTCAGCAGAGTGACGTAGAGTAATAATAATGCTATTTCCAAATGTTACTAACCTGTTTTTCGGTGATCTCTTGTGTGTGTATGCAAGTGTGGTAACTTCTCTTCCTCTTCCTGAACTAATGTCGGAGTCTGTGGTCTGACAGGTGCGAGGACGTTTGGGGAAGGCAAGGTAGACAGCGGCCAATCAGGGTGACCTGGGAAAGGTTGGGCCCCAGTATTTGTGGATTAGGAGGGGGAGAGACCGACAGAAAGTGTAGAAGCGGTGGGATGGTAGGGGGCACAGGTCACAGGTCAGCAGCCACACCCCATCCCTGGGACTGGTCCTAAAGAGCGGAGGAGGGGTCCTGCCGTGGGTGCCTGATGGGCCCGAGGGAAGGCCATCCACCCAGGGAGTGATTTAAGTCCTAGGTCCTAGCTGGAGTGTGAGGGTGCCATTTACTTGAGGAAAATGTTCGATCCTTCTCATAGGCCCCGTCAATTTCCAATGTAATGTAAATACATTTTCCCTTTGGCTATTTTACAAGGACGTTGAGGATTAATTAAATTTAAAAGAAAGTAGTGCATTGAATTCCCCAGGAGACAGAGGAGCTATTTATCATTTGTTTCATCGTTCATTCCTTATTTATTTTAGAAATATTTGTTGAATACCAATTAGGATGAAGGAACTATACCAGGTGTTCTAATTGAGAATACAAAGATGATTAAGGTGACTTCTGTCCTCATTACATTATTTGTCCAAATCTTATGTTTAAAATGTCCATCATAACATGAGTTACTGTGCAGCCACATGATATTGCCATTCTTCAGCAATAGTTAACCTTTTGTTGGCAGAAACCAGGCTGTTCCATGGGATCAGGAGGAAAGCACTCCGAGGACCCACGCACGGGAGATTGTGATGGGGCAAAATGGTTTATTCGGGTAGAGATCTGCCCCTGGGTTTCAGTGTCCCATCTCCCTCCATCGTGCCGTGAAAAAAGTTCGGCTGTGGCCTCGGCAAGGCCGCGACAAAAGCCAGCATCCTTGTTCCTGCTTCACGGTAAAGCTTAGTCCTTCCGAGCCCACGCAGTCTGCTGTGGGCCCACATAGCCGCTAGACCCACATGGTCGCGCGCTCCCATGCAAGTGCGTGGGACAAGGGTGTCACCGGGTTGGGGGTGGCGGGAGAGACAGAGCGAGCGAGCGAGCGAGCGCGAGCACGTGCACTTCTTTCTTCCCCTGGGATTCTGTGAGCTTGGGTTTGGGACAGACCAGCTGCTTCTTAAAAATACCAAATGAGGTTCCCAGGCTTTCCCTGGCTCTGCCAAATCCACACCCTCTACTTAGACTGATGGGCCTCTATGGCCCAGCACATCGTTCTGTGACCCCCAACAATCCGGTGCCAGAGGGGGAAGGGAAGAGTGTGGGTCCCCTTGGTGGAGCCGAGCTGTGGTCCCCTCGGGTATGAAGCTGCAGCTTCCTGGTCAAGCAAATAGGCTCATGATCTCTGGTTTATTAGGCTCAATGTCCAATTCCCTTTGCTCCCCTTCCCTTTATTAATGTCTAGCCACCTACCTATAGTAGTAACACTTTGACCTACACCACTGATGTGTATTTTTACTTTGTAAATTTATTTTTTCTTTCTAAATTTAGAAGTACTCTTTACCTTCTACTGTAAGAGAGACACAACATAACTTTAGTTTTTTTATTTTCTAATCAGTGCTATATGAACTTTTTTCTTATTAACATACCCTTCAAATTATAATAGCAACCAAAATAAACTCCTTACGCATTACTTTTTCCATTAAAAAATCTCAGCCTTACCTTTTATTATTTGTGAAATATTACTAAGTAGAAATTTTAACAAAGAAAGTCTCTAATACCCATATTCTGTCATTAGCATTAAAAAAGCATCACTCCACAGTTGAATTCAAATATATTAATTATTGAAGACAATAAATTTAGACATTTCCAATGAACATTTATATAGGCTGTTCGAGCAGGAAAACGCACACTATTTTCCGAAGAGGCTGTTGGAAGTATCCTGGCTTAAGTGACTGTTTAGCTGGTTGGTTCTTGAAGTTCAGTGAATGAGTGGACAGTTTAGAATGAAAATGTTAATTTTTTTTAAAAATGTTAATCTTTTATTTTAGTCAGAGCAGGTAAAAGTAGGTAACTTCATAATGTGTGCCCGAGTGTCTCTTTTGGGTTTGAAAAGAGATAAAAGTCTCTACTTCCTAAATTAGTATAGAAAGGAGAATTCTTCTCCTTGATTATTTCTCAGTTTGGGTTCGTGGTTTTTGGAAAAGAAATACAATAGTGCTGGAATCGGTAGCCTCTGTCACTGCCAGGTAACGCAGAGGTGGCGATGTCTCGGGCTCGTTGTATAAAACGAGTTAGGCATGTGGTCTCAGTTAAAAATCTGCGAAGATGTAAGAATGCTGAACTATTATGACAGTTGCAGGCTGAAAAAATGCTGGATTGAGAATATAGTAAGTGACAACCAAAATTTTATATATATTTATATGTGCTATTTTTTTTTAACTTACGTAATGTCATAAAAATGATAAGATGCCTAAATGTAGTCTTGAAGGAGCAACAGCATCCAACTTGTGCTTAAATCACATGAGCCTCTGAGAAACCTTATGACAGTATTTTAGGGCTAAGCTAATATTATTTTAATCAGTATCAGGAGTGAGTTCCAGGACTCTTTAACTTTCATATTGAGAGTGCGGACTTTTTAAAACGCTTTCATCGTCATGGTGACTTTGAAAGCCCGGAGCTTAGTAAGTGTCATGCACGGGGATATTTCTGTTCCTGCCTCCTGTTCCCAGAAGGGGGTGGGGAGGTCTCTCAGTAAGTGGCGTGCCTGCCAGGCAGTCAGGGGGCCTGAGTTCTGGCTGCATGTCCATCCACTGAAGAGCGAATTGTGTGCTTCTCAGGCCCCACTTACAACAATTGTTCTAGGTTAATCAGTTCCTTTTTCAGAAATTCAGATTTCATGATATTCCTAATCAGTGCCTTAGCATTGGAAGTTTAAAAACGTTATTTGTAATTGATTAGAGAATGGGGATAAGCAAGCCAGGATTTCTGGAATGTTCCGATCCCTGTCCCTGGGCATGGAGAGCCCACCGCACCAGAGCTGGCCGTGACGTTTGTATGTCAGGATGCCTTCCTTTGCTCAGGACAGAATACCCAACTTGATTGGCTTACATCAGAGGATTTTCTAGTTGCTCTAACTCTGGATGCAGTGGTGAATTGGGTTTCCGGCTTGGCTGGTTCAGGGCTTGACAATGTCTACAAAGACTTGGTTTCTTTCCAAAAGCCATCTCTTGCCTTCCATGTCAGCTAGCACGGCTTTCTCAAGGATTGTGAGGCAGCTGTAGACGGCGGCCTTTCCCCTTCCATATCCGGGCAGGCGAGATGGCTTCCAGAAGCTGAATATTTTAGGCCTGAATTCCATATCCCATCGCTAGGGTCAGGAGTAAAATTAGCTGTCCCCAAGTTAACTGCCCTGAGGAAGATGTGCTATAGCAATGACTACTCCTAAGAAAAAGTGAATGCATCTTGGTCTGGCAACCACAAAGTCTCCCAGAGGGAGTTTTTCCCATTTCCACTTCATACTAATGTCTGGCCTTGGAAAGCTAAGGGAACCTTTGGACTTCCCTTAAGCAAATGAATGGACTGCTCTGTGAGGATACTACACGGCCACACACAGCCTCTGTAACACAAAGGAAATACACCCCTTGCTTTGAGTGTGCCCAGGCGGCCTCTGTAACCGCTCTCCGAGGTTTTGATCTCTGGTGGGCAGGCATTGCCGAAGAGGCTTCCCAGCAGACAGAGACTCATCAGAAATAGATCAGAGTTGTCGTAAAGAAGCCCTTGTGCCAGTGCAGATGGTGGAGATAAAGACATGTAAATATGTCATTTTCTTGGATATTATGCTACAGTTCATCTAACTTACATTATTGATGTGGGTTTCAAACCCATATATATGACATAAAGTATGTATTAATACTTTAAACCAATAATGATAGGAATTAAAAATCAGATAATCCTCATGTCTATATAAAATCTAATTATGAGAGTTTTCCATGTTTATGTAATGCCAAGAAGCTAAGTCTAAGCTTGACTCTTCAAGTATTCATCAAGTAGCATTTAAATTCTTTACTGAATGAAAACCATTTACATGTGATGAGCGGTTACATGTATTGTATTCTTTTTATTACAAAGCCTTGGCAGTTGAGAAAATGAAGACCATCAGGATACATTATTGACGGAGCTGAGGCCCGGGGCACTCAGACTGGAAAGCTATGGCTTCCGCGCCCTTGGTCTTGGCCAGAAAACATCTCTTAGAGCTGCCTCCTTGTTTGTGCCAGAGGCACGGGGTGTGGTTTGGGAAGGTATTTAAATAGAAGTAACTTTTCTTGCGGGGGTTCTGCAGCGGATGCTGCATTGTTGCTGGGGGCTTCTAATCTAATGCCTGACCCTCCGGCCTTTTGGGGAAGCGATTCCTTAGTCCCCAGTTTCTTTAGTCCCCAGTTCCCCGAGGTGGGATTTCCCAGGAGGCTGGGCTGCCTGAATCCTGAACCTGGCTTCTCTGTCCTGTTGCTACCCCTTCCTTCCTTGTCAGCCGTGACAGCTTTGATTTTCTTGGTCAACGTGGAAGTTCGCTACCTTTAGTGAGTCTTGCCCAGGGACGCTGGGGTGACCAGCTAACTCTGAAGACCAAGCCCCCTCGTATTACCAGGGCTTATTCCCCTCTGTGTATTTGTCATCAGTTGAGGGTCAGATGGAAGAGCGCTTGTCACGTATGCGCATTGTCAGGAAATGTGTTCAGCTTCACCTCCGCTTTGGGGAAGGAGAGGCACCAGAGCGCTCTCCGCGGGCCTCATGGGACCGCAGCCCAGCGGTGACGCACCGCCTCCTTCCGTGTTTCCCTGGACCCCCTCAGTCACACGCACCTACACCGCGGTGAGGGGGCAGCAAAGGGCAGCAAAGGCAGCGTTGCCCGGCACTGCTACACCTGCACCGTCTTCCTGTGACCCGGGAAGTGCACGGCTTCCGAACACTTGGTGAGGTGCTGGGCCAGGCTCATCCCCTGCCCCACCGCCTCGTGGTAGGAGGGTCTCTTGGAATCCACAGATGGAGCTCCTTTGTGATCTAGGCCCCTTGCCCTCACCTTCTCACTAGCTCCCTTCCGTCTTAAAAAAAAAAAAAAAAAGGCAAGCTCTCCCACAAACGCAAACTCCCTTGTTTCCTCCTCCTCTTGTTCCTTCTCCCCTCCCTTCCGAAGCCAGATTCTCTGACAGCAGCGTGTTCCTTTCTCCACAGCCAGCTTTTCTCTTCCTTGATCGTGACCCGTGGCCGGCGGGGTCTCCAGCGTGACAGACAGCCTTCCTTCCAGGCACTCGCTCGAGTGTGGCCTTGGACAGGTTCCCGGGGCCTCCCTGGGCCTTCGGGATGGACGGGCTCCTGGTTGGGCCCAAATCGCCCGAATTCTGGAGCCCTTGCACTTTTCAGCCCAGACCTGTGTGCTCTTTATTCGCCTGTTTACTGCACATCCCAACCTGTCCGTCTTAGGACTCTTCAAACTAAATGTACCCAACATGAAACTTGTCTTCTACCCGCTCCCAAGTTGCTGTGCCATTGCACGCCACTCACCCGCAGTTACTCATGTGAAACATGTGGGTGGCGTCCGAGATGCCTTTGCCTCCCACACGCCCTGCTTAGAATTAATCACCGGCTTCTTAGGGACGTTTAACTCCTTGCTGTCAGTCAGATGGCTACTTTCCATCCCAACTCCCTCTTAGTTCCAGTCACCGGCCTCTCTTCTTCTGGTTGGTCTGAAGCCTTTTCCTAATTATTCTCTGTTCTTCCAGTCTTGCTTCATTCCATTCCGTTCCACCTCCAGCGACACAGTCTTTCTAAGATGTAAATCTGGTCATATAACCTCCTCCTCCTCCTCCTAAAGCTCTTTCCCCCTCTCCCCGCCCGTAGAGTGAGTCTGCTCTTTTCTGTCGGTCCAAGGTCACCTTGTGGTGGGGTCTGTCTCCATTGTCCCGACCATAACTCACTGCCCACCACCTGAGTTATGTTTCATGTTTATTTTTATTTCGCATGGTTTACTCCTGTTTGTTTTCATTTCAATTTAGATGGCATTTCCTTGGAAGTTTTCTCTGAAACCTTCAAGATCAGGTTGCAGGTCTCCCAGGTGCTGCCGTAGCCCCTGATACTTGACCGTCTGTGTAGCGATCACGCAATTCAAAGTCCCTATTTATGGCTCTGCCTTTTATACACCTTCAGAGCAAGGACAGTTTTTTTTTTCTTTTCATTTAACACTGTCCGAGTTTAAGGAGATAGTTAAAATTTTTGAATGAAGGAATAAAATGTGACTAGAACCAAATTAGACAGGTTTGCTGATGGGAAAGTCTCTTTGTCCCCAACGTTGTTTTTTCTTACTTCCATAAGATGGTACAATAAAAATTAATACCCTTTACCTCTCTAATCCCTTTGACTCAGTTTTATTATCTTATAAGATGCAGCTTTGGGAGTCACACCTGGTCGGTCATTGCCTTGTTTCACAGATACTTGCCCTGTGCGCGCCGGCACCTGTGCATGCCGGCACCTGTGTGTGTCTCCTATCCCACCCGAAACGATGGCTTGGAATGACTGGTTTTCCTGCTTGAATTCACGCCATGACCTTAAGTCCTTTGAAGCAGGACTCTAATATTGTTCTTATCTGTGTCCCCACATGACCTGCCCGGGGAAAGAGGAGTTCTTAGAATTGCTATTGTGAAGGTGTTGGGACCCGCCCTTGGGAATTCTTCACGCAAGTTAAACAGAGGCGTTTTCCAGACAATTACCAAACTGAACCGCCCTTGGTAGAGTTTAAGCCAAACTCTCAGGTGATAATAGATGAAAGGAGTATTTTAAGTGCTTCCCCCCCCACTTGCCCTTAATTATTTATTACAATCGATCATAAATTCCCCTGCTGATTTTTAAATGGCTTCTCACAAATAAAACTTGAATAGGCATGGGAAGTAGCTATTATGACTTCGTGTTTTCTCACCCTTTATTTATTCAGTTAACGCTAGAGCCAAAAGAATCTCCAGGTGTAGCAGGGGTTGCATTTTGCTAGCATTTTGCACTGAAGCTGTGTTCTGAAGCTTTTAAGAAATTACGTCTGTCCGGGTGTTGCTGACTGTGTTGATTCCCTTAGGAGGTCAGGACCTGTCTCACAAGAGACATTGACTACATTAGAAGAACATGCTCAGAATCTAGGGTAAAATTACAGAATTCTAAACTTTTTGTAATTCACAGAATACTTTATTAGTTTCTGTAATCAAACCCATGTAGACAACAAATGAGATCGTACCTATTTAATACAGTGCATTACCCCCGTACAAATGGAAAAAATTATGCTCAACACTTTAGACCAAAATGGTTTAGAATTCTAAACTCCTGTGCTTTGTTATGTCCCCGTCAACATTGCCAACAATTTCAGAGTTGTGCATACGTATTCCAAAAATCTTGGCAAGACAGAGTGTATGGAAAAGAAAGTAAAAGTGCTGTTAATTCCAGCCCCGGAAGTTAACGTAGCAGTTAACAATGGGTCTCTCACTCTCTTGTCTTCAGTGTGTATAAAGAGGGACTATCGTAAACTCCTAAATGGTGTTTTGCCAGCAGCCTTTCCCACGTAAGGGCAGCAATAAATATCTACGACCCCTTTATGTAGCACACTTTATGTTTGGAGCAGCTATTTGTGAACCTTTTTTGTTGCCTTCAGCATGCTGCAGTGAGTAAGGATCCTTGTAATTATATTTTCTTGCACTTGTCTGTTTACTCATAATGTATCCCTAGAGTGACAATTCTGAGTCTTTTGACACATGTTGTGAAATGTGCGGGCACCCTCCCAACTGAGCTCCTGCAGGATGTTGAAATGTAAGTTTTGCCAGGTCTGCACACACAAAGGGGACTCTTAGGACATTTTCAATTTGCATGTATTTAACAAATAATGAGTGTGAGTATGTTTTCATGTTTTGTTCACTCTCCTGGATTCGATCAGAATCCCCTCAGACGGTCTTGGAACCCCAAATCCTGGAGGGGCTTTAGTTATGCTCCCATGAATTCTTGCTCCACCAGGCGTTTTCTCAGAGTGGCTTCAAGAGCCTTGGTTTTAACTATGCGTCTGGCAGCATAGCTTGAGAGAGAGTCCCCTTCTAGAACGGGGACTGTTTGTACTGGGCCGTGCACAGCCTATGGAGCGATGTGTCCCCAAGGATAGGAATGGAGTGAGAACAGTACATTGGGCAAGAGCCTTCACGCCAGTGCCGAGTTGTCGGGTAGGCCTGAGCCTCAGCGGGGACCGTGACCTAGTGTGGGGCCCCGGTGCTTCGAAAACGAACCCGGCCTGGTCCAGGCCGGGCTTGGTCGTTCGCACCTCCTGCAGGAGCACGCGGGTCGGGAAGGGATGGCGGATCTGACTCGTTCGCCTAAGTGGATATGGATTAAGCACACTTTATAAAAGCAAATTGGTAGGTTCTGGAATCTGCCCTCATAATGTGCTCTAATTAATTGATGATTATTATTGTCAATAAAACAGCAAAGTGTTTTTATAAGGTTTTTTATGGTGCTTTAAAAAACTTTAATGTGGTCGCTTTTTTCATCTGCTTAGGGTTCTGTTTTTTCTTTGCAGTTTTTATCTTGAGTCACTGAATAGTCTAGTAATGGCTTATTTCTAAACTTCTTTCCTAATAATAAATTCTTTTGATTTAAGACTAACCCTGCAGATACGGAATTACTATTCCCAGAAGCGCTACAAGTTGATTTACTTGTGACTATGCAGAATTCAGGCTTTACCGTACTCGAGCGATGTTTTTGTGATTTAGAGTTGCTATGGGAATTATAAATTCCAAAAATGTTCACTTGGGTGAATTCACAATCATTCTCCACTGTGGCATTATTTTGATATATTTTAATTTGAATTTACTGTTTATTTTTGAACAAAGTCATGATTTAGATGAAAGAAATACATGCTCTTTAGTGTTAGGACTTATGGAAATCTTATAAATTAAGTCTGCACATCAGCACTTAGAGGACATAATCTAATGCTTCAGGAGAGATGAAGATTTTGTTTTAAATGAGGAAAAGAAAAAAGTTATCCTGAATGAATTTTGAATAGATAATATAGGAAAGGATGGAGGAGAAGGATTGATCTGTCTTTTATTGGTTTGTAGTCACTTTTTAGACTCTCTGGGCTGCTGTACAAAAAAAAATTTTTTTTTAAGAAATTAAATCAAAATTCTTTTAGGCTTTACCTGGGTGAAAGCCAGACGTTTCATCCTAAGATGAGTTTAAACTTGGGTAACTGAAAAATTGTCCCAAATTTTGAATTAAATTAGGGCATCCAAGGTGCCCTATTTTAATGTATGTGGAACACGTCCATGAAATTTCTTGAATGATCAGTCCATAGTCTTGACTGTGAAAAGCCGGAAACTGCGAGGCAGCTGTGACTCCCTCACCTGGAGACGAAGCGCCCTCGGCTCCCTCCCTTTCGCTTTCTCTGAGACGCTCCCTGTGTGCCCTTTACTTCTCACTCGCTAACGGACACCTGCCCTCGGCCCTCACTCTGAATTCATCACCTTCTGTGTGTCTTCCAGGGAGGTCTTTTCCCTCTTGACTGCGCTCTCGTCTCTCCTAGTTTTGTTTTGTTTTTCCTTTTGTTCCCGATCACATCTCTGGCTTCCACGTTTCTCCATTTGTACCCGTGTATCTGCTTGCCCCTTTCTTAGTGGACTCCGGAGCTTTTGGAATTTTTTGTGCTTTTGCACGTTTAGCTCCAGCTGTCAGCTCCCAGGGACCCAGCCTTCCATCTCTGTGGCCTTGGACTGCGGTCTCTTGCCTTGGGCGTTCTCAGTCTCAGTTATGATAGTGGTCCGACTATTCCACCAGGACCGCCGCTCGGAGATTTAAAGGGAACGGGTCTGAAAATGTGTTGTTCATATCCTTCTGCATCAAAAATCCTACGGTTTTTTGAAAGTTATCGAAGAGAATGCCAGAATTTTATCTGGAAATTTTATCTCTTTTAGTTGAGATCCTGGCCAATAGTATGTGAAAGAAGAAAACCAATACTTAAATCAAGATGTTAATAAATTAAAAAGCTTTATTGATTCCAGAAAGGAAAACAACATTATTTGTATCATTTTCTTGATTAAAAAAATTATTTGAGCCCTGGCTGATGTGGCTTAGTGGATTGAGTTCCGGCCAGTGAACAGAAAGGTCACCAGTTCAGTTCCCAGTCAAGGGCACGTGCCCGGGTTGCAGGCCAGGTCCCCAGTTGGGGGCTTGGGAGAGGCAACCAATCGAAGTATCTCTCGCACCTTGATATTTCTCTCCCTCTCGTTCTCCCTCCCTCCCCCTCTCTAAGAATAAAGTTTTTTTAAAAAAAAATTGTATTATTTTTTTCGTGACAATAGGTAGGTGTTGGTGGATACTCAAAGCTATATTTTTTTAAGTAAGTATGGATGAAAAAGGGGCACTGTAATTATAAATTCCTAACTGGGCAGGTCATGGTGGGTAGTCACGCCCCAGGCCTGTAACTTCTTCGGTGAAAGGTCTTTAAGCCAGTTCTGTCCATTGCTCTTGTGCCTCTAAGTTAACACACCTTGGAAATGCCAGAAGCAAGACCCTTCAAAGACATGACCACCCTCTAGAGAGCACATAGTCTTAACTGTCCTCAAATCCAGCCCCGGCCTTGCTCTCCCCCTCCATGTAATCTGCCTTACATTAATTTCATGTGCATAGAAGAGCCGCCAACTGTTATTCTCCAGGGCAAGCTCCGAGGAAGTGGTCAGTGTGGACTCAGCGAAAGTCAAATATTCTTGGCAGGTGTGGACATGTCTTGCGTTGACATAAGTGTTATTTGCACTTGTCGCCCATAATGTATTTTAGCCCTTGGCTTATAAATTCTTGTTTACTGTAACCAGTTTTACTAATAAGGGAAAGAATCGCTGGGTTGGACCAGGGGCACTGCTTGCATTTTCTTCTCCTTTGTGTCCTTAAGGTCACCTTCGTGTCACATGGCAAAGCCCTGCTCCTTTCTCTCTCATTGGGTGACATCCTCCTCCTGGAGATTTCTCACTGCCTTGAAACTGCAAGTTTACACATTCATATTGTGATAACTGGGTGGGCATTGAATTTCTTTCTGTGGACTGCGACCGCCCCCGGGGCCTCGGACGTCCTGTCTTGGCTGGCCACTGCCCGGGTCCGGCACAGTGCTCGGCACACGGGAGGTGCTCGGCACACGGGAGGCGCTTGGTGACCGTTTGGAGCGGAGTCCCTGAGTACGTCAGTGGCGAGTCGTGCTTCCCGATTGCACTGCAGGCTTGGAACCCTCTGAGTACAACACGCGTGAGGTCGTGACCTGCTCCCCTGCCACTGCAGCAGACAAGGGCACCAGGGAGGCAGGGGCGGCCACGTGACCCTTGCGCTGCAGGTGTGCCTGTCACTCAAAGGCTTCTCCTCTTGTTTCCTGGGTTCCTAGACTCTAGAACAGCTGTGGGTATTATCATTGAAATACTCTCCCCTCCTAGCAGGTTCTTGACTTCTCATCACCGTGATAAAATCATCCTTTGTCTCACGTGAAGCCAGAAATTAGACCTGAGAGGTGGACGCTCCGCAGAACCTCAGTGGAAGGGTGGGGAGTTGGGGGTCTTGCGCCCCGGGCACAGTGGGGAGCGAGGAAGAGACCAGAGACCTGCAGCCAGTGGGAGCACGATCGGTGCGGGTCCTGATGAGGGGCTTGCTTCACCCCCCTCGGAATGGAGGGACGAGTCCCGAGGGAATAAAAGGGAAATGAACAAACCTGAGACGCAGCCCTGGGTCAGAAGCTCCTGGGAAGCTTGCGGGGAGGGAAAGGCTGAGTAAGGGCAGCCAGCCGGGATCCTCCGCAGCTGCTAACCAGCATGTTCAAAGTGGACCAAGTGAACTGGCTCGGGACGTGTCACAGCCCCGCCCCAGCAGGGAAGACAGAACAGGATGTTACTTAGTTTCCCAGGAAAGAAAAGCTCCTTAAGAAATATTTAACCTTGCCTCCCTGGAACTGTGGGGGAAAGATGTTTCCCACATCTTTGTTTTCCGGAAATGAGGACATCGTGGTGTCGTTGGACAGGGTGTGCGTCTTTTTGGAAGAGGGTGACATCTGTCCTTGAACAGGACCCTGTGGGTCGCCAGTGGGTGGAGGCGTGTCGTGTCTGTGTTCCCATCCGTCCCCTGGCAGGACAGGGGTGTGTTTCGTAAGCGTGTGCTAAGTGAGTGGCCCAGTGGTACCAGACTGAGAAGGGCGTGCGGCCCAGGGACGTGGCAGGGAATGTGGACTTGTGGACCCTGCGACCCCTCCCTTGTCACCTCCGTGACCTAGAGACCGTGGACCTTGGCAGAGTTGGAATCTTCAGAGAAAATCACAGTCCCCACAGTCACTTAGGACCTCATCGTTGGCAAAGTGTTTATCCATCTCATCTCATTTCCATGGCTGCCTCGGTTTCCCCGTCGCCCGGGGGCACGCCGCTGTGACAAGGCGGGCGGGAGGCCGGCCGCGTTACCCCATCGCCTTCCCCGCGACCTCACGACCTGCCTCAGGCTCCTCCCACATGGGGTCCTGGGCAGACTCGTGGGCATCTCCACGATCGATCGGAGTGATGAAAAAGCTGCGCGGTGCGTTCAGCCTCAGGGGTGCGGGTCGCGGGGCGCCTGCGGTGTCCACTGCCCTGGAGATTCGGGTTTGGTAGGTCTGCGTGGGGCCAAGATGCGCTGTTGTTAGTAAGGCGCGCCTGACCGTGAACCAGATTCTGCACAGTAGCAAGATGCTGGGACATCGCAGCTTTTGGAGGCAACCAAGGCCTGGCGCCGTCTTTCTCTGGCTGATACATTCTTCTTGTTAGGATAACATCACCCATTTAATGAAGTAAAAGTTTCATTAACACATAGTAGAAGGACTACGGCATGGCTTGCAGAGCCTGTTAGTGAATGAAACCAGACTAAGGACACATCCATTTCTAAAAGTCCAACTGTGGGCCCTGTGGTGAGGAAAGGGAGGCTTTCGGCTGTTGCTGCTGGTTTAAAGTCCGCGAGGGAGCGGACTTGGGATCGTTTGTCCTTTTTCTTAATACCAGGGGCAGCTGTGCCAGGAAGAGCTTCCAGAGAAAAGCAGCGCGCTGGTGTAGGGCTGAAGAAAGCTGCTATTTTTCATCTGTCGCCACTGTGCTGGGAAAAGAACTTGACTTTATATGGTTTTCCTCTTTAAAATTCTCTGAGAGCATAAGGCTTCTCTGCGGAGAAAGCCGAGTTCTATCTTACTATTGATTATTCTGTGGATAACTTCATCCACAGTTGGGAGACAGACGAGGTAATAAGCTGGAGCATCAGACCCTTTATCCCTTGAAGCTGGTGGTTTCCAAGCTTGCATTTTTATTGTACCTCTTCTGTAATGCAGTGAAATTGGAGAATTAATTTGATCAATTACCAGGAGATAAACATAATGTGACCTAAACTGACTAAACAGTGGTTTAAGGCAAGTGTTTAAATTCATGAGAATTGGAATATATATTTGGTTTTCTCTCATTTTAATATGCGAGTTGTGTCTTGACTTGCTTGTTTTTAATAACTGAGTATTTGTGTCAG
Source organism: Pteronotus mesoamericanus (assembly GCF_021234165.1). Taxonomy (NCBI): domain Eukaryota; kingdom Metazoa; phylum Chordata; class Mammalia; order Chiroptera; family Mormoopidae; genus Pteronotus; species Pteronotus mesoamericanus. Next base: position 1,988,734 of record NW_026555123.1, read on the forward strand.
GGCGTCATTTCTCCAAGTTTTGTTTTTCCCCTACAAAGGCAACGTTAAAGTAATGTAGTGATGCTGATTCAGCTGCAGTTCCGTAAACTTCCCTGTCTTGTTTTTTGAAATTTGGCAAAGCCTTGCCCCGGGTTAGTCATTGCACTTAGTAATCCCCACTGTCGCGCTTAGAGCGGTTACTAGATAACCCTGCAGCCAGTGCCCCAGATCCGTCGGACACTCACGAAAACGCCTTTTAATGCCTTTGGGACTTTGAATTCTTAGGTTTGTTGGACGATGGGACTCTCCCCGATTGTGCCAAGGATAATTTTTGATAGCAGAATCTGTGTTTTAAGTCTTACGTTGTTTGAACACTCTCATCTCCTTTTAGATGTGATTTACTGCTAGTGACTGACATAAAGTCAAGCTATAGTTTTGACCTTGGGGGTTCAGCTGACCTAACACAGGTTAAAGACTTGACAGCCCGTCATTCCTCGCCCACTTTTCTCAGTAGAACAGTAAAGTGGAAAGCGTGTTTATGTAATTATTTTTAATAACGTAAGGCTGTTGAAGAATGGGTATAAGCAGGTGAATTGAAGAGATGTTTAATGGCAGAATTAGCAGGTTTGGGTGTGGCCTGGGTATGGGGGGGTGGGGCCTGAGGACGTCATTCAAGATCAAAGCATAGTGATTTGGTTACCAGGGTATAAAGACTTTTCTCCTTCTAACAAAAGGAAAATACTTTTTCTTCTTATCCGAATTCTTTTTTATAAATATTAACTTGCTTTCCTTAGCATAGTTTTTCTAAGTGGCGTTTAACACATAAGACATGCTAATTATGTGGTTACATTTATAGATTGAATAATCATTTTTTAAAAGATTATATTTATTTATTTATTTTAGAGAGGGGGAAGGGAGGGAGAAAGAGAGGGAGAGAAACATTCAATCAGTTGCCTCTCACGCGCCCCCAGTGGGGACCTGGCCCGCAACCCAGGCGTGTGTCCTGACAAAGAATCCAACTGGTTACCTTTCAGTTCCGAGGCCGATGCTTAGTCCACTGAGCCGCACCAGCCAGGGCTGAATAATCATTTTTGAAGTGACTTTGGTTAGTAGGATTGGCTCTTTTGAAATCTGGAAAATTCATGAGGTTGCTACATAGACAAACCGGAAAAAAAGTATTGGGAGGAAGGTGGTAGGAGTTTAGGAGAGACAAATATTTTTGGAATATTTAAGTTTTTACAATGTGATGAATTTTAAATCATTTAAGATATACTTGTCATTTGGATCAGAAAAATATTTCTAACTTTTAACATACTGATTTTTAGTTTATATTTAGAACACTTATTTAAGATCCCTGCTATTTAATGAAACACATAAATTTCAGATTGTTGGTCACACTGTAATGCCTTCTTTGAATATATATGAAATAATTCTTTACTAATACTGGCTGCGTTTCAGAGTGCTGAAGGAGTATGCTTGTTTGAAGAAAAATCATTAACGAATAACTTTATATTCAAAATGAAGACCCTGTATCATTCAGCTCAAACATAAATTTTGAATGTAGCATACTAGAAATCTTTTTCATAAAGCATGGTGTATATCTACTTTTAGGTTATTGGGTTAGGTTACATCAGTTTTGTTGTGAAATTCTCCTATTTCACTGTTGTGGCCTATGTACCAATTTTTGGTTTTTTTTTATCCTCACCCGAGGATATGCTCATTGATTTTAGAGATGGGAAGGGAGGGAGGGGGAGAGGGAGAGAAACATCCATGTGAGAGAGAAGCAGCCACCAGAGCCTGGCCTGCAGCCCAGGCGTGTGCCCTGACTGGGCATCAGACCCGCGACCTTGCTGATCACGGGATGAGGCTCCAGCCAGCCCAGCCACGCTGGCCTGGGCTGGGTACTGATTTTATTGGCGTCTTTTAGTGTCTATATACTCGAACTAGATTCTCTCTCGGGCATATTTTAAAAATGGAATTGTTGGATTAAAATAACCTCACACTCAACAATGTTTCTCTAAACTGGTTGTGTCATCATATTCTGGGCAGAAATGTTGAAAGTTACCATTTTGCCCACTCCTGTCAGTAATTATGGTGTAAAATCATATCCTATTGTATTTTAATATGTATCTACTGATTAGTGAGTTGGAGGATTTTAATAAAGTTTTGAGAGTTTCGACCTCTATTTCTGTGACATCACATTCTTTTGCATATATATTATTGGGTTTTAAATAGTTTTAAAAATTATTTTAATCATGTCATGCAAAACTTCTCATGTCTGGTATCAGTTTTCTTTGATCTGAAAAATCATTTAATCTTCCTGTCCACGTGACTAAATTTGGAGCCTTTGGATTGTAAACTTATGATGGTTAACATCAGAAACAAGCCTGCCTAACAATAATTTTTGTGGTTACAACCAGGGTTTTGAGTCCAAAAGTTTCAATTTGAATCCAGGCTCTTCACAATCTTGGGTAGTTACTCAATCTCTCTAACTTCTATGTGGGAATCATTAACTTGCTATCATACACATACAAACACAAATATTTAACTCAGCTTAAAACTGTACCCACAGTAAATGGAAGGAATAACGGTATCATTACTAATAATAAGAAAAAAAGAACCAACAGTGTTCATTTTGTCAATTACCTTGTGCTTTCCGAATGCTTTTACTTAAATAAAACTTGGTTAATCTGAGCATTTCCTAATTCATTTAATGGCCCATTGTGATGCGAGTAGCCTAGAGTGACTGATTTCTGCTGTTTTCATATATTGATACACATACGTCTTGCTTATGAAGTCACTTCTCAGGGGTTTCATAATTTACACAAAAAATCTATATAGCTACTTTTTATTGGGTAGTCTTGTCTGAGTGTTAGATCTGTATATATTTATGTAGTTCACTCAATCAGTATGTTCTTTATAAACTGATATAAAATCTTTTTATACACATTTGTAAAAGCTTTTATTGATTTACTAAATCAGCACTTGTCAGCCATGCATCAGTGTAAATTGTTGTTTATATATAGTGTAAGCATAGTTCTTAGGAAAGAGTATATACTTCATCATTCAATTAACATAAATACATGATCACTCAATATTCACCTCCCAAATTCTGCAGGAAAGAAACTTCATTTGATACATACAAGTTGCAGTTGTCGCTCATGTGATGATTCTCCTAGGGTGTTTTTGTATTTTGCAGATGTTTTGAATCACAGTAACAAATAGAATTCACAGCTACTTAGAATGCATAGTTTTTTCTCAGAAACAATAGGCAAATTCTGAAGGTTTGATTGAAATTGTTTAGTCATTAAAACTAACCTCTTAATGTTTGAATATAATGTTGGGTTGATTTTAAGGCCCAGTCTTTGGGAGGTATTCCCAAAGATGTGCATGGACACGTTCTGCTACCTTTTAGGGGACAGTAGCCAAGTGCAGAGATTATACTGCTCGCCAAGATGGTCTTTTGAAAGTTGATTATATTGACCATTTCTTCTGGATTTAAATGAACGCCAGTGTTATCCTGCTGTTTGGTCTGATCTCTTGTTATCAGTGGGGAGATTTTTAAAAATTGTATAGTCACAGAAGTAAATGTATGTGTAATTATGAAATCAGACGATACAGCATTCTATCAACTGGATTTACCATATTTTAACATAATACGGTTGAACTAGTCTTCACTGTCTAAATTAATTTTAGACAGATCCCGTTGAGCACCTGTTGTTTGTGGTTCTCTCTCTTATATCTGCTTACTCCACAATCTCTCAATACAGTCATTGCACAAGTTTTGGTTGCATCAATAATCAATATTACATTAGCAGCCACTGTAACATTATAACTTTTGTATTTCTTTCCTCCTGTAACTTCTTTTTTAATAGTTAAAAACTGCCTATGAATTTTTCCGTTAGCCTTTATTAGATTATGTATTATTTATTTCCAGTTCTTTTGGAACTGCTTGCTGTGGCTTTCAGTTATTTTCCCAAATGGTCCAACACACCACGTGGTCATCTCTGCCCGCTCCCTCCCCCACCAGAGCCCTCGCCGAGCCCCTGTTTCCTGGAGTCTGAACCCTGTTCTCTGTGAGTGTGATGCATGTGCTATCCTTCCACAGAGCCCTGCCTCACATCCTCTGTTTTCTGGATGCCATACTTTCTTTGTGTCATTGAAATGTATATTCTTTCGGCTGCCAAAGAAAAGTTGTGTTAGAGGTCATTTTTTTTCTTTGAGTCTGGGCATTGTCTAAAATATCTTTATTTGATCTCCATTTTAATTGATTGAGAAGGTACAGAATTCTGGGTTAGAACTCATTGTCCCTCATAATTCTGGAGATAATTGCTCAATAATCTTAGTGTATCCAGTCCTCTTGTACCTTTCTGATGCTAATTCTTTTATATGTATCTTGTCTTTGTATCTCTCTGGAAGGTGTTTGGACCTCTTTTTCTCCTTAAAGTTCTGAAATTTCACAATAATGTGTCCTGGTGAGGCCCCCTTTTTTTTTTTTTAACAGTCTATTAAATTTAAGGTTCACAGCAAGGCCTTTTCTATGAACACTCCTCTCCTTTTAGAAAATTATCATACACTGTACCTTTGACAATATTTGGCCACCATTTTAAATTCCTTTTATGAGTCTGTTGTTGAACTTCTTGTAATGATCCTTTGTTTCTTATTTTTGTATTTTCCATGTCTTTATCTCTTTATTTTGTTTTTTAAGATTTCTTCAATTTTATCATTCAACCCTTTTGTTAAATTTCCAATTGTCAGTATAGTATTTTTAATTTTCCAGGATTTGCTCTTAATTTTTTTCTTTTGAAAATATTTTTAAAAAATGTTTTGTGTACTTGATATTTTCTGGCTGTTTGTTTTTACATATTTATCTCTCCTCTAATGAAGATAGAAGCCTAGCTGTGAAAAACAGATTTGTGAGACTTTTATAACTAAGTATATTTCAATTTAAAATATTAGCAAAAAGTGTAAGTTTTATATATTTATCTTACATTCCCCAAAGCTGACATTGTGATAATTCTTAAAAATGCTAAGTCATACTTATTAAAATTAGGACAAATTATCTCTTTGAAGTAAACAGCTAAAGATTGCTCAGTGTCCTTAGGGACACATTCTGTCTAATCGTCAGATGAGGTATAGGATTTTAAAATTAAGAGGGAAGTAATTTTGTTTTTATGTTATTTTTCAACAGAGTTAATTTTAACATGATTATTGAGTTGGATACATTATTAGCAGCAGTTGTGAAGAAAAATTTGCTAAAAGGATCTGGGTCTAACAAAAATACGTATCGGCTCTCTGAGTTCTCAGAGTCAGTAAAAAATAATGATTCAATTAAAAAGAATTTAGGTATGGTTCTGTAATCTGATTGGCTCATCATAATGACCAAATCCTACTACAAATCATGAGATATTTCCAGTTAACTGGAAGGAACATTACTTGCCTATTTTATTTTTTTACAACTGTTTTATTCTATTTTGAATTATCTTAAGTGTTCAGGTACATTGTATGAAAATAAGCCCGTCTGTAGTTTACCTCTGGGTATACATATTTAGTACCATTTTTATTACAACTTTCATAAAGTGACTTTTCCAATCATTTTATTGACATTAAAGTAAGATTGGAAACCCGGAGAATCCCAAGTTTGAATACTCCATGTGTGAGTAACTATATGAAGTCTGCCAGCCTCGCGTGCTGCAGGCCATGGAGTCTTACTCAAATACTAGTAATTTAGCTGCATCGTGAATTGAATAGAATTTTCAGGTTATACCCATTTGTAATACTGTTTATGGCAAATACGAGTTAGAAACAATCAGCTTCTAGATTCCAGTACGCAGCGCCCCTCTGTAGGCGAGCACTGCTGGGACTCTTCAGCAGTAACTGACATCCAGAGAGAATGGGTTCATTTGTGATTTATACTCAGAGTGGTACAGAAAGAGATTTATTTTCCTCCTTATGCCTCTGGGAGAGCAGGAACTTAGATTTTTCTACTCCGAAGCTTTTAAAAAATGAAATAAATGCCATATATGATCAATTACCTTCATAGGCCAAGAAAAGTGCTCTACGTGTCCAGGAATAGTCCCTGTCCCGTGTGCAGAACACGAGCTAACAGTGTCATTGCCCCCGAAGGGCCCCTTTGCCCTGCTGTTACCCTCCCAACGAGGAGCAAATCCACAGCACGATCGCTAACAAAACAGCGCAGATATAAACTGCTGCATCCCTTCTGTAAAACTGGGATTAGGAATTCTACCTCTTAGGATTCCTCATCTAACAAGGAATTTGTTAACATCTATGCATGGTTTGTTCCACTGATGTTGAACCTGTGATTCAGTAACTTATCATATAGTAATGACCTCATTTGGAAAAGAATTTAGGAATATTGAGGATCATGTTATTTTTTATAGACACAAAGTGAAAAGAGAGATTATTTAAGGAGCGTATTACCTGTATTAACTGGGAAAAAAAAAAAAGGAAAACTTGTAATCAAAGGACTAAATTCTTGATTATTTCTAAAGGTGTATTATTTGCTTCATTTTTTAAATGTCAGTATTCAATTTCAAAATTAAAATTATGCTAAAATTGAGTAAGCTATTTATCAATTAACAGCTTTTTACCTGGGATTTTAATTAAACTTTAAAAATATTACAGTATTCAACTAAGGCCTTGCATTTTGCTCTGATTTGCATTTGGATTATTAATGATATACTCTTCTTTCATGGGACTATCCAGACAGAGGGTAAATAAGTGGTTGAAATAGCACTGAAATAAATTATAAATTCAACTGGAATTTCATGTTATGTTTCTCCTTCTTAAGCGTTATTATGTCTTAAAATTGATGAAGACTGAATACCAATAATTGTATGCCTCCTCAAATGAAATTTTAAAAGAAATTGATTCAGCATGTAATGGTTTTTCATCTAAAGTGTAATAATGCAGTTTTGCTGAAACTGCTTTATACTTGTGAACAGCCATATTAAATGAGAAATGAATACTGTACTGAGTATATGTAATAAAAATTAAAAAATATACCTTTTCTGCCAAACATTGTTAAAAAAAGAAAAAGAAAAAAACTGAGCATATAATTGTCAAGGAATTAACACAGTTGTGACAGATTGAAATTCATACTAAAATCTAGGAATTTGACCATATTTTGATATCTTTGCATACCAAAGTTTGAAAGTGATACACAGGCAAATTGATCTTGATAGCTTCTTTCTCTCAAAGAAGAAATCTTGTATAATTCCTTATAAAAATTATAAACTTATTATGGAATAAATAGGAAATGTTTTCAAAACCGTGGAGCATTCTCTCTCTCGTTTTCTCTCCCCCTCCCCCCAGTCCTATATTTAGTCTCTGTATGTGCACCAATAGGAGTCTGGGCAGAGAATATTTAGTAGTTTAGTCCTTTGTTGTAGGTTTTAAGAAGAATCATATTTAAATGTTTCCTTTACCCCTCTCAGAAGTTTAATTAGTTTAAAAGATAAAAAGGGAAATTATAAAAATACTAGCTTCTCCAGAGAAAGGTTAGTCCTTGGAAGTAAAATACGCGGCACGCCGTCAGAAGTGATTTTCCTCGTGATTTTCCTCAGGGAAGGTTAAAGTCTACTCTTGATCAGCTTTATGCAAAAGTGATCGAATTTTTAAGAGGCTTAACCTGTAGTGTCTTGTCACGTATAACTGTTATAAATCATAAAATCCTCAGGCAAAATAATGGGAACATTTGACCTAGTTCTGTTCTTGTTATGAATTCCATCAACAGGAATATATTCATTAGGTGGAGATCCTTTCAAAAGAAATATGTTTCGGAAGGATGCCTCTTATTTTTCCAAAAATGTGCACCGATGTGCTTCCATTGTAAGGGGCAGGGCCTCGTGGTCCGCGGTTTGCCCGCGGTGGGGCCCGCGCGTGTCGGGGAAGCTGTGTGTCTTGGCCGCTCCGGTCCCCTCTTGTGGGTTCTCAGGCCTTCGGGCTTTAGGGTCCTCACGAGCCAGTTGGGTGCAGTTCACAAAAAGCCCATAATAACGGTGGCCTGAAGGTGCTGCTTCTCCCCTTCTCGGTAAGTTTTCCAGGGCGGTCTGGCTGGTTGCGCCGCTCAGAGACGCAGGCCCGTGCAGCTCCCGCCGCCCCCATCCCCGCATCAGGACGGAGGACGAGGGGAGGAGGCGCGCGCAGGGGACGCGGCCAGCCGCCCACGCGGCGACAGGCCCGATCCTAATTCCCGGGGGCGGGGGGGTCTGGGGGACGCCCTTGATTTAGGGCGCCTGTGTTCCTAGCTGAAGAGCGGGTTTCTAGAGAAAAAGGGATGAATAAATATGCGGGCCAAAGAACAACATTTGCCAGCCTGTCGGTCCCCCGACACCACCGAGGCCTGCCTTTCCTTGGAATGGACCACGCGTGGGAGACTCCTTCCCTCTCCCCCTTCCGTCCTCGTGGGCCTTTGGGGAGGAGAGGGCGCCGTCCCTGGCTCCGGCCGCGCCGCGCGGGGGTGCCCGTCCCGGGAGCCCAGCAGGCCGCGTCCCTCGGAGCCCCGCGGAGCGCTCAGCCCCGGGCCCTTCTCCAACGTCGCGTGTCCGCGTCTTCTGCTGCGTGTGGCCAGCAGAGCAATCTCATGGTCCCATTAAAGGGGTTCACATGGGGTGGAAAACCTGCCTTCCTATCTTCCGCAAGGGTCCTATATGAAACACTTTGGAGGTGGGATGAAACCCTCCAGTCCTTTCGCGTCCCAGGGAAGGGACCTTCAGCAGCAGGCTCCCTGCTCTGAAGACAGATGTTTCTCAGTATAGATTTTGTTCGGAGGTGGCAGCGGTGGGGGGCCCTGTTCCTGAAAACAGGCCATTTTCAACACCAGTGGGTGCTGGAGACTCCGTATTTTTTTTAGAGTAGCATCCGCTTTTGTAAGGCGGTCACGCCCTGCTAAGTGATTCATTGCGGTGTTAACACGGGCCAGCCATTGAGCGAATTGTGGCTTGGGTCCATGCAGACGGTTCTTTACCTCAGAGGACAGAACTGATGTTCTTGAGAGAATACTCAGTTCACTGAGTTCCCCTCCCATTTTCTCTGAATTCCAGAAGTCAAGCAGCTGTGATGCCTTCAAGGCCCGGTTGTCCCTGCCTCCGGGCCGCTGTGCTTGATGAGTCCAGATGGGCGGAGGGTGGTCCAAGGAGCCGGTCCGAACGTGGGAACGAGGTGGATGGCATTCCCTGGCTGAGCCTGTAGCCTTCTGTCCCTCTTGAGAGGTTTTTTTTTTTTTAAAAAAAAAACACAGCAGTGTCGTAGTTAGCAATAAGCAGTGAGTGAATTCATAGGAAAGTTTTTTTTAGTAAAAATATGTTGTGTGATTGGTAAGGAATCGTATCTTTGTATGCGTCCTGTAATAATTTTTAAATGCTGCTAAAGCTGTGTTCTGGTTTCTCTCTTAATTTTTTTTTTCCAGGTAGTTTTTACAATAACTTTCCTTTTTTTTAATGTCTGTTGTGTTTTCTGTGTCTCTCTAGCACGTTCTAAACATTTTGTAAAGGTATTGAGGAACGTGCCTAAGTAGATGAATCAGATTTTATTTTTCAGGCCCAAGCTGTTTCCTTTCTATTGTGTCCAGTTAAAATAGGTTGCGGTTTTCATAGTGAATGCTCAAGTGCAGCCCTCAAAGGACAAGGGGGAGCGGAACCAAACAGTGTTCCGTGTGCGTGAAAGCGTTCGGGTTTGCTGAGATCTGCTTTCAACTTACCTATATTTGTCTCCCTGCCATTCATTCCGAATTAAAGGCACTGCCACTGAAAACTGAAGTTCTACAGTTACCAACAGAATCTTCCAAGTAATTAAATTTTACCATAAGCCAAATGTATTAATAATGTCCAAAGACACCGTGGCACACAGTTCGGTGTGTTCACCAAAGCCTCTCTTCCTGGGCGCCTGGCTAGACCTCGTTGCCCAGCCTTTCTGCCAGTGAGGTCTGCCGGCGCCCTTGAGCCTAGGGAACGGAGAGCGTGTCTGTCCCTACAAGGCGTGTGCCTGTGATGGAATGCAGAGGACGAGCGATGACTTGCCAGGGGCCCTCTCTACGGGGCAGAATCTCCTCTATCCCCTGTGTATCGCGACAGGGCCAAAAAGTCAGCCTCCATGGGGCTAAGCTGCTGAAATCTCATGGAAGAGTTGATAGCAAAGTACATGCTTCTCAGACTTGTTGGACCGTGGAGTCCAGCTGTGTGCTCTGGAGGAACTGGGAATTAGTGCACACAGGACGTTGTCTTTGACCGAGGTGACGTGCCAGCATTTTCAGGCATGGCTGTTCCGCGTGCGTGACATGAAGATCCTGTCTGTTCTTCTCCCAGGCCTCTCCTAACCCTGCACAGTGTGGTGAGTTGTGCACGCACGAGGGATGTTGGGTCAGCCCAGCATCGAGAGGGCGTTTCAAGTCACAATAAACCGTGAATATTTCTGCGGCAGATTGTTGGTAATTGTTTTGTTTCGTTGCCAGCTTACTGGAGTGATCTGTACTGCAGCGTGGCGACAGTCAACAGCTATCAGAAGCCATTGGAAATAATTGATTAGAGATAAGTTACTACTCTTGCTCAGCATTTTCACTTGATGACTATTAAAGTGGATTTTTAAAGACAGCAATAGCTTTTCCTTTACATGCAGATACTGGCAGTAAGCTAAAAACATCTTTACCTTGCAAGTTAACTTTCATATGCCTTTAATGGATAATAATAAAAAAAATGACTTTGTTTCTCAGATGGTTATTTTTGTAGGTTAGGTTATTTTGAAAATTTACTTCGAAGCCCTGGAGTAAGTCCTGTCGTTCCCGTCTCGGAAGCGGTGGAAGCGCATTGCGCGTCTCCTCGTGCTCTTGTCTGAGTCTTTAATTCAGGGATTTCTCTGATAGGAGTAGATTGTTCTTACTCTCTAGATCAAATAATTGCCTTCTCAAGACTTTGGTGATGATGGTGGTGATTATCACATTAATACGATTCAGTGGGCATCAAAAGCTAGGGGCTGTTCTTTTCTGAAAGAAGTGGTTTGTTCTTGGCAGATTAATTTCATTTAGGTAGTTTAGGTTTGCATGAATACTAGATTCTTGTGCCAATTCTATCACTTTCTTACTATATGATAGCAAATAAATCTCTTAACCTTCCTTTCCTTTCTTGTTCATTCATACCTATCGTATGAAAAGTTGGGAAGCCCTTTAATGCTCCTTGACAATGGGATCAATTGAATTTGTGATTTACCCCTTGACCCCTGGTGGTAGTAATCTTGTAATTAAAGGTAAGCATAAGTTTTGGGGAAGGAAAATAACAAAAGAGAAAAATGAATTAGAAAAATAAAGGAAACATAAGAAAAACATATACATTAGTGAGGAGTATTTTTAGATTCTTCCCAAACGAGTTTATTTCTATTCTTCATTAGATTTTTTAAGGAGTGGAGGAGATTTTTAAATAATTTCTTTGCAAAGTTTTAAGTCCTAGAAAAATTGAATTATTTTCTAAAATCTATGAGAAATGTAGATTCACTTTTAAGTTTTAAGAAGAGGATTTGGAATCCTCCAGAAGAAATGATCCTCCTCATTCAGCACCCATCTGTGCTATGGCATGCCTATAAATATTCTTCAAGAACAACTGTAGAATTTCTTGATGCAATTGCTTATTCACATTACATGCCTTTTCTTTCTGCTTTCAGAATGAAAAAAGCAAACACGTAGCTGGGTAACATTATATTGTACATGTGAAAAGTGATTCTTTTACTTAGTAAGCATGCAAATTGCTGACTTTTCAGTAGATTCATTCAAAACAAATTACAACTAATCAAATGTGTCACTGTATTTGTTTCCTTGGAAGTGACACAGGGCACGTGCCAGCCCAGCGAAAGAAACAGTCATTTTGGTTATCCTTTACTAAAAACAAAAGTGGATTGGTTCAGAAATGAATTTGCAGCCACATGAACTGATTGACAAGTTGGCATGTCGATGAATGAGAATCACACTTGTGTCCGTCAGAAATCACTGCTCATTGTATATGATGAAATGTTCGCGAATTCTTCCCTCTTCTACCCATCTGCCTATAATTTATTGTTTTATTAATCGATAATATAGTAATTATGTTATCGGTTTTACCATTTTTCATAGAAGTAATACAAATAAAAATTTTGCCTGCATCTGAAACTTTTGTTTAATATTATTGTTATTATTATAATTGTAGTTAAAATGTCTGAACTGCTTTTGGTTGGAGAAGTAGTTTAATATCTGTTAAATGAATTTAGTTGTTTTTCATAGCCATTTACATGATACTTGTGCATGTGCGTGTTAGCTAGAGGTGAATGGTGACTAGTATCTAAAATAAGAAGAAGCAGCAGACTGGTTACCCCTTTACACTTCGACAAAGTACTCACATAGAGGTTTAAATAAAATACTTACCTTTGATTCATCAATGTGGAGAGTGCTGGCTAACTATTGCTCTCCACCATGTTTGAACATGTGTTCAAACAGGACGAATCTGTGAAATTCAAACATAATTTTACCCGTTAACTGCAAATAATGGCTGGGAGTTAAAGTGAAATCAGTGGGTTAAATAAGATAAATTAAAGGGCGATTTATCAATGCACTGCTTGCTTTTTCCATGGCAGACACGTTCCGTTGTCCGCAGGAGACGGGGACCAGAGCAAGCATTTGTAGTTCACTTAAGTTGCAGCAGCAGGAGGTCTGTTAGGTCTCAAGCCAATGTCTCTAAAATATAACCAGTATGTTCTTGTCTGCTGGTGTTTGTATTTCAAAATGGCACGGCTGAAGTCGGGCCCTGTCTGTTTGTAAGCAGTGCCGCTTAGATAGTTCTTGTAATTCTGTGCATATAGGCGAGATTTCCTCCAACTCCCCGCTATCGGAGCCTCCTGTAAAGGCTGAGCTGTTTTTGGCTGAGCCACCTACGCCAATATATCCCCACGTCTCTTTTTTAGAAACTGGCGCACATTTGCTTTGTATGTGGTTTTTCCAGTCTTGCCATATTGCTTCAAGTTGCCTCTCTCCCAACTCCTTTTTTATTTTTTTTTAAAATTCTCTTCCTTAGCTGTATGTCAGACAGATCTGGGTTTGAAGCTTCACTTTTTTCTAAACTTGGGAGCGTATCTAAATTCGGGAGTCTGTTTCCTATACTGTACAATAAAAATTTATGGTGTTTTATTACATGACACAATGAAGTGCTTGGTATGTAAACGGTGTTCAGTAAAAATCTATTGAATGAGTGAAGGACATGCCAACTGTTTCATTAGTTACCTCCCAAGCTTTATTTCCTTTCCTGTTTTATAAATAATGTTTTTACTGATACGAGTGCCCCGGACTGGATTTCACAGTCTGAAGGGGGAGGCTGTGTTTTTCTCCCTTCACCACATCGATTAGCATCACTCACTGCTGTAAAGCGCATTGCCAATGATGTCTCAATTTACAACCCCCCTGGGAACAAAGCTCTGTGTAACCAGGTTGGCTTGGGCACGGTGGCAGTTGAGACAGTCAGTTCCCTTTCCACAGTTCGGGAAAACCCGCGAGGGAGCTGCTGTGCACACTGGCCTCTTGTAGACTCACCGGCTCCTGAGTCATCTCAGCGAAGGGCAGGGCCACCAAGGATGGGGCAGGCTGGTCCTAGGAGAGCAGGAGCTCGTCGCCATGGGCCACCTCTGTGCCCATGCCGGCCGCTTTCCCAGGGAGTGGAAGCCCGGCCCCTCTGTTTGGCAAGACTGCTGTATTTGGCAGGGAAGGTGGAGCCGTGTGGGGAGGGAATGCACATCTTGGAATGATGAATCCTCTTTTCTTTATTATTTCCTTTTGTGGGAATAACCAAAAGAGTGGGTCATTAGAAACTTCTCTGCCAGTTAAGGACAAGGCAATCCCATGTGTATGGTAAGGATGCTATTTATAGGCCTTTTAAGGTTGTAAGACAAACACAGGAACTTTCTCGGTCATCGAGTTCTGCGAGCGCCGGTCGTGGCCCTGAGGACAGCTTGGCGATCCTGTGGGCCTGACTTCCCCATCAGCAGGGCTGTGGTATGTGGACGCCCACCTTCCGCTGCATCGTGAATATTTGAGCTACTTCCTTGCACCAAGAGCAGCAGGCACGTGGACACGCCGTGAGTCAGCCCAGGCTCTCAGGAGCCAAATTCCGCCTCCCGCAGGAGTGTGCCCAGTCCGGGCGCCGGCTCCTCTTCCCACCGGGCCCGGCTTCCTCCAGAGAAGACGGACTCCGACCCGCTCACGCTGAGCCATCTGATCCTTCTTTGTGTGGGTCCTATGTCAACTGCTTTAATCAGACTTTTGCAGCGATATGTGTGGATTATGTTTTTATAAAGTATCTCAGGTAATCGACATGAATTGTAGGGTTGCCCTCCATTCCTTTCAACAAAATGCGTGACGGTTGATCACAGATTGCACCTTCCACAGCCTCAGGACTGCAGGTAGCACAGGCACGTAGAAGAATAGGGTACAGCCTCTGCACATGAGGCTGTTTGGAGTCCACATTTAGGTTGGGAGATACCTGGCTGAAAAATTAAAGAGTCTGAAGAAGGAGGGTGGTATGTGTAAAGTCCCCCCATTCTTTTCTTGGACTCCTCTAGCAGTTTCGGCCGATCACCACTTCTTCTGGGAAATGTCCTTCCTGTACGATTACCTCGTTTTAGGCTCCACTTTACGGTGTATTCTTTCTTCAGAGCATTTGTCATGACTGTCCTTTGCATTCCTGTGGGCGATACTTTCATTGCGGCCTCCGTCAGTGGACTAGAAACACCCGGAGTCCCTGGCCCTGGCTGTTTTCATTCTGCCATCGTTTATTTCCCGCATGCGTGGGTGAATGTTGGGTTCTGACCACTGATAATGGATGAGAACCAGTTATTGAATTCATTTGCTTTTTCTTTTCACTCTGACTGTTAAATGTCATTTCTCTGAAGGGCTAAATATTTGTCAGATGTATAAAATCTCTCGTGTTTTCGTTTTGCAGTATTGTTAGTTGTAAGGGACGGTCCCTTTGGATTGCTTCCTCAGAGTCACGTTGTTGTAGGAAGGGGTGAAGACCGTGCATGTTTGAGAAGAAAGGTCTTGGGACGCAGGTGGACAGGCGTGAGCCTTGCCAGCATTCACTGGTTCTGTGTCATTTTTCAGCGTGGAAGTAAATTCAGGCTTAATTTCCCTTTTAATTCTAAGGAACCTTTCTAAACCATTCTCTTGTTTCCTCTATCAGAGGACAACATCCAGTGAAGAGGCCTCCTTGCTATTTGCAATTTTAGGTATCGGAGTGGGTAGAGGTGACAAGTGGGTGGCGTGAGACTGACTTAAAAGAATAATCGATTTTGAATTTCCTGTAACTGAACTCATCAAAAATGGTAAAAATGCTTCGGTTGTTAGGAACATTTTGAGCCCTGAAAAACTTGCCATTTTGGTATTTGCATGCAGTCTTTTAGAGTCGACATCTTTCTTACTCGTTTTTCCTCTCTAATAATCCCAAGTGCAATTTAATCAATGGTTAGCTCGCGTCCCATTTGCTATTTATCAGACTGTTTTTATGTTGGGTCTTTGTTTTCAAGGAATCACACTTTCAAAGTTAGGGTCCTACCATTTGCTCCATTCTTAACCTCAGGCTGTGTTTTTCTTTTTTTCTCGGGCGGGACACCCATATGAGACTTTGAGATGTCCCCCTCCCAGAATGTGTTGCCTCCTCTGTACCCAATGTCTGATGTAGAAACGCTTCCGAAAGAGAGTAAAACTGATACTGTAGTAGTTAAAATACTTTAGTATTAAGGAACTTAAATATTTTTGAGTTGGTCCCTTCTCCGACAAAGTTTAGAATGTTGCATAATCCATAAGGTCTGATTCTGATACCCTCAAAATGACACATGCAATATTCTAGCGTTTTCCCATATCCTTTCATATAGGAGATGCCTATATGTTAACTTTGAAAAATATCTAATAATGTGATGAGACAAATAAAAGGTTTTCATTGTAGAAAAAGGTAATCAGTAGCTCATTTTTGTTCGTGCTGACTTAATATTAAAACCTTTTTTTCTCCAAATGCACTAGGATATGCGGCAGAGTTCTGGCCCGGTCCTCGGGTGCACGCAGTCACGTGCAGTGGTTGACAGCTGCTCCTCTTGGAAGGGAAAGTCTCCCTCATTTAAGAAGTGGAATTAGACAAATTTTTGCTCTCCTTGCTTTGGCAGCTGGAACTGAGTAAAAGCAGTTCTCAACAGCCACCTTGTCAGGATGGGAACGTAACTTTGATTTGTAAAACTGAAGCCAGTGGGAATTAGACATGTCTGCATTCGCATAAATTACTTTGCTTAGGAAACAATATAGAGAGGAAAAATCATTTTTTCTTCACGTTTGGCTGTTAAATATATTTCGTGATTGGTTTATTGATTGATATCTGAGTTGGAGCAAGAGCTAGTGTTCTGCCACCTGTAATGTTAATAAATGTGCTGTACAGATTCAACTGAACAATTGTGAAAATAATAAAATGCCTTGAAAGACATCTGCACCCAGAGACCCAGGTTCTGGATCAGCTGCTGTGGGACTCAGGGCAAATGGGTAGACCTCCCTGGGCCTCACTTCCCCACCTGTAAATGAGGGGCCCTGCTGGGTTGCCCGGCTTCATGGCTGTAATTCTTCTGAGTGTTATGGGAGTCTTTTAATTTCTCTTTGCAGTTCAGAAAGCGAACTCTTTTTGAATGATTTCTTTTCACTTGGGCGTGGACGTCCCATCTGCCATCAGTCTCTTCCAGATCAGTTGTCTCAGCTGTGTTTGCAGCCTCTTCTTACCCATACGCTAGGGCTCCTTGGCACTGTGGACAGCTTCAGCATCCTCCTTGCCACCTTGCACGTTTCAACAGGAAGATGCTCGTTGGTTTTCAGAGGGAAAAACAGTGTTCATTAGGACTCCGAAGCCTGGCCTTGAACATTGTCCTTTTATTAAAGGTCCTTCTCCTAAACAGAGTTTATTTTGGAATGCGAGGTGCATTTGAGAAGGGAAGTATAGTCGAATAAATATTTTGAATGCTTCTTAAAGCGAACTCATGAAAATGTATGAACTAAGGTGTTAGGAAGTGTTTTTTTGCTTGTCTGTTACCAATTAGAGCAAACACCTGGGTATATTTCCTCTTTTAAAATTAAAATAGATTTTTAAAATACATAAAATGTAGAGTCATCAGTACAGATTGTAAAAGAATTTTAACTGGATTTTGTTTAGCCTTAGTTTTGTCAATTTTTTCTTTATTCATCGATGTAATTTTATAAGTATCACATCTCTTTTTATTTCTTGAAAGAAGTTGATATGATGCGATTGGATATCTGTGCCAATTATTAACCAGTACTTTAGCTCATGAAATATTTATTCAGTGCCAGAAATCAGGGAGGCATTTTGTTATAGTTTAAGTAATTTCTTTTGAAAACAACGTTGTGCTTCTGGAATATGAAGTTCTTTTGTTAATGATGATCAAAGGCGAACTGTGACAGGGGAGATAAGCTCCCCAACATAGGCGGTCATTCAGGAGATGAGGGCGTTACCTGTGAGGGACAGGCGCCTTGTGGGGCTCGGCTTTCTCTGCTGACTGTCTGTTTAGAAATATTTTGAGGAAGAAAGATTAGATCTTGTTACAGAGTAGTCAGAAATTTCTTGCCTTAGCAAACTCAGTGGGCAAAACCACAAGAAACCGGTGACTTAGAGGAAAATGTCAGCAAACCTAGCTCAACTGCTGATTCCACATGGAACTGAACAAATCCCTATCAATTTATTTCTTCATGAGTAACATGAGGGTGTGCTTTGGGTGATCACTGACTACTTTTTCACTCTAACACCGTGAAATCAAGATCATATTTATTATGTACATTATTTTTTCCCCATGTCCCAAACCTTTTATTCTTTGGCCAGCCTTCAGGGAGTGAAATCAAAACAGAAGTCTCTCTGTGTTGAAGTCTTTTTAAAATTGATTTCTCTTTCGCTCTTCCGTTCAAGAGAATGAGCATGTTCCGAACACCTCTGTTGGACTTGAGTCAAATGAAAATATGAAATTGGAAATTCATAGCATTGTGCATTTGCTTGTGCAGGCCTGGCTCATGCAAATCCGGGAAGTCTGGTAGAGGTCTCCACATTATTTGAATGCTAAGGAAGAGAAGGAAGAGAGGCGTCCTTGTAGGTTCTCTGGACAACTTTTTGTTCTTTCCATAATGAAGACATAGTCATTCATTACTGTGATGGGAAGTGTTTGTCGTTCCCTTGAGATATTTTAATTATTATTTTTTGGATACAGTCATTGGGAAAGCATGAGGTAGAGGACTTAAAGCTTAGGTTATGATAGATTCTTGATTATGATTTGTTATGTATTTGCTGAATTACAGAACACAGCCCCATGAGCCATACTTTCAGATATTGAAAGTTGAAATATATAGATTGTACATAACACATTATTCAGAATTTCTGGGTCTAAGAAGCTCTGAATATTGAAATAAAATTATTTTTATAAATTTGGCCCACATTTAGTGGCCAACTGATCTGAACTGACATCAGATTATTTACAGTGGGAACATTCATGCATCTCTTTGCAGATATATTATTGTTTTTTATGGTAAGGTGTGAAAAACGCACTCCGGTGCATTCCTAAAATATGAACACCTCTGAATTTCAAAACAGTTCTAGCCTCTGGGAGGTTCAAATAAACACTTATGACCTTTATCACCATTAATTTTCCCAAAGGGTTAGCCTATAAGCAGAAAAATATTGTTTTTTTTAGTTATTGTTTTCAGTGGCAATACAATGCAATAAATAGACAGAAATTTAGTACTTGCTCCTGAGAAGAGTTGGAATTAGAATGTGAAAAAATAAACTACATACACTATTGGGAGAAAATCTTAACAAACATGAAACATATGATAGTCCTTATTCAAAGAAATGAGTGCCGAGTACCTCTAAATTTCAAAAACAGTTTCCTGTTTGCTACAAATGCAAACAGTGCTGTGTACAGATTTGCTAAATGTGGTTAAAAGAAATTCTGAATAGAAATAGTTGATATGCAGAATGGTATTTGCATAAAAGCTAATGAATGGACTGTGTTGGAAACATTTTGTTGAGTAATAGTAATTTGGCTTTAAAAACAAAGTAGTAAAAATTGTTCTTTTTAATGACAAATGTAAATGACATGCAGTAATTTTGACTCAGCAGAATTGCATCTTTTTTTTTGTAACTACTGTGGAAATGAAAATGAATGCATTTCACGTAACAGTGCTTTTTTGTTTTTGATCTACAGTCATAGATGGCTGACTCAAAATGGATTAAACACTCGTTTCTGGTGTAACAGATGGTTTCCTTCGGACTTTTGGGCCCAATTGACTTTTTAAAAAGAACTGAAGTGCTGGCCAGGCGGCTTAGTTGGTTGGAGCAGCGTCCTGTGCACTAAAAGGTTGCGGGTTCGATCCCTGTTAGGGCGCATATGGGAGGCTGCTGACCCGCGTTTCTCTCTCTCGTGAATGTTTCTCTCTTTCCTTCCCACCCTCCCTCCTTCTCTTCCTTCCTCTCTAAGCAAATCCTGGTGCAAGGATTAAAAAAGAGAGAGAGAACTTAAAAATCAAATCACTAATACTAGTAATGGCTGAAAAATACTTTCTTTTGCCTAAACAAACTTTATATGTAAAATTTTTTGAAGTCATTTTTAAGAAACTTTTTAATGATTTCCTGATCGATTGACTTTTGTTTCATATTTTATAATCTGTTTTTGGAAGATTCTGTTAAACTGCAGTAACTGTTTTTATGTTTAGATTTCAATTAAACTATATCCAGAGACAGAAATAGTGGTTGTTAAATAAAAATGGCTTATAATTATTAGCTCTCAAATTGACAGTTTGTTTCGCCTGAAAGGGGCATTTTGTCACCATCGAGCGCAGAGGCCAGTGTCTTTCCTCTCATTGTCAGTCTTGCCTTCCTGCGCGAGGCTTCCTTTCAAGGGTGTGGGTCCTGGTTCTCCTGCCGAGCCGCGTTCCCTGCAGTCCCCCGCAGGCCTGCTTCTCACACTGGCTCGTCCCGTCCTTTACTCCACGGGGTCTCTAATTTCTGATGTATTCTCGAGTATCCCACGCTGACCTCCAGAAGCCTTCCTTCGGTCGCCTTGCCGCGGGTGCCGCGTTTCCACGCGTTTCTCACACTGGGCTCGGTAACCGATAGCTTTACCGGGGAGGAAGGTGAACTTCAGCGGCATCCTTCGCTGTGAAAAATAACTTCGGAAGCCTAAAAAACCCCTTGAGGGAGCTGATGATACAATGATGTTAACTATGCAAATATAGCTAAGAGTGACTCGCAGGCTTTACCATTGCACTTTGTCCTCCTCTTTCATGGAGGTTTTATGTCAGAGACGATACAGATATTTACCGTTTTTCAGCGGGCATGTGGGAAATTCATACTAATTTACGGCGGATCTTTTGAGGGTGCGGATGATGGAAAGGAGGAAATCTCATGAGGGAAATTTCATCACTTTCCTTTTCTCTGGCCCTTGTGAGAAAAGGGAAGAGGAACAGAGAAGACAAGACCTTTGCACCGTGTCAAGTAGAGCGTCCAGTGCGACATGAGCTCTGGGCTGTCGCTGCGGGAAGAAAGTGGCGATGGTCACCCGCGATCAGGCCTGCGTGACCACCGGGCAGCACGTAGGCGACCCGCTTGCTGAGAATCACGTCATCGTTTTGACCAAGTCTGTTTGTCAGTGACATATTTACTGTTCTATGAAATTGATTTCCTTTCCTGTTTCGCGTCCCAACAAGTGTATGATTCCCCAGCAAGTCGCGACGGGCCCCGCGATCACTAGGACACGTCTTCTCTCCGCGGGACCGATCGGGGACGGGGAACTTGCTCTCACACCCCCACCCCCACCCCCGCTTTTCTCTGCATTCCCTGCGCTGAGACGCCCCTTCATTGACCTCCTCGGAGCTAAGGGGGTTTATCTGTTTTTAAAAACAGAAGCGACTGCCCACGGATGCTCGAGTGTCCGCTTTTCCTCCGGGAAGCCGCAGTGCGCGCGGCAGGGACGCGGAGGCCCAGCCTGACGCTCTGACCGCGCCGCCGCGGCGTGGTTAAGGCCCGCCCTCCGTCCGGGCCGCAGCGGGGTGACCTCGGCAGAGCCGGGTGTAAACGGACCTGCGTTCTGGGGCCTCGGCCCCACTGGTGGCGCCCTGCCGTGTCAGGCAGGCGCCGGGCGCCGACGGGCCTGCGGCGGCTGGAAGGCCGCTCCCAGAGGCCGGCCTCCGGCTGCGTCCGCCCTGCGGTAACCTTGCAGCGGGGCTCCGGGGAACGCTGCGGGGGCTCCGGGGAGCTTCCCGGCCCGAACGCTCTGGCCGCCACGTAAACACGCTCGCGTGGCCTGCAGATACTGAAACTTCAGGAACATCGAGTGCCTTTTGCTGTTGGCTCAGATTTCATCAATGTTGCAACTATCAAGTGTAATATTTTCAGGATTTTGAGCTTGTTGAATTATAGATGAATGTACTTGAACCCTCTGCGTCGTGTATAAACACAGGCCGTGTGGCTCCCCCTGTTCCCGTTTCACGACATCATGCAGCCCAGAAAAGCTCCATCACAGTGATTTGTTTCCTGCAGACTCGGTCTAGGCCAGATTGGCGTCCTGAGAATATTACCTATGTAAAAACTGTGTTCCCCGAGCGGAAGGTGTTATCTCCGACTTAGAAACAGAGCCGAGCTCACTGGTTTAGGTTGTTTGTCTTTGACAGGACATAAAATCCTTCTTATTCTACCATACTTTAAGAGCCATGCAATGTGCATATGTTTTGAGCCCCTTTTAGGAGACAATAGGCACATTTCTTGAGCAACTAGGACGCCCCAATGACTAAAGTCCACAGAGAAGTCAGGTCTAGTGGGAGAGAAAGAAGCATCGGTCTGATATTCGCCCCCACTGTAACTGAAACGTTTTTGGAGGGGTTGGTTAGGGCCCCAGGAGAGTGTTTAGTAAAGGCGCTTAATCTTGTCTGGGTTGGACAGAGACTGGTGGAGGCTGTTTCACTTGAAAAAGTAAAAATGTGAACCAGCTCCCGGAGGATCTAGCCAGGAGGTTCTGAAGGGTTTCCCCCATTTTATTAAGGAATATACTTTTACTTGAGTCTTGGAATATAATTTTAAAGTTAATTCTAGTAGTTTTCCCTTATGTGCTCTATTAGTAAATTTTGCTCTAGCAGAAAAAACAGAAGAGAGCAAATATCATCAGAAATAACAATAATCAATGATCCAGGGCACCTTCTCTCCCCAAAAAGCACACCCTTATCACCTTCTCCCCCTGCCTAAGAGCCCTATACAACTCTGAGTCCATATTTTAATAATGTGTAAATTCAAATTTGTAACAAAAACAGGGTCATAGCATCTACCTTTTAGTGACTGCAGCATGTTTATAATAGACACTATTGTTTACTTAAACAGCCCCTATTTGTGAGCCTTTTCATTGCCTCTACTTGTGGTTTTTAAGAAACCACAAGTATTTGAAGCAAAGAAGCTAAGTCTACTGTATTTATAAAATTGACTTAGTGTAGGGCCTACATTAATCTGAAATAAGGAGACATTTTTTATCAGTCCCAGAGCTGCTTTGCTTATGTTTGCATAGGAAAGGTGATACAAAGGAAAATTGGAGGTGTGGGCAGTCAGCTGGCCGAGGTGTATATTCTTGAGCAGAAAAAGAAAAATCATTTGCAACGCCATGACCAGGAATCATTTGAACTGTGATCAGACCTTTACAGCTTTAGCTTTTATCCCTACAGAGCAGAGACAGATTATAGGTGCGCTGTTACTTAGATACACTGTCAGGTGGAAACACCGAGGCAGTCAGAACCCCCTTCAGGACCGATCGTTGGTGCAGGGCCAATGCCCAGCGTCCCAGCGGAAGGTCCCGCGGGTCTCCTGCCCATTTTCCGGTTCTTGACCATTGTTTCTTACAGTCCTCCTGTGATCGTGAGTAATTTCAGCAGGTAATTTTCATCAGAACAATCTCGCTGCCACCAGAGTGTTCAGTGGCCATAGAAGCCTCCCTGAGTTTGCAGAACTAGAACCAGGAACTGTTAAGGTGATGGAATTAACTTCTCTCCAGAAATTTTCATAAGAAATTCTGGTTGGACTTTTAAAAGCCTCTGTTATTTCCTTCCCCGAGGCTGGAAACAACCAAGGAACTGTTTCCTGCAGATTTCACCTTCAGCGCCTGTGTAATTGGGTGCGTTTCTGGCTGGCTGGGGCTCCCCAAGTTTGCTGCCTCTCCTGTCCTCCCGGAAACAGCCTTGCCCGCCTCGATAGCTCTGGGAACCTGCTGGCCAGGTCCGAGGCCCGTTTTCTTGGGAGAATTTTGTAGGCGTTAGTTTCACATCTAAAGTCAGTCTTTGTCCCCCAAGAGTTGCTTCTCATTTCTAAGGAAATGAAAGTCATTTCCAAATACGATATTGTCGACATAACTGGTTACATAATTGTTTTGTCCAGTAATATCTGGGTGAAAACAAGGGGGCAATTCTTGCGGTACCTATGCAAGTAAGGACGCAGCCGTGAAAAGGAAGGCCGCGCCTTGGCAGCTGGTGAATTCTGAAGGGACGGGGGAGTGAGATGCTCTTTTAAAACAGTTCAGTTGCATCTGTAAAAGCAGTGTCTACAGAATTGAAAGTGTAGCTTAAAAAGAAAAACAAAGATAAAAGATGAGAGTCTTCCTCATATCCATTAAAAACGGACGATTACAACGGCAACAGCACCTATACAAATTGCGGTGCTTAAACGTGTCCCCAGTTAGCGCGGTCTTACGTCACTCCCCTTTCACTGGCTTTAAAGTAGCCTAGTCCCCTGGGTGCTCACATGTTCGTGCTGGGGTTAGACACATGTTCTGAACAGGCATCGCGATCGTAACTGTTTTTGTCAAACTGCCACCTTTCCCTTGGTAAAGCTATTCACATGGTTCTCTTTGTGTTCCATACTTGTTACTTTGGGGCTGTCTTTTAGTTACATATTCACTGGCTTAACAATGAATTGCATTTGCTTAATGGAATATCTAGGCTTCCATTAACTTTGTGGTCAAAATATGTCAGCTGTAAGTGTAGTACCATTGTTCTCAAATAATTATACTTTTCACGTTACTCTTGTGAGTATGAGTCATTTTTCAAAAGCTTAATGAAGAGTGAAAGGCTACTTGGTTTTAGGGAGCCTGGAGGGACACCGTTCGGTAGCCTCGAGGTATGGTGGCTGCCCCGTCCTGCGGCTGATGTCCCGTGTGCAGGGGAAACGGGAAAGGCCGGGCCGGGGCTGCCCCTTTCCTGATGCGAGTCTCTGTGCATGTGGCGTGGAAACAAAACAGTACGTCGAATGCCTGTGAAGGACTGAAAAACCCTTTAACCCCACGGGAAAAAAGTATTACACCCTAAGAAAATGACCTTGTCTTTGGCAAACAGAAAGATAATCAGGCTTGTGAACTTGGGGCGTTTGTTGTGTGATACCTAGTTTATTATCCCTGTTTTTTGGTCATACGTTCTATAAAACTTACGAGTATTACTTACAAAGCTTAATAAATCACTAGTATATCCTCTACTTCAAAATAACCGTGAAATTAAATCAGGGCTAGATATCTATTAGTTTTTGTTTTGTTTTGTTTTGTTTTAATTTAAATAGCTTGTAGATGTTTACATTAAAATGTCTCAAGCAGTTTAATAGTTCTGTGTAGAAATTAGGATGGTTTTGGTCGTCAGCAAGAGAAATCCTGCACGCTGGCTTGCGCAGTGGAAGGAGAACCCTGTTCATGCGCTGGGAAGCTCCCTGAGCACAGACTCTGGCCTGCTCCATCGTGGCCCTGCCTCTGTCTCTGGAATCTTCTGAGCTCTGCCCTGCTCTGTGCACCCGGGGTGTTAGAGAGCTCCCGGAGATGCTGGGGCTCTGTGTCCCCTCCGTTACGCCTCCCCCAAACCGTTCAGTGACAGTTCCACGCTGTCCTCTGGACGGGCCACGCTCCCTGCGCCATGCCCGAGGCCCGCGGGCCGGCTCACAGGCGACTTCTCTTTCCTGCTGTAGGAGGCAGGTCGCGGTCTGCTAGGCGAACCCAGTCGCTCCGCCCCTCTGTGCCTCCGTGGGTGGCAGGGGGATTCTCCTGCAAACCCGCGGGCTCCCACCCGCAGCAGATGGGGAAGGAGTGGGCCCGCAGGGACTGTGGGTGTCCGGGACAGCATGGTTTTGCTTCTTCCCATTCTTGATTTTAGGGGGCGGGGAGGGAGTTGAGAAATCCCGTTCATTGATCATCTCCTGTCATTACCCGGCTGCTTTCTCCCACATATCACCTTCCCTGTAATCCTCTTGGCAGTGCTAGGAAGTAGCTGTTATCTCACTGAACAAATAAGAGGAGGAGGTTTGCCAGTTTGGTTTTCTCAGGTTCACACGCTTGTGAAGGGTTAGAACTCTAAAGCCCACGCACTCTGTTCCTCTGGTTGTAAACCAAATCATATTGACTGAGATATTTTGTGATGAAGATTATTCTGAGTTGGAATATAAAAGGGTTTATACATTTTTAAGAAGCATTCATTCCATAGGTGATTCCAGTGTTCCCTCTACGTGCTAGGTAGTTACATGGTAGCTGCTGGGATCCTATGGAGAAAGCAGACGTGCCTTCTAATCTCACCATAGATTTAGTGGGGGAAGCACATGTTAATGTCAGGCAAATAGACATATAATTACAAACTGTGCCATTGCCCTAGAGTAAGATATAGCCACGTCTGGGCGGGGCGATAAGGAAGGTTTTTCCTAGCAGGGGATATGGGAGTTGAGGTGACAAGGCACAGAGAGTGGCAGGAAGGGACAGAGAGAATTCCAGGCAGAGGGAAGGCATGTGCTCAAGGGCCAAAAGGGGTCCTTTCGGGGTTTGTGGCCCATCGAGAGAAGCAGAGCAGCCTGGGGAGACGGGGACCAGGCTCACAGGTGTATTGGATGCGGCAGGGTGTTCAGCAGCTTTAAGGGTTATGCTTGATGTGCCCCTAAAATGTATATAATGCTGTTAGCCAAAGCTACTGCAATAAATTGGACTTTAAGAAGAAGAATTGTGCTTGATATTTAATAAAAAGTTATTTTGGAAAGAACTGCTTTTATGTAAATTCTTGAGAAAGTTGCTGAGGTAATAACTTAGTATCTATTGCAGTTATCTCTGAATATTTATAGTGTTTTCTTTAAATGTATTTTCTTGCCCCAACAAAACCTTGCTTTGGTTAACTGTTATTCCATCATATTTAGCTTTTCAGCCTTGATGTGCCGTGTAAATCGTTTGTAGTAGCTGTAAACATTTTTAACTTGATCCAAACTAAATCACCATTTATAACTTGAGCGCAGATGTAAAACAGGGAAGGTAAGTCTACGTGTTAGTGAATATTTCTCAAAACAATAGTGAATTGTAGTTGCAAATGGCACAGAGAAGAACCATCCCAACATTACACTCACGAGGAAGAGCGGGGGCCACGCTCGCAGGCGGCAAATGGGTCGCTGGGGGCTTGGCGCGCTCTGGCCACTGGGCGTCTCGTTGACACTGCGGTTGTGACCTCACTTTGTTCTTGTTGATAATTAAAGAATGAGGGAGAAGCAGAACTTCACTTACTTAAATATACTGTAGTCTCTTGCATCTGACTAAGGCAGGATAAGAGAATAATTCTGCTCAAACCACATGGTATATTAATACCCTAAATAAAGCGTGCATCTAGGTTTCTAAGCAGAGTTGGATGTAGGTCTTTTTTTGTTTGTTTGTTTTTAAGATTTATTTTTAGAGAGGCGGGGAAAGGAGTGAGGAAGAGAAGGAGAGAAACATCGATGGATTGCCTCTCTCATGCGCCCCAGCCAGGGGCTGCACCCACACCCCAGGCACGTGCCAACCTGGAGTTGACTCGCTGGCAAACCTTTGCTCTTTGAGATGACACCCAACCAGCTGAGCCACACCGTTCATGGCTGACGTAGGTCTTTCAAGGTCATCCCTGTTGAGAAGAGAGTTTTCTTAAAAATCTAAGCGTGTGACCTATAGGGTAATATCTAAGGATAGAAGTTCCCGACTTGGCCACTTCTTGAAAAATCAAACAAATGAACGCCATCCCCTTCCATCCTGTCACTTCACTTACTAAAAGTGTAACTTTAAATTAAGCCTTGAAAATAGGAGTGTACATATTACTGAGAAAGGTGGTGGTTAATGGGTGAGCATCTTTATCCTTTTACCAATTTTGAAAGGGTAACGTAGGTTGTCCTGTATCCATCATTTATTTCATTGGTGGGACAGATGTGTCGTCTCTTGAGGATGAGGACTTAGCAGCCCGGTCTCCACGCTGAGTGGCGGCGAGGAGGAGACGTGAGCACAGTTGACGCTAGAGGCCTTGGGTAGAGCAGGTGCGCTCCTTGCCCGGGACACACGATGCTCCTGTGCTGCGGCCCTCTTCGGCCTAGGATTAATGGCGTGTCCCTTGTATACTTGTAGGACAGGCGTAGGTTAAATGAAGGCTTTCATGTGTAGCGCGCTCATGACAAGTCAACTAGTGAACAGACTGCTGATCAGTTTGAAGTGCTAACATTTCTACTCTTTTGTATCGAAAATAACTGGTGCTTTTTTTTAAATTTTATTTTTATTTTTTGAGCATCTGTGAGATCATCCCCACATTGTTGGTTAAATAAAGGCTTTCATGTGTAGCGCACTCATGACAAGTCAACTAGTAAACAAACTACTGATCAGTTTGAAATGCTAACATTTCTACTTTTTTTGTATTGAAAGTAACTGGTGCTTTGTAAAAAATTTTATTTTTTATTTTTTGAGCATCTCTGAGATCATCCCCTACGTTGTGTCATTGAATTTCATTGCATTCTGTCAGCATTGGTAATAGTGCAAGTAGCACCTTCATTATGTGGATTTGAAAATAGAGGTATAGAGACTACAGAGGCCTTGGCATTCAGAGCCTGTTCTTTCCGTACATCACAAAAAGCCCGTGAAGAGGAGGCGAGTGAGTGATTGGTGCGCACGTGCAGGGTGAGCTCTTGGGTACCAGCGTTTGCTGATTTTTATCAAATAGTCAAACCCTTGCCTGAGTAGTAGTTACTCTGTCAGGGGCTGCCATGGTGCATCCTCACTTCGCTTGAGAAGCGGATAGGATTTGTTCATTTGTTCAGAAATTACTGACTGTGTCAGATCCCTGGAAATTTGAGGATGAAAGTATCTGTCTGGACCTTCAGCCTAGAGGACGGTGAATGTCGAGGTGAAGGGGGACGCGGGGGAGGGAGCACCCACATCGGCCCGGGAAGTGCGAGAAGTTCCACAGACGCTGTCGCTGGGGTTGAGTCCTGAGGGCAGAGAGAATGTGTCCCAGGTGGTAAGCCTACGTGTGGGAGTAATAATAATGATGGCAATATTATTAATGAAGTAACTGATGTTTATCGGAGACTTGGATCTTTTCTTTTTTCTCCTACGTGTCTTAGATGTATTAACTTGTTGATTTCTCCCAACATCCCTAAGGGATAGGCAGTACAGATGAGGAAACCGAGGCAGGGAGTGGTCACTTATCGAGCCTGTCATCATACAGTTAATAGTGGCAGAGCCAAATTTCAATTCCAGACAGTCTGACTCCACTTGCTTTGTGTGGGAGGAAAAAAAAATGACCTGTTTTGGGAATGATTGCACTTGAAACGGTTGGACGTGAGGTTTGCGGGTCTCTGTTAGGGTTCGGGCTGGCCAGGTAGGTAGGGGTTGGATCATGGAGAGCCTTGGAGGTCGTGCTGAGGAGTTAGACCTTTATTATGCAGAATCAGTGCCTGTGTTTTTTAAACAAAGTCCAGAGCTTACTTCATCTGAACCACGTGTGGTACTTGTTAGAATTGCTCATGCCCAGACCGACTGAAGAATTTCCCTGCCCCAGAACGTGGCTGAGGGCTTGAGCTCTGAGGTGTCAAGGGGTAAGTAGAGCTAACAGCAGCTGCTGCTGTCATCGGCCCAGATTTCTTTGTATTTGCTTTGCTGAATTGAAAATGATGGAAGGAATGCTATGAGTTCTATTTTCTATGTGTTGGGTTTAGTTTGCTTGTAGAATATCCTGTTGAAAAACATGAATAAAAAAATAAGGAAGCCCCCTGTTTGGGTTGGAGATACGGAATTTTTGAGGCCTCTGCTTCTGGTTGGTCGGAGACTCATGGTTATAGTTGCAATGACTTGTGTGGAAAAACAGAGCCGTTGGCATGGCTAAGAAGCCTTTAAATATGTGTAAAAAAAAAAGGACATGGGAAATACGAAAGTCAAGAGATTAAGGAGAACGCCCTTAAAAGCAAGAGGGGACCCAGGGAGAAGTTGAGATCAGGAGGCAAGGAAGGAGGGTTTCCTTCTGCAAATCCATGTAAGGAAAAGACTAGAAAAAGATAAGCCAGTGGCTGACAATGACCCGAAGAAACAGAATTTTAGTTGAGCCCTAGGAGTGGAAGCCAGATGGTCAAGTGCGCCTCCCAGTGCAGAGGTAGTTACTCTTTGAATACTCTTTGGGTTCCAATACTCTTTATAAAACTTGACTTAAGAAGAAGGACCAGGTGACAATTAGAAAAGGCTACAAGGTAAAGGTTGAAATATATTACTAGCTTTGTATTCTTTTCACACAATACACACTGTAGAGGTTGCAACAATATAGAGACACAGAAAGAATGAAGATGCCTTTCGTCCAATAACCAAGAGATAACAACTGTTAAAATTTTTCATTATTTTTCAAGTCATGCTTCTATCAGTATTTATTTGTAGCAGATAGGTATTTACACATTTGTAATGAAAATGTTACAGTTGTCCAAATGTTTGTATGTATCTTAATGTATCAGAAACACTTACCTCTTTCATTACATGTGATTTCACACCATTACTTTTTCACGGTTGCCTCTTGTTACATTGTGTGGATGTATGTTTATATAATCGTGTTATTGGCAGTCTTGCTTTTCTGGATACCTTTTCTTTTTAGATTGTGCTGCCATTAACACCTGCGTGGGTAAATCTTTTTGCACTTTCACTTTTACAAATTTTTGATGAATTTCAGATTGTGGAATTGTTAGGATAAATTAATAGAACAAAGTCCCAAATGCAGTGTGGGATCCATAAATATAGTAGATGGATTGGTCTTAGGTGCAAGGACAGACGTTTCCTTCTCCGGGTGCAAGGAGAGAAGTCCGAGCTTGTTGCAGGTGGTTAGTGGGAGGAAGAACTGGGAGAAGGCCTTGGGGAGTGTCCCTGTGATAATCTGTTTTATCTCAATAGAGAGAGAGAGAGAGAGAGAGAGCAGGTGGTTACGGGGTGTGGGAACATCGTGACGGCTTGAAAAAACATCTGAGGAGAAAAGCACAGGAGGACATTCCCGAGTGGCGGGATGCGGGGTCGCAGAGCCAGCTGTGCATGGCTGGTGTGAGGGCAGGGGTCGGCAGTGGCCCCAGAGCCCTCCCGTGCGCTGTCCGTCCCAGCAGCAGCCGGAGCCCGGGCCTTGGAGAGGAGGCTGGCCGGCCGAGCCGGGGGTGCGCGACAGGGAAGGGCGGGGCGCAAGTGCCCACGGCCACAGACGGAAGGGAAGGAAGCCGGGGGTCAGACCAGGCGGGGCAAAAGCTTAGGCGGCGGAAGGTGTCCGAGAACAGGAATAAGGAGCAAGGGCCGAAAAGTGATAAAATTGTAGCTAGAAAGTGCGACATGGCAGCGGCGGTTTTCGGGGAGCAGTTCTGCTCCAAGTCCGGGTCCGAGGGGCAGCGTGGGTTGGGTGAGCGGGAGGCGGGAAGGTGAGGCAGGGAACTACATGTAGCTTATTAACATTGTCCACGTGGGCGTGGGGCTGGCTTTGCAGTCAGACGGAGGGTGCACGCGGGAAACCCCCAACTCGGGATCAGTGACAAAGTAATTGGTAGCTACTGTAGCGAGGAATGAGGGCACTGTAGCTGGTTGACCTGGATACTTAGAAGATATTTTTGGAAGACGAAACTGATCCTGAAGGGACGGGGACTGTTTCGGGAAGTCAATGGCATCGGAGTAGCAAGTGCGAGCAGCTAGCGTGCCAGCCCCCGCCTTCTGGCTGGGGAGGCAAGAGCTGGTCTGGGAGGTGGGTGTCCGGGTGACGCCTCGCACCCCGTGGCACTGAAGAGTTCTAAGGCCCGGGTGAATTTCGTCCTTGGAAGCCCGCTTGGGGCTGGGAGTGGGGCGGGGCCCCCGTACCGGCGGCCTGAGCTGGTCTGAGCTGCCGTCTGGCCAGGGAACCTGGAGCTGAGACACGTGCTTGCAAGCGTTGTGCCTAGGGCTGCTTGCCATTAGCTGCAATATTTTTATTAGTTTCTGCCTTCTGCTTTTTGTCCAGGAAATTCTAGAAGTGATCTAAGTGGGACGGAAAGGATATGTAAGGATTGGGTTTATCAGAGAAATCATTTTAGACTCTCGAGAGTAAGGTAAAAGGGCAGTGTTAAAAGAAAATTTCAGGTTTGCTTGCTCTGCCCAAACCCTTGGGTTTTGCTTGAAAAAGCATGAGGTCTGGATCCAGACGTTTTGAGTCTGGGATGGAAAAAAGTCTCCGATTCGTGGGCCCCTTATAAAATACAGGTACTGAATTCAGTACTTCCGAAAGGTCTCCTAAAGCCCACCCTCTTTCATCTCGAGTCTGCGTTCCCATGTCTGTTATTAAAACTGCCATCTTCCGTTGGCTCCCTACTATTCGGAAAGAATGTTCTTAGATCTGTGACCTTGGGAACTAGAGCTAAACTCGGTCTTTCCTTAGTTCTTTGTAGACAATTCAGAAGGAATAGGCTGGTAATGGATGAGTGGCGAGTTTAGATACAGGAACAGCCCTAGGAATGATTTTCATCATAGGAGCAAACAATGGTATAAACAAAATGCAAGACTGGGTAGAGGCTGAGCGTCCCTGGGGACTCTGGCCGTCGCGAGCGGCCTCTGCTTGGGCAGACGCTCCCCCAGGGGTAGGCGATGGAAGCAAAGGCTTTATTTAATACAAGTATCAAGAGCATAGGAATACTTCCTAGATTCTAGTTTTAAACCTGTGATGGCAAGAACCCAGTGCTGTGTCCTGCGTACAGCACGCACCAAACACGTGCTGACTGACCCCACTTTCTCTGGCCCAGCACCTCCATGTAACCGTAACTGAGCATGTCCCAAATGCTGAGCCCATTTTCTCCTGAATCAGAATTCCGAGCTGGCTCCAGGATTTTTTGCCTTCTCATGTTCACCTTTTGCTTTCACTTCTTAACAGTATTGGGGTTTTGTTTGTTTGTTTGTTTTTTGTTTTGTTCCGCCTCTGGCCTACCCGTGAGGTCCTGCCGCTCAGCCATCCCTGTCCATGGCGGCTGCCGGCTGGCTTCCCGAGAGGCCGTGGGCCGCAGAGTGAAACCAGTTCGGGTTGGACAGCCCCGGTCCTTTTCCTTCTGGTGTCCCCCCTCAAAAAGATGCTGTGGCCCAGGCGCTGCCGGATCATTTTGCAGGGCTTTTGCTTCCTGTTTTATGCTTGCAAAGCTGGGTATGGTCCTCGAGGTGGAAATGTCTCCTAATATCCTGAGGATAATGCAACCATAAAATAAAATCATCAGTGTTGGCTTTTGCCTCCGGCGAATGCAACGTGTGTGTTGTGATTTTTGAGCAAATGCGGTTCCCTGGAGGACGCGCATTCGTGTGCCGTGTCACTCCTGTAAATTTTCACTGCCCGCGCTGGACGTGCACCCGGCACCGGCTTGTGCTGTCTGGTGCTGTCCTGCGGGCCCACCGCCTGTTAAGCCATTAAACCATCGCAGCAGGCGGGCGGGGCGGGTCTGGAGTCTCCCATTCCAGTGCAGAGAGACGGGGCTGAGCGTGTCGAAATCACGTTTCTCATGCCACCCAGCGGGCAAGGCTCGGTGCTGGAATTGGAGTTGTTTATTTGGCTCTAACACAGCCGGCTCCCTAATGGGAGATCGACATGGGAATGTACTAAGGCTTCATTTCGGACATAGACATTGATCTGGATGACAAATGAAGCCAACTGCTGCTGGCTGAGGGGGTCAGCTGTTGGGAAATTACCCGCCTCAGCGGCGAGTGTGGCCGGCGCGGCCCCAGGCTTCTGCCCCGGACTGAGGGCCGCCCTCATCCTCGGCAGCTTCATTTCTGCTTAGCACAGCCCCGCCGAGTAAGGGAACGGATCCTGGGAAAATAAATTCCTGTGGGGCTAGAGCGTGTATTTCCCCCGGCGTGGTAGAGGAGCCCTTGACATGGTTATTTTCTCCCGATTCTCAGCCTGGGATTCAGGGCTGCGGTTCCCAAGCCGGGCTCTTGGGAAGGGGGGCGGGGGCGGGGGGCCGGGAGGCGCGCGGTATCTGCCCTTCGTCCCTGCCTTCTCCTTCTCATCGGAGGCCTCCCCAGTGGCTCCTGTTTTCCTACTGACAGTAGCTTCTTATCTTGATCACCCTCTTCGTCCTTGCATCCTCAAGATTGCCAGTCTCAGTACTTTTTTCAAAACACGCTGCCTTAAAATACTATTAGGCTTCATACTCCGTGATGCCCTTTATATAATATTCTTGAAACCACCCAATTACAGAGCTGGAGAACCGATGCGTGGCTGCCCGCGCGTGGGGTGTCGTGGTGAAGGGAGACTAAAGTGGGCGTTGCGAGGGGCACCTTTGACCCCGTCATCTGTGTCGTGATACAGGGCAGGGGGCACCGGATGCAAACGTGACAAAAGGACAGAACTGTAACCGCACTTACACGCATGGCGCTTTCCCGCACGGTAGGCACAGAGCTGTCATCATGTGGGGACTGGCCAAAAGATACGGGAGACCTCCCTGTACTGCCTGCAGCTTCACGTGAACCTATTTTTTTTTAAAAAAGATACTGTTGTTCCTTTGCCTGTCATACTCATTATGTTTCCTAGTCGCTGTTTCCCTCTGAATCAATCATTCAAAGTCGTTTCCCGATTTTTTTTTTCCTGTCTAAATCTTTGGCATTAACACAGTGTTTGACTGATACCAAGTTACCAAGAAATGCTTCTTGAATTAATCGAACAATTAAATAAGCTTTACAAAAGCTCCGTGTATTAATACTTGGTCTCATTGCCCCCGCCCCCCGGCTCTGCCCTGCTCACGCCCGCACTGCGCCTCCCTCGCCTCCGTCTGGTCTCCCTCCAAGGGCTGAGCGGCACGTCCGTGGGGGCTGGCGGAGGCCTGGGGACCCGGGCTCGCCCAGGCCCACAGCCGCAGGGCCAGTATCAGGCACAGATTGTAAAAGGCAGTGACATCTGGGGGACTTAGGGCGTCGCGTCGTCCGGGCAAGCTGAGCCGGGAAGCCGGCGGGAACCCTGGCCTTCATCCACCCCTTCAGATGTGCGGGGACTCGTGTTACAGCCCAGGACGCGATCCGTCTCGGTGAACGTTCCGCCCTGAGAAGGAGAGTGTTCTCTGGTTGTCGTTTTCTGAGAGAATCTACTTCAGATCTTCCGTGTCTTTAATGATTTTGTTTTTTCGATTGATTCTGTCAATTACTCCAACTATGATTGTGGAATTGTCTTTTTCTCCTTTTAATTCTGTCTGGTTTTGCCTCATGCACTTTGAAGCTCTGCTGCTCAGTGCCTATGTATTTGTGATTTTGTTTCTTATTTTGATGAGGTGACCCTTTTATCATTGTGAGCTGTGTGTTGAATGAAGTCTTTGTCATTAATTTAAGCACCTCAGTCTTCTGCTTACCTTTCGCGGGGTGTATCTTTTCCCTCCTTTACTTGCAAACTCTTTAATGTGGCTCTCCTAACAGCCTGGATTTGGAGCTTGCTTTTTCACTCAGTTTGCTCAGTGCCCTCAGTCCATTACCATTTAATGCAATTTCTGCAGCGGTTGGATTCAGGCACCATTTATTTGCTATTGGCTTTCTCTTTGTCCCTTCTGTTCTTTGTTCCTCGGTTCTTGTCTTCTTTTGGGTGAATATTGTACCATTTCACATAAGATGTAAGTGTCTTGAAACCGCACATGACCGTCAACACCCCCCGCCCCGCATTGTGCTATAATTGTCATGTGCATTGTATTTACATATGTTACAAATCCCACAATGACATGTTACCATTTTTAAAGTCACATATATTTTTCAAACATTAAGAGGAAAATAGTCTTTTCTATCTGTCGTTTCTGGTGCTTTTCATTCCTTGGCTATTTGACATTCTGATATTCAGCCTGGGGAGCTTTGGGATTTCTTCACTTGATCTTAGCCAGAAGGCCGAGAAGTGGTGTTTTGGGATTTCTGGTGCGTTAGGCCTGCTGGGCGAGATTTCCACAATTCCCTCCTGTCTGGAAGCTTCTCTATTTGCCTTCAGATGTATGGTCTGGATGTAGAATTCTGGGTCACAGTTGTCCCCACCCCCTCCTTAAGCCCTTGACTGTCTGCTGTCCTCTCTCTGCCACAGCTTCTTATGAAACTCAACATCCTTATCTTTCCCTGTATCTAAAGCATCAGTTTTTTTCTTTTACAATTTTTTTTCTTACATTTGGTTTTCAGCGCTTCGACTGTATACCCGGGTGGTGTTCCCTTTGTGCTTCTCCTGGTTGGGGTTTTCTGATCTGCTTCAGTCTCTAGATCATCTATGGTTTTCACCCCAATTGGGCGAATTGTAGCTCTTTTTTCCCTGCATTATTCTCTCTATCTCTGTTTCTCTCTCCACCTTCTGAAATTCAATAAATATACAAAATGTTTGCTTTTCTGCTAATGTCCTACAAGACCCTGGAAATCTGTCTCTGTTTGTTTCTTCTCCAGATTGGATTTTCCTTTATATCCTTCAGCATAGTTATAATAAGTGCTTTTCCATCATTGTGGACTAATTCTAGTCTGGGGTCACATTTCCCTCGATTGTAGGTTGGATTTTCCTACTTGTTCCTGTGCCAGGTCATTTGCATCTGTGTTGGATTCGCTTCGTAAGTGATACTATGCACAGACTGTATTTATTCTGCGTGGTCCTTCAGAGAGAGCTGATTTTTTAGGTCTTAACAGGCAGTTAATTAGGCTGAACTTGAACTGAATTCGGACTTCTCTGTGGCAGGTTGCAGCCTCACTCACGCATTAGGAAAGTTAACATTGAGTGTGCTCCGTGCATTGTGCATTCAAATAGGTGACTGCTGAAAGTACAGGTAGACAGGGCCCGCACCTGAAGGAGCCTACAGTCTAGCTGGCAGGGATGGAACAGTGAGCGAATGAGCTGCCACACTCGAGTGCTGGGAGATGCGGGAGGCAGTGTGCTCCCTGAGACGGGGGCGCTGGGGCACTGTTAAAATGCAACGTAAAACTTATTTTGGAAACAAGTCAGCCCTTCTGGGAATAGGAGGTAGCTTGTTGTGCACAGGATGGTAAGAGACTGGCCGCTGCATCCGTTACCGTGTCATCATTTTGTTGGTTCTTGGACGAAAAGCATTTGTTTCGAAGTGCAGTGCACTGTGGGAAAGAACATTAAAAGCGAGTGTTTCAGTTCTTGACTGCGGTTCTGAACAGGAGGAATACCTTTTTTCGGTAGAAAAGATGATTTGATAAAATCTGCAAATAACTTCAATGATTGTAAATCAGGGAATATTAGACATTGCTGAGATAAAAAAAGACCTATCTATATTAAAGAAGATAGTCACTGTTGGGAGAAAGGTATTTCCAAGATTGTTTATACTAATGGAAACTATATCTTAAAAATCTGTGTGTTTCCAGTATCAGGTATCAAAGAGGTTTTCTAATCTGTTTGTATGTTTTCTTTCATATATAAGTTATACCTGTATAAATGGACAGGTGGCACAGGGTTGGTTTTTATTTTGTAAAAGCGTTTCTTCCATAGCAGTAACTTGAGCCTTTTTTTCTTTTTTCCTTTTTAACAGTGTATCCTATTCAGTACATGTATCTGAGGATTACCCAGGTATGTTTTTCTTCTTTTTATTTTTATTACAAATATTTATGCTATGATGCCTTTGAGGATATTTTTCTTCTGGAGCTGTAAAATGAATGTAAATGTGTTTGGGGGGACATGTTGGCAGGGACAACTTAAAGATACAGAAGCAGAATTCTCCCGATTTTCTGTGAGGTTCATGTTTACCCTGGGACGCAGCTCGGAGTCAAGAATAGTTTCCCCATAAAAGTAATTTTCTTGTGCCCCTGCGATAGCTTCAGCCCCAATACCAACCTCATTACAATGGAAATAAAGATTCTTTAACCTGGTTTAGTTGGTGGTTTTGGAGCATCACTTGGTTTTTTTATAATGTAAAAATAATTGGTTAAAACATGACAGCTAAAATAATAGTAATAGGTAAAGATAATAAACCTTTCTTCATTTCTCTAAGTATATATGGAAACATTTCTCCCTACAGTCCTGTGAGATTGTTTCCTTAATTTCCCCATTTTACAGGTGAGTGAGGAAGAGCTGGGATTTGAACCCAGGAACCCAGAGCCTGTGGGCAGCCTGTCCTAGGCATCTTCCGTAGACACAGCTGTCTGCGCTCTGTGCCCTGAGGTGCATTAGGAGGTCCACGTGCGCCTGTCCGTAGAGTCCAGGGTGTAAGGTCCCTGCAGACTCACTTTTCTGCAAAGCAAACGCGTCTGTCTTCTGTGTTTTTCACGTCTCTCAGTCTCTCTGGAGCCCGCACACAGCCCAGGACGCGTGAGATGACATTGGAGTCATGATGATCTGAAGAGATCTACAAGATGTTTCGCTTTAGTGTTTTTCTCACACATGATAACCATAATTTTATCCCGAACAAGAGCAGAAGCCCTGTTGACTTAGCGTAGTTCACACGTGCCTCCATTAGGTCACCGCAGGGAGAAGGGTGCAATGTAGCAAGAGTCTGTAGTGCAAGGAAGAGCCAGTGTCAGCTGCCTGTATTTCTCATGTACAGGGCGGGACAAAAGTAGGCTCACCGTTGTTCCTGTGGAAAACAATACCATAATTAATAAATAGTAGTACAGGAATAAACTGTTTTGCATACTCATAACTGTAAACCTACTTTTGCCCCACCTTGTGTGTGTATATATTTATTTTACTCCAGTGTTCTTACTGAATAAATTCAGATGCTTATCAAAATAATTGTTATGATCATTCAGGGTCCTAAATTAGAATCATAATTCCAATTCCTATTCAAGTCTAGCTAGTTTTCTCGCATATTTTGCATGATTGGTATCATAGTTTTCTGTATGAAATGACTAGGTTGATATAAGGAACTTTGATTATATAAACTTTGAGTATTTTCTAAAAATAGTTTATAATACAGTATGAGGACACTGTAAAACTTATTTCTTTAGCATTTAAGCAGTTTTTTCTGTGGCAGTTTGTATTATGCATTTTGAATTTTAATCTTTTTATAAGATTAAATGTCATGGAGATAATTTATTATCTTTTAAAAATTTTTTAAAAAAGATTTCATTTATTTATTTTTAGAGAGGGAAGGGAGAGAGGGAGAGAAACATGAATGTGTGGTTGCCTCTCACGCGCCTCCTACGGGGGACCTGGCCCGCAACCCAGGCGTGTGCCCTGACGAGGAGTCAACCGGTGACCCTTTGGTTTGCAGACCGGCACTCAGTCCACTGAACCACACCAGCCAGGGCTATTACTATTTTTTTCTTTTTTGGTATGATCTCAATATGTTTCAAATACCGTTTTACAAGGGGAGTTACTTCTTATTAAAGATAAGCCTATTTTTTAATAGTAGTATAA
The DNA here is from genome assembly GCF_021234165.1 of Pteronotus mesoamericanus. Lineage (NCBI taxonomy): Eukaryota > Metazoa > Chordata > Mammalia > Chiroptera > Mormoopidae > Pteronotus > Pteronotus mesoamericanus. The sequence goes on from NW_026555123.1 coordinate 2,027,372, forward strand.
AAAGTAATCCGGGAAGATTTTATTGGAAGAACCAAGAAAAGATATGTTTGTAACGAAAAATATTTTTTGTAGATGGTTGTGCAGTGAGCCCTTGTTTAGTATGATGTGGTGTGCTTTTGATGCTGAGTGTTTGCTCAGTATGTTAGGAAAACAAAAGTCCCACTACTTGTTAATATTTCATTATTGTGCTTCTCATCTGAGGCAGCTCCTAGAGGTGGGTGGTGCGGGACTTTAATTTAAGGTGATAGAAATAATGCCACACATTCAGGCCCACCTCGAAGACGGTGAATTGCTCTGTAGCACAGGAAATTTGGTTGAAGATGCCTTTCGTAAATCAAGTGAACCAAATGTTTAGCTCCCTCTTGTGGCCAAGAGGTAATACTCTTTTTTTCGCCATGTAGGAGCCCCGCTTGGAAATACAATATAGAAAAATTGAAATTTAAGCATTGGGTTTCATTTGTGTTGTTTAAAAATTGAATTCCTTTCTTGGACCGGTTTGTAGCGAATTCCCAATATAATTTCATTTCTCCAAAGAAAAGGTGTATAAATAGAGGCCAAGAATGGCAGAGATCAGTGCATAGCTGGGTAGAATTTTGGATTGGTTGACGCGGCGCATACACTGCATGTCAAGTACTGTCATAGGTGTGACTGACTGGATTCTCAATGTCGGTCTCTGTAGAGACCGACCAGGGGCTTTCACGCCATTCTGTACTTAACGGGATGTGCGCCGCGAAGTTCCGGGGTGCTTCCCAGGGTCGCATTGTTTGGTGGCAGAACCAGGCCTGTCATTCAGCTCGGACTCTTGTCACTCCTGCAGAACTCATCGTCGTATTTCTATGGCACCTTCTTTAAAGGGGATGTCGGTATGACCGTATATTCCCAATTACTAAATGTTAGCCCACATTTATTCATACAAACAGTGCAGTGAAGATGCCTGATCTCTCAGATGGACAATATTACATAAAATTCTGTTTTTGCTCTTCCTTCCAGTATTCATACCTGTGTTTGTTCTCCTGCTGCACTGGCTAGAACTCCCAGAATAATTTTTAATAATACATGTGAACGTTTGGCAGCTTTGCCTTTTCTTTCAAAATTAGTGAGCATGCTGGCAGTTGCTCTCTTTCAGAAAAGGAAGTAGTATTCCTTTTCTCATTTACCAAGGTTTTTTAAAAGATGAATATTAAGTTCCTGTCAAATTATCATCCATCGAGATACCATGTATGCTTTCTCCTTTGAATAACAAGACGACGACAAGTTACATTAGCAGATATTTTAATGTGGGTCTATAAGAATTACATACATTTTTATATACTTTGTTAGTAAAGACTTCAAGTTGCTAAAGGAATTGAACTCTCGTTGGCATTTGCTAGAACTTGGAAGCAGATCTTTCTGAGCCTGGTATCTTTTTAAGGATGGTTCTAGGCAGTCATCTTATGTTTCTGCTATGATTTGATCTGTTCTGTTTTTCTGTTTCTTAGTCATTTTTTAAAAACATGTGTTCTTCTTAAAGCCCACTGTTTGGCAAAACGTCCAGATTTTTTTTAGCAAGAAGGTTTTTTGTTTTTCTTTTTTTTTCTTTCTTTTTTTTAGTACTCAGCCTCTAAACCTAAAAGTCTTTTGCAGCTCTGCATTTATTTCTCCTTTCTGTTGTCTTGTATTTGTTCTTGTCTTTTCCCCCTTTGATTTAATTCCTCCTGCTTATTTTCCTCAGCACCCGCCCCCTTTCCTGGATTCTGTGGTTCAGTGATCAGCTCATCACCTAAGTTTGAAAATAGGAAATTTTCTTTGCCCTATAGAAATTATCACTGGAATCCTCCAAATTCAGGATTATGCTGCCCTGTATATTTTTTAAGAAACAGGCTTGTCACTTTATAATTTTAATCTATTAAGTAACCTGTGCCATGTATTGAAACTCCCTTTGTAGTTTGTTTCAGCGAGGATGAAAATTCAGAGGGTCTTTATTGAGTTTGAGGCATACATAAAATAACATGTATGTGAATGAAATACTAAATGATATGCTGGTTCTTCAAAACGAAGTGAAGAACTACAACAGCCTTCTGGGTTACTTGTCCTTCTGTGTGGAGTTTATACTGTAGGCAGTGTTTTATTTTTTGAAGTTTAGTATGTTATAAGTCATAGGTGACTGGCTCTGCTCTAGCAGAACAGTGGAATCTTTCTCATCAGTCCCACCTTTAATTAGGAGGCTTTCCTATCGGTGGGTATGAATTTTCTCATCCTTTTTACACGTTCTACAAGGTGAGTGACAAGTTTTTGTCATTAAATATCAAAGCATTGATTTTTGGGTTCAGCCAGTTTTGCCACTTACTAACTGTAGTATTAATACGTTAATTATTTAAATAATTACTCAAGTTAATGTCTCTTTACCTTGGTTTCTTCATCTTTAAAAAAGGGATAATAACTGATTGCCTTGGGGGTGAACACGAATATTACATAGAACATTCAAGGGAAGCACCCATATTCTATTATAACAACGATGTGATTATTACTTATAATTACTTCTTTTAAAGTACATAGGGATGCGTAACGGAATGACGTGGCCTACATTATGCTGCAGTGGGAATAGAATAAAAGCGATAGTTTAGCAGATGCTTCTCCATAGCTCCCGTGGTCCACGCACATCCTTGCTTCCGGTCTCGTGAGGGGGGAGAAAATGCTCCGGCCCTTACCAGCCTTTACCGAAGACCCGCGGGCCCTCAGCAACACGCCCTGCTCGTCCTGGTCGAGGACCTCCTCTCAAGTGTTAGGAAAGGCCCTCAGCAGCCCGGGGTCAGGCGGGAGATTTCCGGGGAGGGAATTTGAGCTTGAAACATTCTATTCTGTCGCTGACTCATTCTGTCACCTTAAATAACTGCATTCCTTGCCCTTTTTATGTCCTACTTTTCCATGTCTAAACAAAGACGATGACTTTATTACAGATGTCAAAATAGTTTGAGGGCGATGGGGAAGTCATTTAAACGACAACACGAGAAGGCGTAGCACCCAGTCCTGCAGCTGGGACAGCCTCTCCCTTTCCCGTCAGGCTGCGGGGCAGAGGGTAACAGGACAGGACAGAGGCAGGGGGTGGGGGGCTGGGGCGGGGTGGGGGGCGGCCGCCGGGCTGGGCGGCAGGAGCTGCTCCGCTCTCCTGCCTTCCTGTTGCTGACTGGGGGCACGTCTCTGATCTGGCCTGTTAATTCTATGGTGCAGGCGACTTAACAGATGCTGTCATGAAACCTGGAAACATTTGGGTTTGAATAAATTAAACCGGCAACAGAAATCAGAAGTGTTGTAATGCTCAAATACTAATCAAAATACAAACTGGTCAGAAATCTCTTAGAAAATGATTAACCCTGTCCTTCAGCCGTAAACGGTGTGTGCTCACCAAACCATAAGTTTCTGAACCCAATCTCAGTGTCTTCCAGGGACAACCCTGTACGTAAGCCGCTGCATGCTTGAAACCCTGCGCTCTGAAACGGAGCCCGAGTCAGGTGCCCCTCACCCCGTGACCCTGACATGCTGCATGTGACCATGTGCACTTGATGGATTTTTCTGTATCTCCCGTTCTGGTTGATGGTCAGCTGTTACTTCTGCTGCTTTAAAGCTTCCTTTAAAGCTTCCTTTTAATTCTCTTTTTCTCCACAAGTTTGCTTCAAGGGATCCATTGTGCACAGGGCAAACCTAATTAAGTGATTGAGAAGCAAATAGCTTTGAATCAGTAGGACTCCACATGAGGGTTTAAGAAATTTAAAAGCTGACTTTAATAGAGGGTTATTTGAATCCTCACCTGAAAGTGTAATAACGTTCCTCAAAGATTCAAAGAAGAGGCTCCAGATAAGACGGTTCAACTAAGGATGAGACAATTAAAGCAATTTCGTATCAAATCAGCTTCGTTATCTGTGGTCCCAGTTGATAAACACAGAAATCTCACACCCTCCTTGATGCTGCTTGAACACGAAACGGGGCAACATTTCTAATGAGAACAGAGCGGAGTCAGGAGGCAACCCTGTTTGGTTTCGGATGTCACCCCCTCGCAGGTCCTGTTGTTGCCTCCCCGCGTAACCCGGGAGCCTTGGGTCTGTGGGTGCCGCTGCCCTCTGAACTCACACCCCATCTTTCCCCACGCAGGGTGTGAAAACAGTGTAGATGCTTCTTGGGAAATAAAGTGCTGGCTGAGATGCCTGTGCGTTCAGCGCCCTTCGCTCCCAGCACTGGCACGAGGTCGCGCGGCCCCGACTGGCAGGCCTCGATGGTGTGTGCGTCGGTCGCCTGAGCACACGCCTCCCCGGGCGGGAGTCGCCGCAGGCGTCCGGGCTGTGCTGGAGATACTTCCTCCTTCTGGTTTTATATTTGTATGTGCTGTACCCATCGTTGAGTGTGCTAGGGGACCGTAATTAATGAATGGGTGAAGTGTCTGTTAAATCGCCATCTCACAGATGTCCTGTAATTGTCAACAAACAAAGCAGAATAAACAGCTGTGTGTTCTGTTATGGTGTCATATACTTGAAGATCCGTATTTATCAGGGAAAAAATCCTAAATTTATAAAAATGTCTTTTCCAGAGGAAACAAAAGATGCATAAGAAACTTAAAGAATCTGTGGAATAATTCAGTGCTCTATGCATTTAACTTGTGCACTATTATTTAGATAAAGTTAATTTGTGGAAGAAGAAGAATTGGGAGACTTTGTATCAATTTAAAAACATATGTTATGTAAATGATTGTCTAACCACTATGCTGTACACCCGAAACCAATACAAAATGATATTAAAAGTAAATGGTAACTGAGAACCCTACAAAGGAGTTCCCATAAGACTACCAGCTGATTTCTCAAAAGAAGCCTTACAGGCAGGAGGGGGCTGGAAAGAGGTGTCCACAGTCAGGAAAGGCAAGGACCTACATCCAAGGTTGCTCTGTCCAGCAAAGCTATGACTTACAATGGAAGGGCAGATAAAATGCTTCCCAGATAAAGTCAAGTTAGAGGAGGTCATCATCACCAAGCCCTTAGTATGTGAAATGTTAAAGGGACCTACCCAAGAAAAAGAAGATCAAAACTATGAGCAGTAAAATGACAACAAACTCACACCTAAGAATACCTGAACCTAAAACACAAACAAATTAAGCAAACCAGTAGATCAGGAACAGAATCACAGAAATTGAGATCACATGGGGGCCTATCAGTGGGGGCGGGGGGAATGGGGGAAAAGAAGCATAATTGGAGGTACAAAATAGACAGAGGGAGGTTAAGAATAGTATAGGAAATGGAGAAACCAAAGAATCTATAGGTATGACCCATAGACACGAACTGCGGGGCAGGGATGCTGGAGGGAGCGGGGTGCAGGGCAGAGGGGGATAAAGGGGAGAGAAAGTGGGACAACTGTAATAGCAAAATCAATAAAATATACTTAAAAAAGGAAAGGAAACTGTAATTGAAAAATAAAAAACAAAACATAGAGTTGTATGGGAAGTAGGATTTACAACAAAAGCTCCAGCTCACATTCCCTAGTTCCTTGGCATGGAGTCTCTTTTGGGCGCCCGGTGTCCTGGGAGCTCCCTCCCCGTTCACCCCATTTCCTGTGGCGGAGGCCACGCTGGGAGGGCTGCTCGGTGACGTGGGGCGGCCAGCGGCGTCCACACGACCATGTTTCAGATGAACTTGGACAGTGTCTGTCCCAAAGTCCCTATTTCTCTAGGGGGTGCAGACGTCTTGAAGGAGGCCATTTATAATTAGTTCACACGTACATTTGCAGTGTACCTCATTTCTTTCTGACATTTATTAGAACAGCAGTGTGTGCCTTGTGCATGTTAGAAGGGATGTGGATAGAACTTTATATTTTTATAAAGGATGTACTTTTTCAAGTTACTATGCCTTTAATTGTCTGTACTTCTATGCAGATAATACGTATGTGTCAAGTTCAGAAAATGATGAAGATGTATTAGTTACCACAGAGCCAATTCCCGTAATTTTTCATCGAATTGCAACAGGTAATAGGAATACACTGTTTTTTGTTCTAGGTTGATATTTTCTTCATTGTAGGTAGCTTTGTGCTTTGGTTTCCTTTAGCCATGTAACAGATATTAATCTCTGGCATCTAGAAATCGGGTTTTTCATACGAATTTTCTATCTACAATGCAGTAGTCTGTTTTTCAACAGTTTTTAAGTGTATGAATTCGCAGTACTTTTAAAGAGCCTTATTTAAATGTATGATGTTGATATTTGCTCTTAGGAAAATACTTCATGCATAATGATACTGCAAGACAAACTGAATATTTAAACAGCATACTCAAGGCAGTGCAGACCCCAAGAAGGATACAGTGGGGGCTGAAAGAATCTGTGTAGTGGCATTTTACTTTGACCATATATTTATGAGCAATGAAAAATCAGAATAGCTTGTATATTATGTAACTCCCCCATATAATATAATTTCAGAATATCCCGTAATTTTCTTGCAGAGAGGGTAATCATCTAAAGGGTATTTGTATACTGACACTTGTGAATGTATGTTAATAGTATACTAAAAACTAAAATGATTTTTTTAATTTATAACTTTCAGAATTAAGAAAAACAAATGACATTAACTGTTGCTTATCCATAAAATCCAAATTACAGAAGGAAAATGGGGAGGTACGTAGATTATGTTTTCTACTTCTTTAAAACAATATAGATATATTTTAAATTCATTGTGTGTTTGTAGTTGATATCGTCATTGTTATTTAGGATAAGATTGAATATAGTGAATGAAGCGAGAACCTCGCGTCTTAGGGACCTGTTATGTGGGAAGGGGGTGGCCTAAAGTTAACTCTTGAGAAGGAAGCTCCCGTTCTAATAATAGAATGTCTTGTTTGTCTAAATAAAGTGCGTCCAAACCGACCTGGTGCTCTGTATTTTCATCAAATAATAGAGTTGACTGAGGAGCACTTACGTAACTTAGAGTTATAATAACTCTGTGCGGCTGTACGTAGTGTTGACGGGACCCTTAAAGTTCCATTTGCAGAAGACGCTGTCTAGCGAAAGCCGCCCAGGCTGGGGTATCGTCTTACTGTTATCGCTGAGTGTTACAGCAGCAAGGCACTCGGTACGGCCTCTGAGTGCTGGGCGGGGTGCACTCTGTTCTTCTTTATCCACCCCAAGGACCGCTGATTCAGCAGTACTGTTGCTGGCACCAAAACCTGTTAGCTTTTTATAAAACCCAAATTTCTTTTTCTAAGTTTTTTTTTTTTAATTTGAAATTTGGTCTAGAAATGTAGGGGTGATTATAAAACATTGTATTAATAGGTTCTTGTATGTATTTAAAGGAGGCTACATTTTCCCTAATTGTTTTAACAGTGTTGGGAATAGGGACAGTAACTAATAGTAACCGTTAGTTAATTCAGATGAATGTTCATTGTTTGTACTTTGGACACATAACAGATGTGGTTCAGTTAATTAGAAATTCAAACTTGAAGTTCAAGCACATTTAATTAAATATCTTTTTGAATCTGAAATTGAGAGCAATTTCCCTATTCTGAAAGTTTTTATAACATGGTTCACATTTGTTTTCATGATGTCATTTTTACATCATTGGATTCAAAGCGCCCTCCTCCAAACCGTCCGAAGTGCTGGCCGTGGGAGCGAGCCCCCTGCGCTGCGTGTGCCGAGGGCCTTACGCTGCCTGGGGTCCCTGCGCCCGGGAGTGAGACAGGATAGCGCTGGATGTCAACTGGAATTGGAGATTAAAACCTAAAAAAAAAGAATTAATATGCGCTTTCCCGATGTTTTAACAAATCGAAAGTTATAATCGGTTATATGCGGTATATATCTGTATATGTCAAATATTAAATTGTACAACTCAGGATATGCAAAATATGTATCTAGAGCTTAGTAAACTCACCAAACCATCTTATTACTTGTTGTTTTTTTGGCTCAAACCACACCAAGACTATTTTCACACGAAATCCAGGTGCTGTGCAAAGATCCGCCTATTACGGCCACTTGCTGCTTTCTTTTCAGAAGGAGGCAAACTAGTTTGGCCATTGAAACTGTCTTCTTGCTCTATTGTTTTAAGGAGTCAAGACAAAGTAGTACAGTGGAAGAAGATTCTGAAGGTGATAATGACTCTGAAGAGTTCTATTACGGAGGACAGGTAAGCGCCCCAGGCCCTCCGTGCACCCACCTCTGGATTAGCGTCCTGGTGGACGTTGTGCGCTCGTGACCTGAGTAAGGGACGTGGGTTGTTCCAGGTTCTGTAACTACAATACCCCTCTAACACATCTGTGTCTCATATTCTGCACTTCTTCTGAAATTAAGGTTACTTTTGCAACTTTTTGACTGTAATCATTCATTGACATTGAATTTGTCTTCCTTCATCATAGCGATTGCACACAGCGATTTTATTCTGCTTTCAGCTTTTACATTTCTTCAGCATATTGTGCTCACTCAGCTCTGAAATGATAACAATTCTAACAAAAGCATGGATTGTTAGTTTTAAATAGAAGAGGATTAACCTTTATAAACCTTTATTGAGCACTCCCATTATTCCATTCATTGTTTTCCTTTTTCTCTTATGCTAATGTAAAGTGTGTGTTGAAAAATTGTTAGGAAGAAACATCATAATTTGAAGATGCAGAAGTGGCATAGCCACATAGACGTATACATAAAATAATTCATTGTATTTTTCCGGGATAATGTTAAAACTTTAAACTGGGCAGTGAATTCTAGGATATGTGTGTATAAGGCGTCTTGCTCTGTTTCTGTAAACTTCTTGATCAACGAGGCTTTGTAACTTGGGCAGAGTAATGGGAAGGCAGTAATGAGGTGGTTTGCATATCGGTTCTTTCCGATTCCCTTCCTCGCCTGCGTCACCTCTGACCCGTCGCTGTCCCGCAGGTGAACTATGACGGTGAGCTGCACAAGCACCCGCAGCTCGAAGCCGACCTGTCGGCGGTCAGAGAGATCTACGGGCCACACGCAGTTTCTCTCAGGTAAGGAAATACCCGAGGGAGAAGAGTTAAAATTATTTGGTAAACCACGGGGATTTTCTGTTGGAGTTACTTAAGTGAAAACTTTCTTGGGCTTCATTATACTTGAAAATATTTGAGAGAGGTTAGTGTGTTTCTATTTACATAGAGTGGCATTCTTCAGTCTATATATATTTTTTTTTTTTTGGTTTTTGGTATATGGTTTGAGATTACATTGGCTGCATTAAAAAATTAGGTGTTTAGAGAGTGCGTCTGATAAAATACCAGCCGTAAGCAGTGTCAGAATCAATTCCGATAATAGATTTGGCCCGCTGGGCTCATGCTGCTACCACAACACGTTCGCGTGAACAACAAAGTGAAAAGTGCGTAGCCACTGGTAACCAGGTCATGTAGCGGGGTGTTACCTGGCCCTCAAAAATGGGGAGACATAAATCTTCAGTTATTTAATATATTATTTGGTGATAAGTTTGAGAATCACTTCTTACTAGTTTCATTCAGCCGGATAAGTTTGAGAATCACTTCTTACTAGTTTCATTCAGCCGACCCCCACCCTCCTTATTTACCTTTCTTTTCTCTCCTTAATTTAAGAAGCCCCTTCCCCGCCACCCGGCAGCGGCCTTCCGTGGCCTGGTCTGCCTGCCTCAGATCCCTGTTCTTTGCCTAAAGGGTAGTCCGCTTCCAGCTCTGGCCTTTTCCACCACTCAAACCAGAAACGTTCTGGTTGTCTGCATATGCCGAATTCCCACTTGACTCTGGGCATTTGTACAAGCAGTTTTCTTAAGAAAGAACACTCCCCCGCCTCCCGGCCCCCACTGCGGGCTGTATTCCAGCCCCTTCCCAAGGTCTGCTTTCCTCTGCGCCTTCGTCCAAGCTCCCTACAGGCGACTGAGTGACTCCGCCCCCGGACCCCCACCACGTTTGGCTTTTATCCACCTCTGCCTTGTAATGTGTGAGTTTACTTCTTCCCCTCTAGACTCCGAACCCTGCGGGTGCTGGGCGGCGCCCTGTTTTGTTGCTGGCTCTGCTTCGTTTGGTCTGGTTCTCAGTCACGCCTGTATTCGGGTGTTTAGCGTAGCACAGGATGCGTTGGAACGGCAGCCTGCCACATTCTTGGTGGTTTTCAGGGGCCACGTCCGCGACCCGGTGACATTCTTTTCCGTGGCCATACCTGGATTTTGAGATGCCACAGAAGTACTTTTAGTTTAGTTTACATTTAACTGTAGAAACAGAAACTCACAGGCACCGGCAGCCTAAATGGGTGGGGGTTGTGCACCCACACGCCACCCCCACGTGCAGATATACTAGGCTGGAATTGAGGGAGAGCAATTGGGATTATATGAGAAAGGCATATGTTTGCAGCTTTCAAAGTTTGAGCAAATTAGCTGTGATCATTTCATGGTTGACTCCTGCTATGGCTCCAGGGTAGGGAACGCGGCTATCCAGTGTGTTTTGGAGTGAATGAATGAAGAGGGCCGCAAAGACTATCGATAAACAGTCCAAAACAATGACTAATTTTTTAACTTTAGTTGAAAGCTTAAAACTTTAATCACAGTAATTTACCCCCCTCCCACACTAAAAAAAAAAAAAAGTCTGTGGGATATAATTAATTATATAACACAACACAGTCTTCAACGTCTTTTCATTTGAAATACGTATTTTTGTTTAGCGGACTACCGTAGCCCAGATTGACTGCTTGTATAGTTTAAACTTTTTTTAGAAAAGATTTTATTTATTTTTAGAGGGGGGAAGGCAGGGAGAAAGAGAGGGAGAGGAATACCGATGTGCAAGAGACGCACGCTGACGGGTCGCCTCCCCCACGCCCCATCCGGGGACGCAGTCCAGGCCTGAGCCCTGGCCAGGAATCCGACCGGGGGGCCTTTTGGTTTTGAGGATGATGCCCAACCTGCTGAGTCACACCAGTCAGGGCCAGTTTGAATCTTTCTAAAACACATTATTTCCGTGTCGTCTAGACCGCAATTACACTGCCATGTATATATGATATTTTAGTTTTTTCACTAGGCACTTATTAACTACCTATGATCATCTCCAGTAGTGTTTTCCATTATTAATACAATTACTGATAATTTTTCAGCCATTGAAATTAGACAAATAATTGGAATTTTATTTAAATGAAGCCTCTGAAGTCAAAAATGGTTGTGATTAGTTTTCCCCCTTGCTTATTTCACTTAAAAGTTTTGATCCCATTCAAGCCTTAACGAATGCAAGCCATGCTCTTGCCTGCTCCGGATTTCCTCTAGCTATAGAGGATGTTTCCAGAATACACACACCCCAGAGGCCTAATGATATAAAGGTGAATCTCAGCAGGGCAAGTTTGATTTACTTAAAATAAATAAGAACGAATTTACTGTCTAGTCCCAAATACTGAGGGCTGGACACATGGGAAAGGGAGTAGTTAGACATAAGGTCTTAGCCTCATCTTCCTTGCAGAGTTCTAAGTGTATTGAAAACAGGCTGTTCTAATTAGCTGTTCTTTTACTTAATTGAGGTTTATAAGAACTTAATGGAGTTTGACGAGCAAGAGTCCCTCAATATGCATAATAGGCTCTCCGGTGTCACTTTCCTCACGTGACAGCTAATGAGGAAGGCAGCTAACCACATCTGAGTTCTCCGGCGGGGGTGGGGACATCCCAGGTCTCCTTGACGGACACGCAGCCGTCTTGAGAGTTTAGAGGAGGGTGTAGGAAGAGGGACTTCCATAAAGCAGGTGATCTCCGCCCTGCCTGGCCGTATCTGAAGGCGGAACTCAGGGTTGCTGGCAATTCCGACTCGCAGGCTTCTGGATAGGAAGCGAGTTAGGTCTCGGAGGATCATGCTTAACCCGGAATGAGTCTGAATGTGTCTCAGCTGGAGTCATGCAACCAAATGAGGAGAGTTTGTGTTTTTCATCATAAATTTACTTTTCTAGTCATGTATTTATTTTTTTAAAAATGGTGATTAGTGTCATCTGAAAACAGTTTGAGATTCATTCTTTTGAAGGGAAGGGACTTCCAAGTTACAGAATTCTCATTTGGTCAGGAATGAAGTGATTCTGATAATTTGCTTGTGAGGCTTCAAGCCGGCTCCCCGTATAAAGTGCGTTTTGCTGTACGACATGCCACCTTCCATTTAAAAAATGGAAGCCATGTGAGTAATGTCGTGACTGATGTTGCATGTAGATTGGAAGATGGTGACCGTTGTGTGTGCTTTGATTGCTTTTGTGGGTGGACGTTTGTAATAGGGCCTTTCGGAGTTGGTATTGGGGGGGGCAGGCCGAGGATTTTTTAAGATCTGAGGAGGCTATACTACTGTCCGAAGGCCTGCCACCCAGACATACGTCTCCAGAGAGAGAGAAAGGGAAGGGGAGATCTTCCACAAAGAGCAGGGTGGAGCTCTTGCATTTCTCCGGATTTCTAGATTTCCCTTTGCACAGCGACCCGCCGGGCGGCTGACGGGCCTCCGGCCCTCCTCTGGCCTGGGGCCTGGCGTGGACTGTGGTCCCCACCCGCCTCCCGTGAGTGTGCACACACAGCCCATTCGGGCCAGCACAGTGTGAGCACAGTGCTGGGCGCGAATCCTGTGTCCTCTGGGCCCCATCCCAGTGCCGCTCAGTGACTGCGGTGAGCAGCACCCTCCCCCTGGTCCAGTTGTAACCATGTGGTGTGAGTGAGGTTTTAAATCCTGTTTTGTTCTAAACATGGAGATTTTGAGGACGTTTCTCCCTGGCACAACCTACATTGAAGTTTGCCTTTTGTTGTCAAAAGAGGGACTTGGACCGGGCATTGATAGTGTCCTTTCCCGCATGTTCTGTCTCCCCCTCGCGCCTCTGGAGCCGAGGAAAAAGGCAGTCTGACTCTGAGAAGTGGGGGGCCCCGAAGACGGGGAGGGGGCGCACAGAACACAGACGCAAAGGGGACTGTGTTCTTGAGAAACCCTGCGCGTAATCTAGGTGTGAGCTTCAGCACGTCAGACCCCAGGCGGTCACCTCGGCTCCCAGGGCCCGTGCCTTCTTCAAGCAAAGGCAAGGTTTTAAGCTGAGGACAGAGGTGTAGCAACTGCTCATGCTCTATCTCGTATTCACTGTTACTGTATATGGGCCTGGACTTAATTTTTTAACTTCTCCTCTGCCCTGTTGTCCTGTAGAGAAGTTCAAAGCTGCTTTGGCGGCGGCCGGCCCTGCAGATGCTTTAATCTGCCAGGATCCTTCCTGATGCCTGCGCCTGCCCAGCCCGGGGCCCACGCACAGACTGCGCTCCCGCACGGGGCACGGCGCACACTGCGCCGGCCTGCGGAGACAGGCAGGCAAGCTGTGGGTTTCAGGTGTCCCAGGACGGTGTCTGTTTCTTCACGAAATGCGTTTCTCTTCAAACTACAACCGACCAGTTGTTGAAGGCAGAAGTAGCTACCCAGCAATGGAGGTTTATTTCCCAAGCAGCTTCGGTAGAGTTTCATGCCTGTGAGTACGCACATGTAATTCTCTGGACAGTTAATAAAGGAAGGCTAGATAGCTAGAGTACATTTTTACAACCAGCACAATTGCTGCTAGTTTTGGTGCGGTAGTATTATAAAACATGGCCATTGTGTAATGAGTAAGCTGTAGTTGTGGAGAGAAAGGAGAAGCAACCCAGCCTGTCTAATGTTCAGTCTATGACGCGTATCTATGTGATGTCTCATCGGTGAGGATGTTGTGTTGATTAGTTCCAGTAAAAAGAGAATGAATTGCCAAGAATTCTCACACAAAGTGTCCTCAAAAATATATGTTCATAGAAAAATATACATTATATACAGGGTGGGGCAAAGTAGGTTTATAGTTGTATGTGAAACAGTCTCTTCTTGTATTATTATTTATTAATTAGCGTATTATTTGACATGAACAACTGTAAGCCTACTTTTGCCCCACCCTGTTCTTAAATAAACTAGGTCAGATGTAAATACGCAAAACTAAATAGCCAGTTGGGAAGCTGTGCCGCTTCAAGGAGCGGCCAGGAGGTCTGGGGAGAAATCTACGGGGCAGTGCCTTTCACACCCTTAGTTTCAGACTGACCCAGCTGCCTCGGATCGTTTCTGGGGCGTTCCCCTCACCTTTAGACGGTATTCAAGTTCAGCCTGATGTGATGTGAATAGATACAGGCTGTGCACGAGTTTATTTTGAGTTATTATAAACCCCAGACAGCATCTAGGACAGAATCAGCCACTTCGCCTCACAGTTGAAGTTGCATTCATACCGCAAGTGTGTGGCTCACTTCTGCTTGCTGTTCATCAGATCAGCTTTTGGCCACTATTGAACATCATTCAGATCGGAACGAGCCTGTTGACCCGACACTGTGTCTGGAAAAACCGTAATCACGCTTTGTGATCCCCCAGTGCAAACGGAGTGGCTGGCGTTGTGTGAAAAGGGAAGCACAGCAGAAATTGGTTTGCATATACGCAGTGTTTTTGTGCATGCTTTGAAGTGTGGCATAAAAATAAGAGTCCCTATTTACCAATCTGCACCTGCACGGCGCAGGTGATCGCAAACCTTTATGCCTCTGGCTCCCTCACATTCTGGCCTGTGGAGGTCTGTGCCCTGCTCCGGCGCCTGGAACTATCCTTTCATTTCCTTTGAAAGAAGTAGATAATGGTAGAAATTGGGAAGATACTAACTTCTAACCAAAAAAGCGTTGAAGGAATCATGTAAGGGAGACTTCGATATTCATACAGGGAAGGTTTTTTAAAAAATGTATGCTGCATTCTGACTCATAACTTCACAGAGTCTGTCGAAGTGGCCTGGAAATCCCTGTGTGAAGAGAAGAGCTGTGCATAAGGCCCTTCCTGATTTTCCTCTCGGATTTCTGTCTGTCTGCCTCTGCATATGCCACGCCCTGCTATCATACATAAATCCAAACAAAGGTTATTCTTCCCTCTGCCACTGGCAGAGATGGAAGGAAAAAAATGCCTGCAGACAAGGAGGCTGCAGGGGAAGGCTGACTGCAATAACCTGGCTGGAATGATCGGAAATCGATTTAACCTTTTAACATGGCAATTAAACAAGATACGTGGGTCAAGACTCCCAAATAGAGCTATACCATTTATTTTGCTCAATAATTCTAGAAATTCTTCTGTGAGAAGGATGCACATAGATTTTTATCCAGAGAGCTCTTTATCAACATTTATAGTGTAAGAAAAGAAAGCAACTTAATGTTGTCTTATGAAATTCTATTTCTACAAATACAGCCACTTAAATTTATGACTTAGAAAAATATTCCATACTATAGAAACAGCACCCCCAGGAAAAGTGGGAGAGCAGGACAAAAGTCTTTACATACTGTTTTATACTTCATATACTCTGTGTGTTATATGACAGGGGAGTATATGACAGCGTCCGGAGTGAGACAGGAGCCGACGCGTCGCCTCTGAGTGGGGTTCCAGTTCTCACTTCTACTTTTTGTTCGTCTCATTTAATGTAATGAGCCTACATTACATCTATAATCAGAAAAAGTATGTTTTAAGAAAATACATAACACATTTTATAAAGTAAGTTCTGCCCACTATTTAGTTATTATATAAGTACTCTTTTTCCTTTGTGTCCCTTATTTCTGTTTTATAGGGGGGAAAAAGGAATTTTAGTTTCCATACTTTTTTTGTAAGTCCTTGCTCAGTTAAGTATAGTATATTTGAACATTTCCCTCAGGATACTAGATATTTTTATATCAACTCGGTTAGTAATCGGTAATTTTAAAATGTCATGTCCACGTGCTATAGTGTAAGAATTTCCTCATTACTCGGTGTTTGTTTTGTTCCCCGATTTTGCATTACACGTGTCCTCCCGGGTGCAAGTTCGTCCTGCGGCCCTTTCCTCAAGGAGGCCACCGACGCCGGGGCCTCCCCGCCCCACAGCGGTGGCTTTGCGGTGGTGGCGTTAGTGATCCGCCCGCACCCACATTCAGTGGCTCTTTCTTAAACTTGCCTCACTATGGAGATTTGACTTCTTACATTTATGAATAATTTGCTGGTGTTGACGGTCAGCAAATTCTGACCACTGGGCCTTGGGCCCTGCTTTTCAACAGCCCAGGAGCTACACATGGTGCTTGCTTTTTAAAAGGGTTGTAAAAAAAAAGAAAAAGAGGGGTATGTGGCAGAGCCTCTGTGTGGCCTGAAAAGCCTAAAATATTTATGTGTTGACCTTCACAGGGAGGTTTACTGAGCCCCGAACCAGAGGTGTGAAAGAAGTGATTCATGGGCGTGGTTTTTATTCTTGCCTTAGTTCCTGTATAATTTCATATCTAAATTGGTGTATTTTTGTATCTAAATTTACATATCATGTCTGAATTTGCATATTGTTAGGAAGGTTCTCACTTCGAATAACACAGATGTTTTGACACATGCAATTTTTAAAAAATTAATTGCTATGTGAATAATTTTTATCCCTTAACCTTTAAAAGCATAACCAAGAAAGAATAAGAAGTACAATTTTGTAAATAATGAAAATGCACTCATTATTTTAATGTGTTTTTAAGGCGAGAATGGAGAAAGCAGGGCGTCAAAGTTACTATATTCTAGTATGCTGTAGTTTTGGGTCCTAGATTATCAAAAGTAAAAAGACTACTTAGATTCTTTTATTTATGAAATTACATAAGCCAGTTAATCATTAAATATGCCTTCTCTGAATCCTGTGAAAGTGCCACAATTTTATACTCCATTAGCATTACCTGAATATACATAAAATACACAGAAATTTTCATTGAGCACTTACGATGTACCAGATATTGTACTGGAGGGTGTTGAAGTTGGACATAAACTCAGTATCTCAGTTTTCCATTTGCTCTTTACCTGCCCTTTGACAAATTGTCCTTTCCTAACCTCAGTTTTCTCATTTGCAAGTGAGGATGGTAATAGTCTTCTTGCCGGAAGGCTACGAGGAGGCCATAATGTGATCATCCATTCACGTACGACCCGGTTTCCCACCTGAGTGATAGTTTATTGACTGCCCAACGAAGGAAGCACTCGCGTGACTAGATGGGACGTAGGCCTTCGAAGGCCCGCCCTGCTGCAGAGTGGCGGTGGCTGGCCGGCCTTACCGCGTGGGGCCTCGGTCCCCGCGTTCATAAATGAGTGCGCAGTGGTCACACGTGTGTAAAGTCCTGAGCACAGGGTTGGGCACAGAGTGCTCCGTCAATATTGACCATTTGCTTCTGTCATTTCTGTTATCTTTGTACTTGTTCCCCTCACTATGTACAGCCTTTGTAACCAAAATTGTATAAAAATCCCAAAAATAGAGATGCGTGGGTATGGAGAATATAAAAACCATTGTTTTTATACTCTTTTGTTAACTTAAAAAAAAAAAAAAAGGTGTTGGTTTGTGGCACTCCCCGGGCTGGAGGACAGTTGGTCTTCATAATGTCTTCCTGTGGAACACAGCTCGTGTTACTGGTTTTAACTTTGATAAATCAGACGTTCAGAGCTGCCTATCAAAACACAGTGACCCTGAAGTGGTAGAGTGCCCGGGTCAGCTTCGGAACCACGGGTGTCTAATGGGAAAGGAAAACCCATGGGCACGTTGTTGTGGCAGTAAATCCTTTCCCCACCCATTCTTCATGCGCAAAACTCCCTTCTTGCCCCCAGAAGCAGCTCTGCCTCCTTAGGGAGCACAGCGAAAACAGAGGTCACATGAGAAGAGTGTTCGATTGGCCACGGGGACCCGGGGACGTTTGAAGCTGTGAACCAAAAAACTCCCGAAGTGACGCGTGCAGAGGCATGTGGATGCAGATGGGAGGCTGTCTCCAGGGTCCCAGCGGGTCGCAGGAAGTGACAGTCCCTCTGGGCGGAGGCCCTAACTCAGTCCACAGTCAGTTTGGAGCTATCTGGAAATCGGGGATCAGAATTCATGATTCAGTTTTTAATTTAAAATAACCTAGGACCCACTGTCTTTTAAGGAAATTGAAAAAAATTGATGTTAATCTTTGCTTTCAGGGAATATGGAGCCATTGACGATGTAGATATTGATCTGCATATTGATGTTAGCTTTCTTGATGTGAGTATCAATGTATGCAATATGATGGCTACATTTAAAAAAACATTCATTTTTATTGAACTTCATTTGTGTATCTCTTCTAATACTTTTAGTAACATATTGGCTTTTTCAGAGTGATTTATGAAGAAATGCAATATGACTCATTCAAGAAACAGATTTTATATATATATGTATTTGTGTTCATTCTTATTACATATCCTCATATTTACAGTGTAGCACTTAGCGTAGAACTCTACTTTAAAATAGCACTTCAGTATTTCTTAAGTTTTCATTTTTACTTTCATATGAGAAGGCAAAAATTAAAAGTTCTTTAGTTTTTCTTGTAAACCAGTAGATTGAGATAATTTGTAGGCCTTATATAGTTCTTCAAACTAAGTTAAAAAAATATTTTTAATTGGGAAGATACATTAAAAACTAAAAGATGACTAATTCATCTTCAAAATGCATTTTATTTTTGCACAGGAAGAGATTGCTGTGGCTTGGGAAGTGATCCGAACAGAACCTATAATTGTCCGACTACACTGTTCCCTTACGCAGTATTTAAATGGCCCAGGTGAGCTTTATTTCACTATTATTTTGAATATTAACTAGTTGTGCATTGTGCATTAAGCAACATGACTGTGATTTGGTAATTCTGAGTATAATTGCAGCTATCTTGATAAAGATATTTCAGTATACCTGCATCCTTACAAAGATGGTTTATTGATAGTGTAACAGCAAGAGGAACATACAGTTGTATCGATTTCAGAAGTTGACAAGTTGATGTGAAATAAGCACATTAAAACCTCAAAGATCTGTACATATAGTAGAAGCTCAGTAAGTATATTTTGAGTGGCCCTTAGATTTAGGTGTCTCTGAGATTCAATTTTAATGTATATTTTTCTCACCTTTAATTATGGATGAATTTAAACTAAATGTAACATCTTTCTGGTTTTGAAAATGGAAATTATAATAATAGTTTTGTTTTCCAATACCTTCAAGGATGGTTTTGCTATCTTTCAACTGATAGCTACTTCTGACAAGGGATCCTATTGTACATCTTTCCAAGACTTACTGGATTAAATTCCTTTTCTCCTACCTGCTAACCTGCTTTTATGTCATTGTTTTGTTGTTCCTTCTTCATCTACTCACCTTGATATACACAGATTGGATCTAACACCTCTGTCTTCCATATACTGTATTTTGCTGTGTATAATGTGCACGTTTTTGCCCAAATTTTGAGGGCAATATAAGGATGCACATTATACGTGGGTATAATGATCACATATCGTGGATCTAACAATGAGTCTGTATAATCCGGTGTATAATGCGCACAAAAACGCGGGTGTGCGTTATGCACGGGAACACACTAACTGCTCCTGGGAGAAACCACTGTTTTTTATTATTTATCTTAGTCTTTCATCCTTTACCTCTGAGTATTTTATACATTTTTTTTTCCATTTGTCTTATACTCCCTTAAGTGAGTTTTTCATGAGTCAGTCTCTGATGTAACGTTTCCCTTCTATTTTTAGTATAACTACCATCTTTACTAATACCCTAGAATTTCCTCTTTTTCCTTAATTGCTTTCGTTTTATTTATGCAGTATTGTTCTGAATTTTGTGAACATCAGTCAGTGGTTGTCCAAGGTTGATTATTTTATTCCTGTAGATGGACTTCTGTTTTGCTCAGGGTTGAAGCAGGAGTTGAAATGTACTTTCAGATATCACTGTAATTTATGTCTAATTACTTTCATTAAGAAGGAGGAAGGAAGAATTGCATGCTTGCTCACTCCGTTCCACGGACTTTAGTCCTGAGATCCGAGAGCGGGGGTGGGGCCCCTGGGGCCGCCGGCCCCACTTCCCCAAGCACGTCCCTGCTCTGCACCAACGGCGCAGGGGGGCTTCCCCATCGGGCACAGCGGGGCTTCGCCTCCCGGACAGGCCCCGGCTCCCCCACCCCGCCCCTGCCCCGCACTGACCCTGCGGCGTGGCTGGTGTGCGCACCCCGCGGCCCAGCCACACCGCCTCAGGGCAGAAGCACTTTGTCCTGCAGTGGATGCTCCCACAGGACCAGGCTGAAGCTCGGACTTGACCCTTTTCCTGTCTCCCCCCCCAGATTGGTTTCTCCTGGGAGCCATTCCACAGTACATTCTTTGCCCCCAAGTCTTCACTCGGGGTCTTACCGGACCTCCCAGGGTGGGCCACAGGGCAGGAAAGAGGTCCGCGTCTGCTTCAGGAGGAAGCGCGCCTGTCTAGCCCTTCAGGAAGCCGCCGTGGGGCGCGTGTTTGGGGATGTATTGGGTGTGTCTGCCTTAGCTTCCTCCCCCCTCTTTCAGAGAGGGCAGGGTTGGGGCCAGCGCTGCAGGGCTCTTACCATGGTTCCATCCGTCCCTTTGTAGCAGAATTCTCTGCACGCTTCTCGCGTGGGGTTGGCCTTGGTTCAGGTTCTCGTCCTTCCCTGGTGCCCCCTGTCGTGGCCACACACAGTTGCGAGGAGGCTTGTCCCAGACCGGTACCCGCGCTGCCCTTTTAGGAGGAAACGTCCCCCAAGGTTGTCTTTCTCTTAGGGAAAATTCAAGGGAAAAAATGCAGTTTAAAAGGGGCATTACTGGGAAATACAGGACAGCCGCAAGAGGCGGTGATACTAAAAAGGAACAAGTTTATTATTTCAGGAAAAAATAACATGGGTTCATTTTGCTTTAAGATTTGTATTATTGCAAACAAAGAAAAAGGTGGAAAAGTACCTCTTGACCGTTTTTGTAATATGTCTTTAAGGGGTATTTATAGTAAAATTAACTTGAAAAAAAGTATGGCTGATACAAGGTTTAGACTGACCTCGTTAAGTGTTCTTTTTGAAAAACATTTATTGCTAGGTTTTGGGAATGTATGAATCACACTGCGTGAGCTATATTTGGCTAGGGCTAATCTGACCACATATCTGAGTGAACAGGAGCGATAAAGATTTGAAGAAATACACTTCCTTATCCACTTTGAAATTAAAGATAAGGATTATCTTTATTGTACATGGGGAAATACACTCTAAGTAAAAAGAAATGATGGTTATGATTTTCATGGTGTTATATAATATATATTTTTGCAGAATTGTTGGTAAGTCTGGTTTCTGATCTCAAGGATAGCGATGCTTTTACTTTAAAGTGGTCAACAACTAACATTAAAAGGGTTTTCTGTGTAGATCATTTTATTTGGGTACCTCTATGTCTACACGATCAGAGTACTGGAATGATTTCCACAGATCTTAAGCAGCCCTTTCCAACCTAAATTGTATGACACAAGGAAGGATGGAGTAAGTTTCACCTTTTTAAAAATATGAACATATGCTACCAGTATATTCTGTGAAATACTCTTTAAAACCATTGACTGGCGAGTGGTGAGTGACTTTCCTGAGAGGTTATGAACTTCACATGCATAGTTATTAACTTACAGAAATGGTCCAAACACGAAGCCCACGACGGGGTGTGCGGTGAACAGCACGGTCCCCTGCCTCCCTCTCGTCCTCTGGGTCTGTGAGAGGCGTGGGTTTACACAAACCCCTCTTCCCCTGAGAATAGTGCGCACTCTCCTACCCATGGCTGCGTACACTTACTGCCTATATTTTGAAGATTCATCGTTCATTATTATACACATCAAACATTTATAAACACACACATTATACCTTAGTCTGTAACAAGTAATAATGAAGAATGATCTTCAAAACCACGGCGTGCAAAGCAGAAAAGTGATGGGTAGTGCCGTGTGTACGCCATTTTTAAATGTGTATATGTGACCTATTATGCCATATATAAATATGTGTTTGTGTAACACTTCTTCTGTGTGTAACATTCTTAGATGTATACACGCAGAGTTACGTGCATCACTTCCCTTGTTTGTCCTGGCTGGTGGGTGAGCTTCAACTCCACATTCTGACTGATTTGTTTTTCTTTGCAGTGCCCACTGTTGATGTCTTTCAGATTTCCACCAAAGAGCGGTTTGGATTGGGGCATCAGCTGAAAAAGTAAGTTTTCTAAAGAATGAAAAGCCACTTTCTGTGAAAGAGAACCGAGCTCTCCCTTGCTTGCTGTTCCCCCGCGTCGTGAAGTGAGCGCCCCGTGTGCCGGCGGAGCCTGAGGCCAGAGCTGGGCCCGGTCCCCCGTGGCCTCCCACGGCTGGCGCCGCGCCCGCGGCGGCTGCCGGGGAGGTCGAGGATGCAGGTGCCCGCGTCTCCCAGGGCACGCGCAGGGGGAGCCGGGCCTGGGGGCCTGTTTTCTGCCTTCGGGTCTCTGCTGTGAGTCACCCTGAGGTGGCTGGTCAGCAGTGCAGTCTTCCTGCTCCCGGCCATGCCTGACTTTCTCCCCCGTGGGTTCTAGTGACGAAGGTTCTAGTGACGGTGCCCGCTGCTTGTTCCTGGTGCTTAGGGGCGGGAACGGTCGCCAGGGAGTCGCGCCCCATGTTCTCGCAGTGACACCTTTGAGAATGTCCTTTTGTAAAGAAGCCCATTACTTTGTGTTTGGGCCTTAACTCATATAATGAACTGATTTATCCCTTGGAAACATAAATTTACCCCACTTGCACTGACTTCTGAAACATGGGGCATACCTCAATTAGTCACAGTCAAACTCTAACCTGAATAAATTCCATACTTACTAAAATATTAGCTTTAAGAATTTGTATTTATGGAGATGTCCAAGGATTACATATTCTTCTGAATACAGCTCTATGCTGTAATATGACATTGAAATCTTGGTGCAAGCTTGGATGAAAGAGATCTTCAAAAATTAAGTGTAAAAAAAAACCTTCTCTTCTGGGCTCAGAGGTGACTTTACAGCGAATGGGAATCTTGCAACATTATCACAGTTCCACACCGTCCTTCCTCACTACCTCTGCCGCCAAACAGACCCCGAATAATTCCGCACGAGGCAGCCTCTGCCCCTCACCTAGGCCATTAGGCAAGGCTGGGCAGTAAGTGTGAGCACTGTGCTTTCTGTTGGTGTGGGTCAGTTTGGCAACACCTGGAGGATTTTGAGGAATTAATGTTGGCTTAGTGCCAAGAGCCACACCTGTCCTTTTCAGTAACATATGTTCACATGGGTCGATTCCTATTTGATAATAGAGGTGTGATCGCTGTCATTTTATCGTACAGGCAGATTTTGTTTCCTTATGTGTGAACATGTGCAACAATAGCTACTTCCTGTCGGTGTCCTGAGAATTAAAGAGGAAAAAAAAATCTATGTCTGAGGTTCATATTTTACTTCCTGGTATATTGTAAATTGTAAACAAATAATAACACCATTTTTTTTCCATTCCAAAAGCAGTCTGTGTTACAAATAACTGAAAAGAATGTGAAAAACCAACAATGCTGGATTATCTTGAAAGACAATCAGAACATTTAGTTTATTGCACACATAATGCTTAATTGTAAAAGTTCCTGTCTCCTTAAGTATCAAACCTAAAGGGCCCATCGTCCCCAAAAGATGGGATACAGAGAGGGTACTACAGCTTGAGACCCTCCTCAGAAAACAGTGCTGGGTCTATATCCACAGCTGACGGGCCAGAATTCTTCACCCGAGACCAGGAGGAAGTGGCCTTGACTTAGGGCACATTGAGGTCAGGGGTTACCAAATTCCTGAGAATTAAAAAAAAACAAAAACAACAACAACATCATATTTATAGGCGAAGAGGGCTGTGCTGAAGGTAAAATTTACTGATCTCAGGTTTATCTATGAAATCGGTGTCACCTGGCTTAGTTTTAAAATCATACAGTTTTATTCTGTTTTACTTCTCAGGAAGAAAAACAGGCAAATCAACTAAAAAGAAATTGATGTTGTTTATATCTTAATAAAATTGTAGTTATTAATAAAAATTTTTCAAACTGCATGACTGGCACCAAGAAAATAATTCAGATTTTATTTTACCACTTCAGCCAAATTCATTCATCCTGTGCTGTCAATGTATAATCTTTAGAAATCTCTTTATATCCTTCTTTTATTAATTCTTGTCATTGATATTTTAACTATACGATGGTAATGTATTAATAATTCATAAAGTCATAAGCGTTTTCTGTATGATGCTTTTTTACGTGCAAAGGCATCTTGTATGAATCTAAAGTAGCATCTCACTAATCACTGTGTTTGTTTTCCTTTGATAAAAGCTGTCTTTCCATAATAAATACTAAAATCTGCCACTAAATTACCCTGGGACTGCTCGTTCTAACACGCTTCCTTCGGGTTGACAGGATCATGCAGACGTTTGTCACGCAGCAGTGGAAACAGAGCAAAGAGAAATCCAGTTGCCTGCACAGCAAGAAGCTGTCGGAGAAGAAAGCCAAGTCCCCCCTGCATTTGTTTTCTACCCTGCGCAGGTGGGTGGCGGGTTCTCCATGTTCCCAAGCGCTGCGCGTGTGGTTCCCCTGTTACTCAGTTCAGAGCAGCCTGTCCTCCTCTTGCATCAGAGAAGGGAATAAAATACATGCACTGCATCAAAAATATAGGCAGTCGTTAGAGTTTTTGCTTTCTTCAATCTACCCCAACTCTGGGGCAAGTAGGAAGGGAAGAAAACCTGGTCACCTTTTGCTTTTCAGGGAAAATACCCATCAGCTCCCATGGCCATTCTGCACACGCTTTTGATTTCTGTGGTAGCTGGGCGGGCTGGCGGCCACTAAGGTGGCATTTGTCACGCAGCCGAGTTCTCCTCCCGCTTGGCAAGCCTGTGCTAACTGCTCTTTCACTTCAAAGGTCGCCAAGTTACCCTCCCCCCGGCTGCGGCAAAAGCAAGTCCAAGCTGAAACCCGAGCAGGATGGAATCTCCAAAACGCACAAGCTGTTGAGGAGGACTTGTTCCAGCACCGTCAAGACAGATGACACATGCGCCTCCAAGTCGCAGCACCGGGCCTTCGGCCGTTCCCTGTCCAGCGACCCCAGGGCGGAGCAGGTGGCGCCCACCCTCAAGTCGCACAAGCTGCTGGCCCGGCCCTGCCCTGCGGCCGCCAAGCAGGAGGACGGCCTCGCTCTCAAGCCGCACAAACTGCTGACTCGGTCCTGCTCCGGGGACCCGCGCTGTGAGCACGGAGCCCCTGTAAAGCCCCACAAACTGTTGAGCAGGTCCTACTCCAGCCACCTGCGCATGGACGAACTCTACGGGCTGAAAAACCACAAGCTGCTCGGCAAGCCCTCCGCCAGCGCCCCCAAGGCGTCCAAGGCGGAGCTCTGCGCCGAGCCCGCCGCCGAGGGCCGGAGGCTCTCCCTCACCTCAGGGCTTATTGGTATCTTGACCCCGTCTTCATCCTCCTCTTCCCAGCCAGCTGTGCGTAAACGTTTTTCCTCTTGAGTTCTTCCCCCTTAGGCTCAGGTGCAGCGGGAGAGGTTGTCTAGCGATTGGGAGAGATCTGGTAGAGGAAACAAGCAAGGCCTTTTGTTGTTGCTTTTGAAAATGTACTGGTTTTTGTACGTATTATTTTGCATATCAGACAGTTAGCAACTGGTACTGGAATGTCAGTTTCAGTTCTGGGAAAAAAAAAATGTGGTTATTGATTCGAGTTCCAGTCCAAATGGTAAGAAGAGCTACGAAACATGGAAAGACGCCAGTTGGATTCACAGAGCTAATCTTTTTAAGCAAGCTGAAATTTTAATGTTTGATTAAGTAAGTTTATCTGATCTCTAGCTTTCTCACTTAAGTGGTGGAGGACAAGGTTTTTCTAATAATTCACTTAAGAGTAATGTCCTTTCTGTTATATCTAAGAGGAAGCCTTGGCCCGGGAACACCATTACTTGTACAGAGAAGCAACACATATAACTGAATTCTCTCTGCCTCACTTGAAGCTGCTTTTCGTGGCTATAAACCCAGTGACTTTATCCCGAAGCTGGTTTTGGGGGAGGGGAGAATTGGGGTGGGAAGTGAACGTATTAAAACTTAAGAGCTTGGGTGGTATTGGGAGTCAGTCTTACACAAAATTTACCTCTAAAGTGATCTGCATCATGGTCAGTTTCAGATAAAGAAATAGACCTATCTTATGTATAAAATTTACATAAAATAGTTGATGCACTGTTTTGTTTAAGTGTGTGTGTCTGTGTTGAGAAGGCTGTATTTAGCTCTTAAAGATAAAATGGATACACCTAGCAATAGATGAAATTGCAAAAAGAAAAGAAGATACTGTTTTTAGAAAGTTGCATGATTCATTTCTGTAAATTGTTAATTTTACCACAAAGTTATATTTGTGTTAAGAAAATGTATTTCAAGGGGTTGATAATTTTAGGTGGACCTCCTTAAAGCCCATTTCTTACCAAAACCAGGTATTAAGGACATATAGAAAATAATGTCAGAGAGTTCCATAGTAGAAAGTTTCCCATGTTAGTTATACCTAAGAAAGATCATCTCAGATATTCTATTTTTAAAAAATGTATTAATGTTCTTTGTGGTTAAGCTTAAGCATAATATCATAGTTTAGAGTTGTACGCTTTTCAGTACCTAATATGTCTTTGAAGGAATCATTCTATCTGACTGTAAAATGAGTTTGAAATACTCTAAATGAGGAGGTGGGAGCATTTGACAATAATAGAGGAAATAAGTTTTTTGTGATCATGTAAAGATTCCAGTCATTTTTACTAGAGGATCAAGAATGAAAAATAGTAGTTTTGTTAGAAAAAGATTGTGAGAGTGAAGGCAGAAAGTCGATTACAATACAGAAACTCTTCAGTCTCGATGTCCTATCAGTGACTTAACTCCTGTTAATGGCGATCCTAGAAAGATCCCATCTATATTCACATTTGTACAAAGTAAAAGGCCATCATTGACATATTTCCCCATTTAAAAATTATTATTTTTTTTTTACTTTGCTTTTTATAGCCAAATGGTGCCAAATGCATTCCAATACGAGATCGCGGCTTCCTAGTGCAGGTAGGAGCCAAGATTCCAACCATTGTAGAAATATTTTAGTTTTAAGTGGGTTTTCAGATCATTTGCAGACTTGCCCTAATTACGTCTCTGTGTTGTGTTACTCAGACCATCGAGTTTGCTGAGCAGCGGATCCCCGTGTTGAACGAGTACTGCGTGGTTTGCGACGAGCGCCACGTGTTTCAGAACGGCCCCATGCTCAGGGTGAGTTCTCGCCGGCAGGGTGTCGGCGTCCGTGTAGAATACAAGGGAGAAGGGTTGAGATACAAAAATGAGTAAGTAAGTAACTGCATGTACAGCAAATACTTTCTGTCATGCAAATTATTTGGTACCCAGAGTGGTATCAGTTTGACCAATGAATCACTGTGTCTGTGGCAATCCATGCAAGAGCAAGTAGTGTTGTATTAGGAGACTGTTTCTCATTGCATTTCCTACCTGTGCCCATCTATCCTTTCTCTCTCTGTCCATTTATCTGTATGTCTCTGTATCCACCTACTTGGATGTCATGCATTATCTGTGTCGTATAGACGGAGATCAATATGGAGATAGATAGAAATATAGATGCCTATATATTTAAACCGGAACGCGGGTTTTCTTCTCAGCCAAACAACTTAAGATGCTTAATGTAGAGAGGAGAGGGTAGTCTGTATCCCAGTTAGAAGAGCTATATAGTAGCGCACAGAAAATCAGAATAAAGATTTCGAAAGGTGCCAACTCACTGACACATTCAGAGCGTGATTGGGGGAGTGCACAAGTGAAATCAGGGTGCATTTTGGGGAGAATTACCCAGTTTCAAGCCTTGCCATTTTTTTGTTGAGATAAAATTTATATAACATGCTACTCACTATTCTGATGCGTGCAGTTTACTGGATTGTAGTGTATTTGCAGTGTCGCACCACCCCCGGCACTATTTCCAGAACACTTCTATCACCCGTGAAAGAAGCCCTGTGCGGCGTGCGGTGACTCCCAATTTTCCCTTCCCCTCATCCCCTGGGAACACTATTTTCTGTCTTTATGAACTTGCCTGTTCTGGACATTTCATCTAAACGGAATCATACATTATGTGGCCTTTTAGTTTGGGCTTCTTTTCGTTACCTTAATGTTTTCAAGGTTCATCCATGTGGTGTGTATCTGTACTTTATTCCAATGTTACATTACATGGGTCTACGACATTTGTTGATCCAGTCCATTCATTAGTTAATGGAATTGGGGACATACATTAACTCTGTTTAAGTTTTTGAGGAACTCCCAAGCTATTTTGACCTTTTGCTGTTCCTGCCAAAGGTGTGTATGATGGTTTCCATGTCTCCACCAACATTTGTTGTTTTTTTTTTTCATTTATGGACATCACTGTGTGAAATTATAGCTCATTGTGATTTTGGGCTGCAGCTTCCCTAATGACTAAAGATTTTGAGCCTCTTTTCATGCGCCTATTGGCCATTTGTATATCCTCTTCAGAGGAACGTCTGTTTAAATACTTTCCCCATTTTCGAACTCTTTGTTGTTGTTGAGTTGGTAAGCGTTTTTATATATATATTCTGAATACTATACCCTTATTCAATATATGATTTGGATAAATTTTCTTTTTCCTGTGGGTTTTTTCAATTACTGCTGACGTTCAATATTCTCTATGAGTTTTAAGTGTACTGTTTTCTTCTTTAATTTTCTTTTATTAAATTTACTACAGTAACATTGATTAATAACGTCATATAAATTTCAGGTGTATAGCTCCATGATAGGACATTTGTATGTATACTCTGTTGTGTGCTCCTATGGTACACAAAAGTTTTTAATTTTGATGAAGTCCAAGTTTATCAGCTGAACTGTCGGCTAATTCAAGATCCCAAAGATTTACGACTATGTATTTTTTTCCTAAGAGTTTTATAGTTTACATCTTAACATTTAAGTCATTGTATTTCAAGATTTATACTTTAGAAAACGTATGTAATATCCATTTACAAACATAATTGTCAGGTTTTATGATATATTAGTTTCATTTTATTTTTTATAGGAGACATACATGAAAATATTTTTCTTGCTATTCCTATGCTATTTTTTTTGCCAGTCAGCTTTTCTTTTAAAGAGCCATATTGTGATTCGGAAACCCAAATTTAACTAAGTCAGCATTTATTTGTTATATATTTGCATAAATTATTTTTATTTGAGCATGGTAATGTATCGTTACGCAAATAGGTAGGACCCTTTGTTCATCTCAATTTATTCTTGTAAGAGGTGTAAAAACGAATTTGTACTTGTTGGTGTCCATCTGTGAACCTTGACCTTTAGCTTAGTCGCAGCAATGCCATTTCCGCTGCCGGAAACAACGGTACTGTTAGTAATGGCACGCGCTCCTCTGAGGCTTTTTATGTGATTCTGCGTTCAAAGTGCTTTACCTGGATTATCTAATTTAATCCTCATAGTAACCGTATGAGGTGGGTATTGTCATGATTATCTCTGCTTTACGGACGAGGAAATCAGTCATTCCCTCAACGTCCCGCTGCTACTGGTGATAGAGATGGGATTGAACCCTGGCAGATGGCACCGAGGCCACGGTTCTTAGTGACAGGGGACCCTGGACTCGTGTACTTAAACTGACTTCTCCTATGTCCTGGAAATTTACTACACATGTTGTAGAGGGTTCAGTCTTCGTGGTTTAATCGCTGGCCCTTCATTCCTGTAGTAAAGCGACAGAAGTCTTACAGCTGCTGTTAGTATTCTCTGTGCCTTAGTTCAAACTTTGTTTTACTTTTTATCGTTCTGAACTAGCGAAGTTTGCTGTCTGTTTTGGCAGTAGAAGCAAGTTGGTAAATGAGAGAAAACAAGATTTTCTAAATAAATATAGCTAGTTATCAGTTGGTTTTTATGTTGCTGTAATTCAGACTGATACCTAAGGAAATCAGAAAAAATTACTTTGGTTTCTTAAATAGTAAGGTAACTGACATATGAAATCAGATCAGGAAATGAAAATCAAAGAAACGTTTCATATTCAAAGGAAGGGAGGTGAACCGACTATGCCCTATGATTCTGTTAGAAATTTCACCTAAATCAAGCTTACGCAGTTTTTCTTTCTCTTCCTTATATCTATTGCAGTATGTTTTAGTATGATTTTAATAATATATAAAAATTATTAGAAATACAATTCCTTATAGGATATGAATAATCTGACTCTTGACCATTTATTCAGTCCATGTGATATGTCACAAACCAATGAATCCCAGAAATACAAAGAGAATAATTTATAACCCATTTGGTGATTCAACAAGTTAGATCAAACTGTCAGATAGCCATAGAATCCTGTGTCTAATGTTATTACCTTTGTTAGATCTTTCCGTTTGACAATTCACTATTTCTTAAATTTTTTCTCTTTTCTCCTAATCTGTTCTTTCAACATGGCCTAAGCCCCCTTTTGTCCAAAATCCCTAAAGTTTCAGTCTGCTGTGCGCCCCTCTGCCACCTGCCTCCGTTCTGCATACGCATGTCACAGTTTCTGCCACCTGGGGAACTCAATTGCTTATTTAGAAATAACAGGATGCTCCCTTTTTCTTTTTGTTTACAAAGTTTCTATATAAATGCCACTCCCAGATTTGAGTTCTGACTTGCGACACTCCAATCCGAGTCAAATTCACCTTGACGTCAGGAGGATGACTCAGGGACGCCCAGCTTTCCAGGGCGGCAGGGAAGTTGCGGTCTTTATCAGAAAAACCACACCCACACCAAGTCACGGGTTTTCCACATTTTGGAACCAGCCAGAGTGTTCGCGCAGCAGCTGCTTTAGAGATGGTGTGTCTGCGTTGACGTCTTCATCAAGGCTGTTTGCACAGCAGGAAGGGCTGCATTGGCGGAAGGAGGTGCTCTTACCCGCCTCTGAGGTCCTGGTGCCCTTGCCCTTTTGTTACACCCACCTTGATCACACCAGTCCTGGCTCAGTGCCGTTGTTTTCTTCTTTGACCCCTGTACATGAGCTGCTGAACTCTGCAGGAGAAAATGGCATGGTTGTGTGGATAATGTTTCTACAAACTGGGAAGTTTGTCATTGATACTCGGTGATCATTTTATATGTCCTTGGTTAATAGGCTTTCCCGTTACCCATATCAGTGTGTGATGTAAGCACTGTGACGCCATTCGCTCCTCCAGCCATGTGAAAGTGACCCAGGGGACCTGCTCTGAGGGGACCTATCAGTCTGGGAGTCTGTTCTCACCACGGGAGAAGAACGCCCAGTCCTACTGCAGCCAAGTCAGCTGGGAAACCTGAGAATCTGTAGTTTGGAGTAGCCAAGCTTACTGTCGACCTTAGGCAAATATTCATCACTAACGTTCTTATTTTAAGAGTGAAATTAATAATGCCCAGTTATAATTTGGTTATAGTTTGAGGCATTCCCATGAAAATTCTTGAGAAACTGAGCATGTGGATAAACTTGGGTATGTCCCATTTTACCTCCCAAGAGGAAAGCAGCGAGGTCTTCCTGTATTCAGGGGTCTGACTTTTGAAGAATGGATGAAAAAGCACATCCTGTTCACTTCAGTTTCTCCAGGTCTGGAAGTCATGCTTTTAGGTCTGAGATAGAGGCTAAACTAAATAATAATTACAGCAAGAAGCTTTTAGTTCAAAGATGTGATTTTCTTTTACATCCAAATGGAGTAGAAGTTGGTTTCAGTGAACAAATAACTCCAGTTGTAGGAGACGGTAGGGATCTCCGTGTGTCGAGGCGTAGTCTGGCTCGATCCTGTCTTCCTGTGGACATGTCTTGATGTCTGGGATTCCTGTCTTTCTTGATGTGCAATAAATCTTTTTTTTGCCCCAAATGTGTCTCTCCTCCAAAACATGAGAAGAACCTGAACCATTGATTATAAAACCAGAAATACAGAGAATTAAAGGTTTGCAGGTTTTGTGTTTCTAGTTTCTTTTTTAACAAGAAAGATTTTAGCAATGAATTAAGAATTCTGATAAACTGAGTATGAAAATTAAAATGCTACATAATATGCTTCCATGCAAGTTTTTGTTAAACCCTTATTTTTGTGTATACATTGGGTAAAAACAAGAAGAGACAGCCATTCTGGGTTATCTGATATTGTTAATATTTAACAGCTCTCCACCTCAAGGAGTTTTTTATAAATCTTGCCTCACTCGATTCTCTTTATCAGCGGGTCCCCTTTATAGCCTAGAGAGCTAGATGTGATTTTTAGCCTCATTTTGCGTACAGGAGAACTGAACAGTGCCCATGAGGTCCTACTGGAATAATATCCACTTCTATCTATTTTATACATTGGGTTTCCCTGTAATACTTTGAGCAAAAAGATTGGCAAAATGTTTGAAAACTACTCACCCACACCATTTCAAGTCGATTTTATTGAAATAAAATTAAAAATGTATTCATCTTAGCTTAAAAACTTCTAAAATAAGTTTTATCTTAGGCACGTATAAGTCCCCCATGCTTTTGTAAATGGTGCATAATGAATGTTGAGTTGCAAATGTGATACGTAATGGTCAGAGGCACTTGGCTTGGTTTTACAGTTTAAATGATAGGCTCTTGTTGCTTGAAAGCTATCTAATAATATAACATGAAGGATAGGTAGTATTTTACAAATTGAAACTAATTATTGTTAAGTCAAAAATCAAGTAATAGCCCTGGCTGGGTAGGTCTGTTGGATAGAGTGTCGTCCCGATTTATGAGAGTTGTGAGTTCAATCTCCAATCAGGGTGCATAAAAGAATCAACCCATGAATACGTAGATAAGTGGAACAACAGATCAGTGTCTCTCTCTCTCTCTCTCTTCCTTTCTGTCTCTCTCTAAAAATCAATTAATAAAAATTTTTTTTAAAATGATTTAGTAAATACTGTACACATTTGGTTATATTTAGGCACACATAAAGTATGTGTAATAAAGCACATCATTTCACTTATCCAGTGATAGATATTAAATTACTATATTCTCTTCCGAATTGATGTTAGAGTTGCCTGTATAAATAATATAGTAATAGTGGAATTTATTTGGGGTAAGTGGTTGGCTGGGAGTTGGCTCAAGGTGTGAGAATGTTCATCCAAAATGGAGCTACTTATTTCATTAAGGAAGATTGATTCAGGGTCTCTTCCTTGAATGGCATGTACTTAGTGTGAACGATGAGACATGTCTTGTCTCGGTTACTTAATATGATTTGAGAGCTTCCTTTTAGAGTTTCATCTTGAGTGGACATTTGAACTTCTCTCAGAATGTAGATTAAACCTGGGGAGAGTTAGTAGTCTGCCAAAACTAACTTGCAAATGTTCATCTCAAAATTAGCTGATTTACATTTCTAAAAATTACCTTCCTACCTAGAGTAGCAGGTTGTTTTATTTCATTTTCATTTTCATTGTTTAAGACAACCACTTGGTACCAAAATGGTAGTTTCTGTTGTAATTCCTAGAATGTACACGTGAACTCATGCATATACACGCCCATTTGAATGGTGACAAATTAAGTGTAGTGGATTGTCCAAGGTTCAAATGAAAATATAAAAGCCAGTCATTAATCATATACACTGAGCAAGGCTTTGGGATTAATGGATTTTAAAAACGTGTGGTTACTTGGCAAGAGCATTAAAAATAAAGTAGCTTCTGTGTCTCTTCACTTCCTTGGTGAACCTAGGGTGAATCAGGAATTAATTTCCCGAGGCCTGAAAGATGTCCAGTGTTCATCTTCTCCCTGGGCTCTCGTTTGCATACAGCGCCACTGTGCTCACACACCAATGTGAGTGTTTGGGACTATAGTAAATACACCACAAATGATTGCTTGTATTGTTTCAGACCATACCACGCTCTCAAAAAGTGAACAAAAACAGAAAGAAGCCCATGTTAGTGGGAGAAATTGAGGGTTAAACATGTAAACACTTAGCTACACACACACACACACACACACACACACACACACACACACACACACACACACAGGTTAATGGGTTAAACACTCAAATAAAAGAAAACGAAATTACACTGTCTGCTCTTAAGTACATCCAGATCCGTAGAGGAGTGTGTGCTGCTTGAGTCTAGATGACGAACTTTTTCCAATTAATTTCCTCCCATAGGTAGCTTTTCCTGATATTTCTGAAACGGACTCAAACTGCCCATTTCAGGCCGACACAGGAAATATATCAGTTTTTTTCCCCCCACTAAAATTCTCTCTCTTAGGGGACTGTCAGCCAGAAACCTTTGTGAGGAAACCTTTGTGATCCGGTCATGCTTTCTGTCCACAAAACCACCCTAGGAGCCCGTTCTCAACACAAAGGATGTTCCGAACGGGCCCTGCCTCCCCGCAGGTTCAGCGGCAGACCCGCCGACAGACGCCTTGCCGCTGCTGTGCGGGGCTCTGCGGCTTGCCTCGTGTTCGGCTTCGACAGCTGCCTAATGCAATGTAACTCGGCAGATAGGATAAATCAGACCGATGACATTGTATTAGATCTGAAAGATGAGAGCTCTTGCAGAGCGATTGCACAGTGTATCTTTCAGGGCTGTTGACTCCAGGAGGTTATTGAAGTCAAAAGTCTTTGCGACAAAACCAGCCTCTCAGAAGAGATTGGGTAGCAGGGAAGCAGAGTCATGTTTCTTTCCTCCAAAGAAAATGACTTAGGAAAAGGTGGAATTCTCCTTTGTGTATTTGTTTTACACAGATGTGGGGTTTAATCTCATTTTTTATTATGTCACCAGCTTAGGTATTTGCTTTTTAAAAATATATATGTATATCTCATGTGCAAATGTATATTAATCAGGAGAGATGGATTTTTCAGTTTCAGGATATTTTTATCTGTTGCTGAATTGTCCCTAGTGCAAATGCCTACAACTAACTGCAACAGATTTCTCAGTCCCATTTGCAACTTTATGTCAGTAAATGATTATTTACCCACTGTGACCTCAGTGTAGAAATTTTTATTACAGTGATATGATTACTTTCTAACATTCTAAAACCTTGTACTTTCCATTTGGTAGAGTAATGTCATGAGTTTGACTTAGGGATGGGAGATGTACTGAAAGCTCGTAACCTCCCTCCTCCTTCCGCAGCCCACCGTGTGTGAGCGCGAGCTGTGTGTGTTCGCCTTCCAGACCCTGGGAGTGATGAACGAAGCTGCTGATGAAATAGCGACCGGCGCGCAGGTACTCACCCAGGACACCGGCCCCTCCTTGTTTTGATTTGAAAGATTGATTCTGATCCACTAGTTATCTCCACTCTGCTCCTTGGGCAAATTTTTGAGAGTGTATTTTTAAAGCACACTGGCATTTGATATATTTTAGGTATAAACTGAATTTTTCTATCTTCATCTCGTGTGTGTTTTGTTATTTTGCGGTTGCCGGGGGCAAGAACTAGACCAGCTTTCTATTGGGTGGGAAGTAGTTGCCATTCTTGCTCATGTGGCGCAGCTGGGATACTGAAGCCCGGTATCCTGCAGTATTTAAAATTTATTGTGAGGTTGCAGTGCCATAAGATGGAAGCCAATTTATTTTTTAAATTTAGATGAGAAGATAATGGGCCACGCATCCCATATAAAGCGAGCGTTCAGTTTTACAGTGCAGTGTTTATGATAGAAGAAGCAAAATATTTTAAAAAAACAATATGGAGGTAGAGAAGCATGCCATGCTTCTGGAAAGGAAAAAACGAATTATAAAGATGCCAAAATGTATTACTTTGTGGAATTCTATCAAAATTTCAATTGGTTTCTTTTCTTTTCTTTTCTTTTCTTTTTTTTTAATTTATGGAGCCTAACCAAATGGCTAATACAACCTAGAAGGAAAAAGAGGAATTTTTTTTTAACTTAATGAATGGAGGCTAGGCCATCTATATACAAAAACATGCCATGCAATCCTGTAATATTTTAACAAAGTAAAGTAGTGGCAAGGAATAGAATGGCAGATTATCTGCAAAGTACATCGAGTTATAAATATAGTTAACATATGTTAAAGGAGGTAGCACAGCAAGTTGCAAAATACTAACAATTCAGTAAGTGAGGGCGAAAGAGATGGCCTGCAGCCTGGGGAAAATCAGTTTAGCCCTTGATTTTGGCCTATGTGTAAAACCAAATTCCCCGTGGCTTGAAGATTAGTTTATTTAAAAGTATTGTATGAAAATTAGGCAGCACAGCAGTTTATGCATTTATGCAGTGGTACCCCAAAAGGGAAAGGAGTCCATTCCTGCTTCATAGTTTTTAAGATTTAACTATTTTCCTAGAGACATGAGAAGGGAGGGAAAGAGACATCACGTGCGAGAGAAACATCAATCAGATGCACATATGCCCTGACAAGGGACAGAACCTGCAACCTAGGCATGTGCCCGAACCAGGAACTGAACTGACATTTTGCTTTGTGAGATGATGCCCAACCAGCCAAGCCATGCTGGTCAGGGCCATACTTCATAGTTTTTATTTGAGGAGTTAGTGAACCTTTAAGAGCTAAATATGAACAAGTTTTGCTCTAGCTGGTGTGGCTCAGTTGGTTGGAGCATCGTCCTGTAAACCGAAAGGTCACAGGTTCGATTCCCGCTCAGGCCACATGCCTAGGTTATGGGTTTGGTCCCAGGTCGGGATGCATGCCAGAGGAAACAGATGGATGTTCCTCTCTCGCTTCTATGTTTCTCTCCCTCTCTCTCTTCTTCCCTTCCCCTCTTTCTAAAATCAATAAGCATTTTCTCGGGTGAGAATAAAAAGAAAAAAGGAAAGTTTCTTGGCTACAAAGCTAATTACATGAAAGTTCATAAAAACTGAGAAAACTATGAAGACATCATAACACATTAATGGATGAAATGAATTCATGATTCACAAATATGGATCTATAGATAGTAAAGAAACATGAGAAAATAGCTTCACTAAAAATTGTATCAACCTGTTTATAAAATTCACAAAAATGGGTGGGAAAAAGGGTCATGCAACAGACATGTTGCCATTCTTTCCATAAGTTGGAAGGCCTAATGTGTAACACACAGGCGTCCCAGCAGGTGAGGGTACACAGCCAATATAGTTAGCCCAGGCCAAGGGTTTATGCCCAGTCCCTTAACCTAGTTCTCTGCTGGTTAAACTCATATGATGAAATACTAAGGACAGTATTTGTGATATAATGAATTATAAGTGAAAAGTAATACAAACACAGTAGAACACTGATCCTATGTGATGTGGGAAAAAATGATTCCATGATTAAAGTAAAATTCAGATATAAAACTTGGTATTGCCCTACACCCAAGACACTCATATCTATAAATCAAAGGCTGTGAAAATTTCTAAAACAAAGAAAATAACTAGTGTCTACTTAGAGGGTTTATCAGATATGTCTGACCATGGTGGGTCTTTTTCTTTCTTTTTTTAAATGTGAAAGTTTTTTGCATCCCTTGGAATGAATATTGCTCAAAAATCCTACCACTTTAATGTGTGCTATTTATAGCTATGTGAAAATAAACTTTACACATATGTGTGCAAATATACATACATGTATATTTACATTGCTATATGTATGTATTTATGTGTGTATACATATATATAAAATAAACTCTTCAAGTAATACAGTTAACATTGTGCATTTTACTGAATGTAAACTGACCCTGAAACAATTTGAAAAGGCAAGGAATTCATTAAAGCCTAAAAATAGGAAGTGATTGGTTAGGAAGAAAATTGACATCATGCTAACAGTAGGATAGGTTGATAGAATAGCAGGTGCATTTTCTTGTATTATTAAAGGTACACCTCTAAAAATAATGGTTCTTAAAGAGAAATGAAGTTTGGCTCATATAATGATTGTTACAAAGCACAAGTACTCGATCAGATCAAATTAGTGATTCAACTCCTAAACATCAGTATCCAGAAATCAGAGAACTTAGTGTTCCTACTCCAAAGTGAAATATTCTTTCCACTTCTTTAAAGCAGGCGCCCCTTTATTCTGGTTATAACTCTAAAGATCACATGGGAGCTGATGGCTTTTCCAGACAGAAGGGAATTCTCTCTAAGGAGCCGACTCCTGGATATTTCACGGCATGCCCTACAGAACAGCACCTCATATTCTTTACATACGGGGGTCTCAAACAAGACTCTTTGAACAAAAGAAAAGGAGTCATAGTTGAAATGTTTGAAGGTCCCCAGCCCACAAACTTTCCATATCTGTAGGGACCCCTGTATGTGCCTTTCTTACCAACCTGCACTTGACTTTCTCACAGGCAAGATCTCTGAGCCCCTTCACACCCATGTGCATCTGGGTGGAGGGGAGGCGGGAGGGCGGGGGTGCGGACCCTGCTCCAGCGGGTGAATTATATGTAATGTCGCCTGGAGACACGTGGCTCTGTTAGCTTGCAGGCCTTTTAGTCCTGTTCATCAAATGGCCTGATGTGATTCCCATTGCTTGAATTTAATATTTCTTGGCACTTCTATTCTGAGTGTCTTCGCCAACCTCCAAATTGCCTCTTCAGTTTTCTTATTCAGCCTAAGAAGAAAGGTATCTAACTTGCTGGCTGTAACACTCACCTTCTGTGCTAAGATCCTAGCCAGAGTCTTGAATTTTAAATGCTGGGAGTGGGGAAATACATGATTTTGGGTAAAAGAAATCCCAGTCGTGTGTTACCTTGAGTTTTTCAAAGTGGACCGTTTACTCCATGGAAAAGATACCGTAAGCAAGCGCTGTCCGTCACTGCCTTCGTCTCCAGCACCTGCTTTATTTTTTATAGCTTTCAACACGACCAATAACTCTATTTAAGCATCTGTTTGTTTTACTGATTTTTTTTATTATGCGTTCTCTTCATTGTAATGTCAGTTCTATGAGAGCAAGGACTTGTTTCTTTAGCTCCTTGTCATAGACACTAGATCAATGTTAGAACATAATATACGAGGCCTGTCCGGAAAAAGTCCAGCCATTGTTAATATAATGAGGATGGTTTGCATGACATCGATGTAACCTGGCAGCCAATGAGAGTGGACTGGAATGCACATGCGTGAGCAATGAAGACTTCACTGTGCTAGTCAGTGGGCGCAGGAGACGCCGTTGAGTGAGCATGTGTACTGCGTGGCCATCGCTTTCAAAATGATTGAGTAGAGCAAGGAATCTGCATCAAATTTTTCATTAACCTTGAATGTTCCTTTGCAAAAACTATTTGGATGATTCAGAAAGCCGCAGCTGTGGGCTGCTTGATTGGCAGGTTCATCACGACAGCGTGCCCACTTATGCATCATGTCTCATGCAGAATTTTTTGGCAAAACATTAAATCCCCCAGGTGACTCAGCCCCTCTACAGCCCAGATTTGGTGCCCTTCAGTTTCTGGCTTTTCCCACAACTAAAATCACCTTTGAAAGGGAACAGATTTTAGACTGTCAATGAAATTCAGGAAAATACAACGCCGCAGCTGATGGTGATTTGGAGAACTGTATGAAGTCCCAAGGTGCCTACATTGAAGGGGACTGAGGCGTCATTGTCTTATGTACAATGTTTTTTGTATCTTGTATCTTCAATAAATGTCTCTATTTTTCATAGTACATGGCTGGATACCTTCCGGACAGACCTCGTATGTCCATGACAAAGAGATGTTAGGACGTGAGTAATTGGAAGCAACATGTAATACATACTTACTGGTCAAGTTTAGTCTAGCGTCACAAAGGGCAGATCTGAGAGGTTCGTCACAATCCTGAGTCTTTCCTAATTAATTGCCATGAGAGGGAGAAACAGTGGCCAGGGCCTGGAGAGAAACCGGAAGGATGGTGACTGTCTTCTGTGTGCATTTCAAGGTGGTGGACCTACTGGTGTCCATGTGCAGGTCTGCGTTGGAATCGCCTAGAAAAGTTGTCATTTTCGAGCCGTACCCCTCTGTGGTCGACCCTAACGACCCTCAGATGCTGGCCTTCAACCCCAGGGTAAGAAGTCCCCGTGCACCGCCCGCCCGCCCGCCCCCTCCAGCCACAGTGCCGCCCGCTTTCCCTCTGCACTGCTGACCTATCCTACCCACTCACAAGTGTCGGGGACTCTGTCCGTTTCATACGGTGGGTCCTTCGTCTCTTGGCTTCACACTGCGTTAGCTTCCGCCTCTGTCCTCCACGTGTCCTGTTACTTCCCCTGTCCTTTCATCCTTCTAGAACTTCATGAAACTAGGCCCCTTTAATTCTCCCACATTCTAATCTTATGCATCCCACCTGCAGGGAAGGTGGGGGAAGAGCTGTAATGATTGGTTGACAGTGATAATGGTTAATATGAGTATGTTAATTTCATTACCTATTTTTTTTGAGCTTCTATCTTAT
This sequence comes from Pteronotus mesoamericanus, assembly GCF_021234165.1. NCBI lineage: Eukaryota > Metazoa > Chordata > Mammalia > Chiroptera > Mormoopidae > Pteronotus > Pteronotus mesoamericanus. Next base: position 2,067,414 of record NW_026555123.1, read on the forward strand.
ATAACTACCTATAAGAATCATGTATAAAAAAGGACAGATTTCTCTTTTTCTGTGGTATTTTTGATCACCCCTCTGGTTATCTGAAGGTTAGTGATAGTTCAGTTCATGTTGTCAATTAGCTGGCATTTCTTGAGAAAATAGTTTCATAAATGTTAATGGCTATTAGGCAGAGTTGTTCTGAAGTAACAGACATTTCAAATGCAGGATAGCTAAAATTGCCCTAATTCTTATTAATATTCATCTTGAAAGCATTTTCTAGAAACAACGACCATATAAAAATTCCTTGGAAAGACTTCCGGTTCTTATAAGTGGTCTAGTGCACCCATTACATATTAGCATTATACTTAAAAATGGATTATCAATTAGGTGTATGGTGTTAAAAATTTACACACCTACCAGTCATCTTCTTTGGGTAACAATTGTCCGATTAAATGGAAATAAAAGCAAAATAAAGGTGTAAGACTTAACGTGGATTTTCCTACTTTAGTAGGGTTTCGTGCTTGCTTTATTCATTGTACCTTAATTTTTTAGTGGTGAAAGGCAGAATCAGGAACCCAGCATCTTTCCCTTGTGTGCAGCTTTTCCCCTATAGGCTGGACCTGATTTGATGTGCTTCATTAGGACTGGCATTGTTTTCTTTCCTTCCTCCCTCCAACTTGGTTATAAATCCTATGTCCTTGAACCATCTTATTAAAGTCTTCCCCCTGTGCACACACCACGGGCGTTGCTCTCAGATGGACTCTGATAGAAAATTCATGTACAGAAATAACATGTTTCTCTAGTAATGTGCAGATTACTAGATTTGCAACATATATATAACCTTTTGTTGTTCAAACAGAAGAAGAATTACGACCGAGTGATGAAAGCCCTGGACAGCATAACTTCTATTAGAGAAATGACACAAGTAAGTACGTCATCCGTGGTCTGGACATTTCCATCTGGCTTGAGTAAAATCATATTTGAAAAACATCTGAGGAGAGAAAAATGCCTGAGCGTACTGGCCATGGAGCGAAGCGCAGACTTTCCTGTTACATGGGAGTCTAGTTAAAATCATAAAACCATTAAAGTGGTGCTGTACTAAGAGGTTTAATGAGCGTACATCAGTGTGTTGGCATGTACCGCAGTGGCATTTGGGGGCGATAGCATAATCACAGTCGCAGTGGTCTGCTCTCAAGTTCAAGGCAGCCCTGCAGTGCGTGGCAGTGTGTCGGGCCATCGTAAGGCGAAGCTTTAAGGCAGGTACCGTCTTCCTAGACTGTCAATTTTAATTAGTGGTAATCATTTTTAAAATACCATTTTAATGTTACACTAAAAGCCAATATTTTTATCAAACCTAAATTGCACGTAAATATTTTAGATATAATACAGAATCTCAAAAAACCTTGGGAAGACACCAGGCCCACCCCTGGGAGTACGAGCGGCTCTTTCTGGCCTTCGGGGGGAGGCCATGATGGAGAGTTTAATGAGCAGGAGTCAGGCCTCGTTATGAAATCCGACACGTTGCTCTGCTGTATATAGCCCAGCACTTGGACAAACACATGCTCTTGGATGGTTGGGCCCTTTCCACTGCTAAGGTTTTGGAGAGAGGTTTAAAATTCATCATTTTATTTTATTTCATTTTATTATTTTACTTTATTTTTAGAGAGAGAAGACGAGAGAGACAAACACTGATTTTTGTTGTTCCACTTATTCACGCATTCACTGGTGGCTTCTTGTATGTTCCCTCATCAAGGACTGAACCCGCAATCTTGGTGTATCGGGACAACGCTCTAACCAACTGAGCCACCCGGCCAGGGCCTAAAACTCATCATTTTACATAGAAATGAATCATTTCAAATTGACAGCCACACGTGTTCTAGAAGGCGGGGTCATGGCCCTTGCAGGCTGATAAGGAGTGGTATTCCCCCGGGTCATTTCCTCCCTCTGGGATGGGAATCGAAGATTCTCCTCTCATCTGGGAGGACACAAAGCCTTTGCTCCACTGTCTCCACTTCCCCTGCCACCATCTGTATTCTATCTGAAAATGTTTCAGAAGTCCAGTTTTACATTCCCAACTTTGATTCTTGACTCTCTCGATCCTGATTTATACATGTAGTCAAATGCTCATTCATTCATTCACAAAGAGTCTGTGTCAACATTGGTAACCTAGAGCCTTTAATTCGCAAGCTACATTATTTGCTTACTCGACATCCTTTTCGGTTGTTTTCCCATGCCTGTACCTTTTTGTATTGTGAATCTTTTCAAACAAACATTATATTTGTATAAGGAAAAGAAAACCATAAAGTGCATTTCCACTTAGGGGGAAAAAAGAACCTGTTCACTATTTGATACAGAGTTAAGTAAACAGTTTTAGTCCCCAGAGGCTTTGGTGTGGGATGTTTATACTCCGCCCTACATCCAGGTCATCTCGGATTAAAAATAGCTACGCCCCTGGCCCCAGGATCCGCTCTCTGGAAAAACCTTCATTTATTCTGGCCTTGTGGGAGCTCCCACGGCGGAGGCGCTGGAGGCGACAGTGGCGGCCGAGGGCGTTGGGGCTCCAGTTGTCGAACTTGCCCGTCAGTGATGATGTGTCCTGTGACCTTGGGCCAGTCACTTCATCCCTGATGCCTCTGTTTTCTTCACTGTCAAGGTGGTGACCAATAACTAACCTTTCCGTGCGCATTCCATCGGGATGCTCTCCGGTTTCATTTGTCAGATTCCTTAAACCTCTCCAAATAAATATCACAGGATACTGTGCTATTTCTAGAATGCTCTGCCCTATAGATAGGCCTGAAGTGTCACAGACAGGTTGCCCCTGGTTCTATGAAAAGGTAAATAAATGCCAGTAAGTACTTTTACAAGAAGGGCTGTTACGTAAATTTCGTCCCATTGTTTTCCAATGTAAAGAGCTATACCTCAGTCCGTACGTCACATATGAGCATGGTTGTAGCTATGACAGGTTTTGCTTTCATATTAGTTAAAAGTTAAGAGCAGTCATTATCAAAGAGAAACAGCGTGGGACAGTTGTTGAAAGCAGCAAGCCAGGTTTCCTTGGGAAGGCTGTGTATGAACTGAGCCCATGCGCAGCTAAGACAAAGTGACTGACCTTTTTAAAGGGGACAGAGGAACAAAAGGCGCTGTGGCAAAGTGGAAATAGGGCTGGGGGGTAGTGTATGGAAAATTACGAAAGGGTTAATTAAAGGGAGAATTACTGGAAGGTTAGGGCCTGTTGGTTGGTACAACGCACCTTTCACCGGTTGGCAGCACCACGCTTCCCTGAGTGAACAGTCAGCAGGGGGCCCGTGATCTCCTTTAGGGGCACGCCCAGTGCCTGAAACCAGGGTAAAGTCTCTGCAGAATGTTCGGGTCAGCCATTCGTGCCTCGGGAAGGTTCTGAGCTCACGCCATCTCGCGGGGAGGGAGCCACTAGGTAACCATTGCTGTTACCTGGTCGAGGCCACAGCTTTTCCAGTTTCGCTAGATCTAGGCATACCTGCCTGTTCAGCCTACTTTTCCTTTTGCAAAAAGACCAGGGCGGAGCGGGGAGGAAAAGGGGAATTTTTACGAAAAGTCAAGCAGTATAATGACTTTTTTTCAGGCACCGTATCTGGAAATCAAGAAGCAGATGGATAAACAAGACCCCCTGGCTCATCCCCTGCTGCAATGGTATAAAATTTTAGTTTTTGTCTTCATGAAAACAGCACTGTTTCCTACTGCCTGCTCTAGGAAAGGGGCAAAACCTGTTTCACAGAACCTGTGACGCCGCCGCCCCACGGCCTCTGAGGCCTGCTGGCCTGCGCTCCAGGCGGCGCAACGCCGCTCCCTTTACTGACAGCTCGTACATCATGCAGGGAGGGAACCGCTGTCACATGCACTGCGTGGGGAGGCAGTGCACGTGACATCTGTCTGTCTCCAGTTTCAAGAAAAGGCCATTAGCTGGGTTACCTGGTGAAGCACTTTTTGGTTTATTTAATTTTCTAGTTAACCGAGGACTAAGTGATAAAACTCACTTATTATTGAGCATCTGTCTGAAATGTACGTTTTGTGTAACTTGCTCCCTTCCCAGGGACGGTATAAATCAATAAACTCCCTGTCTGATGCTGCAGGTCGGGCGGCGGTTCCCAGCGAGCCGGTCAGGGACACAGATCCGTCCGGCGTGGCCCCCTGGGGGAGGCCCGGCCAAGGCTGGGCGGGCGCGTGTAGACTCGCCTTGCACGGCGCAGTGCCATTCAGATACGTGCACTCTAGTGGCTCGTTTCTGAAATGAGAGCAATAGCACCTCCTCACCATCCCCGTAAGGGTTTTATGTACGTGTCTTTTTGAAACCACTGAAAACTCAGACTGTGGAATTTATCACAGTTCTCAGGCAGTAATGCAAACGTGAAGATCCTAAGAGGCTGGTATGAATAGCATTCCTTGCTAGAGCCAGGAAGTTTTTGCAAATTAGGTAAAGACGGGCAAAGGGGAAGGACCCTGGACACCTCGTGATTCTGATTACTTTCATTGAGTCAAAATTTCACAGTACACATTTAATTTAGTCTGATAAGACTGACAAAAATTAGGTTTAGAAATGTTCTTTCTTTGAATGTTTTAGGACCTATTTTTAAAATTCTCGCTTTAAGCCATATTCAAAATGAAGGTCCAGCTCGGGTGGCTCGTCTGCTATTTCCCTGAAGGCAGCCTGATCAGTAACCTTTCCGTTGTGACCCTCTCTTCTTCCGTTTGTTAGTCACGCTGCTTTTAAGGAAAAAAAAAATCTTCTTCGAAAATCTTTTAGCATTTTCCCTGCTTATTGTTCTGTATACATGAAACAATTCTTTCAGATATCTGAATTTAATTTTTTTTCAACTTCAGCGTGTAAATATGTTGAATAACAGCATGTGTGTAAACCATTGTATATATGAGCCCAAAGAGATTCTCAAATATTGAAAGAAAAATCTTCACTAAAATCTCACTGTGGTTAGGTGATAGAGGGAGGGGCAGAGCAGCAGTCGTACGAGCCAATTTCTGGTCTTTGTAATGTGTAGATTATCATTATTTGAAAGTATATTCAGAGGTGCTCATTTTGTTGATTTTTGAGATTGTGATTATTAAAAATTACATCTTAACTTTCAAAGAAGAAAAGATTAAAATGGCACGTCTCAGATTAAAGTAAGATTTTGTTACATAAGCTCTTTAAGTTGTTTCAGGAAGTGAAACAAAATAAGGTTATTAAAATTACCACTCAGTTTAGTTTATGCCACAGTAAAATGAAGTTTCAGTCACTTGCCAACTAAGGAATAAAACTTTACATTTTACAAATGTTTTTGACTGATGGATTATTTTAATCAATTTCAGGGTTATTTCAAGTAATAGGTCACATATTGTGAAACTGCCAGTTAACAGGGTAAGTTGTTTTTTCACATATACACGTGGGAGTGGGAGGAGCCCTTGTTGGCTGTGAGCCCTGTGATTTTACAGCAGCCTGTCCAGGAAGCTGAAGTACACTCAGGTTAAGGCTAATTCTTCAGTTTGAAATTGCCATATCTGCAGCATTTTCAAGCTTTTCCCAGGTTTCCAATTCAAGTTCAGGCTGTTGTCCTGACCTTTTAAATAAATCAGAGTCACTATGAGATAGTTATACCAAAGGGCATAGAGAGATGATTTTCTAGGGATTGACCAGAACAAGAGTAATATGCCTCTTACATTGTCAGGTTCTGTTGGCACAGTTCTACTTTTCCAAATCGGAGGAGACGGTGCCTCCAGATAGGGGACCGATGAGCCCGATGCTCTCACAGAACAGTGAGAAAGCCCAGTGGGCTCTGACGTCAGTTCTCAGTGCCACCTGAGAACCCTCAGCCCTCCCGCCTCTGCATCTCCCACCCGAGAGTGTCCTCTGCTGTGTTCCTATATAAGTGTGCCCCGAGGTGGGAGGGCAGCAATGAGAAACTTTGGTCAAGCAACTTTTCCAAAAGGTTCTGTTTTAATTTCTCTCTCTGAACAAAGTGGGAAACAGTATTTGAATGTAGGCAATTTCCAATTTTACAAATACTGGGTTGGCCGAAAAGTCCGTATGTTTTTTTCTGTAAAATAAAAGACATATTGTTCCTTTTCACCAATAACTTGATTGATTTGGATATTTCGAATATGTCAGCCATCTCCTGCATGGTATATAACGTTGACTCTTCTCAACTAATGTTTTGATTTGATTATCAACTTCAACTGGTCTACCCAACTGCGGAGCATCGTCCTGCGAGAAATCTCCAGCACAAAACCTCACAGACCCCTTTTGGCACATTCGATCAGTCATAGCGCCTTCGCCATACATGGCAGAAATCTTTTTTTTTTTTTTTCATTTCAGTTGCATTTTTACCTTTCTAGAAGTAATAAAGCATAATATGCTGAAAATACTGCGTATCTTCTTCCATCTTCAATATTAAAGTGGCTGCACAAAAATTCACCAATATAATGTTTTTTTTAAACACACACTGATACGACAGCTGCCACAATACAATCTAACAAAGACAACTAAGTGCAATTAGAGCCATTGTATGGGAAAAAAACAAATGAACTTTTTGGCCAGCCCAATGTATGGAAATAGAGCATGATGGTGATGATCTTTGCAGTTTAAAACTCTTGGACTAAATTTTTTGCTTAGCAAACTCTCAGACCATTTCTCCAGTTGAATAGCTAGCGTATGCTTAGAAATTCAATCATAAAACTCAAAGGAAGAAATGTAATTAGGAAGACAGATCCTGAACGTGGTCACATAGTTTATTCCAAAGCTAAATATAAATGAGTTTGGATTGTCAGTCTCCTATTTATTTTCTGTTAGCAAAAGATTTATCCTTCATACCAGCAACCCTGATTTATCATTTATACAGGGCTTTTTTGTTTTTTAATGAATGGTGTCATTAATGTGATTAGCCTAAAGTTATTATGGTTGAAGCTAGGTAATTCTTAAACTAGTAAAATTTGAACTTGTCAGCAGCCTGATTATATGTTAAATTGAACATTTCCTGTTTGTCTCTATTTTCAATGGCAGCAACTGAAGTTCATGCATACTCCACATCAGTTCCTGCTTCTCAGCAGTCCACCAGCCAAAGAATCCAACTTCAGAGCTGCTAAAAAACACTTCGGAAGTACCTTTGCCTTTCAGTGAGTGGGACTTCGTGTTGGTAGGGGTGTCTCGCCTTCAGTCCTCAAAAATGTGGGGGGAGGAGGACCTTCCCTTTTCATAATTTGCTGTAGCTGACACCGAACACTCAGCTACGTAATGCTTGACCTGGAAACTCAGAACTTCCAGGAGGCGCCGTGACTTGTTATGTTTGTTATTATGATGTATCACTGCTGTTTCAAAGATGGTTGACCTCTGGCTCCGCTTTTCCCTCCCGCTCGGTTCCAGTGGCTCGCACATCGAGAACTGGCACTCCATCCTGAGGAATGGCCTGGTGGTCGCTTCCAACACGAGGCTGCAGGTGATTTTTCTGAACGCTTTACGGGGCCCTCCTTACTCTTTGGTCCCGGAGTTCTGGAAGCATACCTGGCATTGTGTTTTACCTGTAAAAGAGGAAGTATTTGGAGTTTTAAAATTACATGCCATTTTTAGTAGGATACGTCGTTTTCACAAAGTAACTGAAGCAGAATCGACCTATCCACAATCAAGGGATGAAAAGAGAAGGTTGACCTGCCTATTGCAAAATGGAAAAATCCCTATGAACTTCAGCAGAAAAAAATGATCCAGCAAAAAGGAAACCCTGCAAGCGTTCTCTCTTGCGAGTAGGACATTGAACACACATTGTTGAGAACCGCTTCAGGGTGGAGACTTTTAAGGGTAGAAAAAGGCGGGGCTGACAATAGGAAGGTAGATATGGGTCACCAAAGGGCCTTCTGGTACCAGCTGCACAGACTCCAGGGCAGCACCTGGAGTCACAGCGCGTCACCGCCCAGTCACCTTCACCTCCACTTACGCCCTTCACGCCCTCCATCCCCCCTCACTGCTGTGCAGCCGAGTTCCGCCTGATGATGTACGGAAGTCACTGTGCTGGATCTCACGTGCTGATGGAGACTCAATTAACTGTAAATGTTCACAACTTCAGTTCATACCGAAGAAGGTACAAGGGCCCTAGAGCGTAGAATAGGAGAATTCCAGTTGTTCTGAGTCGTTTCTCAGACCAGGGAAGAGTTCCAGATAATGAAACTTGTAACTTGAAAAATTTAGAAGCTAACAGTGGGATGGCCCTGTTGTATAATGCAGATCTGAGTAGGACACTTTATTGACTGACTAGTGTGTGACTTATGTTTCCGCCTGTTCTGTTTTTGGAATGTTAGGCTCATTAACACAAAAGCCTACCACAGTACTGTATAATAAGTGACTCTCGTTGTCATTGCTGGGTGGAAAGAACTTTCTCTCTATCATTTTTCATATATCAACTTAACTTAGCGTGTTAAGGACAAGGATGCCAGTACTGCTATTTTCAAGTCAGACTTTGCGATAAAATCTTTATCACTTTCTGACAGTTAATGCTTCCCCATGAGGTTGATTGTCACCTTCTATCAAATATTAACCTGTGAAACCACTGACTGATGCTTTGCCTCCCCCCACTTCCCATTTTAGCTCCACGGTGCAATGTACGGAAGTGGAATCTATCTAAGTCCAATGTCAAGCATATCATTTGGTTACTCAGGTAAGCTGGTATTTCATTTCTAACCCCACATTTATTAGGGTTTTATTTCTTTAGATGCCAGCCATAATTTTCCATCAAGGGACTGAAGCTTGTTTGACATATTTGTGTTAAATATTTTGATAAATGTCAAAAGCAAACCAAAACTCACATTTCAAGATGTGTTTATAACAGTCCCCTTAGTGTCCAAAAAGGATATGTGTTTGGTGAATTTCAAAGTCAATTTTAAGTTTGTTTCAATAGTTTCTATACAGATTCTGTCCACAAGTAAATGCTAATAAGTATTCATACATATTACGTCACTGTCATTGAGTGTAATTCTGTATCTTGCCAACTTCATCTTTGAATTATTATATATCCCACCTAGAAGTTTGAAACAGTATGGAAATTTTAGGATTAGAAAAACACCGTTAACATCATCCTACTTATTGGCAACTTGTTATTAATATTTTAAAGAAGTTGTGTGGAAACAAACCGTTTTAGAATTGATTGAAAGCCATGTGCTGGGGAGCACGGTAAATTCAAATATGGAAGGGGCGGCCGCTGAGTTAGCAGTTATTACTCTCAGAGAGTGGAATTTCGGACAATTTCTTCTTTATATTTTTTATTTTTTGGACTGTTTTACAATGATCAGTATAACCTTTTAAAATATTCTGATTCATTCTGTTTAAGTAGAAAGTAATTAGTAACATGAAACTTCTTCCTCCTTTTCTACAACTTGGTGTTCAGTGGGTTTCCTGTTAGACCTTTAAGTGCTTTTATATCCACGTACTTGCATATGTAGTTGGTTTGCCTTGTGTGCTCGTGTGTGTGTGTGTGTGTGTGTGTGTGTGTGTGTGTGTATCTGATCACATGAAACACTTCAGGAGCGGCGTTCATGTGAACAGGGTACCTAGGGGGCCCCATAGCTAGGTGTTAGGTGGCCAGGCCTGCCGGCCTGCCTCATTCCTTTGCCGTTGCAGCGATCTCTGAAAGTACAGGATGCCAAAGAAACACTGTGAAAGTAAATAACATTAGGAAGAAGAAGATAACATAGGAAATAGAATGTCCTGGTTCACTGGAGAAAACAATTAAAATCAGCATAAATCAGACTCTTAAGTCTTATTAAAACAGAACACAATAAAAAACTAATATAAAACCACTTCAAAATAAAAACATCCTCAGGATAGATACGGAAACCACAGCAAATCACCAGGTACTTTGATTTTGTGCTTCTGAAACTGGTGTGTAGCCTCCTTAGACAGGCTCACAGAGAGGATTATGGGGGACACAAATGGATGTAAAATTTGCCAGGACGCCCATGGGCCTGGACGGAGGGTCCACAGGCGTCATCCAACCCTTGCTGGGTCTTTGATCACAAAACAACGGAAAAGCCTCTACAGCGAGATGTGGTTCCTCACTGGTTTCTGATAGGCTTGTCCTTCTCCGTAAGACTTCTGTTAAAACCACCACTGAAAAACGTGAACAGGCCCCTTGCCTTCAGAACCAGCAGCGGATGAACCTTTTCACATAGACTATAGCTACAAATCTATCGAGCCCAAAACACATGGAGATTTTAGTTCTGTTCTGTCTAAAATATCTCACAGTAAAGAATCATGGCATTAATAGGAAAAGTAAGACTAAGACTTTGAGCATCACAGACAAAAGGACGCACATGTTTCTTTATTAGGAGAAGTAGTAAATTCCATATGGTATCGAGCATATATCAACCACTCATGCAGTTAAGTTACAGCGTAAATATTTTTTATATTCATATTTCCTACCCCTTTTCTTCTCCTTCTACTAGCCAGATGGTAAGAATAAAAGAGCTGGCCTGAAAGCCCTTTACAACCAAGTTTTGGGAATTTTCTTATTATGTTAATTTTATCCAAGAGAATATCCTACTCCCGTTTGCACGCAAAGAAGCGCAAATGGGCCGTCTGCTTGCTGCCGCCAGCAGGACTTCTGGAGCCCGCCGACTCTCTGCCCCGTACCCAGGGCTCGGCAGCTGCCCCTCTGAGAGGCCGTCTGGGGCCTGACGCAACCTCTGCCGAAAGTGCAACTCGGCCGTGTAGATGGATTGTATTTCGAGCCGCCTCATACAGCCTTGATCCTAAGTCATTGTCTCGCTGCTGTTTTCAGGGATGAACAAGAAGCAGAAGGTGTCGGCCAAGGACGAGCCGGCCTCCAGCAGTAAAAGCAGCAGTGCATCCCAGGTGGGGCAGCCACGCGAGGACGGCTCCTACTGTATGCGGGGCCCTTTAAGTCCGAAGAGTTATTTTAAGTGGTCATTAGTCATGAGGAAATAAAACCCACCCTAAAGTGTAATATCTAAAATGCCCCGATTCAGTAACTATTCAGCAAGTATTTATTGAGCTCCTACTGTAATGCCGGAGACTCTCCAGGACATAAGTAAGAATCAATCCTAATCTTGGAGCCTGCATTCTACTGAGTGGATAAGTGAACTAAGTAAACTAAATACACGTTTAATATAAATAAACTGAATGTGTCTTTTGGTAGATAGAATGCAAGATGGTGGTAAATATTACAGAGGAAAACCAGGGAAGGAGAAGGTTGGAAGCTGTGGGGAGGGAGGGGGACGGGAAGGAGCGTTGGCGTGTGGTCAGCAAAGGGCGCCCCGGAAGGCTCGCGTAAACGCTGTTGGAATGACGGTCTGCAGGTGGTGCGTGCACCTGCCGTTTGGTTCTCTGGGGGGAAAGGGCATCGCAGGCAGAGAGCAGAGCGAGTACCAATCCCGTGTTTCAAAGGAAACAAACATTCTGGACAAAGTGAAATCCACCCAATGAATAATGTGACTTTAAATTTTAAAAAAATTTTTAAGAAGTATAGCTCATGTAATGACTAAAAACCCCACATTTTCCACATGAGGTTTATCTGAATCTCTGTGGCTTAATGAGGCTAGAAAAACGGGTTGATTTTGCATGGTTAGGCGATCTGGAATAATTGAGTTTAATGTTTGAAAGGATTAGGCTACTTTAATGTTGTTTCCCATGTAGTAAAGATTCCAGGCTTCCAGTAAAAATACATTTGAGTTCTAACTCTGTGTTGTGAGGCCATTGAACTGGAATTTAGCATTTTTTAGTTCACTTACTTTGAAAGTGATTTAATAATGATTATGTACAGAATTAAATGATACAGCAAATATAATTTGCTGTTAGGAGAGAGTTCAAGGATATTGCTGCTAGTGTCTGTAGGCCTTTTATTAAAAAAAAAAATTGGAGCTATCTTAGTGACGGTTATTTTTTAACAATGATCAATTTAGTGACTGCCCCATTTTCTCTCTAATTCTTTCATTCTCTTGGAATTTAGTCACAGAAAAAAGGACAGCAATCCCAGTTCCTGCAAAGCCGTAACTTAAAATGCATAGCCTTATGCGAAGGTAAGGCGTCGTTTCTGCAAACCTTATGTCATTAGCTCTCTGTCTCCTCCGCGTTTAAGACTGTGAATACCGTTGCCGAATGCTCACGATAGAATAGTGAGAGCGTTGCTCCTTATGACCATCTCTAAGGGCACAAATGGAAAACAGGGCCAACGGAGGTCGTAAACGGTGAAACCAAGCAGAGTTGGCAACAAGGCAGACGGAGCTGGATTTCATTCTTGGCAGAGATTTCAGAGTGGCGAGTGTATCTTTCTGATCAAGCATTGCTTATCTCTCTTGTTAATACGCCACCTTCCTCTTTTAGTTGGTTTTTGAATGGATAATATGAAAAATTTTAAAGACGAACGAAGCACTGAAAAGATAACCCCTAGACCTTTCTGTTCCTGTACTGAAATTATTTTCCTATTATGAACTTGGGACAGAAAAATTAATACAGGTAATTTGCAAGATCATATACTTTTCTTTGTTCTTGCTTTAAAATCTACTTTTGGCCAAAAAAAAAAAAATAATTCTGACTTTGGCTACAATTTCATTCTTGTGTTGGGAGTTTTGGTAGCCGCTGTTAACTGTCTTGGAAATTTTCGCCACTTGATAGTTACATAGGGCACCGCGTGACTTCCAGCCTGTTGTTACCTGAGTGCTAAATGGCGTCTCCTCATTTTTATTTATGTTTCTTGAGAGCTAATAAGGTTAAATATTTTTCATATGTTAATTTTGCATGGACTTTTGCTGTTTTGGTTTCTGAGAATACAGTCGTCCTTTAACTTTGTCTTGGGCTTTCAGTGATCACGTCCCCTGACCTGCACAAGCACGGAGAGATCTGGGTCGTCCCCAACACCGATCACGTCTGCACCCGGTTCTTCTTTGTGTAAGTGTTAGGCCTGGGGTCTGCGTGCTGCGGGCTTCTTCGTAAGTGAGGCGATAGGGACCGCATTTCTGCCTCACCACTTTAGCTGCCAGTATGGATCAGACATGTCATTTCTCAACAACTCAATGTTTTTGTTTTATTTTAATAAACTGTAAAAAATAGTGATGTTTAAATGTTGTTAATGAAGGAGAATGGAAAATACTCTTTAACCATCTGTCTGTGTGTATGTATGTAGACATGTATATATGTGCATATAAATGCACGTATGTGGGTATATGTAAATATACTTAGTTGTTATGTGTACAGATATTAGAACATGGAATGAAAACAATGATGAGACGGTCTTGTCCCTATAAAAAGCCGGTTTGCATTCTATATACTATAGGTTGGCAACATGGGACATACTGTAGATTTTTTTGATACAACTGTATCATAAGAGTGTATTCAAATATAAAAGCATTGCTTTTCATCCCTAAATAAGCAGTGAGGGTGGTAACTGTTTGCATCCAACCCACCCTCCCTTGACCCCCAACCCTTTTCTTACGCCTATCTCTTCCTCGTCCACAGTCCTTCCCAGAAAGGACCTCAGGGAAGCATGGAGTGTATCTCTTTTTGTACTTTTGCGTAGCTTTCTAAAGAGAAGATGGAAAAGTGCACCGGCTTGTTTTTTATTGGCTGCATCAAAATGACTGTGTCGGGATTGCTGCGATGCATGGTGCAGCCGTAGCGCCCTGTGCCGTGGCGTCTCACCTGTTAGCTTGTTGTCAGTCTGTTCCCCTCGAGAAGGTAATGAGCCGCCTGGTTGTCTTTGGGGTGGCATGAAAACTGAATTTCTTACGGTGCAGTTTCATATATTATGTATCTTGTATCCAATGTGCATAGGATACGTATTAATGCATGAATTGCATATTATGAGACAAAGACATGTCTGTAGATTCCTTTGTTAATGGCGAGGCAGCAGAGAGAGTATTGGAAAGAGCCCTGCTTTTGATCAGACAGCGTGCGTCCAGGCCCACCAGTTATTAGTAAGGCGACATTAGGCAAGTCACGTAACTTCTGTCAAGCTTCATCAGCGGATACAATGAAGTACCCTCAGGAGACGCAGTAGAACAGTCCAATGTCAGCCAGACTTCCCACAGGAAACCAACGGCCCTGAAAAATGGGATCATTGCTATCACCCACAAGTAGACCACGTGCAAAGGTGTGGTCCCGGGGAGCCGTGAGCCTAGTGGAGTCCCCGGGATCTGGTAGCACCAGAGCTGTTACACATCCGTAGGTCCGAAAGGACGAGGCCAGGAAGCATCATCAGAACCCAGTAGGGGGCGCCTTTCTAGTTCAGCAGCTTTGAGAGGAGTCATGGCCTTGGGCTGAGGGACGAAGGCAGCCAAGCTGCCCTTGTGGGGCGGGATCTAGGGAGCCTTGACCTCTCCCTTTTGCCAGTGTCTCCGCGTTGGTCAAACCCTAGAAACTAGCAGCCGAGGGAGCATATTGACGGGGTCCGAAGTCCTCCCCTCAGCCTGACTTTGGTCAGTTAATCTGTCCCTTTTAGCATCTTGCTAAAACTCAAACTTATTGAGTTAAAACAAACAAACAAACAAACAAAACTTTAGCTTTTTAAGTAGACAGTAAGCATTCAAGCATTAATTCATTGAAATTTTACATAAGTTATATATAAAATAAGGGATTACTTGTGGGGTGCATGTATGCATGCATTTACTAAAGAGAAAAATTATTTTATAAGAAGAAAAAAAAACTAAGGAAAAATCATCTGAAGAAAAGAAAAGAAAATACTCCTGGTATACGCTAATACTTTCCAAATAATGCAAAGGAAAAATTCTATTAAGATAACGATTTTCATTTTTTCATAAATACAAATGAGATTTCATCCTTATTCTCTGCACCCTCAGGAGAGAAGGGACTAACTGACAGGAACTGATAAGATTCAAAACACATCAAAAGGGGAATCCACGCACTAATTAACGTACATTCTAATTACAACCATCCATTTCTGTCTTTATAAAATGGTACCGCAGAATTTCAGCCAAGTGCCTCCCTGGTGAGTGGGAACATCTTGGTGAAAAATAAATTGATGAGAAAGGAGAGACTTAGCACAAACTTCCCATTTCAGAGAGAAAGTCAGTTTCTGTTTTTACGTTATTCTTTTTTATTTTAAACAATATATGATCTCTTATGTTAGACGCTTGGCCTGATGACTAGTATATAAATGAATGTGCCTTCCTTTTTATCTGTTAATAAGTAAAATTAAAAATGAAAATAACTTCCATGCTAATCAGATTTTTAGAGAGGAGATATTTTATTATCTTAGCCTGTATAAGATAGGCTAATCTTATTCTTTCTAACAAGTAAATAATAACAAAGAAGGAGAGAAAAATCGGGGGGGAATTTTAGGGAACAGACTACTGTATCAGAAAAAAATTGAAAGTAAAATTTAAAGGACAATATCCCTTAGAGGGGGAAAAAAGGAGAATGAGAAGTTTTTTAAAAATCTTGTTGGGAAATTCCAAAATGAATAAACTTAATCAAATGTAAATGCTTCAGGCAAGAAAAAGGTAATAATTCAGATGTTATGAACAGATTCCAGCCAATTTCAAGAATTTTCAGCAATGCTAGGAATTGTCGCTAAAGCTTGACTTCATTATTGACCTGGGTCCTGTAGGTACAGAGACGTCACGGCCAACAAACGAAAACAAGGCAGCTCTTTAAAAGGGGCCAGGTGATGGCCTGGAACAGGAGCTGCGAAAACCCGCAGACATACTGTGTTCTGCTCATAGACAACAAAAATGTGTATTTCACAGTGAATGGAACTTCTAGAGTGAGAGAAGAAAACTTACTCTTGGTATTTTTCATGAGCAGGCTTAAGTAATAAAATTCAAGAGAAGGTAGCTGATGCTTTGGCAGGTAAACAGAATAGGTGTGTCTAGTGCCATGGATCCCTGGCCACAGCCACAGTGAAAACTCCCTCAACCGTGTGGGTCCAAGGACAGGCTGAGAGAGACGCTGGATCTGGGCACCTTGCTTCTTTGGTATTGCAGCCCACATGTTTAATGCTCTGGTTTTTCTTTGACTCAGAGAAGACAGGTCTGCAAACGAATTGTTTACATATTTTGTCTGTTAACAACATTTAAGGTTTATACCCCCTCCTAGTTCTCAAAACATATCAAGACGTTCAGAAATGTAAGAACGGGAAGTTCAAATAAAACAGACCATCTGCAGGAAAGAGACGGAGTATCTCAGGGTCTTGAAGAGTCGAGCAGATCTATTTCAGGACTTCCTATGTTACCCAGAAGGGTCAGCGCAAATCCTACCCCTCCCCGAAGCTCCTAATCAAAACGAACCTTCCTGAGGTTCTGCAGCTCACCACCGAGCTTCCTTTTTAAACCCCTCTTACTCACTCCGCCAGGCTCGCCTCGGGGCTGACTCCGGCCCACCCCCGCCCCCACACCTCACTCCCCTGCACCCCTGCCCCGCAGCGCCTGGGACCCCACACCTACTTGCTTGTCAGCTTGTGCTGATGAATGAACAGAGGCAAAGGCAAAAAAAGAAACTCTCCTGGATTATATGTGGTTTTTATTTAAGGTCAAAGTTTGAAATAAAATCTAAAGAGGCAGACACAAGAAAATTTTACAAAATAAGACCCGTAGAGTAGCCGTACAATGAAATGAGAGCTGTCATTACAAAAGATAAACAGCACTCGATTGGGAACACAGTGAGGAGGAGACAACTTACAGTTAGATGACAGAGCATCCGTCACGGCTCAGTGGAGCTGTGTGGCATCGAGCTGATAGGATCAGGGAACTTTGCTTTGTCCCCAGTCTATAATAAATCCAATTTCTCTGTCTCCAACCCAGATCTCTTTCCCAGATTTAAACTGCCACATCACTCCCTGCTTCGCGTCCTCAACAGCTGCTTACTGCTTGCAAGATGACGTCCAGCCTCCTTTGCAAGCAGAACCCAGCAGCCTTCCTGCCCTTACTCCTCCTTTAGTACCGGCTGCGGTGGAAGGTCCAGGAGAGGCAGCCCCCCAGCCTCACGGCCCACCGTGTCTCACCCCAGCTGTTAGGCTTTGCGGCCTGCCCTCCAGACTTCGGCTCTCGGCCCACCAAGCCCGGGCTCTCCCACCCACTGTCTCCGCTCACGCTCCCTGTCCAGCGCCCACTCCTCGTTGCCGTTGCTCCTCCCAACAGCGTCCCTTCACTTCCTGGTGCTGCTGCTTTGTGCTCCTGTGTGCTGCCCGGGGCGTGGTTTTAGCAGCAGATTATTCTTTTGCGCATGGAAGGTCTCCTTTATAACTCTGTGTGCTCCTTGAGGTCAGGTTGGTGTTTGCGTACCTAGCACCGTGCTCGGCAGGGAATAGGAACGAACGAAATGCCCACATCGTAACCGTTTGCTGAGTATTTCCCCCCAGAAGTCTGCCAACACCTGAAGCGCGGTGTGTACCCAGTGGAACCCATTGTTGCTAACTGCCCGAACCAGCGTCTCCGCGTGCCCCGCCTGCGCGGCCATCCCACGCCTCAGAGACTTGTCCCCCGGCGCTGCCCTTGTCCTTCTCCTCGTCCCCGCTCGCCGCAGCCGCTCTCCCCGGTGTCTCTCTCCAGTGTTCTCCTCTTGCCACCTTCGTTTCCAGGGTTTTGTCATTCTCTCCCCTGGGGTGGCTCCCGAAATACTAGTCATCCTCCCTGCTTCCGATTTCTCTGCCGCCCCTAACCTATCCTGCAACGCCAGGTGTGTTCAGTGTTACCATCCGGGCCCTACTGGTGCTTGTCCAATGCACAGAAACCGAAATGAAAGGGAAGCAGGAAAGGAGAAATCGCCCGCAGCATCTCCGTTTAGCGTTGACTACGGTTCACCGTTTGGTGTGTAGCCTACATTTCTGTGTGTATAAAATTTTAAGATCATGCTAGTTATGCCACGGTTTCCAAAAACAGACTTTTGATTATTCCTTGCTCAACCAGGCTTGGTCGTTTTTAACAAATACAAACACGTCCTCCCGCTACATTTACCTTGCTTCAATTACCCGCACAAACCACTGATTGGACAAAACTAGTATCCAACAGCCTGGAGTTGTTCTTCCCCCTCCTGTGTCTTTACTGTCAGTTGGTCCAAAAGCTTGGCCCTCTCCCCAGCTCACCTGCAGCCAGTCCGAACCGGGGGTGTCTCTGTGGGCCTTTCCTGACACCCCCGTCAGACATGATGCCTGTCTTTACCCCAAATTTTGCTCCCCCTGCCTGGGACCTCCCCAGCTGCCTCATCCTGCAGTTATTTGCATAACTGTTATCTGCCCTCATAACGTCAAACTAACTGTGTTCGTGCGTGGGAGTCTCCTGCCGTGTGCAGAAACACCACACATTGGATGAAAGCACTGGCCAGAGACCGAGTGTTGTAGCCTGATGGCGAGATTGGACGTGGGCTGTGACGTCACCTCCGGTTCCTTACCGGACCTTTGGGCAGGTGCTGGACACCATTCGGTTTACAGTGAGTTCTTTCTATTGCTCGTGAAAAATGGTGCTGTGTTGCTGGGTTCCGGATTTAGGGAGGCAGAAAGCAGTCGCCTGGGCCAGTCTTGGAACGGCACTGTCAGCTGCGGTATCAGTTTGAGGATAAAGGTTGTCAAAACATTCACAAGCTTTCCCCATGAAATTTCTCCAAGAGAGCCCTCGACAGCTACATTCCATCTATCGTCTTATTTTTTCTCTTACAGCTTTGTAAACAAATTAGTTTATTTTTAATGAAAGTTTTAGTAATCTTTTTTATAACTCCTGGAAACATAAATTATTTTTCTTTCCCTTCAGACGGTTTCATTTTTCTTCATAAAACCCCAGTCAAGTGTGTCATTTCCCTATTGATATCTTGTTCTTGTTCTTTTTTTAATTGTGTTGCTTTCCAGACTTGAAGGAGCTTCTTATTAATAACCCGGTGTTTGTCTGCAGTGCTAATAAATAGCTACGAAGTGCTGTGTCTGCCAGGTTGTCATCATCGGTGGCCTCGTGCCACTGCTAATTGTCTGCCTGAGCCCTGTCAGTGGACCACGTCACCTGCTAGTTTGCTTTCCTTTATTATTATATCTGCTTCAAAGTTTAAGGTACCTGAATGCTTTTGGCCAGTTTTATCCTCAGCCTACAGTTGTTGTGCTTCCTGCAAGGCGTCATAGGCAATGGAAACAATAGGCATTTTTCTTAATACTTTGCCTCTCACCCTCACTCTTGCTCTCTGCTCATGCGCTTACAGGGACATGAAGTATCACATGGGGAATAGAGTCAATATCGTAATGACTACGCATGGTGCCAGGCGGGTACCGGGAATATCAGGGGGACACTTTGTAAAGTATATGATTGTATAACCACTATGCTGCGCACCTGAAAGTAATACAAAATAATACTGAATGTCGGCTGTAAAAGGGGAACCCTCGTGCACTGTTGGTGGGAATGCAGACTGGTGCAGCCACTGTGGAAAGCAGTGTGGAGATGCCTCAGAAAATTAAAAATGGAACTGCCTAATGACCCAGAGATTTCACTGCTGGGAATTTATCCGAAGAAACCTGAAACTTTAATTCGAAAGAATACACGCACCCCTATGTTCAGTGCAGCGTTACTTACAATTTTAAAAATAAAATTAAAAATACAAAGAAAAAGAGCAGTCTGTTGTACCACGGGCTGTAGACTAGGGATTTTAGAGCAGCCAGAATCTCCCAAATTCATCCACTAGGAGGCCACGGGCAACCGTCGTCAGTATATGGGTTAGGCGAGCGATTGCAGCAGGCGGGTTGCAGAAAAAGTGAGGAGTTATGTAGTGCAGACAAATCTCTTTTTATTGTATTTTTCCCATTATCACCTACCCTCCTGTACCCACCCCCCCATCACCACACTAATGTCCACGCCAGTGAGTCCTCTTTCATTTGTGCTCGGTGCCTCGACCCCGTCCCCTGCCCTCCGCCAGAGCTGTCATCTGCTCTCCATCTATGAGTCTGTCTCTATTTTGCTTGTTAGTTCATGTTGTTCATTAGATCCCACATGCGAGTGAGATCATAATGGTGTTTGTCTTTCTCTGACTGGCTTATTTCACATAGCATCATGTTCTCCAGATCCATCCTTGCTGTTGCAAAAGGTAGTATTTTCCTCTTTTTTACAGCCAAGTAGTGAGCCATTGTGTTAAAGGTCCCACAGTTGTTTTAGCCACTCACCTACTGACGGACACTCGGGCTGCCTCCATATCTTGGCGGCTGTGAACAACGCTGCGATGAACATAGTGCTGCTTAATCAAAGGCCGGCTCTCAGTTGAAAGGAGTGGAGACAGTAGAATGTAGGTGGGGTATTAGGCCACGCGTATCTTCGTCAACATTGTGTCCAAAGTACAGAGGACACAGTAGGTGTGTTGACTGTACCAAAAGTGCCGTAGAGTTAGAACCAACATATGTGCTTATTAGGAAATTGGGAAACCATCAAAAATCAAAATGGTTCTACGACCTTCCCTTCTGCCCACTTTTTCAAAGGACAGTGGTCTTCTTTGTGTCTTTTTTTGTTCTCTTTCTGCCATTCTCCTCTGTCTCCCGTAATCTAAATCCTGGAGGCGCTGGCTGTACTGGCCTGTGGAGCGGCATCCCCCTCCTTGGGCAAGCGGCCCCCACCCCCAGCCTGGGCTCGGAACTAGGGAGGGCTTAGTCGACCCTCAGTCCAGGAGGGTAAATTTCTTCAAAAAGCAGGATGAAGAATTTTCTTGCCCAGGAAAATACATCTTTACGTATTTTGCCACAAGGCACCTGATTGGATTTGAACAATTCTATAGCATTGCTATTCGCCATTCTCTGATTCTTGGCGGGGAGTTCCCTGCTTGATCCTCTGAGAAAATACTCCCGACAGGGCTGTGTACCACAGAGGCCGCTCTCCCCTTACGGTAGTGTTGTCCCATCTGGGGTCTTTTCTACATACACGTGCGTACACTTGCGGGGTAGGAATTAACGACGTTGACAGGCCATCTTGGGTCAGTGGGTAGGAGTTTAAACCTGATACGAATGGTCATCACTCAGGGTTCTAGCAGTGGGTTCTGTCAGGACGTAGGCCCTCACTGCTTGTGACTTCTGTTTCCTGTCCCTGCGTTGTGCTGTTTCAGGAGCATTTACGGGCCGTGAGGAACAGCCACAGGGCACGTGCATCTTTGAGGCTGCGCTTACACCTCTGGTTATCTGTTGTGGAGTAGAAGTCATTTTCACGAAGTAAAATTAATGTATCACCTCTTCTACTCTGAATAGTATCATGGAAGTTTAAAAATTCTTTCTTGGGAAACTTTTATTGCCCTAGTATGCTTATTCGAGGAAATGAATTATCATCTAAAATATAATTATTTTTTTCTAAAGGACTTCGTAATTGCTTTCCTTTAGTGTTATATCTTCCCTTCTATTACTGAGCTAAACTTAGCCCACTTGCATTCTAATGGGCAGGACCGGCATAAATAAAATGCGTTATTGTCAGACCGTATGGAACAAGCAGTGAAGAGAAAAAAAATGCATCACTGATTGCAACAGAATAATAATTAGAAGGCAAGCGTGGCAAAGGCGTGGTGGCAGAAGGTGGAGTGGTTGCTTGGAGTATAATTGATCAGAAATAAGTAAATGACCGAAGCAAGGGCGACGTCAGACCCTAAGGAACGTGACGTTGAAGGGAGCGTGTTTTTTCACAGCCGCTTCGTGCAACGCCTGTGGGGAACTGTCTGCTGGGGCGCATCCTGCAGCTCAGGTAGTGCTTTGTGGGGATAAAAAGCTAAAGTTAAAATGGAAGGAAGAGACAAATTAGAGCATGGCAGACAGTAATCAGGTGTTCAGTAATGCAGGCTTTTCTGTGCTTTGCGACGCAAACGCATTAGTAAACAACTGAGAAATAACTGTCTTGCTATTGATTACTTCGGGCTGTGTTTTGGGTATCAAATAACATTTCTAAGCTGTTTGAAATGCTTTTTGAATTTTCTTGAGTGTTTCAACTTTTCTAATGTTGTATTTCTCTGTTTTGTGCTTCAGCTATGAAGACGGCCAAGTGGGAGATGCAAATATTAACACACAAGAAGGAGGCATTCACAGAGAGATCCTCCGAGTGATCGGTAACCAAACTGCTACTGGTTAAAGGACCACCACGTAATTAACGTGATTTGAAAGCCTTCCTCGGGTTCAAAGCTGGATTTTGAACTGAAGAAGATGATGAAATAATTTATTGTTATTATAAACAAAATTAATCCTTTGAATACCGATTTTTTTCTTAGTATTTCTAAGCATCTCATTAAATACCTAAAATGGTATACAATTTATCAATTGTAGGGTTATGGAATCTAGTAATAAAATTACAGCAGCACTTAAACTGAAGTTTGGGTTGCTCACACAATAAACAGATTGAAAAAACAGTTTTGTGCTGATATTTTTATATTAAACTCTTTAATTGGAAATCTGGTATTATATACCGACACTTTAGGTTACTGAAATAGAATTGAGAACGTTTTATAATGATGTCTAAATCTATTAAGATACTTTGCAATAAGTAAAATGTTTGCACATTCTGACGTGCTATATACTTAGTGGTATGAACATTCAAATATTTTGAGGAGGGATGTTTCCTATTCTCCTGTTATTTTTTCCTTACACAAAAACAATTAGTCTTAGATACATGCTTTGCCCAAAAGTTTGTAATATACATATGTGTAGATTCATGCATCAAAATGTGTGATTGTGCATATATGTGTCTATATGCACATATGTGTTTTGACAATAGATGGTGCAGCTCTGCTATTCTATTCTCATTCAGTGAAGAGAAATACTATTCAGTAAGCAGTAAATCTGGATATAAACCAAGGTATAAGCCAAATTGACCATTACTATTCATTCACTGAAAACATTTGCAAACCATTTTTCTCTATTTGTTTAAAAAATGTTTTCTTCGGGAAAATTCACCTCTTTAATAATGTTATTTAAGTGTCATAATTTGGGAAAATAGATGCCCCTGGTGGACTAAATCCATATTTAAGTGATCACATGTTTAAAAGGAAGGCCTCAGAATTTAAACAAGCAGTATGTATTTTTTTTAATTTCCTACAGTGGCACATTTAAAAAATTTATTTAGAGCACACCAGCATTTTTATATTTTTTCATCTAATACCTGTGCTTATTTTTTTTCATATTGAGAAAGAAGACAAACTTTGAAATTTCTTTTATATTAAAAGAACACAAACTAAGTTTATAGAGAACAATGACACCAGCGCCATCATTCTCCTTTCAAGGATCATATGCTCACCAATGTCATTTCTGTTTCTGTGCTCAGTCATTACAAGTTTTAATCAACAGTGTTTGATTTCCCCACGTGATGTCTTTGGAATAGGGCCTTTCGTGAGAGCATTTTAATTATCCTGTCTGCCGTTCTAGTCAAACCCTGAATCAAGGCTCATATCTGATTTGAATTCACTTAGAAAGAAAAAATAAAAATGTATCGTCAAATGCAAGTATAATGTTACAACTTCTGTGTTTGTTCCCTTGGGCAGATAAAGGGTGAGAGAAAAGGTCGTACGCATTATTAAGGTTCCCATTTAGGAAGTCTTACCGTTTGTTTGCTTAGATCACCAATAATTGGTTTCTGCAAAAAGAGAGCTAAAATGGTTGCGATGTTACACAGTGTGATGCGGCCCACTTAAAATGTGGATCTGTTTTGACTTGAACCTTTGAACCCAAAATGAGACTGAGGGATGATGCCGGCATTCCGGGGCCAAGCGACAGTGTCTTACAGTGTCCTGTGACCGGACATTTGAAGACGTTAGGTAGGGTACGAGGACCACCTGCTTCACCCAAGTCCCTTTGACTGTGTTTTTAAAACATTTTTAAACAACAGAAGTATTTTTTCAAATTAATTTTATGGGGCATTTTATATACGAGATAAATACGAAGATGTAAGCGCAGGATCTGGAAGGCGAGGTCCTGGAACCCTGCCTGTTCGGCCATGAGGACCACTGCGGCCCCTCCAAAAACTCTCCAGTGCCTGCAAGGGTAACGTTAAAACCACAGACCGGGTCCTCTAAGGGTTTCCCGAACAGTGGTCTGTAAGGAGGAGTGCAGTGCTCAGATCTCAGCAGCAAGGGGAGTTCCGTGACTCAGGAGACTCACTGGGCAGCGTGCGTGGGGGGCGGCGAGGAAACACTGGCATAGCAGGAACTTCTGCCAACTTCCGAATGCAAGTAGGTTCCCCACACAGAGCAAAAAATGTAGTTGATAGTTTTAATGCCTAATAATGCTATAGACACCTTTTATGATAAAGCAAGGTGTCTTCTAATAATTAATGGAATGCTATTGGAATGCAGAATGAAATTTTAAGCTTGTTTCAAAAAACTGTCAGATCTTTCGTAGGCAAATATTCTAAGCAGAGCCAAGCTTTTAATTGAAATTTTGATACTGGGGATACTGTAGTATACTGATGCTTACCTTTATTTCTAAAGAATCCAGTTTTAATAAACATCGTTAGTAAATGAATAATGCCTTGCTTCCAAAATCCAAGCAGGTCCTTAAAATGTAGAAATTGACCCATTATTATTACCATGCCTTGATTCAGTCACCACATTAGGATATTATCTCCTGAGTTATTTGATGATTTCAAACATGTGATATTCTATTGTATTTATATATTACTTGAAGTCTGTCCACTGCTGCTTTGTGATAGTTGTATTAATTGTATCGCCATTATTAGTTAATATTGACCCACTGAGCAAAGGCAGTCATTTTCATTCTTGAAGGAGGGGAAGGAAGAACCTTCCTTTTTTAGTTGTACTTTTTCTGGCATTACTGATTTTGTGAACATTTCACTACGAATAATTTGTCCTCTTTCTTGTCCACTGTATTAAAAAGGGAAATGAGAAGACAGTCAAGAAGAGGAAAAGCGATGCTATACTTATGTTATTGAGTGTTAAGGTACTTTAGCAGTGCCTTAGGTGGCATTGCATGGAAAAGATTTTTATTTTTGTTGCTCAGCCAATGTCAGTCAAATGTTGGACTTGAGTGTCTTTTAAACTTAAAATTTGAATATGAGAGTATAAAATTTAAATATAAGATGGTAAGCCCTGAAACTTACTATCAAATACTATGACATATAAGAAAGCAACTCAAACTGTTGTTAATACTCTGAATTTTTCTCATTGAAATAGTCAGGCACTCAGAAAAGAAATTCTCAATTACCCTCCCCTTTGCTAAAAGAAAGGAAACCCTTAACACGCATGTCTACAAGTCTTTATCATCACTGAAAGAATCTAAGCAGTACATTATCATAATACCACACTTTGACTAGGGTATAGGGTTTCAGAAAGTTTTAAGGAAAAATTCATTATCTTTGTTAACGTCTGGACAACTTTTGTCAGGTAGTAATTTAATGTGTCTGACAGGCCACCCAACCTTGGACCATCTGCTGTCTCAACGTGCGGATTTCATGGTGGCGCTTGAAGCACACTTTAATAATATTAGGGTGTTATTCTATTGTCTTGCTGAACTCTTCATTATAACACTACCTCAAGACAAGTGATAAACTGTATAGGTAAATTGGGTTTCCAGGATCATAAAGAAATGGAGTTTTACAAATAGAAGTCGCCAATTCAGCAGGGAAGATAGATGTTTGTCTGCCACCCCTTGCCCATGCGGTGATTGGATATTTCGGTCACTGGTGCTGAGTGACGTCGTTAACACCCAATGAGTTACGGGAGAGGAGTTCAAGTTGCAAAATTCGAAAATAATTAGTTCCTTTTAAGATTGGCTTTCTCCATGGGCCAGTTTTCTGCCCCTTTACCTAAAGCCACAAGCAATGGCCCCCACGGAGCAGGTAAAGGAGTAAAGCACCCAGCACCTGTGCCCGTGCCAAAATGGCAGCCCAAATGTTCGGGCATTTTGGCATTGAATGCCTGCTAAATTTTTGTCAGATTATATATAAATTTGATGTATATTATTATCCAGTTAATTTTTCTTGGGGATTTTGTGTATACTATGATATATTAGGATAAGTTTTTGTAGGTCAAAAGAATTTCAAGTAGTTTTTAGACAAAACATACCCATGAGTGTGAAAAAGCTGTGTTGAAGAATAGATTACATTACACATTTACCAGCAAGTCAGTTAAAAATAGTGCTTATTTACATAGTCAACATAATTTAATGTTCTAAAAATAATTTCTTCAGTCTGCCCAATACTTAATGTATCATTTGAGATTTTAAAATATGCAGCCACTCCTTTATGTAAACATTAAGATATGCCTATGTTTCTTTAACTATATAGCCTTCTTTACAATAAATTTTTTGACTTTTGTGCACAAAATAGTATTGCAACCTGCTATTTAGCCTTTGGTGCCTTAGAGTTATTATAAATATTTAACAATATGTACATAATGTAAATACTGCCAAGAGATCACTAAGGCCAAATATTTTCTCTATTCACTTTTTATTGCACTTGCTTTCTATTGCTACTTAAGCCTCTTTTATCCAGCTTTGTAATAGTTCTAACATTGTAGCCAATGTAAATGTTTACTTTCAATAAATCTGAATTTGTTCAACAAGTATGGTATATGTGGGCCCTACTTTGAAAACCCGGTTAGGCTTAGAGATTCCTCATGATGCACCTGGCTTCTGGGGACTAGATATTTGAAGTTCTCAAACTCTAAAAATGATGTTGCCCTTTTCATTTATAAAATACTTTTAAAATAAGAGGGAATAAAAGGAAAAAAACACCTCTTTTTGCCAGTATTCCCAAATAGTTGCAATAGATCTAATTGACCATGTGAATACCATTGTAATTTTCAAATTATGTCAAGAAATACAGGATTGAAAAGACTTTTGCACATTATGTATGTATGCTCTATTTATAAATGCCTTGGCATAGTATCAAAAGGAACATTTCAGATGAACCATCCTGAATTTTCTAAGTGCTTCTGACGTGATTCGTAAATAGAAAATGATTTTAAAGCACCCCTTTTTGTAAAATACATCTCATTAACTGAATAAGACATTAGCCCATAAATAAATATGGCTCTCCAAACACAATAGTAAATGTTTATGAGGAGTTACGTTTACATTCTCATAATAAATAAAATAATCTTACTTCTATTTACAGCTGAGAAATCATAGATAAGAAGATTCAGTTAGACTTGATTTCAAGTGCTCCAGAAATGCTTGTTAGGAGTCTAGTCAGTATAAGGAATAGAGATGAGATTTTGTCTTGGCCTTAAGGTGCTTTCAATCTATTTGCAAAAAGAAAACAAACCCGTTTGGAAATAATCCATGAAGAACACAAGGCCAATGATGCTGAATGGAAAAGACCAGAAATGCAGGTCATGCTGAGGGAAGGGACAGGTTGTGTCTGTCACAGCAAAGGGGGACATAACCGGAAAGAAAGTAGACCGACAGATGCAAGGATGTGGGTGAACCTCCAAAACCTCATGAGTACTTTTGCACTCATCAAACTGCAACTTAAATGACATTTTGAATCTTGAAATTCATGCCAGTGAGTAGGACATTACTGATTTCTATCGGCATCACTTTTCATAATCTTTTTGCAGTGAAGTCACAATGATTTGCTTGTACATTTGCTTTTGCTTTGTACAAAATACATATATTAGAAAGCACTTAATTCTTTGAATGTTTTTGATTCCTCAACCAAATCTTTTAATGATACTGTTTGACTTTGTGGTCCAGTGACCTCCAGAGCTGTCATTCCCTGTGACGTCTCGGCAGAGGGCAGTTCCACAGCCTCGGGTGACCTAAAGCTATGGAGGCTTCTGTTTTTGCTTTGTTTTGCTTGTTTTGGAAAGCCGATGCTGAGAATCCCTGAGAATTTGTTGAGCATTTATTTGACTTCTGTATCCTTGTCCAAATCCCAGGTCCCTCTTTTTAATTATTTCAAATACTAGTGACCTGTAATTTCATTTAAGAAGAATGAAAACTTCAAAGATGCTGACTGTATCGTTTAAAAACCATGTTCTCTTGAATTTCAGATAAGAGATTTTTGATGAGACAGGATTTGCTTTATGTAGCACTTCCTAATTTAGAAAGGACTTTCATGTAGATTGTCTCATTTATCCATACAAATAACTATGAAATGTGTTAACAGATACCTTCGTCTCAGACGTTAAGCAGCTCGCCATAGGGGTCGCCAGGCTTCCCACGCAGGGTCGGGGTTTCTGAGTCTCTTCCTGGCCCTTTGTAACAAGCCGTGTTCATTATCGCTGAAATCCCAGCTTGGGGATTCACAGCAAATACAACAGTCGCAGCGTGCTAGTGGGAAGAGAGAGGTCTGTTGGCTTTGAAGAGCTCTGTCAGGGGATTACCGCCACATAGGCTGGGCATGCATTTATTTTAGAAAACCTGGAAGAAAAGTCTGCACGTGCTGTAACTGGCAATGGGAAATCGTTGTCAGCCTTCAGATGAGAGACAGCATGACAGAGGTGTTGGGGAAGCGGGCTGGCAGCTGTATTCGGAAGGATTTCGGGGAAAGGCAGAAATCAAGACATGTTAGAAATCGGCGTTTGTCATTCTGACAAAGGACAGGACAGAAGGAACCCAAGAAAAAGAACAGAAGGATCAGACAGCGGATTTAGAGAGAAGGAATAAATGGGGAAACCAGAGACGCGGTGTATAGGATAAGGAGAACTGAATACATTGAGAATGATTTCCCCCTGCACTTTGTATTGGAGAACAATCCAGATCCCTCTACTATGCAGGAAAGAGAGGACTCACTGCAGACAGCGGCCAGGCAGCTCTCAGCCATGCTCAGCCCCGGGAAGGGGGTGTGTGGAGGGCAGATACTGTGGGCCACGAGGGGGCGCTTGCAAACACACCTCACAAACCACCTGTAAACCAGACCACTACACACTGGTCTGTGAGAACACTGTCACAGTAGTTTAGCAAGTCTGTTTCCATGTAACCTACCGCTTCCCAGGCCTGTCAAATCATGTGTGTGTGTGTGTGTGTACAATGCCCTGTAGTCGGGGACGCTTAGGCCCACTGTCCAGGGCGGTGGCCTCTTACTCTGGGTGCTGCGAGGAAGACACTGTCCACCACCAGAGACTCCAACTCCCACCGTAGTCCAATGACCCCTAAACCTACAGCTCTTATTCCTCGGAAATTGGAGCATCCAATTTACGTGATCAAACGTGTCAAGCAAACGTCTCTTCCTCAGTGTCTTCCTCAGTTTACCTCAAGTAAACTAAGCAGCGTCCCCTGCCCTCCATTCTACGCTCCTCTTGCTGGCCTCTCAGTGAACCAATGAGAGGACACACCAGCCCTGTACTGGGGACCAGGCGTTCCAGGCCATCCCCCTCAGTCCCCACTGGTCAGCGGCCAGCGGCTGAGCCATTTGAATTCCTCTTTGTGTCTTGAGTGCCTTCCGTTTTCCTGGTCTCTCCGGAGACTTCCTTTGTTAACTTTTATGTGGGTGATATCAGTATCCTCCAGCGACTCTTCCTGACTTCGGCTCCCTCTACACGGAGCAGATATTCAGCACATGTGGGTAAAGCGCTGGGATTGATAAGACACTGACAACGCTGTGTGCTCGTAGACACTGCCTCGAGTCCCACATGCCCAGGTGCAGCAACGAGCGGGGTAACCCAGCACTCCAGACAGACCTTCCTACCACTTGGCGGCCTCTGCCAAGTGGGCTACTGGATGTGTTTAATATCACCCCTGGCTCTCAGCCCCTTCTCATCATGCTGAAGCTACAGTGATCTTCTAAAAAATGCAAATCTGAGTTTGTAAACCCCTGACTTAAAATCCTTCCATGTCTCCCGATGTATCACTCAGTAAAATAAAGACCCCTGGCTGCTGCCTCCCTCTTTGCTCCCTGCAGCCCCGTCCCACCACCGCCGCCCTGGCCCGTCCCCTCGGCCAGGAGCCTCTCACCTCCTCTCACCGGCCCTTTCTCTTGGCCCGAGCCCCAAGCCCATCTGCAATTTCTACCCCCCTTGGCCCTCCGTCAGTGTTCAGCCCGCGCACTCCCAGCCTGCGCCAGATGGTCCTACGTCTCCGAGCATCTGACCACAGCCGCCTGTGTCACTCAGCAGGCGACGAAGGGGCCGATGGATCCGCCTGCTTTCCCCCACCACCCCTCCTCCACGCCACCAGCGCAGGCGACATCCAGGACCTGACACACGTCTGGCACTTGGCACAAAAACAAGTAAATTGTCAATGCCTGATGAAGATGATCTTGAGATAAAGTGACAGTAGAGCCAAAAATCTTTAGAATGTTTTATGACTGACATATAACATATGCGTAAATCTAAACGACTATCCAGCAGGCGGAACAGAACCAGCCAAAGTCGCCGCCATCATCATCATCATCATCACCATCACCATCATCGCGGGCTCCAGCCCATCACCTGCAGGAAGCGTAGGGAGGCCTTAGGAGTTGGTGTCACCCACCCTGTCACCCTTGAAGCCTAAGTTTTCACCTTCCCATTTTTCATCTTGACTTTGGACCAAGCAGAGTCGGAATTGAAAGGTCATTCTGAAGGCCCAGAATGAAACATAAAACTGGATACCTACCAATTTATAATTTAATGTCAGTAATTTGCATAACCAAAGGATCATTGCTTTGCTAAATAATTACTTTAAATAATGAGCTTCCTCAGCATATCTAAGGGTTCATTTACAGGTCATTAACTACTTGACATACATGGCAGATGATACTTTAAGCTAAAGTACTAATACTCATTACCAATAAAAATAAATCAGTGATGGAACTAAGTACATCTATAATTATAAGTCAACGGGGAAGTAGATTTCCTTCCAAAGGAACTGCATTCTTCTAACATGGTATAAATTGGAATGAACATGAATTTTATTACACACACTAACTACTCTGTGACATCAACTTAATTTTTTCAGCTGTGTAGTTGGGAACATTTCTATTCTTTATGTATTCCTTGGTTAACTTCTGGGATACATATTTCTTAATAGTAGTAGGCTTTAGGCATAGCCAATTTTCTGGTTCTAAAGTACAGCGGCCGTGGAGCCGTATAGCTTTCTGTAATTTATTATTTGGAAGCTTTTTCCAAGAGTTTCTGCCTATTGCAAATTTACCCATAATTCAAGGCCAAGCTCACGCACCCTCAAGCACATGAATATGCTCTGGAGCTCCCAGCTGTGAGTGATGTCTTTCTGCTCCAAACCCCTGCAGGACTCTCTAGCTCTCTTGCAGCGCTGACTTAGGGGCTCCGAAGTGGCTCTTTGTTTTCTGGGGCTCTTTTGTGTAAAGCATTGCATTCCTGAACATTACCCTCTGCCTTCCACACTCATTGTCTCTCTTTGCTAATGCTCTATGCTGAATCCCATGACTTTAATCTGTCCATTGTTTAATTTTTTAAAACCTTGTCATTCAATAGCATGTTGAATTTCCGTTGGCCTGATTGAAGCAAGTGGCCAAGAATGAGTCCAGCCACGCTGGACCGAAGGTGACTGCCTTCTCTCTCCATCTCTCTCATACCTTCTCCACCTCTGCCACCAAACCAAGGGGACTTGAGGGACGTAAAAGGGCAGGCACACTGTTTAGCTGCATAGCAATTTAATAATAGACTCGCCGCTTTCCTTCCATCTTCATTATGGGAGTTTCCTTAACTCGTTGAGGGCGAAGGGACGGGCCCTACACCGGACATGCGGGAGGGGAGACGAGAGGCTGCCTGCAGACAGGGAGAGCGCGTCTGCGAAACACGGGACTCGCTTTTTAACATACAGCTGTTTTAAAAATGAGTGAGCCAGCATCACATTTCACAATGGCATGGCCACATAGGTTTACTGTTGTGAATACGCGAAACACAGAGTTGACGCTTGTGTTATTACGTAGTCATCGTTCTATTATTTTCCAAGCAGCTGTAAACCTACCGTCCGATTGGCATCCGTTTCCAGAGCTCAGGAAACTGCGTGGGTTCGCGTGAGGCTGAGAACAAGGGTCTGGAAGAGGGTGCAGCGCACCTCCCGGCAAAGCAGCCGCACCCGGGGCTTCCTGACGGCCCTCGCTCTGCTCCCGCCCCTCCGTCCCAGCGCGAAAGCCTTTCCTCTCCCCACCCTGCTCACCCCGCCTGCCAGAACGGTCAGGCCTCCTTCCACGGAGTCGCCCTGCTCCTCTGGACGGCTGCTCTATTTGCCAGCTCTACTAGCTTCATGTATCCATTCAAACACACTTCTTTTTTAGCCCGTGGTATGTCCCAGGTTTGTGACAGGGGGCCTCCTGGGGCTCGCGGCTCACCTTCAGGAAGCGGTTCCCGCCCTGGCGGAGTCTGGCCTCCATGAGGGCCCCGCGAGAGGCGGTTCCGGCCCCGGATGCTGACCGTGTCCTGGTGGGTCGAGGACCGGTGTCCTCGAAGGCCTTGCCAGGGTCTCACCGGAAAGACCCCGTGGTTTCCCACCGCCGTGTGGACCACACAGCCTGGCAGAGCACTCAAGCCTTCCGTGAGGAAACGGAACGCTGTTCCATCTTTATTTATATATTACACAATCACTTCGTGCAACTTTGACTTTCAGTTACACAGGGGTCGCCATTCACCCCCGAATCCACCAAACCGTGGACTCTATTAACTCCGACTCTCTTCGTCCTGTTGACCTTGCTATGAAATCCTTCCCCTGCTCCCACTGTCAGATTGCTCAGCTTCAACCTTCTTTTCTTAAAAACCTCAAAGGAACCCTTCTCTCGGAAGCTCGCCTCCAGATGTGATCTCGTGCTTCCCCGCCATCTCGCAGCCGTTCAGGTGGACGTTCCCTGCGGGTCCCACCGCGGTCGGCCGCAGGCCACCACCTGCTTGCCTGACTCCGTCCACAAGACTGGAAGCTCCTCCAGCCTTAAAAACAAACAAACAAATGAAAAACCTGTGCTTCTATAGCCTTTTTGATATCCTCCGCCACCCTGAGTAAGTTAGCAGCAAATACTTTTGAATGAATAAATGACGAAATATAGTTTGAAAAATTTGCAGGAAAAGCAGCATTATATGGCTAGTCACACTTCCTTCAGCAATTTCTGTCCTTTGCCTCAGTGGTACTAAACTACAAACTGAGGGGAAATGTGTCTAAACCAGGTTTTGCAAATTCACTATACCAAAATGATGACTTTTGTGCAAACAGCAACTAGAAATCCCTCTAGGAAAAAAGAAAATAATTGAACTTCAACCGCTCAATATCCTATTTTGTCTTGAAAACACAGCTACCTTCATACCCTCCTCACAGCCTGTCTCTCAGGCCACAGCCTGGCCAGGCCAGGCCCGGCCCGCGTTCCCGTGGCTGCCGGCTGCCGCAGTGAGAGGAAAGCGGGGACCCTTAAGACCCCCCTTTCCCTTAGCGCTGTGCAACCTCCAGTCCCCGCGGGCTCCCCGCTCCTCTGGACCACGCCTCCCTGCTGTTTCCGGTTCAGCTAGGAGATGCCGGGTTCCAGGGACAGAAATTTCCTTGGACACAGTAGCTGAGGCTACTGTATTTTGCCGTGTATAATGCACACTTTTTTTGCCCAAATTTTTGAGGGGACAATAAGGTTGTACATTATACATGGGCACAATGATTACCTACCATAGGGTATAATAATGGGTATAATAATCCCCCATATAATGCCACAAAATGTGGGTGTGCGCTATACACAGCAAAATACGGTGCTTTGTTCCTTTGGGTGTCTGAGTGATTCTCTCTTTTCTGTAAAAACAAGAAAAGGTTGCAGGGGGCACTGATAGGCCTGAGTCCTCTTGCACCGTAGGAGGAGCCTTCGGAGCCCCTCGGGGGGTCACCAAGGGTTTCCCTTCGCTGATGGGCTGTGAGCAGGGGGCGCGGGGAGAGGTTCGGAGGCTGCCTGTTGTTCCTCGCCCCACCAGCAGGGGGAGGAGCCCAGGCCAAAAGCAAAAGGGAGCGAGGGAAGACGGGGGGCCTCTTGTGTAATCTGGGAGCCCGCTGAACCCGAGAAGAACACCAAGACAATTTTCTTTCTCAGCCACTTATTTCTCACGCTGCCTTTTATAAACAACGTCCCACGTGTGTTTAAATGCTTACTTGATTTTCCTCTATAGCTCTGCAGCTGTTATTTCAAGTCATCAAGCTATTCGGGTTGAAAAAGACACGTTTATTCGTCTGCTGCTTTTCACTGTGTTTATCTACAGAAACAAGCCTTTTCCTCCGCAGGACGGCGCCCCACCTTTACTCCCCTGCCCCCGAGAGCGGTTGGCCAAGCCCTCTGTGTAGACATTTCCAAAGACGTCCGTCTGGAAGGTTACAAGGTGACAGTTTGGCCCATCCGGGGTTGTGACATTGTTGACAAGCTGTCACCATCTTAGGAGTCGCAGACAAAAGGCGAGCAGCATGAGCACAATTTAGGCATCGGGGTAACCACGGTTTCCCACGTAACCACGAGCAGAGAGATCAGAGGGAGCAGGCAGAAAGGCAGTGGCGGGGACTGACAGTTAATAACAGCGGCCAAGGCAGGAGGTTAAATATTAAGTCCAGGCTACAAGATACCAGCTTCTCTTCACAACAGAACTATCCGGCGTGTTCGGCAAGGCACAGAAAGCCTGCAGCCCAGTCCTGGTCCTCTGTTTCCTGCGAAGGGCAGGGCGGGGGCCTGGGCGCGCAGCGTGCACTGCGCGCTCTGAGGGCGAGACTGGCTTTTCCCCTGGGATTCATCGCCCCAGCGCGTCTCCCACCGTCTCCCCGCCCAGCGCGCTGGCTCGGCCCTTCGCTTTTGCTCGCGTCCCTGCCTCTCGCTGTGAGCCTGTCCTCTCTCGGGAGGCTCCCAGCTTCCTGCCCTTGTTCGGAAGGCCCCTTTCTTCTGTCTTCCCCGTCCTCGCCTCCACGCGGTCTCTGCAGCCTCGGGCTAAGCTCCACGCCCTCTTTCCAGACGGCGAGAAGCCCAAAAGTGCTTCCGGAGGATTGATTTTTTTTTATTTGTCTCCCTAACATTTTGTAAAGACTCAGGGGGGAAAGGAAGTATTGATACTTTGGATTTCTGGGAAGTTCCGCATATAGCAAGTCCTCAATAAACAACTATTGAATAAAGAAACTGATTCACCAGTTTATTGAGTGGTAAGAGAAGGAGCAAGTTCGGGTTTGAGAAAGACTGGCCAAGCAGCCCCGACAAATGAAGAGTATGACTGAGTCACTCCTACTTCTGTGCTCACACAGCACCTAGCTATTCTT
The DNA here is from genome assembly GCF_021234165.1 of Pteronotus mesoamericanus. Classification (NCBI taxonomy): domain Eukaryota; kingdom Metazoa; phylum Chordata; class Mammalia; order Chiroptera; family Mormoopidae; genus Pteronotus; species Pteronotus mesoamericanus. The sequence goes on from NW_026555123.1 coordinate 2,102,468, forward strand.
GTTACCTCACTCACGTAACTGTTCATTGACACCGATGTGTCGGTCTCCCAAGGCTAAAGCCCTGGAGTTGCAAAGCTGTCTCACAGCCTCGGTCCAGGGCCTTCTTCTGAGCAGGTGCTCCACACGCCTCCCTGCGTGAGCTGGTCACCCAGCGCAGAGCCGGATGCCTGAGCGAGAGCAGCCCGACCTCTGAGGGGTCCCTCCTCAGAACCGTCCGGGAATCCTGGCCTGGGGTGGGGATACTCCTGAAGGCCCGGCGGGGACGCGTCCATGGCGCAGCCAAGCTGGCGAGGATCGTGGGGTCTGCCCGAAGGAGGGGCACGTCTCCTGAGCAAGGGGAACCTCCTGAGGGCCCACGCGAGAGTGGAAATGCAGAGCGCGCAGGCATGAGAGGAGCGTCGTTTTCTGATCACTCCATTCCTTTCCGGTGCCTGGATTCGCTCTAACTTTGGCCCCCTCTCCGTGCTCTCAGAATGTCCCTTTCTCATCCCTGTTTGCTTCCCTTCTCTTCGCCACCTTCCCTCTTGAACACCAGTTATCCTGAAATGCAAACTGAGCGCAGGCAGAAGGCGGGCAAGGCAGGAGACTCCCGCGGGGCTGGGGCGCTGTCTACAGCGCAGTTTTCCCCCTGCTGAATAAATCGGGCCTGAAATTAGGGCACTTGCTGGCAGCATACAGTGAGCCATTGGAGGCATTTGCTACATTTGAACAGACCTCAGGGGGGGAAAGTAAGCAGCCACGGTGCTGCAGGCTCTGTGTGGGGCACGGGGTAGACCGAAGCTGAAGTCGCTCAGCCCTTGCCCCTTTGCCGTGCCCGGTCTGTGCAGCTCCTGTTAGTAAGAACGGCCATGCCAATGACTACTGACACTACATGCCAGGCACTGTTCTCACGCACCATTTACAATCACCTTCCAGGTTGATAGCATTATTGTCCTCGTTTTACGTATGAGGACACTGAGGCAGAAAGGCGGAAGGACTGGGCCTGGCCGCCTGTGTCGTGGATGGCAGATCCAACGCCCTTCCGCCGGGGCTCACACCCTTGAGGGCGCCCGCCGGGTGACTCGGGCCCCCCACTGCTGGGCCGCAGGTTGGCAAGCCCGGGTGGGCACGCCCAAGTGCTGGCTGCGCCGACCTACGCGGCGTGCAGCGCATGTGAAAATCCTTTAGCCGTGCCCTCCGAACTCATTTTGGCAGTTGTGACGGCCCAGGAAAAAGGCCTTGGCCTGTGAGAGGGTCCGTACAGCAGTGAGAACAGCTGCTAATATAAATGCGGCTCACAACACTTAGAGAGTTTTGCCAACAAGTTCAGCAGAAATCTGGAAACGTCTGCTCCAGCAGAGCTGGGGATTGATCGGTCCCAGTGCCCTGTCCCTACCGGGGCTGCGGAAGGTCAGTCCAGCGCCCTGCTCACAGGATGCTGAATGTGTGACCTGCAAGAAGTGCTGTGGGGACAGGCTGCATTCTGCAAATGCAACAGAATAAAGCACAGGCATCGCCGGAATACACATTGCCTCGAATTCCGTGACCTTGGTCATCCTCAGCACTGCGAAGCCTTGCAATGCTCTTAGATGCATACGGTTCAAAGCAAAACCCCACAGAAAATAGGGCAAGAACGCAGGACTCACAGACACCCTTGTGGGAGGCGAGAGCTATGCTCTTTATTTAGCATCAAGAGATGATGCTGCCATCCAAAAGAGTTTCTCAGGAAGCCGCTTGTTTGAGTTGTGGAGGGAACAATGAAATCATCAAGCTTCGTTATTCTGCATAATTTTTAATGCATCAGTTAAGGTAGTCAAGGTGTATATTGGCCACCTATCATGTGCAATCACAGCACTAGGAATTAGGAACACAGACATGAAATTGAATGAAATGCTTCTATACCGAGAGGGCCGGGGAATTCTGTGTCCCTTGTTCACCACTGTGCTGGCATTTTTCATCTATACTGCACCCTTGCACGCCTCGGTGGTGTCATGGCAGCTGAGCCCCCGCACCCCGCGCGCTCCTGCCTTAGAGGGCTCCGAGCAACTGGGCAGCGGGAAGCACGGCCAGAGACTGGCGAGCAGAGGGGCAGATGGGGCACGGCTCCCTCCTTTGGTCCTCGGGGGGCTCCCCCGGCTGAGGCCGTGTGTCCTCCACGGTTCCCGCCGGCCCCTGCCGGCAGCTCACGCGCTCTCGTAGCGCCTCTTCCCTCTTCGGCCTCCCTGGCCCTAGGATGCCAGTGGCTTCCTGATGTCACTCATCCCTGAACTGCTTTGAACCTTATCCTTCGCCCGAGGTACCAATGCCCTGCCTTACATCCCTCAGCTGTAAACCGTCAAGTGTTTTCTATTTCAGACCCTGACTAATAGGACTGCTGTACTCCCTGTGCCCAGAACAGAGCCTGGCACCTGTGACGGCTCAGTGTTTGTTCAACGGACAAAAGCACCAAAGGAGACCAACACGTGTGCCCGTGATCAGAATACACGCAGCAGCTACGAGGAAAGGGACACGCGCCCCAGGAACACAAAGAAAAACGGGTTCCTGGTGTGTTTTGGAGTTTAGGGGAGTCGAGTTGTGAAGAAGTGTTCGGGCAAACAGCAGGCAATGCGCCTTCCAAGGTCAGAAAGGGCACAAACAGCAGACGAGGAGGCCAGAGGGCACAGGGCCTGCTCACCGTTTCTCCGTGGGCAGGACAGAAGGTCACCGTCAGAGAACTGTGGAGACTGAATGGAAAGATGACCTGATCTAGACAGCAAACGGCCTCGTGTCCAAAATGGAGGAGCTTGGGTTTATCCTGCAGAACCAATGAAGCTTTTGAGCAAGGGAGTTAGAGAAACGCACAGGAAGTTCCCTATCCATGGCAGGCCCGGTCCCAAATCAAAGCGTTTTGTGATGGCTTCCTTTCTGCCACTTTTCTTTGTTGTTTATTTTTGTCACAAACGCCACTCCTGCTGAAATATTTCGTCTCGTGAAAAATGACTTTCAAGGGCAACGGCTGCTTCACGTTGAAGATGTCTCTGTGAATCCTGATTAGGGAAGAACCTCAGGGACTGTGCAGCTCCATTGCAGTGAACATCGACCAGCTCTTGCTTTGTCTTTAACCACTGACATCTCATCGTAGAACATCAGAGGTGCCCGGCCTCACCGGCTGCCAGAGGGCTGCCATGTGCCAGCTTCCCACAATGCCACCAAAATGCCATGTACAGACTAGAAATATGTAGAAATTGAGAGAGAAGACTGTGCAGTATCAGGAAGCCGTGACTTCACAGCCGTGGTAATCTGGGGTCTTTGCTAAGCACACTCATGTGTACGCACAGCCCAGTGGCTGGAGGCAGCACCGGAGCAATGCCTGCACACGTGCGAGAGGGGAAGAAAGTTATTATGGGCTGGTCTGTCAAGCACGGAGTTTCTGTGGGACCACCTGCTTTGGAAGCATATTTACAGAAATTGCATTGCCTTCTTATCCTTGCACTGTAGACAGGATTGGCTTAAACGTGTAGGTCAACACCTTCTGAAATCCAAAGCCTGACTCAAGATTTCTGTAGATTGCTCCTGGGGGCAGGTGCCCTTGGCTTCCGGGGTCCTGCTCTGTGCTTTTTCGGTGTCAGACAGGCTTGATTCCGGACGGGGAACTCAGCCAGCCCCCTCAGCTTGCTCACACGCATGGGCAGGTATTACACTGCAACACAAATGGTTGCTGCAACATTAGCAGGTGCTCGGCTCCTGTCAGACACGCCCTCCCTGGGGCTTCCTCCCAGGCTCTTCCCTGGCTGCCCACGCCACTGCATTGCACACCTAACCAGAGATTTTTTTTTTTTAAAGGTTTTATTTATTTATTTATTTTTAGACAGGAAGGGAGGGAGAAAGAGAGGGAGAGAATACTAATGCATGGCTGCCTCTTGCGTGCCTCCTGCTGGGGACCTGGCCCGCAACCCAGGCCCTACACTGGGAATTGAACTGGTGACCCTTTGGCTCACAGGCCCGTGCTCAGTCCACACCTGCTAGGGCCTAACCAGGAATTTAAATGATGTATTTTCACCTTGTTCAGTGATTCCCTGTCTAACTTATCCACTGAGCCTCATCTTCACTCCAATAGGGAAGAGACTTCTTGAAGAAGTGAAGCTGGCATAAGAGACCAATGGTAGTGATCTCAGCAGTGAAGACATTGCCGTGGCTTGAGTGTCAGCAGGTCCTGGGTCCCCGGAGCATCCGAGGAAGACGTTGGACTGTCCTATCAGGGCTGACAGATCGGGTAGAAGGCCAGGTCCCCCGCTCAGCTTCTGCGGACGCCTGAGCCGGTGGATCTCTGCTTACTGCTGACGGAGAGGCGTTGGGCCCCCACTAGGCCGCCCCTGATGCCTCCGGGCGGGGGTGCCTTGTAAGTGCGCCCCGCGTGGCTCCACCGGGACTCCAGGGCAGCGCACGGAGCCCGGCCTCTGCCGGGTTCCTCGGACGCCACCGCAGCAGGGAGCGAGGGGGCGCTCTGAGACCGCCGCCGGGTGGGAAGGGAGGTCCGGGCTCCAGGCTGGGCCTTCGCTGCTGTGGGCAGGGGCGCGCCCGTTGTCTCCGGTTTGATTGCTTTTCTGTGGTGCTGGGATGAAGTAGAGCCATCATTGTCTAAAATTTCTCGTTTTCGCTAGGCTGCCCCCTCGCTGGTGGGGTAGCAAGAGAGAGCAGGCTTCCGCGGGGTCCGCCAGTGGTCGCGGGCGTTTCTGGGCGCTGACTTCTTAAGGTCCGCGTCTGGACTGTGCCGCGGGGAGGCCCCCAGAGAACTGGCCATGGCTTGGTCTCTTGGGTCCCCAGGTCTCTAGCCACTTTGCTTTCTTCTGTCTGCGTTTTACAGACTTGCCACGCTTGTTTTTACACATAATGTCCAGGGATTTTGGTTGCATTAGTGGAAGTGTAAGCAAATATGGCGACTTCATCTTCTGGGAGGTAGATGCCCACTTGTTTCCATTTTTGTGAGATTTTTGTTTTTATTCTTTCAAGAATTCTCTGTTTATGATTCTTTACATCTTCAACTATTGAATTAACATTGTGCTATTTGTTTTTCACTACTTATTTATCATTTAAGATTATTAACAATGTTAATTGGTTGCAAGTCTTTTACTGGTTGTCTGATGAACTTTTGCCTTTGTTTATAATGTTGAAATACAGAAATTTCAATACTTACGTATGCAAATCCATTGATAGCTTTCCGTCTGGTTCCCCCCCCCACCCATAAAGTTTAAAAAGCCTTTACCTAAATGTCAGACCATCATTTGCACATATTTTCTTTTAGATATTTAAAATGGCTTTGTCATTTTTCTCTCACTTGTAACTCTTATCTACATAAAATTAGCATTGTTTCATAGTCTTAGAGGAGGAAGTCTTTGAACTCTACTTTTAGGGGAGGGATTGCTGACTGAGTTAAGGCTTGAGAATATTCAGAAATACCCTCTATCCCGGCACCACGCTGGCTGCGGGTGCCGGCTGCATCCCTTATCGATGGCCTGGAGGCAGCACCTCACTCTCCTGACAACATGTCTGCCGCCTTCACCTCGGTTCACGTTCAGGGTGTCCGGGGAGGCCCCTGCCGCTTGACCTTCCATTCCAACTGAGCCGCGGAGGTGAGCTCTGCCGAAAGGAAAATGACGTGATTTACTTCAAGCATCTTGGCTCCATCTGAGGCGACCTTTGAAAGACAGACGTGCCATGGCTGCGCGTTTTCCTCACGAGTGTTGGTCTGTGTTAGGGGCTCTAGGGCTGGACCCAGGTCATTTCTTACCCATCTTTCGGGGGCCAAGGAGCTCCAGAATCATCGCCCAGAGCCCAGAGTGCTGCCGCCCTGAGATTCCAGGAAGGGATTCTGGGTCGTGGGCACACCCCAAAAGTAAATCCTCAGTGATCTCTGTCATTGATGATGATGATGATGATGGTGATTGGGGTGGCCTGAGCTTCTAAGGCTTCATCAAAGCCATCGACCGAATAAAGCAATAGTTCTCTGCTTGCTGCACCAGATGAAGGAGAGCAGACTTTCGCTGGGTCCGTTAGTGGTTGCTAATAGTTCTGTATTAACTAAGGTAACTCAGAAAAGGACTCACAAAAGGGAATCCCGTTGCTGAAATGGAAAAACAGAAAATTGTGTTACTAGTCAACAAGGCAATTATGAAGACTGCATGGAAATGGAAGATATTTCTGGGGTACATTACATGAGAAAAAACAACATGAAAAATAGTACGCTCACTGTACTGGAGAAGAAACACAAATTACAGTAGTACAGCTTTCAGGGGTTTTCTCTCTCTTTTTTCTAAACTTGATGTAAAGTTGCATATTGATGAGATACCCTAGATTGTATTTTTATTGTTTTATTAACGACGAAAGGGGAGTTCTCTAAGAGTGGGAGTTACCTTGATGTGCTGGTTGGTTCCCTGGGGTTGCTGACACAGTCATTTTAGATTAAGGCTCACATAGGCTAATTCTATGGCAGTAAAATACTGTTTTATTGAAATTTGCCTCATCCCTGCCTGTATTTTTATTGCTACTCAACCCAACAGTGGATTGCAATAATGCAAACGGTATAGCACTTTATAAATTCCAGCATCATTTTATAAGCAATGCCCAGAGAGAGACAGTATGAGATTAAAAAAAGCTTCCCCAAGCAGCCCGCGCCTGCTCTCATGGAGTCGTGAGAGGGGCGTTTAAACCCAGAGGAACCCGAAAGCGCCAGCAGAGCAGGCTTGTGTCCTTGGGGTGTGCTTTTCACAAAGGCCCTTTGCCAGGAAACCAGGCGACAGAGTTTCTTTAGGGCCAACCAGAGCCTTCAACAAAGCCAAGAATTACTTGGGAGGAAAGGCCCAGAGCAGCCTGCCCTCCCGAGGGCAGGCCTCAGTGCAGGCGCCGAGCTCTCTGGCCGTATGTGTGTGTGTGTGACTCAAGGCCAAGTGGAATTTCATGCTTCACAAGAGAAATAGTTAGCCAAGCCCCAGAGTTATTTGCAATCTGGGAGCAGAAACTTATATAAAGAGCTGTATGACAAAAAAAAAAGTTTATATATATAAACTTCATAGGCTACTCCTGAAAAATAAAACAGAATATAGGTGCTAGCCCAAACACACACACAGCTCAAGGGTGGAGTGGTGTTAAAAGTATTTAGCAAGGACAATGTATAAAAAGAAAAGCAGAACAGGAAGTCAGAAAAATTGGTACATCGTAGGTCTCCGTCATGCCTCCATGTGTGTGGAGAGAGAACATCGATCAATTCTCTCTGAAAAAACAACTGAACTCGAAGTTTTCTAATAACCCTGTGAAAAGTTTTTATAGGTATGTCGTGGAGTAAATCTTCAATACGAGAGCTATCATTTGTTTTATGTTTACCAAGCAAATCTCTTTATCTGCTACGTCTTGATTGAAGATTATGATGAAATTCTATAGAAATGTGTGACCCCTGGTGGCCAAACCCACATGGCAGTGAGTTGACGCCCAGCGAATGCCAGGCGACTGTTAGAGAGGGAAGGGGGCCTGAAGACTGGCATCTCAGAAGAAGACTTCGCGTCCTGCGCCTCATCTCGGTGCTCCTGGAGTAGCGCCATCGCAGCTCGCAGGTCAGGGAAGGAGGCGCAGGCCCACCCAAGGCCGTGGGGGCCAGAACACTGAGTGGGGAACCAGAGCGCACGCTCTTAGGCCTGAGGCCTCTCTGGTGCCCTGTCCCGGGCTCTCGGGCAGAGGGGCACAGTCCCCTGGTAGTGATCCGTGAGCATGGGTGACAGAACACAGCCAATTCTCACCTCTGCCTTGTGGCAGCTTCCGCTGAGGTCATTTGAGCTCTATAGCTGCCCCTTTCTTCTTCTGTTCCCTGATGGGTCATTTACCTGGCAGGCCAGCGCCTCCTATTAAAAATACGCCTGCAAGTGTTCCCAGTAAAATGACACTATGTATTTTTAGTTTAGAAAAATGAAAAGGGTAATGTGAATTTTCCAGACTAGTGTTTTTCTAGGACACATTTACCCAGCCTTTTTTTTCCCTCTGCTTGCCTCACTGTTTTTCCATATTACTCTAATCCTTAAATGCCAGCAGGATTCTGGCATATGTCACTGTTCACCTGACACTCTCCTCTTCGGGGGACATTCTATAGGGCATGGACTTGCATGATTCCACGGTCGGTATTTCTATCAGATTCTGTGCATGTTAACGTGCTTGTCACAGTGACATTTGAGTTATAAAAACAGACATTGAAGGCTTGATGCCTCAAAAGTAAGCATAAAGACGCTCCTCTTAGAACCTTTCCACTTTAGAAGCACCCACATATTTATTGGCTGCTGTGGGTTTTACAGAGACAGAAGGTAGATGCAAAAGAAATCATTACATTTAAAGAAGTTTTTTAATCTATACAATTTTCCCCACTCCTACTTCTTTCTTTCTTTCTTTCTTTCTTTCTTTCTTTCTTTCTTTCTTTCTTTCTTTCTTTCTTTCTTTCTTTCTTTCTTTCTTTCTTTCTTTCTTTCTTTCCTTCCTTCCTTCCCCATAACAAGGTATTACTTGTAGTGTATTGAAAATTTATTGTATGCAGTGCATTGAAAAGGAAAAGGTGAAAACGATGTATGATTTCTCATACTTAATTTTTTTCTTACTTTGAGTTGGATAAATTTCATTTCTAATGCAGTGTCCTATCTTATATTTATCATTCTCATAGCCATTAGGCCAGGAAAAAAGATGGTCACATTTCAGATTTAAAAATGCATTATGGTTGTTCTTCGGGGCTGATTGAGGTTTTGGAAAGTATGTTTTCCAGAAACATGAAAACTTCCCGAGGCAAAGTTTGGGACGTGCGCGTGCATGTGCGTGCGTAGGGGTGGGCCTGGCATCCCTGGGCCGGGTTGTCCAGGACGCACAGCCCTGCGGACGGGTCCCTGGGTGGCTGCATGGGCGCGTGTCTTCGCACAGCCGTGGGGGGTTGGGTGTGGGGAGCACACACAGGGAGCTCTAGGAGGGTGCTGACGACTGGCCCAGGGCGCAACGTGTGTGAAAGGAAAGAGAACGAGAGAAGGTGCAGCCTTCAGAGTCGGCAGGGCCTCCCTGCAGCGCCTCTCTGCACAGACTCCCTAGAGAAGATGATTGAATTTTACATGCCTGGCACAGAGCGCATAAAAATGATCACACATTATAACAAATCACAAACGCCCTTCGAGAGTTTATTTTCTCCCCAGGGAACACAGACTTCTTACTCTGCTGCATTTGCTCACAGCACTTCCATGTTGGAGTTGTAGAGAGTTTTCTACAATTTCTGTTCTAGGGAACTAAGAGGCGCAAGGAACAGGAAATCTTTCAGTAAGGTGAACCTCTGATTTTTCTCTCCACGTGGTTGGTAACAACCTTCTCTTATGTTCTGCAGTTAATGCGGTGGCAATAAACTCTGTCTTTGCCTACTTTGTTTTTATTTATGATTTTTTCCCTCCCATACCAACTCTTCATTCTTTTTACACAGTTGGAGAGTAAGTGGACCAAACTTCCTGTTACCCTTTCCAGAACAAATCGCCAGGGCCACCTGCGTTTCAAACCCCTCTGGGTTTTGGGTTTTGTAGGCTTTGATTCACGTTCCTTTGAGCTTCCAGTAGAGATGTCACTGCCTGAAAGACCACAGAGAAAGGACATCCTTGCCATCCTTCACATCTGGTTTGCCATGATCCTGGGGGCGCTGTATCTGCTCTCTCTCAGCCAGCTGTTCTCAAAGCGTGGCCCAAGGACGCTGTTAGGTCCTGGAGACCCTTCCAGGGCGTCCATGAGGTTGAACCCATTTTCCTAATTGTACAGACGCCCTTTACCTTCAGTCTCTCGCGCTTCTGAGGGCCCGCTGCGGCCTTGCCCAGCGACCATACAGCTGGCGGTGTCACAACGGCGTGGCTGCTGGGGAGATGTGACCACCCAGCTGCCTTGGACACAGCCAGACATGACAGGGATTGCGAATATATAAACCAATGCCGTTCTTCGCACTGCTTTTTACATGGAAAATGTAATTAATTTTCTTAAAAATATGCTAGATGTGTTAGTATGTAATAATTTGTTAACATGGCTTTTAAGTGAAAGAACAAATTAATAACTTGAAATTTGTTTCACCTATAATTACTGTAAACATTGAGAGATAAAATCTATATGACCTAGAGGTGTTGGGAGTCCCCAATAACTCTGAGCATATTCAAGTGAAATCAAAAGTTGGAGAACTGCTATTCTGAGTTTCTTTTGCCCTCATCTAATCCCCTTTCTATAATTTAGCTTTGGTGACTGAATCTTAGTTACTGGGCAACCATTACATTTTTCTCTTCTGTTTGTAAATAACCCCCCTTTCCCCCCTATGCCCAGCCTCCCCAAGTGCTTGGAGCCTACCCCAGAGGCAGCCAGCTCCACTGTGCTCGGGGCAAGGAAGAAGCCAGGAGAAAAGGAAGAAAAAGGGATAATGTTAATAAAAGGAACATAGGATGCAGTCAACAGATGTGGGCCTGGCTCTCCCACCAGCCAAAAAAAATGAACACCCCTTGTCTGTAAAATAAAGAGGAGACAGTGCTTTTCAAAATCCTTTCGCAGAGCTTTATGGTGTGAACATCTGAGGGTAGTTCCAGAAGGGAAGTGAGGAGGCTGGGCCCGCAGACTCCTACTCCCTGTTTTTAACCAAGACAAAGCCACCTCCAGACAGTCTTCTCTACCTGACGTTGGGGTAACACTTCGCCTGGCAAAAGAGATTTTGTGCTCAGAACATTTGGAAATCACGGGACTCGGTGGTTCCACAGGCGCATCCACTCTGAACTTGGCCGAGGGGCAGTCTCCCCGCTCGGACAGTGTGTCTACCTCGACGGGACAGTGCAGCTCTGCTTCTGTTCTGTCCTTCCCGAGGTGAGCGGATCTAGGATGACGGAGATGGAGGCTGTGCACAGGTCCGGACGGAGCAGGCTGCGCAGGGAACTGAGCTCTGTTCTGCTGCTGGTCTGTGCTGCTTTGACATATACACACACCTCTCTCACCGGAACCTCCCTCCAGCACACGGGGCACTCTCTTTAGTGGGGCCCCAGGCTTCAGAGAAGTGATTCCCCTTCATGTGACAGAACACGATTGAGGAGGAAATGCAGGAACCTGTCAGAAAAGTTCCTTGCCTTTATGGGAGATTCTGGAATGCTTGCTTTGCTGTTGACATGGTGAATGCCGATGAATATAGATGAATCAGAGCGGGGCACTATTGCAGGGAAGCAGCGTTTAGTTTAAGAAATCTTTCTTACAGATTCTCGGGGTTTTTTTCCCCTCAACTCGACGACTATTTAGATAAGGTATCCTCTCCATTGTCAGCTTCATTATTGAGGCACAGGGAGGAGGGACAGCGTGTGTGAGTTCACTGACAAGGGACAGAGCCACCAGGCGAGGAGTCCGACTCAACACCTGAGTTCTTTGTTTCACGTTTGGGGGAACAGGTGTCTTTTGTATGAGAACTGTAACAATACCAGGAAGGAGCCTCGACATAGGACTTCACACCATGAAATATGTCCCGAAGGAACGACTCTCATAGGTAGAGGGAGTTCTTCTTGCTTAGCTCTGGCCCACCTTCCAGACCCACCTTTTCTTGTCAATACGCAACATATATGTGCTAAGCAAAATAGTCTCAAATAAGCTATGCCTTTTTCAGGAGAGGGAAGTTTTGCATTTTCATTTCCACTTTATAGTTTCAATTATACTTTGAAAAGGTCTAGTATTCACAAATGTTTATAATTTATAATATAAAGAAATGCATGGTCCTTCTCTTAGGTTCTCCATGGAAGGAAAACGGAGACATTCTATGCGGATCTCAATTCCAGATAAGATAGTGTCTGAGTTTGATTTCTCTGGAATTTGGAAAGTTGCCGTTTACACATCTCTTCTCTGAGACCTTTTACAAAACAGTAGCACTTTTGTTAAAAACGAAATCACAAGGTTGAAAAATCTTCAGCGAAAAACTGTTGGCAATGAGTTTGAGATTTTTCTCGTCAGTCATAGCTCTGTCACTTTCAAGATGTGTTTTCCAATATCGCTCTCTAGTTCTTTTAGTTCTACAGGTTCCTGGTTTGAGTTTCCTCTCACAGAACGAATGCTCAGGTTTTCACTTGAAACATAGAAACACCATGGAAAGGTAAGCCATGTTAGGCAGTTCAGATTCGAGGCTGAACCCTGTTGTGCAGACACTGTGAACGGGTTAGTCATTTCTTGCAATTATTAGTGACCCGAATGGGATCATGGGTGAAAGTCAGCCTACCCTAGTTGGTTAGTTTTGGGGTGTGGGGGGAGTGCTTTGGCTTCCCTGCACCAGGTCTTTAGTGAACTAAATCAGGTCATGCATGCCTGCTATTTCAGCTCTAAGTTATACATAACCCATTTTTGTGTCCTTATCTGGTGACAATCCATTCTTGGTTTAGTTTGGAGTCGACATACGGTACCAACCTTAATCATCAGAAATACACCCTACTTAGAGACATTTTTCCATTTACTTCATTTCTCAAATGCACAGACCACTTTGAAAAGTCCTTATCTACAAACAACAGAGAGGAGCAGTTTCACACTCTAAGAATTCCTCCCAAGTCACAGGAGAATGCGACATATCCTTAAGCCTCTAGCTTATTTGCCCGAAGTAAATTTCAGCATAAACCCTTACACAATTAAATGAAACCCACCCAGCCATTTACCTGCAACGGTTTGAAGATCTATAACCGAACTGATGGTTGTATTTTAGAAGAAAGAAAATGGCCTCGACTGCTGGTCTGGCACAAGGGAAAATTAATTCAAGTTTTTCAAATGCTTCCAGGCATTTAGATTTAGAATGGATGTGAGTTACTGCTTTCCTGTTCAAACTTTATCTTAATGCCTCACTTAAAAAAAATAAATTATTTATTTATTTTTAGAGAGAGGGAAAAGGAGAGAAACATCGATGTGCGAGAGATAATTTGTTCAGTTGCCTCTTGCGTGCCCCCAACTGGGGACCTGGCCTGCAACCCAGGCATGTGTCCTGACTGGAATTGAATCAGTGACCTCTTGGTTCTCAGCCCAGTGCTCATCCACTGAGTCACACCAGCCAGGGCTTAAGGTCTCTCTTTTATTTATCTTTTCATCCCTCTTCCCCTTCCTCTCGGTCCCACCACCCTATGGCCAACCTGTGGCTCTGTGACACAAACAACACTTCTGTGTGTGGCCTCAAAACTTGAGAGAAGTGTTTCTCGCTTTGCAGAGGTAGAATTTTAAGGAGAACGTTGGGTTTCTGGTTGTGTTAGTTTGCTCAGGCTGCACCAACAAAATACCAGAGACTGGGTGACTTAAACAAGAGAATTTATATTCATGCTGTTCTGGAGACAAGAGTCTTGATTGAGATCAGGGTCTCAGCAGGTTTGGTTTCTTCTGAGGCCTTTCTCCTTGGCTGGTGGATGGCCTCTTCCTCGCTGCATTCACAAATGTCCTCTTCTCCGGATGCACGTGTCCCTAACGATTCTCTGTGTCTCCAAATTTCCTCTTCCTCTGAGGACATCTGTCATATTGGCTTAGGGCCCACACTCATGGTCTCCTTTTCACTTTATCACCACTTTAAAGGTTCTATTTCCAAGAACATTCTGAGGCCCTGAGGATTAGAGAGTCAACATATACATTTTGGGGCACAATTCAGCCCTTAACACCTGTGTTTTGGTAGAAGCCTCTTCAGGCAGCCACAACAGATCTGTTCTAGCAAGATCTGGTTTTCTCTCCTTTAAAGAGTCTCCTGGCCATCTCATTATTCCTGAGATGGGATGAGTGGCTGTACTGAAAACTGGAAGAGCGTTCTCTTCGTCCTAAGATTGGTAAATATCTTTATTTATCCTAGAGGCATTGTGGGTACAGTGTTGCTGTTCTGGTTTGCTTTGATTTACTTTAGGTAAATAGTATAATATTTTTAGATGGAGGTAACAGCGGCAGGGCGGGAGTGCTATTAAAGGTCAAGTATGGCAGACTTGTTGGTCTTCTAGCCCATATAATTTACTAACACTTGGAGAACACGGATGAAATAATGCATTGTTCACATGACTGTTTGACAACAATCTGCAGCACGATCTGGCAGCAGGGCCCACCCTGGAGGCTGTTTGTTCCGAGAAGAAGGGCACACTTTTCAGGGGCAGCCCCCGCTTCCCAGGCCCTGTGTCTATGCCCCAGGGCCCCTCAGGAAGCTCACAGGCCACAGCAGGGCGTTTGCATTTTCGAGGAGACGCAGCATGGCAGCCACAGGCACAGGATTCCCTTGGTCTTCCAGCCCGTGTAATCTGGAAGGGGAACTTCACACGACCGGGGGGAGAATTAGGTGGATTAGGAGCAGCCGTCTGCTAGGTTTGCTTGTGTGTGAACCTACGATAGCCAGGGCCCTCCAGAGAAAGCGAACGAGTGTGAAACACATGCTAATGAACTGAAAGGGTAGTAAGCCCAGCTGTCTTCGAAGAATAAGCAAGTGTATTCTCTTCTACAAATAATTTTTAAAATAAAATAAAATACAGTGTTGGCAGCGCGCTGTGCTGCTATGCCGGAGAACATGCCTCTGTTCTTGCGGCCAGTGCCGCCCTCAGGCCCCCGGGAGGGAGGGAGGTCAGCTGTGCTAATGTGGCAGCCACCCGTGCGGCACCGTCTCTTCCACACCCGCCGCCGCGCGCTGCCCGTGGCCTGCAAGGCGGGCCCAGAGAGGGGACCTGTGTCCGGACCGGTCAACTGTCTGGAGGCACAATGGCCATACAACATGGCCTCTTGCTAGTGGTTTGGCTCTTTTAAAAAATAATTTAAATTTTTTTCTCAATTACAGTTGACATAGGATATGCTATTTGATTCAGGAGCACAGCACAGTGATTAGACATTTATGTAAATTATGAAGGGATCACCCCAATAAGTTTGGCTTTTTGAATCCACCGCACGTTCTCGGAGACATGGCTTCTACTCATCATCATGGCAAAGCGGATTCGCACTGTGGGGTCGCGGGGCGGCAGGGGTGCGGGGGGATCTGAATCGCTTTCTTCAAAAGAAATTTGGAAGCATGAGCAAATGAACAAGGAAATGGGGCCGCAGCCGGACTGGGCGCGACCGGGCTCCTCGCTCCCGGCCTCGCCCCTCCCAGCCCCGCCCCGCCCCCACCGCTTTCCCGTGGGGCAGTAAATAAAGGAGAGTCCTATTTTCCGATAGTTCCCGCACTGGCAAAGTCAGACCCTCAGAATACAGTTCCAGCCCCGGAAAAGAGCTAACGTGTCCTCTAACTTGAAATAGCTTCTGCAAATTCCCGGCTCTGTGATGAGCGCTTCCCAGTTCAGCCACTGCGCTGGCCTCCTGGGCCCATGGTTGGCAAAGCCCAAGTAGAGGCGTTCTGGGCCGTTCCGCGTTGTGCGGGGGACCAAGGCTCTTACGTGAAAGGTGACGCTATGCACTAGTGCCACCCGACAGCTTCTCCATCTGCCTTAAGGGGACAGAGAGTTCCAGGAAGACACAATGGAAAGAGAAAGGACAGGCAGGAGGAAGGTGAGAGGTGGCACACAGAACGCCCATGGTCAGCACGGTCTGCGCTGAGAAGAGTGAGTCAAACGCAGGCACGGTGGGCAGCCAGACCCTCACCAAGACAGCAAAGGAGTGTGTTAGAGACCTATTCAAAGGCGTTTCAGGGATACTTAGGGGAGTATTTTAGAAAACTTCCAAATAGATCACTTAACACTTTTTTTTTAGCTTCGGCATACATCGGGGCAAAAGTCAGTTTCGAGAAAACTTCATTTACTAACAGTCTGAGAGCAGCCATGAAAGAATGCATTATTTACATGACTGTTCTATGGCAATCTGCGGAAAGACCCGGCCCGCCCTGCGGGCGTTCGCTCTGAGAACACGGGTACACTTTACATAATGCTCCTCGCAGCCCGCGCTTCCCAGGCCTGTGCCCACGGCCCCAGGGCCCTCAGGGAGCTCACAGGCCGCAGCAGGGCGTTTGCATTTTCAAGGAGATGCAGCAGTACTTAGCACCTGGCGGACACAGGCAAATGACCGCCTACGGACATTCTCAGTCCCAGCATCAGGCTGTACTGCACTTCCTGGAAGGATGTGCTGTCTGAGAAGCTGAGCTTTCTGCAGACGCTGGGATAAGAAGCGCGCACTGAGCAGAAATACGTGTGAGAGGAGACAAGGGTGCAGCGTCCCGTCTGAGCCCAAGGCTTGGGAAAGCATGCGGTTTCCAAGGGACACGTACACCCAGGCGGTTAGTGTACAATTGTGGTTACTTAAGGATGAAACACAGTAACACTCTTCTTCCCATTTATGTATCTATGTATGTGTGTGTATGTATACATATGCATGTGTATTTTAGGCACATATACATATTAAAACACAAGGTTCTGCAGAAGTAACGCCTGTTTGAATGTGGTTGGTAAGGTAATAACATGGGTGTAATAATTTATAGTCTTTTTAAATATTTTAAAAGTATTTTATTTATTTTACTTTTAGAGGGGAAGGGGGGGAGAGAGGGAAAGAACATCAATGTGTGGTTGCCTCTCACAGGCCCCCTGCTGGGGACCTGGCCCGCACCCCAGGCCTGTGCCCTGACTGGGGATCAGTCGGCGACCCTTTGGTTCACAGGCCAGCGCTCACTCCACCGAACCACACCAGCCAGGGTTAATTTATAGTTTTAATTTGAACATTACACCTAAAATGTCATACAATGTGCTTGAGTATGATATTGTTATGTTACAGAATCACATGCTTATGATTTTGTAATAAAAGATTTTGTAACAAAAAGGGGGCGTTATTTGTGCGAGACCCTGAATATAAAATGCCTGCTAAGCTGCTGGAACATAAATGCTTACTAATTTGTTTGGCCTAATTGACTGAAAAAAACCATGAGGTAATCCTTTTGGCCTTCTTGCTGCCATGAAAAAATCATACCACGGGCGCCGTGAACCGAGGAAGCCCTCGAGTGAATGCAGGAAGGAGCGGACGAACGACTCTCGCTCTGCCAGATGTGTGGGCTGGGCTTGGGCGGCTGCTCGGCTGCCCGCGGCTGCTTGCCTGGTCTCCTTGCCCTTGGCCTTCCGCCCGCTGCTGGATGGTATGTTATAGTGATTCCCCAGGTACAACCCGAAGGCAAATTTAAGGACACAGACAATGAAGTGGAATTTTCCCTTTTTTCTCCCCCTGAAGGAACCTTTCTATCCCTAACTTCCTGATTACAAATGAAGATTTCAGAGTGTTTTCCTTGAATCACTCTTTCTTTTTTCTTCCCTGAGAACATGGCTATTATAATACTTCTTAAATGATTTAAATAGCTACCATATATAAGAGATTTCCTGAGCACTATTTCTTCTGTGATAAAAATTCTATCCTGGCTCTTCTATTTATAGAAGTGCCAACAATGAGGTTCTTACGAACCGCACAGGAGCTACGTTTCTTGGGATGTGTGCTTGTTGCAAAGCAACATTTCAGTTTTCTGAAAATAAGTCTTGTCTGCAAACTTCTACTCTATTAAAAATGTCATTATGGTCCAAAATCCTGGGGAAAACTTTCTTTGGTGTTGAAAATGATGGCAGTTTTGTGTAAAAGTACAGCGTCGCTGCCAGGATGGGGGTTTGAAAGGACATGTACTTGCATTGCTGGTGTGCGAGGTGTTTTATTGGTTTTAATTTTTCCGTCCTAGTAAAGCAGGTGTGTATATATCATCATTGATTTAATATTTTATAAGTATGTACACATTTAATTCCAAAATAATATTGGTGAAACTCTAGAGTAAAGGCTGAAGACAAAAAGCCACCTAAGATCTGATTGTACCCTGTAGGAGTTTACATTCTAACTGGGAAACTAGGCATGTAATACACAACTATACTATCATGTCATTTGGAATAAGATTTATACATATGGAACCAATAACAAGTGCTATAGAAAGGTTCGGAGAGGAGGGGTTTCTTAGAATTCTTCTTCCCTACCCCCTCTAGCTTTATTGAGGTATAACTGACCAATAAAAATTGTGTATATATCAGGTATACAACATAATGCTTTGATATACTTACATATTTTGTGAAATGATGTCCACAATCACGCTAAGTCACATATCCATTGCCTCACAGTTTTTGTGTGTGTTTGATAAAATCTACACTCTTAACAAATTTCAAGTATAAAATACCGTGTTATTAACTATAATCACCATGGTGTACATTGGATCCCCAGAACTTATTCATCTTCTCATTGAAAGTTTGTACCCGCCAACCAACATTTCCCCATTTACCCCCTTCCCCCAACCCCTGACAACCACCAACGTACTCCCTGCTTTTTTTTTAAGATTCTACCTGTAAGTGAGATTGTGCAGAATTTGTCTTTCTATGACTGGCTTGTTTCACTAATGGCTTCCGCATTTATCCATGTTGTTGCAAACAAAAGATTTCCTTCTTTTCCATGGCTGAATAATGTTCTGGTGTATATGCATACTCCTTTTTTATCCACTTATTTATTGCCTGACACTGAGGTTGTTTTTCTCTCCCTTTCAATTCCCTTAATACAATTGTGGTGGGAGAGACGGGCTTGCTCCCTGGTCCTTCAAAGGCAGATTTCTTGATGAGTGGAATTTTAAAGAGTATTCCATAAAGAGCACATGGACCAGGAAATCACTTTCTTGGAGAAGTATCAGCAACGGGTAAAGAGAGGCCGCCAGCCTCAAAGGTCTCTGTTCGTGACCCACGCTGGAGGGTGACCCACACAGTCAGCAACTACTTGCAATCGACATCCACCTCAAGGCAGTGCAAAACAAGCCCTGGCAGCCACGACCTCTCATCGTTCCCGCCTTTGTTCCATGGAGGAACCCTGGCTCCTTCCCCGACATTCTTCCTTGTGCTCAGAGACTGAACAAACACAAGGAAGAGGTTGACCTCTTCTCATCAGGTAGATGCGCCCTGGGATGAAAGGGATGGTGTAGCGGGGGCGCTCACTGCTCCTGCGCTGCCTCGCGCCACAGGCTGTGATCTGCCTCAGGTGGCTCTGCGGCGATTCGAGATCCACAAAGAGAATATCCTGAGCCGACAAGAGAGTTTCTACCAGGTGTTTACCTTCACAGTGTTTACCAGAAGAATCCTGGGTCAGCGTCGCCTAGCGGGAACTTCCCCGTACCTTCTTAGAAGATTGTCCTGATTCGGGGCAGTTGTTTTGGAAGAAAGGCTAAATCCAGGGAAGCTGGGGGCAGAACCTGACGTTGCTGATGGTTACTTTTACTTTACGCGTGTCATAATTTTGTCTTTTATTTTACCTAAAAAATTTTAGATTTAGTAGAAAGCTGAAGGTTTAGTATGTTATAAAGATCATTCCAAACGCCAAATAGACTCTCCAGCAAATAAGGAACGGCACAGGGCCCAGGCAGCACCTGCGTCCTTCAGTATCCGCGGGAGGGTTCTGTCTAATCTAGAAGATGCAATTAAAGCGTCGGTGCCTTGCTCCCAGTAGAAGTCAGTAGGCCATCGATGTGACTATGCACAAGGTACCATACAAATCGCTGTGGCAGATTTGGGCAGTTTAATGCCCAGCCTCTGCCATCCCTGGGAAGGAGACACAAAAGCACAGAAAGTACAAACTGCATAAAGCAGTGGGTAAGCACCAGGCGACTCAGCAATTTAAATGTAAAGACTGAAAGCCTCGTTTTCATTGCAAATCACACAGTTCCGTTTTCACGGTTTACAATCAATGAGGTGACTCTCTCTTCTCATCCTTCCTCTCTTGAAGAGGCGGCTTGGCCTGCTGGGGGCACCCTGGAAGCCAGAGCCAGCGCCCCCAGCGCCCCCAGCGCCCCTGGCAAGCACACAAGCCCCGTTGTCTGGCCACACAGCTCTGAACGCACCGCTGGGCCTGTAGACAGAGAAGGGCCGGCCTCGGATGAAAACGTACCATGTGCAGGCATCGGTTGTCCAAGTGTCGAGATGCAAGAGTCCCGTCCTCCAGCGCTGTGACGCAGGCTACCCTGGTCCTCCAGCCAACGAACAATTCACGTGCAGGCAATCGCCCACAGGTGTTGAGAGTTACAGTTGGATTTTTGAAGGCTGTGGCTGTGACCTTTGCAGGACCTCACTGGGTCGTTTGTAAAAGGTAGAGTCTGAACACAATGATCATGGGGTGTTTCTGGGTCAGCAACTGTATTTCTTTGCAGCTGTGAATGTCTGACATTCACTCTCCTTCAAAAGTGTTCACAAAAAATATTTTGTGGTAGCTAGTTCACCTGGTTATCCCTATGCCTAGAGTGTATTGTCTGTATTATCTTATTACAAATCAACGTTTGTCACCATCTTTCTTATCGGCTGAAGTACAGATGGGGAATTTTCTTAAGCCAGGATTTCAAAACAAATTTTTTTTTTCAAACTAGGAATTAAAAAAGAAGCAGCAGCAGCAGCAGTGTGCTTAAATGAATCTTCTCTCTGGGAGGTATGAGACCCAAAAGCTACTATACACTTGCCTCCTGTACATGTCAGTGTGTGAGAACTGGAAAGACGTAATTCAGCTGTTGTTGAAAATCGGGTGTGTGTTTGCTGAGGAATTCCAGGAGCCCCCTAAGAGGGACCTTCCTGAGGTGGTCACTGTGGTGGGGCAGCCCCCACAGAGGTGGGAGAAGCAAAGGCTGCTGGGAGCAGTGACCAGGGCAGACAAGGCGCATGCAGATACATCGTCATGGGCTCTGCGAGGTTATGCCGATCACAGATTCTAGCCTGGCAGAGGAGCCAGGAGAAAAGGAAAGCAGAGACAAGGATGCAGAACAACGTGAATAAGAAATAG
Source organism: Pteronotus mesoamericanus (assembly GCF_021234165.1). Classification (NCBI taxonomy): domain Eukaryota; kingdom Metazoa; phylum Chordata; class Mammalia; order Chiroptera; family Mormoopidae; genus Pteronotus; species Pteronotus mesoamericanus. Next base: position 2,123,207 of record NW_026555123.1, read on the forward strand.
TGTAGATGCTGCCCTATGTGGGATTAGTAGGCTAGTTTAGCACCAGCCTTTGGAAAGTGGCCACGTGTATTTGGGAATGTCTCCATTTTCTCTAAAAACTAGGAGACTCCTTTTCCAAGGAATAATTTCTTTGTGCATGAATGTGGCTTGGAAATGAATTGAAACATCCCAGCCTCTGCTGCAGAATGAGAGCTCTTCGATATTTTTGAATTACTCTCTCGGCTGGAACCGCAACGTTCAGGTATTTTATAGAAATGCATATACTTAGTAACAGTTCAAGAACTCGGCACATTAAGGGAGCCAATGACGGAAGGGAGGGAGACAGAGAGAGGAGAGAAAAGCAGGAAGAAAAATTTAGAATGCTAAAAAGGAGTCAGGCACTCTCCTGGACATAGTCATCGATGGGATTTACTTTTTCCATAAGGACTACATTGAACACTCAATATCATATGAAATAAATGTTCTTCCGTGGGGTGAAGGATGGAGATTTTTCAACGATGTACTGAGTGAGAAGGAGACGAGGTCACACATCGGTTAGGGACGTGGGTGTCGGAGTCTGCCATCTGGCCATCTTGCCTTCTCACCTGCCCCAAGCAGCCCCCTGTCCTCCCTCACGGGAGAGACTTGCTTTCTCTCACCAGCAATACCTTTTGTTCTTTGGACTCTGCTTCTGCACTGAAATGCCTGCTGCCGTCGCTGAATTTGAAAGGCAGGTCTTCAGTTCTGCTCCAGACTTTGTAAACCCTGCTATTTAATTAAGGGGTTTGATTCCTTTTCTTGACGCCCAATAAAATTCATATAACTTGGCGTAAAACATTGGGGAGAGTCAAAACATAGCATCATTTTTTATTAGTTGATATTTTTTATTAGCCCTAGAGGTGATGAAGTAATGGGCTAAATATAGTCAGGATCTATTTTCAAATTGCTGACAGAACTCTTTTCTTAACTACTTCAAAAGATTCCTCAAAACTCTGCAAAGACAGTGGAACTAAGGCAAGAGCTGTTCCGGCAGCAAGTATCGGCTGGCTTGTTTCCTCTTTACAAAACCAACGCAGTTATGGATTAGTCAGCTGCTTCTTTCTGGGAAACATTATTTGATATATCTTCCCCCCGCCCCCCGCCTTGAGTCTGCAGTATGCTGTGATGGCTTTGATGTCTTTGTTCACTGGGGTCACTATAACAAAACACCTTAGGCTGCGGTGCCTAAACAACAGAAATTTATTCCGTATGGTTCTGGAGGCTGCAGAGCCCAAGACCAAGGCACTGGTGGATCTGATGTCTGGTGGAAGCCTGCTGCCTGGCTCACCGATGGCTGGCTTTTCGCTGGGGGCTCACATGGCAGACAGGGTAAGGGGACAATCGAGGAACACTATACTTTTCATGGGGACATGGCAGAATCTTAAAGACAGACCCTCGATCCTTTAACTATTACTCTCCCTTTTCTTTGAAAGGGACGTGGCAGGAGCAGGACGGTGCTGGCACGCCGCGTGCGCACCTGGGGCCCCGCGTGCTTCTCCCCACGCTACGCTCTCCCCTCTCACCTCCAGCTCATCTGGGATTTTTCACGTGGCTCCTGCCGCCCGCCGCTCAGTTACATCCCACGTTCTCCGCAGAGCAGGGCTGTTCATGGCCCCCTCCTGCCCTTTGTGCGGATGTCAAGTTCAGCAGCTCAGGGGTCAAGGCCCCCAATCGGCGGGGTGTCATTGGGCCATTTTCTCATGTTTCTCAAAAAGATTCTTCTCCTTCTTCTTTTTAATCTTTCCGGTTTATCCATTGCACCTGCCCCCCGCACTCCCAACGCACACATGTGACTCCTATTCATTCTACCTGTGCGACTTGATTCATGTTCTCTCTCTCCACACAAGGCTCTCTTTCCCTTCATCCTATTATTTCAAACCTTGGACTTAGGTTCACATCTTGCTGAACGCCCCCATCCTGTATGAAACGTTATTGGATGCGTTAAAACCACATCAGTCGTGAAAGAAAGCATATTGCACAAGGTGATAACCCAGAGAAGCAAGCCAGCTCCTGTCACAGACGCAGGAAAAGGCTCAGCAGCCACTGCTGCCCCTCCAGCTGCAGGCCCGTAAAACAAACGGAGGACCCGTGGCGTCGGGTGGAATCTCCCCAGGAGCTCCTGCGGCCCCCAAGCCGTGAGCCCTGGTGATTCTTCCATGCCCCCGGCAGAATCCGGGGGATTCTGTAGCAAAACTGAATGAGAGAGACACAGGACTAGGGCACACCAGGCAGGCTGAAGTCAAAGAAGAGGCACTGTGCTGAGCAGGGGAGAACCAAATGAAATTTGACAAACTGAGATGAAACTCTTCAGCCCCAAGCACTCCTCAGTGTTAGGCACACTGTGAACCAGGCTCCCGTCCCAGACACAGGACTGGGAGCTTCCTCTCTGGAAAAGGATCTAAGAGAAAAAAAAAAATCTATTGTTACTGGTATTTGGAAAAGTTCCCTGATGAAAAGGCCAGGTCTATGCCCAATTCTTCTGTGGGGAGGACTAGCAGTCAGAAAGTCCTGCCCACGCACAAAGGCTTCAAAATTACTGTTTTGTTAATTTTAGGAAAGTCTCTTCTTGAAAGACACAGATGAAAACTACCACTGAGAGGAGAAAAGGAATTTGCAGGGAACAGATAATACTGGGAATACAGGGAACATCAGAACTATGATCACTTTCCTTGGAGACAAAAGGAGGTAGTGCATTTATTAATAATAGAATGATATAGAAAAGCAAATAAAAAGAAAAGAGAGCTTTTGAAAAATATGATACCTGACATAAATAGAATTTTGGAATATAATATTGATGTATTTTAAAACATGAAACCAAAAACAGAGATGGAAAATAGAAGAGTCCAAATAAATGAAAATTTGAACAATACAAGATGGTTCAATATGAGATATCCAACTCCTAATAATAATGAGTTTCCATCCCAGATGAGCCTTCTGAGAGCCCAGCATCACAAACAAGAAAAGACACCAGCTCATGTTATGACATTTCAGATAATGGGAATTAAAAAAAATCATAACAGCTTCCAAAGAGAATAAGATAGGTCCTCTAGGAAGGACAAAGAATCAAAATGACAATAGGCTTTTTAGCAGAAACACTAGAAGCTAGAAAATAATGGAGTGAAAGTTTCAGAATTTGAAAGAAAATGAATTTCAACCTAAAATTCTATAATCAGCTAAGTTATCTAAGTTATTTTCAAGTTGAAAGTTGAAGGACTACATTTTTAAGATATACATGGTCTAAAAAAGAACTTCTCATAGGCACTTTCTCATGAGTAGCTATTAGATCTTCTCCAACAAAATAAGGAAACAAACCAAAGGGAGAGGACAGCAGATCCAGGGAACATGACAGGGTCTCAGAATGAGGTGTCCGGCGAGGTTGCAGGGCAACCGGGCCCGACAAATAGGCAGGGTATCTAGAAGACCTTAAATTCAAAGGCCGATAGGCATCGGGCTGTATTTCTTAAAAGGTAAAATGCATACGGTTAGAACCAGCCTCTAGGCCTTCTGTTCTGTAAACTAGGCTGAGCTACACGTTTCCTGCAAACACAACTACAGACAAAGTGTGGCAGGCGGTAAGCCCCAAACACGAGATAAAACAAAGAGGGTGGAGATGCTGCACCCCAATTCAAGCTGTTGTTTACCAGGGCAGGCTGTTTCTTCAACACAGAGTTTGTACTGGTTTCTTCGTTTCCCTGAACAGAACTACCTGTGTGCCGTTCCCCACTGTAAGTCCGGAGTGGATGCTGTGACGTGGCCCCAGCAAGCTTTTGGCACCTCCACTGGCCCTCTGCTCAGGGCTCTTTACAGCCGCGTGCAGTCTCGCTCCCTGCCGCCGTGATTGCCAGACTCGTGGGACAGATGCCGGTGAGAAGGAAAGTGGTTTTTTCAGGTACCAGTCGCCTGAGAAGACGGCGGTCTCTTGTCTCAAAGCCCATCTTGACAGCTCAGTGAGGCAGTTTTTTTCAGGAGGGAGAGGGAAAGCAGGACAAAGAGATCGAGGGGAGAGGGTTGGAAGTTCTTTATGTGCCAGTGAGCACAGTCCATCCCAATAAGGGGCTCGAAACTGGTCAAGCGATGGTCTGGGGCGCCTCTTCCTGGTTTTACATCATCCTGGTTTTATGGTTGAAGATCAGCAAATCTCTCAGAGCTTTAATGACTGAAGGTCCAAGCCCGTATCTTCTGAAGTTAGTTCCTAGAATTCTTATACACCCATACTGTCCGTCTACAAGCTACATATTAATCAGAGTCTGCGCCTTTGGAAACAATGTCAAAGGAAGGGTGGGGTGGGTTACAATTCCCCGCTGTTACACTTTCTCTCTCCTGCTCTTGTTACTTGCGTCCACTGACTGCCCCCTCTGTTAATACCTGTCCCCTGCAGTAGCTCTAATGCTGGGAGAGGTGTCTGCACCGCCAACAATGTACCTGTCATGTCTTTGACAAGAAGCAAGCTACGGTCTCCTCCCCCTTCTTCTCCCCAAGGAAGACCCATCCGAACCACTACTTTCATGTTTATTATCTCAGTTCTTCTAGCTATTATTCCCGAGACCCTTGGGAAAACAGAGATGTGAGAGTTACTAGAAATCTTGTCAATAGAAATCATATCAGCTTCTTTTTAATCTCTTGATCAGTGAAAAAATGCAAGGCATTGTGGGTTTGGCTGTCTCCAAGTGGAGGTAATTTGGAAAGATCTGATTATCGTAAAAACCATACCCTGTCGTGAGCAGGTCATGGTAGTCAATTAGAAAAAGTTAGCCAAGGACTGAAGCATAAACTTAATTTTATTTTGTTATACTGTCAATTTAGGAGTGCCTTTACTTTTTAAATAAATCAAGGTTAGAAGGGCTTAATTTCAAATTTCAGCTGAATAGAATAATTTATACCTTTTTATGTGCGCAGAAAGGTAGGTATTTATAAACTTTTGCTGCACGAAGACATTTTAAATAATATCAGGAATTACTGCTGCAATTAATTTCCCATTGGTAAGTTCAATGAACTCTTCCTTGGCAGAAAATTAAGTAAAAACATTTGGAAGTTCAGCACTACATGGCTCAATATAATACAAGTTAGTATTATTTTGAAGTTACTGCCCTTCAATGACTGTTGGGCTAGAAATAAAAAAGTTGGTTATGAACTAAACACACAACGTTAAGAAAACCAGTTAACCTTTGTGGACATCAGGTTTGTCATCAACAGAATGAAAGTGTTGGACAAAATTATCTCTAAAACCAACCTCTAGCAATATATGATTTTTCATTACTATGCCTGTGATTAAAACTTACTGATAAAAATAAGGGAGTATAGGTTAAGAAGTTTTACTTGAACAGCAAATACAAGTGACTGGCTTCCTATTGACAATCTAGGTAAAAACGATGTATGTGCCGATTGAGCAAATTATTGAATTTAGAAAAGAACTCTGAAGTGAAAAAGATCTAGATCTTATTTTCCTTTTGTGTGTCCTCACAAATTTTTAACCAGGTCATTATTTACTTATATAATATTGGGTTCGTACTTATATAATAATTTCGTCTCCCGACTCTCATCCCCTGTTTAATAATAAGAGCTTATGACTGGGTGTTTATGTTGAGAATTTTATGAGCATTTTCAATTTAATTTTGGCAGCACGCATATGAGGTGAGTATCATTGTCACAAACGCATTAAACAGGGAGCTGGGGCCGAGCGAGGTCGGCCCGTGGCTCGGGGCTGCGCGGGGCACCCACGCCAGGTTCCCGCACTGGGCCCGGCAGGCTCCTGAGCCGTCCTCCGGGCCGCTCTGCTCCTCCAGCCAGAGTCCTTCACAGAAAACATACTTCAGCGTCCTCAAGTTCTCGTCACTCTGGAAAATGCTGTAAAACCCCTTTTTTTTCCCTGCTGATCAAGATTCTCAGTGCTACAAAAAGTATAAATGCTCTCCCTTTCCATATAAACAAAAGCACTAACAGCCGAAGAAAGATGCGCTCAGCCATGTTGTAAATCCCGGATCTGGAGAAACGAGCAGGACATTCAAACACGAGACTCTCTTGCCACGGTCTACTTGAAGGTCCCATTTTCACGGACTATGTGAAGCTCCTTTCTTGAGTCCAAACACAAAGTCACTGCCAAGTTAAAAAAACGAGCGCGTCTCCCGGGGAGCATGCTGGCCCTCCTTAGAGCGCTCACACAGTGTGACGTCTAGTTTCAGTGGAAAAGAGGCTGCCATTTGACAATTTCACTTGTAACTTTCAACTGAAAAAAACCCTGAAAAACTAAATCTCTCTTTTTATATCATCTATGCATTAGAGGTTAAATCATGTCCCCCACAAAATGACAGATTGGAGTCTCCCCACGCCTTCCCATCACACCACAGAATTCAACCTTATTTGAAGACAGGGTCTTCGTAGATATAACTAAGTTTAAATGAGGTCATTAGGGAGGGCCCCAGCCCAATAGGACTAGTATCCTTATATAAAGGGGGGAAATTTGATCATAGAGACAGACACACGCAAAGAAAGGATGGTGACTGTCTATGAGCCTGAGAGAGAGCCTGGAACACACCCTTCCCTCCCAGCCCCTGGAGTTCAGACTTCTGGCCTCCGGGACTGTGAGACACTAGGTTCCTGTGATTTAAGTCACTCACTTGATGGTGCTTGGTTACAGCTGACCTAGCAAACGAACACACCGTGTTTCCCAGGACGTTTCGGCAGTGTGTTAAGAACTTAAAATATAGTACCAACAGTATCAATGTTTTTCTGGCTCCCTCTCTACCCCTTCTGGGAAAACCAGACTCCTCCACTCACTTGCAAGCAGATACCAATCCTATGTGCTCCAAAGTCTACCCATTTCTTCCTCTTCAGGGCTTGTCCATCTGGCATACGCCCCTGGAAGTCCCAGCTCTGTGAGCTCTGCTCTGGGCTGCTCTCGTGTCTCTGGTGGAGACTGAAATGAGCGCTGAGGACGGAGGGCAGGCCACCAGGGCAGAGCGATGCTCAAGACTTGAGCCTGGTCCACACACTCGATAAGGAGACCGTACTCGGCTTGGATCCAAAGCTCACCTTTGGCTGCTCTCAGACTCAGGGACCCTAACCTTGGCCCTACGAGGTCAAATATTGTGTTATGAAAGTAATTACTCAATGTTATTATGTGTTTTAAAAAATTGAAATGGTTATGCTCTCCATTTCCATATAAACAAAAGCACTAACAGCAGGAGAAAGAGGCTTCTTAGCCATTTTGTAAATCCCAGATCTGGAGAAACAGGCAGGATATTAAAACATGAGACTCTCTTGCCACGGTCTATTTGAAGGTCCCATTTTCATGGACTCTCAATAAATTTGTGAGAAGGCTAAAGCACTTATTTATATGTTCATTCAGCAAATGTTTACTGATAGTCCCCTGTGTTCCAGACATTCAGAGCCTTTCTGGAAAGTCATGATTTAATGCTTTTCTGCAATGTGCTTTTGAGCAAGACATGGACTCTCTTGAGCCTTGGTTTTTCTATTTGTATGAGAGGGAGTTGTACTGTTTCACCTGTAAAGATCTTCCCGGCCCTAAACTTCTATGACTTTTATGATTCTATTAATTTCATATTTTAATACTTTTTCGTTTCCACTGTTTCCACTTTTACTTGTGCAGAATCCATTAGGCTCACTGAGAAGTCCAAATGTGCGGCCAATTCTGCCTAAGGGTGCTCACAGGCTTTGAGCTGTTAAAGTTTTCTAGGTCACAGGCTAAATTTGGAAAATGGCAATATTTTAAGCAGCTACTCCTTTAAGATTTAGTACCATATTTTCTATTATCCCCAAATAGCCCTTCTTAACACTTACCTTCTCCTTCAGCATATGCTAGAAACAGTCCACTTAACTTTCCCCTCCCCCGCCCCCCAAATTACGAGCTACCATGAGCACAGGAACAGGGCGCCATTGTGAGGTGGGTTTTATGTTTCCTTTCATCGAAACGTGTGATGTTCAACATCTCGCTGCTTCCCCCGCTTCCCCGGTGCCGAGCACAGCCCGCGCAGTGTTCTCCCGGCTCGGCCGTCGGGCCCCCTCCTCGCCCCCGGCCGGCCGCGCTCTGTCGTTCACTCCACAAGGTCCAGTGACGCTTTCCCACACGTGTTGTCGCTGTCACCCCCGGAGAGCACTGCTTTTAGGGGGAAGTGTGGACTTGGAATGCAGCTCATTCTTTCTTCTCTGCTTTCCTAAGTTCAGATAATTATTGAGTTGAAGTTCATTAGCCAGTTGTGTGCACGCTGCGGTATTCAAGCACTTTCATTTGCGTAGCTGACAGTAACTAGAGGTCCCTTCGGTACAGGTGCATTGCTTCAGATTTAGGAGGTGAAATTGCACTTTACTAACTGTGGTGCTTGGAAGCCCAGTATGGCTCTATCTAGAATTTAATCAATTGTAGTTATTAGGGAATTATTTCGTGCACTTTGGGGTGTTACAGTAATATTTCTCTACCAAGATATCACCCAATGGGAGCTCCAGTGAGATATTCACAAGCTGTGGGTATTGTTTTACCTGTAGCTCAGGGAGCAAGGTTAGGGGCAGGGACTTGAACCACTCGGACCAACTAAACACAGATTCAAGTTCAGTGTCGTGGTGACATTTGAACATTTCTAGTCCTACCCTTCTCAGTGGCTTCAGAAAATATGGGGTCCAATGCAAATAATGCCCCTTTTTTATTACAAAATCATTTATTACAAAATTGTAAGCATGCAATTCTGTAACATAACAATAACACACTCAAGCACGCCATAGGACATTTTAGGTGAAATGTTCAAATTTCTGTCCATCTCTTGTGCAAGACATTCACGTACCCTACCAACCACACTCAACCGGGCCTTACTTCTGGAAGACCCTGTATGTCATTTGCCTCCAGTTAAGATTAATCTATTGGGCATATACTTGGAAAATGCTTAGCTTAGGGGAAATTGATTTATTGGTCACTATGTAATAAATTTGAAAAATTGGATTTGCTCTCATGACTGCCTTCAGCAAAGCTTCATAGCATACTTTTTTTTTCTTTCAAAGTGCCATTTGGTTTAAAAGCCTGTACGAAAAGGTCTCTTTGGTAGAGATGTAAGTTTACAGGTCATGTTGAAAACACTTCCTACCAATTCTCCAAACTGCCTTCAGGCTCCGCACTTGTCAGCACCCTGACTGGGGTTTCACAGAAAGGCTCGGGGACCCCAAGGCCACGTCTCAGGCGCCGAGGCACATCAAACACGCCAAAGAAGTCCAGGTGCCCTGGCCAAGGGCGCATGAAAGAAAGCAGAGTGACCTGAGGCAAAAAGACACCCGGGGTCACCTGCTGCTGTTGCCGACCGCCTCCTCCTCCTCCTCCTTGTCCTCCTCTTCCCTCTGTTGAAGTATAATCAACATGCAACACTCTGCATGGGTTTAGAACTTACAGTTTGGTCAGGAGCCATCTGTTCCTCCTAAGTTTCCTGTGCCCCCCGTGACTGCCCCTGCCCCTGCCACCTGCCCGACCCCAAGCACCCGCCATCTGCTTTCCGCCACGATAGACTGCAGCTCCCAGGGGTGCACACAAACGGCACCGTGCAGGAGGTTCACCTTTTCTGTGTGTGGCTTTTTTTCACTCAGAATAATTATTTTGAGTTTCCCTCATTGCGGGTCCTAATAGCTGACTGCTTTTATTGCTGAGTTGTGCCTAACCGTATAGACATATGATGATTCGCTCACCTATTCTGTTATTGATGGCCACAAAATAATGAGCACCTCAACTCCACACCCACAAGACTGTGAACTCTGCCCACACCCTGGCGGAGCGTGGACGGGGTCGTGAGCTTATGGGCGCCGGCCCGGGCCCACACCGTGACTTCGGTCTGGTTGAAACCCTGAGCAGGGCTCGGCTGCCCCATACTCAGGCTCCTGACCGCGGAAGCCTGCGACAGTTAGTGTGCGTGGCTTTCAAGGACCTGTGTCGGTGGTAACTTGTACACAGCGGGGGTCAAGGAACGCCCCCACGAAGGAGTCAGGGTTCACCAGGAGGATACCGGGAAAGGAGAACGTCGCTGACGAAGCGGGTAGCCCGCTCCAGCGCCTGGTGGCGAGGGGAGTGCAGAGCCTTCAGGGTGCTGAGGAGGCGGAGAGCTGGCCCGCGGTCCTCAGGGCGATGGCCTGGGGTGAGTCTGGAGAAGCCACGAGGCCCTGCAAGTGTTTAATCTTTGGATAAGAGCATTGAGACCCCGGGAAGGGTCTTTGACGTGTTGTGCAGGATGGAGAAGAGGGTGGCGGCCAGGCAGGGTCGGATATGCTTTCTTGGGGGGCACCGCTCGGGCTGCGATTTGGGGGCTGGGCTTGGAGAGGCCAACAGTGCGTGCGGGAGCCGGGGAGGAGGGCCGCCCCGTGGCCCTGGAGAAAGAAGTGGGCAGGGTAGGGTTGAGTTCTCAGTGGAGGCTAGAAGGGAGCAGGTTTGAGAAATATTTAAGAAATACTTTAGAAACAACGACATGGAGGTAGTGGGTGAAGAGGTGCATGTGCTGAGTTAGAGCTAAAAGTAAGTCTGCCCTGGAGCGCCAAGGACCGGCAGGAGGTACCTGAAGCCACGGGCACATAGGAAACAATCCAAGGTATCAGATTCTTCAATGGTTGGTTTCTGCGAGACAGTGTTTCAAAGAAGGCTTTTGCTAACCAGAAATATAGGCACTAGGAAGTGCAAGCCAGCATACTAAAGGTGTCGAGGAAACAAAGGAAAGAACAGGAAAAGAGAATTTTGAAAAGGAGGCAATGGTCCTCAATATAAATAAATACTGAGAAACCTAATCATATGAGGTCTGAAGACGTCAGTTGTTTTCTGAAGCTCTTGCAAAGAACAGCGTGGGTGAGATGTGAGGGTGGTAACGATATGGAAGGGCGGTACAGACAGCATTTTGGAAAGTCTGTGAAAAAGAGGATGGAACTTGAGAAGAAAGAAGGTCAGTGAGACCTTTGGTTGGTTTTTGCCTGACTGCTTAAAACTAGGAAAGATTTACAATATCGAGGGAGAGATCCACGAAGGACTATACCGATGAGATGTTCATTGCTGCTGTGCTTTTGTTCCTTAGCGTGACTGATTGTTCTTTGGAAAATGAGGAAGTTTTTACTTCCCAGCCTCATCTTCGAAGACTTCAGAGCTACCCTCTTCTTGTCCTTTAGTGGTGCCCTGGCTTACGTCTGGGTTCCAAAGGCTCCAAAGGAAGCCTTCTGCCCTTGGAGCCCGTTCAGAGCTTAGCACTGTAGTGCTGGTTGCTCTCAGACGTGGCTTAGTCCGTTCACAAGGCAGCACCTTGAAGAGCAGCCACTTTCCTCTGGGCCACGTGTCAGTCTCCGTGGTAATTATTCCGGCTCTAAAAAGCGAGACTGCTGCTTGCCAGGAGCCCAAAATCTAACGGATGCGCTGATGAATAAAAGCAGTTCGAGGCTTGTGGAATACTTACGAGGAAGAGGAACCGGAGGAGAATTTCCGTTTCCTGGAGTATTATTAAATCCCGCTTTTAAAGCTAGAGCCTGGTCCTAAGAAGCCTAGGCGATGTTTTGGGTTTGTTGTTGCTGTCGTCTCTCTGTGGCACACAAGAGCCAGAGCCAGGGGCCCACCGGCCCCGCCCTTACAGTCAGGCTGTGTCCACGCCGTGACCCGTGTTTTCAGGAAAGTGACGGTGGCCATTTGTTCGTTGATGAACGCACTTGAGGCATGAGGTTAGTCCTAGCAGTCATACTTCTTTGTTGCAATCGGATAACTTCAATCCCGACTCCCTCACGCTTCTGCTTTCTTCCTGAACGTCCTGCTTTCCCTCTGGCAGCAGCCAGAGCAGTTCCATAGGCCCTGCTCGAGGGGTGTGGTGGGCATTCGAAGCTGCTGAGTAATTGCTCACTATGAGTCTCACAATGAACTGGTGACCAGCAGAACGGCAGCTATGGCCTTGAAAGCAAGGACCCTGGGAATTGGAATACCAGCCGTCTGAAGGTTGCCTAAAAGGGGGAGGACAGAGGCAGGGACTCAAAAGTCCCCAGTCAGCTCTCGGATGCCGTCGAACTGCTACTGCAGCAAACACCAGTCTTGCCAGTGGGAGTCAAATCAGCTTCTAGGTCGTTCCGTGACCATTCAAGTTTGCACCAAACCCTGATGTACAAGGAAAGCCTTGTCGCCACCCTGAAAAGTCATGTCATCTTCAGCATCCAGCCCACAGTCCACTGATCCTCCTGCAAGGGGGACAGCAACAGACAGCAAAGTACACAACACGATGGCATTTAATGTACTTGGAGAGTTGTACAAATGTCACCATAATATAATTTTGGAACATTTTCATCCCCCTGAAACAGAAACCTTTTACTCTTTAGCATTTCCTCCCTCTACCGCTAGGCAACTGCCAATCAACTCTCTATCTCTATAGCTGCGTCTATTCTGGACAGTTCATAGAAATGGTATCGCAAAGCATGTGAAAGCCTGAGCTTTCGCCTGTGACAGTGCTCCGTATCCTTCACGGCCAGGTGACAGCCCCTTGCACGGGTAACTACTCCATTCATCAGCTGGTGGGCACTTGTTGTTTGCATTTGGGGCCAATTATGAACGTTGCTACTATGAATGTTTTTGTACATGTTTTTGTGTGATTACATACATATTTTTATTTCTTTGGGGTAGATACCTAGATAGCACATGACAGTTGTTAGCAGCTACCATGAGAACTTTAGACTTCTATAGACCTGGTAGTTTGGAAAGTATCTTTCTCCTAACCCCTGCCCCTATATATAATCCTACTTGGGTGGGACTAATAAGAGGGGAGGCAAGGTGTGTGCCAAGCACATGCTGTGGTGAACTCTTTTCCGTCTCTGTATAGTCCACGTTCCTGGAAAAGTTTTACTTGGTTTTGCATTGGTATATGTGCTCAGTACACTGGAAACAGCAAGAAAGCAATTAGAGGAACATAAATATTAGACAACAGGAAATTTGGTATTAATGAGTAGTTTTCTTAAAAACAAGTGAGTCACTTAAAATAATTTTAAAAATAATTTAGTTCAAATAAATACCTATAAATAGGTAGTTGAGAGGTTTTGGGAGCAGAACATTATACCAAAGCACTAGGAAAACTCCCTAGTACAAGAGTGGACTTCAGGCCTGGTTTTGAGCCTTGGTTTTTCTACTTAATTGTTGCTCTGCTTTCAGCAAGTTATTCAACCTCTGGAAGACTCGTTTTTATCATTTCTTAAGCAGAATTAATAACAATATGTAAGACTGTTGCTAAAATTACCTAAAAGAGCTTGGTTCATAGTAAACGCTCAAGAAATAGAAGTTATACTTCTCTTGGAACACCAAACTCTGATCAAGGGGATTAAGGTATTGACCAAGGAAGGTAGGGTTTATCTGCATGTGATCTCTCACGTTAGAACACAGTTTGTGAGAGAGGGTTCTATACACAATGTTGAAATGGGAAATTCTCACCCCTACCAAAATGTGCCATTTTCTAAATTAAAAGAGGGTCTGGTACATGGGACAGATACACGCATTTGGAGGAGACAGAGAAAGGGGCTGTCACTGCCAAATACAAGTAACAGTCGGGGAGGGTCCCCCCATGTCCCCTTGTTTATTAAGTCAAGCATCCATCTGTGAAAACCGGCCTGATTTTAAAAATCGGAACCAATGAACTTTAAATGCCTTTTCTTTATTCTATCATATGTGTATCTAATAATGTATATTTTGTTTGACAAGTGACAACAGTCTTGGTTTTGACTCATCTCTTCTGACTCATCATGTCCCCAGCTGTCAGGGGTCCTAAAGGTGCTTTGCGGCACCATGCCTTACGCGGTGGCTGAAGTGGTGAGTACTTAGAAGGGGGTCTTGTGGCATTAACTTACTCAATGCAATTCTTCAGCGTAAAGATCTTGATGAATTTTGTTTAGGTAAGTTAAAAAAATTAATGTCCTTTCTGTCAATTTAATGCTGTCAGGTAGCATGGCTCATGTTTTTACTGCCGCTGCTTTTGAAAAGTGGTGGATGCGTACGTTGCTTAATTATTTGGCTGACCTGATTTCTGAGGTCTGCCAAAAATTTTCCTTTTTTGGCTTAAGAATTGTCTGGAAATAGCTTCCATGTACGATAGTGTGATGCTGTCTATAAGAAATATACAAAATATATACATAGAGAAATTCTAGAGGGATACAGAATAAACTGCCTACAGTCATTAGATCTGGAGAAGGAAGGTGAGTGGCAGAGGCGGGGGTGGCTGTGGTTCTCTGTCATTCTCTCTGGGTTTTCAACAGTGACCTGGTACTGACTTTGTAACGGCAATGCTGGCTCCGCGTGCACACCCTCCACCCGCGTGAGAATGCGACCTCCCTTTTTCTAGGGCACCGCCGTTCCCAGGGTCGCATACAAAACACACAAAAGAGATACCTCTCTGACTAGACGACAGGATGCTTTTGGGTTTTTGCTGCTTTTCCTCCAGAGGAAGTTTGTAAAATGAGACCACTAGAGCACTGGGGCTACATAAAAACCAGGAATGGCACCCAATTTCCAGGGCAGACGTTCAGTAGCACCTGTGAATCACAGGTTAGGCACACCTTGTCTACACATTGTCTCCAAGTAAATGCATTTCAGCCGAGTTGAGGGGATTTGGTTTGCTCACTGTTTAGAACAACATGTTTCCAGCATAGACGTTTCAGCGATGGGATAGATTGCATGTTCCTGTTTTGTATAGGGAATGGTAAATCCAGCAGCGTTTGTTTCACATTTTATGATTCCTATAACGAGCATACGAACTAGAATATGAGTGTTCTGAGGCACTGACTACTCTGTGTTAATAGTATTTTTAACTAAAGAAAAAAAAATACATGATTATTTTGTTAATTTAATCTCAGTTTTTGTCCTTGCATGCCATTGAATCAGCTGCTGTAAATTCCCGTCTGAAATGCCATTACAGCTGGTGAACGTCTGGAAATGGTGAAGTAAATGTGACTGAATGAACTGCGACGGTATTTCAGGGACGTTCTTTAGGCAGAAATCCCATGAGGCTTATTTTAGATGATGGCCCTACGGCCTCCAGCTGTCTTTTTTTCTTTTCCTAAAAAAAAAAAAAAAAGCTAAAGCAGCTTTTTTATTCTTTTAACATCATAGAGTAATACTGATCTCTCCAAGCGATGTCAGTGCAACAATTTTTAGCTATACTTTTATATTTTCTTTTTTTAAGGGAGAAGAAAGAGTAAAACATAACTCCGTTTAATCACCAGCCGCGTAGAGGCACACCGCTGACAAGGGCCTGGGGGCACTTTTCCAGCAGTATCTTTTAAGCATCTGTTAAAATAGTTGATTTTTACTACTTAACATTTTTAAAAATATTTTATGAATTGTTCTGTTACACTTGTCCCGATTTTCCCCCTTTGGCCCTGCCACCCCGCACCCCCGACTCCCTCGGGCAGTCCCCCCAACGTCGCTCACGTCCATGGGTCATGCGTGCAAGTCCTTTGGCTGCTCCATCTCCTGTGTTGTAACTGACATCCCCATGGCTATTCCGTGGCTACCTGTTTGTATACCTTAATCCCCTCCCTTGCTCACCCTTTCCCCCACAATCAGTTTCTATTGTTTTAAGCCACCACGCATGGGGTGCTTTGTTAGAGTGGCCTTAGGCAGTGAACACACTGTCTATTCCCTTAACTTTAACTTTTGGCCTAGAGTTTGGGTTCACTTCTGAAAAACAAAAACCAAAATGTCACAAAGGGACAGCCACGGACGAGTGCCTACATAAAAGGAAGAATCCTGTAGTATCATTGCATTTAATACTCTTCTCCCTTAAAAAAAATTTCCCACATCAACTATGGGAAACTTTACCTGTATCACCCCAGTTCTTTCAAGTAGCCCGTCTGCAACGTAGGCGTCACAGCCCCGCCGTTGCAAGTGGGGCGCTAGAGCAGCGCAACTGAGCTCCTTCAGGCCGGAGGCCTGACTGCTATACGCCTGTCTTCCTTCGCAGCCACGGAGAAAATGACGTGGGAAAGCTACCAAAGAGGGGAAAATGGATGTAGGTTTCTGTGTGTTTGTGATTCTCTGACACTTTATTTTTTTAAGACACAGGAAATTTTGCTTCATGTTTTCTGTATTTCAAGCTAACGAGATTCAACGAATGGAGCCATCATGTAAGTAACCCCCTGTGCGTGGCTTGTATGAACAGATAGCAACATGCAAAGAAATCACCACATTACTCTAAAAATAAGAATTTTAAAAATCAGATACCATAATGTCTGGGAAGGTTGCTCAAAGGAATAAAGGTAATTTGTCCCCTTTGCAAACAAGAGAAGAAAGAAAACAAAAATCAGACAGAGAACTTTTACTATAATGTACTGTCCCAGGAAAGAACATGGAAAATGTGTCAAAATCAGGAGAAATAAGCAGAAACAATGAAAACTGAGGGAAGTAAAAAAGGTTGTTAACAGACTGATTAAGTAGCAAATCTGGAAATAATTGTGCCCTAAATCACAAAGGAGAGATAATATGTGTTATGACTTTTTGTTACCAAGTCAGAGGTTTGAGTTTTGGAGAAAATGGAAAAATGTAAATAGAAGTCCTTATAAGAGAAACTGTTCTGTTAAATAATGAGTTGAAAAATCAAGGACAGTATTTTTGACTCTCTCCCAGCTCCATCTACCTGTGTAAATGTTTTAAGGTTTAGATTATTGGCATTTTGCGTTATCTTGTGCATCTTACATGTATCAATGCCTAGTGAAGGAAAAAATATTTTTGAAAAATAAGGCTCCAGCTTTCATGCATATATTTCCTCCTGTTCCACGCTTCAAGGTGGCCTCGCGTGGCCAAGTGCTGGGCCACGAATGCCCTATAGCTGGACTTCATTCTGTCTTTTCCAAGGAGGGCACCTGCCTCTTTCTGCCAGGCTGGGAAGGGTCCAAGGTCGGGCAGCTGGAGAGGGCCGCGGCCGTGGGTGAGCCCGGCTGGTTCTCCTTGAAGCCGGTCCTCCTGGCTTCCAGATGCGTCCTTCCTGGCAACTTTGTTCTGTCATCCCAAAGCCAACAGCTCGTGAAGTACCTGACTTTTTAAATGACATATGAGCATGGTCTCCACAAAGTCTATTTAAGCTGAGAAAGAGAAGAAATGGGCTTCCCACTTTGGTCCCATTATATACACATTCTTCTATGAACCCGAGATAAAACTGCTATGTCCTTTTTCTATATAAGCAAAGTTGTTTGCGCTAATTTTGTACGGGATTCTGAAGCACACAGTCATTCAGAGGGTGAAGTTAGGCGCCAGTCAGAGCTGCTCTCTGGTTTTAGTCTTTTCCACTTACCAGGTGACGCTGAGCAAAGGGTGGACCCTAACGCCCAGTTTCTCCAGCGCTGAGTGACCGGGTTTACGAGCACAAGGTCGTCGTGCCCGGAAGACAACGCTTCTCGTACCAGTGTACAGCAGACGCTAACAGTAAAATACTTCCCGTCTCATCTGTGCGACCTTATGTAAGTTACTTAACCGCCATGTGCCTCAGTTTCCTTACTTATAAAAAGGGGATAATTATATTATCTGAGTCATAGAGGTTCTATCAGGATAAAATAAAACTTATTTCAAAAGCATTCAGAACAGTGTTGGACATACAGTAAGTGGTCAATAAACATAAACTGCTGGTATTATCGTCATTACAATTATCAACAGTACTAAATCAGCAGCACTATTTAGTAATATGATAATAGTCCAGTGAATAATATGATAAATAGCTGTATTATTTATAATTGGTACACATTTAATGTGGTTTTTTGTGTAGGTGGAATAGTCTGGCTGATTTCGGAGCCACTTAAAAAAAAAACCAACCCAAAAAACCTTCATCTCCCTCCATCTCAGTCTATGACGAAGTTCTCACCGTGAGGCTCTGAGGTTAGAAGTCCCCTCTCCAATGGATCTCCCTTAAAAGGGGGTAGAGTTTAAAATATGCGCGTATCTTTATCTGAGGAGCAATAATGACCAAAGTAGATCATAACCAGGATCCGCTCAGCAGGTCCCCTTCCTTCTTGGCAGCAAGAATGTGCTGAAATTGCGGCGCAGGGGGACCCGCAGGGCGGGGGAGGGGTGTGCGGGCCGGATGAAATCCGAGGAGGGGGGCAAAGCAGGGCAGCGCTGCTTTAAAGCCAGAGCGCGATTTATTCAAACGACTGAGAACGGGGAGGCCGCTGTTCTTGGTCCGCTTCCTCCCCTTGCTGCACACACACAGCTTCAGCGTTTGATGGATGAGAAACGGCCTCGGAACGCGGCGGGGAGCAGCACCTGAGGTCCAGGGCCTCACGCAGGAAGAACCGAACCGCGGAGGCGTCCACGCGGATTTCCATACTCGGGAGGAGGCTGCTGAGAAGATGCGGCTGCCTGATGAGTCTCCTGAGCAATAAAAATGCAATCGAAAACGGGCATGCAAAGAGTTTGAGCAGTTTAGGCTGATAAAAAAAATGATCTGAGCGAAAAAGTCAATAAATTATAAAATCATTTGCGAACTAAAATGAGAGATGGAATTGGGCATTTAGCAAGGGGTATATTAAATACTAAAATATTAACGTTTACATCAAGTTGTTGATTTCAGCGACTGTTATCAGCACCGAGTTTCTGTAGGGTCATGCGCGACACGGTGAAATCGAGATGATACAGACAAAGGATGTGAACATGTTTGTTCACACTGAGAAAGTCCTAGGATCACACAGACCTTTTGAGGTTGATGAGCCTTGGAAACTCCTTTTTTGGCACAGGTACAAAATTATCCAGATGGACTGTGAATTACCCATTCACATTCACCCCATAAAAAGAAGCCGAAGCTAATTAACACTCCTTGAATTAACTTAAAACTTTATAGACTCAATCAAAGTAACAGCTATTTCACTTTGCAATGCTGTGGCCTTTAGAAAAGTGACTGTAAATGATGTGCTATATAATCCAATGAGGGTCACTCCGGTCGGGCGGAGAATAGGTGCCTTTCATGGCGAAGGCACAGATAGAGGTGGAGGTGGCTCTTGTCAGAACACCAGGACCAGGCTGTGACAGCGTCAAATAATGGGCTGGCCACGCCCCCGAACGGGGTTTTTAGGTTCGTCACAGCTGCCTGAGGGCACATTTTCTTCCTGTCCACTTACACAATGTCTGAAATCTCTACCTTTAAGTTCCCATTTTTAATTTGACATCACATCCAGAAGGCCCGATGTGTTTATCGAGAGGTTAGTTAGCTAAATAGGGTAATAAGCATTAGTGTATTGGCTTCTTTTGGTATCAGGTAACTCCGCTGTACCTAGCACAGATGACAGCCCAGAGAGAGGGGGCACACTGTAGGAAATACCTGGGGTAAGAACTAAGCCGCGAGGGTGATCCCCAGGGCGACAGCCGTGCACCCTGGCACTTGCTTAACGGGAAAGGTTGAAAAGTTTGGGGGTGGAATAGCAAATTGGGGGCTGGGGTGGGGGCTTGATGCAAATTCCATGGAAATCATTACTGATGGCAATTTTGCTTAAATTCTTTTATAACATTTTCAAAAAGAGATTTTACTAATACAATGAACCTTGGTTCAAAAATTGTTGAAGTCTTTTAACATTACCTTAAGATACTCTGTAGACAATGCAGTATGCCTGCCTGGACAGTGGCAAGGCACAGAAAGTAAGGCCCAAGACTGGGAGCCCAGAATTAAATTATTATCATCCCTGCTTGTGTGGAGAAAATAGAGCTTCATCACTATCTCACTCCGTACCCGAAAGTTAATTCAGGATGGACCACAGACTTAAAAGTAAAACCCAGGAGTATAATGCAGTTAGAAGAAAACTTTAGTTAGGCAGAGGTTTCTTGGATGGAGCACTAAAAGTAATAACTATAAAAAAATAAGTTGAATTTCTTGAAACTAAATGTGCTCATCAAAAGTCACTCTCAAGGAAATAGGTAAACCATAGACTGGGAAAATGTTTTCAGTATATTCGTAACAAGGGACTTGTACCTGTAATGTATAAAGTCAATAAAAAGATAGTAAGATGGATACTTCACAAAATATAATATACAAAAGGCCAATAAGCACAAGACAAAGTGCTTAACATTATAAGTTATCAAGGAAATGCAAACTAGAACCACAATGAGCTATCTTTCTATATGCATTAGAATGGCTACCAAAAAAAAAAACAACAAAAAAACCTGAAAAAACCTTGATAACACTAAATATTGGCAAGACTGTACAGCAGCTAAAGCTCTCATACATTGCTGGTAGGAATACAAAATGGTCCAACCATTTTGGAGAACTCTTTGGTGGTTTATTATAAAGTTAAATATACATTACTCCATGACTCAGCAGTCTTACTCACAGGTATTCAATAGAGAAATGAAAATATAAATCAACAAAAAACTTTTACAAGCATATTCATAGCACCTTTTCCATAATAACCAGAAACTGACAAAAATTCAAATGTCCATTAACATGTGAGAGGAGAAAAAAAAAAGTGGTATAATCACACATTGGGATATTATACAGCAATGAAAAAACATCAACTATTGCATGCAGCAACATGACTAAATCTCAAAAAACAGTGTATCAGGCAAAGGCTGTCAGGCACAGAAGAGCACATACTCAACTCACATGAAGTTCAAAGACAGACAAGGGTGTGATAACAGAAACGAGAAAGTGGGGGAGGAAGGAGAGGGGATGGACTGGAAAGGGGGGTTGGAGGAGCTTCTGGGGGTGATAGAAATGTTTTTCCTCTTGTTTCAGCTGGTGCTTTCATGGATGTATAGAATTATCAACATCTTAAAATTTGTACATTTTTTTACACATTGATTATATATCAATAAAAGATAATTGTCAAATGGATTCTTTTTTGTTGAATTCCCCTTATTTACCAGGTGCTGAGCTAGTGCCTTTGTAAGTAGTATCTATAAACCAATCCATTCATCCTTTGGGATAGGCTCTTTTTTCCCTATTTTAATACATGAGAAAATTGAAACTCTGGACTCACTCTATGAAACATATATGGCAAGTAAATGACAGAAATGATATTTAAGCCAAGGTCTGACGCCAAACCTATGGCCTTCCCAAACGACCATATTTTCATAGTCAATGCTTCCTACAGTCCTTGGGGACAAAATAAACAGACTTGGGGATTTGTAGATGCGGCCAATGGAGATAGAGCTATAGAAAAACAACTCCAAAACTATGACTTGATGTCTGAAATTTTGTAAGAACTTATATGTTACAGAGAGAAGCACAAAAGGATTCTGAGCATAATTTTGAACTAATGCAATGCCTATTATCTAAGTGATTTCAATGTGAACTATTTTGAGAAGCTAAGTTATTAGGTGCTTGCACCTGTTAGCATAAATCACTTTATAATCTTTTTTTAAAATAGAATTACAACTGTCAAAAATGTTTAGACAAAAAAAATACTCTTGCTTCTTCTATTGTTCCTTGCTAAAACAGCACCCTGGTGACTAGGAGAAAGCAACTACAGAACCATGGAGAACAAATAGGACTTTTACAGTGACAATATAAATACTACAGTGAATGATGTCACTGGAGGAGCTCTCCAAAGCTGTCTTTCCATAAGAGAGTTTCTCTTGCTCTTTGTCACAGTTCTTGATTTTTTTTTCTTTTAGAGATTATTTTTTTAGGGATGGATGCTCTTTTGTTTCTTAGGACTATCTGATGGAAATACAAACACCTCTTGGAAGAGGGCACTCAACTTACCAATAAAAGTATCACCTTGTGGATAAGGAAGTTAAAAATGGAATGCAAGTAGGCAAAGTAGGCAATCGTATTACAATATGAAAACATATAAAGTAACATGATACGCATGTTAAATTTACACGTTACATGTTAAAATTATCCAATAATAAAAAATGAAATTAGACAGCAAATATATTAGGCAGGATGGAATATTCTATGCTGTGGTAACATATCAGTCCTGAAAACACAAAGGTTTTACATAGGGTTTACTTCTTATGCACAAGATTCCGATATAGGGTGTGATTCTAAAGACATCTTTTCCATGTGTTAACCGAGGAATCCAGGTTGCAGCTATCTTATTGTTTTGCCCTCTGAAAAGGTGCCATCCATGGTGTCTGCAGAAGGACATGGCATGTGTTCCCTCTACTCACGTCCAGTTGATCAGAGCCCAGTCCCCATGTCCACCTCACTACCGCAAAGGCTAGGAAGCACCCGCCTGCATGGCCAGGCCTAGGGAATGATCGAATGAGCGCACACCACGTTGTCGACTCCAGAGCAAAGTCATCATTGGTAGCGAGAGGAACATTACAAGAGAGGTTAGCAAATTACAAATGTGAATTTAGCCCCTCTCAGGAAACATCTAGGGTGGCCAGTCTTGTATAAAACCATGAAATTTGGAAACCACCGCTCCCTGATTCTGCCTGTCTGTCCTCTTGGTGTGAACATTAGTCATCCCCACAAGCACTGACGGCCCCTTCGATTGCTCCATCTTGGTAACTCTCAAGTCTTACCCTCAGGAAAGATCTGAGGAGCTCTTTCCTGCTAAGGCACCTTCGAGTCGCTATCAGGAACATGGCCCAACATAGTCCCCTACCTTCTTTATGTCCCTGAGAAGTTCAAAGCTGAATGAGCCCTCCATACCTTCCAGTAACATGGATTCAAGAGAATGCCATTTATTTTTTTCAATCTGTGAAAGAAAGGAAAAGATTTGCAGATTCAGTATGCTTTATAAATCTTATACTCACACCAGCTTCTTTGGAACATGGAATTTCAGGAGAAAGAGATATAAAGAAAAGACCAAGTGGACTGGCTGTGAATAAATCATTTTATTTAACCATTTTGTATAGGAAAGGAATTTTACAAGTCTTATTATGATTAAATGCACTGCTGGAAAGTTAAGGGATGAGAAATTTTGTTTGAAAATCGTCTTTACAGGTATCATTTTATCATCGAGGAGAATGATTTGGCAAATACTTCTACTTAGCTAGAAATTTCTTTTCATCAGGTGAGGACAGTAAAAAAAAAAAGTCTTTATAGAAACCTATTTCAAAAGACTCCACTGTTCTGTTACAGAAAATACTATCTTACATTATCTTAAATAATAAAAACTGATTGTGACCAGCTCGATTTAGAAAGATGTTTGCATTAACTACTCCTGACATTGTCACAAACATCAAAGTGTTTAACAAATATTTCATAAATATAATAAAGATGATTACTATGAGTGACTTCCTGTATTTCTTTGCAATTTGATAAGTGTAGCAAAATAGCAGATGATTCCCTCACTCTATAGATCAACTGGCCAATGATTTTTGCAAAATGATTGAGTCAACTTCAGCTTCAGAGTAAAAATCATGTTGAAGATATTGTCCGTAGAGCAACAATGATTGTTTCTGAAGTCACTGTTTTCTGAGTATGAGGTGTAAATAAATACAGGATCTATTGAAGTTACAGAAATGACCTCAAAATAAAAAGGCAAAATTAGTCTACATTAAGAATGGAAACCAAATCAAACAGCAAAGCCCACCCCCACCACGCCAGCAACATTCAACTTTGGGTTCCTTATACATATGCATTGACTGCCACGTATTTGATAGAAATAGTCTTTTATACCATGGCAATTAGATGAGAATTTCTGGTCACCTGAGTATTTCTTTCAGGACATGTGATTTTGATGACTCGGATCCCCTTTCTCTTTCTTTTGGTCTTTGTGGCTACGATGCTATAATCTGCAGACCTAGGGGGATGGCGAGGCTGAACTGAGCCGCTGCGTGCTGACCCTTGCGCGGTCCGGTGCAGAGGCCCCGGGTCGGCCCGCCACCGGGAGGGTTAGCGCACGGCGACGGCTGATCGGCCAGCCCCGTCTCCGCGCTCCTGCACGACGAGACACGTCCTCCTACCAAGGCATCTGGAATGTGAGATTGTGGAGTGAACGCGAAGTGAGGGTGCTTTTCTGAAGGAAGGAGAATGTTAGAGCGAGAAAAAAGGCTCGATGATAAGCGCTATGATTGGGCCCATGATAACCACAGCTGAAGCTGAAGCAAAATAGAGTTCGTTTGGGTTTTGTTTTTTTTTTAAACATAGTGAAAATGGCAGATGCAGCTTTGCCTACACTCAGCAGTGACATTGTCCAGTCTAAATCCAGCCTCCTTATATTCTTAGCAATTGAAAGGTGTAGAGTAATATATATATATATATATATATTTTTTTTTTTTAAAAAAGAGTACCTGAGAATATTAATGCCTCCATGACAAAGCTTATGGAAGAAGAATAAAAGCTATTGGGGCAATTATATTTCCCCAAATAGCATAAATTTGAAGTTAGGATACATGAGGTTGATACTTCTGTTCAGAGGTCCATGCTTAACAGGCGATTAGAATCGCTGTTACCTTGGGTCAGCCTCTCTGCGGGGGTCTTTCTCGGTCCATGAACACCACAATTTCATAAATGGAAAAGGGTCTTAACTCTAAATCAAACCAGAAAACACACAAAGGTAGCATTTCTTTCTTTTTTAACAATTCTTTCTAATACTAATTTTCTGGCATTCACTGCTATATGTGGGGAATGAGGGTAAGAAAGGGGCTTAAATTAGAGAGTCAGTTAAGGGAGAGAGCAAGGTCAGTAAAACAAAAATTTTCCCTTAAATTTTTTCTAAGTATATGATTTTTTGTATGGTTTTAGGAATGCAAAGGACCAATCCCATAAAAAGCCCACATAAAGATTTTAAGCCTAAATACGCTTTCTGGGTCTGGCCAGATTCTAATCGATGTTGGGAATAAGTTCATAATGTAAGGGAGTAATTTCCTCCTAGAGGTTAGGGTAATTTTTGATGCAAAGGAGTTTTTAAGGTAGAGTTTGATATGTCTTCGGTATCATTTTTTTTTCTTAAAAACTTGGGAAATGGAAATTTATGGAATTGGTAACAGAGGAGCAGCTAGTGTAGGAATTAAGTTTGGCAGTGTCTCAGTTATTTTCTGAGCGTTATTTGCAAATGGAATTCATACTTGGGAAGATAGCCCTTACCCGCTCGGGTCAGTCCTTTGGACCCGCCCAGCCTCCCGTGGCGAGAACCACGTCCCGCGACGGGTGCGCTCCTCCCTCTCACAGGCATTGACGGAGCATTGGCACGCTGATCCACACGGAGCGCCAGAGCCAGTCTTCACAGCAGGGAATCAAAACCCTCCAATGTGATAACAGAAAATACATATGAACCAAAGTAAACACACTGAATTTTACCAAAACTCTTGGCTTTTCAACAATGCTCCCTCCCTTGCTGGGACCTAAAAGAGTTTAACATTTTTAATGTTAATAAGTGTTGATGGGGTCAGTTGAATGAGGGCTTTCGAAGGCTATGTTTTTCTCTATATATCGAGGTTATTCAGAATTCAAATTAAAAATACCCACACTGATATGGCAATGAGCCTCGAAATTATCCTTGAATCTTCATAAATTATTCATGCCACTAGCAGGGTTTAGAAAGTCAGCCAATAATTCTACTTCTGAATATCGAGATAAGACAGTTCGCCCGCATAAAAATAAGCGATTTCTTAGGTGTTTAATAAAATTACTTATTTATTCACTTTTATAGGAGACTAGGAGTGTCTTATATCTAAGAACATAAAGGAGATGGCAAATGGGGAAAAACGAGGCTACGCAGACAAGGGTAGAGCATCATTACTTTGAATTCATATATTTGAAAAAACTATCGTGTGGAGAAAGGATTGGATTAATGTTGAATGTTCACAAAGGTGAGAATGAATTCATCAGTTACCTAAAGGCACATTGAGCCTAAATCTAAGAAAAAATTGTCCATTGAAACTGTCCAGAAATGGTGAGTTGATTCAGGAGGCTATGATTTCTCTTGAACTGGCAGTGCTTGAGAACAGGAAGGAATTCTTTCATTTACTTGACAAATATTTGTTGCCTGCCCCCCTGCTACACCTCAGACACTCTGCGGGCACTGGGAGTGAAATGGATACAGTTGGAGGTGATATCTGCCCTCGTGCCGCTTCCGGTTTGTGGAGGAGACAAAGGGCCAACAGGTGCGCTAACTGCCCTAGGGATGAACACGTCGCAGGAGTGGAAGAGGTGGGGTGAGGGAAGTATCTGTCTCAGTTTGGAATGTCAGGGAAGGAAGCGACAGTCGAGGGGAGATCTGAGGGCCAAGACAGAGTGAACGAGGGACAGAGGAAACCGCAGAGGCAAAGTGATAGGTGGGGAGGAGCACGGTCCATTGGAGAAGCAGAAAGAAGGGGAGCCCAGTGGGAAGCAGGAAAGGCTTGCGGTAGCGAGACGTCGCGTGGCCTCACAGGCTGCGTTCCGAAGTATTTGGCATTTGTTTCTGCTTTTTCTTCTGAGAATATGGGGACGCTTGTGGAAAGGTTTCTCTGTTTTTTAAAGGAAGTGTTATGATCATATTGGGGTTTTAAAAAGATCCCTGTGCTGATGCTCAAACAGAGAATGTACTGGAAGGAGGTTAAGAGTAGACATGTGGGTACGGGGCGTGGCCACCTCATTCTGAATAACGACCCAGGAGGGAGCTGTGGGCTGCTTGGACTAGGCTGGGGACAATGGCGGTCAAGAGAAGAGGGTGGGGTTGAAAACGACTTAAGAAGGAAATCAGTAGGCTCTGGGGTTGGCGGGCGCAGCTGAGGGTGACTCAGGGAGAGGGACGCAGGCTGGAAGGTGATGGTGGAGATGGGGAGGGTGTGAGTTTGGATGCAGACACCTTGGCTCTGAGGTGCCTTTTAGGGGTCAAAAGGAGGGACCCAGAGCAGTAATAGAGGCTAATGATAACCCTTGAGAACGAATCATACAGACTGTCCTCAGAGCGGAGGAATCCCACGTACAGACAGCCTGTGGCCGTCTGCGGAGTGAAGAGAGAAGAGCCAAGTCTGAGAAGCCTCGCTGTTCTGGAGTGAAAGAGAGCACACTGGCACAGAGGTGTGAAGAGAAGTGGGCAGAGGCTTGGGGAAAGCCTACGGTCTCCCAGACGCCAAGAGAAAGAGTGGCAAGAAGTCAACGATGCCATGGGCCTCTGAGGAGTCAAGACTCAATAACGTTCACTGGATTCAGTGACACGAAGTCCAGGCATGACCCTGGGGAGAGCCAGAAGGGATTCATGTATGAGGTAAATTATTGGATGAGACCAATTCAAACGTCCCTTTTGACTGTAAGATTCTTCAAGCTTTTGTCATGGAAAGAAACACACAGTGCAGTATATAAATGATATATTCAATATCACAGAATTGTACACTTGAAATCTATGTATCTCATTAACCAACGTCACCCTAAATAAATTGAATAAAAACAAGAGAAAACAAATTTCGCTAAAAATTATTTTATAATAAGATCATTACTCCTCCTGCTCCTTCAAAAATGTTTGTTAAATTTCGGACACTCTTCGCTGGAAAACCAAAGTGCAAGTTTGTGTAAGAATGTTCATAACTTTTCAAAGGCAGTGGTCAAAGTGAAAATATTTATGTCTTTTCTTTTTGTTTTACCAAAAATCTGTTCAGCTGGGCTGCTCCCTGAACTTCCTCACCACAACAATTCACACAGTGTTCAAATTGTCACCTGAAGACCGATTTCAAACCTCTTCATTCTTTCCTTAATCTGGGAAACTGATGGACATATCAGATTCCAATAACTGTACTAAATTCCAGGTCTTCAGAAGTGTGAGATATCTTCCTGGTGATAAATCGATCTAAAGCTGGGAAAATCCTACCAGGACGTTTTCCCAGTGTTCGTTGCTGAAAGACAGCTGTGGCCTATTCTTGGCTCTGTAACCCGGCCTCTCAGTGTGGCTCCCGCAGATTTCTGCGTTGTGACTTCCCTGCCTATAAAGTGAATTACTCACACTGACCTCTACAGGGAGTTCTGGGATATAGGTACGTCAGTGAGGCTCAGATACAAATTGTTATAACAATGCAAAGTCTTTCTTAGAATGTAATTATCTAGGATCCCCTTTTCTAGACGGCATTCCTCACAGCGGGTCAGATGCTTGGATTTTACTTGCTCTCTCTGAAGTTGGTCCAAACTACTCCCAGAACTTCTGAATGTCCAAGTCAGCCAGGTACCTGTGCCAGTCAGTTACCACGTGTCTTCCCACAGAGCAATACTCCAGTATCACAGCCTGCCCTGGGTTTACGAAGCGCAGGTGGACTGTGCCCCTCCCTCCCCCGCCTCCCTCTGTCTGTCCGGCTGAGAGGACACAGAGGATCGACCACGCCCGGCATGTCCTGGTGTCTCCTGGCTGCCCTGGGAGTCCACCCATCCGTGGTTCCTCCACCAGGGCAGTTTTCCTCCCGCAACTTCCAGAGGAGCCTCTGGACCACTGCGTGTGGCCATGGTGGGTGGCCGCTTCGAGCGACTTACTAACTGAGCAGCTGACCCTCAGAGTCAGCTTCCATTGGCAGTGAGGTTCAGTGACCCTGACTCCCGGGGTCCTCCTGAAGGCCGTACACGCGGGACGGGTTGGAACACGTGACGTTGCTCTAGGCTCAGTTCCTCTTCCTTCTGGCCTGTGCGGGTCCCCAGCAGCCCCTTGCTCCTCCCTTGCTAATTCTGAGCTAAGTCCTTACCCGGCTGGGAAATTCAGAACCAGCCTGAACCAGCCTCAGTCACACCTGCAGTTATTACAAAAAAAGTCCTTCTGAAGCTCTTGGAATGGCCTTGATGACTATTGTACATTTTTTTTTAAATAGCCCTTCCAAGATACTTGTTTAAAATCGTCTTGGATTTAGAAAGAAAAGGGTCAGCATTTGCCACGCACTCACTCCTCTTGGTTGTTCTTTCCGTTGTTTTTATCTGTGCCCTGAAATTAATGTACTCAGGGCAAGCTCTCTCGGTTATTCATATTCTCTCCAAAGGCAGAGCCTTTACAGCTTCTGGGCAGTGCCCCAACTCCATGCAGTGGGGCCTGCCGTGTGTCCCTTCAAGAGCACCTCCTGAAACCTCCCAAGAGCAGAGAGGACAGGCTTCTCTCGGGCTCCCTCTGACTCCTGGCTCCCGGTCCAGAGCTTCCCGCCTGCTGACCGGGGCTGCACGGTGGGTTGGATGCAGAGACCAAAGGGAGATGTGCTCACTGAGAAGGGTGCCCGGATTTGGAAGTAGTTCAAAATACTCTACCTGTTCCACTAGCTTCTTGTCAAACCTTGTACCCTCTTCCCATTTTTCATACCCAGTGTTTAAGAACGTGATATTCTCTGAATCAAATCTAGTTCTCTATTCACCCCGGAGTTCTCCAGAGAAACCTGACGCTGGGGAGCAAGTCCAGGTCCCTGTCCAGGGAGACCCTGAGGCCCAGGGCGTTAGCTCCCTCCCTGCGCTGGGCGTGCCTCTCCCAGCTGCACCCCTGCAGCGTCTGGTGGGGGAAGGGCCTGTGGCTCAGGCATGACCAGTGCGGGGCGTGAGTGGCCTGTCAGCCTGCAGGCGGTGGGGACAGCGGTCCAGCTGCTGGAGTCTCAGACTCCGCTGGAGAGGCAGTCGTTGCACTGAGCTGGCTTTCTCAAGACCCCACGGTTCTGGTCTTGGTTTCAGAAAACTGGCAGTCTTCCTTCTGGCTTGGCTAAAAAGTTCCTTTAAGTTTTAATTGGTCCTAGTTTGGCGCCCCAAGTTTTCTCGGGTAGAATTTGGTTTCCCTCTCCTGAGGGAAGCAAGGGGAGCTGAGACGGTTGTCATTGCCTTTGTCTTTCTTCCTTCAGCGGCCTGTCCCGCATCTGCCTGAGCATTACTTGATTTTTTGCCGAGCTACTGTCTTCATCTTAAGATGACTAAGTCACCTTGAGGTTTGAAATCAGTCCAGAGTGCAGATTTTTGCTGCACACAATTTTTTTTTTGAAGGACAATGCAGATGGGTTTACCCACAGTGAAATACCTGCCCTTTCTCAAGGACTGAGTGTTTTTGAGTGTTTTCTTCTTTATTCACCCTCCCTAGGTTTTTTCTTTTCGTTCAAATCTATATATTTGGGATCAGAAGTCAAGCACTGCTGTTAGCACTTAGAAGAATGGGTCCCTCATTCAGCTTCCTAGTTAAAATTCACCCAGGGCTGGGGTGGAGTTTTGAGGGGTGGAGGTTTGGCCGCCGGCTACAGGAGCACTCTGCTTAGCTCCTTGGCAAAGTCCAAGGAGCTCCCTGCCAGGGAAGGTGAACAGAGCTTCTAAAAGGGCTGGGAGAATTCTCATTAGTGCACACAATGGAGACGTCAGCTTGCAGCTTTCCTAGCATGTACCTAACGAGACGCCAGGTGCGTTGCCACAGCGTTTTTCTTCCTTTCTTACGTGTGGACGGGGGCGCTACCGGTCAGGGCAGGGAGTTGAGGGTTAGAGGAACTTCCTCATTGATCGGTTAACCTTGGGCCAAGTAGTGACCTTTATACCAAAGTCACGAGAAGGTCATGTGATTACCATGACCTCACTGATTCTACATTTGGGGACCCGGTATAGGACGGCTGCGGCAGCCAAACAAGCCCTGGGATGTGGAACCACTCTTGGGAGATACAAATTCAAGGCAGAGACCCAATGTCCTCCCCAGCCCCCAGCTCCGGGGGCAGGGAGATAGTCGAAACTGGCAGGTGAGAGTGAAAGTTCTATTCAACATAAAAATTCTTTGTCAGGGTGGGAGTTGCGGCCAGATCAATGCCTTGACCTATGGTTTGTTAATCCACGTGCTTTCCCTCCCTGTCCACTGCCTCCTCAGAGCTGCCCACGGTGCCCCGAGGACAAGTGATGCCAAGCATAAAAAATAAGCTCTGTTTGCAATAAAAGAATAAGAAGCAAGAATCAGTCTATGCTGAGTGAGGTTTCACTTCTTCAGAACAAGCTTTTCACTTCCTCTTGAGCACCATCCCCAGCTGCCGGGGGAGGGGTCTCCTTACCTGCTTCCTTCAGTGCTGGGTATGGACCTCCACCCCCCCCCCGCCCCCCGCCCCCCCGCACGTCTCCTGGGGTGGCCCGGCAGGAGGACAGGCACCTGTGCCCTAGAGAGTGTCAGGCCGCCTGCTCTAAGTCACCTCCGTGTCCGTGGGCACGGGTCGCCTCAGTGCCCAATGGGCCGCTCCGTCCCGCAGCGTCTGACTGCCGGGGCGACCAGCTTCCTCTTAGTGGACGATTATAATTTTATTGATGTTGTCACTATAGACAAGCAAAAGTAGTTGCCTTAGACGAGGCCCCAACGCACACTTCCGAGAGGAATTCCAAGTAATTAATTCAACGATAGATTCTTAAACGTCCCTGTTTTTCAAAATTATTTCAATATAGCCAGTAATGAAAGACGGCCAAGCAATCAACAAATCACAATGCTTGTTACTCTTATTTGCTATTACAATAAGAAATAGTTGACCTATTAATTTATATGCTCTCCCTCCCCACCTAGCACCTGTTTTGATATTTTAAAAATCCAGATTATCTCATATTTAAGTAGTTGCCAAAAAATACCAGTTTTCTCCCATCCTCCTTTTAAATAATGAAATGTTGATGTATTGATATTGATTTAACTGTAAACAGAGACTTGGACTTTTTCAGACCCAAGGCATATTAGGTTAAAATAAAGATTTTTAGAGAAACAAATCTATTTAGTTCAGTGGGTGAGGGCTATAAAGGAACCGATGTGGCGATCACGTGACCCCATGCTAGCAGAGTGTGAGAAGCAGTTCGAAAGCAGCTCAGCGTGTGCGCAATGGTTTAAACAAGCCGACAGCCCGGGAGTGGAGAGCGTGCCCTTGTAAGCGGAGCGCACCCACCTCTGCGGATGGGGCTGTACGAGAACACGTGCAGGGCATACTGGCCTCTCGGCCTTTCAGGGCGCAGCCAGAGCCCACCTGCCCAGGGCCAAACCTGGAAGAAAAGGTAACGCAGCTGCAGAGTGAGGTCTGAGGTGGGGAAGAGCAGGTCAAGGTTCCGCGTGCGCAAGGCGCCCGCAGAGCCAGACCCCACTGGGGCCTGGGGAGGGCTGGTGTCCCGGAGCCCGGCCCTCCCTGTGGGCGGGGCGCACGTGTGCACGCTGTTCAGTGCGCGCGGAGAGCGAGCTGCGGGGAACAGATGCTCGCCAGCAGACGTTGCTTTAGCACCTGCTGTGTAGGATATCACAAATCGAAGTCTGGTCACTGACCTCTGGGCTGTGATCAATGACTCCCCAAAATTCATAACGGCCAGTGCAAGTGCTTCCTTCCCTGGAGGTACAGAGAGAAGGCGGTATCAAAGCAGAAAGTTTCTCTGGAGTATAGTGAAAAAGAGAAACTCGCTGTTCTGACCAACAGACTCCAGTGCCCAAGTCTTAGTCAAATACCTCCATGCACAATTGCGGGGCGAAGGGCTCCTGGCTGAAGAACATAGAGGTCGTTTTTTTGGAAGACTCTCCTCACCTCACCAACTCCTGATGACCTGTCTCTTTGACAATTCCAACTTGACAGCTCGCTCATCAGATGACGATTGAGTCCCTGCCATGTGCCACACACCTCGTTAGTCTTTCGTGGCTCTCAGCATATGTTACACAGCCGTGTGTCACTTTTCTGACCATGTGCCCTCCAGGGTCACCAAGCTGCAAAGCTTGAGGTGACACTGTTCAAACTGCATTCTCTATCACTGACTTCTCTGAGCTGTGCTCTGCAGAGACATTATTGTTTTAACTGAGACAACTGGAAATTCTATGGCAGCGGCACCAAGGGGTGTTGCTTCTTGAAATTATCTCTAGGGTTTAATAAGAGATGCTGCACATAGTAGTTCCTTTGTTAATGGAAGCATATTATTATGAGAATGATGATTATGGTGACTTTATCTCCTCTGAGGAAAGAATTCAGTATACGTATAGGTTGTTCAACTGCTTGGTCCCTGAACATGTAAGTGTTCTTTCCTGGCTACCTTTTTCTTACTCTTCATCCTGAGAATGTGAACAGTTATATTTGGGAAGTATATCATTGTTATACTTACTTTTATCAAGGAAAAGAGCCGAGTTTAAATCAAATGCAGGTAAAAAATGACTTGGCTCTAGATTCCCATGGTTTATTTCAACCAGAGACAAGAAACATCTCTGCTTTTGCCCAACTATTCAAATTGTTCTCGTGGTAAATACACAGAAGTCTGAGCTTCTCTGTCATCACGCACAAACTGCAGACCTTTAGCTGTGCTGCCTAACCATCGAGGTGGCTGAAACTCACTGGGAGCCTGCCAGCAAGCCTGGGCCCCTCCTGCACTGAGAACACTGGGAAATGAGTTAGCCCTTTTCTTCTTAGTCCCAGTTTCCATGTTGATTTTATATTCCATGATGATATTTAATTTTCTCATATATACGATACAATTTCACAGCTCATATGTAGAAACTACATATAGTCTTCACCCATTCAACTTTACTTTTTATTTCATTTCCAGGGATAGTTTTGAACTAGTATAATGAAAAACTACAAATATAAACAAATGTGAGCAAAACTATCAACCAGAGACACAACTTGCCAGTATACACTACTCAACACAATGTTAGACCATGGAGACTGGAATGTGGAGGATTTAAAACCACGGTTCCTGTGCTCGAATGACACGGAAGTGGAAGACCAGTGGAACTAATCATGAATGGTTGAAAACAGTTCCTGACATAAAGGCTTCATTTTGCATTTTGGATGGTTTTAAACATGCCCGAGATCTCCGTAGAATGGGTTGGTGCTCGAGGGGAGACTTTAAACACGGGTGGGAGTCGTCCCCTGCAGGCCGAGCCAGGTCCCACCCTCAGCCCCCGCTGCCTTTGAGGTAACTGTGACTCCGTCGGCGCCCTCCTCTCCCTGACCCAGAGCCCACACACGTGCCTTCCCCTCTGCTCGAAATGTTCGCCTTAGGCCTCAAAAGAAACATCACTTTTTCCACCTCAGCCTCCTGCCACGCCAGAGCCGGTTCATTCCTCACCACAAACCATATTCTTCCTTTGTTGCACTTACCAAATTCATCATCAAATACTGCCTTGTGTAAGTATAGTTCAATGTTTGTCTCCTTGGCGGGGACCGGGTATACTTTGTTCTCTAACACCGCATCTAAGCACCTGATGCCTAACATGTATGAATAAATGGTGCCAAGCACAGAGGATGCTGGGGGAATAAAGATGAATAAAGCTTGGTGTCGATCTGAAGAGCATGCAATGTAACAAAGAAGAGCCGGTGCTCAGAAAGCAGTGAAGATTTTTAGGGTCAGTTCTCCCAGAAAAGTTTTATAGTGAAGAATATTCAGCATGGAGAGGATTTATGGCCTTCCTGGCTTGCGAAGCTCACTTTGTTCCACAACATGTATTTCAAGTTACCTAATATAAGCCTGGATGGGAACACAGGAAGATCTACATGCAGATTTTAAAGAATTATGAGACACATGGATCGGGTAGAGTAAATGCATTTGCAGCACTATGCCCTTAAAATAAATTACAGCCTGAGACGGCACTCTGGGGAGAGTGAAGAGATTCAAAATGCTCTTTGTTCTTTGATATTTTTTCCTCATTGATATGTAATTATGCTTCTCTTTTGTCTTTGAAATTATTGTTTTATGCTTCACATTTCAGCTTGTTTATTATATGACAGGATTAATAACTGTCACACAAAAATAACCAGTAATTATATGCATTTACTATTTTATGTAGCCAAAGAGATGGTGATTAGCAGGTTTTAGGACACTGGAGGTTTTACTTTTAGACATACCGTATTCTGCCATGTATAGTGTGCACTTTTTTCCCCCAAATTCTTGAGGGAAAAATAAGGATGCTCTTCGTACATGGGTAGTACCTGAAATTCCTTGTATCTGTCTGTTCTTGGGTTTTGTAATTGTTGCATAAAATTTCTTGTACCAAAATATGTTCAAAAATAAATACTAAAATTCCTTTATAATACAAAAAACAAGTATCTACATATAAATAAATAACTGACAAATTGAAAAGAAAGGGTTTTTTTTCCCTGAAAGTTTGAGCCCAAAACATGGGCATTCATTGTGTATGGAAGCGCATTATACGCAGCAAAATACAGTATCTTTCCCAATACTGGCCGCTATTCATAAACCATCGCACTACTCAGCCATAGTGGCTATAATGGTGTTGGGTGAAAGGATGATAAACCGGAAGGGCACAGGTGTGTGTATAAATATATACACCAAATGCAAAGATTGTCTTTCATGAAGGCTTACGAGGACTACTACTAATTCAAACAAGACGAAACATTTTCATACCAAGTCAATTAAGGAAATTAATGTTTTCTTTTGTTTAAAAGAAAAATAGTTCTGGACGAAGCCACACAGTGTGAGTGTGGCTGCTCAAGGGCATCACTAAACGACCGGGCTGGCCCTCTCTCCACGCTCTGCCAGTCTGTGGCCTTCACCCTCCTGATCTCAGGCAGCCGCTGCCCTTCTTAGCCGCGCACGCACGTCCCGGGCGGGCGGAAGTGGGGAGGAAGGCGTTTTCCCTAGGAAGCTCCTGTTAGGGAGGGAAGCTTTCTCCAGTGACTGTTTTCTATGTGCTATTGGTCAGGGTTGTTTGACAAGGCCTCCTTCAGCTGCAAGATAGGCTTGGAATTTGAGGATTTTACTCACTAGTCTCTTGGAGAGGAAGACAAAAGAGAAGGGAAGGGAAGATTCCATTCATTTTGATGGCTGAGTAGTATTCCATTGGCTATAAGCACCCCCACTTCTTTATCCACTCATCTGTTTTGGGGCATGTGAGTTGCTTCCACATCTTGGCTGTCCGGAATCATGCTACAATGAACGGAGGGCTGCAGATATTTTTTCCAATTAGTGTTTTGGGTTTCTTCAGATGCATTCCCAGAAGTGGTATCCTTGGGTCATAAGGCATTTCCACTTTTAAGTGAAATAAGTCAGACAAAGACAACTATCATATGATTTCACTTCTATGTAGAAACTCATAGAGGCTAATATTGAATGGGAACTGTAACTTAAAAATAAAACCATTTAAAAAGGAAAAAGAGAAGGGGCAGTTGGAATGGATGTTGATTGAGCCAATTTAACAGGATCCACCACAGCTCTGCGTAAGAAGTTCCACCTTCCCTCAGAGAGATCCTTATAACCCAGATGCTTAGGAAAAGTAGACAGCAGATAGGTGCTCTGGTCGCTCTAGCTGTGTCACAAGCTCCCCCCACCTTCATGTCAGCAGATGGACATTTTTCTATGCCCACAAAGAATGGCCAGTAATCCAGCCAGGGGGCCGTGGAGATAGCTCGTGTCTGCTCCCCAGTGCCTGGGGCCTTAGCCGATATGATGAGGCAGAAGCCTGGGGCCGACCCTCCTCCCGGGGAGCGGGGACCGGCATCACCTGGAAGCTGCTCCACTCCCAGGCCGGCCTCCGGGCTGAGATGAGAAGGCCAGCTTCCCTGGGGGTCGACCAGAACACCCACGCAAGGCCTTCTCTCGCAGCTTAGCTGCCACTCGGGGGCTAAATTGCGAGCAAGGACACCTCAAGAGCAAGGGCGCCAGGAGCCCCAGGCAGAAGCTTCGTGGCCTTTTACAATCTGGCCTTGGCAGTCACAGAGTGAGGTGTAGAAACAGTCAGAAGCTACCTGCCCCCCATCCCGCCCCCAGATTCATGGGCAAGAGACAAAGACCCCTTCGTGTCAGTGGCAGAAGTCTAAAGAATCTGCAGCCAGTAGGCAGCCTGCCTCAGTGACAATGGAGCCTGCTTCTCAAAGAACATCCTTTCTTCAACTTCCTTGTCCATCTTCCCCATTCCTATTGTGCACCATCAAAAGGCAGTGCCGACTCCATGAGGAGGAGGCCCCTGTCTAGTATTTCTGGGGGCTAGGTGAGCCGCGGAACCCATGAGGCAGGAGAGCACGCGGGCGACATGTTATACCTGCGCGGTAGCCGCACCGTGTGGCCTGGCCAGGACATGGTGCAGACCTGGGATTGGGCGGCCCACGTCCACACCGCCTGGCTCTCCCGTGCACATGCAGGCTTCCCTGGGTGGGGGTTCTAATGCGCTCGGAAAAGGGCTTTTCTACGTTCCTTGCAGTTGAGAATACAGGGCCCGTGTTTGTACCAGGGCAGCCAGAGAAGGGGCCAGAGCAGGAAAGACAGTGAGGTGGCACCAAAGACTCGCCGGCACGTGGAGTGAGCAGCAGCGTGTCGCTACGTTCCCTACCGCACAGGAAACTTATCACAGCCGTTGTGAGTAAAGTAGGTCCCTGAAGAAGGATGCCAGGCTCCAGACACCGTTTCTGGTTCCCAGGTCCGTACAGTGGTGGCCGCTCCTTGCCGGTAGGTGCAGTGGGACAATCGAATCCTGGCGCCGACACTTCCCGGCCCAGGGCACGTTTCTGCATCCCCCGCGTCTCAGGAAGCGGAGTTAGAAGGGCCAACTTAAGCGGCCCCAGTAAGGAGTCTGTCCAAATTCTTCCTTTCCCTTCCAACTGCCCCCTCGCCACCTCTGTCCCTGCCCACGGACGGTATGCAGGTCCCTGAAGGACACCAGCGCCTCCCAGGAACCACCTCTGAGGCTGTCCAAGACTCGAGGACCACCCCTGCCGGGCGCGTGGGAGGACGGCGCTGGGCCCCCCCAACCTCCCCGGGGCTCTCAGCATCCAACAACGTGCTCCCCGATGCCCACGGGAAAGCGACTCTGCCCGCGTGCCACTCTGGGGCCAGGAAAGGCAATGGTGAGCAAAATCAGAGGGGCCTCCGCTCCGGGCTGTTACACCGCACTGGAGCGAAAGAGGCAGCAAACCAACAAACGAGTAAGAATAAAAATAACTTCACATATCAACACGGACCCAAGGAAGCACAAAACGGGGCAGGAACGGGTCTCGTAAGGAGAGCACTTGGGCATTAGGGGAAATTCTAGCAAGGACGCGGCACGGAGTAGAAATCGAACTTCTGCGGCCCAGGAGCCCTTCTGAGCACAGACTGTGCGTCCATGCTCCCTGAAGCAGATTCTCTCCTCGGTCCCTCTCTGCAGAGGGCGCCCTTGAAATCTGGAGGGGTTACGGGGCGGAGCCTGGATCCAGACCCAGCCACCTGTTTCCTACAGCCTGTGTCCTCAGACCTGTTGTCAGAACTGCCTCTCAAGAAGCATTTGATATTGCATTGATATTTACCTTTTACTGGTATGTTTTCCCCAACTAGACCATGAATAAATGGATGGTTTGAACTCGGCCGCAAGAGTAACGCCTAGTTTTTAGTCCATTCTTAATGTTTGTCAGATGAGTGCAGGCGCACACCGAGCCATTCGAGATGGAATGAAGGGTCTCGTTCGCTGCTTAGCATCAAATGAGTGATTAAAACGTTAGCTCTCCCTCCCTTTCCACCTCCTAACCCCCCGAGTTAGACTCATAGAGCCTGCTGCTGCACTTCAAGTAGCAAGGAGATTTATAGGGGAAGGAGGGTTCACCTTCATAATATAATGTATCAAAAAGGAAATTAAGGAAACCAAGACTCTTAATTTGTTAGCAAAAGATGAAAAAAGAGTAACTTCGGTGAGCTCTGCAGAAAAACACATGGAAGCAAAGAAACTGTAAGGCAATAAATTTCCTCCCTCCAACACAAAAATGATGGTCCCTGAGCTTTAAAGAAAAGCAGTTTGGAAACCTTCCATACATACACATTTTGGGGAAAATGTAGGGAGAAATATAAAGTTAGTTAAATGTCTTTAATAAGCACTTCAAAGTCCTGGACCACTGTATCACTTTCACAGCTTTCTGACTGTTATCGCTCCCAAAGCGTTGCCAAAACCACTCCTTCAAAGGTTGCAATAAATTTGAAAGGCAAATCAGATTTGGAAATTTTGCATGCAAGAGAACTCTGTCTTGTGCTTTAGAAACATTTTTCAATGTCAGCACATAGTTGCCTCCCGCCGAAGATGAGCTTTTAGGAGGAGTGACCTTTGCGGATGGCTTCTCTTTGTTAGACGTTTGCCCTACAGGGTTTTGGAAGCCCGGTCCCAGGAAGGTTTGAGGATTCCAGGTGGTTCTGAAATGCTCCGTTAAGCTGGGTGACGTCTGTAGGCTTGAATGTAACATTTGAAGAAAATAACTCTTCCGTGAAGAACGTGAACGTGTAAACAAGAACGGATCGCCCACCGTGTTCGCAGAAGTAACACCAGAGTCCCTGTGGCCTCTGCAGAGTTGGACAGGAAGGGGACCGCTGTATGCTGAATGTTGGTGTCCCTCCCAAATTCCTGGGGTGAAATCCTAACCCCCAAGGTGTTGATAGTATTAGGAGGTGGGCCTATGGGGGTGATGAGGTCAGGAGGGTGGAGCCCTTGCGAACGAGATTAGTGCCCTTATGCAAGAGGCCCCAGAGAGCTCCCATTGACGCTTCTGCTTCATGAAGTAGCAACAAGAAGACAGCCAGCTGCCTGCGAACCAGGAAGCTGGTCCTCACCAGGCACAGAATCTGGGGGTGCCTTGATCTCGGACTTCCAGACTCCACACCTATGAGAAATAGAAGTCTGTTGTTAATAAACCACCCACTGTGTGGTACTGTGTGGAGCAACAGGAAGAGACTAAGAGAGATGGTGATCATTCTCTACGTTTTTCAACCCAGCGCCTTGTTGGCTTGTTTCTAGTTAAAAGTGGACACTGTCATAAGCAGAGGTCATCAGCCTGGGCAGCTTGTGTCTCTCACGCTTGATTTGGCTCCAGAAGACGCATGGAGAGTTCTAATCGATGTCCCGGCAGTGTCATGGGGAAACCTTGTGGCTAAATGAATTCCCTGAAGACGGGTGTGGGGACAAGGAAAAGGAGTGTTTTACGCAGTTAGCTACCCTGCATCGACACAAAGGGTCTGGGGGCCTCATGTGCATTGTCTTTGCTACCAACCCATTGTGTGACTTCAAAGTTAGAGAACTGTGCCTACTAGATATTAAAGTGACACAAAGAGAGCAAAAGAGACAGCAAGGGATGAACAGTTGCTGGGTCACAACACCCCCGGCTGCTGGGATGACAGCCCGGGATAGCAGGGGTACCGAGTCGAGGTTCACAGGGGACAAAAAAAAAGGGCTACTAATTAAAGAGGGTTACAGTTACAAACGTGGTCCTGGATCACAGTTCTGGCCTCACCCAGAGCAGATAGGTAAGAAATTTTAAAGACTGATCACCTGACCGGCCTGATGTGCTTGAAAGGAAAAAAGAAATAGGGTTTCTGGTATTGTTATCCTGTTAATTTGGAAGAAAGGGTGTCACAGAGAAGAAGCAGTTGACACAAGTATTAACTGGCCCAAAGATCTTCTTGGAGTGTGACCGTGGGAGAGAGTCAAGTCCTGAGCGGAGCCCTGAGTCAGCCTTGTTTCTTTGCGTCTGCTCCCCAGGTTAGCACGCCGGCCATCAGCGAGGGACAGCATTCTCAGCCTTCACAAGCACAGGCTGAACAGCAGGTGGCAGCAAAGGACACCATAAGAGGAAGGGACTGCCACAAGGGTATTGGGGAGAATTCTAGAAAACTTCTTGGGGCCGCTGCTGACAGGGCACTCAGCGGTGCTCCCTTGCCTACCTGCGAGGAAAGCGCAGGGGTGGAAAAAGAAATCTGCAGGGAAGGCCGGTCCTGATAACCAAGTTTAAACGTTTTCTCTCATCTCAATCACCTTTCGACGAAGTGGAAGGGTTGGAAAAGCTTGCTGAAAACACAAGTATCCCCCAGCAAAGCCCAACTAATCCTCTTACAAAATGGACACTTATGTTGAAGGGAGATGTTTGCAATAAGACACGGCATGCAATATTTATTATAAAAATTATCATCCTGACCGCGTGTGAAAATACGCCAGTTAGGAGGTGATTTGTGTCTTGGCTCAGAAGAAATCTTACTGGAAGGATCTTGAATATCCTTCAAAGGAAGGATATAAGTACAGAAAACATTAGAGCGTTATCAGGTGCAGAGGGGCTCCTTGAGGCCGCGACAACGGTATGAGAAAAAGTTAGGTGGTACGGAACCTCTGGGTCTCCTTCTGGTCACCCAAATGAGGAACGATGAAAATGTTACAAAGAAAGGAATGTGCGTTAATTTGGTGGGGGTCGGGGGAGGTAAGTGAGGAAGGAACAAATGTGACAACCTGCGGATATTTATCACACAGGGGATCTACTTTCAAGAGAAAATCAGAAGTACCCCCAACATTAGGACCAGCTTCTAGGTTCCCGAGAGAACCCCAGCTGATGACCCTAAAAGGTCAGTCCTTGCAGAAGACTACACTTTACTTATTTGCATCTCAGCTGTAATAGTATGTTTTAGTTGGTGTCCAGTTAGACTGGTGAGTGCTGACGGAGGTGAGTGTTTCCCCAGGGATGGAAAACAACAGAGAAATAAAGGGGCCGAGTATAGAACGGTTTTCGGTGATGGCATGATTCCCACTGGGTTCCAGATGCCACCTCGGCCCTAGAATAACTATGTGCTGACGTTCACAGTTCTTGAATGTAAAGTGAGAATGAAAGAAGACAATGTATCAAAATGCTTGCCTTATGCAAATTATTAATAATTTGACTTCTCTCTGCAGGAACATTCCCAAAGACGCTGAGGTATTTTGAGGGAGGACCCCAAAGCATCTCTCCCACCGGCAGCTTCCTCACTGTTCTGATCGTGGATGGAGCGACCTCCCTGGGAGGACTCACGGGGCTGGGCCAGACGGATGCGCGCGCGGCAGCGCTGAGCAGGTGACGCGGAGCTGGTCGCGGCTGTGTTCCAGCCTCAGGGTGATCGTTGCGATTCCATTTCCTGTTCCTGAGCGGGACTTTGATTTCTGTCCGAATTCTTGAAAAGGCGAGTCATCCCTTTCCGGGTGGGTCTGGGGAGGCGGGTACTAGGGGTAATGGGGGTCAAACTGGGTTGCAGAGTCAACCGTGGCCGCCAAGAGTCAAGCCTGTGGCGCGAAGGGGCCCAGAGCTCTGAAATGTACGTGCGGCTATACACGCTCCCGCGCGCTCTTTGTATCTCTTAGATTGCCAGCTAATGACCGTAAAACGAAAGCAAATTCTTTACAGATGCTGGTGATAGTGTTTAAACATTATAGATGAGACTTTAAAAAAAAATTAACCATGAAAAAATAACATTTTTAAAAACCAAGTTGCCAAGGATATTGTGAAAATCTTAAATAGCAGCAAGACTTCAAAGAAAGTCCCTTGATCAAGCTGGTACTTATTTACAAGGAAAGTTTTCACAAGACTGGGAAGCAGTTCTGATGCCGCTGTCTCGGATGATGTGTGGGGTGTGAGTGGTTCCAGTGGCCTGTCTTTGAAATGTTTGTTCTTATGGTAACCTTAAAAAAATACTTCTTACGATGAAAAAAAAAAAAAATCTGTGTTTTGTGTGGTTGATATTTTATTTTGTTACTTGAAAGATCTTAACAATACGAATGTAATATAACTACAGATCATTGAAATGCAGTATTATGTTGTGATTTCTGGTGAGAACAGATGAAGTGAAAACCTAGCATTCTGTTGCTGTTTACGATTTTGTTTTTGTTTTGAGATACTTTATCTCTAACTGCTTCCTCCTGACACATCCTTCTGCTGTGACTAATCATCACCGGCCTCCTCTGCCAAAGTTTCTTCATCACTGATTTTGAGAACTGAAACCCAGAAAAAGTTTCAAAGGTTTTATGTAGAGGGACAGCAAAGGGCAATCACAAATCTCTGCTCACCACTCAGACGATGTTAAACATTCCCTCCTTTATTTATTCCATCCTTCATATCAATTTATTTGTGGAGATCATTACAAAACTTTCAAAACTAATATCCCAGAATTGAAGATTTAAGGATTAGATTGGGTGGGTCAGGTAATAATAAGCTGTCAAATTTTATTTTAGTGTGTTAAGTTAGTGGTACATTTCATACATATATGTGACTTTTTGATACCATGCAAACATTTCTAGCTATACTGTCATTACAGGAAAGATCACATTTCAAAAATCTAGATTTGCGGTAATATTTGTCCTTTAGGAGAATGCATAGAACAAACAGTAACACATATATCTGCAACTTTTAATCCTGTGCTTTTTTCCTAGCTGTGCTTTAGATTCGGAAATTCAAAAAGTGCCTTAAAATTATCCAATGGGATTACTCCATTTGTAGAA
This sequence comes from Pteronotus mesoamericanus, assembly GCF_021234165.1. Lineage (NCBI taxonomy): Eukaryota > Metazoa > Chordata > Mammalia > Chiroptera > Mormoopidae > Pteronotus > Pteronotus mesoamericanus. The sequence goes on from NW_026555123.1 coordinate 2,166,164, forward strand.
GAGGAAACTGAGACACACCTTGATAAAAAAAAAAAAAAAATTGTCCCAAAGCGAGACAGCAACTTACTGCAGTGTTGAAACTAGAATACACTCTCTAGCCCTTCTCACAGTTACATCTTTATATTGACATTACTCTCATCCTTGCTGAAGTTCTCATTGCATATGTTTACCCTGACAAATGAAGGAAGAAAACAAAAGCCTGGCCTTTGAAAATGTTATTTTATTTCAAGATACGATGTGATAATAAATTTCAGAGCAAAATTTTCCAATAATCTGAAAAAAAATCTTTGAAATAGCATCCCCTAAGCGGCCTAGGGATAATAATGAACGCGTGGTGTTCCAAGTAGAAGCCCTAAATTTCAAAGGCTACAGAGAAGTTAAGTGTTCAGCCAATTAACTTCTGCTCTGTCAGAATCCCTGAGCGTGGACGGGGGCGGGCGCGCGCGGACGCGGGCGCGCGTGAGTTTCCGGTTAGACTACGCGAAACGCCCCAGGGGATGCCAGTCTGAGCCGCCGCCGCCGCGAGCCCTTTTCCTGGAGCCACAGGCCCCAGCCCGATGCCACGCTAGTCCGCTAAGGGACAGCACCAGACCGCGGAAACCCAGGCGCGAGGCCCGCCCCGGCCCGGCCCGGCGTCCCTTCCCCCCTGCTCGCACTAGGGGGCGCTCCGGCACCAGGTTTATCCCTTGGGCAACTCGTCCCCTACACCGAGAGTCGGCCCGGCAGGAGAGGCATTCATTGGGAAGGCGACAGAGAGGGGCAAGACAGGGAATCGCGCTTCAGGCATTCGTTTACACCACAGTACCCCACGGCTGACTTTTCTGAGCTGCCCACCCCGCGCAGCCCCCTGTCTTTTCCCCTTTGGACGGGGAGAAACTGCACTGCCTGCGGGGACAAAGTCCGGGCTCGCGCGGCGGGGCGCGAGCGTTTACAGCTTTGGATCGGGCCAGTTCACCGTTCCAATAAATCTTGGTGAGCCGGGGAGAACAATCTTCACATTAATCTTGCGTAATTAGCGTGATAACCCTCAGCAGCTCAAGAATCACTGAAGACAAAGCTTTATGCAAATGTCCCGTCCCTGGCCCACCAACCCCTCTCCCCGCGGGGTTCCCCCTCCACAGCCGCCCCCTGACGTCGCGGGCTCCGGCGCAGTCTGAGAGCCTCTCGTCAATGACACAGTGCACGGGGTACCTGAAAATTAATTATAAAGTTCTCAACTTGAAAAAAATAAAAGTAAAACTGCAGCAGCAAAGGAAGGAAGGGAGGGGCTTGTGCCGGCTGAGGCTATTAGGATTTAGCCTCCGGGGGAATTGGCACCTGCTTGTGGCAGCCAGTATTGTCTAGTTAAGGACAGACCCCAATGCGTGGGAACATTTAGGGGCTTTGAGACGGCCTTTTCTCCAACCAGCCGCTCTTGGGGTGCCCAGCCGTGGCTGGGCCCTCTCCCGGCAGGTAGGGGCAGCTGCCCGAGATCACCTCGAGGACCCCACCCTGTGTTCCAGGCGCGCACACTTCCCAGGCACTAATCTTGAACTGAGCCCTTAGCTGCGAGTTGCTGCTGAAAGGAGAGACAGCCGCAAGGAGGGGGAGAGCGCAGGGAGTCGCAGCAACGCAGGTCTCTACTCGCAGTCGTTGGGGGCGCGAGGGGGAGCGGTGCGCCCCGAGGCCGAGGTGCGCACTCAGCCGCGCGCTCCCGCGCGGTCACCGACTTTGCAGATCCCCCGCCTGGTCCTGGATTATCTGCTCCGTGTTTACTGTTTTGGGGGGGCTTTACGTGAAACGAATAAATTTTTACTTGCTCCCAGGGATCGGCTTGTTGTTTTTATGGCATGTACTTATTTAAAGCCTCTTTTGCGGTGTTGGAATGATCCAAGCTCCCAAATGCTGCGTAGCATTGTGAGCGACACAGGCGCAGGAAAATGCAGTGAAGAGACCAGCCTTATGCTACACACACACACACACACACACACACACTCTCTCTCTCTCTCTCTCTCTCTCTCTCTCTCACACACACACACACACACACACACACACACACACGCCACCCTGAATGCTTGCTTTTCTTTTTCACAAACCAGAATCTAATGTTTTTAAATGTCTTATGCAGGGGGCAGGGGAAATGCAGGCTAGAAAAATACACCTGAAATACTGCAGGCATTGAAGAGTTTCTACAGACACTGTATTCTTATTAAAAACAAATCTCAATACAAATCTATTTATCCTCCATCCATCTGCATCTGCTTAGGGGTTAGTCCACCTTTTCCGCCTCTCCCTCCCCCCGCCAAGGTAAGCATAAGGCGAGGGAGAAGAGAAGATTTGGCTTTTTAAACCCGTAATGGCTGTCCTCTCTACACTTTGTTTATGAAATGGAATAAGAATGGGAGGGAGACTTAATTTAACGGAGCAACTGCCTGTATAAATACAATATTCATTTTTTAAAAGTGAAGTGGATTTGGTTTACTCTGAAGAACAGTAATTCAAACAGCACCTATCTGCTCCAGATAGAGTAGCTATGCACATCTATATAGGCAAGTTTGAAATTTAGAACAAGGTTTTGATTTATTCCCTTTCTATCAGTGATTAATGCCCCTTAATTAGCTAATCTCAAAGCCATTATTTACAACCAGGGCAGACAAAGGGAAAACTGATGATCCAATACTTATGTCAGTTTGAAATTTTGAAACAACGACCAAAAAATGCTGTATTCAGAGTGGAGTGGTGAATCTTTCAGATGAACTTCAAAATAACAAAGAAACCCAAAGGGAAATATTTAAAACCAAAATATAATAATCAAGAGCAAATACAACTCCACCCCTCAAACAATTCCAACCACAGCCCTCCATCTTTCCCCAGAACTTGCTGCCTGAAGCAGTTTGAGAATGTAGATATTATAGATGATAAATAGATAGATAGATAGATAGATAGATAATCTCCTTTGCATCTTTCTTCCAGTTAAAAATCTATGGAAGTCCTCAGTTTTGGTAGGGAGGAAAAGGGTTTAGAGCTGAGCTTTCCCAAATCATTTACAGAAAAACAGGTTTTGGATTTGAAAAGGCAGTTTTCTCTTTGTACTTTTCCAAGGCCGAGGTTCAGGGTTTGGGGGACAGGTTTGCTTCTCAAAATCGTTGTTTCCTTGCATCGGGCGGCCATGGGACGCTCCTTGGCTCTCGGGCAAGGCTTAGATGCCTGAGGATTTCTCTGTTAACTCTGCTCCCCCAGAGCGACGCCCTCCCAGTAGCTCAGTGATCCTCAAACTCATCTCCGGACAGAGCTGCAATTCCTCGGGTTGTTCTTCATAGAAAACCGCGTAGATCGGTACCCTGGTGGCTGAAAGGGGTAGCCTGAGGGCGGGGGGCCGGAGAAGTCGAACCCCGGCTACCTGAAGTCGCCGAGGCGCCTGGGGGAAGGCCTCAGCCGGTCCAGCCGGCACTGGGGCCTAGGCGCTCGGCTGGGGACCTGCTGCAGTCGCCACAGGCCGCGTGGGTCATCCCGGCCCGCCGAGTATCCTTCCCTGTGCCCCTTCATAACCCACAGCGAGAACACCCCCATGTCCTCGCTCATCCCACTATTTTCCTCCAGGAAAAACCTCTCCTTAGTTGTATCTCTTGTCCTTTGTGCGCTCTGGCTCGTTCAGAAAAAGAAAATACCCAAAGTACAGGACCCGGGGCACCCTTTCTAAGCCGCTGTGGCCCACCAAGGCAAGGGTGGGACTGAGCGAGGCCTCGAAGGCGCCAGTCCCAACGGTGGGGAGAGAGCCTGAGGGTCCTCCGGACACTTCTGAATCCAGGGCCTGACCTGGAGCAGACTAGACCTCTGGAAATCGGAGCATGCCCTTCAGGCAGCAAGATAATGGGTTAGAAATCCCGTCTGGCAAGTAGGCGGCCACGGAGAGGGCACTAGCAGGGGACTGGGGCCGGGGGACAGGGAGGAAGGCTCGAGTTCCAGGTGTGTGGGTGCCGGGGGTGGGGAACGAGGGAGGCAGGTACGCGGAAGCGGGGCGCGCAAACCAGGAAAAGCAAGAGGACCCGCTTCCATTGTTTGAAAGCGCCGCGTCCTAAATCGCAGGAACGAGGTAATCCCGAGCGCTCTGGCCCGGAGCGGGGAGAAAGAACCCGCACCTCCCGCCTGGTTTATCTGGCTCTGCTTGAAATCCTTCGGTTCGTCCTCGAGGTCCCAGTGCCCTAAGCTGTCCCTTCTCTCCCTCCCCTGCCCCTCAAGAACGGCGCCCCGAGGTGAGCAGGGAGAAAAGAAGGGAGACCGGGAGAGAAAACCAATGAGGTTTTCACGGTAAAAAAATAAATTTAAGCAGCCAGATCACCAACGTGTTTTTTTTTTTTCTCCATTTGCATCGATTTATTTGGACCAGTTGTTGGGGTGATAATTTGGCCTGAGAGATTCACTATTAAAGCCTCAAAGTTTCCAGTGATTGTGGAATCCTGCTTGTAAAAATAACGATTTTTTTTTTTTAACCGTTTCTCCCCCCCATCCTTTCCCACACGAAACCCGGAGAATGCTCTTTGGTCTTGGGCCTGAGGGCGTGGTGGGCAGACAGCTGTTGAATCCAAACAAAGACCCTGTGGATCCGAGGCAGTTTGGGGTTCCATCTGGGAGGATTTTTCATCTCCTTCTTCCCATTCCAATGAAAAGGAACAGGCTTGTCAAAGCGATGCGTTTATGGCAGACAGATGGAACAGGAAAGACTGAACCGCAAGCAACAAGGATGACTGAGATGTGTTCTCAGGGTCAGCACATTGGAAACAAAATAAGCAAGGAGGCTATTGCCCATACCAACATTGGAGATGCTAATAGTGCTGTCTCATAAATGAATCGTGTCTCTGCTTCTCTATCTTCCTCTCCTCCAAGAACTGCGGTCCCATCTGACAAGCTGCCTGGGAAGCCCAAACTGCAGGGCATTTTGAGAAACAAGGCTTGAAATCTGCCTGAAACTAACAAAGCCTTGCACCAGCCTCTCCACCTCTCTCTCCCCCCATCCCCCTCTCTCTCCACCTCCCTCCCTTCTGCCCTCCCTCCCTCCCTCCCTCCCTCCCCGTTCCCTCCAGCTTGCCTCCCCCAATTAGTGCCTAACAGCAAGTAGCCTTACACCTGCTGGAGCGGCCGTGGTCGCTGAGGCAGAGGTTTTGGTTTTCAGCAGAGCCTGGGGGCACCCCGGTGTCAAGCCTGCCTACGACCCCTTAGGCTACTCTTCGGGAAGACGTTGGAGCCAGGAGTCAGGCAGCTCTCCCCAGCCCGGGTCCTCGCCTGCTGTCGCTTTCGGTTTCTCTTACCAGCCAGCGCCCGCCATCCCTCTCCTCTGTCCCCTGTCTTTGCAGTCCGATCCTTTGCAGAGGCGACAGAGGTCACCTGCTGACTTAGGGTGCGCAGTTTGAAATGGGGAGAAGAGAGGGTCCCGAAGAGGAAGGAGGGACCCATTCGGTTCTTCTTTTTAAATTTTTAATTTTATTGACACGTCTTTGAAAGGTTTGTTTTGGTATAAGGCGAAGCTGCCAATTCCACACACAAACAGACGGACACATACTGTGTATATCAGATGTTGGGAATAAAAATGGTTTATTGATTGAAATAATAGAGGCATTATTTTGATTTGTCTTGACATGAATGCTGATTTACAGACCTCTTCCCTCATTGATTTCTTCTTGTAGTCCAGACACATGGAAATGATAAAAATCTCACCAGAGCTCACCTGGGTGCTAATCAAGACTGTTTGATGCACGTTATAAATCTGATATTATATTTATTGCTTATCTTCAGTTGAGAGGTTAGTCCCCGTCCTCGGATTGTCCTCTTTCAAAAAAATTTTTTTTTCGGATGCATCTGTTTTCACTTTGCACTTTCAACGGGCTGGCGGAGACAATAGTGTGAAAAACATCTGAAAATATGAGGCGACAGAGCGGCATGTGTGTTTCATTTCTGCAGTGTTAGGGGAGAGAATAACAAAAGAAGCACACGGCACACACTCCCTGGCCCAGGACCACAGCACAAAAGGCTCGCTGACCCAGCGCTAACATACAAGACAAATTAAAGGCGGCGGCAAATCGGAGGAGGGGCCAGGGCAGCCAGGGGCAGGGCAATTTGGGGAAAGATCAAGGACAAACAATAGTTAGGACACTCATCGTGGGTAGAGGCGAGCAGAGGGAGAAAGTAGAGCGTCCAGGACTGGAACTCATGTCCCCGAGGATGGGGAGAACAATAAGTTTTCTTAAAACATGGAGAGTTTTCCTTTACTGCGCGGTAAAAGAAAAACAATCATAAAACGCAAAGCCCCCCAACAAAAGCCACCAGCCACGTCAAAACCAAAACCGAAACCAAGCTGCCCGTGTTTAATTGTTGCGGGGTCACAAAGGACCCCTATTTGGCCCTGGAGCAGGCGCAGGACAGGTTGAGGGAGACCCAGGAAAGCCTGCTCCTGGAAGGGACACTAATGTGTGCGTAGTGTACGGAGGCAGGGAGATAAAGGAGGGAGTCAGATGCTCTGATTATCGACGGATACCGAAGGTCCTGACGGTGATTCCCAGAAGATGACTACGGGAAAAGAAAAGCCGTTTGGTTCTGGGCGGGGGACACGGAACGTCGGTGAGAGCGTCAGAGAGACTGGGCTGGAGTGCGCGGCGGGTCGGGGCTGAGGGCAGCTGCGCGATGCACCCCCGGTTCCGGCCTGCGGGACCGGGGGACACGGCCCGGGAAGACTCTAGGGCCAGCGAGAGCCCCTCCCCCCACCCCCGGGCCACAGAGGCGCCCGCGGCCCAGACCGACGGGACCCCCTGGGGCGAGCGCGGGCCCAGGGTTTAAGGACTCGGGGTGAGGGGTCCTGGGGCAAAAGGGACGGCGCCCGAGCAGCGACAGGGATGCTTTGGGTTCTTCTCCTCTTCCCCCAGCCTCTGCCTCAGTTTCCCCGCGGTCCTGAGGACGTGCCTTCAGGAGAGACATCTGGGGGAGTTGGGCGAGGATGGTGCTCCTGGGACCCTGAAGCGACCCCCGCCCCGCACCCCAGCATTAAAGAGCGAGAGTCGGTCCCGCCCGCAGTTTGGTGCCAATTCATTGCACAGCCTGTTGCCGCTGCAGAGTCCCGGGAGGGAGTCCCCATATCCGCGAGGGGTGTCTATGTCCCTGGACCCCCGCCCCCTGGCCCGCGGGAGCGCGCGGGCTCTCCTCTGGAGACGGTCTGCGGCTTCGCGCGGGGGCTCCCCGCCAGAAGCTCACCTCTGGCGGTCGCAGGAGTCGCCAGCTGCCCTCTCGCTGGGACGGGAACGCACTCCGGCCCGAGGCCGCCTGCTCCGGGCGATTCGCGAGACCCCGCGCACTTCTCCGCGTTCAGTGCTTTGGAGATTGGGAGAAGGCGCTTTCGCGGGTACACTGTCTGCCGACAGCCCCTTCGCGTTAGGGAATCCCGTTCCCCTCCCCGCACGTGCGCACGCGGGTTTTTATTTTTAATAAATGATTTTAAAAATCAAAACAAACCTCGGAATCAGTCCGCCCAATTTTATGCTCCATCTCCTCTGTGTCTGCGTTAGATTCTCTCTGCCAATCCACGGGAAAGAGTGTTTAAGGGGGCATTTGTAATTTCCTTTGTCACTTGCCACTCTAGGTGTGTAGATTTTACGTATGATTTGTGTTCCAAATCCGTTCGTATTTTCTCAACCCGGGATTCAGGGTCTGCGTCCCCGGATTGATTAATTGCCCGGTGTCCAAAAGGACAAGACGTTCAGAGGAGCCACCTCGTGCAGAAGGGTCTGCCCTCCTTAGGGCACTGGCAGGGCCCTCTGCAGGCTCTGGACTAACCCGAAGAGCTCTTTGCCTTCCTCGAACTTAAAAAAAAAAAAAAAAATACCATAGTTTGAAGAGGGGGTGGGGTGCCTGAAGTCTCCTAGCCTCTACCTCCAGGCATTGCAAGATACTTCTTGTCCCGTCCACAGAGGCTACAGTTTCACTCCCGGGACTGCAGACAATGTGTTGTTACTTCAGGTCTCTTGGCCATGTGATGCCTGCCTGCTGCTGGTCTTGCATAGCCTCAGGTTTCTTATTGGGTCTTGCTGGTTTATTTATTGATTTCTTCACTACACTGAATCACGCCTCAGTATGGCTGGGTGCTGTGGAGTTTGTAGATGATACTATTATCACACTAATTAAAATTCACACAGTAAGACATTTTAAAAATAAAATTTGGTGATGGTGGCTTCCTCACCAGGGAGACTTTAGTTTTTCCACCCAAAATAAACTTTAGATTTTAAGGTTCTCAAAATGATTACACGTCTGGGTGTCAATTTCAGGTTTTCTGATGGTGCGCAGATGACCATTTGTCTACCAATGAGGAAATCTCAGGGGAAACATCTTCACAATTCGCCCACCAGTCAAACAACTGGCACCTCAAAATGCAAGAATTCTATCTCGTTCAACATATCAGATTCCATGGAATTTGAAAGTTATTAAAAAATAATTAAGAGTTAGTTTGGAGATGAATTTGATTTTTTGTTTAGGCCATTTGCTTTATCATTTGCAAGGGTGTCTGTCCTTGGGCGTAGGATAGACCTCTTTACACCAAGCTTTCGGCCCTAAGTAGGGACATTAAGGTGAGGTAGAGATGTTCTCTCAGAGGCTAAGGACAACATGCTTCTGGGGAAACAAAATAAAGCCCAAGGCAACAACCTCACTTCAGAGGACAGCTGCCCCACTGGGTTGGAGGTGGCTTCTTTGGCTCTTGTCTTGATCACTGAACACAAGTTCCCCTTATGTAAGGCTATAAAAAATACCCCGGCAGGCCAGGGCAATGGCAGGCCCAGGCTGTAATCCCTGGCTTTGGAACGAACGAAAAATCGATAAAAAGCCCTCTTGGTCTTCCATGATGTTGTCTGTATCACATGAGCAGAGGTGAGATAATAAACAGAATTTGGAATAAGCAACAAACGATTACCCTCCAAATAGTATGCTACAAACCAATGTATCCTGGACATGAGGAACGAGGCAGGGTGCCTCCCTGGCTGACAGAGGTTAGATGGCAACTTTGCTGAAGGACTGACAACAAGAGTAATTGACACAAGAGATGTCTTGCCCTCATCCAATGACCAGTTAGTCCGGGGGAGATTTGGCCCAGGAAATTCCAGCCCAATGCCCTTCATTATGATTCCATGTTTACTAAACAAGTTTCTGATTATAATTAGATTGCTACATGCATCTGCTGCGTTATAAGAATGTGAGTATTTAGGTCTGTGAGTTTATAAATAAATTGTGTGTGTGCGAACGGACCTTCTGGTTTTAGCCTTGGTCACAATGACTTTGGTCAAGTGATTCTGCTCTGGCAGAGTTATTTTTGGTTCGCTAAGAAATACGATTTCTAATCCCTCAAGACCTGGCAGAGCGTTCTGGGAAAGGCGCCCCGCCAGGCCTTCCTGCGAAGGCGGCCCGTGGCGCCTTCTCGGTAACAATGGTACCTCTGCCACCATCCGCCCGGAACTTCAAAGGACAGCAGCTTCGCTACTGTCTCCCCAGGGCCTAGAACTTAGAAGGGGCTAGGAATTGTTTTCTAACTGAACACATTAAAAAATCACAAATGTTCCCACCTTTTATCAAAAATTAATTGATCCAAATTGTTCTTAAAATTAACTATGGCTTCGGTCTCCACCAAATCTTAAAATCCTTAAGTTTGATACCTAACACTGTAATGTATTGTGTTCTTTCATGTTTTAATGCAATTTAATGAAATTATTTTTTACATGCTCAATTCTGCTATTTTGTGAGCATGTATGTTTGATTTTATAATCTTAGCTCCTAATTCTATTAATCTCCACCTTATTTCAGTGACAGGAACTACCAAATTCATTTAGGTGTCCCCAAAGAAAACCTTTCCATCTCTTGATTATAGAAGTTTCCCATTTTTAACATGTTATGCTAGAATTTTCTACTGTTACATTCACAATTTCAGAGATGAATGCACCTACATTTTGTAAAAGTATAATTCCTATTTCTAGGGCTGTTAGAAGATTAAATCAGATAAAGCATGTCAAAAATTTAGCACAATGTTTGGCACTTAGTGATTAAAAAAATATATCAGTCTCTACCATTTTTAGCAGAGAGTGCTCTGGCTGAAACTTTTAAGGGATCGGGTATATTGACACCTGTTTCTTTTTCTTTGCTTGTAGCTAAGAGCTTAGAATTCTTCCTCTTGAAAATATATTTGAAGATATTTTTCCCTAACGACATTTCTTTAAAGTTGTTCATGCTCTGGGATTTAATATAAACGTAGGGATTGGTGCTTACACTGTGCAACTCTTTCTACAAATTATTTAAACAAAGTTACAATAAGGTACAATCCATCACTGATCTCTGGGTGACCTCATTTTTCACTTCCCTGCTCATATAAAGCTTTCCTTACTCTTCCCATTTCTCTGAATTGTGGAGTTGGAGGCAACCTTGAAGATCCAAAAATTGTGGAATTATTGAGTTTTCAACTAGAAATGAATTTAGATATATCTGGGTTTCTAGAATTTAAGCCAATTCTATATTTATCCATGGTAACTAAGCTGTTTTCTTTTTAAACCTTCTTACAGATGTCCCTTTAAACATCTACCTAAATTATATCTTCTAATTTCCTCTTCTTCACACACGTTCCAGTCCTTTAAAAAACGCTTTCTTATTAGCGAGTCATGATTTCTTCTCATATGTTCCATGTTTCTTTTCTTCTAATAGTTGATGCTTGTTCTTTTTTTAACTGATTTTTGTTTGTTTGTTTGTTTTGCATTTAACTACATTTTCTCAAACTGTTGAGACCTGAAGCAAAACTCTCTGGTCTCCTAAATTTTATAGACAGCATTTTGTGCCAGCAACTTATCAGACTGGCAACTGGGTGAGGATTCGCATGAGGAATCACCTGTCAGAATGAGAGCCTTTCAGTTTCACATTTTGGGTTTTGGACCAGGCTCCTCTGTCACGAGGGTTTGCTAGGTGGCTATAGGGAAACCCTCTAGGCTGTTCTTTCTCTAATTCTTCATCTGTTAAAGGGGGAAGATAATTTTTTCTTCTTCAATATGTAAGGGTTTATGGTCTGTGTATGCGGAGGAGAGAGGAAGGGGGGAGAGAGAGAGAGAGAGAAAGAGAGAGAGACTCGCAAGTTAGATCATGTAATTTAAAGGTCTCAGGAGGGAGAAAAACTACTCCTTTTGACCACCTCCTCTGGGGCATGCTTTGTGGTAGCCGTGCTACATACATGGACCCTTCAACGGCACCATCACTCATATTCGTAAGTATATTTTTGGGAAAATGATTCAGCTCATACTTCCAGCTTGCTCCTCTCCTCTGCCGGACTGCATGGTGTCCATCGTAGCTCAGACTCCTGATATTGTTCCTTTTCACAGCAGCCAGTGCTTGTCGTAGGGATGTGGTTGAGCCTCTCTTATCTCCGGCAGAAACGGATTACCATCAGTATTTTGAGGACTCTTTGTTTTAGAAACTTCCCCCCCTCTGTAGATGATGATTCTTTTGACCTCGAAGTCGGGAGACTTGCCTTCAAGATTTTGGCTTTTGCTCCAACGTTTGTTAATTTGGGGATCTGTGCTCAAGCGTTGTGCACTTGAGTTTTCCTGTTGCCTTGGGGATGTAGCTTGCTTTCCTGGTTGCAAGGAAGGCTCAGGCTATGCTGCAAGGTGGGGAGTATGCATAGCCCGTCTTCCAAGCTCTGGGGGTGCACCAACGACAGGATGCAGCGCTGTGTCTCCCACTCAGGCACCCACAGTCCGTGGTGACCGCCACCTCTTGCCAGAAGGAGGAAAGAGGGAGGATGTGGACTGTCTGGCCGCCTGGTTCTCTAATGCCTCGCCACATGCCAAGGTCACAGGGGCACCGTGGAGCGCTTTAAACTTTGGAGAGAAATATAGTATTATTTACCATTTACCAGAGAGCGCAAGAATTAGCAGGTCACAGTTTTAACCTTAGATCATGCTACATTCCTTTAGGTAATACCATTTTGTGTGTGTGTGTGTGTGTGTGTGTGTGTGTAGAGTTGGGATTTTGGAGTCTGCTGTAATAAAAAGCAAATACCTTGAAAATCAAGGTGGAAGACCAAATAAGGATAAGAGTGTGCAATCTGATTCCAAGATCTGAAATGTAGAGTGCCCGGTAGGGATACAGCGCCTATTAATTAGTATTTGTGGCTATTTAAGAGTGACATACATATTTTTCTTTCAATCATATATATGATCTTTTAAAGTGACTATGAAGTTGTTCAGACACAAATACTTAATTTGTTTGCACCTAATTACTTAGTAAACGGAACTGTGAAGTCATTCTTTTGGCCCTGGGCAGGATAAAAAAAAAAATGCCGAGACCTGCAGAAAGGTGCAGACAGAAAAGGCCTGGGGACCTCAGCTCTTAGGTTTTCCATCACGGTTCACCAACCAGCTGTTCTGACGGGCTGCTCCGGACTTTATCCCAAGCCCTATCTTCCTTGTTTCCGGAGCTGCAACGCTCTGAAATTGCCCTCAACATTTGCAGCAGCAGCAGCAGGCCATGGTTTTCCTAACTTTCTCCTCCCAACTGCTTCTGTCTTTCAGGGGTTCCTAAAAATTTCTGGGGTGGAGCAGAAGTAATGTCACATATTTAGCTTACTGTTTTTACCCTGTAAACTATATTAGAAACTATAGGTCATGATTGGTTGAGATGAATTTTTAAAATCCTTTTTCTTGCCTTCATTACTTTGCTAGATATTCCTGCAATTATTTCTCGGCTATCTATTTTTTCCTTGCACCTGGTCTGTCCCGTTTTGGAGCATTTCCTCTTTCTTTACATAGAGATACTTGCTGCTTAGGCAAGATAGCGTTTTGTGTAGAATAGATTATTTTTCTTTGCCAGCTAGGAGGGCAGAATTACATCACGATGTTTCCTCGAAATTTTAATTTTTCCGAATGTCTTCCAAATTATTTTCTTGTAGGCCCTTTGCTAAATAGACTTAAGTAATTGCATAAAGAAGCATTTGGCTTTTTGTCTTCACATTGGGTGGTGAAATCGCCCCTTCTGTAATCACTATTACATGGTGGTTTCTTCATGAATATTTCCCATACTAATTTTTGTTCACATTTCAGAAAAAAAAATTTTTGCTTTGATGATATATCCCTAGCAGACAGCTGCACTCACAAACATTGACATGAGAATAATGATCTGGTTTAGAAGTTTGAAGTTATTATGAAATCATCAGCCCTTTCTGAACTGAACTTTTTACTAAAATAGCTCTTCATAAAATATGAAGATACTTAGAGTAGCACGGAAGATTTCTCTAGGTCACTAAGAAAGGGAAAAATAACCCCTTTGTCTTAGTCATTTCAGACTGCTATTACAGAATTCCATGGGCTGGATGACTTAAACCAGAAACATTTATTTCTGAAAGTTCTAGAGAGCAGGCAGTCCAAGGTCAAGGCGCTCTACCCTCTGGACCTAATTACCTCCCTCAGGACCCACCTGCAAGTACGATCACACTGAGGGGGTGTTTCAAAACACAAATTTGGGGAGGACACACACAGTTAGTCCATTACATGGGCCATCTTTTTTCTTTCTAGATTTCCTCAACTTGCTATCACTATGCCTAGAAAAAGCAAAAGAAATCTTCAGCTACTGCTTATCTGCTTCTCCAGACTGAGCAGTTGGGGGAAGGTCAAATGAGGTTATATTTACATAATGTAAAATAACCGATTAAAGACTTCAATCAAACTGTCTGTTGGTCAATACACACACACTGCAGTCAGTGAGGCATGAGTTCGCATGTAAACACAACGTGATCCACCCCCAGGGAGGGCAAGAAATTAGAGCTGTGGGTCAGAATGTACCATCTGAAAATTCCCAGTGAATGGCAAAGCAACTTGGGACGCAGGCTTGTCCCCGCCTTTGACTATGGCCTCCTTCTTCACCAGGATGTTGTAGTGTCTAAAATTACCTCCACTTCTCGATAAATTGTCTAGCAGGGCTATAGATATGCTACTTTCCAGGAATCCATTCATTTATTTGACTGGAAAAGCTTTGATAAAAGAAGCGCTGATGCGAAGGGGGTCCGAGGGGGTCGGTCTCAGTGGGTGGCCCATGACAGGAAGGTGTCGTGGCTGTCTCAGTGTCACGGACTCGGTGCCGTAGTCCATGAAACCTGGGGGCCCTCGGGGGCTGATGGGCTCCCAGCCATCCTGGAAACGGGTTTATAAAAATGGAAGTCAAGCACAAACCTTAGCTATGTTCAGATTCTGTCTCGTGCCGGCCCTCGGCGTCCCTCTGGGTTTGGCCTTCCCTCCTGCGTTCTTCAGGTGACCATCCCAACTGACTGGGATGATAGCATCTGGTCCTTCTCCAGGACCCCAGGCCCCGAATGCCGTGACAGGAAGGACCTCTGCAGCACCTCCTAGAACTTGTAGCAGAATTCCTTCACATCCTTTACACGGACAATTGAATCAATTTCTAGGCATTGTTCAAAGAAAGTAATGTATAGTAAAACCCCATTATGGAAATTGGATCCACTACTTGGAATTTGTATTAATTCAAATAGGAGCTTCTGTGAGCTGACACATCATTAGTAGACAGTACAAATTTGAATAATAGTCTGTATAAGGTTTCAATGAGAAAAATATGGCAATCTTAAAGTATGTGTACAAGTTGCTTGGGAACACCTTTGAATTCTTCTGTATTTTGCTGATCTAATTAAGTGTACATACCAAGTCAAAAGCAAGTTTTACATTTATACAGTGATTAAAATTTCACTATTTCAGTTCTTCCCTGGAGGCAAATTGCTGCTCTCTTGCTCCAAAATTTATGGGGCATCTTGACTGATAATAAGAATTTTCTATTTCTTAGCATAGTTTTGTCCACAACTACTTCAGAGATGGCAAACTTGGACATATTTATTTAAGGTTTACTTAAACTTAAGTTTCCTAGTTTGGCTTGCATAGTTAGTTGGCCATGCGCTCGTAGACTGAAAATACATATCGGTGAAAAAGTTCAAAATTTTCCAGGTAATGCCAGCTGAAGTGTTCCCAAACAGTGACAGCAACCTGGACAATAAGTGCCGCTTGGCAAGCGAAGCTCCGCTCTATCCCATTTCTTGTTTAAATATTTGAGTTCCTAGAGGATTGCTTAGCCCAAGGCCGCCATAACTTGGGAAAGAGAAAATGCTCACTCAAAACGTGGTTACTAGAAAAATGACAGACTCTTCTGTAGAGAAATTCTGTTCTTGATGTGCTTCACGGTGGTCAGCAGGTCGAGGGATGCTGAAATGAGGTCATTGCTGTGTTTGAAGTGTGAGTCACAATTCAACAAATAGAAACCACGCCTGTATCATTGCGGCTCTGCAGGAAAATAACTGCTCAGAGAGGAGAAATAATTTTTCATTCCAAAGTAATTTTTTTTTCCCAGAAATACGGATCTGAATAAAGAAAGCAATGAGTCAGTGGCAGATCAAAGATGATTGGAGTCCTGCTTCTTTTTTTTTAGACCCAGTGCATTTTGGCCCGTCTTTCTGGTCGTTTTTCAGCACATCTATTTTCTTTGCCACCTGCATGGCCTCTGGTCTCCACAAATGACAACTCCTTCCGTTCCCAGTGAGGCTTTTATATGGCTCGGGCACTCCAGCCTGCCTGGGGGCAAATGCTGTTTCAGGACAGGGGAACTGACAGTCCAGAAGGGCAGGAAGCTACCCACCATCCCGTAGGGGCGGTTGGCTGGGTGGAAACACAGCAGGAACAAGAACCAGCTTCTGCTGGCTTCTAATCAAATCCTTCCTGCTCCTTTCACAGCCCAGAAGTTCCTGGTATGAATTCAGAATGCCTAGCTGGGGCTTCGGTTTCACTTTTAGCTTTTTATATGATTTGACCCTGGAAGGGCAAGTTTGATTGAGTTGATTCATGAGCAAACAGTGTAGAGAAAGCGATAAATGTATTTCAGGGAGAAATATGTTTAATTAG
Source organism: Pteronotus mesoamericanus (assembly GCF_021234165.1). Taxonomy (NCBI): domain Eukaryota; kingdom Metazoa; phylum Chordata; class Mammalia; order Chiroptera; family Mormoopidae; genus Pteronotus; species Pteronotus mesoamericanus. The sequence continues at coordinate 2,182,102 of NW_026555123.1, forward strand.
AGCACAACTATGAATGCCCATAATAGGAACCTCACTCGCTACTTCCAAAGGAAGGTAAAGCATACGTGTCATTTTTCATGCTCTATTGTTTGCGAAATGAATTATGTATAAATTGTTCCTAAAATAGCATGGCGATTTGTTAACATACTTTCAGTGACTTCTGGGAGAGTGTTCTCAGGCACAAAGGCCAAGTCTGAAGCAAGCATAGAATTTACCAGTTTAGTGTGGCTGGAGATTTTGGTGGGACATCTTATCAGGCCAGTTTAAAATGGCAGTCATACAAATAAACGATCTTCTTTATCTGTTGTTTTGTTCTATAGGAACAAACAAAAGTAAATAGATAAACCATTATTTAATTGACTGTATGCAGATGTGCTTCAAACATTCTCTCTGGGGCTGGTTCACCTTTGATTTCAGCTTTTTTCTCCTCAGTCTCTCCCTCTTTTCAGTAAATGTGAAACATAAGAGAATGTGAAATTTTTATGAGGTTTCCATTTATGTCAGCTCGTCCCTATCCATTTATTATTTATTTGGCAATTAAGAGAATCTGTACTGCTAATCAGTTTATTGTGTCAACAAGCTTTTGCTACAAAGCCACTACTTTTCCTGAGTTCAAAAGTAATGGAAGTCCTGGGATAATCCAAGAGCCATAACATTTAAGAATGCAAAATACTTAGTAAATAATAATCTAAGCTATTGAAATTGATCTGGGTGTCGGGGGAGGGGTATAGTTTTATCAGAATTTCAATGAGAGAAGAATGAGAGATGCATATCATATACCCTCGCTCTACAACAAATTTAATATTGAAAATTTGACTCACTATCACTGTTTTTGAGTATTCAGTGGATCCTTTCTAAGTCAGGCCCCAGCCTTCATTTAGGTGTTAGAATGAAGAATACAATTTTCACAATACTATTTATAAAAAAATTATTTGGGATATGAGTTCCTCTATGAAAGCCCAAAATATAAGACCTGATTTATTTTCAAAACTGTAAAACCTAGTTTATACAAATTAATTTCATACACATTATTTACGTGTTAAGTCTTCTGATATCCTTAAGGTTCTAATAATCTGCACTTTGAGTATACTCATCCCTCTAAGATAACCCAGCGTCTTATATGCTGAGTGACAAAAGAACATTTGATAAAATAAGTTTTATGTGTTATTTATAAGAAAGACACTTAAGAATTTAAATAAGCCTTTAAAATATTTACATTTTTACTTCTGACTTTTTGTTTTACACTTTTTTTAAAAAATGGGTTTTTCTCTTATATTTGATGTAGATTTCAAACTTTAGATTTATTGTTCAACACCTCGCAACAAATTTTGTAAATATTCGGTGGGGGCTTAGTCTTGAAATATAAACACTTCTTGCTATTGAAACACTGAAAAAAAGCAGATCCCCTCATCTGTTATGAGACAACCAGAAGACTAAGGAGGTTTGGAGCTTTTTTCTTTTTTCTGGAACATCTTCTTCAACAAGAAAAATGAAATGTCATCATGCTAAGGTGAATCATAATAAATATTATGTCTTGTCTGACACTGAAAATAAATCCCAGTAAGTTTGGAGAAATATTGGTGGCTTTTTCCCCCCTGGAGGTTTAGATCAGCTTTATAAATTAAACAGTATTCGCTGACAGCCTGCGGCAGTAAGTAAACTATTCGGTAGATAATCTCCATAGAAACCAAAAAAGTTGAGCCATCTCAATCTGACATTGCGCTCTGAGCTCAACTGTTGAGATAATAAAGGTGAATTCTTCTTTTCTTCAAATTAGTGATTAGGAGGAAAACTGCCCTTTGAAAAGTGTTTGATATAAAATGACTGGGCAGCACGCAGCTGTTAATCACTGTGGCGGGGAGAACTCCACGTGCGTGCCTGTTTCCTCGGACGTGCCCTAACAGTCTTTTCTAACTTTTAGAGAGTGCTGCTTGTTGGCCAGACATTTTTTTTAAAGCCCCTCACATGTGCCAACTCATTAAATCTTCTACCAATGATAGGAGGTTCCATTATTATTCTCATTTTACAGATGAGGAAACCGAGGCAGAGAGCGTCCATTGCCCATTGTAAGTGGTGGAGCTTGGACTGGACTCTGGTCTCTTTGGCCTGTCGCGCTCCCCAGTTAAACCACATAGCATTTGCACAACACAGACCTACAAGGGCATTTGTGGCCATGTATTTGATAAGGAGAAGTATTAATTATTCTGACTAAAAAAAAAAATCAAGTTTAGCCCTCCACCCGTCGCTGGCGGTGTGATTGCCCAGGTTAGGCAAGGCCGCGTCTCCCAGCTCCGCCGGCTGCGGGATCGGCCCGGGCCTCCGCTGTGCATCAGTCTCCTGGGGGGACAGAGGCGCCGTGGGATACAACAGGAAGTCTTGGCAATTGTGAAGGCCAACAAATACGCGTGGACTCCTTTCTATGCTTGTTTAGCAGTTCTACTTGGTTGACTAGCTTCCCCTCCCGCCCCCACCGAACACCTTTCAGGTCCACCTGCAACATGGGAATGCGGCTTTATTTGGAAATGGGGTCTTGGCAGATGTAGTCCAGTAAATATGAGGACATGCTGGATTAGGACAGGTCCGAAATCCAGTATGACTGGTGTCCTCATCGGAAGAGGGAAATTTGGACCCAGAGACACTGATGCACAGGGAAGAAGGCAGGGGAAGACAGAGGTGGGATTGGAGTGAGGCAACTACAGGAGACCCCCATTTTTTGTTAGGGGGACACATTACAATGCACCCAGTGGATGCCTGAAACTGAGGATAGTGCCGACCCTCGACACACACTGTTTTTCCTTTATGTACACACCTATGATAACGCTTAATCTATAAATTTGGCTCAGTAAGGCATTAGCAACAATAACTAAGAATAAACTAGAACACCTATAATAAAATACTGTAATAAAAGTGACGGGAACGTGGTCTCTCTCTGTCGGTCTCACACTGTCTTGTTCGGGACTCGCCCTTCTCCTCCGGCCGGTGCGAGACGGCTCGGCGCCTGCGCGGTGAGATGGGAGGAGGTGAAGGTCACATTATTAAGTTACAGAAGGGTGATGTGGGCGCAAGCATGTGATACCAGGACAGTGGCTCTGATAACCAGTTTTGCTGCGACGTGACGCATGGGTGGGCAGCCTGCTCAGCCTACGCATGTGGACACGCGGCCCAGAGGAACGAGCCGCGTCCCGGGCGAGACAAAGCAAAACAGTGAGAGGGTGCGCCAGGCCGCTCAGGATGGCGCGCTACGGATCCCGGATGAGAGAAGGTGAGAGGATCAGCCGCAGAACACCGGTGCCTGACCCACAGACACGGACACGGTGTGGGGACGGCCAGGGGGAGGGGGCGGGGCAGGGTGGAGGCGGCCAAAAGGCGGGGGGCGGGGGGGCCGTCTTTGCTGGCTGCTGGAGTCCGGGCAGAGGTCCTTCCGGTCCCTGAACCTCCGTCTTCCGGACTCTCAGGCCTTGTACTTGACCCTGGACTTACTACACCACTGGCTTCCCTGGTTCTCAGGCCTCCAGTCCCTCTCTCCTGTGGGTCCTACCCTGGTCTGTACAGGCGTGGATTTAAATCTGAGGGAGACAGCAATGAACAGGATGCCGTGTGCTTTCAAAGGCTTTCTCTGAACGCCCAGCGGGGCAGGCTGCCGCAGGGACCCGCAACTACAGCTCGGTGGGCCCGTGCTCGGAGACAGAGCTGGAGAGCAGGCCGGGCGCGGTTCCCTCTTGGAGGGGCAGTTTTAAGTGCCAGTGACCCTTCCCTGTCTGCTTCTCTCTCTGAACTACCACGGGGAAGCCTATGGCAGACTCCTTGTAAGGAAACACAGGATGGTCACCAGGAGCCCTGTCTTGTCGCTCCCAGATGTACTAGAATTTTAATAATTAAAACATTTTCATCTTTAGAGCTGGGCAGAGGAGATACAGGTTTTTGAGTTAGTTTTTTAGTGTTCTTAAATAACTTGAAATCAGGAACCTCAGAGTTTGCCTTTTGTGCACCTAAGACATCTGTCTCTTCGTCTGGACCTCGTTATTTCCCGTGTGCATTTGGGGAGAAGCCATCATGGTAGAACTTTAACAAATGTCTGCTAAGTATCATTCAGTCCAGCCTAAGTGATGGGGACTGTGCCAGTCAACGAGACACACAAGTTCCTCCTGGCGGGTTGCTGTCGTGGGAAAAGAAGCTCAGTTTCCCCGAGTTACCGGAATCCTCAAAGGGCTCCCAGGCTCCACTAGGGGAGGTAGAGCAGGAGCCGTCAACTGTGCTAAGGTTGTCCTACCATAACCTTCACCATGGTTACCAGGAGGAGCATTCTGCGTAGTTCTGCCTCGTTAAATGAAGCAAACGGCCTGAGATGCCCACCTCACCCCCACTAGAACTTAAAGCAATGGACGTGGTCCACTGTGACGATACTTGGATCTTTGCAGCTGCAAAGAAGACACCCCCTGTTAAATGCTCACAGGCATTTAATTACTTTCTTTTGAGGCTTACACTTTAACCCTGGTTGTTACCCTTCAGCCAGAGGGCAGTGTTTTTATCGGTGACAGATTGCCTGAACTGTTGGGCCGGATCTCCTCTCCCCCTGCAGGCGCGACTGTGTTTTGCTAAGAAATGTTCCCTTGAAGGAGGAGCCGGGTGTATGTTTGTGGAGGCGAGCGCGCTGCTCTCTGTTACTCCAGATACGGATTTTGGATTCATGGCAACCCATCGTGTAGACATCAAAATTCCCACTCGAAATTCGGGCGCTGGGCAGAGTTAAACCACAGATGTATGGCCCAATTATCTGAATCAGTTCCTCCTTATGTTTTGTTGAAAGAAATTCGGGATTTGGCGCCTGAGGTTATTCATGACCTGCTTTTGGAAGGGCCTGTGTAGGGTGCTTAGATTGAAAACCAAATGTCAGAAAACAGGGCCTATTTTTAGCTCTGCTAATCTACATTAGACACGTGGCTGACCTCTGCGCCCGGTTTTCACAGGTATTAAACAACAGTATCCATACCTGCGCCCATGTAGGGAGTTCGGATGACCACGAGCGCTTATCACGTTGTAGTTAATTGTCGCTGTCACAGGTAGTGGCAATACCTGCTGGCTAACTGATCCCATTGCCTTGTCTTACCTTTCCCAGCATGACATGAAGCAGTGTTCATCGGTTTAAATCACTTGAGTTGGAATAAAGTTAGTTTAAAGTGTTGTATCAGTTAAGAAGCATGTAATGACAGATTTGGATGAAAAATCATGTTAAAGACTACGAGATCTTTTCTGCCTTATCTCCTTGTGTATAATATATGTAATCATGTATATGTGTATAAATATATAATCTCTTAATTATTAACATTTCAAAATCTGGCACTTGATATCCCTGAGTCCTTGCAGGCACCTGGTACAAGAATGCAGATAGAGATAACAGATGATTTGACAAAGCGTTCTTTTGAGGCAAAAAGTACGCCCAGTTCTGGCACGTGAACCTCAGTGGAGTGCATCCCCCACCGCCAGAGCCCTTTATTGGATAGGGATTAAAAGAAGGAGAAAAAGGAACAAGAAAGGATCATAGACATTTCCTGTGACCAAACCGCTTTCATTTTCAAGCACAAACATTAAAACGTTTCAATGTTATATTTGGTAAGAGATTGTTTGACCTTAAATTATGCACACGTAAACAATCTCAGAGGGGCTGGAGAGATTTTATAGGTAGGTATGGCCTATAGAATTATGAAATTGTGGGGATGCTTATTAACTTAAAAATGTAAGAAGGTGAATTCTTTAAAACGGAGAGGCTAGTAAGTTATGATTCTCAGAGAAGCAACGTGTTTGCGAAGCGTTCCATTGTGTGTATAGGATATAATTCTGGACACTGAATTTTACCAGCATCTGTCTGTGCTTTGCTGATATATACATTCTGTTGGAAGCTCCATGGCAAGAGGCCAGTGGGTGAGATAAATTTCACATGACTTCCAAAGCATGAATGGCGAGAATGGAGGCTCCCTCTTTCCATACACACACACACACACACACACACACACACACACACACGCATGAATGCCCACTCTTTCTCTCCCCCTCATGCAAATACGATCGATTTGACATTGTCACAATTGTCAGGAAGAAATCTTTGTTGCTTTTTAGGAAAACAGATTAAAACATTTTAACACATGTATACAAATAACAATTCATATATTTAAGGGTTTACTTATTTATGGGTCTACTAATATTATCAGCTATGTTTCAGATGTTTAAAGATACGTACCATGATCTACTCAAGGTTTGTGTTTAATTTTTCAGTTAACATAAGATAAAAAAATGCCCCCCCACAAATGGAAATATTCCCGTAGTATAAAAGAAAATATAATCAAATGTGGGCTTTTACTCTAATTATCCAAACTGGGATTTGTTTACTTTACTTCGGGAACAGATGTGATCCATCACAGTAGCCCATAAATAAAGTGTCAAACTGTTCGGCTGATCAATGAATATAAATTATTGAAAAATAATGTAATTCCAAGGTCACCAAAGAACTGAGCTTAATGTTTTTTTAAAAGGAAGACTTTCCATTCTTAAAAATATATGTGCATATTTAAAAATGAGTGGTTCTATTCCAAACGGACGTCTGGCCCTAAAGGCAGATTTGTGCTCGCTCATCGAAATTAATGGTAATTCTCTGGCTCCTGTTATCTGAGTTTCAACATGGCCTTCATTAGGGACAGTTCTTTTAGAATTCTTACCTACCCTGTGAGGTAGTTAAAATATGTCCAGAAGTCATTTGTTTCTTCTTTCTTCAAATTGTGGGGATTGATTTCCTTTCCCTTGAATGTGGCTGTTTGTTAGCTTTGGTGACTCACGTTTAATGACTAGAATGTGGTGGAAATGACTGTATGTAACTCCCAAGCTTAGTCTTAAAAGACACTGTCACTTCTGCCTTGCTCTCTCTTGGATCATCCTACCTGGGGAGGGCTAGCCACCCAGTCAGGGGGAGACTGAAGGGCCTGTGAAGACAGAGGTCCCCGGGGCAGGGAAGGAGGTCCCCTCGACAGTTAGCACAGCCCGCCAGATGTGTGTGCGCGGGGGGAGCCACTTGGCAAGGGAGCTCTTCGGCCCCGTCAACCTCCCGGTGACCGTGACCTTGGCTGATGCGCCTTTGACTGTCACGTCAGAGAAACTCAAGTCAGAGCCAGCCAGTAAAGCTCTTCCTAAGATCCCGACTCGCAAAAACTGGGTAATTAAACATGTACAGTTGTTTCAAATCTCCAAAAAATGGAGCAATTTGTTACTGCAGTATAGTTAGCAAATATATATGTGTGCATGTATGTATGTACAGTATTTATTTACGCATGGGAGGCTGGTGGAGGGCAGAAATGTTTTCTTCTTTACCAACGGTAGACTGGCCAATGGTGACAGACCAACAGGAAGTCTACTTCAAGACAGAGGGCTCTTTATATTGCAACACATAACCTGCCAACAGATTCCTTGTGGAGACCTGGCCTTCCTGCTCTGCCTGTTGCCGCAATCTTTCCAGTGAGGCGGTAACAACCAGGCAGAGCCTGAGCCCTCTTCAAGAGCCTATGAAAATAAAGATTTAAAACAAAAAATAAGAGTAAGACGTCAAAATCATAAACAAAAGAGTCCTATTTATAGGACGCTGTTAGTCAACTGCAACTCAAGTAAACTCTCCCAGCTCTGTATAGATTGCACTTACTGTAGAATGGGGGTGCAAAGCAGGAGTTCCTGAGGGTGATAAAGTCCCATGTGCCTCTAAACTTACTCTACCTGTGGATGTCCCTGGAATGAAAAAAGAATGACATTTTCTTTATAAGAAGTAAGGGCATTTACTCTTTATTTTTTTCTTTTTTTCTTTTTCTTTCTTTTTTTTTTTTTTTTTTTTTTGGTAGCTACCAACAAGGATATCCTTTCAGGAAATGAAACTCAGGATTTTATGAATGGCAATTATTTAAATGATTTATCTAAGTAACTATAAAAGAAGTGCTGAAAGGGAAAATGGAATTTTAATAATGTTTAGTAGTTTCTTTTATTTTTTTCTTCTCTCTTCCTTCCCCCATCTCTTTTCCCTTGCTCTCCTTTCTTTTTCCTTCTTTAGAATATTAGAGAAAACATTTTTTCAAGCATTTCTGAAGACACCTGGCAAGGTAAGGTAGATAAAGCTTAGTAGCAAAGTTTAAGAGAGTACAGAAAGTGGGTCAGTTGATTGTCATATACTAATCTGTTTTATAGCCTGAGTTGAATATTTTACTTCTTATAATTTTTGTGGCCTACATAGTGAAAAATAATAACCCAGATTTGAGTAGCATATGGTGAATAAATTTTTTTAAAAATTAAAAAGTGTCACATAAAGACAAAGAATCTAGCTAAAAACATGCCTGACAGGTTTGGTACCTCTGGCCCACATGACAAAGGCACTGAAAGTCATCCATGCGTCAGCTTGGCTGGTACCTGACAAGGGAGTCCCCTAGCGCTTAGCTTTCTCTATACTCTCATTATAGAGAAGTGCCTGATTTCGGCTTTTCATTTCTTCTTGCTCTTCCACAACTGAAGTGGAAGTTTGGTAAAAGATTTGATGAGTGGAAACAACGGTGTCTGGATTTGGCTTTTGAGGAATATAAAGAAATACATCTGATATATAAAAGTAGAGTTTAAGGACACTAAAAATATTTGTGCGCCCACTTCACAAGAAAGGATATTCTCTCTCTGAATGTGCCTGAGATGCCCCAAGGTTGTGTGTGTGTGTGACCCTGTCATTGGATGGTTGTTATGGTTGCTCCCCGTTTGGCATCTCAGGGCACTTGCCTGAAATCCACATTCTCCTGTTCCACTACCCTCCGTTGTGTTGCTGATCTTGGACCATGGGCACCAATTTTTTAATTTTTCCTGGAGCATTTGACTTCCATGTTGCCGAGGGGACGCCACACAGTCTGCTGGTTATTCAGTACTCTGCTCAGACCATGTAGGTAGTATCATGGCCATGGGTATCTATGAGCTGTCTCACTTCCCAAGGCTCTTCCCATGTGCCTCTCAGTTTCTGCGCCTTTGTCTTCCTGTCTCTGGTGTCTAGGAAACTGTCTACCCCTTTTATGTACAAACCTTTTTGTTTTTGTTTATGATGGGAGGCGCAGGAGAGAGGAGGGTGATGAATAGCAGAGATTTGCAGACCCCAAAGGATGAACTCTGGCCACTTCTAGCACAGTCTGACTTTCTCAGTGTAACAAGCTGTCTCTGGTGGTGGAGAGGGAGAAGCCAGGATGGTCAAAGATGGTCAAGGATGGCTGTGGATGGCCGCAAACCATTCCTACAACAAACCAGGCTCAGCTGCTGAGTCTAGCTCTCATTTGCTCTTACTGGTGAGATTGCTCTTTCATATCTTGTTTCCTTTCCTGAAATACATTCAGACATGTTTGTGTAGGTTTAGATTTTAATTATGGACACATGCTAGTCCTTGCCCATGAATTCCTGGTTACAGTCAAACCAAGTAGGAGGTGGTTGGGCACTTATTGAAGGATTACCAAATGCTTTCTCGTAGGACTCTGTTGACCAAAAACATAGAGAATGGAGGTGTGGGGAGTGGTGTGAGGGTGGTTTTGCCTAATTATCCCTGCAGCCAGGCTGGCTGGATTTCAGGGGCAGTCCAACTAGGATATGCACAACTCTTGTTAAAAGCATCTCTGCTCTTTATCTGTAAAGAAGTGGCTAAAAAATACAGCATCTGCCTGGTTCTCCGGGGAGATGTGAAAGACTTTGGAAATTCAAATATATTTGTGTTTTGCAAATATACATGTATTTGCTAATGATTTCTATCACACTGCAGTTCTTAACTTCTAAATTTACATTTTTACACAATCAAGAAAAGGCTAGTATTTTGTTAAATATTTCTTTCTGCCATGACCATTAACCAGAAATCAACCATTTTCACTTTCTAAAACAGGGGCATTTCAGAACAGCATACACGTGTAGTGGGTATAGGAATCCCACTGTGCATCTGCGGTCTCTCTGAATGCGAGTAACAACCTCCAAGGAGTCACACCTTGGGCCAAACTTTCACTACAGAAGAATTGTCTATGAAATAGGGAGACAAAAACTTTAGCAATGAAAACAAGTTTCACCATGCTGTGCTTCCTAAGTGCTTTTATGGGAAAAATAAATATCAGAGAAAAAATAGATAGAAGTGAATTATGGTAGAAAATAAATACAAAACCCACAGGTGACTCTTTGGCTATCAAAATGTCCCTGGTTAAGAACACAGAACTATCTGTTTAATGTGTCCACTGTCTTGAAACCTTTTTTATTTTTTAAAAACCTTGGTATGTTATTTTGGCCAACCGGACCTGTGATTATACATGGTACCATTAAAAGCAACTAAGAGACTTAGGACTCTTGATATAATTGTTTACCTTTTCCATGGAAGATTATTTTGTATAGGGACAGGCTTCTGTATCTTGTAACCACATCGTTCTCTAAAGAATGCAGAAAATATTTAAGCAAATATTACTTCCTGAGCACAGCTAACATAGAATAATTGCCTGTGGTTTACATTATTCATTAGGTTAAAAAGTTGGAAAAAAACTGAGTATTAAATACCTAGTGACATTTTTATTTTTCTACTGTTATTATTGGAAACAATCTTGTAAGGAATTTTCCTTGGCTCCTTTTAAGTTTTTCTTTCTCCCTCAAAATGTATGTTATAATTTATGCACATACATACGTGTGTATGTTATCAGTTTGTACTGATTTCATACTCTGCAAGCCACCGGCCTGTGCCAATCTCATCATGTTGTACCTAACACTTTAGCTCACTCCGTACTCAACATCCTGGTCCAAGCAACTGGAATACTGAGTGCGTGCGTGTGTGCACACACACACACACAGTGGACCTGACAAATGGTTGCCTACGAGCCAAGAGAAATGGTGATGAGGTTTAGACTTGTCATTTAAATTTCTGCATCCCCCATGACCCCAGACAGTCCTAACACTGAGAAAACAGAAGTGTTGTGCTAGATTTCTGCTTCAGGGTTGTGTCATTAGATAAAAATAAATCATCTAATCTTCCAGCTCCCCTGAAAGCATAAGAGGGAAAAAATGAGCTTTTTCTTCCCCTATTACTCATGAATCCAAGAATATTAGTGAGTATAGTTCTGAAAAAAAACCCTTTTCTGTCAGAAGTTCCAGAGCCTGGACAATGTAAAAACAATGCTGTAAGTTATGTAACTATTGTCTTAAGCAATTATAACCTCTACCAGGTTTTTTAAAAAAGCCAAAACAACAAAACACTTATACATGATTTCTAAATCACTGAGACCCAGAGTAGGATTTATTTTGTGCAGTTTCCTGGTGCCAGTGGCTTTTTTCTTGTTTTACACAGTGTTGTCATTGCCTTCCTGAATTGGACCGGAAATGCAAGATCTATTGCCGTAATCAGTGTCTTGCCGTTAATCACTTCCCTTGTCCCTTTGCGCCCCCATCACTCCTGGCTGGCAATACCTCAGAGGCTCTTTCAATTGTCCACATCCATTGGAGGATCTCACAACCAAAGGGCTTAGCGCTGGACGAGTCAGGGCCCAGCCAAAAAACAGAAACCGACTTGGGTATTTAAAGCAAGGGAATTTAAGCTGGGATTTGATTACCCAGAACCAGAAACTCACCTGAAAGTACATATAAATTCAGAGGTAAAGAAAGAGCTGGCGACAGTGCCCCTAGACTGGCGGGAAAGAGGCTGGAGGGCTGTTGTCAAAGCATGAGAATGCCCACGAAAAGATCTGAGACCAAACAGAACTTGGAAAGGCACCGGCAGCTTTCACACCTTTAGTAATGGAGCCGGACCCTCAACCACCTCATCTTTCGGTACTCAGTCCCTTCTCATTCTCCAGAATTGCTCTGGCAAATATTCTTGAGTTGTCTGAAGCTCCTAACCCACCATGTACCCTTCATACACCCAACCTGTTCAACTCCTCACTCCCAACACTAACTCCCCTGTACTTGTCACTGAGGATGTGGCAGCTCTCTCCTCCTGGGGTAGGTAGTTACCCTCCCTGGGCTTTGCATTCTATTTCCATTCTTCTCATCAGGGATTTTTTATCATGTATTTTAAACTCCCTTCCATGTCTTCAAAACATTCTGCTAGTCATTACAATGTTTGTTCAAGACTCCCCTGTTTCCTGCCACCCCCATAAAAAGAGGGGAACAAAAGGCCCACCACTCTGTCCTCCTGTTCACAGTCAGGATTTTGAGAACATTGTGTGTGTTCACTGTCTATGCCCCACCTCAGCTCCAGCCCGCTTGTCAACTTCCCTGGAATCTGCCCTTTACTCTTCCTTCCTACTGAAATCACACTCTCCGAAGCCACCTTTCATCTCTCCAGAAATGACCCTTTGTCTTGTTGTAACAGAGTATATTTTTGGACTATTACAAAAAAAATTGTCCCTGCAATCACTAATTTCTAGTTACTCTTATAACATGAGAGTTAGCTCTCATAACAAGAGGTGTTTTGGAGGATTGAGAAAGTCACTTTCTTCAGTGTTTAGAGAGGATGCCTGTTGCCTGATCCAAATTTAAGACCAAGCTGCCCTCAGGCTTAATTCGACGTCTCCCTCCCCAACCAACAACCTGCAGAGCAGTAGGTCTCTAAGTGTGGTCTGGGAGCCACAACATCAGCATCATCTGGGACCTTGTGAGGAAAGTAAATTCTTAGAATCCATCCCACAATTACTGAATCAAAAACCCTAGACACTAGGTTTTAATAAATCCTGCAGTTATCCTGATGCATGCTGAAGTCAAGTACTGAAGAAGGGAGGAAGAGAAAGTAGAAAACAGGTAGAGGTAGAATGAGATTTTTAGATACTGAAGGCTTTAATTTGTTCCGTCTCCTCTGGTGGGTGGGGGTACAGAAGAAGCCCCAGAGAATATTGCAGGAAGAGGTGAGGGGGTGAGCGGGGTGCTTCTCTAAGCAAAACCTGAGGAGATTCATGCAGAGTGACAGGTGGCGGCTCCACAGAGGCTGCCAGCTTCGCGTGCAGTGCGGCCAAGGCGCAAAGCCCAGCGATCTTGGTGAGCTGAGAGCACAGATGGAACGCTACGCCATGTGAACCTTGAGGACAAGAGTGGGCCACTGCAGGCACACAGCTTGGTGACCGGGAGCACTTTCTGTGGCCAGTACTGAGTGGCGTGGATGCCAGTGCTTGGCCTGAAGTCCAGCTCCCTTGAACCTTGGCCATGACCAGTCGCAGCGCAGAACAAGGCAGGGGCCGCACCGCAGAGACCTGGGTGCAGGGTCTTTTCATAAAATAGAAATATGAAAAAAGTCTTATTGCTATATAAGCTGAGGCAGAAATTCAAGACCACGTACACCTAGAAGACAAAAGACCAGAGTACAAGCGCCAATGTAAATATAATAATAGAATTTTCTACTTGACCTTGATCATCATAGGTACTAAAGAATCAGGTATATAATGAATGTTGGCTTTAAAGAAGAGGAAGAAGGAGAAGAAGGAGGAGGAAAAGGTAGGGAGAAAAATCCCCAACTTCTTAAAAAAGGGAAAATTTGTCCCTTTACTGAATTCTAAAAAACGAGAGAGATTAACATGGAATTATAAAAGGATCTCCTGTCATCATTATATATGGTGACTTTGGGTGGTGGACACACTATGTGATATACTGATCATATATCATAGAAATGTACACATGAGACCAATATAATCCTATTAACCAGTGTCGCCCCAATAAATTTAGTTGAAAAATAAAATAATAATTTTATTTTTTTATTTATAAATTAAAAAATTATAGAAGTATCGACTGATATAGCAAACAAAATCTTTGATAAAATTTCTACGGCTGCTTGGGTGAATGGGTGAGCTTGTGTGAGTTTTGTACTTTTACATGTTATTGTACTTATTCATATGTGATCATAAGTACATAAACTTATGAGAGTCATGTGTGGGTTTACATGTAATATGAAAAACATGAAGTTTAGTATCATAGTCTTCATACTATACCCTTTCTAGCCAAGTCCTTGTGTTTGATTCATATTTCATCCCTATCAACACTTGAAACCATTTACAATGCCCCTGTAAAAAAAAATGATTACTTGACAATGTAAAGAATCTTAGAACTTCTTACATCATAATAACCAGTTTATTTAATTTGTTTAATTAAGCCAGTATTTGATTTGATTACATACTCATAAAGATTACTTGAAAGATTTTGCACAGTAAGAAATAAGATTTGTGAAATCTCTACTAAACAAGAATAAAAGTTAAAAGTTGACTTAAAGTGGAAACACAACTAGAATCAAAATTATTCACTGATGACTTTCTCCAGAAAGGTTCTTACGAGGTTTCCTCAGTGGTAAAGGTCAAACACCAACTCTTGTTAGTTTAAGCACCTCTAGGCTGCATTACGTACCTGAATTGCTTCTATAATTCACTGACTCGAGCCTTAATTCACTGACTCCAACTTTGATTCTACCTTATTTACTTGTTCAAGGAACACATATGTATTGAGCACATGCTATGTGCCAGGACAGATACACAGCAATAAGTAAAATATGATGCTTTTTATCAAGTCTCTTGGGAAGACAGAAGGTAAACGGAGGATGCACAGGAGTGTAACTGTGCTTGGTGTGCACAAGAGAGCACACAGTGGGGCTCCTGACCCTGCTGCGGGTGTCAGGGAACACTTCCTGCCATATGGGAACCCCATGAATGGATATGAATTATCCTGATGAAAATAGAGGAAGCAATGTTGCTCACCCACAAAACAATACAGGCAAAGGTACAAATAACACGGTGAGCCCCTTGAATGGATTGAAGCATGAAATGATGGCAGGAGAATGTGGTAAGACAAGAAAGGAGTGTGAGATCAGGCCAAATCATGAAGGATTTCCATGCTACACTAATGAATTTCAAGTTTATCTTGAGTAACATTATTGAAGCAACGGAAAAACTCTCTTCTAGGGAATGAAGAAATATTCCTATTTTGGGTCAAATCACTATGATTTCTTTATGAAGAACTCATTTAAGGGATTGCAGCAGATGCCAATAGTTTCCTACCTAAAATCTATTTTATTTATCACTCTTGAGCTCTTTTTAAGAATAAATGAGATAATAAATACAGAGATGGTAACAGAGAGCCAGGCATACATATAGTGTTGAATAAATGTTAACTATTATAAGTGAAAGGGGAGATGAATTATTTTCTTTCCAAATAAAGCAGTGAACTATGTACGCCTTGATAGACTTCCATAAAGAGGAGATACAATCATATGCTCTAACTGCTCGGTCGTTTTAAGCATGAGATATTTCATTTTCCCCTTCAGTGAACTGAATATATTCTTACCTTGATTTTAATTTCCTAAACATCTAGTGTTATGCAAAGGAGTGTGATCTTTCCTGGGTTTCTATGTAGGTTCCCTAACTTGTTTAAATGGGATTTGATAGCCCATTGGTCTCCTGTGTGCTCATGGACTCCTTAACCATTCATATCATAAGGACAAACAACTCTAGCCAAAGTGTTCTCCGTCCTCTTTGATCATCATCATCATCATCATTGTAGCCTTCATCGTCATTGACGATGAGCATTGGTTCATCACGCACAGTAATATAATAAACAACCCAACATGGATTGAAGGAATCTCTGAACAGCAACAGCAAACTGATATATGGATCGTGTGGGCAAGGGAGTGGGCAGAGGGGAGTAAACTGAGCTGGAGTCTGAGTGAGTAGAACAATGGTAAGAAAAGTTGAAGTAGGAGAGGCTCTGGCAGAAGACCATGACCAGTGAGGGGCCTGGTTCAGTTAGCAGTGGTTTGTGTATGCGTGGGTAGGGGTTCCGCATAGTGCAGTCATGGGAGACAAGAGTAACAGGACTCAAACTGAGAATGAAGGATTTGGAACTTTACCAGGGAGAATGATAGAAGAATTTTGAATAGAATTCTGAATCAGAATCAATAAACTTCTGTCCAAATGAGAATTATCTGACTTTAAAGTATACTTTCTAATTAGCCAGGATTCTAGGATGAATTTCAGCTTATTGGGAGTATACTTTCTCAGTTCACTTTTTAAAAAGTTTTACCCCACCTGCTTTTAAGTCTTAGGCCAAATGTTGAAAAGTCAAAGTATGTAATGATTAAGGGTGGGAGGACGGACGAGGTTTCTGGACTACGGGACAATATCTTCCCAATTTAGAGTTAGTATAAGATCTGAAACGCAGCCAGAGTAAGAGTTTGATAATAAAGGACTATCCGTGTTCAGGCTTAGCTCTGCAAAGTAGTTCATGTTTTTCTTAGAGGCAAAGTTATAATCCTGTATAGCTATTTTGGGTCAATTGTTTACATGCTTTTACCAATTGGCCCAATTTTCTTAAAATGTTTGGAATATGGGATTACAGAACATGCCAGAAATTAATCATCTCATTATGCAAGAATATATTTTAAAAATTTTAAAGAAACATTATTCCAACACCCACAATACTCCAGTGCCACATACAGAAAAAGATAAGACAAGTCTGATGGTCCCCTTCTTGGTTCTTTTTTTTTTTAAAGATTTTATTTATCTTCTTTTTAGACAGAAGGGAAAGGAAGGAGGGAGAAAGAGGGGGCTTGTCTCTCACACGCCCCTTACTGGGGACCTGGCCCACAACCCGGGCATGTGCTCTGACTGGGAATAGATCTGGTGACCCTTTGGTTTGCAGGCCAATGTTTAATCCACTGAGCCACGCCAGCCAGACCCTTCTTGTGAATAGGAACATGAACCAGCGGAGGAAATCCTATGCTGATAAGCCCTCCTCAGGCCCACGTGGGCTGAGAAGAAGGGATTAAACCATGCTGTGCCCTCCAAACACCTCTGATGATAATGGAAATGGGACTATGATATTTCTCTTCCAAATGGCTCTTTATTGCCCATCTTCATGAGCAGAAATAAACAGATTCACTCAAGGAATCCTGAATGACTATGTGGGTGGCTTCATGTAACTGGTAAAAATCTCTATCTATGAATATGCTCAGTTTCCAAGTTAGATGCACATGCGTGCACACACACGCCATTTTCAGGAGCAGAAGTCCATGGTTAGCCAGTTCAAATTATTTTAGCATAGAATGGTTGAGGACTATTATTTCTTTCGGCCTGCGAATGTGCTATCTATAGCTTTTGGCTCACTATCATACCAACACTGTGTATGCCACCGGTGTTCCTTCCATGGGGTGCAAATGCAGCTGCCGCCTACATACACACCTGTTAACCTGCCTTCATTCACACCTGTGTACACGTTCTTACCACGTGCATGGGAATACTTCTCCTTCTGAACACAAAGCACAATGCATTTCCACAAAACTCTCTGCATGTTCAGACATATAGAGATAGCAATGATGCATCACACCTTTAACAAGCATTTCATTAATAGATGGAGCAGAACACACTTCTGTTGTGCATCACTTAATTGTTATGTATTTAAAACAAGGCATATGGCGAGCATTCTTTTCCAGCTTTCATATGCTTCAAATTTATTATGTCAGTGGTTAGTGGCAATGACATCACAAGATGAATTCAGAGCAGCGATTGCTTTAGCATTTAGAAAGCTCGGAGCACGCCGATTATTCAGGCCCGCTAAGTGAGGGCGTGACTGTCAGCCGGCTATCTGTAATCTCACACTGTGTAAGGCCTCATGAATTACACACGCAGCGGGTAGGGAGGGAGGGGCTGAATGTGGCTAAAAGACCCTTTCCACCAAAAATTTGCTGAAATGGTTTCTTCTAATGTATTTCAGTGATTAATCAATTTGATTTAAAATGTTAGAATTATTTAAGGTCTGTACTTTGGATTTACTGTGAACTCCCAGCATGTTTATATTTATTGCATCAACCAAGTAAACAGCATATGCTTAATGCTTTTAAAACGCTTTCCAGTAAAATTTAGGTCAGTACTTACTTGTTAGCTATCAGCCGCGGAGATGCATTGAGGTACCTGATGAACGGCACGCTTCTCCCGCTGCGCTTTGTGTGGCTTCCACAATGCTTGTCATGGGCAGATATTCAGTATCAGCTGTTACCATTTACTTAAATATGTTTTACTTGCATTAATTTTCTGTGTTTTTCAATATTTACACGCTTTTCTAAATTATGCTCATCTTCTTTGAAGGACACCACCAATTCTGCCACATAGATATTCTTTAAAGCATAAAAATAGGAATGCTCAAGATGCATTGATTTCCTACTAACACAGTGTGCTGTGGAGCATGGTTTCAATACAGTGAGGACCAATAATGATGGAAAATTAGGATTATTTGAAATTTTAACTATTATCTGATCCTATTAAACACTGGATGCTTCCTGTATAAAGCTGTATAAATGGCACTGCGTGTAACTGTATAAATGGCACCACAAAACCAGATTGTCTGGAAAGAAATATTGTATTTCCCTTCTCCAGACAGCAATTCCTGCGTTTGATCCAGATTATTGTTGGTACATGTTAATGGATCAGTGCTATAATGGGCACTAAAAAAATACTAGGAAATAACTCAGATAGACCTATTAGAAGAAATAGTTTGATTACATGTTGGCATCTACCAAACTTCATGTCTCTCTATCGAAGATATTTCATAGTTATAAATCTTTCCACCCACCTAGGAAAGAAAACAGGAAGGGAAATGAAGACTGTCCGTCCCAATACATGAACCTGTCAAATGAAAATAGGAATTAATCTATAAATAGTCCTACCAATTCGGACATTGAAAAACCCTGGTGGCTACATTTACTCAGCAAGCAAAATGCCCTGCTGAACGGTGGGCATTTGGTTTAAGATAACATAGGAATTACAAGCCGAAAACGGGAATTACAAGGCTGAGTTAATTTAGCTGAAAAACTGCCACTGGAAACTCCTGGCTCAGCTCAAAAGTCCTCCGTGGGGCGAAGCGCACAGGCCTGCCCTGACCGGGTGCACTAGCGCTGGTGTCATGGAGGCCAACCAGAAGTGACCCTGGAATCCTTTAATCTTTAGCTTTTGGAAGGGTAGATGAATCCACTGACAAGGTTCACTTATACCTTAGTGGAACTTAGTAGAAGAAATGATTTTGTAATGGTTCCTGCTCTCCATGTCCCTGAATCGTCCCCATGGAGTCATTGATGTCAGAGTGCCCTTTATCTTCACCCCAGTATCTTCTGTGCGACCTCACATATTCACAGGTCTTCACGGTCTTCTCCTTCGGAAGGCGTTTCAGATCTGGCATATTCAAGTCAGAACTCATCTTGTTTTTCTGCCAAGTCAGCCTTCCGTCCCCACTGTGTCCCCTCCTGGGCTCGGTGTCACTAGCGTTTCAAGTCCTGGTGATGTTCCCAATGAGTGGTATCAACATGTTCCCCTCCCCCAGCCCAAAACCCTGCCGTCACCACCTCACCCGGGGCTTCAATATTTCTGATTTGTTCTTCGTAACTGGCCACCTTCTTCCAGGAAATCCAGCCACTACTATGCCCCTAAATATAAATATAATTAATTTATTATATTTTCATGTTCGTAAGCTGTAATAATGCATCACTTCTCATTAGCTCCAATTTCAGTCAAGTCTCGTTTTCAAAGATCTTTTCGGTTCTGCTCCGTTGTCTGACGTTCGTCTCCATGGTTTCAACCCTGAGCTCTACAGAGGCCGTTCCAATTTCTGACTGGAATTGGGACTTGACACCCACACTTGACCCGCGCATTTTCTCAGACTGTCCGCCTGCCTAACCCTTCGGGTCTCCTCAGCCTCGCGAGCTCACCTTTGCTGTCCTCTTCAGTGTGTGTGCATGTGCTTGTATCTGACCATCTCTCTCCCCATCTGAAGCCATCAAGAGTATCTGGAACCATGGCTACATTTTCTAAAACCCTGTCCCCGCACCTCTGTGCCATTCCTTTTCCTTTTCCCTTCAGCCACTGTGTTCCAAGCGCCTGGGTCTTCAGTGGCCCGGGCCGGCTCTGAAAGCCCTTCTGCCATTGTTGATCGCTCCCAGTGTCTGTTCAGTTGAGTCCTCACTGCTGGAGCCCAAAGGTGCTGTCTGACCTTGAGTTCTACCAAATTTAAGAAGCTTTTCCTGATAAACATAGTCAAGACCTCCACTTCCTAGACACCAACAACACTGTTTGGGGTGGGATTCGAGTATGATAAGTTCAAGTGCTTTACAATAACTTCCTAAATTCTCCCAAAGATTTTGTATTTCCTGGAACGCAGGAATTTTGGTTTTCCTGACTCACCCGCAATACTTGTCAGGCAATTAATCGATACTTATGTGATTGAATTGATCTGAAAGCCAGGTAGAGGGAGAAGAATGACGTAACAGGGAGTAAGAACCTGATCTTGAGTGGACAGAGCGCCAGAGAGTGGGGAGGTGGATTTAGCAGCTTGTTCTGAAGACTTAGCAGCTGCTGGAATGGGGCCGGTAAAGGGGGGTCATTTGGTTTCACAACATTCGGACAGATCAGTGGGTCTCAAACACAGCCGCACCTTTGAGCAACCGGTGGGAGCCCTCACAAGGCTTCATTACCTGCTCTGTTCCCCACCACGCCCCACCTCCCTCATTCTGACGTGATTGATCTGGAATGGAGCACTGCTGTGTTTTACAGAATCTTCGCAGGTAATTCTAAGGCACACAGAGTGTGGAGAGGCAGCAGCACAGGACTTTGCTAGGCAGTGTGGTCCCTGGGACCCACAGCACAGGCCTCATCCGGGAGATGGGATCTCCTGCCCCACCCCAAACCTCCAGCACCAGAATCTGCATTTCAACCAGCTTTTCCCAGGGGGCTCACAGGCACGCTCAAGATGGAGAGGCACTGCTCTATGGAGCTACACAGCTTTCCTCCTGGGGGGTCACTGAGACACTGAGAATCTTGGTTAGAGTGACCTTGGCCACACTCCCTGGCCCGGGCGCAGGCCCGGCCTGTCCAGCTCGCGTGGCTGGCTGCTCACGGGGGCGTTTGCCTGCGAGGGGCAGGGAAGGTGGAAGAAAGAGAACAAGGCCAACAGCGGGGCAGGTCTTCCCCAAACCGGGCAAGAACTCCAGCTGGCCTTGGATCCCTCGGTTTTTTTAGTTTTGTGTACTGTGACTCAGGGCCTCTGCCTCCTTCCTGTCTTCTCTTCTAACAATTTCATCCTCTTCCAAGAAAATCTATTTCTTTGTTGATCATCCAGAATTTTAAAGCCACTTATCCAAAGCTTCCTAGGGGAGAGTGTTAATGCTAATGGATTTAGCGCTAACCACACCAGTCAAGGAGGCAACCACATCCATGAAATGATCTTCCTGCTTCCTGCCTCTCTAATGCTGGGGGAGCGATCGATGGGAAATTTGGAAAGGATGTGAGGGTGTGAGGGCGAGGAAAGAGTCTCCTCATGTTGACAAGGGCTCACTGTCTGTCAATAACGAACACAAAGTGTGATTTTAAACTTGGAAAATTGGAACTATTACCTCTGTCTGAGGCGGTCAGCCTTGGTTTGCCCCCAAAGCCACCAGGCAGAATGGTGTAGAGATGCACCCTCCAAAATGATAGCCAGTAACTGTGTATGGTTGCTGAGCATTTTGTGTGTGGCCAGCCCAAGCTGAGCTGTGTACAGTGCACTTTAAAGACTCAGTGTAAAAAAAACAAAAACAAAAACCCCAACAAAACGTTAACTACCTGATTGATCATTTGATGGGCACTGCATGTTAAAACTGTAATATTTTGGATATATTAGACTCAATGAGATATGGTTAAAATTAATTTCAACTGTAACCTTTCAGGTTTTAAAAGTGAGACTATGGGAACATGAGAAGCACGCACGTGGCTTGCAGTGTGCCTCTGTTAGACGGTGGCGGCCCGGGAGAGCTGAGCCGCCCTCCGGCCTCACCGCAGGTCGTTGTGATGCCGCCTTGCGATGAAGCAGGGGGCTCGCGGACTTAAACTCTGCTTACAGGGAGCCGCTATGGCTTGGTGGCATGAGCAGGCAGAATATTCCAGAAACATTAAATTATAGGTGATTTGGTTTGCATCCAT
The DNA here is from genome assembly GCF_021234165.1 of Pteronotus mesoamericanus. NCBI lineage: Eukaryota > Metazoa > Chordata > Mammalia > Chiroptera > Mormoopidae > Pteronotus > Pteronotus mesoamericanus. Next base: position 2,204,076 of record NW_026555123.1, read on the forward strand.
TTGTTTTCCTCTTTACACCGTATTATCCAGAAAGTTTATAATCTTTCATAACCAGTCTTAAGGCGATTTTCAGTAGTTCAGGGAAAATTCTGGAGCTGGTTTGGCTGGAGCTAAAGTGATGGCATTCATGTCTGAAGATACATTCAGGCGATAAATCATATCTGAATAACAAATCATTATTGAGCACCTCCCTCCCTATGTGCAAGGTTTATACTCAGTGATACTTGTGCTGAAAATATTTCATACAGAGGAAAACATGAAGGTATTCAGTCTATTTGACCCAGTATATCTGAACAAAATAGGTGGGACAACGTTAAGAACAAATAATACGACAGATTTGCCTTTGTGAATTAGGTGGGCTGAATGGTCCATGCCTGCATTTGTTGGTTTTCACCATCTCTACACTTGCAAATCAGCCCTCAAATTTACTTCCTCTTTTTCTGTTTTTGTTGAAGGTATGTTTCCTCTGGAGTTCAAGCGTACCAAGTACCAGGCTAATCTTGAGTCAAATCTCACTAGTTGGAATGATTGTCAATAGTTGGAACAAATATGTTATATTTGGTCTTTCTTGGGGGAGAATGTGATGATGAAATTAGATGCATATTGATCTGTGGTTGCTAAATACTAAATTCTTAGGGTGTCCCAGGTCATTTATTTATCTGTGGGTTATTAAGTGGATATATAATTTTTCTATGACATCAACGACTCTCAATATCTATAACAGCATCCCTTTTGACATTTTACAAGGAATAATTTTTAAAACCCACAATCCAGCCTCCCAGAGCTATATAAAGAAATGATGCAGTGTAAACAGATTGGAATGCAATGATCGGAAGGCTTGAACAAGAGGTTGCAATGCTAAAACGTAAGTTCTAAATCAAAAAATAGATAATCCATCCTAAACCAAAAGGAAGTTGATATAATGTAAGGTGAATCATGGCAAAAGTAGGCAAATACAACAGGTCTTCAAGTAATGTTGTTCTCTTCAACGCCATTTCTCATTTCAACACCAATGAGAATAAAAAGTTGATCTTCCACCAGAACGGCCGTCTGCGTGCAGCTGGCCTGTTCTCCCCACGTCTGCGGGAGTTTTATCCAGGTACTCTAGCTTCCTCCCACCCCCCAGGGATGTGCCCGTTAGGTGAATCAGCCTCCCTGTTCCGGCCTGACTGCGTGTGTGTGTTCAATGGAAGGACGTCCTCTCCAGCGTGGGTTCCTGCCTGGCGCCCTGCGTTAGAGGTGAGGCTCTGGCCCCCGGAGACCCTAACCTGGAGCAAGTGGGTTGGAAAGATAATGCTCTTACTTATTTTTATTAATATTTCTTAAATGTATGTGTAGCTCACACTTATTTTAGTGGTTAACATTAGAAGTCTTTTGGGTCTTTACTTAGAAGTTTGGTGATGTGTCTGTGACCAGAAATACGCTGTGGGAACTTAACTCTTGTTTACATAAATCTGCCTACCTGTGGTAAAATTGGTTTCATCATATGCCATTTCACTTAAGTCACAGTTGCCAGGAACCTACCTAGGACCTTAAGGGAGGACTGACTGTATATTTCCAAGGTCCATGAGAAACACATGTTCCCGTAATCCGTTGAGAGAGGGGTGGACAGGGACCGTGCTGTAGGTATCATTAAGCCAGAGGTTTTCAGACACCAAGAGCAAGACCTAATGAGTTGTAACCAGAATTTTTTTTTTTAAAGCATGAAAATATGAACATCCATTGCAATTTGTAAGAGTAAGTACTGTTTCATGAAAATCTTGCTTTAGTTGTATATGGGTGTACATGTATATCTATGTGTGTTTGTTCTGGGTCAACATGTAAAATATATTTTTTTGTTGTGAACAGTAGTCAAAAATATTTAAAGAACATCACAAAACACGTTTTAATGGGTAGCCATTAACACGATGAGTCTGAAGTCTAGGGAAATTGTATCTTTCTCCAACACCCTAGGACTGATTAATAAGGGATGTAGATGTAGCAACTGACTCCCCATAAACCTTATTGTGCTGCGCTGTCACCTCATTTCCATCTCAAATATTCTACAACTGAAGATGGAGGGAAGGTTTTGCTTCACCTTAAAAAATATTTGAAGAACTTACTACCACGCAGATTCTTTTGTGCATGACTTTACAGACTACAGATAAAATGAAAGTATAGTGATAACGTTTTCTGCCAGTTGCATTTCAGGGTTAAGTAACAGCAACTATTTTTATGTTTAAGGAGAGGGTTGCTCTTGATTCCTCTTTTCCGAACTGATTAGAGGTGATAGGTACAAGTGGACAGAAGGTGATTAGTAGACAGCAGATTTGGTGGAAGTGCTCGCTGCCTGCCTTCAGCTCCTTGGGATTATCTGACTCAGTGGAGAGCAAGGCCATGAATTTTAACCAACCGCCAAAAGGTTTATTCAATAGACATGGGTGAGGTATTCAGTGTGGTTGGCATGGAAGCTGAAAAAAATCTGAATGAAAGTACTTAAAGAGATTAAGCCATTTTAAGCCATTGTAAACTATTGTAAACCACTATTAGTCATTGTAAAAAGTTACAGAGAAGGGGAAACGTTTTGGAACCATAAACATGTAAGTTCCAAATGGAAAAACAGTTGCGCATGTGTCACCAAGAATGGAGATTGATGCTATTTGTCAACTTTTACCGTACCATGAAGATACGTTTGTATGCATCCCTAAGATCACTAGCATCCACGGCAGGTGCATGTTAAGAATGCAATGTCATCCCCCCAAAATGCAGTGTTATCATGCTGTGCAATGCCTGTAGAGATGAAACTCGGACTGAGACAAAATGAAGAGCTTTGGACAAATCTGGATTCATTCTCTTCCTTTCATCAACTCACCCTGAGTCCCTAAATCTTAGTAAGATCCACAAAAAGGAACTCTGTCATTACCAGCAAACCTGGTAATATGCTTTTTCTTTCAGAAATAAGCATGAAAACATGGACCTCTTTCTAGAAAAGTTGTCTCTTAACCTTTGACTCCATAGGTATCTTAGGATTGACTCAGGTAATTTTTTCCAAAGAATTTATGGGCTGCTTGTACCCACCTATAGATGCATACATGCATAATTTAGACAATCAGGATATTTATGGAATTATATTAAAATTACTGGCAGAATAAATATTTTTAAGTGCAGTCACATTAACCTCACCAGTGTTTTTATTGACATCTTAATTGTTGTAAAAACATGTATTTTCATATAACTATCATTATCATTAACCTACAGACAATCGCCTTCTGCATGTTTAAAGGGCTTGCAGAGCTCCTTACAGGCTGCTCTCAGTGCTGTTCATTTACTATGCTGAGTTTTTAACACAAATGTAACCCACTCTGCATTTTCCACTTAAAATGCATAAGGCAAAGTGCATCATAACAGGATGTAACTACGTATTAATCAAATTAGCACAACACTTCAAAGGCTCGGGCTTTTTGCTGGGCGCCTGTTCGATCACAATTCATGAAGGAAAGAAGCAGCGTAATGAATGGCTTGGCAAGGGAGCAGTTTATTTTCTTTCCAGAAAGATATCGAGTGGGTTAATTTTCATGATGGGCAAGCATGTCAAGGAAGGAGAACCGTAAGCATTAAGCTAAAGGACAATAAGTGGAATTTAGAATACAATGGCAGTTTTGCCACTGATAAAACGTAAATTTTGTAATTATTGGATGACAGAACAGAACTCGAATGACCTATTGTTAAATTATTAAATCTTCATGATCCAAGCAGATACAAGCCAGTATAGTCAATATTAATATTCCGAACGTGGCAGATTAGACGACTCTTTGTCAGTGTGAATAGCATGGTATGCAGCAAAAAAAATATAAAATGTGGTGCCTCCAAACACAGACCTCGGTACAAACATAGTACGTCACATAAAATGGTATAATTGTAATTAAATAATTATTGATCTTTACCAGTGTTTGGCTTTGCAGAATCCTGAATATGCATGCAGCATAATGCACAAAAAGATAAAAACTTGGATGGAATTTAGCTGAGACTAATGATAAAGAAGAAATTAGACAGCCAAGTAAATGGACGTCAATTACTCTGCTGAGCATTCGACTGATAGTTATCATTAGATGCTTGGAACACGCAAACTTCCCCTTCACTGTTACTGACAAATAACAGACAGACAGATAACCTCCTTTTGAACTAAAAGATTTTTTCTTGGCATGGGTATTAGAACGAGTGGAGTACAATGAGAAATGCACTTCCTGAGATTTTTTTTTCCTGAACAACAGGCATACAAGGTTATTTTAACATCAGGCTCCACTTTTGTTTTTGTTTTTGTCTTTCCTGTGCTACAGGTCCAGGATGGCAGTCTACCTGGAGGAAGAGAGCAATCAGTTTTCAAAAACAGAACCAGATTAAAGTCATCTTAGCCTCTGGGTATCACAAGTGTGTGTTACTTTACACAAAAGATAGGTTCTTGTACATTGCCCAGATCCGGATATCTGCACATGTGCAAAGGTGTGTGGTATTGAAAACAAGACGTGTGCAGAAGTCGGGGAAAGAGTTGGAGCACGTCGGAACATAGGCAAAGGGGAGAGATGGGAGCAAGCAAAGCAGTGGGAGAGGAGGCAACTGGAGTGAGGTCGAGGAGGAACAACAAGGCTAGAAGGGCAAGGAGACAGAGCTGGGGGAGGGGGCAGAGGAGCGCCGAGGTGGGGGGACCTGAATGACCCCGCCCCTCCAGGCGGCAGGTGAGGTGGGCTGCACAGGTCACCTCTGTTCTCAGTCTACAAAGTGACGCTGGGGTGGTGGGGACAGGTCAGAGGAGCTCTAAGGAGATTATGCCCCACCCATTTTGTGACCTGGAGACAAGAAGTTCTACTGCCAGCCCTTTCCACAGTGCCCAGCAATATTCCTCTGCCTTTTTTTTAGTGAGGGAAGATTTCCATTTTTAAAGGGGAAAATCTACCTTGGTCTGATCAAGGGGCCCTTGAAAGCGTAGCGGAGTCACACCACTCAGTGGCACCACCCGCTGTCGCTGCTCGTTCAGCTTTCTCGTTTATTCAGAGAAGAAGCCGAGGGAACCAGAGCCTCCCTCCCTCCCCACCACTGCCCCGTGTATTGCTGGGTGGTCACAGCACCCGGGTCTCTGCCACCCGATGCCAGGGGCACACTTGTCCCCCTGCCCAATTCGTCACAGTCGAAAGTGTCTCCAGGCATGGCCGAATGTCCCCAAGGAGCAAAAATCATACCTGATTGAGAATGAGTGACCTAAACCAAAGATTGTATTGTCCGCACATCCAAAGGGCCAAGAGGAAGTAAAGGGGAAACTCTTTGTATTTCATAGCATGTATCACCAAATGGTTCAGATAAGTTGAAAAAAAAAATCTGCAGGTCAAAAGCTAAATTTGTAATAGCCTAACTTCATTAAAAAAATGAAACAACAAAACAAAAACACTGAGCATGCACAAAACTTCTAAATTCCATAAAGGAAATAGATTTAAGTTTTAAGTAATATTCTGAGGCTGAAAGAAGAAATCCAAGTATAGTGCAAGTGGGGTAGAGAGAGGGAGAGAGAGAGAACCCCCTCTTAGGTCAAAGTCCACATGATTTGGATGTGACACATTTTGAAACAGCCCGTATGAATTTAGTAAACACACCATGTGCTGACTTGCAAACTTTCCCAGAGGAACTAAAAGCTACGGTTGGGTCAGTTTATATTCACATCAGTCATTGATTAGAACCCCGGGGCAGCAGGAAGCAATGCGGCCTCAGCTTCAGGGCTTTCTGATGCTGGGAAAAATAAAATATTCTGCGCGGATGTAACCTCAAGTTGAATTTTCCTGATAGCTCTGCCCTAGGACAGAAGATTTAAATGACAAGATTTTGGTACTGAGGGCTGTTCTGGGGACCATTCTGGTGAAGAAGGCCCTATTTCGTAGACACGCTAGATGCGTCCCACCACCCAGACGTGATGGCCCCCACTTGCCGTGAGTGAGGGTCCTTCCAGGGTTTTCCTCTGGAGCAGCTCTCCGACTTCGCGGGGCCTCTGGGATCGCTGGAAAGGCTTGTTGAAGTGCAGGTGGCTGGGCTCGGCCCCAGAGTCCCCAACTCAAGACGTCTGGGTGGGGTCTGACCCTCACTTCTAACAAGTCACGCTGATGTCGCGTGACGCTGATGTCGCAGGACCATCCCGAGGTCCCTGCTGGAGCCCGCCCACCTCGCTGTTTCCCCAGAGCCACCCCTGCAAGGGATTCTTTCTTTCAGATGTCTTTCTTTCTTTCTTTCTTTCTTTCTTTCTTTCTTTCTTTCTTTCTTTCTTTCTTTCTTTCTTTCTTTCTTTCTTTCTTTCTTTTTTGTTGCTCACGTGTTTGGTTAGTACTGTCTAACTTACATTTGCTTGTATGCTGCATTTGACTATTTCGCTAACTTTTTCATGTAAAAACTTTGGCTCCTATAGAATATTACTCTGCCTTTCAGTTACCCCATAGTGTTGAGTAAATAATAGATTCCGAATAAATTACCCCTGATTACAGAATAAATGAAGATCATGTAAAGTGTAAAACTACAGTCTATTTTATCTTTTGGGCTTTTCTTTATTAGGAGTAGCTATGTTTTAGCTGGTTCTAATACCAACACCATTTTCTTCCCACATTTAAAATAGGATTTTATTTATTTCTTTTTAGAGAGAGAGGGAGGGAGAAAGAGAGGGAGAGAAACATGGATTGCTTGCCCCTGAAAGGCCCCCAACCGGGGACCTGGCCTGCAACCCAGGCTGTGTCCTGACCCGGAATGTAACCCGTGACCTTTCCGTTTATAGGATGACGCGCAACTCACTGAGCCACACCAGTCAGGGCCTTTTTCTCCCCACTTTAAATCCTTCCCCCCCCCCTGCATATAGACCTCATTTGGGAAGAACAGGAACCCGTATTATGGCTTACATACTTCAACATGAAAAGCATATAAAAGAACTTTATAGCCATACTTCTATTTTCATTATCTAAGTGTATTAGTAAAAGCAAATCTATTACATCTTCCTTTTGGGAAGCCAAAAACATCTGGAATTTATGTTATGAGAAAGAGCTTTGACAGAGGTTATTTGACATGCACATAACGGCAGAGAAGAAAATCACTGGAGGAAACGTTAAACTAAGTTATGACGCTGTCCTGCCAATACAAGATTTAAGCTGGTTGGGGGGCTGTGTCCTGAAGACGCATTAGAATGTGAAGGCATGAAATGGACAGCTGTTTCACAGAGCTCAGCCCTGCATTATCCTAACTGATAAATACACGTGCAATTTAACGTCTAATTCTGGTGTGGGGCTCCGGCGATTTGTCACCAGACCATTAGAGGCAACGCTTTGTGTTAGGTTGCTGCACACTTTGCTTTGATTTAATGGGAGCTATATCATTTTTATTTGATTTTTTATTTATATTTCAGAATTCTTGAAAGGTTATTCTGCTATCAAAGTGAAACTATGGATATACTGCCAAGCCATTTGAGCTCACACATGTATAAACATGAGATTTCTCCTACTCCCTATTCCTCAAGGTTCACTGAGAAATTCCACATTTAAGACCATGAACTGGAAGAGAGTATGGACACATCAGTGTCTTCTTTTTTTCTCTCTGGCTCCAGAACATACCTCCAGATATCCCTGAAACTGCAGAAAGGAAAGAAATCTGTTCTTTCCGTTACTCCTCTTACTTCTGCATGTGATGCCGTATCTAGATCTAGATCTAATCTATTTTAATCTTTGTCTAATTTATATCGCTCTCTCTCTGAACTTCAGATTCAGAAACATAATCAGATGTTTGAAATTAAGATTATCCCAGAAAAATCCATGACACTCGACCGTTGTAAGTGTCCTATTTAAAGACAGCGGTTTTCCAGGAAATGTTTGCGTTCAGCATCCCAGCTGCCTGCAAGGAAAAACCCGGGGTGCGGGCTCCCAGAGTTCTCAGCTGCTTTTCTGCACCTGTCCCTTCCCCTGTCACAGTCAGGGTGCAACGTGGCCCCCAGGAAAGGCCATGCTGCCCCAAAGGAGACCCATGGGTGCAGTCCCCACAGGTACGACATAGGTGCCTGGCTGTGTCGTGGGGTAGGGGCTCTGATGACAAATTGCTTTCTTTTCCTTGAACAAAGCTCCCAGGAGCTTTTCTCTGCCTCTGTGGGCAAGCATGACCTCTCCTCAATGTCACTTAAGAGGCCTGGGTCAGGGGATACTAAATATTAAAAAAAAAAAAAAGATGGTGAAAAGCCAGCACAGGGCTACAAAAATTAAAACACATATTAAAAGTTTATAATAGTCGATACCTGGAAACAACCTAATGCCCATTAATGGATGAATGGATAAAGAAAATGTGGTATTTACACACAATGGAGTATTACTCGGCACTTAAAAAAAAAAACAAGGAAATTCTGCCATTTTCAGCAACATGGATGGACCTGGAGGATATTCGCTAAGTGAGATAAGCCACACACAGAAGGACAAACAGCCTGATCCCAGTTACATGAGGCGTCTAAGAATCAAACTCGTAGAAGCAAAGGGTACAACGGTGGTGCTCTTTGTACCCTTTGCTCCTGTGAGTTTGCTTCTACGAGGGAGATGGGGCGGTTTCAGTCCAAGTCTCCGTGACAGAAGCTGAGTAGGCCCTGGAGACCACGGTGCAGCCCAGCCCCTGCGGGCAGCGACGCCGTGCGGCTCAGAGTGGGGGTCACTGGTCTCCTCTTCTCTTCCTGGAACTTGGTGCCATTAAGGGACAGAAATGCCGGTCAGGGTGAAAGAGATCAAAATAGCAGTTTTATTTTCAGTAAAAACGAAATTGGACTAAATGCTTACATAGGTACTTCCCTGAGCTAGATAACAATATTGAATTAAACTTATTCCGGCAAAGTGCAGACGCGGAGCATATGTGTCAAAGGGAAGGCCGCAGTGCCTGTCCCATGCGGCTCCCGGCCCGGCTGTCCACACTGTCTGCAGCAAATGGACGTCCAAGCATGAGCTTTAAGTGGCTGGGCCGAGCATGGTTTTTCCGAACTCACCAATCCGACGACCCCCGCACACACCGACCCCCTGAGGTGCAAAGGAGGGACCAGAGAGGGCCTGGAGGGATTCGCAAATGGAAGCAAAAGGATGGGAAGACATGGCACCCCAGACTCAGTGCCATTTACTCCTCTAAGAGTTGATGACAGGCGGGCACTGTGCAGGTGTGCCGCCGGCTCCCTTGCCAAAGTCATTTGGCCGTGAAGACCGCGGGAGGCTGAGCTCCGGCTCCCCGGGGGCCTCCAGTAGGAACGCAGCCACCCCGAAGACGGGTGTCACCTCCTCCTCACAGGCCGGTCGCGCCGGGGTGGAGCCGGCCCTTTGACAGTTTGTCTGCCCGGGGCGGGCGGGGGGCATCTTCGAAAAACGGACGCCAAAGAGCTCTGACTACACACTCCTACGGGCTTTTCTACATTCACTCCCCAAAGGATACAAAGTTCTCCTTGTCTCCTTCTACTTTCTGGACCCTTTTCCTGCATTGTTTTCCTATTGTTCCTCTTCACACCACCTCTCTGCTCACCATCTCCCAGTCTTCGGCTGCAGCCAGGTTTTCTTTCCCTGTGTCTGTACGCTGTTTGACGCAAGGCCGATTGGATTGCCATGCTCAGAGATAATGGGTGGTCTGCGTAAGTCAGGGTGGGCCGAGACCATTGGTTGTCCTGTCTAGACAACAGGGGCATGTCTTGGCTTTGGGGTTGACCATGCAACACCATTGGCTCATCCCAGAGTGGGAAAGCAAAAGCTCAGAAGTCGTACTGACCTGTGCTGTTACTTCTAGCATCTGCTATCTTCAGTTTTGAAACTTAGTTAGTGGGCTATGCCATCCGCTTCTGCCAGCTCCACCGGGGAAGGTGTTGAGGTTGAGAGGTTGAAGCTGAGAGACTTGAACTCGTGGGTCCCAGACAGGGCTCTCTTTTGGCCTCCTCGGTGGCGTGGGCCCGTGCCTCTTGCCAAGCCCTCCTCTCTGCTGTGTGGTCTGAAGACTCTGGCCTGGGCAGAGAGTGCGGGCCACGGAGCGCAGGGTCTCCGCCCACTGGGCCTCGCTAAGGCCTAGCTTAATGTCTGCTCCGTGGATCAGCGAGGAAGTGAGAGAACAGACACCGATAGGAACTGTGCTGTCCACTGGGCTCCCACTGGTGCGTCTCTTCTCGTGTTACCCTTCTGCTAACTCAGCACAAAGCTAAAAAGCCTTCTAAAGAATTTTCCGTATCCTAATTTTATTCTTTATGATCCCTTCCCTATAAATCGCCGCCAGCACCTTGGTTGGCTGTGTCCACTCTGTCTTCGTGTGGCCCCCCTCCCAGCTGTCCCTGCCGAAGGGCTCCTTTTCACACAGTGTGTTCGGAACACACGGCGGGTCACACAGTGTGTTCGGAGAGCCCGGTAGCAGGAGGGTAAGCCAGAGATGTACCTGGTCAAAGGTGAGGAGAAAATTACACCCTCAGCTGGTGGGGCTCAGTGGATTGAGTGCTGGCCTGTGAACCAAAGAGTCACAGGTTCGGTTCCCAGTCAGGGCACAGGCCTGGGTTGTGGGCCACCTCTCCGGGAGGGGGCACATGAGAGGCAACCACACATGAATGTTTCTCTCCCTCTCTTTCTCCCTCCCTTCCCCTCTGTCTAAAAATAAATACATAAAATCTTAAAAAAAAACAAAACAAAACGGTGAGGAGAAAATCAGCTTCACTGTACTGAACGTTTCAATTTGATCTGAAGGTGATAACAAAACATAAAGGGGTTTAAAATGTGCCCATGTGTAGAACAGTAACCCTGAGCAGGGCTGGCAGGGTGGGTGTGGGCGCCGGCGGGCGCCGGCAGCTCGGTGGGCAGGGCTGCGGCCGCGGTCCGGGCCCGAGGTAACGGGAACCTGGGCGGCGTGGGCCGCGGCCCAGGGCACGGGGTGCGACAGGAGCCTTCGCGCGGCTGGCGGAAAGCTCGGCTGAGCTGGCACGAGGGGAGAAGGTGACCGCGGGGATCTGAGTGTGGATGGCAGAGCTGCTGCAGCCGCCGTTAGCTGAGGAAGAAGACACAGCCCGAAGCGGGGGACCGATGCCAGAAAAGGGGTCATAACAGCAGCTCGCATTTACTGAGCACTGTGTACCGGCTTATTCTAGTCCTTCGTGTGAATTCGCTCGTGCTTTCACCCTCCCAACGGACGAATGGAATAGGTCCCCTTGTTACCTCCACGTTACAGTTGAAGAAACGAAGGCAGGGAGAGCTTAAGCCACTTGTCCAAGGATTCGCAGCCTCTTAAAAGCCGAGTCCGAATTTGAACCCAGACAGCGGGATTCAAGAAGATGCATTCTTAACTTTATATCGCCTACCCCTCCGTGTATTCAGCTTTGGACACGTGGAGTTTTTGGTGGAGAGCTGAAGCCCTGAAGGGTGGGAGGAGGTCAAAGGTGGAGATGTGAAAATGAGAGTCAGCAACATGGAGCCACAGGTCGTCCACGGGAGAAATGTTCTAAACCGTAGAGACCATATGGCCGAGTTTGTTGGAGCCAAACTGGTGACGTGTGTGGGGAGCGAGCTCTCCAATACTCAGGAGAAGGACAGTTTCGTGCCTCCTTTTATTAAGCATTTGGAATGAAGGAGGGAAGGGAAGGAAGGATATCTTGGGGTGGGAGAAAGCAAGGCAGGGATCTGATTACAGGACAGTTAAGATTATGTGGCCTCTTGAAGGCGGTTATTTCAAAGGCGTTATTAACTCAGATGCACAGAAACAATGGACAGGACTTGCTCAAGCAAAGATAAACCTTTTCTAAAAAGCTACATGTCTGGGGCATGGCTATCCCCCATGAACCGCCCATTTAGGAATTTGTGATCAGATCACCTGTGAGTTACTTTCCATAGAATGTCCTTCCCCTCCCTTCCTCTCCCCTCCTCTCTTCTTCCCTCCCCTTCCCTTCTCTTTCCAGAAGATGAAGTAAAAGTAGAAGGACAAAGGAAGAGAACTGAAGGTTGAACCTTATGAATTGCTCTCATCCGTGCTTGGAAGTGGTGTGTGGGTCAAGGCAAGACACGGGCGTGGTCAGGGAGGCGGGTAGAGGAAGGTGAGCGCCGTCGCAGAGCTCAAGAGCGTAGATATTGTTATTAAGAAAAAGATGTTCCCCAGCACGGAGACCATGAGGGTCAAGAACAGATGAAAGGCCATGCGGTTTGGCGTTTAAGGATGAATTCTTCCCCTTTGAGAAGGCAGTTTCAGGTAAGTGTGTAACGAGAAGCTAGAGCTCAATGGGTGGGCTGTTCCGTGCAGGTGCGGAAGGGAGGCTGTATCAAAGTGGGAAATGTGCAAATTGCCCCTTGTTTCTGCGCATCTGGGTTACCCCCTTTGACACGCCCCCTTTGAGACCCCCCTTTCTAAAGCACAACCACCCTCAAGACAGTGCAGAATCTTTACTGTCCTGAAACCTGACCTCCGGTGCTTTCCCCACCTGCAGGCAATCTTCCTAAATTCCCTCCTTAATGTCAAAGGCACGAAAGAAACAGCAAAACTGTTATTCTGCAGAGCACGTCAAAAAAAAAAAAGTGTTATCTTTAAAAGTAATTTGAAGGTGGCACTGTAAATAGTGAATAATTCGATGGCTGATATGACCATGTCACTAACCATCTTATGGTGAGTAGGAATTTCTGGTCATTGGAAGGATTATCCTCCACGTATTTGATTGATTTGGTTATCTCTCTGATACAGTTTCACCCTAAATTGTGTTATTGCCAGCACATGTCATCTGTTTAGCTCAAATGAACAATTATACAAAATCTCTGCGGGTTTGGATGCTCCTTACGCCAACACTATGAAAGATCAGGGACTGAGGAGCTGTAGGACAGACTCGAATCTCAGAGCAGTCGTACTCACGTGATATTAAAAACCTGCCTCCGGCCTTTGCCACAACATGGACAGGGCTCGCCTGGCCCCCCTCCCACCGCTGAGGCTCCCCGTCTTTCTGAGCGTTCCTGGTCCCTTGGTTCCTGAACTGAGACTCAGTTTGGGCACGCCCTCCGCTGTCGGTTTCTGTGTCTGTCTTCCGTAACCCCATGCGGGAACACCTTCCACTGCCTCTCCTGTCCCTGGTGGGTCATAGGAGCTTGAGCTGCCTCTGGTTTGAGGCTCTGCGTTAGGGAAAGTGACCAGAGAGAAATAATCTATGAGAACAGCTGAAAAAGGTGGATGCTGGATCAATCTCCTGAGGGAAGCAGGTGAGGGAGTCAAAGGGGTTGCCTTAAGGAAAACAGAGGAAGGTTGAAAGAATTCGGAGAATTCATTGTGCACCCAGGATTGCCCAGCAGTCCGGAGGGGCCAGCTGAGATTAGGTATCATAAATGCGAAGCCCACTGGGGGTTTCTTGACGTGCTCCGGTATCACTGGGAAGTGAGATACCGAGAGCGGGGCACACGCGGTTAGGGGCGCCCGGCACTGGGGGCCGGCAGGGCGGCTGAGGAGGTCGGCGGTGGGTTGGGGATTCTGGTGAGAGAGGAGAAAAAAGGAGAAATGGGCGACCTTGGCATTCAGGCGACTCAGGTTAGCAACTGTACCGACTGAAGGCAGAGTCTGGCCAGGAACAGGGAAGGGGAACGAGGAGGGAGGAGCCTAGAGACAAACGAAAAGTCTAAAGACAAAGAACTGGGTGAGTAGGTGTGAGAAGGAGTAGAAATGGCAGAGGGACGGGACATTACTCTTAGGCTGGAGTGTTCAGCTTCCGCATCTATGAGCCTGGTGGTAAAACAAACCCCAAAAAACAAACAAACAAACAAAAAACTATTCAGGTGATGATAGGATGTCACATATGACTTCCTACATGCAGGTTTCCAGAGTAGAATAAAGCAAAAGGTCATGCCAGTGACAAAGGTCTGGGGGGTGAGAAAGTCCTCAGCTATAACATTGAAACAAGCTCTGGGATGGATTGGAGATGAAGGCTGTGAGGCAAGTGTGAAATTCCTCAAAGGTGAGAAAATAAACAGCACGCCGGGAGATGAGCGAGGCCCGCGCTCGCATGGCGTCCTTGACCTGGGTCCGCAGCCTCAGGGCCCAGGCAGCCAGGGGCCCGCTGTGTGAGAAGGTAGAGGATGAAAGGAAAAGAGAGACAAAGTTGGTTTAAATTCTATTTCACTGGAATAAACGCATTTAAAGAAAAACAAAAATAGTACTTTAATTACATTGAATGTCACTGAAAAGTCGTCATTGTTTCTCTTTTCCAAAATAATCAAATGTTAAAAAATGTAAAAAAGCATCTTCTGTGATAGCTGAAGACAGAATCTTGGGCATATTTGAGTGCCGGGCCTCCCAGCTCTATTACTGACTTATTATTCATGAAGTTTTATTTCGGGAGCATGGACATTATTTTTAAAATTCTGGGAATAAAAACCAAAACTCCATATTAAATATGGCTTTGCAGCCACACGACCAGCACGTTGCATGAATAATTCCGTCTTCTCTTCCTGAGATGACTCCGCTGCATGGGAAGAATTGTCAGGCGACACTCTCAACGAAGGGAGATAGATGGTCACCTGGTTGCCATGACGTCGGATCATGCCACCTGCTTGCCCACCCAGTCAGCGGCGCACACCTCCCCGCTACCACGGTGAGAACGGCAGCTTCGCCAGGTGCTAATGGGAAAGGGCCGAAGGTTATCCTATCCATTCCCAGGCGATGCAGGTAGGGCGCATTGACGCATTCCTCAGCGTTTTCTCCAACCATACTTGTAAACGGCTTAAGTCCACGGCTCGGGCTACTGAGATGATCTGTCTCATTCTCTCCTTGTTCTTGGAGCATCTCCGAGGAAGCACTTTCATATTCTGCTCAATTTCCCCTCATCCTGTTTCACCCTAGTCCGCAAGGCCCCACTTTAAAGGGCTACACCTTAAGTAAAAAAAAAAAAAGTGTTATCTTTAAAAGCAATTTGAAGGTGGCATTGTAAATAGTGCATAATTCGATGGTTTATGTGATCATGTCACTAATCATCTTATGGTGAGTAGGAATTTCTGGTCATTGGAAGGATTATCCTCCACGTAGTTGATTGATTTGGTTAGCTCTCTGATACAGTTTCGCCCTAAAGTGTGTCTGCGAAAGAAAAACATTTTACAAGCTCTGGCTTGCAGGCGGTTTCCCCCAGTTGTCTTCACGTGCTTCCAGTGCAGTTCTCAAAGCCATGGTCCTGCCCCCTCTTCATGCCCCAGAGTCAGCTCTTCCTGGCTGGACCCACCTTTCAGCATCCACTTCTGTCTTTAAATCACTGGAAGGCTCTAATGCACGTGGTTTGCTGGGTGGCCCCTACGCGTCGCCATTTCTTATTCATCCTCTAATCCTTGGCTCCAGTGACATGTCCTTCAGGAAACCTTTGTGTGTGGCCCTCCGCCTGCCTTCCTGGGCTTGGGTGAGCACCTCTTTTAGTTCTACTCTCCTATTCAGAGGGCTATTCTATCCAGGCACTGACATGGTGTATGATAATTATTCGTTCATACCCTGATTTCTACTCCTGGACTTTGAGCTTCTCAAGGGTAGGACAATGTCTTATTCTTTTTTGTATTTCTAGTGTTTAAGCATAGACGAGGCAATTAGAGAGTGCACATTGAATGAAATAAGGTACCCAAAACAGCAAAATCCGGGACTTCTGTTGGTTATGTATTTGGATCCTTAACAGTGTCAATACAGAATAATTAGTAAAGCATATTTTGATTTAAAATTTTTAAAAAGCAAGATGAGATGAAATTGAATGCTGCATATTGTTGTATCTCTTTAAGCAAATAAGACTGCTTTCCTCTGCTATCCCTGTCAATGGCAAAAAAAAAAAAAAGCGGGGGGGAGTGCCGGGGGAGAGAGAAACAAACAACTCTGGGTGAATATATTTTTATGACTAGATCCTCAAGCACACTTCCACCCAGGGGAATTGATTGAATCCCATGTGAGACAGAAGAAGTTTTTTTGCCTGTCTAGGATCAAGAATTAGGCTAGATAGCATACCTACATTTCTGACAGCATTAGCCAAGAGGTACAAACAGTCTAAATGTCCACATTGATGACTAAGTGGATAAAGAAAATGTGATATATCTGCTCATATACATATATGATGGAATATTATTCAGCTTCTAATAAAGGGAACTCTTTCACATTATACCCTGGATGGAACTTAAGGACACCGTACTCAGTAAAACAAGCCAGTGGCAAAAAGACAAATACTGTGTGATTCCACTTACATGGAGTATCTAAAATAGTCCAACTCATAGAAACAGAAAGTGGAATGATGGTTTCTGGGGGCGTAGGGGAGGGAGAAATGAAGAGTTATTTTTCAATAGGTATAGAATTTTAGTTTCGCAAGGAGAAAACATTGTATAAATTTATTGTACAACAATGTCAATATAGTTAACGCTACTGAACTGTACACTTGAAAGTGGTTGCGATGGCAAATGTTATGTTTTGTGTTTTTTATCAGAATTCAAATAAAAGAAGATACTCTTGAAGGAAAAAAGAGCCAGGTCAGAGGCTGGCCGGGGGCGGGGGGGGTTCCCCGACCTTGTCCCTCGGGCCCTGACCCTGGTGTTGCCGCTTGGGCTCGGGGAGCTCTGACGGTGACAGAAGGCACAAAGGAGGCCACCCAGCAGGAGAGCGAGCCTTCCCTGCTTCTGCAGTCTGCGCCACCGGCACGTCTGGTCTGGCAACCCGGCCCATGACTCTTTTCCCACGGGCCTCACACGGGGGCTGGCAAGAAGATTCAGGGGCCCCGCACTGTCCCTGAAGTAGGTGGTAGGCAGTCTACAGAGAGGCCAACCTTTGCACCGGCTGGGCAGGGGGCCACTGATGATGATAAAGAAGTTAGACAAGCCGCATGGTAAGGAATGTAAATTTCATACTGTGGCTAATGTACGCTTCTGATAGATTGCCTTTTAGCACCAAGTGAAATGATCACATATATGAGTTAATGTAATCTCTCCGTTGGGGTGGTGTCAGAGATGCTGAGGGAAAGGAGACTTTTAAAATGAAAAAGGTGTTTAAATGTATCCGTCTTCTATGGCTTAGACAATTGGATGATCATTGGAATACAGGTGTAATGCCATGATGGACGTAAAATGGGAATTGGGAAATTGGAGAGAGTGAGTATAAGGGGTGTCCTGGGAAGAGGGGCGGTTAAAGTGTTGTTTAAAGGGGAGAAGGTTTCACGGATTTTTTCCGCATAGGATGGAAGAGACTAAAGCACATCTAGGCTTAGGGTAAGGAGTTAACAGGGAGGAAGCATGAGAAGACCTAGGAAATAGAGGGGTCATTGACAGATGCAGTGACCAAAGGGACCGTGAAGATGTAGAGCCAGAAAGAGGAATTGACACCAGAGAGGAGAGGAACCCCTCTATTTTCAGAAGAGAGCGGGATGTGTGTGAGATACTGGACCTTACGATTTCTGAGGTAAACAAGGGTGCCACTTGGCCTTCTTGATTTGCAAAGTGACAGCTTAAAACCAACGTTTCTTAAGTATTATTGTGCTTCATTTCAATTGGGTTAATTTGGATCATTATTTTCTCTCCAAGGAGAAATGGACTGAAGCAGTGGATGAAAGATTCAAGACGGTGAGGAAGGCGAGTGATAGATGTTTCTTCTCTTTACTGGATGGAGCAGGACAACTCATACACAGAGGTTTTCCAAAAATGCTTTCATTGTCTGAGCACAGCGATCGCTTGTTGGATGACCTGGCCTTTCAGCGGAGCTGCAGCCTGGGCCGAGGTCAGCCCAAGAGGAGCCAGCGAAGGGCATGTGTCATGAAAAATAAAATGGCTTCAATAATGCAGAATGTGGCTTGGGCTGAAACTCAAATGATTTTCTTATGAGATAATTTCCCAATGATCTCTTTATAGGGAGACTGGAAGTTTGGAAATCTTTTAAAAATGTTTCTGAAGTTATTTCATGATGATTCAGTTTCTATTTCTGTTCAGAGTACTAAGATTATTTATAATCTTATAACTGCTTTTTCCCCCAGCTCTTTTTATATCATTATAAAAGAACTCCTTCTAAATGGTAAATTGCTGACACCCTCTTCATTTGGCTTGACTATTGTTCCTCATTTCAGATTTTTTATTATGTAAATAACTGTCATAAAATTCTCCATGCAAGCTCCCACAGAGATGCGAAGGCCCAGCCTTCCCAAGAAATCCGATCTTATTAAAATGCATTGCTTTATAGGGAACACTAAGGCCCTTTGTGAACAAAAACAACAACATGCAGCCATAAAATGATTAAAATGTCCCTGGTAAAAAAAATCTTGACCCTCAGTTACAGCATCAGCCATTACCTGTTACTGTGGGAGGTGGGGGTGGGGCAGGGGAGTATTATGAAGCACTAATACAGATGAGATAAAGTCCTGAGTGCAGAGGCAGATAACTGATGTCATTTCCCATGATGAAATATGACACATTCTCCAAAACAACGGATTCTTCCCATATAGTTTGACTCTCACATCACTAGAAGAATATTGAATATGACTGTATGTGGCTTCTCAGAAAGCATTTATTGAACATTCCATGTTAAAAGACATCAGTAAATGATCTTTTGGCATTCTCCTCTTCCTCAAGACAATTTATTTTTGATAAGGAAGAGAAAACTCTCTGAAATATATATGCATATATATATATACATTATGTACATATATATTTTAGAATGTTAATGGATGTTTTGTTACATGATCATTGTAATAGCTTGAAACAATTCTGAGAAATAGGAAGGCAAAAATAATCACCTGAAATTCTATTGTCTTGATGTTAATTAATTAATTAATTTCATTTTTGATTCAGTGACTGTCTACTGAGTACCCACTATGCCTAATATGGGAATATGGCTGGCTCTGGAGATAAAACAATGAGCAAAATTAACACAGTACCCACTATCATGAGAACAACACAATGCAATATTTGGGCTAATCTTTCCAGATATTTCTTTGTGAATGTGGTTCTATGTGCATGTGTGCTGATTTTTTAAATACATAAGCACACATATTTATATTTTATAGAAAGAGATAAACTATGACTCATTGTCCACCATGTTCTTTTCTTAGGGAACAGGAGGTTGTGACTCCCTGCCTTTGTCAGTACATATAGCGTAGAGCATCACTTTCCTTGACTGCATAGTCTTCTATTGACTGAATGTCTTAGGTTAGGTTTCCTTGTGAACAGAGTCTAGACAGAGATTCGTGCAGGAGGATTATAGGGGAGTGGCCTTGTGCACACCTATGAGACAGAGAGGGAAGAAGCCCTGGTCACAGGGAAGAGTTGAACTGCAATGGGGCTGCAGCCAAGATCGCATGCAGTCACAAAGCGAGCTTGAGAGCCGGCATGGCCCTTCCGGGTCGCCCCCATTTGAGGCCAGACCTTGGCATCCTAACATCAACTGGCCATTGAATGAGAGCCATTCTCAGGGAATCGGCATATTTTGGGAATAAGTAGCTCCATTAGCCAAGGTCATTGTGGAAGAGGGACACCTATGTGCACTGTTGGTAGGTGACTTTCTTTGCAACTGGGGAAATGAGACATTGATGGTTTATACTTCTAAATGTTGTTGAGATGCATTTCATGGCTCAGAATGTTGTCTATCTTGTTGAATATTCCATGAGAGTTTGTGAAGAACGTGTATTCAGCTGTGTTGAATGAAATTGTCATATAGAGCATACACAATTGATGGATGTTATAACTGAATTTAACTATGTCCTTTATGATTTTCTGCCCCTTGGGTCTGTCCATTTCTGAGATAGGGGTATTGAAATCTTCAAATATGATTGAGGATTCCTCTACTTGTGCTTGCAGTTCTGTTTGTTTTTACCTCAAGTAGTTTGGCATTTTGTTGTTAGGCACATACACATTAAAAATTATGTCTCCTTGGAGAATTGACCCCTTTATCATTATGTAATGCCCTCTGTCCTTGATAATTTTCCTTACCTTGAAATCTGCTACATCTGAAATTTGTATAGCATGGGATATTTTTCTTCACCCATTTTCTTTTAATTAATCTGTGTCTTTATATTTAAAGTGAGTTTCTTATAGATAGTTGGGTCACATTTTTAATCCACTCTAACCATCTCTGTTTTTTTGCTCAGTGAATTTACACTACTGACATTCAAAGTGATTATTGATATGGTTGAAATTAATATCTACTGTATTCATTACTGTTTTTTATTTGTTGTCCTTGTTCTTTGTTTCTCTTTTTGTCTTTTATTCTTTTCTGCCTTTTGTGGTTTTAATCAAGCAGTTTAAAGGATTCCATTTTATCTCTTTTTTTAGCGTATTCATGATACTTTTTAAAACTTCTCTTTTTTATTTATTGTTTGCCCTAAAGTTTGCAATACATATTTACAACTATCCAAATCCACATTCAAATAATACTATTCTACTTCATGGGTAATGTGAGTACCTTAAAATAAAACCAAAATAATCCTAATACCTTCCTCCTGTGCGTGTTATTCATTTCACTTACATGTAAGCATCCATAAGACTGTATTAGCACATATGAGAGAGGACCCCCCCATCAAAACTGGAATTATTTCCTGGAGGGCTGGCCGCTTGCAGTAAAAGCTTCCTCCACTAGGTGAGTGCTCTAGGAGCCCATCTAGGTCAGTGTACCAGCTGGTGGTGTTGTGAGAGGCTGTGTTCAGCTTCAGTGAATTTATTCTGTAGATTCTTTCAACACATTTGTCCATTGCATGATGGGTGACATACAAGTGCACCTGTCTACACAGTGCTGGGTGTTCAGCAGTTTTTGACTAAAAATGGCATGACCCTGTGTCCCACCCTCCCTATTCATCCGGTCTCACTCTGAATGACTTTTTTGTTTGTTTGTTTCCTTGGTTGAGAAAAGTCCTCAGAGGGAGATGTTTTGCCGATGCGGAAGAGGTGAAACAAAAAATGGCAGAAGCACTAAAACGTGTGAAAATTGACAAGTTCAAAAACTGTTTGGAGCAGTGGAAAAACACCTCAGTGGATGTATTGCATCAAGGGGAGAGTACTTTGAAGGTGACTGAAGTTTGAACATGTAAGAATAAATACACAATTTTTTATAAATAAATTCTGTTTTCTGGGTCCAGCCTCTTATGTAAGATACAGATGTAGCAAACATTGTAGAACACATTTTTGTGATCCTTGTGGAGAAGGCCAGGTAGACGCTCTCAGACCACCTCCCCTCTGGCCACTGTAGAAAGTGAAAAATAAGATCCCAACCCAGGGAGAGTGACAGAGATGAGCGATGCCATCAGGACCCAGAGGACACAGAGGTGCTTCTCACCATAGACGATTTAACGTCCCAGCCTGTTTCCCACAAAAACAGACAGACTCTGCTAGGTGACCATGGCTCACTGTAAACTCACCCAGGTAATAGTTCTAATTAGAAATGCTGTGACTGATGTGGAAGCTTTGCTTAAATATATTATATAACCTCAAGCACATGGTATATGGTTTTTGTTTGTTTGTTTTTTAATCCATATCCAGCAGGAAATAGTTTGATCAGAGATGAGCAATGGTTTGCATCCGTTTGGGGCAGACAACAGTCTGAAGAAGGCCTTGCCCCATGAGCGCCCTCTGTCGTAGTAAAGCCCAAAGGGATCTGAACTTTTTTGACATTCTACAGAACATTTGACATGCATATTGACCCACTGTATAAGTAACATTATGTTAATTGGACCAGATGAGTAGGAAGTAGTAAGTGCATTAGAGGTCTTGGTAAGACCTATGAGCTACACAGGGTGCCGATAGACATCCTGAACATCAGTCAAGTTTTTAGGGGTCAGCAGTCTGGTGCATGTCAGAATGTTCCCTTTAAATTAACAGAGTCACATCTTGCGCCACCCACCACTAAGAAGGAAGTACAAACCGGACAGGCCTTTGCAGGTTCTTCAGGCAGCTTATTTTATTCTTGGGAATATCACTCCAACCCATTTCCTGGATGGTAGAAAAAGCTGCCAAGTTCGAGTGGGACCCAGAAAAGCAAAGGGCTCAGGCAGCCTTTAAGTGGCCTTGTAGGGGGAGTCCCGTAGCGTGGCATCACGTGTGTCCTTACCTAAGACAGAAGCCATTACAGTAATCCAGGGGAGACTTGTCGTGATTTGGACCAAGACAGTAGAAATAAAAGCAGCAAGAAGTGGCTGAATACATTTAGAAGGTGGAGCTAACAGGGTTCGCTGACTGATTGGATGTGGCTTATAAGAGAGAGAGATGAGTCGGGGAGGGCAAAAAGGTCTCTATCACACAGTATTAGCACAAATAGTTGTTTCCGCAGCACGTTCAGCAGCGAAACTGTGAAGGCCTCGAGAGCAGCGGCCGTGCCCACCGTAAGTCTTCTGGACCTCGCCGATGCCTGGAGCATAGTAGGCCCACAGGGAAAGTACCCTGGGCATGTAAATACACACATGTGTTCACAGTACTGTCACCAAAAGTTCTGTGATGCGATTTATTCACTTAATCAAAGGTGGATCAAAAGATTTGGTAGCTATTTATAGCTATAGAACATAAATATTCTCAACTGGATTTTTTGTTTTTTTGTACAGGAACATAGAAGATAAATGAACAAGACATGACTTGGAATAGTTCAGTGTTATTATTCCCAATTCCAAAAGCACACTTATTGATTTTATTTTTATCATGATTAGAATAAAACTAACATTTGTCATCTCTGTCTTTTAGCACTCAGCGCATGTGGAACTATTGAGAGCTGCCCTTATAGATTGTGCCAAAAATAAAGCGGGGATGCAGTGTACGGTTCCACACACCCTTTCAGGAGGGTGGGCAAGTCCCATCCATACGCCGTAATGTTAGAATGACTAGGATGTGCGCATAGCGCTCAGTAAGGACAATGATGAACATACTTGATGGATGAATTATGGATCAATTGTTTTCCTGAAAAAAATATAGTGGATATGAATTTTATTTATGACTGGATTTCTTTAAAAGGGTTAGAAAGGTTGCTGTTTTATTGTATGCTCTAGGTTCTCAAATCAATATTTATACTTTGTCTTATGCTAATGCAATCCTGTCCATTTGCTAAAATAAATAGTAAAAAGTGACCTAGTTACAATGCTCTCAAGTCAACTTGCCTCAGGGTACATACTGGAGAATTAGTAACATAAGATTTCCTTTCCAGTGGTATCTTAGACTAGCTCATGAATACATTACTTAGGAATTGTCACCCTTCCTTCTATATTTATTCTCTGGCTACTTGGTACTTCCAAGGGTCCTTATCTATCATGTAATGATTCTTGAATTAGTGTCTGGAGTCCTTGTGAAGAAATATTTCCCTGTAGAAAGTTATTAGATTTATTAATAAGCTCTGGATGTCAACTCCACTTTGATCTGTGGATGCTTTGCCCCACCCCCATCCCTTTCTTATGAATGAAGAAGGTATTTTTGTTCACTTGCACATTTGTCTTTGGCGTTCTTTTTAAAACTAAGATGACAGATTGTCTTGGCTAAGATTCTCTTTTGGATAGCGTTAATGTAACTGGCTCAGAACTAAAGGGAAACTACTAACGCTTTTTACCTGCATTCTCTGTTCTGTGTGAGAAAAATGAATGGAGTATGCCTTCTCTAATTTGCACCCAGAGTAGCTATTAGGTATGGTCGTCTGGTGAGAAATTCATCAGCTGAACCCACCATTTGTCTCATTCGATTGGGAATTATCTTAAATCATTCTTGTTTAACAATTTAATTCCAGGAAGTTCAGGTATATTTCATGAGAGCCCATTTACCAATAACGACTATAATTGCTTTTTTTTGTTTTACTTTTAGGTGACTCTCTAAAAGGGATATGAATCATGTAGATTCTTGGTCAAGAGAACAGGCAATAGATTTGGATTTCAGATGTAAACAAAGTGATTTCTATATCCCTCAGTAACAGTTGTGCAGGCAAAGCTTGGCTTTGGAGGCATATACTCATTATGAAAACCACTGGAAGTCTATTTACGGTTAATGTACACAAGCATTAACATTAAAAAATTATTCTAATATAAAAGTCAAGACCTGATGTTTTCATCCTTTTTGCAGCTGCAACACTTTATCATTTTGATTCAGTTTTGAGATTCTTAAACTTTACTTCTTCCAAAACACTACTATAGAACATGCTAATTAATAAGAGAATATCTGCTGACATTGGAGGGGAAATAGACAATTGAATAATTTTTACAGTAATGGGTGGAGCAACTGTTCACTGAAACATGAAAAAATGTTATGATTAAGCATCCAGTGGTATCTAAGTGATTGAAGCTAAATCAGGAAATGATGAATCTACACTTGTTCTAGAACTCTATCATTTTAAACTATTTTATAGTTCCTTATAACCACGTAGTGTTTATACTTAGACATTTTCTTAGATGCTTACAAAGGATTCTCTATACAAAACTGAAGGACATAAGACACCAATAAAACTACCCTGTAGAGATTATTTCTTTTGCAAAAGAAAACTATAGGAAAGAGATTAGATGATTCATCAACCCAGTCATCTGATGTAGTTTATTTAAAAAGAAAAGTTTAAGGCTGGTTACACTTACAACAAAAATAAGAAAGAGAGTAAACTATGTTAAAATAATGTTTCAGAGTCTACTGCTTATGTGAAACAGAATCACAGCCACAAATTTCTAGCTGTTTTGTATATTCTATTAGAAAAATGCAGAAGAATATAAGGAAAAGAATATTTCATCCAACTTTAAAATATGCCACTTAGTTACATTTTAAAAAATTTTGGACCAAATAAACTATGAAAGTTACTTTTACTTAGATTTCTTTTTTCCTAGTTACAATTGATTTACATCAGGTTCTCATTCAGTTGCCTAAGTAAATAAAGGAACACCAATTTTAGCAAATCATTTTTTGCTGATCTTTCTTTAATATTTTATTATAATGAGGAATAGTGAGCAATACTCAACCAAATCCTCCCCAAATTCTCTGAACTTTGTCCTTTTAACTTTTTATTTCAAAGTAATTACCTTTATTTCCTATTGAATTCCTAAGGGACTTAATGTGCTAATATAGGTTATTTAAAAAAATTTTAATTGTATTTTTTCTATTACCTTTTAACCCCCTTAACTTTGACTAAATTATCGTTGGTGATGAAATAAAAAACCAGACAAATTTTGATATGACTTTTTCCATTGGGGGAAAATATTTACAGTGTTTTGAGAAAAACATAAATCAAATAAATTAATACAGTTACTACTGAAAGAAATCAAATAAATTAATATAGTTACTACTGAAATTATAAAATACAGATTTCTTTTTTGTGCATTCTATCAGTTGATTCTTGCAATAACCTATTGAGGTCCTTTAATAGGTTACTATTACTATCATGTCAATATAACAATACTTTTAAAGGCTTATTTATTTATTTATTTATTTATTTATTTTAAACCAGTTAGTTCAATTCATTATATTATATCAGTTGTGATCCTAAACGATGAAAGTGAGATTTATTATAAATTTATTACCTGTAGAAGCAAGACTCTTTTGAGCTGGATAATATCACATACACACAACACACACATAACTTTGATTTCAAAAATGCTTCATAGTTCATAACTGGTTTTCCCAAATATCTTCTTTGGTCCCTCAAACAACCTTGCTAGGAACTAAGGCGAATATGGTTTCCCCACTTTTGCACGAAGAAACTGAAGCTAAGGAGAGTCCAGTGATTTCCCCAAGGCACGAGCTAAGATGAGGCCTCAGAAGTGCTGACTCTGAGTTTTTCGACTTCAGCAATCAAAGGGCTGAGTTAAGAGAATAACAGGTACTCAAGATACAGACTGACTCAGCCAAGGAGGTGTTATTAAGAACGTGGTCATTGCTTCAGGTGGAATATTAACGATCTATTCATAAATATACTTACAAATACTAACAAAATAAATCCAACTAAATCCTGAGATTGTCAATTCCACAAGCTCAGTGTGCCTCCTAACTTCCTATCATTTTTAGGGAATAACATACATCAAGAAAATCGTGTCTACTTTGGGGTCAATAAATCTTGCTCTTAATCTACATCATTTTGGTTTTGTGAGGAGTAAGCAGCATATATGACAGACATTCTCTGAACTTCATGAAAAAGAGTCACTTAATAAATATTGGTATTAGTAGCATCATTAACATTTATAATGCTTGTCACCTCTCTACCTCATCGATGCATTGTGAACATTTGAATGAGGTAATGTCTGTGAAGCCTTACAAATTCTCTACATGAGAATTAAGATATAAATACAAAATGTTTTTATCGATAAAGTAGTAGGTGGATCTGGCCGAGACAGAAAGTAATAAAATTTGGTTAGCGAAGTAGGCGCTGACAGCTCTTTGCAAACAATGCTGATGATGGGGTGCCGCTGGCTTAGAGTTTGAAATATAAATCTTTGTGTTCCTAAGATCACATTAGCCTTAATTAAAATTTTATATATGAGCCCTTTGACTATTCTATCCAGAATAAGTTTATATTTAATAATCTTATTTTTAAAACTACAACTTCATGTTACACCTGTGTTATAGGAAAATGCCACATTCTGTGTAAAGGTTATTATCATTTTATACAAACAAAGGCCTCAGTCATTGTGTGTGTGTGTGTGTGTGTGTGTGTGTGTTTCTTGTTGAGACATGTATATCTAATAGAAAGAGTCTACTGAAGTCATTAAGTTTGTGGAGAGAACAGATAGGGTTTTATCATACAATAAAATTGGTTTTTTGTATCAATCCATTCTTGAGATCTTGCAACAATTTATAGATAAGCTAAAATACAGTTTCAGAATGCTTATACAGTGGTCATCATCTCCTGACTCAAGGGAGTTTGTAGAACTCTTGAAAACGGCGTTTAGAGACACCACTCATAGAACTCGGCAGAGCATTGGAAGAAACATCAGGGCTTTGATTAGTTCTTCTGATGTTGATGGTTATCGTTAGTGCAACAACCTTCTCCTCACAGGGTTCCTGCTGAGTCCTTTTTAAAGAACTTAATATTTACGTCTGTGGCGTTATATTAGCTTTATTCCAATAGACAATGGATTTCTAACCTATTCCAATAGACAATGGAATTAATTAAAAGATTTATTTCCTGTCAGAAAAAAAAAAATGCAGGAATTTGTAAATTGGAGTCTTCACGACTATAAAAAAGAACTCTCCTTTAGGATCTGGTCTTGCAATCCTCTTTGAGAGAGGAGTTTTAGAATGAAACGCCGTGGCCACACAGGGACAAGCACACTGCAGGCGCTGGTGTTCCGTCTGCCGCGCTAACACCCCACTGCCTGGGGGACAGTGGGCGAGAACGGGGTATCTTCACGCCAAAGAAAGTTCAGAGTCAAACTGAGGGTAGAGATGGAGCACTAGTTGTGCACAGCCTCCCAGGCGCACGCCACGCAGGGCGGCACATCTGCCTGCATCACTTAGGGAACTAGGAACAATGACTCAGGGAGTGACCGAATGAGAGACTAGCCCCGGCCTGTCTCGCTGCAGGGGAGCAAGGGCCGCCCTCCGAAAACCTCGAGGTGGGCGGCAAGGCCTTCCTCCCTAAGGCCCACTGGGAGTCACACACCACGCACAGGAGACCCGGGCTTGCATTGCCTTTTCCTTCTGCCTCAGACATGCCTAGACCGCTCCTGATTTCTTAGAATCTGAGAAGCCAGGCACATAACCAAGCCACCTGCTATTTCAAAGAGAACTTTAAGAGTACATGGAGATTATTTTAGAGGTGAATAGTCACAGGAAGCTTCCCATCTAGTTTCCTCGGCATCTATATATTTAATTAGTATTTTTTTGGTTTGTTTGTTTCTCTGATCCCACTCATGCGTTCAGTTTGGATGTATCTCCACCCCGCCCTCTGTCCCCATCGGAGGAGTAATTGCTGTTCCTTTTGCATCTCCTAGGACAGCCTTCTGGCCTGCGATGTTGTAACGAGATGTGACATCCAGTCCTAGTTAATCAGCGTTCAGCCCAAACCCACAGTGGCAGGGGAGGAGGTGGCACTTACAATTTGCCCGTGACACTGACCACGTTTTGAAGGAATAAGAGTGAGGGGGAAAATAACATAAAATACTTAAATTTTTATGGAAAAGGTATAACTTAGTGAAAAAACGCCATCATAAATTCCCAAAAAGTGTATCTTAATGATACACTTAGAGTAAATCATTTGCCTTGAGAGACAGGAGGTCTCCAGTGACCTGCATCGCAGCCACATGAGACTCCTAGACTAGCTACTTTCAGCTAAATGTACTCTCATATTAATATTTTAAAATGCCGTAATGCCTCTCTGAAAACCTCAGAGGACAGATACATCAATTTGCGAGGTCTTCACTCCAGGAAATAGAAACAGGGATAATCTGCCATTAAAAGAAATAGTTCATTATGTCTGCTTCTTGGGAGCACATAAACTATGTCCCTCACACACTTAAGTTGCAAATCCTCACTTTAATGTGAAGGGAAACACCATGGCCCAGAGCTTTATTGCCCCGCTGTTTATTAGTACAAAAAGGTTTGTTGTGGTATGAAATCTTAAGCTTTTTGCGGTAATCAATCAGCTTCAAAGAGTCTTTACCCCGAGCCAGATTCATTACAAATAAATCAATTAAACATAAAGTTTCTATTTTCGGGGAGGTTCATGATGCAGAATAGAAGCAAATGCATCACAGTTAGAGAAAGGAATTTTCCTGGAGTCATGTCTCTTCACAAAGAGCCCCTTTGCCTCTATTGCCCCACGGAGCACAGGCTGGAGTTTGCTTTCTTTTTGCTAATTGCTGACATGCTTCTTCCTGGCATATATTTTTCATTGGGGAAAAATCACATCCACAGGAAAAAGATACGCGGTGAGTGAAAAACATGGCTGGAGGCAGGAGAAAATAAACAATCTGTTTGCGTCTTCTTGTCATTACCAACCTGAACCTCTCATGAGGCATTGGGGGCAATTTTCACTCTCAAAGGCTTTCTTGTATTTTCTCCAACCTCTGTGCTAAGATTGTTTACTGGGTAGGCAGTTCACGGCAGAAGCAAAAAACAAAACACAAAGCACAAAAACAACAAAACAAACAAAAAACCCCAGCCAACCCAAAATACCCATCAACAACACAAACGCTTCTCAGCATCAGTCTTCGTCGTTACGAAACTAAATATGAAGGCTCTGCATCCTGAACCAAACCGACGCTTTGAGTGTAAAAATGGGAGTTGCAGAGGCGTCCTTCACCTTGTCATAAAAACACTCATTCGCAACTTCCTTAATTTTGTCATGTATTTTGTCCTAATGCGTTTTTAAGAAAAATAGCTGTTTGCAGAGATTCCCAGCAGTGAGAGCCTTTGGAGAAGGAGCCAAACCCCAGTGATTTCTTACAGACCTAGAGGGAAGGTCTCAGGCCACAGGGGTGTGCGTGGGTGGGGTGGGCGTGGGGAGGGGAGGCTCGTGGGGGTGAGGGCAAACCTGACTCGCACATCACTCTGCCTATATAATAAAATGCAGGCCAGTCCAAATTCAAAAACAAGCAGATGAAAAGGCCTCACCAGCCCAATCAAGCGTCTTTCTCTCATCAGCCAGTATGAACAGTTGTTTTGATGACATATGATATGCTCTACATATGGTACATGTGACAGTGCACTTCTGGAGCCATCTCAGAGACAAAGGCAGAGAAACGCCCGCAGAACAGGCGCGCTTCCTGTGCGGTGGCAGCCGCTGCCTGCCGCAGGCCCGGCTCTCCCTGGGAGGGAGGCGAGGGGCCTCCAGTTGAACGTTTTCTCTTCTGTTACCAGATGGTCTTCGAGAGAGAGAGGTGGAAATAGTTGCCTTTTCCCAGGATCTGACCGCTGATTTGTTTGTCTGGGGTGAGGCTGTATCAAGACCCCCAATGGTAATAAAACACCTGCTCTGAAAATGTACAAAACACGCCTGAAAGGAAGAGACAGATATTCCCGGGAGCCACGGGCACCCTCCTCCGTCTGTCCTGCCTCAAAGATGCCTGAGATGCACTGCGTTCAGAATGCGCTTTCCTTCGATTTTATTATCCTCCAAAAAACCTTATTTTTCCAACAGTGTGCAGCAATATGAAAAGAAACTAATGACTATATCAAATTAGATAATATTCATGTTATTGGAATATGCATGCTCAAGAGAATAATGAATTTATATTTTCATCAAGTAAATTGGAACTTATGGTAATTTTCAGTATTCGCTAATGGACAGCTTCTATGTATTCCTCAGACAAGGGCTTTATCTAAGAAAACAAATATATTTGTCTTCACATTTGCTCTATAAAGGTCACTAAATCAGGTATTTAGGTATTTTCAAGGAAGTCTAAACTTTTCAGAATTAGCTTGAAACATGTTTTAGATGCTGGAGAGATCCTTTATATGTGATTTAGTTATATCCCTTTAGATAAAGCTCTTTGAGGTGAAATATAGAAAACAGTTCTTAAAAAGTCAAGATATGTAAATGGCAACCCACATCAGGAAACAATGACTAAAACATTAAGCGTAATCCAATGATGAGGTTATTTTACAAAGGCAGTTGACTCAGAGTCCAGCCCATCAAGAAGCTTTCGCTGCTTTTGCTACTTCCTCCTACAGCCTCACTGGAGTTATTTCGTATAACAAAGGGAGGTCACCGTGTGTTCTCTTATAAAAAACGAGGACCATCCGAGGGGGTTTGGAAAGGATGACTCATAAGACGCTGCTATTTTTATAGAATATTCTATTAGAAGTTTAGGTTCTCCATTGTTCAGCATGAAGATAATTAAGAAATATAACTAGACAAAATAATTTATTACGCAACAGATTTACAAATTTGCAATATCTAAAATAAGATGTGTGCTTTTAATTGGTTTTCAAAAACACATCTGCTTTGGTTATTTTAACTCTATTAGTAATAGATTAGTTGGGTAAAATGAGTCAAACTAAAATTGTTGACATATCCAAAATAACAGCATGTTCTTGACAAATACGCTATCAAGAAAAACAGTAAAAGTAAGAGGATGATAATGAGGATGGTGATGATGAAGGAGATAAAGAGGAAAAGGAAAAAGTTAGTGTGATTTTGGCATCATTGATACTGGAAATGCCTTTTCTACTATAAATAACCAATAAGTGAAATGCCTTCTTAAGGAAAAACCTAAATTAGGGGGATTAGACCATAAAATATATTTCTCTATGCTATTAAGAGAGCAGAGAAGAATATTTATTTTCATATTTGTTATGGTAGGAACATTTGTTCCTAATTATCCAAAAATACATCGTTAAGCTGTTTATAAAAAAGTTCAAGTAAAAGGAGGCTAAAGAACATCCTGATTAGATCATTTGAGAGGGTTTGGCCTATCACTGATCAACAATTTCTAGATATTTTACTTACAATGTTGACATTGTATGCAAGTTTTTCAGAAAAATTAATGAAATTAATTTTATTAATATTTTGGCTTATTATTGGCCTATTAATTAATAAGCCACTATTTTGGCTTATCCGCAGATTTAGAACGAGAAACAAAGATGGGCAATGGGGAAATATACACCCCAAATTGTTCTGGGGCGTTTTCTCAGTCATGTCAAAGGTGTTCATGCGATCGGGGGCCAGCTGTGCCCGGAGCCCGTGCCTGCTGCCCGAGCGGATCGGGCTGAGAGCCCAGGTTGGTCAGAAGGAGGCTGGTAAAGAGCTTTGACGCTGAGTGCGGCGAGCCCTTCTGTACGAAATTTGGGGGTCTAAAGAATTTCCCTTCCGTTAACTGACTAGTTTATATATTACTTCTGTTTTAACAAATTATTCCTGGGGAGACAGGGTAAGTGGGGTTGCAGGAACAGGTGTCCATCCATCAGAAGAGAATTTAAAATTTTTTCAGGAGGCAAAAGACTTTGTTCTTGGCATATGGAAAGAAAAAAAATTCATGTGGCTCCCTGATTTCAGCCAGGGATAATTCTTTCATCTGTCGTGTGGCTATGGATCTAGCAGAAATAAGTCACTCGGTCATCCAGGAAAAAGTAATGCGCTTCCATATGTCCTCTTAAGAAATTATTAAATTATTATGGCTCCAAATCTCCATTGTTGCGGCAAATAATTTTGAATCCCAGGACTTCTCCCTGAGGTTTTCTATGATCCATTAAAAGGACATTACTTAAGACAACGTTTAATGCATTTTTCACTGAGTCTGATTGAAACCATAGCCTGTGTACATGACCGCGATATTGCTGGCTTCTTGGCAGCCAATGTCAAGAGACGGATGGCCAGTCGTCCATCTCAACCATAGAAACAGCACACTTGGGCGTGTGTTTGGACCTGCCTGGATTTGCAGAGAGGTGGCTGCTGGGAAGCTTCTCTCAGAAGACCGTAGGAGCAGAGTGCTTTGAATTCTTTACCCTATAATAGCAGGTTGCTTATGTTATCAGAGAAAAACTTCATTCCACCTCAGCCTGGTAAAACCTCTGAGCTCACCATTCCAATGAAAAGTTCATACATGGGAGTGTCCATGTTAAACTTAGTGGGGGAAATTCTAGCATATTCATTTTGAGAAGTTCATACCTGCAGGGGCTAGTTATTAAATACTTAATAAGACTGACTCAGATCAAAGATATCGTTGAGCTTCCTTGGGCTAGCGGAGAAGTAGATTTCAGAGTGAGAATGGGTGAACTGCATAGAGGGAGCGGTAGCAGGGACAACTACTCTAAGAGCCGAGCAGGAGGGGAGTAAAAGAAAATGATAGAAAACAGCAGAACTTCAGAACGGAGTAAAAGAAAAATGTCTCTCCCAAAGTACGGTATTGAGGGCAGTAGAGAAAGAGGGAGAAGTTCACCAGGAGAAAGAGCGAGGAGATCGCTAACAGGCAGTCTCTCTGAGGGGTAGGGGCAGGCCAGGTCTCGGTCAAGGGCAAGGAGAACTCTGGCAGTGGGGCTGAGTCCTGAGGGTAGGGGAGGAGGCATTGACTGCCCCGGTTTTTGTTCTCCTCAGGAAAGAAAGTGATGAGCTAATGTGTTCAGAGTGAAAGGGAAGAGGGAAGCCTGGCAGATGAAGGAGAGCTGAGACATTCAGAATTGTTTCTGGGAGAAACGTGAGAAGAGTCATATGAGACCAAGGAAGAGTTAAATCAAGAGATTTGAGACAGCCACTGCAAGCCCAGTTTGAGGGAGAAAATTCTGATTTTAATTCTATTTTTAGGCTGCTTTGACCTACTTTGAAATTTCCCGAACGCTCACGACTTCTCCGCGTTCTCTCTGGACTGTCATTGTGAGGTGGCCTGTTGGCCTTATGGGGGATAAAAAAAAAACAGTGTTTCAAACCTTTCTGCCTCCAAAACCAAATTTCATTTATTTTTTACATCATACTGAACTAATCCGAGCATAGTCATGTGCAAATATAAAGAGGGATCCTAATTGCTTTGCTTGCCGCTACAAGGTCTTTTAATTGGCATTCCTTCCCAAGTAACGTTATTTTTCAATAGGGTAATTTAGAAAATATTTCTAAACCCTGTGAGAGAAATACAGGGGAGTTTCCGGCAAAATGGGAGGCTTGTGAGGGCAAACTATGTGAGTGGTAGGTTTTAAAGGGTTCCTTAGATTACATGATGTAATTGGCCATAGGCAATATAAAATACATGTGTGTGTTTTTACATATGTAGATACAATATCTACCTGATTATCTATATTAGAAATATTACCTGTGCATTAGGGATATTTTTCTTTCCTGAAATGCTAGAGAGAAAAGATTAGACTAGAGCTGTATAAATATTTCTCTCTTATTGCACAATGTATAAAAATAAAATGACACTTTCAAAATACTTTACCCTGAAAACTTTTCTATTACTCAGGGAAGCTCTTCTTAACTGCTTCCTTCGAGTTTGGTTTGTGATTTACTAGGACCATTTAGAGACAGCTCATATTTTCTAGACATACTGTAGATATTTTAATGCCTTAATCAATTTTTGCCACTTTAGTTCCTCTACTGGGCTAGATTAATCTTCCCCTAGGTTCCCAACTTTCAAAGAAGATCACTTATCAAAATTATCTTTACAGGAAAAAATGAAGCTGCAATTAAAAAAAAACACACTCATCTCTCCTAAGTCATATATCACAAATATTGTTAAGTATGATACAAACAGCCTTTAGAATAAAGACTTAAGATAAATGCATTCTTCAGGTCTAGAAAATGTGTAAAAATGAATACTGTTTGCTTTTCAATTTAAGTTAATTTGATATTTTTGTTTTACTCCACTAACACATTATAATATGTCACTTCCAAACAGTGGAGATGCCATACCCAAAAATTGTAGTATGGGTGAAAGTGAGGTTTTAGAGCAGAGAAGAGGTAAGAAAGTAAGAGACGGTGTGAGAAACTCCCTATAAACCGATCCCCAGTATCTAAATTGGGGAATATTTTATTCAGCAGGACAGTGATTATGTGATTCTCTTCCCTAGGCCTTTACTTCCACCAGGAGCTGCTTCTCCTTGCCAGTAGTCTTCCCCATCGGGTTTTTGGAGAAGACTTCTGCTACCGTACTTCCCAGATACACAGGGCTTCCGGAAATACTGAGAGCTTGCCAAGACAGCGATGGCTTTTGGCCCTCAGTGCGTCCCCTGTGCTGCCATTCCCCCTGGGTAATTCCAGGAAAGAAGGAAATCGTGTTCTTGGTTCAGGCAGAGCTGCAGCTACTTGCCTAGGCCCTCGTGATGGGAGTCTACCTTGACAGAGCTGAAGATGAATGTAATCGGCGGTTCAGCCTTGGACTCCCAAGATCATTCTCAAAGAAACATTTTTAAGCACTTGAAAATTTGACAAGAGCATACATTTTCAAAAAAGGAAAGTATGCACCACCTCTAAAGCAAATTTAAAACGATTTCTATCTGCCGGTAAACTTTAACATGGAAAAATACCTATCCATCTCTCTCTTAAAAACAATTATTTGCTGGCATTTTGTTAAGTATTATTTTGGGAAATATGGTTCTGGTCAATCATTTCTATAAACGTTACCTAGAGATGGATTAAGCATGTAAAATCTTTTTGTACATTATTTGTTGCTTTGGTTGGCCTGGAAATATGGTAACTCTGGACAGAAGAGGAGGAAAACTTTGGCCTGAGGATCAAGAATCTCCAGTTAACACTGGACTCTGGCGTTAGCTCTTCAAAGTCCGACACAAAGTCTCAGTGGGCCTCAGTTTCCCCAGCTGTTAAACCAGGAGAGCAAGCTAATGTGCTCTCTGGGGTTTCTCCTATCATTAGGAGTCTATGTTTGAAAGCCTTTGTCTAAAGGAGCAGCTTCAGCCATGCACAAGGTGCCTGCAACCAGGACACTCTGATAAGGGGTTATACAAGGGTCAACTCCAGGACTCCTCGGTGGCTCTGGTTTACCTTGAGGCGTTTCTAAACACAGGCACACACAGCTTGGTGAAGCACCTATTTCCTTTCCTTGCTTTTCTATATCAGAACTACCCGGCGGAGCTCTGAGAGTCTATCCTAGTCAGATCGCGAGGGCCGCTGGTAACGTCCCCCAGACACGGAAGCCGAGCGATGGGAGACATCCTGCGTGGGGTGGTGCTGCTTCTTGATCTCCTCTAACTGGGGCTCCCTGTTGGGAAAGCAGGGTAGGTGAAGTGGGAGCCTGCTTCCACCCTTGGAAAGAATACTGTTCACGATATGCTACGCGAGCCTGTTCTTTCCTGCTCGGCTGCTGGTATAGGCTCACTTCTCAGGTCGCTGGACAAGCTCATCCGTCTCGTGCATGTCCCCCTGACCACAGTGCCTGATTGCAGCGTCCCATTGTAGGGGGGCTTTCAGGAGGATTCGGTTTGTGCATTTAGCCCGAGCTGCCCGAAGGAGGGATCATTTCTTCCCAAGAGTGAGCCGCCGAGATCATATTATGCTGGCCTTGATTTCTTTGTGAAGGCTGCCTATAGAATTTCATATTGATTTTCAGCTGGCGCTGTTTCATTTTTAACTCCTTTGTGAGCCAGGAGTCTGGGCATGTTCGCGTCTCCTCCCAGTCCTCTGACAGGCCTTGGCTATCTGCTTGCCGCAGGCTTGGCTCTCTTTCGGAGGAGCTCTTGGCATAGAACTTGTTGTCTTCACTCTTTTATGTCCCTGTTTTGTCTGAAAAGCCCAAAGCAGGGCATTGCAAGGCTGCTAGGCTGAGATGCAATTTTAAAATAACATATATGTGAGAAAGCAAAGAGCTTCAAAGAAACAGAGAGGTGGGCAGAGCCTGGCTGTCCACGCCAAGGACTCCCAGAGGCACCGGAGCCTTGCGTTGCGGCAGAGGAGGCTTGAAGAAGCAGTGAGGTTTGCCCAGTGGCCAGCGGAATAGTGAGAAACGGCTGCGGGTACTACAGGAAAGCGCCCTCAGTTTTCCTGTTTATCAACAGGCTGCCCTCCAGGTCCCCTGGGGTCAGTGGGCAGCAAGTCTGACCTAATGCAATGCAGATTGTAAGAGGCACCAGTGCTAACAGTGCGGATCATTCTGTAGCGCCTTGGAATTCACAAAGCCTTTCAAATCCACTGTCTCACTTGATCTTCACAAAGGCCTGTGAGCGGGCCAGGTAGGGATTAACATGCCCATTTTAGAGAGAAAGAAACAGACCCAGGGAGCACAAAAGAGTCAAGCAACCAATACAGGGCACTGCAAAAGTCGGTTTACAGTTGTTTGTATGGAAAATAATACAACTAATAAATAACAATACAATAATTAATAAATAGTAATACAACAATAAACTCGTGTGTTGAGTACTCTCAACTGTAAACCTACATTTGTCCCACCCTGTACATCACAAACAGAACTGACGGTAGAGTTCCAGTTTTCGGACACCAAAACGGTTGCTTTTTAAGTTTGGAGCAATCCAAAGTAATGCAAACAAAACTCTAATTTGCATATGCTTTGCATGGCCTTTAGATTTACATTTCCTTATTCATTCCCTTGTCTTTGTGATTTCTGATTTTTCTCCAGCACAACAGTTACTTTCCTCACAAAGGAGAACGACAGAAATCGAGGTCTCCATGTTAGGCATATTATTCTTAACTGCTTGGAGAATTGTCCCACTGGATTGCCCTATTGTATTTTAAATTTTATTTGAGCACTATTTTCTCGTCTGTGGAGTGAAGGGGTTAGGCTCTGTTCCTCTCATTCTATGGGGCTGTGATTAGGAGGCTGGGAGGTGGAGGATGAATCAGAGCTGCGAGTGAATGCGATTACCAAGGAATCCCAAGCAGAGTGCATTATGCATGTTTTAAAACGGGGGATAGTGTTTATATTCTAAAGTGTTTCCTTAGGAATTACCTCCATCCTTCCAGGTACTGTTTAGCCTTGCTGCAAACATAATCCTCACACAAATCCAAATCAATTTGTTTGTCCTCCAGAGACGACACTTAAAATTTTCACAAGGTGTTTATGTCCGAAGACAAAATGTTTAGTTTCATAGAACTCTTCCAGGGTATATAGGGCCTTATAAGATTGACAGTAAATATCCACTAAAATACTCACATTTTTCCCCTCATCACAACTTTCCAGAGTGCTTAAGCAGTAGCAATCATTTTTAATTTAGTGATACCATATTCTTTATTTAGTGTCTTGCTGCTATATTTGAAACCAAGCCATGTATGTCAACTTTCAAGAACAAATGGGCTGTGAAAAGACTTATGTTGGGTAAAATAATTTTTCTCGTAAAAATGTTTAACTTTAAAGTAACAAATATTTATTTCATGTTTTAATAATTGCCCTGGTAATATAGCTAAAATGATCGGTCACAGTAGTAATCTGTTGTATTAATTACATATCTCTTAGCTGACAGAACCAGAAGAACTAAAAATGTTCAGGCGTGTGGAACAAAATAAAACTCATAACATCTGCTTTTATAAAGTCCTTGGATAATCACTGACTTTGGAAAGACTCTTGTGTAAATGCCCACACTTCATACAGGGACTTCTGACACCAGCACTAGTGAAACGGCCACCACAGCACAAAGTCCAGGGAGACATATGGAGGCAGTGAAACTTCCTCCGTTATTCTTCAAATTTAATTTTATAATGCCACGAGTAGGTTCCCACCGATAAGCTCCCAACTGAATTTCTATCTTCTCATTTCTTTATGCCTCTAGGTAGACACTTGAATTGCAAGGACACCTAGGACTTGATTTCTGCGTGTGATGTCTAATAGTTCCTGCGCAGAAGCACAAACCCAGGCCATCAGACTCTTTGTCAACTTTTGTGCGTGAGTTCACCAGGGAATTTATTGGCTGCAAAGGCCACTAGACGGCTTTTCCTTCCTAACACCCACACTGACTTCCCTCCCAAGATTGTTGGCTTGATGACCTTTTATTCCCTCAAGTTTGATTCTTAGGTGGATAGGACCAAAACTGGTGAAAACTAAGCATATTCCCTTAATAAAACCCAAAGTCAAGTTATATCTGTGCACACGCATTGCAGTGAAATCTGAAAGTCAGGCAAAACTCATGACTTTTTCTTTAAAAAAACACCACTCAATATGCCGCTCAGTTTCACGAAATGACTCATAGAGGTCCCACCATTTCTGCATGAACCTGGGTCACCTCCGCACACGTTGTGGGCGATTTCTGGTTTCAGATGGAACCGTCGTGAACTCTTGGTGCGCTGAGATTTGCTTTGAGTCTTCGTGTTCATTCCTACTGAAACCCCGGAGAAACAAACCGAAATCAAAATCCTATGTTCAAAGAGATGCCTCAAAGCTGAAGCCTCCCAGCCTCACGCAGCTGCCGCCGTTGTGATCCTATAACCAGAGCTTCTGGGAGGCTTACGCTCGGGGAAGTGGCTCATGGAATAATTGCTCCAAAGTTTTACGGGCACATCCGTGGGTGGTGATGGAGCACGGTTTAATTTTTTAGTCCTCTCGCTTTTGTCTCAGATTTATTTTCTGCGGGACTTGCCCAGCACCGTCGGCGGACAAGGAAGAACCCAGGGTGGCCGAGTCCCAGCTCCAGCGCGCACGTCCCCGCGCCGGCTGGTTCCGAGGGGGCGTCCGGGAGCGGCCGCGGCGGAGCCAGCCGCGGGGCAGGACCGAGGCCGGCTGGCAGTGTCCGGCTGCAGGTGCCTCCCGGTCCGTTCGAACACTGCCCGCTGCCTGCACGGCTCTGAGCGGGGCTCGGGGGCCCGGGGACCTCGCAGGCGGGGCCAGGAGAGCAAGCGTCCCAACCGCGCAGAGCTACGCGAGGCCCAAAGCGGCAGGGCGGCCAAACACCAGGAAGAGATAAGCTGGACAAAGTGTGCGTGTGCCTGTGCGTGACTGAGTGTGAATGAGTATAGAATAGATATGATAAAAATAGATATCAGTATTTTGTTTTATTGTTGTGAGGTTTTTAGGTGTAAGATATGTAGGGGATTGTCCTATGCAGTAGAGACCAGGCACCTGTTGAATGGAATGAACTGGAATAAATAAAGTCCTTAAAAAAGAAACCCAAATATTGAAAAAAAAAAAAATGAAAACATTATGTATAGAATATGCGTTATTTTTTAATGATTTTTTTGCAAAAGCAAAATAGGATTGTGTAGTAGTTCCAGTTTGACCACTGACTTCACTTACATTTTATGTGAGAACATTGGACGCTATGCGCTGTGATTCATTTTTGCAGCCTCTGCAATTGTCCTGTGAGGGCCTCGTCTTTCTCCCTTTTCCACTGTATAAATATGCATTATGTATGTATGCAAGTAACATGTAAAGTTAACTTATTTCTAAAAAGGTAACATAAACATTGAATATATACACCATATACATGTATGCATATTTATGCTATTTATGATCTAGTAAATAAGACCTAGAGGAAAGTGAAATAAAGTCTAAAGAGAAATTTTAAAATGGAAAAGATTTAATATTGAATTTTAAAACTAATTTAATGAACTATTCATTAAAAAAAATCAAAATACAAAAAAATGATTTCCATCTAGTTTGAAATGCTTAAGTTGTTTAAACGGACAGAAAATAACTCTTAAGAATGCTTCTCAATATCAAGTCATTTTAAAAGCATTTTTCTAGTAGGATAAGAAAGAGCTTGTTTTCTTTTTTTTTATTATTTGACAAAGAGAGAAACATCGCTTCGTGGCTCCACTTCCTGAAGCAGCCACTGGGGGACCGCTGTGCGTGCCCTGACCTGGGGGGACCCCGCAGCCTTCACGCATCGGGACAGCGCTCTGACCAACTGAGCTACGGGCCAGGGCCTGTTCTCATTTTAACGTTAGTGACTTTCAACGAAGTGATTTAAAATGACGTATTTTATGTAAAATTCCACACCATTTTCTCGATGCTTATGTTCCAGCTGTCAGACTGGGCACGGGCGGCCATGGACTGAGGTAGAAACCCACAAGTCACGGAAAGATAAATGTGACTAATTCCAGCAGGAAGTACCATGGAGTAAAGGAATCAAGATCAGTGGACAAAAATGATCACGTTTATCAAGCGAAATGTAGACATCCCTTGTAGTCGGTTCTGTAGGAGATGAGAGATGAGATATGTGTGGAATGAAAATATCAGAACTGAAGTTCCAAGAGGAAAATGAGTTGTTGACAATATTGTGAGGTCTCTCTTCAAATGGACACTTCACTTCCAAAGGTGACCAGACACAAGTAGGGAGCCCGACGATTTCACTGCACACAAGATGGCATTCAAGTGTATGTCCTTTTTGCCTTGAACATTTATTTTACACTCATAAGTACACATTTCTTTTTAAGTTAAAAGATTTTTTATATAATAAAAACTGATTATACAGCCATTACAACTTGACAATTACTTACTTTACATAATCTCAACTTTATCTTTGGATGGTTCCATCATGCTGTGAGGTTATTATCCGACTTTGGGGACAAAAAGCCTGTGTGCGTGGCAGTAAGTGGCAAACTGAAACCAAACCATTCATTTCAGTCTCTATTTTCCTCAGCACATCTCATTTTCCTGGAATACAGTGGGGCATACATACTATATTCAATAAATACTTCATGATAGAGCGATAGATTGATTATTATTAGCCAAGATTCTTGTCCTGTGAGATATTTACAACAACCTCTAAGCATAGAGAACAAATACCTCTTATTTTTCACAAGCTCCTTGGACTTTTTCCAGCCTTCCAGGCATCACTCCCGACAACGATGAGATCAGCAAACCTCCCTTCAGGTAAAAATATCTTTCTCTTCTTCGGAACACCCCTCTCTCTCCCCACAGCACCCTGCTCAAAGGAGTGCACACACTCGCTGGCTCCCTGTCAGTCACTGAGGGCTTACCGAGCGCCTGCTCTGAGGGACACAGAAATGTGCAAAGAAGTTCTGGATCCTAAAAAACAAGTAACCAAATAACTAGAACAAGGAACAGAATCACAGAAATAGAGAGCACATGGAGGGTTATCAGCGTGGAGCGGGAGGGGGAGATTGGAGGAAAAGGTTCAGGGAAGAAGAAGCATAAGTGGTAGGTACAGAATAGGCAGGGGGAGGTTAAGAATAGTACAGGAAATGGGGAAACCAAAGAACTTACACGTACGACCCATGGACATGAACTAACGGGGGGATGCTGCTGGGAGGGGGGTTGCAGGGTGGAGGGGAATAAAGGGGAGGAAAAAAATGGGACAACTGTAACAGCACAATCAATAAAATAAACTTAAAAAAAAAGAAGCTCCAGGCCGAGGGGTGAGAGAAGGGGCTGGCTTTTTTTTATGATTGAACAGGCCATTGAATTTGCATAAATCACGTTCTCGCTTGTTCTGGACCTCAGTTTGCTCATCTGTACAGCGAGAGTTTCGCGGGTGAATTCCCAGATTCCTTCGAGCGCTGACAGTTCCTGCTTCTGTTTACAACGTCTGTATTTCT
Organism: Pteronotus mesoamericanus; assembly: GCF_021234165.1. NCBI lineage: Eukaryota > Metazoa > Chordata > Mammalia > Chiroptera > Mormoopidae > Pteronotus > Pteronotus mesoamericanus. The sequence continues at coordinate 2,245,818 of NW_026555123.1, forward strand.
TGGGGTGGGAGGGCATTCAGAGAAATAAATCTGGAAGAGAGGAAATGTTCTGAAATAACAGTTTGTTAAACTTGTTCCAAAAAAGCACACATTCTATTTTTCTCCTGAACTGCCTTCTCATTTTTAGGTTTATATTTTTAAAATGACACCTTCTGAATAAATAGATGGGGGCAATAAAACCAGCCGTAAAAGCAACCCAGTAAGGTGGCAATAAAACATGAATCACGGTTCCCAGGATCAGCAGCGTTGTCAGAAGGTTCATATCTCTGTACAATGCTCACAACTGCCATGTTCTCCAGGGGGCGGGGGGGGGGGGGGGGCAGCATGTGCTAACCACCAACCCAGCAGACACCGAAGTAAAAGGGGGGGAATGGCGTGAAAGAAACGCCCCAAGTCTCAGAGCCAGTCTGGTTCAAAAAACCACCATTCGGGAGGGTTGTAGCTGGATCCAGGTGTGGTCGGCAGGTGAGATGGAGCCCAAGGAAGTGAGGGGGCGATTTCTGTCTTTGATTCTGTCCTAAACATGATGTGTGATGTTGAGCAAGGTCATCAACATTTATATATTGATTTCTTCAGAGAGAAGTGAGTAAAAAACACTATTTCCCTTATCTAAGTTTTTTAAATAAGACTGATATTTATAAAACTGTTCGGGTCCCTTTGTATGGACAACTCAGTACAAGTAATAAAAAGAACTGTATTCATTTCCCACCACAAATGTTCATGAAGTAAAATGAATGGTGTCACAGAGCAATTTGCCGAACTATATTTTACAAGTGCAAATAGAGATTTTCTGCATCACATACAATTTAGTCTATCGAATTAGGATGAACATTAACCAAAGAGAACACAATACAGGAGCTGTGATTTAATGATCACACAAGACAGCTGCCTCCCACATAGCAAGAGGTTATCATAATTATTTACGTTTGGGTGTAGAAAGAAGACAAAATGTGTTATCTCTGGAGTTGCTGCTTGTGTGGAAAAAGGAAATGATCTTCTCAAAGAATTAATTACACTCATCTACTTTGACAATGGGAACACAGTCATACCAAATAAAGAATCTCTTTACTTTAGGACAAGAGGTATTCTAGAGAAAAGGAAATCTCCAAAAGGCACCGAGAAAGGACGTCGTGACTTTCTTATATATCATGGCAGCCACACATCCAACAGTGAACTCACATGGTGACTGTCAACACTGGAAAACCACAGACTGAGGGATCTGTACCTCGTTTCCAGGCTTTCTCTCAATCTCAGAATTTCCATGGTTTAGAAAAGTATGTGCATTGCTCCCTAGACACTGATCAATGTTTACAGAGAGTGTATTAGAACCTAGGAGGGTAAACAGAACTATTTTCTCAATTGACTTAAAATTCCTGTCCAGCTGCATTTAGATAATCAAGTTGCTCTTGGATTAGAACTAGACTCAGGAAAAGAAGACACTTAGGGACAGGGGCGTTCCCCAGTCTTCTCCTGAAATCACCTTCCTCTATTTCTTTCTTCTATTTTGACCTTTCCTACACATTGAACTGGGTTAAGAATTTAAGAAAAATATTGCTTTGGGTGCATGTTCTCCCCCACCGAAGTGCCTTTAGGGAGAATGATGTCACTCCAGCTCATAAATGTGTCCCCACTAGTTTATGAAGGGAGTGAGGGCTCGATTCCCAGGCTGCCTGCACAGACTGCGGGGCCGGAGGGAGATTTCCCAGCTCTATTTACGAGAAAAGAAGAATGAAAAGGGCCAAGGCAAAGAGCAGTTAGACAAAATGGAGATCAGCTTGCAATGTGGGAACGTGCTAGAAGATGGGGTATTTCAAAGACGGTGAACTGAGTAGTTTTCAGAAATAAGGAGATTTGGGCAACTAAAAAGAGAAATGGGGGTACTGGAAATATTTTAGCTAAAAGAGAGCTTTGAGATCAAGTGTACCTACTCTAGGTTTCTTTCAAGATCGTGCTCCAGAAAACCTTATTTAATAATCTGATTTTTATTGCATATTCTCTGAATTCCTGGAATTTGGTTAGATTTGGCAAAATGAAGTTACCTATGACCTTGAGTTTCATGAATGATATCATAAAGCTGTGTCCCTTTGAAAGTCAAAAATTATACCCAAATTCATATGAGCTACATGAGACAAAAATGACTCATAAATTCAACTAATATCTACTGAGTGACCGCAATACGCCGAGTATACTTGTAGATGCTGGTAATACCTTAGCGAGCAATGCAAAATACCCCTGACCTCAAGGAATTCACATTCTCCTAGGTAAGGAGATAGAGAGTAAGCAAATAAATACGGAAAACATGTAGTAGGTCAGCAGGTCATCAGTTCATGGAATACAATAACACAGAGAGAAAAGATAGAGAGCTCCCAAGCTGGGAGACCGGGTGAGGATGTATCATTCCATCTGGAAAGTTTAAGGAAGGCCTCACTATGAAGGTGGTATTTACGAGGGGAAGCCCCCAAAATGGAATTTATTTATAAAAAATTGTGTAGTCATTCTTACATTTTAAAACTTCAGTCACCTTCAACGTGCTCTCCATTTGATGCAATATACTTTTTGAGACATTTTTTCCACTGCGCAGAACAGTTTGAACTTAACTTTGATGTCATGTAGTGCTTCTGCCATTTTTTCCACATAGGCAAAATGTTTCCCTTTGAAGACTTTCTTCAAGGAAACAAACAAAAAAAGTCCCTCAGGCAAGACTGGGTGATTAGGGAGCGTGGGGCGTGGGGGTCATGCTGCTTTTGGTCAAAAACTGCTGAACATTCAGTGTAGTGTGGGCAGATGTGTTCCTATCACCCATCGTGAAATGGGAAACGCATTGAAAGAGACTTCAAAAGAAATTCACTGAAGCTGAACGTAGCCTCTCACAACAACGCCAGGTGGCGCACTGATGCGGGTGGGTTCTGAGAACACTCACCGAGTCGGGGGAGCCTGACGTGCAAGATGTCCACCCTCCAGAAGATAATTCCTTTTTTTGGGTCCCCCCTTGTATGTCACATTTGGAAAAGCTCAGGGTAGATTTATGGAGGGCATCAGAAAGAAACGTTGAGCTTTTAAATGATCTCATATGAGCTCAACTGTCAAGGCAACTTATCTGAATGTCATTTAAGTTGATTTCTTTCCCTCGATCAACGCAGAGTCACTCTCATGAAGTACACATTGAAAAATATAATTGTTCCACATTGTCATACATTTTATCTAAGAAAGACTGCAAATCCAAGATCTTAAGAAATTTAACTTTCTTAAATCTTTACAGCCATCATTTCTCTATGCAAGGTTACCTAGTTAAAAAAAAAAAAATCTTAGCCCTTTATTGTAAAGCACTATTGTGTGTAGCAGAAAGCAGAAAACAGAGAATTAAGAGACTTGAGTTCTAATTGTATGATTTACACATTATCTGTTAACCACAGTTTGGAGGTTTGACCTCATTTGGATGAAGAGGCCATTGGACTGCTTTAACAGTTCCAAAAGCGTGTTCATCAGAGCCCTAGTGCTAGAGATGCTTCTGGGGGAAAAAGCAAAACAAAACAAAACAAATTAATGGCCAATTAAATTTGGAAATAAAATTTATCACATGAACTTTAATTGGAGAATATAAAGCAGGTTACAGCATCTGAAGGGGTATTTGAGTATTTGGGACCCACTTAACCTTGTTTAACCCAAAGTTTCCTAAGCATGCTGGAGCAGGCTTGGGACCCGTTGAAATCTCACCAATGCTAATGTTTCCTAAAGTTAAGAAATTGCATGATTTTTTTTTTTTCACTAAGTCCCATTCCATTGGTAAAGATCGACTCAGTTACACTGCGGGGAAACAACAAGGACATACCTCAGGGCTTAAGACGAAAGAGTTATTTTTCACTTAGGCTGCCTGTGCAGTGAGGCCTGGCTCCGGCCCCTGCTGCGTGTTCCTGAGGGCGGTCCTGGGGCGGAGCTTCACCATCATCCCGGTGGCCGCAGGAAAGGGCCCAGTGCGGACTCATTTGAACGTGCCCTTGGAAGTACATACGCCATATGCACTTGGGATGAGTACAAGTGTTTGATAAAAGCGCTAATGACTCCTTATTTACCTCCTGAGATAATTTCATGGTTAAACAAAATCTAATGGATGGTGGCTTTTTGTGATTGAATGCTCGATTGTGTTGTATTCCAGCAAAGAGCATCGGGCTTCATTCTGGCAGGCAATACAGTTACTTGTGGATACATTTTATCCTTTTGAGGCTTATTGTCAACTTCTTTTAGGGTAGGTTTAGAGTAGATTTTTTCCCCCCTAGGGTTACTTTAGCTCTACTTCTAAGGTGTAACAACTAAGTCACCTCTATTGAATGTTCTGAGTGTTCAAGGCAGCGTTCCTACTCAGGCTAGTAAGAATTTCTACAATTCCTGGTCCTGTGTAAACTCTGGAAATTATTCATCACTTAGCGTTCCGGAAATTGTTCTTTATTCAGAAGTTATTCTTGCCTTGCCTCTTGGGATTTCTCTCTATGCAACAAAGGTTGGTCTTAAAAGATTCAAGAAGGCTCGTCCGCATATTTTTGAAGGCCTTTGCTGCTTAACTCCCTCCTGCAAAAGCCCTGCAAATTCTAGCGCCTGTTCACTCAGGAAGGCTTCTCTCCAGATTTTCCCCACAATACCCTACAGTTGAGAAATTTTCTCTGGACAGAAAGCTTGGGCAACTGTAGGTCTCATATCTTTTGTTTCCTTTCTCCCAGGGACCATGGTGTTGTGCTGTCTGTTGTTAAAAGTATGAAAGTAGTTATTTCCAATATTCTGCCCCGTTTTCTCATTGTTATGGCAGAAGGTTAATTCAAAACCCTGTTCCTCCCTTAAGACTGGAAACTCATGTCTCCTAAATCTAAATTTAGCTCTTGTTTTATAAACACTTTGTTTTTCAGCATGGCAGAGCACCAGGTCTTGAAGGTCAACAAAATAGATTTCTTGTTTTTTCCCTGTGAGGACAGAAAGCTATAAACATGATGAACTCTAATACTGTACCTCCCATTTCCTGAAATGTAATTCTTGGAGTCAATAGGAAAAGTATATAGTGACCTAGATGACTGGCAAGGTATTCAAGTAAACAGACCAATTTCTAAGGCAATCAACTTATTTATCCCTGAAGCATTAGGAGACAGTAAAAATATTATAGGTTTTATAAATATTTATATTGGAATAATATAGAAATTAAAATACATTATCAAGGCAGTAGAATGAACTTAAATCTAGAAACACAGCACTAATTTTACTATAGTTCTTGGCAAGCCAATGCTTTGAGTTCTTACAATGGAAGATCAGGCATTTCCATGTACTAATTGTGACAGTAGCCCAAGAAATTGTCATGAAAGAACTGAAATCTAAGCTGTAGTTTATGGTAGCTGATAGTTTCAAGCACATTATAGGCCACCTAATAGATGTTAATGGAATGATTGGAGAAATGAAAGATGACAAGCACGGATGAGTTATTATGATGTAGTAAAGATATTTTCGTGGGAGGTATTTCTCTTTACTTTCTTGAAGTAGTAAGTTCTGAGAAAGTGTCCATTGTTGTGATGGGTTGGTTTTAATGTCATACAGATGGACTTATAAGCTTCTTATAATAATTCTGGAGATAATTATTGAATAATGCAATAAGGATGTGATAATAGTGAATAGTGGATTACTCATCATGTATTTTCTCTGCCTCAAGCATTATTCTATGCACTTTTTATGTGCACCTCATTGATCCTTTACTAAAACACTATGGGGTGGATACTATTATCCCCATTTACAGTTTTGGAAACTGAGATGATAAGTATAGTTGAGATAAACATAGAGATGATAAGCACCTTGAGCATGGTAATACAGCTAGATCATATACGTAATATGCAAACTGCAGATACATATAGCATAGAAATGACAAGTGACTAGAGCATGATGACACAGCCAGCTCGTGGCAGGATCCGGCTGGGAACCAGCAGTCTGGCTCCAGTGCCCACAGTTTAAACCGCAGGGCAATACTGGCTGTCTGTGCACTGGACCAAACGTAGAGGTGCCTCCCAACCCCAAAAGAAAGGAAAATCCCTCTGCAAGATCATTTCTAAAACTAACGACAGATGGTTCACAGGAAGAAGTATGACCGTCATCCTCAATACCTGACAGACTCTGGACATGTTGACATATCCCTAAAAAAGGGCAAAGAAATTAGAAAGGGAAGATGCTGGTCAAGCATAAAAGCACTGAAAAACTAAAGTTTGTGTGAAGAGTAGAAGAAAAGATGACCTGGTCCAAAAGGTCAAGCTGTTAGTCTCAGTGGTAGGTGTCACTTTCCGTTGCGGAGGTACATGCCTCAGACCTTCTTAGGCTCAGTCATGAGACATGAAATTCTGTATTTCTACTGCAGGAGGGCCATGCACATTGAACAACTTCTCATTACAACTTATCTTCAATGGAGTTGCCTCTGTGGAGAGAAGATGCTGGGGAGAGGATGTAAGCACATACCTCAGTAGGGATTAAATGTTTGGTATCCTAGTTTAGATACTTAAAGATTGCAAATATTTAGTTGTTTTTAATTTTTGCAAAGCAATGAACTCCAGTAAAATGATAAAATGGAATCTCTAGTTCATCATCGTAACCTAGAAATTCTGCCTTGGGAAAGCACCATACCTTCCAGGGTTGATACACTGAATTGACCAGCACACTACATTTAACACTTCTGCCCTTCCTTGTTGATACCAAATAGGAAAAGGGTTATTTGGCTGTTACATTATCTATCTGATGAAGTCACACAATTTTGAAGATTTGGATTGATATTCAGAATTATAACCATAAGAGTAACATTTACTGGGCATTTACCATGAGCCCTGCTAAGAGATGTACATTGTTTATCTTAGTGAAGCCCCATGAAGAAGGTCCTACTGATAGCCTCATTTTACAGAAGAGAGAGTTGAGGCTGGAGGAGGTATAGCACCTTGCCTGAGGTCACAGAGCTAGCTGGGAGACCCCAAAGCCAGCGGGTGTCTTCTAGGTTGTGCCAGGCCATCTTCCAGGAGGGGATCCTTTTAGAATACACATAGGACAGAACCCAAACATATGGCCAATATATTCATTTTCTTTTGTTTTCTAATCTCACACTTTTTGCCATCCGTACCCCTGTGGTTACATTCATTCAATACCACCAGGTTTGGAAATGGAAGAAAACAGTATCTCCTATGCTCTTATTCAAAATGTAGCAATAATCAATTCCACTTCCATATCTTACAGTTGGATGGAGTCAGTTTCAGAGATCTGCTCAATATTGGAAATTCAGTGGTGGTCTACCCTGAATCGGTTAATCTCTCCACATACATTGTGAAGAATGATAAATTATTTTTCTTTCTTTCTTTCTTTTTATTCCTGTGATTTCCATTGTGGAGAAGAATAAAGAGTTAAAGTTCCCAGACCCAAAGTAGAATTTACTGGAAACAAGGATATGTATAATTTCCAAATTGTATCTACAGATACCATTTTGTTCTATTGATTGAAAACTGTACTCAGCAAAGGGAATTGTACATAGAAGATAAGAGAGAATGAAAAATTGAGACAAAGCATTGATGGAAGTTTCCTAACAGCCAGAAATGAGAAGGCTGGGCCGCCCCCAGGGGAAGCGAGGGGGTGGGGGCCGAGGCCTGAAACAGGGAGAGAGGGGACAGAGTCAACTGCAGAGAATCCCGTAATGACTAAATGAGACTGCTCCATTTCTGGATAATGCATGCTGCATTTTGATCCTGATTTAAAATCCAATTAGTTCAGGATCGTCATTGCTGTTAGTTCTAGCTTCTCTCTGGTGGCTTTGAGAATAGAGCAATAGATTAGTAGTTTTGTGTTTGTTCTTTGCAGGCCGTCTTTGAAGAGATGGCTTTTTAAATCTATGACAACAGGTGTCCTACTTCCCACTCTTACATATTTTACTGATTAGTCTTTCGGTTTATCCTCAAATTCTCTCCAGTCATAGTAACCAATGAACTGCTACATCGATACACATTTGGCCTTTCCAATAGCTAACGACAACCAAGCATGATCCACTTGTCTTTGAAATTCTCTCTTCCTTTTAGAGTTTTTATGTTCTGGTTCCTATGTAGAGAGTTTGCCTTTATGGGTCAGTGTTCTTAATTCTCTTGTTTTTATTCATGGAAATTATTAGGCAAGTCTTACCTGATAATGGAGAAATGAACCTTCAAAGGAAGAGAACAGATTTTAGATTTGTCAAATGTGAGAGATGAAGATTATATGAAAAATGAGCTTTTGGTTGTTTTCTGAGGAGAGTGAAAAGGAAACCCCAAGCAGCCCATTGAAACAGCTTCAGTTTGTCCACATGACTCCACCAGTAAGTAATTGACCAAAGACAGTATGAAGTCGCTTCGATGGAAAGACTTTAGAATTTATACAACAGAATATATTAATCTGCAGTTCATGATTATGAAATTATTCTGAATGTAGTTTTGCTTTTTCTTGTTGAATACATAAAGAAAAACTTTTGGAATTGTGGTATAACAAATTATAAAAACATGTCCTTCAGAGTGAAGCATGCAAAGTTACAGTCTACAATAATTTTATAATGCAAGAAAGAAAATAGGCCCCTTTTCCCTCCATGGGCTTGCTGAAGAAAATGTGAAACATTGATTGAGAGCTACTTGTTAATTCACACCAGGGAACCATGTAGATTACTTAATTTTGAAAATTATAATGTAAACAAAACTAATGCCATAAAGGAGCTCAAGAGCCCTACATCAAAATAATATTGTGTTCATTTGCTTTGACAAGTGTGGTTCATATACTCAAGTGTTACTTATGATTATATTGCATTGGAATTAACATAGTGCATTTCATCAAAATAATGAAATCTTAGTGATATAATAACTTATAGGGAAAGTTCATCACATTTTTCTGATACAGATATTTTAAACAATTTATGTGCACTTGTGGGCTCAGTAATACTACCCCATCTGTCCTTCTCACTTGTTTCTCTCTCCCTCCTTTCTTACTGTCTTTCTCACGTACAGTGGGTTAAAAGTATATTTAACAATGGTCTTCCTTTCAGAAGCTTATATATGATGATTATTATTTAAAATGATTGTGTTTGATAATTCATACATTTCTGTGTTCTTAGTCTGCATTCTTCATACTTTCAAAAGCTGTTACTGTATTCTGGGGTATATAGCAGATACCATGTTGTGACTGGTTCTTAAACAAAATTAAACCTATTAAAACTATGAGCCTAGTATGTTGTATAGTCTATATCATGCATCGATCAAGAAATGGGGAGCTGAAAATATTAGCATATGGATATTGAGAAAGGCAGAGATATAAGCGTTCATGATTTTTAAAAATTCTGTTTATAGTAATCTTATACTCCATTAAATTTGTTAATTTTCTTCTAGGTTCAACTTTTCTATTTATTTTGTAAACCTTCAGAGAAAGAATATAAAATTAATATGTTATTGTTATTTTAAAAATTATTATAAACTGTACTTTATTGTAGTTACCAAAATACTCAAATAGCTAGAATAAAAATTGGGTGAAAAGATGAAAACAATCATAAATTATCTAGGAGAAATTAATTATACATTATTTATATCTGTATAGAGCACAATACAGGTTTATGCCTACCTATTTATGGTATGACATTTATTTTAAAGAGGTATGTCTAAAATAAATTATATTAGTAATACTTAATTCTTTTTTGTGAGTTGCTTTGGTTTATACTCTAAATGACTCAATTTTTAAAATATTCTACTTTTGTTTATTAACTATGAAATTATGCAACTGTGTCCCAGAAATTAAAATTCAGCATTCAAGTGAATTGTTACTTTTAAGTAAGTCTTTAATACATTATTTATTTATGGGGCATGCTGATATTAAAATTTTTGATGAATTTCTTGTTTCTATTTGAAATAACTAATCAATTTTGGCCTGGAGAGCAGGAACCAGTTGGTATGCCAGGAGCCAGTCAAACTGCTTCTAAGTGCTGATAGGGAAAGTATCAAAACTTGTGCCCTAAGGACAGAGGGTCAGGAAGATTATTTAAGCCTAAAATACAATAGCACTGAATTAAGCATTCCCTTCATGGATTAAGAAAAAAAAAAATCAAATATCAAAATCAGTTTATCCAGGTAATTACAAGACTATCAACACTCCAACTGACTTATGTATTTTAAAGAGGAATCAAATACCAAAATACATTTCCTAAAGTAAAAAATTTATTGCCTCACCGGAAAAAAAAAAAAAACCACACACAAAACAAAACTTGAGAAGTAACCAAGCAGTTTTACTTTGTTATTAGTGTTGGTAAAATCACTGAAGAACTTCAGTTCTAAGGAGTTTGATTTTGGACAGAATCCTATCTCCAAAAGCAGCCTAATTAACAAAAGCCATGCTCACTCAATGGCTCTTCTATGCATTATTGTCTGTTTTAGTTAAAGGCGTGGACGAAGCCCAGGAATCTATGCTGTAGCAGCTACCAAGTAACTGAATAGTTACAGTTCTTAATAGACATACAATTCATGTAATACTCATTGTATTATTTGTTAGTTATTTCCTATTCAGGTAAGAAATGATCACACTTGTTTACAAATGATTTTTTTTTAGCAGTTTTCAAGGAAAGCATCCTTTATATGGCAAACAAAAAATGAAAAATGTATTTTTCTCTTCCAGTTTCTTATCAAATCCTTTTTCTCTAGTTTATAAAGGATGACCTAGAATACATCCCAGATCTCTTTACTCTTAAAGAAAGAGAAGCAGATTTCACTCATTACTGCTAGCCCATCTCTGCTCTATTAGGAAGCACATGAGTAGACACTTCTGGGTTGCTTTATCCATAACACACGCGAGGATATTGCCAATTTCTCCCAGAGCGTCACAAAGATAGGAGATGGCTCTGAAAAGAAAAGTGCTAGTCCCTGAGGAGTGGATTCCTCGTACCTGTCAGAAAGTTAAATGTGTCTCAGCTGAAGGCAGCTGTTCACTTAGACTTTCAAAAACCTTTTGATGGATTAAAAAAAATTATACACACACACACTGAAAAATGTCAAGGGTGCGTGCAAATCAAGGACACGTACATGGCTTGCTTTAGCAAAAATGAAAAATAGTTATAAAAAATTAGATTTCCTGACAGCATCGGCATGTTATTCCAGCGACATTAATCTGGCCAAACTCAATATTCCCACGGCAGCTTTGGGTTAGACTCTGGCCGTGGCCAGGGGAGATGTGAAGGGTGCGAACAGACAGAAACTCCTGGGCAGCTAAGTGGCAGGCAGGCTCTCGGAGGACACGGAGGGTTCTAGAACAGAATAGAGAGATGGGTGTGCAGGATAATAAATACATTTTTAAACCCTGCTATGATTCGAAGAGTCCAGCAAGGGCTGGAAAGTCTCCCAGGGTGAGTTTCTGCTTTAGGAAGAGCCACGTAAGTCGCCCCATCTGTGATATAAGTTTAATGGAAGTGTCACCTGTCCTTTGGCAAGGATAGGAAAACATATTTCATTTTTGTAGTTTTCTGTATGTAACTTAGCAATACTGCTCATCACTTCAGCTTTTAGAATTGCAGGGTGGAAGTGGCGTTTGTGGAGGTTTTCGGGAACAGGAAGGAACCCCAAGGAGACACTGACCATCCCGAGATTCAAGGTTTGGATAATGTACTTGGACCCCCCGGGTGGCCCTGGGTAAGATTCGCTGGCAGGAAGGGGTGCCAATTAAAAGGTTTTGCACACAGCTGCACACGTTCACGGGGGACAGTGAATTTGGGCACAGCGCGGGCTATGCAGACCCCCTCTGCGTGGGGCAGGGGGCGGGGAATGTTGGGAGCAGAGGGGACAGGGGCTCCCAGTGGCCGCGCGCCTGCAGCGGAGGGCTCGCAGCCCCGGCCAGCACGCGCTCACTGCCGGCGAGAGGACAAGCACTGCTGTGCTCAGGGCCCAGTTTTCTCCATTTGGTGACAAGGAGATTGATTTTCTTATAGAGAAGATACTTTTCTTACAGGGTAGATGTGAGCACCGATGACATGTGTTAAGTGACTAGCCCAGGGCCTGGCACGTATTGTGTGGATATTACGGAGAAGCAGCACAGAGGAAGAAAAGCGCCCACTATTCAGGCCCAGAGGCCCTGGGTACAAGGCGAGGCTCTCGGTGAGTTCAGGCAGTGTCTCGCAGGGACAGTACTGCCACACAGGACAGAAAACACTTCAAAACAGCTACCACTTAGCTGTCCCCTCCACCTCAGCTTCCTCGTCTGTGACAGTAGAGAGACTCTGTGGTTATGACAGGCAGCGACAGCTCTGCGAGCACCATGTAAATAGCCATGGGGGTGTATGTGACTCACAGTCACATGGCACTGTCACTGTCGGAAGGTGCTACTGAATGAGGGTCCATGAGAACACGCAAACCAAGTGGAGGGTCTGGGGTCCTGATGCACGAACAAGATCAAATGGCCTTAAAGGATGAAGAAGGAATGGTGACTTTTTCGAACAGCTCTAGGTGATTGCACTTAAGTGAATCAATTTGTGTTTAGTAAGCATTCCAAAGAATTAAATATATTTGTTAAGTGCTTATGACAAACACTGAACAAGACAAAAAGCTTGAGGGGAGCAGAGGCCGGGTCCGCCTTTGCTTCCCGGCCTGTCCCAGTGTCCAGCTCCGCGTAAATGAACGGCACTGTGTGTGCTGTGTGGGGACACAGTGAGGTGCAGGGCAGAGTCCCGGCACCCTGTTTCCCTTCCTCAAACGTTCGTTGAGGAGCTATCCTGAGACAGGCCCCTGCTAGATGAGAGAAGCAGGCAGCCGAGAACTAGAGCCGTGCTTTGACAAGCCAACAGCCCAGAGCGAGATTTACATGTAGGAAGACGAGATGAGTATGATATAATGTGACAAGTGACCGAACAAAGCATGGACAAGTGCTGTGGGAGGCTGAAGGACAGAACGCTTCGCTCAGCCTAGGTGAGCCTGCGACCTCTGTAGAAAACACCTGGAGAACCACCGACGCTGTGCACACTCAAGTGATGGCACAGATGCAGGAATGCCGAGGGCAGAAGCCTGTTTCCACCAGAGGTCTTAGAATATCCCACACAGGAGCGGAGCTAACAGGACAAGTCATCTTATATCTGGTCTCTGCAACAATGAAAAATAAATGTGAAATCTTTTTAAGGACATAGTCTACTGGGTTAGTCATCTGGAGTCAGGCATGGGGTCCCAAGCGGGTGGTCACCTGACCCCCAAACTAGAGAGTGCCTGAAACAAATCTTTTCCGCCACAACAACAGTTCTGAGCATTCACACAAGATTCGTGCACTGGCAGCTTTAAATCTTTGCTAATATTAATCTATGCTAGGAAAATGGAAGAAGATCTTTGTGTTCCCCAAATACCACCCCGAACTTTCTGACTACTGGAGGCCTTCAACCACTGTGGGAGATTTGGGCTCCTCTTCTACCAGCTGGCAAGTGAAGGCCGTATTAGCTTCTGACTCACGGCTGCCTCCTCTGTCTCTCCACCTGCCTTCATTCCCCTTGGCTTCAGTATCCTTCTGGCTTGAATTTCCTCCCCTCCCACGGCCCAGTCCTCGGCCTTCTCTCAGCTACCTACTCCCTTGCTGATCCCCTACATTATACACTGCCATCAAAACGGCCACTGAATTTGAATCTGGATTTTGGATATCCCAGTGTTTGGAAACTGGACCTCACCTTTGGTCACCTGTATTCCCTGCCCTTCCTGTTCCCCACTTAACCCACCCTCCAGTCCTGTGGGCGCCCTGTCAAAAAGACATTCTCGTCCATCTACTCTCCCCTCTCTCTCTATCGCTTTTGGCTAAACTATCATCAATCACTTAGATACTATTCAACTGGTAACTACAGTTTAACAAACCGGTAACAATCCTCATAAAAATACTAACACATTTAAGCAGACATGATAAATTTCCCATTAAAGGAAGATTAGAGTTAATGTAAGATTTATTTACCTTAAAAAAAGGAATGTAACTTAAAAGGAAATGTAAATAAAGCTTAAAGTGCCTAATTGAACAGAGATAAAGGCAATACTTCATGAACCAATATAATGTCCACATTTCCTTTTTATAATCACATGAGTTAATTTATGTTACAAAAACATGTTTGGAACAAATGATACCTCTCCATAGACTCTCTAAAAGCCAATATTCTATAAATCTTATATTTTCAAGAAATTTTCAAATTACTTGGATTATTAATATGAATGCATTCATATATTATGAAAAGTCAGATAATCTGAATTTTAGTATCTCGTGCCATTGGGAAGCATGCGACCTTTACTTAGTCACCTGGACTATTTGACGACTTCTTTTGAGCAAAATAGGAGAAAACTCTGCCTGACTTGCCTCTATGAGTGGATTGTGATGATCAAATGGAATATAATGAGTACAAATGTGATCATGTAATGAGCATCATAAGTATAACATGACTTTGAGAACCACACGATACCATATTAATGTAAAATATTTAGATTATTCAGAGGAAAACCTTACTATTGGCAATTGCTAAATCCTGTCTTTGTATATTCTTTGTATGTCAGAGAGGCAACGGCAAAATAGGCACAGCTTCCCGGGGGGGGCCAGGGGCGGAATGCGGCCTTTGTGCAGAGTGGCCGGCCAGCTGCCGGGGAGTGAAGCCCACCCTTCCTTAAGGACGCAGGCTGACCCGGCAGAAAAAAAACGGGAGGGACAGTGCAGCAGGGCCCACGGGAAGAAGCGGTGTGGGCGCTGAGCGAGGCCCGTCCCCACCGCGGGACTTCCATCCTGGGCTCCTGTGCCGATGAAAAGGCCTGGGGAGCATCGCCGTTTCTCGAGCCAGAAACAAGAACGCACTGCAGGGGCGGGGGTGGGGGAGGCTCCCACTGCCAACGAGAAAAGCACAGTGGGTGACAGTTGTCCGCAGTCCCTTGCTGCTTTGCATGGGATCGAAGACAGCTATAGAGAGTCCCGATGCAAACGGCTCTTGGAGCGAAGTCCAGATGCAAACACACCTCTCCCCACTTTGTCTCTATTTTTCATTGACTGACGGGGGTGGGGCAAGGCAGGAGGTAAAGCTGAGATTCGATATGTAACGTCAAGACTCAGGCCCTTCCGCGAGGTGTGTTCCGGTGGACGAGCAGTTTGAAACCGAGCAGAGAGTAGTGGGAAAACTTTCACAGATGCTCCACGTGTCAGAGGCAAACACTGAACAAAAGTGCCTGGAGACGATGGATTTAAAAGAGCACGCAATTGCCCAGGGATGTGATGGCCTCGGAAAAAATCGTCAGCGGGATGGATGGAGGAATACGGCCCCTGGAGGAATTCAATTTGGTGTTCACACGGGGCTTGGTAACCTCCGAGGAGCAGACCGCAGTTATAATTATGGATAATGTTTCACCTCGTTTTTAAAGTGAGTCATCCTAACGACAGTGGGGGAAAAGCAGCCCATTACGTCCGCTGGTCCTCTGTCAGAGCAGGAATTAGAACTTCAGGCAGAAGGCGAGGAGTGTGGGTAGGGGCCTGTTTGGCTTCATTGGTTTATTCTTCAATCACACAACGTATACCTAATTAGTGCGTACCTTCAGGGGCAAGGCTAGTGCGGTATTTGGTGTATAGCTACCGTGTAAAAGCCCAAACCAAAGTCCAAAATTGACAACAAGTGCACAGAAGGCCCATAGAAACAGAAAAATATTTTTCATGTTTTTTAAAACGTATTTTCTTCCCCCAAGTCTGACAGCCCTTTCCTTGCCTCTCTCCCTCCCACCAAACCAGCAGCGGAGAGCCGGCCTCCCCACCGCAGGCCCCAGCTCGGTCCAGCCCTGGGGTTCCGGAGCGCGAGCCCACCCGCGGCCGCTCCGCTGGCCTCGTTTCCGTCCCAGACCCGGGAGCGGTGTCGCTCCTGCGGATGCCTGGCCGACCGACCCCAGCACCTGTGGGCTTCCCCCCAGGGTCACGAGAGCAGAGAGCACACTTCGTTCAACAACCGCTCCCAGAACCCTGGGTTCCACACCACAACCTCTGTGACCCCGAGCTACATCCTAAGCACCTCGTGCCTCAGTTTCCCTGTCTGTGCACGTGGCTGATGGTGGTGCCCACCTCCCGGGGCTCTTAGGCGGAATGGAGGAGAACGGCGCCTGGCAGTGGGTTCTGCTCTGTGCCCTTGGCCTCCGCGCTGGCTGCTCACTCAGAGACGTGGGGCCCACGTGGACTCCTGGGGACAGCCTCTCCCGCCCTCCAGGTTCCAGTCCTGCCCGAGCATCCCAAGAACGCACGCGCAAAGGTGAGATGCAGAGCACCCCCCGCCCCCGCCCTGCCTCCAGCGTGGGATTCTGCCCACACCCTCTCCCACTCGGCATCCCAACTCTCAGGGTGGCCATAGAGTTCATTGTCCAAACAGGAACATTTTGAGAGTGAAAAGGGCAACTATTAATTACACGGGGACCACGGGTGTGGACCAGAATTTCCTGGGAAGCAGGACACATGACCTCCCTGTTTCTGCCACTTTGCGAAGACCCAGGGCACCAGGGTCTGTCCCACCCTTTCTGAAATAGTGAGCTCAGGGCAGAAGCACAAAACGAATCAGAGACGAGGGAAGAAGTGAAAGTCTCCAGAAGCAGAGAGCTTTGGAGGCAGAAGGAACAGCCAAGCCTTTCGGGCCTGCCACCCTCGAGTTCAACCCCCGCTCTGCCTTCCACACGGCGCGGCCGAGCCGGGGCTTCTCTGAGTCCCAGTCTCCTGGCTGCGACTCGGTCAGCGGCGCTGGTTCTCAGAGCTGCCCGGAGGACTCGCCGTGTGTGGAAGGGAATGTCGGTACCACTTGTTATTTCTCGGTGGTTTTGGAACTGATTCTCCCTTTTCTTGTTTAGCAGTGAGTCATAAAGTATTCACTTATACTGGGAACATGTTTTGCTGATTTATAATTTAAGGTTGTACTTGGTTTGATGTTTCGCTACATAGGGAATTTTAACAATTTACATGATTAAATTTGTACATTCTTTTGCTGTTTTCACACTCCAAAGATATAATGAAATTTCCCCATAATTGCACCTAGTGTTTTTATGCTATCGTTTGTTTTTTGTTTTTATTTTGCTTAAGTATTTGATCGATTTGAAACCATCTTAACAGGTTTACTGGGGTATAACTGACATATAATAAACCGCACATATTTTAAAGTGTGTGACTTGATAAGCTGACATACGTATCCACCTGTTAAATTATTGCCACAGTCAAGATGGTGGACATATTCATCTTTGCAAAAGTTCCTGTTTGTCCCTGCTTATTCCTCCCTCCTGCCCTGCCCCCGCCCTCAAACCACCTCCGGGCAATCACTATGGTATCACTTTAGCTTCGTTTGCATCTTCTGGAATTTTATAGAAATAGAATCATGCAGTATATACATTTTGTCTGGCTTCTTTGACTTAACATAGTTCCATTGTGATTCATCTGTGTGGTTGCGGGGTTCACAGCTCACCCCTCTTTACAGTGGATCAGTGATCCATTGTACGAATACACAGCAATTGGTTTGCTTGCCTGTGGAGGGACATTTGAGTATTCTCAAGTTCCCGGCTGTAACAAATTAAGCTGCGTGGAATCTTTGTGTACAAGTGTGTGTGCAGGGACATGTGGCTTTATTTTTCTTGGTGAAACCCCAGGAGCAGGGGCGCTTAGCCTGGTAGGTATATGTTACCTTGTTTAGCGAAAGTGTCATGGCGGTTAGACCAGATTATATTCCCACCCGCAGCATCTGCCAACGGCTTTGTCCACATTCCCACCCTTATTAGCATGGTCAGTCTTTAAATTGTTGCCTTTTTAGTAGGTGTATGCAAATATCTCATCGTAGTTTTAAGCTGCATTTTCCTAATGACCAGCGATACTGAGCAGTTTTTCATGTGTTTACTATCTGTTCAACTTCGGTAAAATGTTTGTCTAAATGTTTGCATATTTTTTATTGGATTGCTTTCTTATTGTAGAGTTTTGTGAGTTCTCTATATATTCTGAAAATCTTTATCAAGATATATGCTATGAAATATTTTCTTCCACTCTGTTTTTAAAATTATGATAAAGTTCAATGTGTCAATTTGTTTAAGTATCATGCTTTTGGTGTTTTAACTAAGAAATATTTGCCTACCCCAAGGTCACAAAGACCCTCCCCCACCCCCAATCTTATTGTAGAAGTTTTAGTTGTAGGTTTTATATTTAGGTCTATGATTCATTTTGAGTTCATTTTTTATATGGATCAAAGTTTGTGCCATATATATATATAGATATAGATATAGATGTAGATATTCAGTCATTCCAGCTCCATTTTTGAAAAGATTGCTCCTTCTCCACAGAAGTGTTTTTGCTCCATTATCAGAAATAAGTTGCCTTTTTTTGCATGGGTCTATTTTTAGAGCCCGATGCTGTTCCACTGCATTTTTCCTATCTTCACCTCAACACCTCACTTTCTTACGATGAGCAGTGTTAGTTCTTTACATTTCTATTCTTTTTCAAAGCGGTGCACATATTTTGGGTCCTTTGTATTGCCATAATTTTTAGAAGTACCTTGTCAATTTCTACAAAAAGTTACTGGAATTTAAATTGGGATTGCATTGACTCTAATAGATTAATTTGGGGAGGGCTGGTATCTTTCCAATATTGAGTTTTACAATTCAACATAATGCAAGAAAGCTTAATAAAAGGTTAACTTCAAAAGTGTGCATCCGGGTGTCTACAATCACGCAGACCCTGGGCTGTACCCCTTACACTTGTAGTTGCAAAGAGGAGTGTTTAATGACACCGAAAGGGACCGTAATGGAGAGAGGAGGCCTTGAGAGAAGCTGAGAGATTTGCGCAAGGGGAGGCTGGGAACACCGGTGCTCACTGTCTCCGAAGGCTGGACCCAAGCAGGGCGGGACGAGGAGCCAGCGAGAGCGCCTGCTGAGGTGCTCGGTGTCTTCTCCTTTGGCTGACTGGCAGGCTTTCTGCGGCCAGGCACCTCTGCATCCCGGGGATGGACTCCGCTCCACCCTCTTGTGCTGCTCTTGTACGTCCAATGTTATCTTCCGGATTTGAGCATCATTGTCCATAAATACTATGTACTAATATCCTGTAATTTTTCTTTTTGTACTCTTTGTTAGATTTTGGCATTGACTTTGCAAGACTGGAAATTTCCTCTTCTATGTATGATAAATATTTCAAAATGCCCTATGTGTTCTTTATAGGTTTCAAAGAATTGATGCACTGATTTGTGAAACTGAGACATGATTTTGGTGACCTGAGAACTGCGTGATTTTCTGTTTCTTCTGTAGTAATTGTTTTGTTTAATTTGTGCTTACTTTTTAATTTATATTTTTAAAATCATTCATTTGAATAGAGTAAAATTTAAATTTCGAGTATATACTTTTTATCTATGTCAATTAATTTCCTTACTTTTAATTTTAATTAGCTTAATTGTCCTCTGCATCTAAATTTATAATTGTATCTAATTTTTAACTTGCTATCTCCCCAGTCATACTTTTAACTTCGTGTAGTTGTGGTTTCTCATATTTGTTTTTTTTTCTATTATCAGATTATTCCAAATCTATTCCTTTTAAATACTCCTTGTGCTTTTTCTGGTATAAGCAACTCATCAGCACACTTTTTAAAGTAGAATTTTAAGCCTAACTTTATGACTCCAAGAGTGAAATTATTTTCAGTTGTGACTAGTAAAGCAATGAAATTAATATGTACATATTACAAATATGTTCACAATTCTAAACTACCTCTTAAAAATTTTATTGGACGTTTATTTACAAATGGTTCTAATTTAAAATATAGAAGGTTTAATGAATTTATGTATATGTAATATATATTTAGTTGATTCTAAGATAAACTATTTTTAACATTGTAACTTTTCTAAAGTTGTGAAGCATAGTTTATTTAGCAATTTTTCCTCAGTAATGGTATAGCTTTTCAATAAAATATAGCATTAGCATATCAGAAACAGGTATAATCTGAGATGTAATCTTATATTAAAATTTAGTTCCCTGCCTGAATAAAAATCATGTATTATTCATTATCTGTTTGCCTCTAACATTGAGGACTCTTTTACTGGGACCTTTTACTATATGCAATTATATGAGTATGTAGAAGATACAATTTAATCAAATTATTCCTAAATTCTTAAAGTAACTTAAAAGATAGGATGTCTTACTAGAGAAAATATTGTACTGAGAGTCAGGATACACTATTATTATGATTGTGGACAGCTTCTTACTACTATTGGTCCATTTTCTTTAAGGGGAAAATTGTGAGATTGGGCTAGGTAACTAGGTCGCTCTGTAGCTCTGTGAATTCTAATAGTACATGAATTCTAGCCATATATGAATCCATTGGTTCTCTGAAGTGTAAGTTACGCTCATTGTTCCATTAACAGAGTAGGTCATGGATACGTCATGAGAAAGTGACATTTCAAATCTGTGCTTGCTGTCTTTGTCCCCTTCGAAAGCAGGGTTTAGAAATTAAGCGAATGTTCGGGCAGAGAGCCTGTAAAACAGAAAAAACTCCTCTATGAGCCCAGAAGTTCTCTGATCTGAAAAAACAAAGGAGGCTTCTTCCAAACCGTTATCAGCACTTTCTGCTTGGAGCCAAAGTTTGCAAAATATGGGCACTCAACCCGCTCTTTGATCAGTGTTAGCTGCATGACATTTTGGAGCTATCTCCTGTTAAACCTGTTTTTTCCTTCCATGGATCAGAAGTATCAGCATACAGATTTCTTACTCATAGCAATTAAACACAGTGTAGTTACTCAAAGGAAAAAAATATCATAAACAGGAGTCTGGTCGCCCGTGATGAGGGTATTAGAAAAAAGCCAAGCCAGCAGATCCGCAGGCATGGGGAGCAAGCCCTGCAGTCGGGGTTCGGCGCCCCGCCCCGGCTGCCGGACTGTGTCCCGGAGCCGCGGGGAACCTCGGGGAACCTCGGGGAACCTCGGAAGGGCGGGGTTTGCCCGGACGGGATTCCGGAAGGCGGCACTTCCTCCTTCTGAGTTCTGAAAGTTTAGAGCTCAATTTTTTTCTGAAGATTTCACTTTTGAACTTTTTATTTTCGTCATTGATGTAATTAAATAGTTCTCTTTATTTTTTAGTTTCTAGTTGATTGCTTTATCTAAAAATAACAATGGACGACCAATTTGTACTTCTTAATCCCTTCGCCTTTTCTTTTTTTTAATATATCTTTTATTCATTATGCTGTTACAGCTGTCCCATTTTTTCTCCCCTTTATTCTTCTCCACACTGCACGGCCCCTCCCCCAACACTTTCCCCCAACCCCTCCCATCCTCCTCCCTTAGTTCATGTCCATGGGTCGTACATATAAGTTCTTTGGCTTCTCCATTTCCTGTACTATTCTTAACTTCCCCCTTCCTATTTTGTATCTACTATTTATGCTGCTTATTCCCTGTACCTTTTCCCCCATCTTCCTCCTCCCCGCCCCATCTCCATTTCTGTGATTCTGTTCCTGTTCTAGTTATTTGCTTAGTTTTTGGGTTTTTTTAGGTTCTGTTATTCATAGTTGTGAGTTTTTTGTCGTTTTACTGTTCATAGTTATGTTCTTCTTCTTTTCCTTAGATAAGTCCCTTTAACATTTCATATAATAAGGCTATAATAAGGGCTTGGTGATGATGAACTCTTTTAACTTGACCTTATCTAGGAAGCATATTATCGGCCCTTCCATTCTAAATGATAGCTTTGCTGGATAGAGTAATCTTGGATATAGGTCCTTACCTTTCATGACTTTGAATATTTCTTGCCAGCCCCTTCTTTCCAGCAAGGTTTCTTTTGAGAAATCAGCAGATAGTCTTATGGGAACTCCTTTGTAGGTTAACTGTCTCCTTTTCTCTTGCTGCTTTTAAGATTCTCTCCTTATTTTTAATCTTGGGTAATGTAATAATGTTGTGCCTTGGTGTGTGCTTCCTTGGATCCAACTTCTTTGGGGCTTTCTGAGCTTCCTGGATCTCCTGGAAGTCTATTTCCTTGGCCAGAATGAGGAAGTTCTTCTTCATTATTTTTTCAAATAAGTTTTTAATTTCTTGTTCTTCCTCTTTTCCTTCTGGCATCCCTATGATTCGGATGTTGGAACGTTCAAAGGTGTCCCAGAAGTTCCTAAGCCTCTCCTCGTTTTTTTGAATTCTTGTTTTTTCATTCTGTTCTGGTTGAATGTTTATCTGTTCCTTCTGCTCCCAATCGTTGATGTGAACCCCGGTTTCTTTCCCTTTACTGCTGGTTCCCTGCTTATTTTTCTTTATTTCACTTTGCATAGCCTTCATTTTTTCCTCCATTTTGACCATACTCAACCAATTCAGTGAGCATCCAAATAACCAGTGTTTTGAACTGTGCATCTGATAGGTTGGCTATCCTTCATCACTTAGTTCTATTTTGGAGGCTTTGATCTGTTCTTTCATTTGGGTCATATTTCTTTGTCCCAGCAGCCTGTTACATTGGAAGGGGTAGAGGCTTAGGTATTTGCCAGGGCAGGGCAGCCCAGGTCACTCCGTTGTGACGCTGTCTGTGGGGGAGGGTCCGAGAGGGAACAACGCCACTTGCTTGGCTCCCACCAGCTTTCAGTCACTTCCCCGCTACACACAAGCAAATTGGGCCCTTCTAGTGCTCATTCCTGGCGGGGTGGGTTTGTGTATGCCCTAGGACCCCGTGGGTCTCTCCAATGGACTCTCCTGTGAGGCTGGGAGTTTCTCCCGCCACTGCAACCCCCGCAGGCTTTTACCTCCCGAGGTTTTGAGGCATTGTTTTCCCCCATGCAGAACCCTGGATTGCGCAGTCTGTCCTGCTCTCCGGCTGTTTCTCACAGTTTATCCGCATGCAAATGTGGGACCACCGGGTTCTCCAGCCACCACCTTGCCACATGTCCTCTCTTCCTTGGCTGCCCCTCTCTGCCCCTCCTGCTGGTCTGGATGAACGTTTCTTCTTTAGCTCCTTAGTTGTTGGACTTCCATACAGTTTGATTTTCTGGCAGTTCCGGTTGTTTTTTGTTTTTAAATTTGTTGTTGTCCTTCTTTCGGTTGTGTGAGGAGGCCTTTTTCACCCAGCCCCCCCACTTCTCCCCTCTGACAACCAGTAGTATGTTCTCTATATCTATGAGTTTGTTTCTATTTTGTTTGTTTGTTTATCTTGTTTTTTAAATTCCAAATTTGGAAGTTATGAAATAGCCACCGGGATGTAAAGTACAGCATAAGGAATGTAATCAATAATATTGTAATAGTTATGCATGGTGCCTGGTGGGTACTTGACATATGGAGGGAAGACTTTTGTAAAGTATATGGTTTACTGTCCTGTATTCCAGAAACCAATACAAAACAATATTGAATGTAGATTGTAATTAAAAATATTAAAAAATAAAAACAACAGAACTTTATCATAAGACTATACATATCACTGAAGAATTTAATAACAAGAAAGGTCTATTGTAGACCCCCTTCAAAGGTTTTTGTTTTTGCCTTTCAAATCAGTGGCCTTTTATCATATACCTAATTAATGTGAGTCAGTAGGGTAGGCAGACTGCAGGAATGAGTAAGACATAAACATGGCTCTCAAAGGGAGTAAGAGACAAGTACCAAAATCAGCAGATGCAAGATGGAAGGAGAAATGCGCCCTAAAAGTAACACAACATCCTATGGGGTCCTGACCATCTTGTCTGAGGGCACCCTCATGGGTCACTTGAAAACATGGCATTTGTATGGCACCTGTAATTGACACTGCTGGTGTTCTGCCCAGATCCCTGAAGACTAGTGACCATCCATGCCTTTGTGCCTGCCCCTACCTCCAGTTTCTCTGTTCTTTGGCTTCTTTGACCTATGCAAGACCACAAGATTTATGTTTGCCCCCCAACCCCCACCACCACCTTGCCCAGTCCTTCGCTGACCACTGGTGGAGGAGAAAAGTTCTTAAATCAGGACAAACTCTGGTGTGTGATTCGCATTCCATAGCTCCCCACGGGATTAGGCTGAGACTGACTTTTTCTAAAATCACATCCTGTCCTGCCTTCAGGACACCTCTTCCCTGGGCTCTCCCCCATCCCTTAGTGGTTTCTCTTGGGAGCACAGTGCTTGCTTGATAAATCCCTTACATGTGGGTCCTTGTTTCAGGTTCTGACCCTGGAGAATTTGAAGCTTCAGAGAAGGCATAGAGCAGTTCAGGAGTGAACAGGAGAAATAGATTTCTATGGAGCAGAAAGTAGACATTTATACTTTCATATATTATACTGGAGTATTAATACTCCAGTTTGGCTTAGGGTGGGGAAAAGTGGGAGAGAAAACTGGAAAGGTCTTTGGGGGCTGTTACGAGACCCTGAGAGGATCTTGACAGCCAGATTAAAAAACTGAACAAATTTTTTATAATGTCACCATATATTGAAAGAAGCCCATAGTACAAATCCTGAGGATACTGGAGCTATCTTGAAATGAAGAGGTTAATGGCCAAAGACATCATCTGAATAAATATGCCTCGCATCAATTTCAGTAAAATCAAGTGGGTTTAAGCCAAGACCATTCATTATAATTACATTTGTTTCTCACACGGCCATGGTTGGCTGCAGCCGCTCACAGCAGTCGGGATCCAGACTTCTTAAAAACGACCCCTCTGACTGTCTCGGGTGTGTTCTCATTATCTGTGGCTTGTGACAAAAGCTGCAACACTCCTTTTAGGATTTAAGCCTGTGATTTTAGTGTTTTTTTTAAATTTATTTATTTTAAAGAAAATGCTGGAACTCCCTATCCCTCTTTTAACTATTTCCAATGTCACTAAAAATAAAGGCAATTGGCTTCAGTTGCATCTTAATTAACTAGATTTGTTGTTTTCTATAAGTTTTTTTTAAAGGTTACTTTATCTTATGGCTTTACCTTTCTAACTTGACTTGGGTTTTAAGGCTTGGTATTTAAAAATGGCTCTGATCGAATGTACACTCTGCAAGTTCTTACCAACAGGGAGTGATAATAGGTATTCCTTTATCAGGGAATAAAGTCTGTAGTTCAAAGTCAACACCAAGAATGTCAGGTTTCGGGAGTGGATGAGAATACAGAATATAGAATATCTTCTAATGTTATTACTTGACAAGATGAATGAGCTTACATAATAATAATGACCATAAAAACATTCTGCCTTCATCAGTGATTTACGTAACACCTGAATGTAGAATTTTAGAAGTCAAGTCTCTTAGAGTTGTTAAAAGTTGATGAAATTAATATAAATTACTGATGAGGCATAATATAAAGAATATAATATTTCATCTGACTAATGTCCTATGTATTCTGCACCTCCTCTTTTGGTTTTAGCATTTCAAAAACTTGCACAGAAAATTCAAAGATCTTGTGACTTCAGATCTTGTATCTGGTACAAGAGTAGGTTCGTTGTAGCTACCACACATTGTGACTTATATTAGAAGAGAAATAGGCTTTTAGTGTTTAAAAGACGATTTATTACCCTTCAGTTCTAGTTCAGCTACAAATTCTACAGGAATCTTTCCCTTTTCCTGATAGTGGGAGAGTCACTCATTTTATATGTTCTTATAAAGGTCTGTTCTTACAATTTACATTTAGTGTTGATTAAGCATTTATTCGCTCTGTCCACAACAGGACCATGGCTGATTCACTGTTGAATTCTCAATGACCTGCAGAGTGATCAGAACATGATAATTGTGCAATAACTCAAGGTAGATCATGTTGTACCCATGTCTCTTGGGTTAAGGATGTAATATGTTAATGGGCACATCGTTATTACTCAAACAGGAATTATAATGATCAAATTACAGATTATACATGACTGCAATTATTCCTAGAATAGTCCATTGACTACATTTCCCACGGGCTTGCAATATTTGGGAACAAATACATTATTAAAAGGGCTAATATTTAAACAGAAGATTTCATTAAATTTCAACCAAGGTGTTCATCTAGGCATTGCTCCCTCGTGCATCTGAAAATGTCTTCACAGAGAAAAGCTACTTTTATTTTTCAGGCAGATGCACAAAGATTCAGGTCAGGAGTGTGGGTGCATCTTCGAGGGAATGACAAAGAAATGGACAAGAATAAAGACTCTGACTTTCAAATGGTTGGGAGGCCTTTAAGAGAGGTGCGAGGGCTCTTTCCAAGAAAGTGGAGAACCATAGAAAAAAAATCCCAGCTTTCCTACAGGGTCCGGCAGAAGCAAGGCCTGCTGGAGTGGGCTTGGGAGGGCAGTGAATGTCTCACACAGACGGACAGCAATTTGAGCATTTCACCTAAAATATCATAGGGCGTGCTTGAGTGCGGCATTGTTATGGTACAGAATTACATGCTTATGATTTTGTAATAAAAGACTTTTGTAACAAAAAAGGGGCATTATTTGTGCCGGACCTTGTCCTTCCCCACCTCGCAGCCGCCTGCTGTTCCGTCCAGGCTTCTCCTCCTTTCCTCGCGGGAAAACAAGCATCTCCTCTCCCAAGCGCGTTCCTCTGCTTCTCCCTCAGCAGGTCCATGTTCATTTCCCTCTTAAGTCATTTCTTTTGTCATTCTTTACACCAGGCCTCTTTTAACTCATTAAAGGTTCTTCCCCCCTGTCTTTTTTGGCAGTAAATTTATATTTTTGTTATTGTAATTAGGAAAAAAACCCACCAGTTTCCATAAATGCATGAAACATGTTCGACTGTCCTCATAATTTTATAAATTCAAATTAAAATGATACAATTTTATGTATATAAGATCATCAAAAATTTAAGTTTGTTGTCCGAAGATTTGACTTTGGGTGGTGGGCATATAATGCAATATACAGATTATATATAATAGAATTATGCACTTGAAACCGAGGTACTTATAATCTTATTAACAAAGGTCATCCCAATAAATTTAATTTAAAAAAATAAATGAGCAAAATAAAAAAATTAAGTTTGGCAACACATTGATTTGGCAAGGGATGGGTTAACAGGGAGTCTCAGTAGGATTGGAAATCAGCATACCCTCTGTGGAGAGAAACTTGGAAACATCTATATAAATTTAATATGCAATTACGAGTCTAGGAATTTTTCCCACAAAAATACATACTATTGGACAAAGAGTTCATTGTCATGGTTTGTAATGAGAAAAAAGTTATCAAAAAGTACACGTCAAGTAATACGAGATTAACTAAATGTATTATTGTCACACATAAAAGAAAATACTATGAAGCTATTCAGAAAAGTAAGCAGTGATGTAGAATACACTCCAAAACACTTCGGGGGTTTTTTAAAATCAAGATACAGAAATATGCACACACATCACTTACATATGCAAAGATTTGTAAAGAATAGATAAAATCATTATCAGAAATTACTTTTTAAGAGTAAGACTAGAGCTGTTAAAGGATTATGGGTTGAATTTTTTGTCATGTTATTTTCATAATACAAACCCCCCACGGCATGCATTTATTTATATGGCTGTTGCGCAGGAGTTTGAACGAAAACTAAAATCCCCCCCCCTTTAAATTCAGGTTGTCACTTTTAGTCTTGATATCGGTTATTAGTCTGTCCATTGAGGGAAATAAAAATAATATTAAAATGAAAGGGGTGTCCTCCTTCTGCCCAGTGTGTCCCTCGGCTCCGCCCCCCCCCCCCCCCCCCCGCTGCCCCCGCCCCAGGAGCAATAAATAGCAGGTGCCGGGGCGGGCTGCTCCTGCTCCTCCAGCTCCCGGCCTAGCTCTCCCAACCGCTGCCCCCGCTTCTCCTCCTGCTCCCTCGAACTGGCTCCTGTGTTTTCAGTCTTTCCCCTTCCTGGAACTTTCCTAAACCCTACTTTCGAATACGTTTTTTATCCTCCAGTTTCGGTCAATATTATTCAACAATTCCAAAATGGTCGATGCTTTCTCTGCTTCTTATCGTTCACCTGCACGGAGGCAATGTTGGTATAATTGTGAAGGGCGTGGTCTTTGAAGCCCGTTTCCCTGGGTTTGAATTCTAGCTCTACTGCTAAAGTAGAAGTAAAGCTGAGTCAACTTTGGCAAATTACTGAATCTTTCCCTGCCTCAGTTTTCACACTTGTAAAGTGGAAATAGTAATAGCAGCTCTCTCACAGCACCGTCAGGAGGAAATGAGGCAATGCCTGTTGTAAGTTTCGTGTGGACAGAAATAGCATCCAGTTCCTTTGGAACCCTCTGGAGATGCTTCGGAGGCCTGGTGCTCAGCATACGGTGGATGTTCCATAGATGTTTGTTGCATAGCAAATCAATAAAACATAACTGTAGGAAATCTTAGAATATAAAATATTAGAAAACGATCAAAGTAAATTTAGGAAAACTTAGGTACTCAAAATACCGTCCTATAACGTATAGGTGATTAAGCTGCACCACTAGAAACGTGCAGTCTCTGGAGTGAAATATTTTGCAAGATTTGAGAACTACACTTTTCTCAGTTAAAATACCCTTTGGAATAACCCCCTTACATTGGGAATAATTTGCTCTTTCATCATTTCATGACCTCTTACCAAGGTTATTTCTGGTGCACAAAAATATCAATGAATGTTCAATTGCCAATTTAAACTAGAAGAATAAAAATAAGTCATTGCTTAAAAATGTTTAACTGTGTAACTATAAGGAAGCAGAAGAAAATATAGATGAAGATTTATTCACTAACAAGGGAAAAGTCATAAATAACATTGCTAAATTTCATCAATAAAATTTTAAAAAATCATACCAGTGTATCCACAAAAACAATGTAACATATGACAAGAAGTATTTTTGATGTAGGAAAGTTATAATTAATTTTTTAAAAATGTGTACCTCATTCAAAGGTGTATGCCTTATTAAAAATAAACTAATAGCATGAACATAGGTCTAATAAAGGAAGAATGACTAATGTTCAAAGGAGAGCCATTTAGACAACCATGAACATTTGCTTTCTATCAAGAATTTTATGTATGTACATATCAAATTATATCTATAAACCCCGTATCGCAGAGGGCAAAATAAAAATGATTTTTATATATGCCACTGAAGGATACATAAATTGGTGGAATTTACTTGCAGTAATTTGTTAAAATATATTTAAAAAGTCTACCTTTTTGTTCATTTATTCAATAAACATCTGTTGATCATAAGGCATTTGTAGAGCTAGGGATCCAGAACAGTCTACAAAATATGAAACAGGTAAAACGTCAAGGAGTAAGACAGCTTTGAAAGAAGTATAATAGAATAAGAACAGAGTACGAGCACATCGGCCTGCTCCCTGACCCGCGGCGGTCCGGGTGTGCCCCTAGGGCGGTACCGCCGGGGAGCAGACGTGAATGACAGCGGGGAGCCGTGGGGCCATCAGGAGGGAGAACCGTGCAGGCACAGGGAGCAGCAAGAACAGAGACCCCTGAGTGTGCTTTGCCACCAGGAAGCCTGTGTGTCAAGCGTGCAGAGCACAGTGGACTGGTGGCCAGGGCCCAGGTGCGGAAGGATCTTGTCCCGGGCTGTGGCAAGGACACGGACCTCTCTAAGTGTACTGAGAAGCCATTGTTTGTGCACGGAGTGACCGGATGTGATTCCTTTTTTTAAATGCTGCTCTCTAGAGCCTAGGCTGCAGGGGGCTCAAAGCCAGGGCAGAAGCAGCATTAGGGGAACTATTACCCAATAATATTTTAGAAATCACAACTCCTGGGAATCTGCATTTTAAACACGCTGCCAATGTCCTGGTTGATTTAGAAGGGGTGTTCTGTTGTGATGTTTTAATTTGAATTAAAAACAGGCATAGCCCCTGTCCCTTGTACTGCTTCCGACCACATCTGGAATGGAGCTTCAAAGCACTCTGACTTCTTTAATAAATGTTTTCTGCGGGGGGGTGGGGGGGGATCTTTAGTGTAATTCCTGCATCGAATGATAACACTGCTGGCCAGAATTTTGCAGACGAGGCTCAAAGAAGTGAGAAGTCTTTCAAAAGTCTCAGAGCCACTAAGTGGAGGAAGCGAGGCCACAGCGGTGTGCATCTTTGTCCGCTGGCTCCTGGAAATGTCCCCTTAGGGGAGACACCGAACACCCAGGAGATGCAGGCAGGCGAGTGCCCGCTGGAGAGGCGTCTGGAGCAGGGAGGGAGAAGGACCCGCAGCCTGCCGCTGCCAGGCTCCTGGCTGGGGACCCTGAAGGCCTCCGTCTGCCTCCTTCTGAGGACAAAAGCCAGTCCCAGCAGAGAAATTAACCAAATTCCTTAGGCAACATCAAATTTCCCTCTTCAGGAAAAAGAGCATCCCCAAGGTTTCTTGGATATCACACTGCTTTGCGAAATAATGTTTTGACGAGTTAAGTGTGAACAAATCAGAAGCACATGTTTTCAGTTTCCTGGGGAGTAATAATTGCTTTAGAATTAACCTAAAGGTGCCAGGTGGAGTTTAGATTTTATTAAGTCTCAAATGTTTGGCCAAGCGTTCGGGAGGCTGGGCCCACCGTGCGTCTGGATTCATCGGGCCTGATGTAAATTAGCATCGCAGACACGTGTTCGGATGTGCGGCTCTGATCTCCTCTCCTGCGGGATGGGAGCCCGGGCCTCCCCGCGCCCCGGGCAGGAGCTCGGTGTGTGCCTGCATTTTCCTTCTCCCCACCGGTGCTGCCCGTCCGCTCTGGGAGCGCAGATGGCCGTTTGGAACGCCAGTGTGCGAATGTGGCGTGACCGGAAAAACGTCACATTTAGAAACTCATAAACGCGATTTTCAATGATCATCCCAAACCTGCTCCGGAGACCTGTTAAGTTGGAGGTTAACGGAAAGATGAAATGTATTTTTGTGAACATTCCGCATAGTGAGGATTCATGATCACATGAAGCGATGAGGCTTACGGACATAGAAGACACGTCTTTTCAACCTTATTCACGATGATTGAAAGAAAAAAGGAACGAAAGAAAAAAGGAACAAAAGAAAAAACCCTCAACCTCTTAAAGAAAACACTTCTTTGGGTTTCAGCCACCTTGAAATCCTCTGTATAACTGTCATGGAACCAGCATGATCCTAAGTGGTGTTATTCGGTGAAATTGGTAATGGTTTACAAACACTAAGGGAGCTTTACGTATGGTAGTATAACTTATTCTCAGTTTCCCACCATTTTTACTTTTTCTTAGGTACCGTCTGTGTATGTGTATGATCCAACCCCCCCCCCCGCCCCCCCAGGCTCTCATCACCGGAACTTCCCTAATGAGGTGGGGGGAGGGGTGCTATGCTTTGGCAGGAGGCAGTCGGTAGTCTGAGCTGGAAGGCCCGCCTGACCCCCCTCCCCAACCCCGCGACTGAGTTGTGTTTCTTTTTCTTTAGCATCGGAAAGAACTCTCCTTAAACCTGAGCCGCACCTTGCGGCGGTTTGTCTCCATGGCCCCCATTTTCGTTTTAGTCAGGGGGGCTTTCAAAGGTGTTTAGCCTGCTTTTACACATTATCTATCCCGGTTTCAAATGCTTGCTTCTATTTTTAGTTCATTTTGTCAATATTTCTATAGATTTTCTTTTAACATGAGATTAAGTATGATACAGACAGGAAATATGAAGATAAGCCCATAAGCAGATTCAAAGACGGGCGGAAGACTTCAAAACTGAATTGTTTAAGAAGCCTGAGGTGTATTCAAAATTCTTAAAGTAAGAAAGTAAAAAGTGTCTTGGGGATTGATTAGAAAGAAGTTGGCACAAATTCATTTGATTGATTTTTCTTGCTTTTTAAGAGATTTTCTTTGGTGGACACCTGGCAAAGGACTAGAAACAGAAAAGCTATAAATCTCTGAGTTACCTGATTTCTACTGTATTCTGTAAGTATTAATTAATAATCTATTTTGTGTGCAGTACTAAAATATAAGACATATTCATTGCAAATCATTTAGCAGTTCTGTAACCTTAAGCTTATTATTTAACTTCTCTGTGTCCATTTCCTCATTTATAAAGTAAGAATAATAATATAATTATCTCATAAGGTGAGTTCCTACAGGAAAAAGCACTTAGAACTACCCCTAGAACATAAGTGGGGAACTCAATGCTTTTATTATCGTTATTACTATTATTATAATTATTTAAAGGATCTATAATTGAGGTTTGCATGTGTAAGATGACCGGAGAATGCTACACACCGTGTATGATTGCGGTGAAGAGCTAGAATGGGTGAGTCCAACCAGGCTCCATGTTGGTGAGACACCTAGGGCTCGAAGCGCACTGAGGAGACCTAGTATTAGAAACAAATATTTTTAAGATTTATACCGGGGTTTATACTCTGAACGGATAATTGAAGAATGGATTTTTACAAGAGCACATCTGAGAGCCAAGTTAGGAGGCTACTGTGGACAGTTTAGCCAGAGCAGTGGTATGATTGGAAGATATAGGCGGATGCGAGAGGCA
Organism: Pteronotus mesoamericanus; assembly: GCF_021234165.1. Classification (NCBI taxonomy): domain Eukaryota; kingdom Metazoa; phylum Chordata; class Mammalia; order Chiroptera; family Mormoopidae; genus Pteronotus; species Pteronotus mesoamericanus. Next base: position 2,278,114 of record NW_026555123.1, read on the forward strand.
GCCTTCAGCATTTGCTGATGGATTGTTTATGCCCGGAGAGGGTGGGGAAATGTGAATAGTGAACCAAAGAGTCCCTTTCCCCTTTAAAATCTTGTTTGCTTGTTTTAGCCACAGAACCTTTGGCAAACATTTACTGAGATGAGGAAGACTGGGAGAGAAATGAGTTTTAGATCCATAAGGTAAAGGTCCCCATGAGGATGTCAGGCCAGGGCTCTGGTGAGTTTATAAAGGGCTTTGAAAGCCGTGACAGTGAAGAAGGTCATACAGAGATAGGGCTCACTGTAGAGAGGAGGAAGGAAACGCAGGACCTGCATCTTCCCAAGACTGGGATACAGAGAAACAGTCAGAAAAGGGAGGGCTGAGCATGAGTGACTTAGCAAAAACGACGGTAAGGGGAGTTAATGGAGGGGTGGGGTGGGGGGGGTCGGTTGAGATAGCAAAAACGAAAGCAAAAGAGCTAGCCCCTGACAGCCACGTGAAATCATGTCCTTTCTCTTGAGTTACTGGATAGCGACTGGCTAAAGAGCTCTTCTCCATGGTCATGCCCATGAACTTCGGTAGCGTGAGCTGGGACAACAGCTCTACCCACAGTCATTAGCAGGGCCCAGCCGAGGTCCTTTCAGATACGGGCTCCAGGAGGAGGCCACCCTCAATGCTAAGGCTAAGATGGGAGACAGAGGTCCTCAGATTTATGGCCCCTTAGCTCAGGTGTTTCATATGGAAAACAAGCCTTTGTTACCAATATTTCTCTACCACGAAGTGAGCCAGCAGGACTTTCTGGCAAACAGTGCGGCCCAGAACCTTGCGAGCTCACACTTAGCCCCCACAGGCTGATGTTCGCCTACGGCTCGGCCGGCCAACACACTTCCCAAAACTGTCCAGCAGCATCCCAGTTCCTGCGATATTTTGTCTACACTGTGATATGGAAATCAGCAAAATTACAGACGTCACTTCCTAATGCCTCCAGTCAATTCTTCAGCCTGCAGGGAAGAGACCTTGTCTCATTCATTCCTGTAGCCCCAGCATGGAGCCAGCACCTGGCAGAGACTGGGAACTTTCATAAGTGTTTTTTGAGTGAGTGAATAAATAAATACCCAATGCAGAGTGCTAAGGAAGTTGAAGTAAAGATGATACAAAAAAATGCAGCTTTTACTATGAAAAATTCTTACATCATCTTTTGTCTATGTGCTATACAAAGTATAGATGTGTTCAGTGTACTGGTGTAATTCTGAAGCTTCATCCTAGACCTAAACATTCTTACAATGCCATGAATTTTCCATAATACTTTTTTTTTTCCTCCACTCCAGGAAGATCTTTTGCTAATGCAGCAAAGCCAGTGAAAAGAACTAAGCCAAAACTCTATAATACCAAAGCGATGGTAAGGCTGAGCTGTGACATGGTAAATACTATATCTCATTTTACAAAAATAAAAATACAAACCCCCCCCCCCCCACAAATTGATGTTTCATAGTGTGATCGTTGTGCCAGGAACCCACAGGCTGCAGAAGAAACACTTGTAGATTGCAGAGCGACATTTAAAGAAAAATGCAGACCCGATCAGCATTTCCATGTTTTGTATATTTGCTTTTCAAGAAAAGATGTTGAATAGGCCATTTGATATGGCAGCTGAATGCAGCAGTTTAGATATTTATTTGGTGTGCTATTGAATTTTTCATTAAAAATATGTGGTTACCAGCAGCCCACCTGATCTGCATGTGTGCGTCTCAGACGCGCTCGCCGCCCTGCCTCCATCTCCCACGTCTTAATTGCACCCAGGCGCCTGGCCCGCACATCACCAGAAGGGAAGTGATGGACATCCTTTGACTCTCTTCATGACCCCCTGATAATCCTGTTTCACACACAGGCTCCCTGCTGCATGGAACACAAAAGCTGCCCCTGTAGTTCTTTACTTCCAGTCGATATTCTGACAGACTTGATCTAGCAAATTAGTATGCTGCGGTAGGGGCATGACAAAAGACCCTTTTGACACACTCGGAATCAATACCGAGGCCGACAGAGAGCCATTTCACCGCAGTTCTGTTATTTTCCCCCTTTTGATGACCCTTTGCTGTTTTTTTTTTTTACCAGCTTATGCGACCTTGTCAGATTTAAAAACATGATGCTAGAAAAGTCACCCTTGCACACACATGTGCGTGGGCGTGCACGCTCACACACCGCACACGCACACGCGGAGATCATACAGAGCATGCCAGATTCCGGATGAAAGTGTAAAAGAGAAATGCAGCTGGTGAGGAAATTCAAAGCCTTTTCTCAGAAATGATGCTTTTTTCTACTAAAAGAAAAAAAAAAATGATCGGAGGTCTCAAGTATGTATAAAACTGAATATAGCCGGACTGGTTTTCGTATCAGATATACATGGATAGTGTTAGTTTTCAGAACCTAAAACCTGTTAAAATAAGACATATAATTCCACGGGTGTTTTGTATTTCAAGTTGCTCATTAGTTCTATTAACCAAGGCTTCCGAGTATAAGATACAAAAAATTTTGTTCAATTTCTGAGGTTAAAACCATTAGAAAGAAACTTCAAATAGAGAGCAAAATAAAATTATTAATAAAAATATAAAGTCTCTCTTTACCAATCTTTATTAAAACAAAATCTTATATTTTCAATATAATGCATTTTTGGTAACAAATATTCTGATTTTTCATTTTTACTTGCAGTATAAGAAATACCAATATTATATCCCATTCACCACATGTATATGATCTCTCCAAGCATCTGTTTTTTGAACAAAAACACCTACATATTTACTATAAATGTCGATTCTCTATTAAGTTTAATATAAGTGTATCAGCTATATGCTGATTTTAGAACTTCATTTTATTTTATCTTGAAAGCATACTTTTGTATATTGTAAATATCAATTCACTTAAATTATGCGCCCTTATTTACTCTTTGTACAGCACATAAAAAAGCCTTGCTCTAAAAATGTTTCTCAGAGCTTAATATGTGAATGATCCAAAGACTAGGCCACAGGAAAATTAAGTTAAAAAATAGATGTTCTTCAGCTTAAAAAACACTTGATTTCTACACGCAAAACACCCTCGCCTAAAACAGGTGCGCTGTTGATTCCTAGCGTTCCCCAGGGAGGTCGTGCACCACTGGTGCGTCCCCGCCTCACCTTCCAGCACAGAAACCTTGTTCTCTCAAGTAGAACAACTCCGCGGACTCGGCTCGGACATAAAGCTGCTTCACCAAATCCATTCTAGAAACATGTTGGCAAAGTTATCCAGTCAAATTCAAAATTCTCCTTCATTTTTCTTCCACGAGTCATTTCTAGGATCTGAAACAGTCTTCCCAGACTCCCCCGCTGGGCACAGCCTGTGTTCCTTTGATTTACCTGTGCTACTAGCAGGGCACACCGATGCCTGGGCTCCTGGACACGGGGCCCGGAGTTGGAGGGCGGGGTAAATCGGCTCCGTAGGGGGTTCAGTGCATAAACCGCTGTGAAGTCTACGGTAGAGGGCCAACGCAATTCTGAGATATGGGGTGTTCACATTTTTAAAGCTATTGTTTAATACAATTTCTTTCCTATAATCCAAGTTGTACAGGCTTTTGGGAGAATAAATAGAGAGAGAGAAATGATATCTGTTATTTCAGTTTAGATAGTTAGTTAAGAGACAAAGAATAGATGCAGATAAATGATTTTCCTAAGGTGCTGAGTCTGCAAGACAAACCTAAAATTTCCTACATTTTTTATTTGAAGAATCTACAGAGTTCTTACAAATGGGTGAATTACAAAAAAACAAAAACAAAAACAAGTTTGGGGGAAAAGTCTGTGGCTTCATGTCCAAACAAATCATGCAAATATGGTGGGGCCTTTTCTCCAGAATGTGACTTTCTTGACCCAATGTATGTATTCACATGTGCACACGCACATACACACACACACACACACACACACACACACACACCCCGTGACTCACTGGACTGCGGAGGCTGATGATGCTCCGCCACTAGCTGAGGTGATGAGATTTCCCTTCAGATAGAGCAAAACTTGAACTTTAGATGTTGAAGTCCAATGACCCGAAGGAAGACAGGCAACGGAAAAGGCTATAAGGAAATGGGAAGGATATCTGTTTAGCTATGATCCAGAGAGAAAATCTCCATCATGATAAAAATAAATCTCTACATTTTTCTTTTTCCACTTTCCACTTTGAAGGTTTTTTTGTTTGCTTTTCTTTTAAAGGCTCTTCCCACAGCTAATCCTTCCTTGTTCCTCTGGATTAGATATTTTCCCTGATGCACTGCCATGTCCTTGCAATACTTCTTGACTCTTCGACCTTAGCTGATACGAAAACCTGAAATCTGGCATAACTCTTGTACAGCACAAGATTTTTCTTCAGATAATAATCTATTGCCGAAATGTTCCCCTTTGTGTTGTTGCTGCAGGTTTCATCATTTCACCTGTGGACTCCAGGCAACTGAATCGAGAGCCGTCAAGCTCTTAGGAAGGAAGCCATTTACTGGGACAGGGGCATCTTGTGTGTTTGAAAGTCCTGGTTCGCCCTGTACAGCTCAGTTGACTGAGCAACTCCTCATGCTGCACTGAAACCCAGTGACGCCCAGGACGTGGCTCGATGATGTTAGCCCAGAAGCGATAATCTTTCTGTCCCCTAACAGAGTTATGTTATGTTACGGTAGAGTTAAGCTATTGCTGTGTCTCTTTTCTATCTGCACAATCATCATTTGCCCATGGCTTTAAGGTAGTTTCCTTAATTTATTTATATTTTCTTAAAATTTATTGATGAGAAGGGGGAGAGAAACATCAGTTTGTTGGTCCACTTATTTATGCATTCATTGGTTGATTCTTGTATGAGCTCTGACCGGGGATTGAACCCACGACTTTGGCGTACCTGGGCGATGCTCTAACCAATTGAACTACCTGGCCAGCACCCTTTATTTAAATAAAAGTTTCAAGTTAACACTCCTGAGTAGATAGACTCTGTATTGAAGAAAACATCTTCATACAACTTGACTATTAGAAGACATGAACATTATTTTGTCAAAAATAAATCATTATAATCTGGCACGAGATTTGAAAGAAAAAGTGTGTTAAATGTGGGGAATATTTCTTTATTCACAACTTTAATGTGAATACCAAAGTTCTCACACAATGAATTCCTGATTATTTATTAACATTTTATCCTATTTTTTTCCTCTAGATGAGAGCTCCTTTGGCTTTGTGAAATACTGTCTGGCTCCTGACAGCTTCATTTCCTCTGGGGTCCTTACCCCAGTGCTGAACTAGTGGAGAGGAAAATGTAACTCAGGGCCATCCTCTGTGTGGCTTTTTAAGATTGGTCTTTGCTTCTACAGGTTTCAATACATTTAAAACATTGAAATGTTACGGTGGACGCTACATAATTTACAAAAAGACTGAATGAGCCTCACATGACACAAATAAGACTTGTCAGAGATTTTCAAGCTCATGATCAAGTAATTACTATGAAATTACATAATATCTAGGAATGAAAAAAATCTATAAGAACAAATTACCCTTGGTGTGGCAAGGAAGCCAAACAAAAGAGCAATAAAGGTGGTACCACAATGGATACTTACAAGGCGTATAACCTACTTGCTAATGATTTCTGCATGGTGGCTTTATATTTATTCTATTGACCTGTATTTTGAATCTTTCCCTTCAAATATCTTCAACTAACAGAGTGACTACAGTGGAAAAAAAAATATGCCCTCGAAATAACTACTGTCTTCCTGGCTCTGGGAATTGGGATAACGTGGTAAGAGAATAAGGTCAGTGTTGAATGCTATCGCTAAATTTGTTGTTACTCTGACTAGAGCCTCAGGAAATCTTCCAGAAGCAAGAAATGCAAAATCATGAAAATGCTCTGGGAGCTGTTCTCTCTCACCTCGGCAAGTCTGGTCTGGCTGGAGTGCCGTTTGCTCAAGTAAAACCCCACTGTCCACCTCCGCCCCCAACCAAGCACAGCCGGACACTGTTCCGCTGAGCTATAGCAGTAAAAGCTAGAGGGGAGGGAAGTGACTGTCACCCTCATGAGCCGGGGGGAGACGCGTGGAAGGCTGCTCTCTCCAGGGATGTGATCAGTCCTGGCCGAGGGCCGTGGGGCCGCCAGGGGAGCGACAGCGTCTGTGGGTCTAGGCGGGGAGTAGGCAGGACGCCGCCTCCTCTCATATGACAGCGACGGCACTGTACCTTACAGGGTGGGGGGTGCGGTTTCCAGGGCAGACGTCCAGAGAGAAAGCAAGTTCATTCTCCTTCTGGCTCCCAGGGCTGCTTGAGGTCATTCTCCGGGGCCTTTGAAGATGCCAGAGAACATCTCCGATAACGTGAAGCGTAAGGAGCACTGAAGTTTCTCCTTAGGAAGATGGCGGGCAACCCTGACTGATGTCCTTCTATGGTGAAGCGGAGGGACTCAGTAGGCAGCATGTTGCGGTCCATTTCTTCTTTCTGCAAAGATGCGAGTGTTAGAAAGGACAAGGGTATAAGGTCTGGACAGTTCTTACTAAAAGTAGTTTTTGCTAAATGTAGTTCTTGCTAAATGCAAAAAAAATGGAGCCCAGTATTTTGCAGATGCCTGTAAACAGGATGAGCTGACGAGAAGTCAACAAAAGTAGCCCCTGCAAAGAAAAAAATCCACACGTCACTGACCAAATAGTGCCCATGAGCAATGGCTCTGCATATGAGTCCTCTGCCTCCTTTACTTGCTGCAAGTAAATTAAAATACTTTGCAACAATTACGTCTCATTTCTGAACAGAGCACCCTAAGAGGCGAGCCCCTTGAGATCAGGGACACAAATGTCCTGGGGCTCACAGTCCAGCCCGGTCGACTGTCTTGATCTCTTCACTCCCAGTCGCAGCTGCCTGAGGGGCTGCTTGCCACCTTCTTTCACTGCTTTTGAGAGAGAAGAGGGGAAATCAGAAAAGGAGGTAAAAAGTATTGGCTGAGAACAAAGGTTTGAATTCGGGTGGGCCGTGTGGGCTAGTACATGTTCTACCTCCCTGGTAATTACCATTAAACAATATTTATTATGACTGCATCAGGAAGTTCTGAGCAAGGGGCTTTTTAAACAAATATGTTCCATCCTTAAACAGCACATTTGATAATATGTGAGTCAGGACTAATTTCTGTTGTAGAATCCAAAATTCATCGCTTAGGCAAAATCGCTTTTTCTCTCTAAATCAACAGCCTTATCCATTGCAATTGCATTCTTGAAAGGTACAAATCTATATGTAGTCTGCAGGTTTCTTGAACGTAACATCAAATTATGGAGCACCGTTGCAGCATCAAAAGCCCTACTTGAGATTAATTGATGTATATCTGGTAGGTCAACTAATCCTTACAGTGCCCTGGAAGGACTTAAAAGCATACAATCGGACTGAATGACACTTCACAGTTTTAAGACGGATGCTTTCTGAGAAAGGTGAGTGCAAAAACCCTATTAAAATTGCACATTTAAAGATACGACCTTCACTGTGACCCGTCGCTGCTTTCCTTCATCCTTCAGGTTTGGTCCCTGTCCCTTTTTCTTCCCTCCTGTCCCTGTCCCTCTGTGGTTCCACACTCTAACTGCCCTAAGGATAACTTCAGTGCAGGGGCCTCGCGCATCTGTGTGCACCTGCATTTCTATGCACCTGTGGTGCAGCTCCGCGCGCCCTGACCTGACTCCGTTTTCCGAAGCCAGAAACCATGCACCCCCTCCGCTCAGACTCCAGATACCCCAGCCTGCACCTGCTCATCTATCCTCCCTGTCCTCCAGCCTGGCCAGTGAGCAAATCCTGCTCACAGCACCTGTTTCTTTTTTGTCTGCTTTTGCCCCTCTATTCTGCCAACTCCATTACCAGCAGCTAAGGGCATTTCTGCAGTCTCCTAAGAGTTTGTTCTCTGTATCTTCCACAGTGCTGGCACCACTAGTTTACTAATCTTATCCTATTATTTTCCTGCTTAAAACCCTTCAGGGACTAGCTGTGGGACAAAGAATGAAGTTTTCATAGCTCTTTGTCATTGATTCCCACCCTACCTTATTACCCATACTTCCATATGAATGTCCATTTCTAGCTTCAATACCCCAAGGCAGCGATCTTCAACCAGTGGGCCCCACGAATGTGAAATGCACGCAGTACCTGTCTGCTGAGTCAGGGGCAATGACCTCTTTTCCCTTGGACTGTCAAATTAAAAAAAAGACAACAGCCAACACAACAATAGCCGTCCGATGTGAATGAATCAAAGTTACACCATTTTTCGTCAGATCGGCAAAAGGTGTATTTGTTGGTGTGCCGCAGACTTAAGTAACTAGGTCCTGTGTGCCGTGGATGAAAAAGCTTGAGGATCCCCGCCTAAGACGCAGTCAGAAGAGAGGCCTCCCTCTCTGTGGAATACCCACCTCACCGGCCTGCAGTGTTCTGTCTTCACATGGGTAACTGTCGCTGGCCTACCCATTCTCAGAGTTCCGTTTCTCTATCTCTTCCTCTCTGAAGCCTTTGAAAACCCTGCAGGAAGAATTATTCTATCCGTGTCTTATGGAACAGCCCGCCTTGGGTTCACATTCTCTCCCCCTAGTTATTCCGCATTTGCATTACATAGCCTAATCTTCAGCAACATTCGCACAATTGAACTGTTCTCCGCAGGCAGGCATTAAGACTAAGAAAGAAGACAACCTTGAGTGAAAAATACGGGAGAAAACAAGCTGAGTCCTCTATTTCTCGTCATTCTCTCTCTCCTTAAATTATTTCCACAACTCAGCCTCTTCCTGCCCCGCCCAGCTTTCCGCTTTCAGCTGGGATGGGCCGCCTTTTTGTTTCTCGTGAACCATGCTCAATGTTACCTAAACTTTCAGACTACAGTGCCCTAGGGTTATTTGATTCCTTCCCCCAAAACTGCTCTGGCTTCTTGTTTTTCTTTGGTGTTAAGAAAACATTTGCCGAAAGAAAACACACCGACAGTAGTTCCTTTTAATTGAGGGATAGGGGCCATAAAGCATTATGTCGGCTTCAGGTGTGCAGCATCATGGCTCGATATTTGTATCTATCGCAAAATGATCGCCACCCTAAGCCTAGTTCACACCCGTCACCATGCATAGTTACAAAATATTTTTTCCTTGTGATGAGAACTTTTTAATGATCTGCTCTTTTAGTAACTTGGCAACTGTTTTTTGTTTTTGTTTGTTTTGTTTGTTTGTTTTTTATAAGTTCCTACATATCATCTCCATGAAGACTTACTCAGTCGTGGACCCCCCTCCTAGGCTAAGTCCAGATGTGGTGGACCATTCCGCGGCCATTCGGTGGCGAGCACCAGAAGCCAGCACTTTGTTTCTTAGGGAACTGCTCCTGACCAGACAGGATGAAGCCAGGGTAAAACTGATTCGCTTAGAGTCCCATCTTCGTCCCCACACCTGCCTATGGTACTTATCTTGTCTAAGGTGAAAAACATGTGACTTACTTCAGGGGGGAATAAAATCAGTTTCCGTCTGGTGTAATTTTTTGAAGGGTTTGAATTTTTCAATGAAAAACTATTTCTGGAAACTAAAACAAAATGAACAACCCAACTGCACAACCACACCTTACTGTCTGCCTGGTCAGTGACACTTGATGCTGCCAAAGCCTACGGAAACGCCTCCTTCGTCTTCTCCTCTGAATCCGAGCTGAATGAGCCCCCAGCCCCTTGCAGGGTGTTGCACAGCCGAGAGCAAGTTCAAATGGGACAACCACAGTGGCTACGCCGAAGCCAGACCCAGCAGGATGGCCGGCCACGTGGCCATGTGATTTCTCATTTTCCTTCCCTTGCGGGGGCCACATTCCTAGTCCAGAGAAACATTCATCTCATTTCTTGACCCTCTCTTTCCTGATGCTGTTTTAGAAGATCTGTCTCTCTCATTATTAGAAATAAAGGCTTTCTCCAAGAATTTTTTTTCTCTTGGCACTTATTTTAAAATATCAGTTACTTTTTTTTTCTGAATAAGAAGATTACATACAGTCTGTAGAAAACACCCTAAGTTGTTTAAACAAAACCTTCCACACTTATTTCTTCCTAAAAAGATCCTGGCTTTTTTTCAAAGGCTTGTCCGTCCCCTCGGAAGCCGAGCGCCCCAGGCAGAGGTGGGTCTGCTGGGTGTCAGGGTCGTCCCGCTCCGCTCCCCCGGCCCCGGGCTCAGGGGTGAGGCTGGGCCCACATGTTGGTGAGACAAAGCGGGGCTTCGCAGAGCGGGACGTGCTCAGTGTCCTCCCTTCAGGGAAAGAGACCCACAAGTGTCCCCCTCCTCCCTCAGGACTCTTCCACAGGTGTGCGGTGCTCGTGTGTTCCTCTTTACAGTTGCCTCAGGGTGAAAGCAGAATCAAAACCGGCAGAGAGTGGGGGTAGAGGGGACCTGTTCTGATCCACCAGCCCAGGCTCTGGGCTTTATAGTCACATGAGACAATCCACATTCTTACTGTTCAGAGGGCTGTAGTCAGGGTATGCCATGCAGCTGGAAGCGTCTGACCTTATGCAAAAGTGCCCAAAATTTGAGCCCTAAAGAAACACATGAAGAGCCCACGGTCACCTTGCTTCTCTGTCTTATCTCCAGCGGCCGTCTCAACGCCCAGGTTCTACCAAGAGAAAAATCTCTTAAAGACTTTAAGGTCTAAAGCTGTTCTGCCGCCCTTGCCCCTAATATCTGGTAAAGTGGCCCCATTAAGAGCTGGCACGTCAACAGGGAAAGCAACAGAGAGCAAAGCCAGCCAACTCTGAGACACCGAGGAGCAGCTGGGAAAGAAGGCAGGACCACAAGGCCAGCGCTACCTGCCTCTTCGTGGCCAGCGCTACCTGCTTCTGTCTACCTGCAAGCTTGGGAGCTACCATGTGCTTACAGGCCGCTTTGTGTAAGGCTATAGAAGGAGCAGTTTAAATCCCAGTGAATAAACACTGCCTTTTGTCTAACACATTCATTCAAGACGTCTTTGCTGCGGGCACACAGTATCGTCACAACCGTGGTGGGAGACGGATTTGTCACCCTTCTGCAAACACAGAGTTCCCTGTGCAAGAGTGGAGAGAGGACTGGGCCTGGCGGTCAACACAGGAGGGTCCCAGAGGGAACGTTAGGTGGCAATGCCCACCACCTGTCCCCCACTCGTCGCTGGGTCTGGGAGAGGCGCAGTTCCCTATGCAGCGGTGACCGGGCTGCCCACACGCACGTGCACTTCATCACGACCCCCTGCTGCTGGTCCTTCCGGACGCTACCACAGGGCCTCCCTCCAGTCCAGTGATTTCACCCTGGTTTCCATGCTGTGCACTTGTGTCAGGAAGCTGCTAAGACCTGGAGAAATGCTGCACTGTAGCCTTTTTCTAGACATGTAAATTCCCTGGCACCCTCTGACACAGCCCATGCCTGCAAAGCTCAGCAGCAGCCAAAGACCAGGAGGAGCCCCTCCAGCCTGCTGACATCTGAGCTCTTGCTACTAAAGAAGCCCCTCAGAAGAACTCCGCTCACAAGCCTGGGCTCATGCACTGCTTCTATTCATTGAAAACCCTTTTCTGTCAGGCTACCCAATAGTCACAGGCGTGGCTGAGAAATGTCCTGATGGTTGTCACAGCCATTCTTCTGCATTCTATGACATTCATTGCCATCCTGACAAACATTCATTGAGCATTTGCTATACCAAGGTGTTGAGCTAAGCTGGTACTATGTCATTTGACTTCCCTGATTGCTCTCTGTGGTGGTAGTATTATTTTATCCATATTACCGGTAACAAAAATGAGGCAGAGGGAAACTAAATAATTTTCCTACATTCTTATAGCCCCTTTCATGGCCCTACAGGAACATAAAGCAAACAAAAGTTGGTAGATAATCTCAGTGACACGCCATAGGCAGAGTTTTATTGCTGTGCCCTCTCTCAGGAATTGCGTTAACAGGAATGGGAAGGGCAACGTGAAATCGGCAAATTTTAAAACCTACCTAGCTTGTACCTTTGCCCCTAATGAATTCTCAGTCTAACTGAGGCCAGACTATTTAGACAGGAAAGAGTTAATAACAATACCAAGCGATGTGTTATACAGCTAAATGCATGATCATACAAAGTGATTTACAGTAGAACGTCTGTATGTGAAAGGTGCCCATACTTCATCTTTGAATGAATGGGCCCAAGAGGAAGCATCTAGACACATTAACTAAAGTGACTCCCTTCTTCGTTGTCAGAATAAGCAATGTCTAGGAAACTAGATAAATAATGTTTGAAATAGATTGGCACCAGAAGACCCTGGACATCTCAGGATTCATTTTCTAAGGATGCATTTCCCATATTTCTCAAAAGTGACAGCGATAAATAACAGAAGATAGTTGGGTAGGATAGAAGCACAAAATCAAATAAATGTCTTCTCTTCCATGATCCCCCGCCTATGCTCCATTCTCCACAAGGCTGGGATGCCTTCTCTCCTCACCCCCATCTGTGGAAATGTATCCTATCCAGCTCAAGTAACAAGTCATCTAATAAGTCTAACCAAGTCCCCAATTCAACATGACTTCTTTCTCCTTTGGAGGCCCCTTATCCTTTGTGCTTCTCGAATGGCTCTTATCTTTTCTACTTTGTTTCAGAGATATTTGCCCACCTCTCATTATGTAATCAAATCTCCTTTTCCCAGCTTCCCTTGCAGCTAGGGCTCTGCCATGTGACAAGGACCCAGCCAATAATACGTCTTCACCCCAGATTTTGAGTCAGGATTTAGTGACATAAAGAAGCAGGAGCAGTAGAAAATCCACTCTGGGGTTTGGGGAGCGGTAGTGGAGGCAGCAGTGCCATTGATTTCCAGGGGCAGCATCTTCAGGGCTGGTGATGAGGGTCAGCAGCCAGCGACACTGTCAGGGCATGCCACATGTTCTGTGGCCAGCAGAAGCGGCTGTTGTCTCCTCATGGTTGTATCCTCAGTTTTGTGGTGTGGTTAGTTTCTAGCACTGGCTCCCCCGGCTTCCACGTCCCTTCCAACTTCCAGGTCTCCAAGCTTCCCTCTGATCGAAACTCCCCAATACCACTTCAAGGCATTCCTCAGCTGCTTCAATCAGCCAGAGGTATTTTCTGTGACTTTCTACTAAGAGCCTTGGCAGGTTCATTCCCTTAAGCTATCGTTTCCTTGTTCTGCTCTTAGTAAAGAAGGAAGTTGTTAAACATTACCTCGTGTATGATAACTTCTATAACCACAAGGATTACTGCTATGGCAGTCCCCTGTCATTAATGACAAACTCCACGGGTTGTTTGGACAAGAAGGGGATATTTGTTGGAATCAATATACCCATAAATCTACATTCTACCTAGCTTGTCTCATGGTTTTGATGCCTTTACATCTAAAAAATGGGGGAAATAGTTAAATGATTGTCAAGCCAGCTACTAGGAGGACTCTAATTAGATGTTGAATTAGAAGGTATGTCATCTTCCTTAGTCTTACCCATTCAAAGTGTGATAATATAGGTGATTTTTCTCTTTAGGAAGACTATTCTGAGTCTCTCGACTCCACTGAGTTTGCGTATTAAAGCAGAGATTTACAAAGAGTTTGTTAAAAGGACAAACGTCATACCTCACTATAGTGTTTACACTGATAATCTCCATGTGCTACATTCATGACAGTATAGCTTAACATTTACATCATGGTTCTTCTTTTTTTCAGCCTTTTTAAACCTAAGTTATGTGTCTTGATCCTTAAAACAAGTCCATGAAGTAGTAATTTGTAAGTCACAGGCCCAGAAGCCATTGCATTCTTGCTCTTTTAAAAAGTATATTTCTAGGTTTAGTGATTAGCTCCAAGTTGCCCAAACCAGTTAGTGAAAAGCCAGGACTAGACTGTGGTCTCTTGACCCCGAGAAAGTTGCTCTGTCAGATGTAAAGGACTGAAATGAGCTCATCAGTCAATCCACTTGTCAGCCAAGTATTTTTTTAAGGCCCTGCAGGGTCCTTAACATTGTCCTAACCCCTGCCACTTGAGATATAAAAAATAACCCCCAAAACATTTAACATGGCCACTGCCTCCAAGTATCTTACTCTTTAAGTAATCCCCAATGTAAAGAGCCCAAGCAAGACATAAATTGGGGAGAAGAGGGAGAGAAAGAAAAGGACAAAGTATCTCTTTTCTGCAGAAAAATCCAGGCAAGAGATTACCATCAGCAGGTCCTTTTCACATCTTTGGGGTGTAATACATAAAGCTTTAGCTGTGGCCAAAGAAGGAGCCCAGATGAAGCAGAATTATGAATTTGGAAGGATCTATTTCTACCACATTCTTTTACACTTGTCTTCTCCTTCAGTTATCTTTTTGGCCTCATCTTCCTTCATCTCTGTGCCTAAACTTCTCTTGGAGTTCTCTGTCCATCAGATCTTGGGAAACTATTCTCTCAGCTTATTTACAGCAAGTTGTTAATGATTGATAATGGCGTAATAGGCTACCTGTCCCAGTGGGGCCTTCAGAGCCTTCATGAGGAAGATGAATCACATGGGACCGTGAGGTATCTTTTTAGCTAATGAAGGGAGTAAGTCGGGGACAGAGGATCTTTCATCAGCTTTTAAATTAATACCCCTATTCTTAGGCTCAACTTTTTTTAGGATTTTTTTTTCAACTTTTTTAGGATTTTTTTTTAGGAAATATCTGTTATGTTACATATACAGGGTCCGGCAGAAGTAATGCCATGGGGTGTGGCTGGCAGGGCACGTTACTGTCTCACACGACATGGGCAGCAATTTGAACATTTCACCTAAAATGTTACGGTGTGTGCTTGAATGTGACATTATTATAAAGAATTACATGAACTTTGTAATAAAATATTTTTTTGTAATTAAAAAAGGGTGTTATTTGTGCCAGGCCCTACATATTTCAGTTTCCTCTTAGAAAAATGTGAAAAATTAACTTGCAGATTAAATGTGGAAATAATAATGGTAATAGTAACAAAAACTAGGGGACGGTGCAATGTGCTGGGAAAAACTATGTGGAGGGTGTAGTGAGTGGAACAGTGGCATTTCCCCCTGAGATATGCCCGTGTCTGTGCCCCTGGAACCTGGGAATGTGACCTTCTTCAGAAAAAGGGCCTTTTCAGATGTAATTCAGTGTAGACTATTTAGGCTCTAAATCCAGGGACGGGTGTCCTTGTAAGAGACACCCAGAGGAGGTACCCCAGCAAAAGACGAGCCCATGTGAAGCAGAGATGAGACCGCAGCCAGGCAGCCACAGGCCAAAGAAGGTCTGACACCTGCTCAAGCTGGAAGAGCGAGAAGATTCGTGCCCCCAGATCCCATGGAGGCAGCACAGCTGTGCCACGGTCTGTATTCTGGACTTCTCACCGCCAGGGCTCAGCAAGAATAAAATTGTCTTGTTTTAAGCCGCCAAGCCCGTGGTGATTGATTACGGCAGCCTGCAACAGGAGGGCTGTGGGTCCGTCTGGAGTCAGCCATCCCTGTCTGTCACTGTTGGGTTGGACAAAAAGTCTGTCTACTATTTTCTGTAAAAGAAAAGACATATTTTTCATTTTCACCAACAACTTTATTGATTCGGATATTTTGAGTAGGCCAGCTATCTCCTGCATGGCAGAACTTTGATTGTTCTCGATTAATATCTCGGTTTGATCACTATTAACTTGGTCCTTAAAACAAGTCTATGAAGTAGTAATCCGTAAGTCACAAGTCCAGAAGTCTTTACAGTCTTGCTTTTTTAAAGAGTGTGTTTCTAGGTTTAGTGATTAGCTCCAAGTCGCCCAAATTAGAGCCATCTTACAGGAAAAACCAAACTAACTTTCTGGCCAACCCAATATTTCTGCTATACATGGTTCCTTTGACCTTGATTTCTAGTATCTCTCAGTCTCAGATTTCTTATTTGCTCAATCACAGGGTTGGTTTTCCTCATAGACAAAGGTTTATAGCCATAGCAATTCTCAGATTCTCCTTGTGTACAATGTTTTATATTTCAATAAGTTTTTTTCATAGCTGCCCTGTGAGGAATATAAAGCTTTAGTGATAAGGGCATTGGGGTGCAGAGAACATCACAGTTGTATTCAATTATTCATCCCAAACTTTTCCGAGTACCTCTGTTACGTCCAGGCACTTCACTGTGTATGAGGGATGCAGAGATAAAGTTACTTGACCAAAGTTGTCAGTTGGCTTAGTAGAGGATCATTAATCATCCCCAGCAATCTCTTACTTTCTGGAAGGCATATGACAGCAGAGATTAAAATTTACATTTCCTGGCTCTCGATGTAGCTATATATGGCACTTGACCAATTTATAAGCAATGGGCAGTGAGGAGGGGTGAATGTCCCCAAAAGAGGAAGGAAGATCCTCCTTCAGCCTTTTTCTAAGTTCAGAGCATTTTTCCTTATCAAATATAATGCCGCAAACTGTCCATGAATTCTGCCTGCAAATCACCATTCTTGATGAAAATCAACATATTTTCTCTTAATAAAGAAGAGAATTATTTTAAGATTGGTATGTCTGTTGGTCACACATATGATAAAGATCTACATAAGTAACCAATATGTCTTTCTCCTCTCAGCACATAAATTTGTTTCCTCCACCACTCAATGAATGTAAGGATACTGGCCATATATGTTCCTTATATATTTCAGTCATTGTAAAGGAAAAGTTCTCGGCTGGCCAATCTAAAGCTTTTTTTTTTTTTTAACCAATGTGTAATAGACATTCCCTCACCCCTGGTCTTGGACATACCTCTAGATTTCTCTTCAGTTAATCGAGCAATGCCTATTTTCTACTCCTCTTACTGCATTTTAGCATTCTAGTTTATTATACCTGTTGATGTCCTTTCAACTACTTTAATAAGACCTATTCAGAACGCTTTTAATTTGAGTTTAATATTAGCGATCCTGAGTTTTATTTATCCTTCTTTTCTCTTTAACAAATACATCTTTATTAACAGTTTACATTTCATTGTGTCTGTTGTCCTTGCACTCACAAATTTTAATCAATTAGCTTTAACCACATACTATTTAAAGATACTGTGCTAAGGACTGAAAGGAAAGCAAAGATAAATCAGGAACAGATTTTGTCTTTAAGAGCTCATGACCTGGTAATGATTCCTTAGGTACAAATATTTGGGAAAAATCATTCATGCATAACTCAAAAAGTGAGACAGTTACGGGGACCATAGTCTTTCCAAATCAATCACCGGCAGGACAACCACACAGGCCTGCCAGGCAGCAAACCCCTTCAGCCGGGGAGGACTGGTGGGGTCAGAGAGGTACCCATGGGGCAGAGAAGGCCTGCTCAAAACTCTTGTAGCAGACACCCCTGAGGTCATCCGGTGGAGGAACACTTCCCATTTCTAGCTGCTTCTCGTTGATTGTTTCCTCTCTTGAACAGTGAGGCCCACTGCTAAATGATTTGTTTTTACCATCCTTTGGCTGGTAGATGAACAGATACCCCGAATCAGCCCGTGTCATTTTTTTACATGCCAGACGCGCCCCCTCTCCTTCCTCATCCTCCAGCTTCAGGTTCGTCAAAGGCCGCAGCAGCTCTCTCTTCCTTCACTCCCAAGCACTACGCTCCTCTCATCCCAGGAGCGATCATTCACTTAAGGATGGAGCTGACTCGCTGTGCACAGCGCCATCAGATACGTGCAACTCAGCGTGGGCCACTTCCGTTAGGTTAGTTTTTGAGTGAAACAACTGAAACTCATTCTACCATTAAACAGACATGCTGTTTGTACACTGTGTGTTGAGAACCAAGTGTTTTACTATGGTGAAGGAGGAAAAATCCTAGAGCCTTGGAGACGGAGCAGGCGTAGAGAGAAGAGAAATGCTGTTCTAAGATCTGTTTCATGTCAAGTGTATTTCAGATATAGATAGAAATAGAGATATTATTTAATTCTCACAGCAACCATGTAAGGTATTACTGTCTCCATTTTCACAGATGAAGAAAATAAGATTTAAATAAATTATATGCATAATTAGAATTTTTAAAGCAGGCATGGTAATCGATATTGTTTTCTATATTATTGCATTGAAGACTCAACAGTAAAACTGTGTGGAAAGTATTATTATTCCTACTTTCTGCAGGAGGAAACTAAGATTCAGAGGGACTATGGAATTTTGTTTGAAGTAAACTCTTTCACTCTTACTTTCATAATTTCTGGCCTTTCATTTCCTTTATTTTTTCCTAAAATTCCAGTTAACTTAATATTTTTTATATATCAGTTCAATTTATCTGCTATAATTTCTCTCATCTTTTAACCTATTTCGCTTTAAGTTCTTGAAAATGTCTTCATTTTCATCTTTCAGACTCTTTATTGAATTTTTAATATTGTCATTCATATTTTTATTTCCCAAGATCTCATATTGTTTCTGACAGTTATTTTCTTAATAAGATTCTCTTCTTGTTTTATGGTTATAATATATATTTAAATCTCTCTACGGATATTACTTAGAATTTTAAAATATTTCCCTTGGATTATCTGCAACCTTTGGAATTAGTTGCTCTCTTTATTCATTTTGGATTTTCTTTTTTATGATGCTGATCTTCTTCAAATTTTGTTCACCTCAGTTCTCTTTGTCGTTGTGCTTTTTTAACCAGTGACTGTTGGTTCTCTGTCCTCTATGGAATGGAGACGTAGACTGGTTAATACAAAAGGCCAGTAGGAGTTCCCTCTTCTGTATCTTCTGTGGGTGCTGCCTGATCCCACGGGTCCTCTGGTGGCGGCGGCGGGCGGAGGTGGGCATCTCTGCGTGCAGGGACAAGGATGTTACTCGATGAACTCATCTGTAGGAAGTGCCGATATGGAGAAAGCCCTTTCAATATTAGAATGAGAAAGTTTCCTCTCTGGGGTTACAACACCTGCACAAAAAATTACAGATTTTCCCAGCCAGATGCTGCAATTTCTTTCAAACATAGTCGTCCAGCTCCTGCTAGGCCAGTGTGGGGCTGGTAAACACAGGGCAGCTGCTGGTTCAAGTCCAAGGAGGTGGGAAAGTGCCGGAGCTGCCAAGAACAAGGACTCTGGAAAGAGTCCTCCAATGGCTGCCAGTTCTTGGCCCCACTGTGCATTCCGATCTCTTATATTCTCTTTAAACTGTGCATCTTTTCAGCAGCCCTGTTGGAAAGATATGTTTCCACACATGGGACATGGTTTTTTGCATGTTCTGGACTTCAGATCCCTCCAGTTTGCTTTCTTCAATAAGTCATCGCCAGTCATTTGATTCTTCGAGGAAACTCATCTGTGCCTCCCTCCCTCCTGACTCTGACCCAATTTGTCTGTTTCCTAAACACATTCTCTTTTGAATTCTCTGCCACATTGTGATGAAGTGTTGGAAAAGAAGGGCTGCTAAACCTTGAGGTCATCTTCCTCTTTATTCTGAACAAAATGGAGAAGGTTTAAGATGCCACGAGGTGAAACTGCCTGAACAGTGGTAAAATGCGTACTTTTCGCCGAAACCATTGGGCTTTCTACTAAAACTGTGACTAAGGAAACAAGAGTGTCTCCTCAGTGGAAGCTGGTTTTAGAGCCTTGAATTCAATGGCTGGAGCTCTGACAGATGAACTTAGATAAAATCTCTTTAATGAATAACAGATACCAATGCTTTAAGGGGATGTAGTCAAAGGTTTTTCATTTCTCAAGCCTATGTACTTTGGCAGTAAAGGCCTTCTAAGGAAATTTCTATATGTGACATAAATGCTTGTTCTTCAGAACCTTGACATTTCGCAAATATTTATGCAAATTCCCAGGTACACTTTAAAATACCAAATAAAAGGCAAGAGGTTCATAAATAAGCATATTCAGCAATCCCAGCCAGGGCAAAGCTTCCTTTTTTTCTGAGGGGCGGGCCTCAAAGCTTTCAAAACTTGGGGCAAATAGAAGCCAAAGTTATTGTAACAGTTTCCTCCCTTTCTGTGGTTTAAACTACACAGTCCAAAAATTTTTTTATTATGGAGATAAAGCAATTGCTGAAAAATATGTATACATCTTTACATTTTAACAGTTACAAAGACTCTGTCATGTGTGACATCTTTGGCCCTATTGAATAAAAATGGCTATTTTTAGGTTAAGATTGGTAGACTTGCTAGTAACAAACTGACACGACTCTCTTCCCCAGTACCTCTATTAAACAAATAAAGTTTACTCAAACCCTGAGACAGATAAACTTATGAAATATTTTGGTCTTGCCTCTGAGAATCATAGGAAATTGAATTAAAGCATTCATCATGCATCACAGAATCAAGTTAGATTGCAAGATGAGATGCCATGTTGGATAGAAAGGTTTAAAATGATCATTGAAATGCTTTGTAATGTTTATTTGTTGTATATCTTATTAATAAGTTTTAATCCAGGTAATTTTTTTCTGCATGGGGGTGGCATATTGCTATCCATCAATCAGACAGTCTTAGAATCTTCAGGGTCAGAGGATGCCTGAAGCACGTTCACCTTGGCAACTGACCCTGGCACGCAGGGTCACGCGGCGCCTCAGTGAAGGCGAGTCGGAAAGCGCCCCTTTCCGTACGCTGTGTGGGCGCCACGTTCACAGCAAGCACCCAAAAGAATTGATACATCAGAGAATCAAATATATAAATAACTTATTTGTGAACGAGGGGCTACACAGTCGTTTGGAATGATGAGATGGCCCTCAAAGTAATTATTTCTTTGTAGTGTTTCCTGTTTAAAATAAAAAAATAAGAAAGCAATCATTAGCTTCTTTGGTATTTAGTTCTCAATCAAATGTTATGGTAGTAATATTTCAATTTATCAACCTCATGAGCTTAGAAATTATTCACTGAAAACATCTCACAAAACATTGATCTTGTGACTTGATTTACCGCCTGCCTTCCTAGAAGGGTTTCAAGTCTTAGGGTCTCCCAGTTGGAGGCATCGCTGTCCACAAAGGAGCCTTTTAAATCAGCAACCTGAAGATGGTCCCTCTCGCTCGCGGGTCGCATCCCCTCTCACGTGACCCAGTCCTCAGACCCACAGTGGCTGTGGAGCGCTGCTCCGGGCGGGCGGTGTCCCAGGAGATGGGCGTGGAGCAGGGGTCAAAACTGACAGCGGCTCTGCTCTCGCAGAGCTTGCGTTCTGGAAGAAGAGGAAAATATACCAAATAGACATGCCAAGTGCTCAGCGAAGAAAAATAAACAGGAGAAGGGACAGAGCGGGAGAGAACCTGGCCCACCCCGGTCTCCCTTGGCTCGGGCGCCTCGTCGGCCCGCAGAGCGGGTGGCTGCTGTCTTTGTC
This sequence comes from Pteronotus mesoamericanus, assembly GCF_021234165.1. NCBI lineage: Eukaryota > Metazoa > Chordata > Mammalia > Chiroptera > Mormoopidae > Pteronotus > Pteronotus mesoamericanus. Next base: position 2,299,288 of record NW_026555123.1, read on the forward strand.
GCACCTGCCCATGTTGCTGCTTAAATCACCTGTCCAAGGCAACAGTCAGGCCGCTTCAGCTCCTCCTGAGACTCTTCAGAGCTCCGCATCATCTCTAACAAAGAGCCTTGGCTCCCTCCCGCGCCACCCCGGCCTCTGTCTCTAGTCTCGCGTGCCGTCTCCTGCCTGCAGCCGGGATGCAACTTCCCAGCCGTTATTTGCAGCTCTGGCCGCAGACTCAGATGTTCCGTTCCTTGTCTCCTTCACTCTTGCTGCATCCACGAGAGGAGCCACTGTGCTCCAGTGTTGACTACTTCCTGCCGCGCCCACTGCCTGGGAGGTTAACCCTGTTCCTTCACCTGCCCGATAACTCTGCACTCGGAGATACCTTTGTCCAGGAAGGCTTCGTCATCTCTCCAGTTCCCCTGCCTTATTAAATGCGTGTCAATTTTATAATCTCCCACAATGCCCAGGGCTTATCTCTGCTGCTCTATTTACATATTATATTGTCATGATCTTTTCTCGCCACTCTTTTCTGCCTACTGGGAATTGCTTGAGAGAAAGTGCCATGTTTCCTTTGTTCTCTATTCATTCGGTGTCTAACATGGAGCTTGGCCCATATTAAGTAGGCAAGAAATACTTAATAAAGGAATGAGAGAATAAATGAAGGAGTCAGTGATAATTCTAAGATCCATAATCGCAGCACCGAGGAAGTTCTGGAAGACTGTACTACTGAGCAGGGGGTAGGCCACAGAGGAAGAAAATATTCAGGGACCCCAAGAAGCCAGAAACAACAACAGCACCCACCAAAGCCGCTCGGTAAACATAAGACAGATGCAAGCTATGGTGCCAAGCCATCAATAGCTCTTGTTTTATTGGTGAATAAAAACACACTCAAGGAAAGCACTTTACAAATAAGATAATAAATATCAAAGTGATTACTTGAGAGGTAGAAACATTTAGAGGATGGCACTCTATAGAAAGCGATACCTATGACAGAATGCAAAAGGTGTTCATGTGGGAGAGAGACCCAGCCAGCATGGGAACGGGAGATGGGCCGGAGCCAGACTCAGAGGTGACCCGACCCCGCGTGCTGAGCTCAAGGCTTGTTCAAGCCCCAGGACAAGCCTGGCAAGGGCTTGAAGGAAGGAGCCAGCAGGAGGAGCTGGGGGGTGTATGGGGTGGGGAGTATTTTAAAAAAATACCCAAACCAAACATTGAATAGAAACTGCAAACGAGCGCCCCCACTGGAGCGCCGTCCCGCGACAAGCTGCAGCCACGGAGCCTTTCTCCAGAGGGTGTGCCAGGCAAGGCTGCCAGAGCCCGAGGGGCGGCAGGCAAATGAGAGAGAAGCTTTGTGCACGGTCCCGCAGGCTGGCGGTATTCGTTCAGACTGCTCTTGAAGTAATACCTTTATAATATGAATATTAATGCTTCAGTTTGTATGGCCAGTCTGGCTTTGTAGTTCAGACGCTAGTTTGGCTAAGGTGATTCAGATAAAAATTACGTTCCAACGTCTAATGCTGAAACGGTGTAATTTCATAGTCACACAATTATTTTAAATAATCTTTAGCTCCTCCTTAAGCTGAGGGGATATACTAGTGCAATGAACCTGTGCAGAAAAACTAGAAATAACTCCAGGCCCACCCACAGAAGAGGGGGTCAATAGCTTGTGGTGGTTTTAACGGGGAAAGCTAGACAGCAATAGAAATGAGCTCAACTACTGTAATCAACTGGACAAACCCCCAAACATTTAACAGAGTGAAACTGAAAAAAATGATTAAAGAGTAAAATCAGCATCACTTCAGTTATTTAAATATCCAAAATAAGAACTCTTGAGTCAGAGTTATTTACAGACAAATATATGAAGAAAAGTATGGAGATTATTTTTAAAAAATTAGGCTACTGGTTACCCATAGGAGAAAGGAGGGAAATTCAGTCATGGAGAGAATTTAAATTCTGGGGAATTTAAAGATTCTGGTTACATTCTATCTTTAACTGGTGGTGGATGAATAATATTATTTTGTCTTTCTTTAACTACACATTACCCACATATTGCATATAGTGTATATATAATATATATCTAGCTATACATTATATCAACATCTTTACATATAAGTGATAGAGTCCCTAATTTTTTAACGATAACACCTTTTATGTGAGAGACAATTCTGCATCAGTTGACACGCATGCGCATCAGAAGTTTCAAAATGTGTGTTAAATCCTCTGTGTCTGCCGCACCTGGTGGGCTAAGTGAACTGTCACAAAGCTAACAGCCTCATTTCAGTCTGCCTGGCAATTGATACCAATCATCGCAGCTGACTTCTCCACCTCGCAATCTGTGCCAATTGTTAACATGGGTGAAGTGAGCCAATTGCTTGAGACTGGATTTTATTAATTTATATTAAAATTTTGCCTTAGACAGATCAGAGAATAAGAAAATAAAGAAGACAAACCAAATACACCAAAAGGAATTTTGAATATCTTGAAGCCAGCGCTTCTATGTTAAAACACAAATCTTTATGCAGAGTGATTGGAAATCAAAGGCCTATTTGAGTGCACATCATTTCTGGCATTTGTATAATTCATAAATAGACAAGTGGCTTATGAAACATGGGGGGGGGGGGGAATGTACTCACAAGGAGGCACCATCCGTGCCAAGTTCACTGCTGAGATCATAAACCAGGGACAATAGGGGTTAATAATAGAAATGCTGGTAGCCCTCTACTCATAATGGAATGAACAGCGCTGCTATAATTACAATTTTCTTTTCCCCCCTGTTATATAGAAATGAATCAATATCCAAGTAGAGAGAGGACAAAAGTGTCTTCAATAATTTGCACTCCTCTTCAAAAAAATTGGCTTCTTAGGCCTGCAAGTCAATTGTATCACTCCAAAGTATAACAAGGCTATTTATCAAATTGTGTAAATTAAAATTTGTTTTGACCTATTGAAGGCTATTTTGTGTGATTTTTGCTAGAGACTGAATAATCATGCACAATTTCCTCTTCTTTTCCAAGTTACTTTTAAGAAGAATCAATATGTTATTTCAGTGGATGCTTAGAAGAATCACCTCTTCGTGCGATCTCTTGCTAAGTTGTGCCGACACCATGATGATTCTGTACAGATGTTCCTTGCCTGGCTTATTATTAATTAGGTCCAGGAAAACATTTGATTAATGATTGTAGCAATAACTCAGATATGTCGCATGGACTATTACTATTTCCAAGAAAAATAATAGCCAGTCTGATTGGACTTCAATAGAACTGCATTATAGGATGAGTAAATTAATAAAACTGAGAATGTACACAATGAAAATGTGTGTTTCCCAAAAACGCAGGACTTAAAATAGACTGGTTGAAAAAACTTGAAATGAGGTCTCCAGTTAAAACAATAGCAAGTCTAAATTCCGTGTGATGTTTTCTTTCTTATCGTCTTCACTTTATTATCTTGCTCCTCTGTGTTTGCAGGAGGAACCTGGCATGAAAAATTGCTAATATTTTATACTAAATATATCTTTTGAGAGATGAGATACATTTTAAAAGTCACCTTCCACACCTATGAAACGAACTTCATTAGATCGGATTTGAAAATAAAAGTTGAAGAAAGAAGCGAAAATGAAATACTCACTTTTCCTTCAATAAGTATGTCATTACCATTTTCATAGGTAGCAACACTTTTTTGAAGAATAACATGATCAGTGTTCTATTTTTCTCTGATTAGTCCTTGATCTAGTTAGCTATTTTTCCCTTGCGCGTATTACTTTCTTAGATTTCCAGCCTGGGGAACCCGGATCCTCCTCCTCTTGCTCTTCCCCTAGTTCTACTCACTGTTGGCCACTCACTGTGTTCCCAGACCCCGGCCCCCAGTCAGCAGCCCTGGGATGCTACATTTGGGCTCTGTCTCTCTAGAGCTCTTTTGCTCATTCGTAGGAGCCTCAGGTAAAGGAGTGTTTTGGAAATAAGTGTGAAAACTCTCAATAGGCCCCTAAAATTCCATCCTACTTACAAACAATGTCATGATGCCATGACTAACAATACGAAGGAAAATAGACAAGGCTCTTGGGCACCAGGTAATCTTCTGCCTGTTTCCTGTGTTTCAATTCCTTTAATCGTTTGACGACCTTATTAAACACACACTGTTTCTCTATTTACTTTACTGATGTGGAAACTGAGGCCCCCGGAGGTTAGGTATTTTACTGAAGGGCTTAGAATATCCAGAGCCCACTCATTTAGCCATGATGCAGCCTCTCCAAATACTGGTTTATTAATTTATTAAGACATTCAGCCAAATGAATGAAAAAGGCCAATGCACTTTTCAAACTTGACTACAACTGGCTTTCTTTCTTCCTGAACTGCTTGTCCATATTAAATAATAAATAGTCACAGCTTCCATATCTTTGCGATCTAACTCATTTTTCAGTTTCGAGTTCCATTTCCCTGCAGAGGGCACTGAATTTTACCAAGTCGATCTGGTATCTAAGTGACACATTCTTTTTATGGTCTAACATAAATTTACTATCTTCAGGTTCTCAAGTTGGACTCTGGAAAATATCAACTGACATTCTCCTCTAGCCGCACTTTTAAAGAATTTCCTTATAAATTTGGAAGAAGTCAAGGTGCCACCATTTTTTATGTGCTCTTTTCTTATTCCTACCACTGAGGGAAGGTGGGGATTCCCTTTGCTCATTGTTTTCTATGCCAAAATGCTGTTATTTAATGCTTTTTAAAATCGTTAATATTTATTTCTTTATCGCTGCTTCCAGAAGTAAATCTATTTGTTGGCTTATCTACAAACTCTAACACTTTATAGATGTTTATGCAGAACTTCAGACTATTTTGTTCTTGCATTTGTGTGGTTAAGCTAAGATTCTTATACTATTAATATTATTCATGTTCTGTTGTGCATGATATTTTATCATTTTTATGAGATCTAGTCTTATACTCTACATTTTAAGGGCTTATAGGCAGGTATTGTGTCTTTCTAATTTTTATGTTTTCTGCAGTGACTAGCACAATGTTAAGTGCTCTAGAATTTGGATAATAAAGATTAAAGGAGAGTTAATATGAGATAAAATTAATCTCTTTGTTTTATACCAGCAGAACCTGAGGTGGAAGTTATAAATGGGAAACCTGGATTAGTAGCACTATTTTCCACTCACATATTTTCAAAATCCTTACATTATTGAGAACACACAATGTCCCAGGCCCTTCAAAGACCTTGTATTGAACTCCATAGCCATTGGGGACACGGTCACTTACGGCCACTCACAGATGAGGGGGCCAAAGCTGGCCCATGAGCACATACTTAGGGGAAATACTCGGGATCCAAAGACATTGTGTCTGGCTCCGTAGCCTAGAGTAACCACTTTATTTCATCCTACGTTCTCTCGAATGGACTGGAGAAGCCATTTGACTAGCAAGCCCCACGGTGGAGGTACCAAGTCATATAAGACCACAGCATTTAAAGCAATCAGCTCTTTCAAGTCACACCATGAAGCACAACCTGAAGGTAATCATTTATTTGAATAAAAGAAAGAAGTGAGTTCTTTCTAGTGTACCTACTCACATGTCTGAATAAATATTACTGAGAATTTGATCCTAAGAAATTCAAAGGTAACTTTTAAAATTTGTTCTTTTGCTAAATGTCCTGAGAGAGCATGAATGTTGGGAGAAATGGAGGTATTCTGGGACAGGTGTATGGCCAATAAAAGAGAAATTTAAGAAGTAAGGAGGAATAGATATGAGGAGTTAGTCACGAAAAGTTTTGTGTTTTATGTTAAAGGATCCACTTCATCCCATGGAAAATGAGAAGGCTTCAGGGACCAGATTCACCGGAACACCTTCTTCAGGACAATCCATCCTTTAATTGTCAATGTAATACATACTTCACATTACTTTTTCTTGCTGCTTCTGAAGAATTCTAAGATGGTCCCTAAGATTTCCTGCCATAATCCTGGGGAATGTAAACGTGATGAATTGTTTCTCCCACAATCAGCTTATTTTACATGGCGCAGGTAACAAGCAAGGGAGGTTACTCAGATGGGCCTAACCTAACTGCATGAGCCCTTACATAGTAGATTTTCTTCTAGTTGGGAGCAGGCAAGCAAGTCAGAGACTCTAAGCATAAGAATGATTTGACACTGTACTGCTGGCCTGAGAGTGGATGGGCCATCTACCAAGAAATGCAGTTGGCTTCTAGGATTTAAAAGTGATCCCCAACTGACAGCCAGCAAGGAAGCAGAGACCTCAGTCCTACAACCACAAGGAACAGAATTTGCCCACCAACCTGAGTTAGCTTGTAAGAAGATTCTTTACCAGAAACTCCAGATGAGAACCTAATCCTTGTGGAAAACCCAGTGATTCTGTGCCACACTCTGACCTAGAGGACTGTGAGCCAATACAGGGGTATTGTTTTAGGCCATTAAATTTATGGTAATTTGTGTTCAGCAGAAGACTAATATACCAATTCTTCTTCAACTCGTTGGCCACTTCCATCACATCTATCATAAGAGCAATCTATGAATGGACATCTTCAAAGACTTCCATTACAATTACATTCTAAGTCATGTATATTTTTTCTCAGTTTATGAAGAACAAATACTCTAAATATTGGTAAATATTTCTGCCTTAACTGAAATTTGGCTTTACCAAGAAGGCACCGCTTTCCATTTTCTAAAGAGGAAGCTGTTTTTTCTCTCATTCCACATGTAGGTCAGAGGCAAAAGATTGGAATTGAGGTTCTTGTTGCTTTTCTTATGACTCCCAGATAGTCACTACCATTACTCTTTCTGCTTCGGTATATGAGACAGCTAGCCTGTGTCAATGCCACCTTCTTTCCTGATATAATCTTGCTAACACTTCATAATCCACCAAATACTTTCTCTCTTACCTCACGACTTGGACTGTTTCAGAAACCCTGTCTTTCTTCTCGGTGACTTGAAAAACCGCAGAGATGGATACACCAACACTTTGAGTTCCGGTTCTTCCACCTCTTCTCTCTTTAATCTTGCTTCACTCTGCCTAAGCAATCTAGTCCCATATTCAGGTCCTGTGCTTTGTCATAAATACCTCTTGAAACTGGTAGTTCAAACAGTCAATTCTCAGGCCATTTGCTCAAGCACCCTCACCGCTACAACTCTCCCACCTCATCAGGTTTACAGTGCTTCAACCTTGTCATGTTTCCGATGCCTTCTCACCATTTTCTCATTTTTCTCTGCCCTGTATGGCTTCTTGTTCACCCTTATCCAACCTAAAGACCAATGTCTATCATTCTAACACAACCTTGCAAATTGTCTCTACTTCCTTGATTTCTCACCCATGACTGTTGCCTGTCTTGCAAAACTTCAGCTGTGAAAAGTACTGACCGTCACCCTTCTCTGTGCCTCCATGGGACTGGTGGGGGATTGCTGGAGACAACTATCTAGGTGAAGCCAGCTGGCTCCACTTTAAAACTCAGAGATCAAACTGACACTCAAGAATGTCCACCCACCTTATTATGTTTCTAAGGCAAGCTTACTAAAAATACTACTTAACATATTCTCTGCTCTCTGCAAACATTCTTCACCCCTACTCTATTCCTATTATCAGGTAATGGCTTCACTTCATATTTTATTGAGAAAATAGAAGTCACTTGTTAGGCAGTGCCTCATATTTTCTCTGCCAAATCTAAAATCTCACCTACACTGAAATCTTTTCTCTCCCTTATTTCAATCAAGGAAGATGTCCCTCCCACTGCATCAAAAGCAAACTCCTATGCTCCTCTGGACCTTGTCCCTCCCTGTTGCAGATCTATGGCTCTTGCTCCTATGGTTATCCACTCTCTTTTCTCCTACAACATAATTCCCATCAGCATATGAACATAGTCTACACTCTCCCATCATAAATAAAAATGCATGCTTTTTCCTCACCTAGCAATCCCTTTTCTCTGTACCCCTTCAAAGTTGAACTTCTAGAGGGACTGTATACATTAGCTGTGTACATGTCTTCACCTCCCACACCTCATCCGACTACAGAGTGATTTTTCACCCCATAATTTTACTGAAACTGCCCTTATCAAGACCACAATGACATCCAAGGACCTATTTCAATACACTACTCTCTGATTTATATTACTTGAACTTCCAGCAATCTTTGCCAAACTCAACCACTGCCTCCTTGAAATACTGCATCTTTCAACTTTCACAATGCTTTCCTGGTTTTCCTCAACTCAATGGTTACTCTATTTCTTATACTTTCTTTCTCTTCTTTTTCTTTTTGCCTCTAAATTCTTGAATGTGTCCATGCTCATTATTGCATCTTTCTTTTTCTATACCTTATTCTTGGAGAGTTAACCTGTTTTCATGAATTTAAGTGTATCTTCATGCTGATGACTCCTATAACTTATTCTGGGTGCAGATTTCTCCTTTAAAGAAGATTCTAATAAAGTAAAAAAAATGCAATTTGAGTGCTTAGTAGATGGGTCAAGAAGGAATGTGAGAGAACTGAAGACTTTCAGTATCTCACCTTACATCTCAATAGGTCCATTCACAATGAAAGTAGGACCAGCTCTGTTCTCTAGAACTATCCTATTGGACCGGACTCTAAGCTTACTCACCCGCTGCTAGTACTGTGATCTTGGACAGGCAAGTTACTTAATTTCAATAAACTTTAATATGTACATTTAAAAATGAATTTATCATTACCAAATTATTGTGTACATTGGTATAATTAAATAAAATAGAAATTCATGTTGTACAATGCCTGGTATATCCTGGGTTTTCTATAAACACTGGTTATTTCTTTGACCTTAAAATGCATTTTTTCCCCTGAATTAAGGATGTTTCTTATATTTCCTGGCATTTTACAATACCTATAAACTGTGTGGAGACTATAATGCAGTTGTGTGAAAATCTCCTGTTGGCATCTTCTGGTAAGAGCAAGTATCAAAAGATCTTAGATTTAATGAACCAATGATATTATTAGACTATGTTTCATAGTATTAATTATTTAAAACATCAAGCATATAAACCCTCTCTAACTAGAACTATACAATGTAGATCAAGAAAATAGAGAAACTGAAAATATGTTGAAGCCTTTGAAAAACATAAAATCTAATTGGTGAAAAGAAGTTTTAGTAGGTTAAACAGATGGAGTGCTTTTAATGGGAAGAAAGTACATAATGGAATAGCCCAAATTCCATAGAATAATGAAGAAATTTAAGCTAAACCCAGGTGAACGTATGATGATACTTAATAGGAAGATGAGTCGGGGGTTGAAATTCATGAATAACAGGGCATGAAAGAGAGACAGTGGAAAGACACCATGGAAGAACTACATGAATGATTTTGGAGAGATGAGAATGAGCATGCTGTGTTGGAAAATGGGGAAAAACCAGCTGAACCTACGTTTGCAGACTTTCATTGAGAGAAGATTAAATAGCTAGTGTTGAGATTTATGAACAAAGTATTACAGTTGTGAGTACGCAAAACACAGAGTTTATTTTTGTATTATTTTCATATAAACAACTTTAAACCTACTTTTGCCCATCCCTGTATGTTCCAAGTGGAGCTTGCAATTGAAACAAGACAAGGAAGAAGAGCAACTCCTGGGCTGTTGCTGCTGCTCACGTGCACAAGGCTACAGCCTCGGTTTAGAGCAGCGCCTGGGCAAATGACGACTCAGCTCGATCTCAGAGAACCACAGGCTGGCAAGGAAGATAGAGAAGGATCCGATGACTCTCAGGATGGAGGAAGGCTCCCATCGAACCTGGTTCTGTTCGGAGAGCCCCAGGACTGGGAGTCTGAAGGCTAATGTGATAGGAACACCAGAGTGAGAGAGAAGAACGGATTTGTTGGCTTCGATGGCCCAAGGGTGTAATCAAATGGAACAGGCACACTAATCACGAAGACATGCACGAGGAACTTCCTCACAAAACTGTGGAGAGAAAACGAGCAAGATTACAAAGCCAGGACTTGCCTACGGTGGCTGTATTTTTTCTTACTTTCAGTGTCTCGTTCTTATTTCAGTATACTGTGCATCAGGACACGAAACTATAATTAAATGGTGAAACTTCCTTAGGAAACAAAAGGAAGAAAGGAGAGGCCCTGAAAACACTGATTTTCAAGGGTGAGCTAACACAAATCTAAAATAAACTGACGTTTAGATACCTATGTTTTGAATTATAGGAATCTGGGTAAAAGATAAGACGTTCATGAAACAGGGACTATAAATGATTTTGAGCTTCCTGGCTTTTGGCCTTCATTTTGAAATATGAATAAATCACTGTTCCCTGTTTCTATTATAATAATTTTTAAAATGATAACTATATGCCTGGACAAAATTAGTATTTTATACCTAAAGAATTAAAGGCAATAACGAAAGAGTACATTAACTCATAAAAAATCATATTTATAATTGCCAGATATGTTTCCCCCTTACATAAGCTTCCTCATTAGAGACAGCAGTAGCAGCTTCTTCATGTTGTCTATACAATACTCTTGGTTCAATCTACTGATCCTAAAAGCACGTTATTGCAAATAAAAGAAGAGCAAACGATAGAAACAATTTTAAACAAAATGAAGAAGTGTATTATAGGAACTTGAGTGCTGATTTTATTTGCAAACACACTATTGTTTTTCTTAAAGAATTTCCATGAAGGGTTTCCCTACAGGGTTCCATGATGGGAGATTAAACCATGGTTCTATCATATCGCTTTCCTTGCAACCCCCACCGACAGAAGGACTTGAGTCTCCGTGGTTAAAGTTCATTGACTGTCACTAACTATTGGAAGCTTCAGATTCTTTGCTTCAAGAACATGTTCTTTCCCCTTTTCTTTTCACATCTGGAAAAACCAACTTAAAATAAGGTACTAGAGGAATCGGGTGTTGTTAATTCAGAAGACAATCTTAAACATAGTGTCTTCATTTTGAACATTCATATTATGACATAAATAACATTTTATAATCAAAATGAGTTCACTTTGTGCTATTGTTATGCTGCCATTATCAGGGACATGCCAATATGATCATTATGGCACAATGAACTGTTTACTTGGAAAACAGTTTGGTCATTTTTTGTTTTGTTTTTTGCTTTAGTTTGTTTGCATTGGTATGAATTGAGTGGATTTTCTGCCATCTTTTAGTAAACTATTAAACTATTACCTATTTAGTAAACTGTTCTTTGGGAATCAATCCACAAAATAGCACAGTTAAGATGCATGATTCACAATTCATAGATTCAAGAAATTTGCATGATAGAAAAACCATATATTGAGGAGAAGGAGGTATATTGTAGTAGTGTTTCCTGAAAATACCACAGGTAATAATAACTGGAAAAGGAGAACTACTACATGAATACCACCATCACTTTTGGAGACTTTTTTACATTATTGGTTTTAGGATTAAAGAATAGAAAATGAAAATAAAGACCTTTTTGGAAGTCAAATCCAAACCCTCTAGCAAAGCAGACCTTTGTGGCAGAGCCCGGGGGGGCGGGGGCCCAAGGCAAGGCCGCCGTTGTGCTGGAGAGAAGGTCACGTGCCCCCAGTGGGATGAGTGTGGCCTGCAGTTGCCGTGCCCACAGGTTGGAGCATCAGCTGAAGCTTCATCAATAATAGAAATGATGCAATCACATTGCTAAGAAATTTGAGGTGAGTCATGTCCTAACATATCCCATTTACTAATAAAAGTATAGAAATATGACTTGGTGCTCAGGCAGAGAAAAGATTTACATTTAGAAAAGCTTTTCACCAATTTGGTGGGGAGAGGTTAAAATTGAAGAAGAAATTAAAAAATTGGAGATAAATTTGACACCATCAAATCAATTAATTTTCAGTTTGAAAAGCATTAATTTAAATTTTAATATTGACTAAGGATATATTTAATAGACGACTCAGATACATATTTGATAGCTAATGTCTACATGGATTTTTGACAATCTGTGTCTAAAGAAAAGACATGAGTAATGTATCTGTCATCATTTCTTTGGTGTTGGTTTAGTCACACTCACATAAGGGCAAAAGTATCCCAATTTATTTAGAATCTTTTTTTCCAAAGTCATTTATTTTTTCATAAAGGCTCTTCATATTAAAAGATAACTACAATTGAAGAAGACATATTAAACATATCATAATTTTAGAAAATATTATTTATCTTTTTCTGGCTTCCTTAAAAATGAATTCTACTATACAAAGGAAAATGGAAATACAAAGAAAACATTATAACTATATTTAACAAAGAATGATATATCACTTTATTTTCAGTAACAGATTCAATCTTCTTTTTTCCCAGATTAAAAATTAATCTTGTTCATTTCTATGATCCTGTGCAGTATTGATTTTAGAGTATTTTAAAATAATATGTAATATTAGTGGATGTTTTGTTTTTTATATTTGAAATTATGTCTTCAATTACAAAGTACAGTATTATTTATTAAAGGTGTATTTTTCATAAGTGTGGATGTTACTCTTTTGGAACACAGATTTCTGTAGCCATAATTTTTAATTGTTCTAGAGTAAGAACATTTTTAATAATATGCCTTGTTGCTAATGCTTTGTATTATATGTTGGTGAATAAATTAACATGCCAAATGTATAAACTCAAAATTTCTAGAAGTATAGTTTTATAGTAAATTATATAATCAAATTTTTTGTTTCATTCCAAAAAATAAAAAATCTCTAGCACAGGAGTCTGGCAAAGGGGAAAGTAGACTGTGTTTTGCTTCTTTATCTAACCCCATCTCTTACCAACAATGTATATATGCAGACCTACTAGCCAATCTAATAGCAGATTGTCCTATAAACCGAAATGACACCCTGTGAATTCACAGGCTGGGCCAGTTACCCGGTCCGCCCAAAGCAGCGTCCCCCTTCGTGCGGGAGGGCGCGGCACAATCCGCGCTCGAGCTTCCCGCCACTCTTCTGGGTTAAGGCAAACAGCCTTGGGCCATGTCAACGTCTGCTTTCAGAAGGCCACGGGGACCTGCTGCTTCACTGACTGTGGGGACATGGCTCTTTAAACAACTCCGGCTGGCCATCTAAGCCCTGACTGAGGGCGCGTTCACAGGTGTCACCCGTGCTGCCCAGCACCGGCATTTCTGGGTCCCTTGTCCCTGGAATTTGCAGTCATTACTTTGCCTACACCTTGTTCCTCATGACACAGTGATTACATTGGTTACAAACTATTTTATATCTATGTGTTTTATAGGCATTGTTTGCTGGTGTCACTTGGGGACATTTCCATTTTACGAGTAGGTGATATTAAAATAACAAAGCAGGGTGCTTCAGCTAATGCCAGCCAGGAGGTGTGGTGGTGAAGGTAGAACAGACCCGGTGGAATAAATGAGCAGTAAAGGCTAGGCCAGGTGGTGAGGTAGTGGGAGGACCTCCAGTCATTTTAAATGATGGTTCATTGAAATTAATATATATCGTAATCATCCCCCTTAAATATTTCCTGAAAAGAAAACTGAAAACCTTATATCTCAAAGTGATAAAATCACCTGCGAATGGATCATCAGAGCCTCTGTGTACAACCTGTGAGATTTTTCAGGAATGGGAGAACAGAATAGGTATCCAAAGATGAAAAAAATAAATATTCCTGTGTTTTAAACATTTAGACAGGTTTAGATCATAGAATTGTAATCACATCAATCATGCTAACGTTAATGAATACATTTATTCACAACCTATTACTAAATTAATTTAACACCTATTTCACATTTTTTTCCTGCCCCTTCTGGCCTTATTTTTCCCCTGACAGCAACCTCGACTCACCCTCCCACTCCCCAGATCCCTGACGGTCCCAGCTCCCGGCCCCCGGCCTGAGTCCTGTGTCTCTCTTACTCCTGTCTGCTCCCAAGGACGGGTCTGCTGCTCCTGTGGCATGTTTTTCTTTCTCAGTAGGATGCCCTGGAGCAGAGGGGCCGGCACCAGAGCCCAACTACAGGGTTAACGTTTAGGGAAGACATGAGGCTAACTCTCCAGAATTGTGGTACGAAAACTGTGAAGGTAATAACTGAAGTTGTAAGTCGTAACAATTTCCCAAGGTAAAGAGCAGAGGTGAGCTTGCAAGGAAGGATGGGCTGGAATGAGAGCGACATTTTTGGGTGGGTTCAGAATTTTTCTAAGAGCGTCCTGAGGGAAATCCGGCTAAGAATTTCTAAAATTAGTCATTTCTTTTTTTTAGCTGAAGAAGAAAAATGTTTTAAGAGGGTTTATTCTGGTAGCTCAACAAATGTAGGGGAAATATTCAGCATTAGTGGTAGTCAAGGAAAGACAAGTAGAACCTTATAACTTACATGTTTGTTAAATTGTTTCTTTTTAGATGAGACTTTCTAATGTTGGTAAAAAGGCAAGAAAATCTTTGTTGGAAATAATCATTAGGAAATATATTCATAGATAAAACATGTTATTATCTATGAATAGTTCAGATTCATCGATCCAATCTAAAGAGACTAAAATTTTTTTAAAATTATTAATAAAGTTATTCATACCAGGATTACTTAAAATAGCCCCACATTAGAAACAATCTAAACTTAAAGAGGACTTATAATAGCATATTACATAGTGTATGTAATTATGTTTAAAATTATGTTTAAAGTAACAATGATAAGAAAGTTATTTACATAACATCCCTGATTGTTACAGTAAGTCATAGGAGCACAGCATACATATAAACACATCTCCTGCCTGCCCTGGCTCTCTGCCGACGCCTGGCAATATGTCTTTCTCCTGCTTCCTTCAGCAACTATTTAGAACTCGTTAAATCAATCTCCTCACAGCCCTGACCTACAACCTCTCAGATCCTCCTCACAGAGTTTGTTTGCCTTCCATTTCACAAATAGAAGCTGCCAGGATTTCTTCAGCTTCTTTTTCAAAATGCCACAATTTTCCACAGCTGTACTGGAGCATGTCTGTCCTCTCCCGAGAAAAGGACCGCTCGTGGAGCCTACACCGAGGCCTCTCCCTGCCAAAACCCGCCGCTCCCTCTCTTTTCAGCTTTCTCTCTTCTCTCTCCGCACACCCCCCTCCGCCCCCGGCTTGTTTCAATTTCTTCTCGAATGACCCAATCCTGTCCGTTGTAAAAGTCCTTACCTCTCCAACTTTAACACAATACCAATAAAGAACAATAAAGTTTCTCTTTTCCATGATAGTTCAACTTGAAAGACTTTATCGTTCCTCCAACTCCGAGCCCAGGGCAATCTGGCCTCTTGCGCTTCTCTTCCTGCACCTCTCAGCAGCGTCTAGAGAGCCCTCATTCCCTCCTTGATGAGTGACTCTCTTCCCCTGGTTTCCATGGCACAGCCCAATTGCACCTCCTGTCCTCTCTGACCATTCCCCTTAATGTCTCTTCTTCTTGTGATTGGCCCTTAACATGGGTTTTCTCCAGAGCTCATCTCAGCCACCTACTTGTCTCACTCTATGCACACTCCCTGGGTGGTCTCTTCTGCTGCCACGGCTTCAAGTGTAATTTGTAAGAAGATGAGGCCCCCGTCCCAACCTCTCTCTCCTGAAATCAAGAGCTGTGCATCCAACTGGCTAGTGGACATTTCCACATGGGTATCTCAGAGGCATCAAAACTTCTCTTTCTAGTCCCTTTATTTCCAGTCGATTTGACTTCTCACTCGTATACTTTCTGTCTTAGTGATGATAACAGCATGGATCTGGTATCCAGTCAGACATTTGAGAGACTTTTTAACTCTTTCCATTCCCTGAAACCAATATCCCATCCATCACCAAATTTTGCATTTCTGAGACCTAAATATGTCACACGTCTCTCCATTCTTGTCTAGATTTTTACATCAGATCCATTGGCTTCTGCCGCTGAGTCTTGTGTCCATTTTATACCTGTGGTGTGCTGGTAAACATTTAACAGTCACGTTTCTGAAGGAAAGCCTCAGCTAAGGTTAGCATCAATTCTGCACCTGTGTGATCTTGCCAAAATCAAATGCGATCATGACTCCTAACCATCCCCACCCCGGCCTGCAGACAATTATATTAATTGCCTTCAAAACGAGAGCCAAATTCTTAATAAACTTTCAACACCCATATGACCTGGTCTTATTTTTCTCCCTAAGCCTAGAGTATTATTCTGTTCCTTTCCCCTGGTTAATTCCCCCAAACTGTCAAGTCTAAATTTAGACAGCATTTCTTCTGGGGAGACTTCCTGTATCCATCAAGTCTAGATGGTGCTCTCTTCCTAGGTGAGCCATAGCACACGTGACCTTCACCTGCTCGTCGAAGACTGTGATCAGGTGCGCATTATTTATCTCCCTTTCCCTGGAGTCTAAAACCTAGTTTTTAAGTGACATTTTAATAATATATTTTGAATGAAAGGCTGAGTCTTATTTTCTCATTTCTTTTTTTGTATAAAGTACTTATTAGAACATAATACACTAATAAAAAATTAGAAAATATAAAAAGGTTGAAAGAAAGCCATGCATGGACTTCTAGCCATTCATAAAAATAGTAGATAATTTTTCAATCTTTTTCTAGGCAGAGGTTATTTAATGTCTCTAATACACATTACTGAGGATTATCATCAATATTTAGATCCAGTCTGTTTAGTCTGACCTCCTTTTATAAAAAAGAAAGTAACCAGAATGTAATATATACACTAAATCTCTTCTATCCACACCCTATGCTGCTTTGCTTTTGAAAATTAACGTGACCTAGTTAAAGAACTGAGTTCGAACATGGCTTCATTCTGAGCTGTCATTTAAGCCTCTCAACCTCACTTTTTTCAACTGTAAATGGGGTTAATAATACGAACTTGAAAGGTTATCGGGAGGGTTAAAAGAAATGAAACTGTATAACATGCAGTTTTGTAGTTCAATTGCCTTGAGTGCTGAACGCTCCAGAGGGCCTGGGAGAACCAGGATTAAGGGAAATGCTGGGGTTGCCAGCAAGGGAAGCAATCGCCGCAGCCCTTCTGGCGCATGGTTCCATCAGGCATGGAGGTCAAAGCCAGATTGCAAGGGTTTAGGACGTGACTGTAGGCCATAAAAGCAGACCACTCCTCAGAGCACTTGGACCAGAAAGAGAGCAATAGGTGGTATCTAGAGGGGGCGGCAAAGTCAAGTGAAAGCCTTTCAAGTTCCCTGATAGCAAAGAAGTTGGTGACAAGGAAGAGAGAGGATGGAAGAGAAACTCGAGTGGGGGGCGAGGGCTCTGGAGGTCGTAAAGCGCAAGTGCGCATGCGGTAGTTAGACTTGGCACCCGGGCCTCAGCCTTCGGCGAGTGCCTTCCCCTTCAGCCTGGAGGAAGTTCATGTTAAAATGAGTGCAGCTGATATTTTTAAGAACTCTACATTTCTCCTCAGGGAACGAGATTGCTCTATAAAAATGTACCACGAGGCAATGTTGCTTATTGAAAGGCTCCTGAGGGAATTGATGCTAATGTTTCCAGTTCCTGGCCATTAGCTTCTACTTTATCGCTGCATTTTTCTTATCATTGGTCAAGTTTAAGCATTGAAATGCTTGGCAACCAGATTTCAAATAACTGGGTGTATCCACTTCAGAATCATTGTTATCATTTTTTGTGCAAAAGAAGTTTGAAAAATCAAGGGATGATTTAAAGAATTTGATGCAATGGAATCCCAGAAAGTGTCATATTTCAAACAAAATACTAAGTGTATCAGTGCCTTTTTTTTTTTTTTTTTTAATTTTCTTCATTCAGCTTGTCTTTTGGGCCAAGTGGACAAAGATCCTGCTCTCACAAAGTTTCTTCTAAGCAAGCCTAATGAGGCCGAAGTAAATAAATAATTGTATGATACCATGTCCCAGAAAGTGTCCTGAGGAAAGCCAGGCTGGGCCGCGGGCTCGAGCGGGCGGTGGCGGCAGGCTGCGGGACTTGGCTCAGCCTGCTCAGGACGGTGCTCTCCGGCAAGCGGAGGTCTGAGTGGGACCTGGCTGGCTTGAAGCAGAGCCATGGTGACATCGGAGAGGACAGTATTCTACGCGTTCACCAAATTCCACTGTCTAAAAGTGGAAAATGAGATACACGGAGGTCTGTGTAGTTGAAGGTCAGGACAGAAAGCAAAACCAAGGACGAGAGGAATAAGATGAGTCGGGGAACAGGCAGGGTTTGACCTGATCGTTGGTGCGGTAGGGTGTCAGTGTAGGGTCAATCAGAAACATGAACTGTTCCATATTTTACAAAAACGTTTCTGGTGTCATGTGAAGCGTGAATAGTACACGTCAACCACATCACATCTTGTTACTGCTGGTGTTTCAAGACTCATAGAAGCTCAATCACGATTTTGATGAAAGGGGCCCCGACGACTGGCCAGCCCTTTCTTCAATTCCTTCATTTCCCAGATAAGAATGTGAGGGTTCGCAGGTAGAACTGCCTGCTCAGGGTCATCCGACCAGTCACCGGCGGGGCCAGGACTAGCACAGGTTCTCTCGCTGTTGCCGTGCACTTCGTAGGTATGAGGCCTCCCCAGAGGCGGTGTCAGAGGAGGGACGCCAGCCTGGGGTCACCACGGCCGCGCCGCTCGCCGCAGGCATGCGAGGTGCCGCTCCCAAGGAGCCCGGCCCACCGTCTCCAGGAGAGCCACCCATGCCGTTGGCGGCGGGCAGCGACGGTGCGACGGCTCCGCGAGCGCGGCCACACTGCCGCACCCGGATAAAGGGACGCTGGCGGAGTCCCGGAGAGGCGCAGGGTTCTCCTCGGAGCGCCTGGCCGTTCCACTCGGCCCTCAGCCATGGTGACTGAGCTCTCGCCACTGGGTATCTTTCTGACACGTGGGAAAAAAAACAAACCCTTTTCATTTTATTTCTATTCCCACCCCACGCCCCATCTATAGCTTTAGCAGACGATCTTAATAACAAGTCACCTTGGGAGGGAAAATAGCCTCCAAACCCTACGAAGTCTCACGAGCAAGCCTCCAAACCTAGAACCAAATCTAATCGTGAACAACCTGACGTCATTCCTGCAGCAGGGACTTCGATGTGGTATGTTCTGATTAAGAAGGAGGCGGAAAGTACAGTACATTTCAGAAATAGATCCATCAAAAATGGCGATTTCAGCAGTGAGATTTTGGTAAATGAAAAATTCATTTATAGAAATCATCCCATCTGCCTGAGAGTGTATAAGGAAAGGGTCATTAATAATGTTTGCCTTTTCCTTTTGAAACACATTCCTAAGTTGGATTGTATTTGCGCAGCACTTCCTACATTTGTCTTGTTTCTGAATAAAGACTCTTGCTCTGCACATTCTCAAGTTTAAGTTTCACACCTTCTTCCCAAACCAGGAGCTGGTGGCGAGGTGATCTGCAAGACAGGGCAGCCAACGTCGGGGCAGCATCTTCGGAGAACATCTAAAAAGCGACTGCCAAACCTGCTCCTGCTTATTGAACTTTCACTTCATACAAGGTGTCCAGTACCAACTACATGTGCATTATCTTATTTAATCTCAAAGGCCTACCAAGTAGGTATTATTATACACTCTTGTATATTTTACAAGCAAAAAACAAACAAACAAAAAAACCCACTACTATATTTTTAGCCTTCTTCTGCATGGAAGAGCTCATATCAGCCCTCTGAGCATCAGAGAAATGTTCCCGGGTCTCTGGGCGAGGACTCGGTCCCTGAGAATTGCGAAGGGCGTGAAAACCCCTGACACAAGGGTCACACTAAGAGCGTCACAGCCGCTGGAACAGCTCTAAAAATACTGTCTTGGAAACAGTAAAAACATAAAGAACATGAGAGTGCTCTGTTGGCACCTTGACTTAGCTCTTGATTTAGCTCAGATGTTTTTGACATTGTTTGTCTAGTGGAACGTAATACTAATTTCAAGGGTATGACTTAGACTAAAATACAGAAAATTCTGTGTTGTGTTTTATATTAGTTTTAAATATTGTTAATCACCTGTGTAAATCCTTTCTAACTGAGTGCAGTGCTCATAAGATGTAGTTTTTCTCTATGTCTAATCTACATATTAATATAATTAATTTATAAATTACTTAATTTTCAGTTTCCTATTAATTTATTTTAATTTAATGTAAACATTTACAATCTATTTACCTTTCAAAATATATAATGCTAAAGTATAAAACAATGACAACACAAAAACAAAACACAAAAATAAAATCATTTTTGCACTTGAAAAGAGAAAAAAATTTAGGTGCCAGATGAAGAGACAGTTCACAGTCCGAAGAAGGTGTCCAGCTCTAACTTAAAGGATTATAGGGAAATCAAGCCAAAATAGAAAGGCTTTAACAATTGGACATTGGGTTCAGACAGTAGTATGAGAGAGAAATCTGTCTAGGGGCCAGGACTTGCAAGAAGCCAGAGCTGAGCTACTGGGCACCATGAAAATACATATTTCAAAATAAGACTTAAAAAACCCACAGGATTAGAGATAAAGCTTACCATCTAGGGCCACATGGGAAAAAATCACCTGTCGGTAAGTGGTAACTCAGGTCTGTGCCATGTTCAGGGGTGAGGTATCCATGGTACAGAGGCTGTGAATGGATCCAATGAGGCCAGCAGAAGTATAGCCACACCTATCAAAATATATTGAAATTACATATCACCAATGATTGTCAAAGTCACAAGAGAAAAAAAATCAACAAATTCAATTAGAGATATACCGACATAAACCACCTACTAACAACAATAGATGGCAGAACACAATGGGATAATTGCAATGCTAAAGATAATTTATACCCCACTAAGTTATTGCTAAAGAGGTTAAAACAGATAACTATGCAGACATATAAAGACTGAGAGATTTTACTACTCTCAAATCCCTACCAAAAGCAAAATTGAGTCATGAAGTTTAGAATGAGAAGGTCCAACATATATCTAATGTGCACTCCAGAAGAGAGACTAGAAGGAATATGAGAAATAAGAACAAAAAGTGGAAAAAAAGATAAGGAAAACACAGAAAAAGTATGTCAAGAATAAGTAAGATACAAATTAGTAATGATAAAAATATTAAAAGATTGACTCTACAATTAAAAGACAAGACAATGAGATTGGATATTTGAAATTGTAGTGGTTTATTGCAAAAAGCCTCATTTCAGTGATATTCTTGCCAAAAATGCATCACCCATGAGAACACATCAGATATATGTAAATTAATATCTGATATTAACTTAAATTTACTTAAAGTAACCGACCTTAAAGTATTCACTTGCACTCATTGAAAATGTCAAAATAATGAAAGAAGACTGAGGAACTGCACTAAATTGAAAGGAAATAAAGCTATGTTACAACTACATTCAACATGTAGTTCTGAATTGGCTCTTGGACTTATAAGGAGCATTCTTGGGGCAAGTGACAAATTGAATGAGGTCTGTGAATTTGATAATGATACTAGATCTATGCTAACTCCTGATTTTGCTGGTTGCACTGTCATTATGCAGGAGAGAAGGCTTGTTTTTGAGGTAATACACATTGAAATGTTAAGAAGTAGTAGACCTTCATGTTTTTAACTTATTCTCAAATAAGTCAGAAATGTCACCATTTGGTAAGACAAGGTTAAAGATATTTACTAGATCTTTGTACAGTTTTCAATTTTTTATGTAAATTGATGGTACTTCAAAATACAAGTTTTTAAAAATCTGTTACCAAAATTCACAACATTAATAGACTGAAGGATAAGACCTTACGATCATATTAAAATTGTAGTCGCAGAAATTCCTTACCTGTAGGAGAAGCTTGATAAAATAAATAATAGGATTGAATTGGTGTGCTCTCTCCTACTTACTGTCAAAAGTACAGCAATATCCGACATACATACAGATACATATGCTATGGAGAAAGAAAGAAAGAAAAGCAAAAGCAAAGTCGAAGGCTGAATGTTGGGTATTCCTTGTACTACTGGGTTTTATGTCCATGTCTCTGGAAGAATAGGAGGCAGGATGTAGGTGTCCCCCAGGGGAAAGTGGGAGACAGAGAGGGATGCACTCTGGTGAGGGGCTGAGAAAAGATGAGATCCCAGGTCACCACCCTGGCTGAGCCCACAGACGAAGCTCCGGAGCCTCTGCCACTGTTCAGAATTGCCCACTTTGCAGATGAAGCTCTGTAGCCTGAAACACACGGTGACTGGCCGTGGGCTGTGGATGGGCAGTGGGAGCGGGTTGGGCGGAGGGCAGAGCGAAGAGTAGCTTTGCTGCGCAGGCTGCTCCCAGTGGGTAGGATCAGTTCTTAGGGAGAAGAAAGGGGCTACTGTGTTCCACTCTCGGCGTCGCTGGTGCGGTCAGGGCAGGTCCCCCAGCCCAGTGGCGAAGGGACCAGGTAGGTGCCGCAGCAGATGCAACATGCTCCTTCAATTTTCTGTATCTCTGAAGATTTTCATAAGAAAAAATTGGGGGGAAATCATAACATCTTGATAGACACAAAGCAATTAATAAAATCCAACATCAATTTTGTAAACTATTACTAATCTACTTTCAATTACTAACAGAGGCATCTTACCCAAAAACCTTCACTAGACTTCACAATTACGGCAAAACTTTGAAAGCGTCTCCATTAAAGTCAGAAACAGGAAGAGAAGGGGTATAAAATGGCTGCTCTCCACCATGAAAACAGGGTTCTGATGAAAGAGGAAGGGAAAATAAAGAAATAGCATATGTAAGATTTGGACAGAAGAAGCAACGCTGTTACTACAAGTTGACACTGATTTTCTCTCATAGAACATCTAAAATGATGTATAAGCTAATAAAACAAGATCACTGTAGATCAACAGAACCCAAGCTATTCTTAGATAACAGCAATAAGCAATAGAAAAATGCAATAAAAATGATTTTCTATGCAGAATAGCAATCAAACTTGCATGATCCCTTGGATTAAATAAAACAAAAGAGGTCCAGTATATTGAGACAATGGCAAAATGTTATTGAAGGCAATAAAATAGATCTGAATAAACAGAGACAAGCTATTTGCATAAATGGATATATTTCCAAAATTATCACAAATGTTTGATATTGAATCAAGGCCTCAATGTGATATTCACTGAAACTGAACAAATTCTAAAATGTATATTAAAGAGTAAATAGCCATGATAACCAAGACGATTCTCAAAAAGGAAGAAGAAAGGGGATCTGTCATCTAGAAGTTAAGGCTTGTTATAAACACATAATGAAAACAATGTGTTTGATGCTGAGATGGATAGAAAAGCCTATAAAAATAAAGACTTTGGGAACAGACTCCAGCGTATATAACAGCTTGTATGCCAGGGAAGTAGAAGCAGAACTCTGTGGGGGAAAAAATGGCCAATTCAGTGATTTTGGAACTATTGGCTTTCTCCATGGGAAGAAGTGAATCTGACCCTTACATAAAACTGAAAAATAAAATAAATTCCAGATGGACTAAATTTCAAAATGTGGAACAGAATTTTTTAAAAAAACATTAGCTGAGTATTTGAAAGAACATCTTCTAAAACTTGGGATAAGAAAAGATTTCTTAAGAAATACAGTACTCAAGAAAATAATCATGAGTAAATAGGTTAATATATTTGCTTATAGCAAAATTTGAACTGCTGTATAACAAATAGTACTATAAGCAAAGTTAAGGGAAGGTTTTATAGAAGCTATTAGGACAATCCCTGACAATCAAAAGGAGACAGAGAAAGAGAGAGAGGGAGAGAGAACAATAGCAGCCCAAGGGAAAATTGAGCAAAGTTCATAAATAGTAATTTACAACAAAAATATGAATGGTCAGCAAAGAAGTGAGAGATGCTGAATCTTACTAACAGCAATCAGGGAGCTGCAAATTAAATCTATACAATTTGTCACATTGGCGGGAAAAAATGAAGCCTGACCAAGCCAAGCATGTCTAAGGGCTTGGGACAAGGTAGACACGCATGCTCTGTGTGTGGGGTGGAGAGTGGTGTGACCACTTCGGAACACATCTCACAGCATCCACTGAGGCTGAATTAGGCGCACACCCTTGTGCCCAGAGAGTCAACATAATATTAAACACATGTACCAGCACACACTTTGCAACATTATTTGAAATGGAGAAACAAAGACAATGTAAATGAGTGTCCATAGGAAAAATGGATAAATTGCGATGTATTCATACCAAGAAAAGCAGTAGTAACCTAATTTATATATTTCAAGGGAGTTTAAAAAAAAATACTGCAGCTTGCCAAGTTATACAATGGCATTTCTATAAAAATATTAAAAACACACAAAGCAATATACTATGTTGCTAGTGGAGATACACACACAAATATATTATATAAACATACTAGAACTTAGATTGACTGGAAGGAATCAAACCAATATCTTGGCATTGATTTGGGGAGGAAATGGGTGGGTGATGGATTTAAAGAAAGGAGCAAATGAGACTCTCATATACTCTGTATTGTTCTATATGAAATAGAACGTTCAGTGTACACATGCACGTATGTGTATGCATCTCTGCCTGTCTGTGTCTCTATATATAACCTGGGTCACAAATGACAAAAAATAACATTCGCAATATTGGGTGAGAGTCTTTCACATCAAATTTTGCAATGTTCTACTTTTAAATGTTAACAAAAAAAAAAAACCCCACTGTGAGTGTGATGCTGAGTTATGATAATTGGAGGTCAAAGGACTCCCTGGGGCCCTGGAACCGTACGAGGGAGCCTGGGAAACACTATGCATCAAAAATGGTCATTTATCTGCCCCCTTGAGAGGAAGTCAAATCGCAGTGTCAGGTTCCAACTGGGCTGCTAGTTCAGACCCGGCCCTGAGTGCGTTCTGGGAAGAAGCCTCGGAAGACGCCGAGCCACTGCCAAGACATTGTGGGGAGTGCGGCTCCCGAAGGTGGGGCGCAGATGAGAAAGTAAATTCTCCCGTGGCCCAGGGAGGTCGGCAAACCAAACGAAAACAAACAACCCCCGAAGGCTGAACACAGAAGTATTTCCTGCTCGGAGACACCCCCAAGCCACAGCGCGACCTCATTCTCTCTGTGTCCCCTCTCCCCTCCAACTCCCTCTCTGCTCCTTACCCCTTCTTCCCTACTGCCTTCTTTTTCTTGAAAGAAACCAATAAAACATGGAAGTCAGGATGTGAGAGATCACTTAAAGAATTATTTTTCCTATTTTAATTTTTGTGCTTTCCCAAATACCCCGGTCCCTTTTACCTCCCTACTCGCTCTTATTTTTCCAAACAAATTAAAATAATTGAGTGCCTCTAAATCCTTGAAACCTTAAGCCCAAGTAAACTTGATTTTGTGCCTTAGAAGATATCATTTTATGATCTATGTAAAATATGTCTGTGCAATTTGAGAAAAAATGTTTACTTGTAAAAACGAGGGAATTGTCTCAACTTTAGATATAATATGCTGTACTAAAGTTAAGTATAGCATGCTTCTTTTTTGAAATGTAAAATGGCATGCACTTTTTTCTGCATACATCTGTAAAGTATTGAAGAGCTCCTTTTAAAATTACTAGCAATATATAATTAAAAGTGTAGAAAATATTTTCACTTCGTATTGTGACTTGTGCTATGCTCCTCTCTGAAGATACATTTAAAAGAAGGTTTTTGCATAGTTATTGAAGAAAAATGTTTAAATGCAGTTAAACATAAATAAATAGCTATTCCAACAAATTACTTTATTCCGTGGCTTATTATGAAAGAGAAAGCTGAGTTAACATCAAATTTTAATTGACTAGAGACTGTGTGTCGTCAAAGGTTGTTTTTGACCACGGAGGACTCTTCTGAGTCTACGTCCTTATGTTCTTAGATCCGAGAAGAGCCTAGAATTTTAGAAGGAGGTTCAAGAGAACTCTTCTTCTTTGTGAAATTTCAAGAGAACTGCTCCTCTTTATGAAGCTCAAGTCTTCCGATTGACCTGGGCAGAGGACTGCTGAGTCTGGGCTCCTCCTGCAAGAGGCAGCTCTGCACACCGCTCGGCCTGTGCCGCACTGATTTTTCTTCTTGTCTGACATTTCTCTCCAGTGTCTTCTGTGCTAACAATTCCTTTATTGCCATAGTGACGTCGACACCATTTCTCTAGCTACTAAATCTCACTGGAAGCCTATACGTGTGCCAAGATTCCTCTGCCCTGGAAACACATGGTTGCAATTTCCAGGCTGGAAGGACGGCCATCGCAGTTTGCCGATTCTAGAATAAATACATATGTGGAATACACCTGCCAATAAGAATAAAACCGTTTTTTTACTTCCTAAAGAAAACATAAGCAAGTTCTATATTTGGAAATCTGCCATTGGACTCAACTAAATACACACCCATGCACACACTAACATACACAGAACCAACACCTCAATTTGTGTGACTTAGGATAAAAAAATTGCTTTTTAATACTAACTTGAGGTAGAATATTTAGTTACATTGAAAACATTTATTAAAAGTATAAAAAAGGCCAATCCCTTACTGTTTATTCTGAATTTTCTGGAATAGCCAATGGTATTAACCTCTGCAAGTTGTTTAATAAATTCAGAATAGAAATCTAGGTTACCGTCTCTAAAAGATTAGTCAGTATAGACTTAATACCATAAGTAGATATTTAATAGAGTTTAAAATTTTCCCTAAAGCAAGAAATTTAAAAAATTAATTAAACAGGTTGGCTTGGTAATGATTCTCTTGCAAGGAAGTTTCAGCAGCGGTTTGACACATTCTCTGTCATTCAAGTTTCAGGATCATGGAGGAGAGGGAAGATGGCGGCCAAGCAGGTGGAAGCTGAGTCCACTTGCTCTTGCCCCCAGTCCAGAATCTTGTCTGATCATCAGAAAAATAAACTGATCATTCAGCGGAATCTTAGTCGATATGAAGTTTGGAAGCCAAGGGTTACAGATGATGCTTCACCACAGGCAGCAAGGAGATTTGTAGGTGAAGGGGAAGCACCCCTGGGGTGGCCCTGAGGCCACAGAGAGCCTGGTCAGAGGGCTCTGAGGCTCCCTCCCCTCCCCAGGCAGAGAACTCCCAGACACAGGCCGGAAGTGGCTTGAATACATAAAGTTGGGGAGATCCAGGCTGCACACACACACGCACAGCGAGCAGCGTACCCATAGCTACAGCAGCAAACACCAGCCAGAGAGAGAGGGGTTCTATCTGCACCTGGTCAGGTGGACACAGGCTGCTGCCCGCCATGACCGTGAGAGGCCCTTGGCTTTTCGGAGAGGGGGTATGTGAGGCAAGCCGGACAGCAACTCAGTGCTGCAGTGGGAGTGCCCGGAGAGACTTTCTGAAGGGGGAGGTGAGGCAAGCAGAGCAGGGACCCTGTGTGCAGCTGCCCTGACAACAAGAGGAAAGGACTAGGGGCACAGTTTGCTCCCACCAAATGCAGCTGGGCAGAGAGATCAGAAAGATGCACAGCAAGGGGATTTGTCAGCTCCAGCCTGGCACCGTTGGCAGACCAGAGCCTGCACAGAGCGAAGAGTTTGGGACTGTGTCTGCTCTGAGGTGGGGGATGGGTGGAGATCCAAGCACCCAGAAGGGAAGGGTGCACCCAGGCCTCGCCTCCTGCAGACTCACAAGCACGAGCAACAGGGAAGCTCTGCAAAACAGGCAGGACAGGCTCAAGAACCCCCCTCAGGGTGCATATCCACGAGAGAAAGACAGAAAGAGAAATACGTAAAGGATTCATTTTGAACTTCTCTCAGGGAGAGAAAATATACTGGATTCTAGGGCCCTATTCCACTGGGGCCTGCAAAGCAAAGATATCAGAATTCGATGCAGCAAGGGCGATCAGGGCCCCGCCCAGGCTTGGCACTCACAC
Source organism: Pteronotus mesoamericanus (assembly GCF_021234165.1). Taxonomy (NCBI): domain Eukaryota; kingdom Metazoa; phylum Chordata; class Mammalia; order Chiroptera; family Mormoopidae; genus Pteronotus; species Pteronotus mesoamericanus. The sequence goes on from NW_026555123.1 coordinate 2,326,926, forward strand.
AAAGTTGCCATCAGCACCAAGCAGGAAAGAGCTGACCCTCTTATGCAGATTGGCCCCTCCCTTGAAACAACCAGCTGATTCAGCAGGAGCTATACATTATTGGAAATAAGCTGGGACAGACCAAGATGCGTGGTGCAGGGACAGGAGAAACATACCCGCAACTTTCCCAGAAGACTGAACAGTGCCTCCCCGGGGAGACCCAGGGGTCCCACCCTCCTGATCACAGTGAAGCCCCCTCTAGAGGCAGGGGAAGGTGATACGGGTGGTGCTGCCAGAAGTTGGACAACCCACCCGGGGACCTTGAGATGATAAAAAACCAGGAGCAGATCCAGAAAGAGAAGACAGAAGGCAAGCACCAGACTGCTGAGATGAATTCCACCTGTTCTTCTTCAGAATTTGCATTATTTTTTCTTTTTCATAGCATTTGAATACTTCTTCTTTTGTGCCATTTGTATTCCAACAAATTTACTGTTCTTTGTCTTTTATTTCTCATTCTTTTTATTTTGGTTTTTGTATTATTTTTCTATTATTTTCATTTCAAATCTCACATTGTACCCTTCTCTTGTCTTACTCCACTTTGCCTCCTTCTGATCCTTTCTTATTGTCATTGAAATTTTATTTTTCCCCATTCTATGCCTTGTTCTTATTCCTTACTCTTACTATTTCTCCTTCCTCTCTCCTCCCAAAATGAGTCTTCTTTCCTTTAGTCAGCTCGCATTCTCTTCCCATTCTTATAATATTCTTATTTTGCTTTCACTTTTATAAATTGTGGCTTGTTTGGATAATAACCATATCATAGTTATTGCTGTTCTTCTTCAACTGTATTCCTATTTGTTCGCTATTTTTTTTAATCTCAAATCTCACAGGTTACTCTCCCCCATATAATTCCATTTTGCCTTCCTCCTGACCCTGCTTATTTGAGTTTGGAATTTTATTTTTTCGCCTTATTAGCCTCGATTCTATTCCTTACCCTTATTATTTCTCCTTCCTCTATCCTCTCAAAATAATTTTTCCTTAGAGTAGCCATCTTATATTCTTTTCTCTTTCATATAATATTCTTATTCTCCCTCTACCTTCATTAATCTTTGCTCAGCTGTTGTTATTACTGACCCTATTGTGGTTTTTCTGCAATTTTGTTTCCTTTGGCTCACTACTTCTTAAATTTTATTTCAAACCTCATATTATACTCTTCCTTTTTCTTACTTCATTTTACCATCATCCTTCCCTGTTTACTTATATTTTAAATATTATTTTCTCCCTTTCTTTGCCTTGTTTCTATTCCCTACTCTTATTATTTCTCCTCCTTCTTTCTACTCAAAATCATTTCTCTCTCTTTTACTTATCTCATATTCCCTCTTTCTTATCTCATAATGTCCTTAATCTCTTTACATCTTTATGTTCAATTGCTGTTGATATAGCTGAGGTGGTAAGGCGGTATTTTTGCTGGCATAGGTTTGGTTTTCTGGGTAGTATTGCTGTGTTAACCAGCACCTGTACAACAGCATACGAGATGTAGCAGGAGAAATCCCCATCAACCAGCCAGAGAGGAAAACCCACCAATGAATGAGCCATCAATAATCAAAGCCCAAGTACAACAAGAGAGCCCACATAAACTGAATAAAGGGCAACCCTATAGCGTCCAGATCAGGAGATAAAAGAGACTGAACCACTGAGTAGCACAGAACTCCTACTGTGAGAGTCCTCCCTACAAAGACAGGCAGGCAAAGCAGAGCAACCTGAGATGAAGAGACAAACAAAAAGAGTCACCTAAAATGGGGAGACAAAGAAATACCCCCCAAAAGAAAGTAAAGGAGGAATCCCCAGAAAAATAGCTAAATGGAATTGAGGCAAGCAATATATCAGACATAGAATTCAAAATGATGGTTATAAGGATGTTCAAGGAACTCAGTGAGAACTGCAAAGAACTTAGTGGGAATTACAGCAGCATGAAAAAGGACATAGAAACTATGAGTATGAATCAGGAAGAAATGAAGAATACAATATATGAAATGAAAAATACACTACAAGGAATTAAAAGCAAGATAAATAAAGCAAAGGATTGAAACAGTAAGCTGGAAGACAAGGTATAAAGACTCAAAAAGAATGAGCATAGTTTAGGGAGCTTCAGGACAATATGAAATGTAACAACATTAGCATCATAGGAATATCAGAAGGAGAAGAAAAGGAGCAAGGGATAGAAAAAAAGTTTGAAAAAACAATAGCAGAAAACTTCCCTAACTTGGTAAGGGAAAAAGTCACACAAGTTCAAGAAGCAAAGAGGGTTCCAATCAAGATGAACCCAAAGAGGCCCACTCCAAGACACATCATAATTAAAATATCAAATTTTAAAGACAAAGAGAGAATCTTAAAGGCAGCAAGGGAGAAATGGCTAGTAACATACCAGGGAGATCCCATAAGGCTCTCAGCTGATTTCTAAACAGAAACAATACAAGCCAGAGGGACTGGCATGAAATATTCCAAGTACTGAAAAGCAAAATCTACAATCAAGACTGCTCTACTCAGCAAGACTCTCATCTGAAATAGAAGATGTAATAAAGAGCTTCCCAGACAAACAAGGCTAAAAGAGTACATTTCCACCAAACCAGCACTGCAAGAGATGCTAAAGGGACTGCTGTAAAATGGAGAAGTGAGAAAGAGGAACACAATGATATGATAAAAATGGCAGCGAATCAGTGCCTATCAATAGTAACCTTAAACTATGGATTAAATGCTCTAATCCAAAGACATAAAGTAGCTGAATGGATAAAAACAGGAGCCACATATTTGCTGTCTACAAGAGACCTACCTCAGAACAAAAGATCTACACAGGTTGAAAGTGGAGGGATGGAAAAATATTCCAAGCAAATGGACACAAAAAGAAAGAAGCTGGGGTAGCAATGTTTATATCAGACAAAATAGACTCCAAAACAAAAGCCATAGAAAGAGACAAAGAAGGTCACTACCTAATACTTGAGGGAGTAGTCCAACAGGATGCTATAACCCTTTTAAACATACATGCACCCAACATACGAACACCTAATATATAAAGAAAATCTTGGAGGTCTTCAAGAAACATACTGACAACAACACGCTCATCATAGGGGATTTTAACACCTCATTGTCAACAATGGATAGATCTTCCAAACAAAGAATCAACAAGAATATTGTGTCACTGAATGACACTCTAGATCATATGGACTTAATTTGATCTATATATATAGATGGATTCTCTCTCTCTCCCTCTCTCTCTCTCTCTATATATATATATTTATACACACATAACCTTTCACACCAAAGAAGCAAAATGTGTATTCTTTTAAAATGCAAATGAGGCATTTTCAGATAGACTACAAGGCAGGGCACAAAACAAGCCTCAACAAATTTAAGAAAATTGAAATCATATCAAGCATGTGCTCAAATAAATAACATCAGAAATGAAAGGAGAGAAGTCACAACCAATACCACAGAAATAAAAAGGATTGTAAGAAATTACTATGAACAACAATATTCCAAATAATTGGACAACCTAGGTGAAATGGACAAATATCTAGAACCATACAATCTTCCAAAGCTGAATCAAGAGAAGCATAAAGCTTGAACAGACTGATAACAACTAATTAAGTTGAAGCAGTAATCAAAAACTCCTGGCACACAAAAAAACCCTGGACCAGATGGCTTCACAGGTGAATTTTACCAAATATTCAAGGAAGAACTAACTCCTATCCTTCTCAGACTACTCCAAAAAATTTAAGAAGAGGGAAGACTCCCAGGCTCTTTTTATGAGGCCAGTATCATCCTAATTCCAAAATCAGGTAAAGATACAACAAAGAAAGAAAACTACAGGCCAGTATCTCTGATGAACATAGATGCTAAAATCTTCAACAAAATGCTAACAAACTGGATCCAGTAACACATTAAAAAGATCATATACCACGATCAAGTGGGGTTCATCTCAGCAATGCAAGGACGGCACAATATTCCCAAACCAATAAATGGAATACACCCCATAAACAAAATGGAGGACAAAAACCACATGATCATACCAATAGATGCTTGAAAAGCATCTGATAAAATACAGCACACATTTATGCTGAAAACACTCAAAAAGTGGGAATAGAGGGAACATACCTTAACATAACAAAAGCCATATATGAGAAATCTACAGCCGACATCATACTCAACAGACTCAACCTAAAACCTTTCCCCTTAAGACCAGGGGGAATATATATACCTATAAATCTATGCATATCAAAAGTTTTATACATGTCCATCAAATGTGTATTACAGGTATGTAATACATATGCACATATATGTATATATACACAAGCAGATATAATTTCATTTGTTTTGCATATGTATGTATACATATAGGGAGGTTTACCCCACTGTAAATCTTACTATAGTCATAGTCTGCTACACTAACACAGACACACACACACACACACACACGCACACAAAAGAGAAAGAATTGAGTTAAATTTTTGTTTGAATGTTAACAGCCACAAAAAATAAAATAAGCAAGAATTCACTTAAGATTGGGATATCTTTCAGCAGCATAGCTGAGTTTTTAGCTTTAATATTAACATTCCCAAAAGTCATAATTTGCTTGCAAAAAATTGACATGTGGGTTTAAAAGATTAATAAATTATATTCTGTTTTCCAAAGTTATTGTATTTCTCATTTTTATTCTGATGTCAGTTCAATCTAATAAACTTATTTACACACATTATTAGCTATGCATGCAAATTGTGCTGAGATAAACTATAATATTAATAAGACATGGGTCATGAACTAAATGTGTATATTGTCCAATGGGAATGGCAGAAGTGTAAATACAAATAAATGGTGATAAAAGCAATAATAGGAAAAACATGCAATATCCAGTAGTAACTTAGAGAGAGTGAATTAATCAATCGTTCATGTATTCCTAATTTATTCCACAGTATGAAATAAAAGGAAAATAAGTAATGAAGTCAGAGAAAAAAATAAGTTTAAATAATTTGAAGTAAACAGCAAATGGATATACAGCAAACATAGTTAAGGTCCAGAAAATGCTAGAACAGGCTACGCATTAACCTTTTGGCTTCCTGGAAGAGGGATAAAACAGAACGGAATTGCAATCTTCTTATCACCTGCAAAGAAAACGAAAACAAACCTCCTTCTTGGGCCAAGACGAGTTTTTCCTCATAAGCGGTGAAAATTAGATAATGCACCATCATCGATAACATCTGTATATTAAATGATTTCACAGGGTTATTTCTTACAATGGATCGTAGCATGGGCCGATGATTTCGTAATGCCAAAGGACAGGGAATAGAAACAGTTTCGCGGGAGAACAAACGGTCCACGTGGTCCAGATGTGTGGCTTCTTCTTGTGTGCTTGATGCTGAGAATGTTTTTTTGGTGTGTGTACAGGGACATTCCGACTATATTTCGCTCAGTCGATGCTTTGCAAATTTATGTTGTCCGAGTATTGGACGCGTATCAAGCAGCAGTGGGTCGAGGGTATGTCGTCCTGGACCTTCCCTTAAAGCGCCGCTAGTTCGGTCTGCTGATCAAATAATGGACGTGCCTCCCTCCCGTCGGGGACGGGATGGGCGCAGAAGAGAGGAAGCATGGAATATTAGCTGTTTTTATAAAATCCTAGTATGATACACCTAAGAAACGTTACTGCATTAACCAAGTTTTGGTATACGGTTCAGAGGCGCTAAGACTGTGGCCGGCCTTCTCCGCCGTCCCTTCCCCAAACGCCCCCTTCCACACTGACCTGGCGCTCTGTCCCCATTGAACTGCAGTGCCCCAACGCCCCCCGCCCACCCCCGTCGCCAGGGCAGCTACGAATCTGCCCTGTCTAGGGACCTTCCCGGCGAAAGCACTCCGCGTCCCCACACGCGAGGCCTTCGCGAGGTGGCGGGTCACGGCCTGCAGGAGCCAAGCCGCTCTTCTCCCTGCTGTCCCTGCCTCAGCACGTGCCGCTGAAGGGAGCTCTTCGGCTGGTTTTGGCGGGGGAGCACCGGAGAGCATCCCTGACAATGGGGGTGCTCCTCTACAGAGGCGGGGGTGACCTAGCGCCGCCTTCTGTGGGGCTGCAGATGGGGCGAGGAGCTGGGCCAAAGCAGGAGAGGTTTATGGGGCGGATGGCGCGGCCCCCCAGCCCTAAGCCCTGGGTAGGAGCTTGGGTTCCCGTGCACTGAGAAAGGAACAGGAGATTACAATTTGAATTTTAGAAAAATTAATTCCAGGAGAGAGGGGAGGCCGGGAAGAGGATAAAAGTGGAGGCAGAAAGGCCGCTTCGAGGCCAATGACCGCTAAGTAATGTTTTCCTTGTTCCTCAACGTTTGCACATCACTGCGGGGGCGGGGGGGGGTGAGGGGGGGGGGGGGTCAATTGGCCTTACAGAATCGTAGGTGCTAAGGAGACCTGGGTCAGTGCCGTGGATCTAGGGTCTTCAGACACAAGCTTCCTCTCCCAGCTTCCAAGAAATCTTCTGACATTTCTGAAAAATGTGCATTTTAGCTAAGGGTTCGGAGCAGCCAAAGGCAAAGTTTTAGTCCACAATGTCACCCAGGAAAGCACTCTCGGGGAGGCATTTCCCGCCACTGTGCAGCACCCTTCTCCTCCTCGCCTGGTTTGTGCAACAAGTTAGGTTGCTAACTGTACAGTTTTTCTGTAGTCTTAAGTACACTCCTTAATTTTTTTAATATTTAAGTTCAGATATAATTGACATGTAATGTGTAAGTTTAAGATATATAGGATGTTGATGTAATACCTTTGCATATTGCAATATCATTACAATTGCAATAGTTAACCCCTCTACCATGTCACATAATTAATTATTGCTTATTTCTTTGTGGTGAGACTGTTTAATATTTATAACATTTACTTTTCTTGTATTTTTCTATGATGCTATGAATGTTAAAGTGCAACACAGAAATGTTCAAACTTATTTCTTAAGCGATGAGGGATATTTTGTAGTGAACAACATGTGATTGAATTTTCAGTTATATAAATATTTGGTCACTAATATCAAAATGTGATTAGACTTGGACATACTATAACTCAATTTCTTTACTGTTAATTTAAATAACAAAATGATCAAAGCATGATCTTAAAAACCTCCGTTGTTATCTGAAGTCTACCTAACAGTCAGGAAAAGAGAAAAAGAACCCTGACGTTGATGTTGACTACTTCCATTATTTAAAAATCCTGCATTAAGCCCAGTGCACATTATAAATTGTTCTCGCTTCTTCCTTTTAGGGCAGTTGTTAAAAGTGAAATAACCAGGCAGCCTTATCTTAGGTGAGCCCGTTTCGGCTTGGAAATAAACAAAGCTCTCCGGATGAGCTAGGTTCATTTCATATTTGTGTAATACCCTGGAAGAAATTAGGTTTCAATAAAGTCCATTTTTGTCACTGCATGGAGCAATGAATATCCCGCCCAGCAGGGCACAGTGGCACCTGGCTGTCCAGACCCCAATGGGGCACAAACCATCTGGGGGTAATTACAACAAGGTATTCTTTAAGGACCAGATGGGACCAAGGAAGGGAAGCCCCTACCCCTCCCCGTCATTTACAACATAATTCCTTTCAATGATATACTTAATCCTCCCACCAGCTAGGCTTTTCAGCTTGCTGTTGTCACTGTTCCTTTATGTTAATTCAGTCTCGGGACCGAGAAAAAGGGGGGGCGGGGGAGAGGCGCAGGGAAAAAAGGGAGAGGGGGGAGAGAGCCCCCGGCGCCTCTGGGGACGAAAAGAAATTATTCATCCCTAAATTGTTTCCACTACAGCAAGTACAGTAACAAATTTTTTTTTTAAAGAGGGCTGAAATTATCCTAAAGAAGGTCAATGCGACAGCCCCGTGTGGCACCAGCTGAGGTCTCCTCAGCCACCTGTTAGCTAGAAAGCTCTCTGCACGCGCTGCTGATGCATTTAACCAGTTTAAAGGGTCTTTATTGACAGGACAGGCACCTCCATTCAGCCCTCCAGAGCCATAGGCCCGCTTTGTGGTCATGCGTGGCGCACAGGCCTAATTCAATTAGGCTGCAAGCCCATCCAGGCTGCAGCGCGGCCCTTCACTCAGTGCCATTTGTCTTGTGCGTTGTAAAGCGTTTTATTTTGAAGAGGGCAAGGCGCCCCCCACCCCAGCGGTCTGTATTCTTCCTTTAAGGCCGGTGCGCAGGTGTGGCGCTACCTTTCAGCTCCCGGGACGAACGCATTCATCTCTGAGTGATATTTTAGGGGAAAGCTTTATTTATTGTTTGGTGACAATGCTCTCCTGGTGGGGCTGAGTTTTATTTTTTTTTAATTAGGTGTTTGTTCAAACTTCCCACCAAACCGACAGCGTCTCTGAACTAGAGAACTGAAAATTCTAGTGTAGAAAAGAAAAAACCTCAATGATAGACGGCCATGACAATTAGGTTTGTTCTACCGTTATTTTTATTTTAAAATAAATGCATTTCTCAGAATGAGCAAATGTGAAATTTAAAATTTTGGGTTTGCTTTAAGAGTCTGACACATAAAATATATCGGTTCATATGAATGAAGCTCACGGAAGCTATGCAGCTTGCAAAGTTTAAGTTCCAAATGAGATGATTATCTCTATCTGTCCACGTTGTGTTTTATTCCGGTGCTTCTTCCAAAGCCCCTCCGTTTCGCGGCTGCAGGTGTCTGCTCGGTGCTCTCATGACAACTTGTGGACAATGGAAACGTAAAGATGGGGTTCTCAAGGTCAGAACTCTGACGCTGATTTTCATGACTGTATTTTTCGTAAATGGGAGCTTGTCTCTTTTAAACGTGCTCTACATGGCTTTCTTATAAGCAGCCAAGTCCTATCCTCTGGGTTGGGTATCTTTGCCTAAGAAGTCAAAGTTCTCTGGTTTCTAACTGAGGGCACTTTCTGTTATATCACAGAGTCTTCAGAGGCTTATTTCATAAACTTCATGATCTTGACCAATCTGCACAGCACCTCTCTCTCCATATATATCTTTATCTCTATCTCTATCTATCTACATGCACACACACACACACACACATACCTTATCAATATTCTATGAAGCAGAAATAGCAACTGAACTTACAAAAGCCTGTAATCACATCAAAGCAGTAAGAAAAGCTGACCTTGGCTTGTTACATTTAAAAAAGCACTGTGAAGATACAGGAATATGTCTTCAGCCACTCTTAAATCTTTTTTTTACAATTTTGAGGAAAAAATAGGCAGTGAGAACTGTTCAGAGTCACATTCTTCTATGTGCACCAGTTAACCTGTCTGCGTTCTGTGTCTCTGTTATAATATATATAAACATATAATATCTGAGACTTCCTTTTTTTAAGGAATTGGCATTATGAAATTGAGGTTAAAATGTCTAAAGCCATCCTTGATACGAAATGTAAGAACCTAACTATGAATTAAATTTACATGTATTAACCTAACTATGTATTAACTTTAAAATATTTTAGAGAAAAATAAATATAAAAAGTCAGTTTTATTATAGAAATTTATCATATCAGCATTTTACTATTTAAATTATTTTTCCAAATTTCAGACATATTATATTCCTTATGAAATAATAGAATCTGTAATAACCCCATGTAATCAATGTGTTATTATATACTAAAAGAATATCTGTTAACATTTAACTGTTCATTATACTTTTATCAGTAGTTCACAACACAAAATAAGATTGAAATATATAAAGTTTATTTTAGATTCTCAGTTTCAAAGAAGTATCATGCATATAACTCTTTCTGCAAATACCTTATTTGAGAAACTGTTTCAAAACAATTTAGAAAAACCAAAATAATAATAATAATAGTAATAACTATAACTATACATATGTATGTATAGATATAAAATATTTCTGTGGATATATATAACATTTATATAATGCTATATAGATTATAGCATATATAATTTATGTAACTATAATATTTGAGAGTCCAAAATTAATATAGCCATTAAGCCAAAAGACTAGAGAACAATTTTGGAGACCTGTTATTCCAAAGCTAATATTTGAAAAAAAAAATATTTAAAGCTCAAATGTAAGAGCATCTCATAAACAATATCCAATGTATAACACTTTCGGAATTTTATTCATTCTTTACAAACTCTCTTATGTAAGGTAAGTTATAAGAAAAAGACTCACATACTGTGAAACTGGTGAGCTTCACACTGTAGCAGAACGTGCTTTTAGCTTTGCGCGCAGACCCCGCCCCGCACAGCAGCGCCTCCTGAGAGTCAGCTCTGCGTGGAGAAAGCCGTCCCCGTGCGCGCAGGTCCTGCTCGCCCGGAGCTCCTTCCGGTTCAGCGGGCGTCTCCGGCCCACTGATGGCCGCTGGGCCGGGCACGTGTGACTATCTCTAAGCCAATTACGCAGTTTTAGTTCAAATAAACTACTTCTTTACCAGATTTTCTGGTCCTTAAACATGCATCAAGGTAATTGTCCATCTTGAGTTTTCAAAATTTCTCTAAAAATTTCATGAGAAAATATGTGCGTGTGTATTATTCTGCCATTCTCAACTCTAATATCAAGCAATACCAACATGATGTCCTTGTGTCCAGAGGAAAAGTGAAAAATTGAGGCCACTAATTTGTTCAGGGTGCAGAATGCCAGAACAGCGGTGTGTGTGATTTTCTCCTTGAATTCGCCGTTTAAGCATTATTTGGTAGGGTTGTATTAACATCTGTGTTACTAGGGCCTACGGTTTTCAGTTTGGTATGGCATCCAGGAACTCATATATGGCTCTCCAGAATGAAGAGCATGGACAAGCAAATTCTCACTAGCTCAAAAAGAGATGGAACTATTCGAGTGAAAGCTAGAAGACTGATGAAATAATCTCACAAGCACCTTTTATTCTTATTTCTCCTGCATCCTAGACACCCAGGTGCCCTCGTTGTCTGAAAGAGAAATATCAGACGGAAATATCAGAGAGAAAGGTCAATGATAACTCTCTATTGTCGGAAAGACCTCCTGGGTACCCCCTTATTTGTCCCTAATACAGAGCAGAGATGTCTGTTATTTCAACTTTTGGCTCCATGACAACATCCTCAAGTAACCTTTGGCTTTAAGATTATACCAGAAGGCAACCAGTATTGAATGCGCTAACGTTTTGGCATTAAGAAATAAGAGGAAAGAATAAAGCATAAATGCCTTATTGGGTGAGATGCTACAAGTACACATGGATGTGAGTGGGAAGTAGAGTTTTGGGAGATTGCGCATTTACTGGTTTTGGTGTTCTGGAATGGTTTTTGGATGTCGAAGGTGCGCATATGTCAGAAATGCAAGTATCCATAGGATGCAGAAGGAGAAAACAGCACATAACTCCAGATGTCAATGACATACTTATTATACTACAAACATTGCATATTAAGAACTATTTTTAAAAAGTCATTTAATTTTTAACAACCGAGCAGTTTTGTTGTACAAATAAGAGAATGGAACCTAGAGAGTTAAGTAATTTACTCAAGGTTACCTTGCTAAGAGTGACAACCGGGATTTGAACCCAAAGACATTGAGTCCTAGCCTGGGCTGTTAACCTCCATCTCACACACTTTTAGAGAAAACCTGACAAACGCCGAGAATTAAACACACGACAGGTGATAAGCGGAGGCCACGTTTGTGGTACTGAGGTACCCGCATGTTCTCCTTCTCTTGCTGCAAAGCTGACCGTCATGAGAAGTCGTCATAAAATCCGGGAGTTATTATCGGGGTACTACCTGCATACGAGAGGTGGCGAGAAGTAGCCACAGCTTCAGAAGCTTTTGAACATACCTGCTTGAAACGCTACCTAACGTAGGGGGATTAATCGGCCACTTTTTACGAAGGAAAAATATCGGTTAGACAAAAGGCTGTCCATTTCATTTAAGTATCCCAGCCGGAGGGATACTGAAATGAGTCTCTGAATATGTGAATAGGTCGGTGTTTACTGAAAAAATGAAAAAAAAATTTAATTATATTGTTATTTACTACTCTGCGTGGAGGAGCCCTTGAAAAGAAACAGACTCCATTAAATTTTCCAGAGAAAAGGAGCAGGGAAGGGAGCGGACGTACGGCTCTCGGGGAAGAGTGGGCGCAGCCGATGCCGGGGCGGGGGGCTCAGGGCGGCCTGAGGGCAGTCGTGGGCCCGAGGGCAGCGGGCGGAGGCCGCGGAGGGCAGGCTTTAGAAGAGAACGAGGGATGCCAATGATTTTGTGTATATTTATCTGTTGTTGTTCGATTGGTTCTCTACATTTCCAAAGGTTCTCTAGCCGTGACCGGGCTTCTGGCCGTCTGATTAGAACTCCCAGGAGGCGGGGAGCGGACTTGCCGACCCACGCGGCCAGCAAGCAGGGCAGCGCCCTGCGCAGGCCTGGCTCCACCTCCCCGGCCCCGGGGCCAGCCTCTCTTCGGCGGGCCCGGCACCGTTCTGCCCCTTGTCTGAGGCTTCTTCATGCAATGTCCAGTTTTAGTGTATTTTCCCTATGTTGTTGCCACCCACGTATACAGTCTGAGAAACAATGTATCTCTTATAATTCCAACACCATCAACAACTAACACAGGTTGCATGGTTACTGTGTGCAGGCTCTCTGCTAAATCATTTTTATCCAAAATACCTAGAAGATATTGTTATTATCTCCATCTTACAAATAGAGAAGCTGAGGTTAGAATAACCGATCCATATTACACACCTACAAAGTAGCATCATGAGACGCTGGATCCCGATTGTCTGACTCCAGAACCACACCCGCCACCGTTGCGACAGGGTCTCTCCCCACGTGTTCCTTCGGTATCAACTATTTGACGTATCCAAACCACTAAACACTGAGTATGGGCTCAAATCCATGCTACGCCCTGGGGAATCCGAAGCGGACGGGACAGCGGCTGAAGCGGCTCGGAGGAAACGCACCTGCTCCTAACTCTGCTGGCCTGGGCTTCCTCGCGGAGCCTGCGACCGCCTGAATTGCGAAAAACAGTAGGCGAGAAACGCGGGCAGCGGGGGGCTGGGAGACACTACTCTGGGCAGGGAAAATGTTGCCCGGAAATGCAGGGTGAAGGGCGTTCGCCTGCCCCGCCTCAGGCCTTGCTGGGCACGTGCGCCCTTTGCTCCTCCGCGGGTGGAAACCACTCATCCTGCAGGACGGACTGACCTCAAGGGCCTCCCTCGCCCGGGGCCTGGCGATGCCCTGCTGCGGCCGAGGCTCGGCCTCCCCGAATCCCCACCGGCCCTCGCCCCACTCCGCCTGGCGATCCGGTTCCTCGCGGGCCTGTCTCGTCTCCTCGCCCAGGCAGACGGAAGCATCGGGCCTATGGTTCTCATCGCTCTTCCCCTCACCACGGGCTGCGAGTCCCTTTCCTGCCCTTCACCCCAAACATCCCGCCTGCCAGACACGGGGGACTCACAGGTATTCGCTGGACGAACACACGGCCTGACTGCTCCTCCCTGCTTCCTGCACGGGGGCCAGGCTTGGAGGAGGAGGCCGGGGTCAGAGGGTACAGAGGAGGCACAGCCACATCAGGCTGACCCCATAGGCCGAGCGGTCCTGCCACCCTGGCATCTTACCTGTGCGTCCTCTGCTCACGATGACCACCTCCACACCGAAGGCGGCCAGCCAGGACCCCGGCCAACAAGGGCCGTCCCCGGCAGCTTCCGGGGCCTGCCAGAGTCCCCAGACTGCATTTCCTGTGCTAGCGTTTCGGTCCTGGCGTCTCCTGTGGTATCTGGCACTGGGAAGCAGAGTCACCCCCGCTTTCAGGGGTCCAACGACTGCTTCCCAGCCTCCCAGGTCTGAGCGTCCTGACCGGGGAGGCGGTGCCTCCCAGCGCGGCCGCCTGCAGCTCAGCCGGCTCAGGAAAACGTCCTCCCCTGCCCTGGCCTGGCTCCATGATGCCTCAAATACAGCGGCCTGCTGTTATGTGTGCCTATGTCATTTCCTCTAGTAACATCGCTCCTTTGTCAAAACTCAGGACAGGCCCCAAATCAGGTCCCCTGAGTCGTGTCACAAAAATGAGAACCTTTTGGAACCCGGTCATTGCTCCAGGGATGTCCTGAAAATAGCGGGGAGACTTGGGACAAGTTACCAGATCTCTCTGTGCCTCCGTGTCCTCGCCTACTAAAAATAGCAATAACAGCGGCCGCATGTAGGCTATTGTCCTGTGGTGTGGATTATGTGATTATGCGTGGAATAATACTCAGGGCAGGGCCAGGAACACAGATGGTGCTCAATAGGTTATCTGTTGTAGCGCGGCTGTTAGAGCGCTGAAGTTGCTCTGTTCCGTCCACTACGGGCCTGGCTGTTGCTCCTTTTCCTTTAGGTTTCTATCTTACTACTACAGTTCCCTTTCCAAAAAAAAAAAGACTTTTTAAGCTTAAATTGGCCTTAGTCAGTGTGTGTTGCTTGCTGCCAGAAAACTCTAATGGCAACTTTTCTCGCATTCTGTAGTCTTTTTCTCCCCAAGTGTTTATTAGGCCCTAGAGGGCAATAACCATATATTATTAATTACTGCGTCATCGAGAACTGCAAGAGGAGTGCTTTGTATGTAAAAATATTCATTTTAGTGACTGGAAGACCCAAGACATGAATAATACCATTGACCTCTTTCTTTAGGGCTTCATTGCCATTTTCCTTCACCATAAAAATCAGGGCTCCCAAAGTGGCCACCGCCAAATGTGGACCTTCCTGGGGAAGCAGCTGGGCCAGAGGAGAGCAAGCTGGGGCCCCAGGCCCTGAGCTGCACCTCCCCGCCCGCTCCCTGAGGTGGGGGGGGCTTCAGAGGGACACCGTGGAGGCTCTGAGAGTCTCGGGTTCCTTATGTGACAAATTGTGATAGTAAAATGTGTCCCATGGGGACTTAGGAACCAGCAGAACAGATCATAGAGCCCACGGTGGATGCACAGCTCAGCTCCTTCCCTTGATTTCTGAAAGTGCTAGTTCATCAGCAGAAGGAAGAGGAAATTAAGCTTTTTTTATGACAACTCATTTACAGAAGCTTGAAACTGGATGTGGGACTGGGCTGTGAATTCCTGGCAGTTTAGGCAAAAACAAGTGCAGAGAAAAGCGAAAGGTCGCTGGCGTGAAGCTTCAAAAAGATGCCACTTTACCATAAATGCCAGATTCCGCGCCCTTTCATTTCTACCAATAGCAGTGCTTCAGCGACTATTCGATTATATTTCCATGCTGTTTCATTCTATATCTTGTTGCACACTCATTTAATAAGCAGCTTGTCTAAAAATTACTGTAGGATGAACATTTTTGAGAACACACCACATGTCTCAGTAATTTCATGAATACATTGTAGTATTAGGAACATTTTGTTTTAAATTTTTTTTATATTTTTGTTTTTTGTTTATTCTTTAAAATTGCTTACATTATTTTTAAATGATAGAAATAATATAATTACATGGAAAACAACTTGGAATATTAAGTAATAAAAACAATTACTTAAATGTCGCTACTCTAGTGCATTTCCCTTATGTAGATCTTTTATCACTTTGTGTAGTTGAATTATATTCTATACTACTTTTTAGAAATAATACACCATAAGTGGATTTTATGTTTCTCTAGTTTTCTAACAGTCCTTTTTCTTGCTACATATCTTAATGTTGATAGATGTTTGGGCTACTTACCATTTAAAAAAGATCTTCCTGCTTGTGTTTTTGATTACAGAAGTATGCTTGCATTTTAATGTAAATGTCTCTCATTTTGAAAATTTAACAAAATTTTTAAATTGGAATAAATATTATGGGTCATACCTCAAGAGATAGTCATCTGCTGGCCTAGAAGCATTTCATACACCAATGATATTTGTGTGAGGGGAAATCTTGGCGACAAACACAGTCACCGTCAGAGCCTCTCCGGCGCGCACAGCCACCCCAGCGCGGCACCGGTGACCGCGGGCGGCTCGCGCTCTGTGTTCCTGCACGTTTCTCCCCGTCCCTCATGTCTCTGTTGGGAAAGATGGATCTGGGTGAGTCAGTCCAGGGAAAGACGCTCTTTAGTGACTCTGTCTCAAAATTATGTCATAACTAGAATCGAGGTTTAGTGTCCATTTTTGGCACGATTCGAGAAAGCCGTTGGCAGAGGCTACAGGCTACATAAAAAGGCTCGCTTCCCACGCCAGGCCTTACTGTTGTGCTGTGGAGGGACAGCTCGCTCTGTCGCGAGTGTAGTCACACGCAGAGGGAGAGGCAGAGTGTGATGTGGTGCCCAGTGCACTCTCTGGGGGCGCAGGGGCAGTGTCTTCTCAGCGGACGTTTAGTTTAGGCGGCCGTAGGGGCGGACACAGGGATGTGGGCACCGATCACAGGAATGACCAAGAAACAGGGACAGCAGGTACAAACACCTAGAAGTAGGGAGGGGAAGGCCCTTGTGAGAACGCGCAGTGTCCCCCGGGGGGGTCGCGTGTGCAGGGTGAGGGTAGGAGCAAGCAGCACTAGGGAGGCATGCCGCTTGGGGATGTAACGGACTTGGCATGTACTTTACAGTTAGTTCCCAGGAGGACTCGGTGCTGGGACATGGCATCTTTACTCTCAGATGTTTTTGACCACAAGCCAGGTGGACAAAAACAGACGAGAGTTTTATCTTTGTAGAGATTGCAACTTGATGAAGAAGGTGGAGGTCAATTTATCAAATAACCGCACAACTAAAATGAAATTGCACGTGTGGTTCTCTGGTTGGTTGAAAAGGAGGACTTGACCATTCTGAGAGCACCAGGAAGGTTCATAAAAGTTGTAGAAGGACGAGGGAGAACTGACTAGGGCAGGGGAGATGGGAGAGCAGTCCCAATGGATGAAATTGCACACTCGCAGGTCCTGGGGCCGCACAGGCAAGGCTTCCAACTGGGCAAGAGCCGCTGGGCCCAGGGCAGAGATGAGTGTGTCAGGGCAATACTGTGGAATCACATTCAGAGCGGCGTCAATGTTTTAAAAGCAATGGGAAACCGAAGAGTTCTACACTGAGTTCTGATACGACCAGACACGCGT
This sequence comes from Pteronotus mesoamericanus, assembly GCF_021234165.1. NCBI lineage: Eukaryota > Metazoa > Chordata > Mammalia > Chiroptera > Mormoopidae > Pteronotus > Pteronotus mesoamericanus. The sequence continues at coordinate 2,343,883 of NW_026555123.1, forward strand.
TTTTATAAGATTGCTCTGTGGCTGCCTTGCAGAAGCCAGATTTAAAGTCTAAAGGGTCATCTTCCATGATAACCCAGAAGAGGGGTTTAGCATCTTGGATGGGAGAGGTAAAGATGGCCAGGGAACAGTTTCGCTACAAGGAGTGAAAAAGAACCCAAAAACCAACAAATGAAATACATGTAAATTTTCTGATTTCAAAGGTATTTGGAGGAGAGCAATGTGGTGAGAAAAATTGGAACAGTGCTTCTCACCTTCTGGGGATGCGCATGTATATATGTTTGTGTGTATACACACACACATACATCTCAAGCTAAAAAGTATTATTCATAACATATCATCTTGTATGAAATAAATAAGAAAAGAGTCTTACTGTTTAGCCTTCCTCTGTAAAATCTGAGTATATGCTCAAGTTACTTAACTGTTAATATCTAATCATCCATGTTAGCTGCCATGCTTTCATTTAAATGCACCAAGAGTCTCTCTGTGGAGAATTGTATCACTATCACTATTCTGCAGCATCCTCTTTAAGCAGGGCATGGTGTTTCCAGTAGTGGAACACACACACACACACACACACACACCCCAACTGAAATCAGGAGGTAATGCCAACAATGCTCTAAGAAAAAAAAAACTCACATACAAAACATATTTTTAAATACTTAAAGCAATCACATGATTAGTATAATTATTATGATAGTCTTTTACAGTATGTATGCATATTTGACCCAAAAGATGACTTCTTTTTTAAAAAAGTTGATTATTTCTGAAATGTCTACAACCAAGAAAGATAAATGTGAAATGAATATGTAGACATTGCTCACAAGGCCAACCTATTTCTCTTTGTCACACATACTTTTTACAACTTCAAAAATATTAGATTCATGTAAAGAGCGTTCTCCTTGCCTGAATATATAAATGTGCTTTTAATTATCCTTCTGAGTAAAGGAAAAGTTGAGACTCTGGGTTTATTTTGCATTCGTCCCTTTGGCTCACGTGTCTGATCGCCGATCTGTTCCTTCTTCCAGCAGCTGTGCGTTGCACTGTTGCTCTGCGCTCTGCACCACGCTGGTTAGTAAATGGCCTGTAGAGATGAACAGGACACTCCCCTGCCATGTTCAGTATCGAGCCGGAATGCAGCCCAAGACCCTATTCTGACCGTAGGCTTTGATGCAAGATGGTCATAAAGCCATAGTCTGTAGAACTGGTTAACACAGAATTCAGTGCTCAAAGTCATAGTTCCATAAATTTGGAAATAGGTGGGGAAATTTAGTCATTAAGCCATATTATTTTAGATTGGATAATATAAGCAGGATAACACTCAGTGTGTTTATTTTTCTTGATTTACCTACTTACTGTGAGTTACTATTAGTAATCTTCCTACGCAGCGTGACTGCGCCTTTCACACAAGGATGATTTGACCGTTGTAACTCGTCAAAATGTGCCAACACGGTGACCAAAGTCTTTATTCCACTTATATTTCAATTCATTATAAATGCCACTTTCATTTATTCGTGCTATCTTCTTTGTTTCTTCCTGACTTCCATAATATAGGTCACTTTCCCCTTTGAACCCTGAGGGTGCCAGCTTGAGGCCACACAAGGACCATGGCCAGCTCCTCCTGTGTGCTCTCCTTAACATTTTATTTGCCAGTTGATTAAAGATTGTGCTTCTAGGCAACTCTGCATAAACCATGGTATCAAACTGTGAATGCTGCTCTGTTCACAATCTGGAAAAACTTTGTATCTTCACAAGGGCACACGCAGAGAGCTTCAGAAGTCCCCCTCCCTGACATCAGGTGACTTAACAAGGTGCCTACTCTAATTTGCCCACGTGTGTGAAATTTGAGAATAAACTGAAACATGGTAGCATTTACTCAAGTACAAAGACACAATATTAATACAGAATTGGTAGCACTGAGGCAACCACCAAAAAGAAACTTCCCAGAGATCAATTTTATTTTCATGCATCAATAGGTATTTTAAACTGTATACAGAACACATCAATGTGCATCTTTTAGGGCAGCTTGTTAGCCGTCCTTATACCTGCTTCATATGCCTGGAGGCCATCTCTTCTGAAATGGGAAAAGCATGCTCTGTATGCTAGGAAAACGACAAAGAAGCAATAAATTATTGCTGTAATGACATGCTAATTAAAATTTTGCTTGTAACTCATGTAAGTGTTTGAAGCCCAGCAAATTTCTCTTTTCATTTGTGAAGTGTGAAGGTAAATTGCCCAGCGACAGTGGGACATCGCTAACAAGTACAAATTGAATAACATGCTATCTTGCTCTATTAGCCCTGACTAGCATGTCTGAATTAGATATTCAGCACACTCCCCATTGAAGGCCTGATTGATAAATGCTAAGGAGAATTTGTCAAAACAACAGGGGCTACACCCAGTGGGACATCAATATGCTCCATTTAGTCACCCACACAGCACTTCCTACGTAGGATTGTCACATAAAATTAAGACTGGCCGCTAACCAGCCATCAAGCTTGTAGCAGACGTCAGGCAGCCTGTGTTCTGTATGCATATTAGTCACATGCTTAACAATTTGGGCTGTCAGGACAGAAGCACGCGGTGACCTCTGGAGCAGAGGTTGAATTTTCCAACTGCACCGAAACATCATGCTCAGCTGTGCAAGATTTTAGACCATTTCCTGCCAGATCTGTGCACAGATGCAGTGCCCTGAGCTATAATCTGTGGCCGCTTCCAAATGACAAATGGTGCTGGGAAGATTATTGCATTATATATTAAGTACCACAAGTCTGTAAATTATAAGTAAACTACTGTGCAGGCTGTCTCCTCCAGCTTTCAGGATACTTTTCCTCTCCATTCTTTTTAAAATAAACGTAATAAATATTGGGTGAACCAAGAGATCAAAGCCTAGAGTCTGAATTAGCATCTCCATTGCTAATCAGCTGCTTGAATAGCAAACAGTTTGGAGCCAGCTGTAATTTAATAAGCCACGATTGAGGTTGGCCTGGTTCTGTTTCCCCACTGAAAATTCTTCTCAGGTGCAAGTTTCTATAATTTTAGAATTCTCGGTGATAAGTTGTTTGTTGTATTTCCCTTGTAAACAGAATTAGCCATAAATACAGAGTAACGCTAATAAAATTCATTACAGTCTAACAGAATCTTTCATTGGCTCTGTTTGCCATCTATTGCATTCTATGTAAGCTTTCTACATATGAGTTTATCTGCTCATGGAATAAAGCATACGATATAATAATGTCATTCGTTTGAACTGAAATGTATTCTCCGCAAAAGTGAGAAGCTTAGCCTTCTCTCACTGAGATCCTGCCGTCAGTCATGGAAGCCAGGAAAATGCTTTGAAGTAAATTGCTTCCTTTCACAAATAGTCTAACGAAACATGTTATGATAAATTAAATATACCATATCAAATACTTTTTTGTTTTGTGAAAATCATGTATCTCTTGATACTCAAGGAAAACTGTTCCAACTCGAACTTTTAAACACTTGGCACCGATCATTAGCCTCTGTATATTTTGTAATTCCAGCCTTTGTTCTGAGGCCTGACCCAGAATCACTCAATGGACATTAGAAATATATTTCTACAATCACAAAAACGTATGTGGAACGTGATGAAAAATCACTACTAGGCTTGAATCATATTTCTTTCCAGGTCATAAAAACAAACTGCTACTAGTATCCTGTATTCTCCATTTCCAAGATAACATGATCTTAATATCTTGCTTTTTGACACATTCTGAGTTTTATATATGCCAGAGTATTCAAATTTGTAGCTTTTTGATAAATCTCAGTGGTAGTAGTATTTATAACAATATGACCCATCTAATCATGGGATTCCTTCCATAATGTAACTATTTCCCATGAAAATAAAAGATGTCAGGTTTCTTAATATATATAAAATAAACATTTAATTTCAAAAAAATTGATGAGTGCAAAATGCTCATTAATTTATGTTAAACTGTAATAAGCCTAAGTGGGAGGGCTGTATAGTGAACCTACAACAAAGTTTGCTCAGTGTGCTTCAAACGACAGTCAAAACTGTAAGGAGCTCTAAACAACGGCTGGACACCACCCCCACCGCTGGGGACTGCCTCAGAGGCAAGTCGGGGCGGGGAAATGAGGACCATTTAGCAGCGCTCCTCTGATGGCTGCCTCTGAGCAGATATAAACCTTTTCTCTTCCAGTATTTTATTTGAGAACTATCCCAATGATGTGAGATAATCTCACATTCATTAAAGCTAGAAACAGCAACCAACTTCTTTTTTAAAAAAAAAAAAATCATCACTTCAAATTCTTCCACAGTTTTTTGGTTAAAATTTTTGTTATGAATTTTATAAATTCTCCTTTTCCTGCTCCCGCCCCTCGCCCCTCAGTCTCGCAGTAGGAACAGGAAAACAAAGGACAGCAGGGTCCCTTTGCCTCAGGCAACCGTCTGCTGATGGATTCTGTGGCAGCTGAATTGCTCCCCATTCACAGCCTAAACCCTTTCCCCTAATTGTCACCAGTATCTCCAGTGTCACTAAGGGAGCCCACTGCCACAATGCTACCGCCCTTCTTCGGAGCTCTGTTGCCTTTGGCGCTCTCTCTGGGGGCTTGCTCCTTGCTGGCGCAATCTGTGGGGCCACTTAGCACAGGATCTCTGTTGACTTATAACAGGTACCAGCTGATGCGCCCAGACCCCTAGCCTCGCCTTATGCCCCTGTGGCCGGTGTGCCTGCCACTGATGTGGGGCGTCCAGATGTCCGGGAATGGGTGGCGCTTCAGCTGCCATTTCCATGCAAGAGCTTCAGGTTGGTGGAAATGAACTCGATGCTACAGGAAAAAGCCCCATGTCCAAAGGGAATTGTGTTGTTCTCCCTCTTGAGGGCTTCATGCATTCTTTATTAAACCTAGCCCAGAATTCTCACCACGCACATTTATGTGTCTATATTATTGCAATGCTTGAGGGAATGGATAGAGTTGCCTCTCTCTTTTCACTTGTTTCCTTGTTCTTTCAATATTCTACCTTGTCCTTGCAATTTCTACAATTAAGAAAAAATTACTCATATTAGAAAGTTATCGGTAAGGATTTGGAAAGAAACTACTCCCAAGTGGATTTTTTAAATTATAATAACATTTATTAATAGTGATGTTCTCTCAATGAGAAAACATAATTTCTTTTCCCATAAATTTATATTAAATAGTTTTCCATAAGGGTTAAATTTGTATTAAAGTTCATACACACACACAAACACACACCCCTTGAGAAAAATTGTATTGTCTATGTAATCGTTATATATCTCTCTCAATAAACAAATAAATCAGATATATAGATATATATATATAATAACATTCACTTCTGATGTGGTATAAATAACGTCACAAAATGTATCAGCAACTAAAATAACTGTTAGTGAAACAAGTCATGATGTACCTATGTTTCCTATAGCTGAACTTCCATGATTTCAGCGATTAATGATCTATTCTTACGGAGATAATGGATCTATTCCTATTCCTATGTTAATTGCTGTTTATTTCTGTACACTCTTTGAGAAAAGGAATCATGTCCCCTTTTTACCCAACATTAACCACTGTGCCTAATAAAATGCCGTTTGTTGGAAGACTATGGTGAATGTTGGTTGAATGAATTAATAGGAGTGGATGAATGAAGCTATAAGCTGACTGTACATGATGTTGGACGGCTCACAGGACTTGGAATGTTGTGAATAGCGTATCACCTCTTATCTCTTCTGAAAGCTTACTAAGCAGATCCACACCTCAGACACCACTGGTTTCAGAGGAAACTCTCATTGCAGGTGAGCTTTTTGAACCACAGAACCAAATAAGAAAATCCCCAAGGTAAGTTACTCTTCAGGGCAAGTTTTGGCAGCTTCCTCTTTTGTTCTACCTAGGAAATGCCACTTTGGTTCAAATATGGTTTAAGAATTGGGCTTTTGTAATATATCTCTCCTCTTAAAATATGCAAGAACGCAGGGCATCTTCAATAAGATGAATACAGCGAAAGCGAGTTATACACTGACGCCTCTTTTTCTCAGAGCGGTGCCAGTCACCGATTTGCTTTCTGCCTCACATCTCGCTGAACTGGACAATGGCACCATTGCGCTCTTTGCCGGGTTCCGCGGAGCTTTGCTGTACAGATTGGATTACAGCAATACTTCTGGCCTAAGGTTCTCCCCGAGGACCACCCAAGAGCTCACTGCCACAATCCTAACAGCCTGTGACGTCAGCAGGTTGTTTGCTTAAAGCATAGAGTGCCTGTGAAATATAAGGGAACTCTGTCCGGCAGTTCATGTGGTTATGAAATAAATCATTTGAAAATCATCTCAAAAGCTTTCCAAACAAGTTAGTCCAGGAGGATGCTTGATCCTGACAAAATCTAGATGTCAGAGTGCCTGTGTGTGTCTCTGTGTGTTTAAACATCTTTAACTCTAGAATACCTTTATTTGTACAATGAGGGTTCATCGCGGTCATCTTCCTGTTAACAGCAACACAACTAGTTAATGCCAATTTGTCTTACTCTGCATGTAAGAAGGGACTTTTCCAGGGTCATGAATCTAAATTTGTTATTGTAATAATACATCTTATATAGTAATCCTTTCTTGTTAAGTATGAATTTAAAATGGTTTTAACCTTGAGCCAATAAATGTTCTGTAAAGTTAAAAACAATGTAATATATCAGCAGAAGTGGCATTTTATGATATTTACTATATAGTATGTTTATTTTCAGTCATAATATGTGTTAAAATGAATAGAAAACATAGACCTATGCCTATTAGACTTCTACTTTCAATACAAAAATGATATGCACACACACACACACACACACACAGAGCTTGGTTCTATACCGAAAAGCATAGTGAATAAATAATGGAATTTTATGAGTTCTGCTTGGGAGAGGAAATCTAATGATTTAATTCCAAAATTTTAATTAGAAACTGAAATCCATAATAGATAATGAGATTGGTCAAAACTGTGATATAACATAATATAATAATCCATGTAAAAATTTAAATATCACATTGGCTTCTGTGTCCGACACTCTACAAGAAACTTCATCTCCAAAAGCTCTTTCTACCCCAAACTTAGCAGCCACAGTAAAGTGTATGTATTTGGGGGTGTTTTCCTTGACATTTTTGATGCTTCTTCAAAGTCCAAAGCATGCTTATTCATTTTGCAAATTTGTGCTGAGAAGTATTAATTGTTTAGTAGGACGTCACCAGCAAATTTACATTTGAAGAAGCAGCAGCACCAGGGGATGGTTAGTGTCTTTCTTGCCATGAATGGGGCATATCATTTTTATGAAATTTATTGCTCTGGTCACTTTGGAGTTGTGACATTATTGGGTAAATATTTTTTTTTCATTACTCCTCAATTTCTAAAATCTCCTTGCAAGGCCCAGTAGAACAGGTAGCTGGTGCATCATCAAATGAGAGGCATGGACCCCAGTTCAGCAGACGGACTTGCTCTGCTGCGTAATCACAAATAAACTCGTCACGCCTTTGAAGTTGCAAGTGTGTGCTTTCAATGACAGTAGGGTGAAAGAGTATCAGGAGGTGTCCCCTGGAAAGTCAGTTCTTTAATGATGAGGAGTGCCAGCACCAACTTTTTTAAAAGGAACAGAGAAAAAATATTGTGTATTTATATGTGTGTATATATGAAAAAAACTAAATTATAAAGAAGTTCCATAATTATATTTTGAACTTTATTAAATATGCTTTATTTTTTAGTATTTATTTTTTAAAAATACATTTGTCTCTGCCTTCCCCTCACCACTTCCCCTTGCCCCCTCCCCGACTCCATCCCTCAATCCTTCCCCTTTGGTTTTGTCCATGAGTCCTTGCTATATGTTCCTTGACTTTCCCTTTCTCTTCCTTTTCTCTCACCCACCTCTCCCTCCTTCCCTCTTGTCTCTGTTGGTTTCTTTTCCTTTCAGTGTTGCTGGTCTTATTTTCCTTGCATCTTTGTATTGTTGGTCAGGTTCCACTTATAGGTGAGATCATACGGTATTTGTCTTTCGCCCCCTGGCTTATTTCGCCTCTCATAATGCTCTCGAGTTCCATCCATGCTGCCGCGAAGTTTAGTAGTTCTTTTTTTCTTTCTGCTGAGTAGTATTCTATTGTGTAAATGTACCATAGTTTTTTGATCCAATCACCTACTGATGGGCATTTAGGTTGCTTCCAACACTTGGCTATTGTAAATTGTGCTGCTATGAACATTGGGGTGCATAGGTTCTTTTGTATTGGCATTTTGGAATTCTTAGGATATAGTCCAGCAGGGGAATCACTGGATCAAAAGGCAGTTCCATTTCAGCATTTTGAGGAAATTACACACTGCTTTCCACAATGGCTGCACCAGTCTGCATTCCCACCAACGGTGTACTAGGGTTCCCTTTTCTCCACAGCCTCGTCAGCACCTGTTGTTTATTGATCTGTTTATCATGGCCATTCTGACCGGTGTGAGGTGGTATCTCATTGTGGTTTTGATCTGCATTTCTCTTAAATCTGCTTTAAATGAAAATATCTAACACTTAGTATTACGTACGCTATATATAGTTATATGTTATGTGTTGTATGATAATATGTTATAAAATATATAACACAGGTAGGCATGTTTTTTGTCTATGTATGTTATACAAATGTGAATGTATATGTATTTATTATATATTCCTATCTCTATCTATACATATGATAATTCTCCATTATTGGGCTGAAATAACAACACAGGTAATCCAATTATAATCTTTTATTTTTTATTTAGGATTTAGACCAATATACTTTTGTTAACAGACTTAACCTTACCTTTCTGGCACATTAACTGCATAGTATGCCTCGTGAGTAAAATTTGACAAGATAAATTGATTTACTGTTCTTTGGTTCCTCTTGTCAATTTTACACTGTTTGGCCTTACTCAGTAAGTTCTTACACCTTGTCACCGTATTTGACTCTTACTGACACTAAAATTCATTCTCGGAGAATCAATTTTCACTATTATTGAGAGTCATCAAGAGAAGAAATCCAGAAACATTTGTTCACAGATTGCATCATTATTAGAATAGGGGTGTGTCCTCCCAAGGTAAACTTCTCTCATATCCTTGTCAAGATGAACACGTTTACTGGTTATAACCTTGCCATATGTGTGTGTGTGTGTGTGATGTGTATTGATGTATATATGCATATATATTCATAGAAGAAATCCAAGACTAGTTTATTTTTACAAGGCTAATAATACCACCTACATTTTACGTTCTTGTAGGGGAAAGTTCCAATTTTATAGCGTTATCTCATTATTAGTTGTCAGAGAAGATCCTGGGAGTTGTTATAAAACAATGGTGCATTCATTAAGCTACATGTAAGAATCTATCTATTTTGCAATCAATCCCTCCTCATATATTCTTAGTAATCTACAAATATATGAAACACGACCTAGACTGAGTTCAACTTTGTTAGCTGTATGTGCTGGGTAAATCTTTGAGGTAGTTTACTCATTTGCAAAAGGTATAATATTTAGTTATATGATTTTTAACTATAAAGTAATTGTCTTATTACTGAACATTTTTATGAAGAAAAAGCACTATGTGAAAATAGATGATCCACAAATAGTGAAATTCAAGAGCAAAAAATCAAAGATACAGGAATAAATTTTTGTTGATTGGTGACATTAAAAATCTAAGCCTTTTACATTTTAAAGGTGTGCTATCCTATTGGTTAAAAAAACATGTTAGGATTTATTTTTGTCCTGACTGTGATATCAACATACAATATAATAGTCAAATAGACCTTGTTTTTCATGCTACAAAAGAGACTTACTGTGGTGGATGGAAAATTAACTAAAAGTAATGAGGGGTCATATCTTTAAAAGACATATTGCTGTTGAAAAATATGGCTGAATCACACTGGTTGACTTTTTCTGTAAATGGGTTAAAATTTACACACCACTGGAGATCTGTTTAAGAGCATGTGGGTTAAACACACTGAATCTCCATCCCAAACACAGTCAGGCAGCGACAAGTCAAACATAATGACAGTGCTGATTAATTAGATGCTCCTACCCCCAGCACTTGAGAGTGATTTATGGAGACACGTCTCTAGCCTGAGCCATTGTGCAGACTGGGTAAATGGACTGAGCTAGAAAAACCCACTGGCAGCAGACTCCAGCAGCCCAGGGAGACATTGGCACTTGGAGTTTTCTTATCTAGCCTATTGACAGAATATTAATTAGGACAAAAAAATGCACGTCTCACCTAATTATCTTTTGATAGCTGGGTTTATACTTGATATATAAATATAGATGTATATATTGTGTTGGGTATTTGGGTATATCGTAATCCCTTGCATTAGAAAGAAATTGTACGTAAACACTCAGGAAGAACAGAATTAGAGTAAACTGTGTATCCATTATGGAAAGGAAACTACGGGAGCATATCTTTTCCTCTTTACCACATGCTTACCGACATTGAAATGTCTTACAGAGAGAAGACAGCATAAAAATTCTTTTCCAAAAGACAATATTCCCCTTGCATTAAGAAATTATCAATGTGTAGGATGTCTGGTGGTAGTGATTTTGGATAAAGAGAAGTTCTGCTGGGGGGGCGGAGAAAAAGACATCATTGATATAAACAACTAAATTAGAAATATTCTGAAGTGTGCCTCATCAGAAGTGAGCACATTAGCACATAAATTGCTTTTGGTGTATATAAATGAATTGTCACGTATATCTGAGTCTCAAAATTAAAAAGCCTCCTGGAGCTATTTCGGCACATTATTTAAAACTATGTAACATTGAAATTGAACCTTCCTTGAAGTATCAACAATTATGAGACATATCCATAGGTTTAGCTTTAATTATTTTTGTGGTATTAGATCCATCCCATTTACATCTTCTAAATGTGTTAGGCTAAACATATGTAGATACGACTTTGATGTGGACTTGGTTTAAAGGTCTCTGGGTAAAAATGTGTCTTTTTATTGAGTGAAAGCTGGAACCAATAACAAACTCCTAATCAAGCATCTCTACCTTGCACTGAAACCAAGTGAATAAAAAGTTAATTAAAATATTTATAAAAACTATCTATTATTAACAGTACAGTAAGCATAACATAAGAAAGTTTGCAAAACTTTGGATGATTTAAAGAATACCCCTTCCCTTTTTGGTGACTCAAGGGTCAGAATCTGAGGGATTAGATTGTTTGTTGTAGCTTTTCTTTATTCTAACGATGGGGTGAAAGAAAGGCAATGCAAAACTGACTAAATCGGAGCTCCTAAATTTTTATTGCACAAGCCATCAAAAAATGGAAACTTAATACAGGCTGTAATGGCCAGAGCTGCACCCCGCCTGGCGCAGCCAACGCCGTAGATCAAAGCTGCTGTCTGAAGTCTGCCGAGCTGGCGTTCCTGGTGGCTCTGCAGGGGTCGCCCTAAGTCACTGGTTCTCCAGCGGCCACTTCCAGGGTCCAGGCTCCCTATTGACCGTCCGAGGTAGGAAAGCGCTCCTGGCGGCTGGTGGGCGGAGCTCCGCTGACCAACGCCCGGGACGCACAGGGTGCCCCGAGCCGCGACGCTGGGGCTGAGCAGCCCTGCCCTACGCAGAATACGTGTACACCGGGTTGTTGTTGCTGTTGTTGTTTTGGAAGTTTTCAAATACACTCATTATGTTGAGAATCTTACCTATGAGTAAATGTTATGACTCGCTGGTCGGTATTACAAAAGGCACTGGTATCCACTTAAGAAAACAAGAGGACCCTGATCGCTGGAAAAGTAAGCATCAAACTAGTAATTCTCAAAGGGTGTCCTCGTTAAAACAGCCCCGAAATATTAAGAGACCCTGAAAGTAGAACAGAGGCTAGTCAATAAGCCCATTAATAAATTCCAGATGCAGACTTTTGAATTTGAATATCTTGGACTTCTAAGGTGATGTATCATCTAAAGATGTTATTAAGTGCCGGGGGTGGGGGGGAGGAGGGTGTTTGTTAATAATGCTGAAAATATGAATAGTATTAAAGAAGAAATTAATAACCCTTCTCATGCACAGTATTATTAAGTATCACAGGTTAATAGAATCGGTGTCGCCATTGACTATACATGACTGAAGTTAAAATTGTGCACGGGACAAAACTGTTTTAATTTTATTTTCTAATTAACTAAAATATTTTCAAGCCCAACTGCTCATCTCTTCTATGGATCAAAGGCTCTATTTAGCAGGAAGTAGACTCCTGAGATAGTGGCTCTTCTCTTCAAGCCTCTCAAGTTTAATATTATGGTTTTATTATTAACAATAATAACAGTCTTTACAAATGATTGTTTCTCACTTGGGAAGGCTTTTTCAAGTTACAAATCTATTAAAATTTTTTAAGTTCAAATGTAGCCCCAGAGTAGTCAAATCCAATCCAATCCAGCCTTCCCCAACAATTTCAGCTCACAAACATCTTTTTCACTTAGAACAATTAGAAAACTTAAATTTGTATCACTCATTTTGGCACTCAATGCTACATTGTCTCATTGTTTTTAACCAATTACTTTTCACTTATTTTTTTTATCTTCCCTGTTAGATTATAAACATATCATAAATGGTAAATATTTGAGAATGAAATAAGAAAGGAAAGGAGAAAAGAAGGGAGAGAGGAGGCAAAAGGAGAAAAAAGAAAGAAAAAAGGGAAGGAAGAAAGGGAGGGAGATTGTGGAACAGTGAGAGGAAAGGAAGGGAAGGAATCAGAAAGGAAGAAAAAGTCTTCTACGGGATTTTCACCTGTTATTCAGGAGCTAAATGTTTCTCTAATTTCCCTGTAAAAGGAAAGTGTTTTCAGCCGCCTCAAGGATGCTGAACTTTTTAATCAATTTGTAATTCATCAGTGCAGACTCTGTTCCCTTAATGCTTAGGTGTAATAATACTTGAGGTTTCTCTACGTTGTTTTCACTCAGGAACAGTAATTCTAAGCTCTACTTCAGCAGTGCACAGCCAGGTCCTAGGAAGAGTGTTAGAATGTGGGAGAGGGTTAATTTGAAAAGCATAATAAATTTACCATAATTACATATTTAGAAAAAAGCTTTATTTTCATAAAATACAGAAAGTAAAGCTCCTACAGTCACAGTAGGCTTCTTAAACCAGATTTCAGCAAATTATGTTCCCATCTTAAACCCTTAAATGCCTCCCTGTTTCCTGGAAGATAAATTCCAACTCTTACATTGCATTAGGCTGTCCTTTCTACCTGTTTAATTTGTTCTCCTTTTAGTCCCTAATTCAGATGCTGGGATTGAACCAAACCAAATGTGTTCCCCTTTTCTGGATGTTCCATGCCCTCTTTTCCTATCTGCTCTTTGCACACGGTTATTAACCTCAACCTGGCCCCCAAGCCTCCTGGCCCCCAGCACACATATAAGTGGGCTCGCCCACACCTGCATTCCGTACCTACTTCCTACGTAGCTTCCTGCAAGAACTTTTACTGGGGGGGCGGGGCAAGCTGCTTCCAGGTCAGGTGTCGGGCTGGTAGGTTGCTCTGAGTGTCCGGCAGGCACATCCTCCTGTACGTCCCCGCAGACAGGCTCCGCACACTCCAACGAGGCCGTGCGCACGGCTAGTGTGCGCACTTTGTGAAGGCCTTTTTTACCGCTCTTGCTGTCCTGGCGTTCCCAGTGCCCACTGCTGAGTCAGGCAGCTATGCTTTTTTAATAAATCCTTGTTAAATTGAACTAACACAAACTTAATTACATAAATTTAGGATTACTGTATGGCAGAGCTACCCAAAAACTTTATTTTGATTAAAAGGGAATGTGGTTTGTTTTAAAAGATTAGTAAACACCTGTGCTCATATCTCCACAGCTTCTCAATACTTTTCTTCTGTAAGGGAATTCACTTCATGTTGTGCTAGATCTTTCCACTTACGAGAGTTTGCTTAAGGCAGATGTCAAAAATTCCTGTGGCTACTCAGTGGTTACACACTACTCCAAAAACACTACTCCTCTACCCCCAAAATAACCACTTTAATCTGTAACATTTTACTCTTCACAGTGTTTCTTTATTGAAATGTCTTCTAACAAAGTTTTGCTTTTCCTTTCTGAAAATCGACTTAATAAATAATCATTGGTAAAAATTGGAAAAGCACAGAAATACAAGACAATAGTGATCGCCCACATGATCTCAACATACAGTGTGACCTCGATAACATGTGGTTGAATCTGCTTCCCATTTTCCTGCACACCTACTTTTACACAGATCAGATTGATCTAGGCAAATGGATTACATCCTGCATTTAAAAATACTTCTATGCCATAAGCATTGTCCCATGACTTTATGCCGTGATCCTTGTACACTTAATTTTAAAAGACTATATGGCACTCTCTGGTGACCATATCACACTTGACTTCCCTGTTTCCCTCGTAGTGGCCATTTAGGTATTTCTCTATGCATTAAAGTTGTCCCTGCTTTCAAGAGGCTATAGAGCCCAAGTAATTTTTCCCTTCTTTATTTATGTAACTTGCCACGTAGCAGTTGCTTCAGTACAACACAAGCATGTAGAGGGCTGTGTGCGAATAACACAGATGGGAACGTGGGGGAAGGACCATGGTTTCCTCTGCCTTATACATTGCTGGTAAATAACAGTCGTGACTTGGGGAGTGGCAACGTCACTTAATTTGCTTAAAAATACTTCCCCTCAGATTCGGTGAAATGAGGCTCAGAGAAATGGTGAGCTTTCAATCACCAGCAGCCAAATATGTGGTAGCTCTTGGTATTTGAGGGAGCAGAAGTGCTTTCTGCACTGCTGGACTGAAAATCGGTCGTTCCAGAAGCATGAAAGGTATGAGAAGGTACAGAGCAGTAACTTGGTAGGCGACCACACCAGGGACAATGTCCCACTGACTAGGTTTCAGAGTGCCAGTGGCGTACAGACTCAAGGACAGGTTTTCCCACACGTTGGTAACGTGTAGAAAAATCCATGAAATGTCTATACGATGAGCTTTTCTAGGTGGACATATTCCTGGCAAAAAAGGGGCAGGAACATGCCTGTCAAGAAATACTGTGTATGTCAACAATTTGCTCCCAGTATTGATGAGAGAGAAGGAGTCAAATAACTGGATTCAATGGTTTTTGCAGTTTGACCTCATGGAACAGGTGGGAAAAACCCCAAGTGCTGTAGATGCTCAGTTAGGGAGGACTCTCACCATGCGACGCCTTTCCTCGGTCCCAGGCGCTGGGCCCCCGTCAGGAGAGGAGACAGGTGATTTCCACAGTAAGGGTGCTTTTGTTAAGATTTTCTGTCTGTTTTAGAGATACTGCGTTTCTCCCCTGCAAATAGAATCCAAGAAACGGTAAGAACTTCAGCTTTATTCCGACTATTAGACTAGAATTCAAGGGATCCTTTTCTTGGTTAAAGACAGCAGTGGAAACAAACCAGGAAAACCCCTGGTCTTAGATACAAGTCTGGGGGGTTGACACTCACACGGCTGCGGGGGAAGGTCCCACAGCTGGGGGAAGAGGAAACACAGGGCTCTCTGGCGGGATGCAGGACAGAAGGGGGCGTCCTGGGGGCCCCTGACCCCAGCACCAGCCCTGATAACAGGTGGCCTGAGGACGGCCTGCTGTGTCAGGGCTGGGACAGCTGCGACGCAGGGAGAGCTGGCTCTGCCCGGGGCAGGTGGGCAAACAGGCAGGTGGGGCCGCGCCCGGCCTTCTACCCCCACGTCCCACCTGGGTTCACAGCTGGCAGTACCAGCTGGCAAACGAAAAAGATGGCGTTCATGCGTTTCATTTACTCTCATAAATTATCTTCTCGTGTGTCTAAAGTTAATTCTTAGCACTTGTAGACCTGACTTAACTCTGTTGTTTTCATGTAAGCACGATGATTCTATTTTTATTAAAAAAAAATTTTAAGTTATAGTTTTCTGTATTGTTTGCATAGACTATCCAGGGTTTCGAATGACATAATGTTTTAGCTTGAGCATCTAAGAGAATGCAAATGAAATATCCAGGAACAAGATAAATTTCCAAAAACAAAGAAACAAAATCTCATTTTGTACTTAAATTTTCTATATTTACTTAAAAAATAGTTTGAATTGAAAATCAAAGAAAAGTTGAGAAAATCAGAGAGAAATTATTTTTAAACTACTAATAACGTTTTAATAAATAATTTTAATCTTTCTATACTAAAGATGTCATTATAGAAAATGACACTTTTCTATACATTTAACGTAGTTCTAAATATCTAACATTCTTTCATACTTTAAGTGGAGCTATGAAGAGAAAAGTTGTCATAAAAATCATCATTTTATTTTAAGCAAATGTCCTTCCTTGGCCTTTTTGAAGCAGGCGCTTGGGAAAGGGGCCTCTTAGCAAAAACGCTCAAACGGATTCCAGGCTGGTGGAGGGGAGGCAACACACGCGAGGACCCGCCCAGAACTTGGGGTGGAGGGAGAGAACAGGGGCGTTCAACAGGGAGTAAAATACAGTTCATTTTCAATGATGAGGACGTAGTGGAGGCAGCTGGCTTTTCTGACTTCCTGGTGATTCATGGATTCCCCATACCAGTGAAAACTGTATAATTGTTAGCCTTTTCCTTAAGTAAAGTTTCAGCATTTATGACACCAAACTGCACAGTATCAATATTTAACTGTGTTTTGAAATCCAAATAAGGTCATTTTGAAGTAATCTCACATTGCCCGTGTAAACTATACATGTATGTACCTTGAAGATTCTGTCATAAACAGGACTGTCTTATGCATGTGAGTCCAAAGAGGTAAGGTTTATTCCAGTGGCCCTCAATGCGGGTGGCTTTGCTCCTCCAGGAACATTTGGGTACATCGGGAGACATTTTTGGTGCCACAGCTGGGGTGATGCGTCCTGCTGGCATCTAGCAGGTAGAGGCCGGGGGAGCTGCTAGACACCTACAGCACGCAGCTCAGCCCCCGGGAACATCACTGGCCCACAGTGTCCCGAGCGCCGAGGTTCGGACGTTCATCTCCACATGTACGTGTTCGAGGCACAAAGGGAATGTTGGTTCGAAGGAAAAGACCGGCCCCCAAATCAGGGGAGTCTGTCATACAGGAGATTAACCTGTTCTATGATCATATGCACATGTTAGATAAAATTAAGTCACTGAATTAAAAAGGTTTTCAAGGCCTCCCTCATTTTAGTTCCATTTGGAGTCAGGTTCCAAAAACCCCCTCAAAATACACCTTTTGCTCCGGTCGATGTCTCCTCGGTGTCTCACAAAGCGGGAAAGGTTGTACCTAATACCGTACCTTTATTTCTATTGTCCTTTTAACCTCCGGCTATTTCTGTTTTCCTATACCTTTCCTTTCTATCTATTCAAGTATTTTATATCCTCTGACGGTTGGGTAAATGCATGCCTTTTCTTCAAAAAAAAATTTTAAAAAGCAAAAACTGCATTTTTGTATCTTTGTTACTTCTGCTGCACAATTTAGCTTGTAATCCTTGTCCTTTGTCTTCTGGTGGTTTAGGTCTGGCTTTTATCTAGACTCGGCCATCTGGGGGGGCAGAGCCAGGTGCCACCCTTAAGCTCCAGGGTTCTCTTGGAGTTTTATGCAGTACACAGGCTAGCATCTACAGTAAATGGGCATTAAATTCTTATTATTTTATTGGTTTATTCCTGGAGGATGATAGGGAAACAAAGGATGAAGAAGAGTAAGGAAGAAAAGAAAAAAAATCAAGAGAAAATAGGCCTTGCAGCAAATTTAATAAATTTTCCCTCAGTGATCTTTGCTCATGTATGTTGCATCTCTCTTATAATTTAATCTAATTAACTTCCATTTTACCCTGCCTCAGCCTGTACTTAGGGATGGTGAAATAAGCTACTATTTCCTAAGAAATACCAAGCAAGTTAAAAGCTATCATTTTCTCCGTGCTCACAGGAAAGGGCAGCCGGCTCTGGCGGCGGCGGAGGGTGAAGGCTGCCCTCGGCCTCTGCAGACAGGCTCCCCAAGGTTGGAACGCCGGTTGCCCGCTTACTCACTGTGTGAAATTGGGGGAGTCGGTTAAATGTTCTGGCTCTCAGGCTTCACCTGTTACACGGGACTATTAACAGGGACCGGTTCGAAGGGTTGTTATGACGACTAAATGAGGTAATCGCCATGAAGGGCTTAGAGCAGAGCCGGGCGGGGGCTGGGGACTCAGGAAATGTTAGATCGCCTCATTACCAAAAACATCCCTTAATCCTGGGATCCCTCAAGATCTTATCTGTTAACATGACCTTAGATCTCAGGTCTTCAAATCATCTTAGCATTGCTAAGATGGAACACTGTCCTTTAAATGAAATCACTTCTTTCTCAATTACGCAAGAAGTGATATTAACAGCTCATTGTGTTTCCTACTGGGCAGATTCACATCCTGTCCAAATGTATATTATATTTTTAAATCCATCTAACCTAAAAATCTAAAACCAAGAATAAAAATGTTCTTAATCCCACATACTATAAATCTGCTTTTGTGTGTTCATAAACACTGGGTTCATGGTGAAATAAATTAGCGCTGTAAAGTACACAGATGTCAACAATTACTGAGTGCAATAATTTAAGGCCTGATTCACTAAACTTTCCCTCGGCCAATAGGCACTCTTGCACAAGAAATGTGATTTAGGGGCAAAAAGGACTGAAGTATAAATATCACACTGACTCCATCTTTTATATTCCAAAGTGCTATAACTTTCAGAGTACTATTTCCTACACTTCTGGCATACCCAATTAGCGCCTTCCCCCCAACATTTATTTATGCCATCATTTTCCCTGGATTAGTTCTGATTTATAAATAAGCATGCTTGTTGAAAGCAAAGTAGAAGTGTGATTTAACCCAAGGTAAGAAAAATATGTAGGTTTAGTTTATCAGAACTTGTAATAAGCATTGGTGAAAAAACGTCACCTACCCAATAAATGGTGAAGTGTTTAAGCTTTACCTGCTTGATTTAGAAGGGTAATTATTTCAGCGTCCACTCTTCTGTTTTTAAACGTAAAGCTTTAATTGACAAATACTGACTTACTGCGGTGTAACACAAAACTCACCATGGCTGGGATATCCGACTTCCTAATATTTCACCTGGATTGATTTTTTTTTAAAATTTATGGAAACCATTTTAAAAGTATGACTCTAAGAGAAAGCATTTTTATGTTAGAGACAAATAGCACATGTGAATTCCCGCAAATTTTAAAAGGGAGGCGAGGACATCCCTGCTATTCTAAAGAGTCCTTGAGAGAAACAACAGTCTACTCCACGTCAGCAGCATAGACCCTTTGCAAGCTCCCTTCTCCCTCACTGCACATTGACATACAACCAGCAAATAAACATAAACAACAACAGCAGCAAACACCCAGAAAAAGGAATGGTTGAAATGTGTGGAATTTGCTGATCTGGTTCTATCCTACAAGGGGAAGTGAAAAGTCTAGCTTAGTGCTCTAGTCAGACAAGCATGTGCGTGTGAATCCAGGTCTCTTACTGGTAAATACAAACGATTGCATGGTGTCTGCATTATCTGCAGTCATTCG
Organism: Pteronotus mesoamericanus; assembly: GCF_021234165.1. Lineage (NCBI taxonomy): Eukaryota > Metazoa > Chordata > Mammalia > Chiroptera > Mormoopidae > Pteronotus > Pteronotus mesoamericanus. The sequence goes on from NW_026555123.1 coordinate 2,363,358, forward strand.
TTACCACTGGCCTGTGAAGTCTGTTTCCCCTGAATGACTTCCCCCAGAAATGCTGCTTAAATTTCATTCTTCTGCACTAAACATTCATGTCTTTTTGCCTGTGTAATCTTGAAAAAAATCACCCTTTCTGATTCTGTTTCCTGATCAACAAAAATCTCTTTTAAAAGAGTTTAATGAGATAATGCGTGTGCATATTATAGAAGCTGAGTACCTGCGAACTTATGAATCTGAAATGTTTCTGTTTTTAGAAGAAGCACATTACTATGGCGCCTCAGAATTTCAGGCAGGCAGAAATCCAACAGCATTTGAATAGAATGTATGGAGTTGTATGGTCATGACCTGTTACAGGTCTCCTCCCCAAGTTCCCCAACACCAATGATCTTGACATTGTTTGCACATTCATTTTCTTAAACGATGTCCCTTAGGGTGTCACTCCGTTATATAAAAACCTTCCGTGGTTTTAAATTGCTTAACAAATGAGGACAAACTCTTACCAATTCGTGGCCCTCTACAATTCAGTCCGGCCACATCTGCCACCTCCTCACCATAGCTTCCAGCACTTAGAGTCAGACTGGGCCACGAGCTATTCTCATTGTTTTCCTGTCTTTGCTTATGTTCCTTCCTTTCTGCCATTTGGACTTGCTGAAATTCTATTGAATCAATATCTCAATAACCATTTGATAAACAAAAATTAATGAATTAACTATAATTTGTTCTCCAAGTCTACAAGATGATCTGCTGTGTTCTCAAAGGTTTATAATTAATTGACTCTGGGTTAAAGTAAAAATCAGGTTAGTGTGAAAAAACAGTTGAGAGTTTATTTTTGGGGTGACTGACCCTTTAACTTTTCACTTGAGGTAACCCTCAGTCACTTGAGCCTATGTCACTTGAGCCTATGTCAAAAAGACATGACCGATGTGTCACTTCACAATTTTGTAGAATTGCCTGGGAGGCCATTTACTACTATTACTGAATATACAGCATGGAGAGTGTGTAGGACATTTTCATGAAGACTTTGGACACTGGAGGAAGGCAACACACCACGCACATACATCTTCTGAGCAAACTAATAATTTTATTAAAGCCATATGCAAATCCATGCCTTCTTTCTAAATGTGGATGCTCAAATGAATAAAGTAAATGCACAAGAAAACAGCGTACATATCTTTAATACTAAAAGTGAGATGCGGAAAGGCAGGAGCCTGGGGAGAAGGGGACAGCCGAGCAGTGGCACGGGTGTGCTCCGACATGATTTGTCCCGAGAAACACAGATTGGAAACTGACTTTAAACCAAAAATTCATCTGAAAGTGCTGCTCGTGCAATTCACAGGCAGGAACCCCGACATGCCCAAAGAGTGCTGCATGTGCCTGAGAGTTTGACCACATTTAATGGTGATTATTTAGATCAAGTCAACTCAACTCGCTCCTCTATGGCCTGATTTGCTCTTTGGCCAGTCTTTTAAAATGTAAGTTCTGAGTGTGCTTGTTGAAGGAAGGATTGAATGCATGAATATTCTAGAGAGTGGTGATTTAATCATCTTATTCTTTCAAATAGCTCAAGATTATTTGCAATTGAATCCAAAGATCTCTCTCTTCTATTTTTTTAAAATAAGGACTAAATTTACTCATTCAACCAGTACCAAGTGCCAGACATAAGCTCAACACCAGGGGTGAAAATGAATAATACAACAAAGTCCCTGCCTAAATGAGTTTATGGTCAAGTGAAAAGAAAACACAAAGTTTCAGATTTATAGGGGAGTCATCTGAGGAAGTTATTGGTCAAGGTAGACATTGTGTTGAAGTTTAGAAGGTAGAGATAGAGGAGCATTGTTTGAGAAAAATATGAAGACTCTGGCCACTGAAGTATTTCTACAAAGATCTATGAATGTTAACATTGCTTTTGTTTGCAATTTTTTTCTTGAAATGTCCTTATTCCCAGTTCCAATTTTTGGATACTCACCTACATAAAAAAAGCATCATGTCACTATTTCATAAGCATCATTTACCTTGTCCTAACATACTAATAAAACTGATCATTTAAGGTTGTTGTAAATGGGACCTTAAAATTTTGTACTTATTTTCATGCTGAGGGTTACCTTTTGTCAGAAATGTTACCAATAAGAAATATTCCAGATTGGAATCAATTGTTACCTCTGAGGGACTTAAGGGGATAAAGAGAAAACCCTCATTTCTTATTTTACCTACTTCTGTATATTTATAATGATTACATAAATTGTGATTGATTAAAAATAAATACAAAAGTACAAATAACACAAAAGGAAGTGAACATTTATTGCTTTGAGGCCACACTCAAAAAACTGAACCAACCTAAAAACACTGATACTAACCCCTCTCATTTGAAAGCAGAAGGGCCATGGTTTCTTGGCAAGCGCGGAGAAAGGGCAATATGACCTTCTAGTCACACAGTAGGTGATATGGAAGAACTGGTTGAGTACGGTCTACACAACCAACTGATAAAACTCTCAGCAGAATAACCAAGTGGTTAAATAATTTTAATTATGTTTTCTCAATGGCTGAATATACATACACACTTTACACGTTTATGTAAAATGCTTAAAGAGTTATGGGAAAAGACTCAAAGCGTTGTCATGTATCTAAATACATACTATGGTCATCGTTCATTTATAACATTGAATGGGTCTCTAAGAAATTAATGTTGATAATTTTTCTTTGTAAACCATATTATCTAAATCTGCACTTCATTTGGCCTCTCAAAACCTGATCCTCTGCGTATAGTCAAATGAGCTTAAATGGAAAAGTTGTAGGTCAAGGCCCAGGGATGTGGAAGATGTTATTAGAAGTGATCGCAGAGCTTATTAAATTTTTAACTCCATAATTTCATTAGTCCTGGAAAGTTCTCCATTTTTTTTTCCTTTTTCTCACACTCCAATTATATGTACATTGTAATTTTCCATGCACATATATATGGCATAATATATTTTTATGTTCTTTTTTACATTTTTCATCATTTTTTCTCTCTAGCTTGATCCCATATTCAGCTGACCTATCACTGTGTTTACTAAGCCTCCCTTTTGTTCTATCAAATTTACTCTGAAGCCCATTCATTGAATTCTCAATTTTAGATATAGTTTTTTCGCAAATATCTAGAACTTCTTTCTATTGTTTTAAATATATTCCAGGGCTCTGGTAAGATTTTCAATTATGGTACACCTATTTTCTTCAGCATATTAATCATAGTTATTTTAAATCCATATCTGACAGCTTCAAATATCTGGATTACAAATTCACTTTTTTATTCATAGGGTTTTGGATAACTTCATCCTCCCTTAATACATGTCTTCTTGTGCTCATGAAGAATAGTTTAGAATGACTATAATTACAGTAGAATTGCTGGATAAATTAGTCACATTCATGATAGCTTTTCTAGAATCTGACATTCCCAGCAACCATATGATTCCCATTTTTCCATAATCTCAGCAACATTTGCTATCACCAGCCTTTTAAATTTTCTGATATGTCATATCTGTTATTATAAATTTCCCCCAAATTAAGTTACATTCCTAAATATTATTAAGTTCCTGAAGATTGTGTTTCAGTTTCAAAGCTTTTGAGTTCACCTTGGCCAGTGTGATTAAATGGGGAACAATTATTTAAATGAACATATTTTTCTGTCATTTGTAATTGTAAATATATTATTAAATTTGCTCATTTTATTGTTATTATTGACTTGTATTAGTTTCTCAATTCACTAAAATAAATCAATGGCTCAAATGGTTTATTGGATGGTAAAGTGACACCAAAAATGGTAACAAAAATACTATTTAAAGCTAACATTGAAAATACAAATACAGAACAGATAGATAGTATGGCTATAGAATATTCCTCAGTAAATTATGGAGTAAGCCCAAAATGTAATGATTTACATGCATAGACAAAAGGGAGAAAAATTACTAACAGGAACCGTAATCCTCTGAATGTTGGATTGTATACGGTTGTTGTTCTTCTTTTCCTCTTTCCTTCCTTGCCTTTTCTGAGGAGAATATGGTATCGGGACTTTTGAACAGTGGTACAAATGGATAAATTGTCAAGAATTTTATTATTTTCTAATATTTTTTATTCTGTATTCACTTTTCCCTACTAGGTCCTACGTTGGTGATGTTATGTTGGTACTTGGCATTTACTAATATTTTATAGATACAGTTATCACTAAGATTGTGAACCAAAGAGAAAGCAATTGTTTTAAATCTACCATTTGTCTTCTTGAGAAAACATGCTACCGGTTATCTAGTCTAGCCTACAAAATGATTCAACTATTTTGATGCAAATGAAAGGGAATTACTTCATATATTTCTTCTACAGGCACCTTTCGCTGAGTGTACTTACACAGAAACAATGCCTTGACTATAAAACTGTGTCATCTGAGTTTATTCAAAGGGCTCTAACTGATACAAAGTGAAAAAAAGTTTTGCCAATATTATTTTGAATTTAAGTCTGTTTCAGATGATTTACTCTTTATTGAGCAGTTTCTAAGTACCTGCCACAGGCACACAGTCATTCCCCTCCTTCCAAGCCAATCAGGGCTGAGTGACGTGTAACGATTCCCCAGAAGCACGCGGTGTCCGCGCGGTGAAACCTGCTTCTTAGTTTCACGCTCCCCCATGTCGCCCAGCGCGTTCCTTGGCCTTCTTGCCAAGTGTGTTTGTGTTGGGCCGAAAGCCGAGGTATTAGTGCGTGGAAACCAGGTAGCTGACCAAGGACCATGGCAGCGTGTCTAATTTTGCTACATTAAACCTGTCACAAAGCATTAAGTAAGAGATTACAGCAAGTATGCATAGAACACACGGTTTATAACTTAATAAACTTGTAGTGTTGGAAACCAGCTAAAACCCCTCTCTTTCATCTTCTTTTCCATTTGGTTTCACCAGTCTCTTTAAACCACTGTTAGAAGGCTGGGTGAAACTAGAACATTTTTTCATGACCACAAGCAAGCTCGCTCCCGAGTGACAGCCATCGCGAGAGGCAGTCAGAAACGCTGGAGAAGCTAACAAGGATTTTCTTTTCAATCCACACAAATATTTATTTCGCATGCTGTGAAAGTATAGTGAGTCCTTTTAATTGCTAATGTTTAAATATAGTTTTAATTTTCTAGAAATCTGGTTATTTGGGTAGCTAGCAGTTTCCGTTGTAGAAGGCAAGGACATCCCAATAAAAACAACAACAACAACAAAAATTAAGGACAGAAACTCTTGAGCTTAGAATTAGGTAGCACTTGTTGATTTTTATTTTCTTAATTAGCACAGGCAGATCTAAGGGTGTGTGCCCAGAGCATAGACACAATACGCTGGACGGCACTGTTGAAGACTAGTTTAATATTAGGTACAGATATTCAAGTGTGGGGGAAAAAATCACATTATACAAAGTACAAAAAATTGAAAAATATCACGAAAAGTGCTTTAAAAACCTATAATGCTTGTATGAAGTGGTCACCCACGCATCCTCCGTCACGCACTTTGGTGGCCGCTGTGCCGCGGGCTCCGTCCCTCGGGCTCAGGACAGCTGCGGCCCAGCCGACCCTCTCAGGCGCCCTCGTCACCACGGGGGCCTCTGCACGTAACAGGCACAAAGAAATATCCCCAAAATAAAAGTTCTCTAAGAAATGACTTTAAAGGATGACTCTTCCTGACGCCCTGCCTGAGAAATGCGCATGCTCATCACGGCCGGAAGGAACGATGGCAACAACCCAAGCGTTGCCCGTTGGATTACTAAGTAACCTGTGTGCTACGAGGAAGAATTTTCCTGCCCCGGCGGGGGAAACAAAACAAAATGAACCCGTGCTACTGAAGCCATTTACGGTCATTTAACCTCTGAAGAAGAAATAAATGTGTTTGCTTTTAAAAACGCGCGTGAGGCCAGGGCGCGCCCCCTCCGCCTGGGAACCCTAGAAGCAAATGTCAGGCACGGCAATTAGCAGCCACCGTCTAGGCAGACAGCGGAGGAGAGTGTCGCGTGGGGAAACGCAGCTCACACGCGGTCGGGTCAGCTGGAAGCTCACATGGGCTGCTCGAAGGCAGTAGGGACGTCAAAGCCAGAAACGCAGTGGGGTCGGACGCAGGGAAGCGGCAGGGGCAGAGGAAGCGGCGCGTGGCCGCGCCCGCCCAAGGGCAGAGAGGCCTGTGCTGCCGGAGGGGTCTGGGAGCGAGCGCGCAGCTCTGCTCTGCAGGGCCGGGCCGGGCGAGGCCAGCCCAGGTCTGCGGGCGCGGCGCAGTTTGGCCCAGCCATGCTCTCGGGCGGTGCTTTCCCTTCGGGGTAACTCGGGGGTCTTCCAGAAATCCAAAACGACGTGAGCACCCCCAGTTTTGCCGTCCATTACCGTGTCGGCCGTTCCCCTCCTCCACCCCCAAGCTAATGCACAGGCGTCTCCCAGTGGTCCCTCCCTTTACAGGGGGACCCGCGGATCCAGAGTGCCCAGGGCTGCACGGACCCTCACATCCACAACTTCCAACCCACATGAGCTGACAACCCTCACTGCGGGCTACACAATCCTGCAACGGCACTCTACCGTCACAGCAGCGCCGTGACAGAGGCTAACCCACGCCCCGAACGCGAGAACTCCAGTCCAGCACGCCTTCCATCCCCGTTTGTTCTTAGTATGATTATAAGGCCCCGTTTTTAGAAGATATTAATTTAATAAAAGTGCTGGAGTTTATTTTCACATTTACTTTTGTAATGTATAAACAACGTCCTAGACTGGTAACAAAAAAATACAGTCTTTTGAAAAATTTGGTTTCATTTCACAAGTGCGCGCGCTCTGTCTCTCTCTTTCTGTGTGTGTGTGTGTGTGTGTGTGTGTGTGTGTGTGTGTGTAAATTATAGCGCTCTGGCAGGGGCAGGAAGAAATTTACTACTACTCAGACACTACGGAACCAAAAATCCTCATTCTAATAACAACTCAATTTTCTTGGAGTGGCACTACCATGGAAATCGAGCCGTTGAGCTACTGAGCAAAAACATTTTCTGAGCTCTAAAGCAAAGTAGATCTTATGAAACCCATAAATTAACATTTGGAATAAGATTAATGCATCATAATCTCACTCCATTTTACAAATTCCATCCTCTGCTTCACAGACAGGCAAACTGAAGTCCCGAGGAGCCTCCGAAGCCCCGTGTCGCCTGGCGAGCGCCAAGCCCGCCGTGTTTACAGGGCGCTGGCATTTGCGGCTGGGGTGCGGGACGCGGGGCTGGAGGAGAGGGCGGGGTAGGGGTGTCCACTTCGCGTGCAGAGTGAGAGAAAATTACGTCCTTTGAATCTGCTTGATGTCTGTAACTGGTGGGGCTCTGCGTGGAGGGGATCTTAGCATTTCAAACGTGAACATTTGGGGGGGGGGTTTCCTTGAGTAGCTCTTGCATTTCTTTGTCAGTCGTGTGAGCGTTGGGGAGAACCGGAGCCCTGCGCGGTGAAAGCGGCCCGCGCGTGTCTGGGCCTGGGAGCTGTGAAGTAACAGCGCAATGCGCATTGTCATAAGCCCGGCCGCGGCGACGCTGTACGGGAGCGGCGGCCATGGAGGCACAGAGCCGCCGCCACCGCGCCGACTCCCGGGTTGCCCGCTCGGTCTGCAGAGAGCAGCGCGGGACTGGGCGGTGGGGGCCCGGCGGCCAGATCGCGCCCGCTGAGGGAGAGCCACTGCATCTGAGACCGCGCCCTGAGTGCTTCCATATTAATTAATGTAATTAATTCCCACAAGAACTCTATGAGAGAGTAGTTCCCCACTTACAGAGCGGGATGCCGAGCATTAAAGAGTTTAAACTACTTGCCCAAATGGGCACCGTGGCCCGGCCAGGGTTCAAGCCCAGGCCACAGAGCGCGCCGGCGTTCTCTCTCCGGCCATGGAGTTCTCTCTCGGTACCTGAAGTGGGCAACACGTTTGCGGGCCTACCCACCGGATGCTCTGCAGAGAGAGGACGCACTAACATTACGTGATTGGCAGGAACAACGTTAAATGCCCAACGCATTTAATAGGAACTTTAAAAGGCATTGCGATGATTGGTTGGGAACACAGTATCGTTTTTATCAAGGTGAGTGAAAAAACTAAGATACAAAACTATGATTAAAATTAAGTAACGTATTTATATAAATAAAAACCAGAAATGCGAAATATCAATATTATATGAGTGTCACTTTCAAGTGGTAGCGTTGCAAATACATTTTCTGAACTTTCTATAGTGTGGTAATATTATTTTAATGATGAAAAATTCAGTATATTTACAAATTGTCAACAATAACTTGGAATAAGAGAACATGGCTGGAGAACACCCAACATTAGGAACATATTAGAAACACAAAGTGAGATTATTAACATGAGCAGAACCCTGTTAGAAATTAAACCTAAAATAGAGTCCTTAATTTCTGAAACAAAGTCTATTTTAGATGCCAGGTGAGCTACCAAAGTATGTGTTTTAGTCCACAGGTTTGGGAAAATGCCATCATTAGCCCCTTTCAGTCTGAGCGGAGATGCAGACCGAAAGGCGAGAGCCGTCGGGCGGGAGGGTCAGCCCTCTGCCAATATTCACGATTGACTGAGTGACCCCATGGCATAGGTACCTTTCCCAAAAAACGTGCACCTACCACCTGTTTTCTTACAATGTTTGTCATAACCTGCATCAATCAATGTTATCTGTATGAGACTATCATTTTCTCACTGAAAAAAAATTGGATTCCATTATGTGTGTTGCATATTTTCTCTTTTCTCACGGATTCTCGTACCCTGGAAATCGTAGAAGACTCTCTGTTGCCCTCACCATCCTAGTGTAAAGACGAAGAAACGGGCTCATGAAAGTGCAGCAACTCTGGTGTGTCCAGTTTCTATGTCAATACCCTTAAGTTCAAGAGCACCTCTGAAGGGGTGCCCTTGGGAAAGAGGTGAAACTGTGTTGCCATCACTCAAGCCATTGCTCTTTTTCGAGTTGCTTTTGTAGAACCATAGGAGGACCACCCCAAATTAAACCCATTTTCTATACAGGCCCACTTCTCTATTTTAGCCAGCTTCTCTCAATACTTTTGGGGGTGTCCAAACTTTTGGCCTCACTGGGCCACCCAGGAAGAAGAGGAGTTGTCTTGGGCCACACATGAAATACCTTGTGACGCATGATCACACACACAAAATACTCACGTGTTAAGTGAATTTATGATTTTGTGTTGGGCCATAGTCACAGCCTTCCTGGGCTGCATGCGGCCTGGCCCTGGGTTGGACACCCCTGAGAGATATTTTCAAAAATTCTGGTCTACCCATGAATAATAAAGCCCTCACCTCAGTGTGTAAAAATCTACCGTGAAGTCCAATCCAAAAGCTAACATTAAATATTTTCAATAATGTCAACAGTGTTAATGTCAATATGCATTCTCAAAAGGTCAAAACTTTGATGGCAACATACTCATTGGAAATTACATTTAAGGAATTTATGGATTACTGACAGGAGAGTTAACACAGAAGAGTCTATTTACACTACCATGCATATAAAACTATGTTGATTTACTGAGATTTGTCTTTAATTTGTTCAAGGTATATGCCATCCTCCAGCTTCGAAATGGAAAAGTGAAACTGACATCTAATCTGACACAATCTTTAAGGCCCAACTTAATCCTCAATTTCTTAGTAAGGATTCCCAATTAAAGCAACTCTAATTGGCTTTCCTTCTAAATGCCTAATGCAACTTACTGTTTGAAGCTCTCCTTTTGGCATTTTATTAACTATCATCAATGTCACTAGCTCTTTTACCACATTTTCCATCTCTCCAAGACAGATGGTAAACCTCTTGAGAAGGATCATTGTATTACATACTTTTGGGGTTTACTACATAGCAGCTGGCAAAAAGTAGGCTCTCAACAACACTGGCTGAATAAATGGGGGTAAATGGGAAGAGCCAACATGGTAGTTCTCAGACTACGCCAAGGGTTTTGGCACGTCCATTCAAATGTAGGGGTGCTTGTGCATTGAGATTTATATTTTTCTAGCATGATTTTAAAACAATTAAAATGAAAAAAGAAATATAATAGCTTGATGAATATAATGCAACATATGCAACAACTTACAATCAGCTTTACATGTACAATGCTAAATATCATCAAATTAATTCCAACTTCAGTTTATTCATTTGCCCTTTTGATGAAAGTGGGCTTTTTGTGCTTTTTTATATTTCTACTATCCCCCTAGGTATTAAGTTATTGAGGAAAAAAAGTTGGTCTTCAGTATGCAGTTTTTCAAACCATAAAACCAAGGTTCCTACTTGCAAAGTGTGTTGAAGTACTGGACCAGCTGCTGTGATTATGAAGATTAAATAGAAAAGGGGACCTTCCCCCCTTCACTAGTGACCAAGTCACCCCGGAGTCCAACCATCCTCTGCTTTCTGAGACAGAGCTTGCTGACTCATCAGTTTGCTTACTTTCACTCTACCTACCAGTGGCCGTTTTAAAAGCGCCTGCTGTGGGCCACCCTTTCTTCTCCCCCCTGAGTTAGGAGCAATGTTCTCCAGCGGAGACTCAGCAGAAGGAAAGCCTGCAAGCCCTGGGAGTTACTCCCGGACTTGCCTGAGGAAGTGATGTGCTCCAGACGTTGGAGAGAGACTGCCCAGGTCCGCGTGGGGTGCCCGAGAGCAGGCCCTCCCGGACAGGGTGTCCCTGAGCCTGGTTCCATTCTTGGTGTTGCCGCCACGGATCAGTGAGTAACTTCGGATAAGTCACTTTGCTTCCCTAGCTTCCATCCAGTTTTCTACCAAGTAAGGAGGCTGGATTGGATTGCCTTTCTTTTTTTTAATCTTCATCTGAGGATATGTTTATTGCTTTTTAGAGAGAGAGGAAGGGAGAGAAAAATATTGAAGATGAGAAACACCAATCGGTTGCCTTCCACATGTGCCCCAACCGGGAGGGGCACACAACCCACGAGTGTGCCCGGATCGGAAATCAAACCAGCAACCTTTGGGTGTGCAGGATGATGCTCCAACCAACTGAGCCACCCGGCCAGGGCAGGTTGGATTGCTTTTAGAGTCCCTAGCTGGTCCAAAACCCTCTGACACTGGTTCACAGGTGAGGCAGCGGAGATGGAGTCTAATGGCAAAAAATATTCAATATGCATGAGAAATCATTACTGCTTTCCTCCTGAACGGCGTGACACCTGCAAGCACGCCCCCCGCCCCCCCCCCGCCCGTCACTTTCTTTTTCACGTAATTTGAAAATGGTGAAGTCAGAGAACTTTCAAGAAAACAGCATATCATTTTGCCCATAACAATAAATACACAATAAATAAGTAGTCTAAGAATCCACTTCGAACATGACCGACTACGATTCTAGAATTCCCTCCATTCGTGTGTTGAGATACAAGGCGGAAGATTTTATCCCCGCTTCTGTAACTAAAAATGAGAAATAAACCCTTGAACAGCACACAATTATAGGACGTGAAGACGTCTTCGGAGCTGCTTCTGCAGAGAGCTGTAAATGAAGTTCTGTTTTAAACAGCGTGCTTCTTCCGAGGGCACGGCCCAGTCCGCCTGCCGCGAAGGCCCGCACCTGGGGAGGCAGGAGCCTCGCAGGCTGCGCCCGAAGGCGGCGCGGGGATCTGCCACGCAGCCGGGTTCCAGTAAGAAGGCGCTGCTCTCCGGGGCTGCGATGTGATTCCAGGTTTGCGTTTGCTTTAGTTTGGTTCGGGTCTGTTCCCACCCAACTCATCTCCCCGCTCGTCCGGCATCTCCTGAGTTTGGTTTGCTGCATAACCAGCAAGAAGGAAAAAAATCATCAGAATAATTTCCAGGGCTGGGAAACCTGGAGCAAGCAGCCCGGCAGTTAAAAGCTGTTAATTGCAGTTTACAAAGGAGAAATCCCTTATCTTTGAAAGTTCACTTGCTTGAGTGACTCATTCTTCCTGGGAGGGATTAATGCGTAATTGGAAAAAGATGCCAAACAACCTAATGTGCTTCCTGAATGAAAAACCTTACCTTAGTTTTAAAGATTCTTAACAAGGTAACATGCTAATTATTTAATGAATGATTTGAGCTGAGAACGCGAGATATGTGTTAAAATAGCAAAATGCTTATCGCGTTTGGCACGGCTCCCAGAAAGCAGGGCTGTTCGGGGATGCGGTGCCAAGCCTGTTTTCTTGTTGTGCTTGGTGTTTGGTTTTGTTTTCCCACCTTTGATGTAAACACGTTCGTCAAGGCACACCGTTGGGAGGGGAAGCCGCGAGCTGGAAAGGGCGGCCGAACGCCATCTTTCTGTGCTCGCGGAGCGCGGAGCGCGTTGGATTCGCAAAGCGCGGACACCGCTGAGCTGCCACCTCGCTGGGGGTCGAAGGAAGAGCGAGAGTAGCGAGCACACTTCAGAGGGAGGTAGCGAGGCGCTGCGAGCCCCCAGGCGCACCCTGCTCCCCTGCCAGGGGCTTTCCTCCTTCCCACCGAGCGCCGGGCTGGGTAGGCAGCCTCCCGTGCGCCGGGTAAGTGAGAGGCACGGGTGGAATGCCAGGTATGTGTGCGGAGCGAAGCGGTGCAGGCAGGCTGACGCCGGGGAGAACAGGCAGGTACCTATTGAGTTACAAGATTTCTACAAATCTAATCCGCATGTAATGTGAGACTTACTGCAGAGCCGCCTCTGCTAGGGCTGTGGGGTCCCGGGATAGGAACAGGCTCTGAAGCAATGATCCCGGTTAACCCGTTGTAACCCAGCATCACCTGACCAAGGCTCATAGCCCCTTATCCCCGGAAAGCTGTTGAAGGGTGATAGTGTTTGCAAGTTGCTTGCTAATTGTATAAAAAGTAGCCGAAGTAAGGTATTATGGAACTGAAACAGAGATATTTAATATGCCTACAAACAGTGAACACACAATACCAGCCACAACAACCAGGGCTGTTTTAACGGGCTCTCTATTTAATGTTTGACCCTGGCTAGTCTATGCATTACCAATGATAGGTGTCTATATTTTATGGTACATTTTTGCATGTGCTATGTTTGCTATGAAAAACACCCCAGTTATTTATTGGTAGTAAGAAAGCATCCACTTAAGGGGAACATTTTTTCCCCCTGGGACATCTTTATTAATTATCATAGTAATTTGATGAAAAATTTATTTAAGGAAGGAAATTAGGAATGCCAACGTAAATAGGAAAAAAGTCCTGTATTAGAGTCTCCAATATTCATGACGTGTGCATATACTCTTCTTGATCACCAGCTAATAAACCTCTTTAAAAAGTGGGTGAAGCATGGTTTTTATACTTTATGTATGATCATAAGGGTTCCCTAAATCAAGCTTGAAAGATTAAAAATGATCAATCTTCAGATATCCCATAATTACATAAGAGAATCAAGACAATAATTTTTTATTGATGTAATTGTGATAAAACTCCAACCGTAACCCAAAACTTTACATTAATGACTTTACATGACCTTAAGACTGAGTTCCTAGTAAATAACATTAATCTCAGAAATATTCTACAAGGCATGGCTCCAAATGACCTATTTAAGGTCATTTTTTTTTCCCTCTCCACAGGTTATGTTCGCTACCATGTTCAGACGCCTTGCACAAACCTGCAGCATTTACTTCTAGAGTTTTATTTAAAACGATGCTACCAAAATCAAGGATTTAAGAGTCTGTAGTATGCTGATACAAGAATTAATATTTGTTGAATGTCTTCTGTGGTCCATGTATTCTAATAGGAACTTTGGGCATGTTAACTTACTTACACATTTTTATGATTCCTACTTTTCAGATAAAAAATCATGACGCTCAAACTAAGTAACCCATGAGAAACAGACGAAGAATCTAACCCAGGACTGATTGACTCCACGCCAATGGCAGTGGAGCCCAGTGTGGGAGACCACAGAGTACGCCCCTCAAAGAAGACAGAAGCCTAAGGATGAGAAGAAGCTAAGATTTGTGAACTGGAGACCTGGGCTGAAAAGCAGCTTTGCTACCTCCTGCCTCCTTGTTTCTGAACTGCCATAAATTGCTGAGTTTCTGTGTGCCTGAATGCTCTCCCCTTTAAATAGGGTTCGATAATTCCATCACCGTGCTTTCGTGGGGACCTAGAGAGCGCCGGTGAGGACAGCGTGTGTAGGTGTGCTGTATTCCGTAACATACCACAGAAGTCTTACCTGTGAGGCTTGAACCGTGACCTGTTCTTCGCACGCGTTCTGCACACAAAAGTGATTTTCTACTTTGAGCGTGGGTGGGAGGGGAGAGAAAAAACTCAGGTCTTCCCCCAGCTCCTGGCTGGCCTGTGCGGCTCAGGCAGTTTACTGAGGGAGATTGCGTCTGAACACTATCGAAAGTTTGCTTTCAAGTTGATTTGTGACATTAAAGCCAACCCTATCCTAAATTTGTTCACTCCCCTACATGGCTTGTTTCTTTCAAGCTATTGCCAATTTTATCCCAGTTTAACCTTTGCGGTAGATAAGCAGATGCTATTAAATCTTGGACTACTGAGTAGTGCTCTGGAAAACAGCAGTCAGCATTTGACAAAAGAATGTACAGGGATAGTCTAGGCAGCTTTTTATAAGCAAAAAACATTGATTAAACCAATAAATTTAGGACATTTGCAAAACTAGCATCTTTTTGGAAGGCTCCTAATCCCAAATATTAATAGCTTTAATATTTGATAAAGATAAGAATTCTCCCAATTAGACTGAGTGATAATTTTTATATTAATTGCTGCTTTGGCCTTAATATGGCATGAAACTTTATTTTTTTCTTTAGGCCAGACATGTATTTGAAATACCAAATACATCTTTGTAATTAAGTATATTCCCATATTTTATATATGCTACATTTAAAATTTCCAAAGAAAGTGTTGTGAAGAATTCACTTCTATAGGAAGCAAAGCAGAATAAATGCTTATAAATTAATTTTTAAGTAAATCATGTAAAGATTTTAAAGTGAAGATCAAGACATCTTAATAATGAGTGGGATCTAAATCTGAATTGTTTAAAATTCAGTTTCTTGGTAAATCTTCTGTGTGCACTTAAAATATTTGTATGTTCTGCTGTAATTGGGTGGGGTGTTTTATAAATATTAATAGGCTAAGTTGGTTGGCAGTGTTGCTCAAATTTACAAAGATGGGTGTTGTAATCTGTTATTATAATCGTGAATTTATATCTTGCAGTTTTATCAGTTTTGCTACATATATTTTGAAACGCTTTTATTAGGTGCATACTTGTTTAAGATTGTTATGAATTGACTCCCTTTTCATTATGAATGGCCATCTCAATTCTGGAAAGCTACTTTGGTCTGAACTCTACTCTGTCTTATATTAACATAGCCACTCTGGCATGCATGTAATTTTTTTCCCCACCATTTAACCTATTTGTTTCCTTACATTTGTGTGTATTTTATATTGGCAGCATATAGTTGGGTCTTGATTTTTTTTTTATCCAACCTGACAACATATGCTGCTCAATTGTTTAGGTCATTTACAGATAATGTGATTATTAATATAGTTAGGCTTATATATATCATGGTCCAATTAATTTTTGATATGTCTCATCTCTTGGTTATTTCCTTTTTTTCTTTTTCTGGCTGCTTTTTTATTAAGTAATTTGATGATGCCATTTGTTTCTCCTTTGTTGGTTAACTAACCTCTTTTTTGGTTCTTTTGTTAGACCGAATAGTATGTATTTTAGGTATCACAGCCTTCCTTCAAGTGATATTATCCCACTTTATCTCTAGTCTACTTACATTTCTCCTTTCCTAACCTGTGCAGTTTTGCTGTCATACACTGTATCTTTACCTGTGTTATAAACTCCACAATATATTATCTTTATATATATGACTATTATGACTTAGTCAATTGTATTTTAAAGTGATTTAAATAATAACAGTTACGCTATACTTCTCTAATCATTTCCGATATTCTTCACTTCTTTGGATAGACACAGAAAGGATTTCATCCAATGTCGTCCATCAAGTGTATTTCATCTTTTAGCACATTTCTTCTGTCTGAAGGACTTACTTGAACATTCTTTGTAGTACAAGGTTGGTGGTGGTTAAGTCTTTTGGCTTTTATATTCTTTATTTTGTCTTAGTATTTGAAAGATATTTTTACCAATTATAGAATTATAGGTTGACAGGTTTGTTTCCAATAAAGATGTTGCTCAGCTAGCTTCTCATTTTGTATTCTTTCCAGTGAGAAATCTGCTTTCATCCTCCTCTTTCTTTCTCTGTGTATGTGAAATGTGTTTTTTGTTTCCTTTTGACTGCTTTGGCTGCTTTTAAGATGTTCTCTTTATCACTGTTTTATGAGTAATTCGATTATAAGGTACAGTGGTATAGTTTTCTCCATTTTTCCTTTCTTTGGAGTTTATTGCATCTTACATGTATGGATTTATGGTTTTCATTAGATTTAGGATAGATTTGACCTCTATTTCTTCAATTTTTTTCTCTGAATCCCACCTCTCCTTTTTAGGGACTCCACACAGAGGATGTTCGAAGTTATCCCCCAGGACACTGAGACTCTGTTTGTTTAAAAGTTTATTCTCTGTTCCTCTGTGTTTCGTTTTGGATTGTATCTACTGCCCTATTTTCAAGGTCACTAATTTCTTCTGTAACACCTAAACTGCTGTTAATCCCATCTAGTTATCTAGTTGTTGTTTTTTTATCTCACACATTGTAGTTTTCATCTCAAAAAATGTGATTTGGGTCTTTTTATATCTTCCATAATCTCTAACTTCTGACCATCAAGAATACAGTTAAAATGACTGTTTTGATGTCCCTGCCTGCTAATTCTAGCATACCTGTCAGATACGTGTCAGCTTCCATAGACTGATTATTCTTCTTGTGCTTATTTTTCCCCCTGCTCCTTTGCCTCTGTAGATATCTCTGATCGAATGCCAGACACTGTTAAGTGAGGAATATTTTGTGTTCCCATGAATGTTTTTGAACTTTGCTCTGGGATGTATTGATATATAGTTCAATTATTTGAAGTCTTATTTTAAGATTTTTGGAGGTGATCCTGGGTCAGTGTTCATTCCAGGGCTAATTATCCTTCACTTCTAACGTAGATCTTCCAGAGTGCTCTACCCGGGGCCCCTGGGATTATGAGCCTTTCCAGGCTGGAAGGTACAAACACGCTTTCCCCAAGGCCCCCGGCAACCTCTGGCTGCTATTGTCTGGAATCGTTTTCGGTGGCTCTTTCCTTCACCTCACATGCCCGTGCCGACGAGTACTCTGCCACTTGGATGGCCTCTGTGTATCTCTGAGTTTCTTTTCCCATGAAGTGTTCTTGTGAGTGTTGCCCTGTGAACGACCCCTTCTGCCTTCCCAGTCCTCCACTCCGTCTCTTTACTTCAGGAGGATTCCGAGACTCCGGGGTGGGGGGGCAGGGGTCGCCCTTGCCTGCGAGGCACCCTAAGCGCTCTGCCAGGGCAGAAAGCCGAGAGAGGCGTGAGGCCCCCCACACCCCCTGTCTCCCAGGGTTCACTAACTCTTGTTGTGTAATGTCCAGTGTCTTGAAAACCACTGTTTTCTTTCATGGGTTTTGTCTTCTTGTTATTGTTGTTTCATTTTAGAAGGTCTATCCAGTTACTGCTTCTCCACCTCCGCCAGAAACAACTAAAACTTCTAAGCCAGAGACAGTAAGTTATTGTTTCTAGAAACTAGAAAAGTTCTAATTATATTGTCAAGGACATTAATCACAAGGAATTAAGTAATTTTTATCATATCATGCAACTAGTTATGTTGCTATTGTTACCATTCTTATAGTATCACATTTTTGCCTTCCTATACCTATATCCTAGAGTTGGAATATGTTTTGGTCATTGATAAATTTGAAAGAAATCATAAAAGGCATCTATTCCCACTTCTTAGTTTTCACATACTGAAACTGAGAACAGAGAGGCTATCGCATTGTGTGGGCCCCGGAGGCCAGCGTGGATCTGGGCAAAGTTGGAGACAAATGCAACTGCCAGCTGCTTCCTCCTCCTGGTTTCGTCTCTGCCCTAAACAGAAAGCTGAACGCCAGAGGCTGGCCGTGGAAACAGACCCACGGTGCCGGCTCTGGTTTAATCCTAGTTCAAGAACTGGAACAAAAATGAGAAATCTGCCCTGGAAAGAGGAATCCCATGAGGCCATTTAGCCTAAGGGCATGAGGAAGTTACAGAGTCAATACAGACTTGCAAAGACCAGATCAATTATCAGTGGCATTGTCTAAGATAATCAATAGCTCTCCAAGGAGAGGCCCATGCTAACCACACAAAGAAGGTTAAGGCTAGATGGGAGTTGGACACGTGACCCAGAAATTGATAGACCATGTGCATGCTCCACAGCTGGTCCTGTTACTGCTAGTCTTTGTTATCCCTTCAGTTCTTCTAGAAAACCCCCTGCAAAAATCCTCACAGAGGTACTGATTCACACTACAGATTATGTCTCAGATGGGTGAACACTGGCATTACCCTACTCAAGGTATTTATAATTTAAAGGCATAATCTTGTTCATTCTAAGTATATTTCATAATCATTAGTAGATGGTCAGGAAATAGGAAACTTTCTGAGTTAAATACTTGGCTTCTCAGAGTTAAGCATCTTTCTTTATTGTGAGCTTTTTAGTCGATAAGTCACTGATGGCCAAGTATGAAATGGAATATTCACCATTTCCTAAATTTGCCTGTAGAATCACTGTCTAGAATGTTCTATGAAAAACATGCTGGAAGAAGTTAACCTAAGAAATAAGTGCTATGGTTACATTCTCAGAGGCCGCAGTAGTCTGGTGGGAAGGTAGCTCTGAGGCTAAAAACTATGTTTGAGATCCTAAGAGACTTAACAGCTTCAGTCTTTCCAAAGGTGGCCTGATGGACCTCCAAAGTAACATTTAAATGCTGCCTTCCTAGGCTTGCATGGGCTCTGTAGCTGAACAAAAGTGGATAAGGACATCTCTAGCCCTTGTTAGGCTCTCAAGCAGAAATCTTTACCCCTTCATCACAGAACACTGATGTTGTGTTTTGGGGAACAAAGAGGGAAAGCCTTAGCTGGGTGGCATGAAGAGGTGGAATTAGGGGTTCGTTTTCATTTCCTGCCCCGTGAAGTGCCTAGGAGCTTTTATGTCAGGAGGAAGTACACCAGCAAATGGCCTCCTCAGCTCGTGCTAATCGCTTCATTAATGCTTTAGCTGGATTGTAAAATATGCAGTAGTATTAATATCTGAGGAGAAAAACCTTTATTGTGCATAAATTACAAATTTACTATCTCAATTGCCATTGGGTTTTAATGTTTCCTTCCAGAAAAGCCCCAGTGCATATTCTTCAGGGAGCAATTCCGCACTCTTAAGGGAATGGACTGGATGACCTAATAGGTCCTTCCATCTTTAATTTCTGTAATTCAGGAAAGCCTCATAAAACACAAGCTTCCTTTGTGAATTAACTTTTCTCTGAAAGTATTGAAACCACTTTCTTACTCTCTTTGGAAGTACTTTAAAATGTTTAACAATATTAAAAATATTTACTGGACCCATATTGAAAAGCATCAGCTAAGTTATTCTTAATGGTCGAAGTGTAATTCTTCCGAAAGATACAGTGCATGGCACATGACTCCTTCACTCTCTTTCCAAGTAGAAGAAGCCAGCCACTCACACCAAGAAAAATGATTTCAGGGAGGAAGAATCTAAATCAAAATCAAATCAAACTGACAAGTAATTATGGATCTCTTTTACACATTAAGTATGGTGCTAAAGTATCATTAAACCTCAAAAGAGGTAAATGTAATAAAATATACATAATAATTTTTATTGAATATACAATGTGTGTTAGAAAGCATGAAAACTTTAGTGTAAGTATAAGCCATGGCTATTGACCATAAATGATTGCAATTTAGGAAGGAAAACAAAACCTACTGTTATAAAGATAATTAGTCGAAACATAGCGAGGCATGAATTTGAAGCATATGAGAATTCTGTTGGAGCTAAAAGGAGAGGAGTGTGCATAAAAAAGGAGAATGAATTAAGAAGTCATTGCAACTCCTGTCTTTACCTCCCAGAACTTTTGGTCAAATATCCATCAAAATTAGAATTCTCTACCTAAGAATTCAAGGCTTGGGAGGGGGTTTTCATAGGCCACAGCATCACCTGCAAAGTGTTGTGTGTAATTTTACGGCATATTCACAGGCATTTGTAACCCTGACATGTTTAAAGATAGTAGATAGTGTAGTTATATCATTATAATTTCAAAGTAGTATAAAAATTCATTTAAATAGTGTAAATTATAACATTCAAACTAAAATCCATTGGACAATATAAATACATTAATAATAACCACATTTTGTGACTGACTTAATAGGTTATGTGAACTGATATCCAATTGCATAGTACTTACAAATTTTAATATCATTTGATAATGGTAAACCACGCAATGACTTCATTTTTAGCACATATCTTTCCAATGTTCATCTATAAAGCCACATCAATTAGGCATTAAGTTTGGTATGGACTTTGGAAGGATGTAATATTACAGAATGGTATTTCCAAATTTAAAAAATAATCTAGCCCATCAAAAACTGAGTAGATAAGCAAAATGTAGCATGTGAATAAAATGGAATATTATTCAGTCATAAAAAGGTCTGAAGATCTGATACATGCTGCAACATAAATGAACTTCAAAAAAATTATGCTAAGAGAAATAAGGCAGACCCAAAAGGATACCAGTTTTATGATTTCACTTTTTTATGCAGTATCGAAGATAGGTAAATCCATAGCAATACCAAGCAGATTAAAGATTACTATAGAGTGGGGCAAGGGGTGAATAAGGAGTTATTATTAATATGTACAGATTTAACTTTAGAATGATGAGAGGGTTTTAGAAATAGTAGCAAAGCTCGCACAAATGATGGATGCAATTAATGCCACTCAACCGTACACTTCAAGTAGCTAAAAATAAATTTCGTATT
Source organism: Pteronotus mesoamericanus (assembly GCF_021234165.1). NCBI lineage: Eukaryota > Metazoa > Chordata > Mammalia > Chiroptera > Mormoopidae > Pteronotus > Pteronotus mesoamericanus. Next base: position 2,384,242 of record NW_026555123.1, read on the forward strand.
ATGTATATTTTATAATAAAGATTTTTTTAAAACAATTACCAAGAACACTTTCTTCCCTTGCCTTTTGTATAAGGACCATTGCAATTTAAGTTTCTCACCTCGAATAATCCAGGGGGTTACAAAATGTTTGTGAAAGCCACCTACTCTGCAGACGCTGGCATTGAGAGTAACTTGCTTTGATTAGTCGGCTCTGTTTGGGGAAGATAAGAAGCAATCATGATCAAGATAGAACATTGGTGAGAAATGAGGTAGGAGGCAAGCAAGCAAAACACCGCTGACATGTCAGCAGTGGATTAAAGCGCCGCCGTTAGAGCATTTTCTGGGACGTTGAACTTTTCTGTAGAAAGAAGAAAAATGATGTGGTTGATGAAAACAGGGCTCTAGGCCAAGAATCAGATTCACATTCTGCTCTTGATTCTGTTGCTTTCTACACATAGGAATTCTGGAGGCTTACCTCTCTAGGTCTCCCGTCTGTTGCTTGCAGAAGGAAAAGGGCGAGATGAATATTTTCAGGTCTCTTCCTGGCTGTAAAGTTTATATGGGTAGTTAATTCAAGCATTGCTAGTCAGTGACAGATTACTTGTTGGGGCCAATTTTTTAAATCAAATCTTGATAAAATTCTAATTATCTTATTAATCATTGTCAATACAGATTAAGAATTAGACATTGTTATTTAAATCTAATGAGTTAATTTTTGTGCGTGGATACACTTCAAAATTTAAAACGTGAATTGATGATTCTATCAAGTTGTGCTTGTAAAATGCTCTATCAGTGTATCTTCTAAGAATAGGATGTGGCATTTCAGCTGGGACACTACAGGACATAACCAAACTATATGTCATATGTTTAATTTGTATTCTTGACAATAGTACTAATCAATTTGGAAAGTAATCATTTATTTTAAAACTCACTGACAGTAATTATAGCCTGGTAAGGTTAATTAAAGACGCCCCTCATCAATATTGCCAGTATCATTTTCTTCTTCCTCACAAAAGAATCTCAAAAGTATTTTGGACTTGACAAATAATATTTCCTTTGACTGGACCATCCATTCTGTGTTGCTACTATTCTGATCCATCTCAAAACCCTTCTCCAGGAAATTTTAAAAACTCTGACCAAACTAGACGCTTTTAGGAGGTAAAGCTCCAGGATGTGTTCCCAGCTCCATGCAGCTTTTTCAAAGCCATGTGATTTTGAGGTTCAGAGTGGCAATGACAACAATAATCCCATAAAATTCTAAGTACGATCTTTAAAATTTGTTCTTTAAGTGTACATTTGTAAGGTGTAAAATCGGTTATTACCATTTGAAATGCCTTACCTCTCTTAGATGAATTGATTTGTTTAGATGTTGGATTCTTTAACGATATTTTTAAAGGAAGGAAAGGATGTCTTCTATATACTAGTTTGATCCCACCCTAATATAGTAGCCATTAAACCACACAGTGGGTGTTCATTTTTTGTTGTTCCATCTCTTTTTCCTGCTCTCTTTGTTTTTCTTCTCTGTTTATAGCTGCTCCTGTTAAGAGCCCTCAGAGGCTACGTATATCAGCAAACTGACACCACCTACGGTTAGGGCTAGACTTCCAGTGAGGTCCCTCCTACCCTGGACCCTAGGTTCTCCAGCCTCTCTAAATCCTCTGCCCTGCCAACCAGATCTGGGGTTGAGCATGCGCAGATGGCCTCAAAATCATGGCTTTGGATCGTGTTTGGGCTCCAGTGATGCAGTCCCTAATCTGCACTGATTCGCTGCCTAGTGTCCCAGACTTCCTTCACTCCCTTAAGGGCCAACGCCTTGCCTGTTACTGACTCTGGGAATTCTTGAACACCGTGGAGTCCTGCCAGACTCCTCCGTCCTGGATTCCGTCTTTGGCCAAGGGGACCCTGTAGTCACCTGGGCATATCTTCTACTGAGTAAACACTAACTTTTTTCCAAGTTACTGTGCTCAGTGATGCCCTTCACAGCCATGCCTCAACCACAAATTTAACCCTCCTAGAACATATAGTAACTGATACAGTCACTGTTCATCCACGGCACAAGAAACAGATATGCCTAGCAGTGTCTTTATAATCTTTTAAGTTTCTCCCATAATGATGTTCTTTTGATGATGCAAGTAAAGGATGCATTGTTGTTTTTGAAAAAGGTCTATAAAACAACTTAGAAATAGATATTTCAAAAGGTTAAAAAAAATTAAAGCAGTTGCTTCAAATAATGCAGTAACATAGTCTTTGAAGAATGTCTTAGTTATCCAGACACATGATGCCATTAAAGGCACTTGCATTTAGGAGACACATTGTCATCAAGAAGCTGCATTTCTAGGGACATGGTCTACAAATGATTCCCAGAAAAGTGACTTTAAAAATCCACTTATTTTTTAAAATAAATACAGGGCTGGGCAAAATGAGTTTTACAGTTGTGGGTATGCAAAACACAGAGTTTACTCTTGTATTATTTATTAATTACTATATTATTTTCCTCATGAACGACTGTAAGCCTACTTTTGCCCCACCCTGTATGGCTTCTCATGGGCCCTCTGTTGAGTCTTGCATCAGAGAATCAACAACTGTGTAAAAGTCTAAATCTACCTTTAAAACGAGATGCTCAGTAATAATCACCTTATACAATGACTGCTCAGCACAGAGAGGTCATCCTGGCCAGTGCTCTGCTGCAGCCTTCACGCTTCCAAGTGCAAACGCACATCCGGGAAGTCTTCCAAATCCATTTTACAAAGAGGAAGCACTCGCCAGCGTACAGGAAGAACTAAATCCAGTACTGGGAGGTTGTAGTGTTGTTTCAGCTAGCATTGCCAGAACCCTCCAACGAGGGCTGAGTAATGGCAGATGATGGGAAATTTTAAATGTGAAAATTGAGCTATGACTTTAGCCCAATGCCAATGAACTGGTTTTCTCTGGGGTGAACCATTTTCCTGTCAAGTATGAAATGAAGGGTTTTCAGGAAAATGAGGGCATTCACGGGTTCAAGATCTCACCCAGAGAAGTCTGATATATATGTTGATTTGTTTTAAATTTCCTGTTTAGTTTCAACAGTGTGGCTGGAATATTACACATTATAATAAGTCTGAAATTGAGGTTTTATGTTTTAGCTTAGCTTCAACCAGCTTTTAATGACTTTGGAGAGATATCCTTGATTAAAATTTAAAATAAATGAATCTAAGGCAGTTTTACCAGATGTTAGCTTACGTAGTTCATAATTAAATTGCTTTATTATTTTACAAAAATTTATACATAACTTTCATTCATTATATCTTGTTTGGTGTAATTGGGGAAAAATGTTAAAAATATAGGCTCCTCGCCCTCCAAATATACACATCCTTTCTAGTTCTTTAAGAAAGAATTTTGATTTATGTAAAATCATCATGTACTTTTATTATTTTTGTTACGTTCTAACCAGTAAGGCCTAATAAAGTATCTGCACATATCACAGGGATAAAAGGGAGGTGAGGTCACTATCACCGCATTGAGTTCGGTGATGTAATTTTTGTCTCTTCCTAAGCCCCGAGTAACTGCGGATTTTAGCCACCCAGCGGAACAACCGTTATGACGTGGCAAATATAATTAGCTTATACTCTTCCTGAAAGAAGCCAAACAAAGATTGCAGGCAAAGCAAATTATGAAATCATTTTTGGTGGTGATTTTTTCCTACTATCTTACAGAATTTGGAAATGGTTCCAGAATATGACGCTCACAAAATGTGGTTTAGGAAAGAATAAAATCATCTCCACTGAAAATAAATTAACGTAATAATGAAAAGTCAACACGGCTTACCCAAAGCATTGAGAGGGTTGAAATGAAAACCACCTGCATCTGCCTGAATTTTATTAATTCTTTTGTAACCTGCTTTTTAAAAATGTGCTACCTTCTTCCCCCGCAATCTCTTGCTGCAGCCAGACCAGCGCGGACCCGCGCCGCCCCCGCCCCGCAGGCCATTGCAGCAGCCCGAGCCTTTGCTGCCTCGGCCCGCACCGCCCGCCGCTGCCGGGCGCCTCCGCAGCGGCGCCCCTGCTCTCCTTGCGCTCGGGCTCAAAACGTTGCTTTACCTAGTGGTCTGAGTCCAGTCTACCTTGCCCAATATCTTTGTCAAATCTTTTCAAATAACCTCCCCTTGGACTGGTTTGCTCAACTTCTATCATCCGACCACTCCTTAACCTTTCTATTTTACTCATTCGGATGCTCTTGTTTTCAAAGCAAGGATGCCTTTTCAACAGTGCCTTTTCCCCTATGAAATACTAATAATAGTAATAGTAGTAAAACACACACATGTTGCCTATTTTAGGAAGACTTCCATGATATTCTCCGCTGATAGCTGTCATTTCTTCCCCTAACTCACCTTATGCATCTGATGCCTATAGCAGCCCTATGTGCTAATGATAATCGGAATGTCTAACTGTCCTAGAAAAAGTTTGAAGGTATTATTGCTTCTTGAGAGGTCTCTGTATGGCTGTCCCCAAGTCTTAGAATTGACAGGATGGCAAACACAGTTTTTAAGGGTTGAGGCGGGGAGGGCATGTCGGAGATATTCTCTTTGAGTCCACAGCTGATCGCAGACATGTTGAAATGTGCTCCGACTGCCCCGCAGCTGAGCGATCAGGGGTTGTTTCCCTGGTTCTTATTTTGACTCAAACAAATGGAAAGCCAAGAAAATCCTCCAAAGATCTTCTTCAGAACTCTAAGGAATCCATAAAGACATTCAAAAAGGCTTAACGTTAAAGCCTTTCATAAGCAACTCACACAAACAGCAACATTTTACTCCGGCAAATCTCAGTGGGAAATGTTAAGCTTTGTCGTTAGAACCAAAAATGGGCTAGAAGTTAGGGATGCTTGTAGCCTGGACTCACTGAGACAGAGCAGAGCGCCACAAATTACTTCATGATTGTTTGAGATATTTCTCTCAATATAATAGCAAACTCAAAGCCGCTTATCAAGGAGATTTAATAGACTATTTCTTGGGCAGAGACCTGAAGAGACACCTCTCCCAAGAAGATGTACAAATGGCCGACAGATACATGAAAAGTTGCTCAACTTCACTAGCTGTTAGGGAAATGCAAATCAAAACTACAGTGAGATGCCACGTCACACCTGTTAGAATGGCCATCATCAAGAAGACAAGTAATAACAAGCATTGGAGATGTGGTAGAGAAAGGGGAACCTTGCTGACTGCTGCTGGGAATGTAGAGTGGTACAGCCACTCTGGAAAACAGTATGGAGATAAATTAAGAATGGAGTTACCATATGATCCAGAAGTTCTTCTCCTGGGAATCTACCTGAAAAATTTGAAAACATGTATTTGCAAAGATATAGGCACTCTTATGTCATGGAAGCATTACTCATGGTGGCCAAGATATGGAGACAGCCAAAATGTCCTTCGATAGAGGATTAGACAAAGAAGACGAGATACATATAAGAGGTCTGTCCAGAAGGCATCCAGCCATGTAATATGAAAAGCAGAGACATTTACTGAAGAAGATACAACATACAAGAAAGAAGATACAACGCATGTAGGACAATGATGCCTCAGTCCCCCTCAAAGTAGGCATTTTGGGACCTCACACAGTTCTCCCGGTCGCCATCAGCTGCCCTGCCATATTTCCCTGAATCTCATCAAGGATCTGAAATCTCTTCCCTTTCAAAGGTGATTTTAGTTTTGGGAAAAACCAGAAGTCACAGGACACCAAATCGGGGCTGTTGGGGGGTTGTGTGAATCACCTGGGTGATTTGATGTTTCGCCAAAAATCTCTGCTTGAGATGTGACGTACGAGTGGGCACACTGCAGTGATGAAGCTGCCAATCACCAGTAGCCCATAGCTGCGGCCTTCTGAATCATCCACATAATTTTTGCAGTGGAACGTTCAAGCTTCACACAAAATCTGATGCAGATTCATTGCTCTACTCAGTTATTTTGAATGGGACGGCCACACAGTGCACATGCTCACTCAACTGGTGTCTACCGCCCCCACTGGCTAGTACAGTGAAGTCGTCAGTGTTCACAGATGGGCATTCCAGGCCACTCTCCTTGGCTGCCAGGTGGCATCGATGTCGCACAAACTGTTCTCGTTATACTAACAATGGCTGGGCTTTTCTCCAGACAGGCCTCATATGATGGAATACTACTCAGGCATACGGAAAGACAAAATACTGTCATTCGTGACAGCATGAATGGACTTTGAGAATATAAAGCTAAGAACTCTATGGCTTCACTCACACGTGGGATATAAAACAGAAACTTGTGGACACAGACAGCGGTGCGGTGGTTATCGGGGCAATGCGGCGGGGAGAGGGCCTCACATGCGGTGATGGAAGATGGTTCGACTGTGGTCGGGGGGCCCACAGCGCAACATACAGATCGTGTATCATAGAAATGCATACTTCAAACCTATGCGACCCTATTGATCAATGTCGCCCCCATAAATTTGCTAAATTTTTTTAAAAGGACACATCAAAAAAGGCTCCTTGCAAAGATCTGAGGTTTACAGGAAAGCCAACAGGAAGGGAGTTGCCCCGGAGGCAGCAGTGTCTGACAGCCTCACCCATCTCTAGGCCTGAGGGGCAAAGGGAGGCAGCGGTCCCTGTAGCCTGGCAAGAGCTTCGCCTGAGTTTGCAATGCAGGAGGGGCCTCCTGTGAGGAGCTGTGGCCTGTCAAAGAATCAGGTCACCAGCAAATTAAGGACAATAAGGAGGGAGTTGGGAGAATATCTTCCCTGGCTTTTCTCTCTTTCCATCTTCCGTCTTGGGCCAGAAGGACCCAAACTCATGAGGGCTGTAAAGTTCACCCTCTCAGGCACAGAACAGAGGGCAAGAGAAACCTGAAGAGACAGACAGAAAATAGCGGGCACCGCTACTTTCTCCGTCCTGCCACATGGGAACTCATTTACCTCAGTCATTACCTCTCATCTGATTGATCATTTTACATTGAAACAAAAACAAAAACAAAAACAAGTGTAGAGGAAATCTACTGAAAATATTTAAAATCTTTTCTGAGACAGGAACATTCATACCCTGCATACTCCTTCACACTAATTCTTTGTTTAAAGTCTTTCGCTCAAAATGCGGGTTCCCCAAAGTTAACCTGCAGAGTTTTTTGCTGGATAGGTCCACAGGAATCCAGAGTTCTCTTCAGTGAATTGCTTTCATTCAAGGGTCTGTATGATTATTAGATTTCAGTTTCACAGGTGTGTTAACCTATCACTGTATTCGATTATATACAATTAAGGAAATAGGTAGCATTATTTAATGTGTTTGTAGCATTAATTGACCTACTAGACTTCGATCCTGTGATTTTTGTGGCAAGTATCTGTCCTTGAGCTCAGAGGAATGAGCTCCGCATGGGTCCCAGGCTGGCGGTGAAGTCTGAACACTTACCATCTGCATTAACTCATTCGTTGCGTGTTTACTCGGGGCCACCGCCTGCCAAGCATTCCGCTAACTGCTGAGGTGAATGACAGTGTCAGAGCAAAGAGGAATGGGCTTTGACACCTGCTTAAACATTATGAAGTTTTTACGTGTTTAAACTTCCTTCTGTTGGACAAGACCCCACTCTAGCTTTCCAGTGCTGACTTCTAACATGAACTATGTTTAGGAAGCGTTCCAGATGCTAGGAGCTCTCAAAGTATCAGGGTAGGCAGATAATCTCTGCTACAAAATGTAGACGCAACCCAGATCCTGGAGGGTCTTAGAAGTTCTGAGAAGGAGACTGATACTGGATCGTGTCCAAATGACAATGGGAGTCCACTGCTAAGTAGTAAGGGTGGAAGGGACACGATCGTGTCTAAGTTTTAAAAAGAGCTCCCAGATTACAGCATAAGAAGTGGATGAGGACTGGCCAATAATAAACACAATGGCATAAGTTACACGTTATTGATTGACCCGAATGAAAGGCAGCAGCGGCCTAGATTACAAGGAGACAGTAGGGATGGAGGGGAGTAGGCTAGTTCTCGTTGCATTTTGAAAGCAGAATTCTTGGACCTTAATGATCAGTTTAAAGTGAGTAGTGAGGAATAGGAATCAAAGATGACTCCGTGTTTACAGTCTGGTCAGCTGGATATAAGGGAAGATAATTGATTTGATATCAGACTTTACCATCAGGGTAAAGACATACTATTAAAATAAACTAAAAATGTTATATTATATTACAACCTCTAAAGATGGTTCGGTATTATGGGAATTAACTTTTCCTTTAAAAGATGTATAAAAACTTGCCTTTAAAATCAAAGGATAATACTTTTGGATGGGAAGAGATTTGTTTTTTAACTTTATTGATATTTACTGTTTTTCAACCTATTCAGATTGTTTATCCCTTCTTAAAATAATTTGATAATTTAAATTTTCCTCATACAATTTTTAACTATTAGAATAATTACATAATGAATAAATAATAATAATGACTCCATGACCAACTTCAATTTATTGGTTTTGAAAGCAGAAAATGAGAAAAATGAAAACTGGAGCAAAGCTCTTAGAATATATAACTCCCATGATTTACTAATATTACTAGCATATGCCTGGCACATCTTAAAGTATTCAACAACTAGTTGTAATGGAATGAATCCTATTCACAAGCTATCATATTCATCAAAATTACTATTCTGATAAACACTTTCTAGGATTTTTGGCATGTAAAATTTTATGTTATATTTTCATTTTATAAATTTTATAAATATTGGTCTTTTAAATTTATTTTTGCTTTAAATTTTAATGTTTCTTTTATCATTTTGTCAATAGACATAGATTATTTTAAAAAAAAATATTTTATTTATTTATTTATAGAGAGGGGTAAGGGAAGGCAAAAGAGAGGGAGAGAAAAATCGATGTATGAGAGAAACATCAGTTGCCTCTCACACGCCTCCAACTGGGGATCTGGACCGCAACCCAGGCATATACCCTGACAGGAAATCGAACCAGTGACCTTTTGGATCACAGGCTGGCACTCAGTCCACTGAGCCACACCAGCCAGGGCTGATTTTTTTAAATGTTTGCCATTTATATCTTCTCTTTCATCCCCATATTTTCAGCTTTTCTGGGCCATTTAATTTTCAGTGTGTCTCTTTTAACAATCCATAGTTGTTTATGTTTCTTAATACAATTTTATATTGGCAACTTCATATCAGAGTTTAATCCATTCATATTTATTGAGATAACTGATCTTTGTTGGCTCATTTTTTTATACTAGTTCTGCTATGTGTATTTTATGTGTTTTTTCTGATTCTATTTTTATCCTCACCTAAGGACATGCTTATTGATTTTAGAGAAAGTGGAAGGGAGGGAGAGAGAGAGAGAGAGAAACATCAATGCGAGAGAGCAATATCAATTAGTTGCCTCTTGCACATGCCCCAACTGGGGACCGAACACGCCATCCAGCAATTTGCCCTGACTGGGTATTGAACCAGAGACCTTTTTGTTCACAGGACGATGCTCCAACCAATTGAACCACAACAGCCAGGGCTTTGCTGGTTCTTTTTATCCTTTTTTATTTTTTTGTGAACAGTTATAGAATACAATTTCTTTATTCTCTTCTTTCTCCAATAATTTGGAAGTTGCATATATTATTTCTTTCTTATTAATGATTATCTTTATACCTTTTCTTGTGTTTTCCTATCAGTGTTTACAATAAAAAGAAAATACAACCATCACCACCACCTCTTAGCTCTACCTCTTTGACACACTGACCCATGTGTTTTTGTCTACTCTGTCTTCTTGAGTTCTAAATCTGGCTGTTTTTATTAGCTAGAATATGTGAAGTAATTCATTTAGGAAGAGTTTGAGTTGCATGCTTTTCTCAAGTATTGATAAATAAATATTACATATTCTCCCCCCAACTCCTTTCCGTGAAATTGTCATACATCTGTAGAGTCCTCTTTTTAAAAATAAATGTATACCCCCTTCACTCTTTTGTCCTATATTCATATTATAAGGGATACTAAATTAAATATAAACTTATTAGGAGCATGTAAACATATAGACTTGATAATGAATATTACCAAACACTGTGTTAATCCAGTATTTTTAGAAATACATTGATTAAGGCATTTACTCATTTTTAAAGTTAAAGTTCAGCTAAATATTGAGTTATTGCCATAGAACCAAAGATTTCAGTTGATTTCTAATTTATTTTGTTAATACCAAGGGCTTGTTTTTAGCTGGGGAATAAGAAGCCTTATATGGCTTGCAACTGTTTCAGATGGAGAAGGAAAAATTATCTAAACTCTAAATTTAACAACTATGAGATTTGTTTGCATTTCAAATGAATAGTGAGGAGGAGAGTATACGATATTTCTTTTTGTCCTATATTGATGACCTATTTGCATTAATTGCAGTTACATATGCATGTGGGAGCAGAAAGAGTCTAACAATCGCCAATTGCAAAATGACAATGTTAGTATATGGAATTCAAATGAATTATGGTCTTGGTGTTTGGTTTTTACTCTTTCCAAAGTAGCACTCTTCGGCATGGAAACTAGGAACAGACTGACAGCGACCAGAGGGAGCGGGGGACGGGGGAGAAGAGGGGAAGAAGGGGAAGAAGAGGTTTAAATGACCCACGTCCACGGGCAGCAGGGTGGGGATTGGCTGTGGAAGTGGGGGGAGCACCGGCAGGGGAGAGCAACGGGGGGGAAATTGGGACAACTGTAACAGAACAACAATAAAAAAATAAGCAGCACTCACTCCCTGACATTCAGCAACTGCCCTTAGCACGATCGACGATGGAAAAAACTTAATTAATACATGTGTTTCTTTTCGGAGTCCCTCAGGCGTGCGTCTTTCAATCAAGCAATGGGCTCTCAGAGCTTTGGGAACGAGCCCAGGTGCCTGAGCGTGCACGTGCCCCCTGCGCACCTCGCCCTCCGCCTCCCGCCGCGCGCCGCTCAGTCCCGCGGGAAGGCCCTCCCTGTCTCCCCCCTCAGGCCTCCCCGCCCCTCTCCAGAACTTCTGTCTCAGCTCTCCGGTCGGACTGCTGTTTTTGTTCTCTCCCTCTCCCTTTCATCTGCACAGCTCTGTCATCAAAGGACCGAGTTATTTTTTAATATATTAAGGAAAATTAGGAGGCATTCTTATGTCTTACAATAGCATGCTATGCGTTTCTAGTTCATGGCCCTTAGGACAAGAACTTACCAGTCTCTTTATTTGTCCACACCCCTCAACAGATGTGGAGTTATCTATTGATAGTTATGTTTCTCGATAATGGGAATTGTGCCTCATTTACCTTTCTTTTTCAGTGTTATAAATATTTTTATCTCCTATAACCTCCTACCCCATCCCTCCAAAAAATATTGATGACATTTGACACAACGTTGATGAAATGATTCTCTTCACATTTTGAACATTTGAGTCCCACCCCATTATCATTATAATGGAATGAACCTTCACTGTGAAAATAGCGCATCATGAAAGTCGAGAGGAGGTCAAGGGAGCACTGTCCTGGTTCTGGTGAAACTAACCCGTTGTTTGGGTCCCTGAAATCTGAAAATTGATGACTGACTCACCCAGACTTAAGTACTGATCTTAGGTTGGTTCTGAAGAACTTCAGGATGACCCTGGCTGGTGCGGTCTTGTGGGCTGCTTATCATCCCGTGAAGCAAAAGGTCGCCCGCCGGTTCGGTTCATGGTCAGGGCACGGGCCTGGGTTACAAGCCAGTTTGGGGGCGCGAGAGAGACAACTAATTGATGTTTCTCTCACGTCAATGTTTCTCTCCCTCTCTTTCTCCCTCCCCTTCCCTCTCTCTGAAAATAAATAAATAAAATCTTTTAAAAAACTTTAGGATGTTTGAAATTAAGCAATAAAATTGCCATTTGCTATGTCTGGAAAAATTGGAGGAGAATAAAACAATACTACTTATTACAGTTAAAAATAATCACTATTTAAATATTAAAATAATGTCCTACATTCTAAATCACAGAAGGAAAAAAATATTAGTTTTTCTATGCCCTGTTCATGAAAAATGGAGGTCTACACATTTGAACATCTGCTTTAAAATCCTACGTGCATTTTATTTGCTGTGTACAGGTCACCTAAAGATGTTTATGTTAGCGTCTGCAGAAGTCTGTGGTAACACTGCACATAGTCACTCGCTGTGGTCCTTGATTTCTGGGAGCGCTCAGGTGTGGAACTCCAAAATGCCCCATTGTCCAGTAACATATGGAATTCTCTTGTCTTGAGTCAAGGAGTTAATTTAGCTCTTTGCTCATATTGTCTGCAGCTTTTTATCCAGCCCTGTGTAATGTAAGCAAAACTATTTACTTTGTGCTAAGCTAATAATCCTTTGCATCCAAGAATAGGAGTGCAGAAAGCCTTTCTGTGTGTGGTGCCGGCTCTGACAGGACTGTATATGAACTGCAGGCCAGACCATCCCAGTTATACAAACCTTCTAGCCTTTGGTTAATCTGCATATGTTCTTCTTCATTTCACCATTTCACCATTTTCCTGAGGAGTTCGCAGTCAAAGGCACACCACATTAGATTTAATAACCAAATGTTTGGAATGTAAAGAAAACGCTGAAGCTCATTAATTGTATCATTTTAAAATCAATTTTTTAAAAAATAGTTTGATTTGATTCCTACATGATTTGCTCTCTGGAGGGGTTAACAAACCCTCAATATTCTTAGTGTAATTTTTTTTCCTTCCTTCTGTTCCCCATCCTGTTTAATTTTTGTTGTTTGGCCTTTTTCCGATGTGATGAGCTCTGCTGAATTCAGCTGTACAGAATACAATTTTATGTCCACGCTTAACAACTGTTCTCCAAGTCTTCGTTATGTGTAGTCATTTCCATCTGTTGCTACTAATGAAATGTATTTACAGATAAAACATGTCAGGAACATCAGACATTGGTTCCACGCATTCTTGCTCTCCCCGCTTCTGACCAATGGGAGTATAGGCAGAGCTGTCCAAATTTCGGTTTCCTTGAGAAATCCTGGAGGCACTGACTAGCATAGAGGGTCTTGTAGGTGAGCATATATTAGACTGCTCAAGGACGACCTCTAACTTGGACCTCCTGTTGCTCTCGTCAGTGATTCTCCAGCGACCACATGACCTCGAGCTTTCCCTCTGGCAACACCCACAGCCTGGAGCCCCGTTAAGTTAAGTGCCATTCTTCCTCTCAGAAGCTACGGCCCGCCCTCCTTCCTGTTGATCTAGAAGAGATAGCAGCCCTCTGTCAACAGCGACCGCACTAAAAGCAGCCCATGGGGGAATTTTCGTGCTCCCAAGGAAGAGCTTGCTTCTTTCAGGCCCTTTCAAAAGTGCAAATTTAAAATAATTTCATTATTAATATGCCCCAACCTCCTTTCTGCCTTGCTTCCCTCTGTGGAAACCTTTTCTCCTGCCTGCTGGCTTTTCTTGGGCTCACGTGGAATTCGGGCTGTGGGAAGTTCCCAGTACGGATCCGGTTCTGCCGTTGCCAGAGGGAGTTTACATTAAGGGTCAACTCATAGATTCACTCCCAACGGAAGGACATTTGGAATCTTAAAGAGGATGTGTCATTTCTAATACCTCAAAGGTAGAGATGGTGGATAACTAACTGGACAGCTAAATAGATGGATAAAGAGACGCATGGGCAAAAATCTTTTTGATGCTTCTTGTGTTCTCACTATTTCCTCAAACTGCAGAGACTTCACAGGGGTCAACAGTGGGTGTTCCATTTATGAGAACTTGCCCATATCATCCCTGAATAATTCATTATCATATAAATAAAAGCTGGAAACGAGTGCATCGGCTGCCGCACAAAACAGGCATTGTATAGTGAATATTAAGTCTTTAAAGACATGTTTTGTAATATGTTTTAAATAAAAATGTAACTTTAAGAATTTCTCAATACCTGACCATAGCTCATAGTACAGATTACTCATTGAACAGGGTTCATTTTTGTGCATATTTGTGCATGAAAATGATAGCTGGATCAACAAAGAAGAGCATCTTCAAACGTTTCAGCCTTCTCCATGACACAATTAACACTGTTTTTCTTTTAGGAACACAGCTGAATTTCTTAAGGGTGCAGTCCCATTGATACTGTAATACTTGGCATGAAAACATAGTGCTGGTTTCTTTAATTTTTCTAACAGGGTATGACTTTCCAATTGTCTCCTCTTGTCGTCCTCTACGAACCTCTTATTTATGTTAATAGTGGGTGCTATTGTTGATAAGCTACTTGTAACAAATGAGTCAAACAAAAAGGCATGAATTCTGCAGATGGTGGAATAATTCAGTGGGATAATCTGCATAAGCAGATTCACATTTTCATAGAAAACATTTTAATTTAATGTTTGGCTTTGATCACTAGCTTACTGAATATCCCTACTTTTTTTCATCTAGTTCCCACCTTCTTTTTAATTAAAATTGTACTATGCTTAGTGATTAATCTTTTTCCAAATAACTGCATGGTTATATTATGCTGTGTCACATGGTACAGATTTTCCATTGTTGTAACTTACTCAGATATATAGCTTTATGTCACCCACCCCTTTAGTGATATACTGTTCAGTGTGAAAGAAAAGCAAACAATCCAATATTAGCTTCTATTTTATTCATCTGAAAGGGAAAAAACAGAGTTTCTGGTCAGGCATGTAATGAGTTTGAAGTTACCACTCCACTCTAGCAAGTAAAGAGCTGAACAATACTAAAAAATCAACTCAGATCCATCAGAGAAGTGGGCTCACGGGGCAGACCACAGTCCCTCCCCACCCCCAATTTGGAGCGACAGTGGGGAGGGCACAGAGGTTCCCAGCTTTGCCAGAGCAGAAACGCAGAGGCAGCGAGGACTGCCTGCCAGGGCAGGGAAACCTGAAACTCTAACTGCTGAATTTTGCAGCATATCATAAAAATCTTCTGCTTCCAGCCAGGAAAGAGGAAAAGAAACTACTTTGATATATATCAGAGCATTCTGTTCTTAGCTATTTTGCTGAAGAATAAACTGAAGAGTTTGTTTGTTTGTTTGTTTGCTCTAAGAACCTAATCTAACTGAAGTGAGGGAAATGCTCAACTCTAGATCTTTCGAGCCATTCCCCTGGGGGAAAGGACCTGCCTAGCGCCAGCCATCCTCTGGCATCTGAGAATGGGATAGGGGTAAGAGCTGAGCTAAGCCGGGGTAAACTTCACCGTTCAAGGGCTCACCAAATGACCGAGGCCAAATCATGAGACTGTAACGTCCGTCCTCTCCCCCTTTACCTCCGCGTTCCATTGCTAACAGTCTGTTTACTGTAGTGCATTTTAGCCAGCACAGTATGTCCACTTTCAACACTGAAATGCAAATACACAGTTTGAAGAGGCTGAACAAGCGTAAGAATCAGGTAGGTGTGACAGGGATGGTAGAATTATTATACCAAGAATTTTTTAAAACTAAGATTAATGGAGTAAGGGATTTAATGGAAAAAGAAACAACATGCAAGACCAGATAGATAATGTAAGCAAAGAGATGGCAATTCTAAGAAGAAAAAATGCCAGAAACAAACAAAAAAAACAGTGACATACGTGGAAAATACCTTTGATGGGCTTATTAGCAGAGAATACACATGACTGAGGATACAGCTAAGCTTGAGGGTATGACAATGAAAACTCCCAAAACTGAAAAGCAAAGAGAAAAAGGACTGAAACAAAACAAAACAAAACAAAACAAAACACCGGAATAAGCATTTATAGACAACAGTTTATAATTTATAAATTCATAGCAGTGCATGCATATATTAGAAATGAAGAGAGCTCTGAAATTGACTCTACACCTTAGGAAACTAGAAAAAGAAAAACAACTTATATCCAGAGTAAACAGGAGGAAATAAATAATAGACATTGGAATAGAAATCAATAAAATTTAATATTGGAAATCAATGGAAAATATCAGTAAAGGCAAAAGCTTGCTCTTTAGAAAGATCAATAAAACTGATAAGCCTCTAGCCAGGCTAACAGAGAAAAAAGAGAAAGATACAAATTACAAACACCAGAGATGGAAAGGGGCATCATGACGGGTATCATGGACATTAAGAAAAAGAAAGGAATGCTGTGAACCGCTCTGCGCTCAAAAATTTGATAAACCAGATGAAATGAGCCAAATCCTTGAGAGACACAATCTGCCAAAATGCACACAAGGAAACAGACAATCGAAATGGGCCTATGCTCAGTACAGAAACTGAATCAATAATTAATAGCCTTCCAAGTCTTAAAGCACCAATCACAGAGGGTTTCACTGGTGAATTTTATCAACCACTTCAGGAAGAAACTGTAGCAACTCTCTACAACGTCTTCAAGAAGATAAAAGCAGAGGGAATCCTTCCTAATTCATTTTGAGGCCAGCATTACCCTAAACCCAAACCAAAGACATTTCAAGGAACCTACAGAAGAGTATATCTCATTGACATAATTACAAAAATCCTCAACAAAATATTAACGAATTGAATTCTACAACGTTTAAAAAGATTATACACCAGGGCCGAGTAGGACTTATCCTAGGGATGCCAAGCTGGGTCAACGGCCTTCCTGGGTAGGAAGATTCAATACTGTCAAGGTATCAGTTCTCCCTAAGTTGATCTATATATTCAATGCAAACTCAATCAAATCCCAGCAAGTTCTCTTGTGCATATCAACAACCTTATTCTAAAATATACATGTAGAAGCAAAAGACCCAGAATAGCCAACTCAAGATAGAAGGAGAAGAACAGTCCGAGGACTAACACTCCTCCTCTTCAATAGAAATGACTCGCTGAAGACTTACTTGGAAGCCACGGTGGTCATGGCAGCGTGACACCGAAGAAAGAATAGGCAAGCGGATGGGTGGAGCGGGGAGTCAAAGTGGTGCAATCACTTTGGAAGACAGTTGGGCAGCTTCCTACCAAACTGAACATACTCTTATCTGCTACCCAGCAGCTGTGCTCTTTGGTATTATCCTGGTTCATTGAAAACTCACATCCACACAAAAACCTGCACACTGATGTTTACAGCAGCTTTATTCACAGTCACCAAAACTTGTAAGCCACCAAGGCGTCCTTCAGCAGGTGAACAGATAAATGAACTGTGATACATCCAAGCAACAGGAGGTTATTTGGTGCTAAGCAGCAATGAGCTATCAAGCCACAGAAAGACTTGATGGAAACTTGAAGGCATAGTACTAAGTGAAAGACGCCAACCTGAGGGGGTGCGTTACTGTATGCTTCCAACCATGTGTTATTCTGATAAAGGCAAAACTATGAAGACAGTAACAAGATCAGCGGTTGCCAGGGGTTGGCAGGGGAGGGGAGGGGAGGGATGACTAGGTAGAGCAAGGGGTCTTAGAGCTGTGAAACTATTCTGGGTGATACTGCAATAAGGCGCACCTGTGGCACATTTGTCCAAACTCATATTGTAGAATGTACAACACAAAGAGTGACCCCCGCTATAAACTCTAGACTCTGTAGATTCATCAATTGTAATAAAGGTACCACCGCGGTGCTGGATATCAAGAGCTGGGCAGTTTGTTGGGTGGCGACAAGAGGTACGGGGGAACTCTGAACTTTCTGCTCCATTTTGTCCTGAACCTAAAGCTGTTTTAAAAACTAAATTTTATTAATTTTTAAAGCATATCAAAATTTTTACAGACCATACATATTTTGGCTGGTTTATTTCCATAGAAGAAATATGCATGGTGCTCAAAAGCTGCCTCTTACAGATTTGTTCAATTCATTTGCAATTAATATTGTCTTTGGATGACAACCTTTATTTTACACATAAGTCAAAACCCCTCTAACTTAATAGAAACCGCTATCCCTGAACTCTTCGCCTGACACCAGTTTTCACATTAGGCTGGTGACGGAGTGTCCAAGGAGAACCCCTTACCCATGAGGTTTACAAAGCAGACGCTGAGCCAAAGAAGATGAGGTGAGTAAACTCTCAGGCTTCTGTTGTGGCAGAAACCACGTTCAAGGCTAATTCAAATCATAACGTGATGTGAGAAAAGCTTTTGCACAGTAACCTTGGTTCTGACCCTCTGTTTTTCTTACCTCTCCTCTGCTCACCTGAAGTATGTTCTTGTCGGTCACTGCCTCAGTCACTTGTGGCTGCTGTAACAAATTGCCATAGACTGGGTAACTTATAAAAAACCAGAAATTTATTTCTCATATTTTTGGAGGCTGGACGTCCAAGATCAAGGCGTTGGCATGGTTTGGGGGAGGACCCTCTTCCGGTGTCTGCCAACTTCCTGTATTCTCACATGGCAGAGGGCGGAGCAGAAGCAAGCTGTCCTGTGACTCTTACAAGGGCACTAACGCCATTCATGAGAACACTCTGAAGGTCTCGCCGCCTCTTACCCTCCATCACACTGTCGCGGAAGATTTCCACACATGAATTTAAAGGGGACACCAATAATCCACAAGTTGCCAAAAAGTAATCAGTTTGCTTATCATCATTATTATCTAAGTATGTACTTAAGATTTAGGAAGGTTATTCCTATGCCATTTTGTTTGTTGTTTTGGTTTTTTTTTTTTTTAGCTTCCATGATTCCATGAATCAGTAAAAAAGCATAAAATTATGTCATATTCCTGTGTGAGAAATGTGAATTCCACTTATATAGAGAAAGAAATATATTGAGAAACTTTTAAAAATAATTTTCACAAGAGCAAGAAATAGAACACATTAAGGGGGGTCCATGAAAGCTTACTGTCCCTGGAGCAATAAGCCTTCTCCTGGGCCAGACTGAGAGCAGCTGTTTGTATTTCCTGTGAGAAAGCTGTTTCTGATCTCTGTGGAAGGTGTCTCTTTGGACCTCCATGGGAATATGTTTCAGCAGGGAGATTCTAACGGGTAGCTGCTTCTGTCTGAATGGCAAGTTATTCATTCATCTTCTCCCATTTCGCTGGGCAGGACTATGGTTCTCAGGCTTTAATGCGCCTCTGGTTTAGTAAAGCCAGATCACTGACCCCTTGATTCTGTCGGCCTGGGCGGCCCGAGCTTTCCCAGCAAGCCCCCGGGCGTGCCAAGCTCCCGGTCAGGGGAGCCCACGCTGAGCGACGGAGGTGTAGGCTGTGCTACTGACTGGGTGCACACGCGCCCACAGAATGTGCTACCTTGTTTTCTATGCCGACAGAGACCCTCGTCTTCCTCTACATAAATAGCTCTTCAGGTGTGAATTAATTTTTTAAAACTGGGCTTGCCCTATATGGCAGTAACTTTTGTACAAGAAAAAAATAAGCCAGAGGAGCCTTGAATCGGCAGTAAGGAGGTTTGTCTCAACCTTTTTCACTTTTGCGGGCTCAGAGCCTTGGAATGATCAATTATTGTTAGAATTTCACTTCCTTTCTCCATAAAATGGGATGATACCCATTCCCCAAATCCATTGTGAGTATAAAATGAGATGAGGCATGTAAAAGGCAAAGCGTTCTGCAAATGTAACAGTTTGTTATTATTGGTCTTTTTATTGATTTGAGAATGACTGACCATCTCCCAAACTCCTGATATGGAAAAGGCTCGTCAGAGTGGGCGAGACTTGTTGACTGACATAGGAAGCAGTTAGTGAACGTTTGTGGGCTGATTGATAAAGTAAGACTTAGTTCTTTGGAAAATTTCTTACAATATGCGGATAAATTAACTAAAAGAACTCTACTATTCACTTCAAACAGCGAACTAAGAGAAATGAATTGATTACAATTAAAAAAGGACTTAATAAGTAGTTATTCTGTATCAAGCTCCACAATGAACTTTTCTCTGTTCATATTCTTAGTTATCCCCAATACCAAACACCAGATGAGTCCCCATTTGAAACCCAATTGCCTCTTTGAAATCAGGTCTAACAGAATAGAGAATTTAGCCTGGGTAACTCGGCCTTAAATTTGAATCCATTCAGTAAAAAACCTGGTACACTGTAATAATACAAATTTCTAGTTCTAACTTCGTGGTCTAAATAAAAAATCTTAAGTGAAAAAAATAAAATCACAGGGCAATACAAATCTAGCAATAAAGTATGTACGATCTCATTTCTCTATATTTTAAAAATCCATTGTCCCTGGCATATATGGAGAAATGTAAAACAAATAATGTGTTGATAGACGTTACATTTCACGGAAAGAATGAAGGGGAATTTAACATTTTCCCACGTACATTTCTGCATTGTTTACATCTTAACGTCGATACTCATTTAGGTAGGAATTGTGTACTGAGCACAATTACAAAGTAAATGATACCTTAAGAAAATTAATGCACTTGCAGGGGCCACCTGTTTAGAAAGCAGTTTCTCCCGCACGGCGAACTTGCGTTTCTCGTCCATGAGATCGACCCGTGACGGAATCAGCAGGCTCCCTGTCCTTGCTGACACGGAATCCCAGCCCACTTCCTCCACACCATCCCTCCCTCCTCGCGGGCCACGCGGATCCGAGCTCCGCTCCGCAGGGCCCCCCGCGCGGGCGCTCAGTGAACATGATGGCTAATCAGCCACAACTTTCCCCGCAGGCTTCCTGCCTGTAATTTACTTCCCATTGATTCTCAGGGGGGTGATTTCGCAGTAAAAGTACGGTCGCTGTTTAATCAGGTCGCTTGATTTCTTGAAGCCCGTAGGAAGTAGCATCGCAGTCACACTCTGTCTCCGGGGTGGCTCTAGACACGGCCCGCGTCCTGCACAACACGCGGCCTGGGAGCAGGACCTGGCCCGGCGGCCAGCCGGGCGGAGAAGCGCGGGGGACGCAACGCTGAGTGGGCGTCGTGGGCGCCCCAGGGCTGCGCGGACGAAGAGAAGTCAGGGCGAGCGGTATGAGGGTCCAAAGCAGCAGAAGAATCAGTGAACGTGGGGAACAGACATGATTGCATCCCATTCTGTAGAGAAGGAAAATTTAAAGTCGTTTGATGGTGAATGTGTCTAGCTTTGAAATTAACATTATAACGTGAAACAGAAAGAGGCCCGATGTTGCTAAAGTCGTCATCCTGGGGAAGGACGCCGTTGCCCACCTGCCCAGAGGCGTGCAGGGTCCCCGCGCCGGAGCTGCCTCCCTCCGCGGTCTGTTCTGCTGCCAGCGTTGGCCCGGAGGTCTGTCTGCCGTTCTGTTCAAAGGCAGGACTGCGGCTCGGCGGCCCCGCGTTGCAGTGGTCGCCGCACCGCCCAGCCTTCCTGAATACGCCGCTGTCCCATAAACGAAGGACCGCCAATCATTTTGTTCAAAGTGAGTCCCTGAAACAATCTAACACTGAAAGTTGTTCAGAGGTCTTTTAGAAAATTCCTGGTGGCTTGTACATGAGGCCCTATACCTTTCAGTTCTGCTATTTAGAATTCTGTATATTCTACTCTCCTGACAATTTCATACGTTTCTTTTTCTTTATATGGAATCCCTAATGTATCCTGTCTTTTCCTTTTTTTTCTCAGATTGACTTCCAAATTCACCTTCCTACTCTTAAGCTGTGCTTCCTAATTGTCAATGTAGTAAAACTTGCCGGTCCCTTTATTTTGTTCCTACTGTATTTTAAACCAAAATAAAGTGAAATTGAAGGAAATGTGTCAAGGAAACTGTTGAGAACGGAATCCTGAAAGATTGCTGCCAACAGATTTTTTTTTCCCCTGCGCCAGAGAAAATCACTGTGATTTTGTTTTCCTTTGTGTGACTCCTTTTCTACACATCGATTGTCACTCTGGCCAGTAATAGCAAGGAAAGGAGAAGCCATTTCAGGGCAAGCCTGGTGGCACGCAGGTGACTTGGGACACAGAGGAATTCCAGTCCCACCCACCAACATAGAAGTGAAAAGATTAGGAGGCCAGGAAGAGACCAGGAAGGAACAATTGAGGGCCATCCTGAGCCAGAGATCAGGCCTAATAAGCAGATGCCAGATGGAAGTCCAATTAATTCAGAGCGGAATCTGGGGCAAGAAGAGAAAAGCTGTCGGTGTAAATGAATTGTTTTATAGACAATTCGATGCCACACAGATCCACCTTTACAGTTGCAGTATCAAACAAGCAATCAGTCTTCAAGCCTGAACCGCACAGCCTTGTGGAATTCTTTCTTCATAACCCCAAGGAGAGATGTCTTGTTTTGTTTCTGTTTTCCAAATTCCTTTAGTTCTCAGGACATGCCCCTCCGGTCAGAGAGCCAGCAATTACTTCTCTGTGTTATGGTTACTTTTTGAGTATGAAGTGTAACCTCTTCTGCTGGATTATAAATTTCTGTTTTTGAAACATCTACATTGCTCATTTCTTACATAATAAATGTAAAATTACTGTGATAATAATTATCACTATATAATCCTATGGTGATATCAAAGCCCTCATATGAATGATATTGTTAGGCCATCACAACTCAAGTTCAAAATACAAAGCCGATTTCCTCTAGTACTTTGCACAAAAGTGTTAAGAACTAATGGCATGTCATTGGCTCATGGCAGGTGTTTATAATAAATATCTTGTCAGCCAGCCCCAGACACTCTTAAATCGCTGTTATAATTCCTTTATGCTCTTAGTACTTCTAAAATTATTGCGTTCTCTTTTTTACTGTCTTTTCCCCCCACTAAACTGTAAGACCCATATGTGTGCGGAGCATCTCTGCCTTGCTCCCTGCCAGGTCTTCAGGGCCTAGAAAAGTAGTACTTAGTAGGTGTTCAATAAATGTCTATTATATTGAAAAAAAGTTGTGCTGATTCTGACCATTCTGATAAAATGAAGCTCTACAATACTAAGGTTTTTGACTGAGCTTATAAAATTTTGCCTCTCGTAGAAGAAATTAGGAAAGGCTTGATTGATATGGAAAAATATTAAAAGATATAAAAGTAAGTAAAAGTAAATATACAAAAGTGCAGAAATACTTTGGGAAGAGAAAAGTACCACTTCTCAAAGACCAACATGAAGATTGCAGCTCACTATGTACCCAGACTTTACAGAGTTAACATCAGTTTATGGACTCTGCTATATTTTATGGCTTCCAGCGTGGGTGTTCAAAACTGTCTTTACATTTAATTGCACTATTCACCCAGTTACCCACCATGGAACTTTAGCCATCTGTCTTGCCTTTTGAAGTCCTTCCTTCCATGTTCCTCCTTGAGTAATGTGCATTAAAAGAGTGATTCACAAAAAACAACACGCACACAGGCCGGTCTCTGTCCCTGCTGAGCATCAGAGACAAGCATGTGAGTCAGCAGAGCCACATGGCAGATCCACACGGCAGCATCCAGCACAGGTGGGAGATGCATATCCTTCACCCCGAGGAAACAGGTGCCTGCAGGAGGAGATGCACACTGTGCAAGAAAGCTCTTTGCAGCCATGTTACTTGCAGCAAAAAACAAAAACAAAAAAACAAACAAAAAAAATACCCCAAAAAACCTTAGAAATAAACTAAACATTCATTAACTTGAAAATGAATAAATACATTGTGATATAGTCACACAAGGGACGATTTGCCAGTGGTCAGAACAAATGAATTACAGCTGTATCTCTTAACACAGTCAAACCTAAAAATATAATGTTGGATGAAAAACGTTAGATATAACATGCCTTCCAAAATGTAGGAGATCTTGTCTATCAATTTCCTGGAAGAGAGAAATTTTGCTGTGAACTAGGCTGCCATGTGTCAAATGGGGAGTTCCTCACAGGTACCATATTCCTGTGAGAGAAAAAAAAAAACAGAAAAAAGAACAAAACAAAAATCCCCCAGGGAATTGCTACTCACACTTCCTGCTGCAGCTGGTTCGCATACCTTCATTTTCAGCCAGGGAACAGAAAACTGGTCGCCTTTTCCTAGAGGGTTGCTCTCCTTGAAGGAACCTGGAAGTCAAGGTGAGCGCAGAGAGAAAGAGATGTGGAGGGGGAGAGAGAAACAGGTGGCGAGGAAAAGGCAGAGGTATTAAAAAGAAAAGGTCTCCATCCAGAAATCAGGTCTGTCATGAAGAAAATATTGATAATCATTTTCATTAAAGACACCACAGAAGCTTTGAATCTGCAAATTCTACTTATCCTGAAGTAGCACGAAAACAGAAGAACTAATTCTGATGAGTCGGTTAAGTACTCTTGACGTTCTTGTTAATTGACTATTTGGATGTGACACTATTTGAAAAAGGAAAGAAAACCTTTTTTTTTTTGAAACAAAAGAGTCTTTCTCAGGATTCTCAATGTTTTTACAATAAATATATAGAATTTGAATAATTTAAGACCCTCTATGTCAGTCTTTGAGAAACTTAAAAGCATAAATAAAAATTCTGGAGGACGTCCTGCAGTTTCCTTTTAAGCGGGATCATTAGCCTGGGACTTGTATGTACTGCATTAGTTACCTGAGTTGTTTTGAACCAGTTTAATGACCATGTTCTCTGTGGCGATCCAGTTCTTTGTTTACTCCATTTTATCATCACCGCGCTGCAATTGCATGAAGTTCCGATTTATCCCAAGCAATTCCAGGGACGTTCACCCATAGGCGATGCCCTAAGACAGCGGTCGGCCTGTCTCCTGGCCCGTTTGCTAATCGCAGACGAACAGGTGTGATGGGAAAGGCAACGGAGGCAAGCGGGGCGATTCCCTCGTTTTAAGTTTCATCTCTCCGGTGGACATTAGCACAATGGGTTTTGCATTAAAATAAAGGGGTGTGTTTGTAATATCACCATCAGGTTTATGCCTGGGTCCTACAAACAAAGTCCGCATTTGAGAAGAGCAGACGGCTTTAGAAGTCAGTCTGACAAACCGCCCTGCGATGACAGAGGATGTTCCGGGCTGTTTGAAAAGCTGAGTGCAAGCCAACTCTTCTCTGCAGGAGCAGCTGGTTCCACTCCTGGAAGAGTCTCGTGGCTTAAAGCCTTCTTCATATCAAGCCTCAACCTGTTTCACTATCATACGCATCCTCTATTGTCTGTCTGCTCTTAGACACAACCTGGTTCAAAACTCCTACTTCCCAGGGCTTGATGGCTCGCCAAAAAGTGCACACTAACTTCCCCTCCTCTCCCACCTTCCCTGACTTTAGGATACTCTTGGTTAACTTTTGCTACCAGCTCCTCATGGGCTGCAATCTACAGAACTTCCTTTACCCTGGTTGCCCACACATCAGACCACTGGTGTCTAACATTCAGGATAGTGGTTAGAATTCCTGAGTTTTACCCTAAAAGAGAGCTTGGTGGACATCTCAGCGTTGCTTCTTCTTGGCCACGTAACTGTATGGAGCATGATGGTTGTCCCAGCCCCACGTCATCGAACTTTCTTTTCTGACCACTGCTATCTAACCTCCCCCGCCCGCTGCACCCTGTAACCTCGGACAGTGGAAGCCAGCTCTGTCTGCCCACGCAGAGCGTGGCGAGTGCCGGGGAATGCACATTGCCCTAAGGTGAGCCTCCAGGAACGATAGGGAAGGGAAGTGAAGGGAGCCGGAGGCCTGGGTGACCTTGTCCTCTAGAGCTCCCCAGTGCTGACAGGCCAGAGCCACGGACTGAGATGTTAAAGAGGAAGCCACAGGCCCCAGATGGTGTCACCTGTGCCAAATACAGCCCATGACCCCAAACTCAGATGAACGCCTGACCTAACTCCAGTTTCAGCCTTCTCTCCGAACGTAACCTCAATCGCGAGCAGTGCCAAGGTGGCCCGCTCAGGCCGTCCTTCAGTCCGCGGTCCTCTCCATCCCCGACGGAGGGGAGCTGAGGCCGTCTTCCCAAGGAGAACCCCCAGCCCCCTTTCCCTAAGGGAAGGCGACCTTGCCTGAAACAATCTTTTTTTCTCCTGCCAATAACTTGATGTGCACCCAGTTTCTGCCTGCACAAGCCTTCCAAATTGTCTTTTCTGGGCTCCCCACAACTTGCTTGGTGGGGTGCTGCCCAATTCACGAATCCCTCTATCAAGCCAATTAGATCTTCACAATTACTCTGCTGAATTTTCATTTTCAACAGAGACTTTGCCAAGTTTCTTCTCATCAGAGAGGAAACCACATGCCCAAAATGGCATCACTCCTGCTAAAAGCTCATGCCAAGCCTAGACTTAATGCCTGGGCTAACTGCTGTTCAGCCTCTTCCAGAAAAGTAACTTTAATCAACCAGTCTGGAATTTCCTGGCCAAGCACCAGCGAGGTGCCCTGTCGGGTAGGTAGGCCCTCCCCACTTCCCCGCAAAGGAAGAGGCAATGTGTCTGCTAAAACCCTTGACTTCCCTTCCCTCAAAAGAAGGTGTCCTGGTCTAAAAATAACCTTCTTTCCTTTTGCTGATAACTCCCCTACCACACCTTTCTTCCTATAAAAACCTTTCATTTTGATGCAAGCCCTCGGAGCGCCCTCCCTGTTGCTCCGTGGGATGCTGCTCAATTCACGAATCGCCTGATAGAGCCAGCCAGACCTTCAGATTCACTTGGCTGAGTTTTATTCTTTAACATTCCTGACTCAGCTTCTTCTCGCCCCCTGCCCTGCTCCCCGCAGTCGTTTCTCCTGGAAGCGCTTTAATAAATCGCTTGCACCAGAACCCTCGTCTCTGGCTCCGCTCCAGGGAAACCAGGCTGAGGATAAGTTATGGTGATGTTAAACCTCCTTTGCCATAATTCCAAAAGGGATCAATGGGACCTGCTTCTGGAGCTCTTCTCCGATTCTCTGGGCCCCAAGTTGAATGTGATACTCACGGGGAAGAGAATTCAGGACTCGGGTAGCCCTATTTCCCTTACTGATGCCTGAGAATGCTGGCTCTCTTTGCAAGGGGGTGACAGCGATGTGCCGCGGAATGGGAGCTCACGGCCACGGTGGCCGGGACTCGCGCACCGCGCGCCCAGGGACCATCCCGCAGCCTCTGCCGCTTTCCCCTCTCGGCGCTGGTTGGCGGCGAGCCAGGAAGCCCCGCCGCCGGCGGCGCTGTTCTCGTCTCCCCGCAGAGGCCAGATGGGGAGAACGATTCCAACAGGAAACAAAACAAGTCAGAATCTAGAATGCTCGTCCCAAGGATTAGTTTCAAAGAGCTCTCTACAAGATTGAATGTGGTCTAAATCTTTATCCCCCGACAGTAGAGAAAAATGGAGGCTTTCTGGCCTTTGTTTGGTTCATCAGCCTGCGCATTCGAGAGTTGGAACATTGTACAACCAATTATCAGATGAGATTGATATTCAAGGGTTGCACTCGCCCAGCTGCCGAGTTCAATCAGGGTTATCTATGCCGCTGAAGGAAACTGGGCAACCGTTTTAATTAATTGGCAATTTTGAACCTTTTATGCTGAAAGCCATCTTAATGATTAAAAATAAAAAAGAAATGATACGGGAAGGCAGTGCAGTTTGAAACATGCAGCCTGAAACAGCTGAGCGAGGACCGGCTCTGGCCTTTTAAGCAGCAACCGATCTTTCACGTGGCAATTATGCACTAAATATTTTCTAGTTATTAAAATATTAAAGAAACGAAACTCAGCTTAGAATTTTGACTTGGTTAAGAGCTTTCTGGCTTCTGGTTTAAAACCATTAAACTAGACTTTAACATTGTTTGCTCTGGAATAAAATCTGTAACAGTGGGGAATTGTAACTCCCCCCCCACAACTCTTTTGACATTGTTTCCTCGGAGGCTGTCCCTGGCCTATCAGTGACTGCAGACAAGCAGCCGGTTTGCTTGAGAACGCTGGGAGCTGACGGCCGGGGAGCCAGACCATGACCTCACAGGTTCCAGCACCAGGAGATGTGCTGGCTTTCAACCAGGTATCTGAACACACTCTGCTGGCTTGCATGTAGTCTCCTCCACGGAGAACTCGCACCCCCCGCCCCTTGATCTCTTCGTCCTGCTTTCCCTCTCCCTCCTTAGAAAAACCTCTGTCTGCACTGACATGGTGAGATGAGCTTTGGGACAAGCGTCCCCCATTTTCTCAGGTGGCTGGCACTTGAAAAAACCACTTTCTGTCTCACCAGCACCTGTCTCATGAGTTTGTCTTTTGTGCCACGGGCAGCTAGACCTGGGTTTTGATTACACAACTATTCTGTTGGTTTGCTAATATCCTTGGTATGATTGCTATGTACTTTATGATTGATAAAGTCTTCTTATATGTTCTCATTTAATCCTCAAAGCAAAGGTAGAGAAAAAAATTACTACCATCAACCTCATGTTAGAGAAAAAGAAAATAAAGTCTTAAATATTTTAAATCCATCCAAGATCATCAAGTAAGGGGTGATAAAAACCTACTGACTCAGATCTTCTCATTCCAAATACCATTGTCTCTCACTTCATATCAACCTATCTAATAACCTTGGTTATTTTTCTAACACAGCACAAGAGATTCTACTTTATCATGATCAAAACAACAAGGAAAATAAAATCATTTCTTAATTTTAATCCAGGGTAACTTCTACTCAATGGTAAACAATAACCCTCTTCCCTTAAACTTTAATCCAACAAAAATCCCAACATCTACCTACTTCTCCCAGTAGCCATGGACTTAGAGCAGTCTTATACTACTCACATTCTTGATGAGCAAAGTTTAATTTATGTTCAGTATTGTGTTTCCTGAATAAATAAATGAGTTTGCCTGAGAACACACAAGTTACAAGAGAATGATCATGTATGAACATTGGGAAGACATACACTCTTGTTGAATTTAGGAAAAAAGTGTGTACGAGGAGTTAGAGAGCAAGTAGGTGCAAAGCTAAGCAACGCTAGTGACAGGTTTATGAGCCTTGGATCCCTGGAGAGCGTTCTGTCAGGGGAGGAGGGTGCAGGGAAAGTGCTTGGGAGGCGCGGTGCTCTGCCCACCCCATCCCATGACCAGCTCTGCACGCACACATTTCTTTAGCTTCCATTCCCAGCAGCCATCTCCCCGGCGCCTTTGCCTGAGGACAGCTGGGGCTGCCTGTGGATTTCTGCCCGCCTCCAGACTCATAGCCCTTAACCAATGTCTTCAGGTCCCCGGGCTCCTGCACCAGAGATGAGACCGTTCAGGAGGTACCATGGCACTGTCTGTAGAGCTCCCGTGTGAGGCTGAGCTCAAGTGACCCCCTCTGGGACTTCGTTCCATGTGGCACCTTTGCTGGCCCTTCCCATCCTGATCCGTTTGCTCCTCCCCTACCTACTTTTTCTTGTACCTTCCTAATAAATCACTTTCAGACAAATCCTTTTCTGTCTGGGTCTACTTTGGAGGAACTTAATCTAAGACAGAGGAGACTGAAATTTAGCTGGGTTTTAAATATGCTTCAGGCAAGCTGCACTGAAAGGTTTTTTCCAGGGAGGGAGAATGTTATGAGCAAGGGCATGGCAAAGTGGGGGTTGGCAGCCTTTATGTAGATGTGAGAGGGGAGAAAGCCTTCCTGCCAGCTCCCTGTGGGTGTTGTAGAGCCAGAGGGAGCATATTTGGGGGTGGGTAGGACAATAGGGCAAAATCAGATCAGGAAGACTGTGGAGGGAAAAAAACAAAAAACAGAAACAGAGAAGCTGGTCTGAGTTCCTAAGCAGGAGAAGAACATGAGGAAAGCAAGTTGCTCTAGTGCATTTTTGAAACATAGTCACAGATACTATGTGAAGAAAAGATTCTCTGGTCAAATAAAGTTCCAGCCCCTTCATGACTGACAAGTGACCGTAAGCCAATGGAAGCTGGGGCCTCGGGGTAGCTTTGCAATTTTTTAAACATCCAGATTGAGGACTGCATTCCCTGGGCTATGGGGCCTTTCAAAGCGAGGCCCGCCTGCAGGTCAAGGCTCGGCTGGCGCTGTGTCAAGCACTTCCTGAACACGTTCTCCCACTGAACGCTGTGGGGAGTCATTCTTAGTAATACGGTGTAGAAAGGGTTTTCCTATAAGTTCACTTTGGGGACAGCTGTTTCAAGGGCTCTGGGCAAGGGGTAGAGGGTGCAGGGGAGCCAAGAGCTTTGTTAGGGACGAGACTCGACTGGCGGCTAGAGGAAAATGTAGGAAAATGACAACAGGAGATCATCTAAAAACATCATTGGATGTCGTGAAAGGAGAGGCGAGAAATCAAAGAACCGAATTTTCCAGACCCACCATAGTTGTGTGAGTAACATAAATGCCACAGTCTACTAGTGAACATCTTCTCAGGCTTTGGGGGCTAATACCCCATGGAAAAGAGGAAACTGGATAGCATCTAAAAATGGAAAATTAATTAAAAATTCAATGACCTGGTTCACCTGGCTATGTTATCCAGCATTATTCTCGTTCAGTCTTCAGCTCAAGTAACAGAACGATGAGAAGTTTTAATTTTCTGGATAAGCTGGGCAAGTTTTGTTGTTGTGGTTTTCTTTCAAATTTTAATGAGCATACGGGACACTAGGAGGTTGGGTTAAAGCGCAGATTTCAATGTGGGAGGCCTGGGCGGAGCCTCGGAGGTTGCATGTCTAACCAGCTCCCAGGTGATGCAAGGTTGCTGGTCCAAGGACCACCCTCTGAGCAGCAAGAAGACTAAAGATAAAGTGTAGGGGACAAAGTAAATGCAGAGACTGTAAATTAGAACAACAAAGGAAGTTTCTTTTACTGTCAGGTATTTATTGTATGCTCACTCTGTTGGGTTTCTTCATTCACTTTATTTCTTATGATGGTATTCAGTGTCAGGTGAGCATATGAGAGAAGAGGAATGAGAGTAAGAAAAGTTGTGGGTAAAGGAAAATTAAAGGAGCTCTAACCCCCCAGCCCCTCCACGGGAAGCCCTGGTGAAGACTAACGGTATGCTTTCAGGATGAGCGTGGTATAAGCGGGAGGTTGCCACCGCTAACTGACAAATTTTACAGGGAAAAAAGAACATTTAATGAAGATACATTTTTAACATATTTTTCATTCTGACCTCTTTTTCTAAATGTTAATTTTATAGATGCTGTGGGCTGAGAAATATGAATAAGATTTTCCTTTAATAGCAATGTTACCTAAAAGCCAACTATACCAGTTTCTAACAGAATCTTTTTTCTCTATTATGTTTTGTTATTTCAAGAAACTTTATCCTCTAAGGAAGTTTCCCATAGTATTCCCTTCGTTTTCATGTGTTAGTACCGTCTTAATTCTAAAAGCATAAGCTGATCTGTAAGGAATAAGAGAAAGAGTGTTCTTTCAATCATTTTATTCAGAGCACAATGGCAAAATAGAAATAGTGACTTTTCGTTGCTTTTCAGATATATCATTGTTACTTTGTGGAAACAAAATCAAGGAGATTTAAATAATAAACCTTTGAAATCCTGGTGGTCTCTAAAATAGCAATGATGAAAACATAAGTGCTACCTTTTTGTTTTTCATAAGATGGTCTTATTGACCATATCTGGCTATTCTGACCCAGAAGTCCCCCTTAATAAAGGAGTAATAAGAATAACTTTATTTTCAAAGTCTCATGTCACTACAGGATGTTATACATAAAACAAGTTCTCATTTTACTTTTAAAATATGACTATACCTTAATTATATATGCAATGTATTTTTAAGAAGATTTATAGGTAAACTTTCTATTATATTATTAACCTGCCATGGCTTCCTCTATGGATTAAAGAATTAAAACTTTAATGGAAAATTCATGGCCCAGGAATTAGAAAGCTTCCTTTTTCCTCTGAATGACTGAGTATGTATTTAGCTCTTTTCAAGATCATGACCCAGAAAATTCATTACATTTACATTAACAAAGTGAGCAGTGTATATTAATTTTCTCGGTCTAAGAAAAAGGTAAGAAAACTAACAACTTCCAAGCGTCTGCAGTGTCATCTCATAAAACATTAAAAAGCTAGGAAATGATAAACCGTCTCTAAATAGCAAGAGTAAAATCACTATTTAAAATTTTAGTTTAAGAAATACAGTTGATTGTGAGCAGGAATTGCTGTATTCCACACATGAAACATCATAATTGGTTAGAGATCCAAGTTACTGAAAAGGGGGTCTGCAGAGGGTGGGGGTCCACCGGATTCCCACCTCCTAAGACTAGACCACGGCCAATGGCTCTGAGAATTTGGGGTTAACGGGGGCACACATTTCTCACCCAGAAACTACTGTGTTTTATGCTTGTATTTCTGATATCCAGAAGCAAATAGTGGAGGCACAGAACTCTGCCTTAGCTGTAACGTACCTTTAACACTTGACTTGAGTTTGCAAACCCCTTCGGTCATAAGCACTGCATGTCAGAGCAGCTCAGTCTTTCAGAACTGAGTTAATAAAGAAATCGATGCCTACAGAAAATGTTAAAGTACAGGAAGTTATCCAACCATTATGAAAATAAATAAGAATGAGGGTACTTGAGAAAAATAAAGCAGCTAAAGCAAATAAAAGAATGAGAATTTTAAAACTGTGTCTGAAATTGTTATGAGTCAAAAAATCTCATGGACAAAGAATCAGTTCACACTTATTTATTTTGCTTCCCCCTGGGAATCATTACTGTAACTAAAACAAACAAACAAACAGTCTTTAGGGGAACTTTTTTTTTGGCAGAATCTCCTCACACTACTGTAGTTCAGTCTTGAGCACTCGTGGTTTTGTCTGGTGTATTAGCAAATTTACATGGAAATGATGAAATTGTCTTAGGTTTTACCAGAAACTGCGCATGCTGAAATGAGTTCAGTTTTCACAATGTATTGTTCAGTTTGGCTGTCAATGAAGAGAATGGAAGTGGTCACACTTAATGTTAGATTTTTTCTATTATGATTAGATTTAAAATTTCTTGGAACTGTCTCTTAATATGTGAGTTATTCTTATTCTGTGTAAAAACTACCTTATCCTCTACTAAATAGCTCCTTTTTATTGCTCATGTTACCTCTAATTTATTTTAGATGTAACTTTCTGAACCACAGTCAACATTTGTTTTATGAAAGACAATAATTTCCATGAATTCCAGAAAATACATTGAAATTTTTATATGACAAACAACACAACACAATGTCCATAATTGTTAAACATGGTCTTACAAAAGGCCTGAAGCAGTAACAGGTGTGCATGTCAGCAACGGCCCATACTGGGCCCCGGGAGGACCTCGGCACCTGTCATCTCATTCATCGCAACATCACGGCATGAACCCTATGGCTCTGTCCTGTGCTACCAATAAAAAATTACGTTAGTGTTTCTTTCATTCTAAGAAAAATATTTTTCTAAAAAAAATACTCTTTTATTGAAACAGAAAATCAAGCTATTCACAAAAGTGCAAAGAAGAAAGTAAAATATCCCCAAAATCTCCCAAAACAAGGGGAAAAAAAGATATTTGTGTTTGTTAACAAGTATTCCAGACTTTTTTTTTTTTGCATGGATACAAATAGAAGGTATTTTATGCGTTAGGGCTGCATAGATTGACAGACAATCAATAAGATGATAAATATATGAATACCTAATATAGATTAATATAGAGAGGGGTGATAAATAACAGAGATCCAGCTAATTGTTTGAAAAGCACTTTTTCTTTCTTATATTTCCATGTACATCATCAACCAAAGCACCGGTGTTTGATACAGGTGGTGAGATTAGGACGCTCGAAACAATGCAAAGAAAAAAGAAGAGTTCCTTTTCAGTGTCTGATATTCAAAATAGGATTTTAAAATAGGCTTAGAGGTCATATATCATGAAAGGGAAAAAGAGTATATTGTATATTCCCTTATCTTGCCTGTGGTACATCAAGAGTTGGTCTTCAAGAAGTAGCCCATGGAGTTTCTAGGCTGTGATTTTTACACAGGAAGAAGTGGTAGGTAATTTCCATCTTGCCAACTCTGACGGTCAATCATCAGTCGTCCTCTGAAAGAAGGTAAGTGATGCTGAAGTACTTCACAAGTTTGTAATCAGAATTTTCTTACCCGCACAGAGTTCGTTTCTTAATTCTTGGAAATTGTTTTTATTTTTGTTATCATATATATTGACCCCATGTTTTCATATAACTGTGTTGTCCTTTAAAGTTCTTGTGCTATATTACTAAGACAGGTATGATCGCTTACTCTTCTTACAAGTCACCAAAGTACGCGAGGCTTATTCAGATAATAATGTTGTTACTTGATGAATAAAGCTTCGGATCAATACAGAGTTTGGTGATTGCGGGGAGCGGCCGGTGGCGGTGGGAGAGGGCGCAAGGAGGATAAATCGTGATGGAAAAATTAAATAAAAACAAATAGATAAATAACTAATTGTCATAAATGCTTTTTCAGGAAGTGCTGAACTACAAACATAACACAGTTTTAGAAAATTAAATTCCCATCAAATGGAGGAGGGAAAAAAAATCAAGTCACAAAGAGTGAGAATGGCTTCTCTCAGGTCATGATGCTACAAGCTGGTCGGTAGCGAAGGACAATGTAGATCAATTCTCCAAATCCCCAGCCGGGACTTAACTGTCATTAAACAGCCCTTTGGAGCTGTCTCCAAAAAAGTTTCTTTCCCTTAGGCTCAAGGTAAATAACATTATTTCTGCAACTGGTGCATGGTGCAGACCGATCAGAGGCAGTCTGTTCCTTCCAGTTGTCTAGTACGTTCATCCGTAAACACGTAGGATGAACGTGTATGATCTGCATTTTCCTAACCTGCTCCTTCTTGTCATCTTTTCACTGGGGAGCCTCACCCATTCTTCACCTTTCTCCTGTCCGGGCCCCGCCACCGACACGCTGATCTGACCTGGAAACACAAGGACATTTTCTGGTATCTGTGGCTTTGGGATAGTCTATTTTTGCCAAGCTGTTCATTGCTCAGGCCCATAGTACATCATAATTTTGTTCGGTCCAAGAACAAAACCTGGACATCAAAGAAAATCAGTGTATTTGTATATGTTTTAATGAGTAGGGGAGTCCTTTCCAAAATATTCCTTCTGAGCCAAGAATTAAAAGTGGAGAAGAGCGATTAGACACTGAAGAAAAAGTTTGGGAGCCCAAAAGCTCTCATTGCACCACATACTGACTCACTTCATACTGAAAACAAGGATGTTGTTCCTACTGCTTCTATTCTTTTAGTCTACAGAATTTTCTTTTAAATATAAGAAAATAGAAGAAGTTCATATTATTAAACTAAAATTCACACTCAAGAATTCAAAAATATGTACTATGAAAACATTTCATAACACCTGAGAACCACTGCCAGATTTGATTGATAGGTTGTCTATAGCTAATCACTTTTGTTCTTATATATAATAGAATTAATCACACATTAAACAACAGAACTGATGGAAAATAAAATACGAGTTCAGAATCTCAAAGAAAAACTGGAAGACTTTTTCTCATAACAAAATAAAATACTTGAAATAGTCCCTGCTTGACAAACGACCACGAAACAATGGCAGAGACAGAAAGGAGAAGAAGGTTGGGGTCAGACTAAGGAACAAGAAACGAAAAACAAGAAGACAAAAAACCTGTCGTCACTGTGGAGTGTGCTCCTTCATTGTTGGAGCGCATTACAAACTTTAAAACACCGCTCCGACTACTTTCACAGCCAGCACTCTTGATCCTGCCTCATGTTTTGTTGTATGTGAAAAGGGTTTTCTACTTTAAACCTCTAGATATCAGGCTGAGGAAGCCTGACTTAAGAGCACTTATTAGAGCATTTCACGCCTATTTTATTACATTTAAACTGCCTTGAAATCACTGGAGTGTTGCAGCTAGGTTCCCCTTGAACTTATTACCTTACAGAGGCGCACTGAGGTCTATCCCAAAGGCAGTATCTTTTTCAAAAGTACCATCTCGTATCAGCTTATTAGCTACGACGGCCACTTCAATTGGTTGGCAACGCGCAGGGAATAGAGGTCTCAAGTATACTGGAAAGTTTTTGATGACTTAATAATTCGATGATATGGTTTTTGTAGTGTTTTGTTTTTTCAACCTCTCTCTTGGGCTTTCATTCTCGGAATCGACAAAGGCTCTAGCCTACTGTCTGAAGCGCTCCAGCGGGACCGAGGTTTCCTTCAGAGAAAACTGCGGGAGAAAGAAGACAGGCTCTCCCGGGTGATAATGCGTAGCTGCTCACCCACGCCAAGCTCCTCCGCCGTGGGAGTCCGCCCACGGCTCCGCTCCGCCCCCGCTCCAGCTACTCAACCTGCTACGGCATTTGCACTTCGCCCCCCCCCCCCCAAAAAACTTTATAGAGGCCACCCGCAGCTTCAAATTCCTGGTTTAATTGATAGCATAAAGCTTGAAGATTTACCACTGAGATTGTTTTATATACGATCGTTTTATATATGATATTGTTTGTTTACACACACACACACACACACACACACACACTTTCCTATTGCTCCACAGATGGAGACATCCACAAGCCGTCTGTTCGGCTACTCCCGTGGCGAACCCCATCCTTACAACAGAAGGATTGTTTATGCCAAGCCCGGGTCTCCGTCGATACGGAAGCAGGCTATTCTGATACTTTTAGTCTTAACATCTCCTTTGCATGGCGGCCTAGCCCCTCCGGCCGCCTGCAGGCCTCCCCGCTGCGGGCGTTCCGCAGCTCGTCCCCATCCGCAGGCACCAGCGACCGCGTCTTTCCCCGCACAGGTTACTCGGGGCTCAGTAAGGGCAAGGGCGACCAGGCAGGCATTTCAGCAGGAGGAGTTCCATGGTTCGGGACTCAGTACGTGCGGATGACACAGCAGGGCCGCAGCCCCAGGGAGCAGCTTCGGGCGAAGAACCATGGGGACAGACAGGCTCCACGTGCGGTTGGGCTCCCAGAGCGCAGGCGCGCAGAGGACTCCCACCGGCCCAGGCTGATGGGGAGCAGCTGCTCGCTTAGAGCTGGGAGCCGGCACCCCAGGAAGGGGTGGGCCGACGGGAAGTCGTGAAGCCGGTTCTTGGAATGTCATAAAAAACAAACAAACAAAACAACAACAACAAAAATGGTGGCACTGCCAGGGCACAGGGATTTTGCTGGGGAGCCACTAACAGTAACAGCAAGTGCATAGGAAGGCTCAAGCCCTTCGCCTGCCTTCCAGTTCCCTCAGTTCCCCCCATGGCGAACCTGCAGGGAGGCAGTTGTTTTCAGGGTTCTAGTTCCAGCCTCAGAAAGCAGAGCATATGGAAAGCGGGGCTCCAGCTGAGACAAAAGATCTCTTCTCACCTGCTGCACCGCTGCCACCTCTACCCACCCGTCAGGGCTCAGCGAGGCGCTCTGTCCCTGACCTCGGAGAAAAGGCTTCGAAGGGCTCCCTTCTCCTGCACGCGGGTGGTTTCGTTGAGAGCAAAGGAGGCAGTCATGAGAGCCTCGCGCGCGCGTGCACACGCACACCCACCAGATGAAGACTAAATTTAGGAGAAAGATGTTCGCCCTCAGTGTTATTGAGAGTCAAACAAATATCTATTAAAATAAGGAAATATTTTTCATCTATCAGACGACCAAAAAAAAGTAAAAGGATCAGCGATGCCACCTGTGGTCTAGGGTTTAGTAAAAAGCAGTTGCTAAAACCTAAAGTGGAGGTTTCTCATGTTATCCTACTCTGCGCTCTGCAACTCCCCGCAAGAATGTGAGCCTCCAGCACTTCCTCGCAGCGAGCTTCACTGAAGACCGAGCTGCGTGGGAGGGAGGCTGCAGGGCTCGCCCCAGGCTGGGCCAAAAGGCGAGCGGAGGGGACGCGAGAACCCCGGGGTCCCCGGGGTCCTCCCAGGGCTCTGGGCTCCCCGGCTCTCCCGTGAGCGTCCCCACTCTTTACATGTGTGCGGACCTCTCCATGAAGAGATTTACAAGTTGTACTACTTTTCGGGGATATAACAATGTACATAAAGAACAAAACAAAAAAACTGTGATTTTACCACCTAGATAATCTCAGTGCACATTTTTTAATAAGTAATATATGTGCGTCTTTAGGAAAAAAAATTAAGTTGTTCAGAGAAGCACAAAGTAAGAACATGAAAACTTTCCTCTCCACTGTAGCCCCTTGAAAGAAAAGATTTTTGTCTAAGATCGTAAAGATTTCAAGTGTTATTAATGCTTATTCCAAGTATAAATATATAGCTGCTCTGTTATGGGTCAAGCTTCTTACTTTCAATCTAAATTACATTAAATTTTACTCCTGGACACTCTGCATCCTCTAAAACCATCATGTGAAGATGGCACCATGATAAAACTGGATAGACCTTCTGCGATAAAGAGTTCAAGTCTCTTTTCATGGACATGAAGACAGTTTAGAGATGGAGCATTTGTAACTAGACTAAGCCCCAAAGTGCATAGCTGATAGAGCCACTAAAACAAGTCAAAGTTCTTGCCTTCCCATTCTTCATGAATACCTTATTCCCCAATTCAAGAAACAAATATAGAGGAATTAACTAAGCATGTATTCTTAAACGTAATGACATACCATCTAAGATTATTTTGCTTGTATGGAGTGCAAATTTTTTGACAAAAACAATACTCCCCAATATATGAGTAACACTAATGTTAGTACTTTAATTCAGGCAAAAAAAAGAAATTCACATTTCACCAGGTGTTTCCCATGAGTCTGACAACTGTTTTTAAAACATTGCTAACCTTTTAGCTTGTATCCCAACATAATTTGTGTTAGCATACCTTATTACAAATAGGAACAGGAATATCCTCTAAATATTAGATTTAATGAGAATTTCCCCAGCAGCCGCCCAGCCTCCCATGCTCCAGACTGCTAATGAGGAAACAGTTCTTTTGCATTGACACTATTGTAGCTGAGACGCACATGTTCAGGTTTCTTTGCCCTCAGAGGGAGCACTGTTATCCTGACGGAGTGAGGGACCTGGGGTGTGTGAGGCGGGAGCCAAAGACACAACACCACGCTTGCATATATTGTTGAGAATATTAAGTGTAAAAGAAATGCAACTGCTCCTTAAAATGCATCTGTGTTTATGGGACAGGGGAATTAGAATTAATTGCTAAAATAAACATCCAGATCAATTAATAAATTTGATCTGTGCTCTTTGGGGATTAATATTCTAATAAAGGAATGGAGGATTTATTAGGCATTTCACAAAAGAAAAAATGCAGATGATCCATTAAAAAAGATTACCTAATAATCAGATTTGCCAAATGGATAATAATAATACTATCCAGTGTGCTCCAAAGTGGGAAAATGGAGACTTCCAGACATTGTTGTTAGAGGTGCAAATTGGCTCCATTTTCTGGAAGCCAATTTGTCTTGCCTATTAACATTTTGAATGTGCACACCCTTTGATCCACTGGATCCAATACTAGAATCTATGCCAAGGAATTAATTAAAAATTGCACCAAAAATATCTAAGTGAAAGGATGTTTCTTGCATTGTTTAGAACAACAAACAGCTTGATAATGTCTAAATGTCTATCAATGCAATATTGGTCATTTATTTAATGAATATACAGCCATTACAAAGAATAAGGTAGACCCATTTGCACTGACAGGGGAAGATGTTAATGATATGTAATTAATTAAATGGAAAGAAACGTAGGGAATGGGCTGCAAAAATATGTTTAATACTGTTTTGTTTGTGTGTATGTGTGTATAGATATATGGAGTTTAGCATGGAATACTTTTATGTACTGCTTTATGCACTTCATATTGTTAAATTATTTTACAATGAGCTCTTATTATATTCATCATCAGCAAAGATAATAAGGGCACTCGAGTTTGGACGATAAAAGACTATACAAATAACTGTCAATTTTTCAAAAATTAGGTGTGCTGGGAGTCATATAGTCAAGTTCCATAAAACACACATTTCTCTCTCTCTGTTTATTCTACATAACGTTAGCATTAAATTTTGCAGGCCGATTTTGACGGGGCGCGGGCGCGGTAAGGATGCCCTGCTTGCGTAAGCTTCGCAGCTCTCCAGTTCAATGTTACCGTTTCTCCTTCACTGGATAATCTGTAACACGCGCTCCAGTGGCTTTAGGGCGCGGTGGGTCCTGGTGACAATAGCTAGTACTTGGGGCGACTTACTACGTGACAGGGTCTGGCCTAAGTGCTTCAGGTCTATCAACTCATTTACTCCTCGCTGTAACTCAGTAACAGTTTTGTTTTGTTTTGTTTTGTTTTACAAAGGAAGAGTCTGAAGCAGCGAAGGTTAAGTAACTGGCCCAGCAACGCAGCTCCTTAGCAGGGGAATCTAGCTGGAGGCAGTTCCAAACCAGAGCCCCGCACAGGCCCTTTTTCCCCCCCGGGAAGGCTGGCGATCCCTTGCCTGATTTATGCTTCCACGAGGGAGAAAAATGCTACATTAGGGGACCTATTTTCTGGAAATTATATAAATCAAGAGGCTTCTGAGAATCTCTTTCTTCACGCTTATCTAAAAACCAGCCTGAGAGCTAAACGCTGCGCATTGAGAATCAGGCCAAGCCCCGCTGCGGAAGTGAAGCCTGGAAGAAGCTCGCCTTCCGATCAGGGAGCTGAACCGGGCGGCGCGCGCTCGCCGTGCGCGGCAGCGGAGGGGCCGCACGCGGCGGCGGCGGCGGCGGCGGCGGGGCGAGGGCGGGGGCGGGGCGGCGTTCCGAGAGCACGCGGGCGGCGCGATCTGCTGCAGAGCACGGATGAAGCCTTCGGGAAGGCAGCCGCACCGGGGACCGTTCCGGGAGGGCTGATGGTCTTTACAGGTGTTATTACTCTATTGTGATTTTATATATATACATATATATGTATATATATTCATTGTCTATTCTTACAAAGTACAGATCATAAAAAATGACAATAAAGAGCACCACCCTCGGAAATAATCGCATTTTGGGGTATTACCGGCTGGGCCCCATTTCAGCAGGCAGTGACCAGGGCGGGGACAGTTTTCGGAGAACAGAGGCAGAGAGCCGGGAAAGACAGGGTATGTTCATACGCCGGTGAGATGTCTGCAGCAAAAGGCAGCGGAAGGTAAATCGAAAGATTAGAGTGCGCGATCACAAAAGGCCTTAAATGTGAGGGCGGGAGAGAGCAGGGGGAGCTAGTGAAGGTTTTCCTGCGGGGGAAGGACACGTTAGCAGCCGCACTTGGGAAAGAGTAACCTGGTGGGTCGTCAGGAAAAAATTGGAGACGGGAATGCTGGGAGTGGGAGGCACACGCAGTTTGTTAGTGTAACATGTGGGTTGGGGGGGCGGGGAATTCAGGTAGTAATTCTGAACTAAAAAGACAATAATACATAAAACAAGGAAAATACAGGATCCATAATTATAATGAAGTCCTGCACATCGTGCCTGAAGTTAAAATATCTCTCGGTGCGTGATTTTTATTATTCTTCATTCTGCTTTTCCTGTTTTGGGATAGCTAGAATGTTGCAGGATTTTAAAACATCAATGTTGACACTTCGGTAAGAGTGGCTTGCTTCTTAATTACTAAGTTGTATATTTTAAGCAAAGCACAAGAATCAGTTATGTTCATACACTAAGAGACTACATTACAAAAAGTTCGTTTTCACAAGGACTTGAACAAAGGCCCCCATAAATTTAATTTTTTGCCCAATATAAGTGGATTGTAAGGATTTATTAAATGCAAATTTTTTCTTGACTTTAATTGTTGCATTAAGTTTATGTTTCCTGTAAGTCGTATGACTTAGGAATAACAGATAATTCAGGAACTCGTTTCCACTTAAGCTTCAGGGGCACACGATGTTATGGTTACAGAAACTCAGCATTGTCCTTGCACACTTCTAATGGATCGCCTCCGAGGGCTCTGCCGTTTTGGGTGTTGCCTGTCATCTTATCCATGACTTCAGTGGCAAGTGACAGTACAGTGCTTGCTGAAGATAAAAGAACCATGTAAGAGCAGTGAGAAGATTTGCTTGGGTGTGGACTCTCGCTCCTTTTCGCAGATCCGACACCAAGAAATACATAACCTCAGGCTTCATTTCTCTACTTTCCGATGTAGACATAGAAGGGGAAGAAATTGTAGAAGTGGAAGCAGTCATAGACACCGAAGAATTGAATCCCCATCTGTATGTGTGTTTATATATATACATTAGGCATTCCTTAAATGCATACGTAATATAAACACGTGGAAAGCGTGTTCTGCTAAAGTTTTCAGGCTAGATCTGTGTCCGATGCTGCAGGCAAACTTCCAGAGCCGCCTGTGCGCCTTGTACCACGGCCTGCGCTGCCTTGATCCGTGGCTGACTGGTGAGCGATGCGGAAACCCAACTTCCTTGCCTTACGTGGGGCGGCCCTGAGGCTGGAACTATATTTCCGAGCTTTCCGTTGGGGGAGTCAGCCTGGTGTGGCCCTAGGCAGGATCCTGCCTGACGTGGCACCCTCCGTACAGCCCATCACCTTCCGTGTCCTGTGTGCTGCCACGGCTCCTTGCCACTTTCTTCTGGGGGCACTTGACACCCTCTTATATATGAATCCCCTTCCCAGAGTGTAATCGTGGGGAACCCAACCTAAGACATTTTAACCTAAAAAGCAAAAGTGAACCAGCGTTTCTGGAAAGTACATAATCATTTCCTTTGAAGACACCAGCCATGGGTATGAATAAGAGCAATTCAATAACCATAGAAATTCTGGAAAACCATAGATTCAAGTAAGAACTTTTAAATGTGCTTTTCCAAAAGTATTGCCATGTCAAACTTAAAAGGAGGAAAAAATTAATGTGATCCATCCTTTTCATAACAGTAATAGCTGCCATTTATTGAAGTCTCACTTATGATTGTCACTGTTCTAGCATCTTTACATCTCTTATGTCATTTAGTCCTCATTATTACTCTATGATGAAGGCATTTTCTTTACTCTTCAGATGATAAGGGTGTGGTCCTGAGATCACACAGTTTAGCAAAGAGCTGAATCAGGATTCACAGCCCGATCTTATCGGGCACTGAGTTCATCAGCTTCCTCCCTTACCTCATTATGTGGTTCTTCTGTGAGAGCACCTCCTAATATGGGGGGGGGGGCTATAGTCGTTGACTCATTATTGCTTTTCCTCTGACATTGACCAGAAATTATGTAGTATTTATGCAATGACTTTTGCCAAAGAGGCTCCTCTTGGTAAATAGAAATCAAACTATTTCCACTGCCTCAAAGTGTTAAAGAAAGATTTCTCAAATCTCATATTTTAAGGATGCCAAGATTTGCCTGGTTCTGGTTATGTCCTGGGGGTGCCCATTAAGAGATCATTAACAACTTGCTTGAGCAGCTAGTACAGAAAAGACAGCAATGAACTATTATGCAAGGGCTGAGTCTAGACGGGGTCATTACGCTCAATACCCATTGCTCACACACATAACTGCTTAGATTGTTTAGATAATAACTCTGGCCCACTGTTTTTCTGTGGTGGTCCTTTCTGGCTCCTGAAGGCTGATCAACGTATTAGATTCCTATTACAGCACCCTATCATGAGGCACATTCAGTTGCAACGTTGTCTTTTTTATCTGTAACAACTGTGAAGAAAATCAAGAATGTCCACACAAGTGTGGCACAAGACGCTGGAGCCAATTTGCTCTTTGTGGCCAGACACAACAACATATAATTCATATCAATCTTTGACACTGAAAGCAGCTTAACTCAAGTGGCTGCCATTGTACACGCCTGGCCTTACAAAATAAAAGTACCGTCTTCTCTTCTCGCGAGCTCTTCTTTAACCCTGTGGATGCGAACGCTTTTCACCCATGGACTCCCTCTGCATGTGGTGCAGTCCTTGAAGATTTTCTGTGTGTTTCACCTTAGCAATCACTTGGGTGAAGACGCTCAACTTAAGAATGGATGCTAATGAAGCTGATTGAAAGAGTGACTTATTGGAGACAGGAAAGCTGAGTTTATTTCTATACCTGTAGATTACTTTGGAATCAGAAGTGATTCATTTTGAACTTTCCCTGTAAACAAAGAGAACAAAAGATTTGGACAGTTCCCAGACCCAGACTTAAAGAGCTCTATTCGGTATTCTAGGATACATTTCATTTGACCCATGGTAAGGGATGGGGAGTGTTAATAAAAATGTAATTTGATGAAATAATTTTTTTAAAAAGCTTTAAGTAAAAACTTCCTGGCATTTGAACTAGTCTTTAAAATATATCAGAAAGAGAGAGAGGGAGAAGGCACTTTGTACTCTTAGCCAAGATTTCCCAGCCTTTCAAGAACTCAGGTACAGCCTGTCAATCTGAAAGAACACTTACTGTTCCTGTACAAATATGGTAGTTGGAAGCAAGTAAGGCCTTAAAGGTGCCACATTGCCTACCTGCCTGCTGTACTCTGAACATGGAGATGAACAGGAGAGAAAGAGCACATTGGGTGTATATACCAAGGGCTTCCCACAGCTGTGTTTCTTTCTTTCCCTCCTTTGTGGTGCCTGGTCAGAGCTCAGGTCAGTGTGCAGACTTGACCTTCTCAGCACTGGGAGAGCGAGGAGCTCAGTGTCCCAACAGCAGCTACAGCTCTGCAGCTTCGTTGCTGGTGGTAGTACCTGCAAATTCAACGAACTAGGTCTCATTCTCTACCCGTGAAGGGTTTGAGGAGTACAGGAATCTTTTTTTAAAAAATGGCAGTTTCTCTACTAGTGGAGGAAATACTGGCCCCTCCCACAGTGAAAATCAGATGACGCTTGCCCGCAGGGTGTGTAAGCCACAGGGTGAGAGGCGCGGAGCCCCGGCCGTGAGGCTGAGCGTGCGCCA
The DNA here is from genome assembly GCF_021234165.1 of Pteronotus mesoamericanus. Taxonomy (NCBI): domain Eukaryota; kingdom Metazoa; phylum Chordata; class Mammalia; order Chiroptera; family Mormoopidae; genus Pteronotus; species Pteronotus mesoamericanus. The sequence continues at coordinate 2,428,516 of NW_026555123.1, forward strand.
GCTGCTGGGGCGCCGGCCACCTCCATCCCCAGCCACTTCCTGTTGTTTCTACTCTCATTGCTGTGCTTTTGAGATGCTCACCAAACTCACTGAACTCGCCCTACGACTTTTTCTCACTTTATACGCTATATACTTATGACAAATCCACATATCTAGCCAAACATTCTAACATGGTATCTATATGGTTTGGGGGGGTACGTAGCCATCAAGAGGCTGCCGTATGTGTGTGTGTGTGTGTGTGTCCGTTTCTTTCAAGACTCTTGTCTTCTCTCCTTTAGCTCGTCTTTTTGAAATGTCTAATCTCAACCCTAGCTTTAAAATATATATTTGTATTTTACACTTTTACCTTGTCCTTTTCAGCAGACCTACTGGAAAGGAATTAAAAAGAGAAATAAAAGGCTAGCTGCACCAGAAAGCATAAAGATCAAGCAAGCTGTAATCCTTCCATGAATGAACATAATCAACAGAAATGCTACATGGAACTACTGTTTCCATTCCTTTATATTTATAGACAGGCTCGAGACAACTGCTCTTTCACCATCAATTTTAAAATACAAAGCAGCAGATCCCAGGAGGCCGGGAGACCGGGACTGCTGGGGAGAATGCGCGTTCCTCGTGTGGGACGAAATGCGACTGCGTCCTGAGCTTTCCTGGAGAGAAGCCACGGTCTTCCCTGGGGTCTGGTGGGGGTTCCTGAGCCTTTTCCTGGCAACGGTCAAGGGCTGTTAATGGGACCGTGCCAAGACAAGACGCCGCGGGGTGGAGGACTCTTCATTTCGGTGCCCGGCCTGTGTGGCTCTCTCCTTGGTGCTGGCTGCTTCCAAGACACGTGCTTCTCCAGGCCTTGCCTTAGCAAGTCGGCCGACAGCGGGGCACCCCACATGGTGCCCGGTACGTTAACATCCCCCGTGCTCGCGTGGCTTTGTTACCGCGACCCGACTCTCCTCCCTGCAAAGCTCTCCCAAACTGCTGCAGCCTGGCAGCACCCGAAGCCTGTGCTTCCCGGGGTGCTGAGGTTTGCCGGGCCTTGGCGCTCAGGTGGTGTTTCGGTGTGCACTGAGTCTGCAAGGCAGTTTTGAGTGGGCACTTGCAAATTTCCTTACACCTGCAGCACCTACTATGTGGCAGGTTTTTGAAAAATGTTGTTTGATGGTAACAGCATTCTTCTGTCTTCTTTTCAGGAAGCAGCACTTAGAGTTTTTAAATAAGATCCTGTCATATCCAGGAAACGTTCGGGATCATAGGTTTAGGTGCATGGCCCACAATCTGCAGACCCATTCTTTTTACCTTCCCCTTCCTTTTCCAGTCATCACACACAACCTCCTGCCCCTGTCTGTCATTCTCTCTGTCTTTCTCACATGCACATGCACACACACACACACACACACACACACACACACTGATGGAAGCTTCACAGTTTCACCTTTCAGCAGATTGCTGAGAAGAGAGCTTAGAAGCAGAAAATCTGAAGCTAAACTGCCTCAGCTCCTAGAACAGCTCCCGTAATGAATAGCTCTGTGACAGTGTGCCGTTTGGTTAGTATCTGCTTCTCTCAGTTTCCTCACCTATAAAGGGGGATAATAATAGAACCTAACCCCGTAGTTTGTTGAGGTAATCACATAAGCCATTTAAAAGAATTTCTGACTCATAATAGATAGTATATTACAATAATATTGTCCACTTTTGTTGTTTTGAAGAGGTTTAACTAAGACGTTCCTTTTCCCTGTCTGGGTCATCCAATCAGACCAGATTTCTCACCTGTCCAGTCTCAACCAGAAGAAGTAGTGAATGGCAGGGACATTTGAGACAAGAACACAACCAGGAAATCTAGGTCCTCTTCTGATCGAGGGGACCAGAATCTGCAACCTTTCCTTCTCGATGGAAAATATGCTAGTCCTAAAAGAAGTGAATTACTCAGGCTGCCGAGAGTTCTATAATTCCTTTACACGATTTGATTTTATGTGGCTTCGCACAATTGCTTCTCTGGAAAAGCTGGGTTTAGAACAGCGAGTCTGACAATGAGAAGTCAAATGCATAGGAACGTCCATGAGTCACAGTAGGATAGTGTCCCAGGAAAAACATAACCGTTAAGTGAGAAAGCTTGGTGCTAACACGGCGCTTTCTGTTGCTTCATCTTTGTACCACTTCTCAGCTCCCCCAGGAAAGGCTTGCCCGTGGGTAAAAAGGCAGGACATCAAATGCTCAGTATTTAAAACAGTTTTGAAAGGACCTAAAGTGATGGCAGAAAGCAAGGTGCAGCCTTGAAGATCACAGAGAACGAGGGGACTTAGCTTCACTGAAGGCAAATCTTTGGCTGTGATACCTCTGCTTTCTGGAAGCTCCCGTCCCCCCCCCACCCCCTAACGCCCACCACTGGGGAATTGTGTCTGGTACCACACAGTGTGCCTCAGGGCACGACGTCAGTTCTCGTTCTGCAGACTGTGTCCCATTGTGTTGGACTGGACGACAAGGAGGGTGAGGAGGTGAACCTGGGGAGAGGACCCGCAGCACGTGCCCCGCATGGACGTGGCTGGGACTAGGCCCGCTTTACCGGCTGAAGGGGCGTCTGGAAGGAGGTTCTGTTTACATGTGGCCTCACTTGCAAGTCATGCCAGTCATCTACGGCCAAGTAACAAACTGTTCCAAACTCTGTGGCTTCAAGCAACAATGAACATGAATTCGCAATGAGGGCAGGACTTGGCAGGTGCTCCTCTGCTCTCTGTGGGCATCAGCTGAAAGGGCTTGAGTGGGGCTAGAAGACCCCTCTCTGAACCGGCTCATGCGCACCAGTGGCAAGATGATGCGGCTGTCATCTGAAGACCCAGCCGGAGAGGGAGGCTGGGAGTGTCCCTTGCATCTTCCGGAGCTGAGCTCTAAGATGGAGTGTTCCAAAGGGCTTGGGCAGACGGGCAAGGCTTCTTATGACCTTGCCTTGGAAGTCCCTGTCATATTGCACTGGAATTTAAGACAGTCACTGAGACCAGCCCACACTCAAAGCAAGAGGAATTAGCCCCCATCTTTAATTTACTGCAGAAATGATCATCCCCAAATTTCTACCTATCGGTGAGGCTACTGATGATCTCTCTGCTTTATAGACTAATGGTGCTGATTTCTTTGTTTCTTTTAGACAAGCAAATCATGCTTGATATATCCAAGATGTGTTCTGGTGTTTTTGTTCGTCTTTTCCTCCTATTAATATTTGGCAATGACACCAGCTGTCTGTTTCCACATGCATCTCTGTCTCTTAATTGGTGTATTTAGATGACATTTAAAAGAATTGTTAATATAGTTGGAAAATAAAATACTTTCATATTTACTGTTTCTTATTTGCCCTTATTCTTTGTTCTTATGTTTCTTTTTCTGCCTTCTTATTTTCCCTTATTCTTTGTTCTTATTTTTCTTTTTCTGCCTTCTGTGGTTTTAATTGGACATGTATATAATTCCATTTTCTCCTTTCTTAGCATATCAATTATGCTTACATTTCTTTTAAAACATTCTTCAGTGATCTCCCTAGAGTTTGCAATAATATGCTTACAGTTCGTCCAAGTTCACTTTCCAGTAACACTAGACCCCTTCATGGGCAGTGCAAGAGCTTTTCATAACAAAATATTTCTACTTCTTTCCTCCTCTCCCTCTATCATTGCTATCAGCCATTTCACTTAATATATAAACATATGTACATGCTTACATATCCTAATGTGTTTACATAAGCACACACATATTTTGTATATATAAGCATGTGTTATATATATGAGCAATTTAACATATTTAGCTCTTATTATTTGAACTGTTTCCTATGAGATAATTGAGAATAAGAAAAAAATAAGTTTTCCCACAGTCTTTGGGTCTTAGGTTCTGTTTTATAGTCTTTTTTTCTCTTATATTTTCAGTTTTGGAAGTTTCTCTTTTCATACCCTCAAGCTCAGAGATTTTCCCCCACCTACTCCAGGCTACTAATGACCTCATAACAGGTATTCTTCATTTCTGTTACAGTGTTTTTGATGTTTAGTGATTCTTTCTTAGAATTTCCATCCTTCTGCTTTAATCACCTATCTGTTCTTGCATGTTGTCTACTTTTTCCATTAAATCATAGTATTTTTAAAAACTATTCTTGGTCTGATAATTCCAACATTCCTGCCACATCTGACTCTGATCTGATACTTGCTGAGTCTCTTCCAACTATGCTTTTTGCCTTTTATTATGCTGTGTAATTTTTTGTTGAAAGATGAACATGCTGTGCGAAGGCAAAAGGAACAGTAACAAATAACACTTCAGTAGTATAACGGCACGGCGAGCTGTTGGGGGAGGGAAGCGCTCTGCGCTCCGGGGCGCCTACGCCCGGGCGGGCCAGCCGGTGCCCGACTGCGAGTGGACTTCGCCAGTGCTCGGGCTGCGCCTCTCTCATGTGGGACGGAATGACCGGAGGGGCCTGGAGGTGGTTTACTTCCCTCCCCGCAGGGGAGTTAGGCTCCGAGAAAACCCCCGCCCGTTAGGCTTTGGGGACAGGGTTCCCATCGAGGCCGCGTTAGAAAGAACAGAATGCTCGGATGGCTTTCAAAGTGGTTTTCCCTCTTCCTCCCGGAAGCGGAAGGGGATTTTTCTCTTACTGCACCTGGGGACCTGGCGGCGCCCTGGGGTAAAACTCGCTAAAGTGGGGGCCTCGTCAGGCTGGATCTCCTGGAGTTTTTAACTCTCAGACTCGCGCACACGGAGCCTTCAGGCCACGGAAGTTGTGACTGCCTGCGTTTGTCCGCCGATGGCCCCCTCTCCGGTTTGGGGAACAGCAACTTGCCCTGTGACCTCCTTCTCTAACAAATCAAAAAAAAAAAAGTTGTTGGTTTTCAGTTTGCGCAGCTTTTCTCTAGTTGCTAGGATGGAGCGGCCTCTTCTAAGTTCCGTGCATGCTACTGGAAACCGGGAGTCCCATCTTACATCTTTGATGGTGTCTGGATTCCAACCAAAGAATTCCACGCTTAGAGGCTTGGCTGGCAGTAGCGGTTCAAGTAGGGATTCAAGGTAACTTCTGGTCTCTGAATTGCATTAGTTTAATGAGTGTTTGGAGAACACGCTGATGGGAATTTGTGAACTATTTTCCCCTAGTGAGAATGCTCCAAACATAGCATAAGAGTGGACATTCAATTGGAAGAGAAAATAAAGCAAATTTTCACTTCTGTCCTGACTAATGTTGGCAAACTTGTTTCTGTTATTTCATAAAGCTAATGTCAGAGTTTTCCTCTATGATTTTCATGTATATGGAAAAAATACTGTTGATGCTGCTTAAGTTTAACATGGAAAATATCCACGAGCACGTGGGTGCTTGTCTTTCCACTGGGAAATGAATGTGCTATTTTTCAGGGCAAATCTGTCTTTTCGCTGCAGTCACTGTGGCTGGGACTGAATCCTTGGGGCTGGGCAGCGTGCGGCACAGCTTGGCCCTCCAGATCCAGCAGACTAAGAATGTTGGATTACCTACCAGTCAATGCAGGGCCCGTGGCTGATGATTACTGAGGGCATAAATCCCACAGCCGATTTTCTGTCATTTGGAAACGATCAGAGCCCGTGTCCAGCAAAATCTGGCCGTGACATTTTTGGCAAGCTCTTGCAACAACAGATGCCTTCCGAAAAGAGAGAGAGCAAGCCAGGACTGGGGGGTGGAAGCATCCTATATTTCAGGTGAAATTCATTTTGCTTATACATCAACTCTGCACCCGCACTCTTTCCAAATGATGTGCTGCTATTCCAGGCGGTGACACATCGCACGTCACTGTGAGGACGGAGTAGTGTTGTCAACTTTCCTACCCCAGTGGTACAACTGTGAATTCTATTTCCATAACATTGTCGTAAACGTACAGAAATAATTTCAACCACAGGCAGTAAATTTTCCTTAATATTCATCAGGAAAAGTTTCTTAGGTCATGAAAAAAGGGAATTTGAAAGCTGACCTTTTTTTAAAAGCATGTTTTATGCTGATACTATGAAATATCGTTTTTTTTTTTATTTTTATTTTTTTACTTTTTTATTTTTTTATTGTTCAGTTGCAGTTGTCCCAATTTTCCCCAGTTGCTGTCCCCTGTCCCACCTGCCCCCCCGGTCTGTCTCCACCCTGTTGTCCATTACCGTGGGTCTTTTATACATGTTCCTTTGAAAGCTGACCTTGATTAAAATAGAGAAGAGGCTATAGGAGAGCAAAAACAAGGTGAGGAGTCACATGGATATGGGAATATGAAGTCCCCTCCAGCAGCAGGTGTCTGCTGGGTTTTTCCTCCTTCTGGTCACTGTTTTTGTGGTTGCTTCTGTTTTCTTCCTGTCTCCTTAGTCCTCTTTGCATTCACAGGGGACAGGCTGGTGGGGAGACACAACACTGCACGTCTGCTAGACAAAGGGCCTGGGCTGCGCTGGGTCTGGTGAGGTTTCCAGCCTGCGAGCCCTTCCTGATGGCGGTCATCAGGCCCTGGTGACCTATGTCTCCCGACACTTGAGATGCGTTCAACACGATGCGTGCAAGTAGCTCATTGGTCAAAATCGCAAAGCAGCCAGAGTGAGCTTTTGATCCTGCTCATTTTGCTTTTTCTTTTTGCTTTGCTGCCTTTCAGTCACACAGACCCCTGAGAGGGGCCTCTTCTTAGCTGTCCAGGTCCACCAACTCCTCCCAAGGCCACTCTGAGCCAAGTGCTCCATACCTCACAACAAAGTCCCTGCTGCTCATCCAACTCACCTGCACTCTAAATTCTTTTCATTCTCTGAGCTCTGCTGATGGCAAGGATGTATTTATTTGGGTCTATGATTATATTCATGGACATCAAGTTATGAGCGACTGGTAGGCAACACTTCCTGGATTACCCACATGTAAAACAAAGGCCTATTAGCATAAATTATTACTGAATAATAAATTATGAGATCAAAAGATGAAGAAAGAGTACATCTATAAGAGATTCGATGGTACGTCTCCCTCTTTTGCTACATGGATTAGTTACGCAGCTGTATGAAGGCGACCTGAAAATATAATGATAGATGAGAATGCAGGGCTGATGGGGAAATACCGCCATCAGTGATACGTGGTTTCAAACAAATTCCGGTCAACAGTTCCATTTGTTGCCATCTCTCAGTAAATGGAAGACAAAGAGAAGGATGCATATTATTTTTATTCCCATTTCACTGACAGGAACATGGTCAGATGGCCACACAAATTGCAAAGAAGGCCAGGAAATACACTCTCTAGCTAAGAATGCATGTTCCTAGATAAAACTGCCATGCTTTTAAAAACGTGACCATTACATATCAAAGAAAAGGAAGGTGGTTAGTGTTAGATAAATACAGGAACTATCGTACTATATTTGTATCTGGGTGGGGATTTTGGTCCAGAAGTAAGTACTGTTAGGTGGAGTTGATGTTGGTTAAACTCTATAACCCAGAGAGTTTTGATTCCTATATTGATTGCAACCTGATATGGCTATTTCATGAGTTAGCCAAGAAATACTCCACTTGGGCATCATGAACCACAAAAAACAACAAGTGAGAATGTGTTCTCATCAGTTTTGAAGATGCTGTAAGTGTGAATAGAGCAGCTAGCTTTCAAGATGACAGAATCCAAATTCCATAAAATCTGGGCAGACTGAAATAATGAGCTGAAATTTAAAAGGTGGGAATTACTAAGTACTAAATACAAAGTGACTTTAAGCTCAGAACAACTGTACAGGTATAGAATGACTTAGCAGTTCATGTGCAAAGGATATCAAAGTTCCCCTAAGCAGAATCCAGTAAATATCAGTAGAGAAAAACAGCTGCCCCAAGAGCCAAGCCCATTTCTAAAAGGCAAGTCATAGGTCTACTGAAGGCCACAGCAAGTTAAACGCATCTGTATCATTGTCACTCAGATAAATGGCCCATATGAAGGGGGTTTCAACAGCATGGAGCACATCTATAAGGACAATGATTTCATGTTTGCAATGAATACAATAACCATGACTATCTTCCTTGAAGAAGACGAGGCTTCGGAGAGACGGTGACTGACAACAATCCCTAAGCATTTAAGAGCTGTCAACGGAGAATGTCTCCTAGAGCCAACCTAGAACAGAGGTGGATTTTTAACTCTGCATAGGAAAGGCATTCCCCATAATAAAAGTTTAAGAATGGTATACCTTCAGAGGGAGCAAGGTTTCTAATCTGTATTCTTTCATAACCCCTAAGGCTTCTTCCTGTAAAGTCATTAAATATTTGTGAGCAAACTGATCCACTCCACTTCACATATGCATGGATATACAGGCGTATATACAAACATGCACACAAAGAGTCCATAAAACTAAGAAGCCCTCCTTTTGGTCACATGGTAGGGTGTACTACCTACCACCAATTTTTCACCTTTGTCGTAACTTTCCTTTCTGTCAGCATTTAGTTAAAACATGGTTGTCACTGTTGGAATATGGACCAGCACAATGCAGAATATGCAAAGCCTAGATAAGAGAACTGTTCCGTTTATGGGATTTTGGGCATGTTAACCATTTAACAATCCTTAGCTGCCTTAATTTCACACAGCATCAGCAGTAGCTGGCATGCAGCTTTGAAAACAGAGTACTTACTGTAAGTTATTGGGAAGCTAGAGTGCATCTTACAGTCCAGTTCCAAGGGCGCAGATACAATCACATGTTGCTTATTCCTTCATTCAGGGGTAGTGGTATAAGCGTGCCCTTGAAGTCACATGACTTGAGTTTAAGTTTTTGTCCTTGGATATTTTTTAGTTCTGTGGATTTTGTCAAATCACTTAGTCTCTCTTATCCTTGATTTCCTCATAATTAAATGACAGTAATAGCTGCCTTACAGTATTATCCTGAATGTCAAATGAGATAATCACGCAAAATCCTTTGTAAATTCTATATCAATAAACTCATCATATTAATATCGTTCCTGGAACACTGAAATGTTTTCAAAGACTAAGTTTTCTCTTATTCTCCATTTCTTATTTATCCTCATGGATTATCTGTGTCCCCTTTTCAATTTTGGGGACACAAATTTTCCCTCCCACCTGTCCTACATCTGGGACATTTTTTCCATCCCCACCCATCCCTATCAATGACTAATTTCCCAAATTAAAATTCATTTTTAACATTAGGTTAAGAAGAAATGAGGTAAAAGTGGCTGTAAACTAGCACAGACACAAGAACGTCCGCTATAACCGCTGTTTATTAAGTCAAAGGGGGAGGGCGCTGAACCAACGGAAAGAGCACAAAGTTCCCTCCAGTCCCTAAACTCAGAAGGGCCTGGAGGATTCCGAAGGTTATAACCTGCCTCGTACCTACACCTGCTGGCCTTTCTCCCCACCCCACCCCGCCAGGGAGGGAGCCCGTGGTCCTAGAATGCTCCACTCACCATTCCTTGTGACCTGCCCTCGCCTCAGACATCAAAGTGTCACCTTCACCAACCGGGCGTGTCTGCGCTGCCTCTTTTCTCCCAGGAACAGGAGCCGATGCACAAGGAGAGCACTGACATGAAGTGGTCATCGGGCGACCAGGTGACAAGAAGCAGCCGGCCTCCAGCAAGCGGAGGTGGGTGGAGGGTCCGGTCTGGTCTCCGTAAGAAGTGGGAACTGCTCCCGGCGGGTGGAGAAAGGAAAACCAAGGAGAAAGCTGCTCGGTCCTCCCGTGGCACAGCTTGGCCGGTGAGGAGGGGAACTCCGGGTGGCCTCCTCAGGGGCTGTTAGTGGCTCTGCTGGGCAGCTCTGGAGAAGAGGGGGTGCCGGAGGGAACCAGAGAACACTCCGGGTATTCTCCCCTTAAAATGAGAATTAAGATAAGTAGAATTTTGGATTTTAATTGCTGGCCCAGCGGAGCAGCTATTTGAAAGGGGCCTCTCCTTCCACAAACAATCTAAAGACATTCTCCATGATTTAGGAAGGACAGTTGAAGTCGGATGTCCACCGCTGGTTACATAAAGGCATCATCTCAGTCTTCGCTAGGGCGGGTGATGTTTGGGGCCAGACAGCTAACTGTGAATGTGAAATTGTGCGCGAAAGAGACAGACCCTGTCAGCCAGCACGTTCTTAACCTAGGGTGTGCGACGGTGGGTCACGGCCCTTTAAATGCAAATGACAAATTTCCAAGTGGGGATGCATAAATTGAGATGGGCAAAGAAAATTAATAGATGAAGTGTTCTTTAAGCTGCAGATCTTCTCTGGGTTGTTAACCCCAAAAGTCACAGTTGAAACATTAACAAAATTTACATTCATTGTGGCAGAAAGGAAATTCTGGGGTTATATTATACATCCCATTTGTATGGGCAGCGTTTTATAACACTCGTCAGAACCGAACTTCAGAAGCATCTTCAGCCTCCCTCCCTTGACTTCTCTAGCCACAGTTCATTATGCATACCTCTCTGTTTCTGTGTTCTCTTGTACCTGCGGTAATTAGAGCACTTATCACATTGAATTTATGCATATAAAACGTACGCCTGTAGCTTCTTCTCCGTTTCAGGCAGTACTACACCCTGAAGATAAGGGAGTTCCAGTTCTTGAACATGACCCACATTCAAATATTCCTCTTATCATTCATTCGCTCATTACTCAACAAATTGTGCCAAGCATTGTTCTGGGCATTAGATGTGGTTCGTGAGAGGTATTTGAAAAATAAATATTAAAATTCATCTTTACAGTTCAAAAAGATACATGCTATTTGAGTAAATCAGTCTTTATAGCCTGAGAAGCAAACAAGCTCTCAGGGAGAAAGTAGCACGGAGATGAGTCTGGAGGGACGGTAGGATTTTGCAGGTAGAGGGGTCAAGGAGAACGTGGAGCTAGCGCGGCGCGGTCGAGGCGCTCGCCCCTCTTCACTCTCACTCAGGTGGCTTGGGAGTCTCAGCCTGAGGCCGTGTCTTGCTCGCTGTGTTCGTTTCCTAGGGCTACCGCAACAAAGCGCCACAACGCACTGGCTGGCTGGAAACCACCACAGTTATTGTCTCATAGTTCTGTAGGCTGGGAGTCCAAACTTGAGGTTTTGGGTGCGGGCCAGGGGTCTAGGGGAGGAGCCTTCCTTGTGTTTTCCGGCTTGTGGCAGCCACGAGCAGTCTTTGACTGCTGGCAGCAAGACTCCAGCCTCGGCCTCTGTCCTCACGCAGCCTTCCTCTCCCTGCAGGCGATGTGGTGTCTCTGCAGGGCTTTCCCTTTGCGCATGTCGCTCTCTTCGCAGGGCACGCTCCTCTTTCTGTGTGTCTGTGTCTGGATTTCCCTCTTTGTGTAAGGATAGCATTCACAGCAGATAAGGTCCACCGTAATGACCCTGTCTTAACTAGACCACACAGCAAAGACCCTGTTCCCAAATAAGACCACATTCACAGGTACCCAAGATTAGGACTCCAGTATGTCTTTCTGGGGGGGACGCAAATCAACCCACAACACTCCCATTCATAACCCAAGTTAAGTACCTATCAGAAAACTCACGAAATCCCAGGCACCCACACACATGCCAGCTCAATGATTGCTCTTTCCTACCCAAATCCTCACACTGTCATTTACATTTGTGTAATTTATTCTTGGTTCAGGAAAAATGAGAAATTAGTGACATTTGAAAAATAGTCAACCTATTTGAAAGTTGTTATTGTCACCCTTAGCCATGTCTTTCTCTAATTAAATTTTTCAAATACTTTTCAGTATAAATCCTACTTATTAGTTCTCCAATGGTCTTCATAACCATCCTCCCTATCCTAGTATTGACTGTACAATTTATCCTTTTGGAAATATATTTTGGTCTAGTTCAGACCCCAGAAGGCTTAATTAATGGTCAACATCATTATTCTTAAACTCTAGTTCTCTTTCCTTTGTAACAACACATTCTCTCCATGTAGTTCTCATGGAGGCATTGAATGCTTTATAATAACTTTGGGTAGTTAATTTAATATTTTTTCATGTGGAATGATCAAAAATGTGGCCAGAAAGTTCATCTGTGAGCTTGATGACATTTTTGTGGGTTGTTTTTTTTTACTTAAAAATGAGAAAAAGTCACATTGAAAACTGTTGAAGTTAAACTGGCGTGTTTCACCTAACCCCCAAGGTACGTGCAGTGGGTTTTATTAGACTCTGTGAGGCACAGTGTTCTCTCTCGGTTCAGGGCTCTTTGCTGCCTATGGGTTTTATTTTACATCAGGAACAGCTGAATTTCACACCTATGTTTGCCACCCTTCCAGGTCCTTCCTCCTGAGCTTATTAACACCATCCGGCAGCCACCTTGAAGATATACTGCCAGGAAAAATAAATGTTTTCTGCGAGGAGTGAAAAGGTTTTCTATTCCCATATGTCAAGGCTTCAGTTCAGGCCTATTGCCAAAAACTAATAGCATTTCAACAATGGTTCATTCAGGTGAGAGCTATGAAAATGCTCCTCTTCTAAGATGATTCACCAGATATTATTATTCAGAAGTGAGAAGAAAATTGGTTGATTTCGCATCTAAAAACTACATTTCCAGCACACTGAAAATGGAGCTACAGACCTGATTTCCAGTACCAGTTTCACACATAACTTGCTACTTGACAATAAATTTTCCCATGAACTTTCAACATCTCCATTTGCTAATATGTAAGAGTAAGAGAATTTTTACCATTTTTTTTCTTACCTACTCATTGTGAGGCTAAAGAGATACTGCAGGCAGAATCACTCTAAAATGTGTAGGCATTGAGTATATTTCAAATATTATTATTCCAATAATATTAATAATAAATAAGTCACATGCTTGAGCTCTTCGGCTGAGGGGTTAATAAACTCAGTACAACACTCGCTTCTGGCTTGAAATTTATGTCTAAAATTAAAATACAGCCTTGTGTATAGAATCCAAATGCATGTGGGACCAGTTATGATCACACTAAGGAAAAGTTAAAATGCTGTATCTCTGAATCCTGGTTTAGTATAAGTCATTAATCAGGTTCATGAAGGTCACTTGATTTGAGTAAATGTTTAAGATAATTTTGACAGGCAAGCATAAATCAAGTAAAACAGTCAACAAAATATGAATCCTGGGGTTGTGCATACTTTTTACTTATTATTATTTTAGCTTTTCTGTACTTCCTAATTTTGTTTTAGTGAACATTATTTACCTGCAAACTTTAAATACATGAACAAGTAAGTGAATAACTAAATAAACCACCCTCCAGTTTTTAAGACCAAAAATGCACCCTGTCTCTTCCACGAAGACTTCACTAATCCCTCAGTGAAGGGTGACAGAATACTCATTTGAACTACTGCCGTTCACTACGTATCTTATTTCTCTTACCGACTCAGCAATTACTTTCACAAATTCAATCCAATAAACGTCCAGGGCCTGTACTATGTTTATATTTGCATAACCCATGTGCCTAGCACAGTGCCTTGTAATAAGCAAATATTTATTGAATTTGTTGAATGGAGGTCATAATAAAACATGATAAATCAATTGTACCCACTATAACCATGTGGTATTGTTTGACGACAGAATGAGAAGCATGATATATGGGGTCTGGGGCATTTTTAGGTAGGTGAAAACACACTCCAAAAGAGAGATGAAAACGAGAGCACAGGCAGTGGAGTTTCTGGCACAGGGCTGATCTGCTCTGTGCATGAATTCAGCTGCAGATAAACACACGTAATTGTCTGACAGACAATGTCACCATAAAATAGGAGAACTCAGAGCTTCAAACTATTGAGAAATCAAGGTGATGAGCATCTCTGAGAAGGTTCAGGCTCTCACAGAGCTATTTAAAATTGTTATTAGCGGTAGTATTCCAGAGGGAAAAAATGTGATTCTGGGATGTCTTGAGGTGATAAGTTGTCTTATCTGGGGTCTCTTAGGGCAAATGCAAAGTTCACAAGGAAAATACTCTTCTGATTTATGTCCCTAAACTTTGTGGAGTTTGTTTTGGCATTTACATAAGTTCTAGGATGCATGGCTACGAACAGAAGGTCTTTGTCACTCCTCAATAGCCTTGCTGCTGCCTTGAACAGTCCACGAGATATGAAGAGGGTCATTTTCCGGAATGAAACCCGCTCTCTGGCTGTGCTTCCTCACACGGAAGGCTCACAGTTGGGGCGCGCTGTTCTCCCGCATGTCCTTGAAGTCCTACAGCACTCCAGTCAGCAGAAGATAGCAGATCACTAAGGTCACTTTGTTTAGCTCAATGAGTTAGCTTTGGTTTATGGGGCATGTGATCTACAAGGATCCTCCTTCAATAAAGAATTTATTGTCCCAGCTACTGAGAATGTGGGCAGCCTTCACCTGCCTGTCCTTTCAGGCACCGCCTCAGCTGCAGAAAACCACCGTGGCCAACTTCGCACCTCTCAGAGGTAGGACATTGGGAACTGATAGACCGAAGCAGGATTTTAAAGGCCACACCTCCCCCAGCTCATTCAGGACCACAGGGATGGGTCATTTTCGTGCCAGGGCTCCCAGGGAGGTCTGCGGAAGTTGTGCTCGGGCCTTCTGGGTGCCTCAGTTCTTCCCCCGGCCAGTCCTGCTTCTTGGTCTCCATTCAATAGGTTTTGATTCCAAGGCATCTCCTTGTACTACATTCTGCATGTGCAACCGCATGTCAACACTGGCTTTGGAGAACTCAACCCGTGACAGCATGGAACAGACAAACCTGGAAGTCAGCCCCTCTTAATTAATAACACAGCAAGAATTCGGAGGAGATGATAATTATAGAAGGCGAGAGAGCATCCGAGGCAGTACGGACAGATTATAGGAATGTGCCGTGCGAGACAGAGCGTGGCATGAGGGAGAGGAGAAAGGTGAGCTCTGTGAGGGCAAGGGTCAGGGAGTGGAGAAAGAGGTGACTCTGAAGTCACAAGGACTACAGCTGCCTGTCGGTGACCGTGGGTGATAGGAGGGTGTGACCGGACCGCCAAGAAAGTGGGAGGACAGCCAGAGAGAGGCGGGTTCCGCGTGGTGCACAGTGAGAGTCAGTTTTTGAACCAGGAGATGAGAAGTGTGTGTTTGGAATCTCTGAAGGAGCCCGCATGGAAGGTGGGTCCGAGGAAGAGGGGACAGTGCAAAGGCAGGGGGTGACAGGAGGGGGCTCTCACGAGATGACAGCCAGGTGCAAAACGAAGTTACGTCCAAAGCTGTGTGTGTGAAGCAAGGGGGAAAGAGAGAGACAGTCTTAAATATAATTTGAGAAAACAAATAACAGGAAGAATAATATTATAAGAGGCTTCTATATGTGAGTTAAATTGAGTAGCAGCCCTTCCAAAACTTTTCCTAGATGCCAAAGATCATTTGATGAATACCATCTACTGAACATCTAAATATACTCAGAATCTAAATGTACATGATTTTTTAATTCTCATGCTTCTGTGAGATAGGCATCTCTCTTTCCAGTTTGCAAATAAGGAAACTGGATTTAGAAGGTTAGAGAACCTGTCCAATGTGACCAAACTATCAAATGTCAAAACTGAAATATTATTAACACAGGCCTGTTTCAGTTGTCAGCGCCCCCGATCACTGCACGACCACATATCTAAGCTATGAAGATTTTAATATTTCTTTAAAAGTTTCTTATGTGTTTACTTATTGTTATGAGGGAAGAAACTTCAGACCTTTCATCCATGACTGCTTCCTGCTGCCAACATATTTTTGGACCAGTCTAACCCCAAGCCATATGTCATGTGGATACAGGAATCCAAGAGGAATAAATGATGTAAAAGTACACCTGCCCGCCAAATGCAAGTTCCCTCTTTTCCTGGCACAGTCTGTTAGCACATGTGGGCATATTCGTTCGTATGCCCATCTTCATGTTTTCTTAGCAGATGTGGACGCTCATCCTCTACCTGAACCGTTCAATTCTTCAGAGCCTCATTGCTCTCCTCACTTGGAAGTCTCAGTGCCACTAGATGAAGTACAGCCTGTGACCAGATGCTTTGTGTTATTTTCCCTGCTGTTCCATCCCCAATGGAAAAGCAACTTTGCAGCAGGTAAGTCTTAAAAATTGACAAAACACACGTTCTGGAAACCGGAAGTGACTTTGGGCCAACAACAGTGCCGCATTAGGCTTGTCATAAAGATTTACCAAGAGAACACACGGAGCAGTGTATTCATAGTCCATCCTTCCTTGCATTAAATGTCCTTTACTGTGTCTAGAAGGAGATACTGAAGCATATCATGGAATATTACCTCATTCAGAAAAACCGTGCAATGTAGAGAATGGAGTAATTTATTAATGATGATAAACCTACTCAACTTGGTAGCCAGTTACCTCTCAGCACCCCTGTTCAGGACAAGCTTTGCTATCTGTATTATCCTTTAATATGACCATTTCCTTAAGGCCATGAAGGGACTTCTTCAAAAGTTTCTTAAACTCAATTGATTGTGTTGATTGTGTATTTAAGCATTCCACAGATTTCATTATTGCAAAGGAGGTCAGTAGGAAACTCTTTAACAAATTTATAAAAAGATACTATCCAAACCTGGCAGGGTCCTATAAGGTCAACATGGATTAACAATAAGGCTCTTGATCATCTCCCAGGGAAGTGCAGCTGTTTCATCAGGTTATAACGTGTATCCTAGCACATCCATGTTCTTCTCTCCCTCCCCGCAACCCAAATCAATTCAAGGCCACAGACAGAACTGTTATTTCCAGGCAAAATCCTGTACAGGTAATGAATTGATGAACTGCAGGAAAGCACAAAGGCTGGCGGCAGGAAACCACAGAGAGTTGGGGGACTCTGTTCACTGCAGTGTGATGGCCAAGCCACCTTCCAGCAAAGTGCTGCCCAGTGTTGAGAATAAAAACATCGTGTTAATTGATGGAACTTAACATTCTGTAAAGTGTCATCGTGATGACAGGTCAATTGCATGGAATAACTGTTTCAAGTAGAGAATCAAGCAGGTTAGCAATAATTGCATTTTGTGAAACATGCACCCAGTATATCCTCTCTCTTTCTCTCTCTCTCTCTCTCTCTCACAGACACACACACACACACACACACACACACACACACACACACACATATACACACACACACACAAAGTGAAATTCCTCAAGGAAGGATTGGTCTTGTGTTTTGAGATCGTGGGATGCATTTTTACTTTGAGGAAGTCCGTGTCAGTGGTTTTGAAGTAGCATTGGGATAACTAATTTACACTCATTAGAAACTTCGAAAAATCTTTAAGTTTGTCCTTTGATGACCACATGATGGGAACATAGCTGATTCCTTCTGCTCCTCTTCTTCTCCTTCAGCTTCCAGCTTTAATTTGAGTCCTTGGGGAGGCCTTCCTCGATCATCCAATCTAAAATAAGTCCTTTTCTTTAATACATTACTTTTTTTTGTATTGTCCATTAGCATATCATTGTTGGATATTTTCCTTTATGCTCATGTTACTATGTTCTTAGTTTCTCAGCTAGAACTTAAGCTCTATGACAGCGGACCCCGCTTTGGTTTTACTCCCCAATGTATCCTCAATACCTGGGACATGACAGGGTCTCCATATAAATGAGTGGAAAAACTATTTTTAAATTACTCTGAGCCTGGGTGGTATTTTTAGTAACACACAGAAAGCTCTTAGCGGTAACATATGATTACATCCTTTAATCTTTACAACAACCCTGTGAGGCGAGCATTAATACCCACCTTTTATACATGAGAAACCCAAGGTTCAGGCATCTTTTCTTTATGCTCCAGTGTCCACGTGGTGCATTTCCACACCATCTATTGCATGGTTACACGCTGCTATTTTAGTTTCTAGTTGTTCGCTATCTGCAGGTGTTACCAGTCACACCCTAGGCTCCACAATGACAGGGATAACGTCCTCTGTTGGTCTTGTCTTCACCTCAGCATTCGTCACAGCGGAGGGCGTATGAAGGCTGACAACAGAGTGGACACAGTGGCTACATAGGAAGGTGGAAAATAGATCTCCCAACTGGGAGCAAAATGAGATCCTTGGTAGGGGACATGCAGTCTCCCTTCAAGTCCTCCAGGAAGTGGGTCCCTAGCTAGGCACTCAAGAGCAACTGACTTGTCTGGTTTTACCTAAAGCTAACAATGAGCACCATGCAATTCCCTATGTTTTGGGATTCTTGGCAGGAAGGAAAGCGTGCGTAGTCCTAATGGATCCCCACGCCTGTGTTTCTATGCACTTGCCAAATTGTTCAATTTTATAACTCATTCCCAACTCCCGCTGATCTCAACACGTAAGGAGAGCAGAAAGTGGCGTCACTGCTCATAAAGATGGTTAGTGCTGGTGCGGGGTATCTCCTCGTATCAAAATGTTGGTGACGTTTCTTGTTTAGTTTTGTTTTTTTAAATAAAATCTACCATTAATAACAGAATCCTGGTCTTTGATCAGTAGCGTGAAAAATAATAGTAATTTTAAGCCTGTACTGAGTACACTAGCTTCTGTCCAGGGAACAACAGAGTCCCTTCAGAATCTAGGAGAGTGTGAAACATAAGGCATGGGCGTGGCTGTGATGTTAAAAAATAGTTTGCATTTATTCCGTGCTAAATATACACCGAGTACTTTACAGCAACTCACTCTTGTAATGCTCATAAGCATTAGCATCTCTATGTTTACAGATTAGGAAACTGAGTCACAAAGAGGGACAAAAAGAGGCTGAGTAACGTGTCCAAGACAATATGGTTAGCAGCTGACCCAGAAGTTTGGCAGAAGATGCAAAATGACGACGCTTACCAGTCGAGGTCAGAGCCAGCTCTTCTGAGTGTGCCTTCTACCTCCCAAGTCAGTTCAGAACATGTGGGTCCCATGATGCAGCGCATTTCTTCCCATTGGGTTTGCTCTCCGCGTGCCTTTTTGTAGAGCACTTGGCTTAAAGCATCTTAAAATCATAGCTTTTAAACCAAAGTAAATAAAGATAAACATATGTAGCAAGGTTATATGCATTTTAAAAGATTGTATAGTCACAAATAGACATCTGGAACAGCCAAAATCCTTAGCAACTGAATTTTTCCTTGAATAATTTTAAGTTATAATAGGAGTTCAAGTGAGATCTTTTGCCATCTACTCATGCTTCTGTTAAAAATTACTTTAGAGATCCTGTCTGTGACATTTCCTTTTAATAATTAACTAACAAACATGATGAATTAAACATGCATTGCATGTACTTTTGGCAAGATTCAAAATTGAGGTAATTGAATACAGTTGTTATTTCCAGTTGACTAGTTCAAGAACATAGTGACACTTAAATAATGTTAGAGATAACTGAAATTAAGTGTTAGAGTTTGAATAATACTGTCCTTTATGATTTCTAACCATACTGTAGGCTCATTATTTCAGGTGATTCTATTGTCCTGTATAGCTATGACAAATCCCATTTACACTGTAAGTGGATAAGATATGTATAAACTATTAAAAATACAGTTTATCTCCGCGAGGTAGTTGTAACTTAGATATATGCATTTCCTAAATTAGGATTCCTACCCAGGATACATTTCCATCTTTCATGCTTCCCAAAAATAGTGCTATAGATAGCTAATAATAATAATGATGATAATAATAATAAAACTAGAGGGAAAAAGTTTTTGAATTACCTAGTTTAGTAAAATTCTTTCATCACACACCACCTTTTTGATATATAATTACTTCCTTATTCAGTATTCATTATTAATATTTCCAGTTCAATTGTTTTTGCTTTCTAACAAAAGAATTTTGCCTATTCCAGGGGTAATTATTAAAAGATTTCACTGTATTTTTCCCAAAAAATTTTGGATATGTTGGGAAAATATGAGAGACTTGATTCAAAGAAGCAAAATCTATTCTTTTAGGGCAAAACCATGGTACTTGTATATAGACTGTTCATTTCAATCACAAAGCCCATAAATATAGGTTGGGTAACATATTTGCACAGCAACCAAAATATAACCTAAAATCATATTCTCATACTTTAACTACTTTATTTATAACTTGCCTTTTAAATATTAGCTGTACAACATCACACTGAAAATTTTTTATATGTAGTAAAATGTATGCATTTGTAATCATAAGGCCATATTAAACGGAAGTCCTACGTGGTAAAGTGAATGAAGCAAAACTCAGTATTTCTTTCAATATTGGAAGAATAGGAAACTCCAGGGCGAAGGACCAAGCTGTCAAGCACGTAAGTCACTTTGAATTATGAGGGGGCTTCCCTTTGTTTACAAGACAATGGCACCCCTCCTGCAGTCATACGGGACGATTTTCCCGTTTTCAGAATTCTCATTTGAGACTTCAGCTCCAAAATTACCTTGTGCCCTGTAGCTCATTAAATCTACATCTTCCAGTTTACAAAGAAGGGGATTAAAGTGTGCTATTAAGATCTGTGCTTTCAAAGCAAATTCTTTTAGAAAAATTTTCTGGTGTATGTTCTCAAGTGCTCAGGATGTGCTTAATGTTTACGTCTTGGGGTAGGTTATTTCATTTACACACAAGCACAGCACATTCACCCCGCTAGCCAGGCTATGTGGTGAATGTGCCCTTCTCCATTTGGACTTGATAAAGTATTACATCTTAAACCTTATCGATTTGTCCTGTATTCAACTTATCGAGGAATATAGGAAAGCCAGATTTCAAAGACATGCTTTGAATAAATTATTTTCAATCCAGAAAATTGTCTTATTTGGTGTTAAAGAGAAGAGGTTTTTATTTTAGGAAAACCTAATTTCTAGCCTAGAAAGTGACTGGAGAAGACTTCTTGCAGTTTATAAAGGGACATAGACAGCGGCGTTAATGTAGATAAACAAATCGATCCATCAATCCACTCTCTGTAATATAAAGTGGATGATCTCAGCGTAACTTAGAAATCTATGCACAGCTTTCAGTTAATACCACCTTATTCTGTACATCCTGACGTGTTCATTGGTGTGGGTCCCCCGGAGCTCAATGGAAGCAGGTTTTGCCTCTCTCTCATCGACCCTAAGCCCTTCAACTAAATGAATTCATTTCTTCCCCTCAAGGTTTCTCATTCTAGGCTCTAAACACAGTAGGGAGTAAAGTCTTGTTAACTGAGGTAAATCTGGATGTTAACTTCTAACACTGTTACAATTCTGAATTGATGCAGAGTTCAGGCATTTTTCAAGAAAGCTTTTCCATTCAATGTTTGTAGAACTCTGACATTTAGGTTTTCAATAACTGTAGATATGACGACTTGAATCTGACCTTCCCATCGATTATACGGTAACAACACTTGTTTAACGTTTTTTTGTTTGTTTGTTTGTTTTGGAAAGATAAGTTATAAACGATGCTAATTCAGCAGAGATCGGAGTGCGCAGCAGGAGGGACAGCGCTGGAATACGGAAGTAGCTTGCAGTGTGGTGATGGAACACAGCTCCAAAACCAAATCATTTCAATATAATACGGTGTCTTACTTGAGTTTTCTTCAAAAGTTATCGCCTTCGGGGAGGGCCTGAAGAGTAGTGGTTTGTGTAGGAGCGTGATCCCAGGTAGCAGAAGCGCGGAATTGGGGCGAGTAATCGCGCTGGGGTTATCTGAGGCGTCTTACGAAATGCATTTCCAAACTGCCAGGCCCAAGGGCCAAAAGCGGGAGGCCTTTATCTACCAGGTCCAGTCGTGTATCGGTCCACGGTGACTCCACTCATTTCAGGAAAATTCAGGCTGCAGGGCCTAAGAGCTGGCAGGTTACCATAGCAATCCTCTGCTTAACACCAGTACGCCCGGGGCAGTCGCTGAGAGGTAGGAAGCACAGGCCTCTGGCAAATGCCCAGGTGCCTCTGCACCAAGCCAGCCAAGGATTACTCGGGCCCTGCCATTCCTGCTGAGCCCTGGCTGAGGTTCAAGGTGGAGCGGACGGAATGTTGACATGTCCAACGTTCTCTAAGTGCTAAGATCAGGGTGTTGTAAAAGCAAGGAGAAAGAGCCTTTTTAAGCCAACTTGGGCTTTAGGGGACACACCTGAGACAGTATTATGCTCAGGTAAAGAAAAAGAAAAATGTAAGAAGATGTTATTAGATGTTCAAAATAGACATGGACCTTAACTTAAGGATTATGGTTAAGAATCGCAGGCTTCTCTCACCCCAAGCTACACATTCAGAAGACCCACCGCCTCTCCTCGGACTCATTGGGTTGGAGGCATTTCACAAGACCCGTTTCACAGCCACCACACGCGTCGCCGCACATGGAGGGGACAGTGTTGCCTCTTGTGGGTTACGGTGTCCATGAAGAGGGACAGCCTTTTCCTGCACGCTCCCCGTGAAAGAGCAGTGCCCCCCCTTCCAAGAACGGGCTGAAGGGCCCGAAAGCATCACGTGGTTGTCCGCGCACTGAGGCTCGGGCCCTGAACAGCGCTGGGCGAGAAGTCACGGGGGCCACTTCGGCAAGTGCAGTAATACCTTGGCTCCTAAGTCGCACATGGAAATAGGATAATGAGTCCAGAAGGTTACAGTAAACCCAGAGCCCGGGAGAGGGGAGAGGGGCGGCAGGAGGCCCAGGATGCAGATGAGAGTGTGTGCTGGAGTCCAGGTGGCAGAGCCAGGCGTGGAGAAGAGAGGCGAGGCCCATGACCTGAGGCATGGGGCTGCTGGCGGGGCGGGGTAAGTCTCTAAATGTTGGGGGTTTGGCCCCCCGGAGGCCCTCTTCTCAGGGGCCCTGTTGACAATCTGTCTGCACCCAGCCCAGGAAGCCGCACACAGGATCGCCGGGTGGGGGGGGGCGGGGAGGGCGCAGGCGTCCGATGCACCCTTGTGCACCCGAGAAAGAGGCACGCGGGCGAGCCCCGCCCCCGCCCCGCCCCGCCCCCACCCCCGCCCAGCCTGCGCGGGGAGTAGCCTCTACTCCGGGCCGGAATCAGTTTTGAAATGAACGTTTTAAAACAAACAGTACTGACCTTTAAGAACTTCAATTAGCCTGGGTAAACAAACAAAGGTCAATGAAAGCTATAGGCCCAGACTCAGGCGGCGCATTGGGGGAACCCATGACACACAGAGAGCAGGAGGTACTAGACACAGCATCAGTTATTAGAGTATCAACTCATAGCCCAGGGACGCCTTAGTATTTACTGTGTCCTTACTGTGTGTTCAGCCCGTCCTAATCCCTTCACATTAGTAACGTCGTCTAAAGACAGGAATTACTTTTGAATTCATCTTACACATAAGGCAGCTGAGACTTAGAGAGGAGCCCATGTTAGGGTCAAGATTTAGGATCCAGCTGCGGACCTGACTCCACTGTGAACACTCTTCTCTACCACGTCGCTCTTGGGCAGGACACGGCGAACAGAAGCTTATGGTCACTGCAGGGGCCACCAAACAGTATGCCAACACATGGAGGTGCCTGCAATTGGGCTTTGCTAAGGTATTAATAGCCAGGTGGGGGTAAAGGGAGGCGGGGGCTCCGAGGCGGGTCCTGGGCGGAACGCGCCCCGGGCCTCGGCCCCGCACCGCTGGCTCACAGGGCAGGCAGCTGGCAACGGGGACGCTCGGAAGGGTTTTTAGGAAGGGGCGTGACATGTGGTCAGACCTGCGCTTTCTGCCCAGGTTAATTCTCTCGTGTGTATCTATTGTCCTGGCTTTAGCCAGATGTAGAACATTTCGATTTCACCTACCAACTTTAAAATTCCTCTCGGGAACAAGGAAAACCGAGCAAGAAACAACAGAAGGTTGCGGCTCACAGCGACGACCCCTACAGGAAAAACATCACACGGGACATCTTAATGGCGTCCACATTTGAGAATGAAGAGCCAGAACATTCGATTCGCAACCCTTAATTCAAAAAGTCACAATTCATTTCTAGGATCGCTTTCCACTTGAATACGTGGATAACTAGTACTAGTTCTTTTAAAAGCTTCCTAATTGAGCGGCTTCTGAAATTTGACTACAGCATGGACTTTTTGCAGGAAAAGCTTGGTCATGAGCTAATTTTCATGTTTATGCCTAGAATTTCATGTGACTAATTTCAAGGTCATACTTCTGAACTGCTATGAACATTTTCTCCTATGGCTCTTTTGACATTATAAAATGAAATATAATCTTATACCACTCTGAAATTCCCTTGCCCTGGGGATTTTATTTCATACCATAGGCAGTTTCACATCTTGAGGGTATGGAATTTCAAGCCCAGCTCTTAGAAGAAAATCAGCAAATATTGTGAAATTGATTATAATGTCACCCAACATGTGTAGCATGTAAACTCTCTGATAAGTGTCACAGGAGGCAAAAACGACCAAATTTAAGTCATTGGAAAAAAGCCAAAATGCAATCATCTCTGAATCTTGATCAGAATTCTTATTTTCAAGAAGACATATTTAACAGTAAGAAATACACCTAAAAGGAGACATATCTAATTATAAAAAGTGAAGCAGACATTTTATGTTCAGTCTTCACTTATAATTTAATATAATTTGAAGTTGCTAAGCACATGCCACCACATTTTCTAGTGTTTTAATGTTTAGAGTTTTTTAAAAAATGGCAAAAAGAAATGAAAGGAACATCTCATCTAAATACACAGAGATATCTGTAATTTTCTAGGCACGGTAAAATGCCTGGCATTCTGGCTGTAGCATTGAAATCACAAAGTAATATCTTTTAGATGACATGTTAAATCAAAGTTTTCCAGAGATTAAAGATTACATGGCAAATCTGGCAAGAAGAAGGGGTAATAAATCCAGAATCCTGAAAAATGTCTTCAAAACTCTTCTTATCCCGTCCCTAAAGCAAAGGCCTGACTATAACATTAACTTGCAAAAAAAGATTTTCTGTTCCAAAAAAGCTGCCAAGGGATTATGGGATAGTCGGTGTTGTAATACACATTGATAACTTGCAATTTGTGGAATGCCACAGTTTCAGTGTTACATTAAAGCTCAATTTGGTTGCTTTTCCCGGCCTACTAAATGGACATGGGTCTGGTTTACCCTGCAGAATCGGGAGATACGTATGTGAGAGTGATATAATAAAGAATACTGATCAAGAGCGGTTGAATTTGGAAGAGTCCTGTAAGAACCTTCAGAAAGAAATCATTTTCTTCTTTTACTTTGGAAGACGGGGTAAAAATCAGGACAGGCGAGGTGTATATTCAGACAATATAAAAGAGAATGCTTTGAACAGGAAAACATTTAGAAGTCACACGTCAAATTTTTTTTTTTTAATCTAGTGCCACTGGTTTAGCTACATGCTATTTGGAAAAGATGTAATAATCATCGTTTCCAACCCAGAAAAATTAGTTCTGATACAATAAGGAAGCCCGTGCTGAGTATTAGTGGCTGCTTCGCAAGGATTGTTTATGCCGAAAGAGATTTGTTTCTGAGCTAGTAAAAGCAGTCAATGATTTCTTGTGAACTAGTTGTCTCATCTTCCCATTTTTAGCAAAAGGGAGGCAGTGCCAGTTTTTAAGTTATTTGGAAAGCATTGCTGAGGTGACAGGAAACTATGGAATGTTTTCCGAGGTCAGAGCGATGAGGTGCTCCAGAGCAAAGGGCCAATTTTGGAGCCGGAACGTCTGTGGGGCATGTGAGAAACCCTGGTGTCCCCACCTCCCCATTTTTAATAGACACCATAGTGGTCAGAAGACAAAGCCGGGACCCATTCATGGAGAGAGATTAAAACCGAAACCTCTGCCCAAAGGCAGGACTCCCAAGAGCAAAGCCTTCAGCAGGCAAGCTGAGAGAACAGCTGCCTCAAGGGGAACTGGAGGAAACTCTTGTCTGATTTTGGCTCTAGGTCGAAGAATACATAACAAAATTTCTTCCCAGAGAATGCCTTCCCATGAAGCCATCGTTTAGGCCTGGCACCATGATTGTTGCAGTCTCAGAGTCCGAAAACTCCAGGCCCAAAATTCGGAGGCGCCTAGTCCTCCCCACCCCCTCCCCCACGCCATATGTGTGTGTGTGTCTCCCGCTCCCCCGCATCTATGTATCTTTCTTTCCCTACCTCCCTTTCTTTCTCTCTTAAGTATTGACCAACCTGGTGGTACAACCCAAATCTTCTTCCCTGAGGGGCTAAGCTTTTCATATTTACATTGTTCTTAGGCCAAGGTCGCTGCATGTTTCTCCTTCAATAAACATACCAATTCATGTGCAATAGGTGTTCGCATTTATGATTCTGTGTGGACTTGGTCTACTCTTTAGATATCACAAATTACCAGCTACTTCAGATATGTTTTTAAGTAAAAAGAATTCTGAGCAGGAGTAATAGTAAATGATAGTAAATGATGAATTTTAAGTTAAAACTCCCAATTTTGAGAACTGTAGGTAAAAAAGGAAGAAAAGTATTGAATGTAAAGACTGATAGGAAAACGCTTCAAGTTCAGAATATGTGGTACCCCCAAAGGAATGGGGTAGAGACAAGCTAGAGAGAAGATGAGTCGGGAACTTCGGTCCTCCCATTCATACATTCACTGACACAGATTTTTCATGGATTTTCACGTCCACGTCGTCGTCAGAATAGAATCTGTGCCTGGGCAGCAGAAAGGAGAAAGTCAGGTTGATCGATGTAGCCAACTAGGACTCCCTTGGGAAGAGAAAGGAGCTCTTGAAGATGAGTCTTCATTTATAGTGTTTATAAGTGAAGTTATGAGGAAAGAATAAATAGTACTTTTCAAGTTTCTAGAAAAAGGGTAAATAGTGAGTGACAATGAGTGTATTATTTGTTTTATAATACCTTGAACACAAACTAAAGTGAAACAACTGTAATGGAGGGTAAAAAAAAAACACCAAAGTTTAGTTAAGTTTTCAGAGCAAATGTCAACATTAAAACAGTATTAAGTATATACAAATGGAGGTGGCTTGGCCCAGACAGTCTGGCAAGTATATACTCAAGTGAAAAAGGCACCAAAATGCTTCCTCCTCTATTAAAACCCCAAAGAATTTTAACTTAAACTTAATTAGAGTTTTAAGTAAAACATTACACATTAATTTCCAGTCTCCAAGGACATGCAAAATAATGTCCTTTTGCAGGAAGTTGGTTCAGCATTGACTAGTTGCCAACTGTTAAACTGAGGAGTTTTTAAAGGGACTTGTATGCAGAAGTTTTAAAAGGTAGAGGCATTAAGATAATACATATGTATAAATAATTAGTATAACTTATTATAATCCTCTGTGAAACTACACCTTTATAATGAAAGAGAAGCACATTGCAAATGGGAAAGTATGCATCTAAATTTATTAATGATGAGAAAAATATTCTTTTAAATAAATTATCACTTTTTTCTGTTTTAAGGAAAATAGCTTCAATTAAGAAGATACTCAAGTGTAGAGGTTCATGCCCTTACAATCCACAAATCTTTTCTAATTTATTATTTAATGTCTATTTGTTTATTCAAGTAAATAAATGAGGACTCTATAAATTAAATACATAAATGATAAATAATGGTATATAAATGAATTTATAGTCTAAATGCAGAATTTCTCACATGCAAAACATCATTTACATTTATTATCTCCACATTTTACATGTACACAATACAAGTAATTGAACTCAAAACACAGAAAGTCATCGTCACTATGAATTTGATGCTGATTATGAACCTAGACGTTGGCTGCCTTCAACAAACGAGAAACTTTAATCAAGGGCCATTTGCAAAAGCTCCAGACTGCCAATTAGCTGCCTGCATAGAAATTAGAGCACAGCTTCCATTGGGAGAATTTCATGTGGCTTAAAATTCTTGCTCCTAGGAAAGTAATAATGTTGTGATCTACCTCCCTCTTCCAATAGTATTTTGCATATTACCGTGTAGACATAGCTTTGAAAGAAGAATTTTTCCATGTAAATGGAAAACTATACTCAAATTATACACTTGTTAAGAATAATAAACTATGTTTTGTTTTTAAATTTTTTATTACCATCGTCATCTTCATTCTGCTCCCCTTCCCATAACCAGCCATTCTAAAATGGTTCATGCATAACCTGTCATTTGTATATATTCTTATAAGATGTATAGTGTGGTTTTATGTTTATGCATTTTAAATTTTTTAAAAAGATTTTATTTGTTTATTTTTAGAGAGCAGGGAAGGAAGGGAGAGAGAGAGGAAGAGAAACATCAATGTGTGGCTGCCTCTCATGTGCTCCTTGCTGGGGACCTGGCCTGCAACCCAGGCATGTGCCCTGACTGGGAATCAAACCAGCAACCTTTTGGTTCTCAGGCCGGGGCTCAATTGACTGAGACACACCAGCCAGGACATGTATTTTAAATTTATAAATGATATTTTGCTCTAGAGTGCTTTCTGCTTCTTACTTTGTTTTAATTTAACCCAATACTTTCAAGATCTAGAAATTGTTTTATTACGTTTAGACGGAGGCAGCCAGCTCCCAAGATGACCCCCCAGTGGTTCACACTTCTTGATAATAATGGTCACATGTGATTGTCTCCCACGTTATATCAGAGCTGTCCCTGTATGTGACCAACAGGATGCAATATAGCTTCAGCCAGGCTCTTTCTCCCTTGAGCCTTGGAATCCAGGAGTTGTGGGGAGGAGAGGCCCCCCACAGGAATATATTCCAGTGACTGTCCTCAGTCAGGGTCTCAGCCAGGAGCTACGATGACATGTCAGAATGTGAGTCAGTCTTCAGATGCTCCTAGTCCCCGGTCTTTTGAGCAGCTCCAGCTGTGGCCAAGTGGAATGAGATGCTGATCCACATTACATTCCTGATCTGAGGGCGTCAGGTAGGTAAGTACTGAGAAGAGATCAGTTGTGGAAAATGCCTGTGAAGAACAAAGGAGGGAACAGAAGGAACAGGGAGCCTTCTGACTGTGATGAGGTTTGTCGCTTCTGAAAAGAGAGAAAGAAGGAGAATTTGGTAAGAAGAGCTTCAGGCTATATTGCGTTTCTGGAAAAAAAAAAAAATCCTAGGTAAGCTGATGGAAAGCCCCCAAGCAAAGGCTAGCCAGAGAGGAGTCACACACCAGGGCAAAAATCACCTGGCCCCATTCCCTCTCTGGCTGTGAGGAGCCCTGGGAGAGGGTGACTCGGCTGTGGACACCACGTGCAGATTCAACGGTGTTGCCGCTGAAGGCTACGCTCCCCACGGAAGGTTCTCGTTATGGCTGCAACAATCTCCCTGCAGTGCCCTGGTCCACTTCTCCGTACATCTTTGCGAGGCAACCCCCGCGTACTTCCCATGGACTTCACCTGCAGGAGGCCCTTCTTTCTTACAATGTTCTCTTGTTGGTTCTGATGGCGCTACACACGTCTGATTTCCTCTGGTCACCCCCTAGTCTCCTTGGATGATTCATCCTTGTCTGCACTACCTTTTATATAAGGGTTCTCCTCAGAAATGGGCTGAAGGTCCCCTTCTTAAAACGTGGAGATGAGGAAGACAAACTATACCTCCCATCAATGCAGTTGCCAGGGTTACGCGGGTATTCATTATGTCCCTCCTCCGCTACCCACGGTATCTATTCAGCTCTCGTAGGTCTTGATGATTGTGTGTGTGTGTGTGTGTGTGTGTGTGTGTGTGTGTGTGTGTGTAGAAAGGAAGAGACAAGAGAAGGGAAGGGAGAGAAATCTGTTACAAGGAATTGACTTATGTGATCATAAAGGCTGAGATATCCCAAGGTTTGCAGTTGGCAAGCTGAAGACACAGGAGAGGCAACGTGTAATTCCAGTCTGAGTTCAAAGGTCTGGGAACCGGTCTGAAATCCAGCAGGCTGGAGCCCCCACAGGGGCAGGTGTTCCAGTCTGAGTCCAAAGGCTGGAAAAGACCAGTGTCACTGTTCAAGTAGTCAGGGACACGTTTCTTCCTGCTCCCAACAGGGGCAGCCTTTCTGATAAAGCCAGACCTTCAGCTGATTGGGTCAGGCTGCCCCCTCCCCGCCCCCCTCCCCGCCCCGCCACGCCCCGCGTTAGGGAGGGCTATCTGCCTTATCCAGTCTACCGGATTCAGTGGCTAATCTTACTTAGAAACACCTTCACCGACACGCCCGGAATAACGTCTCAGCAAATATCTAAGCACCTGTGCCCCAGTCAAGTAGATACATAAAATTAACCACCACAGTGACTAACCTGGGGGTACAACCCAAAATTCCTGACACCGCTGAGCTCTTGGCAATCATATCGTTCTCAGGCTAAGGTTGCTAAACATGTCCACTCACAGTTATAACTAGAAAAGATAGTATCTCAAGGTACCAAAGTGATGGCCTGGTTTCCAAGTGTATTTCTCTGTGTCAGGCTCACCTGCAACAGAAATCATTTTGCCCATGTAATGCTAAATTTATTTTAAGAATGTGGTGTCGAGTATGGGTGGGTCTTCTTTATTACCTGTTACTGAACATCAAGTTAAATGAATTCTTTGGTAAGAAGGTTCTTCGCTATTTGAAGCTAACATTTCTTTGACATTTTTATTGTTTACTTCAATAAATCTAATCTCCTTTGCTAGCTCTAAGATATTTTGCTTTACATCAATCATTTCCTTAAACTTTGGAAAGAGTAACAAATTGTCAAACAAGTGTCTTCCATACTTTGTTCTTCAGATGTTATGATCTGTTTTGGCAAAGTCTAATTGATAAGTTTTAAAGACTTTGTTTTAACATCAAAACTATACCATAAATCTTTTAATAGGGTCATGCCAGATACTCCACATCCTATTTGAGAGACAAAAATGACCCATTAGATGGGATCTTTTTAATCAATAACAGTGTAGGCAAAAAACAAAAAACAAAAAGCAACTACCGAGACAGGGTGTTCCTAATCAGTAACAATAGAAGAATGTCTGGGGACATTATCTTGTTATCAAAAGAGGCTTGTTTACAAGATTTTCCTCCTTCACCTAGTCCATTAGGAATGATCATGAAGATCACTCTTCCTATAATCATTAAACACTTGCTTAGCAAAGTACTCTTCAACAGTCCCTTAAGGGCCTTGCGGTGTGGCGAGTGATAAATCAATGAATTTTGAGCTTAACAGTACCTTATAACTTCCACCTAAAAGTAACATTAGCCTATCTTTGGATGCTTCTGGTGTGGGGCACTGTTTTTCCCTAATCTACACGATGACATTCACCTCCAAAGATACCCAATTCCGTCAACATTGAAATGTGCTTTGCAAAATAATCAAGTTCATCGTGACCTTCGCCTATGACCTTCAAATGACATGGTCAGGAAGAGCTTCTGAAGCTTCCTAGACCCACTCAAACTAAGGTCTTTGGGTGGATCTCTCTCCTCCATCTCTTTCTTCTTCAGACCTTTGAAGGCATTCGGTGCTTTCTGCTGTGTCAGTGTGGTTCTTGATGGTATTCTACCAGGGTGGCCGAGGCTTTCAATACAGCGTGCGTGGTTATTTCTCTAGTTTTTTGGTACAAACAACTCTTTTCTTTTTTCTTCCTTTTCTCCTCCTTTCTCATGTGTAAAAAGTCATTGTGTGTCTGGTAAATTAAGACAAGTGCATATGTGCGTTGACAGGCTTATGTCTTTTATGAGTTTTCTTCTCTTGATTCAATTTAATACAAGTTTTCTTCCAAGGGGTCAGTTTTCCTGACCTCCAGGCTTGTCATTTCTTAAAAGACATTTTCACTTCATATTGTGTAGAACACAATAAATAATGCACAATACTTCTAAACAAAGACTTATGAGGAGAAGAACTAAGATATGACTGAAACACAATCCAAATCCTTCCATTCAAACTCTGAGAACAACTTAAATGTTTTTTTTAAAAAAATTCTATTAAATTTATTGGAGTGACACTGGTGAATGAAATTATATAGGTTTCAAGAGTGCAATTCTATGATATGTCCTCTGTATATTGTAGATGTTTTTACTGGACTGTTTTCAGTAATGAATGTGGGGGAAATTTCATGAGTACTTACAGTGATTGTGTGGTTAAGAGTTCAGATAAGGAGAGATATGTGCCTATGTGTATATATGTGTAGATCACATGTTTCATAGATGATTCATTCATGAGAAGAGAGCATGTCTTGATCTGAACCTACAAGCAGGCATGAGTGGGATATGCCTGTCAGGAAGATCTGAGTATAGGTAGAACAGTGCTTCCGAACACAGAAAGAAAATGCTGTTTACATTAAAAAATATGAGATCAGTGGGAGGAAAAAAATGATTGATCCAAAAAATAAGAAAACTACATCAGTATTCTGTCATAAAAGCAGACTGAAGAGAGATTACATAATGAATTATGCCCAAAGTTTGGGAAAATATTTTATTTTCACACAGAAAGTTTGGACAGCCCTAAATGACCCTAGATTTTTATGTTTGGTTTAATTAGTACTCCAAAAAGCCTTTATATTTTTGGTATATCTTAGAAAATAATAAGATAAATTATATAGTTATATTTCATTACTAAAGAACATTTTCATATAAGACATCAAATAGTAGCTGCAGAAAACTGCCGAAAACAGAGCAAAAAATAGTTGTCTTTGGAACCCTATTGATACTTATTTTGGAATTTCAAGTCCATGTACCTAATAAGAATGCATCACCACCTTGTGGAAATTCTTTCAAACTACAGACACATGGTCCCAAGATCCAGATGGATTCAAAGAACAGAGTAGGAGATCAATCTGTTTCATTTTCATTTAATTGAGATTGACTGTTATTTCTAGGCCACAACCTAACAGCCCGGCCCCTCTCTTCCATACTAGTCCTATCTTTCCAGCTTTTCAGTTCACTTTGCCACCTTGTGCTTTGCTGCTTCTTAAAACACCAAATCTTCCAAACCAAATTCTTCATAATAGGTCTGTTTAAATTAGAGGACACTCATTTAGTGTTCAGTCATCCAGGCTACAAATTTTGGCCTTGTCTGACTTTTAGTCCCATGAAAATATACCCTACCTAAATATTAGCCCCCAAGTTGATAGATCTAATTCCTAAAGATCTAGTTCCTAAATGTCTTGCCCGCTTATCCTCTTCTCATCTCTACTGACAAAATCCTACATTATACCTTCAAAATGTCATATCTAGACCATTCTATAACCAGATCTAGGCTTCTAGTGCCTCCTCTTCACCCACTGAGTAGCTAATACTGCATCTCTGCCCTTATTAATCAGTTGACTTGGTATACAAACGTCTTAGGCATTATGGCCTCCGATAGTCTTATCAGTGTCCACAAGTTTCTTGTGTTCTCTCTCACCAGCGTGCTATGAATATCTGCCGTTCCGACCGCACTCTCCACTCACTATGCCCCGAAGGCGCTCTGGTGCTTCCCCACGTCGGCTGCTCCGCTCACACTCCCTCTCTCTGGCGCCCTTGCCCCACACCTGGATGTCAAAACCCTTGTATTTGAACATTTTGCAGGAAACTTGAAAACCTTTGACTGAGAAATAGCCCTCCCCCATGGGAAAAGGGATTCCCACCCGGACGATAAAAGGATACACAAGGAGAAAGGACACGCTGGGGAGCTATATCCGAGCTGGTAATGAGCGGCACTGAAAACAGTTGACATATGAAGACAGAGTGTCTCTCTGACAGGCCTTAACTCTGATTCACTTGGTTTGCTGTATGGCTTTTGCTCCTTCTGCGTAAAACACTGAACAATTACTTAACTCACAGGGCATTTTGATCTTTAGTTTTATTTGATAACCCAAATTTCCATACTGACTAAACTTGGACTTAATCAAGTGAACTTTATGTGTTTCTACAGAATAATGCATATACCTTTAGTTTTCAATGGGTGATTTCTTTGTTCTGGGCAAAATAATAGAGGGTGAGTGGATGATAGCACAGGCCGCTGGGTGGTAGGTCTGGGTAACGACTGAAGTTCGGCACATGTTACAGTCAGGTCAGGGCACAACCGTGACAGGGTTTTTCAAGGGATTGGGTGGCACTGGGAAGAATCAAGCAGATCACCTTTTAAATGAGATGCACTAGACACCTATCAGAGGGGCAGGATCCGCAGGAAGACTGGGCAGAGGAGGTCTCTCTGGACGTGTTTTTAAGCAGCACCAGGGAGAGCTCCCTGC
The DNA here is from genome assembly GCF_021234165.1 of Pteronotus mesoamericanus. Lineage (NCBI taxonomy): Eukaryota > Metazoa > Chordata > Mammalia > Chiroptera > Mormoopidae > Pteronotus > Pteronotus mesoamericanus. The sequence goes on from NW_026555123.1 coordinate 2,462,300, forward strand.
GTGGTGTTCGCCTCCACTTGCAGGAAAGGAAAGGTGCCTGTCCCCCTCTGGCAGTCAGCCACGGACTTCCCGGGCGGGCCAGATTCCCACAGGTAGTCTACGTGACAACACAGGTTGCAGGCCCACGTCATCAGGTCCCCGTCCTCGGTGTTGGGGGCTCCACTCTCATGGACCTAAGAATTCCTGGGATACGTGATCCAGCTTGATTCAGGGTTGGGGTTAGAAGATTCATTTTGGTGGAAAGAGTCTCCTAAAGTCATTTACTATCTAGGTGACTATGAAAATAATCCAATAGTTTTTTTTTTAATGATTCAAAAGTCATTTTAGGCTCTTGTTACATCACAGCTTTATCGATACATAGTCATTTATACTTGCAGGGACAAATGCTAAGGAAGACTTCTGATCGATCTGCTTTGGATCCCAGAATTACGTCGTAACATATTTTGAACTACACATTCAAGGTGCAAAGACCCCCAGACACCATCATGCCATCCCTTAACTGCATCACACAACTGAAAAGGAAAAGGATTAAGTATTTGTTTAGCTTCCAAATTATACACATGCTGGTCAGCACATACAACTTCAGAATAACTGGGAAACAACGTGAACATCACCAGTGAACTCAGGCAAAAGTGCGACAGGCCAGTGGGGGAGCATCACGTGTGCCTTCCCCTGGGCTCGCAGACGCCACTGGCAGCGTGAGGCTCCCTCACTGGCGTCTTTGCTCACAAAGGAAGACAAGGTTGCTCTGATGCTGTGTATTTCCTCTGAACAACCACAACTCTTCAGAACAAACCTGACACACACTTGCTATGGGTTCAGCGCTCACCCTACCTTGTTGCCAAGGAAACAGACATCAGCATCACTTGGGATGTGGTGAGAGAAATCTGTAAAGGCGCAGACGTGTATCGTGTGTTGTGGGAGCCAGGGCTCCCTCATCTGAGGGGGAACTCGATGGGTTTCCAATGGTAATGAATCAAACCCAAACTCACTGCTAAGCATGAAATCCGAGCGTGGCCTAAGATGTTATACACAATGCCTGTCGATGGCAGAATGACAACAAGGGCAAGTTGGCCTTATATTTACAGATAGATTTATTTATAATATACTCATTATATCCAACATAAGGTTTGCTGTGTCCACACCTGAAAATTAATAATCTAGCTTAATTTAGTTATTTTTTTTTAACTTAGTAAAACAAGTACATAAGCAGTTGAGTAAAGGCAACTAATTTACTTCAAGTTGTAAATTCATTTGCTTGGGGGAATGTGTTTTTGTCAAAGTCAATCTATTGAAATGATGAAGGGTTCAGCTTCTAAGTTATAGAACCTTGTATCAACTTGCAGCTAACTTCCAAAGGGAGAAAGAAAAGATGGCACATCCAGAGTTTAAATGAAAATCAATTAAATTAAATCAAATTTAATGAAGGGATTACTTGCAGAGATGGAAGAGTTGAAAGAAACAACAAGGGATGGTGAAGAACCCCAGGAAAGGAAGAATCTGAAAGCAATTACTACCCGCCAAGGACTCTGGAAACAATGTCGCCAGAATTCGGTGAGCGCAGACCGGGCACTCGACAGGAAGGAGGCAGCTGGAGAGGGCAGCAGACTGCCAGGCAGCATAGCAGGGAGGGGACAGCAAGGGACAGCACGGTGGGAGAGGAAGACCCTGAAAACCTTCTTTCACCCTGAAAACTCCAGCCGAGCTTCCTACCTTTGGAGCCTAGCAGAAGCCAGGGGAAAATGGAGCCTCAAGGAAGCCATTAAATTGTTCAGTCTCCCATAGTGGGGTAGAGTGGAAAATTGATCTAGGGAGGCAAATGGAAAATGATATCCATCATATCCATTTATTAGTTAGAGGATCTGTGACATATTATTTAATGGCATCTTCCTTATAGGGATAGTGTGGAAATAATGTATGAAAATGGCTAGAAAATCCTAACAACTCAATAAAACTTACCGACTATTTCTCTAGGTCAGTATTTTTATGAAAACTGTCAAAATATTCATGCCATGAATAGTGGGAAGGGTAACCTGAGAAGTTGAAAATTTAGAAGAGATTTGAAACATACAGCCCTAAATATATACAACAATGCTAACATTAAATAGAACATGAGTTTGACACTTTCGTATTCTTCAAAAAAGAAACTACTTTTCAAGTTATACAAAAGAATTCTTTCTTAGCTGTACAGTGAGCAACCAGCCTCGGGTTCAATCCCTCTGTCGCAGAGAGGTCGACCTCTTTCACATTCATAGCGAGTGGGGGTCTGGGGTCTGCAGGCAGATGAATGGCTCCCCAAAGCATCTGCACCCCAGTCGCAGAACCCTTGCCATGTTACCTTGCATTGCAAAAGGAACCTTGATGGCGGACTTAAGGATTTTGCAATGACGGGACTGTCCTGGGTTATGGAGCTGGGCCCGCTGCCACCAGCAGGCTCCTCAGGGGAGGGTCAGCATAGAGAGGACAGGGTTGCCACAGTGGTCAGAGGAAGGGGCCATGAGCCAAAGATTGCTTGCAGCCCCCAACAGCTGGCAAGGCCAAGCGATGGGCGCTCCCTCCCCTAAAGCCTCCAGGGGGGCGCAGCCCTCTGTGCAGACACCCGAAATGAGAGCTTTTGACCTTCTGGACTCTAAGGTGATAGATTGTGTTACTTTAAGCCACTAAATTAGTGGTGATTTGCTAGAGCAGCAATAAGAAACTACTACAGGGTCTGTGCTAGTGTTTCCCTCTAAGTCCCCAGATCCACTTCCCAGCCTCTGAGTCTGGGTCTGCGTCCCGGGAGGCCATGGGGAGGTGTGAGGGGCTAGAGCATTTACCCCTGCACCACCCACAGCTTTGACTGTTCCTGTTTCCGGTAGTTTCCACTAACAGGCTCCCTCCTTCCCACTGCGTCCAGGCTCCCAGGCCTGGGGCGGGCACAGTTTCACCATCCCTGTGGGTTCCCTTAGCCCTGCTCACGCCTCTCCAAACTATTCCTGACATCAGGAATTGTCCAGTTAAGCCCTTTGAGTTTGCCCTCTCTTTGCTGCTAGTAAACTGTTTGATTCAACTCAGAATATTTTTTTCATAGCCATATTTTCCTTGAGGTGCTCTCAAGGAATGCCAAACATAAGAAAGTTTAAGATAGGACAATAGTCTATTAAAAGGTTCATTTTTTCCTCTTTCAAACTGAGTTATAATAACTGTCCCCCCACTTTAGAAAAAAAATGCCCTGGCTGGTGTGGCTCAGTGGATTGAGTGCTGGCCTGCAAACCAAAGGATCGCAGGTTTGATTCCCAGTCAGGGCACATGTCTGGGTTGCAGGCCCGGCACCAAGTAGGGGATGTATAAGAGGCAACCACACACTCACATTTCTCTCCCTTTCCTTCTCCCTCTCTTCCCCTCTCTCTAAAAATAAATAAAAATAAAATCTTTTTTTAAAAAAAGAAAAAACAAACCTAAACCCTCCCCCATTTGAACAAACCAAAAAAAAAAACAAAAAAACCCACACATTTATGATGGTTATTCACATTTACATACAAAAAAAAAGCATTCATAAAACATTCATTCAAAGAGCAAAAAATGTGTTTTAGGCTGTTTTTAAACCAAGTAGCAAAGGCAGAAAGAAGACTAGAGACAGAAGCTCTTCATAAAGTAGCACAACTCACTGCTCTATTGAAGATCAATTAGCTATAACAGATCATTACAAGAATAAATAAACTGTAAGTAGAATTTAACTTTAAAAACGGACGTGCCCATGAGAAGCACAATTGTTTCATTTATAGTCCATCAAAGCAATGACCACAGCTGCTCTCAGAAGCTGTATCAATGCAATGCCAATACCTGGACCGATCAAAACTATGTAGTCAATCTCCTGGAGATTTACTATAATATGGGAAATAAATATCCAAAATGGTCTCCAAAATGCATTCATTACTTAACATCTTGCTCTTTTATTTTGTATGAATAGATGCCCACGTGAGAGCTGGGTCAAAGCTGCCAGCCAGCAGAAGAGATGTTCCTCTGTATGTACTTAAATAACAAACATCCATACTTCATTGAATTAGGTAAATGGAGGTAAAGTAATAAAATAGCACAATCTTAAAAACCCTCTACCAGTCCCCTCCCATTGGCTAAGTCGCTGTATTTCACGCAAATCATGAAATTCTCTCTCCGCCTCACAAATATCAGAATCTACACATTAATTTATGCTGTGTAGGCAAACGATGAAAGACTCTAAGAAATGAAGTCAAAGTTCCACAGCACGTGGGCTTGAGGTTTCTCGCAATAATTAAAACTGGTTTTGGCTGCCATTATGCTTCAGATTCTACCTCCACTCATTAACTGCCTCCTTACCCTTGGATGAAGGTCACAAAGGAGAGCAGGGGACTGCGGAAGCCTCCGTACACTCTGCCCCTGGGAACACCAGAGTCCTGCATACAGAGACTCAACAATGCCAGGCCTGCTTTCTCCCTGAAACAAACGTACAAGAGCTGGCTTCCTTCTCAAAACAATGCACATTTTTTAAAAAGCCTCAAATCAAAAGATGGCAAAAATATAAAATGAATCAAATATGCACATTAAGTTTATAATTCCAGCACTTGGCATGTAGCTGTAAAAATAGGTCCCTATCTCGACAGGCAGGCTAAGGGCAGAAAGCAGGCATGCTCGCCTCGTGTGCGCTGCGCGCTGTGTGAACTGCCCCAGCTGCCTCCATGACCCCGGCACTTGTTAAGGAGACGTAATGTGCTCCGAGTCACGAGTGCGTGTGGGTGCTTACATTTTCAAGGTCAATTTACCATTTTTACCAATATTGTAATAAATCGTTTGTACTTTACAAGAGAACTAGAGATGGGACTCTAATTAATATACCTGATAGTTGGTCTGTCTTTGGTATAAGATATTAGCTCCTCTTCAGTTTGATGTGTACTCTATTACAATGTGCATGCAGACAACATTATAAAGCTATCTACAAGGAGGAACCTAAAAACCCGGAATTTATTCATAAAAAATTCTGTAATTATTCTTACATGTTTAAACTTCAGTCACCTTCAAAGCACTCTCCATTTGATGCAATATACCCATCAAAACTTTTTTCCCCCAGTCCTCAAAACAGCTTTTGAACTCGTTGATTTGGTTGCCTTGCAGCACTTCTACCGTTTTTTGATTCACCCCTTCCACATCAGCAAAGCGCTTCCCTTTGAGGACTTCTTGCCATCCGGGGAAACAAACAAAAAAGGGTTGCGCAGGTGAGATAGGGTATATAGGGAGGGTGGGGCACGGGGGTCATGCTGGTTTTCATCAAAATCTGCCGAACCCTCAGCGTGGTGTGGGCAGGTGTGCCCGTAACTCACCCGTCAGTAAATGGGCAGGCATGTTGAAAGAACCTTAAAAAAAAAAAATTCACTGAAGCCGAACCCAGCCTCTCACAACAAGGCCAGCTGGTGCACTACTACAGATGGGTTCCTAGAATACTCCCCTGGTGGGGGAAGCCTGTCCTACGAGGGGCCGCCCTCCAGAGGACAATTTCAGGTTTTTTGGGGTCCCCCCTCATAAAGCATTATATCATGGATAGTAATTATAAATTCTATGTACAATATTAGTGAATGTGCCCTGGCTGGTGTGGCTCAGTGGACTGAATGCTGGCCTGAAAGCCAGAAGGTCACCGGTTCAATTCCCAGTCAGGTCACATGCCTAGTGTGCAGGCCAGGTCCCCAGCCGGGGGCATGCGAGAGGCAACCAAGCAATGTATCTCTCACGTATCGATGTTTCTCTCCCTCTTTCTCCCTTCCTTCCCCTCTCTCTAGAAATAAATAAAATCTTTAAAAATATATTAATGAATTTTATTAGTATTTATTTCCATGGGGGGTGTGTGTGTATATATAATATACATAGAAAACATTTCACTGGCATCTTTAAATAATATCGCTATATATTTCTACACAGCTAGAAAAAATATAATCATCAGCAAATTATTCACCAGCAAATAAGTCCTTAGTGTATGTCCCATTCTTAAGTCTTTTCCCATTTGAACAAGAACATATCTACTATATCCTTCCTAATGCTGCTGCCACCTCATGTCATTACCACCAATAACTAGAGTAATAATAATAATCAGTTATACTACAATGCACTACAATGCCTATAGAACCAATCTGTTTTATATTTGCCAATCAGCTTCATATCAATTATCTTATTATTTTGACATCAAACTTTAATATGAAAATATCTAATAGCAGAGGTATGCACCGCAGGTAGTAGGAACGGAGAATTGGTTTTGACTGTGGCTCTCGTGTCTCTTGCGTCTAAGACTGTCACTTCGCCTTCTCTACGAGTAGATGTGCCCCGTATGCTTTTATGAAATCTGAAGTGGATATTGTGAAAATGCTTTTTCTAGGTTGGTACTGGAAAACCAACCAAAACGTTCCAAACTTCAGCAGATCTGGGGCTGGCTCCGCCGAGAACAACGAGAGGACCCCGGCGGCCGCAGACCAGCGGGGACCAAACCTGGAATGCAAGAACCGGGCTGGGAGACCCCAGAGGCGCGAGCCTGACAAGGTGCCCCGGGAACAGGACCCTGGGAAAGGGAAGGGGCTAGAAAACAACCTGCTCCGGCATCCGCCTTTGATTCATTCCGTGACCTGGAGAAGGGACAGCATTTCAGTTTACAGGCTAGGGGAGGGAAGTGGGTAGAACGCCTGGCAGGGGGGACACTGAGGAATGGGGTTTGGCACCCTTTCGGATGCTAAGCTGATCTACGGTCGTTGCTTACTCATCTCCGGCACGAGGCACGGCACTGTGCTCACAGCTTTCTCAACACCACCTAATGCAGAGACTGGGGGGAGATTCTGTCCTTTGATTAGTGAAATTTAATCCAAACACCCAGAAATAACTTTCCATTTCTGACTTTTTCCCTCCCAAGGAAATACAAGTTACCCTAACTGATTTGGACAAGCAATCCACATCCCCTTGCAGATAACTCTGTGATCGCTGTGTAGGCAAGGCTTCTAACGCTGCCTCACAAGATGGGGGAAATGTGAAAATGCACACCACCCAGCTGGGACTTCGGAGTGAATGGGAAAGGGCCTCTTTCTCTAACAGAAAGATGAGAAAGAGGGTTGGTCGCTCGTGTAGAATCTCACTTCTTCCAACCTTAATTTTTTTTTAAGATTTCATTTATTTATTTTTAGAGAGAGGGGAAGGGAGGGAGATAGAGGGGGAGAGAATCATCAACGTGCGGTTGACTCTCACATGTGCCCCCAACTGGGGGCCTGTCCCCCAACCCAGGCATGTGCCCTGATGGGAAATCGAACCAGCGACATTTCGGTTTCCAGGACGCCACAGAGCCGTCCCAGCCAGGGCTCCTCGAGCTTTAGAGAAAAAGTCATTATACAGTAGATCCGTGCTGCACCAAGGCCACTTCGGTTACTAGATAAAAAGGGAATCTCTGTGAATGCTGGAGGGGAACTGAATATTCTTCATCTGGTTCAGTTGGAAGCACTTATTTGCCCACCCAAAAAGTTTCCCGAAATATAGCTTATTGAGATTATTTTTAAAAGATAAATATTTAGAAGGACACAACATACTCAACATATTTTTAGAAAATGTTGTTGATATTAGCAGCAGCAGCTAGTTGTTTATTTTATACAATTTTGAAACAAAGACCAATCAAGATAAACTTTATGAGTTGTAACTATTATACTGATTCAGGACATGGTAGTTAATAATGTTTTCTCTTTTAAAAGTGTTTGTATAATAAACATATTTATATGCATCTTTAGTGTGATTCTCTCTTAAAAAGTATACATGTTGTATATTAAACTCATCTCGTGTGTGTATGTGTGTTTATGTGCGCCTGGTGAACGTGTGTGGGCATGTGTGTGCATGTGTGTGTAGCCCACCAACGTAGGACGTTTTCAGTAACACTGAAATGTCTCTAATAAACTCTGGAATTATCAACTACGTCCTGCCCCTACTTGCATAATTACGTACGGAATGGCCAGTTCATATGCGTTCTATGCCCAGGTCAGTGCAGCAGGTCACCGCATTTCTGTCTGTCTTTGGTGCTCGGCAGCGCGACTCCGGGGAAAGCGCAGCAGCCCCGGGGCGGGGCTGGTCGGCTCTCAGCGCCGGGCCTCAGCATTGCGGGTCAGGAGCTGGCCTGGCCCCACAGCCGGGGCTGTGGCTTTCCTGCAGGACTCCCCCCAACCACCTCACAAAAATCTCCACGAGGCAAGGTTTCTCTGGGGCTGTAAAGACCACCACCGCTCCTGAGCAGGAGACAAAAGCCAGGTCGCTGTGCACAGCTCCAGAAATACCCAGCATCTACCTCCTGGCTCCTTTAAGTCACAGCTGCTTCCTTGCCAATTACAGCTCTCCTTTCCTTCCGGTCGTCCCTTCTCCTGGAAAAGATTAAGCCGCCCAATCATAGAACACCCCATCACAGGCGAGCCCCACCTCCTGACAGCATCCCATCCAGCAGCAGAAAACGCCACACCCCCGGTTTTCCAACCCGCCCCCAACTCTCCCAGCCGGAGCAGAAATCCTCTAAATCCCTTCCGACGCCATTTGACTAAGACCCTTCACAGGTCTCCGTGGCGTAGAGACCGCCACCAGTCTCCTTGGTGCACAGACTGTCACTGGTCTCCTTGGGTACAGACCTCCAGTGTCCATGGGGCGGGGACTCCACAGTCTCCCTGCTGCAGGGAGCGGCAAACCCAACTTGTTCACCTGTCAGTCTTTGCATGGAAGGCATGAACCTATGTAAAACCATTACATTAATATTATGTATGGTATGATTCAATTTTAGTAAAGATAGATGTGTATATACACGTAAATATATAATTACATGTGTTATTGTATAAAATACATATAAATGGGTGTGTGTGTGTAAATACACAGACATAGGACTGTGGCTAAGAGCATTTGCCCTCAGGGAAAGAAGAGCAATACTGGGGTATTTAAGGAGGGCTTTCTCTTTTGACTCTACATTTAAAACATTTTTTTAAACCCTATGGTTTTATATTGATTTTGAAATTACTTTAACTTACTCATTTATTCCTTTATATGTTTTTCCTTACATTTCCAGAGATTGTAACAGTTGGAAATTGTGTTTGGTTGCAAGTATTAGAGTCACGCCTGCCTATTTGGTGAAAGAAGGAAAGAGTTTATCCTCTTGTGGTAAAGGGCGGCCATGGGCAGGCAGGACGGCCAGCAGAATTCTGGGGTGGCCTCCGAGATTCTCACCTTCCGCCGCCTCCTACATGGGGACAGGACTTGTGCCTGCCACTCCTACGATTACTTTACAGTGTGTGGTAACAGGGAAAGGCCTTGGCAGCCTCATGAAGGTCGACTTCGAGAGAGTCAAGAGGATGACTAAATTGCCCGACTCAGGCCAAGAGGGGCTGGGCCCTTCCCAACAGATTCTTCTGCCTTGAGGAAGCAACAGCCACGTTGTGAGCCATGAAGATGGCCGCCAGACAGAGTCCTGAAATAAACGTTGAGAACAGTGCCTGGCCAACAGCTAGCACAAAAATGGGACCTCAGTCCTACAGAAGCAAGGAAATGAATTCTGCCGACAACCTCCATGGGCTTGGAAGCAGACTCTCCCCCAGCCATGCCCCCGGATGAGGAGGCGGCCTGGCTGGCACGTTGGCTGCAGCCGTGACTGCAACCTTGCATGGCCTCGTACCAAGGACCCAGGTGAGCCATGCCCAGACGCAAGACCCAAGGGAACCGTGAGATAATAAATGGGTGCTGTGTTCAGCTGATAAATTTGTGGCAATTTGTTCCACAGCAACAGATAACTAATAGGGCAGTTCAGAGATGATATGATGGCTCTAGAAAATAACCAGAGATCCAGGCAACTCTTCTATATGCTTGCTACTTCCATCTCGAAGGTCATTCCAAAGACACAAGATGGCTGCTGGAGCTCCAGCCACAATGCCCACATTCCAATAAAAAAACAGAAAGGAAATAAGAACAAGAGAGGTGCGTGCTTGCCGTCTGCTACCCTTTCAAGTAGTTTTTCCGGAAGACCTGCACATTAACCTCTACTCGTATCTTATTGGCCACTCCTATGTACAAAAGAAGCTAGAAAATCAAGCATTTTATCTGAGAAAATACTCAGTACACAAGCAAAGAGAAAGCAGGATTCTGCTGGCAAGAAAAAAGAGGAGTGCCAGGGTATGACGTGAGGTGCGCAAATAGCAGTCGCCGCTTCCACAGAGAGGAAAAACGGAAGAGACTTCGTGACCTCAGGCTTCCAATGTCCCTTTCTTCCTGCTTCCAAAGTTCAGTGGTAGGAGGGAATTTTCAAAGCAGAACACAGACAGAAACACAGAAGCGCGTTACAAGATACGCTTCTGACCAGAGGAGAAGAGACGCTTCTAGTCAACACTAATGCTCGGGATCTTGTTCCATCTCTTCTGCCCCCAAATGCCACACACCCTGACCCGCCTTTCAGGGTTCCATCCGTCCACCCCCTGGGGGCATGTCCTGCCCATGGAAGGGTGCACAGACCGCAGCCACTGGCAGAGAAACGGCCTGACCCTTTCCTTGGACAGTGATGTGTAAACCTCGAACCCAGGAAGAAAAACAGATCTTACACTGACGCACCACCATGTTTAAACCATTTCTCTCCCCACCCCCACCCCCCATGAACTCCCTCACAAAGTGATTAAGGACAGAGCAAATCTGACTACTTGAAAATCAGACATGGAGGTCAGCTCACAGCAGTTTAAGTTAATGAACAAAGAAAAGGTGGCTGGGGACACGCCAGAGACCCAGCCACAGGGACAGGAAGAGGAAGGCGGCCAACATGTCTGGAAAGCTTGGGCTGTAGGAATGTGTTGGGAGCCGTGCCCAAGGATGGGAAGAACTCAGACATGAATCAGGCTGACCCCAGGGCCCACAGGTGACAGGGCAGAGTGCCCAGGATGCTGTGTGTTTGTTCTGGTCAACTGCCCATGGACACCTGAGGACAGCGAGCCAAAAGCAGCAGGACCCAACCACCCAGCCGGGGACCCTTCAGAAAGCCAAGGGTGCACTGGCTGGTGTGGCTCATTGGATTGAGTGCCGGCCTGAGAACCAAAGAGTCGCTGGTTTGATTCCCTGTCGGGGCACACGCCTGGGTTGCGGGCCCAGTCCTCAGTAGTGGGCGTGCAAGAGGCAACCACACGTTGGTGTTTCTCTCCCTCTCTTACTCCCTCCCTTCCCCTTTGTCTAAAAATAAATAAATAAAATCTAAAAAAAAAAAAGCCAAGAGTTTACAATAATGGACGAAATGTAGACTTTCTCTTTTAAAAATGTAAGAGTTTTAAAGATGCTGAAAAGGCCTATTCCTATACAACATGCAAGTGATTTAAAATTACCCACAAAGTGCTAGAAATTATAGAATTAATTTGACTTTGGGGAAAGTAGGATATTTGAGAAGCCTTTTTGAAAGCATATATTGTGATCCCTGATGGTGATACTACAAGAGAAAGGCAAAGTGCTTAAAATGAAAGGATTAGGCAGCAGAAAATTCAGACTGGTGTTCCTGAGCAACGGCTGCCAAACAACAGTCAGGCCAGTGGGGGGCGGCAGGTCCTTCTCTACCTTTAAGCCCCCCATTTTGTCCCCCAGAGTGCTGTACACACGCCCTCTCCCCCCGCATCTCACGGTAGCGAGTGTATAGTGCTGATATCAACAACAACAATAATAATAAAGAAGAGGGCCAGAAAGGAGTAGTTTCTTTCTTGAGGTCTATTTTCAATAGCTTTATTGAAGTGTAACTGGCATACAATAAATTGCACAGATTTAAAGCGTATGGTTTGGTAAGCTTTGACACACATCTCTACCCATGGAACTATCATTACAATGAAGCACCGACTTGCCGATGACAGGTCACCTCTGGACGTCTCCGGAAGCCCCTTGGCGATCCCCCCCTCACCGATCCCCCTCTCCCTGGTACCCCCACTCCCCAAACCCATTCATCTCGTCTCCGCCAGCGCACATTAGGCTGCATTTCCCAACATAGAACCATACAGTGCATTCGTTTGTTGGTCTTACTTCTTCCACTTGGTGTATTTATTTTGAGCTTCATCCGGGTTCATCCGTACTTCATGCCTTCTCACTGTGGACTAGTATTCCATTGCATGTCATTGTCTTTTAGGTCTATCATCTTTTTCTTTTTTTTTTTTGATACCTTCCTTTCTCCCTTCTTTCTTATTGTCAACATGCATATTATAGAAATTTCCATAATAGCACAAGTGGGTACGAAAGAAAAAAAAACAGCAATAAACTCACCTACAGAAAATTTAGGTGTTTGAATTAAAAATCGACCAACAGAACCAACCAAAAATCTCTGAAGACTAAAGAGCCTTGAGTGTCAAAGCAGCTCACCTGCACTGGGGCTCCTTGGTGGCTCCCGAGAAGACGCTGGTGTGCGCGGTGGGGTGTGGGTGCCGTTGCCGGGCTGGCGGCCTTGCCTGGAGCCCCCCCCCTAGCAGCACCAGTTGTGGAATCTCCGCTCCGGAGGCTGTGAGGTAGCCCATATTGCCTACAGAAAGGGTGTCTCGACAAGAAGAGATTATGAAACAAGGCAAGAAGCTAAATCTAGAAATACAAGGGGTACACACGAAGCAGTCCCAGAGGGCAGCAGGCTAGGAGCAACCAATAACACCCTCTGGAAGCCAGTGCTGCCCCAAGGGAACGGCAGGAGCAGTGAGGGGAAATGCAGCTTCGGTGACCACGTGTAACCAGGAGTATTTCTACTTCTGAACCACAAATAATTCCCCCCCCCCCCGCCTTTTTTTTAATAAAATGTTAAAACTCCTTAGGTGTTTCCAGTTGGCCCCAGGATACACTTCGCAGCTGCTTCTGTTAGCCCAGCAAAGTTCAGCCCGACCTTGGCCGATCGGCTGGGGCTTTGAAGAGCGTCCTCTGCGAGCATGTGAGCGGGAAGCATTCGCGCTTGGCAGAGAGCGCTGTCCTTCCTGCTCGGCGTTTTACCGCGATTAATCCCCAGCCGTCCCTCGGCGCCGCCCGCCGCGCAGCTCCTCCCGGTGCTGTCAGTCTCAGGTTTCTTCCCTCGGGCGGACGCCTTTCAAACTTGGCTGCTTTCTGGCTGGGCGTGACCTTTTATGGGGCGCTGCTGCCTCCTATCAGGCTTTTATGGGCCTGTGGGCTTGCGCACATGTGCATACACTCTGACCCCGTGACTTCCAGAAAAGGCTGCATGCGAACAACTGTATCTGCCCCTTCCAACACTGTGGGCACCCACACTCCTCCCAAGCGCACGGGTGCGAAGAACGCTCCCTCGTGGGTTTGGCTCACACTCTTGTCACATCACAAGGACTAGTCCAGGAGAACGTGCAGCCAGGTCAGAAATGCCAACAGAATAGCAACATTGCTGGCGGCCCAACAAGCTGCTTGGCATGAATTTGAGCAGAGGGCGGTGTTTTCACATCTTTCTGTTTTCACTGCGGTTTAAGTGAGCAGCTCCAAGTGCGTGACTTACACTCTCTGGTATAATTCCCATCTCTAGCAGGGCTCACACACACTCTGGAAAACTTTGCAGCCATTTTTAAAAGTTTCTTCTCCGGTCTAGTCTTTTCTCCTGTTTGAGTCCTGAATGCTGTTGTTAAGTGAACCCAGTTACATAAAAATTGGTATGAATCCATTTTATGGTATTGCTAGTATTTTCAGGCTGTGTTTTCTATGCTGATACAGTTTACCAATAGTGTGTTTACTTTTAGTAAGTATTTTAGTATGTTTAAAAATGTAACACAACTTTTTAAAATAATTGCCTAATAGTCTACTTCTTTACAAAAAAAGAACTCTTAAGTCAGTTTTGCAGTTTTAAATGTCATATTAAAATAACTATGAAGTTTACTTTTCCCAGACTAATAGTAAGAACCTGGGTTTTACCTTTAAATGCACGGCCTATCCGGATGAACTGAGTCACAAGGCCCACTCCTTGTCCTTCTGGTATAATTTAATCATTTTTAAACTTTTTCAATTACAGTTTACATTGAATATTATTTCGTATTCGTTTCAGGCGTGCAGCACGGAGGTCAGACAACCACGTACTTTACAAAGGGGCCCGCGACACCCCCAGGGCCACCGGGCCGCGCCCTCGGTCATCGCAGGATGATTGGCTCTGTTCCCTGGGCTGCGGTGCACATCCCGTGACCATTTTGTAACTACCAATCTGTCATCTTGGCAGTTCCCGCACTTTGCCTTTTCCTCAATAAGCTCTCTCTTGCTCTTCACTACGTTGAATACCCTTCTCCTCTTAGTCTAATCCCTACTTCCATTCTCTCTTTTGATGGCTGAGACCCCCGTGGACATGCAGATCTTTCTCCACCACCACATGCCAAAGGGCGATTTCCCGCCCGTGGCCCTTTTCCTCCACTTTGAGAGCTGTGCTCACGTTTCCTCCTCACTGCTGGCAAAATTCACAAGAACGTATTTGCCCTGGCACAGCACACCCAAAGCCATGCCAACAGACCCCACCGTGGCTTGGGCACAGGATTATGCAGAGGTGCATCATGGGACATTTGGGACAGCTAAATCAACATCTCCAGATTAGAAGGAACCCACCTTCAGACCTAAAAGGTACGGTTTCAATTTTTTTCCATACACCACATGGGAATCCAAAGCCAGTGAAACTATACCCAGTGCTTCCCATCACAACCACCAGTGGATTGTGCAGCTCATAAAAAGGAGAGCATATAAGTTCTAAAACTGGGCCAAGAAAATGAAACGGCACGTTGTGCCACACTCTGGAGTGAAACATAATGTGGGTCCTGCTTTTCTGTGACAGTCAGCGGGATGCTAGTTATGGATAATAGTATAATTTCTGATTTAGCTTTGCAGTTCAAGATGCTGTCATCCTTCCAGGCTGTTACATGTATCTCGGGAGTGGGGGCAGGATTCTTAAAATATGGCAAAGTCTCAATTTAGCTACATTCAAGTGAGAGCACACGTCATATGACAGTTCAATGTTTTTGTAACTAGACGGAACACTGTGATAGCGGCAGAAAGCAACACATTTGTTACACATATGACTCATTATTTTATCTGCATTTTAATAATAGACCCTAACTAGATATTACCGTAAGCAAATAAGTTTGTTATACTTGCTCTTTTACTTCACATTAATTTCTTGTAAATTGTGAAGTGGCAATATCTAATATTAATTTTAATGTATTAATATTTACATGTAAGTAAAGATAAGCATGTTGTCAAACCATAAAAGTTAGTCATTTCTTAATCATTACCTAGTACTTTTTCAGATTTTCTTGCCCATATGATGTGATTGGAGATTTCAGAATAATGATAAAAGTACACATTTTAAATGCACTACTGAAACAAAATGAGAGTGTGCAAACAGATGAGTATTTTCTTACAGTATTAACCTGTAGCGCCTAGTTAGGAACCATCGTGTTTGATGGGATTTTGGCTCATAAAGTTTCAGATTTTTTATTCTCATAAAAGCAGCTCTGAATATTATTTTTAAGCCTACTAATTATTTTCTTGGGTGGAGAATACTATGCATATTAGAAATAGCATTTCAAACTTTCCTTTATGGAATTACCTTGCAATATTAAAATATTATCACTAGCATATAATTATAACATAAATGGTGTATAAAAATATACTTAGAATGTCTTTCATATGTGTGTGAGGTATATAAAACCCCAGAGCCGTAAATAAAGTAGACCTCTACTACCATTACCTCTTTACACCTTTTTTTTTTTCCACTTTTGGATGGAATTTGGTGCAGTGGAGGCATTCTAGATATCTGTCAACAATAGACGATTGAGAAAAGGCGACAAGGCCGTTGTTCCCTCCGCCCCCCCACCCCCTGCCCACCCCCAAGAACTCTTAAATCAACAAAGGCGATGACTTGGCCCTGCGCCCTTGTGGGTCCCGCTTGAGAGGAGAGCAGCTGAAGGCATCTAAGCAGCCGGGTTTCTCTGTTTTCCAGTTCAAGTGTTTCCAACACAAAGTGAATAAAAATAAACCTGAAGAAAATGCCAACTAATACTTTGGATTTTCTATATTTGGGGGTAATAGTAACAATTAGGTTAGGCACTCAAACGTTCTGCACCAACAACTATGCTGTCATTTCCGGACGCTGCCACCGAGACAAATGCCGAGAGAATATTGTCTTTCCAATTTCTGGAACGCAGGCACTAGAGAAAGTTGAGCCTCTGGCAGAGATGTCTTAAAGAGGCGGCTTGACAGGGTTTGAAGCCATTAGGCCCGTACCTGGATGCTTTCTACAACCGTATTCATTTGGGGGTGGGGGGGAGCCTGGAAGGAGAGAGGGCATGGCCGGAAAAGGGGGCGACCTCAGACGGAAGGTCGCACCTTCGGGAAGGGTTGCATGTCTGGGCCCCGCTGCGGAGGTGCGCCTGCTTCCCCACTGCTGGCGTCTGGGAGGCTGCACGGCCTCCCGCCGGGCAGGCCCCGGCGACAGGACGGGCACAGGCCCTTCCGCCTTGCGGGGTCGCGCCAGGGAGTCACCTCTGCTTTAGCATCTACACCCACACCTCCGATACGCAAAGGAGGCCAGGGGACGTGGGTGGCCAGGAGATTCACACTAGGACCTGCGTGGCCTCCCCCGGGCCGACACGGATCTTTGGGACATTCGTGTTTCCCGAAGTCCAGCAGGAGCCGGGGTGGGGAGGGTAAGCGAGTGTGTTCGATTGCTCCTCTTCCATCAACGAGGACTAGAAAAACGGCCTCGCGGGCAGAACGCTGCGGGGTGCGGGTGGTCTGGCTAGGAGGCCGACTAGTTAGAAATCCCGAAGGGGGGAGGCCAAAGGGACAGGGGGTGGGTGGGGGCTCTTTGTTCTGGGCTTCCCTTTCCCTTACCCAGCCAGGCTCCCTGTCTAGAGACATTTTTGAACACTGAACACGGGGCGGTGGACTTTCTTGTAAATTCTCGAAACTTGACCCCAGGGCTCTGAGTCCAAAAGGGACCGCAGGACCAGAGTGCCTGGGCCCTGGCGAGAGGCCACCTGGGGGGGGGGGAAAGATTGGCCTCGAGCTGAGACATCGCTGGGCGGGTGGGAAGGCGAGGAGGTCTTGACCCGCCCCCCCCCCCAGCAAGTTATTCACCCCCGAGTTGATCAAATGCCGTTCAAAAGGAGTCCTTCTCCTGGGTCCCTTTCCTCAGAGGGTGTTTAGCAGGCACAGGGGCAGGGCAAAGTCGTTTCCTCCACGTGAAGTGACAAAGAATCAGCGCATCTTCCCAACAGTGCGGATCCGAGGCGAGGAGCAGGTCACGGTAAATGCGCGCGCCCTCAGAGCTGGTCTCCCGGTCCCCGTCGATGCAGACCGCGACCTGCGAAATCGGCCCCGAAGTCTTGCCTCCCCAGCCGACTAGCCCTTAGCTGGGATTTGGAGATCTTTCTCCAGCCTCGAAACCAGCTTCTCCTCTACTCTTGAGACTCTGCCTGTATCCCCTAGGATACCTCCAGGGACTGCCCCCCCCCCGACAAACAGCCCCCACCCACGCATCTCAGCGTCGCTAAATGCCCCTTTGCGCTTTAGCCACCAGTTTAATTCACAGAATGTAGCTATAACTCTTGACATCACCTCCGCAGCCCACCCGAGCGCTCCAGCCCTGGACTCTATTACGACGCTGTCTGGAACGCTGAATTCGGAGACTTAGGAAAGGTTATTTGGGGCACCCTGGTAAATTTCCGGGCTTCCACGTCCCTCCCCCGCCTGGCTGGAAATTTTCGGCTGCTCCTCCTCCTCCTCCTCCGGACCTCCTTCCTCCAAGGTACCTTCGCCTCCCTTCCCCCGCTGGCTCCAGTAAACCTCCCACGGGCTCTGGGAACCATTCTTTGGCTGCTAAATTCAGAGCATTGGACTGGGTGCAGTGGGTGAAAGGGTGTCACTTCTTTCAGAAAGAATGTCTGTTTTGATCGACTACAGAGTTAACTGGCTCTGCGTTTGCCGGGAGCTCAGGTGGGCCGTGAATGTTTGCTACATTCGGTGCAAATGTGGCAGCTTTCAGCCCGACAGCTCAGGACGTGGGCTATACGTCCCCAGACTCCAACTAGCCCAGGGAGAATCTGATACATTTCAGGGAGGCTTTGCCAGATGCAGGGTTCAGTGCGTCCTTGGGCCAGAACTTCTTACTCAGCACACTGCACTCACCAGCTCCGGCAGGGCCTCCACGCGCAACTGCGGTCCAGGGAAAAACGGCCTGCTCCTGGTCACCTAGGGCTTCGAAAAGGAAAAAAGAAAAAAGAAAAAAAGATTCCACCGGGCACCGCCAGCCGCTTTAGTGAAATCCTAACAAATACTTTCAAAAGCACAATTTTAAAGCTTTGGTCAGACTCCACCGGCAGAGGGGCTGCCGGGTGTCGCCTGCTCTGAGGTCTGTGGCTTCGCCGCTGCCGGGAGCCTGGAATTCTATCCCGGCTGAGAAGGGAGCAGCAGACCGCACGCCAACGCTGCCTCCCAGGGGCGGGGGGGCCGGTGGCACCAGGTACGCTGGCGACAGCCACTGCGACCTGAGCTCCCAGAGCTGCCAGAAAGCCCTGCGTGCATAAGAAAACTCTTGCTAATTCACCTAGATTGTTTTAACTGGTTAATAAAGCAATTGACACTCAACAAAAGCACCATCTCAGTAGGAGTCCTCCGCAATAAAATGAGAATCGCAACTACAGGTTTGTTGTCGCTGACAACCGCCTTTATTATTATCATTACTTAGTATTCTTAAAAAAAAAAAAAAAAAGGTAAAAGGAGAGAAAAAGAGATAATCATTCCATACCCCATGGTACATAAAGAAGATCCCTTCTCTTTTTCTCTGAAATTAGAGCAAAGATTTTCTTGAATCGTTCTCAATAAGCCACCAACAATAAAACTGGAAGGGAGACAAATTAGCTCTAAACACCCACAATCCGTTCTGGGTGGAGTATAAATGGTTAACCGTGACTCCCTTTAAACACATAATTTTATCTGACTCTCAGACATGATTTAAGATACTAATGCTTGAGATAGTCTTATTCTATCTACATGATTAGATTACACAGAAAAAGTAAAAATAAGGGTGAATGGGATATATTCTATATCTGTTTCCAGAGGTGAATGTTTGTTTCATTTTAAACTCCCCCCCTCAGGATATCAGAAAATAACTCCTTCAGTTGTAGTTTTTTGTCTTAATACCGTACTTGTGGAAATCGGCACCCCAATTGCAATTCTACTCTTTCAAACCAACTCCTCTGCAGACTAAACAGAAGAGCATCACATCCGCGGGACCAAGTTCCCCAACCAACCCACAGCTTAGGGAAAGGTGCTCAAAGCCCCATTCCTTCCCAGTTTTGATTAGTTGGGGAGGAAAAAGCTTTCTCCTCTACTGTACATAATTTCCCAAAGAACCGACTTAAAATGCACATATATCTGTCAGAGGTTGTTGGGGGAATAAATAAACCTGAAATGTGTAATGTCACTCTTCAATTGCAAGTAAAACCTATTTAGATTTTTCGAAAAGTATCTTGAGAACACGGTATTTGTTCAGGAACCTGTAGCTGGCATTAACTTTGATGTGGGATGTTTCCATTTTCATTAAAGCAGAGCAAAGACAACGGCACACAATAACACAGGCCTAAGAGCTCACTACGTACAAGTTTCAGGTGTAAGAGCCGCACTTTGGAAGGTGTGCATGGGCAGATGCCATGGACCCAAGGGGAACTTAATGAAATAGAAGCATCTCTTTTTCATTTCAAAGACACAGTTCAGTAGATTTGAGAGTAACAGAAACTATACTTAATAACTACTCACATACTCCTTTTTCTCTCCCCAGAAGAGCGCATACTAGGGGATTCACACCACTGCTGTTTTGAAGGATAGACTTTTGAACTCCCCTAATATTCACAGGTCAAAATGAGCCCACTTTTGATGAGGGTCCAATCCCCGCTTTGAACACAAGAGGTCGCTCCTGTGACCAAATACTGGGGGAAATATTGCTAATCACAATTTGATATATTCTATAAAAACATTATGAAAATCTTTTACAGATATACTTAATGCATTAAGTGCACATATCAGCTAAGGAAATGGGAATAATCTGTGATCATATTTGAACTTCATGGTGAAATGAAACAATAATGCTTGCTACCCAAACTTTTGATACACAAAATGTATTAGCAACAGACACAACTCCAGAACTCATCCATCACGAAACAACATAATTACTGGACTCCCTCAGATTTCCCCCTTGGACAGGGGGTATTGTCTGCTTGATCTTTGCATCTATTGGCCTACAAACTTATTAAGAAAATACTTGTTTACAGTAACAGTGGGCTGAAGCAAGCAAAACATTGTCTTTACCATTATGATGAAACTGCCCATTACTAACAGTTTTCCTCCAAGGTACATGCCAGCTTTTCCCTTTGGAATTGCTATCAACATCAGCAATAATTCTTTGGAATGGCTTATTAGTTCAGGGAGTCCCAATGCCACACGGAGTGTGTGGCTGGTTTGAAGGAGGGTGCATGGTGAGGGTGCTTTGTGAATTTCAAATATAAGTCATCAGGCTTCTGGCAGCTTCCGTTGTTTAATTCCATGTTATAAAGGTGGCATGATGGAATATGATTGGTTAAAATCCTCTATTTACTTTCTAGTGTTACAGTGGTCTCTCTCTTTTTTTTTTTCTTTTTTTTAACTAGAGTTAACTTGGTTATCTGTAAAGGAAATATGCCTGTATACTGGCAAGGTTTGCTTCGTGTTGTGATTATGAGCATCAGTTTTGCAAAAGCAGCTGACAAAAGGCTCCATGCATATAATGCCACAAACTAGAAATTATCACCGAAAAGCAAAACCGAAAATGTAAATTTGTCAACCTGCGTGCATCCAATTTTCAATCTCACACACACTGACCTTACACTAAAAAGAAAAAGGATGAGATCCAGTTAAGAGATCGTCCTTGAGATAAAGCAAAATATTTGAAAAATACATGTTCTTGAGAAAGCCTCAGCTGGGATCAGGCGGAAACTCGGGCTTCTGAGTAAACGACGCCACTGAGCCCAGCTGGGGGATCTGAGCTCTTATCAGGGGCGATCTCGGGAAAGACACAATGCTAGGAGTTTCCCAACACCCCGGGTTTACTGGCGGCAACAAGACACCGCAATTACCCCTTCTACTGCTGCTTGCGTTTGTGGGCCTTTTCAGATAAAACTGGCAGTCACGTTAGATAAGGCAAAGCTATTTAGGAGCTTTGGGAGAAGTGTGGGGGTTCTTCATGGCCTCACTGTAAGTTTGTTTCAGGGAGACTGAAAGATGACCGGAACAGGTAAGAAATTACTGAAAAGGGTCACCGGCGAGTTGCCGCCAACATTCTTCCTTATCCAGGTTGTTTTCTGAGAGAAAATGATCAGATCAACACACCCGGTGAAGTGAAATAGGTATTTCACAGTTCTGCCTTAGACCCCTCCCTTTCATGCCCTTAGACTAACGCGTTTTTAAAAATCTCTATAGAGACACATGGAGACTGACCTTACAATGATCAAAACGCCACCAGCGAACTGTACACGTTTCCTAAAAACAAAGGGCAGGAGACCAGCAAGAGAGAAACTGGGCAGGACATAACCTCTCTACAAAATCAAAACTAATGGAAGTCCATTTCGTTTTAGACTCTAGTTAGCACGCTTCCTAACCCCCGAGTTCAACTGCAAAGCAGACGCCACGGGTCGGACGGAGAGAAAGGAGTCCGCGGAGCAACCTGGTTTTTACCTGCGCGCCTCCAACCTGCTTTTCCCCTAAGGCCAGAGGGTCCCTTCCATTCCGCCCCCAGTTTTTGGAGATCTAGGGTCGGAGGGAATGGGGTCCCGGGATAGCAGTAGCAAACAAGTCCTGTAGGTCCGTTCGTCCTATTCCCGGTCCTTCTTCCCCCAAGGCAGCTCCCGGCGCGCCAAGCGCAGCCAGTTCGGGAACTCACCCTCCCCGGCAGCCAAGCACGGCCAGGCCCGAAGCTGTGCGCCCAAGTGCGAGATCAAACCGAGCCAAACTGTTCCAAGTGGCCCCTTTGCTTAGAACCCGGGGGCGGGGGGGGGGGTCTCATCATCAGGAAGACCTACCCACCAGCCACTCGCCACCGGCGGCAGAAAAGTGAGCCCAGCGCACAACACGGCCAGCCGGACGGCGGGGACCCCAGGAGCGCAGGGCGGAGGAGCAGCGCGACAGGCGGCGAGGGCGCAGGCGGCGCGGCCGGGAAGGAGCGAGGGAGGGGGCAGGAGGAGGAGGAGCAGCTGGAGAGGGAGGCCGAGAGCCAGAGCGGCCGGGCGGTGAGTGTCGCGGGAGAGCGGCGGACCCCGAACAAGTTGCCGGGGAGCCCTAATCCTCTCCCGCGGGCTCGCCGCGCGGTCAGTGGCGCACGGCCGCGGCTGGGCTGAAATATGATAATCAGAACAGCTGCGCCGAGCGCCCCGCAGCCAATGGGCGCGGCGCTCGCCTGACGTCTCCGCGCGCTGCGTCAGACCAATGGCGATGGAGCTGAGTTGGAGCAGAGAAGTTTGAGTAAGAGATAAGGAAGAGAGGTGCCCGAGCCGCGCCGAGTCCTCCGCCGCCGCAGCGCCTCCGCTCCGCCAGCTCCGCCGGCTCCGATTGGACTCTCCGATCCGCGAGGGCGCGGCGCGGCCGGGCAGCGGCTAGCTCAGCCTCGGCAGCCCCCGGGCCACTGTCTCCCACTTAGCCACAGCTCCAGCATCCTCTCTGTGGGCTGTTCACCAACTGTACAACCACCATTTCACTGTGGACACTACTCCCTCTTACAGATATGGGAGACATGGGCGATCCACCAAAAAGTAAGAGGCTCTTTTACCTTGTGGGGCTCGGTGTGCTGGTCTGTGCGGGGGTCTGTCTCAGGCACGGGTGCCAAGGGCTCTTCAGAGTTGGAGTCATTGCCTGGAGAGACAGAAAGAGAGAGAGAGAGAGAAAGAGAGAGAGAGAAGGTGGCTTTTTCTCGTGGCCGCCACGCCTGCATGCTTTGCTGTCGGTTCTGATCTTCGGGAAACTGGTCGTACCTTGTGTTGAATTCGCCTGCGTGCCCTCCCAAGCCCCAGCCTTCTGGTGCTAAGTGGTGGTTTCCTCCCCGGGAATCCCGAGCTCTCCGAGAAGGTTATTCTGTTGCAAAGGTCTGCCTGCACATACAATACCCGGGGATGTGAAGTAGCATTAGACTTGCAAAAGAGAACGAGTGACAACTGTATTGATGTGTGCTCTTGCTAACAATATCCAGTCCTAGGTGCTATTTAAGAGTGTGCTTCATGGAAAATATAGACATCCCTGCGTTCACTTAACGCTGCTAGTCAAAACCTTTTCTTTGACTTGACTTATCCACAATCTTTTCCAGCGGTTATGGCAAAGAGGGAGGAGGGAGGGGAAAAAATGCAAAATGAACGGGTTTGATTGCGTGCTAGGTTTACAAATGTAGACTATTCAAATCTGCATTTTACATCTATTCCACCTCCTTTTAAAAATGAGTCAGGGTTTTGATGGCACACTTCAATTACCATCCCAAAGTGCAATACTCTTTAAAGAGAAAGAAAGAAAGAAAGAAAGAAAAAAAACTCCCAGAGTACGCCCTATAAGAGAACGACACTAAAAGTGTGTTTATCTCTGTAGGAAGTAAACGGTTAGTCAATCATGTATTTATTTTCATTTCAGAAAAACGCCTGATTTCCCTATGTGTTGGTTGCGGCAATCAAATTCACGATCAGTATATTCTGAGGGTTTCTCCGGATTTGGAATGGCATGCAGCATGTTTGAAATGTGCAGAGTGTAATCAGTACTTGGACGAGAGCTGTACGTGCTTTGTTAGAGATGGGAAAACCTACTGTAAAAGAGATTATATCAGGTATGCCATTTATATACTGCTTCCTTAACTGTGAGAGATACCCGTCTCCCCCCACCTCCTTATTTCTTACTTAGTGTGGCTTTGCCTTTTGGTGAAGTTTGCCTTAGTGGGGTCCGGCGTGCAGAAGGGACCCTGATCCTGTATGACATAAAGTAAGCTGTGCTGTTCACCTCACTTTTTAGGGCACCCGCCCCAAATTTGATGGTGGTTTTCATAAATTGTGGTTATCGAAGCTTGTTTAATTGCTCTTAGAACTTGCGGTGCTCAGATTATATTTCTCCTTTACCCTCACCTTTCCAAAACAAACCAAAAAATTAAAGATGGAGAATGGGGGGTTTCTAAACTTTAAAAACATTGTTTTTTTTGTACCATGCGCTGTTTTTCTTTTCTATATATTTATTTTAGTTCATTGTTTTATTAGTACCTTACAGTTCTTTGGAGATACCAGTGTAATGGGTGAAATAAAAGTTTGATCCAAACATGTTTAAAGATACATTTTCAAAGAGCAAATAGACTTTTACTTTTAGGCGAAGAGTTTCTAGCTGGAACCTTTAAAAACCAAACCAAATATTCTCTGCAAAAAGGCCGGAAATTTAATCTTTTTAAATATTAACCCTTTGGTGACATCTGACTGTCTTTTCTTTCTTATCTTATCTGAGCTGATGAATTAGACAGAGCAGATCAAATTGCCCATCATCTGTCTACGAACAATTGGTATATTTAGATAATTGAACAGCTTCCTTTCTCACATTAAAATCTGGTAACTGATAAAATGAGCGAATTGCCCATACTGACAAGACTAAAACCACATAAGGAACTTTCTGAGTTTTTTCCCCTTTCCATTTATTCTGAGTCTATACTTCATGCTTTGCTAATCTCACATTTTCTCTGACCTGTGTATTTATATATCAGAAACTTCATTTCCTGCCTTTGGAAGCCAGTCGAAGTTCTAAAGAAAACTGTATTGTTTCGATAAAAAACAGAAGAGTTAAAACCTTCGCTAGTATGTTAAAAAGATATCAAAATTGTATTTTTAAAATACTTTCTCTCGTGGCTATTAATAAGAAAATAGCTTTCGTGAGCTGTGGAGTTTCTGGAACTGAGAACTCAAAAGTTTAGTCAAGATTTAACTGTGCCCTTAAAAATGTTTCCTGCTCACTTTAGTGTCCAGGATTTTTTAGTTCTTATTTTAAAATCATAAAAGCAGAGAGTAGACTCTTGATTGATAGAACGGAACAGTGCAAAAAAAGTTTATGAATACGTGGGTGGAGGTGGGGGCCCAGTGGGAGGACACGGTGAAGCGGGGAACCCGAGGAAGGGGGAGGGGTTTTCCAAATTGTTTGGTCACGAGCAAGGTAAGGCCCTCATCCTATGAAATGGAAGATCTCACTTAGAGTAGGCGGAGGGAGGCAAAACTTTTGAATCTACCTTCTAACCTCTGACAAATGAGCCTTTTCCATTGTTTACTTGATTGGTGTGTGAACCCGAGATTCTGCGGAGGGCGAGCTCACTTCGCGCCTCCAGCAGTATCTTTACTCCTATGGAGACAGTGTTTTTGCTCAATTGCCTACAGGCCTGCGTGTGCCTCATTCTCGATACACTTTTGTAGAAGGAGCCAATTGCTTTTACCTTTTCCTCTCCACTGTCTCACCTCCTCTGTGTGTGTGTGTGTGTGTGTGTGTGTGTGTGTGTACACGCGTGGCCTTTTGAAATTCTTTAAAAGCAGAGCAGCGAGATCACTTAGGTTTCCCTGTCTCCCCTTAGGGGAGCGAGGTGCTGCCTCCCTGCTTTGTGTGGGTCTGTTCCTCTCCCACTCCGTTTGTAGGAAGGCCCCCCCCCCCCCCCCCCCCCCCCCGGCCTCTGTCATTGCCTGTACCCAGTGACGGGGCCCGGCGGTGCGGCCCAGAAACCTACAGAGCTTGTCTCTTGGTAAGGAAAGGTCAGCGAGGAAGACCTCAGCGGCGGGGCTTTTCCTTTTTCTGGCCGGTCATGGCTCTCAAGCAAACTGAAATAGAGGTAGATGCCTCAGACCCCTTGGAAAAGCCTGAGGGAGCATATGCAAATTTTAAAAATGGTAAGGAAAGGAACACTGCAGAGGCACCTTGCTGGTAACATTGTTGCCTGCGGAAAGACCTTCCTTTCCAGGCAGACTGCTGGGGACTGGTGCAGAGGGGGATCTGGAAACCCTCGGGTTTCATTTTGTTGTTCTGCCGGTGCACTTGCGGGTGTTTGCACGCCCAGTGGCTTGACAGTCTCCTATCCTCTTGGAAGGAGGACTTACGCTTGCAGGTTTGGAGACGTTTCTGGAAAGTGTGGGGCCGGTGGCCACCGGAGGCCCTCTGGGCTCCTTCCTTCTGGGCCCGGCAAGGGCTGCCCTGTGCCCGGTCCCTGGCGCCGCGGCCCAGGGTGCAGAGCGCATCGGACGTTTGTCCTTGGTGTGGCCTGGGTGAAATAGGACCGGCGACTGAGACACAGGCATTCGAAAGGAAAAGGACGAGAGAGAAAGGGCGCGGGAGGGAGACCTGATCACATCTGTTCCTCCCTGCCCTGCCTGTGTGCTTCCTGCCGATTTCCGGGGCTCAGGGCCTGCTGGCCGGGTAGCCGGCCATTTCGGGAGGGACATTGTCCGCCTGAAGTGACCCCTGTCCCTGTGCTTCTCTCCCGTCCGGCCCCACGCAGGTTGTACGGGATCAAATGCGCCAAGTGCAGCATCGGCTTCAGCAAGAACGACTTCGTGATGCGCGCCCGCTCCAAGGTGTACCACATCGAGTGTTTCCGCTGCGTGGCCTGCAGCCGCCAGCTCATCCCGGGGGACGAGTTCGCGCTGCGGGAGGACGGGCTCTTTTGCCGCGCCGACCACGACGTGGTGGAGCGGGCCAGCCTGGGCGCCGGCGACCCGCTCAGCCCCCTGCACCCGGCACGGCCGCTGCAAATGGCAGGTACTCCTCGGCCCGGAGGGAGGCCGGCTGGCGCGGGAGGCGCCTCCGACTAGGCCAGCCTGCCCTCGCCCGGCGCGGCGCACCGGTGGCCGCTGTCGACCGGACCCCGGTAGCCACGGGTCGCTGGCCGCTGAGGCAGCAGCGGCGGCCAGGCCGGCGGGTAACTGAAGTGCAGGGGGTGCAGTTTGCGCCCGCTTCACGCTGGCTCCCTGGCAGCGAGGCTCGATGCGCTCCTTGTTCCCTTTACCTCTCCCAGCACACCTGCAGGTCTGTGTGCCTAAATGTGGGTACACGTGAATGCACATCGCTCGTGCACACATGCACACACAGGCCCAAACAGCACTAAGGTTCGCCGTGGCCTCCGAGCCGCGGCTTACAGAAAACGGGCATCGGCTGCTGCCGGGCACAGGCGGGTTGCTGCCTAATTAAAGGGGTGGAGTTCTGGGCCCTGAGCTTCCTTCTGGAACCCAGTGAAGGAAGTTGAGGTGGCCTTAAGTCATTTAGCTTCTCAAATCCCTTTTCCCTGCCAACTGCCCGGCACACCAAAACATTTTTTAAATGTATTTTTATCCTTTTGTGAGAAAATGAACATGAAAAGATACAGTCTTGATAACGGCAGGTCCTTGCACAAAGCTGTAATTTAAAACTGTCAACAAGCTAATCTGCAGTAATTGCCTTTTAAAGGGAGCCTGCCTCTTTAAACCATTCATTCTAAGTGATTTGGTGAGAATTTCATCTTTGGGGCCTGTGGCTCTACCACTGAATTGACCCCATAGGTGTTGACCTGACCCTGGGGGGTCCTGGAAGGTGTAGAATTTGTACCCTACAGATCAGAGGGCCTTACACTCCCTTCCCCCGCCCCCACCCAAGGAGAGTAGAAACATTAAGGTCCGCCAGGAGGGGGCCAGGGGTAAGAAGGCAGACAGTGTTTCC
This sequence comes from Pteronotus mesoamericanus, assembly GCF_021234165.1. Classification (NCBI taxonomy): domain Eukaryota; kingdom Metazoa; phylum Chordata; class Mammalia; order Chiroptera; family Mormoopidae; genus Pteronotus; species Pteronotus mesoamericanus. The sequence goes on from NW_026555123.1 coordinate 2,490,017, forward strand.
AATCCTGCCTTCCGGCCATGAATGGATATGCCCTGGTGCGTTTTTAAAGTATCACTTCCCTCTAAACTCTGGCTGAGGAAACAGGCAGCTCATCCCCTCTGCTTTCTGGCAGCCATGAGAATTCGCCCCCGGTGGGGGGGGGATTTGTGAGTACCTCACACAGGGGCAAAGCCTGAGGTGGCAACTCCTATTTGGTGCAACCTGGGCTGCACTTGTGGGGAGCCCCCTAGGAGGCTGGAAGGCAGGATTGAGTCAGGAGGCGGCACGTCCCAGCGTCCTTAGCTGGAGCCCAGGCAGTGCAACAGAATCCATTTTCTTTTGCTTGGGGTTAGCCCATTTCAGGAATGTCTGGGTAGACTTGGTTCTCAGAAAGGTCAAGGAGTCGAGAGATGGCTGAAGTATGAATTTCCTCAGACCCTTGACAGGAGTGGCCCCTCCGGACTGAGGTTCAAGGCTTTCTGGCATAGTTTTCCTGGGCATTGGCCTTCAATGCTGCAGATACTCTGGCTGCTCTGGGGCCTCTGGGTGTGCCTGGTACCCTCTGTGGCCTTTGCCCAAGAGTCGCGGGGGGGAAGGGGCGCTTGGTGTAACCTGGGCCCAGTCTGGGTGTGAGGAAAGGCAAGAAGGGAGGAGAAGCAACTCTGAAAGATGCCACCCCCGCTGCGAGCAGGGGGACGCACCCTGAGACACGCACCCCTTTGCCAGCGCTGTGTTGACAGAGCAGGGGCGGAGGCTGCGTTCCGGTGCAGATCACTCAGCTCTGACCTCTGAGATCAGAGAGCGAGATTTTGGCCACTGCTGCCCCTGCTTTGTCGAGGCCGCAAAGCCCCGGCTGCCGTCCGGGAGCGGCGGGCGGGCGGGCGGGCGAGCCAGCCAGCGGCCGGCCCTGCGCTCACGGCGCCCCTTGCCCCACAGCCGAGCCCATCTCCGCGCGGCAGCCGGCCCTGCGGCCCCACGTCCACAAGCAGCCCGAGAAGACCACCCGCGTGCGGACTGTGCTGAACGAGAAGCAGCTGCACACCCTGCGGACCTGCTACGCCGCCAACCCCCGGCCTGACGCCCTCATGAAGGAGCAGCTCGTGGAGATGACGGGCCTCAGCCCCCGCGTGATCCGGGTCTGGTTTCAAAACAAGCGGTGCAAGGACAAGAAGCGGAGCATCATGATGAAGCAGCTCCAGCAGCAGCAGCCCAATGACAAAACTGTGAGTGGCCCAGGCGGTGGGCAGGGGCCGGAGGGAAGCCGAGGAGGCTGCCAGGTGCATGCTGGTGGCCTAGGTTGCCTGGCCGGCGCCCGCGTCCCAGGTTTCCCTCCGGCTCCGAACGGAGCCCCGACAGGCAGCCCCCCAGCCCCACCCCAATCTCAGGGAGAGGCCTTGCAGGGCCGGCCTGGCAGCAAAGCGGGGGGTACTGCCTTCCTGCGGGCTGAGGTGGCTGCCCGCAGCCCCAGCTTGCGTGGGTGGGCCCATGCCCTTCAAACTCACTTCCACCCTCCACACAACTGCCCTGTGCACAGGCGGCTGCGAGGCCTGGCGCTGGTTTGGACATTCAGACAGGATGACAGCTCCTTGGCTTCCTGTGGAACCCCGAGGTTTCAGAGGAAGGGGCATCCTGGGGGCCGCTGCCTGCCTGCCCACCCCCCAGGCGCGGCGAGGCCTCCGCAGCACCTTGAGGCCTGCGAGTGCCCCCAGGGTGACCCACAAAAACAGGGTACCCTCTGCTCAAGGTCAAGCCCAGGCCTCCAGAGATGTCAGGCCCCTGGCACTGTTAGCCACTACCACCCCTTGTCTGCAGCGGCACCCACCCCACAGGCCTTCTGGTTAAATTAACCTAGAGGGTTTTTTTTTTTTTTGCTTTTACTGCTTTGGCCCTATTTTTAAATGCCATAAAACCTGCTGTCATTAAACTTGGCAGGCCGGCCAAGCCTGGGCCAGGGCACTTTCTAAGTTGGTTAGTGCATAAAAGCACAATAGCAGCCAGACCCAAAGGCTGGAGGGCGGAGGTTGGCCCTGCGGGGCCAGCCGCCAGGAGAAACCCTGACTGAAACTGCCCAGGAAGCCCCCCGCATTGTGTGGTGGCCTGGGGCAGCTGGCCCTGCACTGGGGTGAGCCGAGAGAGGACGGGGCAGAGGGAAGTTGCAGTAGAATTTGGTTTAAAATGGGATCCAAGCAGACCTAATAGTCCAGCCCACAGAAGCAAAAAAACAAAACACAGTAAAACAAAACTGAACTCCTGCTAATATCCATACGCGGCAGATTACTGAGTCAATAAAAGCCACACTATAGATAAGATAATACCTGGGTATATTTGTTTAGCCTGTGCAGACAATGGAGGGAGGGAGTTTGCTCATTAACATGAAGGGATGGGGGGTGCCGCCTGTTCACAGAATATCCAGGGGATGACAGGAACGCCCATGGTGGCTGCCAGTCCCGAGAGACACGACGGTGGCTTACAGGCAAACCCAGTGGAGGTGCAAAGTTACCAGCCACCTTGGAAAGTACTGAGTGACTTCGCCTTGCAGAGTGACATAGATCAGCCTGCTTTTCAGCAACTGGTAAGTGTCAGCTCCCTGTGCGAGGGGCCGAATCTCCCACAGCAAGGAGCTTCTGGTTTCACTGCTACACAATGAAAGATTGGGGGGGGGGGGTTTGGGACCGGTGCCTCCCTGCCCCAGGGCTGGGCAGAGATGAGGGTGCTGTGGCGAAGAGAGGGAGGCAAGCCCACAAGAAAAACAATCCTCCTTGAGTCTCTTTTTATGGGAGTTCATCATTTGACCATATAGGTTGAATTTTCTGTCAGCCCTGCTTTGATGGATTAGCTTCAAGGTGCCTAACTAAACAGACGTGCGTGGGAAGGCGACAGGTTTGCAGAATCGTGCCTCTTAGACTTTAGAGCTGGAAGGGACTTTAGAGATCACCTTGACATTTTAATCAGCAATTAGTAAATTCCCTCCCTCCTCAGCTCCTAGCGAATGGTATATTTAAGGACCTAAATCAAGGTGGTTTTAATAATGTGGGACGTGCATAATCAATGTCATTATCAGTGGGCAGCAGGCGCCTGTTGGGTGCAGTTTCCAAATATATCAGGGAAGAATTCAGTTATTCAAAGATAGCATTGATACTTTTTGTTACTCTACCCCTTCCTGGGACTGTTTTAATCTAAAATGTAGGACTGCTTAAATTCTTTTAAGTGTAGGAGTTCAAATTTCATACTTAGTTACATGCTATGGGGCATGTATGTAGCAAAAGGAACAGGAGTTCTACCAATCAGAGAGCTAATTTGTGAAAACCAGTTTAGCATTACTATGTTTTATACATCTGGAAAAGAGCAGATGAACTCACCTTTCACCTACAAAAGGCTTAAGGGTCGAGATAAATAAAATTATTCAATATATGAAGTTACCTTTCTGCCCTGACACGCGCCTGGAGGGCATTTTCTCCTCTGTGGCAGCACTTGGGTGATGGGCCGGAGCCAGTGGTTACAGGCTCAGCCCAGGTTTGTTTGCAAGGGGGCCAGCCCAGGAACATTTGAGAAGTCCCTTGACCTCACAATGGGAAAGTGTAATAGGGTAGATAGGAAGGTAGACTCTGGAATTAGAAAAAATAACTTATTTCAGTCAGGTTAATCTTAGGAGTTATTTGAGCGAGACCTGGATCCTAGAAGGCAGGTAGGGGAGGGTGCAGGGCAGCTTCTGGAACTTTCCTGACAGAAGCCAGCAGAAGCAGTGGGAGCCTTGGCCGGGGGCGGGGTGGGGGGGGCGCGAGGGGCTGGGTGGAGAAGGAGCTTTCCAACAGCAACACAATACTTGCTCGGCTCAAAAGGAGCCAGGTATTTATAATGCGATGACGTTATAATATATGGGTCTCCTCTCGGAAGGAAGAGCCTAGTTTAAAGAGAAAGAGAAAGGCCAACAGACAACAGGACCAACAAGCAAGACAGCCCACGCTGTGATCCCTCCGAGGAGCGCATCACTGATCTGGGGAGCCCCCTCCGAGCCGCCCGTCTCACGGTCTGCGAGTGTGTGACGGGTTTTCCACCTCGAGAAGAGAGGCTGTGCAGCCGGGAGACTGGGAACTCGCCCGCGCCCAGGGCGGCACGTAGCCGGCGGGAGGATTCTGTTCTGAGCATGCGTGGTAGAGTCGCCATGCCGTTTTACAGTGGGAAACACGTTGGTTCTTAAATAATTTAATGCAACCATAATGTTGGGAATTCAGTTTCAGTTAAAACAGATCTCTTGGAAGATGGGAAAGCGAGAGGATTTCTTCTCAAACTCTTGTCCTTGTGGGAGGCTTTCTTTAAGCCTGTTAAAATTGAATTAATACCTGGATGTCTCTGCGTATCTATCCACCTCCATACTCAGATACTTGTATGCACACACACGTATGACTTTCTAATTCTTTTATGAACGTGGTGAAAGCCGACTTTTTCATTTCTCAACCTTCTCTGCAGGTCAATTTTTCCGAAGGAGGACCGGGCTCTAATTCCACCGGCAGCGAAGTGGCCTCCATGTCCTCTCAGCTCCCTGACACGCCCAACAGTATGGTGGCCAGTCCCATTGAGGCGTGAGGAACGGTCATGCAGACGCGTTTTTCCCCCACGGTTGGAGACGGTGGGAAAGTATAACGTTGAACTCGGAAACAAAAGTATTTAACGGCCCAGTCAATGAAAACTGAATTGAGAAATGAATGCTCCATGAAATGCACGAAGTCTGTTTTAATGACAAGGTAATATGGTAGCAACACTGTGAAGACAATCATGGGATTTTACTAGAATTAAAACAAACAACCAACAGACCCCAAACCCAACATACGCTATCCAATGACCTTAGGAGTACTGAAGGAGGAAATAAAAAAAAAAAGACGTTTTTAAAACGTAGAGGATTTATATTCAAGGATCTCAAAAAAAAGCATTTTCATTTCACTGCACACCTAGAGGAAAGCAGAAATAGGGGTTTTCTAGACCATCCGATTCTGAATGGTGCTGTTTCTATATTGGTCATTGGCTTGCCAACCAGGAGCTCCAGCGAAGGAGCAGGAAGAGAAACGGGCCCCAGTGGCTGAAAGAGCCCTTTCAGGAAAGCGGAGCTGCGCCGGTTTTCGATGTTTTCAGTTGACTTTAACAAGGGGTTAATTGAAATCCTGGGTTCCTTAGCATGTCCTGTAGCTGGTTTCTTTTTTCCTTTTGCCCCTCCCCCCTCCTTTTTTTTTTTTTTTTTTGAGATCCATCCTCTATCAAGAAGTCTGAAGCGACTTTAAAGGTTTTTGAATTCAGATTTGAAAACCAACTTATAAAGCATTGCAACAAGGTTACCTCTATTTTGCCACAAGCGTCTCGGGATTGTGTTTGACTTGTGTCTGTCCAAGAACTTTTCCCCCAAAGATGTGTATAGTTATTGGTTAAAATGACTGTTTTCTCTCTCTGGAAATAAAGAGGAAAAAAAAAGGAAACATTTTTTTTTTGTTTGCTCTTGCATTGCAAAAATTATAAAGTAATTTATTATTTATTGTCGGAAGACTTGCCACTTTTCATGTCATTTGACATTATTTTTTTGTTTGCTGAAGTAAAAAGAAAAAAAGAAGATAAAGGTTGTACCGTGGTCTTTGAATTACATGTCTTAATTTTATGTGTTTTGTCATTTTTTCTTAAATATGTGAAATCAAAGCGCCATATGTAGGATTATATCTTCAGGACTATTTCACTAATAAATGTTTGGCATAGATAAATAAATAAACGCAGTGATCCAGGGTCCCTCTTTTATATGTTTACAAGTAAGCCGTTAAAATGTCTGAAATTAAGTACCGCGAGGGCGCGGGGACGCTGCCGGTCCGTGAGGTTGCGCCGCACAGAGTGAAGGTTGAGCTTCGAGTTTGCGTTGCAGTAGTGGGACCCAGCTCTCAGCGGCAGCCTTACTGGTTTGAGAAAATACGATGCTGCCCTCCCGGCTCCCCACCTTTCCTTCCCCCCCACCCCCGTCTTTTTTCTTACCCTACCCCCACCCCACCCCAGATAGAAAGAGGGTCCTGCTTCCAATGGTTTTGATTCTGAGTCACTATTTTATTTTCTTCTAGTAAGTGCTTGCTTTATACCAAAGTCCCCCGCCTAGGATTGTTGAAATGACCCATATTTCAAGTATAAGCTCGTGCTAAAAGAGAGGCTTTCTGCCCAGCCGGTGAGGTATGACCATTATTTACCAGTGGCGGCTGTCAGCCGATTGAGAAATGCTGCTTTATTTGCGCAGGAAGAACAGGCCTAGAGAAAAGAGTTTTCGCAGCAATTCCCAGATCAGTCAGCCTGCGTGTCTGCTTGCCTGCCCCGCCCCGGTACCCGCGGACCCCCATCCCTGTCTTCTCCCCCCCGTGACAGTGCCAAAAACTTTGGATGGGTAACTGGCTGGGTCTGAGCGCGCGGCGGGGGCCCCGTTGGGGAACCGCCTCCTAGGGAAGGGAGCCCAGTGGCGCGCCCTGCAGGCCACGTGCACCCGTCCCCTAAAGCTTCCCCCGGGCGTTTTGCGGTGGCCGCCCGCGCGAGTCCGCCCCCGGGCGCAGGACGCTCGCCCTGCCCCAAGGCAGACTGCGTGCGTGGCTGCTTCGTTTGCGGGCGTGGAGCTAAGATTGGGGCCTCCACCTTGTCGTCCGCCCCTCCCCGCCCCCGACCCGTAATACTTTGACTCTTTAGAAACCGGATTCCTTTGTAGGGCGAATGTAACGCCGTTTTGAATGTCTGACAACTCGTAATAAATACGAAGGCTAACGTACCCTAATCCCTTGTCTGTGGCATAGGCCCCTCGGACCCCTGCCAGGGAGCTGGGCGGAGACCAGCCCCGCGCTCCCAGCTCCCGGGGCGCTGTCCCCCTTCCCAAAGCTGCGCAAGTCAGGGGAACGAGGCTCAATTAGGCTTTTGTTTGGCGTAGGCCTACAGAACGGGTTAATTACAGGCTCTCACGTGGGGGCAGAGAGAAAACAAACTTTGCATTGAAAATGTTACCGTGCATTAGACATGCTCGTTGATTACTTTGATTGTTGTGTCTAATTCTTGACAGAGGGGTAATAATTTGGCCCGCGGTAATAATGGCTTGTAGTCTGTGGAGAAAAACAGGAATTACGTCCTATCTCTCACACAGATCTTCTCCGGGGAAGACCCCCGCCCTCTCCCTTCTTTGCCTTCTCTTTTCTCTCCCTTCTCTCCGATTTCTTGCACTGGACTGGACTCTTCCCGCTTCCCGTTCACGACCTCTGTTTGCCTTTTCCGCTTTCGGGTTTCCTCACCCTCGCACCTGGGGCGGCTAACTGGTTAGTGGAGAGATGGCAGGTCCAACGTGAACGCCGGTGTCACGAGTGCATGCGCGGCTGCTGATTGGCGGAGCCCTGGTCGTCAAATCCTCCTCCCCTGCCGTAGCCTCTGGTGGATGCGTTTGACAACTTAGGACCCTGAGATGGAAAAAAAGGAGAAAAAAAAAAAAAACCCACAACAAAACAACAACTTTATTTAGGGCTTGAATGCAATGGAAGGACTTAAGTGGGGCACACATCTTTGTGATGCTTTATCATCCTGACATTTATTTCCAAGATTAAGGCTGGGGGTGGGGGAAGAGGTGATGTTTTCCATATAGAGATGTCAGTCTATTCTGAAGTCCACAGCTTGAATTTAAGTACAGTAATTTGGGAGGGGAGTGATGAATGATTTGGTTTCACTTGCTGGATTCAAGATATTTGTTGCCTGATGGCTGAGAGTGGATTGATGGGTCGATAGCGTTCGAGTTCTTGTATTATTCATACGAAAGGTGTGTTCCCTTCTAGACTCCTCAGCATGTGCTCTCAAGTGTGTAGCTGAAATGTCTTCTTGTTTGCAAACCATCTCCTGTGCATCCTCCCTTTCCCCTGAACACCTCTGGAGACAGAGCCTTGAGCTGTGTCTTCTAATGAAATTCCTCCTGTTTGCTATTATCTTTGATCCTCCCTCCCCTTATTACTCTGAATTCTTCCTTCTGGACATTATGACTCATTTCCTCCAGCTTCTGCAAGCCGACGTGTAGGGCAACTGAAGACACCCAGGATGCCCCCCCCCCCCATGGGACTCCGTATCAGCATCTGTCCTCTCACGGGGCCGGGGTTTCCCACTATTGTTCCAGAGCAGCGACCTCCTATGTTAGCCCTCTGTCTTTCCTGCTCATCACAGGGACCTGGCTTTTTTTTTTTTTTTTTTTTTATCCATTAAAGAATATCCTTCCCAAGTCAGGGTCATATATGTGATGATATTTTGTCTTCATTGGAATAACATTTCTGTTTATGGGAGAGTCTACAGGGGTGTGTGTACCCACTGACCAAGTCACAACTTTTGTGGGCTTCTGGAGTTGAAAGACGGCTTGTTGCTACTGTGCCTCTCTGTTCGCCCTGATTGTTAAACTGAGCGGAATGACCTCTTTTCTGGTCTCACCCCTTTGACTTCCAGCCAAAAAGACAATGTGCTTTTAAGGTACCTAGAAGTACTTTGCATTTCCCTAGCACCTTGATTTTTAAGCCATAAGATCTTTCTCATTGAAATATCTTGTAAGTCCCATGTGGATTCACTTAGCCTTTTCCTTTCTCTTGAGAAAAAGAAGGAAAGAAAGTTAAAACTCGGTCCAAACCACAGGAAGAGCTAAGTGTGGACAGGACCCAGCTAGTTAGGGGGTTTAATCTCACCCCTAATGTCAGTAAACCAAACAGAAAGTACTTGTTTTCTTATTTGTAAAGTTCAGTGTAGTCGACTTTTGTAAAGGAGAATTCTAATCTGAACCGTGCTTGAGTTCTCTTCATTAAGGACGATTTACTTCCTCTCTGCTAATCAACAGTTAAAGATTACGTCACAACAAGGCAAGTCAAATTTTCTTTTGGGGACACGGGGAGAAAGGGGGAAGGGAATATTTCTGTGCCTTTATTTAAAAAGTGTTCCTTTCAAAAATGACCCAAAATCTTGAATTCTCGTTAACTATTTAAAATAAAAGCAATTAACTTGTACAGCGTGAGTCGGTGTTTTTAAACCAAAATGCAAGTCGTTAGTTAATTCAGGGGCTGGCAGCCAATGCTGTTTACTGATCTATTCTGATTGTTGTTTTCTTGATAACGGAGCGAGCCACTGAATGGCTGTTTGAGCCCAGGCGCCACAAACGTAAACTTCACAGCTTACAATGTCCCAAGTCGTGATGGAGGATCTCTCCACACCTCCCGGGGACTCTGAAGTGTAGACAGAGAAGTTGGTGCGCAGGGCGCGGGGTGGGGGAGGGGCGGGAGGGAAGGCTGCGGAGTGTTTGCTCTGAGCGTTGTTACTATCACATCCTTTCATTTTTATGGCGCGTAAGCTGTTGGCCCGGAGAAGCCAGTTTCTGGGCCTTGGCGAAGCTAGTCTCTCCCCCCTCCGAGCGGCACTTAAGGCTATTTGGTTCTTTTTATTTTTTCGTAAATTCATTTTGCAAATCTTTCTGCTTGCTGATCCCTCTGCAAAAGTGCTAAGCAGTGAGACCCAACGCGTTCTCACATGAAAACCACTTTCCCCCTAAAAGGGAGCGCCTAGGTTCGGGGGAAGAGGTGTGGGGTTAGGGTGCTTTTCGCCAGGTGGGGAGGCGAGGCGCACCGACCCGCCCTACACGGCAGCCCCCAGAGGTCCCCGCGAGCCCTGGCCCCGCCTGGGAACCTCGAGCCATTCTATTGATCCCAAGTGCTTGCTCATTTCAGGGTGATGTTATTTGAGGATTTGGTTAAGTTGGCAACTTAGGTTTGCCGGTCGGCCTAGGGCCCCCTCTGCTGCATTTCCTGCGTCCCGCGGGCGGGCAGCGCCTGATGTACTCAGGTTTGCGGGGGCGGGTGCTAGGAATGGGGGCTCCGACCCTGGTCTAACAAGCCCCGCCACCCCCATGGGCAAGTCCGCCCCTGATTCCTTAAAGAAGGGACAGTCGCGGTCCCGGAGAGGAAAAAGGGGTGTTGCTGGGCCCTTCTCTTTCAGGAGTCGATCAGGCCGGCCGATCTGGAGGGCTAATCCAAACAAGGCGCTTGACTTGTGAGGTCGCGAGTCTAGACAGAGCTGGTGGCTCGGCGGCTCCTTATCTTTCCCCGGAATCAGCCGAAGAGGCGCTCCCCGGCCCAGGCGCGGCGCAGACGGCACAACAAACACAGCACCTGAGGCTTTACAGCTCGCTTTATTGTTTAATGGGGAATGCTGCAAAACAGTCATTTGTGTTCCCGGCCCTCCGTGCTGCGGCCACGGACACGGGGGTGGGGGTGGAGGGCGCGCCCGCGCCGGCGGTGGCTCCGGCCGGGGCGGGGGGCGCGCGGCGACTCTGCCCCTCCGGGTCCTGCCCGCCAGGGCCTGCGGGGACCCTGCCGAAACCCTGCGGCTGCCCGCTCTCTGTTCCACCCGGAGGTGCAGGAGGTGGAGGGACTGTGGGGACAGCTTAGGGCGAGGTGTCCTGGACTAATGCCGCATCTCCTCTTGCTGCCTGGAAATGACAGTTCTTCACGAGAGCCACTAATGGTTTGCGGGGTCAGTGGGCTCTGACTCAAGGGCGATCAATAAAAACATTTAGTGCAGCAATAAGCTTCTTTTTTCTCCCCTCCCCGCCCCCACAATGTACCGAGAAAGATGCGTCACCATCTTGGACAGGGTGTCCCCGAGCGGCGGAGCGCCCTTTCTCTCTGCGAGCCCAGAGCAGTGGCCGACGGCCCAGTGTTTTCCCGGGCCCTGCTCCGGGCTGAGCGTGGTCGCCCCCCTGAGCTGTCCTGTGGGCTCCCGCGGCCGCCGGCCCGGCGCTGCCACCCCTACGGGAGCAAAGGGACCATGGGGACAGAACTTGCAATGCCCCTTTTGCACTGACGAGTAGCCAGGCTTGGGCGTTCATTATTAGGGACGTTGTGGCTCGCCTTTCAAATTAATTGAGTGCAATGAAGTTCATTGTAATCTTGGACCGTCCCTATGGAAATTTTTTGTGGTTTCAAGAAAGAGGGAGAGCCGCCGGTTTCTTGCTTTGCACTCCCTGGGCTGCCCACGGCGTTAGGTGTGTTACATGGGTGCCTGTGTGTGTGTCAGTGGCGTGGAGCAGGTCAGGCCGCCTCTTGGGAACTAACCAAAATCGGAGGTGAGGGTAATGGGTTACGTGCCTAACGTGGCGGGAACGCCAGCAGCCACACCACCGCCTCCCAGCCTCGGAGGCTCCGGCAGGCGCCGTCCTCTCCTCTGCCAGGGCTCGGCCTCAGGACGCAGTGCGTCAGATGAAAACAGACAAGCCCAAGACCCCTGAAATGGAAGGGTTTCAGAAGGGAGATTGGGAAAAGAAGAAAACATAATATTTCTTTCTCCAGAAAATAACCCTTCACTGTAACTCGGGCGCTGGCTTCTCTTTTTTCTCATGGGTAAGAGTTGCTGTTTATTTTGACCTGTCACAAATACAAAGTGTTGTTTGAAACTTGTTAAGCCGGCAGGTATATGGAGATAATGCTAGACAGGCCTCTGAATATGATAAAGTAAAAGATGGTGGGAATTAACTTTTAAGGGCTATGAAAATTTACTTTTTCCCAATAGCTTTTAAATGAATAAATACTTCTTCAGCATATTTTCTCCTTTCTCACAGTTCTGCGATATCAAACAGTTGTTCACTGTACCGTAAAGAAATGATTGGCAAATTGTGCATGTTCTAGTCTTCAATTATCATAATTTAAATCACTTAAATCTCAATTAGTTTTAAATAAGTTTTCTTTTCCCTTATTAAAAAAATTGCCTCCACCTAGGGAAAAACATCTCTCATCTTAAAAATTTCATTAATTACTTATTAGAACAATTATTAGTTTTTTTTAAAAAATTACATGCAGGAGGTTTACTTTAAAAAACAGGTTTAGCAAAGGAAAAGGCATATCTGACTGGTGGGGAGGACTAGGAAGAAATAGGAAAAAAATAGGTTTCTGAAAAAGCATACATACTTTGAAACAGTATATTTTAAGAAATAAAGGGAGAAATAGTGAAAATTTCATTTGAAACGCACAGACTATCATGAAAGTTTTTTTTAAAATTTTGTATCAGTAAGAATTTTCATTAAGGGAGATCCATTCTCAAGAAGAAACACTTGAGATAAAAATAGCTTGGCAACCTAAATAAAATTTAAGATTTAATTCATCAAACAGAATGAGTGATTTTATTTTTAAAATACAGTAATGGGCTTGCCCTAACAATGAATGCTGATATCTAAAAAGATTAAATGTGGAAAATATGGAATATAGTTTCTGGAGATGAAAAATGCTTAGTAGGTTCTGAGATCATTCATGTACTTTCTTTAGTAATATATAGAAATATTTTAGAGATTACTACTTATAAGTGTTTTTGTATCAAAGTACATTTCATAATTTTAAGGCTATGAAGTATCCTGGAAGCCTTTACAACTTCAAAGACATTAGCCACTCTTGCATTTCATGCATGGCCAGATTTCTACCTATTCACCAGAAGTTGAACCCTTGGATGAAGGATTGTATATCACCAATAAAAACTCACCTTAAAGTTCTATTATCCCATCAATGGATTCATAAGTCTCATTAATGTTAACGGAAAATGTCCTCGTATGTCATGCACAAAACAGGGCTTGAAGGTATTTCATCCAGCAATGTCTTTAGAGCAAGTATTTGAGAGCCAAAAGCGACCTAAGAAATAATTTCAATCACGTGTAGGCCCAGACAGTGTGTGCGTCAGTCTCATGGGTGAAAATGAGCCTATGAAGTGGTGGGATTAGAATTGACTTAAAAGCAAATACATTATAGACCTAAAAAAAAAAAAAAAAGGGCCTGAAATGATTTTCCCACTATCTTTTAGAATTTTAATAGTAACCCTTCATTAGTTAGCTGGTAGTTCAGAAATATTCCCACCAGACAAATAGAATTAGCTTATCCACCAGTGAGACGTCGGACCAAAGCTGGTATATACTCCCTACTTACCACATAGGAAGTTGTTGCTACTGAATTATTTACTGGAATTTGAGCGAGCCTTTGTTTATTTGTTTCCACTGTGTAGTGGTGATGGACTCTATGAAATCATCCGTGTAGATTAATGTGTGCATTTGTAATGCGTGTGGTGGCAGCCTTTGGCGGCGGCTTCGAGTTTTCTCTCGAGCAAAGCTCTGGTGCGGAGTGGATTCTGTAACACTGAAGAATTGAGGGATGGGCCCAGAGTGTAAGTGATGAATGTTGCTCATCATGAATGCTATTTTGGTTATGGAAGTTAAAACCTTCCAGAAGCGCATGCAGACTCAGACTACTTTAAATCTTTCTTCCTGGGAACATCCGGAGGGGAGGCAGTGTCTCCTGGAGCAGGAGCTCACGGTGGCTGCGTGGGCCCCGACATAACACTGCCGCCTCTGGAAGGCACTTTGCCGTCATTGGTTATGTATGAGAGCCGCGCAGTCCATGTCCCTAATGACCTCTGTACCTGTTTCTCAGCACAATCCTCACTTCCCTTGTCTTTCCTTCATACGTGTAAGAGCAGAACGTCAAAGAAGCAAAACTTTGTCCCTGAAGATTTCTGGACTCTGCTGGGTCAGAGGTAGGAAACTATGTTATAGACATTTTCATTGATGTCCACTGTCCTTCCTTCCTTCCTTTCTTCCTTCCTTCCTTCCTTCCTTCCTTCCTTCCTTCCTTCCTTCCTTCCTTCCTTCCTTCCTTCCTTCCTTCCAGGAGCCGAATGGTAAAGGGGGCGGGTGCAGTCAACCAGCATGACCTCTTCCTCGAGCAGGGACCCTCAGGCTTCTTCATTGCAGGACCCCTTCCTGCTCTTTGAAAATACTGAAGGGCTCAAAAAGCTTTTGTTTATGGGTTAACCTCTATCAGTGTTTACCGTTTGATAAATTACAATGAGGATTTTGAAATATTTGTTAGTCGTTTAGAAGAACATACTACATGTTATCAAAATGGACTTTTTAATGAAAAATAACAGTAGATTACACAACAAAAAATGTAGTGAGAAGAGTGGCTTTTTTTTTTTTGCAAATATTTTAAATATCTGTCTTCATAGAAGACATCCTAATTCTCATATCTGCTTCCTTAACGTAATCTGTGGCAATATCACACATCATGTAGATCCTAGAAAACTCCATATTCACTTGTAAGGGAATGAAAGTAAAAAGATAAATAATGTCTTAGCACTATTAGGAAGAGTTTTGACCTCATAGACGCCCTCTGAAAAGGTGTGGGACATGCCCTCAAAGGTCCCCAGAACACATGCCTTGAAAATGGGCTTTTACAAAAGGACTATAGAGAAACTGTTGCTTCAGGGAATTCGATTGCTTATATTAATGCTCTAGAGGAGCAATTTTTAACCTGTTTAATCTAGTGGCACACATAAACTAATAATTGAAATTCTGTGGCACACCAAAAATATATTTTTTTGCCGATTTAACCAAAAAATAGGTATAATTTCGATTCATCAACACTGGATGGCTATTGTTGTGCTAGCTGTCATCATCTTTTGATTTGACAATCTCAGGGAAAAGAGGTCAGTGCCCCCGACTCACAGTAGTCAGGTATTGCGTGTTTTAAGCATTCTCGCAGCATGCCCACTGAAAATCACCGCCCTAGAGATAAAGGTCTGTTTCTAAGTTAGGGCCAAGTCACAGTTTTATTTTGTGGCTTTTAATTTCATCCTCAGACACTGATCTGAAAATCACTTTTATCCATGGCCTTGAAGGACAAACAAAATTAAGTCGTTATATAACTGAAAATCTACGGCTCCCTTCCAAACCTCTAGGTGCAAGAGACACACGACTGTGGGCCGGCGCAGGTAGAACGTGCGGGGCTCCTTTATCTCTCAGAGATCTTTTCACCATGTATCCCCATGCATTTGGGGAGGATGATGGGCGCTGAGATCTGAAACAAATAATTCATAATTGACAGAGGTGAGAATTGCTAGCCGCAGCATTTTGAGACGGGGAATTAAAAGTGACAGTTATAATTTGGAAAAATTGCTTGGCTTTTGGAAGGAGATCAGCTTGTGAGATGAAAGGCTGAAGGCTGGAAAAAAATAAGTCAGGGATCATCGTGGTTCAGGCAGGGGACGGCCCTTCTCATAGTTGGCAAGAAGAGTAAAGAAGCGTTTGGTCTAGAGAGAGTCTGCGGAACTGACCGGGGTGAGGAGACAGGCGGCTGTCCCTGACAGTTTGTTTTCTTCTTCCTCCTAAGTGGATGGACAGATTGCATACGTCAGTTTTCTTGACCTGTGCGTTGGTCACATGAGCACATCCTTGCCGGTGGAATCTATGCAGAAATGATGTGCGTTCTAGGGTTGGGCATGTGCGTTTCTCGTGTTCTCTTTTTCCCTCCAGCTGGCTAGAACACAGGGAAAGCCAGCTTCAACTGGGCACGTGGCGAATGTGCCCTGGGGGGTCGGGGGGGCCACCCGGAGGGAAGGGCCAGCGTCCTAACTGAAGTCGGGGAATGGAGCTGTCAGCTGGCCGATCTGGAACATTCTGCTCCAACTATACGTGAGAGATAACTTATTATTATTGTTGTGCTTACTGATTACGTCAGCCAAGCCTTCCCCTAATACAAGAGGGTAAAGGCTAGAGTCGTGATTTTCAACCTTCATCTCGTGGCTCACATAAACTAATCACTAAAATTCAGCGGCACACCACAAAATACAATTTTTGCTGATCTGACAAAAAACAAGTATAATTTTGATCAATTTACAAAAAATATATAATACTAATTTCCTACCCTTTTTGCTCCAAAGTGACTTTTTAAAAAATCAGGTGCCTATACTTGTGTAAAAGGATTTCTGGTACCAAGAATTAACCAATGAGACACAGCCTTATTATGTGATGTGACTAATAAGCTGCAACTCTACATTATATGACCTATATATTTATGGTTCAAGACAGGGAATCCACACCGAATGACTATTGTTGTGTTGACTGTTGTCATTTTTTAATTTGACAATCTAAGGGAAACGAGGTCAGTGCCCCTGACTAAGCAGTCAGGTCAAGCATGTTTTCCAAGTTCTTGCAGCGCGCCGGGTGAAAATCGCTGGACCAGAGCATTGAGAATATAAGAAGTCAGCATGGCTGTGTGCTCCTGACCTGAAAGACAGACCCTGGATGATTCATGCAGCTACTCGCTCACTCACTCGTTCATTAACCCCTTTAATTATTTACCTGGTGCTCACTCTGTGCCATGCACCCTTCTGTGTGCTGACTGGCTCTACAGCAGCGAGCCAGACAAAGAGTTCTTGCCCTCATGAAGCTTACCTTTTCGTGGTACCTTCAAATGACATAGAAATAAATGCACACTGTAATGAAGAAGCTGACAGATGCTGTGAGGAAAAATCAAGCAGATGAAGAGGACAGAGAATTTGAGATAGAGTGCTCAAGTCAGGCCTCTCCAAGGAAGCAGCTTTGGAAGGGATGGGGAGCACTCAAAAAAGAGACAATGAGATGTCTATGTGGGGCATCCGTACTATACAAGAATTGGATAGTTGAGTTTTGATGTGTCCTTGATGTATCTAGAACTGTGTGGGAAAAAAATAGATCAATGTCAGTAAAGAGGTATCTATATTCACTTACATAACTTAATAGAAACAAAAGAATCTGTGTGGACTAAAACAAAGCAGGAAAACACAGGAATACAGTAATGGATCAAAGATACACTGGGAGGAAAGCAACTGGAAAGGTGTAAGGAAAAAATAGAGACATACAAATGCGAGGAATAAGTGAAGAGATCAGGGTGCTGCCGAAGAAAAATAAAAGACAATGGAAATGTCTCAGAAGCTGAAGCCAAGAAGGGGCAGGTATAAAAAGCTGTGCCCCACACATCAGAAAGATCAAGGAAGATAAGGACCGAGAACATGCCTTTGAACTTGGCTGAATTGCGATCATTGGATACCATAAAGAGGCAAAGATGGAAGCCAGATTTAGGAGGGGAATTAGGGGGAAATATTTTAAATATAGCTCATCTAACTCTTCACCATTGTTATTGGACATTTATTGAGTGCCATGCTTCTATTGAGCTCTACTCTGATAACCAAAATATTCACTGAATCCAGTTACCAGGTTTGTGAAGAATGACTAACAAAGGACCAGAGTCTGGCACCTTTATTGCTCCTTTTAGGCGGGCTCTGGAGGGCAGGAGCACCTAAAATCCCTCTGGCTGTCTGACTTTGCTGAAGTCAGAAAGACTCAAGAATCTACCCTCTAGCAGACGGACCAATTTGATGCTAAAGTCCCAGAGGCTAGAACTAAGTTGTCAAAAGAAAATGAGTATGGAGAGGTAATTATCTAGTAATTACAAGAATCTAGGCAAAAACCTAAGAGAAAAAAGCCTGGTGGCATATTGTAAAACTGTTTGAGAGGTTAGCAATTTGTTTAGTTATGTGATGCTTCGCTGGAAGGCAGTATGCGCTGGGCTACGCTACCATGCTATTAAAAAGTCAGCTGGAAAGACTGTGGGGGAAAAAAAGCAACATGTTTGAAGACCACATGAAAAAAATAAAATTAGTTGGGTCTTAGAAATTCAGGTAGCAGAGACAAAGTTCTCATATGTTTTGTATTATGACCCACCATCTGCTGATGTTTCGTCTGCCTGAGAACCCTGGGGATCATAGGTGGCCATCATAAGGGAAAAATCAGTGATGATCTGCCAAAATTTGTCTCCCGAAATGTATTCCTACCAAGAGTTTGTAATTCCTCTTCATTTTACCTTGCTCTATGAGAAATGGTAAAGCGTATACAACTGTAGGGTATGCAAATAATGTAAACCCTTTGGAGGGTGGGAATAAAGGCTGAATTCAGTGGCCCTGGCCAGGTGGCTCAATAGGTTAGAGTGTCGTCCCCATATGCCAAGGTTGTGGGTTCGATACTCAGTCAGGGAATATATAAGAAGCAACCAATGAATGCATAAATAAGTGGAACAACAAATCCATGTTTCTCCCT
This sequence comes from Pteronotus mesoamericanus, assembly GCF_021234165.1. NCBI lineage: Eukaryota > Metazoa > Chordata > Mammalia > Chiroptera > Mormoopidae > Pteronotus > Pteronotus mesoamericanus. The sequence goes on from NW_026555123.1 coordinate 2,507,943, forward strand.
CTCTGTGTCTAAAATCAATAAATTAAAAAAATTATTTAAAAAAGACTGAATCTAGTAACACACGCAAACATACTATGTTAGTTATTTGTAGTTCAAAAAGATTACTTACCTTCGCCTGATACTTCGGAGTACACAGGGGAGGGTGAAACAAAATCTTTGGTAAAATAGTAGGAAAGAATAGAGGAAGAGGAGGCTCATTGGATTTTGGGGGCTGATGGGAAGGAAGTTCACACTCCTCTGTGGGGTATGGGCATGAGGTCTAGCAGGGAAAAGCGGGTGTGGACCGAGCAGTGGCTTCGGCAAGGACAGCTGAAATATCTGGTTTTAAAAATGCTTCGTCATGGTGATGTTTTAATGCTATGCTATTCCCCTGCAGAATGATTGGGATTCCATCATTTCCTCCTTGAGCTCTAATTTCAGGATTATGGTTGAAGTGTATAAAGCAAAGCAATACAATGAAGACAGTTTCATAACTGTAAAGTGTCAGTTATTCCACTTCTTGTGGAATCCAGAATTGGCATATAAAATGTTTTCCAATCTAATCTTTGATATTTTCTTTTCTGAATGAAATATCACTTGTGTTCAGCCCATGCACTTTCTAAAATGCATATCATGTATAAAGTATATTAATAATCAAAACATAATTTGCCTCTTATAACTAGGTTAATTTGATATAACCTGATAGTAGTTATATTTTTTCAAAGACAAAATCTAGATTTTTTTTGTTTATAGAAAAAAAATGCCACAGCAATCCAAACTACATTTGTTTTTAGAAAATTGGTTTTCTTCTAGAGAGGAAAAAAACCTCATTTCTCTTCAAATCGAGTGATGATAAATTTATTTTTATACTTGAGAGTTAATGAGAATCATTTTCTCTCTACCACCCACTATCAGAGAATGGCAGCCCGAATCACTCACGAATGCTTAGCAAGAGTACACCGGCAACATACTGTGGAAAGTTGTAAAGTTAAATAAAGGTCTTGGTTTTTTAAGACATAATTCAATGAACTATTTTCAGAAAGAAACTTGCCCAGATAAATCCATGACAGCCAGGTACTCTAAAGTGTCCTCAAACCCCTTGGCACTGAACTAATCAGCTCTATAGTAAGCCATTCATAAGCCAGGTGGGTGGCTGGCAGCGACACCCTCTCTCAAGTTTAGATGTCCTACCTGTCCCGAGAGGCCTTATGCTGAATGGGTCTAGGCTTCTGCTCTGACCTGTAGCCACTGATGCATAGCACATATTCCTATATCAGGGGGTATGAATGAATTGATATGAAGTAAGGGAAAGACAGGAAGGCTTTTGAATCATTAACACAGTTAAACTTTGCTATTAGTAAAATAGTCATATATTTGAACAGCCCATCAGGATTAGGAACCAAGTATGAGGCAGATGAGAAAACGGTTCTTCCTTCTTCTTGTCCCTAAAATGAGAGTTACAGGCATTGTCCTTTCTAAATCCTTCCCCAGCGACCGTATAGTGGCTGTCTTCTCCGTGCCGGCCACAGGCCGGGGTGATCGTCTTACACTGTTTCTCATTCTCCTGTGCAGACATGTAAGATAAAGGTATCCCATTCTGCAGAAGGGGAAAGTACTCACCAGTCACGAGAACTAATGTTTCACAGAATTGGTGAGTACAGACACAATTATATTTAAATTAATTGCATCTGTCATTTGCATGCCAACATTTAATTTAGATGTACTTTTTCACAGTTTTTATTGTTTACATGCAATCAGAGAAAACCTAGTGTTGCTTTTTGACATCATGAATCATTTTTCCTTGGAGAACAGGGCCTCCGGATCTTCGCAAAGTGCGGCTGTTCCAGGCACGGCGAAGCGTTTGTGGTTATGATGGCCGCCCGGCTCTGCAGGTCCCTCTTAGTATCTGAAATGCACGGTGTTTTGTTTTTGTCTTCCTTGTCTTCTGTTTCCCTCTTGCCGGTCTGTAGGGATTACTTCCTAACTGTGCACCGTTCGTCCGACTGATCCCACCTCGTCCTTCCACCCTTCTGTTCGGTCGCCATCCTCAAGCAGCCGAGGCCACGTGCCTGAGCACTGTGCTCTCACAGCCGCCGTGCTAGCCTCCTGCCCGCCTGTATCCCCCTGCTCGTCCGCAGTGCCCCCGCTGCCCCCCCGCCCCATGTCCATCTCCCACAGCTTGGCATCCCCAGCACCAGCACGATGCAGAGTGGGTCCTCATTTATTGACTGCCTGTATGCAGATTCGGTCCGAGTCCATGCCAGACCTGCCCACAATAGGCAAGAACCGCCCGCTTTACTAAGGGCCAAGGGTCGGGAGGAACAGAAAAGAAGGCTGTTTCAGAACGATGACCACTGGAACTTACTTAAGTGATGAAAGAGAGAGAGCGAGCGAGCGCGCAAGCACTATAACTTAGTGGTTAAGGGCGTCTTGGATAGGAATACTTGCTGTTTGATCCTGAGCATGTCACTTCGCTTCTCTGAGCCACAGTCTCCACGTGTTGAAGAAAGGCTTCTTGGACTAGTCCTATGTGTGCCAACTGTGTAATAAACCCATTTGCAGGACTACTGTTACTAAGAAGAGTGTGAGAAAAGCATTATTATTTTGAATGCATTTACTTGGCTCTTGGCATCTTTTTCTTCCTTCCCTGTTGAGGTGGATGCTGAGTCTCGATGTTTTCCGTGGTTTAAGGTGGGGCGGGGGATGCGGCATGTTTTTACATTTGTTTGCCTTTGAGTTGTTACTGTTTCCTTCATGAGACTTCACGGGCACACACACTTTCATGGTTTCCTCGTACTGAGTAGAATATGCAACATTAAAGGGATTTTTAGCAGGTAGCTTAAGGACAGTCCTTAAAAACCGTACCACCCCAGCAAAACCCAGTTCTGTTTTTGCATATTACTTCCCACAGTTCTTACATAGTTACGATTATAATGCGTACATAATATATTCATTTTTCCCCCTGCTTAATAGCGCATCATGAGTATTGCCCACGTGCACTTGCAGAATCAAAAACACGTCCGGAAAGTGGCTTTGCTGCGTCGGCGGGCCCTGAGGCCGTCCTCGTCGGTTGTCATTGCGCAGCCTCAGTGCGACACCCCGTCTAACCTCATGGTGTGTGTCTGTTCATCACGATTCTCGTGGCATAGATTCTTCACTTTTCATTAAGGCAAAATATTCTAAGAGTTAACGAAGCCACCCCGGAAGCAGCTTGCGGGGCCCCGCAGGAGCCCAGGCTCAAGGTCCCCAGCGGACGCGCCGCTGTGAAAGGACAGTGGCCCGCCCCTCCGGGGAGGCCAGCGACCCGCCGCCGGACGCGCGATGGCAGCCTTCCGGGCTGGGCCCCGTATTTCAGCGACTGGCCGTAGAGCAGAGAAACGGACGCCTGCACGGAGCACGGGGGCCCAGACTTTTTCTTTTTTCCTTTTTATTTTCCGAATCTGAAATGTCAAGCTCTGTGACTGTGCCGGCAGAAGACGAGCCCCTGAGCTACAGGGTGAGGCCCCGGGCGGCCCGGCGCTGCCGTGGAAACGCCGGGGCGGGCTCCCCGGCCTGATGAAACTAATGACAGTAATGGCCCCGGGCAATTTGTCCTTTTCCTTACTGTGCACAGTCTCTCCGTGGGGCACCCTTCACACCGACCACCAGGCGCGCGCCTGGAAGCCGTGACCCGCGCAGTCCTGGCTCCGATCCGCTGGGTCCCCCCTCCGCGCAGGAAAGCTGACCCCTACTTTTCTTAATAACTCGGCATTAGGAGGATGTTCCTGAGCGACGGCTGGGAGTGGCGCAGGAGCCAGGCAGAAAGCGCCAGTCCTGCTCTCGGAGGGCTCGGCCGGCCTTCCCTTGCTTATTTGGTTATAATTTTTCCTCTACATCATTTCTAATGCAGAAAAAAAGGGTTTTTGACAAATGTGTCAGGTACAGGATTTATACACTGTTTCCGGTTGTAAGACATCCTCTGCTGCAGGAGAAACTTTCTGTGTCTTTCCTTTGGTAAACAGTTTTTCTTCCAAGGATTTATAAGAATACTAATGATAGGTTTGGGTTTTTAATTCTAGCTGTAAAAAATTCTTAGATAGTTAAAGAGACTGACAAAATCATTTCAGGGATAGATAAAACAGGCTTCCCCACCGCGTAAGCTCATAAATGCAGAGTGCTTTCAGGAAGATTTTAACAATAAAAATCTTCTTTTAGTGCTGGTTCCATAGCAAGATTATATTTTTAATATTGTATTTATGTCTTGTCTTTTCTGTGCTTGTGTAAAAAGTGGCTGTATTATTAAAAGTGTAAACCTCTGAACATATCTTTTAGAAAACCATAAGTGATCTTAAGTTTTAAGAAAATGTTGTATTATGTTAAAAGTTAGACTCTTCAATCCTAGCTTTCTGTGAGTAAAGGAGAAATAAAAACACTTCCATGAGTTAATATGTGAAAGATTCCCCAGAGAGCAAGAGATTTTCAGCCATTGAGAAGGTAGAAAACCACACTATTTGCCAGAAAAAATATGTGTGCTTGTTAGTGTAGGTATCTGAATCAGTCTGTCGAAATATTTATCAAGCTATTTCTAAATTATAAATAGACCATTTTATTACTTTCTTCTTCAATTCATGTCCAGGAAGGTGCTAGCAAACCATTTTGTTTTGAGAGTTAAATATATGTTAGACCATTTTATTACTTTCTTCTTCAATTCATGTCCAGGAAGGTGCTTGCAAACCATTTTGTTTTGAGAGTTAAATATATGTAAATTATAAATTGTTAATGTTGGTGAATAATTTGTTTCTCAAAGCAGTGTAGACATTATCACCATTTTTCTATGAATAATATCCATGGCTATAACTGGCCAACAAAAACGTAATTTATCAGCCGTGTTTAGTCTCCCTTGGCAACCTTTGACTATTGTCTCTATTACTTAACTTCGTACCAGTTTGAAGGCAGAAAAGTTTAACCAACTCAGACCACTCCAAAAAAAAAAAAAATCCTTCTGTGCCTTCTGAATGGATGAATTCTAGAAAAAAATTTATTTCTAACTTAGACATCCTAAGAACTAGACATTTGCCCACGGGTTTCAGATGAAACCAGTCAAATTAGGGAGGGAGAGGCGGGAGCGGCCATCCCAGCACCCTCCTGGGCCTGCGCCTGCTGCCGGGCTCAACCTGTAGGAAGGGTTGCTCTAGGGAGCAATATCGATGGTCATTATCCCTGGGCGAAGCCAAGCAGGCTGCAGGAGGCGCTGGAGAGGCAAGTCATGACAGGGGTCAGGTGCTGAGCCTCCCTGGGCTGCATCCCCTTGGGCAGGATTTGTGAGCATAGCGGGGCCTCCTCCCTATGCGACAGATCATGAGGCGAGGTTGCGGAGAGCAGCTCAGCTCATGGGCTTGGGACTGGATGAAGGTCTGTAGCATTTTGTTAAAAATTATTTATTGATTTTAGAGAGGGACAGGAAGGGAGAGGGAGAGAGAGAAACATTGATGTGTCGTTCCACTTACTTATGCATATTCCTTGGTTGATTCTTGTGTATGCCCTCAGCGGGGATCGAACCTGCAACCTTTGCATATCCAACTTAGCACCCTGGCCAGTGCGGTCGGCAGCATTTTGAATATCACACTCTCTTTTATATCAGTGATGCTTTAAAATAGTTGCTGAGAACACTCCCCAAAGAATCACAGCGATTCAGGTGGGGTCCATGGGATTTCCTCAGAATCTGTGAAAAGGGAAAACTCAGGCAGTTCATTTCCCTGCATTAGTTGATGACCCAGTAATGAGAAATCTACACGGGCACCCAGTTCCTGACAAGACCAAAGTTGTCCTCCCTGGCGGTTTTTACCAATAACTTTCGTTTGTGGAGCCAAGGTCCTCAGACGCCTCGTCGTACAACAGCTCCAGGGGTGTGGATTATTAGAGGGAAGAAGCTGAAGGCGGGGAGGTGCAGTACTGGCAAAGCAGTAGGATGGGAACCTAGGTTTGTCAGACAGCGAAGCTCTCCGCTGGCTGGTCTTGTCTCTCCTCCTCCAACCCGCTCTCCCTCTGCCCAGCGTGTGTGGTTCTACTCTCCACAGACAGCAGAGTTTAATGAAAGCAAGGTCTGTAGAAAGAATGAGGTGAACGGGGCGGCAACCCTGTTTCTGCCAGCTGAGTGACGTTGAATGGTTACTGAACCTCTCCGGGGGCCCCTGTCCTCGGTAAAGCACAGACGACCCTAAGTCATCGAAGGCCGAGAGGGAGGATCAGGTAAACTGCGGTGCACAGCAGGCAGGCGCTCAGTGAGGGCCTTGCCTTCGTTCCTGATGATGAACCCCCCAGTCAGAACTTGAGGGGCGTGCTCTTTCCTTCCGGAATCTGAAGTAGAGGGCTTTATAGAAACATAGCCCTTTGGTTTTGGAGCCTTGTAAAACTGAAGCGCGTTGATATATAAAGGCAGAGTTATTTACATTTTCATAAAACTTGGCCTCTTAGGATATTCAACACTTCTTGGACACAGTTATCATATGTAAAATGGTACTTTGGAAAACATGTTTTTTTTCTGTAAACCAATTTCTTTTGTTTGTCAAAACGGTAAGCATGGCATTTCGATTTAGAAAGTCGTTAAGCTTTTATAGCTGATGTAGCTGATTCTTGAGACACTGCGGGAGTCATTGATCTTCAGCCCCCTTGAGTATGTTTCCATTGCTTCATTGAGTTAGTGTATGTTTACTGAACTCTTAACAACTCCCAAATTCAGTGAGATTACAAAGAGGTGCAAAAAGGCCCTTTGACCTAAAGCAGCTTATTGTTGAGTAAGAGACCCGAAGCATTATATATAAACAAATGTAAGCCTGTGCAAGAGGGGAAACTGAGTTCACAGGAAGGCAGAATCTCTTCAGCTGAAGGGATTAGTCTTCACGGGTGAGTGATTTCGAACCCGGTTCTAGAATAGGTGTGACCTGGAGGAAGATGAGGGGAAAACACGTCAAGTGAAAGAAGGATGGAATTGAATGGACAAAGGCGGGGGGGGGGGGGGGGGTTGCGGGGCAGCAACGGGAAGGGCTGGTCTGCTGAGCAGACAGCAGAGTTTCCCGGCCAGCCAGAGCAGGGGCGGTGGAAGAGTTGAGCAACTGTGTGTGCGCCCAGGTCCCGACCCAACCCCCGCCCCCCGCACCGCCCCCACCACAGTCTGTTTCGGTCCCTCTGGGAAGAGGCACAGGAAGCAGCCGATTGAACGTGGACCCCAGTTCATGCAGGTGGGACCGCTGAGGAGCGGGCGGTGACGGGGGCGGGGCGGGGGTGGCGAGGAGACGAGGCGTTCTCGGCCCAGGCTGTGCAGGCTGCAGGGTCACCGGCAGAGGCTGCACTTCCTCCCCACCTCCTTTCTGTTACTTTTTTTTTCCTCCTCCTCCACTTCCTCTTCCTCCTCCACCTTTTCTCTGCCTCTCTCCCACCGGAGCTCCAAGCCAATTAAATTAGAATCGGTGAGGGTGGAGCCTCTGTGTCCATGAATACGTGTGTACTTTTACGAAGGGAAATGTGAGCACCCGTCCACCTGCCCCCAGCCTGGGCCACTGTGAACGCACGGCCAGTCCTGTTTCATTCGCATCCTTTATGGCCCTCCTCGCCTTCTACGTTCTTTTGAAGCAAATCTTGGACATAGCCTTTCAGCATGTATCCCTAAGTACGTACCACACGCTCGGGGATGCTAGGGGTTCTCGCTGCTGGGAGGCAACGTTCCTGAACCTTCTCCACAGAAAGAGCTATGGAAGATGTTGTTTTCTAAGGCCACCAATTCATACCGATACTTGGAATTCAGATCCTGCACTGCAGAGTTCTATTTTACTCTGCCGTCTCCTTTTCCCTAGGCTGTCCCCAACCAACTCCCATTCTCAATGGCACCAGGGGTGTTAAAATGAGAACATTTTATAATGAATCGTTTGTTCTTTTCTACAGCGCACATATAAAAGTTTCAGATTAATGATGCTAACACCTTTTCTGATAATATTACGACTGAAAATTTGTTCAGTTTTTAATCTTTTTGTTCTCAGTGTATAAGTCCCTAGGGATACACAATTTGCTCTGTTTTAAAGTTATTTTGAATAGTTCACCTATTTTATTGCGCCAGCAATTGGTTATATATTAAGGCTCCTTTGTTTTAGTTTATTTTAATTTTTAGAGATTAATGTATGCATTTAATTTGCTTTAAGATTATATAGAATGTATACATGGTTCCAAAGTGAAATGTACAAAACAAATCATCGTCAAAGTGACTTTGCCCGTCCCATGGGCCTGCGTGCTTCCTGTTCCTGTGATGGCCACTTAAACGACATATGGCTTGTCATGCTCCTGTTTAAGTTCCGTTCATAATGGTAACGCTCCCTCCAGTGACCTCAGGTGGAGCCAGACTGGAGAGCCTTCGCCACAGAAAATGAGCTCAAACGTTAGCCTTGTGGATCAGGGACTTCATAGAGCATTTTTAAGTCTCTGTTTCCTACATCTAGATTAGTGGCTGGCACCTAGCCCATGGCGGGTAAATGTATGTTGAATGACTAAATGGATGAATGAATTAAATACTTACTTACTAGAAGTTTGCGGTCAGATGAGGGAGAGGATCAAAGTTGTGCTTTTTGGAAAGCTAATCTGACAGCCATGGTTGAGGTAGTTTGGAAAGAAAAACTGAAAGCTGGGTAATTGCTTTGGAGACTTACTTGGTTAGTAGGATGATAGTGATTTTGAATGAAGAACCAAAAAGTCATGTGTGTGTGTGTGTGTGTTTGTGTGTGACTGGTGCAGACTGGCGGCTGCTCTGGCGGAGCCACCCCGCCACTGCCCCCCATCTGTCAGGCTCACTTGTGTGCCCACCGTCGGCTGCCAGGGCAGTAGCTCACTGACGCCCATGGCCACGGGCAGGCAGAAACCATGGGGGCTTCTGTACCATCTCCCTTGTCCTTGCGGCCTTTCATCTTTCACCTTTCACCCTTGGCAGGCTAGCTGGGGGCTCTCTCCCATCTGTGGTGGTCTCAGGATACCACATCCAGCTAAAGGCAAGCCCCAAGGTGCAAGTGTTTTTCAAGCCTCTGTGTCATGTTTGCTATGGTCCCTCTGGCCAAAAGGAATCACAGTGACACAGCCCTCAGGAAAGAGAGAGACAGGCTCCAGCTGTTACAGGAAGGGAAGGAGGTATGGCAGTTTTGAGTTTCTCACAGAGGCCTGTGTGTAGGGAATAGACATGTGAATAAAGCAGTTGACTTCGTGGAGCTTCTCCTTCCTGCTCCTTGCACAGTTGTGCATATCCACCTCTGTGTCCTCTCCCATATCCTTTTCTGAAATCTTCTCCTTTGCAGAGTTGTTTTGAATTCTATATCCTGCACAGAGCCTTCCTTCACCAATATTTTACTTAGGAGAATTTCTTCGGGACGTCTGGCTTTTACCTTGGTGAAAGCCTTTTAATTATACACTGTTTTATATTTTTCCATTATTCTCTAAATTCTTTGTGAATGCTTCTAAGTTCTCAACTAATTTGTGTTGTTTCTCTATTGTAAGCCTCAATGAGTTTAGAATAGCGCCAGAACCTAAGTATTCTGTAAATGATTGTTACTTGAATTTTAGATTGATGAAAATTTTGAAATGGACGGGTACCCAAACCCTCTTTAATTTGCTTTCCAATGGATCTGTATGATCATGATATACCTGGATTAAAGAAATCTCGTTAAGTTCAGTAGAATACCTGTTTTGAAGCATTTTCCCCATTGGATTGAATCAGTTAAAACGGAAGTATTCTGTGGTTTTGAAATCACTTCACATGTGCAGTAAGACCACTCACAAGTAAGACACACGCAGAGCCCTTGCTAAGGCAGACGTGTGGCCGAGGAGGGGGTCTTGCCGTGAGCAGTCCAGAGTAGTGAAACACAACATGGAAAGGCCAGAGAGTCTGGTGACCCAGATGTGCCACCGGGAGACTGCCTCCCGTCTCCTGTAGGACCGGGTCCTGTGGTGTTTGCGTGTGGCAGGAAACTGAAGACGAAGGCTGAGAGCAAAGGCGGGAGAGCCGGGAGGGCAGCGGCGCCATGCTGACACGTCAGTGTCCGTGGGCCTCTGCTGGCTGAGCTGGCTCTTTAGGGCTGGGGGAAGGGAACTCGGGAATTCTCAGAAGAGGAAGGGCTAGCAAAGCGCTTTTCTTCTCAGCCTTACTGAACATCTCAGGAAAGAGTGAAGGCACCCTCGATTCCCACTTTGCTGAATGTTTTCATCAGGAGTGGGTGCTGGATTTAGACAAATTTTTTTTTTAATCTATTGGTATGATCACGTGACCTTTGTCCTTCATTTTGTTTGTGTGGTATATTACATTTATTGATTTGTGAATGTTGTACCATCCTTACATCCCTGGGATGAGTCCCACTTGATCATGGTGGATGCTCTTTTCAATATATTACTTGATCCGGTTTGCCAAAACACTCAGCAAAGTGGGAATAGAGGGAGCATGCACCTAAACATAATAAAGGCCATTTATGAGAAACTTCCTGCCGGCATCAACTTAATGGGCAAGAACTAAAAGCGTTCCCCTGAAGATCAAGAATAAGATGAGAGTGTCCACTTTCACATCTCTTATTCAACATACTGCTGGAAGTTCTAGCTACAGCGATCAGACAAGAAAAAAATAAAATAAAAAGCATCCAAATGGTTTTTGGAAAGGAGGAAGTAAAACTCATTATTTGCAGATAACATGATAGGATACATAGCATATCCTGTGGTCTCCACCAAAAAGCTTCTCAACCTAATAAGTGAATCTGGCAAAATAGCAGGATACAAAGTCAACATTCAGAAATTGATGGCATTTTTTGTACACCAACAATGAACTATCCAAAAGAGAAACGAGGGGGAAAAAAATCCCATTTGCTATAGCAACAAGAAAAATAAAGTACCTAGGAATAAGTTTAACCAAGGAGGAAAAAGACCTGTACTCAGAGAACTATAGAAAACTGAAGAAAGAAATTGAGGAAGATACATATAAATGGGAGCATATATTGTGTTCATGGATTGGAAGAATTAACATCATTAAAATGTCCACACTACCCAAAGAAATCTATAGATTCAACACACTCCTATTAAAATACCAATGTCATTTCACAGATCTAGAACAAATATTTCAAAAATTTATATGGAACCAAAAAAGACCCTGAATAGCCTCAGCAATCTTGAGAAAGATGAGCAAAGTTGGAGGGATCACAGTACCTGATATCAAACTATACTTCAAGGCCACTGTAATCAAAACAGCCTGTTACTAGCATAAGAACAGACACATATATCCATGGTACAGAATAGAGAGCCCAGAAATAAACTCATGTCTCTATGATCAATTAATAGTTGACAAACAGAGCACAAGCATACAATGGAATAAAAATAATCTGTTCAATAAATGGCATTGGGAGAACTGGACTGGTACATGCACAAAAATGAAATTAGACCACCAATTTACACTGTACACCAGAATAAATTCAAAATGGATAAAGGACTTAGATCTAAGTCATGATACCATAAAAGTCCTAGAGGAAAACATAGGCAGTAAAATTTCAGATATTCCATGTAGTAATATTTTTGCTGATATATCTCCTGGGTAATGGAAATAAAAGAAGAAATAAACAAATGGGACTACACCAAATTAAAAAAGCTTCTGCACAGCTAAAGAAACCACCATCAAAATGAAAAGGGAACCAACTGTATGGGAGAACATATTTGGCAATGATATATCAGACAAGGATTTGATCTCCAAAATATGTAAAGAACTCATATGACTCAACACCAGGAAGACAAACAACTCAATTAAAAAATTGGTGAAGAACCTGAATAGACACTTCTCCAGGGGAGGACAGACAGATGGCCACAGACATATGTGAAAACCCTCAACTTCATTAGCCATCAGAGAGATGCAAATTAAAGCCATAATGAGAATTCCCTTCATACCTGCCCAAAGGACTATCATTAATAAACCAACAAACAATAAGTGCACACGAGGTTAATTGGAAGAATTAACATCATTAAAATGTCCACACTACCCAAAGCAATCTATAGATTCAACACACTCCTATTAAAATACCAACGGCATTTCATAGATCTAGAACAAATATTTCAAAAATTTATATGGAACCAAAAAAGACCCTGAATAGGAGAAAGGGCAACCCTAGTGCACTCTTAGAGGGAGAGCAGACTGGTGCAGCCACTGTGCAAACAGTATGGAATGTCCTTAAAAAATTAAAAGTATGACTGCCTTTTGACTCAGCAATTCCACTGCTGGGAACATACCCTAAGAATCCCAAAACACCAATTCAAAAGAACTTACGCACCTCTATGTTCATAGCAGCATTATTTACAAAAGCCAAGTGCTGGAAACAGCCTACGTGCCCATCAGGAGATGAACGCACCTCCTGTGGTAAAAACACCGTGGTACATTTGCACAGTGAGATACTACGCAGCACAAAGGAAAAAGGAACTTCTACCTTTTGCGGCAGCATGGTTGGGACTGGAAACTATCTTGCTAAGTGAAATAAGCCAGTCAGAGAAAGACAAATACCATATCATCTCACTTATAAGAGGAATCCAATGAACAAAATAAACTAACAAGCAAAATAGAACCAGAGACGTGGAAACATGGAACAGGCTGCCAGCTGCCAGAGGGGGTGGGGAAGGAGGACAATGGTGGAAAGAAGGGAAAGGGAGTAGTCAAAAAACATGTACGAATGACCCATGGACACGGACAACAGTGTGGGGACTGACTGTGGGAGCGGGGGGTGGGATGGGCGGAGGAGGGCAAAGGGGGAAAGCTTGGGACAACTGTAATAGAATAACAATAATAATAAAAGGACACTAACAACAAAAAAATGAGTGAAGGTGGAGTGACATGCTGCTACAGGAGAGACAGGGGTCGTTCTAGGTCTTCGAAGGAAGAAGGGGTTCTAAGGAGGTGCGATGGAATGTGTGCAAAAGTCTCTTTTCCTAAACCTGTCGTGATGATCGTTGTGCCATGGCTGAAGATTCGGACCCAGCTCTGGGTGAATTTAATTCAGATTAAAACTGCCCATGGATCTGGCTCTAATAAGATTATTTGTCAAATGCTCAGCCATTTGGAGATAGGTTGCTGGAGGGTATCAGGAACTATGAGAGTTTTCTGAGTACTGAGAGATACATAGAAATTGTGTTTCGCTTGTCTGGAGATTGTCAACCTAGACTAAAGTGACCTTCACAAGTATACATCGATCTCTTGTAAAGGAAAAGGACTACAGTGGAGTTAACATATTTATACGGTAAGAAATGAGGCTTAGCAAAATGCGTAGCAGTTCATCAATGAGAGTGATATTAGTGTACCGAATGGAGAGAAGTACATTAGATATTGTACAGAATTAAATGCAGGCTGTCATTGTCAATAATTGTTGGACACCACTTGTCAACAGGTTGGATTGTTTGTCCTAGACATTGACAAACTACAGTATAAGGATTGTGAACTTGTTGCACGCATTTTAAATTTTTTAATGTAAATATGCTTATACAATTGCATATTTTTAAGTGAGACTAATGTTTACCTGCTTTATAAGGTCTCAGGATCTGTCTAATAAGGTCTGAAATCTTTTTACTAAATGGAAGAACTTATCATGACATTTCTATGCTCTAACATCCAATCATCTTGGTTTTAATGAAAATATTTTCCTTAAATATTTTGAAAGTAAAGCATCTTCACCAAATCAGAACTGACATTTTAATTTGAACTCTCCACTCTGAAAAGAGTCTGCAGTCAAAATTTGTCATTAAAAAACCTCAAAGAAAATGAAAAGTAGTGATAGGTTGGTTTGCTCCTCCAAGCATCTGAAATAGAAAAGCTAAAGATCCTGTAGTTTAATGCGCAGTCGGTTTCTTTTAGAGCCAAGCAGGGATTAAGTGGGAGGCAGCCGTCAGTGTAGGAGAAGGGGCCTCGGCCTTGAACTCAGGACTGCATGTGGGACAGAGCTGTGCTGCTTTATCAGTGGGACGACTTAAGTGACTGGGTTTCTACGTCCTTAATATTGCAAAGATGATAGATACGTCAGAGAGGCTTAAGGCAATATTATGTGGAAAAGTGTTACAAACAAAATCTTACATAAATGTAAGAGTACGAAGAGGTACTTTTTACATTTTCTAATACATTGTATTATTTATATTCAGGTTCTATAAAATCAATATACAGGGCCTGCCACAAATAACAACTCCTTTTTATTACAAAATCTTTCATTACAAAATCATAAGCATGTAATTCTGTAACAATAGCAAAGTCAAGCACATCATATGACATTTCAGGAGAAATGTTCAAATTAAAATTATAAAGTATTATACCCATAATATTACCCTACCAAGCACACTCATGCAGGCCTTACATCTGCCAGACCGTGTATATTTGTTTCAATTATTGCAAAAGCAATATGTGGTAAAGGTTAAAAAAATACAGAAAATTTTAAAAAGCAAAAAGGAACTGAGAATTGCCCATAATCATTCTAAGTAATATTATCACATGTTTATGCTATTTTCATCTAAATTTTCACTTGTTCATATAGTTTTTAGAAGTATACCCTATTATTGCTGTGTGTGATGTATAGTTTGTTCCTTTTCTCTTAACCTTATGTTATGTTCACGTTTGTATAATTATATATATATTCTAGAGGATTCATAAGTTGATATGTATGAACCGTATTTAGGTACAGAACCACATTTATAATAGTCTTAACCATTTCCCTTTAGTTGGACAAAAACTTTAAGATCTTTCCAATCTCTCATACAGATGAATATTCTCTCTTATTAACCCTTGTATACATTCACTAGTATTCCTGGAGGAAAGAGTAAACAGCATTTCGGTGAGGGTATATTTGGATGCAAATAACATTTAAATGAGTGGACTTTGAGTAAAGCAGGTTGCCCTCCATAATGTTGGTGGGCCTCATCCAATCAGTTGAAGGCCCGCATAGAAAGGAAAGATCAGCCTTCCCCCAGCAAGAGAGATTCCTCTAGCAGACAGCCCTCAGACTTCATCTGCAACGTCAGTTCTTCCTTGTTCTCTAGAAGATGACCTTCGAACTTGAACTGGAACCTTGGCCCTCCTGGGTCTCCAGCCTGCCGACACCGCCTGCAGATTGCGGGCTTGCCAACCTCCATAATCCTGTGAGTCATTTCCTTAGAACAAATCTCTTTCTGTGTGTATACACACGCTATTGGTTCTGTTTTTCTGGAGAACCCCAACCAATGCAGGCATGTCATTACATGTTTATGTAAAACTCTTCAAGAATGCCTCATCACCTACAGAGTACGTAAAATTATTTAGCACTACCTTCATGATCCAGTCTCTTGGGATTATAAAGTACTTGGAATTCTTAGGAGGGGGCATACTGTTTCTTGCATATGTAGGCCCTTCTACCTTGAATGTCTTCATACCTCTGTTTGCCTGGAAAAGTCTTATCTTTTACTTCTCAATTCAGAGAGCATCATCAGTTCAGGGATCTTTCCCAGCTAACCAGGTCAAGCTCAGTGCTTATAATTTGGAAGTACCTGTTCACCCTCTTCCATCACTTATCTCATTGCTTCACTTACTTGTTCATTTGTGTATCCTCTCCATCAAAGTCTGAACTTCATGAGATAAGTGATCTTAATCTTCTTGGTTATGGTATTTAGTACAGCTATTGGCAGTACTACCAACCAATCCATAATTAGAGAGTGTTCTTACAATAAGAGACCTCAACCGCGCTGTGGTGTGTGCTTCCCACGGAGGGTAGTTAGCTTGCTGAGAAGAGCCATGATTGTTAGAGTCTCCATTTCTGTGGATGCTCATTGCCACTGAATTATAATATAGCCCAATAGTTGTGATATATCAAAAATTAGGTAGCCTTTGTTTGTTTAAAATAGTATAGGTTGTGCAGTATATTTAAAGATGATCTTTGAGACTATTAGGATTTACAAGTAGGTTTTCAGAAGGTTCTTTATGATATATTGTAAACCCAGGAAGATGAGGAAGTTTTTCTACCTATCACAAAAGATTGCTGCATTTTTCTGGACCATATTTAATTATAGTACCTCCTTGTGTATTTTTTTAAATCGAGTTTTCACCTCCTTGACAAAGTGATTGGCTGCTGAGCAATAAAAAAAAACCAGTTTATGAACCTCTGCACTAAGGAAGATCAGGCTGATACTACAATTAAGAAACTGTGCTGACATTGATGAATATCACATTAACATGCATGTCTCAAGCACATATCTTTCAAAGGGAGTTGGCATTATCTGAGTTGCCTACTGCAAAGGCAAAGGAAAGGAGTTACAGGGAGATTGGATATCTCTAAGTCATGGTGTTCTTTCCAAGGGAATTTCTTTTTTCTCTTTTTATAACATGATTCCTCCGCAAGCAAAGCCTCTGGGGGTTTCCAGCCTCTTTCGATGTTTCCCTTTTGTCTGCCATCTCGGCGCCAACTATTGTTCAAATAAAACTGAAGAACCGTCCTTCCTAATCTCCTACTCAGCTCACACAAACTGTCACTTGGCCCTTATAACAATTGGTCAAGTCCATTAAATACATAAAAATTAAATTATACACACACATGTATATAGGAAGTCTGTCCAGAAGGTATCCAGCCATATAATATGAAAAATAGAGACATATATTGAAGAAGATACTAGACACAAGAAATGTTGTACATAAGACAGTGATGCTTCAGTCCCCTTCTAAGGAGGCACCTTGGGACCTCACAGAGTTCTCCCAATCTCCATCAGCTGCCCCATCTTATTTTCCTGAATCTCATTGACAGTCTGAAATCTCCTCCCTTTCAAAGGTGATTTTAGTTTTGGGAAAAACCAGAAGACACAGGGCACCAAATCTGAGCTCTAGGGGGACTGAGTCACCTGGGTGATTTGCTGTTTTGCCAAAAAGCTCTACATGAGATGTGATGCATGAGTGGATACGTTGTCATGATGAAGCTGCCAATCACCAGTTGTCCATAGCTGTGGTCTTATGAATCATCTGAATAGTTTCCACAGAGGAATGTTCAAGCTTAATGCAAAATTTCATGCAGATTCGTTCTACTTGCTAAGTCATTTTGAATGGGACAGCCACACAGTACCATGCTTACTCAATGGCATCTACAGCCTGCCTCCTCTGACTAGTACAGTGAAGTCATCATTGTTCACACAGGTACATTCCAGTCCACTCTCCTTGGCTGCCCAGGTTACACTGATGTTGTGCAAACCATTCTTGCTATATTAACAATGGCTGTGCTTTTTCCACACTGACCTCATATGTATGGATAGCTAATCACTATACAGAGTCCTTAGAATTGGACACTAACTGCCTCAAAGTGGCATGTTGTCAGAGGGATAGCAAATTGTCTCAACTGACAACTCTTAAGTATTATAATACTCTTTACCTTTTGTATTGTTCTGCCATCAGGCTAAATCAGTTTACTTCCAATGTCACTTCTGATAATAAGTTTCTTCATTAACAATATATTGTTGAGGTATGTTCTTCTTGTGAATGAAAGGCTGACTGTTTTTCTCAGAGAAGGCTGACCCTCACCTCTGTGGACCAGGCCTTCTGGAAAGTAAAAAGTTCTGTCTTGTTATTGTCCTAAGTCCTTGAGGTCAGGAAGACCTTTCTTTGCACAACACGTGAAGAAATTACCCAATGTTCTTGCACACAAGCCTCAATATGAAATTACTGCACAAGTGCTTCTCTGCCAAGAGTGACTGCTGGTAGCCAGGGTGTGCCCAGAACTCCAGCAGGAACTGGACTCTTCAGGACGAGGTAAGAAGGAACCAGCCTGTGCAGCTTTGAGCACTGTTGACTTGGTTTCCTCCGTACTTTGGTGTGTAGATTTTCATCACTTTGTAATCATTTCATTGTATTTCATACACTGATTAGTCATTAGTTTATTTGACCCATTTCTTATTGTTGGGATGTCTCTATACAGGAGTTTCTGCAAAGTACTTTTACTGCTTCTTTGGACTCTGTTCTCGATGTGTAGTTGCTAGGTCAGGGCATTTGTGGAGTTCGGAAGTCTTTGACCGGTACTGTCAGATTGCCTTCTAGGAACGTACCAACGAACAGCTCTCCTGGGCACTGCGATCAGCCTGTGTCCTGCCTCTTCACCGGAAGTGGGAATTCTGTGTCCCAAGCCTACTTTTGATACTTCGTAGAGGAGGTGTTAATGCATTTGTGAATATGAAAGTCTCTGGCTCACTGATTCAGCCTTTAAAATTCTTTTGCCACATATTTTTTCCACTGTATGTTTCTTAAAAGTTCAGATTTTAGGAAAAAGAATTACTAAATGGTGAAACTAAGGGGATCGCAGAGTGGTTTCTGTGTAACGGCTGATTGAATTACATATTAGAAAACCTTTCCCATTCGTGGTAATATCACCACATGGACAGAAACTTTGATGTCACTTTCCTTTCAAGGTTCTAGGACTTTGCAGCAGTTTAGTGAGGATTATGCCAAAGAATCTTTCCTTATTTGAATTAATAATTCAAGTGTCTTTAACCTATGTCAAGAAAAAACCCATAAATTTTCAGTAGCCTTTATATGAAGACAAATCAACAACTACTATATTTTTCTTTCTTCTTGCAACATCTGACATGGTTATGTAGACTTTCTGTTATTAGTATATCATCATTGGTACTATATATATTTTTTCTAAAGATTATATTTATTTATTTTTAGAGAGGAGAAGAAAGGGAGAGAAATATCAATGGGTGGTTGCATTTCCTGTACCCTCTGCTGGGGACCTGGCCCGCAACCCAGATATGTGACCTGACTGGGAATCGAACCCGTGACCCTTTGGTTCACAGGCCAGTGCTCAATCCACTGAGCCACACCAGCCAGGGCAATTTTTATAATTATTGTGATGCTGGATGAAGACAGGTGCTGTTACATGTGCTCTGTTCTTAGTGACAGATCGCTGGGAAGAGGCAGCGGCGCGGTGCGGGGAGCAGGTGCTGAGGTGGGCGTTGGGACCCTCACCACCATGGCAGCCCCTGGTTGCTAGGAAGCAGCCCAGCAAACAAACCAGCCAGACTGAAGGAAAATTTTATTGAGAGAGAGAGAGAGAGTGTTTGTGAGCGCGTGTGTGCATGAAGGAGGCTGAGACATCGTAGACCACACAGCCATATTATATCGCAAAAATCTGCATTAACCTTAAAGAAAAAAACACGCTGTAATCCTTGAATTAGATTTGCTTTTGACAGACTCCAACAGTAGGAGCTGTTCCTTCAACTGCCTTTGGTTGATATTTAAAAAATTCAGTACTTTTGCCTCATGCTATAGATTTTAAAGTGAGCTTTATATTCCAAAGGCAAACAGATTTAAAGAACATTTTCCATATGTGGTATATTATTAACATTTTTTGTATGTTTTAGCATATATGCCACCTAAAATAAAAACCGCTATTTTCTAACTATTTAAATCTGCCGCAGGGATGGGCCAGGTTCCCGCAAGGCAGAGGCTGGTCGCCCTGGGAGACCACAGCCGAGCCCACCCAGCAGGCTCTGAGCCGGGCTCATCCCAGACACCACGATCCTCCTCCTGGTGTCAATATCCTCGGGCCACGATGAATATTTGGCGCCTCTTGAGCTGACTTCATTCCCATGGCAGCTTTGCACGCCTGGGAATTGGGGTAGTTGAAGTCTGATGCAAACCAAGATGCCGTTTGTTACTAACTAGATGCATTTATTCTTTTTGCCTGTGTCTCTCCCTGGAGCTCTGCGGTCTGTTGGGGCTTTGCTGGGCGCCACCAAAGCGTGTGGGGGAGCCTAGCATCAGGGTCTGAGCACAGTTTCGAGCTGTTTGACAGGAGGCTTCACTGCAAAATAAAAAAGATTTTGTGGGGAAGAAAAGGTGAAAAGCATGGAATTAGATGATCTTAAAAAGTCCATTCTAGTTTTACCCTGTGGTAACGCCATTGTTTTCCCAGGTTGAGACCTCATTCCCTGGCTCCCTGGCCACTCGGTCCAGAGGGAGCCCCGGTTATTTCACACAGCGGTGGCCTCCTGAGGGAAAGCCCTCTCGGAACATGGGTGAGTGCAGCTCTTGATTGGGAGCATGCGTATATAGGAGACGGGGGGGTTTTGTTTTGCTCCTTATCCGTACTCCTAACATCACAGATATTTGCCGTAGTGTGTCATCTAAGTGAACTTAACTAAATAATAATAAAAATGTGTGCTTCCTTCAACTGATATATGACACAGATAACCATAAAATATGCTTGTGCCTTAACATGCCCTCCACATCTGTTGCAGAGAGAGAGAAAGGCATATGGTGTGTCCTATTAGGTCCATAACTGTCTTTAAAAAAACTCCATGTGTTTGCTGGTTATGACCCATGTTCATCAATTTTCTATAAAAATAACTCTTCCTTTGTACTCAGAGTCAATCTTTGAGGCATAGCCACCGAGGAGGGCAGTGCTTTGTCTGAGGTATGTTTAATCTAACCTTCCAAGTCAGCATGGATTGAGCATTAACTCGGAAACTTCGTGGGAGAACTGGGTGGAAAAACAGATCGCGAGATACCGATTTCCAGCCTTCCTTTCCCCAGCCCTCAGACATGTTCCTGCCAGGACTACGCCCTCCTTCCTCACTTCTGTCTCAGTGAAGGATGATTTCCTCTTCCCACCGAAAGCCGGGTCCCCTCTCTAGCCTCCTTCTCAAGTCCCTTGTCCCTTCGATGACACAATTTTTCTGGCATCCTTTTCGCTCACTCCCTTCTGAATTACTACCACTAGCGCCCAAACTTGTTCTTTGATATTTCCCACATGAAGAATACGTGAAGCCTCCCTCCTCATCTGCGTCTACACATGCTGACCTTCTCACCTCTGTTACCTCCCACAGCGCTGCCACGCGGCTTGCCCGTGCCACCAATCACTTGTGCCACGTCTAGCAAACTCTTTGTCCTCAAGCTTGCATCCTCCCTACTTGAAATAGTCTCTTCTGTAGGCTTGAGAACAGGACTTTGAAGACACGCTTCTCTCCTGGTTTTTCTTGTCCACAACAGACCCTGTCTATCCATTTCCTTTTCTGGGTTCTCCTTCAGCACATTTCACATATTGGCATTCTTCCGGGCTGGGTTCACTTTCCTACTCTCCCTTTTTTTCCGAGATGACCGCATTGACTCTGTGCTTTGAAATACTATGCTTGTTCTGATGTCTCCGGAATTTCTATCTCTAGACCTCACGTGGGTCACATGCCTTCTACTGTCTGCTGACATCTCTTTTGGGATATATATTCTAGTCTCCTCAAACTTTATGTGTCCAAAATGGAAATTTTGACTCTTCATCTCACTAAGTCCATTTACTTCTCTCCCCTGGTTAGATTCTATGAGATGACATCAGTTTCTTCTTGTCTTGTGCCCCACTCTACCTATGAGCAAGGACCCTTATGTTCTCTGTAAAACAGATAAGGACCTGTTCTCTTTTTTCTAGATCCACCACTATCACCTTAACCCAGGCCACCATTATTTCTCTCCTGAATGACCGCAACAGTCTGATATCAGGTGTCCTCTCTGGCTTTTCCTCTCTTCTAACCCAATTTCCATTCAACAAGAGAAGGGACCTTATCCAAGCGCTACTAGAGCCACAGGACTTTCCAAATAAAGGTCCCCCAGTGCTCTCCCACTGCACTTAGAATTACATTGAAACATCGCATCAAGGCCTACAAATCCTAATGGGGTCCAACCCTTGGCCAATCCCCCTCTACCTCCCCTGCCAGCGGCCAGCCTGGCGGATTGTCTTCCTTTTCAGAGGTCTGTGCCCTTCCTCCTCTCTGCTTGGAAAGCTCGCCCCAGAGCTCATCGCCTGAGTAGGTCTTTTCTTCTGGGTCTGTGGTCAAATGCTTCCTATCTGGAAAGCCTTCCCTGACTACTTTATCACTGTTGTCTCCAGCCATTGCTTTTCCTTCATAGCATTTATTATAATTTGTGTTTTCTAATTGCCCAAATCATGTAAGCTGCACAAAGGGAGAGACGATGTTTCTACAGGCTGTTGTGTTGTCTTCAGTGAGTAGCACGCTTTCTGGCACATAGTAGGTGCTTCATAAAAGTTGAAGGTACAAATATGTTTCACTTTATTTGGGGATACACAAAAACCGTGATACATGATTATGCCAATTTTCTAATAGAAAGGGAAAAGTAAACTGATTCTGATAGAACCAAGTGAAGCAGGAAGTAGAAAAACTATTTGGGTGATTCAAGAAGAAATTTAATTTGTGTTTCACTACCTTTTTTATTCAATCTATCTTTCACTACAAAAGTGATGAACAATATTGAATTTACCATGATTTTTAGGGATTTTGATGGTATAAAGAAATATAAACTATAATCTATTACAATAAATATTTTATAACCTAGTTCAATGATCTAAATCACTGTATAAGAAGAATAATTCTTGCTGAGTAATTTTATGAATTTTATGGGTAATTATTTCAACATAATGATTCCAATGATAACATTCATTGGTAATCCCTTCATTGGCTTCGGTGCCCTTTGGTATTGATGGATTTACACTCTGCTAGGCAGAGCGTGAAAGGGGCTTTTCCCCAGTTAATCTAACCACTCTTCAGTTCAGGCATTTTCATGTTCTATTTCAATTAAAAATGTCTTACTGACCCCCATCCAGTGGGATATGGATTTCAGTTGTTTTTAGGTAGAGGTTATGAATTAAACCATGTTCACTTATGGTTTCCATTTATCCCTTGACATGCAATGATAAGATGTTGACTGAGGATAAAGTTTCCACCCAAAGCTGTTGCTACTGCATTTTTCTCCCTGTGAAAATAACTGTATTTTTAATCACAGTACTGACCTTGTTAACAGTATGCTCTCAGAGCTTCCTTAAAACCAGGCAACCCCATAATACTCCTCTGATTCTCTGTCTCTCCTGGGAATGTGGTTTCTCTTTCTGTTCCTTCTGGTAATGGCTGAAACAAAAGCATCAGTCCCTGAGTTTACGAATAAAGCAGAATGACTTATGTGCTTCTTTCATACATTAGGATTTTAAAACTGTATAGCTGTGACTTTTACTCACATATTTTACATCAGGGACTTCTGTGGCATTTCCTCAGTTTTCCTGATATTTAAAAGGTAAGTACTGATGGTGTTAAAGATGGCATTAAATATAAAATTATTTTTACACATATCAGGTATGCTAACAACACTTCGCATGACCATGTACGTTTCAGTGGAATGTATGACCAAATGTAAAGCAATGATCTATTTCTATGTTGTTTATCTGCCACATTTTTGAACAACAAATCTCTTGAATCTTTCATAAAAGAGCAAGCATTAGAAAATGTTACTTTATAAAATTTTACTGTACTTATACAATGTCAACCTTTTGAGATATAATCTACACTCAATAAAATGTACCCATTTGAAAAGTGTGGTTCAATCAGTTCTGAGAAATGCACTCACGCTTGGAGCCCCGTCAAGGCACAGAGCAGCCTCACCCCAAGAAGCTTCTGTCCGCCCCTTTGCGCAACCACTGATCTGCTTCCTGTCTCTACAGGATTGGTTTGCCTTCTCTGGATTTCCACATAAGTAGAATCCCACTGCACATGATCTTTTAAATCTGCTTTCTATTACTCAGCATAGGTTTTTGTGCTTCATCCACAGTGTTATGTGTATCAGTAGTTACTTCTGTTTTATTGCTAAATAGAATTGCATTGCCTGAGTATACCACCATGCATTTATCCACTCACTTGTTGTTGGACGTATTTCCAGTTTTTGGCTAACATGAGTAAAAATCCTATGAATACATGCATATAATCCCTTGTGTGTACATACTCAGAATTGCTGGGTGATACAGTTAGAGAATAAAAGACACAAGGTCAAGCGGAGTGTGATATAAACTCACACTCGTGGAATAGAACTACATTAATAATAATTGTCAATAATACCAGCTAACAAGTTCTATAACAGAGGTATAAATGAAGTGTTGGAGAAGAATAGGAATTAAATTGGGTAAATGCCTATGATTAAAATCGCTGGGTGCCCCTCATGCGTCCCGCTGTAGTAGCTGCTCCGGCTGTCCCCCGCAGTGTCCCCTACCGTTTGCATGGAGGCCAGGCTGCCCACAGTCCTGCCACACTTCCTGGCCAACCCCTGCAGGGGATCCAAAGCCGGTCCAGCTTGCCGGAGGGGGGACTTCTCCAGAGTGGGACTTGACTTGGGTACTCTCACCTGCACCTTCCTTGGACTTAACAATCGTTCACGAGTCCTTCTGCCGAGCCTTTCTTCCTTACCCATCTCCGCAGAGTGAGGCTGGCCCTCTGGTGCGGAGGCTCTCTATCCCCACCTTCTCCAGGTGGCACGTGCCCCAAACAAATCTCTTTTACCCCCAAAACCAGTCCTACCATCAGCTTCTTAAAGGTCCTGAACTATTAATGACACATGGGCCATATCATAAGCGTATGTTTAAGCCCATTGTAATCTATCAGACTCATTTTCAAGGTTGTATCATCTTACATTCTCACTAGAAACAAGTGAGAATTCAGCTGTTCCCCATCTTCGCCTAGATTGAATATTGTCAATCTTTATTTCGTTTACTCTAGTGGATGCGTGGTGATATCACACCATGGTTTTAAATTTGTGTGTGTCTGATGACTAAAGATGTTGAGAAATGTTGTCCTTGAATTTCAGGTAATGCTTCGTGCGCATGTCTGTGAAATGCCTTCCTGAGAGGCACCAGACAGAATAATGGGGGACTGAATGGGGCAAAGTCGAGGGAAGGGTGGAGAAACAACAGCAGTAAGTAAGGACGGTGCTGATGGATTCCAGCCCTTCATTTGCCTGTTGTCACCCTGTTGTTGTCCTGGACAATGTAGTGATGGTTCCAGTGGTTGTGGATTATGGATGAGTGTGAAAATCCAGGAAAGTGGCATGTCTATGAATTTAAATATATTGGAAGCCATTAAACAGTGCACATTATTCATTTCAAGACTATAACAACTGGATATAAAAGACAGAGAACAGACTTGTACGTTTCAAAAAGCTCAGCGCTGTCCCTACTTCTCTCTAAAATATAAATTTTCAGCTAAGTTTTTGTAGAAAAGTAGCCAATAAATGTATGGCTCTGTGATCAGATATAGACTTTGTGACTGACTTCATTTAACCCAGCTTCCTGACCAACTCTGATCTTAGTCTATTTGGATTTCTTTGTCTTTATAAATAACACTTGGAATACATGTGCTTAAAATTAAAGGAACATGTGAAAGCCATCTTGAGTTATTGGCATACGATATCTATAATTTATTTTTTAGCGAAAGGTAGGCCCAAATGGAGATGGCGGCGACCATCAGTGAATCTTGAAAATAATCAGGTTTTCATTTTCTCTTCCTTAAAGAAGCATTCAGAGAGTCAGTGGATGCGTCGTGAGCACAGCGCATGTGTCGGGACGTGTTTGTCTGTAGATCAGTACAAGAGAATTTCTGTCTACATGCCAGCATGCCATTGTGTAGTTTTAGACACTATGTCTTGGTGATTACCACATAGCCCAACTGCCACATAAATGATCTTTATAAATAACACTTTGCATACATATGCAACATCCAGAATGAAGCAATAAATTGGTCGTGACTCCTGTCTCCAATGGCGCCACTTCATCACTTCCTGTAGCAAGTTGGGGCTGAGGGCACGTTGGTGAACGCCTTTGTCTAATCTCCTATCACGAGGCACCTCATATTTCAATACGCAACTGGTACAGTCGGCCTTCGGAGGAAAGGAAAGTTCAGTTTCCTGCATGTCAGTCTTTTTACCTTCCTGCCTACAGCAAACTAAAAAAAAATTACTTGGGAGAAATGTTAAGCAACCAAACCTTTTGCAAAACATGTCAAGATTAATTGCTAGTTTCACTCATGAGCTGTGTAGACTGTTTCCTAAGATCCTCATCTTATTAGATACAATGATTCATTTTTCCTTTCTTGGCAAAACATCTGCTTCTTTGCAGATACCCCCATCAATAATGCAGGCCAGGGATGGGGCTCTGCCAACCCGAACTCACTTAAAAAGACAAAGCATAAAAACCTTGTGAGAATCTTTTGGGTCTTTCGTACCTAAGACTTTAAATATTTGGTGCTTTGGTTATTCAGAGCTCTCATCGTCCTGAACCATGTTACAAGAACGAGCCAAACCCCTAGGCTTGGTTTTATTCAACCCCGACTTGTTCATGTGAATTACTGAGCATGGTTACACACATCTTTCTGTTCTGTGACTTTGCAGTGCTAATACTGACGCTCCTGTGTCTTGAAATAGTTCTCTGGTCTTCGCGTCACGCAGCGAAGCCTGAACCTGGCCACCTCAACATCCATTCCCACCCCGCTTCTCCTGACTGCGCCCCACTGCCCTTGCGGCTTTCCTAGCTCCCCTGTGCCTCGGAAAGGCTGTGTAACCAGTTCCCAGGGAAACCCTGCTGAGGGTTGTCTGAAGTTTTTGCTTTCCATATACCCGGGAGAGACCTGGTCACAATCAGCCTGTCTTAAAGCGCATATGAGGCAGGGAGTTGGGAGAGCAAACTTGTGAGGAGAGGCGACAAGCTTGGGAATCAGAGACTTGCTGATCCTGACGTATCTGGGCCTCTGAACCGCTGCCCAAAGCCTCCACCTCCTGCCCTGTGAGAGAGACATTGGCTTGCTCCCTTGGGCCGCACTGGGCGGGTGCTCTCTTCTTTGCGACTGCAAATAAACGGCTGCGATGACCATGAGGCTCAGCCGTAGAAGTCAGCCTTCCATTTGGACCCCAAATGCACTGAGAGGGGCTCTTTCATCTGAGAATTGGGTTTAAGGAGCAGTGAAACAATGAAATAGGTCTTATTTTTAACCTTCAGACAAACTTTTATGGTAGCCGATCCCAGGTCCGTGCTAAAAGCAGAACTCCTATGAGCGACAACGATGAAAGGTCATTAAAATTCCCCCTTCAGGGGGACATGGGAGGTCTTCCCCTGCAGTTTCCTCGAAAACCAACATGCATTCTGACCTCTACTTTTTTCTCATGACTTTTTCAAAATGACACAGCCTCTCCTTTTCTTTACTCTCATTTTTTCCTTGTGTTTGAAAGCACCTGAGCCCCACCCGACCTGAGCAGTGGACTTAACCAGACACACAAATCACTCTGATCCGTCCCTACCCCCAGGCAGACGTCAGTCACGTGACCACGCGGGTAGCGTTTTTCGCGTGGCAGCTCCCACCGCTCTGTATTCTGCTATATGTTTTGAATCTTCCGTCAGGGCCCGTGCCTCCTGGGAGCAGGGAACGTGGTTTGTTCTGAGCGCGGCATGAACAGCGCCTCTGGCACGGCGCGCGCGGGGTCAAAGCTTGATGAGCGCGTGGGGATCGGGCAGAGGCTTCTCACTCTTCCTCCTTCGAGCTTTTCATGCAGCGACCACGATACTGCAAACACTTACCTGCCTGCTTTTAAAACCCTTACCTGTCAGAGAAAACAGGAGCACTGTGTGAAGTGCTCTTAGAAATCTCGATATAAAATCGCAAAAATCCAAACAGAAAGGTGCACAACTACTCCATGAGCGACCTCGCAAATGAATTAAAAAACTATGAAGAAAGTCAACCTTACCGATATTGAAAAAATACAAGTTAAAGTAAGAGGATGGCTTTTTTTTTTTTTTTTTTTTTAACCTGTAGAATTAAAACCATTTCACTCCAAAGATGCTCGTGGCCACGGTGGGCCGGGCCGACGGCTCTCACCGCTGCCCGGCGGGGAACGGCTGGCGTTGGCGAAGGGGTTTTGTTACCGAACAATGGACCCCTTGCGGGGGGAGCCCCAGACGCTATTACCAGAACAAAGCCCCCCTTCTCCGGGGTCTCTCTGTTCTAGGTTTGTTTGCCCGCTGCCCTTGAAATTATGGCTCTCAAAGGCAGAGTTGGGTGAAAAGGAAACACACTATTTATTCAAAAGTAATACAAGTTTTGAATAATGCCTAAAGGTCGCTGTTAAAATCTCAAAATCCCTGGAGAACACCCACCAACACCCACAGTCCCGCCTTCCCCGCTTTGCCCAGTCAGGCCCGTCAGGGGCACCGTCCTTCAGAAGGAAAAGAACCTCTGTTTCCGGGGCTCGGCTGGGCAGGCCTCTCCGGGTTCCCAGCACCGTCCGCTGCGTCGCCGCGGGCTCCGGCTCTTAATCCAGAACCACGTGGCGCCTTCTCACGGCCCTTCCCTCCCGCACGGTCTTCTCATTGTTTCCTTGGGGCAGGGAGCAAACCGCCTCGGAGCTCTTGGGCACACATGCTGTAACCAGGGCAGCGGCCTGCTTGCCTGCGACGTCTTGCTTTCCTGCTCCCCAAACCGTGTGGTCAAAAGCCTGTAGCGTGGCGGCCGCGCCTGGGTCCCAACCCTGGCGGGAGTCCTCCCCAGCCACCGCATCTCCCCCTCCTTCAGCGGGCGCTGCGGGGGATGGCGGGCACCTGCCTTGCCCAGTTACCTTTTGGGTTAAAGTTATGCAAACCTTCTTGGTTAGCGCTGTTGATATGCAAAATAACCATCTTTGCATATGAAGTAAGAAGCGGTCCTGTTACTGACATGCAAAATGACTCTCAATGGCCCTGCTCCTTGTCTCCCACCCCCAGGGCAGCCTGTCTGGGGAGGGCGGTGAGAATATCCGGTATCTTTCTTGGGCACTCCAATTTCTGACCCTGTTACAAATCCCCTTTGGGGGGGCCCAGCTGCACCCTGTTACATTTTGGCAATAGATCGTGTGTGGTAGTTGACCTATTTTTAGGATGCTTTCCTAATATTTAGAAAATAATGAGAGGAGGAAAAATTAACTGAAATATTTTTAAAAATTAATTGCATTTATTGGGGTGTCATTAGTTAATATAATTATATGAGTTTCCGGTGTACAGTCCTGTAATACATCATTTGTATATTGTATTGTGCGTTCCACCCCAAATCAAGCCAACTGAAGCATTTTTAAAAATAAAAACAAATTATTGGGGGGAAAAACCCTTACCTATCCAGAAAGAATTAAATTGTTAATTTGAGAAGAGGTCACCATGAAGAAGCAATCGAAATATTTTTCTAAGAGCTCTAAGAAAGAAGGGACAAGAAAGAGAATGTTTTTTAAAAACTGATGATAAAAGAAAGAAAAAAAGACTTGGATAACACTAACGTGGAGAAGAAACTAAGTATAATGTTACAATTTATGTGAGTCTCTCATAAGGTTTACCAGAAATAAAGATCTTAACAATAGTTATTTTGATAATAAATAACTTTATTTGGATGTTACCATTCCCAATATATCTGTATCTGGTAATAATAGTGATAAAGATTATAATCTTACTATTTATCGAGTGTATAGACCCCAGGCCCCATATTGAGCATTATATATGTATTTCCCATTTTGTTCTCTCCGTAACCCTGCGAGGCAGCGGGTACATCCCAATGTCGCCATTTCAACAGTGAGGACCTAAAGCTTCAGAAATGAAATGATTTTGTCAAAGTAACACGCTTACTGAGGGATGGAGCCAGCATTTGAACTCACAGCTCTCTAATTGTAGGCTCCGGGTTTTTAATCCCTTTTGAGGTCATTTGTTTTGCATATTTATTTAGGCATATCTTAGACTTATTTCTTAGGGCTAGTTAATTCCTGAACACGAAGGTACACACTTTCTGTGGGAAGCATCTCGTGTGGGAGAAGATGCATTGTCTTTGATTCTTAGTTCTGTAACAGGGCACAGCCAGGCACCCCCACGCCCCCGCCAAGGGGTATTTGTAACGGGGTCCAGAAATTGGGGTGTCCAAGAAAAATATATTCTCCCCACCCCAAGACAGGCCGCCATGGTGGATGGGAGACCTGGAGCAGGGCCATTGAGAATTACTTTGCATGTCAATAACTGCTGGATAGCTTCAGTTCCCATATGCAAAGACGGTTATTTTGCATATCACCAAGGCTTATCAGGAAAGTTTGAAAGACTTAATACAGAATGTACCTGGGAGAGAGAAGGAGAGACAGGGCCTGTGGGAGAGACAAAGTGACACAGACTCTGGGGAACAATGGGAAGGCCATGCAGGAAGAGAAGGGGAGAAAGGACTCTTGCTAGTGGGCCCTGAGAAGGTGCCACATGGTTTTGGATGAAGAACTGGAGATCGCGGCGACGCAGCGGAGGGTGCTGGGAACCGGGAGAGGCCTGCCCAGCCGAGCCCCGGACTTCTGTTCTTTTCCTTCTGAAGGACGGTGCTCCTGACGGGCCTGACTGGGCAAAGGGGGGAAGGCAGGACTGTGTGTGTTGGTGGGTGTTCTACAGGGATTTAGAGATTTAAGAGTGACATTTAGCCATTAATCAAACCTGTATTACTTTTGAATAAATAGTTCCTTTCCTTTTCACTAAATTCTGCCATTGAGAGCCATAATTTCAAGGGCGGTGGGCAAAGGACCTACAACCGAGTGACTCCAGGGAAGGGAAGCGACTGCAGGGAAGGGAGCAGTTGCTGTTTCCTTATTAGCATCTGGGCGCCCGCCCCCCAACAAGGGTCCATTGTTCAGTAACAGTTCTGTTTCATGGTCTTGGGCAAAATACCGAACTTCTCTAAACCCTGTTTTTTTCTGTAAAACGTGGATAACATTTATTACCTTGAAGGGTGATTGTGAATGTTAATGCCCAGAATGTATCCATCACAATGCCTGGCATGTGATGTAAACGGCAATCTTTAGTGTTAACCATTGCATCACTATCTGGTTCACAAATATGAGGAAGAGACATGGATTATAAAGTACATGCAGGTGGCAATAAGCTTTTAGCCATAAAGATTCAGCGTCCTTTACGTTGCCCTACTCACCTTAAGTATAGACAGCTTTTGGCTTTCTGACAACGAGAGCATAAAACACTTGCTTTTGTTACCCTTCTTGTCCATGAGGACCTTGTGGAAATCCTCCCACATCAGCCCGACAGCTAGGATGTGCTCTGTGGGCAGCAGTGGACGTACCGTAACGCATGCAGCCATGTTAAGTCTGACCGTCAAACACCCATTGGGCTACCAGTTCAGTTTCCAGTTCTGTGCAATTCTGGACGGTTCATTGTTAAGTAGCCATTTCTATCCATCTTTACATGTAAGGACTTTAATTCCTTTATGAGCAATTCCTAGGCGCAGGGTTGCCAGGTGGACATGCCATTGCATTTTCATTTTTAACAGGCTTTGTCTTTACTTCCCAAAAAGACAGCAAAAATGTACATTTTGCCAACAATGTTTGGGACTATGCTTCTCTGAAAAATTTTCCCTGCTGTTTATTTTTGGCTTTGGCAAGATCTTGAAACAAAGAAAGTGAGACAGCAGAAATGTGGGCATGGGGAAGGGACATATCTCAATGTCTCGCAAACTTATTTTAAAAACCCACTAAGACAAATAAAGTGAGATAACAATGAGGTATCACTTTA
Source organism: Pteronotus mesoamericanus (assembly GCF_021234165.1). NCBI lineage: Eukaryota > Metazoa > Chordata > Mammalia > Chiroptera > Mormoopidae > Pteronotus > Pteronotus mesoamericanus. Next base: position 2,539,307 of record NW_026555123.1, read on the forward strand.
TATATAACAGATTGACAAGCTCTTCCCAGGAACTACTGTTTTTAGATCCTTCCCTGGGACTTGATTGGGCCGCTCAGTGGCTCCCAGGGACCCGCAGGGCAGGGAGCACTTTGGGGTCTCCAGTTCCCACTCCCAGACTCTGCCTCTCTCCTTGTCACAGCTACCGCTTGGTGCAGATGATGAGGCTGAAGTTGGAGCTGTCAGGAGAAATGGTTGTGTTAACATGTTGTTCTAGTCCCAGAATTCCCTGCCCATCTTTTGGAGACATTTCTTAAACTTAGAATTTTGTGAAGACAACAACATGCTCGTTGAGAATGACGAATTCATATTAGGATGTAAAAATTTTGTGCTGTGTATTCTATGAGGCAGCCTCACATATTCATGTTACCATCCCAGCCTCTGAAAGGCATCGAGTTTGGGACTCCTGGTCTACCTGTAGCAGGGTCTTTGATGCTCACATGCCACCCCCACAGTGGGGCCACCTCAATCAACAGACCACTTCGGTCAACAGACCACGATCTTCTGCACACATGTGACTGTTCTGTGATGAGACAGGGAAAACCCTGCTCCTGGAGAACGCGGGCTGTCAGATGGAAGGAAGTACGCAGAGGCCTCGAGTCAGCTCCTGGAGGGAAGGCTCTGTTGAGAACTCTGGCCCCACAGAGGACCTTCAGTGGATGAGATTTAGAGTAAATCCTTTAGCGTTAAGCCCTGGAGAGTTTGGTCTTTCTTAGCCCCCTCACGTGGCTTACTCTGACTATTACACTGTGAGACCTGTGCTAGGGACAACTCCTGTCCTCCTGTTGGTAATTAGCCAACTGAATGTTATCCCAAACATCATTTACCAATGGCGTACAAATCGCTAAAGACCCCAGCCGACAGCCGCACCTGGGTGAGCTCTGGACGTCTCAGCCCTGGTGTGGGCGAACCCCTCAGAGGTGGTTGCCTGGTGGCTGAGGTACAGAGGCACCAGTCATAGACAAAGAGTCAGTTCGGGAGTCCCCTCAAGGTGCCTGGCTGCTTCTCTGTGCTCAAGTAAAGATATTTTAGATTTTTGTAGGCCAAACAATTTTAATGCTTTAAACATTTTTATTTCTATTTTATTTTCTTCTGATAGTAAAGTACTCATGACAATGTTAGCCGGTGTGTGACTAGGAGCTGAGAGAAAAGTTTTGTCCACGCTGAGACAAGACCTGTGACAGCAGATTGACATGACGTTCGCGTCGGGGGGTGTGGTGACAGTGGGGAGAGCCGTGAGAAGCCCCAAAGGGGCACATTTGGGGAACAGGGCTCTTTTCCCAGTGCTGACATTAGAGATTCTGGGCACTAACCTAGCCTTGGAAGGGTGGACGGAATTTCCGGAGGCCGAGCTGGGGCTGGCCATCCTGCGGGGGCGTGGGGGGGACAGAGGGCACAGGGGCAGGCGAGTCACTGCTGTGAAAGGAAGACCCACAGCAGCCACCCACCTCCACCAGCTCCTGACGGAGCCACAGTCACGCTCCTGCCCCGTCCTCGCGGGAAGCTGATGTGTCTGTCCACTCGGCACTGGCGCCCCCTTTGCTCCTCGCACGGGAGCTGAGGCACAAGCACTGACCCCCCGCAGCCCACTAGTGGGCGGCTTTGGGTCCAGCGAGAGGGAAGAGGCCTCCACAAACCTGCAGGTTATGTCAAAAGGAGCCAGAGGGCTCTGCGCTGGGCACGATGGGTAGGATTACAGTGGAGATAAAATGGTTGGGTGAGTCCATTGGAAACTCCCAGGGAAAGGAAGGCGCAGGAGTCAGGGTGTGCACTTTCCTTCTTCCTAGCCAGCTGCTCACTCAAACCAGCAAAAACCGATGGATAAGTCTCAACAACGGGCAAACCGACTTCTGAACTTAGAAAAGAAGGATATTGATGATTTAACTCCCTCCTCGAGAATGGTTAAATGGTAAATGACTAAAAACTTGCTTTATAATATTAATATATATACGTATATTTTTCTTCAATGGAATCACCTTGGGTGAGAGTTTGAATCCAGTAAGCCTCTTACAGTTTTTTAAAGCAGTGAATCCTAGTTTTTAGCTTCTTTCTCTTTTTTTATGGTGTGGTTAAAATAACTTGAAAATACACTGGAAGATTTCATCTCCTAATTCTTAAGTGTACATAGATACTCATAATGGGGCTCATATATTCAGACTGGTAGTAATATATGATCTATTTTAAATTCAGTAAAGACTTTTCAAACAACAAAAACAAAATATTCCTAACTCTATTCTATTAGCTGCATTCTTAGCTTTTGAGATGTTAGGGAAGAAATGAGCATGCAGATGTAAAAAGGGAACCAAAGCCCCTGTTTCACTCTGAGCGACGGGGACTATCATGAGCGAGCCTCCTCCTGCTCAGGACAACAGTAAGATGCACATGAATACTGTACAGAGGTTCTTCCCGGCGAATTCTTTAGAGTCCAGCTGTATTACTCTATGTACAAAGCAATCAGGGGGTAACGAAAGTGCTTTTCTTTTTCAAAGAAATACAATAGATTTTGTATTTCTGGAGACCTCCTTCTAAAGTGTATTATGTTAAATGCTTCAAGATTTTCTTTAGGCATTTGGGATCCTCGGCGCATGTTTTCCGGGGGCTTAGGTCTCCATCTTCCCTCTGAGAACAGAGAGGTGGGTTCATTACAATATTCTCCCTTAATGTTGGCAGTACCTGACTAAAGGAGAATTAAGTGCATTCCCAATCAAACTATCAAATAAATTATACTAAAATGTGGAATTATATGGAGTAGATTTAAAATACTATTTAAGTCTACTTGCTTCTGAAAGTGACCCAAGGCAGCTTGTCATGCAACAGATAAAAGCGTGGTCCTGGAGGCCAGCGAGCCCATGGAAGGAACCTCTGGTGGGGCTAGGCCTCCCCGAGGCTAAGTTTTTCATCTGTAAAATGAGAAATGTAAACTCATAGTTCATCAGCCTTCTGTGAAGACTAGTCCTTCATCGGGGTCCTCGGTGGCCTGAAACTTACCTAAGGCTCGCTGGTCTCGGTACCTTGGCCACATTTGATGAGTTTGACCACTCCTTGTTTGTGGGGATAATTTTTGCTCTTTAGGTTTGTTTTCACACGACTTCATTGGCCAGATTCTAGAAGATTCTTCCTCTAGCAGATTCTTGTTCCAGGAAAGTACGAGATTGCTGGGTCTTGTAGAACTCAAGCTGCAGGCTGGCCAGATGCTGAGAAAAATCAAACTTCGATCACCAGCCTTCGATCGTCAGGCCTTTCTCTTAAGTTCTGGAATCCTATCACTAACTCCCCACCCCACTTCCAGGTGTCTAGTAGACAATCCAATGTAAACATGGCTAAAGCACAGCTGTGGGTTGCCGCTCTAAGCCTGTTTCATCTCTGTGAGTGGCACCATCCTCCGTCTAGTTGCTCAGGCCTAAATCCTAGGAGTCATTTCTGATTCTTGTTCTCTTCACTCCCCATACTTCAGTAAGTTCAATAAGCGCTATTCCCCAAATAGATCCTTGATCCATCTGCTTCCCGCCATTTCTGCCGCTACCATCCCGCTCCAAGGCGACATTGCCATTTGCTGGTCAACGACAACCATCTCGTAACTGGTTTCTCTACCTCCACACTTGCCCTGCTCTAACCCATGTCCCCTGACAGCGGAAGTGACCTTAAAGCATTAACCACCTGACACCCTGCCTCTGCCCTGGAGTGCTGTCACCATTACAACTAAATCTATGTCCCAACTCCTGCTGACCTCGTCCTTGCCCACCTGGCAGACTTACCTCCCAGCCTCCTGTCTTTCATTGGTTCCACTCTGGCATCTGGTCTTTGTTCTGGCTCCCAAATATGTCACGTTTGTTCCTATCCAGGAGCTTTTACGACATGGTTTTTCCTAGATTTGCTATAACTGCCTTCTTCTCATTCGTCCTGGTGATAATTCACATGTTGCTTTCTCAGAGAAGTTGTCTTTAAGTTCCCTTATGAAAGCAACTCCTCAACTTACTCTCTAACATGCTACTCTATTTTTTTCTTTTTTGTATTTAGCTCTTATCGATGCCTGAAATTATTTAGTTACATCTTTATTCATTGCCCGTGTCTCCTACCTGCACCACTCGATTGTGAGTCCCTTGGAGTGAGCCATTTAGTTTCCTGGTGTATTGCTGGAAGCCCAATGGCCAGCTCTAGGCCTGGCACCTTGTAAGAGAAAACAGCTGGTTCCTGGAGTTGTTTTGCTCTTTCAGCTGAAGCTCAGGCACTCACAAATGTGAATGCTAGTGGACGTGGCCTAGTAATAACTTCTACCTATGTTAGTCTTCTTATTTTCAAAAAAAAAAAAGGCAGTCCCTTCTTGATGAGAGGTGTTACTATGGACATTCGTTAGGGAGGAGAAACGCGGGAAGGACCGGGTTGTGTGTCATTCACCACCTGCCCCGGCCATCGATGCCGGTGATCTCGGGGCAGAGAAGCGGAGCGGAGACCTCAGAGGTCAGCCAGAGGACCCACCTCCTGTCCAAGGAAATGAATTCAGCGGGGCTTTCCCCTGGAGTTTGTCACCGGTTCTTTTTCCCTGCTAGAGGCGTTAGCCAGTCTCTGTTCTTTAGTTTACTCCTCTTCCCCACCCCTCCTCCCCAGCTTCCTCTGTTTACCTTTGTAAAATATTTGGTTAGTTGTAGTCACTTGAGTTCTTGGTTTTTCTTGCTAGTGTTACTGAAAGATTGTAAAATGAATTGTTAATGGCTTTAAGGTTTTGAGGAAAGGTTTAACAGACTTTTATTTTAGAATTTTGTTTGCATCAAAGTTGGGGTCACCACGTTTGCCACCCTGAACTCCGGCTCGGTGTGAGCTCGGGTTCGGTGCCGCGATCCGCCCGGCAGCCCAGGCGCTCAGCGTCGCGGTCCGGGGCCACCTGTCGGTCTGCGTTGCCCCTCGCAGCGCCACATCAGCAAGCGGATCTACCTACAAGTCCATGGCAAATGAACCTAAGAATAAATATTTTACATTGCACTGTCTCTATGTTGTACTGTATAAGTGTCCCCTTGTTTAGAAGTCTCTCTCATTCTTTTCTTTTAATGGAACACTGAAAAGTAGGTGGAAGGAACTTTGACTACAGAAAAGGGAGAGTGTCAAACGAAGGGGAGGAGGAGGAGCGCCCCTGCGGGGAGCCTCGCGGGGAGGCCCGCGGCTGGACGGAGAGGACGCGCGCTGAGCACCTGCTCCGGGCCGGACCGCGCAGAGCAAGGGCGCGAGGAGCGCCGCCGGGCCGGCCACGCGGGCCTTCGCCGCCGCGGGAGGGGGCAGGCCTTGGGGACGCGAAATCCCAGGGGCCTGGTAGGTAGCAGATTGCACACCACACGGCTCATCAGAGCGACCCCAGAACGGTGTGGAGGACAAGCTTGTGATCCCAAAGAAGAAAGCCAGCCCCTGGGAGAGTCATCCTGGAAGAGCAAAATCGTAAGGACGGTGCTGCTGAGTGGAAGGTTTTGGGAAAACATTATTCCCCCAGGTTTACTGGCTCCACGTCTCCCCGGGGGCACCTGGTTCAGAAGCCGAGGTAGCGGCGGGTGCGGCTGGTGGGAGAAATCCAAGCCGGGGTACGGCTACGAAAAAGTAACGTTCCTTCTCAGATGCTCCCGGACCATCCCAGCTGCAGTGCCGTTCAGGATACTTACGCCAACCATTTTCTCGCTATGTTTTATAGTCACACAGGGAGAATGGGTTTCTTGTTCTTTGTACTTTATTTCCTTATATATCCTTGAAGTAGATTGTTAGAAGAAATTGAGAAGGGAAGCCTAACCTTTAAAGGAAGATGTAACATGGATTGGAATTCTGAACTAAGGAAACATGACATGGGTTGGTATCTCACACTATTATTGCTCTATGGTCTCAGCAATATTAAGGATACATGTTCATTCTTTCATTCAACAAACACTTGTTAAACACCTACTACGTGCTCTGTTTTAAGGATACAGTCCTGAAGAAAAGCAGGCACAAATTCCTGTTTCCAAGGAAATTTCCTTCTTTCTCATAGGAAACAGAATGTTCGGAATTACAGTCTTGTAGGGAGAGCCCCCCACAGATGGTGATGCTAAGGGTATTCCCATCGACCCACTTGGTCCTCTTGAATGCTAAGAATTTTCTCAGCCAAATTTTTTTTTAGAGGGCTATATTATTTTTAACTTGTTTTTGTGTTTCCCGCTTTTTGCCAAATAATGAGCCAGCAATAAAGATGCAATAAAATGGGAAACAGTGGAAAATGGTACAGTCTCCCGTGGGATTTGCTTGTCAGCTTGCATAGTCATTGATCTTTTGTCCCTTATACTGCTGGTGGGTCCCGGAAACTACGCGAGTAAAGAGAACCTGGGTACGTGATGAGGATGAAGGGTCAGGAGGAGGTAGATACCAGTGACCAGTCAGCTCTTTTACAGAACACATCCTTGGTCAGGACCTAGGCTTGCTCTCCTCCAGGACTCCACTCAGGAACGCCTAAGCCCGCTCTATCCTTTCTCTCCCTTTTCAAGAGCACTTTTATCCGCCTTGGCCAATTTGAGCCCCAATCTGTAGAATCACTCAGAACATATACTTAGCCTATCAGGAAAGTGACTTGTCTGTTGGGTACCAACCTATGACTGCGATGCCCAGTCCAGGCACCTGGGGATGACAATAAGCTGTAGCCTTAGCGTCATCGGCCTTTAAACTCTGTCTCTTGCCTGAACTCCCTTTCATCACCAATTGCTGTCATCCAGAGGGGGAGCGTTAGTTCGGCTCTTCAGTTCTTCTCCCTCCAGTTGGTGCCTTTGCCTCCTGGTCATTTTATTGGTCACTGACAGCTCTATTAACTGTTCCTCAAAGTAATCGGTTCTGATGGTTGTCTGATTTAGTTTGCTGGAGGGAGGAAGTTGAAAACATTTGCTGACTTAGGTTTGGGGGCCCAGCTATAATTCTGACATTGGGGACTTGCAACACGTTTGGCACAGGTAGGAGACGTTAAAGCTCTAACCCTCTGAAAATGTCCAGGGCTTATTTTAATGGGCTGGGCGTCGTCCCACTGTGGGGCTCAGACGGGGCCCCCGTGTTTGCTTTTACAGCTCACCTCCGTCACAATGGCAAGCGGCAGCAGGGCTCAAGGACTTTTTAAAAAGGAAGCTGTTAGTGCGGCCGTAAAACTGGGCCAGGTCCATTTTTTTCTCTGTCTCATTAGGTTTCAATACTCTTCAGTATTATGACTTATCCAGAACAGACTAGCATTGAGTCAGAGCTTTCGGTTTTTTCAAAAAATATGACATATTTGCCTAAGCTGTATTTTAACGTGAGTCCCTCTATTCTGGTCTGGAACGTCAATAATTCTTTCATTAATGTTTTCAGAATAAGAACTTCAGGAGGAAATGCTGAAGCTATGTCATTAGTTAGTCTTCTGAAGATTAATTGAACTTAAAAATAATTCGATCTCTTTAATAGCTCCATCAGTATGGGAACATGATTCTTATGTTTGTGTATTTTTCTTAAAAAAAGTTTTTTTTTCACTATGAGACTTTCCAAACATAACCAAAAGTGGAAAGTACAGTAAACCCCCATGTACGCAACACCTGGCTTCAATGACCATCAACATTTCGCCATTAGGTTTGTCTTTATAATCACAATGACTAGATAGTAATAGAATCATTACTGCTGTATTAAAAAATGCTAGTAAGATCCCTCAGTTTGTAAAGAACTTTGTTTTAGGGTGAGTTTCATTATAAAAAAAGTAGAATATTAATTATGGAACACTCACCAGATAGGGTATATTGAACTTTAAAAAGGAGTTCTGATTTCTGCTTCTTGTAGCTATTATTTGAAATCTCGGTGGAGTATGAAGTTTTGTTTTCCGAATGTCAGCTGTTCCTTTCTTCATTTCTGGTTCGGAGCCAGCATTGTCAGAGGGGAGACAGGCTGGCAGCTCGCCTGAATACCGGTGGGAATGCATCGTCTCTTTGGGACTTATATTCTTAAACACTACCTTAAAAATCTGCAGATAATTAGTGCAGCAATCTTGAAAATATTAATTAAGAAAAGAGCTAATAATTACTATGCTTGAAACTGAAAGTGATATAATTAGACTTGAACTGTGAGGTTTTTATTTGAAATTAATTAAGACCTTCAATGAATTACTTGGCAAAGAGAAATTTCCCATTTCTAGTAAATCTTTACTAGTTAATAGAAATATAAACAGCCCCAAATATCTGATTACTTATCCAATTCCATCTCATTTTAATTATTAGTGGGTACAAGGCTTTTTTCTTACAATAATGAAATTAAGCAGAGCTGGTGAAATATTCTGGACAAAAAGTGGATACATTTGATTATGCTCTTAAAGTTCAAGCTACACACTTGAAGCACACAGACATTTTCTTTACTAAAATCTTAGAGTGTTTTCCAAATCATTGTTTATGTGTGTGAAATAATGCTTCGAGTGTCTTTTTTTCCTTTCTGCTCTCAAAACAAAGAACCAGGAATGGTGAATTCGGAAAGAGCCGAATGATGCATTTTGAATGGGCTGGTGTTGACAGGCTGGTGACAGTTTAGGAGCCTCTCCTGCTGACACGGGGCTTGCGTCGGGGGCTGGTGTCCCTGGGAAATCTGCTGCCCTGCTCTGCCTTCAGAGGACTTAACCGCACCAATCAACCCCCTTTGCCTGAACCTATGAGGTCATCACTATTACCTCATTTTTTATTTCCACATAATCCAGGCTGAACTTGAGAAGCCTTTCTGCTTTTCCCATCACAAGTTATTGAACTAGTGGGGGAGACTTTCTGTGAAATGTATACCCTTCTGTTTATCCTAAGTATGCAGTTGAAGCAACAAACTAATTTCCTGAGCAATAGATCTACCCAGTCTGAATCGCTCGGAGATAAATGAAGTAGCGTCTTCCCAGACAAATACTCCTCGGGGCGCAAGGACAGAGAGGGTGTGCCCGGGGGACCGGGTGGGAGGGCTCGGGTTAGGGGGATGGGGTTTGGGGAGAAGGAAAAAAATTTTGAAAGACAGCAATTACTGAACTGTGAAAAAGTGTCAGGGATTTTTAACATCACTAACTTAAACATGTTATTCTTAAAAGATATTTCTATCTCTTTTAAAAGTGATTAAGAATATGAGCTCTGAAATTTGGTCCGGATAATAAATCTGACACTACCACCTGCTAGCTAAAATATTTTAGATTTTGCTCCCATCTATGATGGGAATTGGCAAAAACAAACAAACAAACAAACAAACAAACAAATAAAATTCTGTGATGGGCCAGAGAAGAACTCATTTAGGCTTTGGGGCCATCGAGCCTCTTTCACTTCTTTGACTCCGCCCCTCTGGCGTGAAAGCAGGCCCGGACAACACGCCGATGAGACGCACGCACGCACGCAATGAAACTACTTAGGGATTCTGAAATTTGACTTTTACATAACTGTTATGTGTCACAAAATTTCTTCTTTTTTCACTATTGAAAACTAAAGCCAATCTTAGCTTCAGGACCAAAGAAGGACAAAGCTCTGGGCCTGGACTGATCCTCAGGCCACGGTTTCCTGAAACCTGATCAATAGCAGCGCTTGGCGGTTGTCAAAGTGCGGCCCACAGCCAGCCCCACCAGCCTGGCTGGCCGCCTGGCCCAGGACTTACTGAACTAGACCCTCTAGGTGTGCAGGGCAGCACATGCTTTCCCAGGCATTCCAGAGCGTTCTGCTGCACATTCAGTGTGAGAGCCGTGGTTCTGTGGGCAACATGCTACTCTGCCGCTTTGAGTTCTTCGGAGGGTTAATGAGATAATGACGTGACTAAGCTTAGGATGTGGGTGAATGAGCTCCACGGAGCGGAGCACCCGAGAGCCACCATAAGCGTTAAGTAAGATGGCTTTAATTGGGATCATATTTTTTATCCTTAAAGAAAAAGATGACTGTGTGCAGTAGTCTTCTGCAAGAACTCTGTAACCAAACTAATGTGGGGGAAATTGAGAGGACACTTAGTCTTCTTTGGCTACCTTGATACTTCAAGAGCATTAAGAAAGTCAACTCTCTATGGTATCTTAGATGATGATTTTCTTGGAAAACAGAATCTCTTCAACACGAGTACTTCCTTTGGCCTGCAAGTGATTAGGAAGTGACAGCAATGGCGTTTGTGGTGTCACAAACTTTACAGCAGGATACATTCCTGCTGAAAAAGATACAAATGTATGCTCATAAAATGAAAGCGCCTGCGACACAGCATGCCTTGTCCTCCACGTCCCTGTGGGCCCAAGGGCCACCCCTGGCCACGGCCACCTGGCTTAGGAGACTCAGCGGCTGCCTGTCTGCCCCGTTGTAGGTGCTCGTTCAAATGCGATTGTGTAGATGGAATGGCAAAGGCAAAAATAATATTGCCTCGCAAAATAATTTATTTGTGCCTTTTGTAGAACGGATGTCATGGAAACCTGCTTTTTTTTTTTTTATCGGAAACGCTATCATTATTGAGCTGAGCGTTTTGAAATATAAATAACGAAAGGAACATGAAAGAAGAAAGTACTTGCAGAAAAACACCACTTACCTTTCTTTAACTTTGAGCTTCATACTGACTGTTAAAGTTCTAAACAATCCCAGGTGAACAGAAAACATGATGTAGTTAAGAATCGTCGTTTTCCGCGAACACGGACACTCTAGCCAGCCATGCCTAACAGAATTGAGGGACGGAAGGGCAATTCTGCCTTTTCCACAATGATCTAGATCATTTTTTTTAAATTTAAAGTTTTAGCTATTTTGTATCTGGATAGTGAGGATTATGTAGGTTTAGCAATATGTTCCACACAAAACATCCTGAACTTCTATTTTGCTTTCATGAGTGCCTATTTTATTGCAGATGCTCAGGAAAGTTCTTGGGTAACAGCTGGCCTCATAATGCCCTCTTCACCGCGACCAGGGAATCTGCAAAAGCAGATGAAATCCTTCCTTAACTTCAAGTTAACTGAAAAAAGAAGAAAGGAAAAAGCTCAGGCAAGTCCCTGGAACAGAAGTGTTTTGTTCAAGTTTTCCTGTGGTTTGGTATTTTAATAAAGACCACATGAGAGGAGGCTTCTTTCTGGGTGACTCTTACTTTGGTTGCCATTTCCTTGACAGTCTTCACCTACCAAGGTCAGGCTTTTTGGGCCATTGTGCCAGGATTTGCCAGAAAAGCAACAGAATGATGTCACAGCATCCTTCTTTGCACCATATTGATGCATTTTGACAGGTTAGTATTTCTGATTAAGAGAATATTGGATTTCATTTTTGTATGTTACGTAACATTTGAAACTTCAGTATATCTCAAAGAGTCAGTAAGCTATTAGCTCCATCTGCAAAAAAAGCCCCAATGGGAAATTTATAAAGAATGTCATCAAGACTTTGCTTGGTACACAGTGAGCGTTTAACAGTAACAGCTAGCCAGCCTATATGTAAATAACTACAATCCAGATGTTTCCTACTTTCTTGTCTGCAAGTTTCCCATGGTCATCCCTAACTTTCCTGTATCAATCAAGAGTAGAAGTCTATTGTGGGAAGCCCAGAATCCTTCCCTGTCTTTCTGGACGTTTCTAAGTGTCCGTCTGTCTGTGGCTCACCCCTGACTCCTGCCCTGTGCGCCTGTGGGTGCTCCCTGCCTGCGCTGGCCCCTCGGTAGAGCTGCCCCTCTTCCCTGGACCCTAGTGAACAACCACAAACTGAAGCTCATGAGCAGCAGCCTTTTCCTACAGGTTGGAGAGCTGTAGAAAGTAATTACATTGCTTTAGCTCTAATGGCAGGGACACAGGCGAGCGTGCTGAGGGACCTGCCAGCCTTGTCTCCCTATCGGAGGCTTTCATGGCCGCGTGCCCTCGCGAGTGTCAGCCGTCAGCCAGCTGCCGGGTGCCAGGAGCCTCTTTCTTTTTCCTGGACCTTCCTGGCAGCTCCTCGTTCTTCTCGTTCCCAGCCCCTCCCCGAGGCTGCCCGCAGCAAGGCCACGTTCTTCTGACTCTGTTATGCAGGTAGCAGTGCAACTTATTTTATTTTTTATCATTGAAGTGTAACCGGCAGACAGTGTTCAGTTTCAGGTGAACAGTACGGCGACTCAGTGCTCCCATGCATGACAAAGGGATCTCCGCCCCACGCCCGGCTCCCTTCTGTGGCCGTGCAGAGTCATGGGGTGATCACTGGTGGGGCTCTCTGTGCTGTTCCACGCTCCCCGGGGACTCACGGTCTCACGCCGCCCACACCGCCCGGGCCAGGGACCTGACTTCTGCAACCAAAAGAAACAGCTTGTACCAGGACGGTGTTTTCCAAAACCAAACCCAACCAAACCAGCCATCTGCCCAGGAGTGAATTATGCCACTTCTCTGCGGGGCAGAACCAACCCCAGTCAGTTCTGGCCCGTAGCGGTTGCTTCTCTTTCTGATCTGGAGGGCGTTTCTGTCTGACCCAGCACCATGCCCTCTCACGGGCAGGCTTCTTCACCCCTTGCATGTCTTCGTGCTGCAGCAGAGGGTCTCCACAGAGGGCTTATTTGGAGCCAGTCTTTTGGTTAAAGCCTGGGGAGCATCCACCTCCCTGCTCTCAGGACAAGCCTCCCGTACGTCCCAGACCTGACGGCGCGCGGGGCTCCGCCCGCCCCACCCACGGGCTCACCAGCCTTGACTTGTCCACTGTCCTGAGCCCTGGCTCCCCCTCCCTCTGCGGCACAGGCCGTTCCGTTTCGGGAACACAGTGTGCTCCTTCCCACCGAGGCGGGTGTCTGCTCCTCTCTCTGCCCGGAAGGGCCCCGCCTCGCCCCAGGGCTTTCTCCCTTCCCCCTCTGACCTCAGCCTCTGTGTTTCCTCCTGAGCCTCCCCGACCCACCGCGCAGCGCAGTGCTCCTGTGCGGGGCCTTGGGTGCCCTGCACCCTCCCTCCTAGCACTCATCCAAAGTGTACGGAAGCCTCTCAGAGAGGAGGGTGCCCTCTGTCACGTTGCTATGCTTCCTCCGTCCGGAGGTGCCCAGGTCATCATCTAGGTCCCTCTACTCGAGGTGGTGACATTTTTGCTATTCTGTTACCCTCTCCCCTTCCCCCAACCTGCCTGGATTCCAGTAACGTACTCCCGAACTCATGCTGTCTTTTCCACAGTCTGGCATAACTGCTTAATCATGGGCTCTGTCTCCTGCCAGACAGCCTCTCATCTGCCCCGTCTCTGCCCAGAGCACGCTCAGTTTTCTCCTCACATCTCCTCACGGGCCGCGTTCCCGCTGCCCCCTCCACGGGCCCCCGCACGTGCTGCTCCTATAATCACAGCAGAGCAGCTCGCCCGCAGCCCTGCCAAGTCCTTCCTTCATCTTCCCAACTTCTCCCGACCCTTCAAGCCTCCTCTCACATCCAGCCGTCTGAGGAACCTTCCCTTCCTCCCAGCTCCGGCCTAGGGAGGTGCTTATGGTGGGCCCCCAGGGCGGCCCCCGGCCTGGCCCACGCCCCTGCAGTCTGTGGATATGCGATGTTGCCTGGCAAGGAGGAATTAAGGGTGCTCGGCAGGGAGAGATTATCTTGGATCGCCTGGGGGAGGGGTGCGATGTAACCACAAGGATACTAATAAGTGGAATAGAAAGTTAGGAGAATCAGTGTCAGAGATGCAGCGTGAGCAGGACCCCACGGGTGTCTTTGAAGGCCGGAAGGGGCCACAAGCCAAAGAATGCAGGTGCCCCTAGAAGGTGGAAAAGGCAAGGAAATGGGTCCCCCCAGAACCTCCGGAAGGAACACGGCCCTGCCAACACCTGGACGGTAGCCCGGGGAGACACGTGCCAGGCTTCCAACCTCCAGAACTGCAGGGTAATAACTCCGTGTCGTTTTAAGCCACTGAATCACGGCAATTTGTTACAGCAGCCATGGAAAACCAAACGGGGGCTCTTCCCGGGGGCTTACTAAGCCGTACGTCTCCGTCGCGGTTTTGGTCATCCTATATGGTAATTGCTTATTTGTCCACCTGACTTTTCAAATAGACTCTGGAGCCCACAGGACCCCTGTCTCATTCACTGCCGTGTATCCACTGCGAACCGGGGTGCCTGGAAGAGCGTCGGCTTCCCAGAAACATTTTCCGAGCCGGTTGGTGGCAGGGCCAGGACTCACGCGCGGAACTTTGACACAACGCAGTAGCTCTTTGGTCCTGAAGCAGATGCAGCTTCCGATTTGTATTCCTTCTGGAAATCTGCCCAGAGGTCACCTGGAATCAGACACAGCTTGACCAAGTTCAGTTTTTTGAGGAAAAAATTCCCAAATACATATGGATCCACTGTGCTATCCCAGCTCAGGTCTCATCTAGAAGGAAAGGCTTGGAGAGGATGGCGCGTTTCTTACTTGCCCTGAACACCTGTCACGTGCTCGCATTTCTGTGAAACACTGCTCGGCAGTGGCCAGAAGCTGCCGCCGGGGAGCGGAGCGGCTCGGCTCTCCCAGGGCCACACGCTGGGCTTCAGAGCCCAAGGTGCACTGTTTTCCCACCGGGCAGGCCTGGCCTCATTCCAGGGTTCTTTCCTCCAGGGACAGAAACACAGTTTCATCTGTTTCAGGCACCTGCGCTGCAAAACTGAGACATCGTAGCCCTCCCTGAACAAATGCTGTGTGAGGTGCAGCCAGAGCCTCAGCTCGTCTGTCTGCCCTGCGAAAGTCCCTGAGTACCACCTGCATGGCAAAACAGTTAAGCACAAAGGTTTCATGTGGTCGAAACCAAACTTCTCACTCTTTTCCTTTTCGGTATTTCTCTGTAGTGAACCATTTGGGGGGTGAATAGCAAAAGCTATTGGATCTCAGTATATTATCACTCTCCACACCTTGTATTTTAAAGATGGAAGGAAAGAAAGAAGGGGAAAAAACCCTTCTAAATCATTCTTTTTATCTTTTTCAAATGCAGTAACTCTACCCACTAAAATTACTAAGAAATTAAAGCTGATTAAGGAACATTAGAAAAGCCATCAATGCAGTTTTAAAGATGAGGGGGGAGTTGGAGTATTCAGTAAGCCCTCAGGGGAAGAAAGACATCTTCCAAGTCACAACAATCAAAATGTGTTTCTATTATTTTTTGCTAAGCACCTTCAAGCGCTTACACCAAATTTCAGAAGGCTTTGGTGGCTTCCGACGGATGGGATGTTAAACGCTGTGAGGGACGTCCGTGTGGGAGACCGAGGAGGAACAACATTTTCGACTTCCAGTTAGTCAGCTAGTTACTTTGCAGAACGTAATTTTGGTAATGTTTCAATGATCTTGAAAAGTTATACACATATCCTTTTAGACTGAAAAATAAACATTTTGTTATAATACAGTTTTTAAATTTTCTTTATTTTTAGAGAGGGGAGGCGGGAGGGAGAAAGAGAGGGTGAGAAACGTCAATGTGTGGTTGCCTCTCATGCGCCCCCCACGGGGGACCTGACCTGCAACCCAGGCATGTGCCCTGACTGGGATTTGAACCCACAACCCTTTGGTTCGCAGGTCCGTGCTCAATCCACTGAGCCATACCAACCAGGGCCATTTTGTTATAATAGTTTTCAAAATTTTTATTTATTTATTTTCAGAGAGAGGGGAGGGAGGGAGAAAGAGAAGGAGAGAAACATCAGTTGGCTGCCTCTCATGCACCCCCAACCAGGGACCTGGCCTGCAGCCCAGGTATGTGCCCTGACTGGGAATCGAACTGGTGACCTTCCCACTCATAGGCTGGCACTCAATTCACTGAGTGACACCAGCCAGGGCCATTCTGTTATAATTTTGAAGGTTAGGTTTTAATAAAAGGGATATTTATTTCCATCAGAAAGTCTAAATTATACAGTTAGTAGGTGTACAAAGCAGATGATCAGGCTCTTCGGGATCAGGGGAAGCTTTGCCAGAAGACTTTCCATTGCTTTTGGTTTTGCGAAGAAGCCAGGGACCAGGCTGCTTGCTGGAGAGGAGAGCCCAGGGCACCCGACAGGCCCCTTCAACGGGCCGCAGCCCTCGTGCACCCAAACCTGGCTCACAGGCAAGACGCACAGGGCTCGATCCATCCGAAGGAAGGTTTCATTCCAGCAGCGATCAGCAACATCAGACCGGCAAGATGAAATATTTTGTAAAACAATATGGGACGCAATTAAGAAGAAAACAAGAATAAAAGTGAACCAACACAAAATAATTCCTCCGCTGAATCTGTCTTGTACCGACTATCAGTTTCCACCCCAATCAGGCTGCGCCAGCACTTCGTTCACCAAAATAAACCCATGATTCCCAAAGCCCTTGCTTAGCCCCATTCAGCTCAGAAGGACTTCTTTCTCCCTTAACTGTTCTGAGGTTGAAAACAGAATTTGGAGTTGATTTTGCTCAGGTTTTCAGGCCGGGAAGCAGTTGCAGCTTTGCAGTTGTTGGGCTCCCGCTGATGCGCGGAGGCCCCTCCGCTGTCCTCCGTTTCCGCCTCGTGGAACTAACAACCCACCTCTGCGACCTCACCAGGTTTTCCTGGATCAAACCAGCCTGCGGTGGCACGTCTGTCTCGTAAACATCACCCTGTCGAAATGCAATGTTGTAATAATGGAGAAATAATTTCAATGTTCAGTGCTTTTAAATCCAGCAACATATTTTCTTTGAGGATGCTGATACAGTGAAACGGAACAGAATTAATCTAAGGACGATCTGATAGAACAGTATGTTTGCAGAAAAGAGAAGAAATGCACAGCTTACATTTTCAGCTCGCTAGGACTGAAATTTATCATTAAGTATGATCCATCATTTTGGAAGCTAGTTTCCTTGGAAAACAGAGGTCTGTATGTGGAAATGGACAAAAACTATAAAATAAACTTGTATTAAAGATATGGAACAAGAAAGCCTATTGCAACAAGAAAAACCTTGCCATAAATGAAACGTTAATTAAATCTGCAAGTAGGCACCTTGTGAAATCAGCTCTGTGCATTACATAGTTTCTGTATCACTGTGAATTAGCTGAGTTTGGTGACACTTTTTTATCTGGCATTTCTGTTAGTAGGTTCCAAGTCAGGAAATTTCCTGAGTGATTCACTGAAACGGATGGTAATGAATATGAGACTGTTTCCTTCTCCACCTGAAGCCACCCACTCAGGTTTTTAGCTCTTGCCTTTATCTCTTGATCTCAGAAGGACAGTTTGTGTCTGTTTGACAACATCCTTTGCAATGGCAAAGCTATTTGCTATTTGGACTTTTTGTGGCGGCTTACACTTTAACTTACTCTGTCAGTAGCGTGCCTGAGTATTAGCACTGCATTTTTTAACTTGGAATTTTTGTTACTTTTATATTCCCTTGGAATACATATTTCCAGTTTATGAATGGGGTTTGGTGCAAAAAAAAATTCTGAATTGTTTGGTAGGACCTCAGACTATCTGTAGTTTCCCATGGGGGTCGGGGAATGAAGGGTCCAGAGTCCTAGGCCAGCCCGACCAATCACTTCCGCACATTGCAATGCAAATCATGCTAATGAGCGACAAAGGTCGAACTGGTGGAGCCCTTGGGCCTTGAGACCTAGTCTTCCAATTCTTCCAATTTTACTCCCCTCTTTCTGAGCCGCTTGCATTTGAGGGAGGCAAAGCCTGAAGGATCCTACGGCTGACCATGCGAAGCTCCCGGCCACCACAGCGGTGCCCGCTGGCTCAGAATGAAGGGGGTGGCTGCCCGGATTGGACCCTGGTGGGGAGACACATCCTCGGAAACCCCGCAGGGACACGGTGCACTTGTAGCACGTGATGAGAAAACTTTGTCATTGACTGTTCATGAGTGAAAGCTCCATAAAAGAGCGAACTTCTCTCTGAGGCAGCAAGTCTTAAGAAGTCACCCATAGTTTTGACTTTTTTGAGCACCTGTGATTCTCATGAAGGTCACGGTGGGAGTTGAATCTATGTAGGGGACAGATTAGAGGCACTTGCCCTGGGCAGAGAAAACTTACGGCAACAGTCCGTGAAAATAGGGCTCCCATGCGTGGAGGTGGAAATTTAACAGGAATTAGTAAATGGGAAAACAACAAAATTCGCTACACTTTCAAGCAAACAACTTAAGGAAATTCGAAGGGAAAGAAACTTTAAAAAAATTGGACGCTTCCTCCCCACCCAAACGGCAAGACGGTGACATAATTCGCTTGCCCCTTAAGAGCTGAGTTCCCCTCTAGCCCTCAGGATCACATCCCTGGTTGTCCAGGGCTTATGATGTCCTAAGTTCGTTTTCTTACGTGTCTGGTTTCTTACTTTAAAGTTGATGATCGGATTGAACCATTTCTAGACAAAATATAGCATAACTACACATTGAGGAAGACACATGAACAACTGTATGTAGGGCTGGTGGTAGAAGAAAATAACGTGAACTCATTTCTCTGACTTTTCCTTGGTTATAGCAAACCCCAAGCATACTTCCATCCACCCTGAATCTAGCTTTATGATATGCAATTGAGAGGTAAAGAGGACATCTTAGGAACAGAAGAATAAGGGAGTAGGAGATGCTTCAAATGGGTGAGTGAGTAGAACTAACGACATGCATAAGAAGTAGATTTCTCCCCCAGCCCTTATTTTTAGGAACGCTCTCTTGGTCTCCTCCTCTCCCTTTCCTGCCTTGCACCTAAAGCCCTGGCTTGTCGTTAATGCTGAGTGTAAGATCAGCTTGGGGAACGGGGAGAGTGAAATATAATTTATTCAATAAAAGTAACAGATATGATTGAACGAAGGTAAAAAATAAACACATGATTTGGAAATTGGTGAGCAAATAAAAACTAATGTCCTGCCACTTCCTATTTCTATAAAAAGTTTACGGTGGGAACGTCTTTATTTTGTGGGACCAGCAGTGAGAAGCATGGCGGCACATCTCCTGGGGATTACGACAGTGTTGTTGAATATTGAAACCACATCCAAAACTGCAGAGATGTGTGAGAGTTTATAGGAGCAGGGGGAAAAAATCTAGGACAAAAGTCAAGCAGAGAAAGGACATTTTAAGGGGCAGCTAAATAATTTCTAAAACTCCATTTTGAAATGTATTAATGGGAAATTTAGTAAGTTGGCTTTATAAATATGACATGTATACTGTTTTCTTGATTTCTGTCATCAAATTACAGAAAATAACACAACGTGAACAGCAGCAGGTGATTTTTGATGGCGGTCATGAAATGCGATGAAGTTATCTAATCGGAAAACTGACGTGAACGCCAAAGCAGGAAGGTAGTTTATACACGGTCTTATACTAATGAATGATCCGTTTAAATAGGTGACATTTTACTATTTTTAATAAATTACTTGAAATGCAATCAAATGACAAAATGTAGACAGAATATCTGTATTTGCTTTAAAGAAACTGTTATAAAATCATGATTATAATTCATTTTAGTAACTTAGCACAATGATTACATGGTAGCTACGAGTTTGATAATTCTATGATTATCTACACAGCAAATGGATATAAGAAGAAACTGATAGCTAAACTACTTACAGTATAGCTTTCAAGTATTTGACTAGTATACATTTGATTTTAATCTACCAAAAATGATGTAAATGTTAATTTTAGTCATATATTACTGTGATCTATCAAAATACGAAATGTACCTTTGCGATTTTAAAATCTCTTATGATGTAGTAGTTTTTGCATTTTCATTCTCTTTTGCCACTATTTTGAAAAAGGTCAAAATAGCTAGTTGTCTGTTTAACAGTTAAGTATAATATGGAGAAAAAGCGTATCATTAAAATGTATTTAATCAGAATTTGTACTTACACCCCTTCATAACACAAAGTTTGAGGCACATTCTTCGTCATATTAAAATTGAATATTATAATTATATACATTGAAGCTAAAAAAGATGAGAACCATAGACAATAAAGTTCCCATAGGATTGTTATCTATCAGGAGGTTCACTCAGTCTGGTTCTTAATATCCTACAGACATACACTGAAAAAAATATATTTTGTGCTTCAGAAAATGTGCTACACTTATTGTAATTTAATTGTGAATGATAAAAATTCCAACTAGTCATTTTGGGTAGAAACTTTATTTTCTAGAGTATGTCTATGAGAAGCTAAGGTTAATTGACCAGATTTTAAGACTGAACATGTTTGAACAAGCTGCTTTTCGCCCTAATTTTCAAATTACAATAATGGGATCTCTTGTAAATCTTAATGCCAGTTATTTCGGTCTGAATTAACTCACAATCTCTATTGACACATGAAAAACTGGGGGTTCTTTCCTTGTTGATAATTATGTTGTTCTGGTTGTTAGAATTATAGTGTCCCTGCTTTGTTCAAAGCTGGTCAGGACAAGTTTTTTGAACTTGGATTTATTACTACTTACTTGTCTTAGGTCTATGGAAACCTCAAGTGTTGTGACAAAGACTCTTCAACTTCCATTTGAGCATGTTAAAGAGACAGGAACATCAGTGGGAGACCTTGGGTGCAAACAAGGTTGAGCGATATTTATTTGTGCAAGAGCAAATATGCCTTGTTGTCACTCTGTGCTATTTTAAAAAAGGAGTCTTGCTTCAGCTTTCAATTCTCTCAGACAGAAGAGTTCAACAAAGTATGTTTCCTGAATTTTATGATTATTTGATGGCAAAGAAAACAAGCCAGTACATTTGAAGGGGTAAGAATGATAACGTTTGAATATTTTTTTCTGTAATAGTTTTTTCCTAATCTCGAAGCCTCTGCTTCTTTTCTTACTACATTGATACTTTTCTATTGTGACTTTACCTGCCTCTCTTCCCACCCCCACCATTCTCTCGTTCTCTTTCAAAGCATTTTTTCAATCAGCACATGAGATCCTGAAAGAATATTATTTAGTCTTGGCTTTTCCCTCAACTGTATTCAGCAAAGCCACTGACGTGAACAAAAGCGGTACTGTACCTGCTCCGGGCCGCGGGGAACAATGAGGAGCGCCTTGATAAGATTAGATGTGATTTTAAATGCAGCGGGACAAAGGCTGCCTCCCACTCACCCCACTCGGAACCCCCGACTGTAATTCCACCACAGTGAGCAGTTGAAAAATCCCTGACCAGAGCCAGACTGCTTGGTAAGCGCCACCTCACAGACATGGAAACATGATCTGCATCATTTTCAGGCTTGGCAGACATTTTGTGCATAAAGAAGAAAAGGAAAAGAAAAGAAAGGGAAGAAAAGAAAAGGAAAAAAAAAAGGCCATCTTTGAAACCAGACACAAGCAGACTGTATATTGCCAGTTTTGTAGTTTGAAGAAGGTCTTAAATCTGAAGTACCAAACGAACAAAAAAGAAAAATATCTCGAAAACACATAGAAAATCTATTTATTTAGTTTTCTTTGTGAACGGAGACTATCCTTTTACATCTAAGTTAAATTGTTCTATGGATTGTGTAGTGTTTTAAACTATTGAAGTAAGCATAAAAGTTTGTGTTTGAATCTAAGTACCTAATGTGCATTTACTTCGACTCATAAAATTGTCCCTTTAATTCTGTAAAAGCACCGATAAATTGTCAGAGTTCTTTCTTTCTTCTTCTATCCTTTCAATAAGAACATTGACCTAATAGATATCTTTACCTTTGTGTGTTACATTTGTCCTGGCCACAAAACGCTATTGATTCTTCTTTTCTTGTACTAGTATGTAAGTAATAATTCAACATGTGCTGTGTCTCACTTCTAAATCTATCTCTGAACCTATCTATCATCTACCCATCATCTAGCTATATCCATATACACTCTTTTTATAAATATAATACACTGATTTTTAGATTTTGAAGAGGAAAAATTAATATTGCCAGCGATGAAAATGTATTTGTTTATTACCTATACAGATGCAACTCACATCGGCCTCAGGCATGCTTTTATAACAGTATATTCAGTTTGAATTTTGGGGCAAGAAATAATTTAAATGACATTATATAACTGTTTTTTGATCAAAGGTAGCCCTTTTATAATGTGGATTAGATCTCCTTAATGTGTCAGTTCTAAGATGCATTTCTCTGTGTGTCAAATGTTCTTTATAGGGGGCGTGACTGCATGCGCAAAAAAAGTCCAGTATTGAAACTGGATAAAGAGTCTTAACTGACTAAACTTGAGAAGTTTAGTAATCTCCGAACTTCTGATCCCATAGTAGTAGGTATTTCTGAGTTAATACAAGAGGACAAATCTGTACAGTCGCCTGGTTATGGAAATTAGTGGTGTTTTGAGTATGAAGCGTCCCCATGAACCTAACAAGCAGACTGCATGCGTGTTTGCAATCGCCCTGCTTTCTTGCCATAAAACTTCAAATAGTTGAGAAAATACCTTTACAATCTTAATCCCTATTCCAATCCACCCTAAGTTCTTATGTAGTTTTCCTCTGAGAGAAGAAATTTAGACAATGAGAATTTTTACAAGATCTCAATTGGAGTCCACCCAATATCGCTGGACTGTGTTACCATTGAAAATAGTTGACTATTTTGAGTTTTAAACTCGTTTCGCTGGGACAGAAATGATTCCCTCCCTCCCTCCCTCCGTCCCTCCCTCCCTCCCTGTTTTTCCTCCCTCCCTGTTTTTCCTCCTTCCTTGCCTGTGTGCGCGTCACACCGCGCGGGTGTAACTAAATACCCTCCGGCCTGGGGAGCCGCGGTTCGGAGCCGAGGTTCGGAGCCCCAGCCGCGTCGGGACCGGGCGCGGGCGGGGGCAGCCGTGAGCGCCCCTCTCCTCCGACAGCCTCCTCCCGGGGCCCGGCAGCCTCCGTGCCCGTCTAAGCCTCGGCAGTGTCCCTGCGCTGCCCGCCTTTGTTCTCCCTGCCTCCCCCTCCTTCCTGCCTTTCCCTACTTCCCGCGACGGCCCCGGCCCCGCGGAGGGACGGAGACGGAAGCCGGACGCGCTCCAGCCCGAGGAGCCCAGAGCCGGTGACAGGACGCGCCAGCGAGGGCAGCGTGTGCTTCCGACCCTCCCTCCCGTCGGCCGGGTCGCCAGCCCGCGCCCCTTCCCGCCCCTCCGCCCAGCGGGCCCGGGGTCCCCGCCAGCTCCGGGAGCCCCCCAAGAGCTGCTCACCGCCCGGAGCACTTCCAGTTGAGCTCCTGCCTTCAAAAGTGGGGTCCATAGCCAGGGTTTTCGTCAGCGAAGGGCACAACCGACCGAGAGGGAGAGCTAGTTTGCATTAGAGCACCTTCCCCAGAGCCCCCCATCGCCACCGAGAGGTCTTTACACCGAGGCTGGCCCCGGCTCCCTGCTCCAGCGTGGATGCAAGTCGCTCTGGCTCAAACCTGGAGAAGTTCATTGCAATTCTGTAAATGACCCCTTTTTCCACACTGATCAGTTTTACCATTTACAGGCCAACACACGCCGTAAGTGTATGTATATATGTACATAAATAATACACACACATTAAAGTATTGTGTCCTGTAGCGCTAATATAGCCTTCTAAAATTAGAGATGATTTCTAGTTTCTGAAAATCGACACCGGGAAACTCTCCTTTAGTGTGTTTCTGCCGGCCTTATTTAAAACCCATAATTAAGACATGTTTGTTCGATAACATCACAAGAGCCATAGAAACAAAAAGAAAGTAGGAAAAGAAAAAGAATAAATGCTATTATTTTTCTAGGACGCAGCAATAGCGGTTCTTAACATCTGCTTTCACCTTTTTCTATCCAAATATTTCCATATTTTTCCGCAATTGAGATCATAGTGTACACAGCAGTTTTAAACCATTTTAACGTACCAGTATACCACAAATGTTTAAAATTCACTGAAAGGATTATGCTAAATGTTTACATATATGTCTTTTCTCTCCTAAGTATCTGCACTGTGTGGGTGCACGGATGCATTCATGGGAAAGGTGCCCTTTTGTCCCCGTCTGCCTTGGCCCCGGCCGCGCGCTCTCCGTGGCCAGTCTGCCCTCCCAACGCCCCGCTTCCTTCTTTCTGTCTCCTGGGCCCCTGCCTTCCCGGCCCCAGTGGAAACCGCTTCCCTTCTCATCCCCTCCTCTGGAAATCGTGTTGCCCTGCAGGTATCGACCGACAGGCCTCTTCCGCAGCACAGCCTCAAGTTCTGCTTCTTTCCCCGCATTCCTCCCTGCTGTTGGGACACGGGTACTCTGGGTGGATCACACTCTGTGGAATGGCATTGGCCTGGGTCAGAGGTCAGAGTGCGAGGCTGGCGAGGGGCAGGGGCAATGCCCGCTCCTAGGGCTCCATGCCGAAGGCCCCGGGCAGAGCGGCCTCTAGATGGCATAGACTGTTCTGGAAACTGCGTGCTTGTGTTGGAAAGCAGAGGACCCTGACACAGCTGCTTGGCTGACCTCTCTAATGTGCAGGCCCAGTGGAGCCACGAGTGAGAGCACGTGAACTCAGATCGTCAGTGGGGTTCAGGCAGGTGCACATCTGATGGTAGGGATGTGGGTTTCTTCACAGATGCTCAACTGGTGGTGGAGGCTGCGGCTTCCCGCGAGAAAATCCCCCCGTCGGCTGAGAGCCTGACCGGGCCGGCCGCCCGGGCTGTGGCCAGGGGAGGAGGCCGCTGCGTGGGTAGAGTGACTTGTACCACGAGGGACCGAAAGGCTTTGCTGTGGAAGCCGCCCTGGAACAGTGAGGCAGGCTCAGGCGGGAGCGCACAGCCCGATGCCGCCGGTGCCCCGCGGGGGTTTGGGTGCGGGTCACTCTAGCCGGCCACAGGAAGCCCAGGCCGGGCACAGACAGGGCCAGTCAGTGGAACGGCGGAGCGGCAAGGGCAAAACCTGCGCGGAGACAGCCCCGGGGACAAGCTCCCTCTGCCCCCGGGCCGCCTGGTGCCTGCTGGCCTGGTCCCAGGCGCAGGCTGCACTCCCTCTGGTCGGCGCAGTGGGGGGTAGGGTGTGGCTCCCAGTGGGACACAGGAGACCGTGGGAGCGGCTTTTCCACCCTTGCATACTCTCTAGCACTCAGTTTGGTGTCTGGTAGATTCCTAATAGAATTACTTCTTTATTAAACTCACAGATCTTGCTGAGGCCTGACCCGCACCTGGCATTGTTCGAGATCCTGGGGCAAATATGGTCAGCGAAAAGCAGACACAGTTCTGCTCTCACGGAGCGGATTGTTCATGGAGCTGCAATTCAAGAAAATAGGTTCATATTTCATTACCCTGATATCTCTTCATGCCATCTATTTTGAAATATCATAAACCAAGTTTCACTTTATTTCCATAACATGTTCTTAAAATGTGGACGAGCAAGCAGTTCTGTAACAGAAATAACTTAACAGGTTACAAATGATTCTTTATAGGTTTTGTTATGTAAATTGATACTTTGAAATGTACACTAACCTTTCCCAGTCTTTAGGCCTGAAGGCTTGCTTTGGAGCCCTAAACTGTTCTATAGCATTTGGGGGGTGCAGTTTTATGTGCATGCAATGCAAATTATTTGGAACTCTAGTCTTAAATCTCCTTCTTTTGACCAGACAATGAAGCATAAAATAAAGACTGATAATTATCTTGGACTTATTCTTTAATAATTATTATGAATTTCTTAATACATTCAATATTCGATGCTTAGTTTTGGGAAGGAAAGTAAGTGAATAAAAGATTGTTTCCACTATCAGTGTGGTATAAAACCGAGTAGATTTGGCCAAAGATGTAGTCTTTCCAAACTAATGAGCTGGGAAGTGCTACTTTTCCCCATTCACTGTTGACAGGTCAGAATCTTAATCCACAGCTTCCCCTGGATGGGTAGGGACAGGCCCTGCGCAGGACACAGGCCCCGCGCAGGACACAGGACCCGCACAGGACACAGGCAGGACACGGTATTGTCCTGACAGCATGAAATAGATGCAATACTTTCAGGCGCTCCTTTGTGCATAATAAATGTATCCAAAGTGTTTCTATCCATTCCTCATGTGAATCCTGTTTGTCTCATCCTAAAGTAGATGAAGTTTCTATAATAATAATTAGAAAATGGACAACAGCCGCCTCTTTCCAAATGCCTTAGTATTGCCTGGAGGTGGCTTAATCACAAACCACCAGCGTGTGCGGCCGCTCGTGTTTTCAAAGGAACAGTCACACATTGTATTTTCACAGCCGCCCATGAGCCCAGCAGAATTAGCTCCAATTTATAGGTAGCAAAACTGGGCTGAAGAGATCAGGTAACTGTCTGATTCAACTAAGACATGACAAGAGTTTGATCAGTAATCAGAAAATAAGCTCATAGAAACCATTTATTTTTCTCATACTTTGGCCAAACATGGTCCTTCTAGGTGTTTGGGGAGATGCTTCTGAGGTGGATGGCACGGCCTGTGTCCACAAAGACCCTCTCTTTGAGCGAAGGTAAAGAAATGATGTATGCAATATACAGAACTCATCGTCTTAGAACTGCAAACGAATGTAAAAGTGCACGTTATGGGCATCAACTCCGAGGTCCTATGGCGCAACACCCCTGCTCAGGACGTGACTGAGATTGATACGAGGGACGCTGCCTTTGCCATGGGCAGAGGGGCGCTGGGCGACCGACCGCCATCACGTCACAGGCGTTTATCATGCGATCCTGGCAGAGAAACCAGGAGAGAAAGGAAAGAGTGTCTCTGAGCAGTTCATCATTAGCGAAATGAAAAAGACAGGCAATAAAACACCACTACATTTTTACTAAGCAGATGCTAACGTTTTTCATCTGGAAAATCTGTCTAAACATTTATGAATACGTACAAAAGATTATTTAAACACATCCAATATTAAGAGGACTTCTTCTCTCAGTCTGAAGTTTTCAAGCCAGGGTAGAAAACCAGACTCCCTTGTCCACCCTGTTCTCACCTTGCTTGGGATAAATTGGACGATGCATGGGCTCGTGAAGGAGGACCTTGAACAAAGGGAGAACGCAACACCGCACCTCCATGTAATGCAAGGCGATACTTTTTAATTTGAGGTTTTATTTTACAGCAGACCTACAGCATACATTCCCAGAGGGGTAACGCTGACCTGCCCCCGAGAGGTTCTGGGATAGCTACTAATTAGGTACTAAAGCTTTTGAAGAGAAAAAGATTTGAAAAGAAAACAAGTTGCCTACATCTTTCAAGCCCCTGGGCAGCTAGCACTTCCCCGGCTGGTGATGAGTTATGTAAGGCCAAGGTGTTTCGGCTTGCTGGCCTTGGTAGAAAGATGGAAGCGAGTGTGGCTGGAATAACTTTCTTTTTTTTTTATTTCAACTTTCTTTCAACTTCAATCGAAAGAAATTCTTATGAAGGTTTACAAAAAGGAAGTGTTTAAATTTAGACAGTTGACATGATTTTTTAAATTTATTTTTGTAGACAATAGTTATACAGAAGGCTATTGCTTAAAATGTCTATTATATTATTTATTTTTGAGATATTTTGTCTAGATCCTAGCTGCTCAGCTCCAAGGTAAAATCTTGTACAAGTAAAATAGGTCTAAACCAACCTTTGAAACATTATTTGCTTGAATTCCACCATTATCCTGGAATATTGCCATAGAAATCAAGTATTTTGGATGATGTCAGAGGGTCAGTAATTTTTTGGTTTTTGAAATTATAATGTTATTAATGAATGTGGCTTTTGTAATTAATCTTAGAGTCCCATGATATGTAATGTTATTTACTACCACTATTTGGCTTTTAAAATACGCTAATACTGTGTTAAGGGGAAATCATCAGAAACCTCAGTCCGACCTTTCCCTGAGTAGGGCTGAGCATGACCTTGCCCAGGCTACTTAATTCTTCGTGTCTCAGTTTTCTTCATGTGCCCAACAATGTTAATAAAGGCCCTTCCCTAAGTCACAAGATTTGGAAGGTCGTATGAGATACTACTTGTGCAGAATTCTGAAAAAGATGAAGCATTCATACATGTGATCTAATCGTGACATGTTCAGATTAGCTCTTTGTATTAACCAGAAGGCGACATGTAATATTATTGATGCTAAGTATCAATGATACTTACCTATTTTTTTGAAACTGAAAACTTAGGCCTTGGGAAGGTCCTGAGAAGCAAGGTGCTAGAGTGCAACACATGCAGTTTTGATGTCAGGGGGAACATACTTGAAATTCTGGGTGTGCTCCTTAGTAGTGGAGCAATCTTGCACAAGCCCCAGTTTCCTCATCTGCAAACAGGGCTGGTGAGGTTTATCTAATTGGGTTTTCATATAGATTAATGAAGTTCTGTGTTGGTCGTCATATGTATGGACTAGTCACAGGGGAGGTAGGTACTGACACACTGAGGAAGCTGAGGTACACATGTGCACGGCAGTTATCTGACCAGTGTCTGATGCGGCGGGTTGACTTATGTTAACTGTGTAATCATCACGGGAGCCTGAATGCACTCGTACTCCTCAAAATGCTTAAAGGAACTAGGACAGCAGCAGTATTGAGTACTTATTTATTTTTTAATTCCCTAAGAAAGAATGATTTAGAGGTGACATATTCAGATGTACTGTACTGCAAACGTGTAAAAGGTCAGAAATTCAGCTAGACCAATAGTATATGGAGTAACTGCAGTGTTTTTCTGGAGATGAACTCAATAACTTTTTCCATTCTGTGCTACTTTCTACACAGAATACATTCTTAGTCTCTAAGCTTTTTAGAATAAGTTGTGAATGTATTTACCTTTTATACAAATGATCAAAATTATAATCTATTTTTAATGATTTTTTCCTTTTAATTGGAGTAAGTGACACTAGTTATCAAAACTATACAGCCCTCAGGTGCATAATTCCACAACACGTCATCTGTACACTGTACTGTGTGTTCAGCACACCAAGCCCTGCGATTATCACCATCGACCCCGCCCCGCCCCGTACTCTCCTCCACCCCCCCAACCCCTTCTCCCGCAGGCACCGCACAGGCATCTGTGGCCATGAATTTTCCTTCTTTTTGTCTTTTTTGCTCCATCCCTTCATCCCTCAGCCCCCCGATTTCCCCCTGACAGCCGTCTGCTTGCTCTCTATCTGCGAGTCTGTCTCTAGTTTGCTTGTTAGTTCAGTTTGTTCATTAGATTCCACACACGAGTGAAATCATGTGGTATTTGCTTCTCTCTGACTGGCTTATTTCACTTAGCATAACGCTCTCCAGGTCTATCCGTGCTGCCGCAAAGGGTAAGACTCTTCTTTCTTATAGCTGAGTAGTATTTTTATTTTGAGTTATTACTAGCTGTTGTTAATTAACTTTCAGAAATATTACTTTATTTAAACTTCAGCTGAAATTGTTAACAGTTTTGACACGTTACTTCATTGGTAGGTTTCTGAGGAAATGAGGTGAAATTTTCTCTATGATGAGAGAGATGATTTGGTATGAAATGTACCATTGTCATAATGGAGGTAGAATTCTTAAATAAATTTATTATTTTTTAATATTTTAGGCCTTCTTAAAAATTCATTTTTTATACCACCAATCTAAAATTGAGAATCAAAAAGAATGATCTATATCAGCCACTGTAGTTACATTTTTGGAAGTGAAATGAAAGTCATGCATGGCCATGGGCACTTGGATTGTAGTTGTTCTTGACTTCTCAAAATTTATTCATTTTTGAAGAAGCTAAGCGATGTTCTATGCTTGGATTTATGAGGCATAAAGAAAGCACTCAGTGCAGCTTAGAAACATCTGTTTTTTTAGAGAAAGTAATTCAGTTATGAAAGCTAGGTGTAATGTGTAAGCATTCTCAGTAATTTTGGTTGTTGTAGGTGAAATTTAAAAAAGGAACACAGAAAA
Source organism: Pteronotus mesoamericanus (assembly GCF_021234165.1). Lineage (NCBI taxonomy): Eukaryota > Metazoa > Chordata > Mammalia > Chiroptera > Mormoopidae > Pteronotus > Pteronotus mesoamericanus. The sequence continues at coordinate 2,568,869 of NW_026555123.1, forward strand.
CTAATTCTTTGACAAATTGTTCTTCACAATTGTTTACTATGTCCACACTCAGTCATAAAATGATATGAGGTAATGGCAATATCAGATACAAGTGTGGTTAGGGTGTTTTTTGGAAACAGGGACAAATTCTAGCACTATCAAAGGGTAATGATAAGACAAGAGTTAGAGTTAAAAAAGAAAGTACTTTCCTTCTCAAGCTGATGATAAAAAATGACACCAACTCTACTCTTCTAGTGGCTTCAGGTCAGTGTCAAGGAGTCACTGACTCAAGTAAATGGAAGAGAAACTGCATTTTGGGTACCTCGTTCTTTCTGAGGAAATGCGTTAAGACACTGTTTTGCTGATGCTCCCCTGAGACGTGATGACATCTCCCCCAGACGCTCCTTGTGAGGAGCAATTACTTGTCCTGGAGATAAGCAGGACCCAGGTGCAGGTCTCTCTGACCTGAAAGAGCACTCTGGGGACAGGCTGTGTTCCATCCTTGCGTTTTTGGAGAAAGAAAGCCATCCTCTTTCTGACCAGGACCCGGGTCCAGATGTGGTTTCCGCTCAGTTCCAGAGGAAACGTTTCGAGACTTAAAGCGAGGGTGTTTGTGGGGACTGGTGCTGGCGCGCTGCTCTCTTCTCTCTTGGGGGAGCAGAAAGAGAGTGAACTTCCAAATCTGACTCAGGGAGACATACCGTGACACACAGAAATGAAAAAGTGCCTGGGAACCACCCCCCGAAACTGGACTTCTTGCTTTTTCTTTTTTTCATGTTTTCCTTTTCTTTTTTATTGTTGATACTATTACAGATGTCCCCCATTTTCTCCCCCTCTGCACCCCTCTTCCTGGCCCCAGCTCCGCCTCCCCAGCCTTCCCCACGCTTGCCTGTGTGTATGGGTTATGCTCATGTGTTCTTTGGCGGATCGCCCCACCTTCTTGTACGCAGTCCCCACACCCCCATCACCTCTGACAGCTGTCAGTCTCTTCTTTGTTTCCGTGCCTGGGATTCTGTTTTGTTTATCAGTTTATTTTGTTCATTAGATTCCACATATAAGTGAGTTCATATGGTGTTTGTCTTTCTTGGTCAGTGTTGATATTTTGGACATATTCTCTGGAGAATGGGGCCTTTCAGGTACTAGACACTTAAAATATCTCTTGAATGAATACTGAAGGAGAGTAGATAATTTAGAAGAATAGTCAGGACTCTGGATTGTGGTAAAGGGTTAATTTAAAAAAATCCCCACCCGTCCCTTCTGTGTGAATGGCTGATGCACCCATGAGTTTGTCCATAGACTATTGTCACTTGCTGTTAAAGTTAACTTCAGATAACAAAGAGATAGCTATGTAAAACTTAGTGGTTTCTAAGTTCAAGGGGAGAACTGTTAAGGATAAAGTCAAATCACTTTTTTCAAACACATGAACATTGTTTTAATGAGTATGTCTATTTTATAGAAGTAACTAATGCAGAAAATGTGAATGATGCTTCTGTGCCTTCCTAATAATTTTAATCGTTTTTAAAATATTTTAATTTACTAATGAAAGGAGAGAAGGTGAAATACTAACATGTTTTATCTCCCTAGTTATTAACGGAGCAATTTTTCAATAAAATTATTAAAGGAAACTTTATTTTTTGAAAAATATATTCTTATGATATAATCTTAGTCTCTGTATATTAAACCTAAAACTGAGGTTTGATTTTTATAAAAATTCAAGATCTTTATATTTTATAATGACAAGAGGTGAATAGAATAGGTCAGGCAAATGTCTACCAATTATGATAGAAAGTTTGAGGATACAAACTTCTAAACATCAGGCATTAAGAACATTCTGATATATACTTAATTTTCAACTTTAACTTTCAGAAATCAAAGAAATAACATCAAAGAGTAAAGGCATTTTGACTATACAAATAAAAGGAGAAAAACACAAGGGTAAAGACTGGTTGGATAAAAATCTACGCACACATGGACACACACGCGCGCTTTTGACTAATTATCTAGATATCTAAGACATTAATAGTTCATTTTTTAACCTGATCATACACCTTGCTTATAGGGACTGTTTTCGCCTTCCTCTAAGGCCGCTGGTTGTAACATGAGCAGTTCCTAAACTAACGGCCCTGTTCTTTTTAGAATTGCTAATAAATATCTTGTAAGGGGTGATAAATAACCTTCAACTACAAACTAGACACCTCAAAAGGAAATGGTAGACCCAGGAGGAGCGAAGATTAATATCTAACTTAAGGCGACTGGGCTAGCACGTGCTTTTGGTTTCATAAGTGCTTTTGCCTTAGTTGTGTTGAAGCCCGAACAACATATTCCCTGTTTCGGGCCTGGGCCACGTGCTCGGCGCGCACCCGCCGGGCCCACCCGTAAGCCGGCCTGGGCCTGAGGGCGGCCCCCACCGCCCGGGCCTGAGAGCCCCAGGGGCCGGGGAGGCGGACGGGCTGATAGAGAGCACTAAGTTCTACATTTAAAAGTGACACCTTTGTCCTTTGATATCACTCCCCAACAAGGTTATCACTGCAGCTTCTTCCACTGAGAGGACTGTGCTTCTCAGGCGGCTAAAGTAGCTGACAACACCGTGTGAGCTGACAGGTCCTTCCCTTTTTTTTTTTTTTTTTCCTTTTTGGAGTTCTCTTAAAAGATTCGAGTTATCTGTCATCAGGCCCACGTTTAGAGTCTCCCAGGCCAAAGCTGCTCGGAATGTGTCGGTGAAGAGGACAGGCCAGACAGGACGATGTGCTTGTCTGCGGGGTCCGCCGAGGGAGAGCGCCGCGCGGCCGCGGCGGGGCCGCTCTGGGGGGGGCCCTGGGCGGGGGCCCCAGGCCTGGCAGGCGGGCCTGGTGCTGAAGGGCGCACTTCAACCTTTCAGCTTGTGCCCGGGCCTCCGCGCCACGGCGTCCCCACGAGTGGCCCTCTTAGGCCTCATTTGCAACCCACAAGTAGGAGTGAGGCTGTTGAGGATATCCTCACCCTTAGAGGCCCTCGTTTTGCAGAAGGACTCTACTTAGCACGTCCGGAGGGCCTGCTGACGTCTGCGCCGACCCGGCCCGCAGGCCGCGGCGCGCCCTTCCCCCGCGCGGGGCGGACAGGCGCGGGGGCTCTGAAGATAAACGGGAGGTGAGTCCGGCGGCCGTTCCGGGGGCGTGCGCCTGTGTCGGAACGCATCCAACACCGAAAACAGGGGAATTTTATTTTAAGTAAAATACTTCCATGGCGCCGATTTTAAAAACGTTTAGGAATCTCAAAGTTAGATAAACTAGGAATGCTGCTGTCATCGGGGGCATGTTCATGCCTGTTGTTGGTACAGGACTAAACTGTTCTGCGTGGAGAATACACTCACCGTGTGTTGTCGGTGGTAAAACCAGCTCGTGATCAATGTATTCCACGGCGATTATATAAAAGAGCTCGCCTCCCTGTTCATCACTGGGTTCCCGTGTGCCTGGTGCACAGCACATAAGACGCCGTCAGAAAATACTGGGGAAATAATTGATGTCTGAAACTACAGTCTTTAGCATATAGAGGGTCATCAAGGATTACTGTCTTAAAACATTTCTCAAACGTATAAAGCAAAGGAAAGGTATGAGAGAAATGATTATTTAATCAGGCTGTAGCCTAAAAGATATTTTTGAACTGTTTGCTGGATATCCTTTAACGCTACCACACGTTTCTTGGCCTTCGGCAAGGTCCCCTCGTTGGACGTCCGCACCTAACTTGGTTGGCCAACATCCGGAGTGAGAACGGAGCTGCTCGCAATGTGCTGCACTCTGATTTGTCCTCTTCGGAAAATCAAGGGTTTTCCTGTCTATTTAGTTTGAGGTCTGTGCTGCTTTCTACACCCTGGTCCGTAACCGGATGCGCATGGGGGGATGGGAGGGAGGACAAGAAGCTTTGACATCCTCAGCTTCTGTTCATTCAAGAGGCCGGTGGTGGGCGTGGGCCGGGAGTGGGAGCGCAGTGCTCCCTCGGCCCGGCGGTCGCCAGGGCGTGAACGCCTCGGGGAAGGCTGCTGGAGGCAGGGCGGTGCCTGGATTCACGGAGACGCCTTTTCAACCGGGTTGCTTTCAGAACACATTTATTTCAAGTCCTTTAAAATAATGGAACCTAAAGAGACCCCCAAAAAGACAGTAGAAAGGAAATAGGTGAATCTTCTCTTTGGCTGCAGGAAGGTGGGGAAGGGGGTTCACATCGTTGGGAGAAATTGAGCTCTGTAGGGGAGTGTATGGCGGGAGGCTTTTCTGCTGAATTAGCAGTGGCACGTGGTCGTTGAGGTTGGGGCTCAGGTTAGTACCTGACAGGCCCGGAGACCCGCGGTGTGGAGGGGAGGCGCCTTTGCCTAAACCCAGGACAGAGGAAAGAAGGGGCCGTCATTTCTAAGTGGCATGTTTGGAACCCTCCATCAACAGTACCAAATATTGAAAATAATGAACTGAAAGAGTTTCTTAAAATATTTATCAATTAAGACTTCCCAAGAATGTTCCCAACCTGACATTAGTTACTAGTATATTTACCTTGTTTTTCTTATAACAAACTCTTAGTTGAGTAAGTGAAATCATTTCACTTCATGAGTATGTGAAAGACAGACGTACAGACGAAAAGGAAATACGTGAACACGGGTAAGCCTTGCAGTCACCACGAACGCTCTGTGGCTTCAGTTTGGACCTAGCATTCTCTCTCGCTCGTTACATTGGCCCCACCGAGGACTCCTGTTGTGTGCACAGGCTTCGCCCTTACGCTGGCAGCTGCTTCATGGCGGGGGCCAGTTCTGTTCTCCCTGTACCCAGTCTCAGCATCTAACAAGTCCTGTGATGCTCACTGAATGTTTCTGGAGTGAACGAATGAGTCAATTCACAAATAAATGCGTGCCTGTGCGCAAGTGCTTACTGTGCTTAAATGGATCAGCTGTTTCCGTTTTCTTTCTTCTTTTACTACTAGGACCCTCCGTGTTTAAGCTGAGCATGAGACTTCTTCATTTCCATTATTTTTCTGGCAGCTAATTTTAATCATATGGCTAAAATCAGACCACGGTGCTATTAGTGGAAAAGATGTCTGAAAAAGCTGATATTTCCAGCTGAGGACAAGCTTCAGGTCTTCAGTTCCCACTCTTTTCGCTTTGAGAACTGGAACACTGACTTGACTGGGAGTCAGCCCCAAACTAGCAGAGGACGATGTTCTGTGAGGTGCCAGAGCGCGAATGTAGAAGGAAGCTGGACCTCGGACTGACGACTTAAAGCACAGTCACTTTCAGCCTGGACCGCCCCAGCCGGAGCGACGGGAAGAAGTAAGCATCGATTTCATGTACACTGTTTTATTTGGGAATCTTTGTTGTAACAACTTAACTTGCATGCTAACTGATACCCTTTACTAATACGTACAGGTGAGTGTGCAGTGTATATTGGATTGGCCAAAAAGTCTGTTTAATTTTTTCCCATAAAATAAGACACATTTTTCATTTTCAATAATAGCTTTTGATTCGGATATTTTGAGTATGTTAGCTATCTCCCATATGGTAGAACATTCATTGTTTTCAATTAATGTCTCAATTTGATTGCTATTAACTTCAACTGGTCCACCCAACCAGGGAGCATTGTCCAGGGAGAAATCTCTAGCACGAAACTTCGCAAACCACATGTTTGTTCAGTCACGGCACCTTCTCTAGGCACCGCACACATCTTTTCTTGCGTTTCAGTTATATGTTTAACTTTCTTGAAATAATAAAGCATAATATGTCAAAAAATGTTGCTTATTTTCTTCCATTTTCAATATTAAAATGGCTACACAAAAATTCACCAATTTTGATAATTTTTAAAATAAAATGCACACTAATTTGACAGCTGTCACATATAATCTAACAAAATTGTTTTGAATAAGGTTTAAGGCAACTAAATGTGACTAGAGCCATCTTACAGGAAAAAACCAAACGAGCTTTTTGGCCAACCCAAAGCATACAATTACATACCCATGAACTGAGTTAAAAGGGAAAGGAAGAAAGCCATCTAAATGACCCCATTAAAAAAAAAAACAACTCCTTTGCTATTATTTACTCCACACGTGAACACATAATGCTTATGTAATAATTTGCCATTTTCCAGACTCTAAAAAATACTGCTATGCAATAAAGAGTTGAAAGTCAATGCCTTGACTTTGAGTTTGTGACTTAATTGTTACGGGCATCATTTTCAAAATCTATGATTTGATCTTTAAAACTTTATTTATTTTTGAAATTCTAATATGCTTCCTAATATTACAGTAATTAAAATTTTAAAGAAACTTCCTAATGATCTTGCACGTAAAGTATTTCTGAACTTAACCACAGGGCTTATGAAGAAGAGCTAGATGCTTGATTAGTGTATCCCTTCTATAGTCGGTCATGAACATGTAACTTTATATTCCATTATTTAGGAAGGTAAATAAGAAGATGAGTAGTTATCTTAACAAGTTGTTTCCCATGTGATCTTTTTTTTTAAATTCCAGTCTCTCCATCTGTAAAGCTAACCCAAAAGATCTTACAGAGGTATAGAGGCAAAACAGACAGCAATTGAGCTTTTCTTTGTTTTCTTCGAAATTTTACTATATAAAATTTTTTCATGTCTGAATTGAGAATATTTATTATACTTATTGGTGTATCAAAGATTTACATTCTTTGTTTTTAGTTCTTCCGATCTTTGTCACCTCAAAATTATAGCAAAAATCTTGAAACATTATCATAATAATTTATATAAGACAACTGTGGTAGTTCAGTGGTTAATCCAAAGAGACTTAAGGCATGTTTCCTATCTTTAAGGTGTCTGCAGACTCATGAAAAAATAGAATACACACACACACACACACACACACACAAATCCAAATGAAAGGTAAGATTACAGATCTTTTTATTTGAGGAGCTCAGGTATGAGAGAGATACAAGTGCGCTGGGGAAGCTGGCCCTTTAAGAGCTCATGTGGATTTGAAATAGACCTGGAGATGTGAATGGGTCCTGACCAAGAGTTCTGAAGGTGGAGCCAGGTGGGAACGAGGTGGAGATGTTTCTAGCACATCCGCTGCAGCCTGGTTTCCTGAAGGCTGCCCGCTGAAGCAGGGCATGTGTGAGGCATGGGCTTTGGGGATTGTTTTGGGTCCAATTCAGTTCTTGAAAATGAACTTGAGGAGTGTGAGTTTTATTCATTTTCTTTTTCGAAGAAGGAAGGTACATGAATATCAGCTCTTTAGAAAGATTAATTTCAAAGCATTATGCTAAAGGGATTCAAGAAGGCAAACCAAAACCAGAAAAGTAAATTGGGGCAAAATTGCAAGATACAGATTTAAACTAGAGGAAATTGCAAAATGCATGCCTTTTAGAACCTTATTCTATTGACCAAGAACTTAAATTTAATATTGTTTTCAATGTTCCCTCCACTGGCCTACCTTAACTGAGAACTGTCTTCTCATTGTTATCCCTGAATCTTGGAGAATTCTTATTCGATTAATCATACCAGTAAAAGTAGTGGTAGGAGCTATCATTTGATAACTTTTGTGGATCACTGTGTAATTAATGTGTAGGACTATATGTAAATTACCTGTTGAACTATATGAAATTGCCCTTCCTACAGGTAATAAAAATGATTAGAGAGCAGCAATTTCGCATGGCACACGGAATCCTTACATCAACCATAGGAGTTTGTTATTATTATTCTTTGGATGTCCACGTGAGGCAGCTGAGGTGTAGAGAGGCTGATTTATCCACAGCTGTCAGAGCAGTACGTGGCGGAGCTGGGGCTCAGCACAACTGCCGTGGCCCCGAAGTTCATGTTCTAAACCACCTGTTAGCTGCCTCCACTGCACCAGGCCCTCCTGTCCTGGGTCCTCTTCCCAACAGTCAGAGGAGATAGACATACTCCCACTTTAAAGATGAGAAACGTGACACACAACACAAACAAATGGATATTTGGGTCAAAAATTGGGAAATATCACAGTACGTGATTCTGTATATACATATTTAATGCATATGTTGTAAATATATAATAAATTCTAGAAATAGAAAAAAAAGAAATGTGACACACACAAAAGTAATTTGCCCATGGTACCTACATAAGAGGAAAATGTCCGGATGTGGCGCTGGCCTTGTCTGGCTCCACCATGTTGTTACTCGACTCCTGTGTCTTCCATGGAGAGGGGAGGCAAGCTTGGGAACCTCTTGGGCCCCTTCTCATGATCTCAACAGATTGTTCTAAAATCCTTTTCTGCTTGACTTGTGGACATTGTCAACAACCCAAAGTGCTCCGCATCTGTAAGCTGATATTTTGAGATTCTGTCCCTCAGGTGTCTGCTAAATATTGCCTTGGACCATGAACTGATGTCAGTTATGTAACCACATTGTATCTTACTCACCTATTAGTTCCTTTCTTGTTTCCCTTCATACCCCAATCATAGCGGATGTTACAGGTATTTCATTTTCAATTTCCTAACCCCATTCAAACATTGCTTCAGTTTACCAGTTAATCTGTACCCTGGCTCAAGCAAACTATCATTTTTCTCTAATTCTCTTTTCAGGTAATTTGGATATAGCTGGAGAAAATTACAGAATCAGGTGGATTGGCTTCAATATAAATATACTATTTCCTATGTAAGTTTCACCCTTGATACTACACAGTAATCTTTTTTTTAAAAAGCCATTTCACTCATTTATCTCATTTTTAAAGTTTGCAAATACATGCAGAAGTTGTTTTAAATATTTTTTGTTCTTAAACTTCCACTTCTTTTCTCATTCTTTCTACTCTTCATCCCCAATTCAGTGAACAATTAAAACTATGCATTCCTCAGCATTTCCGCCATGCTTGTTTTTACCTCGTCTCTCAACCTAGTATTTCATCCTACTCAGAACAAAAAGCTGCTCCATCTGCCCCCTCCCTCCAGAGATATCCCCCTTCTCCCAAAATTTCATTCTTTCTCAGGGTTTTGAGCATTAGATTATCTTATCTCTCTTGAATCATAAATTTCCCATTCATTTTTAATGAGTCACTTGTTCCTGCTTAAAAACACACTCAAAGCTTTAGCTGCCCTTTCCTAAAAGGGAAAACAAATCCTCTCTTCACCTGAATGCAGTGAAGACCATCCCAGTTACAGGTGCCAGCTCTGCCCCAGAGCCACAGAGGGGTCTTGTTTGGCCCTAAACTGCTTCTGTCTTAGTTCTTCTCACAAAGTGCTTCTAAATGTCTCCAGATCATTCCCAACTCTCATCGCGAGCTCTAACTGCTGTTTACAGGTTCGCCTTGCTCTTTATCCCCCATGCTCAACATTGCCTCTACTTTAAGCTTTGTTGCCATTTATTTATTTATTTATTTATTTAGTATTTTTCAGCATATTCCCCTTCTGGAGGATTCTCCAGCCATTTGACTGGGATGCAAATAATTCTTTCACTATCTGCCATCCTCAATCCTTTCTTAATTATACCCCCAAATCTATCCCAAGAGTGATTTATTTGTGTTTTCTACTTAAACTCTCATAGATATTTCATTCTATCTCAATCCTGTTTTATTCTCAGCACTTTACTGAAACTTCCTGGAAAAATCAATGACCTTCAAGTTGAGCTCACAAATCAAATTCTTTAGTTTTAATTTTTTCCTCTTTCTGCTGTGTGGTCAAGTCATCTTTCTCCAGCATTTCTTTTTTTCTGGGTTCCTTGATGATACTGTCATTTATTAATGAATTCTGAAAGCCCTCGAGCCTGTTTTATATTATTGGGGATACACTAGGCTCTAGGAATAGGAAGATGCACCAAATTGGACATACCTCCTGTTCTGAAGGAACCGATGGTCTACTGAGGGGCACAGACAAGAAAACTGGCTCTTACAATGTGCGGTGCTAAGTGCTATGATATAGCACAAAGAAACCTGGAGGGAACATGGGAGCACAAAACGCGTGAAAGGACAGCTTCTTGGGTTGGGAAGGCACAATTTATCTTTCCTTCCTACTCTTCAGTCACCAGCCTTCTCCAGAATTACCTTTTCACCTTTTTGCCCCCTTTCTTTTCCAACACTGTGTTATCTTTTCTACCTTAATGTCCAACTCAATGTGAGTAGCTCCCTGTTACCTGCAAATTCAAGACCAGTTATTGTCTCCTGTAATTTCTTCAGTGTGCTAAAAAAAAACACACACTCATTTGCCTTCCTATAAGATCTGTGTTTCCTCCTGAGAGGTCTTTCTTAGCTAACAGTCTTATTTACTCAGCCCACACGTTGGTGACCTCACATCTACCTGGGATACTACCACACTGTTTGTCATTTGGATCTCCAGTTAAGTAATAATGAGCTACTTAAAGACAGACACGTGGCTTCTTTCATTTTTTGCGAAGCTCAGTGACGTTTATGAATGACTGTGTGAAGATGAGGGAGCAGCTTAAGAATTATTAACCGCATGGTAGGAATCATAGGCGATGTTCAGGTCTGAGTCTTGAGAATGGGGAGAAAAGCCATGTCCTCAATCCTGAGTGAAGGGGTAGAAAACATAAATTCATGGTTTGCTTTGGTTAGTTTTCAGTGTGAGGTATCAGGGAGGCTTGCAAGTAGAGCAATTCAGGCTGTATTTGGAAATACTGCTCCGTACTTGACAAAGCAATAGGAAAGCAGTCACTAAAGAGAAGGATGGGAATAATAACATCATTAAAACTGGGATGTAGGGAAACAGAAAAAAGTGGCTCAAATATTTTAACACTGATTAATAGCACTGTTTGGGTTCTACTATAGGCATGGAGACATCCAGTGGGATCTTATGTATATAGTGCCTTTGGCTGAAATCGAATATCCAAGTGGCAAAGTCCCTGTGTATTTAATCAGACAACTAAGGAGAAGCCAGAGAGATAACTGTTGAACTGAAATGGTGTCTTGTCACAAAAATCAAAGGTATAGGAGAATGATACTTGGTTTGGCTAATCTGGTGAATAACCAAGATGTTCCCTCCTCACCACTGTTTGCAACAGCCAGGAAAAGAGACTTTTGTAAGGAGGTGATTAGCCACATTGAGAAAAATTAAAACTGAACCTGAATGAAGTGGAAACAAACACCCATGACTGTCCATTTTGACTGAATGAACTTTTAAAATGATAGGGGCAGGAGTTAGCCGACAGGTGGGTAAGGAGAAACCAAGGACAGAGGTAGTGAATACAAAGCATGCTTCACAGGGCTTGGCAGAAATGGAAGAACAAATATAAGATAGTAACTCAAGCAGTGACGAAGTAGAAGTATTTTATTGTATTTTAATTTCTTTTGCTTCTGCTCCCCCTTTCTTTTTTTTGTTTTACTTGGGGGGAGGTATGGAAGGGATTCCTCCTCTGTTCATAGGTATGTGGGCAGTAGGTAGAGTGAAAGGGAGCATATGAGCATGAACCTAATTTAATGACTAGCTCTCCTGAAGGGGTCTCTTCGGTTATACAGAGCTCAGTGGGTATTAGGTAAGTCTGTCCCTGAGCCAGGCTGCAAATAATTCTTTCTCCAGGGCATAACGCTACTTTGGTGGCCGGAGTCCGGAATTGTAAGGAGATTTTCTTTGCCTTAAATTGGGGATGTTCAAGCATGTAGGGATCTAATCCTGCCCCTGACCTTCACATACCTTACTTTGTGGTTTTAAGGGAAATGGGCCGAGCCAGTGAATGGGAACGTGCCATTCCCAGTGCGAGGCTGCTTATGCACGCTCTTGGTATTTTCACCATTTCTTTGCTAACAGTTTATTTGGAAGGTGCAAAGGTAGTATTTGTTTAGGTGCAGACCAGAGGGATTTTGTCACATGTAATAAAATAAAATAATTAAAATCTTCTGTAGAAATGGAAAGAATTGTATTTATATTTTATTGTAAATTGCCTTTGTGAATATTAATTCATGAACACTAATGCTATCTATCAACTTTTCCACGTGGAGATCCCCTTACAAGACAGAGAACTGACTGGTGCTGTGTTTTATCTGATTGCCAGCGGTCCTATAATTAGGTATCTTCTCTTGTTTAGAGGGGGAGCTTTTAAAAATGTTGTTATTAAGCAACATACATGAGTACGTATTCTTCTAACTCTTTAACAAATTTATTCCAGAATCCACATTTATTTAAAAACACTCCTTTTTAAAGTTATAATGTAACAACAATTCATCCCTACATGTATGTATTTGAGTTCTAGCTTCTCTTCAAACCTAAGAAATGCCTACCAGCGACTTAAGCCGCTTCCCATAGAAAGTCAACGCCGTGTTTGCATGTAATGAAAACCAACTCCTGCTCAGTACTGACATCCATTTGCACCCTCAAATGAGGGCTTATATAAAGGAATTACAAGTTTTTTTGTTACTTAGAAATATGTGCATTTCTGGCCCAGAAAAATGCCTAGAACTTTGTAAAAACATTCAGTTCTTAAGGAAAAAGTGGTTGCTCCTTGGTGCTGTCATCGTTTGTAACGCGATTAATGGGAGTTGACAACATGTGCCATTTTCACGTCAGGCTGGGTAGCAAACCCGTTTGATATGCAGAATTATTTGTCAGGGAGCAGGTTTCTGGGCTCCCCTCACCTTTAAGTGGATCTACCTCCTTTGGGCCGTCCCTGTCTGTGTCTGAGAGCAGGGCTTACACACAGTTCAGCCCCATGAAACGGGCATTCCTGTGATCCCCCTTCTGAAAACACTCCACAGACCTTGTTTGCTGAATGCCTGTGAAACTTCTCTTTGCAGCCACACAGCAAGAACGAGGTAGGAGGCGGCAAAGAGGATAGAGTCCCATCTCCAACTGGGACATTTGGGGCTCGACCCCAATTACTGGTATCATTCTTCGATACTGATCTCATTTCTATTTAAATATACTATATATCGAATATCATATGTATAATAATATATACACCATCTAATATCTAAAATTTAAAAGTTGACTAACCAAAAACAAGTAACCAAGAGCTGTCAATTTTTTGTATGTGTATGGCCCCAAGGTTGTTAAGAGCTTCAATATTTGACAAGAAAAACAATCAACAAATCAACAAAGAAGTCAACAAAAATACAAAATTTTTTTTCACTAATTCCAACCTCACTTACTATATTTTTATTGTCTTAAAGGTCTTTATGATTATGCAGTTTTGTTAGATGGTAGATCCATAAAATTAACAAAGAGTGATTCCTTCAAAAACTTTTTTTTTTTTTGAGTGTCATCAGTGAATTCAATCCTAACTATGTTTTCTGGGATTTGTAATAGTTAATACAATTTCTGCTCATTATCAAAGTTACTATGCTTATATTTTAATGAGGAATATAATTAGTATATCACTGGTTTTAGAAGTCTATAATGGATGTTATAGGAAGTCAGGGGAGAACATATTTTTGGACTCTATTTCTTTGGCATAACTATTTACTTAGAGAACTATGTCTTGGATATTCTAATTGGTATGTAAATCATTAGTTCATTTATAAATTATTTTGCATAAAGAGCAGTCTATTTTCTCTTTGAGAATTACTGCCTCTTAATATTTTTATAATAATTGGTCATGCAATGGTTTCTTCCTTGATCACAAAAAATAAAATTGTTCTCATATGATTTTAAACCCATATGATTTCTAAAACATTTAAAGTATAAACGTTTATATATATAAAGGGAGGTACATTTTAGTGTGTTTAATATTGCAATTTTTAGAGTAGTTCAGCTATTTCAAGAAAAAAAAAACTGTATACCTTACTCCAATGGTTAAATATATTTGCCAACTTCCCAATTTCAAATTTTAATCCTTTTTATAACTTCATCTAATTTTGTACTCATTTAACTGTGATGTATTTCATAAGATACAATGTCATTTTTCAAAAGTTCTCTTTTATGTTTAAAGCATATGAAAAATGCTTTTAAGTGACATTGATTAAAAGATAGAATCCTTTTGGCTTTGCCAAATCCGTCGTCTCGAACTGGCAATTAAAGGGTTATTTAATCGGAGAAGTTCAGAGCCGGATCAGCATTTCCCAGTGGCACAATCTTTAGCAGTAAGTGTGGACGCCAGCTCGGAAGAAACGCGTTTGAAGTGGCGGAACTAATCACGCAGAAGCAATCCGCGATTTTCTCTCCAGCCCAGATAAAGCGGAGCGTTATGACATTGGCTGCGCTGAGCAAGGTCAATTTACTGTGAAAAGCCAGCCGTAGACTCCAACTTCAAATAGACTTTTATCCTGCATAGCTAAACCCAGGATTTACTCTATTGCTTACACTACAGAATGGGCAAAACGAAGTGGACAATTCAATTAGGACGCATCCATATGTGTCACTAGTGTTTTTTTTTTAACTGTTTCAGAAAATCAGCTTGTAACTAGATCTCAAGATTTCTCCCACCCCTGGGAATGAAGCATAAATGCTTGGTCGTTCATGTGCTGTTCAATAAAGTTTGTTTTTTAGTGTTTTTAAATTTAATCAATAAGAAGCCGGTTACCTTTAAAAAGTTCAATGTTGGTTTTCCTTTATTCCACTTAATTATATTTTGATTTAAAATGAAATGAAAGACTTCTCACAGAAATAGACACAAAGCCATCTGTACAAAAATATAGTATATTCAAAGCATAAAAGAGCTTTTTTGGTGTAGTGCTTGTGTGACATGCCATATGAACATTTATCATCCCTAACACAGGAGACACTGCCTAAAGATGTCCCTACGTCTGTGGGACTAGCTGTAAAATTTGCATTAATTTTCGGAAATGATTATATTTGTGGGAGCAATTGTATAAATTGTTTGGCTAATCACAGTGAATAAACACATTCCATTCCCTTCGCCATTCTCTTAGCCTACCTTCTTTTCTGGCTGATGTCCAGTGTAGGTTATTCTTATGAAAAATGAAACAAGAGTGTACTTTAATTAGCTGCTCCAGGATTCAGCCTTCTGGGATATCCATGTTTTAGAGCATTTAACTTTATTAGGTGCATCTGATAGACTCCTTTGGCCACAATTTATATTGATAACGGTGCCAATCATCAATTATATTCATAACATCATCAAAGTGGGATGGAACTTGTTCCTGCAGGCTGAGCCACAAAGTAAATGAAGATGGGATTAAATGTCATTGTTATTATAGTTCATAATAAAAATATACATCCAAGCCTAGGGCACTATAGCTCTCCAAATTAATGTACCAGTTAACAGTTTTCTGGATCATATTCTGGTGGCCCTGTTAAGATTTTGGCAGGGGATGGAACTCCATGGTGCTGACATTTGTTTCTGGAACGATGTCGGAGCCAGTCTTTAATGTTCCCGTGGGCTTCCTGAGATGCTGAGGGGATGCAGAGCTCGCAGGTCTTCTGCTTTTCTTGACCCAAAGCTTGACAGTAATGGAATGTTCTTTTAGAAGGTATGACTCCGGGAAAGGACAGAGTGAAATGTGACGTAGGTCAAAAGTGAAAATTAAGGATATTAGAGATGAGGCACTCATTTTAAATAGAAGTGTGGAATTATTAATTTTTTTTAGTGTTTTTTAAAAGATTTTATTTATTTACTTTTAGAGAGGGTAAGGGAGGGAGAGAGGGAGAAAAACATCAGTGTGAGGTTACCTCTTGCATGCTCCCTACTGGGGGCCTGGCCCGCAACCCAGGCATGTGCTCTGACTGAGAACTGAGCTGGCAACCCTTTGGTTCGCAGGCCGGTGCTCAATCCACTGAGCCACATCAGCCAGGGCCAACAATTTTTGATATTGTATTTTAAACTCAAACTCCAGATAATTGAAAAAATCTATGAGATTTTTTTCCCCACAAAGACTAACATTTCTGCTTAGTAACAGTCAAACATTTAAAAGTTTAAAGCACATATGGGTAAATTTGCTTTTCATTTTTCAAACTTAAATATTTTTGATCACGTCCATATTTAACTATTTCCTTTTTGCTTTATAGGACATTTGTCATCTTGGATAATCCTCCATAATTCAGAATCTATTGTGAATTCATGAAACAGATATAAAATTTATAATTTATATTGTGAATTTATAAAAATAGTTAGGGCTGGTGGGTTATAAACTCTGTTTCCATTGTACTATAGCATAGCTTAATTCCGTTCTATATGACACGTTGTAATCTAGTCAATAATTTGCATATACTATATTTTCACACAAATTTTTTTAAAAATAGAGAATTAAAAAATAAATACAGTATCTATTTAGAATACAACTTGGAATGCATATTATTCTCTAGATGTGAAGGTTAAACACTAAAATAAAGACACTAAATTTTAGTGAAGATACTAAAATGCCTTCATTGTCTCATGTCATCTGGTCTTCATGGCAATTACTGCCCTAGCTTTAAATTACGCTGTGGCTGGTCTCAGCCCACGAAACTGTGATTTAGTCAGTCTGGGATATTGCCCGACATACCATATAGAGCTGTTTTTGGTGTACATAAAGACAATATATTGGTTAGTTTATTGCAAATTTTGGGGTAAATGTCATAAGATTTAAGGAATTTTTTCTGTTATTGACTCTGATCATTACTTCAGTTCCTCATCTTGCCTAAGTAGAACCTAAATTATATTTTCCTTTTCTGTGTGTTGGAGTAGACTAATTTCTGAGAAATCAATTTTAATCCAAACATTTCAGTATTTCATATATGAAAGAACTTTAAAAGTGTTATTTGAAATACACCTATACAAATTGTTTCTTGAAATTATTTGTGGTTTAATAATCAGTACAATGACAATTTTATGGTTAAATAAAGTTACATATAACATGATAGAGTAAATTTGAAAATGCTTTTAAAAGGTAAAAATGCTAACTAAATGTGAAATATTGGTATTAAAGTACTATACTTTATTGGTACTATTGGTACTTTATTGGTATTAAAGTACTATACTTTATTGGTACTATTGGTACTTTATTGGTATTAAAGTACTATACTTTATTGGTACTGTTGTGCAACAATAAATGCACTTAACTGAAAAGTCTTTATGTTCATATTCAACCATAATCCATGCATTCTCATCATGAAGAATATTTTAAGCACCTTCTGATGTAGCCTGTTTGACATTTTACCTTTCCTCTCACTTTAGTCAAACTTCTTAAGGCTTTAGAGCTCTGTGTGTGTGTGTGTGTGTGTGTGTCCTCAGACTACTGTGGTACACATTTTGCATTTGCATAATCTAATCACAACATGGTAATACTCCCGATTTAGTGTCCAAATAAGTTACATCTTCAGGCTTAGTAATTATCAAACATGTTATGAAATTTGTTCGCTTTCTAACCTGCTGTGGCTAAGATGGTTGACTTACATCATACAGATTAATTACACTTAAAATTGCACACGCCCCTTCAGAAGAAATGTCTCCATGAAAGATGACAGCAGCCTGCGACAAAGCCAACTTCCCGCCCGCCGCTGGCAACCTGTGAGCCAGCGCCCAGACACGGCTCTGGTTGTCCGTGTGCACTGTGAGGCACAGCTCTGCCTGTAATTTCCTACAGTTTAATGAACAGCACACTGTTTGTCAACAGTACGGTGCAGCCGATGAACAAAAATGAGCAAAACAAAGTCAAGTCACCTTTGCCTCCACCCCTCCCCGCCCACCCCCCCGGGGAGGTAACCTTCCTCTCAGGGCGCAGAAGCAGCTGGAGCAGTTGGAGGCGGCACCGTGCGCTTGAATGTACCAGGCAAGCAATGGTTTTTTTTTAAAGAACAACAAAATATCTTAATTAAGTGCTTCATGGAAAGCTTTTAGCAGTATTATAAACTTAATAGTTCTGAATAATCAAATAAAAATATAAGCATAGCTATTTTGAGAGTTGTCACATTTGTTCACCCCCTCCCATATTTGAGACCAGAAATTCCCAGTTACAGTTGGGAAAATGAGGGATTAGTTCTGTAAAGAAAGGTGTAACAGAAAATGATAAGGACATATTAATATATGGAAGAGTGGAAAATGGGGAGAGAAGCTGGTAATGGCACTGCCTCGTAACTTATTTGTTGAAACTTTGTAAGAAAATTGCTTCCCTTGAAGTGAGATATTCAGCTCAGTATGTGTGGGTGTGCAGGCATCTGTAAGTTCCTAACTAGAAGAAAAGGTAGGATGGAAATAAAAAGACTGGTTGGTTTAACCTACAGGAAACAGAGTAAGAAAAAAATTGTCCCAAGATGACTAGAATAATAGAATAGCAATGCATTGAAACGAAAAGTTCTCTCATTTCTGAATTCCAGTTGTGAACAGCTATAATCAGAGGTTGCTGGTTGAGAAATACTAATTTTAAGTATTCAGCTGTCTTAGAAATTGAGATTTTTCAGAATGACAGGCAAAGAGAAATAAAGCAGAAGATGAATAAGCCTGAAAACATGATGTCCTCCTATAGTTTTTCTTTAGGAAGTTGTGGGTTTTTTGGTTCTGTCCACAGTGGACCCTAGAGTTTTCCCCACTTGATGGGAGTTTTTAAATCCCAGAGTCCTGTGGCCAGGTGGGGGTCCTGTCTGCTTCCAGTACGCTGAAACCTGGGGTAATGTGTGTGTCTTAATTCTCTATTGAACGGCAGCAGATACTATGGATGTTTTTTCTTCGTTCTTTCTACTGCCGAATTGCTGCTGTTACTCTCAAAAGCCAGCATTTCACATCTGAGAACTGTTTAACTCTTTACCTACAAGTATCTGAAAGCTTCTCTCCCTTTCTGGACCCCCCCGCCCCCCTGCCCCACACCCATAAAAGATAGTGACCAGCACCAGCAGGCTGGCTGGCGGGGAAGCAGCGATTCACTGTCAGGAGTCTTGGGTTTCCACCAGAGGTGGGAAGGGCATGGACCTCGATGGATTAAAAAATGCTGAACATTTCTGGGGTTTATGCTGTAAAACGACATCATCTTTGGTGTTAAGAAGGGTCTTCTTGGAGTAATTGGTGTTTGCTTTGAAACACGTTGGTTTTGAGCCTGCAAAGGCATGGGTTGATTGGAGAGCAGCGTAGGCAGGCAGGGAGGCAGGCAGGGAAGTGTGGGAGTACCAGGGTTCTGGCTTGGACTTCCCGACATTGCACAAACCAGTGGTTTCTCCACGCCCGGTGGTCCTTTCCGCAGAATGAGACTTTGTGCTTTCATGTGCCACAAAGAGGTGAGATGAATGCACGTGACTCTCAGCGCTGTTGGAAGATGTGTCGCTCACGATGATCCGACTTGAAGCAGCTCTGCCTCCTCCGTGAAGTATTCCTTGGCCTATCAAACCCTCTTTCCCTTTCACCCTCTGTCCTTCCTCCCTTCTCGTCCCGGGAGCCTCTCTCGGAGAGCGAGCCAGGACTGCTGTGCGCGGCTGCGCCGGACAGCTGTGATGCGGGGCGCCGTTCACGTTGGATGTTCATTGAGACCCATGTGTTTGCGTATTTATTTAGACAGACTTCAGGCAGATGGCAGTAAAGTATTTTGCTCTAAAATTATCCATATATTACAACAATGTTCTGGCAGCTAGAAATATAAAGTATTTTGATGAAGGAGGATTGTTTTTCTAATTAGCACAAAAGCATTGTTCGGGTCAAGCGTGGCCCATCCCCACTGTCTTCTAATTGGACATAGGTCTGCCTTCCTTAGTCGACGGCCCTTCGTGAGGGCCGGGTCTATTTCTTATGCCACGGCCTCTGTCCCCGCTTCTGAAGCAGTCTGCGGTGCACACGACACTAGTGGAACGTTGTAGAGCAGATTCTGCCTCTAGGCGAGTCGAGACGGGTGGAGTAGGGAGTGCCGACTCCTCTTACGGGTCCAGATCTTATGAAAGCGTTTACATAGCTTTAAGATGATATTATTTGTAATGCCTTCAACCTCTCCGACGCCCCTACTTCCACAAATATTTTAAAGAAATTATTATTTAAAATAATTTTTTTTAGCAAGTTTGTCCATACTTGGGCTTAATAGGATAGGCAGCCCTCAGGCAAGCTGTAACAGAGATGCCTTCTGAGAAGTAGAAAATAAATTTGCTCTCTGAGAGGTAAACCATAAATCAAGATGTGATTCATCAAAGCAGATAATTTCAAAAGCATCTTAAAAAGAGCCCAGCAAGACCTGCCTTTCATTTGACGAAAGACATCAATATATCTACATGAGAAATGTGTCCGTCGCGGGGGCGCGGTGGGGGGCGCTTGGTCACCTGTGCACAGGTAGAAAAGGGACTCTGGGAAGAGCCCACACCGCACCTCAGCGCGCCTGGGTCACAGCAGCGCCATCTAAGCTTGTCTTCCAGGCTCCTGTGTCCTGTCCCCTAAAATCCCCAGTGACCCTTTACAAACAAAAATAAGATGATGTCACGCTCATGTGAAAGCCCCAGTGGCTTTTTGTGGCATTGAGAACCCCATCCTCTGACCTGCCAGGTCCCATGTCAGATGGTCCACGTCTCTACCTCCATCTCTGACGGCCCATCCTCTCCTACTCTCCTCACACCCCCGGTGTGTTCTTGAACAGTCCCCCGACTTCCGCTAGAGGCCTTTGTACTAGCTGTCCCCCTTCCTGGGGTGCCCCCTCCAACAAAGACCCTCTCTTAAGCTGCCTGTGTAAAAGCCATGTCCTCAAAGACAGGTTCTGCACACCATCTCAACAGAAACTCAGTTACTCCCTATCACATGGCTGCGTTATAAGCATCTCCACAATGTGCAGGCACATAGTACTAGCTGATCTTCTGTTTGTTTACTTGGGGTGCACACTGTCTAGCCAGTCATGAAAATTTGCTACAATTCTGTTACATAGCAAGGAGCTTACCAACTAGTTGGAGCTTGCCTGGAGACGAAACTAAGGGCAGAAGCTGGGGTTGGGCCATAACAAGGGGTGCCCGGGACCACGCCGACGCCTTGGGAGGGGCGGCCTCATGGAATCCAGGAGGCTGAATTTTAAGGCGGAGGCAGGCCACCTAGTCTGAGAGGGAGCAGAGCCACACGGGGTCCTGGAGGGGGCACTGGCCAGCAAGGGGGAACGCGCAGGACTTGGAAGGAGCTGCCAAAGCAGACGGCGCTGGGCAGGGCCCCGAGCAGAAGGCCCAGGGTCCCCACCTCGCGGAATGTTCCCTGTGAGGCACGTTGCAGCTCTCAAACATGCCCTGGGAAGACACAAGTAAATCCCAGGATGGAGGCGCCTTTGGCGGATAAATAGACATTGAACGGCGAATCTCACGTCACGTGGTCACTCTAACTTTTTCATTAGGCCGTGCCACGGGTCAAATTCTGTCCTCTTTACTGTGGGTCTGCAGGTACTTCGGCAGAGTTTCAAACATATCTGAACCCGATCCAAACGTCTTCTCTGGAACCCCATTCCCTGAGCAGGTCTTCCAAGCCCCCTTCCCCGCGCCCCCCACCCACCCCAGGCCTCGCTCTCCTGAAACACTGCGGTATGGGGGGAGCAGGCACCACCTCAGCACTTCTGCGCATGTCTGCGTGCGGACTCATCCTCGGGGTCTCCACAATACCCGTGTCTAGAGGCAGCTTCGACGGTTTTCAAATTTAGTTCAACACCTGTCTTGTTTTGTCTTTAATTTTGACTGCTGCGAATTCCATCTTAACAGAGATGAAAGATAGCAATGGGAAAAAGTTAAAATTACAAGTCAGTCGACTTAAAAATCAGGGACCGACGCAGAAGAAAGTTTGTAATTGCTGGCTGGTAATCCCTGTGGCATGTCTGCCCTGAGCGCGCCAGAGCACTGCCGGGCCTTTGTCAGCGTGGGGATCGGGGACTTGGGCTGCGGGCGAGAAAGGCAGGCTAAGCTTGTGATTTACGTTGCCACCCATGACTCAAAGAACATCTATTCTTTCCAGTGACAGGTTTTCTCGTTTAAACCATCCGCATGAAAAGGAACATGCCTTTCACTGCTGCATCATTGTTCCTGCGGTTAACTTCTTAACCCCTCTTCCTGTGCAGGATTCCTGCGCCCTGCAGACTGTCTGCGGCTCCCGCCCCGGTTCCAGGCCCGCCGACTAGACGCGCAGAAGTGAAATTTAGGGGAACAGCCCCTTGTGAGGGGCCCATTCAAAGTGTTTTAAACAGATGCATATTTTGGATTATTTGGCAAAGGAAAAGCTTTTTCTGACAATCCATGTAGTTAATCAAATCATTGTTTCTTGATGGGCTTCCTTTTTCCTTATGAAAGTCAACACCTATTTTAAGGACATGATTATAATTATATTTGTTCTCCCATAAACTTGTTCATTGGAATAATTTAATATTACATAGCAGAAAAGTGTAAAATTGGTCAGTAAATGTAAAGGTGTGTTAGTTAATTTTATTTATTGTATTTATATTGCTGCCTCCAAGAGGAATTTTAAAGAAAAAAATCTTTGTGGTTTTATATGTTTGCACACAGATAAGAAAGCACCCCATACCCTGGTCTTTCTTATCTATCTATCTATCTATCTATCTATTTATTTATTTAGCTAATAGAACTTTATTCCTTCATTTTATAAACCCTTCCCTCAGCTTTTCCTCATGCTAACGAACGTCTTACACGCCATGGAGCATTCAACAAAATTCAGAAATCATCACTGATACGATGCTATGAGCTGAACTACAGACCTTATTTGAATTTACCCAGTTTTTCCACGTGTCATCGTACAATTGTCCAAACCCAGGGAATGCACAACACCAAGGTGACCCGTCGTGGAAGTGGAACGTGGGGTGGGGATTGTCGTGTGGGTTCTTCCACTGTGACAAACGCCCCGGTCCGGCGGGGACGGTGACAGGACGGCCATCTCTGTGCGGTGCGGGGGGTGCGGGGGGTGCGGGGGGGTGGGGTCCTCTCCGAACCGTCCCCTACATTTTGCCAGGAATCTTAAACATCTCTAAAAAACTAAAATCTTAATTTAAAAACTTAGTTGACTCCATTCACATGTGCCATTTTCCAAATTCCCTGCAATGTCCCATTTGACAGCTGCCTCGATCCTTCTGTCTATCCCATGCTGTCTTGATTACTAAGGTTTTAGAGATCTTGAGATTGTGGAGTGTGAATTCTTCCGTTTCGTTCATCTTCTATAGAACTGTTTTGGCTCTTTTATTTCCTTTGCAGTTCTGCCTAAAGTTTAGGACCAGCTATTCTATGTCTGCAGAGATACCTGCCCAGGTTCTGTTCCTGTTGCTCTGGCCCGGCTGGCCAAGCTGGGGAAACAGACATCTCAATATCATTGCTTCCTCCAAAATCTGAAAACATCTATTTCTCCTTACTTAGGTCTCTAAATAAGGCCATTATTTTTTATTGTAATGATCCCACGCCTGTTTTGTTAGATTTATATGGAGGTATTTTATTTTGCTGGGGCTACTGTAAAATTTCAGAAAAAATTGTAACTTCTAGTGTTTATTGCTGTCCTCATAGGAATCAAATTGACTTTCATATGCTTATTGACCTTCCATCCAACAATCTCATTAAGGACAAGTATTAGTTCCAGAAGGTTTTTAGTAGATTCTTTGGGATTGTCTATATAGGCGATTATGCCATCTGAAAATAGAGATAGTTTTATTGCCTCCTTCCTGATCTATATCATGTTTCCCCTTCTTTCTCTTGCCTTATTGAACTGGTTAGAAACTCAAGTCTGATGTGGAATAGGAGTGTTGAGAGAGTTCAACCTCGCCTCGTCCCTGCCCTTGGCAGAGAGTGTTCACTCTCCTGCCATTGTGCATGATGTTCACTGGAGGTTGTGTGTAGGTGCCCTTTAATAGTTTAAGGAAGTTCCTTTCAATTACAAATATTCTGAAAGCATTTATCATGAATGCATGAAAGTTAAATTTTTCAACTGCACTTTCTGCACCTATGGAAGAGATCATGTGAGTATTCGTAAGCATGTTAATATGATGAATTACACTGATTTGATTTTTTATAGTAATTGACCTGACATGCTTGAGAAAACCCCCAAATGGTTATAGCATTTTTTTCTTTTCATTTATTGCTGAATCTGATTGGATACTTTTTATTGCAGATTTTGTGTGTATATGTTCAGGAGGCATATGGTTCTGTGTTTGCTTTTTCTCGTAACAGTTTTGTGTGCTTTTTGTATAGGAACAATGCTACCTTATAAAAGTATTTGAGAAGTATTCTTTCCCTTCTATTTTTGAAAGAGGTTGTATAGAATTGGAGTTACTTTTTCCTATGTGTCTGTTTATTGCCTTAAATATCTATTGTTCTATTTCTCTTTTTAGTTCCCTCAGTTACTGCCTCATATATTTTGAAGTTTCATTTTAGGTGAATTTACATTTAGGAATTTTATGAATTGGGAAACTTACTCCCTTATCAATATATAATGTTTCTTTTTATTCTAAATGATACTCCCTGTTCTAAAATCTATAGTGTCTGATATTAATAAAGGCAACAGAGCTTTCTTTTACCTGGTGTCTGCATGGTATACCTTCTGCCATTGTTACTTTACTGGGCCTCTATACTAAATCCGTTTCTTAAAGACAGTAAATGGTTGGGTCTTGATTTTTTTAAACAACCTGACAATTTTTAATTTTTAGTCTTTGCTTTTTTTATTGTTGATACTATTACGTATGTCTCCCATTTCCCTCTCCCCTTTTCCTGCTCCCCTCCGCCCAGTGCCTGCCCCCCTCCCCAGCCTTCAGAGCACTGGGGTATGTGCCATGGGCCGTGCGCATAGGCTTATTTGCCCTCTGGCTAATCTCTTCCATCCATCCCTCCTCCTTCCCTCGGAGTTCTGTCCGACTGTGCCATATCTCCATGCCTCTGGCTTTATTCTGTTAGTGAATTTTGTTCGTTTGATTCCACGTATGAGTGAAATCACAGGGTATTTGCCTTCCTGTGACTGGCGTATTTCACTTAGCATAATAATCTCTATTTCCACCCATGCTGTTGCAAAGGTAAGACTTCCTTCTCTTTTATAGCTGAGTAGTATTCCATTGTGTAAATGTACCATAGCGCTTTTATTCACTCATCTACGGATGGGCGCTTCAACTGTCTCCAAATATTGGCTGTTATAAATAGCTCCGCAATGAATGTGACAGTGAATATATTCTTTCTGATTGTGTTTCAGGCTTCTTAGGGACTATCTTTACTTTTTAAATTGGTGTGTTTGAACCATTTGCATTCAAAATTATTGTTGATATGAATGGATCAAACTGCTATCTTGCTTGCTTTTTAAAATTTGTTCCATTTTCTTTTTCTGCCTTTTTTGGATCGAGTGCATTTTATGATTTCATCTTTATCTCCTTCGTTGAATTATGTGTATAACTCTTTCTATAAAATTACTGATGCCTAAGGTTTACAATATATATTTTTATTTACTTTGAGTCTATAATTTAACTAAAAGGTGCTACATTAAATGTAATGTCTAAAACTTATGATATTATATTTCTAGTCCTTTCCTGATAGTTGTGTTATGATTTTCCTTTTGTAGCCACACACTACAAACACATAGTACATTGTTCCTATCATTGCTTTAGGCAGCCAAGTACATTTTAGCAATTAAACAGAAGGAAACAAATGACTTTTATATTACTGTTATTTATTCCATTCCAGAGAACTTTCTCTGTGTAGATCCAAGTTTCTGATTGATATACTTCTCCACCTGAAGAACTTCCTTTAATGTTTCTCATAACAAGGAAGCCCCTCTATTTCTATGATTTGTCAGCTGCGGCCGAAGTTCTCCTGCCCTGGTTGGGCCCCGCCAGATGCTCCGTCCTGGGGCCTCTGCTCCAGGCGGCCGTGATTGTCCACACCCTCTGTCTGTCTCCCTGGCTTGGGGGGCAGCGGTTTGCCCTGTGACCTCCATTTTCAGATGGATCTAAGAAGACCTGTTGATTTTGAATGTGCTCAGCTTTTTGTCTTGTAAGGACACAAGCGATGACTTCAAAGCACTTCATATGCAGGGTTGGAAACCAGCAGCAAAGTGAAGTAATTTTGGTTAAGATGCAGTCTTAGCAAGTGGCCCTCACTTTGATCCTTTTTGTATTCAAGAGGAAACATTGTCTCTAGTTTTGGTGAACACTTAGTCTTCTTTATTAGGAACTTGATGTAATGCTAGATTACACATTCAATTTTAGTCAATTTTACCACACTCTTTACTGCATTTTTGTTAATCTTTATTAATTTTTCCACTAGCAAACTTCACCAATATACATAGTAAGTATGCATTTGTAGGGGAAAAAAATCAATTTTGTGCTGCACACTTCTTGTTGCAGATTTGTTTCCATCATAGATAAGGAATATACTATGCAATTCAGTAGAGATTCAGAATCAAAAGGGTAGTGATTTGGAATCCATACTTTTAAGGGACTTGAAATAAAAATGACTGGTGCTTTAATTCAATTGTTCCTCTTTGGGTCAATTCCTTAACTTCTCTCAGCTTCAGTGTCTTACTTCAATACTGGGAAAAGTAATATCTGACAGAGTTATTTTGAAGTTTTTTTTTTGCAGATTGATTTTATTTATTTTTAAATGTCAAAATCCATTATAAAATATTTAAAAAATTAAATCCATTATAAAGTCTCAGCAATTAAAACAACATGACACCAGCAAAGAAATAATCAAGCAGATCATGAAGTACAATGAGCATTCTAGAAATAAATAAATAAATATATATCTGTCTAACAATGTAATATATGATTAAATTGATATTTCAAATCAATGGGAAAAATAAGACTTATTCAACAAATAAAGTGCATAGACCACTATTACTTGAAATAAAACAAATATAGAGCCCTGTTACACACATTATACAAAAAATATTCAGAGTAGTAAAAAATCAATATGTAAAATCTAAGGAGTTTTGGGAGAAAATACAAAATAATATTTTTCTCACCCTGAAGTAAAATATTCAAACCCAGAAGCTATAAAGTAAAATATTGACAATATGACTATATTAAACATTTAAGACTAAACAGTAATATACATATAAAAAAGTTAAAGGACAAGTAATAGACTAGGAAAGTATTTGCAACACATCAAAAAAGAGGTTAATAGTTTTTCAGGGGGGGATTCTACAAACAGTCAGTCAAAAAATGGATAAAGAATACAAAAAAGTCATTTAAAACTTTTTAAAAATAATAGGAATAGTCAAGAAATATATAAAAACAGGTTTACTTTCAACAAATAATAAAGTAACAATTAAGATAACACATCAGATTAATGAGTATTAAAAATATTGGTAATATCAAGTATTGGTGACTGTGAAAGGAAGTGGATATTCACAGATTCTTTTTCTTCATCTTCTTAAATCTGTCCCTTTAGCATATCTTGCAATGCTGGTTTGGTGGAGGTGTATTCTTTTAGCCTTCTTTTATCTGGGAAACTCCTTATTTCATCTTGCATTTTAATTAAGAGCATTGCTGGGCACAGCAGTCTTGGTTGCAGGCCTTTGATTTTCATGACTTGGAATATTTCTTGCCATTCCGTTCTGGCTTGCAGTGTTTCTGTTGAGAGGTCAGCTGCTAGCTGTATTGGGGCTCCCTTATATGTTACTACTTCTTTCTCCCTTGCTTCCTTTAGGATTCTCTGTTTGTCTTTGATATTTGCTATTTTAATGGTGATGTGTCTGGGAGTGGGCCTCATTGGGTTCCTCTTCAGTGGGACCCTCTGTGCTTCCTGGACTTGTGTGACTTTTTCTCTCCTCAAATTAGGAAAGTTTTCCATCATTACTTTTTCAAACAGGTTCTCGATCCCTTCCTCCTTTTCTTCCCCTTCTGGTATCCCTATTATACAGATATTATTACATTTCAGGTTGTCCTGCATTTCCCTAAATGTCTCTTCATTCTTTTCGAGTCTTTTTTCATTTCCTTTCTCTTTCTGGGAACTTTTTCTACCATGTCATCCCACTTGCTGATTTGATCCTCTGCTTCATCGAGCCTGCTTTTGATTCCTTCTACTGTATTCTTTAATTCAGAAATTGTATTCTTCATTTCCTCTTGTATCTTATTGATAATTTCTATGCCCATTTTCATGCTGATATAATTTGCAGTAAGTTCCTTGTAGTTTCCCTGTAGTTCTTTCTAATTCTCTCTGAACTCACTGAGCTCATTGAGCTTCCTTAGAACCATTGTTTTGAACTCAGGATCTGATAGATTACTTGCCTCTTTTTCATTTAGTTCTCTTCCTGGGGATTCCTCCTTTCTCTTAGATTGGAGGGTGTTTCTTTGTCTTCCCATTATTCATGAGACTCTTCTTTTTTTGCTTCTGCTTCTTATATTGGTGTGTCTTGATTTCCTGACTCTGTGGTGTGAACTTCTGTGGTAGGAGACCACTGTTTTTTCTTTCTGGATCTGCATCTGATGATGTCAGATGTTGACCCTGTCTGACCTTAGGCAGTCTGTTTGACACTTCCAGGACTCTCGTCTGTGGCTGTCTCCTTCAGCTGTTAATCTAGTCACTCTGCACTCAGCAGTCAGGCGTAGGCACCACAGGGTGGAGCAGAGTCCTTCCTGGGGACAGGGCTATTGTGTCCTCTCATACTGTTGCCGCTCAGGGGAGTGGTCTGCCTGAGCAAGATGGCTGCTGAGGTATGGGGCATGAGTCAGCACTGGGATCCCACCGGCTACTCTCTCACTTCTCTCCCCAAAGCCTCCTTCCCCAATCTCTCCTCAGGTGTATCTAGCCCATTCTGCCCCTGCCTTTGCTGGAGACCATGGTAAATGACAGTTAGGTTGTGCTAATGCTGATTCTTGTGCCTGTCTGAGGTTATATGTCTCCTCTCTCACTATTGTTCAGTTGTTTGTTCCAGGTAATTTCTCCGCAATTTAGTTATAATTCCAGATTGTTCCTGGAAGGAGGTCAGTGTGACTTTCACTCATTCCTCCACTATCTTGATTTTTCCTATTTTGAAAATTAAAACAGATATGTACAGGGTTCATCACAATATTCAGCACACAAAAGCCCTCAGAGTATGAGCACTATTCTGCCGAGTCTGGAGGAAGTTTGGCACCAGTGAGAAGTGGATTCCAGTGCTGGGCATGGAAGGTGATCTCTTGTGGTTACTCCGCAGTTTCGTGGGCTGCTGTGAGGACTAACAGCTTTCTGATCCTGGAAAGATTCCAGCTGAGGAGGGGTACTCTTTCCTCGTGGATGTAGGAAAGAAGATTTTGGACTGGGTGAGAGTTAACTACATGACCTGTAAGAGCCCAAACAACATTGAGTGTTGGATTTAATTAGAAAATGCCATCATTAGTGTTCTGTTTATATTTGAGTCGTCAAATTTAATTATTGGTTTCACAAATGGTCTCTTTACCTCATTAAAGTCATTAGTGCGTACCATGCCTATCAGGGAGCATTAATTGATTTGAATTTTATAAGTAGAATCTCTAGACTTGTAAAATCATTGGCTAGCCTATAAATTTCTTTAAAATATAAAGTGCTTCTGATTAAGAAATGTCAGAAATGTAATTTTTGCCTGTACAGTTTTTTTCTTTTAATTTAAATTGGTTGCAGCTTTTAAGGACCACCAGCACAGTGGTTTGAAATTGATGCAGCTGAAGTTAATTGGTTGGAATGCATCACGGCAGCTCTCTGGATAGAACTTGTGCTCTCCAGTTAGCCACAGTTCCCACCATTCCCAGATGCCCCACACAGAGCCTGCTTTGTTCATTTTTGTTCTTTGCTTGTTCTCGCTGGGCATTCGGGTTGCAACCTCTGCTCTAATTTATTTGTGGTTGAGTCCTATCAATTCTTTCTAGCTACTCAAATTGACTTCTCAATTTTTGAACTTAGTGGCTAAGTTCAGGGGAGGGAAACATTTGTTTCATTAGACATTGTTGAATTTCCAGTGGTGTGTTCTGATCTCATTTTTTAATAGACTGGAGAGATAAAAGAGTCGTGGTCCTAAGTGCTCCAAAGATGAAGATGGCAGCTATGGAATAGGAACTGTCTAGAATAAAGAAAATATAAGTAGAACAGCATGAGTAACAAAAGCTCAGAGAAAGTTTTAAAAGGAAAAATTAGACTGATAGGTCAAATCTATCATTACGTCAGTGATTTTCAACCTGTGTGCCACAGAAATTTCGAAGAAATTAAACAGTTGACTCTTTAGTCAGGGGCACTGACCTCTTTTCCCTTAATTGTCAAATAAAAAATGACAACAGTCAACTACACAGTAGCTGTCCAGTGTGAATGATCAAAATTACACCTATATTTTTGTCAGAGAGCAAAAAATAAGTTTTTTTGGTGTGTTGCAGAATTTTAGTAATTAGTTTATGTGTGCTATGATATGAAAAAGGTTGGAAGTTGCTGACTTACGTAAATCAAAGTGGCAGAATGTGGCATCAGAATGATTTGGCAGAGGAGAAACATACTTATATGTGCCACCAATTAAAGTCATGTACATGAAGATGCATACAAGTTAAAATTGTAGATCGAATGCAGAAACACCTAGCTTTGAGGATTGGATTGTAAATTAAGTATACTAGCTGCAAATTTTTTAAAAAGTCCTTTTAAAAACTTTTAGACGCATGCCTTAAAAACAAAACGATATAATGTGGAGAAAATTTTGTTCAAAAACTCCAATATGGTGAAATGTATCTATCTTGTTATGTTTTAAATGTGCTTAACATGCTATAATGTTATCCACTATTTCTTGTTCATTTGCTTGACACCTGGGCTAGTTTATAGTGAACTTAATTATGAATTCTATATTCTTTGCTAAAATTATGATATTCACTGTAATTCTGAATATTCATTTACTTCTTGGTCTACATGTACCTTCTAAAAAATGGATTTTTCACTAACAGATAAAAATGTATATTAAATATTGATATTTTAAAATATTAATGAAAATCTGGATTCATATTTTAACTAGTCTAATTCTTAAATTAGCTAAAAAAGAATCTACTCTTTGGTTCTTGTAAGGAAATTGCACACAAACCATACATGAAGTATGAACTAACACAAATATGGTTGTGCTGCAATAAGAACAGTACTTTTTATTACTACATGTTTTGTTATTATTAGATATATTAAATCCTATTTAAGAGGCTAGTTCTAGTGTACGTACCTATTTTGAAGGTAGCTTCTTAAACTTTTATAGGCCAAGTCGAATGAGCAATGAAAAGATGATTAAAAAAAGACGGTTGAATAGAAAAACAGCTGGCAGCAGTAATTCATTTTGGATACAGTTTTACTTTTTATGAATAAGTCTGCAAAATATCAACATAAAGCATGTATTTTTTTGATGAATACAGCCTTAATACTGAAAGCCAGTTCAAATAGTGAACATTTAACAATTCTTAGGGCGTGGGATTACACCCTTGTGGTTCACACAACACATGTTCCATTGGTTTGATTTTATACCCAGGGAAGGGGAGAGTACAAGGTACATGATTTGGTTTCTTTACAAAGAATCTGCATCATTTTATTTTTCCCTGCCCTGTAGGAAATGATGAGATGGAGGCCATACAAAAGTAGCATCTGTCTTTACGGGCATTTCAAATTCCTTGGGTATTAAAATATCATAATCATTAGTCAATGCTCACTTTATGTGAGGTACTATCCAGAACCACTAGAAAACATGATACTTGACCACAGAGAATTTTGTGATTAGAGTGGGAGCAGTATAAGGGATATTTACTAGCCCATATAAACATTTTACCAGCTCCTCCTGCTCCATGGAGCTAAAGCAAAAAGAATGAACATTTGTAACTGCTGTCCAGTATCAGTGGTTATGGACTAATGAGGGAGGCAAATGACGTTTGTCCTCCTTGGCCAGAGAAAACGGAGCAAGCTACATACATCAGGGTCCTGCCCTCTTTCCAGCATCCTCAGGCCGAGGGCGCAGGAAACGGCGGAGAGCCCTCCTTTGTCCTGTCAACACGCCAGTCAAGTAAACATGCAGGCCAGGGGAATTTTTATTTAACCCCCACCCCAACAGAACTTTCAAGGTATATCCTGCAGTGTTTTCTATAAATAAATTTCAGAACTGTTACTGCCCCCCGGAAAGAAATAGAATCACAGGGAGCTGCTCAGAGCAGATGAGCTCCAAAGGCGAGAGACTTGAGCAGGTAAGAGGCGAGATCTCACCGAGTGAGAACCAGAGTAATAAGTTGGCTGAAGAGCAACCTGAACAGTAGTAACTGTTAAAGTTATGGAATTGAAATCATTACTACTTTTTTATTAAATTTTTTATGTAGACTCTAATGGCAAGAAAGAAAATATACTGATTTTTATTAAAAAATAAATTTAATTAGTGAAGTTGGTAAAGGGAAGATTCTTCACTGAGAAAGATCAAACCCTGAATACATTTTGAGTATATTTAAATTTGGCTAATAACAGTTCAAAATCTGCATATTCTTAATTTCTAGCAGATGATGTTTTCTTGTGGAATTCTTTTTTCCACAAATGTACTTGAATTAAAGGCAGGTTATAAGTTTCAGCCACTGTACATGGCTAAAGTATAGATGGTCAGATTCGCTTAAAATAATGCCATTTTGGGGTTTAATTTATCTGAGGTATAGTTTTTACAAAAACATAATATTACTTAATTACAGCATGGAAATGGAAACATCCAGAAAATGTGAATAATTTAAGATTACATCAAGGAAGCTCTGTTAATAGTTTAGTGTATCTTTCCTATTATTTTAAAGAGTATATTTATATAAACATAGATGTTATGTTATTTATTTAATTAGTCTGAGATACTGCTACATAGATAGCATTGTTATGAATATTTTGATATAACAAAATATTTGTTCAAATACGATTTTTAATGGCTTCATAGTATTTCCACTTCGTCGATGAATTTTACTCACTTTCCCACTCATGAACTTTAAGATTGGGTTGTTTCCATTTTAAAGAGCTCTATATTAAAATGAATATTCTTCCACATAAGTTTTTAACTAAATCTTTTGCAATTTTGGAAAAAGAAGTGGGTTATTAGATAAAAAGTTATGGTTATGACTATTAAAAGTGTCTTGATCCAAATTTCTCAAAATTTCCCAGAAAATTTGTTGCATTTAGCACATTTCCAAAGCATATGAAACTACCTTATCTTACATAAAGTGAAATGAAGTATTATCAACTTAGTTTTTGCCTTTTAAAAATGTAATAAAACATCATTAATATTTTTAATACATTTAAAAGTCATTTCTGTGAATTGTTCAAATGATTTGTGCCTGTGTTAATTTTTCTACAGAATTGTTAGTGCTTTAATACACTTGCAAGACCTCTTCACACTTTCCGGGTGTTACTCCTTTGCCACATTTACAACAATAGTGTAATGAAGATTGTCAATAGTGGGCTTTTGTTTTGACACAAACACCTTTGAAACACAGCACATTCAGCAGATTTTTGTCTTTGTAATTTTTCCCTTTGCTTTATATTTAGAATGCCTTTTCCTCACATAAAACACAATAAATATTTACTCATTACGCTGTGAATAGGCCAAGGAACTATTAAAGAAGAGGGAGAAAAGCAATACATGCTATATTAGAAATCAAAATAATAAACATACTATCAATTTATATTTACCTATTTATAATGCTACATTTTAGTACATTAGAGTATTCAGTATCTAATAGATTTGGAATTTATTTTCATGTACTGTGTGGTGTGGGGGGATCTAATTAATCTATTGACTCACGCATAACACCTCCTGAATGCCAGGCATTCCTTCAAGCGCTGAGAGCAGAGCGGAGCTATGACTACAACAGACACCAGTCCCACTGCCGTAGAGTAGGCGGCCTAGTGACATCAAATACTTAAGTGAAATGCTTAACCAGTTTTCCTGCATCATTTTCTTACAATGTCTTTCTTTCTCCATTAATTTCTAAGGGTATTTCTAAATTGTTATAAGAAATAAGACTATTTCTGGGCAACTTTTCTTGCATGGATATGATGAATAATTTATATAAATACAATTGAGTTTTATAGAATTATACTACATTTTAATTTTTTATATGGCACATATTCCTTTCCTCAATCTTTAAAAAAATTTTTTCCTGGTCTATTAATAGCCATGTTTTCACCAAATGCAATTCTGAATTACTGGTAAGTTCCACATATATAAAATTCTAGTATTGAAATTTAAATTAGAGTTCTAAATTACTTCTGAAAGCCTTGACTTCCTCATATTACTTATTCTTCTTACCCAGGAACTTGGACAGTCTCCCTTTTATTGAAGTCCATTTATATCTCTTGATAAATTTTTAACAATTTTCTTCTTTTAGGTTTTCTATATTTCTCATTGAAATTTTGCCCTTTATTTTATATTTCTACTGCTCTTATAAACAGAATAGTTTCATAAATTGAACTATTCATTATTATTATACAGGAAAGGCTTTCTCTCTATATTTATGTTTCATCTTGTCAAATTGCTGACCCACATTACTTGTTCCAACGGTTTTTCAGTTCTGTTCGTAGGGTTTTTCTAGATAATTTTGTATGAGCAAATAATTGCAATATTATTTCTTTTTTCCAGTAGCTATGTTCTTTCCTTATGTTTTATATCCAACACTTGGACTAAAATATCTAAATTTGTAATACTTAGTCTTTTTCCTAAATTAAGACTTTTAAAGATGCTACTGTTTTGCTATTGAATACAAAGTCATCTATTAGCTTAGGGTAAATATTCTTGATCATGGTAAAGAAATAGCTATTTTTCCAATGATTGCTAAGTTTCCTTTGTTTTGTTCTTGGGAAAAAAAAAGTTATGTAAAGTTAATTTTTTGCCTTTAATCTCTATTTAGTTACCCCTATTAACTAACTGTTATAGGTATTTCTATTCCTGTTGCAAGTTATATTTAGTTTTTTAAAGTATTTAAAA
Organism: Pteronotus mesoamericanus; assembly: GCF_021234165.1. NCBI lineage: Eukaryota > Metazoa > Chordata > Mammalia > Chiroptera > Mormoopidae > Pteronotus > Pteronotus mesoamericanus. The sequence goes on from NW_026555123.1 coordinate 2,603,475, forward strand.
ATAACTTTTATATCTATTTTAGGAATTTTCATCTATAAGTAGTAACTTAAATTTCCAATAGTATTCTTTATTTGCTCACCAGCTCACATTTTGGATTTTTGACTAATGTTATTATTATTATTTTAAGAATTCTATTTATTGAGTTTTTAGGGGGGGGGAGGGAAAGAGAAATAAAGAGAAACATCAATTTGTTGTTTCACTTCTGTATGGACTTATTGGTTGGTTCTTGTTTGTGCCCTGACCGAGGATTACATGCGCAACCTTGGCGTATCAAGGCCTGACTACCATTAAATTAATATGAAGGTTTTTAATTGTATGTGCATGCTCTAGAACTACTTTCATTGTATCATAAAATATGTCCAATTACTGAAATTTGTAAAGTATTTCTCTGTGAAGCTATCTTGTCAAAAGTCTGATTAGAAGGTAATTCTTTGACAACTTTCCCATTTCTTTTCATGTTTTGTTTTACTTTTGTTTAAAATTTAATGCTTTTGGATGAAACCATTGCGAATAGTTTCAAAAAGTAAATAAAAGAATGGAAGAACACAAGCAGTGGTTCTCTGGAATAGCATTTCAGTAAGTACACCTGAAATGCTGGTCAGTTGGGGTAGGTCAACCCTTCCAGAATGTTCTTATATAGGTGAGCAGGGAAGAACACAGACAACAATGACCTCTCTTAGCTGAGGACTAGAAGGGAGACCCGGTAGAATTTGAGAGAGACAGTAGGTGGTGAGAACATGTCATACTCTACTGTGAACCAACAGCCTGGTTGGGTGTTTGTGGAGCTAACTTGCGGGGGCTGCGAAAATAGAGCGATGCCATTAAGTGCCAGGAACATGTGATGAAGCACCACAAAAAACCCAGTGGGTGATGTCCAAGAAAAGCTTTTCAATGATCTCGGTGATATGATTATTAATTAATTTGTATTTGTTATATGTTTTCTCCTCCTCTTTTTCTTCCTCATCATGTTATCAAGACAAGTTACTACAGATCATGCATGTTAATTGATGTATTATATATTTATTTACTTATTTTTATTTATATTTTTTAATCCTCATCTGAGGATATGTTTTTATTGATTTGAGAGAGAGAGAGAGAAACAACAATGAGCAAGAAACATTGATTGGTTGCCTCCCATGTGCACCCCGACTAGGGATCAAATCTGCAAACTTCTCGTGTACAGGACAATGCTCCAACCAACTGAGCCACCTGCCCAGGACCACGCATTATATATTTAAATGACTACTTACTATGTATACATTGCTATACAGGGAATTATGGAGAATGGTAAGAAGACTGATAATCACAATAACATACAAAGTCTATTATAGTTTATGGGAGCATCTGTTCATCCATTACGAAATTCCAGCTGGTTTGGGATTGGATTAAAATATAAACCCTGACCACATGTCCCCGTGAGCTGGTGAGGCCAGCGAAGGTGTCAGAGAGGCAGTAGGATGGGAACGAGTCTTTGGGACAGAGCGTCCCACTAGGGCTGGAGTGCCTTTCTTCGTCCCTAGTGCATCATTGAAAGGTGTCGGGTAAGAGACTGTCATAATCTAATTGATATTTAAGACTATAAATCTGGAAGTCATGGTAAAATGAAAGATAGAAGGGAGAGAGAAACCCAGATAAAAAGCTGCTTGAACCATCTCGATAAAAAATTCACAGAGCGGACTTGCGGGGGCCGCTAACAGAATGGCACCATTGAATAACTGAGGAACGTGGAGAGAAGACCAAGAAAAGTCAGCGGGTGCTACCCAAACACCACTTTTCCATCGTGTGGGGGTGCTATGGCTTTGTGGGAAAGGGGAACAGTTGCTGTTCTGTTGCGTCCAAACATCTAAGCAGCTCTGTGATGTCCTCTCCTTGCTTCTTTATAGAATGTAGAGCTTGGATTATCTAGAAACTCCTTCCGATACCTAAAACATGGTGATAATACGATTCAACTTCCAGTCTTCCTTCTGGTCTCCTACTGGTAAGCAATGGAAGAAAACAGTCATTTTTAGCCTTTGTGTTCCTTAGGCTTTGGGCTAGACCTTTGGTCTTCGTCTCTACCGACAAGACATCAAAGCCCTCAGTACCTTCAGTTCGGTCACACTGTCCGGCAGTCCTGCAGGGGAGGAGCACGAAATGTGTTTACAACCCACTCGTTCCTTGTGTTTAACTTCATGCGTAGAACGTCTTAAACACTTCTGAATATTGCTAAAAATATTATATTTATGTAAGGACTTATTTCTGGATTGCAGAAGAAGATTTTATTCTTATCTCAGATATTAACAAGGATTTAGACAATACGAATTTGGATTTCAGGAACTAGAACTACACAACGATGATAAAATATTATTTAAAAAGCAGATTTCGACATATGTGCCTCCCTCCACTGAGAATTCCATGCCTCGCTGCCCCCTCCTCTGGTAGCCATGGCATTTCAGAAGCAAATAAAGGTCCTTAAGGGTAATGAGGTTGTTTTCCAGGAAAGAGATGCAAATGAGACATAGTATAAAACAAGAGACTGTGGAGAAAAAGATGTTACATGAAATGATTTCTTCTTTTTTAGTGCCCCTTGTTCCTTTTCTTCACATCGCACTTATTATATTTTCTACTCAAAGCGCAAGAAATTTTACCATAATGGAAACAGAAATTGATTTTTGAAGACCTTTTAAAAATTACAGTGCATCTAGCCTGTGATAGACTGATTGACATGGTTTCCAGGAGCAAAAGGATGAAGTTCCAGGAAATGTCACCAGTTGGAAGCAGAGGTATTAGCTGATACATGTAAGAAAGAAAGGAGGCTTAGTGTCCATGAAAATGTGAAAAAAAGTAAATGCTTTTAATGGACAGACTGGTTGGAAACTATCAAGAGTAACTTTTCAGCCAGGCTAAATTTTATTCCTGTATTTTTTTGAAAACCCTGACATATCATCCTTTCTCCCCTTAAATCTTGGGACTTGGCAAGGACAGAGTTCACGGTTGTCCTTAATTTGGAGATGTTCCAGAACCTGAACTTTAGCGGTGCCGTGAAGTGTGCATTTCACTGATACAGGGATGTCAGAAAGATCTGGAGGCGGCAGCCGGTCCCTTGGGGGACAATGAGCTCAGACAAAGAGACCCAGGACACGCGTTCTGAAGTCCCAAGTAGGGCAGTAGAGTTCCAGTTGTACCAAGAAATATTTTATAAGAGGCTTTTATGTAGACAATTATATGTGGGAAGGGAAACTTTAAAGAAGGGTGGACTTGGAGACGATAAAATACAACTAATTTGCCAGCCATATTTTTCTGAACGTTAAATTTAATTTAAAAATATCGGATGTTTCGAAATGCCTTTGTCATCAAAATTAATGATGCTCACGAGTCAACCTATGCCAAATTAATATTTTAGACTATTTTTCTTATGTTTCTTTGTACTAGATTATCAACACAATTGGCTTAACTGTCCACTCAATGAAACCCCTAAATACTTAGATGTTACTGTGTTACTAGGTATTAGATTTGATACTTCAACAAACATTTGACCTTGTGTTAAAAAGAGGCATCTTTTGCCAGCTTTTTCATATAAAATTTCAATAACGTGAGATTCGTTCTTATTTTAAAGTGGCACTAGTTCAAAGGGTCTTGAAAAATAGAAGCGCTCTTTGAAGTGCTCTGAAAGACTTTGAAAAACATCTTTCACAAACAAATTTGTTTTTTACAGACTGCTCTGCTCACTGACGCCACATCAAAAGTTAGGACAGGGCTGTGGACGGGCTCGGAGCCTCCGCTGCGCCAGGGAGACCCGCGACAGACAAGCGGCACTTCTGGGAGAGACTTAGAAAAAACAACAACACGAAATCCCAGGACTCTCTCAGGCCGGAGGTGCTTCGCGCAGGCCCCGGGGTCTGTAACCGGAGCCTGCAGGTCCGACCTCGAGCTACGGAAGCCGTGAAAGGCCGGCTCAGCAGCCAGCTGGGCGCTCAGCGCAGCGCGGGAGCTCCGCAGTGTCTTTGAACTTGGAGATTAGCAACAGCTTTGCTCATCAGTAAAAAAAAATCTGTTTTCAGTTGCATTACCTGTGTTCCCACACTCTCCAAATAAAAATGCCTCTCTTAACAATAATTACCAAAAAAAAAAAAAAAAAATCCCATTTGATCCTGAGAAGCTCTCAGTGCATATTGATGGAGAAAATATATACAAGTGCAAATACTTAAGAGTGCGTCCTACCGTCAATAAAATTTAATTTTACTAATCATGAGAGGACTTATAGTCCTTTGAATCTGATACAGACATATTAAAATTATAGTTTATTCATGCATTGTTTGGAGCTTAGGGCTACCTGTAATGACCCTGAGGTTCATAAAACGGGAACAATTCCTTGACTTCTTTTTGTTCCCTCGAATTTTCTTCTAGGCTTTTTTTTACATTTAAATTCAATTGAGGATATGGTTCAATTTACAAGTTTCTGAAAAGTGGTTTTAAAAATTAAGCAGGTTATGACTCATTGCAATAGGGGAGTTTATTGCTAAGAACTTGTAATGTCTTTGGAAAATGATTGATTTTATAAAGTAAATAGTGTACATTTCCGATGCTTAGCAGGTTGTGTATTGGGTGATAGATGACCTAAGAGTTGGTCTATAGATGAAGATATTAGATACCTAGAGTATGAAAAAGAGATCTTCAAACAAGTAATAATTTACTATCTGGTTAATATGGGAGTAAATGTAATAGATGTAATAGACATGGTATAAAATAATTAAAGATTAAGTGCCAGTTTAAATATTTTTACCACACCTATAATTATCACATTTGGAAAAAAAAAGAGCAACCTGGGTTTTGCATAAAAAGTATTGGGGATCAGAAATAAAGTCTGGATCACAGAACTGGTTCAATCAGAGGAGAGGAAGTTATGAAACGTATTAACAACTAAGTGGGAAAGGCTAGGCAAATACTGCATTTGTACCTCTGATTCACACAAGAAGATGCAGGCAGGGTTCTGTGTTAAAATTAATCAGTGGGGAGAAATACATATATATTTTATATATATATATAAATATATATGTGTCAAGGAGATATTTACATTAAAATTCTTTATATTATTAAATGCATGAATAAGAATGAGAAATCTTGAAATAAAAGTATGTCCATTCTCCTAAAACCCCCAAAAGCTACAAATTTATTGGTAACTCCTTTAGTTAATGCATTGACATTGTATAATTTATGACTTAAAAATTAAATGATATAAAGTGTAAAATATAGCCATTCAAAATTAGAAAATGATAATTTGTTTCATTAGTAGAAATGCAAATAGCAATTAAAGGTAGCCATCAAAACTCAGCCACAAAATCTAAGAATTAACAGATTATTGAACTTAACACTTAGGAAAAAAGATATCAAGGAATATTGGATGTGACATGTTACCAAAACAAATTCTTTGTTATATTTATACTCACAATATGAAGTATTTACTTGGTGTTGCTTTTTAAAATGTTATTACAGTTCTTGGATGCTAAAGAGTTAAAATAGAAACATGTTTAAGGACCTTATCATCATTTGTTATCATAGCGAATTCAATAAAGATACAGTTTTAAATTAACTTTTTTCTCAGTCTCCATCCATCCTTTGCTCAGCATCTTCAAAAAACAAATATTTTGTATTGTTTTGGTCACAGAGAGTAATCCGCTCCACAGAACTGTGCTGCCTTCCATGCAGGCCCATTTTGGTGGCTGAAGCAGTGCTACTGGGAGAGACCACCTTCAGTCTCTACTTACTGTATTCCTAAAAAATACCTCTGTACCCCTTGTGCTTTTTGAGAAAAGGATATCTCTATGCTATTGATGTTAAATAAAGGACATCTGTAGAATAGAGGACCTTATGTTTCTATGTCAGATTGCTTATTTGTGCTGTTTTCTCCTGCTAACATATATACTGAGGTGCAGGCAATCTCTGGTTTACTTCCTTGGCATTTATTTCCAAACTAACACCAGGCAAGAAAGATAAAGTGCTATGGAGTAACAGTTAAGGAGCCTATGAGGTATTAACTGGATACCAGGTAGTTATTCTTAAAACGAAAAGTCAAAGGTTTGTTTTTTATTAAATAAAGAGGCCTAGGTAAACAAAATATGACCTTATTTTCATGTCGGACGTTAGGCGTTATTTGCTCGCGTCCATCCCGACGGACAGTGGACGGCTTTCTTCACCATGGAAGCTGGCGCTCGCCAGCTCCCGCGCCCTGGCGGCTGATTGATTGGTCTTTCCACATCCATCACTAAGCATGGCTATCAGAAAGAGGCAGTCTTTGTGACTCTGAAAAAGGATTTTTGTTTATTTTGGTTTCTAAAGGGAGGGGGAAGCAAGCACGTATATAAGCAGCAAATGCTCAAGTTGAACTTGAGATCTTAGGTGAAATTTACACTAAGCATCACAATAAAGGGGCAAATAGGAAAACAATGTGAGGAAAAAGCAGGGAACTTTTATATTGCCGCAAATATACATAGAGTTTTCTACGAGAAGATTTGGCTTATAGGAAAAAGTCTGGGTAAAATTTCAGGATTTAAGAGAATACCAATAAAGTGCAGATTGACATTAACCAGACCAGGCTATAAATACCACACAAAGAGACCAAGCCAGCCCCCGACAGGTCTGGCTACCTCTCCCCTTCAGAACAAACCCATAATGAACAACCCTGGAAAGAAACCTGTTGTTCTTTTAGGATCAGCCAAACAATATGTTAGAGCACTTTTGTTTTTGGATGAGTTCACATTTGTGTATTTACCTGATCACTGTGTTAAGCACATGTTAAATCACGCAGCATAACGGTGCAGTCAAGTCTCCACAAGTGCCATCATTTAATCATCTCTATTATCGCTTTGTCTTATCACTCAAACTAATATGACTTCTCTTCTCTCAACAACATTTTGACGTGGAGGAAGAAACCACTTTCATGTTTAAGAAAAACCTCTAATTACTTGTACCGAGAAAAAGGAAAATATTAACATGGAACTAAACACACCTTTGTCTCTGCTCTACCCTTGAAAAATGAGGCTGCACACAGCTTGTTTTATGCTAATAGCACTGACTTATCTGCTTTTATTTCCTTCTTAATCTTTCACAGTATGCATTGTGACTACTATAGCCTTATAGCAATATCATACCCAGCAGTTATCTGGTACAAATGTTGACTATTTTTCTTGTTATATGAAGTCTGTCCAGAAAGTATCCAGGCATGTTTCAAGTCCCTATGAAAAATAAAGACATTTATTGAAGAAGACGCAAGACATAAGAAACATTGTACGTAGGACAATGATGTCTTAGGCCCCTTCAAAGTAGGCACCTTGGGACCTCACACACTTCTCCCAGTCACCATCAGCTGCCCCATTGAATTTTCCTGAATCTCATCGACAGTCTGAAATCTCTTCCCTTTCAAAGGTGATTTTAGTTTTGGGAAACCAGAAGTCTCAGGGCACCAAATCTGGGCTGTAGGGAGACTGAGTCACCTGGGTGATTTGATATTTTGCCAAAAACCTCTGCATGAGACGTGATACATTGTTCTGATGAAGCTGCCAATCACCAGTTGCCCTTAGCAGTGACCTTTTGAATCATCTGAATAGTTCCTGAGGAGGAACATTCAGGCTTAATGCAAAATTTGATGGAGATTTGTTATTCTGCTTGCTCAGTCGTTTTGAATGCAATGGCCACACAGTACACATGCTCGCTCAATGGCACCTACTGCCCCCACTGACTAGTACAGTGAAGTCGTCATTGTTCATCCATAATCATTCCAGGCCACTCTCCTTGTCTGCCAGGTTACATTGATCGATGTAATACAAACCATTCCTGTTATATGAACAATAATGGCTGGACTTTTTTCTGGACAGAACTTGTATGTTAGTGAATAATAAATGTGTTTTATTATTTACTGTTCAATGTTCTAACAATGATTATAAATGTACAATTTCTGACAAAATTCTCTCTCTCTTTTTTATCTTCACCTGAGGACATTTTTTCATTGCTTTTTAGAAAAAGAGAGAGAGTAGGAGACAGATGTGAGAGGAGAATTGATTGGTTGCCTTCTGTATGCGCCCAGATCAGAGATTGAACCATACTTAGAATTCTTAATAAAATATATCTTTCAGGAGTTTATCTATAAATGATCAATATATATGAGCAATATATAAAAGCATTGATAATCTATTTCAATATCATCTGACATTAACACCTACTTATCACCTAACATATATTAGTTAATAGTTCTAAATTTCATTTTAAATTACTTGACTTAATTAGGAAATATTAAAAAGTTATAATTGAAGAACTGCTATGTAAGAACAATATGCTGGTTACTGAACTTATGCTGTCAGAAAACGAAAGTGATGTTATATGTAACTTTCCAACAGAAATAGATATTCTATGAAATGAGTATTTATACGTAATACATTAAATGAATATGTCGATTTTACTAGTGGCTCAAACTGCAAACGTTTTGCAAAGAAAAAGCACTCCATGACAGATAATTAAGCAACACAATAAAAATTATCTATGATGTATGAGGAATGTTGATATATTTGTTTCTAAAATAGATGAGAGAGTCCAGATCAAGTGTAGGTAAGGTGACATATTCAAAGCAGGGGTTTTTGAATTGCGTTCCACAGTTTCCCAGAGGATTTTAGAATGGTATTGGAGAAGGGATATAGATTAGATGATCTAATTTGCATATCGGCATCACCAATTTTCTTTGGAGAAATAGCTGTGCATTACAAGAAAGGTCTAAAAATCCCTGTTCAACAATCTATGGTGGAGGTTCAGAAAAGATACATACGTTTGATTTCAACTGAAATCATCACAGTGTGAGCCTAGGCTGTTCTCTGTTGCTCCCTGTTCTGTCTCCAGTACGACGCGCAGCCCTGGCACGGGCCGGGTGTCCGAGGGATGGACGTTGTTGTCTGTGATGGCAATAGCAAATGGGCCAATACCCTGTCTAAAACCCAAGAGCACACATCCAAGATATTATTAAAGCCCTTTGTCATATAAAATCTTAACAATATAACTAGGTAAGAAGAAGGATGTTGCAGATTTTCCCTTAATTATGATATAATTTATTACACGGGCCAGTATAAAGAAAATGTTTCACTTGTAAAACATTGGAGAAGGGCATAATATAAAAGAAAGTACTTAAAGTTTTTGTCACATTATTAAATTAGTTGTCATGTAGTGATGGCTGTAATGACTGAGAACCATGCCAAAGAATGTAGGAATCGTGGTTTTTTTTCTTTTTTTAAATTAAATGTATTGGGGTGACATTGGTTAATAAGACTGTATAGGTTCCAAGTGTACAGTTCTGTGCTACGTCATCCGTAGGTCGCATTGTGTGCACCACCCAAAGTCAAGTCTCCTTCTGTCTCCGTAGATCTGACCTCCATTTCCCTTGAGTGCCTCGCCCTTCCCTCTGGTCACCACCCAGCTGTTGTCTCTGGGTTTCAGTTGGATACCCCACACAGTGAGTGAAATCATCTTAACGCACTGAAAAAGAAGGACAAATGCAGCCCAAAATCAGCAGGAGGAAGAAAATAGTAAAAATGACAGCAGAATTAAATGAAATAGAGAAGAAAAAGACGATATGAAAAATTAATGCAACAAAGCACTGGTTCTATGAAAAGATTAACAAAACTGACAAACCTCTTGCTAGGAACAGTGGTTTTTAAAAAGCTGTTGCAGAAAAATATATTCACATTTGGTAATTGTTCTTAAGATGCATCATCTTTCATAACAGTGATACACGTGTCATGAAACGATACATTCTATTACGGTTTGATCTTTCCATTCCATATATTTTTAGAGCTACTTGAAGTAAGAGAGCAATGAGTTTTAAAACTTCCATTTTTTTAAAAAAGGAGTTTATTTGACCATCCCATGGCAAAATGTGAGTAGGACCGTTTGAAAGGAGACAGGAAATACGTCTGTTTCCTAGTAAAGAGATGTCATCAGCTTCCATGTGCTCAGGCACAGCATGGCCTCCCCGTCAAGCAGAGCTCGCCAACGTCTGGAGGGAGGCAGGGGAGCTCCATTCATCATGTTTCAGTGTCGCTGGACCTGCGGAAGACTGAAGACAGAAGGTCAGCGATGAAGATGGAGCTTCAACGTTTTGATTGGCAATGCAAACAAAATACCTCGACTGATCTGAAACTTCGGCAGAGATAGAGTGATTGGGCTAATTTTACAGACTGGCATTGTTGACCGCAGTATGGCGAAAAGATGCATTTGAAAATTATTTTCCAAAGAATGATAATTTTAAAATGGATGAGGAATGGTTCATCAACCAATTCCAATGTGAATGTTTAACAATTAAGGATTGAGAGCAAATGCTGGATAATGTTAGTGATTCGACCTTGAAAGAATTTTCTGCTACCTCTCCTTCAGTCCCCCAGATGAGTTAAATTGAAGAGCGTCACAAAATTGCAGGATGTGCTGCTCAAAAAGTGTTATCTGCAGGTGTTCTATGCAATGCAGAATTGTTTTTGCATCATGCAACCCAAAATCAAATGCGGAACTGATTTGGATGTTAAGGCTGATACACGATGCTCGCTCTTACAACCTCTACGGACCAATTTTTGTGTTGAAAAATAACATTTGTATTATAACCGACTGACTTGAGAGTAAATACTGTATATTAAACGTAAAACATTGCATGCAAATAAATTTCCGTTTCATGTATTGTAATTCTACGTTACTTTTCATTTGGAGAAAAAAGTTCATCTGCTAAAAGTATTTAAAAGGTCTGTTCTTGGTGTCCTATTCAAGTAATAATGTAAAAGGCCGTGCCTCTCATTTCCTTAGTTGAGATACGGTGATCATAATGCTCACCTGCCAGCGTTCTTGTAAGAATCATGATAATATGTGAAATGTTTAGAGATAACTTACGAGGCGGCATTTGAGCACTTACCACAGTGTATGACCCCCCAAAAATCATGCTATAAACTCTGTTGCTGTTGTTATTCAAGGATGTATTCACCTCTTTGTGACTGAATGAGGGGGACCCCTTGAGCTCTCACTGGACTATTGGGAATTTCTGGCCTCCCTCGAGCTGCTCAGGGGCTAGTATTTCTTAGTGTGGATTCAGTTACAGTTCCTCCTGAAAATCTGACGGAGGCCGTGGGCTTGCTTCCACTCATGTAAGCTTGTTTGTTCCATTTTTCCCGGGTTTTCCACAAGATCTAATCTATCAGAGACTCTCAGTTGGATCCCTACCTAAGTGTGGTCTGTAGAAATTGTAGTAATACAACTAGTGCTTCAGTAAAATAAACCCAGACATTTTTTCTCAAATATACATTTAACAATTAGAACAATGATAAGATTTCAAAACTCACCTTATTGGTTTATTGTTTTGTTGTCTGTAAAGAACATTCCTATTGCCGCTAAATCGGCTACTCACGAATCTAAGTTCCAATTTCTTAAAATTGTCTTAAAATGGTGAAGATAGCTGTGAAGGAAGGACGTGAAGGCCAGCTTCCTTTTCTTTTAGCGATAAACCTATAATTTTCAAAAGTTCTTTCCTCAAGTTATCATCAGACACTCATAAAAATAGAAATAAGGGTATCCCGGATAAACTAAAGGAGGATGGCCCATGAGAGGTCGAAACTTAGATTGCTGCTTCACATGCACCGAAAGGATACATTTTGTTAAGTGGACCACAGGGAATATAACTCATTTCTTTTATATCCTGAATGTTTTAAGAAGTATTTTAAGATAAAAACAAAAGTATTTTCCTCTTCTCTCTTTTAAAGAAATAAAAGGCATGGATGCTTAGTATTATAGCCCATCGGTTGGTGTCTCTGTTCTCTTCATAATATATCATATGTCAAAACTTCTCTCTTTAGAATAACAAAAATGACCTTTTGGTGCCATAAGCTCTGGCTGACCTTTTAGTAGCCATAACAGTGGCAGAGAAACAATAAAGATACATCAAGCAGGAGTTCCTTCTTGCCAAGGGGGTGTTCAGGGCATGAACCAGAGTACTGTATGGGATTTGTGCTCCTAAATTTGTAAGGAAAAATTAACAAAAGGACTTTCTATTATGAGACTCCACGTCATGACCTTGAAGTGTCATTTAAGTATTTCAGTTAACATAAAGCTTACAGCAGTCTGCACTTTAGAGAAAGTGCCATTTTCAGAATACACTTTCGTGAGTGATATAAATATCAACATTTTGAAAGCTACAGATATAGCTTAAAGTAAATTTATTAATGGAAAATATAGTTTAAACACAAGACCAGTGCGGCTTCATTTAGAAAAATTTAATAGAGAATAATAGTTTTTTTATTTGACTTCTTCCCATTAATTAAAATGTTAACATCAGCTTGTCACAGAGAAACAATTTCTTTTCAAAAGACTTGGAGCCACACACCGGCTGATGTTTGAAATCCTGTATCTCTATGATTTATCTGTAGGGCACCATTTGAACATTTATTATCTTTGCTGTCCGGAGTTTCTAATTTTGTTTATGTTTTTCATGAAGTGTGGAATCACAATTATGAATTTATATAAACCCGAGCTCACTAGTTAAATAAGATGAAAGCCTTGAATTGCTTGGGTACATTCCAGTGTGTGCAAATTGGGACTCTGGTTACGGTGAAGCTCCTGCTTGAGTGCAGCTCTTTTGAGGGGGGGAGGGGAGGGTGATTTCATCAAAGGGAACTGGGTCTGTTTAGGAGAACTGCGCTTGCAGAGGACAATGAGGCCAGCCCTTCAAATAAGGTTTCGGTCGTTGCTTGTGTGCGTGATGCTATCTCTTCATCCATAAACACCTGGGATCGTTTTTCTCTGGGTTGCTTTTTGCTGTGACCTTTTAATGTTTTTCTTAATTCTCTGTTTTTTAAAAACACATAACCAATCTTAAAGTCTATAGAAAAATAATTTGGAATCTCTCTTAAGAGGATGGAATAACTGTTCAATTCAGTCGTGGGCGTTTGCATTGGAAGTAGCTTTCAAAGTGCGGTAACCATATTCACAGGTATTTTCTCCATGGAGTTAAAATTTGGATTTAAGTGTAAAGTAACTTTCATCGTATCTTGTAAATAACTCTTGCTCATTCATTGATTCAGTGGGTGTTCCCTTAAATATCCACTGTGTGCCGGGCTTTCTTCCGTGCATCTGGAAACAAAACAAGAGTAAAACGGAGACAACGCTCGGGAAGGACACGTTTATTGAATTGGGCTGCCTCTGTTTTCGCTCCAGCGCAGCCCCATCATGCTGAAAGGACTGGCGGATTTCGCCAAAGCTCCTCTCCAAAGCACATCCTTTGCCAGAGGGCACGGGAGGGCACGGGAGGGCTATGGGAGAGAAGACAGCTCAAGCCACATAGTCAGGGGCTTGGGACAGGAGCTATTTTAGAGATGTCCCGCGTCTTCCCCTGCAGACTGCCTCCCCTGCTGTCACCGCGCGTGGAAACCCCTTCTTCTTTGCGCGCGTCTTCCTTTCCTGGCCTGGCGGCGACCCCACCGGCCCGGCGGCGGCCCTCCTCTGTCCTCCTTAGTCCGCGCGTGCGTGGCAGGGGCCCCGTCCTTATGGCGGGACCGCTCCCTTGCCATTAAAACATATGACCATGAATCATCTGTACTTATTGAGGGATTCCCTTAAATTCGCGATCAGTATTTAAATAGAGAAAAGAAGGATCCGCAGCTTTTGGGGGTTTTGTTTCTCCAGCGAGATGCCCTAAGTATATGCCGCACTAGGGAAGTGATTGTGAGGGTATTTTTTATTATATGTAGCCAAATACAGCACCTCATTTACTGCTGGCTAATAACGCTATTATTTTACCCTAATAAGTGAGATGAGGAAATACGAAAATTTTAGTGAGCCGTTAAGTGACAAATATAATGATAGCTCTTACCTCTCAGGAATCATTTAAAGCCTGACACAGACAGGCAAGTAATGCATTTTTGGAGAAAAAGACTTTTTTTTGCAGGTATTCGACAGTTAACTTGTTATTGTATTTTTTCCCACGACCATCTACCCTCCTGACACCCTCTTCCACTTCGCCCCCCCACGCCCCCTCAGCTCCACGCTGTTGTCCGCGTCCTGTGAGTCCTTTTTCTATTGTTTGCTCCCACCATTCCTGCCCCTCACCCCCCCAAACCTGTCATCCTGCTCTCCATCTACGAGTAGGTCTCTATTTTGCTCGTTAGTTCAGTTCGTTCATTAGATCCCACATACCAGGGAAATCAAATTTTAAAGGGCATCCCAAGTAGAAAGTGTTTTCTTCCCACAAGATTTCGGAAGGCTTAAGAAGGTCATTGCGCTGCAGTGGCCCAAGGCCTCCAGTCTGCCTCCCAAGCGGCCGCTCTCTCAAAGCAGAAGCCGGAGAGCCCCCGCCTTCTGCGCGAACACCCCCCGGTGCCCGCTCGGACTCCGTCGGCGCGGCAGGCCCAGGCTTCTCACCACCCCGCCCCCCGGCAGTGCTGGGCTTGCACGAAAATAAACGCATCGGATAACGCAGGGCAATAACACTGCGTCCATTTCAGGGGCGCCGCTTTTCGGTACGACCCCCGTATGGGCCCCGGTGCGCGCACCAGCCCACGTCGTGGTTTCGCGTTCGCACCGTCCTCCTTCCCGGGCTTCGGGTAAACGTCGCCTTAGGGTTCTTCTCTGGTTCCTTCTCTCGCCAGCGCTCAGGACCCCCATGGTCCACGGCAAAGTCTGCCCGGTGCTCCTGGGAGATTCGACCCCAGGGCCGTAGTCCGCACCTCCGCCCCTTCCGACTGCACCGCGGGAAGCCGCTCACCCAGTGTGAACGTGGCAAAACTCTTAAGGCCCTGTCTGTGTCGTAGTTTTAACCCACCGCATACTTTCTAGCTTTTCTTTCCCTTTCTCTCTCTCTCTCTTTTCCTCCCTTCCTTTCCCTCCTTCCTTCCTTCCTTTCCTTCCTTCCTTTTCTTCTTTCTTTTTAACTAGTTTTCACCGTCCCTTGCCTGAGACCAGGGTTTCTACCAGTGTGGTGTCGTGTGCCAGGGTGGTCCGGCCGCAAAGCCTGCAGGCGCCCTTGGCGGAGCTGGAGGCCGCCTCGCGGGCTCTCTGCGGCCAGGGTTGCCGTCAGGGGTCTGGCACTGGTTTCTTAAACAACGTAAGAGGTCGGTTGCCACTTAGATATAGTTTAAGAACCGTTACAGCCGACTTGAAAGAGCCCGAGGACTCCAAGTCACCTCTGTGTCTCCAATGCCTACTTTGGAATGTAGCAGCATTTAATATTTTTAAGTGACTGTATATTCCTAAATATGAAAATGACTTTGTGTCCTGCAACCTTGCTTTATTTGCTTATTAGTTACAGGAGGCTTTTTGTAAGGTCTTTGGGATTTTCTAAACATGATCATAATGTCTGGAAACAAATTTGTATTTCTTTTCTTTCCAGTCTGTATGATTTGATTTTCTTGTCTTTTCTCGTCATGGTACAATAACTGGGGCTTCCAGCAGTAGGGAGAGAGGATGTTCTTGCCTGGTTCTCGATCTTACGGCACATTATCTAGTTTCCCACCATTAAGTATGATATTACCTGTAGGTTTTCTGTAGATGTTCCTTGCCAAGTTGAAGAAGTTCCCCTCTATTTCTACTTTGCTGAGTGTTTTTAAATCCTGCATGGCTGTTGAATTATGCCAAGTGCTTTTTACACATGTATCGATATGAATATATGATTGTTCTTAGAGTTCTGATGGGGAGGACTTCATTCATTTATTTCAAATATATCAATCCTGCATATCTAGAACACATCCTGACTGGTCATGCTGTATAGTTATTTTTACACATTGTTGAATTCAGTTTGCTAATGTTTTGTTGAGGATTGTTGCATTCATATTCATAAGATACACTGGTCCTTAGTTTTCCTTTCTTCTACTATCCTCATTTAGTTTTATTATTAAGGTCACAATGGTCTCGCAGGAGGAGTTAGAAAGTGTTTTCTCTGCCTCTATTTTCTTGAACAGATTGTAGAGAATAGGTATTATTCACGATATTTAAAATGTTGCTTGCTACAGTATGAATATTTGGGGAAAATTAATATATCTTAAATTATGCTTTATTCACACTATAAATTTTAATGCAATCATTAAAAATTATGTTACCAAAGATGTCAAAAGTTGAGTGGCAAAACAAGATAAAATTAGATGTACATTGCAATTCAAGTTTTCTAAAATAAAATATATTTATGTCTCTGCATATGTTCATCAATATAATTTAAATGTGGATTAAAAAATACACCATATTTTTCCTCTTGATTCTGAAATCCATGGTGTATAGTGGGAGGTGAAACTCTAATATAAAACATTTATTTGAATAATACTAATAATTACTGTTGAATCAATACCAAACATTCAATTCTCACTTCCCTTATTGTCATATTCAGTGGTTTTGTCAATGTGGATGTAATGCTTAAGCCACTGAACAGAATGAAACAAGCAAGTTTTCAGTTTGCCTCATGAAAAGCCATTTTGAGATGAAGATTTCAGCAAGGCATGGCATGGGAGAGCAAGGCAGTTTACGGCACGCCCTTGGAACGAAACATAATTACATAATGAGGTAATTTTTTAATAGAGTTCTGTGAACTCCATTTATAATTAAAAATGCATTTGTAAATGCCCCTATAGTGACCAACTGTAAGATATAGGAAGTAAGGCAAAATTATTTCAGAAAAATAGACTTGCAAATTTATGGGAGATTCTGAGTGAAGTTCATAATTTTACCCATTACTCATAATGATTACACAAAAACCAGAACAGGAAGAAACTGGACTTATTAAAAGAAGCATTAAACAAAGCACTAAACAATCTAGGCTTGCAAACTACTGTATCTAGAAGCTATGTTCCCCTGCGGACCTGCCAGAAAAACACATAAAAGACTAAGAAACGTTGATGCTATGAACTTAAGAAACAAAATATCCCACCTGGAGCAGTTTTCTCAAGTTATTCAGACTTGGTTACTCTGCTTAAAAGCAATTTACATTATGCTCATAGGTCCAGGGACGGAGCCCATGACCTCCACACGGCAGACAACACCAAAATATTTTCAAGCAATTGCTTTTCCCAACTTCCTATTTTTGTTTTCTATTGATGGCCAAACTCCTAAATGCATACTTTTTCGGAAGTTCAATAGTGCTCTGAGTTTATACCAAATGTTTAGAACTTTATTATTTTTTGTTATATACTGTCCTCCTTAGTGAGCGTAAGATATGTTTCTTATTTGAAATGAAGTTACTCCAAGGAAGGAACTGTGTGTTCCATTTATTATATATATTTTCCCCGGGACCCAGGACTGTGCTGGGCAATGCTTAGGAAACAGACGATCTAATTGTGCTGGTGTTAGTTTTTCTTAATCTAAAAACCTTCGTTTATTTGGACTCAGATCAGGAATTTCCCTCAGTGGCTGTGCGTGTCAAGCCATGCCACCATTTCGCCTATTTTCTATGCTCATTCATTTACCTGCCCATCCACAATCAATATCCAAACTGGCTTTCTTCTCTTTCATCAAGGGTTTGGAAAACTTTAGACGCACAGAGAGTAAATATTTCGGGTTTTGTGGGCTATAATGTTTCTCTTGCAATTACTCAACTCTGCCGTCCGTGGTAGCGCAAAAGCAGCCAAGACAATACATAAACGGACGAGTGTGGCCAGGTTCCAATAAAAGTGTATTTATGAAAACCAGCCAAGGGCTGAAGTTGGCCATTGGCCATGGACTGCAGATTCCTGCTCTAGTCCATCTTTTCCTCACTTACACATTCTCCATGTGTGCATCCCAATAACCACATGACGGAATCTCCTGGGGGTCACATCACTCCATTACTGATAAATCTTCAGTAACATTAATAATATTCTCAGCCTAGTTTTAAAAAACTCAAGCCTGCTTTCTAACACCCCTAAACCTCTAAACATCTGCCACTGTGACTGAACTTGTTGGCTTCCCAGAGTCCAGAAGACACCTTGAGCGTCCCGTTCTATTGCCGGCAAATTGCTCTTGACTTACGTTCTCAAGACTCACTACCCCCATCAAACTGGCACAGACGGCTCTTTCTCTGCCACCCTAGCAGGAAGCTGCCGCACCGACAGTGATTTGTATCCCTCATCTCGCCCTCTCTCATTTCCTCTGCGTTTACGTCTCATCTTTTATTAAGCGCACTTGTTATTTAAATGCTCTTAGATTTTGTTTAAAGCTTATCGTCTTTATGTCCTCAATTAGAACATAATTTATTAAAGAAAACTGTTTCATACTTTAGGATTTTCTCCACTGCATCTGCACAGTAATCAGCAAAGAGTACACGGTAGCCTCCTGTCTCATATGCAGAGCTAGACCTAATTCCAGATAAGATGTGGCGGGGACAACCTGCTTTTTGTTTATATATGGGGGAGTGGCTAGGAGTGATCTCTTCATTGGTGAGATGTCTTCTTCAATAACAGGAGCAGGGGTGACCGTCCCGTCTCGGAGAGGACTCGCTGGCTCGCTCAGGCACAGATAATAGATAGACCTGAGGTCCAGGAAGCTGTAGATTCCATCGAAATGGTTGCACTGAATGTGAAGGGAGAAGCAGAGGCAGGAATGAGTGCTACTCAGAATCTAAATATCGCTGGAGAGTCTCCAACAGATGAAGACTCTCCAGGGACCTGGAGAAACTGCAGGGAGAGAGAAGAGGGGCCACCTAGGAGAGGGGTGGGGCGGGCTCCATTGAAGACCGGATCGCAGGGGCCGAGCCTGGTCATGGCTCTCGTTCCTGCGGGTCGCGTGCTTTGTGGCCTCATGATTGCAGTTAGTGTCTGGAAGGGACACTGGACGTTCTCTTCCCTTGGATGTCACCAGGCAGATGCACAATTTTTCAGGTGTGCTTTTGTCAGTTGCGAGGTATTGGTAAGAAATGCTCTAAGCACTTAACTGACAAACAAGTGTGCACAACTTACGCACTTACCATTTTCACATTTCCAACAGGTGCCTGGAAACGACTTTAAACGTGGCAGGTAATTGAATTACTTAATATTCTCTGAGCCATTACTTGCTACCTAGTCATATATTTCCTTATATTTTTACTTATGAACTGCTGTTGCTTTTATTAGTTAAAAACAACAACAGCAACAATGCACACACGGCCGTGTGGCCTGAGGAAGGTTCTCGGACCCAGAGAGGGATTTTTTTCCTGGACCCTGAGGACGGTGAAGTTAACACTTGCTTAGCAAAGCTCACCTCATTATAATATGAGAGCTCCATTTAACCGGGTGTTTATTTTTCAGTGAATGTTATTATTTTTAAAATTAAAAAAATCAAAAATCATAGACTTTAATGGACAATTTAATTTATAGTTTGGTGCATTGTGATGTGATTGGAAACTAGAACTCCCCAGCAGTGCATACGTTTGGGTGCCGTGAAATATAAGGGTCACCCCAGGAAGCAGCATCAAAGTAATTCATGCAAAATCACCTAACACAGCACCTGATCTATGGTAAGTGGACCGAGATGCTAAGTTTTTTAAAATACTGTTTAGAACACAGAAGAAATGAAAAAGGACTGTGGGAATTTGTAACATAGAAATTAACGGGCAAGTTTTCTCTGGAGAATATAGGATGCCCTTTGTTTTCCTTGTTAAACTTTGAGATGTTACATTCTTTTATCAGAATATTAGCCAATTCAACGGTCACTTTCCTCTGACCACTGGATGCTCCTCAAACTAGTCTACCTCATCGGTCTAGACCTTTTTCAATGACAGACCATAAAAAGTGCTACCATGTGTTGGCTCTTGTAGATGTTATCTACCTTAAAGAATAGAATCTCTTTTTTTTCAGTTAAACTCAAAACAACTCTAAGATGTAAATATGATACACATATATGGACATCTTCATTGAAGAAATGAAAGGAATTCATAAACTTCTATGGCTAATGAGTGATTTTTATGCATTCAAAGGCAACGATCTAGAGAAAGAACGATGGTATGTACAATAATCCCTGAACATGGGTAGCTTGCTTGCTCTAGAGCTGGTTTACCTTCAGTGTGCTCTGATACATTCAGAAGTCCTTAGGACCAGAGCCCTTAAATGCGCAGTCACAATTATGTAACACATATTAATGATACAACATTGTACTGTGTTTCTGATGTAAAATATTAGGACGTCATCCATCCTTTCGTGTTCAGCAACTTTAAGAGTGTTATGTGCAATCTGGTCAAAACACTTTAAACAGCTGTTAGACTGGCGATCCACAAGAAAGCCAATGTGTTAAAAGACATGAAAAGCTCCGTGAAGGGAAAAAGCAAGTGGAGCCACGCAGTTGGTAGAGGAGTGCGCGAGCGCTGGGCGTGGGGTGCGTTCATCGAGAAAACAGGAACGGCTTGACAGTGAGGCAGGGACAGGGAGCCCTTACGGTACGTGCAGCTTTTGGAAACGACACCTCTGATGGTCTGGGCGACTAAGTTTGAAATTTGACCTTTTTTAGGCCAAGTGCGCCATCCGATAATTTCCCAAGTTTTCTTCAGAAGTATGACTAAAAAATGGACTGTCCTGAGGTTTCAGACCATAGGCACCGTTACCTTAATGGAAATAGAAAATCCAAATGTATCTCCAGGAATTGCCATGTTTGACTCCAGGTCTCTCATGATCTTAATTCTCTTTTTGATTAAAGAATTATTGCCGGGGTCGGTTTTAAGACAGTTGAAGCGTGGTATTAGCCAGTGTACTTACCTCAAACTTGTTGGAGAATTCAGCGTCCAGAGACAATGTAGCATGTTTTCCTTTCAGGTTTCCAGACACAATTTTGTTGTGTGCCCGTGGTGCGCCGACGGTGCCTGTTGCCCTCGCATCCTCTTCCAGAGCCACCGATGGCCCCGAAACTGACCTGGAAGACCCCCCAGGCTAGAGTATCGCTCCCCGCATGTGTGAAGCTTCCCGTGAATTTGGTGT
The DNA here is from genome assembly GCF_021234165.1 of Pteronotus mesoamericanus. Taxonomy (NCBI): domain Eukaryota; kingdom Metazoa; phylum Chordata; class Mammalia; order Chiroptera; family Mormoopidae; genus Pteronotus; species Pteronotus mesoamericanus. Next base: position 2,624,360 of record NW_026555123.1, read on the forward strand.
CTAGACCATTAGTTTTGCGACATTTTTGAAGTTTTTTTTTTTTTTTTTTAAATGGTAAGTCTAAGCTTAGGATGTAAAGAAATTTTGTTGTGGTTGTGAAAAGTGTGATCAAGTGTACGGTACTGAGTAAATCTTGACAATCCTACTACTAAAAATAAAAACTGTACAGTGAGAAAGAGGTGGAAAGAATGATTTTGTTCAGTATTAGAGGGTCTCAAGTTTCAAAGGAATCTGCAGTTTTTCCAGTGGGGGATTGTAAATATATTTAGGGAACCAGGGAATTGGTGTTAGAAAGCAGGCCAGAGGGCTGCGCGGGGCTGGAAAGAGCGCAGATTGAAAGTCAAGAACGTAGCCCCAAACCTCAGATCTGCTCGTATTAACGCACAAGTCACTTAATCTCTGTGTCTTATTTTCCCCATTTACAGTCTGGAAATAATACCCATTTATGATAAAGTATATTGTTAACTCCGACAAAGAATGGATCTTGCTTTTAGAGAGGGAGGTTTTAACGCTTGTCCTTATGTTATCTTTTTACTCATTAAAATCGGAATAGTTGTATTACAACAAAAGCCAAGAAGGAAGTCTTCCTTAACGAGGCGAAAGGCAGGCTTCCTCAGCGTCGGTCACTGCGACTACGCCAGTCGCTGAAATCTTCCACGTTTGAGGCCGCTCAATGCACGAGCTGAAACCTGCAAGTCCTCACATGGACTATGTTTACACACAGGTGCACCCATCTCTCCAAGTAATTATTTTCTAACAAAGTATTGTTTATATGTTTCATGCAAATTGGTTTGGAGTGTTGCTTCGACAATCTTATTATATTTAGGAATAAAAACTTCCATCAAGAAATTGTACAAAAGGAAATAGACGCACCAGCTGGGGAAATCTATCATATGTGGGTGGCGGTGGGGGAGGCAGGCACTTTTAATTAGCTGAGTGAATGCAGTTTGCTGAACGCGGAAGGCACAGCCTCAGTCATATTAAAATGTGCCTAATTTTCTGTGAAAAAGTCCCATCTGAACAGGCCTGACCACAGTCAATCATACTAAAAGCCACTGGTGCTTAATTTGATTTACCAATATAAAATGCAAATTAGGTTATTAAGTGGAGTGCCAGACTGAGTAGGGCCCTTTCAAACCATCAAGTTAAATGCAAGCAGACAGCAAACTGGCTGTGCAAAGAAAATTTTAGCATATTCGTTTGATTAGTGCTACAAAAATTTAATTAGGTTGGCTAATTACTTGACAAATTGCTCTACACCAGAGAAAAGGCAGAGGAGGTTTTTTCTTTTTCATTGCAAAGATCCTGTGTATATTTCAGCCCAAATGCTATCTGCCAATTTGCAAAAGCATTATTAAATGAATAGAAGATGGTCCCCAACAATAGCAAATTGTATAATGCATATAATTAGACAAGACCCATACAACTGTACCCATATGTCCATACCCTCTCATGACTAAAAATATTTAGCACACTCTTTCTATGCAACTACTGTCAAAACAGATTATTACCAACAGTCAGTTGTTCTCAAGAAAGAAAATATTGTGTGCACGACATAGAAAAGAGACGTTTGTGAAACTCTTACCTCCCAGAGGAGTCTGTGAACTATTAACTGAGTTAATGGTGACAGATTGAGCTTTATCATCACAGAGTGGACCCACCAGCCCAAACATGGCTGGCAGAGGCCAGGGCTAAGGCAGAGTCGGGGAACCTGTCTCCTGGTGACACATTCAAAATGTAAAACTGTGAAATAATTCCCAGAGTACATGACATGTTATAAAACACACTGCATTCTTGTTTTAAATGCTAGCCATTGTGCTTGGTTCCTTCCTCTATCTTTCTCCAGTCACTGCATAAGGGAGTGCAGACATCCGACCTCCATCTTTGAGAGAAGGCTGCAGGTTGTGTGACCACAGAACGGAAGACAATTTTCAGCCCGTGTCAGTGTGTTATTGAGAGATTTAGAATGGTCCCTAGTCAAAAGGAAAGTTGATTTTCCTAGAGAAAGTGTGTGTTTATATCAATCTTTAAGAGGACACGAAAGGGGAATTCATATAATTACAGCATTAGTTGGAGAATTCCCAATTCTTTTCAGGTACTTTATTTTTGTTAATTTTCTACAGAACTAGTGAGCCTGTTCTAACTCAAGCTCCATGATTTTACACATAGATAACGACTTAGCCTGTTGAAGTGGAAAAAATAAATATCATATTTTATAAACATAAAGCTTAGCAGTTAGTTTAATCTGTTCTAAAGTAACACCTTAGGAAAGTACAAATTATAAGAAATATTTGTGAATATTCATTTATGCAGGTTGTACCTTATTTTTTGTAATTAGCATTTTCTAATTTAAGATTAAGACAGAAATCTAAGTACATTGCTCAATACAGATGTAGTGAACTCATCATTTCAGGTAAGATTCTTATCATTACTGTTATTTTACTCTAATGTACCACTTTTACTCTTTTAAGATTTGCCACAGTCACCAAAGGAAGTAGAGTACATAGGGTTTCTGTAGCATTTGGATTATGTAGGCAATTTTACTAATATAATACAGTTCTAGGATAGAAGTGTGGCCTCCGAAGCATACTTTTGGCCGCGAATTGCTGACAGTACATTTAAAAGCCTTTAGAGCGCCAACTTTGACCAGGGCTCTAGTTCATATGCAAAAGTGGATTCTACAAAACACTGAGTCAGGAAGCACAAAGTGCAGGGAGCAAAGCCATTCTTGTTTTTGACTACAAGAGAACTATACCAGCCCTACGGGTTTGTTTTTTCCCCTTCAAGGCATTGACTGATTTTCTTTATGCTTTTTCTTTCTATTACTAATTTTTAATTTGTTAAGATGACTCCAACTGATGTTTTAAAATACCTGGTAGACACTGTTTAGTAAAAGAATTGAAGTATGAGACATTTTATGAAATGTATGGGCAAAATTACTAAATTGCAAGTATATTGTAAATGTTAATACTAAATGTGCTCAGTACTGAACAGTGAGGTGTTAGTATTAAATGTGCTTGACTGTCTAATGAATAATGGTATATTAATTGATGAAAAAGTAACACACTATTTACCTTCACATAATAGAAGCTCAATCAAAGATAACCAATAATCACATACATGCATGCAATTTCTTCCATGCAACACATACAAATTACAATGAGAGGATATTATACATATGGATGGGTAGTAAAGAGTGATTAGTCATCTGAATGCCTTTCTAGGTGTTATTGGTATTCCTGAATATTTTGTTTCAAAAATTGACAGACAACAAATAAGTTTTCATATAGAAACATCAACCTGCTTGAAGTAGATTTGCATTAATGATAAAACTTCCCAATATAATGTTTCGATTTGAAAATAATCCTTCAGACGTTAAGCTGGTTTATCCGATTCTGTTTTTAGACTTGAACTGCATAATTTACTACATTTTAAAATACATTATACCATAAGTTGCATGGTGTTAATTTAATAATTAATATAATAACTTCAATAGCACACTCGTGCTTTGTATTCAGAAACAACATCTCCATTTCGGTTGAAATTTAGAGAAGAACCATGCAGAATTTTAGAGTTAAAAAAATGATTTAGTGTTTTGGATCAAATCATTTCCTAGTGTCTGCTTGTATTTCTCAGGCCTCGACTCTGTCAAGGAAAACAACCAGCCTGTTGTGTGGGGCTCACGTGCTGCAGGGAGGAAGCTCTGCTCAGTAGGGAGGACCCCGCCGTCCGCAGCGTCCGGGGAGCGGTCCGCCCTGTCCTGGGAACCGGCGGCGGGCCGCGTGGCCGGGCGTGCACTGGTGTTTTCCTGGGTTCACAAAGGAGACACGCTCAGCCCAGGACCTGTAGTTTCATGTCGCCTGTGTTGTTATGTATGTCACCTTGATACAAAATATAAACATCAAAGCTGCTAAGTAACTAGAGTGAGGGGTGCGTGTGCTTGCTGAGCTGAGAAGACACTGGGGAAAAAAATGTGTGCTCTTCCCTGGCTACTCAAAACCAGAAAAAGATTCCCCTGATATTTAATGCATAAACAAAAAGGAAAACAATCTTTTCAGAGGAAAGCAAAGTTCAAGCATTACAAAAAAGACAGTAAAGGTTGGACTAATTTATGTGGATTAGAACTAAAGATGGTGCGCTGATGAAAAGACAAGAAATTCGGAAGAATTGCTGCAGTTCAGTTTCCGAACCTCAAATATTTGAGGTGCACGCCTAACATTTTCACTTCTCGTCATAAATGTAAAGTTAGGAAGGATGCTATTTCTCACTTATTTGCCGAAGGCTTCAGTTCATTGTATGATGAGGGAACATCTGTTTCGCCCTCGGACACCAAGGTCCGGTTTGTTTGCAGGTGGCTGGGCGGGCGCCCAGCAGGCAGGTGGGTGCCCAGCAGGCAGGCAGGTGGGTGCCCGGGGCAGCGGGGAGACAGGCCGGTGGTTAGGCCTCGGGCTTTCAGCTCCTTGGCTTGAGCATCATTCCTTGCGTCAGGGACTTCGTTTTAACCCTTTAACCGATTCAAGAGCTTAGAAACGCCTGGGCCTTGCACAGCGGGCACCACGTGACCCCCGGCCGCTCGTCACCAGGCCGCGGCGGGGCCGCCCCGCGGGTTTCTGCGGGGGCTTTTCCACCGGCATTTCTGGTCCGGGCGAGAGGAGCAGGGGTCGGAATAGGAAGAGCCAATGAGAACTGTGAAACCGTGGAGAATTTGACCCGAATCCCTTGCCGTTTTCGAAGGACATCGTAGGGTGGCTGTCTGGCTGTCACGGAAGCCCACACCTTCACAAGCTTGTCCTTTAAGTCCACAGGATTCTTATCTCACGTATGAAGTCCCTTTTCGAAAATAACCCGAAACCGCTGGGTAAAACTTAATACGCTCGGGTCCTGGGCCCCAACAGGCCCGCGCCTCGCCTCGGCTCGCAGCTCGGTTTTTATTGAGAGCGAAGGAGAGGGGCGGGCGCCCCCACGCTCGGCCCTGAAGGGTGTCTCGGCTTCCCCGCTACCGCCCGGGGGACAGAGCGCGCCCGGGGCTGGCGCTGCGAGGGGGCGCTGCCCTCGGAGCGCGCCCCACCCCTTCCCGCCGCGGCTGCTGCGTGACCCCGGCGGAATCGCCCCTGGGCGTGGACGCGAGGCGCGATCGAGGTCACAACACACGGGGTTTGGGGCAAAAGCTGAATTGTAACCGCTTTTGACTAAAACTGTAAAGGCAGTGAAATCTTTGTTGCAGAAGAAACGCTCTTCTCTTTCGTCCCCCTCCTTTCTCTTTATTAAACAATCATTTTTCAATAGGAATGCTTTTCTTCCTTTATCTGAATGCCGGAGAAGTCATTGCCTGACCTTACACAACAGAGGCTCTTCATTCGAGGCATTTTATTTTCCTTCTACCAATCCAGGTAACTGGATTTTAGCAAAATTTGTAGGTTCCCAAGAGGTTTTGTTTGTTTGTTTGTTTTTTCCTCCCTGCTTTAGGGCTGATTTTACCCTTGTTTTTCCCAAGAGTTAAAAACGGCTGGTGCAAGTCACATTAACAAAGGCTCACCTGTACTGGATTCTAAAGGGAAATCCAGCCAGGTTTCCTGCTATCGAACAGGCAACGGGCTAATCAGCACGATCTTTCAACCGAGCAGACAGCTTCTCTCTCCGAGGTGAAGCTAAGGCGAGAATCATCTTAATGTGGTTTTCTAGGGAGAGTTTTTTAGAAGGCCAAACTGTTCCCAAGAAAAGTGCAAATTGTCTGTTTTCTTTTCCCATAAAATAAACCACTGATGAGTATATATGAGAATAATATTCTATACACAATGAGCCTCTATAACGTGACGCCTTGTGTTCACTTCTCAAAGTGTTGAATTGTCCCCATGCCTGATAAGGTACTGGCTTCTTTTATTTCCTAATATTCCCTGAAGTATTGGTTACACATATGTGAAACATTCTTAGTTTATCATGGTACTAGAAGTGTAACATTACAAGCTGTGAATATATTTTAGATACCTGAGAAAATAGGCACAATGTGCAGAATGACCATTTGACCATCTTGGTCCTGCTATGGTTTCTTTGCAGAGGCATAAAAACATGAGATCTTGCTGCAAAGTGCTACCACCTTCTTTTCTTTATATGAGAAAATTGTATTGAATGTCAAAAAGAAAAATAGTTAACAAAATAACACTGTACCAGACAGAAGGGGGGATGGGAGAGGTAGAAGAGGGCGAAGGGAGTGTAAGGGGTGACGGAAGGGGCCTTGACTTGGGGTGGTGAACACACACTACAATATACGGACAGTGGATTATAGAATTATAGGCCTGAAACCGATATAATTTTATTAACCAATGTCACCCAATAAACTCAATAACATGTTTTTAAAAAGAAAATAAATAAAAGTTTGAACTTCAAAAAACAAAACAAAAACAGATAACACCAATATAAATAAAGCCACCTCCTCAAACTTGTGAAAATATAAAATTATTTGAGCAAAAAGCTATTTTCAAAAATAATGGTCAAGCTGCTTCGGCATCAATTTAACACCTAAGGTGAGCTCTCCTTTTTCTACTGAGTTGACTAAAATAAATGTAAATGCTAATGTTTTTAAATCCTCAGGTAGAATCCTAACTTTGGTGTTACTTGCATTTGCTTTATGCAGAAAGGTAAGAGGAATTTAAAAAATTCAAAAATTATAATTATTGGTAAGTTTTCTTTGTAAATTCCTTTAAATCATTCTACCTTGCATTTCCTTTTCTTCAAAAGATAATCACTCTATCTATTTATATCTAATTATATATTAATCTTGTTTTTGACTATAATGTGTGACATATTAACACAAATATTAGATACCTAAGATTTCTTATATTTTATCATATATTAGCAGCAAGTTAGTTTTCGATGCATAAACATTTTTCAATGAACTCTTCTGATGGCCAGATATATTCAGTGTGATAGGATCAAGAGGGAAACATGAGTGAGTAAAGTATTTTGAAAGGATATGGCATCTTACACTTACAAATATTCACCTTTAGATATTTCCTCTATCTAAAAGGAACCATTTTTTTCCCAAAATAACATATACATATCCATAGGAAATGAGTTTTAGGTTAGTTTTAAATAGTTTAGCTAAACAGGTGAGTGCTGTGTAAACGTTAATAAAGACTCTTCCTTTTTTGCGCATCAGTTTTAAAATTTTTCTAAAACTCACTGTCCTACCCTCAGTGGAGACATTTGGGGTCATTTGCAAAATATCAGTTTTAGAGGAAAAACTGATCAACAAATCTAATATTTTTTTCTCTTTTGAAGTATCTAGGATTATGCATTTTTTTCTGAGTAGAGTAACTAAACCCTACAGTTTTAATTTTTTTTTTTTTAATTTTTAAAGTCACTGAACGGAGGGCAATATTGGCTTCTATAATCTCAAAGTTCCAATTCATTTATCACTCATTCATTAATTTGTTCATTCACAAACTTTGTTACTGAATTCTTTTATTACACAAACTTTTGGTTATTTGAAGCCATAGGAAGCTGTACTGATGACTATACTTATGAAATAGGATGAATACACGCAATTTAAGATTATTCCAAATATTTGAGAGTAGCAGAAAGTAGAAGATGCGAAAAGACAGATCAAATAATGACTTCAACTCTGGAGTTTATCTGTTCAAAACCCATGAACCTATTACAATGTGTGCAACTGCAGATTTATGAGAAGTAAAAGCTACGCCCATGTTATCAAGGACACCACCTCAGACTTCAGGGTTTAACTGTGAAGTGTGAACTCTGGGCACAAGCACTGTTGATAGTGAGGGAACTCCCCTCCCAAGAAGTGATGAAACTCCAGTCTCTGCGGAATTAACCACCGGGGTTACGAAGCTGTCCCATTTGTTTGTTTCAGGAACCCTTTTCTCAAATACTCCTTGAGCCCTTTGTATACTGAAGATGGACCTTTTTTCCTCAGGTGGATATATGTTTATTCTCTGAAAACTTCCCTGAAGCAGGAAATGAGTCTAAGTATTAAGCTTCAAAGAATTTCTCTGCATGCAAGCAATTGAGCTGTCAACAAAGCTATGATTAATGGTATTTTATATGAAAATTTATGGGAAATAACTAGATGCAATTAAAAATACTCAAGTAGGGAGCATTATTACTTGAACACTTGAAAAATTACACATGCTTATAGTTATTCAGGGATTAACAATATTTTAGACAACTTGTTGAGTAATGGTTAACAAATCTAATTTTGCCTGAGGACACTTATTACACCTTGTGATGAAAATAAAGACAGTTTGTTTTGCTTTAGGAGACTTCTCACCAACAACAGAGAGAGAAAGAGGGAGGGAGGGGAAGAACTGAAACATACCTAGTGGTCACGTGGCTGCGTTTCTTCTGTAGAGGACACGTTACAAAATGACAAACCAGGACACCAGGAGAATTGTGACACGTTCAAATAGATTGAGAACACATCCTGGGAACCTCTAACTTGCTACCTCGTAGACTCCTCTGGCAGCTTTCCTTCCTCACTGTGGTTGTGTTGCAAGTTTAAGGAGCAAAAAAATAAAGAAAGGGTTTTTCTTTCTGGTTTATTTTATTCCGAGATATTTTCTTCTTTCTTTTTTCCTTCCTCATTTTGAAAAGCTGATAGGAAATAGAGAATTTTGCAGCACTTATGTGAGGAAAACAAAAAAAAATGCGCAAAATTGATAGTTTTCAAATCCATCATTGTCTTCCTGGGCAGAGACAGAACAGTCACACACCCACTGGGACACTTGGTTCTCTCAAAGAGATGCGCACCGTTCTCCCTTGAAAAGACGAGGATTCCTTATCGTCTTCCACTCACTTGCGACTACAGACAGTTTTGTGCATTCATTCCCAACACTAAACAGCTTTCTAATGCTTCTGTTAGGACAGCACTGAGTGAATCATAATCCCAAACGGATGCACATCCCTGGTCCTAGGTCAGGCCTTTAGGTCCACACGAACTTGCACAGTGGAGCTCAGGGGCAAGGGCTCCCCGGTTGTAGGACCTCGCTTTTGGCTCTGCTCGTGTCTATGCACCTTATAAAGACTAAAGCAGGAAAGGATGCTTTCTGGGTGCAGAAGGTTAGCTCTTTTTTGACCCTTCTCTGTGTCTCTTAGGCTTTATATAGTACTTTTGTTTTCTGCAGACTATTGAAATAATGAACATTTCAATATACAAAACTTTGAAAATAGAGAAAACTATGTGGAAGGAAATAAAAATAAGCAAATGCTTCCACATGGCAGAATGTTAGGATTTTGGGGACTTTTTTCAATAGATGTGCATATATGTGCATTTCCTCTTTTGTTTTTATAACATTTAAGCCATATGAGATATATGTGTGTGTGTGTGTGTATGATTGTACCATGTATTTTTCACTTTTCATCATGAGCATTTTCCATGTTATCAAATATTATTTGGAAATATGATTATTAATAATAGCATTTTTACAAGTGAACTATAATTTACTTGAAGTAGATTTATTTCAATGTTTTGTTTTACAACTATATTGAGGATTTATGTGCATAAATTATTGCATATGTCTGGTTTTTCTTCCAATAAGTTTTTATTACTATTGTAATAAATGTGTATGGTAAAAAAATTCACACCATATATACAAGTTTAAAGGTAATCGGTGTTTTTGTTCCATTAAATGCTTGATTTCAATTTTCACAATTAAAAGTTTCTTATGAATCTTTTCAAAGTGTTTTAAAAAATGAGGCCATTTTTTACATATCGTATCTTGCCTTTTTAAAAAACAAAATGTCTGAAATATTTTGTGGTTTTCAGTATTTGAACATAAAGAGAAAATTTATTTCTAATATTTTCATTCTCTGCTAGGAATAACTGGTTTCCTAATATATATTTATTTATTTATCTCAGATAGTCATTTAAGATTTTTTCAGTTTTTTAAACTATTAAACAGTGCTACAAAAATATTTTAATTCATATATCTTTCAGCATGGGTACCAGTTACTACAAGATAAATTCCTAAAATGTAAGAAGCTGGGCAAACATTTGAGTGTGTTTAACAGTTTGCTATTTTCAAATTTAATTCTTAAAATCTTTTTATCAGCTTACATTTCTTAAATAACACAGGAGAGTACCTGTTTTTCAACATTTTAAATTTTTACCTTTGATGCATGTTATTTATCTTTTATTTTGCAGTACTTTAATAATGAGCAAAGTTAAGCATTTGTTTTTTGTTTCATTTAGCCATTTGCCATTCAGTCTTTCCTCTTTCCTTTTTCTGTCTTTTTTTGTGAAAATTATGTTCTTTAATTCAGATAATGTCTAAAGAATATCTTTCTCCATAAGAATAATCATTTGTGTTGTGTGTGTGTGTTTGTGTGTTACTACATATAAATTTTAAAATTTCTGCACAAGAAAACATTAAAAAGAAGAAGAGGGGTTAATTCATTCCTATTTTAATAGTTTGTTGTACACAGTTTTTAAATTCGATATAGTCAAAATATCAGGCTTTTCATTTATGATATCTGGGTTTCAGGTCATACTTATTAAGTCCTTTTCTTCTCCAAGGTTATTTTTTAAAGTTCATGTTTTTTAAAAAGATTTAAAAAATCTTTTTATTTATTTATTTATTTATTTATTTATTTATTTTTAGAGAGAGGAAGGGAGGAAGAAAGAGAGAGACGGAAACATCAATGTGTGGTTGCCCCTCACACACCTCCTCCTGGGGACCTGGCCTGCCACTCAGGCCTGTGCCTTGACTGGTGACGTTTGGCTCACCGGCTGGCACTCAATCCACTGAGCCATAGCTGCCAGGGATAAAGTTCATGTTTTTAATTGTATAAATAGTTGGACAAACTCTTCTCTATGGAAACAATAAAATCTTCTGGCAAAACTATTTTTGAAAATATTCTTAAAAACATCAAGTAATGCACACAACAGTAAGAAATGATGGTCCAAGATCTGCTTGGAGAAGGGAATTCAGAGCAGTTGGGGGGAAATCTGCATCTTTCCCTGTCCCCAGGGTCTTTGCGGAACCAGGGCTGATTCAGGGTGGGCAGTTAAATGGAAGACACGCCCTGCTAGGGCAGGCTTTAAAGGCTACCTTCTCAGGGAAAGTATGAAGCAAAGGTCAAGTTGTCCGCCTCCATTTCCCCAGTTAGAGAGGGAATTTGATTTAATTCTCAGCAAAGCAGGGAGGAAAATCCACAGGAGTTGTAATAACTAGCCAGTTTTTGTGTGGATGTGCAGAAAATACTTTTATCACCTGATGGTGCAAAAACATCCCAAGTTGTGTGTTGAGAGGGCCCTCTGTCTAGCAGGGTCGCCAAGGGCCCACAGGAAGCAAACTCAAATTCTCTCTGGAGGAAAAAAAATCTTAGCTCAAAGTAAAAATATAAAATAAAATGAAACAAAAAGCTCTAAACTCAGATCCAGTAGAAACAAAAATACCATGAGTAAAGCTTCAAAGCTTTCAAATATGGGAATTTCAAGTACAGATTATACAGATTAAAAATTACTATGCTCGTTGTGGCTGGTGTAACTCAGTGGATTGAGGGTCAGCCTGTGAACCAAAGGGTTGCTGGTTTGATTCCCAGTCAGGACACATGCCTGGGTTGCAGGCCAGGTCTCCAGTAGAGGGTGCATGAGAGGCAACCGCACGTTGATATTTCTCTCCTTCTCTTTCTCCCTCCTTTCCCCTTCTCTAAAAATAAATAAATAAGATACTTAAAAAAATTACTATGCTCACTCTATTAACAAATTAACAGGTAAACCAGAAAGTGAAGGGATTAGCCAAGGAACATATATGCACAACCCATAGACACAGACAGCAGTGCGGTGATGGCCAGAGGAGCCGGGGGGCAGGGCCTGGATGGAGGCGGGCAAAAGGGAGGGGGGGATGGGGACCTCTGTAACAGTGTCAACAATCAAAAAACTTAAAAAAATAAGACCAGAAAATATATCCAGGGAACAGGAAAATAGAATACCGAGAAATTTGAAAAGGAATCCAACAGAACATTAAAAGCTATAAGAATGAGCAAACAAAAGTTAAAAATATAATCCTCATGCATTTAACAGTGGATCAGACATAGGTCGAGAATTCTGGGATGGGTGAATAGAAGCCAATCAGAATGTAGCACAGAAAATTGGAGACGGCAAATGTAAAAGAGGTTAACAAATTGGGAGCGTGGTGTGAGATATTCTAACACTTATCTAACTGGAATTCCAGAAAAGAGAGACAATGTGAAAGACATATATCTGGAGAGATGTAAACTCTGAATATTCTATATATAAATTCAAAAATATCAACAAATCCAAAGCAAGAAATAGAAAAATCAGTCTCAATCTGGAGACAGCAAAGGTATCCTGAGGAATATTGAAGACAAAAGAGATGTTGAAAACAGAGAAGACAAATTAACTTCAAAGAAAAGATTTAGACAGACATCTGACTTCTCTACCACCTCATATTAAAAATAAATACCAAGCTCAAATCCCACATTAAGCAAAACTATCTTTTAAGAATGAGGAAAAAAAAGAGATCAGAGCACCAATGTGTACCCAACTGGATAAAATTCTTGAGACATAAGAAATATGAACCCAGCGAAAGGTGTGAGATGGCAGATTTAAAGACCTAAACAAGTTTAATAAGCCTAAATAAAATTAAATATATAAAATAACAATCTATTGCATGATTAAAATAAGATTACATAACAATAACTGACATACAATATTCAACAGGAAAATAATGAAATTGTGCCCTGGTCGCACAGTATACTAAAAAGCAATTACTAGTGGATTAAAAACATAAGTGTGTAGAGTAAAATTATCAGACTTTAGAAAATAATTTGTAAGACTAGTTCTTTCATCTCCTGATAAAATTTCATCTCAAGTTTCTTAAAACTTGATAGTAGAAAAGCTTGATAGATTAAGAACTTCTGTCCATGAAAATTCCATAAATAGACTGAAAATATAAGTTGTGAAATACAAGATGGTGTTTGAAAAATAGGTAACAGTAGAAAATACTGGCATTTAGGGAAAAAAAATATATTTAAGAGCCACAAATTCAATTTTAAGTATAAAAATGACTTATGCTAACATTTATAAAACAAAAAGGAAAATTTGAAGAGATCAACTTCAATAATAATCTTCATAGAAATGAAAATTTAAACTACAATGAAGTACCGTTACAAAGTCTCCCTCTCAGCAAAAAGACTAAATGCCTGATCCTACTAAGTATTGACAATGATATGATGCAACAGCAATCCTTCTGCTGTTGGTGGGATTGTAAATCAGTAAAGGTCTTTGAGCAAGAGTTTGGTAATATTGACTGATTTTTCTCCTTGTTGTAGGAGAAACTTTTGCCAATAGGTATACACCAGGAGCTATGCACTAGAATGTTTACAGCAGCACTGGTCATTGTAGCTTGGGAAGGAATGCTGTAGGTCATTTGCTGAATGTGACAATGAATGAACTAGAGATATGCAAATGAATACAAGGTGCAAAAGAATACATTATGAAACTATTTACCTAGAGTTCAAAAGCAGGCCCAGCGACTCAGCATTTTTGAGGATCTCTGTGGTCACTGCAGAGTTGAAGTGACTTCTCTCAGCTTGCAAGAGATGACTGTCAAGTTTTCAATGATTTCTTCATCATTGGTAACTTGAAATTTACCATTGCTGGAGTATTTACTTATACCATGGAAATGAGAAAATCCTACATATTAGAGCTTTGGGCTGTTTTTTCTCTGGAGAACTACCTGTAAAACATTTATCAGCCTACTCCTAGGTGAGGGGCACTAGAGCTTTGGGGTGATCACAACAGCCTACCTCCTTACTGGGTGGTGTTTAAACCAGCTTTCACTCTCTAGATGGACTTTAAAGTCTCATACATTTTTATGTTCTTCTCTGTATATGTAATATCTTACAAGAAAAATAAAAATAAAATGTTTCTCTATGTACCTATGCATCCGTCTTTGCCATATGTGGAATGTATTTTGGTAATAAGAGTGACACAGGAGATCCAGCCTCATGGCTTTCGAAACTGGCCAGTGTCCAAACCTGGCCTGCCCAGTTCAAAGCTGGTGTTGATCCTCCCCTGGAAGCTGCTTCAGGTGTGTCATGTGGTTTTTGTACAGTTTCCTAGATGTTTCTTTTCACTGTCCTGCTCAAGAGGCTCACGGACGTAAGTTAATGGTATGAATTCACTATCACAGCACTAGAAGATCAAAAAAATGAAACCATTTTGACAGTCACATAGTGGAGTTGGTGCCAAAATGATTCCAAGACAATTGATTCTAAGATAACTTATTCCTCTCAATGTAAATGACTTCAAACAACCCAACAGGATCACAACAACCCAGAGATTGGGGATGTAAATACAAGTGGTCACGTGCTCTTACAACACTCAATCACTGGGTCACATTTTCTTAGTGCCTCATTTAGGATTTCTGGAAAGAATTTTCAGAGAGTCAGAAACATTTTAGATTACTATTTCTTTTAAATTTAACGTGATCCTTTAGAAACAAGTACAATATAAATACAAATCCTTTTTTTCTTTGATAGTTTAGTTTCTGTTCAATATCAGAACATACATTTCATTTGTGATACCTGGATTTTTCTTCCTTGATTTTATACGCCTGAATAGATATGTTTTCACCAATAAATACCTTTTGAGTATTGTATATGTGTATTTTAGTAACAAAATAAAATTAAAACTGCTAATTAAAAACTTGGTATTTAATATCGCTGGCTGTGACACAATACAATTTACAGCTTTGAAATTCCCCGTGATGGGAGATAATCTTTCTTTGCTTTCTTCCAGGGAAAGATCATGCTTTATTAGACAGAGTTCTGAAACTGTTGTGCTGTAATCAGATTACAGAAAGCACTAATCCTTGGGCCGCTCATCTGGCTCCCCGTTCCTGAAGTAATCCATGTCGGGTCTTGGGCTGTTTCCTTTAGAGTTTGCCCTTTTTGAGGATGCTGAGATCAGCCCTATTGTGCAAAGTTATCTTGGTTTTATGAAAAAGATGTCTTACTTCCAGATGTTTAATAAGGGGTTGTTTGTGCTCATTGTGTCTGTTTCTTCCGGTGTTCTCTTCTGCAATCAGTGAGATAAGAATTATTTTTGTGACTTTTAGAAAACTGAGTGGAGGTGGTAGGAGAAGAAATAATAAAAATAATAAAGAGAGAACATAATAAGTGAGGTCTTAGATAAACTTCATTTCATTCATTCATTCTTTCATGTTTTATCTCCCCAATTGCCACACATTTCAAAGTTAAACATATTGTATAGTTAGTCCTTTTTGTCATCATGAGAAAAATATTCATAGATGAGAGAACTTAGTTCTTTTCTTAGGATCAGGAATGAATATTTCTAATAAAGGTAAGTTATTTTGAACCCAAGTCAATGGAAATGGGAAGGATTTAAATGGAAGAAAATACCTACTAATGCAACTTGAAAATTTTTGAATGGATGCATACATCACTGCAAATATGATTTCTATCATTATTTCAATGGAAAGTATTCCCAGGAAATGATGATCTAGAGTTGTTGGGCTTGGAGCTAGGAGTGAATAGGGAACAGATTTCGAAAGGCTAGCATGTCAATAAACTGTGTTCCATAGAACGCTCTACTCCACAAGATGTTAGGAGATGTTTCAGTCAATCAATCAATCGGGTTTAGAAAACACGGTTAAGATAAGTTGTGTTGATTCTGTTTTGGTGAGACCTCTGCTCATTCCATTTGTAGAGACCTGATTCTGCAGAATTTTCCATCACCACGCGACATGATCAAGGGGTCACTCCCTGTGTCTGTGTGAAAAATATTACTCTCTGGATAGACATATGTATTTATAATCTTTAAATATATGCTAACATTTTATGCAAGGAAGAGCTCAGTGAACCATATGATGATGAGCATAACCAGACAGATGTTCTCAACGGGCAGCTGGGAGGTTTCTGGGGATATTTAAAGTCAGTGAGCAGAGTGGGTTAAAGAAAGAAGTGTAAAGCTTGAAAACTCTGGAAACACAACTATAAGCAAACTTCATGCACATCGGCAAGGGAAAAAGTCAAGGAAGTGCAATTAGAAGAATGCAGTGGTGTCCAGCAAGGACAGGGAAAGGCTGGCCACGCTGTGCTCGGTCATGGCAGGTGAAGTAGGGATGCACTGAACTAAATCTCTTGAGTTTGGTAACGAGAATGTCAGTGTGTGCACCTTCAGATGGACAAGGAAGAGACCAGGCAGCTGGTGGACAAGTGAGGGTACAAACTTAACCCTTCTTCACTGAGACTATACTTTGAATACAGGAGTGAAGAGGAGTGGAGGAGTTGTGAGCACCATTGTAAATGTAGGAGAATGAAGCCGTGACTTGGAGGGGAAATGAAAGAAGAGAGATGGAGACCGACCAGGGCAGCGTGTAACAGAGAGGAGGCCGGCTTTTCTTCCCTGACCAAAGGAAGGTCGGGAAGGCAGGCTGATTTCTTTTGTACATTTTTAGCAGGGACACTCATAAACATTTAATTTCAAGAATTTCCTATCTCCAGTATTGATTATGAGGCATCACATTTAACTTGTGTTTTCTTTTCATCATTTATTCAGTTTCATAGCACGGGTCAACATTTATTTATCAAGGGTTGAGAGGTATATAAAGTGGCCGATTATATCTTGATCTTTATTGAGACTGTAGAATGAAGTTCATAAGGAAATTAAAATATTTCATATAATTAAAAATACAGAGAATAAATTTGTTGTTTTTAGTCAATCAGGATTAACTCCCTGACCTATAAATACTCTTTTAAATATTTTGTCACTTTTCAGTTCTGTAAATAGAAATTAATTCACTTGGTATTGATTTTGATAATTATTAATATTTCAACTTTTTCAAATAGAAATAAATATTAACACAAAACCTGGATTTTAAACCTCATTTGAACCACAAATACGTTTAAGTTAATACAATTATATTAAAGCCCACGAACAGTTTATTCTTGGGGGTTTGACTGAGTTTTAGTCAGATGGATTTTTCTGTGGCTATGTTGAGATAATTGTCTAAAAATTGATGTTTTAAGTATTTTGATGGAATGATGGACTATTGTTGGGAACAGTGAACACTTATAAAGTGTCTCTGCTCAACCACTAATTAGCTTCATTATAGCCCACAGTTAATTCCTGTGAATAACTTATGTAAATGATGAAACTCTAGTGTTTTTTCTGAATTTCCCAACAATGAGATTTGAGGGTAATAAGTGTGGCAAATTTCTGACAGCAGGTACATGCCTTTGTTGCATTTTGAGAAAAGAATAATCCAAATACTAGAATTTATTTAGCTTGGAGTTTTTTCTTTTTCCAAAAGCTTTGAAAGTACATCTGAGAAAAGCAGATGAAGAAGAGCTTTGGGTTTGATTTACATCTTAAGAACAAAGAAACAAATGAAAATATGACTATTGTCTTATCTTCATGTGATTGTGTGCAGTACCCTTCTATAATCTTTTCTAGTAATGAGGCTTAATAGCTGTCTTTGAGATATTAATGGAAATTGTCACAGACAAGGGAGATATTACTGCCTCTAATGAACTAAAGTAAGACTCAAAGGGAAAAAAAAGAACAATAAGTAAAATCTGCACAAATAAAAAGAATTTAGCTGGTTTCTAAAATTTAACCCCATAGATGGCTCTGACAAAAAATTTAATGATAGAAATGCATTACTTCTCAGTTTTCTTAAATTTCATTTGTCAAGTACAACCGTTTATTTTTTTTTTAATTTTCTGTTTATGTAGTATTTCAAAATATCTTGACTTCAACTTTATACAATAACTAAGAGAAGCAATTTTGTATGGCTCAAAGGGCAAGTCAAATCATGGGGTTTGTTGCAGCAAACCAGAGGGCAGATTACCAGGAAAAAACAAACAAACATTCAAGTAAACTAGTGGTTAATACTATAAAAAACAATGCAATACCTCCAGTTGGATTCATCTGTATACTGAACAGATGTTTGAAAAATTTCAAGTTTAAGTCAGTTTTTTAATAGCAATTATACTATTGACTCTGCCTTTTTCAACACTCAGCTCCTGGGTTAAATTAATTTTCTGAAAAGTCGGTGCTTGGATACTATCATTTCATAAATGTGCGTGCTTTCCCCTGTTTCTGGAAAGCTGAGTGGTGAGTGGCTGGCCGGTGAGTGTGGTAGCGTCTGCGCTGCCATCTAAGGAAATGAACGATGGACAATTGAGCTGTCAGGTAGGGAATTATGAGGTTAGTACCTAAGTTAGGATGGCAACCAGACTTCTTTTTGTAGGGCATTCCCTGAGGAACAAATTGTAAATAATGCCGTGCAAACTTCCGAAGAACGAAATGCATGCCAGGTTTCTGCCAGCCAGGGCTGTAGTTGATGTCTGATTGAGCCCGTGATTGTTAAAATGTCTCTGTTTTATAGTCCTGAATAATGCGGAGCTAATGAACAGGTTCCATGTCAGATTTGAAGCATCAGCTCCCTAGCAAAGAGTCTTTATGATTTGGCCTATTAAAAAATAAAAATAGGAACAGGGAGACAGTTCTCGGCGCAACCTGTCTATGGGTAGATGCTAAATTTTTATTACTCTTTATATGAAGATTGTTTGCAGCACATGCACAGCTATTCTAATAAGAACTGACTGGCGAATTGATTGGTACTGAAAACTGCATTCCATTTTAATCATATATTTTGGTTCAAGAGTGAAAAAAACTGATTTCTTATCCATTGCTGCCTTCTTTTTTTTCCTCTGATTTTCAGACATGTAGAACATTCCCGAAATTTTTAGACAGTTAATGCTGATCCCGTGCTTAAGAAGAAATACTTATTTTTTTCCTTTAACTGTGGATATTACAAACAGAGATTAGTGGCCTCTCACTTCAGATCTGTCAGTGGTGAAGTGGCTGCAGCTATTAACATTCTGGCGTAAGTGGTCAGAAGCTCCCTTTGGCATTCCTGTCAAAAGGCTGCTAAGCCCTCTGGTTTCTGCTGTTTCGCCAGCACAATCCAGTCCTGTCCTTTTCGACTGGTTGGTGCCGTTCAAGGTGTCCCGTGTACAAATTTTCCAGCAAAACTGCTGAGTCTCCTCTGCTTAAAAAACAAATAAAAGGTAAGTCTTCCATGAAGGTATGCTCAGATTGATGTCCTCACTTGACTTCCACAGAAATATTCTGTTCCAGGAAAAAATAACATGAAATGCAATGAATAGTTTTTGGACTACCTTTTCTTAATCAAATTAAGACTGAATAGCATGCTGGCTGGGTATAAGAACAACTATTAAACATATCAGAGGGCCATTTGTGTCAACACTATGACAGTTCCCAAAGGTGCCAGTGTGAGTCCAAAGGCCACGTGCCCTCCTTTTCCAGCTCTGGGCCTCCTCTTGACTGCACGCGCACGCTGCGGGCTTTGCGACTGTCCTACTCTGGCACCTGTTTATTGAAAGAGTAACGTGACATTACACACCTATAAGAAGACTATGCATATATCCTTGGTCGCCTTGCTCAGCTAATGGACAAGGTATCACATATTCTCTCCCAAATGTCCTCATTCATAACTATGTCTTGGCTGGAAATCAAAAGACAGAATGTGTTTTCTTATTTTGAGACGTACCTGTCATGTGAGGTCAGTCTCATGAAACAATGGCTGATGAAGTTTCGCATTCATTAGTTAAGTAAATATTTCCTTCAAATAACAATTTGTTGTGTTCCTATTTCATGGCAGGCACTGTGTTGGACATTCAAGCTAGAACAGTGAATACATTGGGCACAAAATTCCTACCTATAAGACTTACATTGCAGAGAGATGAAATGGAACATAAATAGATAAACATAGTATATCAGATGAAGATGAATGCTATGAAGAAATACAAACTTTAAGAACGGGGGTGTTAATAGTGAAATACTAAAGCTCACAAATCTAAAGCATGCATGCTGTTAATTACTATTTGGGATTCACCCTTATTTTATCAAACTCTTAGAGTGAGATTGATTAATTAGATGTGAGAAATTTAGTTGTGCTATTGGCTAACTCAAATTTGATGTCTTCCTTTGTTATATTTTTCCTCATTGTTTAAGCTCTGATCTAAACCTTCCACTTTTACATGTTTCCAACAGAGTCATGTGAGTTAGCAAATGGAATTCTGCAATCTCATTCAGAGAATGTTTTTGAAAACAGATAAACATTTACCCAAGTTTCATATAGATTTAGCCCTCTCTTGAGTCACATTGATCCCTAAATCTCCCCCAATTCCATTAGTTTTGAATGCATAGATAGATAAGATAGACAGAGCAGAGAGAAAGGAGAACTGTATTTGAGTTACTGTTACAATATCCCTTTAAATATTAGACTTCTGTTGAAAAACGCAGCTCTTCATAAGCAAACTTTTTATGTGGTACTGCCTTCACTGCAAGCAATTCTAATGAAATAGATTCCATTTTAAAATTAGTTTTATTGTGACCAGAAAAGCCTGGTTTTGTGGACTCTGAGGAGCCAGACTAATTGTGACCCAGTTAGGATGGGACGGCTTTGCCTTTATTAAATGATGTCCAAGGTTAATGTCAGACAGCATTTATCAACCTCTGTCCTCCTCTTGGCGTCGATGGGAGCTGCACGGGTATACAGGGTGTGGATGTGGCCCCACAAACCGGACGGAGGGTGGAATAACCTAGGTTCCTCTGGTAGAATCTAGTGATTGTTTTTTAACACTTGATTAATCTCTTTGGCAAATCCATGCCTCCTATTTTTTGAAGTGTAAGTGACTTCCCCTTGAGGAATAAATAACCTAGCAATTCCTAGGTGTATTTCTGTCTACCAACATTAGCCTTTTCAATAGAATGTCCGTTTAAAGATTTTCATCCAAAAAAAAACAAACCCTCATTTTGCTGTGATGTATACCAACTTTTAATTTCTATTTCTTGAATTTTAAAAGTTAGAATTATTTACAGTGATTCACAATTTCAGTGGCTTCTAATTTATGTAGAAACATTTATTTCATTGATTGGTAAATAAGTTTCTAATGATTATTAAACTTTTGCAATATATAAATCTATTTTTCCACTTCCATCTTCAGAAGAGTAAGTTGCTACATAAAACTATTTTTTCTTCTCAGCCTAATTACATTCAGGAAGTTACAAGCAATAAAAACAATGTGGTACTGAGATTAAGAACATCATAGTTCTATTTAGCTCATGTTTCTTTTCTACTGATAGTCACTTTCTAATATTCAATAATTTATGAGTAGCATCGCATGGAATATATATATTTTCTATTGTGAAGAAATATTCTATCCTGTGGATAAAAGAAAAATAGAATTTATTTGTAATATAAATGGATTGTCCAAATATTTAATTTAATCTCTGACAGTGCTTGTTCAATCATTTTTACCTGTAGCCTCATATTAAATGAAAATAAAATCAATGGTACAATAAGACAAATATCTAGAAAATTAAAATAAGCTTATTAATGCTCATGCATTGATTTGAATAACAAACATACGTACTTAAGACATTTTATTATATGACTAATAGTGTTTATTTTAAATATCTCTCTCACCTGGAGTAAATAAAATATCTTTTGATATTAAAAAACAATGTAGATATTTTAACAAATTAAGATACAACATTTATTTATTCTTGGATTTGATAAACATTATGGAAATGATCTTTGTGTTAGAATGTGGGCTAAAAATATATATGAAGAATTTCTCACCTTTTCCTACTAATGTGAAAGACATGCAAAAAAATAAATAATGAAGACAGGATGGAACTGTGCAATATTAGAAATAAGTACAACGTGGTGCAGAATGTAATAACTGGGGCAACTTTGCATATGGGTCAAAAAAGGTTTGACACTAGATGTAATACCTTAGCTGTGCCTTGACAGATAACTAGAAGTTCACCAGGCAAAGCTGAGGGAAGGTGAAGACGGGAGACATTCCGGGCAATGGGGAAACATCAGGATCTAGAGCAATGAGCAAGGGTGACACGCTCAGGGAGCCCATGGTCGTCTAATGTCACTGGGGACAGGATCCCCGCTTTGCAGGGATCAGGCTTGGACTAGCTCACAAAGGGCTTTAATTAACTTACTGACTCTAAAACGACTAGAGAATCCAAGCGAGTTCTCAAGTACTGTATTCTTTATTATGATTGCCTTGTGTCCTTTGAAATCATAACCAAACATGATACAACTATTCCTGCGATTCCCAGAATTCAAGCTGAAAAGGCAAACATGTAGATATAATACTCAAAAGATAAGAAAAGCCAGTGTGTTTACCTGGATTGTGTAAGCGTTTTGAAGTAGAGACACGGCACCCCTCGCTCGCTCTCTTGTTTTCTTGTGCTGCATGCAGTATGGGGAAAAGAGAATGGTCATCATCTAAATCAGCCGACTCCCGTTGGCAAGAGCTTTGCCATCAGTCCTTGGGGCGCAGCACACGACGGGGTTCGAATGGATGCGGGACCTTCTGACTGAGCTCCCTCCACCTGCTGGAGGCCCGGGCGACACATACGGAGAAGATCACTTCTTTCCCTGGAGGATTTTATGATCTCCCGAGGGAGACAGCGACCTGAATAGATGACATGAAGATACTGACAGAAATGATAAGAAAGGAGAAGCGCAGGCAGGATGCCCCAGGGAACAGAGCAGGGCCCCCCCGAAAAGTTAAGCAAGGCCCCTTAGAGGCGCGTGGGCTCCGTTGCGCCTAGAAGACCCGGCGTCCTTTAGCAGAAGGAGACTATGTGAAAAAGAAGACATTTCCGTGCTGTTTGCGGGAACACACAGAGTCTGAAACTCTTAGTGTCAAGTGTGAAGAGAATGGATGAGTCTAGGAAGTTGAACCTATGGAGCTAGACAGGGCCCAGCACGGACCGAGGGGCCTTCCTTCCACCTGCCCGAGTCTGGAGTCAGTACTGCGGACAATGGCAACATTAACTCGTTATCAGCAGGGATGGGGCATAATTCGAACTGAATTTTAAATTGGTGTTGAGCTGCAGCACGCTCCTTGCTCTGCAGGGTGATGGGGAGAAGATCCCGGGCTCTGGCATGGAGGGAAGACACCCGGTTCACTCACTACTCATCGCTCTCAGCGGCTACCTGGGCTGGCGCTCTCTACACTTGCGGTGCACTAACGAATGAGTGAGCCGACACGCAGGGTGCTCGTTGATGGCAGAGACCAGTCTGAGCCGGGGCAATGGTGGAAGGGAGTCGAGAAACCGGGGAGGGTTTAAATACAAAAATGTTTTCTAGCAATTAAGATTAATGAAACTTGGTGATTGGTTCTGAGAGAGAGGTAGAAAAGTTTAGAATGATCCAGGGCTTGGGAAGAAGAGAATATTTTGGTTATGTTAATTTTAAAAATTCCTTATGGAACAGAAATGTAAAACACACATATCCTTGCTTCTTAAACGTGCATTCGTATTCTTGGCTCCTATATCCAGCACTAGCAGGACGCCAAAGGGGTTATTGCATGTTACTTATGTGCGTGTGTGTGTGTGTGTGTGTGTGTGTGTGTGAATGTGCCAGGAATTGTAAGATTTCTATGGGAAGAAACTGTATTTAATATTTTTGAATTTCCTACATGCAGTGTATAGCACAGCATTTTATTAAGTATCAAATGATTGGCATTATTGTTTCAATTTAAGTCAAAAAAAATCACAGAGTAAGATTTTAAGAAATATAATTTCATTGTAAATGTGTGATGACACATTCCAAAAATCCCTCTAAAATGCTATCTTCACCATCCATCTCTCAGGAACAAGGTAGTTGAAATGCTCTTGCCATATTTTTCTGTTTGGTACCTGTGTGGCTCCGCCCCAGCGATCAGTGTTGCGGGTGGCTCACTGTAATAATACGCTGGGACATACGGAAATGACAGCCGCCCCGGCCCTGCACTGTCGGTCCAGTCTCAGAAGCCGGGTCAGCCTTCCTGGTTACCCTTCCCTGTGTACTCTCTGGCTTTCTGCTGTGGCTTGAGAGTCTTCACCGGGTTCTCTGTCTTATTTCGGGAGGATGTTTTTTTCATGTACTTGAAATACGTCTTACAGAACCTGTTAATTTACCTAAGTCCAGGTCATTATTTAGGCAGGAGTGATGTCAAAGAAATAGCCATTTTTCCTTTACAGGAATGAAGAGAAAATACAATCTAAAAAAAAACAGGACTTCACATTCTTTACTACAGGGTGTGTGTTTTAGTGTGAAGGGCGAACGGCTTTAGCTACTCATAGATTATGTGAAGGGATTTGTGCATGTTGGTAAGAGGAACTTGAAAAGTGGAAAAAATGAACCTAATTAAATATCTATAAATTAATATTATAATAGTTACACATATTTGTATTGTTTTTGCCAGTAGAAACTAAGCATGTTGATGAACACTTATAGAAGTAAAAGTGCAATATAACTTTTTCATGCTTAAATTGGCTTACCCTAACCCCTGAAATTTCTTGCTGTAAGAGTGAAGAATTTAATGTAGTCTTATTTTTGCCAGTGTCCATAGTTAAAAATTCTGATAGAAACAAACTCACCTTGCATAAGAAGCTTCTGATATCACAAAATCAATAGTAAGTTATAGTCCTATAACAATAACTAATTCAATGTGTTTCACTTGGGTGACTTATTTAAACCTACAATATCTTTTTTTGCCTGTTTCATTAAGTGGGGAAAATGCATTTATGTTTAAATCTTGCTATTAGAGACTGCCATTGAATATACAATGAATTAACATATAATTTATTCCTCATTTACTTCCAAAACAACTTGTTAAAATCCAATGGTGAATGTGGGAAAGATATAAGTCCCAAATATTTTGATTAAATTAATCAACAAATAAAAAATGATTTGATGTGGCTAATGCATGATCTAAGTATATATACAGTTTTTAGATTTCTATTCATTATAAAAGTTGAAAATATTGAAAACGTCTTCTGATTTTACAGACTTGCACAGCTACTCGAAAATCCTCTGATGACGTTTTGAGTTTTTTTCAAAACTGCTTGATTCTAGAAAATTCTCTTTATTACTTGAAATGTACATTGCAGAATAATTTTGACAATCTATAAACATTGTAAGTAAGAAAATGACTGTACCTTAGTACAACAAAGAATAATTCATATGGAACCTCAACATCAGAGTTGTTCTTTATCTAGCAAGAGAGAAGACAGTGGATTAAGAGTGAGAAGAATCTTTTCAGCCTGGGAAATTGTGTGGTCAGAGAGCCATATATTTCTAATTGTGTAACTTGGCTGTGTGTTCAGGAGAATATCACTTAGATGTCCCTGTCCTGAGCATTTTGATTTTTAAAAAATATATGAGTCTCCTTTAAAAGCTTTCAGGCATAAGCCTTAAAATAGTAAATCAAGCTTACCTGAGTATGCATTATAACTGCCTAATCCATGAAAGTGATACTCTATTTGTTTTGTGCTATTTGATTCCCTGTTAAATACTTTAAAATGCAGGTTCCTGTCTGGCTGTGTAGTGTGAGGGTCCTTAATATCTAAGAGGATTCAGTTGTCATGAATATATTTAGAGGGTCTTAAAGCACTCCTCTTGAGTGAAATCGTTTTGAAGAGCAGCCTATTCTGGGCGATCTGTAAAAGGTCAAAGTTGACAATTATAATGTATCACGAGGGCCCATATGTTTCTCCTCTTTCTGTCTAGTTCAAGTTTGAGGGCACACTAAAATCAAGCCACAGTGGATGTTAAGAAGAAATAGGCTTATGTATTATCTACACTTTTAGGATGCAACCCAAAATGAGAGTAATTGCAATGGACATGCTCATTAAGTGTCCTGGAATTCTTTCATGGAGCAGGATGCATTCATTCAAAACTATCCCTTCATACGTATGTTATCAAAAGATTTTCCTTCTTCTATTAAGAAATTTATAGTAAATGGAACACTGATAGGGTCAAATAAAATTTACCTATCAACAGAAAATAGAACCTCAAACAAACTTCAAAGGAGCTCCACATATCTTTAAAACAGTTACAGCGTGGGACCCAATGGCAGTACACCATCCTAAATTAAAACTGAGCTGACACATCATACAGTATTTACCAAATACTCTAAGTAAACCTGAAATTTCGGTTTGTGACAAATCGGTTCTTCTATCTTGATTTTGCACTTTGAATCGAGGTTTATATTACTGTATTTATTTTCAGCATCTATCTAGTCTGGGATAACTACAATTATTCAGGAGGAATTTATTTGTTGCCTCCGGAGTTGTCAGTTCTACTATAGGTACTAGCTGCAGGGTGTTGAAGAAAGTGTTTTATTAATTCAATGAAAATGTATAAAGCGCTTATGATATGCTTGACACCGTTGTGGGCCCTGGGCTATGGCAGGCAGGGGAAAGGGAGACACCTCAGCCCTAATGGGGTGTGCTTGTGTGTGTGTGTGTGATGGGGAGAGAAGGCAGACAGCGGACAAGATATTAAGTTAAAACATAAAGCATTTGGATGGTCATCAGTGCTCATTTAAAAAGAAAACATAACGTAGGGAATGGGCGCGGGAGGGCCACGCGGTGGCTGTGGCGACGGGCCCGCGAGCTCTGATAGGGTGGCTGGGGCACTTTTCATGGAAAACGTGACGTCTGATGAAAGGCCTGAGAAGAGACGTGATTCGGGGGGGAGCCACGAACATACAGGGGCGGGCGTGCATTCGGGACGAGGGAGCAGCAAGGACGAAGGCCCCCAGAGCGGGTGTCAGCCTGGTGACCAACAGGGGGAAGCCAAGCACTGCGGGGGACTGCCAGCGAGGGACGGGGTCCGTGGTGGGGCGGGCGCCTCCTTGGAGCTTCCTGGCCGTTACCAAGGCTTAGCTTTTCCTCAGAGGGAATCCGGTAGCCATGGGCAGGCTTGAGGCCGGAAGGATAGGATCTGAGTTTTATTTTAGTGGGTCATCCTGGCTGCCTGCCGGGTCAGGAGCAGAGTGACAAGGGAGTGGCGAAAGCAGGACGCCTCTTGGGCAGGTATATTGTAATAATTCATGGAGAGATATTGGTGAAGGAGACCAGAGGAAAGAGAAGAGATGGGTATCAAGATGTATGTAGAAGGCAAGACATCGTTGAATTTGATGACCATTTGACTGTGGGATTTCATAGGAACAGAGGAGAAAAGGGTGCTTCCGAAGACCTGGGCCTGAGCAACTAAGTACATGAATTTACCTTTTCCTGAAATGGGGAAGACTGCAAGAGGATCATTTAAGGCAGGAAGAGCATAGCTCCACGTCGGCATGGTAATTTTGAGTTGAGAGAGCTGGATATTACTATGGAATTCAGAGAGACTACCTGGGCTAGAGAATATAAAATTTCTTATCATGCAAATGACATTGAATGCCCTATTTAGATGAGACCACCAAGGTTGTGAGAGTAGATAAAAAAGAGAAGAGGTTCACTGGCTGCTTCCTGGGGACCGTAGAGCGATGGGCAGGGACCAGCGACTGACGCAGAGCAGGACCACGCCAAGGCGTAGTGCGCGATCCTAGAGGCAAGGGGCTGGTGTGAGGAGGAGGGAATGGTCAACGGTGTCAAATGTTGCTGAAAAATCAAGTAACAGGAACACTGAGAATTATTCATTGGGTTTTAAAATGCTGGGCTCATTAGGGACCTGGCTAAAGCAGCTTCAGTAGTATCATGCGGGAAAATGTCCAATTCAAATACATTAAAGGGGGAAAATGTGGGGACAAGTGTAACAGCATGAACCATAACATAGAATAAAAATAAATTTTTTAAAAAAGAAAGTAGGATGGAAGGAGAGATACTTAAGACACTAAGTTTAAATTTTCTCTCATGGAATTTTTTTTTTTTTTTTTTTTTTTACAAACTAGGAGACAAAAAGATCAAGAGAATTTGTTTTCATGATTGAACAAAAAAATAACACATGCGTAAACTGATGAGAAAGATCCAGTAGAGGTTGAACATTTGAGACACAATCCCTTCTGTTATGAAGGCTATGAGAGATAATAGTCTAGTAGCTAAATAATTAAGTGTATCATCAGATGCTAGGATAAAATAAGACAAGCTGTTGTGGGACTGTAAGTGAAGGGATAAGAAGAGATCGTTTTTCCTGAGAGGATGGGACCCCAGGGAGCCAGGTGTATAGCAAGGATCTTGGGTGAGACTACTCCAGGCAAAGTGACTGACCAGGTGTGAAGGCCCCAAGGCAGGGATCAGCTTAGTTTTTCACACACAGAGTGAAGCATTTTAGAGGCCAGTGGGAGGAATTTACAATTTATCCTGGGAGCAGTGAGAAAGGTTTTAAAATGCCCTGCTGATCACTAGGTGGAGAAAGACATGGGAGGAAGCACAGGTAGTTGGAAGCACATTTCGATAGCTCAGTTGTAGCTGATGGTGAAGTGGTTTTAGAATGGCCGCGGGGCATGTGTCTGAAGGCAGAATTTTAATTTTTTTAACTAGTAGTATTTCAATAAGCATTCTAAAGTATTCTTCACAGCCTTCTTTAATAACAGTAACTGGAGAGCATCGAGCACTCACTGTTTTCCTGAGTATTGTGGTAACCATTTCATAAGCAATATTTTACTTATTTTCACATTAATCTCAGGTGATACAGTTATTCTCATTTTTAGATGAGAAACCGAGCCACAGGCAGGGACGTACCCCTACTGTGACGCATGCCCGTGGCACATGTGGGCGCTGGGTCTCTAGCCTTGTTGGCTGGCTGTGGACACCCCATATAGCCCCCGAGGGCCCGTGTCCCACCTTCCACGCTCATTGGCATTTCAGGCCCCACAGAATTCCCATCCATCAGTTCCACCTCCAGTCTTTCCTTAAGACGTATTACAGATCAGAGGGCCTGGAGTCTTGTCCTCTCTCTTGGGGGTCCACAGATCCCCTCAAGTGTCTCTGAGCTCCTTCTCAGTGGTTCAACAACTGTAGACCTGCTGAGCAATGGGAAAGATGATTGTAGCCACCAAAGTCCGTGGATGTGGATTCTGGTTGCACATCGTGGCTAAAGGCTGAGGCTGAGGCAGAGGCAGCTGTGTGGCGCACGGGCCGAGCTGTGCTGCCTGAGTTTGAATTTTGGCTCTGCTAGTTGTGTGACCTTGGGGGAGATCCTTCCCTCAGTTTTCTCATCTGTAAAATGGGAATTAGAGCAGTACTGACATAAGAGTTGTGATGGGAATTCAATAAATGCACAATTATAAAGTTATTAGGAGGCTACATGGCACACTTAGTAAGAGCTCTGTATTTATCAGATACGTCATTTCTAAGCCTTGCACTATGACCTATTGTTAATTGGTAGCTTTAGGTTAAACAGTCGTTCTCCATCTGCTCAGAAATTCTTGAGGTAACATAGACACAGTTTAAGAAATCAGATCTATAAATTGTTTTAGCTGTTTGCTAACAGATTCACAGACCAGCTGGGCGCACCATACCAATTTAATTACTTCTTTAGCTGAATGAGATTTTCAAATTCAGTTAGTCCAGACCATTGTCTTCATAGAAGTAAAAATCTCTGGATTAGCTAGAAAAAGGCACAGTTGGTCAATACTCAAACTCAGATCTCTTGACATCTGATCCAGTTTCTAAGGAACATTGAAGTATTTTTTAACAGGATGCTCTGGCCTCCCAGTTAGACCCCTGCCAACGGTTTACTCCTGGAAACGGCACTTGCCATCCTGTAAAGCTGTGTTTACTATCCTGGCCTCCGATCAGGGTTTGTGTTTACTTTCAAAGTGGAGCAAATTGCATACGGGGACCAGTATGACAAGAGAGCTCATCAGAAGTGTGAGCGCATGCGAGGTTATGGGCCTGATGCTCCCGGCCTCAGGTTTTGCCCCACTTATGTGGGGCTGTTTGAAGTCTCCATAACACAGAACATAAAATGTGTAAGAGTTCAGAGAAGTATGTGGTACTGCATAAGTAGTAGTAGGAACTATGGACCTTGCGTTCACTTATTCTAAACACACAGTGACACTGTGGGGGACCACGGGGAACTAAAGCGTCCTCATCTATAGTGAAGGATGAACTTGGGTTCGTGGCTCAAAAAGACACTGTGGACTGAAAATGGAGTAACTTAAACATGTTTAGATACATTTATGCCCAATAGGTCTGGGCAAAATTATTAGTAAAAGAACTGAAGATGGTTTTTGGAGACACATAGAATAGTTAATGGTGATTACAAGAAGGATGAGATCCCTTCCGCTGTAAAATCACAGTGGCCACCACATCATGCTGATGGGGACCCAGACCCCAGGAAGTCCTTGTCAGTAACCTTCGTGACATCCAACCCCTCCAACAGACTTGTGAGGAGAGTGTAATGAGATGTTTGGCACATGGCACCCCTCAGTGAGGACTTGCTGGTGACGGCAAGGAAGCTCGGGCTCGGCGGGGTGTCTAGGAGGGCGGAACCGGCGCTAACTCAGAGCGCCTGACGCCAGGCCAAGCTCCTCCTCCTCGCTGTTTCCTGTCCCAGCATCTTGTCAGGGTCGAAACAGAGCTTGGTGCACGGGTCGACCTCACTGTGTTCAATTTTTCGGGGGAGTCATACGCATTTCTAAAAGAATGAGCTTTAAGGCCCAGACAGTTGAAAAAACTTTTAAGTCACATCTTATTTTTTGTAATGTATTGAGAGCAAATTAAACTTAAAAATATGTTCAAAAGTTAAAATTCAGAAGTATTTACCAGGATATTTTGTATATTGCATTATTCTTTCTGGCACTTGTAGCAATGGGCAATTGAAGTCGGCCTAACCCTCCAGAAGCAGGTAATCATTTGCTGCTGTAAATCTAACACTGAGTATTTAGGAAATGGAGAAAAGTTTAGGAAGTTACCAAAAGCAGCTTTAGGTATCAAATGTTTGTGCGGAGCTGAGTCCAAGAAACTGGTTTACAATGTGAATATTGAGGAAAATCTAAAATGCTATTATATCATTCGAGATAATTAGCCTCATTATTTGTAGTTATTTCACCTCTGGAATCCATACAAACATTGATTAGGATTTCTAGATACTCTTCAGAGAATCTTCATTCCCTAAAAGAGATTATATATCTCAAAAGAAATACAATTTTCCTCTAATGTTATCACTTATAAATTCTCATTTTAAATAGAGATGTTGTAAAAGGTCTCCTGCGATTATCAATGTGCAGGTTTTACAATTCACACAGACCCACTGCTGTCATGAATATTCATCAGGAGGAAGTCAAATCTGTACGTGAATGAGCACCGCGCTTCGGGGCCCGCTTTCCACCGGAGCCGCTGTCTCGCGGGCTGCCAGGCCACTCACGTGCCGCAGAGACGGGCCATTCCTCATGTTTTAATTAGTTACTGCATGCTCTCATCCTCGGATTAAAAGAAAAAAACCCAAACCTTTGTTTACTATTTTACTTTACCTTAGTTTCTAATACCATAAAATATTCATTAAGACCACAAGTAGACACTTACGTAAAGACACACTGCATGATGGCATTTGAAGACTAAACTAGGTTGTGTTTGGCGTAGACAAGGGGACCATTCTGTGCAGAAAAGATCCTGGCTGGACTGGGAGCCTAAGATAATGTGAAAACACAATCTGTAAACTGTAACAAATGTAGTGTGACTATAAACACATGATTGCAGACCTTGGCTAGAAGAATATGCATATCAATGTATTTAGACTTATGTTCAATTAAGATTGTAATTATTCCACAATTAATATCGATGACATTGATGTAAGCAAAAATGGCTCTTATTTGACAAAATAGAACTAGGGAAAATGCTTCAAAATATAAACATACTCAATTACTAGATAGATTTAGTTATTTGAAATTTAGTTTCTTTAAAGTTTCTATGTATGAAGTTTCAATTTTAGGAAATGCTGTTCTGAGAATAGAGAGCACAGAAATAAGCCCACGCCTCTAAGGTCAATTAATATTTGACAAAGGAAGCAAAAACATACAATAGGGTAAAGATAGTCTCTTCAATAAATGGTGTTGGGAAAATTGGAAGATACACACAAAAAAATGAAACTGGACCACCAACTTACACCATACAGGAGAATAAACTCAAAATGGATTAAAGGCTTAAATGTAAGTCATGAAAACCATAAAAATCCAAAATAAAACATAGGCAGTGAAATTTCAGACATTTCGCATAACAATATTTTGCTGCTATATCTCCTCTGGCAAAGGAAACAGAAGAAAAAATAAACAAACGGGGCTACATAAACTAAAAAGCTTTTACACAGCAAAGGAAACTATCAACAAAATGAAAAGAAAACCTACTGAATGGGAGAAGATATTTGCCAAAGATATATCTGATAAGAGTTTAATTCCCAAAATATATAAAGAATTTATACTTCTCAACACCAAGCAGACAAATAACCCAATTAAAGAACGGGCAAAGGACCTGAATAGACACTTCTCCAAAGAGAACCTAGAGCTGCCAACAGACATATGAAAAGATGCTCAATGTCACTAATCATGAGAAATGCAAATTAAAACCATAATGAGGTATAACCTCACACCTGTCAGAATGGCTACCCTCAAGAAATCAGCGAACAACAAGTGTTAGTGAGGATGTGGGAAAAAGAGAGCCTTCGTGCACTGTGGGTGGGAATGCAGACTGGTGTAGCCACTGTGGGAAGCAGTATGGAGATACTTCAAAAAATTAAACATGGAACTGCTTTACCACCCAGTGATCCCATTTTTGAAATACATCTGAAGAGACCTGAAACACTGATTCAAAGAATATTGCTCCCCCATGTTCATTGCAGCAGCACTGCAATCGCTGTGGTCTGGAGGCAGCCCAAGTGCCCATCAGTACATGAGTGGATAGAAGAGCTGTGGTTCATTAACATATAGAATATGCATAGAATGTATATTCTAGGCATGAAACATTATATTCTAACATATAGCATAATTAACATAGAATACTACTTGGCTGTAAAAAAGAAGGAAATTTTACTTTGTGACAGCAGGGACAGACCTGGAAAATATTACGCTAAGGGAAATAAGCCAGTCAGAGAAAGACAAAAACCATATGATTTCATTTTTACGTGGAATCTAATGAACAAAGTACACTGACAAACAAAATAGAAACAGAGGCGCGGACACATGGAACAGACTGACAGCCAGCTGAGGGGCAGGGCGTTGGAGGGACTGGAGGAAAGAAGGAAAAGGGACTGAGCGTGCACACGTAACACGCAGACACAGGCAACAGTGTGGCGATAAGCAGAAGAGAGAGGCAGTGGGGGCTGGGGGAGGTGGGCCCAAGGCGGGGCGGAAACGGGACGGAAGGAGACATGGCTCGGGGCGATGGGCGCACGAGGTGGTGTGCAGATGAAGTTTTGTTGACTTGTACTCTTGAACTCTGTACGGTTTTGTGAAGCAGTGTCATCCCAAGGTTCAATTAAAAGATGAGACGCTGTTCTGAGTTACAAAGTTGTCCCGAAACGCCAATTAAAAAGTTAACGCTAATACAGAGAAATAATCTGTAATCTCAAAACTGTGCATCTGTGTAGATTCAGTTTTATTTTATAATATAAATCAAATGAAATTGTATAACATACAGGACTTGTGGAGAGACACTATATTTTTAAAAGCATGTAGACATATGAGAAGACTCAAAACAAAGACTGATTTTTGAACAAATTCCATATGCTTAAATATTTGCAATATTAAAATACTTGTCCATACTTGGAGAAGGAAAGGTGGAAAAAAATTAAGTTTCAATTTAAGACTTTCTTAAATAGTAAGCATGAAATGAAATCCACTATTTGTATGAGATCCTTAAATATTCCAATTGTACTGAAGACAGTAGGTAAAAAAAATAAACTCCTTGTCCCCATATTAACTTCTTAAAGGTACCATCACTAATAGATTCTTCACTTTCCATTCACACACACGGCTCTTAAAATAGTATTACAGATTGGATCATGGTATACAATTACGGTATTTACTGTTCTCTGTTCAAGGGGGAAAAAAGTACTCATATCTCACTGTATCATTGAGTCTTTATGCAGATCATTTATGTAGTACTCTTTATTTATAGATTAATTTGATTCAATGTTCCAAGGTGTAATTGTGTGATACCCTACTAATACCTCTGTCCACAAAAGAATACTTGTATTCAAAGCAGACACTTTGAATGTAAATAACTGCTTACTGCTAGTCAAATGGTTTTGGATGAAAAGCTTGTGTTATTGTGAGCATTTTGTAGGCACAATATGAGGCCCTTTGGAGTGAACGATCTCTATACATGGCATCCTAAAACACTATG
Source organism: Pteronotus mesoamericanus (assembly GCF_021234165.1). Classification (NCBI taxonomy): domain Eukaryota; kingdom Metazoa; phylum Chordata; class Mammalia; order Chiroptera; family Mormoopidae; genus Pteronotus; species Pteronotus mesoamericanus. The sequence continues at coordinate 2,658,543 of NW_026555123.1, forward strand.
GGAACTGACAGACAGCAGTGATTCCTGTCAGGTCCTACCTGGAGAAAAGCCGACCTTGATTTGGCTGCTCCGGGGAGCTGCCTGCAAGCTCTCCCGTATGCCTCTGCGGCCTGTGCCTGAAATGTGGACCGTGATTTGTGTGTATGGTGCGGTGTCTAAAAGCCTCCTGGCCTCAGGCCCGGCTTCCCAACCGTTCATTGCAGGGTAATAACCATTAGGCATTATAATTTATTTCACTCTTGCCCTCTGCTGCTCCTGCCTGCAAGTCCCGATTCGAGTCAAAGCATGGCAATGCACAAACGTCTGAAGATTTGTAGATTTTAGTAGACCCCAGTGAGATCAGAACTCATCTGAAACTTACACTAAAATGTATAAAGGTGTGTAACCAAGTTCACTTAAAGATCCAGAAAGAAGTCATTAACAATTAATTTGGAAATAAATGAGAATTTTCCCTTACCTTTGGCAGATGAGCAAAATACTATGACATCGAAATATATAAATTTACAAAGAATTAAAGGATTATTTATTTTATTCTGGTTACAATTCACTGCTTTATCAAAATGCACACTGATTATATGAATGTTGTATGACTCATATTTACAAAATGACTGGGCTTCACAGAATACTTTCTAAATTTAACTAGCATTGCTCCTAATGACAGAGTAATAAAATGTGGAAGGTTTTCGATACCTGTCTGCCAGTTAACCGTCATGGTGTATGTGTTATGTTTTCCAAGGTCTTGAATAGAAGATTATCACATACGTTGCAACTTTTAAGTTGAAGTTTTCACCTCCTCTGCCCGCGTAGGGGTGAAGAGGCCGCACTGTGGCCTTACAAAGGAGATGGAGGGAGATACCTCGCTTGATGGGCAAAGCAATGGACCTCTGGGAGATTAAAATCTCCGGAGGGTTTATTATTTGGCTACTATTGTACACAATCTGAAGCCTGCACGTGAGAGCTTATAAGGTGATCTAAACACTAACCAGACATGCTAGTTCTTTTTCATACTCTCTGAGAAAACGTGTTTAAAGGAAATCTGCTTCTTGGAGAAAAGCCATTTTCTCCCCATTTGCACCATTCGGGTCTCTGCTTGCTCCTGGCAGCGGTTCTGAGGGTCGGACAACGGCCGTTAGCGTTAGCACCGCGGCTGCCAATCACAGCGATCGCCCGCGCTGCGTGTCCCAGGCGAAGCCACACACTCCTTGATCTGAAAAACACGCGCAAGGTTAGTGCTGGCCTGGAGGGGCCCGGGAAGCGAGGCGCTGATGGACTCGGTGAGCGCCGCGTCGTGGCCGACAGGGACGGGTGTGCTTTCTCAGTCACAGGCGTGGGCACGGAGCCCCGCGAGTCAAGCGGCCCCACTGTTCGCTATGGAGGGGACAGTGGGGCAGGGAAGCCTCAGCGGCGGTGAGAACCAGACTAATCACCTGTTCAGGCCTGTTGCTTCTGGTTAACACCGTTCAACTATTGTCCTGTGTAATAACGTCATCTAGAATTTTTAAATAACTTAAAATTATTTTTTTGTTTTTGTTTTCCTACAGGAGTCAAATAGAAAGGGTTTGTTTTACTAAATCAAAATTTCTTACACATCGATGAGGGCATCGCTTTTACACAGGGAGGAAGAAATAACCTGTTCCCTGTTACATTTCAGCGACCTCATAAAATATTCAGTCTTTCCATTCTGAAATCAGGAGGATGGTAACTGTAGGACACGCGTGAAACCTTGGGCGCGAGGACGTGAAGAAAACCTGAGGATGTGTTTTGACTTTTAATCGTGTTAGCTCACTGGCTTCAGAAGAATGCTGGACAACTTTTCCTTTGTCTCCTCTACTAGTTAAGTTGTAAGTGGTTTGTGCAGGTTACATTAAAGATGATCTGACTTTGGGCGGTGAGCACACAATGAATATACAGATCATCTATCATAGAGTTGTACACTTGAAACTGATATAATCTTATTAACCAATGTCACCCCAATAAGTTTAATAAAAAATTGTAACTATACATATAGTCCCTTGAAAAAACTATTCTAATTAAATACAATTAAAGAAAAGAGTAGGGTTTGGCTTTCTGAAACTTGCCTATAAAAGTGTTTCTGGCAAGGAATGATTTGTAGTTTCTAATAATCACCCTCCACCTCCCACCATGCGGAGGGGTTGCAGAAACACCAGTTATAACTACAATTTTAAAAATCTGTAAGGATAATAACTTAATCACTACCCTGGGCCCGCTACCCAGCTCTTGCTTCCCTTTTACCTGATGCCCTCCTCTTGACCCATGGTCTCATCTAGACTATCATACCACTTGGAGTCCTGCTCCCGAGCTTTCTCTAGGCTATGACAGGTATTCAGACCCCTTGCTTTTGAGAACCTTGAGTGCTGAGGAATACTGGTCCGGAATTTCATAGAATATTTTCAATGTCGGTTGTGTGATATTTTTGTCGTGACTAGACGGCAGTTGTTGGGTTTTGCTGAGGAACACCTCAGAGGTCAAGTGTCATTCCTCATCGAATCTTGTCATGATTACAGGTGATGAGCATGACGTCACTGCTGATCACCTGCCTGAGATTGTGCTGGTTGAGTTTCTTCAATATAAAATTTTTCTTTTTTTCTGCTTTCCTACGCTATACTCCTTGGAAGGAAATCACTACATACAGCCAACATTTCGGGGGTAAGAATTATGCTTACCTCTTTGCTAGGGAAGTATCTACATAAATTATTTAGAGATTTATTTTTTGCACAGGAGATTTATCTATTCCCCCATTTATTTATTTATTCAATCATTTATTTATATCAATATGGACTCATGAATATTTATTTTATACTTCGTGTTTTATTCCAATACTACATTATCTTGCTGCTCATCTTGTCTCAGCTTAAGCCATTAGGAACTTTTTTAGTTGACTCCTGTGTTACTTTGACATACCCCAATTCTTGGATGTTTATTTTTTCCCTCCCTCCTTCCTTCCCTTCCTTCTCTCCTCCCTCCCTCCATTCTCCCCTCCCTCCCTCCCTCTCTCCCTCCCTCCCTCCCTTCCTTCCTGGTATGTTCTTGCTTTCTGGCACTCTGAAATGCTCCTAGTTCATTTTGTATATTCTCTGTCCCTTCTTAGATCCAGCTCCCAAGGAACCCTCGTTCCTTTAATTGGAGAATGGTATTTGAAACCAAAATCTGGGTACTGGGTGTGCTAGTTGCTCTGGGGTTACTGTTACATACAGGTCTTCTCAGCTGAATTTTATTTCTGTGATGATGAATGACTGCTTCATCTGATGTGCTTATCTGACATTGGTATACCTACTTTGGTCTGTTCAAATCTATTACTCATGTTTAAAATGGGATTGCTTTCTTATTATAAATTTTGAGAGTTCTTTATATATTTTGGATACAATTCCTTGTCAGAAATGGTCTTTTAAACAGCTTTGTTATCCTGTAGTTTACTCATTCTAAGTGTGCAATTTAGTGATTCTTAGTAAACTTCTCGAGTTTTATAATTATCACCATTATTGTTATTATTATTATTATTTTGGAGTTAAAAATGTCAAGCTTATTTGTAATGTATTTGTAGATACCAATGTTGAGTTTTTCATTTATAGGAAGATAAAAATTTTGCATATTTTTATATCCTTTTCTTCTCTCTTTACCACTACGAGACTTTAGATTTGAACTTAAATTATGCGTATTACATCTTATCATTGAGACGTTTTAAAATCCTCTTTAAGAAACTCTTTTTATGTGACCTAATGTTGTATGACTTTAAGAATGATTAACATAAATTAATGTATCTTTTATTTCAGTGTACAATGCTTTTGATATTTTTGACCCAGTGAATTTATAACCAACTAACAACTGTAAATGAAGACTACAGGGTCAGGATGGAATAAAGGGAAATTTAATAATAGGTAAAGGTTTAGTTCCCTCCTCCTATGATTAAACATTGAATTTTATCTCTATTAGAATGTAGTCATTGTATTCGTGGAAAGATTCCATGATCAATTATTAGCAAGCCGATGATAAAATAAACCTCAGGCTACCTTAACCAGTTGGAGCGGTTGGAACACTGAGGGGGAGACCCCCACTTCAGTGTGCACTGACCTGAGGCGCGCTGGAGCGCGGGGCTCGTTTTTGTTTGCCATTCTATAGAGAGACATTGACAAATTGAACCTAATACATAGGGCAACCAAGATAGTAAAAGGGCTAGACATAGTGTCACATAAGGAATGTTTAGAAAAAACTGGAATGTTTAGTCTGCAAAAAGAAAGAATGATGGGGCTGTGGATTGGTTGGAGGAACATGATAGCCATCTATCTTTAAACATTTACAGGACCAACAAAATAAAGAGGAGTTGTATTTTTTTTTGGAGGAGGTCACAAACAGACTCACTAGCAATGGTAGATTAAATGCAGAGGAGACGAGGCATGATATAAAAGTGCGAACTTCTTCAAATTTAGAAGTTCTAAAAAAAATTTAAAAAAGGAATCCAAGGTCATCAGCATGCAAGAATCCTGGAATCCAAGGTCATCAGCATGCAGGAATCCTGTTTAAGTGTCCTTAAAGTTTGCTCATTAAAATTCTTCATAAATATATACTCCAAGCAGTATTTTCTATGGTAATTGATAAATAAGTGATCTTAATAATAAGCTTTCTGTTGTCTTGGATATTGACTATGAAGTGTGCTGGAAAGAAGGATTAATGGATGATAAAATAAGAATTTTAAAGATGAAAAGCTTTTGCATAGGTAGAAAAGTACCTATTTTAATAAGAGAATGTCTAGGAGTGCAAAAAAGAGTGTAAATAAATATAACATTTTCATAAGAAAGTGAGCAGGCAAATCTGACTAAAAAGCAAGTGCATATGTAAATGTTTGTGAAATAATCGTTTGGAAGGTGAGATCAGGTTTGTCATTAATGGTCCCCAGTGACTTCCATCATCTAAATTAAATGATCAGTGTATTGTCATCTTCTTACCTGACCGATCACCAGCCATTGTTACAGCTGATCACTTCCTCCTCTTTGAAATGAATTCATCCCTGGCTTCCAGGACACTATGCACGCCTGCATTTTCCTCTTCCCTTCCGGATATTGCATTACAGACTCTCCTATGCTTGTTTCAAAGGTAATATCATTTTAACACATAGCCTTATATGCTATATATAAACCAGTATCTCCCAAACTTATATCCTCTGCTTCTTGAATTTCATATTCAGTTACAACTATTTACTTGATATCATCTCTTGCGTATTTAATAAAGCAGGCAAAACTAAACATGTCCCACACTGAAATTCTGCTGTTTACCTTCCAATGCATCTTTCCCTCATAGTATCCCCAGCTTAGTAAAGTATAGCGCTACTATTACAGTCATTCAGCAAATTGGATTCATTCTTTGCTTCCATTTTGTCTTATTGTCACATTTGATCCATCAGTAAATCTGTTGGCTCTACTTCACAATATGTTCAGGGGGACCACTTCACCTGCGTGACTCTAGCCTCCTCCCCCACCCTCCCACTTCTGCCTGTTAATGCATTTTCAGCAAAGAAGTTTTTAAAATGCAAGTCAGACCATGTTGCACTCTGCTCAAAATCTTCCAGTGGCTTCCATTCCACTCCTAGCTAAATCTTCATAATGACCCACAGAGTCCAAGTAACTTAGCATCCTTCACCTCTCTGGCCTCGTCACTTAGCATTTTCCCCTCCCCCATTCCACTTGCTTCACAGTGTTCTTGCATTTTCCCCCCAAATGGCGCCTCAACAGGAGCTTCGTGATTGCTGTCCCCTCTACCTGTAGCTCCTTTCCACCGGGTATCCGTATGACATGTGCTCGCAGTCTCTTCAGGTCTCTGCTCAGCAGTCACCGTTCCAGTCCGCTCTACCTTGGACCAAACCACATCCCTTCACCCAACATCTTTTCCCTGATTTCTTGGTCCTCCTTGCCACTTCTCATTTACATAAAGCATGACGTACTTAATGACGTTATTTATAATTTGTTTATTTACACCTCCTCACTAGTTGGGAGCATTGATTTTCGTCCATATTGCTCACTACCTGGGAGAGCTACATAGTCGCCCAATCAATATTAGACAGTTTTTGGGCGGATGCTTTTTGAAAGCTTTGAGTGTTAGTTTAAAAACTTAGAACTGGGCTTGCTTGACTTAGGGAAATGTGTGGGAGTTTTCTGAAGTAAAGGTTATGCTAAAGGTGTGTTGTAGGAAGAGCCATTCTCCAGTTTATGGTTTGGGTAAACAGAATGCTCTAAAGCTGCCAAGTTTTCAGAGAAAATGACACCCGAGAGCATGTTACATGGATTTATAGCAATTTGTGAACAAAAGGAAATGGAACACAACAAGGAAGAGACTAATTATAAACAAAGAATTAATATACAAGGCTGGTTATTGGATACAAGGGAAAAAATCAAAATGGATTTGAGCATGAGATTAGGTATATTGGGGATAAAAGGTCCATTGGAATACTAAAAGATGTTAAGAAAGAACCCATTTATGGGGGAAAAAATAACATTACTGACATTACTTACAATATCAAGTAAGAGTAGCAGTAGAAAAGAACACCATTTTTACTACTAATAAAATAACATCGGTTTGCTGTTTTTAAACTGGGTGACTGTTTCCTTTGGAGTAATGAGGAGAGACATTCAAGTAAAAATATATAATATATGTTTGGAGATAAAAGAAAAGCAGAAAAGTTGAGAACATTGATTTGATGTATTCTGTACTCTGAGAATTTAAACTGGAGGAGGATGAATATTCTGACAGAAAGAATGTAAAGAGAAAAGAGATGAGGTAGCAGTGGAGTAGGAAGAAAATCTATTAAGTTTGGAAAAGAAAGGTGGAGAATTTTCCAAGATCTAGTGGTCCACTTTTATTACTTAGAAATGTTGAGTGTCAGAAAATGCAATTATTACTGATGTTTGAAATTTTTTTTTTGAAGTAGAGTTTGAGTGAGGAAGTCATGTTACAAAGGCCTAAGAGAAAGCAGTGTAGCGCGTGATGGAGCATACCGCCCCGATGCCTTTCAGGGTGACGTTCTCATTCCTCCCTGTCCTGGGAACCTGGGTGGCCGAGATACTCCCCGGAGCCGCCGCTTGGCTGAAGCATGCCCGTTCACCTGACGTCACGTGTCGTCCTCTGGAGGCAGATTGCATCCAAAACAGGCCAGCGAGGGTGTATGAAGGTCAGCGAACTGGCCCTGGGGTTGGACAGCTGTGGGGCTGCTCCCACTCTCGAGCTATCCGCAGAATACAGTGAGGCCTTCTTTGCAGCTGCTGTGAACCAACTACCCTTGGATCCAATCTCACTCGACACCGCCCCCGCCCTGGCACGTTGCTCTGCAGAGCACCCTCCCTGCACTTCCTGTGTGTGCTCTCCTCCCAGGACACCCGAACTATGACACGCACATGTGTCAGACATCTGAGAAACAATGAAGAAAATATGTGTGCCAAAAAGTTGGGAACTGATAACACTCACATTTTTGATAAACAGACATGTACGTTACTCACATTCTTAAATTCAACCAAAGCCATTTTAGTGCTGCATGGATTTATTGAACACGCAGTGTTTACAGAATGCCATACTACTTAATACTGGGAACATAAAGAGAGCAAGATGGCCCTAGCTTCTGAACCTCAAGATAAATGCATTAAACTTATAAAAGAGCATTGATTCAGGCTGAGGCTGGAATCCTCCCAGATTACAACCAAACTCATGATTAACCGTCTGCAGATGTGCATGACCTTGTGAAAATAAAATGCGACTGGGAAGGATGTGAGATGATACTAGTCTGTGTGTACAGGACATCCTTCCAAAAACGCTCCATGCATCTGCAAACTCTTTTGTATTTTAACCACCTTCTCAGTTTCTCCCGCGAGTGTGCATCTGTGGTTCTAAGGACACACACACACAAAAATATAAATTGGCTTATAGCCATGTCATCTTGTAATATTATACTTCTGATCTTGGATTAGGACAATAAATAGATGGGCAGTTCGTAAGGATATTCCGAGAATGTCAGTTAATGGTTCAAAGGTAACTACCTGCTGGCATTTTTAGGAAATATAATCTGTGGATTCCAATACTGGAAACATTTGTATGATGATATTAACTCAGCCTTTTGACTTTGAACATCCTCTATGAAACAGTTCCTTTCTCTTCCTCACCCAGTTAGCAAAACCAGCACAAACTCAGTGTCTGAACTTCTAGCATTTCCACTCTCACTAGAAATTCGCTAGTAACCTGTGTCATGGTCTGGTTAAGGACTCTGTAAATCTGGCTTGCAATAAAACAGGAAAGATAAAGCACATGCTGCTAGGTTGAGAGGAACTACAGCAAAGACAGAAATCACAGGGAAAATAATGATAAAGTAAGCGGTGGCATTTACAGGCAAAGAGCCTGTAAAAATACTTACTACAAACAGCTCTGCACCGCATGCTTACATACTGCCCAGGAAAGAAATTCCAAGTTTCTTCAGAAACTCAGAATTCAATCACTTTCCCCATCCATCTTAAATAATCTCTTTGTGACAGTTGAAGTCCATTTCCTGTTTTGATATCTTTAATGCTCAGTGATCCATAGAGCAGCTTGTGATAAATTTTCACCATTCTAACTGAGAAATCATTGAATCAGCTGTGTTTTCTGTCATCTCACATTTGGTGTGAATGGCCTATTTTGATTTTGTCATTCAAAATACACATAAACTATTCTCATCTATGTTGTTTTCATAGTTCTTGCCCTGAAAAATCTTACATTAATATTGCTATTATGATCAGGATTGCTGCATCATTATGGCACAACGATAGAAGTTATTTTCAAGCTAAAAACTTTCATCCCATAATGCCACAATATTACTTTGACTGCAACACATTCCTAAAAGGTTTCCTACCTATTTTTAAATAACAAAGAGGAAGGAGGAGTACAATACCCTGCACCAATACAGCACCCCAAATGACATGCTTGCTTTATTTCTGATTTTTAACCTAATGTCTCGTCTTTTGTTTTGAACCTGATTTGTTCACCATTGCTTGTGTCTGGAGATAGAAGAGGCTCCTGTATCATGCTTGGTTTTCTCGTTTTAGGACTGTTTACACAATTTGTAGGGAATGGTCGGTTACCAATTATTGGATTAAATTTTTATTTACAGAGGCCTGCTCTGGGAGCAAGATTGAGTAAGAGAGTTTCCTTGGTGAATAAGCTCGCATGGCTTACTCCTACCCACGGGCCCCCACGAGATGGTACATTATCTTAATCAGTACGCACCGTGTGTTTGGCACTGTCGAATGAGAGAGAGAAATTCTGCTCTTCCGGGTAGATATCTACTGACCATGACATTTATGCAAGACAGATGTTTCCTTTAGAAAGAGAGTTAAGAACTGGGCTTATCATGACAAGTGTAAATGTTTAGTCCAAGTATTAATTTATAACTTTTTCTTGTGCATTTCTAGAGAAACAACATGATTGTGCAGGCGAACATCTGATGGAATATCAAAAACTGTGATTAATTCAAGTCCATCTGGGACCTTTGGTAAATCCTACTTTTTCCAGAAATATTTTAAAACCAAGTCATGGCAACTGTTAAATCCCAATGGCCACCTGACTGTTTGTATACCTGTCCACCCGTTTGTCCAAATGCACTTGGCTGGTGCGTCACATATATTCCTTCACAGGTCTGTCTCCATAGTTCAGGAAGTAAAAGGATTGAAATGACAGCAGCTTGTTTACTGCAGTTCACCAAAGTCTGAAATCACAAACTATTTGCAAAAGTGCTACAGAGCCTTTACATAGTGCATTATTTAAGCCATATCATAAATGGAAAGAGTGACGTGTGTATAAAAAGATTGAAACTGTATTTTGTTAAACTGAAAACAAAGGTGCCTAATATGTATAAAGCATACATATACACATATACATATATATATATATATATGATAATAAAATACCTAACTTGGCAAATCACTTAAAAATACTGAGTGATTACTTTTAGAGAGAGAAATGAGCTTACATGTTGAAAAATGATATTACTATTACTCTTCATAATTCCTTATTGTTTGAGTTGTTTTTAACAGGTATAAAATCTTCAATGTGTATCAATTTGTTTTTAGAATTTAAAATATATCTAGCAATGAGAGAAATTATTGTGTTGCTCAGGAAATGACTCTTAGATTCTTCCACATGGATATATTAGCTGGGAGTCAATGTGAAGGACCACCTATATTTGTAATCCATCATTTTGTTCTTTTTTATTAGTATAGCTTCTAAATTGTTTTCTGTGGATTTAAAAATCAAACAACCTGCATTTATTTTTTTCTTCCTGAAACAAAAGGGACGAGTGTTAATGTCCAGCAGTTGTTTTATCTTAATTGCTTTTTTTTAAGGAAAAAGGTTTTAGAAATTTCCTAATAAGGAAATTAAAAATAGTCTAACACCTTTGGAAAATTCAAGTAGAAAATAAAATTTTTCTAAGTAATATATAAATTTTCCCCTAAATTATATTCAGACAACACCAACAACCCACGAGTCACAGCGCCTGAAGGCCCAGCAGCCACGGTGCCTAAAATGCCATGAAATTTTTACAGCACCAGGTGTGAACATTATGAGCTAGGGAGCAGCTTCATTTAGAAGTAACAATGTGCTGTTAAATAGGCCAATAAAAAATTCATCTATTTCATTTTTCCTTTTTTTTTAACGGGCAGCATTTGTTTATAAAAAATCTTTTCTTCATTTCTAATTCTGCAAACAGTTCTCCTGTCTGATGGCAACATGTGGTTCGTGGGGTTCTACTGCCTGAACGATGACTTTCTAATGGCGGGTTCAGCGGGAGACATTCTGAAATCTGGTACGAAGTCTCCATGATTCCCTTTTCAGGATCACTACGAAGGACAGAGTTGGTTTCACAGGAGCTGGTGATTACTACATATTCTCGGATGTGGTGACCATTTGTGGAAACATTTTTACCTGTCACTTGCTCCCAAAGTCTCTAAAGAGGATAAATACCAAGTAGAAAAGCAGAAGAATCTTGGAGACCGTCACAGCTGAGTGCTTGGGACTCCTTTTCAAATCCCCAACACAGTGGTCCTCACATGTTTTCAAGTTGTTTATCACTTGAAAGACATTACCATCTTGGTAAAAAATCATAAAGAGATAAACATTAAACATATAATAAAAGCACTAAATGATATCTATGTACATAATATGCAACTTTATTATAGGTAAATAGAAATTTAAGACATTAGGATAAAATTTACATGAGAAAATTCTTGAATTAATGTTTATCTCATTTATTAAAGACTATATTCATTTAATACATGCTATCCTAAAATCTTGGTGCTCTAACAAAGAATAGTTTGAGAACCTCCCCGTAAGACATTCATTCATTAATTATTCATTTGTCAACCTTGAGTTCTCTAGTTATATATCCAACTGCCTGCTTGATAGCTTCCTTTAGAAGTTTAAAAGGCAGTTAAAATTAAATGCAGCAAAACATAACAAAACAAAACAAAAAGACCTCTTGGTTCCATACACACAGCCCAACCCCCTCCTCCTGCGCATCTTTTCTCTGTAAATGACAGCACAATACAGTCAGTCGCTCAAGTCAAAAACCCTAGCAGTCATTGGAGATTCCTGTCTTCCTTTTTTTCATATGTATCTGATGTATTTCTCCCAAAACATGTAAATCCAGCCTCTCTTTGTCTCTTCTACTGCTACCCTGGTCTAAGCTGCTGGATCTCGCAGCTTCATTTCTACAGGAACTTTCTGTTCGACCTCCTAAGTTCCTGCTCCTTTAAAGCCCATTTCCCACACAGCCTTCAGTATGAACTTAAAAAGAAAATCAGTCCATACCACCCCCTTCTTAAACGTCCCAAGCCGTCTCGCTTCACCTAGAAAACCGAAAGGCAGACTTCCTACTGCCTCCAACACCCGACGCGATGGATTCCTGGTCCCCCCATTTCCTGTCACCTCTGCTCTTTCCTCTCCTCTCCTGCTACACGGACCTTCCTTCTATTTCTTCAATACACCGCACACATGCCTGCAGCATATTTCATAGTGATTATTCATGGAATGAATAAAGGGCTTTCTGCATCTGGGGAACACAAAGAAGACTAACACAGAGAGTCGCATCCCCAGAAACTTGCAGTCCGGTAGAAAAGATGCATCAGTAAACAAAGAAGAGCAATAAGAGCAATAAATATTCTGGATGGTTTTAAAAGCTGTGAATGGAGGTCAAAAGGCTACACAGAGGAGTTACCGATTTTACTTAAGAGAAAGCTGTTGAATTTGGTTTCCAAAGGTCACTTGGGAGGTATTGGCTCGGTGGGGGTGGAGGCACAGATTGAGGAAGACTTGGAGGCAGGTGGGGTACTTCCTGAGGCTCATGAGGACCAAAACCACGCCAGGAGTGAGGGAACACACAGGCCCCTCAGCCTGGCCGGACCGAAGCATCAGACCTAAAAAAAGGCCCATTGTTCCATTTTGTTCTGGACAACGTGGAAAAGCAGGAAAAAATACTTGGTAAGCCAAGCAGTATCCACAAGTTAGAAATGTGTTTCTTTTGTCAGTGTAAAGTCACAGGGTCCCTTTGAACAAATCGTCCTTTTGTTTACTGAACACATATTTACAGCGTCTACAGTCTACCCTTGGCACTGTTCTCACGGTTGGAAATTGAAGGTTGAGAACAACCACCTTCACAGTCGAGTTCGGAAGACAGATCCCAAAGAAGCAGATGAACACTCACCTCCTCTCTGGGGCAGTGAGAAGCATTACGAGGAGCACCGAGGCCGGGTAAACGACCAGGGAAGGGTCGGGGGAGGGAATTGGTGTTTCACTGGGAGTGATCATGGGAGGCCTCTGACGAGGAGGTGAACACGTGAGTGGAAACCCGAAAAGTCTGAGGGAGGGAGATACGACGGTCTGGAGAAGAGCCTTCTTGGTCGCAGAAGGCGCAAAGACAGGGCCTTAACGCACACGCGCGGCTGCATTGCTGGGGCGAGAGCAGGGCGCACGGGGCCCCGCGGCCGCGAACCAGGAGCCGGAGAGCGAGCCGGAGGCCAGTCCTGGGAGGCTCGCCGCACGTGCGCTGGCTGTTCAGTGGCATGGGAGCTACCGGAGGGAGCTTTCAGTGGAGGAAACACACCGCAGGACACGTTACAAAAGAATCACGGCTGAGAGCAAGAGAAGGGAACTTGGAGACTGGGTGGCTGCGGGCGCACGGGGGATGGATGGCGGCGGCGTGAACTGTGCACGACAGTTTAGCATTTTCGGGGTGACCTACTCAGGGCTGCTTGACTGCCTGTGGAGAGCGAGAAAGAGAGAGAAATCAAGGACTGGGTCTTGTGTTTTTCTATCATCTATCTATCTATCTATCTATCTATCTATCTATCTATCTATCTATCTGTCTGTGTATCTATCTATGTACGCATGTGTGTTAGAAAAATTGGCTGGATGGTTGTGCCATTTTCTTACATAATGAGAGAAATTTGGAGTTAGAAGTCAAAATTTCTATTTTTGCCCTATTAGTTTCCGTTTGTGATACCTACTAGTTAAGCAAACAGATTTATTTAGAATAGAAGCAAGGGGGCATTTTGATGAAATTAAAATGGTCCCAGTTTGCAAGTATAGAAGTTGGATTTTAATACTTCAATCTGAGTTGATAAGACCAAGTGTTTCAGTAGCTATTAACCCAATTCACAAAAATGGATTGAAAACTGAAGCTGACCCTAGAGATGGGACTCCCCCAGAATATTGCTTTCGATTATAGTTAGGAGCAGCCTAATCAGCGATTCGAAGGCTGCCCAGTAAACCTGGAATTCAAGAAAAGGGAATCTCCTGTTTTGATGAATTTTTCTTTAAGGGAAGCATGAATCATAGTCCTGCCTCATCATCCATAACTTTTCTAATGCCAAGTGCACTAAAATTGAACTATATTTTAAAAACATACTAAATTTATGATATATACCATCTCTCTGAGCTGTGCCAACACTGATTGACCTCAGCTCAGAAAAGCTACAATTCACGTTTTTCTCTGTAAAAATCACACTTCAATCCAATCATTAAAGGTTTACCCTGCCCGTGATTAAACTTTGGTACATCCCTCAGGATCAATAATTGCAACAATAAAAAAGAGTAAATTCACTTCTGATGTTTAAGGACATTTACTCTGTTTAAACTTTACTAATCATTAATTTCCAAACTCATGGTCTAGCTAGACTTCTCAGTGTAGAATTCAGTACACTTTTCTCAATATATTTACCCTTATGCTCATTCATTTAGGATAATAAAATTAGAAAACTGGAAATATTCAAACTTAAATAACATTTTATTGCTTACATACTAAAGTGATTTTAAACTCACAGCAACATAAAAGAAACAGCATTAAGACTATAACTGGAAATTGATTTTTGGTGAATTTAAGTGGAATTTTAATTAAAAATAACATCTTAATGTAATCATTTTACTAGCAAAATATCTCTTAATTCTGTCTAAATTATTGTCTTGTGAATTAAAAAGAAAGAAATTGAAGATGATTTCTAAAAATAAAACCATAATAGATATGACCTTCAAATTTTATCCCTTTCTGCTTAATGAATACAATTAATGTTGTGTAGGGGTAATTTCTCTGAAACTACTGTACTCATTATGTTAAATTTCCCCTAATTATTATTTTCAGGCAATTTGGCACAAATAGACCAAGTTCAAAATTACAATCCTCATGGAATCTCCGGTGTTTGATAAACAGAAAGTTGTAACTTTATGTATATAATCATGATGTCAAAGGAGCAGCCGACTGTGTGGCGCTCCACGGGGCCGACGAGCTCTCCTAGCTGGAATCCTGAGTAGGGGTTCCTAGGGTGCGCACCTCATCCCTACCTGGCTCTCCTTTTGTGATACACAGAAGCGCTCTCCTAAATGAGCCCCGCTGCTTGACTCATATAACTCCTGAGATTGGATTCAGTTTGAAACTCCTTTGCTGAAAGGAGGCATTTTATTGTTGTAGAATAACACGCTTGTGTTCAGAACTGGGGAGAAATAACAGCCAGTGATACAGATATGTTTTGGTAATGAACCGTCCCATTAGTAACTCAAGCTCCCGCTGAACTTCCAGAGAAGGAAATACATGGTCTCAGTGACTATAAAAGCTCTGGTTTGTACCCTTGGTTCACACTTGATTTCATTCTTTTTTTCTGAGAAGTTGTGAGCTGCGAGCACTGACAGAGGGAACAAGGGATTTTGGTAAAACAGACCTCGGAGAGGAGGCCTTGCCTTCTGAATGCTGAGGAGGATCTCAGGCCTCCGAAAGGTCTTTTTGTCAGGGGACCCAGCCCAACAAATGCTCTCTGCCCCGGGGGCCTGTCTTACAAATAGCGATTCAAAAGAAGTACAAGGAACTGACTGACGGGGGAGAAGAAATGTGATTAGGTTCAAGGGGGGTTATGTTTAGTTTAAAAAAAAAAAAGGGCTGGTTTAAGAATTTCTTAAAATGCTCTAAGAATCTCAAAATGCCGTAATCAAAAGCAATTGTAAAAATTTACTTTGACATTTGTTTTACATTTTGGAATCTTAGGAAAATCACATCTCAACCTTTTATAATTTTTTTTATATGAAGACACTTTAAAAAAGTCTTTGGGGAATGAATGCATTAAAGACATTGCTATCAAGACAGAAAGTCAGAGGTATATAAATATTTTGATCAAATTAGTATAAAACCTATTGTTTGAGTCACTCTGAAACTAGAAAATATGCGTCGTTTGTGATTTCTTATAAAGAATCTAAATAGATGCAGAGCACCATGTAAATATCTGTAGCTGAATTCTGGCCTTGATATAGGCAAGTGGACAAATAGAATTCCATTCCAAAATATTCCATCTTATTCCCGAGAACCACTGCAGATGTTGGCATTCATACGTCCCCATCTTGTGTAAAATGTGACCAAATGCCACAGTCACTTTGCAAGCCAGACACTGTGTACTAATTCCATTTAAGTTTTGTTAGTCTCTGCTCACATGCTGGCTAGAGATTCTGAAGCTTTAACTTTCTTCTTTGCAAAGCTTCAGTCTAGGGCTGCCAGATTTTGGAGAATTCTCAGGACTTGGTTTGTAACTTAACACTTCTTGTGAAATCATTTCACCGAAGTGCTTGTTTTTTATCTCCCAGGCGATCCCGAGCTTGGCCGGGTCGCAGAGCCCTCTGTGACTGCCACGTCGCCCTTGCTCACCTGTTTGAGGTTTCTCCTCCTCCCTTTATCTGCCTTTTCCACAACCAGACAATCCGAAGTGGGTGTCATTGAGGTGTCACCAGGTCTGTGACGCGTGAAAAGCTCGGCCAGTTAACATAAAACAAAGTCCTGGAGGTTCCATGGAATCACGTTTCCCCACTGCAAAGAAAGCTGAGAACAGAGCCCGGTAGCTTTCGAGTGGGAGTTTGAATGAGGACACTTTGTCCATGAATGGAAACTCTACATTCTTTGTTATTTTAACAGGCTGTGTCTGTTCTCCTTGAAAGAAATTGTATGAAGGAAGATTGGATTAAGTCGTTTTTATTTTATTTCAAAGCACTTGTACACTTTTGCAAAGATCAACTTACTTAGCCGAGTAATAAACTCTTGTTTTACAATAATACTAGTGTATATTATATCACTCTAGCTTACTACAAAATACAGAATTAGAGTTGTGGAACAAAACATTTGTTTCTTTGGTGAATGAGGCATATATCATTACCTATTCACTCTGCCAGGTATAACGTGAACCTTTTAAGCTACTCAAAAGAAATGCCCAACTAGTTAATCTGCTTTAGGAGAAAAAGAAAAAATAGCTTTGCACCTACTCAGCCTCTTTCTGGTTTTTCCTTTTCTGTCTCTCTTCTTCTCCTCCTTCGTCTTTTGATCAGCCATTTTCAGTCCAAAAGAAGTTTTTATTTTCTTTGCATGTACATTTTTGGAAAAGTTACAGAAAATGTGTTCTGTGTGTTTTCCAATTCCATTTCACACACTTTTTAGAGGGTAGCAGTTTCACGTGACTGAATGAGTTCAGTGAAGCAAATAATCACTTGGCTGTTTATTTCTCATCACAGAATACGTAGATTTTTCAAATCCTAAATAACTTAAATTACAATATTGCTTTCTTCTCAGGCCTCCAAGTACCCACGCATATGACTATTATTGTTCATTTTAAAAGACTTGTTACTATCACTGCTTTCAGTCTCTTGTGTACCTCTAAAGCTTTACTTTTTGAAAGGTTTCTGTCATTATGAACTTAACATGTGCTTTGACACTGTCATAAATAGACAAAATCTATTTTTATAATTTCTGTTCAGTTAACTGGAATCTTTCTTGTTTTCTCACACTGGTCAATTCTTTGGTAGTTCACTTTGTTTTTTGAGGCAGGAGAAGAATGAGATAATTTGCATACCTTTTGCTAACTAGAATGTTAAAAAAATTCCATGTATTTCCAGGTAACGTCATTTTCCTGACTTCTATTAACCTGCTTACTAACACTGCCTGTGGATGAATTCGTATCCTACCGTGGTCCCTGCCGCTTTGTCTGCAAAACCACCAGAGAAGTTGTGGGTGGTCTCAGCAAATACATGAATTAACTACTTGATTTCTGTTTGCACCAAACGCTTCAGGTGGAGTGATTATTTCAGCCAGAAGCGATGCTTTCAGACATGTTCCGGCAGGTGGACAGGCTGAGCTGAACTGCGCGCTCCGGCGTCTTTGCATGTTGCGCGCTGCATCATCGCAAGACGCGACACCCCTGTCTGAGTCAAAAATGGAAACGCCCTGGCCACTTTTCCGGAATGAAAATAGGGCCTGGCACAACAATGTCCTATCATTCAAAATTATCCCCTTAATAAACTTGAGAAAAGGCGGAGTATTTTCGGGGTCTAAGGAAGGCGGCCCCTCGCAGTGCCGAAGGGCGCCCCCTTCCACGGGGACACTCGTGTTCTCCTGCTCGGTTCCATTAAAAATAAAACGTAATTATTCTCTTGACGTTCTAAAACGACTGTGTATCTTTCCTTTTCTTTCCACTTGCCGGATTCAAGAAAAGCTGGCGGAAAGGCGTCTGCGGAGGGCAGGAGCGAGCTCCCCCAGGTTCCGGCCGGTCCTCCAGCAGCGCGGGCCTGGGTCGTGGCCGCGGGCGCGCGGGGGCAGGGGGCGCCCGCCCCGCCGCTGCGGAGGGTCTTCCCCGGGCGGCCCGTCCCCGCGGGGAGCAGCCTCCCCTTAGCGATGGAGAAGTTTTAGAATTGTATTTAATTCTGTGGCACCGAAACCTTGATATTATAAAAGGCCTCGTAGGGGTGGAGGAAGAGGAGATCAAGAAATAAGAGGAGAATGCAGGGAAGGAGAAAATAAAAGAAATAGGTATGGAACTGAGTGGAGGAAAAAAATACCCACGCCTGCTTTGATAGTTGCCCTACCGATATGTAGTTTGTGAATTAAAAACAAACAAACAGAAAAATAAATCTTTTGTATTCCTCGCAACACTGGGCGATTGTGTATAAAGTGATACAATGGTTCTCAGCGACCGGCACCCTGTTTGGCATAGAGCAGATGCGTCCGGAGTGGAGGAGGGATTAATGAACAAGGCGGTGAAGTGCCCGAGGGGATTCGCTATCAGGCTGAGATGAAGCAATGGGAGGGAGAGGAAGGCCCGCCGAGGTCGGTCCGCGGGCCTAGGGAGCCCGCAGGCGCGCGGCAGGAGCGGCGGGACAGGGACCACGTGGGCTGTCACTGGATTTCCTCTTCGCTGGAGGTGGAAATAAATGTGTTTAAACAACAAACAAATGTGTTTAAACAACAAATAAATGATTTAATTTGGTGAAAATTGCAATCTTCTTAAACCTAACACTCTAGATGCAGGAATCAGCGTGTAATTTTAATTTGAAGCAAAATCAGGCCCGATTTAGGGGCTGGTAAGTCCGGGTGCCTTCTCAAATTATTAATAATGTTTTCTTCTAGTTGTTTGAATTCCAGACCAAAAAACCACACACACACACACACACACACACAAAGATTTACATTTTAAGAATTTTGTGTAAATTATATTTAATGAACTCTTAATGGCCTCCCAACACCCAAAATAAAATTTAAAAGGAGCCACAAGCATTTGACCTGATATTAATACAGGATACAACACCAAACCTCCTAATTAAGGCAATAAAAACGTAGAAGTAAGAGAAGTCTAACAGATATCAGAGGGATGAAGCCTTTTTCTGTTTTAATTCTGAGGATAATGGCAGAGACATACTTAGGAGGCACGATGCAGCCTTTGCTGAAAGAGCGCGTGTTGTTTCGCTGCTTGTTCATTTGCGCGGCCAGCGGCTGCCCCCTGACAACGTTAAGGCCGGGAGCCCGCCCCGGTGCGCCCTGGAGCCCCGAGCACTTCCCGTGTGCTCACATTCCTAATTCTCAAAATGGCACTATCAGCTTTGCAGGGGAGAAAACCGAGACAAAGTTAGTTGATTCGCTCATGCCCCCAGCGCTGTGATTCTAGAGAAGGAGTACGATGCGGGCCTGGCTACGGGATCCCGGGGCCGCGAGGGAACACCTTGCTCTCAGAGGGGTCTCACCCGCCAGCCGCATGCAGCCCAGGGCGGCTGTGAATGCGGCCCAACGCAAAACTGTAAATTCACTTAAAACATGGTGAGGCTTTTCTGTGATTACATGTCATAATGTATTTAATGTGTGGTCCAGAGATGCCAAACAATTGGACACCCCTGCTGTAAGGGCTCTTAACATGTGTCCTCTTCTTTTCAAACTCTGGAGGTCCTTCCTGGAATAGTGGATGAACAATCAGTGTATAGTTAAGAGCGATTCCTTTGTCTGCGGACTGGCGGCAAATGGCACCTGGAGGCAGAGGCATCTGGGTGAGGGGCCACCCTGTTCACAGGTGCAAACAGGGGAAGCTCGTCCTCAGCCATCATAGCTCCTCTCCATGACACCTTGACCTGCAGGGGCAACCTGTCTTCACCAAAGTAGGGCCTTTTCTCAGACCCCACTCTCAGACCTTCCCCCGTGCGGAAACGACAAAGCCCAACGTGCACACCCAGCAAGATCTCTGTTTTGGATCTCTCTGAACTTCCTCCACGCTCCAGCATTCGATCACAGTTACGTTAGTGATAGAATTGTTCAAGGAGATTTTAGGAGGGAGAGTTGGCCAAGAAGAAGCCCTTCTACAGAATTAGATAATCTGTTTAAACAACTGCACCTGCCGCTTTGCATCGGATGTTATTTATTTCTCATTTTCCCCTGGATCCAAATCTACCCACATCAGCCTTCAAACGCTGGTGCACCATACAGTCGCTCTACAACTTTGATTTCTTCAGGGAAAGCCTTCTGCTGCCGTTGGGTCAACCGCGTTGCCGTGTTCCCCTTGCTTCTCTGAGGCTCTGAGCTCGCACCTCACTCCCACCTGCAGAGCCAGGCTCCATCGAGAGTGGGTAGTCGGACTCCTCCCTGGGCTCTGGGGTTCCCTCATTATGTCCCTTCTCTGAGAACTGCCCTCGGAGGGCCCCAGCTGCATGAGCTCTGGGGCAGGCCATGAAGCACACATGATTACGAGGACAAATCCTGTCGGCTAATATATCAAAACATTAACCTGTCATAGTGGTTGAACTACTTTTGGAAGGAAAAAATACAGAAAGGGCTTGAAAAGAAAGAAGAGGTCTCTGACCCATACGGTTCCTATCAGTGTGATGACGAAATCATCTCATGACATGTCCTTTGCTGGCAACTGGACGGTTGCCTCGGTGACTTCACTTTGGCAATTCCTGTAAGCCATACAGACTCCCTTTATTCAAATTTTGTCTTGAGATTACTTGACAAATACATGTTCTCTATGTATTTTGTCAAGTTCTACAATTTTTGAAGGTAAAGAGATGCTGATTTCTTTTCTTCTTTAAACGCATAGTCCAGGGACAGGTATATCTAGGTCCTTGGAATGTTTTGTACATTTTCTCATAGGATGTCCGCCATAGTGGAATGCCTATACAAGCTGGAATTCCTGGGAAGCTATTAATGACACACATTTCCTATACTCACTTCTTTCTGTTAATGGATAAATTTGTTCTGCCAATATAAATAAGACTCACACAGTGTCAATGCCAAACTGAAAAAAAAATTGAGGTAGATTATAAATCAAAAACGTCATTGAAGACATGTTGGACTCATAACCAGCTAATGAATCGAATTTAATGGAATTCAGCTGACTCAATAATGGTGACTTTAATGGAACCAAATAAGAACAAATTTAACTTGTATTTTCTAATTAATTGTATAATTAACTCAATTGGTAGCAGAAAATGGAGCCTAGTAAGATCACTTTAAGATCAATAGAGATTCAAGGCATCTCCCAACCAAATTCTACACCTGGTGAAACAGAAGAGCCAATAAAATACTTAAAGGCCTATTCTGTGATTACTATATTGGTGATGAAGTTGAGGAATTAGACTAGGCATTTGAACGTAAGAATAAATGTTGGCAGTGGTGTAGTAAAGCAGGAGGAGGGGCAGTCTTTCTTGGTGGGAAGGCATATTTAATCACTGAGATTGTTTAGAATTACCAGCACATAGAAACAATGTAAGACAGACCTGTACTTAGCTGGTTAAGTATTTGTTTGAAATGTCTGTTTGGATACTGCAGTCTCTCTGTGGGTAGGTCCCAGGTAGACAGATTCTACCCCTGTCCTTTTGGCACCCAACAGTATTTTGACTCTCTAACTTGTGTTTTCTTAAGTTTTGCTCAGTAAATAGGCGTGGTATAAACACGTCGCCATTTTGACTGAATTCACAGAGTTAGAGGCAAGCCCAGGAAAAGGAGCCATTGCTTCCCCTGGAGGTGGAAATGCTCGTGTCACGTGATAGAAGTGGTTGCTGACCAGCAGCTGTGAGCTGTTCCGCTGGAGTCCTGGGAGGAAGTCCCTCTGTTCCTGTGGTGACCACACAGGGGGATGTAATCGCTGCAGCTTCTTTGAGGCAAAGGCTTTGCCTATCCCAGGAACAGTATTTGTCTTGCAAAACGGGACACTGAGAAGCGGGATTGTGGGAATGATGGAAGCACAGAGTAATGGACGCTTGGCAACCTAGAGAGCAGCGTTTCCCAGTTGGGGAGGGTGCTGGCGCCCCTCAAATCACACTTCTTAGGTGACTACCTGCCTCATATCTACAAAATGCTGGCTCAGGTCTGGGTTTTTCAATGGAGACACTCCAGTAAACAGGAGACATGAGGTCGTTGCCACCAAATAAATAACGCATTTTAACAGTTGGAAAAAAGCCCCCCGTAAACTCAGAGTTGTTTGAAAATGTATGGGTTTCATTTTTGAAAAAGAAATCACCTCAGTTTCCCCAAAGGCTTGTAAAATACAAGGACTAGGAAACATCACTGCAGGTTGTAAAAAATGAAGTAGCACCCGAAATGACCTACGTGATCCTGGTGTGTAAGATCTCCATTTCAGGAGAATACCTGTCCAGGTTACCCCCGGGGTCACGGACGCGCCTCGTCGTCCTAGAGCGTGGCGCAGCCACCCCTCTCGGCAGGACAGCCCGGTCCCACAGCCCTCGCCAGGGCAGCTCAGGAGCGAGAGAGAAGGACTGTTGTCATCCTTCACTGACAGAGAGTGAGCTCATTTGGCTCCTTTCTTACTTCTCTCCGACTAGGGGTTTCCAAGTAAGAAAACACAAACAATGGAGGGAACCTCCGGGACAAGCACCCGTTCTCGCTTTTCTCCTCGGTTTTTCTCTGCATTTCCATCTCCTCTGGGGACAGCGGAGGGGCCCGTCTGCGGCTGCTCCGGCAGGAAGCTCACAGGCTGAGCTGCAGGAGGCCGTGGGCAGGCCGAGTGGCTGTTGAGGCCCAGCCCTGGCCCGTGGCGGGCGGCGCCTGTTCTGCACTGTGCTTGTGCCCGTGGAGAGGGTCATCTTCCTTCTCTGCTCGTTTTCTCATCCTCCAGTTCAAACTCATCGAAGACTTACGGTTCTCTCTGCAAAAGAACGGCTCTGTTCATATAGAAGGGTGTAAAAGCCTTTTAAACTTGTAATCCTACCCAGTGTCTTTCAAAATACCATTCAATAAATGCACTTTTTTTTCATGGAAAATACAAATATTTGCCAATCTAGCTTCACGAAGGAAAGAAAACCTTTACGCAGAAGTCGTTCCACGTCCTATTCTGCTCTCTGGGCTTCAGGTGTGTACTGCTCTGCGCAGCTGCTTCCAGGAGGCCCTGTCGCAGAGAATAAACCGAGTAGCCATTAAACGGGGGTGCGTTTTGACTGTCTTTGGCACCCCTTCCCTCTTTGGGGTCGGCTTCTCTTTTGCTCAGGTGCAAATGTCTCTGCATAGCTGTCTGCGGCACCCTTCCACGCCTTGTGCAGAAAATAAAAATATTTTCCCTTTCACTTATAGCAACAAAAGGAAAAAAGGCAGGCCTGCCTCTTCTACTCTCTGAGCATGTGAGCGGCGGTTCCACACTGTCCCCTCCTGGGAGTCTGGCCCCAAACAGCACAGTGCAGGCTGCCTGCCAACCCATTTGTGCAGAAGTAGCGTTGGCAGGAGTTTGCTTTGGCAAGGGATCTGTTTCTTTCTCAATCCAAGGCTATTACAAGCCTCCTCTTGTATCTGCTCTATGTGACTTGTTGCCTGTCATTCTGCCCTGACTAGGGCCACCTCTTCATCTACTTGGTGCAGGAGGGGACTATAACAAAGCTTCAATGACTTTGTCTTATCCCAGGCTGGTCCACCAGTGTTTTTCTGTTGTATAGCTTCTCTCTCAGTATTGGAGTTAGAAGATTATCAAAAATTAATCTGTCTTACTCCTCAATATTTAGGTGGCCTGGTTAATGGCCGTTCTTGAGGGTCCTCGTTTCTCCTGAACCTGTGGCCGCTGCTTCAACATTCAGCGACCACAGATCCAGAAGCTAGATTGTTTTGGCCAGAGCACATCAGCCAAATATGAAGAGCTTTTACATTCTTATTTTGGTACTATTTTAATGCACATGTTCTATTTGAAAATCAAGATAATTACACTAATCTCATAGTTCATTGAGATCTTCCCCTGTCAGTCAATGGTGTAATGAATGAGTATTTATCCTCTATAATCAAATATAACTTTGTTTAACTACTACCCTTGTAAGTTTCCAAGCAATGCTGGGGAAATAACCAGCCCTCGTTTCAACTGTGTCATCTCTAAAGATGGAGATTAAAATAAAATTTACAGCATTGGTTTATTAGGAAGATTGGATTCTATGACATAACCCACATACAGCACTTTACATACTTCCTGGCATTCCAGGCTCAGCTAGGATGATGATGATGAAGAACTTCGGTTAGTAATAAGCCAGCTTTCCTTAAGATTAATTATTCTTTGGCAACTGTGTCACAAAGTCATAATGAAATAATATAATATAGCTCAGAATGCATTTTTTTTGCCACTTCTTCATTTATTGATGCAGAAACAAAGATTTAAATAAACTAAGCAGATGTCACAGATTTCAAAATTAGAGGAAGGTCCAGGAATAAACTTTCATTCCTTGTCCAGGGCCTGCAAAATTCTTGTTTTTTCTTCTACATTTTGTTGTTTCTCTGTCTGACAGTTTCCTTCATCTTTTTCTCTAACAATAAAAAACAATAAAGTTTAGAACTGGAGTGCAGATACTAAGGCCATATTTAGAGAAGGAGGAAATGAGGGTGGGGAAGGGAGAGAATTATAAATTCCCATATCCATAGCAAGCTCACTAAAATCCACCCTGGTTAGGCTTCCAAGAAAGATGAGCTTGAATAAGGACTGGGTTTCATTACTTGCTAGACCTGTCTTGGGAGATTAGGCTGGACCATGTGTAACCAGCAAAGACTTCTTGTTTTTATTCCAGAAGTACCCTTGAGTTGACTTCTTCAACCTTATCCCAAGACTCGACTCGCTTTCTGCTCTGTCCTGCCTGGCGGACCTGTTGGCTGACTAACACAAGGCCATGCCCACTAATCTCTTTCTCCTTTAACAACTCAAGTTGAGACTGGAAAGTCAGGAAATGTCTTTCCAGCCTCCTTGAGAACGAGGGGCGACCAGATACGACCTATGAGATGCCTATGGGGAGCTTCTAAGAAGGTTGTTTGCTCTCCTATGAAGAGGGATAACATGATCGGAGATCTCATTCTCCATATTTAAAAACTTGAATAGGAATGTTATGCCTCGAGTGAAAACCACTATCCCCCCTGCCCCCCGCCCCTGCCCCCCGCCCCCGCCCCGTCCCCCGCAATGAAGCAATAATCGTGAGGACAACAGGCCATCAGCTAAGAATAGTGGACAAAAAGACAGAAAGAAACTGAATCCTTGGAAACATCACAGAACTGTTGACGTATCTGGAGACTACATACCCCTAGGTCTGTTGTTAACAATAAATGTTATGTTTTAAGTCATTTTTAGTTGAGTTCTCTATTGCTTATAGAAGATGCTATTTCTAAATAACCCTTTTTGATGGAGAGTGTTAGGCATGTGGGCAGAACCTCCACCTAAGTGGAGGAAGTTTCCAAATTCTTCTCACCCACCAGCTTCAGGGAAGGAGAAAAGGTGGAAATCCACAAAGCAACCCATGGAGAAAATTTAAAGAGGATTCAAAAGTAGAGAGATTTACTCTCAGCCTAGATCTAATTATAATATGGTTAATCCTACCATTAGAAACTTTACCTTTCAGCATGGTAGGTCGATTATTTACCTTTGATTGAGTCTTGAGTCATATCACAAATCATCTAAAAATCTGTGTTTAGAGTTTCAATGAGCTTTGCAGGTAAAGGAGAAGCCTTAATTGTTTGTCTTAAAGATGTTTCCTGATTTTCTGACACTTTAGATCAGAAGTCACATTTCACTTGCTGAGCTGCATGTTCACATCACCTATTGACTCTCTATGAACAACTCAAGAGAACATACTGAATGTCACTGAGGGCCACTCAGAGACAAGTAACTTGTTAATGTACATGCCTGTTTGAAAGTGCATGCTCAAACTTCTTTAAAGCGTGTTTTTATGCACTTTTTGGAAAGGGATTTAAAATGCACACGTCCTTTGACTGTGCAATTACCCTTCAAGGACCCTAGATTTCTTCAC
Organism: Pteronotus mesoamericanus; assembly: GCF_021234165.1. Lineage (NCBI taxonomy): Eukaryota > Metazoa > Chordata > Mammalia > Chiroptera > Mormoopidae > Pteronotus > Pteronotus mesoamericanus. The sequence continues at coordinate 2,684,619 of NW_026555123.1, forward strand.
TGTGTTAAATTAAAGGTGACTGCAGGTATTTACTACAGTTGAAAGGAAGAGTCTAATTCCCATCCCTTTACCTTTGGGATGGCTCTTCTGGATTCCCTGACGAACAGGAAATGGCAACTGGGATGTTATGGACATTCAAATGTTAGTTCATAACATACCGTGCAGTTTCCACGTGGGTCTCTCGAGCTGCTACGTGAGGTGCCCAGATCGATGGAGGACTCTGGGCTGAAGAGCCGACATGCAGGCACCATTGTCAACAGTCTCAGCTGAGCCCAGTCTTCCAAGTGTCCTCGTCATGGTGCCATCACTCCTAAGACGGACGTTGCCTTGAATCCCAGACCAGCAGGTCTGACACCCAAATGCCACAGAGCAACTTTGGTTCATGCCACATGAAACAGAAGAATCACCTCTGAATTCCAGACACCCAAAACTTTGAGATAAAGTGAATTACTGCTTTAAGCTGTTAAATTCTGTGGTAGTTTGTTATATAGCCAGAGGTTACTGTAATGCTCACAGAAGTGCATAGAGACAAAAATGCCTATGGAAGCATTACCTATAAAAATTAATACCTGGGACAATTTAAATTCCATAAATAAAACACCAGTTAAAAAATCTGTAACAAATCCATGCAAGAAACTATGGTACATCAAGCTGCTGAAATGATTTAGATAAATATATATATTTATATAAAGTGATGCCCATGTTGTCTTAAGTTTATAACATTCTAAGCTAAAAAACATGATGACCTATGGCGTTAATTCACACACAGTGATGTTTAGATAGATGAGTGTGTGTGTGTGTGTTTGTATCACACACACATACAAGTCTATTCACAAGGCTATTAAATGGTTTCAACATCATGGGAATGAATTTTTCTCCTTTGGCCAGTATATTTTAGCATTATTGCTTACAGACAATTTTGTTATTTTTTTTTTGTTTACATTGTTTAGGCAGTACATAGACATTAAGAAATTTTGGAAATCAGCAAAAAGTGGCAAAAAAGTACGCACTACAATCCTAAGCTTTTCTATGCATGTTTCATTTTAAGTGAGGTTCAAGTGTTACATTGCTTTACATCTTTATACATGTGGGCTTTCCAGGTTTAATATCGTATCATCTGCAAATAATTATTTTGCATTCACCTTTCCAAGTTTTGTTAGCTAGACTCGGGACAGTGTTCAATAGTAATTGTGTCTTCCTACAGCTTTGGATGAAGCCTCACATTGTCTATTGGACCAAGCTTGATCGTCTTCATCATGTTGAGGAAGCATTTTTATTTCTATATACTGAAAACTTATACTAGTTAATGGTTCTTGGATTTCTGTTTTAGCCCTTTTGGGTATCCAATTGGAAAAACTATATTATTTTTGTATTTTGCTTGTCTATGTGATAAATTTTATTAATGGATTTTATAATAATGGATAGTTTTATTCTTGGGCTAAAGACCATTTTGTTGTAGTTTCTTTAGGATTTTGCCTGTCTACAGTCAGTCATAAAGAAATGGATACACATATTTCTTTTCTGTTTATCTTGTCAGCTTTTATTTTCAGAATAGTTCCTACTTTTTAAAGCACATTTGGCAACTTTCCTTTTTTATCTATGTTTCAGTAATTTTTGTAGCCCAGACATTATCTGTGTCTTGAAAACTGAAAATATGTCAATTGTAAAACCATCTGTCCCTGAAGGCGCTTTTTGTTTGTGTTAAGTTTTTGACAGTTTCCAATAATTTCACTTTATTAAAATTTTTTCCTTTTAAGTCCTTGTTGAATTTCTTTTGGCTATTTCTACAATTTTCTTGAGAAAATTGTCCATTTTCTGGAAATTATTAAATGTGTTAGTATCCGTTGTTTTCCGAAGATTCTCACTGTTAAAATAGCTCCTTTCTCATTTTTTGAAATAATTTGACTAATCGGAGTTTTTTTCTATATAATTGCTCATGAAAGTCTCCTATTTATCATTTCCATTATTTGACAATGTAATTATTTCTGCTTGAAGCTCTGTTACATACTTCCTTCTGAATTATTTAGATTTTGCATATTTTCTTCCTATCACTTAAGTAGGTCATTAATTGAATGTTTCATTTATTTAAAGAATAATGAAAATACTCTGAATATAGCTTTAGTCACATTTATTAAGTCTGATATGTGTTTTCTCCTACTCATTCTGTTAATGGTTACCCATTTTTCTTCTTGACTAATTGTTATGTACAAAGATGTATGTAAAATTTCCAAGTGTTTGGGTTTTATTGATGTTGTTTTCATTTTTTCTGTCTTAAAAAATAATCTTGGAATATGGTCATTTAGGTAAAAATTTATAGGTGGTTTTAAAAATTTTCTTAAACCAGCTTATCAAAGTTAAGAATAGCACCCTGAAAATGTATCCACCTTCATAGAATATAACTCTCCTCCACTCCCACCCCCAAATGTGTGTAACACTATCCTTAAAAATATAATTTGGAGATGAGTCCCAATAGTTTTTTTCCTTTATTATTGCTACCTTCTTTTTAAAGAAAAAAGTTTCTAGAGAACATTCTGGAGATTTTTTTCTTGTACCTGAATGGGATATAGTCTGAGTTTAAACAAACCTAAGAATATCTTTGCCTGTTTTGTACAGGACTTATAATTTGGTTTGGTATAGAATACAAATGATAACACTGTTAAAGTTTTATTGATATTATGCAACTTTTTATTGTATTAAATAGGGATCAAATACTGGAAATAAACCTGATAGTTTCCATATCTTGGGAGTAAACATTCACTGGGGATTAAGCTAATTTAATGCTAAAGTCTCTTCTGTGTCTGTAATTCTTGGGTTCTAGAAAGAGTACAGACATACTTTATGGTCATGATTTACCCAGCAATTTCATTTATACTGAATAAAGTTAAGAAAACATATTTAATTTAGTAAGGCAGCCAAAGGAAGCCTCAAAATAAATTCTCTAAGTTTTATATATTTTATTGGAAACAGAATAAAGAGAAGAGGCGCAGAGAAGATGGAGAGGAGAGGCGAGGGGAGGCGAGGGGAGGAGGCGGGGGAGGGGAGGGGAGGGGAGGGGAGGGGAGGGCAGGGGAGGGGAGGGGGGGGGAGGGGAGGGGAGGGGAGGGCAGGGGAGGGGAGGAGGCAGGGAGGGGAGGGGAGGGGGGGAGGGCAGGGGAGGGGAGGGGAGGAGGAGGGCGGGGAACGGGGGGAGGGGAGGGGAGGGCAGGGGAGGGGAGGGGAGGAAGACTGTCTTTGTTTTGTACTTTGTATAAAATTAGCCAGAAAGTCTTCTCACAGAAAAATTAGCTACTTTAGATGCCAATAATATTTTTCAGGTCTTAAAGAGATCTTCCAAATCAATAATAGAACAATTAAATCGGTAATTTTCAAGAATTATTTTAGACTCAAATATACTGCATCCTCTCTCCCCCTCCCTCTCTCTCTCCCTCCCCCCTTCTCATTAGCTTAACTATGTAAGTTATTCAATGTCTTTGGAAGTATTTTTGCAGTCAGGTAAGGTAAAGTTTATCAAGACTATCTCTCTGTTCACTTTATTGAGGAGGGAATGGTTATATAACTAGCAGAAGCAAATCTGAGAAACATGGCAATTTTAAAAATTGACACTATTTAAACAGTGTGGTTCCTTCCTTGTATTTCTAAACATCTCGATAGATGATAGTGAATTCATTGATTTGGTTATGAACCCTGGGGATATTCTTATTTTATCTAGAAAGATAATGTAATATTTTCCCGGTAAGAATCAATCTAAGTAGATAGTTTCCCCTATGGTGTGTACATCTTACTAGCCATTCACAATCAGTAATATCATCAGCATTTTTTTTTTTTACTGATGACTGAGGCTATTTGAAAAGCTAAGTTGTCATTATTTCTAGACATAAACTATATATTTACACTACTAAGTTAAATATCAAAATCACTATGGTTAAGTAATGAAAATGAATGCCCAGAGAAATGCACAGATAAAAATATCCCTTACTGATCTGGGTTTATATGTAAATTATTTTGCTACAGTATTTTCCCCCACAAGTCAGGGTGATACTCAGGAAATGTCTGATCCAGGCTAATGTGAGATTTTGGACAGCTTACTTAAACTTTTAAAATTCTTCTCTCATTGTAAAATAAGCACACACTTGCAAACTTTTTCAATGAGGAATGAATATAACTATGTAAGAATATCTTACATATGGTCCATGTTTAATAAATGGTGGCCATTCTGAATGGTTGCAGATTTTTCCATGATATTCAAGAAAAATATTTAAAATTGTTTTTCTAAGAATGGTTGTTTACAAACACAAAACTGTTAGGTCAAGAACTTCATCTTACTAAGCGCACATATGTGCAATCCTATTCTGGAAACAGCATGTACTTATTTCCAGGTATGTGATACGTATATCACAAATTATATTTAAGGAAGTGATTTATTTTATTTAAGAAATAGTAAAAGTAAGTGGTTCAGAATACATCTTTAAAATAATATAATTCCAATGTTGGCAGATGCCATTTAATTAAAGTCGTTTTCCCCAGACTTGCCTGATTATGGATGGGGGTCCTCTGGATCTGGGTCAAGTGGGTCTCTCAGAAACACTGAGCCTGGGGCTCCACCTTAGATATGCTGAATAAGAATCATGAGATGCTCGACCCATGGTTACAAATTTATTTTTGGGAAGTAGTATGTGTTTCGGAGACATTTCAAAGTTAATTAAGCCTGGGGGAAATTGGATGGAAAATATACCCAAATAATATGGCTATAGATGCGAATAAATAACTAAAGAGACTTTTAAAAAATATATATCAGAAATGGTGAAAAGCTCTTATCCTGAGTCCTTTCATTCAAGGGGTCAATTTGTGCTGTTGTTTAGGGTTACGTTCCGCAGCTGGTAGGCACATCGGAGAGCGGCGGCGCTGTTTTCAACCACGTCCTTTACGCAGCATGGCCGAGGTTTTCTGTAAGTGAGGGGACGTGCCAGGGCGTACGCCGCCATTGCCCAGGTTAAGACAGCCTTCCCGCGCTCAGCAAATGACAATTCGGGGACCAGCGAGGGCTTCCCTGGGCAGTGAAAGCAACCTTGATGAAAATGGTGGCCTTCCAGCGGAATGAGCATAAGAATTAGACCTTTCAAAATAAACTGTTAGCTCCCTCCCCTGCCGTTTTCTTTTCTTTCCAAAATGGCATGTATATTCCCTTACAATTCTTTGAGCAAGAACTCTGATAACAAGATCGCCACCAAACACTGGCAGCAGCAGTATGTTGTCTGTCTACTTCTCTAAGTTATCATATTATTTTTTTAATTAAAATTTTTTTATCATAGTATAATTGATATATACTACTCTATTAGGTTCAGTTCTACAACATGATGATTTGGTATTTGTATATATTGTGACATGATCACTACAGTAAGGCTGGTTACCATGTGTCACTGTACATAGCTACATAATGTTTCTTGTGATAATACATTTTAAGATCTATTCTCTCAGCAGTTTTTAAACATGCAACACAGTATTATTAACTATAGTCACAATTGTGCACTTTGCAGCCCCATGACTGACTTACTTTATAACCATGAGTTTGTATCTAAACGCTTATTTGAGTCCAACAATCTATGCCACATGTGAATCTAAGATGCTGGTCTTATACCCGCCGGAGAGTAGGAATGAGTAGGGGTGGGAGTCTCGTTAGGGAAGACTCTGAGGAATGGACATTGATTTACAGTGAGGGACAGGAGGGAGCGGCCATTCTCGTTCAGTAGGGGAAAAGGTCAGAGGCTTGTACTAAGCACAGTGTTATGTATATGTTTCTGCTGTTTGGATCTATTTGTATGTGTCTATAATATTACCTTATATAAGGCACTAGTATGTGATGAAGTAATGAAAGAATTATCTTTGCTATTTTATACTTGAGACTTAAAATTTTCTCCGGAGTTGTAACTAACCAAAATAATCACTGATATAATTAACATAGATGTCAAATGTCAAAAGCTGAAAATAGCATTCTCTAATTATTAAATTCTAATCTTTTGGCAATCTCTACCAAGTTATCCCTTTCCCATTTTGAAGGTATATAATTAAGCCTTAATTGTCTTTTAATTTAATTACCATTCATTGTAATACAGGATAATTCTTTGTATTCATAAATTAATCAAAGAGAAACTTCAGTCCTACAGTTGCTCTACGCCCACCGTGTATCGCTTTATCCTTCTCTAACACCATGGCTCTCGTGGGTTTCCATTACCACCACACAACTGAGTCCGGGTTAATGCTCTTTATTCTGATGTGGCATCTCTTGCTTAATTAACCACTCTTCTGTTAGGACCTGTCATACCACTTCATTTTCCCTTTTGGTCATTACGCCTACTCACACTGCTTTAGACCTTAGACAGAACGACCTTGGATAAAAAGTGGTTCGTAACTGTGCTAATTCTTCCCTCTTCGGCCCCTGTCTCCCATGCAGTCTCCACGCTTCTCTGAGTCCTTGATTGGGAAGGTGGGGCTCACAATCTGATGGGGCTCAACTGGTAGAGTTGATTACAAGGTGCGGAGAGTGAGTTCATGGTGCCTCTTCCGGCTCCTCCCCCCACCACAGGAAGTTCACGGCCTCCTTCCTCCTGGGCCCAGGCTTTTTCTGCACGCCTGTCAAACTAGTTGACAAACTTACTCCATCAGCCTGGCTGCGGTGAGAACACCTTTTCTACTGCTAGTGTTAGTTTCTTGTTTCATTTCGTTCTTAACCTTGCTCTTTACTAAATCTCTTGGTTTAAATGAGGGAGTGAAAATTCTACTTCCAGCAAAGCCAGGACTGTTAAAAGAAGTTAAGAATATCAATACCCCTGAAAAAGATAATGTGATTATCATAGTAAGAATCTGGGGACTATGTGGTCCATGCATACATTTATAAACTAAATGCACATTATATGCAAATATTCACAAGCCCTTCATATCTCGTTGACTTGTGTTGCTAATGTGCACCTTCTCGGATGAAGTGTCCCTTAGGAGAAAGTCACAGCAATGCCACAGGGCTGACAGGAGGCTTCATGGCTGGCTGTGTTTCCAGCTCCCTCTTGGCTCCGTCTGAGACCGTTCTTTTCCCAGAGGACACAGAGCTGCTGCTATGAGGAGCCACTGTCACTTCTCCACCTTTTTCACGCTGCATGTTATCAGGTGCCCGCTCTCTAGCTCACAACTGCTGTCTGATTCTGCTCAACTAAATCTGAACTGCTCAATTTTTAACTGAGTAAAAAATGTTGAAATACAAAATATGTAATATTTGGAAGTATAAAACTAGTCTTTTTGAGGATTGATAACATTATTTGCAATTGATTAAAGATTTAAAGGTTCCTTAAGTCAAAAATTTAGAGATTGAAGAGGAGTAAATAAAACCAGTCCGTGTGGCAACACTACAAACTGCTGCTGATAGATGTAAAGCGAGGCGCACATGAGAGCTATATATGTAAATTTAAAATGTATAGTGGTCACATAAAAAAAGAAAGAGGTGAAATGAATTTTAATAACATTTTATTTAACCCAATATACCTAAAACACTATTTCAACATGTAATCAAAATAAAAAGAATTATTTATGAATACTTCACATTATCTTTTCATACTAAGGCTTCAGAATCTAGTGGGTATTGTGTTCTTAAAGCACATCGCAATCCGCACAAGCCACGCTACGAGTTTTCAAGAGCTGCATGTGAGTAGACGCTATGGCATCGACCAGCACAGCTATTAATAGTCGGGCTGCATCAACCTCTAGGGTTGGAATAGGACACTTGCTTTCTGAGACATTTCCCCTCTTGCTGCTTCTTCCTTCCCTTACTTATTTTGTTCAGCCCTGAAGATTCTATTTCTTAGAAATCCTGATACCCACACTCTTCTGTATGTTTCTGGAAGAATCACCAGAACGGATCTCTTTGTAAAGACAACAAAAAAGTTCTGTTCACAACGCTCCCTGCTGAGGAGAGTTAGTAATCAGAGTCCGGGAGGCTCTTGCTATCACTTACCGCGCGGGCAGCAGGTGGCAGGTGAGCCGTGGACCGGCCCTTCCCTCAGAACCCAGCACTGAAAGAGCCTCCTGGCGAGGGCGCTGCCACAGAGGGCCCCCCACCCACCGGCTCTCCGGCGCCTTCCCGCCACCAGCGTGAACATGGCAGGTGGATGGAAGCGTTTTCCTCACCTGTGGACTCGGGTTTGGCTGTAGTTCTATTTTACCATCCTTTCTGTCCTCGCCGCTTAAGTGTTCTCAGGAGCTGGTCCCCGAGGGACCCACGCTTGGTGGCTTCCTCTCCTTAGGAAAAAGACCCAGCAGGTGGTATGTTTGTGCTTGAATTAAATTTCAGTGGATGAGAGTTTGAACTTTCATTTTTTTCACTGTGGGAGCTGTTTTTATTTTCACCTCGATGTGCTGGCGGCCACGTTTATGACAACAGGTCCCGACAGTATCATGGGAAAACCGAAGCTCCCAGGAAACACTGCAGCGATTGTCACGGGAATGAAGTTGTGTGCACATCTACTGAAGCGCAGTAAGTTACCAGTAACTAACTGTTTGATATTGTCAGTGTATCCTGAAAGTATTGAGAAGCACTGGAAACTATTAGTATTAAATGAAGATTGGATTCCACCTCTGACAGTCTACTGGCCAAATACTAGCTTCCAAATTTATTATCAATGTGATATTGGGAAATTCTCCTAACTCCCTAAATCTTGATTTTCTCATCTATAACATGAAGGTGATAATGGTCTTTTATGTACAGCTTTGAGGGTAAATCAGACAATACTTTTAATATGCTTAACACAGTGCCTGGCACACAATAGACATGTAACGAGTATTGCTTATCATTGCAGTTATCATTGTAATTGTTTTGATCACCGAGCCACTCACAGGTTTCCAGGTTAAGGTAAATCCTTCACTGCCTCTTTCATTCACTTCCTACTTATTAACAGTGACCCTCTGCGGGGCACTGTCTTAAGCAGTGAAGGTACAAAGGCGGACAGATGGTCGCTGGCTCTGAGGCCACGGGCCTTACTCTGTTCAAAGATACAGGCACCCGCACGACCCCTACACGGTGCTTCATAGAGGATGTACAGGGGGCGCTGGCGAAACCCCGAACCTAGATTTGGAAGGTGGTAGCAGGTGTCCCGAGAGCTCTCAGCTGACAGTGAAATTTAAACCTGTGATATTGGCGACCAGTCAAAAGGCAAGAAGAAAGCCACCGGTTTCCAGACCCAGGAAGCAGTCAACGCCCGGAGGTGAACAAGCGTGACCCATTCTAGGAAGAGAAAGGAGTTCAGTACCACCGGAGGGAGCAGCGCAGAAGCGGGACGGTCAAGGTCCGGTACCAGAAATGTGAGCAGCCGCCCATCCCTGTCAAGGAGGCCCGTCCAAGTTCCTTGGCTAAGGAGCGACTTCCTCTCCCTTTGCTCACGGGAGCTCCCATCCTGTTACAGGCTTTTCCCATCCAGACCGTCGTGGGCACGCCATTGTTTCAGGTTTTCTCTTTCGGGAGATTTCCTTTCTGGTCCCTTCTGGCCTCCCTCTACTTCTTGGCACATGGAATGGCTCAGACATCATTTGGGTTTGAAAGCACATGGCTGCTTCTCTCTCTAGTTACTTCCTTTTCTTAACCTGAAAGACGCTCCTCAGTCTCCACTATCTGAGGCTGATTCTGAATAATCATTTCTCTTGAGCAGTTTTGGCCCTGGAGGTTCTGTGCCCTGACTTGAGAGGGAGGCGGTCCTGTCCCGGCAGGGAATTTCTGGAAAGCGGCCACTTGAAACCAGTCTGGTCAGACGAGGAAAGGAAAAATCACACAGCGTATTGTCATGGTAAAGTAAGCTTCCAGAACTTATGATTTAGGGGGCCTTTCCACTTCTCTAAGAAGACTTGGAGAGGAATTGTTCCAGGATGCAGAAATTAAACCTCTTACTTTTGAAGAAGCCTGTCATTTGGGAGTAGGGAGAGTCAGGGATCTGAGTATGGTAGCTTTCACACATCTTATGATACTGGGTCAAAAATTATCGGTATATTAATCAATTTCTTTTAGTGCTCTGGATGTTTAAGTTACCTAAAATCTCCCTTTGTCATGAAGCTAATCTCATTTCATTTTTTACCATCTTTGCCTTTTCAAGATATTTTTCCTGAAGATAAAAAATTAATATATGATATTTGTCTTTCTTTTTCATGCTTTCATTGTTAGAATAAGTATTCATCACTAAGTTGTACATAAAAGCACTGCCAAAAGGACTATGAGCGACTAATAGAATATAAGTGTGGGTAACCCAGGGCACTGTGCATCATGGAGATGACAAATAGTAGTCAGCTTTACAAGAATGGAAATAGAGTGTAGAAAATCAGGAATGAACCCTTCTTCATCATGCAACTAATTTCATTTCATTTTGTACCATCTTCAACTTTTTAGAATGTTTGCTTATTTAATTTCCTTGGTCTAGAAAACTTCATTATTGTCTCACCTACGATGATATCGTCCTTCTTCAGATACAGAGAAAATCTTTAAAATCATCTTCTTTTAGAATCTTGTCTTGCTCTTATACTTAAGGTCAACAACTCCAAATGCATTTGTAACTTACGGCCAACGATTCCAAATGCATTTATATGTGCTGCTGTTCTCTTGCTTTGCTTATCTGTGTGTGTATATGTGTGCGGGTGTGTGTTTCTCTCAGTTCTTTGAGAGAGGTGAGTGCATTCTATTTCTTTGTTATTCACACAGCCTTTAGCACAGAGGACACTTTGTAAAAGCTTGTTGAACACATGTACACACCTGGATATTATTCCTGAACATGTTAAATATTTGCTCTGTGGAGGAGGCAATACCAGTTAATTTCTCCATATTTCTGTTTTTGCATCCCTAAAATAATGTTTTCTGATGACCAGCCAGATAAAAATCGACAAGTATTATAATGAAGTACTTCTTTTGGGGTATGTGTGGAGAAGTGGGGGTCAGGGAGGGACACTGCACAGACTCTTTCATTGTAATGATTACTTTGAAACAGAGGTAAGCCCTTAGGTAGGAAAATTAAATTTTGTAATCCACATTGGTTCTATTAGTGTACTCTAATAATAATTCACTAATTTGTTTTTTAAGATTTTATTTACTTTTAGAGAGGGGAAGGGAAGGAGATGGAGAGGGAAAGAAACATCAATGTGTGGTTGCCTCTTGAACGCCCCCTACTGGGGATGTGGCCCACAACCCAGACATGTGCCCTGACTGGGAATCGAACCAGCGACCCTTTGGTTTGCAGGCCAGCACTCAATCCACCGAGCCATACCAGCCAGGGCAATTCACTAATTATTTTTAGGAAGACTCTTAAGGTTAATTAATAGATTTGCAAAGGAGCTTAACTTAGACAAGTAAATAAATAACATGTTCATGTCCACACACAAGACAACTATTTACCCTGCTCCCTAGTAAGTGCAACAGAGTGGAGGTCCGTGTGGAAGCCTGAGGAGAAACAGGAACTTGTTCCTAGACAGAGCCAGGGGAGTGCTTTCTCTCCTGCACTGACTTTGACTCTGTATTACTGCGCCGTGCCCTTGGAGCTAATGCAGCTCCTCGGCATGAGCACGGGCTGAGAGGGGCTGTCTGTAGCCAGGCATGCCTGCGTTCAAATCTTGGCTCCCTCTTTCAGCGTGTTGTAGGGCAACTTAGATACTTGTCCTGAACCTCCATTTCTTCTTCCATGAGTTAAATACAGCAATGATACTGACTTCATAGGTCAGCTGTGGGGAGTATAAGATGCTAAACACAGAGCTTGGAAAATGGAAACGAGTCCACCTGAGGAAGCTGTGGCTACAACTGTCACGGCTGCTACTATTAGGAGTAGGGTTCTTAGCACAGTTATTTGTGGAGATACATGACCTTCCTAAGCTGAAGGGCTCCTAGAGGTCACCTAAGGCAACTCTTCTGTTTTCTACCCCATCAAACACTTAAATTTCTTCTGCGATGTCCCTGATATGTGATTATCCAATTTTCCTTGAAACCTGTCTTAACTGGGAATTCTCTGATTCCCACGAAAGTCCATTTTATCTCTGGACAGTTCTGATAGCTACAAAGTGCTTTAGTGTGTGCGCTTGTGTGTATGTGTGTGTCTTCTACATATTTACTCATTTGCCTTTTGTGACCTTCACCCACTGGGCTCAGTGTGGCCAAGTGGGGGTGTCACAGGACAGTTAATGTCCCCCGTCCTTGTGACAGTTCTCCATGGGTGGGAAGGCAACGGTCATCCTACTTCTAGAGCCAGGAAATGCTTTTCTGCTTTTTTCAAACTTGAATCAGTTTCCGTTCTGATCACCACCCCTAGACGTGCCCCAGAGTTTAAAAGTCTTACTGAGTGTAGTATGAGGACTTGACAACCAACTCAGGGTCATCATTGCAAACCAAGGTGGCTGTAGCTATTTTGGAAGCTCTCTTCCATTGTTGACTCACGTTAGGTGCACGCTCCACTGAAATCCCCCAAGTCTTTCTACTTCCGAAACTATATAAATATTTTTTTTGTTTTCTTTTCTAACTTAATGTTAAAAATGGACCCAAAAGCAAAACTAATGCACACTTTTAACTAGTCCATTTGTAAGATATTGACTAGGGCAAGATCGAGTGGGTGAGTCTTGCATATGATTGCCCTTCACAGTAAATAAACATTCTTTGAAATGGTCCTGCTTTCAATGCACTAAATGTTCTCTCACCCAGAGCACATACATGGTTTTTAATTACTAAAGACTTTATCCGAGATGTTGTCACATGCATTGTAATAACTCTGATACACTAAATAGATAGAAGTCTCCTTCCCTACCTCCCTGGGGAACAGTAGCTCAATAAAATGAAATTTCCATCTATCTATTTATTTTCCCTCTGCTGGCTCCCAGCGGTCATAGTTCCTGCTCTCTTCTTAGAAAACATTATTTTAAAATCTATTTTGGAATTTCTCTCAGTATTGTGTATGAAGTTACACATGTATCTATGGTTAAAGGAATGTATCATTTTTTCAAAAGCTGAAACTTTTTTTTTAAATCTCTGGGAACACACGCACTGTCTTCCAAGAAACACAGTTTTACCCCTTTTTGTTAAAAGGTCACTTGCTTTTCATAGAAAACATAGAAATAGAAAGATGGATGGACATATACGTACAACTGCTTATATTAGTTAGTACTTTCTTTGGCCCTAGCTTTGTCTGTTAGCAAAATTGTATTTTACACTCTTCACCTCTTACTGTGGCTGTGACTCCTTCTGTAGATATAATTTATGTTTCCTCAGAATTGTAAGCATCTAATCCACTGTGGAAGCAAGGGAATGCGATCTCTGAAACTCCTTTATACTTATTGAAGAGAACATGTTCAAAGGAGAGACCATACAGATGCTTAGACAATGCCTGTTTGCCTACCTTAATAAAATATAAAATGTAGGCAGTAATTTACATCTTTACTTGGTTCAGAAAATGTGATTGGGTTAGGATTAAAAAGGAAGAAATGAGACATCTTTAACTTCATTTAACAAGAATCCCTTTTCTTCTTGATTCATTCCCTCAGTCAACAGACATTTATTGAACAGCTACTACTTTGTACACGTTGGGTTAGGGACATAAAGATATGGAAACATGGTCCTTGGTGGCAGATCACTCACAGCTGAATAGGCAGGAGGCCAATAGAGAACTGCAGAGCCGCCCTGTGTTCTTCTAACTGTAAAAATGAAGGCAAATGCCAAGAATTTATGGGAGCAGCTAGGAAAACCGCTAAATCCAATTAGCAATTGAAAATGGGTTAGAAAGCCTTCTTAGAGAATGCGACATCCCAGGCACGAGTCGAAAGGCAAACAGGAAATAGACACAAATAGGTAGAAGGGGCTGGGGGCACAGAGATGGGGCGTAACATGGCTGGGAAGGAAAGAGGTGGAAGAAGTGAAGGGAGTCTAGGAATAAGAAACGATACATTTAGAGCCATGGAGACACAACGCTATCTGTGTGTTTGGGGGACTCTAAGCACTCGCTGTGGCCGGAAAGCAGGGTGTGCGTTGGGCATTGGCAGGGCGGGTGCGAGGGCAGCTGTGAGAGAGAGACGGTAGTCTGTGTGTGGCCGGATAGCAAAGAAACGGGTCTACCATGTTTCATTTTGGTAAGATTGTCAGAAAGACAATGGTACAATCAGATGGGTGTTTTAGAAACGATGACTTTGCACGGCCTTACTCAGCTGTATGGAATGTGTCTGAGAAAGTCGAAGACACCAGCCCTTTTCCCTGTGCAAGTTCAATGTCCATGACTCATTGTGGATTTGATACGAGTTCATTCATAGTGCCTGCCAATTCCCAAGGCCCAGAGGGTTTCTAAGCAGCAGATGTAAACTCTAAAAATTCACACGACTATTATATAATCTATGGGTGCTTTATGGATGGAACCTTGAAAGATTCATCTTTTGTTCTATTCTATGTTGACATAGTCAACGGCCCTGTTGTGAAGAATCCCATCATCTACGCAACCGTCGGAGTGATCTCCACACACTGTGAACTTGTCGCCAATCACTTTCTCCCAAAAAACACTTTGAAAAACATATTTATGAGCTGAGGTACAAAAATGTTTGCAAAACTATTAGCCTTCTATACAAATATAACAGGAAAAACTGAGTTAACAAACAATGTTGTGTTTTTCAGACAAGCAAATTTTTTTTTTTAATTAAACCAACACAAGTAGATGTTATAATTCACTTGTCTGGGTGTCATTCACCTGATATTCTTGCCTATGTGGAACACAACTAAAAACCTACAGATAAGAAGAAATAAGTCTTTCTGAGAAGTCAAATAAATATCCTACCTCTGCAGATCAGAGCTCATGTGGTTTGCTAAAACATGTCTTCACATCCTTACTCATCAAATCCTGTGAGCTTGTATTTTACCAAAAATCTAGGCACTTTGGAGGCTCTCATGAGCACATTTGTGTCAGGGGGATAGATTTTGAATTGGATTTTTTTTTCCTGAGGTGCATTTGGAGGCTTAGATTATACAGTACTTGATGATAGGTGAGAAACAAGGATTAGAAATAAGGGGAAAAAATCCTGAAATCAGACAAAATAATTTCAAATGTCAGTAATCTGTAGCCACTTACAGCATCATTGTGTCTGTCCAAAACAGATATCCAATTCATTATGTTGACTTTTCTCCAAGAATATGTAGAAGAGTAAAATTTTGTAAGGATTTTTCATGCCAAATGACCAAAATATATTACAAATATTAAAAGGTGACCTCTGCTAAATCACTCACATTGACTACCTACTCCCAGATACTGAATGGATAAATGCAATTGTGCAGCTTTTCTTTAAAGAGCAATTTGCTTTGCACATGTTCAATATTATTTCTAGTTAACATATTTATTTTAAAAAATAATTTAATAAATAACAGGGACCCCAGAGCTAAATAACACATCAACACTATTTTCTTGGTATTCATTATAAGCTTTCTACTTTGTACTATTCCTATGTGGTTTCATGAGATATTTATAATAAGTGTAGGAAGCAGACAGATTATACCTAATATACTGATGTGAAAACTGAGGCTTGAGATGTTCAGCCAAAGCCACAAAGCTCGGTGAAGTAGCCGAGCCACCTTCCATACCCGGGTTTGCGTTCTCGGGCTCCACGTGCCTTCCGCGTGCTGTTCTGATCTTCAGGGTCCCCGAGGCGCAGTGAGTGGCATGCCTCAGGGTGACACACTGCAGCCCTTTAGGGAATATGTATCAGGTTGCAGCTGGCTCCTTCTTCCCAGCATCCACTTATCTCCACAAGTGCCAAGCTGCTCTATCTTTTATCTTTTTAACACTTTCCATTGTCAGAGTGTCTGCAATTTGCTGCCTGGCACTGGTTGGAAGAAGAAACAGTCATCACCATGGCTGCCACCAACCCTATTGTAAATCATCTTCACTGCGGTTGGAGCTGCCGCTCTGTTTCTCTGCTCCATCGCTTACCGCACCAGCGGGCCACTTGCTGCCTCCTGACACTTCCGTCTAGAGCGAAGCTTTTGTGTATGAGCCACGGAGCTCTCCACCCAGTGCAGGGCTCCACAGTATTAAACAAGAATAAGGGTCAGATTCGTTAACTACAGTCTTCCTTTCTCCTCCAGTCTGAGACTCTATGTGTGATCATGGGATATATCGGACCACTTTCAGCGTCAAAGCTCTGGTTGGGTTGTTTTCCTGTCAGGTGGGATCTGGAAACCAGAGACTTTCTGAAGCCTGAAGGCTAAACAGCTAGTGTGTGTGCCTCAAATAATGGGCATAGCAAAAGAAGAATGAGAAAATTTAGCGATTTAAGACCAATATTACAGAGGTCTTAATTAATTAAATTGGTTAAATCCTAAGAAACTATTTACCACCTTTATTTATGTGTTCTTTTAAGTACAGTTTAATTGCTGGTAGTTTATAAAGCAATGCTGTGATTATAAAACAATATATAAATAAATGTGGACTCATAGTTCATCAACCAAATTCAAGCAACCAGTGGCTGGGTGGAGTGGGCAGTGGGCAGCATTGGAAAGTGTGGCACAGTAAATGAACAGACTGACAGGAAAAAATTTTTTGAGGTAGGGATTAGTCCAGAAAGTCACTCCTAAGAGCCAAGACCCTCTGTAAGTCTCTCCTAATAAATACGGTCAGGCATACATTGTCACGCCTCTTTGGCGTAAATGTGGGAGCAGAAAGAAGCAGAGCTATACACACATATTTTGAGTCCAAGCAGAGGAATTTGCAGATTTAGAGATACGAATGGTTTCCACTGCACATCTTGTTCCTGACCCAAGTTAGGGGCCAGAGTAACAGAAAACTATTACGATCTCTCCTAAAGGAAAAGACGAAGGAGAACCATGTTAAAAGAAAGAGGACGGACAGGAAATGGACGGCAGAGAGGCGTTCTTGTTACCCCTATTCAGCTCAGATTGTCATCCTCATTTTAGTGAGTGAATATTGGACATTAACACCAAAAACTGCACTGTGGTCACACCATCATATCGTTTTAGTTTATGTACTTAGAGCCGATGGGGAACTTTTCCTCACTCATGTTTTTGACCACAACATTCTTTCACTTGAACATTTGTGTGATGGCTTCACTCAAGTTCCACTTTTCCTGAGGACTTTTGCTGGACACCCCAGGCTGCAGTGGTCTCTATTCTCGTTAGAGATCTTAGGACCTTCGCTACTAGTCTCAATCCTTGATTATTACTGTCGTAAAATACGTAGTCTCATTAGAAGTTTAATACAGTACGAGGTAAGATAAATTTGATGAGGGAGTAATAGGAAGCAAAGAGACTCTTTGAAAACACATGGTGCTAAGTGCCTGATGGAGAGAAGTGGATGAAGGGAGAAGACGAGTACTTCTATGAATTCTTGATATTCCTAAAATACAGAATTTAAACCATGCTTGTCAGTTCTTTCAGAAGGAACTTCTAGAATGTTTTCCATAGCAAAGTCAAGTCCTGGGAAAACTCTTGTTTTGCATTTTCCCCGAAGTCTAGGACCACCCCCATTGGGACCTAATGCTGTGGCCCCACTACCCCACGCTGCTTTGTGTGTGTGTGCTCCTGCGAGAGCTAGACCTTGTCATCTGCTCCTGTAACAGGATATCATTTTCCAACATGTGTTTCATTAAACTATTGTCTCACCAGGCATTTTTTGAATAAAGTCTCTCAGTCACATGACTTTGGGAAGTGCTGCGGAACCGCAGCGTTTATTGATCAGCTTTACGTATACGTATTTGACATTCTCTGATATGATAATATACATAACATAAAACTGTCGCAAAATTCTCTTTGAGATGCATTTTCATCGGAAAAGTTAACTCACAGTTATCATAGGAATTCTTGATGGAATACACTGTTTGTCGATCTTAGAGTCCGTAAGGCCCATCACAGAGAACAACGCAGTTTTAAGGGAAGAGTTTAGTATCATCACAGCTTTAAATATAACCCGTAGAGATAGCCTGTAATCACCACCGCAGCCTGTCCCCGTCGCCCTATCTCTCTGTTTCCTCAGCCACCCTGGGAAAGCCAGCCCCCACGCAGCAATGCCATTACGGGGGAAGACGATAACAAAGCCGCGCGAGCAGAGGCCGCTCCTCGTTTCAGCTGCTTTTGCTCTAATCACTTCCCACTCCCCTGCCTAAATGTCGCTGAAAACTGATTGAGTCCAGGGGAAGGGATCCATCACAAGGTTAAAACTGAAACAGCAAAAACAAAGTGAGTGTCTTGGAGTGTATTAAATTCTCTCCTCCCCTCCCGCCTGGTAGAACCTGGCAACTTCCGTGATACAGGAAAGGCAAAGGGACGAGCTGGGGGTACTTTGCTCTCCGTCTCTGCCTTCAGCTGATACGTGTGAACACGGCTCTGCCAGCGGACGTGGACACGTGTATCGCATTCTGGGTGTGGCCGTGAAACTTGGAATTTCCAGAGTACACAGGGCGAAATACGAAATATGAAAAAATATTTTTTGAAGAAGCGTATTTTAACTCCAACCATTGAAGCCTTGATGTCCCGTTCTTGGTACAATATTTAGTTAAACATGCTTTCACCCCTTATATCATCTACTTTTACTATATTTTGGAACATTGTTATAATGCTTTCCAGTGGTTAATGTTTTTTTTTTTTACCTCAAGCACAGGCCACATGATAAAGGGGTAACACGTCTCTATGGACTTAGAGAAGAGCTTTGAAGATTTTACATGGGACGATACTTAAATGGATGGGGTGGGGATAGAGTATGCTAGGATGATATTTTGGGGGCTTTATTACCTTAAATACATACAACAGATGTCCTAGGCACTTCACGGTGTGGTAAAAATAGAGGAATAGAAAATAGTCCTGCATCTTAAAAATTTCTAAGTTTAAGAATGAAATCATTTTAACTCTTCAACACACTGTGGAGTTCCTCGTGCCTCTTCAAAACGGAGGTCCCGGCCATGCTGGCCAATGAGAAAGCTTCAGCGGCGCTCGGCGTGCAAGGCCGAGCGCCTGGAGGGTGGGCCGCTCTAATTCCTGGCCCTTGGAACCGCGGGCAAGACGGGCCCTCTGGGGGGGCTCCCATTCTCAGCACTTCCTTCTAGACGAGTAGATAAAGTTGACGGTATCTTTTGCTCATATCTACATCGACCCTGCCCAGAAAACTGTTTTATGTCACACATTTTACAAAATATATAAATATGCACAATAATAATAAATCATCAGTACATTCGACCTCAGTGCAATTCACTGAGTGACTCCGGTAGAATATACCCTTCATTCCATAAAATGGATGGAAATTACCACATTTGAAGTCCAGAATAAGAAAAATAACTAATTTGCCACAGTTTTCCTTCGCTGGTATTTTAAAAGCCAGATGATCTAAGAATACACACATTTGCTTATCTCACGAAGACATAATCACACTGTCATCCATTTTTGAACCACAAAAGATGGATCGTATAACATGTGCTTAAAATGGATTCATTAATTATCAAAATAGATAAGTGTTTCATCAGGTATATACAGAAGATAACATTGATCTTTTCTCATAGAAGAAAAAGATTAAAGTAATTCTTCTATACATATTGGGGAGAAAAAAGTCTGCTCTGCTGAGACTTTCATAATGTGACACCAGATAACAAACTTTGCCACAGATGGTCAACTTACACAAACAGAGCCACAGACGACTGATTTCATATTCGGCTTGGGCTGCTGATTGCTACAGGAAAGACATTCGTTCCCACGATAAATATTGCACAACATTTATTTTGTTTCTTTCTAAACATGAAGTTGCCATAAAAATCTCATGATAAATGTTAGGGACTTTATTTTTCCTGGCACGTCTTTGAGAAATTGCAAAGGATTCTCCCACATATAATACAGCAGCTTGTCAATAACAATGGTAAGGAGCAACATGAGTAATCTCAATGGTGTCTACTGTAATATAGGGATTGAATTTACAAGGGGTAAATCATCAACTGATAGTTATTGATTCTTTCTAAGTATTAAGGATAATAGATAAAAAACAAATTTTATTTTTTCTGAAAATTTCAATGTGCCTATTAAAATAAATATTTGTTTCATTTTTTTCAATTAAAATTGCTTTTTTTCTTATAAAGTGTTTACAACTCAAGGCCTCTATCCACTGTGTATGTCAGAATCCATTTGAAAGAAGAAAAATAATGCTCTCCAATTGCATGTTTCTGTTTATACACATTCGAATTCGCTTATGCTTTGTAATATATTATAACATATTATATTCACTTTATTTCTGCCATTTGCTAAGTGTAAGTGATCTCATTATACAAGCACCTTATAAGAATATTTGTGAAAGCAAAAAAACAGAATTTTGTTTGCCTATTAGTTTTTAAATATCTGACAGATGCAACATTTGTGTATTTGTGACATTTGGTTTAACCGCATTATCTCACTGTCAGATTTACACTTACAAAATTCTGTGCAATCAAGTAGGTTCCTTTAACTCTAATGTATATTGTGATATTGATTACGCCGAACACTTGGAATTGTAACATCATTGACTAAACAACATACTGTTCTCCACGTATGCAATTCACTGAATAATGTATTACTGCTTACGGCAGAGACATATGAAATAATTCAGTTGTTAGCAAACTACTTAAATGCACTTTGCCACCCTGAGTGAAACAAATGTGCATAGATATTAAAAGGAAAATACCAGAAATGAAAGCAGTCAGATTTGTGTGGTGTTTAATTTTAACTGCACTCTGTGAGTGGAATCGGAGTTTGCCCTTTTGAATCATGATCAATTCATTTGAGGACTCAAATAAACATTGATAAAGGGCCCCAGAAACAGAAGTGGCGAGAACGCTCGGGGCAGGAGGGGGGCGGAGACCGCTGTTGGCGGGGGACAGACAGCTCTCCACGGTCATGCTGACAGTTGTGTTTCTACAGATTCTCAGTTATGTGGTTAGTGTTCAAAGAATTCTTAATGACATGAACAAGATAAATAAGTAGAAGAAAGAAGAGTTAATCTCTTGCTATTTTACTAAAGCTGAGGTAAATTTCTAAAAAAACATTTTAAATTAATTGGACTTGAAGTGCACAATTATTTCCAGGAACTGGAAACACAATTATATAAAAGTTTAAGTTTTTTTTTTTTTTTAAACCATTCTATGAATAACCTGATGTATTTTGGCCAATGCCAACCATCTCCTCCAAATCAAAATTACCCAGAATTTATCTCCCCAATAGTATTCTTCCTGTCGGCCTAAGTTTAACTGGAAACATTCAAAGGTTGTCAAAAGTGCGTGTTCAAAATAAATTGTAAAATGAATTTATTTAAACTTAAAATGTTACAATAAATCATAAGTATAAGATAAGAAAATAACCTCACATTGGAAATAATCTTTCTAAGAACACTGAAACTTTCAATTCTGCTTTCCTCGTATAACATCAAGCCTCCCTGAATATTTTTATCACGTAGCCGCAATATTTTGGACCTAATTCAAGGGCTACCGTGCCTGAGGCTGTGAAAACTTCTGAGACGCAGAGAGTTATGTTATGGATTGAAATGCATCTTTCCCACAGCAAATGTATTCCTTCGCCCTGGGAGTCCATGTCAACAGCAGCGAGTCCCACCACGTCGGCTCACGGGAGCCCCAGCAGGTTGGTGACAGCGCGCTTCTGGGTCCCTTTCCTCCGGCCTCCCTCCAGATCAGAACTGGCACCTCCGCCTGGGCGAATGACAGCGTATTAGAGACACCTCCCCATCACCCAGCCGCTCTCGCATCGCTGGTTGTATTACCTGACAAGCCCTTTCTCTCCGGGCCTGGCCCACCAAGAATCTTCATTTGCTTTTCTCTTCCTCTTTTCTGCAGAGTGAACTGATCCCGCATAATCCCGGGAATAATGTGGCTTCTCTTGGGGAAGAGCCGCTTCCCACTCTCCTCCGCGGCAGGTTAATGGAGCCAGGAAGCACCCTATTGATCTTTTCGCTCTATGGTTTCCACAAGGATTTGACAGGCTTCCCTACCAGTTACACAGCCAGGCTTTCTGAAGTGGCTAGAAAGCTGTGTTTTTGATTTTTCTAACTTTTTTTTTTTTTAAATCCTTGCTCATCTGTAATCTTTAAAAGCTCAGTTGATGCCATGCAGAGCAAGCCTTATTTCTTTGCAGAACTAATCTAGACACTGTCTAGTGTTGAGTACAGTTGTCTGATTCAAATCTTCTGTTACAAAGCAGATGACATCTAGCTAGATGTCATGAGAGGAGCCTAACAATGACAATTCACTTATCCCTTAGAAAGAATCAATTCTCCCACAATGCATCTGTCAGAGAACTCTCACTCAGTAAAAGCAATTTTTCTAGCTGTCTGACACTGTAATTGCTCTTAAATTTTCAATGAACGTTTTACAAGGACTCCCCTGAACCATGATGAAAAACTTAACTTTTTTCTAAAAGTGAGAGGCTGACAGGATGAAAGAGGTCTTTCTCTTTAAAGCCGTGCTTGCTTGAGTAGGAATTCTTTCATATCATCAACAAGCTGTTGAATAGAGGATAGATTACTTTCCATTTATTTCATCAATCAGATTAAAGGCTCTCCTTCACAATGCCCTTTAAACAAGAGCTGTTTATGATGTCCTCGTAGGTTTGACTTTAATGTAGTATTAAATCACCGTGCATGGTGCAGTCGGCAAGGAATATAAATATGACGACTACCTGACAACATTTAAGGGTTGCATATATTTTGGTCATTATCTTCATTCTTGTCATAAAAGAGAGGTAAACAGAAGAAAAACAGCTATAGATTTGCCCATTTTTTAGCCCAGAAAAAAAATATGCAACACAATTTCCTTTTATGGATCAGTAAGCAGAAATGCCAAGCATAGCAGGGATTTTTTTCCCCCCCGAGACCAGTGATTTGAAAGAAAAAACTAATTTAAAAAGAAAGAACTAGAGATTTCTTAATTTCCATTCTCTTCGAAATATGTATTGACAGGCTTTAAAAATAGAGCCCCGACTTCACGCAGTCTCCGTGAGTGCGGAGTCAAGACCGTGGGTGGTGTGGGTGCTCATCTATTTTAAGGTTTTCCAAAAGGGAAACAGAGCCAAAGAGCTGTTTATTATTTCATTAGCAATATAATAGTCTTTCAGAGAAAAGGATGGACGTGGCAAATAGGTTAAAATCATTGCCTTAATGTGTACGGGCATTTAAATGCGTGTATTTGGTGAGTGAATAATTTACAAGTTTTAATGCATCAAAATTCCTTCAGTGTTTAAGGTACCTGTGATCAACCTTCTGTCTTAGGTGCATGGTGAAATTGCAATTAAAAAAAAGAATAAAATTTTAATTTTCATCTCTATTATGAATTACCAAAAATTAGAGGAAGGTTGTACAAGATGGTACAAAAGTAGGTTTACAGTTGTTTGTATGGAAAAATAATGCGATAATTAATAAATAATAGTACCAGAATAAGCTGTTTCACAACCTGACAACTCTGAACCTACTTTTGCACACCTCTGTACTTTCATTGTAGAATTATTTTTAATAGTCAGTAGAGGAAAGGACTTTTATTGCCACCTTGTCCTGTCTTCACCCTCTTCATGCAGCCCCCCGAACAAAAGCTCCGGCGCTTTCCCATCTTCTGCTAAAACATCCTCAGTAACCGGGACCTCCTTACCTCCTTGGTGGTTTGTGTGTTTCTCATGATTTTATTTTTCAGAATAATATTTTTCTAATCCTGACTCTAAACCTTTATTCTGTGATATATTACCCATTTTCTATAGGCCATTTTTTGGTATAGAAGCCAAAATCTAAAATATATAGTACCTGAAACAGTGCATCATCAAGTATTAAGACAATTGCTTTTTGAAACCCTTTCTCTTGCCCTCTTGCTCTTTCTGGAGCTGATCGCTGTCAGCTCCTACAACAGCTTTTCAGGTATTCATTGCATGGATTTAATAGGAACAAATCACATGGGAGCTTTCTCTACATAATCCCATTGAACTGTCAATTGGGATATCTCCAACAGACATATGTTTTATTCAGAGAAGACAGACGAGGCACGGAAAGATTGAGTGAACTGACCAAGGCACACTGGGAGGAACTAGAGAGTTGGATGGAAGCCCATGTCGGCGAGGCTTAAGAAGCCACCATCTTGACATAATCCTACATTGTCGCTGGTCCTCCTTCGGCCACCATCCTTTTTCTGTTTACCTTCTGAGTTTACATTTCTCCAAATTTAGGAATCATAGAAGTGGGAGCAAGAAAATAGGTTGGCGGGGCTCTGGTTCACACAAGCAATGTAATTGCTATTATCGGGATGGTGGTCATGGAAATGAATTATGAAGATGAATGGACACATTCTCTCTGTCTGCCTGTGTCTGTCTATCCCTATGCCTCATCTATCTATCTATCTGTCTGTCTATTTTACATCTATCTCTATCTACCCTATATCTGTCTCTATATTCTATATATACATCTCCATCCGTATTGCCATCTACGAGGGGGGAACCAAAAAAAGACTGGAATTTATTTATAAAAAATTGTATATTTATTCTTACATGTTTAAACTTCAGTCACCTCCATTTGAAGCAATACACCTACTGAGATATTTTTTCACTGTTCAGAACAGTTTTCGAACTCATCAATTTGGATGTCCTTTAGTGCTTCTGCCATTTTTTGGTTTCACCTCTTCACATTGGCAAAACATTTTCCTTTGAGGACTTTTTTTCATCTGGTGAAACAAGCAAAAAAAAGTCACTAGGGGTGAGATTGGGTGAACAGGGAGGGTGGGGCATGGGGGCCATGCCATTTTTGGTCAAAAACCGCTGAACGCAGCGTGGTGTGGGAAGATGTGCTCATAAATCACCCATCGTGAAGTGGGCAAATGTGCTGAAAGAATCTTCAGAAAGAAATGCACTGAGGCTGAGCACAGCCTCTCACAATACCAGCTGGTGCACTGATGCAGATGGGTTTCTAGAACACTCACCCAGCGGGGGAAGCCTGTCCTACAGGGGTTTGCCCTCTAGAAGATAATTCTGTTTTACTTTGGGGATCTCCTCTCATATGTCTACATCTCTTTTTCTACATCTACATCTATTTATCTCTATGTCTACACCTGCACTTACATTTATATGTACATCTATATCTTTCCGTCTATATAGCTCTTTATCTTTATCTACTGACATCTTTTCTCTGTATCTGTTTTCTTCCTCCTCCCTTTCCTTCTCTCTTTCTTACTTATACACACTTTTGTCAATGTTCTGTTTCCACCATAAATATGTAACATATTATGACATCCAAGTCACAGACAAAATGTTAGCAATAGGTAGGGGTGGAAACCAAACCCTTCCATGTACCACTTAGAGACTTTCTTACTGGCTATTGATAATCTATACTAATTGAGAGTCTTTCTGTCAGTCACCAATTCCCCTGGATAAGTCTAGTCATCAAGTCTACTTTTCCTCAGTTGGTCAATAAGAATCATCAAATGCCTATATTTTATACATTTTGTGTGTGATATTATTGTATTAGAGTCATACCAGAAATTGCGGCTAATTTGGTATGGTTTGTCTCAGTGATTAGAAAAGGAAAATAATTCCTTTCATTTCTCCTTTTTAAATCTTATTCAAGGCATAATTTATTTAAACATGAGCCATTCATTTGTTTGCTTTTAATGAATCATGTGACTTGTACCCTGCATGTACTTTCTAAAGAAATCAGAATTAATCTCAGAGAGTTTTTGGCATTGACCTCCTCATGGAGCTGGGGGTGGGAGAGTAATTTTCAGCTATGGAGTAAGAATTTTATTCTTGAAAACCTCCTTAATCTCTGTAGGTTACTTTCTGTTTAGTGTGTCATTTTATGGATTCACATGTTCACTTCTTGGTCCTATTTACCCTGGGTTTTGTCCAGGTGTGGGTAGGCCACTTGAGGAAAAGTCTCTCATGTGATTTTATTTTCCTTCTATTAATCTGTTTCTCATTGCTTCCAATTTCACTAAGAAAACTGAGAATTTCAGGTGAGAGCCCCCTGTTTCCCCTACTAACACCTGGCACTTATATACATTGACCATCTGAGATTCAGTCTGCCACCTTCTACTGTGGCCGCCCTGCCTGTTCCTCTCTGAGGTTCTTGTTTTATTGATTCTCTTTTTTTTAAATACTATAAACCCTCACTGCTACTTTTTATTGCTCTTAGCAAGTAAACTGGACTAGCCTCCACCATTAAAAATATGTAAGACGTATGCAGCAAAAAGTCCACTGCTATTCTCATTTCCCTCTCTTTCCCTTTACAGTCGCGATTCTTGAACTAGTAGACCAAACTCAAGATCACTACTTTTTCTTTCTCCTTTTAAGCCCTCAACCTATTAGAATCCAGCTTTAGACCTAGTCCACTAAAGTCCTATTTCCATATATTTATCCATCCTTACCTTCGTTAATGTTTCTTTGTATTTGAAAGTAACAGAGTATGTTGAATTCTGAGTTATTAAATGTTCTGGTTATATCTTAGCTCATCTTTTTCTTCTTGCACTTGAAATATGGGCTCTCCTTAGGGTACAATTTCCAGTTCTCTACTTTTTGTCACACCGTTATCTTCTCAGATGATTTCATTCAAATAATCCAAAGCTTTAACTACTTAACCACTGACTAGGAAATCTGTCTCCATCTCAGGCTTCTCTTTGAGTTCTAGATTCAAATAGCTAACTGTACATACTGTGTGATTTCACCGATTTCTACTGTTTATACAAATAAAGCTGATTCTTCTTTTCCTTTTGGATTTTTTTCTATTCTTTCTGGGTGTGAACCCAGAAAAGAGGAAGTATGACGGACACTTAATGAGCATTCCATGACATTCTCTTGAAATTAACTTTAGAGCTTACTTTCATGGCCTATAGGTTCAGTAGAAATAAATGAAATTATCTCATTTCCCCTCAAATTCTATATGTGCCAACCTGCCCAGATGCGCCACATTGGCTGTCCTCTGTTCTGCTTCAATGGTTCAGTGTTGACTTGTGTCAACTCCCATGCAGGGCAGTCATCTTCACCATGCTCAGGGATGGCACTTGCTCACGCCTCTCCATAAGCCCTGCCCCTTCAAACACGTCTTTTGCTCTATATCATCATTTTCTTTTTGTCCACACTGGAGCACTTCCAACAGCCTACCCACCTTCTTTAGGACCTTCCAACCTCACAAAGTGTTACCTTGGCTTCACATCTGTCTTTAATAATGTCTTCAGGAGAAAATCAAGATGGCGGAGGAGTGAATGGAAGTCACACTGACTTCCTCCCAGGACCAATCTGGAATTACAACTAAATTGTGGTGAAATCACCTGGAACAAATAACTGAACAATAGCAAGAGAAGAGCCTTATAACCTCGGAAAGACAGAAGAATCAGCTTTAGCACAACCTAACTGGTAAGGAGTGCAGTAGAGACCCCAGAAGGCAGGTGAGGTGCCTAGGGGCAGCAGCACCAGAAGGATATTGAAGCGGCCAGTTGGATCCCTCTGAGAAGAGCGGAGTCTAAACCATAAATGGCGATCTCCAGCCTATAGTACCAGAGCCCAAAAAGTATACAGATAACAGTTGTGAAAAGGAGCAGGGTTGCTCTCTGCCAAAGACAGGAAGCTCGAGATGCAAAGAGCCATTTAAGGGGCCAACGCATAAATTTTTGTTTGCAACCACTTACCCTGGTCTCCAGCAGAGGAGAGGGCTGAGTGGGCCAGAGATGCCTGAGGAGAGATTGGAGAAGGCGGCTTTGGAGAGAGAAGTGAGAGAGTAGTCGGCGGAATCCCAGTGCTGACTCACCCCCCATACAGCAGCAGCCACCTTGCTCAGGCAGACCACGCCCCTGAGCGGCAACAGCCTGAGAAGACACAATAGTCACGTCCCCAGGAGGGAGTCTCCCCCTCCCTGTTGTGTCTAATCCTGACTGCTGAATGCAGAGTGACTAGATTAACAACTGAAGAAGACAGCCACAGAGAGTAGATTCCTGGAAGTCTCGAACAGACTGCCCAAGGTCAGACAGGGTCAAACTCTGACATCATCAGAGGCAGATCCAGAAATAAAAAAACAGTGGTCTCCTACCATAGAAGTTCACACCACAGAGTCAGGAAATCAAGACAGATCAATTTAAAAAGCAGAAGCAAAAAAGAAGAGTCTTACAAGTAATGGTAAGACAAAGAAACGCTCCTTAGTTGAGAGGAAAGGAGGAATACCCAGAAAGAGTACTAAATGAAGTAGAGGCAAGTAAACTATGAGATATTGAGTTAAACAATGGTTCTAAGGAAGTTCAGTGATCTCAGTGAGCTCAGGGAGAATTACAAAAAAATGCAAGGAATCTACAAGGAACTTACCACAAACTATATCAGCATGAAAAAAAGACATAGAAATTATCAATAACAGGCAAGAGGAAATGAAGAATACAATTTCTGAATTGAAGATCACAGTATAAGGAATCAAAAGCAGTCTAGATGAAGCAGAGGAACAAATCAGTAAGCTGGAAGATAAGGTAGAAAAAAGCTCCCAGAAAGCAAGAAAATAAAAAAAGACTCAAAAAGAATGAAGAAGTATTTAGGGAAATGCAGGACAACCTGAAACATAATAATATCTGTATAATAGGGATACCAGAAGGAGAAGAGAAGGAAGAGATAGAGAACCTGTTTGAAAAAGTCATGATGGAAAACTTCCCTAATTTGAGCAGAGAAAAAGTCACAGAAGTCCAAAAAGCATAGAAGGTCCCATTCAAGAGGAACCCAATGGGGACCACTCCAAGATACATCATAATTAAAAGTGCAAATATCAAAGACAAACAGAATCCTAAAGGCAGCAAGGGAGGAAGAGGTAGTAACATATAAGGGAGGCCTGGTACAGCTGGCAGCTGACTTCTCAACAGAAACACTGCAAGCCAGAGGGAATGGCAAGAAATCTTCCAAGTCATGAAAAGCAAAGGCCTGCAATCAAGACTGCTCTACCCAGCAAGTCTCTCAATTAAAATGCAAGAGAAAATAAGGAGTTTCCCAGATAAAAGAAGGCTAAAAGAATACACCTCCACCAAACCAGGCTTGCAAGATGTGCTAAAGGGACTGCTTTTAAGAAGATGAAAAAAAAGAGTCTGTGAATATCCACTTCTTTTCACAGTCACCAATACTTGGTATTACCAATATTTTAAATATTTATTAATATTATTGTGACAATGATGTGTTATTTTAATTGTTCCTTTATTATTTGTTGAAACTAAACCTGTTTTTGTATGTATCTTGCCTGTTTCTATTACTTTTAAAAAGCTTTAAATGATCTTTTTCCATTCCAATGGATTTTTTATCCATTTTTTTACTAAATGTTTGTGGAATTTTTTTCCTAAAAGAAATAAAACACTATGAACCCTTTTTTAGATGCATTGCAAATACTTTCTTATTCTATTACTTGTCCTTTAACTTTTTAAATATGTATAATACTATATAGTCTTAAATGTTTAATATAGTCATATTGTCAATATTTTACTTAATAGCATCTGGGTTTGAATATTTTATTTTAGGGCAAGAAAAATATTATTTTGTATTTTCTCCTAAAACTCTTTTGATTTTACCTATTGATTTTTAACTCACCTGAATATTGTTTGTATAATGTGTGAAATAGGGCTCATTTTTTGTTTTATTTCAAGTAATAGTGGTTCATACACCTTATTTGTTGACTAAGTTGACTTACTTTCCCCATTGATTTGAAATATCAATTCATTCATATATTACGTTGTTAGACAGATATATATGTTTGTTTCTAGAATGTTCATTTTATTTCATTGATCTACTTGATTATTTCTCTGTTGGTGTCATGCTGTTTTATGCTGAGAATTTATAATGGATTCAAATTTTTTAATATTTTATAATGGATTTTGACATTTAAATAAATAAATAAATAAAATCTACATTAAAAAAAAGAAAGAATGAAAGAACTCCTCCCTTTCTCGACAACATGGATGGAACTGGAGAATATTATGCTAAGTGAAATTAAGCCAGTTGGTGAAAGACAAATACCATATGACCTCACCTATAAGTGGAATCTATTCAACAAAATAAACTAACGAACAAAATAAATCACAGGCATGGAAATATGGAACAGACGGAAAGTGATCAGAGGGGATGGGGAAGGAGGACAATGGTGGAAAGAAGAAGGGACTAGAGAAAGAGCAGGTGTGAATGGCCCATGGACACGGACAACAGGGTGGGGACTGGCTGTGGGAGCGGGGGGTGGGGGGGGTGGGTGGAGGAGGGCAAAGGGGGAAAACTGAGACAATGTAACAGAATAAACATGATTTAAAAACTAGCTGCTGGAAAAAAATGTCTTTAATTTTTTATTCTCATTCACAGCTAATTTTGGAAAGATTTTTCTACGGTAACTATCTATACTTTCTCATTTTGAAGCTTTTTCTAAACCTCCTCTCTCCGCACTGCATGCCAAAACCACTCTTCGAAAGTCACCAGTGACTTTCTGGAAGCCAGTGCTCTCTCCTCAGGTTTTTAAACCTTTGGATAGTTTTTGACAAAATTATAAAGTTCCTGTTTTGACCACACTATTTTAAAATTACAAACTACGTTTTCTCTTGCTCCCAGCACTGTAAGTCCCTGTTAACATGCTTGACTTTGAAAACTCTTTTCCACAAAAAAATCATCTTCTATAATACATGATTTTTAAATTGATTACATTTATTGTTTTATTGCCTGTCTTCCCCAGTAGACTATAACCTCCATAAGAGCAGTGAATTTTATCCATTTTAATAGCCACTCATGTATGCCAAGTGCCTATGTCACTGACTGTCACATTGTAAGCACTTGATAAGTGTTGGAATGAATGAAAGAACTCCACTGTGAGCACTTGTCTTGGCTTTCAGTATGTGCCATGGGTTTTGCTTCTCCCTTACTATACATGCCTTTCTTAGTCACCTCTAACTTTTACAGAGCTCAGAGACTCAATTCTTAGCTATTTCTCTTCTTTAACCATAGTTTTGCCTTACATAACTTATCTAGATTCATGGATTTAACCATCTTTATCTTATAGACCCCTTAATTTATAAGTACAGTCCTTGCCTTTCCCCTGGACTTTACTGTCACACATGGCTGCCTGCTTGACATCCCCTTTTGGATATTTTGAAAGGAGTTTAACCTTACTTAACAGGTCCAAAATAGAGCTTTGAATTTCTGTCCTGAACCTACTGAGGCCGCAGTTTTCTCTACCTCATATTTACCATTCCCCAGTTGCTTAAGCCCGGAACCTAGGCTCATCCTTGATGCCCTCTTTTCCGTACCCCCCATTAGAACTTCAAGCCTGCGGTCCTTGTCCAGGCAGCATCGTTTCCTGATTCTTCTTTCCCCTCTTACATTTCTCCCTCCCACAATGATCTTTTAAAAGCATAAATCATGGCATGGCATGCACCCTCCTCTGCCATTTAAATCTCTTTCTGTCTTCCCATTGCACAAAGGTAACTCCAAGCTCCTCTTCCTGGCCTGCCCTGACGTGACTTTTGTGTCCTCACTTTGCATGACAGCCCTTTTAACTCGCTGCTCTCCAACTTCACTTGCTCTTTATGTTCCTCAAACACATGAGACTTCTCACCATCTTAAGACCTTTCCATTAGTTGTTTTCTCTTTCCAAATTATTCTGTCCCTATAGTCACAGGACTTGCTCCGCAGTAGAAGTGAGTGTCTCCTCTTCAGAGGGATCTGTCGGGATGTTATTTAAAGTAGGAACTGGCTACTCTCTACGTTAGCTCCTTATTTTATTCTTATCAGAGAATTTATTACTATAATTAAAAATTATAGTTGTTCGGTGTTTATTTTCTGTAGTTAGAATGTAAATTTTGTGAAATCAGAAGCCTTGTCTTTCTTGCTCAGCACTGTATGTCCAACGTTCAGAGCACAGGTAAACCATCGGTACTCCACAGGCGCTTGTAATGAATGCATGAAAGGCTTTTGTGGTTGATCATTCTAGTATGTTAATAGCACTCTTAGTTTTCTTTCAAGTGTATTCTAAGTGACATCGCCATAATTTAGACTTCATTTCCACATGTATTAGATCTCCTGATTCAATTTCATAGATCATTGAGGTCTTATTCCCGTTTTTAGTCTTCTATTCTTTTTTTGTTTTTATTTGTATAACTTCTATTAGACTGGTATTACAAGGTCACTGATTCTTTGTGTGTGTGTGTATACAATATGCTATAAAACCCATAAAATGAAATTTTTTGGTAGAGAAATCACATTTTTCTGTTCTAGGATTTCTGTTTATTTCTTTTTTACAGCTTCTGTATCTACCCAGAAATTTATATCTCTTCACCCATTCTGTCCATCTTTTCCTATAAATTTTTAAATATATTCATCTTAGTTATTGTAAAATATTGTCTTCTCCTCTCAACATGTTGGTTATCTTGCCAGCTAATTTCAATATCTTCATTATTTTTAGGTCTGCTTCTATCTCACCCCACTCCTCTCCGGCCTGTGGCTTAAATTTTCCTGTTCCTTTTTTATGTCTAGTCATTTTTAATTCTATACTAAACATTGTGGGTGTTACATTAAAGAAACTGTGAATTTCATTATCTTTGAAAAAAGTGAATTTTGTTTTAGTGAGTCATTAAGTTACCGGCAGTTACCTTAATATTGTGAAGGCTTTTTTTAGGCTTTATTAGAGAAACTGTATTTCAATTGGGCTCTTATTCTTAGGCCAGATTCCTTAGTCTTGGGATTGTGTCTGTCTTCCTTATCCATGTCTCTTCCAGAGTGCACTGTAAAGCCAGGTTTATCATGCTCCACTGGCTCAGCGAAGCTGAAACCTAAACTCTGTCTTCTCAGCAATGGGGGTGATTTTTTAAATCTCCCTTGAGCCCTTTTCCTTCTGGCTATTTTTTGTTTGTTTGTTTTCTTTTCTTTTTACCCTTGAAGTCTCAGCCCTTGTATAGACCATTCAGGTATCAGCTTTGGATTTGAAAATATATAGATTTTTTTTTTGCAAATCCATTCACTTTTTGTGGTTGTCACTTTTCTGGCATTATCCTTTTTCTCTTTCCAGCCATTCTGGCTAATCCAAATTCCACCTCATATATTCTATTATTGATTTATTAAATTTGTGGTTTCATAACCATAACTTATTATCAAGAATCACTTCCATTCACTTTTATATTATTAATCTACAATACTTTATTTACAATTCTAAAATTTCCAATGTTCTATAAAATAAACATTGGTAGTTAACTTATTTGGTGACTTAGTTATTTTATGTTATTTATTTAGTTAGTATAAATGTCTATATATTTATGCTGAAGGCATATTAATGCTTTTAATTCCAATATCCTGCCTCACACCCTGCTGAGGGTATTATGAAGTATACTATCTATGAATCACATTTTATTTATAAAATATAGAAAACCCCAACTTTGTAAATATACCTGGCCTCAAAATTTTCACGTAAGTGGTTGCCAAACTATAACAAATATGGGCGAGAAAAATAAATGTCCTGCTTTTGCTCTAGATTAGAGACATGGTTAAAAGCGTCTTTGGTAGGGAGTGTTCTGAGTTTTGTCTAAAATGAGCAAGGAATTGACCTGGGAGAGGGTAGTGAAGAGCTGATAAAAAGCTGGTGTTACCACACCTGCTTATTAGACCAGTCTTTACTAACAGATGGTTGCTGTGAGGAACCCGTCTGAGGCAAGTGATTTGCTCACCCCTTATTTTCCTTATCATGTGACTGAGGTTTGTATGGACTCGGTACCCATACGATTCTACGAGTTTGTTGAGATGAAGGCCAAGGAGGGCGTGGTGTACGTGGAGGTGCGCTACAGCCCGCGCCTGCTGGCCCACTCGAAGGTGGAGCCGATCCCCTGGAACCAGGCTGAAGGAGACCTCACCCCAGATGAGGTGGTGGCCCTAGTGAACCAAGGTCTGCAGGAGGGAGAGCGAGATTTCCAGGTGAAGGTGCGATCCATCCTGTGCTGCATGCGCCATGAGCCCAAGTGGGCCCCCGAGGTGGTGGAGCTGTGGAAGACGTACCTGCAGGAGACTGTGGTGGCCATGGATCTGGCTGGAGACGAGACCATCCTAGGAAGCAGCCTCTTCCTGGGACACAGGAAGGCCTATGAATAGGCTGTGAAGAGCGGCATTCGCCGCACGGCCCACGCCAGGGAGGTTGGCTCTGCAGAGGTGGTGAAAGAGGCTGTGGACATGCTCAAGACAGAGAGCCTGGGACATGGCTACCACACCCTGGAGGATGAGGCCCTTTACAACAGGCTGTGACAGCAGGACATGCACTTTGAGGTCTGCCCCTCGTCCAGCTACCTCACAGAAGCCTGGAAGCCGGACACAGAGCACCCGGTCATTCGGCTCAAAAATGACCAGGCCAACTACTTGCTCAACACGGACGACCTGCTCATCTTCAAATCTACCCTGGACACAGACTACAAGATGACCAAACGGGACATGGGCTTCACCGAGGAGGAGTTTAAGAGACTGAGCATCAATGAAGCCAAGTCCAGTTTCCTCCCAGAAGATGAGAAGAGGGAGCTACTGAATCAGCTCTATAAAGCCTACAAGATGTCGCCTTCGGCCTCTGCTGGGCAGCATCTGTGAAGATGTCACGGCCGCCCCGCTGGGCCCTCGCACTGTGAATGGAGACTTCACAGCTCTGGGGCGTGGAACGACACTCTCTCCTTTACTCCTGGGATGACTATGATTTCCAAAGTCAGTGCTCCCACTTCTATCCACACAAATACCTCGGCACGGTCATGTCTCTCCCCTGGTTGTGTGCCGGGCAGGGTGAGTCTGAACCCCGCTCCCACGGGGACTCCTGCTGGAAAGCTGGTGCTCAATAAAGAAGCCAACAACTGGCGTCAAAACCAACAAACGAACAAACAAAAAAACCCAGAACCAGCTCACCTTTCTGAAGTTAGGACTTGGCCACTTGGGGAACTACCTTCTCTGATCTCAATGCTGCCTATGACTATTTTTCATAATATTATTTTCCCTTTTCTTGGGCAACATCTAATCCAACTGAACAAGTTCAGTCTGTTAAAAATGTGTTCATCATAAATTTTAGAACATCTCTAGATATACATTTCCAACTGTAAACACTCATCAGGATAATTAGGACTCATAGATGAATCCTGTGGGAATCATAGATGAATCCTGTTGATGCCCTTTTATTTATTTGTTCATGGGTGAGGGACATTCCTGAGATGTCCTTTTGAAATTACAGGCATATTTCCCTGTTTTAAATTTCCAAAGAAGATTCTCGGTGCATTTATGTGAGAGCACTTTCAAAAGTCAACCAGGAGCATGCTAGAAATGAAAAATGTTTAAGTTCAAATCCCCTTATATTACTGTTGGAAAAAAAAAAAACTGCAGACCAAGCAATTAGAATGCTGCAGTCCTTAAAATATGAGGCCATATTTCTACTACAGCTAATTGATTTTACATCTGGCATGTTAAAAGAATTTATGAAACTTGAATAGTGTCTTTGTTTATACCCTAAAGGCTCAAAATGAATTCTCTATATCATCATCCTTAAGGGGAAATAATCTACTTTAAAAATGTAATGTGATTAGTAAATCTAACTAATTTTTTTCAGATCCTAAACAGGAATGATCTCTACTAAATGTATGGAGGTTTAAGATATTTTTCATGTATAGGAAAAGAACAATGATTTATTTTAAGTTGTGTTAAAAAAAAAAAAAGACCAATGGGAAGTATCCAAGTGCAAGTGGCATTGAATCATATTAAAAAGTAGTTTAAAAAACAAGCATTTATATTTATAATTAATAATATGACTCCTCTTTGCTATAGGACAAAAAAGCTGGCATTTATTAGCACCATGTACATACTAAATAATAACAGCTAATATTTATTGAGCTCTTATCATGAGACAGGTCCTGCTATAAACATTTGACACATATTTTCTATTTTCATCCACAAAACCACTCTATGAAGTAGCTTGATTAATATTCTCATGTCACAGATGAAAAAAGAACCAAACAATATCCCACACACACACACACACACACACACAATAGCGGAGGCACAAAGAGGTTAAGTACGTGCTCTGAGGCGCACGGGGGTGTGCGGGGACTCACACTCAGGCAGTCTGGCTCCAGAGCGTGTGCACTTGAACCCTGTGATATATGGCCCTTCCAGCACTGAACGCCTACACTGCCAGGAGAGTTTTAAGGGATTTACATGCATTATATCTTTTAAATTCAATAGAAACGCGGTAAAGCGTGGGGTCCCTGGTCTATGCTACATCAATGCATTAGTTAACTGCCTGTGTCCATCAGAACTGTCGCTGTGGCTTCAGCCACACAGCTAGGAGCAAAGTATGATATTTGTAGAATGAGCAGTTTCTGGCATTCTGTTATCAGGAACTTTTCCTGAACATGGATCTCGGGTAGTTGTAGCCAAAACATACACAGTGTTTTTGGGTGCCTGTCCACTAAAAAGTACTGCGAGCTTTGCTGAAGAAGCCAGGCCATCTTGATTTGGAACGAAATACCTTTGACTCACTCAAAGAAACTGACTTGTATAAGCTCTCTTATTTTTCTTGGCATTTAAAAAAAATTTGTTTTGAAGATGAGACAATGATTCACTGGTTATTCATTATATTATGGTAAGTTTTTTTTTGTATAAAAAGCAGAACATTCTTGATCCACTAACTTTTTTTCCTAAATCTTTTTATGTTTTAGTTTGAATGTTCACTGGAACCATATTATCATTAAAATAACTTATGAATATTGAATGCAATATGTCTGTAGGTTATATAAACTTTTTCACATACAAACTATGTTGACAACATTATTTTTTTTTAGTCTTCTGCCATTGATGTTCCAGATATGAAAACAATGTGAGAGATAAACGAAGTTAATGATCTCTGCAATAAATTATTCATTCTGAGTATTCATGATTTTTATTTGAATTTTGCAAAACTAATTTTTAACTTTTGGTAATGATTCAATAAAGGAGTAACTTTCAAATGAAGGGAAAAAATTACATAAAATCTCTCAGAATAAATTTCCAAATAAAGTTTTAAAATGACATTTCTGAAGGCAGTCAATTAGTATAGTAATAATCATGTTAGAAATAAGATAACTTCTGATAATGAGAATATATGAATTTTCAACTATGTTTTCTGAGATCAGCTGAACTCTGAGTTAATTCTCAAAAACTGAAACAGCCATATGCTATGGAGAAAGAGTGGGGATATATTTAAATGCTCTCACCAGAATCTGGGGCTTTCAACCTTCCAAGCTCAATTCAGGTAGCTCACTGAGATGGTAATATGTATAAAGGCTAAGCCCTTGGACACAATTCTATAGCCCATTGAATCACAGGTTCTAAATTTATGATTTTAAAATTTTGGTAGAATGCGCTATTGATTAGGAAACAATTGCTGCTGTGACAAATAGGCCCTCTGTATTTTTGTGGTGTAGCAAGCACTTACATTTGCTCATTGCTCAGATACACATACAACGAAGTCCGTGGGTGCTTTCCTCTAGGTGAGGGTTCAGACACCTGAGCTCCTTCCAACACACAGCTCTGCTACCACCCAGGGCCTGCAGGGACCAGTGAGAAGGAGAAAGTGAGTCTGAGGAAGTCTTACTCATTTCTCAATAAGCCTCCGTACATTGGAAGACTTAGTTTCATTTCTACACCTCTCTGTAAGGAAAGCTAAGAAATGGCCAGCCACTTCTCAGCAGCAACTTTAATCAAGAGTGGAGAACATGCATTTTGAGGGCAGCTGGCTGTGGCTATCACAGATGCTCACTGAAATGTATCATCTGTTTTTTAATTCTTATTGAAATATTACATAATATTCTCTCATTGCTCATTTTTCATTTTGGGTTGCTTTTCTATGCCAGGCACTCTGCTAGGCTTCAGAGATACAAAAATGAGCAATATATGAAGCTTCCAATATATTAGGGAAAAAGAAAGTCTTAATAGCGCAGTTGCAAGCCCGTGTGACCATTACCATGGTAGACGTAAGCGTGTGGGACATGAGATTCCACAGGAGGCCATCTCTCTCAAACTGAGAATGATTTGAGAAGTATATTCATTCAGGTTCAATCAGGAAAACAGAAACTATGCTACAGAAGAGGGAGTTGTTGCAATAATGTGGACAAAAATGATGGAAGTCCAAGAGAAGTTATTGGCAAATTGACTGAGGGATGAAGAGATTACAAAGAGACCAAGGAGAAATGTCT
Source organism: Pteronotus mesoamericanus (assembly GCF_021234165.1). Taxonomy (NCBI): domain Eukaryota; kingdom Metazoa; phylum Chordata; class Mammalia; order Chiroptera; family Mormoopidae; genus Pteronotus; species Pteronotus mesoamericanus. The sequence continues at coordinate 2,722,809 of NW_026555123.1, forward strand.
TTCTGGACAAGGCACAAATGATTCAAAGAAAGGCAGGGCGTGTGGTCTGGTGGCTGAGCAGGCATGGCTGTTTACCAAGACTGGGCCCCCGGAGGAGAAACAGCCGGGAAGGGCGTGGGGAGAAGCAGTCTTGATACAAGTGTGTTTCTTTTGGGTCCTCTGTATAAAGAAGCACAGTAGACTGTTAAGGTCTAGTTATCAAACTGGGAGAGAAGGAAGGGCTGCAGCCATAAATAAGGGCCATTGCTCTGTGCTTCAGCTCGAGTTCTACAGGGAGAAACAACCAATAGTAAACAGAGTGTGTGTGTGAGCGATTCATTTTAAGGAATTGATTTCCATGATTTTGGGAGCTAACAAATCCGGAATCCATAGGGTGGTCTGGCGAGCTGGCAACCTAGCTGAGGGCTGATGTTGTCGTCTTGAGGCCAAATTTCTACTTCTCCAGAAAACCTTTGTTTTTGTTTTTTAAGTCTTTCAAGTGATTGGGTGAGGCCGGCTTACATTTTTGACAATAATCTCCGATAGTGAAAGTTGACTGATTATAGATGCTAATCACATCTACACAATACCTTCACAGCAAGATTTAGCTTAGTATTTGGTAAAATAACCGGGTATCAGAGCCTAGCCAAATTGATGCATAAAACTAGCTATTACCCTGCGAAATCATAAAGGAGAGAAAAGATGAGTAAGTACCAACGTGCTTCTGTTTCATGAAGCCAACCCTAAAGCTCTTCTAGCCTATGCTTTTCAGTGAGGGGAACGACCGGGGAGGTTTTTCCAGTCTGATATGAATGAGGGTAAGTGGCTGAGAGTAACACAGAGGGGTAAATGGTGAAATATCGAGGAAGTTTTAAAGAAGGGAAGGAAAGTGGAAGACGAGATGGCTCAGTGAGACGCTAGGAAGAGCCTGCCTAAGTTGGAGGCAGTTCCTGAGGACATATTAGGCCCCAGTGAAACAAGGAGGGGGTCGGGGTAGTCTGAGAGGATGGTGGCAATCAAGGGCCTGTTGTTTTTAATTAAATCTGGCCCCAGAAGACCTGAAGAGAAGGGAGGGCAACGGTGCGAGAATCAGGGGAGGAAACCGAGAAGGACAGGTATGAGGGTGCTCCTCCGTAGACAGTGCGTCATTTCAGTAATACTGGAACGCCGTGTGAGTTTACACGGACTGTTATCAACAAGGTGGTTATGTGTCAAGATTAATGGTCTACAAAGACAATACAGAGAGTCTGCTTGTTATACTTTTATGTAGAATCTTCCTTTGATTAGCAGATATAATTCTGTTGTGGATAAGTGCTAATGGATAATTTATATGTGTATATCTCCATGATATTATTCTTTTCATACCTTTGAATCATTGCCAAATATATAATGCTTAAATCCATTTAAAATACTATGGAATGAATTTCCATTTGTCAAATAGTACCCTGGTGACCTGAAAAAAAAAATCAATACAGCCTGCAAAAGTACTTAACTTACAACCAGAAAATAGCTAGAATAGCATATGTTATCAACAAAATACTTATTAGGAGAAATATCAAAGGAAAAATTTACAATTTTCCAAACTTAACAATCAATGAAAATCAACATCTGTATCAATTTTCTCATCTTGCTATGAATAATACAGCAAACATTTGTTGCCCTTAGAAAAGATGCATATTCTTCAATTGATCACTTTAGCTATTTATAGTTTATCTACCTATCTACGTATCTATCTCATATCTTTCTGTCACCATCATTTAATAATTTATCATCTTTAATATATGTAATTCATATGATCAAAGTCACTATCAGTTTGTGTAACATCTAGGAGAATTCCTGGGCTTGAACTCACAGAGCTGTGGCTGGACGTAAATTTAAAAAGACACGAAGCATAGGGCATAGTTTCACACTGAGTAAACCTGGTCCACCCCTTCTCATATTTTGTCTCTGGAAGTGACATTCGTAGCTAACTTTCAGGAAGCTAGACAGGTTATTCATGATGATATAAAAAAAATTAAGAATAGATCATTAAAGTCCACCTCCCTTCTGATAGTCACTATCATCCTGGGATGAAGAGTTGCATCTGTTTGCCTTTTAAAATAAAACTGTCACTTCGTTTTCTTTCCCAACCAAATCCTTTGAGCCATTAAAATGTCTCTTCACTTGACTTTTTTTCCAGGAAAGGGGGTGCCAGCAGGCACCTCCCCGTTCACACGGTCACGGGTTCCAGTGACGGTCTATTTCTGTCTTTGCCTCTCCACACCTCAGAGCCTGTCCCCCCTTGGATGGCTGTTTCTCCGCTCGTCCTGTTTGCCACTCTTCCGTGGGACGTGTCCAGTCACTGCAGGTGCAGACGAGTGATGGGGGGAGAAAGGTCAGTCTTTTCGGACTGTTGTCCCTCCTCGTGCTGCCCAAGGCGTGCTGGTCTTGTCACTCAGCAGCCGGTGTCACATGGGGCAGCAGTCCCATTACTTCCTAGGGAGCAATGAGGACTCGTCTCTATCAAATTCGAATGACGTGTGGATTCCTGGACCCTAAAGACATACACTGACCTTTGTTTGCCCACCTTGATTTGCTTTCTGCTCACTGGTTAGTCACAGAACCTCCTCAGGAACGAGTGTATGAGAGTTAGGAAAATCCCCATCAGCTTGATTTTTCTCAAGATTCTGAAAGAGTCGATTTTGCTGAATGGAAGTCTGGGATAAGGACAATGGTACAGAACAAAATAGCTTGGCTTTGCTTCCCCCACTTAGTGGCGCAAGAAGGCTCTGTGAGAATTTATCCACCAAGATTTTCTACTTCTATAATTTTATAACTTTTACTAAACCTGTTGTTCACTTAAGAGGAAAATACATGTTGAAGAAGAATCTTTGAAATAATTACACAATCTCTCTCCTTCGTCTTTTATTATATATATCAAGGGGGCAGAGAGCTTTATTGAAGTGAGGACTCTGGAGCCAGTTGCTAGCTGCAAATCCTGGTCCAATCACTGGGTATCCTTGGGCGGCACCCTAGTAACTCAACTTCTCTGTAACTCTATTTTCCCATTTGTAAGAGAGGAAATGGTAGATATGTAGTCATGTTGTGAGGCTAAAATGAATTGAAACATGGAAAATACTTAAAACTTTGCCAGCAATGTGGTTAGTAATACAAGGTAATTCTATAAGATAAACATATTTATGAATAAAATCCTATGCATAAAACTTTAATGGCCTGTTGTCTTTATTTGCTTTTTATAGACAAAAGTGTGTTTGCAAGTATGAAATTACAAGAGTATTCCAGGAAATTTTTATTGATAAGAGTGGAATGAAATAAAAAAGTAAATAGTCCACCTGAAATAAAATAACAATTATATCATAATGCTTATGAACTATGGGTACCCAGAATAAATTCTTTATAAATTAACATAGATTTTCTAAAACAATGCAATAAAATGAAATAATTTATATAATAATAAAGTGACTTTGGAGTTCTAGTTATATTGTTATAATATATAGCAAATAAATGATCAAAGTGTTTATGATAGAACTAAAAGTAATGGCTTTCACTTAACCGATAACTCAAAATGCATGAAAATGATACTTTACCAGAAGGAGGCACTGAGATTTTAAGCAATTAACATAGAAGAGAGAGCCATTGTTGAGCTAATATCAGCCTGAAGACACCGTCAGACAGAGTATTTGTGAAGCATGGAACGTGTCACAGAGTTTAAAACAATTTATTAATGAGCAGGTTAGGCATTCACTTCTGTTTTGTCCTTTTATAGCAATAAGTCAAAAGGCTACTTACTCTTTCTGCCGTAAGAAAGGTGACACGTTTTTAGTGGGCAATTTAGAAGTTACACAATTTCCTTAAGAAACTAAAAACATGTGAAACACACACACATCTATCTTCTAAATATTTGTCTCTTTCCCTAAACTGTAAGGACACCTACAGGTGGCCAAGACGAGGACAGTAAGCCACTTAACTTGAACGGATTCGTGAAACCTTCCCAACCTCCGGTTAACTTTCTCAAATCATGAAATCCTCTTTGTTATGTCTAACGACACAAAATGAAGGAAGTTTGTGGCTACAGAAATGTGATGAAGAATAAGCACCTGCATTTTTAATTGCAACTATGGAAGAAATTCATGGGATAAAAAAGCTATTTAGAGTCTACATGTTTGACTATGTAGGAAGCACCTTCTTATCCAGGTTCACAGACTTTTCTCGGGGAAAAAGAAAGTGCGTATGTGTGCTTCTGAAGACCCTTTGGAATTTATATTGATAATCTTACCATAAAATAGGATTTCGACGGGAAAGCCATTTGCAGAAGAATGTTAGAAAAATATGAGACTGCACAGGAAGAGGGTGTGAATATCATTGCACGGTAAGGGGACAAAGGAAACTTTGTAACGCAGCTTTGAGCAGAAGAAAGCCCGAGTCGCCGTCAGCAGCGTACAGATACTGGCACATCATTTACACGGAATCGGGACTTGTTAAAACGCTAACATACAACAGATTCGTACATCTCAGCTTCAATTAGCAGCCTCATTTATTACCCGCCCAGATGTGCGGCTGCAAGGTGAGGTTCAAGGGTCATGGAGGGTGTCTTCATCACTGGAGTATCAGCGCCTTAAAAGGCGCTGACCAGAAGGAGCAGATGACCTCATTTCAAAATTATGGCAGTACAGAGAACTCAGTTTCAACATTATAATTCATTTTCTCGCGGAATATTTCAAATTTATTATCGCTTTCCTGACACGTAATGGCTAATCGTTAAGGATAGCCACTTTAACATAATATGAATACGCATTGCTCCATAGGTAATACAACAGTCCCTGCATTAGCATTATTGACTAAGGTGCATTTAACTTCTTCACTAATACTTAATGGAAGGTTAATGCAGAAGTCAGGAGATTAAATGGCTTTTACTTAAAACAAGTATATTGATTAAAATAACTTAGTGAGATTTTTAGGGCTGATGATATAAAAAGAGTCACACGTTTTAATATTTTATTTAATATTAAGAGCAAATTGTAGGGCGTAACAGATCAAGATTAGTGGAAGTTATTGCACTAATTACTCGTGGAACTAATTCTTGCTCGTAGTTAACAAATGGGTATTGTATATGGAGAGGCAACAAATCATCCCGGTTAATTCCAGTGCTCAGGACGTCTCCCTGTTTAAGGATCCCCATTGTTCCCTGCAATGTCCTTCAGGTATGCTTTCCTTGTGTCTTGCACCTGGCACTTTTGAAAGATAAAACGACCTTCCAAAAACAGAACTACTATTCAATGTCATTGAAACGTACTTTTATTTCCTTTTATTGTATCCTCTTGTTTAAATTTGTGTTAAACCTAATACATCAAATTCTTGCAGTGAATTACCTGATGTTACTTACCATTTCTTGCCTTTGCTCAAAACCCAATAATGCACCACATGTAGCAGACTAACGGACTGGCCCCGTGATGTATGTCACATATGATGCCAGAAATTGTGTTTCTGCCCAGAAATGTCGGGCCCTTTCATCTAGTCAGCTCTTGTATTTAGCTGGCGTGAAGTTACGCCTGCAAGGCCTGCTCAGTTTTAACTTGAGCTTTCCATCAAACTGATTTGATCTCAAGAAAAAGTGACCAGGGCCCATGCAAACCCCGTGCCAGCGTAACCATGGGGTAAAGAACGTATAGCAGGTCTGCAGAGGATTCAAGAACTGAAGCAGAGTGGTAACTGAGGAAATAAAACTTTCAGTGCTAAATATATAGTATAATATGAATGCAGTCTACAGTCATAAAAATGCTCGCACTCACCATGAGCCGGGCTTGGTCTAAGTGCTGGGACACCGTAAATCCTTCGCAACTCAACACAGTCTCATGAATAGGTAATTCTTACCATCTCTAGCTTGCAGATGGGAAACTAAGGCATGGGAATGTTAAGGCATGAGGCTTGGACTTACGCAGTGTATATCCCCAAGGCCTCGCAGCCCAGAAGAGGCAGGGCCGGGAGGCCAGCCCAGGCGGTGCGGCCGGGCAGGGCAGGCCCTTCGCCGCCCTGCTGTGCGAACTCTCCGGCTCCGCAAACAGGAAGGCTGCGGCTCGACTACTGGCACCACCTTTGCGAACTTCTGCCAGGCTCAGGGCCATTATCCGTGCAATGTATGACGATAATCTCTGCAATTTAATGTCATCGAGAGAAGAAAGAAAAACAATCCATGCAACCAGGCTAGCGTGCTACCAGGCATATAGTAAGATCTCAGTAGATTATAGCTGTTACTTCTATAATTAATTTTTATATTCATATATTCATTCAACAGACTTTTTATTTAGTTTATGCTAACTACCTGTGCTAAGCTTGGGTAAATAGGAGTGTTTGGGCTCACAGTTCAGTAATGGGCAACGCATGAGAACAATCAATTACACTTAGAATAATTGTGGTCATAGATGTATTCGGGCATAGCAGAGAAAGGAAACATCTCGTGGCATCAGAGAAGGTTTCATATGATACAATATGTGGCATGTTCCTATGATTTAAAATTCTGGACATTTTCTCAGGTTCAAGAATGGATAAACTGGCTGGAGGTATTATAGATTTTTCAGCTCATCTCTTCATTTGAGACATCACGGAATAAGGAAAAAATTAACATACAGTGTTGTGCTCTCACATGGACACCTTCTGCTACAGAATCCAGCGCGAGCTATGCCCCGCTTTCCCAAAAACGTGAGCACGTGTGTGCTGCTGGAGCGCCAGCCTTGCTCTCTTCATCTTCTTTCTGGGTGGTGATATGAATTATGTTCCGCATTCTGAAGCGTGTTCTTACTTTCAGATGAGCATTGCTGCAAGGCAGTTATATGTAAAATAAAAAAAAAATTCATAAGCCAAGCATTTTGCCAGAAATTGTATACGATGGAACTTTTAAGATTTATACGACACAGGCACAGTTTATGTCCAAGGTAATCTGTGCTGAAATGCTATCAGATCTCCGTTACAGGGTTTTCACGTATTTCTCAGACTACGAGGGATAAGCACTGGTTTAGTCCTCAACGTGTCCTAACCGGCAGGACCTGAGTTCTGCGTCCCACGGGGAGGACTGGCTGTCCCCGAGGCTGCAGAGAACAGGCCGCCGGAGGACGGCTCTGTGGGATAAACCCTATGGCTTTCAATGAGCATTTTAGAAAAAAAGTTACTTTTATTATTCGGAGTGCATTTTAGCATATTCTTGGAGCATTCTGGATTGAAAGACAGTTAAAAATATGATTCTAAATTTATTCTCTTCTTTTCCCATTTGGTCTACATTTGGAGTCACCATTGATTATTAGACAAGAAGCTGAAATAATGCCTTTAGATGCTTAGGGATCGCACATGTGTGTTTCTCACTTCTTTTCACACTGAGATTAAGTTCGCTGATGGTGGGAACCTTGGCTGCATTGGGTCATCCCATGCCTGAACCTAAGAGTAGCAGCTAAATACCCTGAATAACTACTAAAACTCACACTGGCAAGATGAAGGCATATTTAAATTGGAATATTTCCTACACATAATACAAAAGCCACACTCTAATTCTTATTGTCTTCCCTGCCCATATTTCATTCACTCCCTTCTCAATCTTCCCCAGCTCCCCTTCCCCCAAGGTTATGGTCTAAACTGTGTCCCCTAATATTTCCCATGTGGCAGCCCTAACCCTCAGCACCGGAGGCCGTGACTGTGTTTGGAGATCGTCGTTACGGAGGAAATTAAGTTAAAATGAAGTCACCCTCCTCCAGTGTGACCGGTGTCCTATAGGAAGAGGAGAAGTGGGCGCAGACATGTACAGAGGGAACACGACGTGGAGACGCGGGGAGGAGGCAGCCGCCGCCAGCCAAGCCAGGGGCCTGGGGGAGCGCCTTCCCTCGTGGCTCTCCGGAGGGACCCGCCCGCCGACACCTTGACCTTGGATTTCCAGCCTCCAAAATTGTGTGAAAATCAATTTCTCTTGTTTCTTATTATGGCAGCTCTAGGAAACTAATGCAGCAACTGCGTTGTGCGATTCTGTTTATGAACATGTGTGTTCACAAGCCCCCGGCTTCCTCCACCATGTCCTGTGCGCTCACAGTCGTTGTCGCTTCAGAAGGACCTCTAATAACAGCGGGCACTCAGGTCTGTCTATCCAGCCATCCGTCCACACACACGCACACACGTTTTCCTACACATACGGGTGTGCACATGTGAATAATACACATATTGCTGGTAGGGCTGCCAGATACAATGCTAAAATATAGGCTACCCAGTTACACACGAATAAAGAGCAAATACTTTTTTAGTATGAGTATGATGTAAAGGTTCATGGAACATTCTTATTCTAAACGTTTTTATTATTGTTTATCCAAAATTTAAACTTAACCAAGCCTCCTGTATTTTTATTTACTAAATCTAAAATCATATTGAGTGATTAGGTGTATTTTAGTCAGTTGATTCTTTATGGTTTTATTTATTGATATTTATGACCTGTATCAAATAAAGGTACTTCTTTTTGTATCATCTTCTATAACTGACAAGTCTCAGAGCAGACACGATACCTTTGCTGTTTGTTAGGTCATGCTCAGTTATATCCTCCACATCTAGAGAATCAGGAAATACCTCATTATTGTTGCATAATTTTTAAAATTCCATTTAAAAAAATAAACATTTACACAAATTAAAGCATTTAAAAATTAATCATGTAGTTTTGAAGTATAGAAACATTTCTCCATAAGCTTTCCCAATATGATAAAAATTGAGAATATAATGTCTGAACGGAGCACTTCCACTCAAAAGATAGATGGAAATATATGAGAGAGATTTGTACATTAACGCAGTCAGAGATCTTAAGATATACTATGCTGGGATTTTAAGAAAAGGAATTAAAGAAGAAGGGAAATCCTTTAGGGAAAGACCTCACATTTTATTTTATTAAAAGAATGAAAAATTATAAAAAGATATCACTTCATGATATCTAGTGATATCATGATATCACTAGAATAGCAATAATTAATAAAAACCTGAAAATACTCAATGTTGGGATAATGTGAAGGCCCATACATTCTCATATATTCCTAGTGTGATTCCACAGCTTTGGAAAAGTACTTATTTTTTTATAAAGTAAAACATACAGGTACCTTGTAACACAGCAAATTTAAGAAAAATTAAAACATATGTCCACATGATTAATGCTCACTGTCCCTTTATTCATAATAGTCTAGTACTAGGAAAAATTCAAATGACAAGGAAAAGTAATTGGCAAATTGTGGTATGTTTATAAAATGGAGTACTACTCACCAATAATAAAGAATAAACTACTCACATACACAATACTATTGATGAATCTGAAAACGGGCTGAATGAAAGAATTCAGCCATGGAACAGTGCAATGTGTTCATTTCCACTCATGGGAAATGGGTCAAACGTGTAAAGTTAATCTATGACAGCAAAGAGCAGAGAGCGGCTCCCGGAGGCTGGTGGAGGGGGGTGGGCACGGGTGGACAGCAATGGATCAGGAGGGACGGCATCGGGGCGGCCAGGGAGGCCGCGGTGGCAGGCGCGGGGGCGTCTGCATTGCTTACAATTTACCAAGCTCTACTCTTACCACTCTGTGTCTGGTACTGCATGTAATTCTACCTCCATATAAAAGGAGTTTTGAAGAAAAAATAAATCAAAACAAAAACATTTAATGCTTTTCAAGTCTTGACTTTATTTACTCACATTTCAAACAGCCAGTCTTCATTAAAAAGGCTCTCATAAACAGTTTAAAGACTCGAGGGATAAAGCATACAGGTGCTTTAGAAAGGACAGGTGGGTCCTTTCCCTGTAGCCAGAGCTATGGGGATCAGATAAGGCTGGGAGTAATGCTGAGACAGGCTCTCCAAGTGTTTCAATTCATCCAACTTGCCATACCTATGAGAAAGAAGCTCAACTCTACGGAAGGCCTTTCTATGGAAAGCGTGCCTTTGGAATAAAAGGGATCTTTCTGGCTTATAGGCACTCTCATTTGGTCACTCTTTCTGCCGCTTGTTCTACCAGGTCAACATAATTCGATACTGTAAAATAGGTCTTGCAGACTGTACCTTGTGGTACATAGAAGGTGAAGATGTTATTGTCTCAGGTGGGGTTTAAACACTGCATATTCATGAGTCTATTCATAGTTCTGTCTGAGCTGCTCAGGTAAAAGATCTGACTTCTCAGGGTTTGTAACCTAAAATAAATTACAAATATCCAGAACCACTTATAAATATAGGTGTGGACATACAATTGGAAATGATGTCAAAACACAGCTTAAGGGAATCATTCTGGACTTAATTCCTGCGGCTTCCCTGGCCCAAAAAACAGGACATTGAAGCCCTGACTTTGCCTGTGTTTTAGTTGTTTTTGGAAACAAAACAGCACAAAAAACAATCTCAACTGCTCAGATTTTCTACATGTTTCTTGCATTACAGCCAAGTAATGTACTTATTATTTATTGTATGTCAGGCTCAGGTCCAAATAGTTTACATGGACTTATTTATTTAATTTTCCGACCCAATGCTCATGAGAAGATTTGTCTCTGTGCCGAAGGTATGGAAAGTGAGGGCTAGAGAAAGACAAGGCTAAAGATAATATTATCTTCTTTAGAGGAGAGTTGAGGTCAGTCTTGAAGTGCCGTGAGTTGTCTCGGTCGGCCCAGGCGCCTGCGGCGACGTACGCTAGAGGGGCGGCTTAAACAACCGACACTAGTTTCTCCCAGGTCTGGGGGCCGGGAGTCTGAGCCGAGGGGCGCTGCCTGGTCAGGGGGTGGGGACGCACCCTTCCAGGTGACTGCTGCCTCGGGTCCTCACGCAGGGCAGGGAGAGCGGGGGCACTACCCCACAGCGGCACTCCACTCTCAGTGTCTCTCCCGTAAACCTAGGTACCCCGCAAAGGCCCTGCCTCCCCATACCAGCACGTCACCGCTTCAACACGAGTTTGAGGGGGCAGACATTCAGTTCATAACAGTCCATGGGAGATAGAACGCATTGCTGGGCGTGTGTGTGGGAGAGAAAACGTCGTGACAAAAGCCGTCCCGGATCCCAAGCAGCTGCGCTCACACCGATTCTTAAGCCCCTGAATGGCCTTTCTGGAAACTTTTAGTGTTGCTTCTGGGAACCCAGCCTTGTCCTGGGTGGGGCTCCCCACTTCCATGCTTCTCAGAGGGGAGCGTGACCGTCATGACAAGGTGATGAGGTGACCTTTACTTATATCCCACTACATTTTTACAGGGAATGGCCTCAAGGGACCTTGTAGATTCAGTATTTTTGATAAAAGAGTCTTGATTTGGATGCTACCTGGGTACAGGTGGGTCTGGACATTTCAAAAATACACTCGAAACGTAACTGTGCAAAAAAGATATAATTGCATTTCAATACAGATATCTAAGCAGGTGTACAAGAGCCATAACTTTGCCTTTAGTGTGACTGATGATCTGGAAGGTTGGGAGGTTTTTTGTGGGTGGAGTTTTCTCAAAAGATACTTCTCATGCCATATTTTGTCAGGGTAAATATTTAAATAACTGTTTAAAAACAATTTTCCAAAAATATCTTTTTCTATATGCCCTGAATGTGAGAGTCTACTGACATTCACTTTTCTGCAAAGGCACTCAATAATATGTATTAAAGTTCAGCATTGTATAAAACCTTCCTCACATTGTCTTTATTTTTATACCATATTCGGGATCTTTAACCCTGATGGTGTATGGCCGCCTTTTCTCTTTCTTGTGATTTGAAGTCTTAATTATCAGCAGAAAATAATTGTCACTGAAAACTTGACAGTTGAACCAGAGTTTTAGGTTCCTTTTGTTCTAGCAAAAAGAAAAAAAGAATTCCATCAAAGTTACATTTCTAATATAATATTTTATCTCAGAAATATCACTAAGACATTTGTGACAATTGTCTTTTAATTTATATATTTTTTTAAAAAACCACTCATACTTGATATATGATAATCACATTTTAGAAGTGGTTAAGAGCATGTTACATTAAATATATTTTAGTCACCAATCCCTTCTGCATGAGAAACTGAGCGGGGTGTTTAGCTATCCATGTACTCTTCCTAGGGTGCGGCTTCTCGGCCCTGTGCGTGATCTGGAGTCTCCGAGTAATGGAGACACTGTGACACGCTGGCTAGGACCACGGTCCTTGGAATAAGACCGTTGGAGTGCAAGGCTTCCGTTGGCCATTTTTTGTAGCCCAAATAGCAAACGGTTTGACTTGGTTATGCCTTGCTTTCTTCATCTGTAAAGTGGGCATCAATGAGATAACCTCAGACGATCGCTGTGAGTATCAAATTAGATAATACTCATAATGTGCTTGGAATAGTTTCTGGCCTTTTGTGGACCCACAGAAAGTGCTAACTTTTATAATGATGGAAAATTGGTACTAATACACTTTTGTAAAGTATATCACTGTAAGGTGAATTTGAAGAAATATCAACAGAGGTGGACTGACTTTATTTTAAAACTAAAGACTATAATTTATCTAAAAGAAAGAATGTTATACTAATAAGGTGGAAGGGCTAAAATATTTGGAATGCTCCAACTTTACCTTTAGATTCTGCATCCCACTGAAGAGTGAGGACACTTGTATTAAATCCCACCAATAGAGGTATTTTAAATTCCTGTTACACCGAGACATCAGTAATAAGGTGATTGGATTGGTTAGAAAGAACGAGCGCTGAGTCTGACTGAAAGGAAGACACTGGCATGTAGAATCATTCATGGGAGTCAGCTCCCCAAGAAAGAGACTGGGGAATGAGACAAATAGCATAGTCTTAGTTGGGTGAGGGAGTCAGGGTCAAGGGGGAAGCCAGTCTGGAGACGGAGGCCCCGTGTGTTGGTCCCATGGGCCAATCGGTTTTTCCTGGCCAATCCAAGGAGTCACCCCTGGGAATCCAGTGGTGAACCCCACCACTGACTAAGCTCTCAACAGGAATTTTGACATTATACCGATGATCTCTCTCTCCTTCTCGTAGTAGCCCATTCTGATTGTCTCCTGCTCCTAGGCCCGTCTCAGCCCACAGCTGGGACAAAGTGTCTCTCCTTGAGGCCCCCAAACAGCCACTGAATGTCCTATGAGCTTCCAAGTTGTGCTGAACTGTTCCCTTTCTTTGTTTATCTCTTCCTGTGGGGTATAAGGTCAAACCTCTCATTTGTGTTGCTGACCTTGAAAGAACTGCATGACCTGGCACACAGGAACAATGAATACCTGTTGAATGAACACTTAAATTATTTCTCCTCCGCCCTCACTGAACTTGTGCCTTCAGGCGATGGGCTTAAGAAGCCCAACATGACAGCGGTGGGTATGTGGGTGTCCAGGCTGCAAGTGCCTTCCGAACAGAGAAAATGACTCTTCCGTGAGGTAATTTGGGGGATGAGCCCATGCCCCTTGTTAGCACCGACAGTGTTAAAGCTTCATTCCTTGGGTTTAAGTACTGGATGATGGATTTTAAGAAGGCCTCTGTCAAAATGTAAGGTGAGAAAGTTCACTTGCGCATCCCTTTTCAGCTAGCGCTTCAGCCTTCAGCCTCACTAGTTAATACCGCAATAAGGATCGGCAGAAATGAGATAGAATGAAGAGTCTGTGTGTGTGTGGTGTGAATGTGGCGTGGGGCGTGTCATATGGTGGTGCGGTATATGCTCTGTGAATGTGCCTTTTTGGTGGGGAAATGCTGTGGAGGGTAGAGGGCATTACCTGGTACAAAGTACCAGAGAGGGGACAGGCACAGGGACTTAGGGTCCAGGAGGATGTCAAGGCAACTTTACTTCCCACACAAGAGAGCTCAGGCATGACCTTGCTTGTCAGTGCCCTCCTTCACATCGATTTTGGTGTTGATTCGCTTTTTGAACTGAAGCACTTAATTTTTCAATTTTGATGGAAAAAAACCATTCGCCTTTCTTACCTCAACTCTTTATAGACATGATCGCAATATCTACATGGAAAATCTTCATCTCTTACCAGCCCTTGGTCTCATGACTCCAACTAGCTGCAGAAAAAAGTGTTAAATGGCTATAGTTCCCCGTCTCCAAATCCAGAATGAAAAGAAGCAACTGTACTATTTTTACTTCCAAATAATATTTTGTGGTCAAACTACTCAGAGTAGGAAATCATACATTCATGTTTCTTACTTTATTTCTCTTGAATCCCTCTGACTAGGATCATGTCTTCCTTTATAATAGTTCTTGATTTCTATCTTACCAGTTCCAATCAATTGCCACCGTTCTAAAATTGCAAACTCAAATGCCCTTGGTAGCCAGACAGAGTAATTAAATAATACAGTCCACGCAAAAGAGAAACCTGTGCTTTATTCATATGAAAACTTCAAGGTTTATTCACAGAAGAAACGTATTTGAAACTGAGTTCAGCGCTCAGGGCGTCCGTATTATGGTGAATTTGTGTTGCCCCCAGTCACAGGGCCTGCTTCTCGGGCATGCACCCTGGAGAGATGCTGAGGGCCCGCATTTGGAAAGATCCCACATGTAGAAAGCCTCTTGCCGTCATCTTGAAATGTTTATAAGTTTTGAGTAAGGAGCCCCACATTTTCATTGTGGGCTCACCAATTGAGTAGCGGGTCTTGCCTGCTTCCCAAAGTCATTGTCCTCCTCCAGCTGACTTACTGCGCCCTCATCTGAACTTCGGTCCCCACCACCGACGGTTCTGTCCTCCAGCCATTCTGCAGGGAGCCATGGGACTAATTTTGCTAGGTGCCCAGGTTAGCATGCTGCCCTCAGTTGTGGACTTGGTGCTCTGAGCTCCTTTCTACATCATTCCTTGCAGTTTCTAACGTGATTCCTCTACTCTAGTCAGCCTGGTCTCCCATGATCACCTCTTTGGTGGTCCTACCTCCTTATTACAGCTCATGCTTCTGGTTCAACCTCAAAATGTCATCTCCCTTCTTTTATGCAAATCCAGACCACCCTGCCACTGGCCAGCCTCAGTTCTGGCTCCTCCACAATCTCCTCCAAATCACTCTTATCCTTAAGAATTTATCCTACCTCTGATTTTCTAGATTTGTTTTTGCATTAAAGTAATTATCATATGGGTTATCAAATATCAACATGCATGAGAATCACCCCGACCTAAGTAAGGATTTCAAGTCTCAGAGGAAGTTTCCAAGGACCACACATTTTAAATAAACACACAAGTCATGCTGATATAAAAGACTCTAAAACTACAGCAGTCAATACAAATTCGACCGGTATTTAGTATGTGCTTCCCGAACTTCGGTCTTGTCAATCCATCTGCATTGTAGGTCCCAGAGCACAAGTACTGCACGTGCAGCCTCTAGAATTCTCAGCACAGCACTAAACTCGTAAACTTTTCCATCTGACAGTACTTTAATGTGTTGTATTAGAAGCATTTTGGCAGGTTAAGAACTTTCTCTAAAATCTCATTTCCACTAAAACCCCTCTTAGAAATTATACCTAAGGTGAAAAACAGGTTTCTGATTCATATAAAAAAAAAAAAAGAGCTAATGAAAATAATCTTAAGGTTTTAAAGAATAGCCAATAGCTCTTGGGAAATATTATGATGACTTAAATCCAAATGAATTAGAACCATGTAGATTCGAGCCCATTTGAAACAGGTATGTGGGCTAAAACGTTACTTGCAGGTTTTGCCAGTCATACAATGTCCAAAAAATAGTTCAAGATGCTTTGGCAAAATTCAAGCATGACAGGATTGTCAAGTTTCCTGTGGAATATCTGTTTGCCGGTATCATATGCCTCGTATGAGGTCTTCATCCACAGTTACTGTACCAAGAAAATATACCCATCCAGGTATTCAAGAAAAAGCCCATATTTTCTTTTTCACTTTAAGAAACCTGTTCCTAGGGATTGAGTATAAGGTAAATACAGCATCCAAATTTTTCAGAAGTTGAGAAACTGTAATGTTGTCCCTAAAGCTAGTGTTCTTTGCAAGAGTTTTATACCTCTTTATAGACAACATGTCTTTCTAGAAGAATTGGGTGAATGCAAAAAAATGTAAAGCATTGAGCAGAATGTTAGACTAAATTTCCTGCTCCAGATCTAACAGCAGGTGGTCCTGCCATAAGGTGAACATATGGCTGAGACATGGTACTACCATGAACGCTGTGAACAGAAACGAGTCTTGTGGCCCATGGGGAATAGAGTCCCTGACCTTGTGACTGAACTGTGACTCTTCTCATAGGCACAGAGGCAATGGTTTATCACAAAATCTTCATACCGGAGAGCTTTCTACTCTAGTCCATTCCCCTTTCCAGGAGAGAAATTTATCCTGTGACTTTTTTTTTTTATCAGATTGAGTATTTCAAGTTAACTAATGTAAATAAGTAACAATTTATTAATAACATTTTATTCTCATATGTTAAACGTAATTATGTCCCTTTGCATAAGATGAACCTTTTAAGTCCTTCATTATGTACATAGGTTATTGATTATTCACCCAGATAATGTAATATATTTCCCTTACAATGCAATTAATTGGATACCCATGTTCATTTATTTTAAAAGCTGTGAATATATATGCACATATATGTATATATGGTCTAGAGGAAAAATCTTCCATTGTCCACTGCTTCCTCTTAGCTGTATCGTCTTTCTCTCCCCTGCTGGTCACTGCGCAGGCACAGCACCATCACTTTCCTCACTCCCAGCCCAGTGACCAGGTCTCCATATGCGCTTTTTAAAGTAATTGTCTTGAGATAGTTATTTGTTGTCTCACTTTGAATAATAACTTTTATATAGGTATATATGGTAAGTTCAAATAAGCATGATTTCATGTCTGTGATGATTATAGTCACCTATATTCTATGTTTATTCTTTTATATCTTAATTAGAAATAAGTTTCTAAATGCTCACTATAGGCAGAGCCTACCTTTGTTTGAATGTTTTCAAACTAATTTTCCTTGACATGTGTCAGTGGATGTTAGCAGAGAAAAGAGTGCAATGAAATTTCTTAAGAAGTATCATAATCAAAATGTATTATGCTAGGATAACTATATTACATTTTAAACCTATTTATAATGAAGGACAGACAATTGTTTTTTTAAGAAAAAAATTAAGATGTAAAAAAAATCCTAATAAAAGCGTAAGAATAGCTAACAGCTGGGTCTTCCAATCCTCCCTAGAACACTTGTCAAACATACTTGTCATTCTTGGTAATATGTTGAGATCATGCGACGATCATTAACTCTTTCAAACCACCGAGGTTTATGTTCAAGGGTGTTTCTTCTGCAGTTCTCTCTCAAAACTTGATAAACCTCCAGAGTTTGGAGACCTCAAGTCTAGGTCATTAGTTGTTGAAATGTCTGTTTGTCTGAAGGCAAAGGATAGAGAAGATGCTTTTCTTGAGGACTTTTCTGGCTTAGTGCTACTACCTCAGACACCCAAGGAGAAAATGGTAAATTCTATGCTTGTTCTCTGTCAGCTTTCTGTCTCCCTCACTAAAGTGTACCTGCTATTGTTAATACATTTTGTTAATACACTTGTTCTTAATACAGGTACTGGCTTTTTTCTTTTCTTTCAGAATTCCTTTTTTTCCAGGTACTAATAAGCCCTGTTTTTAAAACTGTACTGTAGTAGGTACCTTTTCTATTCATTTGTTGAATATGGATTAGTAAAGTAATAATTTATTAATAACATTTGGAGTATGTGTTACAAGCCAAGAAATACGCAAAAATGTGATTTATTTATGTCTATTACTGATGGTGCTCACCTTATCTCTGCAAATTAAATATTGTTATCTATATTTTATATTTTAATAAAGAATCTTGGAGAATATTCTTATCTGAGGTCATAGAGCCAGGGGATAGCAGAGCTAAGATTCAAATCCAGGTATTAGGAGTATGAGGTCTGTCTGGAAAAAAGTCCGACCGATGTTAATAATAACTAGAATGGTTTGCAGGACATTACTGTAACCTGCCAGCCAAGGAGAGTGGACTGGAATGAGCATGCGTGAACAATGACAACTTCACTGTACCAGTCAGTAGGGGCGGTCGACGCAACTGAGTGAGCATGTGTACTGTCCGGTCATCACATTCAAAATGACTGAGTGAGGAGAGCAATGAATCGGCACCAAATTTTGCATTAAGCTTGAATGTTCCTCCATGGAAGCTATTCGGATGATTCAGAGGCCGCAGGTATGGGCAACTGGTGATTGGCAGCTTCATCACCACAATGTGCCTGCTCTTGCGTCACGTCCTATGGAGAGTTTTTTGGCAAAACAGCAAATCCCCCAGGTGACTCAGACCCCCTACAGCCCAGATTTGGTATCCTGCAACTTCTGGATTTTTCCAAAACTAAAATCACCTTTGAAAGGGAAGAGGTTTCAGACCATCAATGAGATTCAGGAAAATATGACAGGGCAGCTGATGGCAAATGGGAGAACTGTGTGAGGTCCCAAGGTCCCTACTGTGAAGGGGCCTGAGGTGTCATTGTCCTATGTACAATGTTCCTTATATCTTCTTCAATAAATGTCTCCATTTTTCATATTACATAGCTGGATACCTTCTGGACAAACCTCATATAATTTGGTGATGGGCACACAATGCAATATTCAGGTGATGGATTATAAAACTGTGCACTTGAAACCTATATAATGTTATTAAACAATATCACCCAATAAGTTTAATAAAAATTATATGTCATTTCTTAATGGCAGCCTCTGTCTCTATTTATTAATAACCCTATAGATAAAGTCTTTAAAAATTCCGGATTTACAGCTCTATTAATTCTGGTTCATCCGGTGTAGTATGTAAAATGATTTATTGTTTCTCTTTCATTTTGACTGTGCTCTTTTATGTCTGACTGTTTCTGTGAGATTATTTCTGGAACCTTGACCAGTATCCTAAAGGGTAGCAGGGCCAAGATAGAGCCTTACCCTGTGAAGTTTCGCATGAGTTTGGAGGTGGAGCAGAGGCCTGGAGAAGACCGCAGAACGTCATAGACTGGGTGTGACAAACTCGGGGTGTTCTCTCCTCATTAAGAGACTGTCCCTGAGGAAGCCTAGATATCCCTGCCTGACATTGCTCTGTGCTGAAAATGTTTTCTCCCTGATTATGGTCGTCAAGCCATAGTTGACAAGGAACATCAAAGGGAAAGCCAGTCAGGAGCCATCTGCGCTCCCCTCACCTGTTTGCTACCTGGTAAAGGCTGTTGTGTTGGCCCTGCTCCTCTTCTACTCTGAAGCCCTGAGGTGGCGGAGAGTGACCCACACACCTCTTTACAGCAGAGAAAAGGGCACCAAAATCTCCCCTACCTTGTTCTCTGTCTCTGCCTCGGGCCGCCCTCGCCCTTCCCGTGGGGCTGACGCCCACTCCCCCTTGTCTGCCTCCTGGGGCATCTCTCACAGCTGGACCGCAGTGCTTCCCATCCACACACTGCCTAGGACCTCTGTGGGAGTTCTCGGTGGGACTAGGGAGAGCCCACAGCCTGTGCCGCAAACTTACTAGTAATTGAAAGTCACATGTGCATGCATTTGAGATGGGTATTGTGGGCATTATTGTAAAATAGGAAAAGAAAGATCAAAGCAATTTAAATGTACAACTGCAGAGTTGTAGTTAAATTAATTAGATTAGCTTCATTTACTGGAACAAAATAAATATTTAATATTCAAGCGTTACTACAGACAACACTCAAAAACATTTTTAAAAAGATTTTCTTTATTTATTTTTAGAGATAGGGGAAGGAAGGGAGAAAGAGAGGGGGAGAAACATCACTGTGTGGTTGCCTCTCATGTGTCCCTTACGGGGACCTGGCCCACAACCCAGGCCTGTGCCCTGGCTGGTGCTCAGTCCACTGAGCTATACCCGCCAGAGCTCAAAAACATTATTAAAGGGAAAAAAATCAAGGTGCAGAACATTATAATAAATATGGAGGATAAAATGTACACATGTGTTGACAAAAATACTTTTTAAAAAATCTAACATAACTCTAGAAAAATTAACTGTGCTGACTCTTTGGGGGAGGTCTCTAAATAGAGGAATGTTTCTATTATAATTTAAAATTTGAAATATACAGATGTATGATTTAAAAATTTAGAAGTTTGCCTTTCTAATACCATATAAAGAATTCTGCTTTATGAAACGTATGTTCTCACACATGTACACAGACAAAGAATATTTATTTAGTATTTTATATTCTGGTAGAAGACATTATGTAAGATTGTAGTCCAACTTTTATGGTAATTAACAAAAGTCAGAAAGAAATATTAAATAGGAGGACAGCTTAAAAAATACCATTTAATCATTATATTACAACAATGCCCATGTGTTTTATTTTAAGTTATTAAAGGTGAGTGGAAGCTAATGCTTCATTTCATTTTAATTATGTTTAAATTCCATACCAAATAATTTGTTCATATTATATAAAATCTGTGTCAAAAACTGATCTGCCTGCTAATGTAAATATGCTTGCGAAAGGTGTCAAGTGACACCGCTGAACGGAGCCAGAAGAGATTTGTTGAGATTAGATACACCAAGGAATCAGTTGTCAGAAGATCGACAGGAGGGAAGACAAAAGCCAATATTCAAATTACGTATGTGATTTGTTCTTTTTTGACTGCAAATTGCCAGTGTAAGAAAGATGGTGCGAAAAGACAGTAACATCAAAGCGTCACTTTCGTTAGCAGATCAAAATTCCATTTTAACGGCGCCGGATCTCAAGCGCGCTTTAACAATGGAGCCACGCTTATTCTGCCTTGGCTCGTCAGTTTGCATTTTGAAGTATTGTTTTCAATGACCTATCTAGACATTTAGTTTTTAAAGGAGATGAGTACATTGAGGTGTTTCATCTTTCCGAAACTGCCTTCGCTGCTTTGTGTTCTGACTGCCTTTGATAAGTGTGGGGGCCTGGACAGTCGGCGTCAGTCGGCGCTAAGCTGCGGACCCCCGGAGAGCACGCAGCTCCCAAAATGTGCCTACGCTCATCTGCGGGCTGATCAATTAGTGCTCGCGCACTCCGTGCTATTCAATCAGAACCTATAATTCAGAGTTTTCCCACTGATTTCACTTGGTGAATTTGATGGAAAGTAATGGTTGTAGAAAGAGTCTCAGAAGTGTTTGCAAACACAAGTAGATACAATGAAATTAAGTTAAAGTGAATGTAACTCCAAAGACAACCCATTCCTCTGCGTGTTTATGGTTCAGGGTCCAGGGGTAGACTCTTTCCTGGGTAGCATTGTGCTCCTGCTCCCCCGTCTTCATTCTTAAGAGGCCGATTACCTTAGTAACTGCATTAAGTCACTTTGTTTCCTCTAGAAACTTGAGATGGGATTTTGAGTTCTGAAAGATGTACCTAATGTTGAGCCACAGAGCAAAGCAAAGTTGAGAAATGAGAAAATCTGGCCAATGAGGAAATGTACAATGAGGAAAAGACAAGGGGGTGTGGGGGTCGTTAGAACGAGAACAGGAAAGGGGGTGGGGAGAAGGAGGGAGGAGGGAGGGAGAGAGTGGGTCTCCCTCGTCGTGGGTCAAATACACACCGGTGGACCAATAGTTTTGTTTAAAGGAATAAGGGCTCTCTGACCACCCGGATTGATCTGGGTGCCTAAATTCAAGGAACTCCGAAGCATGCTTGACCAAAAATAATGTAGAAGTCAGTGCTCAGACGAAATGGATATGATATAGAAAAGCAAAGCCTACGGGTAATTCTCTCTGTCTGTCTGTCTGTCTGTCTCTCTGTCTCTCTCTCTGTCTCTTTCTCTCTGACTTGGAATCTCTTTCAAGGTTTTGATTGCTTGTATTTCCACATTTAAAAAATCAGTACATGTTTATTAGATTTGTTTAGTTTTAAAATATTTCTATAATAAAGTTGGTGAGCCCCCGCTACCTCAACACTCAGGTTTTTCATGGACATTTTCTATTATCTGCTTGCCCGTGCCGTAGCGACTGCTGTGAACGTAGTTCTGAAAGCAGCTGCCCCACTGCTCTTAAAATCCATACGAATCGATCACTTTCCACTCATCACTATCTCATCTCCTGCTCTTCACTCCTCAGAATATTTTCATGTTTTGGTTTTCTGTGAAAATTCATTTATTTGGAAGCTGTCTGTTCCCCATGTACGGTTGTAAGTCCCTAAGCTCTGTGGGCTTACACCACCAGCCAGATTCCATTAGCATTGCCCATTATCTTCCAGAAATTTCGTAATATTTGTGCTTGCTTTTGGCACTGTTTCTGTCTTTCCAGAAAAAAAAGGTTTTCTCCTCATTTTTAAATATTTATCCCATCATCTTCATAGTTTTTGAGAGAGGAAGGGGCCAAATAATTGTGCTCAATGGGCATCGTAAGTCAATCAATCCTGATTCTTCTTTGAGGTGCAATAGAAAAAAGTTATTTTGAACAAGTGTCTAATAATATATGTGTATGTTCTCTAGGAACTTTTTGTCACCTAGGCGGAGATGCATTTTTAATTTCTGAATTTTCTGTCTATTATATTTAATATTGATCCACACCTAAATAAATCAATAACATGTTTTAGCTTCTTCCTTGTTCATGCACAGAGCCTCCTTCTCACCAGTGGAATAACAATCAATGAGTACAAGTAGGTATTATTTCATCACTAACGATTGCCATTACATTTTCAAAGCAGAGTTCAACAACCATCTATTTCTTCATTCGTATGTACACAAAAAGGAATTATAAAAAGTCCAGCTTCAGTGACCAAGAATAAAAAAATATGGATTTAATATGGATGATAATATTTACAAAGTATTTGTGAAACCACTAGGTAGGAACAAATCAAGTTTCTCTGTGGATCTGTCTTTCAACAGATCAATTTACGTGCTGTCTGAAATCTTTGAAAGAATGACTTGTATGCATATATGCATAGTCCATGGACACAGACAACAATGTGGAAAAGGTGGGGGGCTGTGTAGGGTGGGGCCAAAGGGGAGAAATTGGGGAATGTCTGTAATAGTGTCAATAGAAACAAAAAATAACATGAGAAAACCTCTTTGGAATATATTTAGGATATTAAGTTATAACAAAATGGAATGAAACACATAAAAAAAAGGAAATCTTTTATTTAATTGAAAAACAAAACTTGACACCTGTGTTGAACTGCGTTGATATTCTTTCAATATTACAGTAAAAGGTTTGTATTTTGAGAAGTTACTTCTTATGTGTTGCATTTAGCATGTTCTGGAGACTACATTATAAAATTAATAAAATAAAGTGGACTGTATTTTCTGTAGGAACAATTTTGTATTTTCAGGTTGGATTCTAGCTCAAAAACACAAAATGATTAGGATACATCTAATAGCATTGAAGAATCTCAAAAACATTTTGATAAGTGAATGAGGCCAGACACAAAAGACAACATACACTATAATCTCACGTATGTGCATGTTCTAAAAATGGCGTTACTATCAAATGGAACTTTGAGGAGAAGGACATGCTCTATATCTGATCCCAGTGGTGGTCCCAGTTATCAAAGCTCATTAAATCATACAATTAGAATGCATAGTATTTAAATTTTACCTCAATCAAAATAAAAAGAAAATAGAATAATCTCCATTAAAGACTTACAGTCATTCTTACAATAAAGGTGAATACCTGTAACATATCCTGCATACGTTTGCGGTGCTTGTTCCATGCCACCCTTGAAGTTCATCTGACTCACGGTTCCCTTTGTTTCCGGTTCTGTTCTGCTCTCTTCCTAAATGCCCATGCCCCAGCCACCCTGCCCCGCCCACTATAGGTAGAAATATGCTGCTACTTCTGATTGCAAAATGCTCCCCTGACTTTTATCTGCTACACCCTTCACTTAACACTCTTTCTGTAAGATGAGAACAAAATCCACTCCTCCAGAGGTCTTCCCTGACCACCTGTATCAGATTAGTTCCCTTGGAAGAGGTTCTCAAATCCCCTCTTTTACCTCTGGGATGCTTTTCATAGTGTAAGGTTTGTATATTTTGTTTTCTTCTGACAGTCCTGTGCACCTTCCTGTATCCTAGCATTTACAATGATAAGAGAAGAGGGTTTGGTAATGTAAGGTAAGTTAATCAAAACATATAAATTTAGTGCAAAACCACCCAAGAGATATGCCAGCAGGAGGTGAATCTTGGCTCCGTGAAAGGTTCACCCTGAGGCTAAATTCCAAGGAAATCCTACCCTCTCCCTCCTATCTTCTACCCTGCACCCCCTATCTATTGGTGGAAGTGATAAATAGGTGATAATTCACGTAACAAGTTGAGCTTATAAAAAAGGGTGAGAGTTAAGAAAGAATAAGGGATAAGAAAGAAAGAGAACACAGACAGAAGGCCCACAGAGAACACTTTTCTGACAACAAAGTGTTGATTATATAGGAGCAAACCCAGAGTCAAGAATTAAGTCCAGCCCATTGAAAGAGCTACAGGCATGTGGTGCAGGGGGAGAAAGTCAAACATCTGAATCTCTCCCCACTTCTGATTGTGACTGAAATGGATATAAGACTCACATCCAGAGGAAGAAACTTGGACATTACACAGGATTTTCTGCATCTGTTTGTCAAGCAATATTAATGTCATGAAATCTATTATTACTCCTTTTAATAATGAAGAAGATAGAGCAGAGTGTATGCTATTGAATAATTGTATTGTAAAATGGGTAGATTATTATTTATCTCCCTGAGATAAGAACTCAATCAGTCTTGTTTACTGTGGTATCCTTCATATCTAGCATCTTTTGACTTGTAGGTGGTAGACACAACTCAGTGAATATCATTAAATTAAGTTACACTTTGGAGAAATAGAAGGTCATTTTTAATACCACTCAAACTTTGTTTGTATCCTGTATATCTAGGTTGGACTATGAATGCTCAGATTTGCCTCGCTGCTGGGTATTTGAGAAAAGATGTGCAGAGTCAAAGCATGTTTTAATACAATATGATTCAATGTTTGTTGTGATTGGAGTAGTCAAAATTTGTCAACATTAATTCTTATTAAATATTCAGGAAATATAGTACTCAAACAAATTAAGTAAATAAACAATACTGCTGGAAAAAATCAAGTACAAATAGAGCCTGAAAAAGGGAAAGCTGAATTACTGCTTTGTGTTTTTAACTACATAGTCTGTACTCTGCATCACAGATAATTCAGATGGCTTTTTAAAAGCTAGTATGTAAAATATTATATTTTCACTAATATTTTGCAGCAATTAGAAAATAATAAATTGAAATTTTTGTAAAGCTGGGATTGAAGAGATCATAATTTTAGAGATTGCCATTAAAAATTTGTGTAGGTAAAAAAATTGCAGAAGTAGTCTACTTTCTAAGGGTCTACCTAATACTCTTGTCAAAATACTTTTGACAATGCTATTGTCAAAAATGACAATATATTTTAAAGGTGCAACACAAAGTAAAACAAATTAGCAAAACAAACATATAAATAAACAAAAACAAAGCAGAGAGAATAGGGTCAAGATTCCAGCAGAGAGGCAAACGGCACACATATTACCAGGCTGAAGAAAATCGAATCTCAAATCTGCAGTTGATTGTATGGTAAGAATGAGTATAGTTTCGTAAGAAACTCCAAACTCTCTCCCGACATGGATGTGGCATTTTGCATTCTCACCAGCAGGGAATGAGGTTCCTGTTGCTCCTCACCCTCACCGGCGTTTGGTAAGATCAGTGTTCTGGATTTGGGCCATTCCGATAGGCCTGCAGTGGTACCCACTGTTTTAATTTTTCATCTCCCTAATGACATACGATAATATGCATCTTTTCATGAGCTTGTTTACTGTCTGTCTGTTTGGATCTTTTGCTTACTTTTAAATTAAGTTGTTCATTTTCTGATTGTTAAATTTTTAAAAGTTTTGGTATATTTTTAAAAACAGTCCCTTATCTGATCTATGTTTTGCAAATATTTTCTCCCCGACTATGGAATGTGTTCTCATTCTCTTGAAAGTGTGTTTCACAGAGCAGGAGTTTTTAAGTTAAATGAAGTTTGGAGAGAGAGAGGGAGAGTTTTCACAGAGAGTTGCGGATGTGATTGGCACGTGGGTTGGATGAAATGAAATACATAAGAAGCTGAGTAACTTTGTGAAAGGTATTGCCAAAGGGAAAAACCATGCCAGGAGCACAGGCGAAGAAAGACATTTGATACTCAAGAATTTCCCAGTACCCACTGCATAGGTAGCCTAGGAAGATAATAAGAAGAAAGGGCACCTCCAAGGTCTACTGTAAGGACCATACAGAATGGTGGCTTGAGGGCTACCCCCACTCTCACAATTTCTGCCTCAGAGATCTTTAAATTCTTTCATGTAAGTCACTGCCACATTTCTCTCCTTCTTCCCATTTCTGAAAGTGAGTGTGTGTGTTCCTCTTCTGCAGCTGCATGTTGGCTCCGCGTGTGTGTTTTGGTGGGGTGGGGCAGGTGCTAAATGGAGCTGATTTTATCTGATTTTATCACTGCTGTTCACAGATTTCTGAACTAAGGGAAGTCAGATCTGTTCCTCTTGGCTTTGCGCTCAAGAATCTTTACGGTTGGAAGGAATCATTGAGTTTTGTCCTCTGGGAGGAAACGGAGTGAGCTTCCCACAGTGGTTGCCGCATGCCCCTCATTTTCCTGCTCTTCAGTTACGATGTCTGTTACCTTGATCTTCCACGTGCCTCAAGCTTGTATGTTGAGAATACAGGGGGAGGCTAGATAACATGTCCTTCCCGTCACAAGTCTTCTGATCACGACGAACGATTCCCAAAGAGCTGTATCTAAGGGACTCTACTTGAGGAATCAGGTCTGTACCCAAGCCAGATCCAGATACCTAAAACCTGGACCTCAGGCTGCAATGTGATGAGCATTTGGGAGTGCAGGTCTTCCACGGCATGAAATTTGTCACTCTTCTCTTGAGCTTGGATGGGCTTTGGCCACTAAAATGTGGAGAAAGTGATGCTATGTGACTGGGAGTTCCATCATAAAGACAAAGGGGTTATGACTTTGTCCTCTGCTCTTGGGACACTTCTTCTGAGTAAATCCAGATGTTACGTGAAAGCTGGAAGCACCATCCTGGAAAGGCCACATGAAGTCTCAGTACTTTGGTTTGCAGCTCCTGCTGAGCGCCAGCCCACAGTCATCGTGGCCTTCCAGCGACAGAAGGGAGCTGTCGTTGTGTCTCACTCAGGTAAGCCTTCAGAAGAGTCTCGCCCTAGCCACCGTGTGCACGCCAAAGTCCTAAAACCCCAAGTGAAAACGCCCAAGAGAGACCTTCCTGGTTTCTGACCCACAAAATCATGGCAACATTAAAAAATGACTGTTGTTAGCCATGAAGCTTTACAACAATTTGTCATGCAACAACAGTAACCAGAAAATGTGCCTGTCGTTGATTCTCAACAGAGCAGCCAGAATGGTCATTTGTTTGTACAGACTGAGACCGTGTTACATCTACACTGGAAGGCCTGGCAAAGAAGGGACTTCCCATTTCATCAGCGTAAATGGCAAAACCCCCGCCTGACGGGCCCCATTCTCTGACCTCGTCAGCATCTCTGCTACCCGAGTTCACTTCCCGGCAGCAAGGCCGGCCCCGCTGCTGGTCACACCGCCCCCCCACCCGGCCAGGGGCCTCCCTACCGCTGTTGCCTCTGCCTACAGCCTCATGTCCCCTTGGCCAGCAACTTCACGCCCTTTGTGCTGTATGTCACCTGTCATCGAGGCCTGCCCTGAGCCTCTCCCCGCCCTGACCCATGGTGCTCCTGGTCCCCCAACTGTACCTTTCTCACTCTGCTGACTTTCTCTAGCACTTGCCGCCTTCTAACATCTGTATTTACTATATGTGTCATTTACTTTCTGTCTCTTCTTGCCAAAGCGTCACATCAATGAAGAGAGAGGTATTTACGTGTGTGTGCGCGCTTTCCCTTGCATCCCAATGGCTACAGCATGGCATGCCTGGCACATACAAAGGGCTTAATAAATAATCGTGCAAGCGTGAATGCAGGGTATAGAGAGGATTTTTAATGGGAAAATATATTTGAAGATCAGCATTTCTTCAGCTTGACCTCAGTTTATACTTTAGGTTTTCCTTTT
Source organism: Pteronotus mesoamericanus (assembly GCF_021234165.1). Classification (NCBI taxonomy): domain Eukaryota; kingdom Metazoa; phylum Chordata; class Mammalia; order Chiroptera; family Mormoopidae; genus Pteronotus; species Pteronotus mesoamericanus. The sequence goes on from NW_026555123.1 coordinate 2,750,756, forward strand.
CAATTTTAAACTGTAAAGTTCACTTAAATGTTTACATTGCTAATTTGTCATAGCCAGAGCATATTACTTTGTAAGTAAATAGGTAGTGACTGTTATTCTGTTTTTATTTTTTAAAGGAAAGACTCAGGACAAGGTCAGAAATCGTTCAGGGCTTTAGCACAAACTTAAATGATGCTATATTATTTGTGAACATTCTGGAGTTAAAGCTTTTTTCTCATTTTATGATAAACTAGGGAAACTTAATTGTCCAAATTCCACTGTTGGACCTTGTCAAGGGTATTACTAATCTGCCTTAAATAAGAAAATTCCAAAGTAACATTGAGTTACTTTCCTCATCTCCATCATTAAGTTACACCCACGAGGTCACTGTAAGCGAAAATTCTTTTGAGTTATAGCAATGCTGCCTAAGGGCCATCTTTACAGAGCCTCCTAATTTTATGTTTATTTAAAGGAATCAGTAACTTATATATTTTTTCATTCAGCCAGTTATATTCTAGTAGCTGTGTATGGAAACATTTTATAATTAATTTATTGGGGTGACATTGGTGAATAAGGTGATGTAGGTTTGAAGTGTACATTTCTACGACACATCGTCTGTATATTGCACTGTGTGTTCACCACCCAAAGTCAAATTTCCTTCCGTCACCATATAGTTGGCTTCTTTTACCCTTTACTACCCCTTACCCTATTCTCTCTAGTAACCACCATACTGTTGTCTGTGTCTGTGAGTTTTTGTTTGCTTTTCTTGCTTATTCATCTGTTGCATTTAGTTTTATATCCCACATATAAGCGAAATCATAAAGTTTTTGACTTTTTTAACAAGAGTGAAAAGCCTTTGAGTTCTACGCAATTTATTTGTCGACCTGACACCTGAAGAATTGTCAATGTAACTTTCACATATTTCAGAAATAGTCTCAATTTTAAACCTACTTTGAAATGCATGTGATGTGTATATGATTATAACTTAGGAAATTATGGGTGCTGATAGTACAAGTTGAAACTAATGCTTGACTCTATGAAATACAAACATCAATCATATATCTAAAAGAAATCCAGTAACTAGTCACTTAATTTGCAAGAGTTCAAAAAAATATTCATTCTTAACTGAATGATCTCAAAAAGAATTATAAAACTATCTTGTTAATCAGCACTGTTGTGCTAACTTTTTAATTGTAGCAAAATGTTAATGTTATTAATGTACCTGCAAAGACACACAGAAGTCAAGCATATGCAGGGAGGGAGAGAAATAGAGAAAGAAAGAGAACGTGTGTGTTAATATATGTTCTGGGAGTTACAAATGATGATATGACTGCATTTAGTAAACCATATTAATACTATATTTATAATACAATCTGTTTTAAAATAATTCCTTGAATATAAGTAATTCAAAAGACTGGGTGGATAAGAGTACATCAAGGATAAAGTATAGAAGACTTGATTAATAGTTTTGAAAATATAAAGAAGTATATGTAAAGAAATTGAATTGATTTAATGAGGAAGAGATTTGGTTAGTATCAAGTTAAGTCCTCTAGTTTATCCTTTTGAATCAAATTCTTTAATATTTTAACAGTAATATGTGCAATTGAGAATGAGTCTATTTATCAAAGTGATTAGAATTAACAATCAGTGTAGGCATATATATATATATATATATATATATATATATATATATATATCCACACATAGCTCTATATCTAAATCACTCTCTAACCCTCAGAAATGTAGACACATGTACACACTGTGGTACCCACATGGTTATGTGCAGGCATATTTTAACCTCACTTTACTCAAAGGTTAAGTATCAATTACAAGTGTTTCGGCTTGCATTAAGATAATTTGTTGATTATTTCAAATTAACTGATATTTCCCTTTTACTTAAAAATCTTTATCTTCACAGGCATTAATTCTAAAATACATTCACAGGGCTTTAAATATACAAAGTGTCAGTATTTTCTTTGAGTATCATAAAAAAGCTCTACTATAAATTTTGTATTCATACCATGTGCATTTAATCCTCAAAGTAACAAACAACTATCATTTTTATCAAATGCATGATGTGGCCTAGAGTTAGCTCTCCTGGATATCTAACTTTCTCTTGTACAGGAGAGACATCTTATTTTTGTCTTCTTTGATCGCAATTTCAAGCTCTATAATTTTCTTGCTGCTCACAGAAACAAAGCAAACTGAGCTCATACAGCAAGTGTATTCTGAAAGCGACAAATATTTGCTATTCAGAAAATCTCAATGAGGATTTAGTTATTTAAAACTAAAGATAGAAAATTGCTATTAATAGTTGGTTTCAGCTAATGAAGTGTGTTTATGCAAATACGTGAACCCTAAATATGACCTGGAAACAAAGGGCTGCTTAACAGTTACTATTAAGCAATACATTAGTAGATCAATTAAACAGAACTTCTTTCTAATGAATATGCTGTACCCTCGTTGCCATAGAAACCTGGAAAGAGACAGCTTCAGGAAGCTAATACCATGAGAAACACAACAAAATGTTTGTAAACACACACCTTGAGAAGTGTATGATCCATTAAGTAATAAAAGGGTGATGCAAAGAATTTCCCAGCATAAGAGGAAGGACATGATTCAGAATTCAAGGTATTATATATATTTTTCATTATGCAGATCTGCCAAGACGCTGCCAAACATTACTATGGGTCACATTCACATGCATTAGCTGATACAAGGAAACAGTTTGCTTTTGGCGTTCGAAAGAAATGATATCTGAAATCATCTAACATGAAAGGGTGCTGAAAAATTCTTGCTGATTATTTTTCAGGGTTAAGATGAAGTCAAGATAGGGTTAAAAGCAAAAAAAAAAAAAATAAATAAATTATTCTGCCTGTAACATTTTCACCCAAAGATAAAATTTGTATAAGCCTTTTTTTCTCCTTTATTTTTCTCTCTCTATCTAATTTTCATTTGAAACCCCTCCCCGCTTTGTTGTGGGGCCGGCATTAGCAATATTTGATTTGGCTTCAACAATTCGTAACAAACTGAAATGTCTGTGGCTCTATAGACAAATACTGTTATTAATCCAAGTACAATTATTGAATTGAACAAGAAAATAATTTGGGCCACTTTAGATTCCTGACTTCCAATGATAATTACTCCAATTCGGGTTCAGAAACAAAGCAGCTAAATAGCAATTCTATTCAGCAAAGAATTAATTTCTTTCCTATTCACTATTGTGACAGAGCATTGGATTCTTTGAAAATCTAACACATCAGAAGTTCCACAGCCATTTTGTATGGAGTTTCATTCATAATTATTGAGATAGCAGTTGGGACAAAGACAACATTCTTGTGTCAGCAAAAGAAAGATAAGATAAAGAGCATGGCGCTGTCTGAGGATGTAAGGGCTGGGTCCTGGCAGGGTGGGGTCCTCGCTGGACCCTGGCTGCTCTGGGACTGGAGAGGACCCAGAAACCTTTCCCTAGCCCCCCGCTGTGCTCCCTCAGCCTGGGCTAATCCCCTCAGGGCAGTCCAGGGCCTGCCAGGGGCACAACGTGGCCGACAAGTTCGCTGCTTCAGACGATATTGACCAGACAGGTACATGCCACTGATGCATTTCTTCCCTTAAAAAAAAAAAAGATAGTTCTCCAGAATCTTCCCTGGGACATGCAGAGGGTGTTGTATGTACTTTTGTGCTCCTGTTGAGAAGCCTGTACTTTCCTCTCAAGCCCAGTTTTTCAGGCTCCGCCCCCTGAACACCTGATTGGAAACTAGGGCTATTTTATAATTGGCATATGAACATAGGACCTGGTTATCCTGGTATCATACATTTGGAATTAATCTTTGAAAGGTCTGAGGGTAATAAATTATGTGACGAGCATCCCATTAAGTGTACTTTTTGAACAAAAGCAGTAGCTGAAATTACTGCAATGGTATTACTTTTTGACATAGCCATCTACCAAGTAAGCAAAATGTTAAAATTGTTAACTTTTGTCACATATGCTTTAAATCTTTATTTTTATACAAGAGAGAAGTAAATCATCACATTATAGGTAAATTCCTTTTATCTTCCTGAGGCTTAAACAGTCTTTCCATCTCAAGAGGTAGCCGTGAATTTGGAACAATTCAAAGCAAAATTTTATATAAAAGTACTCAAATAACATAGACAATCTTTTGTTTGTTAGCTATTGATATCAAACTGTGTTTTATTGTTTTAAAATCTTTTCATGTTTAAGCATAGAAATCTAATTAGGTCATTCTAACAGTGTTTCTGAACACAACATGCTGTATTTTATTTATCCCTTAGGCTAATAATAAATATTTAAATAATTTTCAGTTTTTTCCTTATGTAAAAACTTTTCATGGAACATCTGCTGATCTTACCTGCTGGTCTGTGCTTGGAGTTAACTGGGGAATACATTTAGAAGTGGAATTATGGGCTCATCTAAATTAATCTTCCTATATATTGAAAAAGTAGTCTTAAAATGTTTTTACCAATTTTCACCTCTTCCATCAGTGAATGAGAAATCAAATTCTACCCTCCTCCCTCAATAACATGCGTGTACTGTGTACTTCCTAATTTTTATTTTTTTTCAGGCTTTTAAGTTTTGCAACTCTATTAAGTTGAAAACACAACATGATTAGTTTTAACTTCTATTTTCATGATTGCTGGTAAGGTTATCTTTTCCTACTTTTTGGACTTTCTCTTCTGTTTATCTGTGTTCTTTTATTTGACCATGTTTACTGGATGGTCTGTAATCTTTTTCAGTTTTATTTGTAGGTGTTTTTTATATATTTTAGAAATATACATGTATATTATTTATGTGCCAAATACTTTTAACGTCTTTGATTTTAAACCTTGTTATGGTGTCTTTTAAGTCACCAAACATCTATATATTAATGCAGTCAATGTATCACTTTATAATTTTTTCTTTATGATATTTTATTATTTTTTAACTATACATACATCTTACTGAAATAATAAAGCATTATTCTACATTTACAGCTAAGAGTTTGAAGTTTTGTACTTGTCTTCAATATATTCAGAATTAATTTGCTGCATTGTGGAAATGAGGAGATCTAATTTCGTTTTTATACTCCATGGATAACTGACAATTCCAACAATACTGACTATTCAACAATTTTGAATAGATCATGTGCTCCCAAATGATTGGTAAGGTCATATCTATTGTGTATTGTATTTTAAAATACAGTTGGGTTGACAACTGATTTCTCTGTTCTATGCCACAATAGACAATAAAATATGTTTATTCCTATACTAATATCACACCATTTCAAGTACAGTAGTTTTATCATAATTTTACAATGAAGTAGATTAAGTTTTATCTGGTGTTTTTCTTCTTCAATGTCATTTTCATTTTTCTTGACACTGACTCTTTCATCAGTTTTTCAATTTCCAGAAAAATCCTTTGAGACTTTAGAGAATTGAATTAAAATCATAGATAAATTTGGGAAGGCCTGACATATTTATGTCATCTATGAACATTATAAATCCTTTCATTTATCCATGTCCCTTTAGGTCTTTACAATTTTTCATCAAGTTCTCACATATATTTTATTCTATTTATCCATGGTAAACTTAAACTATTTCTTTGCACAAAAAACCTTTTTGTTTATTATATTTTCTAACTGGAGAGTATTATAAGGATCTCTCAATTTTTGTGTATTGATCATATTGTAATACTTTACTCAGAAACTTTGTTTTTAGATTCTCTTAGATTTTTAATGTAGACAATATCACTTTAAAATAATACTTTTGTCTCTTTTTTATACTTCTAATTACTTTATCTTGTTTTATGGAAATTGATGCGTAATTTTAATGTATGTCAAATACTAATAGTAAAAGCAGACATTCCTACCTGACTCCTGATTAAATTAAAATGCTTCTAAAATTTAAATTAACTTCTAGTATGTATTTGCTAAGACCTTTTTATAAATGCTTACTAAATTTAACTGAGAACTTTTTGAATCAGTTGAAATAATACTTACTTTTCTTTTTTGAGGTGTCAGGTTAGTATATTCATTCCACTGATGGTTTTTTTCATCTTTAGGTTATAAGGTTCTATTGATTTCTGGAATATTTACATCATTGCCTCTGGAAACCCTACCTTACTGTCATATGCACAATTATTTCCATTTAACATTTCTGTTAAACATAGTTTAGAGTTTCTCAATGGAGATATTCTCAAAAGCACCAAGAATCAGTGTCCTGATTTGCTTCTTTTCTTTGTACTGCACTGCCACCTTGTCCCTATAGAAACCTCCCTTCATTTCATGATTAACTACGCTCATCACAAGTACGAGAATGCAGTGTTTTCGCAGTAGGAGATAAGTGTAACACTTGAGAATGCATGGATGTTTCCACCTGTGCAGCCTGAGCTTGGAATTAGAGGGAGGGAGGCTTCCTGGTAACTATAAAGCTGCAAAGACTATATGCTGTCCTTTTGTACCAGAACCACAGTAAAGGCAAGAATCTGTGAACATGTCAGACCTCCAGAAATGATATCTAACAGGCTGGTTGCTTACGATGTAAAAGCATTCTTTCTTGAAAGTTTTGAACACAGAACTATGAAGACCAGGAAAGGTGTGGACTGAATTGTCCCTCTACCCAGGAGGCATTTATATATGACAAAATGTATAGAACAACAGCATCCAAGCGTGTTTTGGTAAGCTAAAGTAAAATGGTCTAACTTCAGCCAGAACAACTTCAAACACCAACAAAAATGTCAGCAGACTTCATCAGACCAGCTTTTTTCCACATTAAATTACGAAACCTGTGAACTCATGGGTGACACCCCAAAGAAAAGATAAATTAGCTTTATTTAGTTTTTATCAGTTTTAAGTACTATCCATCATGATTTCTCTACATCTAAACCTCCCACTTCGTGTAAGCTCTATATTACCTAGAAGTTTCTGCAGCTCTTTTCCTTTTCACATTTAGCTATAGTGTGAAAAAGAAATACAAAATTATTTTAATGACAATCTAAAAAATGTTAATTAGCATTAAAATTATACAATTCTACTTTAAATGTATAAGCCCTACCTATATAAAGGAGTAAATTTGTGGTAAACATACTAAAACTTAGGTATTCAAGGAAGTCTTCAAATAATTATCTAAGATATCTATCTCTAGAGTTATCTTTATTGATGTTGCGATTAATATACTTTTTTGAAGCTGCAATTAAGCATTATTTTCATAGCAAACTTCTTCTGTGGATACTTACTTAGTGCCAATTATAGGGTGCATTTTATTTTTGCTGTTGGGTGGGCGGATATTTTCCTCCAGGCTCAAAAGGCATTTGTGTTAAACATTGTCACTGGTAACAAGTCTTTCCTTTTAAGAGTTTATCTCATTTATTACACCTTTTTAATTTAGTTTGCTGTAAAACCTGGTTTCTAAGATAGATGAAAAAGTCATTCTTGGTCTCAAAGTGTTGCAATAACATCCTCCTCTTGTGCAAAGCCACCCCCAGGTCACCCGTTTCCTGGCTTTGTCTGAAATCCATATTTCCTCGTGGCTCATGCCCGTTGGCTCGCTCACTCCTTCCGTTCTGCCCTACGCACGTCGAAGTACACGAGTTACGCGAACTGGAACGAGCTAATGTTTCTAAGCTTCATTTTACTGATTGTATCTGGACTGTACGTCTCTTTTCCAGAATCCAAAACTAAGATGAATACCATTAATGTATTTTTCAGTTTCATTATGGTCCATTCATATGCTAGCCTGCACTGGTGAACTGTTGCGTTTATTTCCCTTTTGTTTCTTTATTTTTTGTTTATTCATTTAGTTACTGTAATTTATTGGGGTATAATTATATAAGTAACGTAACATATAGTTTCATTGGCTAATAAAATTATATAGGTTTCCGGTATACAATTCTATGATACATCATCTGTATCTTGAATTGCGTGCTCACCACCCAATGTCAAGTCTCCTTCCTTCACCGTTCGCTTGGCCCCCGTTACCTGACATGATCTTCCCACCCGCTTCCCTCCGGTCACCGCCACACTGTTGTCTGGGTCTATGAGTTTGTTTGTTTTTGTGTATATATCTTATAGGAAGTGCACTTGAGTTTTAAACAACAGACTTACGGAAAAATTTTACAATAGTTTAATGAATAAATAATTTTCAGTCAGGATCTACCTCCGATTAAATGCTAGCATCTTTTGAAAGAAACTTTTATAAAACTAAGAAACTTCCATTATTTATTAAAAACTCATTACTTTAGCTTAAGTTTCTATGTGCACAGCAAGAGAGTCAATTAGCTCCACAAAGGAACCACTACCTGTCCTTATTAAAGAGTAAGTAGTCTTTGCCAAAGAAAAAATATGAGCTGTAGTGTTTCTCTATTTAACATGAATAGAAAACCGTGGAGGTAAAATGAGAGAGTGGAAAAGGCAAATCCTTGGGGAAAATAATAACCTCGCTCTATGAAAAAATTAATTAAGGTCCTGGTTATTTCTTTGATCCTAATAGCTGATTCTCTCATTCTCCTCTGCATCAAGCTTTTATTATAAAACTTTCTGCTTCCTTTGGATTCTTAAGTTTCAATTTGATCTGAGTAAAGGATAATAGTTTCAGGTTTTCAAAGAATATATTCATCCTTACAAATTTTATTCAGTTTCTCAGAACACAATAAATGCTCAAAAGGATTTACAATTCCCCCAAAATATTTTTTAACTTTCTTAGCCTTTCAAGAAGTGAGCCACTTCAATAATCCAGATATGATACTGTGACCATTCGCCTACCAAAAGAGAGAGCATTTTTCCAGAGTAGAGCGACAAACATGCTCTCTGTTTTCGTAATCACATGTGAATGGCTATTGAATACAGAAGAGGAATCCTCCTACAAAAGAAATAGCTGTGATATGGGATCAAAGACTTAAAAATAAGGCTTGCAACAATAATTTACATAAAGGGAAACATAGGTAGTAAACTTATGGACCTTGGTCTAAGAGGAAGTTTTTTTTTATTGTTGTTCAGTTCCAATTGTCCCGCCCCTTTCCCCACTGCTCACCCCACTCCATCGCCCCCACTCCCAGAGTCAGTCCCCCTGCTTGCCCATGCCATGAGGCCTCTATTCCTGCTCCTTTGCTTCTCCTTCCTTCTCTTTCCCCCCATTATCCCTCTCCCCCTTCCCCTCTGGTCACTGTCAGTTTGTTCTTTATTTCCATGTCTCTGGTTCTATTTTGCTCATTTGATTGTTTCGTTGGTTAGGTTCCACTTATCGATGAGACCATATGGTGTTTGTCTTTCACCGCCTGGCTTATTTCACTCAGCATAATGCTCTCCAGTTCCATCCATGCTGTTGTGAAGGGTAGGAGCTCCTTCTTTCTTTCTGCTGCATAGTATTCCATTGTGTAAATGGACCACAGTTTTTTGATCCACTCATTTGGTGATAGGCACTGAGGCTGTTTCCAGCACTTCGCTGTTGTAAGTAATGCTGCTATGAACATAGGGGTGCATAGGTTCTTTTGAATTGGTGATTCAGGATTTTCAGCATATATTCCCAAGTGGTGGGATTGCTGGATCCAAAGGCAGTTCCATCTTTTTTTCTGAGGAAAAACCTTACTGTTCTCCACAGTGGCTGCGCCAGTCTGCATTCCCACCAACAGTGCCTCTAGGGTTCCCTTTTCTCCACTACCTCGCCAGCACTGGTTGTTTGCTGATTTACTAACGACGGCCATTCTGACAGGTGGGAGGTGATATCTCATTGTGGTTTTAATTTTCACCTCTCTAACGGCTAGTGATGCTGGAGAAGATTTTTTGCATTTGACCCCAAAGGCAGGGAAATAAAGGCAAAAATAAAAGACCGAGACTATAACAGCTTCTGTGCAGCAGCAGAAATTGCCAACAAAACATAAAGTGACCGATTGGGATATAATATTTGCAAACAACATATCTGACAAGGGGATAATATACAAAGTATATAAAGAACTCCTACAATTCAACACCAAACAATCTAGCTAGCACATGTGCAGGGGGCCTGACTGGTTACTTCTCTCAAGAAGGCATAAATGACCAACAGATATATTACAAGTTACTCAACCTCCCTATCAGGGAAAGGCAGATCAAAACTACAATGAGATAACACCTCACACCTGTTAGAATGGCCGTCATCAGCAAGACAAGTAGTAACCAGCGTTGGAGAGGCTGTGGAGAAAAAGGACCCTCGCTCAATGCTGGCGGGAATGGAAGCTGGGGCAGCCCCTACGGAAAACAGTACAGAGGTTCCTCAAAAAAGTAAGAAAATAGTTACCATACGATCAGCAACCCCTCTTCTGGGTAGCTACCTGAAAAATTTAAAATAATTTATTGGTAAAGATATATGCCCCCGTATGTTCTTTGTAGGGTTATTCACTACAAAGGTGGCCAAGACATGGAGACAAACACAGTGTCCTTCAATAGATGGTTGGATAAAGAAGATGTGATACATATGAGAGGACTGTCCAGGAGGTATCCAGTCATTAATGTGAAAAATGGAGACATTTACTGAAGAAGATACAAAAAACATTGTACACAGGACAATGGTGCCTCTGTCCCCCTCAAGTAGGCACCTTGGGACCTCACACAGTTCTCCCAGTTGCCATCAGCTACCGCGTCATATTTTCCTGAATCTCATCAACAGTCTGAAATCACTTCCTTTTCAAAGGTGATTTTAGTTTTGGGAAAAGCCAGAAGTCACAGGGCACCAAATCTGGGCTGTAGGGGGACTGAGCCACCTGGGTGGTTTGCTCTTTGGCCAAAAACCTCTGCATGAGACGTGATGCATGAGCAGGTGCATCGTCATGATGAAGCTGCCAATCACCAGCTGCCCATAGCTGTGGTCTCTGAATCATCTGGATAGTTTCCACAGAGGAACGTTCAAGCTTAATAGCAAATTTGATGCAGTTTCGTCATCCTACTCTCTCAGTCATTTTGAATGTGATGGCATATAAAACTTAAATAAATGAAATGACAAGGCACCCAAGCAGACATGTTTAAAAGTAGAGAGATTTCTTTTATAAAGTTTACCTGTGATGTTTACTAAAATTATAAGATTTTAATGGGTATGGGAGGCTTCAGGAGAAGCTGTGAACATCCATGTAGATATCCAACTGCCTGTTTTGGAACAGACAAGAAGATTCGTAGAAGAAAGCACTTGATGTTGTCATTTGTGCTGTCTTCGAGCCAACCGGCTGCTCACGGAGATCTCGCAAGTGCAGTGGAATGGGGGAGGGAAGGGGAGCTGGGGATAGAGGGAGTCAACGTGCGAGCATGAGTCACCTGTTCCGAGAGATACATTCCAGCCTTGACACCATGTCTAATAGTCCTTTATGTTCTAGCAAATCGCTCAGCAAGAAGCAACTCAAATTTATATTCTTTACCCAAAAGCCATTTCACCTTAGCTACGTATTCCTGTAGGGCTTAACATTATCGCCATACTTCCTAGTCATCAAAGCCTGGCGACCTGAGTTACCTTTGAATTCTTTCTCTCTTGTTCCTTCAAGCTCAGCACCCACTAGATGCTAGTACTTTATCTGCCACTATGCCGGTCATTCTTCATGCGTCTTCCTTTGCTTTCCCATGGCACTTGATTATTTCTTAGTCTACATCTATCTGTAAGCTTCTAGCCCCCATTCTCTCTCCTACTTACTGCGTTCTGCATGGTGACACTCAAGTTGGATTCCTTGAAAGGGGAAGGTGGGGAAGGGGGAGTAGGGCAGGGGAAGGTAATGGAGACAACTGTAATTGGACAACAATAAAAAATTAATATATTTCACATTGTTCTGTTTCTCTCCCTCTCAAGAACTTCTCTTAGGCCACATGAAAAACCTAAATAAAACATTTAATTTGCTATCAAAAGATCAAGCTTTTGAACTTCTAGATCATCTGCTCCGATCTGTTCAGTTCCTACAACGAAATGTTTGTATGGGACAACTTTCAGGTTTACTTTTTACTTCTTTAAGGTCATTTTTTGGTGTGTGAAGTCCTCCCCAAACTTTTGCACCCATAGAGTGTTTTCCTTCTTTAAGTACCGATAGAATGCTTTGTTTGATCCTATTTAGCTGATATTTGTTTGATAAACAGATTGATGACGACAGTGATGAGGATGAGGATGATGATGGTGATATTGATGATGACAGAGAGAAAAATGAGAAAGGGGGTAGGGGAGCAGGAAAGAGAACGGACGGAATGTATATGTTGCGAGAAAGAACAAGCATGAGAGAGGAAGCAACTATGGCAGGATGTTAACAAAAGGCAAATCCAGCTAAAGGGTATCCGTATTCGCTCCTTTCTTTTCCCCTGTAAGTTTGAAATTCTCCAAATAAATAGAAGAAAACATGGTACTCCATGTAGACATAGCATGACTTCGAAGAACATTGGAAGACAGTGCATTTTTAAAGAATAGAAAAGACCCGGCATAGGTAGAATTGAGCTTTGCTGGCCGCCTCGGATTGGGGTCAGTGGCTTTGGAGATGCACCTTGGTTCGCTTTTATCTAACTGGAAACCTCAGGACTCAAATCAAATATAGACAAAGGGCCAGAATGTCACTAGGGACTAAGATAAGGCAAAGGGATTGCAAAGAATTATTTAAGTCAGAACAGTCTAGATTTGGCTTCTTTTTTTTGACAGAAAAAAATATTTAAAAGTTTTTAAAATGCTGGCAAACAAAACACGGAGAAAGAAAATAAAAATTGGTTCCCATTTAAACTGGCTTATTATTAAACTATCCCCTTTCCAAATCTGTGAGTGGAAGGAGGGATTCCTGGCAGTGGGTGAAATGAAAGCTGTAAAAAAAAAAAAAATTAGTCAAATTTAGAGAGTCCTTGGTGAGAATAAAATAAAAGAGAGGGCATTGTGCTCTTAAATCGAATTGACAATCAGTCCATGTTGTCAAAGGCAACCTAATAGCAGCTGCTATTCGCTCAGAAGAATGTCTCACAAAAATGGAAGTTCTTGTCACTCTTGTGTTTGAGATCTGGGCTTTCCTTTAACGTCTAGATCTGAGCTGCTCTCGGCGTAAGTAAAGGCCGTAGGAATAATGGCTCGGCTCCGTTCTGGGAATCGCTTTGCTCCCCGCAGGAGCGAGGACTCGTCCAAGCCTGTGGAGCAGCACACTTGTGCTGGGTTGCCAGTGTCCCCAAGGCTCGGTAGCACAAAGGCTGCAAAGCCCCCTTACTGTGGAAGGGCTCTGCAAACTACCGCACAGCGACACAAGGGTGGGAGTTTGAACCGAGGGGGACGTCAAGGATTAAATCCACTTCCAAACAATCTGACGAGCATATCCTCAGAGTCTAACTTGTTTGGGGAGCTGCTCCAGAGGCTGAGGCCACCTGCATACAGAGGGCAGGGCCGGTGCACAGAGAGCGGGGTGCGTCAAGCGCACGCTCAGTTTCAGGGCTGAACAGGAAGCGTCTGTGGCTCAGGTCTCTCCCAGGAAGTTCCCACAGATGTACAAAGCGCCTGGTCGTACCTAAATGCCCAGGTGTGCTCTGTGTAAACATGGCCTCTCATGAATAATGTCTTTGAGAAATTCGAGAGAAACTGAGTTACACCTGAGCCCTCTCGGAACTCCCTGAAATGGATGAGCACCTCCAGATGAGACCTGGTCACTTACACTAAAACCAAAGCCTCTATTAATTTAGAGATGGCCATGGGCCCAGGGTAGCCATTTATGTGGATAAATAGTGCCCATTTTTATATATGACCATTATGTGGATGTAGAGTCATTTTTTGCATTACTGAAAAAATACACGTTTTATGACTAGTTAAATAATATGTGATCCTTGTATAAAATTTGGAAAACATGGAGAACTATGAAGATACAGGAAAAATTATCTATCATTCTTTACTTATTGATCATTATTGGTGTATTTAATATTTTTAGTCTCAGTTCATTTATGAAATTTTTTTCTTCCAAATTCAGTATTAAAAGATGCATATAATTTGGCACACTGCTCTTTAAAGTGCTTTTAAGTTTATAGTAGAATTCTCCAAAATTTTGAATTTGAAATGAAGTGCTATTATATTTAATGATTCTGCTGTTTTTGGATGTTTAGGTTAATTTCAGGGATTTTTCTGATGCTATTGTTGTGACTATTCTTGTACAAACATTTTTGTAAATCTCTGATGCGTTTTTTTAGGGTGGGTTCCTAGGAATAGTGGAGTTACTGGGGAAATAGGTACACATGCCAACCTATCCTCCCACAAGCAAAGCCTAAGAGTCTTTCTTATAGGTTACAGGAATCATTTGTTTTTAAACACACATTTTGTCCTGGACCCCTTGATGACCATGGATGTGAAACATTTTCAGGTTCAACAGTCGAAGGTATGACTTCCACAAATTGTCTGCCATGTCCTGCACACACGTTATCTAAATGGTTTGCTTATTGAGGTAGGAAGCACTGTCGTTCCCTCGTCATCTTGAGACTCGCTCCTGCAAGGCCATGATCCTTCCCATCCATCGCCCTCACTCCTCAGCCACGGGTGCTCCTCAAATTAGCTTTTTCCCTCAGTCCAAAGTCGGCCAATAATATTTACAATCAGCCTTGGAGCTTGTCATGCCCAATAAAGGCACTGCTTCAGGACACTGGCTTTGAGAACTCTGTCCCGTGGATGTGGCTTCCTTCTCCGGCTCCAGGGCCCTCGGATTTTGGTCACCATGGGGGAGAGAAAGGTCTCTGGAAGCAGACTGACATTCTTCAAATCCTGACTCATCCCTTTTGTTCTGAGTCATCACTTTTTAAACATATGACCTTTGCAAGCGACGCAGCCATTTTGTGCCTCAGTGTCCTCGCTGTAAAATGGGAATAGACTAGCTCTTCCCTGTATCATTGTTACAAGCCCAGCTGACACCAAGGACGTGTTCAGTAAATGTCACCTACGATTATCACAGTAACACTACCGATTGTAGCAATTCTTCATTTTCATGTGGAACTTCAATCCACAGAGGCTACTTTCTGTATGCTCTCCAACGTCACTATAAATAGCCTTACTTATTTTTCTCTCTGACTTCCTTTTCTCTGCTCCTCCAGTGTATCTAGCCCTTGTTAAGCTATTAACCAATTATGTGGTGTTATGGACCGAATCGCGTCCCCTCAATTGTCATAGTCAACCCGCAAGGTGACCGTATTTGGAAAAAGGCCTTTAAAAAGGAAATTAGTTAAATGCAGTCATAAGGGTGAGATCCTACTCCAGTAGGACAGATGCCCTTCTCAGAAGACAGAAGGGAACGTCCGGGACACGCATGAATAGAGAAAAGGTCGTGTGAGGACGTGGGGAGACGGCAAGGCTCTGCAAGAGGAGAGGGGCCGCAGGAGAAACCTGACCTCCTGACGCCTTGATCTTGGAGGTTCAGCCTCCAGACCTGTGAGGAAAAAATCTCTGTTGTTTAAGCTGCCCGGGGGTCTGTGGTATTTCATTATGGCAGCCTCAGCAAGGGAATGTGTGTGGTTTCGCTCAAGCAGGTACAGATAACTATAGAAAACTATCTGTTGCATATTAAAAAAATTATATAATCACTATATTTTGCCATGTATAGGGCACACTTTATGCCCAAATTTTTGAGGGAAAAATAAGGGTGTGTATTATATCGGTAGTGCCTGAAATACCTTGTATCTGTTTTTTTGTTTTGTAATTATTCAATACATAAAATGTCTTGTACCATAGTATGTTCAAAAATAAATGCCAAAATTTCTTTATAATACAAAAAACAAGTATCTAAATATAAATAAATGATAAAATTGAATTAAAAATTAAACCAAAAGTTTTTTTTCCTGAAAGTTTGGGCCAAAGAAAGTTTGGGCACATTATACACAGCAAAATACGGCAGGACAGCGGGTCTCCCTGTGGGCGGAGCTACCACACTGTACCCTCCCTGGGCTGCCCACTCCCCCTGAAACTGACCTTGTCCATTTCACCACGGATAGGCCTCTTGCTCAGTCAACAGCCAGTTCCCCACCCCTGTAACCTTCCTCGGCTTCCCAGGAATGCCTGACACGTGAGGCAGCCTCCTTGGGGAAACATCTTCCATGTTTGCTGTTTTCCATGCCTCTGATGATTTCCCTCTTTCTTTTCTTCTCCAGTGCCAACGCTTTTCCTTTTCGGTTTCTCTTGTGTTGTTGTTAGCTCCTTCTCCCCCTCCTCTGTCTGAGTGTTAAAGATGGGGGCTCAATCTTAGCTCCTGTTCGCCACTATGTTTTTATTTTCTCTCCCCATAACACAATCCTATCCTACAAATAAAAATAGCATCTACCTGTTGGTGTTCTCAAATGTGTGTTTCTAGCTCTGACTTCTTCCCCTCTACTACAGACTCATAGATAGCAAACTGCTTAAATAGCATCACCATATTCATAATATATTTGAAGATTCTTGTAGAAAATATTTATATTTATATTTTATATTTACGTGTTTGGAATGGGGATGTTTCTATGTTGTTCAGTCTGTCTCCTGACCTGGAAGTTAGGAGAAGGACAACGCTCAGAACTGCGTCTTGCAGACAGATTTTCCATAGGCTTGCTCAGGTCTTCGGTCCTGCACCTTAAGTGTCTCAGGGCATATTTGTACAAGCTTTCCATAGCATAGCCTGTGGGTTGTTTCTTAACTTTCTCTAATTTTATATATTGAAAGGGAAAATACAATATAAAATTTCAAATGTTAGGACATGTTACTAGAGGGCACTAATCAGGATAAAATATATTCATTTAGCACAAATTACTGTAGTGCATTATCTATAGGTATTTTGGTTGACATATTTAAAAAGTTAGTGGAGTACGTTTAGGTTGCTGTATTATTTTTCATGAGGTTTCAATAGATGCTTAGGAATCTACAAAGTTCTTTAAACCCAACTCTGTTAAGAATGTATGCAATTGTATATGTCTACAAACTTTAATAACGTGACATGCAACTCATTTTTAAAAAATGAGTTAAGCAATGTGTCAAATTAGTGGGTATGTTTCACACAGAAGAATAAGCACAAGGTTGCCTGGCACTTGCAGAGTTACAGGGATTGATCAAAACAGACTCTACCCTATGTTTTTATTTATTCGATCATTCTTACAAGTAAATCGTACATATTTTCATGGCTACTTTACACAATAATATCACATAACTAGTACTTATACACTAAAACAAATTTAACTGTCAGATGAAACAGCAGCAAAAAGCTCTTGAGGTTTCCAAATAAATAATTTACAAAATGACTATATATTTACTCCATGGGCTTTACTGGTATTTCTCCTGTTTAAAATATACATAATAAATATGTGCAGTTAGCTTATCCAAATATGTACATGAATCTGGAAACAATATTTTAAAAATATAACCAGAAAATCACTCAATATATACTTATCCAATCTCAAGTAGTGTTTCTGTACATTTCTCCCTTTCATATTTCTTACAGGAATAATGTAGAGTGTAAAGCTCTCTCCAAACCATTTCTTATGATAATAAAATTGAGTAAACTCCATACAAAGATCAACATTATACAAATAAAGTGTTAACATTACACTAGAACTACAAAAGAACAGAGATTTTAATTTTTTGAAAAATCTCCCTCTACCTACCAAAATGCTTGTCCCCAGAGCAGACTCTAAACTAAACCATATCTTCTTTATTTCTTGGATATTGCAATAGATTGAAGTATATCTAGGTAACTGGATCATAAAAGGGAAAGATTTAGGCAGATTATTTAATTTAGCACCTTGACTTCAGCAAAAATTTATTTAGTCACTTGTTTTCTTCTTACATTTCCCAAGGTATTGTCTCCATACTTTGTTATTCTGGTGATCAAGAAATTCTCCTTCATTTGCAACTAAATTCTCACCTTAATTATTACCACCATTTTTGGAAAAGCAATATTTGAAAATAGAAATGAATTAGGCATGTATAGGTAAGGTCATTCTTCTACATGGGAAAATATATCTAAGGATATCAAGAAGATAGTTTCCCCCAGGACTGACTTTAGAGCTCTGCTAACCAGTGGCCCCCAACATTTTTGGCACCAGAGATGATGGGGGGTGAGGAGGCAGAGCTCAGACGGGGTGGGGAGGGGTCAGGAGGCAGAGCAGGTCACCTCCTGCTGTGGCCTGGGGGTGGAGGTTGGAGGGAGGGCGGAGACAGGTGGCAGAGCTCAGGTGAGCTTCCCTTGCAGCTGGGTTCCTAACAAGCCACAGACCATGGCCAGGATGGGGAGCAGGGTTGGGGTCCCCTGTGCTAAACTGTCCCTGCCAGAGCAGTGAGCGGGTACTGATGTCCAGCCTGCAGTTCACTGGCCAAGCAACTACCTGTGCTCTTTCCTGCAGGACTGGCGCAGCCTGGTGAAGGGAGGCCTTTGTGTTTGTTTTTTGTTTTCATTTTTTTGTTTTGTTTTGGTTTGGTTTGGTCATTAAGTAACTTTTTTTTTTTTTGCCAAACCAAGAGCCTGAAGATTATGTCTATTTAGAGTAGGTGTCTATTTTACACCCCATTATTTAAAATCTCTACTAGCAGCGTCGGATAGCAAAGGCCTTGGCTTGACATATCTATTTGTATGTGCTTAGGAAGGGAAGGGGTGAGTGCCGTGAGCACAGGAGGAAAAGGCTTTATACATGGCTCAGCATCTTCCAGTCGGAGCACCGTGTAGCCTGAACGGCCTGTCGGTTGATTAGCTGGTACACAAGTGCTGAGCACAGACGGTGCAGAGTCATCTGTCGATAAAAAGAGAAAAATCAAGAAGTAGATAGCATGATCTCTTTTCCAAAAACCTAACACAATCTCTCCAAAAATAATCATGTGTGGGAATTTCAGAATTTTATTTCCAAGAAGGAAGGGAGGGAGGGAGGGAGGGAGGGAGGGAGGGAGGGAGGGAGGGAGGGAGGAAGGAAAGAAGGAAGGAAGGAAGGAAGGAAGGAAGGAAGGAAGGAAGGAAGGAAGGAAGGAAGGAAGGAAGGAAGGAAGGGTACTTAAATTGACAAAATCTTCGCTCTAGTAGCAATAGAATTTCAGACTTAGAATAGACTTTTGAGATCACCAAAGACAGCAAAACTACAATGAGAACATTGTGAATTTTCTAGGCTAGTTAATGGAAAAAGACTCAAACGAGATTTTTTTCATATTTGAAATTTTCATTCCATTTCGTAGAGGAAACTGTATACCCTTATAATAGCCGCTACCATTGGTCAACCTTTTGCATGTATTAACTATCAGAAGTTTGGTACGTTCTTTATCATCATTTCACAGATAAGGACACTGAGGTACAAACAATTTAAGTTAGGTAAAACCACGTAGCTTAAGCAAGGCGGGTTGGACCTCGTCCTTGATCAAAAGTGATGGACCAAGGAAGAGAGCAAGGCCAGACAGTATGATGCCAGGGCCTGTGAACTCAACCTTCACACTTTACCGCCCTTCTTAACACTTGGTTGAAGATTTATACATTAACATATAAAATCATTCAGAGTCATGCCACGGAAGACCAACGGTTATGATATCTGTGTGGGGGTTCTGAGAAGAGGCGAGTCCACATTAGTAAAATTAAACAGCAAAGGCATTCTGCAAGTGACTGAAGTTGAACCTTGTAAAAAGGAAACGGTTAGAGTTGAATAAATGGTATGTATTGGTAAAGAAGGAGAGCATTCTGAGCAAGAAAATAACCTGCTCAAAGGAGTCAGGAGTTATCAAGCTATATTTTAGAGAAAATGGGGTCAGATTACAAAAATTTTAGAATTCCAAGTAGAGATAATTTTATTTTTTTTTCTATTTTTTTATTCATTCTTCCTTTTCTCTTTTCTTTTTCTTTTGACAATGGATGCAATGATAAGCAAAATATATGCAAGACATATGAGTCGTGGGCCTCAATCTATCTGGCTTTGATTTAAATGCAAATGTGTAGAGTAGACCAAAATGTTTATGGTTGTTCAGCAAAACAAATTAGAAATAATATTTGTTAATCTCTTCCTTAGGATTATGCGACTTATTATGGTAGCTTTACCATATTTTTCAACTTTAAATGCAATGAACTCAGAAATGACAAAAAAGGGACGGCATCATTCAAAACTGTCACTGTGAATTAGCAGGAGCCATTGGCCACATCAGGCAGCATCACACAGGCAAGGAAAATTCACTTGAGTCAAATGGGCTTTTCAAATGGAACAGAATCGGACCATGGATGTTTCAGTTTGAGTAAAAAGGAAATCACAGTAATCGGTTATTTCAGTGTGGTTGCTAATGTTCTGACTCTGGTATGCTTCAATCAATGTTTAAATTCAGTTTTCATTCGATTATTTAATAAAAGCATAATGCCCATTTGGCAGATAATACTGACTTCAATATGTCAGTATTGAATAGTACTTGTCTTAATACAAAGAGTAAAAAATCAAGTGTTATTTTGAGGTCTCACAAGTACCAAAAATTGCAAATTGTACAGGGGTACAGCCAAAAGTTCATAGTGGCTATGAACTTAAAACACACAATCATTATAGTGTTTGGTAATGTTTATCTGACTCAGAAAACTTGTTTTAGCATAATATACTCTGCTTATCTTAAAAATAATGAACAGAGAGATGAACTCAATAATTCCAACAAGTTTAAGTATGTTAAATTGTGACTGAACTAGAATTTGAAATATAAATTAGCAACTTAAAATCCCCTGAAAATGTTTTATAAATTACCAAAAATGTTTTAATGGTTTTATTAAAACTTTTTTTAGATTGTAGAAACAATAATTTTAGAATATAAAAATACTGAATATCAAAATGCAAATAATTCAAAGTGTTAAAAGGTCAGAGCCTCCTGGATATTCCTACCAGGTTTAGTAGTGAATTACCCACTTAGTTAGAGAATTAAAACTTGAGCCTGCATCACGATTGTTGGGAGCGCTTGGGAAAATGCAGATTTCAGAGCTCTGGTATTTTCTGATTCAGTGGAAATGGGCTGAGGCCAAGCCTTTGCATTTCTACCAAGTTCTCCGTTGATGGCAACACTACAGAACTGACAGTTTGAGACCACGGTCCCAGAGCACGTAAAGTCTTAATATGTGCTCTGAATCAAGAAGGTGAATACAATCATACTTTTTCTTTCACATTTTCTTTCATTGGCAGGTGTGAATCATCTTATGAACCAGTCACATGGCAAAATGTCCTCTCTAGTATAATGGAGAAAAGTCCCAGGTTGGAAGGAAGACCTGGGTTAAGTTCCCTTGGTTACATAGTCCATGTAAGGCTTTGGAAGTTAAAGTCTTTGATTCTTAGTGTTTCCCTTGCAAAATAAAGGTAATCCTCAAATTGCAGGCTGTGTATGAGTGTTAAATAAATTTATATTTGCTTTGTAATTTCTCTATCATAAACAAATGGAAAAATACAAAATTATTTGTTTGGAGCCTAGAATATCATATAGGAGCAATATTATTAACATTGGCTAGGTACTCGATATAGCCCACCCAAATCTATTTAATACTGAGCCCTTCTTATAAAGGTGTCGAACATATTTAAATGTTAAAATTCTCTTCAGTCCATCTGTAGTGCTTTTCCATGTGTAGCAGTTCTTTTATCTATTTCTTTCTGGGGAGTTTTGAGTCTGATAAGCTTCCAGAGAGCCCATCCCAATTTCCCAGAGGAATTTCCTAAAAACTGTTTGTTGAATTGAACATATATACCTCTTTTGAAAGGAGCAATGGAATAAGTTGAACGTGTATTATAAATTTATGTTTGATACTAGTATTTGAAAAAGAAAAATGCTGTTACTAGGTTAGGAAGAAGATATGTCTTTTTTATCATATTTTTAAATGAACTTTTTCTGAAATGTTTTAATGAAAATTTTCAAATGTGCCTCAGAGTTGAAAGAATTTCACAGTGACTCTCCATACACCTGTCGCCTAGATTTTATAGCTGGCGTTTCACTACGTTTTCTGGGACCTACATCTATGCGCCTACTAACCTCTGTATTAACCCGTTCTATTTTAGTTGCTTGCATTTCACAGTTTTTTCAACTTTTTAAAATCATATAATAATCATGTAATATTTATCTATCACTAGTTACTTGTTCTTTATACAAAATTTAGAAAATACTCAAAATTCACACCCAGCATTTACTATTACATACATGCTCATCTTTTACTGTAAAAACACACAAAAAATATATTGATGTGTTTGGAACTTATAGTATAACATGTTTTATAATCTACTTTTTTTAACTTAAGATTATACCATAAGTATCCATGTGATTACTTTTCTAGATATGATTTTATGAATATAGAATTCTCCACATTATATATGTATCATAGCTATCCAATCAACCCTTAACAGGGAGTATTTAGATTTTTTTCTCTGTTTTTATTATTAAGACCATTGAGAATAATATTGTAGAAAGTATTTTTATATATGTCTATGGTTTCCTTCTGATGTGTTTCTATTACAAAGTTGCTTTTGATGTAGATTTTCCAGTATCCTTTCAGGCGATCAGACCAATGGAAGTGCGAGGATGTCTGCCGTCCTGCTTTTTAAACAAATGTTGATTATTTAGAATTACTATATTGATACAAAAATAAGATCTCCTTTGGTTGATTCCAGCTTTCATTTCTTCGTATACAAGTAATGGCAACTGTCCTTTGCAACTATTGTCTTTTTGAATAATTTTTTTGAAAAATGTAAATATTCCATATGGCAGTGCATATGGGTATGTGTGTTTCAGTGACTGCAATTGCTCTGTACGGAAGAAATGTAGCTTTGGTATATACAATGCAAATCGCTCTCCTTTTGTGTTTAAGGCCTTTTTTAATGTTAGATATTTTGATCTTTTGACCTATCAGTTTTTATCTTGGTAGCTGTATTCCTTAAAATAGCTTTCATTATCTGAGAAAATATCATGGGTCTATATATTTTTTAAATACTTGTTTTTATTTTTTTACATTTAGCTGCTTGAACTCACTGCTGCTTGTTTTGTATATAGTGAGTCAGTTGTACTAGCTAAGCCTAATCAATTCCTCTTCCTGAAATGAAAATGTTTCCTTTGTACCGAAATTTGCAAGTTGACATCATTGCTTGCATGTGTCTAAGTTCTATTTCTCCCTCTTCATAAAAGCCTACCTTCCCTGTTTTTCTTCTTCTGATCAGCCCTGTTCATCATTTCACACTTGAAACATGCTTCTCAAGTTTGTCTACCATTTGAGATTGATAACCAGGTTATTGACCAAAATTTTTCTACCTTACATTATTCATGTTGGTCAATATATGACAATTTGGTTTGCACTACAGGAAGTTCATGTGGATATTTCAAGAAGCTTTTATCACATTGTACCTGACCTTTCACTTCTACAATAACCACTCACAACTTCTTTAAGCAGCTCAATCTGTTTCAATTGACTGCAAAAAAAAAAAAAAAGGGTCCTTCTTTAGCTACTGTTTGCTTCCTTTTATTACTAACCTTAATAGTCAAGCTATTTATTGTCATATCAAATCCCATGTAGAATTATAGTGAGTTGTCTCCAAATTTAGAATTCTCTATTTTTTTTTCTTTTCTTAACCCTTTGTTGAAAACTCTTGAAAAATGACTCTGGAGAGTAGAAATCTCAGTGTCCCTTTGGTTACTGGTAATGGCAGGTATTAATTGAAAAAGGAAAGAAAATTTTAAAAAATTCATATATAGTACTACAAATGGACTTAACATCAGACCAGAAAATAAGTAATAGAAAGGAGAATATATTGAACTATTGGCTAACGTCCTTTGTTAGCTCTTTTCTTCTGAGAATCACCATTTAAAACTGTTCTTTCCTGCTTCTAATTTTCTGCCCGCTTTTGCCATTAGCGTGCGTGTGATTTTAACATGCTTTCCTTAATTGATCAATCCCGATGGGGCTTCAGTCCTTATTAACCCAGTTGTTGTATAATTTTAGTCTCCCTGCATCCTTCCAAGCTTTAAGATATATAAATGTTCATAGTGATCAGAGAAATGTGAAACTAATAATCTAAAAATTGGCACCTAGACAAGGAACGTAGAGAAATTTGGGTAAGTCCATCCAACTTCTTACATCGCGGGCTGAGCTGCGCTGCACCAAGCGCCACTCACCAAGGGAACTGCAGGTCAGGCAACAGCGCATTCCTGTTAAATTTCTGCGACCCAATCGCCCCACAGGTGCCACTGTCAGCTCTTCCCAAAGAGATCTAGGGCGATCCACATGCACTTGAAAGCTGAAAAATGATTGGTGATGCTGTTGTGCTATTATTTACCTCATTATCTCATTACATTGCATTATTACTGGTATTTAAGAATGGTTCTTGATTTCTGAAACATTAACTTACTAACTCATTGCTTTTTTAAAAACATTTCAGAATGGATTACTTGGGGTTTTCTGGATACATGATCTGTCTCTGTTCTCCATTTCTTCCTTTCGATGGCTACATTATTCTTTGTTTACAAGAGATAACAGCTTGCGCCCCCTGACCAGCACATCGAGCCAGTATAAATGCAATGAGACCCACGCTTACTCAGAATGGAACCCCAGCTACTCGCAATAATTGGTTCACATTGTCGTGTATAACATTGCCCGTCCTCTTTCTTCCATTATGTCATTTAAATTTACCTCTTCCAGAGAGCATACAGGTAGACTTCTGGGTTATGAATAAGGCTGAAATTTTAAACTTTTAACAGAAGAGCCAACACTTTAATATTTGTGTTCACGACTACTGTGCCGCAGGCATGCCACACTTCTCTGCCTTCCATTTTGCAGAATTGCCGTTTGTTCTCAGAAATCATACTTTGAATCAAATGTCTTTTTCTAATCCTTTACATTGATTTGATTAAAATAGATCCTGATTATCACTCTTATAGAGATGACCTTTTCATTAAAACCTTAAAACAGTATCTCCGTAGTTATGAGGCCCTCAGTGATATACAAGGCTTTGAATTCCTGAGTACATGGGCTTCTCTACTCGCCTCACCCATTGGCTGGTATGGTTTATTTCACTTAGAGGTTCCAGATGCAGAGGAATATCTCATTTTAAACATTTTCTATTATTCATCTTTTAGCATCTAAATTCTGTTATGAAATTATATCTACAAAATTAGCTTAACTAACTACATGCTTGCTTTCAATCACCACTGCCAGTCTTTTCGTAATATAGCTCTCCAACTTTCAGTTTATTTTGGTTCCTTTCTCAATCAATTACACTGAATCTTTGAGACTATTCAGAAAAAGTATTTTGGTGAAATATTTTCTGAATCCTTATATAAACCAAAGCACCTTTTGATTGCTTCTTCCTATTAGCTGCAACTTCACTGAATATTGAAAATGGAGTCATACAGTTTTCCTTTTTAGTTAGTCCATTGTCTTCTAGAGTGCCTTCGAGCACCTAATATCATGAAAGATATGTCTTGAGCAAACAATTTTTATTCTTTTAAAGCTAACTGTTTTATAGTTTTTTCATTCTTGAGTTTCAGAAAATGTAACTAGTATACCTATATTTTAATTCTTTTGCATAAATTAAAGACTTGGATGTTTATTCAGCTTAGTAAGCTTTTCTTGTCTCATGACTGATTATTACATCTATTTTATTTTTCTCATCTTTTGTTTAGAAAAAACTTTGTAAATATTTAGACTACTTTTTATCCTGCAGTTATTTTTATCATTATTTAAATGTTTTTATTACTCACCATCAGTTCTATTTTTTAGGATGTTCTATGATTTTCCGTAGTTGTTTCTAGTAATGTTTTGGTTTTCTTTAGCTTTGTTTCTATTATTAATATTTTTAACATTATTTTAAATCCACTTAGCAAATGTTTTGAGTTTGCAAAAGAAGTTGAAAACTCAAAAAAAGGTTAATTCAGCTAAATATGCCCAGATTTGTATATTTTATTAATTTACTTTAACCTATATTTATTAAGATTTACTCTCTGAATTTACTAATTTTTTCCTCATTATTTCTTTATGCCCCACATTTTTTTCCATTTCCAATTTTCTTCTTGCTTCTGGTTCAAACTGAGAAAAAGGCAAGCAGAAAATAGAGCAGATGTCCATTTCATCATCCTTGTGAAATCACTATTTGATTGGATAAAACACATTAAGTTCATGTGTTTTGTCTCCTATATTGATGCAAAAGCGACCACCTACTCTTTCCTGGCATCCCTGCTGCTGATGAGAAGTCTGTTGTTGGTTTCATTGCCCTTCTTTGTAAGCCATTTAACTTTTTTTCCCTTGGGGCTTTTAGGATTTATTTTATCTCTAATATCCTGCAATTGAGTTCCGATGTGGCCAGTACCTCTGGGCTTTTTCAATATGAATAATATTTCAGTGCGAACAATTCTTAGCCATAAACCGTCCCAATATTGTCTAGTCAGATGTCTCCTCATTCTCTTCTGAAATGTTAAACATTAAATGGAGCTTCTTAATTAATCTTGCTTATATTGTCATTTTTCTTTCAGACTTCCCATCTCTTTATTGCAGGTATTCTAGGCTCCATCTTCCAATCCAATTACCGTTTCTTAAGTTGCTTGTAAGTTGCTTAAAATGACTTTCAAGCTCTATTACTTTAAAAACTATTTTGACTATACTTTTCATTTCTAATATGTCTAACATTATTTTTCACAGAAGCTTACACTTTCAACATAATTTCTTCCTTTTCAGTGAATTAGGTTTCTCTTCTTTCAGGGAGTCTGTGTCCTCTGTTACAGCCCTAGAAATTTCAAACATTAGAGGTCAAGTCCTTTTCAAATGGCTTTACCATCATTCCTTCGCTGGACACGAATGTGCTCAGATGGCTGGATCCACCCTCCCTCTTTCACGGGATGTTTTTCCTCCGGTGGCTTTGGCCCCCTGCAGCCGTTTGCTCTCCTTCCCAGGCCCGTTCTGCTCCGCGCTCCTCCGTGGGCGAGGTTTTAAGTCGCCTGAGGACTTTTGCTGCTTCTGGATGATGCTACCTCTGCCCCATCCCGGCAGGTGATACTCTAGGTCCCATTCACGAACAGAGTGAGACCCTAGGCTTCCTTGGGCGCCCGCGGCTCTGACCGTGGGGCCCAGAGCCTGTGCCTTGCACGGGGCCTCGGGAGGCCAGCGAGAGCGCTTGCGCCGAGGCCCGGCTTCCACGGGACACGGCAAGGACCTGCAGGCCGTACTTCCCCCGTGGGTTTCCTGCGTGTTTGTTGGAGAAAGACGGACCGCACCGCCCTTTCACCTAGCACTGGGAAGTCACGAATTTCTGGTTAAGAAAATATCTATTTACTTATTTAATTCTCTCTCTTTTTAAAAATTCCTTGTCAGTCTAATTGTTGCACCTGAGGCCTTTTCACTATGAAGAATATTTCAAAACAAAATAAAATCAAATATTTCATCCAAAATATCTTTGAATGTTTTTCATAACTTTTATGAGTTTGTTTATAAAAAAACTCTAAAATTCCAATAGAAAATTTGTAAAATACCTGCTTTCTTGCATATTTTGCTATAATATTGCTCATTATTTTGCTAAAATTTATATATTTTCTATGCATTTAAAATTTATCACATGAAAAACATCAATTTTATATAAACAATTTCAAATAAGGGATTATTTTAAGATTCTAAAAATTTTGGAAACAGCTGTTTAGTATGCTGGCACCTGAAAAATAAGCTCAGCTGACTTACAATGACAATAAAATAAATCTACAATAGAACTAACAGGTGTAACAATATGTTTCTACTTGTTGGTAACACTGATCTTACAATTAAGTCATGTCAAAACTGCAACACAACAGGAATAGACTACCCATGACAAAAATTGTTAATTTGAAAATACAGTGTGTCTCAGTGCTAAAAATGGAAGGTTATATTTCAAGTCATAATAACTTAATGTTAAATTACCAAAGTAGCTGAAAAGCTTGAATTGGAGAGCAGTGACTGTTCTACTCGTGTGTCACATGTACGCGGGCGTGCTATGACAAATACATTTAAATATGCTTAATGCTCTAAAACCTGCAAAGGCAATTAGTGGCAATAAAGTTTGTATTGAATTTGGATAAATTTTAGACAATTAGCCATCTTCTAAATGTGATTTTAGCCAAGTAATCCAATGGGACACATGACTTACCCACATTTATTAGTCATTAGAGGAGAGTAATTCCTCTCATAGCTGCACATCAAGGGATTTATTGTCGTACATTCTGACCAGCTAATGGGCTCTACAACCCTTTTTGCCCAAGTACAAATCCCTAGGCAAGACATACAAAATACAAATTGATCGCAGATATGTGCTCTCAGATGGAATATGTACACATACAAGAACATTTCCAGCCATGTAGTCTAATAATTTTTAGAGTTTATGGCTGTAGTGGTATGCTATGAGAATTACACAAACTCAAACAATATACGCACTCATCTTGGGCGCGCGCACACACACGCACACTTGCGCATACATGCACAGGAAAATCACCCTGTTTCTTCTCCACATACACCCAGTTGCTTGTGGCTGGAAGACTCTAGGTGTTTTACATACTACGTCAATGTTTATACGAAAACCTTATACATACTCACATGTCCACACAGGCACCTTTTTCCAAGTGAGTTTAATTGCACACTTTTTTTTATACTTTCAATTTTCTTCTTGCTGCTTCTTCAAACTGAGAAAAAGGCAATCAGAAAAAACAACCCATGCCCGTTGGTCATCCCTGGCGGCTACTGACGGCCGCCCCTGGGCTGGGGCACTGGCCTCAGAACTCCAGCCACGGAGTCCACCCCGGTTCTTCTCCTTCCCCTCCTCAGGGCGTTTTATTTTCCTTGAGAACCTGCCACGCTGTCTTCAGGAGAACGCTCTCCCCGAGACAGTTCGGGGCCCTCCCCGCCCCCACGGACACGCACCGGCTGCAGGGAGCCCCAGGCACTGCTGCGGGGCACAGGTCGCCAGTGTTTACACTCGGCCTCCTCTCCTCATCTGTCTCGGAGGTGCTGATGCCTCGGAGCCGGCAGCTCGCTGCCCTGCTTCCTCGCAGTGACGTTTCCTGTCAGCAGCAGCAGCGATGGCCAGCGGGCTCGGCTCCCCGAGAGAGGCCTGCGCTGCCATCGCCTCCAAACCAGGCCAGGCTCTGTGTGGGAGGACACTTAACAGGCCTTTTCTCCTTGCACTTCCAGCTCTGGTCTACTCTTTGCCATTTTGTTTGGGGATCATCAAAAGATCAGAAGAAATACGTTAGCTATCCTTTCCCACTCTTGATTTCTTAATCCTATTATACTTGCAAATAGGTGTTTTCAATGTAATTTTTTTTGATGTTTTATTCAAATTAATGTTTAGGCCCTAATGTTCCCTGTGACATGTTAGTGGGAGATTGTTACTAAGGAAAATTTTAATATCCTAATAAAGTCGTGTCATATGAACTCCCAGAAATTTCAAGCTGTGAAAGCTACTTCCTGTACAAACTAAATTTGATACCTTTAACAAAATACTAGTCAATGTGAGGAGACTTCTAGACACAAGTTGAAGCAAGATCTAGATAAAGAGTAAGGAGCAGGAATAACCTACTTGAAAACCAGTACAATAGAACTACCCTGTTTCCGGGTCGTTTGCTGTAACCATAGGCAATTTTGTTTGTCTTTGTGAAGAATGAGCAGAGGGCTCACAGGAACTAGCCTAAGCTCGTGTGAAGGTTGTGCCCTAACTCATCCAGGATACACCCCTATATCCCCATGACCCAAGGAGAGCTCCTTGATCCACCTACCTATCCATCCATTCCTATCTACGGCCCTCCAAGCTTTTTCAATTTTCATTGTTTCTTACCACATTCATATTATATGCATGTGTAATTATGTATTGTCTGTTCTCCCCAATAGAATGCAGAAATCCATGTTTTCAAGGGTTGTTTTTTTTTTCTTCAAAATCTCTAGCATGTAAAATAATATCAGCACATTGTAGGTCCTTGATAAAGATATGTCAAATGAAGAAATAAATGAATAAATTACATTTCTATAGCACCTGGCTGTTAAAAATTCTGTCATCCTCTATACCTATTTAATTAAATTTAGTCTCCTTTATAATTATCCTATTTAATTTCTTATTTAATTTTCTTTCTATTTAATTCCTCTCCAGAAAGGTAAACATGATGAAATATGTGATAATAGTTTAGACAAAAATAGGAGATCTTACAGGGAATAAGTAATTATAAAATAAATAAGTTATGAAATATTACTGGAGAACAATGATATAAATTCAGGAAAGCAAAGTCTGGGTCTGTTTCATAAAAACAGTCAGAAGTGACCTGCATTGAGAAAACTGGATGAAATTCAGATAGAAGGTGACGTGTAGAAAGGGGGTTAAGTACCTGTAAAATTTTATAAACAGAAAACGGGGATGGGGGAGCAATTGGGGTCCATGAGGGGAAGGAACCTTGCTTGAAACCGAGGACTGTGCAAAACACAGCCTCTCAGCTGTGACCATTTGCTGCTGGGATTGAATGTGAGCCAGGCCTTTTTTTTTTATTTTAAGATATGGAGAAAATCTTTGGTCCTGGGCTCTTACAAGGTATGACTAAGCATCTTCGCGGGGCTTCCTGGGTGGTGTGGGGACCCAGGGTTTGCGGGGTGGGGCGGGGGGCCCCGACAGAACGGAAGGCATGGCTGAACAGCTTACCTGCTGCCTGCCGTGTCTGCCCGGGGTAGTCCTCAGGGTGCGCGTCACAAGTGAGCGTGGCTTCAGAGAGCGTCTCACCTGGTGACTCTCAGCTCTGGCTGCCCGTGAGAACTACCTGGGCAGCTGGAAATAACGACCGCGACCTAAGCCCCTCCCAGAGACGCCCACTGAACATCGGTCTGCCGCAGGTCCGGCACCGGCCTCGCTAACCCGCCCCTGGTCATTCTAACAGTGGCCACGGGGAGCCGCTGGCCCAGCTTTGGGCCTTCTCTTCACAAATGAAGAAAGGGCAGCCCAGAAATATCGAATGTAGCTCAAGGCCACACAGACTTCGAGGGGCTCCTTCTTATTCATCAGTTCTCGGTTAGCCCCGGACTGTGTCCCCCAGAACACCATCTCCGCCGGCAGTACCCCGCGCAGATCCCAGGGGCGGGCTCCGAGGTCCGCGGGCTCCACTCCACCCTCTTCCTCACCTCACCGCTGGCATCTCTCCCGAAGCCCGCAGCCAATGGATTTTTTTTTAACCCAGTGTTCCCCAGTATACAGTTCCGAAAACATTTATTAAGTAAAAGGCAGCAGAAACCCCAGCCTCCCCCACGGGGGGTTATTTTAATGGGCCTTCTACCGCCTTCTCCGATGTGCTGTCCTTAACGTGTTGACTCCAAATTTCCAGGGTGGAGAGAAACCCCAGGTTCAACTCCTCTTCCTGGAGACACTTCACGGCCTTGTTGACTGGCTTTTTTCACCTGCTCTCCTCATTTTCTGGAGAGTAAATCTCAAAGTTCATACATGGCATCCAGTGTCCTGAGCAATAAGGTCACAGACTATGTTTTTAAATTTGCATTCCAGAATATCATCTTCCCATTACTTCATATTCCACCCAAGAAAGGCTCAGGCTCTCTGGTCCAGTGCCTCTCTCTGTTCCTGGAATTCCCTCCCCTGCCCTTTTTCCATCCAACCAAGGCCCATCCAGCCTTTAAATTGCAGCTCAAATATCACTTCCTCTGCGTGACCTTTTTCTGACCTCTCCGACAGAGCGGATCCCGTCCGCTTCACGCTCCCTTAGCATTCCGGACGTGGTGCTGTCGTCGGTGGGTGGGTGCCCCTCCTTCCCGCAGCCCCAGCAACGCCTCGGACAGCAGCAGCCTCCCTGGTTTTATTTATTTCTCTGTTCCCAGCACTATTCTGATGATGATGTGCGTGGCACCTAGGAAGTGTGTGTTGGTTAATAGTCAGGTAAAAACCTATCCATTTTTTCTTATGTGTTCTCTGGGTTTAAAGCATGTGACAATGATCAAGAATCTAATTCAAATTTTAAAAGGAGCAGCAAACCAAACCAGAGAAATGTGTATTGAAAGCCAGTCTTGGTACTGTTCATTGAAATTTAAGGCCTTCGATATACTGGTAAAGTCCCCAGTATTGAAGGTATTGGGATGACACTGGTTAACAACATCCAGGCTTCGGGTGCACAATTCCATACACATCACCTGCACACTGTGCTGTGTGTTCACCACCCCAAGTCAAGTCTCCTTCCGTCAGCAGTAGTCCCCCTATGAGTCTCTAGTCCTCACGTGCCAGGTGCTCCTTGGCTCGCTGGAAGACGATGATAATTCCACATCCCTCTGTTTTTACCATTCATTGATCAGTTGGTGTGCTTTTGACCCTTGCTGAAGTCTGCCCTCCTCCCTCCCTTTTTTAGCTAAACGGGCTATATGCACGTTATAGGGAGGAGGGGGATACCTTGCTAGACACGGAGTAGATGACATTGCTCTTCACCAAAATAAAGATAATGGGGGCGGCAGATTCGGGTGTAGGGTAAGTCTCCGGGTCTGGGCTTGGAGCTCTAGGTCGTCCTGTGCCCGAGGTGGTGGTGCCGGGAGAAGCGACGCATCCGCGGGCTCAGTGTTCAACAGCAAAGGTGCTGGGCTGGGCCCGAAGTCTCTCTCCACCCAAACTGTCACCGGCCAGCAAGCCCTGTTTTGTAGTAGATGTTCCCAGCATCCCAGGAAATGATTAGAAAGTGATTAAAAGGAAGCTGAGCTGAAGCTCCTTGGGTTTCACTTCCTCTCCATCTTGGTGACAGACTCAGTCCTTGCGACTCCGTCTGAAAAAAGTTTAGCACGACATGAAGCCCACATGCCAGTCCCCTAGGGCCATGCATTCAACATATGTTGTCATTAAAAATGTATTTCAGTCCGTTTAAATTAAGTTCATGTGCCACGCTGATTGTCTATTTCTTGCCATCTTTTGTCTGTCGGCCCAGTGACCTGCAGGTCCTGCCTCAGAAGATTGAGAGGAATGGATCTGCCTGCGGTGAGGGGACCAGGGACAGAGCAGAAGGATCGAAGCGCGCGCGTCGTTCTGGCTGGCTTTGCGGGTGTTTCACTGCGGAAGGTGCCAGCACAGACCCGCGCCACCCAGCCATGTGAGATAACTTTGAAAGATTTGTCATCTTTTGAGCTGCCATGACCTCTCATCTCAAAGTGCCTGCAGAGTGGTCTAGAATCCTGGGAGCTGCTCAGATGTGCTTGATGTGGCCTGTCTGGGTGACTGGGAGGAGGCCATCAGACAGACTTCTTAGGGTTCTCACCTATAAATTATTCATCGGTCCACAGAGAACACTCATTGTTCACGTGAGTAAATACAAAGACAAAAGTGCTTCTCCAGCTGTTTTGATTTGCCTACTGCAAGATTGGAGACGGATGGAACCGAGTTTAACTCCTTTCATGGCTTGTGTTTTTGGGTTAATTACTGAACCTCCTTTGGCGTCAGTTTCCCTCATTTGTACTGAACAGTATGAACTAGGCTCTGGACAGCTGAATATCAAGAAGCTGCATGTCCAGATACTTTGCAGAATGAGCAAGTTTTGCCTTTTCGAGCACGGTGCGGTCAGGGCACATTGGCCAGCTGCTACCTGAGCAAATTTCAGAGAGAGAGAGAGCGAGCTGAGGAGACATCCTTTGTTTCTGGACCCAGGGGACGATGTTGCTGCTCAGTCTCGCTGGAGAAACTTTGAAAGCACTGAATTTCTAAATGCTCCAAAAAATTAATGGGATTATTTGATGATATTAAATCTTTTTATCCATTCCAAAATTTGATGTTATGCATGCGTACTTTATTAGCAACAATAACAATCGACACTTTAGAACTCCATACTTTTTAAAGCTTTGCACAAAACTTACTTTCTTTACCATGTGGCGGGGTCGGGGGAGCCTTTTTTCCATTTTCTTGGGACGGAATTTACAGAGCTGGAAGGAGAAGGGTTCTCGTCCTTCAGAGGATCAGGGTGAAAACTGGGACAAATATCCAGATTTTTGTCCAAAGTTCAGACCTTTCTGTTCGCTAGGACAGACAGATGGTCACTTGTAAATACCTGCACTGCCTCCGAAGCCACAGAAGTAGTGCGGGATGAGGCCGGGAGGTGCATATCTCACACACCCAGACCGCTTTGTGGCTCCTGTGACTTCAGGCGGGTCCCAGGGCTGTCTGGGCCACGCGGCGGCGCTCACGCTGTCTCCCGAGCGGGGGAGGGGCACGGCGGACACGGCTCTACTGCAGACCAGCTCTGAGTATCTTGGGGATGGCGGTGGCGGTTGCCACTGGGTAGCCTCTTGGGCCATTGGAAATCCCATCATTCAAGAACAGCATCATTAATTGGATTTTAACTGGCATTTCATTTAAAAATAAAGTTTGGTGACTACCCTCTGTTGCGGTGGATAATTTCAATGAAACTAACTGATGATCAAGGCAATGATACAGCATTTTATGATGTATTGTTTTTTCATAGATATACACATATATATGGGCATGTTCTTATAAATTACCATTTTTTAATTTCATTTTAAGAAGCCGGCTCTAAATTTAAAATGCTTGTTACAATACAACAAGTATTCTGGATGTAATAACATGAGGACTTTTTATTTTAATTAATGTTTATATTAGCTTAGTTACAGTTTATAAAAATTTTCTGTATACCAGCAAAGACCTCATTAATGTTTATATGATTTTCAAAAAAATTATAACTTAATTGATAGCAAAGCATATTGCTTAAACTGGTTTATAGTAAAATATGAAGTATTCTTGAACGAGAACATTTTAGCATAAAATAGTCACAATCTTTTTAAAGACACCTTCTACATTAAAGTGTTCTGTGGACATAAATATTTTAGCATGGAAAATCGTATTTAGTTCTTTAGGATAAATACATCTGATTTTTATATAAGCAGGTAAAGGTTTTCTCCCTTTCATTTGACCCTGTTAACTTAGAATTTATTTGTTTCCTGCATGATAAGACACAAAGAGAAACAACAGCCGTATTTCTGCTAAGACCCCCGTTAGCGCAGCGCGAGTGAGTCCAGACCTCCTGTAATGCCTCTGGTGACGGGAGTCATTAGTCCCATGTTTTGAAAACTATTTAAGATTGAAGGTGCCACAGTTGTTCATATTGGTTCAGTCTCTGGAGCCCTAAGAAAAGATTTAGTGCATTTTCAAAAGAATTTTGCAGGTAGGAGCCCAAATGGATTTTCAACTAGGCCTCAACCTTTTTGAAACCTACCGATGTTGAATAGTCTTTTCCCGGTTGCCATGCCAACTGATACCAGAGGAACACTCTGCCGCGTGTTCATCCCCTAGAAGGCTTCCCCAGATGTCTTCAACAAATTGCTGTGAAAAGACTTTGGTCTGTCAGGCTTGTTAGGAGATAAAAATCAGGCTGAGACGGCCCTGCCTCCACTTCTGATAAAACCAACCCATAAAATATGTAGACTTGTTCTACTCGCACAATGAACCAGTAAAATCTCTCACCCCCGCCCCAGCCCTCCTTACTTCCTGTAGCAGGATTTTTAAAATATTTATGCTCTTATTTCTCCATGAAGCAGAGGCCATTGTGTGTGGCAGCTGACATTGTCTGGCCCAGCGAAGCACGAAGCATCTGGCTGGCAGCCAGGGAGACAGCAAGTTGATAAATTATTGATTTACATAAATCAACACCTTTTAAATATTGGTCTTTTGAAGAGAAAAAAAAGCTTTTATGTTCTTTCAGGTTGAAAAGTGTTAAGATCATAAATACAGAATCAGCTGTGTCATGATTTTATTTTTCTAATCAAACATATAAGGTATCACAGGAATAGAGATAGGATATCTGCTAAGTTTGGGACTAAAAATACCCAGTTTTGTTTTCTTGAAGATTAAATGGACAAAGAGGAGTCTTTCTTTCAAATATGCTTAAAATTTTTAAATATTTTTTTACCTCAATAGTCCTGAAATGTTAACAGATTTTCTGGAATTAAAAAAAAAACTATTTAAAGGGTAGGTTTCTCTGAAAGGAGAAAAGAGACTGGGCAAATTGGGCCCACATGAAATATGATTTACACGTACCAGTTGGCATCTGTATGTTAAAATTGTGGGTTTGCACGTGCAGAGGAATCATTAACTGTCAAATTACCTGTTTGTATATGCAGTCGTCCCACACGGTATGAAAATGTGTGGTATTTGCATATACAATTGAGGCTTAGGCATTTACAAAGCCTGATTTTTAAACAGGAATTCAAAACCTTACTGCTAATTAGCAAGACAAGGAATTACAAAATTGAATCCCAAATGTATTTTTGGCTTCATTGTTGCATTGAAGTTCCAATTCAATGCTCAGACAAGTCACCTAAACTTGGACTTAATCAGCGATAATGTGCTCTTTGTATTTCCTAGGTTATGTGGCCCTTTGTCATTCTGTGTGTGTGTGAGTGCGAGAGAGAGCCTACATCATATGTTTGTATTGCTGAAGTGCAGAGAAGGAACAGTTCTTGGAAATATGAGAAAATCTCATACAGTCATATCAATATCTTGTCAAATGTTTCCAGGAATTCAATTATTTTTGTATCAAATCATGTGGCTAATGTGATTAAAAATTCCATCATTTCACTTCTATGTTTTCTTTTGGCAGATCTATAAAGTCAGATGGATTCAATTATTTCCAAGATTTCAAAGTGGACCAGAAGGACAGACATTCATAATATGACTCCTCATGAACAAACCACAAAAAAAATCTGAGAACGTACACATAAATAAATGAAGTTAGAATTTTTTAAATATGGAGAAGGAAATTTGATTTAAAAATTTTACTATATTAGGGCGATTGCTTTTCACAGAGAGAAAAGAACTCATTACCGTATGTGTCCAGATGACTAATTAAAAAGAAATGGACAGAAAATACAATATAAGTATCAAATATACAAAACATTTTTTTCCAAATTAAATTAAATGTTGGTCTTGTTTATGGATTTCTTTTATATGAGTATTAAAAATAGGGTCTTTTAAAATCTTAGTTATTTTAACAGAGATCCTGGGAGTGGCTTATTTGGGAGCTAAAGAAATTATGGAAAAGAGACAGGAAAGAAGGCATACAATACAGGGCGGGGTATCGAGCCGGCCACCACTTTGGTCAGCTGCAGAGAGTGAAAGCCGACGCAGAAAGCATCTCTCAAAGACGCCCAGCTTCGTACCCTGAGTTGTGACCACACCCGTGAGTCCTGGACCATCGGAAGCCAGGCCAGCATGCACTAGAGCAGAAAGGAAGAGAGTGCTTGAGTAGGATGTTACTACTACGAGTACCTTATTCTCCCTAACTTGTCTCTCAATTCTATACATGTTAGTGATTTCATTAAGATACTCACTGCAGCACTTCTGCTATGCCTACATTAGTGTCCTTATGATCTATGACCTGAGTGGATCGAATTCTTCCTGTAACACTAAACAAATTGATTTCTACCCCGATGGCTGTCCCACCCGCTGTGAGCACTCGAGCCACCCTGAGCCCTTGGTAAGAGCAGGGCTCACGGCACCCATCTCGGGCAGCCTCGGCGCCGCTAGCGCGTTTGGATCGCACTCGGGCAGGTCCTGAGAGAATCGTTTGGGAGACGCTTCACATTCCTGAATTCTGTTCCCGAGAGCGCCAAGCCAGTGTCAGTTACATAGTCCACTATTCTCTAACTCAGGGCTGACACGCTGCCATCTTACTGGGAGGTGACAGATGGCACGGGAGAGGACTCCGCTGTGGTCACTGGAAGATCGATCCAGCGTGGACACCTCGCATGGCAGCTGCGTGAGCCGAAGAAGAGCCCTTGACCTTCCCCAGCCCTACGTTCATCACCATGACAGCATCTAGCAACACGTGCAGTACGCAGAGGGTCTTCAGGCACTTCTAAAAGTGATTAAATTACACTTTTAATTGTTCTTTGGTTGTCCTTCACCTTCCCTCACACTAAAACTCACATTTAGGAATCACAATAACTTAAATTTTTTGACCTAATTCAATGAAATAGCAATTCTTTTACTTAAAGTCTCTGCAATTCACTTGACCCCTTCTGGCCTTTTTGTCTGTTTTTGTTGTCGTCTTACGGTAAATGAAAACGGTGGACACATTGGACGAAGATTACTTCTTAAGTTCCTTCTGGCTATGACACTCTGTGAGAAACTTGATTCTGTCTTCTTAACTTGAGATTGTATGTTATTTGTCCAGCATTTATTTGTGTGGTCTGGATTTTCCAGAAGCAGATAGTAAATATCTTGGGGCACAAGATATTTACTTGGAGTCAATACCTGTGCCAGGAAGAGCCCGCAGAAATTTGATTCGTTGCCCACCTTGTCGTATAACCAGTCCCACAGTCACATACCCTCTCTGGGTCTGGTGTTTACAGGAGTGACCTTCTTAACTTGGCTAGTGC
The DNA here is from genome assembly GCF_021234165.1 of Pteronotus mesoamericanus. Taxonomy (NCBI): domain Eukaryota; kingdom Metazoa; phylum Chordata; class Mammalia; order Chiroptera; family Mormoopidae; genus Pteronotus; species Pteronotus mesoamericanus. The sequence goes on from NW_026555123.1 coordinate 2,788,998, forward strand.
TTGCGGCCCGTCAGGTGGGTGGAGAGGACATAAAGCATCGCCCCTCAGGGTGGACCGCACACCCCCTTCTGGAATCCTGGCACGGGTGTGCGGGAGCTAATGCGTCTTTGCTCTACAAACGTGAAACGTCACGGTGAGTCCCAGAGGTGCTGCCAGCTGTGCGCCCACACCTCCCGGGTCTGACAGTGAGAGCGCGGGTGGTGAACAGCACGCCCGGCCTCCACGCTGCAGAACATCTGGTGTATCCCCTTCCTCCCTGCGCCCTCGTTATTCTTGGTTGTAAACTCTTGCTTGAGGAATATCCATTCCAAGAGAGCAGCGTTCGTGTGTGAGCCTGTTTGTCTGAGTCATCATGTGGCAGATGCCGTTCGTGAGCTGCCCCCTGTCCCCTGCCTGCCCCTGGGCTCGCCTGCAGCAGTGGTGGAAGTTTCTGGCAGGCTGACATCTTCCCATCTCACACACCTGCTCTTCCTTGCCTGAGGCCAACTAGGAACAGGTGGCAGGGGCGGTCCCTCTCCCTGCCAATCCTCAGCAAATGGTGGGTGAGAGGTGATGTTCAAATGCACCCCGTCTCAGTTTCTTAGGGCTTCTCACAGTGTCCCCAAGAGCACTGAGCTCCAGTTGCCTCTTTGTAGGATTTCTCTGTTCCCTGCCTCTTCTTTCTTTGTCACTCGTGCTTCCTGTCATCTTCTACTTAATAAACTACCTACAACCAGTTCCTTTCAGCAGGACCTCCCTTGGGGAGAAGGATCCAAACTCACCAACCACCGAATCTCTAGCAACTTAGCTTCTGACACAGTTCAGTGAATGTGTGCTCCCGTCTCTCATTGTACTGAGGTTCTTGGATTAGGGATCCAGCTTCAGCTGAAAGTTTGGACTTAGAGCCAGACGACCTAGACTCTAGCCCCTGTGTTATCACTGACTGCTTGTGTGGCTTTGAACTCTGGACAAAACAACCTTCCACACAGGGCTGTGATGAGAACAAATACTGTGAAGCACCCACGAAGGGACCCGGAAACACAAGGTGTCCCACCTGACCTTCTCTTTTATGCTGAGCTCTTGTGGGTGGGAATTGTGTTTCATTACACTTTCTATTTTTAGACATTCATAGTGGTGTGGAGTCTGGAAATTGGAATGTAATGAATGCTTGATGTGCATGGAAATGGCCTGTTATCCTTCAGACGGCAAAGGGTGACACGCAGTAAAAAATGATCCTTGTCAAGTGCATTGCTATCCAGTTGGTAGGAAAGTATTCGCCCATGTAAACCACTGGTGAGCTCAGCGGTGCGCTGAGCTCCTGGCTAATGGTTGAGGAGGTTAAGAGAATGGGAGGGGGTCCATCAGTCATCACTAGATTAGTCAGGGGACTTTATGGAAAAGTGGGACCAGGGACCTGGTGGGCATGGAAGGCTGGATAGGAAGCAGTCTGTCTGGAGAGTTTGCAAAGAAACGGGTCCAGACAGAAAGTACGCACGGGAAGAGGGAGGGCCTGAGGCGGCCCGGGCTCAGAGAGTGAGCAGCAGGGGAGGACGCGGTCAGGCCTGGCCGCCTGGGAACAAACTCCATTTCCATGGAGGGATGGTAACACTCACCCCTGACCCTGTGTAATGATCGTTTTATAATGTATGTGGAGCGTGTAGTGAGCCACCTGGCCTCTCTCCGTACATCGCACACTGATTATACCCCTACTGCTGCTGCCGTCGTTCTACTGGCGAGCAGCAGGTGTAGGCGCGCTGTGGTTCAGGCTGGAGGGCTCTTCAGATTTACCGTGAATTTGACGTACCTCACTCCTGACTTTTGTCCTCAGTTCTAGGTTCAGCCACTTCAGTACTAGGAAACAAACTAACAAATACAACCGAAAAAGCCTACTGCACTTCAGAGTACCCTACAATCACCATAGGTATTTTCCCGGGGTTTGGAGGGGAAAGTGGGGTGTTGCGTTCCCTAGAAAGTGAATGGTATTTAGCTTTCCCGGTTTTATAACATGCTGGTCACTTGCAAATGATCTCTCTCTGTTCAGGGAAGTTTCAGGAAGAAAGGTGAGGTCTGAGCAGGCAAGTGGCGTCCAACGATGGGCTTGCTGATAGTTTTACTGTTGCATAAAAGCTAAATGCAATTATTTGGGGAGAAATTGATGCTATATTGGAACATTACACAAAGTACCACAAGTCACATAGGGCATTGTTCTATCTGTGGATACCTTCATCACAATCTTACTACATGAGTTTGGAGTTTTTGATCAGCTGTTTCCAACCATTATCAGTTATTAGAAATATTGACTTGAAATGGTGTCTCTGATGTGAGACAAAACACAGTAACAACTTGCTCTATTCAGACATTCTTTTAAGCTATTTCAAGTATGTTTGAAAAAGTACTTTTCTCTCTAGAAATTGTCACTTTTTAAAAGGAATAACACATATGTAAATATTCATTCCATACTTCTGATATACAGAATATCCTTCTTGCTTTATCATGCAAGTAGTATTCTTATGGGGCTAGTAGTATTCTTCATGCTTTATGCTAATGGTAATGGTAAATCCATGACCATGTTAATTGTTGTAGTTTTGCAAATGCTTCAATTTCTAGTATGATTTCTTCTAGCCTTACACTATCACTTACTCATTTATTTAGGATTGTTTTAGTTATAGTCAAACAACCACTCTTCCATACTCTTTTTGAATATATCTGGCTAATTCCAGAAGTAAAACAATGGGGACTTTTAATTAGAATTGTATTGAATTTATAGATTTTTGAGAAGAATAGACATCTCTTTAGAGCATCTATTTTGATCACATTTTTATATATTTATGCCTATCAGTTCATCTATTCATAGTATACAAAAATATTAGTGGTTACATTTTGAGTGGTGGGATGTTAGATAAATTTTTACTTTTTTGTGCCATTCTGTATTGCCCTGTATATAGCCTTTAAAAGAAAAAGCCACCATTCTAAAAACTCGGAAGTGTTGTAATGTCCCAGCTAACATTTTACGTTGACCGAAGGATGAATACATAGGTAGTAAAATATATTTCTGAACAAACAACACTTTCCTTATAACTGCCCACAGGACTGCTAGAGAGGATCGAGTTGGAGTCCTGCCCAGAGCCCCCAGGGTCCTAGGTCCCACCCCGTGTGTGACCTTCGCCTCTGACAGCCCCCACCTGCAGTGCCTCCTGCAGGGACTGTGCACGCAGCTACCCGTCCGCTTCGACTGCACGTGCGGAGTCCCAAGTATATGAGACATCACCTGCCACCTCCTTTCCTGCGGCCAGTGCCCAATGCTGCAGGGTTGGGAAGCGCAGAAAGGACAGCCCCCTCTCTTGCGTGGGGACAGCCCTGGGTACACGGGACTCTCCAGAGCACCCAGCACCAGAGCGCCCAGCATGAGCGGAGACTTTGCCGTGCCCGGCGCTGCGCCCCTTCCTGTGTTGTTCCCCCCAATACTACAGGTTTCTCTTAGGAAAACGTCCTTACTAAGGGTCACAGGCTGAATTGTGTCCCCCTAGATGACGCATCAAAGGCTTACCCCAGTGCCTGAGAAGGTGCCCGTGTTCGGAAACAGTGTCTCTAAGGAGGTAAGTAAGGGTAGATGAGGTCAAGAGGGTGGGCCCTGACTGAATATGGCATAAAATAGGAGGACGCAGACCAACGAGAGCAAGGACGGGGAAGGCAGCGGTCCACAAGCCAAGGAGAGTCTCACAAGACCCAGCCCTGCTCACACCTTGCTCTAGGTGTCTGGCCTCCAGAATGGTGGGAAAATAAATTTCTGCTGTTCAAGCCACTCAGTCGGCATTACTTTGTTGTGGGGCCCCAAAAGGCTAATGAGGAAAGCTGCTGGCAATGAATCTTCATCTAATATTCAGCAAGTGTGTTAAAAACTATCACAGGGTTATTTTTTTAAAAATACAAAATAACCCCAAGCTTAGTTTTAGGGCCTATCTTTTGAATCATATACCACTTCTCATGACAAAGTAGGTATAGAATGTAACCAAGGGTGATTCTTAAAGTTTAGTGGATTTTACCCTTTCCCCTAAAATGGAGAAATGTGAGTCTTTTTCAATATCCCGAGGCCACTAATATTTACAATGGCGTTTCTGATTTGGGGCTTCATCCGTCACATGAATTGTAATGTTTCCATCATGATCTCGATTGTCTTCGCTCTGGAAGCACCAGGCATCGAATTTGAAATGCAGGGGACGGGCTGAGATTATGGCTATAAAATCACTTAAATGTCCCCCCCCCCCAAAAAAAGCAACATGAAACATAAAAGCAAAGTGATATACAAAGTGTGTGAATATGGACTATTTGTACAAATATCCATATTCCCAAGAAGACTCCCCAAAGTCTCTACCTTTAATTTTTAAATCCAGCGTGTGGAGAGGCCACTCCGGCCTTTCTCCCACATCCCCGTTGACACTGAGGGCCCCATAACCCACCATTTTGCTTCTTTCAGGGGCACGAGAACTGTGCGAGGAGCAAAGATCACCGTGGGACCAGGCGCCGCTCATTTCTATAGTGTAATCTGTCTCCCGCTGCTTTTGCTCATTACTGCCCGGCTTGATTTTATTCGGGCGTCTGTGCAGCCTGGCCGGGGTAGTCGAATTACCACAAAAATCAGCCCCATTGCTGCTTGACCAATGAATGAGACGCTGATGATTTCCCCAGCCCTGTTTGGATTAATACATTGTATCAATTGTTAATGCGGCCTCGGCCTGACCTTCCCCCGCGGCAGCCATCCCACTTTCCCAAAAAGGAAAACCAAGCACTTCAAGTTCAAGTCCGGACCACGACTGCTGGGTCGTGCTTTCCTGCCCATTCCTCACTTCCCTGTTCTCAAATCCTCTGTGACAGAAACAATGACTTAGGAACAATAATTTGGATATGCTCTTTTGAGGGAATGAATTGAATTTATTGTCTTGAAAGACTTGCCTTGTTTCAGCTTTTACCTGAGCTAGATTCCTTTTTTAAATATAATAAAAATCATAGTTTCTGATCGTATCTTACAAAATTTCTAGTGACGTGGAAATTCACAAGGAATTAACTTCTGTTCTCTGCGGCAGAAACTTAAAAGACAAGCAATTTGGAGACAGGGAGCCTAGGTTTGAATTTATTTTCCTTGAATTGTTAGCTGAATTTTCTCATTAGTAAAATGGGAATAGTAATAATCATTTAAAAAATTAAAACTGTTTTCCTAAAGTCAGGAGAAATGAGACAATATTCCATTGCATAACACACAGTGCATGTTCAATTTATGTTAACTATTATTTTTATCACTGAATTTTTAAGGTCTTTTACTAATTCATTACCCTTTGTTGGACCATTGTGTTTGGTGCTGGAAATATCCAGGTGAATGAGGCCTAGACCATATCCTGGGAAAATGATTTGTCTGAAGAAGGAAGGAGGCAAAGGACAGATAATCACAGCGCAGCATAACCATGACGATAGCGGTTTCTGCAAAGAACTTGGGGGGCTGCCTCCTCATCCTGGCCCCCCCACGCCTGATATGCTGCCCCACAGCATCCCCACTTATTTCTCCCCGCAATGCCATTATCACCACATTTTTCTCACCTATCTCACCTAAAACGACATTATGTTTCTCAGCTATTTGTTTATTATCTGCCTATTCCTGTGAGAATAGAAGCTCCTGGAGGAAAGAGATTTCCGTCGTTTAGTTTATTGCTTCAACACCATTGCCTAAAACACACTTTGGCGCACACGCACAGAGGCTCTCACTAAATAATTTGCTGAGAGAATGGCGGAGCCACGCCCCCGATGTCATACCATGCTCATCAAACAGCCGTGGCGCCTCCCCCTTCCGCCTCCTCTGCTGTGCTACCGTGTGAGATTTCTCAGATAGCTTCTCAATGTAAAAGCCTGCTGTAAGAGTTTCGGTGAAGAAATACAGTGCATAGATATGGATTTTTCTATGTGTCATAAATCTGAAGAAAAAGAGCTCAATCATAGAATGGACAACCACAAGCCAGGCCTAATAAGATGGAATTTAAAGGGAGAAAGTTGAAATTCTGACACTCATGCTCAAACTACAAAAATATAGGATTAAGGAGACTTTGCTGAATAGCAATGAATGAAAAACAAGAGGTAGGACATTTAGTTTGTTGTGAAGATATGATGGGCCAGGACCTTGCCAAAATAAAGTCAGACAAAAGTATGCTTTTTGTCTGCTTAGTAAAGAACTAAGACTAACCTTCCCACTTCGGTATGTTCTAGGGAGGCCACATTTGCAGAACTGTGCCAACTTCTGTTGGTAAACATTGGCCAAAGCTCCGAAAGCTCTAGAGACCAGGCCATGAACATATTGAGCAAACCAAGTGTGTTTAGCCTATAAAAGAAAAGATTTAGGGAAAAAAATGTGATTGCTGTTTTCAAGTACTTAAAGGATAATTTTGCTTGAGTTTATTCTAATAATTAAGTGCCGGAATGAAATAATGGCATGAACACAGGCACCGTATTCCAACGGAGCTGATTTCCGAGCCAGCACAGACATGGCCTCCCGATGTCCTGTTGGTTCCTAGACCCTCAATTTCCCAATATCAGAAACAAAAACAGTTAAGCTTACGTTACGTGGCTGAAAATGCCACTGACTAAGCATATGCCCCATTCTATGTTTTCTGTAAAGGCTAACTACTCGGCTTTGTTATCAGTGGAGGAAGTAGTACTAATATAGTTCCGTACTGCAAAACTAAAAATGAAGACACTCTCAGCGAGTTCATTATCACCAGAGGAACTCCAGTGGCTGAATGGCCACCCACCACAGGTCTCGTAGGGTCCCTTTCAATTCCATGACCTTAATACCTACTGTAATCTCTCTGTCACTCCAATGGAGGCCATCCTAGGGAAATGAAATACAAAATAAACCCAATAAAGAAATAGAGTGTTTCCAAATAAATACTAGCTTTGCACCTACTGAAGCTATTGAACACAGAAAAATATCCGACTTTCACGTATCAATATACGTTTGTGAGTAGTGGAGATGTCTTGAGAGACGGGACAGGCTTTGAGTCCCAGCTGTGGCACTTAGCAGCCTTGACCTCTTAGGCAAATTCTTAACCTCTCTTATCCTCCATACGTACAGTAACCAGCAGGTGCATCACCCATGAGGTCACTGAGAGTGACTGTCCTCACTTGAGACATAAGCTAGCACACAATAGTCACTGAGTAAAGAATTTTATTTCCCTTGATACTGCCCAGGGAAATAACAATTATGATCGCTTCTCTTCTCTGTTTTAAAAACAGAGACCAAAATGCAGTGCTGATATTACAGGGAAATGAGATCTGAGAAAATGTCCATAGTTGTTTGAAACTAAGAATGATCTACTTATAAGTGGGCTGTACAGAAACAACGGTCCAAAGACTCAGGCGATGAGGGTTTGAGGCAGGTCTACCATGGGCTCTGTCACCTGAGCAAGTCACTGAACTCATCCCTCCCCACGCAGGGCAGGTGATGAAGACGCGGTTTGCCAAACAGGAGGAAAAATGCCAGAGAAACATGGATGGCCCTATGTAATGTGGATTTTACTCAAGAAACTTTACATTTTATTTCAAAATAGCCAGTTGTATTCTTTGTATGGAATTAATAGAAAGACAATGGCAATAAATAGGAAATACTTAGTTGTCTATACTAGATTGTATTTCTTCCAAGCAATAATGAATTATAATAAATATAATTCATTGGTTTTATAGGAAAAATTAAGCAAGCACGCTAAAATTTGAAGTGAGTTCTCAAAGAATTATGATATATTTAATTATTACATAATTCATTTTAGTGTATTTCTTACCGGATTGTAAGTGATATGAAGGGAGGGAGATATCTCTTGTTTAATTCTGTATCTTTAGTCCTATACGAATACATGTTCCATGATTCTATGTTGAATGAATAAACGAATTAATGAAATAGGCCACTCAGTGTTTGTCTCAAGCACTGGCAACCCCTTCCCACTCCCTCCCTCATCCACCCCCTACTGGGCACTTAATATATGCCTGCCTCTAGTCAATAAGACTTTTTTTATTTAGTTTTCTGCACAAAAGACTCATTATATTATTCTTGCACCCACAATGTCTGGGAAATAGCAGCCACCAAGAAGTGTTGCGTGGGTGACAGAATGGCGGACCAGTGATTGCAGAGAAGAGAATAGTGGATGCTGACAAGTGGGCATCAGGCCACAGTCCAGCCCTGCCAGCAAGAGAAGTCAGCCTCTCTTCCCTATCGGTTCATACGGCCACTTTCCTCACACTTCTATTTCGGTGACGCCTGCCTAGAAAACGTACTGAGGAATGGGAGTTACATTCCAAGTGTTCAACAACAGCTAGAGAGTGAGCACTGACTCATCAGACCAGGGACCGTCCCTGTGCTTGCTAGAGAAAGGTCCTAAGCCTTCCCACAGTGCAGTGCTAAACGTTATTTCACAGATGCAGAGCAGTAAATGGGGCTGGGCAGGGCCTAGGGAAAAAGTGGCCAACTGGTAAACCAGGGTGGGCGAGAGGCTATTAGGAGGCCAGGAATAGTGGCTATTTATCCACTGGAGTGGAAATATCTCAAGATCTTAAGAGTCAGTGTGCCTGTGCTAGAATGCATTGGCTGAATATCAGCTCTGCTTCACGACATGCATTAATAACGGCATTGGCAGAATGTCAACAAGTTCTACACATTGGAATCCTGCCAATTCTTTTTGACTACCACAACTCTTAACAATCTCTGCTAACATCCCTTTTTTTTGAAGAATGCAGACTGGAAAATGAATGGGGAATTTTAGTATCTGTAGAAATGTGAATGGTATAACTCACTATTTTACAGAAGCCTGATTTATAGGAGGGGAATGGGAAATTATGTGTGAGATCTAAAATTGCAATCTCTTGGGATCTTTTCTACTTTTCAAAAGAGAGGCAGGGCAGGTCAGAATTTTATTATTTTTGGCTAAAGGCCCATGAATGTCTTACAATAGGATCTTAACTTGTTCTAAAAAAATATCAGATCAGAACAAAGTCAGAGTGAGATTCTGAGTGAAAATTCAGTCATAATCATTGAGAGTTAATTCCTTAAAACAGCCTACGTCACTGTGTTGTTTTCAGTCATGGTATCTTAACTTTTCATTGGCTACTTCAAATATCAGACATGAAGGGAGACTCCAAACTCTGCCATCATTAGACTATAACATATTTCTTCTTTCCTAGATTTTTCAAGTCAGAAACGTACCCAAAAAGCCTCCCACATGATCACAGATGCAGGAAGCATCATTCAGAGCCAGAAAAAGAGGGCTCGACTCAGAGATCACGAAGTCCCTATCTCGCTGGCGCAGATGAGTCCGGGGTCTCGCTTTGACCACAGCGCTTGTCGTCATGACATTTTGTAGCAGCAAAAAGGGAAAATTGACCATGTAGAATTATCCATTTCAAATTATATTTAAATGTTTTAAATCAGGTGGATTTGGGAGATGATGTATCTTGTCAAATGCATTTAATAACATTTATTACTGGTAGAAATTGCGGTTCTATATAATATGCAAATTCCTCATAGTGTTGGACTAAAATATTTAAAACGTGCCTTGATTTAAGTCACCTGTGATACATAGACCATAATCAAAATACATTTATAAAAGAGAAAGCTCTATTTGATGTTAAATAATTCCTTCCTAATCTGGTAAAATCAAGTAAACTAATAAAGCAAAACTCTGACAAAATGGCAATAAAAGAATTGGAGGACTTGAAAAGAGTCAAGAACATATATCAACTGGTTTTAAGGGCATTTTTAAAACTTTCTAATCAATAAATTTTTTAAAAAAGGCAAATTATGGGCTAATATATTGCATATAATATTCTCATTTTTTGATTCCTTACATTTTCTCAATTGGTTAACTGGTTTCTAACCAAACAAGGGTTGACCAAAATTTTCTCTTACATTTTGAATAAAAATTGCTATTTAGCTACAGGAAACAGTCTTCTGTCATCCCAAATAATGCTTTAATGATACATTCTTTGTAACTATAAATATTTTAAAAACACAGATCCAATGAAGAATGCAGAGGCTGTGCACTTCCTGGACTTAGGCTTCCGCACGTTTAAAAACACACTATTTCCTTCTGCGATGATGACAGGACAGTGAATCTGTACGTCAGTCATGGCAGAAGATGGGCCGCGGTACGGACGCAGAACCAGGCTGGCGCTTCGCTGCATGTGCCTCCCTTCCACGTGAGGGACCGTGTGGATGTGAGAGGTGAGGAGGAGGAGGTTTCCTCCCAACACGCCTGAGTTCCCATCTCCTGAGTCACTGAGACTATGAAATCGCGGCTTGGAATTGCAATTTAGGGAGAGAGATCAATGCAATGCCCTGTTTTTATTACCCATTTCATATTTAGGAAATACGGCCTCATGTCAACATGTACCTTAGTTCCAATTCCATACGCCTCTTCATTTCTGTTAAGCCCACATTTCTAAGCTTAGTTTTGAGATTTGGTGGCTCCCAATCTTTTTAAATGTATCTTTGACGCATAGATCTTTCTGAGTCCTCCATTTCAGTTAAAGTGATCTACTTACATCATCTTTTTCCTTGAAACAAAACACACCACTTGTAACTTTTACTAAAAGTATCCTTAGAAAGAATGGACCAAGATCTGAGCTGTTAACAAAGGCCTCCACTTTCAGCAACACTGTCCTTCGGCAAGGCTGCCCAGCCTGCTTTATGTCCGTGGCATTTACAGCGTTATGGTCCGATGTCACTTGCTTTCCCTGCTGGAATAAAGGCTGCTCGAGAGGGCATCTGCGCCCTGCATTTTGTCCTAATAAAGTATGAGAATAGAGAAGGTGCTTAATGAAGCCTGGGTTTTCTTCCTACATGTCGGCATCTCCTATAAATTCACCAAAGCAACAGTGCTGAAAAGGAAGGGCTGGTCATGGGGAAATTGCCATGGGCTTACGCAGGAAGGAAAAGCTCTCCCGCAGCACCAGCGGGAAGACGAGTCATAAGCAGGCAAGGCGTTTCAGGTAGGAGAAAAGCGATGTGTCTACAGGGTAAGCATCTCTTCATACAGCATCCCTTCTCTAGCCCTCCCAGGAGCTGAGCCAACTAACTATGGGCCTACAGCATGTTGGGGTCAAGTGATAGAGTCTTTTCCAAGACAGCTGAGTTACACTTGAACACTGAGACCAAAAAGTCAAGGAAGCTACTTTTTTTTAATAATATAAATATATATATATATATATATATATATATGTATATATCTACATGAATGTGCATAAATGTGATAAACATGAATCTAACAAACATATATGAGATCTAAGTGATCTCTTGGCTTATTCAGTCATTTATTTCTTAATGAAAATAGTAACAATTACGTGGCCTGTTTTTACATCCCTACTGTGTGTCAGTAGCTGCTTGGAATTTCACATTATCTCATTTAATCCTCCCAGGCACCTTAAATGATTTATTTTTCTCAATTTATACCTGGCAGACTGGAGGCCCAGACAGGTTAAGTAAACTCTTCAAGGTCAAGCAACTAGTAAATGATAGAGCCAGTGTGATAGTAAAGATATTTGCTTTACAAACCTATTTTTATTCTACTGTGTCCCACTGAAATTAATTCAATGTCAAGGTAAACATGCAACAATAATAGAGAGGAGTTATTTTATTGAAATAACTGACACTTATTGTGTAAGTATTATGTGCTTGAGTCTTAGCGAAACTATTGTCTAATGTAGTATTTAATCTTTCCAACCCTTCAATATTACTTTCAACATTTTAAAATAAAGAAAGAAAAAAAAAACCCTGAGGAATGAGAGGTTAGTTACTTGCCCTAATACATAGCTAGAAAGTGCTGGAACTGTGATTAGAACCAAGGCAGATAGAAGCTACAGCCCATAGGATATTTGTAGGTGAAGTCAAGGTTCTGGGTCTGAAACTGCAAGAAAGAGGGTCTGAGCAATTACTTAGAAAATTTTCTTTTTTTACACCAGTCAGTCTGCCAATTACATAGGTAGCTGTTCTCAATATCCCACTCTACTTTCTCTATCCAGAGAGTAACAAAGGCACAGCATAATCTCCACTTAAATCTTGTTGGTTCTTTACGGTCAATAAAGTTATGCAGAACACAAGTCAGAAACTATTTCTAGACCAAAATGATGGTGTTCTGTTTTTTTTTTAAGTGCTACTGGAAAAGGTTTTATTTTTAAGAATACCCTGAAGTCATAGAAAAAAAAGGAGGCGGCAGGGAGAGATTCTGGAAGGATTCTTTAGTGTACTAATCCTTAGACATGAGGGAGAGAGGAGAAGCAAAATGAGCAAAAGAAGCACATGCGCCCAAACGCTCTGCAGCAGGGACCCTAGGCAGCAAAGCAAAGCATGTTTTGATGGTTTATTTTATGTGTTAACTTGGCTAGAACACAGCATTTAGTTATTTCATCAGAAGCAAAACTAGGTGTTGCTAGGAAGGGGTTTCATAGATGTGGTTAACATCTGTAATCAGCTGACACCAAGTAGAGGAGATGACCTGTATACTTTTGGTGGATCTTATCCAATCGGGTGAAGGCCTGAGGAGTAAAAGCTGAGGTTCCCCAGCAAAGGAGAAATTGCTCTCGAGACCGCACCGTCCACCCCTGTCTGAACCCCAGGCCGACTACCCTGCCCTGCACGTCAGGGGCTTACGAGCCCCCCAAATTACATAAGCCAGATCATTACAATACATCATATAAAATATATTTTATCATTTATAAAATAAATCATAGATGTTATATATCTTATTGGGTTTTTTTTTCTACAGAACGTTGACTGACACCAGTGTTTGCCTCGGTCCTTGCAAACCAGAAGGGCATTAATGCGCACCAGGGACAGTGTATTTGGAGGACACAGCCAACAGCAGAGAAATCACAGCATCTGCTGTCCTCTGTGACTCTCACCCAAGGCGTCGGTTCCTAATATTCTGCTTGAAAATATAGCTGATGTTATTTTCAGAGCACTGACCCCATTCTGCCAAAGAACACATTTTGACTTGGCCATTGGTCAATGGATGTACAGCTTTGTGATCTCCGGTGTCGGGAGAAACAGCCTCTTTTTCAACAATGTATTTCTGGAATGTTTTTATTTTTCTGTAATACTAAGGAAGACAATAAATATATTTTTTATTATGGTAAACACTTATAATACAAATGAATCTAAGATTATCTTGATTATGATTGAAGGTAAAAATGCTAACCAATTATTTGATCTACTTGGTATGTTAAAGTAAAGCATTACATACATAGAAGCTGCTTTCAAACTTCAGGAAGGCTGGATTTATATTGAAAGTTTTTATTCTGAAAATTTGGCATAATGCAAATGATTTCTCTATAAAAATTAGTTAACATGAATTTACTATGGTTATAAAACTATAACAACATATTTTCCACATATTCATTTTTACATGCATTATATTTTAAAAAATAAGATGTAACCTAGATTTTCTCCGTAGTGAAAACACTAAGTGACCTGTTTCTTTAAAAGATCCCATGAATGCTTACAGATTAATGTTACAATTAAAAATCAATGTGAAAAAATGATTTCATGCACAATATAGTAATTAGTAAAAAGTTACTTCCTATATTCCACGGTGCCTTTCATTGAAATTACATTTCTTATTGGAAAAGGAGCAACGAATACAACCATAGTCTTATTATTTTAAAAAAATGTGTCAGTAAAGAGTATTTAGTTATCAAAGGAGGATGACCTGATTGTGCATTTACAAAGTGTTCTTATAAGTAAGATATGTGAAGCAAAGAAAATAAGAAGTCTCAATATATAGTCATAAATAGTCACTGTCACCATACTGGGGTGAACCCAGTATTTCTTCAATTTATTTAAGATGAAACCCCAGATTAGGTGCCCTAACTACAAAGTCAAAGTTAATTAGTCTTAACTAACAGACAAGTAGTAAACTGCTTGAGGTCAGCTCAACTCTCAAGAAAGTGGACACTCGTGAGAGGTTTAAAGCAGCGTCTGTTTTTATAGGCAGTGCAGGAAAAGGCTAAGCCAATAAAAGTGTGATGGTTCCCTTTTAATGGCATCCTCCAAAGGACAGAACCCTTCCCTGGGCTTTAGAGGGAAAGCCTTGTACCAAGTTAAAAATGATCCGTGAAACAAAGCAAATTGTCATCACTTTACTTTAACCTTGAGCATCAAATGTAACAAGTGAATCCCAGTCAAACGCATGCCAATCATTGGCATTGTCGGGCGGGACCACTCAAGCCTTGGGCTATACAGAGCCCCCAGGGACCACCTGTGGCTCCCTCAGTTCACCCAGTGGACAAATCGCAGGAGGCTCCCGTCGACTGTGTTTGGGAGGGAGAAAGAAACACCAGGCTGAGAACCTTGGGAGGCCGTTGGGGAAGGCTGGCCAGAGCAGCTGTAGTCAATTACGGCTTCATTTTCTCTCCGGTCTTCTTAGTGCGCGCCGTAACTGCCGGGGCATCGGGGTTTATGGCTCTGAAATAGCCTTGTCATTTTGTGAAGCCTAACAGAGCAAAGAGGATTGATAAATGGTTTTTAAAAAGTTACTTAGAAAGCTGCTTCAATCAGATTAGTTTACTGTTTATCTTTTTTGTTTTTTTCAGAATTCCAATAGTCCTCAAACATCTAGTAAGTAAACGCTGATGGCACCAGGTGGGTAAGCAAAATAAAAGCTTAAAAATAATCCACGTCTTGCTTTGTTGGCAAGGTGTTCAAGCTGCGTACATACTATGGTAAATTAATCCAGGAAGTGGCGTGTTTAGTTTACCCTCAGAAAGATCAGTCGTCTGGAACACTAGGGCAAAGATGTTCCAAGTTGGTCACAAAGAGGACATGGGCGGCAACTCTCTACAGCTTCAAAATTGTCATTTTACTTTCAGCAAGAAACACTAATCATTTGCGTTACTGCCATAATTTTTATTTATGCTATCACTTAATATGGGAGAAAAATATCATAAAGTAACTTTACCGTTCATGCGCCCAGTGCCAATAGACCCATCGGCGGATCCAAACTAGGGAACCCATAGAGCGGGGGAAGGCGAAGGCAAGTCCCTGCTTTCCAGGGCAATTATTTCTCTCACGATTCAGTATCCCTATGGAAACAAGTTTCAATTTACCGAGGAGGAAATCATGTGGAATTCGGGAAGTCAATGGCTTGAAGAAAGTCTCCTAATCCGCAGCAGACTCCGGAACCACAGGGCATTCCCCCACCGGTGTGCAACGTAATTGCTACAATGATGGGAGTCAGACTGTCCTGCCCGTGGAATTTGTCTTCCATCCAATCAACGCAAACAACTAATGCACAGCAAGGGAGCTTATATTCCATCCACTTCCCAATAGTCAGTGGTGTCCAATCAGACACCTATTGTTAGCAGAGCATCTGAAATTGATACAATCATCACATTGATCCAAAGTTGTCAATCACCCTACCTCCGCGCTCCCTCCTTTCTCTTCCTCAGAACTGGGAGAGTCCAATGGATATTGTCACAGTTAGCCAAAGTTTTAGAAGGTAATTGTTGAAATCAGAGGTGCTTCAATTATTAGCAAATGTCATTTTTAAAAAGAGCTTCAAATATTATTTTTCTACTTGGCACTTAATACTTTGACAAATGCTATTAACTTTTCACTGAAAACTAGTTATACTTTAATGTATTTTATCTGTTCGCTTTATAAGTACTATATAAAGGCTATGCAACATTATAAAATTTTGTGACTTACAAATATATCTTTCAAATTAATTTCATTTCTGATACACACACACATACACACACACACACACACAAAGCTAAAGCGATCAAATATATAATTTCCATAAAGATTTTTTCATAAAAGTATCCATATTTTTTGTATTATAAACTAGGGTTTTCGAACGAGTAGAATGCAAGCTTCTTAAAGGCAGGGACCTGAATGTTATGCTATCATTAGAATCCTCAGTGTGCCGGCAGTGCTGGAATTATGCTATATTGTGTTAAGAATGAGACGGTGCTGAGTATGCATCTGCTATATTACCACTTGCTCGGAAATGTCAGCGTTTGTGTTTCCAAGAGTTTGCATGTAACTTCTCATGGCCAAGTGGCGACAGTTCCTTAAACGTCGGGGGTGTCAGGGCACTGGCAGGAGCCGATGGACAGGTTGCACCGTGAGCCTTCTGCTACTAATGAAGTTGTAGCATCGTTCAAGTGCTCCTTCAGTCTGGTCTTGGTTGTACAAGGGGAAGCCCCTCAAAAAACAGAATTTATTTATAAAAATTGTGTATTTATTCTTACATGTTTAAACTTTGGTCACCTTCAAACTACTCTTCATTTGATACAATACACCTAGTGAGATGTTTTCCCACTGCTCCAAACAATTTTTGAACTCATCGATTTTGATGTCTTTCAGTGCTTCTGCCATTTTTTGTTTCACCTCTTTCACATTAGCAAAACGTTTCCCTTTGAGAACTTTTTTCATCCAGGGGAACAAACAAGTCACTTGGGGCAAGATCAGGTGAGCTGGGAGGGTGGGGCATGGGGGTCATGCTGTTTTGGGTCCAAAACTGCTGAACACTCAGTGTGGGGTGGGCAGGTGCCACATATATCACCCATCATTAAATGGGCAAATGCATTGAAAGAGGCTTCAAAAGAAAGTCACTGAAGCTGAATGTAGCCTTTCTCAACACTGCCAGCTGGTGCACTGATACAGATGGGTCTCTCGAACCCTCACCTAGTGGAGGAAGCCTGTCCTACAAGGGGCCGCCCTCCAGAGGATAATTCTGGTTTTTGGGGGCCCCTTTCATATGTGTGAATTATGACTTTCACTCACACTTCAGCCTCCATCTAATTAACTATTCCATATCATTTGCATTCCACCCGTTCTGTCAGTATAAGATGGCTAAAAAAACAGTTTTTTCTTAGGTTCTTTCTTATACCCAATCAAAATAACACACAATGGTCTAGGAAACCCTGTGCAAATAACTTGAACATAGTCCCAAGTTATCTATTTAAGGACATAGGTCAAGTTCACGATGATGCTAAATTGAGATAAACATTTTAAAATATTTTGTGCTGAACTTAAACATGAAAGTAGGAAAAAAGATATAGGTCAGAAATGTAAAACTTAATACATTCCACTAATTAGAGTTTATTTTTACAATTTGTACTGAGAGCTAAATGTTTCTCTCATCTGTAATTCATGGCATTCAATATTTCAAGGAAAATATCACTAAGCTTCTGTATAATAAATAATTAATTAAACGTGTAATTAACATGCACATGGCAACATGTATATAAATAAAAATGTGTTTTATTATATCTGCATTTCAAATAGAAAGGTAGTTTCCACTATCCATTCCTCAGACTCTGACTTCCCCACCCGAGACTCCATTTATATTTATTCTTACACACACAACATACACATCAATGTGCATATCAAACACACGGGGAGCAGAATAAATGATGTCATTGCCACTTGAGCTACTAGGTGTAAAACAGCCACAAAATTCGGTCATTACCGATCAGGGCTATGCTCATGTGACAAAATTGTTTCACAAAGAGAAGAGCTGTAGCGCTGTTTACTGAGTTACTGTTAAGTCCATATGTCCACCCAGGACATCATATGTAAGCAGGGGGTGAAATCTGAAATCTGTCGGGCATGATGCCTTAATTGTTTTATATAAAACATTCCTGCATTTGGTGAGGGAGCAATTAAATGTGTGCTCTATCCCTCTGTCCATTACCATTTTTCAGTGTCACAGGTTTTCATAATTAGGAAAACTAATATTTAGGACGTTCATCCCGACATCAGTGAGCGGGACACAATTCAACTTTGAAGGCCTCTGTGGCATTTGTAGGGAATCCGGGTCCATTGCACAGCTGAGTAATGAAGTGGCTCTCATTTGTCATGGTTTTAATGTGTGGGTGGAAAACAGCAGAGCTGGAAAATATATTCATTGAACCTACAGTTTGAACCATGTATTTGAACCAGAATGTTCTACATTACGTCCATAGGCCGTATGTTAGGTAATCGTTCTCAGGGGCAAAATAATAATATAACCATATAATAATCTGGTTAATAATGAGTTTAACTTCTGTAAACTTTTATAATTATTCACACTATTAAAAATATTTGATTTAGTCATGTTTTAGTTGATGTTAATCTCATAAAAATGACCTATAAATCAATCTTCACAACTTCATTACAATCTCCCTCTCTCTCTCTCTCTCTCTCACACACACACACACACAGTGCCCTGAAGTTAAATAAAATAATTTATTTTATTTATTAATATAAATATAAATCTAATGTTTATATAATTTTTTTAATTTCAAAATTATTTTGAAATTAGGCCTGAAATAATGCTGGAGAGGTGTAAGTAGGTAGTTACAAAATGAGTAGACAGTTCATGAGAAAATTAATGGGTGGGAGCATTTTTAAACAGTAGAATTTGGAGGATTTGATGAGTCAAAATGTTCAGAGAGATAAGTGTTTATAATCGCAATACAAGGAGCACTGCCTGGAGTCAGAAGAGATAGCCTTAGTTATGGTGTGCATGATGAAGAGGACTTATAAAGTATCAAAATACATGAAAATGTATTGAAATACATTGTAAAATTACAATTAAAATTGTATGACACAAGCCCAAGATGTTAATGTATCTCGAAACACACCACATTACATAAAATAATCTTAAATGTGCTAGAAGAAACAATAAGTGCCAGTGAGAAAGTCTATGTGCCGTACTTCCAAGAAATACTGATTTAGCACCTACTATGTGCTAGGCACCCTTAGAAGAGCTGAGAATACCAAGCCGAAGTGCCTGCACGTTGCTTACATTGCAGCGGGAGTGATGGCCCAGAAGGAAGATTAACAAGCAAAGGGTATCCTCTGTGAAGCTATGGATACAGTAAAGCATGAAGGAAAGACGAGGAGCGTGGCGGGAGGGGAGACGTTGAGAAAGCCCGGGCGAAGAAGGGGAATGCGGAGACACGTCTAAAAGCGCCGAGAGACCGAGCCGCGGGCACGTCAGAGAACGGCCCTAGTAAGAGCCCTGAGGTGCACAAGCACCTGGAGGGTCTGGGCAAAATAGGAGACCCGTGAAGCTGGGATGGAGGGAACAGGGGAAGGAGGTACCAGAGGAGATGAGGCGGGGCTGTCGTGGAGCGCGGTCCTTGGGTGACCTTGGCCCCAGGAAAGGGCAAGTGTTGAGAGAGCGGTCACATCTGGGGACATGCAGACATTTCAGAGGAGAACGAGCAGGACATGCTGAAATAGTTTTGTTTGTTTGTTAAGAATCGAGATGAGTAAAAGAGGACTCCCAGGTTTGGAGGCCAGAAACCCAGGCTGTGGCTGAGCGCCACCTCAGGGGGCAGACAGAGAGCATTTGCAATTCCAGCTCAGTCACCAGCATGGCCCTGGCAGACTGTCTGCCTCTTAACGCTTTCATTTCTTCATCTGTAAAATGGGGCATAATCATACTTATCTGCAGAGTTGTTATAAGGTTTAAAGTGGTTAATGCTTTTGAAATACTTAAATCACGGTCTGACACAAAATAGCCCCTGGGGACAACTGGAGGGAGTGTTCTGGGGGATACTTGGAAGGCGGCCTCTCCTTTCTTTAAGTCTGAGGTACCACTACATGTACAAGGAGATACCTTGAAAGTGGCTAGATTTTCAGATACCCAAACCTGGCATCCAAGGGATATATGTGGACGAGAAACTTTCTTAGTAATGTGTCAGTATAGAGACGGCATTTAAAGCTGAATTTAAGACAGGAAATTAAAGGGGCCACTAAAAGGCTGAGACCTGAGGACATCTTAGTGTTGACAGAAATAAAAGATGGGGAAGAGACGGCAAGGGAGCCAGGCAGCCCTGCAGAACACCCAGGCGTGTAGCACGCCCTGAGCAATCGGGGGAATTAAATGCTGCTGCTCACCCAGCAAGGTAACGACAGAAAGTCTACCCTGGCAATTCGTAATGTGTTAGTCATTAATGTTCCATGGAAAAGCTGCTGAAATATCGCGGTGGGCACAAAACACGATTGCAGGAGATTTCAAAGAGAATAGAAGTAGGGAAACTGAAGATAGGGAATCAGCCTTTCAAAAAGGAATGTTTGTTGTGAAGGGAAGGCAGGAATAGGGGGCAACTGGAGAGTGAAGAAGTCATGAGACGGAGTTTTCTGGCGTTTTGCTTTTAGTAAGATAAGTAGCACCTTTGTAGGTTTGTGAGAAATTTTTTTCAGTAGAAGGGGAAAACTGCTTACGCAAGAAAGAGAGGGGGAGCTCCAGAGCCAGGGCCTTAAGAAGCAAGAAGGGATGTGACTCAATGGCACGTTTGGCTTTTGGTAGGCTCATGGATAATTGATCTTTGATAAGAGAAAAGAAGGTACAGATGCAAGTGAGTAGATAGATAGTATTGGAAGCACGTAAAAATGAACTTCTAACATTCGGTTTTCTAAGTGAATTGAGAAACACGGTAAAGAGTTGAGCATGAGAATAAGAGATAAGATATTTTGGGATTTAGAGAAGAAATAGCAGATAGCAATAATGGGCTAGGCGCTTGAGAGAGTGAATAGACTGGAAAATATTGATTGATATCCAAACAGCATGAAGGCCACTGAAATTTAGTTGTCATGAATTTAACGTGAGACCCAAGAGCATGTTTGTGGGGATTTTATCTGCAGCCACAGTCAAGTGTGAGCACGAACAAATGGAGCCAGTGTGGACTGCGGCTGAGTAGAATGGAAAGACCTGGAAGAAACATGGGGCATTGGGATCAATGGATTGCAGGTCACGTGCTTTGGGATCCGCTATAACTGAAGGTAGGCGTTGTAAAAATAGTTGCTGATAATGGCAGGGTAGGAGCCTTAAAACTGAGATTTTATAGGGATCGCAATTCCCGGCAGTTAGTTTCAGAACAGGCTCATGGGATGAGGTGGCTGCGGTAGGACGGAGGGCGAAACTGATGGACCGTTAGAGACCCAGGAACGGAAGGGCCGAGGCGTTAGAAGGATGCACCGTCTACGCGGACTCTAGAATCGGCAGGATTTATCACAGGGATGCTCTGGGAGAGAAGGGCAGCGAGACAGGTGTTAAATCGATCAGGAATGAACGGGAGTGACCCAGAGTTCTAGAGGTGCTTGCAAGAGGAAGGGGGACGGGGAGGAGGAGAGCGATGACGGGAGCTTCAGGAGAGAGGAGGGGAGCAGCGCTGACGATCAAGGCCCGCGGTACCGCCTGCGGCGTTTGAGCGGAAAACGGTTGCCACCTGCAGGCTTCGGGAGCGGCAGTGTCTTCGGGGTAAAGCACGTTTGCTTTAGAACCAAAGGGTCAGCAACTTTCACAAAATGGTTATTTAATGAAAAGTTTGAAACTTGGACAAGTTGAAAAACATCTAGTTAAATACCTGCGTTTTCTAATAGACAAATGAATTCCACGGAAATAAAATAATTGAATAAAAAGTCTAAAATATGCAGATATGAGCTTATACTTAAGGAATTTTGAGTGGATTAAGAACTTGTCTACTTCAAAAGCCGAGGAGATAACCATAATATGGAAAAGCTTCATAATCTAACTACCTAAGGAAACCTGGAGCTGTATTTACCATGGGTGTAGCAATGGCTTAACAATCTTACTATACATGACTCTGATAAGGCATTAAGAAAAAGAGGCCCTCCTAGGAAAAACATAAAATTCAAAGAAGTTTCCGAAGATGATTTTCTTAAATAGAGCTGTGGTGATAGGGTGGCAAAGAACTAAGTTTTAGAATGAAAACTATTTTGGGAGCAAGTATGCATTCTGCTAGTTATCTGCTGAGGACCTTGGGCAACTTTGATGCCTCCTTTAATCTCCAATTACTTCATTGCAAAAGGAGAAAAAGAATGCTACACTACATACCTCGATGGATGCGCTGTGCTTGAATAAGAGAGAGGAACAGTTTCTGTCACAGAGGGAGCCTTTGTGAAGGGTTAGCGATGGTCTGTACTGGAGTGATTATTGAGGTCATCATTACTGTTATTAATAGTAGTATAGACATTAAATATCTAAGTATCTTATTCTTCTATCATCTTTATAAAATGCTTTACAAATGTGGTCAATCAATAAGGTTTTGTTAATTGAATAAATGTGGGTCCAATCCAACGGTCGAGTACATTAAACATTTTCAGCATCAAACTGTAGCCATTGCTTCGTCAGACACTGATGAATGCTGGCCTGAGTGCAGCGTGCATGTGGCTCAGGTTCTGCAGAGGGGCTCGGGCAGGTTCAACCCAGACAGAGTTACAGCAACATGGCATCACCCTAACCCCACACCAGCCCTCCGACATAGAAACCAGACAGAAACGTAACATCTTGGATGCCTGTCAAATTCCCGCAGAGAACAGAATTCTCCCAGGATTTCCTCCCACAAGAAAACTTTAAGAAAGAACTATGTGCACATGTGCCAAGCTTTAGGGAGCCAAGAAGAGACATGGAGACACTCCCAGGGCGGCAGCGGGAGGAAGCTCTCTTCACGCTCAGGTCTGAGGGGCGAAGGAGGAAAGCATTGTTCCCAGGGCCCAGAGAGGGTGCCACCCACCCGGAGCAGCCGTGACCTGCGGAGGGCAGCCAGGGCCGCGTCGCGGGAGCGGGGAGGAAGCGGATGAGAAGAGTCCCCAAGCCTTTCTCCCCCAGCCCCTCACTGCTGGCCCGGACTTCCCATTGGCCGCGCCCACCTGGGGCACCGCGCAGGGGGAGCCTCCCCGGCCGGCAGCAGGGGGGTGGGCACCGCGCAGGGGGAGCCTCCCCGGCAGCAGGGGGAGCGCGTGGGGAGCACGGGGGCGGGGCCGGGCAGGATGCAGACCGTCTGTGATCCCACTACACTTGCAGTCTCGCCTCATCGTTTTCATTGCCAGGACCATCACAGGGCTCGCCGTGTGGTTTGCTAGTCTGCAACTGTGAAGGACGTTGACTCGGTGGCAGTAAATAGGGACACTGGCCACAATGTGTGGGACTCCCAGAAGGTTCTCGTTTATTTCAAAGTTGAAGCGACTGGCATTTTGTTGACCCTGTTTTCAGGCTCTTGAATAATGATATTGAGCTTAATTATGGTCGGCCACAATGCATTCATATCTGACATGGAAAGTCCCTTCTGCCGGTCATATCACTTCGGTTCCTAATCCCCTGGATACATCTGAAGGGTTCGCATCATGGAAAGCAAACATCAGACTCAATAACTTTTATACTTAGACATATTCTAAGCAAATTGTGGGGACATTTTTCTGCTTCTAACTTTCCAGGGTAGATGATAAGAAGACACTTTATTCTCTTGGAATACATGTAGGCAAATCAACTCAGAATTACCAAGGTTCTGGGCCTGTGTGTGTGTGTGTGTGTGTGTGTGTGAGAGAGAGAGAGAGAGAGAGAGAGGGAGGGAGGGAGGGAGGGAGGAGGAGGAGGAGGAGGAGGAGGAGGGGCGCTGCATCTATTTTTCAATGTTTTCTATTTTATATTCTTGGATATATTAAGGATATTTTATATTCTTGACTAAAGTGGGTAATGACTATACACAATCCACACACCACCGTCTAATGTATATGTTTAATTAATATTGCAAGAAAGGTTGCTGTGGTTTTTTATGCAAATAGAACCATAAGTACATCTGTGGATTTTCTTTTCTTTCCAACTTCTCTTTTGGAGTTTTGCTCTCCTGAGGTACAAAGCTGAGCAACAAAATTACCTTAAAGAGGGTTTATGAATCACAAAGGAGAATTCTTTATGTACCTTGTTTCCATATGAAAGTAGCAACATTTGTGCATAAATGGCTTGCATCATTTTTTTATGAATTGGGCCTTAAGTGCTCATGATTGTCCTTGGTATTCAGTTTTTAGTCATTAAGTAGCGTTGAAACAACAGGAGGAGAAAAAAGAAACATTTTGTCCCTGTGGTACCCACTCGGACAACACAGCTTTAGGAAAATAGCTCCACTCTTACCCTTTTATATGTACGAATTATGCAGGGACAACGACAAGTGTGACTTGATGGAAAGGCAAATAATATATTTCTGAAGCATTAATAGTCGAAGCCACACTCAGGATGAAGAAAATCGCATTGATTTTCTTATTTGATTCACGTGCGCTCTGATATTTTGCCAATCTATGTGGCTCCGTTAACAAAATTAGGTTGCTGCAGATGAAGAAAGGAATAATTTTCTTCTTAACTGTGGAGTAATATATCACCTCTCTTACCACATTAGCTAATAGTCACCCCAATGGCAGAGGAAGGGGAAACGACATATAGTTTTTGTTCAGATTAGTTTTTAGTACTTGATTATTTTATATTGAAGACAAAGGTGAAAGGTCCAGGACAAGAGGAATGTTTCTTTAAGATATTTGAAAAACATACAAGAAAAAAAAAAATCTAGAGATTTCTTTATTTCTCTGTCTAGTATGGGCTTGGCTATGTGCCCCGCCCCCGAATTCGTATTTTGAAACCCGAACCTCCAGTGCCTACCAATGTGACCCCGCATCTGCAGCTGGGAACTTTAAAGACGTAATTAGGATTCAATGAGTCGTATGGGTGGGGCCCACTCCAAGAAGATGAGTGTCCTTGTAAGAAGAGGAGCTGAGGACGCAGCCAGAAGGAAGAGGCTTAGAGACAGAGGGAGGGAGACAAGCCAAGCAGAGAGGACTGGGAGGAAACCAAGCCTGCCGACACCTGGTGCTCGGGCTTCCAGCCTCCAGAATTACGAGGGAATACATTTCCGCTGTGGAGGCCACCCATTCTGGGGTCTTTGTTACAGCGGCCCTAGCCAGCTAATACAGTCTCCAACCCCAGGTCACGAGGACACAGAGAACTGAGCCAAACTTTCCCCCTATTCCTTGAGGCTAATAGAGGACCATGGTTGGGGGGGCGGGGGGTGGAGTGCAGGGAACCCTCTACCACTCGTGGCTACCCAGTGTTGACCCCAGTTTGTGCTCACCCTTCCTGACCTCTGGCTCATACGGTACCAATTCATAAAGCACTTTATTATCACTCAAACTGTCTGCACTGATAATCTCATTTAGATTTATTGTGTAAGGCAGCCTTTACTTCTGTTTATATAAAGGTGACAAAACAAAGGTGCAATCATCCCATCTGAGTGTGGATAACGCGGAGGGCTCCTCGTTTGATATTTTCCCCTAAGATCGCCCCTGAATTGCAGCTCGGGAAGGGCCCGTCCAAACGCCTCCCAGAGAGCCTGCACTAACTCCTCGCAGGAGGTTGGAAGGCTTAACTGGTCAAGGACGTGGGCTCAACAGCTATTTGAAAACTTACAAGGGAATGAATGTTTTCTCTATCAAGAAGCTCTCAAAATAACCAAAATGGAAACTACATCTGTTTACGCAGGACACACGTGTAACGATTGCAGAAGGACAATTCCAGGCCCCAAAGACATTAACTCCTCTGAAGGGCGAGGGGGCCCAGCTCAGGTTTTTGGCTTCATCTGCACCCACAGCCACTTTCCTGCCTTTACCAATTCTCTATGTTGTTATCTCCAAACCAATTCTGTACTATACTGTTTCCAAATCCTGCTCTCCGTTTCAAATTATCCTCTAAACTAATTCAAACCAAAACAGCAGTGGGTGATAAGACGCTGACGTCTTCCTCTCTCAATTGCAAATGCAGCAGGCGTCTCCTGGAAGCAGGTCACGTGACCTAGGAAATGAAGCTCTGATGGCGGAATTTCAAGTGTTGCAGGCAGCCTGTAGAGGAGTCGTTCAGCTCACACTGAGGATGGCTGCCCGTCTAAGACATGTGGGGAGAGACCATTGTGCACACAACACGGGGCCAGTGACATAGGCAGTGATATAGTGCCCTCTAAATTCTGGTGAAATGATGCCACACTGAAAAAGAAAAGGAAAATGCACAAGCCAGGGGAAATAAATAATATGAACACCAGCTTCTAAATTTTAATATGGTTTAAATTTAATAAGCTTTATTGAAAAAAGATGAGATTTCACCAGAGATTTTGGAAATTCAAAGCATAAAAATAGAAAACAATGAAGGTAAGACAGTATTTTGGATAGCGCAAAGGTGTTTTACTTAGAAAGGTCGTTGCAGATTTCATCATGAACGTCTGTACATTTCCTAAACAATCGCCAGTAACTGTGGGGCTTTATTGTTCTATTAGGAAATCAATCAGAAAGGTGGGGTCTGGAAACACGGCTCAGCTCCGGCTTACAACTAATAGTATCAGCATTTTTGTTATCTCTGTTTTGCGTTTACAGTCTGGTTCTGTTGTCTGCTAAACTGAATATTAATTCCTCATGCTTTCTTTATACTTACGAATGTCTAGGTGGGACCTGAGACTACAGCAATAATAGTAAGAATAGACATAAAATAAATAGCTGAAATAGCTCACCTTCCCAGAGAACTTGCTATGGGTCCAGGGCTAGCTGAACTTATCTGAGTGCATTATCTGTTTTCATTTCCATCTGTCCATCAACTCTATTATTATCCTTGCTTTAAGTATAAGCACAATGGAGGATCAGATAAGAAATTTCTCAAAGCCACACAACTAAGAAGCAGAACCATGATTCGAACTAGATTATTTAATTCCAAATACATTGCATTCCTCATTCCAGGAAAAGAGGCAACAGAAAAGGTTTGGGGAACAACGCAGTGCAGAGCAAGAGCATTAGCTTATAACGTTAATGATTTAAATTAGTCATAATATTGATAACAACACCAGTTAATTAATCTAAATGTTCTGTGTAATTAGCTGATGAAGATGGAGGGTCTATGCTGTTTCCCACACCCTATGTTGCTATCACATTCGGTTCCATTTTTCTCTTTCAAGTTGACAACAAATAGACCTGCTTCACTTCAAACAGTAATTGTTTTAGGGGGAGTCTTTTTTATAGATAATTTTAATTGATATGCTTTCTATTAAAAAGCAAATTAACCTTGATTTTCAGCCTTTATTATTTAAAATAGGTTCTGAATAATTTTGTTGCAGATATAAAATGGCAAACCTTTAATGAAGTAAATTGCCGATGGAGTTCCTGCTTAAATAAATAGTTCAGTCACTCGCTGTCACTCCTAATTAGATCACTACATTTTTTACATTTGTAAAATATCGCTTTTGGTATGAACTTAACACTGTCAGCCGTTAGTTGAACATCCCATGGCTACATTGGTGGGTTCACTTATGAAAACTTGGCTTTGTACATATTTGTTTTGTTCACATCTTAATTTTACTATGTACCACATTATTTTTAATTTTTTCTCTCAATATGTGGTTTACTCAAGATAATATTTAATATATAATTTTTAATCAAAATTAATAGTTAGTGATTGTCGTTTTGATCTTTGTCACACAATCAAAAATCTCTTGCATTTTTATTTTCAGACCCTCCTCCCTGGAATATTCAGGACATCCGTGCTAAGCACAAGTTTCTGTCGGTCGACCCTGATTGCTGTTGAAGACGATGGGTTTTTGTCTTTTTTATGGGAGCTGGACTCACATCTGAGCTTATAGACTTTTCTCAGCTGCTCACTCCTTTCTCAAGCTCAGTTTGGCTTTTTGTGTGATGAACTGAAACAGCTCACATTCAAAGTCTAAAACTCAAGCGCTACATTAGCTTAAAACAACTTATATTAGGAAAGGTAGACTTGATTTGAGAGGGGGGGAAACAGAGAGAGAGACAGACAGACAGACAGAGACACCAATGTGAGAGGGAAACAAGGCTCAGCTGCCTCCCAAACGCGCCAGACCCGGATCGCGTCCAGGACCTTCCAGTGCTTGGGGCCGCACTCAACCCACGGGACCACCCGGCCTGGGCTAAACCCTATTTATCTGTTCACAAAAATAAGATAAAGAAGGACACACGTGAAGTAGGCCACCAGCCTATCTGGGAAATCGACATTAGGACTAATGCGTGGACGACAGGTCTGTCCCTTTCCCTGCGGGACCCCTGTCCACAGTTCACCGAGACCCTAAGAACAACGTGCCTGATCTGTTGGGTTACCGCTGTTAGAAGGAATATTCACATTTTCTTTCTGCCTTTCCCCCCTGTCTGGTTCTCTGTTAAAAATGCTCCAATACACATTTTGCTTAAACACACACCACCAGCAGCACCAGCACCAGCACCAGCAGCATCAGCACCAGCACCAGCACCGCCCATCTCTCTGAGAGCGCCTTCCAACCTGCCGCCGCGGTTCCCGCGTCCCACCAGGCCCGGAGCACAGGGGAGTCAGAATAGTTGCGTGGCGTGGCAGCCAGACACAGCCGTGGGCGGGCCTCCCTTCTAAACCCCGGTCCACCAAACCGGGGGGCTCGACTCTGCCCCTGGGAACTTCGTGCATCCGCCCTCCTGAGGGAGGGCCCTGGAGCGCAGAGGGAAACCCCAGACCTCCTTTCGGCCGTCCCCCTTCCTGTGGGCGCTCCCAGGGTATTTGCTTTATCCAAGGCTTCTCTTCTCAACCTGTAGGCTTAAGCTCTAAATTCTTAATCCTCCTAATTCTGAAAATTAAACACCTAAAAGTAACTACAAAATAAAAACCTGTGGAAATGAGTTCCAGAGTGTGTCTGCCACACCTCAAGTCTGGAGTGGTAATCATTGTAGACTAAGTAAATATTTATTCCAAATTTAAAACTTGTTACATTAATACACCATGCTTTTTTATTGTTTCATGGGTGTTTTTTAAATTCAAAAATAGTTTGTCATAATTTAAGATAATAACATACTCATTAAAAAAGAGTTTACTTACAAAAAATTATGAAAATTAATAAATGCCAATGGGTTAATTTATCATTCTTTATGATCTTTGGACTAGGAATCTCCCACCAAAAACAGATATGCCTTTCAAATTGGAGCCAGAAATTTGTCCTAGAACACTTGATTCAACACCATGTTTGTACCCAGGGATGAGAGCTGTAAGAATAAAATACAGTAGGGTGTTTCATTTAGCCAATTGTGAATGAAGATTAAATGGCAATGGATGGATTTATTGTAATTATAAATTAGCTAATCCATGTCAAAAGAAATTATTCTTTCTGGCCATCATCTTGTCTTTTGACCTGGAAACACTTTTCCTAGTCAGTCTAAATTTCAAACACTCAGAATACAATTATTTAATTTTCCATCTTTTGTTCTGTCACTTATTTACCTACAGAAACAAAAGTATGTTTCTCGCTCCTTTTAAGTTCTTGTTGCTAATGCTGATATGGAAGAATAAGAAAAGATGGACATCGTTGTTGTCTTGTATAGTTTATACATTAAATAGTAAATTTTATTTTATTTAAATATGATTTTAAATTAGTCCTTCAATTTTAGATCTCAGTGTTATTCTTACCTAATGTCTTCAAGGGGAAAGAGCATAATAAAGTTTCCTTTCAGGGTGAGGAGTATAAGTTTCCAGGGGAAGAAATTGTATGGAATAGTTCATTCAAAATTCTATAACATCATCATAACTAAAGTTTGTATGTAACTAACATTAGATCAAATAGAAAAAGAGAAAGAAAATATAATTAAAATCTAAGTTATATAATGCAAAGCGCAGGTAATTAAAGCAAAGGTACTTTTTCTCCTGAATTAATTTAGCTGTTTATCTAACTACTAATATAATGTACATCTGTCATTTATATTTTTAATCCAATTCTAAATCAGTGGGGATTTTGAAAAATTACTCAGCAGGCATTGTTTGTAGGGAGGACGCAGAAAGTCAAAAGCAGAATTTGACTCCAATTTTTCTTACGAAGCAGGCTTTGGCAACCTTTGCAGACTGCATTTCTCCCTAACAATCAGTCCTTGGAACTGGTTCCCTCCTGCAATCACATCCTGACGACCACCCTCTACACTGCTCTGAAATGCCCTTGGATCCAGAAGGATGCGTTATGCTCAAGAAATCAACTCACTGTGCCCAAGCCAATCAGTAGTAAATAGAAAGCACTAATCTCTGTAACTTACAAAGCAGTTCTTTATATATGTATATACATATTTAGTTATAGTTCATATCCCCAAATACTAAACAAACAAAATTACATTATTAGTAAGCATAAAAGGAGAGAAATAAATTATATTATCAAATTGCCTTTTTAAGAAATTAATGGGACCCAGTTATAATGACAGAAAAAAAGAAAATAATATAAATATGTGATAGAGAAAGAGCAGAGATTTTGATTATATTGATTGTTTTAAGGAAAGAGTTTAAGATTTAAAAGAAACAGTGAAAATGTAACTCACAATTCTTAGCTTTCCACACACCCTCTCTGCGGTCACATCTGCTACAAAAGTTGGGCATAAAACAACCACAGTCTGGCGTTGCAGCCACCGCACGTCGGAGTCTGTTCCGAGATCAGCCACGTCCAGCTGGTTTGCATAACTCATTAAAAAAGAGTTTACTTACAAAATTATGAAAATAAATGCCAATGGGTTAATTAATTTATACTGCTAAAGTCTACGCTTGTGTAACTGCTATGCCGCACACCTAAAACCAGTGAAAACGCAACCCCCTGGTGTTGCGTTTCCTGTCCTTAGGTTGGATCTTTCTCCATAAGTAGGTTGACTTTACTGAAACAGTGAGTGTTCAGTGGACCTGAGATCCTAATGCAAGCTTTGGAAAGTCAAAACATGCATTACAAATAACTAAACTATTTGGTGATGACTTTAAGATCAAATTTCTTTAAGAGAGAATGAAATAAAAACCTAGTTCTTTTATTTTTAATAATTATCACAATTATAATTGCTTCACATTTTTGCATGACTATTTTCCCAAGAAATCCCCCATATTTATAAAGTCTGTATACAAAAGATAACGGCACAAGTCTGGCTGTGTGATTTATGTGAAACACCTACCTAATTTACATAAAAATACCTAAAGGGCTTTTAAAAAAGTTAACGGTAGTGCAAACTACTGATAGTTGGCTTAATATATAAAATGAACATGATCAAGTCCTAATACAATGATATCAGATTTTTTTTATGATGTTTTCTATTAGGTGAATATTATTAACACTCTCTCATATTTCCGGCCTCCAAAGGCCACATGGAATTAAAGAGCTATAAACCTATTGACTCATTTCAATTTAGGTTTTTAAAAGTTATTCTCTAAACATTGTCATTCTGATATTTGTTCCTGAAAGTTCATTATAGTTAAAATTTTCATATTTCAAAAAGAAAATTATTTTATTAATAATAACCATTTAGTTGGAATCTATCATGCTTTTAAGTATTCTAGGACATAGCTAGCAATTTTTGCAAAAAAAAACCCTTTCAGTTGAGTAATAAATATTTGTGGTAATTTATTAGCTATTTTTTCTTACTTTTATAAAAAAGGGACAGTATACTTTGACAATGTTAAAATACTCTTGTCTGTGTGTTTAACATGTAACTTATATATATATGAGGTCTGCCTAGAAGGTATCCAGCCATAAAATATGAAAAAATAGAGACATTTATTGAAGAAGATACAAGATACAAGAAACATTGTATATAGGACAATGATACCTCAGTTCCCGTCAAAGCAGGCACCTGGCGACCTCTCATAGTTCTTTCTCCCAGTCGCCATCAGCTGCTCCGTCGTATCTTCCTGAATCTCATTGACAGTCTGAAATCTCTTCCCTTTCAAAGGGGATTTTAGTTTTGGGAAAAGCCAGAAGTCACAGGGTGCAAAATCTGGGCTGTAGCGGGGCTGAGTCACCTGGGGGATTTGCTCTTTGGCCAAAAACCTCTGCACGAAACGTGAGGCATGAGCGGGTGCGTTGTCATGATGAAGCTGCCAATCACCAGCCGCCCATGGCTGTGGCCTCTGAATCACCTGAATAGTTTCCACGGAGGAACGTTCAAGCTTAATGCAAGATTAGATGTAGCTTTGCTGCTTTACTCACTCAGTCATTTTGAATGGGACGGCCACACAGTACACGTGCTCACTCAACAGCGTCTACCACCCCCACTGACGAGTACAGTGGAGTTGTCGCTGTTCACCCATAATCATTCCAGGCCACTCTCCTCGGCTGCCAGGTTACAGTGATGTCGCACAAACCATTTTCTTTATATCAACAATGGCTGAACTTTTTCCTGGACAGGTCTAGTATGTATATGCATAATATATAATAACTATAAGTGCTAAATATTTTGCCATTTTAGTTAAATGAGAAAAAATGGTCGTGATTTTCAAAAAAAAAGGATGTATGAAAACAGTATAAAATGCATACATTGATATGTTAGGAATCATTATTTGGGGGATATGCGCTTACGGGGTTCATATTTGTTTCCATCTTTGCTTCTTTGTATTCCCGTGACACTGTTTCTCACATTTTGGGGACAGATCTCGGAGAAACATTAGAAAACACATCAAGACGACACATGGATAGACTTGGGGGGTGTTGTGTTCAGTAAAATAAGACAGTCGCTTATACGTGGAATCTAAAGAACAAAATAAACAAACAGAGTTGAAACAGACTCATAGACACAGAGACCTGACCGACAGCGGCCAGAGGAGAAGGGCTGGGGAGGCTGGGCGACAGGGCGACGGATCGGGCTGCACAGGTGCGCGGTTCCGCAGCAGTCGCGGCAGGGAAGGCGCCGCCCTGGGAGCCCGGCCACTGCTGCTACCGTGTAACTGTGTGCAGGGCCAGGTGGGTGCTGGAAACACGGGCCGGGGGGCAGGGGGTCCCTTTGTAAAGTCTACGCTTGTGTAACTGCTATGCTGCACACCTAAAACCAGTGAAAAATAAACTGAAAGAGAAAAGAAGAGAAATTACTTCCCTTTGAAAAAAAATAAAGATGCCAAATGAGTGGAAATGCCAAGAGGCCCTTGACCACGCGTGGATGGGGAACGGGTGACCCTGCTAGGGCAGTAGCGCCCTCCTGCCAGGGACGGGGAGCGGGAGGCACACAGGCCAGGCCGCGGCGGAGAACACGGGATGGAGCGGGGACGCCGGCCATGCGCCGCGAGAGGCGGGGTGCGTTCGTGCGGGACAAACTGGGAGGTTTGACTGAATGGGCCTGCCTAACGGGGCTGGCGCTAAAGGGCTGTGGATGCGCCACGGTGACGTGTTCAATGACGCTACACCTTCACACTGGGAAGCTAGTCCCTGTCGTTTTGGTGTGGTGGCGATGCTGATTGTTTTATTGATTTTATCGATTTGCTATTAATGTGTGGGGAAAGCCTATGAAGGAATATATCATACTTGTGTTTTTACATGTTCTTAAGGAAGTCTGATATGGTGGGGAGAGAATGGCAAGGCAAAATACAATTTTTAATTTCTTAAATTATTTAAGTGATTGTGCAAATACTTGATAGAGCAATTCGACAGAATCACAACGGGGAATTATACACCAATTTTATTTCAACCAAAGTTTTGTGTAGATTTACTGTAAAAAAACATTTAATGCAATAATAGTAGTAATTCCATTTTCTATAGCATGTTATGTTGTCTTTCATAAGCTCTAACTTGAAAATTTAAGAACATTCATATTATTTATAAAATGAACATTTGGTGCTTTGGTGAACATCATTCCCTTACAGCTTTTGTTTTAAAGGAAAAAGTCAAAAATAGAGCATAAGAAGTCCTTTAAAATATGCATGCATTTTGTATATTTAACATGTTGCCTGTCGTGTGTAAACTATTTCAACATAAAATGACCACAACAAGACTTAAGGTAAATTGTTGGTATGGAGTAAAGGCTATTTTGAGTTCTGCAAATATGTACCGTGTGTCTGTCTGAGCTCAACTTTTGATCTGGTTTTTCTATACAAGTGTATTTAACATCTTTGATCTCCCAGTCGGTGATCTAATCTGCTGTATAACTTAGCTTTTATTGATCTGTTCTCATGCTAAGCAAATCAAGTCTCACTTTTATGGGGTAGATTGAAAAAGATAGTAAAACTGCCTCTGAGACAGCAGTTTAAATCTGTGCAATAACAGTGAAAGCAAGAGATAAGGCTTTTATTACACTGCCAAACTTCACATGAACTCCGAGTGTCATTAAATAGGTATGTGTCATTTGCCACAGATATTTATTTTACTAGAGAGCATGGTTACCACCCATTTGGAAGCTCTGTAGTATATTTTCTACTGTCACAGAATGTATTTCTTGTCCAGGTACCTATGCTTCGAGTGGCCTTCAGTGTGGAACATAGCATCCTTTTTGAATGAATTATTTATTCTGATTGAGCGCTGTCTGCATCTCTGTGTTTTTCTTTTCTTTCAAATGCAGCATCAAGAGCAATAGAGAGGAAGTTTATGTCAGGTCCCCTCTGTAATGTTTGATTTATATAAACCATGTGCAAGGGAATAAAAAGCCAATAATATGATTGGACTACCTTCAGTTGTCCCCCACAATACTATTCCTGCTGTTCCAAGTGATATTTCATGACAAAAATGAGGAAAGATGATGCAAAAATTGAAGCTCAACTAACTCATAGTGACAGAGTGTCACTTGTATTCTAAGGAGCACTTGTGTTTTGCAGTTGGAACTAAGGATTCAGAAAACAGATACAAAAGTGGCGGGAATTCGAAGATATAATGGACTATAATAAGAGCGACAAAAACATATTTGTGTAGCATTTTATGTCTCAATGAGTCGCCTCCGAAAGTTACAATGCACTCTTAGCTAATAATGAAAATGCATACCCTAGAGCGGAACTGCCATTGCGTGAGGTGCAGCGCACACGCATAATCTCAGAAAGAAAAACAACTTTGACCTTAGTTTCAACAATCAGAAATCACCATTAAAAATTTAATGCTGTAATTTCTGTTAACTTCCTATAGATTTTTAACATTAAAAGTATTAGGTTGATAAAAATCTTAAATATTCACCTTAGTTTTCCAGTTTAACATTTTACTTTGTTAAATGTACAGCTTTCTAAAGGCTCTATCGTATCTTATCATATGGACACTATCATTGATCATTCCCCTAATGCTGACCAGTATGTTTTTTTAAAGTTAAAAATACTGCTAGAATAAATATTGTGTCAAAATCTTTAACTACACTTCACGTTTTTGCCTTAACTTGGGTTTTTAGAAATAAAAGTACTGGACTGAAGAGTAAACTTTGTGATATGTTTTGCCAAGTTGAATCGCTTTTCAGAGGCGTTATCTCGGTTGCTCGGGCCTCCAGCCTCCTGTGAGCGCCTGTCTGGCCCTACCTTCCCTGCAGCGCACAGAACCGCTGAGCCTTTCCCGACCTGATAACAGAGGGAAGCGTTTCACTTCCAGGTTAACATTTTTTGTTAATAGCAAGCTGAATATTTTTCATATGTGCCATAGCAATTTTTATTGTTGAGGATTATTTTAGTATTGACTGGAATCTCCATGTCTTATCAATATTGTAATTACTTTTAATAATTTTTTTAATTAAGTAAAATTTGCCTACAGTAAAATGTATAGATCTTAATGTGCTCTTCAAGTGTTCACTAATGTATACATATGGCTAACCCATGCCTGAATCTCTATACAGAGAATTTGTATCATACAGATATTTTTTTAGTGCTCCTTCCATAGACACTGTTCTGATTCCTATCGCTGTAGTTAGTTTTGCCTGTACTTGAAATGTGTATCAGTGAAATCAAACATATGCGCTTTTGGGAGTTTGTCTTTTTTCAATGACCATGACATTTTCAAGATTTTTCCATCTTATTGCATGTACCAGTAACTCTTTTTAATTGATTAATAGTAGTCCACTATACAAATACCACAATTAGTTAATTTTACCGTTGGCATTTGGGCGCTCCTGGGAGTACTTGAGTCCTTTTCGATGTTTGGCTATTACAGGCATAAAATTGTTATATTATTGTGCAAATGCTTTTGTGCCCATATGTTTTCCTACTTCTTCGGTAAACAAACAAGAGTAAAATTGCTGGGCCATTAAGTAAGTGCATGCTAAACTTTATAAGAAACTGACAAAAAGTTTCCAAAGTACCACTTTACACGACCACAAGCAACACCAAAGATTGAAAATTTAATGCCACGTGCTTATACCATTCAGTGCTGTCAGTCTTGTTTAATGTGTAAGTGTTAGCCATTCAGGGTCACATTATGTCATCTCCTTGTGGTTTTAGTTTACATTTATCTTAAAAATATGCTGACTATCATTTCAAAAATGGAAAAGCCGTTCTTAGTTTGCAAGTAGCACAAAGGTAAGCTGCACACCGTCTTCGGCCTGTGAGCTTTAGTTTACTGACCCTGGGGCTAATCCTTTAGCCATTTCTGTGGGGTCATTAGTCATTTTACTATTGATTTGTATTCTTTATATATTCTAGATATGTCTTTTTCATATATATACATACGTATATATCTCAACAAGAAATGCACAGTAGCAGACTGGCCCACTATTTCAGGATACTATAGCTTTCTTATTGATACTGATACAGAGTTTAGTTCATAGGTAAATCAGATAAGATATTAACCTTTCACTTTTTACTACACCTTCTTCAAAGGTCTGCCGTACGTACTACTCTGGTAATTATATTCGTACTAGAAAAGAAAGTATATTCTGCATTTAGGGGTGCAATGTTTTATAAACAATAGTTGTGTTAAATTGGTTGATACTGTTGTTTCAATTTCTTATATTTTTGATTTTTTGTTTTAAAAGCTTCTATCAGCTACCAAGCAAAGATGTAAGAATATCTAGCTATGATTATGAATTCATTTATCTCTTCCTTTAGCTTCTCCTTATAGGATTTAAATATTTTGAAGCTTTGTTATTAGGTAAAAAGACATAATTATTATCTTTTGGAAGAAACAATTATTTATTAAGAAATGCGCATTCTTATCTCCAGTAATTCTTAGTGCCTTGATGGCTATTTTGTCTGATATTAAATTAATTTAGCTGTACTAGCTTTCTACTGCTGACATGTAATATCTTTTAAATTTTAATATTTTTACTTTCATCTCAGGCCTTTGTATTTGAAGTAAATCTCTTATAAATAGCACATGCCTGGGTCTTCTTTACATACTCAGTTTGACAATTCTTGCCTTTTAATTAGAATATTCAGCCACTTATATGTAATATAATTATTGATATAATTGAATAGAACTTTACCAGCTTGCTGTTTATTTTATTTTTCTTCCCACCCGTCTTTTGTTTTTCTCGTTTTTGAGAGAGGTTGTTAAATAATGTTACTTATTCTCTACTTTATTTCCTCTCAGTGGAAGATATTTAGCCACACTTCATTCTAGTTCTGTTGTGATTATGGGGAGAGGTTACCACCTGAGTCCTTAGCACAACCTGCCAAACGTCATTAGAACTACGCTAATTTTAAAAGCCTTCCACTCACTCTCCTATCCAGATTGCCATGTTTTTACTTCACACATATTGTTAACCTCGCAACACAATGCTATTCTTATTTGCCTTAAACATTCCATTGTCTTTTGAATAAATTAACAAAGGACAAAATTTAGTCTTATATTTACTGACATATTTACTACTTCAGCGCTCTGCATTTTTTTATGTTCGCTTTAAACTTTATCTGTAATTTTTTCCCTTCAACCTATTGAACATTAGCACTTCTTATAGTTTCAAGTTTGCAGCTGGTAGATTTCCAAAGCTGTGGTTTATCTGAATAGAGGCGAGGGACAAAGGGAAGTCTACAGTTGTGAGTACATGAAACACAGAGTTAATAAAGCTATTGCTAAGAATCATAACTTGTCTGTCTTTTCCCATACAAACAACTGTAAACCCGCTTTTGCCCACCCCTGTATATATTTGTCTTGAAGGATATTCTTGTATGATTTCTAATTCTGGGTTGACGGTTTATTAATTTGTGTTTGTGTGTTTTCTGTAGAGCATGTCAAAGAAATTGTAGCATTTTTAAGGGGCGGCCTCCATTACTTTGGAAGAGGAGTAACCTGTCATTCCTTTTGCTGGTCTCTTGTATATAACGTTTACTTTTCTTCTAGCTTCTTTTAAGATATCTCTCTTTATTTTGTGTTTCATCAGTTTAACAGTTATATACCCAGGCGGGGTTTTCTTTTTATTTATATTGTTTATATTATTTATATGTTAAATTTGCTTAGCTTTTCGGATCTATAAGATAGGATATTTTCAGCGATTTTTGAAAAATACTATTTTCTGTACCATTTTATTTTTTTCTTTCTCGGATTCCAGTTATACACAGATTACATACCAAATATATATGTCACAGCCATTAATATTACATGTTAGTCCTCAGCCTCCATTGATGCTTTTTAATCTTTTATCATTCTATTATTTATTATTCTACCTTTAGTCTATCTCCAAGTTCACTGAATCTTTCTTATGCACGATTTAATGTTGAGTTATAACTGTCCAATATTTTTTTAAAGATTTTATTTATTTATTTTTAGAGAGAGGGGAAGGGAGGGAGAGAGGGAAAGAAACATCAATGTGTAGTTGCCTCTCGCGTGCCCCCCACCGGGGACCTGGCCCACAACCCAGTCATGAGCCGTGACTGGGAATTGAACCAGCGACCCTTTGCCTTGCAGGCTGGCACTCAATCCACTGAGCCATGGCAGCCGGGGCTCCAGTATTTTTTTTTTTTAATTTCAGATATTGTATGTTTCAGTTATAGAAAATTATTTTTGTTACTTCTCTGCCAAGATTTCCTCAGCCAATCACTCATATTGTTCTCCTTTAACTCCTGAATGTTTGGATTATGTGGCAGGTTTCCTTGTTTCCTACATCTAGTTATATAGGTGAGAAAATGGGCTCAATGATGCTGAAGTTTTGATTATGTTGCCTTTCCTTGGGACCAGGTTATTCTCCGATAGTCTGTTCTCTCTGCTTCATCTTATGTCCTGGCCCGTCCTTCGGAGCGTAGGCCTTGCCGCTGAAGCAGGGTCTTTCTCTTGGGCCCCAGAGGTGTGCAGGGGAGTCTCCGTGCTCTGTCTGGTCAAGATAGCGCGCGTCCCCTAGAGCTGTGTAGCTGCTCCCTCTCTTCCCAGCCACCCCTGTGCCATGCGGCTCAGCCTCCAGCCGAGACCAGTGCCCACCTCCTCCCGCCAACTTCTGAGTCCCTTCCCTGTGCAAATGCCTTCCTTGCTGGGACTGCATACTTACAATTTTTGTTAGCCTAACGCATAAGAATCCAGGGGAAACTAACAGGAGGCCATGATAAAGTGGCCAAAATCAGAACTGAAGTTACTAATTTCACCTACCAATTTTACCACCATGGTCCAATCTCATCTAAACCAAGGAAAGGAGACGCTTTAAAAGGACTTTTGAGATTAGTATTACCCTGTCGATATTTTTTAGTTTTTAAATTTTTTAAATTAACTTTATCCGGGTGTTATTGGTTAGTAAAATTATGTAAGTTTCAAGTGTACAATTCTATGATACATCGTCTGTGTATCGCAGTGTGTGGTCGCCACCAAAGTCAAACCGTCCCCCGTCACCGTACCCTTGGCCGCTTTACTTCTCATTGTCCCCCTCGCCCCCTTTCACTCTGGTCACCGCACTGTTGTCTGTGTCCGTGAGCTTTTGTTTGCCTTGTTTGTTCATTTGTTGCTTCTAGTTTTATACCCACATAGGAGTGAAATCATGTGGTTCTGGACATTTTTTGTGATTTAAAATATTTTTTAAATGACAAAATTGAGGCCCACAGTTGTTTTTGTGACATGTTCAAAAACAAACAACTAACTAGAATCTTAAATTTTGTTCAGTTGTCCTACTCTATTATATTATACTCATGAAATATATTCTGAAGTTCAAATGTTATTTAAAAGTAAATAAGAGTAAGGTTAAATACCTGACAAAACAGAATATAAAATGGATTTACTGATGAGTGGGAAGTATAAATCAGTAAGTACTTTGAGAATTTTCCCTTTTAATATGCTAAACTTGAATAAAATGATCTCTATTATCTCTCAGGACTAAATTCATAATTATTGACCTTTTTTGCATACTTTATTTTATATACATAAAATAAAAAATTTTGTATTAGGGGAGAGAGAAGAAGACAAAAGTCCAGAATAGGAAAAAAACGGCTCTGGCAAACGTCTGTTTCCTAAAAAACCCTCCTTTACTGCAATCAAATTGATAACCTCCTCATTTTAATTACAAAAACTCCAAGGAGTATAAACCAATCATCAATCTCCATGTGAATAACGGCCTTATCTATTTATTTATATAGCCCAGAACTCTTCCCAGGGAGTGGGAGTTTGGAACTGGGGTGACCTGGAGAGACAAGTTGCAGAGTTTTCGTGAGGTTGTTATGAGGCTATCGACAGCCACACGTACTTCAGAGACTCCGTGAACTGGTGACTTAGGCAACGCGCTCAGGAGCTGGAGGGAAGCTCCTGGTACATCCACGGAGCTGGAGGGGGACAGCGCAGGAGGCTGCTCGGGGAAGCAACCACTCTGCACAGAGAAAATTCTATCACTAGCCCCAGAGATTGTTCACTCTTTTCAACATGCATAGTATTTGCTTTAAAAGTCCAGCATGACACGGTGCTTTTCAAGCCTTCCCAAATCACAGGGATAGGAATTCAGACTTCAAGATTAAACTGTTCGACTGAGAGTAATGGTTCAAAACAAATAATCCTCCTTACCTCATTCATATACACCAAGTGACGACAGCACATATTGCACTGTTACTCTAGGTTTCATAGAAGTGCCACAAAATGTTAAGATACACTTTCTAAAGGCACTTACACCTAGTTCCAATAAGACAAAAGCATCTACAAAGCCCAGTAACCTGTCTACACCACGGGCCTAAACTAAGGTCTCAACCCATGGTCTGCAGCCCAACGGTATGCTAGTGAAGCT
Organism: Pteronotus mesoamericanus; assembly: GCF_021234165.1. Taxonomy (NCBI): domain Eukaryota; kingdom Metazoa; phylum Chordata; class Mammalia; order Chiroptera; family Mormoopidae; genus Pteronotus; species Pteronotus mesoamericanus. The sequence continues at coordinate 2,829,670 of NW_026555123.1, forward strand.
TGCAAACTTCAGTGGGAGAGAGACAGGCCAACATCGTTTCAGTCTGTTCAAGCGGCTCTGTGCGCCCAAGTGCGGCCATCACCCGGCGAGATACTCTAAATCTCTGCACGCAGACAGCGACCTCCGTCTCCTTGCTGTCTGAGTCTGAGTGCTACGCGTAGCTCTGCTTTGCCTGGTGATAGGAGTGTTGCTTCCTTTTTCTTTTCTTTTTTTTTCCTGTTAAGAAAAGTGTGTGGATTTCAGGGGTAAAGTTAAAAAGAGAAAGGTCAGAGTAGGATTGGAATTTAGGAGACAGGGTCATTTAAAGCAGTCCAAGGGAGTCTTGACCTTCAGAAACCCTAAAATACTTTGGGAAAGGTGAGTGGGGGTGGAGGGGCGGGGGAGGGGAAGCAAGACTGGGAATAACATCCTGAAAAGATATCTAAAGACAACTTGATTATTCATCTAATATTTCAAAATGGATTTTAGGAAGCAAAATATTTTGGCTAGCAAAGGCATCCAGCTTATCAATTGAGAGAGGTGAACTATTAATAAGTTTAGTCCAGTCATGCTTGTGGTATGTTAAGAAAGACAGTATTTCCTGGAGGAATTTTTAGCTCTTTTGTTTAATTCCTTTTTTACAATAGTCCTATCCTCGTTATTCAAAATTCTCATGTCCTTGCTTTTGTCTTTTTTCTTGTTCCTATAAGATCATATCTCTGTACTCTGGGTTTGGTAAACAGTTCCTAAAGTACTAGTTAAAATACCCTTGATCCTACTTTGCGACATCCCTGAAAACATAAATGAACAGTGTTTGGTGATCTCAGCTCCGTCCCCGGTAAATGTCCACATCACAAAACCACAACACTTAATTTTAGGTGATTGATTATATCTGTTTAGCTTAAACTCAGGCTTGAGTCCGCCTGCGGACTTTATTACCCTCCATTCCTGTGAGGGTGGTCCAGCCAGGTCAAAGTCGAGGTCAATAACAGGGCAGAAAGACGCTGGCTTTGCCAGCGAGCAGGCCTACTCTGCACCGGAACAAAGAACTCCAATCCTCTGGGATGCTGTTTGCGCAAACACAGGTTGTCGCCGCTGATCGCTGCTGATTCCAAGAGGCCACCATGAACTCAAACAGCATATTTATCAAATAGCCATCTTTTCATTATTCAGGACTTGTTTACATCTTAATCTGGGAAACAAAATATTAAAAATAGTTAACAGGCTCTATGAAAACAAAGTTACATAGATCCATTTATCAATTAAAATATCTTTTTAAATGTTAAAATCAAAGATACATTTTTAAAAGTAACTTTTAATAGAAAAACTTATAATTATAAATAATAGACTCATTTGTTAAATATATACATTAATACCATACTGTGAAACACTTATAAATAGGTTCATGTTTTTGTTTTTCCCTAAAAGGAATCTTCTCATTAGAGTTGAAATGCAAAGTTGAAACATCTATGAATTTAATTTTAAAAGTCATATTTTAAGGTACAGCTAAATATTATTCATTGCAGGGGATTTCAGATTTTATAACAGCAGCAAATAAAATAAACCATTAGCACTGAACATATGTAATTATTTTATGTGGTTTTAATGGAAAATTATGACAAGAGAAATATTGATTTTAATTTAATAGTAACATTAAAAATCAGACACTAAAATATATTATCCAAAAAATTATCCAAAAAGGTTACTTTAGCCCTTAAATACTATTAATTAGCAACTTTCACATGAATTAGCCCATTAAATTGTGAAGAGTAAATGCTTTGGTATATTTTTGAACTGGAAACCTTACTTTAAATTACGAAAATTAAATTGAATTAGATGAAACCAAGGACAATACGAAGTCATTAGGGGAACTTACATAATAAAGTTTTAATGGCCGCGTCGTAGAACTTTGTTTAAACACAGCCATTGTCTCTGAACGGATGTGGCTTTGGGGAAGCTACTTCATTTCTGAACATTCCCCACACAGGGTGGGGCTGGGCATAGGATGTGCGGGAAATGACACCTATCCTAGTGCTTTGTTGTAAAGAATCAGGTTATTTAATATAAGTAAAAACACATGGCATAATAAAAATATTCGTTTTTATAAAGTGCATAGAGATGGCTTTAAAGAACAAGATGGAGCTCAGGACTGTAAGTCAGGACTCAGTGCCTGTTCCCCCAGTTGATAGGCCTTGTTCTGCATAGTCTGTTTTCTAGGTAATGTCTAATCGAATACAGAGACTCTTAATTTTGTGTCATTCATCAGTTAGAACATTTGTTAGAGTAACTGAAATCCAGCAGGAGGCAAGAGAAAGTCCCCCCAGTGCCAGCCCAGGAGGCATCTGGCGGTGTCCTCAAGCGGGGAGCGAATGACGCTGGCTGTCCTCGCGGGTGATGCCGATGTCTCCCACCCAGAGTACACCAGCGCGGGCCGGTCAGTGTGGTCATTGGTGCCCACCACTGCGACAACCAGAAGGTCAACCTTGTCCTAGTCCCTTAAGAGACTTGCAAAGGCAGATCTTTTAAAAAACTGTACTTGTTTTAAATAAAATGTTCCTCTAAGCGTTTTCCAAACTCCATTTGATATATAACTTAGAAATAAAAACTTCTTTTGCTTGTTGTTGAGTCTTGCATTTTTAAACATAGAAGTAAAGCGCAGTTGTAATAAAAGTTAAAAAAAATTACAGAGGTGCAGAAAATAAGAAATGAAAGCCCTGTAAATAATGCACCTATGTTTTTGGATACATAATGTAAAGTATTTATTCATTATTTAACCCTTCAGAGTTGCATATACACAAATATATAGAGATCCGTAAGTATTTTAAACAAAATTAGGAGCTTGTATATGTGTGTATATATAGAGCTATGTATATGTGTATATATGTATGTATGTATATATAGATAAGTATGTGTATGTGTATGTACGTATGTTTATATATAGGTGTGTGTGTGTGTGTATGTGCACATATGGTCAGTTCGGTATAATTGAAAACTTGGGTTGAAATCAAAGTTTTGCCCTGTGATTTTTGATAAGTTACTCAACTTTTCTGTCTCAGTTTACACAGCATTAGAGTGGAATGATAATGATAATTATCCTAGGATAGCTGCAAAGTTTCTAATTCATTCTATGTATTCAATAATTTAGCTATTATTACTATCTTATGCAAATATATAGTTTTTATCATTTTTAAGATGCATAGTATTGAATAGATGTATCATTGATTTAACCTATTTCCTACTGATGAACTTTTATATTATCTTCTTTTTATTTTAAATAAAATACAATAAACTAACTTGAGAATTCTTCTTTGTATATTTCAGTGAAATGGCTAGATTAAGTAATGTACATATTTGCAATTTTGGTAGATATTGTTAAATCATTCTTCCAAAGATACTGCATTAGAATACTATGAACTGTGAAGAACACCTATTTTCTAACAGTATTCATGATGTTAGTAATTATCAATGATTTTAATCTTCGCAAGTTTGATTAAATGAAATAAAATATAATTAGTCCAATATCTCTTTATTTTATTATCAATTATATCAAATATCTATTCATGAACTTGATAGACCTTTGCCTATTTCTTCTGCTAATCTATACAATTGCACTTCCCCTCCCACCAAGGTTTTCATTTTGTACTCTTATCCATTTGTCAAAGCTCTTTACTTACTAAGCATGTTAACCATTTTAATCTTGGCAACATCTCAGTCACTGTTTTTCCCTAACAATATTTCATCAATACAGATAAATTTGAAGCCTTAAATTTTAAAATAGTCCATGTATGTGTGTTCATATTTAATTAAAAGCATATGGTAGATTGTTCTAAAATCTTTTCCCTAAAAACAATCAAACATTTATTTGGTCACTTTCATAAAATTCAAAGTGTCATGATCCCTGCATAAAAATGAAAACTCTCCTGAACATCCTGGAAAATTGAAGGATTCCCCAGTTCTCTAATTTACATTGTTAACATTTATTTAGGCTTAATTAAATATTTTCACCTGGGCTCCATAAAAGGGATAATTTACTTTATATTTTAAGTACTTCATTTTTCTCTGCTTTAGAAGAAAATTTTCATGCTATAGTCAGGGGGATCTTTCACATCGCAAGTGCAATCACGTTTAAAATTATTTTAATAGCTTCCATTTGCAAATGCTTAGGATGACTCACAGCTGAGCTGCTATAGGAAGTGCTGTCTGAGGCGCTGCACTGCAGCACCTGCAGCGCCAGGACCTCAGCAACAATGCAGGTTCCCGGGCCCCACACAGACCCACCGAACCAGAACTCCTGCTTGCGCGTCGGAAGCATGGAACCGAACCCCGGACGCCGAGGGGCGCCAGGTCTCTCTCCCTGCTCGGTCATGCCCCGCCTCCTCATTGAGCGCTGTGCTCCACGCTGGCTTCCCTTCAGCTTGCCACTCCCTTCACCCTCTTCTCCCAGGTCTTCTCTTCTTTTTCTCTGTTAAATCTTAACTCACCATTTAGATCTTAACTCAAAGGTTGCTCGTCAAGGAAGTCTTTCTCCACCACCAAACCATGCCCTTATTTTATCTGTTATATTTTTTTGCACTTTTTTTTCATTGGTGTATGTCTTTGAATTCTTGCCCACCGCTCCCCACCCCCCACACTACTTGTTGATAAGACACTGCGCCTGCTTTGGTTCACCCTTGAATTCTTAGATCCTATCAGTGCTTGACACGTACTGAGACTGAAGTAAATATTACTGAAAAGAATGAATAAGTACGTGAATGAATAAATAAATCCTCCCCAAAGTGTTTACTCACTAATTCGGGGTCAAGTGTAAACTCAGTTGTCACCTCATAGGGGAAGCCTTCTCATTTTCCTCTTCTTCAGAATGTTGGGGGCCTCTTTTTGGGTGCCATTTTGCATGGCAGTTCTGACATTTACCTTCGCATTATTTTTTTAATGTGTTGTCTAACCCTAATCCTTGATTTTCTGCTCCTCTTTGGTAGAAGCAGCCTCCATTTCCTCACCGCCCCCCCCCCCCCCCCGCCACACCCAGCCCACTCCCAGCCCACTCCCAGCCCACTCCCAGCCCACTCCCAGCCCACTCGCGCTCACTGGCTCTCTCTCTCTCTCTCTCTCGTTCACCCTTGGGGCCTGGAGCACAGCCAACCCTCAGTGAAAGCTTTGTGATTAGATATCTTTTAAGTCAGACTTTGTCACAGGCTAGAACCCAGGACCAGGCGGTCCATCTCCATACGTTTCAGTTTGCTCTCTGAGCAAAGGGAAGTGTGTGGAGGGAACTTTTTGAAGGAAGGTGTTCTATGTTGCGACTGGGTGGGAGTTACCCAGTGACACAAGATGAACAAGGCTCATCAAACTGCACTTCAAAGAAGTGAATTTTGTTTATGTAAATTATAACTCGGTGAACTTAGCGGAAAAATAAAGGTATGAGTCTAAATCATAAAATAGTCACCCAACAAATATATTTGAGTTGGATTTAGAGTGGCTTTTTATGTTTAAATTTTAAAGGACCCTGAAAGCCTTAGAGCCCAGCATCACCCTGGGTCCCACAGGCCTGTCTCCTGACTGCTTCCCGCCAGAACCGCGTGTGTGATGTTCGCTCACTTCCCAGGCTGGGAGCCTTTTCTAGTGTCTTCTAGAGCTAAAGTTTTATGATTCCACCCCACGAACATTAGACTGCAGTTGGGGAATAAAATACCCACCTAAGGATGTCAAGGGACTTCCCTATCGTTATGTGCCCCCTCCCTGGAGTTATTTTTGTGTTTAGTCTCCGTGGCTGAAGTGCAACTTAGAATAAATTTATTTTAAAATTTATCTGCCCTTTCACATTAATTTTCTACATTATAGGAAGATCATCAAGATTTTTTTCTGTGATGATTAAAGTAGAATATTTTGTCAGGACAAGAGTATCTAATGGAGTTATAACATATTACTCTATTATATATAATATGTAGTATACAAAATAATAATATAACAAAATAGAAATAATATAAATGTTCTACATATATTTTGATATACATATTACTATATAATAGAATGCTATGTGTGTACACAAACTAATGTTTATTTCAGTTCATATTCATTTTTTGCCACTAATTTAAGAAGTTTTTCTCCACTAATTCTCTATTAGAAAAGTGCCATTACTTAGAGCCTTGGAGGCACCCATCTGGCTTTTTGGGTGACTTCCTTTTGATTTTACTGTGCCAGAAAATGTTTTCCTTCCCACAGGTTTGTCCTCTTATCGCTCTTCCCACCTCACACCTGTGGGTCCAAGCCGACTCTGATGGGCTAGATGCTGAATCACGCAGGGGCTGACGTGTGCAACGCCCAGCAACAGAGAGAATGGAAGCAAAGGGGGCCTGCGACCCCCGCGGCTGCCCCCGTCCCCCACGGCCGCCTGCGACCCCCGCGGCTGCCCCTGTCCACAGACATAGTGGGCACTTCACATTTTAAATTGCAGAAGGGGAAGTAACTAAATATAACTGCATCATTTTACAAAGGGCATTTTCACCCCTTTTTATTTTATTTTTTTAAAAAGTTGCCTCACCACACACAATCTGGGAATCCATGGGTGAAAATATATTGCATGATTATATGTTTTGAAAAATTAAAATATAAATAATTGGATTCTTAGTCTTGTTGCTCTTCACTAAAGAGCCAAACAGCAATTTCTGTGGTTAACATTATAAAACATTCATTTCACATTAAAAATGGATAATTTTCAACTTCACTAGGAACATACCTATGCTGAATTTATTGTAAAATTTTATGAAGCATTTTGCTAATTAGGATATTAGTGTTAAACGAAAACAAGAGGCATAGCTCCTGTCTCCCTATAAAATATTAAAGAGGTTATTCTAGTCTAGTCCATAACAGGTCATTTCGCTTTCAAGCTTTAGATTGCTTACCCAGGAGAATGAGAATATTGGTCCCATTGTCTCCACAGTGTGTTTAATTTCTCGTTCCCTTTGCAGAATGCAGTAGGTCCTAGGGCTTTGGAGAGTTCCCCCAGAACGTGGCCGCGTGATGGATTCAGCCGGAAAGCTTACAAGGAATGCGGATTCGTGGGTCCCCTCCCAATTCACAGAATCAACATTTCAATGGCATAATATTTTTATCAATCAGCCCAGCAAATGACAGTGATGGATCTTGACCTTGGACTGGAACTTACGACTTGCATGTTGAAATATTCAATACATTTAAGGTCTGATCTCAACTCTCAAATTTTGGGGCCTTGAAGGAGAGAAAAAGAGTATGTGAAAAGGAAAAAAAAGAATAGGAACTCAAAATTTAAATCATTTTAAATAGAAGTAACAAGATATTTTATAATAATTATTTCATAATAGTTATTTTCAAATGAGTATACTTGATTCAGCCGGCTGGTTTGTGTTCAGTGACAATAATCTGTCCATGCAGTGGGGGTTAGTACGATATATTGAAAATCACCGAATTCATTTGTGTCCTCTAATATTCACTTATTTGCCAGCAGACGTTTTTTAATGGTTTTGTAAAAAGGAGGAAAAAGAGAAGCGATGGCAAAGAAACCATACTTGAATGCTTAAAAAAACACAAGGTGGAAGTGAGGCAAACATTAAAAAAACCTAACACAGTCTTTACCAGCGAGCATGTAGTAGTATTCTAATCTGTTGGCAGAAAAAGAAAAAGCAAACCCAGAAACTAAATGAGTGGGGACGCTGGACAAAGGAGAGGCAGATGCATAGGGAGAGGAGACAGGAAATGAGAAAATGAAGACTGGCAAGAAGACGACAGAGAAAGGGTGTTGGGATGCAAAGGAACTAGTGTGACCCTCAGAAAATAGGTAGAGAAAGAGGAGTTTGAAGGTCAGTTGAGAAGGAAAAATCCTGAGTCAGAGAAACCAAAAGGAAGAGGTTTTCAAGTTGCGTGTGGTGATGGTATCCCGGCCTTGACTGATCTGTGGCAAACAGTCTCTGCTTTGGGACATGTTTAAGACAGGCCTAACCCTGACCTTGCTGAGCAAAACCCGACTGTACCTCATGTGAGGACGGGACCCGGGCTGCACCCTGTTAAGGCTCTAAGTGGGAAGTTCATGAAGCACCACAGACTGAGCCATTTGTCGATGACAGGCAGACCCACACGAGGCCCCGCCTTATACTGATGTACTTGTTTAAGTCCTTTTATACTTTCATGAGAGCGCTTAATTATCGCGTCTTAAAAAGTGCTGAGTCCTCTATGAAACATATTTCACTCCTTAATCAAATTCTCTCAGCAGTATAGCTACCGCGATTTCCATTTTAAAGATACGAAAACTGAGGTTCACTCCTCCAGAAATTTCCTGAAGTCAGGTCGATACAAGGTAACAGAGTCAAAATTAAAAATTCAAATTATAGTTTGTACTCATTTCACACTTTTAAGTTTTTTCGGACGAAGACATCTTAGAAAGTGAAGATGTTTACCACCATACTCAGGTAGTAAGGGCTTGCTGAGTCATGCTGCCTCACGTGCATGACCTCACAAAGCTAGATATATCTGGTGATCCTTATTTAACAAATTGTGTGTCTTTAAAATTCTTTTGTAACTTTAGTAGAGAACAAGTTCTTGTGCAAATCTATCATCTAAAATACTTCACTAAGTTACTAAAACTGAATTTGAGGTCTACGGTAATGCTTGTCAATTTCCAGCCTGGCAGACGATAGTAACTTAAGTAATTCTAGGTTTAAGCAAAATCAGAACACATCATTTTTTTTTAATGTTTAGTGTGTCTCACAGAAAAAGAAACCTCGATTAGTTAGAAAATGTTAACAACCAAAAGCTTTCAAATATCTCCCACATTTAGCCATTGTTTTTTTAAAGGTAAAAATATACATCTATTTTTTTCAATTTACCAGTACTATCTTTCAAATCTTAAATAAGAGATCATTTCTGAAATTCGAATCTGGAGAAACTTTTCTATTGCTAAGCAACTGCAGATCTCAGCTTGAGGAAACAAAGTTAGATTGAAAATAATTGTTACCATCTTTGATGCTTCCTGGAGAAGGTGACGCTTCTCGGAGAAGGTGGTGCGTGAGGGCCACCTGGCAGAAGGCGAGGGAGCAAATGCTCGCTTGAGCTCAGTTCTACCGTGGTGAATTCTTCCATCAGTTTTAAATCTAATGGTAGATCCATCAAAGGCTGCAAAAAATAAAACTCATGTCTCTCTCTCTTTACAGGGACCCATACATTTTCATTAAAAACATTCTTTTTTGTTTTCATAAACATTTCACCCATGACTTTCTATATAAATTATATTTTAGTAATAATAGCCATGTACATAAATGCTTCCACTAAATATTAAGTCAACATAATTCCATTTCTAAAGAACATGATAAGTTATTAAAATATTCAAATAGTGTGATGGGGAAAATGCTCACACTGATTTTCACTCTTATTAACTCTCCTCAAAATATTTAAAATAGAGTAGAGCATAATACTCAACATATGTGAGTAAAATATAGGGAAAATAATCTTTTTCAAGCCATGAGCCTTGAGGTATCGGCGCTATAATCATTCAGACCCAGAATAGCATGTAAATATTTGTGCTTTTGTTCAGCCTCAGAGATCTAGGTTTGTGTGCCTAATGATTTAAGACTTCTTTTTAACCTCTGACTCGTAATAGCATCTGAAAGTCCTCTGCAAACCAAGAATCCACTATAAAAGAGGATTACACTGGGCTTTCAAACAACAAATGAAAGAAAGAGGGTGAATGGTAAAGGGCCGGGAAGATCAAATAGTCTTCTTTTCATTCTAAACTTCGGTCTCCATTTGAAACTTTTTCTTGATATTTGGCCATGCTGAAAGTCTGGGAAGTCTGTCCAATACTTTGAATAAAAATAAAAATGGGTATCTTTAAGATTTTATATTCTGGGAAGGGGCTATTTTCATTGCATTTGCAAAGAAAACCTGAACTTCGAGAACTGATGGGTGGAAAGGGGACCCTGGAATGTCCAAACTATTGCTTTCTTAGCTCGGGCTCGACCTCTCTTCCGAAGACACAGTCGGACAGAGGGACCGTCAGCCTGGGGAGCGAGCGTCTGTGCTCACGTTTCCATTTTCTCTTGTGCTAGGGTAGGCTGCACCGAGTTTCCTCAAGTCACACGTGTGAACTACAGAATAAGCTAAAAAAGTTCCCTTAAATATTGCAATCATGACATCAAAATATTAGTTTGAGCTTCTTATAACTGATACTTCCAGAATGATAAACTCACTGCTGAAGGCTTTAGCCATGACTTTTAGTGTGTAACCTGGGGGACATTCACCAGGTGACTTTGACCTTTGCATTTCCTAAATACATGGGCCTCAAAAAATTGTGGGATGCATTTTTAGCTTTCCCACACTTTCTAAAAACATGGTGGCAAATACGCATGGGAAGAGCTAGGGAGAAGGCCAAGTCCTCACTTGGACTGAACTCTAGGTAATTTCACCTACACTTTTTGGTTTCATTACCCCTAGAGCACAGTGAAGTGAGTTACCCTTCCCTCTTTATAGATGAGAAAACTGCCAATTCAGCAAGGTTCATGCTTCGCTGCATCAGTTTGCTGGGGCTGTTATAGCTAAGGACCACAGACTGGATAGATTAAATAACAAATTTCTCATTTGAGTGCTGGAGGCTGGAAGTGCAAAATCAAGGTGTTGGTAGGGTTAGTTCTGTTGATATCTTTCTCCTTGGCCTGTAGATGACCTCCTTCTCCCTGTGTATTCACAGGGCCTTTCCTTTGTCTTTATCTGTCTCCCTATTTCCTCCGATAGGGACACCACATCATAGGTCATAGACAAGGGCCCACCCTAAAGACTTCAGCCTGTGTAAAGGCTGTCTCCAAATAAGACCACTCTCTTACGGGGATCAGGATTTTAACATGTGAATGTTGGGGGATCACAATTTAACCCCTAACACTTACCAAAAGCACCTTAGTAAACGAGCGAAAAAACTAGGGGTTCCAGCAAACTTATGCTTAATTCCAGAGCCCATGGTCTTTATGCGACAGGGCGGTGTCTTCTTATGCAATGTATGCTACATTTGGAAGACAGGTACGCAGCACAGCATTGAAGATACGCTTTCACATTACAGAGCTTTGCGGGGAAGAGGCTGCTGAGCGTGGGCAGTTGTTTACCAGTCTTGAGCCAAGGCTCTTACTCCTCTGCCAAGGGAAGCAGTGGCATAAGCGTCTTGTGATATAGCTGAAGGGACCATCGATGGCCACCTCCTCCCAAAGGGCAATTCCAGTGCTACTTTCCCTTGTCTGGATCTCCTAATTTTTATTATAGTGAGTGAACATTTTTAAGTTTTTCCTCTACTTTTCATGTCTAGCTGTACCAACAAATGATGCCCTTTGGGAACTTGTCTTCTACTAAAATAAAAATGAAATGAAAACCCAAGAAAATAAAAATAAAATTTAAGGGAACTATACCCTAAAATGATCATACCATATACCACCCAACTATGAGAATGGTTATTATTAAAAAATGCTGAGAATCCCAACTGAAATCGTCACCATTGCTGGTGAGAACAGGAAATTCTATAGTCACTCTGGAAAATCGTTTGGCAGTTTCTTACTAAGTTAAACACACACTTACATTATGACCCAGAACTTCAACTCCTGCATATTTACCCTAGAAAAAGGAAAACTTATGTCCATGCTAAAATTTTTATACAATGCTCACAGCAGATTTATTTACAATAGTCCAAAGCGGGCCGCAACCGCAATGTTCTTCAATAGGTGAACAGATAAACAAACTGTGGCGCTCCCACACAACGGAAAATACTCAACATTAAAAATGAACAACTGATTTGTGCAAGAACATGAACAAATCTGAGTGAAATAAGCCAGTCACAAAAGGTTACAGACTGTATGATTCCATTTATATGACATACTTGCAAAGAAAAACTCCATTGATAGAGAGCAGATCGGTGTTTTGCAGGACTTGCGGGTGAAGGGGGAGCGTCATGATAAAGTTACAGCGTCAGGGGTTTTCTGGGAGACGCAAATGATCTGTATCTCGACTACGGTGGTGGTTACATGAGTCTACGCATATGTTAAAATCCGTAAAACTGTGTGCCAAAATAAGACTTCGGTATCGCTATATAATAATTTTAAAATAAAAATATAATCCCTTCCCCCTCAAAATTTTAGGGATTAAAGAAATACTAATTGAAACTTATTTCTTTCGTCTTTATTATAAGCCAGAGGAGGCTTCCATATTTTCTGCAAATAATGGAAAATCACTTCTTTTTAATCTTATATAGATCACCTATAAAAGCGATAGTGAAACAAATCAATATGATTAATGCTTTCAAAGCTGCCTTTGAATTTTTAAAAATGGGTTCTTTTGTGAACAATTTATTCTTATGAATTACTGTCTCAGGCATGGCGAGGTCCTGAGAATGGTAAACTTTCAGCCTTCGGGTGAAGTAATTTTGTTTTGCAGCCTCTCTTGAATGAGAGCTTAGCTATGCAGAGAATTTCAGATGTCAGTAAATTTTCCTGAGCATCTGTTACTGCTGATGACAAGATTGTAGGAGAAGTCTAATTGTGCTATCTCTTAGGAAAATTTGTTTTTCCTTTTTGTTGCTTGTGAGACTTTCTTATTGTTTTGATCACCTGCAGAATTACAAAACAATAGCTAGATTGTTTGTTTTTATCTTGCCTGAAACTCAAGTTCAGTCTTAAATTTAAACTTACCTCTTTAATTCTGGAAAATTTTTAGGCATTATCTCTTCAGATGGCTTCTTTCCCATACTCTTTTTATTTCCCTTTCCTCTAAGACAGCCATTTTCAACTTATTTTTTTTTTTTCAATCTCAAGGCACATAAACTAATTACTAAAATTCTGTGGCACACTAAAACATACATTCGATTTTTGCTGATCTGACAAAAAATGGATATAGTTTTGATTCATTCACATGGGACGGCTACTGTTGTATTGGCGGCTGCCATTTTTTAATTTGACCTTCCAAGGGAAGAGAGGTCAGGGCCCCTGACTCAACAGGTGTTGCATGTTTTAAAAATGCTTGTGGCGCACCAATTGAAAACTGCTGCTCTAAGAGTTTGTATTTTATGCCCACAGCCCCACATCCTTTTACCAACTCCAAGCTTCCAAATTCTTTTTTCATCGGTGGATGGACTTTTCTAGTGTCCGAGAATAAGGAGCGCCTCAAGGCTTCAGAGGGCGTGTGGGACCCCTGCTACATTCCCCGAGAGTCAGAACCGCAGCCATGGCTCCGCGCTGCAGGCTCGGCCCGCGGACCCCGAGGGCCCGGCGCTCAGAGCCTGGGCCTTGCTCTAATCCAGTCTCAAGGGGTTGCCAAAGTTTCAGCTTTCCCTTTAATGCTGTGGCTTTGATTTTTCGCCTTCATTTTTAAGATCTGTATATTTTTTCATTCATTATTTAGAACTTAGCGACGTTTAACTTTTTGTTACATTTGCTCTAACGTTTTTGTGGCGGGGGGAGGGCTCTGAAGGCACATCTATTGCAGCTTGTTCCACTTTGATGATGGAAAGACCTCAGACGCTAAGGACTGAGGACAGTTGCAGGAAACGCTAACTGCGGTTCCACAGAGGGCAGGAGAGCATCTTATATTTCATTATATCCCCCCCCACGCCATATATATAAGCACGATGTTCTTATAGCTATAAGACTTATGCAAGGAGGTGGTCAATAAATCATCCTTCAGTGGCAGAGTGAAGAATGTCTAGGACATTGAACAGGTGTCTTCACCATTCAGACACCTAATGTCGGCGTGAAATAGAGGTCTTCAAAAGTTTGTCAATTTTTGTTTGTGAGCAATTACTTCCGTTACTTTTCTCTGTAAAAGAGCTGTATTGAATTCTTTCTATTTGCTAAAGTGGCATTCACTTTCAAAAGCGTACAGTCTTGTGCAATGTCTGCATGCATGTGTTCGTAGACTAACGATTCCGCTGATACAATGCACAGATGCTAAAACCCAGAGGGAAGAATGGAAACACAGAGTAAAACTCCCTCTTGCCAGAGAACGTTGGTGAGAGCTCCCCATAGGCAGCTGCATTTGAACTGAGACTTAATAGATAAGTGAACAAAGCTCTGGCCGAGTAAGCAACAGCACATGTGAAGGCCAAAAGATTTGAATGAGACAAAAAGTATGACTGGAGAAATGCGTTTTTGTTTTAGAGAAGCAGAGGGGCACAGAAGGCATAGTGGGAGGTAAATTTGGAAACGCTGGCGGGGTCAGATCAGGAAGGTCATGTTAGGTCATCCAAAAAGGTTTGGATTTTACAGTGTAGGAGACAATGTGTTTATTAGGGATTTTAAGAGGGAAATGATATGATCAAATTAGAGATCTAGGAGGCCTGTTCTGAGCGCGCTGGGGAGATGGCTTAGAAATGAAAGCGACTGGTGAAGTATCTGGCAAAAGGTTGTAAGGCCCTCGCCTAAGGTAGGAGAGGGGTCCCGCGTGGGGAGATACACAAAGAATGGGGCAGCCTGCTCTCCAGGACTCGGTGAAACCTGGAATGTGTGAATGGCCGGTTAATAGCAATTCAGTCAACAAAATGTACGCAGCCCGCGTCAAATCATTATTCCATTTGAGTGGCATCTACAAATTGGAATTGATTCTCTGATGTGAAAAATGGAATTTGCTCAGCCCTAGGAAAGTCTTCATGTCCACAGCTGATACATTTGTAGAGTATAAATAAATTATATGAGAATGGTTTTACACAGATGGTTCTGACATTTTTAAAGAAGGGTCTAACTGAGGATAAGATCTATCCTTGCTTTTGTAAACGGTAAGATGTGATCCTTTTTCATGGCCAAATGATATTCCATCAAACATCTATACCACAGCTTTTTTACTGACTTTATTGATGGCACTTGGGTTGCGTCCGTATCTTGGGTATTGTAAATAAGGCAGCAATGAACACAGGGATGCAGAGACTCTTTCAAATTAGTGTTTTGGGCTTCGGGTAATTTCCCAGAAGTGGAATGGCTGGATATTAAAACAGTTCCAACTTTAATTTTTTGAGGAAATTCCATGCTATTTTCCACAGTGGCTGCACCAGTCTGCATTCCCACCAACAGTGCACAAATGTTCCCCTTTTCTCCACATCCTCGCCAGCACTTGTTGTTCGCTGATTTATTGATGATGGCCATTCTGACAGGTGTGAGGTGATATCTCATTGTGGTTTTAATTTGCATTTCTCTGATGATTAGTGATGTTGAGCATCTTTTCATATGTCTATGGGCCATCTGTATGTCCTCCTTGGAGAAGTGTCTATTCAGGTCCTTTGCCCATTTTTTCATTGGATTGTTTCTTTTCTGGTGTTGAGTGCTATGAGCTTTTTAAAAATTTCAGATGTTAACCCCTTAGCAGATGTATGAGTCAGTTGGAGAAAGAAAAATGCTGTATGTGGAATCTAAAGAACAAAATAAGCAAATACAGAAAATGGAAACAGCCTCACAGATGCAGAAAGCGTACTGGTGGTTGCCAGGTGGGTGGGGGGTGGGGGGTGGAGGACTGGCAGAAAGAGGAAAAGGGATTAAGAATCACAAATTGGTAGTTTCAAAAGAGTCACAAGAATGTTAAATATCGCACAGGGAATATAATCAATAATATTGTGATAACTATGTATGGTATCAGGTGGGGACTGGAAATATCAGGGGGACACTTTGTAAAGTATATGATTGTCTAACCGCTCGGCTGCACACCTGAAACTGATACAAAATAATACTGAATGTAAGTGTAATTGATGAATAAAAATTAAAAAAAAGAAAGAAAAATGGTCTACAAAGCTAAGTTTGTACCTAGCCAAGATAGAAGATACTTCCCTCCTCCTATAGCTTCAAAATCATGGCCCAAATGTGAATGGTGAACATATGTGTTTTCACCAAATTCAGGCAACCTTGTTAAGAGGAGCCTCATTTGCAGTCAATGTTTGGTTGCTTCCTCTTTTCAGTACAACTGGAAACTACCCATATAACTTTTTTTTTTTAAGAAGAAAAAAGTGTCAAAAGCAAGACATGGAATTTTAATGAGAAGCTTTTGTAATAACATGTTGAGCAATTTCCAGAAGCTGAAGAATGCTGATTGGTCACCTGGAGGTTTATGCTCAGGAAAACAAGACAGGAATCCAAGCTGTAGAAGTCCTGAAAACCTTTGTCATGGCAAACAATAGCGAGACCCAACATTGCCCGGTGGGGGGGGGGGGGGGGGTTGGGGTTTGCAATCTGTTAGACTTTTTGCGCTGCTAAGTGGTCAGGTTCTGGGCTGCATTTTGAACGAAACAGAGCAAACGCACTTCCATACAGATGTGCCTGAGGCTTAACATGGCACCTGGAGATCCCAAGGGAAAAGAAAGGCAATTCCTGACGCTTGGCAAACCGCCTTTATTTCCCAGCATCAAAGCTAGAATGTCACGTAATGCGTAGTAACAGGGAAAAAGTCCTCTCCCCTGTGTTTCAACTAGTCTATGGAAGCACCTCTGTTCGTTTCTTTAGGGTAAATTCTGCATCAATGGGTAAAGCCATTTTTAAGGTTCTTGATTAAAACAAAAGACAGCTGTCCTATGGAGAAGCTGTGGCGATTTTCTTGCTCACTCTTATCACCAGTGGTGAGTATTACCATGTTTTAAATAGTTTAAGATTTGATAGGAAACAACCATGATGCCATTATTATTTAAATTTTCATTCCTTTTATTACCAATAATGATAACATTGTCCTGAGAGTCTAAGCTTGTATTTTTCTGCTGTGCAACAAGGGAAATTCAGGTCTGGTGTGGTAGCTGACTGCCAACATTCAGACTAACTCCCAGCGTATCCCATTAGTACTGCAGAGATTATATCGTTGTCCTAGTCTGTTAGCTTTTTATATGAAATATAACTTTTAAAAAATCAAATCAAACAATGACTGTCACAACCTGTACGTTAACCTTAACAGCAATAGCATTGAAGAAAAAAATGAATTACCTAACGAATTAACTAGCAAACTTTAGAGAATGCTCATTTTAGCGCAGCCTGAAAGCAGCCCCAGCCTTGCAAACACCCTGGAAGCTGCAGGGAATTTTAAAGCTGTCCCTGTTATCAGCTGATCCGTGTAAGGCTTTGGCTTATCTTATCAAAGTAAGGCATCGCTTTTGCTTCCTTCTGCTAATAGGGCTGGAACAGAGCCTTCCTCCAGCAGCTCAGTAATTCGTTTTGCAGACAGAAGTCCTCAGTCTGTTGGTTCTCCTCCTACTTATCTCTCTTAAGTTGTTTTCTTTTTTCTTCCTTTCTTTTTTTTTTTTTTCTTCAGGGCAACTAGAGATCCAAATCCATTCCCCCCCATTGCTGGAATTCTGAGATTCTAGAGAATACAATGCACCTTTTTATCCTGAAAACTTCATTTCTAAGTAGCTTTTGGTTTTCTGCAAGTGTAAACAATTGTGCAGGATTGTAGATTCTGGGGTAAGTCATGAATTACGGTTGAACCATGCTTAAGTTAAGCATAATCATACTCCCAGAACTTTTGCCCAGGACAGTGGTAAAATTATTTAACTCTCAGTACCTTAATTCCCCTTTATGTAACCTGGTGATGAAAACTAGTAATTCACAGGGTATTGCAAGGATACATGACTTAATGTGATCACTCTGTAACTGCATGTTTTATTATAACTACTACGACCAATAGTATTATTATTAAGCAAGATCATTCATATAAAATACCGGGTACAATTATTGTTATTTTTGTTTCTATTCTATATTAATCCATTATCCCAGCTAAAGAATGACTATCATCAATTTATAAATGGCAGCTTTGGAAGTCAGATTTCTAACTCAATATTAGCTTTAGGAAATTTGAAAGACAGTCAGGTATACACAGATTACAGCTTCATCAAGACAAAGTTCAATCAGAACAGTTGAAGAAGATGGAAGTGAATGAAGGAGGAAGACTTTAGTTGATTATATTTAGGAGCAGTGAGAAACAGTCAGGTTATGAACAAGAAACCAGCACCATCCATCAACAGCATGAGCACAGTGGCTGAAATGCTGGAGTAAATGCTGTGTGCACAGGGAAGACATGGCACGCAGGACGTATGAAGCAATCTTCCTAATGAAGGGACCACGTGTCAGACCCTTCCTGGAATTCCGTGGCATGTGGAAGACTCCCAATCTTGAAAGGAATGTGAAAACTTGGAGAGAGTTCAGAGGACAGCTACAAAGATAATGAATTGGTTGTAAAGTAAGACCTACAAGAAAAGGTTAAAAGATCTGGAATTATTCAACTTGGAGGCAAGAACTTAGAAGTTATTTAAATCCTCAAGTTAAAAATATATGGTGCCCATCTCAAACTTCTCCATGAATTAAAAAGAAGGAAATCAGTTTAAACCTCGGGATGGAAAATTTATGGGATAGAAACAATAATTTAACAAACAGATTCATTACACATCATTAAGGGATCCTGAGAGTGGTGTACAAAATGCACAGGCTCCTCTAGGTTGAATAATTTATTTACATATTTATTTTAGTAGGCTGTGAAGGTACAGTCTTTGATGAAGAAGAGAAATGGCTCGGATGACCTAGCAGGGTTCTTTACAGCCTTAAATTTCACAGAAACCCAGAGTTAAGTATTAATAGCCCACTAAATCATCACCACATCTCTAGCCTTGTCTCTCCCTCGTTTGTTTTAGGACTGTGGGAGCGAGCAGGGAATGGGGGTGATTTGTACCAAGGTGAGTCTGATAGAAGGGGAGAGGAAGTGGGGAGTCGGGGGGAAGAGGAGGGAAAGCAGGTCCATTGAGCGCAGAGCATTCAGGAAGAGGAAACAAGAGTTTAAAGGTACCGGAAGAGCAAAGAGAGAGGGTGGCACACAGGCAATGGGATATGATTTGGGTGTGGTTGACACAGAGTGTTTGTGAAGGGAATGGTAAGAGATGGAGGAGCCTGGTGTTTTAGTTTCATGACGAGGCTGGTCTTCATCTCTAAAGTGTGAAGTCTGAAGGGCATTTAAGAGAGGAACGCTGGGATCGGATTCCTGTCTTGGGAACCTCTCACTGAGGACAATGCGAGCGACGAATGGTGGAGGGGAGACCTGAAGCAGGAGGGGTTGGCGGTCTACATCCAGCCAGTCCATCTGAGAGGCAATAGGAGTCAGCTAAGTCACAGTGGAGGTGGGGAAGGGGAACAGAGCAGATGGATGTTCTGGAGGTAAAATGAATTACAGAGTCCATATAGGTGTCACTGTGGGAACAAGAGAGGGTTGGGTCTGGGATAATCTTTAGTTTGATACTGCTGGCATCTAGGAAAAAAGTGATAATTTATGAAAGAGGTTGTTCAGTAATTACAGAGCTTTGATGGAATCATGTGCTTGTCATTTTTTTCAACAAATGAGGGGTTGTTATGGATCAGGTGTTAATGTTATCACGAAGGATACGAGGGTGTTTATCAGTAGATAAACATGGCTTTGGTTGGCTTGGGCCAGTCCTGGTTGACACCTTCTATCCTCATCCTAATGGATGAATAGAGGAACAAATGAACAAAGGTGATATTGAATATATATATATATATATATATATATATGTATTATTCACTGCCCTAACCGCCTTCAGTCATACAATTCAGCATTAAATAGAAAGGGAATTCTGACACAGTCTACAACATGGATGAAAGTTAAGAACATTATTTTAAGTAAAATAAGCTAGTCACAAAAAGACAAATACTGAGTGATTCTACTTATAGAAAGTAGTCAAATTCATAAAGACAAAATAGAATGGTAGCTGCCCAGGGATGGGGGTGGGGAGAGGAGAAAAGGGGGGCTGTTTTTGAATGGGGACAGAGCGCCAGCTTTGCAAGATGGAAGGGTTCTGGACAGAGAGCACGAACGTGAATGTCCTTGCACGAGGCTGCTGAACCGTACACTTGAAAATGGGCAAGAGGGGGAATGTTATTATATGTGTTTTAGCAAAATTAACTTTTTTTAGCATTGGGTTAATGCACTTAGTTATAACTTGAAATTTTCTTTTAGTTTTTTGAGATTAAAAAACAATGAATGAAAGAGACCATATATGTTGGGTTTGTCAATTCCTTGGATTTTTTCCTACAGTGTTTGTGTTTATCAATTCCCAACAACTTTCCTTTGAGGACTCTGTCCAGGGAGGTTCAAGGGCAATTTTAGGTGGGGGTCACGTTCTGTGCATCAGGTCTCCAGGCTGAAGGGTGTGCCATTGTTCCTGTGATTTACCTTTGGGAGCAGCTCCTGAGATTTGCTTTGATGATGAGCTTGGACATAACACATCAAAGCTTTCCTGTATCTGGTCCCATCAGCCTTCCAAACAGCAACACCAAGGAGGGGAGTCAGGGCCCCAGACCATTGGTGCATCTGGGCCTCCCTGAGCTCCTGTTGCGGGAGACCTGGTGGCCGGCCGTGAGAAATAAGGTTCCTCAGATAATTTTGTCACTTTTGGTTTTGATGTCTGAGGACCGAGGATGGTAAGGGTCCTCAGACATCAAAGCCAAAAGTGACAAAATTACCATGAGGGAGCCTCTGGGTGACAGAGGTCCTCATTATTCTTCCAGTGAAACGAGTGCCCATATAATTAGACAGATGGGAGAGTCTTCCCCAAGAGAGAAATGTAAAGTCTAAATTCTCTTTGCTCTGTCAGAGCAATTGCTTTATCGTCAGAGAGTCTGAAGAAAGGAAAAAAGGAGCAGGAACAGGCCTCTAGCCAACCCGAAAAGAAGAGACAACATTCACAACATATCCCTACCAATATGGGACGGGGCCCAGAGTAAATGTTATTTGTAGACATCAAACAAAACTAAAATTTTAGCTTGTATTCTTATTCCACTTTTAAGTTTTCTTAGAATAGTGGGCTTAACCAATAAAAATACAGAGCCGTTCTGGGCAAACTCATTAAAGCAATCCCCAAGAAAGCCCACTGAGGATGGTTGTCAAGGTTTTCCCTCCATGGTGGTTCATAACACACAGCATTTTTTATATAGTCCACTTCCATCTATTGGGGCAGACCATCCGAATGCCACAAGAGACACTGAGTGGAGCAAAGAAATCAATTTTTGCTGTGTCTTCCCCATGTCCCATCCGCCTCCCCCACCCCCTGCCCCAGCCCAGAATTAGGTGTCTAACACTGGCCTTGAATCAAGACCTAATGACATCAATAAGGATTTAATTTTTGAATGCTTTGGATATAAGTTTAAAGCAGCTATTTTAGCATTATCGTCTCCTAAAGCTTTGCCCTTTACTTGTTGAATTGGTGTTTTAGTATTTGCTTCAACCTTAATTATAACCAATTCCTCTGAAAGAAGCCAAGCAACTAGTTGGGTTTGATATAGCGGGCACGTTTAATTGTAGTGCCAAAACACCAAAACATTAAGGCCCCCCAAAATAACTGCTATCTTTTCTTTTTTAACTTTATTTTTATTGTTGACACTACTCAGCTCCTGTCTTTAGGTACTTGACGGGGCTCGGTAAGCACAGCATCATCTAGAAATAAAGTTCTGTTCTTGCCTTCTTATGAGAATTTCTGCCTGTTTTGTTAAGGGTAATTTTGGTCAAACAGGAGGCATCGTTAGGCCGGACAAAGTTTGTTCTTTATCTTTTTAGATTTTATCTTTTGAGATAAGGTGGGGCAATTGTTCTCTCAACTTCCCTTGCTCTTCCTATATTGACAGGTGTGAGGGTTTGTTGCTGTTGTAAATTTGCTTTATTTTTTGTTTTCTGAGAGTAGTTCCAGATATGTCCTTATTCTGAGGTTTACCTAGCTGCTGGATGTCCAGAGTTATTAGGCTGGTTTATGATTTTCTTTTGAGACACAGTATCTTCAAAAGGCTCAGGGAGTCTTATAGATCAGAGATGGGGAAGTCTTAAAGATACCATCCTATCTTTGTATTTCTTACCAAATCTGCTTCCTCATGTAAGACAGTCAGTAAGGGAGGTGAATAAGACAGCTGTCATGCTGTCTCCCTGATTGGAACCACACTTCCTGTAAGTGCTAGTGAGATGGTCTCTAATATCTGGGATGTATTCATTCACTTGTATACCGGACTGGGCTTTTGACCAAGTTTTACAGGCACGGTCTCAGAAATTGCCCTTAACAGGTCTTGTTCTATTTTTATACTGTTTTTATATCCATCCTTGGTCAAATTTTGATTCATATATATTGCTATCACTTTGCTAATCAATTCACTCTAGTGTTTCCAACCAAGTTTTAACATTCTCTAATTCCACACTGGACCGTGTCCCAGGGCAATAGGAGGTTCTTCTGTGGATTTTCTCTTCATTTGTGAGGGTCAGGGAAGTCTGCGACTGGGTACTACAAGTGTAACTTTCACTGAGGCTTACAACCTTCCAGCCGGCAAGGCTGGTCTTCCTCTGGAGCTGCATTAGAAGACACGGTAAGGGGTACTTGTGTGGGGGAAGCTGGTGGGGGAAAAGGAATAGAGGAAGGGGCAGAAGGAGAAGAAGGAGTAGAACAAGGAGAGATGAGGGGACAGAGGGGCATGGGCTGCGTCACAGTAAAGGAGGAGGCGAGCCGAGAGCCAGGAAAAAGTTTGATTTAGAATTGTATTTGGAGGAAGGCACAGTACAAGCTGAAATTTTTGCTTTTCCATGAAGATATTACCTTTTCCCAGGGTAGCAATTTTAGATTTTTTCTGGTTTTTAAAAGTTTCTTATCAATCGCTTCCTAGGCCCTGACTATTCTAAGTCTTAGGAATCTTTGATTTCCAAGGTAAATTATAGGTCACTACAATTCTATATAATCCTTAGTAAAATCCCGCAAAAGCTTCATACCTTCGGTGCTTGCGTCATATAAGGTCTCCACGTA
The DNA here is from genome assembly GCF_021234165.1 of Pteronotus mesoamericanus. NCBI lineage: Eukaryota > Metazoa > Chordata > Mammalia > Chiroptera > Mormoopidae > Pteronotus > Pteronotus mesoamericanus. The sequence continues at coordinate 2,852,441 of NW_026555123.1, forward strand.
TAACCAGACAGTGACTCAGAGGTACATGAAATAACTGATGATTATCTGTATTCGAGTGATGAAAATAAACGGAAGACCAGTAGATCCCAAGAACCATCTCATCCGTGAGAGGCTTGAGTAGTAAAACGAGTCACTCTAAATGTTTAGCAAGGACAAGGAGCAGCATGAATGAGGGGCAGGTGACGCTCAGCGTAACGGAATGAGTCGGCCTTGCTCAGGAGCCCAGGGCCCCGGACTGGGAGGACAGAGAAGCGGCGGTCACCTGCTTGCTCTACGGTCGTGGGAGTGGCCTGGGTTGAGCGGCATGAGGACCGAGGCCCACTCAGGTGACAGCAGTTATGTCTTATCAAGGTTAATTTCTTAATAGAGATTCCATATTCTCTTAAACATGGAATTAAATGCATGTTAGTAGTTCATCAAACATAAACATGCATTCACCGTGAGCCAGTGAAACTTTGCTGTTGCGTGTTTACAAGCGATGGCTTCAGAGATGACTAAGTGCAAGGGGCAGAATCTAACGGCAGCCCTGTCAGAGGGCGGAGCCAGCACCGCGGGGGCTCCTGGCGCCAGGGGCTGCTGCCAGCCTGGGGTCGCGGCCTGACGGGCACCCCGCCCCCCCGGGAGGGGAACAATCAGCAAGGCGGGGGGAAGGTTAGCCACAGCTTAAAATACAGATCTCAACACCATTTCTCTTCAGAAGAAGAATCATTTACAGATTATTACATTTCATCATTTACATACAAACAAAATGTGAAATTGTACATTAATGTTTTATGATAATTTCACATGATGAATTAAAAAGCAATGCTATCAATAAATTAAACAATTGAATGAAAATTTTAAAACTTCAAGAAAACTTCATAAACAAACATATGATGATTATAAATTTCAAACAGAGAAAATGTGAGGTATTTTTCCAAAAATATCCCTTGACCATCTGAAAAAATCCAATCTATAACACAATAAGGCAACAGAAATGTTGCTCCTTAAATCTGTCAATAGTCAGTATGCAAATTTCCCAAGATCTGAAAGAGAGCAACTGAATGATTGTCTTCCCTTGAATTGGGAGAGAACTCTTTTTCAGTAAAAAGGTGAAAGAAAAGAATGTGCTATGCATTGAGGTCAATACCTTAATATAAAACAAGTTCCTATAATTTGGATATAAATTTCTGAAGTCTGGATGGAATAGTTAAAGAACGCATAACAAAAAAGTGCAAATGGCAATAACGTAGAGTCCAATGTTCATTCTCACGAGTAACCGGGAAATGAGAAGTACAACCTAAGCTAACTGTTTTCTGCTGCAGAAGTGGCCACGCTCTGAAGGAGCCATGTGCTGTTTTGCTATTTTTGCCAGAGATGTGACTTTTTTCTAAGGGGAAATTTGACAATATGCCTTAGCCTAAAAAACAGCTCTTGCCCCTGAAATCTGATAAATCCACTTTTAAGAATATATCTGGAAAAATTAATAATCAGATACACAAAAGTGATAGTTAGAAATGTTTATTTCTATATCTATAATATACAAAGCAAAAATGTTTTTTGAAATGTATTTAAATACATACAACATAAACAAAGTTTAAGTTAAAAATCAGGAGCTAAAACTATGTACTATAGTATCTCAAGTTTGCAAAATTCCTTCATGTAGTTTTAAAATAGACTCTAAGATGAGATATGAAAAAGTAAAAAAATGGTGATTTTTGTTTTGTTTTGGGATTATTGATGATTTAAATTTTTATTAGTATTTTTCTGAATTTTCTAAATTTTCCCACATGCCATGTATTAGTTCTCTAATCACAAAAATGAAAAAAATACATGAAACTCCATCTCTCTCTATATATTAATTAGGTATTATTTAAATGAAATACTGCAAAATATTTAACTCAAATTATTCATGGCAACTGTCAGCCTGATTTCCTCTTTAATGTCTAAAAGACAGAGTTATATATGTTACAGAAATATATAATTAAATGTATATGCATATATAATATATAGCATGTTAATGTATATATGCATGTGTGCACATTAAAATAAGTGTATATATTTATGTTGGAAACAAATGCCAAAATATTGTGACATCAGCATGTTAATAATTAAAATGTGTACTCTATCATTTATATATCAGACCTTCATTCAATGAGATCTAAAATTTTGAAATTCACTGACATGTGAAGTACTTGTAAATTCTAGCAAGATAAAATGTAAAAAAAAAAACCCCACAAAACAAAGCAAAGCAAATTAATACATAAAAGTCAACAAGTAAAGCGCAACTGTTATTTCAGGAACATAGTTTATTGTTCTTATTGGGTTGGCCAAAAAGTCTGTTTCATTTTTTCTGTAATATAAGGGACGCATTTCTCATTTTCACCAATAACTTTATTGATCTGGATATTTTGAGTGTGTTGGACATCTCCTGCTATTGGCTTCTGTTGGGCAACGCCCCACCTGGTTTCAGGGACTGTGGCCCCGCCGACAGCAAGAGGGCCCCAAGGCGGGAGCCGAGCAAGGAGGCCCTGGGAAAACAGGCCACCGAGGAGACGAAACCTGTCCCCCTGGAGGGGGGGCAGCCCCTGCCTCCCTCCCGTCACCCTGCTTGGCCCAGTGATAGTCGGTTGCTCATGAGGAGAGATGGTCTAAGCCAGACATCGGCCGGTATGGGCAGCAATTAAGGACTTCGGGGACACGGAGAAAGGGCAAGAAGGCCCGCACCCCTCGGCCTGACTTGGACATGGCCGGAGTCCTCATTTTATCTGAAAGAAGTCTCTGTATCTCTTGGTGGCTCTGCCCTGCCCACCTGACTCAGGGTTGAAACAATACTAAAGGCAGGTACAGCCCTAAACTGGATCAGGCCGTTCTGGGGGACAATCAGGCCTAGAGGTAAAGTTCCTCGAAGCATGCTTTGTTCCTCCCTCAAAGCCATGATAACCAGCTCATCCTGGGAAGGAGATTTACATTATTCATAAACTCTGACCTGAGGCAGATCTTTTGTGTGCCTCCAATTGTTATCCATGATCTCTATTTGTTTTCTGTAAACATAGCCTTTTGACATTGATTGATGAACTTTGTTGTATACCCCTCTGCACATGGTTCTCAATAAAAGCCTTTGGACACGGGGGTTCAGGGCCTTCTCCACTAGAGGGAATTTACCATGTCCCCTCTCCTGGCACGCAGAGAAGTGTTTGCGATGACTCATGTCTATTCCTCCATCCGTCACAACCCCGGGACGGGCTCTGTGGGATTCAGAGCCCCACTCCCTGCTCAGCTAGTTCCAGACAGTGACCCTCAGACCCAGGAGCCCCGCTTTTGGTGGCACTACCCACAACGCGTTGTCCCCTGCAACAGGCTTCTAGTGGGTAGAGGCCGGGGCTGCTGTTGCTAAACACCTTCCAGTGCATAAGACAGCCCCACAGCAAAGAGTTACTCGGCCAGAATGTCAGTAGTACCAAGAAACTTCACAAACCACTTTTGACACATTCGATCAGTCATAGCACTGTCTCCATACACTGCACAAATCTTTTTTTGCATTTCAGTTACATTTTTACCTTTCTTGAAATAATAAAGCACAATATGCTGAAAACATTGCGTTTCTTCTTCCGTCTTCAATATTAAAATGGCTGCACAAAAATTCACCAATTTTGATAAGATTTTTTTTAACACACTGCTGATACAACAGCTGTCACAATACAATCTAGTAAAATTGTTTCAAATGAATAAAGTTAAAGACAACTAAACACTACTAGAGTCATCTTATGGAAAACAAACAAACAAACATTTTGGCCACCCCAGTAACTTGGCTATTGTAACAACGTATGGCAAGGCTCAGTACTGGAGTCCCAAACCAGAACAGTCTGTGATATCGTCAAACACTGCACAGGAGAGTATAGAGTTCTATACCAAGTGTCCAGTAATCTAGTAAGTTTTATCTCTAACATGGGGCGGGGGAGATTTAAACAGGAAATTATTTAGCAGTAAATAATTCTGCCAATATCCTTCACAGTAGGGACTCCACCAGCAATTTTCACGATTAAGTACCAGTGGCAAGCCTTTTCATAATCTGTTCTTAATTTTGCAATGTCTGAATGAACTTGGCTTTGACACTTTCCGTATTATTTCTCTGCTACTGGGAGGATGAACTACTCGTCCAGGTCACGCTGTGCCAAAGAAGTGTTAGTGGGCTCGCGGAAGTGCCGTGGGCAGCTCCTGCCTTACACATGCTGTGCTGCTTTATTTTCAGCCACAGGATAACACACACAGTTTTGTGGTACAGGAATGTAAAAGGGAAAAAAACACAAATTGAAAATTTCTAGCCTTCTAACAAAAATAAAAATTAAATTGTTCTTCCTGAAGCACAGTCCACTAGTTTGACATTAAAACCAACCAATGTCTTTATCTCATTTTCACTACTTATATGAAAGTAGAAATTTCTATTCGGTTTTTTCAAATGCTTTCAGAGTGATAACTGAACTTGTTTTCATTTTTTTCTCCATATGTTTCTTGGAAGTGAAAAGAAAATTATATGGTATCTATTTTGATATACATTTTATTATATTTTTTGAGGTTTTAAAAAAATGTGTAAAGTAATTTATACTTAGGAATCATCCAAAAGAAAAATGCTTAATGAGGACTAAGCTTTATAATATTTCTGACCCAAAAATTATTTGACTGACAAATGAAAAATGATTCACTTATTTCATCTTCAAATGTTCACATATAAAATAGGCTCATTTTCAATTCCAGTGAACATTTTTAGTGTCCTTTGCTAGCTCTTTAGGTAAAAATGTTTAGAAATTATCATACTTTCCAAATAAATATAAAATAAAATCGATTCTAACTAGTTTACATGATTCTTTCACTTATACTAAAAAATTCAGTTAAGAAAAAGCTGTTTTTCTAATAAATAAAATGTTGCAATTTTGGTGAATTATGGAGTTAAAAAATAGAAGATGGTAAACCTTTGTGAAAATGAATCAATTACATTTTCTAATGTAGGCAAACTGTTCTAAAATAAAAATGGATTCATTAAATTGATAAATTGAAGCTGGTCTAAGATCACTAGATTTGCTCAGATCATATAAAAAACATCTTTTATTGTGCAATGTGTAAAACTTGTTAAAACTTTAACTGTATTCTCATGCTTTCAGTTGCCATTCACTCATTTTCTTAGATGTTAATGATGTCATAGACAGCAAATCCCTTAAAATGATGCTAGAGACTTGGGGTTTAATGAAATGCCACTCCCAGCAGGAAACGGGGGCAGGGGCGGGGGGAGCCGATGCCTAAAATAAACTTTGTGCATTTAACTGCAGCTAAGTGGCTGAGAAATGGGAGAAACAAATTCTGAATCAGAGTGTCGATATTTTTAAAATGTTTCTGCCATGGTATAGATGACCCAGCTTGGGAGAGGAGACAAAGGCACAGTTCGCAGGGACAGGAACGACATGTGGCGATGGTGGGCATATGCTTTAAGGCCGGAGGGGGGCCCAGAATAAGGGTACAGGGCCCGCCAGCCACGGGTCCCACAGGACTCAGGCACAGTTTCGAGTGTAAGTGCCGCGGCGTGGCTCCTAGTCACCTTTGCTGCTGAAAAGGAGTCGCCAGCTGGATCAAGACCTGTGACCACATTAGAAGCGAGTTTCCTGGATGTCAGGGCTTGGGGCTGGAAGGAGCGAACAGCTGTCTCCTTAGAGGAAAGAGATCAGCTCCGGTGACTTCTGTGACGGCTCTGTCACCAGCGGAGAGGTGGAGGGGTCACACACAGGAAGATCTCAAAATGCAGCTTCAAGGTCAAAAGGGAGCACAGGAAGTAAGTTTTGAATGTATGCAATATTGTTAGGTTAGAGGAAACTGACACAAAAGCGATTCTCCTGGCAGCATGCGCTGTAAGGAAAGCCACAGCCCTCTCTGGGGTCCCTGCTGGGCTCTGACACCCGCAGGAGGTCGGTGAGCAGATGCAGGTCTTTGTTTCTCAGGTGTGCTACCAACATTTGGAGGTGCTTCTCACTCTGACCTAAAACACTGCAACTAAAGATTCTTTGTGCTCTGTCAAAAATTTTCGTGGCTCCACATAATGGGAAGAACAATATTATAAGAATATGAATTTTTAAAGCGTGCATTATAAATGCTATACAATTGTGAGTGGCTCTCCCTCGTGTGCATTCCATTGGAAAGAAGGTCCTTAGCTTGCGTTTCGGTCGATGGACATACATCTCGCAGGTGGCTAACCCCATATTCATCGCATAATATTTTTTCTGCATTGTAAAATTTGTGACCTCAAAGAAGAACATAAGAGTAAATGTTAGTAAGAATGAGGTTTAAGAGTTCCTTTGGGGTCCTGGCTGGTGTGACTCAGTGGATTGAGCACTGGCCGGTGAACCAAAAGGTCACTGGTTCGATTCCCAATGAGGACACATGTCTGGGATGTGGGCCAGGTCCCCAGTAGGGGGCGGTGTGAGAGGCAACAGCACATTGACGTTTATCTCCCTCCCTTCCCCTCTGCCGAAAAATAAATAAATAAAGTCCTTTTTTTTTTTTTTAAAGAGTTCCTTTGGAGCAAATCAGAAATAGTGCATAAAAAAATGGAGAACGAGGGGAAGCGAGAGAAATGGAACTTGTGTGTCCACGCGTGCAAGAGAAAGACTGGAGGAAGGAACGGAGGGGCGCTAGAAAGACACAGCATGGAAGACACAGCCATCGAGTGTGCGTTCCTGGCTCGCCACTCCGGCCGGTGCCGTCCTGGGCGGCCTGCGTTAGCAGCACCTGTGCCCAGAGAGGGCTTCCCCAGCTGCCCATTTTCAGTCAAGAAGAAGGTTACACACCACATGCATTAAGCAGGAGTTATTTCTCATAACAAAATGCTTCCATCAGCACTGATGAGATGCTCTGAGTACCCATGTGCTTGGCATTTAATAAATGCTTAATAGTCGTAATAGCCACCAATAACATGTAGTTTAAGGAATAAAATTGGCCTCCCCTTATTTGTCTCTTCCCCAAAGAATAAAATGTCTTCTCTGGGCCTTTTTTGTCTAATGTGTGCAATGTGAACATTTTCCCATTAATGTGAGGGGGGCTCTACTGCACTCAGGAAGATGAAAAGTAGGCCAGATCATAACCGCCTGAGCTGTGTTCATGGAGAAGGACGCTATAGGTTCTCAAACATTTTACTCATCATGCCTAATGTAGCTCGTTCATTTTCATTGACTTCCTCTACAGTCCTTGATGGTAGATGGACTATTTGTCACACAGAATCCTGTGGCTCATCTGGGACTGCAAGAGACTGGTAGAGTACGACAAATTGCATAAAGTAGGATTATTATTTTAATGAATATATACTTAATAATTTAATTTTATATATTTAACATGATGATAATCTGTAAAAATGTAGCCTAATGGTTGCCATATAGGTGTCTGAGAAGCTGAATAATTATATGTAAAAAAAGAAAGCAATCACAGAAGAACAGAAGGAACGCAAGTGTAAGTTCACACTTTGCCAAGTGCACTTGAAAATTACATTCAAACAAGTGAGTTATATAATAAGTATGTAATCATGATAGGATATTTAAGAGCTTACTAAATTATATGTACAATTATAGAATCAAATTATTTGGACATTTGGCAATGTTGTGTCAGAGTCTTCCCCAGTCTTGTGAGAGAATTTAATCTTAAATTACCAAGACTAACCTTACTAAACCCTCATGAGTTATTGAAGATAATCTTCAGGTGTGTCTGATTTTTTTCCCCAAGGATCTGACCATCAGATCTATTTGACTCTGTTTGGTTTTACTCCCAAGGCCCTTTGTCACTTTTGATTACTCACTTGAATCTCCTAACTGGGAGTGCCCAGGGACCCGGCCGGTACTCAAGCCACAGCGAGAGGACAGCGGCAAGAGGACAAGGCCCAGCCCCTACCTGTGATTGCTCACAGATCTACCTGTTGCAGGGCCTGCTTAACTGCAGCCTGCAGGGACAAACGCAGACCCCTCTCATTTCTGCAAATAAAACTTTATGAACACACAGCCCTGCTCGTTCACGTACCCATTGTTAATGGCAGTGTTGGAGACGTAAGGGTCTGCAGATCCTAAAATATTTACCCTGTGGCTCTTAAGAGACAAAGTGTCCTCACCTCTCATCTATTATAACAAAGCAGCAAACCGTCTTAAATTTTGCTCTATTCCACCCCACTTCCCCAGTCTCGTTTCTCCTTTCCTTCTTTTGAAAATACCTAGATTTGACTCCCTTCTTACTGTTCATTGATTGACTACATGGGCTTCTGGTTTTCAATTGAAAACCATTTTTTAAAAAAAGCCCAAAATATGAGTAGATCAAAAAATATGGTACATTTACACAATGGAATGTTATGCAGCAGAAAGAAAGAAGGAGTTTCTACCCTTTGCGACAGCATGGATGGAACTGGAGAGTATTAAGCTAAGTGAAGTAAGCCAGCTGGTGAAAGACAAACACCATATGATCTCACCTATAACTGTAACCTAATGAACAAGACAAATGAACAAGCAAAATAGAGCCAGAGACATGGAAACAAGGAATAAACTGACAGTGACCAGAGGGGACGGGGGAGGGGGAAACAGGTGAAAGAAGGGGAAAAGTCTAGTCAGGGAACATGTATAAAGGACCCATGGACATGGACAACGGGGTAGGGAGTGACTGAGGGAGTTGGGAGCGGTGTGTGGGGCAGGCGAGAACACCATGGTATAAATTGGAACAACTGCAATTGAACAACAATAAAAAAAAGCCCAAAATAATGCCTCAGTTTGAATGACTTTCAGAGATGACCAACATTCTCAAAGACCAGTTCATTTATAATAACATTTAAAAATAATAATTGCAAACATGTATGTAGTGCTTACTAAGTGATTACAATCATGGTTCTGAATAGATTTCTGATATTAATGTATTTAATCCTCAGCACAGCCCCTTGGAGAGAAGCAGCATCATCATCTACTTGGAAGGGGGGGTGGTGAAGAAATTTGGGCACAGAGAGTTTAAGTGATTTACCTAATGTAACAGCTAAAAGGGAAGAAATGGCATTGGAACTTAGTCTGGCTGGATTACTTGTCTCTACGGCCTCAGTGTATATCTGTTGGCCTATAGATGTGCTTTATATTTTAATCAACACTAACCTCCCTGATAAAAATCATTATGTCTGGTTTTCACATATTATAAAGTTCTAATATAAGCCAGGTAATACATTAACAGTTCGAGGTTTCCATCTAATATATGGAGACATCCTATGTTTCTAACTTTCTAGAATTTGGTAATTTTCAGAAAATATTAAAAGAGTACTTAGTGAAGAAGAAGGGAGAGAAAACCTTGAGCTTTATGTAACATTGAAATGAAATTAACAGTTAGATTAAATATTTCCCAGCTAGATAGAATTTCTTTATAAAATGGAGATGGGGCATTTCTAGTTCTTTCTTCACAAATCTAACTAGCAAATGCCAGAAATAAAATAATTCCATTATTACATGTCATTTTCATATGCAGCATACTCAGATACAGCACATTTAATATATGTGAGCCTAAAGTACTAAATAACAGACACATTTACTTGGATGATGGCCATCAGAATCAAATTAGAAAGAACAAATTTGCCCAAATATAGAAATGAACTACTACTGAAAATAATCCATAAGATTAAAGGGAAATACATGATTCAAATAACATTATTATTAGTCAGGATAATAACTAGGAAAAAAGAAATCTAAGTTTAGAAAAATGACTATTTTCAATCTAAGCCATATTAATTACTCTAAGTAAATTAGCTGGAGAAAAAAATCATAACATCTGAATGTCAGTAAGATGCTTTGAGAATTTCTGGTTTGTAATTTTTTTCTTTTCTCAGGAATACACCTAAACTATGCAACACAAAAAGTTATCTCACCTTCAAACTCATATAATTGCTTTTTTATTTATGAGCTTCTCATCATAATCTATTGTCTTAAAATTCCCTCAGCCTCACTCTTTGATTCACAAAACTTAAATGATACACCTACTTTTTTCTAGGAAATTATCTAATGTACTTAATGGAGAGTAAAAATAATCTTTTTTAACTAAGCGCTGAAAGTAACTGAACTGCTACTGTGTGACGTACGTTGTGCTCAGCTCATTTCGTTCCATTCATTGTATAGTCATCATGAAAACAGAAATTCTATCAGTTCAAAATATTGTGCTTTTTACACTTAATAAAAAATATTAGCTACTTGGAACAACCCTGAAACAAAAATAAATTTTACTGGATTAAAATATTTTTTACAACAGCTCTTTTTATAATACTCAGCCATAAACAAACATTCACGCCTGATGGAGGGATAAATCTGTGTGCAGGGGTGTAAAGCACAAGCACTCACCGCTAAGCTGGCCTTTGTCTGCCCGCACTTGACATCTGAGTGAGTCTATTCTCTGTGTGGCGAGGGGTCAACACAATAAAATGGCCGTCATTGACTCATCAAGTGGTTGGGGAGAGCACTGCCTGAAATGCCGTCTAGGCGCTTTACCACTGATCTGTGGAGAGGTCACTTTCACCTGAGTGACCTGTGAAACCTCACGGTCAAGGAGACAAAGAAGGGTTAACAAACCCAAAGACAGGAAATAGGGAAGCAATGCTTCCTTGACCAGAGCTTTATATTTAGCTGGAGTCTTCTGCAGGGCATTGTTGAGATCTGTCTGAGAACTATGGGGAGAATGTGAACTTGACATCTTTGCATGAGTGGGAATTATCTGTCCCAAATTCTATTCTGATTCAGCAACAGGAACTTTTTTGTGTTCATTATTTTTATTGTTGGTTACAATGTAAGATTTCCTTTGAAAACAAGGACCAGCCACTTAAATAAAGATTAGAAAGCTCCTGCATTAAAGAAATAAATAAGTTTCTAAGAATATTTGACATTTAACATAGTTAGAGACTAAACATGTCCCTCAAATTATAAGGTAGCCTGACACAGGACGACTTTATAAACAGACTATGTCTTCAAAGGTCTGTTTTAAAATTAGGCAGCATATAAAACAACCTATATGTAATTTCAGGTAGATATGATACTTTTGTTTTAAAATAATGTAATTATTGAGATTTAGAATTTTTGTAAAATAACAAAATTAATTATTACTCTGGATAAGAAAAAAGTGTGCATTATCCACTTAAAAGATACTAAAGACCATCTTTAGGAAATCCTATAGAATAGATTTAATAATAAAATCTATTTTACCCCAAAGGTAGTCAGATTGATTGGCACACTCAGCAAGAGTGGCTTGCAGCTGCGCTCCAATAAAATACTTGAATTGCTAGAGCTTATAAATTAAATGAATAATCATTCATAAGGCAGCACTGTTTTCATAAAACAGGACACATTTTTTTCCTAGCATGTCTTGATATGGTTCTTTTAGCATGAACAGTCCCCATATGGACCTCAGGTATTTAAACCTACTTCTGGCCTCTCGCTTAGTCCAGTTTCTTCCTCTGGCTTCCTGCTCAGTATGGCTCTGTGTTCATTCTGGTTCAGTGTTGCAGCAATGTTTAAAGAAAGCCTCTATTCACCATGTTGGTCCATCAAAACCTTCACTGGCTAGGCGGTAAGAGAAGGATATTTGGATGATATTTAAAAAAAAATCACATTTTCATTTTTAATAGGTAGTCTAGATTTGGATATCAAGAGTCTGTTTTAAACAGTGTTTCAGACACAGTGTATCTTGAGGTTACCAGGGTGCTTGATCTTCTGGTGGGTCTTCAGGATGGAATGCCATTTGCTGGAAGTGTTCCATTAAAGTCAATTAAATGCAGAGGAAGACTATAGACTTGGCAATTGTACCCTTCGCAATAATTTTTTACAAATATAAGACTGACAGTTGCCACAATGGATTTTAGTGGTTTTGGTTTCTGCTTCTTCTCTAACATCCACTCAGTAATTCTCAGGCCCTCGCAGACCTGCCAAGGGCTAGGCACAGCGCTGATGCTGAGTGTTGAAGTGGCGAATCGGCCAGACCTGCCCCTTCCTTGTGGAGTGTCTGGTCTTATAAAGCCCTTCATGGCCGAGAAAATTACTCGCATTCACTTAATCATATTACAAGTACATACAACAGGTACTTATAAAATATTTACGAATTCTCATTGAAAACGTGTAAGATCCATATATCACATTTTCAAACCTTTAAGTACTATTAGAAATGTCATCAATATGCTGAATAAGAGACTACAAGTTCAAAATACTTTACCATCTGGATTTTTAAATCTGAGGTCACAATGAATGAGACTAAAGTTGTAGAGATGTGTTTAAAAGAAACTCAGGGTCACTGTCAAATTATAAAATGAGGTGTTACCTTAATGAAAGAGTCTATGAAGACAACTTAATGATTTTATTCCCTTTCACTTCCTTGGTAGAATTTGATTTCTGAAGTAGTAAATAAAATTTTAGGTAGAACAATAGTGTTCATCCCAAAAGAAAAGAACCATCCCATTTGCCAGAGTATAACCAAAGCTACGTTTTTTGTTCTGAGATTTATATCATACGAGAAACTCAGGGAAATGCTGAAAGAATTGGAGCTGGTTCTCCTGGTGAAGAGAGGCAGACGCGAAGAGCTATCTTGAAACACAAAAAGGCTTGTTGAATGGAAGATCGATGAGACAGGTTTTGTATGGTTCCAAGTGGAAGACAATGATGAAGAAAGAAACTTAGTTCCTAGAATCGGAATCAGCACAAGAGGAGTTTTTGCAAATGCCAGGTCCCATGTTGCTGAGGAGGCCAGTCAGGGAAGGGAAGGGCTGTGACCCTCTCAGGCTGTCATTGCGCCAAGAGAGCCGAGAATCCCAGTACCTCTGTCAACAGAAATGACAAAGTCATTAGCAGGAGACAAAGCTATAGACCAGAGTCCTGAAAAGTAGGACGCTGAGGGGCTAAAATCATAACTGGTGACAAATAACTGGGCGTACTCACAGAACTGCGGGAGATGGGAAATGTGGAACAGAGGGACAAAGAGCCACCCCCGAGGCAAGAGAGGGCGCCTTTGGGGAACCACGGGGCTGCCGTTTCTAACCGTGGCTCTCCATCCCTGTGCGCTACATGTGCGCCTCAGGTACGGGTTTCTACAGGGACCTACTTCCTGGAAGAGACGAACGCTTAATTCAGTTTAATTTAAATATACGTGTTCTAGTAAGTAAAGTTGTTTAAAAGTACAGCAAGAGTCCCTATTTCTTGTCACTGGAAGAATTCTGGGGTGGGACGTATCTCTGAATCCTTCCAGATGTGAGAATTTTTCTTAATGATTTTCCTAGAGAGGTTATTATTTCATACACAACACTTTAAATGGGGGGTTTGATGAGAACCACAAAGCGTGGAATGCGTTTCCTTTCGTGTGTTTGAAGTTAAGATGTCAATAGCCATCCATCAATGTATGTTCCATGCAAATCTCCTTGGCCCTTGAATTTCTGATTGCTTGGTTCAGGACACCAATCACTTAGTCTAATAAGATGGCTGAAGTGCCTTTTATGCATTACATAAGAACATAAAATAGCAATTAGAAAAATTCTAGGAGTTGAGAATGTCTTACATTACATAGAATTAAGTAGAGAGGCACAGTTGATGGCTTTTTAAAAAAAATTAGTTTTAGCTTTTTAATCTTCACCCAAGGATATGTCCACTGATTCTAGAGAAAGAGAGAGAGAGAGAGAGAAATCTACGTGAAAGAGAAACATTGATACGTTGCCTCCTGTACGCTCCTCGACCAGGGCTCAAACCCGCAACCCACAACCTAGGTATGTGCCCTTATCGGGGACCAAACTCACAACATTTTGGCGCACAGGATGAAGCTCCCACCTACTGAGCCACCCACTGGGGACAGTTGAGGGCTTTTAAAAGCCCTTTGAGACAATCCTTCAAAACTGAGTTACTGCCAATATTAGAGAACAATACCAACAACCAACATCCTTAATGAATCTGAAGATTTAAATTTGTCCTTAATCACTATCTAAATGTACAGTTAACATATGAGCTTTAACAACCCTTTGCAAAACAAACCCTAAGCCATTTACAACCAAAGAAAAATACCAAGACTGCAGTAGTTGTTGCCAGTACATTTTCTGTAAGCTGGCCGGTGTTTTTTGCTATCTGCTGCTATTTTTTGCTTGGTTTAGATATTTTTCTCTGCTTGGGAGAGGAGGTGGAGCGGTGGGAGAGGTGGCCATTCCCTGGGTGACAAGACAGGTCCTGCCTGGCCGCCGGTGACTGCCTGACTGAGCCGCTGGCCGTTCTGTGGAGCGATGTTCAGCTGCGCTCTTACAGTCTTCCATGTAATACAATATATTTTTTAAATTGATTGTAATTTTTTTTAGCACTTCGGGGGCTGCTGGTGGTCTCTTTTTCAGGCTAAATAGATCAACTGCTGCTGCGAAAAGAGTTTCTTCGACCACCCACACTTGCAAGCGCCACCCCCGCCTCCCCGCGTCCTCTGAGGGAGCAGTCAGCCAGGCCTGCGCCGTAGTGACTGTGAGCTGCCTTCGGGCTCAGAAAAATGCCACAGCTTGATCCCTAGGGCTTCCAGGCCCCCATTCAATCAGCCCTCTATGGCATGATGCACCCTGAAATTTCAAAGGAAAGCCCTGGATTCACGGCCAAAAATGCACACTCCGCACTGGCTCCCCCTTGGGGAGCTATTGAAGTCTTCCATTCGCTCAAGCCTGGTGCCTACCCTCTCCTCTGTCCTGGGCAGCCAGGGGTGACCGCGTCTTGGCAGCATTTCCTGCACAAAGGCCTTGGCCGGGATGCAGAGAGACTTAGAAACAGCAGGCATATACTTTTTAAAACAACATTTTGACAGATAAAGTCAAGTGATAAAAGAGAGCAACCTTATAATTACCCCTGCTGGTGAAGGCTGACAAAGGCGGAGAAACCCCCGAACAGGGTGTGCCAAGGAGCCACGGTTCATTTTACTTTGCTCTGAAACCGCAGAATTTGACTGTGTGTGTGTGTGTGTGTGTGTGTGTGTGTGTGTGTGTGTGTGTGTGTCCAGATTGCAAAGGGTGATGATTTTTGGGGCGAGATAAATGCAGAGGAATGGGGAAATCAGTGTCTGATTACAATTTGGTTACAAGCACTTCCACTGAACTGCTAGGCGAAAGGCACACACGGGTGTTCCCAGAAGATTGCATTCAAAACATCGGGGCTCCTGCCTGCGTCCCCATTAGAGAGGGCCAATGCCAAGCGTGCCAGGAGGTTTGGCCACAGGAAGACAGGGTAACAAACAGGTGTACACATTTATATCAACATATAAATAATCATTAATATTAGCGGCCTTTTGGATGACTAGATGCTCTTTGGATCCCTGACTCCCCACGGCACGCTCTTATTCTCAGTTTATTTGTTTTTCCAGTAAAATCTCATTTTCTAAACTTTCTAACTATGCTGTCACTCTGGTAGCAGAGTTCAGAATGCAGTAAATTGTTTCTTTTACTTGCTGCTGTATTTTTAAATGATCCATTTTTGCCCATAGTATGAAACAACAAATGAATGCAAGTGACATATAAGCAGATGTCTGGTGTATATTTTCTCATATGCATCAAATCTTGTGCTCCCTCCAGAATTATTTTGGTTGATAATTAAATTGATTCTAATGGAACTTCAGAGACGATGCCTGCTCTCCATCCAATAAAGTACAAAATTCAATCATGCAAGCAAGTTAATTTTAGAATCAGATCCACAGCCCACTTTTATACATGAAACCTTGTCCAGTAATTCAGACCCATAATCCCTGAGTTGATTTTCACCTTTCTAAAATGTCTAATTTAGTACTCTTTTGAAAAATGTGGTATATTCTTGATTGGAGAGATCAGATTCACAGAAGTTCAGGGAATCTGAAGATCCATCAGATATTTGTGTTCAGTGCGGCTGAGAAACTGGCACACTGAAAGCTTACCTAGAAAGATTCCTCAAGCTAAACAATCTTTATTGAATAATCGAGTACCAATGAGCATATAAAGGGATCTTGATTGCATAAATGAATCACTTTTCTCAAAATTTTACTTAAGCAAAATATTAAATTCATACAATAACATGATTGATCATATTGACCTACATAACATATCACTTTCTATTAGTCAGACAATCGTATTTAAGGGTTTTTTTTTTTTTTTTTACTTTATTAACCTTATACAGGTGGGGGGAAACCCTATCTTATCTTTTTGATACAACACTGACAAAATGATGTGTGAAAAAATCAACAAGGAAGCCACAAAGCGCATGCCAAAATTCTGAATGAGGCTTTACAGTGTGCGATGTTGCAGAGCTTCTATTTTCACTATTTCTTCCCTTTTTGTGGTGTCGTAAACCACTGTGTGTTCAAAAGCAAGGAGGAGGAGCAGCGTGGAGGAGAATCGTGAGTTCCAGATGGTCTTCTTATAACATAATTTTTTGATATATTACTACATGTTCCCCCAGAGTTTTGAAAAGTGAGTGATGTATTTTGAGTACAAGACCACGGACTAAATATGCAGTGAGAGAGGGTAATGTTTATGCATTGGAACTGCGGTTGGCAATAGTTTCTGTGAAGGGCCACAGAGTGTTAATGCAGGCAGCACGAGGGCCAGAAGGCCCCCGCGGCAGTTACTCAGCCCTATCACTGCGGTGGAAAAGCAAATACAGAAGATGGGTAAACAGATAAGAATGGCTGTGTTCCAGCAAAACTTTATCTAGAAAAGCAGCCTGTGAAAACGACATCCCTGAAGGGTAGAGCGCGGGTCTCCGACAATGTTCTCCTCCGTAAAAACAATGAGAAGTGGAAAAAATGTCAGAATGCAGTTTCTTCCTGGAAATTAACCAAAGGCTTTCAGTAACCCAGGAATCACATATTAAAAATAGATGGCCAAATTTCAGTAGGAGCAGTGGGTGCTGTAACATTTTAACTCGACCCAGTCTCATCCTGCCTTCGGCTGGGGAGCAGGGGTGGGGACGTCACCCTAAAAACACGCCGCCTGCAACCGCGGTGAGGGCCGAGGGGGCCCGATGAGGCTGGATCGCCTTCAGACCTTGTTCCCAGAAAACTGGCATTATTTGACCTGTCAAGTATGTGTAGCAAAAAATTTGACCTTGTCCAAAGAGAGGTCTGGCCTTCGCCGTGGACTTCTGGGAGGTAAGTAATGTCATACCCGCTCGGAGGGTCTTCGTCGCGAGCAGACGCTGGCCACACCAGGAACCCAGCCACAGACTGAGACAGAACGGCCTGGGCGCCCTGACGTTAATGGGCCCCGAGACTGGGTGGGGCCACGTGGGCCGTCACTCAGTCGGGCCTGTGTACACAGGGCAACCTGGAGAGAAACTCTGAATCATGAATCTCCGGTGGCCTTCTTGGGTTGTCAGAGCTTCATGTGTATTGTCACCCATCAGTGCCAGGAGGATCATGTGTCTGGGCACCAACAGAGCTGCGGGACCCTGCCAGACTGCTCTGTGCATCTTTTCTTTTGGTTGATTTTAATTGTCGCCATCTCCTTCTAATAAAACATGACTGCGACAGCACGGATAGAACTGGAGAGCATTAGCTAAGCGTAACAAGCCAGGGAGTGGAAGACGAATATATGATCTCCCCTACAAGTGGAACCTAATCAACAAAACAAACAAGCACGAAAAATATAACCAGCAACACTGAAAGGAAAAAACGAGACCGTACAGTAACGAGAGGGAAGGAGGGAGGCGGGTAATGGGGAAGAAAAGGGGAAGGGTCAAGTCAAGGGACACGCATAAAGGACCCACGGAGAAAGCCAAAGTGGGGAAGGATTGGGAGGGAGGGCGCAGGGGAAAGTGGTGGCAGGACAATGGAGACAAAAGGATTTGAACAATTAAAAACAAAACAAAACACTATTGTGAGTATAATAGCTTCTAGTGAGCTCTGTGAGGCCTTCTACCAAACAGCTTGTGCCAGAAGTCTTGGGAACTTGGTGGTATGGAGCCCCATGCCTTCGAGCTTTGCAGTTTGTCTAACTCTGGGTAGTTGGCAGTAGGACTGTTAGTTCCTTAGAATGACCCTGATTCACTGAAACATGGTTTAGGAAGAGGAAGTATAATAGGGTAGGGGATGAGGACCTCTGAGCGGTCACAGCGTCACCCGTGTTGTGGCACTGTACCTGTGTTTTGATTAGTTAATGGAAATAAGTTACCAATGGAATTTAGAGTTTCTGAGAAGTGGGTTCAATGGTTCCTCAAAGAAATGCAAAGTAAGAAGAAATGAGCTAACTGTACAACTCCTTGGTTATTGATATCTTTAACACCTAAAATGAAGTAAAGGAGACTGTTGGACCAAATTTAGATTCTGGCTGGGCTATGTTATAGCCTCTCACCTCAGCTTCCGTACCAGTGAAGTTACAATAGAAATTGCAGAGTGTTAAAGCAAACCCTGACTGGGCCAACCTTGGGTCCTGACTAGGTTGGCTTACAGCCTCCAGCCTCAGCGCCCGCACCGAAGAGGAGAGTGAAAACAGAAGCAAATAAAATGTCATGGTGGATTTTAATAGTGGGTATCAGAGCCACTTCCAAAGGGAAAAATTACGTTGAGACAATGTTTAATAAAAAGGTTATAATGATTCATAAGAGAGTGGACAAAACAGAGAGGAAAGAAAAGCAAAGAGTCACGGGACCTAGCAAGGCGGACATCTTCAAACGGTTGTTAAGATATGGAGTGAATGAAGCACGCACCGCGGGGGCCCACACAAAGGCCTCGACCCAGCCCTCGTGGAGGCTGTGAGGGCCGATGCGAGCCCCGCTTCTGCACTAGCGCGGAGGGGCCTCGAGCAAGTCGGGCAAACCTACTGTGTTCATCCTAGTGCGGAGGAACAGAAAGGCTGCAGGCAAAGAAGGCAATGAGAGGCACAGCCTGCAATGGCCTGGGACAAGGGTCTCACAATGTTTTTAAGACAAGAACCAATTGGAGACATTGGATCCCGTGGCCCCACTCCCAGCGAGGGACAAGCAGCTGTGTACACAGGAGTGAGTATCATGGACAGAGGGTGGGGAAAAAAACCATTTCTGGGACTCCTTGAGAGGGGAGTCCTATGTACTGTGTTTCCAAAAGAAAATTAAAATGAACATTTTGTCAGAGATGTGGGAAGACACTATCAACTGTGCCAGCACACACGTAATTTGAGACCCAAAGGGTGCCAGAGGGAGAACTGAAAAAATAGCTGAGGAAATGATTACTTAAATTTTCTTAATTTGATTAAAAACATTAATGTACACATCTAAGGCTCTCAATGAACTCCAAGTTTAATATACTCATAAAGATCCATACCCAGACACCGCATGATCAAATGGTTAAGAGCCAAATACAGAATCTAAGTTTCACTGAGAAGGAACTAATCACTTATAAGGAATTCTCAGCAAAATTAAGAGTTAATTTCTCATCAGAAACTACTGAGGCCTGAAGGCAGGGGGGTGGTATGTTCAAAGCATTGCCTGCTAAAAACTGTCAACCAAGAATTTAATACCAGCAAAACTATACTCCAGAAATGAAGGGAAAATATGATAGTGGTATGTTTAAACCCCCCAAAAACCAATATATAAGGAATTTGGTGCTGGAAAACCTATCCTACTAGAAATACTAAAGGGAGTTGTTCAGGCTAAAATGAAAGAACATTGTAACTTGAACTGAGATGAAGAAATAGAGAGCACTGGTAAAAGTAATGCCATAGGTAAATAAAAAATGCGATATAAATATATTTTGTTTCTGTAGCTCCTTTTTCCCTTCTCATTTAAAAGACAACTGTATAAAGCAATAATTAAAAATCTGTGTTTATGGGCACACAATATATAAGCTTGCAATTGGTAGGAAAATATAGGAAGGGGGAGGGAATGAGACTACATAGGATCAATGTTTTTTGTGTACAATGGAAGGTCAGCCGGTAATAGTTGGAACTAGATTGTCATCACTTGATAACTTTAAATCATCAGCAAAACCACTAAAAACAACTAAAAATATTATAAGGAAAGGAATGATAGGGAAATTAAATGGTACATTAGGAAGTACCTATTTATCACACAAAAAGGCAGCAGTGAGGAACAGAGAACAAAGACATACGGAAAACAGCAAAATAAGACACGTAAATGCAAACTTATCAGTAATTATATTAAATGAAAGTATGTTTAAGTTTCTACCTTCATCTTCAATTGTGCTGGGAATAACTTCTTCCACTAGAAAATGTCACCAGCATAGAATAATATGATACTTGCGTAAATTCAGTTGGGCATCGATGGCAATATTTTTGCATCTGGTGCTCATTTAGAGACCTTTGCAAAGAAAATACTTTGGAAAGGTTTTCTATTTCTTCTTGTTAGAAATATATTTCATTTGTCTTTCTCAGGCACTTTTTTTTCTTTTCTCAATTTCTTTGTGAGCTCTTTTTTTAGTTCTGTTTTTTCTTGTAAGGTTTAAACTTAACACTATAATCATTAATTGGTTATATTCTGCTTTTGTTTTAGTGGATTCCAGAGAGCTCCACATCTGATATGTTACATTTCTCTTTCTCACTATACCTCAGTCAGGGCAGATAAAATTCCAAACTACTGATGAGGAAATAAAGGACACTTTACTTTCCAATACTAAAAATAACTTACAAATTGGTGAAAGGAGAGATTTCCCAGGTTGCTTCCAGGGGGCCTTGCTACACACTATGGACACAGTGGATCCTGTTCTCCTTAGGATTTGCAGCGTAAGTCTGACTTTTAAAACTTCATTAGTAGCCATGACCTGGTGTATTATCCTCAGGCTAACACGGAACCTCTGGGGTCTAATTTCAGCTCTGCCTTGAATGGTGATATTCTTTCCCCTCCCCCACATTATAGCATGAATGAGATTATATATAATTACTACCCCACAGGGGTATTCTAAAGATGAATGAGTGATTTTTCCTTCAGTGTTATAGGCTGTGAGACAAGGAATAAGGCAAAACTTCCATTCAAATTTACAGAGACAAGGTAGGTATTCTAAGTATTGCAAAGTCATCTCCTTTCATCCTCCATTTCTGTCTCTTCTTTTTTGCACTTTGACACCTTCCTTCCACTTTGTTGATAACTTTCCTGATTTCTCATGAGAACTTCCCTTATCTTGGAGAAAAGTAGATGATTCTGAGCACAGACAGGAATTCTAGTCTTAAAGGAACCCATCATATCCTCCAGGATTGCGCGGTATTTCTAGAGGTGCCTTCACTGGGTAATGCAGCATTTACAGACTGACAAGGGGACAGAGCTTATGTGACACTTACAATTAGACAGTATCAGTAATCATCTGTATAAAGTGGCTCTGGTTCTCTTAGGCATCATCTTCCACATGTTAACCTTCCTCTAGGACCTAAGCTTCCTGAGGGCAGGAGTGGTTTTTCATTTGTTTATTTAAATCTGTTTATCACATAATTCTCAATGGCTGCCAGAGGGCTGGCATCAAGCAGGTGTTCGTTAAATAAGGGCTGCACGAAGGATGCCTCTCAGGGCACCGCTGAACTGGGTGCCAATCAACATCTTTCAATTCTAAAGCATTGTCTAATGTTTTATAACTGTAGCTTACAACTAAAAGAAGAATATAATATACAATAAATGCACATTTCAATGTTACACAATTAAAATAAGAAGTAATGAATGAATACATCATTATTATCCGACTTACCCTTTGGGTCACTTAATCCTGACCCTCTGTCTCCTGGCAACCCTATTACTCTATTAACACACGTCATTTGTATTTACAATCTCTTCCATCAGCCAGGCTTTGAAAGGGTTCTAAGCCTTCCCCAAATATGACTGTAGGCAGAGTATTTTTTTCGCTAAACTTTAATAAGATTTCAATTTTTTTACCCTGTTTTCCCATTTCTCTCAGAAGCTGTCAAAGTAGTCTACATTGAGCTCATTTTACCAAAGAAGCACAACCTTTGTGGCTTAGCCATAGGAAAATGAAGGAAATTGACACAAATGGAAACTGACTTCTTTACCCTCCAAAACCAAAGTTTTGTTTCTGAGGTGTCTGTTGTATGTGAAAAATTTTTTCCCACACTGCTACGTCATTCCTGTAGAAACTTTAAGATTCTTTAAAAGTATCTACCAAATTGGGTGAAGGGTAAAATTATGAATTTCCCACTTGGAAGAAAGTGGCTTAAATTCTATCCAATTATTTGCCATGACAACCAGCTAAACACAAAGGGGCGCGAATGGATGTAGAGCACTGCCTCTGTAATCATCCCCGTGTGTCCTTCCAATCAGGGACACGCAGCCCCGCCGTCCCCGCCGCTCCGGGGCCGTGAGCCTACACGGTAATTACATGCTTTGGAACACTTCACTTAAGTGCATCAATAATATAGTGAGCAAATGTGTTCTTTAATTCTGCACCTGTAAAAGGAGGGAAAAATAAAGAAAATATCTCTCTCAAAAAAAATTAAAAGAAAGAAAAATACATTAGCGAATTAGTTTTAAGCTGCTTTGTGAGTTCTCCTTCTACAACTCAGATTCAAAGTTTTCCATAAATGTAGTCCAATGATAAAATAGCTCCGCTTAAGTGACTGAAAGGTGAGAACATAGGAAAATAAATGATGGAAAACAGAAACTTCCAGTTCAGCTTAATATTTTATCTTTAAAGTACCTATTTTGACTGTGCGTTGCAAACTCCCAGGCTACTCTTTCTCCTCATTGCCCTGTCTCTGTATAACTGTTCCTAATGGGATTTAGCAGATAACGCCTACTGCTCCCTGACTTTGAACACAAAGGAAGAGTTAACACACTGAGGCATTACAGAATTGTATGGGACCCCATGCTATTTATAATGCATTCATTTTACAGTGAGGTGTCTGTGTGTTTTATTTTACGGGCTTGAAATATATATTCTTCTCAGAAAAAGGAAGTAATTGTAGTCAATTCAATAGAGAAGATATGTCGGTAGGACCATATAAAGAATAAGTAGTTGGTATAAAACTGTAAGACCTTTCTCTCACATATGTATTTCGATAAAATGAAATTGCTAATTTCTTAGAATCAAAAATTTCTTCTGAAAGTAAAATATTGTTGAGTGATTCATTTCCAAGAGCCTTGTGGAATTTCAGAAATTATCATGAAAATTATGAAAATAAAATTCATAATCAAGTTAACATTCTTAGTATTGGAAACAAACTAAGTTCTTAAGTGGGTCCACCTTAAGTTTTCCACTTACAAAATAAGAAAATAATAGATACCAATGTTTCTTACGCAAATATGACTGAACATTTTTTAATGAAGATAGGCAATGTGAACTGTCTCTGTATATTTTTCAAAATACAAGAGCTATTTAAATTAGAAAACTTTGCAGTAGTTTCAGAAAACCCCATATAGTTGGGAGAAATTAGTTATGTAATACTCCAAAATCCATAAAGGAAACAGGAAAAAATGTACTGAATAATCAAAATAGAGCATCTTGTTTCAAAAAAAAATATTCTAGAGTGAGGCTGTATTTGTTTTTCCTTGTCATGTAGATTGTAAATTGATGGATGTGCCTTTGTTTTATGAAATTAGTATTCAACACATAAATATGACTGAATTAGTATTCTGCTCATTTCTACACATTTACTTCTTCAAAATCACCATGTCTCACGTTTCAGTTTTAAGATGAATAACATTTATTTCCTCCATTATGTAATCAATATATAGTCATTTCTGATTTAAAAAAATCTTCTGTAAAAATATGGAACTTAATTTACCATGTGGCAATGTGAGCTCAAATAACAAAATCATCAATATATTTCCAAAGCTATACTTAGAAACTTTACTAAGAACTTAGTTTTAAACAACACATTAGAAATTATGTATTTAATAATAACTATTTCTTTATATTAGAGTTCAAGAGATTTTTTTTTATGGTTCAGATAGCAGATGTTGAAATTTATATGCAACTGCTTTTACGTAGATACCCTGCTACTAAAACAGTATTCTATTACATACAGAGAAACTACTGTTTTAAAGTTTAAGACTGTTCCCAGGATGCAAATTACATTATTTTGGCAATGACCATCAGCACACTATATCCAAGATGAAATAATGGTTGTTTTTTGAAGAAAAGCATACAGATAGTCATCTGAGAGTTCAAGATTGTTAGTATTTACAGTTTCTTTTTCTCCTGTTGACGTAAACATATGAGCGAGTTGATTGTTTACAGCCATGTAGAGGTGCATCCTGCCGAAATTCAGATTATAAGGTACAGACTAGAGAGAAGTCTTACAGTTAAATTTCAAGACCCGGCGAGGTTTTGTAGCAGAATTACTGGCAGCGCCTTCCCCAAATCTCAGTAAGGACTCCTTTGGAATAGCTTATTCACGGTCCATACAGCAGGAGACAAAAGCTGAAGTGCCTAGGGTTGGGCATCCAAATGACCCGCCATCCAGAGGGTTTTGTGTGTTTTGTTTGGTTTTCCTTAGTCGTCTTGATTAGATGCTAATTGATAAGACAGAAGCAAGCCATTCTAAAAATTCAGATCTCTTCATCGGCTCACATCTGTGATCTCAGTGAAAATCAGAGCAAGAATGTCACCTTTGAACAGAGGACTGAGTGTGGGACACTAATCAGACATATAGAAACTATCTCTTGGTGTCATCTAGTGGTTGCATGTCATCACTGCATAAAAGAAAAGCCTTAACTGGTGTTCCGGGGGAAGACCGTTGCAGGGCGCTTGTTTCTGACCGACTGGAATCCCAGCAGCTGCCTCGTGTAACGCCCAGGACCGGCGAGGAGCAGCGAGGCCTTCCCGGCTCTAGGCCCTGGCCCTCCGCTGTGCCCTCCTACCAGGCCGGTCCCTGGGGAGCTCATTCCCCAGCTGGTGTGAAGGTGCTGCCTGTACCCCCGACCCGAGGCTGCACGGCGGAGTGCCCGGGGTGTCGCCAAGGGACGTGCACGTCCACAGCCGGCACACAAGGTGTTTTCTCTTAGCTGAGCGGCACTGCAAGCTTTGTGGCAGAGGGAGCTGACAGGCTAACGATCTGATTGCAAATGGCAAGGAAGGGGTGGGGGTGGGGGTGGGGGTGGGGGTGGAGGGGGGGAGGGGGGGCTCCGAGTGCAAGAGGAGAGTCCCCTGACCCTCCTGTCATCCACTTTCTCAGGCTCCATCCCAGGACAGAACGCGGCACAACCGTCGCCGGCAGAGGTGACGGTGAAAATAACTTATCCGCCGAGGTGCTGAAATGTCATCTCTAATGTTACAGTTCCTTTAAGACGAACTATAATGCCTAATAGAACTTTCCAGTTTTGAAAGCAAAGGGCAGCGAGCCGGGAGGGACGGAAATAAACGATCCGGGTAATTAGGCCGTGCCGCGCGCTTCCTCGTGCTCCCTGGCCCCCGCTCGCGCGGTAATAGGGCTCCATTATTTCTAATTCAGGAATATTTTTTTCTTCCCCAAAAGGACTTTCTGTAAGAGTGCTGTTTGAGTGGCTCAAAATTATAATCATTAAGGAAGAAAATTAATAACAAATTGTAATCATGAAATTTACAAAATTTAAAAGAGTTTCTGTGATCCTGTCCAAGGTAACAAAGATGAGGAAGGATAAAAAGAAGGCATAAACGAGTGTGGCACTTTCCTCTCAATTTGCTATGATTACCTGATATTTTAAGGCAAATTTCTGTTTTTTTAGACTATCTCATTGGACTTATCAATATCAAGTAAGATATTCTTTCCCATACTTATACTTTATATGATGAGGTGAACATTTCTTTATTGTTGAATTTGCCATTATTTTATGGATGTTTTTCTGTCCATAAGTCTTACATATTTAGATGTTTTACACACAAGCACAAATTGACAACAATAACTGAGAATATCAATGAATATAAATTTCCTAAAATTTCTATCTGCCTTTGCTATAAATGAATTTACTACTGATAGTATTTTTGAAATGCAAATGTATGTACTACATATGTAGGTACATAGAAGACTATAAGGTACATGTCTGTTATATATAAGTATATATGTGTTATATATACACGCAACTATACATCCATACACACACACACACACACACACACACACGCCTGTCTGGGAAAAGTCCAGTGATTGTTAATATGATGAGTACGGTTTGCGTGACAACAATGTAACCTGGCAGCCAAGGAGAGTGGCCTGGAATGCACATGCATGAACAATGATCACTGTACTCGTCAGTGGGGGTGGTAGATGCCTTTGAGTGAGCAATTGTACTGTGTGGCCATCGCATTCAAAATGACTGAGTGAGTAGAGCAATGAGTCTGCATCCAAATTTGTGTTAAGCTTGAACATTCCTCCATGGGAAATACTCAGATGACTCAGAGGCCACAGCTATAGACGCTGGTCATTGGCAGCTTCATCACAACAAATTGCCCGCTTATGAGTCATATCTTGTGCAGAGGTTCCTGGGGAAACATCAAATCACCCAGGTGACTCAGCCCCCCTACAGCCCAGATTTGGCGCCCTGTGACTTCTGGCTTTTCTTACAACTAAAATCAAGGGAAGAGATTTCAAACCTCCGATGAGGTTCAGGAAAATACAACAGGGCAGCTGATGGCCAATGGGGGAACTGTGTGAGGTCCCAAGGTGCCTGCTTTGAAGAGGATTGAGACGTCATTGTCCCATGCACAATGTTTCTTCTATCTTGTATTTTCTTCAGTAAATGTCTCTATTTTACATATCACATGGCTGGATACCTATCGGACAGACCTCATATGTTTTTTGTAGGAGTTATATATATCTCAAGCAGAAACACCCTCAAATCACACACACATCAGTCCAAAACACATGGGACCAATTAGTCTTCTGCATGCTCCCTTATAGCATACAAGCTTCCTTAAGAAAATCACAACCCTTGGTCATGCAATCTTAGATCTTGTGTGCGAGAGAATCAAGTCTCGTTTACCGCCCCTCCAGCTCTGATCATTGCGCTGTATGTTGTTTTATCTGACGGAACAAGTGAGCGAGAAGAGCGAAATGATCTGTGGGAGTGGATGCGTTTGCAGCGATCGTTACCCTCCCCTCAGATTTTGACTCCACTTACAGGAACTGTCCCCCATCTAAACCCTGACACCCTTCATAACGCCCAGGCTAGTCATCCATTTTCAAGGTCTATTTCTCCAGAAGTTTACATGGCCAGTTGAGTTTATAAAACTTGCTTGCGATGGAAGAGAGGTACACGAAGTATTGATTTCCCTTTTGCCCTTCTCCCAGAAGGTGAAAAAAGGAGCTGGTAAACAGAGTACGCTGTATTTCCTCTATATTAAAATATGTAATCACCATTCTGCAACCATCCTTTATGCCTTAGACACTATCTGAATAAATTAGCTATCGTCTGGCAGGACCGACTCACACACTCAAGTGCCTGCATGGCCAGTCATAAATTAGAGACAGTTTAAGTCAGCCAGGCGTAATACAGAATGTGATGGGGAACGTAGTACGCTAGGTGTGAATTTTCCATCTAGAGACAGGCTCCACCCAGCATCAGCCGATTCATTCGAGGCCAAGTTTATCAAAACTTTCAGGGCTCACAAGGAACACATATACTAGACTGCTTTGCAAAAGAACTTAATTTTAAATGTCAATTTCCCATTCAAAAATGTATAAGTAGTATAGGCCAGAAAATGTCACTCCTAGGTGAATGTGGTATATGACTTGGAAATAGGCAATTTCTGCTCCAGTCAATTCAATTGTTTAACAATGCTAAACATTTTATTGTTGACTTGTGAAATACATGTTAAAAGCCAAACACATTATAAGTGCTCTTGAAATATAAGCTAATTTAATTTGATATTTCACAAGAGTAATTTCCACTTTTTCAGGATCTTTTTATTAAATGATACAATACCTACAGGACCTTGTCATGAGATTTGTGTACAGCCAATCTTTAGTTTAATAACAAAATCCTCATACCTTATTTGGTAGATAAGACCTGAGCTATATTTTAGATAACAAGACTAATTTGTCCCAAGTAGCTATAAGATATTTTGTAATCTGTGTATTATATAATAAATGGGTAATAAAAGATCTAAGTTTTCTTTTCCCGTGTACTGTATCTGGTGAGACAATCATAATAAGCCTATGAATTCTAAGAAAAGGTTTTTCACATTTATATTAAAAGACAAAATATGCTTTATATGTGGAGGGGAAATGTGTGCACTATATGTTTTATATAACCCCTTTTCTGCATTTATAGTTTATGCCATGACTAATTAATGATTTAATTTCAAACTCTACTTAGATATATATAGTTGATCATTCAATAGATATGATTTTGCCCACTTACAAATCCATCAGGGTGTTAATGAACTTGGCTATGTTGTTATTTTGATGAAGCAACTTTACACCCAGCTTGAACCTGGCGGCTGACCTGAGTTGAATTTGGTCGGGGTGGGGAGGGATTCACAGAGTCACCTGGCTCCCCCATTACAGCCCAACTATATTTTTCTGTATGTTTTGGTTTCTGCTTTGGGTCCCAAAGTGCACCCCCAAGTGCACCAGTGCATTTCAATCAACTCACAGGGCACCATAGGGTATTCAAACACTTGTTTAAAGATTTTATTTATTTACTTTTGGAGAGAGGGGCAAGGAGGGCGAAAGAGAGAGAGAAATATGAATGTGAGAGAGAACCAATGATCGATTGCCTCTCCCATGCACCCTGACTGGGGACCAAACCTGCAATCGAACCAGTGACTTTTCGGTTTGAGGGAAAATGCCCAACTCACTGAGCCACACCAGTCAGGGTGGATATTTAAAAATTTTTAATTTTCAAGGTTTGAAAGAAACACAGTGGTCCTTGACACCTGTTGGAAGTATATGAACTATAAACCCAAGATAGCTCACAGTTCCCGCATTAGATGGTGCTAGTAAATACGATGTCGTCATAGCCTTACAAAGCCGATTTTTCAGTGATTACTTTAACAACAACAACAGCAACAAAAGCACTATGCATAAATCAGTGTGAAGCAGGAAACAAGGGCGGTGATGTCCCACTGAGTCCAACGCGGAGGGAGCCGTGGGCTGTCCAGCAGCTGTACACACCTCTTTATTGACATGACTGCGTCAGTTCGCGGCGATTCAGGAATGAAGGAACATACTACTTTTTCTTCAAGTGTGTGTGTGTTATTTACATGTACTAAGTTGTTAGAACAAAAACACTTACTACACTGTTTGGACCTCGCCTACTTACCAACCGGAATGTTAATTCTTTATTTCTGTCTAGGTGCACTGTGAAGAAAACTTACTTAGAAAATAAGAGGTGTGTAAACAGAAAATTCAGAAACTCTGACGGTGGCATTTCCACTAATCTGTAAGCTCCGCGTGGCTAGGGACCAGCTCAACCTTGTTTACTGTTCCATTCCCAGCACTTCCTGTGGTGCCCGCGTATCATTGCCACTCCAATATAGGTGTTGAATTCTTTTAATCAGTAATCACATGACGTCAATACTTCTGATAAGTAGGCCAGTGACAGCGGGCATGGAAAGTAAGGGAGACGAAGGGTTCCAAGAAAGATTTGTTTCTTACTAGAAATCGAAGGTGTGGGTGAATTTTGAGTGGAAAATCCATTTTGGCAGAGGCCTGCATCCTCATGGGCATGCCTCCCCATTTTGATCTTTTCAGAAATAAGAGGACACAATTTTTGAAATCATTTTTGTGGGTGTTTCTGCCAGTAATAAAATGCTCCTCAAATGAGAAATGCAACTATTTGAAAGCCAAAAAGGTGGGTAAGTTCTTGGTTACACATATGCATAAAAATTTTTACTCATAAAATTGTGATTCAAGTAAAATGCAACCCTCTGTCCTTAACTTTTTCATGAAGTAACAGGTAGCAAATGTTCTAATAAACATGACACATCAATTTTTCCAGTGAATATATATGCTAGTTATTGGTGCCCCATGATAAAGGATCCCCAGACTTAATGGCTTAAAATAACAATTTGCTCTTATCCCTCAAAATTCTGAGTGTTCACTGGATTCAGGAGATTGCAGCCAAGCGCTGGCTTACACGGGAACCCAGACGCCTGCGGTGCCTTCTTCGCTCGCGGCTGGCGCTTGGGCTCAGGTGGCAGGAAGAGTTAGGTTGGTGGCATGTATCCACCACAGACGCCTTCTTCACATGGTCACCTTGTGTTTTCTCGAAACCTAGTGGTATCACGATAGTGCAACATCTTACATCCTCACTGGCTTTGGGAGCAAGAATCCCAAGACATCAAGGCGAAAACTGAAGGCTCTTTATAACGTAGTTTTGGTTGTTACAGAGAATCCTCTCTGTTGCATTGTGGTAGCTATCAGCTTGTGACAGCATCAGCCAGATTCAAAGAGAAGGGGCCACTCAAAGGCACAAATCCCGGGAGTCATGTTTAATTGTAAGGACAGTTCCGAAGAGTAACCACCAAATCAAACTTGTTTTACAAATTTAAGGAGCTCATAGAGTAGAGGGGTTATAGGTGGTAACATGTTTCATGCATATGAAACTGGTCCATTTTGGAGGGAAACTTGATGCATATCCATTAAAGAGAACTGACATTATAGAGCTAGGTTACTAAAGATAAGACAACCTCTTCTAACGTTACACAATGTGGAAGTCTTTATAATTAAGTGAGCTCGGTCTCCAACTTTGTACACACAAAAGAGAAAAAGATAACCTTTTTTATAATGACCATATATGGGAATAATTGTTATTTTAAGTTTATTCACCACTTGCTTCAATCTGCTAAATTTGATGAAACTGACCTCTGAATGACTGGGATTATTATTAAATTCTGATAAATATTTCTGCTTTTCCAGTGGGGAATAAAATTGCAGAGTTTATCTCTAAATGATAAGGTACAGACTAAATATATAGATATTTTCCAAATATAATTGGATATTTTGGTTCTCATGACAAAGAGAAGAAGCAAGGCAGCAGAGCATGTGGGAATTAATCTGGGATCTAAAAGCAGAAAACATCATTCCTGTGTGATGTGGGTGCATTTGCCATGTTTGCTTTGGTGTTTTCTCATCTGTATTGATACACTTGAGGTCCTTAATTAATGCCTCTTTCCTTGTATCTACTTGGCTTAGCTTAATGATGCTACTCTTTTCCTGAGGCAGGTTAGTATTTTGCAGACCTGCTTTGTCAGACTCTTTCTCTTACCATGAAGGAGATTTAAGAAACTAGTGGATTCGAGAGACAGCCTCAGATTTTCGAGCTTAAAAGAGCTCCTGCCTCGTGTACGTCGAGGCCCATGTCGGAGACAGCAGATTGGGTCAGTCACAGCTACCTTCACTGAGCCAAGTCCTGTGGAAATCTTTTTCAGTTATTAGTCATTCTCTTATCAGTTCCAGTTAAAAACACAAGACCTAGAATATAATACATATTTAGTAAATATAGGTTAAATGAATGGTTTTTAAATTAGTCCATATTTTCAACAAAGATAGGTATTCTATGTGAGTGTGTGTGGGGGGAGGGGGTGTATTGTGTTTTGCTTGTGGAATCCTATACATAGCACTGTTTTTCCTTCTGCTCCTCAACCAGAGCCATGTCTCCTCATTTACTCTGTTACTGACTCATTTTGTCTTTATTATGTCTTCATTGGCTGTTGCAATAGTAACTTAGCCACTGGTTTTTAATCTACTGGTGCACTGTCTAATCCATCATTAGCACCACACGCAAGGTGCTCTCTGACCTGTCTCCCTGTCTTCCTCACCATCGCTTGTATTAAGTTACCTATTGTGGCTCATTAAATCACCTCGGACCCCACATCTTAACACAGCACAATCTGCTCTCTCCCAGTTTCTGTGGCTCTGGAGCCTGGCGCAGCGGAACCGTCTCTGCCGCTCAGGATGTCCTGAGGCTGCAGCCGCGGTGTTGGCCAGAGATAGGTTCTCATCCTGAAGGAACACTACAGGTGGGGCCGGTTTCCAAGGTCATTTAGGTTGTTGGCAGAACTCATTTCCTGATGGTTGTAGGGCTGAGCTACGTGGCTCCTTACTGGCTGTTGGCTGAAGGCTGCCCTCAGCTGCCAGGTGCTAATACCTGGATTTCCTCAAAATGTCCACTTACTCCATCGAGTCAGCACGAAGAATCTCCTAGAATGTCTGCTCCCAAAATAGACATCCTATGTAAAGTCACAAAATCACCTATGTCTTTTTCTATTGGTTAAAAGCAAGTCACAGGTCCTGCACGTGCAGGAGGGGACAGAAGTACAGCACGTGTGAAGCCCAGCAAGTGGGGATCACGTGGCGGGGGTACCTGGGAGGCTTCATCCGTATGGAACTACCAAGGCTCTATCTGGTCTCGTGTGCTGTGTTTGTGCATACTCTTCTCTTTATCTGCATTGTCACCTCTATATCTATTGCTAGGCAAAATCTCCTTTACACCGCAAACTAAAATTCTGTTACTTTTTTTTTTGACCAGATTTTGCTGAACCTTCCCCTAAAAAGAAGATATATCACAATTCTTTGCTTCTCCTTTCTTTTTAGTTGCCTTTTTAAAAATCACTACTGTAATCACTTTGTATTACAGAAGTGTGTTTAGTTGTCTGCCTCTTCTACCTTTCTGCCATCCTACAGAGATGGGGATCATATCCTACTTTTTTATTTGCATTGTCAGTATTTTGCACAGAACTCGATTCCTAATAAGCTGGTTGAATGAATCATTTAATGATCTCCCAAACATCTAGCTTATGTGTTTGCTGTCTGCATATTTATCAAAGGGTTAAAAACAACCCAACTCACCTTCACCAACTCAATTTACTCTCCAGTGGCAAAACAATAGTGCTTGTTTCTCCAGGGCATTCCTTGCTTCTACTTTTGTTCCAGAGTCACGGGATCACATTTCTTCCACAACCCAAATAGACTTCCTCAGTCATCTTGAGCAACAACGGTCCTTCCCTTACCCTTAAAATTACAGAAGAATAAAAGCAAACCAAACCAAAATTTAGAAAAAAAAACAACCCCAAACCTTTAACACAACCTATTTCCAAAGGGAAGAATCAGACTAAGCTCCCTGAAAGAGCCGCTGGAGACAATATCACTATCAGCGTATTTGTTACTGTTCACGAGGGAAACAGGGCTGTCTTCTCTCCATGGCGATGTAGCCTCTGCTACGGCCACTGGTCTGATGTGAGCATTTCACCGAGGTCGCTGAGACGGGGCCGCTTTCATTCCACTCGGAGAGTCTTTTTTTATTTCGTGGAAACATTTCCTGAGCATGTTACGTTAAATTCTGATTTTCTACTCACTGAATACTGTGATGCTAACACCACAGACAAAAAAGAATCATGTAAAAAAACCTGAGACACACGTTTAAAGAATTAACTGTCTATTATCAAGACACTTTAATGCTGAACAATAATAACCACAAAAACCTATGGTTACCTTCTCTTGTATCCTTGTTAATATTTCTGAATTTTTGAAATTACACTTTCCCAGTTAGAATAAGCTTCTTTTAGTGAATATTGTAACCAAAATATTAAGTATTACAATCACAAATAAAGTATTTCCTTTTGGTATGGAAAGATAAAGAAAAATTGGTGCAATTTAAATATTGTATTTTTTCCATGTAATAAAACCTGCAACTGCCGTCCACTAAGGCTGTTGCAAATTCAGAGTTAGTGTTACAGCCTCTTCTAAAGGCAGATACAGAATATTTTTATTGCCCACAAAAATATGGAAAATAAAGTTAATCAAGTTTAATCTTTTATTGATGATGTATTTTAAATTAAGCCTTCCATTTTATAAATATTTATCAACTTTATGAAACTAATACATGGAAGATAGCCTGTTGAAATGATACTTTCCAAAATCATATTATTTCATATTCATGATTACATTCTGTTCTCCAAAGCAGTCTTTTTATTAATAAACAAAATTTATGATATAAAACAATAACATCCATAATGAATTTGAACTTCTTTTTTTGAGATTAACTTTTTATTGGACAATTGAAAGAAGCCATAACAAAATTTCATGCTACCAGAAGACATAAAGTATTTGTTTTAATGTTTTCCTTATTATTTTCTATTGTAATGATTACAATTATATTGTAATATGATTATTATGTTATTATGTAAGATATTGAGTTTTTCTTTTGGAGTTTGTGCAGTGTTTTGTTTGTATAAAGTCTAGAAGAAATATATAGAATATTAATTCAGCTGAACACTGAAGAGATTTACAGTTGATAGTCATTGTTGACAGGAATAAAGATTGTAGGTGAATTTTATTTTTATTCATTTTTAATTTAGTTTGATATATCTTATTTCTGTGATAAAATACTAGAATTTTCTTTTTAAGAGTAGCTATCATTAGGGGATGGGTTATTTTCTATACTATTTCTGTGATATTGAATTTACATGATTCAATAATTTCTTTTTGTTTAGAAAAGAATATTAAAAAGCAATAAAACATGATTATTTTAAAAGATAAGTTAATTACACATGATAAGATAAAATTCATCTGATTCAAAATGTAATTTAAATACTAGAAATGCTAACTTTATACAATAAAGATCAGAGAAAGTTAGGAGAAAATAAGAAACTAATTTTTATTAATAAAATATATTTTATATTGCCTCCTCTTTTCAGTTAACAGTAAATCACAAACATTTTCTATGTTAAAAAATGTACAATATCAGTTTCATTGGATGAGTGGTAAAAAAAAATGACTATAAGTGATTACTTCTTAATATTCCAATATTTCATTTGTAAAAATACTGTTCTGATGAATCACTTTGTTCCTAAATCCTTATTATCTGGTAGGACAGATCCCTGAATAAACAATACTTGAATTAAAGGATTGCATTTTTTTCTTTAAGTTTTTGACATTTATTTTGCTTTTTTGCCTTCTGGAATGGTTGTACCCTGTCGCATTACCAACTTCATATGTATGAGGGTCCCCTCCTCCACATGCATACACTGGTTGCTACTTGAGAATACATGAACTCTGATCTCCTATGAAAAGTTCCTTATTTTAAAAATATGTGTTTGGTTATTACAGGAGTTTAGTACTTTCTGTATGTTTACTTGGCATTTCTTGTTTCTTGTTAGTTATGCCACCATATTATTGCCCACTTTTCCTCGGAGAGCTGGCTTTTTCTATTTTAACAATAAAAGGTCTTTATTCATTACTGGGAAAACCCTTTATCTGTCAGTCTTGTCATTAATGATTTTCACAGTTTATATTTGCTTTTTAAGATCTATTCATGGTGTGTTTGGAAATGCAGATGTTTAAAAATTATATAATCAAAACTATCTGTGTTTTATGTGTTTTATGCAGAAATAGCTTTACTACATAATTATTTAAAAATCCACATTTTATATTAGGCCTTTAGTGGTTATTGTCTCAGTCTTCTTTTTGTTTAATTTTTTTTTTCCTTTTTATTTTGGAATAGTTATACCCTCATAGAAAGTTGCAAACACAGTGTAGAGAGCCTTGTGAAGCTTTCAACAAACTTCCTTCAATGGTGACAATTTATGTAACTATAATGCAATATCAAAACCTCAGTACATGACTGGATAAAGAAGACATGGTACATATATACCATGGAATACTACTTGGCCATAAGAAAAGATGAGATACTGCCATTTGCAACAACATGGATGGACCTGGAGAATATCACGTTAAGCCAAATAAGTCAGACAGAAAAAGGTAAGAATCAGCCCTGGCTGATGTGGCTCAGTGGGTTGGGTGCTGGTCTGTGAACCAAAGGGTCACTGGTTCAGTTCCCACTCAGGGCACATGCCTGGGTTGTGGGCCAGTTTCCCAGTAGGGGGCATGAGAGAGGCAACCACACATTAATGTTTCTCTTCCTCTCTTTCTCCCTCCCTTCCCCTCTGCCTAAAAATAAATAAATAGGTAAGAATCTTTTTTTTAAAAAAAGAAAAAGCTAAGAATCTTATGACTTCATTCACATGTGGGACATAAAACTGAAAGCAACAAATGAATAAAGAGACAAACAAAAACTCATAGATACACACAACAGTATGGTGGTTATGAGAGGGGTGGAGGGCAATAAAGGATAAGGCGGTCAAATACATGACAACAGAAGAAGATTTGACTTGGCGGTGGGCACAGAATGCAGTATACAGGTGATGTATCATAGAACTATATAGTTAAAACCTATGTAATCTTATGAACCAATGTCACTCCAATAAATTTAATTAAAAAAACAGGAAATTGACATTCACACAATACTGTTTACTAGGCTATAGTTAGACTATATAGAGACTATATGTTCACATTTTAGCAGTTTTTATATGCATTCATGTGTATGTATGTGTAGTTCCATAAATTTTATTGCATGGACAGATTCACACCATCACAATCGAGACATGGAATTCGCCCATCACCCCAGAGAGACTTTCCTGTGCTGTACCAACCCCCATCCCCCATGCCTAGCCCCTAGCAACCACTAATCTGTTACTCATCTATAATATTGTCATTAAGAGAATGTGATATAAAGAGACTCAAACATATCATTTACTCATTGGCTTTTGTCATTCAGCATAATGCCTGGGTTATGAAATGGATGCATTTCACTGTTGTATTTTACTATCACCACTTTTCTTATGTTGTTGCTTAATTGTATTTATCTAAATTATTTTTATTAATTTATGCTGCTAAAGATACAGATTGAGTGGCACGGGGGCGGGCTATAAGCCTCCCATTTCCTCCCCTATCCAGCTGAGGCATTATGGGGACTATTCCATGCTTCCCTACAGCTGCGTCCTGGTCTATGGCTCCACCAATGAATCTCCAGCCCTTCCAACTCTGCCTCTTCAAGCAGTTCTTTCTGTCAGGACACACAGGAGACAGACACATAGCTTAACTCCCCGTCAGGCCAGCCCTCCTGGGAACTCGTGGTCCTCATACGAGACTGCTCGAGTCCACGGTCTCTGAGGTCCAACATTATGTAATGATAGAACCCTAGCTGCAATTTATTGAGTACTTGGTATACAGTCAATGTCTAATTTAAGCCTATAACCACTGCATTAAATAGGTAGTATATGTCAATTTTACCAGTGAAGAAACTAAAACAAGTTCATATCAAAGTCTTTAACTAGTAAGTCCAGAGTGAGGAGTCTTAAGAACAGTCTGTTGGACTTTACAGCCTATACAATAAACCATTCTATTATTAATATCACCAAATTTTGGGGAAAGAGTACCAATAAAATTCCAATGGTGAGAAGAAAGTGTCTAGGTGGTTATACTTGTAGGAAAAGTCTCTATTTTTTATCCTTAACTATGGTGATGAATTAAGTGAAGTGAATGATCCTAGCATTTTCCTAGAAGAATAGTGATTTACACCATCACTTTGATAGCAGCCTGATTTTCATTTACTGATTTCCAAGTTGTTTAACTTTTTCATAAAAATAAAAAAAATAAAATATTTTCTCAATGAGCAGGCTTACTGCGATATTAGGTGGGAATCAGTTGGTTAGAGTAAAATCTGTTTGAACAATGCTTTTTAAAAAGAAGTGTTAACTCATCCTGACATCAGCCTGATAACTCTCAATATTTCATATTCTGTATGTGAAGATCTATCCTCATCTACTTCATCTGGAATAAGAAGAAAGGGAAAGCCATCTCAACTCCAGAACATGACCTTGGTCCTATCTGGAAAGTCCTCAGGTAACATTCAACAGAGGGTGCTCGCTTTCCTGCCTCCCACCTCTTCGCCAAAAAAAGGAAGGAGAGAAAAGAAGGGGGTAGAATAAGAAGGAGGAGAAGAAGAAGAAAGAAGAAGAAAGGAGAAGGAGAAGGTAGAGAAGAAGAAGAAAACAACAACCACTACTCACAATCAGAAAGTTGGGAGAGTTCTACCTAATGTAGAGCTAATCCTTCAGAAAACTATACCAACATGCCCTTTTCTACTGTAAGTGGGCTGGTTTAGAAAACCGATAGATTTCTCTATTTCTAGAAAGTAGTTAAATTTCAGGCATTTCTCATAGTAATATTTTTTTCTGATATATCTCCTCAGACAAGGAAAACAAAAAAAATAAATAAACAAATGGGACTTCATCAAACTAAGAAGCTTCTGCACAGCAAAGGAAACCATGAACAAAATGAAAAGACAACTCACTGAATGGGAGAACATATTCACCAATGATACATCTGATAAGGGGTTAATCTCCAAAATTTATGCACAATTTATAGAGCTTATAAAACTCAACACCAGGAAAAAAAGTAATCCATAAAAAATGGGCAAAGGACCTGAATAGATAATTCTCCAAAGAGGACATACAGATGACCAAAGACATATGAAAAGATGTTCAACATCTTTCATCATCAGAGAAATGTAAATTAAAACCACAATGAGATATCACTTCACACCTGTCAGAATGTCTACCATCAGTAAATCAACAAACAAGTGCTGGTGAGGATGTGGAGAAAAGGGAACCCTTGTGCACTGTTGGTGAGAATGCAGACTGGTGCAGCCACTGTGGAAAACAGTATGTGGTGTCCTCAAAATTTAAAAGTGGAACGGCCTAATAACCCAATGATTCCAGTTCTGGGTATATACCCAAAGAAATCTGAAACACTAATTCAAAAGAATATATGCACTTCTATGTTCATTGCAGCATTACTTACAATAGCCAAGATTTGGAAGTAACCCAACTATTCATCAGTCGATGAGTGGGTATAAAATCTGTGGTACATTTACACAATGGAATACCGCTTGTCTGAGAAAAAAGAAGGAACTCTTACCTATTGTGAGAGCATGGATGGACCTGGAGAACACTATGTTAAGTGAAATAAACCAGTCAGAGACAAGTACCGTATGATTTCACTTCCATGTGACATCTAATGAACAAAATAAATTAACAAACAAAATAGAGACAGACTCATAAGTAGAAAGAACACCCAGGCAGCTTTGAGTGGGCAGGGTGTTCAGCGGTGGGGTTGGTGAGAAAGGTGAAGGGATTAAGGAAAAAAACAACAGACACAGACAACAGTATGTGATTGCCAGAAGGAAAGGTGGGGAAGGGGGGGAGAAGTGGAAAAGGGCAAAGCGGGGTAGATGGTGGAGGGAAGAGACTTGACTTTGTGTGGGTAGCGCGTGATGCACCATGCAGATGATAAATCCCAGAACTGTACATTTAAAACCTGTATGGTTTCATTGGCCAATGTCACCCCAGTAAGTACAATAGAAATAAAAAATAATTAAAAAAAATGAGTAAGGAATACTCTACCTTGGGGTTGTTGAATTTAGTTTATAGGTTGTAGGGACCATATCTTAAGATAAACCATATATAAAGCTATAGGTTGTAATTTTCTCTCTTTTTCCCTTTTTCTAATGCATTGTACCTTTCAATCACTAGTTTCTCAGGTCATTCACCAGCGAGCTCCTAAATGATCCTGATATAGTTCCACTTTCTCCAATATGTTTAACATTCCATGTCAGAGATTTGAATTTCAGAATTATTTAACATATGCATAGGCTGTCAAGGAGAAGTAAAAGATATTCACACCAATTGCTATCAATCTCAGGGATTCTTAAATATTTGTTTTTTTGTATATGATTTTTTTGACCTGCTTCTCTCTTTCCCCTCTTTAAAAAACAGCCATTTCTCCTCGGTCATGTTGGGATCTGAGAGCCAGACGTGCCAGTGGCTGCACCGCTGTCCTCCCTGGGGGGCTGAGCAGTGCGAGAGCTGTTTCTTATGAGCCAGTCTTCTAGTCACAGGTAATGCTAATTTAAACGCTGAATTCTCCTACAAATTCATAAAAAGACTGGGGATGTTAGCGAGAGGAAAATGTATAATTTTGAGGAGGCCCACCAAATTGTACTTCTTTCCTTGAGTATACCTATTGGACTGTCAAAATAATTTGATTATTGATTGAAAAATTGGGATGAACACTGCGACTTAGAGCAAACACCAAATGCACTTACTATGGCTTTTTCCCCAGGGTCTTGAAATTAAAAACTCTGCTTCTGGAGCAGATATTTGCCCAAGAAAAGATGAAGGGGTAGGAGATTAAACTCCTCAAGTCAGAATTTTTGATGGATTAGATCTACTCAGTTGAGATGTTGGATCAATGACTATCATGACCAATCAGGTAATCTGGACGTTAAGGGGAGGGGGAAGCTTTCTTTCAGGAAAGAAATAACAGGAATAGAGAGAAGGATTCCCCCTTCTGACAGTAGAGAGGAAACTGTGGAGAAAACTTGATTCATGTATCTTACCACATTGATTATCCTTTATTTAGGTCCTCTCTGAGGTGATTATATCATTAAGCTCTGCCACTTGCTGGCTGTGAGACTTGGTAAAGCTACTTAACCTCTCTAAATATCAATTTTTTAAGTGTAAAATGATCATTACAGTAGGAGCTACGTTATTCAATTTTTGTAATAATTAAATGATGTACTTCATGCTCAGTGCTTGTCATGGTACCTGACACATGGCAAATATTCAGTATGGAGTTGGGCAAACCAATGTCTGCACACATGCAGAGTGATCTCACATGGACCAGAAACTGGCCCCTCATCACTCTAGCGCCAAGGGTAGCTCTTGGCCTAACGGTGTCTAAAATCACTGATAGGCGTCCTTGGCCCGGGAGGGTAAAGGATTGAGAAGAGTTAGGTTAACTGCATTGTTGACTCTTGATATTTATGACTTTCAGTTACTGGGAAAAACAAATCTGACTCTTGGCCAAAAGGAGCATCACTGCAAGAATCTGGAGTCACTTAGAATATCAAAGGACGGCTGGAGAAACAGGCAGCTGCTGAGGGTTCAGAAGACGGGACAGATCGGAAGCTGAAATGAAGGAACAAGCATCGGCCATGTTCTTCCTGGCTTTGCATTCCTCAGCCCTTCAGAGAGAAAAACCCAGTTGAGTGTATTTAAATAATCTTCTTGACTCTTGGTCGGACAGGCAGTGAGAGAATGGCTGTAAAAGAAGTTTTGGAGCCAGACTTCTCT
The DNA here is from genome assembly GCF_021234165.1 of Pteronotus mesoamericanus. Lineage (NCBI taxonomy): Eukaryota > Metazoa > Chordata > Mammalia > Chiroptera > Mormoopidae > Pteronotus > Pteronotus mesoamericanus. The sequence continues at coordinate 2,893,298 of NW_026555123.1, forward strand.
AGACAGCCATCTCAGCAACTGGATTCAGCCACTTCCTGTGGTGGCACAGAGCAGTGGAGAGGTGATTCTTCACAGGCCACCGAGAGGTGTAAGCAAAGGCTTGCTGGCTCCAGGTGGCCCCAAAGCCATACACAGTGCCCGTGGGGACCTTCTGCCATCCAAAGACCATGTAAAATCCCAGATTCGCTGATCTAATGGACTCTCTTCTGAACTTCAACCGACAGATTGTTGCGGGTATAAGTAACATTTTCAATAAAAGAATTCAGTTTATTTTTTCCAAGATAAAAATCTTCCACTGAAAAACACATTGAATCCATTAATATTCATGGAATGAAAACATCTCTTCTATCCTGACAGTGTAGACTTAGCCAGCTTTTAAGGACTTCAGTGGAAAGAATTAATGTACATTTCTGGAACAACACTGCAAATTTAATTTTTATACCTATTTCTACACTGTCACCCAGCCTATCATAGATTGCTTATTTAGTTGTTTAGTCAATTAGTTAGCTGGTTGAGTAGCTGGTTAGTTAGCTATTAGCAATAGTGTCCATTAGAGTAACAAGAGGTTCCTTGGTGATTTAATATGGAGAACTACAGTCGTGTGCTATTAACGACAGGAATATGTTCTGAGAAATGTGTTGTTAGGTGATTTTGTCATTGTGCGAACATCACAGAGTGCACTTACACAAACCTAGATGGTGTAGTCTACTACACACCTAGGCGATGTGGTATAGCCTATCGTTCCCAGCCTACAAGCTTGTATGGACGGTTACTGAATGAAATAACGTGAGGTTAAATGAAGCACAAGAGAAGAAGATGTGATCAAGGGATTTGGCAAATAAGATGTATGAGGCTGCGGCTAGCATAATATGGCATACTGTTTCACAGCAAACGTACCTTAAAAGCAGAAAGAGTACACTCTAAAATAGTATTAAAAAGTGTAATATAGTAAATGCATAAACCAGGAACACAGTAGTTTACTATCATTTTCAAATGCCATGTCCAGTACACAAGTATATCCACTGCACTTCCATGCGACTGGCAGTACGGGAGGCCTGTTCGCGCCAGCATCGGCACAGCCCCACGGGCAATGTGTGGAGCCAGGGCATTAGGGTGGCTATGCCGACACCAGGCAATACGAATTTTTCTGCCCCTTTATAGTCTTATGGGACAACCATCATATAGGCCGTCCAATTGTTGACCATACTTTTGTTATGCCGGTATGACTATACTTTATTATTCTAAATTCAAACTCTATCTGGCTATGTTATTTCTTGGAATATATTTTACCTCAAGATAATTCCTCATTTTACTCTATTGGTTATTTCTGTAAATTTATAAACTGCCCAAAACAGCAGTGCACTGCACACTTTTCCAAAATGGTCTTAATTAGTTTCTCGGCTAATACAGCTAGAGTGATATTGAAGAGAGAAGATACACATTTTCTAATATTAAGTAGGTAAGTAACGCATTTTAGTTTTTGCTGCAATGACTTTATGTATAGTGCATTTGGAATAATCATTGAAACATTATTTTCCAAAATGTTACTTTAGGAAGACATTCTTATACTGAGAAAAATAAATGGTATATATATAAAAATACGATATATCTTTTAGTTGGATTGCTACAGATATTTTGTGTCCTAGAATTCATTCCAGTTTTACAATTATACTGCTAAAGATTACTATTTCTATTTAAACTAAACATTTAGGGTATTTTTAAGTCTCTTCATCACCCTCAATTAAAAACTACATTCAAAATTTCAGAATCCTTATCAAATGCTAAGTAGTATACGGGGAAAACAATTTCTGAGTATCTATCTAAAAGCCAGTCAAGAATTAAATTGCTCTTAAGCATCAATTAATATATGAAACAAAATACTTTTGTTATGATTCTATTTTCTTACCATTTCAGTTATATAAGTTGGTTTACCTTCCCACTCACTGTGGATGTCCTTGTTTAAATCACCGATGTAATAAAAACATTTATTGAAATAAATGTTTACCTTTAAAATGTTTTGTCTTTACATTAACTCAGGTTGAGACAAAAATCGCTATATTCCAAATGTCCACTAAAAAGCTTAAAAATGCAGTGGATTAAAATGTAAATATTTTCTTTGGTACTTGTGATGCAAAAATCTAAGAGTCTTTGAATTGCCCCACTGTTCAGGGCAAAGCAATGTCTGCACCACGTCCAATATGATCTTACGTGTTCTAGGAGCTGGAGAGCTTAAAAGCCCTTCTATTCTTTCGCGCTCAGTAACTGCCTTCCCCCTTTGGGGCCACACTTTCATGTGCCAGAGCCAGCGGAGCTCTGTTAACATTAGCACAGCCCCCTGGACAGAAGATCAGATCAATTAGAAGCTAGTGCTTTACTGAGGTAAACAGCTTTAAGGACTGCCTGGAAACCCACTTGACAAAATAAATGTATATTTGTTACCTTCGCCTTGTTTTTCTCTCATATCTGGGGTGTTTTTTTTTTAGTAACATAAAGAAACCCCAATCTTCATATTAATTGTGAACGTAACAGGAAAAGCTGTCTTTCACGTCACAAACTTAAGTTGTCCTCAGATCGGTTTTAAACAAGACGGAAGGGAGCTAACGTTGGTTGCCTGTGTCCCCTGCCTTCGTCTGAGGGACAGGCCTGTGACGACAGCACTCTGCCATTCCGCTGTGCTGATGAGTCCTTTCCGCAAGGAGTCCACAAAGAGGCATTGCTCTGCATGACATTTGTGCAACCAAATGTTACCCGCCTCACCTCCTTTGTCCTCCGTGACAAACCCACGAGAGGCCATTCTGCCCAATTCAGAGGAGGCCACTGAGGCGTCGCACATCCGGGAAAGTGTCCCAGTGTCAGCAACTACTTACTGCCGGAGCCGGGGCTTCCCCTCAGGCCTGAGCCACTGCCACGTCAGCCCCTTCTGCACTTCTGCCCTGTCAGTCGGATGTGTCTGTTAGGAGTGTGCGTGCCTGTTCTGAAAATCAGCAAAAATGTGTCACGTACTAGGGAAGAGCATTTCCCTGGCCTGAACAGGTTCCGACTTAAAATAAAACCTAATTTCTCTCATTAGATGAAAGAGAGCCTATCTCCATGAACTTATTCTACAATTGAAAGAACAAAAACATCGTACCTTACGTTTTATGCAACTTTACAGTCAGCAAGGCACTTTTATACCCAACGATCTCATTTTGTTTTCAAACAACTTCGGGTATGATTATTGTTATGTGTCTTCAAAGCAAATTAAGACCAGTTAAGACTAGGAAGCTTGAAGAGGCAGTTAGGGCTAAGGATTGAAAGGCAAAAATACATCTTATGGTCCAAAGCACATATGAGAAGCAGCATTATAATAAACAAAAGATCAAGCAATGCACTGAACTGCAGTTCCACAACCGTGTTGCCTTTTTTCACCAAGACAAGGGCACGGTTCTGGGACACCTCCGCCCTGGCCCCGTAAGCCCCCGGTCCTTTCATTTTAAGTTAAGGGATTGCATTAGAGAGAATTCCTGAGGATCCTAAGAGCATTGAGCCTCGATTTCAGCATAGAAATCTCTTCATCTAGATAATGTTGCCTGATGTCTAAATCTTCCCAAATTATTCCAGTGTCACCCCTCCCCAGCGCCTGGGCTCCTTCGGCCGCCCACTGTCCCAGGCACGTCTTGCATAGTTGGCGTTGCATCCACTCAGGTGTGAAGTCCTGCCCCCTCCCGGCCGCCAGGAATGCACAGAAAGCACACAGTGAGCACACGTAAGTGCAGCAGGCTCCGCCGAGATGGCAGGGTCCTGAGGAGGGACCCCAGGGTGCGCCACCCGCAGAACCTCGCTGTCCCACATCGCACTCCTGTTCCCAACCGCCGGGGTGGGCGCCCTGCCAACCGCAATTCCGCATCCTTCCACCTATAGCCAGCATTCCCTCCACCTGGGAGTTGGCAGGGACCGCCACAACATGGCGCCACCGACGGAGCGGCCTGAACGACGGGAATCTCTCACAGTTCTGAGACTAACCATCCAAGTTCAAGGTGCGAGCAGGGTCGGTTCCGCTGCAGACACACAGCCACCTTCTTGCTGTGTCCTCATGTACCCTTTCCTCTGTGCACAGAGAGGGAGGGAGAGACTGAGGGGAAGGGGGGTGGTTTTTGGAGCTGTCTGGGGTCCCTTCCTCTTCTTAGGAGGCCGCTGGCCCTGGCGAATTAGGGCCCCACCCTCATGGCCTCCTGCAACCTTGATTACCGCCTTAAAGGCCCTGTTACATTACAGCCTAAACTCAAAGCGTCAACGTATGGATTTGACGGGGCGGGGAGGGGGGAGGGGCTCGTAGGGGGGTGGAGAGTGGGGGGCGGGGCAGCACAGTTCATCCTGTACGGCTCCCAGTACTCCTGCTTCTCTCCCCACGCCCTTCGTTTTTGTTTCCTGCCCTCGCTCTGCGCGGGCCCCAACACATCCAGCGTCTTCTCTTCCCTGCGCCCTCTGAGGCCTAACTTTGAACTTGCATCCCAGGTGCTCAGGTCAGGGTGGGGTGGGGGATAAGGGGAAAGGAAGGCCGCTTCCATTGCTGGGTCCCCCTCCTTTAAACATGAGCTGTATAAACGGCATTTTCCTCCGTTGCTCAGGGCTTTATTCCTAAAGAACAAAGCAGGAATATAATTAAATTTCACAACTTAAATATGCAAATGTCATGGCCAGAACCTCCTCATTTTAGAAGGTTTTAATGACACAATGGCAGGTGAATAGAAAACATTGTGAAGGTTTGGAAAAACACTGTAACTATTCAAAACATGGAAGTCCAGCCTTCACTGGTACGGTAACCAAGAGGTCCGCTTTAAAACTTGGCCAAGATACCAATACACACGGGTCCGTTAACCAGACCGCCGTCTTGCAACTTGGGACACGCCATGACTTCGCATTGATCGCAGGGCCCGGCACAGGCACGGGCACACAGAAGGTAGTTATTAACCACTATGTGGGACTTCAAAGAGCTTGTTTTCTCACTTAAAGTACGCTTCTCTGCCCTAACTTACTTGGGCAGACCGCATTTAAAAAGACTGAGGTTAAATGGTTACTGTAACGCGGCGTCCGCAGCCGATGCCTTCCCTTCCCTCGGGCCTTGCGGCGAACCACGTGTGTGTCCTGTGCACAAGCCGGGAGCACGTCGGAGGCACCGAGGTGCAGAGGAGAGGACATCACCCCCGCCCTCCAGCGTGACAGCTCCGCACAGACCCCTGCGTGACGACACCCAGGTGTCCCCTTCCCCGGGCCCAACTTCAGGTAGGAGGGGTCGGTGCTTTTCTCCTGATGCGCCAGCAGACGGAGGCTGGCCGCTCAGCTCCCTCCCGGGCCCTCGGGAGGGCATGGGCAGCGTGTCCCCGCCTGGCACCGGGGACGACCGGCTGAGCAGAGCCGTGGCCACCTGCCGGAGGCTTCCTCCCAGATCCCTCCCACGCGGGCCCGAGGACGGAGCCCCAGGAAACAGGGCGTCCGCGCGCGTTTACGCCGGACGTGATTTCAGTTTTCTGGTCCCACAAAAAATCGTGAAAGTCCTATTTTTAAAGTTTCAAACAGCTTTTGGAACGGCAGCATGCTCTTACCGACAAACGACTGCATGATGCAGTTAAAAATTATTCAGAATATTTTGAAATATTTTCCTTCCAAACAATATACTTCAATGAATGTGAATGCAGTCAGGACATTCGCTGGCTTCCGAGGGCGACATTTAAGGCAAGACGTGCCTATATTTGCACCTGCTTTTATCTAATAATATAATATAATATTAAGAGGCTGTACCTCACTAGGCAGGAGGACCAGGCGCTGAGTTTTTATAACATAAGTTCACCCTGACGCTTCTCTAAATGAGGCACAAAAAGAGAACCGGAGGTCTCCCCCTCTGCCTGCTGCTTCACTAGAAACCCGCAGCCCCGCAGCCGAGGGCTCCGAAGAGCTGACCAGGAGAACGTCCTTCCTGTGAGGAAAGCGCCTTAATCCTGGAGTTTTCATTGTTCTAGAAAACCTCGCTCGTGCCCAAACGGAGCGCTGGGAAGGGTGGGGGTGGAAGTCGAGGTGGAGGCCGAGACGGCTGTCGGAGACCAGCCATCGACACTGGTACTTCCCCTTTGGGAATTGCAGCTGGAACACTGATCGATGTCGGGGAGTCAGAGCTGTTCCCGGGCTGGAAAGCACAGAGGCTGCGGGCGATGGCGCTGCTGTCAGATGCAGACTCAAGTCCTGCGGGCTCTACCTTCCCCAGCAGGGCGCCCTTGGCTGGTTGACTTCGCCTAGAGAAACCTCAGTTTGCTCTGCTGTAAAGTGGGGTAAGCGGAGCTGATGCCCAGTCCGCAGCACGTTGCAATGACCTCATGATTCAGGTCATCGATGACAAGCGCGCGGCCTGTCCTAAGTGCTCCGTAAATCTAAGCCGTGTTACAGGGGTAGGAGCGGCCTGACTCGGTGACACCACGGACGTGCGCGTCACAGCGCTGCCTGCGCAGGGGAAGGACGCAGGGAACTTGTGACGCTCGCCCAGGCCCAGGCCCGGCCCCGGGCCCACCCCCGGAGGTTCAGGTCAGCGCTCCGCAGGCAACACGGACGTGTAGCCGGGCTGATACCCTCTGCCCCGGACCCTCCGATTTTCAACTCTGAAATGAGGGCTTTTGCTATCAGCGAAACTGATGCCCCCATTTTACAGATGGGGGTGAGGACGGGTAGGTACAGGGAGCTCGACGATTCGTCTCGGGTCTTCGGCAGCGCGTGGCCGAAAGCGTGCGCTTTCTGATCTCTAGCCCAGAGCGCTGGCTCCTCCGCAGAACATACCGAACCTGACATAGTCCTGTGATCGTTTGGGGGGTTGGTGATTTGTTACGTTAACTAGAAAGGAGATTTCAGAGCATGGTCGTTTAAGGAATCCGCTTCATACGCCAGACTCCCCGGACGGGGCCGGGCCCCGAGAGCTTCACTGCGGAATGTCCCTCGCCGGAAAGCGGGCGGCGGGAAAGGACGCGGTTTTTATCAGAAAAAGCGCGTGTGCCTGCCTGGTGGCCGTTTGTAGGTCTAATTACGAAAAATATCTACTCAGTCCCTGTGCTTATTTTTTTAATCAAATTTTTAAAAACTGTATTGAGATGTATGAGCTCATTTTATATTTTGGATATTAACCTCTTATCAGATTTATGGTTTGCAAATATTTGATCCCATTTATGATAACCTGGATGAAACTGGAGGGCATTATGCTAAGGGAAATAAGTCAGAGAAAGACCAATACTCTGTGATATCCCTTATGTGTGGGATCTAGAGAAGCTGCACTCAGAGACTCGGAGACACAGAGAAAGTAGTTACCAGAGGCTGGAGCGTGTGGGCAGAGATGTTGGCGGAGGGTACAAACTTCCCGTTGTAAGATGGCTACATTCTGGGGATGGAGTGTACAGTACGATGACCGTAGTTCCTACTGGACTTTATATGGAATGTTGTTAAGGGAGTAAATTTTAAAAGTTCTCACCACAGAAAGAGATGGTAACTATGTGGCCTGATGGAGGTGTTAGTTGGTGGCAATCATTTGCATATAAACAATGTATCAAATCAACACATTGTCCCTCCTATGCTCACACAATTGTTTTATGCCAATTACATCTCAAAGTTGCCCTGGCCGGGCAGCTTAGTCAGTCAGAGCGCCGTCCCAGGTTCAATCCCTGATCAGGGCACATGCAAGAATCAATCCGTGAGCGCATAAATAAGTTGAACAACAAACCAATCTCTCTCTCTCTCTCTCAAATCAATTTTAAAAATTTCAGATAAAGAGCTCCCAAATTATTTCATTTTTTAGAAAGCATATCTCCAAGTTGAAAACAACGGAACTGTGTATATGACCTTCAAAGTCATATTATTCTTTTGGGTTCATCTCTACGAAGAACCAAAAGCACTTCTCCAACATGCCAGATCTCTCAGGGACGGATTGTGGCACAAGTACCTGGTGGCACAAACCCATTATAATGTGAAGGCTGGAAAGCTGGCCCCCGTGTGCTCCCAGGTGGCCCGCCCCTCGCCTGGGGGCCAGCCGCGGAGCGGAGGGGCCCCACCACTCACTAGGGGATGTGCCTCGTCCCCCACCATCTGGACCACTGCCCAGTCTCAGCCCCAGCCCCAGCCTCCCTTGTGACTCACTGCACTCAGACGTGGGGACAGTGAGTCACTTGTACTCAGGGCTGTGGTGGGTCCCACACAGGAGAGGGCGGGGTCAGCTCCAGCCTAGGGCCCGTACGTGTAAAGTAACCAAAGAAAGAACAGGGAAGCTGACGTGAGTCTGGGCTGGCTGCCTTGCGCTGTCCTTTCAGGAAGCAGTAATGATTCAGCGCTTCTATCTTCTCCGGTCAAAATGTGTGAGGCTTGCAAACACACTCGTGGAAGAGAGATTACACATTAGGATAGATCCTTATTGTAGAGATTGTTAAATACTTCACTCTGTTTTCTTTGCATTTTCTATGATAAAGAATTGGTAGCATTTAGTGTTGGGTAACAAGAAAACCACCAGTAAATCCACTGGAATGTCATTTTCAAGCATTTCTGAATCTTTCCTTTTTAAACCCAAATTTTATGGTTTCTTGGTGGAGAGTCTTCAATAAAATAAAACTATTCTGAGATTAGAGAGTTTATCTGTCTTTCTGTCTATCCATACTTGATATATACACATATATATCAATATCTATAGTTACATCTATACAGCTATATATATATATAAATGCAAGATATATTCTAATGTTTATTATTTCAAGGAAATTCACAGATGTATAGGAGTCCCTGGTAGAAACAGAAAACACACTGAATTTTTATATGTGATATAACATTAACGTGTATCTAATAATTTGTACAAATCATTACTCTTAAAGAAATTGAACGGCACCCAGACTAAAATTTCCAGATTCATCCTCCTTCTGCCAAATGTTGTTAGCAGCAAGTTAAAAGTGGGCCTGCTGTCACTGTGACCTCAGCTGACCTCTTAATTTCTTGAGTTCAAGTCCAATTAACCTCTAGGAAGAGGCACAACTGTTCTCACCAGACAAGTCAATAGAATCCAATCGTAATCATTTCATTTGCTGCCTTGTCAGAGGGCGGCCCTCCCACCTAACCCTCGCACACAGCGCGGTCATCCATCACCGCTCGGGGAACTGTACCGCGGAGTGTCCTAGCCCGGCCTCAAGTCCATCGGTCCTCCGCGCAGACGGGGCTGGGTGTGCGGGCCGGGCGGGCTCCGCGGGGGGCCCTAAAGCCCTGTCTTGTCTGTGCAGCCGGTCGGTGCGCCCTGCCTAAGGGCCCCGAAGTGTGGCCTGGGACTGCACATGGTTAACGGTGACGGGTTTCCTGTCGAGAAAGCTCTCCCCTTCCTGAAGAGCCACGCGTTATGACGATTAGTTTTAAAAGACACACTTTGAAGGGAAGTAGTGAAAAAAAACTTAAAAAAGGAATAGATTTGCACCATGGAACCCGGTCCCCATCCAGGCTGCTCCTGGCGAAGCGAAGGGAAGGTTATGGCCTGTGCGGTTCACATACCAAGTTTACTTCAGTCTGATTCTCTGGGCAATTATTCACAAGCCACCTAAGATGTTCATCGTGACATATGGATTTCCAAAAGTAGTTTTCTGAAATAAGAATTTTTTTCCTGGACATGACTATTTTATTCCCATATTAATATGCTTATGAACTGGCCTACTAGAAATTAAATTCTAGAAAGGCTCTAAAAGCAGATTATGTTCAAATATTTTCAGGTGCTTCCAATTAAATAAGAAGCCGCTACGAAAAGCTGATATTATTTTATTTATAGTCCTGTGTTCCTATGACAGGGATATGGAGATTTTATGTATATATATGTATATATTTATAGATGTCTATGTGTATATCTATAATTTTCTTATGCTTTAATTTCTATCATTTAAACTAATGTGAAAAATTATAAATAAGAAACTGCCCTGGCAGCCAATTAAAACTAACAAGCAAAATTTTTCTCAATATAGTTTTTACTTTCACACTGGATCTCTTGGGGGCTCTTGGCTTTTCTTAAAAAACAAAACCAAAACAGACTTCGGAGCCGAGGGCCAGCCCCTTTGGCTCACAGCGTGCCCTTCGTTTATGTTCCTCCATTCCTTGAACATCCCATTTCTGCTCCTCTCACCGGGGAACACGGGCCGCAAGGCGCAGGCCAGGCCACACGTGGCAGAATCGGCAACCCCAGCCCCAGACTGAGCCGCTCCCCAGACGGAGGCCACGAACAGCGAAAAGGACCGGAGGCGTGAGGCACCCTCTCCCTGCTGTCCGGAACGCGGCCCCGCGAAGCCTCCTATGAAGATGGGTGGGCTTGAAAGCCGCGCTGCCTAACCCCGTGCCCAGTGCAGCCGCACGGGGCCCCTGAGCGCCCGCCAGGAGGACCAGTGGGGTTGGAGGGGCGGCCAGGAGAGCCCCTAGACGTCCCTGTGGTGACGGGCTGGGACTCAGCAGCTGATCTCTGCTCTCGAAAGTTAGCAAACAACCTCGGACTCTGAAGTGTGCACAGCCTTCCTCTCTGCCGCTGCCTTTACATTTTCATTGAGTTGGTGGCTTCAAGTTGCGTATAAAATAACACACGAGGGGCAGGATATGCTGACCTTACTCTCACATAAACAGACCTGAAGGTCAGCATGCACGGTGACGTGCCCGTGTGGGAACCAGAGATGTTTTCAACAGGAGTTAAATATAAGACTCATGCCATCTCACAGACTTCCAAGAGAATAGTCTCAAGAGGATGGGAATTGGGTGTACATGGATTAATTAGTAAACATGAAGGACTTAGATTTTCTTTTTGACGTAAGAAACTATTGATCCTTATACTTCATGCATATATCCCTTAGAGTTAAGGGAATGTCTTAAGCAAACAAGTTGACATCGTATGTAAATATTTTATGATCTATAAAAAGATGGACAGAAATAAAATTTTAAGTGGCTTTTGGTTATTATTATAGAGATGTGAAATATTGTTTCTGTGAATTAGTAAACTGTCTCCAACGACTGTTCACATGTATGAGACAAAAAACAGCAGCGAAGGAAATCTCCCTAATTTAGTTGTTCGGTTTCCTACTGTCTTGTATGAAAAGCTGGCTAATAGAATTTATAGTTGGAGAAAGCTTTTAGGCAGCCCTCTTTGTTTTTTTTATTAAGTCCAAACTCAGAGAATCTACTTAATGTCAATTTTGTACAATGGTTATGCTGCACAGCATATTTTATTTTAAATCTGCAGGACATGATGATAAATTGATAATCGACCCCAAGGCCACTCTAAATAAAGAAGGCCTGTTTATCATTAGTACAGTATTACCCAGTCACAAGGGAAAGGACCCAATGCTAATTGAGCCCTGAGAAGTAAGCAATCAAAAACTCGTGGTTTTAAAAACACACATTTAAAGTAAGCAAATTTCTAGTTGCGAACATTAAAAGAAAATGCAATTATAGGGACGTATGATTAGAAACATGCCAAAACTGGTTTGCATTGTATGCTGGTAAATTGAACATTGTTAATTGTGTTTACTTAAAAACGGTCTAGCTGAGAAATAAACTAAATAATGTCAGGTAATACAATTCCTTTTGGTATTTTTGCTTACGGGTATCCACGTGTAGCTGTCTCACCTTGGCGTTCCCAGCCTCGCGGAGAACGGTTCCCATCAAAGCTCATTCCTGTGGAGAGGTCGTTGTCAACATGCTCCCCAGAGCCACCTACACGTACGCCCCCATCTGTGGACTACCTGGCAGAACTCTGCTTCTTTCTTTAGTAAAGGAGCAAAATGTGATAGCATTCTCTTGCTACAAACCAAGGTACTGTGGAGAACGCAAAGTCTACAAAAACACAGTCACTCATCTTGAGAATCCAAATGCTGAGAGGATGAGCACTCCCAGAAGGTTCTATGTTATGAATATAACAGCAGATATTAACCAATTGCTCTGCCCTGAAAAAAATAAAGAGATAGCATGAATCTGAGAAAGGTAAAAAGATTATCAAGAAACATATGGCATCTAAAAATGGTCTTGAAGGATGAGCAGACTTTTAAATGATAAAATGTAGGAGGTGTTTTGTGTTTCAAAAAAGAAACCCCACAACCCAGAAAATGAGAGAAGATATTTACAGATCACATATTTAATAAGGGAGGACTGGTATCTCTAAAGAAGATATACAAATGGCCAAGAAGCACATGAAAAGATGCTCAATATCTTCATCATTTGAGAAATGCAAATCAAAACCACAATGAGATTCTACTTATTACCTACGAGGACAGCTAAAAGAAAAAAGAGAAACAATAAACAGTGTTAGAGAAATTACTGGTAGACTATCAAATGAAATAGCAACTTTGGAAAATAGCTTGTAAGGTCATTGAAAAGTTAAACATAGAGTTAACATGTGACGCAGCATTTCACTTCTAACTATATATCCAAGAGAACTAAAATACACACACACACACACATATATACACAAAAACTTGTATACAAATGTATATACTAGAATTGCTCACAAGATCCAAAAAGCAGAAACACCTCAAGTGTAATTAAGTGATGGATAGATAAGTAAAATATGGTATATCCATATCATGGAATATTATTCAGCCATGAACTGGAATGAAGTACTTATAAATGCTACTACATAGGTAAACTGTGAGAACATTCTGAGAAATGAGACACAAAGGCCATGTACTGTGTAAATGTTATGACACAGATCAACTTTGAGAACACGCAAAGAAATGAGAGACATAGGCCATGTCCATATATATACAATTTCCAGAACAGGAAATTCGTAGAAACGGAACTGTAGTTTCCAGCGATCAGAGGGAGAAGAAAGTAGGGAGTTACTGCTGTTGGGTCCAGGTTTCCTTCTGAGGGAACACAAATATTCTGGATTAGATAGTAGAGATGACTACTCAGCTTTGTGAATGTTCCAAGCGCCACTGAATTGTACATTCGAAAGGGTGAATGCTGTGTTATGTGAATGATCTCTCAATTTTAAAAAGACACAGGAAGCAGGGAGCACCCTAAGTGAGCGTGTGGCACGGGCAAAGGGGGTAAAGGGGGAGCAGGAACCAGATACGCTTGAAAGAAGGGAGGTGCTCCTGTTGATTGCAGTCTAGGACGCAGATAAACATCCGTTTAAATTTATACGTAGGAGAAGTGGGAGGTAGGAGGCAAAGGTGAAATGCTGGACAAAAGAAATATCAGGGAGGGCTTCAAAGGGTAGGCCAAGAGTTCAGCATTTATTTGTTAATGTCAAGAGGTCAAATTAATTTGGAAGTAGTGTTATTTATCTAAAGGGGAAGGGAACAAAGCTGGAAAGGGAAAATCAGAGACCTGTATCGCCCATCGGTTCCCCTGAAACACACGGGGGGCTGAGGTGACGTGGACAGAGGGCCGTGGGTGCGGGCTGAGAGGTCGGGGAGTGAGGGAACAAGCCGTTTCCTCGAATTAAGAACATCCCTCTGACCAAAAGAAAACGTCTCCTGGTTTCTCTCCCGTGTACCGGGTAAAACGAAATCTGTATGTTTAGAAATACGAGAAGAAAAATTTTGTATTTTATATTCAAATAGTATTAAACATCAATTATGATCTCTTCTGGAGATGCTGTTCATAATTTTAACAAAGCCTTATACTCTTTGCAGGAAAACAAAGTGACTCATCAAGAGCGAGAAAGCTGGTGTTTATCAGAGTTGGGCATTTAGTCACGTGTAAAGGAACCAGAGGCTACAATACTTTTTCGAGGAAGGGGGTCAATCGGTGGACAGCAGTGTTCCAGGCCAGGGATCAGGTGGCCGATTTTCCCTCCCCAAGAAGGGAAGTGTGTCCACTTTCTGTGTGGAAGGTTCAGGAGAGGAAATACACAGGCTATACCCAAGAAAAGCGAGAGGATGGCAGCATTTCCTCTTGTTGGCATCAGCAGGGACGTTGTACAGCAAGTCGGTCCCAGATGCCCAGAGCTGCCCACTGAGTGTTCCGGGATTCACTGCTCCCGAATATGTTGGCATTTATCACAATTTACATGTAGAACAGCAGAGAATCCAGTTCTAAATCATTTCTGCTTGTTTCAGAGAAGACAAGGAACGAATAAGAAATGTTTGCCTAGAGATGCTGACTTCACGTGAAGGAGCAGACGAGTAAGTGAGGATAGAGAGAGCATTGTAGGTCAATGTGGAGCATGGCAGGGTGAAGAAAGGCCCTGGGGATCCTTTAGGATAAAAGCAGTCTAAGGAAAGCCAAGTTTGAAGATACCGAGCACATTGAGGGAGGAAGTCACGCAGGATGAACCAATCTGTGAGTCTCGGTGCCCGAGAAATTCAGGGTTGTGTGATCTTGGATTGGAGGTGGCTGACTTACAGGTGACCTTTTTCCCAATCAGGGCAGTCAAATGGAGAGAAGATTATACTTGAGTCGATGTCTGAGGACACCATCACATGCAGCTGGCTCAGAAATAGGGCAACATCGCAGGCAGCCTTGGAATCGGCAAGAATATTGGATGCAATGAAGAGAAAGAATGTGAGTGAGGAATGTGGCAGCCGCCCTGGCCACAGGCAGCGGCATTTATAAAACTGTGGCGATGTTAACAGAGAAAGGAAAGTTTAGAAAGGAGACACTGACGTTATGTAGTCATCAATTCAACAAACACTTGCTGATTTTCTTCTTCCTCCTGTGCAGTTAAGCATTAAGACTTCAGTGAAGAACACAGTATGGTCTCCACCGTTCAGGGGCTCAGGATCTATGGGAGAGTTGCCGTTCTTGTAGACAATTAAAACACAATGGGATTAACACAAATCTGGGAGCCAGGGCAGGCTGGAGGAGGAGGAGCCAGGAAAAGGTCTAGTTGAGGCGTGCATTAAAAATTAATAGGAGCTCCCCAAACCAGAGACTCTATAAAGGACTTTCAAGGTCAGAGAGCCGTTTGCAGCCATGGGAAAACCAAGACTAGGTAGCATTCGGGGAACTGATGAGAAATTCGGTGAAGCTGGATCCTCAGATACCAGGGAGGGAAAAGAAGATGCTGGTGATAACCTAGGCTTCAGATGTCAGGGTTAATCAGAATTGGGCATTCAGTCACATGAGTCAAGGAACCAGGGGCTACAACATGTTCTTGGGTAAATGGGACAATCGGTGGACAGGAGTGTTCGAGGCCAGGGATCAGGTGGCCGATTTCCCCTCCCCTTAAAGGGAAGTGTGTCCATTTTCTCTGCGGAAGGCTCAAGAGAGGAAATACACAGGGGACAGTGAAGGCTATAATGCAGAAAAAACAGGATTCTATTTACGCCTTAGAAAGCTGCTCCTGGTGCGGGGCTTGCAGGTGGAGGGGCGAGGAGGCCGACCGGGGTTTTGCCGGCGTCCAGACGACGCGGCCCTTCTCTGGGGCTGGCGGAGGACGTGATCCAGAAGCTACTGAGGGGGCCGCTGCCTGTGAAATAATTGATGTGATGGAGGGAGAAAGTGAGAGGGAGTGGAAGCTGTCAAGGAGGACTGCAAGGTTTCTGGTTTGTGTGACATAAATGGACGTGTCGTTTACTGAGATACGGGAGACTGGAGGAGAAGCAGGTCTCACGCGCAGGCGGGCAGACCATAAATTCATGGTGGTGTATCTTGAAATATACTCTTGGGGAAAGAAGTCAGAGACGTGGTGGCCTCCCTTCCTCCTCTCCGTGGGGAGAAGGCAGTTGGCCCCGGCACCCGCGGCGAGAACAGGACTCATTTTGTTCTCACCAGAGTTATCAGCACGATGTAACCGCTTTAGAGCCCGTCGCCTTCTCCCTCAGACACGGACCGTTCGCATCCCCAGGCCAGCCTCGCGCGCTTCTGTGCTGCGGGCCACGCCGCTCGGGCCGCTGTGGCCCCCGAGCCGACGATTTACTGTTCTCCGTGAGAACAGCCCACGAGGGGAGAGACGAGGGGACCGTCCGAAGTGCCGTATCCGGTGAATGATGTTGGCTCGATGGGCCGATTTACAGAGAAGCAACTCCAGAGAATGAGGCTCATGGGACAGGCCCCAGGCAGTCAGGACGTGGGGCTCCCCCTGGGATCCAATTGCCAGAATTTAAATATCCGGTTTCCTGGCCTGCTCCCCAGCATTGTGTGCCTTTTCTTGGTGAGCACATCAAATACGCACGGTCTGTGTGGTGAGGTTTTAGCCAGGGCTCCTTCCTCTCCCTTCCTAAAGCCTTTATACATAATGGCTTTTATGGAAAGTGTGACGTCATTTTAAGTGACAGAATTTGACTCGGCAATACAGGGGGTATAGTCTTTAATTTTCTAACTGCAAGACATTGACTTACATTTACATGACGATGTATTTGATGGAGACGGTAGAAGGAGAAGGTCAGGGGAGAAGCGGACGGGGAGGCAAGGGAAGGTCATTGGGAAAAGAATAAAAGCGCGGCCTCCCAGCTGCGAGCTTTTTGTTGCCTCGCCAATTCCAGCGCCTCTCAGGCTAGGCCCCCGGACTCCGCGTGTGTGTTTGCCTATGAAGAGTTTAAGGACAACAAGGCAGCTGCAAAGTTAGTGAAAAAAGGTCAAGACTGAAAGTCTGAAAAATCCTCTTTTGGAAACTAACTGCGGAAATGGCTTCGGCTTGACTTGCTCTTTGGCGGGGATCTACCTGGAGAGTTGGGGGCCCCATGAAACCCACAGAAACCACCGCGCGTGATAACAACGGGGATGGGGAGCAATATCCTGTGGGGGCCTGTGTGAGATGCAAGTCCGCAGGCATGTTTTGTTATATGTGTGTGTGTCTTTTGAGAAATCTGTGTGCATAGAGAAGAGGGTGGCTCTCTTGGTATTAAGTTTAAAAATAGATCATAAAACTGGATTTCAAAAATAATCTGTATGGATGACCCTGATTCTTTATCAATAATCTTTGAACAAAAAAAAAAAAGAGAGAGAAAGAATGAAAGACAAAAGAAAGAAAAGAAAGGGAAGAAGGAAAGAAAGAAGGTTAAGTAAAGGAAAGAAAACGAAAGAAAAATATAACTTTTATAAAGGAAACGTTTTATTCTTTCGCGATCAGAGAGCCTGCAAGCAACTCATTAAGTAGGTGAGAGTACACAGTAATTGAATTAAAATTATTGATTTGTATTAAGTAGCTCTTCAGTGAGGCTATCTCCCATATTCATTTCTATCTTGTCCCTGCTAAGCTGTTGTCGCTGAAGTAAGTGTGAAATAAGCAAACACATGCACATTTACTCCAGCGAACAGGCCGCCCAGAATCTAATTAGGCAACACTCGGCCCATCTGCTCCGCATTATGAGGGGGCCGGCTCAGATGGATGCTGTTTCGCCGCTGAAAGGCCGAGCGATGCAGATGGAATTGAACTGGACTTCCTCTCAGACAGCGACCGGGGCACGAAGTCAAACCCTTGCTGTGAACTAACAAAGCACCGCAGGGGAAAAATGGGACGAGAGGGGATTTCTTTTTTGAAGGCCACATGTCTAGTACTTAGTAGAGGCCATAAGGGAGTGTTCATCCCATTGTTCCGGGCGAGGCAACATGAGTCGCCACAATGCAAACCTTGTTCGCTATGCAAATTGTTGATTTTGCTACTTAGTCCCGTGACAGATGCCCTTTGATTAGCTGTATGTCACGGCATGTTGAATTGCATTTAACATGAGCGAGACAAAAACTGGCAATGGGCAGCCCCGTGTGAGAGTTAATTTCAGAAAGTTAGTGATTTGCATTTAGTGCTCAGATGTATTCGAAGATGAATTAAAATACTTCAAGGAAACTGTTGCTCAACAGAGTGTGTGGCGCACAGCAATTGCAAAGCCCCGCTTATGGAATGTTCCTGCCCAGGTGGTTTTCAAGGAGTTTGGACAATGTCTCTGTTAATAGGGATAATTAATTTTTGATGTTTTCAAAAAGATTGGGGGGGGGGAAACTCCTTGACTTTAAAAAGTTGTAGCTTTAGAGTAGTTAAAAATCAAATAGGTTGTATTAAAAGTTCTGCATTTTTATCTTGAAAAAAAGGCTTTGAAACGACATTTTTCTCCCTATGATGAATATGTGCCATTTTCTTTGGTAAAAGCTATTTTCCTGCACAAATGGATGCATTTTATCCTGGATTCCATTCATGCTTATTTTTTAAAATGTTTATCTCTTTGTAGAAATTCACTCTAATAAGGACCCAAGCTTCAATAGGAGCAAAAGAATTAGGTTTTATGTTAAATTTAAAGGTTTTTCCCGTAAGTATTTTTCCTGATAAAACGTTCACTATATCAAAAGAGAACTACACGCAACCTGTAAAATGTTAAAAACCGGAGACCTGTAGTGATGGGTTTGGTGCTGCTTCTGCACTTTGAGTGACAGGTGCGAGTCTGAGGCGGGGAGACCTTCCGCCCCGGGCCTTCCTTATCTGTGTTCCATTGTCCACGCCGGCAGCTCCGCTCCCGGGTGGTCTCCAGGTGCTCGGACCTGCTCCGGGTAAATCCCACCCGCAGCTCCCAGGGGAGGCTCAGAGAAAACGCTTCACTGTTCAAGACTCATTAATGAGATTTAAAGTGTTGTTTTTGTCACACTTCTAAAAGACTAAAAATCCATGTTCTATAACTGGAGTGCCATTTTTATTTTTATTTATTTTTTTTTAGTTTCTTTTAAGAAATCAGCTGACAGTCCTTTTTAAAAACATTTTTAGGGTATTTTTTCCATTTACCATTTAACCCCCTCCCCCCTCCCCCACCGCAGTCGCCACACTGTGGCTCCTGCGCACGCGCGAGTCCCTTTTCCTTTCCGCTCCCCCCTCCCCCCAGTAGCTGTCGTCTGTGCTCCATCTGTGAGTCTGTCCTGATTTTCCTTGTTAGTTTGTTCATTAGATTCCACAGATGAGTGGAATCACATGGCATGTGTCCTTCTTTGATGGGCCTCTTTCCCTCAGCATGATGTCTCCAGGTCCACCTATGCGGTTGCAAAGGGTAAAATTTTCTTCCTCTTTACCGCCAAGTAGAATTCCACTGTGTAAATGTGGTGTAGTTGTTTTAGCCACTCATCTACTGATGGGCACTTGGGCTGCTTCCACGCCATCTTGGCGATTGTAAATAATGCCGCAATGAACATAAGGGTGCTTATGTTCTTTCAAATTAGTGTTTTGGGTTTATTTGAATATATTCTCAGGAGGGAGATCGCTGGATCAAAAGGCATTTCATTTTTAATTTTTGAGGCTTCTCCACACTGCTTTCCACAGCGGCTGCGCCAGTCTGCATTCCCACCACCAGTGCACGAGGGTTCCCCTTTCTCCACATACTTACAAGCACTTGCTATTTGTTGAATCATTGATGACAGCCATTCTGATCGATGTGAGATGATATCTCATTGTGGTTTTAATTGGCATTTCTCTGATAATTAGTGATGCTGAGCATCTTTTCATATGTGTACTGTTCATCTGCATGTCCTCTTTGGAGATGTTTTTACTCACGTCCTTTGCTCATTTTTAAATAGGGTTGTTCAGTTTGTGTGTGTGTGTTGAGTTTTGTAAGTTCTTTGTAAGTTTTGGATATTAACCCCTTCTCAGAAGTATTGGCAAACATGTTGATGATCTCCTTCGCTGTGCACTCGTTTTTGGTTTGATGTAGTCCCGTGTGTTTATTTTTTTTGTTTGTTTCCCTCACCGGAGGAGATGCATCCAATAAGGTGTTGCCACGAGCAGCGTCCAGATTTCACTGCCCGTGCTTTCCTCTAGCGTTTTCAAGGCTTTGGGACTACATTTAAGTCTTTATTCCGTTTTAATGTATTCTTGTGAGTGGTGTAAGAAGGGGGTCTAGTTTCATTTTTCTGTATGTATCTGTCCATGGAGCCACTTTTGTGAATGGGAAGAAGATACTTTTCAGTGTTGGGACAGCAGGAACGTGTCTCACGACACTATTCAAAATTCACGGTGCACGTCTGAGACTGATCATAAAAGCGCTGTCGCCCTCATAGAAAACATCTCCATGGCAATGGTGGCCTTCTCCTGAGGTGAGACGTTGCAATCCTTGCTCTGGAATCTGAAAGACCTACCATGGACCTCAGACGGGGGTGACTGTTCGAGTTCTGGGGAAAGAAAATCCACGGGGTGTGCCTGAAAGTCCAGGAGGGGAGCTTCGATGGACAGCACAGTAGCTTTCCTGTTTAGTCAGAATGAAGAAAGCACACACCACACAGAGTTCTGGTCCAACAGCCTCTCCCCTTTGACGGCTTCCTTAGACCGGCCGACCCCATCCGTAAATCTCCATGTTATCTGCGACCTGAACACCAGGCTCAGCAATGTCTTTTGGGTACCCTGGTATCCAAAGGTGGATACCCTGGGTGGCTGTTCCTTGCCATTCATACGGGGAAGGCCAGTCTGGACTCCGTGCCCTGAGCTGCCTCTCCAATCGCTCTCTCACCTTTTTCTTTCTTTGTTGTCACAGGTACAGACCACTCTGCTTGCTTGTTCTAACATCCTGGTGTGTGTGTGTGATTGTTGTTGTTTGCATGTTTTTCTTTGTTTTAGAGCATATCAGCCCTTATTAAGCTACCCAGCTTGTATATTGCTCTGCCTGCTCACCTGACCAGGTTTGTCTGTTTGTAAACTTCGGTGTTTCTCTGTGTTTCTAAAGGTGGCCCTGATAACTTCGTCCAGGACACAGTCTGCTTTCTGAGTCTTTGTTGCTGACTCTGTCTACAGTTGACCTGTAGTCACTCTAACAACCTATCACACGTTTAACTTTTGGCATGAGGAAAAGCCATGCTTGAGGTAAATCTTAGAAATGAAGTTTTTATTGTTATTATTTTCTTAATCCTCACCTGAGGATTTTTATTTCATTGCTTTTAGAGAGAGAGGAAGGGAGAGAGAGAAAGAGCAATGTGAGAGAGAAGCATCGACTGGTTGCCTCCTAAACCCTCCCAGACCGGGGAAGGATGGGTGCCTGAACTGCGGGTCGCAAGTGCCAAACCAAGGATCGAACCACAACCTAGGTATGTGCCCTGACTGGAACGGAACCTACAACCTTTCTGTTCTGGGAAGATGCTTCAACCAACTGAGCCACACTGGCTAGGCTAGAAATGAAGTTTTATTTGCAGAGTTTAGATTGCTGTGGATAGCTTCACAAGGGAAACAGCACCTTCCCATTGTCCTTTGCATTGTCACATGTAAGTAGTGGCCTACGCTCCTGGCATCAGCTCTTGCCACAAGTGAGTAAAGACAGCAGTGGTAATTTCCAGAAGGTGACACCAAACAATTTCGCCTGATCCAGAGGCTCTGCTTAACTTAGTCTGTGCCTTTATACCCCAAAAATACGAAGATAAAATCATTAACACTAAATAGTTGATTAGGAGAGCAGTCTTGATTCATGAGACATTTTTAACTACCTAAATGTTAATTATATTTCTAGCATATGTTTGATTAATTAATAGATAATACCTTCAATTCATTTTAATTATAAAATAAGATGTGATCAGACTTTTGGCTACTGTGTTAGGAGATACAATGCTTCAGACCTGGGGATATGGGAACAAGAATTGAGACAGGAGACGAGAAAGAAAAAGTTACTCGAGGTAGCTGAGGGAGAGCAAGTGACCCAGAGATGCATCGTTCATTCCACCTTTTGTGAAAGAATCTACATAAGACAAGCATCTAAAACTCAAGTGTCTCGGGAGCCCAGGCCTGTGATATAAATGAGTGCAATCATTTTGGTTGTTGGCTAACACTGGCGCTCCATGGATTTGTGGCTGCCTTTTCGTATTTCAAAAGAAGCCAGAAAGTCAAATTATTATGTAAAATTTATCAATTTCCTCAAATGTTAATTCTAATGTTTTAAAACCCCAGGAGCCCCAAAATCTGCAGTGCTCCCTGTGGGCCACCAAGTTACAACCTCAGATACATGCTTCTTAAACTTACTTCTTTTCTACCCAGACCCTAGTTCTTGGGGAGAAAACCTTCCGCCAATAAGGGGTTGGTATATGTTAATTTAGGTCTCATCGAGTTTGGTGCATAATAAAGACTCAGTATATACAGGATCCGGCACAAACAACGTCCCTTTTTTATTACAAAATCATAAGTTGTAATTCAGTAACATAACAATATCACTCTCAAGCACACAATATGACATTTTAGGCGAAATGTTCAAATTAAAACTATAAATCAGTACACCCCCATTATTACTCTACCAACCACACACAAGCAGGCCTTACTTCTGCCAGACCATGTATTTGTTGAACAAATGCTGAGAATTGCCTATTAAAGTAAAACCACACCTTCCTTATGACACTCCTATAGTTTACCAGCCTAACGTGGCAGATATTGTAATGAGATTTCAAATCTACCCAGTCTACAGGCCATCCTGAAACTCACTTAGGTGTGATTCTGAAATAGCAGAAATCAAATTTGCTGTTGCAGTGTGTCGGGTGAAAATTCTCAACTTCATGGCACTGATTATTTATATTTTCATCCAATTTTAATGAGGAAATATTCTAAAATCAGTGATTCTTATAGTTTGCCTCGCTGCTCTTTTTAGGCAAAGCAGCAGCCAGTCTGTGCCTTGGTTTTACTCACAGCAGGGGCTGGTAGTGTTTTGCGTGGCAGCGGTGAGGAAGGGGCGGGGGAGGGAAGCCCACTCCAGGCGCCGCGGAGCGGCGCCGGGGGCCTGCGTGGGGCCGGCCAACTCACCCGTCCAGGCCTGAGTTCAGAAGTTCCCTTGAGCTGATGTTAAATGGCTTTGAAAGGAGGATTCCCACCGACATTTAATAGCAATTAAGTCATTTAAGTATTTGGGTGTCATGAGTATAATTCATTATAAAATGATTTTTTGGGGTGCTGTGTCGTATTTTGCAGGGAGAGAGCCTCTGCAATGGTTATCACTGCTAAATTTGCTATGAAAGTAGAAATCAAAGGGACTGGCTTTCATGTCAGGCTGCCAGTCGTCCTTGAAGGTGCGGTTTTAATGTCTGCCTGGGCTGACTGGTTCTTCTTTCAGATGCCTGCATGCAAAATGGACTGATGTCATTCTCCCGTGACTGATGAGGCACCACGAATGCCCACGTGTCACACTGCCAGTTACCGGCAGCTTTGAGCGGGGTTCTAAGTGCTGCCTTACCGCATCTTCTTAGAAGTGGGCGCGTGCTCATCTGGCGTTTGGAGGCTCAGGGTGTGTCGGGGGTTCACTGGCAGAGAGAGAGCCCTGGAGGACCGTCTCCGTCCCTGCAGCTCAGCCTGTGGCTGTGACGCCCGCTGCGCGGCCGTGCTCCCTGCGGTTGTGCAGCCAGCTTCGTGCCAGGCCGCAGGCGCCTGAACGCCGCCCGCGCTCCCTCTCCACGGGCCGCTCGGCCGGCCGGCCGTGCCGCTTTCCGTCTGTGCAGAGGAGGAGACCTGGGTCAGCACGTGAAAGCTGCGGCCGAACAGCTTCAGTGCCGAACCAGCCAAAGGGGAGAAGAAACGTCAGTGAAGGGGGGGCGCGCGGAAAACCGGGGTCGGAGTCCGCGGCGTGGCCAGCTGGCCGGACTGGTGTGGCTTTAGCGCCGTGGGCTCAGCTTAGGGACAGGGAAGGAGGGCGGCAGGAGGCGGCAGGGGTCACCACACTGCGCGGCTTTACGGTCTGAAAGAAGCTGAGGGCCTCCCGGAGCCGGAAGGCTTGCGTAGACCCACATCTGTGTATCTGTGCGCCTTGGTGCAAAAATAAGAGGGAATCGGCAGGTGGGTAGCGATGCGCAAACCATTGCATTGCACTGCATTGCATTGCATTCAGTCATGAACAGCAGCCTCTTCCGCTCTGCTGATCGTGCAGCCAAACACAGGAGCCAGGAGAAAAGAAAATTGGGGTGAGTTGCTTCATGGCAACCCAATTTCGGCTGAAGGAGTTCTCTGCGAGGGCGACCTCACTCCGGGCCCTGGAAGCTCAGGGTTCGGTTGAGTTAAAACCACAAGCATTTGCTTGGACATGGTTAACTAAAGCACGCAGAGGAAAGTCACAGTAAGGCAGGCGTACCGCGTGTGTGGCAGCGGTGGGTTCACAGTTGTGAGTATGCAAAACCGTTTATTCTTGTATTATTTATCATTGTATTACTTTCCATAGGAACAACTGTAAACCTACTTTTGTCCCACCCTGTATGCTTATTATTTCTAGAAAAATACATTTTATTTCAAGAAATATTTTTTTCATTGAAATAATTCAGTATCCCAGTTACCGCAAAGCTTAGAAGAAATCGACCATCTCTAAAACCAAATTGTAACGGTGTATCATAAGTAACACCAACGGATTGCTTAAAGTTTATAAAATATGTTTTCTGAAAAAGGGCAAGGCTCACGGTTTAAAAGAAATGATTGTTCAAGAGCCCTTTAAATGTGTCTATGAAATGAGCACTATAATGCTTGCTTGACTGACTGGTTATAAATAGGAAATGTGATAATATGTGCAAAATAGGACTGAAGTGTCTACACAATCTTGCATAATCCACAAAATGTTTGTTTCCCTACCTTACCTCCACCACGGCCCCTTCTCCTCACTGTACGATTCCAGTCTACCTCTTATTTGGACAATGTGGGTCAATATTTGCAGGACATACTACTCGGTGAGTTTCAAAGATCCTCAGTTATTTTTTATCTGTAATTGTGTGAAGGGTTCCTTCTGAGCGAGGGTATAATGTTGTATTTATCAAGAACTAGGCTTATGTAAGCCCTGTATCCCGAGTCTCCCTGGGCCATCTCTGCCACAGAAGACCCCCCAGTTCTCCAGATGTTGCACAGGCTTTGCAAATTTTGTGCTTCTGATCATTCTTCAGAATGCTATTAATTGCTTCATTGTCTTGGTATCCAAAGCACTTGAATATACCTATTTTTGATATTCACAGTACAGAGAAATCACTCGTATTCTCTGATAAGTAATATCCATTTTTAGAATAAGGATCATGTATCTTTTAAAGTTGTATGTTGGGTGCTTAACCTAGCCTGGCCTGCGCTGGGGATGCAATGAGCAACTGTTGAATAAATGAGGGAATGGGGCCATTAACTACCCGCCAGATAGAGAAATCAGGGGTGAAACTGTGCGCCGGCAAGGCAGGCTCCAACCTTGGACTAGCGTCCTGGGAGTGGGGGATGGGGTTTAGGTGGCCAGCACACAGGCCGGGTGTAGCCCTGGATGGTGTGCCCGCGCAAGACCCTAAACCCTACCTCTCACTTCTCACACAAACACAGCAGAACGAGCGTGAGCCATGGTATTTAGGGACCACCATGAATTTATTTAAAAATCATTTACAAATTTCTCTGTGATGTATGCAGAAGCATGCTGCTAAAATGAAATGATGGTGAAGCAAATTTTCTTTGTAATGAATAAAGTATCACTATTTTTTTTAATTAAGGAATTATCATTTTGTTTAAACAAATGTCAGATAACATTTCCTAGCAATTATTAGGCCTTGGCATGGGCCTTAGTGCTGTGTTCCACTTTTGGAAATCCATAATGAGTTTTGAAGTACCTGAAAAGTCTTGCAGTAGACGTGAAGCTGGCAAAATAGCTAACAAGCACTTAAATTAGCTATGTACTAACTGTAACCATCTCCTGCCTAACGTAGTCCCGGATTTTAATTTCTCCAGTTTGCTCGTGTTGATCCGGGATACCATCAGCTGGAAAATCCTGAGAACTACAGAGAAAATAAGGTTGTTGCTGCATTACCGAGGGACCCGGCTTCCACCTGGCTGGGAGAAAGAAAGGATGAGCAATCGCCTCCTCCAAATGAGGAAGGGACTTCTGCAGCTTGAGACTGTTTGAGTGCCCAAGTGCACGCTTCCACAAAAGATGCTGCCTATGCATGTCTGTGCCTGTCTCTTCCTGCCTCAGAAGGGGAGAGTTGAACAGAACACATGATTAACTGTAACGTCATCTACTCCACAGCACTGAAGGTAAGTCCTTTCTGCGGCAGAAGTTGGATTGGTTAAGTTACGCCCCGTATCAAACAAATGCAGAATTTCAGCGACCTCTGACAATGAAAGTCCGTCTATTCCTTGATCAAGTTATGTATCTGTTGTGAAACAAGACACTTCCTTGTGCTTTGACGTCCCTGAATGATGGGCTGATGGGGAAGCTACAGCCTGGAATCCCTCACATTGGCAACCCCACGTTTCTGCTCAGAAGGGGCAGGAGGCACTGCTACACACGTCCCTGGGGCAGCGAGTCGCACCTGCATCTCCGTCAATCTAACATCAAGGGGGCATGAAGCACGTCGCCCGTCTATGCAGACGCGGAGGAGAGTTAAACATGACTGAACCGGAGTCGTGCTACCACCTCAAGCAGTGTGTATGAGATGAACTGCCGAATTCAAATAATTACTTAAAGTCATAGTTTTATTTTCAAACAGAACGAAGGTGCTAAGAAGACTGAAGATTGCAGGTAGCCTCCGTGGAGGTGGCGCGGAAGAGTGGCATTAAAACCCTGCCATGACAGCAGCAATAACTGCCTCAGTGTCTTTCACGTCACCAGAACATTTTACAGCAAAAATATAATGTTGTAGCATCGCAAAATAGTCCTGTGAACTTTCTCGCCCAGATAAGGCATTCTGATTGCTTTTGTCTTTCCTCACAAAGTCTGTTTTCCAAACATCCCTCTGCAAAACACCTTTGTAGTGAGGCACAAGCCAGACCCTTAAATTCCTCAGTGGGCGGGGGAGCTGCGGCGGAGAGGCAGGTGTGGCCCACAAAATCACTCCGGTGTCCTGCCTTAGAAACAGCGCAAGCGTAGTGGCATTTTACAGGCTGGCGGGTACCCTACGGAAAGCGTCATGAACAGACCTTTGGCAGAGAACACTTCCTGCTCCGTAGAGTGTGAGAGATGCAGAGACGTTTGGTAATATAGCTATATTCACATTACAAATGACAAGGACAAAAGAATGCAAGGGACAAAGAATGCATGGTCCGGTTTAGATCTAGGCAGCGCCACTAGAATCTAGTCCACAGGGAGGGCAGAGAGCCTGCTACCAGATCAGGAGAAGTTTGCTCTTTTGCTGGTGATTTGAACTGCAGGGACAGAATCCTTGGTGTAAATGCGTGCACTGCGGGTCCCCACCTTGCCCGGGGTCGCGGGCTGGACACATCCTGGGGGAAGACTGCCACCTACTGGACCGCCAACACTGCACTCAGGTGCCACCGCATCTGCGCGCACGGTCCCTTTAAAATTATGTACCTGAAACAGAAAGCCTCGGTTGCCTGCACCACCTCCCCACACCGACGGAGAGACAAGCTCGTGAACGTGGAATGACTCCAGCCACCCTCCAGCGAGAGCTCAACGGGAGCTGCTCCGACGTGCGGCCACCACTGCCCCCTGTTTCAGGGCTCCTCTCTCAAGCTGCTTGGGGTACCAAAGAGAAGGTTCTGGTTTTCTACAATGCCAAGTCCTCTGCTGAGCGTCCTCCCTCAATCAAATCCACCTCTCACATTGTATTTGTAATAGGTAACTTCTTAAAAAACAAACCATATTTTAAAAAATCCATCTGACTCTTGAAGCAGTTCTTGTCTTCATGAAATATTCTTTATTGTGTAGATGATGCAGTCCAAGTGCGTGGGTAAGAAGAATGAAAACACAATGCCAAAAAGTATTGATCTGAGCAGCAGAAGTGTTGGCGCGCAGCCGAAGTGAGGCCTCGGCTCAGTCGTCGCGGGGCGGATTTCTGCGCCCGGCGAGAGGTCAGCTCCGTCTGTCAAGGAGTGGGGAAGGGAGGGTGCACGCCTGGCGATTTCTGATTCCAAAGGTAAAGGTGTTTTAAATCTTAGTGAGTTAAAATAGCTTGATGGGGATTGGTAGATCAGGATAAGAAAAGGCAAAGAAGATTTAAAGCCACTGAACAGTGGGAAGAGGAAGGCTACCTACTGACAGCAGGAGAGAATAAGGGGTAGAGCAAGAGATTTCCGTGAGGGAGAGGGGAAATGGCGTAGAAATTAAGGATGAACAGTAATTATTACAAGTGGGGATAAAACTTCAGTAGGGATGTGTCTATGCAGGAGGCAATGTGACATAGAAATGACAGAAGAGCAAAAGCCAGGCGGTGGAGTCCCCCAGGGCTGGGGTCCCTGGCCTGTGATTCGAGGCAAGTCCTTTCAACTCTGCTGAGGACCAGCTTCAACTCCCGCATATTGGGAATGACAATTTCTCTGTAATTTTTTGAACTAAACGCAAATATAATGCTTAAGGTTCTGAAGCTATAAATATTTTCTATTGTCCCTTTGCAGAGGTTAAATGGAACATAGAAAAATCACGAAGCTCTTTGGCTACAGTGGACACGTAGACACAAAAATGGAGAGGCAATAAACACAAATGTGGGGAAGGAAAGCTGAAACCAGTGCAATGAGATCGCAATGAGAAAGATCCCGATGAGAAAACCGTTGCCATAATAAACAGTACTGACTCGATACAGTGTCCCCTTTCCGCAAACAGGCGCGCAACCTCCTGTGTTGGCCAGACCTCACCAAATCGCCTATTCGGCTGCTCCCGTGACGTCGCGCCTGCATGAATGTCATTTCTAACTGTCACCTGTAAAATTTCCCCTCACCCCTCTTTGAGCTACATTTTCACTTTTTAACAACTTTCTGGCCACTTCTGTTTGAATACATTAGCTGCTTACCCAAATCCAAATTTCTAAAATGGAATCTGATTACCTTTACTATCAAACTTGATCCCCGCCCCATGGCGTTTTTGCCTTGATTCATAGCATCACCGCTCTCCCAGGACAGCTGGTACCTGGCTCAGCGCTTGCACTTTCTGGTCCTCTCTGCGTCTCCCCCACCGTCCCTTCTGGTGGCTCGTGTCTGAGGTAGCGACGGTGGCGATGATGATGTAAACCAGAACATATACAGTTTTTCAGAATTTATATAGTTCTTTCCTATACATGACGTTATTTAATATTTACCTAAAGATTCTTGTGCTGAATTTATCTCCTTATTTCAATTGCTGCCACTATTATCTTAGCAAATGTCTCTCCCATTTCTTGTCTGGATTATGGATGCAGGGTCTAATGTGGTTTAAGGGTCTTCAGTCAATGTTCAAAAGGAAATTATTATTTTTTTCCTAAGAATAAAGAGTATACTCTTCATAGAAAATGTAAGACATTCCGTGATCTTGTACCAATTGATTTTTAGCTTAATTTTCTTTTATATATTCTCCACTGCCCCGCCCCTGACCGCTTTCCCTCCAGGGCAACTGTTCCTGTCTCTCTGCCCATGAGCAGCACACTCATACTCCAAGACCTGGATCCAGTGAAAAGTCCTCTGTGATCTCTGCGCAGTGAGACACTAGCCAGCCAAGAAGGTGGCAGGTGCCAGTCTCTGAGGGGACAAAGCATCACCAGGATAACCTGGAGCTGTTTCTGACAAAAGAGGACACATGCAGGGGTCTTTAACCGCACAGTGATTCAAATTCAGCGCTTGGAGAAGGTCATTCAATTACTACTTTAAGATTAAAGAATGCACCGCGCAGCTCTGCTTATTTAAATGAGTGACCTACTTTATCATCAAATTGTCAAACTTTCCCAAGAAGTTAATTCATGGGAGGAATTTAAAAATAAGAAACATACAGGTAAAAGGAGGCATAGACAATGGGTCGAGAGTTTTCTTCCTTCCTTTTTTTTTCTTTTTCTCCAGAACAGTGATTCTTCATTGATCAGTGGAAAAAATGGGCTTGTGGGTTTATTTCACTACATAATGTTTATTAACAGAAAAAAAGATTTCTGCCCACACCCAGTACATTAACGCTACACAGAGACCCGCCACATGTGATCCTGCTCACGCTCACATTCCTCCCAATGTATGTTGCTTGTCTTGTCTTGTTTCATGGATGTGAACACAGGCTTGTCTCCTCCCAGCCTCTGAAGATGGACTTTTTAGCTTAGACGACTCTGGGCCAGAGCAGAACTGTGAAGAGCGGGCGGTGACGGATCTCAGGAACCGTTCCATCCGTGCTGTTCCTAGGCACAGGGCCTGGTAGAAACTGGCGTTGCTTTATGTTTTACATAGAGATGCAGTGGGAATGAGTCATGCAGACCTAAAACAACACCTAACTTGAACATTAGGTTATTGCATTATAACTAATGGCATGAAACCCTCAGGGTTTCATGCGCGTGCACGTGCGCATGCGCGCACACACAAACACCACATACCAGATTTAAAGGTAGAAATAATCCGTTTACCCAATAGGGACTATTGTGCTCATAAACACAACTGTTAAAAAGCAAATGCACCCTCAAAGCAGCTGGGTGAGTTTTCTAGTTTTTTTCTCCCCCTGAATTTTAGATTTATAAAAACCATGTCTCAGCTGCTACCTTTCAACAATTTTACTCTGAGGCGATAAATAATTCAATGCGCTAATTTGACAGATGACTCTCCAGGAGCCTCCTACCATTACCAGCATCATTAGGCCCATAATACGCGTGACGGGGACGGCCATTCAGCGAATGTCCTTCACTTGTTTACCCCTAAAGAGCTGTACTCCGCACAATTAACTAATGAAGCATTATGAGTCCCTTTCCCTCTTCCCTCCAATTTCAATATATCAATGCAGAGAGTCTGAGACAAAGTATCATCTGTTTCTTTTTACTAAATAAGTATTTGTGGGATGGTTAAGAAGGACTCCAGTGTAGCTCCCCAAGTGAATAAGGGAAAAATAATATGGTCAAAGTGGATCATCATCATCATCATTATTACTTCCTTTCTTGTTCATAATTTGCAAGGAAAATGTAAAAGCAATTTGGTGTTGAAATGCCAAAAAAAAAAAAAAATCAGTGTACAAATCATCCGCTTAATATTTTCTGGTTATCACGAATGTGTATACTGTCTCCAAAAAGTTCAGAAATTCTGTCCTCACCTGAAAACCTGAACACATGAATCCTCTGGCACTTCTGTGAGTTTTAAATTTAATTTCAATTTTTAAGAAGTACTAAACCAATGATGGGAATGTTCTAATCATTTTTGGGGTATGTGTGTGTGCACACGTGTGTGACTCTATTCATACTGTCCAACTCAACAAAACTTACGCCTATGAATGGTCAGATGAGGTCAACAAGTCTGTGTCTAAATAGTTCCATCCCACAGAATTGAATTAAAGAAACATCGGCTGGCCTGCCTCCTATTATTGTTTCACTAAACACTTGATTGTGAAAACATTGTGTCCTTGGGAAAAGATGGCCTAAAATGGAAATGACTTTAGGGATCTTCCTTCTGCATTGGCAGAGAGTGTGTGAGAAATTAGTGCGTCCTTTACCATCCCTTTCATTGTTTTGTGGTTCAGGGAGTAGAACATCAACTTTGCCCAAAGCATGTCAATCAACTGCAAGAAAGGCGGGAGGGTCCTGGGGCTAAAGTCACAATGTCCTCTTTCCAGCCTTCACAGAGAAGCACAGGGATCGAGGTGTTATTTCCCAGCCATTCTTTCTAGTTGTAAAACTCTTTTTCCCAGTTGACAACACATGTCCAAAGATAATTTATTATAAGGTACCTCTTTGCACGAATAAAATAATAATACTCTTCATCATTGTGATATCAATAAAAAAAGAGCTATGATTTATTAAGAGTCAATTCAGTAAGCCTTTTATGTTTATTGCTGGTATGAGGAAAATATGAAACATGGTATGAAGGACTTCTTGGTTCCTCTATGACCCTTGAGAGAGCAGAAAACATTTACATTAAAAAAGAATGGGAACCATTATGTTTTAAGAGTTCTGCAGAAAGTTCTGGTAGATTATCAATATCCTAGTGCCATTATAGGATTTCAAAATTACTTCTATAAGCCACGTCCCTCCACACACCCTCCCATTTGAACGACCTACTCATTTTTTTCTTTCACTGCTATAATTTTTACATGTGCTAACTCAAGAGCGAGTAAATCTAGTAGAGAGAATTCAAACACTTTTTTCAATGTAAATGTTCCCAGTGATCTTATTACAGCTTTGTGATTAATTATAGATGCAGTGTAACTCCAACCATATTTCTGACATTTTGTATTTAATAAGCTGGACACTGATTAACTTCTCTTTTCTATCCACCTATAAATATGGAATACAATTCAATGGAGCATGCAAAACTTATATCTTAAAATGTAGTTATAAATGGAAAAGACTACTCGAATGCCAAAAAAAGCAATAGTTTGCTTTTATATTGTGAGAAGCTTGTGTATCATCTTTAGGAAACATATTCCATCCATGAAAATCTCAGGAACATTAGGAAGAAGTAGGACCATTTCCAACCAATGATAATGGAAATTTGTGAATATATTTGGTGTAAAATTTCTTTAGAAAACATAAAAATTGCATTTGTATACAAATGCCCTTCTTTTACATATATAAAACCTTCCATACAAGACTTACCTAAATTTGTTAAATATGATTAAAAAATTGTTTCATTATTTGAACTATGTACCGAATATGGTCTGTATGTACTGAATATATTTCAACCCATATATTCTATTAAATGGGAAAGATACCACATGTGAAATACCTTGTAGAATAACTCAATGCTTTTTAACATGAAATAAGAAAACTTCGTTTTAAAATGCTTGGTCGTTTACCCACAGGAGCCATCCAGCAAACACAGTATGGGTAATAATATTACAGCTTAGAATTAATAAAAATCACTGCTATAATTATAGGATTTTGGAATCTGAAATGTTCCAATATCACAAAAAAAGTCACTAGCAGATACTGCATACTAATGCCTATTTTAAAATACAGTTTCCACACACAGAAAGCGAAAAATTAATAATCAGTCAAATTAGTCACTGAGATTAAAAAACTGCAAGCCCTCAAATACATATTGTTTCCATATGAATTTATCTATAATCAATGTTATTTAACCAAAATTATCTCAAATCATACTTAAGACTTGAAATAAAGTAAATATTCCTGCTTTATTGTAAGAAAAAAGTTAAAAGATACATGTGGTATTTTTCTAGGTTTTTGTTTATCCCTATGTAGTAATTTCTTTTTTTTTTTTTAGTGTGACTATGCTAAAGATTCATTAATGTAACATTAAAAAAATTATAACTATACTAAATACATCCCAGAGAGGCACACTCCCATAACGTGCCACTTAACTGCAGCCTCACAGTTCATCGAAGACATTTCTGTTTATTTTGATATCTTTTGTTAAAGAGATCCACGGTAACAATGCTGACCAGACAAAGAGAGTGAAAAAAAGCTGCTCACCCATTCATGGGTGATTGAATTCCCTCATATTTCATAAACACACTGCCGATCGGGAGGGTTGTGTTTTATTTGAATAACTTTCTTTAAAGTGCTTTTCCTATAGAAGATGGGGAATTACAATAATGTTTAAGAACTCAAGGTCAAAATATTTTTAAGTTAGTTTATGTGATGGATGCACCGCACTCAGAGGAGGCCCCTCCCTGTTCTGTCTCTGCTCTCCCACAATTGCCTTTAGACTCAATGTTTATTGCCCAACATAAAGAACAAAACAGGGTGGTAATTAAGCCTGGAATTGCCTGCTGGTGCTATGACAGTCCAGCCACCGGCCAAACGAGGAGTCCTCCCGAATCTGCAAAGAAGGAGTCTTGGTTCTGCAACAAAGCTAAGCAGCAAGACATCATTACTGCTAATTACCTGGTAAACAAAGAGGACTTGGTGTCGGTGGCAAAACACCAAACTCAGGGCGGCAGCTGATGCCGCAAAGGCAGTCGCCTCACTTTGTCCTGTTGAGCATTGTGCTGTGAGGCCTCCACCTCGGTACAGGGCTCCGGCAATTAGACTCCAACCACCATGTCTACACGGCTGCGCCCTGTATGGGGCCCTGGCAACAACAAACAACCTGTCCTCTGAGACAGGTGGCATCTGCTAACCACCCAACAGAAAGAAAAGGAAAGAAAGAAATGATTTCAAATACGAGTTCATTCGTGGGTAAGCCAAAGGACAAAGTACATGAAGACAGGTGAGAAGTATTGAAGGGCACAGAGGGTTAGAGCTCCCCTAATAAATTAATAGGAATTCAGTGAAGCACGAGATCTATTTCACGACATAATCATTGGCTTTTGGGAACTACCTTGAGATATAATAGCCTGCAAGACATTTTTTTTAAAACAAGAATACATGTATATACTATGTATATGTGAATATTTTGAATATTTTTGATGTTCTGTTTTGGTTTCCTGTTTTTCATTCCTATTGTTATTGATTATGCATGAAAGTCAACCAGAAAATAGGTAGATGGAGTGAGGTGGCGGACATAAAGTTGAGCCAGACGAGATTGTACCATAAAAGTCCTCTGTCCCTAGGACCACAGAACATTGACTGAGTGTATTTCAACGTAATAAAGAAAGGGGTGGAGAATTAATGATGTCATCAGATAGACCTGGTTTGCTCCAGGTCAGATAGAGCTGGTTAGCCTCAGGTGAGTTACATTTCTCAATTTTGGTTTTCTCACATGTAAAATAAACTTAATAGCTTAATAATGTATTTCAGCACTGTTGTGAAGACTAACAGACATAGTGTACATACATGCTTAGTACATGCCCCAGTATTAGAATCTTTTCTGAGCTTTTTAAAACCATCAATAATTGACATCAGTGACTAGAGCATTCAGGTGTGCATGCTGCTGTTCTAAGAGCAAGCTGGTGTAATGTTCGGTGTAGTAAGTAAGCACCCTGAGTAAAAGCCACCAAATAATAATAAAAAATAATAACTACTGTGCTCTACACTTTTGTGCACATCATGTCATTTAATCTTGACTTCAACAGTGATAACACATCAACTCCAAATTCTAAGTTACATCTATTTTGAAGTCATCACAATCAATTTTTGAAGAACTATCCTAAGCTTTAAGTAAGTTGTTTACAAGGTCTAAATTTCTTAGCAGATACTGCTGTGCACTATTCAAAGGAAGGCCTTCTGTAAATTGATCACCATTTATTTTTGTCATGTTGACTAAAACCTTCACCAAACCAGAGAAAGTTTTTTTGCTATGATGCATATGCATATTGCAATAAAACACTCACCAGAGAAAAAAAATACAATACAGAGAAAAACCAGCCATTCTATTAGCATTTGTATACATTCGTGTGTCATGCAAATGACCTAAACACACAGTCTTAAGATGGCAAAAATACAGCTGTTGAAGTCATGTAAGTGAATCTTCAGGTGGTTAGGAAACACTGAGCTGTACTAAGGTGCCAAGATGTGTGGCGTGTATAACTGAAACAGGAGAATGGAGTCCAGTAGAATGTGTAGTCAGGCTGTGACCGCATGTGTCCGAGGGATTGCCGTCGGCACACCTGCCTTTGGTCAATCAGACCCACCGGGCAAGGCAGAGACGATGCGGGAGTGTCCCTTCATTTCCGATGTCACCGCTGCCATGTTTTTTCCCATCAGTGAAATGACAAAGTTGTTGCCATTTTCTGCTGTTTCTCTTGCTATGCAGTTAGCTATCATTCTCCAAACTTCACTCTCTCTTTACAGGAAATATTACAGTATTTATAAATAGGAAGCACTCTGAATTCGTGAAAAAGAAGCTGTATTCTGATAAACATTGGTATTATATCCGTCCTTATCTAGAACCAAAACTATAACTTAAAATTGATCAGTTGTAGGGATTATCATACAAAACACAATTGCCCTACATGTTGACAATTTTAATATTTATATTAGCCAAATGAATGTATTTAAGAAAGCAGACATTGTTTTTGCATTAACCAAGTTATTTATGTTGAGTCATCAAACATTTACTGCTGTTTTTGTCCTGTGCCTCATTCTATTTGTGTTAAATGACCTTTAGTCTCTAGTCTAAAGCAATAAAGTGAATGCTTCCTGTTCTATCGATTAGGAAGGGCCTATATTCACTAATAAAATGAGAAGCCCAGTTTAATAAAATACTTTTTTCTACTAGTGACTGTAGGTGAACCGGAAACTTGAAACTGTTGGCAGAGGTCAGCTGAGAGGACGGAGGTCAGGTCTGCGGTAAATCAACTTCCAGGAACAAATCACTGGACACTATAAAAATCAAAAGTGGTTCTTTAAGAGACCAGCTTGACCCTCCTTAACCAGAAAATCACATCTGACCTGGCAGTGAAATTTATCACAACATTTCAATTAAAACTTGGCAGGCACCCTAGCAACACACTCTTCTTCTACAGTTGACCTCGTTACAGGAAAACACAGAAAGAAGGAAGGAAGAGATACTCTTGTTGCGCATTACTAACAAACATGGTCTGCACAGTAACATTTCCTCAGCCACATGACGTTTTCTGAACACTAGATTAACATGTCATGTGTGGATAACATACAACTTTTAATCAATCATTTTCTGCTCAGTTTTTTCAGAGGTCTGCTTCTTTATGATATCATAAAACAGCCTGTTAATTCATCGAACAATAACCTGATTTCTTTAATTATTTATGTATTCATATTCTAGATCTCAAGCAATTCAATTTGATGATATGGTTTTCTTCCCACCTCTGT
Source organism: Pteronotus mesoamericanus (assembly GCF_021234165.1). Lineage (NCBI taxonomy): Eukaryota > Metazoa > Chordata > Mammalia > Chiroptera > Mormoopidae > Pteronotus > Pteronotus mesoamericanus. Next base: position 2,929,694 of record NW_026555123.1, read on the forward strand.
CAAAGTGAAATAAGCTAAAAATCAAGAGAAGAAATTTTTTACACAGGCCAGGCCTTTTGGATGTAAGTGTGCTCTTGTATCTCTTATAAATTTAATATTTAAAGACAAGTTTTTAAACTAAATGGCAGGTGCTGTCCCAGCAGTTCTCACAATGGAGGCGCTAGGAAATGCACAGAGATTTACTCAAAAGACATCACGTATTTGACAGCAAGAGGTTTTTATAAAGATAAAAAAGTCTCACCCTGGCTGGTGTGGCTCAGTGGATTGAGTGCTGGCCTGCGAAACAAAGGGTCGCCAGTTCAATTCCCAGTCAGAGCACATGTCTGGGTTGTGGGCCAGGTCCCCAGTAGGGGGCACGCAAGAGGCAACCACACAATGAGGTTTCTCTCCCTCTCTTTCTCCCTCCCTTCCCCTCTCTAAAAGTAAATGTATAAAATCTTTTTAAAAATCTTAATCCATATAAAAACTTTGTTAATTCCCTCTAATTCTTTCTTTGCACATGGGACTCCGTGTGTCGACTGAGACACAGGGGGCGAGGACATTGCCTTCTCATCCGCCGAGAGATACCTGTGTGGCCCACTGATGGTAAATCATGTTCATGGCAGAAATGGGTCATTGCAAATACCTTGTTTTGTTGTCAATACTTATAATCTCTAAATATTTCCAATATAGTAATGTAATCTGCTATGCTGTAGAGTCATCATAAAGCTTGGGGTTCTCTGACTTCTTGGCTACAGGAACGTGTAGGCCTTGGTCATTCTTCAGAAAGAAGGCACCACGCCCGAGTGGCCTTATCTAATGAGGGCCCAGATCCCAAAAGCAAATAGTAAGGGCTTCCCTTCCAGTTGAGTTGAAAGTAGGCGTGGTCATGGTATCTCTGTAATTAGATCAATAGATAGATGCCAGTGTTTATATATTTATAATTATTTTATATATGTAATGTTAATAGTACTATGAAGATATGTAAAAATACTCTGTATTATTCAAGTAATGACCATATAACAGCTGTCAGTGTTCGTGTTAACATATTCATTTTGAATCAGGTTAGGATTTAGATTCCTAATTTAATGACACAGGATCTGGAATAGAGACACGAGATGGATTGTATGCATGGGCAAAGGCCAAACAAAAACTCCACATGCTGTTCAAATGCAAGTTTTACAAGAAACCAAATAGAGGAAAGGGACGAGGACATCCAAGCAGCCTGTGACCGCTGGAAAACAGTCTACCAAAATGCAAGGAGACGGCAAGGACATTGCAAGTTGCAACCAGGTTTCCAAAAAAAAAAAAAAAAAAAATCATCAGTTACTGCCCTCCTGTGTTGCACTTGAGTTTTATTAGAATTCTAACTTTGTTTTTAATGTGTAACCTCGTTTTGCATAACAAAAGCTGGCTCAGAGTAGGATTGATGGCGAGTTGAGGCGGGGGTCGGGCCAGGGATGGAAATGCTGTGGAGGTGTGTTTTCAAGGTAGATGGAGTTGCTTGAGAAACACTCAAGGAAGGCTCGAGCTTCGAATGTTCTTAAAGAAGGCAAAGGAGGCGGTCTGCGATACAAAGGTAGTCTCTGAAGTGAGATGGCCTTAAAGCCACCAACAATGTGAAAACGTCCTTCGCCACATTTGTTTCATACCTTTATTTTGGTTTCCAATGATTCCAATTCTTAGAATTTTAAACGCACTCTTTTCTACTTTTTGTGTGATATAATTGACCTATGGCTTTGTTGAGTCTTAGGTGCACAACATGACGCTTTGGTGTCCGTATATGAAATGATCGCCAGAATGTTTCACTGACATCCATCACCTCACGTGGTTGCACGTTATCTTTCTTGTGATGAGAACTTTTAACATCTATTCTGTTAGGAACACTCACATATCAAACACATTCTGATGAACTGTAGCTGCCATGCTATATTTTACACCCCCAGAGCCTATTTATTTTATAACTGGAAGTTTCCACCTTTTGACCGCCTTCATCAGTTCTGCCCCCCTCCCCCCGCACCTCTTTACCACTGCTGACAACATACATGCTAACAAGCACTCGTTTGCCTCCTTAATTTAGAAGCTGCTACAAGAAGCAGAGTTGGCTGACAGCCTTTTGATGACTCACAGTGGTCACCCAAGGCCGCCCCTGCCCTGTGCTTCCCTCACCCACGGACTGAACACAGTAGAAAGTACTAGAACTGGGCCATTCCTTCTCTACCTGGGACTTCTTCTATGGGCAAGTGTTGAGAATTTAGCTAAGCTTCCCCGTGGGAATGCACCCTCAGTATCCCTTTTTTTTTTTTTTGGCCAAGCAGTCTGCGGTGACTGAGTTCACCGCGGCCCTCCCCGCCTGCAAGCACGCGCCCTAAATAGCGGCCCACAGAGTGACAAGCAATACGAGTTCTTGCTAGGACTTCCCCAAAATGCAAAGTAGCTCAATGCCACTAATCGTCAGAGAGGTACAAATTAAAACCACGAGGAGATACCCTCTCCCGCCCGTCCGAATGCCTGCCATCAGGAAATCAGCAAACGGCAAGTGCGCGGAGAAGCGGGAAGCCTCGCACACGTCTCGGGGGCACGCAGACCTGTGCAGCTATGATGGAAAACACCATGGAGATTCCTCAAAAAATTAAAAATACAACTGCCATACGACCCGGCAATTCCACGTCTGGGTATTTAACCGAAGAAAGCAAAAATGTTAACTCGAAAAGAGGTATGCACCCCATGTTCACTGTAGCATTACTAGTGACAACGAAGATATGGAAGCAACCCAGACATCCCTTAATAGGGGAACAGGGAAAGAAGATGGGGTATATACATACAATGGAACATTATTTAGCAATAAAAAAGATACCGCTCTGGCATTGTGACCACGTGGATGAACCTGGAGGGTATTACGGTAAGCGAAATAAATCCAATAGAGAAAGCCAAATACGGTACAATTTTTTCTCATATGTAGAATTTAAAGAACATGAAACATAAATAAAACAAAGCATAAGCAGACCCACCCATAGATCTAGAGAAAAAGCTGATGGTTGTCAAAGGGGAGGTAAGCAGGGGCTGGGAATTATAAAAAGAATCATGGCATGAAGTATTTGCCTGCATTTCTCTTAATAGGAGTATCTGCAAACGCAAGCTTGTTTGCTCTTCTCACATACTCTAAGAAAGATAGTAAAATGAAAACGTGTTTAGATCAACACATGCTGGTTGAGATTGCTTGTCCTATCTGCTTGTCCTACCTACTAAGCGTGAAAAGTGCACATTGTAACAATGTGGAGCTTCCCCAGTCCGTAAACATAAAATGCCCCTCAATTTACCTAGATCATCTTCATTCTATCAGCAATATTTTCTATTTTTCAGTGTTGATGTTTGCACATGTATATTTATATTAATCCCTAATTCCTTTCATGGTCTTAAAACTACTGTTAATTTTAAATTTCATCTTCTAATTGTTCTTTGCTAGATACAAAAATAAAACTTTGTTGTGTATTTGATTGATATCCTGTGATTTTGCTACGTACTCGTTAATCTTAGCTGCTTTTAAATGGTGGGGATGGAAACGGTTCAGCTGTTACCAAAAACATTATGGAAGTTCTCCAAAACGTGAAAACTAGAATTACCATATGATCCAGCAATCCTGCTTCTGGGTGTATATCCAAGGAAACTGAAATCAGGATCTGAAGAGATATGCACTCTCCTGTTCATCGCAGTAATAATGCAATAATAATACAATAGCCAAGATATGAAAAAAACCTAAATGTTCATTGATGGATGAACCAATAAAGACAATGTGATATTGCATACAATGGAACACTATTCAGCCTTAAAAAAAAAAAAAGAAAATCCTGCTACATGTGACAACATGGATGAACCTGGAAGGCATTGTGCTAAGTAGAAAAACCAGACACAGGAGAACAAACACTGCGTGATTCCACTTAGATGTTTAAAATAGTCAGACCCACGAAAGCAGGGAATGAGGGTAGTTATGAGGCCCGGGAGAGAGGGAAATGAGGGGCTCCTGTCCAGAGGGTACCAAGTTTCAATTACGAAAGATACGTAAGCTTAGAGGGCTGCTGTGCAGCGTGGTGCCTACAGTTGACAGCACCGTATTTCTACATTCAAAATATTGTTAGGGGGCGTCGATCTCTGTTGTGTTCTTACTACAATTAAAAAACAAACAAAAAAACCCGAGAAAACCACTTCGGAGAACATTATAGTAAGTGAGAGAACCCAGACACAGAAGAACATATAGTGCATGATTCCATTTCTATACAACCCCAGAAAACACAGATTTATACTATAGTGACAGAAATCAGTGGCTGTCCTGGGAGAAGGCTGGGAGGAGGCCTGACTCAAAAGGGACAGAAGGGAGCTTTCTGAGATTATGGGAATGTTCTATATTTTGATTGGGATTATGGGAATGTTCTATAGTTTGATTGAAATGATGATTGCGTGAGTCTATAAAACTGTCATTACTCATCAACCTGTGCAATATTTGATTTATAAGAAACGCACATTTCATCATTCAGATGACTAAAATATATTTCTCACGTGCATTTAGGCTTGTCCGCGGTTCCTAGTTTGCAGCTTCCCACACTCTTGGAATTTTCTGAGCTATCGGAGCCGTGGGAACAGCTTTTGTTATAATTTTGGTCTCTCGTCCTCCATTTCTGAATCATTTCAGAGCCACAGAGGTGAAACGGGTGTCTTGTTAATCACGACACGTCTCCTTACACCACAATCGCATTTATGTTAATGAGGTGACATTGGGAACGCACCTCAAGCTGGGGGCTGGTTGCCCATGGAGCCACCCCCGTGATTATAGGATCGGATCTTTCAGTCCCAGAGATGAGAGGGGAGAGAGATGGATTTCCATCAGCAGTGATCAATGATGTAATCAACAGTGCCTATGTAAGGAAGTCTCCAAAAGGGCCCAGAAGGGTGGGGCTCTGAGAGCTTCCGTGTAGGAGGGCAACGGAGATTTGGGCAGAGTCGTGAGCTCAGGGCGTGTCAGCACCGAGCGCTTTCCCCGTACCTTGCCCCGTGCATCTCTCCTTCCCGGCTGATCCTGAATTACATGTTTCTATAACAAACTGGTAACCTAGAAAGGAAAATGTTTCTCTGAGTTTTATGAGCTGCTCTGGCAAATTAATCAAACCCGAGGAGGGGCTTGTTTTAAGTCTCTGACCTGTAGCCCGTTGGTCAGCAGCACAGGTGACAAGCTGGACTCGGGGCTGGCCTCTTGTGTGGGGGTCTGCCTTGCAGGACTGAGCCCTGGTCCTGTGGGATCCGATGCTGTCGGGGGTAGATTCTGTAGGAATCAACGTGCATCGTAGGACACCCAGCTGCGGCTGCAAGGCATTGCTTGGTGGCTGGACCCACACACACACACACACACGCTGTAATTGCATGCAGGGTTCTTAACCTGCTTACTTGCTTACTTAAAGTGGGTGCATTTCATCCTATGTAAATTATACTTCCTTTTTTTTGTATGGATATCACATGAAAACTGACATACGTGGAACCATTTGAAAATGGAGCTGGAGGAGCTAGTGCAGAGGGACGACCTTGAACGTCCTGTTTTCTCAATCTTTGGATATGGCCAAACTGCCAACATTCCAAGAAATTAGCAAGAATGAGAATTTCCTGTGGGAAGGGCTCATAAAAGTGAACTTTTACTTAGTTACTACTTCTGACCAATCAATGAAATACAAGTCTAGTTTTTCTTGTCAGCACCAATAAATTGTTCTTAAAAACACCTTACATTATCTTTCTCCTCTTTTTCCCTGTAAAACCCCGATTCCCTCTCCTACAATCAGGACACTATTTGACTTTCTACCGAAATCCGTGTTCTCTGAATTGGGGTTCTTTGGTCCCAAATAAACACTTTCCCTCTTGAACTGGTTTCATAATCCTTATTTTTGTAGGTGTAAAATTAAGCAGAGAATTTAGTCACTAAAAAATTAACAGAGTTTATATTACAGAGTAATATTATAGTAATTTTTTGGCTTTGCCAGCTTTTGGGGGAATTATTTCCAATTTTTTTATTGAATCTGCACATGAATGATTATTAGATCAAAATATCTGTTACCGCAAATTGACAGAATATACTAATATAATTAAAGAGCATATAACTTAGAAAATTTAGCTAAGTATAGAATGAAAGCAAATTTTAATTGCTTGGTGGACTTTGCATTGTATGAAGGAAGATGTGAGAGAAAATCAGCTGGAATTTCTGAAGACACTAATTCAGTGTTTTTCTTGGGGCTTATTGAAATAATTTATTAACAAAGTTTGAAAAAGATGTTTACTACAAAATTGGACAGGTAAAAAAAATATAAAAATAAGTTTCCAGGCATAAATAGCAGTTCTTGACTGATTAACTTCTGGATATTTAAGATGGAGAACAATTTAAAATAAATTGGGGTTTGTAAATATGATCCTAGAAGAATAGTAAATTAATGACAATAGAAAAGGCCATCTTAACTAAAAAGAGGTGGATGGCTTATGACCGCTGGCTACCACACAAAGCATTATATTAACAGATATAATTATATTAACATATCTTAATAAATATTTTTTAAGTAATATGTGCTGAGGCAGAGTTTACAAAAGCTTTTTTATCCCAGGGTCTAAAACAGGTACGAAGAGACATGCTGACCTGTTGATGGGCATTGAACAGTGAGTGAGCCTCAGTTAAGAGTGATGATATTATTTTTCCTAATCGCCTTGTATAAATAAGACTTCCGAGGTCAGACTCGGTCTCACCCACCCAGCTCTGGAAGCAGACCTGGAATTTAGGCATGCTAGAAATATGTGCTAAATTCATGAGCCCATCAACTAGAATAACTCCCCCACATACCTCGCAAAACACCACACAGATTAAATAATATAATTATATCAAAACAGTAAATTATATAGAATATAGTAGAAAATATCCATTGGTGGGGCTGTAACGGCAAACTAGTTGCTCTCACAAAAGAAGAGCCCACGGGAAGGGCCACGTACCGTAGCATCACATGACACTCGGGTCTCCCGCCCTGCTCCCGAGTTCCCCACTCCTTCCCACGTCCTCCCGGTCCATGGACGACCTGGACGAAGGGACCTAGGAGGCAGGTGAGGGTGGACAGCAATCGCTTTCCTATGTGGCAGCAGAGTTGGCTTTTCTTTTTTATTTCTATGGAGCATTCACTTTTATTCTGTATTTTAAAAGAAATTTTCTTTCTATATGTCGGACTAGCATTTTAGTGGACATAGAAATAGCCTCAAAGAAATGATTCTATGTAGAATGGGGCGGCGGTGGTTCACTGTCTTCACCTGCTCTATGACATCTCTCAACGTCGGTTTTCCAGGAGACGTTTGTTCGATTTTCAACGCCTGCCCTGCATCCACCTGGGGTCCAAGGGTCTTTGTCACAGCCTGTCTCCCAAGGGGGCTGTTAATTTTTTTTTGAAATCCTGCTCCCTTTGTAACATAAGCAAAACATAAGGAAGTGTGTTGGAAGAAATATCGTTTGTGATTTTACTACGTTGCCTGTTTTCATGATAAGGGCCACGATCAAGCATGTTCTCATTTGATAAACCACCTAGAAAGATGATCTATAGTTCTTTCAGGCACAAAAATCTAAGCAATATTGAAAATCATGGACACCCACTTCAGGACCGATATTGCATAAGGTTACTCTAATTTTACTGCGAAGTCCGAGTGTTTTAACAATTATGGCTCATTACATTGTCAAAGAGACCTGTATTCAGGAACTATTTCCTACTCCAGACCAACGGTGTTGTTGCCAATAGGCTGTTCAACAGCTTAAGACAACCCAGACTGCGGACATGAGAATTTAGCCGCTGCCCTGTCTTCATTTTGTCTCAGGTTTTAAGTCATCTGGCTGTTTGGCAGAGAGCACAGATAAATCCCTTGTTCTTCGTTCATTCTCAAAGAGATCTTCCTCTTGGTTCTCAGTATAATAAACATGGTTTTCTAATGACTATATTCCTCATATTCCATATGGCTTTCATCTAGCACAGTGTATGAAGGGAAGGAGAGAAGGCAATTGAATGGAATACACTGCTTTCAGCTGAGCTTCTATGAAGGGAGCGAGAGGTCTTTCAGTGAAAATACTCCATCATTTCCTCGGCTGTGTACCTTGTCCTTATCTGGTCATCTCCTGTGACCTTGTTTATGCAGGGTAACTTTGGCACCTGCTCCTCTCCTAGACTGAGGTCAGGCAGATGCCAGTGAATATTTGCATGACAATCCTATGCTTCTGATAAAACCATAACATGTATCCTGTCTTTGACAGACAGGTGAAGTGTTGCTTACTATTTCTGATTTGCCATGCAAGAAGTCAAGGTTGTAAACTAAACGTCCAGGTAAAACTGCTTTGTTAATAACTGCATTCCTTTTCCCCAATTTCAAAAATAAAATGCTCTTAATGTTTAAGAGCAAAGAGCTATTTTTGTATGTAGAGACGTTAAAAAAAAAAAGGATCGAGAATGTATTTAGATATTTGGATTAAAATGCAGTTCACTTGTTCCCCTCCTTCCAAAGGACCCTCAGCGAAGCAAGGAAAGGGGGAGTGGCCCCCTTCATTTAGCCCTGCTCTCTGATGCAGATATTTTCTGTTTGGGGATCTAAAGAGGTCTCTTGAGTTGCGTTAATTTAGGTGTGAGAAAGTGCATAAAAAGATAACTACAGCCCTTCAAATGAAAGAAGCCACAAAATCACCATCCTTATCACTAGAACGGTAATCACATGGGATTTATAACCATAGTTGACAGCGGTAATGTTAATGAGAGGGGAGGAGGAGACAGGAGCAGCGGCGGCCACGTGAATATGGTTCTTTAACTTGAAAATGCCATTTTTTAAAAAATGAGCACTTCAGTGGAAATGTAGGAGGAACAAAGTTTGCACTGAAATTCATCTTGCCTGGTGGGGTGGTTCTATTGGTTAGAGAGTCATCCCTTATACCAAAAGGTTGTAGGTTCGACTCCAGGTCAGGGCACATAACTGGGTTGTGGGTTCGATCACTGGTTGGGGAGTGTATAGGAAGTAACTGATTGATGTTTCTCTCACACATCAATGTTCCTCTCTCTCTAAAGTCAATAAACATATCCTTGGGTGAGGATTAAATAAATAAATTAATAAATAGAAACTCATCTTGCCTGAATAGTCAGAGCAAATATTTTATGAGTAGATGCATATGTGTATGTGTGTGTATATATATATATACACACACACACACACACACACACACATATACACACATATATACTGCATTTGTCCATCTAAAATATGCACCCATGTTTTTGGCCCAAACTTTCAGGGAAAAAAAGACTTTCATTTTAATTTTTTAATTCAATTATTTATTTATTTATATTTAGATACTTGTTTCTTATGTTATAAAGGAATTTTAGCATTTCTTTTTGAACATATGGTATGAGAAATGTTATGTAACAATTACACAACACATAAGCAGAGACAAAAGAAGGAAAAACATTTATATAGATATGGAATTAGTACTACTCATGTATAATGCGCATCCTTATTTTTCCCTCAAAAATTGGGGTGAAAAAGTGTGCATTATACATGGCAAAATAGGGTATGTCAAATTCATGCATATATGCATATGCACACATATATATTAATCCCTTTAGACTTAGGCTTGACAATAGTAGTGTTTTTGCTAAAAAAGAGAAAGCGCAGAGAGCGGTTTGTGGGTAAAGGGGAACAAGCTCAGGCCGTTGCATGCTGAGCGCACGAACAACGGAGATACCGTGGGCGCGACCGGAGCCTTCCGCCGGCAAAGGCACGCTCTGACCGCCCAAAATCCTCTCCCTCTCGATTCAGGACTTCACATTGTTGATTACCGATAACAATGAGGAGGAACAGTGGGGTAAATAAGATTAACTTTCAAAAAGCGCTTTGCACACTTGCAAGTGGCTATGCTTCCTCTTTATCAATAAAACAGTGTCCGTGGTCAAATATAACTCAAGCATCTTACACATTTTAGTTTCTGCTCTACTTAGGCATTTATCATGCTTGACAGTGACCTTCTGCATGCAAACATGTCATGGTCCAACTTCAAACAGGCTATGAGAACCTCATACTTTGCATGAGATGAGTCTTAAAGGCCAAGCCCTATAACCTGGAATCTGAAGTCTCAGTACGAACGATTCGCTCTCTTGGCATTACATTTCATTATGGAAAGTCAGTGTGCTTAGGAGAGGTGGTGTGTTTATCAGTCACTTACACTTCGCATGAACCAGTTTATCACGCTCTGTTCTGGGGCCTATAAAAAGGAGAGGTGAGCAGGGGCGACCATAGCGCTGAGTGCCTGAGGACGGGGGAAGGTCACCGGAGGGGAGGAGAGGAGGCCAGGAAACTACCTTTGCTTATTTCCCTGTTATGTAGCCTGCGCCGCAAAGCAAGGAAGGACGCTGATTTACTCCTTACACTAACTAGACAAACTGGCACCAGACCCTGAGACACGTGGACATTACTGACAATGTCTGGCTGACATTTTAGTGCCTTTCCTTGACATTCGTCTCTGTGAGGCTTGAGAAAGGTATCATTATCTCCAGGGCTCTCCCCCACCCTCCGTCCCTACCCTGCTACACAAAGCTTGGTGGAATAGAAAGGTCTTTACTTGATCTTTTCTTGACTCCGGATTCTTTAAGAATAGTACTTGAGTGAAAAGCCTGGTTCTTATAAATGGCGTTAGGTTTCTGGCATGGGTTATTTATTTATTCATTTGCCAGATAATAAAGGAGGAACTGGTGGAGCTGAGGTCAAATTGACATATACATAAGACATGTGATTTTAGAGCCACAGACAGTCGCACAGACATGGGTTGACTGTCACCGACTATGGAACTGTCATCCCATCATGCTTAGGCACATTAAATGGCACGACACTTTAGCAGGGCATGTCAATTCAGTGAAGAGTGATAAAGACAAAGCTTTACGCATGCTAATCTGGGAAGTGTCAGGAAACTGCTTTGTAGCCTATGATTCTCATTTGAGAAATGGCCATGACCACTTTGTTATCAAAACAAGAGAGAAAGAGCTGTCCACACAACTGCTGGCCTTCAGTGGAAATTCGGACTTCTCACTCTTGTAGTTGAGGCAGGAATTAAAAGAAGTGGGACCTAAGAACACAGGCACGCAGATTTCATCCAGCGTCGGAGTAAAGGGACAGCGAGACTACACTGCAGAGAGCTGTCTGGTCTAGAGTTCAAGATCTCGAGACAGAGGATAAGAATCCAACATAAGCTCTATACAAATGAGCAATAAACAATAGAAGTCACCAATAGCAAGGCAAATATGAGTAAAACAGATGTAAAGGAAATCTTATTCTCCTTGCCCTTTAGAAATAAAGACTGTATCTCTCTCAGCAGAGAAATTAAAACTTTCAAAGTCATAATTACTATTAACATCGTGTATATTGTGATTTTTTAAAAATAAATACTTGTTCCTGAGAACTTTATAACATAATTGTAGCGCAAAGCGACTTATAACGTTGGCTTATTCATACAGGTAAGTGTTCAAAATATATTCAGAGGCAGAAATCTAATAGCCTTCAGCAATGAAACTGGAACACAGATTTAGTGATGCAAGAGCAGTTGGAAAACATTTGTGCCTCTCCCACATTGGAGGAACGCAGCTTACACGGATGATCTAAATGCAAAGAATTAGGCAAATCAACCATATTTTTTCACTTAAAATTATACATTTTATTATTATTGTTATTAATTTGCAGGAAGTAAGTATAGTTGGCTGCATATCGTGCACAATGACTTTTGATAGGTCGCATTTTTCCCCCAGCAAATTCATGATTTCTATTTAATGATTTTGATTTATCTCATTTTATAAGGAAGTAGTCTATTGGAAACTGCTAAGCTATTTTTTAATTACATATTTTGATTCTTGCACTTAGAGCCAGGTCTTGGGCAACAAATCAAGAGACTTTGATCAAAGTCTTTGGAAAATGTAATGTTTTAAGGACACGTTTAATTGGATCACAGTTTGAAGTGGTAGCAAAGTGAGTTTGCCCTTTGTCATAACGGTACCTAGGAACCCTGATCTATATTCCTGATTGCTATTGATTTTTCTAGATTTCATTATAAAATCAATAACTGTTGCACAGGGTAAAATAGTTTACAAGGGTTGCAACATACCGTGGGCTTCTGAAAACATACTGAGCTCGGTGAAGCCACCGCGGCAGCCAATTAGGAGAAAACATCTATTAGGTAAAAACAGGGCAGTCCCATTGACTGCTATTGATTTTCTTAGCCCTGTGAAAAGACAATCAATTAGATAAAGAAGGCTAATGTTACAGCTGCAATTTAATAACCCCTAAAAAAAGAAGGAGGGCTATTGATTCCTGACATGGAATGTTGAGGCTTATTGAAATATACTGAACTTCACCTGTCTTTCAGCCAGGCCCGCAGAGCACGGGGAGGCCGTCCTCCGCGGCCCAGCCGGACGGAATCCCAATTAGGAGAGCGCGCGCCGTGCCGGTGCCAGGCCGCAGAGATGCACACGGCCCAGGACTGGAGAAGAGGCTCCGGCCCAGGCTGAATACGAAATCGCGGAAGCTATTGACCGAGACTGCCCTGGGTGGAGGTTGTTTCTTTCCCGCACAGAGCTCACCAGAGTACCACCTGCCATTTTCAAAAGCAAAGTCAGTTTTGCCAACCAGCCGTGAAGGACAAATAAAGCTTTACAGGAAACACAAGGGCGTATTATGCGCTATTGTGAGTTCTGCTAAGTGCTTGTTCTCTTCAGCAAACACAGGCACCAGACACATGCAATAATCCACCTAATTATGGAGCTATTTAGGAGAAAAACAAAGCAAGGTGTTCTTGTGTGTTGCAGAAGGTACATGATACAAGAAAGGTTTTCACAAACCTACCACAGCTCATGAAAATCAATGAAATGCGCTAAGCTGTCACAATTTTAGAACAAATAAACTTTTGCTAGTTTGGGATTTAGGGAGCTCCAGCTGCTTGTCATAAATAGACGAGTACTTTTATTCATTTTTTTATAGTCTCTAATTAGAAATGGCTAATAGGCCTTGTTCCTTTCAAGTATAAAATCTGGGCTAAAATACCTCATATAGATATGTTCTTTATGCTTTTCTTTTCTATTGCATGTATTTGATCCTTTCTCCCTCATTATATACATGCCTTTTTACCAGCGGACAGCTGCTATTCACAATAATTACTGGGGCAGCCAATTCTACTTTAAATAGGCCTACTTGAGGACAAACGGCGGTCGGAACCGTGCTGACGGCGCACCGTGGACAAAGACTGTGTCATTGCTAGCATCCGGCATGTTCTAAATATTCCTGAGTGGCGATATAGTTTATATACCTTACTCTAGCATGTCAAAAGCTTTCTCCAAAATATTTCCAGGATACCAGTGTCCTGTTCTGTAAGCCACGACTTAATTCACTTAAGCGTCTATTGATAAACAGAAGAATGCATTGTGCTAATTCCCCCACGTGTGTTGATTGGGGGTGGGAGGTGGAGGTGGGTGGGGCGGGGGGAAGTGGTGGCGGGAAAATGAAGGCAAATGTATCTGAACAATAATTTTTTATAAAAGGAAATAAGTAAGTAAAAATAACAACTTTTAAAAAGAAGAAGAAGAAGAGGAAGAAAGGGATCCAATCTGGCTTAAGCATCATTGCCTCCTAGACAAGACGCCTTGCTTGGAGTAGGTGTTCGATGGACATCTGTTGTATGAATGGGCATGGGCATTGTGGACATAAATTAAAGGAACTTATTGCTAAAAAATAGCATAGATCGGCCTCGCAGGGAACCTAAGCTGGGGACAGCATTCTCCTCTGCGTTCAGAGCCACGTGAGCTCAGCGTGCGCGCGGCACGCTTCTGATTGTTACCGGGGATGCTTGAAGTGTTGTGCTCCTTAAAGGGGGCATGTTTTCTTAAGGAAGGACACATTTGTAAAAATAATTTCACTGACTTGGACAGAGAATTTGATTCTAGAATTTAAAATCACCAAGTGCCCTTTTACAATCATGCTTCACACATACAGCGTTAATGTTATAAATGCCATTAGAAAGTGTCGAAGGGGAAACACCACGTTTCTGGTTGTAATGGTGTAGCACCAGTGTGACAGTCTATACCTTATTGATTGTCAACAGGACCACAATCCACAAAAAGCTGAAATGCGATGATTATAGATACATCGCAGTTATATTTTTAGAATCAAAATTTCAGGATGTAAAAATGTTGATCTAATTTACATATTAAAAGCGGCCAGTCTCTTGGAACATCATACCAAATGCCAATTATTTTCTCACTTTGCTTTTCAGTCACAAAATATTACATAGAGGGCATTAATCCTCAAATGTGTGTTTTGCTGTTGAGTATATAAGAACATATCTTTATTTTCATGTGTGTCTGGGGTAAAACGCCATGTCTCTTAGGTATTTTGGATGCATCTTCTTAACTCTGCTTTGACCTTAAAGGTTTAAGACAGCTCTTCTACTGTTAGAGGAGCATAAGTGAAAATAATACATGTAGCATAAATCAAATCTAAGTTATAAAGAATAAGAATCTATCAAAAGGACAGTAATGGACATACATAACTAAACATCCAAAAGGAGCTTTTCAACTCTTAACACCTCTATTGATGATAAGAAGTAGCATTTAGCTGTGCACTACGCAATGAAAGGCTCCTTCACTCAGACATCATCCTCAATATTCCAAAACTGCAAAAATACAAACTTCACTTTAAAGCCTACGGCTGGTGTGGCGACGAGGCCAAGGTACATTTTCAAAGCTTTAAAAAGTAGTTTATAAATGAGTGAGGTCACGCGACCTGACTGAAAAGACTTTTAGCGGGGGCTGCAGAGGCTGCTGAGGGGGATGCTGGCGGGGGAGCCGCGTCAGCTCGCTCCGAACGCTGCCCCTACCCCGGCCCTTCACACACACCTGCGCCTTCCGGCTAAACCGCTAGCCTCCTGGTTTTCTCATCTGTACAATGGGGAAACTGCAAATTTGTTCTTAAGATCGCTGTGCAAATTCAATACATAATAAGCCAAGAACTTAGAGAAATGTGATTAAAATGTGTTATTGTTGTTATAATTATGATTATGATTATATTTGTATGAATTTATTAGTAGAATACCAAAACTTTTGACCTAAAATCACCTCAAAGTGATTTTTAAAAATCTCATCTTAATAGTTTAGATTGTGATTTTGATTAAACAGTCTTCTAAGCCCTGACTGGTGAGCTCGGTGGGTTGGGCATCGCTCCACAAAGCAAAAGATCGCTTGTTCGATCCCTGGTCAGAGCACATGCCTGGGTTGCGGTATCGGTCCCTATCTGGGGCACATATGAGAGGTAACCGATTGCTGTTTCTCTATCACATCCATGTTTCTCTCACTCTCTTTCTCCTTCCCTTCCCCTCTCTCTAAAAATAAATAAATAAGCAAAATCTTAAAAAAAATATAGCCACCTCAAAGTATGATTTGTGAGAAGAGGATTATAAACTGCTTGGAGTTATTGGTATAACCACTTAAAAACTTGAAGGACTTTAACTCATGGATGCCGTTTGTTTTTATTTATTTATGTAGCATAAAATACTATATACTTTAAAGCAAAAAAATGGATAAATATCTATGCAAATACTACCCTCCTCGTGTGTGTGTGTGCATGTGTGTGTTCTAGATATGCAGAGTGATTGAAATTCAGTTGCTCTCAAACAATGTGCTCTTTAAACTGGAACAGAACGTATAGGTGACTGTAAACTTCACCTAACAGAAAACTTCTTGAACTGGAGTAGATAACACCGTCTAATTCTGGTTTTATTATAGAATAACCTAGGTCAATGGGGTCAAATTTCTCAACTTTTATCTACCTCATTGTATGTAAATTGTATGACTAATGTGAAAACGTTGCCATCAAAAAATGGTAAGACATAGGCTTCCAAATGAATAGATTAGAGCTTTTAGAGAGTTTAGAATTAGAATTTCAAACATGCACACTGTGGAAAAAGTACTTTCCTTAGCCCCTGCTACATGGATATAAAGAGATATTCACTTAAATCAGTGGCTATCAACAGGGGGTGATTTTTGACCAACAGGAGGTACTTGGCAACATCTGGAGACATTGTAGTCATGAAAATTAGGGGACAGGGTTTGCCTGGGATCTAGTCGTTTGAGGGTGAGAGACGTTAACTGCCCAACAACGCACAGGCTGGCCCCACCACAAGGAAGGAGCAGGTGCTGCCCATCTTTCACCCTCACGCCTCCCTCCTCATACTCCCGCCCCCCCCCCCCCGCCCCACTCCTCTCATTCCCTGTAGCACAGCCTGCTAATGTGAGGAGTGAGTGAACCCATCAGACTGTGAGGAAAACTATGAATGTGAAGCATTTTACCAAGGGCAATGACCTGATGAATTACAGAGGGAGTGGAGTGAAGGATTCCAAGGCAGCATGATCTTGGAACTGGAGACCGCAGTAGAAAGAGTGAGCATAGTTCAACTCTGTCCCTTTTATGTCACCGATATATGTAAGAACTAGGACAAAGTAAGATTTTAGTATGTGTTCCAGGTCATGGGACCAGAAGCATGGGACCAGAGTGAAAGTTAGAAAGTGCAGGGTTATGGATTCCCACATTTACTATTAATTCTCCATTCCCCCCAAAGTAAGGGGCTCCAGGAGTATCAACAAACCTACTTTAGAATGAAACAAGAAAAACAACAAACAAAATCTCATAGGCAAAGACTTAGTATGGTGGTTACCAGAAGGAAGGGCACGGTGCGGGTAGGGGTAGAAAAGGGGAAAGGAGGTCAAATATGCGGGACGGAAGGTTCTGCTTTGGGCGGCAGGCACACAGTGCAACATACAGATAATGTATTATAGAATTGTGCACTTGACATCTATATAATTTTATGCACCAATAAATTTAATTAAAAACAGAAACAAACAACAATAATAAAGTCAAAAGTCTAAATAAATGGAGAGATATTCCTTGTTTGTGACTTGAAAGACTCAATGTTATTAAGATGTCATTTCTTTTGAAGTTGATCTATGCCTTAAATGCAATGTTAATCAAAATTCTAACAACTTAGTTTGTGAATATCAACAAACTAATTCTAAAGTTTATATGAAAATACAAGAGACCCAGAATAACCAACACTAAATTTAAGGAAAGGGACAAAGTAGGAGTACTAACTACACCCAACTTCAAAAATTTCTGTAAATTTATAGAAAAATAAATTCATTTTGGTAAAGGAATAAATAAGAGTGATGAATAGAACAGAGAGAACAGAAGTAAACGCAAACAAATATAGTCAATTGAACTATGAAGTTTTTACAAAAAACAATTCAATGAGAAAAAAAGTCTTTTCAACAAATAGTGCCATAACAACTAGACAGGCATATGCAAAAAAAATTCACCTAGACACAAGTCTTAAATCTTTCACAAAAATTAACTCAAAATGTAGCACAGACCTAAACGTGAAATGTAAAACTATAAAACGCCTATACAAGATAACATAGGAGAAAACAGGCAAACCTGGCTTTGGTGATGAGCATTCAAATACATTGAAAGCATGAGCCATAACAAAGGAAATATAAGTTGTTCTTTTGATTAGTTGGACTTCATTAAAGTTATAAATGTCTGCTTTGTGAAAGACACTGTTAGGTGAATGAAAAGAGAAGCCACAGATCAGAAGAAAATTTGACAAAGTTGATAAGCAATTGATAATATCCAGGGTGGGGCAACAGTAGGTTTACAGCTGTGAGTACACACAAGTTTATTCTTGTATTATTATTTAATTATTGTATTATTTTCTGTACAAACAACTGTAAACCTACTGTTGCCCCACCCTGTTTAACTCAACAATGAGAAAATAAACAACCCAATTAGAAATTGGATAAAAGATCTGAACAAGCGTCTCACCAAAGAAAATTTACAGATGGCCAAGAGGCATATTAAAAGTGTTCAACATCACATATCTCTACCAAATAGCAAATAAAACAAGATCCACTTACACCTCATAGAAGAGCTAAAATCCTAAATACTGGTGAGGATGTGAAGCAACAGGAACTCTTGGTTCATTGTTGATGTGAATGCAATAAACTTCAGCCACTTTGGAAGACAATTTGGAAGTTTCTTGCAAAACTAAACATACCCAGATTATATGACCCAAGAACCATATTCCTGGGCATTTACCCAAGTGAAACAAAAACTATGTCCGCATAAAAACTGGCACACAAATGTTTTTAGCACTTTTATGCATATTTTGCCCAAGTTTTCCAAAACTTGGAAGCTACTAAGATGACCTTCAGTGAGTACGAACTAGATTAATAAATTGTGGTAAATCCAGAAAATGGAATATTATTCAGTGATAAAGGAGGTCATCAATCATGAAAAGACATGGAAGAACCTTAAATTCATATTGCGAAGTCTGAAAAGGCTACACTCACGGTGCTTCCAGCGATAAGACTTTCTGGAAAAGGAAGTACCATAGGAGCAGCGAAAGAGCTGTGTTTGCCCACGGCTCAGTGGAAGGGAGGAAAGAGTGATGAATAAGTCGACACAGAGGATTTTGGGGACAATAAAACTACTCTGTATGATAGCCTATAAATAGTATATGCCATAACTTTGTAAAAATGCATAGAACGTACAACACGAAGAGTAAAGTCTAATGAAAATTTTATAGGAGAGGAGAGGAGGAGGGTGTATTTGGCAACTCTCTGTACTTTCCACTCAATTATTCTCTAAATCTAAAACTACCCTAACAAATAAAGTCTACTAACCTACAACAAACTTGAAGAAATAGTAACAAGAGAATCTTTTACTTCCATTTGTGTTACAAGGGCAGGGGAATTTTACTAGAAGACCCACCATTAATGTCTTCCAATTTGTAAGAGTTGGGTCAAATACTAAACTGATGTCTTTTTACTTCTGTTTTGTCAGATTGGGGTCAAATACCAAATCCTGTACCTGGCAAAGAGGATGCAAATGCCATGATTGATTTAAATGAAGCAGAATTCAGAATTCTCCTGGATGTGGAGGACCCAGGAGCATGTCAGCTCTCTGTGTATCCAACTGCATCTGCCACACTTTGGGGTATCTCAATATATGGCTAAACCTAGGCTTCCCAGGCCCTGACCAGTTATAATGATAAAAATAGAGAGATTATGACAGTAAATGTAGATAAAATTTTCTTCTACTCTTTAGATAATTGTGTGCAGATATTAGGACAGAATCCAAAAGACTACCTTTTAAAAATACTGTGTAAAGCCCTCTAATTCTGATCACAGAGTAAAAAAGAATATGGGCTTTGGGTCTAATATTTAAGTCTTTAATCCAATTTGAATTTATTCATGTGTGTGGTGTAAGAAGGTGGTCTAGTTCCATTTTCCTACATGTATCTATCCAATTTTCCCACTACCACTTATTGAATAATCTAGCTTTAGCCCGTTGTATGTGCTTGATTTCTCTGTCAAATATTAATTGACTCTAAAGGTGTGGGTTTACTTCCGGGGTGTCTGTTCTGCTCCATTGATCCATGTGCCTGTTTTTGTGCTGGTACCATGCTGTTTGGATTATTATGGCCTTATAGTATAGTTTGATATTTTGTAGTGTGATTCCCCCAACTTTGCTCTTTCTCAGGAACACTGTTGCTATGCAGGGTCTTTTGTGGTTCCATATAAATTTTTGAAATATTTGTTCAAGTTCTGTGATATAAGGCATTGGAATCTTGATAGGAATTGCGTTGAATCTATAGATTGCTTTGGGTAGCAAGGACATTTTAATGATGTTAGTTCTTCCTATCCATGAACACGGTATGTGCTTCCACTTATTTGTATCTTCTTCAATTTATTTCTTCAGGGTCTTATAGTTTTCACAGTGCAGGTCTTTTACATCCTTGGCTAGGTTTATTCCTAGGTATTTTATTCTTTTTGAAGCAATTGTGAATAGGATTATTTTCTTAATTTCCGCTTTGGTAGTTCATTATTGGCATATAAAAAGGCAACTGATTTCTGGATATTAATTTTTTATCCTGCTACTTCACTGAATTTGTTTATCAGTTCTAGTAGTTTCTTGGTGGAATCTTTTGGGTTCTCTATATATGGCATCATGTTGTCTTCAAATAAAGATAGCTTTACTTCTTCCTATCCAACGTGGATGCCTTTATTTCTTCTTCTTGTCTGATTGCTGTGGCTAGGACTTCCAGTACAATGTTGAATAAGAGAGGTGAAAGCAGACATCACTGTCTTGTTCCACATCTCAGGAAGAACACTTATAGTGTTCACCTGTTGAGTACAATGTTGGCAGTGGGTTTGTCATATATGGCATCTATTATGTTTAGGTACATTCCCTCTATTCCCACTTTCCTGAGTGTTTTTACCGTAAATGGAAGAAACATAGGTAGTAAAATCTTGGACATTGCTTGTAGCAACATTTTATCTGATGTATCTTCCCAAGAAAGGGAAACAAAAAAAAAATGGCAAATGTGACTACATCAAACTAAAAAGTTTTTGCACAGCAAAGGAGACCATCAACAAAATAAAAAGACAACCCACGCAGTGGGAGAACACATTTGCCAATACATCTGATAAGGGGTTAATATTCAAATTTATAAAGAACTTACAAAACTCAACACAAAAAAACCAAACACTCCAATTAAAAAATGGACAAAGGACCTGAATAGACACTTCTCCAAAGAGGACATACAGATGGCCAATAGATGTATGAAAAGATGCTCAATGTCCCTAATTATCAGAGAGATGCAAATTAAAACCACAATGAGATACCACCTCACACCTGTCAAAATGACTATCATTAATAAACCAACAAACAACAAGAGGATGTGGAGAAAAGGGAACCCTCGTGCACTGTTGGTGGGAAAGCAGTTTGGTGCAGCCATTGAGGAGAACAGTATGGAAATATCTCAAAAAATTAAAATGGATCTGCCTTTTGACCCAGTAATCTCACTTTGGGGAATATATCTGAAGAAACCCAAAACACTAATTTGAAAGAACGAAAGTACCCTATGTTCGTCACAGCATTGTTTACATCACCAAGATATGAAAGCAGCCTGAATATCCATCAGTGGATGAGTAGATAAAACAACTATGGCACATTTACACAATGGAATTCTACTTGGCCATAAAAAAAGAAAAAAATGTACCCTTTGTGACAGCACGGATGGGCCAGGAGAACATTATGCTGAATGAACTAGGCCCGCCAGAGAAGGACAAATACTGTCTGATCTCACTCATAGGTGGAATCTAATGAACAAACTGGACTAACCAGCTAGAGACAGACTCAGAGATGAAGAGCAGGGTGACAGCTGACAGCTCTCGGGTGGGGGGAGGTGAGGGGGTGGAGGGACTGAGCCAAAAGGAGGAAGGACTCACGGCCGGGGACAGCAGGGCAGTGAGTGTGGCGGGGGAGAGGAGGGGAGTCCAGGGGGATAAATGGTAATGGGAACAATATAATAAAAATTAAAAAATAAGCAAACATGGGCTTGTCTATATTCCTGTGCATATACACTACTGCAACAGAAAGAGAATTTATTCAAATAAATGACAGTATCGATTCAGGATATTCAGTGTACTGAAACAGAAGAAAAGGAAAGTTACCAAGAAGTTTACAATATGATTTATTTTGGTCAAATCACACACACAGGAAGAAATCGGTGCAGGCAGACATACTTGCAGCCTCGCTCTCCCACGGCAAATGCTAGGAAGTGATTGAAAAGCACAAAATACTGGTAGCTCCGTACTTTTAGTAAAAATCATAAACGTGCTCGCTCTTTAGTCCCAGAAAAGGGAACCAGAGCCGAGAGGCACCCAAGCTTCACTGCCTCCCTTTCCCACCCGAGCGGGGACCAGAGTCTGAAACCAGGGATTCCTAACGGTTGTGTATGTGGTCAGTGACCCCAGGGACAGGGGTAGGGGGTGGCGGTGGTGACTGACAGGGAATCAGTGAACGGGTCAGTTCTTGAGTGGCCACAAGTCTGGGCAGCTTGACCTTCTGAGGACCTTTCAAGAAGCCACAAAGCCTATGTCACAGATTTATTCACTAGAGACTTAAGCTTCGAGGTCAGTTTACTTCTGCCTCCTGCCCCAGTGGTCCAGGGCGTCCGCCTCGGCCACTTTACCCCCAGGCTGCGGTGAGTGACTACTGAGTCCGTTCCCACGGCCCCCCACCCTGCAGCTTCAGAGGAGGCCTGGTCCCAAACTGCGAGAGGACGGGTGCGCTGCAGACAGGAGCATCCACGCAGGCTGGCTGCCCCAGCAACGATGGAACCAAGCACAGGCTGAGAATAGGCATCATGCCTTTATTATTTTCCTCCTGCTGTGTCAGCGTTTGCTACACACGTAGTGAACAACCCCCATTCCTTAGGTCACGGTTCTATAGGTGGCTAGTCTACCTGGGCTTGACTGGGTTCTGAGCACAGGGTCTCACAAGGTGCCAGCCCAGCTGGCTTCCTACCTGGGAAGAAATCGCTTGAAACGCATTCACGTTGTTGGTGGAATTCAGTTCACTGAGGCTGGAGGCCTGAGATCTCGTCTCCAATGGAGGCCACTCTTCGCTCCTGCAGGCCACATTCAGGTTTTTACCTGTGACAGTTAGCTAAGCGACTCCGTGGCATTGCTGCCAAGGCATCCATTCTATCTGGCCAGGTGACAGGGACCTTAAACTGACACTCATGCAAGCACATGTCCTCATTGACAGAGTCACAAGCCATATATGATCCCGATATGACTCTCCCAATGGCCCCTGTGGTAGCCTCCTCACCTTCCCAGGCCTTCCCTTCTGCACCCCTTAGATAAGACCCCCACGGAGCCCGCCGCAACCCCAGCTCTCTTGACTTGAAGTGAGCAGTCTGGCCTGGGAACCCCAAAGCACTCCACCCATGGACCCCAATAAAGGCGTGCGCCCCAGAGTCGGCCTTCCTCTCTGCCTGAACTCCACCTTGATCACCCTGTGTGGCCCCTTGGGGTATGAGGTGGGCCGTGTACATCCTCCAGGGCCTGTGAGTCATAAACTTCTCTATTTCTTAAGGGATCTTTCGTTAGCCACATCTCACCATCCGGCTCCCGCGGGACCTACTTAACAAATGTGGACTTAACAAATCCTGTTGTTGGTCCATGACCACCTCTACGTCAGCAATCGAGAGCCTCCCTCTTGTCAAAGTCTCCTCAGGTTTCAAACCTCTGGCTTCTACCTCAGCTACCAGCAAAGACCTTCTACTCACCCAGAAAATCTCCCTATTTTAAGATCAACTGAGTAACAGGCTTAATTACATCTGCAAATACTCTTTTGCCATGAAACAGGCACAGGATTGATACGAAGAGGCTACTCATCCCACCAGTGTGGGGCCCAAGAGTTTCGCCCTCACACACCCAGGCGCTGCCTTGTGAGCTTTCAGGGCACCGTGAAAAAAACAAACACTAAAAGTTTCTCCAGAGAATAAACGAGGTTGTTATAAAGGAAGGAGGACCCTATTTGCTTCAAGTTTCTCACAGTACCATTGGCTGCTTCAACATAGTGGAGGAATGCTTATAAATTTCAGAAAACAATTGGGAACATAGGCATCCACACATAAATATATAGGAAGGCCAAGTAAACACAACATGAATGAACTCAGAATATTGTTAAAAGACAGAACTGTAAAAAAAAAATACCTTGAAAAAAGAAACAGAAAAAAACAGAAAAAGAAAATAAATAAACTAGAGTAAGTTGGATTTAAGAAGCAGTGAAAAGGGGTAAAAGAGTAAAACTTATCGTTACTTGTTACTTCTCAATAACCTGATTATATAAAGTTAATGATCTGGAACTAAAAGCCCAGATAAAATGGATATACTTATTATTTCTAATCTGGTTAGAAAAATAGTTTCAAGGATCGATGATAGCAATGGTTAATCAGAGAAAAAATAGAACTAGAAAATATAACTTGAAAATCATTCGGAACTGTGCTCTCTGTAAGAGACATGCTCAACACCAGAGTGGAAGACTGGCTTTGAAGATAATGAAAACAGTATGCGTGGCAAATGCTAACAATACAAAAGCAGGTGGTATTTATATAAAAGGTAGGATTCTAGGTACAAAGCTGTGAAAGGAACAGAGAAAAATCTATAATGTGACAGTCATTGACTGAGTGCTCAGTAAGTCCTGGTAATCTTCTAAGTATTCAGTGTTTTATTATTCATAATAAAGCTACGAGATCAAGACTGCTATTACCTTCATTTATAGTTTTAAGATGAGGAAACTGAGGCACAGTGTGCCTATCTGACTTGCCCAATCACACAGTTATTAAGTGGTAAAGACTCAATTCAGTTCCAGGTGGCCTGATTCCAGAGCTAGTATGAGCGAATGGAATAGTATACTCTTTATTTTCTGTTAATAATAGGGAAAATTATACACACACATAAACACAGTACACACACACACAGACAATACACACAAAAAAGCTAACCTAATAAAATTGCTAAAAAGAAGTAGGCAAAGTCACGGAGAGCATATTTTTAAAACACTTTTCTTCAAAATTGTCCAATCAAAATACAACAACAAAAAATTGAATAGGCATATCGAAACAGTCTCAGGAAATGTATGCTCTGACAAAGCTGACACTGTGCCAAGGGTGACCTGATAGATGACAACAAATTATCAAAGGAACTTCTAGTCAGAACCTTAATTATTGTTAACATAAAGCAACAAGTTCAGAAGAAATCCTAGCACAACACGCAGAAAGAGAAATATGGCATATTTTTAGAATTCTGAGAATCAAGAGCAGTTGATTTACATGGAGAAATCATATGTAAAACACTGAGAAACCAGTATGTGAAGCAGTAAAACCATAATTAAGAAGCATAGGTATGGTAGGCAGCTTATATCTGCAATGTCAGAACGAGAGTTTCGGCTTTTAGAAGTATGAAATGGATTATTGTCTATTCAATCCTATTTTTTACCCACAAAAACCATCATACACAAAAACAGTGAACACTGTTTTTATGAAAAGAATAAAAGTATCGGAGATGATAAGCGTAATTAGGACAGACTACAGAAAATAATTACTGTTACTGAGGAGGGGTTTCTCAATGCACACGGTTTAGATTTTTCAAAATAAATGGTAGTTTGAAGGTGACATGAATAGGCCTGATCTGATTTATTTTATTAATGTAGTAGTAATAGAGTGATAATATTCTCAAAGTTATATGCACATAGATTCCTATTCAAGTTCACACATTTGTCACTGTTTTCTATTTTAAATTCTCTACTATTCTGTATTTATTTCTGTTTAGACTGGGCATTAACCCGGTAGCCGGTTTTTCTTTTTATTTGCACACTTTTGAACTAACAGAGTGGCGAGCTCCGTGTAGCCCCTTCTTTGCGATGTGGGGTTGCCACTACTTTGCTTCTGTCCTGCGCGCTGACCGCGGATGGAGGGAGGAAGCTTGGGGATGCGCTCCATACCTACTGTGCACACGAGCCCTTGCTTTCCTCGGCCTCCCCAGGATGTTCCCCCTGCGGGATTCTCATCTCTGAGATGCTGGCGACAGTTGTAAAATTTCTGATAGAATGAGGAGAAATTTCATCACAGCTGAATTCCGGTACAACTGAAGCTGTCTCCTTGGAATTGGCCACGCGACGTCTCCTATTGCCCATTCTATAATGTCACGACAGTGTAAGGAACCACGCTTCCTATTTCCGAACCCAAACTGGTCTCTTTACCGCCTGCAGTGGCAGGAAGAAGGCGGCTAGGCCTGGGCCTCAGATCAGGGACAGCTTCCTAAAGGATCAGGCTGACCAGGCCTCGAACACCTCCGGAGTGAGGCAGGGAGGACGACCCGGAGAACATGCAGGTGGCTTTTGATGCACGTGGGTCGCCTGCAGGCAGGGCCGTTTACGGTCTGCCACTACTTTGGATTAGTTTCTGAATCATTGTACCGAAAAGCAGCTCAGTTCCTGATGGACAGACGATACACGAGCCGCCCTCAGAGCCTGGGGAGGGCGTCCCCGGATTTCTGTGCTCTGCACTTTGACGCAAGAGGGAGAAGACGTTCTCCAGGAGAGCTGAGGACCTGAGGAAGCTCCTGAGAGGGTGTTCATTTCCCTGATAAAAATACAGAATTTGATTACTTCAGGGAACTTCAGGTTTAGGGGACTTGCCTTTCAATACAATCTAATTACAGTCAGGAGCAGCGGAAGGACGGAGGGGGACAGGGTGTGCTCATGGCCAGGCCCGCGACAATACTGTGGAAGAGCCAACTGATATCCCAGTTGTTAGTCCCTTATAACTAGCAAGAGGCAGCTCTCAGCATGAAGATTTCCACAAATATAGATGAAGATTAATATGCTTTTTTTATTGTTTTTCAACTACCGTTGTCCACATTTACCCCCCGTCACTGTCCCCCGCCCCCCCACCTCCCACCGTCCCTCCTGCCCCCTCCCCCCGCCGTTGGCCTTGTCCACGGGTCCTTTATACACGGCCCTTGACGACCCTTCCCTTTCTTTGCCCCCTTTTCCCCTCCCCTCTCCTCTCTGGCCTTTATGGAAGAATGAAGGTGATTAAAAGCTTGCACAAAAACTAAAGTCCAGCCAAGACTTGGAAAGCTCACCAAGATGGGAGAAATTTTCTATTATAACAAATACAGTTTTTGGCCTCAACTTAGAAACTTAGAGTTCTCATTGTTAATGATTTTTTAAGAGTCTGTAATCAGCTTATTTTTGGCTGTGATCCAAAAGTTATTTGATGTTCTTAAATTACTAAGCAATTGAGATTTAGAAAAATTAATTTTATGAATTATTTTTCTTGTAGGTAGAAAATGTGATCTATGTAATGTATTCTTTCACAATTTATTAATAGAGATGGCAGTTATTTTTAAATAAATATTAGTATATTATGGATGCTGGGAAAAGAATGTATTATTTGTTTGCATGGATCAAATATATAAATACACAAATAGGCAGGGTAAAATTTTAATATTTAAGGCAATGTGCTTTTCTCCTTTCAACGTGTTCACGCTAACCCCGCACACTTAGATTGGGCAGCAGCAAGGGGTTACCATACTTCGCTGTGTATAATGCACATTTTTTTGCCCAGATTTTTGAGGGAAAAATAAGGGTGCACATTACACATGGGTAGTCTTAATTCCGTATCTATATAAATATTTTTAATTCTTTTATTTACGCTTATGCATTAAAAGCATAACTCTAGAAAGCAATAACGGTATCTGTATGTTCAAAAATAAATGCTAATATTCCTTTATAACACAAAAAAACAAGTATCTAAATATAAATAAATAAAATGTTGAATTAAAAAATTAAAATGAAAGATTTTTTTTTCCCTGAAAGTTTGGGCCAAAAATGTAAGTGTGCATTATACATGGCAAGTCACAGTATATACTTACTCTCTCTTGGCAGAAATACACAGAAAAGAAGGAGAGAAAGAAACTAAGTTCAACCTCTGTTTTTTGATGCATATGATGTTAGTCTGCAGAGTCCAGTGAGGTCTGGTGGCCCCAGGGAGGTGTGGCAGGTAGGATGGGCTAACAGCTGGACAGCAAGGTGCGTAATTCAAGTAAGTAAGAAACTCAGTGGCTAAAAGCCACAGATACGTTTTAAGATTTCCAACAGTCTCTGGATTTTCAGATTCCTTCCACTGAATCCAGTCTAGCAAACTGAAACCAAGGGAGGATTGCTAAGATTCGGAAACCACTTGCACCAGACTGGAGACTTGATCTGGGAATTCAGGCGACATCCCATTGATCACAAGCCACGCAGAATCTGACGGGGCGGGGAAACTAACACTGCCTCCAGCCCCCAAAGGACTCTGCCTTCCCCAGCGTCTGAAAGCCTCTGCTGCTGCCTGACCGGATGGAAACGTGAAGTGCTTTTCGTCAGCCGTGTCAACTGTACGACACCCCACTCCCCACTCAATTGCGCAATAGTTTTATTTCTGTCAAACCCTTACTCTCACTCATCGGGCGGGTGAAACCTATATCAAAAGACAAGGAAGGCTATAAATGTAAGGATTCTTTCAACTCTGTGTAAATAATGAAGAACTTGCAACACAGAAGCATGTTTCCTCATGGTGAAGGAATGTTCCAAAATTTTGGAGTCCATACAAATGGCAGGTACCAACTAAGATCTATTTCTTGATTGTCAACATCAACAAAACCCTATTTCTACTGTTTAATATCAACATACACAATTGTGTCATATGTGAATTCAAACCATTTTACTTCTTGCAAATTCGTATGCTTTTTTCCCATTTTCTTGTTTTATTAAACTGGCTAAGACCTTTGACAAGTGTTTGAACAGCGGTAGGGAGAGTAAAAATTTTTGCCTTGTTCCCAATATTAGGAGCAAACCATTCTTTATTTTGTCTTTAAATGTGATGCTACTGCAAATTTTCATAGATTTCTCTATTGAGTTCAGAGAGTTCTATTTCTAGTCATTTGGGAGTTTTATCATGAATGCATGTTGAATCTTTTCTAATGCTTTGTGGTATCCATAAATATAAACACATATATCTCCCCTTTACTCTGTTAATTTATTGATTCATATTGATCACTTTTTGAATGTCAATCTGTTCCTGAGATACATCCCACTTGGTCATGGACAGTATCTTCTTATATATATTTCTATTTGCTACTATTGGCTAACATTGTCTTATTGTTTGTATTTACACATGGATACGAATCTATAATTTCTTTTCTTACTATATCTTTATCTGGTTTTGTTGCTGGGATAATTCTGGCTCATATAATATTTGAGAACTGTTCCTACTAATTCTTCTTTTTCCTTTAAGCATCTGTGTATGATTGGTAATAAATGTTTGATAAAATTTACCAGTGAAGGTGTCTGGGTATTTACTTGTATTTGCTAAAAGCTTTTAATAACAAATTTATTTTACTTAGTGGATGTAGGGCTGTTCGTTTCTTCAACGTTTTCTCGAGTCAGTTTTGGTAGCTTCTGTTCTTAAAAAATCTGTCCTACTCATCTGAGTTTTTGAATATGTTGGCATAAAGCAGATGGTAATATTTTCTTGATTTCTTTTAATGTCTTTAGGACTTCTAGTGGTGTCCTCCCACCTTTTTAATAACTGATAGTGACAATATTTGCCATCCTTTGCTCTTGTTCTCCCTTGATCACTAAAGCTGTAGATTTTTAATTTTATTAACCTTAACACATACTACAAATCTCCCTGTAGACACTGTTTTATCTATCTCCAACAAATTCACATAGGGTTTATTTCTAGTATCACTTTTTTCAAACCCTGGAACAGTTGGCTAACATTGATGTGGCCACCGCTTTGCTAATGTAATGTGTTGGTTCTTAGTTGTCCCTGGCTACTTTATCACAGGCTCCGGATCCAAAGAACTAGACATCTTTTCAATAAAGCTAAGCCAGAGAGAAAGCACCAAAAAATATGGTTGTAATCTATAAACCACTTAGATAATGATCTATTGTATCTGTGTCCAACTTTAGCCCTACTTTTATGATAAATTATAACCCAGAAATGTACCCAATCAGTCATAAAATGGAGCTTTAGTGAACATAACCCAACATCCTTCAGAATGACCTCCATATGCCTGAATTCTAGACTCAAGCTGAGACTTGACTGCTGAATATCCCTGTGGCAACAACTTAAGATGGGTCAGGATACCGGCACTTGCATGAGTTTACATAGTCTAGAATTTTGTCAGAATATTATTTTATAATAAATTAAGTAAATATTTTATTACATATTATTTTTGAAAATGACTATATTCTCTTTTTTTCTACAGAATGTGAATATTGTAAAGGTGACTTTATTTTAAACATTTTTTGGTTAGCTATCTCTTTGTTCTTGTACCCAAGACTTTTTTCGGTAAGCCTTTATGAAGGCTGGCAGAATTTTACGGAACGGGTGTTGATTTAGTGCATCACTGAGAGAGTTACATGGTCTTTCTCCAAGCCTATCCCTGATATCCATATGTGAAGAAGAGTAGCCAGCTTCATACCAGCCCTATTTTTAAGTTTTAAATAGCTCTGATTAAAATCCTAAAGAATGGCACAGTTTAGGGATACAAAAATTAAATTATAATTTGCTGAAATGCATTATCATAACCTTAATGTACAGAAATCTTGGGTACTAATTCATCAAGAGAGACTAGGTGTGAAAGGACATTGGAAAACACTTAATATATAAATTCACTATCCTTCATCCAAACTATATTTGATAAAGTCTGCCCAGTATTCTCATGTTTATATGTAAGTTATTTTTTTGGAGAACTCTGAGTGTTTATGCATTTGAGCCCATGCAGAGCTAGCAGAGAGTGTGGGGGGGCGCAGGGCACACAGCACTCCACGTGGGGTGGAGTCCTCCTTCCATTCCTGCCATCACTAGAGGCCACAGGACAGGGGACCCAAGGGAAACCCATGTAGGTGTCATGAAATCAAGCACCCTTAGCCACCGCAGGTGTAAAAGAAGAACAAATTCTTTTGCTAAATTCTTGGCTAATCTTTTCACCTCCTTTCTTGCAGTCTTTCCCAATGCATAGATAGATGATAGATAGATAGATAGATAGATAGATAGATAGATAGATAGATAGAAGACAGGTAGATAAATAGAGGATAGATAGATAAAAGAAAAAAATTCTTACTATTTTCAACAAGTGGAAAGCCTGGTGTGTGGGGGCTGGTTAGAGAGGTCAGAGAAGACGGTATCTGAGCCCATTCTAAACTCACACGCTGAAACACAGCATTTTCCAAGGGTGGTCCCCAGAAGCGGGAGCAGCATGATTTGTGCGGATGTCGTTGGCTTGGCTAGAGACCCAACGCAGGGAGACACCAGGGTGGTAAGCCCGAGTGTAGCCAAGTGCGGTGAGGCCGGCTTAACCGAAATACAAAATACAGGCCTTCAGTCCCGCTGAAGGCCCTCGGGAACTTTCTCTGGTAGTTTTCAGGTCGGGGCGACATGCAGGACTTAGGGCCCGCGGTCTGTGACTTGGCAGCTGCTCACACACACCCTGACGGCTGGGCCTGCGGGGCCGACCGCGGTGACGGCCCGCGGCGCTCCCTCCCACGGTCTCACCGCAGGCGGGGGTCCCTCCGCAGGTGGCAGAGTCGGATGCAAACCCTGGCTCTCATCGCTGCTATTGCTACACACAGAGAAAAATGAAGAGAAGCCCAGGGTTCTTTAGTTGAAGTTTTCATTCTGTCAAAGTGATGCATCTATAACTGACGTTTTAAAAAATCATGTCTATCAAATAATGTATAACATGTATATCAGAGATGTCATTTTTCAAGTTAATTATATCATTTGCAAAGCTGATACCATTTCTTCATTTCTAATATGTGTTTGAACCAAATTTGGTGACATTTTTAAAGATATTCAAAAATATTACTCATGTAGCCAGCATAGCATAAGATCCTATCATTATTGACAGTTCTGACAGATATTATTGATTCGGGCAAAAACTGCAGCTAACCAGAAGGGGACAATGTGACAGTTTTATGTAACCAAAGGCACAGTGTCATGTCAACTGAACTAAATGCTGTACAAAGTGACGGCAGGACAAAAAGTCCTTTCCGACTTAATTTTCTGCTTCATTCTTTCTCCTGCCATCCACACGTAGGGCGGGGCAGCAGGTGACAGGACTGAGCAGGGCGGGGCCCAGGTCTTCCCCTGCCGCTGTGGCTGCACTTGACCTCTCCCACCACACAGTGGTCTTTATCTTTAAGGTGAGTGAACAAGAAGAGCAGCTTATGGTAATCAAACTACCCTATAGGGGAAAATATATCCCTTATCAAGATGCTTTATATATTTCACCTAGGTGGCTTTTCGGGAAAGATGAAAGGAAAAAGTCCCCATCGGCTAGGTCATGCCTGCAAGACACTCTCTGTCAAACCTGAAAAGCCACCGCAGCTCAGCCCGTGGGATGCCTGTAATTGCAACGGGAGCGGCGTGCAGCCCGCGGCGGCGCATTGTTCTGCTAACGCAAGGCCGAATGACAACAGTGGCTCCAGGCTGTGAGTGGATAAAGTGCAACTTTTCAGTTCGGCTCCTCGGAGGCTCCTGCATTGTGTGGGCTCGTGAGTGACATCTTTGGTCCTCCTTGGGGCTCCGCAGAGTGAATCGGTCATGCTGAGTTAAGCAATGAAGGGGGACATAACCTTAGAAGGGCCTGTCATTTTTTCCTCCTCATTCAATCTACGTTTAATCAATGAAAGTCATTTCTTGTTTGTTTAAGTCTTCTGTCCAATGGATCTGGAGGATTCTGAAGCAGAACACCTTCACCTTGACCTTCCCTGCCTTTTGAACTTCAACAACTACGTCCAAATTGGGGTCAACACAAAAGGTAGGCTGCCTCCAGACCCTGCAGGTTCCTTCCTTGTGTGATTTCCCTGGTTTATACTTTTAAAGGAGCTGTGGGAATAGTTTTATCTAACTCATAACCTGGAGAAAACATTTAAAAAAGAGAGACCACAATACAAGCAACAGCAAGAATAATGTGTGAATTTCTAGAATATTATTTTCAGGGTTTTTTTTCTTTTTCTTATACATTTGTCTCTGCCTTCCGTTGAATCTCTAGAATATTGACAAATGTTTACAAAATTGAAATAAAACCTGTCTGTGGAAAAAAGTCTTTGTCAAGCTATCTACTGTTCATTTTGTGCTCCTGGTTTGAGGATTCACTTTTAGGCTGTCACCATCATTGAGAAGAGTCAGTAGTAACTCGGGCAAGTCCAAGGTCTCTGTTGCCTGGTTCAGCTAGTCTTAGTCCAGATCTGTCTCCTGCTGCACTCACAGTGATTAAACGACTCTGGCAGAGCTTGGCACTGAGTCTCTGACTTTTTTGTTTTTAAAGAAGTGCTGCTCCAAACGTTTTATTACCTGTCAGTTGTCAGGCTAAAAAGCAAATGATAAGATCGAATTTTAAGAAAATGGATTTACGGGAACATACACAATTAATGAAATGCCGCAGAAAAGATGAACGGTGACCATGGTATTGAATTATAAAGAAAAAGGTTTTGGTATTTTTTCAAGATTATTGTTGCTGGAATGTCAAATAAAAAATAGACCTACATAAAAATGAAAGAGAAAGTCACCCGGAGAGGCGCCCTTATGGTGGACTCAAGGAGTGGTTTGAAATAATCTGAAAAGATTTAGCATTTAGGATTTCTTAAAAAGAAGAAAAGATGTAAGAAGAAAAAAAAACCCTATGATAAAAATGTAAGTTTGATACATTCTTGTAAAAATAAAAATATATGAATTTTTAATTTAAATTAGTTTTAGAAAAATCTGGAATATTGAAAACTTGTATCTAAACTTTAAGAGAATTTCAACATGTAATTTCCCAAGGCAGGTCCATGAGTTGAAGGGGAAATAATAAAAAAGATTTTGGCAATAGTTGGATTATTTAAAAGTTCCCTAAAAACTGACTATACAATACAGGTATACATATCTAGATAGTTTGGAAGAATGAATTTATTTAAGAAGATCTGTTTGGCTTTTCTTTATTCTTTGATTCTTTCACTAGGCATTCGTTGACCTCCTGCAGTGTACAGAGCAGTGTGATAAAACATAAGACAAGGCACCGGACTTGAAGGACCTCACAATCTACTCGAACTAAGTGGAATGAGCTTTTGCACTGCAGAGGAAGTCATCAACAAAATAAAAAGACAACTCACAGAATGGGAGAACATATTCACTGAGACATCTGATAAAGGGTTAATATCCAAAATGTATAAAGTACTTACAAAACTCAACACCAAGAAAAACAAATAATTGAATTAAAAATTGGGCAAAGGACCTGAATAGATAATTCTCCAAAGAAGACATACAGATGGCCATTAGACCTATGAAAAGATGTTCAATATCACTAATCACCAGAGAAATGCAAATTGAAACCACAATGAGATATCTCACATCTGTCAGAATGGCTACCATCAATAAATCAACAAACAACAAGTGCTGGCAAGGAGGTGGAGAAAGGGGAACCCTTTTGTACCATTGGTGGGAATGCGTATTGGTGCAGTCACTGTGGAAAGCAGTATGAAGACACTTCAAAAAATTAAAAATGGATCTGCCTTCTGACCCAGAAATCCCACTTCTGGGAATATAGCCTAAGGAACCCAAAACTCTAATTCAAAAGAACATAAGAACATAAGCACCTTATGTTCATTGCATCATTATTCACAGACTCCAAGATGTGGAAGCAGCCCAAGTGCTCATCAGTAGATGAGTGGATAAAACAGCTATGGGACATTTACGCAATGGAATAACTTCTTGGCCATAAAAAAGAAGAAAGTTTTACCCTTTGTGACCATATGGATGGGCCTGGAGAATATTATGCTAAGTGAGATAAGCCAGTCAGAGAAAGACAAATACCATATGATCTCACTCGTATGTGGAATCTAATGAACAAACTGAATTAACAAGGAAAATGGGGACAGACTCACAGATGGAGAGCAGATGACAGCTACTGGGTGGGGGTCCGTAAAGGGGTGGAGGGATTGAGCAAATAGGAAAAAGGACTCATGGACACGAACAACAGTGTGGTGATTCCTGGGGGTACTGAATGGTCATGGGAAAAATACAAGGTAAAAAAAAGAGGAATAAAATGTCATCATTATAAAATGCTTCCCAATTCCTGGCTGAATATTGCTTACTCTGAGCGGAGTCTTCCTGGCCCCTGGCTCACAGGAGGAGCCGCCTACAAACGCCTACTGTGTACAGCCCGCCCTCGTCAGCTGTGTCCCAGGACCTCCCCACCTGACAGAGGTCGCTAAGGCTAAAACGAAGGGAGTGAGAGCAGAGACAAGATGTAATTCAAAACCAAGAGAGCATAAGTCCCGGGCCTCGTCTGAAGCCCAGACGAAAAACCAGCGGATGACCCAGCAGTGTGCCAAGGTCAGAGAGCTTTACAAGATGCCTAACATGGCGAGGGGTGCTCTGAACCTGGGGGAGGGGAGTCTGGGAGGCAGGGTGGGAGTGAACGGGACGGGGCCGAGGGAGACCGTGAGGCCACCCACTAGCCATCCTGTGCTTCGTGTGCCTGCCAGGACACAGGAAATGTCAAAATCCACCCAACCTGCCGAATGGCTTAATCCTACCTCTTGGATGGCTCCTTTCCAGCCTCCACTGTCCTTACTTCTCACGGAGAGTCTCTTCGTTCTTGGCTCTGCGCCCTGTTATGAACTCAATGGAGCCCAAGTTTAGGAAATAAATGTTTCATCTGTATTTCAGAACTGACGATGAACCAAAGTTTTGGGTTTTGTCTTAGCTCAGCTCTCTCACGTCACATTGGACTCTTACGAGTCTCTTGTTACTTGGTCGTCAATTAAATAGTTGCAGACTTTTCTCTTTAGGTGTGTGTGTATGTGGGTGTCTGTATGTGTACCCTCTCTGTTTAATGCTAAAGGTTGACCACATCAGAAATGAATGCTCTACTAGCAGTGGACTAAACCTTCTCACATTGATGTTTAATCAAAATTAATCAAAATTGGGCTCATATGCCTCAAGTATAAAGGTATATCATTTTGAAAAAAATATATTACTTTCTGGTTCAAAACATTAACTCTTACATTATCTAGCAGTTCAAATTCATGGGGGGAAAAAAATCTGTGTAACCGAACTTGACGACATCCCTTTTTTGCCATTTATTTGAACTATCTGAGCAGAAGAGCTGCCCTGAGAGGCTGAGTCCTGCAGGAGGCGGAGAAGCAGGGTGCCAAACCTGGCCTCTCAGTCAGCCCCCTTGGACGGACGGCTCAGAGCGGGTTGGGGCTTTGTCTCCGCGGGAACTCGGGGGACTAATTGTGACGGGACTCCCTGCTGTGACCGCCATTACCGAGCCAATCAGCATTGCCTTGTTCACCTATCCAAGCGCTTCTGTGTGGCAGTAAGAGGGACGTCATAAAATAGAGTGGGTTACTGACCCCAGGCGGGTGGTTTTTCCCTTAGTTTCAGACCGATTGTTGTCTGGCCCTAGTTTCTTTCCTATTTCAAGCAGCAATTCCAAGACTAATCAGAAAGGACTCCAAGTGTAGGCCATCAAACACTGGAGACCATGGTCCCTGGGAAAGAAAAAACAGATTGAAAATCTGTAAGATAAAATTAAATGAGTTTTTAGCATTAGTAACAGATTGAGTTTCTAGCAAATAAACTTTCCTTCAAGACAGTAAAGTAGCGAAGGGGTGAGAAATACATACGCAGATATGAAGCATCCTCTTGCTATTTATTCATTCGGTTATTTATCCAGCACATCACTGATAACCGCCAATAACCACCTTTCCAAGCACTTCCCGTGCTGGCAGAAATGCAGCTGTAAATAGAGATGACCCTTACCCTTAGCAAAACATCGCAAAACATCATTGAAAGGCATTTTAAAAGGTCTAAAGAAATCCAGGAATACACACCTGTGGTTAAGGTAAATGGATTTGGAAGCAAATGCCAGGACAATTCAAGGAGGAAACAATAGTCCACCTCGGTGCTGGGCAGCTGGAAATCCACCCACAAAGGATGAAGTGAAGCTCTTGCCTCCTCCCAGACGTGAAACGCACAGGAGTCGCAGGCGTGGATGTAAGAGCTAGGCCTGGGACGCTTTTAGGAGAGAGCATGCACGTCCATCTTTGCGGCTTTGGGTTAGGCAATAGCGTATTAGATGTAGCAGCAAAACACAAGTATGGAAGAAAACAGATAAAATGAACTTCCAGAGTAAAATCTTTTGCCCTGCAAATGGAACCATGAAGAAAGTAAAGACAATTCACAGAAGGAGAGAATATATTTACAAATAAAATATATATATATATAAAATTTACAACTAAACATATATATAAAATATTTATAAATACTATATATATTGTATAATTTATCCTCACCTGAAAACATTATTTTCATTGCCTTTTTTAGGGAGAGAGAATGGGAGAGAGAGAAACATCAGTGTGAGAGGAGGCATTGATTTGGTTGTCTCCCAGAAGTACCCAAACTGGGGACTGAATCCACAGCCCAGGCATGTGCCCTGACTGGTAATCAAACCTGTAACCTTTCAGTTATGGGGTGGTGCTCCAACCATATGAGACACATCAGGCAACAAATCTGATATCTGATAAAGGATTTGTATTCATAATTTATAAAGACTAATTATAACATAATAATAAAAAAGACCACCAAATCTGAATATGAATAGATATTTTACCAAAGAAGATATAAATGGTCAATAAGCACATGAAATTTGCTCAACATGTTTCTTAGTCACTAGAGAAATCCAAATCAAAACCCTGATATATCACGTCACACCCACAAACTAGTGTAATTAAAAGAAGGGGAGATGGTAGCAAGTGTTGGAGAGGATGTGGAGAAATGGAAACCATCACACACACGTTGCTAGCAAGATTTTAAAGCGATGCAGTCACTTTGTAAAACAGTTTGGCATTTCCTCAAAAGGTTAAATACATAGATACCGCAGAACCCAGCAATTCTGCAACTAGGTATCTACCCAAGAGTATTAAAAACATATGTCTGAAAAAAACCCAAACACTTGTACACAAAGTTCACAGCAGTGCTATTGATAAGAGCTAAAATGTGGAAAAACTCATGTGACTTATCAACTGGTAAACAGATAACCAACACGCAGAATCTACATGAAGAGAACATGACTCAGCCATAGAAAAGAATTACTGATGCGCGCTGCCACTGGGATGAACTCTCAAAGCGTTATGCTGAGTCTCACAAGAGACCACGTATTGTATGATTCAATTTATGACAAGTGACCAGACAGCCATAGCCCGAGGGGCAGAAAGGAGGGCAGCAAGTGGCAGCTAGTGCTGGTCACTTCTGGGCCTGGGACGGACAGGGAGTGGCCGCTACCAAGCACCGGTCTTGTTTCTAAGATTAGACAGTGGGTCTGGGTTTGCAATTACGGCACCTCTACCGGGTCCCTGTTACATTTGATAATCCCACTCTTACTTGACCATAACTATCCATATAAATCTATTTTAAGCCTCCTTGACAGTAAAATTATGTGATACACTAAACCCTATCAGATTATACATTCTAACTGGTTAAATTTTATGATATATTAATATATCGATTTTTTTTTTAAAAATTACAGAGAAACAATGTTTAAACAAGAGAAAAGTTACATTATATATAGAGGAACAATGTTAAGAATGACAGCTGATTTTTTTTTTATCAGAAAAACATGTCAACTGAAGACAAAATCTATAAATACTAAAAAGCTACCAACCAGAAAAATTCAGCATGGTCTTTCAAAGTAAGTCTACATAACTTTTAAACCTCTTATACCATAGCTACATCTAGCTCATCCAGAATATCTAGATAAATGTTAAAAAATCCAAAAGAATAAAGATATTTGCTATATAATACAATTAAAATTTTTACAAAAACATGCATACATTTGATCAATTACACCTAAAATAATTACATGAAATTTTCCATCAAAACCAATCTATGACCTTTGCAAACTCTCCCAGTTCATATCACATCCTAACATCTCCCTCTCCTTTTATTGTAAACATTCAAAAATCTCTATTCACAACTTCCCTGACAGTGAAATAGTAACCTAACTCACCAGGCAGTCTGAATTTTAACCAGTAGAATTTGTGTTTCTCTTTGGGGAAAGTGGCAGAAATATGAAGAAGTATGAAATAGCTTGGGTGTTTCTCTTTCTGTAATTATATACAAACACAGTCGATTCAGAAAGCACCCAAAAGGGGATTGTATATACAAGGTTGGACTATAACACTCCACTAACTTTTCTAGACTTTAATGTCAAAAATGAACCACACCCCCTAGGTGGCAGGGCCGTGGGACTAGAGTATCCATTGTGTATGCGGGATTCCGAAATGCATGTTTTCAGGTCTTTACGCGTTGTGTGGGGATCGTGTAACCCTGCCAGGCGCAGTGAGAGTAAGTGCCTGGGTTTGTATTATTTATAAATACATCACCTGGACAAGGCAGTTCCGTTCCTTCAGGCGTCATGCATGTGGCGGCAAGAAAAGGGCAGGCAGCACACACGTGTCCCAGACCCCTCCTTTCAGATGGAGAGGGACCATGGTCAGCAGGTGACAAAGGGGCTGCTCCAGGCAGGGGGACACGGCAGCGCTCCCAGTTCTTTTCGGTGACATGTGGGAACCCCCCAATGTAGGGACTAAAACCTTAGGGACCAGGATGTTAATAATAGAAGCATCAAAATGTTGTTTTCACTTTTAACAGACTGGAAATATCTCAATCAGCAGAGACCTTTAAATGGCAAAACTTAGAACACAAGGGGGAGTAACGCTTTAAACTGTGACATGGGACATCCGTCCCACAAAACTTTGTTTTCAAATGGACTCAAGAGGGACCCCAGTTCCTGAGGCTGAGATTCAAAATAGAGATTTAATTTCATAAAACTGTGAACAATTCATAGTTATTAAAGCTGAATTGTTCAAAAAAATCCCTGTGAAATTCTGTTTGCCACTAAAATGAAAAATGATTTGCTTGAGAAACTTACACCCCATATTTTAAGCTCAACTCAATTTCTGTAATGAGAAGCAATCAGGAAGGCTTTGTTTTATTTTATTTTATTTTTTTTAGTGACTTTAGTGTTTCAATTTGGCTTTCCAAAACAAGTATTGATTACTTCCCCCTAATTAAATATTTAGTGCTTCTCAGGTAGAATACAAAATCTAATTACTGTATTTTATATTGTATATCAATGGAATGAAGCATCAGCAACTTAATTTTTATTTTCTGTTTCTACATGCCTGCTTCTGACATTATGCTCAGGTATGCTTTGCAAAAACTAAGCATGAACCTGTCATGAGGGGCTTCCTAATGAAAGATGGTTAGATTTTATCCCAAAATATGCTCAAATGTTCTATACAAAAGCTGTAGAAAAATTATATTTAATTGATCATTTTCTTCCATTCCTGCCTTTGTCTACCTCAGCCACATTTCGCCTCGAATCTGTGCTGCCTTTTCTGACAGGAAAATCTCCTTCTGCCCCTTTGCTGCCCACAAGCTGGCTTACCTCCCCGCTGAGCTGTGGGCTCCTTGCCTAGGGGCACAGGGCTTTCAAGATTGCCCCATTCTCCTTGTTCTCCTCCCGCTCCAGAGCTCCGCTCCAGCCATGATGAACTACTTACACTTTCTTGAAGCTATGTATGACTATTCAATTGTAGGATATTCAGCAAGTGATAAATAATTTCTAGAATAAATTTCATCCTCCTTTTGACTTAGCTCCATTCAAAAAGCACCCAATTCACAAAGCCTCCCCTTTTCCCATGTTTGGCTTAGCATCTCTCAAGTTAGCATTCACTCCGTTGGTCAATTATTTATTGAATGCCCGCTACATGCACCCTACTGTCCAAAGCGTTGGGGTGCAGCAGAGAACAAGAAAACACCCTGCCCTTGTTATTCTTACATTTGGAGCAAAGCAATGAGTGTGCCCTTAACATTATACGTATCCCCATCATGTTCGAAGTGCTTGTATTTTTTTTCTCTCCTAGTAGATCGTAAGCTTCTTGAATATATAGGCTGTCTCATGTGTCATTTTGTCACGCAGCATTTATCTCAGTAACTAGTACATTAGAAAACTCATTAAATGTTTGTCATGAGGGAATAAGTGAATATCTCAATGTTTTGCCACCAACCACACAATGAAGTCACAGTGTATGCAAAATCTGTGATATATGTGTGCACTGACAAGCAGCACAAGACACTCTGAAGCGGCTCCTTTTATCAATGTGGAAGTTGTCAGAATCTGTCAGGAAGTTCTGAAATTAAACCTACTGCGCCTCAAGTCAACTTTGGTAAATGGTAATAGGGCTAGTAACAGTAAAAATTCATAGTATGACTGAAAGTCATTAGACACTGACGCTGGATAAATTGTTCAACATAGGTGACTCGCCTGATTCTTGCAAGCCCCCGATGAGGTAGGACGATGATCTCTTTCTATATAGATGGAGAAACCGAGGCTGCTAGAAGTGACTGGCCTGAGTTATATGCTTGGTAAGTACTAAAGCTGGGCTATAGCCCTGAGGGGCATTAGAGCCCTGGTAAACTTATTTAATCAGGTGGTAGAGGTAGGGCATACAGTGAGTGACAAAACACTTGGCTGCGGGCTAGCCCAGGGAGAGCGTGTTAACGTCAAGCCTCAGTTTCCTCGTTGGCGTGACATGAACATGCACACGGCGTGACATGGGGAATGAAAGTATACGACCTACAGGCAGCAGCTGGCAGGGTTTTTTCCAAACAATAAAAATCCTATGTTGCAACGTTGTTGCGCAATATTAACCATACCAGTGTGCTTTCTGCCACAAAGTACATGGTATTTTCCTCCTGGAATGAGTCATTTCAATGTTATTGTTTAAAAATATAAAAGCTC
The DNA here is from genome assembly GCF_021234165.1 of Pteronotus mesoamericanus. Classification (NCBI taxonomy): domain Eukaryota; kingdom Metazoa; phylum Chordata; class Mammalia; order Chiroptera; family Mormoopidae; genus Pteronotus; species Pteronotus mesoamericanus. The sequence continues at coordinate 2,971,060 of NW_026555123.1, forward strand.
CCAATAGTGAACTTTTAGGGAAAAGAAAATACTTGTTTATTTATTGTTACAGCATCTGTGTCTTCCTTCACCAGCCTCTCACAGCGGCTTGCACAAAGCAGCTATAATTAAATGCTTCTTGAAATGGAACAATAAAAGAAGTATAGATACTTATTCAAACGAAGAATTCATCTAAGTCTACCATCAACTACCTTAATTATCTAGATGAATCTCAGAAAGGAAGGAAGTGGTAAACTTACAGGAAGCAACTACATAGCTAAATGATAATTACTTGAGCGGATGTGTTAGTGCCAGTAAATCGGCAGTGGATTCTGGAACAATTAGAGCAAAGCAGGCCGAGAACCGCATCAGACAGAGCGCCCCTGAACCGCCCCCACTCCAGCCGCTGCCTCGGGGAGCGGGTTAGCGGACGGTGTTATTCAGGGCGCTGCTGGGGATGGGCATGTGTCTGCACGACAGGGTCCCGCTTTTTATCTGTATCAAAAGCGGTGGCTGATATTTTCCAATAAAATAAGGGTAGTAACTTCCTGATTTCACACTTTGTCCAAAAACAGCATATTTTGCCCAGAACAGTACCATTCCATAGCAAACAAAATAAAGACGTTCTCCAATATGCAAAGCCTAAGACAGCTTGCTGCTTAATAACTCTCGCTCACTGGAGTGCCAACGGGCGCGTGTCGGCCTAATGAAACTAACCTCGGACAACGGGGGGCAGGGGGGGGGCAGAAAGGCTGGCGACAGCACGGAAATCCGAGCGGCGAATGTGTTGGGAAACCCAGACTTATTGAAATGTATCACGGTCCTGCAGTGGCAGAGGATTAAACACAGAGTTGAAATAACATAGTCTCAAAAGAGGAGGGGACGGGATTCCGTGTTAAGTAATTCTTAAGATATTGATAGTGTTTAAATAAATTTTTAAGAAAAGGAAGAAATTAGCGAGTAAAAAGAGAAGCCAGTCTTGGGAATGTGCAAAAGTATAGATATCACAGGAATGTGTCAGTGTACTTGGAGAGAACAGGGAAGAATCATTTCCTTGGAGGTGTTGGCATACAGTGTATTGCCCTGCGAAGGTGTATGGCAGTTAAGTAAGAAGAGTCCTAACTAGGGCAGCGTCTCCACTCCACCTGCCTACACTGTCGTTCTCTTAGTAAGACCGGGCACCTGAACTTCATTCAAGGGCGGCGCTTGTCTGCCGATAGAAGTATGAGAAGAACGGGGAAGAATAGGCTCAGAAAAAGGAAATGCTTGCTCATTTTGTAAATACAAGAACTACCTATTTCTCATACCACAGACACACGCTCACTTCACTTAATTAAAAAAAAAAATGCACTTTTAAAATGGATGGCTTCAGACTTGTGCAAAACAGAAAGCACACTTATCATAGGAAATGCCCGTGATCAGTCTCTGAAGGCAACCCTGACCATCCACAGTGGGTCTGAACCACAGAGGCCCCCATGTTTTCCGGAGGCAGCATTCCCCATTTTGACAATGGACTTGAAGAAAACAGTTCCTTTGGTGAACAACTGCATTTTCCTCGGCGACAAACCCCTTCCCTGGGCCCCTGAGAAGTGGTATAGGAGCCTTTCAGCGCTGCACCTTGAAAAGAAGCAGCCTGTGCGGGGATTTAAAGGACAGTTGAAAGCACTAAGAAGGACAGCGTGGAAGGGGAGGGGGACCCTGTGGGGTGCCGCCCTCACAGAGGAGACGCAGGCGGCCTCGGGGGTGGGGGGCGGCGCGCGTGGTGTTTGAGCAGGTGTCTGACGCCGCTCCCTGTGGAAGCTGGAAGGAGAGCGTTCCTGGCAAAGAGAAGTGGATGCAAATACGCACCGAGTGTCGCTGTAGAATGTGGATGGTCATTTCAGCAATAATTTAGGCTTACGTACATTTAGGGACTTTCCTTTTCTACAAGGATAACACGTAAATCAATTTTGTGCAACATTCCCAAATTCCCAAAGCCCTTCCAGCTGCCGTTCCAGGACCCGTTCGCTCCTCCCACGCGGGTCCGTGGCAGCCCGTGGGGCCGCCCAGCCCTCCCGGCCGCAGCTCTTAGACAACACTCTGTCTCCTCCGGCCCTTGCTTCGGTCGTTTTACTTTTTCATTTTTACCCATGACTGTATTTGACTACTTTTCATGTTTCAAGTAGAATTTAAATGGTATCTTTTCACGGACCACCTCCTGTGCACCCTGTTACTTAGGACACGCAGGTACTCAGCACAGCCTGATCTCCCTGGAGAGGCTTCCCGATTCTTTCCTAACACAATCTGTCAGCTTGTTTTTTTTATTCATCATTTTGCTTAAAATGTAAGGAACCAGGAGGCAGAGACCTCCTGCGCGGTTCTTCCTGTGCAGGAGCGGCCTTTTCCAAGCTCCTCCCCCAGCTTGGGCACTGCGCCCTGCAGTTCTCAGATCTCGGCCACCAAGTTGAGGACATGTCTTCCCTACGACAGCGTGCTTCAATTACTCTGCTTCAGAGGTTCAAAAGCCTGACGGGGCAAGCAGGTAACCTGAGTGTGGAATGGCTTGCAGAGAGAATGCAGAGAGGTGGAAAATGCTTCCCGAGAGAGGAAAAAATATTGTGTGTGTGTGCGCGCGCGTTTGTGTGTGGCAAAAATACCCATAGTGTAGATAGATCCCCGAAAATCATTAATGACTAAACATTCCAGAGCAAAATTTAGCAGATGGCTGGATTATGAAATTTACAGAACATTCATCAACGCTACAATATAAAAATACACCGAGTACTTTAAAGAAGAAACTAATTTCAAAGGCAATACTGTTGGCTCCACAGAACAGGAATTTGCCTGTTTGTTTCATCTCTATATCTCTGGGTCCTAGTGAGAAATCTGACATCTCACACTGTATGTGTGTATGTGTGTGTATAATTAACTATGGTTTATTCCCGATTGAAGAATATCAACACAGATATTCAGTGTTGTGAATCTGTGGAGGGGCAGACCCTACCATAAACTATTTCTAGCGCTGGCCACTTGGGAGTATCGAAATTGGAATTGTGTGTGCCTTTAACCCAGCTTCCTTCGATCTTAGAATTTATCTTACACCATGCCAAATGCACATGAAGGATTGGTTACTGAAGTACTTTTTGTAATAGCAAATAATTAGAAAAAGTAAACTTGCATCAGTTGAGCAATGGTTAAATACATAATGCAGAATAGCTATATAAAGGTGCATTATGTGATATGTCAGAATACATTATTAATTAAAATTTCACAATAAAGCAAACTTGCATATATGTAGCTTGGCAGAATGATGAGAAAGAAACTCACTAAAGTGTTATGTTTGCTTATCAATAGACTTGGAAATCCAGGCCCATCTATTCAATTATTTATCTTCTTAAATATGCATGCATATAGTTGTACATGCATTTGTCAAATTTTCTATAATGAACTCGTTTGCATGTTTTGGGTCTGAGAAAGATTTCTAGTTCTTCTCACAATACTTGCCATCACACTGAAGCATGTATGGGATTTTCAAATAGTCCTTTGTTGTAGAAAATTCCATTCTTATTGGCCTTGCATTCGGGATGCTTACAGGTATTGCTTTACACAGTAAAGTTTTGTTTCCACATTCATGAAATTCATTTGCAATTACCTTTATGGATATTCCTGGGTAACGTGGGGGAGAGAAATTGGCCCGAAGTTGTGCTATGAATGTACAAATAGCTTCGAATCCACACATATAATCAAAAGTAGATGATGACCTATTTACTGGAAATAAAAATGCTGTAAGACAACTGTACTCATTTTCTCTGACTATTATAACAAATTACTATGATACTAGTGACCTAACTTACATTTATTAATTTTGTCATTAACTCTATTAACTGTAATTATTAACAACTTATACTTTCATAGGTGGAAGTCTGAAACGGGTCTCACCAGACTAAGGTCAGGGTGTCGGCCGGAGTGGGTCCCTTTCTGGCTTCCCTTCCCTCGCCTCTCCTGGCTCCCTCCTGGACTCGTGTCTTTGTCCTCCATCTTCAAAGCCAGCGCCAGCTGACTGATTCCTGCCCGCACATCACTCTTCCACCTGAAAGGACCTTTGTGGTTGCATGTGTCCCACTCAGGTAATTTCCCTGTATTTAGGGCAGCTTATTAGCAACCTTAGTTTCATCGAAGACCTAATTAATGCCTTTTGCCTTGGAAGGGAACATATTCACAGCTTTCAGGGATTAGGATGTGGACATGTTTTGGGGTCGGCTATTACTCTGCCGATCACACCAAGGAAGGATTATTTAGATCTCAAGTAAAACATCTGCATCTTCTCAATATTCACATCTTCATTACAGCATGCACCCAATAACCAGCATAACTGTGCATTAGCTGTGAATTGTTGCACATCCCAGCATATAGTTAAGAAGGAGGACTTTCAGCTCAGTCTTGAACATTCATTGATATTCTTGCAAAATCCTCTAAGACGTAAAGCTAAAATTATGGTCTCAGCACCTTCATGTTTACCCCTGCTGATAACTACAATTCACCAAATGCCACGCACGTTGCCTGCGCTCTGCCGTTTATCCACTAGGCTAATTTTTGTACAGCTTGGTCTTTTCCATCATTATCACACTTAGGAAATTATAAAGTCATTGCTGTTTCAATAATAATCAGGCCTATTCTTATTGAATACGTAACTATCTTTATTATAGTTTTAATATTTCTCTCAACAGAATAGCAATACAATATATATTCGCTGTTTCTGAGTAGTTCCAAGGCCTGAATTGCCTACCACTATTTCATTTATAGATACATGAGTCCCTAACAGCTCATAATTAGATTGTATGACAATGATCCTGTAGGGCGTTGTGCGATGTCCTGGAATCGGCTTCGCATGAAATAGCTTGTCACCGAGCTGCTGCTTACAAAAAAGAGCTAAGAATTTAATAACAAAGTCCGCTGGGGACTTTCAGGCTGGGGGCCACCACTTTCATTTCATAATTATTTGTTATGTGAAATAATTTCTTATTATTGTTTTTGAATGATTTAAGGCTTGTTCTTTAACTTGTACAGCCAAAACATGGGCACAAACCCAAGTGACGCCTGCTAGGCGACTGGATAAAGCAGGCGTGGCGCACATACACAATGGAACACCACTCAGCCATGAGAAAATGTGAAACGCTGACATTTGCGACGAGAGGGATGGACCCGGAGAGCATCGTGCGAAGGGAGACGAGTCAGATGGAAAAAGTCAAGATCCATATAGTGCCACTCACATGCGGGATAGGAAACCGAACGCGACACATGAGCAAGGTGCAAAAACTCCAAAAACAGCAACATCAAAAAAACCAACCAACTCAGAGACACAAACAACAGTGTGGTGGTTTCTAGACAGAAAGAAGGTCGGGGGTAGTAAAGGGCCAAAGGGGTCAAACATGCGGTGATAGAAGATTTAACTTTGGGTGGTGAATACACGATGCGATACACAGATGATGTAGCATAGAATTGCACACTTGAAACCGATATAATTTTATTAACCAATGGCACCCCAATAAATGTAATAAAAATTTATGAAGTACTTTATAAAAATTTTATTAGTAAATTTTTGGCCACTCTCTTTTTCCCTCTCCCCCCCTCCAAAATTAAGTGGGAAGATTTGTAAAATTTTACTACTGCTCTTTTATAAGGCAATTATATTCACGAAAGGAAATAATTATAGTCTGATTCCACTCTACCAGGAAAGCTGGGTATTATTCTACAAGGCTAAACTGAGCACCCCAGTTACTCCCAAGAGAAGAGAGTGACTGTTGTTCTCTCTTTCATTTCACCTGCTTTGATTCGATGTCATCTAAACATGTTTTGCGAATCCCAATGTGAGTTTTGCATTTTGTCCAAGGAAGACGTTGTCATAGTTCTTCCTGTTTTAGCATCTCTGGGATAAAAGTATCTTTTCAACCTTGTTTCTTTGATAAGCTTTTGATCAATAAATTTTCTACATAGTTTTTAGTTAGCTGCTCCCTTGAATTTTTTTCCTTTATATTCTATTAATAGAATATAAATAGAATATATAATTGTATATTATTATTTTAAAATTAATAGAGTATTTATATTCTAGTAAAGGCCCAGTAAGACCTGTGAACATATATTCATAGTCAACAAATATTTATGAAATGTCCACTCTATGTAAAGTACTAGACCCAGGAGTAATTCATTTCTTCTTGACACTATATATATACACACACTTGTGCACTTCCTATTTCATATACTCAAAGTGGAAGATAAATCTGAATATTTTTATGAGGAGAGCGAAATGTTTATAGTTTAGTGAAACTAACACTGTAAAAACACAGGGAGAAATGTACTCACTTTTAGTGTACAAGGCACACTACCAACAACAATAAGAAAACCTTGGAATTGGTGGGTCTCTGGTGACCTATCTTGCAAAATATTATGAAATTATTTGGGGTCTTTAGGGCATCTAAATTAACCTTCTGTAATACTTTTCATTAATTGTTTACATCAGTAATTCTGAACCAGGGTGACTTTGCCTTTCAGGGGACATTTGGCAAAGCCTGGACACACTTTGAATAAGTATGCCTGGCTTCTAGTGAGGAGAGGCCAGAGACTCTGCTAAATATCCTGTAACGCAAACAATAACAAAAAATATTGAGTTCAAAATATCATTACTGCTAAGGTTGGGAAGACTTGGCTTTCATGAACTAAGTATTAGTACTCTACAGCTCTTCAAATAACTTTAAGAAAAAAATTCAAAAGTGGGGTTGAATTTTTTCGTACAGATTTAGACCAAGTGGGAAGGATCATTTTTTGCTACATTTAATATGAAGTATATAATATTTATTCATAGTCTTCTTAGATGTGCAATAGTTTTATTAAGTTATAATTGCAGTTAAAACCATTAAGTGCAAACCTAACTGGCGTCTCAAGTATCTAAGGAGACACAGCTGGAATGAAAGCAGATGGAAGGCGTAAATGAGAAGATTCAATTAACATCTTTCTTCCCGGTACACATTTCACAGAGAAAATCTCCTGAGATTGAAAATGAGACTCTGTTTCAAGGAAGGTGGTGCATTTTTACCACACTAAGAATACAATCTTTTCACCTGTTTTTTATTTTCGTTTGTTTGTTTGTTTTTACATCATTTGGTGTTTGGCCCAAATCTAAATCCTTAGGGTCAACTCACAAATATGGTAACAAAGAAATTCAAAGGTAAGAGCAACCGAATCACTATACATTAGAACACTGTCCCGTTTAGTGGCAGCCTGAATCTTTCAGGAGTCTTTCTCTACCCTAATAGCGTTGTAACTGTTGTCGTAAGATTAGCTTTGACACTGTGATGCCTAAGAATGAACATAATAAAAACACACCATTAATTATAGCGCCAGTAATTACCCTGCTGTGACTTCAGCATCTGCAGGGATCTATGCAATGTACTTAACCAGATCCATGTGAAAAATCCTCACTTTGAACGTGTAACGCCTCTTTCAGCGCTAATTTAAAATTTACTGCACTTGAGTTGGGCCATTCACAAGGCTGAGACTGTTTTACGCCTGTCTGTTAAGGATCAAAGAGCTGTAAAAAGATGAGCTGGTGGACAGAGAGAGGCAAGGTTCTGTAGCCACTTCTTCGGTTTAATTGCTCAAACTACAGATGGTTTTCGAGGGAAATGTTGTCATTCCATGTCGAGCATTTAGTCGGAGTCTCTCAGACGTCAAGGATGGAAGCGCAAGAGCAGCTCGGACAGGAGGAAATGGAGACCGGCCGCAGGAGCTGCGCGGCCAGGCCGACCTGTCGCGGTCGCCTTCCCAGGAGCCGGCCTTTCTCTGCTCCGGCCGCGGTCCCCTCCTTCTTTCGCCACGACCCCTTCTGCCCGGGGCTTCTGCGCCTGCGTGTGAGTCGCCGTCAGGCTCCCTTCTGAGAACGTTCGTCCAAGCTGGTGCTTAACCAACCAGGAGAGAGAGGGCCCTTGGTGGCCAGAGCCCCCAAGTCAGACCCCTCCACGCGCAAGTGGCTGCCTTCCTGTCTACCCTGGAGGCGGCTGCGAGTGAAGGTGCAGCGGGTAGAGCGTGGTAGGGGCGCGGAATGTGGGGAACCACGGGAGACCTTTTTTTTTCCCCCCCAGACGGGAGCTGTGGTTGGAACAAGCACTTCAAGCTTCATGAGCTTCTCTTGATTTATCCAATTATCAATATTGGAATAACTCGTATTATTGCTATCCTAGTTGAGAATTTTATCTTGAGGAAACCAAATGTCACTCCTAATAAAACATAAGTGGGATGAAGAAGATATTATAAACGCTTGGTAAGTTATTTGTAATGCAAGCATTAGCAGACCATTTCCCCAAAGTTGTGACAAGCCCACATCTGGAACACGGAATAATGTCTTACTCAACCTCAGAAAGAAGGCAACATGTAGCTGAAATTATTCAGAGACAGAGAATGAAAGTGTGTAAGTACTTATAGGGATCGCTCTTGCTATAAGCAGACAAGCAAACAAAAAACGTTTATTTTCAGGGAAAAATAATGGCAGATGAGAGATTAAGAAGGATCCCTTTACCATGAAAAAATAATGGATAATGACAAATGATGTATTTTTAAAATGCAGAGAGTATGGGTAGGTTTACCAACTATCAGCATAAGAGAGTTATTCTTTAATGGCATAACTTATAGATTTGGCCATTTTTTACTTTTTACTTTAGTTTTTATTTTTACTTAAAAAAATAAAGTAAAAGAAAAACTTTTTTTTGAACTAATAAAATTGCATGAGATGAAAATACAAATGCCTATCAAAAACATGGATAAACCTCTAGAAAACAGTTCCATAACAGGTCATTAATATGCTTGTGGTCTTTGTAGGATACAAATTTTCAATTGTACGATGCCCAGACTGGGTCCCTGCAGCGCAATGGGGTGAGGCGCACAGGGCTTTGAGGACCGTGGGCGCCAAAGGCGGGAGTGACCGTTCTTCCACGCCCAGCCCTTCGGTCGGGGCCTGCTGCTTTCCCGTCGGTGTTCAGGGTCGGAGTCTGAGCAGGAGGGGAGCGAGGGCGGGAGGACGTGCATGCACGGAGGGGCCGTCTCGCTCCCGTGGGCCCCGCTGTCACGAGGGCGCTGGGCATCCTCAGGTGCGCGAGCCGCGAATCAGGCCCTGCCCACAGCCTACCGTTTCGCTCCGAGCAACAGAAAGGGCAAGTGAAGCACCCTAAGCCAGCACCCAGAGAGCCCACCCCTCAGCCTGTTCACGCACCTGCTGGCCGCTCCCTGGGCTGCTGCTCCCTGTCACGCACCGATGTCTCAACTGCTTGTTTGTATTTTTAACTATCTTTATTGAGAGGTACAATAGACATATAAAATGGTACGGTATGTAAAGTGTGCATATTGATTGTTAGATGTATATATGCACTGAAAGGATCCTCCTCATCTAGTTAACCGGCACACCCATCCCTTCACATACTTTTTTTAGTGAGACCATTTGAGTTCCACTCTTTTAGTCAATTTCAATGATACAAGAGAGTGTCATCCACTACAGCCACCGTGTATTGCGTAGAGCCTCAGACCTTATTCACATTACCGTTGGAAGTGGGTGCCTCTTTACCACCTCTCTCTGTTCCCCCCACACTCTCTCCCCGCCTCTGCCAGCCACTTTTCTAGTCTGTGTCGCCATGTTGTCAGCTTTTTAAAAAGTTTTTCTTAGATTCGATGTATAAGTGACACCAGGCAGTATGCGCCTTGCTCTGTGTGCCTTACTTCACGCAACATACTGTCCTCAAGATCGGCCGTGTTCTTGCCGAGGACAGGATGCCCTCGTTCCTCATGGCTAACATATTCTATTATCCATAATAAAATATTATAACTATTCCGTTACCTATTCCATTATTGAAGGAATAAAATCACACGCTTCGTCTCCTTTATCCAACCTTCCGTTGGTGGACACGCAGACCCGCTTCGCGTCTCGGCTGCTGGGGAGGACACTGCCGTGAACGTGGGTGTCCAGGCGTCCCTGCCAGACCCTGCTCCCACTTCCTGTGGCTCTGCACCCAGAGGTGGCGCCCTGGGTCACACGGTGGTTCTATTGTAGTTTTTCTGAGGAATCCTCATATTGTTTTCCGAGTGACTATGCCAACTTCCATTCCCAGAATGTTTTTAATTTGAATGAATTCACATTTGTATTGTACAATTTTCATGAAAATTGATTGGTTGGTTGGACAAATTGCTCATTCGTTTCCTATAGCTGCTGTTAGCAAATGCCATACACTTAGCTGCTTACAATAATGTAAATTCATGGTCTCATAGTTCTAGAGGTTAGAAGTCCAAATGGTGTCACTGGGCGGAAAGCAAGGTGTCTGCAGGTGGCTCATCCTCCAGGGACTCCGGGGGAGTGCGTATTTCCATGCCTTCTCCAGCTCTGACAGCTGCGTTCCCTACATCTGTTGGTTCACGGTCCCTTCCTCCACCTTCGAAGCCAACAGCCGAACATCTTCAAACCCTCTCTGCCACTGTCCTGATGTAGCCATCTGCATCTTCTGCCTGCGTGGAGTCTCTCTCCGTCTCTCTCTTCTAAGGATGCTCGTGATTGCCTGCTGGGCCCGCCCAGGTAACCTAGGGTCACATCCCATTAATCGTATGTGCACTGATGTTCACAGGTCCACTCTCAGAACGAGTCTCTGATAAGTTAGCAGCATGGACTGCACTCCTTCCTCAGAGGCTGAGATCCAGGACCACAGCTCCTACTTCTGACCTGCTTGAGGGACTAACGCCAATTTAGACATCTGTTCTCTGGAGCTCAACTCCGCAGCATCTTCTCTCCAGGCTCCTACATTCTGAAAACCCCCCTTTTCCCTTCCCCCAGTCCCACAGGTGGTAGCTGCTCATTATAGTCATCGCCTCCGAGACCCCAGAAGTTCTGTTTCTGCCTGTTTAGTGCTTAAAGTCTGGTTAAGCCATTCCCTGTATTACACGCTCTTTGAGAAAAAAGAAAGTGTGGTATGTATTGAGATATAAGTGACTTTAAATTCTGAATTTCTGCTTCCTCACCTGTAGAATGTAATTCTAATGCAAAGTTCTAAAATATTCACAAGGTCCACATGCATGCACAGATGCTGGGTGGTAATTACAAACAAGAGCTTTGGCATCACATCAGATTTTGATTAAATGTTATAGTTCAAGAAAGTTTTTAAACATTTCTTTATGTCAGTTTCCTAACCTGTACATTGCAGCAGATAAAAATAGCCAGCACTAAATAGCAACACTGATGCAGTACCATTCATACTGGTGAAAGGGAAGTTTATAGATATATGTGCATCTAAAATTTAGGCAACATAGAGGACAAATATACATGATTAACTTAAAAGATTTTTAATCGATAATTATAGCATATATTTATGATGAAATATCTCCTCAAACTAGGATTAAAATAAACACCCTTTATCTGATAAAAGATGTCTCCAAACACCTTCAGATTATCTATCCCATGTCAAATGAAGAATTGAAATTATTCCCCCTAAGGTTGTAAAGAAAACAAATAAAGTTCTAGACCATGGAAGAAGATAATGCAAAAATCATAAGTAATGAACTAAAAGTGAATTGTCATTATTTGCAGAAGACATGATTCTACAATGTAAAAAAACTGAAAGTATCTACAATCTATTTTAATTAACAATGGATTTTAGCCAGATTGTGGGGGATTTTTCCATATTGTATTTCTATATGTTATCAATCAATTGAAAACACATTTAAAAACTGTATGGTTTATAAGTCTATAAAAAGGAAATACCTTAAATAAATTCTGAGGGAATATGTACAACACGTTACACTGGAGACCAAGCGATGCAGACGCGTCTAACTGAAGGAGGCCTGGTCAGTGGGAACTGAATGTTGAAAGAGTCCGTCAACATTTTTAACATATCAACTCACCCTGAATTGTAACTGATGTATGAATTAAATCCAACACTAATCAGATGTGCGTGTGTGTGTGTGTGTGTGTGTGTGCAGACGTGTGAGCAGTGAAAAGCTCTTTTGGAAACACATATGGAAATGCAAGGCAAGTTTGAAGAATAAATCAGAAGAGTTACACATCAGTCGTCAAGTTTGCCACAAAGCTACTTTAATTAAGATAGGGTGGAACTAGTACAAGAAGAGAAAAACAAATACATGGCACATAATAGTCCAGAAGGGGAGCCACACACATAGAGTCATCAGAATTATGACAAAGAAGGCCAGACAACAGGGGGAAGTGTGTTCCATCCAGTCAACAATGAGAATCATTTGGATAAAGATGATAACAAAATGAACCTTGAAAAATGAACTTTGACCTCTTCCCACTATAAATAATATTTAAGGAAGATCACACATTTAAATGTGAAAGGTCGAACAACAAAATGCCTATAAAAAACCAAAGGACAATTCTGAGAGTCTTAGGCACGCTATCTTACTTGTATCATAAGTAGAAGTACTAAGTACACTGCCCAAAACATAATAGGCACCTAATCAATGGAGGTATTAAAGGAGCATTATGGGACAGAGGGAGAATCACTGTGCTTTAGGGAGAAAGGAGACATCTTATCATAAATGAGAAGGATGAGATGCGGTTGGAGAAAGAGAAGTCTCATCCTAGCTGCTGGGTGTGACGATCTCAGAACTTTCGTGCTGTTACAAATAAAGCCACCACCCTAACCCATAAAAAAGAAAACAAAGGAGATATTTCTATGACTTTTGAGTTCGATATTTCTAACAGGAGACAGAATAACAATCATTAAAGAAGAAGAAAGAGAACTAATCATTAAAAAAAACAAAAAATAAAACCTTTGACTGTCAATATACAGGATAGTTTTCTTCAGTTTCAAAACATTTTTTTGAAGAGACAAAAGGCAAGCCACCAACTGAGAGGATATATTACATATGTATGTGTATATACATATCTATAAATATACACACATGCATACAGATATGGCTCAATGTATAGATACATGGATATATATGTTCATGTACATATACATACACACATGTCCTTTAGATGCCACCACACTTGTCCTGGAATGGCTAAAATGAAAGACAATATCAATACCAAGTGTTGATGTCACTGTTGTAGCACGGGAACTCCTGCACGTAGCTTGTGGAAGTCAAACTGGCCCAACTTAGGTAAACTGAAAGTTTCTGACAAACCCAACACCTGTCTTCTATGATCCAGTGAGTGCAACAGAATTTGGTATATGTTGGCTTAAATCTAATGCCTGTTGCCCCCAAATAACATGTAAGAATATGTTCATAGCAACTTTATCCATAAGAGAAACAACATAAAAGTTCCCTCAACATTAGAATGGATGCAAATATGGGTAATTTATGCTGTGAAAGGCTAAGAAACAATGGGATGAACAACAGAAAGGATGCGACAGAAAGGATGCATGTCACAGAAACAAAAATTGACCGAAAACAGCCAAGCCTCAAAAAGGGAATAATGCTGTTAAAATTTAATGTCCCTGAAGCTCCAGAGCAGGCCAGGTCAAGCCCTGGCGGCACCAGGACCGCCGAGCAGTTTCCTTTGCGGGGCGGGTGTGCAGGGGAGGCAGCGCGGGAGGAGCGGCGTGGCACGTAGGACACGTTTGGAACGCTGGCCTCGGTATTTCAATGGGCACGCACATTTGTAAAAACCCGCCCAGCTGTACACTTCCGTGTGTGCACTGCTGGATGAACGTGTTGTGGCACACTGCCAGGAACAGAAAAACTAAGAAAGAATCACAGCAACGCAGCTCAGGTCCCTGTGCCAGCACTCGTCTGGGCAGGACGAGTCTGGGACGCTTACTCACTCAGTCAGTCAGCACGACAGTTCTTTGGCAACGGGCTCAGCTCTGTTTTTGCCTCTTCGAGGCCCAGGGAGAAGGCACACGCCGCTGAGGCCGCATAGTCGATGGTGAACCTGGAGCTCAAGCACAGGTAAGAGGCTGTTGTCCGCCTCGGCAGGACCGCACTAGAGCCTACTTCACAGAGATTCGTTGGGAGCTGTCGAAGTGCTAGTGCATATGCAACTGTTAAATTTCATGAGTGAATATAGTTTATGAATGTAATTATTGAGCACTTTCACATCTCCCACAAATTTTATTCATTGGGACCCCTTACTTCTCTACTCGTTCTTGAATAACAACAAAAAATGTTTACTTTCCATTTCCTAAGAGTCTCAGCTTGGTAATTAAAATGCCCCGTCTCAGGTAGGACTCAGAACTCAAAACGTGATGCCGATGGGGGCTTCTTCCCTCCACCCAGCGGCCCATTGCCGGCGAGCTGCCTGCTGTGTGCCCCCGGGGCCGAGTGGGGTGCAGGGGGGCGGGAGCGGGGACAGAGGGGCTGTTTTCCTCGTTCTTACTGTGCCCTCCCAGTCTGGTGAACTGACTTCAAGGTGTATGTGGACAGTTCTCACCTGATTGAAACTCCAAGGTCCTCTGGGCGCTCATTCCCCGAACCTGGCAAAAGCTGGTGACTGGCTTTCCCTGGGTCTGCTTTACAGGGTGGCACCCTCCCCGCTGTGAGTGGAGGGGACCACAGCCCGGGGACCCAGTGGTGACTCTGGAGCCCATGTTAGAGTACAAATGGTGCCATAGAGCAGGTTTCTGCATATTTACTTATGTCGAACACAAATTATTTAATAAAATGCCCTCTATCACCTTAATTTGTCAAACTTAAAAAACAAACAAAAAGTGTGTAAAAGTATCTGTTATATAATTCAAAAAGTTATTAGAGGTTTTGATTTAATTATTTTGAATACATCTGGGTAGGCTTTTGATGGTCTGGCCATGTTTGGAACAGAAATAAAGACATACGTACTGTATTTTTTTATAAAATCTATTATATTTATTTAATTTCCGTGCAAACATGTTGTTTTACTGAATTGTTCACATATTTTGCATTCTATTGGGGTGGTGATGTAAAGCAGAGTGAGCAAACTTTTCCGCTGAAGGGCCAGATCGCAAGCATTTTGGACTTTCAAGGCTGTGAATTCTGACGCAGCTACTCCGCCTGCCTGTCGTAACCCCAAGGGCAGCCGTCCCCAACAAATTACCCAACGGGACAGCGACGGTCCAAAAACGCTTCACCAGAATAGGCAGGGGCCACACGCTTCACCAATCCTAGATTGGACAAGTAACAATAGGGAAATTTAATTTACTCAAAATTTATAAATTTTTATGCAGTAAGAATGTAATTTATGAATGTAGACGTATTTTACATTTGTCATAGGCTCTCTAGTGAGTTCTAGTAGTCAACGTCAATCCAGCAGCCAATGTAAATGACCAGAATTACATTTCAGGCTAGACCTCAGCACACACAAATTTCAGAATAACGTGAATTGTTTTACATTACAAAATTCTTCAGACATCATATGTAATTTCCGCAAAAGCCATACTAATTTGTGGGTATCTCTTGAACAATGAATCAGAACACAAAAAAGATGCAGGAAAATGGAAATGATATTTCATTATGCAAGCTGCTATTGAATTTATGCTCTCTGAAAGGAGTGACTTGGCAGGTTAATTAACTTGTCTTTCCTCCTTCCAGAGCGTTTCTGCCGCTCAAGTCCTCCCTCCACGTGGAACCATTATCCATCTCTGAGGCTGGCAGCAGCAAACTCGCGGACCCTGTGGATGGCACTTGGATGCAGTCCCCTTTTGTTTTGAGAGTATTGGGCCAGAGATGGGAAGAGGCAGTGCCCTGGTGTCTGAGCAGTGTTTCTGGGCAGGGGACACCGCCCTGTGCCGCTCTGACCGCTGGCTCCAAATGGTCATTGTTTGCCCCTAAAACGCTGTTTCCCAAATCTCTCAGAACTACCTTTGTATAAACAGTCCTCTGGGAGGCTTCAGGTTTATGACATCCAACATATATATTAATGTGCACAGAAATGGTGTTACCACTGGCCACTGCTATGTAATAGATGAAGCGATGGTCAGACATGTGGACAAGAGTGTCTTATAAAAATTTCACTGGACAATTCTATGTGAAGCAGAGTTTGGATGCCAGAGAGAGAATGAAAAAACAATGGTACTACCATGACCTACACAAGATTATTTTTTTAAGGAATTCTTCGTCACCTTAGCTGTGCTCCTACGTGAATTACCTGACAGCTTTTCAGCCAAATTCCAGCATCCTGACATCCCGCTTCAGCACTGAGAGTGATTCTGAGAGTGTTCTTTTTCCTTTAAAAAAAAAAAAAATTATTGAATTTATTGGAGTGACATTGGTTACTAAAATGACATAGGTTTCAGGTGTAGAATTCTATGACACATCATCTGTCTATTGTATTGATTGACTACCCAAAGTCTAGTCGTCTTTAGTCGCCGTTTCTTCCCCCTTCACCCTCTTCTATCTCCCCCTACCCTCCTTTCCCTCTGGTCGTCACCAGACTCTTGTCTGTATCCATGTTTTCTTTTTCTTAATTACTTCACCTTTCTTACCCAAACCCCCAAACCCCTTCCCCTCTGACAGCTGTCAGTCCGTTCTCTGTAGCTATGAGTCTGTTTGTATTTTGTTTGTTTGTTTTGTTCATTAGATTCCACATATAAGTGAAATCATACGGTGTTCGGTCTTTCTTTCCCTGGCTTATTTCACTGAGTATAATAATCTCCAGGTCCAACTATAATGTTGCAAAAGTAAGATTTTCTTCTTTTTTTAAGGATGAGTAGTATTCCATTGTGTAAATGTACTACAGCCTTTTTAGTCAGTTTTCTACTGACGGGCACTTGGGCTGATTCCAGAATTTGACTATTGTAAATAACACTGCAATGGAACATAGCGAGGCATATTTTTTTTTCAAATCAGTGTTTCAAGTTTCTTTGAATATATTCCCAGAAGTGGAATTGCTAGGTCATTAGGTGGTTCCATTTTTTTTTTTTTTTTTAGGAAACTCCATACAGCTTTCCACAGTGGCTGCACCAGTCTGCATTCCCACCAACAGGGCACGAGGGTTTCCTGTTCTCCCATCCTCACCAGCACTTGTTATTTGTTGATTTATTGATGATTGATGGTAGCCATTCTGACAGGTGTGAGATAGTATCTCATTGTGGTTTTAATTTGCATTTCTCTTATGATTAGTGATATTGAGCATCTTTTTTATGTCTATTCATCATCTGTATGTCCTCTTTGTAGAAGTGTCTGTTCAGGTCCTTGTCTGTATTTTTAATTGGATTGTTTGGTTTTGTGGTGTTGAGTTGTAAGTTCTTTCAGATATATCATTGGCAAATATGTTCTCTCGTTCCGTGGGTTATCTTTTCATTTTGTTGATGGTTTCCTTTGCTGTGCAAAAACTTTAATTTGACATAGTTCCATTTGTTTATTTTTTATTTTGTTTCCTTTGCTGAAGAGACATATCAGAAAAAATATTGCTATGAGAAATGTCCAAGATTTTACTGCCTATGCTTTCCTCTAAGATTTTTATGATTTTGAGTCTTACATTTAAGTCTTTATTTTGAGTTTATTCTTGTAATGGTGTAAGAAAATGGTCTAATTTAGTTTTATTGCACATATCTGTCCAATTTTACCAATGCTATTTATTCAATAGACTATATTTACCGCACTGTATATTCTTATCTCATTTGTTGAATATTAACTGTCCATAAAGGCATGGATTTACTTCTGGGCTCTGTATTCTGCTCCATTGATCTATACATCTGTTTTTATGCCTGTAACATGCTGTTTTGATTACTATGGCTTTTTAGTATAGTCTGATATCATGTAGTGTGATTCCTCCAAACTGTTCTCCTGCCTCAAGATTGCTGTGGCTTTTTGAGGTTTTTTGTGGCCCCATGTAAATTTTTGGAATATTTCTTCTAGTTATGAGAGTGGTTTAACCCACTCTCATACACTGACCAGTTGCCAAAGCCTGAAAACTTCGTGGGACCAGATGACTTAGCAGCTCCTGGGACCTCTTGGGGACCTATCCCTCTGCCCCTTGGGGGAAGCCACATGGCCACGCTCCTGGCCTGGGGTGGCCCTCGCAGTGCTGGGACGCACTCCCCACGGAGGACCACCCTCGCTGTCTCAACAACTAACTCGGCACTGGCTTTACTTGTGGCCCAGTATTTCTCTGATAGTTTTTTAAACATTTGTTTTTGTACTATCCCCTGAAATCTATGCCCTCATTTGTCTATGCACTTCTGCAGAATAGAGGCTTTGCCTAATTAGTCCTGTATCCTTAATATGCAGCACCACGCCTGACCGGCGCTCAGTGAAAATTTAAAGCATGTTAATAAATACATACGCTCGCAACGAGAACGAGCTTGGCGCAGCGCTGCCGGCAGAGCGCCTCCCGCAGGAGGGGCTCAGCCATTTGCGCCCCGCGCTGGAGCTTCCGCTGCAGTGGGGCCGCCCCTCGGGTCAACCGATCAGTGGGCTCTGATGTTGGGGAGCTCTCCGCCGTTCCCCGGGGTGCCCCCGAGGGAGAAGTCAGGCCCATGTTTATACGGGGGTTCTTCCTTTTACATCTTCCACCGGGAAGGAAGATTGTGAGGTTGGCGTGGGAAGCTCAGTTCCACTCGAGAAAACGTGCGTTTACACTTTCCTTTTCTGTTTCCTATGAATATATAAGGGTTATAAAGTGTAACCATTTTAAAAAGGATCCTGGGCTATTTTGAACTGGAGACAGAAAGCCACACGCTTCTCTGTTCGCTGCCCCGAGGCTTTGGTGGTGACAGACTGACGCTTGGGCGGCACGGACAAGGGTCCCCGGGCTGCTTACGCAGTGGGACCCTCAGGAAAGAGCGCCAGGCACACGTGAGCACTCTCATCCCGAACGGGGTTCGGGGGCTGTGAAACCCAGTTCCGGAACACTCGCCTCTCCGCGCTTGTTTTATTTTATTAATAAACCCAGATGTCAAGGCCCCTGAGCCTCCCTCCCCGGGCCGCGCTGGTCCTCCCGTCCTCCCACCTCCGCCCACGCCCGCCCCGCGCTCGCCCGCGCGTTGCCTGCCATCTGGAACCACTTCCCGGCCTCTCGGGCCTTAATTGACTCTTTTCAGTGCACATCTCCGGCCCCCTCTCTCCTGGCCGCCCTGCGACTCCCGGCCACACAGAAACAATCAGCCTCTTCTCCAGGAGCGCGGCGGCTCCCCCGGCTGAAGTCCCCTCGTCCCGGCCGCCTTCCCCTCGTCCCTTCAAGTGGCTCTCCGCACCCTCTGTGCGGCCGCTTGTTCCTTTTTGAAAGCTATTTAAAGAAGCAACTGCAAATGTCGCTGCATTGTCCCAGACACACGTGGACACGTGGGCCCGACCACACAGAAGCTCTAATTGTGCCGCGTCTTATATAATCAGGGTGAGGCGGTGAAATAAAACCCATTAAGGAAAAATTACTCTCCAAGGAGTTAGAATATTGTGTTTGGGTTTGGGTGGCTTCCTCTTGGTCAGGAAGCAGGGATGCACTTCCTGGATTCGTAATTGGCTTAAAAGGCAGAGAGCGGGCGCTCCAGCAGGGATGTAGTTGTAATACGTACTAAGCCCCACAGAACTACTCAGAATTGGCACCTCCATCCCCCCCAAAACAAAGAGCTGTTTTTTTTTTTGGAATTTCAATTTCAAATAGTAAATGGAGTTATTAAAATATAAAAACAAAGGTTGTCTATGAGCTAAAACTATCTCCAAATCTATCATGTATTTTTAAAATATCTGCTGAACAAAAATAATTGAATATTTGCATTAAAAATACAATCTCTATAAGTCTCTATTATGACAGAAAATATGTTGGTCTGTATAGAAATTAAGAAGCTGTGATGCTACTCTAATTTAATATCCTCACTTAACCTGTTTTGAAGATGCAAAGGTAAATATAGTTGGAATATCTGTTTTGAGGTTTCACATGTTTCCAGCAACACAGAGAAAATAGTTTTCATTGTAGGCTCTGACGTCGGTGTGTAGGTCAGCTGCAGCAGGGTTTGCTGATGTTCACTGGGATTCCACGTGCTCCTTGAAAACTCAGGGAACCCACTGCGGCAAGGTCGACTTTGGCGAGAACACATCTCACGTTGTTGGAGAACACAGATAGATGATTAGCGCATTCTCACTCAAAGACCCACACCCCCCCCCCCCCCACCCCCCCCACCCCCCGCCATGGGAACTCAGATTCGTAGTAACCACACTACAGGCAGATCCATTTTGAGATAAAATTCAATTTGTACTATATTTTGCCCTTCTCCTTCCAGGAAAATAAAATAAAATACAATTTTCTCAAGGTGACATTTTAGAGTATCTGTAGTGACTTCATGATGAACATACCAAAGTCATTGAGAAATACGGGCACGTTCTTGTAAGATCAGATTAGATTGATTAACAAATACTTATTGCGAGGCACCCCCATTAGTGACTGGAGATTTCTGAAACCCCCTCCCAGCCCCAAAGGTGCCAGTGTCTACACAGAAAGGGACGTTGGCGTGGGTCACGGTAACAAAAGCCAGGCAAGCAACAACTTTCAGAAAACCCACACCCGAGCTCCAATTTCTGAGATGTCGGTACCATTGATCAATTCACTCAGCATACCACGTGCAGCAGACCAGTTTCCAGCAGCTCGGATCCTTGTCCGAGCCTCGCTGAGACACACATTCTGGGACGTGATCCGGGAGAGCTGCTTGGGACGTACCAGGTCTGTGTTATTGCTATTCCTTTTGAGCTCTTGGCCAAGACGACACTTCCTGCCCTTCATCTTTGTGGGTTACACTGGGGGGAAGATATGATTTTATTCATCTGGGTGACCCTTCATGACACAGGGGCTACGCCCTCACCTGCGGGCACCATCCCTGCTCGTGAGAGAAATGTCTCCAACCTTCTTTGGGTTTGTTTGACCTGCCGGCTAGTCCCGGGATATCGCAGAGTGCTGTCACCGACTCGCTGTGGTGACACCCGTGTTCTGGGGCCTCGTGGAGTCCCCACCTGCAGGCAGCACCCTGGGTGCCCACAGCGCATGACCCAGGGGCCCTGCTGCCTGTCCCTGGCCCTCAGACAGCGGCACGTCTGTTTCTTTTTGTCTGCGTTAGACAGACCCGGGAAAGGCCGGCAGTGTGCAGGTGCCACGTAAAGCCAAGCGACTAGAGGCGGTAGACATGCCTTTTTAGCTTCGGAGAAGTCAGCATCCAAGCCAGACAGTTAGTGCCTTGGTTTTCATTTGAAATTTACGGTAGACTCTTAAACAGATAAATGATTGCACTGAAAAGACCCTTTGGGAGACGCAACCATTATTTACAATTATTGTTCAAGTGTTGTTTTTCAAATTGATGGTCTACTTGTCCCTGCCGAAAAACTGTTTTCAAAGACTTTTACTTAATTAATTATCCTCAAGCAGTAAAGAAACTGTATAGCATATTTAAATATAAATAAAAACAGGGTTGGAAGCAGCTAATAGAAAATGACCATATTGATTTTGCAAAATTTCAGTCGACTGAAATGATACATTTAAGGACAAATATTATTTTGAAGATAATGTTCATAACCTTTTTCATTGTGGAAAAGAAAAGCTATCTTTTTAATTATAAAATTGCTACATTAAATTATTTCTTTCAACTCAATTTAAACATTGTATCAAAAGATATAAACTGTTAAAACCTCTAAAAAGACAAACTAAAAATGAAAAATAAATTGAAGATTCAAAAACGTAATAGTTTTTAAATTTGAAACTTAGCAATAAAATATCAAAGCATTTTTACTGAATTATCCTCCATGTTACAATTTTTAAAATTGGTTAACCTATTGATAAAGTTATAATATAGTGGGCTTGAATGGGATGCGTGTATGATTTGTAATTAGCTTATTATATTATCTGGTGTCAGAAAAAGTATCTATGAATGGAACTCCTGATTTGGGGATAAAATTTTAATTTGTAAACAGATATATAAATTAAAACAAGATAAACAGATACATAAATTAAAACAGGAACTGTACATCAGTCCATTCTTTAAAGATATGGAATGTTACCCAAAGAAATATGATTTAACAAATGAAAAATAAATTATACATAATAAATTATTAGTAAAACGTACACTCTGAATTTAATCATGTTCTACAATATTCACACTTGTATAATTTTTATACAAATAAAATATAATAAAATCAGAATAGAAACTTTAAATTTTTTCTTTAATTTAAAATATCACAGTTGAATCTAAACTTTAAAATGCACACAAAAATCTAAAACCATACTAAATCTAAAAGTTAAAAACAGTACAGTTGTTGACTGTTGACCCTATCAGAGTGATTTCCGCAGCAGTTAGGGAAATCCACTTCCCAGTCTTATTTAAATTAAGTGATTTAAATATTTAACTGATATAAGAAATAATGATAAGTGATATAACTTTAACTTCAAATGTAGTACTGTGAACTGGTGCTTTCTGTAGGATATTTCATTATCAGCTTATTTCTAAAATTTTAAAAGAAGTTTTGCTTTCTACCTAGAGAAATATCTTAGAAATAAAACTTGAGTTATTTTTCTTTTTATTAATATTTCGCTGTTTATGTTATTACCATTGTCCCAACTTTCCCCCTTTGCCCCTCTGCACCCCACCCACCCCCGCTCCCACAGCCCATCCCCACACCATCGTCTGCGTCCGTGGGCCCTTCATGCATGTTCTTTGACTGGTCCCTTCACCTTCTTTCAGTCTGTCCCCTCTCCCTCCCTTCCCTCTGGCAGCTGGCAGTCTGCCCCATAAGTCCATGCCTCTGGTTCTATTTTGCTCATTAGTTTATTTTGTTCATCAGATTCCTCTTAAAAGTGACTTATTTTTCTTCCTGGTAAATTTTACTATGTAATATATTAAATACATATAAAATGAAGAATTTTATGAATATTCTTTCCTGTACATAACAATGACTATAAAGTAAGAAAAAGTCAAGCATAAAGTTAAACAACTGCTAAATGCATTCATTATAATAGAATAAAACAACTTAATTTCTTATTAGCACAAAATAGTTTTTTTATTTTTTGGCTTGAAGTTGAAAAAATAACCATAAATGTGTATTTTAACACCCTTGTTATATATAATAATAGTTGTATGTATATGCATGGGGGCATGACTAATCAAGGATTTGAAAATTCCATATTTCTTTGTACAATTAAAAACATTCTGAGGGCTGCATACAAATGGAAACACACTTTATTTTTTTCATATTCCAAGGAAGAAGCTCATAATGAGACGTTCAGTATGCTTTCGGTTGCATCGCCTCAGGGGATCACCCCATATGCAATTTATCAATGTGTTAGTATCTGCTGCAGCAGGATGGTTTAAAGAGTTAAACTGAAATAACTTATTTAGATGAAATAAGGCCAGTGATAGTGGCTCTGTGGCTTCAAGATACATGGGGAACCCCAACAGTGGCAAGCACAGACACTAAAATGATTGAGAAAAGACCAAGAAGTATATGATACCGTGGATGATGTCACAGTCATTTGCAAAAAAAGAAAACAATAAGCTTTAGATGAAGAAATGGCTGATGTTCAGCATAGCTGAGTCAGAGGGACAAACCATGAGCTTAATGTTAGACAGGAAAAGAGGAAGCTTCATCAGAAAGGGCAGACCGCATCTGCAGGGCCCCGTCTCAGCCTCCTCTGGTCAGCTTGCTGACGAGGGCTAAGGAAGGAAGTCCGGTACTGGGTTTGTATTCAGCAAGTCAGTCAAGCACAGGAAGGAAATGCAGTAACAGAGAGAGACGCTGGAAGGAGCTGGAGCACATTAACCACCAACGTGGAAGCAAAGGCATTATGGGATGGCATGAACATCATTTGATAGTGGCTTACAGGCAGGCATGTAGGAGTGCATGGGAAACTTTGTGCGCCACAAATTTTGGATAGAGGCCAAGGATGCTGCTAACCCTCTGACAAGGCCCGGGACAGTCCCCACAGCAGTTCTTCGAGTTCAAATGGTACGAGTGTGGAGTCGTACATCCTCAGTAGTTCCAAAGTCTGGAACAGAAGTCAGCGTGGGAGCGTATAACGAAAATGACAGGGTTGAGCAGGGTGTGGTAGGTAGACATGGAAGAGGAGAAAATTATTCGTCCCACAAATAACGAATGAGTACCAGACATTGTCCTAGTTCCTGAGAATAAGATGTGGAACGAGACAGAAGAGATGTTTGCTATTGGGAAGGTTTCTTTCTATTGGAGGTGACAGATAACACCTAAGGAGGCAAATAACTAACCAGATATTATCAGATCATTACAAAAGAGATGAATGAAATGCAGGCAGCCTGACACGATGGAAAGCGGCCACAGAGCACAGGGGGGATTAATTAGAAAGGAGATTGGGCAAGGCCCTTGATCGGACAATGCCGCTGCAGGTGAGACCTAAATCTCCAAGGCCAGGGCCAGCTAAAACGACAAATCTGCTTTGGCTCCACAGTTTGAAATTTAGTATATAATTCAGGGCTGCAGGTATAATTTGTAAATATTTTCAGAATTAGAATCGGCAAATGAAAAAAAAATCCATGACTATTTTGGTATATGCCCAGGAGAATACACAGCAAAGCAGCGAGGATGCAAAGCAAACCCCTTAACTTGTAAAGTAATTAATTCTGTGTGCATTGAAATAATCTGATGAATGATCTTTCTTAACAAGCTTTCTCATATAACATAATTTCGGTCTGGGGAATTTAGCCTGGGAAATATCAGAGTCATGGAAAGATACTTGACTGGCAGTTGTTATCAAAACAGAGTTTCATTTGTTCATCATGACCAGCATTTAACTGAGCACTTGAACCTATATATACATCCAGCTAGATATCATTGGTATGATTATAATAGAAAGACAGGTTTCTAAAATGATTCCAAATTAACACTTGGTACTGCAAAAATATGAACGTAATTTAAAAAATCTATAGCCATATAAAAACTATTCAGACATAGAATTCACGAACTATTGTAAACTTTTGGTTTTCAATACATTTTTAGATGTTCATTTTACAATAGTACATTGCCGACGAGTCATTGCTGACCAAGCTAAGTTTTTCTGGAAGTCCACAGATTTATCAAGTATTGTTCTGATATAAGCTATTAAGCATATCTCCTCCCCATCCCATTTCTTGTTCTTAACCTTCAGCATCAAAGGCTATCTTCTGCTATCATTTTCAGAACTTATGTAAAATGTTACTATAGCAATAATAATTAATTTTCAATAAGTTATTTATGATGTTTTTCATAAGGTAATTAGTTCAGACCTGTTTTCCTGCTTAAATCACTTTGAATAGTTTTCCTGATCAATGATGGATCAGAAAATTAAATTGCCTTTATTTAAGAGAAACAAATATGCATTATAAGTGCTGTGTAATGTGTATTACTTTACAGGTATTATATGGCAGGTCCTGATCATTTTATTCTTCATTTTATCCATGGAGATGCGTTGAATGGCTTTTTGTACCACCTAGCTGTGGCCTCCACGGTGTGATGCACTAGTGGTTTGTTTTTTCCAATGCTGAAATTACAGGTAAATATAAAATAAGATGAATATGCAACCCCTGGGTCCCTAGGATCCCTAGGAATAGTGTAATAATTTACTAAAATAACTTTTAAATGGTAACTAACAATGTCAATGGTAAAGGTTAATCTGCTATCTATTGATTTAGCATGATGCATTTCCATATCTGGGCAAGTTAAGGTCACACCAGGGGAGCTATTTAACTGCCATTTAACCTCATGGCAATAAGATTTCTAAGTCAATGATAAATCACCACAATAGAATATTATTTGAGAATAAAAGGAATGAAGTACTTACATACGTTTCAACAAGGATGGAGATCAAAAACATTATAGGTAAAAGAAGCCAGTCACAAAACCCAGGTAGCGTGTTATTTCATTTATATAAAATTGCCAAAAGAGGCAAATCCATAGAGATAGACATATATTAGTGGTTGTCAGGGACCGAGGAAAAGTGGGTAGCAAGTGACTGCTAACAAATATACACACATTTTAGACCACTCCTTAAATGCATAAGATTAGTAAAGTTACTATACATGCAAAGATGAGAACTATTGCTTAAAGTAAACTGTATTTTGGAGCTCTGTGAGCTAAAAACCAGAATTCTTAAATGACAGCAATATTTAAGAATGTTAAAAGTAATACATCGTATTTTCTCTTTATTACAACATCAAAAATTTTGGTACAAATGTCTTTAAAATTAAGGAATAGCTTTTTAAAATATTTATTTTGAAGGAATCAAAATAGTTAATATGCTCTGAGAATATTTGAGAGGAAATAACAAGAGAATGAAAAATAAACTCTACATTGAATTAGCATCAGCGGGGTTGGTGGGGAGCCATATGCTAAGTGAGGGCATTCGAAAGTTACTGTGGCAAGCAGCATTTTCATTTTTTCCCAGTTGGCTAGTTGTGAGAATGATTCTTTATCTATTATAAGAATAAACATTTAAAAATACTTCAGACATTAATTATAAAACTCTAACTGCCTCAGCAACCTTTATAGTCCTCTTTCCTTCTTGGCTAACAGGGCATCTTTATTGCCTGTACATGAAATAGGAAAATGCCATGAAAACCACCTCTTTTTAGGATGTCCCAGATACTCAGAAAACCAAATGTTAATTTGTCGGTTCCTAACAGCCTCTCTGACTTTGCCATCCTTTCCATAAGAGAGGCCTATGACGGTGTTTAATGTCACTAAAAACCAATCCATCAGATGATATAGATCTCTTTTCTGCTCATATCGTAGCAGAGGTACCCCTTCATTATTATTCTGAAGTGCAATAAACATTTGTGACTCCCAGGAAGTAGCATAAAAATGGAATATGCATCAGCGACTTAGCCAAGTCTTAAACCATAGCGTAATGTACCTAATAAAATCAGCCACAAGCTCAAAGACATTTAGTGCACTTTTCCAGTCCTTTTTAGTCTGTTCCAGAACTGCTTTATGGGAATCAGCTACTAATTCAACAAAAGCAAACATAAAAAAACACATACTGACCACTGACCCTAGAGCAAGTTCCAAGAAGTATGCGTTAAGAGCTAGGAATTCATATGTAGCAGGTGACTCCTGTCCTGAACCAATTCGAAGTCCCATTGTAATTTTTTGATCATTGCAGTGGCTACCTTCCGTGTATTTCAGGGCGCTGACTTTGAATATATCTAATTTAGACTTTCCAATAGTCCAAGCTACTCCACAGGGCATGACGAAAGCCGGAGTTCTCCATCTTGCTGCTGGAGACAATCGATGGACAATGCACTTCCGGACGGTGTTTGCTCCTCCAACTACCTGAAAACCTTAGTGTAATTTCTGTTGTCCCCTCTGGGAACATATCCCTAAGACAAATTCAACATTAACACTGTATTCGTTAGTCTATCTTGGAAACACTACATTTAACTTGCATCTTTGAATAACACAATCTCCACACAAATTTTTCATTAAATGTAATATCTTGTTTTATTAAAGCTGCTTCATCTCCAACATGTTAAAGGTAGCTTGTTACCGATAGACCTCTTAAAGTTTTTCTGAGTATTTTTTTTCCCTTCTGGACATATATTTACTTCAGATGCCAAGATAAAGATAATGCTCCCCTAGTGTAAACATAATTCTAGATGCCAGAAGTGAAGGATAGTTTCCTGTAATGAGGAATTTTATGAAAGAATTACCCACCCTGTACTTTGATTTAAAATAAGTAATAAGGGCCAAGTGCTACAGAATAATTAGTATAAGGGGGTAGTTTCAAAATAGAGAAATGATAAAAGGCTATTCCTTTGGACTCAATATTCTGGATAGCCTTTTATCCTCCATAGAAGAGAATAATAGAAAATTACAAAAAGATATTCATATTTAGCTTTCAACTATTGGTCCTTTGATCTTTGGAGTGAATATTAAATTTTCTAATTTAAAACATGCTAAATAATGTCTTATAGAAAATGGCAATGGCCATATGTGATGAATATTACTTCTGAAAACTGATTGTAATTCAAAAGATGCTGTTCCATTCAAGGCAAGTACGTCCACTTAAAAACATGTATTTAATTGAATTTTCAATTTAATCAACTTGAAGCTTTGAATTTAGTGCCCTGAAAGAAAGAGATTAAGACTAAATAGAGAGAGGAGGTTCCCATCCTGCTTTGCTGGTACATTTAAGATTTTACCTGAAGGGGCCACCCTCTAGTACACTGAACAATGCTTTCCACACGGTTATTAAATCCCATGGACAAGAAAATAATAGGCCAGTGGATTTCACTCAGGACTTTCTTTAGCTCATTAAGTCTTGGGGTTTTCTTATGGAAAGTGAAACATGCTGTATTTTTCTTACAATAGGACAGTAGGTATACTGAGTTTGATAAAAGCGCCACCACCTATATCAAGTTGTAATTTTCACTTAAAACATATTTCATAACGAAAAGAGCCAAAAATATTGTCTAAATGCTGAAAAGTCACCATGGAAAAGTCCAGACAAATAAAGATAAACAAATACACACACTCACACAACAAATATTTAGAGGCAACAGATACGTAGAAACAAACTTTACGGTTTAACTATAAAAAAAATTAAACTAAAACTCAACAGAGTATTCATAGCACTATTTTTAGATTGCATGCTATAAGATTATCTCCCATTTTGCAAAGCCATTGTATGGCATCTAAAATGAATTACATAAACTTTCATCACTTCTTTTAATAATCAACTTTTGTGAGCTAACACTTGGCAACGAGTGTTGTAGGAAACGTCTTTGCTTTCAATAAGAATTAGATACCACATCAGAACTGGACAAAATAACTTTTTGCTGTTTTAATACAATGTCATTTAAATACCGAGCCAAATATTTTGATGCCACCAGGAAAAAGAAAAAGGTCCATATAGAAAATAGTTTATAAGACACAGACACTCACACAGAGTTCATCAATTGCAAAATCAGTTAGGTTCTAATGAAACCACTTCATATATGCCCCGTAAAAAAGTCCAGCTGCCAGAAAGATAAAGTGTCACAAACTATCAATGAAGAGCAAACAATCAATGAACTGTTAGTGGGAAAACAAACTTTCCTCTTTACCCTCAACTATGCAAACAGCAGGCATTTCAAAACCTACAAAAGTGCAATCTTACTGATAGTGACAAAACAACAGTGTTGATTATTCAGTGGGCCGGTGTGGAAAGCTTCAAAGTTTGCCGATTACCTATAATCACTTCCATTCATAATGAAATGTTGACTTCCTTTGATTTGTGTTTAATCCTTATCTTGGAAAGTGTATAACTTTCAAATAGCATAATCGCATGCACTTCAAACACTCATTAAATTCTTTCTGTTACAATTGGATGAAATGACTGCACTATCAACAGCTATTTCAAAGTTAGCACAACAGACTTTGGTGGTTGATAAAGATTAGTCATTGTAAGAATGTGTTAGGCACCATAGATTAAGTTCAGTTCATCAGTTCAGATACGCAGTGGTCAAATACAGAAGAAAAAAAAAAGTCAGGAACAGGGTGTATCAATGTTTTTATACATGATATTTAACCAGCTATGTGTTTTTTTCTTTTTATTTCAGAGAGTCAATACAATCCAACAAGCAGTTCAGGAAACTAAATGTGAAGAGAGCTGAGAAATTAAAATTACACAATTTGAGAGCTAGAAGGAAGCTTTATTATAGACCCCTCGAACTGAAGATGAAGTGACTGAGATCTGAGTGATGTGTTTGGCCTTATGTTTGAATGGAAGAGGCAGAGTTTGGAATACATTCTTTGATTCTCGTTTTTCCTTCTCCCTCATCTCTTTGGAGCTTAATTACCCTGAACTTCATCATTCCTATTTACAAACAGAGCAAGAAATCATGAAGGACTTCAACTTAATGCATTGCAATTCCTTAGTATCCTAGAAGAGCTTGCAAACCATACGCTAGCATGATAGGCTTTTAGTCACATATGTCACGGCAGTGATTCAATTGGATCACAGTCATGAAAACTATAGGTAAGTTACATTTTTAATTTTTTTAAAAATATGTTGTTATGTTTCTACACTATTTGGGTATTTTTCTACATTCCCTATATCAAGATCAAATAATATATTAGTAGATTCATATCCTAAGATTGTCTTTACACTTGAACCTGATGGGCTAATGTTTTTATAATGTCTCATTTAATAAAGGAAATTTGGTTATCTAGACTTGCATATATTTACTGAGGTGTGCGATAAGAAATATAACACATTATTTTTAGATACAATTGAAAGGTTTTTTTAAGAGAGAGAAATACTTCCACTTTTGTTTATAAGGGGAGATTTTGTCAACAAGTTTTGGTTTCTTTTACAAACGATAAAGCAAATATTTTTAATGAATTCATGATGGATTAGAATTGCCAGACTCAGGCAATTCAATTCCTAGAATTCTGAAAGAATTCAAAGATACTATTATGAAGTCATTATCAATCATTTTTAGAATAATAATGGTTTGGGCCTATAGTAGAACTAAGACTGAATTCTCTCAATATTAAAGAAGTAGAGTCTGTAAATTGCTAAAGTCACATAACACTAATCTCTGGGAGAAAGAGTACAGTGGGTGTCTAACAGAGGAATTCATCCTCATAAAGTCCAGTCAAGTCTCACCCTCCTTTTATTCACAGTAATTTTACTAACCTTGAATGTCTAAGAAATGGTCTAAAATGTTTGTGTTCTCATATCAACTGGCCATATGATCAGGTACAGGCAAAACTTTAAAATATTGCAAGTTTGGTTCCAGTCTACCTCAATTAATAATGAGAAAGTGGGTATGAGCTGTGTTGTGAAAGATATGTAAGAAGATGATCATTAATTTCAATATGCATGAACTGTGGAAATATCTACTAAAAATAAACCACCACAACAAAAATAGATCTCCAGTCTGATTAATAAGTATTTTAAGTAAAACATGACTAAATGTTCAGTTACATACAAGTTTGATGTAAGTTAATAGTGTAAAGAAGCTGCTGAAATCAAAGGCAAGGGAAATAAAAGCAAAAATAAATAAATGGGACTATATCAAACTAAGCAGCTTCTGCACAGGAAAAGAAACCAAAATAAAACAAAATAAAAAGGCAACCAACCAAATGGGAGAAGATATTTGCAAACACCTCCAATAAGAAGTTAATATCCAAAATTATAAAGAACTCACAGAACTCAACAACAACAAGCAATCCAATTAAAGAGTGGGCAGAGGGCCTGAACAGACACCTCTCCCAAGAACACATACAAATGGCCAACAGATATAGGAAAAGATGCTCAACCTCACTAGCTATTAGGGAAATGCAAATCAAAACTACCGTGAGATGCCGCCTCACACCTGACAGAATAGCTATTATCAACAAGACAGGTAATAACCAGTGCTGGAGAGGCTGTGGGAATGTAGATTGGTACAGTCACTATGGAAAACAGTATGGAGGTTCCTCAGAAAATTAAGGATAGAGTCACCATATGACCTAGCGATGCCTCTTCTGGGTGTCTCCCTCCAAAATTTGAAAACATTTATTTGTAAATATATGTACCCCCATGTTCATTGCAGCATTATTCAAGGTTGCCAAGACATGGGAACAACCGAAATGTCTTTCAATAGAAGACTGGATAAAAGAAGCTGTGATCCATGTATAAAATGGAATACTAGTCATAAGAAAAAATGACAACAGAATGAATCTTGAGAATATCATGCTCAGCAAAAACAAAAAACAAAAACCAAAAAACCCAAACAAAAACAAAACATAAAGCCAAGAACTATATGGCTTATAATATCGAAAGCAACAAATGAACAAACAATAAAAAGAAACAAACAAGAACTCGTACACACAGACAACAGTATGGTGGTTATCAGAGGGGAAGGGGTTGGAGGAGGTAGTAAAGGGTAAAGGGGTCAAATATTTGGTGACAAAAAGATGCTTGACTTTGGGTCGTAAACACAGAATATAATATACAGATGACATGTTATAGAATTGAACACTTGAAACCTATATCATTTTACTAAGCAATTTCACCCAAGTAAATTTAATTTACAAAAGTAGAACTAATATAGATTTAGAATTGGAGGTTCATATACAAAAGTTTTAGAATAAAAGTTGTGATTCTTTTTTGTTTATATGTATTACAGAAATCACATTTTTTAATGTAGGCATTGGTTGACTAGAATATACATTTAAAAAAGGTATACCAAAAATAAAAGATGTCAAGAAGCTCTCTTATAAGTATATCACATTATTGGTTAAGGGATCTGCATTGAAATTCTATTACCTCTTATGGACAAAATAAAGACAATAATAAGAAAGAACTTTAAGATAGTTCAGTCCAAAAGTCAAATAAGTGGTATGGAATATAATGGTATTTTAATCTCTGGAAGCCTTTAAGCAGAGAACCCATGACTAAATTATGAATTACTGAATTGGGAGTCGATTAAAACCTTTCAAGTTCCTTTCTACGATTTTCAATTGTTCAATCCATGGCCATCTTCTCAAATTTAATGTGCCAAACAATTATCTCCCAAATTTTATATATTTGAAATATAAAATATGTCATGACATATATTTCAAGATATAAAATATTTCATATAAAATATGAAATTAGGCAAAGCTTTGTGGATGGGTAGATGGTGGATGGGTGGATGGGGCCTGGAAGAAAAGAGGACAGTGTTAATGGGATAGATTTTTAACTGGAGCCATTGTGGTAGGAATGGTTTTAATTATTAAGATGTGGAAAAAGCCCTGACCCATGGGGCTCAGCTGGTTGGGTGTCATCTCTTAACTGGTTTGGTTCCTGGTCAGGGCACATGCCTGGGTTGCAGGTCAGTCCCAGGTTGGGAAGTCTTTGAGAGGCAGCCAACTGATGTTTCTCTCCCTCTATTTCTTCCTCCCTTCCTCTCTCCCTAAAAATAAATAAATATTTTCAAAATGTGGAAAAAATGAGGAGGCAGTGATTTGGGGAGGAAAGAAATGATGAGTTTGGAGTTTCTGTGATAAATCTAAGCAGAGATGTAAAATAGGCATTGGATACAAGATTCTGGGATTCAAAGGAGTGGCCCAGTATTGTGAAAAGCAATGATCAAATTATACATGGCATAACTTTGGGTATTGTATTGCTGGGTGTTTATAATATTAATACTCAACAAAGGAATGAGCAAAAAACTAGCATGAATATGCCTAAATGCTTTACTTAACCAGGAAACGTGTCTGAATGAGAACTAATTTTTCAAAGAAACTAGGTCATTAATAAGTAGTTTGATTCTGTTTATCAAAACGACAGGGGCGTGGGTAATGATCGTTAGAGTAACGGGGGACCCGTATAGAGAAGGCTGTCGCGATGGCCTGCTAAACACGCGCGCGCCCTGGTAAGCGCTCTGGGCTCCAGAGGGAGAAGCTGCCTCACTGACCCTTTCGGGGGCATCTGGTCCCTTCACACGCCCCCGGCCGGGGCCATCACCTTGCTCGGCGCCCACCTCGACTGCTGTCTTCTGTGTTTGTTTCTTGTTGACGGTCCCTGCTTAAGGCCTTTCCATGTATTTTTTTGTTTTCTTACTTTTTACATTTTTATTGGACCCAGTATGGTCAGACACCTCACAGCTATAAAAATCCTGTGTGTAGGCAACCACTCAATGGATTTATTCTGAATATTATGGCTGGTTTCGTCTGCTCAAAATATTCTAGTTGTTTTCCACCTTTGAAACATAAAATCTGAGTGTCTTTCTTTGACATTTGAGATGTTTAAGGAAAATTATGATTTTCTGTTTATATAAACACTAGTAGTTTTTGTTCTAAATTGATCAATGGCGATTTATGTTTTAATGTGCTGTCTACTGCAACAGCATCTAATGAATAACTACTACATGCAAAACACTGCACAATGTTTTACTGGAAGGGGTGTTAGTTTTTACCATCAGTGACTTTTAATTAAGCGCACGATATCATCCATTATCTTTCCCTGTAGATATTTTTTAGAAATCTCATTTAGTGTGGGGACTTTTCTAATACTTGTTAACATCTTCTAAATCCCCTAGGACCAAAACACAGAGTGTTTTCTACTGTTCATGGAAAGTCACCTATGGGAAGACTGTGAATATAACTAAGAAAGACTGGAAACATAGTTATGCAACATATCCAGTCTAGGTGTAGGCTGTTAGAAGAAGCAACTGCTATTATACATTCCTGACCATTTGTACAGTGAGTCATCAGCACATTATGAACAAAATCAAAGACGAGCAGGGATTCACTTCAAACTGTTGCTTTCGCTACTGCAGCTTTGAACATATTATTTATATAAATAGCAAAAAGTGAAAATCAACCTAACTTCTAACTCTAGGCGTTAGGAAATATTGTAGTATGTATCATTTCAATTAAATACTTGACATCATTAGAATGATGTGGGTCTCGATATGATGCCTTTGGAAATATTTACTGAGAAAGGTAACAAAATCTTGGCAGAATATAATGCCAATCTTAAAATTATAAATTAATATAATTTGTATTATATATAAAAATTTAGAAGCCCACAAAGCAAAATACTAGTAATATTTTCCTGCAGTGCTGAAGTGGTGCACAACTTTTTATTTTTGTATTTGTGTCTTCAAATGACATTTTCATAAAGAGGAATCATATTCACGATTATAACATAGGTACCAACAACCATTATGATAAAATAATACCACTAGCAATGCACATTGTTCACCGTGCAGGGTCCAAGTCAGAAGAATTTGATTCAAATTTCATTATGAACACTGTCCGGATATAACCTGGGAAAGTTACATAGTCTTCCCATGCCTGTTTCCCCTCTTTCCAATGAGGATAATGACAACCAAAAGGTAATAGTAGATAAGAGCACTTGACATATATAAAGCACCACATACATTTTTAAAAATTATTAAAAGTAAGTAGGTACATAAACACCAGTTTCATTTTGGTTCACAACTGTCATCTCTAATCAAGTTTCTACAAAGTGCTTTGTCCTGTGGAGGCTCTGCCAGCGGGGTCCAGCCTGTTGGCATCTCTGGGCCACGCTGGAAGAACAGTTGTCGTGGGCCACACATTAAATACACAAACACTAATGAAAACTGATGAGCAAAAAAAAAAAAAATGGTTTTAGGTAAATTTACGATTTTGCGTTGGGCCATATTTATAGCCATCTTGGGCAGCGTGCACCCCGTGGGCTGGACACCTTTAATTAAATGCTTTCTGACTGAAGCTTGAAGATGCATGTGTGTACTTGTACTTTCACATATACTCATATGTGCTTACTGAATTAAGGGTGCTCTGTGATCTGTGCTTTCCATTTTATTTTACGTAATAATTCAGAGGATTTTTGCACAAAGTACTCAGAGGCCAAGCTCCTTTTTATGTATTGCAAATGGTAAATAAGTTGTAGAATACTTTTATTAATAATAATAAGGTATTTTCCTTAATTTTAAGTAAAATTTAAAATTTTACTTAAGTATTTTCCTTAATATTAAGTAAAATTAAGGAAAGAGCTGATCGACAAATATCTTATCATTGAATCCATAAAGAACTAGATTTTAAGTGCTGAGTAATCACTAAAGAACTCCATACTTAAAAGTAGCATGGTCTGTAATCACTCTATATACATGTATAGCTTTTTTTACTAACGTCTTTTCTATTATATTTATCTCACTTGTTTATAGTTTTGTTTTCTAATCCCTTTCTTTATTTTTTATGTCGAAGATTTTTACAAAATTTAAATTAGGAATTAATTCTTTGCACCCATCCACCTCCACTGATTTAGAAGTTATACACATAAGTTTTCATGTTTTTTAGTGTGTATCCTTGACACTGGGGCATGCATACTTAATTTTTTTTAATCTTCACCCAAGGACATTCTCATTGATTTTAGAGAGAGGGGAGAGGAGGCGGGGGAGAGAAACATCGATGTGAGAGAGAAGCAGTGATTGGTGGCCTCCCATACGCACCGCAACCTAGGACTAAACCCACAACTTAAGGGCATGTGCCCTGACGGGGAACTAAACCTGTGGCCTATTGTTTTACTAGATGATGTTCCAACCAAGTAAGCCACACCAGCCGGGGCTGCACTTAACATTTTTTAAAATCTATATTTGTGTTCTTATCTAGTCAAAATAAAGAGCTTAGAACTCTTCAATTCTCTGATCTTCCATTTTACATACAATATTTGTCCAGCATTTTATTTCTACCCTATTTTACCCTAAAATCAGTTCTAGACTATGTTATTATGATTGTTATTACTGCTATCA
Organism: Pteronotus mesoamericanus; assembly: GCF_021234165.1. Taxonomy (NCBI): domain Eukaryota; kingdom Metazoa; phylum Chordata; class Mammalia; order Chiroptera; family Mormoopidae; genus Pteronotus; species Pteronotus mesoamericanus. Next base: position 3,007,179 of record NW_026555123.1, read on the forward strand.
TTGTTATTCTTGGTATTAGTTTTGTAGCTTTCATAACTAATGTTTAGAATTGGTACCACATAGGTCCCCCGATTCATCCTCCATCTGTATCTTCTCTGCCAGAGGATGTGAAATCAAGGTATCTTAACCTCAGTTTCACATCCTCTACCTCTTACATTTTTGTCCTGTATTCTATACAGTCCTATTTTTTCCTTTGTGCTTCATGAATTTTTTTATTCTACAACTTGTTATTTGGGGTACTTATTTGTTTCCTATGTTTTTCATTTTCATAAACCATTAAAAAAATATTTTTATTTTGTTGTTCTGTAGCTGATAGAGTTACAGGAAGTTCCTTTTAGTTCCATGATATATTCTGGGTTGAGCTTTTCTTTCTTTCTTTCTTTCTTTCTTTCTTTCTCTTTCTTTCTTTCTTTCTTTCTTTCTCTCTCTCTCTTTCTTTCTTTCTTTCTGTTTCTTTCTTTCTTTCTTTCTTTCTCTCTCTCTCTCCTTCCTTCCTTTCTTCCTTCCTTCCTTCCTCCCTCCCTCCCTCCCTCCCTCCCTCCCTCCCTCCCTCCCTCCCTCCCTCCCTCCCTCCCTCCCTCCCTCCCTCCCTCCTTCCTTCCTTCCTTCCTTCCTTCCTTCCTTCCTTCCTTTCTTTCTTTCTTTCTTTCTTTCTTTCTTTCTTTCTTTCTTTCTTTCTTTCTTTCTTTCTTTCTTTCTTTCTTTCTTTCTTGATATTCATGTAATCATTCTCCTTGTTAGGCTTAATTATTGATGGTTATTTGGAGAATATCCTAGACTTCGCTTCTCGGTTTGCTCAGACACAGTGTGGGCGACTGTCTTCCCCTGCTCCGCCCCGCCGCTCTCCTCCCACCATTGAGCGTCACTGTCCGAGCCCTGCCGGGCTGCGAATCGCCTGGGGGGGGGGGCGCAGAAGAATGGGGTGCAGTCTTTCTCAGACTACGTGCGTGGTTTTGTTAAATGTCCTGTACCTAAGTTAATTCTACCTCTTTGGAAAGAGTGTCCCATTCTGAGATGATGGCTTTTGATCAGTTCTCCAATCTGTTATGTCGTATTAGAGTCTCAGTTCAGTCACAAATCCAGCCCCCTATTTTTCTCGTTTCATCTTGTGCTTCTAGCACTCTTTAAAAAAAAACAACTCCGTGTTATAAAGACTTTTCAAAAAACTTTGTTACCCAATTTACTTTTTTTTTGTAGAGATAGTAATATAAATAGGAAGAAAAGGCTTGCATGTTTTTGCCTTTTTGTGTACTAAGAATAAGAATATTAATTCAACCTAACAAGTAAAAAACCCATTTACATTTTAAAATAAGTTTCCAACATAAATACATTTACAATTTACATTTAGAATTTTAAAATGTCTAATTGTACTCTCTTACTATTTAAGCAGAAATAAATATCGCAATACTTTACCAAAAAGGTAAATACTTAAAAATAAACATTTAAAAAATTTAAAACTAGTTTTGGGGGGATAACAAATCATAGAAAAAGCATTTTAAAGTATTGTTAATTGAAGAAAATTAAAGGGGAAAACATACATGTTGAAATAATGATAAGAACCAATGGAAAAATGATACTGTATTTAGAACTTGGGGGGTAATGTATATATTTTTAATATAAGTTGTATCTAAATTGGAATCAGGATAAGTTAAAGAGTATTACAAGAATCTAAGTTGGAATCAGAATATATTTAAGAATATTACAAGTACACAACTTCTGCTTATTATTTTTCTTCTCCATTTATCTATTTTTTTTCCAAGAAGAACTCAACACTTCCTGATAACACGGCGTGAAGTCCGGATGGCTGCGCGGCCGACCTCCCAGCACCTGCGTTGCCCCAGTGCAGCGGCTTCCAGCCCGGCGAGGCGGTGAGGCGGCGAGGCGGTGAATGATCCGCGGCCTCCATTTACGGGCTCGCTGTTAACATTGCTTAATGGAGATGTATGAACTAATAGCTGTTCATCATCTCAATAGGTATGGGACTGAAACCCTTCATATTCCAACATTCATATTATAAATCGTTGCTGATAAACGTTTTATAGATGATGTAAGATAAAATTGCACATCAACAGAGCTGAGATCACTGAGTTATTGATTCCATGTCCCTGGCTAAAATCACCAAGCTCAATAGAATGTCAGCACACAGATCAAAGAGAATAAAATCTATTAGTCTTTGTCTTTATGCTTTTAATTTCAAGGGATGTTTTTAATTTAGTATGTATTTTTTTTCTTAATCACCACTAATCATTCAGAGGTGTCAGTAAATCAAAACATGAAGCATGAGAGGTATAACTTATGTCTTTTATAAGTCTTTCCTTTATGTATATTTATTATTTGCCCTCTTCATTGCAATATATTGACAAGACTCTACAGTAATGATGGATAATTCATATCCTACATGTATATTTATAATTTATTTAAAAACATTAGAAAGACCCCTGAATGCAGAACAAGTTTTAATGGCAGATGGATAACTAATATGTGTTTCTGTTCTTCCACCAGAATCTGTTTGGGAGTATTCTATATCCCTGTTGTTTTCGTGCTCACTAGTTTGGTAGACTGAATTGTTCTTTTTCTGATTCACTAACATTTAATCTTTAATGTAAGGTTGTTTCTTTGGACATTCATAATGCTTAAAGATAAACAGTGAGCAATGTGCAGAAGTAAGGGGGCATTTTGGGGCCTGATTCTCCACCCATTCCATGGCTCTTCGATGGAAGTCTTTCATTGTGTCAGCTCATACCCTGGACTAATCCAGAGTGACTAGCATCAAAAATCCATATATTTACGGCATTATTAAGATAGGAAAGTCTTAAGTAGTTACCTAGGTCTAGAGTGGCAAAATTATTTTAGTATGGATGTGAACTTTGGATGTGTGATTCACATGAGGGTTGGTGTAGATTAATAAAAAGTTGTATTATTGGTGGGAGTAATTTCAGTTAAAATGAACCAAAATATTGAAATAACTTTGAATAAACTTTTAGAAATTAGAGGATCAATATTAGAAGTGGACCTTTTTTTATGGCTAAATTTTTATTAACATAAAATTAATATAGTATAATTATTTATTCTAAAGCAATATTTTTTTGCCTCCTGAATATAATTGACTGGTATAGCCTATGTTTTTCTTTATCAGAGAGAAATACCATATAAGTTGACATCTCTCTCATACTTATCTAAAGCAAAACAGGATCATTCAAAACAAAAATTATTTGCCAATTATTTATTGTTTTTTATAAAGATAAAAGATAAACAGGTATGAAAGTATAAAATCATTCACATTTTATACCATTGCCTTATCAACTATATATATAAAACAACTATCAGATCTGAATAAAAATGAAGACTTAAAAATGAGTTTTGTAAACTGTACACCTGCACATTTTCCCCTCGGTCCACAAAGATAACAATTCAGTTTCCTACACTTAAAATAGTTCTTTGGTAACATTTTCCTTCACTTAATAATACAATCCTTCACACGTCATATAAATCTACAGCACCACACTTCAAAAGCCACAAAATCCTCTTTAAAGGAAGCTTCCCATTGTGTACTCTATTCGCTTTGAAGGACTTACAGTTCATGTTTTATTTATTTTTAATTATTTTTGGTTGTAAAGAATGAAAACAAAGAAAGAATTTTTGTAGACAGAAAAATAGTCTCGCTATCATAACGTTTAAGCACTTGTGTGGCGCAGCGACGCTGTTGACGTGCTCTGCGTACCGCCCTGGAGGTCCCCCCAAGCCCCTCCCCCCCATTTCATCAGCGGGGCCAGGTTCCTGCGCATGTCAACTACGTGTTCTCATTTGATGTATCTCTTGGTGCAGTTATGGAAGCCATAGTGAGCTCTAAATTTTCTTTCTTCGGCTCTTCATTCTGCCAGCTATTTGTCAAACTCATGATGCTGAATAAGCTTATTTGCAAGGCAACTTTATCTCCGCTTTGGAAAATCTCTCTAGTTATGTAGCCTGTGTAAGCAACTTGACAGTCAAGGTATAAATAGCCAATCTTCTTGGCAGTATAAAGACTGAGCAATTTCATAATGAATTCAACCAGTATCGATGATCAACTTGAATATTTTAGATAAGATTAGTTATTTGCAATTCTGTTTAACTACTGAGTTTTATTTTACATTTGTGAGATTCTGTTCTAAACTTTACACTGTACTTGATTTTGTGACTATAAGAAAGGTGCTGTACGATCTACAAATATATAGTTATTTTATTAACTATTATTAATGTCTGAAAAACACAAAATTAAACACTTTTTTTGAAATTATTGCACTCTATCTCTTCTCGCTTTAAGGAATCTTCTGAAAATATAGTGTTATTTTATTCCCTAGATTCATTAATATATTTAACATACACAGGCACCTGTGTATTTTGCTACATTTCAAAATCTCCATAAGTAAGGTGGAAATGACATGCAAGAACTTTTTTTAAATTTAAATTTATCAAGCTGTTCATTGATTACAGTGACTTTGTCATACAATTGATTGAACTCCACGTAGGTAAAAAGGTTGAATACTATATTTAAAAGAAGATAGAACATGGAAGAGTCTGTTAAAATCATTAACTTCTTAGTGGTTTATTTCTTGGGGTTAAAGGGATTACAGGATTTGTCAATTCATATAGGTTACAACCCACCAAGAAATTCTGAATATTTTTTATCTCATTCTAAACCCATTCTGTCTTTCATTCCATAATTTAAAATTTATGTTACCTCTAGGTAACTTCCTTTTCAGGATTGATCTGAAATTGTACACTGTCTTATCCTTGGCGGTGCAGGGCGCAACGAGGTGGATGGTGGATACACTCTATCATCCACGACATAAATAAGCATTTAAGGTCACCAACACAATGTAAAAACCAAAAACACTCTTAACAGGTCAAGGTCAACGCCTTACAACATTCGAATCAATAGTAATATTAGTGTTATAATTAGGCAGGAACACCTCCTCTTCAATTGTAAGATGGCTATGGGAGAGAGACGTACATCTGTGCTGTGCTTTTAAGCATAAGGGGCCTGTGCTGGCTGAGGCTGGTGTAGTTGGGGCATTTACTTCGGAGCCTGTAGCTCCAGCTTGGTAATTCCCACAACAGGCTCTGCAGGGAGATTCAACCTTGGCAGTGATCACTCACGATTTTCCGAGCTTTCCTGGTTGTACAATGGCCTCTATAAATCACTGTTCCTTTAACAATATTTAAGTGGTAGCTGTGTTTAACCCTTCAGGTGTAAACATATTAAGAAGGTGGAAAAATATTTTCGAGCCAGAGACTTTAACAAATCTATAGAATGGCCTGATGCCAAAGGCGAGAATCAGGAGCTCTGCCACTGGCAGCAAAGAACAAGGCTGGAGCCAAGAAATCTTACTTAGGCTGCCTGCGGGGCACTCAAGGTCTCCCACAGTCTTTTTTGGAGTTATCTGTGCTGCATCAGCTTCCCCCTAATTAGATTACTTATTTCACTGGCGGTGGCCAAGCCAAAGTCATTTCTGATGGGCTCAAAGTTGAGCATACTCAAAGAGAATTTTGATGTTGATTAGGAAGCCTGTGTACTTTCTATTTACTACACAGCTTTCCTACAAAAGGGGTGTCCCTGTTTTTAGAGGATAAGCATGCAATTTTGTATTTCTAAAGGTCTTCTTAATACACACAATGTAACAGATAAAAACAAAACAAAACAAACAAACAAAAAACCTTCCCAGTATCATACTATTGTCTTATATTCAGGGTCTATTTGAGAAATAGAATGCGAATTTCAGTCAATTTAACTGTTCATAAGCATATTTTCCTTGTTGAATGAGAACATAAAATTTTCAAAATCAGAATTTTCTCAGCATATTAGTTTTCAAAAATTAATTAGGTGGTAATAATATCATCTTACTTAAAATCAAGTAAAGAAGCACAGTTGAGAATCAGTATTTCCACTCCTTTGTCTACTGGTATCCAGGTGCACGGGGCCCCAGTATACTTCTCTAAAATTGTTCTCCCCAGAAAATTTCTCCAATAACTCTTAATATGAGTCCCTGAATAAGAAACTAAAAGTCTAAGTGATCATGATATAGTTTCATTTGGAGATTCCAGGGATGTCACCAATTGTGAGATTTCTCTCTAGTGTTTGCAACTCACACGTCCCCAAGATAATGCTGAGTCATAAGTTATTTTTTGGCACTAGATCATTGAATTTAACTTTTTCCTTTCATGAAGCAATTCAAATATAATTCAGGTGCTTCTAGCATGGTGTCTCTAAAGAGGGAGAAACTGGTAAATATTAAACCACTTTAGCATGAAAAGGCCAGGGATTGAAATACATAGTCAAACAGCCATTTAGAAAACTTGCCCAGGATTGAACGAAGACACGCAGTTGTGAGAAAGCGCTGAAAGTTGGGGATCACATTCAAACATGTTTCCAGAAGCCCACATTTTAATAGGACTACATATCTCATAGGAGAAGAGGAGGCGAAGAGCCACGCGGCCCCCCAGGCACGTCTGGGAGCCTGTGCAGACTCGATCAGCAGCTCAGGACTTAGCAGGGCACAATTCCAGTCCAGACACGACAGAGGCCAATTGGTTTTAGAACAACATCCAATTTGTTTGTATTGCGTAACTTAGTCTTCAAGATCATTTTAAGACGTACGTCTTGCCAATAGCTTGTATTATTTAAAGAATGATGTTTACCTCTGTGTTGCAAGAAGACAGCTGACGCCTTTTTGATTAACAAAGGTGTGACATGTTCTTGAGTTAATGCATCTTGGAAGTAAGGGCTCACGTGTAAGATTAAACCCGTCCGTGGAAAGCAGTTCATCAATGACTTCTCAGGCTCTTCTGACACAATATTTTCTGAGAAATAAAATGTTATCCATGTATGCTTGGCCATAAAATGTATAAGAGGGTCTAAAAAAGAATCCCATTAACATAAACCAAAAATCGTAGCATGCATTTCAGCAGTGATGGGCTCCAGTCTAAGATGAACTGTGAACAAGAAAGCTCAGGCACAATCCAACATTTCAGGAGCTTCTACCAAAGGGACAAGGCTTTCTCTTAATGGACACAGAGCACTCATGGCAGAACACTTTCTCCTCAATTTTTGTAGTCAAGGTTGGAGAAATTCCAATCCTAGAGTCCCAGGGCTTTTGAAAAATTAAACTTACTAAGAAAGGATTAATGTTAACAGACTACAGAATGTAGTTTGCACATTAATCTAAAACAACTGGATAGCACCAGAGGACCAGTTGCTTTGCAATACTAAAATAAGAAGAAAAGTCTATTTCTATACTTGGCGACCAGGAGCGACACCTTGCATTGTGTGTCTGGCAAAATCTGTTGACATATAGGGTCCAGCGGAAGCAAGGCCTGCCTGAGTGTGGTTGGTAGGGTAATAATATGGGTGCACTCATTTATAGTTTTAATTTGAACATTTCACCTAAAACATTATATGGTGCGCTTGAATGTGATATTATGTTACAGAATGACATGCTTATGATTTTTTAATAAAAGATTTCGTAATGAAGTAGGGATGTTATTTGTGTCAGAACCTGTATGTATGCATGTGTGTCTATATATGCATTTCTTTTCTTTCCTTTTCTTTTTCTGCATCAGTGCTCTAAAGCCACATCAAAGAGACACGGAGGCAGAGAGAATCAACCTCTCGGTGTCCGCAGCAGCAAACGCAGGCTGAGACATGGCTCGCTGCTGGCCGGCCTGCAGCCTCTCCGCCCAACCGCCTGAGCGCGGGAGGAGCCATCCCAGCCCCGCTGGGAGAGCCTGCCTTTCAGCCGCAGCTATTGAACATGCTCCACTTTCATCTCACAACGGGAGTGCCTCGGTTAAGAAAGAAACAGAGATAAAAACAAGCAAAAGGGAAGGGTTCCCAGGCAGTTCACTCAATAGCAGCGCTCGCTGCACGGGGCCCTCGGGGCCTTCGGGGCCTCGGAGGGCTGAGCGCCGCAGAGCGAGGGCGCGAGAGTGAGTGGCCGGTGCTGTCAGCCTCGTTCGGGCTGCACAGCCGGCCTCTGCCAGCTCTAGGCGTGCGCAGTATCAAACGGGAAAGCAAAGAGGACTTCAGGATTTGTCAGGAGTCTTTCAAATGGCAGCCGCTTGATTTATGTCCAACCTGGAGTACATGGGATGGCACTGTTTTAAATGTGACCTATCCCATACTTGAAACAATATTGGCTCCGCGAATGTTACACAGCAAAGTCACAATGGAGGACTCTAACGTGTTATATTGCTTCAGCATAACAGAAGATATAGACAGGCCTTCTCATCTGATGATAAAAGAAAGAAGTTGACTCTTTACTTCTTGCTGTTGGACCATATGCTTTAAAAAGGAAATAAAAATGTATTCCAGAAGTAAGATGCCTTAATTTTAATAACCAAAAGCGAATGCCCGGGTGAAATCGGTAGCCACAGATAGACTGAGTCACGTAAAAACGTCATTCCTTGAATGAGAGGCAAGCAGCATTTGATATTTTAGAATTAATACTGAACACGAAACGTTACTACCTAGAACTGGACAGATGCAACATCAACATCCGAACGCCGGCACAGCTCGTGCCGGGAAGGCGAGGGCGCCCCCCGCTCCGCGTGCCTCGCCTGCGGCCGGTCCAGGCTGTTCGCTCTGCACTTGGTGCCCGAGGACTAGGGTTTCCCTCTGACACCACGCCACTTTACCCTTCTTTAAAAAGTATCTGATTTTTAAAAACATGCATTGTAACTAAGATCCGTGGAAGAGGAAGTGTGGTTGAGGCACGTAGCCTTACTCTCCTCTGCTTGCTTGTTAATTGGAAAAGGCAGACGGAACAAGGTGAAGGAGGCAGGTGGGACCCAGTACCTGGGTTTGCGGTCGCAAGTCAACCCCTCCCCCGACCAGTGCCCACCACAATGCCTGCCAGTGAAGATTCACAAGCATGTCTTGAGTGAACTAAGAAGAACGCGCAGGTGGTCCTTCATCGCTGGGTTTTCTGTGGCTGATGTTTTTCTTTAGGAAAAGAAAGAAAAAAATACATCTAGTATATTTCTTACAAGAGATGTAACAGAAACATCCATTTTATCCAAGGAAAAGACACTCAGATTTTTTTTTTAACTCACTTTTTTCTCCTACGGTGCTTGGGAGAATTTCATGTTTCCAGTGTTATGACGTGACCTCATGGGCAATGATAAGATCCTAAAACCCTTGGAACCCATCGCTCACATCTGACACGTATCCCGGACCAGATTCTATTCTTTCTTTCCTAATTTTGAAAGAAAGATTGGGTTTGAACTTCACGGCTAACAGGGACAAAAATGCAGAGGAAAACAAAATCACTGCTGCCAAACTATAGGGGTTTTGTGGCATTTTTCTTTACTTTCATTCTGAGGGCTGTTAGTCATTTCACAAGAGGTTCTTGCCAAAATGAAGGTTCAGAACCCAAAATTGGAATCACATGCGCCATGACTGCAAGATGGTCAGAGAGTAAGAGAAGCGGTGGGTGCATGTCAGGGTCAACATGGCTGGCGGCAGTCATACAGGTGCTGTTTCAAGCAACGGGTTTCTTTGCTTTGCTCACTACCCGCAGGGAAATGGAGACTTCAGCCCCACAGCCACAAGGAGCTGAATTCTGCCGACACCTTGAATGAGCCCACAGTGGATTATGCCTCCAAAACAGAACCTCCAAAAGAGAAGGTAGCCCCGCATGCTGACTCTTTGATTTTGGTCTTCTGAGCCCAGGAGAGGAGACCCAGCTAAGTGCCATCCTGCCTGGCCTTCGGCGCCATCAAAGCTGTAAGATAATTTGATTTGGAATGACCCATCTTGATACCAAAGGCTTAGAAAGTATCCCCACTGTAAGTGCTGCAGTTGTGAAATGAGTGTTTCTGCTATTGCTTTTCAAATAGCTTTGTTTTTCTTTCTTGCGCCTTCCTTCCTTCCTTCCCTTCCCTTCCCTTCCCTTCCCTTCCCCTCCCCTCCCTCCCTTCCTTAGAATCCCAATTGCTCAGAACAGGAAAGAATAAGAAACAAGGGCACTGGGCGAAGGCAGCAGTTCAGCCCCTGATGAATCACAGTCCGGTTCCCAAGGCCTCCGCCCAGCTAGGGGTAAGGCAGGGACTTCTGTCCAGCTGGCCGAGGTCATGGGGAGCCAGATGAGCTGGAGCTTCCAACCCGTGTTTCTGTGTGGTGCTCCGGGAGGGCGTGCGAGGGCAGCGGAAACTCCTGGTCCCATCCGGGGCCCTCCAAGCCTTCTGTCTGTAGCACCGCGTCTCGGTGAGTAACATTCTGGTCTTAATAACACACACACACACACACACACACACACACACACACACACACACCCAGCCTGTAAGATAATAACTGCACGTTGTCTTCAGCCAAAAAGTCTGCTGTGATGTGTTATGACAGCAGTAGGAAACGGATATAAATATTTATTTGGCATCGGAAAGATAGGAAATTAAGATAAATATCTAACGTGATTTTGAGATTTCATGTTTCCCAAACCGTGTTTCCCGTGTCCCCTAACTTCCGCCAAACCCGTTTCCTCCTGCTCCCCTTCCCAGTCCTACTTCCTTAGCTCAGGCCAAAGGCCCTGGACTCCCCCGACTCCTCTTTCTCCCACTCCGCCACCAGTCCGTCGGCAGCGTCTCTGGGATGAGCTTTCAGGAGAGGCCCAGGGTGCGACCTGTTCTTCGCAGCTCCCTGCTGGTGCTGTCCCCTGCCTCTCAACTGGATTTTTGCAATAGCCCGCTAACTGGTCTCTCTCTCTCTGCTTCTGTTCCTTGCCCCTCTTCTCAGTCGTTGGGTCTGAGTAATCCTCCTAAATCATAGGTTAAATGACGTTTCACGTTAGCGCAGACCTGCCAATGGGATCTACAGACAATAATGAAAGCAAGGATGTGAAAAACACAGGTGCAGGTAAGTAGAGGCACAGAAGTCCAGAGAAAGAGGACATCATGAGATCATAAATTTTGGTATTTTCCACTAACCAGACGTTAAGACTATTATTTAACCAGGTTACGGAAGTAAGAATTCAAGAATTCTCATCTACAGCTAAAGAAATGAAGAGGGGTCAGTCTTCAACAGGGTATGATTTAAAGACATGCGGAAAGGACTGTTCACAGTGGTTGAAACGGGGAGGTGGGGTTGAGGGGCGTGGGGAAGGGGTTTGCTTCACGGCCGCTGCTCTTTCCCATCGCTCTGGACTGTCACACAACCCGCCTGCCTGAGAGTCACAGTAAGTGCTCCCTGAGGAACTTCGGCTTTTACCTGGTCTTTTCTGAGCAGTGATGTCTTCAAACATAAAAGTGGAAATAGAAAAATTACAGATTATGTAGATTTTTTCCAACTGCCTAGTTAAATAAAGCAATTTATACCATATACCTTGATGTTTTCCATTTAATAGAAGGAATTTCACTTTTTGAATATGAAAAAAATCTTTTAAAATTAAGCTCTTGTTTGAACTTCTTTTACGTATGCTATGAATGATATTGATATAAGTAATGCCAAATAAATATTCATTACAAATGATACATTTTTAAGAATGTAAAGGGTAAAAATATGACTCATTTTGCTTGCAGAGCATATATACAAGCATTATATATATACAGATTTCAGTAAATATGCTAGATATTTCTTCAAATGAAAAAAGTAAAGCAAGTAATTACTATGCAATATTTAGATGTATAATTATAATTAATATTTAATATTAGATGTATAATATCTAATTTTAAAAATTTGAAATGGAATTATATACTGCTATAAATAATACATGTTTAAAGGCCACTATAGTGAGCTAGTTATAATTTTAAAGAATATTTTAATGGACAGTCTTGAAATAACTTTGATAAAATAAAAGCGAAATTGAATTAGTAGCCTTACTTAGCTATAACTATGTGAAATTTTAATATTTTCCTAAAAGTTTTTTAAAACATATTTTGGGAAAAGCTTTTAAACATTCAAGCAAATTGAAACATGTTACAGACTTTTTTCAATTTTTTAGTACACTTTTACTGGAAATCACGCTGAACTATATCTAAGGATATTGCCTTTTGTTTTGGAATAGGGAGGTTACAAAAATAATGTTTTTAAAATGTGGTGGAAGTACCTGGAAGTTGTGAGTAGTTAGATGGTCCAATTCCAGGAATAAAGATCATTCTATTAAGGATAGATTAGAAGATAGACATTTAAAAGGTTTATTTCAATTTCTTTTTGAATCAAGCATCACTGAGTCAATAACCATTTGAATTTAAATGTAAAGATACATTTATTATCAGAATTTGAAGTAATTTGACTGAAACCAATAGTACATTTGTACTAGTGAATGAGGAAGCCAATATATATATATATATGTATGGTAAATTAGGCATTGGACTATATGTATATATCTCCTGATCTATCTATATTCAGAAAGAAGAGAAAGAAAAAGCATATCTGAAATACCACTTTCACATCCTTTTAAAAAAATAGGAGCTCAGTCGTGTTCTGTTTAAAAAGTCATTTAAAATTTTAACAAACAGTGATCAATAACTTGTCATCACAATGCCATCTTTTCCATTTCTCTCTTTCCTTGTATCTTTCTCATGTCTGTCTCTTGCTCACACTCATGCAGCCGATTGCAGGCTGGGCCATTCAGATAAAAGGGCGAGTCAAGCACAGGCCGCAGCCTGGAGGAATCAGGAGTCTGACGCAGAATTACAAACAGATGATTTCCATCCACTCTCAGAAACACCATGATGCGCACAAGCACAGGGTAGCTCCTATGAGCTTAAAGAAATACTCAGTGAGGCTGGAAGGCAAACAGCTGTCTTCAAATGAACTGCTGCTCCCAGAAGGAGCCATGTGCATAGTATCCATTTTTACACTAGGCTATTGGTTTTAAATATTGCTTTCAAAGATAAATTTTATATTCCAATTTTTATTTATTTGTACTGAGGTGACATTGGACAATAAGATGTCATAGGTTTCAGGGGTATGATTGCATAATACATCACCTGTGCACTGTGTGCTGGCCGCCCTAAGTCCAGTCTCTTTCCCTCACCGGTTATCCCCCTTCCCCCCTCTCTCCTGCCTCCCCCTTCCCTCTGGTTACATATGCATCATTATATCTATTATGTTTTCGTTTTTACCTAGTTTTCACCTTTTAATGGTGCTTATGATTTACTATAGTCACATAGCCAGTATTTACTATTCGGCTTCTCTGTCTTTTTGGGTTTTTTGTCTTTTTTTTTGATGAGTGAGAAGTAAGAGTTTTATCTGTGTGTCCCGTAGGGGAGACCGGGCCGCGGCCCGCGGAGGCCGGCGAGAAGCAGCCGCCCCTGGGCCTGCTGCCGTGGGGTGGCTTCTCTGCCTTCGGAGTCAGGCTTGGGGGGCCGTTTCCCTTAAACGCATGAGTAGGAGAAGAAATGAATAAATAGATGAGTAAACATAATGGAACGGTGTGTGGTAACGTATATGCGTGCATCTTGATATAATAAATTTATATATGTATGCCTACTAAATTTTTACATAAATTTATCATTCATAGAATATGTTTAATTACATTATGCACATAATATAGACTATGTATTATAATAAATATAATGATATATTGTAATATATACTACCACATATTATTTTTTGTTTCATTTTCATATATATGGCGTTAAATTATATTATATTCTATGATTCTTTTTTAATTATTATTTGAAAGGATGCCTCTTTTTTCTTCCATATATATGTACATACAATTAAAAGCACAAACTCATATTTACATATATAATTGCTGTTTGCTCATTGTTCTTATATAATTGTAAAGATAATTTCTTGAGAGGATACTTTACAAGTTATACCATAATAATGTAAAAAAATATAATGAAAATGTACGTAATGCATGTAATACATGTATAATATGAAATATGTATCACGTGTCATGCAGCTATATGTACATTTGCGTATGTGCACACATAGTAGAGCACAGCCGGTAGGCAAGATAGTTCCTATAATTGGTAGAACTAGTTATAATATTCAAACCATCTTTATATTCTTCATATGTCAAAATGTTAGAAGGATTGTTAAATCTGCTGCAATTATCATGTTTTTATCAATTTTTCTAATAATTTCAATATATATATTGCAATATAATGTTATGTAGCACATGGGTTTTCTCAGCTATAGGTTTATTATGTATTGTCTCTATTGATATATAATTACTCTGTTTCCATTTAATTCGGTACAAATATATATTGCAGTTCCTTTTTTGCTTCCTACATTGCAGATATTTTCTTGGTAAATATCATAAAATTTGATGTCATATTTTGAGCTAATCTGAAATTCATTATCTTTTAATGGGACAATTTAACTCATTTTTTCCAAAACAATTAGTATTGTTGTTTTGTTTATTTAGCATGTTTTTAAATTTTTTTAAATTTGTGGGGTTTTTTTTTTTTAGCTTTTAGCTTATCCAATATTTGCAAAATCGTTGGAACACAAATGAGCAACAAACTTTAAGGATTCCATAATGATCCTGTAATAATACCCACCTAATTATCAAAGTGAAAACATAGTCTTTTTAATTAAATGAATTTCCCATTTTCCCTGTACGAAACTCAGTTAGCATGAGAGACTATGCAAAATGTCCCAGGACGACGTGTTGTCCTGGGAAAATGGGAGAACGAAAACAAGGACACCCGAGGGGGGGCTTGGTCGGAGCAGGGCGGATCTGGGGGAACGGACACGGCGGGGCTGACCTCCAACGCCAGCGAGCCTGTGACCACACATGTTCATTCAGCTCCATGCCGGTACCTGTGCTCCCTACGGTCTCTTTCCTGTGGTTTCCCAGATCTGAAGTAACACCCCCAGAACCCCCGGGACAGGGCCGTGCCGGTGCTGCTCTTTCGCGCGGCCCCTGCCCCCAGGCAGGCGGGGCCGCCGCGCTCACGCCTCCGTCCCGACTCGCCGTCCTTCAGCGCAGAGCGCAGAGCGGTCCCCGCTCCGGGGGAGCTCAGTCGCCTCAGCTGCATTTTCTCCACAGAATGTAAGAGAACTGCAATTAACGTTCGTGTAATTATATCCGCCTCTCCCAGACTCTCTCAACTCGGTGAGGGCAGAAATGGAAGTAATTTGAACAAATCCAATAGCATGTTTCTTCTGGAAGATAAAGATGCCAATTTATATGCATGACAAATGTGTACAAGGACAGGGACTCTGTTTAATTTGTTCACTGTTTGTTCACTGGAGCAGAGCACCGAGCTCATAATCACTGAATATCCATTAAGTAAATATGCGACTATTAAATAATGATGTTTATTTTTTGACATGCAAATATGTCCCTGATAAAGCATCATGGTTTTATATCTGATTTCATTTAAAAACTGTTATACTGAACATATAAATGCGTTCAAGATGTACAGCAGCACAAGCTATTCTGAAAAATATATTTAAAACTACTAATTATATTTATCATCTGGATGATAGAATTAGAGGTGGTGTTCCTATTCTTTTGTTTCCTTATACTGTCCAAACATGTTATGAACATGCATCACTTTTAAAATTAGAAAATAAAAATTCCTTTTGAAAAAAATACACTGTTGGCAATAAGATCAAACTTTTATGCAAAATAAAAATTCCCCTTTGGCCCTGGCCTGGTAGCTCAGTTGGTTAGAGCATCAACCCAAACCCCAAAGTTGCAGGTTCGATCCCTGGTCAGAGCACATACAAGAATCAACCAATAAATGCATAAATAAATGGAACAACAAATTTCTCTCTCTCTCAATAAATAAAAAGAGAAATTTTTCCATTCACAAATGCCCCCCCCCAAAAACCCACATCACAGATTCGAAATCCCTGAAGGATGGATTGAAGTAACTTTTAAGAAAGAGACAGTTGCCACAGACCAGTTTATTGATAGTAACACCCTGAAAAATAGAGCTAATAGCAATTTTCCCATCTCAGCTCTCTGGATAACTGCACATGGACAGTAGGTATTGCCGAGGTAAAACAGACAATTCCCTGGGCATTGGTTTTGGTTGGCTGGGAGAAGACAGTGTTAAGTAGAACGCTGTCTACACAGTGACCCAAAATCTTTACTGCAGGTGCTTGCCACACCCACCTCCCTGATGGCACCAGCCTGCCCGCCAGTGCTCTTAGAACAGTTCCTCTGATACCTACAAAACATATTTTCTTTCTCCTGTCATCCCTTCCACTGACAGAAGAAAAATTTCACTCCAATTGCCAGACTGAAGAGTCAACAGAAGAAAGTTCATAACAATGACCACATTTCAGCTACCCTCAAATCACCCAAGTATCCAGGTTCCTGTCCAACCCACCAAATTTTGGGGTTTTTTTTCATTATGCAGATTTAGCAAGATACATAAATATTTTGCTTCCCTTTTAAAACATATTCTGTGTTTTTAAGTACGCTGGTAAATACTTACTTTGATAGGTTTTAATCTTTTTTCCTAAGGGAAAATGGACATTTAGAATTCTCATCTATATGTACTCTCCTGCTCATTAGTATCTTAAACCTAATGGCAAAGATAATAATAGCAAAACTGATAAAACATGATTATGCAATGCTACTAGGCCTGGCATAGTGATAAACTGTTTTGATTACTGCCGTTTTGTAGAGAAGAGAAATTGAGCAACGTCTCCTAGTCGGCACAACTGAAGACGCAGCGTTTGCTCTCAGAGGTGCTGAACCCCAGTCCCATGCCCCAAACTATTTCTTTCTTCTTCCTCTCTAGTTCCTTCCCTCTTGGTAACTAATAGCTTTATACTATAAATAGCATCCCAGACAATTCTGAATGACAGAGGTGACGGTGTGGGAAGCTCTTCCTCTAAAGTGTTCCAGGAATAAGAGGTGGCGAGAGAGGTCCCTGGGAGAACACGAGCTACAGGTAACATCAACGGCAGCCGAGACGAGCCAGAGACGCTGATGTCTCCTCTTCCTAGAGAAAATGAACCTTCCGCCCTAGAGATCGCAACGGAAAGAGAGGAGGATTGGGAATCGGACTTAAGTCTAAAAACCTGTTCCACAATTAATCAGCATAATCCTGTTGGAGATCACATTTTGATAAGATGCCACACGACCCAGCACCTGTCTGGCACAGGACAGCATTCAAATATTTGCCTAATGATTTTTTTTAATGTAATGTGAGCTAGTATATACATTTCCTCAGTATAACTCTTTGCTCGTCTTTGTGAGTAGTTTAATTTTAATGCCTATTAGAACATCATACTTAATTGTTATTGAAAAAGCCAATTAGATGATTTAGATTTTTGCAAAGTCCCATCTTTTTATCTGTACAATGGAAATACTGTTGCTAATGACTGACTAGCTTAACGTAGTTCAAGTTCCTAGTCTGGTGTTTAGCATATACATGGAGCTATACACCAATAAATGTTAGTTTCCTATCCCCAGTTAATGTAGGATCTTATCACTTGTGTTAGTGTTCATTTCCAGGCTAATGTGAAGCCCATAACAAGGGCATTCTTAAGTGTGGTACCTTGGATGGGCTTGGAATACAAGGAATAGCTCAGCTAAGAGCGTCTCAATGCACTGAATGGAACACATACAAATTGTAATTAGTGAAAGTTATGCAGCGGGTAACTACTATGTATCCTAAATTATATTTATCCATTACAACTTTGTCATCAAATATTGGATACGGCCTATAGTTAGCAGCACTGTAAATGTGCATTTCGACTGGGGAAAAAGACACCTTCTTTTTGTCTTCACTGATTAATATTTTCGAGCTCTGTAATTTTCTTGCTGCTCACAGAAACAAAGCCAGCCAAGCTCATACAGAAAGCCTATTCTCCAAGATATAAATATTTGCTATTCAGAAAATCTCAATGAGGGTTTAGTTATTTTAAACTAAAGAAAGAAAATTACTAGTAATGATTGGTTTCAGCTGACGAAATGCTTTTATGCAAATACGTGAACCCTAAATGTGACCTGGAAACAAAAGACTGCTTAACAGTTACTATTAAGCAATACATTAGTAGATCAATTAAACAGAACTTCTTTCTAATGAGTATGTGCTACAGAGGTTGCCATAGAATCCTGGGAAGGAAAAGCCCTTGAATGCTAATTTATCACTGTAAGACTGTAAAATACTAGATGTCTGTTGGTGGCTGGTTGTATCTCAAGTAGAAATAGGTCACTTCTGAAGAAGCAACTCCTTGCATTACTGTGGCCTTTGCAAAGATTACTCGATTCTGTCACTTCATTCTTCTAGCACTAAGGGATGTCACTCAGATGCACCGCCGGCCTATGCCGCCCCACCTGTCCCGACACCCGTTACAGCGCAGTTTCATACATCAAAAAATCGGGACGGTTCCAGGAGAGGAAACAAGCAGAAAATTTCACAGGAAGGTATTTTTGGTCCCTTACTGCGCTGTGCTGGTGAAGGCCCTGCCACACTCCCACCCTCTGGGCCCCACGACCGCGGGTCGGGCCCACTGTGCAGAGAGGGGACACACAGGACTGGGCAGGGAGAGCGGGCAGCCGTCAGAGCGGGCCCGGGGGAGACGCGGCCGACCCCAAAAGGGTGTCTGGGAACGAGAGGGTCCTTTGGAGTCGTACCGGGGCAGACCGAGAAAACCGGAACTTCAATCCGCTCCCCGAAGAGGCGTTGAAGGCGGTTGTCCCAGGAAGGGCGGCTACCTGAAGCGAAGCGGTGTCCGTCCCTGGGGCCGCAGGTGGCAGCGGACTGCCCTTCTGGCTGCACTCAGCTCACGGACGCGGAGCGGCGCAGCGAATCGGCACACACTCCCAAAATGCTTACCTCCGACGTGGAAATCAGAGATCGGACGGCGCCCATAGTCTCTTCTCGGTGTATGGAATGAGAGTGATCTCAACAACATGGGTAAGGATTGTGCGATTTTATCTTTAATAATTAAAATATTAAGAACTATGACAAATGCCGATTTGGGATGACATCATGGTGTGTGCTGGTGCGGACGGCGAGCTCCATGTTGACAAAAGGGAGGGTATGAAACATAAACACGCGTGTCCACTGTATCAAAAGGTGGGAACTCGGCCCTGGCTGGTGTGGCTCAGGGGACTGAGCGCTGGTCTGAGAACCAAAAGGTCGCTGGTTCGATTCCCAGTCAGCGCACAGGCCTGGGTTGCGGGCCAGGTCCCCAGTTGGTGGCGTGCGAGAGGCAGCTACACACTGATATTTCTCTCCCCCTCTTTCCTCTTCCTTTCCCCTCTCTCTAATAAAAATAAATAAATAACATCTTTAAAAAAAAAGTGGGAACTCAAATTCAATAGGGACATGGGAGAAGGGAAATTTCCAGATACAGTCCGTTAAAAAATAATCACATCTGATTAAACAGAGGTAAAGCGATCACTATAGTTAAATAGGTACTTAAAGTATAGTCACTTGGAAAACATGTAGGTGAAAGCATGGGATATTGTTTAACAGAATGGACACTGGGCTCGAAAAGATTATTTCATACTCAATGTATCTGAGAAACTGTGAAACTACAGAGGGAGGGTGTTGGCACCAACAAGACCGAACTTCTAATGAGGTTTAAGTTTGTGTGAAGGTTAAGCAGGTGAAAGAGAGTGAGAAAAACATTTATCAGAACACTTATTTAAAAAGATGAGAAGCAATGAATTACTCAGGCATAATGGTAGCTCTATGCTCGTCAGACTGGCCTCTCCATTCACATGGTCAAGGGGTGTTTGCATGGGATTCAAGTGTAAGTAAAGAGCAGGCCACGGTCTTAAAAACCGGGGCTTAAAGGTCATGGGAAGAGCAGGTTTGTAAGCTCACATGTAATGATCTAATACTGCAAAATCATGCACACTGGTTGAAATCACCTTATTTTAATTTAAAAATTAATCTTAAACATTCACCATTAAAACTTGCAGAGAGTGATGAGGAAGTTATGGGATACTTACCGTGACCCTAGGCAATAAGTGAAGATACTTTCCTTACTGAGAATCTCATGTGTTACAACTTAAAGTTAGCTCATTTTCTGTCAAAGTGTTTCAACTTCAAGTGGTAAGTGTTTTAGAATAGTATCCTCTTGATGCTCTAGAATTAATCTTACAACAATGTAAGTATTGATGGCAACTACATGCTCAGTCTTACGCCATCTGGGCAGATACTCCAATGGACTAAATGTCAGAGTATGATGAAGTAAAAAAATAATTCGAATAATTTAGAGCAATGAGTGTGAAAAGATCCAAACAGATGATAAGAAAGCTCAAAGAAGTAATTAGTTTGCACATGCTTGCCAAAAACTTCTGTAGAAGGTTAGAGGCAGGCGTTTGTCTAAACTTGGATACAATAAGGAAACACATCAATTGTTTGGGAAAAATGAATTATTTGCAAATCATACTATATAAATGCCAGTGGATTCCATATGTCAGTTTTACAGAACAAGTGGAACAATATTACTTGAAAGGCCGCCTTCTTTCCCCCCTTGAGTGGATGTTACCAAGCAATGAGATAGCTTTTTGCAGTTTGCCATGTGTTAATGATCTGCCTCACTGACAGCTCCCCATCCTTTTCCTTCTGTGGACGCCCAGGAACAACTCTACTATCATGTTCACTATCATGTTGGCAAAACAGCGTCATCTCCAGGCTATTTGGCAATTCTGCAACGATGATGCAATATAACAAACTTTTGTTCACAAAATATTATGCAAGTTCTTGTGTGTGTGTGTGCGTGCACAAGTGTATGTGCATGTGTTGACCACTTTTCCTTTAAAGTTGAGGATTATTTTGTCATTCAAATTTAATATCAAATAAAACACATTTAATTATGTGAACTTTATTTAAGAAACAGCTCAAAGTTTAATAATGGCCTATATCACAGTGATACTATTTATTTAAGAGCCTAAATAAGAGCCAATGCAGCCATCTCTGCCTTACTTTAGAATAACTTCACAATTAATACTTTTGTGTATATAAAATATGTACATTAAAATACATGAAATTTGTTATGAGAGTGGTGCTTAACTGCACTTACAGAAAAAGATAAATACGCAAGATAATGAATGTGTTAATTCAATGAGAGGAATCCCTTCGCAATATGTACATATATCAAATTATCACACTGTACACTTCAAATATCTTTCCATTTTGTCAGCTATACCTCAATAAAGCTGAGGGAAAAGAATGGCTAGTAAAAAAAAATGGATAAAATATGTAAATCAAAAAAAGGACAAATAAAAATGTAAAATAATTGTAGTTCTTCTCATTCATATATTAAAGAATATTTAAAGCAGTAAAAATAGTTTTTATATAAAATATCAGAATACTTTTCTAGACTTGGTATTACTTTGAGTTGTAATAACAAAGTTAAAAATATAAGAGTTATAGAGAAACAAACTCCTGACAGGCTTCTAAAGAAAGGAAAATACTAGTACTAGAAATGATCATTTGGAAACAGGGAAATAATTTTCTGGTAAGAAATGAGTAAGTTCTAAGTTAAAAGGTCAAAACTAGAAGATGATTCTGTGGACAGTGTTGTTAAAGTGAATGGCGTTACATTAACAGCTGCAAGACAGAAGGGTGGCACATGGCATTTGATTCAATTTGAAAAGTTCGAAAACTTTAAATCATTATAGATAAAAACTGATCTACTTTTGTCCCCCAGCACTAAAAGATAACTTGAAATAAAAGAATATCTTTATTTTAGGAAAAGTCTTAGGGGAATTACTGAAGCCGCAAATGATGTGCGGTTAATAAGACCTTCCAGGGCAAACATCAAACACCCCCTTGCCCTTGATTACTCGCTCCCACTCCTACTCTTTTTCTGAGGGTTTTTCTTCTCATAAAACTTTATTCAACCATCTGGAAAATAATTTGGAGCCCTGTCCAAGTGGCACAGTTGGTGGAGTGCCACCCCACACACCCAAAGACTGCGGGTCAGGGCACGCGCCTGCGTTGCAGGCTCAGTCCCCATTCAGCACACGTGCAGGAGGCAACCAATACGTGTTTCTCTCTCATCGATGGTTCTCTCCCTCTCCCTTCCTCTCTCTCTAAAATCAATAAACATAGCATCAGGAAAGGATTGAAACATTTCAAAATAATTTTGAGAAAAAGCTTAAATAACATGAAATGATTGTTTTCAAAACAATGTTTAAAATGCATTCCTAATGACTTTGTGAAAACATTTTCTTCTGCCTATAGAACTTGTATCTATCAATTCTTACAACTGTCCAGTTAATACTGTACTAGGGTAATACTTTTAAAATGCTGTCATATATTTCCCCCTTTTCATTTTTCTCTCATTGTTTTTCCTTTAGAGCAACGCCCTAAGTTAGTTGAACTTTGCATTTAACATGGCATCCGAACAGAGGAGCTTTCTACTTTGATTTTAAAGAAAAAAGAAGACACGCTTGAGTGAGGGTTAGTTTTTAAAGTCAAAACGAAACAGGCAGCACAGAGAAAACAAGATCCTCTCTGTTGTGATTTTCCCATGAATTTGAAATACTGTGTGTTGAGCTACTCAGAGATTTTTCCTAGGTTTTTCCTGGCATCGGAACCTAAAGGCTTTGTTTATACAAATATTAACTATACAGTTTATATGACATATTCACATATGTCTCTCACTCCAGATGTAAATACAGAGTTAAAATAACTCGTATGTCATGGGGAACTATTTCTATCTGCTGGATATTATAGTCTGCGATGATGACCAACTACATCAAATTGCCTGTGACTCGGTAATTTCCCTGGATTCAGGACATTCAGTACCAAAACCAGGACAGTTCCAGGCAAATCGAGATGGCAGGTCACCCAGGGACAATCAAAACACAGCATCAACAGCATACCTCATGTCCTACAGAGCCAGCACTCAACCAGTTGTAACTCTGTCCTGCTAAAGGGAGACTTGGGTGGAAGAGAATACGAGGTGGTCTCTGTCTAGAATGCTGATCATTCCCACCAAAGACCATACCAGCTACTAAATGACATTAGTAACTCATTCACTTTGGTCTCCAAAACCACTATTACATATCCCTTGAATGTAATCCTGTCTATTACAGATCCCTTGAATCTCTTAAGTCTGTCCTATTCCCCACATTTTCTCCTGCCATAGTCCTTATTTCTGACCTCATTATCGTTCACCTACACCTCTGAAATTGCTCCATGCTTTACTTGTTTACCTTCCAATTCATCTGCATTGCAGATGAAATGATTCTTAAATTAATTTTAAATAAACTTGATGTTATTATTATCATTATTATTATGTCTAACATCATCATTTTTCCTAATTTATCCAAGACTGTAAATTGGGTGACCAAGAGTAATCATATTTTATTTAGCTATTTAAAAATATGTAATAGTGTCAATAATTAAAGTAAAGGTAAAAAAAAATGAATGCCTTAGTTAATCTAAATTCCTACACATTCATCAGCAATTTAACTCATGCAGTCCTGGGTCCTGCACAAGTTTCTATTACCTAGTTGGCTTGTAAAGACAATTGAGACTGCAGGTACACATGCACCCTACTGGCGCTTGGAATAGGGCAACTCCTCATTGCGCATTGTGCACTTTTCACACGCAGATGTGCAGGCTCTCGAACACTAAATATCAATACGACTTCTTGTTAATAAAACAAAAATGCCATCAAATATTTCCAAATAGACCCGGAGTAGAGGACAAAGCCAACAACTGGGAATCACTGCACAGAATCAAACGCTACAGAGAGACTTTAAGTCTTGTGGGAACAACTGCCATCTCATCATCCTCAGCTGCTGATTAGATGGATTTTTAAATTGGTATCCTTATTGTACATGAATTATTGTATGCAACATGAGATATGGAAATGATGTCTATATGCATAATGCATATTTATAAATATTATATACCTAATGGCATGTTATACACATTTATGTATAAAACATGTTCTACATATTTGTATACTTACATGTATATGTTTCCAGAAGCAATAAGTTAATTTTTGTTAAATTTAATCATGTACCTAAACATAGTCTTACCATATAACCCAATAATCACGTTTCTAGGAATTTATTTAACATATCTGATAAACGCTGTGTAAATAAGATGTTACATGTGAATGTGTTTATAGGACATTTATAAATGTCCTATAAAATCTGCAAGCGACTAAGATGTCCTTCGGCAGGTTAATGGATGAAAGAACTGTATTAAGTCCAAAGACTTGGAATACTATCCAGTGATGCGATGAGATAACAAGACAGAGAAAATAATTCATGCACCTTAAATGCACCTGATAAATGAAAGAAACCAGTATGTGAGATTCTATTCATATGGAACAGGCAATACTACAGGAGCAGGAAGCAAATACTGTGTGCCAGACCCAAAGAGAAGGTATGCACAGGTAAAGTCTAGGGAGTTTTTTATGGTGGTAAAAATACTCTGTCTGTTACTGTAGTACTGAATAGGTATAGGATCACTTGTATTATTACTTACAACTGCATGTGAATCCACAATTATCTCAAAATAAAAATTAAAAAAAAACTTATTTTAAAACAAAAAAAGGTACCAAGATATAAGGACTTTTCTGCATCTACATTTAGATACATGTAGATAGAATTCCTTCTGCATCTACATTTAGATACATGTAGATAGAATTCCTTCTGCATCTACATTTAGATACATGTAGATAGAATTCCTTCTGCATCTACATTTAGATACATGTAGATAGAATTCCTTCTGCATCTACATTTAGATACATGTAGATAGAATTCCTTCTAACTACTAGTTATATTCCATTGTGAAAACATAACACAATTCATTATTTCTGCAGAGCAGAAAATATAGATTGTGCCTATCTGTAAGCACATGTTTAAAAAAAACCCTCTGGGTTAAATATTTTTAATTAAATGTTATTGATGTAACTGCAGATTCAAATGAAGTTGTAAGAAATGATGTAGAAAGATCCTGTGCACCCTTCACTCAGTCTCCCCCAATGGTAACGTCTTGTAAAGCTCACGAACTCACATCTGGGATGCTGGCGTGGGTACCGCGAAGCCAGAGCATGTCTCCCTCACCACCAGGACCCCTATGCTGTGTCCGCGGCACTTCCCCACACCCTCCTCAGCACCCGGTGACCACGGTGAACTTCCGTGGAAATGTCCGCATCCGTAATTTTGTTATTTGAATATGTCATATAAATAGAACCACGCAGCATATAAACTCCTTCTAAAAATATTGTGTTAGTCAAGTGTGCATCTTGCTTATCGGTAGCCCATAATATCTGGTCATTTGAAAGAATTAGCTACTCTATCGTTATTTCAACATTTGCCATTTTCTCCCATTCCATTGCACTTGTCATGGAATATAAATATTTACAAAAGAATAACGTAGCATATATTGCTTCTTCCTGATCTCATGCATTTATATGTTTACTGGTTACTTTTTATCAACAGGGTTTCCCTTCTGGGCCAGTCTTTCCTTTCCAGTCTACCTATGATGGGGCGATTCATTCTTTCCTCTCTACTGTTTTGTCTTCTACAACAGTTTTATTGTAATTGCCTACACCAAACACTTTAAAATGTTTTTAACTTCCTCTGTTTAAATAAATTAGACATAACATGAGGTGTTGTCATACATATATAAGCTCTATCTCAGTAGAAGTTTTATGTTAGGTTTCTTTTAGGATGGAAATCTAGTTAAGGCATCAGGAGATGAATACAGATGACGTAGCCAATGTCTTTGTTTTGTAATATGGATCGAAACTAGAGAACATAATTAGAGAATACTTTCTGGGGCATATAGGGAACAAATAGTGCCTAAAAGAGAAAATGTCATGAGATAGTAATTCAGCTAAGCCAGATATGTCTTGTAAGACAGAAATTGATAACAAGGGCTATCCAGAAGGTACCCAGCCATGTAATACGAAAAACAGAGACATTTATTGAAGAAGATACAAGGCACAAGAAACATTGTACACAGGACAATGATGCCTTAGTCCCCTTCAAAGTAGGCACCTTGGGACCTCACACAGTTTTCCCAATTGCCATCAGCTGCTCTGTCATATTTTCCAGAATCTCATCAATGGTCTGAAATCTCTTCCCTTTAAAGACGGTTTTAGTTTTGGGAAAAGGCAGAAGATGCAGGGCACCAAATCTGGGCTGTAAGAGGGCTGAGTCCCTGGGTGATTTGATGTTTCACCAAAAAACTATGCATGAGACGTGATGCATGAGCAGTCACGTTGTCCTAATGAAGCTGCCAGTCACAAGTTGCCCACATCTGCAACCTTCTGAATCACCCAATAGTTTCCATGGAGGAATGTTCAAGCTTCATGCAAAATCTGATGCAGATTCATTGCTCTCCTCACTCATTTTGAATGTGATGGCCACACAGTATGCGTGCTCATTCAGAGGCATCTACTGCCCCCACTGACGAGTACAGCGAAGTCATCCTTGTTCATGCATGTGCATTCCAGGCCACTCTCCTTGGCTGCCAGGTAACACCAATATTGCGTGAGCCATTCTTGGTACATTAACAGTGGCTGGACTTTTCCCAAAGTTATAAAACTTTATATACATAAATATATATATATGTGTGTGTGTGTGTGTGTGTGTGTATATATATATATATATATATATATATATATATAAAAAAAATTTATGTTTAGAGACAGGGGAAGGGAGGGAGAAAGAGAGGGAGAGAATCATTGCTGTAATAGAGAAACATTGGTCTGTTGCCTCCTGTACACACCCTGACTGGGGAATGTGCCCTGGCCAGGATTAAACTCATAAGCTTTCAACTTACAAGATGATGTCCAATCAACTTGATCCACACTGGGTAAGGCAATTTCTATATTTTTAATGCCATTTTGTTAGTAATAAAATTCATGTATGTGTTTTGGCTTAATTTGTCCTTATCATCTGAATTCTTATTAATAGCTGAATTCTTACTGTTAGCTCTACTAATAAATTTAGTAGTTATCCTTACCTTCCACAAACCTTTTTCTTTGCTTTTGTTTTTTTGTCTTGTTTTGTATTTATAGAGAAAACTATCAAATTGGGTTTTTTAGATCACTAAGAAGTTTTGTTATGAAACATAAAAATATCCTAAAATGCTAAAATTCCAACAGAACATCAGAGCCCTTGCAAATTTTTTTCCTCCAAGAGCAGAATATAGATAGTCCATGCGAGAAGACACTTTACAGTTTCAATTTTGGTTATTTAATACCACTTAAGTATGCTTTAGTGCTGCAATTATATATAAAAATGGGTATCATTTATAATGCCATAATTTTTAAATGTCCAATGTAACAATTGAAAACTACTTTGTAAATTGTAGTGCTCGCTGCCAAAATAACAATTTCTTTTTTGTAGATTAACTTTTACCTTCATATTTATCTGTTCATCTCCCATGAATATATGATAATTTCCCATTAAACTAAAGTTTTGAGATGTGAAAGCAATTATGTCAACTGTCTTAGTGAATGTCAGAGCAACATGCTCATTCTAGCGCAGCAGGGCTCTTAGAGGCGTCTGGAGGGCCGAGTTCCTCAATAACGGCTTCTGTATTTAAAAGGGGCAACATAACACATATTTAGCAAGTACTTTTTAAAGCACTCGTATTTTGAGGAGAAAAAAAAATGAACTTCAAGGAAGAAGGCAGCATATATTCATTAAATATTAACCCTAACATTTGATTTGTATAAATTAAATGGAACTAGTCAAAGTTGGAAGTAACTTACGCCAGGAGCCCCGCTGCTCACCGCTCTCTGCGCCTGGTCCTCTCTCCGAGTGACATCGCTGGGCCAGGCGTCCCAAGTGACGGGGGTCGCCGCGGCTGCGACTTTAGCTCTCGATTTAGCCATGGGACTTGTTTTGGCTCATGGAAGGGTTGGAAATGTTGGTCCTTGAGAAATTCGCGTGGCTGGGCTGGATCTCCCCTCCCTTCTGCCCCTGCGGTGAGAATGTGCCCCAGTTCTCTGCTGGAAGGGGAGAGGCACAGGGGACACGCCCAAGCCTTGCAGGTCATTCCAGCTAAAGCTCCCCTACGGCAGTCAGCAAATAGGCGATGAGGAGCCACAGGGTCCACGCCTTGAACGGTAACAAGTCTTAATGCACACGTCTCGGTATCTACTTTCACTACGCTTGGCAACCGGAAATGAAAACGTCCAACACTAACGCATGTAAGCACGGTGCCGTTAGAGCTTATGCGCAATGGCACATACACTGTCCTTTTTGGAAGGTACCAGGACTGTGTCCCCGCCAGCAGCTGGCCTGCTCACAGAGGGCCTGACGCCATGCCTTGACTGAAGTGCAGACTGCGGGGAAGAGCGGCTCCAGCCATTACCCCCGGAGCAGCCTTCCCCCCTCGGGAACCCCTCCCCGTGATGGTGTTAAATGAGAGACCTCAAGCGCTAGGGTCTTCTTTTCTCTCTTCTGTGTGCAAACGATTGGCTTCATCCTTCCGATACCTTGGATTTCTGATTAATCTCAATATTCCTTTCCACCGCTCAACCTACAGAAAAATCGGCTCTATAGTTTTAGCTTCCTTATTACTGCTACTCAGAGCTTTGCAGGCGCCCACGTTGCCTGTAGGACGGAGCCAGCTGTGGGGATGCGGTGACAGCAGAGGGCACAAAGGCGGGAAGGACATGCCAGATGAGCCGGGGGTCGCCTCTCCGAGAGGTGCGTTCGCCAGCATGCATGCGCTCGTGTTTCGTATCTCAATATTACGGTCCTTGCTTCACCCCGTTATCTTTGACAGGCACTTCACAAAATAAGGCAGAAATACATAGGGTTAATCCATGAGGACATTTTTATCCTAAAATGATTTTGTAGCCGTGCTTAGAAGGAAAGGCTGTGGTCGGGTGTTTGTATCTTTGCCTCTAAGACAAAAATGTCTACTCCATATATCATTTCTGAGTGTAGAAAGTAAATTTAAATTTCTCAGTTAGTCTGGTCTCGTTTTTCCGTAACTCCACTTAAAATGTGGATACGTTATTTTAATTTCTTTAAAATATAACCAGAGACATTGAAATAAAGAACGAACTGACAGGAACCACAGGAGGGTGGTAACAGGGGAAAGAAGAGGAGGGGCCGTCAAGGAACACGTGTAAAGGATCCGAGGACAAAGCCGACATGGCGGGGGCGGGGCCGTAAGATCAAGGGTGGGAGGTGGGGATGGGCGGGATGGGGGGGGGGGGCGGAGACAACTGTACTTGAACAACAATTAAAAAAAGAATCATAGCACTCAGTGGTAATATTTTTGAAACTATAAGAATCGCATAAATGATTAATTATATTTTCTAAATATTCAGTTTTGCCTTTATTATAATTTTATGTGGAATTCCGTACCATATTATATGTAAGATATATATTATGACATCTGTTAAATATTCAAATATTTTTAGATAACAAAAGTGTATAAAATTATTAATAAAATCTGTTAAAAAATAAAATTATCAATAAATTTTAAATGTGTAGTTTAACTAATAAAAGATTTTTCTCTCCTGAAAGGATTCAGAAAAAAATGTTAATTTATTACTGTTCATTTTGAAACCTCTATGTTTGCATAGAGATTTTAAAGACTATTCAAGTTCTTGTAAAGAATTTGGTTTTATTTAAAATGTGTAGCTTTGTAGAAATAACTGTTCCCTAGATAAAGAAATGGGATTGCAATTTTTTGCTTTGTTGGCTTGTTTCTATTTACTTTAAATTCTACTTTGAAAATGTGACATCCTGCTTAACTTTTCCTCATAATTCATCCAGAAAAAAGCTTTAGCATGGAAATTCTTGGAGGAAAAGAAACTTGATCATAAAGCATAAAGCATAGAAATCCTTTGGCCCCCTCTGAAAAAGCTACAGAAATTATCAACATTAAAAAATTCGAAGAATTCCTGCAAAAAAGAAAACTATTCATTTTGGATTTATTCAGGGTTTACTATAGTACATTTGATTCCAAACCACTTTTATCTCTGCCATCTGATATAAAATTAATATCTCACCAAAACTGTGCCTTATGTAAAATATATTTTAAAACATTAATG
Source organism: Pteronotus mesoamericanus (assembly GCF_021234165.1). Lineage (NCBI taxonomy): Eukaryota > Metazoa > Chordata > Mammalia > Chiroptera > Mormoopidae > Pteronotus > Pteronotus mesoamericanus. The sequence goes on from NW_026555123.1 coordinate 3,037,099, forward strand.
TAGATCATGCTTTTTTCTTGAAAATACATAAAAACAACATTTGGTAGTATATTATTGACTATTTAAAAATAAATGCCCTTCTTATCGCTGAATAAAAAGGAATTTCTAATTCCTCTAATTTATTTTAGTGACTTAATATATACAAGAAACATATATTCTCCCAACCTTTGAACAGTGAAGTGATTAAAGGTCCAGTTCTCAATTTCATACTTACTCTCTCAGTGATATTATCCAAACTTGTATTTCTAAATGCCATTTACAAAACATGCCCAGAGTTATATTTCCAGCCCAGGCCTTCCTCCTAAGTCTACAAGAATGCATCCAACTGACTACTTAAAGCATTTTTTTTTTTTTGAAGATAGACATATCTTAAAAATCCCATTAGGTAAATTTTTTGTTTCATTTGTTTCTTACTGAGGTAAAATTACTGTCATATTATGTTAGTATCAGAGTGAAATGAAGTGGGTCAACAGGTTCCACATCGTAGCTCAACATGGTCTGTCACTACTGAGTAGTGGCTCTCTCCAAAGCTGGTCCACCGAACCACTCTACCCTTTTCTTTTTAGTGCTATACACAGTCTATACAAGTACAAGTAATGCTACAACTCTAAAATGGGCCAGAGGTTTTTACTAATAAATATTCACATTAAAAGAATAGTTTTTTAGATAAAATACTTTCCAAATGAGGCATTCTATGGCTCCTTTCAAAATGCAGATTCAAGTCCCTCAAAGCAAATAAAGTCATTTCTCAGTAAGAAATAAAAATACTCAAACAAAAATATTTTGCACATATCACCATAAAGGGTTATCACAAAATACTTTCAGAACTGCATTTTAGTGTGCTATAAAAATCCAAGAAACTTCTGTGTGTTACATAAAAAAGAGTCACAAAAGTTTTGCATAATTTAAAATTACAAAAAGTGTACAAGAATGTAATTTATTAAATATTCTTACGGAAAGTACAGAATAAATGGAATCTGAGTATATAAAAGCTTAGGCTTTCTAAAAGAAGCGTCTGAATGCCTAAGAAGAATAATACAGCCAGGTCACCTCCTTGTCTCTCAAGCTAAGCCTCGCTGTCCCCAAATTATACCCAAGTCATCAATTCACTTATGTCGACTGCTCTCACACAATTCCCACTCATTATTCCATGACCTACTTTTTCTTCACTAAAGCAGCCTTCTTTGGCTACGTTTCCCCAAATGCTTACATGGGATTTAGGACATGACAAGATTCTTAAAACATAATGTATTTTATATTGAATCAATTTTATACCAGGCATATTAGCTATATCACCTAAAACATACTGTAACTTTCACAATAAGAAGTATATGTTCTATTGTTCATCATCTCCTAAAACACCTAATATCTTATAGGATTCATAATTGGTTCATACATATCACAGAAACTTGATAAGTTTAAAAATACAATTATAAAAATAGAAGAAAAACAAAGTCCACATATTATTTAAATCTCATTCATCATTTCAATCCATATTAAACTTAAAATTTAATGATCCAAATTATAATATCAAGGATCTATAAAAGACCCTCCAGTTAGTTCTTTTAGGTACAAGAATAGGAGCTATATAAGACATGTTTTAGAAGGTTTACTCAAGGATGTTGAAATGTATCAAAGCTTTAAATAAATAATGTTCCTTCGTGTGTATCAAGAAATGGTTAATTTAAAGATATATTTCTTTAAAAAATATTTGGTTTTCCAAGGAAAAGATGGTGTAATTTTAGTGTAATCAAAAATGTATATGATAAATCTTTGTCTTTGGAAATGGTCTGTAAAGGAAAAAAAGACTGTAATGAAAAGTCTTCTGTCAATCTTGCTCAAGATCATAATGAATCATTTCTTGTTTACACAATTTTCTATATGGGCACAGGTCAGTCGCTTAAGAATAAGGGTACAGAGTGAGGAGATGATGTGATTTTTGGAGGGCGATGTAAGCAGGTTGTTAAAAACGATGATCGAACGTCACACTCCAAGTCCAGAGTCAACAGAGAAAGGGAAGAGGACAGAGAATTCCCCAGAATTGAAATCTAGGAATTTTTAACAACACAACTGAGTTATATTGTGAAATAACATGTTGCTGCTCCAAGCCTTCAAAAAATTTAAAAGCAAGACAACAGGACAAGTTATAAGCGTTAGAGAGGCTGTGGAGAAAAAGGAACTCACTGCTGGTGGAAATGCACATTGGTGCAGCCTCTACAGAAACCAGTGTGGGGGCTCCTCAAAAAGTTACTAATAGAGTTACCATATGACCCAGCAACCTCTGTTCTCGGTTATCTACCTGAAAAATATGAAAACATTTACTTGTAAAAATATATGCTCTCCTATGATCATTGCAGCATTATTCACGGTGGCAAAGACATGAAAACAACCAAAGTTTCCTTTCATAAATGACTGGATAAAGAAGACATGGTGCACATACACAACGGAATATTACTCATCCATGAGAAAAGCTGAAATACTGCCATTTGCGACAACATGGATGGATCTCGAAAATATCACGCTAAGCAAAATAAGTCAGAACAAGTCAAGAACCATATGACTTCACTCTTATGTGGGATAGAAAAGTGAAAGCAACAAAGGAACAAACAAGAAAAACCAATGAAAACTCATAGACACAGATAACAGCGTGGTGGTTACCAAGAGAAAGTGGGGTAGAATGGTGGTAAAGGGGGTCAAATATATGGTGACAGAAATTTTGATTTTCTTGGTAGGCACACAATGCAATATATAGATGATATATCATAGGATTGCACACTTGTAACCTATAATTTTTAACTAATGTCACCCCGATACATTTAAAAAATTAAGAAGCCAATACCTTGTTTATATAGTGGAAGCAGACTGATTCTAACCTATACTTTTATCCATTATATTATTTTTTTTGTACAATGTTTAACAAAACAACTTATTTAGGCATCAAATTAAAATACTGTTTTCTTCTCCATCTACTGTTGCCGTTGATTATGAGGGTCACATTCATGATTTCGGGGAGGAGAGTAGACAAGTAGCTTGAGAGCAAGTCCAGAGCGAGTTAGATTTTGCCCAGTTACGGAGATAACACTCATCGCTGCTGTCCAGTCACTGTTTCACAGCGAACGGAATTAACTGTAAAAATAACAAAAATAATCAAGAGTCTCAATGCTGAGTTTGAGTCATATTTTTATATACTTATCACAATAATGTCTGAAATGTACCATTAAGAAACCTCATATGTAAATTTATTTTTAAATGTAATATCCACTAGGAAGTAGCCATATACAGTAACTAAAGAAATTATGAAGAGAGAAAACATTTACTGAGATTATTTGTCTATTGTTTCATGTAATATAGGGTCAGCATTAATGATTCAACACTAAGCCGATGATTTATATTTATTAAAATCAAATTTAATACCTTATTCTTGTGAGCCATATACCTATGCTACAGGTTGTGCTCTCTGTGGAATTACTTCATTCTTAAATGCAACGTTGGGCAAATGCTAAACGTGTGCCAGCTTTCAGATGGATGCACAGCAGTCCCCTCGTATTTAATTTCCGGGGACTCGAGGGCAGGTAGAGGAAAGCACGGAACCTTGCATGTGAGGGGAACCGCCGCTTTGAGCGCACTGGCTGCGGGCGTAGGGCCTCTGAGGACCACGTCAGTGACTGAGCCTGCGGTGCTCAGGCCTGTCATCTGGGCCGTGTGCTCGCCTGGCTCGTGGTCTGACACTACACTTGTGTTCTTTCCTCCTGCGCTTCTGAACAGCGTGCTGCTTTTTAGCCCCATTTTATTGAATTTACTTCGGTGACACTGGTTAACAAAATTATACAGGCTTCAGGCACACGATTCTACAACACATCATCTCGACACTGTGCTGTGTGTCCCCACCCAAGTCAGTCTCCACCCCGCTTAGCGGTGTCTGCTAAAAATCGTTTTATTAGTGTCTTCTTGGATTCCCCTCCTTTCGGTGGTTTTTTATAAGTATCTTACTCAAACAGAAAACGTTTTCACTCATTAGAAGCCACTTGTGATATTATTAAACTTATAAATTCATATAGTGAATAATTATTTTAACTATTTTATAGATTATTATCAATGTAAAATTTTATTTGAAAAAATGGGTTCTGCAGATAAAATAACTTTCTAAACAAGAAAAAAGAGTTTTCTATATATAGGAAAGGAAATAATTTCATCATTCGAAGAATAAAAATTAATGAAAATTTAAAAACTGGAATGTTTCAGAGACACTGTAGAAAAACTGTGAAAAAATCAGTTACTTCAATCCCGAGAATGTGTGTCTTTTCTTCCCCAATCTATTTGTATTTGAGGATTTTTAGTGTTTATACTGAGTGGCAGCATTGGTATCCAAAATTTAGTCACGATGTATATAGCTCTGAAAATATATCTTAATTGTCCTTATAAAAATACCTGTACTTTGTCACCAGTTCTAAATTTACATGCCAAGCCATTGAAGTCATTTTATTCATCATGGTTACTATTACCATTAAAATTATAATGTTGAGTACTATCTAATTTGCCTGAAAGACTCATTTCTCCTACAAATTGATCATTTATTTTCACGAATTGAAAACAAGTTTGGCAGCGCTTTTTAAATGCTAATTTTTTCTTCAATTTGTATGGAAGCCTATTGACTATATATTTAGTTGGATATTCAGTAATGACTTTTAATGCATGCATTATGACTCTTCCTCTAAATGATGACATTTCATGGCTGAGAATGTCTGCATGTAATCCAATACCGAATAGACACTCAGGTTTTTATCGTTTGTTTGTTTGTTTACCGGATGAAGTCACTTGCCATAGACAGGCTTTGTGTTGGTTGAGTGGCGAGGCAGGAAGACGCGCCCAGGTTGCGCTGCGCGCTGCGCACCGCGGGGGTCTGAGTTCACGGGCTGTGTGCCTTCGGCCGACCTCCGAACGACACACGCGAGTGCGCTGGGAGGCCCTAACGTCTTCCAGGCCGCAAGGACTTTCTGACCGCTGCATTTCAGAACCAGAGAGCTGAAGGAGAGCAACCCCTTTTAAAGCTCTTCGGAGGTCGGTGGAAGGCCATTTCCCCTGTTCCATCTCTTCCTTTCAAGAGCAGGAGATGGAGTCTATTCCTCAGAAGCTTGAAAAAAAAATAATAAAAAAGAACAAACGCAACTTCGCCCTCGAAGTCTAAATTACTTACATGTAACCTCCCAGTCGGTCAGTTTCACAATAAAGCCCAGATGGCGCCCGCTGCGCGAGCCATGGTGGCGAGCAGAGAGAGAGCCTCTTCAGGGTCATTCACCTCTGCGTTTGTTGATATGACATGGCCTTGAAGTCTCTAGAGGCCCCAAGTACCTTGATTGCTTTTTGGTGTGTTTGGATCCCTGCCTGTTTACCGGAGCGCTCCTGCCTCATGAAAAGAAGCCGCTGGGATGTTTTATCTCTTGTCTGAGCGTGCTTCAATTAAATTAATGGACCCATTCAGCTCGCTCTTTCCCCTTTCAGATGCACCCCTGATGAATACATTAAAAAGATCTTAAGTCTCAAGATGGTACATCATGGCATCAGCCAGGGCACTCATTTCCCTCGCCTTCTTTTTCTGCAAATCAAATAATTAATGAGATCTCCACCTCAATCAAGCACTCCATCAATATTTTGTGGCAAAGGAAAAAATGCCCTCTTTGCTTGCAGTAGAGCTTTTATCTCCATCTGTGTAGGATTTTGTGGGCAGATGTAGTAATATTGAAATAACAAAATATTGACTGATTCTCGCAGTTTGTTCTTCAGAGCTGAGGAGGATTAGTTAAAGGCATTCTACACTCTTTGGCTGAGAAGCAAGTGACAAGCTTGTCAACAGGCTGTGGGTGTTCTGTACCCCATACTTAAGTTGTAAACATCATGTGGGACCAGTTAGTTTTGCCAGAGTTTGATGTCACTGGAGAGGAGGCATAGGTTTAATATGGAAAGCACACGTCATTTCACCTTTTTTTTTTTAAGTGAATAGTTGTCTACGTTCAGCTCTACATATTTGATTTTATTCATTTTGCTTATATTCTAGGATATTTTGTCTTTTAACAACAACAGAATTATCTACTTTCTACTTCAGAGCTTCAATTCAGAAATGACACTGAACATATAAGGGCGGTTATTCCACTTTAATTTGTTGCATGGAAAGGTCCCTTTTTCTAGACTGTGGGAGCTATGTATTAAATTAGAGGAGGAAAACAATTCTATTTGCTTTGTGCAATTCTTCCTCGATGCGCAGGTCACCATTCTTCCTTTCTGTGCAGAGAGGAACACCATAAACTTATGGGCACTTCTCCTTCATGCTCATGCGCACGGATGGAATCTCAATTGAAAATGCAGGCTTGCTTTACTAGGCTGCTTGGTTTTGGTTTGGGGTGGATATTGATAAGCCCTATGTGATGTTTCCTTGAACATCTAATGTCAAACAATATGAGTCATAGTCTGAATGGGAATTGAGTCTGGAGAGAGGAAGGGAAGGGAAGAGGGTGGGAGCAGGGGGAGGAAAGAATGAATTTTAATCTGACTCATACTTACCGATACAAACTCAACTCAGTCCGTCCGAGTCACCATCGCTCAAAACACGATTTGGTAAACCAATAAAGGGAGGGGATGATGTAACCCTTAGCCTTGCAGACTGCACATTTGAACACAATGGGGAGCCTAAACATAAAGATAACCACAAGAATGGGGAGGAGGAGAAATTAGAGAAAACAGGTGTTTGTTGCTTTCATGGAAATAACTGGATCTAGTTCGAGGAGGACTGGAAAGGACTCATGAGGAGAGGGAAGTGCGGTGGGGAGAGAGCATGTCCCTGTGGGGGCCTGCGGAGAGTGAGAGTTGTCCTCAGGAAAACGGAGACGTGGAATAATAATTCCAGCTTTGGCAGTCAAGGACAACTTCCTGTCATAGCCACTAATGATTGAATCCTGAATGCAGTATTGACTTATAGTATATATTTAAACTTTATTTCAAAGGCTTCATAATTGAGACACTACTTACATATCTATTGCCAGGTAGATGAGACAAAACGAATATTTTAATTATTCCAGCTTGCACAGCGTTCAGTGAGTGAAGTGAATGCCCAAATGCAAGTCCTTCCGTTTACTGGGCTTTTTTCAATGAAATCATTATGAGGGACACTTACGGATAACGCCACACTCACCCTGACCACATTCAAAGGGCAAACAATGTGATGAAAGAGTGAAGGGAAAAAGTGAAAGCAGAAAACGCACAACGCATATTAGAGAAATTCGCAATCCACATGCCAAGAACTTAAGAATATCTTGTGACTATTTAAGATTATTGACAGAGCCCTGACTGGTGTGGCTCAGTTGGTTGGGCATCGTCTTGTAAGGCAAAAGGTCACCAGTTTGATTCCCAGTCGAGGCACCTGCCTGCGTTGCAGATTCGGTCCCAGTTGGGACACATGGGAGGAGCAAATTTTCTCTCACATCCATGTTTCTCTCCTTCTCTTTCTCCCTCCCTCCCCTCTCTTTCTCTTAAAAAAAATACTGACAGATATAGTGAACACAGAGCAACAAATTGATAAAAGGCATAGACTGCAATTTATAATTCAATTTTCAAATAAAACTGTTAATTTGAAATCAAGTGGAAGGGAAGTGGTATATAAATGCTAACAAAAGAATGGACAAAGAAAAATAATAAAAGACAGCAAAAATGATGTTTAAAACTGAGTTACCTTAGAATTAAAACTAAAATATTAAACATAAAAATGGGAAAAAGGTAAAATACAAGAGGAAGCTAGATAGTGGTCATGCTTTTTATACATAAATTTACTAAGTATCTAAAAGTGATAAAAACTAAAATAAAATAAAAAATACTACAAATGCAGGAGTATTAGGACATTTTACTTAATCTTAACTGATTTTCATAATTAAATAATAAATGCAGATCATCTATAAATATAATTAAAAGCTTGATTTAACAATTATATAAAATACATGCTATACTCCAAAATTCACAGCCTCATGGAAAAGTTTTTGAAAGACTGACCATGCATTAACCTCCCCAAAAAATACTGATAAAATTTGAAGAGCAAATATAAGTTTATAATCATTGTAACAATATATACCAGAACTTAAGAAGGAAAATCGCCGATGGCTGCCAGACAGGAGGGGTTTCGTGGCCTGGGTGAAAAAGGTAAAGGGATTAAGAAGCGCAGATTGGCAGTTACAACATAGTCATGGGACTGTAAAGTTCAGCATAGGAAACACAGTCAATAATGTTCTAACAATTATGTATAATGCCATACAGGTACCTGAAATATCAAGGAGATCACTTTGTAAAGTTTGTGATTATCTAACTACTATGCTGTATACCTGTAACCAATACAAAATAATATTGAATGCAAACTGCAGTTGAAAAAAATTAAAAAATAAACCCAAATTGGAAAAGAGGAAGCAAAACTGTCATTATTCACAAATGACATGATAGTATACACAGAAAACCCTACAGGCTCCACCAAAAACCTATTCAACCTAAAAGTGAATTTGGCAAAAAAGTGGTATACAAAGTCAATATTCAGAAACTAATGGCATTTTTGTACACCAACAATGAAATATCAGAAAGAAAAACTGGAGGGGGGGGAATCCCATTTCTATAGCAACAAGAAAAATAAAGTACCTAGGAATAAATTTAACCAAGGAAGTAAAAGACCTGTACTCAGAAAACTATAAAACGGTGAAGAAAGAAATAAAGGAAGATACGAATAATGGAAGCATATACCATGTTCATGGATTAGAAAAATTAACATCATTAAAATGTCCATACTACCCAAAACAATCTATAGATTCAATGCAATTCCTATTAAAATACCAATGGCATATTTCACATATATAGAACAAATATTTCAAAAATTTATATGGCACCAAAAAAAGACCTCCAATAGTCTCAACAATCTTGAGAAAGAAGAACAGAGTAGGAGGGATCACAATACCTGATATTAAACTATATATTTAAAAAAAAACAAAACTATATGACGAGGCCACTGTACTCAAAACAGTCTGGTACTGGCATAAGAACAGACACACAAATCAATGGAACAGAATAGAGAACCTAGTAATAAACCCAAGTCTCTATGGCCAATTAATATTTGACAAAGGAGGCAGGAGCATAAAATGGGGTAAAAAAAAGCCTCTTCAACAAATGGTGTTGGGAGAACTGGACTGGTATATGCAAAAAAATGAAACTAGACCAGCAACTTATCCCAGACACCAGAATAAACTCAAAATGGATAAAAGACTTAAATATAAGTTGTGACACTATAAAAGTCCTGGAGGAAAACATAGGCAGGAAAATTTCAGATAACCTGTGTAGCAATATTTTTGCTGATATATCTCTTAGGGCAAGGGAAATAAGGGAAAAAAGTAACGAATGGGACTACATCAAATTACAAAGCTTCTGCGTGGCTAAAAAAACCGTCATCAAAATGAAAAAGGAACCAACAGTATGGGAGGACGTACTTGCCAATGGTATATTGGACAAGGGTTTGATGTTCAAAACATACAAAGAACTCATCCAACTCAACACAAGGAAGATAAAAAATCCAGTGAAAAATGGGCAAAGGACCTGAACAGACACTCCTCCAAACAGGACATACAGAGGGCCCATAGACATATGAAAACATGCTCAACATCACTAGCCAGCAGAGAGATGCAAATTAAAACCACAATGAGATATCACCCCACACCAGATAGAATGGCAATCATTAACAAATCAATAAACAACAGGCACTGGTGATGTTGTAGAGAAAAGGGAACCCTAGTGCACTGTTGGTGGGAATGCAGACTGGTGCAGCCACTGTGGAAGACAGTATGGAATTTCCTCAAAAAACTAAAAATTGAACTGCCTTTTGACCCAGCCATTCTGCTGCTAGGAATATACCCTAAGAACCCCAAACATCAATTGAAAAGAACCTGTGCACCCCTATGCTCATAGCAGCACTATTTACAATAGCCAAGTGCTGGAAAGAGCCTCAGTGCTCGTTGGCAAAGGAGTGGATCCAAAAACTGTGGTCCATTTACACAATGGAACACTACACAGCAAAAAGAAAGAAGGAGCTCCTACCCTTCGTGACAGCACGGATGCAACTGGAGAGCATTATGCTGAGTGAACTAAGCCAGGCACGAAAGACAAACACCATTTGATCTCACTTATAAGAGGAATCTCATAAACAAATTAAACTAACAAACAAGCTAGAACCACAGGCACAGAAACATGGGACAGACTGGCAGTGACCAGAGGGGAGGGAGAAGGGGGACTATGGCGGAAAGAAGGGGAAGGGACTAGACAAAGAACACGCATGAGCGACCCAGGGACACGGACACAGTGTGGGGACTGACTGTGGGAGAGGGGGTTAGGATGGCGGAGGAGGGCGAAGGGGGAAAAATTGGGGCAACTGTAATAGAATAACAATTTTTAAAAGATAAAAGAAAAAGTAAGCTCCAAAATCTCTATCAAAACATTAAAAAAAATGCTCAGAAATTTATTTAAAATTTTTCAAAAATTGCCTTCTAAAATAAAACAAAACAATAACAATGACAAGCCTCTTGGGTCAAATGCATATATATGCAATATATGCATATATATTTACCCATATCTACCTACATATTTACCCATCCCAGAATCAGCCTCTCAGCTCAATTTATGATAACTGCTAGAGCTTAGTTAAGAAAACATTTAATTATGGGGCACATAATTATCACAATGTTTGCTTAAATGGGATAATGAAATATATCTTGCATAAATATTGTATAAAATATGGACAGATGTAGCAGAAAATGATAAAATTATGCTAGCAAAATATTCTGTAATTAAATAACGAGGTTTTGAACATTTTAATGAACAAAAATTCAGAAGAACTACCTTTTTGAAAATACATCCTGGATAAAACATGGGCAACAAGGAGCGGCCAGGGAGGAAGACACTGCAGTCTCCGGCAGGGCTCAGAGCGCGCTCCACCCTGACCTTCACCAACAAGCTGCTTTTCACCAGAGGGCACAGCTCCCTTTCCTGGCTCCTCCCTCTAAATACATCTCAGTGTCCTGGAAATCACTCAACAGACAATCGTACGTAGACTCAGAGCCCAAACGTGTAAAGAAAACGGCCTCACAGCTGAGTTCCCTGGGTTTTCTTCCTACCGCTCGTAGATTCCCAACTGAGCACCACAGACTCCACAGCCTGGAAGCGCCACCAAGCATAGACCAAAACAAACGCACATATTCCCTGTTGTCATCGGCGAAGGGACCAGGAGAAAGACAGCCCGGTGGAGACTTCACTGCATTGTCCACCCGCATGTTCCCACCTGGCGCAGGAGCAGCAGAGCTAGGGAAGGCACCCATCCCTTGTCCCAGACGTGGCCAGGGACAGACCCAGTCCACGAAAGCCGCAGCACAGACAGAAGACGGCTCACCTCCGCCCCACATTCAGGACATCGCTGCCTGCTGCCCCCCGCAACAGTCCGCCGGTGCGCCCCTGCGCCGCCAAAGGCAGCGGCCGGAGCCCCCTGGGACCCGCCCAGCGCCCCCCGCCCTCCGTCTTTGAAGTGAACGGCACGAAAAGTCCTGAGATTTTGATTTTTTTAAAAATAAAGTTACATGTATTTAGGCACCATTTAGTTCCAATAGTCTTTGAAGACAGACAAAACAGAGTAAAATATCTATAGAAAATCCATTTAAAATGCAAACCAATGAAGTTAAAGCTAATTAAATCATAATTTTTTTTTTCCAGAAGGACTTCTGGCTTTTTGATGGACGGCTTGGCAACCCAGAAAGAGCACGCCCCACAGTGAGGGGTTTCTGGGATTCCTATATGATACTCACAACTGCACATCAGGATTAAAACTATTCTCGTAAAGTCTTCACGCTTTAAGGGTTTGGGAGCAGGCAGCCACACGGATGGGGCCTGTTTTGAAAGCTAAAACAAAGGCAAAATAATTTTTAAAGCCCCACAAGATTCAAGCACATAAGAGAACTGGATGGCCAGTGGTTTTTTTATGGGGCTCAGGCGTCACCAGCAGTAGAGGGGACACCGGTATTTCAAACAACGCCAGAGCCAAATGGAGAGGAAAGCAAGCAAGACGCCCCCAGGAAGACTCTTCCAAGGGTCAGCTGTCAGCGGAAACAGTGGACTTGAAATTTCCAAAGACAGTCATACGCCTCATAATGATGTTTTGGTCAACAACAGGCTGCATATACAATGGAGACCCCATAAGATCATAATGGAGCTAAAACATTCCTATCGCCTAGTAAATAGCCACTGTTGGATCATAATGCAACAACACATACTCACATGCGTGCCGATGTGGGTGTGAGCTCACCGACTGCACTGCCATCGTGTGAGAGCACAGCACACGTGATTACGCACAGTATGTGACACTTGCAATGATAATGAACGGCTATGTTGCTGGTTTATATATTTACTATACTCTATTTTTATCATTATTTTAGAATGTACCTTCTTACGTATTAAACTAGAGTTTGCTGTAAACAGTGTGCTGTGTTAGACCAGCAGCGACCTCATACATCTGTGTTTAACACGTCTCTTGACTGCATTGTTTTCTCCTCTTGTTTTATAAGCTGAGTGAAGTGAAGTGTACCCTGCGCAGAGTCCACAGGACTGAGCATGCATGTCCTAGGCCCTCGTGTTCATTCACCGCTCGCTCCGGAGAGCAGCTTCTGGCCCTGCAGGCTCCATTCGCGGTAGCTGCTCTGCACAGGTGTACCATGTTCATCTTTCCTACCATGTTCTCACTTTTCAATGTTTCGATATGTTCATACACAAATAAACCTTGCCATTTTGTTACCAATGCCTAGAGTATCCAGTATAATAACACACTGCACAAGTTAGTAGCTCAGGAGCAATAGGCTGTGCCCAGTAGCCTAGCCGTGTGGTAGGCGATACCATCTATGACTGCGTAGGTACACTCTGCGATGGCCACCTAATGATGCGTTGCTCAGAATACCTCCCCATTATTACGTGACCCATGAATGTACTCAGGGAGTCTAAACGAATGAAGTCCCAGCGCATGCTCCTTAAAACAGATGTCAGCAATCAAGCTTGGAAGAGGCAAGAGCAACAGCTGTTGCTCAAACTCCAGCACGGGATAAGCTCAGAACCATTTTGAGTTAGAAATTGTGTCCCTGATTTGTTTGTTTGTCTATTTGTTCAGTGACAACATTGATCACAAATAAATTATTTGACCTAACAGGGTGCTGGTCTAATTTTCCAGAGAACCACCAGATAACATAAGAATGGTTAGATCAAACTGAAACTTCCTAGGCATTGCGTGGTTTAGAGGAGCATGCTTTATTCAACTGCAAAAAGGGGGATAATTTGTAGTCAGCTTTATTCATAATAAAAAAGAATCCCGCATCATTCTTCTTACTTTTACTTGCAGAAGAATCAGCTCCGGTGAGATTAGAAACTGTTAAACACAACCTCAGATACCTTTGCTTCTCTGAGAGTTCAAATTCCCCAACATTTCCTTTGTCTAGATTATACCAAAATAAAACCAGCAAGATGAATTGCACATCTTTCCCATTCCCGTCTGGGGGGACCCAGCTCCATCCTGCGGGGTTGGGAAGGGGGAAGCAGAGCAGGGGACAGAGCAGGACAAGAAGGAAGGGAAGGAGGAGGAGCAGCTTGGGAACGAAGGACTCTTGGGTGACAAAGAATACAAATTGTTCTTTGCTGTGCAGAAAACAATGGTTATTTAATAGAGCAGAAAATAAGCGTTACCAAATTCTTCCCTATTAGAAATATTAAAGAGCCGCTCTTCAAAGAACATCATAGCTTAAGAAGGTGGAATAAATGGAGTGAAATTTAGAATGGAGGAAAACAAAGGTGAGGAGTTAGAGCAAGCATGTATACTGAGATGGTGAGAGAGAATTTGTTTTAGCAATCACCAAAATGACTGAGGATATTTTGATGTTACACTGTATGTCGTACAATTTAAACTGTTTTTCTTGGTGTTGAATTGGTAGAGCTTTTGAATGCCATACTGATTTAACAGACCACATGGCAGCTTATTTTTATCTGACATACACTAAACCCATTCTATTCATTCTTTCATGAAATATTCATCAACAATAATCACTGGGCTACTTGGGGACATGAGGACAATCGATTCCTGCCCAAATATGGCTTAACGTCTAATGGCATATTAACAAATTTACTTCCAATTATCATTTGCAGACCATGGTAACATGGTGTAGTTGATATGACAGTTCCATTTCTCACTGTAAATTAATACATCACAATCTCCACTTCCATGAGATATTTTTATGATGTTATTAGGACCTTATATCTCTGAGCAAGATTAATTGCTAAGTTTGCCGTGTAAGATACCATATTTATATAAAACCATGAAAAATTTGTTATAGGAGAATTAGTATAATAAAAATACCATGTTTCATATGCTTACTATGAGGCAGTAATTCCACATTACTTTAATCAAACTATTCCATTTAATAAAAAAAATAAACACTATAAGTCTATAAGCTAAATGTTGTCACTATACCTATTTCTTACAAGGAGAAATTATACTTATCAATATTATTTATCCTCCTAATGCTACTCAATAGCCCACACACCCGTCCTATCACCACTGGGGTTTGCCATATATTCCTACAGAATCAGGTCTTAACCAACGTGGTTGGTGGACCTTCAAAGTGGGAACTTGAATCATATTGTTGATGGACCCTCCAAGTCCTGGTGATTTTCCTATTTCCGTAAGCAAGGAAAACCTGCTAATACATGTTATGCACATGAATCATCATTACGGTATTCTAGTATCCACATGAGCTGATAATCTGCAGGCCAGTCTTCTCACTTGGGTTTGATATAAAGCCCAGTCTTGGAAAAGGGGTGGGGGGGTAGGTGGAGGTGGGCGGAGAGAGGAAAATGGGATGGCAAGGGGCTTCGCTTTGGGTGACCGGCCCAGAACGCAGCGTGCCGGTGATGTTTTATTGGGTTGTGCACTAGGAACCTGTATGGTCTTGTGAACCAGTATCACTCCAATAAATTCCATAAAAAAATTTTCATTTCAAATGCTGACCAAGAAATTCAAAGCACTCTGCTCATAATAGTGACAACGGACACAGTTATCTAAGGGAAGACTTTGAAAAGAAAGGACGTTCAAGCTGAAAGGACGGGCCAGGCGATGTAAGTCAGGACGCAAGGCAAAGCTTTGGGGGTTATTTCAGTGGCTGCAATGTGCAGGCTTTCCTCCACTTTGTAGCCCTGCTCCCAGCAGGAGGAGCCATCCCTTCTGTTGGGCGATCGAAGGCCTCTGCGTTCCATCTCCGTGTTCCGTCCCCATCTTGCATTTGGGCTTCAGCACAGAGAGCTGCAGAGTGGCCATCTCAGTAATTCAATCTGAGTTCAGGATCAGTTCTGCTACCGAGCTTTGGACAAAGTGCCTAGTTTCTCTATGTCCCAGCTGCCTGGCAACGCACCAACGCCAGAGTATTGCCTTGAATTTTACTGCACGATACAGAGTAAGTGCATCGCAAAAGCTGGCTGCATCTGCTAGTGGCCTTGGCTCTGCAGTGTATAGTAAATGGGCACGAGGTTTAGATTAGGAAGAGGAGTGCTTCAATTTTTGGCTGTTAAATAATTATACTGGCTTTATAAAGTTGAGGAAAGGAATAAATAGAATAGGCCATATGAGAAAGTTTTAAAATGCAAAAACATAAAATTATAAGGAATTTAAAATTACATGTGGTCTTCGTCTGGTCTCTAATTATGTGTTACATGTGAATCTTGTTTCTGACACTTCTTTGAGACACACGTTGGTCTCATGCTCTCCCTGGAGGTTTCTGGTGTGCCTGGCAGAGCGGCAGCCTGAGGCGAGCCTTTGCTGACCACTCCTTGTAGTCTTTCTTCATTATAGCAGGTAGGTGGTGGTTCTTCCAAATCTGGATGACACGTTGGTATATGTTTTTATATACCTAATGCAAAAAGCACTTGTGTTTTAATTACGTATGCATTTGTTTTATTTTATCCAAAACACTGTGAATTCTTAAACGGACACCAAAGAAGGGTTTGTTTATGGTAATGAGGTTAACTTTGTTACTATGACGAGTTACCATTTATCAGGTGGGGACCATGCATATCGCTCAGCGCCTAGCCAAGTACCTACCTACAAAATGACAGAATTATAAATTGAACACTCTTAATCCTAAAAATAACAAAGAAATATGAGCTATTTTCTTAAATATATGCATTAATTATTCTCCAGGAGTCTGATGGGATGGAGCAGATTCCTGTGGGAACTAGAAAACAGTGGACTTCAGAGGACCAAGGCAGAGAAAAGGTTAACAAATCACCTCAGATGTAAAATCACATCACATTAACTTCATGCATAATCACATGTGAGCAACAAACAGTATTACAACCGATTTCAATTTGTGGAAACAAAATCATGACTGAAGGTCATCTGTCTAATCCTTGAGAACAGCAGCCTTAAAACGAGAGATGTCCGGGTAATAAAATGCCCATTATCTGCTTCTGCCCATCGGGAACCTGCTTTTACCCTCCGACCCGTGAGTCTTCCGTGCTGAAATATCCGGGGAGAGAACGCTTCTGAAAATGACATATTCGTGCCCGTGAACCAGCACACCCGGCAGGGAGGTGTCATTTCTGCGTGTCTTGCATTCACAGGCGATGTTCCCAGAAACGGTCGTTATCGGAGGGAAGGACAGGGAGCCTTCTCATTCAGCCATCCGGGGGCGAGAAGTAGGAGCAGAATGAGAAGGGAGGGCCATGCTTTGAACATCGTTAAATCTCCGGAAACTCCGAGATGAGCATCCAAATGTCTTTAAAAGGAATCGAATTTTAAATATATTCTAAGGCCCATCTAGGGGAGCATGTAAATTCTGTCTCCCTCCTCGGGAGCATGAGAATCACCGTTATTATCAGGTATCTTAATTCTTCCCCCAAACAATTACATTTTAATAGGAAGTTTCTCAGCAGTCACCTTTAGAATGATATCCATCGCTCCCATAAATGTTCTGATCGCTAACTCCACGGATAAATATTAAGTCCCGATTTCGCCCTGAACCCTGCAGAAATGACTGCGTGGGGTATACTGAGAAGTAAGAGGAGGTGATTTCTGTCTGAACGAGTGGACAACTGAACAAGAAGGACATCCATGAGAGGTCAGGGAAGCAAGGGATTTGCTCCTCAACAGTCTAACCATCGGAAATACTCGAAAAGTTTTCTTTCTCAGTCCAGCGCAGATGGGAGGGTGCACCAAATTTTTACCTAATTTACAAACTCGCACTTGGCTTTGTACTATATTGGCACAGTGTCAAATAAAATATGAGTCCCCCAGAAGGAAAAAAAAAATTATGGCAACCTTTCTCAATAAGGCTACTCTCTAAGGCCTTTAAACTCCAGAAGACTAGAAAGGGTCTTAATCTTTCCATGTGTTTTGTAACCCAATATCCTATTAAGTTTCAGGTAATATCTGAAGTGTATCAGGCATAAAACTAAGTGAAATTAAAAAAATATTTTACAATTCTATTTTGTTTTTTTTCTATCTACTTTTTAAAATCTTCTACACTTATTTAACTTAATTATTTTACTTCCAGAGCAATCTTAACCGTAAGACATTTAGGATCTACCTAGCAAAGGATTGTTCACTCGGCGATAATTCACACTCAGCCTATTAGGGGCTGAGCAAGGCCCACGCTCCCACCGGCATAGGTGGAGCAGGGGACATCAAAGATCCATCAGTGGCCGTCCACACAAGAGGAGGAGTTTTACACCAGGAGCGATCACACCGCCTAGTTTGCGTCACACAGCCAGTTGATGCCACTCGGCCGGCGGGACTCAGAGGTATCACCCCATTTCATGGTCAAAAGTTCCCCAGCGTGGAAAAGTAATTATGTGGTCACAGGAGGGAGTGGGAAATATGGGAATCTTAGTCAGACATAATCTAGATTAAATCTTGATTTTGTCTTCTACCTCATTTGTGGCATTGGACCCCATTGTCTTCATACCATAAATGGGGATACTGCCAAAGTATCTTATAAATGACAAGGTTCCTGTGAGGAGGAACTACAGGCCTGTAAAGCCTCCGTCCTCCCACGCCTCGCCCAGGTTCTGGCGCCAGCACCCTGCTCAGCACGTCGTTGGTAGCGTTTGGAAATACCGGGCCGGCTGCGTGGTTTGTGGCAACCCCTGAAAAATAAAAATGCAAGAAGGTAATATCTGCAAAATGCAAGAAGGCCTTCTCGTTCAATGAACATGAATCAGCCGCTGTTAAAGGTACCAAAATAAAAAGAAAGCCTTTTCCTTCCTTCACACACCCTCTCTCAGCTCGTCACAATGTATTTGGCTAGTGAATGTTATTTATTACCAAACAAATTGAAAACTAAAAGTATTAACATGTATTTCACCGTTCACGTTCATGCTGCGCTATGCCAATGTCAAGCGCAGAGAGAACAACTCATAGAGAGTCGTCGAAATTTCACCGCTTTATCTTCCTTCGCTCCTGCTTGCATATGAATATTTCATTCTTATCATAACAGTGAAAAAGTCGCACAAAAGTAACTCAGCTGTGTTTTGTTGGGTTTGCCGGGGTGACACTGGTTGACGTAAGTTACACAGGTTTCAGGCGCACAGTCCCGTGGCACGTCGTCCGAGTATTGGGTGACTGGTTCTGTTTCACGGGATGCGCCCACGCTGCCTGGCTGGGTGAAGAACTGGGAGAGGAAGGGGCTGTGAGCCGCCTTGCGCCCCGCTTTCCTCCTGCGTCACCACGGGGGGCCTCAGGGGACCGCGGACACAGGGAAGCAGCGCGGGTCAGAGGACGCCGCGGGCCCCGCGCTGCGTGGGTCCCCGGCAGGGCCCGGCCTTCTGTCGGTGTCAGAGCAGGCTCAGCTCGGAGACGCAGGGCGCGCGCCCGGGCCGGTGTCCCCACGTCCTCCGCGCGGGGGCAGCACGCCGACCTGGTCCTCGGAGCCCGGCGGGGCAGCCGCGATCTCAGGCGCACGGGCGCTCTGTGCTCCCGGGCCTCGCACACGCCCTGGGCGAGCGACAGCGCGGACTCCGCCGCCAGGGCTCGGGAGCAGGGCCCCGCTCATCCGCGGGGTCCGCTGTCCCACTGAACTTCACTTACAAACCCAAGGTCAAAGGTCGTGCGGTCAAGAATGTGCACCACAGGGACCACGTGAAATTAAGCACGAAGCCCTCCTGCACGGCGGCCCCTGTCCAACACGGCAGGTGACAAGGCTGGGAGGCTGGCCCGTGGCGGGGCAAGGGAGCTTCCTGAGGTGACCGGAGCAACGCATCCGCGAACGCAAGGCTGCTCAGGGACGGGGAGCCTTTGAAGTGACCGAGGTGACAGGAGGGGGAATGCAACGTGTCAGAGCCACTGGGTATACAAACCCTTAGACGCCCGTCTACACATTGGTACCCGTAGCTTTACACTGTACAAAAAGACGAGTTTTGCCTCGTGTCTCGTTTCTTCCCTTAAGTCGGTATAAATCAGAGATGCGCTCTTCTCACCTGGACGCTTGGACGCCTCCTCCTCACAAAGGCCAGAGAAGAGACCAAGTGATCGTCGCCTCTCGAATGCGTGAAAGGCTCCATCCTGAGATGGAGCTACACGATCTAGATAAGCTAAGTCGCCCTTCGAAACTGTGCCCCGCTGTCGTGTGGGACCCCCGCTCGTATGGGATGCAGACGAGCAGGAGGAGACTTATCTCGTGTTTATTTTCTTTGAAAACAGAATATTTTATTGACTTCAATGCCCTTATCCCTTTATAATAGCATCTTGTATTGGGGAAGTTACGTTAAATATAAATATTGCAGATACAGTTTTATTGCATTGATACATTTTTTCCATGTCCTTTCTGCCTGGGGTCACATATATTCCTTAGAAAAATGAGACGAGAGTCACTGTCAGTTCACTGAAAGAGAAAAAATATTGTTACTTTATTAACAAAATGACATTTTATTATTGAGTTTAGTTTACTGCAAGAAACCAAGCAGTCTTATAATTTAATGTCATAAACAAAATTTCATTCTAAGTAAAGATTTCCAAGTGCCTCAAAAAACCTTGAGAAAAACTGAAAATCAGAAAGTTGGGAAGGCTCACATGTGCAAAAATAAAGGTTTTTGACATGAATTAAATATTAAAACGGTGGAGCCATTGAAAACTAAATAGCAATGAACAGAATGAAGCAGGTACTGTTTGCATGTATGTGCATGTGGATTTGTATTGTGAATATAAAATAATAATCCAGGTATAGCTGTGCCTGCTTCAACGCTTCCAGCTCCAACTTTACCCCATTCGAAATAAATTGCACCTTAAATTCGCAGGCGGTTTTCAGTGGTCGGTGTGCAGCACGGATTTCATCTTCAATACCCACTAGGCCTGAGGTCTGGCTGGCTTGTGAGGTCTGCATGTCTGCAAACGGGGCGTCTGTGTTTGTGTTTACCGCCTTCATCATGCATGCCTTGAAATGACTAAATTACAGGCATTTTACATGTGTTTTGTGGTACAGGACAGATACAGTCCACCGGTATAATTTATCTTGAAACACCCTGTTTTACAAAATTACAGAAAAGCACTGCAATTTGCTCAATTTTTTATTTCTAAGACTATGGCAAAATCTTCAAAGCCAGGAAGATGTCTTCCAGATAAGAACTTAGCCGCGCAATAAACAATTTTCATCAAAGCTCGGGGTGGGGGGGGAAATAGAGCACAATTGTGGTTTTAAAATCTTGGTGATGTTTCTTACTATTAGCTATTTTGTCTTTTGTATTTTGACCTAATTCAGCCACCAAAGGCATCAACTCTTACAGAAGATTAGATACACACACACAGCAGTCCAAATCAGATTATCTACAATCAAGGTAATTGTGAAGAATGAAATTGTTCATCTGTGCTGTGCAGCTGCCTTTGGATTTAGCCTTTGATCCCAAGTGACTGCTGAAGTTACAACTACACAAGTGTTCTTCTATAATCCAGTGGATATTTCTTATTTTAAAAATCACTGTGCAAAAATCTGTTTTGACTCCTTTATCCTTCCTAGCGGAATTATATACGAATGGTGAAAAACTCAGTAGAAAATGTGTAAGCCTTATGGTGTTTAAATAAAATAAAAGACCATTCGATGCTGAAAATAATTCTCACCAATTTTCAATGACTATTAAAAATATGTTGTGTCTCTAGCTGAGTTTTAAATGTTCTATCTCCTTAACAATTAGTTGAATCTCTGGATGTTAGGGAAATATTTTGTATTTATGTGTGATTACATTATGAGATTTTTGACAGAACTTGGCACTTTGTTAAACACACAAAATAACAATCAGTTAAAAATGAGAATCTTTAAGTTTTATATTTGTTAATGTGGCTGAATGTGTAAAATTTATATTCATTTTTTTACTTATGTTGAGTCTATTTCATATTCTGTAACATCTATTCGAGTATCTCTTATATATTGGTCCACCAATATGCAGCTCAACTGGCTAAAGTTAAATTCTGCATCTTAACCTATTACTTGAAATGATTCTTGATATAAAATGTTTCTATTACTAAAGACATTTCAATCCTTCTTCTTTAGAATAGAACTATTTGAAGGATAGCATAACCTATAGATCTTTTAAGGGGGCAGTTTAAAGAGGCTTTCTGCTTTACTCAGATGTTTTTTGCTCGATAGAAAAAGTACTTCCACAATTACCCTTGAAGTATAGACCCCCAGCAGTAAATAATCCTTGAGAAGTGGACATATTTTTCTAAATTCATAGTTTCTGATTTGCTTTTATATGTATATCACATATAACAATTTCATGATATTACTTATAAATTGTAAAATTCCTGATAAAAAGGGCATACATTTATATTTTTGGAACATTTCAATCCACATGTATTTCACAAGGACCAAACTTCCTGCTTCTCACATCCTTAGCCATGAGCGAGCTCCCTTGCAGGCCTCTGCCGAGCCTGACGGTGGCCCCCGGACTGGCCCACAGCGGACAGGGGACGGTTTCTGAGCTGCCACAACTCTCCTCTGTCCCTCAGTGGTGCCCGTGGGAGCTGTCCAGTTGCTTCTCCCCTGTATACTGGCTTCGCCTTTCATGCACAGCTAGTTGGCCTCACCATAACAACGTAGTAGCGGCCACAGTGCAGGAAGAGCGCGGTGGTCGCAGTGCTGCTCTGGCGGCGTAGTGAGGCGACAATGGTGTAGCTGCATTGGCGTTGCGTTGGCGCCGGCGTTGAAGCAGTGGTGCAGCGGTAGTATTTTGGTAATGTATTAGTAGACATAGTAGCGTCATATAGTAGTGATAGTGTAGTAGCAAAATTACAGGCATTTATTTTCTTGGTAAAATTATTTCTGTTCATTTAAAGAACCAGAATCCCCAAAATGCTATACTTGAAACTAGAGAGATAGAAGTCTAGATTTGGAGAATAAATCATTCCAAAGCATTCATAATTACAACTGTGATAACTAACGTTTATTTTGAACTTATTGTATGGTATTACCCTGAGTATTTTGTATGTATTACCTTTTTGAATCTTTACAATTCAATAGATAGAATTATTCACACTTCTCATGTAAAGAATTATCCTCACTTTTCAGGTAATTAAAATAAAATTTTTCAAAGTTTAGTGTGCTTTTCAAAGATAACGTAGCTAAGAATCTTTAGAGTTGGTGTAATCATTCCCTCCGGTTTTCTGTCGTGTGGAGCTGGGACCTCCATGTGTTAATCTCCTCCAGCCATGGACTGAGTGTCTGTGCCCCTCAAAATTCATACAGAGACAGGGCCTTCAGGAAATAGTGAACTCAGGAGGGTGAGGCCCCCAAGATGGGATTCAGCTGCTCACACAAGGGAGAGGAGAACACGGCCTCTCTCCCCGCTCGCCTTCCTCTCCACCCACCTCTCTGTGAGGAAGCCAGCAGAGGGTCGCTCCCGGTACACCAGAAAGCAAGCCTCTGCCAGAGACTCCACCGTGTTGACATCTTGGCCTTGAAACTCCAGACTCCAGACCTGTGAGAAATAAATGTTGTTGTTTAAGCCACCCACTCTATGGTATTCTGCTATAGCACCCCAAACTTAGACACCTCATTTGACTTTTCTTACGGACCTGAGACAGTGTGATACAGTGGACCAAGGATACGACCTTTCAGTTTAAATCTCTCTTCTATCCATGTGGTTAACTCCATAGCATTAGACTTCTAACTTAATTTCTCTGAAATCCATCATTAAAATAACTATATCAGCTTGTTGTGTTGTTGAGGAATTTATAACAATTATAGATAACTCACATCAAAGGCTAAATAATAGCGTCAAGTATTGTACATTCAATATCCCATTTGCTTTTCATAAAAACATACCTCTTATACTGTGTACTATTATTATCCTTATTTACAGATACCAAAACTACAGTTCAAGGGACTTAAATGCTATCCAGTGTTACAGAGTAAACTCAAGATCTGAACTTTGAATCTAGGACCTTTGAATCCAGAGGTTTCCACATGTTCTTTCATTTCATTATCCTCACACAATGAGACACAGTTAAAGTTTGTTATGTCCAGGAAATGACACGTATTAGTGAGGATGTGCGGAGATCGGAATGTTGGTGCACTGCTGAGGGAAATGTAACATGGAAAACTGATGACATCTCCTAAAAAAAATTAAAAATAAAATTACCATATGATCTAGCCACACCACTCTGAGTATTCAAAAGAATTAAAAGTAGGGATTTTAAGAAATATGTATACACCCATGTTTATAGCAGCAGCATTATTTGCAATAGTCTAAATGATGAAAGCAACCCAGTATCCACTGATGAAAGGGCAGATAAACAAAATGTGGCACACGCATATGATGGAATATTATTCAGCCTGGAAAAGGCAGGAAGTCATGACAGAGGCTACAAAACGGATGAACAAAGAGGACGTTATACTGAGTGAAATACGACATGGAAATGAGACACCTCACATAGTGAAATTTACAGAAGTGAAGACAGAATGGTGGCTTCCAGGGGCTGGGGGAGGGGAAGAAGAGGGTGTTTCCATTTTGCAACATTAAAAGAACTCTGTGGGTGGACGGGGGTGATGTTACCACATCAACGTGAAGGACTCAATGCCACCAAAATGAGTGCTTAAAAACAGTCCCTTTTATGTTATGTGCACTTTACTATGAGTTAGAGCAAAAAGGCGATTTTTTACAAAACTGGTCTGTGTGTGTGCGCGCGCGCGCGTGTGTTGGGAGACTTGAGGGAGACACAGGCACCCTTTTTTAATTAATAAAAGGAGAAAACAAAAGAGACCATCTCGAATACTAATTAAATTTTGTTAACCACGGCTTCCGAATGACTCGAACTTTACATTTTTTACTATACGTTGGAGAAGAAAGAAACCAAACTTACCTGTGTGTGCAATTTTAGTCACTTTTATGAGAAGCCTATTTGGTGCAGGCTCAATACTGACAGCTTTTATTTAACCAGTTGCGATCTGGGGACACTCGTCGATACTGCCTTACAAAGCAAGCACCAAAGCACAGGTCGCAAGAGCTCTGGCTGAAGACTCTCTAGCCCACAATTTAATTGATGGGCTATCTTTCTCTTTAAAATTGTCACTCCCCAATTGTGGGTAGCACAGTAAATGTGACAAGAAAGATAGCATCTTAACATAGTATTACTTAACAAAGATGGTTGTCATTTCTGTCACACGAAAACCCTGTCAGGAACCACACTTCAACTTTTTTGGTTGCCATGGAAACCACTTTTCCTTTTGTGACCAAAAGTGAAAAATGCAGCTCAGTGTCATGATTCAAATACAAAGAACTGAAGCCACTTTAGAAACATACACAAAGGCTGAGGAGCAAGTCGCTTATCACAGGGACCTCAGTTACCCAGAGGAAAATTCTAGAACATCAGGAGCGGCTGAGCTGGCGCAGGGCTTGAGAGCCGAACACTGGCGCCGGGTGCCTGAATCAACGCGTCGCTTCAGGATTCATTCTTCATTTATGAATCAAAGAAGGTACTCCGGGCTTCCTTTTCAAGTTGCAAAGCTTAACCCGGATAACTTGAAGTCCTTGGTGTGGTTCTAGCGACGAAAGGGCCAGTGCGACATTACGTGTTACGGAGGTTGAGTTATCCTGACCTGTGCTCCACTTTATCCTGGCAAAGAGGGGTCGGAGGACATCCGGGAATGGAAGAGCACGTTAGAGATGCGGTGTGTTCGGAGACCGGGGACCTTCGAAAGGCAGCATCACCCAGATTAAAATGACTGCCCTGATGGAAATAGTCCAGGACGGGCCGTCACCTGCACGGAGGTAAAGGGCACGCTCAGGAGACAGGCCGCCGCTTCACGGGCCTGCCGTGGGAAATGAACTCCTGTGACCCCGAGCCCTCGGGGTCGCGCCGGCCAGGAGCTGCGGGAGTCCTTGCGGGAAGGCCTCCGCCGCGCGCAGGGTCAGAGACACAGGTGGCTCCGCTCCTTTCTTTCTTGTGGGCTTTTTTTTTTTTTTTTTTTTTTGGAAATCTTACAATAAATTCAAGTTCAATAATCCTGGTATAAGAAAAAAGGGGAGATTAAGACAATGAGCCATGACAACAATTATTCACATGATAACTGTTTTTGAGAAAACAGTTCACTTTCTGTACAAAGAGGCCAGGAGGGGCAGACTGCCGAAGTGCTGCATTTACTAACGCGAGCCCCATTACTTTGCATCACATTGCACGCAGCGGTGTGGTGTGCGGACCGGAGCTCCCTCCCGAGGTATTAGCCACAGGCCTGAGGAGCCACGGGGGTGATGGGGGAGCCCGAGGGCGTGCAGCGTGGGGCACCCAGGAGGTCACTGCACCCCTCTAAGTC
Source organism: Pteronotus mesoamericanus (assembly GCF_021234165.1). Lineage (NCBI taxonomy): Eukaryota > Metazoa > Chordata > Mammalia > Chiroptera > Mormoopidae > Pteronotus > Pteronotus mesoamericanus. The sequence continues at coordinate 3,062,979 of NW_026555123.1, forward strand.
CGCATTCCCTCATCCGCATGATGGCACAGTACTAGCTATCTACCAGAGAGTATCATTACAAAATTTAAAAGGATAAATTAAAGTGATTATAAAGGTTCCTACCACATAGAAAATCCTCACTGAAAACAACACTGAGTGACGTAAAAATGGCTGTATAGAGAGTTACAACATGTCATCTTGTTGGAAGGGAAGACTGGATTGTGTGGGGAAGGCTCTCTTTTGCAAATTACATCTTGGTTTTAATGCCATTCCAGACAAAACAGCATAGGGGACTGGCAAAGGTCATGTGGAAGACTAAATGGGATCCAATAGATAATTTTAGAAAACAATGATTCTAAGGTATTTAAGGCTTACTAACAAAAGTCTAAACAGTATGGTCATATTGTAAGAATTAAGAAGAAGCTCAACAGAGGATTCATAACTCAGAAACAGAGTTTAGCAAATATAACACGTGGCTATAATAAGAATCTTATATAACAAGTCAGTGGAGAAATAAAAGGTTGCTCTCTAAATGATTTTAGAAATTGGATTAAACTCTTAGGAAAGTAAAGCTAGATTATATTACATATCTTAGGTAGAAATAATGCACAAATGTGCTAAAACATTGGATGTAAAAATGAAAATCCTTCCAAAGACCTAGAAGAAATAACAGAATATCAATATACTTAGGGACAACAGAAGAATTTCTACATGGATAGAGTCTGTGGATTTCCAGAGGAAAAGGTGGATAGATGTAAATAAATATGTTTAAGGTTATATATCAATAATTTCAAAATTAAATATATCAGGCAAATAACAAAATGAAATATGTTTGTAACAAAAAGTACTGCACAAACATGGCTGTCAAGTCAAATAAGAAAAAAATGGCCCAAATCATTTAGATGCCTTAGAGAGGAGGAAACACAGATGGCCAATAAACACATAAACAAAGGTTTCATGTCACCAATAATTAAGTAATATAAAATTGCAAAAGATGCCCTTAACCTTCATAAAATTAACAAGTATGGAAAAAAATTCCAAATACAAAGATTAATATGGTGGGACAAGGGTCTTCATAAGGTATTTACAGAAGTAGAAACTGCCATAGCCCTTTGGAAAAGACATTTGGAAAATAGAACTTTCCTTGTTTTCATCATCCTTTTTCTAATATCAGTTGCTTCCCGATCTCTATCTTAAAAACATGAAAAACAAAGGTGTATGTAGAAGAGTTTCCATTGCAATGCTTTTGTGATAATAGTAAGCAATCTAATTATTAATAATTATGGAATAGTTAGATGAATGATAATACCTTCTTTAATTCATTAAAATGATTTTTCTTCTCTTTTATTGTTGACACTACTACAGATGCCTCAATTTCCCCCCTTTTGCCCCCTCCACCCAGCCCCTGCCCCACCCCCTGGCCTTCACCACATTGCTATATGCATATAACAATGCATATATGCATATATGTCCTTTGGCTAATCTCTTCCATTCCCCTCCTTCCCTCGTCCCCTCTGAGCTCTCTAAGTCTGCTCCATGTATTTATGTTTCTGGTTTTATTGCATTCACCGATTTATTTTATTAATTAAATTCTACACATGAGTGAGATCATATGGTATTTGTCTTTCTCTGGCTGGCTCATTTAGCTTAACATAGTGTTCTCCAGGTCCACCCATGCCGTTGCAAAGGGTAAGAGTTCCTTCCCTTTTACAGCTGAGTAGTATTCCTATTCCACTGTGTAAATGTACCACAGCATTTCCATCCACTCACCTACTGATGGGCACTTGGGCTGTTTCCAGGTCTTTGCTATTGTAAATAATGCTGCTACGGACATCGGGGTGCATATATTCCTCCTGATGGGTGGTACACAATTCTTAAGATATATTCCCAGAAGTGGGATAGCTGGGTCAAACGAAAATTTCATTTTTAGTTTTGTGAGGAAACTCCACACTCTTTTCCACAGGGGCAACACCAGTCTGCATTCCCATCAACGGAGCACAAGGGTTCCCCTTTTTGCACATCCGCACCAGCACTTGTTGTTGGTTGATTTATTGACGATGGCCATTCTGACAGGTGTGAGATGGCATCTCATTGTGGTTTTAATTTGCATCTCTCTGATGATTAGTGACCTTGAGCATTTTTTCATCTATTGGCCATTTGCCTGTCCTCTTTGAAGGAGTATCTATTCAGGTCCTTTGCTCATTTGTTAATTGGATTGCTTGTCTTCCTGGTGTTGAGTTGTATAAGTTCTTTATATATCTTGGAAATTAACCCCTTTTCAGATATATCACTGGCAAATATGTTCTCCCATACAGTGGGTTGCCTTTTCATTTTGTTGATGGTTTATTTTGCTGTACAGAAGCCTTTTAATTTGACGTAGTCCCATTTGTTTATTTTTTCCTTTGTTTCCCTTGCCCTAAGAAAAATATATTGCTTCAGGAGATGTCTGAAATTTTACATTAAAATCATTTTTCAAATAAATGACATTTAAAATGCTCAAAGTATATTAAACAGGACAATGGAACAAATCAGAATACAAATGGTCTACTTGCATAATTTGAATTTTGTATAAATAAATATTTACACTCTACAGTTGTGTGAGGGTATTCTAAATATAAATTCAATTAGAATATCAATAGAGATATACATATGGAATGGTGATAAAAATACATCTCAGCTTCTTCTCTATACGTTTTTTTTATTTGCCTGATTTCATAAAATGAACACTGCAACAGCAAACACCTTAAGTACTTCATGTTTCAGGTAATATAAACCCCAAACCTCTCTGTGGAGTAGATTTTAATTTCTACATTTTTTTCAGATGGGGAAACTGAGGCACAGGCAAATAATTTGTCTGAGACCATAGAACAAAAATATAGCAGAATGGCACTCAATCCTAAAATGTGTTCGATGAATTTAGTGTAATCCATAAAACCATAGCCATTGTTACGTGTGTGTGTGGCTCTTAGAATGCTAATCAATTAATTAGGTGTACTAATAAGTAAATTAATAACATACTGAGTACATCAAATATGAATAGGATATTCAGCCTCAGTCTACCCTAAAACATTGGAATTTGATGATTCAAAGCTCATGGAAATTTTCTAGTTTTTACTGTTTGAATGCAGATTTCTTTCTACGAGAAAACCAGCTTTATTGTTGTCATTGTTCATGGTTCTTAAATAAGCTGGAGGACAAATAACATAACAAAACCAAGTCTAGTGATTAGCTGCTAAAGCAAACCTCTTCCACTGCCCAGAAATGCTTTCGTGCATCAGTAATGACATGGTATGTAAAATAAATTTTTGGCCTCCGCTTGTAACTGGCCTGCCTGTAATTAACATTATTGAAAACCCTTAAGTCCTAACCATGTTTTCAATTGAAGGGAACATATTGTAGAGGGAGAAATTTTTCCATTAATTATTTTTAACAGCTTTGTTATGCTCTACTTCCATGAGACTCTAGTCAATAGTATTTTTATTTTCTAATAGTCTACATTTTAAAAATATATTTAGTAATAGACTACAGCAGTTTGATTAAATATTTAAGTCATTTGAAGTATGTATTATTATAAATAATAATTTAAAATATCTGTAAGTAATTATACACATACTAAGAACATTGTCTTCTTTATTCAAAAGCAACCCTTTCTGGGCTAGCTAAAGAAAGATTATAAAATTACTGTGAATTCTTTGGTATTGCCAAAAGTGCACTCATCTGATTTCAACCAAAATTGCATATTCCTTGAAAATTATACAGCATCATAACACAATATATAAGTCGTCAGCAGAAGTCATATTTCAGGATTCTTTAATGGCCAACTTTTTACCTCCTGCTGTTGCAGAGGTGGCGCTAGGGCTTGAGACCCCCCCTCCCTGGCGAACGAAGGCACAGCGAGCCAGCAGGGTCCACTGGCCCTCCCGCGGGGGCCCCTCGGGCCCTTTCAGAAGCAGGTGCAGAAATTCTTTCCACAGTTGCCTCTTCTATTTCACCTTTTCCTTCTAAACTAAAAACATTGCTTAAATATTCAGAAATTTGCCACAGTAGACTAAAGAGAAAGCAAAAATAGAAACTAACTCCAAAATAAGTTTGACATGTTTAGAACAAATTGTTATGTAATCTGTTATAATTCCTTTTTATTATAATTCTAATGACTGTCATATTTTTATGTGGTACATATGAATACATGTATATACGTACACATACATGTGTACATTATAAATCTGTTAGAAACAATGGTGATGGCAGTCCAGTTTTTCTTCCTTGCTTTTAGCGAACAAGAAGTAAATAAACTATCAGGTACTCTGAGAAAATTATATTTTTCCTGTGGAACCCAAAATTAGTGAATTGAATATCTAAGAGTATTTTATACTACAAAAATGTTACTACAATTAGACACTTGAGCACAAAGCTTCAACTCATTTTGAAGTAGCTTTTAGTTTTATAATGTATAAAGACTAATGTATAAGTTGTAATGCCAAGTTTTGTGTTAACAGACTTAGTATTAGAATGAATTACGAGTGCACCAAAATTCTGCTGTAAGCTAAAAGAATCAAATAAAATCAAAGTGCATTTTTAAATACAAAATAATATGCAGTGTGTCTGTGTATGCAGTATGTACCTAATTTTATAAAGTATACTTGTAGGAATACAGCTTTCCATTGATTTCATTTGCAATTATTTATCTTTTATGCAAGAACTAAAACAACAGAATATATTTTGTATTTAACTCCAATTCCAGGTTTAAGATAACTGCATAAAGAGGGAAGTGGTAAGACACTCACTATTTAGTATTTATTTATAACTGTAATTTATGATTACAAATATTCCTATAGCCTTCATTTTGACACTGACTTGCAGGAGTGGTCAACTAGAAGAACCACGCTGTTCTCCAGAAGTATCTATCAGGTTTCCCACACAGAAAAATGTTTGCAATTAACATGCCCCTATGCAGTACTATCAGAGAAAATAAAGCTACAACATATGTAAATGGAAAAGAAAGAATGATTTGCTTCAAAGCAGACAGATGAAAAATTCTAAAGAAAGAGCGAGTGTAACTGAAAGATCGGTTCCTGACGGAGCCCCCACGGCGTGTTTCTGCGCGCCGCACTGGCACAGGCCTTGAAGCGAAGCCACACGTGCCGCCATCCCAGCTCCCAGAACCGCCACCAGATCCAAGTCTTCTTTGCAACCAGCACATATGTGTCTTGCTTCCAATATTTACATCGATCTTTATGTAGCCAGTGTAAATCACTGTATCATCGATGGAAATGCTTTCATGAAAAATAACATAATCCAAGAACAAACAAACAAAAGAAAAAGAATCGCTGGTTATGTAATGTATCATTTAATCACTTTAATGAAGCCTCATTTTAAAAACAAATAGACTAAAGACAGAGTAGTTAATTACACGCAGCCTCTTGAGTTAGTTCTTTCTGATTTGCCTACTTCCGTGTCAGCTGTGCCTGTAAATATGACAATAAATGTCTAAACCCCAGAGAACGGGTAAACACAGGCAGATGCCCTTCACTGGTGGTGGGCAACGAACGTCAGACTGTGGGAGACCATGGCACTAATGCAGCTCTTGATTAATCTCTAATTACAGTTTTGTCATCTTAGCAGGGAGACAAAACTGTATCACTTCCTAAATAGGCAAGCAGCGTTTTGGCACCTAGCAACCGGCAGTTCGTTCCTCTCCGCCGCTGCGGGCCCCACGCTCTCACGTGGGAGGTGGCCACGGATCACTGCTCCATTATTTAGGGAGCAGCATTTCCAGGGCCCTTCGCAACAGTAGATAAATTAGCAGCTTAATAGGCCAGCACTAACGGAAAATATAGCACGAGCAGGAGCATCAAGTATGAAATTAAAATGTGACTTGCTCGGAACGTTTGCATCACGCACAGAAAGAAAGGCTCATTTATTTCTGTTAATTACACCACAAACGGAACATCAGTGTGAGCCTGCTAAAGGGAAGCATGTAGGCATTTTTTCCCATCACCTCATATTATTTCATAAAGTCCTTAGTATAGTAACTCTTTCAGAGAGTCCCTTTTTAAAAAAATGTACTTTCCTCCCCCGAAGGGATTCTCCTGGTGCTGTTCTTAAGAGCAGGGAGGAGGGGTGTCAGGCATCAACGAGGCCTCGAGTGCAGCCACCGGAGCGCGCGGCGTCTGTGTGAAAGGGCCTTATTAAGCTCAAAATGAGCAAATGAGGCTGATTCTCACTCCCCCCTGCTTTCACTTGGGTGTGAGGAAAAGTCTGAGGAATGACCTCACACCTTTGTTTGTGCCAGTAATTCGAAGGGAGATATAAAATTCTAAGACAATTTTTTTTTTCAAAAGGCAATCTACAGGCAAGTTTCCTTAATTAAGATTAATGGGACATCTTCCTTAATCTGAATAATAGAAATTATAATATTAACCTGATCCTCCACAGGAAACCCAAAAATAAAATATCCAAAATGGCGACAACTTTTCATCTTCCTTGATGCTGCTAAAAATTATTTTTAAACAAAATGGCATGATAACATGATATATATTTTTAAAACATCCTCTTGTATTTTTCAACTACAACAATTCCAATTAAAAGAATTCATCCAATATTTAAATGTTCTATATTTACATCATTGCGTGACTTCAGAAAATTAGTTTTTTTCCTGATAATACAAGTAGCAAAGTTATTTTTAAAGAAAATCTAGCATTGCAGCAATAGGCTATGAACAAGTGAAATTCCTTTTAATTCAACTGCCCAGAATAAACTGCAATAACAGTTGAGAAGCCACCTTATTGAAGTGAAATTTATAAATGTTTCCATGTATGAACTTCTCTTTCAAAGAATTATTCTTTAAAGAGAATTCAAATCTCTATTCTCACAAATTGTGAATATAAATTTTCAGCATCTTGATGTCACTTTACCCTAGAAGGAAACACTGGAAGAAGATGGTGAGGTTTGCAAGGAAGACCATGGGTTCAATTCTAGAGCATAGCATTTCAGCGTCTTTAAAGCATCTGACTGAAGATGTGTACCCCGTTGGACGGAGACATGGCATTCACAGAGCTCAGAGCTACAAAGAGAAATTTCAGAAATCATTGTTCTAGAGACAGTAATGAAAGCCATGGGCATGGATGAGATATTCCTAAAGAAAAAGGAGAGCATAAGGAAAGAATACAAATCGGGAACAAGTTTTGAGGAATTTCAACATTTAAAAATCAGGTAGAAAAGCTCTCAGTGGAAAGAAGACACAAGAAATGGCAAGAGTATGAAAACAAGTAGAAAACATCCATGGCCGATGCCAGCTGAAAGAAGTCCTAAGAAATGGAAAAACAACTCAAATGTCGTTAAAGACCAAGTACGATAAGCACTGAAAAAACTTGGTACCCTGACTGATAGGAAGACCAGAAGAACTATTTCAAGAGAGTGCAGAGAATGAATGGAAGCCAAATTTGAGTTCTTCGAGGAAGAAGCTAGAGTGTGCAACAGAACGATAAGACACAGAGAATACAGAGGAGGTGCCTTTGACGTTTTCTGTCCCCTCTCCACTCAGGCCTGGACCTTCACTAAGGGAACGTCCCAGCTCCGTTCTCTCATTTCACATTTTCACGTTTTCATGTCTACCCCTTACCCCACACTCAGGAAATCCATTTCCTCTCCCTACAAATTTTGTTCCTCCCGCCACCTCATCTCATTCCTGTAGTCAGCCTGAGTCTCTTTCTGTGCCTTCCTGAGCAAAGTGTTTCACCATAGCCTGGATGATCATGAAATCCTCTCTTTGCTTCCTGTGATTCTGAGTAGGAAGTGCTGTGGCCTGTTGCCCATAAAAGAGGGTAAAAGTGGGCGCTCCGTTCCAGATTACTTCTCTGTGAGGAAGAGCTGTGATCAGGTTTTTCATATGTTCACCTAAAAACCACACCCATCTTAACCAAGGGAAATATGAGTGTTATTACTGGGTAGTATGGTCTGGTCTCCCTTGAGTAGCTATATTCTTTCTCCGAATGTGATTTCGATCTTGACCTTTGTGGGACAATCACAAATGCGTCATCTGTCAGTGAGTATTCACGTGTTTCTTGAGTCGCACAGGACAGTTCCCGCCAGGCCAGTGTAACGAGCTCTTTCCCTCGTGGCACTCCACACCTCTCCTCACACAGAAGGAGGGGGGCAGGGTTTCCAAGCCACTTTCCCTCTGCACCCGAGAGAAACGTAGAAGGCATGAGGCTGAGTGCATGGGATGCAAAGGCGGAAAGACTGGCAAGAGAGTGCAGATAAACACTTTCTCTTTAAAAAGGGAACAAGGAGCAAATATGATTAGGTGTCCAGAAATGAAAGAACACGGGAGTGAATTTTTGTCTTGTGATTATTATTCCCTCTGTAGTGGAGAAAATGCGCCCATTCGTTGAGAATATTTGCGGTAGATTGGCAGGAGCAGAGTTTGAAGAGAGGGAAGGTTTAGTGCAGTTTTGGCAATGAGTGCCAGGAGAATGGGTCACCCGGAGAAAGATAATAAAATTTTGGTGCTGATTAAGGGGCATTTGAAATCGGTAGTCAAAGATTAATAGTGGTACCAATGTATACTAGAGCCTAAGTCTCTTGAGCAATAATCAGACACAAGATAACAGAGTAGGTGGATATTTTTGTTCACCCAGGTTTGAGGTGTGTCACATGGATAATATAAAGAGCGACATTGTTAGTTAAGTGATAGACAATGGATCCTAAGTTGAATGTGAATAAAAATAAAAGGAGGAGGGGACTAGACTGATGGAATAAAGAATATTTCCAAGAAGTCAAGGACAATGTCCCAGTAGGGACAGTTTAGCTGTCAAGCAGGAATAATGAGAAAATGTCATCAGGGAATCTTGTGATGTTTTTCAATGACCTGGATAGCAGAGCAGTTTCTGGTGTTGACAGTGTTCAGCACGTGACTTTGGTCTTGTGGGAGAAGTAGAGTTAAACAAACTGAGAATGAATGAAGTCAGAGAACGGGGTGGGTCAGTCGTCTGGACATTGACCTGTTCAGAGACGACAGAGAAAACCATGAGGCATATACTAAAGTTCACACATTATGAAGAGGAAGAAAATGATTCGACTGTAGGACCTTAGCCTCAACGAATAGCTATTGTTACTTTATTTAACATAGGTGGCTGGGGACTAAGTGTCTGTAAAATGACTCAAGAGAAAGGAGCATGCCAACCCCTTCTCTAAGCCACTAATAATTTTTTTTAAAAAAAAAAGTATACAGGGTGATTGAGAAAAGCTAACAACATAAAAAAAATCTAAAATGTTCCATAGAAAACAGTATAAGTAACTGCTGGCATTTCTCCCTTAAAATTTAGATTTCTAGTAGTTTAGATAATTTAAAAAAATTTAACTAGACAATAGATATATTAAAGAGAATATAATTTTTAGAAGTCGTCATTATTTTTAGCATTTCTAAATGATTTTCTTTTTATCTAAAGATGGGAAGAACATTCATAGGGCTTGAGTAAGAGGAACCGTCCTGAGATGCTGTGTGCATGGGGTAGACATGCCAGATAAAGCCTCCCCTCCTAAGCTCATGACAGGCGCGGCTCACCCCAAGGAAGAGGCATGGCCAATTAGTTTTAATGGCATGGGTATCAGGGAAGATTTGTTTAATAATGACACCCTCTTTTTACTGAATCAATACCAGAGGTATTTCACAATGAAATGTCTCTCTCTAGTGAGTAATTTACAATAAATAAATCCATAAATCTATCAAGACCGAAAATAAACCCCTTTACGAGCTGGGAATCTATAAGGTATGCATGGTTAAAGATCAGCAGGAACTTTTGACACCAACGTTCCAGGTCAGCAAACAGGTCACTGGAAATCCAGTAGTAAATTTGGAAAGGGCTGTTCAAAATGAGTCACTCATTAGGCATCTGTTTACTGATCATGAAAAAGCCCACAAATATATGGCTAAGACAGATGCATCAAAACATGGATTACATTTTTGGGCAAAATAATCTGCTCACTTGACACGCTATTAGGCTCTGTCCTTCCGAAATGTTTGTTGAGGGCGTGTATTCCAGAGTCCAGCTGTCTGTGCCATGTTGCAGTCGCTTACTATTGCTGTGACCTTGAACAATCTACGTGACCTCTCTATGCCTCCGTTTCCTCATCTACAAAATACAGTAATAAAAGCGCATGCTCGTATGGTTTAGAGAAGTAAACGAGTTAGTCTGTGCATAATACTTAAAACTGAAAACAATGCCAGGCAGAGAGTGAGCACCCAATAGCTGTGACCCGGTATCGTTACTTTATTTTCATTATTAATAATAGTAAGAGACTGGAGTGGTAATGTTATATACACTATTTCTATAATGAGAAGGAAATAAGTATATACACTTATACACAGTTAAAGGACTCTAACTGATCGTGTCCTTTAACTGAAATGTCAGAGCTACTGATCTTTGAATAACAATCAGAAGTGACGCATGAAAGAAAATATTCAATTTTCTAAATAAAAAAGAGTGAAACAGCTTCATATATTAAAAAATGGAATGAAAATAGACATGCAATTGGGCTTTGTTGTCCATTTGGGGACGATTGTCACATTCCTCTTTCTCATTCAACATTAAGTCCTTGATTTCTTTTGTTCAAACTAAGTCTTCCTACATATTTTAGCTAACCTTCTGGCAAAGCACAAATTGTTAATTTAAAAAAAAAAATTATCACATTCACTCTTCCTTCCGGCAACCTGAAATTATCACAGGACTGAATGATTGTAAAAATAAACATTTCTTTAGTATGTATCATATGCCAGGCCCTATTTAAACAACCCCATGGGCAAGACACCATTAAGGCCCCACATTGCAAACGGGGAGACAAGGAGGTGGAACGAGTTGCCCGAGCCCCGGTCGCCGGTCAGTGGTACATGAAAATCGCAGACTTCCCTGAATCCAGGAAATGGGGCTACAAGCCGGCCTTCAGGAAATGCCATCTGCCACTGGCCCTAAGTCTCTCAACACATCTTTGTTGAGTGTGCCATAGGCAAGCCTCACCGCCCTATGACCCTGAGCCATTCCTGAAGCTGTCACATAGGCAGCTAAATTAGTCAAGGCAACCCGAGTATGACAATCGTGTGAGGTGGTTTGGTGGCTGACTGCCTGCAGCGATACGCACTGATCCTTCTTTCTGAGTTCCTTAACTACAGGGCCACCTACTGAGTGACAGGCTGTTATGTGGTACATATGTCACCGGTGGCACTGGAGGTCAGGGGAACCAGGGGCACAACACTGATGTCTGTACTGTTTGCTGTGCTGTGAGCAACAAAGTGCTGGAAACTGATCTGCTGCGACGCTCGTACCGTGCAGCCTCTGGGAGCCCAGCCGCCTGCTTGCTTCTTCTCTCCTCTGGGGTCTTGAGACGCCTTGCTCTCGCCTTCAAGGTCAATGTTCTCCCCTCACACATTGATCCTGACCACCGATGGCACTGCCTCTCACTTTATTCACTGGGTCTGCAGTTCTTCTTTTGCTGCTCACCTCTGGATCCCCAGCTCAGGGCGAAGTTTCATCCAGGATCAAATCCACAGGACTGGAAACATTTTATCCCACTTATTTTTTATATCTATAAATTTCACATACTATAAGATTTCTTCACACAAGGCTATCTTGTATCTATGCAACACCAGCTGCTCGTATATTTTATGACATGTAGAAGACTCTTATTATCTGTGTTTTGAATGGATGAATACACACACACACACACACACACACACAATAAATGAATGAGCAATTGAAAGAAGGAATGTACAATAAGTGGTGTTTCTTCCTTGAGCAATTGTTCTGTTACCACATTTACTTCTGGATGTCTCCACAGAGTTGAATGGGCCTCCTTCTCTGAAATGTTTCCCTGCAGAGAGGCACTGTGTACAATAACAGTTTGATCATTAGCATTTAGTAACTCTGCATGTGCGTTTTTTTTGAAGGGCAATGTGGCATTGTATAACACTACTCAAGTTCTAGGATTAGTTATTAGAACTTGAATAGATCTGTCACTAGCTAATCGTTTCATTTGGTTTTTCTGAACTGAAGGACACTCATCTTTAAAATGAAGCTGTTAATATTAGCTTTGCTTATCTCACAGATTTCTTGAAAAGGACAAATGTATTAACTTATGCAAATCAGTTATAAAGCATTTGGCTGCAAGTAACAGAATTGCCCATTTAAAATAGTTGGAACAATGAGATTTGTCCTATCATATAATAAGGAGCTAGGGGGAGAGTAGCTCCAGGTTTTACTGATTCAGAAACTTGACAACATAACTGGGTCACTGTGACAGAGGTCCCCGCTTTCGTCTCTGCCTACCTGAGCACAGCTCTTTGATCTGTCTTCAAGGTACCAAGGTATCTGATGCAATTCCACGGCTCATATGCAGACATAAAAGCGTCTGGAAGCAAAACAAGAGACTAGCTCTTCTTTAATGTCTCCTTCTAAGACTAAAGAAAATAAATCCCTACTGATCACTTTCATGTTTTATTGCTAAGGAAATAGGACCACCACGACTTTCCTTACATAATACCCAAGCCTCATGCATACTGATTCAGCATTTCCCATCTCTGCTGCTTCCCTGTACGTTCCACATTTACATTACACTGTGCACTGTACACAGATGAAGAAAAGCAGGAAATAAATGCCTGTGGATTTACTTTCAAAGATCTAATCTTAGTTAAATAGTAAAAAGACAAGGCAGTACAGGGTCTTTACAATACTGTTGAAGAATGACCCACCATCTGTTATGCTTTGCTGAGTGAAAATTATCTCCCCATGCCAAGGTACAGAGCTCCTAATCAGGATCGAAGCCTCCCATGCTGAGGACAATGAACTCAACGCTGACACTAACTTCTGATTTCCACCCGTGAACACCATTAAACTCTTGATCTCAATAATGTGTGCTTCCTCTACTGTGTAGCCAGTTGTGCTACTCTAAAATGGCAACAGCATCCATCAAATCTATTTCTTCTGCAGTTGTGACCTCCGTGGATGCGCTCAAATTCAGCTGGCCGATGAAGACCTTTTGTCACCTGCTGACACGGCTTATAGGAAAATGCGGTGCCTACAAAAAATGAGGCTGTAGGAAGTGAACTACCTGAAGCAGACCAAGCTCTCTGACCAGGGCCCTGCCAGCCTGGGCAGCCCTTGCCGCCCACCGGAAGCCTGCCCGGCAGCTGGCCGGGTCTCCATGAAGTACCACATGGGCCTGAGAAACAACTTAAACCAGAATTTCTATGACAAGACAGCAAGCCACATTACGCACTTGTAGAGTGACCAGCGATCATTCTTACCTGGCACTAACATCACAGAAGGCAGGCGTGGGGGACCTTTAAGTGGCAGAGAGCAGAAAGCAGGGGCCTTGACCCCCGGAACCTGCCGGCTGCCTGGCGCCCCTCCAGATTACCTGTTGACTTTGCATAGGTACAAATAGGTGAATTTTTAGCCAAGGGGAGAGTGTTCAGTGGCAGCTGTTCTAGCTGAACAAGCCAGTCTACTCTGCATACAGGGACCTGAAAGATGTCCTCTAGTTTTCCCACCCATGCATTACATCTGCCCCTTCACATACCGAATGTGTCCTAGTGCAGCGACCCTCTGGCGTTAGGCCAAAGAGGTCAAGTATATCCTCAGCTGGAATTCCCCTGTTCTGCTCCATCAGTCAACAAAGTTAAATAAGCATAGTTCTTGCTTTCAAGAAGCTCTAGGGGAATTCATAAACATGGAAACACATAATAATAACTCAATGCAAAAAAATACAGTGATAATTCTGTATAGGTGAGATTTCATAATCATAGTGCCCAAACCCATTAGAGAGCCAAACAGTGCCAAGTCAAAGAAGGTATCCCTGGGAGGAAGCATCACATTTCTGGAGACATCACACCTCACCACCGGTGGATTATGGGACTGCTGGTTTTGTTTCCTGGTTATTAACCTCAGTGTCATCATATGTAAAGAGATATAATTATATACGGATGGGCAAAAGTAGGTTAACTGTTGTGAGCATGTGAAAGTTTACTTTTGTATACTCTTTATTAATTATTGTATTATTTCCTATACAAACAACTGTAAACCTGCTTTTGTACTCTTCTGTATATTTCTCCTAGGGTATTTTATGAAGATTAAATGTCAGGATATATATTAAGCTCATATAAAAATGCTTGGAACTAGAAAGATCTTGCAAATAGAATGCCCTCAATAAATGGTAGCTACAGATTTTCTTAAATCTTATCATAATCTTTTATCACATTTTATCTTTTCTAAGACGGGAATTCCTCTTGAGATTCATGCTAAAGACATGTGGCATCTATGCAGTAACGGGTTCGGTCATGAGGTGACTATCACTGCCCATTCATGGGTGAATGTAGGGATACTTTGATGATCCCTGCTTATCTGCTTGACACATAGGTTGAGATATATTTATTGGTTGTCCTACAATTGATTCAACTTAAAAGTGAATCTTCAATTGTTGCTTCAAATGATTTCATGGAAACAACTCTATGACAGTGAACTGAAACGAAAGACTTAGCGCGTGCACTCACACACACACGCAATCTGCAATTAAATATAGTAGAGATTGCCAAACCTCTTGGTATAGCGCTAGCATTTTCAAATCCATAGCAGGTTGTGTCACAGAATAATTGATAATGGGTGAGTTAGGAGATTACATTTTCCCACCAAAAACTTGTAGCTGACTTCTAAGAAAAGTTGAATTACTTCTGGAGATTCATAACTTAATAGAGAAGAAAAATCAATTTAATCTAGTTTCTTCAATCTTCTTGGGGAGTGCATTGTTGGCATTGGAGGTACAAAATGATGAGCGTGGGTCAAACCATGTGACATGTCTTTGTGACAACATGTAATCCTGTCAATGTGCATGATTAAATCAGAAAATCTATCTTTACCCAACGAACCCACTTTCCTATTATGTTGAAGAGGGAAATAATGTGAAAGTCTTTGGTAGTCAAGAGACATGAACAAAGCTACACCTTTTGTATTACACTAGAAGGATGGAGGTGTCATTTAACAATTACTATGCAAGAAAACACTCCCAAACTGCATGCTTTAAATCAGTATGTGTCTCTCTTTATCTCACAACTCCGTGAAGGTCTTTTGGCACTGCTTATAAGAATCAGACTCCATTGGCTTTAGCTAGACTTGCTGATGACTCTGGGGTCAGCTGAAAGGTAAAATTTGGAAAAGCTTCCCTAGGATGATGTCAGCAGGGACTTGTCTCTATCCCCTGTTCTCCCACCTTCCAGCAGGTTAGCCTACGTGTATTCCCATAACAGAGGAAGGGTACAGAGAGGAAGAGGGAGAGTGAGCGCAAGAATGAAAGCTAGGCTGATAACCAGCATACCATCACTTCTGACGCACTGTGAATGCCAACACAGTTCACACAGCCAGACCAGGTTCGAAAGAGCATATAACAAAGCCTACTCCTTGAAGTGAGGAGCTACAAAATGACTTTCAAAGGGTGCAGATACTTGTAGGAATAAAAAATGATAGATTGACATGGTTCATCCCCAACAACCAAAATGGGAATTTAGCATCAGGCAACCAGTTGCTTCGTTGGTGTACTTCTTTAGGCTTCAACTCGTTCTGTTGGAGAGCAACTTAATGTGTAGGGTAAGGCATATGGTTTCTTATTTTAATCTTAGATTTTTCATTTGTAAATCAGGGAATTTAAATAGATCCTACTTTATTTTTCAAACAAAATCTGTCTCAATCCAAAGAGATTTTCACATGGCTTTGGGAGTCAAAGAGGGGGCGGGACATGCTTTCACCTTCCTTCCGAAGTGAACAAAAGAAGATTTAGGTATCTTTATAGAACATTTTCACTCTAAGTCTTTTCTTATGAATTCAATATTTTCATACTAATCTCCAAAGACTAGTCCTGAGTTGTTCACTTTCTCTTCTTCATCTCCACACTCTTTCATTAAACAACTTATCCTTTTATAGGTACATGTTTACATATTAATCCAGAATTGTTTCTTGATTTTTTTTTCTTTCTCTCTAGCTAGCAAGTTATTTCAATGTGAATGTCTTGACATTTTCCATATCCATCCATATCAGATATATCTGCTTCCTACCAAAATGGAATAAAAGACATTGGCTTTACTTCTGCCTGAAACAGTGAGTAAACAAAATATAAAGAAAACAATGTTTTCTAAGATATATAACATCAGTCAATGAAGGTCAGTGATCCTTCATCTGGTAATGAGAGAGGTACTATCACCACAGATTGCACTGATATTAAAAATATAAGAAGGGACTATAATGAATAACTCTATGACAATAAATTAGACAACTTTGATAGATGGAAAAATTCATTGAAAGACATAAATTAGCAAGGTTCATTCAAAAATAGATACATGACTTCAATGGCCTAACTTACATCACTCTTTCAGTTGATCATTTTTTTCAACTACATTTCTAATACCATCATTATGCTGGTCTGCAACTTTGAAATTTCATAGTTAATATTTAATATTCATACCTCCTGCTATTCAAAATTAATCATTATCTCTTGGTAAATTTTTTTATTATATCTCTCACATTTGTATGCTTTTTCCCATTTTTTTGTCATTGTCTTATTTATATCATAAATTTAGTGCTATAAGACTTTGTCTTTTTTGTTTAAATAGACCTAGCATGTAGCCCAATTCCTTGCATTTATTTAGCAGCCAGTGGCTATTTGTTGAATAAATAATATGATGGTGAAGTTCCTGGGTTCTGAAAATTAGGCTGCCAGAATTTTAGAACTGGCTTTAAAAATCAATCTTTTGGAAATTTTACTTTTCTCTTTTTAAAAGTAAAAATAGTAATTTTATCTTCTTCATAAAGTTGTGACTTATATGAATGAATACACTTTGATGACTTAAAGGAGTAGCTGGTATATAGTGAATTCTCAAAAAACATTTTCTATTTTTATGCATGAAAGGAAAAAGGACTAGGTAAGTCACTGCATTAAGAAACCATGAAAGGTTTTTATGCATGGATATTCCAGTCTTAAAAGTGCTTTAAAAAGTACATCTGACAGGGTGGCGACTGAATGGAGGGAGGAGCGTGCAGACAGTTTATCCACGTCCAGACCAGGGACACATGTGCATGAAGGCAGTGGCCAGAGCTCTGGAAATCAAGGCATCCCTTCCGCCACCTTCGCAGCCATCACTGGGGTCAACTTCTAACATTCTGAATCTTTCTGACATCTCTCCTTCTGGGAGACACTCCCTGACACTGAGGTTCAGTCAGACGACAGGCTCATCAGTTCGGTTAAACAAAGTGCACACAGCTTCACTACAAAAATAATATAAGACCTAACTTGAAGACAAGTTAAAATATGTGGCCCATACTAAAAGAGAAAATAAATCAGTAACAATAATGAGGACAATAACAGAATAACAAACTGGACCATTCAAGAGCTTTGAGTCAACATCAAATGGTATGACCCACATAAAATCGTAATTCCAGAACGAAAGAAAGTAATGGTTGAAGAAATAATGATCAAGAATTTTCCAAAGTTCATAATACAATAACAAACCAAAAATCCAAGAGCTGAGACATGCAAGATAAAGCCGACCCTCCTATCCACACACAGACTGGTATTGCACCAAAGCCAGACGATCTTGCAGGCAGCCAACAAAAACCAACACATTACCAATCGAGGAATAAGGATAAGAACACACTGCACTTACCAGAAACCATGCAAGGGAAGACAACGGAGTGATGTCTTAAAGTACTGAAAAAAAAAACAACCAAACTCCTGTCAAATTATAATTCTGCTCACAGAAAAATGCTTCACATATACTTCACAAATGCTTTTAAAATAAAGACTCTTTCAGATAAAGAAAGTGAAAATGTATCACCAGAAGACTGCCATTACAGAAAGTGTTAAAGAAGTTCCTTAAGCTGAAGGACATCACATGAGAGAGAAGCTTGAATCTATATGAAGAAATGCCCTGAACATGAAGCTACAGTCAAATCAACGATGGTAAAAACAAAATACATGTTGTTCTTTCTTTTGGTTACTCTAAAGGACAACTATCTACATTAGTCACAAGTCTCCAGATTATATATATATAATTTATATAAATATATATAGTAACTTTAACATAGTATTTTATAATATACATTTTATATAAAATATAAAATATAATGAAATTATACATATATAATTATAAATATACGTGTGCACGTATATATATAGAAAGAGAGAGAGGGAGGAAGATAAATACACACAGAAAGAGAGAGAGAGAGATGGAGAGACAGAGAGAAAGACAGACAAGGGCTTGTTGTAACTGGCTTATGTGACTGTAGAAGGTGGAAGCCCCCATCGGCAGTGTGGACTCAGGAGAGACAACGGGGCAGCCCCAGCCGAAAGGCGGGCCGCTGGAGAAGCTCTTCTTGCCCCGGGGGTCAGGTCTTTCGTTCCATTCAGGCCTTCGACTTACTGCGTAAGGCCCACCCGCATTATAGAGGGCAATCTGCTTCACCCCATATTCATGGATATTATTATTAATCACAATCAAAAATGTAAAAAATTTAAAGTAGACCGAATTAACCATCATGCTGCTTAATGCAAAACTAGTGAGAATTTACTGAGTGTTTACAGAATACGTAAAGGTAACATGTACAATAAAAATAGCACAGAGAATGGGAGGGAAGAACAAAAAATGTAAGTATTTAAGGCCCTTACACATGTGAGGTGATATAATATTATTTAAAGGCAGACTGTACTAAAATTAAGTTGTGCACTATAAAACTTAGGAAATCTCTAGAAAATTTTTAAAAGGTATAAATAATAGTAGAAAAGAAAATCAGAAATCAACGCTTAATCAATCCAAAAGAAGGGAGGAGAAAAAAATTAAAAAATAAAATAAAAAAAGACGGACTAAGCAGAAGCAGATAGCACGATCGTAACATTTATACCAGTCATATCAATCATCACACCAATGCAAGAGAAATTATAAGACTGATTAAAATGCAAAAGCTGACTACTTGTTGTCAATAATAAACACATTTCAAAGGCACAGTAAAAGTGTGAGAGACGATATACCAAGGAAAGCAAGTCAAAAAAAGCTGGGGTAACTACATTAATGGTCACAAATGAACAGACTTTGAATAAGGCTGCACCCCCGCCCCAGGCGGCGGGAGCTATGACTCAGTGGTGAAGACCCCAGTTCTCAAAGAGCACGGGCAGAGCCGGACTCTCTGAGCGCCCGCAGCGTTACAGGACGCGTCGGCAGAGCCAACAGAACGGACATAAAAAGGGACGACTCCACAATCACAATCAGAGACCTCAGCTCTCCTCCCTCGTTAATAAATCTAATTAATAGGCGGGAAATGAAAGTAAGAAGAGTTAAATAAATTATCTGACACGTGAACATAAAGCCTCCTTGCAACAGGAGCAGTGAACAAAGAGATAACCAGCGCCCCTGAAACATTCATTAAAATAGATCATGTTTTGCACCATAACAGCAAACGTATTAACTTAAAGAATACACGACTCAGACAAAGCTTGTTCTTAAACTGCATACAATCAGATTAAAAGTCTGTATCAAAAAGATATCCTTAAAATATTCAAATATCTGTACATGGACTTCTAAATAAAAACAAAACAAACAGATAATAACAATAAAGTATAGAAATCATTGAAATTGTATCAGAAAATTGATACAAAATAATAAAAACAAAGGAAGATTATTCTCTCTTCAGTCTTATCCATGATTGTACCAGAGAGAGGCCTAGACAGTTCAATATAGCATCAAAAAGAAATTTAACAAATACAAATAAAAAAATAAGAAATAAAATTTTGTCCACTCACAGATGATATGATAATCCATATTTTTAAAAAACCCTCAAATCTAAAAAATACAATCCTAGAACTAATAAGTGAGTTTAGAAAAATCGCAAGATTCAAAATTAGTAAGTCAAAATGAACGGAATGTTACTAAAAATAAATACTTGAAATTCAAAATCAAAATTAAATATACTTGCAATAGTACCAATATAATAAAATATGTAGGATTAAATTCAACAAAATGTAATAGTCTTAGTAACTTTATGCTGAAAACCACAAAATACTAATAAAATAAATCAAACAAGGTTTAAATAAATGGAGACATATACCTTGTTTGTGAATCAGAAAACATTTTTTTATGACAATTCTCCCTTAATTGAGCTATATGTTTCAAGCATTCTCAATTAAAATATAAACAAAACTTTTTGTAGAGTTGAAAAAGCTCATTCTAAAATGTATACGAAAATGAACTAGAGTTATCAAAAAAAGAAAAAAAGTGCTTGGAGAAAAGAACAAAATTGGAGGACACATAATAATGGATTTCCAGACTGTAGTGAGGTATTGAAGCAAGCTTTACACATAAATCAGTTTAGCCGAAGAGAGATCTAAAAACACACCCACACTTAATATTGCCAACTGATTTTTAAAAATTGCAAATACAATTCAATGAAAACAGAAGACATTTTAAAAATCATGTAGCTGAGAGCAACTGGTAACCCATTTGTAAACGAAAAGCAAACAAACTCTGATCTAACCTCACACGTTCACAGGAATGAGCTCAAAATAGTTCAAAGAGCCAACAAAAGACATAAAACTATAAACTTTCTATCAGAAAACATAAAAGAAAAATTTTTGACTGCAGGTTAAGTCAACAATTCTTAGATACGTCACCAAATACATGACCTTGGAGAGAAAAAAATTGATAAATTGGAGTTCAAAAAAATTAAACGTTTGCTCTGTGAAAGACATTGGTCAGAAAGAGGAAATCGCTGGCTCCACACATAAGGAGCTTGGAAGTCACCCTGCTGTCCTGACAGGTAGAACCTGAACAGGTGGAGAAACGAACATTCTGGCCTCCCAGACAGAGAAGGACACAGGGCCAAGCTGCCCTGGATCTGGAGACAAGCAGACAGCACCCGGGGTCACGGCTCACCGCAGCAGAGACGCCTGAGCAGAGAAGTCCGAGCAGAGACGGCCACAGGAAGCGGCCCGGCAGGAAGAGCTGAACTTGAGCTGTCGAATCGCCAGCACCTCGGTGCCGGCCCCTCTGGAGCTAAGAGCTCTGAGGGGCTCAGCCACTAATGCTGTGAGATGTACCTCCAGGAACTCGGCCAGGATCCCAAAGGACACAGGGAAGAAAACCCCTCCCTGGCGTCTGGCAGCACAAAAGGAGCCATTTTGAAACATTCCAGAGCATTCTGTCCCTCTTCACAAGGCCGGCCCTCGGGTGAAGCGGCTTGTCAGGCAGAGCCCAGCTACTGGGGTTTTATTAGAGCCGAACTGCCCTGGGGGAGGGAGGTCCGCACCCCAGCTCGCTCTACCCTTCTGCTCACTGCAGCCCACGCTAGCCACCCTGGGGCACCTGTGGGGACAAAGAGAGGAAACAGTGACACGCGCGGTCCAGAGGCACAAGCCCACCGAAAGACCGCACCCATCCCAGGACAGCGGGACACGCTCCCTCACACTGCACCACTGCATTACGAAGGGCCTGGGACCATGCTTCCGTGTCCTGCCTATCGAGAATAAATTACAAGGCTTACCGAAAGGCAGAAAACGCAGCTGGAAGCAGCAGAGCCAGCATGAGAGTCAGACGCATCAGGAATGTTGGAATTACCAGACTGCGACTTTAAAACAACTACGATCAATGCACAAAGGCTCTAGGGATAGCGCTGGCAGCAAGCAAGAACAGGCGGGCAGTGTGAGCAGAGCTAGAGAGCCTGGGAAAGAACCAAAAGAAAGGCTAGTGATAGAAAACACTATGCACGGAAATGAAGGATGGCTCTGCAGGACTGTTAAGTAGATTGGATGCAGCTGAAGAAAGGATCTCTGAGCTGGAGGATATAGCACTAGGATCTGCACACACACACGCATGCACGCACACATGCATGCACACACACACACATGCACACACAAGCCACAATTAGCCACATACTGTGGGTAGTATGGAACAACTACAAAAAGTACAACATAGCATACGCGTAATGGAAATATCGAAAGTGAAGAAAAACAGAAAGAAACAAGACAAATATTGGAAACAATGATTGAGAATTCTCACAAATTAATGTCAGACACCAAACCACAAGTCCTGGAAGCTCAGAAAACACCACAAGAGAACCCCAAAGTAAACCATGGGCTCTGGGTCATTAGATCAAAATGTAGGATAATCGTTGGTAATATATATACATATTATATATATATTTTTGTATATGTATATGTATTATGTGTGTGTGTGTATATATATATATATATTTACACACATACAGGGTCCGGCACAAATAACACCCCCTTTTTTATTACAAAATCTTTTATTACAAAATCAGAAGAATGTAATTCTATAACATAACAATATCCCATCGGACATTTTAGGTGAAATGTTCACATTAAAACTATAAACTCTTACAGCCACGTGATTGCTCCACCAGCCACACTCGGACAGGCCCTTCTTCTGTCGGACGCTGCACACACACTCACCACTCTGGTGAATGACAGCGAGAGGCTCGCAAGTGTGAAGGCAGAAGTTCCATGGGCAATTTCCGTACCTTCCTGTCGATTTTGTTGTAAACCTGAAAGTGCTCTAAAAGTTAAGTCTTAAAGGCAACTATTACTATAAATCAGGGGCAGAGATGCTTAAAGTGCTGCAAAAATAATAATGCATAGGCTAAGAGAAAGTATTTGAAAATCTGTAAGACAAATATATGTATGTGTATGCATAGAAAAATGTATGTATATGTATGTATATAACTATACATACATACATATAACTATATACATACATAGATATAACTATATATACATACATACATATAACTATACATATATAAATTCAGGAAGAGGCAATACTAGAGGGCCTTTGCTATCGGAAGCAGACCAGGGGCTGCCAGAGGCTACATCTGGCTGGGCAAATTGGCTACAAAAGAGAACGGGGACGTGTGGACGGATGATGGGACTCGGCTCGCCTTGGCCGCGGTGGGGGCCGAAACGGGCTGTTGGCCAAAACGCACGGAACTGTCCGCTTCTCAGAATTCAAGGGTCATACGGCTCCCTGAACACCGGAGCTTGTAACATTTCTAGGTGAAAATTCATGGTCTTCGCCCTGTTTCTACTGAATTAGTTTTTAATTAAACAATGGATATCATTTAACATTAGTTTTATCTTTCATTTCAAGTCAAAAAGTTTGACATGCAGATATTGTAACCCTAATAAAAGAGAGGAGATAGTTCTAAAACACGCCATAGATTAGTTACAAAGATTTGAATAATATAGTTTGTAATAACAATTCAAATTAAACTCAATATGGGCTCATTGTGTTCTAAGTAAACTAATAGACATTTTACCTATGTATTTAATTACAAAGATAAAAGAAATTCTAATGAGCGCTGGGGATTCAGAAATAAAACTAGAGCAGCTTTGCAAAAAAATAAAAATGAAAAAGACGAAGGGAAACTTTCTACAAAATGCGGGTGAAAACAAAGATTGTACCTGAAGAATTTTATATAAAATAAGATGAGCATAGGAACATTTACTCATAGAAAAAATAATGAACAAAATTAAAAATAAGAAAGCATAAGGTCTGGAGCAGTTTTTACATAAAAGATAAAGATCTGAGAGTCATCCGCACAGTTGTCAAAGACATTTGAATTGATTGCACTTGAGAATAAAATAGATATACAAGAATAGGACTTGGAAAGGGATGTATATATTTATGTAAAGGGGAAAATGTGGCTAAACAGGAAAATGACAAAATGACAGCAGAGGGAATATATTAAAAATATTTAACTAGACAATAAAAATAATTTATTTGTATTATCTTTTCCATTTAACTTTCTAAAAATATACGAGAAAATCAAGTGACAGAATGTTAATGACTAGTAAATGACTAGTAATGACACTAGAGGCAGGTTACTTTACTCCGGTCCAGTTTACTTTACCCCAAATTTCATCATCTCCTTGTTATCACCATTTTTCCAAGTTCACTGATGGATGATTAGCCTTTTGTTATATTGATGATCAACTGATTCTCTATGAACAGTTGGGCAAAAATGTTCACATGCCATCATCCACATAAGGGGGAGACTTCACTAGTGATTGATGGTAAAAAGTTAAATACATGCAGTATTTTCAGTTCTTAACCTCAAGTACACCTTTTCCATCAGTAAAAAATATCAAATATTTCCTTGTCCCTTAACTTAAATGTGCTCAAAAACAAATAACAACAACAAAAAATAACCTTTTCATTCTGTCATATGATCTAATGAAGAAGATACAAATGCGTCTCTAAAAAGTGTGTCCCCGTTAAGGAATGTCGTCCTCGGTGTCTTTGGCCTTCCACTCCTGTGAGCAGCGCCTTCCGGTGAAGGGCGGCTTTGCTGGGGTCGCAGGCAGCTTTGCAAGGACTACGATGTGGGAATCATTTATGTGTTCTCAGCAATGCGAACATGTACATGTAACAGAGTAAAGGATACTAAATACAGCTTGGGAAGATCAACGCTACATCGCCAAGCTCAGAACAAAGGGAAGGCATTTGTTTCAGGTCAAAGAAGTGACTAAGGAGCGTGCCACGTCTCTGAAGCAATTAAATTCAAGAAACCCTAGACGGCTAATCCCACAGTTCACCCCCTGCCTTTATGGGAAATTGAAGAAAAAGGAAGATATTTTCTTTAATGATCTTTCACTTTAACAAATATTTAAATCTTTAAACATGGAAGGCCAGCACACTTTCTGGTCTTTGATCCTCTCTTTATTATAGTTTATCAATATTTTCAGAAGAAAATAACCCCAGCTTTAATCAAATTTCAAATTCAAATAACCTTTTTGGTTTTAAAAGGGAAAAAAATAAAAAACAATTTCATACATTTTGCAATTAGCATACAACAAATAAAAC
The DNA here is from genome assembly GCF_021234165.1 of Pteronotus mesoamericanus. NCBI lineage: Eukaryota > Metazoa > Chordata > Mammalia > Chiroptera > Mormoopidae > Pteronotus > Pteronotus mesoamericanus. The sequence continues at coordinate 3,087,862 of NW_026555123.1, forward strand.
ATACATGTGTGAAAAAATTTGAATATAAAACTGTGTAAGCAGTAACATATGCAAGCAACAGATTCAGAACTGAAATATATGTAATTATTTCTCTAAAATTTTTCTATTCCCTTACCTAAAATTATAGATGCAATTATATGGAAGCCATAAGCAAAGAGCCAGGGGATTGATTTAGGGAACTCTCAAGAGCCCTTAAAAAAGAAATTTCTGAACAATTATTTGAAAGCAAAAATTTAGTAAAAAAGAAGAATGAGAATGTAACCTGGAATGCCGGGAAATCGAAGTGCTTTGTTGGGATTTCTTTACCACTCATTATTAAATTGCTTACAAAAACAAGGACCTTGTAAAACTCCCGTTGATAAAAAGCAGATAAGTAAGCTCTGCGAAATAGGAACATGTTATATGGGCCTAAGGACCGTGCTTTTCAGAGGGTCCTGGGGACATATATTTAACCACACAATTAACTCTCCGTGTGTTAAATCGCTAAGCACTATTTCTGAAAGTCACAAACTTCCACTGAAGTAACTTAGCCCTCTCTAATAAAAACAAAACATGATATACTTGGATAATTTTTTAAAGAGAAAATATTTGGTCATAAGCGTTCGTTCTAGCGATGTTTATTGAACATTTAAATGTGGAAATGCCCCGATTCCCTCCTTACAAGGATTTCCTTTTAAAGAAGTAATCCATTCCTCCTTAATCAAAGTCAAAATAACAATTTCACCTCTCTAGAGCCAAGAACATAAAAATAACTTCATATCTAATCATTAAACCATTTGTAATACATAGATACATATTTCTAAAAAAAGAAATAGGCACACAAAATTGAATTAGTAAGCATTGCACCTAGACTTACTCTTCTAGAAATAGAACTATAATGCTTTCTCCAAAATCCAGGTATTAATATTTGTCAATAATATCTTAGATAAACATATGTTCTTGACAACGAACATTAGACCGGTGGTCCACAGAAGACAAATTGAAATATTTCGAATAATTCAAATGAATTAATCAATAATTCAAGCAATTTGGAAACATAGTACAGGTGTATAAATATGTAAAATATATGATGAGGAAATTCTTACATTGGAAATATCCTCTATTCAATAACGCAGAAGCAATTTTTACCCTGAAAGAGCCTCTAGAATTTTAGAACCAGAGATCGGGAAGGACTCTTGGAGCCAGGCAGCCCGGCCCTGGGCAGGGAACGGCGGGACAGCCCTCGGCCGGCGACGGAACAGGACGAGGCCCGGCCGCGGCGCTGCGCTGGGGCAGCCTTGCGCCTTCCGCTCGAGGCCGTGCCTTTGGCACCAGGGAAGTCCCTGCTGAGCTTCCCGGGAAGCCTCAACTGAGGTCCTACTGTCCGCCCTGCCGACGGGCAAGGTTGGGGCGGATACAAACGTTGAGTATTTACTTGGTCTTTGCATCCCTTCCTATCACGGTCAGCGCTCATACACTTTATTCCTCTTCTCTTTGTCTAAAATGTCTCCGAAGCTCCTTGCTTCTGTGCTTGGCTTCGCCTACCCTGAGGTACCCTAGGGCTTGGGTAGTGAGCCCATTCCACCCCCCTGTACCTTCTTCTAAATGCATGAACCCTTGCCACCGCTCTTGCCTTGTTTCTTGCTGTGGGTCGAATGGATTCAATCAATGAACAGTGCCAGGTGAGTAGCTTAATGTGGTGCTTCATCTGGCCCTGTGACACAGCAAGGTTGGCCTCCACCTTAGAATGATAGTAAAAGAAAACATGGGATAGTGACAAGTCTGCTTATTTTTTATTTAAGCAATAAGCGTACTTATATTTTATGCTTCTATGTGAGATGTTTAAAATCCATCCAGTGAAGGTAGGGAGAATGTGAAGAAACCTAAGGAGGAACAGAGGAGGATCTGGGGAGAGGAACCTCAGGAAACGCTAGGGGAGTGCCTGTGTCTGGACTAGCCCAGGGGGCAGGAGGGCCTTCTCTTCTGGTCCCAGGAGCAGAAGATTCGGTAAAGCCACAGTGCAAACTGATTTGAAAAAGTGGCTGGGAAGTTGAGGGTATTCTTCATGTATTCATTTAACACACCTACTATGCGCCAGCCACGATGGTGAGTAGTAGGTCTTCAGAAAGGCATGTCCGCGCCCTCCCAGGGAAACAAGGAGGAGGAGGTGAAGCAGCTGAGACCTGCAGAGTCAGGAGCTGGCGGGCCGCGGAGAGGAGAGGGAATGGAAGGTTTCAGGCAGGAGGCAGGACGTGTAAAGTTTAAGGATCCCGCGACACATCCAAAACAGGACAGAGGTTGGCTGAAGCACGTGTTTGCGCGGTGGGGCACGGGACCCGGGAGAGCGAGGGGCATGGGAGAAAACGGGAGGGGTACACAGGGAAGGTGGCTTTTCGGAAATTTCTGATTTTATCCTAAAGACAAACAAATACGACAAAGGGTTTTTAAGCAGAATGTGATGTAAAATAATAATAATAAATCCAGCTGTTGGCTAGGTGGAAAATGAAATAGCTTTGAGTGAGGACAGATTGTAGGCCAAATAACTCAGTGAATAAATACTTCCTGGAAGAAGGTTAAAAAACCAAAATGAAAAGTAAAATATGTTCAGCTGTTAAGGGAAAACGATGGTGGCGCAGGCGCTGGTGCTCCCGGTAGCTCTGACATCGGTGGGCGATGAAACATGGTTTTACAGCATTTGGAAAGAGAGAGCCAATTGCAGTCAACTACATCCTTTGCTGCCCATTCTAACCATTTGCTTGAAAATCATACAAAGAAAGTCTCCTCTCGTCGTTTTCCTGTTAATATCTGTTAAGCAGCTGCACTAGCTCATCATGAGCATGAAGAAAATGAAGCTATTTGCAATTGTAACGTTTCTAATTTTTTACACAAAAATTTTATGTCCACTCCCACTGCTCCTAGAACGTAGGCCAAGGATACACAGAGCGTGCATCTACATAATGATGGAAGCTTCCTGTTTGCCGTGTGTGGTAGTTGCATCTCTGCTCCAGGGTCCCATTTCAAAGTACTTGGCATCAGGAGCAACATATCAGCACCAAGCAGCGCAGGCCTTTACATCCGTGTGCCAGGCACAGTTCTCAAAGCGTTATTCTCGTTTGGTAGAGAAGACAATTCTTTTCAAAAGCATCTATGTGGATGCCGTAAGCCTGGGATGCCGCGAAGCCACCAGCACGAGCCAGCCATCGAACGGAAGGTGACCTTGCATGTGGGACAGGGTGCTGAAGACCCTGCCGCTCCGGGTTCACCACCAATGTGACGGCTTGGAGGGCGGGGAGCGCTCATTGTTTACCACCTGCTTGGTGGTGTCCCAGCGCTTTATCCATTGATGCCCATTCCATTGTGTGTCACCTAAAGATTGGCCATGTCATAATGTTGCATTTATTAACAGCTTTGTCCGTTTCCTGTCTTTGTGACATTCTTCCCACCTCTTCTTCCTAAATCATATACACCCCGTGCTCGGTTGCCCTGTCTGCAAGAGTCGAGGATTCCGTGTCTTTTCCGTGTCCTCCTTACCTGCTTCTTGACCCACAATTAATTTGGTTGTCCCTTTGGGTGCGGGCTTACCTGGGCTATGCCCTCAGACCTGAACAACCCCATTTCTCATCAGCTGGCTTAGGTGAGAATGCATCTTTCAAATGCTTTTCCACTCAAGTTTTCCTCTTCCTTTCAAGTGGTTTTTAATAAGTATGAAATGTATTTGTTATTTGCGTTTGTAGGGAGTGATGTGGTTCACACAGACGATACTGTCTTAAAGCACTGCACGTTTTAAGGGCATACTTTTAAAAACAAGCCAGAAAAATGCAAGTGCTCATTTCTCCCTTCACTCTCTCTCGCAGTTTAATCCAACACCTGGATTCCTGTGATTTCCTCTCTCTGTCCTCGTGGTGGTTTTCTCCATTTCCTGACCCTGTGTATTTATCAGCAACATCACATGGCGTGAAAATGAGTTCTCCTTCAACATAGAATGTACATCTTATGTTTCCTTAACATCCTCTCCACCAACTAGTCTCCTTGGACTGGTGCTTATTTAATAGAAAATGATTGATTTTGTAGCTCAAATACTAGTACATGCAGTTTTCCCTTTATCATACAGTGGATCTATAGATTTCTTAGACCCACTGTCAGGGGCCTGGAGTCATGACACATAAATAATGTGACATGCTAACCAAATTATGACGTGGGCTAGGGAACAGTCCCATAAGGGTTTGTGTTCTCCAAACCGAGAGGCGCACAATGAACCATCCCAGTGAATGGATGCCTGGAAACAGTCACGTGCGCTGTCTTGTCCCTTCGGGAAAGGCACCCCTCCCGTCTTGCCTCACGTCCCTGCCAACCACACAGGCTCCTCTGAAGCGGCTCTGACAAGGTAAAAGGTGACAAAGTATGGATGCAGGCATGGCATCAGTTCAGAGCGCTCAATCAGATCAGGTGACAGATAGCCTCTCAGCCTGCAGCCCAAACACCCCATCGCCATCTCACGGGGATGTTCTGTGTCCGCAGTGCAGTGATTGCAGGGGGCTGGAAGCTCCTGCCACCACAGGAACAAGACCCCACAGTAGAGGGAAGGGCACTGGGAGCAACACAGAGTCTGAGATGCGTTTTCCTACTGCCATTCTTCAAAGCTTCCCGTCAGGTCTCCCATCCGAATTGGCTCTACTCAGCCTGGACAGCTGGTCGTTTGCCCTGTTTGTGCTCCCTTTGTTATCCATCCGTGGCCTGCCGTCCCATCCGTCATGGAAAGAAACCAGTGTCCACGGAGAAAGAGCCTCCATCATCAGATGCTAATAAATTACACGAGACTAAGATTCAAGATTAGGACCGTGGGAAATCAAAACTCATGCACGTTGAAATTGAGCCATAGTCACAAAAATAAGTATCTCTTATGTAAAAGGTCCTCTAGGTGGATGGGACCTATCTCAGTGCCAAAATGACTCTAACAGTGGAGTAACCAGGTTACATTCTTTACGTGCCCATTGGAACCTGTTTTTAGCAACTTCTGAAATAGTATGAGGTAGAAAAAGAAGTTACATCATACTTAAAATTAATTTCACAGATTGCTACAAGTCACTTTTTCCCTATAAGGGACTAGGTATACAGAAAACCTAGAGAGGTCTAAATTGTATAGGTAAGGAAAGATTCTTACTTGATTAAGTGGGTGGCACAAAACTGAAGAATTTGCATTCTTTTTAATTAATCATAAGACATCATGAAAGATAGAGGGAAACAATGAATAGAGAAACACTATCGATCATGTAAACAATGGCAAAGTCAATCTTCCTGAATTGATTGATAAGTAAAATAGGCATTAAGTCCATCCGCTTCAGTGGCGGCCTTCTGGAAGCCATGCTGACCGTGTGAGAGAGCAGGTGATGGATGAACCATGCTAGCAACGCATTCACATCGCCCTGCATTTGTAAAAAGGCACTGACAGGCACCCAGAGTTCTTGAACCAGATTTAACAAGTCGCCCAAAGTGTTCAGTTCATCATGATGTATCTTGCATTTTTCTTGTTGTAATATTGGCTCCCAATTCCCTTTCTCTCCATTCTCATCTCAACAAAGCATAGTATGTGCTCTAACACATTTATTATTATATTATTATTATTATATTATTAACACATTTAGATGAAAATGCTTAGCTGTGTTTCCATTCATGAAACAGAAAATAATAATTATATTTTATTAAATTGGACAAGTTTATATTTATTTAGTACCACTAATTTTACTTAGAAGTCTACATTAATTAAAAAGCATTAAATTGTTGCCATTTTTCTGAACTTAGAGGCATTTCAGTATCTAAATTGTGCTTATAAATACAGTTAAGTGATGGATATGATTATGTAATCAATACATCTAATCACTGATACTCAGAGATGGATATGAACATGTGAAATTGTTAACTGCTATTTTCTTCATTAGAAAAGTAAAAACATGATTGAATTAGGTTAGATATCCAAAATCAGAACTTAGAATTAAATCACAGAAAACTGTGACCAGAAGAAAAACTTCCTCAGTGAAAGAATTATTCATGGCCTAAGATTTAGTCTTTAATGTTACACATTGTTGGAAAAATGTGTTCCAAATAAAAATTCCTTCTCAAAGAACAAAGCTGGAGGGTCACAGCTTCTGATGCAAAACTACACTACAAAGCTATAGTAATCAAACCAGCATAGTACAGGCATCAAAACAGACACATAGTCCAATGGAACAGGAATCCAAAGCCCAGATATAAACCGTCACATATATGGCCAACTAATATTTGATAAGGCAGACAGAATAGTCAATGGGAAAAGGGTAATCTCTTTAATAAATAATGTAGGGAAAACTGGGTAACCACATGCAGAAGAATAAATTGACCTTCACCTTATACCACTTGCAAAATTAATTGGAAATCGACTAAAGATTTATACATATGAACTGAAACCATAAAACTCCTAGAAGAAGACATAAGGAGAAAACTCTTACATACCTCTAAAAATCAAATCATGTTATACAGTGTAAAATTTCCTATTTGTCATCAAAGTCAAACTCCTTACCTTGACTAGTAAACCCTTTATAAGCCGGCCTTGGTTTTTATCTCTAATTTCATGTTTTCTAACTCTAATCTGCCTCTTGCCATCCACACCCACCCACCATCATTCTCTCCCCCACACCCAACGCGTGCAAGCTCTCGTCGGTCTTACTAATCAACTCAGGGGGCTCCTGACTGTACCGGGATCTGCCAAAATTCCATATGCTGCTCTTCTGCCCCATTGACTGATGCGCCTCCTCCTTCTCTTCTTGGCTACACAAGCCCACCCTGCTCCCCTAGCTTCCGGGTCCTTATATTCTTCTGAACGTGAGTTGAGATGTCCTGTCTCGGAAAGACTCCCCTGTATTTACCGTGACCAAGATCTTTGTCACACACCGTCTCCGTCATTTCCATGACTGCCTGACTTCAGCACGAACTCTAAGTACATTGATGTTAAAAAGCTGACTTTAATTGAGTTTGTATTTTTAATGTTTAGCACTCGGATTAGCACTGGGATGCAAACTAATATTCAGTAAATTTGTAATGAATCCATGAGTGAACAAATTCATTCACTTATTCAATAAATACATACACATGACTACTATAAGAATCGATGTAGGTCCCCAAAATAAAATGAACATAAAGGAAACAAGGTCTCTCCTCTCTTGGAACTTTTATTTTACTTGGACAAAACAGAAACTAAACATTAAATAAGTAGTAGTTTCAAATAGCGTAAGGTAAACCAAAGAAAGAAATAGAATCTTGAAGCCTTAAATGTAGATATCTGCAGATATCAAATTCAATAGATAAATATTAAATTTAGTTTATATTTCCTCTCAGGAGAACTTCATTTTCCTTTGACATGCGAATGTGCCCTTCCAGCATGTTCAGTTCTCAGAACCCCTTGTATTTGGGCGTGTGCGTGGGATGCAGCCCTAACTGGTGAACTCAAGTCACAGAACGTGCCAGGCAGGGCTTTTCCTCTGGTCTCGTCATCCGCCCTCCTGCCTGGAATGCGGACCAGATGACGATCAGCCAGGGCAATCCGCCACGCCCTCAGGTCGAAGAGAGGGGTTCCATCTTAAATAGCGGTACCAGCCATGCCGTGCCTCACCCTTGTCTCCATGTCAGGAAAGGAAAACAAACAAACAAGCAAGCGCTTCTTTATGAAGCCACTTAAGTTTCCTTTAAGTGCCCCTTAATATAATCCTAACTGATAAGGAGGTTAGTCAGGCATCAGTGGGAGAAAAATGTGGTCTCCTGCTTCCGAAAATCAGCAATGCGTGCAAGACAAATTGTGCCATCGTGAAAATCTACACCTGATGTTTAAAATGTTTTTGTGAAACTTTACATTTTATATCTATATAAAAGTTCAGATTTTAGAGCCAAAAATATGTATTAATACTGATTTCCATTCTTATTTAAAAGGTCATAGAATTTTATGACATTGACATCAATATATTCCCGATTATAAAAATATTGTAAAAAATTCAGTAATAAATAACACTGTAAAAACCTTATCAAAGATTGAACATGGACAGAAGAATCACTTAAGAAAAGAAGGCATGAAACTGATCATTTTCTTGGGGGTTGTGTCCAAGGAGGGTCTGATATTGGCGGAGTCAGCAAATGCACAATGTCAGGAAAAACAGCAAGGTGTTTGTGCCTTCCACACTTTTAACCATCGATTACCTAATAATGGTAATTTCAGTATGAGAGCTTTATTCTTCAGCCTCTGACTCTAATATTTACATAGAAATTACATTTAAAATTAACCTAGGAATGTTAGCACTTAAGTTTTCATTGTTTTTCTCCACAGTAAAATTCAGTTCACTGGATTCTCTTTAGCGTGTGTGTCTGTGTGTCTGTGTGCGCGAGAGAGAGAGAGAGAGAGAGAGAGAGAGAGAGAGAGACTATGCGACTACATGCGGAGTTTGCAGTTACAGAGAGGAGGAGAGAAAATGAACAAAAGGATGTGCACTCCTAACTGTTGTTTGTATGTGCCGCTTTCCTTCCTAGGTATGCAGAAATCAAACGTCAGGTTGAAAAGCTGCCGCGTTATTTTCCCTTGGAACCAGGGAGCTCAGCCCGCCGGGCAGGTGGAGCTGGGCGGCTCTCCCCGGAGGCGGGCGGCGGGCCCAGCCCCGCACCGGCCGCAGCCTGCAGCAGGGTGTCGGGTGTCAGCTGCCTCGGAGGTCGGCGCCAACCGTCCTCTTCAGTGAACCACAAACCAGAATTAATTGCAAATCAATCGAACAAAGTACAACTGATCAGTAAACCAATTAGTAATTTTAGCTGTTCATCCTGTCTTCATTTACCAGGGGGAAGCGGGGAAGGGAAGGGCCTTTGAGACCGCATGTCAGAGGCAGCCTTCCCCTCGCTGCCCGCGGTCCCCACGCGCTCACCGCGAGAACGTCCTTCCTCGAGGCGAGGCCGGGACAGAGCTGTGGGGGCAGAGGTTTGGGCTTTGCATTTCTCCACGGTGGAACCATGCATTAGCTTTGGCAAGGAATTGCTGGAGAAATGAAATGAAGTTTCCCTATGCAAGTACGGTATGCTCTATGTGAAAATCAGTTAGAAAAAATTAATTAATATAACATTTTCCCCCCCGGAGTTTTTATTGTATTACAGTCATCTTTCTCTCCAAACAATAGATACATGAAGGTCTCTGATTTAAGGGTAAGTAACACCTAGGTGTATATATTAGTATATATGTGTAATATCTTTTTCTTTATCCTTTGGTGCAGAGATATTATAATGTAAGCATAGATACAAAATAAACCTATATTTAGAGTTTCCTCAGTTTCCCATCAGTCCAAAACAAGCCCACCTTTGATAGCACCTCATATGCTGTTAGTGATTGGGGGTCCACATTATTTACGTTACATAGGTCTGCACTCTAATGCTGGCTAGGGATCTCTTTTTTGTCACTTAATTACAGGGCAGAATATCAATTTCCAGTGACCTATTGGGCTGGGTTTATATAACATTCTCCTGCTTAAGAACGAAGTTAAATTTAAGTTAGTGCTGCCATTCATAGAAGATGACAGGTTTTAGTCTAACTCAAGAGAAGATATTTAAGGAAAGATTTGTTTTATTACGAATTCAAGTCATTACTAATGGTATCGTCCTGGGAGCCCAAATGGTGGTAGCCAATAAAAAGGAAGTTTTTACGCACACCAGTTAAAATGAGTTCATTTGCAAGCACTTGAGATTCCTATGGAAATTCATCCAGTTAACTTCAAAAATAATTAGAAATTGGTTTTGTTTTTACCACTACACAAATTTTAGACGTCATGGCTCCCTATTGATGTTGTTGAAATAAGTAACAACAATCAAAGCAAATTCCTAAGCAAGGTAATATAAGAAATAAGAGGCACACATTCAATTCCCCGTCAGTTGATCCCCCATATTTTTACTAGGTTTTAAAAAGGACCAGAAGGGCCATTTGCATAGAGATTTTTTTTCTTCACAGCCCGATTCAAGCTTGGGAGTGGACAGTACACAGCTGTTTGTTTACTTTCGGTAACCACTCTGACAATCTGCTTTTAGCTGGTGTGCTTAGACTGTTTATGTTTGAAGTAACACAGTTGGATGACTATTTGCCATGTTTGTGAGAATTTCCTATTTATTGCACTTCCTCTTGATTTCTCCCTCACTTTTTCTTATTTTTCTGGTTTGTATTAAGAATTTTATATTACTCAGGTTTATCACTGCTAGTAACATGTCAATTATACTTCTTTTTAAACAAATTCTAGCAATTGTCCTAGAGCCTTCCGTGTATATGTGGGATTTTTGTTCTTTCCCTCTGAGGTGAGAGAGCCAGGCTACAAGTAGTTATACCGGGAGGAGGAATTGCCCTTCCTCCAACTGGCTGAGGGCTTTTTGCAAAGTCATTGGCCCTGGGAGATAGGACTTTCACATGGCAGATCTCAACTGCCTCTCTTGGTATGAGCCTGCCTCTCCAAGTTTGGGGGTGGTACTTTGCCCTATAATCTCAAGTACTTGGGTGGATCCAAGAAAAGCCGTTGATTTTCAGTTTGTCCATTCTTTTCTTGTTGTAAGGACAAGAATGAGTTCAAGCTCTGATAAACAAAGGCAAGAAAGCAGAACAGTCACACAACCCGGCAAGGGTGTAGGTGCAAGATGACAGCATTAAGAAGCAAGTTTACCATGAGAGATAGAGAAGGAATTGAATACTTGCATAGCACCTTCTCCATCATGAATATTATAATTTGCATTACTGTATTGAACAGTAAGTTCTCTTAAGAGAATTTCCAAATGTGTGTGCCACCCTTTTCTACCTTCCTGCCTGAGTGAGGGAGGACCTATATCCCTCTATTATTCTCAGGGACCAAACTGGTGGATGTGGCCTTAGGTCTTTGCCACGTGTACTTGTGCTCACACTTGAGTCGTGGGCACAGTGGGACAATGACCACCTTTCCACATGGTGGCCACAGGGTCCGGTTTATATACCATGAAGGAGCAGAAGGAAACTCTTACTGTAGTCAATGTTGTGCTCAAGAGGAGGAAAAGGACAAGTGCAATATGACTGTGCCCAGACATTTTTCTCAAAAAAGCCACTCCATCTCTTACAGCTTAGAACCACTTAAGAAGCAAGATGTGCACCTAGGGAAAGGCCGCCCAGACAAAGGGAAAGCAGAGACCCGAGGACGCTTCCACCTGGCACAGAGCAGTGCACGTGCGCACTGCCTTCTCCGTGACTTCAAAACCCAGAACGCTCTATTTCTTAACAAAATTTGCAGTCTTTTGATCGCAGCATCCCAACCGAACAGGCCTTGTGCAGTTTCTTTATGGTTCCCACAGGGGCCAATAGCCATTGTCTGTGTCGTTATGAGCTCCGTTGTCATGGCTCCTTCCATAGTCGGCTCTGGGAAGCTGGGCTGAGGCCTGCGAATGACACTTCTCCTTCTCCACCTGTTTTCTCAGGAGAGTAAGTGGCGCTAAAGGGAGGCAGGCACAGGGAGGTGACGCCGCGCCCTCTGATGAGCTGCTGGTCCTGACAGGCCCCCCGCTGCAGCGAGCTCCGGCCACCGCTGCTTTCGGCTCCTCCAGAATCGGCCTCCGAACCCCGCTCGGGCGACGCCCTTCTCCAACCCCCTAAATGCCCTCCCTCCCCTGGCCCTTATTTTCCCTGGATCCCCCGTGTCTCCCTTCTGTGTTCTTCTCTCTCTCCAACTCCTGGGCAGCCGTTCTCTTATATTCGGTGTCCTCTAAGAAAATATCTAGTGAGGTTTCTCTTTTCGTACCCAGCCCCTAACTGATCCCGGCACGCGCCCCCGGACCGGCTGGGTGTAGCGTGTAACAGACGCTATATGCGCCGTCTTACATTTCTAAACTTCAAAACCTTCGGAATTCCAAGCCACTTCTCATGCTTCACGTTTTGAATAAGGGATTAGAAAAAAGTCTTTTTTAATAGGGTTTGAATAACTGCATCAGAACCCCCTGAGTTGCATTTTCGGAGGACAACTCCAGGGCTGCACAGGAGGTCTTGGCATCCGGGGTGGTGGCCTTGGCTGCGGCGTCATTGAATAATCTCCCCAGGTGACCCGGCTGCCTGGTTTAAAAACCGCCCTCCTCTATGCACCAGAAAGCCCAGAAGGTTCATCTACACCTTAGTGGCTATTGTCCTAAGTACACAGAGAGGAGCTGTGAACTGACCGTTCCAGAAAGATCTTAGGAATTTGCTACTGAAAAGGGCCTATGTTCTGGTAAGTCTCCAGCTGGGGAAAAGGAAGGGGGCAGTCTAGCCTTACCTGCATTATTACCCTACCTCACAAACTAGAGTATGTCTCTTGATGGAAAGCACTTTTGAGGCTGGCCCCCGCCAGTCTAGGCCTTGAGACCTCGGGTGGTGAGGTCCCTGCCACTGATGAATCGAGCAGTTAAGGCCCTTTCTCCTGCTTCCAGGGCCTGGCCCCCCTCCCACTCTGTGCTTGCTGCACCCGCCCAGCCGCGGCTGCTCTGCATGTTGGCGGCACACTTACGGCCTCTTACAGATGCTCACGGAGATGCAAACAGGAGTCTAACAGCCTTCTTAATATCCTGCACTTCCCAAACTTGGTATGTAAATAAAGCCATTTCTGTAACCCTTTAAGAAACATTAAACAGGAATCATGATGTTCAAAGATGAGATGAGAGGTGTACCCAAATTGCCAGCAAGATGGTGGAGGTATGGGCATGGGCAACAGTATTTAATAGATGTTACTACTCACTTCATAGAAAACCTTTCTTCCATTTGGTATAAAACAGAAACATTTAATAGGAATACAATCATATACAGTCACACAATCACATACTTAGAACTGAACATATTAGGCCTTAAAAGGGGCCTTGAGCATAATGACACACATGCATTATATAGATGAGTAGTCTCCAAATCTTTTCAACTGTGCACCATGAAATTCACCTATTTACTGTGAATGGATATATGTGGACTACTGTGTTAATACAGTAAGCATATTATCAATCATATAGAAAAATAGGAGAGAAAGAAAAACAAATAAATGCAGAAGCTCTGAAGTTACCCTCACAGTCGCTGCAGAGCGCCTGGCGCGGGCACTCGGCACACACCTGGGGGTCATCAGGGCCACCAAGGGGGCCGCCATCCGCCTACGAAAGGAAAGCTAAAACTAATACCAATAACTGAATTTGTCCATCATCCATGCCAGGCGTCTCAGGTGAGCATATCTGCGTCCTCCTCGCTTGCTGCGACAGCCTGCGAGAATCCGCATGTCCCCACTTTGGACTGTGGGCGATTGTTTGTGGTGTCTTTTCTTGCTTTCTCTTCTCACTGCACCATGGTCTGATTTTGTGCTACAAACAGAGAAGCTGTCAAAGGAATCTCACCCACCACATTCTTACTTTACTTTTCCCCTTCACTATATCCCTTTCCAACATATGGTGTGGCTTCCCTACATCACTTTTCTTCCCCCAAACTATTTTTTATTATCATAGAGATCTATAGTGCGAATATCAGCATATGTTCCCAAAATGTAGATTTTCCCTACATTATTCTATTTACCTCTAAATATGGAAACTAAAATATACAACCCACTATGAAATGAATTACTCATACATTGTGAGTCACATTTTAAACCAGCAACTCTATAACCTTAAAATACAGCTCACTCTTAAAGTATTAATTTTGAAATGATGCATTTGTGCTAATGATTTACCGGGAGGAGAAATCCTTTAATCTAACCCTTTTGCTTATGAACTTGAAAGTTGAACTCCATAGAAATAACTGACTGCAACAGCAGGTCTTTTCACCAGCTGATCAAAATTAACAGTTTCTTTCAATTGTTCTAATTAAGACCAAGGGGAGTTCTGGAATGTACCAACAGTATCTCAAATTGCTCCCTTGCTTAAAAGTAGCTCCTGGGAAGGAATACGAGCTTTTTCCTCTCCCTACAAATAGTTTAGTCTAAGTTGCTATTATTACTATTTACTAAAAGACCTTCTATAAATATATCCCATGAGAATATTTTTAGTTTTATTTTATTAGATTAGACAGGATAACAATTAAAGGAGAGAAACGTAATCATCTGGAGTAGAAATGCATTAGAAATCGGACGCCCTATCAATGATCTGTAAAATTGATGAAAGCTCTGTAAATATGGGTTAGAGTTTTACATAGTAATAATTTTGTCTCAATAATCATTTCACATTCATACTGGAAATACAATTAAAGAAATCAGATAATCAAGTTATGGTCATGGTAATAATATAAAAATTAAATTTATTTAAATCCTAAGGAATATAAGCATATTGCTGGAAAGTATTTATTTTTTCTCTAGCTGAACATCTCTCAAAGAATATGTTCTACCCTTCAAAAGTAGTTCTTGCCTAGTGAGTTGTAGATTGTTGTGATTTATCATCTAAATGTCTGATCTAGGCCATTTATAAACATGTGTGCTAAATAATTATGTTCCATGATACAAATGTTTGCTTAATAGTAATTTATTTTTAAATCATTCATTTAAAATGTTCATCTCCTTCGAGGCTTGCTTTGGAGGACTTCAATAGATGTTACTATTTCAATAAAACATCTACCTTAAAAGTGACGTAAATGCTGAAGGGTGTATAAAAACGAATACCAATATTTTTGTCATTAAAGTAAAAACAGGGGGAAGTTTAAAATCCTGACCTGTGTGTAATTCAATAGCAAGGCACTTAAATGGTACTTAGGACGTGATAAAATAATTAAATAAGGAGCTGCTGTCCAGGGCCACCTATTGAATTCGCAGTGCCTTCCGTGCTGCGGCAGAGCATCCAGATCCCCGAAAGGCGGCCGCGCACCAGCTTGCCTGTAAAGCGTGACTGCGCTCTAAGCGACGAAAAGATGGTGTCTGCTTCATCGCCACCCTGAGCCACTTGGTTTCTGAATGTGGCAGTTCTCAATTTAAAGACCTCGGAGAGGGCATACTCTTTAACCTCGTGCACGATTCCGGAATAAGTAACGCACTCTCTCAACTCACGGGGCGCGCGAAGGTAGAGGCAATGCCTTGCTTGCAATTAGCACTCTCCCCTCGGAGAGGGCGCGGGCAGCGGCCCGGGGGGCCAGCCGCCTTCCGAGGGGCCTTGCCTTCCCCGGGGCTGGGTGCAGACTATTTAAAACCCTGTGAAAGAGTCAACGGGATTAGCAGGGAGTCAACTTCCTCGGGAAATGGAGCCACAGAGATTGGAAGGAGACAAAATACTTCAAGGCCATCGCAGCGGCGGTGAAAATCTCCAGACTTTCTGGGCCCGTCACATCTAATTTCGCTGATGACATGAACATTAAGCAGGGCCGCCAAGGCTTTTTTTTTATGAGCTTAAACTCTTTTTTTACTTCCTGAAAGCTTAGGATATTTCCATTTTTTTTAAAAAAACAGAAACCAAAGTGAAATCCATCATAAAACTTGCAAAGCATCTTCTGTTTATTTAGACATGCACACAAGAAGATTAGCACCTTGAAAGAGAAGCAGTTTATCACCAAATTTTAAACTGCACCCAGGTTTTTGTTTTGACTTGCAATACTTATCATGTATCTTTTAAAACTTAGTTATATAGAAAAGTTTTAATTTATAGATGAAGAGTCTTGAAAGTAATTTATATTTGGGGGAACTTGTTTATGTACATTTTTTTAAGGATTTGAGTATTTTTTTTCCTTTGTTCCGTTAGTGAGGATTTAAATATAGATTAAAAAAATAGACCTTCAGGAGATAATTTAATTGTCTATAAAATGACATTTCAGAATCAATAGGTTAAATGCAAATAGTCTATTAATGGTCACTTTTTGTAGAAGATAAAAATTTAAAATGTGAAGAGCTATCATTCCTGGTTTTACCCATATAATTAGAAAAGTTTTTTTATTACCATTAACTATGTACAGATCATTATGATACAAACTTGTAGTGAAGAAATAGGTAACACTCAGTACCTCCCTCTAAAGTATGTTTAGTGTAATTGGCTAATCAGGCATATTCATAAACAATAGGACTTATCAACTCTAGACAGTGGGCCATGGGAAATAGCCAGCTAATAGGCGGAAACTTTGACACCGGTGCAACCACGTGGAGCTGCATCCAGTTGCATTCTGGGAGAGCTGCAGAGGTCAAAACTCCACCCTGCGTCTATCGGTGGAAGAAAGCCTGGGGCTTTTAATTATTCACCGAATTAAAACTAGATCATAAAAGAAAACACATAAATAATTATTTTTGAATCGTTATGGTTACTCAATGGTCCAGGAGTGAAGACTCAAATGAATTGGGATGGAGGTCAAGTCACTCATTCATTAATTTGTCCATTCGTTTATGTATGCGATCATTTAATAACTAACCCATATGCAGTGCATACAATTGTGCTTGGCGTCAGCTTAACCGCCTCACAAGATACTATTTTCTTTCTCTCCTAACACTTTGAATCTCCTGGTATATGGAATCGCATGGATTTTCTCTAAGTAAGCCAGCTGTGTTCTTGATAGTGGCACTGGCCTACAGTCAACTGAAGACAAGGGTGCCCGCAACGTAATGATAGAAACTGCCACGAGGGAATCTAAGCCTCTGGGAGAAAAATTAATATTCAAATACAGCCCAAAGCAGACGTAATCAAGGGTAGTCGGGAAGAAAGCACGAAGGGCAGCGGGGTATGGCTTGGCGGCTGATGTTTAAAGCTCTCGACCAGGTGCGCTGGATGTGTCCTGCAGGCTGAGGACGAGGAGTGGCTGTGGGGCACTGTGTGACATATTGCGTGTAAACCGTCTCATTAAATGCTCTCTTTTGGTCCCCAAGCCACCCTGTTTGGGACACCCATACGTGTGTAATGCTGCGTGAGAGGAAGCTTTTCCTCTATTTACTATGAAACAGACTGAGAACTGGCACAGCCCTATGATAAATGAGGGAATAATTAGTAAGATAATATTTTAATAATCTGAAACCCACAGTCTTAAATATACTGAAGGTATATCAAGAAGTGGACCTTGAAATGGATATGGGGGTCTTGCAGTCTCACAAGTGAGGGGCTCATTAGGTAGAAAAATTCATATTCTAAAGGCAGAAGTCTTCAGATTTGCAGAGGTCATTATCTACTTTCAAATAAGATCAAGAGGCCATGAAAGGTGAAATTCTGACCTTTTGGGAGACCGAAAAATGGTCTCTTGGCTTGGGGGCCTTATTATCAACTGCTATGACTGGAATGTTAATGGGGAAAAAATTGAGGATTGCTAAACTGGTATCTTGTCAGAAAAAGTTACATTTTCTAGCTTATTATTTGTATACCATTAAAATAACTATGCTATGTATTAAAAATGATTTACCAAATCTTCCACTTCCTGAGAGTCTTCCTCATATAACGGGTCATTATGCCAAAAAAAACAAATAAAATACTTCAACAAATAAAATAAAATCATTAGAATTTAAATGTCAGAAATTGAATTACTTGAAGATGTTTACATTTGAAAAACAAAAATACAAAACAGAACCAAATATGTAGGAAATTAATTCATCTCATATATATATATAAATTCAAAGTTAAAAACAAAACAAAAAATATTATTTTGTAAAATTGTACTACCAGAATTCTTAGGAAAAATAAAACAGCTATGTAGACGTGTGTGTGTGTGTGTGTGTGTGTGAGAGAGAGAGAGAGAGAGAGAGAGAGAGAGAGAGTCTCCAGCCTACAGCTCCTGAAGGCTGAAATCTGTAGGACTAGAGCTTGCTTAGTAAAAACAATAGTTTAACATGTAATTCCAAATAGGTAACAATCTGCTGTAGTATAAATAAACAAAAATCTACTGTTGTACTTATTTGTACAGATGAACTTGAGTTTACAGGAGTAAGACGATTCCATCTGGTTTTCCCCTAGTGATCCTGAAATAATTGGATATATAAACTTGAACAGCCAACTTCTTCAGTTGTAAAATGAATATCATAGTTTTACCTTGTGTTCTAATGAGAGATAATAGATACAAATGCATGGGGGTGGGGGGGGGGAAACTTTAAGGCAATATAAACGAGAAACAAATTAACCCGGGTGATTGTCTACACCGGTAAACAGGAGTATCTTCCTTGTCTCTTGACCACAGGCCCTTCCCACCTGCCGAGGGCCAATCGCAGCGCCTGTGCCTGCGCCTGCGCCTGCGCCAGCTGCTCCCGACCCTTTCCTCGCCCCTCTCCTGCAGGGCTCCATATGGCCCGGAGAGGAGGCTCTGCGGCCCGCCGAGCCGCAGGGTTGACTCCTAGCAAGGGGCCGCTTAGGAGAGCCCCGGGTGGAAAGCTGGAAATTAGGGGACGGGGCGGCTGGGAGAGAGTTCGTCTCCTCCTTCGGGCAGCGACTCCAGCTGGACCACATCCCCTCCGTGACTTCGCCTCCCAACGGTTTCCTGTCTGCTTCACTGTCCCCGGGAGACTTGCCCCTGGTTCTGCTTAACCTCGCCTCCCATCCATCGCTTTTGCCTGGCAGGGGAGCAGCTTCCTGCTCTCCCTGGGCTCCCTGTGGCCTCGCTGTGCGGGCGGCCGCGGGGCTCTGGGGTCGTCAGCACAAGGGATGCCTCTACTGAATTCTCTCTGAAACACGCGGAAAGTTGTGTTTCCCTGGCTGAGCCCCGACTTCTGCAGCAGTTAACACATTCCGAATATTTATAATGTGGTTGGCCAGACTCCCTTCAAAATGCTTTATATTTAATAAATCAGTTGATCTTCACAGTCACTATATTAGGAAGGTTACTAGCACTATCTCCATTTACATATGGAGCAACTAAAACACAGAGAATGTTTTAAAATCGCCAGTGCTCAGGTAGCCAGCAAGTGGGGGTGGCAAGATTTGAATCCAAACAGGTTACATTCGTTGCCATGCACTTACTGGGCTCTCTGATAGGGCTGACCTCATACCTGTAAGGAGATTATCACCCACTCAGACATCTGATCAGAGATCCACCACTCAGCTCCGGAGTCCCGCGCCAGGTACAAAACTGAGAGGGCTGCCAGGCAAAGAGGAAGCCTCTGAGAATTCAGGACGTTTCAGCTACCATGACCATTATCCACGCGACTGCAACACTGGACTCAGATTTTATCTGACTGAAGGCAAAGAAACTCATCGCCTTAAGTTTTTATGATCACATTTCAAATAGTTCAATAAATAAGAGAAGTACTGAAAAACTCCAATTATCATAACCATAACTATAACAAAAGAAATTGCCATATTATTACCAAATTTAATTTGCCATGTAAACTTTTATGTACTATTAAATTAATTAAAAAAAAAACTTTAAGTTACATAGTCCTTTGAGAAAGTGAAAGCGATCTGTAACAGTCCAAGAAGAATGCACATCCCTATCAACACAAAGTTTTCTGAAACGTTACTGTCAGTGTGAATATCATCGATGGAAAACTGACTTAGTCTGTAGACTGCTGGTTGAGTCCCTACGTCTGTGAAAATAGCCATTCCTAAAGAGAAACTTAATACCAACTCCTGGCTTAGAAGTCTTTCAGGGGGTTTGCAATTACCACACAGGATAAATTCCACGTTGCTTTGTGCTAAGTTTGCACACAGCCACTTTCTCCCCCTTGGCCTTGCTCCTTCCTGGAGCAGCGCCTCAGACGCTCAGAGCTCCTCCGCTCTCTCTGCGCCGCCGTGGTGCTGCCTACCCCTCCGCAGGGTGCCGACCCTCTTTAACTGAGTGTAGCTCAGGGGAGATGGAGAAAAATCCCACGCCCTGGAGAGCAGCTCCCGAGATTCTGAAATAATTAGTCGGGTACAGAGTCCAAACATTAATATTGTTTAAAATTTCCCCCAAGTAATTCTAATGTGCGCTCTAGGTTGAGAAATATGTGAGCTGTCAAGTAAACCGATTTTTGTGAAAATGCTCACTGTCATTGCTGCGGATGACGGTGCGTGCAGGGCTGTGGTCTCTGACACGCAGGCGAACTAGTCGAGTGGTTTAAGCAAAGGAAAGGAGGGCAGTAAAGCAGGAAGAGTCTTTCTGGAGACGTGAAATTAAGGGTGCAGCTCCAGCGAGAGAGGAACTGAGCTGGAGGAGTGGACACCTCGTCCCTATAGCTGTCCTCCCAACCCTACACCTCCGTAGATAAACAAGCATTAAATACACATTAACTATGAAATCATGTGAATGCTCCTGGTACATTATAGTGCAGTCGTGTGTGTGTGTGTGTGTGTGTGTGTGCACGCACACGCATGCGCAGGGGGGTGCTATCCATTTGTTTCCATTGTGCAGTAAAGGGAATTTCTAAATCATATGTCCTCTTCTTTAAATTTCAAATGTATCAGCCAGCGAATGAGGTTCAAAGTTCTGTAACTGGTCAAAACACTAACCTCATCCTTTAAAGACTTTTAATGTCTTTAAAGATACTAACAAATCACTACCACAGCAGGGATGATAGGAGAAATAAACCATGACATGCCTGCCATTTGCAAACATAACACAAATGATTATTAGAATAAGGAACTCAATCGAATCTGTTCACCTAGGGCATAGTGCATGCCTGATCTTTTCAATGCATAACGTTAAATAAACATTTGCTTTAGGTAGCATTACTCTTTGGGGAAAGCGTTAAGTATATTCTAATTTAGAGTGGTTTGCATATCATCATTTTCACACATTTGCCTAAACCAGTTTTTAACAGTAAAATAAAACAAAATGAGACATCCTTTTATAACTGAGTGAACAGGAAAAGAAGTGAACGTATTTGCGCCAAGCTGAATGATTACTAATGAACATCGTTCTAAAAAGTCAGAAAAGCAGCGATCAGAGGGCGTAAGAAAGCTGGCTCCCTGAGCCAGCATGAACCCGCACGGCCTTGTTAGGAGCCGCATCACGGCAAACCTGCAGCAACAAGCCAGAAGGTGTGTGCCTGTCACCGCGAAGCTGAGATCAGCTCCTCTGCTTCTCATGAGATTTAAGTAGGGTGTTGAATGCTGTTTCACACCAGACGATCTGAATATGTCACCTAGGAAATGAATATGAAGCCCCCATTGTTATTTTTCTGAGGGTGTTGGTTCCCCTATATTTTTACTAGAAGGATTTTTTACATGGAACCCTGACACGTGGCTGTGTACATTGATGTTTTATACAAACGACAGGCCCTTGGATCCATTAAGATGTTACAGCAGCACTGATGTTCATTTTCTTGAGGAAATTCTAGGCTCCTAAAAGGAATTCGGTAACGAGATCCTACTTCAGACCTCACACCGAAAGGGCTGCCAGGCTCTCCCTTCTAGAAGGTTGGAATACATGTAATAACAAAATGACTTAATAGTGGAAGAACACATTACCTTATAAAAGACAATTTTAACTATTTCAAACCTGGCTAGGCCACGTTAGCTCTCAATAACTGTTGTTGTAATGCTAGCTACGTTAGTTTCTCCGAAAGACTTCAGCCCATTCCTTCTCCCTGGTACAGAAGATGAGATAATTGCAGACCAGTGCCGGACAATTATGGCCACGCAAACCTTAATGGGCATTAGATGCAACAGCTGGGAGGCTGGAGGATGTGACGTGATACTCTTGTCCATAAATGACCTCGCGTTCAGGAAATGGGTAAATGAAGGGCTAAGTTAGAATTGAAAGATACTACCAGTGTTGTGCCTGTCTTCTTCCGTCTCTAGCTAGAGAGGAAACAATGACCAGGGGCCACAGAGTTACGTTAAGGCCTGCCCTATCTTTGTGATTTTATTCAAGTGCAACTCGAAGAAAGTTAACAAGACGTTACTCAAGAAGTACACCTTGAGGAAAATGAACATATATTAACTTGAAGTAAATTAGCATTTGCTGAGGAACAATATATACAGCCAGATTTATTCAAATGTACATAGTTTTACTTTTTTAAAAAAGCTTAATTTCATTGCATTTTTTCCATTACCATTTATCCCCCTTATACCCAACGCCGCCTCCACCCACCGCACCCTCCCTCCCCACAATCACCACACCGTGGTCCATGCCCATGGGTCCTTTTTCCTTTTGGCTCAGTCCCCCCACCCCCTCACCTCCCCCCACCCGAGAGCTGTCAGCTGTCACCCTGCCCTCCATCTCTGAGTCTGTCTCTGTTTGTTGGTTAGTTCAGTCTATTCATTAGATTCACATATGAGTGAGATCATATGGTATTTGTCTTTCTCTGACTGGCTTATTTCATGTAGCGTCATGTTCTCCAGGCCCATCCGTGCTGTTACAAAGGGTAGAATTTTCTTCCTTTTTATGGCTGAGTAGTGTTCCGTTATGTAAGTGTCCCGTAGCTGTTTTCTCCACCCATCTCCTGACGGACACCGGGCTGCTTCCAAACCTTGGCGATTGTAAACAACGCTGCAATGAACACAGGACAATGAACAATGTTCTTTTGAATTAGAGTTTGGGTTTCTGCAGTCAAATTCCCAGCAGTGGAATCACTGGGTCATAAGGCAGTTCAATTTTTAATGTTTTGAGGACCCTCCCTACTGCTCTCCACAGTGGCTGCACCAGTCTGCCTCCCCACCAATGGGGCATGAGAGTTCTCTTTTCTCCACATCCTCGCCAGCACTTGTTGCTGATTCATTGATTTTACTTTTTAAAGAAGAAACCCCCAGTTCAGGATGATCTATCAGAGAAGTTGGGCTTTTTTTTTTCATCACTTGTAAGTGACCACTATCAATTCTTACAGTCCTAGTCCACTTTCCACTAATAATGTGCAAAGATATTGATGAAGGGGCATCTAAGACCCACTGTAAGTGATTCATCAACGATCAAACACAAAAAGAACCAGACACCATTGTGATAAATTTTAGTCCCCAAAACAAGGCAATCAGAATAGCATTTTTAACAACAACCCCTCCATTAAAATGATGCAAAAGTAACCTGCATACGTAGCAGTTCATGGTTATGGTGTTTGGATTTGGGGGGAAAACATCACAGCACTCACTCACTGATTCATTTTGTCACTCGTTTATTCACGCAACAAGCTCCGCATTATTTTCTTCCAGTGATGGTCACGTAGCATGCCTCCCAAAATGACAATGAAAAAGAGAACACCCCGGGTGTTCCTAAAAGCTGCTGGCTTTATCTGCGTCCCTTCTTCGCCCGTTGGCTCCCCCAAGACAGCATCCCTTGCCATAACTTCCTGCTGTATTTCTTGGTCTCCGCGCAGGCGGGCTTCTCTCGTGGATGAGCTCCCCACGCAGACCCGCGTCTGTGCTCTTTGTAAGGAGAAGCCCGCCAGCTGGACCGGCAGGGCAGCGAGCGCAGCTGAGAATTCCCGGCCCACAGGTGTCCGTCCTGGCATCTGATAGCTTGCCAGTATCAAAGCGGGATTTGTCGAGGGGAGCCCCGCAGTTGTTTCACAAAAAGGAAATCATCCGCTGGCACTAAGAGTAATAATCCCCTCCTCCAAATCCCACTTCGTACTTGAGCCAGAGCCGCAGGCCCCCGTCCCCGCCACGGCTGAATGAGCATCAAATTCCCCAGCCTTTGAACACACGGGTGGCAGACTGTCAGGACAGGAACGACATGGTACAGGTGGCCCCCCCCTGCTGGAAACGCGGCCCAGGACTTGGTGTTTCGTCATTGCTGCGCGCGGAGGCATCGTGGTTTCTTCTCCTGCCAATAACCACGCTGCCGCTGGCTGGAGCTCGGAGTTTGTTCCAGACTTGGATGTGGGGTAAAAAGGACGTGAAAGGGAGTCTTTTTTTACACTGAGACTATGAAACAAGTCAGAGAAAAGGTAATCATTTGGTTGTGTCGAGTGGAACACAAGGTAATCTAATTTCAAAGCGCATGGGCTCATTACCAGATAGATGAGAAGGGATATTATTAATGTTTCCCCAGGAGCGAATTATTTTTGGTTGTTGATTGAGCTGAAACACAATAATCCATAAACTGTAAATGATCAGTAAACTCTATGTTTGTAAATAGTATTAACGGATATAAAATTTAAATGTAAACAGTTATAGATGAAGAAAAATGAGTTCCTATCTCACCTGTATTTTGTTTTGATTAGCGCCTTACACGACACAGTACTTCTTTTAGAGTTTTTCATCTTCTTATTTTATGTTTACGCTCAGCCTTCAAGACATAAACAGCCTGGCCTTTCCCGCGCCTGTGAGATGGGCTGAGGTCTCAGGGTACCTCCCTCAGCGAGGCAGCCGCCCACAGACTGGAAGCGAACTGTCACCAAACGAGCCGCACTTAGAAGCATCAGGGTACTGGCTTCAAACAAGTGTTAGCAAAGGTCCCAAAGCTCCTGTGCTGGGGCTAAGAGAAGCTCTAGGTAAGATTCCGATCCTCAGGGCCCAATGTGTCCTGAATGGGCCTCAGCACAGGACCATAGAGACGATGGCTTGAGTTTGTTGTTTGTAAAATGTGTTTATTTGTTGGTTTGTTTGTATCCATCAGGGTGCTGGGATAAAAGGTATAGCAAAATTGTGAATTTAGTAAAAGAACCGTTTATAAATCTGTGGGTGACAAAAACGATCAAGGAATAGCGTGGCCCCGAGCGCAAGCTCTGAGTGGACAAGGAGGGAGAGATTACGGGAACGCACAGAGGGTCGTCATAAAGCACAGAGGGCCAGCTAACAGGAGAGGTGGCCTTAGAGGGCTGGAGCTACTGCCATAGCCAGGGAAAGAGAACCTTACATGTCACCCACCCCAGTCTCCTGCTGGTACCTCCCAAAAGCAAGGGAGCCCTATAAAGAGCTTAGAGTCCCAAAGGAGCAACCAAGGGGTCAAAGGGTGAAGATCAGAAGGGTACAATTGAAAACATCCAGTACAATCTGCATGCTTTGCATAAAATATGTCCTTTCCATTTTTCCAGGTCATGGCACTGCACTGTCATTTCACATATAATTTATTATATTCTTCTCATAAGGTCCTGAGAGGATGAAAGGCAAAGGAAAAAATAAACAGCAACTAATGGAGAAAAAGACAGATGGACAGACAGCGATAGACATGTAAGACATTGCTCGTACAGTTCCTGATTCTGTACCTGGTCACAAGGCCAAGTCGATAACGACAGATTTTGTCTCTCACCGTGCACCCCACGCCCCTTCAGGGGCAGCTGTCACCTGGGCCGGAGGGGCAAACCAAGCCTCCCTTTTCCCGGGATCTGATTTCTTGGTGGCCTAGTCTTTACTGAGCTCACGCAGCTTTCCGCTGATGGGAATGCTCGTCAAGAGAGCTCCAAGGAACCCCTTAGGAACCCCTCCGGGTTTTTGTTCCTTCTTGTCTCAGCAGTATGGCTGCAACTCAATATCCTCACTGAGCATTAGCATCACTATTCCTGACTTCTATGCTAAGGCGCTCTCTCACCTTTGGTTAAGTGACATCCCCAAAGCGGCCAGAGGCGAGCCTCATCTTCCATTCACCGGACCCACGATGGTGTTCTCTGAGAGGAACGATCCTGCCTGGAGTAGTAAGACATCTACACGCACAGGGAGGATAAGCACTTTGCTTTCCTGTGGGTAATTCAGTGAAATAACGAGAGGGCGACTTCCACCTCTCTCCTTGTGTCCCCGGAACAAGGATTCGGAATATGAGTTGGTATCGTCACAGACCAGCCACAAGTTCATGGCATGTACCACATCCACTAGGAAGATGCCCCATCCTCTCAACGGGTTTTCTCCCAGCTGGTACCAAACTATGTTTTCAGCGGGCTATTCATTCCCTCTGTCAAAGCTGCTGCTACTGGGTGATGAAGGCCAGCTTCTACTGAGCCTAAAGAAAATTCCAGATAATTGGGTCGGGGAAACCAGTGTTGCCTTTCCTTTGAATAAAATGAATCATCTGATCAGAAGCCATGTTTTATGGCATGTCATGCTGATAGGTTAGGCATTCCTAGTATCCTCGAATGATTGTTCTGCAGAAGCTGCCCAAAGAGAAGAAAATCAATTTGCATAAAATGTGTCCATCACTGCTCCGCTCCATGGAGTAGGGCCTGATGGAATTTACTTGCTGCCCATGCATGGGGTGTTGTTGGGGGGTCCGATTGCCTTCTGATGTTGGCAGGTTGAAAACTCAATTAGTGAAAGAAGCCAGGATAACATTGATGAGAGGAAGTCCATGTCGCTGTGCAAATAGGTAGTCTCCATCCTCGTCTCCATGGGCTTTTGTACATAGACCTTGTGCCTAAGGATGTCTAGGGAAAGAGACTCACTGACCTCTCTAGGACAGGTCATCATGCCCACCTGTTTAATGAGAGCCTCTTTTTAGGGAATGGCCTCTGGTTGGCAGCCCAGGAGAAACTGTTATGTTCCAACCCAATGCCATCAACGAGGGGCCCAACCGAATACTTCTTATCTGGATTTCTTAGTGATCACCCTTTCATATTATTTTATCAGTCGCCCAAACTAGAACCACTATAAGTCAGTATCAACCCAAGCTTCAGGCGACCTCTTTTTCCATAAAATAAACCAGCAGAAATATCTCAAGTTCTTCCCACTAGAAAGATGTCCCTTTACCACACGGTCTTTCAAGGCTCCTCTGAGCAGTGCTGTAGGGCTATTTCATGTCTTTCTGCTTTTAAAAATTCCTTTCATCAATGAACTGCAGTTTTCAGTGTATAAGTCTTTTGCCTCCTTTGTTAGATTTACTACTAAGTATTGTATTCTTTTTGAGGCTATTACGAATAGGATTGTTTTTTAAATTTCCTTTTCAGTTGTTTATTGTTAGTGTATAGAAATACAGTTGATTTTTAACTGTATCTGTATCGCGTACACTGTTACAGATGCTCCCATTTTCCCCTGGGCCCGCCCCCACCAGCCCTGCCCACCCTCTCCTCTGAGGCCATCTCGCCACCCTGCTGTCTGTGTCTGTGGGCTGTGCATGAATGTTCTTTGGCAAACGATTTTTGTATGTTGACCTTGTATCCTGCAACTTTGCTGAATTTACTTACTAGTTCTAGTTTATTAGGGTTTTTTATCATTAGAATCATTAGAATTTTCTTGTTTTTTCCCACCTCCCACCCTCAATCCTTCCGAATCTTTAGATTTTTCTACATGTACGATCACGTTGTCTATGAACTGAGATAATTTTATTTCTTTCTTTCCAGTTTGATTACTTTAACTTTTATTTCTTATCTTATTGTTCTAGCTAGTCCTCGCAGTACTAGGTTGAGTAAAAGTGGTGAGAGTGGTCACCCTTGCCTTATTCTTCATCTTACAGGAAAGGCTTTTTTTCCTCCGCCGTTGACTAGATCAGCTGTTGCATTTTTTTTTAGGTATGGCTCTTACTATGTTAAGGTAATTTCCTTTTATTATAGTTTGTGAAGTATCTTTTGAACATGAAGGGGTGTTGAATTTTCCCAAATGCTTTATCAGTACCTATTGAGATGACCTATGATTTTTATTTTCTATTATATTAATATTGTGTATCACATTGATTGATTTTTTTATGTGGAACCATCCTGGTGTATGATCCTTTTAAAGTGCTGCTGGATTCAGTGTGCTAGTACTTTGTTGAGAATTTTTGCATCTATTTTTATTTGGGATATTGGCCTATAGTTCATTTTGTTTCGTTGATGTGTTTTTTTGTAGCTACTTTTTTGGCTTTGGTATTATGGTATTTGGCTTCATATGTGTTTGGAAGTAGTATATCCACTTCAATTTTTGGAAGAATTTGAGAAGGGCTGATATTAATTCATGTTTAAACATTTGATAAAATTTACTAGTGAAGTAATTTTGTCCTGGGTTTTTCTTTGTTGGCATGTTTTTGATTATTAATTTAAGCTTCTTACAAACTAAAGGTCTGTTCAGATTTTCTATTTTTTCGTGACTTGGTTTTGGTAGGTTATGTGTTTCTAGTAATTTATTCGTTTTCTAATTTCCCTTTTTACTTCTTAATTGCCCCATTGGTTGTTTAAGTTACACAGTTGTGAATTTTCCCATTTTCCTTCTACCATTCATTTATCATTTCATTCCATTATGGCCAGAAAATATACTTGGTCTGATTTTGAGCTTCCTAAATTTGTTAGGATTTGTTTTGTGACCCAGCATGCAATCTTTACTGGAGAATGTTCTATATGGACTTGGGAACAATGCCCATTTTGCCGCTGATGGGTGGAATGTTCTGAATATGTCTGTTAGGTTCATTTGATTGATATTGTTGTTCAATTCCTCTGTTTCCTTATTGATCTTCTGTCTGGATGTTCTTTCCATTGTTAAAAGTAAGGTATTGCAACCTGCTACTATTATTGTGTTGCTGTATATTTCTCCCTTCAGTTCCATATTTGCTTCATATATTTGTGCACTCTGATGTACATATATATTCATAATTATAATATCTTCTTGTGAATTCACACTTTTATCATTGTGTAATATCATGTTTTGTTTCTTTTGAGAGTTTTTGACTTAAAGTCCATTTCTTCTGATATAAGCATGGCCACCCCTGCACTCTTTGGTGACTATTTGCACAGAATATCTTTATCCATCCTCCTATTTTTAGCCTATGTATGTGCTTAAATCTAAAATGAATCTCAAAAATAATCTTTTCTATGTCCAGTCAAGATGGAGGTGTAGGTAAACACTGCTCACCTCCTTGCGCAACCACATCAAAATTACGGCTAAGCTGTAGCACAGCCATCACTCAGAACCACCAGAAATCGAGTTGAATGGAAGCCTGAAAACTGCGGAATTGAAGAAACCGCACCCACCCAGACGGGTAAGGGGGGCGCAGATGTGTAACGGGCTGTCCCGATACCCATGTGTGGTGGGTAAGGGTTCGGGGACAGGCGTCTCAGAGGGAGGAGTCCCAGCCCAGGGTTCCAGCACCAGGAAGATAAGGCCCCATAACTTCTGGCTGCAAAAACAGTAGGGATCGAGTCAGTGGAAGAAACTTCTGGATTCCCAAGCAGTTCCTCTTAAAGAACCCGAACATAGACTTACTGAGACTCACTTTCTCTGAGATTCAGTGAGGCCCCAGCCCCCGTACCTCTTGCTAAGTGTCCTCAGGCCTGGAAATAGCAGCAGCCCGCCTAGGTTCACAGCTTGTCTTCACCGAGGAACCTACAATCGCAGCACAAGTAGCAGCCATCTGCAGACTGCTTTGTAGCTCATGCAGTGTGGCCTGGGCAAAACACAGGTGGGAGCTGACCTTCGCCTGCACCACCCTGGAAACCCCAGAGCTTATATACCCAGACCATTCTGGAGCACCACCACCCTACCCCTTCGTAGCTAATCTTCCATGGAGGGTGGATGTTTATGATCAGTGGTGACAGCCAGTCCTTGCAGCTGACGGGCCTGGGTAAAACCTTCCCATTGACCTGTCAACAGTAATCAAGGCTCAACTACAAGAGGAGGGTGTACTAAGCCCACAAAGAGGGTGCACCCTGAATACCCTGTGTGGGTGATAGGGGAGGCTATGCCTGGACTCTACAGGACACCTACTACATTAGGCCATGCTACCAAGACATGGAGACACAGCAGCTCTACCTAATACATAGAAACAAACACAGGGAGGCTGCCAAAATGAGGAAGCAAGGAAATATGGCCCAAGTGAAAGAACAGATCAAAACTAACTAAAGAGAGAACTAAAACAAACAAAAAACACTAAACAAAATGGAAATAAGTAATCTATCAGATACAGAGTTCAAAACACTGGTTGTAAGGATGCTCAAGGAACTTAATGAGGACCTTAACAGCATAAAAAAAATCCAATCAGAAACGAAAGATTTACTAATTGAAGTAAAGAAAATTTTACAGGGAAACAGCAGTAGGTAAGTGAAGCCAAGAATCAAATCAATGATTTGGAACAGAAGGAAGCAAAAAACAAACAATCAAAACAAGAGGAAAAAAGAATCCAAAAGAAAAGAGGATAGTGTAAGCAGCCTGTGGAACAACTTCAAGAGGTCCAATGTTCACATCACAGTGATGCCAGAAGGAGAAGAGAAAGAGCAAGAAATTGGAAATGTATTTGAAAAACAATGAAAGAAAACTTCCCTAATTTGGTGAAGGATATAGACATGCAAGTCCAGGAAGCACAGAGAGTCCAGAACAAGATGGAAACAAAGAGGCCCACTCCAAGACACATCATAATTAAAATGCCAAAGGTTAAAGGTTAAGAGAGAATCTTAAAAACAGCAAGAGAAAAGAAGTTAGTTACCTAAAGGGGAGTTCCCATAAGACTGTCAACTAATTTCTCAGCCGAAACTTTGCAGGCTAGAAGGGATTGGCCCAGAAATATTCAAAGTCATGAAAAGTGGGGACCTATAGCCAAGATTATGCTACCCAGCAAAGCTATCATTTAGAATTGAAGGGCAGATAAAGAGCTTCTCAGACAAGAAAAAAATAAAGGAGTTCATCATCACCAAACCATTATCACATGAAATGTCAAATGAACTTATTTAAGAAAAAGAAGAGCAAAACTATGAACAATAAAATGACAAAAAATACATACCTATCAACAGTTGAATCATCTCATAAACAAACTAAGCAAACAAGAAGAAAAGAGACAGAATCATGGATATGGAGAGCGCTTTTATGGTTGCAACATAGGAGGAGGATTTAGGAGAATGGGTGAAGAGGTGAGGGAGTTAAGAAGTACAAATTGGTAGTTACAGAATAGCCACGGGGATGTAAGGTACAGCACCGGAAATGGAGGAGCCAAAGAACTAACATGCACGACCAATGGCCATGAACAAATGCATGGGGACTGCCTGAGGGAGTGGGAGATGCTGGTGTAGAAGGAAAAGGGGAAAATTGGAACAACTGTTATAGCATAATCAATGAAATATAATTTAAAAAATATAGTGCATCTCCTGTTGACATCATACATATGGATTTTTTTTCAAAACTATTCTTCTACTCTGTGTCTTTTGATTGAGGCATTAAGCCATTTATATTCAAAGTAACTATTTATAGAAAAGAACTTTCTATAGCCATTTTGTTAATTGCTTTCTCTCTTATAACTTCTTTGTCCATCTTCTCCTCTCTTGCTGTTTTTCTTTGTGTTTCATTTATTTTTTTATCTTTTGTAGTAACATACTTCGATTACTTTCTCATTGTCATATATATATATATATATATATATATATATATATATCTATCTACAGTAAACATTTTTTGTGGTTACCATGGTACTTACGTAAAACATCTTTTTGAACTGACAAACACCTTCAGTTATAGACAAATATTATATACTTTCTTATTTTTCCTCGGAACTTCTTTATTGATGTCACAAATTACATTCTTTTATATTATGTACCCACTAATATATTTTATAGTTCTTTTTTATACTGTTGTGTATAATTTCTATATAAAATTTCAAAAGATTTATACATTACCATTACAGTATTCTGTATTTGTCTATATGTTTTCTTTTGCCAAGGAGCTTTGTACTATCACCTTGTTTCCTGTTTAGCATCATTTAGTTCCAGCTTGAAAGAATTCCTATAGCATTTATTTCAGGCAGGTCTAATAGAGATAAACTCAGCTTTCATGTACCTGAGAAAATATTTATTTCTCTTTCATGTTTGAAGGATAGTTTTGCCAGATATAGTAATCTTGGTTGGCAGATTTTTCTTTAAGTACTTTTAAGTACATCATAGTCTCTTTAGGCCTGCAAGGTTTCTGCTGAGAAATTCACTGATGGTCCGTGATGATTCTTTGTATTTGAGGAGATGCTTTTCTCTTGATGTTTATAAAATTCTATTGGTCTTTTACTTTTGACAGTTTGATTATAATGTATTGCAGTGTGAACTGACAATGGCATTTTATGACTCTAAAAACAAGCATGGTGGCATGTATGTCTGTGTATATGTATTTTCATGAGCACAATCTGAATAGGTGGGGGTATAGAGTTGGACATACATGTGTGTTAAAAGCAAAACTTACTTTTTTTTCAATCAGTATAAGCAATAGGAAATTATTTTAATTTAAACATTCATCATCAAAGCCATCAGATCTCTCCTGGTACATTGCCATTTTCTCTGCTTTCAAGCTTATCATTTAACATCCATTTCTTTAAATTAGATATCCGTTTTTTCACCCAGCTGCTGTGATAGAATTTGACATTCTTTAAAACTGATGCTATGTAGGTTCATACATCTAGGAGAATATTTCATGGAGGTGACTATAATAATGAATATTTTCCTCTCATTTAATAAATAAAACTTCAAATGCCACAGTAACATGCCTGTTACCATGTACTTTCTGGCCCAGGTTACATTTTTATCTTATTTTCAAAACACAATTGTAGACTCCCATAGCCTTTCAACATCCAGAACCTCTGTCTTACTTTGGCTATTCATTAGAACAATTTCAGATATCTCTCTTTAGAAAAAGGTTCAAACTAATCCAAGGTGCTACGAAATGAGTTTTATAGCAACCATAACATTTTCTTTAAAATAAATATAGCAAGTAAATTCAGATAATGAAAATGCATTTGAGATAATTGATTTGAGAACTTGTACAGCCCAAACCTGACATTTCTATTCCCATCTTCATTTTGCTTTTAAGGAGATTTTCTTTTCTTGACATGTTTATTATTTTGACACTGAGCCAGTTTGCTCAAAGCGTTTTTACTCTGAGGGCCCTAAACTAAACAAATGAATTAAGCTATATTTAAAATATTCTTAGTTTTACTTAGAAAGCAAGCATACTGACAAGTAAGTGACTGTTCACACACTGAATCTCTCATCAGAAATCTGCCACTTTTATTAATAATTTTGAAGCTATACTTCCAAGCTTGTCAATAGAAAGGAAAATATCAACTTAGGAAGAAGTGACTGATTTTTGTTTCCGTTCATGTCTTCATATATAGGTTGCCTTGTATGTGTCAAGCTTGGAGGATTGACATTTGATTTTATTAAGAGTATAACAAAAAATAATGTTCAAAATATTTAACCACAGTGCAGGATGGGCAGAAGGTCACCTGAAAGGACACTGGCCTTAGTTCTGGCCCCCAGCGGTGTCAGACCTCATGTTTTTACCTGCTGGACTGTTAGAAGCATTAGCAGGGGGGAATTCAGGGCATCGAGACCATGAAGGGGGTTCAAGATAGCAATTATTTATCAATCAGTATGGAAATATTATAGCACTTGAACTACCAGTGGGGTGATATGCACCCACTAATTATAAACATCATTTCTCCCACATCTTTAAGGACCGATTCGCCTTAATTGTAAAACTCAGATCCTTCACAGGATGGCAGAGGGAAACCAAGCACAAGTACCTTGTCCTTTTAGTGGAGATTTATAAGTCATAGAAAGGGGCTCCATCTCTTACACATAACATTTATGGATAAATCTCGATGGAGCACTGCTCAGGGCTCTGCCACCTGCCTCACACCAATCTCCTTCATTTCTTTACTTTCTTGCTCCATTTGACATCAAAGATAGAATTATCTTTTGCCTGAATATTCTCCTCTTCCTTGTAAATATCAGCTTTGGCATTATTGATGTGTTGTATCAAATAGTACATCATTATGAGAAAAAGTGGGTTATATTGTGCATTAGAGGATATTTAGCAGCACCCTTGGTCTCT
Organism: Pteronotus mesoamericanus; assembly: GCF_021234165.1. Classification (NCBI taxonomy): domain Eukaryota; kingdom Metazoa; phylum Chordata; class Mammalia; order Chiroptera; family Mormoopidae; genus Pteronotus; species Pteronotus mesoamericanus. The sequence continues at coordinate 3,121,324 of NW_026555123.1, forward strand.
ACTGTCCAGTTTCCAGCATCATCCCTCATCCCATGTTGTGACAATTAAACAGTGCTAATTGTCCCCTAAGGGGCAAAATGCCTCCCATGTTGAAAAACTGCCCTACATCTATTAGTCATGTCTTACTGAGAGCAATTTAAACTCTGTGTTCTAGGTGCCTTCAAATTCCCACACATACATCCATGAGAGGAGCGGCTCAGAGGACAAAGGACACATGCTCATAAGAAGGTGATACGAGAGGAATTCAGTTCTGCTATCGGCAGCCAGAGGGTTCCCGGAGGACCTGAAAAACACCTTGAATGTGCTGGGTGTTCAATGAGAGGCTGAGCTGCATCACTCCAGGTAGCTTATATTTTCTGTGTTTGTGTTGAAAAGACTTTCAAAGGTAAAACACAATCTAATGTTGTGTGGTATATAAAGTCTTTGTTCTGACAAGGTCTAATTTAAATCAGTCTGTTAGCCTAGAATCTTCCTTCTTGATTTGCAGAAGTGTAGAGTGAGAAAAGTTAGGGTTAGCATGCCACTTGAGGGCTGCTCCTTTTCCATTGATTAGATATTTTTACCTCCTCTTTAATCATCTTTTACCCTTGCCGACTGGTTATTTATATTCCTCTCTTTATCTGAGTCATGTGTAGTGTCATTAATTGTGAAGCTTACAACCAATTCTAAGATCTTGTATATTTTTCATCTAAGCTCATTATCAGTATGAGAAATTCTTCTCAAACCATATCCTACTTTTGTATAGCAGTATGATTTGTTTCAGTAAATTTCTCTTTTGCCAAATCAGGTTTTCTGTAAAACACTTTCCACAAAAAAACAAAGAAATTCTTGGCAAACTTATAAAGTGGTAAAATTTGTATTTGGTTTCCTGGATCTCTCATAATCACATAAATTCAGATTTATGGATGTTATATAATTTGTTCATTATTATATGATTAATTAAGCTATGAAAAGCAGTATTTTAACAACAATTTACAGAATTTGCCTTCATAAAGGAACTCAATGCATTACATTTCTTAATTTTTAAAAGCAAGATTCTAAATTCACAGAAGTAAATTTATAAAAAATTGAGATACATATTAAGCCTTATATTCCAAGTACTATAATATCATTTCCTGGAACAGTAAATAGAAATCCTATTTCTAAAACAACAACAAAAAAAAAAACTACAGGCATATGAACTATACAATTTCTAGCTAATTTTTTTATTAAGTTTAATAGTTCATAATACATACAATGAAAGTGCTTTATACCAGAACCACATAATTGTGACTAACAAATATACCCCATTCAAAATAACATAAATTTCCTGCTGCAGGTTTTCATGGCAAAGCCAGGGTAGAAATATGTATCAAACCTCAAAAGCACACACAAAACCATTCTGGAATATCATACTGTGTCACATTTTCTTTTTATCTATACAAAAATATGGATTTATGTCCTGCCATTAATTTTTGTGAGATTCATCCTAGCCAATGAAACCTCTAGAACAATTCATTGCCAGAATTCTATCTTTTACTGGGAACTCATTTAAAAATATGTAATTTTGATAAGCCTCTACCCACCCCCAAAGGCTATTATATAAAATAGAACTGAACATCCTGATATAAACTCTATAGAAGTCCCTCCTGGTATGTTTTTAATTTTTGACTTTTTTGTTTTCTTGGCAAAGCTAGAAGAGAAAACACTTCTAATTTAAATCAATCTTTTTTTAATGTGAATTCTTCCCCCATAGAGAATTCAAATTGGGAAGATGTAGTAGAAATAGCACTAATGGTAACTGTTTCTTTCCAATAAAATCTAAATATAAAAAATGCTGATGAGAGTAAAGCCAAATAGGCCACAAGTAGCAAAAGCTGATTTTGATAAACAAGTAAAAGAAACACTTTTAAACAAAAGTGAGCTTAATTTAATCACTCTCTGTCAGATTTGTCTTTGTTTTGGGTGAGCTTTGCAGCCCGTTAAGGGTTTCTCCCCGGCTTTAATGCTGATGGATTTCACACAAACTAGTGACATATCGTCCCCTACTGTTCAATGCTGATACGTTGGTTCTAAGGAAACTGTTGCAGCCTCTCCAGGAGTGGCTACTCCTGAGACCTCTATGTGGACGCCAGATTGTGAAGAACAGAGTCCTTCTTGTAGTTCTGATCACATAGCCATCAAACTATCTATTTCAGTTAATTCAGTCAAGGCAGTTTTTATCTGAGTTGATTACTGACATTCTGGATACTTTTAACTATAAGACTAAGAACGACTGTTGTTATTTTACTATTCTTCTTAGTGTAGAGAAATACTCTATTTGGTAAGTGCATTGTTCCATTTAAAATATTATATTCCCTATGTGATTATGTTATTAAACTTTGTACTTATAAAATTAGATTTTTTTTCTCTAAACAACTGTCATTCATAGATTATTTTATCATGCATTAGAGAACTAAAAAGATTTTTTTTTAATTTAAAATTCAAAAGACAAAACTTATTTATATTATACTCAATGCTTCTATTCTAGATGATGAAAATTGGGTGCATTTTTGTAACAGAAAATAATTTTTTCAATACATAGTTTTTAAATGTATATGTTTGAAAGCCACTTATCCTCATATTTTATCCTTATTTTGATATTATTACTATTACATGTTTTGGGAGTTTGGACTTATACCTATCCATAGGGTTTTACCTTTAGGTTAGATATGTAACTTAAAGGTAAATATCTAAGGGAATTGAGTCTGTTTGAACTTATATTAAATTTTAAAAATTAACTAAAGAAAACATTTTGAGGTAACAGCTAGAGGGCTAGAAGGGTTTGTCTTTCGTAGCTACTAAATCACCATACTCCTCTACCGCCCTTTTAAACACTTAGCACTAAGAAACGGGAACCCACTTTGAACTAATTTACTTTTAGGCAAAACACCTTTAAAATCAGAGATAATTTCCTTCCTATTTCTGTTCTGACCAACCAAAAGGGCAAGAAAGCCTTTTACCTTATTTAAAAATTGACATCTCGGTCATTATGGAAAGTACAAGGGAGTATGTCTATAAGTAGCAGAGGCTGAAATCCAAAATTTAAAACCATGGGTGTCAGTTTATAGTCTTTTGTTCAACAAGGAAGAATGTTTGGAGTTAAGTTGAGAGCACTTTTTAAAATCTACACTAAGAGCCCTGGCTGATGTGGCTCAGTGGATTGAGCAGCAGCCTGTGAAGCAAAGGGCCGCTGGTTCAATACCCAGTCAGGGCACAGGCCTGGGTTGTGGGCCAGGTCCCCAGTAGGGGGTATGTGAGAAGCAGCCACACACTGATGTTTCACTCCCTCTCTTTCTGCCTCCCTTCCCCTCTAAAAATAAATAAATAAAATCTTTCAAAAAATAAAAAAAATAAAACCTACACTAACAGTGTTGTAGAATGGAAAAAGGAAAAAATAGAAAGCAACCTCCATGGGAAGGGATTGGATAGAAAAGTTGATAGATATACCACCCAAACCTCACAGAGTCATTATCTATCTCATCTCTGTTGTTATAAATCCCACGAAGATCCATGTAGCTCTGGCCTAGGGATGCTGTCATCGCTGATGCAGGACCAGAATCTTTTGCCATGTCTGATGATGTGCTCAACTCCTTAAAGGTACTCTCCCATGTTGTTTCTCTGTTTGGGGCTAGGTCATTGTTTACTTCCTGCCAAACAAATACCTACATTGGAAAGATGGCTCCTCCCAGTTTTAAAGCAACAGTACAATGCTTAAAGCATGGACCTTTACAAAAACACGTGTGCAAGGACACCAGTGATTGAAGAAACTGAAATAAAACTTGTTCCCCCAGAGGGAAGGGGTTAGATAAGTCCTGGAACACACCTAAGATGAAGTATATGCCAATTCCTAGTGCAAGATGCTGCCTGAATTATTTGCACACTGTATGCTTGTCAAATTAGAAAAATAATTTTAAGAGTATCTGTAGAATAATATTAAATTGATTATAATATTTGTGATTTTTCTATTTACAAAGAACATAAAATTATACAGAAAGGTTTTGTTTGTTTTTGTTGTTTTTTTTCTGACAACTGTTCGACCCCTCATACCCTTCAAGAACAAGGCTAATGGGGTAGGGGAAAATACAGCCGCTCAAGAGACAGAGAAAAATCTAATATAAACATTGGACAGAGGACTCCATTAAAATGTAAGCAACCCAAGGAAGCTAGCACTTTAAGGTATAATTTGAGGTTTATATGTTTATACATCTTCTAGACATATACTGAGGTTTTGCCCAAATTCTATATCAAACTTAATTTCAAAATGAAGAGATTAGAAAGACAGAAAAATTGATAGTTAGGGAGATGGACTGTTGAATGAGTAACTGCTGGATGTCAGTCAATCCCCAAAAGGTAATGAAAACAAAGACCAGTGCTCCTGGGTGCCTCCAACTCCAGCGTTAACTGAAGGGTTAACAACACATCCTTCGACACAAGCTGCTTCTTCTTTCCACTCAGGGCCAGTCTGTCCCCACAGTGAGTCAAGCCAATGAAATGAGTATATACAATGGAGAATTTTGAGGCTTAGGCTACCACTCTGTTATGTAAAGTAAGCTATGTTCCAATAAATTATCGTCAAGTTCAAAAAGAACTGTGTTTATTCCTCTGTGACCTTTGGCCAAAATGCACATAATGCTGTTTCCTGTATAAGAACCACCTGTACAGATAAGCCTTGATTTATGCTCATGATCACTTGGCAAAATATTACTCAACTTGATTTTCAAAGCTTTGTTGCATTTTCCTCATCTTCTAGATAGGAACTATATTTGCAATGCTGTTTAAATGAAAGGCCTAAAGAAGATTTCTAATAGGAGGCATATTCTCTCTTCGTAAAGGGTACATTTACGTCAAGTGCACTACATACATTTTAACAAATGTAATTATCTTCTACAAGTAAAGGATAGAAAACAGATAGAGTAGCACCAACTCAATTATTATCATCAAATGTACTGTAAAGTCTCTATAAATTGATTCGTTATAGTTGCAAGGACCATGGCTTTTTTATATGTCATAATATGATAGGTAACCTGTTCCATTTCATTCAGTTGGGAAGAATAAGGTAGCAATACTTGAAGTTATGAACTGATCATCCTACTAGCCTGTTTTTTTCATTTGTTTGTTTTTACACAAATACACTGTTCTTCGGCCACAGATTCTGGCCCAGGTAAAGCATTTTACCTTTGTAGACCTTTCATTACCTGGGAGTCCAGCAGAGAGCATTGGTAATTTATGATGGCTTGTCATTACTGTCAAAAAGAAGAGAAACCCTGTTGTATCAATCACTGCATAGTTTTCTAAAATAAGAAGCCATTTGATTTCTTCACCCTCATCTCTCTCTCTTTTTTTTTTTTAAGATTTTATTTATTTATTTGTAGAGAGGGGAGGAGAAGGAGAAAGAGAGGGAGAGAAACGGCAACGTGTGGTTGCATTTCACACACCCCCTGCTGGGACCTGGCCTGCAGCCCAGGCCTGTGCCCTGACTGGGAATGGAACCGGCGCCCCTTTGTTTCGCAGGCTGGTGTTCAATCCACTGAGCCCCACCAGCCAGGGCTCTAGAGGCTTCTTGTAGCACCTGCTGTTCCCTCTGCTCACTGCATTGTCCCCAAGCCCCTCTCTGGGCTGGCTGCTCTGTCCTTTCAGACAAGGACATGGCCTCCGTGGCGCTGACCCTTGCCCGCCCAGCCATCCTCAGCCTCCCCAGCCTCCTACACTCTACATCATAATGCCCTGTTTGTATTATGCTCCACAATCTATAATTTGCCTGCTTATCATGTATATCCTTATTTATTATCTGTCTCCTCCACTTGAACATAAGCTTTCCATTGTATCTGTGGTCCTATTAATAGGATGTTTGGCAAACAGCAGCCACTAGGAAAATGGAAGAGGCAAACTACTCACTGTTTTGGTTGGCCAAAAAATCCCTTCAGTTTTTATCCATAAAATAAAGGACACATTTCTCATTTTCACCAGTAACTTTATTGATTTGGATATTTTGAGTATGTTGGCTACCTCCCATGTGGTAGAACATTGATTGTTCTCAATTATTGTCTCAATTTGACCACTACCAACTTCAGCTGGTCCACCCGACCGTGGAGCATCGTCCAGGGAGGAATCTCCAGCCCGACACTTCACAAACCACTTCGGACACACTTGGTCAGTCACAGCGCCTACTCCATACGTTGCATTAATCTTTTTCTTTTTGCATTTTTACCTTTCTTGAAATAATAAAGGATAATATGCTACGAATGGTGCTTATTTTCTTCCATCATCAATATTAAAATGGCTACACAAAAATTCACAAATTTTAATAAGTTTTTTAAAAATGCACGCTGATATGACAGCTGTCACAATATAATCTAACAAAATTGTCATGAACGAAGTTAAAAACATCTAAACACTACCAGAGCCAGCCTACAGAAAAAAAACGAACGAACTTTTTGGCCAGCCCCACATTTACTACAGAGGAGACATAAAAACATCTGGGAGCTGCACTAAGTAATTCTGTCAGCGCTATTTGTAGCTACACCTTTCAAAGGGGAAGCGTGGAGAAGAAAAACGTTTTCATCCAGGTTCTTAGACATTCACACTGCTGTCAGGGGAGAGCAACAGACACCAATGGACCCCGAAATGTTCATGAGACAGCACTGCAGAGAGCTGGCATGACCGCACCTCCGTCCAGTGTCAGGCATCGAGCCTGAGTCCCGTGTCTGGACTGGGCGACAAAGGAGCCTGAGCGCTCGGCTGAGGCTCCAAACGTGGCCGAGGTCTTGACGTGAAAAGCAAGATTTCAAGGTGAAAAGAGACGACGAGGAAGTCTCGCTTTAGGCACTACTCAGATGAGGCTGTTCGCCTGCAAGAGGTGCGCGGGCTGCTTTCAGGAGCGGCGTGGTGGGTTCTCGGAACCGCGGGTCAGCCTCCGCGTTTCGCAGGGCGGGGCCGCGGCTGGGAACGGCGGGAGGTCCCGGCGCGGTGAGCGGGCGCGCGGTCTCTGCGGCGTGTCAAAGCTGAGCGTGGACTCCGGGGAAGGCGCGCTTGGTAAAACTGGCCAGGACCACGAGAAACGAGGTGAGGGGAGAGGTGCCGAGACTGAAGCAAGCGACAGGTCCAGCGACGAAGAGGCCTTGGGCAGAGGCGCCCCAGGGAAACCACGCAGGCGGAGGAGCAAAGCTCCGCAGTGGATGTCGCAGGCTGACCCGACCACCTGGTACCACGCTAACAGCTCAGGCACACAATTTCGCACTGTTTTCCTTTAGACGGGGAGGGGGCAGGTGTATTTTCTTCTATAAAAAGACCAGAGATATACACATAGTCAAAGTTTCAAGATATAATTTTCTTCCCGTTGCACAATGACTGTGCCCTGAGATAAAAACAGAGACTCTTCCTTTTGATTCCTTCTACTTTGAAAGTAAATATTCAGAGTTGTGCCTAATGTGACATATAAAGGCATGTATGGTTGGAAACTGTCCTTTTAGTATGTGAAATTTTATCTTTCTTATGTTTATTTTCTTGTTCACTTGACTCCAATAAAACTTCACATATGACAAAGCATCTGCTATAGTCTTTTTTATTCACATTTAAGTTGTCTATGGGTAATTCCCCTTAGCATCTCTGAAAATGATTTAAAAACTATTAAATAATACGCAATATTTTTCAATGTATAAGAAAAAGTGTGTTGCTACTGTTATTGTTGTTACCTGTTCTTTCATACCTATATGGCATGAAAGTAAGCAGCTACAACACAGTTTCCTTTATTTCAATGGTAGTTAGAAGCAGAGGCATTGGATTCTGACTTGATGTCTCTGTGCCTCAGTTTCCTCATACATAAAACAGAATAATAGTATCTACTTCAGGAGTCTATTGTAAGGAGTAAATAACTTAATCTTTGTAAAATGTTTAGAACACATCATGCCAAAGAGTAAGTACTCTACAAATATTATTTATTGCATATTTATGATCAGCCTTAAAAGAGGGAAAAGTTACTTTGGCTCCTCTTCGCACAGTTTCCAAAATGTCATTTTGCTTGAGCATTGTGTGAAAATACAGTAAGATTAGCAGAAACTTGCTCAAATCAACAATTGGTAGATTTCAGGTCCACACAGGGTCCGGCAGAAGTAACGCCTTCCTGAGTGCGGTTGGTACGGTAACACCATGGGTGTAATAATTCATCGTTTTAATTTGAGCACTTCACCTAAAAGGCCCTATGGTGTGCTTGAGTGTGATATTGTTCTTTTACAGAATTCCATGCTTAGGATTTTGTAATAAAAGATTTTGTAACAAAGAGGCGCGTTACCTGTGCCGGGCCCCTGCAGTTATAATTGGCTCTAAACTGGCACCCCCGTGTCTCCTAGTTCTGGCTGCGCTCACCGTTTGTCCTTGCCTAGTGTACTCCTGAACATCCAGACCGGTTACCCTTGGCCCAGCGTGTCGGGGGACAATCCTCAGCTTTCCAAAGGGGGCTCCTGAACGCGGTCCGCGGCGGTCTTCTCCAGCCTGCCGACTGACAAAGGCCGTGCCTCCGTGGGAGGACCCCTCTGGAATTCCAAATACTCCTGAGCCCCTTGGCCTGGGGCTTCGCCAACTCCCCAAAGGACTCCTTATTTCACAGACAAGCTACTAGTGTCTTTACTTTTTTTATTGAAGGCCTTGTATTTCCGCACTGTGCTTTTTTCCCCTGAAACGATGTCTTATTCCTCTGGCTACATGCATTGCCTTTTAGACCCACTCAAGAAATTTCCAAAAATTAGAGATGAGAAAAGTCCAAAGACCTTTTTCCCATAGTAGCTCCCCATAATGGGGAGCTATTTATTTCAGGATAAATAAACTAAATCAAATTCAGTATTAACCTTCTCCTTATTTTAGGATAAATAAACTGAATCAAATTCAATATTTTATTCTGTTCATCATAAAGTCTTGAATTGCTCTCCATTCCAATTAAAACTGATATCAAAACTGATAGTACTGCTATTATACCTACTTACACAAACTAATATTTATTATGTGTTAGGCATTTTATATGCATATGCTATTTAATTCTCACAACAACCCTGTAAGACATGGTTTTGGGTACTTATTTCACATATGAGAAAACAAAGCATAGAACAATAGAATGACTGACTCACTTTGATCACATCGCGAATAAGCAGAGCGCCAGAATCTACATCCAGGAGCCCTGGATCCAGAATCCAGACTTCACTTTGCTGATAGAATATTATTATAATACTAAATGCTAACTCCTTTGAGAGGAAAGAGAGCTATTCACTCACCTGTGATATACAGCTTGCCAGTTTCTCAGCGGTGAAATCTCAGATGGAATTACGATACCACAGTCTGGATTACCCTTATGTGCTTACTAGCACCGTCTGGCTGTCTGCATTTGCTGCATTTATGGAAAACTCAAATATACAAAGTAAAAATGAGAAAAGGAATAATTTAGCTAGATTAAAATGTAAATTTACTAGGAAGCTAACAAATTTCCAACCGTTGTTCTCCCCCCTAAAATGATTCATACTGTTATGGGTCTATGTGGGAAGCCATATATTACTGTGCCTAAATCAATTAAGAATGCTGAGCTGAAGTTTTTCCTATGAAAATGCATGCGTTGACTGATATTAAGCATCCGAACCAAGACACGCACTTCCTTGGTGCTTGAAAAGGCCCCTCTAGCCTATTAGCAAGTGTTCATTAGTTAGTAGAGAACATCTTAGTTTTGCTACATTTTCCCTCTATATTCTCAACATTCTTGTTATATATGAATCTATTTATTTCCTGTATTTGGAATTGAGAAATTTAAACTGTGGGTACAACTACTTTAAGAGGTTGATACAAGCTACACATTGTACTATAGCCCCATAATCAACCAAAGTTCTGAAGTTGACAATGATGGAAAGTGGTAAGAATGTAAGTCTGACCCACAAGGACAACCTCATACACATGTGGAACAGAGTTCTCTGCATTTCCCCTGGGGAATATTCAACCAACTTCTAAACAGAGGTGTCAGACAGAGTTTCAGGACAAGGCTGGTGTTTCTGACTTCAGAGCCAAGAATACAAATTCTTGTGAAATCACACGGTAAACATTTAGAAATGCAGCAGCTGCCTGGTCAGTAATATTCTGTCATGATGCGGCCAGGCCACAGGATCCTTGTGAAGCCTCACATACGAGGACATGGAGCTCCATTCCAGACCTGCTAGCTCTTCAGTGCGGCGCTTCTCTCAAGGCTCCGTGGGGAGAACCGTTACCACCTGTCAGAGGTTACGATGCAGGCCCCGAGTCTAGATCTCTGACTACGGAGCGTGCACTCCAGGCAAAAGCCCGAGAGCATCGGGTATGTTTGTAGGCTTGGTTCCACGGGCGTCTGCTCTTGAGGTTGTTGATGTCATCAGCACTCTCCTGCCGTGACCGTTTGGGTTGACAGTGCCCCTGTAAGGCAGGTCGTTGGTCACAGTCCATGGCCCAGACTTTCCACAGGCAATGCCGACCAGCTGCTCAGGCGCCGTTTCCCTTTGGGGAAGACCTTGCCTGTCTACAGTTTGGATTTGAGGAAAAGCAATGTTCTTAATAAGCCTGCACTCAAATATAAGTGAAAATTCTGTTGTGTGTTTGAACTAATTATCAATAAGTCTCTGCTGTAGTGTTTTCTATTTCAGCCCTAAAAGGTATACTCCGTTGGTTGTAGATTAATATTTTACTCTTAAAAGCTTGGGTATCTTGTTTTCATAATAATAGCAGGCGAGAAGTTTTTTAAGGGTTGATTAGTGTCAGAGAGATGCTGAAGAGAGGTAGAACTTGACATACAGAAGAATGATAGCTTGGCTTTAGAGGATGCAGAGGAAAAGACTAAAGGTAAACACCACCTCTAATAAGATGGAGTGAAATGAAGGGTGCTCATATGTCTCAGGTCAACAAGGAAAGATTAAGTTCATTTTACTATTTTTTTAATAAAAGATACATAGAATTGAGAAAATTTTATAAAGAACTCTTGCAAAAGAGTATTTTAAGCCATCATTTTTAAAGGAGAAATTTAACTGGTGTACGTAGTTTTCGTGTGCAGGAAAAGTTACGCACTAAAGAAGTGAACCTTCAAAGTGTTTTACTTAAATACTTTACATGTGAACAGCCATTGTCTAACTGATTTGTTTAGTTTTTTCACAAACATTATTGAGCACTACTATGTGTCAGACGTCGGTTTAGGTAGTGAGGTATGCCAAGGTAAACATAACCCCCCCCCCAAAAATTGAGATATTAGCCCAGTCAACACTAAGAGAGTAACACTGTGGCAAATGCCACCAAAGACAAATATGCTGCGCTCTCAGAGGTCTGAGAGGCACCATCAGTCAGCAGCACCGGGAGTGGAGGGGCGGAACTGGGGAGATGGGGCGGGCAGGTGGGGGGAGGACCGGTCAGTCCAAGGGCGCCGGGATACAGGGAGGAGGCATCAGCAGGAGGTGAGTGGCAACAAAAGAATGATGGATGGGATGTATACCTTAAACGCATGTGTCATTAAATTGTCTAACGAAAATATCAAAGCACTAAATTCAGTGCTGTTGTACCCTGGGGAATTGAACAGCCTTGGTCATTTCTTCTTCTTCTTCTTCTTCTTCTTTTTTTTTTTTTTTTTTTTTTTTTTTGGTGAAATCACTTTAAATGGAAATAAATGAAGAAACCAGTTTTTAGTCCTGGGTGTTAGAACCCCATCCTGACATTTTTAGATCTACAATTCCAGTAGCCCACTTCATGTTTTCAATGGGAAGACTCAAGCCCCTCAAATTCAATATGTTGAAAAGTGATCTTGTAAATTTATACCATCCAAATATCACACTCTTGCTTTTCTTTTGCATCATAGAGGTTAAGTATGTGGATTCTGGGGTGAAATTACCAAGACTTGAATTCTGGCTGGGCCATTTGTTAAGTGTGTCCTGCATCCGATTACTAAATCTTTGTTACCTCAGCACCTCCAACTATAATAACAGTATCTATGTCAGAGTGTTGCGAAAGGATATGTGCATATAAAGGGCTAGACGAGTGTCTGGCACTTAGCATTCAATAAATATTAGCTATGAGCGGTGATTGACGCTTAACTGAGCTGTAGGATCTCAACAAATGTACTTAACCTTTCTTAATGTTCACTTTCTTCTTCTATGTACAATGGAGGTAATAATCTTGCTGGGATTTGTCTGAGGATTAAATGAGAGTATATATTTACATATCTAGCATAAAGTAATAGATACACATAGATGCTCATAGAATTACTGTTCATATTCAGGATGTCTGCACATACCTTATATTTTAAACCATGTCCTACTAATTCCTGGCTCTCAACTTTGGCTGTGAAAATCAACAAAACATGTTCATAAGCAATATTCTGAAGTGGTGGATGACACACTAAAGCGTTTGTTCCATGTTAGGACGAGCCCCTGAGGCCAAAACAGATGAGACACAGTGACAGAAGGCAACTGAGACAAAGGTGGTCTCAGTTCATAGATGCTTCCTTAGCTGTTCCTGGTCAGAGGAGAAACGACACCATGTTTTCCCCTCCGGCCTTGAGGTGAGGTTCCTTGCCGCCTTCATCTGTTGGTGCGTTTGGCGTGCGGAGCGCCCCCTGGCGTCAGGCCGTGCTGCGCGGGGCGGGGCGGGGGGGCGGGGGTCCTGGAGCTGCTGGAGTCCGTGCAGGACCTAAAAGCTGCTGCAACACAACCACTCATCAGAGTTGTCAAGTGCTGATGCTGTTCCTTTCAAAGCTTGAGCATATATTTAAAAAGACAAAAGAAGTAACATTAACACCTCATCATTGTCGAGCACATCCTATGTGTCAGAAAATATTGCCAACTTTTTGTATGTGTTGCTTCCAACACCCACAGTAATCCCAGCAAGTGGGCACTATTGTGACCCTTAGTTTGCATTTGGAGCATTTGGGGACAGAGATGCCAAATCATTTGCCCAAGATGACGTAGCCGGCATAGGAGAGGCAGGGCCCACAGCCAGGTGGTCCAGCTCTTCAATCAACGTTCTCAACTGCGATACGAAAGGGCGCAAAAGGATTTTGCATTTAATAAACTGGGGCACATACGCCTGCCTGGGTAGCCAGGACGCTATAGCATTTCCAGACTTACTCCCGTCCTCGGGGGAGTGCCGCTGAGAAGACAACCTGGGGAGCACAGGGAACCTCGCCAGGAGCGCTGTCCACACTTGGGTGCCAGGCTGCTGGATCAGGTGCTTGACCATAGAGGCCTGTCAGTCTAACTAGGGTGTGGACCTATCAAAAGCCCGCGAAAGCTTGGGAAGTTGATGGGTTATTTTGAGAAAGCTCTCAGTTATAGCCCCAGGAGAACAAAGAAGCTCTCTCTTGATGTGTGTGTGTGTCTCTCTTGCTTGGTGACCTTCACTCACCCCGCTTTTTCATGCCCTCCCCCAGGAGCACATGACCATCTGGGTCTAGCAGCCACCCTGGCCCGAACCATATGGCGTGGGCGCCAAAGGACAAAGCTTTAATAGGAAACAGAAATTCTGGACCTTGGTCTTTGTTTTGGCGTGGCTGAAGACAGAGTTGGACTCCTTCCACAGAAGGATGGACAGAGGTGGGAACCTGGAAACCTAGGGGCAGACCTCTGCCTGAATAAATCATCTTGCCACGTCCCAGTCTCCTGGGTGTGGCTCCTTGAAGTGCTTTCCTCGCCATCCTGGGGAAGAGCCCGATTCCCGCCAATAATGCTTCTATTTATGATGAAATTTTAAAGAGTTTTTTTGTAGTTTAAATGTTGATATGGAAAGAGGGGATAAACGATGAGCTTGTAAAGTGTAGTCATGTAGACAAACATTTACTGAAAAGGTACAAATCCAAAAAATTTGTTTTACGTGTTGGCATGGTTGCAGACACTGCTGGATGTCATAAGGATATGGCGGTGGGGAATGTTTCCAATCTGATTCAAATAGATCCATACTGATTTTATGCAACCTAAAATGTTTTATGGCTTTAGATATATTCCTGGAAATGGCACAGAATTAAAATTTTTATCATAAATGTGCTCATAAGAAAAATTCTTTATCAGTTTAGGAGAGTTTCTTATAATGTGTAATTTCTTTTGTCATATATGCTAATATTAAAATATTCTTGTTGTTTTTTAGATCAGAAACACATTTGCTTTATGTGTTCGCTCCTTTGCTGATGCTCCTGAGTGAGCTGAAAATGACTAGGCCAGGTCATTAAAATTAAAAAAGGATAAACTTAGGTTTAAGTATTACCGTAATATAAAAACACCTTATCTTCATACAGTGTTTACACTTTACACAGCATTTCACAGACATGGTTATCTGTTGCTTTGAAGCTTTAGCTAGACTAGCAAATTAATTTTAAAAGTTTACTCCTCCCCACCTTCATTCCCAACCATAAACTTGGCTGGATTGAGATCCATGTTATCTTACGGTGTCCAGCAGCTAATATTTAGGTTTGGAATGAAGCTTCAAAAAGACCTCCTCTGTCACTGATAAAACTAGAGAAGATAAAGTCCTGTGTTCAATGTTATATTTGTAGTAATTTTATTTAATAGCTTCTATTCATCATTTTATTCTTTATAACATCCCAGAGCTTCTTCTCAACATATATTAGACTACGTCGAGCCTGTGGAAGGCAAGATGAGATAAAACACATGCTGGCTGTCACCAGCTTGGACCACCACCAACCAGGCAGTCAAATAGCACCTGAATGTTTACAGAGATCATCATTAGTCATGAAGTAATCTCACGTGATAAATTATTCTCTGTGGGACTTTTGAAACCTATACCCTGGCTATTGCGAGCAAGGCACCTGCTTTGGCAATGTAAGAAAATGCCAAATTGAAAAATGGACGAGAATGAGTAGGGAAGCATTTGACAGAAAACAGGCCTGAGGAATAAGCTTTTTACGCTCCAAAGCGCAGGCCTTCAGCCTTTACTTCTTGCTTTCCCCACACGTCCTTTTAGAGTCCTGTCTTCGGCCTGATTGTTGATTTTTTTTTTTTTTTGGTTTTGTTTTTGCTATTCTAAATTTAGAAAACGTTGATTTTTTTTTCCATAAAATTTTTGGCAACACTTTGGTCTAATTAGGAAGGAAAAGAAAGTCCTTACGCAATCATCATTGTCCAACTAGTGTGTTGCTACAATTATGGGAGTGCAAATGACGTTACACATGAAGTTGTATATTGGACATAAATACCAAACACACACATTTGTACATATACATAGGTGTGTTGTGGCTGAGTGTTGAAGAGACTGACAGATTCCAATGTAGTTCAATTACAAATGGGAAGGGAAAAGCTCTTCATTTTTTAGGCTTTGTCTGTGGCTACATATGGGTGTTATCCCATTATCTGTGTAGAAGTAAGAGTTTTTATGAAGACCTAATCACAGTAAGTTCCTACAAAATATTCAGAAAAATGCAATATGGGACTTCAGTAATCTTGATACATACAACGTTCTGGAGAAAAATATTTCCAGTTTATGACCTCCAAAGTATATACTTTCTGTGGATACTTACAGAAACTACATTTCTGGTATCATCTTAAGAGAAAGGAGACACATTAAATATTTGACTGATTTCCATTTAGTAGACTGTCTTTTTACTTCACCGATATACAAGATTGGCATTTATAGGGCATTTAAAAGGGCAATAATCACCAGAAGAGAAAAAAGATGCTCTTATTGCCAGAACTTTACTTTTGGTTTACTAGTATTAATAAGAATCAACCGCAATGAAGAGTCAGACCAGGAGCTGGCAGAGTATGGCCGCCAAGTGAAATATGTCAGCCATGTTTGTTCACTTACCTCGGGTCTATGGCTGCTTTGGAGTTACATGCCCTTTGTGTTGTTACAACAGAAATCATGTGGCCCACAGAGCTAAAAATACTTACCATCTGGTTCTTTACAGGAAAAAAAATCATCAACCCCTGGTTTAGATACTATTGATGTAAATTTCAAAATAATCACAGTTTTCTAGCCTTATTTTGAGCTTAAAAAACATTAAATTAGTTCTTGGCAAACAAATAGAACAAGCAAAAAAAACAAAGCAAAACAAACAAACAAAAAAAAAAAACCCCACCTTCTAGCTGATTAAAAGTAGAAGTCAGGATTGCATAGTTCAGATTTCTTCCCAGCATCACTTTCCAGGCTGGTTCTGGTGATTCCACCTCTTCTGATTCCTAATAAAACACTGCCTGCTGATGGATACCAGGTCTCCTCTCTGCAGTTTCATGAATTTTAAGAATCAGTCAGGTCACAGTTATTTGAGTGACTCAATCACTTAAATGCGTTCTATTTTCTACACTTCTGCACACTGTAACTTTATTTCTTCAGTTTATAAGTCTATAAGCTGCATTTTCTACTGTCATCAGCATTTTTCATTTGTGTTCAAAACAATTGGTTTTACAAAAGGACCCCCTATGTCTCATTTATTGTCCTTTTAAATATGCAAAATGCATTCCAAAATAATATAATAGATTAATTGTATGCAGTCTTCTAATATAAATACTTCCCAGGCACCTCTCTGAGACCCTAATAACCACATGGATGGATCTCTGGAGAAAAGACGTTTTTCCAGCTGGAACCATGCAGCCAGCTAACCCTGGAGGACACATTGCAAAGAGCAGCACCTCCGCAGCCCCCGAATCTACTTCCAGACAGCAGTGTTCCCCAGGGAGCGTCAGGATGGACGGCCGAAGGGCCAGGTGCAACCCCAGCTCTGCCACTGACAACATGTCGCTTCAGGCAGTTAGTGCTCGACCCTCAGCTCTGTGCCCAGAAACCATCCTCTGGGCGTAAGTGCAGAAGTCTTGCCTCAGGCAACTTCTCTAGGTCCCCCTCCCCCACCTCCGCTGCCTCCCTCACCTCCCCCGTCACCGCCACCGCCACGCCCACCACTACCACCGCCCAGGAGATCTGCAGATTTTCCCCTTTCCGTTTTGGGACCTTTCCGTCTTGTAAAATGGAAATGTTAACCTCCCTTTTTGCAGTGAGCTCACAGTATTCCTGTGGCACCCAGACCATCTAAGAGCTTGTTGGAAGCTGCAGAAAGGAAAGCAATGGGTTGGTTAAACTACAGCTTCACATCCTCCCGTGCAGGGGTTCACAAATCACCTTGGTGGCCCGTGATTTGAGATCCTCTCTCACTCCCTGTTAGCGAACCTTTGTGCCGACCACCTCTTCTGTTTGTGTTGACCTGCTTCTGCGGGCCTGGAGCCACGTGGCACGCCTTGTGCCCCACTGCAAATCCATTCCGGCTACGGGCGCCCGCATCTGCGGCGGGCTTGCATTCCGGACCTCAAACGAGAGGATAACCTTGGCATTTTATGAAGTCAGTTTCATTCATTAGGCAAATTGCCACATTGGAGAACAAGCAAATACAGCATTTTCATCTGTCTTCGGCTCCTCTGAGTAGTGTAATCACACTGGATTGTGTCATGGACCAGGTTCAAAGCCTTGTAATTGTGTGTCAGCGGGCGGCACGACGCTGAGCATTCTCCCAGGGCTCGCTTCCAGCCCACCTTCGGCTACACGCTCTCCTTGGACGTACCGCGACCTCCGACACACAATGAGGATCATTTGGAAGCATTGTTCTTTCAAGCCTCTTAGACCGTATCCGATTTGGAGAATCTTGCTGCCCCCATCTTAAGCTGAAGTAATAATAATACACAATAAAAGTAATGAGCAGTTGCCTATTGTTTGGGAGGACTACGTGACAAAGAAACACTCTGCATGCGGACCCCTTCCAGGAAACTCAAATTTGTATTATTAATCCTTGTTATAAATTGTTACCATCTATAGAAATTGCTATGGTACAAAATGCAGAAATATATTCCCTTTGTTAAAAAGCTAATTGATTCATTTAGAGCTTTCGATTGTCAATCTACCAAATCACAGCTACTAAACATTGCATGTTATAGCCATAGATAAAGTCATTGTTAACATGGCAATTATTGTGGGGAGTTCTATCCCACATTCACATATTTCCTTTTAATAATATGGACCATGCTTTAGGAAATTTTCTTGCTACAGAATTTGCAGTTTATCTTTAAAGGCAAAGCATTCCAGGAAAACAATATGATAAATCTTATTCCACTATACATGAAATGTATGTCTGTATGTGTGTGTGTGTGTGTGTATTTAATTTCTTATTGCATTAGAAATTTCTTTTTATGGAAATCAAAAAAGCATATTCCTGATAAATACTACTGATCAACTTGATCAATTATATCTTTCCCCAAAATGATGCATGTTTTCAAAGTACATAAAACTACTTTAATAATGTTGATAAGCATAGCAATAAGGCAAAGTAAAAACCCTCTCCTCTTCCTTAAATATGGCCTCTTATATCACTGATTATGTCAACCCTTCAAAGTAATAAAACCTAAGAACTTTATGATTATTTACTATGTGTTAATACATAGCAATACATACTATGCTTACACACCTGCTCCTTACTCCCCATAACAAACCTATAAGGCAAACACTATTACTTGCCACACCTTAGAAAAGATAAAATGAGAGGAGAGGTTCCATACATTCCCCAAGTTATAGTAACGTGTCTCTCGTCATCTTGGACTTGAACTCTGTAGCTCTGTCTCTGGACCCTGAGTCCTAACTCTCTATATTGCACTGCCTCTCTTGAAATAGAATAATCTTAATATTTGTCAAACTCAATGAATTGAGCACACAAAGAAAATTTCAGCTTTTTCAAGCCTTCTGAGTTGCAATAGATCAACGGCAATTATGATTTGAGATATTTATTTTGGTCTACACAATATGTAGATATTACGTGTTTCTACGTGATTTGTGTCCTACCCACTTTTAGAGGGGGTTACAGGGGCGTGACAAAGATATGCTGTCTTTCTATGGTTCGTGTGTTGATTCTATGGTCTTTTATTGGATTTTGGTTCTTTCAAAGCAATTGGGGCTCTCTGTGGGTGGCACAACGCAGATTTTGAGGGTCCGGCTGGGTAGTTCTTGAGTCATGTGTCCTTGTAGCATCCGTTTCTCCTCCCAGATTTAGCTTCACCGCCTGAATAACAGGGCCCTGAGAACGCCTCGGGTGCTTTCCTTGTCTGGAAAGCACGACTCTCGTGAAATTCGTAGTGGGCCCCGGATTATCAGGCACTGAGGCAATCAACCCACGGTGGTACTTTGAATTTTTGCTTGAGAAGCAGCAACTTGATCAAGCTCGTTCTTGGCCCAGCGCTCTCTGAAGAGCCACTCCTGTTAAACATTACTAACTCGATCTATAAACGGTCTGTTTCTGCAGGGCAATAGAGACCCTGCCCCCGTGGCGGCAGCCTTGTTCTTCCATCGGGCCTCGTCACGTGAGTCCCTGTGGCCCCCAGCGAGGAAAGTCCCTTCTTCCCAGCGGGGAGCCCGACCCCCGCACAGGCCCCTGCAGCGGTGGGACCCTAGCGGACACCGGGCGCCCAGCCCACCGCGTCTTCTGGGAGCGCCGGGCCGCTCGCGGCTCCGCCAGATGCGAACGGCCAGTATCACAAGGAGCAGAAATCTGAGTGTTTTTTCCCCTCCACAGGGTACCTACTGCCATTCTGTCGTTTCTCTCACAAAACTGAGCAGAGTTAGAACCAAAAACATGCTTGTTCTCTATGGCAGACACAAACTCCTAGACATGTCATTTTCTGCTTCTAAAGTCAGTCGTTGGATAAAATAAAACATATTTGTACTCCCTCATTTACTCCTTTCTATATATTCTCTCTCTTTTTTTTGAAATCACATCTTCCCTTACATGTTAATTTCTGACTCTTTTGAAAAAATATACATTACATCTCTTCAAGTCATCAGAGACTTCTCTGCCAACTTTCAAAGCAACTTTTAACTTGCAAATGAGAATGCAAATAGTTGGACTTAGATGGTGGTAAAAGGAAAATTCTTATTACAGCATCTGCAAATTACAAGTGAAAGTCACTTCTAACTTATCCTGCAGTGCTTTTGAGAAACGTAGCTTGTTTTCTTCAGAGAAGAAAAATGCTTCATGAAAGGCCTAATAACACATTTAAATTACTGAGGATAATTTTAAAATTTAAGTTTTATGGAATTTGGATGATTACTAGACTCCCAGCAAGGAGCGTAATGGACATGATTTTTATAACAATTGAGAATTATTCTGCACATGATGCACCCGCATTGATTTGGGCCCAGCATTTAAACACAGTACTTAACCCAAGTCACCAATCAGAAAGAATTTTTTTCTTGGCAAAATATAATTAGCTTGATAGGAACTTTAGGTAGTCCATATTTTCCTGTAAATTCAAATTAAATGCAATGGTACATTTCTTTAATACATTGTCATAATTTTTGCATATTTTCATGAGAATTCTGAAAGCTAATATACAGACATATACCTATATGATATAGATATACGTGTCTGAATGTGCCTGTGTGTCTGTATGTATATGTATATAATACATAATATATACATTACACACACACCCCCATATAAAAATTTGTTTGTTAGTTTTACCACCCAGAGGTTTAAACCCCCCTAGAAGTCACTGCCCCCCCCCCAGGAGCGGCTGCCTTCCCTGCAAACGACACACACAGGCAAGGACAGTGCCTTGTTGTGGTTTTTTCAGTGCTCACCGTAAAGTGCAAAAAATGGCAAGCATGAACTCCTGCCTTAGCTCCAAAAATATATAATGTGAAGAGAGAAATAAGAGCTCGGAAGAGCAGTGGGAGGAAGGGAGGAACAACGGAAAGGAAGAGAACAGGAAAGAAAGTCTAGAAGGAAGGGTGAGCAGGAGGGGAAAGGGTGTTGAGGGGACTCCCCTCCACCCTGGGCTTCATTCCTGTTAGACCCGCCTCCAGCCCCCCAGCCCCACAGCCACCCTAAGGAATGGCGTCATTGGGAAACCTGGGCGCACTCAAAATGGAGAAGGAGACTCTTCAGAATCCTCACTTTGGGATCATTGTTGGAACTCTACTCATCAACGATCTAAGATGCTGAAGTGTAACTAACCTGAATCCTTACCCTGGATTATGTAAACCTTAGAGTTCTGAAGAAAAAAATGACTTACTGCCACCTTACAGGACACATTGAGTAAAAAATAATTACATGCACTACATCTACATTGTATAGATTATCTAGATCTTATTCCTTTAAGAAAGGAATTGGTAAACATTAAAATTGAAATTGTCCAAATATGTATGAAATATGCTCCGTAACAAATTATTCCAAAACTTGATACTTTTAAACAAAAATTATGTGCTTACATAATTTTTTGTGTGTGTTTGTAAGAATTTTTTTTTATTTTTTCAAATACATTTGTCTCTGCCTTCCTCCCACCACCTTTCCCTGCCCCCTCCCCCCTCCCTCCTTCAATCCTTCCCCTTTGGTTTTGTCCATGAGACCTTGCTACACATTCCCCGACCCTCCCATTCCCTTCCTTTTCTCCCGCCCCCCCGCCTCCATCCCTCTTGTCTCTGTTCGCTTCTTTTCCTTTCAGTGTTGCTGGTCTTATTTTCCTTGCATCTTTGTATTGTTGGTTAGGTTCCACTTATAGGTGAGATCATATGGTATTTGTAGCCTCTTCAACAAATGGTGTTGGGAGAGCTGGACAGCTACATGCAAAAAACTGAAATTTGATCATCAGCTGACATACACAAAAATAAACTCAAGATGGATAAAAGACTCAAATATAAGTCGCAACACCATGAAAGTCCTAGAGGAGAACATTGGCAGGAAACTCTCAGATATCCCACACAGCAATTTTTTCACTAATATGTCTCCTAAAGCAAGGGACATAAAGGAAAGAATAAACAACTGGGACCTCATCAAAATAAGAAGCTTCTGCACGGCAAAAGAAAACATCAGCAAAATGAAAAGGGAACCAACCGTATGGGAAAATATATTTGTTAATGATACATCCGATAGAGGTTTGATCTCCAAAATATATAAAGAACTCACTCGACTCCACTCCAAGAAGACAAATGATCCAATCAAAAAATGGGCAAAGGACTTGGGCAGATGCTTTTCCAAGGACGAGATACAGAGGACCCAGAGACATTTGAAAGGATGCTCGGCATCACTAGCCATCAGAGAAATGCAGATCAAAACCACCATGAGGGACCACCTCACACCAGTCAGAATGGCCATCATAAACAGATCAACAAACAACAGGTGCTGGCGAGGCTGTGGAGCAAAGGGAACACTAGTCCACTGTTGGTGGGAATGCAGACTGGTGCAGCCACTGTGGAAAGCAGTGTGGAATTACCTCAAAATGCTGAAAATGGAACTGCCTTTTGATCCAGTGATTCCCCTGCTGGGACTATACCCTAAGAACACCAAAATGCCAATTCAAAAGAACCTATGCACCCCAATGTTCATAGTGGCACAATTTACAATAGCCAAGTGCTGGAAGCAACCTAAATGCCCATCAGTAGATGATTGGATCAAAAAACTATGGTACATATACACAATGAAATACTATGCAGCAGAAAGAAAAGAAGAACTACTAAACTTCGCGGCAGCATGGATGGAACTAGAGAGCATTATGCTAAGCGAAATAAGCGCCCACGTAATTTTTGAAGCTGAGGAATCAAAAGGCATCTCTGTCAGTTGGTTCAAGGTGAAGGTCTCCCATGACGTTGCGGCAAAGCCAACAGCCCTGGCTGGAGCCACGCAAAAGCTCAACCAAGGGTGGAGGGCCCACGTCCAAGTTCCCTCACGGCGGGTGTCGCAGTCCCCATTTCCTGGCCGTGGGGGGGAGGGAGCGTCTCCCAGGGGGGTAATCCAGGGAAGAGGGAACGCCAGGATGGAGGCCGCCCCTTTCATAACCTAAGCGGACATAAGGGCAACATGTCATCACTTCAGCCACACGCTACTGCTCACACAGACCACCCCAGCACAGCTGGGGAGGGGAGAGCCCAGAGAGGGGAGATCAGGAAGTGGGGGCCTGGGAAGCCGCACGAACGCTGGCTACACACCAGCCTGACCCACTCGTTGGCTCCCTGAATCAAAAATACAGGAATGACTAGAAGGGACTGATGAAGGTAGGAATGTATGTATAAATGTTTAATATCCAATAGCCCTATGTTTTTCTATAATTTCATTGCTGCATTTCCCAAAATGAAGACCATTTTCTATCATCCAGCTGGAACTGAAGCATGTCAATGATAAGAATGAAGAGAAAGTTCTAACAAAAACAGGGTTAACATTCTGCTGCAACACCTGTTGCTCGTACAAAGAAGCAAAGAAAAATGGACTTTTAGGATGCAGAATAATCTGAACTCTCCCATTTAGAAACAAAATGAAATAAACCCATTCCAAGAAACTGACTGTTTCTATTATCACACGAAGTATTTATTTGCCTACCAAGTCACAGTTAGCTTTTTGGTGGCAAGTCCCCTAAAAGCTTTTTGCCCTTGACCTTCCTTGACCCCAGGTTTTGGGGCTTATTTTTCATGTTTGGTGTTGATCATTCCAATCACCATAGTCTCAAAATTGCCCATGACCTCCACTACCAACTACATCGTCATCCCAAAGATAATCCTAAAGAGAAAATTTGGAACCCCGGTATTTCACTCCCACACCGGTCCGAGCCTGCCTCGCGCCGCTGTCTCCCAGCTGGTCCTCCCGCACATGGGTGTCAGCTCTCTAATCCAGCCGCCACACTGCTGACTCGCTCCTCAGACCTGAGGCCACGCGGAATCTTCCAAATACTCACTCAAAAGTCCAACTGCCATAGCAAGCAAATGCAGCTCTTCCGACCTGACCCTTGCTCGTGTATCTGGCCTTATTTTCTCTAAGTCCCTCCTCACTCTCTGGGAGCCAGGCACCCCGAACCCCTAAAGGAGCCGTGACATCTTACGCATCCAAGCTTTTGCACATGTTCCTCCGTAGGGGAAATGCCTGGCCGTCTCTTTGTTCCAATGATTTTGCTTTATATTCAAAAACTAACATCACACGTCATAGGCCACTCTCTTGCTGCATGGCCTCCTCTTAGATACTTTGTTCCTCCCATGCTTCCCATGGAACCCTGCATGTTTCTAGCTCTCAAAGCACTTTTACATTGTGTGGGCATCGCACGGCGCGGGTGGGGGGGACACGCCGGCGACCAAAGTAGGTTTCTGGTTGTCCATGTGGAAAATAACACAGTCATTAATAAATAATAATACAAGAGTAAACTCTGTTTCATGTACTCACAACTGTAAACCTACTTTCGCCCCTCTCTGTATGTTTACCTGGGTTCTTACCTGGTCGTGAAGTTCTCAGACACAGGAAAAATAACTTAATTATTATCTTCTGTCCCCACATAGCAAATATTCCATGAATTATCCTTTTCTCCTGAGCAAAATATCTGTAATCCTCAACATTTATCATTTTCCACCATATGTTTTAATATTTGTTCTTACTATGTTAGCTATTCTAGTTTTCCTACTTCCTTCGATAATGAATGACCAGAAAACAATTACAAATCAGCACAGGATAAAATTAAAATGCATTTACTTTTAATTATCCCTTTACTAGAATGCAATGCAGTCATTTCAACTGATCATGTTTTAAAGTAATGTGATTTTATTCTTATATTTTCTTGCTGAAAATATAAGTTTTCAGCAAAATGTTCTAAAAACTTGAAACACCTTTCATATGTTTCTGGTAGGTAGGACTAAAAGTAGAAGTAACATCAAATATGGAAATAACATTGAAGTGAGTTTTGTCCCCTGAGAAATTTGTGTGCAGAGTGTCAT
Organism: Pteronotus mesoamericanus; assembly: GCF_021234165.1. Taxonomy (NCBI): domain Eukaryota; kingdom Metazoa; phylum Chordata; class Mammalia; order Chiroptera; family Mormoopidae; genus Pteronotus; species Pteronotus mesoamericanus. Next base: position 3,146,050 of record NW_026555123.1, read on the forward strand.
GTGCTTGGTCCACGAATGAACAGGTACGTGTGTGTGAACCAAAACCCTGATGTCTAATTTACTCTCTGATTCCTTCTCATGCAAACCTTGGATCCTATGAGCAGCTCTAATGAGATCCTTACTGAATGAAAGCTTTATTCAGTAAAGATTTCTTTCTCTAGAACTTGATTTCATCCATGCACTATCCTGTCAATTTACAACTGCCATTTGTTTGGGATGCTTTTGAAATCGCAGGAAGAAAAGAAAAAAACACACCTCAAAATGCCATCTAATTTAATATTCAAAACAACTCTATGATTAAGTGGCGCAGATGTTATCTCACCAGATTCACACATCCTAAACTTAATATGATAAGCGCCTGGGAATTGATGTCTTATGTTACTAAAATAAACCCCTTTTTTTCCTGTTTTTCTGTCCTTCGTAGCTTTGGGACACCGAGCGGGCCTCTGCCTGTATTCCCCTGCCCAGCTGCTGAAGTTCACATTTACATTTGTAATGGGAGCATTTCTTAACCTCTGCCGGCTCTTCACAGGTTGTTCAGCGCGCCAGTGACACAGCCATTATCTTTTCAGACTAATCTTTCTTGTCAATGTAACATCTGAAGTGCAGGACAGAGGATTAGCAGTGCCCTGACTTAATCAGTTTATAAAAATCTCCCGAGAAAGCCACCCTCCCTTTCAAACATCACAGATGTTTTGCTTTCACTTGATTAGGCAATTGATTTGGCCCCCAGCGTCTCCGGAAAGGAGAGGTGCACCCACCACGCACGTCTGCAGTGAAGGGTGGCCGAGACGGCCGGGGCGGAGCTGGCGGAGCTGGCGCAGCTGGACACAGGACAGAGCCTTCCGGGGAGCCGGGCGCAGGCCCGGCCGCGGGGGAAAGGGAGGCGCAAGGCTTCCGCAGACATTTTACTTTTTCAACCCACAACCTGCTCATGTGTGGTCGAGTGCACCGTGATTCACAACGCAGCGGGACCTGCTCTGCTGTGATTCGTGTTTTATATATAGCAGCTCTACCTGGCGAAGATTACCAGGAAACCATCGGGAGGGAATTCAAGTCCAAGGCGTTTGCACAGGCGAATGAGCCTGCAGCTGGGGCTCGGGACTTTTCTCCCCTTTCAGCCCATTACCGAATGAACCATTTAAAGGTTCATTTAAAGGAACAGAGGTAGCACAATGTGCCTGTCTCAGTGTGTGTGGAGCGATTCAGTTTCAGGCGCATTACTGACCAGCCCCCGCCCGAATTCTGCGCTCCATCGATGGAGCCGCCGATGTGAGCATCTGCTCCGCCAGGCGCCAGCTACATACGGCTGCACGGTATTTTGAAAGTTGACTGGTTGCACTAATGAATTGATTACCGTGCATTTAATTCAAGGCTGTTTCTTAGCACAAATAGTTGAAGATTTTAATTTTTAATATAAGTTTTCTGAAACTGCTGATCCCTGAAGCATTATTACAAGCAAAAAAAAAAAAAAAAACACAAAAACAAAAATAAATACATAAATAAGTAACCCTCCAAAACACCACGATATTGGCTATTTAATTCAGCCTTAAAGCTACTGGAGGAGTTCCACTTTCTAGCACAATCTTTGCTAGTTGAAATTTTGTTTTAAATATTGTATTCTTTTATTTTGGGGGATGTGTTTTGACTTAAGTTGTCTTCCCAGGACAATGTACCATCGTAAGAATGAGAACTTACTTTTTGTGAACAAAGTTTATTAGAAATAGTTTATTGTGTGCTCATCTGTTAGAATAACAGATTGTTGCAAGTTGTGTGTAATGTTTTCACAAATTTAAATCAAACATTTTGTGAATGAGAGAATTTTATTTATTTCTTTTTACTATTTGAACGTTTGCATGTCAAGTAATGGGGTCACTTGTCACTGTCGACTGCTTCAAGTGTGACCGTCCATAATGAGGTGGGGAACACCTTTCTTAATGAAGGAACTCAGTGACACGTTAGCCCAGTCCCTCTCCGTTCACATAGCCCATCTTGTGACAGCTAAGCTAGAATCACAGCACCAGATATAAATATCACAAAAGGACAAACACCCCAGAACCTGTGCTTGTACTAGGGAAAGGGTATTTGAAGCAGAGTCGAGATGAAAAGATTAAAATCCAGGGTCTGGCATAAATAACGCCCCTCCTTTATTACAAAATATTTAATTACAAACTCATAAGCCTGTCATTCTGTAACACAATACCACACTCAAGCACACCCTATGACATTTTAGGTGAAATGTTCAAATGAAAACTGTGAATTCTTACACCCATATTATCACCCTACCAAGCACACTCAAGCAGGCCTTACTTCTGCTGGACCCTGAGTCTTCAATAGCCACACTTCCCTCAATTATGTTTCTGAAATACAACGTGAAAGTAAAGTTTTCTTATATGCTCTAAAATTTAAAAGGGACTTGTTTTATTTCGGTCTCTAGCAAGAAATTCAGCATTTCCACAGGGCTTCTCCTTTACTGAGGTGAAACATGCACATGGAACACACATGTGCAAGCTGAGTCATTCAGAACATGTGAATGAGTCAGATACATTCCTGTTTAGGATCAGCAACGGGCACACGGGTCACCATGGAGATGAATAATCCTTTTAATCCTTCTTAGAGTGCATTTTCAAAGCCAAAATGTAATCACTGCATAATGAGAGTTACATGTCCCCTGATAAAAGGACATGAACCAGATGAATAATTCTAAGGAGCACCCCTTAAACTGTCCTTTACAGATAATTAGGTTCCTGAGATTAAGAATGTACTCTGAAGATTAGCCAAGAGGCCCTACTTCCGAATATTGCAACATGTGAAGCCTCTTCAGGCCATATGGTAACCCGGGGCAGTGCGGCCCCCCGGGAGCCCAGCCACACTGCCACAATCTGCCGCGGGGCCCCGGGGGGAAAGCTGATTCCAGGGGTCCAGCTCCAGGAAACCTCCTGGAGCACAGTATCAAGATTACCAGGACACACGTGGCCTGTGGCACTTCTCACTGTCACGTTTCTGTCCCTACTTGTGCTCACTGTACGTAAATCCACCTTCTTCCTCTTGACCTAGAATCACCAGGGCATCATAAGAGCACCCATTCGAAGGTGATGTTCATATGAGCCCTGTGGCAGCGTGGAGGGTACCTCGAGCCTGAAAAACTGCATACTTGTGTCAATGAATGTGTCTTGTCCTTTGCTTATATTAGCTAATCTGGAAGCTAACTTCTATAGTAGCTACAAGTGAGAACTCATTCAAGAAGCGATAGCTGTTGCTTTTATTATTATCATCCTCTTTGAGGCAGGATTTGTGTTTGAAAAAGAAGCAAAATCTTGACGCTCCAAACGATTAGGCTTCTAGGATTTCAAAGAGTAAATATCAACAACAATCACAACAACAATGACGATGGTCCAGACACAACCTTGACAGCTTTTTATTTTGCCAAGTATTTTGTTTAAATTGTCTTCTATCATTTTAGTAAAAGAATATTTTATAACTTACATTTTCATACTTCAATTAGGACAGATGTGCTCTTAAAATAAAAGATAGTCCTTTAAATTGAATAAATTAGTAATCTGCACTTCCGCTTTGCTTGTAATTGCAAAAGATTAGAAATGGCCCAATTTTCCATCTGTGGGATTAGAGCAAATAAATCACAGTGAGGCCATATTATGAACTACTGTTTATCCACTGAAGAGTGATATTATCTTTATATCCTACATAAAATAAGCTTTAAGATACATTGTTAAGTATAAAGTTAAAAAATAAAACAAGAAGCAGAATATATGTATCTTCTTGACAACAAAGGGCTAAGGCACCAAATATGACTTGGCTCCTCCCAATGAAATGCATGCACCTAAGACTTCTGTTCTAAGGTAATCCATATAAAGAAAAACAAAGTCTTGTGAAGCGTGAAGCACGAAAAAGTCTTCATGGACCATTTGCAGGGTGAATCAGAGGGACTGAAGCTCTAGAGTCCACATGATAGTGTGGCTTTACCCCTGGCCCGTGGAGCCTTCCTCTGTAATTCCAGCTCTAGACTAGGTGTGGCTCTCAGGGTACCCCTGGACTTTCAACCCAGCGTTGGCCTCTCCACACATTCTAGTGTTTCTGCAAGTTATTTACACCTTTTAGTAATGACACTTCCTTTTAAGCTGCCTAACTAGACTATATTCACCAGTCATGCTGACATACGGAATATGCCACCGCCTTTGTTTGAAAGTATATTTTTAAAGTATATGTAAAGACTCGCTTTGCACATACATCAAATATCTCCTGAGGATACACAAGAATTGATAGCATTGGGTGAGTATAAAGGGGGAAATTGGAAGTCTTGAAAACAGGGAGAGAAGAGATGCTTCATGGTACCATCTTTTAAATGTTGAACAATATAAAATATTACCTTTTTAAAAAACAATCTGCAAATTCTACAACTATGGAATGAACATAAATACGTACTTCTTAAAAAACCTTGGTTGTGAAACTAAGACATTCAATCACTGTATTTATTGAATTCTTACTACATGTCAGAGACATGCAAAGATTAAATGGAGAACAAGACAGGTAAGTTTTCTGATTCTCTGTAGGCAGAGGAAATGCAGGTAAGAGAATGAGCACATAAAGTTACACAAACATCCTATGTCACTCCTACAGAAAAGCAAGATTATCATTATTGTATCGATTAAACTGACCATTACTATTCATTACCAAAATCTTATAGATGTGTATATATGTCTATGCATCTGTGTGTGTATATAATAATTATACCTACCTAATAAGAAATATTTTGATTATTTGAAGATGCTAATAAAGCTTTCAAATATGTTTGGTTTATAAGTAAAATTGAGGTTATATTTTTAGTTGATCAAACTATGAAAAATATTTTGGTGGAAGTGTTTTCCTCTTATCATGGGCACAGTGTATGACTTCACGATCACTGGTGAGGTGTTGGTCATGATTTTAAGTCTTTCGAATATTATCATCTAGGAAGAAGAGTATCCTTGCCCTTTAAAAATAAATGTCTTCGTTAATTATTCAAAGTGTCAAAGATAATCATGGAAAACACATTAAATCATTTGAAGATGGTACATTAAAAAATGCCCCCTGAGTAGATGTTCTATTTACGCTGCCTCTAGTTGACTAATCAAAACTGAAAGGTTTTTGTTTGTTTGTTCTTTGTGCTTGGAGCCAGGAAGCTGAGTAAACATCAGATTTGTTACATGTTCTGTAAATTCAGAAAATAATGGCATGTTCATGACAATAAACATGTTCAATATAAAAAGAAGCCTCTGGGAAGAGAGCTACCCTGCCGAGGCAAGACCAGAGACCACCACACACTCCAGGCCTCAACGGGGACAAAAGCAGCATCTTGCTCAAGACACTGTTATTTTGCATCTCAGCGAGTCCCATCAACATCAGCTTAATTTCAAACACTTTCTGTGGAGGACTTAAAGGAGATGGATCATGATCCTAAAAACTGAAAGATTATTCTACTACAAAGAGATTAAAAAAAAAAACCTAATGAAAACACCAAATAATATGCAAAAGTTTATAAAGCAATGAATCTAAACAAAAGCGAGACCCCAAAACCGAGCGGGGAGCAAGGCTGAAAATGCAGAGACAGGGTCTCATTTCCACCAATTCAACAGGCTCAGCGTCCCGAGAAATGCTTCTGTTCTACAACACGTAGGAGTGCTGTACAAATTAGTTAAAACCTTTTTTAACATATGACTGAAAGCCAAACAGATCACGTGAAGACAGAACATGACAGCCAAAATGGAAACACGAAACTCTTACGAATTTTGGGAATCTAGAGCCTGGAGTTTTAAGTGCCCTGTAGGGGAGTGAGGTAAGGCCTAGAGCCTGGATGTGTTTACTGGCAAAGAGACAATTGCAACAAGACAGCCCTCGAGGGGCTAAAGGCTCAGAGGAAAGATGGGCTGGAAAAATCCTACTGGGCATCCACTCAGAAATACGCGGCTTTAAAAAATGACTCCCTCTGTTCAATGGTACACTATATTAATAGTAGAACCTTTTTGGAGTTAATATATCTTTGATACAAAAACCATCTAAATAAAACATCGACAAGGTATAGACTTTCCTTCAGTTTTTCTTTGGGTTTTTGAATGTTACATTTGCATGAAGTTTTACTAGACTTTATTTTAAAAGCTTTCAGAGTACGATTGAAATTTTCTCGAATTCTTTGCCATCTATGTATCAAATTTATTATCCCATGGATCTTCCTTTGCATATATGTGCACATATGTAAAGATACTTAATATTAATTCTTCCTATTATTATTAACATTTATATTGCTATATGAATATATGAATGCAAATTAAATATTAAATTGAACAAATCTCATTAAATTATTAAATATTTTGCTTTATAAATATTAATATTAAGTATGAAACTAATACTAAAACTGGGTGATAGATGTGAATTAGGTTCATCGTTATACTCTTATTTTCCTGTATTATTTGATTTTTATAAGGAGCACAAGTCCTTCAACACAACAAAAAGGAAAAAAAAACAAAAAGAATACAAAAGTTCGATCTTAAAATTAGTTACCTAATTCAAAAAGAAAACAAAACCAAAAAAAAAATTCAAATTTGTAAGTAGGGGTTGAAGTCAACAAAGGAAGAACACAAACAAATTTTATCTACCAATACTATGCACCCTACGGTGCAGAGAAATCGGTGAGCAGACCACGCGTGGCTCCGAAAGCAAGAGCTGCCGTAGCAATGGCCGCAGGAGCAAGAGGTCCAGGGGTCTTTCGGTGTCAGGACCCTGGTTCCCGCGAAAAATAATAAGACACAGAGTAAATAGAGGAGGCGTCCCCGAGGTCCTGCAACACACTAGAAGAATGAAGCAGAGCAGAAAACTACCGATAGCTTAGCTGGGAATGACTGTCCGCTCGCTGGTGAGGCTGGACTGGAGGCTGGTGAAGGGACCAGTGTGAATGTGCATGACCCTTAACCCTCTGTCTTGCTCACAAGCTGGTTGGTGTGTCGGTGCTCTGCTTAAGGAAAGCTCCACCTTCAGGGCTTGGAAGTGCTCTGGCTGATGGTGGATTAAAAACAATTTATCCATATTTATTTATTTAAATTTTATTTATTTACTTTTACAGAAAGGGGGAAGGTGGAAGAAAGAGAGGGAGAGAAACATCCACATGCAAGAGATACACCCATCAGTCGCCTCTCATACGCCCCCAAGTGGGGACCTGGCCGGCAACCCAGGCATGTGCTCTGACTGGGATCAAACTGGCGACCTTTCGGTTTGCAGACTGGTGCTCAGTCCCCTGAGCCTCATCAGCCAGGGCTAAAATTTGACCACAAAATGATAAATCTAGTCCCCACAGAGATACTATATTAGATTGTGTTTTCATTGACTCCAATGTATGTATACATAGAGAATGTTTCTTATTTTAATATGAAACAAGGTGTTTCATATTAAACAATACCAAATGAATAATATTAGTATTAAAATGCAGAATTTTAAAAAACAATCATTGGCCTAGCGTGACACATGATCAAAGTCTCCAAACCCTACATTTAAGTTCTGGCTGATTTGGTGAGAGGCATTGCCACTTTCAAGTAAATGGAATAATAGATTGATAACTCAAGGAATCAAACAGGAGTAATCTCATTTACCAAAGCATAGATTTTCATCATAATACAAATATTTATGAGATTTTTCCTAAAATTATTACAGTAATACTGTATTAACTTAGACTTCATTCTTTTAGATTTAGTTATTAAAGTACTTCATCATAGAGCAATCACTCTTCTCAAAAATAAATATCAAGATGTAAGCATATTTATATGCAGGGATATTTTAGGTATATAAAATACTTTGTAATTATAATTTTAAGATTTTTTTCCTTTTGACAGTCTTTCTGGTTTTTACAGCCAACTTTTGCATTGAAATAAGTTTGAAGTAGTAACTAACAGGTTGCTCTGTTCCGATGCCTCGATAAACTAGCTTAAAACTGTTAGCTTGGCAGTTCTATTGCACACCCTGCACTTTATAACTCATCAAGATGCTTGGACACCCTCAGAATAAACTAAATAATGAACTAGGTGAGGGTGTTTCATCCCCACCCCGTCTCTCTCGCAGAAGAACACATGGCTGAGGTCATCAGGTATTCAGACAAAATCTTTGTGGATTGAATGCAGTGAACACAAAATGATGGCGTGTCTATGGGGAAGTTCATCGCTCTCATGAAGCATGGACCACAGACCCATGCTTGAGAACCTTGTAAGTAAATAGCATCTTAATGCAATTTAGGGGGTTCGTTTGTTTGTCTGGAGGGTAGCTTAGAGTGCAAGAGAAACAGAAGACATTTTATTCATATGTTTTTAATTCTAAGAATGCAGACTTTAATAACCATACATGGTGAAAATGACATGAAAAACTAGTCTTATGTGGAGACCATTTCCAAGTGACACTGCAATCAGGGAGATATAGCGCTATTCCATTCATGCTGATTTTTAGTTTTAAAGTCCTACAAGTTCAAAAACACACAGTCGGGAGGATGCTGTTTTGATAGGCTTGAGCTGGTCCCTGTGACATGTTGAAGAAGAGGACGCCGGGCAGGAGACGTTTGACTTCTCCCTTTCGCCTGTCGGCGTAAGTGCCCCGGGGTCACGGAAGAGGATCACCCAGAGGCTTTGCAGAGAAGTGCCGTCTGGGGACATAGACACGTGGGTCATCAGCATGCGGGGGGCAGTCTGGGCCCAGATGACGTGACTCTGCAGCCTTCCCAGGCGGCCCAGGGCTGTGCCCACGGCAGGCTCCATGTCCAAGTATTCGGGACTTATTGTTTTGCTCCTCACGGTAGCTCACAGTTGTTCTTATCACCAGATTTATTTGAACTATTTTTATGAATTCATAGGATCACTTCAAACATAAAGAAGTAAACACGATTAGTTTGCTTGAGGGAATCCGAGCATTTGGCCCAGTAGGGTAAGCAGAAATGACCCGCTGGCTCTCCCACGTGAATGTCCCTGCGCACTTCAGACTCAAACTGCCTCACTCAGCGTTTAATTTCCCCCCAGCTCCTCTTCGGGACACCTTGTCTCGGATTTACAGCGTCTCCCCCTCCTCCATGGTACCCACACTTGAAAACTTTGACTTATCAACTTGGTCCTATCAATAATGGCAACTGAATTGTGTAAAGGAAGGAAGACAAATTTTTACTCTTTAACCCTAGCAAAATGTTCTAGAAAAAACAAATTAGTATTCCTAATAATAACATTGTTCTCTGAATTTAAAACTTCACATTCTCATGAATTGCAAGAGTCCGTATAACTGTCTCTATGCAATGCTAAACTGCATGGAATAAAATGGCAGCTGGCAGTTTGAGAAACTCTAAAGTCTAAACAAGAAATACTGACCGGAGCTCATGAATGAGCTTATTAAGGGATCAATTTACTTCATGTAGCCACTCCCATGCAAAGAATTCATCACTAAGCTATGAAAAGAATAACATTTTCAGTTAGAAGTGTCTCCATTACTTGGGACCCTGCAGCGTGTCCATGATGTTTTGCTTCTGCCAGGGTATGTACAACCCCGATAGATCCGGCCTGAGTCAGTGCTCTTAAGTGAGATGATATTTCTTACTTAACTGCTTGAAGGCCCCCTGGGACCTGAACCTCATTATCATTAATTAACATAGATGGTCCGTGGCTTAGGTAAGGCAAACATAAAAATCTGTGTGTATGCATGCATATGTAAATGCGCACACGTAGTAGTAAGAGGCTAAATAAACGATTCCACTTCAAACTCCATCTCCCAGGAACTCTCCTGGAACCTGGGATTTCAGTGTTTACCATGCGCCACCGCTCGGGAACTGACTGTGAGGATGTGGCATTTCAGGAAAGGAGGGAACACACCGTGGGTACTCTCTCAGCAAGGGCTCCGTCCAAGGGCACAGCCAGCCGGCGGGGGGCTCTGCCCCTTCAGGATCCCTCCTCAGCGCGTCAGACATCCCCTCGCAACATGTGCAGAAATCGCCTCTGAAAACTCTTCCTTTAGAGGTATTGTTTCAGCTCTATGCTGGAGTACGGAGGGGTCTTACAACGAGTAAACTGCATGATATAGTTTCATAATATTAATTAGCACCAAGCTGAACTTTAAAGTAATTGTTTTTCATTCTCGACGATCAGGTCAGTACATCCAGACATGTCACATAGATTTTATTCTGTCAACCTTCTGCTTTGCAATACGGACATGCTAAAGCTTATTTTCTCACCAATACCTGCCAAACAATCATTGCATGCTAATGACTTGTAGGTTATTGATATTTCTGTACTTTTCTTGTTTGATTGGCTTCAAAGATACTTTTATTGTTCACTTTAGGCTGTGTTCCCTCAACACTTTGACAAAAGAACAACTTACCCGATGGGGAAGTAAGCCAATTAGATGACATTTAGGGCGATATTTAATTCTGAAATTATAATTCAAAGGTTATTTGACTACACAATTTGTCCAGTCACGCTATAATCTTCAAATTCCTTCCCACCGGCCGGAGATGGGAGCCACTGCAGGTTGTAAAAGTCACCTGACCGCGATTCCGCAGCCGGACTCAGACGGAGGAACTACTTGAGGGTGAAACATCCAGAGGTATAAGGGAAAGAGAAAGACCCGGGCGCGCTGTACACGTTAATCCACGAATAAGAGTTGGCTCTAAACAGTAGGAATTCAAATTGGTTATGCTCCCATGTTTCATAAATAAGAGTGCAAAATTTTTTTTTCTGATTTTGGAGTCTGAAAGTGCATAAAGCGGCTGCCACCCTTACACTCCAAGACCTGAAACTGTGGCGATACATATCCCTTCCCTGTCATCGCAGTTCGGATTTATCCCTGTTTGGGCAGAGATAGTTACGGTAAAAACCAGCTTTGCCTTAAAGTGCGTCTTCCCCTTCTTAATGCAACAGGGCGCATTTTCACTCTAGGGGGCCCTCCCCCGTCCTCAGTTTCGATGCGACAGACACACTAACAGCTCCAGGGCTGTAATGGAAGTAAATGAAATGAGCAGGCAAAGCCCCTGGCGTGATGTCTGAATCGGATACTGATGACTGGGCAACCGTAATGTCACACCTGGATGTACCGACTGCAGCAGACGCTGTGATGGATTCCCTCATCACACATCCCCGCCTCCCTGACCTGGACCCAGCTCAGCTGACGGTTCCGCGCACAGTGCCCAGGCGGGGCCACCATCCCGTGGGTTTCTGCTCTGCCTCCCAGGCCTTCCTGTGAAGCCAAGAAGACAGATCAGCCGGGCACAGGCATGGCCCAGAACGAGGGAAGCTACCTGCCTGGGGCGACGTTTGAGCAATGGGGACAGGAGTTTGAAGATTAATTCTCCAGCCTCCTGTCTCTCTGGTAGGGTTGTTCTGAAGGGCCCCTCGGAAGGTTCCGCGTGGTATTATACACCAGTTGCCCACAGTGGTAACCAGCCTAGTAATTCACTGTTTCCTGGCTACTCTCCCCTCTCTCTCTTTCATTCCCTACTTTTGTTGCCTAAGATCACCTCTCAAATAAGCAACTGCACCCAAATCCTCTGCTTTCCCAGGAACTCAGCCTAAGATGAGAACTTAGTATGTGCCAGGCACTCTGCTAAGTCCTTTGATGATTGATTCATTTAATCCTCACAATAAACCTATAATGTGGCTACTGTTATGAGTTGCATTTTACATATAAGGAAACTTCAGCTCACGTCAATTGCCCGAGGCATCGGAGCTAGCAAGTGTCAGAGGGTTCAAGCCCAGCATTTCTTGGCAGTCCACAATTTTAAGTCACTACACTTCCTGCTGTAAGTGCTCCATATCTGTCAGAATGACATTGGTAGGTTTTTAGTAATTAACACTTCTGATTACCAAACAAGATCTGAATTAGAAACTCTAGTAGGAGAAGGTGAGACTGAGTTTTTTAACAAGCTCTTCAGATAATTCTTATGTACACTAAAGGAACAGAGACCCGTTAATGTACGTTGCTATTTTAGATAGTGAATATTCTTGACATAATCCAGAAATGGCAATAAGCAAATCTGCCCGACTACCATTAAATAGTTTAATATGCACCTGCATTAGAAATTTGCATAAGAAGCTACTCTTCAGTCATTAGGTCATTAGAGGGGGTGGGGGAAGGTCCTGGTCTCATAGCTGATTAAAGCAGCAAATTAGGGATTGTGTGGAAGGACAGGCATCCTGACCACAACCTGAAGCCACCATGGACCACCAGAGAGCCCCAGGGACAGGACACACTTTATAAAGCAGGCACAGTGACATAAGGAACATGGCAGAGCACAGCACCTACACGATTTCCTTGAAGTTGACCCACCAATCCCAGGTGACGCCCAGCAAACATGGTTTCACTCTGATGCGCTTCAGGAACAACCACTGTGCTCTGAGGTTTTAACCGGTGCCACTGTCTCAGGAATCGCTGTACACGACCTGGATTTGTCATCTTTCTCCCAAAGCAGGATTCTGCAATTCAAGTTCTCTTGGGTACAGTGAGTGAAGGGGGTCAGAGGGACATTGTAAACCCAGCGAGAGTCCTCCCTCTCCTTGGTGACATTTCCATGAACTGAGACAGCAGATGCTAAGCCCCAGGCAAACACTATTTCATTTAATCCTGAAAACTTTCCTGTGAGGTCCCTGATTCTCTCTACACTTTACAAATGGGGAAATTTTAAGTAAGTTGCCTCCTTTTACAGAGTACATAGTAGAGGAGGCAAAATTTGAAATTAGTTCTTAATTTTTAGGGGTTTATTTTTGCCCCTTGGGCAGAATTTGACATTTAATCTTTCTAGAAGCACTCCCTCCCTTTGGGGGCTGTGTTTATATCTTTTCTGGTTTCCCCCACTTCACTGGCTACTCTTTCACAGCTTTTCCTTTTGTTTTTCTTTCTTTCTCTTTTTGAACACCAGCCACATGTCAGATGCCAGAGATCCCTATCAGGCCCCTTGACTCACCCTCCGCCTCTCCCTGGTCACTCACAGCTATGCTGGCAACGTCAGTTCCCGCGTAAGAAGACGGCAAGTGACACCTACATCTCCGAACCTGAACTGTTCCTCAGTTCCCAGATCCACTCTCACTCAGGTGCCTAGTGGATGCCTTCCTTTGGGTGTCTCAATGACAGCTCAACTAAATGTGCCCAAACCAAGCTCAGCACACACCTGTCCCCAGTTCTCTTTGCCTCAATACACGATACTGCCCCATCCATCCACCTCCACCCCTCAGAAAATGAGAAATCAATCTGCACGTGCTTCTATTTCTCTCAACCCATACTGAGTGTTTCTAACGTTTTTCTTAAAATTATATCAGCTCAAGCTATGGCTCTTTCTCTTGTAACAATTGCCAAAAATGCTTAATTGCTCGATAGCATCAACTCTGGCTTGCGTATTCACTTCTGTACATTACAGCCACAATGGTCTTTTCAAAAGGCAAATTTCTACCTCTTGCGACAAGATTTCCCAAAATGCTGAAAACTTCTTGGTGAAGGTGGAAACAAAACTGAACACTAAGTAAACTCTTCCCATTTTCCCCATTTGGTATATACAGAAACCATTCAAAATCTTTACATTTATGGACAGATTATAGATATCTATATCTATATCTATCTATCTATCTATCTATATATATATATATACACACACACATATATATGTATATGGTATGTAGGAGTGTTGTGTGTGCATATATAATCTGCCGAGTACCCAGCAGGACATCCGATAGTTGTAAGGGATTAAGGGCAATTCTTTGTGAGGGATTGTGTCTGAGCTTGGCACGCCTCCCCTGCCCCGCCCCCAAGAGCAGACAATGAGACACTATGTGGTGCAGAAAAGGGAGAGAAGGAAGTCAAGGTGAGTCAATGTGCAGGACGTCACTGGGGGTTAGTGGGCCCCCCGCGGGGTGTCCTCTGAGCAACCACGGGGAGCTGGCCTTCGAAGTATCTCGCCCGAGGACAAGAAGGCCGGGCTTGTCCGGGGCTGCCCGAGACCCGCCGGGGTCCTTGCTCATCATCCCTGCTCCCGGCCGAAGCAGCTCCTGCGTTGCGCAAGGACACCCCGGGAGGCCCGCAGGTGCTGGAGGCGGCAGACGGCGCAGTCCGCTCGCTGGGACCTCGGAGGGGCCACAGGGCGCCAGCGCGCGTCCTCGGGCAAGCGAACACCCCGGGCACTGCCGCTCACACAAGCATTTGATAAGCATGTGTCGGACAAGTCAGTTCATTATTATAAAGGAAATCACTTTTTCTCCCCAAAACGTCTTTTAAAATTCTAGTCTAAACATGTCAGTTTTGTGACTGAAATTAATTTACATTTTAGATGACACTTTGAAGCAGATTATTTTTCAAGCAGATCACTGCTCAGTGTTCACGATTTTGCCACAGATTTAATTTATTTACAAAATACACTAGAAGTATTCCTCGACAATACCCACCCGTGGATAAAAAATACTCTCTTAAGCTGACTTATTAAATGACATATCTTGTCGCTTTACCTTCACCTATTAGACTAGTCTATTAAAAAAAATTTATTTTGCATCACAAAACTAATTTTAAAGGGAAGGCATTAGGCTACCGTGTGTGTGTGGGTTGGGGGGGGTGGGGGTTGTGTTTTTCGGTTTTTGGTTTTTGTTTTACTTGACCAGATGCTGGAATTGCAGAAACTCTCTGACCTACCAGTCCATGTGACCACCCCCGGCCTCCGAGTGATGAGATGCTCGTCCCTCAACCTTCAGTGGATAATAAGCAACGTGACTTCCCAGAAAAAGAGAATGGTTCGAGCCACGGAGTTTATTTTCTCGTTCCAGCTGCAGCGTGAGGGAGTGAATCCCAGCAGCGCGTCTCCGGGAGCCGCGCCGGGCTCTCCGCCGGGCCGCGCGCTCCGCGGACGCGCACACCTGCCCTCGGCCGCGTCCGGAGGCCGCGTCGCTGTGCTTGATTTCCAGCTGTGGCTCATCTGTACTTGCTGGAACTTTAAGCAGCTACGAATGTGCCCTATGAGGGTGTTTTAATTACGGCAATCACTGTGGCTTGACATGCACTGAGGGGAGGCGCCCCGCGCTCCCGGGCAGCCCCCGAGTGTCGGAGCAGCGCGCCCTGGCTTGGCCGCTCTCTGCAAAGCGCGTTCGCTCTGTCGCTGGCAGGCCCTGTGCCCATGCAGTCCAGCTAATCTTACTGGTCCTACAATTATTCTGTCACTATGATGCTTGAAGGGTGATCTATGAAAGGCCATGGTGGGCCTTTTTTTTTTTTTTTTTTTCCTTTTTTATATTGATGGTTCTGCCTGGCAGAATCTACAGTATTAGTGGCAGATATTCTAATTTTTACGTATATTGTGCCAAACTTCAAGAGGGAAATTGCAGACGAAGTGCAATCAGACTGGAGCTTGCTGTAGGGAGCATATTGAATAGAAACTATGTTCCTATTCAATATCTATTCAATAGCTTTCCAAAGTTATTCAACAGCTTTTGGTTATATCTACTTGCTTAAAAAGGAGGGGGGAGAAAGAAAGAGAGGGGGGTAATTAATAGCATTTTAAATGTGATATTTTAATAAATTAGCAACAAGGCCACTGTATATCTACTGTATCCAGAAAATACCACTTGCACAAAAATGTCAACTAATCATGTCAAAATGATGCAGAAAGTAATCCTTTCCCTGTTTTTTAAGCTACTAAATAGGTTTGCTATGCCAAAAGTCTGTATAAATTTTCCCTAGCTTTAGAATGACATTTTTTTTTTCAATACAAGAAATCAAGCATCCCGGTACACAGTAAAATGAATCTGGAAATATGTTAATCCCCTACTTATTCAACTGCACTAGAGATTTAATATCGATATTGCTGGGGGCTGAGCAGGAGCCAAACTAATTCCACAGAAGTGCTCCCTCGGCGTATTAACTGCTGCGGACGCGCAGGACACTTCCCATTTACGTGGCCCTGCAGTGGTAGCTGCGACTTAGTTTTGCATCCTCTCCAGCTGCCTAAATGTGTGTCTGTGCCCCCTTCCCACTTACCTGAGAAGAGAGCTCCTTTCAGTCGAATTTGAGGACATCCTACGTTAACACGTCCTGCATCCGTCAGTGTGCACAGACATGAGGATTCCTGCATTGAACGCTTCGCTGACACACATTCCTTTTATCCCAGGGTTGACTACGGTGCCCACGGGGTTAGGAATTCCCTAGGGAAACCCAGTTGCCTCTATTACCCAGTCAGGTGGGGCTAGATCATCTTAGTGACGTACAGAGTTGCTGTGCTCTTCTTGAGAAGAGAAACGCAAATGTGAGGTTAACCTCAACTAAGAGGGACACGACATCACATTTTGATCTGCAGGAAATAAATAATAAATTATTTTATTCTCTTTCCATAACTTCTGAGTTTGGTCATAATGTTCCATAAACAATAACATTGATTTCTATATAATTTTCAGAGGTTGACTTCAAAATCGCAACTTCTCACAAAGTGTTTAGATCATTTACTTTGTAAGTTAGAAATTTTTTAATTTAAAAAGTGCCTCTACAAAAGGGGCCATAAGGAGATTACTTTAAGTCAGCGATTCTCAATGGAGGCTTCAGAGAAAATAGCCCTAACATGACCAATAATGTACCCAAAAGGAGGTCATGCAAGGGTATTCCCAGCATTATAATGTAGTAAATATAGAGGGAACTAGATAGTTAGATAGGAAGCTAGATATACACATACAATAATAGAGGTAATACAGCGATAGACACAGATATATAGACAATATCGATAAGACCAACTAAATTAAAAAAAAAAAAAACAAACCTTGGTGCAATCTTGGATGAAGGAGGCGCTGCGTAAACTTTCAGGGGGTACGGCCCGAAGGCGAACAGTCACAAACTCTGAGATTCACACGATGCCTGTGTGTTGGACCAAAGAACCCCCTTTGAAAGAGGGGTGAAACTTTGCTTTCAATCATATGTTTTACCTATGCTTATAAAAAAGGATTTGATTTATGAGAATGAGATTATATAAACTGTGTTTAAGTATCACATTTAGCTATTGACTATTCGAGGAACAATAGTGTATTAGAATTTCCTGAAATCAGAAAAAAAAAGGAAAACTATCTTAACCTGTGTCCTCTATTTCCTGTTTTCTCAGACACAAGAATGTTGTCATAATAATCTTTAGTCACAGCTATGCTCCTTGATGTTTTTTGGTTTATTTTTCTTTCTCCCAAAGAATAACTAAGAAAATGAACTCTTCTTGATTAGGACCAAAGAATAGGAAAAAAAAAAAAACACACCAAAAAACAAAAACCTGTATTATACATTTTTAACCAATGAATTCTTGGCTGTCTTCTTCTGTACTTCAGGCAACGTACCTATCAGTCAACTGTTTCTTTTTCATCCAACAAAGAAAACATTGCAAACAAGAGTTGCATCCCCAGCACACATAACCCCAGCTAGCACTTCCCTCTATATCTTTATCCTACCCTTCCTTGACAAGAGGGCTAAAAGCTGACGTAACAGTACTGAGTCTAAACCTAAGATAAATGAGGAAGAAGATTCTGGAAATATGAGCATTTCTTCCCACAATTTCCCAAAGTCACTACAGCTTAAGAAACCTCAATACGCTTTTTAATTTGCTATTTCTTCAAGATATACCAGACTGTTTTGATTTTCTTCAATATTCTAATCAGAGAGTTTCAGCTCTGAAATAACACTTATTTCTAAGATCATGTTAAATAACAGGACTACATTTTAAATATAAACAGTAATAGCAAAGAGTGAATACTAGCAAAATTGCAGTAAATCAAGACGACCTGAAAATCGCTGAAGGGTGGGGATCCAGAAACGAATCTTTAAGGCAGGTGTGTAATACTTAGAACCTCCTCATAAGGAAGAATGTAGGCAATTGTCTTTGCACGTCGCTTTTTTCTCTCTTCATTTATTCATCATGCAACGCGTATGGAGCAATGTGACGGGGTTATCGCCCCTCCAGGATTGCACATCCATTCGCTATAATTACATTGTAATATAAATGGCTGAAAAGACTTTGTGTGAGTCGACCAGTGACCTTGATTTATTTTTCCAGGTCATAGAGATCCATCTTCGAACCTCATCAAAAATTCCAAGTTAATAGCAGGTGCTGGGTTTTAATATTCCTCTGGTTGTCACAGTCAGATTTGTCAGGAAACAATCCTACAAATATTAATAGGGACACAATTGTTCTTTTTCATCTCTAAATTATTTTGCAAATAATAAGCAAAAAAATCAGCTTACATGACACAAGGCAAAGGGGAAAGAGAAACACGTTCAGGTAGGCACTTCATACTCTCCCCTCTCTTTTGAAAGCAGCAGCCTGCGAGAGCGAGCTTTTGTGGGTTTGAGGGGAGGCAGGAGCCGTGTTCCTGGTTGCCTTCCTGAGAGCCGCACCGCGCTTAACCCGCATCCGTTCCCGAATGCCACCGCTGTGTCTAATGCTGGGGCAAGACTCTCAGGTGCCACTACACTGAGAGCCAGCGAGTGCCTTCAAGCACTGTCACGCTAAGGGAATCCTAGGCCGCTGGCCACCCTTTCAGGTAAGGCACGTGACCAAACGGGGCCCAGGTTGGCAATGTCAGCAGTCCGCGTCAAAGCACCGTTGGAGCTGATGAAAGCAAGCCTACGCTTGCTTGTCAGTCTGAGATAAAGAAATGCTCCAGCGGGGCACACACATTTTCAGTAAGAATCTGATAGAGACCCCACTTTCCAGAATGAACTCGCCCAAGCATTTCAAACGTGTCGTTATGTGGGGCAGCTCTCGGGGATGGGCTTCCGTGAGACAAAGCCATGGCATGGGGGCTGCGAGGCTGAGGGCGACAGGAAGCAGTGACCCTAAAATCACAGCCACGTCCACTGAAGCGGGGTGATTGTATTTGCTCATTCGGAAGGGACCTCCTCAGCTCCAGGCCCACACCCCTCGGAGACCCCAAAGAGCTCTGCTCAAAGGACTGGAATGACTTCTCTTTACCATCTGACTCTAAGGTTGTAATGCCGATTTTATGTGTTCGGACGGGATTACCAACAGGAAAATTCACTCCCATCTACTGTTTATCGCCCACTCATTGTGCGATCCACCCCTTAGGAGCCTGTTCCGGGGCAAAGGACCAGAATGTGACCTGACAGGGATTTCAAGGAAAGCTACGCCAACTCCTGCTCAGGATGTTCACTTAGCCAGGAGGGAGTGACAGCAAATTTGGATACAAAGAGCAGTGTTTGGGGGAAATGATTGACAGCCACATTCCGGGGAAGTTGGGTGCGGGGAAGCCTGATAATTTTGGTGGCATGGCTGGTTTCAAGGGACCAGTGTGATGCTGTCCCTGGGGCAGGGACTGATGCGGAAGCGACGGCCTCTCTGCAGCCCCTGTGGTCCAGGAAGCCCCACATCCTGTCTCCCAGCGCCTGTCTCTGCACATCGAAACCCTGTGACTCTTCAAATTCTTACAAGCGAAGTGACACGAAGAAATTTGTCTAAAATATCACCATTAGAACATGCAAAGGAGACGCAGCCTTAAGAGGGGCCCACTGGCCAATGTAAGACCGTTTTATGATTCTACAAAGTGTTTGTGTGTGTTACAAACCATTCCTGGGAGTCCCTAGTAAAATAGATAAATAAATGATGGAGAAGGGAAAGATCTTCCCTGCAACACAGTGCCAACTACAAATGCACATGAAATGATGGAATTAGAAGCTCGTCACTGTGCAATAATCACAGTACGATTTAGGCAGGAATGAAAATTTTGTAGGAGGAAAGGAACATTTACATGGTCTCAATAAATCTCTTTTTTTCACCCTCAATCCTTCCCTGCTTTGGCTTTGCCCATGGGTCCTTTATACATGTCCCTTGCCTTGACCCTTCCTCTCCTTTTCCCTGTTACCCCCCTTCCCCCTCCCCTCTGGTCACTGTCTGTTTTTTCTTTCCATGTTGCTGGTTATAGTTTTCTTGCTTGTTTGTTTTGTTGACTAGGTTCCACTTATAGGGGAGATCATATGGTATTTGGCTCATTTCACTCAGCATAATGCTCTCCAGTGCTATTCATGCTGTCACGAAGGGTTGGAGCTCCTTCTTTCCTTCCGCTGTGTAGTGTTCCTTTGTGTAAATGGACCACTGTGTTTTGATCCACTCATTTATTGATGGGCACTTAGGTTGCTTCCAGCACTTGCCTATTCTAAATTGTGCTGCTATGCACATTGGGGTTCTTTTGAATTGGTGTTTCGGGATTCTTAGAGTATAATCCCAGCAGTGGAATCTCTGGGTCAAAAGGCAGTTCCATTTTTAGCTTTTGGGGGAAATTCCAAACTGTTTTCCATAGTAAATCTTCTCATATATAACATATTCCTTACCAACTTGTGTGAAGTGAACAGAGGGTACCACTTTAAAGGAATGATCAAAAGTTAACTTCACCAATAATATGGAAAGAAAACAAAACAAACAAGCAACAGAAACAAACCCAAGAGATGCCTCCTCTGTGAAGGCTACTGTATGACTTTTGTGAAATTAGTAACAAAAAAAATGCGTTAATTCAATCAAATCATGAGGAAAAATCAGATGAAGCCATCAGTTATTCTATAATATAACTAACATGTACTCTAAAGTATGTCAAAATATTAAGAGTGAGAGGGAGAAAAGTGAAGAACTGTTGCGGGTTAAATGAGTCTAAAGAGCGATAACTAAAGATAATGAGTGATGTTGCACTGGAAGTAAAAAGTTAAAAGGGCATTATTGGGGCAACTAGTCACATTTGAAAACTGACTGTCAATTAGGTAATTAATGCACCATCATTACATTACTTTGGTTATTGTATTGTAGTTACAGAAGAGAATGCCCTTGTTCTGAGACAATATGCACTGCACATTTAAGGAAAAAAAGGTACCTGCAACTTGTTCTTTCTCTCATATAAGAGAGAATGGTATCTAGATCAATCTATACATGAAGATTTTATATGTATACATATATATATGAGAGAGAGAACAAAAGAAAGAGAAAAAAGGCAACAAATATAGCAAACAATATTTGATCAATCTGGGCAAAGAGTAGAGTTGAATTCTTTAGCCTATTTTTGTAAATTCTCTATTAGTTTGAAGTTAAAAAAATATTTTAAATCAGCAATTGAGCCTGTTCATTTACCTATTTAGTATGTATGTCTTATATGTTCAAAGCAAGCTAGTGAGTTTTCTAGGCATTGGGAGAAAAACACATACGTTCACAGTACATGGGAGGAAAAATTAAATATGGTTTTATAAATGTAGCAATGTAGCTGCTAAATAAAAATATCGAAGAGTCCATGGACTCAAGGCCAGGGGCGTGGGAGGGCGGGCCAGGACAGCCCCCACATGCACTGCCGTGGGCTCCCCCCCTGCCTCCCACCCCCAGCGAGGAGCAGAAGGCGGCGGATGGCAAGGAAGGCACCTTGTCGAGGACAGGGCGCGGCAGAGGCACCGAGCCCGCACCCCCGGCAGGGCGCTGAGAGCCGGACCCAGCGGCCGCGACCGCGGGGGCCACGAATGGAGAGGGACTTGTATCTGAATACCGTTTCTTCTATTTATTAGTTGCCTCTTAATGCTCATTTACCTTTTCCCTCTAGGCCTCAGATTCTGCATTTGAGAAGTGGAAATAGTACGAAGTTGTTTTTCACAGGGATGTTTTCTGGGTGAAATAAAACGGTGGCTGTGAAGTCCAGGCAGGGCACACTTCCGAAACATTTTAGCTGCTGCTGCCCTTACTGTTGGCGGACTCCAGGTAGTTAGAAATGTCCCAGAGAGCGATGCAGGGCGGGGGGCCGGCCAGAAAAGCCGCCTCGCCTCGGCTGTAAAGAGCTAAATAAAAATAAATAACCGACAAGCCTAAGAAATCACCAATAGTAGCGAATGAGTCAAGGTCTACATTTTATGGCCACACGTCCTAACAGTTTTTAACTAACGACCGTATTTTTCCCTAGATCACCTCGTGAACTACGGTGATAATACAGGAGTGAGGCTTTTGTTTGTTGGCTTTGTTTTGTTCTGTTTTCTCTGAACAGGTTGACTTCTCACTGGTAGAGCAGCGTGTTTTCGTCCCAGCTTCCAGCGTGTAAACCAGAACCCCTGGGACTTCGCCTTGACCAGCGCTCGCACAGAGACACGGTCGTGCAGAGAAAAAGGGGACAAGGACGCAAACTCCAGGCTTGTGTAGCTGCGACGGGGAAACGACAAAGGGCTCTATCTCCCCTTTTTTCCGTGAAAAGTGTCGTGCCCGTGGCGGGAACGCAGCCCAGCCGATCTCTGGCCCGGCCTTCCGAGCCTCTGCGGCGGCGCGGGAGCGAGCGCACCGCTGCGGGCAGGGCCTGCGCCCCCGCGGCCCCGCAGGCGAGACTCCGAGCCGCTGCCTAGCGGCACGTGGCCTTCGCCCATTGGTCTTGTGCGCGACCCAGATCGCTCGTCCGAAAACAAAGCAAAACAAAGGAGACAGAGGCAGGCAACTTCCTCTCACTGTGTTCCTGTGAGAGAGACAGGGAAATAGGCGTGGAAGGCTCTTCTGGACAAGGCGTGGCCGTGACAACGACGAGATGCTGATGGTGGCAGCGGCGGTGGTAGAGGCAGGGGTACCAGCAGTTTCCAGGCCACGAATTCACTCAGGACACAGCCGTGTACGTCGTTTTCAGTCACTGCGCTAGATGCTAGTCACAGAGAAACACAGAAGCAAGAGTTTTTGTCATACGAACATAAAATTTAATGGAAATAAAAACAGAAAAATAAACCAAGCTCTTCAATTCCATGTAGGAAATATGTGTTACTCTGTGCGAGATACGATAGGAGCCTACAGCAGTGTGTTAGTGAGGCTGAGCATTTACAGAAATCTGGCTGGGGAAGGCCAAGGCGTATGAAATCTTTCTAGACTCAAATCTAGAGTCAACGTTTAGAAGAGAACGAGGAAAACGAAGACAGGGTGCAGATACAAACACGCAAGGTAGTCAAGTGAAGGCAGCATTTCAAAACGAGAAGTCACGGGCCAAGGGCTGCGTGAGGGACTGACCCCCAGCTTAGGCGAGCTTTCCCGAGTGGGGAGCAGAAGTCCCTCCTATGAGCCTCTGAGGGGAAGAGGACGGCAGATGTGTTTATCTGTCCCGAGGGAAGTCTGGCTTTATCACGATGGCAGTCCCCGATTCCATTTCAAAGAGAGCAGCCCACGAGAAAAAGGTCAGTCCTAGAATATTAGTCTCTGACGGTCAAGGCTGAGCAAGCAGCTCAGCCCATGTCCTCAACGGCCTCACCAGCGCCCCTGCACAGAAGCCGCTGGGGAACCTTTCAGAACACGCGCTCCTGAGCGCCCTCGGGCCTGCAGAGCTTGCAGGTCCGGGACAGGGCCTGGGATCTGCCTTTGGGTTGTGACACACGCCACTGGGACCACCGCCATGTCAACAACTGCCCCTTTCCCTGAGCCCAAAGAGGAGAAACCATTATCTTCAAATCTTAAAACCAGAAAGTGACAAAATTAGAAGGGGACTCAGGTCTCCAGCTCCGCAAAGAGCAGTTTTCCTGCAGCCCTTGAGGAAAGGAGAAGGCACGCGGCTTCCCCTCTGCTCGTTTTGTGAGGCCGGCTGGAGCCCTGTCCACACCGTCTGTCCGAATTCTGGCCACGTGTCAGAGCAGAGTCCCCAAAGAGCAGGCTGGGGGTGCTCCTGGCTGCCCAGCTGGCTCTTTTATCCCTCCCCTGCTTTCTAAATGCTCAGTCACGCTTTTACACGGGGCGTGCCCGCTCCGATCGGTCAAGAGCTCCTCCACCAATGATCATCTTATGCCCAGATGTCTGCGTTTATATAATTTTTAGACCAACCCCTTGGTAGCCTTTGAGATTATGATCATGGCACAAAAGGACCATGAAAAGGCAGGAAGCTTGACCAGAGTGTAACTCACTAGCACCATTAGACACATAAACACAGGTCATTTCATCTACCTGACAATTCCTTCGTTTACAAAAGGTTGCAGAGCTGCGTAGTTAAAAATAAATCTCAGGGTGCCTTTCAACGCCAAGCCACATTTCTCCCCTCTCCACCCTTCGATGTTGCTTATGTGAGACACCTCTTTCCTCTCCACTTAGCTGACGGACTCAGAGCTGGTCCCCTGGTCCAGGAGCTGCGCTCAGTCCTCGAGGTCCTCTCTCTGAGAAAGTTACGACTGATGCATGTAAAGATGGAGTCAATCAAAGACAGAGACCAGACTTGTAAAGCGAGGAACAGTGAACACGGAGGTCGCTTTGTGGGGGGAGGATTCACCATGAGGGTCGCTCTGCAAAGCTCCAGGGTCTACTCCCTGAAGGGAAAGAGGAAAAGAGGCCTGAGAGAAGGGCTGTGGACACATGCAACCCCAGAGAAAGACAGATGGAAGGATAATTGCTTTTATTATAGAGGACCTCCCAGGTCCTTTTTCCAAGGCCACAGAAGGCATGGCTACAATTTCTGCTCTTGGCTTTGGACAGATGGTCATTCCCATTTGCTTAGATTCGTTGTAATGGGTTTCAGTTTCTTGCAACCAAACAATCCCTGGCAAAGACAGCCACCTAGGGATGAACTTCAGTCACAGGGAAGAGTAAGGACAGCGCCGAACAAACGGACTCAGGAGGTCGGTCCAGAGGGTGCACAGACAGAGGAAGCAATGACCTTGGTGGGGGCAGCAGGTGAATCAGGGATACCAAGGGAAGACTCACTCTTACAGAAAGGAAATCTGGGCAGAGGAGGGCGCAGGTTATGAAAGTGATGCTTTCAATGACAAATTTTGCCCACTTCATAATTTGAACACATGCTGCGGCCGAGCCTACGAAATATCTTGTTTTGATTTAAAAAATGGATCACTCATTTCTGCCAAAGGGATGAAATATCCTTTGAAGGTCATCAATAGGATGACCTTCCAATAGAAGGGGCTGTTGGGGGCATTTCCATCCACTAATTAATCAGTAGGCACTCTAACTGAAAAAGACCACTACAAAGGCTGTGTTTACTTATTTAGTTGTTTCTATTACAAGAAATGTACTTGTAGTTTTGACATTTTCGCTACAATGAATTCAAAGTATAAACAAGCTCATTTGGAGACAACAGACGTCCCCTGTGTGACTCAACCACGGAGCAACTGTGTAGAAACCCACAGGGCTCTCTGTGTGCCCCGTGGTTTTTCTCCAGTTCCACCCCTCCCTGACTACAGGTTAAGCCATCATGGGAGCCAATCCAGACACCCTGAGTGTGAGTTAGTGGGCCTATCACTCTGAGTCTGAGAGCGCACCCAGCTGCTCACACTCCTACTAGACATCCCTGCCCTTTGCTCAGACCACAGAAAGGGCACTATCCCCTTGCATCTGTTCACTCAAGGACATGCCTGTTGATTTTAGAGAGAGGGAAAGGGAGACAGAGAGAGAGATTGATGTGAGGGAGAAACATCGATCAATTGCCTCTCACACATGCCCTGACTGGAGACTGAACCTGCAACATAGGTATATGACCGGATGGGGGATTGAACCTGTGACCTTCTGGTTTACAGATCCCCCTCCAGCCAACTGATCCACCCAGGCCAGGATTCAATACCTTTTCTTAAACGGACAACCGAGGTAGCCATGGGGAGGAGACAGGTTCCTTCCAGCTCATATTCATTTCTCTCAGCCCCACAGAAGCACCTTTTCTCTCACTCACGACCTTGTGATCAAAACTGAAGAATCGGCCTGCAATCGGCTGTTAACTTGGAATTTTATTATCTGATCAATTAATAAATTCCTCATTAAAAATAACAACCTTGACTTAGGACATTTTTAGTGCTAGCAACAGAAAGGCCATTCATTTACATTTTTGTTCTCCTAATATTAAATTTGGCAAGAACTAGGGAATTACAGTTTGACCTGAAATTATTATTTTGTTGTAGAAGTCAAGCACATGAATGTAGTTCTAACATTTGAAAATCCTTAGGAAAATTGAATGTAAAGTCCAGAGGAGCTCACATGGCCACTATAATGCTTCCTGAAAATGAAGGCTTGACTATTGTTTCCTTAGATTGAAGGGACATGTTTGTGACATAGAAGGAAATAGAAGACATGCTTATGGTAGTTTTCATAAACAATAGTGAATTTCATTATTGCAGCAGATACTTTAAGAGCGGCAAAAAAGCTGCCTATGCTTTTGTGGCAACGAATGCACTACTTTGTATGTTAACTTTTATCTGGTAAAGTAAAAATGGCATATAACAAAATTGTATAGTATTTGCACACACAAAAATTGCCATCTGAAAATATTTGTGAAAACCTATTTTTATGCCTGAATTGAAGTTGAATGCATAATTTAGTGCTTATTTTCAGAACAAATAGCTTGGAAAAATTTCATGCACAATTGATGATAATTTGAGTGTGCAATACATGGCGGAGCTCATGAACATATTCATTCTGTCTAAGCTCTGTGTGCAAATTTAAATTGTAGTTTTCACCCAACCTTCAAAACCAGTCATTTTTAGCACCAATAGTGGAGTATGAGGGCTTTCACATGATGAACAAATCTTTTGAAAGACAATTCCCAACTTTGGAATAATAATTATGACACTACTGAATGCAATTTGCATTCAGATTAACAGAATACAATAGTTTAAAAACACCTGCAATGTATAAAAAGAAATTCCATGTGGGAATAACAAGGGGTAAGTATCTGTGTATGTTTGTGTATAAAATTCCTAGTGACAAATCCCAAAATATTTGTTTTGCTTTTGTTTTCTCTTTTATATAAAGATTTCTTTAATTCAAAGTGGACTTTAAAAAAGTATTTATATGTCATAACATTAGCAAAAATCATTTAAAAATAAGACATTAAAATACTGTTTTTCTGAAAAAAAATATGTCTATACCTGCATGAACAAGAAAGCTCAAAACCTTTTTTTTTTATACTTTATTTAATGGCCAGAAATGTAAATACTGTCCTCGGGAAGGCAGAAAAGGAGCTATGATTTACACACATACTTTGCAAGCTGTATTTAACATGATTAATTGTTTAATGTTGATCATGTGTGATAGTATCGATCATTTGTCTTAACTGACTTACGGTTTTATAAATTATTATAACAAGTAGGAAAAAGATGTTACTAGAAATAAGTATAATATTTTAAATAAATACGCTTTCCAAAATTTAACCAAACTCTAAGACATGGTTTCACTATTCATAGTGAATAATACAATACTTTTAAATAGTCACATTTTCCGTATATATTAAGACATCTCTTCATCAAAATGTATACCACTAAGTATTTTTCATCATTTCAATAATTTCCATAATTCAAAAAACTGATGATTCGTTTTTTGTTGATTTTATGTTGGACACAGAAGTAAACGTCGCTTTGTGGACGTCGCGTAAGCACACAACTAATAAACCGAGAAGGCTTCCATAGGGAGACAGTGTGCGTGCACCAGGCTTGCATTCTTAATAGGACAGTTTGGCAAGAGCGCCGCCTTTCAGCACTGGTTCATTACATAAGAGGATTTGACAAGGTTAGAAACGGCGTTGCTAATGGAAATTATTTTGTCAAGAATTAACCTTTAGTCTACAATGAAAGACAGATATTCAAATATTCTCAAATAAGTATTTGAATCGAAAATTTCTATTCATTCCTGCCCCCAAGAGAACTGGCAGTCTGAATCCAGCACGGCGCACGCACGCTGCGTTCTTGGCAGCTGTCCATCAAAGCGACCGCGGAGGACCGTTGCAAAGTCTTATTTTGCTCTGTGTGACACCTCATTCTTTTCCCCTCAGAAACCCTAATTTTTTTACACACCTCATAGTCTTCCTACGGGACACCAGCTCTGCCTGTCAGTTGGATGGGGGAGGAGCCTTGTTTTCCAGGTCACCGGCTTGAACCCTGCAGACAGGCTGTGCAGGAGGGACCGGACGGCTTCTGCATATCTGGGCACGGAGTTTCCCTCTCCATTCGCCTGCCTGCCAGGTCAGAGAGCGGCTCCATCCCTCGGGAGGTGACGGTGCCCCTGCTCAGCACCCACCCGCTGCTTCTGACCTGCTGCGTCCCCCGCGGAAGCACGGGGCCGCGGGGCCTCCCCTGTCTGGGATCCGCTCACACCCAGATCCTGCTGCCAGAAACACAGCTCGTTCACGACTTTGCAGGAGGCTGCTCCTAGACACCGGCTTTTAAGCTTTTCCCCCTCCACTAAAAATGTGTTGACTGTGCAGAAAATTGTTGTATTTTTTTAAATGTAAATTTTAGAGGATAAAACCCCAGAGTCAAGGCATCCCATTCAGTAAAATAAAATCATCAGTACAATTAAAACAAACAAAAATCCCCAATAACTCACAGCTTGTCAACCTTTACTTACTTGTTTACTTTTTTCCTGTGTTTTCACTTTTTTTTTCAAGTTACCTGTCTCAGTTTTGAATTTTTTGTATGTGGTTACCATTAAGTGTATAAAAAAGAAAGTTGCATATATACAACAGTCCTTTTTCTTTGGAGTGCATCTAATCTCCATCCTTCTTTGCAAATTCTGACCTTTATCCCCTGTTTTTGATGTCACAAATTATCCCTATTTATGCTGTAAGTTTGTCGATGATTTTACTCACAGTTTTGTAACTTTTTGTTTTTTTAAGTAGAACAACCTCCTTGAATATTTCCAATAGAGGGATTCTGGAGATAAATTCCCTCAGCTTCTGTATGTCTGGAATACTCTTTATTTCTCCCTCATATCTAAAGGATAATTTTCCTGGATATATTATTCTTGGCTAATAATTTCTCCCTTTCAGTAGTTTGAACATTTGGTTCCACTCTCTTGTAGCTTTGTAGAGTTTCTGCAATGACAATCTAGTAAGTTTACCTCTATAGGTTACTTTCTTCTTTTCCCTAGCTGCCTTAAAAACTCTGTTTTGCTGTTAATTTTCGACAGTTTTGATAAAATGTGCGTTGGAGAAGGCCTTCTTGGAATAAGCTAATCAGGTGTTCTGTATGCTTCTTAGATTCAAGGATCTAGCTCTTTCCATAGTTTTGGGAAGTTCTCATTAACTATTTGTTTGAATAGGTTCCCTGTTCCCTCCTCTCTCTTCTTCTTCTAGTATGCCTATTATTCTTACATTGTTCTTTCTGATTCAGTCATATAGTTCTTATAGAGTTCTTTCACTTTTTCTATGTTCAATTTCTCTTTACTTCCCTCTGCATTGTTTCTATATTTCTGTCTTTTATGTCACTGATTTCTTCTTCCATCTGGTCAGCTCTGTTTCTTAGGCTTTGCTTATTCATTCTTGATCTCTTTTAATGAGTTCTTCATCTCCGGAATTTCTATTTAATTCTTTTTTAAAGTTTCAATCTCTTTAATAAAGCACTAGTTTTTGCTCATTGATTTTGTTTCTGAGCTCAATAAACTATCTATGTTTTCTTGCATCTGAGTTTTTTTTAGAACTACACAATCTTGAATTCTTTATCATTTAAGTCACATATTTCCATGTCTTTAAGTTTATTCTCTGGATATTTTTCATGTATTTCTGAGCTGCTTTGTCACCTTGGTTATTCATGGTACTTGATAGATTCCTTCTCTGTCTAGGCATCTATGTATGAGTGGTACTCCTCTAGTAGATTGATAAGAAATCTTTCTATTGTTCTCCAGTAGGTGGTGCTGAATCACAAGCTCTTTAGCTCTCTTGAGCTTCTCTGGCTTTTTAGATCTCTGTGGGGAGGGGATGGAAAATGGCCTGTGTTACCTGGAAAAGCAGACACCTCCCCTGTAATTCAGTTGCCCCTGTCCTGCAGGACCAAGCCTGTGTGGAAAACACAGTGGGCAATGGGGCTCCAAATCCGTGAAATCCCAGTACTGTCCTCCACAGCCAGAATGCCACCAACAGTGCAGCCTCATGTATGCAGGTGGGGTGAACTGGGGTTACCCAGCTGCCTCTTTTGTTGCTTTGTCCTCCCAGCAATGCTGACCATCAAACTTCTGCAGCATCCCCCTTACAACCTTCACCCAACCTTGGGATTAGTTGCAGAGTGCACCCTTCACTCAGGGAAAATATGTAGTACCAGATCTCAGGTTTGTAGACAATGTCCTCCCCAACCCGGCACAGAGGGTGAGGGGAGGAGAGCTTTGGGAGGTTCAGAGAAAGCAGTCAGGCTCTGTGGCATTGTTTCTCTGTCCAGAATGCCAATTGCCAGACAGCTATGGCCACACCTCTGTGTTCCATCCCTGCCCAGGTCACTGGGTTCAGCCACCCCTCCTACTGTCCACTCCTGCATGCCAGGAAGGAAACCTGAGAACCTTCACCCAAAACCAACCCTGATGACACCTCAGTCTTGGACTTCTAGATCCCAGAACTATGAGAAAATAAATTTGTTATTTAAAACACTTAGTGTGTGGTATTTTGTTATGGCCTTAGATTAATAATATAACACATAACAGATATATATATATAGATAGATATAAAATATATGATCTGTCCAGAAAAAGTCCAGCCATTTTTAATATAACAAAAATGGTTTGTGTGACATTGATGTAACCTGGCAGCCAAGGAGGGTGGACTGGAATGCACATGCGTGAACAATGATGACTTCACTATATTAGCCAGTGGGGGAGGTAGACACCATTGAGTGAGTAATTGTACTGTGTGGCTGTCGCATTTGAAATGACTGAGTAGAGCACTTAATCTGCATTGGATTTTGCATTAAGCTTGAACATTCCTCCACAGAAACTATTTGGATGATTCAGAAGGCTGCAGCTATGAGCAACTAGTGCTTGGCAGCTTTATCACAACAATATGCTATTCATGCATCACATCTTGTGCAGAAGTTTTTGCTGAAACATCAAATCACCCAGATGACTCAGCCCCCCTACTGCCCAGATTTGGTGCCATGAAACTTCTGGTTTTTCCCAGAACTAAACTCACCTTTGAAAAGGAAGAGATTTCCAACCATTGATGAGAATCAGGAAAATACGACAGGGCAGCTGAAGGCAACTGAGAGGACTCTGTGAGGTCCCAAGGTGCCTGCTTTGAAGGGGACTAAGGCATCATTATCCTATGTACAATGTTTCTTGTATCTTATATCTTCTTTAATAAATGTCTCTATTTTTCATATTACATGGCTGGATACCTCCTAGATATCTTTATATATTCCTCATCTGAGGATATGTTTATTGATTTTAAAGAAAGAGGAAGGGATGGGAGGAGGGGGGGGAGAGAGAAAGAGAGAAACATTGATATGAGAGAAAAACATCGATCAGTTGCCTCCCATATGCATCCCAAGTGTGGGTAGAACCCACCACATTTTGGTGTATAGGATGATGCTCCAACCATCTTAGCCACCGAGCCAGGGCACATAACAGACATTTTATTTCCAGGCTGAATTAGTGGTGACATTATTCCAATACTTGATGAAAAAGATAAAAGGAAATGTAATCATCTCTCTCTCTCTTTCTCTCTCTCATACACACACACATACACATGCACCCACACCCTGGGCAACTCCACTTTTTGTCAACATATTTTTTTAGAGTCCTTATTTGAAGTTAATCATAGTATTTTATAAAAAGGTTTAGTCTGAATTTTCTGATTTACTAAAGAGCTCAACCCAAGCCCAACAGAACTGAATGAATAGAGGGTTTTGAGTGGAGGACTGGATTTGGATTCAAATTGCAGATCCTGAGCGAGTCCCATACCTTTCATTCTCTGAGATTTTAGTACATTCAGGGTTAAGAATGAGAACTTTCTCCCTGGGCTACTGTGATCATTAAGTGAGAAAAGAAATATGAAGGCATACTTAGCTCTTTTGCAAACCTACCAAAGCTCAACCTGAGGAAACATTAAAAAGCTAGCATGTCCTCGTTGCTCCCTTCCAGTATATTCTATCCCCTGGGGCAACTGCCCAAGCAGTAGCCTTGGCCTGGTGTCCCTGAGCTCAAGTGCTCCAGGCCGTTGCTCTGAATTCTGGAGTCTACTCACCACAACGCTTCTGGTATTGGCTTTCCAGTGAGCAGTTTACTCCCTGGTTACCGAAGTATCCCCTCAAGTTTAGGTGTGGCTTTCTTTGCCTTGTGAGGTGTAGAACAAGTAATCTGAACAATTAATTCTTACAAATATCAGAAGATGAGAAATTTTCACACCACAGCCAAGACACTTTTGATTGGGAGACATGTACACAGAGGCACAGGTAGCCAACCATTCTTTGTGACCTCTTATTTAGTCAACAAGTTTTCTAATAATTTGTGAGTGCATGTTTTCTAATTAACCCTGTTCTATTTTGTTTTCATTGGAAATTAACTAACTGGATTCAGGAACGTAAGTCATTTTTTTAAATGTTCAGTGCCTCAGTTTAAATTTTACTATCGAATACCTGTGTGCTTTGTATCCTAGAGGTAAACACAAGTAGTTAATAATATTAAAACTTGAGACATATCTGGACTATTTGCACCTATTTTCCAAGAGTTCCACAGGTACTAGTGCTTAGTAAAAACCATGCGCTACTTGAAAAGCCTCCTGGAAATCTCCTGTCACCTTTTGAAAGTCCCTAGCCCTTTATGCCATAGCCTCAGGATGGCTATTCCAACAACCTCTTTCCCAGCCCCCTACTTTGAGTCTGCATAGAAGTCCCAGTGAGTCCTTAGGTACCTTCCAGCACTGGATCTTCTGAGCACAAAGAATGATTTCCTCAGTAGGTTTTCTATTAGGGAAGGAGATTATTATATCCTTGAGCCTCTTCAGGTGAAGTCCACATGAATCCAACCAAGTTTTCAACATGCTGCTGCACAAGCGTGTTTCAGACCCTGACTGCAGGGGAATTCTCTTTCTTGTGTATAGTTCCACTTCCATTTCCACTCTGTCCTAAGGGAAGGGTACTGCAGTGTGGTAGGAAGACAACTAGATGAGAAGTGAGGAGGCTTGAGTTCTAGGTCTCTAATTAGCCCTGGGGACTTGGGCAGGTGGGCCAATCAACACATTGCTTCCTTCCTCATTCTTCAAGTCAAGGTATAAGCCACTGGCAGTCTCTAGGATGCTGTGAACAAATTTAATGCATTTAATAAATTTTATGCAATATAATCATGAAAGAAGGTATTGTCATTTTTCACTATATAAACTCTGAACAATTTTAAACACAAACATTTATGAGTCAGAAACTGATACAAACTCCAATTCTAAAAGATTAGGTACAACTCTAATAATATATAAAAGCCTTGAGAGTTGAGAAATCAGTAAAGCTGCCTATCATGTTATGAAAGTTTTGTCTCAGGGATGAAATAAAATCAATTGGAAAAAGTTGATATTTTTAATGTCACATTGACTTCTCTCAAGACTTACCTGACCTCATTTAACCACTAAATAAAATAAATAACCAGTCTTTTAAAGTTGAGTGTATTCATGATGCCTTTTTCTAAAGCCTTCATGACTAGGAAGAAAATCTTTGGAATTAATTGAATAAAAGCTGGCCTCAATTTATTTCTTAGTGCTTGAAATTTTCTGTCTTCTCTTCCACATGAGTCTGTTCCTTTCTGAGGATTATACTGATTGTTTTAAAATGATAGTCTTATAATTGCTGGGACACACTTTTCTATTGGTGTCTCCTGTTGCTACACGTTTTGCAAGTACAGACATTAACTGCCCTTGTTCTGGACCATCTTCCAAGACTGTTTGTATAGAAAATAGTCTTGAAAATAAAGACAGTCCTTCCCTCTGGGGAAGGTGGCAGGTTTGTTTCAGCCTGAGGAAATGTCAGTTCGCTTTATGTTATAGCCCAATGTAAAAACGTTGCTCAGAATCCTGCCTCTACAGCCTGCCCTGCCCCCACCCCATGCAGACCTTACCTATCCCTCTTTGCCTTGTCCTGTGGCAACTGGGGCTCAGAAAACCAGCGCTCATGCTGACGTCCTGGCTGCCCCTACCGCTGCTCTGAGCAGTTACGTGCTTTGACTCTGACCCACGCCCTCTACCGCCATCCAAGAACCTATGGCAGGCTCACTGGTCAGCATTCAAGTTGGGTGCAAGTTTATTTTTAGGATCTTATTTCTTTATTTTTAGAGAGACAGAAAGGAAGGGAGAAAGAAAGGGAGAGAAAGACGAAGGTGTGGTTGCCTCTCACACGCTCCCCACTGGAGACCTGGCCTGCAACCCAGGTGTGTGCCCTGACCAGGAATCGAACTGGCGACTCTTCGATTCACAGGTGGGCACTCAAGCCACTGAACCACACCAGCCAGAGCAAGCTGGGTGGAATTAGATTCTTCACAATTCTTGATAATTACAACATCTGACAAAAAAAAAAAGATACTATAAATGGTCTTTCTTAATATTTTCCATTGAATTCTCCTGGTGAGTTTTCAAATTAAAATCTTATTAAATCTAAGACATCACCACACTTAGTACCCAAGAATTTACTATCATAGCTCATTTTCGTAGAGTCCAGCCAATAAAGACTGATTCTTTAGCTAGGATTAACTGGATGAGGGGTTCGGTTAGGCCCCGGAGATACCTGGTTCCCTACAGTATCGTTCTTCTTTCTTACACTGTTGTATAGGGGTTGTCTGTCACTTCACTTCCGCCCACACTTCCTAGTGAAATATGTTCACACAGCTCAGTAGGAACCGCTACTTAGCAGAAGACTCTGACCTGTGGGTCACAACCATCAGGCAAGAGTGAACAACTGAAACAATCTCAGCCAAGCCCAGTCTCCTGCTGAGGAATGTGAAATAGAGACTCAAGAAGTGTGATGTTTATCACTGTAAGGTTGTACGGAAAGGTCATGTGCACTGGGAAACAAAGAATACCATTTGCAGGTGACCATAGTGAGATACATGAACGTAGAATAGCAAGAGGTCTTCAGACAGATAAAAATAAAGCAGACACATAGAGTAGTGACAAGAGACATTCATGTCCCAAAGGGAGAGACGGAGACAGAGGGAGGGAGGGGGAGAGGGGTGGCTGCTATCTTTCCATTTCCCACGGACTGGGACTCGACTTCCTGCATCAATGCCCATGTGATTTTTCTGTGTCCTGACACCAAGGTTCTGTTACTCAAAAAAGAGCCTCTGATTATGTGTTAATTTTACATATTTTAATTATTTTTACTTTAGCTCATATGAATAGTGTAATTAACGGTTCTGTTATAATTAAAATGAAATGAGTCCAGTGCTGAGACCCTCCAGAGCAGGTCATTGTGTAATGGAATAGGAGGGAGAGTTGGTAGAATTAATGCAATTATTTGCATAACAACTCTTACAACATAACCTGGTCCCAAGCATCACATCACAAGCTTCACATTAATGGATGAAAACAAAGACCATAGAGTTGAATAGACTTGATTTGAAAAAATATTAGCTGTGTTTGACCAGGCTCAGAGTGTAAATTTTCTAAGTTCTCAGTTTTTTCACCTGTAAAAATAAAATATGAATGCCTACCTGACAGAGATCGACATAAAGACTCAAAATTATTGGCATGGTAACAGTGACACAGCTCACCAGCCATCTTCATCCCTCCCCGTTCCTCCCCGTCCCCGCAAACCGCCCCCTCGTCCAGCAGCCAGGTGGGCTCCGGCCGAGACTCACAGAATGGCCATCCCTACCTGCACCCGCTCTGCCTTGTGGTCTCAGAGGGACTCTACCTTTGTCAGGCCGGATACT
Organism: Pteronotus mesoamericanus; assembly: GCF_021234165.1. NCBI lineage: Eukaryota > Metazoa > Chordata > Mammalia > Chiroptera > Mormoopidae > Pteronotus > Pteronotus mesoamericanus. The sequence goes on from NW_026555123.1 coordinate 3,181,634, forward strand.
AGACTTTGGCAATGAAGACTCCAGAATGGCAGAGAAGGCCAGAACCTGGAAATAACCATGCAAAAATCAGTTATGACAACATATGCAAAAGAAGAGAAAGGAAAGAGTAAAAACAAACGGCATTGCATTCGAGGGACCTGCAGCAACTCATCTCTGGAGAAGGCGAAAGAGGGCAAAGGGTTGGAGGGGGGAGAATAGAAAGTGGGAAAGTACTGAGAGAAGTTATCAGTTGAATTCTCGAGATGTGTAATTAAGGGATGAAATTACTTGTTTAATTGGAATCGGTGGCAGGAGGAGGTGGCAGCTGAAATGTGGTTCTCTGAATGCAACAATATTCTAAGTTTGAATCATACATTAATTATACGCAAACTATCATATTCTGCTCTCAATAAAGACTGGCATCTTTGTTTTTCCTGCCATTCCAGATTCAGTATGAATAAGAGGAATATGAAGTATAAAGACCTAGATTCCACTGTGAAAAGCAACAGAGATGTGCCTGCTTGGCCTGTGCCTGTGAGAAGGAGGGTACAAAACCACCACAGCCTCTGGCTACGCATCGGAAATGACTCCGCGCATCTGAACAAGGCAGACGCCCAAGTACCCGGCAGCTCTTTTCCTCAGTGTGCTGTGACTAAGCAGCTCGATTGGCGCCCCCGTGAAGTCACATTACAGAGAGAATAACTGTCACCATGCATTAAACAATGACTATGGGGCATGTACCACATTATGCACATAGTATGTTTTCCCACAGATTTCTCAGAACATACGAGGTGGGACGTATTAGTACTCTGATCATCCCCAACAGAGAAGTCAAATAATATGCCGTGTTAGAGCAGAGAAGCTACTTACACATGGGGATTCAGGATAAAACTCAAAGGTAGGGCAAGGACCTGGGGAGCTAACCAATAGCTGGGCAGAGCCCAGGGAGTGTTCAAACAGAACAAAACCCGCTGACGTGGAGGAGGAGGTGGGGAACAGGAGCGGGGGCGGGCACTGAAGAACCTCTGGGCTCCCCCCGCTTTCCGAGCCCCATTCCGCCATGTGCCTACCGGCCAGTGTACACAAGCCCCCAGTGTTTGTCCGGCACGGGCAGCTTAGCCAGGAACGGACAGACGGACGTTCGGATGGACAGTCCGAGCCAGCAGCCTGTCTGGCCTTGAGCAAGAGACAGGCCCCGGAACCTGTTGTCACCTGAGTCCCGCGGGCTTTTTTAAGCTGCTGGCCTAGTGGAGCTCACCCCGGTGAGTGAGCCCGACCTGGTGGGCCCTTAACCCGGCGGGCTGGTCTTCCCAGCATCTGCAAAGGCTGGGCGCCTCACTCTTGTGATGAAGTAGTCGGGACTAAGTTCATCGTCTCCGTGTGGCTTTGTAGTCTCCTCCTCTTATCACAGATACGCTTGCAGGCCTGGCAGCCACATCACTGCCACGTCACAGACAGGCGCCGAACACAGGGAGATGGTGAGCCGGCACTCAGACGAAATTTGTAGGCCTTTCTCTTCTTTATAAACCTAAACCATTTGACCTGAACAGCGGGAACATGCAGTTTCAAGAGAGACAGAATGGGGCGGCCAGGCCAGCCCTGCCTGGCCTGAGTGGGCTGTGCCTGTGGGTGACATGGCTTTGTGGGCCGACCCCCGGCTGCCCGGTCTGGCCACAAGAACAGCACCGGTGAAGCAGAAAAGAAAGTTTGTGTGTATAAATTAAGCAGCCCTTGAATAAATAAGCAGTAATCGCTATGGTAACTTTGCAAATCACAGAAACAATAGGACTACTTTTTTTTTTTTAGTATTTGAGAATGTCAGGTCGTTGCTTCCTGTTTACTTGCAATTATTTGAAAATAACCTGGATAACTTTATAATCAAGGTATTTCCTCCTGGCTCCCTGGCATACAGCAGGCTGCCTGAGGAGAGGGCTGACGTCCTAAGGTGTCCAAAGCGCAATCAGTCTTAAGAGCTGCTAATGTTAAGACCTTGACTAATGTTAATCAAAAATTAAAAAAATAATAATCTTAGCTTGTTAGACACACACATTTGCACACAGACAGACACGCACACAATAAAATCATAGTAATTTTTAAAACACAGCTGGGAAGTGATGCTGCCTAATTTTAAAATTATTTTGGCCCATTTCCACTTGCGAAATGGCATTGTGTGCATGCTTGTGTCTCTGTGTGGGTCTGTTACAACCAGCAATCAATACAGGCTGTTCGGAATGTTCCAACTCATGTCTACTTTCTACCTAATACTGTGTAGCTAGCAAAAGTCAGACTATCAGAAGAAAACATATACCCTTCAGGTAAGGACATATTAGTGAAAGAAAAAAAGTACTTTCTAAGCTTTTATTGTGGGCCAGCATTGATTCGGCTGATTTTTATGGCTGCAATCTCAGGAACTGGATACAACTCTGCTAAATATTACATTAATTACAAGACACGCTTCATGCAGCCACACACTGGTGTGGTTAAGCACAAATTCAGTTATTAGGGAGATAAGTTGAATCAAAGCAGGCTACTATGCAGCAGAAAGAAAGAAGGAACCCCTACTTCCGTGGCAGCGTGGATGGAACTGGAGAGCATTATGCTACATGAAATAAGCCAGGCAACAAAAGACAAACACCATACAATCTCACCCAGAAGAGGAACCTAATGAACAAAACAAATGAGAGGAATAGAACCAGAGGCATGGACACAAGGAACAGACTGACAGCAACCACAGGGAAAGGGGAAGGAGGGTGAGGGGGGAAAGCAGGGACGTGTATGAATGACCCCCGGCCATGGACAACAGCGTGGGGACTGACTGTGGGAGTGGGCGGTGGGCAGGACAGGGGAGAGCAGTGGGGAAAATTGGGACAACTGTAATAGAACAACAATTAAACAAAAAAACTGGCAGGCCTACCCTACCTAAACGACAGCTGGAAACGCTGGACCTGAATCCCGCCGGGGCGACCCGCGCATGCGCTGTGTGCATATGACCTTTCCACCACGTTCCTGCACGACCACCCCGGGTACGCCCACTGCCCTCCGCGGTTAGAAACGCCTCGGGCTGCGGCAGTGACCCTAACCCTCTCTTTAAATGCCAGCCTAGAATACCCAGGGGCCTCCCAGAATACCAACTGTCATGATGATAGCTAACAGACATACTTCACTGTCCAAAATGGAACCTCATCCTTTCATGGGGATTGAGGATCCCCTGCTGGCACGAGCAGACATCTACATCAGCCCTGCCACTCAGGGGCGAGCTGCCCCTGATAACTTGGTTTCACCCCTGGGCTGACCCCAGCGCATTGGGATTTCCCTGTCTCCCTGGCCTCAGACACCATCAGGAGAATCCCGTCGTAGGAAGGACTTCTAAGAAAATAAACAATGGAGATGCTACTTTTCCGTCTCTTCGTTTTGCAATCCCAAGTTCTCTGACCCTTTCTTGGCTTGAAAACCAAGAAAAGATGAAAATGTTATAGAGAAAGAATATGGAAGTAGACAAAATTAGGTTCAAATTCTAGTTTTATTTCTTTTAATCTATTTATCAAGAGACAAATGATGCAATATACCTGAGCATTAGTTACTTGTCTGTAAAGTGCAGATGACTGTAACAGTGTGGAAGAATTAAATCAGATAAAAAATGTCAGGGCTTTGCACATACTGGCTTCTTCCCTCACCAACCCTGAGGAGCACTTTGTGGCTACATCGTTTGGAGTGCTCTTTGGTGTGTCACATTATAATTAACATATCTATTAACATAGCTTCTCATGTCCACAAAGATTAAGTGGACGAGTCAAGTGCCCCTTCTTCTCAAAATAGAGAAACATTGGAGTATAACAGAGCTAGATAGAAGGAAGGCCACTTTCAAATACTGTCTCATGAACTATATTAGAGTTTGAGGTCACATAAAGAAAACCATTCTCTCTATTAAAAACTAGCCAAACTATTTCTTGACATTCTAGATTTCTTTGAACTACAACAAGTCAACAAACAAAAATTATTTCTGACCACAAAGAATGAGGTTGCTCAGTTGTATTTCCAGCTCTGTTATTATCTTGCTAAGATAATAACTTAGTCACTTAGCGAGTATTTACGGGTGCCGCTGAATGGGAAGAGAGTGAAACGGTTCAGATCATGGAACGCTTCTATGAGTATTTTGGTTTCAAGGTCTAGAAAATAATGGCTCTGCACCTCTTGTCCTAAGGGGTCCAGGAGTACAGCCTTAACCAGGCTGTGATCTGTGCCATAGATTTCTGGCTTGGAAATAGCTATTTGTTATTAATGTAACCCTTCCTACTTGCTCAACTCTTGGTCCACTGCTCTGTATCCAAGACCTACTCTCAGTTCAAATGTTCTAGTTCACCCAAGGTTCTAGTACTTCAAACTGTCCTCATTTCCAATGCCATACAGGGCCTGGTGATAGCTTAGTATTTGAATAGTCCTCCCATAGCCTTCCTGTTTCCTTATCTCCAAATGACAAAGATGCTTAATCTATGGCATCTAGAGGAACTAGGAAAGATACATTTTTCATTAGTCCTTCCTGCCACTTTAAGTAGATCCAGCCCCTTCCTTGTCTCTTTACACACACACACACACACACACACACACACACTCACACACACTCTTTTGCCCTTCTGCTCCCACAGTACCATTCTGGCAGATGCTCTCGACCCACTGCCCTTCCATTTTAGTTCGTCTCTTTCAGGGCAGTTGTCTAGCTTCAGATCTTCATCTGTCTATTCCAAATGACAGGGACTCTTCCCAAAGACACTGACGCTCAAGGATTCCCGTGGTGGCCTCTCTAGCAAATTTTCATCCTTTGATGGCTGGAGAACTCGGTGTGATTCCTTCAGTGCTTGGTACAATAGCTGCTGAATTCTTCACCAAACTACTGCAGTCCTTCCCACGAAGCTTAGAATAAGTTTCATGGCACATCTCACTCCAAAAGGACTCTAAAATCTCTCTTGTCTGACTACCTTCCTCTGAGAGATGGGTCCCTTGGTCCAGGAACTCACTTATATATTCATAGTCATTCCTTCATTCATTTATTCAACAGGAATATGCTCAGTCCCCACTTCTGTACACAACATGGCACACCGGGGCCAAGGAGAAAAGCAGAGGGCGGGCCTGGTTTCTCCTCTGTGGAACGCATGGTCCAGCCATCTGGCTGGATCGACAGACACAAATCAATATCGTTGACCCTTGAACAGCATGAGGGTTAGGGGTGCTGACCCCTCTGCAGCTGAAAATCCCCCTGTAACTTTCGAGTCCCCCAAAACTCAACTGCTAACAGCCTACTGTTGACTGAAAGTCTTACTGATAACATAGTCAATTAACATATTTTGTATGTCATATGTTTTATTTACTGCATTCTTATAATAAAGTAAGCTAGAGAAAATAAAATGTCATCAAGAAAAATCATAAGGAAGAGAAACTACAGTTACAGCATTTTTGAAAAACATCCCCACATAGGGGGACCCATGCAGCTCAAACCTGTGTTGTTCAAAGGTCAACTGTTCTTGCGGGACTGGCGAATAGTGACATGCTCAGCTACGGGCTTTGAAGAAGGAGAGCATCGAAGAAGGAACCGCGCCTCCACCGGGAGCCAGAAGAGACCTGCCAGAGGAAGTGATGTTCGGGCTAAAGAGGAATGATGAGAAGGAGCTCAGTGAATGAGGAGTAGAAGGGGAACTATGCCAGGCAAGGGGGTTGAAATGTGCCAGTCCCACGGAGAAATAAAAGAAACCCCGTGCGGCCAGAGCACAGGCATGGGCAGAAGAAGGGTGTGCGATTCGTAGATTGAAGACCAGGGCCAGACCGGGCATCAGGCCACGCAGAACATGGGGGGTTTTGATCGTTGGTCCAGGAACTGTAACAAGTCACCGAAGTCACTGAACAAGGGGGAAAGATGCTCACATTTGAATTCCATGAGCCCACCTTGGTGCCTGTTGGAGAAGAGAGGGGCATGAGGCTTGAGTGTCGGAAACCCAGCTAAGTGAAACTTTAGGAAAGTAGACTGAGGTAGGAGCAGTCAAAACAAACAAGTGAAAGAAAGGAGGTAAAATTAACAAACTGCAGTATAACACCCTGCGCTCAGACGTGGCCTTGTGTAGTTCCTGGGCTTTCTTCCATTTCAAAAGCACATAGCCAAGAAACCTAGGCAATTTTCTGTTGCCACAAAGATCAAGAATCATACTATACAGAGTAACTTGAGTCCCCAAGAAGCCACAATTATTCCATAGAGAGAGAGTCAAAGTAGCCTCTAATAGTGTCCTTGGGTTACACCTGTAATTTTCACTACAGAAAAGAACAGCTTCTTCCTCATAATTTACACAGTCGCAGTTTCATCACCCAGCATTGAACTAAAAACATAATTGGGTTTTTTTCCAGAAAAAATATATACCTGAATATACTGCTACAATGCTAGGAATTTAAGTGAAAGCACTTATAAATTGTATCGCTCATTAAATGTTAGGTATGTCACCTTCCCGGAAAGCATTAAATTTTGTGAACAACATCCAGGGGCTGTGGGTGAGAAACTAGAGGATTGTGTTTCATTAAGTGACTCAGGAATGACAGTTTCCACTCGGCATTGGAAGGCAACAGCCCATCCACGCAAACAGAACATTACGAAGCGCACGGTGATTCTTGCAACACGCCAGTGACTCACACTTTCGCCTCCTTCCTTTGTCACAGCAAGAAAACAAGAGCAGCCTCTTTATACTGTTCTCAAGTGCTTTTAAAAGCTCTTTAAACTACTCAGCATATTAATGATTTGCTATTTATAAATTGCGCCTATTGAAAGGGCAAACGACAGGTACACAGAACGCTAAAACTTGTCTCTGTCAGAAACTTGCCTCGCCCAGCTCCGCAAGGAACAAAGGCCAGGCACTCCCCAGGCGGCAGCAGGGCGCTGAGTCCGAGCTCCGGGACCTCGCAGGCCGTGCGTGATGTTCGGGCCACTTATTTTTCAGTAGAAAATCTTCTCTGAGTTCATAGGTCAAGAAAGAACTTAATTAAAGCATAACTCTTTTGGAGAGAGACTAAAAATGGGGGGGGGGTAATCTTGTTTCTTTTATGCCTTTTTCTTTTGACTATTCTAATGGCTAGGCATTTCGATTTACTCTGATTCCATTCACATTGTAATGCCCTAAAACCACATAACCCACCTTGAAAAAATTCCAGCAGGCAAGTTTCAGTCTATTTTGGCAGAAGCTTAGAGAAGGTAAGAAAATAAAAAGCACATTTATAGCAAATTACCCACCCATACTTGTAAATCTTCAAGTTCGACGTTAATTTGTATTTCTAAATAGCTCTAAAAAGTATATGAAATCACTGACAGTTCTTGTTTGGCTGTTTTCCCATCAGAATATCATCACCTAAAGAACAGACCTGCGCGCTGCTGTCACCGAAGTGGCAGCGGAGGGAACAAGTGGTATTTGCACAAATGAGTACATGCCCATCTACTTCTCTTAAAAGGCAGAATAAAAGCTCACATTCTGAAGAACTCATTGTTGGCTATTGTTTAAATAATCTGTAAACAGAGATTATGACAAGTAGGATAAATGATAAAACTTAGAATTGGAAAGGTATCATTTACTACTTAAATAATAAGTACTATGGTTGACTGAAAGCATTTCTACTGATGGTTGAAAACACCAGAGAGAGGGAATTAGCCATGAGCATGCCAGCAAGCGGAGCGCCCGCCCAGCCGCCCTCAGAGTCTGCAGGGAACGTATCCTGCCGATGGGGTTGTTGGAAAGGGGGCTGCGGGGGGTGGCGGGTGGGGGCTGCCTCCCCAACTGTTCTGGCCTCCGAGGGATCCAGCTTAGGAACCTGCCTCCTCAGACATTCTCGCTAGAGGATTTATCAACTACAATATGTCCCAAAATTAATCAGATTACATATGACTATGTCACTGTTCTTTAATTCATCCACATGCATAAGAACAAAATATAGGGATCCGTAAATATCTCAGCATCTACCACTTTGTGGCGCTGGGCGTTGGGCACAGCCTCGGCTGTGCTGGGAGACAGGTGCTCAGAGAGTTCGCTGTTTCAGAAAGAGGCTGGGAAGGTGTGAGACAGAGGAGTATGAACTGAGAAATTTTGATGATCCTTTGCACCATTAACCTGCTCAGTAGGAAGCTTTGTGAGTTGGGAGTGAAAATGGAGATCAGGTTACATATTCTCCCCTAACACAGGTAGGAAACAAAGAAAGATATGGGTTCCAGAAATGCTCGCGTGACCATGTAGAAACTTCCTACCTTTAATACCACCTTTTCTCCTTTCTCCTTTGGATTCAAACTGGCTTCACCGAGCCCCCTAACTCACCTGCCTCCTTCCCCCTTCAAGACCGCCCCCTTCAGCATGAAGCCCTCAGGACAGTGAGATTCTCATCATCACCAAATAACCTTAAGAGCAAAGCCTCGGGTCTGCTGACCGCAGAGACAGAGTTTCGGTCAAACTCGAGGTGACATCCAGGCCTCAGCTGTGTTTCAGATCCGGGCCCAGAAAAGCAGGGAAACCAGAAGAAGCAAGGCCATGGCCGACGGCAGGCCCAGACGCCATGGTCAGCGACCCCGCCCCCAGCACCGGCCCATCGGGAGGGACCACGACCCTGACCGTGGCCCTGACTCCCTTAGTCACCATGACTGATGATTTGTCCCCTACAAAGCCTATACCTTGAAGCCACCGGGAAGCCAGGCCTTTGGGCATTGGCTCACCCGCGTCTCCCAGGGTGGCCACTTTCGGAAGTTAAACCCTTACGTTCCTTGCTCCAAACTCCTGTTTGTGTCTTACTGGGCTTAGATAGGGGCAGACAAATGGGCCCCTGCAGTCCAGAACACTAGTTCTCAGCAGAATGTGCCAGCAGATGGAAGAGGGACCTCCCGGGGACGGCCACATCCTTCTTGTGCCCGTGAGAACTGACAGGCCTCAGCCTGTGCCAGGCGGGCTCAAGAAGGGGCCCGCTGATGCCATTTCCTCACCTGTTAAACGCTCTGGAAGAACTCTGCACCACCCGAGGTTCCCGCGGCTCACACAGCAAGGGGAAAGCTGTCCAGCTCTACGGTGCGGTGAGGGCAAATGCTCCCCACGTCACAGAGACAAGCTCACCGCAGCGGGAGGACCAGGCCCTCTGAGAGCCTGCCCTAGGGGTCCCGAAAGCGGACGTGACGTCTCCAGCTTGCAACTGATGTTAGGTGCTCTTTCTAGTTTATTCTCTCAGCTGCATGTCCACGAGAAGGGCTTTTCAGCAGCCACAGACAATGAGGGAAGGTAGGAATGTTTTGTGCAGGACGGCCTTGTTCTATTTCACCTCTCCAACACATGCCTACATGCACCCGCACATCCACACACACCCCCAATACGATCACAGGAGTCAGTCCTGGTTGCTTCTGCGTCTTTGTCTCCCTCCAGAGCCTCCGTTCACCTCCAGCTGCCGTAGGGTCTGAGTTCCTCTGAGCCAGCCCCAGGCCAAGTGCTTCCAGACCTTACACGGTCCACGCCTCTCCTTGACCCAGAAAGCAGTTAACCAGAAGTTAACCTATTGATTAGAATATTGGGGTTGATAAAAAGGAGAGGGGAGAAACCTCCACAGAAGCGAAGAGAAAAATAATCAGGATTCCCAATTGAATTATGAAGACATACCTGTCATAAATAGCGACATCCAATTTGCTTACCACATCCCAACGGTGAAGTCACAAATACGGCCAGAGTAACATTCTAATATTTCAAAGAGCAATTTATAAATACGAAATTCTCCAGCATCGCTTGGCACCACAGGAACTTCAGTTCGGTTTGACGCCTTTTGGCACCGAGTGGCCGGTGTGAACGCGAACCCTGGGTCTGGGCCCCCACCGCCGCGCGCAGTGGGACTGCGCGGCGGGATATTGCGTCGGTGGCTGGGCCCCGGGCTCCAGGGGCAGCGCTTTGCCTGCGGAGCGCTGTGCAAACCACTTACTCACCCTCCCGCGTCTGCCCTGGTAAGAGGGCGAGGGCCAGCTGCCCCCTGCAGAGCGCGGTGGCGGTCAGGGCAGCGGTCAGCGCTGGGTGCCCGCCGCCTGCCGGCCTGCTCACCCCGGCCCCGCCTTCCGCTCGGGCGGCAACGGGAGCTCCCCACCAAGGCCTCAGGAGCCCCTTTGCAAATCAGTTCAGCGTGGGTTTCCAGCCTCTTTTCCGTAGCTGTAAGAGACACAGTTTTATTTTAAACATTCTATCGGTTTCTTACTCTAAAATATGCACGCAATTTTATGAGACTTTAAGGAAGTTCATTACTCATTTCACATTAATGCCAAACAATGATTGCAATTATTAATTGTGACAGAGAGAGACAACAGAATGATTCATAACTACGCCCATAACTGTACAGAAATAATTAATTTGACTAATCTGAAAAGTAATGAACACTTCGATTTTTTTCACTGAAGTTTACTGTTTACTGTATTAATGTAAGCTGCCATATTTCATTGGTTACACCAGAGCTCCTGTATGTTTTATTACAATCTTATTTACGTTTTGGTTTTGTGTTCTCCATTACCATAGCCACTGGATATCTGGCTCCTGAGTACTTGAATTAAGAAATGCTGTAAGTATAAAATACACACTAAGTTTCAAAGATTTGGTATTTAAAGAAGAATGTAAAATATCGGTATTTTTTACTGAACTCATGCAGAAATGACAATAGTTTTAGACTCAGGGGGCTAAATGTTAAAGTTTACCTGTTTGTTTCTATTTTTAAAAATGTGACTACAAGAAGGTTTAAAATTACATATGTGGCTTATATTTGTGGTTTTCATAATATTTATATCAGACAGTACTGACTTAGAATTTCTTTTGGTACCTAATTAATTAATACACTTGGAATTACTGCAAGATAAAAATGATATGAAAAATCTTTTTAAAAGTTGTTGTTGTTTATCCAACACCCCTTTGTTGGGTACTAATTCTAAGCTATGCCCTTTCTTAGATAGGCAGTCAGGGGCTTTGTCCAGACTTGCCTTATAGTTAATCCCAAATCCTAAATAAAAACAAGGTGCCAAATAAAGTCTATACAATAAATTAGAGGAAGACAGCTCATATACCAGCGTGGGGTCGGGGAACAGCCTTCAGCGACATGCCAGCTGCAACCTAAGATCAATGAGGGTCTGTGAGAGTCCTTAGCGGGAGTCACCCTCCAAAATGCAGCACATATGGAAGTCCATCCCTGTTATTATTGATTGTAAGAGGATACAACTACTTTCTTATTGATGTAATTGACAACATTAGTTTCAAATGTATAATATAATAATTCAATATTTGTATATATTGTGAAATGGTCCCCACAGTAAGCAGTTAACACCTGACACCATACATAATTATAAATGCTTTCCCTTGCAATGAAAACTTTAAGATTTACTTCTTTAGCAACTTTTAAATATGCCATAGAGTGTTATTAATTGTAGTTGCCGTGTGTACATTACGCTGCCATGACTGATTTATAACTGGAAGTGTATACCTTTTGACCGCCTTCATCCATTTCATTCATCCCCCTCAGCCCTCTCTGGCAACCACAAATCTGCTCTCAGTATCTATGACCTTGCTTTTTATACTTATTTACTTATTTTTTATTTCCCACATATAAGTGAGATCTTATGGTGTTTTTCTCTTGGTCTGTGACTTATTTCACTTAGCATAATGTCCTCAAGGTTCATTTATGTTGTTGCAAATGGCAAGATTTTACTCTTCTTTATGACTGAATGATACTCCTAAGTTTTTGAATAAGGCGCAAATTCTATAGATTAATATCATGGGGACATGTTTTCACCATTTTTTAATTTGTTTTAATTTTTAACTTATTTTACTTATATCCTTCTCATCACTTCCAAAATTTTGAGTAGATAGAACTAAGAAACCTGTCTTTCTAGGGAAAAAAATATACAAAATATGTACATTATATATGTACAAATATATTACATATGTCAACTGTACACACATATGTACACAGTTCCTCATTTCTAAATAAATGCAAATCCTTTATCAGAATTAAAAGTCGCTTAGTTATTTCAACACTAATTCAGACAAAAGACTGTAATAAATAATCCATGGTGAGAGAGAAGAGAGAAAGCGATTCTTTGCACTCTCTCCATTATTTTACACTGAAAATATTGGTTTCTAATTTACAGTAACACAATTTATATCAACTATTTTACATTTCACCTATGATGATTTTAAACCAACCAATCAATAATAAGACTATCTAAATGAAGTTTAAGAGAGGGCTTTTTTGTTGTTGTTCTTTTTGCCCTTACATCTCACTAGGGTGTAAAGTTAAAACACTGAGCATTTGGAATAGTTTGAAGTAATCCTTTACTGTGTAGTTTTGACAACTGGATCTATAATTAGGTTAATTTGTTTTCATTGTTGTTCAATTATTAAAGATTTCTTTTTAATTTTTGCTTCTGACTATATAAAATCCCCAAATAAATAAAGATTCCAAGGCAAAAGAAGAAACCTCACATGGTGCGTGCCCCCTCTTTATTCTGCTGTCTCCTGTCCTCTGTGCCCTCTCCCTCTGGCAAGTAATAATTCTTGTTACATTTTATTTTTTTCCCTTTCTTATTTGAAAAACACAAAGAGATAAATACACACATATATTACTATTCCTCCCCTTCTTTAGTTATGTATCTCACACTCTATGCTGACTTTCATTTTCCCATCCGAAGTTCATCTTCAAGATCCCGCATATCGGTACCGGCCTTGATTCTTTCAATGCTGGAGGTTTGCCTCGGTACGTTCCACGAGTCCCCTGCTAATGTGTATGTGGCTATCTTCAGGCTTTTGCTATAAGGCCACAATACGTAGCCTTAAACATATTCTTTTGAACACATACATAACAAAAAGTGTCACTTCACATCACACATTTTTAAGCTCAAATACCGTATTTTGCCATGCATAACGCATGCCTACATTTTTGGCCCAAACTTTCAGGAAAAAAATCTTCAATTTTATTTTCTAAACTCAATTATTTATTTATTTACATTTAGAAACAAAATGGATTGTTGTATTCCAGGGCATTATTTTGCATACGGAAATCGTTATTGCTTTCTAGAGTTACTTACAGCTTGAATGCATAAGCATAAATAAAAGAAGTAAAAGCATTCATATAGAAACGGAATTAGTACTGCCCATGTACAAATGCACATCCTTATTTTTCCCTCAAAAATGTGGGCAAAAAAGTGCACATTATAAACGGTAAAATACGGTCTGCCTGCAGCTAGTTTAATTGAGTGCTAATTCCCCCGTATCTTGTATTTGGAAATAAGATCATGGGGGAGATGCCACCCGCCATGGACCCTGGACACCGCGGAGGAAGGCGGAGACACTGGGATCAGACCAAACCAAGGAAAATCCCAGTGGAGAAAGTGGAAGAGTAGCAAGTCCCTGTTGGATGGCTTTTCAATAAAGGACAGTCAACTACAAAGAGTAATGGTGGGGGTGGGGAGCGGTGTTTGTTCTGCTCTGTTTTTATTTTGAAAGACGTAGGAAAGAGTGTGGAGCAGGTTCTTTGGAGAACTCGATTGGGAGGTAAATGTAGGTAAATTTCATATCTATCTCATACAGAAAACCAAGGTGAAACCAAAAGCGTATATTTGTGCTTCAGTAGGCACCCTACTTCCCTCATGTTCACAGTGTTCTGAAACACCGGCCAGTAGATGTGGCAGCAGCTCAGGCAGGGCTGCCTGAAGAACACGGCAGAAGTGTTATACTGACCAGGAAATGGGGGAGGGGAGGGTGCCGGGGTTGAAACCTGTGATTGGGTGGCTGACGGTGGGACAAACTGAGTTAGGAAAGAAGCGGACCATAAAAGGACTGGTAGGAACACGAATCAGGAGATGCAGAGCCTCAGTGAAAAACAAGATCGAAATAGTAGTCTATAATTTATGTGACTTTAAAATTAAGGGGACATTTTTCTGATTTGACTGAAACTACTGTAAATGATCAGTTATACTTCTGGGGAAACTAGCAGAAGACTCCCATGTCCAGACTGAAATGCTCTTTTTAATATAAACAGTCTTATCATTGTTGTATAAGCACATATTCATATGACTCTTGTCACTGTAAGAAATTTATCCTGACAGATAAAAAGTCTGACATAGTTTCAAATTATGCGTAGCTACATTCAGAGGTTGATCATTGTCCAACGTGACATTACGCTCCCCATTGTCTCTCCAGAGCTCTCCCAGCTCAAGAGTGTATTTGGAACTAAGTCTTGTTCCCCGCTTCATTTTTGATATTTAATATTTAATAACTACCACGACCCATTTTCTCATTTTTCCTTTTCCACCCACCACAGGAGTATTTTGGCTAATCAAACTGGCACATTATTACATATCCCAAGGATTCAAACCACTCTCTTATTTTTAATTAGAATATTCATGAGACAGAAAAAAATGGTGCTTTTCTTCTCTTCCATAACTTATTTCTCTTCTTCTGCTTGTCAAAATATAAGAATTTGTGCTATAATATTAACAACATAAATACAGAAAGTCTTTCTCATTATACACTTTCTCCAGCACCTGATCAAGAGTCAAGCTGCTACATACATTAAATATGTACTAACACATGTGAAAGTGAATTAATACACAATATAGTTCATGACAAAGAGTTTACTAATTAATTTTTATTTATTTATTATTCTGTTTTTCAATTATTTGCCTGACTAAATTTCTAGGATCTTGCTCTAGTTCATTGCAAGTAGTGAGGGTGCTTTATGGAATAGACTGTGGTAAGACCTTCATTATTCCTATTGTATAATTGCCCCCAAATATAAATGTTATTAACTAGTTATAAGAGGTAAAACAAACAAGAAAAATACTATTTTATTCTATAAAGCAACTTAATTGAAAAATATAAATTTATAAAATTATGATTGTGCCTTACCAAAGCAGCCATACTTTTGTCACGGAGACAATGAAAACAAAAATATGACGTAGCAAAACTCATGGGTGTGAGAAAAGCAGTATGAAGAGGGAAGCCTACAGTGACCCAGGCCCACCGCAGGGAACGAGAAAAGGCTCAAATAAGTCATGTAAACTTATGCTGAAAGGATATAGAAAAAGAAGAACAAACAAAGCCCAGTTCATTAGAAGAAAGGAAATAATGAATATCTGAGTAGATATAAATAAAATAACGACTTAAAAGACAATAGAAAAGATCAATGAAACTCAGAACTGACTCTGTGAAAAGATAAACGAACGTGACAAATGTTTAGCTAGATGCACTAACAAAGAGCAGAGATGGCTCGAATAATTAAAATCAGAAACAAGAAAGAAGTTACAAAAGACACCGCAGACATACAAAGGATCTTGAGAGACTACTATAAATAGACATACACCAACAAATTGTACAACCTAGAAGAAATGGATAAATGCTTAGAAATTTCTAAGACTATCTATATAAAAAGAGAATGAGAATAGATCAATCACCAGTAAGGAGATTGAAAATATAATTAAAAACCTAATTAAACCTCCTCCCAAAATACAAGAGTCCAAGACCAGATGGCTTTACTGGTAAGTCCTACCAAATATCCAATGATATTATACCTATCCTTCCCAAATTCTTCCAAAAAGCTAAAGATTGGGGAATGCATCCTAACTCATTTAACAAGGTCAACATTACCCTGATACCAAAAAGCAGACAAGAGCAACACAAAAAGGAAAATTACAGGACAATATCTCTGATGAACACAAATACAAAAAATCCTCAACAATATATGAGCAAACCAAATACAATAATTCATTAAAAGAATCACACACTATGATGAAGTGGAATTTATTCCAAGCATGCAAGGATGGTTCAAGGATGGTAAGCAATCAATGTGATACAGCATTAACAACATGAAGGTAAAAATCATATGATCACCTTAATAGATGCATCAAAATCATTTGACAGGATTCAACATAAATTTATGATTAAAAATCTCAATAAAATGGGTAGAGAAAAAAAGCACCTCAACATAACAAAGGCCATATATGACAAGCCCAAGACTAACATCATACTCAACAGTGAAGAACTAAAAGCTTTTCCTCTAAGATCAGGAATAAGTAGGCCACTCTCACCACTTTTATTCAACACAGTATTGAACTCCTAGATAGAGCAATTAAGAAAAAGAAAGAAAAAGAGAGAGAGAGAAGGAAGGAAGGAAGGAAGAAAGGAAGGAAGGAAGGAGGGAAGGAAGGAAGGAAGGGGCAAATTTAAGGCATCCTAATCAGAAATCATTAGAGATTATGTTGTACACTTGAAACTTATGTAATGTTTTAAGCCAATGTAACTGCATCATTTTTTACAAGTGTGATTCAGCTATCTCAAAATAATCTTAATGGCAATATGTATTTACATGTAGAAACTTTTCAGAATATTTTAACTTCAAATGAAAATAACTGCTGTATTCAATAGTACATTAATATCTGCTTGGAAATATGATTATTTTAAAAAGCAATTCTTTTCATTGTTGCTTGAACAATATAAAGAGGCAATAAATTAGAGTTCAAAATAAGAAAATTAAGTGGATTTTTTGCTTTTGTTGTTGACAACATAGGAATTTCTCTTCTCATTATCCAGAAATTACTAGCCCAGAAATAGTAAGACAACTCCACAATTATTGGGGGCCCAGACACCCTCTGTATTATTCTGCCATCTGTAATTTATAGCTGTAATTTCACAGTCCAGGAGAGCTGCTTGAGATCCAGGTAACATGTCCACGTTCCAGGCAACAGCAAAGAAGAGAGAAGGGGCCATGGCAATTGTTTAAAGTCATGTGACTTACAGCCCATTGGCTAGAGCTTAGCCAGACCTAATGGTAAAGAAAGCTTGAAAATGAGTCTTTTTCCCTACTGGTCATGTACCTGGCTGAAAAATCTGAAATTTTATGGCCAATAAAACAGGGGAGAATAAATATCAGGGCACAAGTAACTTTCTGCCACACCTTCACAGAGGCTTAGCTTATCACCAGAGAATCCAGAATTTAAGATGGTTAGAAGTGAGAATACAGGTTGGAGAATGAAAATAATTGGGTTCAACCCCTCACCCCTTATTGTAGATGGAATTTAACAATATTCTTTCTAAATAGCTTGTCTGTAGCGAGGGAGACTAATAGTACTAAGTGTTAAATAATGTGTGTATCAAATGAAACAATGACTTCACATCACCTTTTAGAAAAAGAAAACAATATTTGAAAACTGGTATTATTAATAATAGTATCATTAACTAACAGTTGCCTGTTTAAGTGATGAACATAATTTGGTAAAAATAAATAAAAATGTAAACATTATGAATGATTCTCTATACAGATACAATACATAGTGGATAACACAGATAAAACATTTCTGACATATTTTTCTTAGGAGACCCAGAATTTCATTTATTATCATTAACCGCCAATGAACAAACTTTCCCAAAAAGAGTTGGCAAGAGTGCTACTTTCAGAATTTGCTTTTCAATTGATAAGTGTGGCTATTTATCATCATAATTCAAAAGATGATGTGTTAATAAATCCAGTTACTTGTTGAACTGTGTTGAGTTTCCAAGCTTCTTGCTTAGGTATCATGCCATTTAATCCCAAATTCCATCAAAAATGATAGGCCACTCAAGTGTTAACCCTATTTTTCAAATGAAGAAACAAGAGCTTGGAGAAATTAAATGATTTTCTCAAATTTACACAATGTTGAAATTATACTGAAACTAAGTGTTCGGAATATTCTTATGTAAAAACTAGTGCAAAACTAATGCAAAGAGTACATATGTGTCTGCCTACTGATATTTGTTCAAATATTATGGTAAATTATAGATTTGTGGATTTTTCAAAAATGCATGAAACTGGAGGAAAAATGTGCTCCATCAATGACAATGTATATTATTTGTGATTGTAAAATATAAATGTAACTATAAATGACATCACATTAATAGATGGGAAATATAAAAATAGTGGGAAATGAATGCATTAGGAAACTGAAGACAAACTCGCTCAGCAGTTGACTTACAGTTTATGCAACCTTTTGTTATGGGTAATTAGTTCAGTTTAGTCATTGAAAAATTTTGAGTCAATAATTACGAGTTGCATGTAGTTAAGCAGCTATGAAAATATTTAGCAAGTGAAACCTCCCTTAAACAATTTCTCATTTATCTTAATGTGAAAGTTATAGGCAAAGAGAAATACAGTCATGAGCAAAATCAGTATTCCGTAGCCCAGAGGTTTCAGAGAAGAAAAAGGGCTGTGAGAATACAAGCGAGAGAGAGAGCAAGCGGAGAGCACGCAGAGAAACGCAGTGTCTGCCTGCATCCTGGTGACTCCCTTACTCTTGGCTCCACGGCTCGGGCTGCTGATTGCTTTTCAGGAAACCTGCATTCCCGCTCTACACTAGGTAGTAGTTACAGTTTTAATGTATTTTGGTTACCAAACCCTCCTCTACGCCATTTCCTACACAATTACCAAGGTGACCTTTTTAAAAGGAAAATCTAATAATGTATTTTCAGATTTTAAATAGTTCGATATGAACCCAATTTCCATAATTAAATCCAAACACATCACCACGGTGTTTACTACTATTTGTGACCTGGGCTCCACTTTTGAGTTCAGGCTTGTCTCTTGCTCTCTTTCTCCTGCCCGCATACACCAATGATAATTATTTCTTTTCGTTTCCTCAATTCATTCGAAAAGTTTTATCTCAAAGACCTAATACATGTCAGATAATGTTTTAGGCGTTTGAGATACAATAAGAGAATTTGGCCCCCTGGCCTCAGGGAGCCGATCGTTTCTTCCCAGGCCCTGACTGAGTCACTGAAAGGGGCCGGTCATGGAAACGGAGCAGAAACGGCAGCGCTGGGATTTGCCTGCCTCCCCATCCGCCAAGCGCTCCCCCGTTGCTATTTCACTCGGTCCACCATCGAACCTTCTGCTGTAGAGGGACTTTTCACACTCGGGACCTTTGAATGCGCCCCTCCTTGCTGGGTCTGAGCAGGGTTTGCTTCTCCCGCTCTCTCCCTGGTCCCCCCGGAGAACACCTCGGGTCCGTGAGACTCGGCGCAATCATCCCCTCGCTCGGCCAGGAGCTTTGGCGGGCCCTGCCCCTCTCACCCACGCTGGCTTCGGTGTTTCTCCCCTGTGCTGCTATGCCATAAATCAAATGCTCCATGTTTACTACGGTCATTTTGAATGTTTAATGGATGTTTTATTTGTGGTAGATTGCTAAGATTTGGTTTGAGTGACCTGAAAATAGGTTGCTCAATTCTATAAAAATATTCAGTAATTATACATCTTTGTTTTTCAGATTCAAGAACATACTTTTACAAGAAAGGACAACTGATTTCATTATGTGCCGAGTAAAGATATGCTCTTTTGTTAAGAAGTTTGTGTAGTTGTTAAAATTGCTAAGAGATTTGTTTTGATTGTAAAGTTCTGCAAAGTACGTCTGAGGCTTTGCACTGTTTGACTAATGACTCAGATGATACTTAAAGTGAGCAAAGTGTGTACATGTCTTAAGTATCTGTGTGTGTATTCACAGTGATTTTTTTGGAATGCAAGTTCATATTTGATATAAACAATCACTAGATTTGATTTTAGAATGAAAAAGAGGAGTTCCATGATCATACATGGATAAAGAGCACATTTAGTAAACACTGGATCATAATCTTAGACATGGCACGAATGAATCACCATCGCAGCTTTTTCAAGAAAATCTCTGAGAGGTTGAGCACGAATAAATAAATATAAATCTCAAAAGTTAACCCCATAGCCCAGCCGGGTGGCTCAATTGGTTGGAGCATCATCTAGTGCACCAGAAGGTTGTGGGCTCAGTCCCGCGCTGGGGCACATACGGAAGGCAACCGATCGATGTTTCTCTCTCACATCAATGTTTCTCTCTCCCTTCCTCTCTCTCTAAAATCAATAAAACACATGTTTTGGGTGAGAATTTTTAAAAAGTTAAGCCCGTCAACAGATAGAAGTAAAAATCACTAATGGTGGGGACAGCCAAAGAAGAAGCAGACCCTCTATAAACTCTAGAGTGACTGGGTTACACTGATGTTATAGGCTGAATGTTTGTGTTTTCCCCAGAATTCAATTGCTGAAACTTATTCCCAATATAACGGTATTGGAAGGGGGGGGACCTTGGAAAGATGATTTAGGTCAAGGGGGTGGAGCCCTCACAAGTGAGATTAGTGCCTTTACAAAAGAGGCATCCGGACAGCTTTCTGGCCCCCTTCTGCCCTATTAGGACACAGCAGAAAAGATGGCAGGCAGCCTCTGAACCAGGAAACAAGTCCTCACCAGACAGCAAATCTGCCCTTGCCTTGATCTTGGACTTCTCAGCCCCCAGAACGGTGACAAGTGAATTTCTGTAGTTCATAAACCACTTACTCTACGATGTTTTGTTATAGCAGCTCTAATGGACTAAGACAATTGACAAGGAGAGAAAGAAAAGACTGTGGTCTTTGTGATCTTTTCATCCACAAGTAATTTACAAATGGAAAGAAATGGGATTATGTCAAGCAATTGCATGTTTGTTAACGTTCTCTATTCTCGACTCCCTTTTGAGTTGTGCCACTGTGATTCACAGCCTTTCAGACGAGGGGTTCCTCTTTCTCTTCTCCCGTATCTGTTGACTTTTTAATTTGGCTTCATTGTAAGTATGATTTAAAAAGGAAAAAAGAGTGGGTTTAATCTGAAGATGATCTCTAATGGAACAACTACTGCTGGCCAAATACTAGAAAGTTCTTCATGTACATCAAGACCACCTTTTAAAGACAAGTTCCCATGAAGGATACCAGCATAAAGAATCCCATTTTTCTAGGAGGGAATTTCAAGCTTCTGTTTCACAACTAGCTTTTATAGTTTAAGCACAAGCTTGACATTATGTGAATGTAGTTTGCTGTGTTTAATTACTATCATTATTATTATTATAGATACTGTAGTAATTATCTCTTCCTACTGTCTCATTATGTTTTGATCAATTCACATAATAAAAGTTTACTGTAAATATAAGGGTAGGTAACATTCAAGAAAACATGTAATTATGGAATATATAATCATATACAATCTAAACAGCTGAACATTACAACATTTCTAATGATTAAATGTTTAGAAAGTAAAGAATTAGCTGCTTTTAATAACATAGGTGCAGTTCTGGAAGCAACGGCTAGAGAAGGCTTTATTTGTTGACCTAAAACTACTTTACTTCTGTTATATTAATAACATCTAGGTTTCTCAAAAACCTGCTGGCTAAAAAAAGAAAAAAGTCTCCCCAGCTTTATTAATGATTCATATGGCAGTTTCTGAAGAGACAAGTCCCACAGAGAAGGAGCGCTTGATTAATGACCTGGAAACACTTTTCCTTTTCAGCTGATTAAATAAAATTGACTGGATTTTTACATTTTTGTAATAAAATGACCCGCAGGGCTGAGATGACACAGTGAAAGCAGCATGTTCACTCTTCAGCGGATTTTTATTTTGTCACTTGTAAAAATGAAAGGGCTAACCACCCAAGCAGAAAAATGCACTTTATCATTGTCCGCGGCGGCCGCGCTGACAGGCGCCGCATACAAATAGAAAAGCGTGGGGGAAAATAAATTGTGTTTACATTCAGCACGACTCTGCCTGACGATGACTAAAGTCTTAGGATTCCTGGGCCTCGAAACTATATTCTCAAATTATTCTTTACAATGTGAAAAACCTGGAATTAAAGAGAAATAAAAACCTCTAACTGGACCTGCCGGCTCTGGAGGCATTCAGTGTGGCCAGAAGCAGGTTATCAGATGCCATTCCTGCTTCCGGGCCAAGGGGCTGCTCTTTGAAGACTCAAGCGCTGCTCTTATTTTCACACGAACAGGTTCCCAGAGAGCCCCCGGCAGAACTGTGAAGTAAGAAAGACGCTTTTTTCCCTTGTCTTTCCCAAAGCACGATCTTTTTTTTCCCTCCCTGGATTCTTTCCAGAGCACCGTGCAGCCAGGAACTGACCTCCCTGACTCAGTGTGTCTCCCTGCGCCTTTGCCCCTCAAATCCTCCCCTCGTGGCCCCCACTGTGCTCCCCGAAGTGGTGCCTTCGTTATTCCCACTCCCTCCTCTCAACCCAGCCTGCTCCTCGGCCTCGGGCCTCGCCTAGTCTTTTTATTGCTCAGCCCAGGCCTGTCTCCTCAGGCTGTCTCAGAAGGAACCCCTCTCTACCTGCTAATTTTTTTTTTTACTTTTTTTAATTTAAATAATGAAACTGTTTTCATACGGAGAGTTAGTACAATCACAAAAGGAGAAACAGTAGGTACTGAACCGGAGGGAAAGGGCCTGCTGAATCCGTGATTCCATTTCCCATCCAAGGTAAAACCTTCCCCAAAATAATGTATAGGCCAATTAGCTTCTTTTCAAGTTACTAAATGGTAGCCCTATATGTAGCCAAACACGCTCTGTTTGGTCTAGCAATTAAATTCAAGATACTGTACACAAAAACCACGCACTCGGAGTACTTCTGAAACCTCCAGCACTTCCAGCAGCCGGCTAGCTTCCCCACATGCAGCCGAGATGTGGAGCTGCCGAGATGGGGTGTCTGAGCAGGTCTCGCCACATCCCGCCTTCTCCCTCGTGCCCTGGACCCTGAAGCGGAGCGTCATTGGCTTTATCTCACCCCCCCCCCCCCCCCCCCCGACTGCTGTCATCGCTAAGACCTGTCAGACCTCAGCAGGTCTTTGGATCTGCGAGTCCTGGCCAAGAGCTACTGTTCTTCCTGATCTCCAAAATGATATTTTGCAATTTTATCTTTTTCTCTTCCTAGAAAAAAAAAATACACAATTGGCCTTGCCAATAAATCCGTTGGAACAATAGGAATGGGTAATTCCACTCATAGGAGAAGACAAGCCACACTGTGGAAAGTCAATGTTACAATAGGTATTGAGGAGGAGACACGTGCCGTCTGTGTCGAGAGAAATGTTTTGTCCTCTTCACCAACTTAGGCTCAAATTTGAATTTGAATTCTGTGTGTGTGTGTGTGTGTGTGTGTTACAATTAATAAATATGACATAAGTAACATTCATACAAGTGGCTGTACGGAAGGAGGATTGTGAGGAGTCAAGAGCCCAGTGTGGAGGCCGGTTACGTAAGTTGTTTTCCATATTGGAGCCTATAACTAAGTGACGTTTTAAATAAAGGGAAGGTAAAATAAGTCTGTCAATACAAGTAGCCTGTGAACTCCTCACCAGCAGGTGTTAAAGCACTTTACACCCTTCGTCGTATTCGTACTTCGGAGAGAGTTCTTCAGCCTACGTCTCAAAATTGAAATCTGTCATGAAAGTGAGTCATTTGAATTTGAAAGTGAGTAAACTCAGAGAATACTAGAGTTAACTAATATACTTGATTTTGTTTCCTGTTTATTTCGTGAAGTTTCAGGATAGTAATGCAGGTGCTGGTGTATTTTTACAAGAAAGGGGAAAAAAAATCACTGAGAAACACCATCTGTTGGCTGTAAGTTGGACAATAACTGCTGAATAAAAGCCACCACACTGTGGTACTAAGTCATTCGTGGTACTTCTCTTGAGTATTCTGTTGTATTTCTTAATACATACATAGGAAGCTCTGAGGGTACCCTACTGGCATTGAGTGGAGCGGGCTACATGCTTATTCTTATATCTTTATATACAGAATGATATAGAAATAATCTGGCCAATTCCGTTCTATGACGTAAATATCAGTAATTCTGCACATGTGATGATGATCTGTGCCTATGGGTCGCCTCTCTAGCACCTACCACTTTCAGCACACTTTACTGTGGATTAATTCCCCAGATCGGCATGACTGGAAAAGAACGGAAGCCCTCGACAGCGGACTTGATGTCTGATGTGCGACCCTGCATGTACGTCCAGCCCAAGAGCCAGGCGGGCACAGAGACAACCCGCAGCCAGTGTCTGTTCATGATGCAGATGGGGTTGCAGATGGTGGCGGAACTGAAGGTAAAATCTCAGGCCCTTCGACCAGGAAGTATACATTTGGTCACTAGCAAATTCTAAGCCTGATTATTTTTTTGCCCTTTCCAGTTCCAGAGTTATCTTATTCAGTGCACTGGGCCACCACTTCAGTTACATTTGGAAAAGCAATTAATTATTCAGTGCCTAGATGAGTCACCGATGTTATGTTCAACACAAGATATCCACAAAATCAAAACCCAGAAATCTCTCCTAAGATTTAAGACTGCGAGGGGTGCACAGTGCATTAACCTCAGTTCATGAGCAGTTCGCCTGCTAGTTGTGTTGGCAGACTTATTTTACCTTCCCTTTATTAGAATGTGACTTAATAATTATAGGCTCCAACATAGCAAGCAATGTGTGGAATTGGCCTCCACGCTAGGTTCTTGGTTACTCCCAATCCTTTCTCTGCATAGTCACTTGTGTGTATATAACTCATTTCATATGTATTAGCTATAACATACACACTCAGACATATTCCTTAAGTAAGGCTCTGTCTAAATCTTCCCAGGGTAACTGAAGACTTTTATTTCTATTCATTGCCATATCAGTTTAACTGGTTTGAGTTCCATGACGGTTTTACCTTTGAAGTTAAAGGTCAGCCTCAGGGCGAGGAGCACTTTACTGCAAAGCTGGAAACATAAAGAAGTGTGAATAAAACTGTTCATGACCCTCAGCCTCTGTGAGCCAGGGCTTCAGCAAGAACGTGAAGGACGTCAAATGCACACTCCCTTCGGCAGGCCGTTATAAATGCCACACAACTGTCCACAGCCTGCAATAAGGGAGGTGACCCTGGGCACCGGGTGGGGAGCCTGGAGCCACCGGGAGATCATCGCATTTGCATGGGGATTTCAGAGGCGCGCAAAGCCAGCCTGCTCTTTGTGCTGGATCCACCTGCGCAACCCTCAGACGCGTTCTGCCAAATTAGGGAGGGATAGGTTGCATCCCAAGTTTCAGAGGCAGAAAGGGGGGCCTGGAGGCAAGATCGGCGTCTGCCCGAGAGCCCCCAGGACACAGAAGGCTTCCTCTGCCGTACCACTTTCAGGCCACCGAGCTCCTGCGCGGGAATCGAGAGCACACCCCGCCGACCACACACGCGGGGTGGCCTCGGAAACGATTTCATGCGGCCGTGACTTTCAGGTTTACGGGCTCTCAGAAAAAGTTCAGAAGTTCAGCGTGATGACATAATAAGAAGTTCAAAGGGTCGTGGTCTCTCAGCGAAAGTCATACCATGAAATTCGAACTCGTAGCTTATTTTCTCCCTTTCCCGTGCTAAGAACCACTTCTGTTTCTAGAGAGACAGAAAATTTCGGAGGGGGCTGGGGCGGGGGCGGGGGGGTGGGAACGACACTCTGCTTAGGAAGGGTCCCAGTTTCGCTTTACATGAAGCTTTCAAAAGGGGAGTTGGAAACAGAAAAGTGGGGAAAATGAAAAGCCCGGGTGTCGTAGGGCGTGGAAACCCCGAGACTCTGCCAGGCTTCGCATGTGAACCTCAGGGGACAAGGCCGCAGGCAGCCCAGGGACCCACTGCAGCTTTCGGGATGCCTTTCGCGGAGAAAAACTCCTCTCCTGCGGGAACTGCTCCTTCTCCCAAACGCCGACGACCTCTCGCTTCCCGCAGCCGCGCTCGGGTTTGGGCCTTCCGCGCATGCGCGCCTCGGCACCCTGGGTCTGCACGGGCCTACAGCCCGAGGCCAGGACGGCCCCCAGCTGGACTTCACCTTCGCGAGCCCGAAACACTGGCAGCACCGGTGACACTCGCTTCCTCGGCTTTGCGCAGTCCTTTTGTGACTAAAATTAAACTGCAGAAAGGATTTTAAGAAATTAGCATCTGAAGACCGATGACGTTGCTAAATTTAGTCTAGAAACGTAATTCCAGCAAGGGCCGGCTCACCCTCAGGCTTGAAATGCGACAAGACGTACATTTCCATTTTGAGAACAAAATATTCTTCTATGCTGGATATGCTTTGGAACAGAGAACTCATTTCTATAGCGTCTAGATAGCTGACCTTCAAAACTCAGAGTACACGATGAAGTGCCTGGCACAGGCCCCAGATCTGGACAACCAGCCGCCAAATAGGCAGTGAGGCAGGGACCTAATAGCAGCGACCCTCACCTGCCCCTGGGGTCTGCCCCAGAGTGGGGTCTGGATTGATAGGAGATCTGTTACCTGCCCACGGAGCCCACTACTTTAACTAGCGATGCCTCCTCTCCCCAAAGCCTCATCCACGGTTATAAACGCGGGACTCGCTGTCCAGCATAGGCTCTTGTGAAATTTGGATCGACTTTGTGAGTCCCGTGACAGTACATGTAAAACTGTGCGTGTCAGTGTGTGTGTGTGTGTGTGTGTGTGTGTGCGCGCGCGCGTTTCTTTGTGGAAAAAGAATGCATAGCCTTCCTCAAGATTTTCAAGAAAATTTACGTTGAAACCGAAGGAAGGCCAAGTGTGTGTATTTGCTGGGGGGCAGCGTGGTCTCCTAGAGCGGGGCTCCCGAGGTAGTAAGACATTTGCGCCCTCGTCTCAGTGTGTCACAAAGCAATAGTTTGGCCTGAGGCAAGTCACCTAATCTCTTGTGTCTCAGTTTTCTCAACCATGAAATAGGTGAATTAATACCCTGCACCTGCCTTTCTTAGCTCACAGGGCTACGGTGAAGATCAAATAAGAATGTGCTAGGAAACCCTTTGCATGAACGCGTGCGTGAGCATGGCTCTCACCGGTACCCCGTTCCCTCTGCCCCCTCGTAGCTCGTTGCGGAAATACCGCCCTTGCTTGTGGACAAGCTCCCACCTACCACGAAACAACACTGCCTTTCACATGCTAAATTCAATTGTTTATAAAATTTCACATTTCTTAGGTATGACAACTATTACTAGGCTCACCTTTGCTCTATTTACCAAACTTCCATCTACCGACCACCCAGGGCCCAGCTCCAGTATTTCCGGCGGAGTCTTTTCTGCCTCCCCAGATCTCTGTCGGGATCTGGGGTCTGTGTCCCGGAGCTTACCATCAGCCTAGCTGGACAGTCAGCAGCTTCTCTTAATTCCTTTCCAAATAAACTCCAACTATGGGATGGGGCCTCATGGGAAAGCAATTGTTGAATAAGAAACTTAGTATTAACTGCATGTCTATGAAAAATTTACAGAATATCTGCTGCAACATCATCAGAAAATACAAAAAGTGTCTGCAGTTTTGCTGTGTGAGGTATACAATTGTATACACCTTGTGTGCCTTATTTTAACTATATTTTAGTACCTTCTGTAGCCAATCATCCAGAGTTTTTATTTTTCTAGGCAAAAATAGTTCCTTAAACTTGTCAGGTTCACCTTATTTCCAAGTGAATCCTTCCTATTTCCATATACACATTATTTTTGTTTGAAAATATTATGTGCAGCCCTAGTATCAAAGCACCCATTATACCTATTCAAAGCATTAGATACATTCAAATTTAAATAAAAAGATATTTAAAATTAAATCAAATTTTCAAGTATTATGCTAAGTGAAGCCAGGTCACAAAAGACAAATACCATATGATCTCACCTATAACAGGAACCTAATGAACAAAATAAACAAACAAGCACAATAGAACCAGAGGCATGGAAACAAGGAACAGACCGACAGGGACCAGAGGGGATAACAGAGGAAAGCAGGGGAAGAGCCTAGTTAATGAACATGTATGAGTGACCCACGGACATGGACAACAGGGTGGGGATTGACTTGGGGGAGGAGCGGGGTGGCGGGGAGCAACAAGGGGGGAGGGCGGGGGGGAACTGGTACCACTGTAATACAACAACAATAAGAAAAAATGAAAACAAAAAGCAGATTACTTATCTTGGTAACTTAACCTGCCTAAAATTATCTAGTGTAACCTAATCCTTAAGTTCTTCTCTCCCAGGAATCTTTGTACTGTCAAGAGGAAATGAGGGTAAAATTTGCCTCCAGCAGAAGCTAGTTGGCAGTGCTGAAAGCAACCCTTCTTCTTGTCACCTCTAACCACGTGCTGACTGAAGCCTAGCTCAGGCCCCTCCACTCCCAGTCGGCCAAAGACCCATGGGGGACGTTGGGCAGTCCCTTTGGCCAGGCTAGACTGGCTAACACTCTCCACACAGAATTCACTCTGTCCATCATGTACAGCTCAGGACCCTGGCAGGTTGTATCGTGCCTCAGCCCCTAGGCCACTTTGGCCTTATTTACCAAACAGCAAACTGTTCCAGATACTCTCTCACGAGGTCGATTCCTCCCACCATAAGCTTCCTTTTGAAAATGCCCAGAACCATTTCACTGGGATGCAGAGGAGCATGTTTTGAGCATCTCAGTTTAAAGGTACTGAGAAAGCCTGTCTACTGACATGTTGCTATAATGTTAGACATAAAGTTGTAAGCTGTGTTCAAATGAAAATTTGCTTCTTATTTTATTAATTGGGCATGCCTGGTTTTGAAAGAATGCCATTTTTTAAAAACTCACCATGACCCAAGCTTTTGCTTTGAAGGGAGACTACTCCCAAAGAAATAACTTGATTTTGAAGAGTGCAACCTCTTTTGTTTCCTCTGATTTTGAGGATACACCCAGGAGACCAGAAAGCAAAGGAGAGAATAAAAATAAATCCTGGGGCTTAACCTCAACGTGAGCAATGGAGGTCACTTTAGCAAACTTAGTTCAAGAGAGTATGGCCAACTAAGTTATCTTGTGGTTGTGATGATAAAGCAATAAATCCATCATTTGACCTCGTAAGTGGCCACACTCCAGTTTTTTCCTATGAAGTTAGCAAGAATACTTACTGATCTACCAACGTCTAAATCCTTCTCTCATCCAGTAGGGTAAGATGTTTTCCCTCTTCTCCTGATATTTACCCTCCATGAAATCTGTTCTAGCTCTGACTTCCCCAATACCAAGTGCCTTAAATACTATGAAGTTTCAACCACACCACATGCGGTTTTTGTCCAGGTGTCTGGTGTCTTTGCCCATACTGTCTCTATGGCATGCTCTCTTGTGGAATTACAAGAATATCCCCTCTCCACCCCAGTATTTAGCATGAAGACAATCTTCATACGACCAACCTAAGTATGCGTAGGAGCTAAAACTCATAAGTATTTTAGTTGTTGCAGAGATACCAAGACCTAACCCTACCAATTTAAAAATTACATCTCAATACTGCACACATTATAATTTTTTTTCTAAATTCTGTTGAGGTTGATTAGAAGAACACTTAATTTTAATATCATTTAGGGCACTTTCATGTACATAGTGTTGTTTTTGCCATCATGCATTTCAAAATTAGTTTGTGAACCTCTGAAGAACTCTGCCAATCTCAGAACTACAGGTTTTCCATTCTTGGCTTTTTATATAGTATATTTATACATCTTCTGTAGCCTGGAAGAGCTCTGTTTTCAAACCCCAGAGGCAAAAATAAAACCCTCTTCTGATAATCTCTATTTCCATGTTACAAGAAGTACAATTAGAAAAGTAAGAATAGTAAATTGTGAGTGACCTTAAAATGTTGGCGTATATGACTAGAATTTCTCCTGCCTAGAACAAACACCTACTTCTTTTCATTCATTCAGAAATACACACTGCCTATCTACCACAGAAGCAGACATAACTTCTTCTTTCACAGAGGCTACAATCTAGTGAAAGGCAACTTAACTACACAAATAAATATGAAGTTATAATTATGACAAATAGAGAAGAGGTATGTAGTGATATAAGGGCAAATAATAGAAACTTGACTTCCATAGGAAGGTTGGAAAAAAATCCTTAAGAAATTAACATTTGATATAATATTTGAAGTATAACTAATATTAATCAAAAATAAAGTTACTAGGGAGAGCTCACAGGCCTGTAAAAAGACTAATGTGGCTAGAGGACATAGACTAGTTAGAGATATGATTCAAAATGAATTTGTGAAAAAAGAGAACTAGGCATTACAGCTAGTGTCTTGCAGGTCAAGGTCAAAATTTAGTATTTATCCTAAGAGCTATAAGAACTTTAACAAACAGGGAAAGGGGATGGTGTACTAGGAGGGAGGGAGAAGGAAGATGAAAATATGATTAGAGCCCTGGCTGGTGTGTCTCAGTGGATTGAATGCTGGCCAGTGAACCAAAACATCGCCAGTTCGATTCCCAATCGGGCACATGCCTGGGCCCCAAGTAGGGGATGCGCAAGAGGCAACCACACATTGATGGTTCTCTCTCTCTCTCTTTCTCCCTCCCTTCCCCTCTCTCTAGAAATAAATAAATAAAACCTTTAAAAAATTAGATTTGTCCTCTTGAAAAGATTCTTCTAGTGGTACGTAAAGAGTAGATTTAAAAAATAAAAAGGCAAGAGTAAGTGAAGTAGACCAGTTGCCTGGCTTTTGCAGACTCTCAAATAGGAATGGTTGCAGGATGTATTAGCATACTTGCAGTGAAATGAGAGAGAAATGAACAGATTTAAGAGGTACTTGGGTGACAAAGCCAACAGAAATTGGGAATGGATGGCCAGTAGATAAGTTTTAAGGAGGTTTTTAAAAAGATTCAGGATTCTGACTTGAGCTATACTTGAGTTCCATTTCCTGAGATGGAGAACATTGGAAGAGGAACCAGGTTTCAGGAGAAAGGCCATGAGATAGGATTCATCAAGTGTGAGTTTCAAGAGCCCCTGAGAGTAGTAGCAGCACAAAAATGATAGTCTTTCATGCAGACTAATAAAGTGCAGGTTTGCTGGGTGAATTGGGTACGGTGATAATGGAAATAATAAAAGCAGATAGAAGACTATTGTAACAATTTATGTGCCAGATATCAAACAGAAAGGGCAGACTAAATAAATAAGAAAAATTAATGAAAAAAATTTTCATTATAAATTAAAATGTGATTGCATTTAGCAGATGATTTGCAAAGAGGAAGGGGGAATGGACTATTTAGACAAAGATCAATTGGAAATTAATTCTTTCTTTTCCCTCAAAATAGGATTATCTTATGGAAGAAGTGGAATTCTAAAGTGCTTTACTGGATAATAGCCAATTTAAATTTTAACAAATTAAAATATAAAGAATATTTAAACATAGGCTGTGGTTTGAAGGCGACAACAGAGAAAAGTTTGACCAAGCCAGGAGAAGTTGTTTCTGCTGCCTCTGCTGCCTCGGTTATCACCTCACTCATCTCCCCTGCTCTCTCCTGCCTCTCGCCCCCCCCTCACCCGTCCCCCCAAGAGACTGTTGCTGCCTTAGAACGAAGTGTGAGCTCATAGACGCGGAAACCAGCACCATGTGTTCATGTAGAGTGCCGGGTCAAGATGCACCGAATGTGTGCTAGACGAAATTACTAAATGTTTTCTTATAAATTTTAAGGACCCATGTGTGATTTCTAGGAAACTCACAAGAAAGGCATCCCTCTCTGATTAAAAAGAACAAAACATGAGAAATTACCTTCTTCTGACTTCCATGGGTCCCTGTGAAACAGCGACACCGGAACCGGCGCAGCCCCCTGCAGTCGAATGCTGCCGGCGACAGGAAAGAGGAGAGGGCACAGGCGCTCAGGGGTGTGGTTACGGCGTTAAATTTTTAAACTCTAGAATGTCTTATCTCCAAGTTAATTCTCTGGGGAGAGAAATGTCCTTATTGTTTAAAGCCATTTTGCTGCTTCTAGAAGAATCCTCTTACAACTTGATTCACATAAAGGCATTTTTTATTCCTCCCTGCTAGACCTCAACTTTTCCATGGTGATATTTTTACCAATTGACTAATTTTTTAAATAATAATCAAGATGACTTACAATTCTTTAACAGCAACTGTCTTTAATCCATATAGAAAATGTATGCGGTTTATGAGAGGAGTATGAATATACATAGAAAGTATATTACAAACCATAATATAAAATTAAAAACAGCCCAGTGAAATTGTGCAACAACACAGCTCAGTTTCTAATCTGTTGTGAATTATTATTGCAAAAATATACATTAACTTTTATAACTAAGCCATTAACTATTAATTTTACTTACCTTGAATATATTTTACCTATTTCTTATTCCTCTATTAGGTTATACATAGACGTTGTTTTGCATATTTGGTTAAATTCCAAAAGAGTAGATAAAATGGAAGTACGAGGTGAGGTGAAAGAAATTCTACAATCCAGATTGTCCAGGAAACTTCTAAGATCATGAACTTAATTTTTAAATAAACATGGTTCTTCCAATACATGACAAAGGCATATATTTATATACTTTTCAAAATATTGTTGAATATTTAAAACTTTCAATTGTTGTATCCTAAAAAATAGGCCAACCTCAAGATATTCCATTCTAAAATATATCAGATCTTTGGAAAATCCGGTACCACAGGTTGATAAATAAACAATTGGATAAGTATGATTCAATTATATTATGTTTCATGATGATAGCAGCAAAACTTTTCTAAGCTTTGAACTATTTCTGGGTGTTAGAATTAAAGAGAATGAATTATGGTTGTGAGATTTAATGTTTTGAGAAGTATGTTATTGCATTAATATAATAATTCAGCATCATTCATCATATAAAATGTAATACTTTTGAAACTAATTTAATAAAAATCGATTCTATTTATTTGATAAGTGATTGACATTTACGAGTAAAAAGTAAAATGTAATGTTTAATGCACCAGTAGGATAGACTCTTAGTAATGGCAATGACGTGTCAATATACTTATTTAATCACTGATATGCTTTTTCTACAAAATTTTGATTTTACTGTTTAAAAATGTAATTTTCTATTCTTTGAGTAATTTTTTAAGTGAAAGATAATGCTGCAGGAGTGTGGCCGGACTCGTGAATGAGCAGAGCTGAAAATAACATCATATATCTTTCTACATCAAATGCTGCTTTTCTATAAAAGACAAAGAACTTTTTGAAGTGCTTCTAGTGTTATTTAACAACATAGCTCTGATTCAGGGACAAGGGCCACTGGGAAACAGAGCATCAGCCTCGTGTGAGTAAAATGCAAGGGGACATGGGGTTTCATTGACGGCAGGACATCGCCCCCTGCGGCAGCCGCGTGGCGTCCCACCCAGACGGCCCAGGCCTTACCCCCGCGGTGCACGACCGCCCAGACCTGCAGCGGTCCGAGGCCTCCCGGGCGGGCCCCAGCCTGCGGCGCCCCGTGCAGGGCGGGACCCGGGGTGTGAGCCCCCCAGCTCCCCGGTCTCTCAGAGGAATAAATCCGAGGCCCGTGCGCTATGCAAACCAACAACATCGGGGCAGGATGAAGATCCAGTTACCGCAATGGCGCTGGTTTGATCAGTCGCCTTTTCTGGGCTTTCATCTTTTTCTTGTGTCTTTTCCTCTGTCCGCGCCCAGCGTGCCCCGGGTTCCCCTTCAAAGAAACTGTTGACACTGGTATCCTGTCTCAGCGCCTGCTTCTGCGGAGAGCCAACCTACAGCATTCCATAATTTGAGCAGAAGGGAAACCGCGATGCTGAAGCTTACAACGTGGCTTTTTAAGGGGTCAGCCTGTAAAACGGTGCCGCTATGAGAAGGTACAAAATGGAAGTACGGCTGCATATTGGGGGTAGAGGCACGACAGCGTTGGAGGGAAATGGAGCAAAAAATGAATTTCAACTGAATTTCAGGGGAAAAATCGGTTCCAATGAGCAACCCCTTTAGACAATAAAAGAAAATGTTCTTGGCACAGTGGTAGGAAGTCCTATTGTTCGAGGCATTTAGGCCTCGAAGCAACAATGCGTTGTAAATAACAATGACAAATGGCAGTGGAGAGACATGATAACCTAATAGGTCTTTTCTGGCTCTGATATCTATGATTGCATGATTTGATTCAAATACAGTAGTTTGCTGTATCTCGAGTGTGTAATACACTTCAATTGTGAAGTGCTACAATTTCAATACTAATATGTTTGAAGTGACAGACATGTCACCTAAGTACCTAGTAGAGTTGTTTGAAATGCTGCAAAAAACAAACCTTCTCCTTGCAGACGGGTTTATGTACCGCACCCCGCCCAGCACCCACCCCCGCCCCCGCCGGCTCTCCATCGGGCAGATTTCGCGCCCATAAGCAGTCGCCGTTCATTAATAAGACCCACACTCCACCTTTTCAAAGCTGACGTGTCCCACAGATAAAGGAACTCACTAGGTCTTGCTAGTTTTGTGCAAAATAACATTAGTCTGCACCAAAACACTGATCAAAAGGCATGCAGATCATTGCACTTCCAAGAGAAGCGTGTCTCCATCACCATCAAAACCACCGACCTGAGAAACCTCCTGCGGGAGGCTGGGACTTGGATGTCATGCCTCCGTGGAGCGTCCCAGCGCATGCGGCCAGCCCCGGAGACCTGCCAGGCCTGTCCGCCCCAGTTGAAGGAAGGTGCAGAACATTCTCTAGGAAGCCTCTCTGATTCAGGTCATACATGGTTGGGGTTTTTTTTTTGTTTTTTTTTTCAGTTATGAAATATAATTCTTGAACTTACAGGTCACCGCTTGATCACTCCTGTAAGCTAAAGGAAAGTGGCCAATGGCACAACCTCCATTTCCACGCAGGGAGCATTTGTGGAAGGAAAAAGAAGCTCGCAGTCCAGCTCTTGAGGAAGGAGGCCCATCGAGAGCGCACCTTCACAGAAGCCAGGATGCAGACACCACAGGTCGGAGCCACACTCCCTCTGAATGCCAGCCTGTTTCACTGCTAAGTTCCCAGAACACACTGGAGGAAGAAAATTAAAATGTACTGTGTTCCTGAGATCAATAGGTTTATTTATTAGCTTTTCACTTGAATGAAATTTTTCACTTCACAGAAATAAATGACTTAAGGGTCTCCATTCAGGAAGGGGTGCTGGTTCAGGCTTGGATGAATGGATTCTCACGGCCAGGTATATGGACCCAGGCAGAGGGGCACAGGAAACTCCTAGTCCCCCTGAAAGAAAGGAACGGAGGCAGCTGTAAAACACGGTTGTGATTTCTTTGACACTTCTTTCGTAGAGAAGTGGAATCTTTATCTCCTGCTGTGAATCCGGGTGAGCTGGTGGCGGAATGCATGGGAAATGACGCTCTGCAACTTCTACTGCAAAGTCACAAAAGGGCACTCACCTTCAATCACCATTGCTGGGCGACCGTTTTTACAGTCCTGAGGCACCTTGTACGACATCTGTTCTCCTGAGGTCCCCATGGTATGAGGAAGCCTAGCCACACGGAGAGGCCACACTGCCAGTGTTCGGTCCCTACTGTGGCCAACTTGAGTCACACTGATACAGATGCTGGGCAAGGGAGGTAAGGAATCTCCAAATTATTCCAGCTTCTAGTCATTTGAGTCTGTCCAGCTTGGGCTCCAGATGTCATAGAAACGAGACAAACCATCTCTACCGTGGCCCTATTCCTGACCTACAGAATAATAAGCAAAATGAAATGGTTGCCTTTTGATACTGCGAAGTCTGATCAAGTTAGCTATGCAGCAATGAAAGAATAAATAGAATTTTTTTTGAATTATAGTGATATATTTTATTTAACAAAAATTTCCAAGGTATTATCATCTCAGTCTATGTTCGTTTTTTTTTTAAATTTTATTTTAATTTATTTTTTCAAATACATTTGTCTCTGCCTACCCCCCACCATGTTCCCTCGCCCTCTCCCTCCTTCCCTCCCTCAGCTCTTCCCCTTCGGTTTTGTCCATGAGTCCTTGCTATATGTTCCTTGACTTTCCCCTTCCCTTCCTTTACCCCCATCCCCCCTCCCTCCTTCCCTCTTGTCTCTGTTGATTTCTTTTCCTTTCAGTGTTGCTGGTCTTATTTTCCTTGCATCTTTGTATTGTTGGTTAGGTTCTGCTTATAGGTGAGATCATATGGTATTTGTCTTTCGCCCCCTGGCTGATTTCGCTTAGCATAATGCTCTCCAGTTCCATCCATGCTGTCGCGAAGTTTAGTAGTTCTTTTTTTCTTTCTGCTGCATAGTATTTCATTGTGTATATGTACCATAATTTTTTGATCCAATCATCTACTGATGGGCATTTAGGTTGCTTCCAACACTTGGCTATTGTAAATTGTGCTGCTATGAACATTGGGGTGCATAGGTTCTTTTGAATTGGCGTTTTGGTGTTCTTAGGGTATAGTCCCAGCAGGGGAATCACTGGATCAAAAGGCAGTTCCATTTTCAGCTTTTTGAGGAAATTCCACACTGCTTTCCACAGTGGCTGCACCAGTCTGCATTCCCACCAACAGTGTACTAGTGTTCCCTTTTCTCCAAAGCCTCGCCAGCACCTGTTGTTTGTTGATCTGTTTATGATGGCCATTCTGACCGGTGTGAGGTGGTACCTCATGGTGGTTTTGATCTGCATTTCTCTGATGGCTAGTGATGCCGAGCATCCTTTCAAATGCCTCTGGGCCCTCTGTATCTCCTCCTTGGAAAAGCGTCTGCCCAGGTCCTTTGCCCATTTTTTGATTGGATCATTTGTCTTCTTGGAGTGGAGTTGAGTGAGTTCTTTATATATCTTGGAGATCAAACCTCTATCTGATATATCATTAGCGAATATATTTTCCCATATGGTTGGCTCCCTTTTCATTTTGCTGATGTTTTCTTTTGCCATGCAGAAGCTTCTTATTTTGATGATCACCTCGATAGATGCAGAAAAAGCATTCGATAAGGTACAGCACCCATTTATGATCAAAACACTCAGCAAAATGGGAATAAATGGGGCATTCCTCAATGTAATACAGGCCATATATGAAAAACCTACAGCCAATATCATACTCAACGGGCAAAAACTGAAAGCTTTCCCACTAAGATCGGGAACACGACAAGGATGTCCGCTCTCACCACTTCTTTTCAAAATCGTATTGGAAGTCCTAGCCACAGCGGTCAGACAAGAGAAAGAGATAAAAGGCATCCAAATAGGAAAGGAGGAAGTAAAGCTTTCATTGTTTGCAGATGACATGATAGTGTACATAGAGAACCCTGTAGACTCTACCAAAAAACTCCTCAACCTAATAAGTGAATTTGGCAAAACAGCAGGATACAAAGTCAACATTCAGAAATCAAAGGCATTTTTGTACACCAGCAATGCAATACAAGAAGAATAAATCAGAAAAAAAGATACCATTCAATATAGCAAGAAGAAAAATAAAGTACCTAGGCATAAATTTAACCAAAGATGTAAAAGACCTGTACACAGAAAACTATACAACATTGAAGAAAGAAATAAGGAAGACACAAATAAATGGGAGCATATACTGTGCTCATGGATTGGAAGAATTAATATCATCAAAATGTCCATACTACCCAAAGCAATTTATAGATTCAACGCAATCCCTATTAAGATACCAATGACATATTTCACAGAAATAGAACAGACATTTCAAAAATTTATATGGAACAATAAACAACCCCGAATAGCCTCAGCAATTTTGAGAAAGAAAAACAAAGTAGGAGGGATCACAATACTGGACATCAAACTCTACTACAAAGCCACTATACTCAAAACAATCTGGTACTGGCACAAGAACAGACCCATAGACCAGTGGAACAGAATAGAAAGCCCAGAAATATGCTCAGGTCTATATGGGCATCTAATATTTGACAAAGGGGGCAGAAACATAAAATGGAGCAATAATAGCCTCTTCAACAAATGGTGTTGGGAGAGCTGGACGGCCACATGCAAAAAATTGAAATTGAATCATCAGTTGACACCATACACAAAAATAAACTCAAGATGGATAAAAGACTTAAATATAAGTCACAACACCATCAAAGTCCTAGAGGAGAACATTGTCAGGAAACTCTCAGATATCCCAAGCAGCAATTTTTTCACCGATATGTCTCCTAAAGCAAGGGACATAAAGGAAAGAATAAACAAGTGGGACCTCATCAAAATAAGAATAAATAGAATTTAAAAATGCGTGATAAGAAGAGAGGTGGGAATCAGGGAGGGAGGGAAGGAGACAGAAAGAGTCAAAGGGGAGAGTAAGAAGAAAGAAGGGAGTGAGGAAGGAAGAAAGGGAGTGAGGTAGTGGGACGGGGGGAGGGGAAGAGGGAGGGCGGCAGGAGGGACGGGGTGACCTGTCCTGAAGGAAGGTTAAGCCAGGCCTCCTTCGAGCTCTTCCCTGATGATACCAGGAATTTCTATTATCTGGTTTAGTCTTGCCTTCCTCCAAGGGAATTGCTCAATTTACATATACATTGATTAATTAAACAGGGATTTTTTAAAGAATGAGGAAAAGGAGGAGAATTTCTTTTCTTTTAGGGAGATCTATATTAAATAAAGTATATTACCTATAGAGCAATTTTAAAAATAGCAAAACAAAGAATAGGTAAGAGAGAAGTAATTACAAAGGCAGGCACAAATTATTTCTTCTCCAAAAGAAGAATCATGATTAAAACTTAAACTTTCCAGTAGGTTTATACCGCCAGGGAAACTTTAAGCAGGACATTTAACAGAAAATGTTTCTTGCTGAGCAAAGTCCATCAACACACACTTAATTTTTTTAAAGAAGCATGTATATGCATTTACCTTCCTCCTGCCAAAATATTTTTATACATCTGACATATTTTTTTCATCACTGACTATTTCAAGCTATTAAGCCATTGTAGGCCATAATCATACAATTTTTCTTATGGAAGATTTCAAACATTTCAAAGACGGGAGACTTGCGTGAACCCCCTAATACCCATCACTCATTTAAAGATTACTAACATTGGCCAGACATTTTAATTTTAATTCTCTTAAGCTAGAATTTCTTGGTTATAGTAAATCACATTTGGTGACCCATCACTGAGACCAAAAAAAAAAAAATTTAATTCTCCAAATCATGGGTTTTCAACTATGTTTAACTCATGTTCACTTTGGAAAATTAAACAAGGGAACAACTGATATCTGCCTTCATACCTAATGGGAATTTTATTGACATTTTAAAATAAATTTAATTTCAATTATAATAAAATAATTGTCAAATATGCTACTCAAAACCGTATATTACCTCCCTTCCCTAATGCTCCTCGCTTTATTCTTATCTCCTTCCCTGATAGCCATGCACCTCTAATCCTACCTGCAATTTAGAATCACTATTCTAAATATTTATTTTAAATACCTTTTTAAAAATAAAAAAACAATATTTTAATCCTCACATCGTAAGAACTCCCAATAACTCCGAGAGGGGTAAGAGCGGGCCTTTGAAACTGTGGCGAAGGCAAGTGGCCAAGGCTGCTCGTGGCTCTGTCATCCGGTGTCCAGGGAGGGTGGCCTCAACAGGTTCCAAAGAGCACAGAGGCCATGTGACAAACCAACACTGAAGTCTCTAGAGTGTTCCATCGTGAATCTACATTTAAATTGAATACACATTACAGATATCCATCATTGTTCCTTTCACAGCATATCATTTTTCCTCCCTGACCTTATTTTAACATGCAATAAAGATTAACTTGCAATACCAGCCATAGATAAAAGTGAAATAATGTAGGCTATTTCTTGACCAAAGTAAATAGGAGTCAAGGGCAATTTATTCTGCACGCGTCTTCTATAATTATTTGGAGCTTAATTACTTCTTCGGTTCTCTTCAAAATTGCTGGTGTTAGAATGACCTTTCCAGTGCGTGGGAAAGGGGCCTCAACCTTCTTTGCAATTAAGCAGCCTTCTCATGGAGACTCACCGTTCGGGAAGAGTTTGCAGAATAGGGGCTCACCACACTCCAACAAATGTGCCACTCAAAGGACGTGCCAAAAGCTTCTAAACCTTTAAATATAAGTAGAGATAGACAAGCAAAGAGCCTGCGACTTCAGGTTTCTTCCAATCAAATATCATTTGTTGTAGAAGATGGCTGACTATAGACAACAAAACATTTGACAAATCTTTAGACATGAAACTGGCACCTTCCAGTGGAGGTTGACTTGGAGGTCAGGAGATCGGGATCACAACGATGAACTTCAGTTTGCCCATAATATTTTTATGTTATCTTGAGATTCAGCACAGTTTCAAGGGATTTACAAGGTAGGCCTTTATAAAATATTATTTACATAACATGAAATAATTTGGTCATTGTTCAAGTCTTCAGTTTTTGTCTTTATTCAGCAAAGGGCCAACTGCCCTACCATTTTCAACTACCCTAGCACCTGACAGTCTCCTAGGTGTGATTTAAATTGAGGGGGAACAGGCTGACTACTATTAGGAGCCTTTGCTTTGCTACCTGTAGTCTGGGAACAATAGAGAACATAAATCAAAAATCCAAATTGAAAACATAAATTATTGCAAGCTGGTTTGTTCTTGTTTTAACTATAACTTTTAAGTTCCAAACAGTATATTTTAAATGAAATTAGCTAATATAAAGTCTTCATAATGTGTAAAAGTACTCAAAGATGAGAAAAATCTTACTCTAGCCCTAGTATCCATGTCATAATCAAACGCACACATTTAGATTGATGGGGGTCTCGAGTTGAGTTTTTCTTTTGTTACTTTATTTTCCAAACAAGGGGGTCATGCTTGATAAATTACTCTTCGACTTACATCTCTCTCTTTAAAGGACATCATGAATATCCATTCAGGTTAACAGATAAAGCTTTAATTCTTTATGTTAACAGCACAGTGATTCCACAGTATGATCAGAATTCACCATGATCTAATTTCCTATTACCTTATTATCAGGTGATCAGATTTTACAGTATTTCTATCACTACGAACAAAGCTGCAATAAACACTCTGTTGATATAGCTTTATCAATTGATTTTATTTCCTTAAAATAAATTCACAAGATAAAACTTATGAATATTAAATTTTTGAATATTTAGTATTAATAGACATTGGCAGACCCATTTCTATTGAGGTCACAGCCATTTATACCAATTTATAAGACCCCTAGATTACTCGTATTCTTGCCTGCGAATGGCGTTATTGCTATTTTACATTTTAGCTCTTTTGTGGTGGGGAGGGTAAATAATGTTATTTTAGTGTTTTAATTTGCATTAGTAATTGGACTGAGCATCTTTTCTTGTTTATTGACCACTAGGATTTTTTTTCTGTGAATTAACTTTAGCTGTTACATTTGGATTATATATTATTGTCTTATCAATAGGAAATTTAAATGATGATTAACTTTATCACCACATACTGGAAATATCTTTTACATTCTAGCATTTCTCTATTTATGATTCCTTCTTGATATAATTTATTTAAAGTTCTTAGGTTATAACTCATGCTTATGTTTTTGCTTTATCCCTTTATTATTTTTGTGTTTCCTGTGTTGCTCAAGAATATCTCTTTGCATTATTCAAATTTTTCTAATGACTTCATCATTTTATTTTAGTAAATATTTTAATTTTATTTTATGTTCATGGAAATACACTGAATGATGTAGGAAAAGCATATATATAAATAAAATAATAAAATAGTATTAGGACTTAACATTTGATGTGAAGAAACAAAGAAATATCCTGTTCCTGCATGTAGAGATGATGATATAGAAATATAAGTTCTTCTGAAATTAATAATAAATATAATTCAATTTTAGTCAGAATTTCTGAAGGGCTTGTATTTCTATATTTGGGGTGGGAGTATTTTTGTTATGAAAAAACTGGTTAGAGTGATTTAAAAGTTCATATCATGTTTGAATATCTCAAAGGACCACAAAATAGAAAAACTAAAAAAGCAAATTGCCATCATATGATTCTGTGAGAATTATATTCTGAGATATGTGGCAGGGAATTGTGTTTCCTTTTCTAAACAATGATATATCACCAACAACAGTGTTTAGAGGAAGAAAAAAAGGCAGGAAGGAAGGAAGCAAGGAAGGAAGGCAGGAAGGAAGGAAGCAAGGAAGGAAGGAAGGAAGGAAGGAAGCAAGGAAGGAATGAGAGGAGGGAGGAAGGGAGGACAGAGATAAGTTATCAAAAATCCTTCTGTTCTATGTTTTCAGAAATAAGGCCTGTCCATCGTCCATTTGCAGAAGTTAGTGAGGAACGGTATACTTGTGTCACGGTGTAGGAAAAGCATTTCAAGTGAAGATTTATGCATTAAGTTTGTTTCTGGTTTTTCTCTATAAATAAGATGTAATTAATAATCAAGTCATAATTTTTTGTTCCCATGTCTGGTTATTTCTTTGGAACAGATTCTTAGAATGAGGAATAATGAGAAGGAAGGGGTCAGCAATTACACACGGCGAAGCCTGGACAGGCACACTATTTCCTGGAGTGGCTATGAGCAATTTACAGTCATCCACAGGTTTTCTCCCAAACATTTTCACTGAGGCCTCACCAATATTGATTCAAAAGTAATTTAAAAAAACCTTTTCCATAAGAAATTGCAAACATCGTTTGATATCTTAGCTTAGAATTAAAGAGCTGGCAGTCGGTGAGAGGGGGCGTTTCACCTTTGATTTTTAGATTATGTAAATGTATTAACTTGAAAATTTTAAATTTAAATTAAACTTAAATATGGTAACTCGGGAAGAAGAATATGTTATCTGATGGCTCTTTCAAATGTGTACAGTACTTACTGTACAGTGTGTACAGTGTTGTCAGCTGGGTTTTTAAGTTTTGTATACCACATGCTCTGCGAATTGTCTTTCTCCTATGCCCAGGTTGGGATACTGTTGTTTTATTACTGAGTTCTTCATAAACTAGTTATTCCAGCTGTCTTAGTAATTGTTAATGTTTTCCAGTTTATTTACCCTCTAACTTTGGCTTAAATTTTTCCTTATATTTTTTTTTATATGTGGTCAAATCAATTTTTTCTTTATTTGTATTAATGTTATGTTGAGAACATAGTTTTATTTACCAATATTAGCTTATAACCTCTATTTTCTTCCAATTTTGTGTTTGTATTCATTTTACATATACTTCTATAACCCACCCAGAATTCATATTCTATGAGTTAGAAATCTACAAGGCTGTTGTTATGGTTTTTCATACAACTAGTTATTTCAGCATCTTTTATTAAATAATTAGTTCCACTGAGATTAACTACATACTTCATGGTCATATATGCCATTTCAAAGAAGTTCTGTTTGTCTGATCGATTAATTCAAATACCAGTTGTATTTTAAATATTTTAGAATTCATAGCATATTTTATATTATGATAAAAAACCGTTGTCATATTTATCTAGAATAGTCTTACTAATTTAGTCATTCTTACACATTTACAATTTATTATCATCACCCCAATATTCTCCTCAAATCGCCCTCTGGAAAAA
Organism: Pteronotus mesoamericanus; assembly: GCF_021234165.1. Lineage (NCBI taxonomy): Eukaryota > Metazoa > Chordata > Mammalia > Chiroptera > Mormoopidae > Pteronotus > Pteronotus mesoamericanus. Next base: position 3,224,702 of record NW_026555123.1, read on the forward strand.
CTTTTTCTATAAAAAATCTGCAGATCTGAATACAACCAAAGTTGATACAATTACTTCCCTTTCGTTGTAAGTCATTTTAGAATGATCTGACTTACATCTTAAAATAATCAGCCTTCCAAATATAAATCTAGGATGGATTTCTAGTACATATTGTTGAGGTTGGGGCCTTCATACGTTGTTTAAAAAAAAACTAGGTATTTAAAGAATTAAAATTTTGATATAAATACTAGTAATGATAATTTATTGCCTAAATCACCAGTGTTTACTATATTTTTGCATATGTCATTTGAATTGATCCACACAAAATACTCAGGAATTTTTGCCCTATTTTCAATGAAGAAATGAGCTATGAGGAATTAAATAATTGGTGGATATTACTAATAATTTACTAAATAGCAAAAATCAGTCACTCTGACTTCAAATTTCATTTCCATAGAATATAGTGTGCTAAAAAGATATTAAATTACAAAGTCTGTCTCCGGACTTCAAACAAGACTCTCCCATAAACATTAACTTCCTGTTTGATCCATACAGTTTCTATTTAATAGGACAGAAAATGTATACACACGATGTGGGTGAAATTGCATTCAAGTTTAATGGGAGTAAACACAAAAACTTGAAAACCACATCAGAAAGGCTTGGCTGGGCAGGTTAAGAATCCTAGAAACAACCTTTTTTATTGGTAGTTGGAATTAAATGCAACGCACTGATGTCAGCTGTCCCCGAACAAATAATTTGATAAAATACCCATTTAGCCGCTCTTATTATTAATTTACTTTTAAGGCCCTTGCGCCATGTGGCATCGGGGAGCAGGACAGAGCCCTCCAATGACAAGGAAGTTTACTGGGGCATGCCGAGCGTAAACCGCCGGGTCCCCGGCAACAGTAAAATGGCAAATTAAACCCAAACCGCAGGCGGGTCCACGTGAATCCCTGGTCAGTGAGCATTTAGGATGGGATGGCAAGCAAATAAACAGCCAGCCCATTAGTTAGTTATTGCCAGCCCTAAATGAATAAAACTCTTGAGAAAAAATCGTGGCAGTGCGGCGACAATCTGCGCCGGGCCCGCTGAGTCCTGCGGCGCCGGCTGCCACGCTCGCCAGGCTGCCGTGAGACAGAGGAATGCGGGGACGGTGGCCAGGCCCCGAGGTGCCTCTTCTTTGAGACCCGCTGGCGAGCTCCAGTCACTTAACGGCATCCTGAAAAACAGCTGGCACCTAACCCTCAAATATTGATTCCGTGTTTACAAACCTGGTTCAGTTTTTAGGCAAACAGCTTATCTAAACAGGCGTGCCATCTGGTTTTATGGCTCGAGTGTTTCGACGACACGTTTCCCCAGGTGCGGGGCTCGTGATTAATTTGAGCAATTTATACTATCCCTTCGCTGCCTGTAAGGTAGGTGAGGACTGGTCCAGATCAGGGGCAAGTTTTGGATGCGGGCAGCGTGAGATTTTTCAGTGGATGGTTGCTAACAAGAAAAGGACGCCCTGCCTGTTACTCACGCAGCTCCGGGAAGAAGGTGACGGGTCGCAAACCCTCCTGGGCGCGAGTTTGCCAGGTGAGAAGGAAGTGGGCTTTACAGCAGCGTGTACTCTCCTTCTGCTGCATTTACCGTGCGTTATCCAAGGCAAACACGGGGAGAGGAGAGGTTGGAGGAGACAAACAAGTTCAGGACCTTCTGCAAACAGCCGCAGTGGCTCTGAGGATGGTCGCCAAGCAGAGGCTGAAAGCGGACGCGGCGGGCCTCAGCCGGTGTGGAATTCGGGCAGCAAAAAGCACTGTCATTAAGCCTCGCATTCCTTCCTCACTAATCTGACCGGCACACACTGTCCTCCCCAGGTGGCCCGGGGGACTGCAGCTCCACAGCTGTGTTTCTGCTGCAGGCCCGCCCGCCCCTGTGGCTGGGCTGGGATGAAATGTAAGGACTGCGTGGAAGGAGGGTTACCTGTTTTTTTGGCCGGATGGCCTTGTGCTCAAAAACATATTTATACTAGGTATAAGCCAAAGAGTGTACCTTAGCTGTGCTATTGAACCTGAGGTGTGCTTCTTTTATTTTTGGAATATTTTATTTATTTAATTTTAGACAGCGGGGAAGGAAGGGAGAAAGGAAGAGAAACAGCCATCGGTTGCCTCTCATAGGCATCCTGCCGGGGACCAAACCTGCAGTCCAGGCACGTGCGCTGATGAGGAATCGAACCCGCCACCTCCCCTGTTTGTGGGATGACATCCAACCACGCTGGTCAGGGCAGGCGTGCTCCTTCCAGAATCACTTCATTCCTAGATTCATTAGGATTTTCACTTTTCTCTTTGATTAGCTTAACTTAAATTTAATTTACCATGCCCTATAATTAATCCACTTGAAATGCTTTTTACGGAACAATGTGAGTTATAAGTAAATAATTATGTGAATACCATTCCATACTCCTCCCAAAATTACCTTGCCTTTCCTCCTGACTGTACTGTTTATTGCTGTACTTCTGAAGTTTGATGGGATGAATCTACTAGTTTGTAGAAATAGTAAAGAGTAAACCAAGTTAATTTGTCTACTGTATCTATGGCTTTACTTATACTAAAAGACCAACTAGGTCATCCAAAATATTTCAGGAAAAACTACATCTCTTTGAAGAGGGTAAATGTGAACATTTTATTAGATGGCTATATATCATCAGAAATACTACAAGCAAGGAAGTCATCATTTCTAAGACAGATTTTAATTCCATTACCCTTATTATTTCTCATGAATTGCTTTTTTCTTTTACAACTATATTAGAAAAGTTGGGATACAGTCAAGTAACCGTACACTTGCCGTTGTTACCCCAACACTACAGACTTCCCGAAAGGGACGTTTATACACGACACTGCCAACCAAGAAGAGGACAGATCTCCTCCTGCCCATTCACACACAGAAGGGATCTAATTCATAAAAATAAAATCATTGAATGTAACTTGTCTGCCCTATGTCTTAACAAACGTGTTTAATTTATTGCAAGTATGATGATGGGGTCGGTCAGTCGAACGTTTGTTCAAGGCCAATAATGAACTCAAAACTGGAACCTCAAGTGAGACTCAGATATAATCTCAAGGATTCGAGAGTAGAGCTGGGGAGACAGGCAGGTAAGGGGGCAGCTCTGAGACAGTGTCATACGTGAGATGGCAGCGAAATCTAGGGGGTCAGGCATCCCAGCTCGGCTTGGGAGAGGGCATTCGAAAAGCTTCTCTGCGGAGGTGACATCGGCAACCAAGTCACAAGGAAAAGGGAGCGTTACCCATAAGAAGAAGTAGAGATGGGATCCCCAGCGCACACAACAGCGTGGAGAGCTGGCGAACTCAGAGTGGCTAAAGGTGAGGGAGGTGAGGGATCGGAGAGACCCCCCAGGGCCTGAGATGCTTTACTTAGGACACAGTCAGGTTTGTGCTTCAGGAAACACAGCTCACATGAGTCGAGGCAGCAAGCCATGAAGCAGAGACCATGAGGGGGCTATTAGAGTAATCCCAGTGACCTAGTCTTTATACGGTATAAAATTACCAGGGTCCAAGAAAACACTATGGGTAGTTATTTTGCAATATCCCACTAGAGCTTTCAGACAGGTACCCCAGGACAAGAGGAGAAAATCAGGGAAGGAAACAGCCAGGTAAAAACAAAACAAAACAAAACAAACAAGAAAACACATTGCTTGTTCAACTGCCCTAACACAGTCAACACTCAGTGTCTGCAGTCTGTTACTTCTCTGTAATTGCACCTGAGTCCCAGGATTACGCAGCTGACCTTGACTTCTACCTGTACACCCCATCCCCCCACAGGTACTGCTCTATTCCTATGTGTCCTTGGGCAGAATATGGTAAATCCACGTGATAGGGGATTTTTCAGAAAGAAAACCTGAAGAGAGTCTAAAAAACAATAAAAATAAAACAAAAGCCACAGCACTTGGACATTAAAGAGATTACAAAGCACAAGTTTGGGTCCTATTTTTAAGGCAAAGATTGGCTGCTTTGGCTCTAGCAGCTTTGGAGGTTCACCTTTACTCTGTCCCCACCTTGTAAGGGGAAAGCCCCCACGTAAACCACAGTTCAAGTATCTTGGTCCTGAAACAACCATTTCACTTGGTAAGACTCAGGTCTTTGGAAGCAAGTTCTCCCAGACCGCGCCGCAGAGGTGGCTCTTGTTCCTTCTGCCTCGGAAAGACATCACCCTCCACCTCTACCTCCACGCCACCTTGCCTGCTGCCGGACACGAGCCCAGAAAGGGTGTCCATGGCGGCCACACATTCCCTCTCTTTTCTGAGCAACCAGGGGCCCTCGCTCACCCTCCCGAGTCCTGTGTGCTCTGGTGAGAGCGCTGTCACACCAGCTCCTCGAGCCCGGTGTCCGTGGGCAGCAGAGGACCCTCCCTGCCTGCCGCTCGGTCACCCCACTCCTGCATCCTCTGTGCCGCCTCCTCTGCCCCAGGTGCTGATGAGGGTCCCCCAGTCGCTTCTCTTTTGCTACTGCAACTTCAATAATACTCAATCGTTTCTTTGGCTGGGGGCTCTTTGTGCCCTGTCCTTCCTTGCTACGCAGTTTCTCTCGCCCCCAGAGGCTGAGGGATTCCACTTGGCCCTCTGGAGCGTCGCCTTAACTGATGAGCACCGTCTCCCCCAAGGGTGCCTGGGAGGCTGCGCCTTCCCTGCCCCTCCTGGCCGGGGAGGGCCGCCCTCGGGGTTGCGAAGGATCCCACTCCCCAGCCCCGCTCCCGGGCCGGCTCTGCTGTGTGATTTCCGCGTTACCTAGAGACTAGACTGTACCTGGCGTGGCCCCCTGCCCCTGCTGGGTTCTTCTCCTTCCCTGTCACGCCTCCTTCGTTCTCTCTCAGAAGCCCTTTCTCCAAATACCCTGCACCGAAACCCTGTCTCAGTCTCTGCTTCTAAGGAATCTGCTCCAAGACCCCTCTTCCCAAGGCAGACCTTACCATTGCCATCTGTTGCAATCTCTTTTGGTTCTTTGGCAGGGGCGTGGCCCCAAGCCAGCAACTCTCCTTTCCCTAGAAACCCCTGTACCACGTGAACAACTTTCCACCACAACCGAGGGGCTGCCTGCCTGTGTCTTGGTGTCCTAAAGAGTGTGAGCCAATGTTACCTGCTCGCTAAACTCTGGAGCTTCCACTGCTGCCTGGGAAGAGGCCCTCAGTTCATTTTCTCTGGTAACCAGCACCCTGGGGCTCATTCACCCAGCCCTTGTAACTACCGCTCACACATATGCACCAGGTGCTTGGCTTACCAGAACACAGGTGTCCCTTGGAAAATGTGGGTGTGGGGGGTGTTGGCCCCGTGCATTCGAAAATCTGCGTGTACCCTTTGGCTCTACAGCCAGCCCTGTGCACAGGATTCACCCAACTGCTCCTCCAAAACTGCATTTCCAACCCACAGCTGGGAGTCGCCCCTGGGAAAGGGTGTCTGGGAAAGTGAATATACTGTTTTCAGTTCACAGTGGGTTGGATGGAATCCCCCCAAGGTGCGAAACCCGCCAATACGGAGGACCCAAGTATTTATTGAAAACCACACACAGTGGGTGGACCCACGCAGCTCAAACCCTGCTGTTTAAGGCTCATCTGCATAGTTAACCACGCAAAGATCTCATCGGATCTAAAACACCATCACTTAACATTTGAACATGAGAAAACAGAAAACTAGAAAAGTAATATTATTGGTAATTATACATAGAAACCAAGACTGCAGACTCCATCCTTTTAAGCCATGGGCTGGCCTATCCAAGCCTTTTCTAACCCAACTCTCTGCTTCACCCAGGAATCTCCGGCAATGGAAGACGAGAGTCTGGCTTTGGAGCGGGAGCACAGCGCGGTGGGTAACAAGCCGGCCTCGTTACCCGGCTTTAAGTCCTGACTCTGCATAACAAATGCTGTGTGTCGGGTTTATCAGCTTTGCTGAGCCTCGGTTTCCGCATCTCTAAAACGGGCCAGTCGTAACACCAGCCTGGCAGCCACTGGGAAGACTAATTGCATCGATGCATCAGAAGTTCTGAGCCCAGCACTTGCCACGTGGCAAGCACTCAGTACATGGTAGGTGTAATTATTTGTCTCCGCAAACCCCATTTCAGGTCTATTTTGCTTACAGCTTCATTTCCTAGATGCACACTTTCCTCCTGCTTGCCTCCTGCCTCAGCAGTAATGGATTCCACTTTCAAATTTGATTTACATTCCACTTGTGCTGTCTCCCTCTCCCCGGTATCATGTGTCATGGATGTGGTAGTCATTCTAGTTGGAGTAAGATCCGGCCCACCCCCAACCCATGATTCTTTCATATTCTTCTCCGGATGGAAACCAGCCCCGCATTTCTTCCCGGAACTGCCCCGTCCCCAGCGCCGCCGCCCAGGGCAGCGGGAGGCCAGCCCCTCTGCGAGCCAGCCCTCGTGGCTGCCATTTCACTCTCTCACCATGGACCGTCTCCGTCCACGCCCTCTTCCCCACCGTGCTGATCAGATGATTCCAAAACCCAAAAGGAAACTAGCAAAAGGAGAAGCAGCGAGTTTCTCATGAAAGTCCCAAATTCCCAAGGCTTCTTGTGTAAACCACATTCTCCATCCACTTCAGAGCAGAGTCCCCTCTCCTGCCAACACGCGGCAGGTGCGGCCGGTGCCTTCCTCGTTGGCCGGGGAGAGCCGAGCTGCTGGTCAGGTGACGCCGTGGTGCTCTTTATTTCCTCTTTGATTTCCTAAGCCCTCTCTTCTCGGTCGAAGCCTTTCAGTTTCACAAAGCCAAGATTTTTCAGGCTCAGCTACATCTTCTTCATTTGTGTCTGTTCTGTGAAAAATAAATACCTTTAACTTATGGCCAAAGAAATAAGAGTTGCTGTGAATTGTTTCCACCCCGGGATCTGCTGCTTGGTGAGGTCCGCCTGCAGGAAAAAGAATATAAATTTACTTGGAGGGCTCCTAAGGGAAGTTCAGGCACAGTGCAGACTTAATTTTTCTTCTTGTCCTGAATGTTCAGCAGTTATTTTTTTCCTCTCTTGCAGTTCCAGTGAAACACCACACAGGGATCAGGGGAGGGGAAGGGGGAGCTTTTCTTTCTTTGGGCGTCCTATCTAAGCCATAGCTAAGGAAATGCCTCTCTCGGCTTTCCACGTCAGAGAAACCCCTGCTTGGGTTCCCAGGGGAAAAGCAGTAGACTGTGCAGGGGAGGGGCCACAATGATGTCGGCCTCTGCACCTGGGACTCCCTCTGGCGACCTTAGGCTGCTCCCACCTGGGAGGATTCTCTAGTTCGACAACATAATATTGTTTTCCTCTCCCCAGCGACATTTTAAAATTTCCTTCAGGAGTTTAAGTTTACATTTTATTGTCATCTGCGCAGCAGGCAGTGCAGGTGGCAAATGGCATCAGAGGGGACATTCGGCAGCTGAGTTAATTGGTAGGTGGCACTCTGGAGTATAGTCAAGCTGCCAGTGGGGATGGTAGGTGCTTTGGGTATTAAGTATGTGAAGATGTTCACTAATGATCAAAATATTTGTATTTCTCACATTACTTTCTTTTTTCGCTTTTTGTGGGCATCTATACCTGAGGGAACTGTATTCAAATTAGTCAGATGTTTTCTCTACTCACAGGCGACTGGCATTTTCCCAACAGCACACAGTCTCTCACTGTCTTCTTACCAACTCCTCACACGTGAGCGCCTGTGGGAATGGAGCCGACAGACGGCCGCCGAGATTCTCGTAGGTCTCAACAGGTTCTCAAAATTCTTCAACAGGTCTCCTCGTAGAGAAAGGGGCCTTCTTTTTCTGCTGGCTTATTTGGGGTTATAATTTTTGTCTAGAATTTTTTTCTCTCTTTGAAGTCTTTTTTCTCCCCCACGAAGCCATGAGGCTTTTCAATACAATTCCCACAAGGCACTACTGCCAAAAGAAAAAAAAAATTTAGTTCTCCTGTATCTCCCTTTAAATTTGCACAGCTGATTATAGGTGGATAGATGAGTTGATAGGTAGGTAAGAAGAATAGATCTGGATATACTTTATAGATAAAGTCAAGGTTCCACTATTTCTTGCTCTTTGTGAATAAACAGAAACAATATGAAAGAAATTGACCACTTGACAGTTGTAAAAGTGACTTTATACACATAATTGATGTTGATATTTACCTATTCTGGCAATAAAGAGACTATTCAGTATAAACTGAAAAACAGATGTAAAAATCTAAACTAGAGAGGCAAAATCTAATATCAAAGATGTAAAACCTATGTTAGAACTGCCACAGATCCTTGAAGTACTTAAAGTCTCTTTCAGTAATATTTTCTCTCTAGACTATGAATTTAAATTTTTCAAGATAATAACTTGGCAGCATCATCATAAGATGAATCCATGCTGTGATTATTCATTTCAGATCGTTTCCACAATAGCATGCAACACATAGTTTTGTCCATTTACTGTGTATTTTGTATGCCAAATATTAAATTAATGTCAATTTGTTCAAGATAGTGATAGTTAAAAATTAAAATTAAAATTAAATAATGTTAATGTTATTATTAATATACATTTTTTCCTCTTCATATACTAGGGTAGTAACTAACACTAAAAATTTAAATAAAACATATTTAGGGAAAAAAGCTCTTGTATCCTAAAATCAAATTTTGTGTTTCATGTTTTAGAATTCAGTCAGTTCTCTACTAAACCAGTATCTAACTCATGTTTGAGGCTTTCAGACATTCTGGGACTGGTATCTACAGCTTATTCACATAAATGACAGTGTAGAGTAAGCACTATTTATTGAATTTCTATTCTAAGTTGCTACAATCCTGAGCTTTGGCATTGAGATATGAAAGGCACAGTTGTCTAAAGAAGTTCAGTTTATTTTAGAGAAATCAGAAAACAGACTACTAAAATGCACTGCAATAAATATTATGATAAAGCTGTTCTTCAGAAGCCATGGGAACTCTAGGCTGAGAGAAAGGAAAGTCCCCAAAAGATATGATAATACTGGAGCTGAATTTTAGACAGCAAATAACCATGCTACCAAAATATAGCAATGCTTATTAAACAAAGCAATTGATGTACATGTTTTCATGCTTTGTTTACCTGCCATCACCATGTAAGAATTAATGTGATGGGATGCATTTATTACCCTCACTTTATGAAGGAAAATGAATAAACGGGCCCAGCCGTGCAAGCAGTCAGTGGCAGAGCCTGGGAGGAGCCGGGCCTGGCTGGCCAGCTGGCCTTTCAGGCGTCTCTCTGATACTTTTCAGTCCGCAGAGAGAGCCGCAGACTCTCTCAGCACAGAGGAGTGGAGAAGCGTGGAGTGTTGAGGGAAAGACAGGAGGCTTAGAGAGAGAGGGCTCCCAGACATCGGAGGGAACTGGGCAGGGAATGGGGCCAGGGCAGGCTAGACAGAGTCCTAGAGGCCCAGGCCCGGAAACTGACTGCTATTCCATAAGCTACACAGAGCCGGGGACGGTCTCCCGCCTGCAGTGTCAAGATGAGGGACGCTCTTTTGAACAACCACTTGATCAGCAAGAACTAGGCAGGGAATGGAGAGTAAAGACTCCATCTAGATCTTCAGATGTTCAGATTGACAGAGAAACACTGGGGAGTGATGGAAAGATTCAGAGAGACAGGAAGGACCGCGGGGAAGGAATTCGGAGCAGAGGTGAAGAGCTCTAGTCTGACCGTGGTTTGCTGCTCACTTAGAGGGAGGTGAATGCCGAGCTCATTGGCTTATGTTGGTCTAATATGAAGTGCTGACAGGGCATCAAGAATAAGTGTTTTTAAAAAGAAAGTGTTGGAACCATTTTAATACAAAAATTGACAGATTTGGGGATTAAAATCTCTAATTGAGCAGAAAAACACGTTGGAGGTTTGAGAGTACATCTATTTGGGAGACAATGCTGTAAGAGAAGAATCAAGAAGGTAGTCTGAACCCTCTATTAGGGGTTCCTTTATTAACCTCACAGTTTGGTCGCATTGATTACTCCCTCCCTTTCTGTGCTGGGCTACTGTATAGACTCAAAGGCACATTCTGGAGATGGGCAGAAATAAGCAGGAGACTGGCTGAAACTCTGTAGAGTCCTCTTTAGTACATCTTAGTTGCTTTAGTTATTTATTATACTTTATATACTTACTGTTTCATTAAGTATATTGAGCATTTTGCTGAATATTTTCTATAAATTATGTATACACGTGTGCGTGTGTGTTTCAGCAAATGCTTCATTGTTTATAAACCCAGAAGCTGAAACTGGTTTATGGCTTCACAGAAGCTACATGGCTTGGGTGTGAAGATCCAACTCAACACACATTTATGGAAGGTACCTTGTGGGTGGCCTTCAAGGAGGTGACAGTATTTTAGAACACGATTAAACTTTAATGTGCCCATAATTTGCCTGGGAGCTTCTTACAATGTTGTTCCCTTATTCAGTGGGAATGAGGTTGATCCTGGGATTCTTCTTTACTCTCATGACCCTGGGGATGCGTAGCTGTTGAACTGCTCATCTCTGAATAGCAAAGTTCTAGAGCAAATCAACACGTATCTAACAGAACGTCATGTGTTTGAAGTTGGTATTAGCAGGATAAGCAAACATGACAAAAGCTCAGAGTTACAGATTCTGTTTCTGAGGCCTAGTCTCAGGCTTGGCAACCGGAGATTTGCAACGAGGGGCTGTGCACGCTCCGCCCCATTACCTTCCGCAAGGGTTTCAAGTCTTTCTCACGGGAGGCGCACTGCTCTGCTGAAGAGTCAGAGTTTGCATAAACATGCCTCTTAAAGGCAGCAATTTCACAGTCTGAGGCAAGAGGAAGTAACAATTGTAAAATGCAAACTTTGACTAAGTAAATTATTTTGTTTTAAATCACTGAAAACACTGGAGCAAAATTTAGGGGAAAACGACACAAGAAAGGATGACAGAGAGTCCTAGGCATTTTTTTTTTTTATTCTAGTCAATGCCTTAATCCCAAATTGAGAACACCAGGATTTTAGGACAAATCTGAGAATTGCCACATGGCAAAGGTTTCCTTCTCTTTTCCGCAGTGAAGGTGGAAATCAGCCCAGGAGAGGAATTCTGCAGTTTTTTTAGGGCTGGCCAAGGGGTGCCGGGGGCGGGGTGGGAGAGCGCTGTGCTCTGGCCTGGGGGGGCTGCAAGAAAACCAATTAGAGGCAATTAACCCAGCAGTCACTTGCCTATAAAAGGATAATTGGAGCAAACTGGAACTAGCTCGACATGGAGCCAGCTCTGGGAGACAGGGGCTGGCTCCGGACACAAGGAACTGAAAGAGCCGGGCACTGAGCGGGGCAGCCAAGCAAAGCTACTGAGTCCCGCTCCCAAACGCCGTCTGCACCCGCAGGCTTCAAACCTCCTTCTTGGTGCTGGCTCCGTAAAGGCACACAGCAGTCACTCCCTAATCAGTCTCAGCACAGTCACGTGTACATTATACATGCACATACACGTGGCACACACAAAGACACAGTTGATTCTGTTTTTCTTTCTTATAAATCACTTTTTTCTTAAAACTCCTACATGGAGGGTCAGAAGCACAGATGCTGGGCGTGTTTAAAATGGCCTAGAAAGCAAAGCACATGCTTTAATCTGATGTCCAGGATGCATTTTTTAAAAATTGGATTGAAAAGGATTAGATTAGATTAGACCTTCTGGATTTAAAATGTTAAAGCTCCATTTATGCTTTAACATAATCTCCTTCTACTCTCTGGATCCATCAAGCAGAACGCAGCCTTAGGTTGCTTTTTTATTATTATTAAATTGTAGACTTTTTTAACAGCCCACTTTCATATTTGAAACAGAAAGAAATCCTCAGAGACTGAGCTAAAAGTTCTTCTGACCTCCTGCCGAGGGGAAGGGCGGCTATGCACGCCTTCTGACTCCTGCGGCGGCTTCTGTGTATTTCCACGGACACGCAGACACACGTGTGAATGTCGATAACTGGTTTTTAAATCCAAATCAGACTGACTGCTTCTGAATACCATGTATTTTATGACGTTATTGTTGCTAGTAAAAAAAATCATTATAAAGCTTAAATATAAAACCTTAATAATAGACTTAGTACAGTGTGCCCCAATTTGAGGGGCTCATGAACTCCAACCGCTAAATTTTAAAAAAGGCATATAACTACGTGCCACTTTCAAACTACTGAGGTTCTAAATACAAATGGACTTGTTTTGCAGTTTTGATAGTGGTGAATCTTTAAATAAAATATACAATTTTATTTGTATAGAGTATTCTAAGGTGGAAAGTTGAAAAATCTTATTTGCGTGAACAATGCAAAACTCTTTTAGCTGATGTCTTTTTATTTCTTAATGTTTAATTGTCACTTCGCTAAAACACATACATTAAAAAAAAGCTGTGATCGACTTTTAAGCACTTGTGAGCTTTGTTACCACTGCAGTTGGGTCACATGTCTCATAGTTATTACAATTACAAATGATCAATTACACTCATGCAACATCAAGGATGTAAGATTCACGGTTTATCCACATGAAGAAGTGCTATCATTTATCTTAGAGATAATACTACCATATAAAAAAAGCCCTGAGGATATTATTAAACTATTTTAAACTAAAAAAAATTAACTAAATTTTAAAAACTGGAATATGGGCAGTCTTAGCGAAAGAAATATTACTTTCCTTATTGTTTTCAAAGTGAAGTTTGATAACCATCTGGTGCTGCAGTACGTCCAGACTCAAAGCATTCACCTTCATCAAAAAGAATCATCAATAACAGTAAAATCGAGTATGGAACTGAGTTTTCAATTTTAGGAGATTCTAAAATCAATTTGGTTTCACCTTATGAAGTTGCCTTTGAGATTTTGGTAAAAACTTTTATATTCACTATTTTCTTCTCAATTTAAAAAGAATCCATGGGTTTTTCATTCATTTAAGCTTTAATTTTTTGTAAATATGAGCCAGAATCTAGCACTTATTCACTCTTTTCCATAAAGTTTGTGCCATGGGCAATGAAATTGTGAATGAAGGCAAGCTACTCTTTCCAACACACAGAGAGAGAGAGAGAGAAATTCACACATTATGAGCCTTATGATAAAAATCCACAATGTGAGGAATAAAATTTCTTGCCTTCTTAAAAACTCAAATATAAATCTGATCAAACACTATCCACTAATTTACAGGAAAGACATGGGGCAACACAACATGTTTGTTAAACATTACAATTGGATGGAGTTTGCAAAATTCTGTCTCTAGGAAGCCATATGACAAAGAAGACAGATTCTTCAACAAATAAATTGCTAGGGAAAGAGAGAGAGAGAGAGAGAGACAGAGAGAGACAGAGAGAGAAGGGGAACACCTATAGATTAGAAGAAACTTAAAAGCTACATCAACCAACTGCAAAGTATGAACCTTATCTCCAACACATACACTGTAAAGACAAAACAAACAGACAAACCTAGGTATGACAATCTCAACTAGATGCGTGCCAATTGTCAAATTTAACAAAGTGACAAAAGTAGTTCTGTTCTGAGGAGTACTTATTCTTACAAAACAATTTCACAGAGCTGCAAGTAATTTTTCAGAAGTCCTTTTACCTCTAGAAAAGCATAAATGATGATAGATTAGGTGAAGTCTTGAAGAAAACAAGACAATAGCTCTAAACAACTTAGTGTGTGATTGTTGCTTTCATAAACCAAACTCTAACAGCCTAGTAAACTTGGGCCAACAAAAAACATTATGCTAATTATTAGTCATGATTCAACTAGAAGCTAAGCGTGCCCATGAATAGTTCTTTTCCAAGGCAGCTGATCAGCCTTCTGTATGGTATGAACTTCACTATTTTATATTTAAAGAAAGATTAAAGATCTAACGTTAAAAACTATAGCCAGGTTCTAACTCCTGAGGAAAAAAAAAAAACAAAACAGGAAAAAAAGGAAAGAAAATGAAAGCACTAAAATATAAATCTAAATTGAGCAGACATGAAAGCTTTAATAAAGAAATAGATTGTAAAAAAATACAGTATTAATCAGATACAATTTGTACAAAATGAAAAAACAAAAATCCTCACAACAAAAACAAGAGAAAGAAACCCAGAGCAATGGGAAATGAAATGCTCCTACAGCCCATTATGCTAAAAGGTACTTATTTCATTTGCAACTTGTATTTATATTTTTTTAATGGGGAAAGAGACCAGCAAGCAACACATTATGTTGAAAGGTACTTATTTTTTAGTTATTTCTATTTAAATAAGTAATAGCCTTACTTGAGTTACACATAGATCGAATGTGAATCTAAATTATTAAATTGTACTCTTTTTTTAGCTCAGTGATATATACTTTAAAAAAAACAGGTAAAAGCTTTCTTTATTCCTAAGAAGTTGAGATCTAAGACATTTTTTAATATCAAATTCTTAAAACTGCTGCTTCCAACTGCTCAAAAATGTCTTTAAATATCTAGTTATTAATTATCATATGGACCTGCTGCTTTTTGCATTTGTTCACAGTAAAAAAGGCCCATACTGTAAACTCATAAACATCCAAGTATAGTAGATGCTGTTATATACTGATGTGTAAGGATAAAATTTCCTCTTCATCAGTATTAGAATGCATCGAATGCTAGGGAGTTGTTAGCATGAGATCATACCCGCTCATACCCACCTGCCAACAAGGAAGAATGAGATTTTTCTAGTAGCAAAATCACTCCGAAGAGCCCTTTCAAATACCATGAACTGGAAGACAGTAGGAACAATGTGTACTAACGTACCCAAAACTTTTTTAAAAATCATTTTTGCACGGTAATCATCACAATTGGTTGATATATATTTCACCTGATATTGTGGGCTCTAAATGTTAAAAATATTTTCTTGCCTTGAATTCTTTATTTCTACAAACTAAATTAGACCAACAAAATCAAAACCCTTGTGAACATTTTCTTAGGTATCAGATAGAATATTGTTTTAAGACATAACTATTCAATATTTCTTTGCAAAAATTCTTTTCTCCCTTTGTTCATAGTTTAGCACAATTTTAACTCTATTCTTTGTGCTGGCTCTCTTTTCTAGTACACTAGATGTAGACATTTTATGAAAAATAAACACCTCCAACACCACTGCTTCATTCTATTTTCTTTGTTATCCACATTAAAGAAATTTTCATGTCCTTGTTTAAATTATGTTTCAGTAAATTAATATCAGTATTTTAATATTTTTATTTGCTTAACCCTTTATTCATGCACACTTCTTAACTACATTTTGTAATGAACAAACATTACAATATTTCCCAGACTTTTTCTAATTACATATTTCTAGAAAGAAAAGTGCATAAGATTTTTTTTAGCCTGTATGTGAAGTGTCTTGCAGAGAGCATAGAGTCGAGTCATGTTTTGTTTTGTTTTGGATCCACTTTGTCAACTGCTGGCTTTTACTTAGTGTGAGATTATGTACTACACCTTCTTTATCCAACCATCTATTGAAGGATACCCTGTTGATTCCATGTCTTAGTCGGTGAGAATAATGTTTCCATAAACATATACCATTTTTAGTGGTTGATATACATATATTTTAACATCGTCTGCTAGTGTCAACATTTTATGGCTCCAAATGGAGTGTAACAACCTTAACTCTCCTTAATTTCCTTTGTTTTCTCTTATTTACAATCTAATTGTCATAAATATTTCCTCTTCATAGAAAACCATATCAGACAGTATTAAAATTTTCACTTTAACCATCAGACATAATCTAGAAAATTCAAGAGATGTATAAACCCATGTTTTTGTTCTTTCTTCTTTTCTGAGTTTTCAAGTTTCCTTTCTTTAGCCATTTTTTGGGGGGTAGGTCTCCTCATAACAATTTCTGTTAGCTTTCTTTCCTTCATTTCCTTCTTTAAAGGATACTTGCACTAGATATAGATTTCTGGTGTGACAGTTTGTTGTTCTTATTTCAGTACTAGAAAAATGCTGTGCCACTTCCTAGTTTCTGATGAGTAATCCATTGTCATTCAAGTTATTTCTTCCCTAATTGGCAAAGTCTTGTTTCTGTCTTTCTGTTTTCAATAGTTTAATCTTTGTCTTTAATTTTCAGAAGTTTGACTATGATGTGTCTTGGCATGGATTTATTTGGGTTTATTTTGTTTGAGATTCAACCATCTTCTTAAATCTGTAGATTGATATCCTTTGCGGTTCTGGGAAATTTTCAACCATTTTTCGGGCACTTTTTCACCCTCTCTCCTGTTCCCCTGTCCTGCCGTTCCCGCGCCCCGCTCTCGTGCCGTCCCCGCGCCGTGACTGTGAGGTCTTTGCCGAGAGCCCCGCAGCCCCAAGCCTCTGCTCAGTTCTACTTCAGTCCATTTCCCTCTGTTGTTTATACTGAGTTCTCTTGCTCCGTCTTTAAGTGTATCGATTCTTTTCTCTTTTGATTCTATCCATCGAGTTTTTAAAATTTTTATTATTGCATTTTTCCCTTCTAAAATTCCCATTTGTTTCATTTTTATGTCTTCTATTTCTTTGCTGAGACTGGACCTTTCATGTGTTTCAGACATGTTTGCAATTGCTTATTGAATACCCTCGTGATTGCTGCTTTAAACTCCTTATCAAATAATTATAATATCCACATCATTTCAATTTTGTCATCTGCTGATTATCTTTTCACATTTAAGTTAAGATTGTCCTGGTTCTTGGTATGACAAGTCATCTTCCTGACATCTGGGCATTTTGATACACGAGACCCTGACGTCATTTAAATCTTCTGTTCTAGTGGGACTTCTCTGACAACGTTCCTGCAAGGAAATGGCACCTCAACTCGCCACGACCTGCTGAGGTGGAAGGTCAGGCTTCCCAGCCGTCTGCCCTGAGACCACCCTGTCTGGGAGGGCGGGGGAATCCCCTGGCCGCCCTCGGACAGGCCTGCGCTCGCCCCGGGGAGGGCGGCGCCCTCGGAGGCCTGGCTCCCCCACCCGGGCCTCCTCTGCCCCAGCCCGGTGGTAACGCTGCCTCAGTGCCGTTATCCCGGTGGAAGTTCGGGCGACTCCCTGCTCCCCGCGACTCCGTGGGGGAAGGGGCCTCATTACCGCCGGGCTAGCGCCAAGGTCCAGCTCTTCTCCGAAAAAGCCTCCTGGGGGCTGGGGGCTGTTGCGTTAGAGACCGGCAAAGGTGGAAGGCTCAGCGCCCCCTGCGGCCTTTGCCGCTGGGGCCGGGCGTGGCACTGCGGTGTTTCCACGGTGCTCTGCCACCGTAGGGCGGTCAGTATCCTAAAGCTGCTGCCTTGCTAGGTTGTCCCTTCCCTGGCCTTTTGCCAAGGAAAACACACTTTTCTTACGTTTATTCCCCACTCTTATCGAAATTTTTCGATTGCCAGGGACTCTGGCCCTTCCCCTGAGACCTGCGGGTTTGGGGAATAATTGAACATCACACGCATGGAACTCGCGCTGTGTCATTGCTCCGCGGTCAACGTGCTCAGCCCGCCTGCAGACTTCTTTTTACCTGCCAGGTGTTCTCACTTCCGCTTTATTTAACGTCCGGGGTTGTTAGCTATTCTTTGCAGGAGGAATAGGTAAAAGTATATCTACCCCATTTCCTGAAAATAAAAGTCCCTGATAATATGTTTATAGCTAATGTTCTATGGGCCAGCACCTTAATACCATACCAAGCCATTGACTAACCAAATTAAACTTTGTAGAACAGTGCGTTTATTTTGATCATTCTTTATACTATTGATAAATAACTGGATGTTATGAAGGCTAATGGTACAAAGTAATGAAATGCAGACTTTTGAGACAAGGACCTCTGAATGTCACCCTTTGATCTGCATCTTAAAATATGTACAGCGTTCATAAAATTATTTAACACTTTTTAGAACAAATTTTCCACACCTAAGAAAGAGAAATAATAATAGTTGCCTAATATTGTTATAAATTCAATGTAATGATATAAATGGACAGTACCTGGTACAATAAGTAAGAGATTTTCTAATCTTAGCTCATGTGCATCTTTTAAAGCATCCTTACGTGAAATAATAAATTAGTCCCTTCATCCAAAGTACTCATTGGTACTTTGCTGCCTTAAAATGGTGAAGAGGAATGAAATTTATTTAAGAAGTATTTTCTTCTTTCTGATGCATCATAGGATAGGTTATGGGAAGCAGTTGAACTGTTTAACAAGCAGGAGTTGCCACACATGAGCACTCTGCACGCTCTGGAAACACGTGGGAAAGGATCTTATATTTGCGCCCATGACTCACTCTTTGACATTAATTCTTCTCTATACGGGATTAATGTACTCAAGAATCGATATGCTTTCAGACAGATCTTCCATGAGTGAGTTTCTTTGCTGGTCAGTATTTTCATTATTAACAACTTATGTCAGCAATATTCTGTCTTTGTCTAGCAAGTGGTATTTGAATTTATTCTCTCATTTTAGTCCTGATTGTTGAGCATTACTTTAAAGGTCTTTTATAACTTGATTTACCAGGAAAGCAGATTAGAAATCTCTATGAAGACTCAGAGGCCTGAAAAGGGGAACAATGAGAAAGAGGGTACTATTCAGCTCTGCTTTCCAAATGCATGGGGTGAATACTTTCAGCTACTCGAACTTCTTAAGAACTGTACCCCACTATACCCCACTATACCCCACTATATCCCACTGTATTCTACCCACAGTTATTTTTTAGGGTTTTTTTTTTTTTCATCATGATAGACTTCTGTTACCATTTTCTCACTTGGATCCTATGTTTCCACAAATTTGGACATGTTATAATGCATATTTATCTATTTAATTATATTTGTACCAATCCAGTTCTGTATGTTTTGAGATTGCATTGTTTTCATATAATGCTTAAGAATCCATGTTCTGGCCTGGATCTGGATTTCTAAATATTGTTGCCCAGTGAACACAATCAGTTTTCCTTGGGGATGTGGCTGATCCTAAGGCTAGTGCAGGGAAAGTACGAGAAGAGTCTAGAATATATTTTTATTCCAGAAAGTAAGGAAGGGCTCAACAATTTAGGGGGTCCGGTATAAATGACACTGGAGTCAGTGTGAAGGTATCCCCACAGGCCAATTCTGGAACAATGGGAACATGAAGTGAAGGACAATAACAGATTATAATCCACTAATTTAAAAAGAATCTATGAATCTGTTCTGAGAGTGTATGCCTCTTAGACACACACACACACACACACACACACACACACACACAATAAATTGGGGAAAAGGGAAAACTCTATCAAAGTGGATTGCTAACTAGTAAATATGAAACAAATGATAGGTGTTAGGGGCTGAATCATGACCCCTCCCAACATTCACATTAAATCCCTAAACCCAAGTACCTACTCCAGAATGTGACTGTATTTCAAGAGAGGGCCTTTCAAGAGGTAATTAAGTTAAACTGAGTTCATTCGGTGGGTCCTAATTCAGTAACGCTGTTGTTTTTGGAAGACAGAATTAGAACACAGGCCCGGCAGACAGCGGGACGACCAGGTGGTGGCGAGAAGGCGGTCCTCCGCGAGCCGAGGGGAGAGGCCTCCGGGAAACCAAACCCGCCTCTAGGACCGAGAGAAGATAAATGTCTGTTGGTCAAGCCCCCTGCTCTGTGACATTTTGTTACATTCGCCCTGAGACACAAATGCAGGAGGATTTTTAAATCACTGCCACACAACCACAATTATAGTAACAATTGATTCAGCAAGAATTATCAGTGGATTTATTGGATTAAAGTTTGATGGTGGATACTATATTTACATGGTGCCATTGTGTGTCCTACATGTTACTTATCAGTTCAAAGGAAAAACAGAATAACTTCACAGTGAAACCTGGCAGCCACCTCCACCACACAGTCAGTATGACGTTAGCAACGACAAGACAAACTGACATCAGTGCCCCCTAACGAAGCCAGATAAACTGAGCTGACTCGTAGGGGAACAATCCCAGAAACCCAAACTGAGGATCGTTGCTGAAAAACAACAGGCCTGTATTCTACTAAATGTCAATGTAAAAAAAAAATCTGAAATATTTTTGAAGATTAGAGGATTAGCAGAGAGCCTACAAAGGACCTTTTATAGATAATTGGCAAAATTTGAATTTGTACTGTACATTGGATAATATATCAATGTTGAAGTTCCTGAATTGATGATTGTACAGTGATCACATAAGAAAATGTCCTCTTAGGAAATATCTGCTGAAATGTTTAGGGTTAAAAGGGCATAATGTCTCTAAATTGCTCTCAAATGGATCAAAAATAAAATATAATATCTAACTTCATAGATAAAACATATACATAAATATGTAATTAATAAAAGAATATCACTAACATGGGGAGATAAAGGGAGAGAAAGAATGATAATTTAAAAGTGGCAAAATTTTAATAACTGGAGAACCTAGATATTATGAGTTTATTGCATTACCCTTTCAACTTTTCTACATGCTTTATTCCTTTTTTCTAAACGACACACTTAAAATAAGATATTTTGAGCTTAATTCTTGTTTGTCATTTATGATATGACACTGGGCAATTTATTTAAATTGTTTAAAACTCAGAATTCTAATCTGAAAAATAAATCATAATAATATAGTATTATTCTTACAGAATTGTGAGAATTAAATAAGGCAATGCCAATAAATGTCTCATCATGATATTTGTAATTGAATAGCCTCTCAAAAATACCAGTAGTTACTAATACCATCCTGGTGTTGATCCATTATAAAATACTAACCCATCGGCATCAACTACTAAGGTAAAAATTGAAGTTTCTTGATTGCTTTAGTAATTATTCTACATACAGGCTTCACAGTGGCGTTGGCCGCTACCAGCTGATCGGCTTGGGCTCCGGGGGCGCACGCGGCGGGCAGTGCACCCGGCACGTCAGCGCTGGCTCTGCGACCCCGACACCAGGCTCCCGGCAGCAGCTGGGCTCCCTGCCGGTACTGAGGTTTCCATGGTGGACGGAGAAACTGCAGAGACTCAGGATCTCAAACAAGCATTTCCTCAAGGAGCTGACGTAATAATAAACTGAAAGCAAAGATGAAGAGACTTGGAACTTCAGTTAGTCAGCTCCTCACAGACTATTCTGTGATCTGCTGTGAGTTTTCATAAAACCTAATTATAACCCTCAGAGAATCCGGAACTCGCGTCCTGAGGACAAGTGAGCCACTTCGGACTCTGTGACTGACACCAGACTAGCAATTTACCCAAAGGAGCAGGTAACGAGGAAGACCCTCTCCCTTTCCACGAGCACAGAAGCAGAATGCATCTCCCTTCGCCCTGGAGGCGAAGCACCGCCTTCACAGGAGGCCGTGGCCATTTGTGGGCAGAGGTACATGAGCGCCTTGGCCATCGACGGTGGGTCTCTGGGCAGAACAGGCTTGTTTAGACAGGGCCGAGGGTGACAGCACGGACTGGCCCTTCTGGTTCAGTCCCTTCGCTGGGAGGATTTGTCACTTACGTGGAAAGGTAGGCCATAGGGATGACCACAGAAAATAGCTTTGGGGAAAGCAACTACGAAATTAACCCGTACCAATACGTAAACGACTCTCTCCATACTGTCTCCAAGAATCACAGGGAGCTGCACGCCCCCAGCCCCCGGGGGAGGTGCCTTCCCGACAGGGAGCAGCGCGTGGGGGCGTCTTTTCATCCTTCACTTGGCATTCAGTTAATGCAACTTGAACGAGCAAACGCAGAGCTGGCATTTGGGGATGTATAGCCAAGCGAGGTGCGGCGTTCATGGGAATGTGAAGAGACTTTAGAGACAGAGGCCGATGGGGAAGACAAGTTCGGCCTGACCGAGTTAAGCTCCTCTCGTTTCAGCTGCGTCATTTCATTCTTTTCTCTGTTCACGAACATAAACTTGTATAATCTCAACAAAATATACAACGTGCCATGGATTCATGCTGCAGAAAGCCTTGTTTTGCCTCCAATAATGCTCGTAACAGGTGCAGTTCTCAAAGGAAGACCTATATTTCAAAACCAGTGGAGAGCTGTACTGATACAGCACCGAACAGAAATCTACCCCTGCTACGATTGTCAGCAGTATGCGAATAATATATTTATAAACGTAGCTTTAAAATACTAAAATGAGTAATTTTTCTTTTTTATAGAAAAATATGCCATGCTCCACCCAAAGATGTTCTTAAATTTAGTGGTGTTCAACACACATATTTTAGATACTAAAATCCTTTCTCCAATTTAGACAAGCCTCTTTGTATTTATAATATTTCCTTAAGTATTTTGATAATAGTCATACTAATTTATGACTTTCATTTCTGCTTTTGACGACTACTTCATTATTTTATACATAGTAACTTTCATATAAATGTAGATCATTTTATTTATTGTGTGCAATTGATCTAGTTTTAATGGTTCTTAGTTTTCCATTTATACAATGTTTCAAAAGCTAAGCAGCTATTCTGTATTAATTCACAATGTCTTTGAATATATACATGCAAATGAGGAAATGATATATATGTGTGTATGAGTAAGTATATATAAAGTGACAGACTAATTAATATTTATGAACATATTTGCAATGATTCAACACAGTAGTCAATCCCAGAAAAAAAAAAAATGGTTCTGTTTTATACTCACCATAAAAGGGCTTCTTTTTTGCTCTTATTTTAGGACCTGAGTCACTAACCCCCATGGTCATTGTTTCATTCATTGTTTTGAACAGTGTTGGTTTCCAACAGCCAGCAGGTGGCCGACAGCTTAGGCTTCTGCTACCAAACGAGCGGCACACAGCCCTGGGAGAGACATAAAACAAGAAGTCCTGCTTCTCCCTGGGTTGATCAAAAATAGAGAAAAGTATTGAATCGCTGAAGCTCTCTTTTTTGAGCTGCCAGATTTTCTTCCTCATGGAGCTTTGGCAAAGTGTTTGCTGGGTGCCTTATTGGCACCTCAGCTTTCTCATTCCCCTGACTGTGACGCCTTTAGATGTGGTGACGTGTCATGTTCATCTTTGTCTCCTGCGCCGGTGAACTCTCCTGCAGAGACTCATAACTAGCACTGGGGAAGTCTTTCTACGCTGGGGAGTAAATCACGCTACTAACTACTAACTCATTTCTGTTTCACTTGTTTTCTTCCCATGTCCACTACTATTCCATTTTTCACATTTAGAAATCGATATATCTGCTTGTTTTCCCTCCTGCTTTGACGGGTAAGGAGCAATGGTGCCATAGACTAGAGCATTTGTAAAATTCAGATTCCTGTATCACACACATGCCAAAAATAACATCTCCTTGAGTTGATGTTGTACCAGACATAGTCCAAGCTTCTCCCGGATTCCCTTGGCCCTGAGAAGCCGGGGTCCGTGCCAACATTGCCCATGTCTTACTACTAGCAACTGTCTCAGGCTGTCTGGGGGCAAGGACCAGCCTCTCTACTCCTCACCCATGGCCAGCATCGACATCGTGGGGGTTGCAGACATCCCAGTGCCCGACAGGTTCAACCTGCTCATGATACCCTGACTTTCTTTGCATCTGCAGGAGTGGGAGGCTGGGGTGAGCACTGGGTGAGGAAGGACTGAGGAGGGTGAGTAGCCCAACCCCCATGTGCAGGACCATTAACGCGGACCAATGAGGAGCAAGGTGGAGGAAGAAAGACTTCAAAGTTTCAGGGATTTGACAAGGACTTTTCTAAAGACCTGCGTGCAGTCTAGCCTCAGGGTCTTCCTACTTATAAAACCCTGGCCAGCCTGGCCAGTGCTATCTTTTATTCCCTCCTTTCCTGCCTCACTTTCTATGAGTCTCCATAAAACACTGGTGCAGAAGCTTTGCTCCCATTTTTTATGAGAATGCAGGCTAGTGAGTACATAGACTATTTTTCAAACAAGGAGCTCAAGTGGCTATTACTTGATTTCTCTGTGCATGTGTAAGATTGTAGACCAGTACCACTCATACCACTCTCGAAGGATGATTTCCACTATCACACTTTTTTAGATGCATGACTCGTAGGAAGTGATTCTTATCTTTCATACAGCTAACCAATGGCAGTGCAGGGATTTACAGTGGCAGATGCTGGCAACCAATTAGATGTATATGTAGGGAACAGGAGAGGAAGAAGTTCAAGAGAACATGGAAGTTTTCAGTCCAAGGGACTATAAAATGATGGTCACACCAAACTTCAGACTGAAAAAGATGAGAGCCTAGGGGAGTATTTATAGCCTAGGAGCCCACTTAGTCCTCGTCATAGCTTAATAATGTTTCCTGCTCTTGGGCAGTTAAAAGGTAAAACTACCAAATTGTGATCACAAACTCTTCTCCATTAGCCCAAATCTGTGCACCTGCCTTGAAATTAAGTGTTACCCCTGGAAGCCCTTGCTACCCATGGAAATTGTCTGGAATTTGCCTCTACACTACCCTGTATAAAAGTTATTTTGAAAAACTGTTAGCTTGTTTATTAAGATGACTTCAAAAGTATATAGACAAACTGACTCATTAAACTAGCCCGAAGGGCTGCCCTTTCTGCTTCAGGGAAGTGGCCTCTGGCAAGGAGTTCTCTGCGGCTCCTCAAGGAGGCCTGGTGGTGAACAAGACTCTGGTCAGCACCCATCCTCCAAAGTGGGGAAGCCAGCCCGCTCGGTCTCCTCACAGGGTGATACCCATAGGAATGAGTGACAAGTGACTGAGACAGCTAGATGTTCCTCCTGAACACAAAGGGTTTATCAGGAAAAGGAAGCATTTCAGTCTGGAACTTGCAGCAGCGGTGAGCCATGAGCAAGCCCTCCAGCAGAAAGAGGGCGCTATTTTAGAGGGCGAGAGGAAGTTAGGATTATTACAACGGAAAAACTCTTCCTGTAGGGCTTTGTGAGAGATGTAGGCAAAAGAGCTCCCCCTATGGGCAGACCCTCCTGATTCCAAGAACAATAAAACGGGAAGGTTAGCACTTCAGGTGTGTGATGTGGCTTTGAGTAGTAATTAAGAGGAAGTGGAATAAGTATTTTTGACTGGTCTCTAGATCTCTTAATATACTAAAGTAGCCACCTACCGTTCAGAGAATCACCTCTGATTTTTTGGCAAGCACCATGGCAAGCGATCGGTTCTCTTTCGGACACAGTGCATCTGGCTCTGCAGCATAATGCACTCCAGTCCCTTTGCGAGCCAACGTCTTTAACGTGCCATGCACACACTGTTAGCACCATGAGACTGATGCTTACTGAGAGTGATTGGCTCCAAATTATGTAGTCACTGAATCTTTACTGTTTTTGTTAAGTATTTAAACTCATTAGTTGTTTAAATAATGGGTTTAAGATAAGGGTCATCTAGTTTTGATGGGAAAAGTCACTGAGTGTACTTTTTTAGGAATGTGTGAAAATGGAAACGTAACACGAGCAATCCTTTTAATTGCAGACTTTATGTGAGTGCATTGCTAAGTTCTTTTTTTTTTTTTTTTTTTTTTTTTTTCATAAACTTTATTACAGCCAAGCTAAGTTTGAAATCTTGCTTCAAAACATTGCTCAGTATTAACTGTCAGAAGATGTGTTACAGGATCACATGAGGAATTGTTAGGCAGGTGGCTGAGGAATGCCAATTACAGAACAAAGTGCTTCTCCAGAGATTGTTGCATCCCTCATAGGTATTTGGGGAAGAACACTATTAAGTATAAAGACAGGTCAACTTAAAAGTATAGGCATTACATGTTTAACTTATAAGCCATAAAAAAATGCATTAGAATAAAAACGTAATGAATTCATATCTCTTTTCAAAAGGAAAGCCTGACACAGAAGTAGCAATAAAGCTAATAAATGACAATCATCAGATGAAATAATTTGGAAGCAGCTTGTCCCTAAAATAGATGGGCCTGGACAAGTGGTTAGGAAGGAAACACAATGTGCTTTTAACGATTTGTGGAAAAAAAGTGTTCAGTTTCCTGTTGCCAAACAAAGTTCTGTTTTACTATATAAATTTTCTACTTTAATTACTGACCAAATGCTTTACTAAAACTCCGTTTCTGGCCTCTGTTTTGGAATCTGTTATTCCTGTTGCCACCTCCTGATCGCTGTCCTCTGAAGTTTCTATTTCCTTCCCGCTGTCCCCTGAAGCTTCTGCGTCCTTCCCGCTGCCCTCTGTGACCCCGACTGCCTTCCCGCTGGCCCCTGAAGTTGCAGTATCCGTCCCGCGGTCCTTCCAGCTCTGGTTGCTCTGTAGCCACAGAGAGTTGCCAGCGCCGTGAATCATGCCATTTTTCCTGTATTTCTGTTACTGCTGCAGTAGGGACATCAAAGCAAACACCCTGCTTTCCTTTAAGAAAGACCATTCCCTTCGCTTTGGAATCAATCTCTTCACCCAGTTGCTCTTTAAGTTCTTTCCAAGCATAACTAATGTTAGGCATTTCAATTGAGCACTTCAAGATCATGGTCACAAAGCCCACATCTGAGTTGATCAAGGAGCGCTGGTCTACAGATGTGGCACCTGAAATATGGGCCAGAGCTGCCGCGAGGGCTTCCACAGCCCCCTTCTCCTCTATCAGTTTCTCAGCGGATTGCTTAAAGTGACTAATAGCAGTGGGAGGAACAGAATCCAAAAGCCTGATGGCATCTTTGCTGGAAGCTTTTATTATCTCTGTTGCAGAAGGAACACCTATTCGTTTAAATTTAATTCCCGCTTTTTGCTCCACTTGTGCTAACTGATATTCTTCCTTGTGCTGATAGAAGCAGATGCAAATCCCAGTCCTTCCAGCTCTACCCGTTCGCCCAGAACGATGAATGTAAGACTCCACATCCTTTGGTGGAGAACTTTGTACAACCAGATCAACCTCAGGGATGTCTAACCCTCGCGCAGCAACGTTGGTTGCAACCAAAACTCCAAAATCACCATTTCTAAAACCTTTCAGGGTGATTTCCCTTTGCTTCTGTGGAATGTCTCCATGTAATGACTGGGCATCCAGCTTTATGGACCCATTCTGAGACAATTCCTGGGCTTCTTTCTTCGTTTCACAGAAGATGATGGTGCGCCCATGAAAACCACTGTACACTCGGATCACATCCCCAATAACTGCTGCTCTCTGGGTCCAGTGGCACTTGATAGCCAGATGCTCCACAGTTATTGCAGTTTTCTGAGTCTTTTTACCAATCAGGTCCACCTGTTCATATGTAGATTTCATGTATTTCTTAGCAACATTAAATACCCAATGAGGGCAAGTTGCAGAAAAGAGCAGTGTCTGGGGATTGTCTTCTGAATCTTTCTTGTATGCCACACTTAAAATCTCTTCCACTTGGTCAGCAAACCCCATATCCAACATCTGGTCAACTTCATCCAAGACAACATGCTTAAGTTTGGTGAGATCTAGCTTGCCATTCTGCAGGTGGTCTTTGATACGACCTGGCGTCCCAACCAGGATGTCAATCCCATTCCGCATACGTTCAATTTGACCTCCATAAGGAGTTCCGCCATAAAAACAAGCCACTGCCAACTTTTTGGTGATGTCACTGAAGTCTTTGCTTACTTGATTTGCCAATTCCCTTGTGGGTGCAAGAACCAGTACCTGAGGAGCACGGCCTCTCTTCCGGTCTTGCAGTTCTCCCAGAAGCTTCTCAATCAAAGGGATAGCAAAGGAGAATGTCTTCCCAGTTCCTGTCCATGCCTGTGCAATTAAATCTTTTCCACTATACACATGGTGAAATGTCTTTGCTTGTATAGGAAACAGGAAGGTCACCCCACGGGCTTTGAGAAGTTTAATCGTCTCTTCAGATATGGGGAAATTAGAGAAAGCTCCTTCTTTTTGTTCCACAGGTATCTCCTGTTCCAACTCACTGTTACTTTCTTCACTGGCAGCTTCGTTTGAATTAGAGTCAGGTCCAGAATCAGAGAATCCATTCTTTAGTTTGGAGCTTTTCTCCCCAATTTCTCCATTCATTTCCTTTTCTTTCTTCATCTTCTTGGGCTTAGGAGCACCTACTTCTTCTTCAGAAGGCTCCTCATTTTTTTTAACTTTTTTGGTTTTAGAAGAGACATCTTTCTTTTCCATGGGCTCTTTGGGTTTTTTTACACTTTTGGTTTTAGGAGAAATCACATCATCTTGAGAGGGCTCCTCTTTATTTTTTCCCTTTTTGGATTTAGGAGAATTCATGTCAACCTCAGAAGGCCCTGCTTTCTTTTTAACTTTTTTAGCTTTCGGGGAAATAACTTCTTCCTTTTCTTCTGGTGCCTCTTCAGTCTTATTAGATTTTGGCTTCTCTTTTCTACCTTTCTTCTCATTTTGTTTTCGCGGTGTCTCTACTTTTCCCATGGCTCCGTCTGATTCCAAATCGGGGTCACTAAGGAGTTTCCCTGGCATCGTTCAGGACAAGCTGTGCCGGCCGGCCGATCTCAACCACCGCGTGGAGAGGAAAAGAAAGACCTCGCTAAGTTCTTATTTAAAGGCATAGTCTATGTGGCTTCATTATGTATTTATATTTAAAAAATACAATTATTCTAATGCTACCATTTATCTGTGAAAACTACCTTGGTTCAAATTCAGCTACCGTTAAAAATATTTGCTAGGGAATTGTTTCCCTAGCAACAGTTACTATGAACATAGACATTTCATCCCTGTGCATTCAGCTCCTTTTCCAATCCCACAACTGGCGTAAATGTTCATGGGTGGCAGTAAGGTTGAAAACTCAAATTCAATACAGAATGACAAGCTCGAAGTGAAAATATAATCAGATTTAAATCAATGTTTATACTAACACATTGACTAGGGCAATTGAAGAGACTATCAGACAAAGTTGGAAAGGCGTCCAAGTGTCACTTATGGAGGTTGAAAATGACAAGCAAAGATTTCTCAATGCTAAGATCCCTGTGGGTCCACTGCTATAAAAAATAGAAAATACCAGCCAAGTTTTGGGGACTGTCAAACTTTTTCCATTTTTCTGATGATAAAAATACCAATTCTAAAGAAAAATATGTCTAAGAGCAGCAGTTCAAGAGATAAGAGGGGTCTGGTTCATGTACACTTTGAAAAAATCAAAGATTTTATTTAATTTTCTTATTTAGCCGATTTCTTAAACACAATTGAAATGAGACTACAACTGCAAATCACTCTGGCATTCACAGTTGGTTGACCCTGATAAGATATTAGGTTTCTAAAATGAAGCATAAGAACATCTCAGAAAAAGAAAAAAGAAGACGAAGAAGAAGAAGAATAGCAATCAGCAAATGAGTGTTTGTTAAATTACAGCATGAAAGAGACGAAGTCAGGGCTACAGCACCATCCTCAGGAGGAAAACCGAGCGGGTCCGCTGTTAGGAGTGCAATGCGAGGGCTGCCGAACGTGACCAGCGGCTCGCACCCGTGGATCCTGGACACCGCGTCACACAGTCTTTTGTCTGTTACTTATCGATCCATCCATTTATTCATTCAGCATGTGTTTATTGAGCTCCTGCTAAGTGCCACACCGTCCTCAGTGTTGGGTCAAGTGCGGTAAGCAGTTCTGAAGGAATGACAGCTCGGTGACAAGAAAGACGGCTCCGCTGCAGAAGAGGCAGCGCACTGAAGCAGAGGAAGGCGGCCCAGCAGTCAGGCACCTGAGCGCCTCCCTGTCCCATTTACAGCCTGTGGGACGCTGAACCCCCCCGGGTCTTCCAGTTCATTCTATTTGTTACGAGTGATTAGAGAGGCACAAAACCACGCGAGGCTTACACTCTCAGGCACAGCTTTCCGCCCCGTAAAACGTTCCGCACTCGTACACATAAGGGTCCCACTGCGGAGGGCCCCCCGGGGGGCCGCAGCCCTCTCCTCCCCACCCGCACCCCCGCCCCGCCTGCTCTGTCCAGCCGGGCCTTTCCTGCCCTGGCTTGAAGTCTAGGCTAGGTCCCACCTTCCCTGTGCTCTTTCAGATAAAGGATTTCTCCAATAACATTTTGTCAAGAAGCTTCTCATTTCATTAATTTTAAAATGTCTTGCTTTCTACGATAGGAAATTGTTGGCTGGCCGTTCAAATCCCGTCATGGGAAGGGGGCATGATGAGACCCGTCTGTTCCATCGTGCCTGGTGCTTCTTCTCCATTTTGACCCCCACCTGGACCACAGCCGGGTGCCCACTGAGCTGCGAATGGGGAAGAGGGAGAGCTGGGAACAAGAAGGGTCTGCACTGGCAGGGCCGTTCGGGCCACGTGTTGGTGGCCAAGGACATTCAGCCCTGCATCCTAGACGCACAAAGGGACCCATTCATTTAGGGACGTCTCCCAACTGCAGGTTTCCTCTCTAGCAGGCCACTTAGTTTCCGCCCTCAGCCTCTGTTCTTCAGAGTGTAGTCCCAAAAAGCTCCCTGTTTGGGTCCCATTACCCATCTCGCATCCCTGTTTTCTGCACCACCCAGTTCGGGTCCACAGGCATCTCATGCTTCCTTTCCACAGCCGGCTCTGGGGACGGCGGCCTTCCTGGCCCGGCCTCCTCTTGGCGGCCTCCCGGCGGCCGGCCTGCCCCACGGCGCTGCCTCGGTAGGACATTCACGATGCCTGTCTCTCAGACGGGGACGGACTTGACTAAAAATTATGGTGAGTAATGACCTGGACCCAGAAACTCACTCAAGTCAGAGTTACTCACCCAGTTAGGGAGGAACAATTTCAGGCGGCTGCTTATGGCCAAGTACCACAGATGGTTTTGAAAATGTCTCCTCCTAAAACACAGTCTGTCGCTTTCAAGGTAAATGAGTTCCCGTGGGCAAGGTTTTTAAATGAAATGCCCAATTTTTGCATTTTGAAGACAGACTCCTCATGGCTTGCCTGATTCCATGCTGCATCAAGGATTAAAAGATAGGGGCTTTGTTTTAAACTAGTGCTTCTCCACTGTCCAAAGCCGGGGGGCGGGGGTTGGGGGGGAAGAACCTAATTTCTAGTAGCAATTTTGTTTGGCTTAACTAGTACATAAAAAGCTGGAACAATAATGACATTGAAATCCAATATTGTTCCACTAAAACCAAAGGCAGCCTTTCCTAATTGTGGGCTGGACTCTGTGTTGTCAAGTCTCGTTTAATAAGATAGAGGCATCGAGGCAGATTGTCCCTCTATCTCCAGCGTTAATCTTAGTTCTGCTAAACCAGAAAAGCTAAAATGGATTTGCTTTATGAAATAAAATCCACTGCTTTCATAGAGCTTTCAAAAGGTTTTTTCATATTAGTTCTTCAAAATTAAAAGCAGTCTGATGCATATATTGTAAACACAGTGCCATTTCTGACAAGAAAACTAACATCCGGAGAATCATCACTATAGTTCAGGGCATCATTTGCTGAACAAAAGTAAGTAGGCAAAAAAAGCAAGAGGTTCTATACATCTTTCACACAAACCACAATAAATAGAGGTGATCTCGCTGTACAAGCACTGCCCCAGAAGGTAATCTGCTGTCTCAATTATCCAAAGATGTTCTCGAATTATGTTCTGTCTTCTTTATAATAAAAACATAATAAAAAGGGTATTACTTTATTCAGAGGGAGGGAGGAGAGTAAATATGTTTATATGCTTTTCAAAAAATTTTTAATCTTCTGCGTAGGCCTGCAAGTCTCAGTCTAACTGTATGTGATGTAAGTTAGCAGAAATCAGACACGAAAACCCTAGATCAGCATTCACACTCCACCCTGAAATATCGTCTGTTACATAATACTAATCAGGTACAGTCCAATTCTGCGCGAAGTGACTAAACATAGGCGATCCTCCCATTGCCCTTGAAAGATGACATTTGAACTGAAGGATCTGCTTGCCACAACAACATGCTTCCCAAAGCACCCAGGTGTGGATCCAGATCAGATAGTATCTTACAAAGGAGTTGTCATTTTTCCACAAGTGAACATTTACTGATCTGAGTCATCTAAACCTGGAGGTCACTTTGCCCTCAAATGCTAATAAACTAGAAACATTTTTGCCTTTCATTTTTTTCTCCTATATATATTATCTTATGTAATTTATGTGTGCATATATATATACATATATATTTATATAATATAAATATGAAAGCAAGAGCCCTGACAGGTAGCAAATGTCTCCGTCCTCTCTGAGCATTATGAAATCGCAGTGAGAGGGCACGTGACCCTCTGCGGGATGACCAACTTCTCAGAAGATCAGACCCGAGGCATTTGCTACCACCCCATCAGTCTGCTTACCTGTGCTCAAGCCTGCTAACCTTGTAACTGGAGAAAGAAGCAAGAAGTCACAAACACATGCAGAATAAAAGCCATCCCAATACCGTTAAGTTAACCAAACAATCTTAGTAGAGAGGTTTCAACAAAAAAAAATTTACTCAACTTTTTTCCAAATTAAATTTTTTTGGTGTGCGATTCCTTAGACTCCTTGCTGTTCTAGGTCACAAATGTGACTAATAAAAGATTCAAAGGAAGAACAAATAAATAAGACAGAGTCTCTGTCCTGAAGCCACTCACAGGCTTGGTAGGAGATGCAGACGCACAACAAAGCTATACGTAGTGATAACCTCTCAGAGAGAGAGAATGCGCTCCACGCAGATGGAGAAGCCAGCCCTCAAAAAGCAGCTGTTTGGCTGTTGGGATAAAACCACATGGCTGATTTTATAAGAATTACCAAATACGGAATAAAAGGTAATTTATAAAATATTTATTCTGAGCAAGTATCACATTAACTAAACAGTCCGGAACTCAAATCAAACTTTCTTTATGGAAGGAGCCATCATTGCAAACTTGTTTTCACATCTTCATTTTGTGGCTTTTTCATGTAAATGCAAAAATAGAATGGAAATTTCACAGTAGAAAATCAACAGTCTGAATTTGCATCGCTTCATAAATAAGTCAACAAAGGAAAAGAAAAAGCGGAAAGAGAGCAGCCTCCTTTCGCCCCTCACCCCGGGGCTGCATAGGACGCGGGGACCAGGGCCCTGCGGCCCTGGAGAGAGGTCCGCGCAAAGCGGCGCGGGGATCACGCCGGAGCAGACCCGGCCTGTGACTGGCCAGCTCGTGGGCCCCTGCTTCTTTGTCTGACTGGCATATAAAGTAAATAGAGGAATAAATAACAACATTCAGCCACACAAAATCATGCCTAAGATTTTCATAGGAAATCATTATCGCAAGAAAGGAAAACACGTGAACCGCTCCGCGATGGGCATGAGTCAGCATAATGGCTGCAATGGGGACTGCATGTATTGTATACGTGTGAGTCACTATCTATATGTACATAGATACACATGTACATACAGGGTCTGGCAGAAGGAAGGCCTGCCTGAGTGGGGCCGGTAGGGTAACAGTATGGGTGTAATAATTTATAGTTTTAATGTGAACATCTCACCTAAAATGTCATACAGTGTGTTTGAGTGTGATATTGTTATGTTACAGAATTACGTGCTTATGATTTTGTAATAAAAGAGTTTGTGATAAAAAGGGGCGTTATTTGTGCTGGACCCTGTGTGTGTGTGTGTGTGTGTGTGTGTGTGTGTGGCGTTATTTTTGACTCTCTAGTGAGAACGAACATACATGAAAGCTCTCTACAAACTGTAAGATACTGCCTAACATAACCTTCTAATCATCAGCTTTAGGTAAGCTGGTTTCATTGGAGTGACTTAGTCTCCCTAAACCATTGTTTCTTGTTACTTAAGAACCAAGAAAAATGCACAGCAGTGAACCTGAGTCTTAAGGAAAGGGAGTTTAAAAAAAAGGGAATTTTAACCAAAAACCAAGCATCCATTTAGCAAACCTTCCTCACAGGTGCCAACAGCTCCCCTGGGTGCCTGGATCAAACACGGAACCGGGCCGCACGGGAAGCCTTGCCCACCTGGGCCACGGGAGTGGTCGGCGAACTTGACTGAGGCAGGGAGAGCAGAGGCTGTGGATCCTGCCCGCAGGGGTGGGAGGGCAGGGCGGGGGCCGTTGCCTCCCTGCTGTCACTGTACAGAAATGTGACTGAAAGCCAGTGAGACCTCTGCATTTTTCTCCAAACATAAAAGTCCGGAACGAAGACGAGAGTCTACACGCCTGCTGTTTTCTGCAGCCCTAGAATTTCCACATGAGGTAATTTCCTGGAGCAAATCATTCCAGTCTGTCACCAATTTCATACAGAGCTCTCTTGTATGCTTATTAGACTTTTCTTTATTAAAAAAAAAGTAAACGTATTACTCCCTGATAAATAATTCCTCCCTAAATTTGCATATGTTAGTGCAAATTTAGCAAGCCTATCGCTCACCCTGTCAGGCGGCATTTAACCCGCGGCTTTGTAAGAGAAAAGGAAATGACATTACACCCAAGTGAAGGCCGCAGTTACCCCCGAAACGAGATGGCCCCTCGGAAAAAATAATGCCATTCTGAAAGCTGCATAATTCCCGGCACATCACTGAAGACTGATTTTGTGCTTCAAGCTGATAGTGGCCACAAAAGAGAGAGAGAACTTGGCCGCGTGACAGCCATTACCTTGATGAGGGATAGCCTTTGCTCAGAGAGAGTGACACAGCTGTCCTGCACAGGCTCCCGGCTGTACGCGTCTCGCAGCCATGGGAACTGTGCCTCGTGAACAAGCCTTAAAGGCACTGAGTTGAATTGAGGGGAGTTGTCTAGATGCCCTTTAGTCTCTCCAAACACCGCAGGCGTTGGGGGCAGTTTTCGGCCCTGCGGTGGATTTCCTCTAATCCCTCGGGTGCTGAATAAGTTCCTGTTTGCCCACCTTCATCCAGCTCGGAAGGAGAAGAGGATACAACTGTTCTTGTTCACCAAAGAATCCAGGATCCAGAAACTAGAAGGACAGTGCTTGCCCCCTCGTGTTCCAGATGCTCTGCACACGCCGGAGCACACGAAGTGAGGGCAAAGGGGAGGAATGTAACCAAACGCCGAAAGAAGGTCCTCCTGCCCGGGCGGCGTGTCCTCCTGGAAGACAGGGAGACGGCACAGGCGTTTGGTCCGGTGGAGGTAGCCAGTGACAAATCAGTCACATAGAGAAGAAAACCGTGTAATGAAAAGTGTCACTGTTTGAGAAACATTGAAAACCCTAGGAGAGACCTCGCGGCTGCGTGGAACACCTCCCGCCACGCCCCGCTAGGAAAGCCTCTGCTGCTGAATAGTGACTGGGCGGAGGGACGGTCACCGCCCCCAGTGCTGGCCGGGCTCCCGTATTGCCCCCAGAAGGAAGAGGAATCGCCTCTTGGTCCAGCCCTCGTGCCCTGAGCGGGCAGTCACTTAGTAGCAGAGGCCAGGATGCAGCCCGAGCTTCGGTAAACTAAGCATTTCCCAAAACTCCAATGTTGTTCAGGCCTCAGGAGATTAAATTTTGATCAGGATGTAGTTTAAAGAGCAAAGCAACCACATTTCCATTCCATAAAAATCAAACCAACCAACCAAAACACCCAAAACAAAAATCCATCTGTTGGGGTGTTTTAAATGGCATGATGAAGTTACTTTTCACCCTTTGCAACCCCGATGTTCACTGAAATCCAGCCACCAAGACCCGTGGCTGTGGACGGAGACTCTGGGCATTCAGGGCAAACGCTTGTTTTAGGGAGAGCGACTTGCCTGCAGCAGACACAGGCTGAAAGCTTTTCATGCTGAAGGAACATTCTGGGCTCCTGAAAGGAAGCAACAGATGCGCCGAGTGTGGGGCTGGAGCCGCTTCGGCCACACATGCCCATTCAGGTGAAACACACACACCCCTGGTGTCTGGTGACAGAGGCAGGTGCAAAAAAACAGGAGGCCACTCCACAGGACGCCAGGGGCCTCGGCTATGGAAAAGAACACCCTGCTCATTTGGGATAGGCAGCTAGGAAAATAACAAGCTATGTCTGCTTTGGTTTTTACGTAGGACATCCTAAGACTAAGACAGCTGCAGCATTGTCCCTTCCGGTTGCTGACCCAGTGAATGGGGCCATGGATAAGGCAGAAGAGAAAAAGGAACGGGGTCGCTGAGCTGATGGCTCCAGCAAGGCGGCCGAACCTGAGGCTGCAGCGCACGGCGCCCTGGCTGTCGGTCCCCCGTCAGCACGCCCGGGTCCTGTTCCCCTGGCTGCAGCCACTCGGCATCGGACCCGCGACCAAGGGCTCCCCTCTGCTCTGGCGCGCCCTCTCCTCCCGCCTTTGCCAACAGTGCCCAGTTGCTCTTCATGGCGTTGCACTGCTGCCACCAAGGGTACTTATAGCGGCATTGAAAACAAAATTTAAATTCCAAATATTCCAATATATCCATATATATTCTCTCTCTCACACACACACACACACACACACAGTCTTTTCAGAAAGTATCCAGCCATGGAATATGAAAAATAGATATTTCTTGAAGAAGATACAAGACACAAGAAACATTGTCCATAGGACAATGACGCTGACTGGGCCTTTGTTTTGGGATCACAGCTGTAGACCCACGATTCACCTCTGGTTGTGACCTTCTTGAGGAAACCTGGTTCATTACAGGCAGTTTGAATCAAGTCATTAAAAACTGCAGCATGATGTTCCTTCTGCTCTGGTAGCAGAAGCTGCGGAGTGAATTTTGCTGCGACACGTTTCCTGCCAAGACCCTGTGTCAAAATCTCGAACATGGTAGTTTTTAGGGTCCCCAGATCAGCTTGTAGTCCTTGCGCTGCCAGTTGCCGACCTGTGCTGCTTGCAGCCCACACACATTCAGCATTCAGTGGCAGGCCTTCCAGAACATGGGTCACTTTCAACAGATTCTTGACCATCTTTGGAATGTTCGTGCCACAGTTATTTGTGTTGCACTCATTGCATCGTCCCCGAAAGCCTTCTGAATCATCTGAATAGTTTCTGAGGAGAAATGTTCAAGTTTAACGCAAAATTTGATGCAGATTCATTGTTCTACTCATTTAGTCCTTTTTGAATGCGATGGCCACACAGTGCACATGCTCACTCAACGGCGTCCCCCACACTGATGAGTATAGAGAAGTTGTCATTGGTCACGCGTGCTCATCCCAGTCCACTCTCCTTGGCTGCCAGGTGACACTGATGTTGTGCAAACTGTTCTTGGAAAATTAACAATGGCTGGACTTTTTCTGGACGGGCTATATATAAAGCAGTTTGGAAAAAGGCACTTTGTTGATACAATTTTTAAAAGTAGGAAGAGGGCTCCCTGATCAGAAACAAACACTATTCGTGGCCTCACAGTTTTCCGGATTTAAATGTTTTCTGCTCTGTACAATTCCTTCAAATGTCTTCTGCAGAGAGTCTATTTAACATTACTGTATTCATATGGCTTTTGCCTCCTATTTCTAAAGATAGTGTGCAAGTAAAGATAGAAAATTCCAAATCATTTCTGATCATTTTATATCCGTCAGACACACAAAAGATGCAGTGATGTTTAGGAAGCACTAAGGGAAGGCGCAGAGGCATTACACTTACTTACTACACAGACACGCATGTTTATTGAGCATTAGCTGTGTCCCAGGAAGCTGACTGAATCCTCTCCATGCATGATTGCATTTAATCTTCCAGTGACCCCATCAAAGAAGGTGTAGGGACCACTGCAATTTTACAAATGAGAGGGGGAGGTTCAGTAGCACACTGAATTCCTCGTAGCTGCCAAGGAGGAGAGCCACAGCCGACACTGAGTCTGGAAACTTCAAACGGCTTACCATCCAAAATGGAAAGTTCGTTCCTCTTTTCCAGTTCTTCTCTAGCTGCTTTGCCAGAGTATGCCTCCAAAAAATTTCCTTTCACACCAGCAACTGGAGAAGTTCAAATAACAGAGTAACAAATGTCATCAAAGGACAAGAGCAGGTCACCTGGCAAAGCCTCCCCTTGTTATGGGAACAGCAAAGTCCTTGTCAGCAGAATTATTTCAGGTCATTGCCAAATCAGCCTGTCTAGACACCCTAACAGTCAAACACAGAAACAGACAAAATTGTATATTTATTTGGAGACATAAGGAGCCACCCAGCAGTAAATTTTAATAATCCCTCCCAGCTAAGAGCACCAGCCAAAGATCGCAGCAAGAGATCCTTTGCCAACATGAGGGGTCCTTATCAACCAGACTGGGAGGTCCTTGAGGGCAAGAAGGCATTCTTGCATGTGGATGGCCTTTGTAGCCTCACTAGTGCCCAATATTTATCGAACTGAGTTAAATTAATTAAGTTCATTGACCAGGGTAAGTAATCAGTTAGGTAGGGTTGTTGTTAATTTCTAAGTGGTGGTGTACATCTCAGGTGACGCACCGGGTAGAATGTCCCCCTGTTTATGGAA
Source organism: Pteronotus mesoamericanus (assembly GCF_021234165.1). Classification (NCBI taxonomy): domain Eukaryota; kingdom Metazoa; phylum Chordata; class Mammalia; order Chiroptera; family Mormoopidae; genus Pteronotus; species Pteronotus mesoamericanus. Next base: position 3,262,712 of record NW_026555123.1, read on the forward strand.
TAACAAGACACTTCAGCTGGAAGAAAGTTGAGACATCCTCCAGCTCAACCTCCTCCTCCCACTTTTCCTAAATGTTAAACCGTACAACGCTCTTTTTTTTTTTGGCGAGAAGACTAATTTTGTCATTTTTAGGGTTTCCGCAGCTGACGTGGGTTGACAGAAAGCCTCTTGGTTAGGTGTACTGCTTCACACCAGGAGCTGGGACGCTTAGGTTCTAGCAAACCCTCAGCCCTGAGCCGGCAAGCATGGCTGACCTCCCCAAGCACGCGGAAACAGCTTCCCTGAGATCCGAGCAACTTCAGCTGGAGGAGCCAACCAGGCAGCCCCCAACTGTTGTGTAAGCGTATGTCTTTATGTTTATCTCTCTGTGTGTTTGTATGAGGACTGAGTGGGTCTTCTGATCTGAAGGCTCTAGAGTCTGTAGGCCAAATAAATCCATGCCAAAATCAAATATTTATACGCTCCGTGGGAAGGACCTTGGTGAGTTAGGGTTTGAAAGCAAGCTGACTTCAAGCTAGCCCTGTACTCTCAGCCAGAGGAGAAATATAGCCGATGAAACAAGAAAACGTGATTTAAATGAAGCAAGGGAAAGTTAAAGAGGGTGCCTGATGCCGTGGTTTTCAGACTGGGAGGTGGGAGAAACTACCCGGGCCGGGCCCGTGGCAGGGATTCGGCCGTTGTGCCGGCATGGCGGGGCCCAGGCAGGAGGTCCTTCCACAGCTCGACTGGTCAGTGGGGTCTGCGCTGCGTACTCCCCGAAATACTGTGTTCTGGCAGCAATAAATTCAACACAAAAGCATGACCAGAGTTGAAATGGGCCTTTGGTTCATAATAGATTAAAATTTACCTTTTCCTAGTACTATAAAAATGAAGAAATGTCTACATACACATTGGTCTTCTTTTAGTCTGCTTAGGAGTGGAGAATTTTTAACTTAGAAAACATAGCAAGATAGCGAGTTACTCAGGTGACAGCAATGTCTAGTGGAGACAGTGCTTATTTCCCATGTGTCTTTGCACAGCATGTGCTAGGACTTATCTGTGTGTACACAGGCATGCGTGCATGAAACAATGCATCACAATTGATTTTTTAATCAGATAAGGGAAGGGAACAAATTATCATCAGTAAAGCCCTTCCCTATAATGAAACCAAAGGACATATATAAAGAGAAATGAGCCTTTGGAATCAGTAATAGGATATGAACACATTGACCTCTTAAATGCTATTTTTAAATTTCCTCAGGTCAATAATAGGCAAATGTTCTAATATACTGACTTCTCAGTGACCCATGTCAGTTGCCTAGATAATGTAAGTCTTATACTAGTAAAAAAAAATCAATATTTTAGAGACAAAATTGCATACGTACTTTGTAAAATTTCTTCAATGAAAACCAATAAAAATATTTACATATGTAAAATAAAGTCAGAGTGATAGATAATTTTTAAAAGCCAAAAACTTGACCAGTAGAAATTGTGAATATTTGGAAATTAATTGACAACACTTTAAGAATTGATTTGCACCCAAATATTTGCTTTGAAAGCAGACATTAACCTGATAAATTAGATAGGGATCTCAGCACCATGTCATCTAAAAAGAGATTTCAATTTCTCTTCATTTAAGGATCCACTTCAAGACACAAAATGTATGAAAATGTATCATGAATCAACATCATGGTTAGTAAAAATTTATATGGGTGGTCAAGCCTATATATATATATTTCTGGGGCAAATTTTGTACTGAATCAACAATCATCTAACCATTAAAGTACTTTATGAAACATTGTAAGTTGGCTCTCAATAAAATTTATACCATCTATGAGTGCCCAGTAAGGAATATAAAATAAATACAACATCGAGTTTTATGTATGATAACCCTCCATATCATATTTCACATGTATAACATATGTGTTACATAAAGATTACCTAGAATCTTCTTGTGGCATACAAATGTGCAATAATGATGTGGAGAACTTACAGCAGAAGTCAAACAATCACATAATGGTTTCCACTTGTTTTGAAGGTCAAGGTTTGTTCACCCAATGACAAGACAGAGGAATGAGGGCTCCAACCAGACTCGAAGAGCAAGAAAGCTGGGTTGTCTTCATAGAATTATTTTGGGGGGCGTTGGAAAGTTATCCAAAATAATTTAGCTAACATGGCGGACAGTATACAGAATTCATTAGAAAACCATTCCTTACACTTCTTAAGTGAAGTTTACACTTTAACAGTTCTTCAAATTATTTAATGATGTGGTGATTTCCCATATGCCTTCTTTTTGCCCAGGGAGACTGGACAGCTTGAGGTCGGTGGCCACACGGGTGACGAGGAGGAGAGAAGAGCTGAAGGGAAATGAGAGTAGTGACAATGAAGTGGAACACTTGTCAAAAAAGAAAACGATCTCTGTCTTTGTTGCCACATTTGCCTAAACCATGCTGTGAGCTTAAAAAACATCAAGTACCAGGGAAGGAGTAAGCTAAATGGCTGGGAATACGGTACAGGTTATACTATTAAACAGTTTACTATATGGAATATTTTGGACTTCATTAAAAATGAAGACATGAAAAAAAAGCTTGAAGGAAACTTAAGTGAAAAAATAGATACATGAATTCATTCTGACTATGGCTATTATGTATATTACATACATACATGTATTAGCACACATATATGTATATCAATATGATATATGTGATAGTATGGTATGATCATTGGTGAACTTTTTTATTCCCATAATTTAAATTGTTCCAAAGGTAAATTATAGTTTATTGAAAAGAAGGAATTGTGACTACCCAAGTGACCCTTTTTAGGGAAAAATAAGCACCAAGAAGGAACCCTTGGGGTCAAACAGAGCACGCAGCCGCACACATAGCAAACATTGCTGTCCCACTTAAAGGGAAAGTGAGCGAGCGTGAGAAGCCAAGTAAAGCAAGAGGCTGTGAAAGTTACCGGGTAAGAATCGGTACAGGATACAGACTGTTAGGAAATTATAAACTGATTTCAGCCACCGTTGTCTGCAAGAGTCGGTTTTCTTCAACATTTCCCAACCCACGTTGCTCAAATATCACGTGACATTTTCCATTCCACTCACATGAAACCCTGTCAGGTCTCTTCCTCTCTTATCAGCCCCCCGCACCCCCATCCGAGTATCAATTTCGTGCCAAGGTGCTGACTTCGCAGAAACGCTGCGCGCAGCGGCGCGGTGACTTCCAGCCGGACCCTCAAGACTCCTCTCATTTATATTCATCAAGGAAACCCTCCGCAGGCTTCAAGCCCTGCACCCAGACCTCAGTTTGCTATTTGATTATCCAGCTTAATCCCATTAGACACTGATCTTTTAAATAGCACAGAAAATGCTGACAAAATGCCTCCGCAAACGTTAAAAATCGCCCCTGGGAGGAGAACTCCATTTCACAATTAGCCGTAGGAAAAGGGATGTTTACATTTATTTAAATATTTGCCGAAGACAATTTCAAGTGAAAAATGGAAAGACTTGAGGGCCTCAAGAAAATAAAACCTTGTGAGACACAGTGGGACTTAGTGAGCTGAGCCAACTGCTTCTTTCCCCACTCGGAACGCTGGGGGTTGTCCCGGCACTTCCTCCATAAATGGCCAGATGGCTCAGTCGCCTCAGAAACCGAGGTTTAACAGCCGATCTCCCTTTATGGGGAATATCTGATTTCACGCAATTTGCGGGGTGCATACTGTATATAGCGGTGTGCACTCCATAATAAGATACACAGGAAACATAAAATATCTATTGATATTTTATTATCTAGGAATTCAAAATATAAAGAAACAGGGAACTCCAAACTATATCAAGGTTATATGAGCACTTTTTGAACAAACAAAAACAGATGAAACTCAATATATAAAAAAATTATGAAATCATATGCAGAGGTGGTGTTCAATAATGGAGTGATTATGCACCACTCAGTAACACATTCATGGAGAGAGAGGTTATGAAAGATCTTCTGAGGTGACCGTTATGAACAGGGAGCCAGACCAAAGTCAGAAAAGCCGCATCACAAACAAATCACAGGAGTGACTCACAGCTCTGTTTCCTCATCGGCTGGGTGGGAGCTTAGGGGAAATATCATATTAATATTATTATATAAATGCACTTGTGGAAAGCAAAACTCTATAAATGGCAAAGTATCTTTTTTCACTTACATTGTATTCTTTACAAAAATGATCAAGAAACAGAATAAAAGGGAAAACTTAAAAGCACACTTCTACATAAAAGATTCCCACAAAACATAATGAGCTTCCTTTTTTTGAAAAACAAAAAATACAAATATGAAGTTTCTAGAATCAAAATAATATATCAACAAATGGTATAAAAATTCACAATATTGACAAATTTTTCCATATAAGTTACTGAATATTAAAAAACAATCCTTGTTAAAGAGACAAACCCGGTATTTTGTTCTGGCCCCACCGTTTTGGCACCATTTCGCCGGGGGCGGGGTGGGGGGGGAGAAAAGGAGGGGTCTGGTGGCGTCAAAATCAGGACCTGGGTTGAATAACAAACACGTTTTTCTCTGGCCCTGACCCACCATCCCTGTTTTCTTGATGTTTGTCCTAACTGGTCCTTAAGCGATTGGAAATCTAACCATTGCACGTTTATGGCGGACCTCTGTGAACTGACTCCCGAGCCAGGGGTCTGAACTGTCAACGAGGCAGGTAAGAGGTAGCCCCTGATCCGGAGGGCTCAGGGCTCGCTGGGAACCGTAGCTCGCTGGGAACCGTAGCGTGCGAACGCACAATAAAGGGGCGGCGCCCCCTGTTGGTAGGAGGGCGCACTGACACGCACATTTGTGATCAGTTGTTTCTTCTAAAGTTGAACAGGAATACATTCTACCACCCAATGATTACATCCCTTCAAAGCGATTCTTGTATGCATTCATTCATGCAATGCTCAAGAGTGCTCCTACCAACAAAATATTTAAAAACTGAGGGCACAAGCATTCATTTTAAAGGGATTTAAAGTAAATATACAGTAGTCTCAAATGGAATACAATGCAACTGTGAAAATAACTTACCTGCTGGCCAAAGACCATAGCAGGGAAGTATATTAGAAATACAGTGCGGAGTAGGCAAACCTGGGTGAAGACGACACCATTTTAGTAAAATTCAAAAGCAAGAAGATATATGCACTACATTTTTAAAGACACATGCGTACCTGCCTACACTGTTTTAAAATGCGGAATAAGCAAGAGCCCTAAACCCAGCACCGGGGTCGCTTGTCCCCGCAGGGGGAGGGGGCGGGGAAGGGGGTGGGCGGGCCACGAGCAAGCGCACCCAGGCAGCTCCAGTGGGATCGCCACAGCCATTGCTTGGAGGACTCTCAGCTCAACTCACCATTATGCCTCCTGATTTGTTATGTTATTATGCATCAAATTTCTCAAAATATAAACTTGATCATTGAAAGAAAATGTCCAACGTCATGAAGAGAGGCCATGACATGTCCACAGAGCTAGGGGAAAAAAACGAGTTCCCCAGGAGGGGAGGACCCCCAAGAGGAGGAGGCGGCGGGAGCCAGGCCCAGGACGTCGCACTGCAGAGGACGGCGGTGAGAAGGGGCAGGGCGGGGGCGGAGCACGGAGCCCCCGGGGAAGGGGCCACAGACGACGTTGGCGCAGTGGATCGTGGCCTCGGGGGGGCGCCTCGCTGCCGCAGAAGGAAGAAGCTTGCCGTGACGCGATGGGAGGCGGCGGATGTCTTGTTTTAGGGCAGGCGATGCTGGATGCTGTCTCCCCCTGACACCACGTGTCACTGCCAAGAATGCTCCGCAGGTGACATAAGAAAGTGGGTTCTGTGCTGGGGCAAAGAGGCGGTTACAGTTTTAAAGGAATAAAATAATGATGCGAGACTTCCCCGCGTGCCAGGCCTCTGCCGTCCGTGCTCTCGAGCGCCTAGGGCCGGCCGCTTAGTCTCTGGCTCGACTTCCTCATGACCAAGTGTTGCTGTCTCATTTGGGCGAAGGGTATGGTTATTAATGAAAGATAAGATTGTTTTTAAAATTTGCAGAAGTACCAAATACAAAATTAAATTGATATGGGGATGTGGGGAATCTGTCGTTTCATGCGCATTACCACGGACATTTCTCCAGGACGCCTTCCCTCTTCCTCTTGATCTGCTCCTGTCCTCGACAGTGATGGTCTTGCACTGTGAACTTCCGTTGCTTTTCAGAAAGTCAGGGGCAATTGACTTCCCGTATTTTGCAGCTCTCCTCCTGCTTCCCAAAATGTGCAATGTATCTAAGCTCATGCTTGATATTTTTAAGGTTAACCATTTCATAATAAAATAAAGGGACAATTTTAAATGGCTAAATAATGGAAATTTGAAGCCAAAACATTATGTGTAAAGAAATGAATAACAAGAAAAATAGTCTGCTGCTTCCTCTATTAGTGCCAATTCCAGACTGAATTTTCCTTCAAAGAGGAATTCATCAAAATGAACATGACTAGAGATATCTTCATTTATTAGTGCCCAAATTTTGTTAAAAATTATATTCACTCTTTTAAAAATCCACAGTTATTTTATAAAAGCAGTATGTTGCTGCCTTATGTATAAATGGATGAATTTGGAGGGGGGGGCTTATGTATCATAATGAGGTAAACATAAAATAAATGAAGGAAAGAAACAATTTTATTCTGGTTTTAATTGAGTTCGGTCACAGTGAGACAAAGAAAACCATGGCGTTCCCAAGACTTTTCTGCTTTTGACATCTTAAATTATCTGCTTCAGGTGAAATTGCGTTTTTTTATTTTCCTTAAATATTTTTCACCATAAGCTTGTTTTTGTGTGTCTGGTATTTCTTTCCATTTCGCATTCTCAGTGGTGGAAAGGAGCATCTCTGGTTTTACAACAGGACGGATGGCTCAGCCTCGGCCTAGGAGACGGCGCAGCGTTTCTGTAACGCAGGCCTGTGCTGCCCTCTTTTGGAATAAGCCAGCGAGCCAGGGTCCTTCCGGCCGGGGCATCTGACCATTGTCTGCCGCTGCCGCCCTGCTCGGGAAACAAAGGGCGAGGACCCAATGGTCAAACGCCCTGTTTTTTTTAAAAAAAATTGGAGATTTATTTTAATTTAAGAATGCAAAAACATGTTATCTAGCAAAGGGTTATTTAACAGCACACAGAAAAATATAATTGCATGGAATGCAAGACCAGATTACATGATAACCCTACAAACTAAAATAGTAACGCTATCATCAATAGTTGGGATTTCATTTAACCTTGTAAATAGTGACAATTATATAAGTGGAAATTTTCAGTATAAAGTGAAAATTATTTATGAAAAATATTAGGAAAGCTTTTAGTCTAACACAACCAAAAAGCAGCGCTGAGTTTATTTTACTTTCTAATATATTTATACCCATTTTGGTGGTAACATTGGAACTTACAGGTGGCATTACCATTATTCACAGGTGTACAAGAATGTTTGCCGAGCCTGTAGAGATTTGTAAAAGTAAGTCATTTCAGACAAAACTGAGATCTGATTCTACCACTTACTACGCTCCCCTTCTCCCACCAGGAAAACTAAAGCATCCACAATGTGTGATGGCAAATTTTTAACTTTGATAATAATAACTGTAAATTACAGCTGACACCAAACATAACAAAATCAACAAAATTAAATACACGCATGCTTTTGTTGAGATGATCAAAGTCACCCTCAGGTACAATGGGGCTCAAGGTCACAGGGACATTGAGATCTGGCCATGCTTGCCAGCGGCATGAGCACCATGGAGGGATCCATCTGGAAAGCAAGGTAAATGAATGACTGCATAGAGTTCGAGTGAGAAAGAACCTACTGCTCAGGATGCTGGACTACACCACCAACAAACAGAACTCAACGCAACAGCAAACAAAACAATTAAGTGGATTTGTCCCAAATGGCGCAGAAATCCTCAATATAAATAACAACCGTAATTTGCTTGAGAAAACACTTGTTTTTGATCATATTAAAAAAATGGAATTTTAGTAAATCTTATTCCTAATATTAAAATCTTCCACTGTGGAGGACAAATTATTTATAGCAGCTTCATGTGTGGACAAGTCTTGTTGTAATCCTTCCATGTTAAGAGAAAGTTTCAAAACTCTTGGGAACTAGCTCTTCAGATGTTAGCAGCCACTAATGTGTTTTAGTATATATATAATTTTACGTAAATAGAGTATAATCTATAAAATATCTATTCAATATATAGATTCTTACAATTAGTAGTCTTCATTCCTTTTTTAGGTATTTTTGCAACTCTATTCACTCATATTCCATGATCTTTAGATGCCTAAATCAAAATACTTGTTAACTGAATTAATATTAATTATAAACATGTATTATCATTCAAACCTCCATCTTATTTTTAAATTGTATACATTTTAATTTAATTATCATTATTCAAAAGGGACAAGATATTTCAACACAGATGGCAAACAAAAATTATCAACTGACAAAGATTACATTTCTGGAAGTAATATTTCTGGATAACCTTTGGGCTGGAAGGTCACCATGGCAATGAGGTATAAATGGAGCTAAATTATGTGGTCTTGTTGTAGGAGTCTGAATATCCAGGTGCAACAGACCATATTGAATATTGTCGAGTAAGCCTAGATCTATAGATAAGTAATTTGTTTGGTTTGGGGCAAGCAAATTAAATAGACTTTGTCTAGACAGAATGACCTCATTGCATACATTTGCTCCCACAGAAGCCTGAGTCTAATGAAAATTCCAAATTACTTTATTAAATAAATGTCTTTAGCTATGCATATATGTTGCCTTCTATTGAGGTCCCAGCAATTCTACTGTGGCAGTAGAAAATTTCATATTGCATTAAAGAGAATAGAAAATCCTGCAATATGAACATAAATTGTATAGAATTCACCACACTCTTGTTTACTACTTTTGTGTGGTTGTTGACTTTATATGAATTCACTACCATCAGTGAGTGAGCATGCAGTCTTGTAGGATCCTGCTGACTAAATTGGGTCATTTAAGGACATATTGTATAATTATTAAACAAGAATTGGCAAAAATAAGAACATAAGAAAATCTCAATTTGCTTTTGTCTATTTCTAATATGGTGTGCACACATATGGGACTGTTGCTTTATTTTAATTTAATGCTTTTGTTTCTGTTGTTGCTGTCCTTTTGATTTTGACTTGCTAGATTGGAGAAACAGAACATTTAACCGAAAGAAGTGTAGGGAAAGGTATGGATGGAGCTTTCGAGTTAGGATGGAAACTCTGCCTGGAGTGGCCTAAGATGTCAATAACACAACAGATGAGGGAAGTTAGCCGTTCCAGGGAGGCCCGCTGGCAGCGACACTGAACTTGATATGTGGACCACTCCTATCATCTTTTTATATAACCAGTACTTACTGAGTCATGTCACTGTGGGGGGACTGCATACTTAAAAATCAAGTGAAAGTGCTGACAATTTTTTGGGCTACTTTCAACTACAAACACACAGCAGTGAAGGGAGGGTCATGGTGAATAATCGAAGGAAGAAACAACGGTCGCTGTGGCTAGAGGCTCTGACAAAGATACACTGGTGTAAGTAAATGTCTTGAGATTTTGTAAACCATATAGATTAGCAGGCGTCGTGTTTAGGAAATGATTGAAGACTCCTAGAGCGACCGCAAAGCAGTTCCCACTAAAGACAAGAGCAGAGATACAGTGGGCAAGACGTATGGAGATGGTTCTTTCATTTAAAAACAAAAAGCCTGCTGACGTGGCTACTTCCAGCAGAGCTGAGAAGTCTATGGTGATCGGCATTTCAGCTTTCCTTAGTTATTGGTCGCTGCGTGCAATTGATTCTTACCGTCACGGGCAAGTCAAACTCACAACACGTCCATCTTTCAGAGCTTGGTGTAAAATCCCAGTTCTGCTCTGGCCCAGAGTGACCGCCTCTGATGCCCTGCTTCGCTAGACTGCCGGTGCCGAGATGGGACCAGGAGGCCAGCTGCGGGTGCGGGGCGGGGGGAGGCTGTCTCCCACCAGCCCACGTGCACAGGGCCAGAGGAAATGTGGGACCTGTGCAGGAGGGAACATGCGGACGGCAGAAAGCGGGTAACTCTTATGTACCCCGACCCCCACCCCGACACTCACAGAAGCCTGCCAGCACTGTGGCCTTTCCTCTAGAACTCGGTCCCCACCTTGGGCCAGTGGACTGACGACAGGAGGTCACAGTGAAAAGCGGTACTTAAGAGAGGTCATATGCATGGACGACAGCAGCTGCAGAAAAGAAAGGGGAAAAGGCAGAACAAGCTCACAGAGTCTACCACATTTTCCCAACGCCGGCCAGCGGTGCCCACGGGCCAGAAAAATGGTCAAAACTACCAGCCTTTAGGGGCCCTCTTGATGCTGCTTGCTGCCCAGGGTGTGGACTGGCAGCCTGATTGCCCAGAACCCATTTCGTCCGGGCCACACCCACCACCAGCATCTGGCAGGCGCGCTCCGCCACCGTGCACAAAGCATCGGGCCTCTTTTTTGCTGAGAGAGCCCTGGCCCGGTTTGTGTGACGATGTAACCAGCCTGGGATATACCATGTTTAGTGGCCCTGTTCCCTTTTGCCCAGTTCCCTGTTTGTGCAGGGATATATGTGCAACCCAGTTAAAGAGAAGTTTGAGAATTTCACGAACCAGAGAAATTAAGAGGGAATTGTCTGGGCGTGCAGAATGATAGATGCCATGAAGAATACGTTGCTTTGTTCCATTTCTCCCTCCCTGTTGTCCTCTACTCAGGGTGCTGCTGTAGGAAAGCACGTAGCACAGGGCCTGGCTGCCACAGTGGCTCCCTGTGGTGCTGGCCACTGAGCTGGGCAGGCGGAAGGAACCTGGGTCACCGCAATGCCACCACACTGCAGTGACCACCTTCGACCACCATTCCTCCTGTGCTTCCAATAATCAAGTGCCATGTTGTTTAAGCTATTGTTGTTAGAGAATTCTATGACCTGAGGCAAAATTCACTTGTCTCAGTTACATAAGAGGGGTGCAGGAAGTCTGGGTGAGGTAACGTAAGTGATTGCCGAGGATGGGGGTATTCCGGCTGCGCAAAGAGCAAGGTCGTGGCCAGCCAACCCCTCAGCAATTAATTGAGAGAATTACTGAGCATGTTACTCTTAATAAGTCTCAAGCGTTACCCTCTGATCAAGTCTGTGACAGGAAACTCCATGCCGGGGCACACAGACTGGGTAATGAGTGAAGTTGCAGAGACAGAGACAGAGCTGAGGTACAAGGTGAAATCGGCTGTTCTAGGTAGGAAGGTGCACCATGACCTGCTGGCAGGTTCACCTAGAGACAAGGTCGGCAGGCTGCTGCCCCGATCAGGGTTCAGTGAGCTGCAGTTTCCAAGGTCCAAGGAGGCACCAAGAGGGAGAAGCCTCCCCTCATTTCTCAGGTTTCTGCCCCTGGAGATAATAACAGGAACAAAAAGAAAACTAATAGCAGCCACTGCTATCTGTTGAACAGTTAGCATAGGCCAGACAGTAAATTAAATATTATTTTGATTAATCATAATAACCACACTACCCAGGAGACCCCCAGGTATACAATAGGTCTTCAATAAACTTATGTTCATTGTAAAAAATTATCATGTAAACAAATATCATAACTTTGATTAATTTTATTAGTGGGTGAGGAAATTAAGGCTCAGAAAGCTGAAGCAAATTGTCCAAGGCTACATAGATAGTAAGTGGAACAGCTAAGATTTAAGGCCATGTCTTTCTAATCTCAAAACCCATCTCCTAAAGAAGTCTGGCCCACACGTCGCTTCCAAGTTTTCTGGTGGGTGACCAATTTTAACACTTAAAAGTAGTCAGCACATGTATTCTGGTGTGACCTGAGATGTCTAATCTCTGATGTTCTGAGACCTCAGCTACCTGGGTAACAGGAGACTGAATATTGGACGACACCATTTCCTCAGAGCATTCTTGTGTTTTCCACTGAGTGGAGGTGGTTTCTTGAATGGCATGGTCTCCAAAAAAGGTCGTAAGCGGGCAATGACCCACCACAGTGATGGACATGGGGATCCATGTGCATTAGAGACCACTGGGCGTGGCTTTGTCCACAGAGATGCTTGAAATTAGAGCTTCAAACTGGGAGCAAGAGTTGATCAGCCCCAGTTCCTTAGAGACAGAACACGCCTCCCTGTTCTGCATGCTCATCACGGCCGAAGTGTTAGGAGTAAGGTTATAGAGCTTTGCAGGCACCCCTTGGTCCCCTGGTATCCTGGTTCTCACGGAGTTAACACCAACCCTGGTCTGCAAGCCACTTTCAAAGGGGCCAATGCAATTTATTATACACAAGGTCACCTGGACTTCAGTTGGCTCTGAGGGACTTGCTTGGAGTGTCTACTTATAAGTAGCTTTCTTTTATAACAAACCAAATGACATCATGGGGAAATAACTGACATGTGAAAAACACAAACAAAGGTTAACCTCAATCTTTAATATGAAATCCATTTAATGTAGGTGCTGATAAATTTGTACTGGAAATTCATACAGTCTTTGAGATTTGCAATATATAAATTTTCTTCCATATGGCATCTCTCTCCAGAGGAAAAATCATTATCAAATAACAATCAATTAACTTCTGTTACTTAGTGTTGGTTAATCATTGATTAATTTTAGTAAAAAAAAACACTATTAATTGTAACCAATAACCCACTATTAACTGTTGGTATGGAAAAAGAACTAATAATTCTTAGTTACTTAATGCGAAATACATTTAACATAATTGCTGATAAACATTTTCTGGAACAATAATGTGGTCTTTGATCTCTTTATGGCATAATATATCTTCATAAAATTATTTTATCTGAGAGAAAATTGTCCTCATCATCAAATAGTAATCAGTCATGTTTTTACATTGAATGTAAACTGTGTTTCTTGAATTTACTTATTACATCAGTGCCAGCCTTCAGTCTATCATCTACCTACAGACTGGCGGTGGAAGGCCCTTTGGTCCAGAATTGCTGAAAATGAGTAATTCGATTATAACTTCCAGTTCATAAAATTAGGAGGTGAGCTGACTCATTTATTTATCGCAGGTTGAAGAATTACTCTTTTAACTGATTTGAATTTATCATATGATACCAACTAAGCGATAAACAATACTTCTATTTTAAATTTAAAAATATTCATTGATAACCATTTATAGTTTGCTTCTTTTGTAAGTACCTGTTCAAGTCCTTTGCCCATTTTTTTCTACTTTCTTCTCTGACCTAGTTGCAATTGATTTTTAGGAGTTCTTTGCATTTTGTGGATCTGAGTGTTCATGAAATACATACTTCATATATACCCTCAACTTGATAACATACTGTTTCACTCTCTTAATAATAAATTATTGTCTTGTAACAATAGATTATTAATTAAGAAATTCTTAATTTTGTGATAGTCCAATTTTCCAAAGCTTCCTTCATGGTTAGCATTCTTTAAGTTAATAAATATTTGTCCATCTTCAAGATCATAAACATATTTTTTCTCCTAAAAATCTTTATTTTTCTAATTTGTCATATTGAGATCTGGAATGGATTTTGTATATAGTTTAAGGTCAAGTTTCATTTATTTAATGTAGATATTCAATTGGCCAAACGCTGTTTCTGGAAAATACCACTTTTCCTCCTGGCCCCACAGTGTCAGCCTTGAGCAGGGGGCGCACTACTTTTGTGTGTATGGGGGGAGGGGCCGGTGGAGTAGGGCACAGGGAGAGGGAGGTGCCCTCAGCTGGAGGGAAGGGTTGTTCCGGTCAGTCGCCTGGTCTGAGAGCAGACTTAGACCAGTCCGCTCTCAGAAGCCTCCTAATCTAAGAAGCCACCTTCTGCCATGTTGAACCATTGAGATCTGGGGCCTTGTCTGAGAAGCACAATCTAGCCCCTTCCGATGTAACAGCCAACCATGCCAAATGATTTGCAAGTAAATATATTCCACTCAGGACTGGTTGGAGGCCAGCTAGCTCATTTCCAGTCATGTGGCGTTTACTTGGCCAAGCTGCACCAATTTTACCTATCAGTGAATTGATTCTATAGAAATTCCAAAACATAACTTTAATTCAAAAGAGGGGTTTTAGAAAATTTTAAATTAACCATTTAACTCTCTACAATATGTCAATCAAAGCATTTAATATTATTTTTATGTCACCATTTGACAGAGTGGAAAATGATCAGTATTTTTAATTTTCTAAAAGCATTTCTCGTAAGGGATGCAGTCCTTTCATAAAGAAGAGACGACAGAGTAAGGGTGACATTTGTCCTGCCGAAGGGCATCACAGGCTTCTGATCTGGGCAAGCTCCAAGGTCAAGCTTGGAATGTCGGCGGCAGAGTGAAAACCAAACATACGCCTGTGACTTTCTACTCAGGGTCTCCAGCCACCTGCACTTCTCTGCAGCGCATGGGCCACGCGGATTTTCTCCAGTAGTGCCCAAGGGGCTACGTGACAGCCAGCGGGAGTCAAAGGCCGGGGGGAGGGGATCTCTGGCCATGAACTATTTTACTATCAATTCTTGTTTCCTTCAGGGTCTAAAACTGTTTCTCTGTTCAAAGGTCTGAGCACTGAGGACAGACTCAGGCAGCAGAAGAGTCGCGGTTCTACGATAATGTTCCACAGCGCGTGTTGCAGTGCGCTGTTCTCTGCTGAATGGCCGGGGGCGGGAGGGCAGAACCCCCGGGCGGCACCCTCTCTGTGACGGTGCCCAGGCGGAGCAGGGCTGCGACGCAGGGCCTCGGCGCGGTGCAGAAACGGTCTTTCCTTTCCCCTCGCTGTCACAGCCTCGTTTTTCCTGTTGGTTTTATTTCTGAAACATCTAAAGAAAACCGGTGAATCGTGAAGGTCTGAATGGGAAGGTAATAACTCACATGTCCAGAGACACTGTGAAAGTTTGTATGTTCTGTAATGTTGGCTTCTCATTCTCGAGGAGGTATCCGTTCTGAATTTTCATGAAAATGTACGAATGTCTATGAATCGATCGAATAAACTATAACTCCTTAAACATTTCCACTTGTTTACTCTGGGTTTTGTTATTTCAAACACAAACGAATACGCACGTAGGACCCAGTTTCCGCGTAAAGGCGCGTGGAGGAGGCAGGACGCACGGACCGCGGCGCGTGACCCCGCCTGTTACGGCTGCTTCCGGGTTAGCCGGCAAACACGAGGATTAGGGAAAAGCGATTTTTCTTTTCATTATGTTCCATTTTAAAGAGGGGCCCATTAATAACAGGACCAAAACATAAACGAAAACAAACCGCGCCTGACACCGCCGTCATTCGGCCGGTGTTGGAAAGGTCGGTGCGGCCCCCCCTCCCCGCCAACCAGCAGACGGCTAGAGCCCTGCCCTTGGCTTTTAGGGCTGCGTTTCTTCTGTTACAGAGGCCACCCAATCAAAATGGCCTTTTTTCTATACCAAAAAAGGAGGCACGGGTACCCATATGCTGGCAGAGAAATATTTTCTTATCTTTTATATTGGAATTTGGAAACTCTTGGTGAGTGCATTACTGGTCTTTCAAACGGCACCTGCTTGCTGCACTTATTACCTGGAGCAATAATTGAAAGTTATTTGAAGGCGTGCCAAAAATAACTCTCTAGGCAGAGGTCTCGAGCACGTTTCTCGTGTCCCTCAGCAACCCTGCAGCATCTTTGTCGTTGTCCTTTCACCGAAGGCCTCATGAGAACTGGCAGGCCAGCCACAGACTTGGAGAATATCTGTTCTTACTGTTTTTGCTAAGTGGGCTAACTAGTTACTGTTTTTGCTAACTAGTTACTAGTTGGCTCTTTTTGCTAACTAGTTGGCTAGAATATATCTGTCAAACGAACATCGTCCCGTCAAGGTAGCAGATTTTATTAAACATGTTTAAATTGGAATGTGTCGGAAATGCTCTGCCTCCTTTTTCGTAAGATAGAATTACTTCTGCAAAGGCCCAAGACGACTGGAACACTTACTTCCAAAACAGACACGTCGGGGGTGTCGTCTGTGAGCCACCTCTCCAGCCTTGAAGCAGGTCCCAGCCGGGGAAACTGAGAAGACCTTCCCGCCTGGACCTGTCTGCTTTCCTACTGGGGTCCGGATGGAGTGGAGGGGGCGGGAGCTGGGGAGGCCGACGCTGAACTACGGCGAAGTGTGACAAGGCACCTTTTAATAACAAATGTGATAGAGGAGGACCCTAACGTCGTGGAGAGCACCGGTACAGGAAGGTCTGATGTTGCTCCGAGGAGGTCAAAGAAGGCCCCTAGAGACAGATGCTTTTTGAGTTGGGCTGTGGGTAATGGAGGTCCCTGAGAGCGAGGAATAAAAGCAGAACACACATGGCTACGATCACGTTTCGGAGAAAAATCAAGCCCAAGAAGCACGAGAGGTATACTTCCCCTGAAAATGCTCTTGTCGTGCCGGCATGTTGGAGCGGACTGTGGGAGGCCCACCCTTGCCCGCGCCCACCTTTATGCGCACACCCTCGGCCTCTCGCTGCGCCCGGCGCCCTTGTCCGAAGGCTTCCCTGGGCTCAGGAGCCCATGAGGCCTGTGAGCGGAACAGGCGCGAATGTGCAGCCTTCGCCCCAGCAATGCCCTCAACCCAGCGCTGCCTGCCGTTTGGCCCCCTGGGGGATGGAAGCTCAGATACCCGCAGAATCTGCCCATCAGTGGATTCCTTGTAGGACTTCCTTCCCTTTCCTATCCCACGTCCCCGTTCCCTTCCCAGTACTCACCGCCTGTCTTAGCTGCCTGTCATTGGGTAACAAATTACCCCAAAACACGATGGCTCTCAATGACAACCACTTTATTTGCTTGCAATTTCATAGCCCAGGAGCACCGGCAGGGCCCACTGGGCGGCGCTCCTGGTCCGCGCCGGCTGGGCCAGTGGGCCGCGCAGTTAGTTAGTGGGTGGGCCGGGCTACAGGGTGCAAGACGGTTCCATCCGAGGGTCCAATGACTGGGCGGGGATGGCGGCAAGAGGCTGCACTCAGCTGGAAATGTCAACCGAAATGCTTGTTTCGGCCTCCCCAGCATGGCCGACTCGGGGTATTCAGGTCTGTTAGCGCACTCCGCAGCGCCCCCAAAGGAGACCTCTCGGAGTCAGCCCGCGGGCGCTGCCGTGTCCCTGCACGCCGGGCCCAGAGCCACACGCGAAGCAGCGAGTCGACCCAGGGAACAGGCCCTGGTCAAGGCGGTGGACCGCAGCCCTCACCTGGAAATACGGAAGTAGCAAGATCCTTCGAGGTCAGCTTCTAGGGCATCCCAGGTAAAACGGGCCCGTTCGGGGAATGCGCCGCAACGCAACGACGCACCGCGTCTCAGGGGCCGCAGTTCCACGCACTGGCGCGGTAGAAAGCGGCTGGACCGGAGGGGAGACCAGAGTTCCAGGCCGCCCAGCGGATCCCGGGGCAGCGGGGGAGGGCGACTCCCTCTGTTCTCAGAGAAGACCGTGGGCACCTGTTTCCTCGAACACTCATATGTGCCACCACCCTGTCCCCCCCCAAGGGCCACACGTGTCCTGAGGCCACTTCTCTCATGCTGGTTCTGAGTAACTCACCTCCCACCCTGGTCTCAACTGTGAAGCTGGCATTGTCCGCTCCCTTTGTGGGGGAGGGGGGAGGTGTTGGTGGACGGCCGTTTGGCTCCGCCTGTGACGCCACGGAGGGGCATGACCCGGGTGGGTGGCAGAAGACAACGGTGCGGTGCGTGTTCCAAGGTCGTCTAGGCAACGCTCAGCTGAGTCTGGTTGTTTAGGGTGGGTAGTGATATTTCAACTGAAGTTTTTTTCTTTTATTTTTTTCCGCTACTTCTTGTGTTTTTAGATGAACAAAGGGTGACTTCACACAAAGGGACCGTGTGGCTGACAGACCCTCACGGGCGCTACATCGTGCTGTTTCTATCACCTGCGCAAAAACTGTCAGTAATTTGAAGAACTAAGAATCCTGAATATTGTTTCCAAGTTATTTGCTAAATAACAGATCTTTGCGAGAAATAAGATTTATGTGATTTAGTTTCTCCCGACACGTTGCAGTAATAGTCACCTACTGCCTAGCTCCCCAATTAAGTGAACTAAGACACGGAGAAGCGATGTGAAAGCCTGGGTAAAGGAAAGCGCTGGTAAAATGTCTCAACTCTTTGAGGGCAAAGATTATCACTCTGCTTGGGTCATACTAAACATGCAATAACTATTTGTTAAAATAAATACAGCTATTATCATTAGCTCTACAAAATAATTAATAATAGCTTATAAATTTTACAGAAAAGATGCTTCGGTCCCACAGAACAAGAACCAGCAAGTAGTTAGAACAAATAAGTAATTATCCCCGAGAAAAAATTATTATGAATTGTCCCAGACTCGCACATTCAAAGAAATTGCAACATAGATAACTTTGAAAAACACAAAGAATCTTCGCCTGGTGCATTTCTGAGAAGAAACATTTGGGTTGCTTTGGAAATAGAAAGTCGTGAGGAGAGAGAATTTTTCTGTGAACCAGATGGATTATTTTTTAGCTCTTAGGAAATACTGTAACCAGCCACCATAAAAGCCTCCGGCTGAGATGTTTAAAGGTGAGCAGTGCCAGCCTTCAGCCAGGCAGGCTGGGGGAGGGGTGAGTGGCTGTGCAAAAGAACAGGGAGTCATGTGGTCCAACTGTAAAACAGAAAAATTGCATGTAATTATTTTACAAGCAGAGTGCGGCGATGTGAAAGGAAGAACTAATGATGATGCACTCAGCTTGTTAGAGGCTTTTCCTTCAGCAGAGCTCAAGGTTACAAGAAGTGCTGCTCACCGGAATTTTTTTTCTTCCTCTTCCCTGGATACATAATGTTACAATAAGCCCTGCACAGAGGGGGTTAATGCTGCAAGGATGTTTTTAAATAATTTCTGTGACCAAAGCCGGAGACAGAAGCCTGGCAATAATTCTCCCTGACTTCAAGCATCCTGTATTGATTGATTAATTATTCCACCAATGAACTAACAGGTATTGACCTTATCTGGTGGAGTAGCATTTAGCCAAAAGTCAGTAATCTACATCGATCACTTAATGGAACATCAAAGCTCAGCCTTCTGACAGGTTTATGTCATTCAGCAAAAATCTGTCTATGTTTTGCTGATACCTTGACCTTTTATATCAAGCAGTCTTTACAGAAAACAAAAAGCAATGACAAAATTAAATCTTGGAAATAATGCTTTGTTATGTAAAAGGAAGTTCCCCCTTGGACTGTTGCAAATAGCTTCTGCTAAGACCCCGCCGAGGGGTTTCTTGGCAGCTCTCTGCATGCATGCAATACGCGATACTCTGCTGAAGCACGAAAGAAATTATCGAAACAGTGAGCCCTAGGATAATCAACACTACATCAGAGCTCCACAGAGGGACCACTGAGCAAGTCAGGTTCTCTAGGGGCAGGCTTGGGACAATGATCCTGAATGGGGAGGACCAGGTGCTCTCTGTCCTTGCCCATTCTGACTGCCAGAATCCCGATGCAGATACGCACACAAGTCTGCTAATCCACTCAAATACCTCTATATCTACCTCAAAGACTGGAAGAGTTTGTTCCAGAAATAACAGAAGGATCAGTTGAACGTATCCAACCCCAGCTTCACAATGATAATGGTGTCCTTGGATACCATATTTAGGTAGTGAATATGAAAAATGCACCCTTGATTCTTAATGTCATCTGTCTCCTCCCCATTAAGCAATTGCTGATGAAACTGTTAGCAAGCAAAGCTGTTTCCTTATCAGCAGCACATGGAGGTTGGCCAAAGAGAAATTTAGCGACCATTCCATTACTCACCTACTATTATGCTTCATTGACTCTTAATTAGTAATCTACTGTAGGATATGTTGATAGTGAACTTACACCAAAACCAGAAAAAGTAGTATGCTGGCATAGCTTTTCCTCCAGGCTAAAACAAAATCAGAAAAGGCATGAAATAGGAAAGATACTCTGCGCTAACCTGAGATGACCACATGGAGTGATTTGATTGATTACAAATCAAGTTCGATGTCTTTTGAACTAAAAGTTGGTTTTGTTGAGAACCTGACCTAACAGGCACAGCTCATGTGGTGTCACAATCATGGGGTAAAAAAAGTAAACCACTCAACTGCTTAGGACATCTGAGGAAGGAAGGGCCTCTGGTCTCGGTCTTCTGCGCTCTCGCAGCTGATCGACAACGACAAGGTTCGGACGCTTAGTGAAAATCTTATGTGGATAGTTTCCCATTAGGCTTACTTTTCCTTTAAATACGAAGTGATTCAATCAAAGTAGCTAAGGAAAAGTGCACAACGATTTTGCTGTGTGTATGACATATCTGGTCTAAAATTAGTTCTTACTTTTGGCCAAGACGTACATATTAATACTGATTGCTGACTGACATTTTAGTCACTTGTTTGGGTTTTGTGTTCATTTTGTATAAACTAGAGAATTTTGTCTCCATATACATGTTGCCTCCCAGTATAAACTAGTCCATTGAATTTACATTAATGCTTATTTATCTTCATAATATGCAAAGAGACCCTATATGCTAAGTAGAAAATGCATCTTCCTCCTGGAGAATAAAGATGAGATTCACTTTTCCATAAGCACTAGCCCTTGAATTTCATAATTTGAAGAAGAATAACATGAGTCTTCTGAGTAAAACAAGTTAGCAGGTTAAATAGCCATACGATTAGGCAGAACTTGTTCCAAACAGCTTGGGAAAAAAGTATGAAACACGAACGGGTAGGATTAAATTAAGTAAATTCATACTAATTGGTAAACTTCTAGAAGCCCAAGTAATTGAAGAGAATGAGAACCCAGGAATCTAAATATATGCTGTCCAATGAGAGTAAACTTCCAGTCTTTCACTAACCCGTAAGATGCATTACTTTACCGCAGTTCGGCGGTCCCCAAATATTTGATCTCGGGACCTGTCTATGTTCTTAAATATCAGGACCCCCAAAGAACTTGGGTCTATGTGAGGTCTACTCATTGATATTTACCACATTACAAATGAAAACTGAGACTTTTAAAAAGGTACACATTAGTTTATTTTTAAGTAACAATAATATGCATTTTACATGTAAAATAACAGCTTTAAGAAAAATAACTATGCTTTTCAAAAAAAATACTGAAAAATGGTATTGTTTTACAATTTTTTTTTCAAATTTAACATGTATCTTAATTGAAGATGGCTGGACTTTTACATCTGCATTTACATTTAATCTCTGCCATACACTTTTTGGCTGGAGCAAGTGAAGAAAATCAGACGCAGATTTGTAGTTGGAATGGGGGGAGTATTTTAATAGATTTTTCAGATAAGTGTGGAGGTTCTTCTTTGGCACTATAGCAAAATTCAGCAAGTGGTGGTTTCCTAAAGCTCAGCTGCAATGAGGAGGCTATTTTCAAATCAATTAACTTTTGTATGCTTACATTAAAATTATTTGCTCTAGCCTTTGTATGAAATTTTTATTATGTACGGTATTTTGTACTGGCTTTTCACCTATAAGCGATTTTTAAATAGACAATTTTTTTAACAGAAGTTTTAGTTAGATACACAGCCAAACTGAGCAGAAAGTAAAAAGTTCCCATGTACCTCCTACCCCCAAATAGATTCCCCTGCTGTCAACATGCTGGACCCGACCGATACATTTGTTATAATCTATAAATCTACAGTGACATCTCAGTGTCACCCAAGGTCCGTCATTTACTTGAAGTTTCGCTCTTGGTGTCCTGCATTCTATGGGCTTTGACAAATGTACAGTGACATGTAGCCGCCACTATAGTTTCATACAGAATAGATTCACTGGCCCAAAAATCCTCTTGGCTCTGCCTATTCATCCCTCTCATCCCCTGTGACCCCTAGAAACCAGTCAGTATTCCTTTTATTCTCTCCGTAGTTTTGCCTTTTCCAGAATGCTCTAAGTTGGAATCATGCAAAGTGTAGCCTTTTCAGACTGACTTTTTTCACTTAGTTATATGCATTTAAGATTCCTCCATGTCTTTTTGTGGCTTGATAGCTCATTTCCTTTTTTTAAGCATATTTTATTGATTATGCTATTACAGTTGTCCTGAGTTTTCCCCTTTTGTCCCCCCCCCACCCAGCACCCCCACTCCCTCAGGCGATCCCCCCACCGCTGTTTATGTCCATGGGTCATGCGTGCAAGTTCTTTGGCTGCTCCATTTCCTAGACTGTAGTCTACATCCCCATGGGAGTTCAGAGGGAGTGAATCTGTGTAGGTGAGCCCATGAGTAGGTTTTCCAGGAGGAACTGCTTAGGGCTCCAGCAGTTTCTTCCACCCACTCGAGACCCGCTGGTTTTTGCAGCCAGAAGTTATGGGGACTTATCTTCCTGGCGCTGGAACCGTGGGATGGAGGGCTGGTGTGGGGCTGGGACTCCTCGCTCCTGAGATACCCTCCCAAATTTTTATCCACCACACTTGGGTGAGGGGCAAGCCCATTCCACATCTGTGCCCCTCCTACCAGTATGGATGGATGTGGTTTAATTCTATAGTTGTCAGGCTTCCATTTCAACTCTATTTCTATTTCTGCTGGTTATGAGTGATGGTAGCTCTATATTTTAGTTTTAATTTTGATGTGGTTGTGTGAAGAGGTGAGCCGCATTTGCCTGCACTGCCATCTTGACCGGAAGTACCTGATAGCTCAATTCTTTTCAGTGTTGTCATAGTCCATTGTCTAGATGGATCACAGTTTCCTTATCCATTCAACTACTGAAAGATATCTTAGTTGCTTCCAAAGTTTGGCAATTAGGAATAAAGCTGTTATAAGCTTCCATGTGGAGGTTTTTGTGTAGATGTGAATTTTCAACCCATTTGTGTAAATACCAAAAACTGTGATCACTGGGTCATGCGGTAACAGAAACCGCCACACAGTCTTGGAAAGCAGCTGCACCATCTTCATTCCCACAGCCGTGCGCCCTGCTGCTTGTCCGCATTGGTGGTATTGGAATTTTGGATTTTCACCAGTCTAACAGATGTGTAGAGGTATCTCATTGTTTTAATTAAGTTGCAATTTTCTCATAACATATGGCATAAGCACCTTTCCACACACTTACTGAACATCTCTATGTCTTCTTCGATGAGGCACATTGATGATTTTTTTTACATCACAAATTTGTCCTTTGGAAGCTCTCGGTTCCCTGAGTCATGCAGACTTTTCAAATGTGGACACACACTATAGCACAACAGAAATTCACGTCTGCTGCCCTCCCACGGCCAGTCGTTGCAGAGAAATGTCAGCTCGTCGTGGCAAACACAAGGCTTTCAGAATTCCAATTTCCTCTTGAATCCTCCCACGTTATTATTGGCAAACTATACTCTCAGTTGTTTAGCTCCAGCACGATCATTTCATTCACTTTTTAGAAAATGTGTGTCAAATAACACCAATCTGAATAACCCTCGTTTGTCACGTGTTCTTTAAAGCAAAAGTGTCACTTTGGAGGGAAAAGGACCCAGTCCAGCCGCAGTAACACACTGTGGTCTGCTTTGGGGTATAGCCATCCTACTTCTGTACACAGCACAGGTGTGCTATGCGTGCCTTCCGATTCCACACAAAGAGTATTCAAAAGGCACTTAGTAGTCATGATTCAATTTCATTAATTTTTATGCCACATCATCGGTAAGATAAATGACTTTTCCTTTCAACTGTGAGTGGATGATGGGTAGAACTACACCGATGATGGTATAATTTCATGTAAACCCTTTGTTTCTGTGCTAAGAGGCTACCAGCTTTACCTACTCTCGGTTTTGCCACAGTGAAAGGTAAATAACATCTTAGTATTATCATACAAATAGTTTTGAACTTTGGACCCTCTACAAGAGTCTCCAGGACCCCTACGGTTTTAAGTTGCAGGAGAACCAGCCTTTAAAAGCTGCCACTACTGCATGTTTTTACTTACTGGTTGTAGAAGTCTTGAGGGATTGCCAAAATCTGTACACCCTCATTCTAGACAAAGGCACAGACACAAAAACTTTACATATGGCTTTTGGGGTTCATAGACCACCATGAAGCCACCCCCGGACAACTAGAGCATCGTTAATAAGCCCTACTTAAGATCCATGGATTCTACTTGTTATCACTGTAGAGTTTTCTATCACAAAATTTTCAGGAGCTTTAAAGTTTGGTACTTATTTTAAATGATAAGATTCTGCTGTTTCTAAATAGTTTGCTGCACAGAATGTCATAAATAATTAAGAAGAAAATCATTTAAATAATAATGATATCTCTACAACCAAGGTTTAGAAATTCAAGTTCTCAAAATTAGTACTTCCGCCTCTTTAATTTCTTCCCTGTTAAGAAAACTAATATGAATTAATCATAAAGATTGTTTAAATTTTGATGTGCTTGACCTTGAGTGATCTGGTTGGATGCTCGTTTTCTGGTGAGTCCAGTTTTGTGTTTCCCCATCATACGCAAAGACCAGGAATATAAATACAGGCTTTCTACATTTCCATAGAGCTGCTGATGGCCTCAGGGGAGCATCCCGGGTGACAGCAGCCTCCAACCCATCTCTAAGGTGGCTCAGAACAGCATCCAGCCTGGTTCAGTAGCCCCGGACCTACCGAACTTGTAGACCATTATTGGTACCTGCAATTTTAGAAAACTATCGGTTTGGCACATTTTTTACTCCTACATATAGACACACATACTCACACCTTAATAGATGCATTTTCTGGGAAAAGGGAAAGTAGCTTTTTAGCACCTCATTGCACATAAACTGGGCTTTATGCACAGAAAGTTACTTTACATGGATAATAAACCTAACGTAAAACAGTGATTTCTGGCAGCTAATTTACCTTAGTAGTTTATAGAGGTGCGTTCTTCATAATGGTACCTTCTGATTCTACTTTCCCCGAGTTCAGTGATCAGTGTCAATTACTGCTGGTTTCCATAGAAACGAGACAACTAATGGTTTTAAAATCTTCATTCATGGACTAGTGTTACAAATAATGTAGAGTTTAGAGCGAGAGCTTGCCAAAGACATAATGCTTGAGACAGATGCCCCAAAATTTAACCCTTCAAGCGGCGTTTGGAGTTTGTTGAGCAGTTTTCACTAATAACAAACACATGTATTTAAATACAGTGATGTATGTATAGTTTGAACAGAGAGGGGATTCAGCGGCCCTCCCTCAAAGGGCTATTAAACGAACTGTATTATTCGAAAGCCACTCTTGAGCTGTCACGAAACTTGAGTTGTCAGTATGCATGGGCTACAGTTTGTCGGGAGCTTGTTGTTCTCATCCGTGTTACAGGAACTCCAGATTTTCCTTTAAATAAAATTAGACATTTAGAAAAACTTTCCATATCCCTCCAAAAATTAAGAAGAAAGAAACACTAATCAGGCTAAATTAATATTTTTCATTACATAGCTTTCAAAGACCTTCGTGTCGTTAAGTAGTGATGCCCCTTGTCGATCCTTCCTAAGTAGTAGTTTATTGAGGTGGTAGAGAACCCTCTGTATTTATAATATAAATGTGCTGTGTGGAACTCTTTAATTGGTTATTTCCTTCATACATGCTATGGTTATACCTGAATAATGCATTCACAATCCATTTATAGTACTTATTAATTAATCTAGCAATTAAAATACCATTATTAAGAGCAACACAAGTCAGAGTTCCAACAGCTGGTGTGTCCCGTTAGAGCGGGGATCCTTTCTCCCGCTGTGCGCCTCCCTTCAAACCACTGGCCAAGTGCTAATTGTGTTTTGTCAGCGTTGCTTCACACGGTTGAGCTGCCCCTACAATGGTAGATTTCCATATCATCTCCCACTAATATGACGGAAGAGTAGAGCACTACATTTCAACCTGAACAGTCCAAGGGAAGATGGACTAGCTATTCCCCAGTCTTAACATGAATGAGCAAGGCAAAAGAGCCCTAGTCTTCCGATTCTCGGGGCTCTGTATACATGTCTACTTGAGTTCACCCTAAAACTTCATCTTCTTCCCATTTCAGAACCAAGTCTGCAGGGGTCCTCCGGTAGGACGGCAGCCCACACTTTGTTGCAGGATATCATTTGCAGTCACCAGGTTCTTTGTCTGTGATGCTGAAGCTAATCCAAACCTCACCCTGATTACAGATCATGCCTCCGTGTGCACGTGTGCAGATTTGGCCTTAAGCAGAGGGTTGGCGGGACTCTTAGGTGTGTGTGTGGAAAGGGGGTAGGGGATGCTGGCCGCGGGGGGGACTACTTGTCCCACATTTGTTAATTCCAGGAGTTTGCCATAGCTGGAGCTCACTGTTATCTAGCATTTCAAAGGCGAGTTTAAAAAACCCAGCAGGGCCCAGCTGAAACGTTTCCTTTCAATACAGCCAAGCTGCAGGCATAAAACACAATGGAACAAAGTAAAAGGCCTTTATAGCAGATCTTTGTCATGCCACTGCATGTATTTCATAACATCAGCTACTGTTCTTCTCAATCGGCATCATATAGGTCTCAGTTAATGAAAAGAGACATGAAGCAGATTGCATCGGCTAGATGCTGGACAGGAAAAAGGAAATGGATCATCCGTCTGGGCCCCCGAGCTCAAGCGGCCGAGCCTCTGGATAGCAAAAGGACTAATGCGTTTTTGCCGTCCTCCCTTCCAGCCATAAACCCAAGAGCAGCACTGAAAGTGTTTTCTTTTCTAGGCGGCTCCCCCACCCTCTCTCCACCCCCACCCCACCGTGAAAGCCAGTCAGCAAGGATCAAAACCATTTCCTTTTAAATGAATCATGGCAATCCAATAAAGATGCAACACGCAGATTACGTTCAAATCAATGACAGAACCAAAGCCAGTATCAGCAGGCCTCAAGGAACAAAAATTGCTCACAGTCAGGGGGTATCTGTCCAATAATGAACTGGGGGCTAACAGCACAGAGCACACGCCACGCTCTGGGCCAAGGCCCTCGAGCTCCTCCGGCCCTGGCTTCTCTAAGTACCTCTGCTGTGCTGGACTATTGTCCCCGGCCGCCCCTGCCCCAGATGGACCGTGACAGATCAGCTGAGCTTTCGGAAGAGGGTCTTCAATGACACCGTGAACATCCAGGAAACACAGTGGACAACTGTAACGCCAACGCCTGGTAATGGGCACACATATTGTTCACAGAAATTTCAATGAGTTGATTACTACGCATGATCGTTTATAAAACTGAAAGCCACAAATAAACAAATAAGACAAACCAAAACTCACAGACACAAACAACCACATGGCAGTTACCAGAGGGATGGTGGGTGGGTGGGGGAGGGAGTAAAGGGTAAAAGGGGCCAAACATACGGTGATGGGAGGAGACTCGACTTAGAATGACGGGCACGCAATGTGCCGTGCAAATGAGGTGTCATGGAATTGTGTGCCTGGGGCCTATATAAATTTATTAACCAGTGTTATGGCAATACATTTAATTTAAAAAAGTAGAATTCTGAAAAATAAATACAAAAGGAGACTTGGAAGTGTTCACTTGCCAACAATGACCTGTCAATATTTGAGGGGGAAGAAGATATTTCCCCTTTTGAAAAGCAAAGGGATAAAATGGTTTTTTAACTATTGCTACATGTCTACCACGCACACTTTCATTCTCCGATCTCTCTGATTTCCTTAGGCACCTCTTCCCTGGTACTTGCTTTTGTTCTTTTCATATAACACTGGGTGTTAAGTTTCATAGCAGCACGGCAAGGAAACAATGACGGCGCTACGTTCAGGTGCTCAGGTGAGACGGAAAGAGCGAAAAATAAAATGGCCAGGCGTCAATCAGAAACATCACGGCACAGGTTTCGGACGCCCCGGGCGGGCACCCCGGAGTTCCAGCAACCGGGCCTGACGCTGCGCCCGGATCAGTTCTCCTCCCGCTGCCTCGGTTTCCTTATCTGCCGCGCCTTTTCAGACCGAAGAGCGCACTTCCAATTAAGAGGAGAGCGGTCCCAGGCCTTTCACATTTAATCAAAGGCAAGTTCATGGCTTTCAGACCCTTTCAAGAACATTTCATGTGCCGTGAAGAGATTTGACAACAGTTGATCTATCATGGGCTATTTTTCTTCTTTCCCATTAAAGACTTGTTATTAGTATGAGCCACCTTATTTAATCCATTACCTGCTAATAGCCTCCTTCATGATTAGCCCACAGGTCTAAAAGAATAACTAATAATCAGCTGCGTATTAGAAAACTATCTGCTCCTGAGGACACTCCTACTTCCCTGCAAACGCGACAGCCCATTGTCCTTCGCGTTTCTGTTCCCAGGGTTCGCTGATCTCTGAATAGTCGGGGCGTGTGGCGCTGTTCTCCTCTGTGGGAGGACAGAGCCAATTTAGTGCAAATGGAAAGAGCTTATCAGATCCAGACAGACCTCTAAAACACCTGTAAGATAATTTGGATTCACAGCAGTAATAAAATAGCAAACAAATTTCCCTCTCCTGAAAATGATAAATTACTGTATTTCATTGAGCAGACCTTTCCTTATCTGATTTGTTTTAAAAATGATAAATATATCTCCATAAATCTGAAGGCAAGCCAGGAGTCACCCGCTCCCTAATTGAATCAGAGCTTATATGATTCAAAGAGATAAGAACACATTAAACAAATGAGGATATCTTACATGGCAAGAGTGGATATAAAATTCACCTTTGAAGACGACGGGCTGAAGCATGAATGCTCAGAACAGATCAAGTATCACAATTGAAGCGTAATTAGTGAAAACTGTCTCCCTTTAGGAAAACCCTGCTTGAAACCTCCATTTTCCTTTAGCAAATACTCGGACCAGTTTTGTTATGTTTTCCTTCTACATTGACTGGTTGCTCACTGAGTTCCTGGCAGTTTAGGATGAAATCGTTGGTCAGTAAACCTTCCCTCCTGTGCATGACCTTAGTGTTTCCATTATGAAATACTAGATGTTCCTTGGCTTTGATGTTCAGGGAGAAAAAAATCTAACACGCTCTTGAATCTCCACACTTCCTGCCTTCAGCAGTTCGCTTGCTCCTGTCTCCCTCCGGCACCTCCCTTGGGCTCTGCCACCTCCTGGAGACTCTCTAATTGAAACCTCTGCTGCGCTTGCTCTTAACTCCTCGTCATTGTTCTTGATTTCCCACTTTTTCTTTAATTCTTCTCAAAGTGAGATGCTCGCTCCCTCTCCGCCCACCCCTGAACAAATGTTGGCTTTGGAATTCGGCTTCTGGCTCATCCCTGGTGGCGCAGGTAGGAAGAAACCAGGAGCTCTCGAGGCCTGAGGGCGAGGCCTGGGCTCTCCAGACACGCCAAGAACAGGCTCCCGGCTGATCTCCAGGAGCAGTGACACGAATGCCATTTGAAATTGGGGGTCCTCGCCACGGTCGCTCGGGACAGAAAAATGAAGTCTGCCTTTGGCATCAGGGTGGTGGGTAAAGGTTTCATTCTGTATCCGGGGAGCTTTCAAAACAAAACAAAATTCCTTCCTCTGAGGTAGCGTAAGCGACTACCCCATGAAATTAGTGAATCCTTTTCAGTTGATAAACATATGCATATGTATCTTTATTTTAACACAAGTAACAGGAAGAAAAAATGATGAGATAAAGAAATGTAAGGGGGAGTATGAGAAGGCCGAGCGGCATTCTGGGAAGAGCGTCCCCCAGAGCAGCCTGAGAGGATTCCGTGAACCATGACATCACAGTACTTCCCAGAGCAAACTCTCCCAGGGCTTCCTCTCATGTTTAGACTAAGGCCCCAACTTCCAATGAACATCCCCAGGGCCCCGTGTGCTCAGCCCTTGCCAGCGGCCCCCCCATTACACTCAGCGCTCCCCT
The DNA here is from genome assembly GCF_021234165.1 of Pteronotus mesoamericanus. Classification (NCBI taxonomy): domain Eukaryota; kingdom Metazoa; phylum Chordata; class Mammalia; order Chiroptera; family Mormoopidae; genus Pteronotus; species Pteronotus mesoamericanus. The sequence goes on from NW_026555123.1 coordinate 3,292,415, forward strand.
CACCCCGCAACCCCAGCCCCGGCCCCGGGGGCCCCACTGGGGGTCTTGTTTTCTCTTCTGCGGGCCTATGGCCTCCTCACAGACACCTGCCCCAGTTCTTCCCTTAAAAAAAGAAAACAACCCACTGTTTCTTACCATTTCCCCCATCCCTTTCAGGCTTTTTTTCCTCGCACTGTAGAAAACAGTGCCCAGCACAAAATGCATTCACAAAAATTATTTGATACGTAAATGAATAGGACTAACAAGTTCACTTTAAAGTGAAATAATGCGTGAAGGGTACTGAGCACAGTGCCTGGCACGTAACATCAGTCAGTGCTCAGAAAGGGACCTTCCGCTGTAACGGTGGTTGAAGGGAACGTAACGTACTCACCAGGTGGCCATTACAGAATAGGCTGCCCGGACAAACTCAGAGACGCTTCGTGTGTGAGAAGTTATTTGTAAGTACCTCACAGTCACGAGCAGCTGCAGCTCCTGCTTAACCCAGGGGCAGCCCCGGCCACGAGACGCTGGGCGAGCGTCGCGACCTGTGTCACCGCAGCAGAGACGCCGCCTGCACCTCCCGTTAGCAGGTGTCAGCAGTGAACCTGCCGGTGGAGCGAGGGAGCCGCACGATGACGCGCAGGAGCTGACGCTGAAGCCACCCGAGAGCAGAGCTGAGAAACTGCGCGTCGCCAGAAATCCCTCAGCTCCCCTCTTCCCTCGGTCCCCAGTGTAAACTAGCCAGGAGGCCCGAGATGCTGAGATGGGCTTGGAGGCGAGAGTCCCCCACCGCCCAGGGGGCCGGCGCCTGAATGAGCCACTTTCCTCTTCGTCAGCACCTGTCTCTCCAGTATTGGCTTTCCAAGCGGTGGGCAGCCGGACCTGCGTTCCATGGCACTACGGTTACTACTTACTATTGGAATATGTTTTTTTCCCACCAGACTTTGAAGTTCTTCAGACAAATGACCATGTCCTTTCTGTTTACAACGCTATTCTCAGAGCCTAGGATAGTTCCCTGCCTGTAGGAAAGGCCCAGTTAATCTTTCTGTGTGAATGAATAGAAGAAAAATCATATGCTGGGCAACACCTTGCCATAGGCACTAATCAGACCAACAGCGAAAATCCAGATAACATGCCCAGCTCCGCCGCCTAACGCAGGAAATGAGCAAGGATTTAAATTTCCCTCATGCCATTATATTCCTTGAGAAGCTGTTATACACAAAGCGATGTTACATGCAACAGAACAAGAAAAGACAGACAGCAATAGGTGTCCCCACAAACTCAAGACAAGGCCGAGCACACCTCCCTGGCAGGCCAGGAGGGAGCGCGGCAGGCGAAGGTCTCACCATGTCACATTTGCATGCCTTGGAGAATGTATAATAACTGACTGGAGAAAGGCAAACGAAGCAAGTGGACGTTGAACTGTAATGAAACTAAAGGGGTAATGATTTTCGATCCATAGATCACATTTAATAATTTTTATGGTTTAATTAAAAACATGTACAGTTTTAAGAATTTTGGATGCAGTTATTCTCACATAGCAGGGAAAACAAAGTCATGCCATGTTCACTAAACTGTCATCTTCAAGTGCGTATGTGACACCTTCGCTACAATCTGTCTAATCTTCTCACTCATCACGTTCAATAGCAAATTCCACACCACGAAAATAAAATGCAAAGGTAAAGTATGTTAGCTAACAAGTCTAAAGATAAAATCCACAACGTGAGAGACACAAATATATGGGGGAAAAAACGATGACATTAGGGCACGAAGAATTAAATCTTCATTCAGATATCATAACCTACTTAAAGCCAGAGAGACTTTTAAGGCATTTTTGTATGTGTATTTTTAAAAGCTTGCAGCATCCGTTTATAGCACAGTAATGAATCTTAGTTTTCAAAATGTAGGTATTGAACTCTTGATTTTGAAGCAAGTTACATCTACAAAATTATTCAGGAAGTATGCGTGAAATTTTCCCTTCAACTACGATAAAAACAAATAATTCTGTTTTATACTCATCAGCCATTTTTTCTAAGTGTGCAACAGCTTGCGGGAGCCTTTTCCCATCTATTTTCTACCTAAGAATAAGGATTATTTGGATTATTTTCTCATAAAGTCAGGATAAGGTGACTTTTTAAACTGTTTTTATTAAATGTGCTTCCTAGCTAATTACTACAGTAGTTTCTTTTTTAACTAGTTCCCTTTGAATTATCACATTAAATTATGTTTATTTGGTAAATATGACATAATTTATAACTGGACCTTAACTGAAAGCTTCTTTAATGAGCTTGGAATGGATATTTTTCTGTGGATAAGCAGCTAACGCTCATTCCCTATTGTTCAACTTTAGTGATGAATTAAAGTCATTCATATAAAACAGCTCTTTTAAAAAAAATCACATACTTCTGCTCCTACATAGTCTAATTTATGGATGACTCTTACATCTGATATTAGACTTTAATCAATTCCACCACAGATGCACTCGATAAACCAGAAAGAGGAAAAAAATTACTCTAGGAAGCACGATCAAGCCCATGTTTATACTCCCTTATAAATGCAGTCATGAGCTGCGTAACAACATTTCAGTTAACAAAGGGCCGCATGGATGATGGTGGTCCCATAGATTACGGCGCGGCTGAAAACTCCTGTCGCCTGGTGACATCATCGCTGTCCTAACATCCTAGCTCGATGCATTGCTCGTCTGTCTGTACGGTGCTGACACCAACAGACCTCCTGCACTGCAGTCATATGAAAGTGCAGAACACACGGCTATGTCCAGTGCACGGTCCTCAATGCTGACAATAAATGTCTATGGTACAGACTTAGGTACTCACTATACTATACTTTTATTGTTATTTTAGCGTGCACTCTTTCTACTTAGTTTTTGAAAAGTTCACTATAAAACAGGGCCATGTTACCCTGGGCAGCCGCCTCACACGTTTTATGTTGACCACGTCTCGATTGCACCACCTTCTCTTGTGCCTAATTTAACCTCATGTCTTTTCACTCCTCATGGCCCCTAAGGGTACGGGATCCACAGCTAATGTTACCGGTGAGGGGCCATGTCGAGTGACTGAACTAGAAGCAAACTTAAAAGTGATAAAGGGCCACAAAAGTGGGAAATCAGAGATGGTTATCGCTTGCCGGTCAGGATAGGACAGGTTGCGCTGGGCTCGACAGTCCTTCCTTTCCAGGTTTGAAGGCGTTTACAGGTGAGCTCGTTCAATGGGCTGCTTCTCAGGCTGCTCAGAGGTTCCCTGTTAAACCTCTCTTGCATGTCCTTCGACTAGGATGGATGTTTCCTCTGGGCATTTAGCAAACCCAGGCTCTTTCTGCTGAGGCTTCCTTGTCTCTTGCGGATGTTACGGAAGAGAACCTGAGCTGCTTACCTTCTGGCTTCCCCTGCAGCGTGGCCACATCTGACTGGGTAGCACACAAGCCCCCTTTGACTCAACACGCTCTTGGACTGTTGCCCACACCACGCCGCTGGCTGTTTGGGCCCTTCCTGCCAAGCAGCCAAGCAGCCAAGCCGACCCTTCCCTTGCCTTTGGATTTCCCAAAAAGATACCATCTTCAGCGCCTCCCCATGTTCTCCAGGAGGCCCCTCCAAGCCCTCGTCACCGAGGTGGCAGTTGGCGTAAGTCTGCCCCACCCATTCCCAGAGATGGGTCAGGAACCTCCTGGTACCGTGACCGCTTGTGCCAAAGAAATCTACTCACCAGTTTCCTTTTCACAAACTCCTCTGCCTGGGCCCTTGTGAAAGCTCTTTGATCTTGCTGAGAATCTAAGAGTTACGGGAGTAACTCCATGCCTTTTGAAAACGCTGCATATTTGGGCAGGGGGTGGGAGGGTCTTATCTTCCAATACATTGGTATCTTGATTTCTGCCACCCTGCAACCTCACGTGGAACTACAGCTAGTCCGTTCTGTGAGTTATGGTAAGAGCTTGGTCACTCCATCCATGTGCAAATGGAAAAAATAAACAAAAAATGTTGAACTCTAATATGTATAATTATTTTCACCCCTGAGTTTTATGATACTTTAGCTTTTCAGCATAGGTCTTCATCATACCTGTACCTCTGTACTTGATTGTATTTCTCCCTCTGTACCGTCCTATAACATTGAATCAATTTTCCAGCTCTTTCCTCGGTGATTTGCATTAGAGGAGAGAGGATATTAAGCTTCCTGACATCCAAGTCTTGGGGTTGCCACTGAGGTTCTCTATTTTCAATTATGTATCAAGCAGCAGCAGCAATGCTGTGTTGTGAATTAAGTAGCTTTGATTCTCCATTAAGTGTGAATTCAAAGCTCAAATATAGATACAACCAGACATATAGAGGCGAAATGTAACAGGGGCCCTATGAATAACTGGATTTAGTTTAAATAGCTGCGTATTCAGCTTCAACTCTCCATTCTGTGCAGCAAGTAGTGACCATCATAACTAAGAATTAAAATGGAAAATAAATTGAGACGTCATCAACAACATTTATTAGGGCCTGTAATTACTTATTTATTTGGCAAATTGTTTATTTCCTGTCTGTATCACCAAAATGTATTTGCAAAGAGGACAGACACCTTGTCTTTCTCATTCATCCTGTGTTTCCAAGTAACTAGAAGAATAATGTCTGGGAGAGTAAGCATTGGTAAATATTTGATTGATTGAAACAGGTTGAAGACTCAATAAATAAATTAGTAAAAAATAAATTTTTGAATGAATACTGGAAATAATTCTAGAATGGAGACAATCTTTTCTGCTTCGTAGACTAAATCATCTAGACACTGATTTTTTTTTTTAGTATAATCATAGAATTTTAAAATCTTTAATTTATTCCTAGAGCTTAAAAACCAGATTTCACTATAAATAAAAGAGGAAAGGACAATGAAATGCAATTTAAAAAACACCCCTTTCACTTTAACTCGAAAATAAAATTGAGAGAACAGTAATGCCAGAAACCAGGCATGGGTAAGCGATTTGTTTTGTAGGGCTACTGTTGTTACAAGGTGTTACAAGCCAGGTGCTTAAAATAACAGACACCTATTGCCTCACATTTCTGGAGACTAGAAATCCAAAACCAAGGTGTTGGCAGTCTCTGGAGGCTGAGGGAGACTCTGTCCCTTGCCTGTCCCCTAAGTTCCGCTGACTGTGCAGCTCTTAGCGTCATTTGGCTTGAAGTTCCGTAACTTCACCCTCTGCCTCCAGCCTCCCGTGTCCCTTTCTCTGTGCATCAGATTTCTTCTCCTCTCTCCAGGATAAAGATACCAATCACTGGATTTAGAGCCTGCCCTAAATCCAGGTTGATCTTACTCGAGATCTTTAATTTAATTACATCTGCAAAGACCCTGTTGCCAAATAAAGTCATAACCCCTCAGAGTTACTGGGATTTAGGAGTTGGACGAATCCTTTTGTGAGACACAATTTAACCCACTACAGTAACTTTCAGGTATTGGCCAAAGGAAGCTAATAATAACCCTCTTCTGAACTGTAAGTCCAGTTAAGCTCACATTATTTCCCAAGTGCTCGGATTTTTCCCCTTGGAGGTTCAGATGCCTTCTAATCCCCAGCAAACCCAGGTGTCACGTGGTCCTTCTTGTCCACCTGGACCCTGCCTGGGAGCTCCTGCCTCACTGGAGTAATGACCACCTGTCTTCCAGCCAGTGTCACGTCCCACCTGCCATTAACAGGTGCTACCACTCCAGGTGCCGCCCCTTGTAACGGTGGAAAATTGTAATGGTGGGGAATGGTAACAGTGGGGAACTAACTGCGGCCGCCCGCCCTTCGTCTGCCGTCGTTTCTGTGAGTGCGCACCCCGGCTGATCTGCCGCTTTAGATGAACAGCATGTTGTGTAAGAACCCCAGGACCTGACTTTGGAAGATACACACCCCGACCTTCAGGCATCCCAGCTCCGGGAGACTGGCTGACCTTCAGCCGTGGAGCCAGGACGACGTGAGGCCGGCACGAAGGGAGGCCGGGGACTAAACCAGGATGACACACTCCAGCCACCACTCCCCTTATCGGAAGGGACTGCGCTCGTCGGCCGGTGGAGACCTCTTCAACCCCGCCCTTGATCGCTTTGTTCTGTTCCCTCTCCCTCTTTGTAAAACCTCTGCCTCCACAGAGAGGGGGCGTCGGGTTCTGAGATGTGAGTCCCCACCTTCCGGGAGACCAGCATCTGAATAAACCACTTCCCTTTACAGCAGCACCCGCCTCCTGAGGACCGGCTTCCACAGCGGCCGGACCTGCGTTTCGGCGCCCCCTCCTCCTTCGGCACCCTGTCCACATCACAGCGGAGGCCTGCACACGGAGCTTCGCTCACCTGCAGCTTCTTCTCTGCTCGCTGTCCTGCCTGTGGCCCAACACAGAGGACACAGTTCACACCGAGCACACAAGCCCGGTCTGTGCCGCATGTCCAGGAAATACCGTGACATCTTGTGTATCAACTGCCTAGAAAGCAACATCCCACTTCGGAAGTTACTTCTCCACTGAGCCAGGCAGTTGCCTGAAACTCAGCATCACAGGCATTTGATCTTCAAGGAAGTTGCTGAGATTGTGTCCCACCGAGAGGGGAGCTGGAGGAGCAACGCGAGCGGCCGGGACAGCACGGACCGCGGAACTGGGTCGGGCCGCGGCCGAGGGCCCGCTGAGCCCGCAAGTTCCTCTCCCTGACCGGCATCCCGTCTGCTCCTTGTCAATAGCCATCTCGTGTGCGCCTCCCTCTTCTTATCTCAGCCGGGAGGTGAGCAGGGCAGAGGGAGAATGCCACATTCTCCCAAACATGCAATCATTTTTGCTTCCCCTGAAATACTACGAGCCCTGTAGAAATTTTAGGAAGATCGAAATTCCTCTGACAGTCTAAGAAACAGTCTTTCTCACCGATACGAAATTTAATTGGACGTGGGTAGGCACCACGTTCTTCTGGAAAATACACTGAGCCAGACGGGGGGCCACCCGGCATTCTATCCCAGGTGAGCCACCGACGCGCTCTGTGAGCTCGGACCGCTGGTTCCCTGCAGCCACGTGAGCCGCACGGAGAGTAGATTTGTCTGAGCGCTACAGAGGCGCGGTGGTGGCTGTCGGGCAGGATTCGCCGGCACCGAAGGAAGAGGCTGGCGGAGGAGAGAGGGGCTGAGCCCGCGCAGGAGAGTCGTGAGCCGCGCTCCCCCGCCTGCTGACACGGTGCGGGAGGCGCGGTCTGCCTCCAATTGAAACGAGAGCCTTGTATACAGTAAAGAGAAAACAGAGGGCACAGGTGCTGGTCGTCTGTCCGATTCTTCTAAGGAAATTTCAACGGCTGTTGAAAAGTCAGAAACTCTCCTGTTCGGCATGTGCATGTTCATGAAGCCGTAGTGAGTGGGCTGAACAAGGCGGCCCGCGCCCCAGGTGAGGGGGCTCCCGGGTTCACCGCAGTTCCCACCTCCCCCGCTCGCTTCTCCGCGGACACGGACGGGCCTGAGATTCAGCGGCTGTGCCTGTGCTGGTTCTCCCGCTGGGCTTGTTGCAGGCATTTACAACACACCGGTAGCCCCTGGAGGCTGGCCAATCTGAGGCTGGCCAGCTGCGGTGTCACGTGTGCCAGGGCTCACCTAAAGGAAGGTGAGTCTGTCTGGGCCTCTTCTGTGAAGAAGGGATCCTGCGGAAGCCAGAACCTCTGGGCAAAGGACGGACCTGGATTGCAAGTCTCAGCTGCCGGCCCTCGCTGCTGAGCCGGAGACTTGCAGGCCGCAGCCACGTAGCCCGCGCGTGGACCGCTTCCGAGGGTTTCTGGGTCGGCAAAGTCTTACCATGGAAACTGGACGGCGCTCCGGTGGTGGCAGTGGGGACTGGGTGCCAATGAGAATTGAGCCTTTCCGTGCACCTGCAGCTTCCTCTTCAGCCTGAGCCTCTCCCCATCGTTGGCTCGAGATGCACCAGGATAGGAAGAGCCTGAAGCACTTGGGGAATACAACGAGCAGCACGTGCAGGGGCGGGCAAAGCGGGGTCACGGTGTGTGAGTGCATGAAAGTTTATTTTTGTAATTATTAGTTATTTATTACTGTGTTATTTATTTGTATCATTTGTTTTCCTATTATTGTTATTGCTATTATTTCATATGCTTACTTATGCTCTATCTTCCAGGTGGCGATGACTGTAACTTAACCTGCTTGCCCGCCCTCGCACTGACCTCTGTTGGAGCTTGCGGTCGCCTGTAGCTCTGCCCGCCGCTGGGGGGACCTGTGTCCTTCGGACAGGCTGGGTAGGAGCGCATTTTGGGCGTTCGCAGGCTTTGATCGAGCAGGCAGAATGGATCTGCTTGCAAGACAATACCTCAATTTGACCACAGATAAAATTTCATGGAGGAGAAACAAATCACATCCATGTCTGCTGCGCCTCGGCTAAACTTTGCTAATAGCAGGCTTGCTGTACATTTTTCAGTGGGTTAGTTGCTTTTATTTTCCCACGCCAGGGAAGGAGAAAAGTGAAAATGAAATTCCACCGTCGTGACTCAAGGCAGCCTATCCCCTTCCCTACACGAAAAAAGAGAAGGGGGTGGGGGTGGGGTGCGCCATCAAGACGTGACATGTTGGGGTGACTAGACGCAATATAATCGGTGTTTTGAGAACTTAGCAAGTTACCATCAAAGGAATGATGTTTCCTTTCCTTTTGTGTGACCGTTAGCAGGTACTTAGCATGGTGTACATGTTGTACAAGTTATGAAGTTTTCTAGGTAGTGGCAATGGTTAGAACCGCAAAACTATTTTTTTGCGCAAATTGCATGATGAAGTGAGGCACTGGTCTAAACGTACTATTTTAATGATTTGTACAGCTGGTTCTTCAGTGGATGGAGAGAATATTAGTTTCATAACCTGATAGCAGCATAGGTCAAAAAACTGAGAGTTTTAAAACCACTGAAATGGTTTCTGACTTCATCAATATCCCTTTAGCCTTTGCTGGGAAAGCTACATGATCCATCACAATCGAGAGAGTTTCCGTTAGAATCAGCCTTTACTCCGAGACTTCAGGCTCCTGAACGTACCTGACGTTCTCTTCTATCAGCTCAAAATAAACTTTGCTGATAAGGGAGATTATAAAAAGGATCTCTATTGGCCATTGTAGTCAGAAATGTCATCTTGGTCCACAAACTCCCGGCTCAAACATCAACTGTTCACAGCAGTTTTCCATTGGTTAAGCTATCATTGCATAGATTTTAGTTAGTCTGTGTGTCAAACTCCAAACACAAAACATGTTCAGCCCAGGTTTTTTGTTTGTTTGTTTGTTTGTTTGTTTTTTAAAGCCGTAAACAGAGACCAAACTCTAGTTAATGCCAAGTGTACAGAAGTGTGTACAGGTGAGCTCTGAAATTGACTTTTAAGAACATCAAAAGATAAGATGGATTGGTGGATGGCTAGACAAGTGAGGGATATTTGCATGATAACAGAAAAATAGCAAAATATTGAAGAATCTAGGTAGTGGGTATGTGAATGTACAATGTACAAGTCTTTCAATTTTCTGTGTGTTTAAAAATTATCATCATAAGATCTGAAAGGAAAAATTCACTTGAAGTAAGATTAAAATATTTAATCACCAAAACCATATGCGCACTGACCAATCAGGGCAAATGCTGGCAGTTTAAACCAGCAGGACAGGCCAGCAATCTCCATTGAATCAGCCCTACCCTCAGGGACATAAGAGGTATTATTGGAAGATGCTCAGCCATGATGAGAGATCATGCTTTGCACACCAGCATGGTCAAGAGTAAAATTGACACCACCTGAGAGTATTAGATATGGTTCTCCAGTGAAGTAGAACAAGTAGTGTCTATATAGATTTATTTCTAAGAGGGTATTTGTTACAGGAACTGGCTCATGTGGTTATAAAGGCCAAGAAGTCCCATGGTCTGCTGTCCAGGCTGGAGAACCAGAAGAGCTGGCAGTGGGACCGTACCCAAGTCCAAAAGCCTGAAAGTTAGGAGGCTGATGGTGTGGAGTCTGCTCTGAGTCCACAAGCCAAGACCCAAGAGCACGAATGCCTGAGAACAACAGGAGATGTCCAGCTCCAACTGAGAGCAAATTCCCTCTCCCTCCACCTCCAGGCTCCATTGGGCCCTCAACCAAGTGGGTGAAGCCAACCGCATAGGGAGGGGGCCTTCCTCACCCAGCTCCTGGTGCCTCTTCCACAGCCTTCCGCCCAGACTCACCCTCCCCAACTCACCCAGAAATTATATCTTACCTGCTAGCTGGGCACCCTCCAGCCAGTCAAGCTGACACACAAAATTAATATCACTGAGAGAAATAAAATCCTCCGGGTGTAGTCTTTCCTCCCAAGCCCCAGTTATTGTGAGCAGAATAGAAACCACTTTGGTCAGGTTTTTAACTTTATTGTGATCTGATTATTTAAATGGTTCCTTGAGGATGGCAAAGCTTATTCATAGAAAAATAACGTTTCATCTCAGACTCCTCGGTCCTCTCCCCATTTCCCTGGCTCCTCTCCAAAACTGCATCCCGCCGTACGTGCCCGCGGGCAGGAGCCCTGTGCTTCCTCCCGCCTCTCTCCCCGGAGAGGAGGGAATGAGCTGGGCTGCCTCTCTGAACACAGCCCTCTGGCCCTGGGTCTCCATGGCAATGTGATCTACCTCGTTGCAGGCTGCTTTATTCGTGTGTTCACCTGAATCCCCAATTGCGACAGCTCAGAATCTTGGCTCATCTTGGTCAGAGACCCCAAGGGCTCCCCGTGCCAATGGCCCCCCCACCAGGCTTCCAGCTGTCCCCCAAACCCTGCAGTGGAGTCTCCGGTGATTACCTGGTTTCACCTCTGCACACAGGAACTAGCCACTGTCCAAGAAAATTCAAGCTCAAGGCCTCCTCTCGTCTAAGCAAACACACGGCCCGGTGGCCCTCACCAAGAGGCAAGGATGCGCTGGTTCCCGGGCAGGTAGCACCCCCTGTTCAGAGACCACCTTCCAATGGCCCTGCCTTCTTGGCAGGGCCTCCAGCATGTGCCGCTTCTCCAGTCTTCAGCTTCAGGGGATTAAGGAGTGCGAGGTGGACAGGAACTGGAGCCACGTGCTCTGGTACCTCCTTCAATTTTTTCTCCCTCAGCCATCAGGGTAAATGAGTTTCCTATCACGCTGTAACACACTACCGCAGACAAGGTGGACGTAAACAACAGTGTTAAACATCTCACCGCGCTACAGACGAGGAGTCTGGGCACAGTGTGGCTGGCAGGGTCTTCGGCTCAGAGTCTTACAAGGACGAAATGAAGGTACGTCTGGGCTGCCTTCCTCTCTGGAAGGTCTAGGGGAAAATCCACTTCAAGCTCTTTCAGGTCATTTACCAACTCACTTCCTTCTGGTTGTAGGGCTGAGTCGCCCTCCTTGCAGGCTGCCATCTGGGATGAGTCCTGGGTGGGCTCCCTCTGGCAACAGCGAGTACATTTGCCGCACTTTGGGTCCTGTTCCCTTCTGCTGTGTGTGCCTCTCTGCTCCCAGCCAGGGCAAGTCCTCTGCTTGCGAGGGCTCATGGAAGGACACTGAGCCCATAGGGATCATGCAGGGTCTCGCCCCACTTTAAACTCTCCCATGTGTCCTCATCGCCAGGGACTCCTGTCTGCACACCTTCAGCAGGGGAAGGTGTTCTGGCTACTGCAGGGGGGGTAGGAATTTCCTTCCTCCTCTGCGGACCCTGAGGGGGGAACACTGTGATGCACTTAACCAAGCCTACCGTCGGGACACAGCCGTGCCCAAAAGCCAAGTAGCTGGGGCAGCAGGCGGGACCCCTGGAGCAGGAAAGACGCATGAGGCTCCGAGACTTGAGGGCCCTGCTTTCATTCCGCAGACCGCGTACTCTGTGCCGAGACATGAGCCGCTCAGCCCGTACGCCGACAGTTTTGTCCACATCCTCCCTCGCCCGGGGGTGCCATCGCTTTTCAGTTCCGATGACATCCTGGAGGGAGACCCGAGAAACGAGCGGTGTCTGCCGCCCACCGACCGATGCGAGGCCACTGCAGGGCAACGGCGCTGGCCTGTTGCGGGCGCGGGCTTCTCAGGCTCCCACCGCGCCTGTGCGCAGGGACCTAGAAGACTCTGTCTGCGACGAGCGTAGAAATCAAAATGTAAAGGGAAGGAGACGGTGTCCTTATCGGGAGGGCAGGAGGGCTTGACGCACAGCCAGCCCCTTGCTTCCTGAGTGGGCCCTGGCTTGTCAGAGGCCTGCCATCCGCCCGAGAGGCGGGATCCCAGAGCCTTTATCCCCTAACCTATTTTATAATATTGGAGGCGTCAGGCAATATGTAGAAAAATGTGACCCATTTAGACAGTACGGAAGAAGATGCCATTTGCTCTCATTTAATATAATAGGGATTTAAAAGGATGCTCATGAGCCATTTAGAACCTATCAGTTAGTTGAGCAGAACAAGTGGTTTTGCATAAGGTCTACCCTTAAATCACTTATGTCTTGTTGCACCATTAAAAGCAAATATGTATATATATGTATATATAAATGCACATATAGATATGTATATACACACACACACACATATATATTTATATATCCCCACAGGAATTGTAACAATTATCGTCTTAGGAGAACAATTCCACCAGCACTCAGAAGCCTTGCCGGGGTCAGAAGGACCACTTCTATTCCCAGGTGCTATCCCGTTGAGATATCCCGGTGCCTTTTTCCCCTGGCTGGGGGACGGGGCAATGGAACCTGCTTGCGTCCTTTGTAACAGTCTCCAGTGACGGTGTGTTAACTGGCCCTGGGCACTCCGGCCAGCAGGAGAGAGACGCTGCCCCAGCCAATCTGAGACAAGAACCCTGAACACAGAGCAGGGCCCAAGGAAAGGGCAGCTTTGTGCAGAGGGCTGGTCCGCACATTCAGATGCCTTCCCGCCAGGCCGTGTGTGTGTGTGTGTGTGTGTGTGTGTGTGTGTGTGTGTGTGTGTGTAAGGTCACGGTCAAAGCAGTTCGCATCTCCCACACACCCCCAGTTGACATCAGAAGCATAGCCTGGGATCTCTTCGTGGCTCATGACGCGATGATCTCCTGGGGACACAGGAGACTGAAAACTACAGTGAAGGGACTCCTTCAAGCACCAGGTACAACTCCTCCTGAGAAGGCGGAGACCCTGGTAACAGACACGCTCAGAACCACCAAGGACACTGCCAACGTCCTGCTTTCGAATCCATGTGCTCGTCTGAGAAACGAAGGCACACAAGGTGTCAGTGATCCGTGAGCATTCCCACTGGACCGCACCGCAGCTATCGTAACGTCGTTTTCAGTGTCCACTCTTACAGCTTTTGTCACAATACATCAAAATTGTTTATCGAGATAATAATTGCAGTAAGTTAAACTTTACATATGTGATGTCCACTGCCCCATGCAGTGATTGGAAGAAGTAGCCACCATGGTTGTCCTGTGCTACAGGCCAGGAAACCGAGTGGCGGAGAGGTTAGGCCCTTCCCCTGGGTCCCACGGCAACTGCTAGCCCAGGCCCCGCTCCGGAGCCTCGCGCCTGGGCTCTGCGTGGCGGGCGCCTGCCGTGGACTGCCTCCCCGCAGGGCGGCCGGCTCCCTGAGGGCCCGGGCTGCTGCTCACACCTCTCCGCCCAGTGCCTGACCTATAACAGATCCTTAGAAAATGGTAAATAAATGTCACATGAGTAGTCCCACAGCTTGTCCGACCCACTCTGGTGAAACATACTTTCTTAGGGTCATAGGCAAAGACTCATTCACTTTAAAAAATAAAACAGGTTAACTGGTCCAGTGGGCAGGGACTCTCTTGAACTGGCTATAGAGCACCGGTCACAGGCTCTTACAAGCTCCTGGAGGCCAAGCTGACAAACTCATTTGCCAAACTTTCCTCGCTTCAGTGTTATTCTATTATGTATGACATGAGTCATTGACCAAGCTTACTTACTCTTCTATTAAAACAGATAAGACCTACATAATCATTGGTGAACAAGTATCACTGTTTTGTTTATCACCCAATGGGAGATGATTTTGGAGTGTAAATTCAAATAAAGAAGTACATGCAGGAAAAGATCAGTTCCCCCTGACATTCTCTTAACTGTGCTTTCCTCCCAGAGATAACAACCATAAACAATTCAGGGTGTAGCTTGCTTTGCACTTAGATACAACTTTTCTCCCAAAGCAATGAGGATGCGTAAACATGTGTGAGACCCGGTACACAAGGTTCGGCTCACAACAAAGACAGACCAAGGGGGCCTGTTTAGCACAATGGCTCTGCAGAGGCTGCTTGTAGAGTCACTGGGGGTCTTGGGGTCCAGGTCTCCTCCTTCCCCCGACACCCTGTTTCCCCTGTCCTGAGAGACTCCTCACTTCTCACAGGCTCTGGGGGCCTGCAGACTTTCTAGAAATGAGCCTCCGTGAGGACAGCAGTATCAGGGCCACTTGCTGACGTGCCCAAGCTCTGAGGCACGTGTCAGCCCGCTCAGGTGTTGCTTGAGTAGGAAATAAAAAAGAGCATGTCATGGAATTAATATAGAATAAAAGTGCTCAACTAGTCATACTAGTAATAATACTAGGTAAAATCTGTGGCTGCCACCCATGGGCTCTATGACCAGTAAATTAAAATAAAGAGGACAAACCAAAACAGAAAAATATAAAATAAATAGAAAAAAAAAAAAAAAGAATGAACAGTGAGGAGGATGAAGGCAGATACATGAAGGAGGCATTTTCAAAAAATCGCAACAAGTAGCACTGAATGCAACCAGAAATATACATTATGCTTTTCAGTAATAATTTCAAGAAAAATGTAGTTCTGTGTTGGACATTATAAAGCACTGCATGCAGTATAAGCCGTATATCACATCTCTGCCGTAAGTCTCTATCAGAAGTGGGTCTTACAGACATCTTATAATCAGTATCTCCACCCCACCTACCACAGCCATGGAAGGAGCCTCTTTCTCAGCTTTAGGTTCCTCAGCAAGAAAGGAGTTCGCTTAGAAGTGGCGAGTCTCACCCAGTCCCCAAAACTGTGTTGTAGCCAGTCCTCCTTCTGGGGCCAAATATCCCGCCTCCCACAGATGATCCTAATTCCCGGTCCCAAGCTCTGCCTCATCTCAACCATCCTTCTTCCAGTCAGGAAATCAAAACTTTTCTCAGGTCTTTGGAAATGCCTACATATCAAATGGCTCAAACTAGCTGACCACGGAGGAAGAAAATAGTCGGCTGATGTTCCTGTAAGTGCAAAGGACGGCCTGGCTGGGAGAAGCGTGAGCCAGCAGCCTCAGGGAGTCACAAACACTCGGGTCCCTGCCCTTGGTTCCGCCATCAGCGGCACCTGCGCCATCCTCAGACTCTCCCAAGAGCTCTGGGCTCTGCGCTGGGGACAGCAAGCAGCCGCCACGGTTCTGACCTTGCATCCTCACACCGTGTGAACCGCAGCAGAGGGAAAACGTTTGTGTTCCAGAAACATCAGTCAGCATCTCCTGGCATCTCAAGAACTCTGACCAGGTTGTTGGCAACTTCTGAACTGACTGGAAGGATGGAATTCATTGATCAGGGTCAGTCACGTACAGTCCGAGGCTGTACCCTGGAGGAGAGTGGACACTCCGCTGCTATTAGGAGACATTCGGGACCCCAAACCAAAGCTGAGCTATTCTTAAATGAGAGGTGGGCTGGACGCCCAGCAAGAAGAGCAACAACAATCCCACAAATGCTTTTTACTCTGCTGTACAGAATATTTTAGATGCGTGAAGATGGTAAGGAAGTGAAAGGTAATGATACCTGGACGGTGAGTGAGATCCAGACGTGGCTGTAGGCCCATGAAACCAAACAAAATCAAGAAAGAGTTAAATCAGACCCCCTCACACGCCAGCAGGTGCCACCTCAGGAAAAGTACCCTAATGGTCCTTTTTCTGGGCCTCACAGCCCTGTAAGAAGTGCGTAGCACCATGGACCTCCTCGTTACTGACGTCAGTCAGCTTTGAAAGAGCACTTATTAAAAGTTACAGCAATTGAAATAAAACTGCGATCTTCAGAAAACATTTCAACATACATTAATATAATGGCAAGCCTTCTAAAATGCAGATAGTAATAAATAATGTAGACGAGCTCAGTCTTTTAAAGCATGAGAGGGAAAACATTCAGACCCACCCTAGATGGAATACAAATTTTCTGTGGGAGACAGATTGCAATGCCGCTCTGAGAAAGCTGCTGGAGCCTATTGTGCCAGCGCTCGCACCTCCCACAACACGTCTCTGTCACCGCGCAGCCATTCAAAACATGAAAAATCACAGACCTCGCAATGTTTAGAATCTGTGGTTCGCTGGTGGTGCATTAGAAGAAAACATTTAATCAGATCAGAAAATCCAGCCAAAGTCAGTCATTTCTGGATCAGAAAGCTGCAATGTTTTCTCTGCGGGGAGTGAGAGAGGCTGGCATCACACCAACGGATCCTGAGTCTCGGGCGCCCCAGGAACTGCCTTACAGCCATTCCTCCCTATTACACTGCTCGGCCCCGCTCTCGCCTTAGACACGGGCATCTGACCCGGGGGCCGGAGGAGCTCAGGATGCAAGTGTGCAGGGCTCAGCCCGCTACCCCTAATTTCATCCTGACACAAGAAATCGCGGGCTAAGAACACATGTGACGTTCCCGACAAAGGTATTTAAACTCACTCATTTATTTCATAGACAAATGGCTGAATATATTTTTGTGCCGAGTATTCCACTAGGAATATCAGCCGTGAGTGATCAAGTTTAGCAAAGGATAGTGACAAAACTACTGTCCAGGTTTGTACCTGAGAAGCAAGGCAAGGGGCAGGTCAACGGGCTCTCAGAGAAAGAGAAACCGATCTGGAAGGGCCAGGTGTAGGGCCAAAGCGGGGAGGGGCGCCCAGGTGGGGGAGCCTGGAAAATGCACAGAGCCGGAGTACTCAGAGTCCGGGATTCAAGAGCTTCATTCCCTGTTAATGGAATTAGTGCTTTCTAAAGGTGTCGTTTCAGACCCGTAGGCAAACCATTGGAGTCTATTCTGAGTTGTACCCGGGGGACAATCATTTGTCCCAGCGTAATGCACGCAGGGACACCTGCTGGTGGGCACCTGCTGTGTTACCTTATGTGTTCACAGAACTCCCCCTGCCATCCCCAAAAGTATCCTGTTTGGATGGCACCTACACAGGTGCATTATTCCAACAGAATACCTACGGGGGCCTCTCTTCACCTTGAGAGCTTCAGGTGAGTCTGGCCAGAGCCCTCCCCTGCTCCTCACGCGTCCTGATCTTCGGAGGCCCAAAGCGCTCTCTGAGATTTGGACAGATTCCCAGGGCCTTAACAGGAACCCTGACTTCTGGGCCGCCCTGTGACCCCAGGCGGGAACCTCGTGCCTGCACATTCTGTGAGAAGCACACTCTGACCATGAACGTCGAGGCTCCGTCCGTGACTCCAAGGAGAAAACAGAGCAAAGGGGCGTGACACTCATCACCCGGAAAACCGATTTGACCTGTGAAGCACGTGTCTGCGTTCTACGTCAGAGGTTTCCTTCTTCCCGTCTCCGCTGGGTAATGTCCGGTCTCCCATTCGTCCAAATCCTCTTGCTTCCCATTTTCCTTTCTTCCCCTTCTTTATCCTTTCTCTTCTCTCACGGAATCAATGTAACCATTTTCCCCTTTGTCTTACACCTTCACTGTGACGTCGCGCAACCTGCTGACATCTATGCTAACCCACCAGGTGGCCGTTCTCTCTCTGGCTGCAGTTCCAGGGCCTGTGAAAGTGGAGCTGGAAATGTGGGGAAAAAGAAAACAAAGACTTCGGGGCAGATCGTGTTGGGGATGGCAAGGACGAGCGGGCACAGAAACCCGTATCAATACACCGGCGTCCATTAGTACTGGCATTTCAACATTATTACCCTAAACATCGACCTGACAGTCCTCTGCTCTCAATTTTCCTTTCCAAATCAGATTCTCTATTGGAAATTTTTCTTATGTTCTTTTCATTGCAACTCATTGTGGGTTTTTGTTTGTGGGTTGGTTGGTTTGTTTTGTTTGTTTTTGGACACACACCACCATTTTATAAGCTTGAGTAGCAGGATACAAGTTTTCTTAGGATTGGATTACTTTATGTATGTTTACACGTTGCTATTATTCTGGAAAAAAATCTGTGGCTTCTCAAAACGCAAGCAAGAATGGAAAATGCATAGAAGGGGAATGGAGGGGATGGAAGAGGGTGGGGTTAGTATTTCTTAAACACATGTCGTGAGCATGTCTGCATGTACTAGAGCCAGGCTGCAAATGAGACCCTGTGCTTCCTAGACATAAAAGCAAACAGTGACACAAAACCAGGGAAGAAATCCATGGTGTCCATAAGAATTGTTTAAACCCTCCGAGGTAGATGAGTTTTTGTTACTGAGACCTAGGACTTCTCCTGTTTATTTCCATGACAAGGGCACACCAATAGGCAATGGCGCCTCCACAGCCAAGTGCCTTTGCTCCTGCATAGCTGCTCCGCCCGTGCCAGCGGATGGCACGTGCCCAATGCGACTGATTCAAAATATTTTTAGGGGAGGCTAAAACTAGGAGCTATGAATATGTAACATTCTGAGGGCTTGATACATTTTCATACCTTCAGCTTATGCTGGTGTGCATAACTTTCAGCCCATTCTCCTCAATTATAACTTCTCAAAGCCAAGCTTTTGATAAACTTCGAACGGTAAAGGGTTCAAAACTGTATTCTCTGGCTAGAACTTACAGGGCAGCCAGATGCTGTGCGCTGCTGATTAAGGCAAATCCACATTCTCCGACAATCCACTGAGTAGGGTTTCTACAGCAATTAAATCGCTGCATCAAGATCTGTTGCTGAGTAGATGGCCGTCCCCGCAATGCACAGCAGTGGGTCAAGGAATCCCTTCTGGCAGAGCACAGAATTCCGTAGAGCGCAGTTCTGAGTTTGCTCTGTCACACTGACAAGCATGCAGTCAAGACCCAAGGATGCTCTGTGCCCACAGAGCACGGGCGCAAGACAGCACCCACAGACGTTTCCCCTCCGGCCACGCAACTGCCTGCTGCACTCCAGGTCCGGTCACAAAACGCCTAAGATGGTGTTTTACCTGCTGAGTAGAATTCAGGGGTCTTAAACTGGTAAAGATTGGGCTGGAAACAGCAATTTGGGTTTCGAAACAGATTATCAACTAACAGAAGTTGCTCAAAGCCATTCATCCCTTACTACAGAAGAATAAGTTTCTATTTTCTCCTCATGCCACGAGAGAAAAGGCTGAACAATACCTTGACGGGGTGCGAGCTCCCTGCTCAAAACACAGAGAGGGACCGGCCCGATTTCCTGAGACGATGTGAGGCAGGGAGTGGGGCACAGAGCCGCAGCCTGGAGGCCGGGCCTGGGTGGGTCCCGGGGCAGTTCTGCCATGTACAAGGTGTGAGCTGAGTCGGCACTTAGACCCTTTGGCTCTTTGTTCTCTTTCTCTAAAATGAGGACAAAAGAAGGTCCAGAACACATTAGTGGTTCTCAAGTGTTTTAAGGTACAGAATTGCTTCAGATAAAAACTTACTTGTTACTCCGCTGTAAAATAGAGGCGATTGCATCGATGCACCCTCACCAGATGCCCCGTCACCAGGGCTTGGCAACAATTTTTCTTCCCCAAGCTTAATCGGCCTTCCAATTTAGAATAATTAATATACGTAATATACCTTCATCAAAAGAGAGCATTCAGGAGCTAAAGAAAACTGCATAATATTCTCACCTATACAAACAGTACTCTAATAATATTCATATTTTTCCTCCATTATTTGTATGCAAATTCTGTGAGATTTCATAAATTTGAGGAAAGCTACCAAAATAGTTTCTAGGTTCTCACAATGAGTGAAAAACCCTGAGTCCCTTCATCTGTACATCTTTACTTAGATGAAACCATTTTCTTTAATGTTGTCTAGGAATAAACTTAATTATAAAACATTTGCATTATTTTACCACACAGATCAGTTTATACAAATAGCCTTCCACAGGGAACAAACGTTGCGCTCACTTTTCAATAACCTTGACATTTGCTAACTGGTAAGGCCACGCGTGCATGGGGCTCCCACATATTTTACTGGCAACTGTTTTGCGCAGGACCAAAGCGGGTCCTTCGCAGGCAACGGAATCCACCTGCGGCCTGGAATCTACTTAAATAAGGCGGCGATGAGCGTCTGCGGCCCGACGCCCTGCGGAAGAGGAGCCCGTACTCCTGTGCTCAAGCCCCCTGAACAAGGCACGCCCAGGAGGCCGGGCCCAGGAGGCCACAGCTCCCCCCAGCGCCGCGCTCATTGGTAGATTTCCTCTCATCTTAATGGAGTGCCTCTCTTACAGGTCTTTAAACTAAGACTGTACTTTATAGCTACTTCACTTTCATTTCACCAAAACAATGAAAATTATTACTAAAACAATTAACCGAAGCCTTGGATTGTGCCGTATACGATTTAAATTATGCCTGGTATTTCACCAAAGTGCACATTTGGAACTCCATTTTCCCTTTTATTCTCATAAACAAATGTGAAGACTGAGGAGAAACTTCATTACCTAGAGAAGCATCATGCCCACATCAAAAGGGATCAAAACTGATTCAGAATTTTTCAGGAAAAACAAAAATAGGTGATAAGTTTACCAAGATATGTAATCTGTAGCAGCATTGAAGCTGGGATATGTTGACCAGGTATGTGATAAAACTACCCTCGTTGAGGTTAAAAAAAATGAATCACTTCATTTGTTCTACAAGGAAGTAGCTAAAGAAAAACACTCAAGGCCTTCGACCAAGTAATTATGAAAGAAAAATGGAGAGAGTTAACCACCCCGTGGAAAGGTAAATACTCCCATCTTGTGGCTGCTGTTGAAATAACATGCTTCACAGGAGGGTCGGTTGCTGTGGAAACTTAATTGAAGACACCCTTGCAAACAGCACTCACTGGTCTTTATGGATCCTTCCCACGTGCCAGGCACCAGATTAGCAACTGGACATCACCTATCTTATTTAATACTCAGAACACAACATTCATTGTGCCACCTACATTTCACAGTAAATCATGTAATTTTATATTATCAAAGTAACTTAGTGCTCCTATAATCTCACTTCTTGATTCCACTAATGAAAACAACTAAAGTCCTAGCTGGACTCATAGTCATTAATTAGTTATTTATTCTAATAGAGCTTAGGCTGCTGGGTTTACAGGCTCAGATATCCCATTTTTTCTTACACTACATTAATATCGGTCATATGTGAATGGAAAATACAGACTTCAATATTAAAACTATCACAATTTTATGATCTTCCAGGTCTTTGTTTTCCAAATAAAGAATATTGACTTCCTTTTGTTTTTTGGTGATTAATTCCCGTCCAGGGATTGGAAGGAAAGCATTTAATGACCTGATGCTAGATCAGGGCAAAATCCTCTTTCTGATTGGTCCAAGTCCACTGAACAAACTTTCAGAGCAAAGAACAATTGGTCTTCAGACAAATGGCAGAAGTTCAAAACAGGACATATGAAACTCCGTGGCTAGAAACATACATTATTCACAAACTAATTTTAGAAAGGAATGGCCAAGCTGCACGCTGCCACGAGCTCATTGCACGGCATCCTCTAATCCCAGCAAAACCAGGGGGAGGCAGAGACAGACAAGGGCAGAGACAGAAGCACGCAGCCCATTCGCATCTCTCCTAAAAAGAAAGTAGCAGTTTCTAGTGCTCTTCCTTAGTGAACGTTTGTTACACTCGCTCTGAAGACCCCCCGGCAGATGCAGGGGACAGAACTGGCATCGCTGTGGGTGGTGACCCATGGGAGTCACCGCACTTGCTGGTTCCTGCGCGGGAGGCCTTCGCTTCAGCGTGGAAGGGAGCAAAGCTCCAGTAAGTACTTCCGTTTTCTAAAGCCGCTTAAGCTTGGAGGAGGTCAGCTTGGCCAGAGGAAGCTGGCTGTCCGAATCGCGGCCACCGGTCCCTTCCAACCGGCGATGCGTGCGGATTCTCCGTGGTGAGACAGGTGGCAAGCCATGGCTGCCCCCTCCGCGGGCCCACCCGCACTCATGTAGCACAGACAGACGGTCAGAGCTGCGGGCACCGAAGAGAACTTCCTCCCCTCAGCTGGTGTGGGCAGGAAGGATGGAGCTTTCGGAGCTTTTTGTATATTATTATTGGGAATACATAGCTTTCTCATTTTAATTAATTTGAATATGGTAAACATTTACGTTAAATAAGAAAACAATAATATTATATGTTATTACTAAAAAGAGAGCAAGAACTGTGCTAATGTCACACACTAAGTCTTATGCAATAAGATTTTTTAAGTAAATTTAGTGTTAGAAGAGTGTAATGAATAAAAGTTTTAAAATTATTTGGAAATCTTCTAAATATTGTTTCATCTTTTTATACTAAAAACACTTGGACCATCAGGGCAGAGTTTCCAGCTCAGCAAAATACAGTTTTGTTCATCAAAGGTATGCAGCACAGCCTACCATAACCCAAATAAATGATTGATTCATCTTCATATTTTTAAAAATAAGCCCATTTTAAAGTGAGCTTTCATTCTTGCATATCTCAGATGTGCAGCTATCTCCACAATTCAAACGCTACATCCCTAGTTTTCCATGTTTCGCCCCCCCCTCCACTGCCCTCACGTGACTTCTGAACTAAATCGTACGGAGACGCTAGCACTGCACGTTGAGAGCTTGCCTTAGAATTGTGTGTATTCTGTCAATAAGCAGATCACGTGCACTGGGTCAATTAGCTGCTTTCTGGTCTCGGTGATGAAGTACACTGGGTATAATGGTCTTCACAGCCTGAAGGAGCCCCCGAGGTCAGGTCTGCAACATCTGCATGCCTGCCTTAGCGCTTGGACGACTGCTGCAATTGAGACACCAAGCTGGGATGTGCACAATGACCAAATTAGCCCACCACTGCTTCCGGCTCCTGTCAACTGCCACGAGGCTTGCTTTCTCCAGAATTATGTCATTAACTCCTTCCATGGAGAACGGCAATGAGACGGAAAGGAAACATACGCAGATGGTTTCACGCCTGAAAGTACCACCTAGATGAAGTTCTCTGAAATAATAGCACGCCTATAGAATAGCCGGAAAACAGTATGTGGAGAGTGGTCTGGATGAGACTTATCGAGGATAACATCTATTAATAAAACATGTGGGTTCCTGCCCACCTGCGGAGAGAAACAGGATCCCCCTAAGTTCGGGACGCCCCCCCACACTGTGGAAGAGGAAGAAGAGGTAGAAAGCGTGTAATAGCTCTGGTAAGTGTGCCCCCGGGCCTTCCCCTGAGGGAACATTCTCCTTCCCGGCAGAAATGCAAGCGGCACGCCAGCCGGCGTTACGCTGGAGGCAGAGGGCGCACCCGGAGCAGGAGGGCCTAGATGACAGCTGTGGCCCCACCTGCACTTGTGACCCCATGGGAGGAGCACCCAGGTGTCCTCAGAAGTATCAGCCTTTCTCTGTGAAGGGCTGGAGCATCCTGGATTCCTTCCTTTAATTTTGAAGTCAGGCTTTTGACTTCCAGGCGTTCCTTATTAAAAGGCAAATATTCCTTTTTTGCAGATGAAAAAAAAGCCCTTTTGCAATGAACCTTTCAGTGGGTGTGGAGAGCAGGACTGGACTAAGGGAGCATCAGTCCAGTTAACGTAGAAGCCATGTTCAGAGCATGCTCAGTAGAGTGATGACTCAGAGGGATGACTCAATCCCTTGAGCATGCGCGGTGCAACATGATAGACAACAGGCGCTTATTTGAAGGGCAACACCACCGTCTCAGAGCATGTGCAATGGAGTGACACAATCAATGTGTGCTTATCCAGGTGGCACAAGACAACGTGTGTTAATCAGAGGCCGATGCCACGTTGCAGCCTTCAAGAGCAGGAAAGCAAAGGCCTTCGAGCAGACAGCTGAGAGGCCGAGAGGACCCGAGACAGCCAGGAGCCAGTTGGCGGCTCCCACGGACCCTGCTGCTGCTGACTCCGAAGCCCCCCAAACCTTGCCTTGCAAGACACTGAGCGGCTGCCTCCTGGCCACGGACTCCAATCTGGGCTCTTGGGACTCGCGTTCCTTACCCCCCAGTTCCCTTGTGAGATGTTACTGCTGATTGTTTCCATGATTATTGAGTGTTACTGGGACTTTGTAGACTTGGATCGCAACTGCATTAATAAAAAGTGGAGAGGAAAGCACAGTCCTGTGTGTTGACTCCCTGTTATTCCGTGGGGCTGGCGTTGCCTGCAGGACCGCTGGCTGCGTTAGGTGGCCCTGTGCTTCAGTCCGCGGCAGGGCTGGCGCTGGCTTGTGGGAAAGACTATCGCGTGGATACCGCAAGGTTAGAGTATGGCTTAGACAGTAAGGATTAGCTGACCCTTTATCAAAAAGAAGTTGGAGAAGATCGTTGCTGGTAACCTAGCAGCAGAGAGAACAAATGACGAGCACAGCTTTACTAAAATACACCTTGTCTAGCATCTCATTTTTCCTGGGCCTGGTACTATGCTCCAACTCAAAACAACTTCTTTTGGTGGCCCTTCTTACGAGCTATGATCTGGGCCTTGCAAATAAATACAAAGGCTGTGGGAATCGCTTGCATCCTAACTCACAGGCACGGGATATGTTTTATATTTGGAAAACCTGTGCTCTGATATCCGTCACTGAGATTTCCACTCAGCCAGCTCTCAGAAATGTCACATAACTGAGACGTTTTACTCTGAAAGGGAGAAGTCATTGATGGGTCTCGACCTCTTGATTCCTACTCAGCAGCCCTCTGCCTCCCTCTTATTAAAAGGTAGTTCTTCAACATTCGTATGTTCACCAGTAAACCACTGTTCTGCGTCACAAGACGTAGCCTACTCGTCTCTGTCCTGGTTAGGTTGTCTGTCCTCTGTAAATGGGGGAAGAGGTCACTGGAAGAAAGTGGGGGAAGCCAACCTGAAAAGGGGCGTGTGCAGGCAGCAGCTAAGATATCCCAGGAGACCTCCGTCTCCAGGCTCAGATTTTTCCAGGGGCGCCCCAGCTGCCAGTGGCAACACAGTCCCACTCTCCTTAAAGCCTCATCCTCTAGAAAAAAAAAAAAACCTGACACTGAGCTCATTTCAAGGAGGTCATCTAGGCCTTCTAATTGGGGCCCCTCATTCTCTCTTTGGGCCCCAAAGTAGGAACAACCGTTGGTGAAACCAATACTTTTAATATGAGGAAGAAAATCTGCTCTTCGGCTATGGGCCCTCACCTTTGCCCCAAAGTACTTTTCTAAGTCACCGTTCCCTCTGGGTAGAGGGAGTCATTGGTCAAGCTTCTCTCTTCACATAAAACTCCTAAATTCAATTTAACTATCAAGGTCCTTCCCCCAATCCAAATAAGAAATATAAGTAAGTGTCAAATCTCCTAAAACGTGGTTAATATTTCTTTCTTTTCTACCCTAGATTAAAATATTTCTCCTCTGTTTCGAGTAGACTGAACCCGTTTTTGGCTGTCTGTTTTGACTGCATATAAGTCCTGAACTGTATTCTCTAGGTTAAGAATAAAGGCCATAAATATCACTGAACAATGCATTACTTTTCTGGAAGTTTTTAAATAGGAGGCAGTTCAGAATGGGGGGAAGTCCTGGATGCTTCAAAGTTTAGAATGTTTTGTAGGTTCTTTGTCGAAAGATAAACCAGGAAATAGGAAACAGACACTGGGCAATAGACTGAGTTGATAAGTATTTCTTCCAATGATATGGAAAGTATTTATTAAGTTCTTTTCACCTTAGCTGTGTCACGCTAATTGTTTGCGCTGCATTTGGAACTGCGGGCCCCCAGTTACAAGAGCAGCTCCCTCTCCAGTGCCCAGTTTTGTTTATGTTTGGCAAATGGTCTTCCTGCTTGTAGGAAAGGAAGGCTTAAGGAGGCTTATGGCCACCTACACATCAAATAGCTGCTACTCGTATTGTCCTTCTTAACTACAAGTTAGATTTGTAGATGATAATTAGAAAATGGAAACTGAAATGGTCAGAACAAAATACAGCGGACAATTCCAGTCACCTCTTTCCTATTTGAAATCACTCTGGAAGTGTTCATGGAATCAAACGACAGCTGAATTCTCACTTCCTTCACCGAAAACCATCTCGGCTGTAAAACCTTGGCTTACCTCCCCTAGCGGGTGTTCAGTTGACCAATCTCAGAAAAACAGAGTGAGCAAAACCCACACTTTATTCTCAAGATTCTTGAGAGCCAGAGAGCATGCAAATGAGACTTCTAGAGCTTCCAATGATTTTCCTTGTTAAAAATGTGTATAGAATCACATACATTTAAATCATAGTTTTATACACATGCAAGCATTTGGTGGGAGTGATGTTTTATGAAGCTTGATAACAACTCTATGCCTAAAATAGGTTAAAACTTTTCATTAACCCTTTAATGTTCTGTCCTTTAGTTCAACTCACTTTTCAAACACAGTGCTACCTCCGTAGTGTAGTTAATTCATTCCGACGGGTGGTGAGCAAGCGATAAATGATCGAGCATTTTCTCTCGTGGGACAGCGGCGTGACTCATACAAGTTCTAGCAAGTGCCACAAGTGGAGAGCAAGTAAGTGCTGAGGGCTGGGATGTTTTTTTCTTGTCCGAATGCGACGAGTCCCAGGTTTGATGAGTTCCGAGGCCGGTGAGTACTGCGGTGCCACCGTATTTCCAAGCTGGCCCATGGGTTTTGAAGAGAAAATCCGAGACCTGCCACCTGTCTACTCAGGTCTACTTGGCTGTCTGTGGACAAGTGTCCTATACAAAGGAAAACAAGTGAAACCAGACACTGGTGCTGACCAATCCCACAACAAAGTCTGAGGAAGGAGGCTGCCCCCAGACCCGGCCCCCAAACCGCCTGATCGCTGCCCTTCAAGCCCTGCCCCAAGGCGCATTTAAAGATTAACCCGGGAAATTATCCCCGTGGCAGTTACAAACATTTCCGTCAGTCCTGAAAGAAAATCTGAGTAAATGACAAAACTCAATCAGACAGGACTTGGAGGCGCTCTGGGCAGAGTGGGGAAAGAACCCCAGGCAGGTGAGCAGCAAAACCTAAGCTCTCTCCACTCTCCACCGAGGAGTTCACGCTCCGCCGGTGTAAGGAATCCGAAAGCCTACAGCCGTTTGGATTCAGCCTTAAAATGCAAAACTGTCATGCATCCAAAAAGGTGTTTTTTTCCGTGCATCTCACAGCAGAACATCACACACAGCAGCAATCGAACATGGACCGGCTCCAACCCATCTGGAGCTGTCAGACCGTAGGAAGGGTTTTTAATCACACAGCGAAGACGTATCAAAAACTATAGGCATTTCATACACCCGAAGCTAATACAAAATAGTATTGAATGTAAACTGTAATTGGAAAAAAAATTTTTTTCAAATAGTCATAAGAGAAGGGAAACTTCCTTCCTCTACACCCAACCCCTCCACACACCACCTCACCCTACGACCTCAAATAATCCCCAAATCTGGGAGCCGTTAGCAAAGTTGCTCCACCAGACCCCACCTGCCCCACCGTAAGAAGGCAGTGTCCGAGGTAGCAAACGTCAAGGTCTAGTATAAAGCATGCCGTTCTTTTTGGGCGCAGAGGTGCTCCATAAGACATAAACAGGCCCTTAAGGGAGTAGCACTCGAGTGTTCTGTGGGCCGAGAGCAAGAGCCTGGGTGAAAAAGTGGTAAATAGCAGGGCGGCCGAGCACACCTGCTGCTTGTTAGGAGACAGAAGCCGCCAGGACACTGTTCAGACTTTCTGCCTCTGCAGGAGGAAACAGAGGGCTTTGTCAAGGACAAGATGTTTGTCAAAGGTGGTGGCAGGACCAAGCAGATGTGTCTGCTCACTGGCTACACAGCAGCGAAATTCAGTGGCTCATGGTTTAGTCGCTGAAGCTGAAGCAGAAGCACAAGCACCAACAACATAGACCAAACACAATTTAGCAAAGAAACTGAGGAGATTCGACTCAACTCAGAGACTGGGGGCCAGTAGCCACTGTGCCGTCAACACTGCGTCAATACAAGTTATTATTATTACCAACTCTTGGGGCGTCCTTCAGAGTTCTTGTAAAATGAGGCCTTTGGGAGCTAGTTTTCAGATTTTTGGAATAAGGGGGAAAGGAAGGCTATAAATAGAAGCCAGTCCTTTCCCAAGATGGGAAGTGAGCTTCCTGGCGGGTCTGCCGTAGTGACCTGAAGTGACCGCGGCTGCTTTCTCAAAGCCCTCTGTTGTGGGGACAAGGGCAGCCGTGTGGGGAGGGCCCTTGAGCTTTCTCAGTCCCAGCATAGGAGCCGCCCCAGGAAGGGCCACAGGTGCTTGGGAATGGGGGTAAGGAAACCGGCAGAACTGCACATCTCTGAAAACACTGAAAATGGTATTTTATTTTTCACATCCCCACCTCTGCCTTCCCTCCAGCCATCACTGCCGGGCCCGAAACAAAGCAAGCTGCCCTGGGAAACACGCCCGTAAGGCGGGCTCCCCCTTCCGTGCAGCCCTGCCCCCGAGAGGCTGGCTGGGGTGTGCACAGGTACCTGGTTACCTGCGGGGAACCGATGTCTCCATTGGAAAATCACTGGGTATGAGTGCTCAGAGTCTGAGTCTCCAGAAGAAATCTAGTAGGTGCTTTAATCCTTGAGGACCTTGAAGGGATCATAAACCACTACTGTGTTCAGCTGAAATCTGTCCCCCCGCCCGTCACTGGTGACTTCGCAGTGTGACTGACTTCTTCCAGAATCTTCCCAGGCACTGAGGAGAAGTGGTTTGATAACTGTAAAAACTTTTGATGAAAATCAAGTATTAGCTCAGGATACATATGGCTGCCTCTCAGTGATCTGATGTGCTTTCCTCTTTCAACAACTTAGCATGAAGTCTAGCTCTTGAATCCAGCTTTTGCTATTTCAAGTTGCAACCACAAGATAGCAGAATAACTTAATTTGAGTTCCATCCACTGGGGTAATGGATTCCAAAACTGGTAAGAGTAAACCAGGAAATATGTAGAAAACATGTCAGAAATATGATTATGTGGTACAAGACAATGTAAAACTAAATGAAGTAAGCTTAACTATTTAAAAATAATTTTAAGAATTTAATACCTAAATATATTATTTTAATAGTCAATCATAAAGCAAATTTATAAACCATACACCAAACTGAATAATACATATGTATATTATAAATCTGTGTGCTTGTGAATGAGTCCCAGACCTAATTATTTGGAATGGAGCTCTATAAACTTGGTAGCTTTATCACAGAATGAACATTAAAAAGAAAGAGACTATGGTAATAGTGTCTTGGTTAACTATTATGGGAACGAAATGGTCTCTAAGAACATGGCACTAGAGTAGCATGCCTCATCTTCGCAGTCATGGGAGATTCTCCGCAGAGATAAGCTCCAAACATGTCCCAGACTCCTCGCCAGCCCCTGGAGATTTCGCAGCGCTTCCCTCTCACATCCCTCCCCAAGCGCAGAGCCTGAGAAAACAGCTGGCCCCGCAGGCAGCAGCCTCAGCCTCTGGGAAGAGTCGAGGGGAAGACTTCCAGGGCCAAGGCCCTTCTCAAAAAAAAATTCTGCTTGCTTTGACTCCGAATTCAAGCGAGACTGCAGTTCACGGGTCATTGGGTCCGCGCCGCTCAACAAAGGACTGCATGTCCCACCCGATTCAGTAAAAAAGAAGAGAAGGAAAAGATAGATATGGGGGAGTAGGCGGACCACTGACAAGAGACGCTGTGAGCCGCAGAAGTCAAATAGTCCGCGAGGTGTATCGGTGCTGTTAAAGGGACATGGGCACATGGCGGGGAGGAGGGCGAAGAGCGTAAGTGGGAGCGAATACACGGCGACGGAGACTAGACTTTGGGTGGTGAGCACACAATGCAACATGCACGCCATGTGTTATAAAATCGTGCACCTGAAACCTATAAAATCTTATGAACCAATGTCACCCCAATAAATGTAATGCAAAAAATCAAGGAATTTAGCCTTTATTAATGCTCATAAAGAGGAGGTACTAACCATTTAACTGTGTCTGCAAGAATGAACAGTTAATGCTACAGTTGTGTGTATAAGTCTAAATAATGCACAATCTGGTGGGAAATGATACAACATATTTTCTCAGCCTAAGGATTTTTGAAAATTGCTTGTGAGGATAAGGAAATCTCAACACCTATGTTAAGAACAAAGGAGGAACTCAGCAAATGCATGCTAGAAATGCTGTACTGCCTAATTTTTATTTCTGTCTCCGAAAAGACTTACTTCCTAACAAAGAAAGAAGAGTTCGGGGCTATGACCTACTTTATATAATCATACTTGGGAGTGAGGCACCAAAACATCTTATTCTGTATTCATTTAAAATGTTCCAAAATTATAATTACATTTTGAATACATTATTCCTCAGATACACACCGACACAAATTATCTTTAATTTTCAGCTTGTAATTAGAAAAGAATAGCAGACACTATGGTTACTCTACTAAATATTATAATTGCTTTCTTCCTTCGTAACTCCCCTTCCGTAGCCTAGAGCAGGAGAGATGAAATTAGTCTCCTTTGAGCATTAACTTTTTCTTCACAACACGGGGAGGGGGAAAAGTCTCTGAAAAGACTTTCAGCCCATTTGTCCTCACATCCTGTCCCAAAACCATGTTTATATTTTCACAGAAAAGCCGACAGGCCTCAGACCACAGTGTCGCCCCAGACTGCTCCCAGACGCCTGTGCTCAGCCACCCCCGGGCCACCTGCGTGGCCCCGAGACCCCACCAGCTCAGCAAGTCAGAAACTCAGAGGAGTCGATGAGTTCATACCTTTTCTTGCGGAGCATTTTCTCTTCGCCCATCCCCCAATTGTTCGTTGGGTTCCTTCTCCTCATCCACTCTGTCCCTTAATGTAGGACGTCCGCCATCTTGCCTCAGATACTGCAACAGCTTTTAAATTACCTTGCTGCCTCCCATATTGAATCCTTTCATTTTGCCACCAGAGATAACTTTCTAAACAACAAATCTAATGAAGTTCCTCCCCGTATGGAAAATGCTGAATGGCGCCCCTCCAGGAGGAAGCCGAAACTTCTTAGGTGACAGGCAAGGTCCTTCATGTGCGCTTGAAGTTAAGGCTTCATGCCAACCCCTGCCCTCTCCGCTCCACTAACTCCTCTATGTATTAATAACCTTGTGTTCTGGGCACTCAGAGATCCAAGCAGTCCTTCAGCGAGTGTCACGTCAGTCCTCCCCACGAGACCCCTGCTCGAACTCTCCACACCCCGTAGGTACACTGCCATCTTCAGCCTCCTGAATAAACTCTTTATTCACGTACTTTAACAACCAGCGATCTCAAAGTGTCTTATGCTGCTAAATGTGCCTCAAAGCCACCCGTTCATGTCTGATTACCCTCTCCTTACTGCCAGACTATGTCTAGGACATATGTCCACTACTGTATGCATAACGCTCTAGCTCAAAATAGTCTTTAGAATGTCTTTCCTACTAGGCTTTGCGAGCCTTATAACAGAAAAACAATACCTTTTTTCCCCCTTGTGTTCACAAAAACTTGGAGAGTTTGGTGTAAAAGCTCTAAAAATTAAATTAAAAAGTAGATCAGATCAGAATTGAAATTATATAAATTCTATGATTTGTAAGTCATCATTCTAGCTATTATGGGGGTTATAGGCACAAATAAAACAATGCTCTACATTTATGAAACCAGTAGAAGCCACAAGATGTATAGGTAAGTGAAAGTATAGCAAGATAGTAAGTTCTATCACTGTGGAAAATTAGAGGAAGAGATATTTTTTCTTACCAAAAGGACTAGGAAGATTTCATGGGGAAAGAAGAAATTGTTGTGGAAATTGACATAGTCATGAAGCCAAAACCTGGACTGAAGCGCATGAGCTTTAACTGGAATGAATCAGGAGCCCTCAGAGTTTTGCAAACATGAAAATAAGTGTTCAGAGCAAGGCTTATAAATAATTAATTAGATAGGAATAGGTAGGAGAGATTGCAGAAACAAAGGCTGGATGCAGAGGCCATTTAGAGAATCATTATAACATGCCAGACAAACCATTATACAAACCATTACGAGGGGCTTGCTTTTTAAATTCCAGAGTGGAGATGCAGGTGGGAAAGCGAAGAAGGGGGAACAAACTTGGGATGTTTGCCAGACAGGACCAGTGAAACTTAGCAACTAATATCACAGGAGCAAATAAAAGAGATACTCACTGAAGAAAAATTAGAAGTTTTTTGTTTGTCTGTTTTTTAAAAGATTATTTATTATTTTTAGAGAGAGGGGAAGGGAGGGAGAAAGGAAAGGAGAGAAACATCAATGCATGGTTGCCTCTAGCACGCCCCCAACTGGGGACCTGGCCCACAACCCAGGCCTGTGCCCTGACTGGGAATCGAATCAGTGACCTTTTGGTTCACAGGCTGGTGCTCAGTCCACTGAGCCACACCAGCCAGGACAAATTAGAAGTTTTAAGTATGAAGAATTGGAAGGACAGCAATGCCATTAGCAGAAACAAGGAATAGATGATGAGCTTTGGAAGGAAGTGGTGCTTCTGTTTTAGTCACATACTTGGACACAGTGGTACATGCAAGCAGGGATGCTCCGTAAGCCAAAGGAAAGGTGTCCAGAAAAGGGATTGTACCTCACAGTACAATCTAGGTGGTCGTTCGTCTAGAAAAGATACCTAAAACCACAAGAACGAGTATTATGGTCGAGGGATGAAATGTAAGGCAAGAAGTGGTTTGAGAAAGAAACTTAGGAACATCTTACATTTAGGAAACTAGAGGAAGGGAAAAAAAAAAAACCAGGAGAGCAGAAAACAAGAAAACAATCAAAAGATCAAGGTCATGGGAACCAAGGGAAAGCAAACTGTAAATATAAAGAAGCCATTGACAAGATCTAATGACGTCAAGGTGCTGAAGTTGTGCTATAAATGAGGTGGCCACTAGCTGCATGTGCCAATCTAAATTTAAATTTAATTAAAAATATACCACCTTATTTGCGTTAGTCATATTGCAAGTGCTTACAACCCCGTGTGCCAAGGTGCTTCCATAAAAAAGCAGTGCAGATAGAGAACAAATTCTTCATGGCAGAAATAAGAATTTTATTTTTTTGACAATGTTGAACTGAGAATTATAAAGACCAAAAGAAAAGTCAACATAAAAGTAGTTTTTTTGTTTCAGGCCTTTAAGGAAATTGGCTTTACAATTAGATCAGGGTTAATTCATCTTTTTTCCACTTACTCTATGTGAGTCACGCCACGAGGCACTTCACCTCTGTGTACCCAGTTCCTAGCACGGAGCGCTTCGAGCTCTTCTCTAAGTGATCCGGTAGGAAGGAGTATAATGACAGTGACCACAATACCGGTCCCTGTCGTAAAATACATGTCTAGGACCGTCTCGTCAAGAGGAAGTCAGGTTAAAGTCTCAGTGTCGGGAGTTCTTTTCAAGTAAGTGCCCGAGAAGAGGCATGAGCATAAGCGGGTGACTTAGAGAACCAATGAGGAAGAAACAGGAGAAACCTGGAAGGATGTGTAAGAACGGGTTTATATGGTCTCACTGTCGAAGGGACGGTTAGGTTCTGTCAAAGACACGATCGTGTAGCAGTACAGAGGTTTGCTGGGGGCATGCTTACGGGGAGGGGCCAGAAGAAATCAAAATAGGAGCAAGAAGCGTCTCTCACCGCCCCCGAAGTCACGGCAGGGACCGATTTTACTTCTGACACGCAAGTCCGACTTTGTGGACAGCTGCTGGCTGAAGTCTTAGTTTGAAAAGGATACGGAGGCTGCAGTTCACCTCGTTGGAAAGAGTTCATGACTAAAGACTGTAACTGCACAGAAACCCTGCTTTTTAAACACAACCCTTTCTCCTTTCTGTTTGACCACTCATTTTCTTAATCATTAAGCCCCTAGGACCTCAGGTTCTGGTCAGCATCGAACTGTCTTAAGGGCAAAGCCTCGGGTCTCTTCCCCTCAGATGCAGTGCCAGGCGAGCTAGAGGCAACACCTTGACCTCGGTTGTGTTTTGGCCGAGGCCCATGAAAGCTGAGTCAAACCACATCCTCAGGAAAGCGGGCAGAACAGTGCCATCCGTGGCCGACACCGGGACCTGACGCAGCCGTCACGGCCCCCTGCCCTGGTTCCAGCCCATCAGGAGAGGCCGGGGCCCCCGCTCCCTCCGTCACCAGGATCGATGATTTTTCCCTACAGCACCCACCCCCGGAAGCCATCGGGGAGCCAGGTCTTTGAGCAGGAGCTCACCTGTGTCTCCAGACTTGGTGCTGTTTTCTCAACTAATAAACCCTTGCTTTCTTGGCTGTCAGCTCCGGGTCCCATTCGATCAGGTTTTGATGCGCACAGGCAAATGGACCCCATTGGAACAGGAACCAGAGCTCTTCAGCACAGATAGAGAAATGTCAGCTGAAAGTCAACTTCGCACATGAACCCGGTTCAGTTGGGTTCAGGTAACTAGATGGTCACGGGCTGGCCATCCTCGGCTTTCTCTCCCAGCGGCCCCCCGCTCCTGTAGCACAGGGGCTGGAAGGGCTCGGGTGTGTCCCTGAAGCGCTGTGCTCTAGCGTCTCGCCCCCACTTCCCTCACCAAAGGCCGGCGGAGTCACCCACGCCAGCAGCCCTCAGCCTTCCTGTGCCGCACGCGCAGGCCCGCAGCCTCCAGGTGGCCTCAATGCAAAGCTCATCCGCGCTTCCTCTCCGAGGCTCCCTGGGCCACCTCCGGTCCCACCCGATGAATGTCCCCATTCTTGCCACAGGCCGCTCACAGCCCCTTGAACCTTAAAAGGCAGGGAGCAGTGATTCGAACTGGTCAAGGGCACCTAGGTCACGAAAGATTGAAAAAACAAAAGTAGTTACACAGAGAATGTAATCAAGGCCCTTTCTGAATGAACTCATATGAAGAAATGCATCAGCAAACATGACTACACAAATTGGGAACCTCAAAGGGCGTACTTTAAAGATCTTTTAGAACAGGCCCTCTGCACTATTCACTTCCATATGTACTTTGAGTACCCACCAATCATCAGCCAGTGTATTTCACCATGGTGATAAGATGAGAGCTCCCTCAACTTCAGGGCAATGAAGATCTAAATTATAGTACATACACATGATTTCTGTTGTTTTTAAGTGAGTTAAGAAAAATAATGAGGGTCTTCTTTGATATGTATAAGGGACATTAATTGCAGTCAGCACGTGCTCTTTTACGTGCATCGTGCCTAGAAACTTCTAGAGCAATACTGATCACTCTCATCATTAAATGTGTCAAGAATAACCTGTCTGTGAGATTTATTTCATTAGGTAAAAGGTAAGAATTTTGCAGATTCCTTTCATGATTTTTAATCACAGTGCAGTATCTTCCATACTTGGGAGAAAGGGGGACTTTCCCATACCATAGTTCCCAAGCAGTTAAAACCCCAGCACGGTCCTTTACGTTCCCCCTTTCCTACTCCCCCCACCCAACAAAAATACTTCATTTTGAAAGAGATGTAAATTCCTGGATTAGATCAACTTTTGCCAAAAATGTAGCGGCCAGACATTACCACATGTTTAGCTGTTCTGCAGGAACATTATTTTTCTTCCTTAAATTAGATTGCTTGTGGCAGGTTTATGGAGAACTCAGAGAAAAATGGAAGAATCCGTTTTGAATTATCCTGTTCAGTAGGAGGGGGAAAAAAGGTGGAATGAGGCCATTTTCCCCTTTACCTGAAAGGTGGCTAATCCTTAAGGTTTTATCCTCCGTGATCAAATGACTTTGAAAAACTAAAGAGTTTGGGAAGCGAGACAAGGCGTGCTTAAGCTAAACAGAGGCCCCTCTCAAGGCTGTGGGGCCGCTCGGAAAGGCCAGGGTGACGCGGCATCGGAAGAAGCGTTCCTCCCTCTCTCTCCGCGTGTCAACCGGGAGCCATCGCGGCCCAAGGCGGCCTTTCATTTCTCTCCGAGGAGCAATGTCGCGGCGCCGCGGGCGGAGGGCCCCGCAAACCACCCGGGCCCCCCAAGTCTCTGCCTCCGCTCGCCTTCTGTTTATGCACATTCAGCGCAGGCTTCCTGTGACCACTTCAAAAGAAATATAACTTTCTTAAATATTATTTAAGTGCAGCACTATGGCTGTGAAAGAGGGAAAGTATAACTGACTTTGAATCTTTTACTGCGCAGGTGGAGAAAGCAGGGAGGAGTGATTGAAATGTTACCCTGACCAGTCTAGGAAATGGGTAATAACTTGTGATTAACTGCAGATGTTAACCTGAAAAATTCAGTTAATCACAGATATTAAACGTGCCTAGAAGCCGTAAAAAAGCAGAGAGTACACCAATGAATAACCGACCTTTCACTGAAGTAGTGTAGTGGTACACAATTCACACTGGAAAAAAAAATAAGGGACTAAATTTAAATTACTTCAACTTTTCCATCTTGTATAAATGTTTATGTACAAATGAACAGACCATTAAATAGACTAGTAACCAGGGAACACTGGCAAATTGAATAAATCAAACCAGAGCAGAAAGAGCCATGGATGACAGGTGGGTAAGTAGCACTTGGAAAGGAACAAGCTGAAAAATATTCCGTCTAAGTTAGCGTAGACCACACTAGAAACATTATAAATGGGTTTTAAAATCCAGAATGCCAGTCGTATCTAAAGGCGGAGCAACAACGTAGAAAGCAGATGGTGACTTTTCATAAGTGGTACTTGGGGATCACAAGTAGCTATTTCCTAGCCGCAGCGCTCCCCAGCCTAACACGGGGCTGGGCGCAGAGCTGACACGCATGAGATGCTGCTTCTGATGTACTGTCAGGAGTGCTCCACAAAATAAAAAACTGGCATGTGATGATAATAAGAGGACTTCAAATAGAATCCAAGTAAGTAAGTGTATTTGCTATCTTATAAGTACACACATACATGTATATGTATTCATACACTTCCCAGCATTCATCGCCCTTTCCCGTGCTCAGCTTCCTACCTAATATTGTTGAAAAGCGCCTATATTTCACCTGAGCTCCGATGAGTCCCTCGTGCATCATTTGCAGAGGTTGATCTATTCCTTTCAGCAGCTGGCTCCTCAAAGCCCTGCTGTGAATGCAGTCAGGAGTTTGGTGAAAGGATAGGGTAACTGCAGGTTACAGAGTGACTTTTTTGGAAAACAAAACTAAACTATTTCCTACCATATTTCTTTCCAACACAGCTTTCAAGATGCATCCTAGCAAAATGTGTTGATGTCCCACATCCATTCCTCCCAAAAAAAATGGAGTCCTGAGAGCTACGATATTGGTCAAATCACATGAAGAAGATTGGTAGGGAGTTTCAAAGTTTTGAATAGTAAACAAGCAAATTGAAGAGAGTTTGATGTAGAAGAAACCACTGAGACTAACAATTTCTGATGTCATCAGTGGGATCATTTCTGTTTTTTCTCCACCAGATTAAAGGATTGGTACAGTGTTGCTGGTCTAGAGGGAGTGTTTCTTTGAAACACGAAGGAAAAGGATGTTGATGGAATCCTTTAAAAAAAACAACAAACACTGCTGGGATTATCCCCTAAGAATCCTGAGTCACCAATTCAAAAGAACCTGTGCCCCACAATGTTCATCGCGGCACAATTTACAATAGCCAGGGGCGAGAAGCAACCTAAATGCCCATCAGTAAATGAGTGGATCAAAAACTATGGTATATTTATACAATAGAATACTACACAGCAGAAAGAAAGAAGGAACTCATACCCTCCACGACAGCACGGATGGAACTGGAGAGCATTATGCTGAGTGAAGTGTAAGTCAGGTGATGAAAGACAAATACCATGTGATCTCACCTGTAAGTGGAACCTAATCAACACAACAAACAAGTAAGCAAAATAGAACCAGAGACACTGAAATAAAGAACAAACTGACAGTGACCAGAGGGAAGGGGGGGAGAGAGGTAACAGGGGAAGGAAGGGGAAGGGTCATCAAGGAACATGTGTGAAGGACCCATGGACAAAGCCACAGGGGGTGGGAGGTGGGGTGGAGGAAACTGGTGGCGGGAAAATGGAGACACCTGTACTTGAACAACAACAACAACTTTTTTTTTAATTTTAAAAATGGAAAAATAAAAAAAGAAAAGAAAAACAAAACCATAACTGAACAAGTCACCTAGAATAGAAAATAAAGGAAGCGAGTCCACACGGAAGTTTGCAAACTGAAATAAAGGGAGAGAGCAGAGGGAAAGGAGCCTCGAGGTCAAGGGCAGCGGGGATGTGAGGGAGTTTGTCGGCTCAGCTCTCTCACTGTTACCATGTTGAGCTTGAACAACTAGTCTACAGTCTTTCCGAAGCAGAAAAGGAGAGACGGAGATATGAAAGCTGAAAAGTCACCAAATCTCCTTAATAATAATTACAGAGAAAAATTCTAATGATGAAGCACATAGAGATTCCATCAAATGTCATTTCTGCCCTTAATATAAGCGGCATTTGTAAAATCCCACATTTCTGATAGACCAGTGTTTGCAAAGTTATTAATATCACCGCTGTGTTTCTACAGGTCAGTTTTCCTTATCGCACGAAAAATGCTCTACAAAACAGAGGCTGAAACACAAAACCACAAAACAAATCCCAGGTCATTTCCTGTGGTGAACTGGGTAAATAAGTAAATGTGTTCAATTAGCGAGAAAAACTATTTTGACATTTTTCTTCCTTTGTATTCCCCCATGCATACTCCTGAAATAAAAACAGGATTAAACCTACCACCCATGACCCAATTCAAGTTTGAAATATGGTTGGATATATCCACGGATGGAATTAGGAATATATTGGAGCCTAGAAATAGAGCCTATAACTTCAGAATCTTAAGAATTAGGGAGTGGGATGGTGAACATATAATACAATATACAGATGATGTATTATAGAATTGTACATCTGAAGCCTATATAATTTTATTAACCAGTGTCACCCCAATAAATTCTATAAATAAAAGAAAAAAATAATTTAGTGAGTGTCTACAAAACAACATCTAACCTACAGAAAAGATTTGTCAGGGTTTATTTGAGACAAGTTTTTGATGACATCTCTGGAGGCAAGGTCTCAACAGATGTAGAAAATGCTCTAGAGAATGAACATTTTGCAGTTTCTTTTATACAGTTAGAACAACAGAGAAAATGTAAGGAAGGCGAATGAAATCCCTTGGTGGTAGACTAAGGAGGCAGGAGAAAGCAAAGCAAGAAAACCTCTAGGGTTGAATCCAAGGCAAACTGGAGAGCTACAGGCTTCTTTTACCTCGGTGGCACAGGACAGGACAGGGCATGAACAGGACCGTTCATGATGGACAGTTACAGCGCAGAGCAATGGCATTTGGGCAACAAGGAGGCAATGAGGGTGACGTGCGCTGGTGATCATGTACTTGCCAGCCTGTAGCTATGCCTTGAAGGAGTCTAGAAAAAAAGAAATTGCTGCCATTTCCAAGGTATGTTATCTTAGATATGTAAGAACAATAGACAGAGCTCACGTAAGACGCAGACGGCCTTCGCTAAGCAAGCTACAGGCCCGGCGAGGAATTCGAGATCAGGCCACCATGATGCTGGCTGAGCTCGGCAGGCCTGCCGCGGGCCCCTTGACCGTGGCAGGGTTGTTGCGCCGCCCCGCTTTTGTCCTCAAGAAGTATTATATTAAGTGTAGTAAGTCAGACAGAGAAAGAGAAATAGCATACGATTTCACTCCCATGTGGAATCTAAACAAACAAAACGAAGAAAAGAAAACCGAAACAATTTCACAGAAACAGAGAACAAACTGATGGTCACCAGAGGGGAGGGGTTTGGAAGAATGAACAGAAAAGGAGAAAGGGATTAAAAAGGATAAACATCAGCTATAAAATAGTTCATGAAGACATAACATGCAGCAGAGAGAATATAGTCAATAATAATGTACTAACTCCATATGGTTCTTCGGGGTACTAGACTTATTACGATGATCACTTCGTAAGATGTAAAAATGTTGAGTCACTATGTTGTACACCTGAAACTAATATAATACTGCATGTAAACTATAATTAAAAGTAAATTAAAGGGAAAAAAATACTTCAGTGAACATTCATCTCTTATCAATGATGGTTTATCCGGGCAGCTTTGCCTGGAGATCTTCAGTCCCTTGAACGAGGCGACTGCGTTGTTCACTGCAGGCCTTTTCAAATGAAACCCGCTTTCTGGTTCCTCGATGC
This sequence comes from Pteronotus mesoamericanus, assembly GCF_021234165.1. Lineage (NCBI taxonomy): Eukaryota > Metazoa > Chordata > Mammalia > Chiroptera > Mormoopidae > Pteronotus > Pteronotus mesoamericanus. Next base: position 3,332,492 of record NW_026555123.1, read on the forward strand.
TAGGGCTGCATCACAAAATAGCTCACCATGTTTTTCTGCTTTCTGATATCTTTGTGGGTTTTGATGTTAAACTTTTAAACTTGTGATTTCTTTACCTGCAAACAAGGATTCTGTTCGGAGTTGGAGCCCACTTAGATGCATCATAACATAAAATGGGAAGATACCAATGAAGCAGCCTGCAAGTACGAGCGAACTGAAACTCCAGACCCAACAGAGTTCAGAGTACCACAAATGCTTTCCACCCAGGAAAACACACTTCAGTAGAGCCAGGAAAAACGCATTGCGGTAACCCCAGTGCCTGCCAGCGTGCCTGGGGGATGCATAGCAGGCGTTCGGTGAATTTTTATTCACTGATAGAGAAAATGACTGAAAAATAATTTAGGATTTATGGACAAGTTTAGTTGAAGAACCCTGATGTAGATGACATTTAATTTGCTTTACTCAAAACCTGAGGAGCAACAAAGGGGCCAAATGACTATTTGTCATCTTGTCAAGATTATTAATTCAGTAGAAGATGAAAAGCGAAACACAAACACCCAATTATATTTACACTTATGACTTTTTTAACTTTTTATTTTGAAATTATGGTAGACTCATATGCAGTTGTAAGAAATAATACGTAGAGATTCTGTGCGTCCTTTACTCAGTATTCTGCAGTGGGGACGTCTTGTGTGTTACACTGATACCATCCATGCACCTTATAAAAATATGCATTTATTTGTGTGCTCGTGTATTTAGTTCTCTGCAATTTTACCACATTTGTAGATTCATGTGATCCACTTAGATGGCTTTTATTAGTTTTAATTCAATTTTACTTCAAAGAATATCTGCCGGAAGCAGGTGAAGTGAGCCACAGGAGACAGAGGAATGACCAAGGAATCAACTCCAGGGTCTGGATTTGGGAGCAAACGCAACAGTCAGGTTGGCCTAGAGTTTCCGCAATGGTGTAAATTGAGGGAGATGCAAACAGGAAGGACAAGATGAGCCGTTACACAGGTAAGTAAGGACCAAGAAAGGGACACTTGAAGGAGCCAGGGAAATGGCAGAAGGCAGAAAACAGGACTGGGGTCTGCTAGTGGGAGAACAGCTGGATGGATGGGAGCAAAATACAAAGGTCGCAGATATAGATCCTTATTTCTGTTTTCCCAGGTTCTCATCTCCGTTGTCTTTAATAGTCCCCACGAAATTCACATTACAGCTATTATTAAAGACCTGGTTAGCAAACCCTTGGGCATATTAAAATAGTTAAGCACAGTATTTCATAAACTATGAGAGAGAAGGTGGTTCCTTTTTTTCTGCCACAGCCACACACATGCACACACATACTAGAAACTGACATCTACTCTTTCACTTAGAAAAAAAAACACACGTCAATTTTCTAAAATTAGTGACAAGTCTTATTATCTCTTTGCTTTATTTCACATGCCTGGGAGGTTGCTAAGACAACTGCGATCACCCGTAAAAAGGGCACAAGAAACTGGGAAAGTAGTATCTTCTAGGAAAATATTCTAAGGTACACCTGTTCCCCATCCTCAATTGGAAGCTAAATAGCGGGATGCCTCCTGAAATCTTAGCAAAAATAACCATTTGCCCTTTTGATCTACACTTTTCTTTTTCATGAAACTGCAGATCAAGGTTTACCTCTCAAGTTTTGCCCATATTTTTGGCCTCTTCGATTCAAACTCTGAAGCTGCACCTTTCCCTGGGGTTTTTGCCATGTTCAGACATTCTGACTTCCTTTCAACCCTGTTTATGGCTGATAAGAACTTTTGATTTCCTTTCCCAGAAGATCTGTTGGTTTTATGCCCACCCCCATTATCCTCCCTGCTAATCGACATAAAGAATTGATTAAACATTTGATCAATTTCTTCATTTTTTAATTCATATTTTCCCTTTCTTATAAAAGGCGTATCCCATCCATACTTCAGATCTCCAATGATATTTATAGTTGTTCACATTCCTGAAGGATTAGGTATACAAATTCTTTGGAAGCTAGTAAACAGTGCTCTCTTTATATTCCTAATGAGCTCTGAATAATGAATTCTTATAAAAATAAGATGTGGCCCTGGGTTTAGAAAAAAACCAAGGTAAGCAAAATGGCACTGAAGGAGTAGGTCTACCATGTAAATAACACGCCATTGCTAACTTGGCTCACAACTCCATTCACAAAGGTACTATGCCCATGTATGTATAGACCCAAGCTTTCTGCACATAAGAAAAAAAAAGAGAAAAGTTGACATTAAAACAAGACGGCATTGAGATAACATTAAAAAATTCAAAGCAAATTAGAAAATTTTATTTTAAAAATATTTTGGACTCCTGAGATAAGTGTGTCTATGATTCAAGGCAGCTGAGGCTAGAATAAAGGGTGTGTAGCAGAGTTGTTTCAGTACGTTCATCACTAAAGCATGATTAAGCAAGGAAAAAGGCGATAAGATTTTATATATCCTTTCCCAATTTTCATTAAACCCATGAAACAAAGGGCGGGAAAATTTTGCCACAGTACAAAAAGCACATTACAACAGCGTGGGAACTGATTGTGGGAATGGGGGAGGGGCGGGATGGGCGGAGGAGGGCAAAGGGGGCAGAATTGGGATAGAAAACCTGTAATAGAATAACAATAAAAAATGGTTAAAAATAAATAAAAATCAGACAGAAGCGTCCAATAAGTTTAAAATGTTCTAAGAAGTAAAGAAAGGAGTAGAAGCAATAAAATTTCTCCCTACTAAGAGAGGAATATGAACAATAAAAAGGCTAATTACAAAATGACTACAACGGGATGTGTAGTAAAGAGAAATAAGTTTGTGTATCACGACTGCCCACGACACCCCCAGGCTCAACGATCTGCCTGAAGCACAGGTGGCAGGAGGCTGTTACACTCAGGGTCACCGCCTGTTACCGCAGAAGGAGGCAGATAGAGTCAGGGAGGGGACAGCCTCCAGGTGTGTGCCACCTGCCGGTCGCACAGATGTGTACAATTACACCAAAAGCAATGTGCAATGACCCAGGTAAGCGCACCTCAGCCCTGCTTGAGTCCAGGGTTTTTACTGCGAGGAAATCAAGCAGCCATGCAGGGCCGACCTCAGCTTCCCCAGGCTCCAGCCCCACAGAACAGGTCGGAGGCTCGCCACGGTGGCATTGGTAGCACCAAGTCTGTGGTCAGACTGGTACCGTGCGGCCCCGGAGGCTGTCCCAGGGTGCCGAGCCGCCTTCCGGGAGCTGTCCAAGGGCTGGTTCTGAAACGGGCCTTTCCTGGGGGTGCGGAGGGTGTGGGCAGCTCACATCTGAAGGCTGAGCCTGTTCCTGCACACGTTTGTAAAATTTAAAAAAAAGAAAAAGAAATCAGCAAGTTGAACACAAGAATAAACTCAAAGAAGCAGACAGAAATACATCAAAAGACCAATTCAAGGAAACCTTCCAGAATTCAATATAAATAGGCAAAGATAAATATAGACCTAAAGGACAAAATAGGAAGGTCTAGTGGCCCACTAGGAAGAGTTACCGAAGGAGAGAATAGAATGAAAGAAAAGCGTTCATTATTCTGAGATGCAGACGCATTTGAAAGACGTGTATAACCATTTCCAGTGGGCCATGACCTCGTCATTGTCGTGCAAGTCCAGCATCCGTGGCACGGTGCGTGGCAAGCCAGGGTAGGTGTCCTTCTCACTTGGTAGTTCAGGTGTCCAGCCACGTGTGTTCTGAGAGAGGGGACATGGAAGCTGTCAGTCTCCTACGTCTCAGGCCAGAAACCAGCGCTTCCATTGTACTCTATCATTTGTGGGGTCAAAGACGCTGCCCAGATACAAGAAAAGAAGATCTAGACCCTACCTCTCCAAAGAAATAGCAGAAGGAAAAAAAGAACTGCAGGCACCTTTAACTTACCACTCTCTACCTTCTCACTTCAAATTAGTTACATTCCTCCTACAAGCAAAATTAATTAATAAGCCCTCCCACAACTCCCAACCCTCAAAGTCTAACGTCTGATCATCTCTATCAAGACCAGGTGCGGATGGGATTGCGCGGATGCGCTCTCAGGGGCAGCCCCTGTAGTCCCAGTCCTTTCTACGTGCGTATCAGCCCCCACGCACGTCCCATGCCACGTGGGGGGTAACTTCAGCAGGTACCGCCATCCAAAGGGCGGCGATCGGGAGGCACACCGCAGTCTCTGGTCCATGGCGACACCGGAGTCCACTGGGCGTAGGTTGCCAGTTTGCTAAGGGCTGAGCTGTACCCCTCAAAAATCGTATGTTGACGCCCTTATTCCCAATGTGATCATATTTGGAGACGGGGCCTTTGAGAGGTAATCATGTCATGGGGCTGGAGCCCATGCGATGGGATTAGTGCCCTTATGGGGAAAGGTAAGATCGCTCTCTCTCTCTCTCTCTCTCCTTCTGTCATGTGCAACCACAGCAAAAAAATGAGTGTCTGCAAGCCAGGAAGTAGTTCTCCACCAGGACCCCATGTGCAAGTGCCTTAATATTAGACAACCCCGCCTCCAGAACTTAAAAGTTCGTTGCTTAAACCACCTGGCCTGAGCTGTCTAAGACAGGGTCCCTCAGTTATGGCCCAGCCCTGCACCGGGGAAAGCCTCCTGCAGCTCCTGGCTCTGTGCTTTGAGCTCTTCGTTCCACACTCGGTCATCCTTCCTTCTCCATTAAAAAAAAAAAAAAAAATTTATGTTTGTAGCTAGTTTTGGGGTCTAACGATCTCTCTCCACTGTGCACCGTTCTGTTCCTGACACTATGCCTTTTAAAGAGTCATGAGTTTCTTATGCATCAATTTAAAATCAACTCCACTCAACAAGAGTCACAGCTACATTTCTTCCCAAAATAATCCTTTTCTTAAATATTCCTTCATATATTCTCTAAATTCTGCTCACAATGTTAACAGTTCTATTTAATTCATCTAAAATACACAAGTTGGTACTTGGGTGATTCGCTTAAAAATTTGGTCTGACAGACCAGTTTATTTGATATTTTTTCTGCTTTCCACGGGACTACAGGTAACAGCTTCCCTAAACTGACGCGTAACGCCAGGCATCTTTCTCCCGCCTCTGAAGGCGTTTCCTTCACTGCGCCTGTAGCCTCAGCAGCAGCCGGAGAAGCCCTGCTGGCCTCCCCGGTAGCCTCCGGCGGCTTGTCCGGCTTCCCCCCGCGGCCTGGTCCCGGAGACAGTGGGCGAGAGGCCGGACCCCAAACCCCAGTGCCAGCTCCTGCACACGCCGACAGCCTTGGCCGGGCAGATGGCTGAGCTCAGGGGGGCCCTGTCGCCCCATTGTCCTCAGGCTCCCCTCACACGGCGCCCTGTGCAGGACGGTCAGCCTCTGCGTGTGGGGGCTCGGGGCTCCACAAGCGAGGGTTCCGGGAGAGAAAAAGGGGGACGCTGGTCTCATGAGTCCAGGGCCCCGAAACTGGCATGAGCTCTTACGAAGGCCACCCGAGACCTAGAAGGCATCGTGTTCAGTGACATAGCTGGCCAGAGAAAGACAAATACCACATGATTTCACTTACACGTGGCATCAAAAAAGACAAAGTAAATGAATGAGCAAACCAGAAACAGACTCAGAGATACCGAGAGCAGCCTAGTGGTTGCCAGAGGGGAGGGGTCTGGGGGACTGGGCGAAGGGGTTAAGAAGCACAGATCGATAGTAGCAAATAAGCCACGAGGAAGTGAAGCCCAGCACGGGGAGTACAGTCTACAGCGGGGTAATATCCATGCGCGGGGCCAGGCGATGGATATTACACCAACAGGTGAAGTTGGGGAACCGCTTCATGAAATACACGGTTGGGCGAAGGTAGGTCTACGGTTGTTTGTATGGAAGATAATACGTAACAAATAAACGAATGATACAAGAATGGACTCTATGCTTTGTGGACTCACGACTGTAAACCTACTTTTGCCCGTGCTGTGCAACAGCTTGCTATGCACGTGAAACTAATATAATATTGAATGTCAACTGTGATTGAAAAAAATGAAGTTGAGCACAGACTCAAAAAAAAAAATTCCTGTGTCTCTTTAATGTACCACACCTAGCGTCACCATGACAAAAAACAAAGTCCTTCCCCATTTAGAAAATTCCTCCCAGAAAAAGGGGGCACACCCTCAGAAACTACTGCTGGTAACACATTTTTCAGTCTGACTTTCAGAGAATTACCCGCAAGAGCCTGAGGTCTAAAGTTTGATGTCAGTGAAGGAGCCATAACCACGGGCTGTTTGCGATGGGCGGGGGCAGCGGGGGGGCACTCCTGGGGGGCCTAGAAGGGACTTTGCAGTCTAACAAGGACCCCTTTCCTCAGGGCCTTCCCCTGTGTAAGGCGACCACCAAGGGCTCTCCTGTTTTGACAAGCAGGTACATTCCTGGTTTATCTCCAGGGAATTCCCAAAGCGAGTTTCCTATTTACAAGATGAAAGCCTGGGCTTATCCATCTTTGCAGGCTTTTCCTGGAAGAGGTAGGAACAGGCTTCCCGGGGCCCAGGTGGCCTGGTTACCTACTACACACGTCCTTATCGAGACCACGCGTTAAGGTCTTTTTCATCGTGCTCACCTGCGGAGCTACCTGGGCAGCGCTACGTGGGGACAAGAGGAGATGAGGAAAGGTTCTAGGGACCGAGACAGAAAGGGCCTGGGCCTCTGTGGAGCTGGAGCCAGTGCGGTGGCCCTGGGCTGGAGACAATGGGCTCCCTGTGCCTGCAGGATGCAATAAAACAAAAACAAAAAACAAAACAAAACAAAATACTACAGGGGAAAGGCTTCTGGGTATTCTTTGGTCCAAAGTCATTCAAAACTTCTGCTAAAACACAGCCTCTCTAAACTGCATTGTGGCTATGTTAACTTCTCCTGAAACTAAGGGTCACCACAGACCACGTAAAGCCAGAAGCTTCAGAACGGGGGCGGGGGGCGGGGCGCCCCCATGTGGTCACCTTCACAAACACCTGTGACGACACACCTTCCTTTCCCAGCACTGGGCTGGAAGGGCTGCCTCGGCCCCCTCTTTGTTGTAGGTGAACGGGCTCCCCTTTTCACCGAGCCTTGAGGAAATATACTGAGGTCGCCTACAGGGCCGGGCTCGCTGCGTTAAATGCTGCCCACTTGCTTGGAATTTGCAGTTTTCACTCCAGTTACGGACAGTCGTGCTCGTGAATAGTAAGCAGTGAACAGCAGTTCTAAGTTGCTCACTAATCCAGGATTCTATGCTCTGTCTTTTCTGAGACTCGCTCATTCCACCTGAGTGTCTCAGTCAATGTTTCAAACTGTCTCAACCTCACGACTCCCCTCTGGGATGCCCATTTAGGGAACTGCACCCACAACCCAGAGTGTTAACCTTTTGTGTCCCTTGGTGGCGGGTGTCTTTTGTTTACATTTAGAAGGATTCAGCTGACTTACTCGTGTGGTTTACAAAACAAACATAGGAAAACAATCGGTAATTCTCTATGAGGTAGAGGTGTAGAGATGTCTGTTTGTTCTTTAAACAAAGAGAAGCCTTTGGCTTTCTTCCATGGCCCAATTGTGTTCAGAGTGACGCCAAGCACAGTGTGTCACTCATGAACGTGAGCTACGAGGGCGAGGGCGATGATGGCTGATGACCTTAGCTTTGCTTGGGTCCTGTAAACGAGCCAGTAGCCCGACAGCATGAAAAATGGAATGTGAAATGATTTCTACTTTTTTTTTTCCTGGTAAAACAGCAGATTAATTTTGAAAGCCAAACCCAGATGAGGCATTTCCAGAAAGTCACAAACTGTGACTGTAATTTTATAATGCATGGGAATTTCAGCTGTGCCCCTTGGAGCTGGACAGGAAATGGTATCGGGTTACTTGTCTCCGTGCGCAGGTCGGGTTACAAAGCCTGTCAAGGGCGAGTCCAATGTTCAGTGCACGACATTCAGTAACATCCACAGTGAGGAAAGGGGAAGAAGCGCTGAGCTGGTCAAACGCTGCGTCCGCTGTCCAGGGGTCGGCCAGGAGGGCTCGTGACAGCTAATATCCTAGACAGTGGGAATGCAGGACGGGGTTTTTTCCCTTCCCTCCCAGGAGAAAAAATAAATATCAAGGCAGTAGTTTTGAAATCCAGAAAAATCACAGCTGGAAACCCAAAATAAACCAACCTCAACCCTCAGATTCTGTCATTTGATCTATTGTCTCCTTGAGCGTACGGCCAAGTAGGACAGGAACTTCCCAAGGGGTCTCACCCCGATTTCTACCCAGGGGTCCCAATTAGAGGAACAGGCTGTTTGGATTAGGGTGTGTTGTACATTTTAAATTTTAATATCACTTGTAATTATTTAATGCAAAAGATTCCTATTGTTTTACATTCTCTTTCAGCAGCTTGACTTTTTTCATGTTCTTTGCCGTGTCAACTCAGCCTTTGGGACGTCCCCCGGACGCCCTCCTGAAGCACAGACTTCCCTCCCCTACATGTCTCGCACATATGAGGGCGCTGTTCCTACCTTAAAAGGCTCCACTCCAACACTCACCCTCTTGCCTGGGGCTGAGGTGGGGCTGAGATGCAGGATTCTCTACAATTATTTCAGTCGTCCCTATTCTCTCCGCAGCTGCATCAACCACCCTCATTGTCTTATTCTCATTTGGAAGCAAACGAACAGCAAAGAAAACATGGAACCCGTGGACTGATGTGTCCAGCCTTTTGTATCGCCGTTGGCATCCTAACGCCTGACTGTGCACTTCACTCGTATGGATCGTGGCCACACAGTATGTCCAGTGAGCTTGGCCTTGACATAGACGAGACAAAGCAAACAGCAAGTGGCAGAACCGAACCCTCCACGCCGTCTGTCTCACACCTGTTCTCAATCACACCTGGCAATTCTCCCTCCCACTGAAACCTCTCTCTAGCATATTCATGTAGATTCTTCTAGTTTGAGTAACTTCTGTTAAAAATCTTCCTCTTCAAGTGTATTGCTAGAAGCTTAGAGAGAACATTAGACACTCATTTTAATAAGACATTTTCCCCATATTAGTAATACACAGTTGCATGGCACCTTTCGTGTGCCAGGCACTGATCCACGCACTTCACAAGCAGACTCGCTTGTCCCTCACCACAGCCCTAGGAGGCAGGCGTGACTACACCCTCTCGTTAGGGTGTCAATGGGCAAACCGGGACACGTGGAGGCTGAGTAATGTGCCCAAGGTCACAGAGGCAGTAAAGAGCAGGCCATGGGTTTGAACTCAGGAAGTCTTGGTTCCAGGTCCATGGTCTTACCTACTATGGCATCCTGCCTATCTGGCCACCAAACACCAGCTTCACTGAGGGACTCAAGACCAACTGAGCTGTGATCCTTTCTCAGTTGGATGCGAAGACCTGGGGAACCCGTACTGTTCCCAGCGTTGGGTTCTACATCAGAAGAGAACCCTGGCCACATGTGAGAAAGCACGGATATCCCTCGACTCAGAGGTTTCCTGCTGCCCAGAGCTTCTGAGGCTTGTTCCTGCTGGAAAGAAACATAAAACATTCCTGGAAATAATAAGCATTTAAAGGCGTTATGGCTCACCAGGATAGAGGGGACCACTGCTGTGAGTTTTAGCATTATTCTGCTGCTCATCAAGGTAATTTCCCAAACAGTTATTCATCACCTATGATTCATAAGACACTAGGCTAACAGGGGCATGCCTCGCTATTAAACTCATCTTGTAGAACAATGGTTCTTGTACTTTGTCACATAGTATAGCCACCTGGGGAGTTCCAGCGAAATATTTCCATGGGAAAAATTCCAATGACCCCAGTCAAGTAAATTTAGACTCTCTAGGATGGGACCAAGACATGAAGAGATTTTTAGCCACCCGCCCACCCCACCCCACCCCCCACCGTTCGTCTGCTGTGCAGCAGAGGCTGAGAACGCTGACAGCCACGCTCTCAGGGTACCCGTGTGTCGGAGCCTGCAGGCCCTCAGCAGAAGCATCTCCCTTACCCTTGCATTTCCTTTTTCCTTCCTGAACAGATAAATAAATTGTATGTCATTTAACCCACTTAGAGCACCTTCATCTGGAGCACTTACTTGCTTCTAACTCAAAAATGATTGCAGGGAGAGCACTGTGGGGGGGTGGCGTGCACTCTGGGGGACCTGAGGGACGGTCAGATGGCAGCAACCTCATATCACGACGAAGCCTGGGCTCTGAGGACAGACACACACCGGCTCACATCTCAGTTCCCATACAAGGACGCTGGGTGAGCTGCTCTCGCCTTGGTTCCCCTTTGTGGTTGTCTGGTCAGGTGGGGGCCCCCCAAAGGCGCCCAACGCTGGGTGAGCTGCTCTCGCCTTGGTTCCCCTTTGTGTGACAGTGAGTAACTTAGGTCCAGTGTCTGGTACAAAGTAGGTGCTCAGGGAATGGCAGCTCCTACTTGACTGCATTTCTTTTGCTCGTTCAAGTGGGTTCTGGCCCCTTTGGAGAACGTCTTTGCTGGCGGGTTCCGGCCTCCGGGCTGTGCGAGGAAACCCAGGGGCTACTCTCCCCCATCCCGACCAAAGTCTCAGAAATGCTCCACGCCTTGCGCAGCAGTTTCCCACACTGACCGCTGAAGTCACATCTTGGCTTGTTCCAACAGTTTTCAATTCTTCAGATTCTTTGGTCTCTTTCATTTTTTTTTTCCCACATCCTGAGACTTCCACTCTAAAATGGTCTTTTCTCTCCAGATCTTCCCATACAGTTCCTTGCTATTAGCTTTCCTTTCTGTGCTGAATCCCACTTCACCCTATCACTTGCTTTCCAATACAAAAAATGGGCCCTAAAACTCTTTTTATTCCAGCTTTTCACTTCAGCTTTTACTTTTAAGATTAAAGCTATAAACCCAATGAATATTGCATGTAGAACACTTCTCAGCCTTGACTTGCTGAGGTTGATGTAATAAACAGCAAAAAGCTGAAATAAAATCAACTCCATAAAGTTAACCAGACAGAACATATGAAGAGGCCCCGATTTATGTCTGCTTGAGGAGTCAAAATGTTGTAGAAGATTTGCAAATTCCCTTTTTTATTTCTCCTTTCTTAACCTCTGTTCTCCGTGCCGTTGAGCATCATCCTTTGCACATAACCTCCACAGCTTCCTTTTTTAAAATACATGCCCACTTGTTATCCCTTATTCTCAGCACTGTGCTTTCACTTCTATCAGTTCTGGAAGAGACTGAAAGCAACGATCCCGTGTTCCTCTTACTTTCTCTCTGAATATCACAATGTTGGCCCCATTTTATGCATCAGACCTGCTTCTTCTTTCTTAATTCTCCCACAATTTTGGCCTAATGGTAGATGATAGATCCCCGTCACACACGGCCTCCCTTCAAGGCATACAGCAGGGTCTCCTATGGGAAGCTTGACTCAGTCCAATGCCTTTCTCACTTATTTCAATGACCCACCCGTTGACTAAGGGGAGGTCAGACGTGGACTTGTGCGATGTCACGAGGGACAGATGGCAATAGGCTCCCAGTCACTACTTTCAAAGAAGCTCTGTTATCAGGCTGCCTCATACTACTTGGCTCATCAATCTTCTCATTTCTCAGTGAGCCATCTTTTCCTGTTTTCTCAACTTTTTAAGGACATTTCCAACCTTCCTCAGATCACTTATACCTGTGCCTCTTATCCTCTATCGTTTCTGCAAAATTCACTTTTCATCATAAGCTGTGAGGTAACAGCTTCAATTCCCTTTGTCATGAATAGGGTCCACGAGGGTTTTATCTTGTAGATTATTATTTTTAAAGAGTCTTATGGTCTTAGCCATATTATCACTTAATAATTCAAAATCTTATGTATTTTGTTCTATGCTTTTTGGTCTTTTTCTTTGAAGGGCTGAAGCATGCATATGTTTGGCCTAAAACCAAATTATCCTCAAGGTCATGTCTATGGTTCATTGACAGCTGTTTTCAGATAGGGCCCAGTCTGTCAATCTTGTTAAAGCATTTAAAGATTGTAAATCTTCACTAGTGGGAAATTTAAGTTACTCTTGGAAAAGTTTGAACAATATTGATAAAATAGGATCTCTAAGGTCCAGAGTTTAATTAATTTACCCAAGGCTACTTGTTCTCTACAGAAGTTTTGTAAAATTCACTGTTCCTAACACACACCCAACAAGAAATGTGTTTTTTCTATCTATGTGGGCAACAGAGAAGAGCAAGAAAAGGTCTCTGAACAGGGAATTCCAATTATTCAGGGGGAAAAAATCCCAGCTGGGAAATCATAGCATGGACATTTGAAGATGTTTGAAGTTATCAAGCTCAATCATTGAAAACTTAAATACACAAAAAAGGAGCTCTCTTTCTCCTTAAAAAAGAAAACAAAAAAACAAACAAACAAAAAAACCTTAGGAGTTAAACGCAGGGTTCCCAGGATGAAGAATGGATGTGAGACCTCTGGTGTCTACTCTCTCAGCCCACTGCATCCTCCTCTTCCTCACTGAAACTCGTTTGAAAGTTTCTTTTCTAGTTCAGCATGTTTATTTATAAGTGAGGACACATGTCTGACCAGACTAAATGTCTGACCCAAGGATACAGACCTCGTTAGAAATACAGCATAAATAAAAACTGAAGTGCCCCAATGTCTGGCCCAGAGGGTTTATGGTACGTCGTGACGTCTCCTCCTCTGGAAGGCCCTTTTCGAAAGTCGTACTTTAACCACAAAAGTGGTGGTGGTGGAACATCTTGAGATTCTGCTAAGATTGTGAAGTGCACATTCCAAGAAGACAAGTAGGCAAGGCTTGTCACTGTATCTGCGTATGTCCTGTGCTTTCTGTCCTCTTGTGTTTGTATCTTTTACCTTATCACTAACAAATAAGCTGAAAACTCTGTGGTTTCACATATATGGTAGCCACTGACTATAGCTATGACAACAGGAATAGAATTGTATAAACACTTGTCATGGGGCCATTCAGCAGCGTTTTCATGGCAGGCTTTAATGACATTGAGTAAGCAATATTTTCAGACATATTCTATAATGATCACTACCCTCTGGCTATGGCTCGACTAGTGATATAAATAGGCCAACAAATAAACACCTTTCTGTAAACTGGATCTTTCTTGGAAGTGAGACATTATCACAAAGCCTCAGGAAGACATTAACAGGACAAACCATGCTTCTAAAACACTATGAAAGTTTTTGTATAGCATTTATAATGATTAAAAATGAGCTCATTAATCTGAGCCCTATTGAATTCAGAATCTATGACACTTATAATCAGTATGCATTTTCTTGCTCAGTTTGGGTTACCATAATAAAATATTATAGACTTGGACTATAAAATATTATAGACTTCCTTAAGGACTTGGACTTCAAAGTATGAATTTGGGGGAAACACAATTCAGTTCATAATATGCATGATTCTTATTTAATATAAAATTTGGAATGAATGCCATAACATAGGCCTTTGATATTTCTGGCACATGTTATAAAATATTTTATGTATTACACAATTATATTGAAATCTATATCTATATTTAAAATATCTATAATGCAGAGGGAAAGCCAATTTTCAAACCTCATGAGGGAATGAAAGATTTAGTACATGTGAATTTTGCAGATAAGTAAAAAACAAAATCATTCTACTCAATGCACCTTTGATAGTATGACCACTTAACAGAATTATCTGCAGTACGTTCACAAGTCTCCCTCTTATAAATGCAGCATATTTTAAAAATGAACTTAAAATATTTTCTTGACAATGCCAGGTCATCATTTGGAAGACCAAGTTTGGTGCTGTAACAGTGAAGGATACAGATGTGCCAAACTGTCTCCCTCTACTATAAGAGGCCTAGAAGGAGCATCACTATACTCAAAGGTAAAATAGATGCAGGAAAAACGCAGCTCAGGTATGTCAGATGGCAGGCCCTTTATTGCGCTGTTCTTCGCTGTCATGGATTGGATAAGCTGGTATATTAAAGTGCAGCATTTGCTTTTACATTTAATTCTAAATCAATAGGATGTGGACTCAGGGCCTAAAGTTTCATACCTGGAAAAAGAGTATGAACTTTTAAGTGTTTTAATACTTGTTTCTTATTTATTTGTACTTACTGTGTGAGTGTGTGTATTTATTTCATCTTAAGGATTAAAGTTACTATAAATTCAGTGATATATAAAGACATTATTTGAAAGTAATCAAGCTGCATTTAACTGAAATATTCTAAAATTCAGGCTTTTCACTAAATGCCCTGATTTTAGAAGCATAAATGGGAAACATTATATTGGTTTAATGATTATTAATGAAATCTAATCATGTAAATATTTCTCAGTCCCATTGGGAGTAGCCTAAATACTATTTTTAATGTATGCACTTCCTTTTCTCATAGACCCAACATATTTAAATAATTTAAACTAAATAAAAACCAGTGTTATTTTAGTCACAAGTATTTAACTCAACTTTGTCATTACAATAATATCATTTTATACATTTTCAATCTTTATTTTATTCCTACTGAGATGGGCCATGATTTTACTAACAACTCTTAAAATTATTTTGATAGACTTTTATTACTATTGGTGAAACTAAGCCCTAAATTGAATTTTGTATATACAATATTCATTAACTTAAGTAACATTCAAGTATATGTTAAACATACAGTATGTATATGTGCATTTGAGAGTTTTAAAACATATTTGTTCTTTTTCAAAATGTAATATGTACAACTAACTCCAGGGGGTCATAAAATAAAATAAACACTGTTGGTTATTGCTATTAATGAAGAGATTAATTCTAGATAAAATTTTATTTTTTAAAAAAGACAGATTTGATATCTCATTGTGGTTTTAATTTGCATCTCTCCGATGGCCAGTGATGCTGAGCATCCTTTCGTATGTCTCTGGGCCCTCTATATGTCCTTCTTGGAGATGTGTCTATTCAGGTCCTTCATCCATTTTTTTAATTGGATTGTCTGTCTTCCTGGAGTGGAGTGATGTGAGTTCTTTATATATTTTAGAGATCAAACCTTTGTCTGATGTGTCACTGGCAAATATATTCTCCCATATGGTCAGTTCTCTTTTCATTTTGATGATGGTTTCTTTAGCTATGAAGAAGCTTTGTAATTTGATGTAGTCCCATTTGTTTATTTTTTCCTTTATTTCCATTGCCCTAAGATATATAGCAGCAAAAATATTGCTACATGGGATATCTGATGTTTTACTGCTTGTGTTTTCCTCTAGGACTTTTATGGTGTCATGACTTATATTTAAGCCTTTTATATATTTTGATTTTTTTCTTCTATATGGTTTAAGTTGCTGGTCTAGTTTCATTTTTTTCCATGTACCAGTCCCGTTCTCCCAACACCGTTTATTGAAGAGGCTATTTTTACTCCATTATATGCTCATGCTCTCTTTGTCAAATATTAATTGACCATAGAGACATGGGTTTATGTTTGGGTTCTCTATTCTGTTCCATTGATCTATGTGTCTGTTCTTATGCAAGTACCACAATGAGCTATCACCTCACACTGGTCAGAATGGCTATCATCAATAAATCTATAAACAAGTGCTAGCAAGCATGTGAAGAAAAGGGAACCCTAGTGCACTGTTGCGGGGAATGCAGACTGGGGCAGCCCCTGTGGAAACCAGTAGGACATTTCCTTAAAAAACTAAAAATGGAGCTGTCTTTTGACACAGCGATTCCACTGCTGGGAATTGCCCTGAGAATCCCGAATCACAAATTCAAAAGAACTTACGTAGGACTTTCAACTTAAAACAGAAGTTTAAAAGAAAGGAGGGAGTCCCTGATAAGCAAAAGGATTAGGGTCCTAGAAGTGAAAGAGATTTACTGTATTGTCTACTTTATAAAGATATCAATATCTTTTGTACAAGTTCAGAAATACGCATTAAACCACACACATACCCATCCACATGCAACATGCAAACATCTGTGCCATTAATTAAACAGATATTTTCTCACCCTTAAGACCATATCTATTGGATCACTTCAACCTCTGATTATAGACTCATTTCAGAGTTCAGCTCTAAGCGCAATACTTATTAAGACACAAAGACCGGTCCTTCTTTCCCAGTCTCAGAAATTAGGACTAAGTTTAAACTTTTATCACAGCCAGAAATCAGTCAACACAGATTCATGAGTTAAACAATCCAACCAATAAATTTGAACAGCTGTTTTCTTGTTATTTTGTTGGACATACAATAGCATAGAGACTTGATTTTGCTTCATTATGTATACGTAGATGCCTCTAACTGGGTATTTCTTGAGGAAACTACCAACAACACCCTTTTGCTACAACATCACTTGTTAAATATGCTTCTAAAAATTGTCAGTACTGCCATATATTCTTCAGATAATTCCTATAGAAACTGTAAGTCTCTGTGTACATGAGTTTAACAGTGCCAATTGAATTACTTAAATTTCCATCTATTTAGATGACAGCAACTAAATGAAGTCAAGAGGAGAAGCTCTCAGTGGGAACATATGTAAAATTTGATTATCAATGACAAAGCCCTAGTGTACACAAATCTCAAGTCAGAACTCCTACTCATGCTTTTTATAGAAATCCTGCATTTTTTTCTCACACCTCTGCATTCCCAGTTATCTTGAAGACTAAGCATGGAAATGCTCGAATACCAAAGGCATGACTCTGTTCTGTGTTTGTGGCCTGACCCCTGGCAGGAAGTCTCAGAAATCTCTGGAGGATTCCCTCCCTTGTGTGATTTTCAGTGTTATGTTTCCTGTTTGCGAGGTCTGCCTGGCTCAGAGAGCTTTCTCAAAAGCAATGAACCCGGGTCTTTTTCAAAAGCAATAAATGTCCTCACGGCTGTATTCTTTAAATTGTGTAAGAGCTGGGAGAAATGAATCCCAAAAACCTAGCTATTTCCTGACCTATAAACTAGATTCAATTTTTTAAAAAAGCAGTTTTCATATATTTAAAAGTTTTAACCTAAATCTTACTCAAAATAAGCCCAAGAACTCAAGTTCGATACAGAGCACACAACTCAATAGACTTACCCTATTTCTATTTGGCTTATAGTAAGCTCCTTTGATTCCATTCAAAATACCAAGTTGTGACGTTTTCATCAAAAGGGTATGGAAAAATAGAACCAGGAATCATCAAAAATCATAAAGGCACAACAATAATCACCCAGTAAAAGGACAATAGGGATCGGTCCTTCTAACCGATGCTGGGGTGCATTGCCCTGTCTGAAGGGACGCGGTGGAAAGGCACCTCCGCCAGGAAAGACACATTGGAGAAGGCATGCCCTTCCCATAGGAAAAGGCATTTGCATCCCAGGGCGTAGGACTCGGGGGTGGAGCACAGGCTACAGGCTTCTGCCCACACCTCGCTCTCTGGCTCTGTGCTCCCAAGTGCACAACCATAAAGCAGACTCTGCTTTCTGTACTCAGCCCTGATGGTTGTTGAGGTCACGCGCCAGCTCCTCAAACAAGCCAGCAGGTGCTAGACTCAACTATTGCTCTCACTTGAAGTCTCCTTTCAAGTTCACGGGGAGGCCAGGAACTCTCAAGGTGTTTCCTACTGGTGGGATCGGTAACTCACATGAAGTAGGAAGTGATAGGAAGGAGAAGATAAAAGAAACAGGAAAGCACTTTTTACGTGGGATTCGTGGAATCTACATGAATTTTGTGGACCGAATACCACTTTTTCTGGCATATTGAATTTTATAAACTGTTTACAAGGCTGACAAACAATAACCAAAAACAAAGAAAACCTGTTGCAAAATGGCCTGTTTATCAAAATTTAGGCTGTATGGCTTTTCAAAAAAAAATGGAGACAGAAATATTTTTGTCACATACATTATTGATGACATAACCACACTAACTTCTGTGAGAATGTCATGTGACGTTAGCCCAGCTGGAGTCACTTCATTCTTTGTTCTAACCCAGGTTGTCAGCCGGTAGACTGTCAGCGGCTGAGTGTGGAAAGGTGCACCAGCAATCGTGTCAGAAATCTGCAATGACAGGTTCACAGAGACATTGCACATTAGGTTAGAGGGTGCATTGTTTTGTGACCAGAATGCAAATGTAAAAGACCTAAAGCCACTCATCTCCTCTCAGGCTACCCCCCTTCGCTTGGCTCCTGAAGGCGAGACCACGGCATCAACAACTGGAGGGGACTACGGCCGCACACCCCCATGTGGAAGTGCCGCGTTTAGTTCAAGAGCACCCTTCCCTGCGTACTGGGTGCCAGCACGCCTGACAATCATGCTGCAGAAAAACTCGGAGACACGTTTTATAGGATAGCACAGTATAGCGTAGTATAGTATAGTATAGCTCATCTTTAATACCAGTTATAGCTTGAGAGAGAATAAACCTGTATTCTAGACCTGAGGTCAGCAAATGATAGCCCTCAGGACAAATGAAGTTCACTGCCTACTTTTACTAATAAAGTTTTATTAGAACACAACCCTGTTCACTTACGTAGCCCACACATCTGCTCTCAGACGCCAACAGCCAAATCGATAGTTGCCACAGAGGCGATCTGGCCCACCAGACCAAACTGGTGACCGCGTGGCCCTTTACTGTTTCAGCAGTGGGTGGACCCTTGTTTTAGGTGCAGCTTTGTCGTTTATTATCTGGGTGACCTTGAGCAAGCCACCGGACCTACCTCATTCCTCTGGGAAAATTAAAGCTATTGACTTCCTCCAGCTTTCGTGAGGATTACATGACATAGAGCCAGTGAAACCCTGGTTCCAGGACTGGATGCAACATGAACTACTATGACAAAGGTGATGAGAGCTGATGAGGACTTCTTTAGCACGTTGTTGAATTCCATCAGGTAAGGCTTTTGAAAACTTTTGCAGCATAACTACTGGCAATTAAAATAGGAGAAGTGAATAATTTTTTTAAATCTTTCATGTGTTTAGTCTAGAGAGAAAAGGCAAAGGCAGAGAGACATGGGAACACAGGTGTGGGTGGTGCTCAACTCCCTTTTTCATTTTCTCTTCTGAAATCCTCAGACTCAACCCCATGACTTTTATTTGTTACAAGGCATCTTAAGCAACACAGAGTACTAAGAAAAAGTATGCCACCCCCCCCACCCAAGGGTGCTCATAAAGCTTTAGTGATACAGACTGTGTGATGGTTACAAATGCCACTTTGAAGTAGGTGACAGTGAAAGTATGCTATAAAAACACAATTGTTCTATGATTTTTGAAAAAATACATACAGGGAGTTCTTTTCTATCTTCAAACAAAAAACTGCCAGCCTAACCCTACTGAACCATCTCTTGATACAAATGGGAGTTATTCCAGGAATCCCTCCGCGCAAACATCCATGCACCTTTCTGTGGTTCCCAAATGGGTTACACTGCCCCTCAACCCCAAATCTCTAGGGGACATTCAGGAAAGTCTGGAGATATCACTGGTGTCCCAACTGGAAGCGGGGGGGGGGGGGGGGGAAGCGCTACTAACATGTAATTGGTAGAGGCTAGTCATGCCGCTGAACAATTTATAGCTCTCCCCAACACACACACACACACACACACACACACACACACACACAGTCACACACAGACTTATCCAGGCCCCAACATCATTAATGGCCAGGTTGAGAACACCTGCTCTAACTGATGTCATAAAAAAATCCAGAAACAGAAAGTGAAGGCTCATAACCATATAACCCGCCTATGACACCTGGGCAGTCCTCTTAGAATGGACTTGAAATGGCTTGGATTAAATTTAAAATAACTGTGCTTCTCACTGTTCATCTTAAAGACACTGCTATAGCCATGGTCCATCACTTCACCCATTAAATCCTCTTCGGTGGGTAGCTACTATGTGTGAGGCAATGTGAGAAACACAGAGGACTAACAGTGAGAAAACAGACATGGCTCCCGCATGCGTGGAGTTTATGATGAACAGCGAGGGACATTATCTATAAATCCAGTGACTACAGTGATGTGTGCACTTCCGTGTTCACTCTTTACTCAGCGCGTCTCTGTTTTGGCCTCGCCATATGCTCAGCACTGGACAGAACACCGCCACGTAAAATGTCCAAGGTACAGTCTCAATGGAGCTTATTAGTGACCCATATGATGTGATTGTATGTCTCAAGGTGCTTTGGTGGCCCAAAAATAAGTCCCAGTCTTGGGGACCTGGGGAAGGATGCCCGGGGTGTGTGACATCTAAGTAAGACCCAAGGAATTCATACAAAACGGCCAGGCAGGAAGAGGGGGCATCTGGGCAGGTTGGGAGTGTTTATGGTGACTGGGAGCATCTCCACGTGGCTGACGTGTAAAGAGATGACCTGGCAGGTAAGCACTGCCGGGTCATCACGATGTTTATATCACGTACTTGAAGTCTGGACTTGATCCTGAGGACAGCTGGAACTGTTGACAGGTGTTCAGGAGCGAGGCCTGACCCGGTGCGCTCCTTGACAAGATGATTCTAAAAAACAAAAAGAAAAGAAAAAAGCAAAATCATAGACACAGGTAGATGGAGAGAAACTTGTAAACCCAAGTAGGGGGCAGTCGTATTACAGCAGTTGAGCAAAGGCTGTGTCCTAGAGCCACAAGGAGAAAGCAGCGGGGAGAGATACACGCGCAACTTGGGAGGCGTTCGGCAGAGACGAGGACAGGACTTGAGAGCTGGGCTTGATGCAGTGACTGAGGTCAGAGTTCAAGAGCGATGCCATTTTCTGGCATAGGCGAGTGAGTAAATGGGGCACAAGGGAAGGAGTGTAACCACGGACACATTTTGCTGTCACTGTGAACTCTCTCCTGCAGTGTCTGAGAGGAGGTTGGGCCTGTGCGTCCCTCCTCCCAAGTCCAAACTGCTGCCTCTCCATTAGGGTTTGACTTAACTACATGCGTAAATGAGAAGTGGAAAGAGACAACGAGCCAGCTTGCGTAGCTGCAAATGCACCCTGTCTGGTTTCCTGTCCGCGTCTCTTCACGCCCGGCCTGGAAGCAAGGTCAGCCATACAGAACCTGGAGGCGTAAGAGGGACTTAACACACCAGCTCCAGAAACACACCTGCTAAGCCAGGAGCCCTAACATCCTAGGGGAGGAAATCAGGCAAATAAACATTTTAATTATTTACATTTGCACCCGGTAAATAACTGTACACAGCATGTCATACGGCATGCCAGGGGAAGGCCACTTCAGTCCGTACCCTTTCAGAAAGTTCTGCAGGCTCCACGTTAGGACGTCTCACCCAGGACAGAGCTCAGCTCTGAGATTTGCGGCTCGCTACTTCCAAACTTCCCCCAGGCCGACTGATTCTAATTCCCTACGGGCTTTTTTTAAGGAAGCTGCTAAACCAATTATGAAACCCTTAACAATATCAAGCAGTTCATACTTGTGCAGGAGGATGGCATGACGTGGCTTTAAAATATTTCCTCCCAGTCAAGAGACACAATGGCGCTGCGCGCCCCCACCCCTTTCTTGCCGGTCATACTGCCGTTTTCGGAAAAAGGAAGTGAGATTTATTTAGCATGTTTTGGTTTCTGCTGAAACCATGCGGTATATGATCATTAACATTTTGCCTTCGGGGCTCTGTGCAAACCGTTGATTCATCTGCCTGCCTAGAAGGCGGTCTTGGACTATCTTATCCCCTAACTTCCAGCCCTTGCTTCTTCCCAGTGGCCCATTATCGGCTAGTCACTTGCCATAATTTTCTCCCTACTGTGCTCTCAGCTGAACCAGAGGCCTGGGAACTCTATTTCCCAGAATACCTGCCACCAATTCCCATTCTAGACATAAGAGGCACTCAGGTAAAATTTAGAAGAAAAAAGCAGGAGTCATACTTCTGGTCCTCCGGGGGCGAAGGAGAAAGCCCATGGACTTAGGCAGATGGTAGATTACAGCCTCTTCTGTTTATTTCCTGAGGCTGCCCTTTGTGGTCCTGGAAGCAGCTGGGATCATTGTCAACCTTTTCCTGCAATTTCCTGACTTCCTAAAAGCACCAGACCTGAGATCTGGAAGTAACCTCTCTTCCTGCCCTTCCGAAAGTATTCTAGGCACCTCATTCCTTTCCGGCTTCTTTGATGCCTGAAAGAGTAGCTTCTGTCCCCAAACTGAGAAATTTCCCTCTCAAAACAGTGGATGAGGCAGCATCACATGGCAATTATGAATAACGCGGGCTATTTTCTTTTTTCCTGTAGACTTTCTCCATCAGAGACTTCATTTTGCAGTGACTCCAAGCTATTTTTATCTACTGTACTTCTACCTTAACCCTAAGGCCGGAAATACATCAGACATGGAAAAGACAGTTAGGACTGGTCAGCAGTGAATGAGAGGGCTATTTATATAAGGAAGGGGGGAAAATGTCACCGATTAATTTTATTTAGCAGAAATGATGAAGATATTGAGTCTTCCAAAGGCAAATTAAAATGACATTTAAGAAAAGTCACTTTTTCTCAAAACATGGACATTTTTGACGCAGATATAAATGAACTACTGCCAGATTCTACTTAAAATGCCAAATTCACCCAGAGAATTATTAGCTGGGCACTTCAGGTCACCCACACGCAAGTCACATTCTTCTCCGCGGTGTCTGACTTCAGTCTTCATTCAGCTCTTGAGAAAACAAAAACGACAGGAAGTTTCACAATCATTGGAGCAGACCGAATGGCTATGGCTGCTCTGTAATTTTGCTTTCCATTCTCATAGCCCCCGTTAAAGGGCAAAACGGAGTGAGACCTTGTGTTCTGTTTCCCAACGTTCACTGGCCTTTTACACATTAAGAAAACAAAAACTGCAAAACATGAAGGCAAATAGCTTAGTAAGAGAGTTGAGAAAAATCATTTATTTCAGAAGGTATATTTTGTAGTTTGGGTTTGCTGGTGTTAATTCGCCCTCCCTTAAGTATCATTTTCTTCTAATCTTCTTGCATATTCAGGAAAGAACTTTTTTTCTCTGAAGAGAAAATGGATACGAAGAATCAAAAGCACCAACAAATAAATTTTATTTCTTGCAATCTGGTTATTTATCTTTCGTCCAATCCTCAATTAAATGAAAGGTGATCTAGCGTATTAGATTTGCTTGCTTATTTTAAAAATAAAAGTTGTAGTTGTTGAATTTTAATAAAATTATTATTAAATTTAATAATAAGAGGTGTTAGTCGTTTGCGCTAACAGGTTTGATATTGTTTTGTGTGTCCATTATTCTTACGATAGCCATGTGCAAGAATTCCGCTTATTCAGCTTGTGACAGACGTGTACTGCCTTCCCACAATATTCAAGTGATTATAAGTAGTTACAACTGGTTATATATGTGCCCATGGTTGGATCAATAAGCCACACAAGCATGAATAAGCCCTAACCCCTGTCTTCAGGGAGCTCAGTTTATCAATCCAGGCAATCGCTCTTATCATCTCATGGTTTTTATGCTTTTTCTTCAGTAACCTAGGAACGAAAATATACTTATGAGCCAGAAGTTAGTTTTCTGGCCGAAAATCACATCTATGTAAAGAAAAGGATCAAAAGAGCATCGGGCTCTTTAAAGCGTTAGATGTTTCCCACAAAACTCACTCGGCTTGACTCAGCGGAGAGAGCGATGAATGGAGACAGTTAGAAAACGCCGGACACCCTGTCGGCTCTCCCTTTTCGGGAAGTTTACTCCAAGCTACGCGGGAATGGCTGCTACTTGTCCAGGAGGCCTCTGGCGGTTCCCTGGGAGTCGCTGACTGGCCTGAAAGCCCACGTCCTCCTGCCAGCCAGGCAGGGCAGGCGGCCTGCTTCTCCCACGCCCGGTGCCACCGAGAGGACGCAACGGCCACGGCAGCCAAGGCCTTTGGCCTTCAGACCCAGGAGCGGTTCCAGGACCGAACCCTGCGCTCCACGTTTCTATTGTCTCATTCTCTGTAATCTTTACGTCCAGGCCCAGGTGAGCAGGTGCCGTGGACTGAAGCAGCGCCTTGCACTGCTCTTGGCAGTTTCTCCAAGATCCCCAAGCGTTCTGTCCGTGCAGAGCCGCTGGGAAACTCAAGTCGCCCTGGACCCAGGATCAGGCGGTCTCAAACGTTGCCTTTCAGTGGGACCTCTCCGACCGGCCAGGTTAAAGCTGCTCCCCCGGCCTCCGCTATCCCGCTTTCCTGCTGTACGCCACTTTCCTTTACAGTCCGTACTGCTTTCTAACAGACCTTAAATTGTCCTTCTTTCTTACGCACTGTCTCTCCACTACAGCCTAAGTGGGATGTGGACTTCGGGGTCTGTTTTGTTCATTGCTGCATCCCCAGCCAAAGCCCAGTGCCTGGGCTCAATCAATATTTTGTTTTCTTATTCCATGTTATAAAGCATTTATATGACTCTTAGAAATAAATAATCTTATACTAAAAATCACTGTAGACATGTCACTTCTGGCCCATGAACCTGAGCAACTGTAACTCACACTGTGGACGTCTTTCGCGAACACGTTTGTACCAGCAGCGCTGCCGTCTAACTGTTAACTTCATGGTGTGTGGCCTTCGACTGAGTTCAAGTCCCAGCTCTGCAGTTACCCGCTCCATCACTTTGCCTAAACCTCTGTCTTCCCTCTGAGGATGAGGACGTCACCAGTGCCTGCCCTGAAGTGCTACTGGGAAGATTAAGTAAAATACGCCTCGCAGGGATGACAGCATTGCTGCTATTTCTGCTTTTTCTCCCCTAATATTGTCTCAGTATGTGGCCAGGCTCTATGTGCAATAGTCCCTTTCATTCTGCAGGGCGAGTGTTTCACTCCGTCACCTGGCAGTCATCCCAGTGAGTGACAGCCTCCTATGCTTCATCTTCCCTCAAGCGCCAGGCGGTCGCCCGTGTTCTGGGAGCCGTGAAGCAGCAGGAGGCCTCTTTCCCGGTGTCCTTCCCGGCTTCAGAAGAGACGGGACCCTCCGTCTCATAACCACCTCTCCGAAGCCACCTCCCCCACCCCAAAAATCTGGTTATTGGATCTCATAGAAAAAGGAAATTTCTTTTTTCTTTTCTTTTCTTTTTTTGTATAGAATAAAGTTTTTATGCACTCTCCAATAAAGAAGAGGGACGTGGTGTGGAGAGAGACACCCACAGTGAGGGGTGGGGGCTTTGAGCTTTCACTGGATGTCACTGGATTAAAAAAAGCTGGGGGTGCTGGTGTGCGGCCCTGGGCTGCGGGGACGCTGTCAGGCGAGGCTGCGGTTTGTTCCAGTGCTGTCTTCCGCCTGCGGCTGGAGGGAGCGGTTGGTCCTGTTCTTGCTTCCAGTCGTGTCCAGTCCGGGGGCCGTCAGCTCTGAGGCTAACGTGGCAGTGATGTTTAACGAGGTCACAGGCCTGCTCAGCAAATGGTGCCACCACAGCAGATGGGGCTGGCTCTGTCCTTTCATTC
Source organism: Pteronotus mesoamericanus (assembly GCF_021234165.1). Taxonomy (NCBI): domain Eukaryota; kingdom Metazoa; phylum Chordata; class Mammalia; order Chiroptera; family Mormoopidae; genus Pteronotus; species Pteronotus mesoamericanus. The sequence continues at coordinate 3,357,703 of NW_026555123.1, forward strand.
CCCCCTCTGATTTTAAAATGGATTTATTCTTCATGATCCGACCCAGTTCTGGTTCTGGGGCGTAGGGATGAAGGTCTCTTCTTCTGCAACCACCCCAGGCGGGCTTGGGCTGTACGGCTGACCTTGCCTGTGGGAAAAGGAAATTTATTTTAGATTTCATTGAGGCCTCTCTCTCACCAGCCGCTGTTCTTCTCGCCTCCTCTCCACACTGGCTCCCTTCTGAAACCTCCCTGAAAAGGTGTTCACGCGGCCTCTGCCCTCTGACCCTTGGCAAAGGAGTTTGTCTCTGACACGAGCAGCATGTGCTGTTAGAGAGCCCTTCCACACTTGACATTAAATGTGGCCCTGGGCTTAGCTCTGTCCTCCAGCATCGCCGGAGTGATATGGCTCCAGGTTCCATGTCATGCCCCTGGGGACCCTGAAGGCAGCCTAGATGCCTCGTCCTCGGATGGAGCCGCCCTGGTCCTCACGGCCAAGGCTCCGACAGCGATGCTTTCGGGTCCTTCTTCATCCTGCCCATTTCCATGATCCTTTTTTTCCGTTCCAACAGTGACTCTTCGAATTATGGTCCCCGTGACATACCTCAAAACTATGAATGTAGCATGATCTGTTCTCTGCCCTAGAATTTGACCATCCAGGATTGGAAATTTCAACTTCTTTAAAGGCTGTATGGGTTTGCACAGACATTTCTAGAAATTGCATCATACTGTCGGCCCCGAGGGATGTTGTGGTCAAGGAAAATCTCCAGGTCTGTTTTGTACGAGCTGCTATGAAGCCAGGTTTTCTGGCTTCTTTATAAACTTGGGTCAGTGCTCTGATTTCTTCAGATGGCCCAGAGCTGAGCTGGACTCATTCTTGATTTTCTTTTGGCAGCCTGTGCGTTGGGCTCCAGCTATGAGACTGTTCTTAAGAATCCCAGATTCAGAGCCAAAAAGAGACAAACCTGAGATGCATTCAAGGAGCTGACGGGAAGGTCTCAGTTAGCACAGAACACTTAATAATAATTATTCATGAGCCTGAAGTGATTTGGGGAATCCTACCACACAGAAGCATAAAGTTCAAAACTTCTGTCCAATTACCCTCACCGGTAAGTCCATGAATGGGCTCCAGGAAGGCAAGAACCGTCCTCAAAGGCAAACAAACTCTAGTGCAAGTATGCATTCATGAATTTTTCTGAGGACAACATCTATAGATTTCATCAGACTTATAATAGGGCCCATAATCAAAAGAAAGGTTAAAATCACTATAAACTCCCCCTTATTTTAGAAAGGGCTTATATTTGAGCCCTGGAGGTGTTAAGAAAATTACCAAGGGTCACATAGCTAATAGGTAACAGTCTGAACTCTAATCTAGGTCTTCCACATCCCAGCTCCATTGCCACATGTAATTGCAGGAAAGTATTACCAAGTAAAAAGAAAATATATGTGCATATGCGTATTTGTACACTATAAGCAAATGACTATGTAAATTTAACACATGCATGTTTTACACCTCTTAAAACTTTTATTGCTCTATTTCATATGCGTTTATCCAAATCTCTTCTTGGAAAGGACCTTAGGCTTTGCTGATTGGCCATGGACCTAACTAAAGCCATGGTAACGGATCCAGGGTAGGAAACCAAGTCCCCTCGTAGACGCTGTGCAACGGCCCTCTTTGTGCTTTGTAATGATGGCTTGAACACGCGAACTTCAAAGCGAAGTCTGCACTTCAAAAAAAGATCAAAGGACCTCATACCAAAAGAGTGTTCAAAAATAGCCAGCTGTGTCTCACTCATATATATGGATCCTAGAGCTGTGAACTGTGAGAATAGATGTCTCACAGTTTGAAGTCAAGGTGGGTGACAATTGTATTGGCGGCGGGGAGCCGGGGGAGCGAGTACCCTGTTGTAGCCGCAATTTATTAATTTAACAAATGCTGTTTAACAAGAGGGTGAATTTTGCGTTTTTTAGTTTTATCCTCCAGCTGTTTGAGTTTTTAAATAATATACCAAGTTTCACTGTAAACCTAATGTTTCTATTACCCACTTTGAGACCATAAGCACCAATAAGAGCACTTAATGGTAATTTAAGTCATGCTGGAATTCAAAATACGAAGCTGCAATATCACTTAAGAAAAAGGTAGTTCAGAAATGACTCATAAAAATATACGATATTTGATTTGGGAATGAATAGATGGATATTTTACTGTGGCCTCCTGTTTTATAAGTGAGGAGACCAATATCCAAGGAAATAATGTGACCCAACTTGCCTAGGCTACAATAAAAATTAATATCAAGAGTGAAATGAGGACTTCCAGAAAAGATGGAGGCACAGGTAGACGCACAGGTAGACACACAGGTAGACACACTTCGCCTCCTTGCGCAGCCATAAGAAGGTTCACAACTAACCTCAAAACGAAATACAACCAGAACCGCCAGGAGATCGGACTGGGTGGGAGTCTGATAGCCAAGGATATAAAGAAGAAATATTCCTCCAGAGAGGTAGGAGAGGCGGAGACCTGGAGCCGGGGCAGAGAGGATGCGCTGTGGCGGCAGCCAGGCGGCCAGCGGAACGGGCGGTCCCACACATTCACACGTGGCAGATAAAGTCCGGGAGGAACACCTGGGGAGCGAGCCATCCCAGCCCCACCAGACCGCGCAGACCGTGTTTCCAGCACCAAGACAACAAAGCCTCACAACTTCTGGCTGTCAGGGTTGGGGCAATGGAAGAAACTGCCTTCTCTCAGGAGAGTCTGTTTAAAGGGCCTGCACAGCCTTAGAATGTACGCAAACCCACCCACTCTGGGATTCAGCACCAGGGCAGCAGCTAGAAAAGCTTTAGTTCCATATGGAAGTGGAAGAAGTAACTGGAAACAGGACGAGAGACAAGCAAGTGGCATTCTTCCCTCTCCAACACCTCTCCCACATACAGCAAGCCACAAAGCGGGGAAGCGGGTTGCCCTACCCTGGGAAGTACCTAAGCTCCGCCCCTTACAACGTAACAGCTGTGCCAGGACAGAGCCAAAGCAGCTCTACCAAATACACAGAAACAAATACAGGGAGGCTGCCAAATTGAGGAGACAAAGAATCATGGCTCAAATGAAAGAACAGGTCAAAACTCCAGAAAAAGAACTAAGTGAAATGGAGATAGTCAACCCATCAGATGCAGAGTTCAAAACACTAGTGATAAGGACACTTAGAGATCCCATTGAGTATGGCAAATGCATAAGGGAAGAATGAAGACTACACTAAGTGAAATAAAGAAAAACCCACAGGGAACCAACAGCAAAGGGAAGGGAGCCAAGGTTCAAATTGATTGGGAACATAAGGAAGAAAGAAACAGTCAACCAGTACAGAATGAAGAAACAAGAATTAAAAAAAAAAAAAGAGGCAAGAATACAAAGACTCTCGGACATCTCCAAATGTGCCAACATCTGAATCATGAGGACGTCAGGAAAAGAGGAAAAACAATAAATTGAAATCTTATTTGAAAAAATAATGAAAAAAAAACTTCCCTAATTTGGCAAAGGAAATAGACATATAAGTCCAGAAAGCACGGAGAGGCCCAAACAAGTTGGACCTAAAAAGGACCACACAAAGACACATCATAATTAAATGCCAAAGGTTAAAGACAAAGAGAGAACCTAAAAGCAGCAAGAGAAAAGCAGAGAGTAACCTACAAAGGAGTTCCCATAAGACCGTCAGCTGATTTCTCAAAAGAAACTTTGCAGGCAAGAAGGGACTGGCCAGAAGTATTCAAAGTGGATGAAAAGCAAGGACATACAACCAAGATTACTCTATCCAGCAAAGCTGTCATTTAGAACTGAAGGGCAGATAAAGTGCTTCCCACATGACGTAAAGCTAAAGGAGTTTATCATCACCCGTTATTATATGAAATGTTAAAGGGACTCATTTAAGAAAAAGGAGATAATCAAAACTATGAACAGTAAAATGACAACAAACTCACAACTATCAACAACTGAATCTAAAAAAACAGAAACAAACTAAGCAAACAGCTAGGTCAGGAACAGAATCACAGAAATGGAGATCACATGGAGGGTTGTCAGTGAGGAGCGGGAAGAGGGAAAATGGGGGAAAAGGTACAGGGATTAAGAAGCATAATTAGTAAGTACAAAATAGACAGGAGAATGTTAAGAATGGTATAGGAAATGGAGAAGCCAAGGAACTTATATGCACGACCCAGGGACATGAACTAAGGAGAGGTTGCTGGAGGGAAGGGGTGCTGGGCAGAGGAAGGCAAAGGGGAAAAAAATTGGGACAACTGTAATAGCAGAAACAATAAAATATACTTTAAAAAACAAATGAAATGAAAAACCAGGTTGAAGTCCAGAATGATAGTAGTTTTAATAATGGTAGCCCGTTTAGTCTTTTAGGGAATACCTGAAAGGATAAAAATAAAAATATTAAAAGAAAATATGACACACGCACATACACACAATGGAATACTACTCAGCTATAAAAAAACGATGAAACCTTGTCATTCGCCACAGTATAAATGGACCTTGAAGGTGTTATACAAGTAAAATAAGTCATATGGAAAAGGACAAAGACCATATGATCTCATTTATGTGTGGAATATAAAACAAAAAGAAAACAAATGAACAAAAAAAACAAAACAAAACAAAAGGTCCAGGCTACGGATTGGTGGGTAGCAGAGAGGAGGTGGACTCGGGCGAAAGGAGGAAAGGGGTCCCGTGGACGGTGGAGGGTGAAAAGTGACCGGCGGTAGCGCAGACAGACACGGAATTAAAATGCTCTGCACCTCAGAGGAAACGAACGGAATCACTGGTACTTATTCTTTTATTATTTCAATGAGTCTGAATTATCCAAGTCCTCAAAACAGGGCTTCATTTTCAAAGGGATATTTGCAGCGAACAGTCAAGTTTTACCCCTTTTGATGTCGGCTTGCACATATGTGCAAAGTGTCTGAACCATGAGTAATCGCAGATCATTTGGAGAGTCATAAATTACCAGCAATGGAAAGAATGTTACAGACCGGTCATCCAAACCGAGGGCTTCATGTCTCCAGATGTGACAACTGAAATGTCACAGTGGAAGTGACAACAGGAGCAGCCTTAGTCACTGTCCCTCCCCGCAGTTGGTTTGGAGGATGCGGGCTCCTTGCCCCCTCAGATGGGGGACGAGGCTCAGCAGAAGCTCAGCGGCGGTTGCTCCCTGGCCACTCTGCCTCCGGGTTCCAGGGCGGCAGGAAGCAGGGGCAGCGGCCGCCCTCCCGGGGCGGGGTTTGACCCCAGCCGCCAGGAGCTGCTGTTACACAGCAGGGGCAGGAAGCCCTGGGCCCGGCACCGGCTGATTCACCGGGACAGCTCCTCGCGCTCCCTCGGGCGATGCCAGTGACAAAGGCACAGACCCCTCAGCGGTGGCCTGAAAGAACACAGTGCGCCTGGGCTAGACCTTTCAGGGACGAGGGTCTGGGCCACCCTACCAGTTAATGCACCTGGACAGGCAGAGCCCCGCGCCGAGGCCGAGAAGAATCCAGAATGTTTGGCGGAGGAGAGAAAGGGTGAGTACCCGCTGGGGGCTGAAGGCCAGCGGCAACGGCAGAGGCGTGACCGGAATCCAGAGAAGGGGATCCCGAACTTACCTGGACCAGGCGTGCCCGGCCAGCCCGAGGGCAGGCCAGGACGAGCCACGCAGGCTATCCTGCCGGACTGAGGCCCTGGGTCCCGGCCTCTGGGACCGCAGGCTGAGTCCCTCTCTAGGGAGGGGCCTGAACAGAAGGCGCATCCCCCGCCCCGCCACGTTGTCCAGTGAGATTCCGCCTTGCCAAGGGCAGCGTGCGGCCAACCGAGGCTCGCGCAGGCGTGCGACAGCCTGGTCCCCTTCTCCAAGTCAGAGCCCCTCGGCGGGGTCACCCCAGCCGCCGTGCCGCCCTGGGGCTGGCGGAGGCCTCCTCGCCGCGCCGCGGCGGCTTCAGCCCCCGGGCGCTGCCTGCGTTCCTGCCGATCTGACTCTGCTCCCCGCTCGACCTCTTCTCCGCGAAAACCAACGTACGCAGCCATCTGATTAGCAGGGCCCTTTCCCTCCCTTATCTCTCTAAACTGAGTCTGAAATCTGGAATTCTGGGCCTGTGCCTACAGCACGAGGTTGCTCCGAGTCTCGTCGCTGCAGGGGTCTGCGTAAGCGGCACCTGTCGGGAAGGTGCGCGCTCAGCACACGGCTGCCCCCGCCTGCGGCGGGACGGGGGGTGCGCAGGGGAGGGGCCCGGGCGGCGGAGGGGAGAGGCAATGGCGGGGTGTGGGGCGGGGGGTGGACCGCGGGGCGGACAGCGCGCCTGCGAGGAGCAAACGGCCATAACCAGGCTGAAATAGTTCCCTTGCCAATGACAGGAATCTGATTGAAACTGAAAAGTTAAGGACCCACTTTTGGATAAATTTATCTAAAAGCCTCGGGTCAAGTGTTTAATAGTCTAATGAACACGTTTGTTCCTATGTCCGATTAAAATACACACCCCAAAATGTCTTGAGAATACACTGGTAGTATCGTTTCCACTTACTCTGAACAACTACCCAAAAAAGGTGTCTCAATCTAACGCAGGAATGGAGGTACCTGAGATGTTAGTTCCATTATTTTTAAAAAGTTTTTATTGTATGTTTTCCATTACCACTTAATCCCCTTATACCACCCTCCCCCCTGCAATTTCGATATTTTTAAGCACTTTCTGAGATAAGTTCCTGTTGATCTGTGTTACAGTTGATGCCTAGTGAGCAGAGTTCTTCAAGAGTTTTGATAATAATACAGTGACCACTTCCAAAAAATGGCTGACCTTGTTTCTTTTCTTTTAATGAGCTGAGAACAAAATGGGATAGTTTTAAATAGAGGATAATACCTAAAACCCCTCTGGTTACTCCACGACAACTCTCCGCGTCTCTGTCCCACATTTTTTGCCCTCAAGGATGGGGCCCTGGGCCCCCTAGACCATAAATGACTGAGGACCCGTTTAGAACCGATGTTTCTTCCCTTCTCGCACTTTCTCTCGAAAACAGATCCACTCAGTTTAGGCATGTGAGCTAGGTGAAATCTAGAGATGAATATAAAGAAAAATTAAGCTACTAGTCCTTTTTCACTTAAAATGGAAACGTAAAACACAGAAATGTCTTCCCTTTCCTTTCCAGGACAAGTCCGGATCCTGCGGGTCTCGGACACAGAAGCGCAGTGATGGAGACAAGTGTCGCTGACTGAAAAGGGCCAAACATGTGTCCCCCACAGGCACGCATTCCTTCTCTGCCTGGGTAAGTCTCCTGCCCATGAACCCAGAGCGCCGTGAACCGAAGAGTGGCATGAGCAAGAGAAAGGCCGGCGGTGTGCGGGCGGGAGAGGACGAGCAAAGCGGGCGGGCTCCGCGTGTCCACGTAAATGTGCCGCCTGAACTATTCTTCCGCTGGCGCGTAAGGCAACGGAGGTCAACGTCGGTCTGCACGACCTGAATACCTGAATAACGGTGTTGCAGAAAGATAAGTAGGAATGTTTCAACTTAGTGCTTATTCCGGAGAGAAGTGTGAACACCCCAAGTGTCTGTCTTATATGCAGGTATGTTTGGGGCCAGGAGGAGTAATTCATCAGAAGGACATGGAAGGGAGAGGCTGAAGAAAAAAAGCACAGGTGTAGACGATAGCCATTTAAAGAAATGACGAAATGTAATGGTTAATTTTATTTGTCAACTTGACTGGTCCACGCTGTGCCCAGATATCTGGTAAAAGTCTTCGCGGTGTGTCTGCGAGGGTGTTCCCAGGTGGGACGGAGGTTCAGTGGGGAGACTGGATGGAGCAGGCTGTCACCCTCCCCTCTGTGGGCGGCCCCGCCCGGCCCAGGGGAGGCCTAAATAGAACAAAAAGGGGTAAAAAAGAATTCGCTCTCACTCATCCTTTGAGCTGAGACATCGCTCTTTGGCCCACAAACTCAGACGCTCACTGGACCACACCGCTGGCTGTCCTACGTTCTGTCTGGACTTCTCAGCCTCCATAATCACAGGAACCACCAATTCCTCTCAATGAATCTATACTTATAGCTATATATACATATATACTTCTATAGCCGGAACTGCTTATATTGTGTATATACATATGCAATGCCGTTATACATGCATGTGTAAATTGTATATGCATATGTATACACTGTATATACGTGTACAATGTATTATTGTTTGATTATATATTTATATATATAAACTATAATGTGTGTGTGTGTGTGTGTGTGTGTGTGTGTATGTCTCCCCTTGGTTCCATTTCCCTGACACTCTGACGGAGGAGCAGGATAGGAGATAAAGAGTTGATGAACCGGATAAAGGGTCTGAAACATACGAGGGAAGGAACCCCTGGAATGTGGGCCAGGACCCCGGAGCCAGATCACAGACCCCTCGGCAAACTGGGGCGCAGAGGCGCCCAAGTTCGTGAGCATGTCACCCTCCCCGAACCAAAGTCCACGGGCCCAGGCCGGGGCAGCCAGGTCTTCAAATAAACATGAGCAGAATGGGAATCCAATCTTTGCTCACATCTCTCAAAAGCATTTAAAAGGATTCTAGTGCATTGCCTGTTCACAGCAGTTTCTGTTGAACGTCTGGTCCCCAGAAACGCTCAGCCGCTCCGCACTCTTTCTTCCCAGACAGCGCACCTTACTGCCCAATTACCGATCGCCTCTGAGCAGCATCCCCCCCGCCCCAGAGTATTCACCCTGCCTGCTCTACACTATTTTTCTTGAGAGACTCTACTGGCTTCTAGGTGCACAGAGGGGAAGGACAAGGTAGGAGAACTCCTATTTACTGATAATGTTGTCTCCTCATACTAGTTTGGACCAAGGTTGTAGTGGGAGATCTAAAAAGACAGGACTTGGTGCCTTTTGAGAAACTCCCATCAGCCAGCGTCAATTAAACCTTAACGGCCTAAAACTTCCAGTGCATGTGATGAATTAACTTACCTCTGCTGCTTCTGGAATGGTACCAACTACGTCCATCCTTAGAAGAATTGAGAATAGCCACTCTTGTTGTCAGCGCACTTAATTACCCTATGGAACTGGTTGAGAAAGGCTGGCTTAGAGCACGGACTGAGGTAAAAAGCAATAGGTTCGCTACAAACTCCGTATCATCAGGACGTCCAACCGTCAAGCGCCCAGCCCTGACTCTGGCGTGCAACACTGAGTGCACAGCGTTCGGTGACGACGTGTTGAACCGATGAACGAACGGCATCCCAGGGGACCCGGAGCCCCACCGCTCGTAAAAGCAGCAAGCAACAGAGAGCACCTGACAAGGGTTTGTGTTTAAACTTGTACTTGGAAATACATTAGTGACAGCTTTCTTGTATGAAGCCATGACTACATGGTGCTCCATCATTCTCTCTCTCTCTCTCTCTGCAGAAAGGTTTCGTTGTGCACGTAGGGGGTAGGAGCTGGTGCACAAGGTGCTGTATGAGACAAGGGACACTCTCCAAAGACTGTAAGGGAGGAAAGTCCAAACCCAGCGGCTTGCTGTTAACATCTCCTTGTCCTGTATTTTGCCCTGGAACCTACAACACTGTGGCAAAGGGGGAGCCAATGCTGTGACATTTCTGACCTGTGCTGTTTCACCCCAGCCGTGAACAGCTCCCAGCCAGACTCCCTGTTGTTTCACTGGTCAGGTGCAGTTTGACAAGAGCAAGCCGGGGAGTCAGGGTCCATGTTCTGCCTCTTTGATCAACAGGATCGGTCTTCAGGACCAGCAGGCCATGGCCAACACAACCAGTCAGGACGAAACAGCCAAAGGCTGGCTGCCGTCTTTTATCTTGTCTCCTTTGCAAAGTTCTCCCACCATATTGTGGAGTCAAAGCTGTAACTCTTCCTTCCTCCCCCCTCTCCTGTTCTGTTTCAATGAGCCTGTGGATTCTGAAGCCCTCAAGATGCCATGGGCCTGCAAGGAGTGGCACCCCTGGGCTTTTGATCAAAAACACCGTCAGTAATTACAGAAACAGAAGTTCGATGGAAGGGAAGGGGGGCGACGGCCCCCTGGACGGCAGCCAGGCTCTCGGCCTGGACGCAGGGCTCGCGCAGCACCACCGGGACGGCCGGATGCAGGTGCGGCACGGTCCCCGGGCCGCTGCTGCCCTGTACACGTAAGTAGGGGGATGTGTTCAGCCTTTCCAGAAAGTTCCGCTTTTGCGTGGGGAAAAAATAAAACACGTATCATTATGTCCTAAAAGAGAAATAGACTACAGCTTCACAAATGAGTTCCAGCTGTTTAAGAAATTGCAGACTGTCAAAGAAATTCCATGTGAAATATTCCCGAGAACTACGATTCTATCACTTAAGACACTGGCGTCTCCAAACTGAGGCCTCAGAAAGCTGGATGCGTGGATTAGCGCGTTGGCTGTGACGATGCTGCCGCCATCACTTCAACTGCCTACATAACTTACTTTTAAAGTTGAATCTTTGCTAAAAGCAAAAGGCTTTATTCATCCCCCAGAAGCCCCTGAGCACATGATTTAACTCATGGGACAGTAGCAACAGAGCAGCTGCAATAACTCTGTACTCAGAGTCAGGAAACCTGGGCGAAGGTCTGTATTTACCACGTGTCAGCCACGTGAACTTCGGCAACTGCCTTCCCTTCGGTTGTCCAACTACAATAAGGAGATGACGCACAATGAGGGAACATCACGGCAACTTCAGGTCCACCCTAGCTCTCAGACTGATAATGCCACACGTTTTCTGGCAGGGATTATCGTTTTAATAGATGTTGGAAAATTAAACACATATAACTTGGCTCCTGTAATCAGCCCGTTAAATCGGTGAACGGCCTCTGAAGCGCGAGTCCCCCATCCCCCGGAGGGCCGCACCGGAATGAGCCTCTTCCCTCTGGCGCCCGCACCTGTCCACGAGTCTGGCTTTTGCTGGGGCGGGGAGACGAACCTGTGTTTCTGTTACAAACCTAACATGTTAATTGACAGTTTCGCTCAACGTGCCTCATAGGGAGTGTGCGCGCGCGCGCACGCGCACACTTTGCTGCCCACGGCTGTGTTTCAGGACTAATTGTGTTTATCTGCGGCAGCTGTCATCCACCTGCATTTAGCGCAGGATGAGGCCCGCACAAGTAGCCGAATGCGTAGTCGTTCCTGTTTCTCGTAAACCGCCTGCGAATGCAAGCAGAGCCCATTTCTGCCTAAGGTGCAATTCAGCCGTGGTTTCTTCTTAAATTACACAACATGAAACTTATCAGCACTTACATAATTCCAAATACTTCCTTAATGAGGTAGCAACTAAACAGTTTAAGACTGGATTTAATGTAAGTCAGACTTCTGGAATAATTATTAAAACAAGAAAATAGCTTGTTCAACCAGAAGCAGAGCTTTCTAAAATACATGAGGAATTGCCGGGTCAAAAGGCGGTTCCATTTTTAGTTTTATGAGGAAATCCCATGCTGTTTTCCACAATGGTTGAACCAGTGTGCGTTCCCACAACAGTGTACGAGGGTTCCCTTTTCTCCATAACCTCGCCAGCAGCACTTGTTTGTTGATTTGGTTATGTTGGCCATTCTGATTGGCGTGAAGTGGAATCTCATTGTGGTTTTAGTTTGCATCTCTCTGATGGCTAGTGATGCTGAGCATCCTTTCGTATGTCTCTGGACCCTCTGTATGTTCTCCTTGGAGAGGTGTCTGTTCAGTTCCTTTGCCTATTTTTTAATTGGGTTGTTGGTCTTCCTGGAGTGCAGGCGGGTGAGTTCTTTATATATTTTGGAGATCAAATCCTTGTCCAAGGTACGGTTAGCAAATATCAATTCCACTACTGGGATTATGCCCTAAGAATCCTGAAACACCAATTCAAAATAACCTACACACCCCAATGTTCATAAAAGCACAATTTATGACAGCCAAGTGCCAGAAGCAACCTAAGTGCCCATCGGTAAATGAGTAGATCAAAATACTATATGGTCCATTTACACAATGGAATAGTACACAGCGGAAAGAAAGAAGGAGCTCCTACCCTTCCCAACAGCGTGGATGGAATGGGAGAGCATTATGCTGAGTGAAATAAGCCAGGTGGTGAAAGACAAACACCACGTGATCTTACCTATAAGTGGAGCCTAATCAACAAACAAACAAAAACAAGCTAACAAAATATATATAACCAGAGACACTGAAATAAAGAACAAACTGACAGCAACCAGAGCGGGGGAGGAGGATACCAGGGGAAAAAAAGGGAAGGGTTGCCAAGAAACATGCATAAAGGACCCGTGGACAAAGCCAAAGAGGGCCAGGATTGAGGGTGGGAGCTGGGGGGGGGGGGCGGGGGCGGGGCTGGGGGGGGGGGGGGGGGGACGGGGACAACTGTACTTGAACAACAATAAAAAATAAATATAAATTTGTTTATTCAAAGAAAAAAACATATGAGGAGAATCAACTTTGGGTCTGTTAACATGTAGAACAGCTATGCCGTTGTGTGACTTTTGCATTTCGTCATAAAACATTGAGTTTAGCATTTATTCAGCATTCTAGGTATCCTAGGATAGCCAATATCCATGATTCAAGCATTGTGTCTTATGAATTTTTAAAAGTCTTTAGAGATCCCTACTTGTAGAAGACTCGATATTAAAAATATTTTTAAATCACTGAAACAAATAGAATACACTTTTACAAGTTAACCTGATGTGGTTTAACTACTGTGACAATATTTCTGAAACATGCTATGAAACATGTTGCCTAATTAAGTCTTACCTGTTACTTACCAATGGCCATGGCAATGTATTTGGATTTGTGAGAAAAACAAATAGGGAAAAATTGCGCGTGTGCTAAGGCCGCTCCTACCTCTTCCTAACCATAGCTATTCAGCAAGCTTTGTTGCAATAAGCCTCCTTTTTTTTTTTTTCCTTCTCTAAAGGAATGTTTCCATTAAGATGGGAGGAAGTCAGCTCAGGTAGAATGAAGACTAAAATAATAAACTAGAGAAGCTTCCTGCAGAAAAGGCAAAAGCTAAGGCAGTGCAGCGCACGGCAAAGCAGCCAGGTAAACGGGGACAGAAATAACGCGATAGGAGCAGGAATAACTCGATAGGAACCGGACGACGCTTAGCACACGCTCCGCTACCTAAACATTCCTGCGGTCTGCTCTGCTCATTACACATCCAAAATTGGGGGGAGAGACGTGAAAGGTTTTTCTGTCTGTCTTTACTGGCTGCATTTTTTAAATATTTGACTTGCCCATTGCTAGTTGGAGGTATCCCAAAAAATGATAGAACTGGATGAAAGAAAGGAATATCTGAATCCTAAAGCAATTTAAATTCCTGAACGAGGTGGGGAAGGGGTGGGGAGAGTAAGGGAGAGGGTTCTGAAACAAAAGCAACAAACACTGTAGGCAAAAAAAAAAAAAAAAAATTTAAAAATTGAATATAGTTATTCCTCAGTTGCACTGGTAAATAGCAAGTTTATCACTGTTATGGAAAGCTCCCAAATAAAAAAAAAAAAAGGAAAAGCAAAGAGATTGGATCATCGAAGCCAGAATTTCAGACCTTCCAGCCCTCTGATTTCTACAGATGTCATTCAGCCGTCATTCAGCCGTGGTGATCAAACCTGGGTCTCTTTTCTAGAAAATGACTTCCCAGCACACCACAGAACTCTTCAAGAGAGCAATTTCTGAAATCAACATTATTGCTGTATCGACTTCAGCACCCAGACTTCAGGAACTTTAGAGGAAATGAGATGAACCCGAGGGAAAAAGGAAAAACAAGAAAGGAAATCGGATCTACGTGTAAGAAAAATACTAGAGAGAAACCTGAAACTGATGGACACAAAGAAGTTTCAGAATTCTGTGTTAATTTTAATTAGTTTGTCTATAACGACCCACCTTTTATTACAGATAAGGTAGTTGTCTGTACCTATGAACGGTAAATGCAAGCATTATATTCAGAATTTCACACTGTATTTCCCCCAAGGAAATGCCTTTCATAGTGAGTAGAATTCCGACTGTAAAATTATTAACTACTTTTACGGGTCTGTGTTACCAGGTGTTTAGAAAACCAGTGGCCCAGATCTCCTCTCCAGCCTCTACGCTTCCTGTGATCTCCTTAAGTCATCAAAAATGCTGGAGAAGTTCAATCAAACTATTTTCTCTTTGAGCATATCCACATTAAAATAACTTTTAAAAGAAAAAGGAAGACAAGGAAGAGAAAAGTAGAAAATGAGATTTTTCTGTTCCCTCCTAGAAAGAGCCATGAGCACCATAAAGGTCTGGTTTTGAGAATCTTGTGTGAGACAGGAGAGAAAGTGTGAGAAAATCCAACATTTGCCAAATCAGAAGCAAGAGCCAGAGCCCATCTGGGACAGTGTTGTGCCTCTTCATTATCTTATCTCCCAATATGAAAGGAAGCAGAAACGAAGGTCAGGGTCCCTCCTTAGCCAGTGGCCAGAACACCACCAGTAAAGGAGAAAAGACACGATTACCCTGGAGGAAGATTAAAAATAGATGTTGCATTGACAAAGAGGTTACTGATCATTACACTAACTTACAGTTCACGGGGTTTTTTTTTCCTATTTTTAGCCTCAAAACTACCAAAGAAAAGCAAGAAAGGAGAGGAAAGGATAAGAAACGCCCAGGCAACAAATTAAAAATTAAATATATTTACTCCTCTGTGGAACTAATGACATAGTGACATTACAAAGAGGTAGTGAATAAAAGGGAAAACACAAAAATAAAAAAATTAAAACAAAATGCACCATGAAGTTTTTCCCCACAGTCAAATGGGAAAAACTATAAAGAGGAAACCAATAAAGGCCTCAACGTGAAAGAGCAAAATACTCTTCACCTGAAACTGCAAAAACTCCAGAAGAGAGAGCATCTCGGATTAGGAGGCCTTCCTAGTTTGGCTGCAGTTGCTCCAAGTACAGATAAGATAAGAAGCCAAAGGAAGTTTGCTCCTTTCCTTTTTCACAGTCAAGGTCACAATGCAACACCACTGTATTTGTCGAGAAGGAGCAGGCGCGGCCCCGGGGCTCTGGGAGGTAGAGCGCGTCAGTCACCTGGGGGGCGGGGGCCGGCTGGGAGTGCCGAGCTCCAGGCGCCCCGCCCAGGGACGCCGTTCCGTTACCAGAGAATGAAGCCCTGCAGGGTCCACATTTTAAACTGGCTTCGAGGGGGACTCAGAACACGTGGCCCTTACAGCTCACCTGGAGAAGCACTGCACTAGAAATTGCTCCTGAAGCCTGCCGCTCACGCGCCAGTCTGTCCCTGAGCAGCGTGAGGCAGACGTCTTGGCTCCCTCGAAAAAGGGAGGGCACAAGTCTAGTTGTGATACGTGGGCCATAGATAAAGTTCAAGGTGTTTCTAGCAATCTGTGCAATGACTAATCCAGGCTTTCCTCTGTTAAACCCAGAAACTTTGCTCAATGCTCTAGACTACTGTCTCCATTGGTCCAAAGGGATACTCTGCTTGGAAAGCCAGTTTCAGATTCTGCACGATTCTATAAAATCAACCTGTGTATGCCTATACCCAGTATCTGTTTCAGAGGGCAAGTATGTGCTATTTGTCCCAGCCACCAGGTCAGGTTTCAGATACCTATTGAGTTGATTTCAATGGGAACCTTTATACATAGAACTTTTAAAAAATATTCGCAAATAATCAAGGTCACAAAGGAAAAACAAAGGGGACAGTCCTATATCTTGTTTCTGACAACATTTGTCCTTCTAAATTTTTGGACTGCTCGACGGCTGTGAAACTCCCTGCGGAAAACAAGGGCTGTTCAGGTGCATTCACGCAGTGCGCATCGCAGCACGTGACCGACGGTGACCCGAAGCCCCCAGAAAACTGCCTTGGTTACTGACTTGAAAGGGGCTTAGCATACATTGTCCCTTTTTTAAAGGGGCTCCATGGAGTCCTTTGCTTCTCCAGCAGTTAAGGTATATTATTTTGCCTCAGATTAATCTACCTTTTTAGGGAACAAAAAGGACTTCATTGTTATTCTTCCATGTTTTTCCAACAGTGGCGTCTTAGAGTTTTTATACTCCATGCTCCATTGAGAACTCAGTGATCAGTATTTTCTATAAAATAACATACAAAACATTGCTAGACTGATAAAGTCTTTTTTATGGCCGGTATGTCCTATCCAAGCACTTTAGTCTTTGTTTAATATAAGATATGTTACATTTTTTTCATGTGATTGTCGGAGCCATGAATCATCTGAATCTCTTTTGTGGAAGACTGAGGCTTCCATCTGTATAATTCCTTATGCTATATAAAATCACTGCTCATTCTGATTTTCAGTCTACAGTGACCACAGCAACTGTTGGGCCTGGATATTCAGAGACAGTCCTAACATTAAATATTTTTCTCTCATTGCCAGAGTCCGTCTCATAACGTCAACCCACCCATAACAAATGTGCCTTCGGAAGTCAATACACGCCTTACACATGACTGACTTAATCTGAGCCTTTCACCGCCCCCCCCCCCACCTCCCTCCCACTCTTAGGATCTATTCGCTGGGAATTCGTTGAGGATGGCGATGATCTAACTCTCAAGGCCCAGGGCCACTCTCGCTCTGTAAGTCCATCATCCGCGTCCTGCCTCTTCGGGAACAGAGGTGCCCTGCTGAGTGGGCGTGGCAGGGCAGTGAAGCGCGCTGGCTGTAGGTCTGGTGTCTGCTGTTGCTCTCCCGCCGGTGCTCTGTGACCTGGCCTTGACCTCTGGTTTTCACCCATTCTCTGGTCCCTCTTACTCAGCTCCAATCTCCTGTTTTTTGTCATCAGTTCTATTCATCCCCATTACTCGGGTTCTGCTGGTCCAAGCTTTCAGTCTTAAGCACCTGTAGCATCCTCACCTGGGGCTCAGCCTAACTCCTTCCACCTGCTGCAAATGCTCCTTTTCGCTGACTCCCACTCAGACCTCCTCTGGCCTTCTGTTCCCAGCCCGGCAACACGGCACTTCCCTTCCTCACAGCTCCTGTCCTAAAGTTTGGCCTTCTCTTCCCTGCCACTTTCCCAATATCTCCCTGGCAGGTTTTGGACTATTGAAGCTACTAGTAACAAAAGCGCAGACCCACCAAGAAAGGAGTCTTCCCAGAGAAAGAAGTGAAAACTGGGGAGGGATGTTTGTAACCGCACAGAAACTCCATTTTGTTAACATGACACTCTGTCCTTTCTATCTGTCCCCTCCCTCTCTTAATCATTAAGCCCCTAGGACCATAGATTCTGGTCAGCATCGAACTGTCTTAAGGGCAAAGCCTCAGGTCTCTTCCCCTCAGAAGCAGTGCCAGGCGAGCTAGAGGCAACACCTTGACCTCAGTTGCATTTCGGCTGAGGCCCGTGAAAGCTGAGTCAAACCGCATCCTCAGGAAAGCGGGCAGAACAGTGTCATCCATGGCCGACACCAGGACCTGATCCATAATCAACTGCTCCCTGCCCTGGTCCCAGCCCATCAGGAGAGGCCAGGGCCCCCGCTCCTTTAGCCACCATGATTAATGATTTTTCCCTACAGCACCTACCCCCAGAAGTCATCAGAGAACCAGGTCTTTGAGCACGAGCTGACCTGTGTCTCCTAGCTTGGTGTCATTTCCTCAACTAATAAACCCTTGCTTGCCTGGCTGCAAACTCCTGTTCGTCTTTGCACTTTGATGCACGTAGGCAATTAGACCCCTTTAATCTGGTAGCATGTGGATAATGGAGAAACTAGAATTCACCTTCAAAAAAATGGCGGCTACTCATGAATAAATTGACAAACCAGTTTAATTGCTTGATTTGTTTTTTAGTAAAAAGAAATATCAAATTGGTAAAAAGACAATAAAGTTAATTATTCAACTGACTTAAGGGGTTTTTTTTTTACCAATTTTCTAAATGCAATTTTGATCAGAATAGTCAAACTTGAATGCAAATATGGTTCATTCTCAAAAAAACATACATATATATCTCACAACCAAGAGTCTAACACAAGGATTTTTTTTATAAACTATTAAATGTTAGACTAACTTATTGGCCAGGAACAATAATCCAGGCCCTTTACAACTTTTCTAATTATAAAGACATTCCTATGTGCGTATCCTGCTTATTTTATTACTGCTTCATTCCCTAACAATATCTAGCCTGACCTATAATTCATGCCCAAAACACTGGCGCCAGCTCCTGTCCCTGCTCCCCGCACCGAGGACTCTGAGAGCTGTCTGCCAAAACACGGGGACCGCAGGCGTGACAATGGCATTTGCAGTGAGGACACTCACAACAGGGGGCAAACAAACTGCCCTCGGAATAAATGACAGAATCAATCACCTTGCCTTCCTAGGACAGCGGTGTCATTTGAAAGACGTGGTTTGGACTAGGGCTTTCTCAAGAGAGCTAGAAATATTGTTCAGGGAGTTTCTAATATATAGGTGATAGTTGGGGCCATGGGGTTGGATACTATTTCTAAAAGCCATTCATTTCATGCCATTAGAGAAAAACTCATGTTGGACAGCCGGAGAGACATTCGGGACAAGCAGAACTTTTCATGGTCTCCCTAAAATCAGGGCCCGCTCCTGAAGTCAGTGTCTGTCTGTCTGTCTGTCTGTCTCTCTCTCTCTCTCTCTCTCACACACACACACACACACTACACCAATCACGTGAATTACTAATACACATAAAAATGTATGGTAGATTTATACATGATGGCTGAGAAAGGCAACGTGAAGCTATCATAAATGCAGGCAGAGAGAAGAGTCAGCATGTATTAAAATCCTTGTGGTTATAACTGCAATTTTGGGGCAACATAAGAATAAAAAATATTGAATTTTATGGATCTCTTTATATGCTCTGTGAATACCACACACACACACACACGCACGCACACAGTATCCAACTATGTTCTTACCTGCACATAGGTATTTTAAGGCTTTAGCCCTTAGTAAAATTACAATATGGTTAAACCATGTCCCTGGCTGTTCAGAACTATGGAATTAAAATGGCTTGGAAGTCACTTGATCTAAAATATTAATTTACAGAGGAGGACACTAAGAATCAATAAAATGAAACAATATCTGAAATCTAACACAGGCCGTTTCCTCTGGAATCCCCGTAACGGTTTCTTCACAATGACAGGAAGCAGCCGTCCCGGGGACCGCCTCGGGGTGGAGGTCACATCCGCGCATGATTTGTGCATGTTCCTCGACCCTGGACTATCAGCTAGTCATCAAGTCCAGACGTGGATTTCATGATGACAAGACACCAAAGGCTCGCCTCTTCCTTGGGGCGCGCAGCATCAGGCGTTTAGTACACAGTACCTGTGCCTGGCATTGTGCTGGGCCCTCGATTCAAATCACCCCACGCCCTCCTCACAGCAATCTGCGTATTGGCTACTGCTACCCTTGTTTTATGGGTGAGGACCATGAAGCAGAGAAAATGGATGTTAATTCCCTGAACAGTTGAGTAGATAATTAAGTCAAGATTTAAACCCAGATCCATCTGATTACCAAGCCTTTTCTGTGCTTCTTCCTTCACTGGATCACATTGCCAGCGTCGGGGGATAATGGAGGGAGACAGGGGGCCACGGGAAGTCAGGGCTGCCCACACGGGGCTCAAGGAGGAGACTCTACGTGAGCCAGCCTGCCACACGGCTGCTTTTCACTGTTCGGATGCGGGGTGATGCTGTTCCAGCCCTCGTGACGGCAGGCTGGCTGGGGAGGAAGACGTTCCTGACACCGTCACCCCAGCTGGCAGGAGCCGGCAGACTTCGGCGGCCTCCTTCATCAGCCTGCAGAACGAAATATCTTGCCCCAAAGTTCTTACGATCCTGAAAAAAAGAGATAAGAATGTGGGATATTGCATTATTGCAATCCTATCTCCTAATTTCGGGGTTAAATCTAGTCCAGCATGGATTTTGGTAACAAATTCTCAAAACACAGGAGATTCGGAAATGTTACCCACAGGTCACCGGGGACAGCTGGAGAGAAGTAACGTTTGGACTTGAGCAACTCCTCTGACATGCCCCGGTTTCCAGGAGCCTTGAGAAATGGATTCCACCTTAATAAATACCAGGTGTCAATTGTACACAGAATCTGGAAAGTAATTAAGAATAGGCAGGATGAGATCCAAGAAGTTATTTTGGTTTGGGTAGGAGTTCTGAAGTTCCGTTTGCCAATATTCAAAAATACACCCTGGACCATGGCCAAGGGAAGGGATAATGTTTGCCCCTCAGCCTTTCCGCTGAAGCTCACGGAGTCAGCCCCTCCCGAGAACACTGGGCCGGCGGACAGGCCCGGCCGCCACCCCCGGTTTACGAGCCTGCCGTGGGTGCTGAGAATGAAACCCAAACTCTTCCATAAAACTTTATGGCTCTCCCTTCTTGCCTCATCTTCTTTATTTTTAGCCACTCCGCTCACCCTGCAGTCCCGTCGTAGTCAACTTCTTTCCCAACCCCGTCTCTTCCCGGAGCCTGGGCGCGCGCAGAGCCCTCGCGCCGCATGCCCCCCCCCCCCCGCCCTCCTCCCCGTTCTGCACGGCCGCCTCCGGCCTCCGAGCCCCGCCGCCTCCGGCCTCCGAGCCCCGCTCCTCCTTCAGTCCCGCCCAGATGCCACTTCCTCCCGGCGCTCTTCCCTGACTCCCCAAGCCTGGGTGAAGTGCCTCCCCGGAAGCCCCCGCTTTCCTCCGTACTTACTTTAGTTCATCACAATGGCTCGCTCTGTGGTTTCTTTTGCCAGCTGTTTAGCCCTATAAAACATGGCAAAGACGTGTTGCCAATTAGCAAATACTTGCTGAGTGTCCGCGCTATGCTAGACATTTGGGAAACTGCTAAGCTAGACGTTTGAGATCCGAAGCCCGCCTTGCCCAGCATTGCATCCTAATAGGAAACACACGCTTTCGTTCTCGGATGAGATCTGTGCCTGACGGGAGATGCCTGTAGGGACAGCGTGGATCTTTTCATTCCTCGCACATGCACGAGGCAGGGCAACCCCTAGAAGGTGGAAGCCTGCCCTCCTGGGAGGTGGTATCGGGGTGGCCCGCGTCCCCAGCCATAGACCGCCTGCGGCCAGCGCTAGGTCCGGCCGGCCAGGGGCCGGTCGCTTTGGTGGGTCTTTGGAACAGAACAGGCCAGGCAGGTCCTGTGCTAGAAACTAGAAGGATACTGTCCTTGGCCTCTTGGAGAGAGGACGTCTCAAAATATCCTGAGCAGGAATCCCGGTGGTCTTGATGGTACTTCTTTTTGCATTAATACTTAATTTATTAGCTAGCACTAACCCATTATAAGATTACTTTTCTGTATGAAGCTAATTTACTTAACAGGACTCATGATAGGTGATATACAAGCCAAGCAATCAATGAGATTAGAAATGAACTACAGACGGCTGCCATTTCTACTCACTACGGTTAACTTTTACTGAAAATTCCCAATGTAGACTCCATCTCTCCAATCTTGTAACACCTGGACTGAAGGAGGCATCGCATTCAATTAGTCAAATATATTGATATACAAATTCAGGATGTCAGTAGGAGTGAGCTGAGGTGATACATTAACCCCCTCAGCACTCTGGACTTGGAAGGGCCTTTCTCTCCCCACATAGTTAGCGCTGCTTTACCAATTCACAGAATGTTCCACTGGCTGAAGATTCCCAAAGCCAGGGAGTTCATTCCCATCTGGAAGATTGACTCTCTAATTTTCTGCTACTCATATATGTGAGCATCTTTTCCCATTAAGCAGATTACAGTATTTTACATCTTCCTCTCCATCTAATGGAAAAGGCTGGGAGACAAGGAGATGGGGAAAGAAAGCAGAACATTGTATCAGATGCGGGAGAGGGGCCCAGTGAGCCCACCTGCGGGGGGGCTGGGCAAGACAGAGGTGCCTCTTGGTCTTGAGTCCACACAGATAGGTGTATGATTTATTAGGGGAAGAGGTTTGGATGTGTGAACACTCATGTTAACGTCCTTTCCTTCTCACATCTCTTTAAAATTATGATGTAAAATTAAAAAGTACTGATTCTACGAAGTGGATGTAGAAATAGGCTGAGTAAGAGCAGAGGAAGCAGGCACCTATGTGGCTGCAGGCGAGGAGTCCCAGAGAGAGTGAGTCATTTCACTCTGCGGAACACTCTGCTAGGGACCAGGGTTTAGAGTCACCAGCCCGCAGGGCAGGCTGGGGCCTTCAGGAAGCCACTGCCGTTGCAAAAGGAGGTCATTCAAATCAACGCACTAGACAATTATTAACCTTAGGAAAAGCCCACAGTTGCCTGAGAAAGAAACTTGGAAGAGCAGTGGTTAGCATTTACACAGGCACGGCAGTATGAGCACGCCTGCTTCGCTAAAATGTGCAGGAGAACTAGAGTGGGGGACTGAAGAGAAGGCACCTCAGGATGTGGTGACAGCAAGGGAGGAGGGGACGGTCAACAGCTGCAAAAGGAAGCCACTAAGTGATGCTTAACATTGATACCTCAACACATATCAGTTGGGAAGGGTATTTCTAGATGTGGGAGGAGCAGCAGGGACGACGCCGTACGAGCGGGGGTTGTTGCCTCTGGAACACAGGGCAGAGTGGGGCTGCGGGGGGAGCAGCTTTTCAACAAGACGCTTTCAGCTTTATATGATTTCTTAAACTGTGTGCATGTGCTACATGGATTTAAACAAAGAAAAAGAAAAACGGTGAGTGAAGAGAAAGGAAAGTACCTTCGGGCCTCTGGGGCACTGGGGACGTCAGGCTGGAAGAAGCCGTGGTTCCGTGATGCCCCGCGCCCAGGGCGTCAGGTGCGGACCGAGGAGATGCACCATCGTGTCTGGGGTGGTGAGCCATCAAAGCCACCGCAGTAGTTTTTCAGCACAAAGGAGAGAGCAGAGGAATTGAGGCCGCAAATGGTGTACACTGACCCTTTCGCAAAGCTCCTCAGTCTGCCAGAGGGCTTTTGACAAGGACAGTTTCCGTCTTGGTCACTGCTCGCCTCGTGGTGCCTCGCACGGGGCCCAGGTTGCTTAGGAGTGGTTGAAAAACAGTGTACTGCCAGGTAGGTACTAGAAATACCAGGGGGGACAATCTGTAAGATGTATGACTGCCTAACCACTTCTATTGTGCACCCAACGCGTACACAAAATCATATCAACTATAAACTGTAACTGAAAAAAAGGAAACAAAGAAAAAAAGCGAAGGCACTGAAGAGTCTGTGAGAAGGTAACAGACCATGCAGGTGGGGCGGGCGAGGCACAGAGCTTGTGAGGAGACACCACAGAGTGAAGCCATTACCTGCCGTCCCCCATGTCCCCTGGGTATGAGGGATGGGCAGGTGAGGTAGATCTACAAGGCCAGGATAATAATAATAATTATCAGAGAGGACTTAGCCAGTTCCCTGCCACCCTCTTAGGAAGCAGATCATGGGTCCCAAATCCCAAACCTCCGCTCCCCCGCCAAAAAAACTGAAGTTTTCACTCATTCCCCAGTCTGGGGCCAGTTGTTACTTTGAATCCTTCTAGTTTTTCCTCCTGCCTCTCCATCATCAACAACCTTTAATATCATTAAAATATGAACACACCAAAGCTAGGAAGAGTTTGTACACAGGAAAGCTTATTCCATGAGGAAACACGCAGCTTCCCTAGGAAGAAAGAACAGGTGCTGTCTACTCTCTAGGAGCTGGGAAGAGAAAAACTAACCCCGAACGCTTAATACAAACTAATATTTCAATAAATTATGACTACGCCAATTTCCAACTTCCATAAGGAAAGTAGCCTTAGAAGTTACAATTTTCACTTCTTTTGTTAAAGTAGTAATGACCTTCAAAGGACACCAGCATCACAAGGATATTCTTAGGATTATACCAGGGTCCCTGGATGCAACTCTTAAACAAGAGGCTTAATCAATTATTTGAATAAAGGCAGTATTATCATTGACTTTAATTCTCAAGAGTGATTTTATTAAAAAGATGCTTGTTGGCTCAAGAAAAGGTTACTTTCAAGCGCTTGACATTGTCATGAGTGATTTGTTCACAAACTACTTCAGTCTTTTTGGTTATAAATGGACTTTATTTTCTTACCTCTTGGTTTTTACACGGAGCTTCCTTTTCTTTCACCATTTCTCTGATCAGGCCCTCAATGCCTGGACTGCTTCTACCTCTGCTTCTAGACCCCAGGTCTTAGTACTCTACCCACCCCCAGGTAAGAGCAGCAGACTCTGAAGTTGGTCATATGAACAATGGTAATGAGGAATCAAGAGAGAGAAACCACAAAACGTTTTTGAAATTAATTAAAGAAGATCTAAGAAATGGAAAGATGTCCAGTGTTGATGAATTTTAAGACTTTATATTGTTCAAATGACAATACTTCGCAAATTGATCCACACATGCAATAAATCTGTACCAAAATCCTAACTGCTTTCTTTGCATAAATGAGCAAAATGATCCTAAAATTAATATGAAAAGACAAAGGATCCTGGATAGCCAAACTAATCTTGAAAAAGAACACAAGTGGAGGACTTCTGAGAAATTGCCTGATTTTTTAACTTACTACAAAGTTACAGTAATCAAGGTGGAATAGGACAGACATGTAGACCAATGAAACAGAATTGAGTGTTCAGAAATAAATCCATGCATCTATGGTCAGTTGATTTTTAACAAAAGTGCAAGTTCAGTAGGGGGAAGAATAGTCTTTTCAACAAATAATGTTGGGAGAACCAGATATCCACATTCTAATTAAAAAGAAGTCAGGCCCCTACTCATACCACCTACAAAAATAAGCTCAAAATAGAACATAGACCTAAATGAAAGAGTTAGAACAATAAAACTCTTAGAAGAAAGCATGTAAATTTCCATGGCCTTGGATTAGCATTTTCTTAGATACGACACTAAAAGGCCAACAACCAAAGGAAAAGAAATGAATTGGTCTTTATCAAATCCACAAACTTGTGCTTTAGAGGCCATTATTTAGCAAGTGAAAAGACAACTTATTGGGAAAAAAATATTTGCAAATCATACACATGATAAGGGCCTAGTATCCAGAATATATAGGGTGTCCAGAATAATTCTTATAACTCAACAGTAATAAGACAAATAATCCAACTTAAAGGTGGGCAAAGGATTTAAATAGACATTTCTCCCAAGGAGATAAGTCCAGCAATTCATAAATACACATTAAGATGTTCACCATCTTTAATCGTTAGAAAACTACAAATCAAACCACAGTGAGGAAATACTTCACACCCACAAGGACGGCTCGAATCAAACCAGAAAGTAACAGCAATAGACCATGTTGGGAGTTCGCTGACAGCTTAGGGTGTCTAGGTAAAAGCAGGTACCAAGAAGCTAGGAGGATCTCTGCCTCATCCTTAGTTTTATGGAGGACTCACAGGACATCTGAGGACCAGGACTTAGTGGTCAGCCGCGTACACACAAACCATGCACTGTCTGATCCCGTCTGGTCCCAGTTCTGGGTGTGTGCCCGAGATGCATCTGCCAGATGAAGCCCTCTGCAGGAAAAGGCTAGAGAGGGCGCCGGAACCTAGACGCAAAGCACAGCTTCCACATTTGACCTAGTTTTGGAAAAGGAAAAGGGCGGGGTTGGAACGCCTGAAAACCATCTTGGCTCTGTGTGGACTGTGCCCGATGCACATTTCAAGTAAAAAAATGAATTAATAATAACAACAACGTAGAGTCCATCTTCAGATCATTTTTCTGTTCCAATGTTTTATAATGTACAACATGGCAATATCATAGAAACTTATTTCACATTGCCTTATCATTTGCCTGTTTATTCCAGAAGTCGTGTGGCTATTTTTGCTCTCCTCATTACAATATTTATTTCATCAAATACATGCTCATCACTTTCCATTCTCTGAAAGGGATTAGTGTAGTTTGTGCTCTTAGGCCCTGACCTTTGAAATAATTCATAATTGAACCAGTGAATGCTGCACCCTCATTTTCCAGCCTCAAAGCTAGCAAGCAACTGCTAGAATAGTCTGTGACCTATAAGAAGGAATTCTAAGAAGCTTAGAATTATTAGAGAATGGTACTGTTTGGGCAAAGCAACTAGACACTGAACATCTTGTTCTAGAGAAAGCAAATAACAGGAATGAAAAAATAATTCCTCTGTAAATTCCCTATGATCCACAACTAAAGTTAAACTTTAACTCAATCAGAAAATAGTTCATTATTTCTCACATCCCTACTATCTGCCCGTTAATCTGCTCAGCACGGAGATCATTGTTATCACAGAACCACCTACACAATGGTGCAGAAGAAAATGTTTAACCCCGTGGAACTGTGGGGGAAGCCTTCTCCACAAGGCTGAGCTCCCTCACAGCAGGCTCACCACTGCAGACTCTGTCTTTGATAGCAGCTGTGTCACCACGGCAAGTTTCCATTTACCCAGGGATCACGTGAGGAACGCCCACTATTAAACTCTCAACACCCAGGACAATGGCTATCAATGAGTATCCCTTAAATGTTGCTGAATATGTATACAGAAAGTATTCCTAAAGGACTGCGTTAGGGCACCGGGCTGGGCTGTCGGAAGTAGATTAGGGGTCTGCAGGGGAACGGGGCGAAGAGGCCAGGTCGTTGCCAGCCAAGGGTACAGCGGCAGGGACAGAGAGATGAAGGCGCCGTGTGCTTGGCGCTGGGGTCAAAGCTGAGATGGGGTTTGGAGGAACATGTGACAGGAGGCAAAAGAAGAAGGAGCGTGCAGAGCAAGAGAGATGCCATCCGAAGCAATTTCAGCTTTTAACTCAGTAGGTGTGAGAAAGCCAGTCACTGAAGCATTTTAGGCAACTGAGACACCTGACTGGACTCCCTTTGAATCTGAAAGGCCCGTTTTTTACAGTTTCATGCCCATTAGGATTTTTAAGTTGAAAGGAACAGACGTTCACTTAAATTATAAGAGTTTATTATAAAAGTAAGCATGAAAGTAAGGGACTTTTACGTCAACAGATAAATGTAATATGGAGAAATACAGTGCAATATACAGATGATGTATCATAGAATTATACACTCCAAGCTTATATAATTTTATTAACCAATGTCACCCCAATAAAGTTAATTAAAAACAAAAAAAGAAGTACGAGATGTCTTCCAGACGTACTGGATCTCTTGACATCGGCCAGAGAGGTTCTGTGGATGCTGCGCGAGCAGACCCCTTCGCAGCAGGGGGACACGGAGGTACAGAACATGACTGCCTTCCCTGGAAGCCGGGGAAGAGAAAGAGGCTTCCAGGCTCGCACGGCGCTGAGAACTTAGGCTTCAAAAAACCTTTCCAGCACAGCAACGAAGGGTAAACTGTTCAACACACACACACACATGCCTGCACACTCACACACACACACACAACTGGACTCGAATACAGACTAAATGCCTTTGTGGCTGAGAAACGAAATGGGAACAAAGAGTGGTGAATGGAAGCTGAAGATGCAGTGTTCCGGGTTTTATAGTTGCAGCAAATAATTCAGCAACGCTGGGCAGGATGTCACTGAAAGCAGTCCTCTCAGCGGGGGGGGGCGGGGGAGATGGAGCTTGAGTGACTTACTGCGTAGAGCTGTGTGTTGGGTAAACCTCCCCCACTTACCAAGGGAAGCAGAGGGAATGGAAGGTCTAACAACCTGCTGCACAGAATGGAGGGTGTGTAGCAATTGTGGGGTCACGCAGGCACTGGGAAAGGATAAAAGGGTTTGTCCTTAAAACGAAGCCATGCTGCCTTCACACGTCAGCCTGGATCTGTCCTCCTCCCGACCAGCCCACAGAGGCACCGGCTTCAAACTGTGGTCAAAAGTTTAGCCCCGTGTCGGAGGTTCACAGTGTGCAGGGGCGACCACGAAACCCCTAGAACAAGGCGAGCAGAGGGGAGAGGGATGCTTATCATATGTGTATGTGGGACAGCAAAACCGAGACAGACAGGGAGAAATCTTCTTATTCAAGATAAACCAACCTACAGCAATTCCAAAGCGTATGCAAAAATCTAATGCTAGAAAACGTGATCGACGGAATCAACCATCTGCTACTGGATCTCTTCCATGTGATACTTATTTTATAGAACAGTCTGACAAAGACTTTTTCTTTTTACGTATTGAAGATGTCAAAGAGAAAACTGAAAACGTGGTTTTTATTTCAACAGAATAGAAAAAATGTTGAGCAAAAACAAACACAACTATAACAAGATCAGACATAGGTAGGTAGGTAGATGATAGATAGACATGCTAATTATAGACCCTGGACATTGAAAATACAATAATAAACTTGAGAATTCAGTAGACAACTTCCATACAAAACAACCCTAAAATGAATGAGCTGAAACATAGAACTGAAGAATTCTAGAATGAAGAGACAATGAATAGGAAAACATAACTAAGAAGCTAGACTTGGATGTTCCAAATTTACAAAATAGGAGTTCTTGAAGAAGAAAAAAGAGAATAGTGGAGATGCAATATCTAAAGAAATAATTATTGAGAAGTTTCCCAAATTACAGCAGCATTACGTTTAAGGGGCTCCAAGAAGCAAGGGAATTAAATAAAAATAAATCTACAGTTGAACATGGTATGATAATCAAGACGGATGATCTTAACAGGTAGCAGAGGAGAAAGAGTGATTGCTTACAGGTAATGACAGTAAATTTTGCAGTAGATTATTTATCGGCATAACAGAGGCCAGAAGAAATTAGGTAAAGCTTCCAAATGGGTGAGGAGCCTAGGCTCAGTGATGCCTGACTGACGTGCTGTCCCCCCTGTGCTGTGCTGGGGGTCACACGGAGCAGCGCCCAGGCAAGCAAAGCACACCCATGGCCCTGCTGAAGCTCAGGGAGGCCCTCCCTGCGGGCCCTGCTGGCTCAGCTGGTCCCAGGCGCCGGAGGAAGACCCAGAATGCGCCTGCAAAGGTGGGGCTCTCTGAGGGACAGGCCCCCGCGTTCCCAGGTTCATGCTGCAAGGGACAAGGCTACACGGTAAGGCTCATGGATGATCGGATCCAATTCCCCAGTCCCGGCGGGGCTGAGCTCCCCCGAGGCCCAGGTCTCAGGCTGGCGGGGGCAGCAGGGAAGCTGTTCGCCCCTGAGCCCCAGAAGCAGGAGATGATACTCCGGACTGGGCGCTGGTTATGCAAAGAGGACATCCTCCATCAATGCCTGTTGTTCTTACTTTGCAGTATCACAGGATGTCGATAATCGCAGTGCCCGTGTCCAAGACTGTAAGGAATATAAAATAATTCTTATCACATCAATAACTGCTATTTAGTTACTTTGCCTTCAAGAAGTTTACAGGAAGATTTAATTAAGTGAGAAGGCTTGACAAGGCAATACATTTCTGAGAAGTTTTAGCATTCTGCAATGGCAACATGAGGTCAAAGACCAATGGTTTTATCCTCAAATGAACTGCAATAACTTCCCTGAAATGCACTCCTTGGAATTTGCAATTGTTATGAAATGGAATTTATAATTAAAAGAGGAAACTAACGCAGTCTGCTGGACTAGCATGAAAATCAGAAAACTCCACTTATTTTTAGTACAAATAAATACAAGGGGAAGAGAAGAGAACGAGCATTATCTTACAGTCTGTTGAGAGCTTAGAGCAGATAACACAGTGTATGAGGCAATTTCACTGTTAGCATTTAAGTGAGAACCCACAATGGCACAATGAGGAATATTCATTAAACGACTCTCCGCTTTAAAGGCAGAGTAGCAAATTTCCCCAGTGGAAGGATTAATCAAAAATAGATATGGGGATAAAAACAGCAAATAAGCCTCAAGAGCCTATGGCCAGACACGTGGAGAACGTATCTAAGACACACCCACCTACCTACGAGGAGGCTGCGGCGGTGACTGAAACGCCCAGCTCCCTGCCAGCTTGTCCGCCATGGCGGCAGGTCCCATGTGCACCTCCATCAAGGTGACTCATGTACCTCGTCCGTGTTCCTGAGTCTCATTTTCTATAACCCGAATAACATTTGTTACCGGTTTTGAATTCAGACTCAGGGAAAAAGCAGAGAACAGTACAATCTATTAAACAGAGACCCGGCACCGGAGTCAATTCCACGTGATCCTCCACCTGGGTGTTATTTGTGACCAGCTGAACTCCCATCTACTCAACTAAACACTCGGTATATTTATATGTGTCATGAAAAGCTATTGCACACATGAGGCGTCACTTTGTGAAAGTGTTTGCCTAGTACCTGGTGTAAGGCAAGATCACAGTGCTTGGGATCACTTACTTTCATTGCTATTTTTGGATCATGTATTCTTGGCCAAATGTCGTCTAGCACACGGATTGAGCGCTACGTACACGAACACTTCACAGATTGTCGGCCAAGGTTTGAACAGGCGCAGGCCCATCGGTGGTGCTCAGAGTGGGACGGTCAGGGGACACGCCATGCTGGCGGTGACTGTCTAGCGGGGCCTCTCAGCGCAGTTCTGACAGGTTTCAGACTTTACCCTGACGTGGGCTGGCACTCGCCTGTGGTTTTGCCAGTTCATGCCTCACCTCCCAAGGCAGTGGGTGATTCACTTGCCCAGCTCCAGCGATTCCTTTACAAACACTCTTTGTATAAAAATTCACAGTTAGAGGCTTTTGCTGTAGCCCGGACTGGTGTGGCCCCGTTGGTTGGGTGTCGTCCCGCGAAGGGAAACATCACCGGTGTGATCCTCGGGCAGGGCGTAGGCACGGGTG
Organism: Pteronotus mesoamericanus; assembly: GCF_021234165.1. Classification (NCBI taxonomy): domain Eukaryota; kingdom Metazoa; phylum Chordata; class Mammalia; order Chiroptera; family Mormoopidae; genus Pteronotus; species Pteronotus mesoamericanus. Next base: position 3,388,243 of record NW_026555123.1, read on the forward strand.
GGAGGTTCACCCCCGGTCAGGTCATGTAAAAGAGGCCACTGATCAATGTTTCTCTCTCACATGGATGTTTCTCTCTCTCTTTCTCCCTCCCTTCCCCACCCTCTATAAATAAACAAACAAAATCTTTTTAAAAAAATGCTTTTACTGTAAATCATCCAACATGTCCCTTCTCTTTTGAAAAGAACCCATTAATGGAAAAAGTCCCATGAATGAAACATCTCTTGCCAAATTTGACACCCACTCTAACTGGACAAATCTGGGCTTTGAAGGCAACCTAAAACATTTGGGATTTTGTGACCTAACCTCACTTCCTATGTTGGAGGGGGAAATTAATATTAACCCTCATTTGAAAGTCCCCAAAGATTCTTCAAATACTGCAAATCCTCTTCAAACCAAAAGCTGGAAGAACAAGCATAAATAAATCAAAATATGTGGGATTTGTTTCCTTTAAAATGTACCTTAGTTTTTTAAGTTCAGAGGAAGGTCATTTGAAAAATTCTCAGAGCGGTACTGGCCAAAAACATGTATATCTCATGGGATTGTGCTAAGAAGTTCTTGATTTCCATTGTGCACATATGCACACAATACTGTAACTCTCCTCAGTGCCTTTGAAGGACATGCTGAGGAACAAAGGTAACATGAAAGACCGTAAAGACCTACAGTACAGCTGTTAGCATGGACACACGGGTGAAAAGGGGCCACGCGCTAACCTTGACGAGCTCAGGGAGGGGCGGGGCTGGGGGTGGGCACGTGAGGCCTTACAAACTCGGAGACTGAAAGTAACCACATAGGGTGGTCTGATATTATGTAGAAACTTCCCACCTAAAAGCAGGACAGGGCGGGCAGTCACATCCCAGGCGAGAGTCTTCCCTGACAAAAGTCAACTTTGACCTTAACCGAGCCTGTCTCTCGTCTTTTTGCATCTACGATACCATGCCCTTGGAATGTCCAGTTTCTTTTTCCAGGCCCCTCAAAGCAGAGGCGCGCGGCAAGGGGAGCCCACAAACCCCCTCGTTGTTACTGTGATGGGTGAAATGTATTTGGAGATCAGTAAACCGGATACTGAACCAGTTAGGAAAATAATGATTTTAAAGGAATTTCCCCAAGAGGAAGAAAACCCTGAGGCTGACTGTTTGCCGCAGGGATGTTCCAGTGCAACGCCAGGCCTGTCCCAGTCACCGATGTCCTTTAGGCGCAAGCTAGAATGGAACCCACCACACAAGTTACTCAAAAGGCGACTGACCCTTCCAGGTGCAAGCTTCTGTAACGCTCCTATCTGCCCAGCAGAGAAACTCCCGGGAAAACCCTGGAGATTTTCAGACTCCCATAGCGATAAATAGAATTCATAGCTGTGACTCTGTTCATTGTTGACCGCCAACTCTCCTGTACCCACCTGTGTAAAAGAAGCGCGTGTCTCTCATTCTACTTTTTCCCCGTCCCAGAGGTGTCCCCGCTCTGCTTTCTCCCGCCTCCCTAACCCGTCACTCCCGGAGCGGGAGCCGTGTAAGCCCCTTCGGTCCCCTCCTCGGACCGCAGTGTATAAAAAAAGTCACTAAGCTGCCCTTCTCTGGAGCGTTTTCTCAGTCTGCTGAGGTTGTGCTTCCCGGCAATTGCTGTCAGTTCGGCTCAAATAAACTCATAGAAATTCTTACAGGCTTGGACATTTCTCACGTTGACGCTGCTTGTCAGCAGGATCCCAAGGAAGCCCACCGGGGACCACCTGGCAGACCCGGACTCGTGCCGGGCAGCAGGCCTCCCGGGCTCCTCACATGGCAGAGGCTGACCTGGGGGCGTGTCAGCTGGGGTTCCAGCCCTCCCTGGGGTTAAGGCCTGAGGCCCCGACTTTCTGGGAGCTGTTACCTTAAATCCTCGAGGTGGAGCTCAGGGGAAGGGTTGACAGGACCCAGGCTAAGGCAGGACCGGAGGGGAAAAACGGGCGGCTGGCTTTTCACTTTGGCTTTTCCATTGGAAGGGCTTTCTGAGGGTCTGAGGGGCAGACTCCGCAGGGCTCAAGATGAAGCTAAATTCCACGTGGAAATCGTACCTCCGTGGCGGAAACTCCCGGACCCCAGCCCCCGTTTATGCCCCCGCAGGAAACCTCGGCTTACAGGTACTTGGCAGAAATGAAAAGATTTAACTAGAAATGGTAACAATTTGAAATGGCCAGAAGAGATTACTTCCGGTGCCTCAATTAATTTTTTTGCATGCAGATTTAGAAAATGCTGGTTCTAAAGCTAAACTGAATGAATGGGAAGCATGTATTGATTTGGAAATTAAAAGTTTCTAGAAGGAGCACAGATACAGTCTTTAAAAAAACAGAAAAAAAGAAATTTTAGGGGCTGCCCCCGAACTGAAGGAGATTTCTGAGGCCAGTACCGGCCAGCGCCGCAGCCCTCCCCTTCCACGGGCCCTCCACTCCGGTCGGGGACTTGCCTCCCTCCCCGCCCTCTGTCTTCTCCACTCTCCTGCGCTACCACTCCCTACGGCCCGGGAAAACAAGCGCAGGAATTCCGCCGAGGACCAGCCAGGAGTTCCAGCAGCTCCCTTCGGGGAAAAGCTGGCCTGGTGCGGAGAGGAACCGGCATTTGCATATGGTCCCCGGACTGGAACAGAATTAAAGAATCCACCCAAAGATTTCCCCTATTTTCTCCGGGACGCTGACGGGTTCACAAAGGAGTTTAACTTAACCGGTAGACGGTGTCACCCTTGCTACTCGGGCTTATCAATTAATACACCTACTGGTTTCTGGGAGTTAACGCAACAGAACTACTAAGTGGGGTTCACAGAAAAACTCCTGTAGAGGGTTCTGTTCACCTTGAGAAATGATTATAGAAAACTGGAATGTGATTTAGAAAGAGAAAGAAAGGAAGAGAGAAGGAAAGAAAGGACAAGCAAGCATAGGGCTGTTCTGAGGACCGCGGAAGAGGCATCTCCCTTCTTCTTAGAGTAGTCTAGGATAGATTAAAATTACCATAAAAAAGCTTAAATTACAAAGGCCCTTATAAATATTGGGGCCACTTCATCCATTCTTAACCACCCAAGTAAGTTGCCTCCCCACTCAGAGGAGAGGCTCCTGTGCCGATCGGAGGGGTATCTAATCATGCGATGGCTGTTAGTACAGCAGAGCCCACTTCCTGCCACCGAGGAAATGTTACGGGGCGATATATGATATATTTTTGCTAATCAAATCCACCCCAGCTCACCTGATAGGGCGAGATTTTCTTGAAACCAAGGGCGCCCACATATCCTTTTTTCAGAAGGGTGGAATGTATCTGGAGATCAGTAAACCGGATACTGAACCAATTAGGAAAATAATGATTTTAAAGGAAATTCCCCAAGAGGAAGAAAACCCTGAGGCTGACTGTTTGCCGCGGGGACATTCCAGTGCAACGCCAGGCCTGTCCCAGTCACCGATGTCCTTTAGGCACAAGCTAGAATGGAACCCACCACACAAGTTACTCAAAAGGCGACTGACCCTTCCAGGTGCAAGCTTCTGTAACGCTCCTATCTGCCCAGGACAGAAACTCCTTAGAAAACCCTGGAGATTTTCAGACTCCCATAGCTATAAATAGAATTGTTATTCCCAAACATCCTGTGGTTCCAAACCCACATAATCTATTACCAGCTATTCCTGTGGGCTGCTGATATTTTTCAGCAATAGATTTACCTCCTGGCTTTCAGCATTCCAGCAGAATGAGGCAGAAATACCTCCTTGCATTCACCAGGGAAGATCACAAGTTTACTCGGACCATCATGCCTCGGGGACATATGGAGAGTCCGACCAGTTGTCTTAGATACTAAAAGCTGATTTAAAAGATGCTAAATTCCTAGAGACTCCATTCTAATCAACTCTGAGGGTGATTTATTTGTGGTCTAGGAAATCACTAGACTCCCAAAAGGACACAATTTACCTATTACAAAGGGACAAAGGATATCAAAGGACAAGCTCTGATCCTGTTTGCCTCAGGTCCCTGGGTGAAATACTTTGGTTATCTATTATCTAATTAACCCTCAAAGAACTCAGAGGAATCTTATCTTTTCCTCTTCCAAAAACAAGAAAGCAGCTTAGAGGATTCCCAAGTTTGACTGGATATTATCGCGATTGGATTCCAAATTTGTATTAGTGGCCTAGCCTCTATCCATCTCCGGAAAATCAAATTGATTTCCGGTCATCCGATTCAGTGAAACCCAGAAGGGACACAAGCAGTAAAATCTCTAAAGAATTACCTAAAGCTCCCACTCCCGAGCACCTTAATGATAAACTTTCTAACTTTTTACACAGGGGGAAGAAAGGAACTACTTTAGAAGTTTTAACTCAGAGTGCTGGCCACAGACCTATCGGTTCTTACGGTCAGCAGCCAAACTCGACGGCCACAGGGTTGCCTCTCTGTGGGACGGCCATCTCTGCTGGGCAAGCAAAGAGAAAGGGCAGTCCTGGGCTTTCCTTTGCCTGTGTGCCTCGTGCTGTAGCACTGTCCCTGAATTCTCACCCCATTCAACACTCCTGGCGGCCACTGGCCCTGGCCCCCGCACCCAACTTTCCTTGAACTCGACATAACAGTCTTAGCCCAGCAACTTCGCTACTTTCTTTGCAGGATCAAGACATCCGCAATGGCATGTTCTTTACTGACCACCTTCTTGTTCCTAGCGATGGTTTACAGGAAACTCCTTGACAACGCTGACTTAATTTAGTTTATGGAGGAATCTTTGAAAGATAAACAGGGATGTCACCGAGCTGGATAGGCAAGAACGTCCAGGGTGGACATAAGTAAAAGTTCTTATTTACAAGCCCAACTAATTTTTCTAATGGAGACTTGTCACTTGAGCACAGAGCCAGCACGCTGACGACACCGCTGTCCTGGGGGAGCACACAACCTTAGGGTATTGTGGCAGCAGCACGGGGGTCGCAAAATGATTAGATGTCATACAGAAATGGAAACAATTAGCAATTATCCACACTCCAGGGCTTTCTGAAGCTGCCAGCATGGGAGCAAAAGGAAATGACTTAGCTGACGCTGCAGCCAGGCAGGCTGCGTGGGGCGGCCAAGTTGTCCAGACTGAGGATGCTCTTCACTTCCTATGAAATCAATAGAAGATCCTTTCATAGGCCAGTGGGCAGCTCAGAGGAAAAGAGGACATGGCAGCAAAGGGGGAGGGAAGCATTGTTCCAGGCAAACAGGCCCGGCTTGGGCCCAATCAGAAACCAATCTTATCAATAGGGGCATAATGGCTTATACTTTAACCTGTGCATGAGCGAAAGCACTGAAGTCCTAAAGGATGGTTTCAGGAAGTAAACAACATCACTGCTACTGTCAGTCTTAAAGTGAATAACAGATGTTTTATCTCTCCAAATATAATCCTGGAAAATCATTCCATGGGTCCCAAAGACATTTCCCACTTCCTTTAGATCAATTTGAAGCAGGGTAATTGGATTTTATCCAAATACTGTCATCTCAAGAATACAAATATGTTAGTTATAATTTTGTATGGGTTGAGGCATTCCCTTGAAGAAGAGAAACAGCCTTAGGGTAGGCAAATTGTTAGAAAAAAAATATATGTACAATTTCCAATTGGGGAATTCCCTCTGAGTTACAGTGACTCTTTACTAGACAAAAAAATGCAACCCATTTATAATGTTTGGTCTATTCTACAGTATTTCCATTGGGCCTGTCCCCCCCCGCCCCAGTTCTCTAGATTGGTAGAACATACAAACGGTACAATTAAAATCAACTAGGTACATTTGCAGAAGCTTTTACTCTCTCTTGACCAAAAGCTCTCCTTATAGTACTCCTCCCCCTGAAATCTATGGTAAACACAGCCTTTCTCCTTATGACAGAGTTGCCAGCCGCCCTATGAATCTAGAGGAAGGGACTCGAATCAACTTTACCGAAAGGAGACAATCTGCATTATTATGAAGTGCTCGTTCACCAGCCTATAGGGACTAATAAAATAGTCCCACTCACTTGCAGTGTGCTCCCAGGAGACGCAGACTTAAAAGACTATGACTTTCAACCAGGAGATTTTTGTCCAACGACAAAGCATTCGTTAAAGACAGCCTCTCCCGCATCGTTGGAAGGGACTTTATCAGGTGCCCAACTGCACGTGGACGTCTGCCCCGGCCTCTGACACTTGTCCCCACCACCAGCAGAGAGCAACGACTCCCCGAGGGTGAGAAGCAGCGGACATCAGGGAGGGACGGTGGCCCCAGAACATCAACAAGGTCCGCACACCCACAAACTGATGTTGAACCTTGGTTATTTATTTGATTGTCTTTACCTGTCTGTTAAGATTAATAACAATAATCATACTTGTTCCTTAGGCTTTTCTCAAACCTTGTGTCTATAGCCCAACTGTTAATAATTGCTGAAAGTGTATAAGATAAATTCTTTTTTTAATCAGTAATGCTCTTTTTATGGTTTCTCTTTTGAAATCTAGAAGAAATGCTATTGCAGAAAGGAAGACAAAGATGTGAATATGTTTACGAGAAGTTAGGAAAAAGTGATTTGTCCTAATAACTTGGTTACAATTAAATGAGGAGAAAAAAAGTCCAACTAAAAACAAGGGAAGTTGTAAGAAGTTAGTGGAAAAGGAATATGAAGTAAGGAACTTTGTATAAAAACACTAGAAGTCAATTATGGGAATGGCTTACCCCCAACCCAACAGGGACTACCGACTGACTACATTAGTTCAGACAGGGGCTGAAGAGGCTATAAAAACATGGCCTTCTATGACCGCTGCTGTGGTACAGGAAATTTCCTTATGAAACTCTTACTGTGCTCCTGACCTCCGGAACTTCAGACGATAATTGTAATGTGCAGCGTGTGTTCTCACAGCCTTGGCCCAGGTCACAATTTAGGGTGCCAGCTGCACAACCAGCAGGCATCAGATTGATAAAAGCACCCTGGCGTTTCCCACGGGAGGTAGATGGGCCCTCGTAAACAGGGGCGCCTCTCACGGTCAGACTGCGAAACCTGCGAAGCCGCATGGTGCGCCCTCAGACTGTACGTGGATGTCACGCTAGATGCAAAACCCGGGAAAGTGAGGCAGGAAGCAAAACCTCCGTCAAGATAGCACGTAGGTTAGAAATGATCCGGAATGTTTTTCTCAATAAAGGCCCGTTAGGCCTGCCTGCCTCCCTTTTGCTGCCTTTCACTTAAGAAAAAAAAAAAAATTTGGCCTTGACTTCCATCCAAGGCTACGGCATTGCCTCTTCCCCAAAGGTCCATCACTCAGCAAGACAAACGCTGACACTGAGACCTCCTGGGAACGGGCCTTCCCAGCGCCGTGCGACCTTGTTATCCAGCCACACGGTCGATCATCCGTGCATGCTCTGGGTTGACCTATGACCCAAAGGGAGACATGTGGACAAAAAGGGGCCACCTACAAAACCTGACAAGCTGAGGGGGCCCACGTGAGGCCTTACACACTCGGAGACCGAAAGTAACCAGAAAGGGCTGTCTGAAACTAGAAACTTTCTACCTAAAAGCAGGACTTGGCGGGCAGCAGAGGGAGACCATAAATCCCCTCGTTGTTACTGTGATCCTGTTCCCTGTTGACTGCTAACTACCCGTGTAACTAGCCTGTACGCACCCGTGTAAAAGAAGCGTGTGTCTCTCCTTCTGCTTCTTACCCAACCCCAGCGGTCGTCCCCACCCCCACGCCTCGCCCTGCCTTCTCCACCTCCCTCACCCTGTCGCCAGTGGATTTCACATAACCCGCTAACATCTTCCCTCCGATTGCTATGTATAAAATAAGGTGAAAAACTGCCATTTTCCAGAGCGTTTTCTCAACCCATTGAGGTTTTGCTTCCAGACAGTTGTCATCAGTTTGGCTCAGATAAAAATCCTTACAGGTTTGGATGTTTCTTACGTTGACATTACTGTAAGAAATCTCAGATATGTCCAAGTGAGTTAGGAAAGGCAACTGCCCCAGAGTGAACCCTGGGTCAACGGAATAGCTCAGTGACCTCGAACTTCTTACTTCTCTCCTGAAGTCAGCAGTTAGACAGAGGCGTTCTCTAGGCTGTGCCCTCCACCAGGGCTGCCTGCGACGATGTCAAAGTTCCCCTTTCTACAGTGACCGGTGCAGTAGCTGCTTGTCCCATGCAGCTACGGAGTAGCTAAAATTTGGCTGGGACCGAATCTTTATTTAAGTAAATTTTAGTTACTGTAATTTAAATTTACATAGCTTCCTATGGTAAGTAGCTACCATAATGAACAGGGAGCTCTGCAGAACTCACTGTTCTGTATTTACTCTCCGTAAATAAATGTCTATAATAATAATAATAACTAGCAATAATAATAACAAACACCTAACATTTGTTAAGCACCTAGGACTTTACCTGTTTCTTCCACAGAGAGCCAAATTCCACCATCATCCATGCCCTGAGTGCTGGTAAAATTACTCTTGACAAGTTCCTATCCTAATACAAGTAGAAGGGACTCAGGTGACAAGTAGCAGGGGGGCCCAAAAAACCAGGATTACCTTCTAGAGAGAGACCCCATGTGGTACAGGCTTCCCCCTCTGGGTGAGTGTTCTAGGAGCCCATCTGTCCTAGCGTACCAGCTGGCGTTGTTGTGAGAGGCTGTGTTCGGCTTCGGTGAATTTTTTTTGAAGACTCTTTCGGTGTGTTTCCCATGTCACGACGGGTGATTTAGGAGCACACCTGCCCACACTGCGCTGAGTGTTCAGCGGTTTTTGACCAGAAACAGCATGACCCCTGTGCCCCACCCTCCCAGTTCACCTGAAAAGTTGCCCTGAGTGACTTTTTTGTTTGTTGGTTTGCTTCCCCGGAAGAAAGAAGTCCTCATAGGGAAACATTTTGCTAATGTGGAAGAGGGGAAAAAAAAAACGGCAGAAGCACTAAAAGGCGTCAACACTGACGAGCTCAAACACGGTTTTGAGCCACAGGAAAAAGTCTCAGTGGGTGCACTGCCTCCAGGGGAGTGCGCATTGAAGGTGACTGAAGATTAAACATGTGAGAACAGACACCTGACTGTTCCGTCAGGGGCACTGACCTCTTTTCCCTTAGACGGTCAAATAAAAAAATGACAACAGCCAACACAACGCTAGCTGTCTGACATGAAGGAAGCAAAATGATACCTATTTTTTGTCAGATCAGCAAAAAATATAATATACTTTTTGGGGGGGGGTGTGCCACAGAATTTCAGGAACTAGTTTGTATGGGCCATGAGGTGTCAAAGGTTGAAGACCGCAGCTCTAAAGTCGCCTTCATGGTGAAGCCCACCGCCCCCCCTCACCACCATCTCCACTTCACCCCCAGACGTCTGCCGCCCACTTTTTCCTCTGTTTCAGCTCTAGCTTCTCCACGAAATGTATCCTAATCTAACATACTATTTTTCATGTTTTTAAAATTTGTCTAAATCTCTCCATTAACATACGCTTCAGCAGCGTGGAGCTTTTCTTCTCTTTCATTCATTTCTGTGCAGGCAGCGGCCGCTGACAGGGATCAACGCAGCGAATTCACGAGGTTTTCGGGATGGAGACTTGATTAAAGCGAAGTTGATACACCTCTAAAAGTTCATGGTTGGGACAAAGTTTGCATGCATTTAAGCTATTTTGCTTGTCCTCATATGCCCGTTTTCCCAATTTCAATTCACAAGAAGTGGCCCACAGCTATGCACTGTTTTTAAGAGAATTTCTCTCAGCAGAGAGCGCATGGAACCGGCTTGGCCACACTTGCAAAATGGGGCTGCCTGGAATGTTATAGCTGGAAGAGCCTTGGGGAACCCGCTCCAGCAGCTCCGAGCTGCGTTCCCACAATAGTTCGACCAAGCTTTCCCACCATTACAGTTACGAACACAATTTTTTTTTTTAATTTGAAGAAACAGGAATTTAATAAAAATAATTTTCTCAATTAAATTTTTCTTCTAATAAATTTTTTAAGATGTTGGTACAGAGGTCACTTATCAACTAGCAAGTACTAACAAACATAAAAAAAAAAAATCAATAAATAAGCAGCAAACAGATGAAAATAGAAAAGTCCAGAAAAGGTTTTTGTAACAGCTTGATCTATCATAGGTGCATATAAATGGTAGCGATTATGTTTTGCTTCTATGCAGCCATGTTTTCTTCTAGGTCAGTTTCCCTTGGTCTGTCTGATAAATTAAAGGTTGTGTTTTCATGGTGTTCCCCTAGGAATGTATGGCGTCTGGTCCGCAGAATTTCAACTGCAGCTTCCCTCATGTCCTACAAGGCTGAGGACTTCCAGCCCAGTCCCTTCATCCCATTCAGCCATCTACCCCCAAGCACGTGCCCAGACTCACATAGCGAATGACAAACGTAGATGACTTGATAAATATTCTCTGCTTACCCCCTTCTTCCTTCTTCCACGTCTCAAGGATTTGACGCGTGTTTTCGAGGCCTCAGCACGTATGTTATTGCCGGGGTTGCCTACCGAAGCGCCCCGTCTGTTGAGTGGGATGGCGGATGCCTGGCGCACAGCCCCCTCTCTGTCCCACAGCCACCAAGCGCTGCTTCTAATCACTACGCAACCAGTGTTTAAAAGGGAGAAAGTTACAAAACTACTCCTATAATAATAATAATAACTAGCAATAATAATAACAAACAGCTAACATTTGTTAAGCACCTAGGACTTTACCTGTTTCTTCCACAGAGAGCCAAATTCCACCATCATCCATGCCCTGAGTGCTGGTAGAATTACTCTTGACAAGTTCCTATCCTAATACAAGTAGAAGGGACTCAGGTGACAAGTACCAGGGGGGCCCAAAAAACCAGGATTACCTGAAAAGGTTTTTGTAACAGCTTGATTTATCATAGATCGGTAGGCAACCCCGACAATAACATACGTGCTGAGGCCTCGAAAACATGCGTCAAATCCTTGAGACGTGGAAGAAGGAAGAAGAGGGTAAGCATATTTTTCATATCAGGGGAGAAATAGAAAGAGAAAGGAAAAATGTTACCTCGTTTTCTTTCAGCCAGGGCCACAAACTAGAGACCCGTGAACTGCTTCCAGCTCCCAAACAGGTTTTCCTCGAAGAATCTGGAAGGGGCAGAGGGAGACCCTCATAGGAAAATGAGAGGATTTCCAATTTGTAAATACTCCACGTTTCTGACTCCCTTTACGCCGCCGGAAGACCCGCTGTGCCAAGCCCGCGTCCCTGAGGACGGCAGCCCCGGGGCCTCCGCAGTAGCCGTGCTGCGCCCAGGCCCGGGCTTCCCGTGCGCCCCACTTCTCTTCACCCCTCTCACCAGCAGCGCCCGTTTCCGGCAGTCATCCGGTTTGACTGGCACTTTTATTTAATTATAATAAAATGTTTCTCTGTTTCCATGTAGCCGTTAAGAATGAGGGGGAAAAAGACTGAGATGTTAGTGAGTTTTTTTAAGATGAGAAGAACCCCGTGTGTTCCGTGGAGATGAAGAACACTCCAGCCTGCGTGTTAATGTGCATACGGTGTGTGTCTGTGGGGAAACAGCTTAAGATGGGCTTCGTGTCAGACTCCAGCCTGTGGCTTTACTTGAGTTTGTTTTGTGCCTTATAGTCATGGTTACTCACTCACTTCATAGGTAATAACTGAAAGCCACCAGCTTCCTGTTTGCTTTTTCTCCTGAAAGCTATTGAGTACTGAGGCGGCTAATACACAGTAGACATATGTGTCACGCCCAATGTCTCGGAAACCTCCTTGCTCACCCCCGACCCACCTCACAGACGTGCACACACACAGACCACGTGTTCAGGGTCACGGCTCTAAACCCTTTTGGCCGGGGGAGTTGTCATTCTTTGTGACATTCCTGGGCACAAAAAAGGTGGCAGCCAAAGGCCTGCAACCTGGACGAACCTGGAAGCAATGACGTGGCCTGGCTTTTCACTAAGACAAGTAAACTTGAATTTTGGGTTTTGTAAGATTTTCATCTTTGTATTTGTAAACTTTCAGTTTTTAGTTCTATGAGATTGATCAGAGAATCATGAGGACGGAAGAGACTCCAGAGAGGAGCAGAGGAGTAAGGGGAGAAGCTGCAGGCAGGGAGCCAAGGGATCGGCGTGTTCCCTTTCAAAGTATGTGTGTGCCAAGGTTAGATTATGCTGTTATGATCAAAAGAGAACCATTTACTATTTTTTTCTTTTTTTTCTTTTTCTTTTTTTTTTTTTACATTTCGGGGAACTGTCTTCTGCTAAGCAAGTCCTACCTGGGTTGGTGGTCCCTTGTCCGATGTGTTCTTTGTGGTTCATGTGACCAGAAATATACAAGGGTGGGCTATGAGTCTTTTATTGATAATATTGTAACCCAATACTTGGGAAAATGTGCCACGGTAACCCAAACATGGTTCAATCAATTTCTTAAATATAAACCTTTTTAAAAATTAACCCAGTGCTGTAAACTGAACAGTTTTGAACAAGTAATGAGAAAGCAGAATTGGCGTTAAAAAAAAAAAAAGGCTTTAGAACATTTTTCAGGGCTCATCCCAATTCTGAATCTAGGTAGGTTACCACCAACGGTGACTTTCAGATCTATTTGATAGTTTCTGCTAGGTTTTTGCCCAGTCGCGCTGTAGAGCCGCACATTGCGTTACTTTTGTGACACACACCCCGCCCCCGAGGCCCAGGGTCTGCGTGTGCGCTCGCTGAGGAAGGCTCGCTCACAGCTTCCTCCGGTTCTTTGGATTTGAGGCCTGCAGGCATGCCAGGGAGCTGATTATCTAGGAAGGTCTGAACATTGACCTGCCAAGGATTTCTGCCAAAACTTAAAGTGTGCTTCGAATTTTCTGTAACTTGAGAACTTCCTGTGAATTTGGTCCTTCATTTATACCCACACGTCTGCAAATAGGAACAACCTATGACTTCACAAAACTTAGGGCATCAGAAAAAGGAACTGAATCACCATTTACTTAGCTCACACGTTTGCTTTGAATGGGAATGTTTCACTTCCTTGAAGACAGCCACGCTATCCTTGTCTGGTTTGGTGGAGCTTTGGGTTTTTTTCCTTATAATTTTTTAATTTGTGGTGTTGTTTTCTAACATCAGGAAGAAGCCCCGGGCCATGATTGGAAGGGTCTGACAAGTTGGTTCTAATGGCTCTCCTTAACTCAACAAATTTCCTTATATCAGCCCATAGTTTAATTTTTTTTAACACGCCTTTGCTTGTTATCCAGCTGACAGCAGAGAAATAGGCAAATTGTTCATATTCCATGTGTAATTCCCACCCACACGGGGTAGTCATGGGCACAAATACGCTTTCGACTGCCAGGAACGCCTGTGGTCACGTCATGAACCGGACCTGGCTTGGAAGGCTCCCCGCCAGACTGGCCTGGTCATTTGGACACTAGAACCCTCACATTCCTTTGGAATGTGTGAATGAAACTGTTGAAAGCTTCTTTGTTCTCTTTCATCATGGTGCTCCATCTGAAAGAAGTAACATCAGCTTGTTGCTGGCACATGCTTGTTTCATTTTCCTATTCTTAAAACATGGCTCAAAACTGCAGACAGCCTGCCCTGGGAGTCAGATGGCCCCAGCTGATGGGGCTCAGAGTGTTTCTTCTCAACCTCTGCTCCTCTTACGTCCCACAAGCTCGCGGGCCAGGTTCCTCCAGACTGTGTCCTCAACCACCCAAAAGAGAAGCAACAGACAAAGGTGCTACCTCATATGCCAATAGTTTCCTACAACCTACTGAAAGCCAGCTTGTAGAATCCTAGGCAACCTAAAATAAACACATAGTCGTACAACTTTGCCCACCATTTCTAGTTGATTAATGACTGAAGGGACCATGGGCAGAAACACTATTTTTATACCAGCTCAGCTGGTATGTTGCTGCGTGTGACCTAAGAATTCTAATCTCTTTCTTTGTATTTTCTCTGGCTCTTGATATGGGCTGTATCCACAACTGTGTTACAGTTTAGAAATTTATCTTCTGTATTGGATTCTGCCTTACTCTTTACTTTTTTTATTTAATCTTTACTGTACTTTTTTCCCATTACCATTTAGTCCTGACTCTAGTTTAAATCATAATTCCTTGGATTTTCCTAACTACTGGGCCTAGCTCCAGGGGCATAGTTTAAAATCTCTACAATCCGCGGTCACTTGTTGAGGATCTGTGGAGATGACGTTGGAAAAGGACTCCAAGGGTGATTAAGACTCTAGTGAGCAAACATGGGGTAAGTGTATGTTGACTTTCCTGTTTTTAAGGTCCCCCCAAATATGCAGGGCCCCTGGGCTGCCAGGAGGTGGCCTATTTATCACTTGTCAGGCTCACCTCGTGGGCCATACAGCAGATAATGACCACTTTCCTGGGAAGACTGGGTAGACCTTGATTGCACATGTGAACTGCAAGTCTTGCCCATTAATGATGAACTTGTCGTGCCTGACCAAATGAGGCCGTGCTCATATGCACCGCTCCAGAAAATGCAAGCAATCTGGTTGTATAGTCAGGCTGTTCAACTATATCCTGAAGGAAGGAGAATATTTTTTTATCATACCTATATGAATAACTACATTGTTATTAATATGGCAGAGAAGGAAGGGGACCAAGAGAAAGAAAAGAGTAACAGGATATTTTTCTGAATTCTGAGGTCAGTGAGAACGGGACAGCTTTTAAAGAATGTTCTGCTAAATTAATGATTAAAGGAAGATTAAGAATATGGAGAAAGGGTGTTCAGCTTAGGTCTTATCTTCCTTCATCGTTTACAGATGGACTTCTCAGGCCTCCGTTTATATGTGTCAGCTTGGAGGGTCAAGCTTCTGAGAAGCTGTGACTGACATGCTGGACATGTGCTTTTATTGCCCCGTGCACCTGTGATTAGGTCCATTAAAATATTGTTCATAATAACAACAACGGGATGTAACCAAAGTGCCCAGTGGAAGAGGGCATGGTAAATCTATGCAATAAATTAGAGCCATTAAAAAAATATGTATGCCGCTTTCAACGGCATAAAAATATGTCCATGATAAAAAACAGATTACATAATGAAATCACGAAATGAAAAAATAAATTACAAGAGCATAGTATGCATAGCATGATCACCTTGTTATAAATATCCATATAGACACATACACATCATAAGTTTTAAAGACTCTATATGTTATTAACAGCTTATCATTTGATGGTAAGGCTGTGTATTATTTTATTTTTATTTATTGTATAATGTGTATAATTTGTTTACTTGTTATAGAACCTGTATAATATTTATTTATTGTCTAATTTGTATTATATAGATTTCTTTTATATAAGGGGAAACATAAAGGTTATTGAAGTAAACATTTCCTGAGCAAAGAACTGGTAATTTAAACAATAAAACACGATTCATTCAATAAAAGTACACAGACAGTCTTTGCTATCATCCCTTTAGATGGAGCACAGTTTTTAAGATGGAGTAGCAATAGATTTAGTTTTTTTCTGTTTAGGTAATAAAATGTCTTTCCTTCCCCTTTTTCTCTTGGGAAAGCTAGATGAGTGGTAATCCCCATAAACAGACGTATTAAATTGAACCCACGGGTTCTCAGAACGTTAATGAATTTGGCACTCCATTTCTAAAACCAGATGTTTTCTCTGGACTCTTCCCACCGGTGTTCTAGGTCCCGTCTGGCACAAAGCTGAGCGCTGAGCGCAGCCCAGCTTCACCTGACCAACTTCTCTATAAACTCAGCATCTGTGCCGCAAACAATATATTGGAAACCGGTCCACTCACGGATTTTCCTACTTGAGTCTTGGGCATTCCATTCAATACCCAAATTTGTCCATGTGATTTTTATTTTCTCCAATTTTGCAGAGCCATTTAGACAATTCTGGGATGAAAAATGCATCTCAGCAAGCCTGAGGGTGCCATGTTTAGACTTCTGCAAAGGAGAGAGAGGCCACACTTTGAACAGGAAACTGTCATTTTCATATAATCCCACTATTACTAAAAAAAAAAAAAAAAAAAAAAAAGCAGAAGACGAAGTCTACTGTGAAGGGGAAGATTTGGGAGGTATACGACTCAATTGTTATCTATTCTTGTGGTTGAAAGTATATTTAACTCTAATTCGCTTAATCTGCTCCTTTAAAGTTACTTTTTATAATGTAGAAGACAGTGCCAGAGTCAGAACAAATACCAATGCCCCTGCCAGCGAAGGAAGGTCGCTTGTGCCTCTCAGCTCCCTCCTGCTCCTGCGCCGGTGCGTGCCCCTTGACACTTGTTCAAGTCATCCCTCTGCTGGACCTTCACATCTCTAGGCGCCCTGGGCAGAGAAGAGAAATGAAGGGAAGGTTGATTTTGCTGTCCTCGACCTGTTCCCCTCCTTCCTGTACCTTCTGTGTGTTCCTGGAGTATTTTGTTTTATATTCACCTCTGCAAAGAACTCGGCTTCCGTGCATCTTACTCCTGGATTTATTTTTCCAATCTCACTTTTGTTCCACATTTACACATTCACTAGCCTCCTGGACTAAAGGTGTACATGTTCACGTTAACGTTTACTGTGTCTTTTCATGCAAACTTCGGTTTCTACAGTGTGAACTTCATGACGATATACTTCGTGCGAGCTCCACAAGGCTGACCCTTATCAGTCAAAAAATACATTAAATGTCATTCCCTCAGACACATTCCCTCCGACTGCTCAAATGAAAGTAGCCACCAGCCATTCATTTACAATTATTTGTGTCACAGTTATTCCTATGTGACAGGTTTTCTCATGTAATCATTTATTGTTTATCACTTACCTCTTCCCAATGAATAATAAGCTACGTGAGGGCAGGGACCGTGTCTCTGCTATTTACCACCTGAGAGGGCCTGGGATGATAGGGGCGCTCATCTTCAGTCTGCACCTGATCCTGCCTTACGGCTGCGGACTCAGTCAAGGCCGCCAGAGAGCAGACCTAACGAATCGCTTTTATTAACTTATGGTTTAAACACCAAAACCCGACTGCCACATAAACTACAGTAGATAGGGCCATGAACAGCGTGTTCAATTCTGGTTTCACAAGAAAATTCCGTGAGATGACAGCATACCGTGGCCGAGGACGCTGCTAGGCCAGCGTGTTGTGGCACCCCTGCTGGGGGACGGGCGCCCGGAGGAAGCCCCACCGCGGCGCCAGGCGGTGACCGAGGGGCAGGCCCGCAGGCCCTGACTCTGATTCTCAGTCAGAGAGAGAGATTCGACGTGCACCTCAGCTGTGAGTGTGATTTTTTTTTTTTTCAATAAAGCCATTCTTGGCACGTGTGAAATATTAATCTCTATGCCCATATCGTCTCCTAACAAAACCTCACATGATTTCATTTGACATCTATTACAGGCCCTTTGGTTTCCTGTGAATGTGGCTTGATGGAGCAAAGCCACACGATAAGCCCCATCCAGGGACTGCCAGTTATTCAGTGTCACTTTGCCTTTCAACAAAGGCCACTGCATCCTGTGTGACAGGAAAAAGGGTGGAGGACCTTGGATATCAAACTTCCAGAAATCCTTGTTTACAAGGCTGAGCTTTTGTGTCGTGTGTGGCTGTTCAGAGCTTTTCTCAGCGTGTCAGGGCTTCTTTCTAGGGAAGTTATCTTTATAAAACACATTGATAATTCTTTCCTTTTTTATGTAACAAAATATCTAAAACATGCACACATACCCACATCAGCGCTAAAGACTCTTATTCGGATAAAAGTTCTAAACTCGAGAAAAAAATAATATTAAGTGGTAAATATTTTTATAGCAGCTTACAATGTTTTGCATATAGTAGGTCCCGCGTAAGCCTGTTATTAAACCACTGAACCAAGAAACCAGAGCACAAGTTTCCTATATCCTCTGCCGTTTAAGCTCTGAAGGCTTCTGGTAGGTCCCTGAACAATAAACACATTTTTAACAGAAGCAGCAGATCCCACTGATATGCAGACTCACAGGACTTGTATACAGCAAACAGTCCAAACAACGAAGCCATTCTCCCGCTGGCCTCTGCTGAGGCCCCTTCTGCCCCTGACCCTCCGGCCTCCTCTGTGTCCCTCTCGTGGTCCCTCAGCCCTTCACCAGCCTCAGCCCAATAAAATGAAAGCACTCGTTTGTCTTCTGTTTGTCCCCCAGATTTGTCACAAGGGAAACAAAAGCCCCCGTTTCTTACCCCTGCCCATGAGCGTCCCACTGCGGCTCCTGTGCAGCAACTTAGAAAACACACTCGTGTTCCTGCTTTGCGCCCTCGGAGCAGGTCGCGGGCCTTAGAAAGCACACGGCCGTATCTACGGCCGTGGATGTGTCTGCTGCTAACGGACCAGACCAGCCCTCCCTTGACCCGCCCCCGCCCCACGCGACGGGCGTCGCGGGCCCTGCTCTGGCACTCAGGCCGGCCCGCCGTCGGCGTTCACCAGCAACCCAACATCAATCTGAATTTAAAGACCAGAGAGTTTCAGCCGGACTCTGGGACCCTTCCCTGTCTAAACCTTGACAGACAGAACAGCTTTCAATATGCTGAGCCATCAAGCAGTAGAATCTTAAGAGCAGCTCGTTAAATAGCAGAACAATCTAGTATCTGTATTTCTTGGATTTCTGAGGCTTGGGTTTTCTTTTTAAGCCGTCACAGTACCTGTCATGATTTTCCCCACATATTGAAAGAGTTTAATTCCTGGAAGATCAGATCTCGCTGGGGCCGTGGCGTCATTCAGTGACACATAGCAGCTAATTCCCACTGTTGGCTCTCATTTTCTCCCTGACTTCCTAGAGAAGGGAATCTAAACAACCTTTACAATGTGGGAAAATGAAGCGTCCCTGAGTAAGGTTCAATGAAATTTAATTACCTTCGTATGAGTTCATGTTTCCATGATGCCCAACAGATGCATTTTGGAGAATAATTCCAGTGCCTTTTGGTAAGAAGTTGTTTTGTTGTTGTTGTTTTTTCCCTACAATGAGAACCAGAGCTGCATACAAATTGTAACACAGGACAGTTGTTTCAAATATACCTTGTATCACACTAAGGAGCATTTGTGGTCTGAAGCTCCAGTGTTAATCAAGATTGAATATTGAATTTCATTTAAAACATATTCATTTTATAGCAACATAAAATATTGCAGCGTTTGGACCCTTCTGGTCTCGTGACTTCTCGTTTACGTGGAAAACGCTCGCCAGGGCTTCGGGCGCGGCCAGAGGCCCTGGATTCCTCCGAGCAGCTGCCGGTGGCCTGGGAGGCGGCGAGGAGACCGTCCAAGGCCAGCCGCGGCGCCCGCCTGCAGCCCCGCAGGGGAACTCCGGGCCCTGCTCGGTGGAGGAGGCCCAGGCGCGCTCCTCCGCGATCTGGCCCTGACTCAGGTTCATTCTCGGAACTAACTCTAGGTCACTGAGAGCCTAAGAATTGGGGGGTGGGGGAGGGCTGTTAAAATCCCCTCCTCACCCCCAAGCACCACCACCAGCGGCGTGGAGTCTGGGGGCTGAGAACAGGGACAGAGGGAGGACCCGCCTGCCCTCCGTCGGGGGGCCGCACGGCTCAGGCGTCGCCGTCGCGTCCGGGAGGGCAGGCTCCCTGGCAAGGACTCGGTCCGAGCTGTGGGAGGCCAGTCCAGCCGGCAAGGTAGGCAGCCGGGCTGAGAAAATGCAGCGCTGGGCGTGGCGGCGGGTTATTCTCCGCTGCTCCCCGCGCCCCAGGTCCATCCTCTGCCCTTTCCTGCTCCGCTCTGCGGTCCAGCGTAGACTGACCCCTGCGGGTGGCATCGCCCGGGTCCCCCTACCCTCTGGACCGTTAGTCCAGGAACACCCTTGAGCAGGACGGTGGTGAGCAGAAGGGAGAGGGTGGCTTTCTGGCGCCTCCCTGGCCCCCTCTCCCCCCAGACTGCACCCTCAGCCCGCAACCCCCACCCCCGCAGTCCGCCTCCTTCTGCAGGAACGGCTCCGTTGGGCACCCACCTCGTTCCCAGACCCCAGCGGTCACCGCCAACGCCATCTCCTTTCTTCGCACCGGCCAGGATGCCAATCTCTTGTGACCCCACATGCCTTGCTGGTTCCCTGAGCTCTACCTGCACCTGTAAGCAGCGCCTTTATTGAACTTGATTCAAACTTCTGCTATAGCCTGAATTGCGGCTGGCAGAGACAAATACATGCATGCCTGCGAACACACATGCACACATGCGTTCATGTGTGTGACCTGAGGCCTTGTGCCTAGTAAGGGAATTTTGACTTCACGAAAAATTAACTAAAGACACCAGAAACTTTCCCTTGAAGGACATGAGGAAGGGAGGGCCACAGAGGCAATTTGTTCTCTGCCTCCGTTAAAACTTTCTTTGCATTCTTGATGTCTGGCGAGTGTTTAAATAACAGGTTCTAGTTCAAACGAAATAGACTTTTTTTCATCAAAGGAATTTTACCTCTCAAATCCTTCATTTAGATTTTTAAGATTTAAACTAAGAATTTCTTAACTTGGCAAATCGGGAACACAGAGCGAACTTCCATAAATTTTCTTCCAAGTCGCAAGTTAGTAACCTGACTGAAATATACAATTATTTAAAAGCTCTGCACCTGTTTAAGTGGAAAACATGTCCTGGTGCTTCGACCACCTGTGTCACCTAAAATACAGAATAATATGTTTTGCACAAGTGCCAATATCAACTTATGACAGCATCATAAGATGAACAAAACAACTTGGGTAAGCATTTAAGAACTGTCAGTATTTTAAAAATCACTGAGTTCTTTGCTGAAACTCTTATTTATTTCTATTGGAAACCATAGCATTTTAAGCTTAATTTCCTAACTGACTATATTCCAAGGTTTGCTTTATTTTAGAAAAGCATTTGAGACAACAACTCGTTCCCACATCACCGGCGAGAGCCGACAAACATCATCATGGCCGCTATTGTCATTTCTTGAGGTTTTGAAATGCCAGTTTCATTCCAAAAGCTGCTAACATGATGTGCACAATAAGCAGGAAACAGATGTGTCCTAGAGATTTATTCTAATATTTTGTGTATATTTACACAAACAGACAAAAACTAAAATGCAAGCTTAAGCCCTGGCTGGTGTGGCTCAGTAGACTGAGCACCGGTCTGTGAACTGAAAGGTCACTGGTTCAATTCCCAGCCAGGTCACGGGCCTGGCTTGCAGGCCAGTCCCCAGCTGGGTACATGCGAGAGACAACCAATTGATGTTTCTCTCTCTCTCTGTCTCCCCCTCTCCTTTCCCTTCTCTCTAAAAATAAATAAAAACAAAATCTTTTTAAAAAACACAAGCTTAAGGTAAATTCTCTTTAAAATGTTCCCAGATTGTAGACACACAGAATTAAAAAACAACAAAAACTGAACCTCCAGAGTTAGGTTTCAGTCTTTGCAATCCATTTATTGAGTGGCTCTGAATTTCTGCAAACTAAAGTCCGTTAGAGATACCTACCCAGCCTTCCTAATGGGGAAGTGTGAAATGCAAATATTAATAGTAATGAAATAATTCTCAATAATTACACACCATACAAATGATGCTTATGATTTTTCTGTGTATATTTATGAAGTGAAATGAATGTTTAATTCCTCTTAAATTTGGAAAAAGGTTAACCCTTTGCAAAAATGGTAGAATACAAGGTCACTTAGAAGCCTATGAAGCTGTAATGTAAAGACAACGGAGGCGAAAGGGCAAGACACTGTGAAGAGCCACTCATGTGACTAAGTAGGTGAGCACCCCTAGACGCACCTGGTGTCTCCTCACAGACCGATGTTTTGCTGTCACATTGTGGATGACGTTCTGGGGTCTGCACGTGTGTGCGCAAGCACGCTCATAGTCCGCCATGTGTTTTAAATGCCAGGACCCAGCCAGACTCAATTTCCGGACTTTATGAGTTTTTGACTGAAGAATAGTCAAGTCTTCTATTTTTTTTTTTTTTTTTTTTTTTTTTTTAGCAATTGTAATAAAATCATAATTAAAGCCCCTGGAATAGAGTCACTTCAAATCTTTATTTCATTTTGTCAACTTTGAATTCTATTTAATTGCTTTACTAAAAAAAAAAAGAATTCTTTAAGTAAACCACTAGAGTTCATTACAGACCCCTAGAAATTGCTAATTGGTTGGGACTTTATTTCCTGTGTTTCTTCCTGTTTTCAATTTTAGGACATTTAATTTTTCTGGAGTAGCTCTAACTGCGACCTCATGCCAGGGCTGAGAGCAGATGGAGGGAGCTGTCCCTTGCCGCGCCCGCTCCGCCCGTGCTCCTGCGTGGCTGCCTGCCGCGCCCTCCCTCTGGACAGAGGCCTACCTTTGGTTTTCTCGTTCGCTCCATGCAAGTGCTTTAACATGTGAGCGACAGAGATAATCGGGGTGAATTTTATAGTGTCTAACACTTTGTTTTAATTAGTAGATATTACTGAATCAGTGTCTCAAACAACTACTATCAGTAGAACAAAACGAATTCGTCTATGCATGGCCCATGGTCACAGACAACAGCGTGGTGACGGCCAGAGGGAAGAGGAGCAAGGTCTGGGAAGCGGGGGGTGGGGGATGTCTGCAAATAGGGACGTCTGCAATGGGTCAACAAGAAAAATAAAGAAGTAAGTAAACCATATCCCTTTCAAAGGAATCTGGTGGCTGCTTTTTTGTTTTGTAATTGCTGCCTGGGTTATGTTGTTCTCCAGAACTGACATATGCATCAAATTGAGAACTGAAAAAGAACATATTATTTTTTACTTGTTCTCTTGTTATTTCTTTTACATAATTATTTTAAGTTATTTTCTTTATACTCATCTGAGGGATGGTAGTTAACATTTTAAAACAACCGAGTTGGAATGAGTTTCAACAGGGTATAAAAATTTGCCCCAGTGGAGCCCAATTGCCTCCCCTTCTTTTGTACTGTTTTTGTGCAAATTATACCTTAATAATGATAAGCTCACCAACATAGTTTTGTAATTATTGCTTTATGTAGTTATTTTTAAATATGATAAAAGAGAAAAAATAAAATACACTTGCATTCTTTTTCCCAGTTACCTATGTACTGACCTTCACTGGTGTTCATTTCTTCTTGTGACTTGACTTACTGTCTAGTGTCTTTTTTTCAGAACCAAGGCCTCCTTTGGCATTTCTTGGAGGGCGAGGCAGTTAGCAATGATTAACTCAGAACTTCTCTATGTGGGAACGTGTATATTTCTCTTTCTGTTTTGAAGGATAGTTTTGCTGGATGTAGTTAATAGCCCTTTTCTTTAAAAAATGGAAATGTCATCCTACTCCCCTTCAATCTTCATGATTTTTTCTTTTTTAAAAAATCTTATTTAGTTATTTTTAGAGAGAGGGGAAGGGAGGGAAAAAGAAAGGGAGAGGAGCATCGATCAGTTGCCTCTTGAATACGCCCCGACTGCTCCCCAGCCAAACACCATATCTGCAGCCCAGGCATGTGCCCTGACCAGGTGTCTCTCTGGTGGCCTTTCGCTTTGCAGAATGACGCCCAACCAACTGAGCCACACCGGTCATGACAGGTCTTCATGATTTCTAAAAAGAATCCAACAGTCCATCTTATAAAGGGCCCCTTGTACATAATGCGTACTTTGATCTTACTCCTTTTATTATTCTCTGTTTTTCTTCAATTTTCTTCACAAATATTCAACAGTTCGACTGTAATGAGTCCAGGTGTGACTCTCTTCAGATTTTTTTTAGTTCTAGCCACTAAGCTTCTTGGACATAATTTTTAATTTTGTTAACTAAATCTGGAAATTTTCAAACTTTTTTCCTTTAAATACACTTTCTGGCCCATTTTTCCCTCCTCTGCTGGGACTGCCAGCATGCCCACGTTGGCACCTTTGATGGTGTTGCACGGGTCTGAGGCTCTGTATATTTTTGTTGTTGTTGTTTGTCATTGTTCTGTCCCTCAGAGTGGATAGTTGTTCATGTTCGCTAACTCTTTCTTCTGCCAGTTCAAATCTGCTGTTCATCTCCTTTCTAGTGAATTGTCATTTCAGCTGTTGTATTTTCAACAGTGTAATTCCTATTTTTTAAACATATCTGTTCTTTATTGATATTCAATACTTGGTTAGGTGTCATTCTCCCACTTTGATTCTTTAGGCATGGTTTCTTTATTTCTTTGAATATATTTATTACTGATTTAAAATTTTCTCTAGCAAGGCCACCATTTAGGATTCCTAAGGGGCAGTTTTTATTGTTGCAGTTTTCCTGTGTTTAGGCTCTACTTTCCTTTTTCTCTACATGTTTTTTCTTGTTGAAACTGGGCATTTAAAATACTATAATAGGGTGATAGTGGAAATTCCTCACTCCCTGGGGTTTGTAGTGGTGGCTGTTTATTTTTGTTGCTGCCGCTGCTGTGTATTTATTGAGTGACTTCCCTGGACTCATTCTGTAAAGTCTCTATTCTTTGTTTTTTATGGCCGCTGAAGTCTCCGTATGATTAGCCAAATGGTCACTTAATGATTAAACAGAGATTTGCTGTAATGCCTTGAACCAGTAAGTCTCCCAGCCTTGATGGCAGGGCACGTGGTTGCTGCTGCAGCAGGCAGTTCAAACCGGGCCTCAGCCTTTACCTCCTGGTGGCGCAGAGCTCCAAGGTCAGCTGGAAGCAAAAAATGAGGTTTCTCAGAGAATCCACACAGCTCTGCACATGCACATGCCCTTCTAGATTCTCGCGTACATGGGAAACATTTTCAGGTCCCCTAAGGACATCTTGCTGTCCAGTGTTTTCCTCCTGCATTTTTGCTGGACAGCCTCTTGTTAGCTTTGACAGGTATTGCTGCCTTAGGCTGTTGTGGTGGTAAACAATGGCCAGGGTTTGTTTTGAGTGTGTGTGTGTGTGTGTGCGTGTGTGTGTGTGTAAAACAAATGTTCCTGAAATAGGGCTGCATTCACAGTGGTGACTCCCAGGCAGCCCAAGTAAAGACAGGTCCTGAGAGGGGAGCTTTGCAAAGAGCTGCCGTGCAGGAGCACGGCGGTGAGTCTCTCGGTGGAGGGCTCGGGGACGGCCAAGGCAGCCCTGCCCCCACCGTGGCTGCTCCGCGGCCTGTTCTCACAGGCGCCCCGGTGCGAGGCCGCTTGCTTCCCAGCAGCACAGGCTCGGGGGGCAGGGGATGGGAACGGGGCAAATTAAAATGCCGGCGTGCTGAGACTCAGCTGGTTTTCTTGATTTAAAAAAAAAATTTTTGCCACTCTTTTTTTAATCCCAGAGTTGTGAAAAAATTGATTTTAACAAACTTTTGCAAATGTTCTCATCGCTTCTACAGAAGAATGGATTTTCAGAGGTACTTACTTTGTAATTCCAGAAATACTTCTCCTCTTTGTTTTTCATTTTAATATTGCACAAATATACCTATTACTATCATCCACACAAAATGACTCTCTCATTAGCACATTTTCATGAAATAAAAAAAACCGTATTTACTCGGAAAAGGTGACTTTGGTCACTACAGAGCAGAAAATTCTAATGCACTTCCTCTAACTTTTAATAATGTCAAATACAAAACAATCTCAACACTAAGTATTGTGGAGATAATAAACATCTAAATAGTTACCCTAGCTAGATTGAATTATACCAAACATTTTTATCCTACTTGTATTTGTGTGTTTCAGCAGGGTGGTCCTTGTAAAAATGAGGTCTAAGATTTCGGAAGATATAAGTATCCAGTTATGGTATAGTCAGGTGACAGCTATATATAGTTGTAACTTCTCAGGCCTGTTTCTAAGCACTCTTTATTCAATTTATTGGGGTGACATTAGTTAATAAAATTATACAGGTTTCAGGTGTCCAATTCTGTAGCACGTCATCTGCACGCTGTATTGTGGGTCCACCCCTCCAAGTCAACCTGCCCTGCATCGCCGTTTAACCCCCATTGTCGACCTGCCTCCACCCCCTGCCCTTCTGGTCACCACCATACTGTTGTCTCTAAAGTTTGGGGTTCTTTTTTTCCCTTAATTCCTTCACCTTCTAGGCACATTAATGTCTCATTTTGCTAAGCACTGATCATCATTCCTAGGCTAATTTAATTTTTTTTTTATAAATGTATAAAGGATACATTGTTTTATGTCCCAACTCAAAGAAAAATTTTAATCTGGTTCCAGTCACCCACAAGCGCAGGTGTGGTGGTAGGCAGTGGTTATTTTCTTTCTGCATTCTCACCTCTCTGTCCTGGCTGGTGTGGCTCAGTGGATTGAGTGTCGGCCTGTGAACTGAAGGGTCTCTGGTTCAATGCCCAGTTGGGGCACATGCCTGGGTTGCGGGCTGGGTCCCCCACCAGGGACATGCAAGAGGCAAGGTGACTGATCACTGTCTCTCTCACACATTGATGTTTCCCTCCCTCTCATTTTCCTTCCCTTTCCTTCTCTCTAAAAAATAAATGAATAAAATCTTTAAGAAAAAACACATTACCACATCTCCTCCAGGAACGCAGCGCCTAGGTTATTGACAGTTATATTGTCTTGGTGGGTGGAGTGACTCAGGCCGTACCCAGGGCAGGACGGCAGCTGGCTATGGCAGATGGGGGACTTCTACGTGTCCGGCTCCTGAGACAGTGATAGACTGCTTCTCCAGAGCATCCCGTAGAGCAGTGAGCGAAGCGCAGGCACCGAGGGGACTCTGGTCCAGCCGCCAGGCGCTGGCAACGGCGGGCTGCCGCACATGCGACGCGGGCCGTGTCTGGATGCTTTCCCCCTTCACCTGGCGGCCCCTCTAGGTCCAGGCCCGCCCCACCTTTGAATCCCCCAATTTCTCTCCATTCTCATAACTTTTATGAGTCTTTTTCATCAAGGAGTCCAACAACTTTCTGTAGCTCTTTGAAGAAGAAAACTCGTTCGTTTGATCATATATTCTTCCGTTTGCTTTTTCTTTGCAGCAGGACTTAAATTAGAGAGAAAAAACAAAAATAAAGCCCATCCCAGAAAAAGAAGAAGGGAAGGGGGGTCCCTGAGTTCTCGCTCACGACAGTATACGGGGTCTGAAGAGACCGAGTCTCAAAGAAGTTGTTCTCCTTTGCATCCTCCTCATTTTTTGTGGCTATGAAGTTCTTCCCAGCAATATCAACATACAATTGTTTAATTAATATGATCATTTTTATTAGCCTTACTAATACATTTACTATTACAATTACTCGTGCTATTACTTTTTATAGTTCACACAATGTAGCCGTAACTCCATGGTAGGTATGTAAAATTCTTCTTGTGTTCCTTTATATCCCATCCAGGCCCGCATGACAAATGCCCCGGTCAGAACCTCGTGGTAAGGGCCTTAGTTTCTAACTTTCCCCAGCTTCCAGCTCAAACCTTGCTCCACGATGCTTCGCCATTCTTGTCTAATCCCACTTGGCTTTTCATTCTCATGTTACCCCAGCAGCCCGAGTGGCCTTTAGCCCGCAGGCTCTGGCTCTGCCCCTTGGCCGCCTGCGCTTCCCCCTCCTGGAGAAGGACCTGCTCGTCCTGGCTGCATTTCAGGCGAAGTCCCCAGATCTCCTCTGTGAGCGCCGTCTTCGCCGCACAGAACAGAAGTCCTTCATCCCAGTAATCAACTTCGGGACCAAAGTGTTCAAAATGTCCAATAATGACAGTATATCTTTACTCAATTTTAAATACCTATTACACAGTGTCCAACTGGTGTCCCTAAAACTTCTTTAGACATCACAGTAAGTGGCTTGATTTTCATCTTCTTGGAATTTTAAAAGAACCACCAAACATTATTCTTCTAGACTATACTCTTTTGTCAGAGACAAATGTCCAATCTTCCACCTTTATTCCGGTAGTGCCTGTATTGTACTTATTGATAATAAATAATAATACATTTCCTGTCAGAAGGCATTGCATAAACATTCAGGGGATAGAAGTTTTACAGTGTGCTTCATGGATTTAATCTATTTCATTTCCTCTACTACGAAAGTTAGATTAAATCAAGCCACTGTAAGGAAAAAAGTTAGATTAAATCAAGCCACTTTAAGGAAAGGATTAAAACAGAGTAAAAAACATGTTGAAGACGTCCCTCAGAACTGTGAAAACACTCTGTGCTTCTAAGGAGTCCAGATTCCCTGGCATCTTTCTAAGGTCCCTGCCACCCTGGTCCCCACACCACTTGCCTGCTTTAACGGCCATTCGGTCCTGTGGGTCGGGGCCAGGCCGCTCTGCCCAGAAGGCCCCCTTGCCCACTCCCTGTGAAGCTAAATGCCCGAGCAATCACCTCTACGAAGCACCGTCATTTTCTCCCTGTTGACGTTGCCTTTTATTCTAGGGATCATTGGCTATAATGAGAAAGATCACTCTCTGCATTTCTCTGGGAAGCTTGTAATGTCTTTGAGAACAGGGCCAAGCACTGGAACATCTCTGAATCCCCGGGGTGCAGAAGGCTCCCTTCTGTGTGGAAGAACCTCCCCATCTGTTTGAGTAAATGCATCGTGTGGAGGCAGAAGCTGCAGGCAGTAGAAAGAGGAATTGATTATCTCCGTATCGATTATGGTCTGACAGAGAAGGGGAAAAAGAGCCACATAATTGTAAAACAAGCTATTTAGTGTGATTGTTTTAGAGCCAAATTATAGGCACACTTTTCTCTTGATGTGTTTGCTTTTTATTAAATTCTAAAGAGTATTTCCCCACATGTATATTTAGTGACCCAGTCTTATTACAAAAACACCAGCCTCCTTAGTTTGATTACTAATAATTTATTTGTTGTAATCCTGGGACTTTAGAGCCCACCTATTTAATTCAACATTTTAGAAATTGGTTAAAGGAAAAGGGGCTTCTGTTGCAAGTGGCAGTTTGATTCCCCTACGTGCAGAATCGACATCAAGAGATTTGGGAAACATGATTTTTTGGTACCTGGGCAGCTGGTGATCGTTACTTGTGGTGCCCATAAAAAAAATAATAATGATAAAAGGAAAAAAGGAAAGAAATTGTTTAGAGGAAAATAACTACACCCATCTGCTCAAATAATCCTAGAATTGCCTAACAGCTAAAACAGAATTAATTCACACTTCAAATTAAGGGACTCAGCAATGCAGCTAAAATGTTGCTGCCCTTCAGGGGCGGCTGGTCTGAGTCAGAGATGCCACAGATTGGCCGGTCTTCGCAGAGCCCCACCCGGCCTCCCTCCCCCGCCGCGGCCCTGGTGTGTCACCCACGGTGAAGTCTGCCACTGCGGCTTAGGGAGGGTTCCTACAGCGCTCAGAGCCACGCCCCACCGGGATTCTAGAGTTAAATCTCTTTCAGCAGTGCCAGTCGCCCGAACGTCTTTGGACCAGGATTCTGGCATAGACTTTCAGGAAACCAGGGTGGGAGGAACACCTATTTTACTTTTTAAGTGAAAAAACACTCACAAGAACATTACATAAGAACAAAAAAAAAAAAAAGAAAAGAAAAGAAGCGGTTGGTGGGTGGTGAAGTTCAAGCTCCACATCACTGTGACTTTATTTTGGTTATATAAGAAGAATCTCAAATTCTAGCCGTTCAACATGGGAGTTTCTTCATGGGACTGCTTAACAGAACAGGCTTAAAGTGAGGCATATCAATGTCAGAAGTGAGGGCAAAACGGCTTGTTTCTGTTCCTAATTACCGAGGGAGGGAAAGAAATTAAGGGGCAGCAGATCTTTAGTAGGAAGTCCACTCATGTTTGCCCTGGTGTCCCACGCACGGCAGGGATGTGAAAATCGCTGAGCCACACGCAGCTCCTCATGTGGCGGGCCCGGAAGTTCCCATGGTGGCCTCGGGAGTGCCTCCCCTGAAGACGTGCACAGGGTCACTGAGGCGCCTGGACCTTCATGTGGCCTTTGTAAAAACAGAGGCAGCTGTAGGCAACCAGTGCCACCTACACCTACTCTCACCGGGTCGAGAAGTGGGGAGGAGACATGCTTGGATGCTCCCTTAAAATGTATGTGAAACCTCCTATGTGATCTTTAAAAAAGTATTATTTTGCACCTTTTTTAATTAAATAAATGTACTACTTTAACCTACAATTTTAAAATTATTTACTATACAGTAAAACGGGCACTCCCCCTGCCCAGGCAGGAGGACCATCCTGAGGCCGCGGCTTTGAGAACCCACGTCTCGCTGCCGTCGGACAGGAGCCGCCTTCTGCGCCAGACCCCTCCGTGGGGTTTTCTTCTCCTGTTTAAAAGAAAGAAAAAAAAAAAATCCCTTTGACAGCTAGCGAAGTTGAAACCCAAATCCTTGTTAATTTCAGGAGTCTACCTATTCTATAGTGATCTCTTCAGGATAATACCCTCATCCAAAATAAATGTTCTAAAGGTGAGGAGTCCAGAAGCAATCATGGGAGTTGATGGAGATGTTTTTGATCAGACACGAAAGTTGCCTTCTGAGGCCCATCAACTCACAGCGACTCCCAGAGGGCCCACCGCACACGCGCCCCGCCCTGTGCTTCCACTGTCCAGCTGATACTAGCTCTTCTGCTACCCAGAAGAATGATTCATTTCTATTAAGTGCTTATTTTAACCCAGACATTTTGGTAAATGCTTTGTAGTCTTACTTCATTTAATCTTTACAACAATCTTCAGAGAAAGGCAGTGTTTTCATTCCCATTTTACACCTGAGGCAATTGAGGCTTAGAGAAGCTAGATGCTTTTCCTGAATCATGCAGCGACCATAAGGTGGTTCTGGGGCTTGAAGCAATCTCGCTCCCAAATCATACTTATTGCAGTAATTTCATACAGTATATTATTAAGTTACCTCTACAGGGAATATCTTGGTATGAAATAAATGTTTTTATTTTGGGGATAATTGGTCAGTAACCCCAATTATTTTTGCCTCATTTCATAAATTTTAAGTTCAGCCTTTAACCTCTTCATGACCCTTTAATTTTCACCCATATTTCTCTCTTTTTTAAAGATTTTATTTATTTTTCTTTAGAGAGGGGAAGGGAGGGAGAAAGAGCGGGAGAGAAACATCAGTGTGCGAGAGACATATCCATCAATTGCTTCTTGCACACCCCCAACCAGGGGCCAGGCCTGCAACCCAGGCATGTGCCTTGATGGGGAATCAAACTGGCGACCTTTGGTTGGCAGGCCAGCGCTCAACCCACTGAGCCACACCAGCCGGGGCAATTTCATCCATATTTCTCAAAATCCTAAAAAAAGAGATCTGATCAAATTAGTTGTCATTTAAAATTTATCCTATAAATTCTAGAGCTTAACATTTGCCATAAAGGGACCTCATGTAGTCACCAGTTTGTGACCCTAGTTTTTAATCTTCTCAAAGTTTTAGTTTATTCAGTGGCATGTCTTCCTATCCATCAGGGTAGAACTGGTTAAAGAAATTGCTTGTCTGACATTGCTTTGTGTTTAGATTTATTGACGTTCAGAAAATGAGCACTTATTTTCAAATGTAATTCTTCAGCCAATGCCTTTTTCTCCATGTCTACATTTGCCTTGATTTGACATGAAGATCAATAAATATTGCCCTGAAATTCATAACACACAGGGAAACGAACTTCCACTTTGGCAGCGGTGGTGGTCCCCACCAGCTTGCAGGTCCTAGAGGGGATATAACGTTTAAAGTCAAAGTCTTTGTTAAGTCCCCCAAAGAAAGTTTCCAGTAATTAAAGCCTTGATTGTAAGTATGTTTTAAGCCTCCTTTATTTCAATAAGATTTAACTTTACAATTCCTCTTTTATTCTTTTCTTTCAATACATTGCAATTTTTCTAGAAGTCCACATATGTATATCCATAGGTATGTGTAAATATATATATACATATACACACACACATACACACAGGTATATACACACTATTTTCTGCTCTTGAAAACTGAGCAATTTAGAGAACATTTGTTCTGCAATTAAGACAATATCTTTGAATAAAGCATTCATTATAATTTTATTTTATTTTTTAAGATTTTATTTATTTTCAGAAAGAGGGGAAGAGAGGGAGAGAAGACATCCACGTGCAAGAGAAACATCCATGTGTGGTTGCCTCTCGCAGGCCCCCCACCGGGGACCTGGCCCACAACCCAGGCACATGCCCTGTCGAGGAATCAAACTGGCGACCTTTCAGTTCGCAAGCTGGTGCTCAATGCACTGAGCCACACCAGCCAGGGCTATATTTATTATAACTTTAGATGTCTAAGCATGAATCAATTAATCAGTAGTTATTCATTATCGCACAAAGCCCTGAGGGTCACACTGAGAGGCATAAGATGTGAAACTATACACGGAGATGAGATGTCCCCAGAAAGGCCTTCACCCCCAAGCTTTCCCTGGAGGGAACAGCAGGCCGATGGCACCAGTTAATGAAAGAAGGTGGGAACAGGTGGGGAAACCAAACTGGGATAGGAGAGCATCGGGTGCTTGCAAAGAGGCCTGAAGAATGAGGCTGAACCTTGAGAATCCAACACAATGCAGTTTTCCTAGAGGTCTATTGGTACAATTTCGAAGACAGCGCTAAGCAGTGGGGGCAGGGAAAGAAAGCTGGAAACAAGGAAAAGCAGATGTTCAGTATATTTACTAGGTAGTGGATCACTTCAAAGACCTCAGTCAGAAGAGGAATTCCTTGGCTGAAAGGTCATGTGACCGATCAGATGGCCTCCAACCTCTTCACTCAGCCCACCCCACTTCTGACCCTCATTCAACTTTTCCAACTTTTTTGTCTTCTGTAACGTGTGGCCCCGCAGTCTTCTACTTGATAACTGCTTCAGCCATTCTTGCGGGCTCCTCCCCTCCCTTCCCTTGGGTTACCTGGACCTCGTTGCCTGTGTTTTGCATCCGGCAATGAGTCCTCCTTCGGGGGGCACTCTCGGCCTGCCTCACCCCTGGCCTGCGAGACCGACTCAGTTAGTTGCTGGATTGAATTGGACGGCGTTGAACACAGTTGTTTATCTCCACCACCTGTCAGCACAAACCCACTCACGCACTCCTGCCCTTTCTTGGCAATTCTCGAAAACGAAAACACAATGGCTTTAAAAGCAGCAAGTACTAGGTGATGCTAACCAGTGAACGTGGCTCTTCCCTCGGGGAGCGTGTGCAGCCCATCAGAGGAGGGACGCCTCCCGGGGATGGGCGCCGAGACCCAGCGTTCTGCCCAGTCCACTTCACCAGGCACCGTTCCTCACAACGCACTGCAGCAAGAGGGGGCGGGGAGGCGCCCCGGGTTCTCTATTAGCTTCAGTTCCCAGTGTACGAACATCCTAGTTCAGCTTACACCAAATAGCCCACACACATTCCATCTCTGCGGGAACGTTTCGCTCCTGCGTCCCTCCTGCGCTCCGTCTCCGTTTCCTTTTTCTCCCAGTCATGTTTCTCCTTTCCTCCCGCTTATCAGTCTTCCCAAAAGAAAGCCCTTCTGAAAGAGAAAAAAAAAAAGAAAAGAAACAAAAACCCTCTTTACTCAGGGTCGCCAAAAAAGAAGCAAGCCCTGCAGCAGAGGCGGCAGAGCCCTCGGTGGGCGTGTCGAGTGGGCGCGCCCTGGCGCGCCAGGCCCGCCCCTCCCAGGGAGCGGGGACTGCGCCCAAGTTCTGGTGTGTGCGCAGGACCGCGACCGAGGTCCCAAACCCGCTCACTCTCGCAGACCGCCTGCCGCCTTCTGCGCCACCGCACCCAGGACAGCAGCCTTCCCCTAGGGCTCAGGAGCCCCGGCGCTTGAAAAGTGCCCTCCCTGCCTGAGCCAGAGAGCGGCGAGGGGTGTGAAGGAGGAGCCAGGGGCTAGCAACATCCTCTCGAAGGGCCTGCCCTCGCCCATCTTCCTACCACCTTAGAGAGTTGGCAAGGACTGCGGGATCACCCTCTCCGTGAAAGGCAGATGTCCCTTTAAGGTTTGCTTCGCAGCTCGTGGACTTTAGCCTAAACACGGGCCCGCGAAGCTGGCTTTATTTGTCCATGTCTCGGACAGAGCCTGGGAGGCTGCCAGGCGCACTTCAGAGAGCAGAAGCTCGAAGGGGCGGGCGGTGTGGCACTGCGTCTGGGATGTGACAAGCGTGGAGCGGACTTAGAAGCACCGGAGATCACTCTGCGCGGCTCCTGGGCGCCCCGACCGGCGGGGCAGCGACCGAGACCCGCAGCGGCAGGCGGGCCGAGTGGCCCAGCGCGAGCGCCTCCCGTGCCGGGTCCTGCCGGGACCCGTTCTGCGATCCAGCGCGTTCGCCACGCCGCGGCCGCTCCGGCCATGGCCCCCCGGAGCCCTGCCCGCCCAGGGGTCGCTGTCGCCTGCGGCTGGCTCCTCACCGGTGAGCAACCCCGCTTTACTTGACCCCCTCCTGCGCGCGCGGCTCGGGCGTTGGGAGGGAGGCGCGCGCTGAGCTGTGGCCCCGGGAGCGGGGGGCAACGCGGAGCCGCTGTCGGGCGCTTCCAGACGGGTCGTGTCTTCTGGGCAGGTTGGAAGACGGAAGGAGTGTTGGCGTCTTGCTTTTGGATCGGAGTTAGTTCTGTGGTCGTTTCACAACCCTCCACCCACCAGGGGCAGGAGGGAGGAAGGGGTGAAAACTTTACAAGGCAGAGCTGACTTTTCGAATTAAAGTTGTTTTGACAGTTTGCACTGTATTTTAGGACTTTGCTGCAGGGCGTCCCCGGCTCCTTTCTTTTGCAGGGAGGAGACGCGAGGGCGCCTGACTGGTTGATAGACGAAGTTGTCCCCTCAGGTTGCCCGCGGGCGGGAAGTGCTGCCTTTTCTCGCCGTCGGTACTCAGACCCGCTCGGCTGCCCCGCTGGGAGGGCCAGGAGGCCGGGCAGCACCGCTCCACGTCCTGAACTGTGTTTCCCCACGAGCTCCCAGGAGGAGGAGCCTTGGGGAGTGGAGACAGGAATAGTGAACAGCCGCTTTGTAAATATTACAGAGCTGACTTGTAGAGAATGCAAAATATTGTTATTTGTGTAAATAGGTATTTTTGAGGAGGAGGGACTTAAAAAAAAACACCGTGGATGTATCCAACTTAGAACAAGGGTGAACTCTAGTATTTTATAAGATTTTCCCAAGGATGAAGCCGCGGCCAGATCTTTTCCGACCGGTCACGGTCGCTGCCTGAGGCACGCGGTGGTGACAGTGGAAGAGGGGAGGCCGATGGACGCAGGTGTGGCTTTAGCAAGGTGACCTGGTTAATGGCTTAGTTAGTGGCTGGTTTCAGCATCTGTCCTCAGTATTTGATTCTTCGGAGTCTTAACTGCTGACATGCTTCTTAGCACTAGTTACCTTCGCATTTCACCACTAAAAACAGGGGCGATCCAGCCTGAGTCTGGCTTAGATGACCCAGCGTTGCTAACTTTTATGAAGATCACTTAGAAATGGGTTATTAACGAGCAAAGCTTTCCCCCCATAGCGGGATGGGGTGCGGAGACAGCGCGTGGTGAGCGGCTGACTTCTGGCCCAGACGTCCTCCGCTGCTCAGGATGTGTCCAGGAACCCAAGCAGCGGTCACTCCTGACCCGCGTCAGAGCCAGCGAATGCCTCAAGGGCAGAGTCAGCTGCTGTCACTGCCCTTTGCCCATCTGACCTGTGATGGTTTTCCCGCTCGCATTTTTTGGGAGGTCACTTGCCTGGTGTCATTGTTGTGCAGAATCTGGATGGCTTACTAACTACTCAGATAATACCTTTTCCATTTTACCAAATAAGTAGTCACTAATGAAGAAATGATCAAATGATACTTGCATATCCTCTAAACTACAAGAATGAGAAAAAATAGAGGTTAAGAAGTTGCAGTTTCATATATATTATATATCATCTTATTGACACACATAATTATTTAATGTCTACATATTTATACTGAGGTCCTTTTCTTAGGTTCAACCACTTTATTTCCCAATGCCTAAAATATGTTGTGCACTGTGAGTTTTCTGCAATTGTTGGGATAATATGCCTTGCTGAGTCCAGGAAGGGATTTAAAGGAAAATAAAGCATAGATATTTCAAAATTATAATATCTAATTCCCTTTTGTGAGTGTGTATGTGTATATATGTTAATTGTATTGAAATTTAGACTTTTAAAAGAAGTTACTGTGTCAGAAGCACTAGATTCCTCCTAAGTGCTACATTTGTACCCATTTCACGATGCAAAGGATCTGAAATCTGCCTTCTTTTACTTTGCTGGTTTCCCAGCCAGTCGTTGTCCTGTCAGCTTCCTTGGAAACTTCGCGTCAGTAAGTGGGGTCCACACATAACCTGGGGCCGCAGCAGCAACCGCACCCACACCCACACACAGGACTGCTGAGAGCTCTTGTTGTCTCCAACCTGAACCCAACCCTAAATCCATCTTCCTAACAAGTAATTTTCATTCTATCTTAGCCTTCGGTCAAAAGACTTTGGTGGTACTGTGTTGTCCTCAGATAAAATCCAAAATTCTCAACTGACCTTTCGGGGTTTGCCCTAGTCTAGTACCGTCTGTCTCCTATGGCCCTTCTATCAGTTTCCTGTTGCTGTTGTCACAAATCGCCACAGATTTATTGGTTTAACACAAGACACGCTACTGTACGGCTCTTCAGGTCAGAGGTCTCACTTGTGTTTCTTCAGAAACCTCCAGGGAGAGTCCGTTTCCTGCTTCTGGGGACCACCTGCCTTCCCTGTGGCTCCCTCTGCCCGCCTCCTCACACCGGCCTCCTCACACCCCGCAGGGGGTGCCTTCAGCTCCTTCCCTCTAACCCCTCTTCTTCACCACATTTCCTTCTCTGGTTCTGACTGCTACCTACTGCTGATAAGAGCCCTCCTCACTACCGTGGGCCCTCCTGAATAATCCAGGATTATCTCCCCACCTCCGGACCCTTGATTTAATCACACAGGACAGGTCCCTTTTCCTGGACAAGGTAACATGTTACAGGTTCCCGGGACGGGGGCACGGCACCTCTGGGAGACTGATTCTGCACCTTAAACCCTTGAACATAAACTTCCCATGAGAGCAGCCTCAGTTCCTTACCGTGCCCATGATGCTCTTGCTCCTTTTGCTACTGTGGATTTGGTCTCATTGTTTAAAATACTTTTTTCATTGATTTTAAAGACAGAGAAGAAGGGAGGGAGGGAGAGAGAAAGAGAAACATCGATTTGTTGTTCTGCATATTGATGCATTCATTGGTTGATTCTTGTGTGTGCCCTGACGAGGGATCGAACCCCCAACCTTGGCGTATCTGAACAGTGCTCTAACCAAGAAGCTCGTTGTTCTATGTGTCTAGAAAAGACTCCACCCTTCCTTTCCACCACCCACTGCCGTCTTAACAAATTCTCTCCAGCCTTGCAAACCGGGTCTACATCACAAGAAACCACCGCCATCCAAAAAATTTTGCATTAGGTTTGGAGCTGTCTGGTATTAGCATTTTCCAGTATTTAAAAATGATTCTTTAGGAAAAGATACCCTCCCTTATGTCCAAATAAAGTCTTCGTTTTTATTTTGTGCCTGTCAAAGTCGGAGCAAAAAACTAGTGGCACAAAGGATTTACCTGAATAGAGCTGAGTGAATGGACCATTTTAGAGGCCTGGCAAGGTCAGGGAGGGGCCCCCAAGGCCAAACAAGAGGAAGAAAAGCCATTACCGACCCTGGCCGGAGGAGGGCGCTCTGCCTGTCTGACCAAGAACTCCGGCCGGCCTCCGGAGCGGGTCCTTGGGGCAGGAGCTGTGGTCTTACCACTAGGAAAGCAGCCAGAGCCCAAACTGAAGCCCAGCAGGAAGGGAGCAGGGGAAAGAAATACCCCTTTTCCTCCAATTTTGTCCCCAGCCCATGCACTGGTCATGTCAAAGGTCAAACACACAACCAAAGAAGTAATACAACGATAAAAGGCACATATTTATGGACAGTGTATTACGTGTGAGGCCCTGTGCTGAGAATTTTGCATGTATGATTTCATTTCTATCATAGAAAAAGGGGAAATTTGGGAACTATTATCCATATTTTTGAGATAAACCAAAGCGGTTAAATTAATTTATCCGAAGTCGCACACTCATCAAGGGCCACTCCAGTGCTCCACTCAGACCTCTGACCTCCGACCTCTCGCTGTGAAAGAGCGGGCCCTCAAGGCCATCCAAGTGTGAAGGAGGCAAGAAGGCCTCCTTCTTGCGTGCGAGTCCATAACTTTCGTGACTTTCAGGTCCACGGTGAAATTAGATGATGTCGTGCCTTACATTAAGTGTAACTCGAATGAGAGTGCTTTCTCTGGTTATTAGGGATGTAAATATAGAACGGCCCCTAATTAGGTTCCAGGTCTCTCCTTCCTAGAAACATTTCAGTTAGCCCAGAAGGAAGGGGCTTCTTTCGTGACTTTCTGAGCAGGCAAGAGCTCCTGTTCAGAATGCAGTCCCGTGAGGCCGTGGCTGAGGGCGGGAGTCGGCCACTTACCTGGAACAGAAACTTGGCCCCAGTGGCGTACGACGGATTGTCCGGAATTGCTCCTCAGGCGTTACAGTATCTGCAAAGGCAGCAATAGACCCACAGGATTTTTGCTGATTTGCTCGTTCGGGGAGCAGGCAGTGAGCGCATCAGTGAAATGCATGTGCTGAACTAGTCGGCCTGTTCTTCCTGGCCGTTACCCTGATCTCTGGGCCCAGGGCCGGAGCCTGTCGCTGATCTGACTCCTGCAGCCGGACGCCCCTCGGCCTGTGCTTCTCCACCTCCGACCCCACGAACTTCCCGACAGAACTTGACCTTGATGAATTTTCGTATTGCCCCTTAAAACATTTCGTGAGATAAGGTAGCTCATGTTTAAAATAAGGGGGGGGGGGCGCAAAAGTAGGTTTACTGTTGTGAGTATGCAAAACAGATAATTCTTGTATTATTCACCAGTAATTATTGTGTTATTTTTTCATACAGACAGCTGTCAACCTATTTTCCCCCACTGTATATTCAGAAAATTAGGGATCAGAATGCCAATTTTTACCTACACCGTTCTTCGGTTGTACGAAACACAAGAGAGGGTATTTCAATTCACGTTAAAAAATTGAGAAGAAAGATGTTTGGAGTTGTTGCCACGATGCTAAAGCCAGAACACACTGCCTATTCCGAGCGCTCTGTGACTGGACAGCTGTATCAGCCCTCAAAGCGAGGCCGGTATCGTGACGTGGCGACGCGCTGAATCTATTCCTGTCCCGACACTATCGAGCTGCTTTCAGCTCCTCTGTTGCGCCGGCCTCTCTGACGCTGCTGAGCCTTTGCGTAAGAGTTACTCGCGCTGCTATAGACCTTCAAGTCCCCACATGCCTGTCATTTCCCAGAAACCCACTGGGCTACACTGGACCTCCTGCCCCAGGTCCCGAGGCCGCCCCACTCCCCCCTCAAGGCACATCACACGATAGCTAAGGACACACCCAGCTGTCCTCCCGGCGCGCTGCCTGCTCTCTGAGGGCAGGGTCTTTGTTACTCCTTAGCAGAGGCACTTACGATTTTGTTATTGAATGAATCATGAAAGAAAACACTGTAGACAAACTCGTAACACACTGAAGGGGTCAGATTGTCCCCTTTAATTATATTCCCACCAGGAATTTATATATATACCCACCCATACTTACATCTAACTGAACGGAAGTTAACTACCAATTGAATAATGCACCGTAATTCAATCACTACTAAGAAAGGCAAGCGCTGCCGATCCAGGGGTAATTGCAGGCCGATCAGAGGTAGAAATGTGGGAACATGCGCATCTGATACTGACAGCCATGACATACAGTACACCTGCACGGCCCTTTCTAGCGCATCTCTTCGTAGTTTTAGAACCCGTAGCACAAGGTTTGGAACGCGCGCCCGGGTGCACCTGACACGGAGCGCTGCCCCCTGCCCAGCTCTCTCCCAGGGCCGAGCTCCTGTCTGGGCCGGGGCTCATTGCTTCTCTGGCACCAGCGCTCTCTCCAGACCTCAAGGACAGGAAGGCTCAGGGGAAAAGTGACAATAAAGCAATCAAAACCAAGAATGTTCCAGTTGCCCAAGATCCGTGACGGTTCTGGCAAACCCTAACTTTCTGCCGCGTTGGGGGTGAACACGAGGGCCATGTATACACGGAGGGATTGAATGTTTATCTAACGTCTTGTATAATTAAAATGGAGGTGAAAAGTAAACTGAATCTCAGAAAAGGAAATTAAACTATACACACGGGTTGGTGTTAAGAATTCATTTTAGTGCTCAAGTATTAAATTTAAAGATCTCTATAAACAGAACATGTGAGAAACCTGAACCGAAAA
Organism: Pteronotus mesoamericanus; assembly: GCF_021234165.1. Taxonomy (NCBI): domain Eukaryota; kingdom Metazoa; phylum Chordata; class Mammalia; order Chiroptera; family Mormoopidae; genus Pteronotus; species Pteronotus mesoamericanus. The sequence goes on from NW_026555123.1 coordinate 3,428,176, forward strand.
ATCTCTGCAATTCAGGCATTAAAAAGAATGGTGATATATGCTTTGTTTGTATGAATTATCTGCTATCTGCTGAGATAAATGCAAATACATAAACTTCAATGGGGGGGGAGGCTAAGCACTGGCGGGTATGGCTCAGTGGACTGGACACCAGCCTGCGAACCAAAGGGTTGCTGGTTCGATTCCCAGTCAGGGCACAGGCCTGGATTGCAGGCCTGGTCCCCAGTGAGGGGTGAGGGAGAGGCAACCACACATTGATGTTCCTCCCCCTCTCTCTCCCTCCCTTCTCCTCCGTATAAAAATAAATAAAAAAAATCTTTTTTAAAAAGTAGGGTGGCTAAGTCACATTAGAATGTCAAACAATTGAGATGATTAAAATGCATATATTTTATTGTAAATCCTATTCTCTAAATACAAATTACAATGTACTTTCAAATTATTTTGTTAGGTATATTTTTAGATGGCCAAATACAAAAACTTGAAAACGCATGAGAATTGACCAGTCCTTAAATTGTACATTTTACTGTAATTTTTTTGGTAAAATGATTCTGTAAAGTATAGGGATACATACAAAAAGAAACACCCCCAAACCCCCATACACTTTTGTTGATAAGATTTTGTTTATTGGGTAGGAGGTTTTATATTGTTTGGCGACGATTGCAAGTACATATTTTTAATCACAGGAAATTTAGCTAGTAAGCGAGTACAAGTTCCTTAAAAAAAAAGTACTTTCCCTTTTCCTTTTTCCCTTTGACTGAATTAGCTGAATAATCCTCCCAAACTTCCACTTAGCTTGGCTTGTAGAGGTCATGTGGGCATTTCTTTACAATCTGAGGTTAGCACATTCTCTCCAAATAAATTATTGCATTTACTGCCAGATACTCATAACCAGAACTCTGGCTACTTGTTCTGTAAAATCATTCTGCAAACCACGTATAATAAAAGTCATTGTCGTTATACATTACTTTAAAAGATTTTAAGATCTTTCCTTCAAAGGATGTGTTTGAAATAATCATTTTTTTAAAATCTTTTATTTATTTATAGACAGAAAGAAAGGGAGGGAGAAAGAGAGGGAGAGAAATATCAGTGTGTAGTTGCCTCTCGTGTACCCCTCCTGGGGACCTGGCCTGCAACCCAGGCATGTGCCCTGACTGGGAATCGAACTGTGACTCTTTGGTTTTCAGGCTGGCACTCAATCCACTGAGCCACACCAGCCAGGGCTAGGATGTGTTTGAAATAATCATTTTTCTTATCCAAGCATGGAACACACCTCACCCCTGACCTGCCCAGCTTGTCCTCCCCACACGAGAGCCTACTACGTGCGAGGGACACGTGAGCAGTCAGTGGAGAATACGTGTTGAATTAGAAAGAGATGTGTTCCAACGAATGTAATGCATGGTGTCAAATCTGCGAGCACATTTATGGCGGCCCTTGAAGATGAGCAGGACTCACGGAAGCAGCCGGGGGAGGGTGTGGCGTTTTAAAAGGACAGGGTTCCCTGAGCGAGGGCCACGCGGCAGAAGGCCCCAGGAAGGAGGTGTGGGGCACCAAGACTCTGCCTGTGGGGGAGGGGGCCCCAGTGGGGGCCAGTGGGGACGCTGCTCGGAAGGCCAGACCACAGGGCCTTGGGTGCCAGGCAAGTCGGGTTTCAGTGAACAGGACTGGAAACTACGAATAACTAAAAACAAGTGTGACGGTGGGTCTGGAAGTACTAAAGTCACAACACAAAATCTGGGGGGAAATGTCTGCTCACTCAACCAGAAGCCCCTTTTAGGAAAGAAGAAAAGAAAGAAAGAAAAGGAAAGAAAGGAAGAAAGAAAGGAAGCTGTTAAAGATGTTTCAGATCAAATGGTAATTCTATGAAAAATTCTGTAGTCTGTTCCATCACTGAAGCACAAAGCAGTTTGCCTCATAATTTAAATTAAAAAAAAAAACAAAACCCACAGACAAATGGGTTTTCACAGGTTTTTTTAAAGAGCGGTTTTAGATTTATAGAAAATGTAAGCAGAAGATACAGAGTTTCCATATGATCGGCCCCCACCACACATACATACTTTCCCATTACTGTCTTGCATCAGTGTGGTCCATTTGTTACAATTGAGGAACTGACATTGACACATTATTTTAAAATAAAGTCCACAGTTTCTATCTGTGTACATTTCTATGGATTTTGACAAACGCATGTCGTATGTCCACCATTCCAGTATCACATGGAATAGTTACACTGTCCTCAAAGCCCCCTGTGCTCTGCCTCCTCATCCCTCCTCCTTCCCTTCTCGCCCCTCCCCCCTCAGACTCTGGCAACCAGGGATCTTTCTACTGTCTTTATAGCTTTGCCTCTTCCAGAATATCATATAGTTTGACTATACAATCTGTAGCCTTTGCAGGATGGCATGTTTATACTCTGTTTCCAATTTCTTTCCTTTTCAACTGGTCCACTCATGCCAGTAAAACAGCTCTTGTCAGGATCATCAACATCAATGATCCTTATTCCAGCCTCACTGGATTTCACCGCTGAACAGCGCCTGACCCCGTGGACAGACCACCGCCTTCCCAGGACTCCCACCTGCAGTCTCCCCTGCACCACGTCCACGGCTCCCTCATTTCTCGCTCAGAGTTTCTCCTTAGCTATGCAGCTTTAAATTCTAACTCTTTGCTGATAACCTCTCTGTGTACCTAGCGCCCAGGGCCGCGGCCACAGGGCCGCAGCCCGCCCCCTGTCGCCTCACACCCAGCGTTCCAGCCTGACCTCATAGTCACCACACCCTTCTGCCCTCCCCACAGCTCATCTCTGCGAGTTATTAATTCCACCCTTCCCGTCTCTGGTCCAAAATATTGGAGTCACAATATTTTAGGGACATTTTCTCTTGTGTCTGTGGACACGTCTGGACGAGCTCGGCCATCATAAAATCGCTCGATGAGAGAGCTCTCCTTCAAATTCTGCCTGGGCCTGAACCACCACTTGTTCATGTTATCTATGAGTTTGACATGTAGAAAAATGTATTTTCCTAAAACAGAATATTGGGTTGTTTTCAAGGATTATAAGGGTGATCTAGGCTGGGCAACATGAAAACTGTTGAAAAGAAGATAAAGGCTTTTAACAGTGACCAATGAGCGAAGAAGGGAATGGCGCCTTTCAACTCCTGCAGGTTGGCTGTGTTCAGCTGCAAAGGTGACGACGGTTACAGTGGTGGCGGTGGGTAACAGCGGGGACTGTGGTCGCACAGAGGGCTGCAGGCCTCCCTGATGCCGCTCTGCAGGCGTGGAAAGAGGAGAGGGTGTGGAGTGGAGTAGGTCTGAATTTCAATGGTGGGTATGTGATGTTTGATACCTTTCTTAACTTCTCTGTAACAATTTTTTAAATCTATAAAACGAGGATAACAAATGTTGACCTTACAGATGAGAATTAGAAAGAGCATAGGAAAACCCCTGGTGACTATTCAATAAATGATAGGTCTCCAAAAAACAAACAAACAAACAAAAAAACCCTCTAAAATTTATTAAGCTCCTACTGTGTGCTACCACTGTGATTCTGTGGGTTTTACTCCTTGGCTGACTTTGGAGATAGGTGAATTGTATTTAGAAAGGCGATCAAGGAGAACCTCAAAGTATCTCCTCTCTCCCCTCCCTCTCCCAGTTACGAACTCTTCTAGGTTAATAAGCACCTTTTAAAAAGATAACGTTGTCCTTTGGCGAGACAAGCTGTCTTCACAAGTTGGGGTGATCCTCTCCTTGCACGGTGCAATCTCTTGGAAGGGGAAGGAGAAAGAAACGAGTTAGGAACTCGCGGGGAGGGGGCGGTTTGGGGGGCGGGGCTCGGTGTCGCGGAAAGACGGGAAAGGACGTGGGAGGGAGAGGAGAGACCACAAAATAAAGGGCAGCCCTAACGGGCGCTACAGCTCCAGTGCGGGACCTTCGGGTTCCCCGACAATCTCTGAGCAAGATCATCACTGAGACTTGAGTATTAAGATTTGTGCCAAAGTCGGAACCCTCCCTTTCATCCCTGTCTCCCGTTTTAGGGTGATAAGCTTCCCCGTCCCAGCCACACACTAGAAGACCGGAAAGATAACGAATGACATTGGACTCTCCAAAAAAACTGCTGGGCATTTACTCCTCGCGGGTCTTGTTAAGCGGCAATCCCCGCCCCTCAACCCTCCCCACCCCCTAACAAACGTTGCGACTTAGGGTTTTCTTTAAAACCAATTCTGTTGCTGTCAAATCGGGGGTCCTAGTGGATCACTTTGCCCCCATCCCTTTCCAAATCTCAGCTCTCAGCAGTGGCGGCGACGGTCCCCGCCTGAGCTCCTCAGACCCAACCCCCAACCTAAACTTGCCCCTGCGGCTGAACTGAGGGGCTGAGGGGGCCCCTCCTGGGCTCTGGGAGTCCCAGGTTTCGGGCGAGCGACTGCGAGGTCCACCAAGGGGCAGACCGCGCGGTGGTTGCCTCCGTCCCTGGGACCGGAGCTCTGACCTGGGCTGATCAGGTGCGCGCACGTGGCTCGGAGCGGGACGATCGCGACCCGTCCTTCTCGGAAGCCGCTCCGGGAGGATCTGGGTCCTGGCGGCTCGCGGCGTCCAAGGGCGGGTATGGCGAGACCAAAACATATTTTGCAACTTTGAGGTCAAGTCTGTATGGAGAATTTTCTTTTTTTTTTTTTTTTTTTAGTTTTATGTAAGTTTTGAAGTTGGATTTACCCGAAGGGAGAAGGCAGAGAGTGGCAGCTCCACACAGCTTTAAAAACGCGTACATTTTTCACTTCTACACCCTCAGATTCTTCACAAACAGGAGAGCAAGGGAACACTTAGGGAGTGCGACTTGAGCATTAAAACACGGGACTCTCCAGCGAGCATCTACCACCTCTCTTCGGGGATTTACGGTCGGGAGCGCCTCTCCGCTTACTGCGCCTGCGCACGCGCAAGGTGCGGCTCCGCCTCCCCTAGGACGTCAAACGTGCGCCGGGAGGGGGCACTGAGGGCGTGAGTTGCGCATGCGCCCTCATTGCATCAGCCGCTCGGCGCTGGAGGCAGGAACCGCGGACAGGACCCTGTTAGGTAAGGTGCTTCTCGTGCCCTTCTGTCGCGGCGCGCCCCAAGGCTAAGCGAGGTAGGACTGGAGTAAGTGTTTCTCTCTGCTGCTTCAGTCGGAGCTAGTCTTTCCTCCCTCCACCCAGCGCTCCTAGGAACCCCGTAGACAGGCCCCGCCCCCTTCCTGGCTGGGACTCCCCGTCCCCTCCCTGCGGGGACCCCGCGGTCCCTTTGGTCGGACCCCGCGCCCCTGCCGGAACCATGAAGCTCGTGAGGAAGGACATTGAGAAAGATAATGCGGGCCAGGTGACCCTGGTCCCCGAGGAGCCCGAGGACATGTGGCACACCTACAACCTGGTGCAGGTGGGCGACAGCCTGCGCGCCTCCACCATCCGTAAGGTGCAGACCGAGTCGTCCACGGGCAGCGTGGGCAGCAACCGCGTGCGCACCACGCTCACCCTCTGCGTGGAGGCCATCGACTTCGACTCGCAGGCCTGTCAGCTGCGGGTGAAGGGCACCAACATCCAGGAGAACGAGTACGTGAAGATGGGGGCGTACCACACCATCGAGCTGGAGCCCAACCGCCAGTTCACGCTGGCCAAGAAGCAGTGGGACAGCGTGGTGCTGGAGCGCATCGAGCAGGCCTGCGACCCGGCCTGGAGCGCCGACGTGGCGGCCGTGGTCATGCAGGAGGGCCTGGCGCACGTCTGCCTGGTCACGCCCAGCATGACCCTCACACGGGCCAAGGTGGAGGTGAACATCCCTCGGAAACGCAAGGGCAACTGCGCCCAGCACGACCGGGCCCTGGAGCGCTTCTACGAGCAGGTGGTCCAGGCCATCCAGCGCCACATCAACTTCGATGTTGTGAAGTGCGTCCTGGTGGCCAGCCCCGGGTTTGTGCGGGAGCAGTTCTGCGACTACATGTTTCAGCAAGCCGTGAAGACGGACAACAAACTGCTCCTGGAAAACCGGTCCAAATTCCTTCAGGTACAACGTCTTCCCCCACCCCGGGACTAAAAATCGCCAGAGGGGTTTGTAGAAACTATTCCTAAAGATTTACAACTGGGAAAACTACAAGGGGAGGAAGTCTTCATTTGACTGGGATTCTGAGTAAGATATAATGAAAATGGCTGTTGAATAGCTAGCCAGTTTATACAGTAAGCTTTGCTGAAGTCCTTACACACAGCAAGCCTCGCTAGCGCTTTTGGCTTCAGGTCCTTGCGGGCTGATGAACGGGTGCTGGAAGAGATTCTTTTGCCTGACCTCTGTCATTGCGATTGCAGGTACATGCCTCCTCCGGACACAAGTACGCCCTCAAGGAGGCCCTTTGTGACCCTACGGTGGCGAGCCGCCTTTCAGACACGAAAGCTGCTGGCGAAGTGAAGGCCTTGGATGACTTCTATAAAATGTTACAGCACGAACCTGACCGAGCTTTTTATGGACTCAAGCAGGTGGAGAAGGCCAACGAGGCCCTGGCTATAGACACTCTGCTCATCAGCGACGAGCTGTTCAGGCACCAGGACGTGGCCACGCGGAGCCGCTACGTGCGGCTGGTGGACAGCGTGAAGGAGAACGCCGGCACTGTCAGGATATTCTCCAGCCTGCACGTCTCGGGGGAGCAGCTCAGCCAGTTGACGGGAGTGGCCGCCATTCTCCGCTTCCCTGTCCCCGAACTCTCTGACCAAGAGGAGGACTCCAGTTCCGAAGAAGACGAATGACTGGAACCGTCCTTGAGACTCCTCAGCGGCTGAGTTTTCTCAGCATCCCTGTCACAGAGCACTCTGTGACTGTCCCGCAGAGCTGTCACACTAGGTATTTTGTGGCTGGCAGGACCTGTATTTAAAATGAAACAATAAATTAAAAGGAAATCATCCTTTTGTACTACCATGTTTGTTGACCAGAATAATCTTATCTAGAAATCATGAGTTATTTGCAGCACTTGGAAACATTTTGTGTATTTATGCTTGATCTTAGTCAAACGGCCCAGAAGCGATCATTTTGTGTGTTTGATAAGGATCGTTGTATACTCCTTGGGACACGTCATAAAATCCCATCCTTTATGCTTGGAGAGCATTTTCCTTAGGAAAAGCTTTTGAATATGTCATTGTCCTCTGTGCCCAGTGTGTGTGTGATTTCTGCGTAGAGTTCTTGTGCTGCCTCAGTGCTCCCTTCCTCCCCATTTCCCTTACACTCCTTTTTTTTTTTTAATTTTTAAATTTATTTGTTATTTTAAATGAGAGCCAAATAGCAGACTTTCCTTGAAGACAAGTTTAAAATGGTTTTTTCCTTAAGAGACTTGTTAATCCAGTCATGTTAAAAGTAAACTCTTGGGGGGGTTTTGTTGTTAGAATGAATCTCATTTGCTTCAGAGGACCGCTTAATTAGTGTTTTTAGATGACAGAGCTTTGATCTGGGAGGGGTTCTCAAGATCATATATTTGAAGTGTCCTTATTTTTAAAATGAGACTAAAGTATGTGCTTTGGTCTTAGGTTGCTAATTAGTGGCAAAGCTGGAAGGAGCCCCCAGTCTCAACTCTTTTTTTTTTTTTTTAAGTTTTATTTATTTAATTTTAGAGAGGGGAAGGGGGCGGAGAAGGAGATGGAGAAGAACATCAATGTGTGATTGCCTCTCCCATGCCCCTTACTGGGGACCTGGCCTGCATCCCAGGCATGTGTCCTAGACTGGGAATCGAACCCACAACCCTTTGGTTCACAGGCCAGCACTCAATCCACTGAGCCACACCAGCCAGGGCCGGAGTAATTTTTTTGCACTGCTACACTATGAATGTATTTTTTGGTCTGTCATAGTTATACGTAATGCTATTTCTGTGTGTCTTCACATTCTTACTGGACTTTCTCTGCATCTTATTTTAGGGGTGAGAAGCCGATTCAGAAAGTTTGAGTAAGTTGCATGGTATGTGGCAGTTAATTTGTACTTCAGTACTCTTTACTGTACGAGGGCATTTCTGCAAACACCTGAGAGTTTAAAGTTTTTTTTTTTTTTACTAAGTTTTTATAATGTGTGGTTCTAGGTGTTAGGGAGGGACCCTTGGAATGTAATTGAAGCTGGACCTTTTGAAAACTTCAGCTCAGCAACAATTAGGATAAGAGTGGTGATTTGTTTGAAACTCGAGGATCGGTGGTGCTGACCTCAGGTGGGGATGGACGCGGAGTAAGCTTTTGATTGTCCTTTCTGAGTCCGGGCCTTTCTGCTGGTGTGTGTACCAGGTGTGGGTTTGGGTTTTGGGGTTTTTTTTATAAACTTGCAAACTAATCTAAACTTTTTATTTGTAATTAGGAATAGATAACTCCATGTGGTTAAAATCACGTTTTTACATATCTACATCCTAACCTAAAAATAAGATAATTCCATGAATAAACTTTCAAATATATTAAAAGTATGTTATTAAATAATTTGATAAGAGTATATAAATGAAGCCACCAAAATTCTTAACGTTAGAACCCGATTGATATAGTCTCAGTAAGAATGTGGAGATTTGGGGCATCTGTTACTCTCAGTGCTGGTTATTCTTAGCTCTGTAATTTTTTTTTTAAGATTTTATTTATTTTTAGAGAGGGAGAGAAACATCAATGTGTGGTTGCCTCTCGAGTGCCCCCAACTGGGGACCTGGCCCACAACCCAGGTATGTGCCCTGACTGGGAATTGAACCAGTGACCCTTTGGTTCACAGGCTGGTACTCAATTCACTGAGCCACATCAGCAAGGGCTCTTAGCTTTATTTACAGTAGTAGAAACCAGGGATAATCTAACCAATCCGTTTTAGGCCATAGGTTCTTCAATTTGGCTGCTTGGGAGTTTTAAAAAATCAATAACCAGACCAGACCTTAGCTATATAACCTTTCACCCTAGCAATGCTGTTTTTTAAAAGCTCTCCAGGTGATTCCAATAGACCTCAGGCTGAGAACCACCAATTCAGGCCTTGCTGTTCAAAAGTGTGGCCCGCTGCCAGCAGCGTCTCCCACAATGTTTCCGGAAGTTAGACCCCAGGTCTCCGCCCTGCACCTACCCACAGAGTCGCAGTCCATTTTAAGTACGTTGCCAGCTGGTTGCAGTGCCTAACTAGCGATAAAATTTCTTTAAATGAAAACGTGTTTTTATGTCCACAAAATATTTTAAATATCTTTAAGAATTCCTATTTTTAAAAAGTTGCATTTTATATACATATTTTTTCCCAAGGATATGAGTATTAATTTTTAGAGAGAAGGGGAGGAGAGAGACAGAAGGAGAGAAACATTCACGTGAGAGCGAAATGTGTATCAGTTGCCTCCTGCACGCACCTTGACTGGGTACTGACCGGCACCCAAGGTATGTGCCCTGACCAGGAATCGAACCCACAACCCTTAGGTCTATGGGATGATGCTCCAAACAACCAAGCCATGCTGGCCAGGGCAGGTTATGTTTTATACCGTTATCATCAAGAATATGTTGAGTAAATCTTCCTACGTACCTAGGTAGACATGTCAAAATAGTGATAGGAGCATATAAAATAAGAATTCTAATATTTTTTACTACTCTCTACAAAGCAAATGAACCCTAATTCTTTGGAAATAATGGTCATTAGTCCAATCCAACTGCATAAAGAAGACCATGTGGTAACAAATGGAAACACGGCCAGTAACATACCTCAAAGTAATGCAGTGCTGCCCTGTGAATTTCCTCTCAACCATTGTAAACAAAGATTTGCTACCCCTCCTGGGCACAATCAATGAGAAGCTTGCCAGTTTGTTTCATCTCACTCTAAACATGATACATAGCAAAGTACACTTTGTTATTCCTGGCCCCCCCCCCATTTGTATGGTAAACGTTTTGCTAACTCTGTGTGTGGATCCTGGAGTGGGCTGTCCCTGCTCCTTCATAGACAAGTTGATCTCTTTCCTCCCAGTGCCACTCGGGAAGCTTTGTGGAGCCCTTTTTACCTGGGCTTGCTTTCAGTCACTAGCTTCAGTTTCCTTTTCTAAACCTTGTAACCAGGTCAACTTCAGATTATCTGTAACCAAAGTGAGTCATAATTTCTGCAGTTCATACATTCTGGAACCGGAATTCTCTTTGTTGCTAACAACGGAAGTGCACAGATGAAATGATGTATATGGTGACTTTCTAAAATAGAAGCCATTACTTGGGAAAAGTGTATTGTGCTTTTCAGTCAAATTATTTTCCAAGCAAATTGTATATTGTGCTCAGGGTCAGAGTATGTGGAATTGCGTATGGAGGAGGGGTTTGTAAGGTGATCCTGAGACTTTGAGGAGAGGGGACCCCATAGCCTGTGGCTGGGGTTTAAGTGTGGGGTGTCCTGGTTTCCATGACCCCAGCCATGAAGGGTAACGCATTTAACTTTCATCCATTCATTTTTTCGGTGCTTGCTTGGAATCACACACCGAGCTGGGCTTCGAAGAGACACATCCGCAAACCAATCACTGCTGCCGAAGGGACGAGGAGCGTGGGAGGGGGCCCAGTGTGGCACGGGGTCACTTCTGAGAGGAACTTGGTGTGAGTCAGTAAGTTAAAGTGGTGAGAAGCGGCCTGTCGCTGGCGGAGGGGGGCAGGGCGAGGGCGCGGTCGCGCCAGGCCTTCGGGCCGCCTCAGAGAGGGTGGGTTCGACGCCTGCTTTGCACTGCGCAGGTGGCGCCGCGCGGGCCGCAGGGTGGGTGGGAGGCGGCAGTGAGGCTGGTCCAGGGACCGCCGATTAGGGGAACCCGAGTGGGGCGTGACGGGGGCCTAAAGGGGGCAGGACAGGGTTCCTCGCAACAGGAATGAACTGGGGGGCGCTGTGGGATGCGGCCGAGGCCCAGGGCTCGCAGGGCTGTTCAGGGTGGCAGAAAGGAGGGAGTCTAGGGGTAAGGCCAGGTTTCTTTGTTTTGTTTTTGTTTTTTTTGTTTTGTTTTTTGGGTTTGCTTTTTTTTTTTTTGAGGGCTGGGAGAGAGGATGGCACAATTCAGGGCTGGGAAAGTCAGGGAGAGGGGCCTCTCGCAAGGAAAAGGTGCATTCGGTTTGGCGCCTCTCCTGTGAAGCGCTTGTGGGAGGCCTGGAGCGCCTTCCACCGGCCGTCTGCGCCCTCGCTGCCTGCTTCCCTCCGCCTCGTGCTCAAGCGTCTCCTCGGTGTGTCTTCCCAAGCCAGCCTTTCAAAACGTCCCTTCTCCAAGGCTCCTCTCCCATGGTCTGATCTCCACCTGCAATGCCTAGTCCTGTTGCTTCTCTTCCGTCTGTAACGTGAGCTCCATGGGGCCGCAGACGATGTCCTCTTAGGTTCACTGCTGTGAACCTAAGAATTAACTCCTGGCCCAGAAAATATGCTCAGAAAATGTTCGGCTGAATGAACGAATCGACAGGGAAAGACCCTTTAGGCAACTGAGTGTGCAGATCTGAGGATGAGGAGAAGGTTGTCTGGGGTTGATGGTACAAGAGATGCCAGCAACTAAGTGAACCAGAAACCGTGGGGGAGAAAAGAGTGGCCTGGGAAGAATTAGTAAAACTCGGGAAAGAGAGAGCCAGGCCCCAAAGCACAGGGAGATACCAGCGTTCAGCCTCTGCAAACGCACCTGGACTCCGGCGCCTGCGTTAAATCATGCGAAGCCGAGGTGTGCGCGTCGTTCAGCAGTGAGCAAGGCTGGGTGGTGATTTTTTGCTCCTGCAGATCTCTAGGGCGCACTAGGCACACACGTAGAACAGCTCAAGTGCTGGCTTCACAGAAGTCGAGTTTTTAAAAGTTCTTAAGATAAAAAATTTCTAAATTTGGGGGCAAAAGCCAAATTACGATTGTGTATGGTTTTTAAGGCAGTGTTAATATACACGGACATTTACAAATTTAGTGTGTGAAAAGTTCCAGTTTAAAAGAAAAAAACCAAACAGATGTATGAAGGGCGATGGTTGATTTATTAGGAAGCTCCCTCAGGACCCCATAGCACCAGAGTTAGCAGCAGGGCCCGGCCCGGCGCCCTTGACCCGGGGCCCCTGGCCCGCCGGGCCTCTCCCACTCCCTCCCCACTTCCTCTTCCACTCTCGGCGGAACCACAAGTGTCAGATTTGGGCCATAAATTTTGCAAAGCTCTATTTATGTGTATTTGAAAAATTGGGATCAGTCTATAACTTGGTTGAAAACACATTTTTCAGTAAATGAGTGTCCAAGTCATGAAGGGCAGCTGAAAAAGAATCACAGTTTCAGACACAGTTTTTAAAACCCTAAATAAGTTGCTTTTCTTCATTCTGATGTGAGTATACTCAGACTTCGTGCTGTGATTCAGTCTGTGTGTGCTAGGGGACTTAATATTTTGGAAAAGTGCTATTGTAGGTTTCTTTAGAGTGCTGTGTGGATTGCCAACAAATTGTCAGTTTAGAAGTTCAGTGCCCAAGTGTTACTGAACAGCCAAAACGATTACGAAGGGAGTGGAGCTACAGGTATACCATTCTGTGTATCAAGGATGCCCTACTTAGAAAAGATTCAGAAGTCAACAATGCAGCTAATTAAGACGTTGGCAGGTAAGAGCTGTAGTAATGGTCTTGGAATTCAGCAAGGAGGACAGTCTGAGGAGTTACCTAACAGAGTCATCAAGTAGCTGGTAAACTCTAGAACTAACAGGCCACGTTCAGTCAGAAGACAGATTAGAGAGACCGTGAAAAAAACGTGGGCAAAGGGTATTTGTTAAGCTGAAGTGAAGGTGATAAACTCTCATTCATCATTTTTCTTTACATAGCAAGAATTCTTCCTCTTTTGGTAGAGTGACCTTGTGCACTCATCCATATTCTAGAGTATTCTTTATAGATTTTTACACATGATCACTTGTATGTAGCCCATTTCCTTTGTGTATTTAATTTCTCCATATTAAGAACCATGCTAATGTATCTTGTGATAACACAAAGAAAGAAAGAAACTGGGATATTGTGAATTTGCATATTCAAATAGAGGAGAAATGAATGTGTTTCCTCAAGTAAAATCCACTTTTATGTATAATATTTTAGTTGCAAGAAACGCGAGGCTCTCACTTTTGTGTTTGACTGTGACTGTTTTAGTTCCAGCATAATTGGCATTAGTGTGGGAAGGGCTTGTATTTCCAGCTGCCGGTCACTAAGCATGACAGCATGGGCCATGAATGGGGTGGACCCAGACCACCAGTCTCTGTAAGTCCCCTTTGCTTCCTCCCTGAGCTTCGCCCACATTCAAGTCCCATTCTCTAGGACGCTAGTGTGCTGGAAGGGCCTGGGTCCTGGAACACAGGAGTTGGGAGAGTCACGCCTTACTTTGACATAGGGTGCCGCCGCTGAAACGCCCAGTCCGGTGGCAGGGCGGTGTCTGCCGGGCAGCAAGTACCGAGGGACACGTCTGTGTGGCCCCAGGGCCCGGCCTTCACAGCGCTGGCACCATGGTCCCGGTTCCAGGACCGGACGGCATGTTACAGGAGAAGCAGCCCCACGCTTGTGAAGGTCAAGGCCTGTGGTGAAGGCTTTAAAAATGAGTCATTTAATTCTCTGTTGGGCCCTGTCACTCCCATTTGCAGAGACGAAAACTGAAATTAAAAGAAGAGAAATAGCTTGTCCACGATCCATGGGTCATGGGCGCGATGATGCTGCCCAGTCAGGCAGCTCCCCGGACGGCGCGAGGGTGCCAGCCCGGCCTGCGGTTTCCGTCTGCAGCAGGTGCCCCGTGCCCAGGACAGAAACGTTACTTGAAGGCACTAAGTTTTATATGATGGGCCAAAGTCAATGTAATCATTCTGGGCGCTTTTATGGACCTACCACGACTATTTTCCACCTCGTGTGAACCATCAGAACGCACCCTAGGGTGCCCTAGCCTAGCTGGGATCGGATTGAGAATAGGAAATGTACAGAAACTGTTGCAACTTTTTTTTTTTTTAAATCAAGCCCCTTAAGGTTTTACGTAGCATCTTTTTATTATTATTTCACACCTAGTGTTTAACAAGCTTGTTTCAAAAAAATTTTAAACCTGCTCTATTAATTCACACATTATTTCAACAGACATTTATTTCCGAAGCACCTTACGTGGCAGGGGGCTGTTCTACCCTTGGGTATGATGAGCTCAGCGTCCCTGTCTTTAACTAGCAAATTAGATACCACAGAGCGATGATCGCAGGTGGCCAAGCTGACAGGGAGGTGACAGCAATAAGAAAGGGACACCTCCGTGGATCCTGAAGCCCCATCCAAGAGGGAAGCGCTGGGCTCTGACTGTTCCTGGGGCCTGAGGACTGTTCTGTGGTACCATCGCTGGAGTTCACGTTGAGGAGAAGGCTGAATTACACTCTGAGAGTTCTGTTAAACAAATCAAGGAAATAAGATGTCTTTCAAAAGAATTTCCCTGCAAAATTATTAAAAGATGGTGCTACTTAAATAAATCAGTAGCAATCATAGCTGGAAGGACAGTTCCAGATAGCCAGAGTTTACCATACCATAATAGTCTCAGTAAGAAAACTCCACTCACTGCTGAAATAGGAACTCTTGTTAAGGAAAAATATTCCGCTGTAACATTTACTGAGAGGTGGGAGGTCTTCTGAGTTCAAGTCTAAGTTCCAGAAGTTTTATGTCTGGAATTTTTCATCAAGTCCTCGTGTAAACATTGACTAGAACTTTTTGTTTGACAGCGCTGTGAAAAATTGCTCTGTGGATATAAAACATATTTTAATCTTGTGTTTCAGCTCATTGATCTTGTGACCATAATTTAGAGTTTTTCTTCTTCTCCAAGTGTACGGTTGACACTGGTAAAATTGCTTTGTTTTTGGATGAGGTGGAGGAGTGAATATTTTGCACCACATGGCGCTGAATCATCTAGAGCCATCGCAGGTTAATGCTGTAAGGAGCCACCTGACCTACTCGTTTCATGACAGGGAGGTAAGCTGTGGCCCAGAGAGCGTCGGGGACCTGCTCGAGTCACACGCGTGGCAGTTTCCCACAGGCCTCATCCCTCCACCCCGTGCCAAGTTCAAACCCATTTTCTCATCGCCCATGCACATTGGGAGACAGTTGGGATAGGGAAATAAGGAATAAGATGGGAATTTAAAATGCCTTCAACCTCCTCCTTTATCCAATAAGTCCTCCTCTTGGAGCAAGACACTTCCTCTCTCAGCAGCATCGCCAAGACCCAGCCCCGGCTTTGCCAGCCTGCTCTCCATTCCTCGGAGGACATTTATCTCCTGCTGGAGAGAGGCCCTGCTTCCTGCCTTTCATCCTCCAGACAACCGTTGGCCCAGTCCCTGCGGGGTGCCCGGTGCTGTGCCGGCCCCCAGGAAGGGGGGCGACTGCAGAAGATCCCAGACCCTCCCTCCAAGGCCACCTGTCTGGGGTGGGCAGCCTGCCACTGAGAGGGGGCCCCAACCCGGCAGCAGGTGCAGGAAGAAGAGTGGGCGGGGTTGGGAGCACCCAAGGGGGCTCCTAACACAGCCTGGCTTCCTGGGGGCAGGGTGAGGGGTCTGTGCGGTTGGAGTCAACAGTAATGGGGAGCTCTGCCCCCTCCCCCGAGATGTTGTATTATTTCCAGAGAGGGGAGACAAAGGGAACGAGGGGGCATTTCTTTTCGGCAGGCCTCAAAATTACTTGGTAACATTTTTTTTCTTCCACATCACGGTCCCCGTATTTCCTAAACTCTTGAGATGTTAATATTTACAATAAAGAGTCAACAAACCTAAGAAAAAGAGACATCAGGGAGCAAGACTGCATCACCTCCTACCCTCCAAAATAAGTGAGAAAAAGCATAAATGGAATCAGAAATGCAGACCAGGGACCCTGAGTGACTGAAATGACTTTGGAAGATTCTGCAACTTTGTGTTTTTCATGTTTTTGTTATCTTCGGCATCTCGCTCATGACAAACAGCAAAACAGTCAAACCACAAGAGAGCTTGGTTGCCTTTTTCAGGACAGCAAGGAAGGGGGGGGGATGGTGACCAGGGACACGGGACATTATGTCCTACTCCATAGCCACCCTTAGAAAAGAAGACGTCCAGGATAGGGCAGGCGGTGGCAGCCTCCTCGGGGACAGGAAGGCAGCCTGCTGGGCCCGCTGCCAAGTAGGAGGAGGTGACGGGCAGCTGGCTGGGGCCCTGGAAGCCCCAGTGGCCAACGTCCTGAGAAGCCCTCCTGGGGTCTCTCTCTCGTCATTTTCTCCTTGGTAGAACAAGCAGTGACAGCTTCTCTCAAGAAGTGTGTTTCAGTGGCCCACAGGCACCTGGGCTATAGGAGGAGGGGACCCAGTCTGCAGAAGGGAGGAAAGAATCTAGTCAATACACTTGAAGGAGTGGGGGAAAGGCCCAGGGGCGGGGCTCTGACTCCGCCTCTCCACGGTGTCCGCAGCCTGAGTGAGGAGGTGGGATGAACGTGTGGGTTGGGGGAGGAGCCTAGCCAACACCGATCGTCACTCAATGAGTTACCTGTGTTTTAAAATGAGTCTGTTAGTACGTAGGACATTTGGCACTCTGAGCCTAGCTCCTTGCCTAGCACTTAACAGAGCTCATGTTAGAATTTTCCCTCCCTTTCCGGGCATCATCTTTCACCCTAATCTCTGGCTCCTACCCTTTCCCTGAGTTGCAGCAAAAACAAACAGTGGGAAATGGAGGGAGCAGACAGGGAAGGAAGGACAAGACCTTCTCATGCTTTGTGGTGGGTGGAAAGCCCTTCGATTTGCATTTGACACAAGGGTTCACGTAGGTTCTTCTACATGAATTAGAAAATTTCATAGTCAGGATCAAGAGTATGACCTGACCAGATTTTATGTTTGAGACTGAAGTAGATGTTGCACACCCAAAATTACAATGTATTTGCATGCTGTTTGCTATAGTTCCTGAAGATCGTATGTGTAACAGCACTCTGCGTGTGAATAATAAATAGGAGCCACGGAAGGAATCGTCCGGGCCCTTCCCAGAGGACTCTGTGGCCGTGGCCGGGCAAACACGACACTGGCCGTGAGCCAGGAGACCAGGATGTGCCCGGGCCCCGCCACGAGGCCGGGGGAGCCATCTCAGCCTTTGGCGCCTGCCTTTCGTCAGGAGAATGAAGAAGGACATGCGGCCTTGATTTCATAGTCGCTCTTGCAGATCTCTGGTTCCACTTGGTGCAGTAGCAACAATTGCTTGTTATTTTTAAAAGGTCGTATCTTTCCTGCAAAATAAATCATCAGTGACTCTCAGGTTTTAAAAGGAATCTATTTTGCATCTGCAAGCTGCCAAGTTGTGGGTTTGGCCGACTGCTAGGAAGGGCAAATTCCACAGCCGAGGGTCATTTATCTGGAATGTTTTGCCAAATATTCCCGTATTTTGAAAGTTGTTGGGGACCTTTAAACTTGAGCATTAGGGGAGAGACAGTCACTCAAACCGCCCTGGCAGTGGGCGCAGGAGAGGCTCACACATACTTGCGAGCAGTTCGCCACATTCCAGCGACTGCCAAGCTGTGTTTTCCTCCTTGGCATGTTCCTCCCCTGTCAACCTTGCTTGCGGTCCCAGAGAGCAAGGCAAGCAGACGACACGGGCCTTTGTTGTTCCTGGAGTGTTCTTTCAGTTTAGTCAGTGGTTCTCAGCCCAGGCAGCAGGTCAAAGGCAACCAGTGAGTTTTAAAGTCACACCAGCACCCTGGGGGAGGGGCCTGGCCCACGGGCGTTGGAACCGTGCGCTTGGCTGCAGCCAGGTTATACCGACTGCCCTGGGGCCTCCCCTCGGGGACACTGGTGGCTTCACCGTGCTCTGTGGCCACGGGCCCAGTCAGCTGTCCCACGAAGAAAAACAGTCGTGGCAGAGAAAAAACTATGCAACTGGAGATAAATTTAGTTTTACTACTAAAAAGGCAACTTTACAAGTTGATGAGGCGAACGTGCTTCCTTAGCTTTAATACCTCAGTGCGGGGTTTGTCTGTACCATGTGTATCTTTGACTCGCTGGAGTAAATTCACAATTAGGCCTAAAATCAACCGATTTGCGAGTATTTATTGATGCCTTTTGCGTACACATCTGTGGCTAGATACAGTGCGGGGGGTACAAAGAAGTAGACAAAGTGGTCCCCACTCCTCCATGGATGGAGCTTATGAATCTTGGACGCAAGGATTGGGTAAGACAGAACAAGAGAGCAAAAGCATATGTGGGACAGAGAGCGCAGGCTGCAACTGGGGACAATGGGAAGGCGTCACCGTGGGCTGGAGCCACCTGTGCAGGTGGCACCTGAGTCTGGGCCTCCTTCTGAAAGTCTTTTACTCCCTGAGAGCAGCAGTGGAAAGAACACTCGTCTGAACTAGAAAATCTTCACAATACCACGAATGAGTAGTGTGACTTTGGATGAGTCACATGACCCATACGATCTTCAAATTTAGATTTATGGGCATCAATCCGTAAAATGCGGAAATGATCCAACTTTCCTTGTAGAGGTGTGAGGAATAAATGATATGATTTCGGCTAAATACCTGGAAATTACTAAGCATCTTATTTAACTTAGTTTTTTAAATATTTTATTTATTTATTTTTAGAGAGCTGGGAAGGGACAGAGAAAGGGAGAGAAACATCAATGTGTGGTTGCCTCTCACATGTCCCCTACTGGGGACCTGGCTTGCAACCCAGTCATGTGCCCTGACTGGGAATCAAACTAGCGACACTTTGTTTCGCAGGCCAGCATTCAACCCACTGAGCCACACCAGCCACAGCTTTGTTTTATCCCTTTTCCTAACGCATTTTTTTTGCCACATGTACCACGTGGGCCCCAGATCAGCTATAGAGGTGGGATTTCATACATCTTCCCACCATCAACTCCTTCCACCTGTCAAAGACGGTGTTAGAACCAGGAACTGTGGGCCCCCACCCTCTAGAGTTACGCCCAGCAAGAGACAGACGGGCCAGATCTTTGTCAGCCTTTGCAATGTGTCCATTTCTTTACACTCTGATGCGTATTCCCACCCCACCTCACCACACAGAGCATGAGCCCAGGGCCTCATCTCTGTGGCTGACACCAGCCGCTGAAGGAGAGGAACGCAGAAGAGCACATTCTGGTGTGAAATTCACGCCCGGAACGTGAATTTCCCGCCTTAAGCTCGCCCAGGATGTGGATCCGCCCGCAGCAACAGGGGAGCCCACGCAGCCGCTGAAACGGGGTCCTCTCAGCCCTGACCCACCGCTACCCTTCCCACCACGTTAAATTCATGCTAATTCTCCTGTTAAACAATAGGGCTTGTCTTTCCCTTCATTTAATCACCTCAATTCCTCACGCACCTGTTAATGATGGTTTGACTACGATCCCTCCACGGCTCACCTTTCTTTATCTGGGTGTGTTAGCCAATTCCATACCCAAGTCATAAACCACAAGTCTCTTACCAGTTCTAAGTTGAAAACGACAGAAAGCAACTATGGTGATGTAAGCAGCAGAGGAGGGTTTTAGGAGGTGAGGAGGCTCCGAGAGGAAGAAAGAGAGGGAGGCCCGTGCAGGACGGCGCAGCCAGTGGACTTGGCCCCCGAGACAGCCCGTCGGTGCGCTGGACTTGTCATTTTTCGGAGTTCCTGAGAACAATGCCTCGTGGGCAGGAGAGGGAGGTTGGCCGTCCAGGGGCCGAAAGCCCACGGTCCGTAGCCCAGAAGCAGGGCAAAGGGCCAGTCTCTCCCGCCGTCCCCAACCCCTGTGCACCTTGGGATTTGCCCCCTCGTCCTGGCAACCAGGGTGTGGGTGCTGGGGGGCCCAAACCAGAGAAAACGTCCACTAACCATCTCAGAACAGGAGGAGGGAGAAAGTAACACTGACTGACCTTTGTCTAGGCGGCTGCCGTGCTGGTGGGAGGCAGGCAGGGCCTGCAGCCGGCCTGTCGCTCCGCCCCCGCCCCCGCCCCCAGCGTGGCGCTTGCCGGGCGCAGCACAGGACAGTTCCCAGCCTGGGACGCGTCCGTCCGTCTGGCTCCAGGGCCCGGCTCCCAGCTCTAGTTCACTCAGTCCCGTAGGACTGTTCTTAGCTCTTCCGTTTCTCATTGGAGCAGAGATGAAAAACCTAGTTTGAAAAACCTTAGACTGTATCCCTTTTAGGCTTCCTATCTGCTGGGCAAAAAAATGACCTAATCATGTAAATTAGTTAAATAATTGACACATATTTTCTTTTCCTTTTACCTGACATTTTTCTGAATACTTAGCTTAAATCTTAACTTCAGTTCGCTCATGGGCTCCTGAAGTGAAATGGGTGTCTGGTCTGCCAACAAGAACTTAAAGACAGTCCTGTCGTTAGATTTTAAATGGTGGCTTCTTTCAATACTCAAAAGATCTCTCACTTTTCAGGCAGGGCGGTTCTCAGCTAGTCCAGGGTTAGTCTCGGGGGAGGACCGCACTGCAGGGACTCACTCGGGCCTTCTCGAGGTCACCTCAGGCCACCTCCATCTCTTATCTCTGCTTCTCCCTGGCGACGCTTGCTTCCGGAAGGAGGTAGAAGCCAGGAAAGAGGAAGGCGATACTGTCCCTCCTTGGTCTAAACGTGGTTTCCCACCGCAGCTGTCAGGCTCCGAGCACAGAAGAGATTTCCTGCTCTCACAGGCACTCGCAGATTCCCTGCTGGGCACCAGCGGCTCAGCAGGGGGCGGCCGTGGGGACGTCAAGGAACAAGGCCCACTGGGCCTTGCACTCTCAGGGCGAGATTTAAACGTGGAGATGAGCCGCCGTCCAAACGTACAACATGCAGCGCGTGCTTCTCTTCCACCTTCCGAGGCTGCCAGATTTAGGAAGTGGGGTGGGCAGTGAATGGGCCGTGCTTATTCTAAAGAAGTTATTTGTGGTTTAGCAAATTCTAATGTCACTGGGTGTATGGCAGCCCCACACCTTCCTGTGCATCCAGCACTGCTGGGCTCGGTTAGCTCGGGGAGCAACCTCGGCCTGGGGGAGTGCACCCCGGCGCAGGGCGGGCCTGGCCCAGGGGGAGTCTGACCACCGGTTTGGGAGCCTTTGTAGAAAAAGTGGAGAAGGGCCAGTCTCTCCTCTTGCATTTGCAAAACACATATCTAAGCCTTTCACCAAAGACTTTGAATGTAAGGGAGTGTCTGCCTAGCAAGCTCTTTTACCAGGTGGTTTTTATATCCTAAAATAATAAGACCATTGCCGTTCTCAGTTCAATCACCTGAGACTCTTATTCCAAGAAGGAACCTAATTGTAAGACATCTTTGCAGTAGTTATGATGCAATTATAATATTTTAACTAATTTATTTTTTAATTTTGAAATTAACAGCTGACGTACAATGTTGTATTAGTTTCAGGTGTACAACCTCATGATTGGACACTTATGTCACTTACGAAGTGCTCACCCCAGTAAATCCGGTACCCACCGGGCAGCACACAGAGTTTTGCAATGTCATCGGCTCAGGACGATTCTGCAGCTCCCTGCCCCTCCCCTCTGG
This sequence comes from Pteronotus mesoamericanus, assembly GCF_021234165.1. NCBI lineage: Eukaryota > Metazoa > Chordata > Mammalia > Chiroptera > Mormoopidae > Pteronotus > Pteronotus mesoamericanus. Next base: position 3,449,547 of record NW_026555123.1, read on the forward strand.
CGGTCTCCACACTGTTCTCTGTATCTATGGGTCTGTCTGTCTTCTGCGTGTTCCTTTATTTTGTTTTTAAGATTCCACGTATAAGTGCAATCATCTGGCATTTGTCTTTCTCTGTCCGACTTACTTCACGTAGCATAATGCCCTCGAGGTGAGTGATTTCCAACCTTTTTCATTGCATGGCACACATAAACTAAATACTAAAATTCTTTGGCACACCAAAAAAATATATATTTTGCCAATTTGACACAAAAAAGATATAATTTTTATTCGTTCACACTGGATGGCCATTGTTGGGTTAGCTGTTGTCATCTTTTACTTTGAGAATCGCAGGGAAAAAGGTCAGTGCCCCTGACTAAATAAATAGATATTGCGTGTTTTAAACATTCCTGTGGCGCGCCAGTTGAAAATCTCCGATCTAGGTCTATCGATGTTGTTATAGATGACAAGATTTCATTATTTTTTTATGTTTGAGTCCGACTCCATTGTATATATGCACCACTTCTTTATCCATTTACCTATCGATGGACACTTAGGTTGCTTCCGTGTCTTGGCTATTGTTAATAATGCTGCAGTGAATGTGTGGCTGTATATGCCTTTTAGATTTAGTGTTTTGAGTTTCTTTGGATAAGTACCCAAAAGTGAGCTTGCTGGGTCCTTCTTTACCTCTTGCTATAGCCTTCACTTTAAAGTCTATTTTGTCTGGTGTAAGTACTGCTACCCCAGCTTCTTTGTTGTTTGTTTGCATTTTCATGAAGTGTCTTTTTCCATCCTTTTACTTTCAGTCTGTGTGTATCTTTAGTCTGAAGTGAATGTCTTGGATGCAATGTATGTAAGGGTGTTGTTTTGTTATCCATTCAGTCACCATCCGTCTTTTGATTAGAACATTTAATCCATTTGCATTAAAAGTAATTGTTGATAGATATGTATTTATTGTCATTTTATTATTCATATTTTTTATCTTTTTTTTCTTCTTAAAGGAGACTTCTTAAATCAGTATTTCTTGGAATACTGATTTAATGGTGGTGAACTCTTTTAGCTTTTTCTTTTCTGAAAGGTCTTTATCTGTCCTTTGATTCTAAATGACAGCTTTGATGGGGAGAATAATCTTGGCTGTAAGTCCTTGCTTTTCATCACTTTGACTATTTCATGCCAGCCAATCCTGGCCTGCAAAGTTTCTCTTGAGAAATCAGCTGACAGCCTTATGGGAGCTGTCTGGAGGGTAACTAACTGATTTTCTCCTGCTGCTTTTAAGATTCTCTCTTTGTCTTTAACCTTTGGCATTTTAATTATGATGTGTCTTGGTGTGGGCCTCTTTGGGTTCATCTTATCTGGGACTCTGTACTTCCTGAACTTGTGTGTTATTTCCTTCACCAGGTTAGGAAAGTTTTCCATCATTACTTGTTTAGATAGGTTTTCAATTTCTGGTTCTTTTTCTCCCCCTTCCTGTACCATCATGATGCAAATGTTGGTATGTTTGAAGTTGCCCCAGAGGCTCCTTACACTATCCGTACTTTTTTGGATTCTTTTTTCTTCTTGCTGTTCTTATTTGATGTTTTCTGTTACCTTGTCTTACAAATTGCTGATTCTATCCTCTGCTTCATCCAACTTACTGTTTATTTCTTCCAATGTACAATTCATTTCAGATATTGTATTCTTCTTTTCAGCCTCGTTCTTTTTTATGGTTTCTGTGTCTTTTTTTTTTTTTTTTTTTTAATGCTATTGAAGTTCTCACTGAGTTCTCTGAGTGTCCTTAACCAGCATCATGGACTCTGTATCTGGTCGTTTGCTTACCTCCATTCCATTTATTTCCTTTTCTGGAGATTCTCCTGTTCTTTCATAGGGACCTATTTTGTTTGTCTTCTCATTTTGGCAGCTCCCCTGTGTTTGTTTCTATGTGTTAAGTAGAGCACATACCTTTCCCAGAGTTGGTAGATTGGCTGAATGTAGTAGGTGCTCTGCAGGGTCCAGTGGCACACCTCCCTGTTCGCCCAGGCATGCCCCCTGTGTGGGTTGTGTGCACTGTCCTGTTGTAGTTGAGCCTTGATTGCTGTTGGCACATCCGTAGGAGGGATTGACCCCTGGGCTGGTCAGCTGTGAGGACCAGCTGCAACTACAGTGGGAGAGCTGCTGTGCAGGAGCCGACCCGATGAAGCAGGACTTAGGTCAGTGGGGCTTTGGTGCCTGCCAAGTCCACCTCTTCAGTCTGTTGCCTGTGAAAGTGGTTGGGTTGTAATCTGGCATGATCTGAAGCTGTCCACATGGTTTGCTAACTCTGCGGCCTCCTAGGGGATGCAGGCCAAGGTCAGCCGCCACCTGTGTTCTGCCTGGGGCCACCCAGCGTGAGCTACAAAGTGATCTGCCGATGGCTGCTACTTGTGCTGGGCATGGAAGTGCCCAGGAGAGGCCAAGCTGTGAACCAAGACCAGCTGCTGCCAGTGCCAGTCCTGGGGCCGCTTAGCAAGAGGTGCACAGTACACAGAGGCCAAGCGCTGCCTGTCTGAGAGATTTTAGGGAGGTCCGAAGCATGAGCCAGAAGAGGACATTCACGTGGAAAACCCACTGGAAACAGCTTGGGTGGGCCCACAGGTTTGGTGGGGTGGGGCCTCACAGAGTCACTAGGGCAGGGCGAATGGTGTGAGCCAGGTGGGCAGAGACTCAGCTATGGTCACACCTGTGCCTGCAGGTAGAGGGCTCAGAAAAGGAGCAGTGGCCTCTGCCAGCACGTCTGTGGAAGGAAGCTGCCCTTCCAGCTCTTTCTCTGATGCCAGACAATGCAGTTCTTTCCTGTATGTCCCCGGTGCCTTTCAAGCTGCTGTTCCTGCGCTGGAGCTCAGAGGGAGTCCAAGGAAGTCTGAGTGTGGGCCCTTCAGAGGACTGCCTGGGGCTCCAGAAGCCTCCCTCTCACTCAGCCACCGTCCCTGCTGATTTTTGCAGCCAGAAGTTATGTGCCTTCCTTTTTCAGCACTGGAATCCTGGGCCCGGGGACCTGGTGTGGGGCTGAGATCCTCGCTTCTCAGGCAGGACCTTCCCAGCCAAGATATCCCTCCTGATTTTTATCCACCACATGTGGACGTGGGACCAGACCGTTCTGTGTCTCCGCCCCTTGTACCAGTCTCACTGTTTCGGCCTCTTCTTTAAATCCCTAGCTGGAGGATTTCTATTCAGCTGGATTTCGGGCAGCTGTGAAAGATGATGATTGTTCTGTAGTTTGGTTGTAATTCTGATGTGGTTGTGGGAAGTTCCAAGTACTTCATGTACCAGCACCGCCATCTTGACCAGAAACCAGCTATGATGCAATTTGATAATGTGAGGTTCTCTTACACAACAGAAGTAGTATCACAAGTGGGTTTACAACCTTAAGAAATTAAGGAATATTAATTTAAAGTGTATCCCTAAACAGAAGGTAAGCCACCAGGACTCCGTAAAGGCAGGAACAACAGAGAACTGAGTAGGCAGCAGCCAAGGGGGAAGCCTCCGCAGTCAGGTCTGCTGCTTTCTAACCCCGACTCCTCCGGTGCCTACAGCGGTGTCCTCTCCTGGAAGCTGAGTGCCAACCCCATGGGATGTTTTTTTGAAAATTAAGTGACATTATGGATACTTTTCATAATTCTTATCCAGAGTAAAAGCTCAAGACATTTAACCCATTTTATATGCTATATCTAAAATTTATCTCCTTGGAACTTAATAAATAGCCATGAACACGGAACACATCTTCAGTTCTCAGAGGAGACCAGTCTGCCAACAGAAACTAAAATAGACACCCTGCTTTCAAATAATAATAGTTGCTTAATGGGAAAGATGAAAATTAATGATGTCTCGCAGAGAGATGAACCTATGAGCCACTCGGAGCGGGTAGCTCAAACGGTGAAGTTTGTATTTATTTCTATGCGTCTAAAAAAATTGTTCCCAAGCCATGGCATAAAGCGTAGGTGCTGCCCCCCACCCCTCATACACATCCCAGAAATTCTTGTTCAGAGGGGGAAGTAGGGGGTGGGAAGGGGCGGGCGGGGATCTATTGAATGGGCTGGCTCATGGGTTGGCTCGGTGACCCAGAGCTCACCGACAGGCTGAAGGAGAGCCGGCAGGCCATGAGCACCATCCCCATCCCACCCTGGGGACCGGGGGTCGCCCCGGGGGAAGGACCGCACGGCCCCGTGCAAGGGAAGAGCAGAGCCCCACTGGGTGCCTTGACTCCTCCCCTGGAGCGTCGGAGGCGTCCTTCCCCCGAGAGAGAGCAAGGCTCTCTCCGATGCTGCGCACCCCTGGAAAGCGTGTGTTCACTCTCTCCGGGCCTTCTCGGCTTGATTCCGTGTCTGGGGAGAACCCCTCCCATGAAGACCTGTCGAGGACCGTGGGATGAAATCTGTGTGAAGCAGCAGACGGGGTGTTTCTTCAAAGTCGTGTGTCCAAGTCGTGTCACCAAGCAGCTGGCTTCTATTGCCTTGAAAGAACTGGCACCTGAAAGCAAAAAAGAGATGGAGGCACTTGGGGTGACAACCTTGGGTCAGTTTGGAATCAGTTTAGAAGAGTTTAAACCCACTTGAACCCAACATACACTAAAGCTTTGAACATTATCTAAGAAATCCTATCTGAGGAATTTTTTCCATTAAGCGTTTAGTCTGGTTTAAACCTAGTAAGATGCTAATCTTTTCAAAACTTGTTTTCCCTTATACGGCTTTCTTACTTTCTGTAAAAGTCAGTCAGAGTTTAATGTACCAGCATTGCTGAATGCAGGGGGGAGGGGCGAACAGGGCAGAAAGTGCCTTGGCCTTGGTTTCAGGAAAACTAGGTCCAAGCTGGATTGGTAACTAAACGAGCTGGTGACGTTGGATGTCACTAGGGAGCCTCATCTATAAACTGGGGGTAATACCACCGGGAGATGGGGGGAGATTTAATTATGGGCTCTATGCCAACACTCTGCTCTCATAGTAGGTGCTCAATAAAGATTAATACTGCAGCCGTAGGGAGGTGTGGTCCCAAACTTTGTTAGAGCTGCTTCTTTAAGTAAATGTAAAGTCAATATTATTTTTAAAGCTGCTATCTCCTGACAAAATATAGATGATCTTCCTCCCAAAGATACTAAAGTAGCTTGAGAAGACAAATATCCTTATAGGACAATAATAGAAATCTGCAGAAATATGCAATTGTGATGTAATGCACCAAATATTGAAAACCAGACAAAGTCAGAATAACATCAACTTCATCTGCCAGAATTTTGTCCTATTTCTTGACTTTAATTTGTTTAAGCATATGAGATTAAGATGGTACAGACTTAGGAAAATCTAAAATATTAGTAAATAGGTATCTTTGCGTATGCCAATTTCAATAATATACAAATCTTCGAAGGCTGTTTTGGCTATATTCCATAGCCAAGGTCATCAACGTTTTCTCTGTAAACGGTCAGAGACAGTACAAGTTTTAGGCTTCACAGGCCACACAGCCTCCTTAGTGGTTACTTAACGGCCATTTAGCATTCGGCCCACGGGATGGTTTGCTGACCCCTGGCCTAAAGCATGAATAACATGGAGTACACTTACAGATCAGGCATAATTAATTTATCTGAAGGGAAAAAATGTCTATGAATATACATTCATAAGCTATTCACTCAGCAGTTGTGTGAAAGCAACCTCAGTCTATACATTTATTCCTTTATCATCATGGCTTGTTGAGTTTAAAAACTTAGTGTTGCTCTCTAAGTATATTCAATTGAGATGCTGGTAGGGAGGTTACGTTGTAATGGCCTGCACATCACCAGGGCTTTCAGAAGTTCTAACACGGAGCCGTGCTGATTTGCACAACAGGCTTTATTGTTTTTCTGTGGTGGACAAATTTCAAAATTGGACTCAAACCCATTATGGGAATGGCCAGGACACAATTTCCTTTTGCTGCCCGAGAATATTGGGTGGCTCTCCTGGGAAGTGCATTCAAGGACGTCTTACCTGGGGGCATCCAAGCCAGCGCGCTTTAAGGGATTTCCTGAAGAGATTAAACCAGTTAGATCTCAGTCTTATATAACCACCAGGTTACAGTGTTCTTGTGTGACTCCTTTCTTCAGGAAGAGGTTGAAAGTTATGAAATGCCTAGGCCGGTGGAGGATGTTGGGAATTAGAGGGGGCTAGTGCATCCCTTTTTTGACATACCAGGCCAACTCCATCCTTGTACTTTAACAAAGCATCCAGCATGAACATATACATTTGAAGGACATACAATATCCCACCATTTAGAGATTCTATTACTAATTTTATAAATTCTAATTCTATCATATTTTGAAAGTAGGAATCAGAAGCTTTATGTAAGAGTAATAACAAGGTAAACACACACAAGCTGTCAGAAAACCCCAAAATATCAGTGACTTAACACTGACTTTGTTTCTCCCCAAAGTCTGAGCCCAGTGTGGGGTGGGTGGCTGCGCTGCATCTTGGTCTATGCCTTTGGGGACACTTGTCTCTAAATCACAGCAGAGGGGAAGAGAGAGGTGTAGGAAACAGCACCTTCTCTTAACTGCCTTGGCTGGAGGTGACACATTATCACTTCTGCTCATTATTCATTGCCCAGAATCAGCTACATGGCTCCCACCTAGCTGCAAGGGAGGCTGGGAAATATGAAGGAGTACATGGATGTTTGGTGGTAACTGGTGAGACAGACTTGCCACCGAAAAAACATTAAAGCACTTGGTCTTGTGCTGAGTACAAAAATCAGTCAGGTGGGGACTTAAAGAAACATTATCTCAGTTTTCATTTAGTTTGTTTTAACGAGAACATATGGTGATAAGATATTTGCTATATTCTCCTTGTTTTCCCATTTTAAGGTTGTTTTGTATAAAGTTATCTGCCCTTTAACTTAGTGGACAGATAAAATACTCATCTAACTATACAGTCCTTCACATCTGTATCATGGTATCTATCGCTTGTATTGATACCCTATTTCCTGTGTGTTGTGTGTATCTTGTTGAAAACAATTATATATCAACGTGTGCTCAATAAGTAACTATTGGTTCATTAATAGACAAAGGAAATTTTATATTCACCTTGTGAATTTGGAGCTTGTATTCAGTAAAATATGGTAACTATCAATAGCATGAAGATTAAGGGTAACTACCTTTGGTTTGCCTTTCTAGGCTACTCAGGGGTTTTCATTTGGATCAGTGTTTCTCAACGTAGAGCCTGTAAGCCTACGTTCATCAAAAATTATGTGTTCAGGCTGCTCTTTTTCCTCCATGTCGAGTGGCATGGCCCTATTAAAACCCATAAAAGAACAGAGTCTATCCTGTCCAAGTGTGTGATACTGTCAGCAAATGAGCCCATAGTAACTGGGAAGCGCAGCAGTGATGTTGTACAACACGTCCCTAGAACGCAGCTGCCCTTGGCACCTTCCTGTTCATGCCGCCAAGCGTCGGCAGGGAATGCGAGGCGCGCTAAGCCGGGGCGCGGTGAGCGCTCACACCCCAGCCGCCAGGCCGCTCTCCTCGAAAGCTTCCTCCCGCCTTCGTTCGCTATAGGTGTGATTCCCTGGAAGGCCCCACACTCCACTCGTTTCTGTTTGTCCCCATACCTCTGCGGCCTTGGCGCTTTCTTACTCCCTTCCACGGAAGTCCTGTGTTTAGTGGAGTGTTTATTTGTTAGGAATTTAACATGGCTTTAAAATTGTGCGGCTGCTTTGATGTGGGTGGTTACTGGTTTGGCTTGTTCTTTGGCTAAAAAGTTGGGCAGGTTTGAGTCGCGGCTCCACGCCTCCTTTCACTGCGAGCTCGCTGTTTTTCCACGTGTCTGCACAGAAAACGCGAGGCTGCCCCTCGGAGGGACTGCGTCCCATTAGAGCGGACGTGCCCGCACTCTTAAAACTTCCACTTTTCGTGGACCATAGTTTGTGGACTAGAAGAATATCAGCAACAAAATCGGCCCCGGACCTCCCTGCAAAGGCCGTTTTCTGGCCTCTGCCCCTCTGTAGCTGAGAGTGCCTGGGAGTCCCCACGTGCTGTTCACAGGCAGAGTCTCATCCTGACTCGGGAGAACACCAGCCTTGGAAACTGAGACTCCATGGGGGGAGCTGTTTGCCTGCGGGGGGTCGGTCACAGAGCTCTGGGCGCAGTTCGTTAGAGCATCTCCTCTTTGCAGGGCGTTGGAGGTGCAGAGATCAGTGAGTGGAAACCCAGCCGCCCAGCAGGCTTCCCCCACCCCGTCCCTCCTATGGACGCAGGGCGCCGGGCAGGGCCAGGTGATTCTCCGCGTCCCAGAGAGGCCACCGCACGGCTGCTTTCCTGGAAGAGCTGGCCGCTTCGCACCTGGCTGCTCTGCACCGGGCTGTGGGGCAACAGGTGGCACCCGGCCAAGGGGCCTCCACTGCTTCCAGCTGGAAGTCTGTCCATTGACTCTGTTCCCTCACCAGTCCCCATTCCAGCCTCTGCCCCTGACATTGTTTACCCAGGGGAAATGGAGCGGCAGGGCGCCCCAAGGCCATCACCTGCGACCTTCCTGCCTTGGAGGCGCCGCGGTCGCAGGGCAGGGGTGCGTAGTGAGGGCGTCGCATTGTTGCATCGTGTGGTCGCGGCGCGGGGCCGCGACAGGGAGCTCAGCTGAGCTGCGGGGTCGCTTCCTCCTCGGGCTTCCATCAGCAGACTGGCCGCGGTCTCTTAGGACATTTCCACTGCTTGGGCCTCAGTGTGTGCGTGCCTTAAGGACACTGTCCAATTTCATGGTCTAAATAAGGCCTTTTCCAGCTGCAACCTTCGGAGAGTCCTCAAGGCTCCGGGGGTGGGGGGCTCCCGGGAGCCAGGTTAGGCCGTGCTGAGGTGAGCGAGGTCCCTCCGTGGCACTGCGCCCGGCTTTCCTGAGACCCTCCTGCATCGCGGCCAAGCCCCAGCGCCGGGCTCAGGCCGCGCGATCCAAGCGGGAGCACCCAACATCCATGGGGCCCTTCACCGTCTCAGGGGTTATGAATTTTGAAAAAAAACATTGACAGAACCGTTAAAGATGCAGAGCCTTTAATAATGAAGGTGATCCTGTTTAATCAGTTCTAATTATTTTCGATGAATAAAATGTTGGAGAAGGTATTCATTTTCAAAATGAATGAGTCTATAATATATTGCTATCGAGTTCATTACTTGATTAAAGATATTTAATCACTCCGGCTGGAGTGGCTGAGTGGATTGAGCACCAGCCTGCAAACCAAAGCGTTGCTGGTTCGATTCCCAGTTCAATTCCCAGTCAGGGCACCTTCCTGAGTTGTGGGCCAGGTCCCCAGTAAAGGACACGCTAGAGGCAACCACACATTGATGTTTCTCTCACCCCCTTTCCCCTCACTTCCCCCGCTCTAAAAATAAATAAATAAAATCTTTAAAATAAAAGGTATTTAATCGCAAATAAACCTTTGAATGCATGTGTGTAGAGTGAGCGACATCGAAAGCTGTCTTACGCTCCCCGACATCGCGCTCTTTGTGTGCCCTGGGAAAGCGGAGGTCGCGGAACCCCGAGATCTCCCCTCATGGCAGCCGTGACCGCACGATCCTGCGGCGGGCAGAGCCCACAGCAGCTGAACGTTGATTTTCTCGGTCCGTGTTTAGCCTGTGGCCAGGCACTTACACACCCCGGTGAGCCCGAGGGAGCAGCGCAGAGAGGTGACACGCAGACAAAGACAGAAATCACTGGAAACGAGGAGAAAACCAAGAAAAAGGAAGGGGGAGGGGAGGAGTCATGCTTTTAACATTTCTTTTTAATTTCTCTCACATACTTGGAAAATAGGATAAGTTTTTGGATGCCATAGGAGCCTTCCGCAGAAAGTAAACATATCATCAGCACTTGCCACTTTATGTCACATGGATACAAAACATCATTAACATGTTCTACACCCCAGATGGAGGGTATGTTGGGTGTTTGAAGAGTTACAGCGTGAAGAAAATGTCCCCTGACTGAAGAACGCTGTGTCTGCTTTACGTTCTCATATGTCGTGGTCCACGACAATTTCTTTTAGCCCTGACCACGCCTCTTTCTACAGGTTAAATACATATACACACACATATATAATCTCACTTATCAAAATTCATTTGAGAATGCACCTGAATCATCTAACTTTCAATAACTATCTTGTGTTTCCTTTTGTCTCCCATTAAAGATAAAATAGCTGGGAAGGTTGTTCTCTCTAATGAACTGGTAAGTAGCCAAGAAAACATGGTGCGCTTTCCCACCGGTGTTAGTGCCAGGAAGACCACGTTGCAGGCCGCCCAATTCCACAGTCCTAGGTTAGCCACTGAAGAGGCAGGAGTTGTAAATTTTTTATTTTATTGTTTTAAGTAGGAAAAAGAAGACTGCCTGTGAATCTGCGATTACCTGAAAAAGCTTAATTTAAAAAACATGTGATTAGAGTGAGTCATTAAGCTACTCTGTATGCTTTGTTGTGGTAAAATCGCCATTAAAGATTTACCATTTAACCGTTGTAGAGCTACAATTCAGGGGCGTCGTTGAGCGAAACAGGGGCGAAACTTTGAGGGCGTTTCCAATGGGCGCAACCACGTGACTATGTAGTTGGGGGACTTCCTCGCCAGGCCAAGCAGAAATCCCGCGTTCACGGAGCAGCCAGTCCCGCTCCTCTTCCCCGCAGGCCCAGGAACCACGCCTGTGCGCTCTGCTTCTGTGACGGTGCTGGCTCATTATAGTCCATTAAAGGGAGCCACCCGACAGGTCACCTTTCGTGACTGGCTCCGTTCACTTAGCACAGGGCTTTCAAGGTTCATTCACAGTGGAGCACGTGCCAGTGCTTCATTCCTCTTTATAGCTGAACAGTCTACTGCACAGATAGATCACCTTTTGTGTATCCCTCCATCGATTGATGGATGTCTGGGCTGTTTCCACTTTTGAGCTATGGCAAACAACGCCGCCATGAACAATCACGTTTTCGTGTGAACCTATGATTTCAAATCTCCGGGGTACTGTGTCTGGGGGTGGAATCATTGGGTCATGCCGGAGCTCTGTGTGTGACTTTTTGAGGAACCAGCAAATTGGTTTCTGACAGTGGCTGCGCCATTTTGCATCCCCCCTCCCGCCCCCGCCAGCCATGTGTGAGGGTTCCCATTACTACAAACCCTTGCCAAGATTTATTTTCTATTGTATGTGTTTTATTGGAACCATCCTGTTGGGTAGGAAGTGGTATCTCATTGTGGTTTTGATTGATTTTTTCCTAGTAATTATTGATGTTGAGCGTCTTTTTATACATTTATTGACCACTGTGGAACACGTTCGAAGAAATGCCTGTCGAAGTCCTATCCCCACCTTTTATTTGGGTTGTTTGCCTCTTTGTTGTTGAGTTTCTTCTTATTTTAGAAGGAAATGTAGCCAAGGGGGCTACAGTTTGCTGGAAATGTTCTTCTTTTAGACTTGGGTGGTAGTTATATTGAAGTGTTCCCTTTGTACCCTTATGGACCTTTGTGAAAAAATGAGGTTGTGTGCCCTTTGCTGAATATATTAGTTTCTTAGGGCTGCTGCACTAAAATACCACAAACAGAGAGGCTCAGAACAACGGAGAGTTGGGCCAGAATTAAAAAGACAAGAAATAACACATGTTGGCGAGGATGTGGAGAACAGGGAACCCCTGTGCCCTTGCTGGTGAGAATGTAAATTGCTGCAGCCACTGTGGAAGCCAGTACGGAGGTTTCTCAAGAAATTAAAAAATAAAACTAGCAATGATTCAGCAATTCCACTTTTGGGAATACATCCCCCCAAAATGAAAGCGCTATGTCAGAAAGATATCTGCAGGCCCCTCTTCATTGCAGCATCATTCACGGTGGCCACGACATGGGAACAGCCAAAGTGTCCGTCCACAGGTGAATGAATAAATACTGGGTGCAGTACAGACACCGTGGAATATTATTCAGGCATAAAAATGGGGGAAATCCTGCCATTTGCAACAACATGGACGGACCTGGAGGGTATTATGCTAAATGAAATAAGAGAAAGACAAATGCTGTATGATCTCACTTATGTGTACAATCTGTAAAAAACAACAAAAACCCTAAGTCATAGAAGAAATCAGATTTGTGGTTACTGGAAGTGAGTGTGGGGAGAGGGGACTGTGGGGAGGAAAGTGATCAAAATGTACAAACTTCCAGCTGTAAACTAATTAATACGAGGGATGCGGTGTAGAGCATGACGATTGAGTTAGCACTGCTGTATGGTACATATGGGTGTTGTTGAGACTGAATCCTAAGAGTTCTCATCACAAGGAAAAAAACTTTTTTTTTTTGTATAATTATATGATGGATGTTACCTAATCACTTCATGAGACATATGTCAAATCAGTGTTGAATATCAAGTGTATCTCTATGAAATGGGGAAAAGTACAATAAAAAACCAGAAATGTATTCTTTCCCAGTTCTGAAAGCCAGGCGCCCAAATGCAAGATGCCGGCAGAGCTGCGCTCGCTCTGGAGGCTCTGGGGAGAAGTTTCCCTGCCTTTTCCAGCCTCTGGTGGTTCCTCGAAGTCCAAGGCGGCCCAGGGCGTGTAGACACCCCGCTCCAGCCTCTGCCTCTGTCCGCACAGGACCTTCTCCTTTGCGTTTCTGGTTCTGGGTGTCTTAGCTCCCTTTCTTTATCTTGCAAGGATAGCAGTCTTTGAATTTTTGGCCAGTCCCATCTTGAGATCCTTAACTTAATTACATCTGCGAAGATCCTATTTCCCAGCGAGGCCACATTCCGGAGCTCCAGGCTTTGAGACTTCAGACATGTTTTTGAGGAGACACCCAATTCATCCCACTACAGTGAATACAGGACATGTCATGGTTTATTTTTTAAATAAAAGTTTCAGCAAAATGTGGTAATTTGAGTGCCTGAGTCTAAAGATCTGTAGGTTAGGAGAAATTTCTTCCTATACAGGAGAAATTCTTAGTCAATTTTTGAAGAAAGACTTACTAATTATGATTCTGAAAAGAACTTTTCAAATAAGATTTTCAAGGGACATTCATGTGCTTTTCTCATTTTTTTTTGTTGGGGGGACAGGCAGTTAAGGAGAACAGTATCTTATTTGCTTATAGAGAGGATACCTTTTAAGATATTAAACAGTTTGGTGAGTTGGGGTTTTTTTTTTGTCTTGTTTTGTTTATGGTTTTGGTATTGCCAAAAGGGCACTCTTTTAAAATGTCCAGAAAGCAGTGTGTGTGTGTGTGTGTGTGTGTGTGTGTGTGTGTGTGCCCGCGCGCACGCACACACACAGTTACCCATGATGAACTCTTGTTCTTTTCCCTTTATCCTTAAGTCATCTATAGTGTTGAGATTCAGTTCTTTTGACCATTGTGATGCCAACTTTGGTCTGGTTTACCACTGGCTCAGGATTCAGGTCATAAAAGGAATATTATACTTGACACTTAGCCCCAGCGCCTTTGTGTTTTAACATGACCAGTTTTGTTGGGATGTCATCTCATGGCATCAGTTAAATGAAAAATGTAGATGAAGTAATCCTTTCTTCTCAAGAATGATGTTTGATTCAATATATTAAAAGTTATTTAAGTTCCTGAATATAAAAAAGCCATAGGGTGTAGTAGTTCTATGAAAAGCTGTTTCAGTATGAGAGCGCACAAATTTAGGGGTTCGGACAATGGCCTTATTCAGATTGAAAGCTTAGAAGCCAATTTTCTGGACCCTAGTGCTGTTCTGGAATCTTTTTCTTCTTCTTCTTCTTGGATAATGCTGTTAAGAAATAGATAACAAGGCTTTGATTCACCACAATCTCAAATTGTCCCCACTATAAAACATGTCTTTAAAAATAAATTTTGGAAGCTTTCATGTGAAGTTTTGGAAGCTTTCGTATGAAGTTTTAAAATAAGTCGTAATTATTCACCAGGGAGTGAATCTTACATTTTTCCCCCTCATTTGATGGGTATTTTAAAAAAGCAACAGTCTTTTTTCAGCTGATCCAAGTTCATCCAGAAAATCATCTCTTGTTCATAAAGGCTAAAAATTAAGGCAGTGCAATTTTTGAAATTTTTCACCTTTTTGTACTTTAAAGGAGTAAAAGGGCAAGTATTTCTGCAGCACCCCGACCACCTGTATTCCTGGTCTTTCACGCTCTTCAGGACGGAATAGCAGCCGCAGTCAAGATGCGAAGGGAGAACCGGGTCAGGGTGGGCTGCAGACCCCATGGAGCCACCTCCCTCTGGGCGGCGGCGGCCCCACACACCAGGCAGGTGTCAGCGGTGGCCGGCAAGCGGGTGCTGGTCAGCCTCGCTCTCTCCAGGGGACCCGCCCGACACAAAGCGGCGATTATTCCCGGTGACACATCACCATGTCGCCCTTTGCTTGTAATTAGATGACCGATTCCCACGTTGCGTAATGGAAGATTTCAGCTTTACGTCCGGCCTCGCAGTCACACACTCAAAGGCAGTGTGATTTGTGTCATTTATTTTTATTTTTATTTCTTACCTTCTGGCAGTGCTTCTAACTCTGACCTCAATTTCTGAAAGCACTTTCCAATGTGCAATGTAGTGTCCTCTCAGGAACATTTTTAAAAATGTTTGATCACCTAGGGGTCAGCGGAAGCAGGTGCCACGCTCTTTCATAATCTATGAAGGATCCGCCAATTAAGTCCCAAGACATGTAGTCCCAAGTTTCTGTTAGCACTGATGTTTTCGATGATGAAATAAGAGGGAAAAATAAACTAGGATTGTTTGGGTTTATAAAATTGGCATCTACGTTGTAATAGACGCGATTACGGGACTCACGTAGAGTCCGTGAGAATTTTTCCTTTTTCCCCTCAGCCTCGGAGAGTTGCTGTTTGATTGCACCTCCTTCTCACGAGGGACTCAAGCTCCTGGGGGTCAGGGCTGACGGCCGTTCCACCTCCCAGTCCTCGCAGCTCCTCCGCACCCGCTCGCAGGTGGTGGACCTCACTGCTCTGTGCGGGCGGAAAGAACCTATTCATTGTGTTGTCACACAGAGACATTTCTGTGCTTCCGATCTGTACACAGCAGTCCCAGTCCATTTCATTTCCTTTCTCTATGTCTTTTTAAACTTTTTGATAGCTTCTGGGGGAACAAAGTCATCTGCTGTTCTTAGCTACCCTGCCTCAGTGCCCGGGCCCCCTGAGAACATGGCGGCACCTTCTGAAACGCTCAATCAGAGCAAGACAGGGGCTAAAGAAGGGAGCCGCGGGCCTCAGAGGAAATGGGGGGGGGGGCAAATTAAACCACAGCGGGTGTAGCTCACCCCCCTCCAACTCAGAGATTCTATGGTTTACCATCAAATCGGTTCATTGTTGGGAAGTCAAAATTAATTAAATGCAGGTTGTTTTAAATTCGTTTGACCTAGGATAAGTCAAATGGATTTCTCTTGCAAAAAAACTCAATATATAATCAAAAATGATATATCTATATTAGAATGGAGAATGAACACCATCACTAGAAACCTGGAACCAGATTTCAATCCTAAAAAATATTCTAAATAATGAGAAGATGCTTCTTTATTCTAACAGAAATATCTGTAGTGTATCGTTAGATCTGTATTGTTTTCCCCTGATGTGGTTGCTCAGAAGAGCTTAGCTTTAACTGGTTGTTATGGTAAGCCATCGAAGGCTTTGGGATTGGAGTGCTACCTTTGTGTAGTACCAACAGACAGAAAAGACCATCTCTGAAGAAAAGCAGTAAAATGGCATTTTACTAGGATAAGCTCCTATAGGTTGATAGAACCTCCGGGATTCTGACTGTTGCCTCATAAGGGTGCAACCAGTCTAATGCCACTTAATCATTTTTACATTTTTATTACAATAGATGCACTCTTTCTATAACTTTACACAGCTTAAAAGAAAACGTAACACTATGTAATATACTGTGGCTTCCTAAAGCATTATGGCTACATATTTTCTGGAAAAATGTTTCCTAGTGCAATGCATATGCCAGACATTTTGTCTTTTCTTAAATTATTCCACCTGACTTGACTATCTTGATCTGGGCCAGCATTAAGCATTTTCTGAAAACTTATTCAGCAGCAGCTAATAATTCTTTTGAGAGGCCATTGTTGTAGGTATTAAAGTTTCCTTTTTATGTGATCCCAAAGTCATAGTTTAGGTCAAGTTTATTTTGTTGCAAGAATATATTTAGAAGTAGTATTCTTTTAAGTAAATTGAAGCTATTCTGATAATTGTATAGTAAATTAAAATATACCTTAAATCTGTGATTTGGCCATTTAAAATGGAGGTGTGTTAGCTTAGTTGAATTGTACCATGAAGCCAAAAAGAAAAAAGAAGAAAAAAAAAAAAAACACAAAAAACCTCCCCTGAAAATAAGACGATGGCTGGGTATAGTAGCATAGAGTTGCTGATGTCCATGGGGTGGCAGATAAGTAAACTCAGTAAGAAAGCTTTTCTTAACAATATTATTCATATCAATGAATCCGTTAAGACTGGGCTTCGCTGGGACTCCCGTAGCTGAAGCAATCTAAAACAGCGCTTCCAGAATAACACCGAACACAGAAGAAGGGCGTGGGAAGGTGGCCCCATCCGGTGGGGCAGACCTCGTGTCACCCCACCCCAGGCCGCTTCCGCTGCCTGCCCCACATTCTTCCCTGTTGCCCCCTCAAGCCCACCTGATGACCGAGGGCGGCGTCGGCGCTCACGGTGGCCTTCTCGGGCCACCAGGACGGATCACCTCCAGCTGGGTTGCTTGGGAAACAAAAGTTAACTTCCTCGTGGTTCTTGAGGCTAGACCTTCAAGATCAAGGTGCCGTCAGACTGGTTTTTGGTGGCACCTTCCTGGCGTGTAGACAGCTGGCTTCTCACCACGGCCTCGCCTGGCCTGGCCTCGGAGTGCGCGTGTGGAGCGTCTCTTCCGCTTTTATCAGGAGCCGGCCCTGTTGGGTTAGGGCCTCACTCCCGCAACCGTATTGAACCTCAACCACCCATCTCCACGGAGGGTCACAGTGGGTGTTCGGGCTTCGGCATCTGCCCCGGGAGAGACACAATTCAGTGCATCGGAGAGCTCTTCCCATCCTGCAGGAGTCCGCAGCCAAGGGAGGGGGAAGGAGACAGACAGACGAAGGAGAGTGGGGAAGGGCCAAGAACGGCAAACCTGTTGGGCGAGTCGGTCCTGCTCACGGAGCTCCCTGGACGTCTCGTGCAAAACTCCCACTCGCTTTTCTTTGACTCGCGTGTGGTCACAGAGCTACACAGACTACATACGGGGTCAGTCCGCCACGTGTGCTGCCTCCCTGCGTAGAGGAAAGCTTCGACTGCTACAGAGAAGGGAGGAATAGATACTGGGATTCCAGAAACCATCTTTATCACATGTGGGATTTGTGCTCGGTATTGAGGATGGGAATATGGCTTCCTAACTTTTAAGTAGTTCATAGTCCAGGAAGAGAATGGGGCATGTGGACTGGTTACTGTAATGCAGTATTTTCCATGGGATGAAGCTATACTGGTCCTGTGGGAACACAGAGAATGGGTATCAGCGGGGCAGCTTGAGATAGACTTCGAAAGACGTATGGACGTTCTGAAGGCTAAGAAGTGATTCAGACGAGAATACAAGCCGCATCAGGGAAGGGCAGCTATTAAAGGGGGCCCCCAACTTTGCTAGAAAACATCACAAGAATGGAAAGGTGAAATGAAGCCTCATTTTAATGGGTGTAAATTGCATTTTAGGGGGTGGGACTGTTTATTGGGCTCTGCAGAGCCATCCCAAAATAACAGTCTATAACCAGATATATGTTTTAAAAAGTACATTTGTGGCTACGGAAAGGAAAATAAATCATTGAATTTATAGAGAGGTGAGTGTGGGGGGGGGATGTTTTACTTCAAGAAACTCTTTTGAGGAACCATGGTGTTAGATTCCATTCATGTCACAAGGTGAGGTCTTTATGGTTATTACTGATTCAGTTGGGCTAATTTCTGCCCCTTTGAAGATGCAAATAATAATTTAAAAGCAGAGGGTGGCAAGGACACGTGGGGTGGCGAGAAATGACGAGGGCAGCAGGCTTTCGGCAGGTGTCGCACCTGAGGAACATGGTCGAGTTCACAGCCTCGCTCCTCTGCCGTATTCCTGCTGGGCCCTGGGTAACCTCGCCGATAAGTGTAGGACCCCTTGGCATTTCTCCGTCCGTCTTTACATGTCTCTATTCTCAGAAGCAGGTGTTCACCCCACCGCTAGCATGCTGGACAGTTCTCAAGTGAGGGAGGCCCTGTTTTCTCTTGGTTTCATTCGTTTGTTTGTTTTGTTTTTTACGTCTTCCCTGACTGCCTGGTCTTTGTCTCATAAAGGTGGCGGCCGGCCGGTGGAAAGCCAGCAAGTGGTTTGGCTCCCATGATTCTTAGTTAAACTCTTCCGAGACCAAGGAGTCCTGAGCTCCTCTCCCTGACTGTGCCTCTGAGTCCCAGGGCTCAGGGTATCTGCACTTGTCACAGAGGCAACGACCCATCCATACACACGGCGCAGTCCTAGGACACGAACGAAGGCATCAGGATGTCTTATGCAGAGGAGATCATGGAAAGGAACCTGTGGAAATTCTATCAGTCGGTACATTTTCCGGCCCATGTATTTGTTTAACCACAGCATGAGCTTCGGCTAATCCTAGTGCCAATGTCATTTCCCAAACCTTTGACATTTTTTCCCCTTAAGTTCACCCTCAGGGATGCTCCCCAGCGCAGTGCCCTTGGCCAGGTCCCCCCCGCCCAGGCTGCGGGGCGCCTTGCCTGCCCCGGAAGCCCCCTCGCCCCCTTAGCCTCGTCACGCCCCCCGAGGCCTGCTGCGGACCCCCGCCCTTCTCCCACTGCTGATGCAAGGCCAGGGGTTGTAGCAAATGGGAAATGGGTCGAGGCCATTAAGGCCGTTCATTCGCATTCTTTTATTTTGTGCCTCCTAGCCACTCTAAGAAACAAGAATGGCATCGCTAGCTGGCATTTAATGAAATTAAAAAGAATTATAGAAGTTACAGCATGTCAGTACATTTTCAAACGTATGATAATAATTACATAGGGAACCGTTATACGCTTTTTCCCCCGAAATACTTCAAGCTAACAAGGAAATTAAAGGAATGTCGTAACAAACCACAAATGTTCCCGATACTCAGCTTTCTGAAGTCTAAACATTTCCCCATAATTGTTTCTTTTTCATAAGAAATAAAACACCATTAGGATTTTTGAGAAAGTAATTTCTGCCTGTCTGCCGGTCAGAACCGGTTGGGAAGTGCCGAAGGGTCAGCACGGAGCGCAGCTGATCAGTGAGCTCCCCACCGTTGACCCCCGAGGGGGGCTGACTCTCCCCTCCGGCCCCAGCACAGAGTTTGACACTGGAGAACCAGAACAAAGCATTTTTTTCTCCTGCAGAAAGGCTTGCTTCCAAGAGAAAGTGAATAAGAGAGGAGACTAGGCTACTGTATAGCTTCTCCTTCCAAACACTCCAATCAGTCAAGTGCGGACAGAGGGCAGATGTAGAAAAAGACAAGGGGCGTTGCGGCTAGTGAGGCCCTTCCACAAGGAAACAGCATGGATGGGGAGTAAGCATTTTCCTCTAAAAACATTTAAAGTTAAAGTCACATTTTTTGTTTCCTTCTGGAACCTCTCATCTTCCTTCCCTTCCTCCCGGTCCCGAGGTAACATCTGCCTGAATTTGTGTATGACTTGGTCACTAGAGCTGTGATGCTAACTAACTGAGGACAAGAATGCTTCCATTTTAGAAAAATATTGGCCGCCAGTTTGAGGGGATGTTAACCATAACATCTGTCTGTGCTTCAGTTTCAACGTACCCCAGTGGGCAAAGGATGCTGCTTCTGGACACAGGGGGTTTGGGTCCAAGGATCTTACTGCTCAAGTTATGTTCTTCATACAAAAAGATCATCATGGCCTGGTCTTAGCAATGGCAATTATAGCTAAGAAAACAAAGTTTACAGCTCTCTCAAAACAGAAAAGAAAGCATCAGAACTTATCTCTTTCCCCTGCAAAGAAAACAAGCATTCTATTGACCCTTGCCTTCTGAAATATTTCTACATACCAGGATACTGAGATTTTTCTTTATCTCTTATAAACAAACCACAATGTCCTTTAAAAAACTTCCTGATTTATTTTCCAATTTGTTTTCTGGTAAACAACATGTTATATTCATTTAGCTTACAGGATTTGCTCTTGATAAACTTGACAAGTTTTAAATTTATCAGAGGCACCAAAAAGCTTTTGAATGAAGAGAATGTTTTGTAGCGAATGGTGTAATGGAAAAATTTTTATAATAAGTAGCTAGGAAGGGAAGAAATTACACAAAATTATTTTTAAGTGGTGGTGTGTTATTAGGGCCAGCACTAAGCCGTCCAGAAAAGCGAGACTGTTAAATGGTATGGGAGAATCAATAACGACATCTCTTAGTGTCTGGAATTTGAAATGGCCAGTTGGAGCCCTGGGAAACTCTAGGATAAGCAATCGTTTTTTTCAGTAGGTTTTGTTTTTGGTTGGGGCTTGCTCAGTATTCCATTCCTTCAGCTCCACGAAGCCTTTCATGCATTAATGTTAACAGTGGACCACTCACATGTTCAACCAGGAAGTATTTAGATAACCGTATTGCATCAAAAAGGAATGTTATAAATCTGTATACTTTGCCTCCTGCTTCTGAGCAATCTAGCAAATAAAAGAAAAGAGAGAGAGATCAAGACAAGGTAAATCTGAAATCCCTTTAGGGTCCAGGGTGAATTGAAATGTAGGTAGACTTCATTTTATATATTGGTTCTGTTTCTAAAACCTTGCATAAAAGTCATACCATTTAAAATGTCTAGGCATGTCCCTTTTTGAAAAAAATACTGTAGCTGACCCAAAATGCCAGTAATTATTTTCAATATGAGTAATCACAAGCTAATTTAACTGATTTTTTTTCACTTTTAAGAATTTCATTAAGTGAATAATGTCTAATGTATTTTATAGGTAATATAGTGCAATACAAATGACCACATTTTTAAAAAGCTTTAAACTTTTACTCCTCAAGTTTCAATAATTAAACAAGTGCTTTCAAGTCAAATGTATCTTTGAAATTTTTATGATTTTTTTTCATTTATTTCCATTTCCTGTTTTGTTACACCTCAGTGTGTCTTCACTTACACAATCTTAACTCTTAAGGCCAAATTTTACACTTAAGAAAAAGAGAGTGGCTTTTGCCTGCTTCGGTACCATTTGCACATTGGGCAGCGAGAGCGCCTCCGTCCTCCCCATTTGTGAGATGCCAGTGGTTCGGCCTCAGGTCGACCGCAGGCAGCCCGCACCTGTCTCACAGAAGGGACCCGAGCAAAGCGTTGTGCCTTTACTAACAGACTCTGGGCAGTGAGTTCTGCGAATTTACTTGTGCTTCTGCTCAGCGCGGCACAGGAGTCGGGAGCGCCTGGCCAGCCCCGAGGTTATCTCTGCCGGCGCGCACAGCAAGCGGTTTCGAGGGTCAGGAAGGCGACGAGGTCGCGCGCCCAGCGGTGGGAATGGTCTTGATTTTCCTGGCTTTCATCAGACTCGCTCAGCGTAGAAACCAACCGCCCAACAAAAAGGAAGTAGGAGAAGAGTGCTGTCCCCAGAGAAGCAATGGGAGTGTCTGAAGGAGTGACCGCGTCTCTTACCCTGGGACATGGGGTGTGGCTGACACTCAGAGCTGACACTCGAGCCACCCAGGAGAGCTGTGATGTTAAATGGTACAGGAGACTCCATCATGGAACGCCCTAGCGCCGGAAATTGGAAATTGCCAGTGAAAGCTGTGGGTAAATCGGAAACCTTTTCTTCTGCATTGCTCACCTCCTTTCTGACTTCTCGGCCCTCGTAAGTACCCATGTGTACACTACGTAACAAAAATGCCCTGAAGTGGCCAGGGTCTTCCTGTCCTACCAAGGAGAGACTACATGTGAGCTAATAAAAACTCTTTCATGAACAAAAAGGCAACGTCCATTTAGATTCCTACACACCCGAAGACTTTGCAGCGCACGTGTCTGGGTGAAGACTTGCGCGGGGGCCGCCCGCTCTGCCCCGAAGGGCGGTTCGCCCTCCCTGTGCCCGCTCCACGCTGTGCAGTCACAGAAACCGACGAGCTCAGCGCGCGCTGCCGGGGCAGCTGGGGAACAGAGCTCTTGCTTGCGTTGCTTGCACAAACACACAGGCGCGTTTCCTGCTGTGGGATCCGGGACTTCTAAGGTCCTCAGCTTTTTTATCCCATAAAACACTGATCCAGGAGACGACGCAACCAGGGCAGAGGCATTAGGTGGCAAGGCTTGAAGAATTTGGGTAGAAGGGGCAGCCTGAGGGGAGTGGGCAGAGCCGGCTGTTCGCAGCGGCGGGAGGGTCTGGGAAAAGAGCGGACGCCGGTGGATACTACAAAGGAAAATAAACACTGGGAGAACAAACTTATGCAGAGGAATGTTAAAGGGGGATTTTTAACAAAGGATGTTTGGGAAACACTCTATTGGAGTTTAATATTCTGGGCAGCTCTTACAAGAGGGGACAAGTTCTTACAGCCAGAGTGACCTTTATTCTAGAAATCTTCATTTCTCTGTTTATTCCATCCTGTTCCATTTAACAAACTTGTATGAAAACACCTACTGTGTGCCCAGAATTAGGACTCCTTGCCTGCTTTACCGCCAGCTGTCTACGGACACACACACACACACACACACACACACACACACACACACACATTCCGTTTGAAGTTCAAATGCCATTCGTAAGAACTGGAGGCCTATGGGACATTAGCACTAAAAGTCCAAACAGTTTGCTCACTGCACCAAGCTGAAGTTAAAAGGCAGCTCCTCAGGATGAAACTTGGAAAAATGCTTGAACAGCGAGGTGTTTATTTGCGTTGGCTTTTCTGGACTTGCCGATGGCAGTGGATGTCTTGCTGGCATATTACGTCATTTCTGATGAAAGAGCTTTGAATGGCAAGATCGATGGAGCCAGAAGTTTTTTTCTTACATAACTGCACAGGAAAGCTCCAGCTGTTCGGAGGAGACGCTGAGCGGGATGTGGTGCGTTCTGCAGAAAGGATACATTCCTGCGTCGGAGGTTGCGATGTCACTTCTAGGCGCGCGTGCTGCCTGCCCGCTTTGCCAGGGATCCCAGGTTGTCCTCTTCCCACTCTGTGTCTGTTTCCGGGGGCTTCACCAGCGCTGTGCTTCGGCCCCTCCTTCTCACGGCTGCAATTCTGTACAAGCGACCATCTCAGTGTGAACCAGCAAGAAGAGTGTGATGCTGTAATGGTTTTGGATAGATTCGCTTGGAGTTTTCATTAGATTTTATCTTTTTAGGGATCCATGTGCACCAAAATTGAGGTCTGGCTCACTTAGCCTATTAGGAGTCATTAAACTAATTAAGATCGCGGATCCACAGCACTGTTGTTACAAAGAGGGCTCCTTGTTTATTATGAGGTGAGGAACATGGCTTCCAACTTCACCAACTTTCACCATTAAAACAGTTTTCTTCCAATGCCCTGGAGTGTCTCACCATTAAATATATTTTATCTGCATTTTAAGAGAAAACAAAACGTACGTTTGGACTTATGCAAAGCACCTAATGTGTCACAACACCGCTGCAGTGAGGATGTGTGACTTTGGAGTCACTACCCATTCGAGCAGCAGGGGGTGAGCTCCTCCCACCGGGTGCCCAGGATGTACCAGTGCCAGGTTCGCGGGGGCGGCGCCTCTGCAGCCCCGCGCCACCGGGGCCGCCCTGCCCAGGCATGCTCTCTGATTCCCAGGTGGCTTCAGACTGCGACTCGGTGTGGCCTGCATGTACTGGAAGAGTCACTGCCAGCTGGCTCATGCTGTCCTTGGAATAGACCTCACACTTTTGAAGCAGGTTAGGGGGGAATCCGTTGTCACTGGAGGGAGCGAGGCCTCGACTTGCCAAGAGTCGAGAACCCCTGTGGTGTCACAGACTGGCCCCTGCGAAGCGAGGCACTGAGGTGAGACGCCCGGAATCTGACGGCGAGGCCAGGCTCCACCAGCTCTGCTCCTCCGCCAGCTGCTCCCCTGGGAGGGCCGACCCCCCCCCTCCGACTTCCTCACCGGTGTCAGCGCAGCTGGGTGCAGGAGCAGGAAGCTGGCCGTGGCCAGGAGCCAGTGAGCCCTCTCTCCTCCCCACTGATGTCACACACCTGTGGCACCTTTTAAGGTCCAAATGGTCATCAGAACGGAGGGAAATCCTCTTCTGAAATAAAATTCAACAGCCAGATGGTACTTTGACTCTTTGGATTTTACTTACGAAACCTATTAACTCATTATTCAGTGTGCTCTCGTGGCGTTGCCTAATTTGTGTTTCTCACAGCAACAAATACCTGGCAGGCATTTCTAAGCTAATTTTAAATAGGATACACTGAGGCTCGTAGAGGTTAAGTCGTTTGCAGTATTTTCCTCCCAGCCAGTCTGTAGGAGCTCTGAAAACAGAAGTCCTGCCTCTTTATAGCTTTTTATCTCTGGGGTCGAGCATATGCTCCACCCAAGGTAAAGACTTGATTAATGTTTGTGGAGGAGCTGAATACATCTGAATAATTAAGTAAACGAATGAGAGGGGTAGGTTTAAGCCCACGCTCATGTATCGCTAAAGATCACCATCCTTCTATACTACCAGGGAATTTGCTCTAGAAACCATTAATTAACCATAATAATACAACTATTATTATTCCTAACCTTAATATTGTATCATCATTCCACCATATAGAAAATAATGAATATAATGTTAATTTATCTTATTATTTCTAGACTGGATAAACCTATGTAGGAGGCTGTTGAAAGAATGCAACAGCATTTTAATGCGTATCACTCATCATCATTTATTTGATGCCCTCTTGCCTTGGGCTTGGAATGTAGAACATTCTAAACCCCACTGGCTGCTCAGCACTCCAACCCGAATATTGCTAGATCAGAATCTCCAGACCACCCTGGGGGAGACAGACTTTCGTCACGGAGGAGCCGTGGCCAACAGGCTGCCGCGGCTGAGCCTGGGCGGCGGGGGGCCGGGGGAGGGGGCCTTCCGTGTCCGGGCCCCTGACCTGGAGGTGCGCAGGCCTGGCTCCCTCCCCCAGGGCTGCCTGCTGGTCCTGTCCTCAAACACTCCAAAGCCACAGGACGGTTAAAGCTCTCAGGAGCCGGCTGAGGGTTCTGGGGACCTGAGTCATCTTATTAATCTGACTGACTGAACAGTACTGCAGCCACAGAAACCCTAAGATCCGGCCTCAACAGACCAAGGGTGAAGTCCTGGCCTGCCACTGGCACGGCCTGGTCCTGGACAAGTCGTTGAACCCTCCGGGGTCCGGTTTGCGAACCCCGAGGCTAGTGGCTGCTGGCCTGCCTGACCTCCACGGTGTACTGACCAGCTCAGCCCCATCATTCACGTGAAAACGCTTGTAA
This sequence comes from Pteronotus mesoamericanus, assembly GCF_021234165.1. Lineage (NCBI taxonomy): Eukaryota > Metazoa > Chordata > Mammalia > Chiroptera > Mormoopidae > Pteronotus > Pteronotus mesoamericanus. The sequence continues at coordinate 3,474,866 of NW_026555123.1, forward strand.
GCAGAAAACACTACACAGCTCTACGTTATTTCTCCTTCTCTTTCTCTCTCTCATTTAGATGACTTATACCTCAAAGTCCAGCCCGGGATAATTTGCACCAAATGATCTCTCCCAAGGGATACCCTTGATCGCCAACCACCTCATCTTCCTCCTCAGTTGCCAGCCTAAAGACAGATAGCAAACACATATAACCATATCTGAAGGAGTCGTGTGTGAGCAGCAGCCGCCGATCAGTGTTGCTCTCTCCCATCGATGTTTCTCGCCCTCTCTTTCTCCCTCCGTCTCCCTCTCTCTAAAAATAAATTAATTCATTAATCCTTCATCATGTCGGCTTCAGCTAGCCCTTCCCGGCTTAGGGCCAAGTCCTAGAAACTGAACCCCCACGAATGACTCTGGACCCCTGGGGGAGTGAGGGCGAGTTGCTCCGCCCTCCTGGCCTCCTTCTCATCTGCACAGTGGTGACAATAACGGGATTTAATGGTGGGTTCTGGAAAATTCTATGAGGAGGAGCAAGTGAAGAGGAACACATAGCAGGTACACAGCATTGTTGTTGTTAAGGAAAAAAATCTTTTTGGCTAGTACATGTGAAACAAGAATTTATTTTTGACATGTGACTGTTGCCTCTGTTTTATTTTCCATCGTTGTCACCTTACGTGGGCCCCAAAGCCTCCTCCATTCTGTCAGTTCTGAGTTTGTTTGACTTTGAATGAGAATAAGTATGATTTTGCTTGACTTCTGGTACATAAAGTGCCAAGACAACGTCACAAAACAAAATGAACATTGAACTAAAGCTACCAGAAGCTGCTTTGACTGTTTATGCCCCCCTTTAAATCAAAAGAACAAAATGTAAACTATTTTTTTTCTGTCATCTCCTGGGCTTGAGGCTCCTTGGTGCCTTAGCAAACATGAAAGAGGCTGATTTACAATCACTTTGGGCAAATTGCCTGGAGCAATCTGAGGACAGGAAATGAAAAAAGTGCAGCACACACCCCCGGACATTCCACTCAACGGTAAGGAATAAACAAAGGGCCCAAAAAGGAAGCCGAAGGCCCTTGGTCTTCTATCGACAGGGCGCCATGAACAGGCCTTTGGGAGTGCATGTGCTAGAGGTAATGAAGTGCTGGAAAAATCCTTCAAGAGGCTGACATCGACTATCTTGATTAAAGATAACCCCTTTCCTCTTTTGCCTAAAGGACGCTGAGTGCTTTTCACGTAGGGACATTCTGTTACCTGAGTCAACATTATGAAACAGGGGTATTGTATCACAGACCTCCACCTCTCAGACCGGAATAGGACGCCGACTTCCGGGGCGTGTTGTTGGGTACAGACACTGTTGCGGGGGCTCTGGGTGGGCCTGTGGTTCCGGGCCCCTGCAAGCTCTGGCACGATGCAGACGCCTGCCGCCTTGGTTTCCAGTCGTCTTTGAACAAAATCTTTGGTGGTGGGGTTGTGGCCCTTACCTCTAGGAGAGTGGGCCTCTATACAGACGGTTTTGATCGCAGGGCAATTTGGCTCTGTCTGGGGACATTTCTGACCTTCCCAACTCAGGGGCATCTGCGGGAGGGGGCCAGGGTGCTTCTAATTGCCGACAATGCACAGAACAGCCCCTCGTAGTAAACAATTTTCTGACCCAAAATGTCAAGAGCACCAAAGTGGAGAAATCCTGCCATAGAAGGACTATTTTGTGTGTTTCTCATATTAAAAACAATCTGTTTAAAGTGTTCAAAAATAGAAGTAAAGCTGTGAGGAAAGGGTAGGGGCATGTACTATTTACTTTGGAGTGGAGAGTGAGCAGTGTTTAAAACTGTCTTCAACTATATGGAAGGCAATTAGGCACAAGATGGTAACCAGCTGTTGGCCATCATCCCTGAGAAATGAACAGGAAATGTACATAAATGGGCCCGGGCCGACCATCCATTCCTTCTCGGCATCTTCCATGCAATCGGCTGAATCTCTCTAAGATCTTGCTACCATATTTGTCCCGTTGTATGTCTCATTGATCCTTGGGACATATGTTCTTCTCCCTGCCAAATAACATCTCCCCCTCCACATGAAGAGCCCACTTGAAAGTTTCTACCTTTCATGAAACTTCCCTTTACAAAGAGGAAACTGTTAGGGGCTCACCTCTAACTACAACCGGCACCCTTCATACTTCAGCGTGTTGTCTTCCATCCTGCTAATCCATCGTTGCTCGTCTGCACACGAGAAGCTGTGCTATTTTGAGAGGCGATAAGAGAGATGAGTAAGCAAACCCCTGCTTTGCAGAATTTTCCAGTCGTAGATGCAGAGAACAAATTGATGATCGCCAGATGGGAGGGGAGTAGGGGCTGGATGAAAAAGTTTACAGATTAAAAAGTACAAATGGTCAGTTTTAAAAATAGTCAGAGGACGTAAACTTCAGCATAGGGAATACAGACAATAATATTGTAATAGCCACGTGTGGGGTCAGGTGGGTACTGGATTTATTGGGGTGATGACTTTATAAATTATATAAATACCTAATCACTATGTTGTATACCTGAAACTAATATAATAATGTATGCCAACCATCATTGAAAAGTAAATTTAAAAAATAAATATAAATTAAAAAATGGTTTTCTAGCCTAAGGAAAAAATCTCACACAGTGAGCTATAATACAATGTAAATAGTGCTTAATAATTACCTCTGTGAGAGTTTTTTTAAATAAAAGAGGGAAATATACTAGTTTAAAGATTATTTTCAGATGAGGAGATTAAGGAAGACTTTGTAAATGGGTGTATTTAAGTGTATATATTTTTATAAATAGATATACATAATTTTTAAGAACAAAATTTTCTCTAAGTTAAGTACAATTCTGTGCACCAAAGAAACACTTAATATTTTTACCAAAATTTGAAGATTGTGAAGTAGAACGTAGAATGAATTAGAGTCTGGATTTAGACTTTATGTATAGGAGAGTATACAGTGGGTAAGGAAGGACTTTTTCAGGATCCTATAGCTACACCCTGGTTTTAATGAAGGAGAGTGGATTTAACCACCTCTGAACGTACCTTCTGCTGCTCTGTGACTTATAAGAGACTGTTCTGAGGGAGGAATTCCGAGCTACGCCGGGGAGGGGAATACTTTGGGGTGTCACAAGTACACTTCAAAAACCAGTGCCGGACCTGGGGTTTGCGCCATCCAGAACGCTTTCCGGAGGCACTCTCACTCATAACAGGTTTCCATTGCCTGAACTCCAAGGGAACTGAAGAGAATCCACCCCCATTGATCCTAGCAGGTGCCAGGCGCTGAGTAAGCTATAGCTGCCGCGTCTGATTTCATCTCAGCGGCGGCCCGTGAGGAGGCCCCCACCCCAGCACTGTAGGGGGCTTCGGTGCCTTAGTGTGAGCTTCCCCCCTTCCACCCATGGCTTGATCCGGGAAACAGCGTATCTCAGGCCTGCACAGGAAGCCCTCTCTGGGTGGAGACAACCCTCGCCTTCCCTCAGGAAGCAGCAGGGAGAAAGCTGCCCCACCCGCCACCTCCCCGCCCCATGCCCCATGGTTTAAATGGTGATTCTCGCATCCTCTGGGGTCAACCCTCAAGGAGAGAGCCGTGCGCCTTCCCCTGGCGGCCACGTTTGCTGTGATGCTCGCCCTGCTAGAAAACTCTCGGTAGCTGCCTTGCTATTTGTGAGTGTGCATGTCTGCACCTTCCCACACAGAAACCTTTAGCTCTAGGAATGGCACAGATCTACATTTCTGTGGGGTTGTGTTTGAATGTCAACACTTGCGCTCTTCAAAGCCATTACATTGATTTCTGGGCCACATATGGTTACTATCATAGAACTTTCTTGTAGTCCTCAGGCTTCGCACGCCATTGCTCTCTTGGTAACCCCAAGAATGCCTCCCATAATTTGAAACATGGTGGACCCTTAGCAAACTCAGCGTCACCGGACCTTGTTTTCTCTCTTACAGTTGTTCTCGGCTTCTGCGTATCATTCAATGTTGACGTGAAGAACTCCATGACGTTCAGTGGCCCTGTGGAGGACATGTTCGGGTACACTGTTCAGCAGTATGAAAATGAAGAAGGAAAATGGTAAGCCAGCACATGTTGTTATTGTTGTTTAGTTTTTTTACATGGTAATGAAAAATATTCTTCGGCTACTGTTTGTTTCCTGAATGAGCATGGGGGACCCCAGCCTGCGAAGGCCCCGGATTCACCAGAGATGGAAGAATCGTTCCAGACACCGATTGCCTGTCAAGGAAAGGGGGTGGCGGTTCCCTCTAAGGGGGAATGCCCCAAGCCCTGGTGCTCAGTGGCTTTTACTGAAAGGCTTATCAGTGGGGGACAGGTAGCAGGAATGTACAGGTGATCTCATTACATCGGTATGTTAATTTTACAGAGAATAGGTAATGTTTTGAAGAACACAAATGGTAGGAAACATGAAATTGCTTGGTTCTGAGATGAGAGTAAACATAACGGTGCCGAATGGTTTAGTGTCAAGGTCCATGAATAATGTAAATTTCCTTCCCAGCGTGAGCCGGTTATCACAGCTTGAAGGAGAAACAAAGCATGCTTCAAGGAGTGTAATTTACTTCTAGGCCTGATTTCTTCCGGGGGCCGCCCAATCCAGTTTAGGGCTGTACCTGCCTCTAGTATTTTTTCCAAGTCTGAGCCAGGCAGTTGGAGCAGAGCAGCCAAGAGGAAAGGAAACTTCTTTCAGACAGAATGAGGACTCTGGATATGACAAAGCCAAGGAGTGAGAGTCTTCTGCCCCTTCTCCGTGTCCCCCAAGTCCTTCCCTGATGGCCCCTATGTGACTGTGCCTGTCTTCGGTTGCCCCTGCCGTCAAGGGGTCTTACCTGTCATTGACTAATCAGCCATCCTCCGGGGCCAAGCAGGGCGATGTGAGGGAGGCAGGGGCTGCGCCCCTGACAGAGGGACAGGTTTTGTCTCCTCGGTGACCTGTTTTCCCAAGGCCTCCTTGCTCAGCTCCAGCCTGGGGGTCCTCTTGCCTGTCGGCAAGGCTACAGTCCCTGAAACCAGGCAGGACAGTTCCAAAAAATGAGACCTCAACAGAATGAGTCACTTATAGTAGGAATTGCAGTGCGATCATGTGGTGATGGAAACTAACAAAGTGAAAAAAGAAAGCTTCCTTGGCCATATTGAAGGAAGTGGTTAGTGATGTGCGTGAAGCCTGGGTTGACCTCCAGGAAGGTCCTTATCCAAGATCCTCAGCCTGTCGTTCTGTAACGATGTTTTCATGGCAAGAGTTCCTGCGCTGCTCTCACTTGCAAGTAGCTGAAATTCTGCAAAGAGGATTGGGAGGCAGATGAGGTGCTGTCTCTGCAAAGGTGGCTGTTGCTGCAGCAACATAACATTGGGTTTCTGTTTTGGTGCTTTACTGAGCTGCTGAGTTTGGTCTACTACTTATAATGAACCTTACTGAACTTCTTTTATATACTTTTAAACACTGTAAAGTTGGATAAGTTCACTTTAGATACGATGACTTTTTAAAACGATATGACCATCAGGTGTACAATGTTAGAAGCTGACATCTGTATATACTACAAAGTGATCAGCTCCAAAAGCCTAGTTACCGCCTGTCGCTGTGCACATGATGCCTTTCAGCAAGTTTGCTACCCCCCGCCCCCGCAAGCCTCCTTTCCCTCCTGACCACAGACCTGATCTCTTATGTCACGTTCTTATCACAAAATATAATAATACGAGTAGCAATGACAATAACAATAGCTAAATAGAGCAGGAGGAAACCTTTGGGGGTGATGGATCTGTTTATGGCATAGAGCGTGAGAATGGTTTTGCAGATGCATCCTTGTCTCTAAATTCATCAAGTTGTATACATTAAGTATGTACAGCTTAGTATGTCATTCTCATTTTAATAAAATGGTTTTTGAAAACAACTTACTCCCCTAGGGAAATGTAGCTACTTAGGGCCAGAGGTAAAAATAGAACTCAAGTCTCTCCACACTCACTCTAGTGCTTTTTCTTTATTAGAACTATATTAAAAAGTAAATGTTGATAATAACTATGTTTGCAGTATCACACTTTCCTTATTAATACGTGTGTGAGGCTTTGTGAGCATTTGAATGTATGTGGATGACAGATGCTTTAATTTCATTTTGACATTCCATGTTTACAATGATTTTATTGAAAAGGGTGTGATATATCAGGGCAACAAAAGCAATGTGAATTTAAGAGTAAGCAGACTACGATAATCCAAATGTCCAAGCCTTTAAGGGATGGCATGTAGCAGCATATTGTTCCAAAGAGATCCAGGCACTGGTCATGCGAAATGAATTTGAGAAACTTGTTTGGATATTCTATGAGTGTTTATAAAATCAGATAGGGTGCAGCTTTACTTGGAGAAATGGACTCTGGAATAATCGGCATATTTGGGAGAACACGAATTCTGTTATTCTTCCCCAGAGGTAGGGACCTTTGTAAATCGTATTCACAGCTCATGTTTTGGAAGCGTATCATCCTCAGATTACTGAAAAATCATCCTGAGTGCATCTTACATCTTGGCTAAATTCAACTGAGAAAGAAGTAGTGTTGGCGCCATTACAAGTGTAATTTGTGCATTGGAAAAGCCTGTCTTTAATTATTTTGAAACAACTAGAAATGAACAGAAGAGCCGTACTGATAGCCCTTTACCTTTCAGAAGTTTACTGTGAAGGGTGACTTTATGTCTTCAGCTCAGAAGCCACACTTTCTCAGCACAGAACGCATTGCAGCTCTGATTAAGATCAGCTGTTGTTCATTAGAGTGAGCATGAGGCAGAGCAACCACGGAACTGCAATGTGGTTCAGAGAAAAATCACAAAGAGCATAATTGGTTTAGTAATTTTGTTTTGAACAGAAGAAACTGAAATGCGCTGAGCGCCGCATGCGTTTCCCAGATTCGGTGGCCGTCAGCAGTGTGGCGAGGTCTGAGCCAAATGGGAGAACACCCGGTGGCATGTGGGCCCCCCGTCCCGTGCCCTCTGCTTCCTTCCGCCAGAACATGCGGGCTCCCCCTTCCCCTGGTCCTCCCACCGCCACTCCTGGGGGCGTCCATGACTTCGGCGGCCCGGATTCCCCCAGTAGAGCTCCAGGATGCAGGCAGGGCCCCAGCCTGTCCGGCCAGCATCCACATCAGCGCCTGCAGGTCTCAGGCCCTTCCCCAGAGGCCCCGCGGTGCACCAGGTAAGGTTTCCCAGGGGCCTCCGCGGACTGACGGCCAGCTTCCCATGTACCTGTGGTTCAGAGAAAGCCTACTCAAGCTCGCAGCAAAAAGCCCTCTTAAAGGTTCTATCCAATTTTCTCTTACCTATTTTAGTATAATATTTCTTTGACATTGCTTATACTATCTTTTGAAGTTGAAACGTTCCCTTTGCCAAGCTTGTCAGTCCTTCGGCTCCCCTCGTCCCCACACGTGTGCCTGTCACGGCCGAGAGCCCAGCAGCCCAGGAGACCACAATAGGGCTGCAGCCTCTACGGGGACCAAACACTTGGGCCATTTATTTTTCAAAACCTGGCTGGCAGGGGCTGCTTGGCACGTTGAGAGAGACTTGGCTTGGACGTCAGCAAAGGGTTAGGTGACAAGAGTGTTCCTGAAAGAACGTAAACATGAGACAACAATCTCCAGGAGGCTGTTTTCTACAGTGAAAAAAACATAAACATGAAACAGCGTCATCAGAGATCAGCTACTCTTCAAATAAACATAATAAATATAATAATGGTCATAATGACTATTACGACGAGCGAATGTTTCCCAGTTTACAAAATTTTATTATAATTGGAACTTTTTATGACAATGTTTTGCTCGCTTCAATGATCTCAGAGTTACTGATCTAAGAGATCAGTAACGAGATCCAGAACATTCTTTAATCTTCTTAATCTGCTGACAAATCATTACAATAATTTCAAATGAAAAGAAATCTAATAGAAATAATGTGCGATGAGTTAAAGCAAGCTTGCATTAAATTTTAAAATAGCAATATCCATAGTTCATGAAGCAAGAGGCCTTGGGTCTTCCCGTTGACCCTGAGTGTTTGGGCATCTATCACTCTTATCGTCTCCATTTTCTAAACAGGAAACTGCGAATGAATTGCCAAAGGGTTAATGCAGAAAGTATGCCATAGGGCCAGGATGGGGCAGCCCAGCCTTCTGACTTCCAGCTGGTTGTGTCCTTGAATGTCGAGGCCTCTCTGGAACCTTGGCCTGTGGAAACGTGTCCCGTGCTGTGCAGAGGCTTCTATGGCATCGGCTGACACACAATATGTAGCCTCTGCAACGGAAACAAAGATTCCCGATCAGAGCGCTGGTCCCATGAGTCTGCGATTCCCAGCTCTGCCTTATTTAGATTCTTAGAATATTTGACATAGGCATTACTTCATTCATTTAATAAGTGGTCATTGAAGGCCTCTTTTGTACCTGGTGCTGTGACAGGCACCAAGGATATACAAGTATGAGTGAACAAAACATGAAAATCCCTGCTATCACAGAGCTTATAATCTATTGGGGAAAGGGGGGACAAAGATAAATAATAAACGTAATGAACTGGTAGGCTATATAGCACGTGTCGGAATGTGGTAAGTTCTGTGAGAGAAAAAAGAGCAAACGCATGGGAATTGGGAATGTTGGAGATTCTTGAAATTCCATCAACGCTGTGCTGATAACCCCTCAGGCCTGGGCTGTTTCCCGCGGCCTGGGAAGAGTGCGGCTCACAGAGCGTCACGTGGTGACAGACCTGAGCTTTCCAGAGCTGTGCGCTTGGCATCGGAACGGCCCCCAGGAAAATACACGGAACGGTTTTATGAGCTGTGTCCTGTTAGCCCATTCTTCGCTGTGGGTCCCAGCCTCCAAGCCCCGTGTGCCCACGCGACCCACTGCTTCTCTGCCACTCTCTGAGCCTCCGCTGTCACTTACCTAGAACACGCCACAGGCCGTGGCCCCGGTCGCTGTGTGAGGCTGTTTCCGGGGAGCTCCATGCTCTAGGGCTTCCTGTTGTCCTGGGAGCCCCGGGCAGACCCCAGCCTGTTCCTGCCCTTCAGAGCCCGCCGCCAGCCAGTCTCAGCCGGCCCAGTGTGTGGCTCCAACCAGGCTCCAGCTCAGCCTTCGCTCAGCAAGCCCCACACTTCCGCCCGAGCTGCCCACGGCACCCCTCCTCCCGCCCCACAACCCACAGTCGCTTTACCGTGAGCAGGCTGGTCAGGGCGCCCTTCTCACTGGTTTCCTGAGCTGATCCCCAAGCGAACAGCGCGTGTTTTCCCACCAGTCAGCTCTTCTCTACACACTTACAATTCGTTCTATTCAGACGATGGAAACTTCGACTTTGAAGGGCCTTAGGAGGCCTACCTTCCATCTGCCGTCGGGACGCCTTCCAAAACACCCCCGGCCGGCTGTGACTTGCCGCGTCTTCGTCTTGTCCCGGGGCTGCCTGGCCAGCTATGTGGGCCTCGTCAGTAAGTCTTCGTCGCTCTCCACAAGCCCGCCAGCCGCCGCCTCTCCTGCCGCATTATCGGATGAGCACAGCAAATGTGTTCACCAGAAGGAGGGAGGGAGGAAGGAGGGAAACCATGAGATTAGAACTTTATTCTCCTTTTTACTTCAGTTAGCTGCTGCTGCATAACAGATTACCCCGAAACTTAGTGGCTTAAAACCACAATGTTCATTGTTTTTCAAGATTCACGCCTAGGAAACTGCGCGAATCCTTGGGCACACAGGTGCACACCCCTGGTGCTTCCGCTCGGGGCGGAGAGGCCGAGGCGGTTGGACCCCCACGTGTGGCGGTCCCCGCGGGCAGCGCCCGCAGGCCTTCCGCGCCGGGCGGCCCCTCCGCCTCCATGAGGCTATCCGGGGCGCCCTCACAGCGTCCTGCTCACAGATCCCCACCAATGGGGACATTAGTACGCCACGCCTTCAGGCCCAGCCTCAGAAGCCCGGCACGACTTCCTTTGCATTCTACTTAGCAAGCAAATCCCAGTTTCAAGAGGAGCAAAGGTAGACTCTGCCTCAGTGAGAGACAACGTGACAGCACAAAGATGCACACACTCCGAACCATCTGCCACACTGACAACCTCCGGACACCCGCCAGCCAGAGCCCTGCGTCGGGAACCGTGGCCTCTCCCCATTTCTAAGGCGGCCTGGTCTTCCAGGTCTACCCCTTCTACCTGCTCAGGGACTCCCCTTCCGCTCGCAGACACCAGCCTTTCCCTTGTTCCCTGTGCCTTCTCACCATCATTTAGCTGTGCCCATGTTGCTTCCACATTCATTTAAACTCCACTGCATGGTTTGCCTAATGAAAAGAAGCTCCCACTAAAGTGCCTTGGCCTGTCCCCCTCGTTGTCACCCACATTACTGGTGGGGAAGTTGGCCCTGCCCTCAGGGCTCCCGTTCTCGACACCCTTTCCTTCTTTGGCCTCTGTGACACCACCGGGCCTGATTCTCCCTCTTCCCCTAGGTCACTCCCCCTGGTTTCCTTTCTTCGCTCATGAAAATGTCGAGTGTTGTTTCCCCTAAGCATCAGCCTCCAGCTCTCTCCTTCCTCTGCTCTCTTAAGGGGCAGCATTGATTCCTGGGGCTTCAGGACATGCTGGTCTGTGTCCCCTGGGGTCTCTCGGCAACGCTGAGCCTGGACGCGTGCAGAAGTTCTTAGCCGTCTGCACTCTTCGCAGGCCTTTCTTCCTTCTCTCCGCCATCGTCCCCCTCTCCACGCTTGTGCATTCCTGGAATCGCCTCCCAGAAAGCCACCTGTGCCAAAGTCCTCGTCCAGGGTCCACTTGGGAGGAACGCAAGCAGTGACAGCTTGTTATCCTAAGAATTTCAAGAACTGGTTCCTTTCTGCTTCCTTAATTCAGGCCCTCCTTTCTCATCTGGGTAATGGAACTCTCGCCTTCACTCGCTGAGGCTACTTGGCCCTTTTCCTGAATTTATTCACAGCATTGTAAGCAGATAACTCTTATAGATCAAAGCTGCTCTTGTTGTATCCCTCTTTGAAAGCTTCAGTGGTTACGGCCTCCCTCTCCATAAAAATAAACCTCACGTTCTTAAAGTAGACGACGAGGACGGTCATGCTCAGAGCCCTGTTTCCCTTTCCAGACACAATGTCTACTCTAACGACAGGGAGCTACTTGAACATCTCAAAAGAGCGGTGTTCTTTCTTGCTTCTGAGATGTTGGTGATGTTCAGACTCCCTCAGTATTGTAACAGTACATTTATATTGTAGATCTGCTTCCCCTCTAAGTTTAAACAACCTAAAAATTGTATTTTATCCATTTTATATCCCCAGGGCCTGGCAAAAATGCCAAGCCTGCAGAATGTTCTCGGTAAACAGCAATCAGTCTATTGAGCCTCTACTTCAAGACTTCCCATAACAGTGGGCTCACTACTTTTCTTTAAAATGTTTTAACTATAAAAGTAATATAATCAATCACATTATAAAAAGCTTTGAAAATGCAGGGGGCAAAAACACCTAACCATAACCTTCTTAATATAATTTATGTTTTTAGTGGGCTCCATTTTAATCTATGTTTTATATCAATATAGTTGTTCCATCCTCTGAAAAAGATATAAGAAGAAGAAGAAGAACTAAGATATAAATAGCACATCCTATGAGCCAAATACCTTTTTAGGCACTTTACCTGCTTTATCATTTAATTTTCATGGTGGTCCTGTGAGGTAGCTACTCTTATTCTTCCCATTTCACAGATGAAGAAACTGAGGCACCAAGAGGAACCAACTTGTCTTAAGCCATACAGCTAAGTAAATGGCAAAGCTGTGATCTGAACCTATGGAGTCTGGCCTCAGAGCTTATATTTCCTGGAGAAAATTAAGTCAGAACAGTGTCTGGAACGTGGCATCAAGTCATTATGTGGCAGCTGTGATTGTCGTTGCTATTGTAATGAGTATGTTGAATATGATTTGGTACATTTCACTTTAAATTAAATCATAGGTTATCATTAAATGAGGTAGGTTTTACTTCACATTGGGTTAAAAATAATTTTGAATCCTACCATGCTATCATCACCTGTTATTTTTTTATGATTGTACAATATCCTGTAGAATGACCCTGCAATAATTAATTAGTTCTTGCTGTTGATTACAGTTCTTTTCATCTTTTATGACTATGTATAACACTTTGAGCATTATCTTTATGCATTAAGCTTTTCCCCTTAATTTAGGTCATTTTCCCAGAAGTAAGAATTATGTATTAAAGCGCTTGAATATTTTTATGGTTATTTATTCATATCAGAAATGGCTTTTCAAACACCTTGTAACTATGACTTAGGGAGTCTGTTCAACCATTCAATATTCATAATTGTTATAAAACTTATTTCCATTAACGCTAGCTTCACTCAAAGGACCTGCGCGAAAGAAGTCCCATCCCTTCTCAGTATGATGGACTCTGAAATACTTAAATATCTTCAAATGTGCGCCATGCCCTCCCACACCCCTGTGTAATTTCTCAGCCTCCCTAAGACGCTTTTTCCGGTGCTAAGCAGCCCCGCCACCCCCCCAGGATCGCCGGTCGGGCAAAATCGCCAGACGCTCCGCCATATGAGTCACAGTCTTCTCAGTACATTCCATTGCACCTCTGTGCCCCTTGATTTGGAGATTCCAGACACTGCCCGGCCAGGTGGCGCGCAGAGGGGCCTTCGCTTTCCTGGGCCGGAGCATCTATTTCCAGCAACGAGCTTGCGGTCACATTAGCATTTTGGCACTAAAATACCCTGTTGCCTCCCGGGTGCTTTCTGTCAATGAAATCCCCTGTCATGTGTTCACACGAATTCCCAGTAAGTCGAGTTTCCACATCCTGTGATGTCCACAATAACATGCAGTCGGGGGAAGTTATTTACATAGGTTTTTACATAAACTTTAACTAGTTTGTTTAGCATCCTTTCCCCAGAATGTCGAGACGCTTCTGCAGGCCCCGGCGGGCATGTGGGTGTGCTGGCTGCGTGCCTTCGCGCTTTCTGTGTCTCCCTCCGAGACACTGGTGAAGGCGCAGGCTAAGACCGTTCCGGTACCCGGGGCAGCCTGCGGCACGTCACTGCGGTCCGTCAGCTACTGGCGGCCTGTGTCCGTGGAACTGCTGCTACTAGCAGTCTGCGTCTGCGGACATAACTACTTCAGCAGCAATGCGTCAGGAGCTGTGAGGCCACCCAAGCATCTTACCCATCCGCCGCATGCGTCCATCTTATTCCCTTGTTGAATGGCTCTCTAAGACTACAATAAATCATCATATTTTTCCATTATTATACGAGTGATTTTTTAAAAATTCTGTCTAAAAACACATGAATGATTTTAACCTGGGTCTCATAACAATCCTTGTTTTCTAAGTGCTGACAAACTAGCGTGTACTAATGTTAAATCTTTGATGATGAAATGTTTATAGTTCCTAACTTCTCTCGTAAATGATCTGTTCCTGATGAGAAAAACTCAGTCATATTTCCATGTGTGTTTTATTAACTAACACAGCCCCAGGCTTAACTGGTAATTATAATTCCAGCCCCTCAATTAAAAACTACGATAAAGTAATATAAAACAAAATCAAAAAGTGTTCTGAGCTCTCTCTCCTTTATATTTCATGGGGTTTTTAAAATTCACGTCACTCTGCAGTGAGGAGGCGACACGCTGCCCATTTTTGGTAACATCAAGTTGGTAACAGAGGGCGACCATCTGACTGTGCGTGTGGCACCGTGGCCGCCGTCTCAGGGTAGCCATAGCATGACGGGAACGGGGCGCTTGTGCCGCTCACGAGTGGTAACAGAGTGGTCTAACTTCAGGGTGCTCATCGGCTCTCCGCTAGCTGGCCAGCCCAGGAACAGGACCGGGGACGTCTACAAGTGTCCCGTTGGCAGAGGGGAATCATCGCCTTGCATCAAGTTGCATCTACCAGGTAGGGAAGGTCGAAACGCTGCGGCCTGGTCCTACATTTTTTCCAGTACTCTCCCCGAAAACAAGTTTCAACCAACTCAAGAAAATGTTCACAGTAACCTATAAACACCCTTCAGTTCTTATCATTCACATTTATATAAGAGGACCTTTTGATTCCCGCTGCCCTTCATGTGCTCTAGAAATTCATTATAAAATATCCATAGATTCAGATCTTACTAGTTTTGTCGCTTTTAACGTCCCCTGCTGTTCAGCATCCTTTGCAAACCAGTGCTGACATGAAATAACTATTCCAAATATACCTGCCCATCACATTTCCCCACAAAAGTTAACATACTGTTTGTTCTTGAAAAGAAAGCAGCACAAGGAGAATTGTAATAAATATCCCTCATTTTGCTGTGTATAATGCGCACCCACGGTTTTGTGTGCATTAAACAGGGGATTATTATACCCCATTATTATGCCCATGGTATGTAATCATTATATTCATGTATAATGCACATCCTTATTTTTCACTCAAAAATTTGGGCAAAAAAGTGTGCATTATACACAGCAAAATATGGTAGGTCAAAGTTTTCAAAGAGAAGAGAACAACGTAAATTTATATTTAAATAAAGTATTGCATAGAATCATCACTGTAGTTAGAACATGACTAGCAAATTCCTACTTGGACTATTCAGGAATTTGAAACCTGTCCACATTCCAAACAACATTAAAGACCATGAAAATGACTCATAACCTGCAGATTTATTTCAAATATTGTATTTTTTAGTTCTCCTTTTAAAAAAAATCTCCTGTTTGTTTATTATGGACATTTTTTCCTTTACATTCACAAGCATCGTTATAATTGCTGCTTTAATATCTGTTCCTGATCATTCCAACATCCGCAGCATCTCAATATCACTTTTCGTTTACTCTCTTCCTCTTGAAGTGGGATCACACTTTTCTGTGTCTTCTGACGTGTAGTGATTTGGCATTGTGTCCTGGATTATACTTTTGAGTTGTAAGTATGAAGATCTAGATGTTCAATGGCTTTGAAAAGTCTTAACGCTTTGTTTTCGCAGTCAGTCTGCTTGGCTGACCTCCGTTTCCAAGCTTCCGTGGGAGGCTGGCCGTTTGAAGTTTACCCTGCACACATGCAGCGCCCGTCACCCCCGAATGTGGACAGGATGCACGTGCGCGCGCCAGAGTCTCTGCTTTCCAGGGAGCACCCCTCCCCCACCTCCCAGTTGCCATCATTGCCCCAATTTCTGTCCTCTCTTCTTTCAAGACTGAAAGAGTTCTCTTTGAGGTTTAGCCACTGACTGGAGCCTTCCCTTCGGGAGAACAAACAAAGAAACACAAAACCAGGAAACTCACCCACTGCTCATCTCTTCTCACAGGCGCAGGTTCCCCTCTGGTTCCTGCCTGTTCGCGGCTGCTTTCCGCTGCCTACGGATGATTGTTTTATACATCACGGCGGCTTTTCCTGGAGTTTGTGGATGTTATGTGTTCAACAGCTGTTCTGACAGGGGCTGCCCCGCCATTACTGGAAACTGAACAGAGTTTTATATTAGCTGGAGATTTTAGCCACGTCAGGACCAGCAGGAAAGCTCCTGCTGTAGTCAAAAAACCCCTCGTCCATGACACTATCCCAGACCATCGCAGATTAGAGCGCAGATGCGTTTATAGCAAGTCAGGCTAAACTCTGGGACAAAGACCAGCATTCAGATTTAGACGTTGGTATGACACTCAGGAATCTCTGCTTCCATTCCTCTTGCTCAGTCTATATATAGACAGTCTAAAGGTAGGAAAAACTTTTAGGCATGAGCAATGAGACAAATCTTTCTTGAAGCTGAATTTTGCCACTTTCAAATATGTCCACACTCTGCGAAGCAGGGATTAGGGACTTTTGCTGTTCCTGTCCAGCCTTTTTTTTTTTTTTATGTGAATAAGTAGAACTTCTTGCCAATTTTGTCAGCTGGCATGCTTTAGGACCCAACATTCCTATTTGGAATGTCAAAAAGTACCTTCCCCGTGTCTTCTTCTTTTTTTAATTCAAACTTCCTGATCGCTGCTCTAATGTTGCTCCAGTTTTCTTCATAACCCTCATGATATCTCCGTGAAGCTAAAATTAATGGTCAAAAAAATTGTATTTGAGTTTTCATTTCTGGCCTTCTGTCCATTTCCCTTCTTCCTGCCAGAAGTCATGTCTCACCACTGGTCACTTCTAACATGTTGATATAATATGTAAGAAAATTGTGTAAGTTCATATCATATCCACAATATCACAAGACTAAAAATTTTATTTAATTAGCAAAAATGTGTGAAAGCCAATCCCACAATCCAGTTGCTCTGATGGTTCTGCATTCTTTCACAGTTCAGCAAAACTATTTGGGACGAAGACCCAGACTAGGATCCTGGACGGCCGCCATGTTTCAGCCTTGGCTTGTCCATCGGATCCCTTAATCACACTCTGAAGACCGTTTATCTGAACGAGAAGAATGTGCTATGATATGAGCAAAGCAAACAGAATGTTTTAATGAGAAGATGATGTCACTTTGTTTTCCACCTTCATATACTTTTCCTCTATTTTCAGTTAATACATCAATTCCCAATGTCACAGAAGTAAAGGAGAACATGACGTTTGGGTCCACGTTGGTCACCAACCCCAGTGGAGGGTTTCTGGTAAGGAAGCAGAGAGTCATGATAGCTATAAATAAACCAGGAATGCTATCACTGTAAGTCTCTGTCAATCCTGTTCTTACACGTTTTAATCCTATGGTTCTTACCTTTTTTTAACCTTTAAAAGGCCTGTGGGCCCCTGTACGCCTACAGATGCGGACACCTGCACTACACGACGGGAATCTGCTCTGACGTCAGCCCCGCCTTTCAGGTCGTGAACTCCATCGCTCCCTGTGCAAGGTACGGCTTCATCCCATGCCCTTTCCTACTGCAAGCGTAAGCGCTGCTGAGACAGGGGCGCGCCCCGGAGCGCGCCGAAGAGCCCGAACTATTTTCTCAGCTACCAGCACTGCCAATTTAGGTAAATGTTTGCTTTGCCAATATATAACCAAACCTCACCTCTTCTGTTTGGAATTGGCGTTACGGTAAGCGACCTTTACAGAGTCCTGTCTAAACACCATAGCTAAAGCTGTCACATTGTCTTTGTTTAAAGGGCAAGTCTCGTGGTGGCTAGTGACCTCATTTAACATACACGTAGAATGAGAGTTGTTGTATAAAATCCATCCTGAGGGCGGCTCCGAAGCCAGCTCGTACGGTGTTCCCTAGGGTGGGGGAGAGATGCGGGTTACTGGGCAAGAACTGCAGGCCCCGCCGCTGCTGGGTGCGATGAGCGTGACCTTCACTCTTGACACTGCTTTCTCTGATGGTGACAGCAACGTGTCCCCTTGGTGCGGCGGCAGTAAATGCCTTAGAGTGGGCTTCCTTCAGCCCGGCGCCACAGCCTGGAGCTCTGAAAAGACAGCCCCCCCGCCCTCGCCAGTGTGTGTGGCGGGCTTGCTCTCCCCACCGCGTTCCAGGCCCCACTTCGGTGGGGATGTGCCACAGCGGCCCCGCCGGGGAAAGGAATAAATAACAAACGACTGCTTCCGTGCTCAACCCATTCTGCTGCGCTTTGGTACTTCTAACCCTCAGAACCACAATGAATATGACATTTCTGCAGAGAGACTGATAGAGGGGCTATTCTCTACCCCCCACCGCAGAGTGCAGCACCCAGCTGGACATCGTCATCGTGCTGGACGGCTCCAACAGCATCTACCCCTGGGCCAGCGTGACCGAGTTCCTGAACAACCTCCTGGACAGGATGGACATTGGCCCTCAGCAGACGCAGGTGCGTGGCTCCATGTTGGGACTCCTGTTCCCCAACAATCAAAATGCGTACGCTGTTAACAGAACAAATATCCTGAAGATAAATAAATCAATAAAGCTAAAATTCAGGGTGAATTTTATAGTATAAAACCCTGTTCTGATTCCTGATAAAAGGGACATTATGGTCAGACAAAATCATTTCTAAGCAGAAAATACTATGAAAGCTGCTGTTTTCATTGCTCTTGGAAAATGTCCCCTATGGCTCTCCATAAAATCATATTTGAATTCCTCTTTTATTGTATTTTTTAAAGTTTTATTTTCTTTTTTCCCCATTGCCATTTAGTCCCCTTATACCCCCGCCCCCCAGCAATCACGTCACTGTGTTGTCCGTGTGAATTCTTAATTATAAAATAAATATAGCCACTGGGTAATATCAGAGCAGGGTCTCAGGATTGTGGAAACTAATCTGACATCCCAAAGAACCCATTGCACTATAATCTCCTTTCTCGTATTCTACAGATAAAGTAGGAATTGGCCACAGGACATTGCTTGAAGTCTATTTTCCCTGGTATTTAATAATTTCTTTTCTTATGCAAACAGCAAATGCTCCATACTTTAGCTGCAGTAAGTCAAATAGTTTTTTTTTTTGTCTTTTTTTTTCACCCCATGGTGTCTGTCTCTAAACACAGTCCCTGTATGGCCACTAAATGAAGTGGAACTTCTCGTGTGCCTCTTCCACGTTAGACACTGAGTTTGGGTTTAACTAATCTAATTTTTATTAAATGTATAGGGTCCCGTGGCTTACTAGCGAAGACACAGGGCTACCAGGCAAATTCAATGTCAAAGTGAGGTCAGTGCCTTGGGCGTAGGAACTAGTGCTAGACTGAGAGTCAGCATTGCCATTGCCTGGTTTGGGGACCACAGGACGGCAGGGCGGGGCTCTCCTGCCCTCCGGCAGCTCCGCTGTTAGGGACACTCCTGAGGCACCGCAAAAGCGGTCTGGCCCCTACGACGTTCATCACACCCACATTCCAAAGGGGAAGTAAAAGCACTCATGTACATACACGTGTGCATATAAGTGCATATACATATACATACATGCATAAAATGCACATATATACGGGTGAATGTATCCCTATAAATATATATACAAACATGTCTATGAAACCCACATTTTTCCAAAAAAGCTAGCAAGGTTGCGAGTCAGGCTCCCCTTCCAAGGGCAGTGTCGCAGGGCTGTGCCCCAGGCTGCAAGGTCTCGCGGGAGGGCTGGGCGCAGCGGGAGTGTGCTGCCCTGCAGCGCGGGGAGACCTTGAAATCAGTGTGAAGCTGCTCGGAGAACAGGGACTTCCTTGTATCGCAGGGGGTACATTTTCCTGGACGCGGCTTCTCCTCTGCATCTGGTCGTCCGCAGGGAGGCCCCCGAGGTTTGGAGAGGCTCATAAGCTCTGCTTGCCCCAGGTGCCAGGTGACTGGCATCCTTTAAAAGGCCACTCCGGAACTGTGAACTGCGCCCGCGCCCGCCTCCCCCCCCCCCCCCCCCCCTCAGGGGCCCTTCGTTTTCCCTCCTGCGGACCTCTCTCCCTTCCTGTGCCCTCCCGTCCCCATCCTTTCCCTCCTGGGTCAGTAAGACTTTATGGAGCCACGCAATTAAGCCAGAAGAAATCTTAGGGGTCATGTAGCCAAGAACCTCAGTTTATGGGGGGGACACGAGAGACTAAGTGACTTGTTCAAGGCTCCTTGCTGCTGACCGCAGACCAGCACACATGGCTCGCTGACTGCAGCCAGTGCCCGCGCCCTTCTGAGAGCCCTGCCCCGGAGGAGGGCCGGGCGGGGCCCCGCTGACGGCCTGGAAGTGCGGGTCTCCAGCCCTTGCCTTCCTGCCATGACGGTCTGCCCTCAGCCGCAAGCCCCAGGTGCTCTGTCCCCTGCACGGACACCTCGGGGATCAGGCCGGGGCCTCGGCTCTGCCCGCTGCCGCCGCGTCCCGCGACGCGCCCTCCTCCCTCCCTCCTGCTTTGTCCACTCTGTCCCGCCTTCCTGGCCGATCGCCCCTTTCCAGAGCTCATAATAGTCTCAGGACGTTTTTAAACGTCCAATATGTTACTGGCAGCTGAACATATGATTTTGCTTTTAAACTCATTTATGTGTTTTACTATAAAAATTAATTTATGTTCAGCTCTTTATGGAAATGAGCACAGCTGCAACGTGTGAAGTTGCTACACGACTTCAGGGAGAAAATCGACAAGACATAACGTTCCAGTCCCCCCTTCGGTGGGGATGCGGCACGGCAGCCCCGCCAAGGAAAGCAGTAAATAACAAACGATTGCTTATGTGCTCAACCCATTCTGCTGCGCTTTTCGTACTTCTAACCCTCAGAACCATAATGAACGTGACATTTCTGCAGGGAGACTAATAGAGGGGCTATTCTCCCCGTACCACACCCCCCCCCCCACCAGGCATGCCGCCCGCCAGGGTGGGCTCCGTGGAGTCCTGTCTTCCTTAGAGGGAACAATGACTTTATTCAGAGGACGCGGGCATAGCCTGGGGTCTGGTGCCACCCGTGAATGGGAGCGACGCGGCCTTACTGTGACGTGAGGCACAGAGTCAGGTCTCCTGCCCTCAGTGCGAGAGGAAGATTCTGGAGTGCAGCTCTGTGCATGGCTATCTGTGGTATGTGCAGAGCACACCCAGGGAGCCTGCCCCTTGAAGAGCGAGGAGCTGCTACGTCACATTCTGCTTGTGTCCTTCATGTGGAGCTTGGCCCTCCTCATTGGTCGCTTCCTCAGGGTTTCCTGAGGGTTTAGCACGTCCAGGCGCTGGGCCGGGCTTGGACGGGTGGGGAGAAGCACAGGCCCCCTCTGGCTGCGGCTCACAGGCTCCTGCCACAGAATCCCCGAGGTGCTGGGACTGTCCCCATGCTTGAGGACAGGGGTCTCTGAGGGTGGCCAGCGGGGCCATCCAGCTAACTCTTAAACAGGCTACAGTTGGAGAAACACCGGCCTAAAGTATTGTTATTATATTGGTGTGTGTGTGTGTGTGTGTGTGTGTGTGTGTGTTTGCTGCCTCCTTCAGATTGCAGGCGCCTCAGCAGCAAAGATGTAACGTCACGTTCTGTCCTGCTGGTGGCCTGCCCAGGGCCTAGCCGGGACACAGCAGGTTCTCGGTGGCTACTTACATAATAAGTATGCAGGTCATAATGAACACTTTTTTTGTGTTTTTCTCTGACGAGTGGACATTTAATGAGACATTTCTACAGCTGGCATTTTTATATCTATAATTGGCATTTCCATGTTCTTTTAAATACGTACTTTAGGCTTTAGTATTTATTCTTCAGTGTTTTCTAATCTTTTTCTATTTTGGCTTAAGTTCTATTAATGACAAATCTCATAAATAATTCCCTAAACAAGAGACTGGAAAGACATATTTATTAGGCCTTTGCCTTTGCTAGACTGTATTTAATAGAGTGTTAAGTAAAACAATTGCATCTTTAAAGTTTGGTCTTCCTTCAGCGGATTCAGAAAAGAAATTCATTCATAGAAAATTTAGAAAGGTGCTTCCTCTCCAAAGAAGAATGTACTCAAAAGTATGCTTATCTTTCGTGTGGTCTTATGGTAACACTCTCCAAAAACAGACAATTTGTTTTAACCACTTTTTTTCTGACTAGTTGTTAATGTAATTTAGATAAGGGGTGTGTGTGTGTGTGTGTTGTTTTCAATTAAAGCACCAGTTCTGCCCTGGGACTGGCAGAGCGGCTTCTGGAGTTTCTCCTCCCTGTAACCCGCCACGCGCACCGCACCCCGCCCCGCCCCCCGCCGCACCCGGACGGGGCGGACAGGCCCTGGGAGTCGCGAGAGACTCCGAGGAGCTGCAGAGACAGGAAGTGCAGGGCTGGAACCAGGACCCTCGGCCTCCTCACTCGTGTGCGGGGTGTACAGGCCTGAGGGGTGGGGTTGATGGGGTTTGTGAGGCGGCTCTCTTAGTAGAAAGCGCCCAGGGGGAAAGGCACCCATGGGGGCGTGCAGCAAGCTGGGCAGGCGTGCCCTGGAGCTGGAACACACAGCGACCAGCATCTGGCTCCGGCTGAACCACCTCCAGGCGAGGCTGCCATGCCCAGCGGCTGGCAGGCAAGTCAAAATAGGGGTGACCGTGCTGGGACCAACCCACGGGTCATCGCGGGGCCACGTGAGGTCCTGTCCCTCGACCCTCCTGCAGGGTGAGGGGGAAGCAGAGGAGAGCTCGATGCCTCGGGGCTGCAGGGGTGAAATACAGTCACCCAGGCAAGGATGCAGGCGAAGGGGTCCCCCAGGAACACAGAGGGAAGCCGCACATGCCTGCCAGCACGGGTCCTTCATCAGAGAAGGCTGGGCGGGTAGGAAGGCCCGTGCCCGCTCCCGAGCTGCAGGTCAGAAACGGCCGCCGGCCGCCAGCAGGGAGAGCAGCCAGCGGCACCTCTGCATAGGGACAGTCTCCTCACCTCCTGTCAGGAAAGACTTGGTATAAATCAGCACTAATCGCTTGTCTTGTTAGCTTTGTTTGAGTTTAGGGGGCACCATATGAACTTGTTGCTAGTCAATCATTTTTGACCCATACCTACAGCAATTTCATGTGGTACAACTGACATTAAAAGTAACAGATGTTTTAAAACTAAGAATAAACAAAAGTCTTAAGACATTTATCTTTGCCATCCAGGGATTGCAGGACAACTTTACCCTAAATAAGTTTTGGAGGGACAATTGGCCAAAAAAAAAATTGCGTCCTGTTGACAATTGTCCCCCCTTACCCACCGAGGATATGTTACAAGACCCCCAGTAGGTGCCTGAAACCACAGATGGTACCTAACGGCATACATACGTCATGTTTCCTATACATGCCTATCTATGATAAAGTTTAATTTACAAATTAGGCACAATAAGAACTTGGCAACAACAATAATAAAATTGAACTATTATAACAACAGACTGTAATAAAAGTTAGGTGAATGTAGTCTCTCTCTCAAAACAACCCATTGTCCTGGACCCGCCTCTCACTCACAGGAAGCCCTTTATGGCTGCTCTTCGGCACGTCGGCGTCGCCGGCATTGCCACCCTTGCGCTTTCGCGTCACTATGATTAAGTAAAGTCAGGGTGGCTTGTACGCCAGAGCTGAGATGCAGAGACAATGGATCTGATGACCGAGACGGATGTTGAGTGACTAGTGGGTGGGGAGCATCTATGGCGGAGACACTCTGGACAGAGGGTGACTCACATCCTGGGTGGGAGGGAGTGGGGGGTGGGCATTTCATCACATCGCTCAGACAAGCGCCCTATTTAAACACCACGAATTGTTTATTTCTGGAATTTTTCTTTTAATAGTTTCAGACCACAGTTGATGACAGGTAGCTGAAACCACGGACAGCAAACCTGCGGATGAGGGGGCTGCTGTCCGTCTCACGAGTTCTCGTTTGTCACGCTGGTGACGGTTCCACACTCGGAGCAGCAGGGGCGGGGCAGCGGTGACGGCCTCTTCTCTGCCACCCGGCGTTTGCCATTGAGTCACTGCGGGTCTCAAAAGGCCATCTCAAAGACAGGAAAGGCTCTTGGAGGGAACCTGTCACCCCCACAAAGAAACAAAAGGAAGGAAAGGGAGGCAGGCAGGTGACTGAAAGAGCTGGCGTGACAGTTTCCACGGGACACGGAACGTCCACCGGGGGAATGCCGCCCCAGCGGCAGAACCACTCACTGCCAAGGCGGCCGTGCCCCTTTATCTGCAGTTCTGTTTTCTGTGGTTTCCGTGACGGTGGTCCACCGTGGTCTGAAAATACTGGATGGAAAATTCCAGAAATAAACAATTTGTCAATTCTGGAGTGCGGGCTGCTGCAAGCAGTGTTATAAAACCTGCACTGGCCCTGCTCCATCGCAGCTGGGACATGAAGCATCTCTTTGTCCAGCATCTCCCACCAAGATATTTTGAGAGAGACCACATTCCCATAACTTTTATTACAGCAGGTTGTTTTATTTCTATTTTATTAGTCATTATTGTTGTTAACCTCATGCTATGCATCATTTATAAACCGAACTTGATCACGGCTATGTATGTGTAGGGAAAAAGAAAGTATATATAGTGCTTGACACCCTCCACAGTACCCACTGGTTCAGACTCCCCTGGGGTTTTGGAGGGTGTCCCCGTGCACAAGGGTGTGCTGCTCTAGTTACTCAAAGTTTCTTCCCTGTTTCTGTGTGGTCCTATTACGACTTTTGCAAATGCAGTCAAGGAATTTTTGTAAGCCAATTTTTTACCCGAGACAGAGTAAAGGCTATAAAATTGCCTTAAAACAAAAATACCTATAAAAGCAAACCTGAAACGCTCTGAGCTTGCCGTAAAAGATAGCACGGTGTAAACATTATGGAGGTCTTATTGATCCTCAATACCTAAACATACATTGCTTTTAATAATAAATGAGAATGATATAAATATGCCAAATATGAGTGCATTACCCTAAATAAAACTAGTAAATTGTGAGGCTTGATATAAAAGTGAAATATACTAATGGAACAATGTCTAGATTGTTCCCATCAAGAGGGTAGCATAGCATTAAACCAGGCAAAACGAAAGAGAGAAATTAATTACATTTTAGGGATATTATTTATCGTTCTTCTCACTGCACACTTGACGGCCGCCCCCAGAAGCCTTCCCGGGGAGGCCGGACTCGTTGCTGCGCCGGCAGAAGGGCCTCCGGGCCGGCCAAGCGGCCAGGTCCTTGCCCATCAGGCTGCAGGTCCTGAAAGCGGCCGTCAGGGGGCGCACCGTGTCGCTCGCTGGCCTCCCGGCCTCCGTGCCTCCCACCCGCACAGGTCACTCACCTGAGCTACCTTCCCAGGGTGAGCTCAGCCCCCGGCATTTTCTAATAAAGGTCTAGTGTCCTTGTCTGATGACTAACGTCCGCTCTCTCCAGGGGACTGGAAGGTACTTGCCACCTGCTGCCAGGCGTTCCCCCGCCCCCGCCCCCGCCCCCTGCCTCCCGGGTGCCCACCTCTCTCCATCCCAGCCGCCTCCCCTCGTGGGCACCTTGTTCTGTGTGCAGGCGACTCCCTGCCTCCAGCGCCCTGTGCGCTGCGGGAGAGCCTCAGACTCCGTCCGCGTGTCACTTTCGGCCATTTGCTGTGATTATTGCACCACCCTCGCCAGGGAAAGCGCCTGCCCCTCCGTCCCCACAGTATTGGCGCGCCCGCCACGAATTGCCCTCATCAGACGGACGCCCCTTCCGGGGCGCGGGTCTGCCTCCCGGGGCGGGCTCTGCGGGTTCCACGGTGGCAGCTGGCGCCGTCATCCTCTCACTGCGGAGTCCAGTTCAGTTTTCTGCGTTGCTGGGCCCAGGGAAGGCAAGCCGCTTACCCTGGGAAAATCTAATTCCTGGAAGTTTCCGTTTCCCTTTGTTAAACATCGTTATTGTAATGACCACCATCCCTCACGCTGCGGCATGAGGTGGCTCAGCTCCAAGGCACTTGCTTGTGGGGATCCCCGGAGTCTCCCCTTGACATTGTGTTTCGGGCTTTTCTTCTCGGGTGCTCACTCCCCAGCCCCGCTCACCTATGGGCCTGGCTTCTCCCCTGGCACCCACGGCTGGCGCTTCTGAGCCTGGGCCAACGTTCTTGCAGCGTCTTCCTTCAAGCAGGAGGCCAGCTAACGACGCCTGTTCCCGGGACCTGTATCTGTCACCTATCGAGTTTATTCGCATTTTCCTGTCACCACTCGTGCCCTCGTCCGTGGTGACAGAGGTTAGGCCCGGCGTCAGCCAACAGCCTCAGAACGGCCCGTGCGGGCAGCAGCCTTGGATGGCAGCCTGTCTTATGCCACATGCCCTCCCTGACTTGATTCCCTTCGAAGCGCATCGTGAGGCAGGGTTGCTGCACCCTGACTTTGGTGAAAGGAAATACAAATTGGAGCTCTTGTTGGATTAAGCCATCGCGCATCTTAGGAAAACCCAGAAGGTGTCAGTGTATTACCCTGCCTTTACTTCCTCCCCTGAAGAAGCCACCGATTGGATAAAGGGAACTGTCGAAGGATCTTAGCTCTTGCTGGGCATTGAATTACAGGCGCTGGTGTGAGTCTGATTTAACAATACAAGGTAATAATCTATTTCTGAGTGGGTGAGCAACCCCACCCCTCCCTGGCTTTCTTAGTCAGCATATGCAATAGCTCTTTCTCTTTCTTACACTCCCTGTCATTCTGCTATGACTTTAAGTTTCATGACAGAAAAACCCGAAAGCCTTCCTTCCGGTGATTTCTCCCAGGGTCCTCCTTCCGAAGTCCCCCCCGTCACTGTCCTCCTGTCCCGTCTCTGCCCCCAGCAATGAAGCCATTTAGGTAAATAGTTCATTTTAATGCCGCAGAAACTTACGAAGCATTTCACTGATTGAGTAGTATGCTGGGTGTCATGGGCGGTATTAAAATACATTAAGACTTTGTTCTCGATCCCCAGAAAACTTCCCGCTTAGAAATGAGGTCAAGTCTTATCTTTGGAGAACTGCAATGCCTGACATTGAATGAAAAATATAATTAATTAATCTTTACAAGTAGGTAAGTCTTAAAAGTGTAAAGCGGTGTTTTCCAAACCAAGTTGTTTGAGGTATGGAATGTGTCCCTCCCCCCCAAAAAAAATTCCCTTAAATAAGAATAAAGTGTATCTTCCATTTCGCGATCCACAGTGCATGTGCCCATGTTGAAGACTCTGAGAACCCGTTCAGAAGATTTGCTTCTGTTCTGGAGCAGAGCCTTTGGGACATATTCCTGCTCTTCTGCATCATTTCCAAGTTGTGGAATTTTTTTCTTAATGTAAATAACAGAGAGAGAAAAGAGAAAGACAGACACAGAGAAGGGGGCGGGGCTCCCGCTGTGGAGACGTCTGTTTGGCTCCGTGTTTCCCGTTGTCTTCTGGAATCATTCGCCCACGGAACTCTTTTTCTAAGTCACACCTAGTAACGTACAAAAGGACACTTGTACACCCAGGGAAAGGGAGAGAGAGGATATTAGTTTGCGGTTTAGCTGAAGAGGGATTATAAATCTTATGTTTACCTGAAAGGTTCTACTAAGTGATACAGCCCTCTTGTTCGTAGAAAAGAATCCTTGACCTGCTTTGTGCTATAGCCTGAATCAGCTCTTAGGTTTCTTTGGCCTTAGACTGTAATTATATACCTGAATCTGTCCTACTCATCAAGAAGTTCAAATGCATCTCCCGGATAAATGCGTCTGTTTCATTTGTCTCTGAAAAGCAACTGTTCCGTCTCCTTGTGGCTGTCACCCCTTTATGAGTCTGTTGTTACTGTATTTTCATCCACTCTTTTACTGATGTCATAAACTACTCTCCTTCCAGTCTCCCTTAAAAAAGAAAACAAAAGCTCACCTCTAACCCAGTCACATCGCTGAGCTGCCTCCCTTGTTTCCACCCAGCAAACATGCCTGGGATCTTCCTACCTCCACTGCGCCTCCCAGCCCCCTGCTGAACCCGCCCTTGGGCCATGTGCTGCTTCAAGTGATGCTAGCCAAGTGTCTTTTTCTTGGTTTCTGTAATGATTAAAGTTCCTTATCATCCTGATATGTTGTCCAGGCTCAAGACTGCTTTGATGTCTCCTCATCAACTTACAACCCTCTGTCTGTTCTTTATCTGGGTATTGGGAAGCTGGGTCTTCCCGCCTCCACAGAGCTTTTGATGTGAGACAGCGAATATGTCCGTGGTTCCCTGTCCTGCGACCTCCTCCCGATGTGTATCCACCTCCCAGCTCACTGTGTGTCTTGTTACTGAATTCTCACACTTGCTGATTCTGTTGCACATGTGTACATACACATTGTGCTGATGTGAATCTATTTCATGTGCTGTAAATTACACACTAAGCTGGGACTGAAACCATTTGTACTGAATTGGGTTTCACCAATAGTCAGCAAAGCATTACGTGTGTTCACTTTGTCACGTGGCCGTTTTCCTGTGATAACGTTAACAAATGGGCCCTTCCCTGGGGAAGACACAGCGGGCCTTACTCTGTCTGGTTCCTGAAGTCGGTGTCGGCCAGGGGCCTACACTAATGTCATTTCCCTGCGAGGCGGGTTTCCACTGCCCACTCTCCTCATTTCCCACACGGCTTCGTGTCTCTCTTCTCCTGCTTATCATTCTTTCCCTCCTATCTCGGTTTCCTAGTTGCTTATGTGAAATGTTACGGTCATGTCGTAAGAATGCAGGAAGGCCAGCTGCGAGCGAAGCGTTACAGTGGAAAGAGATAAGAGCATACCGAACGCGATGACAAAGCCCACGCTCTTTGCCCCTGCTCTTCGCCCCTTTGGTACTTACAAGGCAGCTGGGGGGTGGAGCGTGCATGCAGAAGGGCTGAGAAGAACGCGCTACCCGCAGGGGCAGGACCGGCCAGTCGGCTTCGAGCCCATCCGGAGGAAGCTCGGTTTGGGCGACGCTGGCGACTAAGTGGGGAGCGCTCTGCAGAGGAAGTGAAAGGGGAATCTTACAGAGCAGGTGGAATTCCGCTTAGTTGGAGGGATGAGGAAGGGAATTTGGTGGGGAGAGAGTTCACGCTGGGAGCCTGAAGGTGAGCAAGGATAGAGAAGGGGGGGCCAGGCCGATACGTGATTGAGAGTCAGGCAAGAAACCTGAATTTTAACCAATGGGCCTGGTATTTCAAGGGACAGCTTGAAGTGTGACCTGTTTTCTATTTTAATTAGAATAAAAATCCTCTTTGAAAGTATATTTTGAAGTCATTGGTGCAGGCAATGGAGAGGTATTAGCGTTTTATGAACAAGGAAGTTACATGATAAAAGAATTCCAAGACAATTAGTCCGCCATTAACCAGCAGAAGGACTTGAGGAGAGTGGAAATGGAGGGAGAGAGCTCAGTGGTGGAGAGACCAGCCGTTGCGGTGGCCCAGGGCCAAGGCAACGGTGTCTGGCCTGGTTGGGGGTGGCCACTGGAAGCGAACCCTAAAAGAAGGAGCCAAGTGACGGCCACTTAATACGGAAGTGCTTCCGCAAGAAAGTAGGCAGGGATCTGGGGCAGCCAGACAGGGGAGCAGCGGAGGACAAGACGGGTGTGACTGCAGCTGAAGTCCAGGCGCAGCCTGATCTGGAAGAGGCGCCCGGCATTACCCAGGAATCAGGGCCAGGGACGAAGGAGGGGACAAACTTCCAGACAGTTCTGTCCCCTTGAACCTTTGGGGCAAAGCAGCTCTACCAGGCCAAGGGGCTCATCTGAGAACAGTCTTGGGGAGAGTTGTTAGAAGCAAAGTCTAAAGAAAGGGCGAGCGAATGGGCCACTGTTAGTCCTCTTACACCTTAATAGTTACGTAGAAGGAGCTTACAGAGGTGAGATAAACGTTAGGTAGGTAGACAGGCAGACAGATGAGATAAGATGTAAAGCGCTGGCCACTGACTTACCAAGGTGTTAAATGTGTTTTTGCTCTTCCTGGTATGAGGATAATTGGCCAGATAACCTAATAATTCAGGTTAGGTTCTATACGATATGGAAAGCGTGTCGTCAGTGGAAAACATACAGCGCAAAACAGCCTCGTTGAGTTGGCGCGACCTGGTCTCACGCGACCTCCTTCCCGTGTGTAAGTCAGACACTCTTTCCAGGGGAGGTAACAGCTTATGACCAGCATTTGATTGAGCTCAATATGTGAGAGCAAGTGCAGCCATTAGCAAAAACTAGTAGGACCGTTGGGCAGCGCCAGGGTGGAGGTGCATGGATCAAACTTTGAAGTGAGACCCGTCTCCAAGCGGTGGTGTTCTGGTCTAGGACATTGTGTCCCAGCAGCCTACCCAGCGGAGGAGATATTTAGACTTAGGCAGAGTTGGAAGTCAGCCAAGTGAGTTAATGTAGGGAAAACAAGGTCAAGAGTTAAACCTTTGTAAGTAAATGATTATGGTGATGGATCGCAGCAACGAGGCTAGGCACAAAAAATGCTAAGATCTGCAGATACATTGGAAGTCTTGATGTGGTCGAGGAATGAATGAGGTGCACAAGGGAAACAAGCTGAAGTTAACGGTCAGAGAGAACGCTTGAAATCGAGATTGAGGTGCAGCAGTTCCTCCAGGTGACAAGGTCGATGACACGACCTTGGGAGCGGATGACACAGGCGAGCTAGAGGGAACGATTACTCAAGCTCGGGGAGTCGAAGAAATGAGAGACTGGGGGGTTCAACAGATTCACCCAACCAGTGGAATGTCCAAGAGTAATGACAAGCGTGACAGTTTTCAAAGTTCTTTGGCCTCCTGCTTGCTCAAATAAAAACAAAGGGAAATAAAAACAAAGCCAGCTCTGCACAATGTCCTGAATGGGTGAGCGATTAACTTCCACAGCAGCATTTATTTAGCTTGGTGCACAAAATCAGGCATAATGATTACCTAAGTAATAAAATCATTTCACTTTAATTTACACGGAGCATTTATATATACAAAGACAACATCAAGCCTGCACGATTCCCCTTAAGAATAATAATTCATTGCTTCACATCCACCTCTAAGGGAGGGTGTGAAAACAAATAAGAGAAATGGGCATCTCTGGGATGGAGAGAGAACTATGGATCAAAGGAAATCGAATGTTGGGGACATGTGACCTTCTTTACCGTTTGACTCCCTGGCGGTTCTGCCTATACTGTTCAATCTGTGGGAAAAGGGAGAAGAAAGAAGGAGACAGTAAGGGAGGGAGGATGGAACAAGAAACGGGGGTGGGAGAGGGACTGATCTGAGAGAAGCGAAGCCACAGCTGAGCCACGCGCGGCACGCAGCAGGCGCGCCCTAGCCGCACAGCCCTGCACGCGGCCCGCCTTCTTAGCTCCGCACTGCCCGCGTTCCCTGGTTTCGGCTGGCTGACCGTCTTTCCGCTCTCTGGACACACCTCCCCTGTCCCCGTCTCGGCTTCTTCCCGCCCACTCCCCCTCCGTGGGCCCCCTCCTGCCTCTCAGCCACCATCCAGAGCCGGCCTCTGCCCTCCTAGCACCTAGCAAGGTCTCAGCTGAAACATCACTTCTGCAAGGCCTCCCCTGAGCCTCTGTTTTAAGTTAGGGCCCTCCTTGTTCTTGCTGGTAACAGCTTTTCCGTGGATTTGAAGGGTCACGTGTTTGATCTCTGTCTTCCTTTGGAAACCCGAAAATGAAGGCCGGGACTGGCAGGGCGCCCCGCCCCCCGCGGCCCACTCAGTCTACAGTAAAAACTGCTGCAGGGATAAGCCAGCTGTTGGAGGAGTTCAGCGGCAGCACTTTTGTTTTCGTTCCTCAGGCCATAACTGTCCACAAAGAACGGAATTACTGCTGTCAAACGAGCAGGATTTGTGTTCTCATAGATTTTTAACCTCATCTGAAAGATTCAAACGGATCACCTCTGATCTACATGTTCAAACTGATTGAAATTGGAACGGGGCATATTGCTGGATCGATGACTGACCATGGCTTGGTATTTCAGGTTGGGATTGTACAGTATGGAGAAAATGTCACCCACGAGTTCAACCTCAACACCTACTCATCAACAGAGGACGTTCTTGTTGCTGCCAATAAAATAGTCCAGAGAGGCGGCCGCCAGACGAAGACAGCCCTTGGGATAGACACAGCAAGGTACATGTTTAAAAAGTCAACCAAAGTCAAAGTCTGAGCAAAAACAACTGTCCACAGTCTACCCCTGTGCAGCGTTGACTGAGCATTTACCTTGGTTCCAGCCACCTTGTTTAAAGCTAGATTCAGCAAATTAGCTAATAGTTAAAGAATCAAGTTTTTCTATAATATAATTTCACCACTCCTCACATCTTTTCTTTTATTCCAAGGGTTTAATTGATGGAAAATTGATAAAAAAAAAATCATGGTATTCTACTGCATCATGTTCTTGGGGACTAAGACAGGCTATGAATGGCTACCTTTCCCCTTCATTCTTTGTTTTCAGCTTCTAGGATTTTTAATCTTAAAAAAAAGAATGGTTAGTCCACTTCTACTCAATATATATTTATGTTTCAGTATGTCTATAATTTTACCATGCCTGATTTGGGCTTACAGAAATTCTCAAACAAGAGCTTTCAAAAGGCCAAATTCAAAATTGCCTTATTGGAAATCATTCTCAGTGTGAAGACTGAAAGGAGTGGGAAGAATTTTATCTGTGATGCACCCTCTTCTTTCTTACTTCCTCCAAGTTCCCTCCGTCCCCTCCCCCCTCCCTCCCTTTTGCAGTCCCCTCCCTGCGGAGCTCGCAACCTGCCCTGTGGTTGGACGCCCTTCTGCAAGAGCCTATGAAACTGTCCTTTCCTTGCCGTGCCTTTTCTTTTTCGCATTTTTTTCTCCTTCATCTCTTGCCTCTTGCTGTGTATCACCTTCATCCCTATTAGAGCCAGTATGTTTCTGAACAAAAACTAAACACCACCCAAATCACTGCTAACCTAGTAAGTAGTTTCATGCGTTAAGGATGCTTCTGTCAAGTGGCTCAGTGCCTGGACGCTCCCCTGGTCCCCAAGAGCGAATCGCCTGTGCTGGCCCTTTGTCTGCCTGCCAAGATCAGAGTTTTAAGGAGATTACAATAAGCACTATGGATGCTCCAAAGAATGGGTTGGACATTCAGAAATTTTTAATTTCACATGCTCATAAATGTAAGAAAAGCACGTGTTTCTAGTTATACGGAGCCCAAGAGAACACCGCACGTAGATGGGGTGTTTTGCATTTACCAGCCTGTGGGATCGCCGACGTGCAGGCCCAGTGTTCACGTGTCTTGGTGTCGTGAACGCGCCTCCCATATTATTGACTAACTGTGACCACGCATGCCTCACAAATCAAAGTGCCCTTTGAAAGCGCGGAGCCTATAGGGAGCGGTGCATTTTCCAAAGGCAGCCGCTGAAGAATGAATATTCATCTTGGAGACTGATGGAAGAAGTATTCTGGCTGCATTTGCTCCTGCATAAATGCTACGCCAAATGCCGCATCCCTTACGGCTTTTGCCTGTGTGTCTCGCAAAGGGTCTAGCTGTGGGACTCAGAGTTCATTGACCTTGGTGTGTAAATAAAATTCCACGTGATATGACTACCTAGCCTTCTTTCAAGTTAGTTTCTTGTACATAAGCGTATTTTTTTTATTGCTGTTTATCGCTTTCAGGCAGGTCCAGTGGCAAACACTGTTTTTATTTGTTTAGAATCCTTTACTTCCATTTTCAGTGTCTCCCAGTTCAAAATATTTTTGTGTCCCCTTATCGGCACCCCAAATGTTCTTTCTTTTCAATACGCTCACATGTTTAATCATAAGAACTTGATTCTCTTATCCGTAAGAAAGGGATCCTCTGGGGACTTTTTGCATGTTTAAAAGCCTGCAGGGAGGTCCATGTTTAATGTAAAGAAAGAACACTGGATGGCGGTATTTGGGGTCAAAGGCAATTTGCTAAGGACATTTGAGACAGAAAGGGCGGGCCCGGGAGTCAGCCCGTGGCTACTGCCCCCTACGGAGAGCCAGCGCTGGTCTGCGAGCCGCTGGGTCCTCCCCAAGGAAGGCCTTTGACCGTCTCCCTCGGCTGGTGTCTGTTCAGCGTGGCCTTGACCTTCCAATGGTGATCCTCTTAGGGATTTGAACTGTAAAAAGGACTGAGTTTCATGACCTTCATATGGAACTTCATTTAAATACGAGCCTTTCACATGTTTCCTCCTTTGCATCTGCATAGAAAGAAGTCAGAAGCCTGCGTGGATAGTGTAGGAGGCCGAGATATGCCATTTCCCCATGATCTATATTTTCCTCATATTTTTTTTTTCTTGTGAAAACTTCAGGAAAAAATTAAAATGTATAAAAGGTGCAGCAAAGTGCTATGTATGCATCAAAGAGAATCGAGGCAGGAGTTACTCCCTGGTCTGACTTGCTTTAAGCCCCTTGAAGGGGAAGATGGCCACAGGCGAGCCCCTCCGCCCTCCTCGCCAGGGCCCCTCTCCCAGCTCGGGAAACGCCCGCCCAGGTCTGCCGCGGGTCTGCGGGAAGGCTACGCACACGCGCAGGCCGTCCCGAAGGCTCGTTCAGGAGAGGAGCTCACTGGGCTTAGCCCACACGGCGGCGGTTTTTTCTCAAGACCAGAGGAAAATGTTTAAATGGACCATTCAGTACAGCGGTGGCTGCATTTTATACCAAAAAATGAAAAATATTATACAAAGATCCTTTTATTATTTCAATGCTAAGTAAAATGCCCTCTTTTCTTCAAGACCACAGAGAGGGAAATGAGTTGAATAAAAGAAAAGTAACCGAGAGAGGGAAAGTGTGTGAGTATGTGAATGTGTGTAGAAGACATGAAGCAAACAGAAATGGTCAATTAGAG
Organism: Pteronotus mesoamericanus; assembly: GCF_021234165.1. Lineage (NCBI taxonomy): Eukaryota > Metazoa > Chordata > Mammalia > Chiroptera > Mormoopidae > Pteronotus > Pteronotus mesoamericanus. Next base: position 3,508,832 of record NW_026555123.1, read on the forward strand.
CATTTTCCTTTCTCTCCTGCCACCTTGTCCCACCCCGCCCCCAGCCTGTGGCCTGAAACCCAGTTCAGGCCAAACCCTTCACTGCCCCTCCAGCCGCCCTTGGCCCGTACCCGTCTCCTGCCCCGAGTCAGACACCGCCGCCTGCGGTCTTCATTCCTACCTCTGCCTCCGCCCTCCCCGGCCCAAGAGCCCTGCCCGCAGGCGCAGCCGCACACTCGTCCTTTATCTCCCCGCTCCTCGCCCTGCTCCGTGCGTCTCCAAGCTCTTCTCCGCCTGTCAGAGTAGGGGTGTGTGTATGTTTGGGGGGTTGGGGGGAGGTCCTAAAGCAGAAGCCGTGGCCCAAAGCGGAAGAAAGAGACCTGCAGTGGAAAGGCAGGCGCGCAGAGAGTGTAGGCCCGGCCGGGAGGGCGGGTAAGATCCCGCGTCGCACCCTCCCTCCGAAGTGCCCAAGGAGGGACGCCCGGCTGCCTCTTGCACCTGGGATGGATGGCGACTGGCACACGGGGGAGCTCCCCGTCACCTGCAGTAAACCTAACACTGGGGCAAACGGTGGGCATCGTCCCTGGCCTGGACTGGAGGCGTCAGCGTCGACCTTGGAGGGAAAGCCCAGGGCTCCCTGGGTTGTGTTCCCATCCTGCTTCTCGCCGGCCTCGGCCTCACCGTGGGGTGCTGCTTTATTTGCTCCTCTTTTGTCTGTTTCAGGAAAGAGGCTTTCACCGAAGCCCGGGGCGCCCGAAGAGGGGTTAAAAAGGTCATGGTCATTGTGACAGATGGAGAGTCTCATGACAACCACCGACTGGGTCAGGTCATCCAAGACTGCGAGGACGACAATATTCAGCGGTTTTCCATAGCTGTGAGTACGCGGCCACCGAGGGCTCTCAGACGAGGGTGTGGCGCCCACGCTGGGTGCACATCAGGGACGGTGAATGAAGGCCGCACAGACGAGGTTGGCAGGAGACGCGTGTCCCCCTGGAGGTGGACTCTGTGCAGGCAGGATCGGGCCTTGTCCCCCTGGGTCCTCAGCGGCCAGCACAGCCCCAGGCCAGAGGCTCGACCCCCGGTCACTGAAGTGAAGGAAGGGAGAGCATGAGGAAAGACGAAGGGGAAGGAGGAGAAAAACACGAGAAGATAAAACGGGGGTGGGAGGAAGAAAGAGACAGAAATAGGGAGGGGGAAAGAGAAGAGAGGAGGAGAGAGGGTGGGGAGGGGAAAAGACGGAGGGCGAGAGGGAGAAAAGGAGGGAAGGAGGGAGGGAGGGAACTGAAGACATGTAGGTAATACGTAAACATCGCCTGCTGATTAATAACTCTTCCTATAATGTGGGAGGGTGGAAAATCAGGACATGCCCCTTAAAATAATCTCCTAAAAGTCAGCGATGATATTTCCACACCCACAACTCTTTGAGCAGCAGGAAAGAAGCATCGGGTCACCCAGGCTTCTGTCCGCCCTGGGCAGTCTGCCCTGCGGCGCAGGAGAGCTTTCTCCTACGGGAGGGCTCTCTTAGGGGCTCCATGGTGCGAGTGCCCTTCTGCACACGCCACCCCTGAGCACGACTTCGGGAACGGGGAGGAACCGGGAGACGCTCACGGTTGTCTGTGCCCCGCGTGCAGGACCCAGGCCCCCCACCCACGCCCCCAGCTGCGCGGCCACAGTGAGGTAGAGAGCGGCTGCAAGCGTGTGTTTTCCCTAGAGCTACATTTAAGCTGGACAAGAAGGGCAAAGGACCAGAGAAGGCATTGCCTTTGGTTCCCAGGGACCCCCTGGCCTGCTGCTGCTGAGGATGCAGAGAATACGACAGAAAGGCCCGCGTGCCTCTGTGAGCGCACCTGCTCCGATTCAGGGCAGTCCACTCCTGACAGGTCACATTTGTCTCTCAAGATGCAAATCCAGGGAAAAGCTGTCTGAATACGTCATACCGCTGATTGATGACTTTTTTCCTCATTCGACTCTTCATAGTCCCATGAAATTGGTTGACTTAATTTCCTAGTGTCACCCCATGGTGAGGGACATCCAGAAAACGAGACCTTTCAAACGTGGAAAATAATTTGAATGATCGCTTCCCTGACACTCTAACTTAGAATGGCTTTTTCATGTCTGCGTCCTGCACACCATTCCCCGCCCCTCGTGGCACCCAAGGGCAGCTTGCATTTTCCCCTTTTGTGAACAAGGAAGGCAGGGGGGGCAGGCCCCAGGGCCACAGCCCACAAGGCCAAGCCCCCCGACTGGCCGGACCTGCCTCACTCGTCCTGGGTCCCCGTGCCTCCGCCTCCCCCCAGGCCCCGCCTGGCTGCCTGCTTCTCGTTGCCACTGCCCAGATCTCTGGGTGGCCTTGGGCGGTGCTCACCTGTCTCCACTCCTCCCAAAGCCCCCAGTCTCCCCACCTCGGCGCATTTGGCGCCAGATCTAAAGCGATTCCAGCACAGGAGCACAGAGCAGGCACCAGCATGTGCCATCGCCGTAAACGACCAAGGGAAACCCCGCTCTAGGCCTGAGGAGTCAGGAGGGACTTCCCAGCGCCCTGGAATTGCTAACGGGACAAAACAGGGGAAATCAGGGAGTAAGAACCCATTCATACAGAGCTGCCCCCAGGACACACAGGCCGGCCCCCTTCCCCAGCGCCCCCCCGCCCCCACCCCCGCCCCGGCCTGAGTGAGAGGACTCGTTTTCCAGACGTGATAAGGAGGAGGCTGGGGGTGGGGAAGGGCAGAGGGCTCTAAGTTTTAGAGTCAGAAAGACCTTTGTTCTCATTCTGCCTTTGCCGAGCTCTGGCTCCAGGACAGTGGACACGTTACTCAAGGCTCTGAGCTTTGGCTTCTTTATCTGCAGAAGAGGGTCACATTGTCTCTCTTCTCCTCTGTCCCAGATAAAGAATCGGAGAGATAATGACTATAAAAGCACCGGAACACAGGCCAGGCAGCCAGCCTTTCTTTCTTAAGATCTTCATCTCAAGGAGTGTGCAAGCATGAAATAATGAAATCATAGCGTTGTAGAGCTAGCAGGAGTCTCAGAGACAGATTACGTGACCTCCTTGCGCAGACACCTTCAGAGATTCCCCCACAGACCGCGAAGCCGACTCGCAGTGGGAGAACCTCGAGGGCTGCATCCGGCCTTCCTTCCGGACCCTTCGCTGGGCTCTGACCACAGCAGTTACTTTTTCATTTGGGGTACAAGATGGAACAAAATCAATCGTTATTTCTCTTTACCCTTCTTTTACTTCTGTCAATTATCTTTTGACAATTATTGTTCATGGTTACCTCCTTGGTTATTGTAACTATTTCAACGTCTTCCACGGTGGAGAATAACTCCATGAGGCCTGGCCTTCCCTCAGAGATACTGCCCTCAGGTAGAGTCTATGGCTGGCTCCTCAGCAGGCAAAGCCTGGGGGTGCCCCCCATCCCCGACAGCTGGGTACCAAAGCTGCTGTCATTTGCGCAGCTTCCCCCGGAGGGTACAGTCTAGCACCCCAGGTGTCGTAGAGTCAGACCATGAACTGAAGGAGCTGTCGGCGGCATTAACAGACTAGGAAAACTTCCCTGGAAAGAGGGTAGCTATCAGCAGATGACTTCTTAATTTTAAGTGTGTCTTCTATCACTTTTACATGGTATCTGGCTACATGTTTAGTATTTCTTGCCCTTGCATCTCTATGCTTCCCTTTGTCTGGACCCCAGCTCATAATTCCTACTTGGCGCCCCCTCTGGTCACCAAGAGGTCTTATAATTGCATTAATCTTCCTGGAGAACCTGAAATCATGAGTTCCTTTCCCGTTTTAATCAATGCATTATATATTATCAGGCTGCTCTTCAAAATAGTATAAATAAGAATGTGTAAGAAAATTTCATGTTAGCAATAATTACTTGTTATTTCCCCAACTCATATTTCTTTTCCCCCGGGTGAACCATGTATACGTTTAGTCCCTGCCAAGCTAGGAAATGAGGCCGTGGCTTTACTTCCCGTCTCGCGCGTCCCCAGGGAAGACTCTGGCATGTCCCTCCGGGCCCACGCAGGCCGCCCCGATCCAGTCGGCCAGGGGGCCGGCCCGTTAGCAGCGGGAATGTTCCTCCTGCTCCGCCTAGTTTTACCCACCATTTGATCTTGACCACCACAGAGATGTGTTTGGGGGGCAGGGAGTGAGCACCCGAAAAGGACTGACCACTAAAACAATAAGCCGTCTGTGAGAAAACCACAAGCATCTCCCATTAAGCTCCCAGATGGCGCGTGGGTCCCGAGCGGCTTTGAGCACAGAGGTCCGTGGGCGCTGCTTTGTCGCTGGAGGGTATCAGATGCCACTAGCAAGAGCCTGCCTTCTGCTCCGATTCTAACCTTAAATGACAACGGCCGGGACCCGGCCAGCTGTGAAACCCAGTCGCCTACAGCGTTCAAGGGAAAATTAGCGAAGCTGGAAAGCGTCTTAGAATTCCATTCACTCGCACGCAAAAGGCCCCGCACTACCTGGACGTGAACTGTGCCCCTTACGTTTGATGAATCTGCCTCAAGGCCCCCGCTCTGAATCTGGGCTTCAAGCAGCCATTAGCAGAGCGCCCGGCGCCCGGCCTTCGCGGGTTCGCCTTCGGTGGAGCCGGAGTCATTTATGTGTTACTGTGTCTCTCTTCTCCTCCGTGGAAGGCGATGTTTCTACAAGCTATGAGGCCCTTGGGTGCAGGACCAAAATACATGTCTCCTTCTTTTTATTTTTATCCTGTGTTGAGGAATCATTCAAACTGGATGCAAGTCACAGTAATGCATGGGAATTCTTTTCTCTTACCTTTTCTTCAAAACATGTGCTCCTGTATTGCATTTTTAAGTTCCATACTTATCCTTTAAGTGTATCATTGGGGCATTTGCCCCCCTGAACGTGGTCCATGTGGTTTCCATGTGGTGTAGGGGGGATTAAGGGGAAGAAGGAACTTCGGGTTGATGGAAATACTCTGCTCCCGATGGGATGGGGACACACGGGATAGGTTTGTCAAGACTCAGAACCCTGTATCTAAAAAGGGTGAATTTTACCATATATAAATTATATCTTGATAAACCTTACTTTAGAAAATAAACTAAATGTTTGAGAAAACCCTCTAGGATATCTACATAATTGTAGTTAACTATAAAAGAAAATTCCTGCCTCCCTTCTCTATGAAAAAGGATGTCCCCGTCTTGGGCATTTAGTTTCAAACAGGAAGTCTCGATTGCTTATTTTCTAGATTGCCAAGTTAGATTACTTCTGTGTCTAATATCTGTTTAAAATATGCATGTATTACACTGCCCCTTGATAAGATTTTCAGGAAGAGCTGCCAGTTCAAGGTCAAGCAACTCACTTGCTAATTGCTTTCCCAGCAAGTGGTGATGTCACTAACTAGCATAATGTGAGGGACATTCTGAAACTCTAGCATTACTTGTGCACAGTCAGATTTTAAAGATGCAGCTGTTAATAAACAGGTACACAGGAACGCAAATGAGGAAACTTTCACAAACGCACAAGATCGCCCTTACATTCTCCTACACTAACTATAGTGTGTAACAGTTAATCCTAAAGAATCCATGTATTCTGGTCATTATTCTGCCAAGAATGGTGGAAGTACATAACGATTGCATTATGCTAAGATACTAAACCACCTCTTGTTTACTGACAAGATGCTTGAGATCCTTACTTAATGCATAGAATTTAAAATGTATTCTTGCCATTTCTGTTGCATCTCAGATCCTTGGCAGCTATAGCCGAGGAAATTTAAGCACTGAAGCATTTGTGGAGGAAATAAAATCTATTGCAAGTGAGCCCACTGAAAAGCACTTCTTCAACGTCTCCGATGAACTGGCTCTCGTCACCATTGTGGAAGCTCTGGGAGAAAGGATATTTGCCCTGGAAGGTATGACTGTTTCTCCTCACTGCATCTTCCATCTATAATTCAAACTCGTTGTAACGGGTCTGTGTTATTGATTCCTACCACATGGTTAACGTATATTCACTGTATCCAGTAGCCAGCATGGAACAATGTCCTTTTCTATGAATCTGTCGTTGAGATAGATGGCAATTTCACACAGAGCAGTGTCTGCTGGGAGCTGTGTTTGTAAGGGCAGGCAGTGCTGATGTGAGAGCCAGTGGGCACGCCGGTCAGGGGACAGGTGTAAGAATGGAACTGTGCCCATGTGGTTAGGAAATGGAAACGCTAGTTCAAGTTTTGTTATTGTCCTTGTTTCATGTAGGGCATCTATGGGACTGCTCTTAGGCAGTAACTTCTTAGTTCACTTCTTTTCTCTTACTTTGCTCCTTACCCATGTTCAAGGTCTTCCAGGAACCCTGCCTCAAGTCTCAGGGCAGTGAAATGCCGGTTCACTGTGTTTGTCTAAGTCATGTTGCTTCTCTGCAGACTTTGTCTTTGATGTGTCACCGGTGACTGGCTGTCCAGGATAACGAGTCAGAACCTTGTGGAACTAGATCTTTCCTGATAAAAGAGATGCCTTCACTATTGTCGTGTCAGGCAAACTGGAAAAGCCTCTTTTTCCCTTCGCATTCTCTGATAACCTGGAGACTGGGCGAACAAGCCTTTTTGCTCACCCAGGATGAGAAACCACCCGCGTGGGCTGCTCTTAGGCTCCGTCCTAATCCAGCTGTGCCCGTCCTTGTGAGGACACACGGAAGGACTGTTATTTCTGTATCTTAAGTGTGGACATTTGAAAGCACGTTCCCGTCTCCCTGCTATGGGCTGATAATGGGAAACACGACGATGAAACGCAAGGGGGTGTAACCGGGACACGTGGACGCGTCTGAGCGCCAGGCGATCAGGGGAAGGCAGAGAGTGTGAAAACGCACAGAAAGGAAAGAGAATGATTTAGAGCGATGGCTCGCTGACATTTTTGACACTGACCCACGATGGAACAGTTTGCTTCGTGACCCAGCGCACACACATCGACACGTGTAAAACAAAATCTCACAAAATAACCCTTATTCTATGCCGTGCCCTCTGACATTTTCCCATTCCTTCCATTCTAGTCTCTGCTCTTTCAATTAAAAAAAAAAAAATGCTGGTTGAGACTCACCCTCAAGTATTGTGAACTTAAATGTTCCCAATAAAGTTAGCGTGCCCCTCAGTCATTTAAATTAGAGGGCGATGCATGCAGTTAAAATGATATATTTGAATTCTTGATTGATTTCCCCATTGAAGCTAGTCCTATAAAAAAGGCAGCTCACTGATGGGCTTGTTAACCAATTTAGGCCGGGAAATAACTAGTAAGTAAGTGATTCCACAGATGTGATTATTCTCATGCCTCAGTGAAGGGACAGACTGACAGCCTTAAAATATGCTCTATTTTTAACTTATCTGCAAGGCCAAATAAATCAGTAACTCCCTACGGAAAGCCACAAAATCGCCATTGCATCCATCCCCTCAGGAGGCTGTGGCTTTGGGGGTGGATGTTTTGGGAGGAGCGCACGTCCATGGAGCGCTCAGGGTTAGCTCCGCATTTCAGTAAAGGGCTTCAAAGTGGGCGCAGCATCTTAAAAAATAGACGTATATGATAGTACATGGCCGGTGGCCCAGAGCCCGGTCACAAAGTCCCCTCCTGATCTGTGCAGGATACCCACAGGCGGAAATTAGAGCAAATAGGAACCCAGAACCTGCACCCCCTTTATCAAACAGCGGGACCTCCAAGTGCTGAAGGCACAGGACTTTGCGGGATCTCAGCAGGGTGCTGAGAGGATCTCTAGCCAGATGCACTGGCTGGGCTGGTAGAATCGAGAAACCTCTTTCAAATGCGAATGAAGTGTTCTCAGCCTGGGAGGGACCAGGTGGGTTTGGGCTAATGTCTCAGCAGAGCTGCCAGGGCCAGAGGTCTCCAACTGAAGGACTTGTGGCTCCTGCCTTGTGGGTGTCAAGGTCCTCGGGCCCTGTTAGCAGGCTAGTGTGCAGGGACACGGCACGCACGGGGTGTCCCAGCGACCCCCGCAGGGGAGCAGGAGCCTGCACAGCCCTGCGCACGTCCCTCCTCGCCCCACCCTGCCTGGGAGTCCTGGCTTCAGGAACACGCGCCTGAAAAGGGTGTCGGAGCTCTGGCTGGTGAAGACCGTGGGCCACACGGGTCTCTGTCTCCCGCGAGTGGGCAGCGTGTAACGGGCGTTCCTTTTCCCACATCGCAGCTACGGCTGACCAGTCAGCGGCGTCCTTCGAAATGGAAATGTCGCAGACCGGCTTCAGTGCGCACTACTCACAGGTATGTTGACCGCCTGAAAATGAAAAGCTTTTTTTTTTTTTTTATTTCAAGAAAATCAAAGACAGTTCACGAATATATTTCAAGAACATGAAATACATACTTTTTGAGGCCTCCTCCTCAAACCGGTACCCAGGCATGGGCATCACACGTGTGACTTGCGGTCAGCGGCCTGCGCGGTTGTGCAGCTGTGGTGACATCTCTAATCCAAATAGGAGGATGGCACCCGCAAGCGACCCAGTCGGAAAGCAGGTTCCCCGCCCAGCTCGCTGCATCGCCGCAATAATTGCGAATCTGCTTGAGGCCCACCTTGTGTAGCGCTTCCATCTGGCGAAGTGAAATACTTCATTTGGAATGTTTGCTAATGGTACAGAACAGATCTTTTTCTCAGGGTTAACATGTGCAAGCGTTTTCCTTTGTCGTTGGCAAAAGAACAGGCACCAGGGTCCCTGCAGAGGCACAATGACATTTCAGGGCGCGGTTGTGCCTTGGAGCCCAGGGCCGGGCACTTACCCGGCCTCCGCATCTCCTTCTGTCACCTGGAGGTGGCGATACTGGGGTCTAGCCCGCACGGTTATTGCGAGGGGCACGCGAGTTCCTGGGCCTTCAGCACTTGGAGGGGCTCCTGTCGCGTGCTTAGTGCTGTGTAAGGGTTTGCTCTTACAACCGATGCCACAGCACTGTTTTCTGTTTCTGGGTCAGGAGTGGGTCATGCTGGGAGCCGTAGGAGCCTACGACTGGAACGGGACGGTGGTCATGCAGAAGGCAAACCAAATCGTAATCCCCCCAAACACCACCTTCAACGCGGAGCCCACCAAGAAGAGCGAACCGCTCGCTTCCTATCTAGGTAAGAGTGGGACGTCATGCATTGGAAGTGACTGGATTTTAATTTTGTTTTTGTTTTTAGCATTGTTTGCTTATGTTTATGTTGGCTTGCTTAACACGGTGCAGACAGATCACAGCCAAGAGTCAGTGGTTTTGCAGGGCCTGGGAAAGTCTCCGGGTCTCCGAGCAGCCGCAGTCAGAATAACAGCATCCGGGAGCCCTTCCTCCTCAGAAGTGCTGTCTGGTGCTGCGAATGCTTTAGCCTGCCGTGTGCCCTTTCTGAGGTCTCCCTGTGTCTGGTAGTCTCTTTAATTTCAAGAAGAGCCTTGCACCTGGTGGACAGGAAATGAGGCTAGAATAGGAAACCTTGAGCCAGCTGATACCCTAAAACTCAGATTCCTATTTTATTTTATCGTGAGAAAAACTACATAATATTTACTCTTTTAACCAATTTTTAAGTGTATAATATATTACTGTTGACTCTCCATAGTCTCTTAAATATCCTCTCTCATTAGGATTTTTTTAATGGGTCCTAATTTTGGAAAAGAAAAATTTTAATTGTTTTGCCACATGGCTACTTCTTTAATAGTTCTATTCGATAAAACAAATGTTGACGTTAAACCCAGTGACGCGACATCGGCTCATTTCCCACAGACGTGCCTGGAATGAGGAGGTGTGTGTCTGAAACCACCTCTCTCTAGACCTGTACCAGGCAGGGGCGGCCCAGGGGCTACCCTGGCCTCGTCTATAACTAACTGATCTCAGGGAACAGTTGGAAGGGCCTACGATGACAAGGACCCTCTAGGTCTGGCTCCCCAGCTCTTGACTCACTCGGCAAAGACTCTGGAAGTGCCTCTTCTGCCCCAGGCATGGTTCCTGGCGCTGGGGCTGCAGGGGCAACGGAAACAAGCTCCCCCCGTGCCGGTGGTTTAGCACGTCGCCATTCCTCCTGACCTTCGCGTCCTGGAGGCGAGCCTTTTTCTTCTCCTGGTTTCTTCCTGTTCCAGAAGGCAGTACCAGGCGTTTACTGGTAGGTCCATACATCTCCTAACCCGGGGGCACATGTTAAAGCTGTGAAGGCAACGAAAGTGAAGAAGAATACAAGTCCTAGGGAATTTTAGATAAATAAAAATATATAATGGTACGCGGCAGCCATTGTGTGAGCACTGAAACCCCCTAAGACACATTGACATGCACTCCTGAGAGTCTGGGCTATTTCTCATTTAAGTCCTACCAGCTTCTGGCCTGGTTAGAGAGCAGCTAGAAGATCCGTGTGTTGTTCTAAGCATCACGCATTGCAAAAGAAAATGCCCAACTGAGGTGTGTCCACGGAAGATTATCTGAAGGATACAGGTCTGGAAACAATCGGCTTCTGCCTGTCCCTCTCCCCCAAAATGTGAAGAAAATGATTATTAGAAAATCAAAGGTCCACCTGCATGTCTTTTAACTCTTTGGAGGATTGTGACGTAAAATGAAGTCATTGGGCTTAAAATGCATATTGAGTTTTAGCATTAAAGGAGATCTTAAAGAGGATAAAGTAAACCTGTAATTTTCCAAAGTATGAAACTGAAGAATAGAAAAATTATGTCACAACTACCTGTGGCGACCTGAAGCTAGAATGTAGGTCCCTTGATTCTGATTCCAGTGTTCATTTCACGACACCGAATGCCTGATTCTGGGTTGACCAAGGAGGCCCTAATAAATTACAGGCGACTGCAGGGTGCCACACACGGAGTATTAGTAGGGGATAACCAGGTAGACAAGGTGCGTCTGTCCCTGCACTGAAGAAGCTACATTTTTGGATGAGCGGTGACAACCATGAACCAGTCGCTGGTAGTGTGAAGTACACTGTGTCATCGAACGCCTGAAAGACAAGACAGGGTTAGATTAGACAGTTTCCAAAGGCTCATCATATTCTAAGATTCTATGGGACTGTTTTATGGGAGATACTTTGCAATCAAGAGCCAGTTAAACCTGAGGCTCCTTGTCATCCTGCCTGGAAGAATCATGGGACATTTATTCTCAGGAATAATGGTGGCATATAAATTAGCATAACTTCGGGAAGGTCACTTGACAGTGTGTATACAGAGCCATAAAAACGTTCACACCACATCGACCCTGAAGTTTTACTTCTCAGACTCTAAGCTGTGAAAAAACTCCAGTTATTTAAGAATACCCACTGAGCAATGCTTTTCTTTGTGATGTTATTTATGATGCCGGGGGAAATGGTGTATCCTAAATGTCAGGAAATATGGGGAGAGCTACGTGAATGGTAAATCCACCTAACAGAACATTATGCACCCATAAAAGTGAAGATTATAAAGCTGCTCGTGTGAGAGTCAAGACTTCCAGGGACGAGGGCACTGGGGGTCCAGGGACGCGCTGAGGTCACAAGGCTTTGGGTTTGTTTTCTGACGCAGCCCTTAGCTATGACTCTAGGAAAGTTACTGTAGTCCTCAAAGCTTCAATTTGCTTATTTCTAATATGGAAATAATTCCTGCATATGCACAGTAATAATATATATGTCTGTACACTTTGGATTGGTGGGGATTGTAAGTAATACCTGTACGGTGCTTAGTTTCGTGCCTGACAGAGAGTGAACACTCCACAGGCGCTGTCCAGCGTTTCGGTGATATGGAATGTTACACAGCAGCCATTCCTCCCGCAGGCGCTGTGGTGCTAGGCAGGCGAATGACCCCACAGACGTGCGTGTCCTAATCCCCAGGCCTGGGCTCTGGCAAAGGGACTGTGCAGATGTGACGAAGGACTTTGAGAGAAGACGTTGTCATGGGATGGATACCCACTTAGCCTCAGTCTAATCCCACGGGGTCTTCAGCTCGGAGGAGCTCTTCTGGACGTGGCCGCAGGGCTCCAGGAGGACTGGAAAAATGGTCAGAGGCGACCCTCTTGGCTCTAGGATAAAAAGACCACGTAGGTGGTGTCCAGAAGCCACAAAGAGCAGAGAAATGCGTCCTTCCCACCCAAACGGGGATGCCAGCCCAGGCCGACCTAGGTCAGACTTTTAACTTCGTAAGATAATAAATTCGAGAGGTGTTGAGCCGCCCAGTCTGTGGTAATTTGTCACAGCAGTGATAGAAAGCTCAGAAAGCTCATGCGTGCGTATTATATATAATACAAACAGTAGCTGACCTTAGCACCACTGTGAATTAGTATTGAGTGTGTACAAACTTAAAGACCTTGCAGGAAGTCCACAAGGATGTGTGTGGCATTGTCAAAGGGGAAGTTCACCCATTTTAATTAATAACATTACAGGATTTTTGGTATACTACGCTGTTGTTGTATGATTAAATTCTTGATAAACAAATATTCTTAGAGAATCCTCAATCTATTATTCCAAAAAAGCTTGGGTTAATGGCTGCATAAAGCAGACCTACAGAATTCACAAAGATACCTGAGCAAGCAAGGAAAAACTAAGAGAACCTTCATTTCAGAGCAGAGCAACCATAATATCTGAGTCCCCTCTGCTCAGAAAGGAAGTCTGGGAGTACGTTGTCTACACTGTGCTAACATGATGCTTTTTCTGTTTTCAAAAACCGTTTCGTTAGCTTAGTCACAAGACATTTTGCCAATATAAAGCTTAACACTCGTATATGTAAGATTTCCTTTAAGATAGAAAAGCGCCCGGGAAGGAGGTCAGGGGAGAAAAACAGCTTTTTTTCCCTTCAACATATTATTCTAAATCTGAAATGAGGCTTCTGAAATGTTTCCTGGTGTGGATTGCAAATTAAGAAGAGCTGGAGCATGGGGCTATCAGGACCGCAAGTTGTTAGACTATGGAAAAGATTATGGAGAAAGCAAAGAGGTAAATATTCTGTTAAAAAAAATCCCATCCTGAGCAACATTAGAAAGAAGTAGGAACTGGGGCCGCTCCGGGGACAGCCAGGGCCCTGCTTGCAGTAACCCAGGGACTAACTGCCTCGGCCCCATATGCGCTTGGCAAGCGTGTTTCGCGGCGAGAATCACCGCAGAGCCTGTTCCGGGCCCCTCCTCCAGCTCGACGATTTCTAACCCAGGGAGACAGCGCCAGCGAGACCGAGGGATGGGAGGCAGAGGCGGCGCCCGGGCCGATGCACCTGCCGGCGCCCGCCCGCGGCCAGGACGCTTCCTGGGGGCCGGTGGGCACCGCTGGCGGCGCTTCCTCTTGGGAAGCCCACGCGCAGGCTGCGCCCGCAGTTTTCCTTCCCATTTCGTGCCTTTCCGTTTCCGTTTCCTCTCCTTTCCTTTTCTGAGAGCGATAGTAAGTGTAAACGTTATACTTATTTTCCGCTCATTAACATGGGCCCGCACCTGGCCTTCTTTGCCCTCCCTCTGCATTGTCTTTAGGCGCCGCCCCCCACCCCCCCCCCCCCCCCCCCCCCCCCGCCTCCATTCAGCAGCGACTACGGGGCCACCAGGGACGGTCCCCGCGAAGGTCCCGCTGATACGCGGCGGTGGTTGCCAGGTGCCGATCATCAGAGTCCGCGCTCTGAGCCATCCGCAACCATAAGCCTCGAGCATAGTTCACACTTATTTTTAAAGGTCCTTGTATTAGTTTGCATCTCTCATTCTGAAAATTAAAAGGAAAAAAAAATAGGCAGGGTCCCCGGACGCGCTCTCCTCCCGCCCCCGATTCCCAGCCGGGTGCCCCATGAGCCCCAGCGGCGTCCCATCTCCGTTTTACTTTCGCGTAAACATGACCCTACCATTGTGTTGTTAAGCAATAGTCTAGTTAGTGACATAGAAATGTGGCACATTATGGTCTGGAAAAGAATAGTCTGCTATGTATAATAAGTTTTAGACACTCAAAGGAAGATGAAATGAGAATGTGAGAAAAATATTCATAAGGAAGGCAGGCCGGAGGAATTATGTTTCTTTAGCACTACTTGTAAGAATAAAACACATTTTAGTACAAAAATCTGTTTCCTTATCAAAATATTGAGGGGAAAAAAGTGGAACTATGACCTTATGTTGAAATACTTGGTAGGTAAATTATCAATATGATCTTTTTCTCAGTGAGAAATGCCATTCTGTGACATTTTCAAAAATAATCTGCTTTCTGCTCCCATGGTGGATGGTGAGAGTTATTAGAACACTTCTTCCTTCTGTACAGTTGACATCTGATGGGCATCATTTTTATTTATTGATTTAGCTCTGTTATCTAGAGACACAAAAATACAATTCTTCACTCAGAAATTAGTAATAATTTGTTTTAAAGATTCAATTTAAAATCCTAAAGGGCATGAAAGCCCAATTAAAAGGAGGAATGATTAAACATGAAAAGCTGTTCAAGCTGACTTTTTAAATTTTTTTAATGTATTGATTTTTGAGAGAAAGAGAAACATCAGTCTGTTGTTCCATTTATCGAAGCACTCAGTGGCTGATTCTTGTATGTGCCCTGACCAAGGATCGAACCCACAACCTTGGTGTACTGGGACAACACTCCAGCCAACCAAGTGACCTGGCCAGAGCCAAGCTCACTTTAAATCAAACAAATGCAAATTAAAATCACAGCAAGTCACTTTTATTAGATTATGTTTAGCATCTTCTAGAACATCCACAACTTAATAATAGTAATGATACATAGCATTTGGAAGAGTTTGAAGAAAACTCTTCTCTCCTTTAGTAGTTGTTCATGGAATTAGTACAAATGTACCAGAAACAATTTGCCAAACACTGTAATAACCATTAAAAATTGTATTCACTAAGCTAGTCCTTGAAATTTATCATCAAAAAAATCCAAAAGGAAGAAAAAACTTAAATATTGAAAGATATCTTTCCAGGCTTAAGTATAATACCCAAAAATTAAAACCACCTAAATGTTACCATTCTGTCGGGGAATGATCCTGTGGTACAATGCACACCTCTATGCTTTAACTCAGAGAAACCAGCTTCAAGCATTTAACAGTACAATTTAACACCTAGGCCACAACACGGGAAAGTCTTGCATTTGCTAGGATTCCAATTATTTAAAATTATTAATTTCTGTAGCACAGAGACACATCTGTCCAGATGAGAAAAAAAATGATTTATTACACAGTGTTAAATTGCAATGGCAAGAGTTTTTGTGAGTTAATTTCTTTTCCTGTCATCGTTGTTATATGTGCCTTTAAACAAAGGAAAACTGAGGTAGGGGGAAAAATACCTTTTTAGGACAAAGCACTTGTGGTAGCCAATCAGAGAGCACACTAAAAGCTTCTATGAAAACAAACTTATCTGCATTTAAATATACACACATTTATTTTTTTTTTTTAAAAAAAAAGGAGATCTGTGTAAAAACATAAAAGTGATTCTCCCAACCACCGGAAGGGGCTCTGGATTCAGTGGGTGCAGGCTGTAAGGGGTCAGCGCACATCCCTGGTGTCTCTCCTATGTCAGGGTACACAGTCACTTCCGCCACCGTCCCCGGAGACGTGCTGTATCTCGCGGGCCAGCCCCGCTACAACCACACAGGCCAGGTCGTCATCTACCGGATGGAAGGTCAGAACGTCAGGATTCTCCAGACGCTCCGTGGAGAGCAGGTAAGCTCGGAGGTTATTGAAAATTAATCCATTCTTACTCTGCCTGTGTACATTTAACTGCCTGCTGCCTAAACTGGAAAGAAAACCAGTACCCCGTCCCCCCGCCCCGGCATTTCACCTCCGCTGGGAGTGGGCCCGGCCTTCGGGTCCTGGGTCCTCCGCCTCAGGAAGACTTCAGTTGGGTGGGGATGGAGCCAAGACGGACTGATAACAGCCGTAGATATAGGGGTGCAAACACACATGCCAGAAAAGAGAGGGGAAACATTAGGGGGTAAGGTTGACGGTGGATCAGGCCGTACATTCTGGAGGTGGAAAGGTGGTTTTCAGCTCAGGTGGGTGCAAAAGGTCTTGATAAGGGATGAAATCGGGCACGTCTAGAAGGGAAGTCAGAAGCGGGTAGAAGGAGCAGTGAACAGGCCAGTTGAGGAGACTGGGCCCTGCTGGTGGGAGGCATTGAATGGCAGGCTGGAGAATCAGCATTTTCTCCCGGGGGCAACTGGAAATTATTTGTAGCCTATGAACTGGAAAATATCTCATTCGGCAGTATGGACTCTAAGGTGAAACCTGCCGCTCCCTGTCGCGATACGGGTCAGCCCCCCAGGACGTGCGCTAGCGCCCGCGTTCACACCGCCACACGTACGCGCGCCCTGGAACCCTGTCCAAACGCCTTCTGCTGCTTGTCTCGTTTCCTTTCCTTTAAGAAAACATCACGGCAGTGTGACTGATCTCTTCTGATCAGTGGAGAAGAAGGGGTGGGGGGGCATCTAAAGGGACTCGTTTCTCTCGGGCTGTGGCATCTCCAACGGCCGTCCCTCCAGGTGACACATGACTAGTCGTCAGCCTCCCGCCAGCGCCGGCCGAGCTCTCGGGGGCACCCGTTTCTGTCGCTCCCGTCCTGCGCCGCCCGAGTCTCACGGGCCCCCGGATTGGTCTAAGCACAGGAAATGCAGGGTTTCGGCTTCCTCCAGAGTCTCTGGTGGTCATCAGGCCGTTTGTTTGGATCTCTCTGTGTCCCAGATCGGCTCCTACTTCGGCAGCGTTTTAACCACAGTGGACATTGATAAAGACTCTCGCACTGACGTCCTTCTGGTGGGAGCCCCGATGTTCATGGGCTCCGAGAAGGAGGAGCAAGGGAAAGTGTACGTGTACGCGGTGAATCAGGTAATGGGGGCGGAAAGGGCGGCGCCTGCCAGGGGAGTCTCTCCCTTCCTTTTAATTTCAGCTCAGTAAGGTAGTTCTCATTTTTCACACCCTTTGGAAAAGGAAGCCGAGAAGATTTCAGGAATTCTAATGAAGTAGTTCCAGCTATGGGATAGTTTCTGCTTCGAAAATGTGAACTTTTTTTTTTTTTAAACATAATGTATAGGATAAAAGTCAATATAAATCTCACTGACCAGCCAAGTCAGGTCGCAGGCGGCCACTCATGGGCCCTGGCCTGGAGGTGACCGCTCCGGGGAGGCGGGGGATCTCACAGCAGTGGCCGCAGACACCCTGGGCGCACCGCCCTGGTCTTTGGATGCTGCGCTGGGCTGGGCTGAGATTCTGTCTCCCGCTCCTGACTTTAGACATTTGTTAGGTACAATAATTCTCCATTTCTTCACTGGAAGAGGTTTTATGGGGGGGGGGGGTGTTGGGGAGCTTCCTCCCATCACCTTTTTTGTTCCCTGTACTGTTTTCCCCTTTTCCCCAGAAAGCGTGTTCCTGTCCATGGTTGCTAGTACTTCCTGGCCTTCCCTAAGCTTTTGGCTGTTTTCACTCTGGACAGGTTTGGGAAAATTTTGCTTTTGAACAGAGTAAATTTTCCCTCTAAGAGAGAGTCTGTAGAGACTTTCAAACAAGCGCACTGTTGCACGAAGAAAGGATAGTGATGTGAACTGAGGATTTCAAAATTCAGCTCTTTTGCTTTAAAAAAAAAAATGCTGTGAGTTATACACTCAGTTGCATTAAAAAGGAATCCATTGAAATCCTCCACTCGTCTTTCCCTCACGTCTATGATCTGTTCTTTAAACTCTCTAGCTTGGCGCTGAGCTGGGCCGAGCGTTTCAGAAATTTTACGAACGTGGCGGCAGTTGATGTCCAAGTGGCCTTACTAGCGCCGATGTAGTGAGCCCTTGGAAAATCCCCCTCGGCGGCCGGCGCGGTGGGCACCCGTAAACGGGCCGTTTCTCTTTCTGCCAGACAAGGTTTGAATATCAAATGAGCCTGGAACCGGTTAAACAGACGTGCTGCTCGGCTCTGAAGCACAACTCGTGCACGAAAAAGAACAAAAACGAGCCGTGCGGGGCCCGCTTCGGAACGGCGATCGCGGCCGTGAAAGACCTCAACCTGGACGGGCTCAACGACGTGGTGATCGGCGCGCCGCTGGAGGACGACCACGCGGGCGCCGTGTACATCTTCCACGGCAGCGGCCGGACTCTGCGGGGGCAGCCGGCGCAGGTGAGGCCGCGCGGGGGCCCGTCGACGCCAGGCCTCGGGGGCGGCCTCCTGGGCGCTTGCGTGTCTGTCTGCTGACTCTGCTGAAGATTTCTGCTTCTCTCTCATCTTTAGAGAAGAATTACTTTGTATTTCATCTTTTTATCTAGCTTTTCCTGTTGTGTCGCAGGTCTCCATAACCTGATTTTTTGAAACGGTAAAAAAACAAACAAAAGCACCCAAAACAAAGGAGCACTTTTTAACACCGCTGGCGGACAGGTGCAGTACAGCTGATCCAAAGCAGGGAGGGCCGCTCTCTGAACGAGAGAACGCCAGTTAGAGGATTGTGCCAATAAAGATGAGATTATCGGTTTTATAGCCAGGATCCACATTGTTATAATAAAACTGTTACATTCATACTTATGAATTAAATTGGAATATATTTTCAGCAAATGAATTTAAGTTTCCAAAAGTTTATCATTATCTCATAAGTAATCCCTCTTGGGAAAAAAAAACCCATCTGAATAATTAGACTTAACCTGCAGGGGGTCTCTGTTGCTCCTGTTCTAAACTTACTGTTAATTAATGGCTCTAACCCACAAGGGTAATTTTTTTTCCTATACGAGAAAAATATAAATTTCCAGAAGTGCTTAATGCAGTAGAAAAACAACACTATCGTTTTTAAGTAACCGTAGTTAAGCAGTGGACAATTACTTAGAAATAAAATGGAATTCACTAGTTGGTAGTTTGTATAAGAAAAGAAAATCGGGACATGGATTCCTTTTACCTTTGATTGTTCTCTTCCATGCTGTGCTCAGCGGGATTCTCACACCTGGTTCGTGTGTGGAGGAGCTGGGCTGAGCTTTTCATGAAGTTACCAGGGCTCTGGTCGGGAAACAGCAAAATGAAGGGCGCCCCCTGCGGGCAGCGCCGCCACCGCTACCCGTTTACCCAGTGGTTGGTTTCTGTCCACGGGCACAGTACTATTCACTTTCCCGGAATTCCGGGGCATGAGGGAGCCCGGCTGTGCAGGACAAGTCTCCTCCGTGGGTGCTACCACTGTGTTCCTTCTGCAGTGACCCTGCAGATTTAGTGGAGTGGCATTGGCCATAAAAAAAGAAAAAAAGGAAGGATTTTAAATTATTGATAAATGGAATAGAGTTGTCATAAGCGATCGATTTTGTAAAATGGTGATAAATCAAGACACAGCTTTAAACAACAACAAAGAATGTTAGAGTTGAGCTCCTTTAATCATTGGCAGAATGTTTTCCCAAGGATAAGCGAGGATAGGCTCCCTCATTTCCATGGCAGCCCGAGG
Organism: Pteronotus mesoamericanus; assembly: GCF_021234165.1. Classification (NCBI taxonomy): domain Eukaryota; kingdom Metazoa; phylum Chordata; class Mammalia; order Chiroptera; family Mormoopidae; genus Pteronotus; species Pteronotus mesoamericanus. The sequence goes on from NW_026555123.1 coordinate 3,528,101, forward strand.
TGCTGCTTGTATGTAGGGTTGACCCCGAATCACACAGGGTGAACTCGTCTAGAACCAAGGATGCAGGTGTCTCCTGATTTGCTTGTGGGAGGAAAAAAAAATAAGGAAATGGACCCCAATGAGCCACACACATTTAGGCGTGAAAAATGTTCCATTTGGTTTGTCTTATTTGGCTTCTTCATTGATCATTTGTAAGTGGAAAATAGGAGGATGAGAAAACCCCAAGTTCAGGGACTATCTGTCTGTCCTGTCTCCTTACCATGGGGCTCTGTGAAAATAGCATCAGCTGGAACCAAAACTAAGTCGGGAAGTACAGGTGGCAGTCATGGCGCGTGGGGATGTGCACGATCCGGCCCTGGAGAACTCCGTGCTCTCCTGCGCCCTCCCCACGCAGTGGACGCCCGTGAGTGGGAGGGAGTCTACTGCGCCCTTGGCTTGCAGGACAGCCTTTCACAGACTGCGAAGATGACTGCTTGTTGCAAAATGCATTTGATGGGGTGCGCTCTCCACACCCGGCCCCCAGTCCGGTGCGCGAGCTGACCAGGCCGGTTCCCGCTCCGCGCGGCTGGGCGCTGTGTCCCCAGGTTCCCGCGCCTTCAGGTCCTCCGCGTCCTGGGGCTGCCCGGGAACCGAGGGCAGAGCCAACGCCAGTGTTTCCCTGCGGGGGCGGACAAGATGACGTGGTGTGGTTTTTCCTTCCTCTCTCTGGTGTCAGGAACCCTGACGTGATTTTGTGCTATAAAAAGAATATCCGTTGGGAGCATCTGGGTGATTTCTCTTGTCTCCAGATGAGGGGCCTCGTGGGCCGCTTTCCAAAAGTTCTTTCACTTTAATAGTGTGTTAACCAATCCAAGTTCTCAGATTTATTTAAAACCGTTTTAGAAGACACTCTTCTGACATAGAAACTCTCGGCTGGGGTTTTCACAGCGTATTCCATCCGGCGGCGACGGCGAGACACTGAAATTCTTCGGCCAGTCCATTCACGGAGAAATGGACTTAAACGGGGACGGCCTGACGGATGTGACCATCGGGGGCCTGGGTGGTGCTGCCCTCTTCTGGTACGTATTTTAATAGCACCCAATAAATCGGCCGTTTCACCAGCAGTTCCAGGGGATGATCGAAGCTTCTATCATACCAAATATTAATTTCCCGTTGTGCTCCATTATTCAGATAAAAATTATGCAGTTTGGTAAGCTGGGGAAGTCAATAAGTAATATTAAAGGGACAAATACAATCGACCCTTAATTTGTGGAACCTTAAAAATGCCTACATCCCCAAATTAATTTCAGTTAATTGTAAAATCCTAGTCCATGGCCAAATACATATATTAATGTCATTTTATTTATTAATAAAATAATTTATTAGTTAATAGCATTAATAACTCTACTTTTAACTAGTTAAAAACAACTTCAAAATAGGTTCTATTTGAAAAAAAGGTGGTTAAAAGTATATGAAAAATAACATTAATGAGAATTTTGTATGATAATTTTTTAAAATGTTACAGACTTTCTCAAGAAATATAGAGGAAGAATTTAATAAATGAAAACTATATTTATGATATGAACCTCAATGGAAAGTTCACATGCTGATTCTTTTAAATTGACTATTGACTTAATGTAAATCAGGTGAAAACAAATTTCAATGGTCATTTTTCCAAAAATGTTTCTCGAAGAGTAGTTAAAAAATACTGGGAAAAACCGAAGTGAAGATAGAGACCTGAAAATTGATAACTTTGTTATAATCTAAGACAAAACTGAGTCAAGTAAAAATTGTATACTAAATCATACACAGATAATGTTAAAAATGTTAAAAAATGTTTGAGTTATACATATAAATATATATACACTTGCTATACATATAACTACATATACAGTTACTATATATATATAGTAAAACTATATATACACTTGGTATACATATAACTGAGGTCTGTACAGAAGTTATCCAGACATTTAATATGAAAAATAGAGACATTTATTGAGCAAGACATAAGAAACCATTGTACAGAGGACAAGGACGCCTCCGCCCCCCTCAAGCAGGCACCCTGGGACCTCACCCAGTTCTCCCAGTCACCATCAGCTGCCCCATCGTATTTTCCTGAATCTCAATGACAGTGTGAAATCTCTCCCCTTTCAAAGGTGATTTTAGTTTTGGGAAAAGCCAGAGGTCACAGGGCGCCACATCTGCGCTGCAGGGGGGCTGAGCCACCTGGGTGGTTTGATGTTTTGCCAAAAAACTGCTCAAGACGTGAGGCACGAGCCGGTGCATTGTCACGATGAAGCTGCCAGTCACCAGCCGCCCATGGCTGTGGCCTTTTGTATCATCTGAACAGTTTCCATGGAGGAACGTTCAAGCTTCACACAAAATTTGATGCAGATGCATTGCTCCACTTGATCAGTCATTTTGAATGGGACGGCCACACAGTGCACATGCTCATTCAACAGCGTCTACCGCCGCCACTGACTAGTACAGTGAAGTTGTCATTGTTCACACGTGTGCATTCCAGTCCACTCTCCTTAGCTTCCAGGTTACATCGATGTTGTGCAAACCATTCTTTTTATTATTAGCAATGGCTGGACTCTTTCTGGACAGACTTTGTATATATACACTTGCTATACATATAATTATTCATACAATTACTACACATGTAGCTACTTATACATATAACTCTACATAGTTATTATACATATAACTATGTACAGTCGCTATACCTATAACTCTGTATACACTTGCTGTACATATAACTCAAGAGAAAAGTAAACCAAAACGCCGTGCCTAGGAAAGGAGAATGCTAGGCAGCAAGAGGCTGTGACCTCGGAGAAGACTCCCTGAAACCAGAAATCACCGATGTGAGGAACAAAGAGTACATACATTTTGTTTTTGTTTGAACTGTTGATCTCAAACTCAATTACCATGTACACCTCCTGGATACATGGGAGATACCCAGGGAAAATTGAGTAACTCCCCAAGGAGGCTTAGGGTTCAGGCTAAGCACCATTTAATAGGGGAAGCGCTGGACTCTCAGGGGCAGCGGAGGCTTCCTAGGGAGAGGAGCCGCCCTAGGAGACTGGGTGGAGGCGTGACGTCAGGGCGGAGGCGTGTCTGGGCGTGGTGCGCGCCCCGGCCCGCTCCTGTGATGAGCGGGTGCTCCCTGGCCGTGGGCACCCCCAGGACGGATCTAGGACAGCTGTGGCCCTTCTGGAGGGCCTGTCCTCAGGCAGGCGAGGGCGTGCCAGGAAAGCCCTCCTGCATGTCTGAGGGCCCGCAGCTCCAAACAAGCAACAGACGAATGCAGCGCATGCAGGCACGGTGTGGCCTGAGCTCCTTCCATCAAAGCTGGGGATGGCGCACTCTGCTCCCTTTTATACACAGGAGCCTAAGATGCTTCCAAAGCAACCGAGTGTCCTCAGGAGGCCAGATACAATCTCGTTTGTGATAAATTCACCAGAGAAATGGAGTGGGGAGGGCCCATGTCATCCACGGAGGACCACCCCCTCCGATGCGCTCGCCCTGGACCCCCAAAGGACAGCATTCTGTAGTGCAAACACGGGGGAGTGATCACCATCGTTGATGCGTTTCTAGGTCCCGGGACGTGGCTGTCGTTAAAGTGACCATGAATTTTGAACCGAATAAAGTGAACATTCAAAAGAAAAACTGTCGCATGGAGGGAAAGGAAACAGTATGCATAAACGCCACAGTGTGTTTTGATGTGAAACTGAAGTCCAAAGAGCACACTGTTTACGAGGCTGGTAAGTGCGCTGCAGGCAGCCCACGCTCGGCGGCAGGAGGGCGACGCAGTCGCCGCAGCCGGCGGGGCGCCGTGTTTCCCTGGCGAGAGGTCCGCGCAGCCCGCTCTCCGGGCAAGCAGGTGCAGCCGCCGACGAAACCCCCGCGCGGAAGGGACGGGCGGTGGAGCCCAGGGAACCCCGAGCAGGCGCCAAGATGGTGGCCCCCCCATCCCAGCGTCCCCCTGGAGCGCCACACTTCCTGTAAACGGTCGGTGCTTGGAGAATAAACAGGAGAGAGAGACAGACAGACAGACAGAAGTGGGGAGAGGCCATTCAGAGATAGCGCTTAGGAGCTGGGTCCCCTGCGCCCAGCGACGCCACGATCTCGTGGAGAAGCCCCTGGGCCGCTGCTGCCCTCTCCTGGCAGGGCTGGAATTGCAGGGGACAGGAGCAAGGGGCCGGCCACTGCCCCGGCCCCTTGTCCCGCTAAGGTGGCCCTCGTCCTTGGGAGCCTGACAGGCAGGCCCATCCCAGCAGCCCGGGGGTCCCCCTCCTCTCCGCACACATGACTCTCTGAGGCTTTTTTCCCCCTAATGATATTGAAATATGTCGGAGTCAAAACTATGAAGGCCATTGGCTGCAGAAGAGCAATTTACTCTGCAAACCAAATATAAGTGGAATGAGGGAAACATTAATCTCTAAAATCTATTTTTCTTAGTGTGCTCTGTGTGCATATTTATGCCTTGCAGTAGTCCTCCGACAAGAACAAATGAGGTATCGGAATGGGAAATAATGATTTACATTTTCATATGTAACATTCTTTCAGTTTTATTTAATTTCTATAGAGTGACTAAGTGATCGAGTAAGAATTGTCACCTTCATCGAAAGCACAAAGTTTAACTTGCTATCCTTATTGCGGTATGCTTAATTTATTAAACATACTTCGTAAGCTTAATTTATTACATCTTCTGAGCATAGTCTAAAATGACACTTTTTATTAAATAGGTAAAAGTGCCATTAAATTTTTTTTTGTCTTTATTAAAATATAACATAATATTCTAAGCAAGTAAATCCAGTAAGAAAAGGCATGGTCAGGAAATTAGGTTATAGGTAAGGGGGGTGTGTGTGTGCATGCATATATAGTACAGGATAAGTGTAATTAAACATTCAGAGTATAGTGAATGTGCAAAGCCATTCCACAGAGTGCCTGCAGGCCCGCTGCATGCCGGTCGGTAACCCTTGCACTGTGGCCGTGTCGATACACCAAACAACAGAAGCTTTACGTTGACTGATTGCCCAAGAGACTTTTCTATCATGCTAATTTAATAAGCTGGGTCATATGAAAATCACTCCAAAAACATTTCCGTCCATTATTCTTTTTTTAATTTTCCCAGATATGCAGTACCGTGTCACGCTAGATTCACTAAGACAAATATCACGAAGTTTTTTCTCTGGGACCCAAGAGAGGAAGATTCAAAGAGACATCACCGTTCGGAAGTCCAAATGCACTAAGCATTTCTTCTACATGTTGGCAAGTAAATCATATATTATAGCTGCCTTATTCCAAATCAAGATGAGAGCATAGATGTCTTATTTCAAGTCAGTCCCTTCTTTCTGGTTTTATTTCAAAGTGCCCATCATGAAATAAACTCTGTTTGTTCGCTTTTATCAGAAAGTCACAGGTATGATTTCCTAATTTCCAAGTACATCGTATAGAAAAAAACTACCTTTCGTCTTCCTGCGTGTGTTCTCAGAGAGCCGTGGCTTCGGGAACGGCAAGGCAATAAGAAACCTGTCTCTTCCTTCTTACGTTCCTCCAACTGGCAAGCCTGTGCTTTCTGCCGGCCTTGCCCATGAAGTGCGGATGATAAAAGATTCCATGCCCTGAGCAGCACTGCTGGGCCACGCGCCGTCTGTGGCCTCTTCTTGGCCTGAACCACCCTTTCATTCTTTGACTTGACACTGAAAGGGAAAACACCTGGTATTTTCATCCTCTGCAGGCTTTGTGCTCCCTAAGTTTCTTTCTATTTTGGTGGTTGGGTGAGCCTTGGAAAGCAAATTATTCATCTGTAGAAATAGCTGGTGAGCTAATGTGAGCCGTTTTCAGTGTGTCTCATTGGGCCACGATGTATATAAGGAGCGCTTCCAACCGAGGGCAAGAGTTTCTTACATATTTGCTTTAAAAAAGAAACAAGAACAGAATGGAGGTAATGAGAAAACACAGATTCTGAACCTTAGAGACTTTTCCTCGGTGATTTTCATGTCACTATTCCCCATGACATATGTCAAAATAAACTTACTCTGTCAACACTGAGATCGATCTATGATCAGAAAAGAACACTTGGAGTTGTCCCGCCTACGGGAGTCCTTCGGGGCTGACATCCAGGGACTGAGATGGGGGTACAATGGGAGAGGCCATGAAGTCAGGCGGACACGGCTTCCAGCCTCATGCAAAGCGCAGTAGTGTGTATATGTCCAAACTGCGATATCTAGCGCTTGTATTAAAAGGAATGAGCTAGTTGCCAAATTCCCCACAGTCTTTTGGATCTTCATGGATACTTTAACATTTGTTCTGGACTCAGCCTCGATGGACTTTGTATCCAGGTGATTTTGGCGAAGTTGTTCAGTGTCTTACAGGTTCAGTTTTTCATCTATGAAATGACGTGCATAATAGTGACTCATCTTGGATGACTATGGAAATAATTCTCAGTAATGTGTATAAAGCTGCTAGTTCTGGACAGGCCATAAATGGTGTTGCTACTGCTGATAGCCTGAAAAATATCGATCGTATTAGTGTTATTTACATGTCTTTCACCTTATGTAAGTCTTACAATTCAAGATAGATAGCCTATTGATGAAATGCAACTCAATTTAAAAGACGTTTGCTCCTCTGAATTGGGAGACTTTCCTAGAAGTACTGCATAGTGGTTTTTAGCTCGCGGTCTCAGGAGAAATGGCGTTGTTATATGCGTGGCTCCCAGTGGCCCATCCCGCCACGGCGAGGCGTGACACGTCCCATCTCTCCAGTGGCCCCTCGGAGGAGCCGAGGTGGGTCAGCAGGCCATCACCTGGGGCCTCTGCGTTCCTGCTGTGGCCCTTGTCCAGGGACAGGGCAGGCCGTCCCCTGCAAAGCAAAGTCGGAGGAGGCCAGACGTCTGATCAGGTGCCCAAGAATGTTCCAGCAGGGCTGGCCCCCAGGGACAGGAAAGGGAAGCCCTATCAAGGTCAGAACGTCCAGGAAATATGATACCAATGATGTGTTCTGTTTTGACCTCCAGGACAAGCATGACTTCCGGGACTCTGTCAGGGTGACCGTGGACTTTAATCTTATCGGCCCGGACAATGGGCCCATTCTTGATGATTCGATACCCAATTCAGTACATGAATACGTAAGTCATTGTTCTTTTACTTTGGAATGTCTATTTGTGACTATATTGAGGAAAAACTTGAAATACATAAACAGACACACACACGCACGTATGTAATTGATTGAGGGGTGTATGTGCATGTGTGACAGGTACGACACATTCCAGCAGGCACAGACACACAGCTCTAACTCAATTACGTCTTTTTTAAAAAAGGTCTAGATGGTTGTCGACTTTTCCCAACTTTTTTAAACTTTCAGTTATTGGAGTTTAAGGGAACTTATAAATGACGCCCGTTCTATCCCTCCTGAATTCAGGACCAGTTCGAAGGAGGGCATGGGCTGGCCGACCGCAACGCCCTTCCATCACCCATGAAAAGTAGCACTTGGCTTGGTTTGTTGGAACTCTTCTAGGTATAATGTAGCGTCTAACACCTGTATGGAAAAGAACGAACTGCTTTCCAAACTTCCCAAAGTCTTTTGGATCTTAATGGGCGCTTAAACCTTTGTTCTGGACTCAGCCAGGAAAGAATTTGTATCCGAGTGACTTTGGCAACGTCCTACTGACCCAGACTCAGGCCGCAGATAACCGAGTGGCCCCGGCCTGCTCAGCGGGCCAGGCCCTCTCCACGGGGCTGCCTCGTCACACGCGCAGAATGCCACTGCCCCTCGGGCAGAAGGGACAGGCAGGGGCTGGCCCCTGCCCAGCCAGGTGCTGCTCCCACATTCTGGGTCCACGCCCCAGCCCCGGGAAGGAAGGAGAGAGCCCGGAGAAGGACGGGGACTGCCCCCCGCAACCCTGCGCCCCACCCTGCCTTCCACTCTCCTTCCTTCCTTCCTCCCTCCCTCCCTTCCTCTCTTCCTCCCAAGTCGCTTTGTTGAGTGTCTCCCACCCAGCGGGTGGCAGAGCTGTGGGCCAGGGCCAGCAAACACGGATTCGGCAGTCCTTAGAGGGCGGGCCACGCAGCAGGGCGTGGGAGCTCCCGAGGAGCTTCTGCCTGGCTTGGGGTGTCAGCGGGCACGCCCCGAGGTTAAGGCTGTGGGATACGTGATCGTCTGTCCTAGCTGGACGCATGGAGGGAGCATGTAAAGGGTCTGAGGCATAAAGAGCAAAACTGCACTCACCTCGGCAGCGCAGCTGAAGGCGAAGGGCAAGGCGATGGTGAGGCTGGTGGGGAGGCGCGGGCAGCTGCCAGCCGGTCGTCCTGCGGGCCCCTGCGCAGAGGTCGGACGTTTCGGAAGGGCCGTGGAATGCCGCCGTCGTCGGTGGCTGGGCTTGGTTCCGTGGTGGCTCTGGGCTTATATTACGTTGAGGATCACTCCGGCTGCAACGTGGGGGGTGACCACAGGACAGTAGGTGCAGGGGACCAGCTGGGAAGCTGTCCCTTTAGGTCAGGGAGGAAAAGAGGGTGGCTGGACCGGAGGAGGAGGTGGGAACAGAGAGCGGAGAAAGGATTCGGGAGGTATGTCGGGAGGGGTAGAAAGGGCAGCCCTTGGCGATGAATTGGATTGAGGGGGGGCTTCGTGAGAGAGAGGGGTCACGGAAAGCCCCCCGCTGTGTGGCTTGACCATCTTCCACCCTCCTGACTGAACACGGGCACGTTCCTAAGTAATGTTGGATTCTTCTGAATAGAACAGCTCCTCATTGGAGTGAGTGTTAAAGTGCCCTCATAGATTTAGGCCTCCAAGTGCCTGACTTGAGTTTCTGCGACCCTTCTATCCTCGCAGACTGAAGCCAGTGAGACACATCCGTGGAAACGGTGTGCATTCTTTAAAGGACGGGACGAATTTCTATGCAAAAGTCAAAGTTTACTCATTTCCCCTACAGATGATAGGGTCAGACAGAAGCTGTCTGATGATTCCTGCCGCGAAATCTGTCCTCCCTAAGAGATGCTCATTTGTCAATATGTCTTTTCTTTCATTCAATTAATGAGAAGCTAAATTTTGAAAAGTGCTCCCCTGGGACCATTTCAGATTCCCTTCGCCAAGGATTGTGGGAACAAGGACAGGTGCATCTCGGACCTCGCCCTGGAAGCCTTGACCACAGAGCAGAGCCTGCTGCTCGTCCGGTCCCACAGCGACAAGTTCAACGTCAGCCTCACGGTCAGAAACAACGGCGACAGCGCCTACAACACCCGGACCATGGCACACTATTCTCCCAACCTCATTTTTTCAGGAATCGAGGTAAACTTTCCGTTTTGCAACCCTTTGTTCTCAGACTCATGGTCTATTGAACCTACTTTTCACACTACTGAACTAGTTACTTATTAGTATGTTGATTTTTATAAGAGAGCACATTTTGTATAAAATTCATACCCTCGAATGATGAAAACACTAAAACATTCTTGAGAGCTTTTGTTTTGATATAATTCTTTGGAGACGCCTGTCTCTTCTTGGGTTCAAGATAAGGGAAGGATCTCCGATGTATCACAATGAGATTCCACAGAATCCTTAAAGCGCTGCCGTTGAGACTGAGTCAAGAAAAGCTAAAGATAACAGTGAAGTCAAGGCGCAGAGAGGGAGCCACGCCGGTGTGGACCGGAAACACACCTACGGCCGGAAAAATCAAGGTTCCGTTCCCCGCTGGCTATGTAAAGTCCTTACGTAGACGAGAGAGTTGTGTGAAATGACTGTCTCATTGCCATTCCAGCTTTTAAATTATTTTGGCAGAAACCTGTAGCTACATAAGACGCTATCTCGGGAATAATTAGCACCCACTTTGCTTTTAGTTCTGATTTCTGAATGAATCTCCTGGAGTTAAAATTCTGTGTGTATGCATATAAATTAATTATAAATGAATTGATCATTTTAACATTAGGCATCTTAAAAGCCGATACACTTACATACTATTAAATTCTGTTGTTCAGTTCCTGTGAATTCATATTTTTACTGGTATTTTTCTCCATTTGTCAAGAGATCACTTAGTAACATGACTAAGGTTTGCAAAAATGCCCTGTATTACGACCCCATATTCTCGGTTAAGAATGTTAATTACAAGTCCAAACGGGCACGGCGATGACGAGAGGATGTTCCCGGTGTCGCGGTGCCGCATCCGCCGCTGCGCTCAGGGCCGGGGCGCGCGAAGGCGGCAGCGCGTCTCCCCCGCTGGGGGCCGCAGTGCCCGCAGCCGCCGCAGCAGCTGCCTTCCTTGAGCCTGAGAGCGACGACAGCGCTTCGCTTGTTTGATGCTCAGAGATTCCTTGCGAGGAGGTGTGACGGCAGGGCGGAGGCTGCACAGCACGCGCTTTCCCTGCGCGCTGTGACCTTCCTCTAGGTGCGTCCCACAGGCGATGGTGCGTTGGTTAACCTGGCAGCCTGCCAGTGCCGTCGTGTGACGTATAAAATAATGATTCTCATAGTGAATGGCATTTTACATCCAGCGAGATGGAGCATAACGAACCCCACGTGACAGAAAAGCAGGACTCTTGACAAGGACAAAGCTAAGAGCGGTGGAGGCAGGGTTCAAACCCCCGTGGCCTGGGCGGAGCCCCACTGCCCTCCCCCGCTGCCGTTCCCCGTGGGCTCCCACGTGCCAGTGTGGCCCGTGTGACTCTTCACCCAGCCGCCTATGCACCCTGTGCGGTGGGTGCTGTGGGTTCTCCCACCTCACAGCGGAAGATCCAGACAGAACCATACGATGTGCTCTCTCCTTCCCCCAGCCGCGCCCGTCCCCCGCCATTATAAGCGATGTTTTCAGGTGTCCGCGGGCTGTGGGGACAGGTGACCCCAGAATTCTGGGACTTTCCCAGTCACAGCAAGACAGAGTGCAAGCACAGCTGGGAAAATTCTCGAAAACCAAACTCAAGGATTTCACCTGCACGTCGGCTCTAATTCTGTTTCCTTTCTTTCCCTAGGCAATCCAAAAAGACAGCTGTGAATCCAATCACAACATCACATGTAAAGTTGGATATCCTTTCCTGAGAAAAGGAGAAATGGTGAGCAGATTATACCAAGTACACGTAGCAATGGGATATGAAAAATAATATGCTCAGTGCCAAATATAAATTCCTTCTCGTGGTACTTTAGGGCGGTGTCGGTGAAGAAGATTGAGTTTAAACTTCGAGCTCTTGGAATCGAAAGGCAGTTATTGCATGAGCCAAACTCAGACACCAAGACAAAATTACGAATTTATGCTAGAAAACTTATCTGACAACATGGAGCTAGAAAATTCTCATATTGAGGTTGCTATGGGGTGGTCTTTTCCAACCTGTGGGAAATAGAACTTTTCAAACAGGTCGGTTTAGGGCTTCGTATAGAAGCTCTGCTGTCGTTTTTCTCTCCCTTTGCAGTAAAAGCCTCATTGAGATAGAATAGTTCATATACCATACAATTCACTCATTTAAAGTGTATGAATCAATGGCTTTCGTATATTCGCCAGACTGTGAACTACGCAAGCGTCACCGTGATCTGCATCGGAGCATTTTCACGTCCCCAAAAGGAACCCTGTACACATGACCAGTTACTGTCTCTTTTCCTCAATGCTTCCTCCCCAAACCCCTGACAACCGCGGATCGGCTCTCCTTCTCTATGGATTTGCCTATGCTGACATTGTATATAAATGAACTCGTCCCATCTGTGGTCTTTCGTGATTGGCTTTTCACTTAGCATAACGTTTTTAAGGTTCATTTATATATCAGTAGTTTATTCCTTTTTACTTCCAAATAATACTCCATCGTGTGACTGTATCACCTTTTATTCACTCATTCATTCATCTGTTGATTGGCATTGAGGTTGTCTCTACTTTTTGACTACTACGAATGATCCTGCTGAGAATAGTTGTGTACAGATTTTGGTGTGGACATATGTTTTCAGTTCTCTTGGGTGTAAGTCCAGGGATGGAATTGTTGGGTTATATGGAAACTATGTGTCACAGTTCAGGGAACTGCCACGCTGTTTTCCAAAGTGGCCCCCACACCCTGTCGCCTTCCGACCAGCAATGCATGAGGGCTCCAGTTTCTTTGCATTGTTACTGTCTGTCTTTTTGATAATAATCCTAGTGAGTGTGAATTCATACCTCATTGTGGTTTTAATTTGCACTTCCTAATGACCAGTTCTATTGAACATTTTTTCTTGTGCTTATTGGCCATGTGTCTATCTGAATGGAAATGTTTATTCAGATCCTTCAGCTATTTTTTCATTGGGATGTCTTTCTATTCCTGAGTTGTAAGAGCTCTTCATGTATTCTACGTTCAAGTAGCTTCTCAGATAGATTATTTGCAACTATTTTCTCCCATTCGGTGTGTTGTCTTTTCACTCTTGATGCTATCCTTTGACGCATAAAAGTTTTTACTTTGATGAAGTCTTATTCACTCTTTTGTCACTCATGTTTTTGGTGGTGTATTTAGGAATGCTTTGCCTAATTCAAGGTCACAAAGATTTACTCCTGTTTTCTTCCAAGAGTTGTATGGTTTTAGCTCTTACATGTAGGCCCGTGATCCAGTTTAATGAACTTTTTTGTCTGGTGTAAGGCAAGAATCCAATTTCTTCCTTAGTCCGTGGGTTTCCGGTTGTCCCGCACCATTTGTCTAAAGACTTGAATTACCTTGGCACGCTCGCCGAAAATCCGTGATTCTTGACTCTTAATCATATTCCATTGACTGCTATGTCTATCTTTATGTCAGTACCACGCTGTTTTGATTATTGCAGCTTTGTTTTAAGTTTTAAATTAGGAAATGTAAGACTTCCAGCTGTTTTTTAAAATCATTTCCATTTGTACTTTAGGATCGGCTTGTTATTTTCTGAAGTTTGGTAGGGATCACAATGAATCTGTAAATCAATTTGGAGAATATTACTGCCTTAAAAATATTGTCTTCTTATCCACAACAGTGGGATGTTTTAACATTTATTTAGAGTTTCTTCAATTGCTTTCTAAAATGTTTTATAGTTTTCAGAATATATGTTTTGTACTTACTTGGTTAAATTTATTCCTAAGCATTTTATTCTTTCTGATATTATTTTAAATAGAGTTATTTTCTTAAACTTATTTCCAGGGATTTTTATTGCTAATATATAGAAATAGAACTTGTTTTGAAATATTGATCATTTACCCTGCCATCTTATTGAAATTATTTATCAGTTCTCATAGTTTTGTAGAGGATCCCACAAAATAGTCTATATACAAGATCCTGTCATCTGCAGAGAGAGGAACTCCTTCCAATCCAATACCTTTCATTTCTTTTTCTTACATAATTGCCCTGGCTAGAAGCTCCTGTAGTAGTTGAAGAGAAGTGAAGTAAGCAATTTCATTAAATATTAAATATATTCAATATTAAAGACAATGTGTGTTTCCATGGAAAGCAGAGAATAGTTACCTCACTTAATGATAAACAAGGTATTAGCATATATTTTCATTGACAGTTACTTTTCAGTATAAATATTTGCTCCTCCATTTACTATTAAGTGAGTGATGGAAACATTTAATGAATCAAAGTGATTCAGATAGGAAGATACTTTACTAACTTGACTTTGACTTAAAGAAAAAAGAGAAACATTATCGCCAGTATGTATTCCAACTCTCCCATATCATAATGGTTTATAATATAAGACTTCAAAATAGACCCCACTAGCCTGACACACCCCTGTAAACACTATGAACTCTGGGGTGGACATCTGGAGAGAGCGGTCACATATCCATGATAAGATCTTTTAGCTTTTCTTTTTGCAAATGAGAATTCAAAAAGGCCGTTCCTTTTAATACATGTAGCATGGTGACTAGTGTTCCAGGAAACTATGAATCACAGTAATTATCATCAAATTCAATAAATCTCTTCTGTGTCCATTTCAGTTTACAGAACTAACAAGACACACCAGTTTATTTTTGGAACCTCATCGTAAAGTCTATTTCTTGACTATCCCAAATAAAATGTACTGTGAAATTGAATTTCTTCTGTGCAAATCTATAAAACACACTTCACATTTCAAAAAACACACCCATAATTCCGCTAATTTGACATGGAAATAAGGAATTTTGATTTTTGTCTACTCTGTTCCTTGACCATTTTAATGAACCATGGAATTATCTAATTTTCTCAAAGAATATTGCCATGCTTCACATTATACTCCAACCATTAGAGACATTAATTACAATCCTAATCACTTATTAACCATGTCTTTCTTCCTTTAGCAATTCCTTCCTGCTTAGGGCAAAAGCCTAAATCAAAGTGCCTCACGTCACCAATAGTGAGATGGGGAGATAATTAGGATATTTTGCAACTTATTCTTAGATGGGTTTTACACTTAAAATACACTTCAGTTTTAAGATCTCGATTTATAGTTGGAGCATCGCAGGATCAGGTTAATATGCAATAGGTAGCTTCTCTCCAGCCCCGCTCCTCTACAAAGGCCTCCCCTAGGTCTGCAGCCTCGTCAGGAGCGCCCGGACTTCCCCGCCCGGGCGGGTCCGGGGACCCGGGGAAGGCAGGAAAACGGCCCTTCACTGACCGGCCCTGGCAGCCTGGCCCTTTGTCCACTGTCATTCCAGCCCGCCCAGTGCAACCTCTAGCGGAACTGCCATTGCCATTTCAAAGCAAGAGGAAAACTGCAGAGCTAAGGATTTTTAAAAGAAATATTTTTTAATGTAACTCAAGATATAAGTGAAAGAGGAAAACACCAAACAAACAAACAAAACCCTCTGCAAATAATGTAGCACAACGATGCGTGTCTCGTGACCCACGAATTCTAGTTATCCCTTCTGCGAGTGGTGCCTAAATTGATTAAAAGAGCTTTACATATCAAACTCTGTCCTGTCCAGCACTTAACTGCAAAGACAGAATTTTAGTAGTTTTCACTGTGCATTTTGGACCATCTGTATTGCTGGCCCAATTCCAAACATGGCACAAACCAAGGTTAGCTTGGGGAATGGAAAACCAGGTTTTATAACGGTTGTGAGGGCTCTAGGCCTGGATCTCAGCTGCTGGCCTGTGCCTTCCAGTGAATCTAGTGTCTGGGCTGCCTGTGGTGTTGACGAAGAATCATGCCTCACGAAATTCACGTATATGCTCAGGCGGGTATATGTATCTGGTGTCAGCATAGCAAAAATGCTTTCCAGCTTCTCTGAGATGTTATTTTAACTATGCAAGCTGTTATAAACACAGCTCACTACTTTTTTATAGTTTACTTTATTCTCAACAGCCAAGTCTTTTATTGTGTTTTACTGTGTTGTCGTTGTTCCTTAAAGCACCAAAACTTCTTTACACGATCAAATTAACAGCATCAAGTATCTTTTCCTCTATTTTACAATACGTATTTACAGTCAGTTGCTGATATTTGAAGATTTATAGACTTTAGTTATCATCACTTCATAATTATATTGTTTATGATTGTGACCTCCTAAACTTTGATAATATAATAAAACAAATAGGATGGGCCTTCATGTAATGGTTTATGTTTAGTGTAAATTGTTATTGTGAATAAAATTTGAATGAAGTGTTTAAATTCAATATTAATATACAAGGCATTGTGCATTTCATGTTGAAAGTGTGTGTACATCATATCTTATTCTAGTTTTGAGACATGATGAGTTTTTATTTTGTAAGATGATATTTCTTAAATAACTTCATGATTTCAGTTTAGGTAATATCATTTATGTAACTGAATATTTTAATCAAAGTAAGTGTTTTCTTTATCCGATCCTAAACTAAAGATGTATATTTTTATTTCATAGGTGACTTTCAAAATACTATTTCAATTTAACACATCCTATCTCATGGAAAATGTGACCATTCACTTAAGTGCAACAAGGTTGGTTTATATGTGTGCGTGAGTGCATGTGTATGAGTGATGAGCAAAATAAAGACATTTTTATTTAATAGAAATAATTTAATTCTCTAATTAGATTAAGCCATTTTTTTCCTATGAGCTGCAGAACTTGTTGTAATCATGCCACTTTCATCTGCCAAACTGCTTTTAAATTCATTTAAATTGTACAGGCTCTGCTAATTTAAAACTAATACTGGCTGTCCATCAAGGTCAACTAAATCATTAGACAGATTTAGTTTTATGATACCTTTCAGTAGTTTAATAAATTTTATCTAAATCAATCAAAGCTTCTGAAAGATAACATAGAACACGTAGACTTAAAAAAGCAAAAGGTTAATAAAACAATTGAAATAGTGGCTTAACTTTCTTCTAATTTTAATTATCCAATGGACCAAAAGCACCCTGAGATCTAG
Organism: Pteronotus mesoamericanus; assembly: GCF_021234165.1. NCBI lineage: Eukaryota > Metazoa > Chordata > Mammalia > Chiroptera > Mormoopidae > Pteronotus > Pteronotus mesoamericanus. The sequence goes on from NW_026555123.1 coordinate 3,544,363, forward strand.
TTCTATCTTTTATTGCTTTATTCTCAAGTAACTACCATGATACCTGACACCTAATAATCACTAAATAAACGTAGAATGAATGAATAAATGAGAGGATGAATTAATGGACAGATAATTCTATATGCACATTTCAACTCAGCAAATATTTCTTTGATATCTACAATGGACAAGATATTAAATTCGTCACTGTAGGGAATATAAAACTTAATAAAGACATGAACTTCTTCATTGGGTGAATATTACCATATGGGGCTGAGACTGGTGTCTAAATTCTTGCCATTCAGGGTAGAATAAGGAAAATCCATCAGAGAAACCTAGGCCTTGAGTCAGAGACTTAGAAGGGGGAGAAAGTATATCTACTTAGGAATGGGAACTCAAGACAGCCTTATCAAGGAGATTATCATTGAGAAGGTCCTTAATGGATGGAGAACAGTTCGCAAAGGAGTCCTGGAATTTGTGTGGAGCATTTCAGGCAAAATGCACAGCTCAAGCAAAAACTCAAAAGGAGGTCACTAGGTCAGCTTGGAGGAATGCCAGGTCCTTCAGTTTCGCTCAGCTACACGGAATACATACGGAGTGTGCTTCACCCCATGTTATGGCAAGTACTGAATATCAGGATTGAGGCATTTTTCTTTTTTTTAAAGAAGATTTTATTTATTTATTTTCACAGAGAGGGGAAGGGAGGGAGAAAGAGAGGGAAAGAAACATTGATGTGCGAAGAGAAACATCGATTGGTTGCCTCTCGCACCCGCCCCCTACTGGGGACCTGGCCCACAACCCAGGCATGTGCCCTGACCTGGAATCGAACCAGCGACCTTTTGGTCTGCAGGCCAGCACTCAATCCACTAAGCCAAGCCAGCCAGGGCAAGCCATTTTTCGCTTAATTGAACAGGCCGTGAGGAGCCAGAAAAGCCTTTGAGGGGTGGAGTTGTAGGTACAGAGCTGCTTCTTGGGGAGATTCGTTAGGCTACAAGGTGAGATAGGCAGGCGATGAGGGGCGTTCATAACAAAAGCCCAGTCACTCCAAGATCTCTCCCCTGAGTGGAGGCTGCCTTTACTGCCCTGTCACAGACACGAGGCCACTTAACACCGTCGGGAGCAAAGCAGAGACATGAGGAAGGTACCCACTGGCCGTTTCGTGAGACAGAATGCTAGGTCCTCAGTTGCTTGGTAGAGGAGTGTGTGTAATGGTAATACTGAAAGCTGACACATTATGTCCCTGTTAAGCACTTTACACCCACTTGTTACTCAGCAGTTATTAAATATTTAAATAAAATCTCCATTTTATAGGTGAAAAAACCAAGTCCCAGAGAATAACTAGCCCACCCAAAGTGTGTCCATGTGCAAGAACAACCTCATGGACTCCGACCCCAGAGCCAGTCTTGGTAACTGTGAAATCACTCACCCACGCTTTTTAAGAGGGGGCATTAGAAGATACGCAAATGTGTACCTGCGCGTATACACCTATCCACACGTGTTTACGTAATGCATGATTGAAATGATAACTAAAACCAAGGGACAGATTAGGGTGAGCACCGAGTACTCAGTTTGGAAAGACGATTAAACTGAAGACAGAAGCTTTCAGATCCGCCCCCAGCTGTGTGACCCTAGACAAGGTCCTCATCTCTGGTAAACAAGTAAGAGTCTCCCGTTAAAATCGCCCCAACCTGGACCTACAAAATCCATATCTCTAGGAGAGAAGCCCCGTCACCTGTGTGTTTAAGAACTGACCCGAGGATTCTTAGTACCCTCCCGGAAGTCTGAGAAACTCGGGACTAAGTCAGTGTGGCTTTCAACTCTGGTGGCTCTTCACAACCAACTCGGGACCTTTTAGCCACACTGCTCTCCGCCGCCCCTCCTCACCTCATTAAAAACATCAAGAATGGAGCTCTTCTGTACTTTCATTTAGTTACCAGCTGAAGCTTCTCTTTCAAATGCTCAGAAAGACCTCTAAGTAGTCGGTGGGTGAACGCTCTGTCTGAATGTGCTATGCATTTTCCAGTGACAGCGAAGAACCTCCGGCAACCCTTTCGGATAACGAGGTCAGCATTTCCCTCCCAGTGAAATACGAAGTCGGACTCCAGTTTCACAGGTAGGAGGAAACTTAGACGTTGATGCCCTTCTGCGGACCCAGGGGTCCCGGCCCCGCGCTCCCCGGCCCTGGCCACGGGCATCAGGGCCACCTCGTCACTTCCTGGAGGCGAATTCTCAGCCCCGCCCAGCCCCGCCCCCAGCAGTTCTGTGGCCCCGAAGTGGGAGAGCCCCACGCCCAGTAACCTGCACCTGCCGTGCCCCGGGGCGGCGCTGCCTTGGAACCCCGCCTTACCACCTCCAGGTGCACGGAGGCCCAGAAGCCCTTGCCGAAAGGCCCTGTCTCTCTGGCCACCAGCAGAGTTTGAGGGCCGTTTCCATTGGGTGGGATCTGAGCAGCCTGTCCCTTCCGGATACACAGCATTAAATCACTTCTCCTTGACGAGAGCTGCTGCTTGCTTCTGTTCTCCACAAACTATCCCTTTCTCCTATGAACTTCAGTCTCGCCAAACACCAGTCACGTGGGCAACTTTTCCTACTACAGATTGCTTTGTTTGAGCAGGACTCCAAGCTTTGCCTGAACACGTATGTGCAATGAATACAAAAAGTATGAGAATCAGTGTCAAGTTCAGTCTAAAAGGCTTATCACTGTATTGATTGGTGTTCTGTGGCTTTTCCTTTCACTGGTAACAGAACACGAAAATGAGGCGTGCAGGGTACCCATGCAGACGTTGCTTATGTCTCTTAGCCTTTAAATTTTATTGGCCATTTCCTATTTTTCTGTATCCACTTCTCTTGGACACTTATCTCAAGAATTTTTCATTTATTTAAAACAAACTTTGGCAAATACTTATTTTTTTATTTGTCTTCTCTTAACTGAAGTGCTGCTTAAAAATATGTTTATATTATATTTTATTCTACTAAGTTCACCCAGAGATCACAAAGAAGTAGTATAGAAAAGATTGAATTTTTAAATTTAGCAGTAAATATAGTACTTCAAACAGTGAAAAAGTAACAGTTTTTAAAAATCTATTTAAAATTCAGCACTACTAAAAACGCCAAGGTTTAGCCTGACTATTCACAAAATGTATGTGATATTAGTGAATTCATGAAGACTTTTCATTTGGTAACAATGAGATTTTTCTTTTTAAAACTATACATATTTTAACATTTTAAGGTCATTTAAATATCAGTGACTACTGAACTAAATTATATACAATCCTTCTAACCCTCCTCAAAGATTTGATTTTATAATAAAAATTTCTTAAAAAAGCTAAAATAAATACATTGTTTTAGGTACTTAAAAAAATTGACTTTAGGCTTTAGGGTAAAAGAATTTGTCTCTGACTTGAAATCTCTGTAACTATTTTTTATGGGCTTCCATGGTATGTAGAAAGAAAAAGAATGAGGCTAAATAAGAGTTAAACGTTGCTGTGTTTTATTTTGCTTCTTCCAATGAATTCTTTCAAGCTCTGCCAGTGAATACCATATTTCAATTGAGGCCAATGAGACAGTGCCAGAAGCTGTTAATTCTACTGAGGACATTGGAAATGAAATCAATATCTTCTACTTGGTAAGAAGTTACTTTTAAAGTAGTATTTTAAAAAGTTATTTGTAAAGTTCTAAATGAGAGTATTAATGGACATGTAGAAACACGTTGGTTCAACAGTCCCTATCCAGCATATCTTTCTTCATAGTTTCTCTGTTTTAAAAATACTTTTATTTAATTGATCATTATATTTGTAGCAGCTTTAAAGACTTAATCCTCTAATTTCTTGATAGTAACACACAATTAATTAGAATGCTTTCCTAGAAAAACTATGAAACCAAAAAGGTACTACCTGTCATATTCACATTATTTTTTAGTATGACGGAGTAAAGCACTTTTTAAAAAACAATTCCTGTTGCAGAAATTGATTATTTAAAATTGCCTTGGTAATGTTTTTATTTACTCAACGGATTAATACGTACCTCATTCTGCTCATTGCGACTCTCTGTATGTATTACGCTCTAACGTTCGTTCTCACTAGCACCCCTTTAAGTGATCTTTTTTATGACAACTGCTGTCTTTGGGACCTGTCCGCGGCAGGCTTTCCTCCCCACCGTCGCACGCAGCCCAGGAGCTGAGCCAGACTTCCGCGGGGTGACGCCTGCCGGCAGACACAGGCTCAGGGTAATAGTTCGCAAGCACAAGCGGGCCGATGCAAATGCTGGGCTTAAACCCATAGTCAAAATTGTTCAATAATGCAACCCACATATTGTAACAGGTGAAGATGGTCTCCAACTCTTTGAAATTGCCACAATGAAAAAGGAATCTCTCTTACAAAGTGAAGTGAATGTGTGCTCCCAAGATGCATTTCATTGTTGCTAGTTGTGCCTTTTGCTGAAATGCCTATGATAAGCTGTACCCTGGAAGTTATCATAAATGCCCGTCCTTCTACTACTGGGAGGCATTTTTGGAATTCAAACTACCAGACTTTCCTAGCCCCGTTCACTTTCCAGGATTAGGAAATCCAGCAGACACAAGAAAGGAAGGAAAAAAGAGAGAGAGGAGAAGGGAGGAGGGAAGGAAAGGAAGCGGGGGGAGGAGGGAGGAGGGGAGGAGGGGAGGGGGGGAGGGAGGAAGCGACTTTGAATGTTGTAGATGTTTATATATTGTCATTTATGAGCATCCAGAGTTGAAACAGGTACTCCCAATCTATTACAATGTTGAAATAAATAACATCGTTCAGAATATCCCTGAGAATTAATCTTGTGTGTTTCTGATTATTTTGCCCGCGTAAAATCTAAAGTTTGAGTAATTGAATTTTTTTAAATACAAACTCTTTTTGTAGGTAAGATCCAATAACTTTACTGCTAGAAATTCCCTACAGGTAATTATTGGTGATACAAACAAAGATTTATGCTGAGATATTCTTAATGATGGCATTTATAGTAGTTTAAAAATTAACCCCCGGGCACAACCGAAATGCTTTAGAGCAGTGCCCCGCCTTTGTTTCAGCAGGGCCTGGTTTCCTGGAAGACGGTTTTTCTGTGGACCCGGGTTGGAGGGGAGGTTTGGGGATAATTCAAGCGCATTGCCTTTAAGCTCGCCTCCTGCTGGGTGGGCCAGGTGCCAGCCCGTGGCCCGGGGGTTGGGGGCCTTGCTTTACAACGCGAAATTGCTTAAATAAATTCTCATGGAGTTACTCAGTGGCAAGACAGCTATTATAATAGTTCAGGAGGCCCACTGGGGACAAAACACGCTAATTCTGCTATTCACCAACTCTGAGCTTGGAATAGCTTTATTCTCATGCTAACCTGGTTTTTTTAATAGATATAACAGGGATAATACGTGAATCCACATCATAGGGCTGTTAACAGAGTTAAAGGCAATAAAACAAGTAAGAAAGGTAGCACAGTGCCTGGAATGTAACCAACAAACAATCACTATTAATGGTGTGGTTGTTACTAAGCGACTGATAAGGCGTGTTCCCCAAGACTCCCTGAGTTTACAGGAAAAAGTTTATTTTCAGTATTTTTAAATGTTTCTATGAGGAACATTGTTTTTAACCAGAAAAAAAAAAGCCAATTACAGAGTACATGATTTCTGACCAAATACCAGGAAGAACTCGCCACTGGTGGCGTGATGGGGCATGAGGTAGGAATAGGGGTTAGTAGACGGAAGCAGATGGAGACCGGGCCGAGGGTCCGTCCGATTCTCAGGGACTGACCTGCCCGCCGCCAGGGGCACAGCGACCCCTGCTGGGGGGAGAGCTGTGAGAGCGGCCAACGGGGTCGGGTCTGCCCGGGCTGCGGGCCCCCCCTTCTGGCGGGGGTGAGAAGGGGCGTGTGGAATTGTAGCGACCTGGGGTAAGGCAAACAAAAATGCGCTCCCTGGTTCTGAATGCACCAGGTAGATGCTCTCTCTCCTTCCCACCTCCCAAAAGATGGGGATGTGGGAAAGGACGCTGAACATGGTAAACTGACAACGAAAAAAATTAACTCCGATTTTTTTTCTGAGTCTCGGTCCTATTTGGGGAGCGGAGGGGTGAAGGAACATGGCTGTGTCCGGGGCGTGTGATGGCTGACCCTCAGGCATCCCTGTTTTTCGCCTGTGTGGGTGTGCCGATTCTCTGCCCTGCATTCTACACCATCTGCACTTATTTTGAAGGGTCCAAATACTACGCCAGCCAGTCAGCAGTGAGCACCGATGTCCTGCGTCAGACAGCGCGCTGCTGGAAGAGGAAGAAAGGATTACATTTCTGGGTTTTCCTCCCGTAGGTTGGGAAGAGCGGACATTTCCCGATGCCGGAGCTCAAGCTCTCCATTTCCTTCCCCAACCTGACGTCGGATGGCTACCCTGTGCTCTACCCAAGCGGGTGGTCATCTTCTGACGTAAGTCACGCGCGGTGCCTGGGGTTGTCGTCGCTGCCACCTGTCTGAGTGTGTGTGTCAAGCTCTCTGCTCTGCACGCCACTCACAAAAGAGCTCGAACAAAGGAACACGGAGAGACGTCCAGAAAAAGATTTTAAAGAATAGGAACTTCCACTCTTATTTAGTAGATATATTGATTCTCTGCAGCTGCCGTGGTAACCGAGGGCCCGGAAGTGGGCAGCCAAAGGCACAGAAATTGATTCTCCCTCAGCTCTGGGAGACCGAGGTCTGAGGTCAAGGTGTGCACAGTGTTGGTTCTTTCCGGAGGTTGGAGGGAGAAGCCCCTAGACTCTGCTGGCTGCTATTCAGTCCATGAGAGTAGATTTTAGATCACTAATTTTTTGACTTATGCCTGAAATATGTTATGCCTTTAATTTGTTTGAGGTGTTCATACAACTCTGGAGACTCCTTAATTGCTCCTAAACATACAGAGCTACACACAAAATAGTACAACACTGTTACTCACTGACAGCAATAGCAATAAACACCAAACAATAGCAACATCATACCGCTTAGTGCCTGGGACACAGAATGAGTCTACATGGTAGTTAACTGTTATGGTTCAACCTTTACAACAAAGGAAATCACAATGGGCCTTCTTTTCAGAGTTTTTAAAAATGTAAAGTATTCTCAGAAATCGGGAAACAGCAACAATGGTAGTTGACTTGTCATAGCGACATGTTTTGCTAAAGGCAAGGGAAAAATAAACCTCTGGCATTTCCCTCTAATCCAAAAGAGCAGGGTTGTGAGAATCTACAAAGAATAAAACTGTGCTGTCCCTACTACTCATGAACCTTTCTTTATCCTCGTTACCTTCCATCATGGATGTGGAGAGTCCTGGGGAAGCCGGAGGTTTGTTAGATGAAGACTAGAGAACCAGTCCAAGAAAGGCTCTTTCATAAACGCGGCACCTGAACACCCCCAAGGCGGCGTCCCTCGCCTTCCTCCCCCGTTGCGTCTCTCGCTCGGTGCAGAGGGACTCCAGAGATGAGACTGGATGAATATGGAAACACAGAAGAAAATCTTTGTCTTTTAAGTCATTATTCAAGCTGTCATGCTGAATAACAAAGGCTCTTTTTTCTAATAGAATTTTAATTTTTTGTTCTCTCTGTATTATGGCCATTTACAAAATTAATACACTTGAAATAAGTATGACTTAAATCAGCAATTTTCAACCTTTCTCATCTCATGACACACATACACTAATTACTAAAATCTGTGGCACACCAAAAAATATATTTTTTGCCTATCTGACAAAAATACAGGTATACTTTTGATTCATTCCCACCAGACGGCTAGTGCTGTGCTGGCTGTGGCCATTTCTTCGTTTGACCGTCTAGGGGAGAAGAGGCCGGTGCCCAGGACAGAAGGTGGGTAGCGCATGGCATAAAAGCTCTCGTTGCTCATCAACAGGCCGCAGCACACGGGCCGACATCGCGGACGTCATTGACTTACATAACTTTTACCAGCAACCTTCCTCCTTCACAAAGACCTCACTGCCACCTCCCACAGCTCAGAAGTGGCTCGGGGACAGAAAGGCATCCCACCTGGAGGAGGCTGCCCATGCCTGGAGCAGAGGGCCCCCCCTGCACCTTGCACACTCAACGATGGGTCTTCCTCTGTGTCCACGACAGCCATTCACAGAGTCTTTGTGTGATCGCACCAAATCCTTTCTCCCTCTGACACCTCGCACTGCCTGATAAAGGAAATATTTTCGTTTCTTAGAACGCACACTGCAGACCCAGTGACCTTCAGGATCCGCTCGGTATCAACTCTGGGAAGAAGACGATTACGCTGACATCCGAAGACATCAAGCGAGGCACCATGCTGGTAGGTTCAGGTCCCCACAGCAAGGGCCAGCTTTGCCTCCTGCTTCCAAGTGAGCCAGTTCCACGAGGACCTAAGAATAGCGGCCGTAGACTAGTCTCATATGTCCTCTCTTATCCAATGTCAAAAATACTAACAGAGACCTGTGGATATTCAAACAGGACTGCAGTGCGTGTAAATTCGCTACCATCACGTGCCATCTGATCCCTTCTGACGTGAGCCAAGTGAATGTTTCACTTATCTTGTGGAAACCAACTTTTATAAAAGTAAGTGCTTGCATTGTTCTGTGAACAAGTGTCTGTTTAGTACTTAGTATGTGCAAAGCGAAGTGCTGCTCTAGAAAGAACACAAGACGAGAAGTCTAAAACAGGTGGTCCAAGCCCGGGCCCTGCTTAGCCAGCTAGTTGGGTCTCATGTCCCTGGTCTCCTACTATCTTCAAGGTCCCCTCCCAGATACATGCACTTCCCCAGTCTTCCTTATCCTTTTTCTGTGCATTTTGAAAGAGAAACACCTATGTAATACGAAAGTTTGCTCTTAATACTTTAGAACTCAGTTTAGAGACAAAGAATTATAGATAATCCTCAATACCATTAACAAAGACTAGAGCTAACATATATTTTGGGCTCATTGTATTAGATCAGGCTAACTATCTATACCTATATCTATATAAATAGATATACAACATTTATATATCAAATATATAATTTGGAGGACATTTTAACACCTAATAAAGTCATATCCTCTGACAACGAGCTACCTTAGAATTTAGCATTAATTTTTGTATTTTGAATGTATTTTGCATTGTTGGTTTCTCTCTTACAAGTAGTTGACTAATTACATGAGATTTTCATTTTTAGAGGTGATCACAGTAGGTGTGAGTTTTGCAAGTGACAAGTTGTCGAATAGTGGCGATTTCATGTTTAATCCGAAACAGACTCCTATATACACCTCATCCTTTCAAACCTACCTACACAAAAAGGGGCGGGGCCGGAGGTCTGGGTTTGCCAAGGACCACCTGAGTCCATCCCTTCTGTAAGGAGGACCTAAGTGAGAATTTGAGGGCTGGGAGGAAAGGTGGTTGCACAGTCATCATTCGATAGCACGAGTTCCACTTGGATGTTAGCAAACCAGTGTTTTTAATCTCTCAGAAAAGGGGGTGGGGTAGTCAAGAATTAAGGGGGTCAAATATATGGTGGCAAGAAGATTTGACTTTGGGCAGTAGGCACACAGTGCAGTATGCAGATGAGGTGTCATAGAAATGTTCACTTGAAACCTACAGAATTTTATTAACCAACATCACCCCAATACACTTAATTAAAAATTTTGGTATTTGGAAATAAAAATCAAACTCACAGAAAGTTGCACCAAAAAATACTACTCAAACATGACTCGCTCTTATTGTGCTTAGCATAATATATTGAAAATAAAACCTGTTTGCTTTTCAGACACGTTTTTCCAGCTTAAATCTTACGGTAAGGGCAGAACTTCAGAGCGAGAACACATCGCTGGTGTTGAGTCCTGGCAATCAAAAGCGGCAGGCAAGTGGAACTCCCAGTTCTGAGATCATTATCCTTTTCATTCTGAATTTTGTGACATGATGTTCTGTAATTGCCTGGAGCCCCGGACGCAGTGGCTGGTGCTGCTCTCAGTGACAGACACTGTTTGCTTCAAATTAGACTTGATTAGCCTCAACTGTGACTTCAGCCTCGTTCTTCTTTGAATGAAACTGGGGAAAACCATATTTACACTTCACATGCCATGTTTGCCTTCCCTGCCTCTAACGAGCAGGGTAAATTGATGTTTTCACTTTCACCATGATGACAAATAACGCGTGTGTAATTTCCACCTTAGAACTGACATTTTAAAATGCAGTTGACATCTGAAGAGCAGATTTGGAAAACAATTCCTTGACAGAAAGTGTTTTTAAACTGCTCAGGAAGACGTCAACTTTCTAAAGTTTTTTTTTCATTTAGTCATTGGGAAATTTGAAACAAAAAAAAAAGTAATATTCCTTAATACAAACTCATGCTCAAGTCCTTGGTAAAAATAAAATGATCTAGGATTTTTTTCCCCTCTTGTCGTGTTATAAAATAAGGCCAAAGTATTTGTTAGAGATGAAGGCACTTCATCATAATTTCCCTCATATCCTGGATGAGTTTAAATAGCTCATGTGCATATTAAGAGTCATGAAATTCTATTTGGAAGCTACCTAACATTCAGATGCTGTTGTAAAATTTCTTAATTCAAATTATTACTTATTTAAGTAATTATAATGTCAATGACCTCTGATAAATACTGACCTGTAACGGATATATGCATATAATACATAGAACATATGTGTATAATGTTTACTACTTTATAAACAGCACTTTGCCCGATAAATGCAAAATTGTCCCACACATATAGAAGGCAAAATGTCACCAGTAAGCACCAAAAGCATGAATGCATAATATTGATCTATTGGAAAAGAGTACATTTGATTTCTAAATGTTTTGTTAACAATTTTTATAATTAGTTGCATTTCCCCAAATGTTAGTTTAAAATTCCCCATGGGCCTATTTATCCTACATTTTATCCTAAAGAAAACTTACACCTGAACTGTTAAAGTAACTCAGAGGGGTCCCTTGGTAACGGCGTGACCTCAGCGGCGTCGCTGACCCCACCCAGACCCCGCCCTGTCGGCTCGTGGAGCCGCGCCCGTCGGGGTCCTTGCCCGTGAAGGGCCCTCCCTCCGCCCACTCGGTGCGGCTGTCACCCGCCGCGCCCTGCACGCCCCGGGGGCTGATGGGCAGTCAGTTTCTCCCCCGCTGGTTTCCTCTTTTCCTCTCTGTCTTCTCCCCAGTTAAGGAACTGGGATGCTTCCCGTTAGAGGCAACAGCAGAAGCTTGAGCTGTTAGTCCTCCGCGTCGGGTGGGACCCGGAGCCGGCAGGTGTCACTGGGGTTTGGGTGCCACGCTGAGGGACTCCGGTAGCTGGAGCACTAACAGGTCACCCCTTCAAAGCTTCGCTTCAGTGAAGACCTAATTTGCAGATTCCGGCTACGACCAAGGCAACGGCAGAGGCTGCGTGGGGTAACGAAAAGCTCAGTGGGGCGAATACATTTGCGCGCAGTCATTTATATGTACCCTCGACAGGGGCGCGTTTGACTGTATGAAAACTATACCTCAGTTTGCAAAAATAAATGAGTATACAGCATATCAGAAGTATAATTAAAATGAGGAAACCACTTGGACTTCTGTGTCCAAACCCCGAGGCGACAGGCCGGTAGCACTCTGGCGACGAAGCGCTGAAGTCCGCCCACAGGCCCGCAGACCGCGCTCTGGGTCTCCCTGCACTGCGCCCCGCTTTGCCGCGGAGCGCCCCGATGCAGAGGCAGGTTACTAGGCCTCTGAGGCCTACATTTTATCCTAAATCAAATGTACTCTCTTCCAATAGATCAATAATATGCATCCATGCTTTTGGTGCTTACTGGTGACATTTTGCCTTCTATATGTGTGGGACAATTTTGCATTTATCAGGCTAAGCGCTGTTTATAAAGTAGTAAACATTATACACATATGTTCTATGTATTATATGCATATATCCGTTACAGGTCGGTATTTATCAGAGGTCGTTGACATTATAATTACTTAAATAAGTAATAATTTGAATTAAGAAATTTTACAACAGCATTTACAACTCTCTGAAGGATGGGGCCGTCATTTTTGCCAATAAGAAGCTTGACACAGTTAGAGATTTAGAATAAAGGAAGGGGGTTTTTACACGTAAACGCAACGTTTCCCTGGCCTGTAGCAATGAGATCAAGGCCGCTGTTCGGAAGGAAGCCGGGGCCAGCGAGAGCTCGGCGCAGAGAGGTCTAACAGGTGGCGACCGGCGTTAACCCTCTTGTTGAATGGTTTTCAGCTTGCTATTCAGATCTCCAAAGACGGGCTGCCGGGCAGGGTGCCCCTGTGGGTGATCCTGCTGAGCGCGTTCGCCGGCCTGCTGCTGCTGCTGCTGCTCGTCCTCGCGCTCTGGAAGGTGAGCACCGGCGCCTCTGGCTCCCTGGCGCGACTGTCAAGGGCAAACGGTAAAAGGAGCTGTGACCTGTCCACGCTGTGGAATGCAAGGTCATACAGCGGTGAAAAACGGTGAGACCGTGACCGAGACACAAGAGAAAAGGAAAATGTATTGCTCAACCGCTGTGCACAACTTGATCCCATTTTTGTAAAAGAAAAACAAAATGAGTATATCCAAAAATCATGGAGGATCTCTCTGGAGGCTGGAACTATAGGGGACATTTATGCTATGTCTGTAACACCGGACTTTTTAAATTAAGTGTACATTTCTTTTATAAGCAGAGAAGAATGTAAAATCTCTTATATAGAAAAAAGAAAGAACAGATTCCTAAGTCATTTTAAGAATTTAGAGCAATAGAGTCATAGATAAGATAAGCCTTATCCTAATCACATATTTCTATGTTTCTTAAAAGTAAAATATTTATTTAATTTGTAAAAAATATACCAGTTTATGCAATGATTTTGTGCCTGGGTGAGAGATAAGAATTTTATGAATTAGTTGATGAAAGAAAGATCTTATAATTTCACAGAGTTCTATTTCAAATTCTCTTGTAAAACTGAGTAACATCTCTTTTCTATCCAGTAACACCCTACATTCACCTACATGTTTTGCTTAAACTGAGGTACGCAGACATTTTTTAACTCCATCATTTCTAATTGAGGCGGAAAGGATATGATCGTTTTTAGGAAAATGTAATAGAGAATAAAACCCAGAGAAGGGCTGAATTTAATGCTTCTCCAATGAACATCAAATTGGCATTGATTCTAGCACACCATCGCCTTATGTTTCACCGATTATTTTGCTGAATAGCTAAACTATAAAAATACAGATTGTGGATGCACGTTCAGTTTCCCTTTTCTGTCCCTGTATTGCTTTGCATTGGTTTCAGGTGTGCGGCACAGCGACCACAGAGTCACGCACGCCATAAAGTGCCCCCGATGTGACTAGTACCCCGCCGCCCTCCACTGCCTTCCCTGGGCTGCGCTTTAGGTCCCCGCGCCGGTTCCGCGCCTGTTCCGCGCCGGTTCCGCGCCTGCCGGGCTGCACTGCTCGGTCCCTTCCCCTCTTTCCCCCCCAGTCCTCCACACGCCCTCCGCCCCATATTCATTTTTCTAACACCTTAGCAACAGAATTCTCTTTTTATCAAATAGTTTAACCAATTTCTCTCTCGTCAAACCACCACCAATGGTTCCGGTCATTTCTGACTCTCTGATAATGCCCATGTTCCGGGGTTCTTTTTGGGGGCGGGAACTCTCGTAGGAGAAGATGAACAAAGCCACATTACGGATGCAGGTCAGTCAACAGGGTCCTCAGCCTTTGTCCAGCAAAGCCCCTGCGACAGAATCGTCCCGCATCCGAAACCTCCAGCTCTTTCCCGCTTTACCGAGCAAGCTCTGTCTGTAATACCGGGCGTGGCCACACTGGGGTGCGCGAGGCCCGCCTCAGCGCTGTCAAGGCGCCACTTGACCTGCAGAATGCGGTCCCTGCGTTTACCAGGCTTTCTCTTGCTTTCCTTCCACGGGCTCTCCTGCTCTGAGCCCTGCGCTTGCCCATATAGTTTTAAGGGGAGAAGGGGAGGCCAGAGCCGGTATTTGGAGAGGTTCTCTCTGACCACATAAACAGTTCTCTCTGTTTAAAAAAGAGAAATGAGTTTCTTCCACCTGTTTTTTTCATCATCAATCTTAAAAAGCAAAAATGTGAAAAGACAGTCTGATGGCTTCCTAGGTCATTTAGGACCAAAGGACCGTCTGACCAGTGGGGAGAGTCCGTCCAGCCCCTTCAGGAGAGGTCCAGCCCTCAGAACGGTGACCCGTGGGAGAAGGGAAGGGAACTAGCACTTATTGAGTGCTTACTGCATGCCAGGAGCTGCGCTGAGCTTTTCCACGGGAGAACAGGGTGGGCCTGGGCCCCCACTGGAGGCCTGAGAGGGCAGAGCAGGCCTCCCTCTGAAGCCCGCCTCCCGGCCCTGAGGCCGGCGCTGAGCACGTCCTTACTCACGCTTACTAATTCCAGGCCTCCTTCCTCACTCCCTGTGCTAGCCTTGGGGGCGGGTGTGGCCGGGGGTTTTTGAGCCTTTTATTCATGAGTATAAGTGTATTATTCATCCAACATTTATTGCATATTATTGTCATTAAGCAGGTTCTTTCTACCAGAGAGCATTTAATCAGACCCTGCACAATAAGGTTTTGAATTCTGGAAGTTTAAATATAATCATTAAGTAAATATGGAAAGCGAAAGCTCCAAGAAAGGCTGGGAGCTGAAAACAAAACTTGTTTCAAATTTTGGCCCCATCCACTTTGAGGCTATAAACATTATGCTCCTCCTATCCACCCTAATCACCCAGCTTCCACTATAAACCCAACGTGCATAGAATGGGTTGGGCGGGAACGTTTAGATAACAGAGGTTCAGTTTTACAATAGTGCCTGCCATGTGTGAAAGCAAAGGACGGTGGGAAGAAGGAACAAGACTCGGGAGAGGAAGTGGATCGGGAGCTGGCAGGGCGGGAAGGAGAAGTTTCACAATTCAGCACCTGCCTCGTGAAAGCCTTGCCTGAGTCCTTTCCACTCGGGAGTGCAGGCGCAAGCTCAGGGGCTAGTGGGTTTCTGAGTTCGCAGCGTTCTTCCTTGGCCCAACAGAAAAGGACCAGGACATCTAGGAGATCGACATTCGAAGGAATACAAGTTTACTGTTTTTTCATACTCATTCTTTCTGTTCTCAGCCTTTCCTCATTTACTACCAATGAAATTCTGAGTAAAACTTCCCTAACTTAACATTGCATATTTTTGACCATTTACCTCCTCTAAGCCCTGCATCACTTGTCATTTTAAAAAATATGTTCTTCCCTTGCATAATTTATCATCAGTATATGATTAAAATGGTATGAAGGTACCACACTTTCAAAGAATTAATTCATTGTTTTTGCTTGAACTATTGTAATCCAACTCTCAAATTTAAAAATACAGCCATGGTTGGTGTGGCTCAGTGGATTGAGTGCCAGCCTGCGAACTGAAAGGTCACTGGTTCGATTCCCAGTCAGAGCACATGCCTAGGTTGCAGACCAGGACCCCAGTAGGAGGTGCTAGAGAGGCAACCACACATTGATGTTTCTCTCTCTCTCTTTCTCCCTCCCTTCCCCTCTCTCTAAAATTAAATAAATACAATCTTTAAAAAAATATATGTACAGACTTTTAAAAAAAAACCTCTCTAAGAACCTTAATTTTTTAAATATCCATTTTAGATTAGGTTATTACAAAGCCCCTTTCCAGCCCCTATACATATTTTTATTATTCTGCATAATAGGAAATGAATAAATAAAACAATTGTCATTTTGATGCCCCAGAGCATAATGAAAAATATACACATTCCCCGCCATGTGAAACTTTTCATATTTTCAGTGACTTCATTTTTATGCCCAAATGATGCAGGGTGTTTCCAAGTGGCTTCAAGAGGTTTCATGCCAAACCTGCGTAGACAGATGTTCTGTCACCTTTAAAGTTAGCACAGGAGACTCGGAAGCCTCCCCGATTCAGCTGCAGGAACCTGCCACCGTCCCCAGCAACTGAAATGACCTCGGTGTATGACCATCGGTTATTTGGTGGCAGTTTCTCTGCCACATTCCTGAGAAAAAAAAATGATGGCAAAGTTGAGACAGTGCCAGCTAAGTGCAGCTTGTATGTTTTCCCAAATTTTCCCAGGACCCTTTAAGTTCATTTACCATATGCACCAGCTTTACTAGGAGACAAAATATTTAACCGATGAAAAGGTTAAAAATAAAATAGCAATTTGGTAAATGTCATTCCTTGGCATTCAATATGTCTTAAGAGGTCAATGAAAAAAACCTTTTAATTATGTTAATTACTTATATGCCCAGAAGTGCTAACATATTATTAATTCATTTCTATTCAAGGAGATTAGAATGTCTTACTTAAACTTGAGTAATTGTGTTATGTTTGGTATTCTCTCAACAGGTCGGATTCTTCAAAAGACCACTAAAAAAGAAAATGGAGAAATGAAATCTTTCACAAGAGAAAAAATAATTATTCAATGATCTATCCTCAGGTTTGCCTCAAGTATGTGACAAGAAATTTATAAATATAATTAAAGACATAGTCACATAAATATATATAACCCATGAGGGTTAATCACTTGGAAAATGACAGATCAAGCAAGATCCAAAAACAATACCATATATCTTTTATAAAATGATGAAAAATATTTTTAAATAACAACTCATTTTTGTTGAGTATTTAAGCAAAATTAGTGTTTTGAAGATGAAGAATAACCTGTACAAATACTTTTATATATTAAATCACCATTCAAAGTATTTAAGGACTGCATTAAAAGATTTTTATCATTGAAACATTTACACTCAGAACAATATAAATTAAGCTTTTTTGGTCGATTCCTGATCAATATACCTTCAGCATGACAGTTAACATTTGTACAGTCAGCGCTAAGCAAAAAATCACTTCCCCCAATTCAAATGAGAAGAATTTCGCAGGTAGAGTCTACCTATGGACTGAAAAACAATTAAATCACAGAGAACACATTCAGTATCTTTGTGCTGGATTCAGTACTTGGACAATTTTCTTTCCAAAGTGTTTGGAAAATAGTGTAATTGAGCTGAAATTCTATCTGTGATGGAAAATCAAGATAGACTTATTTAAAAGCAAGTGCACTGAATGGACTAATTTAAGCTTTTACAAAACATGCTTAATTTTGATAAAGAGCTCTAATGCTCGAGCGTTTTTTAGACTGAAAAACAAACAAACAAACAAACACACACTTCGAGCAGCTTTGAGTCCTAAGCGTGATGTGTGTGGGTCCTGAAGGGGCGCCACGGCCCGCGCCGCTGAGCGCGAAGCCCTCCCTGCGGGCGGCCTCCGAGCACCGTTCCAGGCCCAGGGTGTCCGAAAACGGAGCTCCCTCAGCTCCTCGGCGGCTCCTTCCACCCGTCAGGTTGTGAGAGTTTGTTTATTTTTAATCTCGTGAAGGCGTTTAGCTTGCCAAACGCAGCCTTCTGTTCCTGAAAAGGCAGGACTCCCTTTCAGCGTCGCGTCCCACCGGGAGGCCGCTGCTTTCGGAGGGCGGTGCGTCCGCGTCCACCCCGAGCTCCGGGAACGGGAACGGCGTGGATGGGGTTCCCGGCTGGAGGCACCGCGCCCGCGGGGAGGCGGCGCCGCGCCTCGGTGTGTGCTCCTCTGTTCTCGACGCCGCTGCTCCGGTCGGTGCACGGGGTTCTGCGGCCGCAGGAGCTCCGGGCCGCCGCCTTCGTGGGAAAGGAGCGATGAATGCACAGCAGCCGCAGGTGTGAACTGCGGCTCTGCAATTCGCAGATGCCTCTCCCCTCCTCCCCGTCTGCACGACACCAGCGCCTGCGACCACCCAGGAGCCCTGGGCTCTGCTGTCCGCAAACAGCAGCACGTGCGTGAAGAAATCAAATGCCCCGGGTTTACTATTTTAACCAAGGAATTCTCTGACGGCCGTGCACGTGGACGCCTGGGGTCCTGATGGTCGACGCTGCACCCCTGCGGCCGCCGGACGAAAGGCCCCATCTCTCCAGCGACTTGGTTTGCTCCTGCTGCTTTGTCCTCGTGCAGAATCGTCCACGTCGGGATTTCCTTCCTTCCTTCCATCTCTCTCCAGGCACAGAAAACATCTTTCTGCCCAACAAGAGTTTCTTCGCCCACCAAAACCCGGGCCTCTCTCATCCGCAGTCACGGTGGCGCACGGTCCACTCCCACCTCCGCGCGTCCTCAGCCGTCAACTAACAGACGAAGGGGGATCCACCCTCCGTGTCCGCGACTCCCGGCAGCGCGGTCACTGAACCGGGAGTGTGCGTGGTTAACCTCAATGCGTCGTTAACCCACGGGGGGACGTCGAAATGACAGTATTGTGAACCTTTCAGAAAAGAGAGAACTGCTGGGCCAGATCAAATAGCTACGTATGAACCTGTCATGATTTTTCACACATGTCATTTCTGGTTTTTAAGTAGAATATTGAATTACCCCTGTTACCCCATTTCCCTAATTTTATAATGTGTTGGGGCTTGTGTGTGTGTGTGCCTGTGTGTGTGTGTGTGCATAATTATGCGTGCACACACAGAGATACCAATTTAATGCAAAATACCTCAATAAGAGTTTACAAAAGATAAACACAGAAAAGCTACACCAAAAAGGAAATTTGATTCACCCACTTTGCACAGTTTCCATTTTCGTTCACATTGAGCTTGAGCGTCCCGGGTTCTGCAGCTGAGACCTGCGGATGCGGAGGCTCTGATTCAGCAAATGAGGCAACAGGCACCCCAAATATCTTTGCACAAGTGTTGTAAAACAACCCATGATTGAGAAACATGCTCAACTCATTTTATTTTAAATTGCTTAATAAGAAAAGTAGGGGAAATCGAAGCCTATTAATGTATTGACTAAATTAAACGGCAAGATACTTTTTTTAAAAACTTTGGTATTTTTAAAAATTGATTCTTGCCTACCCTGTGAACTGAACTACGTTTGAAGTCCTTCCTCTGACCAAACGTACAGTGGCATATTGGTAAATTATTTAACTCTCTCTCCAAAGGGAAAAAATTCCTGATTTGCATAATTGTCCAGTTTCCATGTTCTACATAGTCTCATAGTGGCCATTTTCAAGCTGCCAACAGATCCTCACCAGCCTGCAAATTCCCTGAAGATTTGGGTCAGCTCTCCTGAGCAAGGATGAGCCAGCTTCAGCAATTATTGAGACTATGTGACAGCAATAAATTGATAGATAGATATAGAGATTTAACATGTTGTACATGTAAACATATGCAAACACACAATATAATTACATTTCAGATGATTGCTTAACTTGCAGATCTCAAGCCCGGTAGATATAACACTGCATAGTTCTGTATTTTTCCATTTTAATTTCTAAAAGCATAACCATCCTTCACTATGAATGGCACAGGCTTGCAGAAGGAGGTGTCGTTGGGACGCAAGGCCCTGTGAAGGCTGAGGGCGGAGTCCGACCCCCGCGCGGCAGGGAAGCTCTCCCCCTCCTGCAGGAGCCCAGGCCCGGCACCCAGCGTGGTGGGAGGCCCTTCTTTGTAAATATTTTTACCTTCTTTGACTCGGTGTGAACTTCAATAATCCAGTTGATCGATTTGTTCCATTGCATCCTCTGAGCACGAGATGCGTGGGCAATTGCATCTTGAATGTGTTCCATGGGGCACGTGTTCTTGAGCTGCAGCTGCGGGAGGGACACAAAGTGTGACGCCTATGCAACCGTCATGACTTACCTGTAAATGCATATATGTGTCTCCTTGGGTTCTTTCATAAAACCAATGCATGTCTAGGCTCCACTGGAAAACAAGCATTTGTACCAAAAACCCGGCGGCCGCTTGGCGCTTGGGCAACACGGGGCCGTGGTGGCGTCTGCGAGAAGCCCTGACCACGTTCTCTCTCGGCCTCCGCACCACGCGGGACGCCCCCCCAAGGGCCACCGCGTGAGCGATGGCCGCCCGCCCCGCTCCCCGCGCTGCGCTCCGCACAGAACAGTCTCGGCCACGTGCCGAGACGCGCTTCGTGGGGATTAACCCCCTGGCTTTGCACAGTCCCGAGGGAACTAGGGGCTCCCAGGCCCAAGCGTGGCCGGGGTGCCGGGGCAGCCACCTCAGTGTTCGAGCAGAGAAGCTTCTGGCGAATCTGTTTTTAAAAAGTAACATCCTAGGCACCCGTTGTTTATGTTGAAGCCTTCTCGAGCCCCCGCCATGGGCCTTCCCCCGCGCAGAGGTTTCCGGGAGGCGGCTGGAGAACACTGCCTAACGCGCGCGCTCCGTGGGCTGCGAGAGGACGCAGCTCCCGCGGCTCCATCCCTCGCACAGGGTTTCTGTCCTTGGTCCTTCGGTGAGGCCCAGAAAGGGTCATGCGGTGTAACGCAGCGGGGACACGGGGCCGTGGGCCTCCGAGGCGGACCATCTTTAAGAGACCAACCCTGCGGGGCACTGTCGCCAACTGTGTGCAGTGCAGGCAGGGGCGGGGGGCAGGGGTGGCCCTTCCGTGGGCCTCTACAGCGCCCGCAGGCCCGTCCTCGCCCCTGGACAGAATCGTCCCAAAATGAAAAAGGCACTCTAAAGCTTTTTAACTAAAACAAGACGACTGTAAATAAACAGGAGACTTTTTTAAACGCAAACGCAGCTTCAAGGCAAGTCCCATGGACAACCCTTCCAAACAGACTGCCGTCCCCAGACCCCTGGGACCAAGAGCTCTGACACCGCGGCCAGGCTGGACCTGCCGGGGCACCCAAGGCCGCAGGCCGCCGCGTCTCCTGGAGAACAAGAAAAATGGAGCTGACATCTAACATCGGAACCTCACGAACGAGTCAGTCTCCCTGATCCTCACATTTAAAGTTTAGCCTTGAGTTTAGAAATTCCAAGTGAGCCTTTATTGCCAGCCTTGGGGAAACAGGAGCAGGTGTGGGCTGTGAGCCCCACCCGACCGTCCCCCGCAGCACGCGGTGTCGGGGGTGCCCTTCCTAACCCGCGGGAACGGGTCCTCCGGCCCTGCCGAAGCCCCAGCCGGGCTCCTGAGCGCGCTCCGTGCCGGGGGCGACCCCCCCACCCCGTCAGACGTGTGCCTCAGCTCATCTTGCTGAATTTTTACCATTCCAAATAATATGCAGGGCTGATTTGTCCCTTCCAATGCTGGACACCCTGCTGTGACATCAGATTTTTTTTTTTCCTTTTTAAAAATCTACCAAAGCTTTTCACCCGTCGCTGATGAGTTTCGAACTCACGCGAGCCTTCCTCGCGTTTTCGTCCCCGCGCAGGATGGAGAAGGCAGTGCCCTGAGCCCTGGGGCAGGGCCAGCCGGTCCCCCGCTCCCCAGATGCGCAGCCGCAGTCCGGCTGTTGGGTTTGGTTTGGGGCTGCCTCGCAAGGCCGTTCTGAGCCTTGCGCCCCCTGCAGGGCCTTGAGTGGTGGCCTGTTCTTTCCTGAGCCTTGGAAACCCTGTCATTACCTGACACCGTGGAAGTCACGCAATAAACGAGGTGCCAGTGACACTAGCAATATGATTAGGTGTGATTTTACCAAACCTCCAGTCACATCTTTATGAAAAAAGGCTAAGGTATCTAAGAGACTTTATGCAACAGACTGAGACTCATTTAATGTTTGACTTCAGTTTGGTCTATGCATATTGATAGGGGACTAAATTTTTAGGGGACAGGGGTTGAACAATCCCTGTCGACATCACCTGTCCTCGCCCCGTGTGTAAGAGGTGGGGGGAGAGCAGGGGAGGGAAGGCGAGTGGGTCATCCTTTCTTTCCTCCGTGAGCAGGCAGGCAGGCGGGGGCCGCCATGCGCAGGGCAGGGCTGTGACCTTCCAGGAGACCTGGCCACCGCAGGTCCAGAAGCAGGTGGCCGCTGTGTCCTTGGGCCCCTGAGGTGTCTTGCATCTTGAGAGAAAGAAAGAAAAGAGGAGGGGGGGAGATGAAGCCATCTATCCTTCGTGTATACATGCTTACGGCTAAAAATACTGCCAGCTCCCTTCGACCCCAGCATTCCTGCCCACGGCACCAGCACGCACACTTTTCACACGTAGTGTTGACTAGCTACGAGCAAAGGCATATTCTTACCTGTCAGTTAGCCAGGGCTTGTTTCCTGGAGTTGAATACACCTTGGGCCCAAGTAAAACAATGCTTTGAAGCAGCCACTGTCTAGGCCTTCTTCACACTGGAACCGTTTCACGCGGGACGTCCCAGTACTTAGCGTCCCATTTCTGAGGCACCCCTGCCCTCGTTCAAGATGCGGCAGCCGGCTCCGCTGTCCCCATGAGGGGGCTTTGGTCCGGGAGGAGAACGGTGTACTGTGTATGACTACTGTGAGGTTGTAAAATTGTTCGTGGACAGTGTAAAGAGTTGTATCCACTTTATTAAAGAGAAGAGTATTGTATATATTAACTATCACCCCAAAACATGTATCACATTCACGCCAATAAACTTGTCTGCATGGTCTAACGTGAAGCATGTTGCATTGCTTATTCTTTTGTGTACCTCGGAATAAACTTACTCAGAGCTTAAGAGTATGTGCATTTCTAATGAGACCGGATAAATTCATCAGAAGTTTTTATCGCATTCAAGAACAAAAACGTGCAACCTCTGCTGACTCTAGTAATTTATTAGGTACCTAATTTAAACCCATTTTTCTTTTAAAAGAAATCAGTTTTTTTGATAACAGTGATTTAGATCAATAAAATTAGAAACAGCTGAGCAAGCAAAAGAGTGTTTTGAATGTCCTGTGCGCTGTGCATCCTGGGCACTGATCTGAGGTCAGGGGTCTAGAGCTTTTGTATCATTCTCTCTCATCTTGTGCGCCAGCTGTGTATTTTACGTCAAGGTGAATGAGCATCCTGCTTTTTCCGTTCAATAAAAAACTGACCCAAAGGAGAATGTGATTGCTGTGGTTTTAAGTACACGAATTTTACCCACGACTAATGTTTCTTTCAAAGCTCTGGGCTTTTTTTTTTTTTTAAAGCTCCTTAATAGGTTGTCACTTTGATGCTCCAAAAGGGAAAAAAAGAAAAAATCCAGTTAGGTCTGTCTGTGGTGTTTCCTGTGCATGATACAGCAATGTGATTAGTCTTTTGCAAACATGAGGCAAAACCCACAGACTCCGTATTGCTACATATCTTCTCTGAATAAGATGTTTTAATTATAACTTTCTGCTGTAGAATAGTAGATAGGACCCCATAATGGGAAACAAAACAATACTAAGAAATACAAAATTCAATCTATAGTTTAAAGAAATAAAATTATGTACTACATAAGAGCTAGAAAAAAATACAGGAAGACGTTATAGCAGGAATGACAGATGTTTATCTTGTGAAATACTTCATCCTCCAAGTATGTGGCCCGGTGAGTCAGGGAGGTATTTTTACAGAAGGGACAGGCTGAGTTGGGAAGAGGGCATTTAGCTGTAAAGTCCCGAAACCACTGTGTGTCAGGACACGCCCCCCGTGCCCTGGCTTTTCTTTCTTACTGTGAGACAGGAGGGCTTTTCGCCCTTCACCCTTCGCCCAGCGGAGAATGCAGTGGAGGAACAAACTAGAAAGAATCTGAATACGTTCGCCATAAAATAAGTGTGCGCCTTGGGGTTTAAGTTGGTAAGTCTGGCGCAGAGATACAACATTCACTCTCTTACCCTCCGTGGCAACGTCGCTTCCTTTAATTACAAAGTTAACGTGATAATCGTGGGCAGATGTCAGGGAGAAGATTCACCCAACAGGAGTGGTTGTTAATGAAGAAGGTTGGAGGTGACTCTATTTTATTCTGTAGAAGGGCTCTAGTAGTCAATATTCGATTGTCTTAAAAGAGATATCAACTTTTAATAAGGCAAAAATTTATTTAGGATAAATGGGAATATACACACATTGTAGCAAATTTGAAACACACATACAAAAATAACTTAAACAGAGTCATTACATCAGTGCCAGAAATGACTGATATTAAATTGTTCTCTGGACATACATGTTTAGTTTTACATACTTCTGTTTTGGTATACTTGAAATCACAAAGACTATGGTACCCTGTACTTTCAAAAAGTTTAACATTTTATTTCTTAATTTTCCTTCAGTATTAAAGGATAGCAGCCGTCAAATTCTTTCCCTTATTCTGAAGTTGACAATAGGGAGGAAAATCATGCCCTCCCGCATTCTAAGTTAATAACCATTGTACATGTATGCACACACTACACTAGAATTCTCCGTAGATGGGGAAAGACAGAAAAAATAATCTTCCTGAGAACAATAGCAATTGTGGGCCCATCTATCATGCAAAACTAATTGGGTTCTCTTATTAACAATTCTTAAAAAACAAAGAGTTTTTACCAGAAACTAGACGTGGCATTATGACATTGCAAGCATTCACACATTGAAGTCTTTAAAGAAAGGGGGACAGAGGAACCAGACAGGAGATATGTGAACACAAACAGCAGTATGGCGGGCGTAGCCCTTACCATATCAGTGATTACATTAAAGGCGAATGGTCCACACGCTCAAATCAAAAGGCAGAGGTTGTCACACTCTTGTGCCCTTGAAAAGAGACAGACTTTAAATCCATAGGCACAGATAAGCTGAAAGGAAAATGATGGGGAAAGATTGACCATTCCAACAGAAACCAGGAGAGAACTGGGGTTGTCTGTGGCAACAGCAAACGAAATGAACGGTAAGATGCACGCAAGTCCAGATGAGGGAGATTCTCACCTTGGGAGGGAAAAGGGAGACAGAGGAAGGGCCCCAAGTGTGTGTTAACCCTGGATTTACCCTTGAGCTGACTTTGATGCCCTGCAGATTTTCAAGGACTTAATACCTGCGATTAAACTTCTATGCGGGTCGGAGCAGACTCACAGAGCCATCCACCCTGAGACCTGCGTCTTACATCGGTGTGTAGATTCGTGGGCCTGTGCAGATGCCGGTGACGACGGTCCAGTTGCTTCCTGACAGCAGGAGGACCAGGGCGAGCGCCGCGGTCTCTGGGCACCCAGCTGCCAGCCGCCACACAGATGAACGCAGCTTGGTCACGGGCCAGAGCTCTGGCTGGTCCTTGACAGGCAAACACTGGCTGGAATTAGCAAGTGCAGCCTTGAAACGCCTTCAGGTTTGGCCTTTACTTTCCACGTTGCTCAGCTGTTTTGTTTTTGCAGTAGCTTTGAACTGAATATGTGTGGCATAAATTCATTTAGAGACCCCGATCCCAAATGGCATTCCCAGGGCGAGAATGGAAGGAAGCGCCTCATCCTGGTAAATAAAGGAACAGCGCCCAGCACGGCGACCGGGCTGTGGTCACTGGGGCTGGAAGGGAGCCACCTGAGGACTCCCTCCGTCCTGGGTGGAATGCCCAGCGCTCTTCAGTTTCCCCTGCTCAGTCTCTCTTTTTCTTTTCTCGTTTTTTTCTTTTCCCTCAAACTTTTCTACCATTCCGCACCCAAGTATCACCTGTTATTCCTTTTCACACACCTGTCAAACCTCTATTTCACTCCTGCCCGTCTTGCCTACCTCCTCACTCCAAGGTGGGTCGTCCTGCCAACGTTCCAGTCAGAGCGTTGCTTGGCAGCTCCTCGATTTTTCACCTTCATGATGACTGAGGATAGTACATTTAAGTGACGTCATCTAAATTCTGCAAGGGAGCGATAACTGGGACATGGAATAGCACATGTGCTGTGAGCTGGAAGAAGTTAGCTGGAGGGCCAGTTTGCCCTTTAAAAGAATAATTAGGCCCTGGTTGCTGTGGCTCAGTGGATTGAGCACTGGCCTGAGAACCAAAGGGTCACTGGTTCGATTCCCAGTCAGGGCACAGGCCTGGGTTGTGGGCCAGGTCCCCAGCAGGGGGCGCGTGAGAGGCAACTGCAAACTGATATTTCTCTCCTTCTCTTTCTCCCTCCCTTCCCCTCTCTAAAAATAAGTAAAATCTTTTTTTTTAAAGTAACCTTTAAAAAAAGGAAGACTCAGAATCATAAAAGATTTCCCAGAATTCCTTCCCTCCAGCAGGCTTCCACGTCAACCTGGCTGATCGTCACCGTGACGCGTGACCATTGCTAACTGCAAGGGAAACAGAATTTTTAACCTTTAGCTTCTAGAGTAGGAGCAAGAGACAAGTTGGGGGGGACTGGGCATTATTCAATTCATAATGTCCACTCAAACAGTGTTTTAAATGCAATCAACATGACTACTGCTTCTTGTAAAGTTTGTTTTTATATGAATGGCACTTTAGACTAGAAAGGATCCCTCTGAGCATTTTTAGTTCCAAAATTCTATGAGAGTACAAAGGAAAAATCAAAAATATTTTTCAAGATGATTCAACACATATTCCTCATAATGTAATGTGACTCTATGTAGAGTTCTTCTAAGACTCATCTAACATTTAAAACTCTGAAACCATGCACTGTGTTAACATATTTAAGACATTCATTTATTGAAATACCAAGTTAACAGGCATTCCCTGAGCATCCATTGCTCGCAAGCAACCTTGCATCTGGACACCGAGGTGCGTCGCCGTTTCCCGGGGAGAGAGCACGGCCGCTTCCAGCCGGGGCGGCTCTCGGACAGCTCTCTGGAAACGCTGCCTGCGGAGCTGTGAGTGACGCGCGTTGACACCTGAGCTCCGGCCTCTCTTTCTCCGGGAGGCCCTGCCCAGGACACGCGGGCGTCGCCTTCCTCTAAACCCCTGCAGTAACGGCCGTCTGGGGTTGAATGGCATTTCGGTTGCACACAGAGGCACTTCCGCACGCACCTCTTCCAGGCACAGCAGAGGGTCTGGCCAGGCTCCCATCAGCAGTGACGCGGGCCCTTGGCGGTTCTGTGACCTGCAGTTTGCCCGCCTGTTCCTGGCCCTTCAGAAGAACCCCCTAGATTCTTTCTGGAAGCTCCTCAAGGGCTGGCTCCTGACCACAACAACAGCTCGTTAGTTACCAGGGGCCTCGGCTGTGACCCGCTTCCAGCTCCTGCCTGCCCCCCGGCCACCGGCACCATGATGCCAAGTGCTGTCTGTCCTCACTTTTGAAACGGGGATGGGCATGTGTCTATGGCACGCTTAGTTGTCTGCTGTTCCGAATCCAAAAAAGAAAAAAAAAAATCCTTTTAACCCATCGGCAGGAGCCAGGACAGACACTTCCCTGTAATTAAGTTGTCTTTCTTTCAGATGTCAGGCCATCACCGCGTCTATGTCCTCCCCTGGGGTACAAAACGCCTCAATCCTGACCCCAAGCGGACAGGCGACCCCCAGGAAATTCCACCCGCCCCCAGACCTGCAGAGAAGCCCAAGCCCAAGCAGGGCCCTTGCTCCCCGAGGCTCTCCCTCCACCCCCCGCCCCCCGCAGCTGGCCCCCCGCTTCCTGGGGCGGCTGATTGTCCCACTCTGCTGTCTGTGCAGGGGTCAGCCACAGCAGGCACTCGGGGACCCCGGGCCCGTGGAGGCGACAGGACTGACCAGCACAGAGAGGACCTTCCTCACTGCACAGACTCTACGCGTTGGCTCAAGGCAAAAGTGAGCGTGAGCACGGCTTTTCCCAGCAGTGGCAGTTGAGTCACCTTGGAGGGCCCCGTCAGGGACAGAAAAGACAGTGGGCAGAGTCCGAGCGGCCCCGACATCCTGGGGCTGCCGGCTCCGCAGCAGCGCGCGGCTGCGGGTGTGAGCATCGTTCCCACGGCCTGGAAAGGCAAACATCCGCTCTCCTCACTCAGCCTCTGGTCCGGCCGCCAAATGTGCTGAGATGGAAAGTGTCTTTAAAGACGTGATTAAATATGAATCATTAGTCTCCCTCTTTTCCTTCCCCGGTGCTGGGGCACTGAGAGCGGCACTTTGTCTTCCTTAAATTGCATCCTGAGTTTGCTGCCCACACAGCCCTGACTTGACCCCTCCAGCCCCCTGTCTCCAGGCTTGTGTTTTCTTTTAAATTTATATTTAACAAGTTTTAAAGTCACGATGACTGAGAGAGGGTGGACATGTAGCCAACTTAACCTTTTTCAAAACCACAGTTCTATGAGCCTTGACAAATGTATGTAGTCATGTACCAGCACCACAATCAAGATAGAAGACACTTCCCTCGCCCTGCAAGGTCCTCGCTCCTTTTGAGTCCGTTTCCTCCCCTCGTCCCAGGCTCTGCTCCCGAGCTGGGTTCTGCCCCTTCGGTTTCGCCTTTTCCAGGGTGTCGTGTGAGTGGAGCCAGGAAGCCTGCAGTCTTTGGTGTCTGCTTTTTCTCATTTTGCGCAAGGCGTGTGCGTTTCGCCTACGGTGCTGCAGAGGTGAGCTGTTCCTTCCTTTTCACAGCTGCGTAGTGTTCCATCGCGCGGATGGGTTTGGTGACCGTGATACAGTCACTGTTTTGTTTTTCCTGTCTTTGAAATGTGCTTTTGGGGCAAGTGGGAAGGAATTGTGTATATATTATGGTTGTATTTTTTTGTTTTGTGTCTTCTATCAGACAATAGGAGAGAGAATCATGCCAAGTATTGAACACATCTACATGCTTTGTATTTTTTTAGGAGAGGAAACATTTTCATTAACAAATGTCAAACATGGAGTTAGTGTGTGGGGACTTCCCCTGAACAGCTTGTGAACCTGTTCTCTTTCTGGGGAGGAACATTCCCCGGGAAAGAATACTGAAGTCCGAGTGTCTCACATACCATTCATTGCAATATATGCCAAATGATCTTTAAAAGCTGGTCATTTTTTCTCTGACTTATGTTCTTTGAGCTTAAGGAAGAAAATACCAACATATTCCTAAACAAATGTTTGACCTTATGAAGAAATTTTGTCTTACTAATTCACACCTTGAATAATATATTGGTTTTATAAACTATTTTAATAATTCACGCTATAGCTCAGCGCAAACAGTATTTAATGAAAACAGCATCCACATTCCTTGACTCATGAGAGGTTTGAAGAATACTTTAAATTTTGTATCTTCAAGGCATTGCATTTCAGGAGTTCACACTAATAACTGGCCGGTCTTCTTCCAATTAAGGAGCTGCACACATGGGGCGCTTGGTCAGCTTGCGGCATTTCTGAGCAAGGTCAACCTACTTTGTCCTTGTTGAAAAGGGAAACACCACAAAATTAAATTCCAGGGAGTTACCATTTTCTTATCGCTACTGAAAAGTAAATTACTCCTTCAGTAATGTTTTTTTTTACATTTTTTTCTGTAGTTAATTAGTATTGTGCAATATATTAGTGCTCACTGAAAAATTTTTTGAGACGCACACCATTGCTTAACTGATTCTAAAGATAAGAACTACAGAGTGAGAACACTCCATGCCTGGGCTACTCGTGACAAGGGAAGTCCATCCCAACTTTTAAAAACTGATTGCCTACTATGAGGCTCCTTCTGAATTGGAACTTTATCATTTTGTAATAATAACTGCAGCATCTTTCAATAAAGAAACACAAGAGTTACCAAACATCTGATTGTTCATTCTCTCCACTTGCCTGTGAGGACAGTTAACGGGCAACCTGTCTCACAGGTACAGTTTCCCAACAGCCTCCATACCTTCAGAGAAAAGAAAAGAATACCAGCACCTGGTATGTGAATTATCAGTCCTGATTACTATTTTTAAAGAATAAGGATCTTTTGAAATTTGTGTTCAAAAATAACTTCACTACCTATATAGATGCTCAGCTTGGTAAAGCTTAAAAAAAAAAAAAAAAAGGCTGCACAAGGAGAAGGAGTTGCTAACCATCTGGTTTTCAGGGATACTTTCCACAACAGCAAGAATGCACCGCTGGTATCTATAAACACGAATATCTTTTGGTGATGGTTACTAAGAAATAGGTTTTTAAGCTTTTTCATTCACTAGGAATTCATGCCATTATTGTCAGCCGACGCCGAGGAGGAAGATTTTCTGTGTACTCGTGCCAGGCGGCCGTTGCTTTACTGCTAAGGACCTGCCAACCCCTCGGAGAGCCGCGCCCCGCCCCGCAGGTGCGGGCCAGGCTGACGGGCGCTCGGCTCCTGTGTTCTTCGTAAGCCGCCTCAGAAACCAGCGTGATTCTCTACCCCAGAAAACGGTTTTGAAGAGTGCGATCTGGGATTTGGTACCTCCAAGTGTAATGTGGCCCGTAGGAGAGTGGCGAGGGAAGGGATTCTGAGGTTTGGGAGACTCGGGGCCACTTGGTAGGCAGTCGAATGGTTCCTCTCTCTGCTGTGTTTCCTTTAGATTCCAAGTAACTTACTTAAATGTAACTCCCACGGTAATTAACATTAACAACAGTGATACATTTTGAAGTGAAAAGCAGGCACATGTTGCTTGCCAAAGCTTACAGAACACACACCTATATTTTCGATCATGAAAAACGGCCACGGCCGGTGATGAAGACCAGCGCGCAGCCAGCGGCTGGGCCACCGGTGGACCTGGTCTCTTCCGATCCGCCCCGAGCCGCGCCCTCTTCCTCTGCGTCCCCGCGTTCGTCTCTGTGGACCACAGCCTGAAGGCCGCAGGCACAGGGAGCCCTGCTGCTTCGCGAATATTCAGAGCCAGTAAGAAAACTATAAGGAGACCCTAATTTGTGGGGGGGGGGAGCGGGGGCGGGCGGGGCAGGATGGGGTAGAAACAGACCATAGACCAAAATAAACGGCCGCTTACACACAGGAATATAGCATACGCCAAGCAGATGCGGGTAAGCCCAGCACCCTCCGGCTGGCATGTCGTTTCCTCGAGGCGCCGCAGCGGTTGCGCTGTCGTGGCTCAGTGAGAGCCCTCCCGCTGGGCCCTGCTCCGGACGTGCTTTCCTGCCCCTCGTCTGCGGGCTTCTGCGATGCCCACCGCAGGGTTATCCACGAGCGGCAATCCGGTCTTCCCTCCCTTGGTTCCTCCCACTCCCGCGATGGGCCCCCCGCCACCCTAACGGTGCAGCGCGGCCCAGTCACAGCGCCTGCTGCTCTGGGGACGCGTCACTTGAACACGCGGGCAGTGCAGGGGAGGGAAGGACGTGCTCTCTCCACCCTGCTGCTTCCCCGGAGGGGGCCGGGACGTGGTCCGGTAAGAGACAGGATAACAAGATAAAAAACCAACAGGAGTTTATTGACGTGGGCATCGAGCGTGTGCACTGGAAACTGGAGTACTGCCCTGCACACTGGCCCCACACAGGGAGGTCAGGGAGAGCGCAGACAAAGAGGGGGCCACCGCAGTCAGGCAGGCGGCAGGCGGGACAGGCAAGGGAACTTACGCCAGGCTCATCTTGGGCGTCGCAAGAGGAGCGCGCCTCTGCACCTGCCTGGCCGAATCTTAGGAGTTCACACCGAGGCCCAGCGGGATTCAGCCCCGTGTACCATCCAGACCGTTTCAAAGGCAGCTCACTCCTTCGAGGATGAGTCTTTTCAAACAGCTTGGGCAGCAGGGATGGGGGCGGGCCAGGGGTCGGGTCCAAGGACCCGGCGAGGGGAGGTGCCTCCGTGTGGCCACGGCCACCTCAAGGGCCACCTCAAGGGCTAAGTGCCGGGTTGCCCTCTCGACCTCCTGGGTGAGAAGCAGTGGCTGCAACCTGCTGCTTACCCAGCATCTTCACAGAGAGCGGTCGTTTTGTGGGAAATGACGCACAAAGGGAAAGGGGTTTAGACTTCAGGGGCGGCTGACAGCGGAAAGTAAATAGGCGGGGAAAGGAGCAGAAGGCGGGGCTAATGGGCAAGGCGTGGTGCAGGGTCTCCTCCGGTGTCTTGTCTGGGCTGAGTCTAGAGTTGTCTCTGGCACTCAGGGACTGTCCCGCCCGTCCTGGTCGATGGGAGAAGGCAGAGAGATTTTCTTGTGTCACCTAATCCTCATCGCCTTTAGCTCAAAAGAATCTTGGGGTCCAAGTGGCCTATTTGGGGGTGGCATATTGTGAACCCTTCCCAGGGGGTTCTTTCTTGCGGTCCTTCTCTCTGGTTCATGTCCTAGTAATGTCTGTTGGAACGAGGAAGCTACCTTCCTCTTCACTTGTGTTATAATTTCACCAACAGGTGGCACCATCTTTTACTCTACCCCGGGGGTGGGGGCGCTACCACGTCACCATTTCGCTCTGTGATTATGATAATGTTTACGCCTGCGATGTGGAGTGCACGCCTTGCTTCACTCAGGTTGACCCTGCCCCTTGAACACCTCTGTGTCTTGGATTAATATTGCACACCTTGACCCCCTGCTGGGGTCAGCCCTTCCCGGGACGTGTCGCAGCCCAGACAGCTGTGTGGATCAGCCCGAATAGCCCCGCCGACTCCACCTTGACCCTGACATGAGCCCGCCCCCGGCAGCGCCTCCTCCCTGCCCCCAGTGCGACACACAGACATGCATGCATGTGCAAGCACACACTCACATGCTCCTACACAACCGTGTGTGTGCTCCTAAAAATATTTTCACATTAGTTTAATTTTTCAAAGTATAAGTATGAAACAGCAAGACATCAAATTGTATAACTTAAGTATGTACAGTTTATTATATGTCAGTTATACCACACTGTTGCTGTTAGCAGCACAACAAATACAATCACTATTAAAATTTCATACTTAAAAATCTATACAGATATGTGACCGGGCTCACGTCCGGGCTGGAGTTGAGCGTTGGTCATGCCTGCCCTGTGGGGTCGGGTAGTTGGGGGAGGAGAAGGCGGAGAGTGGAAAAGACCAGAAGACAAACTGCGAGGAAACACGGAGGGAAACTTCTGAGCTGGGTTTTGAAAAAGAGCCAAGGGTCAGGAGGGAGCCGTGTGTCGGGCTCTGATGCGGTGACTGATCTGAATGCTCTGTGACCTCCAGCTTCCCTGGAGGCAGGCATTCTCCCGGCGGCAGACAGGGGAATGGCCACAGGCCACTCTCCCCGATCACAGGTCACACGGGCCGAGCAAGTGCGCTGGAGAATCCCTCGGGGCAGCGACTGTCAGCCGGGCCGCCGGCCTCCTCTCCCTTAGACTGCCAAATTAGAAAAATGAGAACAGCCAAGGCAACAGCAGCCATTCAGTGTGAATGACTCAAAGTTACACCTCTTTGGAATACTATTTGGCGGTAAAAAAAGAGAAGAAAATTCTACCCTTTGCAACAGCATGGATGGACCTGGAGCTCATTAGGCTGAGTGAAATAAGCCAGTCAGAGAATGAAAAACACCATGCAACTACACTCATGCGGAATCTAATGAACAAACTGAACTAACGAGCAAAATAGACTCCTAGACGGAGAGCAGCTGACAGCTATGGTGGGAGGGGTTAGGGGTGCAGGGATCCAGCGAAATGGAAAAAGCGCTCACACACATGGACAACAGAGCAGTGGTTGCTGGGGGAAGGGGTAGAAGGGGTGCAAATGAAAATGGGAAAAATACAATAAAATAAATTTAAAAATTATACCAATTTTTGTCACATCAGCAAAAAATCTATTTTCTGGTATGCTGCAGAATTCGGAAGTTAGTGTTTGTGTGCCAGGAGATGGAAAAGGCAGGAAGCCTGGGATCTGGGAGATTGCGGCTCTCGGGGCAGGGCAGCCCCTCCTTGGAAGGCGGAGTCCAGCGAGGCTGCAGCCTGAACTGGAGGCGGGGCTGCGGAGCGGGAAGGGGCCCGCGTCCGCAGGGTCGGGAGAGCTGAGCCGCCAGCCGCAGCCGGGCCGCCTGGGAGGTCGCCTGTGCAAGCCACCACCCAGGGACGCGAGAAGCTGTTCAGGGGTGGAGAGCGTTGCAGACACAGAAGGGAGCTGCAAAGGAGAACATCAGGGCGCTTGCCTGAGTGGGCTCTCATCTGTACTCCATAGCCTGTTATGTGGGAAGGCATGGTTCTAAGGGCTATAAAAATGTTAGGTCCCCTCAAATTTGCACCATAAAACATCTTGATTAACCTTCAGATCTAGAGGTTTTTGACAGTATAAGCCACTTTCCATGGAACTGTACTTTTTTTAATAAAGATTTGCACTGAACCTGAAGAAAGTGTGCCGCAGCGACCTCTCATTCCATTGAATGGCACCTGCACGCTCTGCTCTAATGCCTTGTGGCTTCAGCCAGGGCAGGGCACCTCGGCCAGTGCTTGGCGAAGACTGCAAGCCCGCGGAGTACAGCCAGGTAACATGCTCGTTCTCTCCACAGAGCAGGCCCCGTTCTTTGCACACGGCAGTGTCGGTGGCGAGGATGGCACCGAGGGATAGATGGGTGGGGCCAGACTGTGCCTGGTTCGGCAACCCTGATACTTGACTTCTGGCTAAGAAGGAATCCAGAGTCAAGACACAAAC
Organism: Pteronotus mesoamericanus; assembly: GCF_021234165.1. Classification (NCBI taxonomy): domain Eukaryota; kingdom Metazoa; phylum Chordata; class Mammalia; order Chiroptera; family Mormoopidae; genus Pteronotus; species Pteronotus mesoamericanus. The sequence continues at coordinate 3,578,394 of NW_026555123.1, forward strand.
GATAAGAGAAAGTTTATTTAGAAAGTCACAGAGGTACAAGTGAACAGTAGAAGAAACGAGCCCGGGAAACAAGTTCTAGAGGCAAAAGAAGGACCTTGGAGCTGAAAAGAAAGAAGGGGAAAGGTAACTTACCTGGGAGGGGGGAAAAGGGGGACAGGAAAGACACAGGTGTGCACCCAGGAGGAAGTACACGCTGGGGCCTCCATCCTCAAGGCTCTTAAGGGCGGAGATTTTGGGGGCGGGGAGCTCGACAGCGCATGCGTCCGCTCTCCAGCTGTGTCCTTTCGGGGCCCCGGTCTCCCCGATCGGTTGGCTCCCGGGCAGGAGGCCTTCAGTCAAGGCAGCTGGTCCTGATATCAGCCTAGGTGTTGCCTGTCAGGTTTTGCTGCTTTTCTGGGCCTGCGACTGAAACACAGCCAAGGCCTGGACGTATTTGATGCAGGTCAGAACCTCGTTGTCCTGGGGGCCTAATGCTTCAGGGCTCCCCCCCCGCCGCTTGTTTGTCCCCCTTTTTAAGGGGTCTAACCTGAACGACTAGCAACATGCCCGGGGAGGACAGGTTAGGAGAGGGTCCAAGCCGCATGGCCAGGGAGATGCTCCAGAAGGAGAGGTTATCCTGGGGGCGAGGTTCCTGTTCTCCCAGTTTAGCCCCTTGTTAGGCACCTGGGGCTTTCTGCCCCCGTGACATTCCATTTCTGGCCCACGGTCCTTGCTCCGCTCCCGTCTGTCTGAGAGCCCACCACAGCCGGTGCAAAATAGACAGGTGTTACGTGAGTGAATGACTGACAAAGTGAAGTTATTGCAAGATTTTCAAATCAATTTAAGCAGGGGATCATGTTAGGAATGGGGAGAATTTGTGAGGAAGAGAGGTAGGAAGTCTGGAAGAGAATTACGCAGGCAACTTAGAGACCCGTCCTAGAAGACCACAGAACGGACTGATGTTTGCGAGCCAGGGGGAGAAGCTGCTTTCTCGTCCAGCAGACGGGGCGCTGTCAGAGCAGAGATTCAGGCGGTGACGAAGCCCGAGAGTCCCGCCAAAGCTTACGTTCGAAACCTTGAGAGGCTCTGCCCGTCTTCACTGATTGCATTCTTTTATGTGTCAACAAAACTCACTCTTGGGCCTGCCCGTCAAATGAATCCTAATGGCAAAGTTGGCTCTGTTTGATTTTTTGATGTTAAACACTTAAAATGCATTTCTCGCTAAAAGGGCAGGCTCCCATTTAAACTGGGCAATGGAAATTACTTCAGATAAAGTAGGAGCTAGTGCCACTCATAGGAAGCACTGGATGTCACATTGCAAAGTGGCCGAGAAAGGAGACGGGAGGGCCTTGGCTCCAGAAATGATAGACGCTACCTCCAGAATAAAAAGTGGTATATCCTGGGCAGAGAACTTGAAGGAAAAAAAAAAAAGTTTTCATTGTGCATGGTCTTATGAGTGTGTTGAGCTGAAGAAGACAGTGCTGAGAATCAGGACTGAGGCGGCAGGCGGGGGAAACCAGAGGCACCTGAGAGGTCAAGCCCGAGGGCAGGGGAAACGCTGAGTGATCAGAGAGGAAGTGGGGCTGAGGGGAGGGGGAGCAGCGGGCCCGCCGGAAGGGGGGCCGAGGCCTCGCCCAGCTCCGCTCCGTGTGCCGGGACCTGGGTCCGGGTCTCCCCTGCCTCTGCTCTCGGTCCCTGACGCCAGGCTGCAAAGACGTCCGCGTCCGCGGGGCCTCAGAAGCTTCCTCGCACCGCTTCACCGCCTGTTCTTTGACTTCGGCCACTTTAAGTTAGATTGGTTTTTTTCCCCCCTTGAAAAATAGCTGATCTCTAGCTGAACCATGTAAGTTTTCCAGAGAAGGAAAATAGCAAGAGCCATACAGCTGGCTTGGTCCCTCACATGACACATTTCTTACAAAAATAAAATCTAAAGTACATGTGAACAATGTTTCCCCTTCACTGAGCTTTTCCACATCGTAAGAGACAAGCTTCTTAACTTCTTCTTTCCTCTGGCCCATCTTATTAAATTATGTTATTAGCCATTATTTGAGCAAATGCATTTACTCATTAGGGCAACAAACATTTATTGAACATCTACTCTGTGTCAGGCCCTGGTTTAGGGCCTGTGAGTAAACGAGGTTAACGAGACATGTCCACTGTCCTCAAGGATTTCCCTGAGGAGACACTCGTATGTCTTAAACGTAAGCAAGCACAAGGAATAAAAACCTACTTGAACTAGATTAAAAGAAAAAGGGAAAATGTTAGGGGGTACAGGGGCATTTTGGGGAAGTAAAGGTAGGAAAGGCGGTCAGATCTCACAAATGGCTGAAAACAGAACATGGAAAAAGATAAAAATGAAAGCAAGTGCGTGCTCTCTCCCCTCCCTTGTGCTATCCCTCCCTCCCTCCCTCCCTCCCTCCCTCGTGCAAGCCTCAGCATCTTGGTTTCTTATCTCTGCATCTCTGTTTTATATAAAAAACTGCAAACTGGCACTTTCTGTGCTCCTTAAGGAAAATGGGACATGAAGTGCTAGTCCCCGTGGTCAGCAAAGGGTCTCTATGATCCCTCCCCCCCAAGCACAATCCCAGGGAGGAAGCCTGGTGCACCCAGCTTGGTCTGGTGTCAGTCCACATGCCTGGGGGGCAGGGCGGTGTGAGTCAGTGACTTCTGGAGGGGAGTCATGGCAAACTCAGCATGACCTGTGGGCAGAGCTGGCAGATCGTTTGCATGTCTGCCACGTAGGTAGGTGATGAGGACGGTGGCCACCAGTAAGGACTGTCAGCCCCAGCGGTGCTAGCATGCAAGGGGGGGACAGGTGTGTGGCGTATGAACGAGGCCAGGGGGCTGGGGATCGCAGAGTCTACGCTTGTTCACCTGTTTTGTTTGTTTTTTAAGTTGAGAGTTTCTCTCTTCTTTTGGGGCATGAGGCAACTCCGCCAGTGCCAAGAGACCTGGGGTGAGTCAGGCACAGTGGACTCTGAGAGTCACTCAGCCTCGTCATTGGCTTACTGGGTAACATCTGAGAAGTCCCCGGTTAATTCATTTCAAAATTTCCAGAACTTCTATGGAATTTCATATCCACTCCCCCTCTCCGGTCTGGGGAGAAGACTATGGAACGATTACAGAAGTCATTTCAACTTAGTAACTGTTTTTAGGAGCTCATTTGCCAGGTACAGGACTAAACTCTTGGGATATAAATATGTAAGATTTCAGAGGTCCCACATTTAAGAGAGAAGTGGAGCATCGCTTATAATTAAACTCAAGTCCTACCATAATACAGGCAAAAATAAGGTTGTTTTAAACTAGAGGAGTCGGGAGCCAAGGAAGAAAAAAAAAATTCGTTCTGAATAAAGGGGATAGGAAAGGTTGGCAGATGAAACAAAATTAGATTGGAGCCTTGAAGTAGACTTTTAAGAAATGGAGAAAAAGAGAAAGACGTTCTAGGCATAAAGACAGCTCAGAAATGGGTGGAGGAGAGTGGGCAATGCAGTCAGTACATGGGTGAACTGAGTGTCGCCTGAGTGCCGCGTAGAAGGCGGGGGACAGAGAGAGACTGCGGGTCAGGTTCGGGGTCACCGGAAGTTCAAACGCTCAGGCACTGGAACTGCATTCCGTAGACGTGGAAAGATTTCAGCCGATCAACCCTGCATTTTAGAAAGAGAACTGTGATGTAAGACAGGCATTTCTCAAAAATGAACAAAGTGGGTTTTTTATTTAAAACAGAACAACCAATACCGTATGCATTGCCAATGATAAAATTCAAGCCTTCCAATAAGAATGAGAATTTTGGAAAATATGTATCTGCCAGCATGTGCTTGACAGTATCCCTATATGAGAAGACTTTTCTGATGAGATAGGTAGTAACGCAGCTTTTTTGATATCGTGTCCTGAAATGTATCAGCAATGGAAAGATCTGCGTAACTCAGTAAACCAGTATTTTCCAAATGACCAATACACGAAGGGACAAGATCTTGAATGGGTATAAGACCAGTTTAAAGTGCTCAATAGGCCAATGCATTTTAATGCACCAGGTGCTGGAGGTCATCAAGAAGACGTAACTGCCGGTCAGCCCAGACAATCAGAGGCTCCCTGCCGTTTCCTGTCTTTGGAATGTACCTCTGGCCCCTGGCCCAGGAGCCACGTCAAGGACTCAGCCTCGAGAGAGTAATCGGTGCTTGAAACCATCTGGCTGGTCTCTGTGACTGAACCCCATTAAGAACTTTATACGAATTCTTAAGATTCTGGTGGCTGGGTACAGAGATCCACAATTGTGTTCCATTTTTCCAACTATACATCTGTGTAATACCAGAATAATTCATGCAATCTCATTAAAACTACATATCACAACAGATTGAATGCAGAAGCAGATATGAAAATCCAAGTGTTCATTTCTAGGCAGACATTTAAAAGACAGGCAAAAAATGTAATTCTTCTCATGAATTTTTTTGTTTTGGGAAAGGAAGTTATTTTATATAAGATATGTTTTTATGTTAACATGTAATAGCCTTATTGTTTTTTTAGGGAATTAACACATAAATATCGGAAGATTTATCTGTGCCAATTTCTTACTTGGTAAGCACTGGTAGAAATAATCCACATAAACAAAAGTTTTTTTGGATCCTCAATATTTTTTTCCAGCCATAGAGTTGTAATTGACAATTACAGTTTATATATTTAAAATGTACAAAGTGATGGTTCGATATACACATCCGTGTGAAATTTTTACCACAATCAAGCTACTTAACACATTTACCACCTCACAGAGTTACTGTGTGTGTATATGTGTGTGTGGTGAGACCACTCAAGAGTTACTCTGTTAGCAAATTGTTGGTATATAGCACAGTATTATTAGCTACGGTCACTACGCTGCACATCGGATTCCCAGAACTTACTCATCTTAGAACTGAAAGTTTGCACCCTAAGACCAGCACCTCGGCAGTTCCCCCACCGCCAGCCCCAGGCAGGCTCTGTTCTGTTGTCTGCACCCTGAGCCGGTTTTTTAGGTTCCACACATCAGGAAGACCACAGAGCGTGTGTCTCTCTCTGTCTGGCTTCTTCACTCGGCATAATGTCCTCCGGATCCATTCATGGCATCGCAAATGGCAGGGTTTCCTTCTTTTTGTGGCTGAATAATATTCCGTCTATCGTGTGTGTGTGCACACGCGCATGCGTGTGTGTGTGAAATGCATTTTTAAATCCATCCACCCCAAGAGACTGTCAATAATTTTAAGATTGTAAAGAGCCCCCGCGACCGCGGCGTTTGCGACGCCGTCCCTTCGTCCTCTGGTGCCCTGCTCTGCACGTGGGGTCCAGCACAGCAGTGCCGCGGCGACGCCCCTGGGAATTTAAAGCGGGCGTTCTCAGACTTGGGTCTCCCGAACTCTTCACACTCTGACAATGAACGTGGAGCAGGAGTCGACACTTTGCTTCCTGAAATTTGAAACCCCTGTCTGCTCTGGGAAAATGTAACTCCTGATTTCTCTTGTCCGCCATGCCAGCAAAATGCTCATTGGTCCAGCCCTCAGCACAAAGGTAGAAAAGGGTGCATTTCCATCTCCAGCACCCAAAGACCAAGGACAAATTTCGGTCTCGCAAGAGCGAGCTCTGCTGCTGCCCAAACGCCGTCTGTTGGGAACCACTCACACACATTCCAGTGAGTCACAGGAACAGATCTCCTCACCTCCCTGAAACCTGGCCGACTTCCTGCAAGGGCGGGGGCAGTCCAGGCGGGGTGTGGGTGAGCCAGCGGCCACCTGGGAGCGCACAGGTGATATCCGAAGCCTTAGTAAGCAGGGGTGTGGAGCACAGACAGGTCAGAAAAAAGGCCCGCGGGTGTTGGTCAGGATTCGTAAGGAGAGTTAGTCAAGCAGATAAGACAGGAAAAGAACCGACGGCTATGCATTTTGAGTTCAAAGGTACTGAGTTTATGGTTATAATTAGAACCAGTATTAAGAATAGCAATTTAAGACTTTAAAAATTCGAGACTTCAGCCCGGGCCATGGTGAAAGGGAGCATTTAATTGATTGTCGCCTATTAATGAAGTTCTTTGCACCTTGAATCACTTGGCTTTCCAGTGACAATACCCTCAGCATCCCTCCCTGCTCTTAGTACCCGCGCCACAAAGACCTGCAATGGTGACAGCAACTCCTTAAGTTTAATTTTATTAAAACCTTTGATCGCTTCACAAAAGTAGTCACCGGCGGGAAGAATTCGCGCTTCAGCAATATGCTGGGAATCGGTGGCGGAATCTTTGGAGGAAAGGGTCAGGTTTCAAGAAAAGCGAATATCCTATTGTTTCTTAGGTTGGTAGGTGAGAATGCCGCACGGGGTTGCAGAACGTTCTCTTTCCAGATCCGAGGCGGACGCGGTGGAAGCAGGTGCCATGGTCGTGGCGCAGCACCGCCGAAGGGAAGGCTCTCGGTCCGACGTGGGCCTCTGCGCCTTGGAGTAAATCGCTCCAAGTCAGTAGTGAGATCAGCTCCGCGTTATCTTGGCGGAGAGGAGCGAACGAGGATCTCTCGCTTGCTCATGTGCACACACACACACACACACACACACACAGACACAGACACACACACACAGACACGGCGCCCCTGCAGCAGGTCTTGCTTAAATGTCACCTAGGATAATCATAGCTTGGGGAGCGGATTTTTGTCTCTCTAACCTGGTCGTTCCAGGCTTATTTTCGTCTCTTTCTCCGCCAGGCTTATTTCTGCCTGTTTCTTGGGAAAGGCAGGGCAGGCCCGCACTGCGCAGCCCCTGGAGAGCGGGGCTCAGAGCTCCGGCCCCCGAGCGCGACCGCTGCCAGGAGCCGCCAGGGCTGCAGAAAGGCTGCGGGGTCGTCCCGGGGACCCGGGCGTCCGGCTGCCAGGGGGCGGGGTGGTGGCAGGCCGGCTGTCGCCCGCCGCGTGTGCCCGGACTGCCCGGTCGATTTCCGGACCCCCGGGCGGGGAACTGAGCGCGGGGCGAAGGTGCGGTTTCCGGGGGCGTGGGGCCAGGTGCGGCCTGAGGGCGGCGGGCGGGGCGGGCACATCCGCGTTGCCTAGGCCCCGGGGCGGGCCGGGGCGGGCCTTGGCGTCCCGGAGCTGCCGGAGACTTTTCCCTGCGCTCGCCCGGGCAGGGAGCCCAGCCCTCTGGACGGCCTCTGGCGAGTGGCGGGGTTCTCTGGTCCCTCTGCAGCCCCGAGCAGCTACGGCCCCCGGGGCAGGCGCAGGATGCGGCCGGGACGCACGGGGACCGCGCCGCTGCGGCTGCTGCTGCTCCTTCACGGTAAGCGAGGACTGCGCTCCGCGGGGGCGGCCGCAGGGGCGGGCCGTGGGGACCGGGGCGCAGGCAGAGCGCGTCTCCGCTCCGACTCCATGTACACCCAGGTTCCCAGCCCTCCGGGGCGGAGGGAGAGACTGTCATCCCGTGCTGTCGCCCCGGGTGTCCCCGCGAAAGCGGGGCTTGCCGTCCGTTAAGCACACTTCAAAGTCAAGGCAGTGCGAGCTCTGATTTTAGGCACACGCGCACGGTGACACCTGTGCACAGACGGTGGCCACGAGTGCGTGTCCAGAGGGCGAGTGCCGCAGCGCGGCTGAGACAGGTGCCGCGCCAGACCCGGGCGGGGGTGGGGTGCCGTGGGTCCCGGGAACCTGCTCCTCCTCCCAGCCTTGCCCGGTGGCTTTGCAGGAACCCGGGTGCCGCAAATGCTGATTTTTCAGCCCAAGCGTGCGCTGACGCCCCCGTTTCTCCAGGACGTGGCACTGGCGTTTCTTGGCCGTAGGTGCCAGAAAAACCCAGCGCCTCTTAGGGACTTGGCGAAGGGGGATTCTTCCTTCCCTCCTGCCTTCCTCTCATTGTTCTAACGTCGTCTGTGCAATGAATGTAAACTCGGGCCAGGAAAAGTTCTTTCCACTTTCTTGATCTTGGCGCCGCAGCAAGAAAACTGAGCGAGCGGCAGCTCCAACTGCAGGGCAGTGCGCGGGGGCCCACCCGTGGCTCGGCTTCTTTCGCCCCAAGTTGGGAAAGGAGGCTGGGAGTGACCGTCGTCGCCGCTGCGCCGCCCTTGCGCCCCAAGAGTGCCTTCCCCAGGCCTTCTGCAGAGCCCAGTGTGAACTTTAATAAATTTTCCTTCCCTGGGGAGGGGGGGAGGTGGAAGGGGGGGAGGAACGGAGTCACATTTGTATTTTGTAGTTTGATCAGCTATCAATACAAATACATGGTCTCTGATTTTCAAATGTTTTTCCAAAGAAGTTACCTGAAATATTCCCTAGCCGGTCCTCCCTTGAGGCGTTTAGCCAGGCTTTCCCTTTTGTGGAAGAAACCTGATCTCTGTGACCCTGGAGCATTTTCTCTGGCTGGAGGGAACAGAGAAAGAGTCACACCATTCCCATGCCAGCAAGCACAGGCATCATCAGATTCCCTGTGTAACCGGTGGCCGGTGCTCAGGCACCCTCTCTTGACCCTCCTCCGGGAGAGCGTTCTGAGGGGCCTTCGCCCTAACCTGGGGGTTTCAGGGCGATTCACGTTGAAACTCAGGCCCTGCAACACTTCTACCTTCCCAAGAGCTAATAGACACTTAATTCCGAGCTTTTCATCTCTCTTTAATTACCCATTATTAACCGAGGCTATGGAAACATAACATCATTTTCTCATCTTCGAGATGTCGAGGCTTGTCTTTTCAAGAGGAGCGAGAAGCACTGGGGTGGAATGTGTTGCTTCAGGGCACGGAGTCAGGCACGGAGACGTTAACCTGGAATTAGCTCATGAGGACAACTCCGTGCAAGCATTGGACATTGAAAATGACACCACTAAAACGTTTTTTATAGTTCGTTCTTCCTTCCGCTCCAGCTATTTGCTTTCCCAAGGAACAGGCTTCCTCCTAATCCGGGATGGTCATGACAAAGCTTTGACACTGTGACACCAGCGCAGGTTTTAATATTAGGGAGGCAGCAACGTTTTCAGGTCCCATGAATATCCGAGGTGAACATGAATAACTGAAATCTCTAGGTCAGTGGTGGCTGAAATTGTATGATTATGGCATTACCCTATCTGTCTAAAACTGTGGAGGGTTCATCATTGCTACGCACACGCATCGTTGTTTATGAACTTTACACACGTACAATTGTGCGACATAAGTACATACCAAGAATTAAAATGTTAATGACACACGCGTGTCAGTGTTGATACATTTTGCATTCTCTCCAGCATACGTGCCAATCGCTGTAGAAACATAAAACCCTCAGCTCTCATTTTGACACAGATTCAGGTGCAGTTGCCACAACCCTTCCCCCAGGTGTGTGAGGAAAGCAGCGCTCACAGTGTGGCTTCACAGTTCTCACCTTTCGTTGATCAGGCCTTTGTTGACGTGCGGCAGCTGAGATGGTGTTCGGCCCTTTGAGGATGGACAAGAGAGACCATGTAGGCCTAGATAATCCACACTAACTCCCGGGTCCGGAGGGGCAAGGGAGATGCCGTTGTGCAATGCATGGCGTCACTTCCACTGGCTCCTTTGTCGCCAGGCCCGGGGCAGTCCTCCCACTGGTCTAGGTGTCTTCTCTCACCCTCTCTGGTACCCACCACAGAAGATTTTCCAACCCTCTCCCTCCTTCCCCCGCAGGCTACAAGTTTCCTCCTTGCTCCCCTGGTCAGCAAGTCCTTGTGATACGGCTCCGCGGCCCTGTCCTCCTGAAACGCCCCCACCTCGTGCCCCTGTCCTCCCTGGCTTTCTCTCACCTCCCTGGCGGCTCTTGCTTAGTCTCCTCCACGGGCGCTCGAGCCTGGCCCAGCCCGGGGCGGTGCTCGCAGAGTTCCGTCCTGGCCCTTCCCCGCCATCCTCCCTTCTCTCGGGCAGGCGCAGCGCAGGTGGGCACCGACCAGGCTCCCGAGCAGTAGTTCCCTCTGCCACCTGCATTTCCACCCAGATGCTCTCCGAGTGCATCAAACTCAATGTGTCCCCCATGGAAGTCGGCACCTGTCCTCTGCACCCTGCTCTTCTATTGTCCGCCACGGTTTGGAGGCGGCCTTCCGTGCAAACACCGAGCCAGGGGCCTTCGCCTTGTTCACGGCCTCACGGCCCGTCTCCGACGCGGCCCCTCCTCCCCACCCTGAGCAACGGTGCCGTGCCATCCAGGCAGGCCCTGGAGTGGGGGGGGGGGGTGCGTGCGTGCGTGTGTGCGCACGCATGCGCGTGTGCCAGGACTTCTGCAGTTTTTACACTGGTTTTCCTGTTTTGTCTCTTATCCCTTCGGGCCAGTCTCCTCATTGTCCACTGCGACCTTCCTAAACGCTGATTGGTGTCCAATCACTCCCTTGCTTCAGATGTCTGGTGGCTCCCCATTTCGCGTAGGGTAAAGTCCAAATGTCTTGGCAGGTTCCGAGAAGGCCCTGTGCCACCTGGCCACAGCGTGCCTGCTCAGCCTTTCCTCCACCACGTCTGCGCTGCGCACCATGGAGGTGCTCAGCCCGCTCTTGTGCACACACAGCACACCCTCCAAGGCCATATACACACACCTCACACACCTTCCGTGTCCTGCCTGCACCTGATCGAACCACAGTTAGTGTCGGCCATTTTCCAGGCTGTTCTCTCGGCCCTTCCTGCCTTGCTGCCTTGTCCCTTTCCTCTCACCCTTGGGCCACTGACCATTGTTTTGTATCGTAAGAAACAACCCCAAGCGAAGCGGTCAAGCAGGGAGGTTTTTCTTTTACAACAAAAAGAAAGTCTGAAGCCAGCTGTCGTTTCTGGGGCCTGCCCCAGACCCCAGACCGCCCTCTGACAAAGTAACCCCTTCCCCCACAGCCCCCCAGCTTCCGCTGCCCAGCCGCACTAAGCTCTGCTCTCTTAAACCCTGGTTCACGAGCCTCTGCTTGATTTAAATTAATGGATTGAGGTGCAGGATTTAGTATTTAGAAACAATTACTCATCTGTTTCTGATGCACAGCCAGGTTTGGAAGTAACTGCTGAAATAGTAGCCCCGCGCCCCTCTGTTCTAACCAGTTGAAATCCCTGTGTTGCCTGTGCCAACCACCGTGCAGAGATGACCCCCAACACAGGCAGATTTCAACACCAAGAGGCAGTGGGCGCGTCACTTTGAACGAGTTCCCGCTAAAGCGGGCACTGACCGCTGCTGACTCTGCGTGCCAGCAGCGCTGGGCAGGGGGAAAGGGACAAGCCTGTAACCGTGAGGACATGAGCTTCTCACAATGGAATTTGAGACGTTCTGCAAAAGAAAGACACGCTCCTGTCAGTGGGTCAGAAAGAAAGACTCAGCCTTGGCTGGGTAGCTCAGCTGGTTAGAGCGTTGCCTCCATACACCAAGGTTGTGGGTTCGATCCCTGGCCAGAGCACGTACAAGAAACAACCGGTGAGTGCAGCCACAAATCTCTCTCCCCCCCCCACTGTCACAATCTCTCTCAAATCAATAAAAAATAATTTAACAAAAAAAAAAAAAGAAAGAATTTCAAAAAATATTGGAGACCAGAAGTATCATCCTGCTATTGCCTAAACGTCACCACTGAAGTCACGGGCCGCAGGCTGGACTGTCCGCCCTGCTGGAGGTATTGCTGAAGGTTCAGCGTGAAAGAGGAAGAAGCACTGTGATTGTCACAGCAAAGATGTGGGAGGTTTGTTTTTTCAGTTGTTATGGTGACTGATGATTTACCGTGAAAAAAACGCACAGAAGAATGGCTCCCCCCAGCGAAGAGCGGCTCCCCCAAGAGCAGAGAGGCTCCCCCGAGCGAAGAGCGGCTCCCCCGAGAGAAGAGAGGCTCCCCCGAGCGCAGAGCGGCTCCCCGGAGAGTAGTCTTTTCACCACCTGCTGAGGCCGCCCTGGGCGCCGGGAGCGGAAGTGAGCGCTGCAGGCGGCCCACAGGCACCCTGTCGTCCTGGCCCCAGTGAGCCCCAGAGCCTGGGGTCCAAGCAGATTTTTCTGCAGTGACCGCTCTGTCGGGCAGCGGGCTCGCCCCGTGCGGCACCGAAGGGGACTTGAAACCTGGTCGGGGAGGCTTCAGTCCCCCGGGGGACAAGCACAAAAGCAGGGCAGGGCGCCGTCTTAGCCCTGGTGGGGTTCTGACCGGCGGTGCTGCCGCCGTCCTCCCGACAGAGTCCGGTGGCCGGGTGAGCCCCGCCCCCGCGGCGGGGAGACCAGGGGTGCCGAGCCGGTCGTGCCCTCGCAGGGTCTGATCCAGACACCGCCCGTAATACAGTCCGGGCCTAAGAGACGGGGCGGGGATTTGCCCCAGGGTTTTGGGGAGAGCTTTCTCATTCCCAAGAGACACACTTTTAAGAAACATATTGTCAGATGTAGACGTGACGATCAGGACAGCTACGGTCATCTTGCAGCCCTGGTGTCACCTGGCTTGAGGTCAAAGCCAGTGCGCTGTCCTCGGGGGAAGAGAGAATGTGGGCGGGCCTTAGACCGTGTTTCTGAGTTTCCGAATTCTTGGAGTTTACAGCCGTCTTATCTCTTGGGAGTCTTAAAACCCTCCCATCTAACTGAAAACCTCTGTTGTTTTTGTTATGCTGCATCGTTCATGCCTGTAACGCAGAGATGTTACGTACGGGCGTTTCTGTATCACCACGGATGTCATAGGGTCGCCTGTAATTAATGGGTAGATGAGTGGTTCAAAACGAAATGGCGCGTTCAGAGGCTGGAGAAAGCCACTGTTGATGCCTCTAAGGAGGAAGGGCCCAGAGAAGTCTTCACGGGCGCGGGAAGGAATTGCTGCATGTCGCACCTGCTGTGAAGGACCCCAGATGTCACAGGGCCCCGCGCCGCCTGTTACGAAGGCCGTCTGTGACGGTGGGGCACTGTCGGATACAGAGCTCGGCACCTGCGAGGAGGACCCACGCCCCCCAGTTCCCGGGTCAGGGGTTTTAGACACTTGCCGAGGGAAGGAGAAGGTCCTTCTGCCCAGGACTCATGGCTCCAGGGGTCCCGGGGGGCGAAGGCGGAGAGGAGAGCAGGCGCCGCCACGAAGGGCCTGTGGGCCACGCTGAGGAGCCTGGCCGTATCCCGAGGACAGTGGGGCGGTTCTGAAGGGGCCCCATCAGACCGGCTCCGTAGGCAGGTCGCTCTGGTGGCAGGGAGGGCGACGGGTTGAATGGAAAGGCCCCGTGGAGGCACCAACGCCACTGAGGGAAGAGCTGGTTCTCCTTCCGGTGCTGGGTGAGCTCCCCCGTTGAGGGATGGCGGCAACCAGCATGCAGGGAATGGCCACAGGGAAAGGCAGCAGGGGACAGACTTGAAGGCTACGAAGGAAGAATGGCTGGGGTTCGGTGATCGATTTGCCATGGTGGTGGCAAGAGGGAGCAGGTAGGACGGGAGCCTCGGTGTCCGACATGGACGGCTCGGTGGGGAGCCGCGGACCGAGACAGGTGGGGCTGACGGGAGGCAGGTAGGAGGGAAAGACGGCTGACGCGTAGAGTGGGAGACGCCAGGTGTCCATGTGTAGTTAGTGGGTAGTTACATGTGTGCGGAGGAGAGGGCGAGAGGCGGGGAGAGATCGGGAGTCTAGAGAGTAACAGAAGACACGGTGTTGACGAGGCAGGCACCGCGGGACGAGAGGGCGCCTCAGCCCAAGCGAGGATGGGGGACCTCCGGGGGCCGGCGAGGGAGCGGCCGGCGCCATGGAAAGCACGCCGCACGAGTGTGGCTGAAGGGACAAGAAGGGAGCAACTGCCTGGAACAGACAAACCCAGGAGAGGCGTGCACACAAAAGACTACAATGAGATTTGATTTACCACTTAGAGTCGCGCACGCCACGCTCGTACCGTTTGGATCCCTCTGAGGCCTGTGTACACAGCAGGCTCGGACCCCGGGGGACCTGGGGGGCCAGGAGGAGCTCTGGGGTCCATGGAAAGGGCCTAACCAGGGAAGGCGAGCGGAGCTGGGCAGCCCCCCGCCACAGCTCTGGTGACAGGTGAGAAGCCACAGCCCATCGTTTGAAGGAAGGCGGAGGAGGTGCCGCCGGTGGAACAGAGGACAGCAACGGGTGAGAGGGAAGGGGCTCAATGGGGGCCCAGGCGGAGGAGAGCCGGCGCAGCCCCGGGCCGGGCGCCGCCCCGCAGGGCCGCCGCCTGGTGGGCCGGGAGGCCGCTGGGCACAGTTGTGTTTCCGAATGCACGAGCCCCCCTCGAGACGCGGAGATGAAGAAGCCCAGCCCCGTCTTCAGCTGTGTGATCCGCCGCAGCGCTGCGGCTCGGGGAGCACGGGTGCTGTCGGTGCTCCACCAGATTTCCTGCAGCGGAACGTTCTTTGAGCGCTGTGGTTTCATGCTTCTCCAGTCACGCTTTTGATTCTGTACTTCCATCTGCTATAGTAAAGCCCCTCAGAGTAATCTTCTTAGAACTCCTAGTCCCATCCAGCACAGAGAATTAGTGTGGGCTTCGAAAGTTTCCATTAGTAAAGTAGTGAAGGCATTCATTCTGCCTGTAACTCTGGTGTTTTGAAGTGTTTGAAAACATCTTCATTAATCATATAAATTAGAAAAGAAATTAACAGCTATTCATGATTTTGTTAACGTTCTAATCAGTTCACAGGGCTTAGAGTCACGTGCTGTGCCCGCCCCTTGCCCGCTGACACTTGTACATGTCAGTGGCATCTACGGACCCCTACTAACTCGAACCGCATAGTGTGCTAATATTTTCATGCCCGAAGACTATTGGGGCTGTGAATAATTTTCAGATACATTGGTCTTCCTTTGAGAGAGTGGTCTGTCCTGTTGCCCGGCCGCTTGTAGAAACTGTGGTTTGGCCCGTGGCAATTCCTGCCCCTTTGCCGACTAGAGAAGGCTTTCCCCGCGGAAGCCGTGGGCAGCCCTGGATCGCTGGAAGGCTTTCCCCACGAAAGCGAGGCTGCTGTTTGCACAGGGCGGTGGAGAGGAAAGCGCAATGGGCGCTGGGCCGTCCGCGTGAGAGATTTCTGCAGACCCTGCTCTGAAAAGCACGAGCGGGGCTACCGCCTGGCGGACGGCCTGGCGTTCCGCCTGGGACGTGGGCGGCTGCCGTTTCCCGGTTCGTTAGACGGTGGCCTTGGTCTGCCTTTGCGCAGACCCGCTCCCATTTCCATGGATACCATGTAGAAATGCAGGTGGACGCGGGCCAGCTTCTGGGCAGCTTGTGCAGATAGCTCTGTACCAAATTGTTTGCGGTCACCCCAGGTCCTCATCCACGTAGCTTCTGGAACACTCGTTCGAATAGGGACATGGAACCTTCTGGATTGAGCAGCCTCTTCAGAACCACACTCTGAATGCTAGCGCACAGAATAAGTCCTTCAGAATAACTGGCATAGTTTTTGGTGTCTTTATTAATGTTGTTCCCTGGGGGGAACAATAGGAAAACTTAGCTCTGGAAATTGGGATGCTTGTATGTGATCTTTGTGGGTTTCCTTTCAGTGTAAAACTGCAGTACACGGCCCAAATAAAAAGGCGATTAAATAAGGAATTTATGCAAATGTTATACATTTTAGTCTGTTTGGACTGCTATAATAAATGACCAAAACTGGGTGGCTCATAAACACAGGAATTGACTTCTTCTCATGGTTCCGGGAGCTGGGAAGTCCAAGGTCAGGGTGCCCACGTGTTCGTCTTCTGGTGAGAGCCCTCTTCCCGGGTCAGAGCCACTGGCACCCTTTTGCTGTGTCGTCATGCGGTGGAAGGGGCCGGGGACCCCTGTGTATGAGGCAGTAATAATCCCTTCCACAGAGGGCAAAGCCTAAGCCCCGCCCATAGGCCCCACTTCCTAACATCATCGGGGGCGAGCATTTCCACACAGCACGTCTGGCAGGACAGCACCATTCTGACCACAGCACGTAGTAATTAAGAAATCCCTTCATTATTACGGTATCTAACTTTTGCCCCTCTGTCACTGACAAAGAGTCAGACTGCAATATATTAATGTCATTGTAGCACTGTTGTCCTGTTACGGTTCGGTAGGACCTTAACGGCCCCCCCTCCCCCCGGAGTCCAGCGCCACGGCCTCCCCTGGGCCCGTGTCCGTCTTTCCGAAACCCGGCTTAGCCCCGACCCTCGTCTGTCGTCGCTCAGGTCTCCGTGGCCCTGAGGCCCGCTCGCCCCGCAAGGCTCCCCGACCCCTCTCCCAGTTTGGGTGGCCTGCTCACGTGGCCGCCTTCGTGGCCGCTGTCCCCGTGCGCCGGCCGCCTGTGTTCTGGGCTCCGACTCCCGCAGGCGGCCGACCCGAAGAAGACAGGGCCCGGGTCTCCCTCGCGGGTGCCGAGTGGCGCCCTGCTGACTCGCTGCTGTCGGCAGGCGACGCGAGCGACGGCCCCGGGCGCCGATCGAAGGCACGCTGTCCGCCCGAAGGCCGCGCCGCAGCCCGCCCCGCCTCTACCCCGCGGGGGCACGCAAACACCGCGGGCACGTCCTCCTGAATCCGCTCGGATATTCTTTCAGCTGATTTCTTTTTCACTTGACAGAGTTTGTTTGCTCTGGAAAAGTTTCGCTTTTGCCTTGAAATGTCCAGCCACGACATTACTGTGGACAGGGCGTGAGGCGACTAGGAGAGTCCGGGCGGCACAGACGTGCCCCCCGCCCCCCGGCCCCGCCCCAACCTTCCCCCTTCTCACAAAGTGGCCCCGCGATGGGCCTGCAGCTTCTGCAGCTCCCCGTCCTCCCGGAGGCTCCTCGGGCTGGCCTGGCACCCCCGGCGCAGACTGCAGCGAGTGCCCAGAAAATACCGGCCAGAAAACCTGTTTAAATAAAACTACCCCAGAATGCAGATAACCACGAGGTAACTGGAGCCATTGAAACACTAAACTCGATTCATAATTTCAGTTTATAGAACCTGTTCTTTACAAAGCAGAATATTTGAATATTTTTATAGAAAAAAAATGACACATGTTCAATATCCTAACTGAAGGAATATTTATTTTTCTTTTCTTTGCTCTGCATGTGTGGAAGTGTGAGTTTTTCATAGACATACTCACCATTTACATGAAAATAAGTGGTTTGCTTGTTTTCACTTGCTGTCTTTTGTGTGTGCTTTTCCATACGGCCTTTACGTTAATGCATCCTGCAGTGTTGTGGTTGCTATTGTCTCATTGTTGGATATTTAGGTGGTTTCCTGTAGGCTTTTTCCCCCTACTGTAACTAAGGTGGTTATAAATATCATTGTATAAGAAGTTTTTTCTTTTCTTTTCCTTTTGGATGATTTCCAGAAGAGGCATTACTGGGTCAAAGATACTGTGTACTTTTTACTTCCTGTAGCATATTGAACGGTGTAATCATCAGTAATTTGTGGATTTACCAATTTCTCCAACATTAGATTTTGATTTCCTTTCTGTAGTTTTTAAACACTTTTTCTAGTTTGGTGGATGTAAAGCGGTGCTTCCTATTTTAAGTCTCATTCTTTCTATTCTCAGGGTCCCCTGTTTGTTGCCATTTTAAAAAGCCTGTCTTTTGAAAACTCTGTGCAGATCAGAATGCTTCAGAATGCAGGCCAGGGCGAAACCGCAGGAGACCATCCGGTGAAGGCCTCATCCTCACAGCAACTTTCTGACGTGCCCAGAGGCCAAGGCTCTGACCTGCGCTGTGCTTTGCACCCGTGCAGGCTGCCCTCGGGAACTCCTTCCAAAAATCTTTTTGACCAATGTCCCCTGGCCCTCTATTTCCCGCAGGCCGCTCACAGTCCTCTCGTTAAAGCGTCCCTGTTCCCAGGGGTTAGAACCCTTCAGGGAGGGCGAGGAGAGGTTCCGTTTGCCAGATGATTGACTTGGATAACCCCATTTGGAGACTGTTCTGGTTAGCTATTGCCTCTAACCAATCACCCCAAGACTTAGTGGCTCCGCATGACAACCAGTGTTTGTTGTCTCTCGTGGCCTCTTAAGCAGGGCGGTGAGAACAGCTTGCCCGGGCGGGTCTGGCGCGGGCTTCCTGGCGGGCTCCCCCAAGGAGGCGCAGCTCTCCCCCTGCAGGCGGTCCCCTGGCGGCTCCGCTCGGGGCCTCTCCTCGCCCGCCGCAGAAAGCACGCAGCTGCCTCTGTGGTCAGCACCGTCCCGAAGTCCCGCCTGGGCCCCGGGAGGAGGCCCAGAACCTGGACCAGAACACTGTCTCGCCGTTAGTTCCTGGGCATGTTTTAAAGCCACCACAGTGACTTAATCAACTGGACGGTGCTTACAAGACCATTCATTGCTGAGACCAGAGCTGCTCACTATTGGCACCGTTGACATTAGGGGACAAGGGTGGGGAGGTGGCAGGGGGTTGTCCTGTGCGTTGCAGGATGTTGGGGGCATCAATGGTCTCCACGCAGGAGATGCCAGGGGCCACCTCCCCACACACAGTGTGACAGCACGACCTCTTTCCAGATGTTACCAAATGCCCCCTGACGGTCAACACTGTCCCCAGCGGAGAACCACTGCATGAAACAAGCATGTATTAAGCACATGTAATGTTCATGCATCACAGAAAGAAAGAGCACCAGGTCTGGAAAGGAGGCCATTTTTCTGGGTGAGTCTGGTAAGCCACAGGCAAACGGTTCCTGTTGGGAGGGTCAGATCCAATTATGAACGAAAAAGGATTTTGCACGCTGTGGACGCATACGTAATTTTTTTTTTAAATCCATACACTGGGTCCTCATTCATTTTTATCATCATCCATTCTTTTGAGGGCCCCATGGGGTGCCTGTCACATGGCGGGAGGGGAGCATCAGACGCAGCGGGACCTCAGGGGTCCGGGCGGCCCTCGGACCCCTGCCCTCCGTTCCTCACGTCACCTGGGCAGGAGGACGGTGGCACCTCGGTCCTTCCTGAATGTAAAATTTGACACGCAACAAAAAGACTTAAAGAAAAATGGCATTTTCTTTCTCAGTGAAAGCAAGGGCCCCCCTCCGCCCCCCCGCACTGTGCCCTTGTTTAAAGCCCCGAAGCCGTGACCCAGCGCCGCGGAGCCCGGACCTGCGCCCACTGCGCGGTCTTTCCCAGGAGCCTCTCATTTCAAGTGTAGTTGCCTTCCCCCTCCCCCCCGCCTTTTTTTTTTTTTTTTTTTTTTTTTTGTCAGAGCAGGGGGCGGCCCCCTGCAGGGCGCCTGCAGGGTTGGCCTTTCCGCCCAGAGACAGTGCTATTGAAAACGAGTTCCTGTGGTTCTGTGTGTGTCCCTGCGATCTGATGTGGCCCATGACTGTTTTCCGTTGTCATGTATACTCTGGGTAATGATTGGCTGCACTTGCGAGTTTGAAGGCTATTTTCTCAGTTTCCAAGTCAGGGCCTGAGTGACCCAGCTTCCTGCCGCTGTGGCTTCCTGGGGGGTCTGTGGGCAGATAACATTTTCTCGCCTTAAGCCGTGCGCTTCGAGCGTGGCCGGCCACAGGCAGCGGCGTGGGCTCCTCTACACCCCCACTCAGGGCTCAGCAGCTTCCTTGGAAAGGGACTTCGGACATGTTTGCCACATTAAAGCTCAAGGTGCTAGGCCCTTTAGTACTTCTCAAGAAGTATGCTATCCTCAGTAACACAATGACATCGAGAGCAAGAGACAAGACTAAAAGAGTTTTTACGAAGTGCTCGCCGTTAGCTAGGCTCGACGGAGACTTTTTCAGGCACTGTCTGATCACAGTGAGGTCAGTGACCAGAGAAGTGGCCTGTGAGCAGAGATGTCACAGAGGAAACGCTGTCTTCGGTCAGGCCCGTTGCTTAATACAGGGTCTTGAGCCTGTGAGGCAGGTCTTGTTATTACTCAGCAAGTTACTCAGCAGCTGCCGCCCTGCTCGATGCGCCGAATGCTCCCGAGCCTCTGCTCCCCTGGGAGGGACCGAGGAAAGAACTGATGCCTCGAAGGCGAACGGAGAAGCTGCTGTCCCTGGTGGTCCTCCTACTCCTCTGGGCCGTGGGGACACAGTGCATCTGCCAGGTGGCTAGTCACCGTCCGGTGTCCTTATAAGAAAGGGGATCCGCTGAGCTGTTACAAAGCACTGAGTTACACCAAGTGGGCTTCCGAAGCCATTGCAGCTGACTCCTGCCCATGCGCTGCCTGCAAGATACAGGTGGGATGGAGTCTCAACTCACCTGCCACCAGCCCCGATGCATTTGCGTGGTCAGGTATGCGCCGTTAATGATGTAACTGGCATAGCACATCTCTCTCCTGCATGCTACGTACCGGTCGAATGGCCTTTGAAACTCAGAACGGTAAACTGAAATGTTCTGGGATGATCCGATTTCTCCCTGAGTAATCTGCTGGAGCTGCCGAACGAATCACCTCCCCCTGCGTGGCGGCCTTACCCGCTGAAATTCATTTTATCGCCCTTCTGGTAGCTACAGTCCCGGAGCCAGAAGCTGTGGGGTGGGCTTCTGGCGAGGCCTCTCCTCCAGCGTGTGGTCTGTGGCCTCTCGCTGGGCTCAGGTGGCCTGTCCTGCGCGCCCCTTCGCGGAGCCCGCCTGGTTCGGGGACCCAGTGCTGTCAGGGCAGGGACTCCCCAAGGACCTTTTTTTTTTTTTTTTAAAAGCTCAGCTTTTTATTGAATGTGTTGCAAAAGAGATTTAGTCGAAGAGACCAAAGCCCTTGTCCTGCGCAGATGCCTCAGGTTCTCCTTTCTTGCTCCCACTGTTTTTCCTGAGCGGGGGCAGCAGCGGCGGAAGGGCAGGACCTCTGCGGGCGCAGCACCAGCTGCCGGGGCAGGCCCGCCAGCCCCAGCGTTGCAGAGGGGGCTCCCCGTGGGGGCGTCGGCCAGCGCCTTCGCGCACAAGCCTGGCCGGAAAGGTCCAACGCGCACACCGGCTGCTTTAATGCGGGCATTGACCTTATCCTCCGTCCCCGTCCCCTCCCCGTGCTGCAGGGCACGAGCCGAGTGGACGCCGGCGAGCTCGGCAGAGGCCGTGGTGTGGGCGCTGGCCCGCGGAAGAAGCGAGGGCCTCGCCCCAGCGTGGCCTTAGCTTCCTCGGAAGGACCGAGCACCTCAGCGGCCGCTGGGGAAAGGTTTTTTGTTTATTTTTCCTTCACTTCATTTCAACCTTAAAAGTCCTGTCTTCAGACAGAGTCGCTTTCGGAGGGGTTCAATGTACGCATCTGGGGGGGATGCGGTCCATCCGTAACCCCCGCTCCGGCGTACCAGTGTCTAAAAGGGTTCATTCCTGGGCGTGGACGTGATGCGCGTATTCCTTGATGTGAACACGGAGGGATTGTCGAGGGAATGGTACATGCGTGTGCTGTGAAAAAAGGGGGGCAACAAAGCCCGCAGCAGCAGGTTATTACCTGGATGTCAGGGGAGCCTCTCTGCTTCTTAGCATTGAAGTAAGATTTGTTCAAGTCCCTGGGCCGCCCCCGCAGGAGTTCTCCCCACTCGCGGGAAGTGTCCATTCTCACGTCCGCCGGTCCCCGGCGCGCCGGCCGCAGAGGGCTTTGTCCTCCACCGTCGGGCCTGGCGCTGGGCGTTCCCCTGCGCGCAAGCTCGCGCAGGAGCCCGTCACCGCGTCGCGGATCTGACAGGCACGAGACGCCCGAGTCCGCGATGAGGGGCCTTGTGTCTCAGAGCGCGGCGGTCGGCGCGAGCGCGGGCGCAGGCCGTCAGCTCCCTTTGTGCCCCCCTCGAGGGGGCTGCGGGGAGGGGCCCACGCGGACACGGGCACACGCAGCTGGTGCACTGCAGGCGGCGCGCGCTGTGCCTGGGGACCCTGCTGTGTTTGTCCTGGCGAGAGAAGCTGGCCAGCCCGCTCCTTGTCCCCGAGGGCGGGGCTGCCTTCCCCGAAGGCTGCGGGCTGCAAACCCGCCCGGGGGGTGGCCCAGTGCCCGGCGCGTACCCATTGTCTGGGACTGAATGGTGCACCCCCCAAAAGGTATTTCCGTGCCCTAGTCTCCCAAATCTGGGAATGTTACCTTGTTTGGAGAGAAGGTCTCTGGCGGTTGCCCGTGGAGTCTGTTGGTAGACACAGGGATGCGGAAGCTGCTTCTGGGGGGAGCTCCGAGTTAAATGGGGAACGTGGGATTGGAACCTGGAGGAGAGGGGACGCTTGGTAGGCCGTGGCAGAACATGTGGCCTCCTCGTGTCCTCCAGATGCGTGGGATGGGGAGCTTTAAGCAAGGACCTTAGATATTTAGCAGAGGGGCTTTCCAAGCAAAGTGTTCATAGTGCGGCCTGCTCTTTCCTTGCTGAATGTGGTAAAATGCAAGAGGAGAGATAAAAGACAGTAGTTAATGATTGGAGAAAATCTCAGCCTATCCAAATTACAAAAAATTAAAAATTAAAAAGCTAATAAAAAAGCCAGAAAAAGACTCATTGTTGGGCAAGTGCACTCGGAAGAGGCCAGGCGTGGGCGGAACACATCTGTCTTGCTGCGCAGCCCGGGCGGGCGGCTCCCGGGCGCCGGCAGCCGTCTCCGCGAGGCCGGCAGGGGACGCGGCGCGGTGTCCAGGGAAGGCCTGGGGAGAGCTCTCCTTCTAACGGCATGGACCGCCCCCCACCCCGCAGACCTGCGAGGGCTCCAGGGCTGCGGTCTCCGCAGAAGCGCTGCCGTCTGCGGTGGAGGGGGCTGTGCGGCCGCAGAGGACAGAGCCTTGCGCCCAGGGCTTCGTGGTCCGGCCTCGACCCCGGACGGCGTTGGACCTGCTAGGGTAAACTTCCTCGGCCCGGACGCCCCTTTATTCCTTCCGATGTCTCCCGTGAGAAGTGGGGATGTCTAGGGCATGCCTGCCCCCGCCCCCCCCACCCGGCATGTTCTAGAAGCACATAACCTGTTTTCTAGGTTCACAGAACCTCAGAGAGAGAAGGTTTTGCCTTAGAACGGGTCATACCTGGTCTCTCCGATCCCTGACTTCGTGAGGCTGTGTCTCCTGGGCTCTTGGACACTCTTCTCCTGGGCAGCTCTGCTGTCCCCTGTGGCTCGGGGGCTGCCTCATAGCCCTGCTGCCCCTCTGATGCCCAGCTCGCTGTCCTACCTCCCCGCTCTCGCCAACACCCCTGCAGCTCCCGAGGCCCAGTTCCCACCAGGCACAGGAGAAATGTGCTCCACGTCCTCAAGGAGGCGACCCCTGAGCCTGCTCCTCATAGATTCGGGCCGTAGAGTTCGTATTATATATTATATTATATTATATACAAGCACACACACGTACATAGATAACTACCCATGTGTATGTATGTATATGCTATATGCACACATATACCATAAAATTTAACTGCCAGAGGATAAAATGAACTCCATCATGATTTCATGTCGCTACTGATCTGCCAGGGTCTAATTAACGGGAAAAAATGACATCATTATACATGGAGTCATACGTGGCCTTTCCAGCATGAGACATTTTAAAAGTGGGGGAGCAGTTTGACATCATCTCCCTCAGCTTTTACTAGTGTGTTAGATAATTGGTTACACATTTCAATAGCATTTTTGAATTCTGCAAAATGGGGTGGCATTCAACTGTTCGTTGGAAATGCCAGTTTTCTGAATGTTTGGTCTAGTTCTCTGCTTCGTTTGTGACTTTATATATGTATTTGTTTTGGGGTTGGTTTTTGGGTTTTTTTTGCATTTTCTTTCCTCAAAAGTAAACACACTTGCCCTGGGCAGGGAGCTCATTGGGTTAGAGTGCTATCCTGATACGCTAAGGTTGCGGGTTTGCTCTCCGGTCACAGTGCATACAAAAAGCAGCCAATAAATGCATCAATAAGTGGAACAACAAATTGATCTCTCTCTCTCTCTCAAAACTAAAAATGAGCAGTGGTACCTCTGAACAAGGTGTTAAGGAGAAAATTTGCACGTGTAGCCCGTGTGGATTTTGCCACCGAGCATTTCAAAAACGTTGTTTGTTGCCTCCCTGGCAGCGTGTGTTTCTAAAACGTAACAGGCTGTGCTCCCTGGCGGGCACAGACCCGGGGCAGAGTGAATGACTTGGGCACCTAGAGAGGGAACTCTTTCCGTCCCCAAAGCGCCATCAGTGACCTCGGCGACTGCGCTGCTCCCTTGGGGCCCTGGGCAGCGTGGGCTCTGGAGCGCAGACGCAGGGGAGGGAGCCCTTCCCTCTGCGCTTTCTGTGCCCAAGTCACAGACTCAGGGTGCTGGGCACGCCCAGTGCTGCCCAGGGAGTGGGCTGTTCCCTTGTGAAAACTCGTGAGGGTGGGACTGCGATGTCGGTTGTAAGTCCGCTCTGCCTTCAGTGCCTGCAAAGCTAAGTGACGGTCTCAAACAGCAGAAAGCGGGGCCGTCTCAACAGAGCGCCCAGATCCAAGCACCCTGCTTTCTCTTGGCAAAGGGCAGGGCGAAGGGCGGGGAAGGGGGGGGAGGGCAGCGAGCATTCATGGTCTCGGTGCAGAAGGAGCCGGAATCGACCCAGCTCTCTCCCCTCATTCTCTTTCCATTAGAAACAGGGTTTTTTGTTTTGTTTTGTTTTTCTTTTTTAATGTCTATCAAGGCCGCGTCCTTCTTGGTCTTTGTTTTTGAAAATGACGGTCGTTTGAAAGAAGCGTCCAAAAGCCAAACCACCTTTGACAGTTCCCGCTGGAGTCAAAGGGCAGCGACACCTTTCCTACATTTTCACCCTCGAACAACAACGATCTCTGCTGAAAGGAAGTGGCGCAGTTTCCAGGCGCCAGGATCCCGCGCCCTCCTGTGAGGGTGTCAGTGTGGTTCATCCGCAGATGCTTCGTAGAGGCCACGGAGGCTCTTGCAGAGAGTCAGCAGGAGCGGGAGTGACCTTCAGCCCTTGCCCTGGGTGGCTCCGAGCCTTTTCTTCTTAGAAGGGACAAATAGAACTGAAGTTACTTAAAAATCCCTAGTGGCGACATGGGAGATGAACCCAGAGGTGGAGAGTCCAAGCCTTGACCCGGACAGCCTTGTGCCCAGATCCTGTCCTCGCTCTTCCTATTTTCCACCCGTGACACATAACTTCTCCAGGGACCTCAGGGTTCCCTGGGGAACAATTAAAATGCCAGCAGCCCTCCCTTAAGGCTGCTTCTGAGGATGAGGAGATAATGAATCATGTATGTAAAGTGCTAAGCATGGTGCCAGGCCCCAAATAAGTACCCAGAAAGCAGTAGCTGCTATTTCTTGGTAAACTGCTAAGGAGAAGGGTTGTATCAGATAAGTTGTTTCTAGAATGGACATTAAGGATTATATTAAACATTTATAGTCACACATTGTAAATATGGGCTATGTTTTTATTTTTCTTAATAGGCATTTTAAATTGTTGTGTGGCCTACAATGTCGGTCTCCTGGAAGCAAAGGTATTTTCCGGTCCTGCGAGTGAACAGTTCGGCTATGCAGTGCAGCAGTTTATAAATCCAAACGGCAAGTGGTAAGAAGATTCTCTTCTTTGTCATTTCAGTAAAAACACTAAATATGTTTAATATTTGACTGCAATTGCTTGTTGAAATTGGAGCATGAATATATTATTGATGAGTAGACCTCAGATGTTTTAAGTTTTTTTATTGTTGTTCAATTACCGTTGTTCCCATTTCCCCCCATTACTCTCCCCTGCCCTGCCCTCCCCCACCTCCCACATTGAATCCCTGTCCCCTCCCCCCTGTTGCCTTTGACCATGGGTCCCTTACACATGTTCCTTGACCTGTCCCTTCCCCTTCTTTCCCATGTTACCCCCCTCCTCCCGCCCCTCTGGCCTCTGTCAGTTGGTCTTTATTTCCATGTCTCTGGTTCTGTTTTGCTCGTTTGTTTGTTTTG
This sequence comes from Pteronotus mesoamericanus, assembly GCF_021234165.1. Taxonomy (NCBI): domain Eukaryota; kingdom Metazoa; phylum Chordata; class Mammalia; order Chiroptera; family Mormoopidae; genus Pteronotus; species Pteronotus mesoamericanus. Next base: position 3,603,962 of record NW_026555123.1, read on the forward strand.
TTGATTAGGTTCCACTTAGAGGTGAGATCATATGGTGTTTGTCTTTCACCCCCTGGGTTATTTCACTCAGCATAATGCTCTCCAGTTCCATCCATGCTGTCGCGAAGGGTAGGAGCTCCTTCTTTCTTTCTGCTGCATAGTATTCCATTGTGTAAATGGACCACAGTTTTTTGATCCACTCATTTGGTGATGGGCACTGAGGCTGTTTCCAGCACTTGGCTATTGTAAATAATGCTGCTATGAACATAGGGGTGCACAGGTTCTTTTCAGTTGGTGATTCGGGATTCCTAGGGCCTAATAAAATGAAGGATTTTTCTTTGAGAGTTGGTAACTCTCAGATAGATAATTAATGGGATGGCATAATGCTACTTTCTAAAAACCCGAATAGAAAAGTTTCTCTAAATATTACATAGCAAATGCGTAATGCCGGTTTTGACCACTTAACTGAGGATAGATTTATCTCTATTTCCTCCTCTGTAAACCGGTAACGATGGAGCTTTGTAGATGTTCAGCTAGCTGGTGATGCTGCTGGGCCATTTCTAGATGATGGAATTGTTCTGTAAATTTTCTCCTTCAGCAAGGTTTTGTCTACTGGTTTCATTCGAAGTCAGTCTTCCCCTCCCCCGCCCGCCATATGGCGAAGGGTCCTCCCAAGCATTTGTGCAAAAGTTACGAAGGTCCCTTTCTCCAGTGCATTGAACATCTTTGGTTTTTCCCCCAAAAGTGCCCTAAGTTTTTTAATGCTGAGTCACGGTTCCATTCATAAACCACAGTTACAGTCACACAGGGTGGGCAAAAGTAGATTTACAGCTGAGAGTAGGCAAAACAATTTATTCTTGTATTATTATTTATTAATGAGTGCATTATTTTTCCATGCAAAAAACCCTAAACCGACTTTTGCCCCACCCCTTATACGGCCACCTTCATGGATACGGAAATATATCCTCCCATTGCGGGTTTAAGTTTCTCATGGTAACTATGAAAATAAACCCAGGCAGCTCTGAAAGTTGCCTTCAGGCAGAACTGTAGGTCCTCTTTGGCCGGAGCGGGCGCCCCCTGGTGGACAGGATCCTGCCAGTGCAAGCCCAGCGCCTGCGGCCGCAGGAGGCCCCAGCTCACCTGGAGCTTCGGGTCTGCCGCCCTCCAGAGCTCTTGGCAATGATTAAGGGGGCTCGTCAAATCAGAGCTATCATTTGTAACCTTTTCCCCCCTGCGGGAACTTATGTGTGATGCTCTAAAGAAATTAATTCAAAGACGCAGAATACAGACGGTTCCCATTTTGGAGCCTGGCTGCCTGTGATGGGAACGAAGGGAGTCGGGAGCCGGCCTGTAGGGGACGCGGTGGGCAGGCTGGAGACGGTGCTCCCGGGCGCCGGGAGCCTGGGCGAGCGGTGCGTGTGCGGAGAGTGTCAGTCCTGCCGAGGGGTAAGGGCAGTTTGGCCTGAAACGCCAAGGGCAGCAAGTACTGTCATCATTCGGGATTTGAGAGAAAGAAAGAGAATCTCTAACAAGTATCGAATTTCACTTGAGAACCATAAACCACAGGGAGGCTGAAGGAGTGTGGTTTGACCTTGGGACCTGGCAGGTAGACTTGCCCCAGGCCGCCCGCTTTCCGTAGCCACCCCGATTCTTTCCCAAACTGCAGACGCCCAACCAAACATCTCCACCTTAATGCCTACTGCATAGATATTATCAAACCTAACAGAGAGAACAGATATCTGATTTTCTGCACCACCTGATGAGGCCAAAGATCCATGACGCCTCTCCCCTCCTCCCCCGTATTCTGTGCACTAGCCAGCCCTGGTGACCCTCCCACCAAAATAGACACAACCGCCCGGCGCCCACCGCGGGCCTTGCAGGTGCTCAACCGCCTCCCGCCGCCCTCCCGGCGCCTCTTTACTCTCCCTGCTGCAGCCGGAGCGAGCCTTTTAAAACATGATTCCAATATTGTCGCTGCTGAGCTTAAACCTTGCAGTGGCTGTCCCCAGCCGTTAGAATAAGCTAACGCTCCTCAAAGGTGCTTCACGGCCTGGCCTCCGTGGGCCACTCCTGGCTCCTGTTCGACCCCTTCACCCTTGATCCCTGAGCCCCGAGAAGTCTGGCTCCCATCCCGAGCACACCAAGGCCATCCCTGCCTCGGGCCTTCTGCACGCGCCTCGGTCCTGGGAGGCGCGGCCCGCCCAAGACCTCCCCTCGGCAGGCGGTTCGTGTCCTTCTCTCAGCTCCAGGGTCTCCTGTCTGTGTCAGCGAGCGCTCGCCACCCCTCCCACTTGCTCTGCAGCACTTTCTGCCCATAGTGTCTAGAGCAGTTGCCGCTATCCAAAATAATCTCTGTTTCTTTAGATGCGCCTCATCTGTCTTCTCCCCTGCCTCTGGGTATAGGGATATTGTCTTGTTCACTCGTGCATCCTCTGAATCCAGTGTGCTCTCTGGCGTAGAGCAGGGGATCAATAATCATTTGCTGAATGACCGAATGGAAGCCCTATTTCCAAATGACTCACCCAAGGAACACTACAAAGTGCACTACAGTAGAATGACGGACGTAGTAGCCGAACAGGACCTGCAGGCGTGCTCTGATGGTCTACTTCCTGGGTGGGGCCTTGCTGAGGACGACCTGCCGTTAAGCTCGAGGTTATTTTTTGTAAGGGACAGTTTTCCTGGGACAGGCCACCTCTAAGAGAAGGAATCACCATCCGTCACAGGTGGATCAGAGGCAGGAAGCCTGTCATGGATTGTAAGGAAACTTGGCCACTGGCCACACTGCACGTGGGAGGTGGGGCAAGACCACAAGGGACAACAAGGTGACAGGAAGCCAGCAGGCAGAGGCCTGGGCCGCGGGAGCGGCAAGCCCACCCCGTCTCTCTCAGGGTCCCCTCCAGCGCGCAGACCACTGTGCAGAGGCCCATGGGCTGGCGGTTTATCGTGGGATTCTGGTGCGAGTGAGGCCAAGACCAGACATTCCCAAGTCCCCCCTTGGCCTGGTCTTGACGTTCCTGAAAGACATATAAACACAAGGCAGTGGCTGTTAGGAAACGAGGTACTACTGTTCGTTAATTGGCTGGGCTCCTGCTTTACCCCTGCACAGAGCTTCCTGGGAGGGTGCAGAGTCGGCCTTCCGAGCCTCCTGTCCCCCCAGCCTGGGTTCAACCACCAGCTGGTGCCAGCACCCCCGCCCCCTCAGAGGGAGGGGAAGGTGAGTCCCCAGACGGCCAGGCTGGGGCCTTGCCCTGGTGTGGCCTCGTAAGGCAGAGGAGCAGAAGGGGCCAAGTCACGGGCCGCAGGCTGGGGCAGGGGAGGCGCGGAGCGCTCACCGCGGACCAGGGCTTTGAGGCCGTGGAGCGGCGTGAGGCCGCGAGGACGCGCTCGGGGCGCAGTGGGCGGCCGCGGGGGACGGCAGTGTCCGCCCCTTCTCGTGGGTGTCACTTCAGTGTCCTCGCTGTGGTAACTCCCTGCGCACAGCTCACGTCCGCTTCCCGACCCTGGACCCTGGGGGGGCAGGGTGCCCTCCCGGCGCCCCTTTGTGGCCTGGCCCTGCCCCAGGGACTGGCCACGGGGGCGGGGCCGTGGCAGGACCCAGGCGAGCGGGCGTTCCCGCCAGGGCCAAAGTGGCCCGCGATGAGGACAGTGTCCTCCCCAGCCCTCAGGCCTGAGGGACATGGCAGGAGACCCGGAGTCCAGAGTTGCCTGCTGTCTGGGCAGTTGGCGCTGCGCCCTCCCCCACTCCTCATTTACCGCAGCTCCACGGACGTTGCGGATGTAGCAGACGTGGGACGGACTTTTTTAAACATTAACTTCCCTTCTGATACCAATCGAGTTCCTTGCAGGCCCAGAAAGCGCTATTGCTATGAATTCCTTTAGTCACTGTGAGCTTTTTCCCTGTAAACCTTGTATCCGTAACGCACACCCCCCTGTATTTTCGTTCCTCTCCGGCCTCTCGTTGGGAAGCCGCTGTTCGGAGGCGCCCTCCACTGCGCACGCCGCCTGGCCGGCTCGCCGCCCCGCGGAGCCCGGCCGCGCGTGCCCCCTCCCCCGCCAGCGCGCCTGCTGCTGCCGCCTGCGTCGCCTACGAGTCGCACTTCGCTGTCTTTCCAGCGTACGTTACCTGTTTCACGGGGCCCACGTTTCTAAGCATGTACAGGCACATTCTCCATTGGTGTGTACACCACGTTAGCAAAATGTTTCACTGGTTTTATGTGCTAGGTTTTTCTTACTATGCTATGAAATTACTATGCTATGCTGCTCACTCCGGAAACTCTGCTGGCACGGCCCTGAGAACTCGGGAGCCTTTTGGATGGTCTCTGGTGGTTTTCAAAGCAGGTTCCCCCCGAAGCGGAGCACCGGGGCACCCCTCGGTCCTCAAGGACCGTCGTGGTCTGTTCCCCGGCCACGGGGCCTGAGGGTCATCGGGTCATCTGCCTGGGAGTTGTCCCTCATTTCACACACAGGTTGTTTAAGTGCAGATGATGCAATGCTTATCACACACAATCGCACAGAGAGCGGACGTGTGTTTGAAACCCTTTCCTGGAAGCTCACAGTACACATACCGGGTCTGTCTGTCCCCCCCTAAGGCCTATCCCAGGGACACGCTGAGCTCATTTTATGAGTCAAATACATGAGAACATTGCAGTCCCCGGTGTGACGAGGGCTGTCTGGGTATGGGGGGTGTTTCCAGTGGCAGAATTGTGGGTTGTTTTTTTGTTATTGTTCCCGCAGCAGCTAGAGCATGCATGTTCCGTGAGAATTAGAAGGGACGTGTGTCATGGCCAACAAAGAGTCTCATCTGTATGTGAGCTGATGTGACAGTTTTAACTCATTAATTAAGAAAACATTTAATAAACCTTCTATGTGTGTTGGTTTATCTTAACAGGTTGTCTGTAAGAGAATTTTAGGTAAATAATAAAGAAGGAACATTTGATTCCATAACAGACATTAAAGATTGTCATATAGCGTGTGGGTAAAAACAGGCCCTGGTATTTATTGATATTCTTTCTTTGCCAAACACGCAGTACTCATAATGCTTCCAAGAGCTTTGTAAAGTCATTACCCCATTTACAAACGAGGGGACTGAGAGATTAAACAGTTTGCCTAAGATTACAGAGCTAATAAACAATAAACCTAGGGCAGATTAATGCAAAACAGAGATAAAATGTGCTAAATGCACATAATTTTTTTTATAAATTTCCAAGGGGGGGAGTGACTGAATGTAATTGGCATGTAGAAATAATGTTTAAATATAGTTTTCATATAAACTCTGTAAAGTCAAGTCAGCGTCCGTGTTTTGAATGGAAATTCCTGTCACGGAAAGCGTGGCCTGGCTGGGGCGCCGGTGACCGGGGTGACAGGTCGCGTCTGCCTTCTCACTCTCTTGCGGAGAGAGATTTGTCACCTGAGCCAGCAGCCAGAGCCCGAGGGCTTACCCTCAGCTCCGCTAGGCGGAGCCGGGGGCCTGGTGAAGCCACTCAGCCTCTCTGCAGCGCAGCGCTGTTCCTGCCAAGCCGGGGGCTCGGAGCGCCCTGGGAGGGGGTAAAAGCTCAGCCCTTCAAAAGCCGGGCCGGGCGAGGGGCTCTGTGGGCGCGGTGTACAGACCGCGAGGGAGGACACCAGGACTTTTCGTAACCAGCTCCTCCCTGCGTGTCTGCGCCCGCCACCGTCTCGCGTGTGCCCGGGAAGGGCTTCGCGCGCCGCGGAGGAGCTTCCGTCCATTCCTCCCTCTTCTCGGCCGTGCACTCTAGTCCACTCCCTTTTCCAAAGCAGCCACGCTGCTGTCTTTCCTCAGGGCCTTGAGATGTTGGCCAGTGTCATCCTTTGTGTTTCTTCCTGGATGTGACATTCTCTTGCCGTTAGGCCGGGGGGCAGGGCCACGGTTCACACGCGTGCTTCGCGTATTCACGGGGCTTGCGTTTATTTTCAGTCCTGGACATATGTATTCCATTTTGTTCTTTCATTTCACTTTAGTTACTTTCCCTAACTTATAACTTAGTCCAATTTTTTTTTTTTTCTGTAAAGGCATTAGAAATCTGGCTGTAATACGTTCTTGCGCTTTGACGATAAGTCTGAAAAACTTGACGTTTTTATCACTGATCATTCTACTTTTGCCATAGAATGAACACGTGTGTCTCCCGCCAACAGCGACTCTCTCTAGTCCAGCAGTGGGGGCAGGGTAAAGGGAACCAAGCGCCCTCAGGCCCCCATGGACGGCCCCTGCGGACCGCCCCCCGCGTTGACTCAGCTACATCAGTTACATCGTAGTTGCCTTTTTTTCCATTAAGTAAATGTAACCTTCATGGTGGCGTTGTTTTCATGGTTTGTGTCGTTGTTCATGCAGAAAAGTCTGCAGTAGACGGCGCGGCGCGGCTCCCCTGCTCCGGCCTGCTCTCCCCGGCCTCCGCCCCGGGCGCAGGTTTGTGAGGCACCTACAAATGCCTGCGCGCCCGTCTTCTGGGACTGGCGTGCGGGGGACAGCTGCTGCCCAGCGTGTCTGAGGGGGGACCTCCTGGACCTCACCCCCCTCCCGGCCTCACTGGACTGGCTCGTCTTACCACGTTGAGCCTCCCTCCCTGTGCACACCCGGGTGTCCGCTTCTGGGGTAAAATTCACGTACAAAAGGGAATGGGGTCGACGCATCCACACCTTCCTGGTGGCCAGGCGTCCGTGACGTTTGCATCTTACCTAGAGACAGCCGTGCGGCCCAGGTGGAACCGCCTGGCCACTTTGTTGCTGGCCCATGTGGCGGGAAGACTGAGCACCTCTGCCCTAGGAGAGCCCTGAGCGACGTCGGCACAACAGGGAGGATCAGCGTTTGGATGGAAGCGCACAGGCTCGGGCTGGGCTTTGTTGCCCGTCGGATGCTTCGACTCGGCTCCTTTATAGGAAAACAGGGACAGTGACAACCTGGGCCTTTACGAGGGTTGAAGGAGTTAACGCCCATACGACGTGTCTATGGCGTGAACTGAAAGCGGTTCATGAACGTTGCTGCTCATCCAGTTTGTGTCCTTGGTAAAACAACCACGTGCCAAAGCACGTAGTTGAAAGGCCCTACTCATGAGCTTCGATTTATAAAAACGTGGTGGTTTTAAAATCATTTCTTCTCTCCTCCGGGGCCTGAGAATGTGGAACTTACTCCACCTCAAGGCTGTAAACTGAGCATTTCAGCTTTTGACTTCAACTTCAGGAAGACTGGCTGTCGACGTAAGGGAGTCCATTTTTACTGATTCATTTGCTTCCAGCACAAAAGCTAACCCCCAGGGCTTTCACGAGCCAGCAAGGAGCCAGCACTGAGCCTGTGCGCGGTGCGGCGGCCCTCGCCCGCCGGCAGCCGGAGGAGCCTCAAGCAGCGCCACGAGGCTTAGGTACTAAAATTGCCTCTCAGCAAACGCCATGGAGTGTAAGTCTTAAATTTATAATAGCGATGTTTCCCAACCAAGGGCTAAAAATGCCCTCTCTTTACCTGTCTCCCTCCTTCCCAGAGATCCAGAGTCCTCCCAGGTGAACTGTTTCCATCCTAAGTTCCCTTCAGGTGACAGGAAGCAGGTCTCTCTGTAGAAACGCGCCGACCCTTCTGTTGTCAGTGCCTTGGAGCTCAACTACGTAAGAAACCACAGGCAGGTGCCTTAGGCTTTGGAACGTCTCACCCTCACTGGGCTTCTAATCCCGAGTGAAATCCCCGCCCCAGGCGTCCGACAGCCTCTCGGAGCCCCTCCTGCCTAGATCTCCTCCAGGGAGAGTATCCTCCTTCTCTGGTGATGCATCTGGTTCCTTTCAGTTTCTTAGCCAAAAACCCTGCGAGCATCCTTGACCCATTTTTTTTTAAATGCCAAAAATAACCTCTCGAGAAACCCTGGTGGCCCTCCCTTCAACATAAACCTAAAATAAGGGCCTTCTCACCCCCTGCCCCTTCCACCACCCCTTGCCCAGGTGACTGAGTTGCCTCCTAAGTGCCTGATCTTTGCCCCGATGCAGCCATGCTCAAGAGAGCAGCCTTCCAGATCCTTCTAGCATATGTCAGGTCACATCACGACTCTGCCCCAAACCCTCCCCTGGCCTTCTCGTTCCCCTCAGAGGACCGCTCAGTCCTATCTGACCGCACCCCTCCCCATCCCCTGTCCCACCCGCCGGCCGGCCGCAGGGCCTTTGCCCACGCTGTGCCCGCAGCCCAGACTACTCTTCCATCAGCGTCTGGGGTCTAGTCCTTGGGCTCCTCCAAGACTCCTTCAACATCACCTTCTCCTGAGACCTTCCCTGGCCATTCTAGCAAGAATTTCAGTGCCCCACACTCCTCACTCCGTCCCCCACACTCCTCACTCCGTCCTGGTCGGCTTTCCACAGAGCCACGGTCGCCCTCACCCTGCGCTTGAGTCACGTATTAAATTTATTCGCTCTCCTTTCGCACTGGAGCGTAAGCTCCATGAGGCCAGAAAGCTCTGACTGACTCGTGCACGACTGGTCCCCCGGGGCGTTGAATCAAGTCTGGCCCACGCGGGTCTGGCGCAGAGGACAGCCCCCTGGTTGTACACGGCACACGGAAGGGCTCGCCGTTTTGGAGGGAAGGACGCCCCCTGGAGTTGTGCGGAATGTCAGCCCGTAAGATCTCAGCAAGCTTTTGCTGGATCAAAGAAAGCATGTTTCGCCCTACTCTTATCTCCGTCAGTCATCTGCACAAAAACCGCTCGTACTGAAGGGACACCTGGAGAGCTTTGAGACTCGGAGACCGAAGGAAGATATTTATAACAGTCCCTGGATTGTGGGTTTGCAGCGGCCTGGCCTCCATAAATACTGTTTACCAACCTCAGAAAGAACTTCGAATTCCAGTGGAGGTGGGCAAATTGGCTCTGTTTGGGAACTCTATATAATCACTATTTTGCCACAAGATAATTGAACAGTGAGTGTTATTTTAAGCAGCCTTGGAAGAATTCCCGTTTTCCCTGCAGGAAAAGAGAAGTTTGTGTCTCGGGATTCTGTGTTGTCAGAGACTCGGCACCCGCCACTGTTCCTGCAGCTGGCTTGTCCGCTCGTGGCGAGGTGGAACCGTGACTTGGGAGAGAGCCTGCCGCTCCTCGCAGGGTGCACCCCCTCCCTTGCCCCGTCCCCGCCTTCGTCACCTCCTCTCCGAACGTGTCTCCTTCCGCTGCAGCGGGTTACAGAAAACTGTATGGGTGAATACACCAGCCCCCTCCTCCTCCTGTCTGATTAGTTTAAGAACGTCGCAGTTCCGTAGGAAGAGTGCCTGTGGGGGTCAGCCCCCTGGGCGGAAGTGACGGGGAGAGGCGGCTGGGAACCCCGCCAGGAAAGGCAGAGGCGGTGGTTTTGGAAACGTCCTCTGTGGTCGCCGGCATGACCTGGAGGCTACTGACCAGAGTGGGTCACACATCTGAAGACTGCGCCCCATGGGACAAGGACCCCTTTGTTCTTCAGCAGCCACCAAAAGGGTCTGGTTGGGCACTGCTTTCTAGTGTTTCCTGTTACGAGTTTAAATGGCATTATACTGCCTGGAGCGGTGCCACTCAGTGGGTTGGGCGTCAACCTGCACAACGAAAGGTCGCCGGTTCGATTCCCGGGCAGGGCGCGTGCCTGGGTTGCAGGTTTGGTACCTGCTCAGGGTACATACAAGAGGGAACGGATCGATGTTTCTCTCTCACGTCGCTGTTTCTCTCCTTCCCCGTCTCCCTCCCTTCTCCCCTCTCTAAAAAAAGTACACAATTTAATAAAAAAAAAAGCTATAATGCTGGACGATCTAGATGGGTTTGCTGAGAGAATTTCCGGACCTTTCGCATCTCCCCGTGAAGTGGCACCCGCTACATGCCTTTCTCTCCTTCCGGCTGCTGCCTGGGGGCTGTGCCCGCAGGGCCTGCAGGGAGGTCAGGGAGGTCGGCACCCCGACCCCTCCCGTGAGGTGGGGGAGGTGCCCCGGAAACACTTAGTCAGCAGGATACAGCACGTGGCCTTGGGAGCGTTGTCATCGAGAGGATAGTAGCTACCGGTGGAGCTTTCCTGCTGAAAGCCCCGAGGGGCACATGGTTAAGTTTTAGACAAGAAACACGAGCCCTTCGCTCGTCAGTGGGCTCCTCTGGGCTTGGGAGGTGGCAGGGTGGAGGGGAACCAACCATACCTGCTTCTGTCTGAGCATCCCCTGCTCCTACCTGCCTGTGACCAGCTCAGCCTGGCCCCCCAGGGTGGACGGGCTCTCCCAGGGGGCCTTGGCTGGGGGCCCTCCTACAGCGCATGGTCACGGCCCTGCGTTTCAAGTCCTAGGTGGTTCTGGAACGCAGCCGCTCTGTCCAGATAGTTTTCCCAGTCTGGGCGCCCACCAGGCCTGGTTGCCCCCAGGAGGAAGGAGAAAGGACTAAGGGTGAAGACTTCGGCGTCAGAATTGGTCGCACGGGGCCCTCACAAGGCTGCGGACACAGCAAGCTGCTCATCTCTCTGTTGCGGTGGCTCCTTCTGCAAAACAGAGGCACGACACCTCCGACGCGTCCTGCACGTGGAACTAGATCGTGTTGGGAAGGCCGCGCGCCCGGTGCCGGCTTTCCTAAGGCTCTCCGGGATGAGTGCCCCGCCGAGCACGCCCGGGGCAGGGCCGTCCGCCCCAGACACCAGTTCCCTCCAGACCCCCCAGCCAGCCCTGGCTTCCGCCCACTCGCCTCTGCTTCTCAGTCGGCCTGTGGGGCGGCCAGCGAGGGCGCGCTTCCCTCTCAGCTGCGTTGGGTTTTACCTCTTATTTCTTTTAACTTTAACTCAGAGAACAGAATTAAGATTTTCATTAAAAAAAAATTTTTTTTTTAAATGTTAAAACCTCTGGCTAGTGTGGCTCAGTAGGTTGGAGCATCATCCTGTTGCCAAACGGTTGCGGGTTCGATTCCCGGTCAGGGCAATTCTGATCCCAGGTCCCGGCGTGTACAGCAGGCAACCAGTCGACGCTTCTCTCCTTCCCTTCCTCTCTTTTTAAAAGCAGGGACAAAATATCCGCAGGCTAGGGTAAATAAATAAATAAAACACAAAGATATGTTTTCCCTACTCAACTTTTCCTCAACCAGGAGAGCCCCCCTAAACACTGGTGCGGCCGCCGGTCCTCTGCGCGCTCCTCTGCGCTCTCACCGCTCGGTCCCACAGGCAGTGTCCCGGCGCCGCTGCGCTGTGCCGAGCCTCGCGGGCCTGCCCTCTCAGGCGCTTAGTCGCCGGGCAGGAAGGCAGCCCAGTGTGCGGCACCAGCCGGGGAGCCGGTGGCCCTGGACGTGCAGGTGGAGCGCCCTTGCCCACACAGGCAGAGCCGGGGCCCCCTGGAGGGCGGGCAACCGAGCGGGAGCACTGGGCCTTGCCAGGCAGGGCGCAGGCCATGTGACGGTTCAGAAGCCAGGCAGCCTCTGATGGCGGAGGAGCCGAGTGGAGCGGGACGTGGAGTGGGCCGGACACGCGGAGTTTTGGGGAGGAGCACATGGGAGGGGCGAGCAGGGGCTGTCTGTCTCCCTGTGTTTTTCCTGCGCTCTGAGGCCTGTCTGACCCCAGAGGTCAGAGGCCAAGCTGACAGGCCCCTGTGGGATGAAAGGCAAGGACTTGGGCAGAGGAAGCTGAGGGTGCTCTCATAGTGCAGAGCTGTCGGGGGCTTCCTCCCCTGCGAGGTGTCACGGGTCAGCAGAGCGGGGCCCTGTGCGCATTTCCTGGCCTAGTACCAGCCTCTCCGCTCGTCAGAGCGGACACCGATACCCAGCACTCAGAGTTCTTTTCCGAAAACCTGAACCCGTCTGCCCGGTGTTGCTGTAATCCCGTCCACAGTTAATGTTTTAACAGGTAAATTATGCTAAATGATATGCTCGCAAGAAGAAAACGCTTTCAACTCTACCCTTCATCAGAGTTAACTGAATTAAATGAAGCACTCAAGAATGCTCTATGAAAATGTTCATTTGAGAGTAGTTATGTAAGATGAATAAGGGGAGAAGCTTATTACTGAACCGTGAACTGTCTCAGCATGACCTGCATTTCCCTGTTCTCCCTGCGAAGAACACCAACACCACCTTCATCTTGTGACCATTTTCCTGTTTGTTCCACGGGGGAGCTTATTCGTATCTTTTCATTCATCTGTGTTATTACTGTTTTCGTTGTCACGTCCTTCAAAGAGTTTTACTACATTCAGTGAACAGAAGGGCAGCTGGAACCTCTCTAATCCACTGTAGCACCAAGCATGGAGCACCTGTTGTCTCACTGATGATGATAAAGCATTTACACGAATGGATTATGAAAGCATTTAAGCATCATCGGTAGATAATCTATTCCTTCCAAACTCTGACAAGGGAAAGACGTTGAATTCAATATCCTTCCTCGGTAGCCGGAGCTGCGGAGCCTCGGAGAGGGAGGCTGTCGCACAGTCCCTTTCTGTCCGCTCTTCTGTGCCGGGGGAGTGGTTCTCAGGGGAGCAGTGGTCGCTGGTTGGAGACGCTCCGAGGGAAGTGAAGCCGACCCGCGGGGCAGGGGGAGCACGGGCCGCGGACCCCGTGTCCTGTGTTCTGGCTGTAAATGTGGCTGCTCTGTCTTCTTTGTGCTAAGGACCCACTTACAGAAGCGATAAACATAAAGCCATCGAGGGAACTCATCGACTCCCTAAATACCGTGCGAGTTCTTCGGGAGTAGAAGGCACGCAGCGCAGGGGAGTTTTTGCTTTTAGCTCGAACACCGTCCCCTTCTCTAGGGTTAGGCTGACCCGTACGGTAGCCGCCGGCTGCTGGCGCGTGAAACGTTGCCCGTCCACCAGGACGGGGCCCTAAGGGCAGGGACATGCTGAACTTCAGAGGCTTTCTGTGGAAAAGAGAGAACGGCAGATGGCTCATTAATAGGTTTAATATTGATCGTGTGCTAGTTTTGATACAGAGTTAAATGAAGTATAGTAGTTAATGTCACCTGTGGCTTTTTATTTTCTTAATGTAGCCAGTAGACAATTGAAAGTGACCTTTATGGCTGACATCGGTGACTTGCACCGTGTTTCCGTTGGTCAGCTCTGCGTTCAAGAGACCTCCCGGGGAGCTGGGACCAGACAGCAGACAGCCCTCAAGCCTCTTGATCAGCAAAGAGGAAGGGGTTAGGGTTCGGGGGCAAAGATCCAATTATAGCTGAACAAACATGAACTAGTCACTAAGTAAACATTGAAATTATGGTAAATGTGTTTCCTCACTGCTTTGTGGTCAGTTTTATTTTTAAGAACCATTAGCTAACATTTAAGATCTAATGAAAAAAAAATCCTGTTTTTAGGTTACTGGTTGGTTCACCTTGGAGTGGCTTTCCTGAGAACCGAATGGGAGATGTGTACAAATGTCCTGTTGATCGGCCCATTGCGACATGTGAAAAGCTCAATTTGCAAAGTAAGTTCCAGTTAGCAATGAGATTTTTGAGAAATAACAAAACTCGATTTGTTATATACACGACTGGAAAATAATAGCAAATCCAATCATAGTTCTGTCTGAAAGAAATAAAGACAGCTTATTGGCCTGTATTTCTTTTTTTTTTTTTTTAAAGATTTATGTATTTATTTTTAGAGAAGGGGGAAGGGAGTGAGAGAGAGAGAAACATCAATGTGCAAGAGAAACATCAATTGGTTGCCTCTTGCATGCCCACAACTTGGGACCTAGCCTGCAACCCAGGCCTGTGCCTTGACTGGGAATCGAACTAGAGGCCTTTCGGCTTGCGGGACAATGCCCAACCCACTGAGCCGCACCAGTGAGGGCTGCCTGTATTTCTTTGTCCTAGTTATATGGGGCCCAATTGCATCCAAATCTCCGACACAGTCCGAAGACCCGATTTAATACAGTACACGGGAAACATGCTGCTTCCTGGACCCTCTACCCCCAGATGCGGACTGGCTTCCACCAACGTTTAGGATTATTTGTTGATTATTGACAGAAATCGGAGGCTGCCCCAACCCCTGTCTCCTCAAACGCACCGTGAAGAGGAGAAGTGTCAGTCCTCGGATGGCCCTCGGAGGCACTGCGCCTAAACGACGCCATTCTAGTAAAAACGTTCATGGTTGAGGGCCGCCTGTAACTGTTCGGAATTGCTGTTTATTGCCCACACGTCAGATGCTTTCTATTAATGCAAAAGTTCCTAAAAGTTCCTGGAGACCTACATGAGTCATGTTTCCACACAGCATTTCCTGATGCAAGTAAAAATTACTCAATTTGGTCACTGTCATCATTCAAAAGAGACAGCACTGAGGAGTCAGAACCCTGCAGAACTGGGGTGCGGGCCAGGAAAATCCTGTGTCGTGGAAATCGAGGGAAAGGAGACATTCGAAGACGGTGACTAAGCCTTGGAAGCAAGGCGGGAGCGAGGTGGGGCAAGCGTCAGTCATGGCCAGTGCTGGGGGAGGCGGGGCGTGGGCACGAGGACCAAATTCAGACGGTCGTCTTATCTAAGGGACGTGTGGCTGATCTCGAATAGTGCTCTCCAAGCATTCGCAGCCCTCCCCCTAGATAAAAATACATGCAACACGTCTAAAGTAAGAAGAGCAGGTACCAGGCGTGCGTGCTCAAGGGCCTTATTACGTCACCCCGATGTCTCATATTACCTCTTGCTTTTGAGCACTCATCCCTAATGTATACATTTTATTTTTTTAATTACAGACCTGTACTGACACCTTATCTTCCTAAACAAAAGTGATAAATTCAAAGGAATAAAAACATACACACAGACATTCTATTGCTTTTCTGTCTGCGCTCCGTACCATCACGTTTTGTGATTTTCCTGTCTGGTGTTGAAGGGAAAATGTAGGTGACAAAGGCTGTGGAGCAGGTGGGCAGCAAACAGGTGCGAGGCGAGAGCGTGGGCGCCCGTGTCCACGAGCCGAGCGGTGCGGGGAGCTAGGAAGACAGCTTGACGGGGCAGCAGGGTTAAGAGGAGATTTTCTCATAAGAAGATCCCGTTTGTCGGGAGAGCGGAAGGAGGCGGTACGACGGGGCGACCGTCCGTCGAGAGCAGAGCGACAGCACAGACCCGATGCCACGGGCGCCCGGAGAGTGCAGTGAGCCTTGGAGAGAACGCTCCCTTCTCCAGAATCCAAGCGAAGCCGGGGCCTGGAACGAAGCCTCCTCAGCGAACAGAGAGAAGCCAAGCTCGCACTTGGGGCGTGACTCTTTTCTTCAGGAGACACGTTGTGCAGACAGGGATGGGGCCTGGGCTCAGTTCGGAGGCTTGAGAAGAAAGGTCACGTTTTAAATTGGTCGCCCTGGGGCGTGCGGACGGAGGGCAAGTGGCGGTGTCGGCTTGGCAGAAACTAGGCTGCACGCGTCGATGACATCGTGGAGGAGGTCGGCCGTGTCCGATAACCGCTCGAGGACGAGTCCGGTGGATGGCGCTGGTTCGGTGGCAGAGACGGGGCTAGGGAGACGTATTTATTATTCAGTGTGGCCGGCCTCGGGGTTCCCTTCTCAGATTCGCTCACTGTTGTGCTGAGCGGAGTCTACCACAGGGTAGGGTTTCATAACACGCTACAGATACTTCTTCTGATCCGGAATGAAGCATTAGACAGAGTCATCACGGTCTTGGACAGGGCAGGGGCCGCAAACTGGAGACCCAACGGTGTCCTCAGCTGTGTTGGGTTTGGCTGGCCTTTTACCAATATTAAATGCAAATGCCCACCTGGTTTGCCTGCTCTGGCCCGCGCTCCGACCACATGCCCCTGCAGCCTCCCGCGCACTGGGGAGCGTCGGTCGCCGAAGGCCTCTCCATCCTCTGCGCTGACCCGGTCCCTGGCCTTCTGGCTACGTGACACTAAATTCAACACTACAAATATACACGAGTGTGCATGGGATGTTTAAAAAAACAACTTTAAGTAGAGAAAATTTAGTCATTATTTAATTTTTTTTTTTCCCCCTTCGAAAGCTTCCGTAAGCATCCCCAATGTTACCGAGATGAAAACCAACATGAGCCTCGGCTTGACGCTCAGCAGGAACATGAGGACCGGAGGATTTCTGGTGAGTGTTTAGTGCTCAAACCCCCCTCCTTCTCCAGGAAGCATGAAGCCAGCGTGTCTCACCGTCCCGCCTGTCACGTCCGATCTTGAGGCTCAGGAGCTTGCTTTTCGATCGGCTGGGCCACCGGGCTGCCCACCGTGACTTAACGACCTGTGGATGGAGAGGCTCCTGAGTTGCGCAGTAAAGTCCTTGCCATGGGGTGTTTTGAAAAGGGGGAGCGAGAGACACCCGGATTCTTTGCCCTTGGACAGGGTGCGGGCCTTTGTTGAAAACCTCAGAGCTCCAGGCCTCCCGTCTCCTCCCGTGGGGGCACACAGGACAGGGGCTGCTGGCTCCGAAAGCCGGCTTCAAAGCGAGACGTGCTTTTGTTTGTATTCCTGTCCTGTAACCGTTGGCTAATCTGATATTAGTTGAGGCATGGCTCGATCTCATTTTATTTCCTGTTCGTGTTTATTCTCATCTACTTTCTAGAATGCTGTGAAAAGACATCCCAGACCAGTGATGTCTAATTTAATGAATGCCTCAGTTAATGAGTGGGCTGGGCCAATCCACGGGTTAATAACTTGCACATCCAACTATGCCTCCAAGTGTATTAAAGAGTTGATATGTACAAGTAGAAGAAAGTGGTAATTTTCTGGAAAAGAGAAGAAATTCTGAGCTTAGAACTAACAGAAGAAATAGTATAGAAAATCGTTGAAAAGATTTGACTATATAAAAGAAGTGAAACCATTGCACACAGGCAAAAGAAAGTTTAAAGGCAAATAAAAGCCCAGCTTTAGTTCACATTTCCATCAGCTCTTCCGGGTGTATTCTCGCTGCATTGTCATGTTAAAATTGTCATCTTAGACAGCTTAAGTAAACTTTACATTAGTTATATCTATGACATGCTTAAAACCTATGTGTATAACTGTATTTTCCCAAAAGTACAATCGGTTTTGAGCAACGTCCTTCTACTTTCACTAATAGGTAATAGTATTCAGACAGACTTTGTACCACTAAGTAAATCAGAAATTGCTTCTAATATGTGCTGCATCAAGGCAAAGATGAATGTTGCAACAAACCTTCATGCTTTATGATATCGCGAAGTCCTTGTAATAGGGTTGCCTTCATCTTTTTTTTTTTTGCTTGTTTGTTTTTAAAGTTGAATAAATTCAGAAAGAGAAATATATTGAGATATAAAGATTACATACAGAATGTGCTTCAAAAATGTTTAAACTGTAACTTCAGATAGAGTAAATAAAATTTCAAGAGAATTTGAGAGATTAATTTACTCATGTAGCAAGCACAGAGGAAGGCAGGGAGGGAAGGAGGGAGAAAGGTGTGTGAGGGAGAAGGGGAAAAAGGAAGAGAAAGAAAAAATCCAGTCTTCTTTAGATACCTAAGAGAACAAAGTCTTAATATACTCTTAAGAATTATGTGGAAAAGACTGACAATCACCACATTTTTTTGAACCTGCTTAAATTCTGGGCTTACAGCAGGAATGTAGTTCTGGCTTTAACAATTGGCATAGTCTGATCTCAACTTCTTAATGATGTTTTCCATTGCTTAAAAAAAATTTTTTTGAATACTTCATGAGTTATTTTTTTTTCAAGTTGATTGGAACAGTCAGCTTGGGGAGGGGGGTATAGGAGTCAATCATTGGTATCTGTTACTTAGTAAACGACCACATGCGTGAGTTATGCTTTTCCCCTAATTGGCAAAAGGAACCAGTTTCATAGGCAAAGCTGGCCTTATTCACTCCCTGAGCATGAAAAATGACTACAGCTGTTGCTTTCTCTTTCAAGCTACCAGCAACTGAACCCATAAATTCCCTTTCATTCTTCCAGTCGCTTTTTGCAAGCCTGCACTCTTCTGTTCAGGTTTAACCATTAGTCTGCAGCCTAATAGTAAACTTCGTAGCTATTTTTTAAGATCTTGACTGAACTTCTCTTCCCCGTTCTTTCCTTTTCCATGGAAAGTATTAACCGGACCTTTCCCGTGGGGCAGCATCAGGCGTTCTGGGCACGAGCGGGCTGCGGAGCAAGGCAGGCCCGACGAGCGCCGGCCCGCGGGCTGAGGCTCCAGGGCGTGGAAGCGAGGGGCCTGAAGTCCTCTGAGAAACGCGCTCTAGCAAAGTTTCAAACTGGCAGCTCAGGAACCTCATGGTGTGTGCTTAGCACAGGGCGTTTTTTAAAAACAGCGAACTTCCACACACTTCATTCTCTCTGACTCTCCCGGAGGACTGGGGAGACCTGGCCAGGCGGGGGCAGAGTGGCCCGATCCCTCACTCACCTTGCTGTCTGTACCTGACCCCAAGTGCGCTTCCAGGCTTCCTGCCTGGCCCTTGGGGACACGGGGGTTCACGGCGTCTGCTGACTCGTCCACACGGAAGGGACAGGAGCAGCCCGTGTCCATGAATAACAACAATGGCGCTGGCTAACACTGCCCTGTGACTGGCTGCTCACCCAGCACTGTTCCAAGCATTTTATACCTAGGGACCCACTTACACCTTAGAAAGACTAGAAGGCGTTATTATCTTCATTTTGCACATGAAGCCCAGGTAACAGAAGGACCAGAAATGAACATTTCTCCTGGGGGTCCCCTGGAACGAAAGCACCCCTTTTCCCTAGCTTGGTGGGCGGCTGGTGGGCTCCCCTAAGCTGACACCTGCCCCTGAGGGTCCCGACGCCCCTCTGCCCCAAGCCTGCCCTCTGGCCCCGCACACCCCTACGCTGCCCTCGCTTCTGTCTACCTGGCGCACTACCAGCCAGAGGCGTGTGCCACGTGTTCCTGTCAAGGGCTGACAATCCCTAGTGTCTCGCAGAAGAACAGAAACGATTTTTGAGTTTCCCAGGCAGAGAGGTTTTCCATGCTGTGTCCTTGTTCTCGTTATTTTGAAGACGTGCGGTCCCCTGTGGGCGCAGCAGTGCGGAAGTCAGCACTATGCGACGGGCGTCTGCTCGGACATCAGCCCCGACTTCCAGCTCTCGGCCAGCTTCTCCCCGGCGGTGCAGGGTAAGTCGTGAGCGTGCGGAAGGTCTGAGCAACGTCTCACGTCGGAGGGGGGAACGCGTTTCAGCACGCCGCGCAGCCCTCAGCTCCGCATCGCTCCGTCACGCTTGGATGCGGCGTGGCCTCTTGACTTGGCCGTGCGACTCGGTCTCTCCCCTCTTTCCCTGTGCAGCCTGTACGTCCTTCATAGATGTGGTGGTGGTATGCGATGAGTCAAACAGCATCTATCCCTGGGAGGCGGTGAAGAACTTCTTGGAAAAATTTGTACAAGGCCTGGATATAGGCCCCGCAAAGACACAGGTATGGACGTAATGCAAATCCACAGATGAACCCCCAGCTTTCTCCCTGAGAAAATGGGGTTAGATACGAGGTCTTAATTTTTGCGTCTGTCAAGTCCCCATATTAACTGCCTTGAAAGGTAACATTGAGAGTTACATGAAGCTTGTACTCAAGTTATTCCGTCTGTGACTTTGCCCAACGCTGGTCTTTGAACTTGGATTTCTAGTTCTGGCCCAGGCATCAGATATGGGATAGAGCATTTTAATCCTTTTTAATCCTCTTCTGTGGCTTGTTTTTTCATTCTCTAACTCATGAATTTATTAATATGTTTTAAAATCCAATATGATTTTTTTTACACCCCCTGGACGAATAATGAATTTCTTTTGTTTACTCCTTGCTGCTAAACAATTATCCTTGAATTCTGGGATTTTCATAAAGAAGTCTCTAGACAGCATAATTCCACTATTTATCCGTTTGTAGTCTTTTACCACATTCTCGTCTACCCCTCTTTTCATACAGGACAGGTCTTTTCAGTTCCGTTGTATGTTTCTCCATGGTTTAAGGGGCCCTTCATTTGACACGCAACCAAAACTCCAGAGCAGAAGTTCATGCTTCTATTAAACTGAATAGAGCTTATTTTTTCAGTTCCGGGGGTTTGGTTTGGTTCTGTTTTCTCCTTGGCTCTATCGCTCCGTGGGTCATCCTGGGTGTGACAGCGTGTTGACCCGCCCTTCAGAGGGACCCATTCTCAGTGTCACTGTGCGTGTCCTTGGGCTGCAGCTGATGCCCCGAAGTCTGGCAGTGGCCAGCAAGTATCAGGACATTTTCTCCTAAATGCCAGTCAGTTGTCCATATTGAAGTTTGTTTTTCAGCTTTTCTATGCAGTATAATAAAAAATTGTTAGACTTTTCTCCTTGGACCTTACCCCTCAATACCAAGAGGAGCTTAAACCCCCAAAACTGCGAAAGTTTCACTGTGGGCTTTAGCCAGAAACTTCTGTTAAAGGGGACTGAGTGTAGCCCCGGTTTCCAGGGAGCGTCCCTGTTAGGGCCCCTTGAAGAAGAAGCTTTCATGTTTTCTTCTTCTCTGAGTGGGTCACCCCGTGACATGGCCCATTTGCTGGCTAGTCTCTCGTGTGGGATTCACGGCCTTTCTCGTCTTTCTGCCCCAGCACATCTTCTTCATCTCCAGAGGGGGCTTTGCTCAGTCTCTCCTTTTCAGCCGACTGTGACCTTTCTGCAGGTCCTGCCGCGCTGCGCCTCCTCACACCCTCCACCCAGCCCTCCCCCTTCTCGCCTGGACGTTCTGGGGCCGTGGCATGGGACGTGCTCCCATCTTCTCTCCCATTAGGCTTTGAAAGTCTCAGCCTTCTTTTCGGTCCTTCCCTCTCTCTCAAGTCTTACAATCCGCCCTGAAAAGCGGGGTGTGGTAATACCATCTTTTCGCCATCGAGTGAGAGGAGCTGATGGGACTCAGAGACCCAGGCTGTGCCCTCCCACCTTCCTTACTTGCTGGCCTGTGTTTCGGAGGCCGCGACCCTGAGCTGTCACTGCCCCTTCCGGCCCTGGGAGCCCCACTCCTAGGCGTGGCGGGTGATGTCGGGCCGAGAGCAGCAGATGTGTCTGACCCTCTGAGGTAAAGAACGAGGGTTGTGAGCCCGGGCGGCGGGGCCCGCCATTGTCCTGTTTCTCAGCTCTGCTCAGACTCCCTCAGGCGGCGTTGGCCGCACACGCACAGGCAGCGTCTGGGCTCCTCCCGTGTGCGACGGGAGCGACGGGAGGAACCCCAGCACAAGAAATACGTCCAAGTTGACTGCATTGATTACTAGCAATAATCAATTGTCTTGAATTCTCATTCTCTGCTTGTTACATAAATATCCTGAATCGACGAATCTTCCATCTGTGGCTGCTCATAATTATTTACAGGTTTATATCCATTGTTAATTAGAAAACTTACATCATTTTTATCTTTATTAACTTTATTCTAATATTTATCCATATTAAAATATTATAGGGCAGTGCTTTAAATTTTACATCTATTACTCTTGAGAACCAAATCACACAACAGCACATCATCTTGCTTATCGTAAGTACTGTTGCTATACACTTCCAGCCACTAACAAAGAAGTTATTTCATTGGAAGAAAAATAACTGTTCTTATGAAGGAAATTGAAAAAAATCCTCTGAAGGTGTCAGTCCTCGTCTACATGCACCTTTGATTTTTATTATATTGATAAAATAGAAATGATTTATAACTTAATTTACAGCCTTTTAAGAAACTTCTGCTCTCTTGCAGGTGGGGTTAATTCAGTATGCCAATGATCCAAGAGTTGTGTTTAATCTGAACACTTTCAAAACCAAAGCCGAAATGATAGCAGCAACAGCGCAGACATTCCAGAATGGCGGGGACCTCACCAATACCTTCAAAGCTATCAAATACGCAAAGTGAGTTATGAAGCCAACAGGCCAGGGCTTTGACAAAGTAGAAGCGCTTGTAAGTAAGAAAAAGAACAGACAAACAAAAAATAACGTGCCTGGTATCCACACGTAGAAATAGTGAAGAAGAAAGTTTAGATATTCTGTATCGGAAACACTTTGAGAAGACAGTAGGAAATGAAGTTTAAAAATCTTTGATTTCTAGGACTTCTATGAGATAGTCTGTGGTTTTTAAAAAGGTGTTACATGACATAATGAAATGAAGTGAAAAGACCTACGTCAAAACACGAGTAGACAGAGCGGTCTGGAATGACTCGTTAACACGTATCCAGGCCCCAGGCAACCTGAGCGGGCGGAGCGCTCGCTGCGGAGGGAGACGCCGCATTTTCCCAGGGTCCCGCTCCCCCCGCCCCGCCTCCGCTCGGTTCCTCTGCTGCTCAGCCTTCCCCGCGCTCCGTTTTAATCAGATACCTTTACAGAAACGCACACTGCGGTCCTACTGTTAAAAAAGTAAATGAGAACAATGTGCTCACCTTCCCTTAAACCTGCTTCCCGCCTTTCGCCTCTTGTTACGCATGCCTCCCATCCATCGCCGCTCCTCTCTCCCGAGTCTGTACTGCCTCCCCCCGACCTCCCTGCAGCGCGGGCCCTGCCGCCAGGCAGGCCGGTGGTGCCCTCTGCGCCGTCCACACAGCGGGCCGTCCCGCCTCGAACCTCGCCGCTTTGCCTCCCTGGACCTTTGACAATGATGAGACAGGCTGCTCCTTCTGCCCTCTGGCCAGGACCCCACAAACCTCTAGGGTCCCGCCCACGCTTTGTCGGCAGCTTTGCCTCCACCCTGGCCCCTTGTCCTGTCTCTCCTTCCTTTGGCAGAGCCCTCTGTTTCTGCAGCGCTTCTGGGAGGCGCTGTGTCCACGCCCACGGCACAGCCGCTGCTGCGGGTCGCCGCGGGCGCGCGGTCAGCCCAGCCCCTCCCGGAGCGCACGCAGCGGCCTGCGGACGCTGCTTCTCCATGTCCGCGGGGCGCGGTCGCGTTTCAAAGTCTGTGCCTCCTGAACCCGCGGCCTCATTCCTCTTCCTATTCCTGCTCAGGACTTCGTCGCGTGCAGACACGCCCCCGCCCCTTCCAGGGGCCGAGGCCAAGGACTGGACGGTGCCCTTTATCCCTTGTGCGCCTCCTTGGGCCGCGCACCCCAGCAGCCGCCACGCCCTGTCATTTCTGTTTCTGGTTTCCTCGCTCCGCTCGTTCCCTTCGCTGCGTGTGCGCTGCTTTAGTTCCTGCTTCCGTCCTCTGGCGACCCTCTCCCCCGGTGTCAAAGGGCTGTGGGTGATTTCAAAAGGGGCGGGAAGTCCTTTCAAAGTACTGTGTCAAGTATCAAAAGGCCACAGAAATAGTTAGTGGGTTTGATTTTATTAAAATATAAAATTTCTGTGCAGAAGTAATCCCATTAAAATTCAAAAGATGATTAATGAGTTGAAGAAATTATTTATAATGTATATGACAAAGGATAATTTTATTTATTAACAAAAGATCTTACTAATCACTACAAGAAACGATGAACATGCCAAAAAAGGACAAATATAAAAAATCAAGGGAGAGAAACAGTTAATAAACATGTAAAATGCTCATCGTTCCTTCATAATAAAAAATGCATATTAAAACTACAATTATGTATTATTTGTCACTTCTCAGAATGCCCCAAATTAAAGGGTTTAACAATCTTCATTGCTAAGGAAAGGAGGAAGAGAAATGTACGTTCATGGTAATATAAATCACTTGAAAGTTTTGAAGGTCAGTTTGGCATTAGCTATCAAAATTTTAAATGTATAGAACCTTTGTTCCAGTTATTTTATTGCACATACACATTTGAAAAAGCATACCGAGGTTCTCACGGGCGTTCATTACAGCGTGCGTTAGTTGTGAAGCTCAAAATGGACTCAACGCCCAGGAATGGGGAATTGGCTCAACAGCTGTTCCACCCCCAAACGTGGAAGTGCCCCACAGGCATCAACGAAGGACCAGGGCATCACCTGTGCTGACAGGGAAAGACCTCTGTCAAAAAGACATGTCACCCCAGAGACCACGCCCTGGGCAGGGCCATCCAACCTGCTGCCCGTGGGCCGCATGCGGCCCAGGACGGCTGTGAACGCGGCCCAACACAAAATCGTAAATGTGCTTAAAACTTCATGAGATTTGTTTGTGATTACGTGTCACAACGTATTTAATGTGTGGCCCAAGACAACTCCTTCCAGTGAGGCCCAGAGATGCCAAAAGGTTGGGCACCCCTGGTTTAGGGGGTAGACTACCCATATCCATCGAGACACAGCATTTTCTAGGACACATAACGTGATAATAGCAGTTTTGGAACAGGAGCTTGGTGTCAGATTTTTATTATATACCTTTTCAAAGGCTTTTATTTTTACCACATATATCTTTTTTTTAAAGTATATTGAAAAAGGAGATGCAGATTCAATGAGTAAAATATATGACAAATTTGAGTATTTTTGATCTGTCGAATAGTATTAATGAATTTAATTTTCTTATCAGAAGGTAACTCTAAGGATTCCTGATGTAGACACACGTGAACACACACAAAACACACACCGTGGAGCCCATGGAGATTCTTTTTGCTGCCCAGCAAGGGTTGTAGGTTTAAGTTTCTCCACAGGCTGCAAGTAGAGCGTCCCTAAACGTGTCTCCAGGCTGACAGGGAGGGGAACCCTCTGTCGCGATAGGCGATGCTCAAAGCAGTTTTGCATTTCTGTTTCCAAGAAGAGGTGCACATTTTAACGTCTGTGTTGGTGGCGAGCCTTTCATTTTATCTGTTGCAGGGACTTCGCTTATACTACAGCTGCTGGCGGGCGACCAGGCGCCACCAGGGTCATGGTGGTTGTGACTGACGGGGAATCGCATGACGGTTCCATGTTGAAAGACGTCATTGAGCAATGTAACGAGTACAACATACTGAGGTTCGGCATAGCAGTAAGTGCATCTTTTCAAAGCCTCCCCTGAGGACATGCTTATTGATTTTAGCGAGGGGGAAGGGAGGGAGAGAGAGAGGGAGAGAAACATCGATCGGTTGCCTCTCTCACGCTCCCTGACTGGGGATCGAACCCACAACCCAGGCATGTGCCCTGACCGGGAATTGAACAGGCGACCTTTTGGTTTGTGGACAATGCTCCAGCCAACGGAGCCACACTGGCCAGGGCTAAGTGAATTTCTTTTAATTATCTTTCCATTGCTGGGTAAACGTGCCTCTCTAACATCACTGCCCAAGACTGCCTTTCTCATTGGCTCGCAAAGCTTGATAAAAAGGAAATTTTTTACCCTGTTTCTGCTTCTTGTTGATTGTAGTCCTGCCGATGAGGGCGGGGCAGGCTTCCTTGCCCAGAGGGCCCGTGGTGGTCAGAAACTGCCCAGAGAGTGTTGCAGGAAAACCGAAGCACAGCAACAATGACCGTTTTTTTCCTCTCCTTGTTTTCAAGGTTCTAGGGTACTTAAACAGAAACGCCCTTGATACTAAAAACTTGATAAAAGAAATTAAAGCAATTGCCAGTAGTCCAACCGAAAGATACTTTTTCAATGTGTCTGATGAGGCAGCTCTGCTGGAAAAGGCCGGGACGATAGGAGAGCACATTTTCAGCATCGAAGGTAAAAGGGCGCCTCCCAGCAGGCTCCTTCCAAACGCATCTTTCACGAAGTCTCGCTTTTCTGGCTGCGCACTCGCTCTGTGAATGTCCGTGAGTCACGTGGTACGAAAAGAGCTCTTACAAATCAGTACAAAAAATAGGCAAATAACGTGAGTAAGTATCTTATAAAAGATAAATACAGACGGCCAAGAAATATCAGAAAATATTCCCAGTTATTTAAAAGCATAAATTATATCAATGTGACTTTGTGCTGAAAAGGTAACAAAGATTTAATTAGTTAAATTAGTTTAATTAGTAAGATGTAATTTTGGAGAGATTATGGAGGAGCAAAGAAGCTCATAGATTGTCCATAAGATTATAAATTCTATACCATTTGGAAGGCAATTTAGTAATGTCTATTGTAATTGTAAGCAGTTTTACCTTTTGGCACTGGAGTTTTTATAATTGTAGAAAGTTTTACTTTTTTACACCGTGTTACCTAATTTCAGAAATTTTTTGTTTATAAAAAACAAGTCTACTTTTAAAATTAGGAAAATATAATGAAGATTGTTAGTAGTTAGGATTTCAGGGGAGCATGTACCAGATCTACGATAAATTCCTTCCATGGCCTCGGAAGGTTCGTTAGTGGGGAAATGGCCCATGTTCAAGAGGCCACTTGCATGCAGGACTGGAACACACACTCCAGCCGGTACGAAGGCCCACAGGACCCCAACCTGGTTCCTGCCGGTTAACCCCAGTAGCTGTTGGCAGTAAAAAGCACCCTTTACTGAGCACCTGCTATGTATCCGTGCTGCTCCGGAAACTAGGTCCAAGGGGATTACGTCAGTTCAGTGTTCGTTCCTCAGTCATATCCTAATCTCCTAATTGTCCGCTGGAAAGTTCTATCCAAAACGTCGTATTCCTCCTTAAACATCCCATGGTGCTCCTGAATTGTTTAAATCATTGTCAAAATCTCACATGCCCTGAAATAATTAAAAATTGTTTGGCTGCCTGTTGTAATAATTTGGTTCTTTTGTGGCGGCACGAATATGAACCACCTTGATGCGGTCCAAAAACGAACTGCAAAAGAATTTGTGTATCCTCTGCCAGTCTGAGGGTTGGGACAACGCCGCGTTGTTTTCCTAAGAGTTATCTCTACTCATCCTGTGGAAGTGATTGCATCTTCCAAGCATGTGACTGAGTCACGAGGTACGGTTGGTCTCTCTGTTAAAGTGACGCTTCAGGAATTTAGCTTCATTTTTGAGACTATTAACGAGACCCGTTTTGACCACAATGTAGGGCACCGAGCACTAACTGCGCCCCCTGGGGCTGAGTGAGCGAGAGGCACCCTAGGGTTGAGCTGGGACACCCCCCAAGTTGGTTCAACCCCCGCTCAGGCCTGAACGCTGGCTCCTGAAGTCCAACCCCGGCACCTCTCAGCGTGGCCTGCGATGCAGCTCGACCGCCATCTGCAACGTGCACGCACTTATTAGTTCCTATATTTAAAGGCTAAAAGTTAGTTCCAATATTTAATGCTAAAAATTCGGAGAGCTTCTTGCCTAGAAATGACAGGTTGTTTTTTAAAAGGCTATCGCCTCAGTTTTCACCTTTCCCCGGCCCCTCTGTTGAGTGTTCTTTGCTATCAGAAACTTCCTATCAATAAATGTATCCATATGTAATCAAGATTAATGGCTCCTTTAAGCTCTGCCTTTGGAGATGCTGAGGATTTCCATATCTGTTGGAGTGCGACCTTACTGATTTCTCTGCCCTGCCAGCTCTGTATTTCTGAGTGAACCTCAGAGCATTGTATGTGCGTGCATGTGATTGAAAAATTGATTTAAAATTGATGGCAGCGATCTGATTCTTGAAACTGCCACTTCCCAGGCACCGTTCAAGGAGGAGATAAGTTCCAGATGGAAATGTCACAAGTGGGATTCAGCGCAGATTACACTCCTGAAAACGTGAGTATATCATAACTCCCAGCCGCTCTGTCACGTGGCCTAACCTTGCGGGCGCGGCAGCCTTGCCCGTCCCGGGGAAAACAGCCGCCCAGCAACCAGCCGCCCTGACTGCCGGTCCAAGTCCTTGAGCTTCTGCGTGCCACCGGCTGCCCCCTGAGCACAGAGGCTCATCCGTGCCGTCCCTTCCCTATTTCACAGGGATTTTGTATGCAAAAAAGAAAATGATAACATACTAGAAAGCCTCTGAGCACTCCAGGGGACAGGCCCTCTATGAATTCAAGGCGTTACCATTGCAGGAATTGCCTTCGAATCAATTAACTAATAGAAACGCTTACTACAAACACACATTCCTGTCACCGCCATCATTGAATTCTGAGTTGCTCTGGCAGGAAATGGTGGGGAAAAGGAGGGATTTGGGAAAGTGTGAGGTGGGACGTCGTCTTAGCTCAGGGAAGGCCATTCCAGAACCATCCACCCCCCCAGGCCTCTGAGGCTGAGTCTGCTCAGGACGGGAGGGGAGCCGCTGAAGGACCAAGGGACACTGAGGGACACGCGGGGACAGAATGCACTCAGAGCATTGGCTCAGAGCCTATTTTCTCCCTGGAATTAAAGGTACTGACTTTCTCGGGATCACCAGTCATCAGAGATACTCATAAAAGTTACAGGTCTTCCCCCTGGGAACTGTAAATGAACCCCCTCCTACCCCACCCCGAGAGAATTCTTAACATGAATTCCTGATGTTTTTGGATGCTCTGAAGCTCCTCTCCCTTCCCCAGATCCCGAGTCCCAGACTTGTGACAACTACGCACATGATTTCATGGCCTTCTAGTCTCAAACGCAGCATTTCCCTAGTTGCTATTTTTTTAACGACTCGTGTTTTTCTATTCAAAATGTTTCCTAATATGTCAGATCCCATCCTGACCAGCCCCGGGTGCTGCAAAGACTCGTGGGTTCGGATGCTCGGGTCGGGTTGCCGGCCCGCCAGGGTAGCCTGTCTCCTGTGCCCCTCCCCCACCGGGGCCGGCCTGCGGTGGTCCCGCTAGGGACCCTCCTGCTAGGGACCCTCACGCTCCCTCACGCTAGGGGGGCTGTCCCAGCTCCGGGTGCCTTGTTGTAAAAAGATTTTATTTAGTCACTTATTTTTAAAGAAAGGGGAAGCGAGGGAGAAAGAGAGGGAGAGAGACATCAATGTGAGAAACACTGATCAGTTGCCTGCCAAACGTAACCAGACCGGGGACTGAATCCATAACCCAGGCCTGTGCCCTGACCGGGAATCGAACCGGCCACCTTTTGGTTGATGGGATGATGCTCCAACCAGCTGAGCCACACTGGTCAGGACGGGGGTGCCTGTGGTAGCTGTGCTGTTTCCCAGTTGGTGAGACCGGAGAAAGGGGATGGGGGAGCAGCTCCTGTTTCCCAAGCTGCCCGGGCCCCACTGTGAGCTCCTCTGCGGCTCCGTGAGGCTGGACGCGCCCTGCGGACTCCTTTCCGAAGGCTCCCCGCTGGTCGGCCCTGGCTGGTGTGCGCCTTTGCATGGGAATCTGAGCGTGGCCATGGGCTCCTCCTGACGATCGCTTGTTGCGAAGACCCGTCTGTGCGACGCGTCATCCCAAAGGGGGCCTGAGGTGGCGCGGCCTTAGGAAGGCGCCTTTCCCAGCACGGACAGGTTAAGACAACTCCGCGACGGTCGACAGACATTTGTGTACTTTCACCTCATCGTGCTTAGTTTATTTTTCCCTACACCCAGACCATCGAGTTCAACATTTTACCTCTCCTGAATTCTTACACTTCGAGGGAGATTTGTTTTACTCTTCGTCTCCCCGTTATGGCAGGACGTCCTGATGCTGGGGGCAGTCGGGGCCTACGACTGGAGCGGGACCGTTGTCCAGCAGACGTCTCACGGGCATTGGATATTTCCCAAAGAGGCCTTCGAGGAAACCCTGCAGGACAGAAACCACAGCTCCTATCTAGGTGAGGCGTGGGGGCGCTGGGCTCCGCAGCCCTACGTCCCCTCCCCTGCAGCCGGCCCGCTGTCGAATCTCAGGATCGGTCAGCACAGCCTGCCGCTGTCCTCTGCTTATTATTTTATGACACAGTATCTGGGTCCCCTGTTTGCCCATCAGGCCTTTGTCCATAGCTATTTAATGAAACCGGAATGATACTCACTGATCTCTTCCGGCTCCCCGGGGGGTGTTATTCCTGTGTTTCTTCAAACTGGATGTGATTCCTAAAAGCCAACACAGCAAGTGATAGTCTGCTTAAATTCGGAGTCCTCGGTCTTCTAATTCCTAAGATAAGCCGCCTCCGATTGTGAACAGTTACTCTGGAGTAGTTCCTGAGCTGTCGATAGAAATCCACGTGAACATCAAACCCTCCAACAACCTTTTGGAGGGAGTCTTGTTGTCCCCTTTGGACCTTTGAGAGCCAATGAGGTTCATAATTGGCCTAAATGTGGCCGTCCCAGAATGTGAAGCAGGGACTGACTCCAAAGCCCATGTTCTCTCTGCTCTGCACTGTTACCATTTTTTAGCCATTTAGTGACTCGTTAAAGAAATAGTCGTTGTGGGCCAGGTTCATGAGTGGCTGATGGGGACAACCCAGAACGTAGAGTCAGATGCCCCCCCCCACACAGGGCAGCACCGCTGGTCAAAGGGCAGGAGCGGTTCATCTTAGAAACAGCCAGACGTGCCCTCGGTGGCGGGCGCAGGACACGGCGCGGCACCTCGCAGCTCACAGGAAAGGGGCTCTGACGCCGCCTCTGCCCACGGAGCTGGCCTGGCCCCCACCCCGTACCTCCGTCTCTCCTAGGTTACTCTGTGGCCACGCTCTCCACTGGAAACGGGGTCCACTTTGTCGCGGGTGCGCCTCGGGCAAATTATACGGGCCAGATAGTGCTGTACCGCGTCAGCGGGAGTGGCGACGTCACCATCATTCAGGCTCACAGAGGCGACCAGGTAAAGGCCGTGGTTCCGCAGGTGGCGTTAATCGCAGGCCCAGCGGGCGCAGGTGGGGAGTTGGTGGGAAGGGACGCCGCCGTTTGCCGACGGCCCGCGCTGCGGCTGGCTCTGCCGGCTGCCTTTCCTTGGCTATCCCTCAGACCTTCACAACAATGCCGAGGCCCGCCGTCTCCTTTGGACAGGTTCCCGAGAGGCGGACCAGCTTTCTGGGTCACATAGCTTTCACGGGGTGGCGCTGCCAGTCCGGTCACACCCCACCCCAGGTGACCTCAAGCCTGTGCTGTTTGGCTACCTTTGGACCCCCAGACTGGTAATGCCCGGGCGTCCTTTAGCCGCGGTGGCGGGCCCCGGACCCCTGCTGTGCCGACGCGCCCCTGCTGGGAGCCCGGGCTTCGGAGGAGAGGCCCTGTGAAGGGAGTGGTGTCCTGTCGCTTTGAGCTTGTTGAAAGTAAAGCTCCTCGCTTCTCAGCCACTTTCTTTTGCTGTGTGACCGTTCTGTGGGCAAACGGTCCTGACCGGCTCGGCGCGGCCCTGGGAGCGGAGGTCAGCCGAGAGACTCCCGCGTCCTCCCTACGCGGTTTCGGGCCACGGCCTAGGCAGCATCGGCGATGAGCATCGCGGATCTCGGACAATGGCCGGAACCTTTTCTTCCCTAGGCCGGAGAACCGGGCGCTCCCTGGGTTTCTCCTCCGTGGGAGCACGTCCGGTCCGCGGCCCCTCGGGTTTTCCAGGAGTAAGAAGACCCGAGTCTTCGACTTCCTTGACCAGAAACCAGTGAGGGTCCCATACTTTTCCCTCCTGTTTAATGTATTTTAAAAGGGTGCTTTTATCTTGAGGGGGAAGAACAAGGAAAGTATTACGGAAGAAATCCTTTCTTATTCGTTTCCAAATGCGGCAGAGGCGTTCGCGGGCGTGCACTGAACATGGCTGAATGGGGTGAACACGCACATTCCCGGCCTGGCTCCTCCTGTCCCTCCCTCTAACGCGCCTGTCCCAGCCTGTGTGGCATGACCCTCCTGTCCCCATCAGGCGGTGGACGCTGGCGTCACACGTGTGTCCCGCTCCTCTTCACTTAGAAAACTCCTTGGCATCTTTCAAGATGCAGTGGAGACAATACTTGATCTTTCTAAGCCTTCCTGACCCCCGCGCTCTGATCGCATGGTATTCGGTACCCGCCTCTATTGTAACACATTTTTTCACGAAAACACAACGTTTATTCCGCCTCTCTCCTCCTCCTCCCCCCTTTCTCTGGAACACACCCCCTGTGCATCTTCTAAGTGTGGCCTTTGACCCACCAGCATCCGAAACACCTGGCGTGTCTATAAAAATACCGTTTTCTGGATCACGTTCTAGGCATGACCCCAGAATCCCGGAAATGGGTCTCAGGACTCGGTATTTTAAAAGATACTTTCTTGGTGGTTTTTGTGTGCCCTGAGGTTTAAGAGCCAAGTATGAGGGGATGACACAACCCGAGAGAAGGGACTGTGTTTTCCATCTTTATGTTTCTAGCACTTTCCAGGAAGTGGGCACTCACTTTTTATTTGTTGAATGAACAAATACAAGTTCAGTGTCAGGAGCGTATGCACCCCAGAGTCCTAAGGTCGCCATGCTTTCGTGCTCCAGGTCGGCTCCTATTTCGGCAGCGTGCTGTGTTCAGTCGACGTGGACAGAGACGGCAGCACAGACGTGCTCCTGGTCGGCGCCCCGATGTACATGAACGCTCTAAAGAAAGAGGAAGGACGCGTCTACCTGTTCACTATCACAAAGGTAAAAACAATGATTACACCGACTGAATTTGTATTCGTATTGGTAAATAAAAGTTGACCTGCGTTTTTGTATTTAATGAAAGAAAATCTGGTATTACCGAATCATGATTTTCATGTATAGTATGGGTTACATTCATTTTGAGGATGTCACCATTTAGTTATAATTTTAAAAATCACATTAATGTAGAGCTTCATGGGTCATGCACTGACGTTTTCCATGAGGGGTCTTTGCATATGTATTCTCTTACACAAATAAAGTCATTACAAATGCCTATCATTTTTAAAACACACACACGTGCACATACACGTGCACACACACAGACACGGTGCATTTTCCAAGTGTCTCACCCAAGTATCTTCTTTGCTGTAAGGAGATAACGGTAACAGCTCAAAACTCTGACTCTTTCCCTGAAGCAGACAGGTTGTGCCGGGCACTTTGGACGCCTCCGTAGAGCCCCGGACGCTTTCCGCCTTCGCTGGGTCCGGAGGTTCCACTGCTTAGCGTCACATTTAGGTGTATCTCCAGCTCTTGAACTTCCCGGCCCTTGTGCATAAAACTCAGCATTCTCTAACATGGCAAAACAGGTTTTCCACCTCGAAGACTGAGCTCTCTAAATCCGCCCCCACGAGCACAGTGACACAGAATATTAGGTGGCCACAGGGGAGAAGGGATGGAAGAGAGGACCGCTGATGGTAATACAGTGTTACGTTCAGCTGATGTGATACTTTGCCCTCCCTCAGTTCTTTAAATTAACGTAAGATCAGCCCTTGAACAGAAGCAATTGAAACCATTCTAAAGAATATAAAGAGTGTGTAACTGAGCATTCAATAAGGAAAGGGCGTATCTGCTTGGCCAAAAATTTACCAGATCCCGGTTTCTTAAATGTTTCTTGCTTGTCAACTATTCTGAATTATCACTAATTGCCGAAGGTGAGAAGATCTAATACTTTCTCAAACTTAGTAGCAGGTGGATTTCTAGACGATTATGATAGAGGCGAAAGAGCCAGCACTGACGCACCTTCATGGTGACGGGCGTTGCTTTCCTGTCAAGTATGAAATATTTCCATTCTTGATTTCAAAATTGGAAAAAAATAAATGGCTGCGTCTTTTACAAGGAAATGGCATTTCTTTGGGTGGAATTTTTTAGTGTTTCTTATAATGGAATATTAACAATCTCATTGTTCACTTCCTGTACCATTATAATTATACCACTGTTCATTAAATTTTATGTAAAGGTCTAAATTAAGATACAGTATTTTATTTTGTCTGTACCTTAATTTTATTCAGAATATTCAGTTTTCACCAGAAAATGTTTGAGTCAAAAGGTCTAGAAACAGATCTTAATCTTGAGGGGACAAGGAGATAAAGGAATGGACACTTTATGTAGGTTGTGTCACTAAAGAGAATGCCCTCCTTTCACCTTGTTTTTTGAGCACACATCCTATGGCCTTACTCACGAAAATTATTCCTTAAAATCCTCATCACATTTGGAGAATTTTGAATTCTAGGTTTACAACCCTACCCACGTGTACCAGTTTGCAAATTGGTTTGGCCATCATTTGCTGTGAATTTCAATCGCAAAAGCAGTCGGGTTCGCTTTAATCGCCCCCTTTTCCCTTTTGCAAGGGCATTTTGAATCAGCACCAGTTTCTGGAAGGCCCCAAGGGCGTGGAAAATGCTCGGTTTGGCTCGGCTGTCGCCGCGCTCTCAGACATCAACATGGACGGCCTCAACGACGTGATCGTTGGGGCGCCTTTGGAAAACCACAACGCCGGCGCCGTGTACATCTACAACGGCCACGAGCGCACCATCCGCACGAAGTGTTCCCAGGTAACGCATGCGTTTCTTCACGACAGTCACACGTGGGCATCCTAGTGCCTGCGCTACAGAGAAGGGCGCGGACCGCCCACCCCACCCGCCTTATCTCACAGCTTTATTCCCTCGTTCAGCCACCATTCAGGGAGCCGCTGCCGGGGGCGGAGCTGTCCTCGGCTTTGCAGGTGCTGCAAAGAACCGGACAAACAGCTGCTCTTTATGGGTCTTATTATTCATACACTCCTGTGGACGAGACAGAGGAAAAATAAGATAAATAAGATGAAGAGTTGCACATAGTAATAAATGATAAGGAATCCTTTTAATGAAGCAGGGAGTGAGTGTTGGGGGATGGGAGGAAGCGAATGTTTAAAAGCGGGAGGAGAAGGCCTCGCCAAGCAGGCAGCTTGGAGCAGAGACTGAAGGAGGTGAGGCGGGGCCGGACTTGGGATGACCTTGTCCAGCTCCCTCCCAGGCTGCTGCTCCTCCACTGTGCCGTGCTGGTCTGGGATTTGATGTTAAAAGATTCGTGCTGTTTCCTTGATGAGAATGTGGCTGCAGGAATGACAAAAGATCAGATAAGGAAAGACCGAAAATTCAATGGCATTTTGTGGAGACCATGGCCACCTGGGCGTGGCCAGGTAGTGAAGGTGACAGGCTGGGCAGAAGCTGCTGTTTTGTCTGTTTCAGTGGCTGTGCCCTGTAATTTTGTATGTTACACGTGCCCTTCCAGAAAATCCTGGGATCCGACCGAGCCTTCCGGAGCCCTCTGCAGTACTTCGGCAGGTCCTTGGACGGCTACAGAGATTTAAACGGGGACTCCATCACCGACGTGTCCGTCGGCGCCTTCGGACACGTCGTCCAGCTCTGGTGAGTTGGGGAGAGCCAGGCTCAGGGCAGCTGGCCGACGCGGGGCCTGAGGAGTGGGCAGACCGCCGTGCTGGTCACAGGGAAATGCCACACGCACCCTCCAAGACGCCAGGCACCGGTGTGTCGTGGTTTGCATGTAGGGAGGAGCGTGTTTTCCCTGGTGGGAGATAAAAGGCATTTGCTTCACTGTGGCCCAGGAAATGGCCTCCTGGGTCTCTGAAATTATCACCTTCCAAAGAGGCTGAGCTCACCCCGTGCACAGCCAGGCAGCCTCCTGGGAGCGGCCGACCAGCGCCGAGTGCTCAGACCACACATGTGAAGTGATACTTCTCGTGTGGTTTAGGGGTACTTTCAAAATTATTAGTCACAAACAAGAAGCCGTTATGTAGGCCCAGTGACCTCTCCTTGAACTCAGGAGGAGCTACAGAGCGGGGGACAATAAGGGATTCAGGGGCCATGTGATTCAATGGCAAAAATAAGTACGTGGGGCTGGTGAGGGAATGGAATCAGAAAGAAACTGAGAGCTTGATCAGGAGTCGCCAGGAAAGGAGAGCGCAGCCTTTCACCCACTTGTTTCTTTTGAAAACTGTGCTTTAAATGCCCAAGAATGTCAAGAACAAAAAAGCTACACAGGGATGCCAAGTCGTTTCCGAGTGTAGTGATACAGTTCACAGCATCTCACTTGTGGTTTTCAAGAACAAAATGCATCGTTTTACGGAAATCTTTATGTGGGAAAATAAAACTCAAGGGTCATGTTTAAGACTTGAAAAATAAGAAAACACATTTACTGAATAAAATCAGTTAAATCAGTGAAGAGCAGCCTACCATCGGAAAACTACAAGGTGATCACCCGATGACAAGGCCGACCGCAAACACTGAGGGCTGGTGCCTCCCCGAGCGTCGCCCCAGCCGTCCAGCCGGGCTGCCGTCCCCCGGCCCGTGGTGCTCCTGCTCACCCCGCCAGCGGCGGCCAAGCTTTTCTCTCGGAAGGTGAATCTGATTCTTCCGAACAGTCAAGAAACATGAAATCAATGTCCTGCAGTTCAGTTAAGCGAGGTTAATGGCATTTTGCGGTCACATTCTTATAAGGTGCTGAGTCTGGTTTTTCTGGGGGACTTCCTGAGAATAACTTTTTTAAAAAAACAAGTGTTCAAAATAATTTCAATCAATGCCATTCCTACGGGATACGCGCTCAGCATCTCAGAGACTGACAAAGACAAGCCCCACCTCGACACTGCCGGCCGTGGAGGCGTGCGGACAGCTGCCTTTGTTACCAGGTGTTTCCTGACTGCCTGTCAGGGGCCTGGTAGATATATGAAAAATTACCAAAATAATTTTTCAACGGACTCAAGTCCTGAAATTAAAAGGAAATGTTTTCTATCTCCTCTTGTACTATTTGTAGGAACAGGGAGATTACTGATTTCTATGTGCTGCTTTGTAAATAGTTAAGGGGGTGCCCAAGGGTCGTCATGGTGATGTAGAAATCCCACGCAGCAAGGGAGGAGACCGTGGGCTCTCCTGTTGCCTGTGCTGTTGTTTCGCACTAACCGATACTCAGCGAAGTTACAAAACGTCTTTGTGTCTCAGGCTTTCCGTTGGTAAGCGGGGACAATGTTTGCCCCACCTGTTGCACAGGAGTGTTTGTTGTAGAAACAGCGAGGCCGCATCCGTGGGAGAGCCCTTCCGAGAGCCGAAGAGCAGAGTGCCTTGCCCGAGGTGGCCGTACCGCCACCGTCTGGCATCAGGCTAATTGCCCCCATCGTGGTCACATGCCACAAACCAGGGAACCACAGTGAGTCACTGAGGCAACGGGGGATAGCCACAGCCACACTCCTCAGCCCTGCCACCCCACCTTGCCACCGGCTGCCTGCTCGATCTTTGTGAGGACAGTGAATGTCATGGCGTCCTACTGGCAAAACATGGCAGGGACCACGGCTCTGTGCCTCCCTGCAGAGAGCTCGCAGCCTCAGGACCTGTGCTCACGCATGCAGACATTCATCCAACCAAAATAGGAGGCGCGCATTGCGCTGGCGACGCAGTCACAGACAAAAATATTATCCTGCCCTGGCTGGTGTGCTCAGCTGGTTGGAGCCTCATTGTGCACCAAAAGGTTGCAAGTTCAATTCCGGTCCGGGTACATACCTAGGTTACAGGTTCGATCCCCAGTTGGAGTATAGGAGGCAACCTATCGATGTTCTTCACATTGATGTCCCTCTCCCCGCTCTCCTCTTCCCCGTCTCTCAAAACAGTGAAAAAATGTCCTTGGGTGAGGATAAAAATAAATTAACAAACAAAAGAAAACAAAGAACGTGATCCCTACCACCACACTAGAGCTTTCAAATGTAAAATACTGCTGATGTGCGTAGACAGCGGTGGAGAGAAGAACCGGGAACTGCTGGCCCTGGTCCCGTGTGGCGCACGCAACATGTCCATTTATCTGTCTCCGCTGCCTCTTTCAGGTCGCAGAGTATTGCTGATGTGTCTATAGAGGCGTCCTTCACACCAGAAAAAATCACTTTGTTCAACAAGAATGCCGAGGTCCGCCTCAGGCTCTGCTTCAGTGCGAAGTTCAGACCTACTCAGCGGGACAGCCAAGTGGGTGAGTGGACTTTCAACAACCTGAAGGGAGACAGGTTTGCTTACAGGTCTTTAGTCCTGAGTACAGCTTATGCTTTGAGTTTGTAAACCAATTTAAATGCCGCCATTTAACTTGCTGCTCACGGGCAGCGCCCGGGAAGGGCTGATTAGGCGGCCACCTTCCGCGGGGTTCCAGCCTGCGGCCCGCGGGCCGCACACAACCCAGGGTGGCTACGACGGTGGCCCGACACAAAACCGTAAATGTTCTTAAAACCATTTTTATTACTCATGAGTTTGTATTATTAATGTTTGTGTATTTAAAGTGTGGCCCAAGACACCAAAGATCGGACACCCTTGACTGACCTCGCTCTGCTACACGGAGCTGTGGTCTCTGTGATAGAATCACGGGGCCTCCCAGCTATGCCCCTCGGGTGTCTCTCTCTCCCGGGTCCCCTCCAGGAACTAGGCTCGCCCTGCTCCCCCCGACCCCGCTCTGTAG
Source organism: Pteronotus mesoamericanus (assembly GCF_021234165.1). Lineage (NCBI taxonomy): Eukaryota > Metazoa > Chordata > Mammalia > Chiroptera > Mormoopidae > Pteronotus > Pteronotus mesoamericanus. Next base: position 3,641,689 of record NW_026555123.1, read on the forward strand.
CCCGTGCCCGGGAAGCTCCTCTGCTGGCTGGGCCATGGCCCGGGTGGGGTTGTTCAGTGTGAGTGCCAGGCGTTGTCCCTACTCTTCAGGAGTCAGTAAGCATGAAATGATGACAGAAAACACAAAAGAGTACATAATTCTCGCCCAGTGTCTTCATTTTCCAAATAGTCCAGAGAAGTGAGTAGAAGCCTGTGGCACGGTATCCACGGGAGGGGAGCAAACACGTGGGCCCACGTGAGCAGGAATTGCTGTTGTCTCTCGGACTGGCCGAGTCATCTTTCAGGGCCTGGCTGGGGTCCCGCCCCTTCATCCCACCTGCTACGTCATCTTAACACCTGCCATGCATGGCAGCCAATCACACTCAGTTAAATGACCTTCCTTCGCCCGCTGCTGTTTCATGGGTCCTATTCCCTCTCTCTCAGCCTCTGGCTCTAAACTTGAGAAACCGGTAGTTCCTACAGTTATTTCATTCAGCGATAAACTAATACAAAGACCGAAAATAGAGAAGCGGGCTGTTTGTCCACAAAGAGGTTAAGACCAGGAAGCAGAAATTCGATTCACTCCTTGGCAGTTTCCATAACCCCCATTTTCACACCTGTCTGGCCCACTCCTTCCAGATACGCAAACGCCCACAGACCTGCCATGTCACACATCCGCCTGAGTGAAAGGCGACTGTGTACACGCAGAGTGGCCAGCAGCAGCGTGCAGCCTGGTGACCGTGCTGAACACACTGTAGTCATTGCGCGTGTGCTAATTCTCCCAACAGAAAAGGCTTTGCTGTGAGGCGGCAGACGCGTCAGCGAAGATCACTGTGCCGGCCGTTTTGCAATAGACATGTGTACGAAAATCACTGCACTTTCCACCTTAAGCGTACACAGGGTTGCAAGTCAGTGATATCGCCGCACAGTGTGGGGAAGAGTCTTCTCCAAGATTAATCTGGAAAACATGTTAGGTGGCAGAAATGGCTGGCTGGTCGCCGCTCCTGGCGGGAAAAAGGTCCCTGCCCGCAGAGACTTTCCACCCTCCTGCGCACGGTCTGGCCTCTCTGGAGGTCTTGCTATTTGCTGGGCTCCTTTCCCTGCTCCCTGACGCCATGAGGCGCACACAGACACGCCGTATGGAAGACGTGAATCCCGTCTTCACGGCCTTCGAATGTGGATTTACAAAGCACAGGATCTCTGTTGTTTGTTGCATGAGGGTCTCACTGCAGGGTTAAGGTTAATGGCACAAAAAATTACTATACTGCCTCTGAGACTCTGTTCCATCTTTTCCAAGCTGCTAGAAACAAAATAAAACAGTGTCATCGTGTGCGCTAGCTTGGTCCTAGCTACAGTCACTCCCTCGTCATTGCTTTTCCGTTGCATTATTTTTACCACTTAGTTTTAGTTCATTTGATTCTTTTATATTTCATCCATCTTCGCTAACCTCCTTAAGTCACCGGAGCAAGAAAAATCACACGATATTTCTAATAGATAGTTTAAAGGAAACATCTGTAATTAACATTTTTGGAAGTCTATTCAACCTTTAAAATATTGACAGTAACAAAGTAAGACAGAGTAACCCCAGTTGCTGCCCTGAACAGTGTCCGATCTCTCTTGATTGTAGGCGTGCAGTTAGCAGGCTTCCGCCGACGGCAGTTTAGACCCTGGCTTCCGACATCAGCTTTTATCACGTGTGTTTTCATTTCCTCTCCCCTGGGTTAGTGGCATTACTTGTTCCATTGCTGAGGCAGTGGAGGGTCAAAGAGGCCTCACACAGCGCCTGCAGTCATACAGCGCGTAAGAGTGGAATGAGGACGCAAGCCAAGTCTGCCTCGTCAAACCCTCACTCCCTGCACCAGGCGCATGCCTTTCCCCACGGGAGCGTCTGAACATGCCCCACGCTGCACCAGTCCCCTCGGAGCATCTCACACCCGCGGCACCGGGTGTGAGCCCCGAACCCTCACACCCGCAGGGGGACAGCCAGAACATGCGCTCTGGCGTCCGAACTACGCACATTTTATTTCTGCTCACGCCCTCGCTGTGTGAGCAACGGTGAATTATTGTGCCTCTTTTACTGTGTTCACTGTCTGAAAAATAGGATAATAACACCTCCTTCCCGGTTTATCGTAGAACTTGAACAAGGTAACACATAAGAATGTGTTCCGCGGTGGGCACTCAAGAGCTGTTTCCTTCCGTTCTGCACCAGCGTGTTACGAATGACGTTTGGAAACCGGGGTTTGAGGGAGGGATTGGGCTGCTCCATTCGGCAGGTGGGGACAGCTCCACTTGTCCTTCCCCTGCCACTCCCAGCCACCAGTCTTTGAATCACACGCCTTGACACCCACAGCCACGCACGTCACCAGAGTTAGAATCGCAGGTGTCATGGGCTGTCCCCGTCTCACCCTCCGTCAAGTGGAAAGACTATTTTTATATTTTCTCATTGTTGAGCCTTCACCCAATAAGACACAATAAGACAGAGTCGCTTTTTCCTTTGAAAAAAAATGTAGTGACATATTTTAATGATTTTTACCGTAGCCATTACATACAACGTCACCATAGACGCAGACCTGTACTCATCCAGAGTCACCTCCAGGGGCTTATTTAGGGAAAACAACGAGCGGGACCTGCAGAAGAGCCTGGTCGTCCACCCAGCACAGACGTGCTCCGACTTCCTCATCTACCTGCAGGTGAGGCCTCGGCGTCCCCCTTCCTGGCATTCCTCCTTGAGTCTGGTCCCCGGGGTCGATCAGAAGCGGAAACTAACGAGTCAGAAAATGCTTGTCGTTATAATGAGAGCTTTTCTGTTCCAGGAGCAGGACACATAGTCCCTTTGCTTGTATATGTAGTCACATTCCATTAGTAACAAGTTAGTTGCATTAAGTTTTATTGGGGATGCTAGACAGGGCTAAATATACGGTTCCGAACGACATCGAGACCAGGGTGCTTTATTCGATATTTAACAGGGACAACTTTAAGTTGACATTCAGTTTTATTTTGACATTTTTCCTATTACAGAAAAATGGTCGTCATTTTTAAGGTGCTGAAACAACGATTTCAATTGTGTTTTTCCACAATTGGATTTCATTAACAAAGGTGGCGGATGGTAGAGTATCAGGTCAAAATGATTTGCTCTAATCTTAGGCCATGATTACTCTCACTCAAATGGATTTTGAAAATCTCTCAAATAGGAAAAATGCTTTTCAGGAGATAACTTCCAACAGGAAATTTATTATATGAATTAGATGAATAGTTCCCCCTAAAAACCACATAATGGTATTTGAAAGTGTAATTTACTCAGGAAACCATTTTTGAAAGAGCTGTTTAAGAACTTTTCTAGAATGGGGTTGTCAGAGAGCTTAAGATGCATAAGAATTGCCAAGAAAACTTTTATAAAATGCATATTCTGGGCCCTCACCACCAGAGATTTGGGGTTTGAAGGTCCAAGGAATATGCAAGATTTCGGGGGCACCCCCAGGTATTTCAACTGCTGATGGATGATGCAGGGAGCACGTCTCAAGAGATGTTAAGTAAAGAAGCTGAGAAAACATCAAATGGATGCTTAGATGCATCAAAATCAGTTGTGTATTGTTCAAGTTAAAGGTTTCTTATTTGGAAAGGCCTGGACTTCTTTTATCCTTAAGGGGCCAACTATATTGATCATTGAAAGGAACAAAGGCTGGTTTCCATTCTCTCCTATCTGTGCGCTAAATGGTGGGTCAAATTAAGAATGTCACCCTTCGTGGGGGAATGAGCCAGCTGGGCTGTTGTTGCAGGGGAGACTCCGTTCCCTCTCACGTGAGAAGTTTGCAGGGGCTGCGTGCCGTTTGGGTCGGCGAGGAGACACTGTTCCGGCCAACACACACGCTCGCCTGCCCCACTGACGTCCGCCCTCCTGTGTGCGGTCCTGAGCCTGGGAGGAAGTGTGTCCCTGAGTCAGGCCTCCAAAGGGCTGGCGACAGGAGCGATCCCTGCTGGGAGCAGGGCTGATGACACCTGCGCCCCTCTCAGGAAAAGGCAAAGTCAGGTCTCAGACGCTAGCATTGGCGCACTGTTCTTTCTTGACAAGGACGGGGAGCATGTTTGTGAGGGGCCTGCTCGATGACACTCGCTACCCCGTTTGGGCATTTTTACGTTTTTCATGAGACAGGGTGCCTCAGAAACCAAGGGGCCCCTGAAACACGGCCAGCCCCAGACCCCCACACGAAACGCCAGGTGGAGAGGGTGTACCGGGTGGTGGTGACGACAGACCGAGACGTGCATCATCTCACCTGTGCAAGGAGAGAGCAGCTCCCAACAGCCGGCTGGAGCCGCAAGCTTGGGGGTGTGCTTCCGGGTTTGCGCACCCCCATGCTTGGGGCTTGTGGAGCAGAGTTAGGGCCTGACTAAGGGAAGGAGCCCTTGTCCGCCGCCCACCAGCCAGCGCCGAGCGCCGTCCCTGCAAGGCCATCGCCTTCCCCCGCAGAGGTTCGCTCGGCACCCCCAAGGACGCCTAGGCCTTGGCGATAGGACTGGAAAGGCCAGAGCCAATGCCCCGAGAGGCAGACACAGACCCAGGGGTCTTCTGAGCCTCAGAGCTGGACACAGCCTCTAAATGTCTCTAATCCTCCACTGTACAGGGTGCTGAGGAGCTTAATGACGACGAACTGCTGCTTCTGATTTTTACTGAACCCCAGCCTTTAGGTTTCCTAGTGGTGGAGAGGCGAAGAGCAGAATTAGGGCAGAAGGGAAGAAGCCGGCGTCTTGAAAATTTGCAACCAGACTGTGGTCATTTCCTCGCCTTAAATCAGGGATGTCCAAACTGTGGCCCGTGGGCCGCATGCAGCCCAGGATGTCTGCGAACGCGGCTCGACCCAAAATCATCAATTTACTTAAAACAGGATGAGATTTTTCTGTGATTATGGAGCGCAGTGTACTTCACGTGTGGCCCCAGACAAGCCTTCTTTTTCCAGCGTGGCCCAGAGGCGCCGAAAGGCTGGGCACCCCTGTTTTAAAGCCTCCGTGTGCTAACCACCTGCCTCTGTGTTCATGTGTGCGCACATGTGCGTGCGCATGTGTGTAGGAGCCCTCGGACATTATCAGCCCCCTGGACCTGTGCGTGGACATCAGCCTGGCCACCCCCGGCTCCAGCCCCGCCCTGGAAGCCTACTCCGAGACCGCCAAGGTCTTCAGCGTAAGTGCGGGCGCCCTGCCTCGGGTTCGCTCCTGCCAAGCTCCCCCGTATGGCCTCTTGGCAGACACTGAGGACATAGCCTTTAAGTTCTTAATTTTATGAATGAAATACAATTGCTTCCGTGCGTGCAGCACATGAGTTCCACGGAGGCTGAGAATTTTGCCCCCCTGGGTCACTGCTCTGTTCCCACCAAGCCTGGTGAGCAGTGTCGGGCCCTCTGAAAGAATACGTGTCAATAAATATCAATAAAGCAAATGCCTTGTGCTCACCGCGCACTTAAACAATGACATGTCACTCCACAGGTATGTGCCTGTGAAGTTCGCTGCCTCACTTCCCGCCCCCGCAGATCCACGCTCCTCTTGCTCCCCAGGCAAATCATCACCTTGAGTTTTGCATTGATCGATGCTTTTTCTGCCATGGCTAAATGCGCACACACGCCTAAGACACTGTTTCATTTGGCATGGCTTTGAACTTCGTGTAAATGGCATGACGCTGTATGTACCCTTCCACAATTTGCTTCCTCACATGCATGTGTCTGGGTTGTTCTCCCTCGTAGGTCCCTTTCCATAAAGACTGTGGCGAGGACGGAGTTTGCATCTCTGACCTGGTTCTCAAGGTCCAACAGGTGCCGGCTGCTCAGTAAGTTTTCCTTTAAAGGCTGGTGTGGCTCAGTGGGTTGGGCGTCATCCAGCGAACATAAAGGTCCCTGGTTTGTTTCCCGGCCAGGACACAGACCTGGGTTGTGGGCCAGGTCCCCAGTTGGGGGCACGTGTGCGGCAACTGACTGGTGTTTCTCTCCCTCTTTTTTCCCCTCCCTTCCCCACTCTCTAAAAATAAGTAACTGAAGTCTTAAAAAAAAATAAAGTTCAGTGTAAAACGTAGACATAAAAGGCACATTCAATTGTGTTACTCAAGTCTGTTTACGGAGATTTTTTTTTTCTACAAAAGAAATAGCCATAATTAATAAAGACCTTTAAAATCTAAATTTCAATTTCTGCCATCCATGTAGGTGTAAAACAATAAGAAATATAAAACTATCTGTATTTGGACGGTTCCTTTTCCTGCAATGTAATTAAAGGCTACGAAGAAAACCCCATAGCATCTTCTTCTCGCTTGTCAGTATCATTTTGCAACGAAGACAGTTTATTAAGCAATTTTCTCAGTATTCAAAACAAATCTAAAGAGTTTATTTTTGAAATGAGTGCCGTGTTTGAATATGGGGCCCTTTTCCCCTCCTCAATGACCTTTTTTCCCGTTTTTTGCTTCTTTAACAGGGAACAACCCTTTATTGTCAGCAACCAAAACAAAAGGTTGACATTTTCGGTGACACTGAAAAACAAGAAGGAAAGCGCGTACAACACGGCGCTTGTGGTGGAGTTTTCAGAGAACTTGTTTTTCGCTTCCTGGTCCATGCCGGTAGGTGGCGCCAGCCGGGCCCCGCGGGGCCCCTCGTCAGTCACCGTCCTCCTCCCGCTCAGACACGGGTCGTGAGAAGCATGTAACCGCGACCAGCATGGCCCGTCCTACCTCGGAGGCTCCCAGCGGGTTCAGCCCCCCGAGGACGTGCCCGCCGCGGTGTCCAGGCCGGTTCTGCCGCACGGCCGGCCGGTTTTCCTCGGCCCCGAGACTCGCCGCTGTGGCCAGGCCCTCGCGCAACCCCCAGCCGCCTGTGGGCTGGGGCCGCCGGGCGGTGCTCAGAGGCCCCGAGCGGCACTTGCTCCGGGAAGCTGGAGTCCTGCAGCTCGGCCACGTGGGGCGGCTGCCAGGATGACACATTCCAGCGAGGTCACCTAATCGTGTCGACTTGATCGCTATTCCAGGAGCACACTTGACCATGAGGGCTCCCTGGTCCCTGCTCGGCCACCTCGCCATGAAAGGGCGAGGAGGGAAAGGCTAAGATTTTCCAAATGAGCTACCTACTTGAGGAAAGAATTCTGAGATGGTTCCATCTGGCTTCAGGTCAACGTGAACTTAATAGATCCAGTGTCCTAAACCTATTCCGACTTCGGCGTTTAAGTTTTCTGCGCAAAATGACTTTTTATTTTAAAGAGAAAAAAAAAAGAGGAAAACTAGAAAAAGAGTCTTTAGGTTATTTAAAATATAAACAAATGCCAACGTATGCTTTTGTTTTCTTCTCATGAAACTACCAATTTCAAATCTATTAAGAGAAAGGTATTAAAGACAGCATTTCTGAATATTGAATTACAGTTATTTTGTGCTTATGAAATATAAGAGCTACGATTTACTTCTGGGGAAAGTAAATCCTTTGGCTTGTTGGGTGTCCTGCTTAGCCATAAAATAGCATATCAGCCAAGTGGACAATGCACGATTTCCAAGTGCTGGGGGGCAGTAGGTCACTTCAGTGTGAACCCCTCTGCGGCTAAAGCGCCCGCGTGGCTTGCGCACCCTTCGGCGTGGCTGGGCTGCACGCAAAGGTCATATGCTCATGGCTCCTTGTTTCCTGCTCTCATCCAGGTTGATGGGACAGAAGTCATGTGCCAGGTCGCTCCATCTCAGAAGACTGTAACCTGCAACATAGGCTACCCTGCGTTGAAGAGGGAGCAACAGGTAGAGCTTGCATTTCCTCCTCAGATCCGCGCCAGCCCCTCCTCAGCCCGGGTGGAAGTTCGCCAACATGCCCTCCTCCTTGTGAGGTGCCACCACGTCATAGGCGTCATGGCAGGACTGGTTGCCTATTCAGAGGAAGTGTTTAAAACCTAAATATTTCTTTAAGTTACTAAGAAAAGTGAGATGCTCCCCCCACCTCGCCCCTGGCCGTCCCCACCAAAATGCACACACCATACGGAAAGCATCGACCAGCTTTGGTCAGGGTGCTGCACAGCAGGCCCCAGGGAGCCTCGGCTGACCCCGATGAGCAAATTCCACGTCAGCGCAAAACCTCCAAATTCAGACGGGGGCACGCGCCTGAGATGGCGGCGCTTGCTGGTGTTAGTTGAAAGCTAAGTCCTTCCGATTCTGAACGTGGGGCAGGAAGGAAGGTGGGTAGGTGAACACAGGAGCTACGAATTCGGAGGCTTACAGCAGATAAAACTCTGAATTAGACTGAAGTGGCTTCGTTTTCATGGGAAACTTGTTTTTTTCACATCGGTCCCCAAGCAAAGAGCATCACACATGGATGAATTTTAATTTTGTGTACAGGTGACGTTTACTATCAACTTCGACTTCAATCTTCAAAACCTTCAGAATCAGGCATCCGTCAGTTTCCAAGCCTCAAGGTAAAGCCTAAGGAAGTACGAAATGGGTGGCTTTGCTCGTATTTCTCGCTGAGTAATTTCCTGGTGTTTGTTTCCACAGCGAAAGCGACGAAGAAAACGCGGCAGACAATGCGGTCGGCTTCAGAATTCCGCTGCTGTACGACGCCGACATTCACATAACGAGGTGGGAGCCTGCGGCCGCCAAGGCACACGGGGCCGGGCACGGGCTCGGGGCGCAGCGAGTCCTCTGGGCGCACTTTCGTAACTGGGGAATGGGGATTAAAATGCTTTTCCCTTGTCAACTCAAACAGAAGTCTGGGGACCACCTGCCCCTGGGGGAGCCTCGAGCCACTCCAGGGTTTTGGACCAGAATGACACCAGAAAAGCAGGGCACAACCCTTCTGGTGCAGGCCAGTGGGACCCCCCAGGTCCCCAGACAGGCTGCCAGCTGTTCCAGGAATCAAAGCGGAGCTAAGGGCCCCCAGAGCCCCGCCGCGTTCTCCAGACCCCTTTCCCTGACCACACAGGCTCCCCAAGGATGTCCCCATTCCTGGACGTTGAAGTTCCTAGCGCAGTGCTTTGCATGTAGTCGGTCCACAAATACTGAATCTAATTAAAAAAATAATAATAATTTCTGGGTAGAAAGCTCCTGACCTAGCAGACAAAAGAGTTTCTTCCAACCAAGAGGAAATGCGGCATTTCCCAAAGGAGGCCACCCACGAGGAAATACCCCACTCCCTTTGCTTGCCTGCCCCCAGCAGGAGAACCCAAGATCGCGGCCCAGAGTGGGGCCCGGTGATACCACCGTTTGTGACTTGCGCAGAGGGGCATGTGTCTTGAGACATGAATACCATGTAAACGTCACAGGAGCTAACAGGTTGACATCATCACCTTCACTCCCTCTTAGAAGCGAAGCAGACACACTGGGGCACAGCTGTGTAGGGGCACAAGCGACAGGGACACCCACCTCCGCGCCTTGGGACCAGAGTTCTGTGCCTAGCGAGGCTGCCTCCCAGCAGAGATAAGTGACCGTGGGCCACGGGCAGCGGCATGTTCCCGAGAAGCCAGGCCGCCAGGTGTCTGGGACAGGACCTCCCCGACTCCCACAACATCTCTGCAGCCCCCAGAAGCAGGGGGCGTGCAGTCACCCCCAGACCCCGGAGCAAGAGCAACAAGCAAACTGTCTAGAGCCCGGGACGTGTGAGCAGGAGGAAAAGAATGCTTCTGTATCAGGCGAGTCGCAAACAGTAAAAGCAGAAACAGAGTGGAGTCCAAGTCGTCATCCCTGAAAAACTAATCAGTAACCGCAGACTGCGGCCGCCCCTCCCCGGCTGGAGAGGTAGCGGACGACACCCGCCGCCGGGGAGGCGGAGGGGACACGTTGCCTGCCGTTTCTTCTTCCTCCCTAGCCTGATACTGATTTTCTTTTTTTCACATCCTCACCCGAGGACACATTTATTGATACTAGAGAGAGGGAAGGAGAGACAGCAACGTGGATGTGAGAGAGAAACATCAGCTGGTTGCCTCTTGTACGCCCCCTGAGCAGGCCACGCCTGCTACCCAGGCACGCGCCCTGGCCGGGAATCAAACCCATGACCTTTCAGTGCACAGGGCGACTCTCCAATCAACCGAGCCACCTGGCCAGGGCCTTAAATGCTTTTTCTTAACACAGCTGTTTTATGACTCCACTCTCCGCCACGACCGATTGTTTCAGGTATTTTCCCGCAGGACAAATAGAAGATTGAGGGGTCCTTCAGTCTACTAACAGCTTAGCTGTGTATTTTTGGGATGGTGAGTTGGACTCTAAGACATTCTGATCATCTTTTAAAAATATAATACAGTTTAAAAAATGAATATGAAGAATTAGGAAGAAAAAACTAACATGGCTCTTAATCCTACCACCCAGATAATGCGTCTTGATTTCTTTTTTTTTTTAAAGAGACATTAAATGTACACGGATGGAAAATCCAAACGTTAGAGAAAGATACACAATGGAAAATGAACTCATCCCTCCCAACCTCTTATGCCCACCCCGCAGATGACTAACTCGCCTGTTTTAAGAACACCTTCCAGACATGGGGTTTGTTTTTCCTCCAGGATAAATGTCTCTCTCTCTCTCTCTCTCTCTCTCTCTCTCTCACACACACACACACACACACACACACACGTATTTACCCAAATGGAATGATAAAACTTTCCTGTGCCTTGCTTTTTCTGTAATCCTAAAGAAATTTATATCAGGAAATACAGGTCTAACGTGTCCTATTCCTGGCTAGATTATAACTGATGGAATCAATTTAACAGTAATGAGATATTTGGATGTTTTCCAGTTTTATTTTGTTTTGTTTAATCATCACAAGCAATGCTGGGGGGGGGAGACATTTTTAAACAAACACTTTTGCAAGCTTTTTGAAAAAAATGTCCTCCCCAATTACTGAGCATGACTGTGAAGCACCCGCTCTGATGCCGCATAACTGTGCCGCTGTACTGCGCCAAAGGGACGGGTGGGCGTGGACGACAGGGGACTTATTTCTCACACAGAAACCCCCCAGTATAGCTGACTGCTATTAAAAATACATTGACCGACACTACAGAGACTTAAGGAAAACTTAAGTAACACACGGACAAATCTTGGGTCTCTTCAAAATGCAAAAGCAGGGCTATCAATGAGCTTAGAAATGGGTGTCCTCAGAGGCCCCAGAAAGACCCCCGGAGACTAGGAGGACCCCCGCACCGGCAGCCAGCTTTCTGGGTCACGGCCCCGGCGGCTGCCCCCGTCCACGGGGGCTCGCAGGTCCTCGTTCCTCCCTCGACCAGGACCTTGGCAAACACCACATCTAGTTAAGACTCCCTAGGATGTATTTTCCTTTTGAGACTTTGGAAAAGTGTTTTTTCCTAACGGGGACTAAAGAAGAAAAACGAAGTAAAGAAATCAAATACCTCTATCTCAGAAAATGTCCTAATTTGCGGGGGGGGCATATAATCAACATCCTATAATTATGATAGATTACGTGGTGGGGATAAATGTCGCTTCTCAGTCTCCTGCCCCAACCCTCGCCCTCTTCCCCAACAAAGCCACCCTGGCATCCAGCCGCAGAGCCCCAGGAGTGAGAAGGGACACTCTGACTGCCCCTGTGAGGGTCCCCCGACCCGGTCATCACTGCACTTGCGCACCCCAGTCGGCAATCCCCAGCAAAGAGATCAAATCGCTCCATTGCCTCTAGGTCTCGTCTCATAAAACCCCCGGGTCGGCCATTAGAGGGTGGTCTCTGTGCTGATGGAAACAGACGGACCAACCCAATTCAGCCCTGACGCACTAGAGTTGTTTCGGAACCAGAGAAGGTTGGGGGAGGAATCGTAAGGAAAGGTGTACGTCCTGACTCACAGGCGTCCCGTACCGACGAGGCCGGAGCGCTGCCCAGCGCCCTGTCCCTGCGCCTCAGCCGTGCCCAGCGGGAAACCCTCTGGCTGGTGAATCCGATCGTCCGCTCCACACGGACCAACCGTCTGCTCTGTTAACACCCCAGTCAGGGTAACGGCATCTGGTAGGAGGTCCACTATCAGCTCTAAAGTAATACAATTGTACTTATTTTAGGAACTTTACAAGTGATCAACATACAGCGCAGAGATTCTCAGCAGAAAGACCAGGAAGGGACATGCTTTGAGAAGAATTTGATTTAGCCTTAGAGATGGACACTGGCCCCTAGGCCCATAATAAGCATGTGTTTTCATTTTGTGCTTTTGTACCTGAATGTAAACTGTTTTGCTTGTAACATAAGCTAGAGACATTTAAGTGAGGGAAATGCTAAGTTTCAAGAAGAACAGCAAAACTAAAATATCTGGCTTTGCAACAGGTTTACCAACATAAATTTTTATGAAGTCTCCTCAGATGGGAATGTTCCTTCTGTTGTGCACAATTTTGAAGATATTGGTCCAAGCTTCATCTTCTCCATTAAGGTTGGTATTCCTGTCATAAAGGTGGGAAATCAGGAGGAAGGGGAAAGAAAAACACGAAGCCAGGAAGAGAAGAAGAAAGGAAAAAGAAGTTGACGTATACTGGCGGCTCTCAAACTTGAGCCAGCGTGAGCTTGCGGAGGGTGGCGGGGGGGTCCTTGTTCGAGCACAGGCCACCGGGCTCTGTCCTCAGAGCTCCTGAGGTAGGGTGGCCTCAAAGTGCGCGTTTGTAACAGGTCCCCAGCGACCCTGACAGTGGGCCCATGGCCGCACTTGGAGAGTCACTGAGACCAGAGACATAAAGTGCTGGGCTCTGTGCATAGTTCTGTGTCCTGGGCGAGGAGGGATAACCGATATATTATGAAAGAAAATGTTCAATGTTAATCCATGGCATGTTGGTGGGGGCCAAAGTCTCTGGAATACAATTAGTATGCCAATTCGGCCTTAGAGACCGCTTCCATTTGAGAAGCTTTCTGTTTGTGTACAGCTACGCATTCTGTAGTCACGCTACGTAGCATCTTAAAATATTTTAAAATCAGTGTTATTGCCTATTCCTATATACAACTAATAATCTAAAGGTTGTTATCAATTATGTAAAGAGAAATTAATATGTAAAAGTAACTAGTTTACAACATAAATTACAGAAACTTTGGAAAGCAAAAAGGAAGTTCATCTACCACCCTGAGTCTGTACAATTTACTTCTGTACATTTTCTCACTAGTTTGTTAAATGGTTGCATCTGTGTAACTGGGTGATTTTTTTTATAAAAAATCTTTCAAAGAGCCTTGATTTGTAATCCAGATACTGGAATTTATAAAATATGCACGGTATTTGGCAACTACCTCTTTGATGCAACGTTTAGTCCGTCAGTAGTAACAGTAAAATAGCGGTCACAGCGGCGGTAATAAGAATCAGCCTTTGTATCCAGTGCTCTGCCTGTGTTGACCCGCGTTTTCCCAGAGCAGCGAGGGGGTTGGTGGCACTGTTGCTCCCGGGGCGTTACACAGGGACAGGACAGGGCATTGCTCAGTGCGGTGAGTGCCCGGCGGGGAGGGTACAAGGGGGTAAATGGTAACGTGGACAAAAATGCAATACACAGTAAATTGAAAAAACAAAGACAAAACATGAAATGTTTAACAACTCTCAGGGCACAAGTACTGGGCAAAGGGAACGGGCTCCCCACTGGTGAGAACGGACGCCCTCCTGTCAACAACCCCCCCCCTCGCCCCGAGCTGCCGATTTTCTTTATTTACAGGAAAAAGGAGACTTGCAGAGGCCTGCCCACGCCACGCTGCCCGTCGGTGTGGGGGCGACTCCGTGCCCTGGCAGCCCATGGCGGATGCCTTTAACCATCTCCTCAGCCACAAATTATGTACCAGGTCAAACTGTAAGATTTTTCCAATTAAAGAAAACCGCCTGTTTGCCCCGTACTTGCAGGTGGCCATGGGGAGCATGCCGGTAACCATGGCGTCCGTCACCATCCGCATCCCCCGGCACACGCAGGCGAAGAACCCGCTGCTGTACCTCACAGGCGTCCACGTGGACCAGGTAAGGGCCACGAGCTGCCTGGGACGATGCGCTCTTGCCACGCGGAAACTCCCCCTCGGGCGGGGGGCGACCTCGTCCAACGCTCGGAGACGAGAAAGCGGGGAGGCAGCCCTTGCTGCCCTGAGTGCCAATTCACAAAGCGTCGGTTTCGTGCGAGGAGCAGGGTGTTGTTACACGAAAACCAATGCCTGTGTCTAGATGGCAGCAAGGAGTCCTGGAGCCCCGCCTTGGCCAGGCGGAGCCGGCTTCACAGGGCCCTGTCCGTGGGGAACTTCGTGAGCTGGGGAGGGAGCGGTTGAACCCACGCAGGAGGCGCGTTGCCTGCAGGCCGCCGTCAGCAGCTGGCCTTGGAGCTGCCGGCCTGGCCTTCCTGCCGGCCCCCCTTAGCCTGGCTGCTCCTGCCAACGGCCGAGGCTGCTTTTTGGGTAACGATGGTGCCCAGGCACCCCCAGCCCCACCCCAGGCCGTGGACCTGGCGTCTCTCTAGCCGAGGCTGTAGTCGAGCACCTGTGTTTGTCTTTAAAGCCCCCCGTGGCTCTGCCCTGCTCTGACATCGGCCCCGCCGACCTCCGGCGCCTACTGAGCCGGTCCTCACGTCAGAATCCTAAGCTGTTCTGCAGGAGGGAACCCTGAGCTAAATCGCTCACGGTCTGTTGTTGCTGCAAATGCGTCTCATCCCCGGTGAGACCCAGCAGCAGCCAGCTGAGTGCGTCCAGGTTTGCGTGAGTGATGGCCAGAACGGTGGCGGCCCAGCAGTGAAGCCAGCCCCGTGGCCCCCTCTCCCCGCCCCCGCCCCGACACGCGACACGGGGACCTCCCCCCAGGCTGAGAGGAACGGCAGGCACACACTGTTTTGCTTCCTCAGACTGATCGGATGTCCTTTTCTTGTAGGCTGGTGACATCAGTTGTGATGCTGAAGTAAATCCACTGAAAATAGGACAGACGTCTTCTCCTGTGTCTTTCAAGAGTGAAAATTTCCGGCACGTAAAAGAATTGGTGAGGACGGGCTAATGCGGTGACAGCTTCCCTTGGGGCGTCATCGTTCGATTTGCCCGGAAACCCAGGCCCTTCTTTCCTGTCTGTCCCCACCCTCCCCCTGCCCCAGGTCACAGATTTCCATTTTGCCTTTGACGGCCTGTACCAATCGAGGGGTAGAAGCACACACTCAAGCCTAGATTAAATGGTTCTATTTCATGATGGATGGGGGATGGAGGAAAATAGGAGGATGAAACAGTTTCTTTTTAAAGTAGTTATAGTATAAATATAGTCGAAATCTAATATGTAAAAATTTGCAGTCGAAGCTCATCTCAGCATTTTCCTTCTTTTGGTGGAAATGCTTTGATTTTGTAAAAATGGCCACCGCTAAGTGGGAACAACACAACCCAAACATGACAGTAAAAACGACGAGAGAGAAACGGAAGTTCTTCGGACGTGTCCCAGCTGGCTGCTCGGCGGCCAGCGGCCGCCCCTGCCCCTGCCGGCACCGGCCCACGTGGAGGGAGGGACCGGTGGGCACTGCTTCATAAACGGGCCGTGCGCCCTTTTTATAGGCCGATGTGCCGCGGGCCTTTAAAAATAGACTTTATTTTTTAGAGCAGTTTTAGGCGCCCAGCAACACTGACTGGAAAATACAGAAATCCTCTATAATCCCCCCCCCCCCCGCGATAGGCACGGCCTCCCCCACTATCAAAATCCCCTCCCCCCCGCCACACACACACACCAGAGTGGTACCCTTGTTTCAACTGGCGGACCCACATTTGAGACGTCATAATCACCCCACGCCCAGAGCTGGCCCTGGGCTCGCTCTTGGGATGTAGATTTTACTGGTTTGGGCAAATGTATGACGACACGTGTCCAGCATTAGAGTGTTACACAGAACAGCTTCACTGCCCTAAAACCCTCGGTGCTCCGCCTGGGGACCCCTCCCTCCCCAGACCCTCGGCGGCTACTGATTCTTCTACTGGCCACTTCTCTGAAGTCTAAGGAATGCATCTTTATCAATTATGTTAACGCCTAAGTTGTGTTGCCTTCTGTATCTGTCCATTCAGTAATTTGCTTAGTTAGAACATTCCCGATACACAGGAATTACTAGTTGTTGCTGTTGTTGTTGTTCACCGTTGGAAGTAGTCACTGAGCGGAGGCGGGGGGGCTTCCCCCTGCACAACCCCGGCCGTCCCCCACCCCCGGCCTTCCGAGCAGATGGGAAAGGGCGCGGCAGAGGGGCGGCGCGGCCCAGCCCAGCGGGGGTGGGGCGGCCACAGCGCAGAGCACTGGCTGCTGATAGTTGTGAGCTTTGTGTGCTTCCCTTCGCCCTTCCCACCCGCCTCTGTACGAGCGCGACGTTTCTTTTCCAAAGCCCACACTAACCCTCGCTCTTCCCTCCCGCGACCCCGCCCTGAAGAACTGCAGGAGCGCCTCCTGCCAGAACGTCACCTGCTGGCTGAGGGACCCGCAGGTGAAAGCCGAGTACTTCCTGAACGTGTCCACCAGGATCTGGAACGGGACTTTCGCCGCAGTGAGTGTCGCTTTTATTTACTGGGCGTGGCCCCACGCCGGCCGGCTCCGTGTGGAGGGGCTCCCACCCTCTGGCCAATGTCAGCGGCACCCATTCACCGAGAGCGGCGTCACCCCCGGAAGCCCGGTGCCGCCTCTCCGTCCAGAGCTTGTCCAGCCTGGCCGGGCCCCGCCCCCCGCCACTGCGGTGCTCCCAAGGCACCTGCTTCCCCAACTCCCCGCCAGCCCCCCACGCCCGTCTCGGGGCACCGTGCCAGGTGCCCTCTGCGGTCGCAGGGCCCCTGCGTTGTCTCCCTCCCGTGCCTTCCTCCCCTCCCCACCGCGCCCCAACCCCAGCGCACACACAACTCTGCCCTCCTCCTGGGGCTCTGCCTGCCGGGTGGGTGTCGAGCCACCCAGCGGTGACTCTAACGCAAGGAGCAGGCACCCGCTCACTCCCCCGGTCACCCCTTCCCTGGAGGAAGCCCAGGGCGCGCACAGGGCTTTAAGTCATTGCAACCTCACAAAAAGTTTGAAGGAAGTACCAAAGCAATGTCAGTGCGTTTTTGCACTCAGCAGGTGCAACCGGAGTGATACCTGCTTTCAGCAGAGGTTTGGGAGCCAGAATTTGCGTCTGGAATGAGAACTACAAGGAAGACAGGGCTCCTGGAGCAGGACCTTGTAGGCGGCTGACTGAGGCCGCAAACCAGAAATTAGTCTGAAGCCTCCAGAGGGCCTTGTGGCTCTTGGTGGAGGTTTTTCTCTTTTTTCTTTTTTCTTTCTTTCTTTCTTTCTTTTTTTTTTTTTTTTTTAACAAATCCGTCCTGAAGGTGCTTACCCACTGGCCTCGACTCCCTGTTTTCTAGCCATGCCATGGTCTCGCCAACAAACCCACGCCCTGCTATGGCATTTTGTGTCTGATGAGAGAACTAAGCACCCGAAAATCTTGTCCCTAGAACCAAAATATGAGCAATAGCCTTGGGTAAAGACATCATAGAAAGAGGAACGGTGAAAAGCGGGGACGAAGAGGGAAGCGGGGGTGGGTGGAGAGAAGCGGGGGCTGCTTCCCTTTTATTTCTCTTTCTCGTCGGTTGCGTTTGCTCTCGGGCCCCAGGGCCCCAGACCCCTGCCCTGCGCGCTGCTGCTGGCCCAGCTGCTGCAGTTGGGCGCCCAGCTTCACCAGCTGGCTCTGGGCTTCCGGGATGTGAGGGGCCCACGTTTCCATAGCAGCAGCCGTCGCTGGCTGGGAAGGGACCCAGCTGCTGCAAATCTGATGCAATCAGGCGGCTCTGTAACATGCATTGGGTTTTTCCTGAGTTTATCTAAAGCTGCATCATTTTAAGTGTCGGACTTGGGACCTGTGTCCAAAGGTTTTCAGGAAAAAAAAAAAAGCCATTTCATTTCTGGGAACAAAGTTCTGAAGAAGCGTAGCATCGAGGCTTCTTCGCCGTGGTTACGATGGTTAAACTGAGAAACCGCCCGATGGTTCACGCCCGTGGTCAGCCCCTGCGCGTCTCTGGGTCGAAGGTCAGAGGTGCACCCCCCTGTTGGCCGCTATTTCAGTGGCAAAGGGGCTGCTCTCCGTTTACATGTGGGTCTCGTTTCCTGTTTCAGACCCATTAGGGTCCTGCCCTCCCCTCTGCCCCTGATGCGCTGCAAATCGGGGTACCATGACAAGGAATTCCATTGCCAAGTGACGGCCACGCGCGGGCCTCCAGACGGATAGCACCGTCGGCTGCCACGTGCACGCACGCCCTTGCTGAACGCGGGTCTCGAGTGTTCACGGCGCACACGCCTGCCGCAGCTCGTTCGCGCTGCCGAGGGCTCTGGGTCCTTGTGCAGGGGCCTGACGTGGGAGGCCGATGGTCAGCGCTGTAAGGAGATTCTTTCATCGCTAGTCAATAGGGACTATGGAACCAGCATCCACTTCACTGTTTTTATTTAATTAAGCCATTATCAATACCCTTTTTTAAATTGATTTTTAAAGAGAGGGGGAGAAACATCGATCTGTTTTTCCACTTACTGATGCATTCGTGGGTTTCTTCTCGTATGCACACTGACTAGAGATCAAACCCCCCACCTCGACTAATCAGGATGGCGCTCTAACCCACTGAGCTACCTGGCCATCTTACCCTTGATGCTCCCCTGATAAAATATGCTTCAGAGACTAGGGATCAAGGTTAATTTCTGATGCGATCTTCCATGCTGAGAAAATGAAACAGACCAATCAGAGACTGAGCGATTGGAAAGGAAATGTATTGCTCTGTTTTTGGGTGTGCACCCTCTTCTTCTGGCTCCCAGAGTTGAGCACATCGGCTCATGGAGCACATTGCGTCCCGTGCCCTAGGAACCAGGAGCGCCGCGTCCTCATAGCCAGCACGCATGGCGGCCGTTCCCAGACCTGGGCGCCTCAGGCCCATGTTTGCATCATAAAGAATACCCACATCAGTAATGCAGCCAGTGAGAAAGAGCTTTATTTCTCTACAGCAGGTCCAGGAATGCATGCTGCATGATTTCTTGTCAGGTCACTGGAAACATCAGCCTAAAATGAATGTGCTAGTTCCTATATGTCTGCCCCAAATCCTGTATTTTCGGTAGAAAGGCTCAGATTAGGAAATCTGAGATGAAGAGCCATGTCGCACAGCATGACACAAGTTCGGGGTGTCTGCTATGGACGGGCGTGGCCGAGCTCAAGTGTACCTTCCCTTCGAGCAGTACTGTGTCACACATGTGTGCGCGAGAAGGACCGTTCTCTTCCATTTTTCTTCTGACCTCCCACTGCATTAAAAACTCCACTTCCAAACCCTGTTCTGCGGCCCTGTTTGCAGCCAGACTCACCGGGAGAGACGGGGGGACTGGACTCCCCGAGTCTGGGGTTCGTTTGCCGTTCCTGCCTGCCACCCACCCGTGGAGGTCCCCAGGCTGTCCCCTGTCCCCAGGTGGCCTGTCCCCTGTCCCCGGGCCCGGACGCTGAGTGTCCTGCGTCTTCAGATTGGCATTTGCTCCTGTTACTTTTCATGGGGAAATTGATAAAAGTAAATTAATTTACTAAATGCAACAAGCGTCCTGCCTGAGTCTCTGCTGGGGTGACATGTTGTGTTTGCCCTGCGTTCCAGGCGACTTTTCAGACGGTACAGCTGACGGCCTCTGCGGAAATCGACACCTACAACCCGCAGGTGTACGTGATCGAGGACAACGCCGTCACGGTGAGCGCTTCCGCCCCTGAGGGCCCCGGGGCCATTTCTGAAAACCTGGAGCAGGGCTGCCTCTCTCCTGCAGGCACGCAGGGCGGCCTTGCACAGTGCCCAGTGCCGGCTGTTCCCTACGCTGAGCTGTGGGCCAGGGCGTTTGCTCCTTGCCCGCCTCCCCGCCCCCACGTGGGCAAAGCTGGGTCAGAAGGAGGGTCCTATGCACGGCACAGCCCGTGGACCCCCATCCCTGCGGCCGGCTTCTCGCGCCAGGACCAGCACCTCCAGGCCTCCTTTCCCCGCCCGCCCACTCGGACGCGTCCAGGCCTTAGCTCCGAAAATCCCAGTCTTGCCCATCGGGAGCATCTGTTAGAGAATGTTTTGGAGAGAAATGTTGAAGTATGCGTAATAAAGAAGGCATTTAGTAGAGGGCTTCTTTTTCTTTTTTCACAGTATTCCTTCTTACTGACACTGAGTGAAATGTCCATTCATGAGGTCTGACAGTCTAGAAAACTATAAATGCTCCCCTTGATTTAAAAAAAAAAAAAAGTCTTGCAAAGAAATGCACTTTCGGTGCAAACAAAGGCTCCCTGTTCTAAGAGCTGGCCCGGAGCAGGCTTCCTTTGCCCACGAGCTCTGGTTAGACTGCGCTCCGTTCAGATACAGCGGGGGCCGTGCCCAGCTCTGCTGGCACATGCCCGAGCATTTCCCTCCAGAGCTTTTGTTAGAAATTGGAAGGCAGTTCCAGTCTCTCCCCCAAGGCCAGTGCGGCCTCGGTGCCCTGCCGCAGCCCGTGAACGTGGGTGCAGGGCCTGCGGCCTGTGAGCTCTGGGCCTGTCACCAAACCTAGCCCTGCCTCCCTCCCTGAGGGGCGTCCACAGCACAGCTGTCCCCTCCCATCCCAGGGAAAGGAGTGCCAGCCACAGAGGATGCGCTTCTGTCTCTGGACCCTCCACCGAGGACCCACCCCCCGGCCTCTGCAGAGGCGGAGGGTGGGGCGTGGAAAATCAGAAATAGAAGCAAAGGAAATATCATCTTCAAGTTCAAAGTGCTATGACCTTAGACTGGGGGTGGGGCGGTTCAAGGGGGAGCACCATAGACATTTTTAAAGTTCGCTTCGGAAAAATGCAGTGTTCAGAAAATGCCTAGACTTCTGCTGAAGTTTCCTTTCTTTCTTTTGTTTTTTAAAGCAGTTTTAAACAAATGTACTAATTGAAAATTCAAATGAACTATTTTAATGAGCCCTTTAGGAAACTTTTCTTTTCCTGGTTTTCTCTGAGCAATACCGAAAAATAACAGAGGCCAACTCTTACTTTGTTGTGTCTGTGAAAATAGTATTTGCATCCAAATAAAAACTAGGTACATTTTTACATAACATTTGGAATCCAAATAATAAATTGACATGTCCCTACAGGTAACTGTGTGACTCAAATGTATTTGAATCCCAGGCCCATTCAAAAACCTGATACAGAAACTTCATTCTCATGGATCCCTGTCAAGTCAGGGACCCAGACTGGGGAGCTCTGGAACGGGGAGAAGTAGAGGCATGATGGCCAGGCAGCGGTGGACCACGTGAACTTGGAGTTAATGCATTCTTAGACTCATAAAGCCCGATTTTAGCTCTTGAAGATACTAATGAAAAGAAACACAGTCCCTGAAAGGCCAGATTCGCGTTTAGCCCGACTCATCAGCTCTGTGCTGAAAAGCAACTCTCTGCCCCCGCCATTCAGGGTTTAACCAAGTAAATAAGTTAGGCTCTGTCCCCTCCTAGCTCTCTGAGAATATGCTGGGTTGGCCAAAAAGTTTGTTTTGTTCTGCACAATGGCTCTAGTAGCGCTCAGTGGTCTTTAACTTCATTCAAAACAATTTTGGTAGATTGTACGTGATAGCTGTCCTATCAACGTGCATTTAAAAAAATTTACCAAAATTGGTGATTTTGTGTCTAACTATCTTAATGTTAAAGGTGGAAGAAAAGTAGCAACATTTTTGGCATATTATGCTTTATTATTTCAAGAAAGGTAAAAACGTAACTGAAATGCAAAGAAAAGATCTGTGCCATGTATGGAGAAGGTGCTGTGAGTGATCAAACGTGTCAAAAGTGGTTTGTGAAGTTTTCTGCTAGGGATTTCTTGCTGACGATGCTCCACGGTTGGTAGACCAGTTGAAGTTGATAGCGATCAAATCGAGACACTAATTGAGAACAGTCCATGTTCTACCACACAGGAGATAGCTGACCTACTCAAAATATCCAAATCAATAAAGTTTTTGGTGAAAATGAAAAATGGGTCTTTTGTTTTATGGGAAAAAACCATATAGACTTTTTGGCCAACTCAGGACTTTGTGGAGGAAGTGGTTGTGATTCTCTCTCAATTAAAAAAAAAAAAAGACTCTACAGTCTTACTGTTAAGACTCAAAGGCTAGTCGTTCTCTTACAAAGTCACAAAGATCGCCATGAAGCGGACATAAAGAATCATAGGGAGCCTCAAGGACAATCTCACTGCTGGAAAGGGCAATCTGAGCCCTGAGATATTACTTCTATTTTTTAACAGTCCATATCAAATAAGCTTGAGTGGGAGTTAAATGCAATCAACGTTTTAGGAACCCACTTCCAAGTTGTTTTTTTGCAGTTTAATCACAGGCCATTGACTCCCCTCCCCAAGACTGGGCTCCAAAAGCTTCACTTGATGATGGAACTGTATGCAAGAAAGTGAAATCGTTATTTCATAAACAATTAACACATCGGAGAGGGCACATCTGCTACATACTGATGCAGTTAAAAGGAGGAAGCCAGAAAACGTGTATTCTTTGCCTGTACTTTGCAGGAGCATTTTCTCTAGAAGTTGTCCTGCACCATGTTTAATTGAAGAACACAATCCTGAACAGGTCATGCGCCTGTCATGTATCAAATTGGAGAATTGGATGAGACCATCTTTTTTTTTGGTGCTGGAACTGGTTAACTCAGCTGTTGTGTGTACGCATTTGCAGATCCCCATCACAATAATGAAACCCCATGAGAAAGCCGAGGTGCCAGTCGGAGTGATCGTAGGAAGTATAATCGCTGGGATCCTGCTGCTCTTAGCTCTGGTTGCGGTGTTATGGAAGGTAAGAAAAGTTTCGAATCTAAAAATATGGGGCTCCTGAGGACCTTGAATTTCCTGATCGAACAGCAACCTTCAGTTTTATGCGGTCCTTCCCCCATCATAAGAGGAAAGGCTGTGCACGTTACATGCAAAGTCTCGCTCACGTCCTCGAAAACACTGAGGAAGGGTTTTAGCTCCTTGGTCTTGTCCATGCCCTTTTTCCCCTCAGCCTTCCTTTTATCCACATCCCTGAATGTTTCATTCAATCGCAGATAACTACAGCCTGAAAAATTAAACTTGCTGCAATTCAGCTCAGCTCTCGGGAACGGACTCCCTCCCTGAAGGGCTGACACCTGGTCCGTCTGCACACCACCGCATCCTGGGCCCTGGTGGCTCCCGCTTCAGGGCTAGTGGCAGCAAAGGGGGTCCAAGGCCCCACCCAGAATAAGCCATAGGTGGTAACACTGTTATATCATTGTCCCACAGCTCGGCTTCTTCAAAAGAAAATATGAAAAAATGACCAAAAATCCAGACGAGGTTGACGAGACCACCGAACTCAGCAGCTGAGCAACCACCGTGAACCTGCCATGGACCAGGCAGCTGCCCAGCTGGGGTCTGCTGTTGGCCTGGATTTTTTTTTAAATCCCACTGTTTTGCAATGTAATTGATGAACTAGCCTGATATTTTATTTTAAGAAAACTGCAGGTCAGTTTGGAAAAAAGAAACTGGAGGTGGGGGTGGGGGTTATTTTATATGGAAAAGTGATCTTTATCTGGCTGGTCCAGAGTTTACATTATAACATGCACTGTGTTGGAAAGGGGAAATGCTTCCAAACATGATGTGACTTAAAAAAAAATGTAACCTTTCTTAAATTTTTTTTTGAGGGAGAGAAAACCCAATTGTGTACAATGATTGTTTTTAAACAGCCACAAAAAAAGGAGTATTTGGGGTAGATATGTAATTGCTTGAATATTGATATTTGGCCAGGGGGGGCGGTGTTGGGATGGGGGGACCCAACAGTCTTCAACCTGTGCTGCTCACCTGGAGCTGACACAGAGTTTACAGGAAATTTGTGTTGATAAACTTGGCTGCCTGCCCTCGGGCCTCGCCTGCTGCGATGCACTGAGGAAAACCTGCAACAACGGCAGCGGCCTCCTGCAGGGGGCGCCTCCAGCTCAGCGGGCGGAGCAGGTTAGAGGCCGAAGCACAGACCGCTGTGGCCACGCGTCTGGCGCGGTCCTGCCCGTAGGAGCAGCGCCAGCCGGTGTCAGATGAAGAAGTAGGAGGCTTCCTTTCTCCTGAGGGCTCGCGCCGTTGGCTGGCTGGCTGGGACCTCGTAAATCTTTAAAAGAGGGGTAACATCTTTGGCATGTCGCCACCTTCCACACTGAACCCCGGGAGCCGCGTCTGCTGGAAGCCCGCGAGGCTGCCCGCACTCCAGAGGTGGCTCACCTTCCTCCACCTGCGTCCAAATAGCCGCCCCCCTCCGGCAGCGGCCCTGCCTCGGGGGTGAGGAGGAGAAGCCGTCTGTGCGACTCACACCCTCGGGGAACTTTGGGGGGGGGGGCAATTTTCATTTCCTGCTAAACAAGCAAGAGCTACAAGCCGGAGAGGATTTCTAGCCATTGGAATGTCAGCCGGCGTGAAGCAGGCAAAGTGCAGCGTCACCTCGGGACTTTGCGAGGAGGTAGAGAGCAAGATCGGGCGCCACTGAACTAGCAGGAGCGCCCCCTGTGCCTGTCCCCTTCTGGGGGACCTAACCCCCACAGCGGCTGCTGTCACTAGGGCACGTTTGCTCACGAGCTAGGTTGTCGGCCCCCCGCTCCTGGGGCTCCCCCTTGGTCGGATGGGGATGAGGTCCACGCATCCCCAGGTAAACAAGCGCCCCGTGGCGACGCCCCACCCCCCATTCCTCGGCCGTGCCTCCTTTCCTGGTTCAGGGCGCACACGTTCTCGCGGGGCGGGCCTGGGGAGAAGGGCGTGGGCAAAGCCGCGGGGTCAGCGCCAGGCCCGGCTGCAGAACGGAAGCTTTGGACAAGCTCTGTCACCTCTGTGGACTTCAGTGTCCTCCTGGTGAGCTGAGAAGGCGGCGTCGGGCGCTCTTAGCCCTCCGAGTCCAGGGTCTGGGCGTCTTACAACCCCAACAGGCTGGACCCAGGGTCTCACTTTGAAAAGAAGGCAGGGGCCGCAGGTGCGCGCCTGGATGCGCCGGCCCCACGCCCTCCGGCCCGGCCCGTGCGTTCGCAGCGCACATCCGCGCACGGCTCCGTCATTTATTTTTGTATTGGCCAAAGTAAAGAAGAACAGCCCCAGAATACCAGGGGCTTCAGCAAACACAGCATGGTGTTTTCCAGGGGGAGGTGCTAGAGCCAAGCTTTTCTAACAGCAGGTTGGATTAAACCTCTTGTTTCATTGCAATTAAAGGTTTATTAAAAAAAAATGGGGGGCGGGGGAGACACTGGTCATTAAGCTGATAAAGAAGAGTTACTAAACCGTGCGAATTCTGTAGCAATGTGCTGTGCCAAGAAGCAGGTGACCGGCCCGGCCTTCTTGGAAAAAGCCCAGGCGGCAGCCGGTCACGCCTGCCCCGCGGCCGGGCGCGTGGGCAAGCCCGGGTCAGGTCGCCCGCCTGCGCGCCTTTCCGCGGAGCGGCGTGATTCCAGCAGGCGCAGCAAGGGTGACCCTTCTCTCGCGCCACCTCTCACCGAGCCCAGGCCCTGCTGATGGTGGGTGGGTGGGTGGGGCTGGTGGTTCCTTCTTGCGGGCCATCCCGCGCCTTGCGGGGTTGGGGGGGATGGGGGAGGGGTGTAGCAACGGTGCGGCCTCTGCCCGCCCCACGCTGGGGCCCTCCCTCCCCAGCCGGACAGTCAAAAACTGCCCCCAGGCCTTGTGTCAAAGGCAAAACCGCCCCGACCGAGACCCGCCTCGCCGAGAGCCAGAGGTCGAAGTGCACAACTTCCCCGTCAGAGCGCCGGTGTGAGGCCGAGGCTGCTGGGATCAATAGAGTATTTCCCCAGCACTTTGGGCAGAAGGGGATAGTCATCAAAGACGGTTTTTAAATTGTTTAAAAAGTTTTGCATTCCTATTTCGCCACGCTTTTGTTTTGAAACTAAGTAGAGCGTGGGGCTCCAGAGATGCCCTTCTCGAGTGTCCGCTTCCTAAACGGCGCTCGGCCCAGAGCTGCCGGCGGGACACGGGCGCAGCTTCCTCGCGTGGAGCTGCCCCACGCGCCGTAGAACACGGTTTGGGGACAAACTGTAGAGATGGGACGCTGACGTTGCTCATTGTCGCAGCAAACTGAGAACTTCTGACAAAGGTTTTCTAGCTGGCAGTGTTCTTTTCATAAAATAGCCCAAGTTACCTATGAACTGCGAAGAGTGAAGAAAACAAAAACCAATTGATCATAATCACAGGAGTGATTACTCTAAACATTAGTACAAGGGGTATAATTTTATACTGTATTTATTTCATATACAGCTATAACTTAATGTAGGAAAACCTCATAAATTGGCATCATCCAGCGGGAACCAGGATTCCTCAAAGTAATCTCCCTGGTCCACACTGAACATTTCAGTTTGCACGCAGAACATACTTGTACACACAGCTCTTTAGGGCGATGCCTGTCATGTGTAGTGACACAGACCCATTTTAATCGATTTGAAAGACTGACCACCTAGAGGTAAACATAAACATGGGGGTAAAGTTTGAAATACATAAAAATGTAAAGTACTTTGAACCTTAAAGGATGAAAATGTAGCCATGATGTAAATATAAGAAGGTGGTGTCCTATGTGCCTGATTTATTTTGGAAGATAAAGTCTATATAAATGTATATATATTGCACGACTATATTATAATTGTATATTTTTAAAAGAAATTGTCCTGGGTATTTTCTTTCACACCTAATGTGTAAATCTTTGTTAAGATGTAATAAGTATATTGTCTTTGATTAACTAGTTTTTGTTTTTTCTCTCAACCAAAAATATGAAAACGAATGTATGCGTGTTTGTACATAAAGCTGCGGGATTCACTGGATTTCTGAGGGACACAAATCAAACCGGAGAAGTCAGCGTTACTACTGACGGGGCCTTCCTCCTATTAAAGCGTGGGGCTCGGCCAGAAAAGCATTATTGAATTGTGAGCCCCTCTTCCCACACCACACTCCTGACTAGCATTAAAAGCGTCTTGGAAATGATGCTCCTCAATTGGGATTTTTTTAATCTTACGGCTCGCGCATTTCGCTCCGTTTATCTCACCCGCTCACTGCGCTTCAGGACGCGCTCCGAACTCACAGGCGGAGGCGATCTAACCGCTCCGGCCGCGGGCGGGGCGCCCAGGTGCCGACGGCCCGCACCGCTCCGCGCCTGGTGCCACGCTCCGCTCCTGGCCGAGGCCCGCAGGCGTCGGAGCCTGTTACAAAGCGCAGGTCTTGGGGGCCAGCCCAGTTATTGAACGCAAGCCCGGAGAGTGACAAGCTCCCCCGGTAGTTCGGTAACTCGGATAAATCCTGCTATGTTCAGGTTTGAGAAGCGCGCTCCGACGCACAGCTTGTCCCTTGAAATAAAACGTGGGCTTGGAACGCAGCCGAGAGGAAAACGCAGTCCGTCTCGCGACCTGCAAGAGCAGCCACCTGCGCGTTGGGCTTGCTCATTTCAGCAGCAGCAGGAGGGGTCGCATTTTATTTTTAAGGACTGAATATGTGAAATGAATGTGCTGGGGTTATAAAGCGAGATGCATCTCGGCTCACCGACGGGCCGCCATCGCGCGGGAGTGTCGCCTTTTGCGTCGAGGCACGGAGGCCTCAGGGCGGCCTCTCCCAGTCCCTGCCGTCCTGCCAGGTGCGCGCCCCGCGCGGTCACGCAGCTCGGGGTCGGAAGAAGATGAGTTTCTGGTGGTTTTGTCGCAGCGAAGGTTAAAAGGGCTGCTCATGGCCCGCATTAAAGCTGCCACTCTATCCCCGTTGGAAGACACTTTGATACTTACTCATTTTTTTAAAAAAATTAATTCCTTGCCGTCCTCCACATCGTTTGAAAACTACCAACAGCATTTTTAAAAACTCTCATCCCACCCTAACCTTTAATATTCAAAACTAAGGTACCTATTAAAGGTTAAAAATCATTTCATTCACAATCAGGGGCTAATTCTCATGGAAGGCTCACTTCAACTTAATTTATTTTAAAAAAGCAATGGCTACTAGCCAAACTGCCCTTTTTGGTTCTGCGCGAAATGAAAGGCACCGACTAAAACCGAAGACTGGCGTTGCTCTGACTATAGCCCAGGCTCTACCGCCCCCTGCTGGGGGCGCTGCCTAACTACAGCGCCCAAGTAGTGGCCTGAGTCCAGCTACCACCTGTCACCCTGCCAAGGTGCTACAGTGTCACTGAATGTATTCTCTGTGCTGTCCTTTATGTCCTTTACACCCCCGTGACTTCTATAACTGGACGTCTGGAGCTCTTGATCCCTTCTCCTATCTTGCCCACCCCCGAACCACTCTCCTGTCTGGTAACCACGTTTGTTTCCTGTATCTATGAGTCTGTGTATAGTGTTTTAGATCCTACACGTAAGTGCAATCAAACTACATTTGTCTTTCTCTGACGTATTTCATTTAGCTAAACTCGTACATCCAATAAGAGGTTATGGTTAAAAATATATGAAGAGTTCACACATTATTTTTTATTCCCCACCCTCCTTTTTTTAAATTCACAGTTTACACATCCTAATGTCAAAAACAAAACATGATTGAAAAATGGGCAGGAGTCTTGAACATATTTCCAAAGAGGACATAGAGCCGCCCACAGGCATAGGAAAAGATGCTCAACGTCACTAGTCATCAGAGAGACGTAAATTAAAACCACAATGAGCTACCACCTCACCCCTGTCAGGATGGCTGCCGTCAACAAACCATCGAACAAGCGTAGGCGAGGATGGGGAGGAAAGGGAGCCCTCCCGCATGTGGGTGGGGGTGCGGCCTGGTGCAGCCACTGTGGAAGCCCGCATGGAGGGTCCTCAAAAAATTAAAAATAAAACTACCATATGACCCAGCGATTCCCCTTCTGGGTATTCATCCAAAGGAAATGAAAATGCCAGTTTGATAAGCTACATGCAGCCCTGGGGGCGCCGCAGCCTGTGTGTGGAGGAGCCGAGAGAGGAAACAACTGGGGCGTGCGCCCGGAGAGGGCTGTCGCCTGCCCCGGGCTGAGACCCGTGGCCGCCACCGGACGCGAGCGCAGGGGGTGGCGGAGCAAGGCCGCACCCCCCACTCCTGCGTTCAGCCGGGGCCAGGCTCCCTTCTGAAAGGGCACTACAGCCTCACAACCAGCCTCAGGGGTCTCATTTGGGGCACAAAACACCAACAGTACTTTTGTGTGTGTGTGTGTGTGTGTGTGTGTGTGTGTGTGTGTGTGTGAGATTTCATTTATTTATTTTTAGATGGGGGAAGGAAGGGAGAGAAACAGCGATCAGATGCTTCCCGCGCACACCCCAACCGGGGACCAGGCCACAACCCACGCGTGTGTCATGGCCGGGGACCCTCCGCTCTTCCGGATGATGCCCCACCCACTGAGCCACGCGGGTCAGGGCCCGGCAGTACTTTGGGGCACATGTGCTGGCTAGACACTGGCGGCCGAGGCAGAAGTCCTGGCCTCGGCGAGTTCAGCGGTGGCAGGGAGGCTCGTGCTGGAGATGGACGGAGGGCGCCGCCCAGCAGGCAGCAGGAGGCGCAGGAACGGGAGGCCAAGCAGAGCCGGCGGCAGGGTTCCCCGGGGGGCTCTCTGAGGCGCCCACCGTCAGTCGTGGCCGGGAGTGAAGTGTGGGACAGACCGGGACCCCGGAGGGAGAGCCTTCGGCAAGGACAGGTAAGGGCCTGCGGCAGAAGCAGCCTCCCGCACCCGCGGGCGCCTGAGCGAGGGCAGGTGAGAGGGCAGAGGGCGCCAGGGGCCAGGCCGGCGGGAGGCCCGGGAGGCTCTGCAGTCCCAGGGTGTGACGAGCTGCCGGAAGCTGCCCAGGACGTGAAACGGCCTACGTGGGGGACGGAGCAGGGGACAGGTGAGCTGGCTGCAGCGGCGCCCGGGCCGGCAGCGGAGGCAGCAGACGGAGGAAGTGACTGCCTTCAGAAGATACTCAGCAATCCGTTTCCTGATTCCCCAGTAGCTTCCTGCAGGGATGGGAGGCCGAGACTCAACCTGCCGGCTCCCTAACGACTACGTCTCCCAACGTACTGAGAGTATGTCTCAACGGCCCATCTAGCCGACGAAGAGACCCACAAAATCAGAAAACACGTCAGTCCCTGAACACCTGCTATTCCTTTCAAAGAAGGTAAAATTCTCTTCCTTGGTCCGCCTATTGAAAAGTACTTAAAATGTAAAAGATGTGAACGCCCCACTCCTTCAGGGAGCGGCCCTGGCTCTGGCACACAGCCGCGGTTCCACGGGGACTTTGAAGCCTTCCAGGAGATCTGTTTAGAGGCCAGTTTTTTTTTTTCTTTAAGTTGCTCTTCTAACTACTTGAGCGGCCAAGTCGCGGACAGGAGAGTGAGGCAGGGGGCCGCCAGCCCCCCGCGCCCCCCCGCCCCCGCCGCTTCTCCAGCACTGACGACCCCGCGGCGCCTGAGAAAGCGGGGCTCGGCGAGCCCCCGGGCCAGCGCAGGGCGGCGCCCCCAGCGCTCCAGCACCGCCCCCCGACCGAGCCCCGGCCCCCGGCACCTGGCCCCCTGTGCTGGAGGCTGGAGGACATGGCAGTCGGTCTTCCGACTCTAACGCAGCCTGCTTCCTGACCGCATGGTTGTTTACAAACGTGTGAGAGGCATATTTTGTTTTTTAAAGATAATTTCCATCCATAAAGGTCCTCTGAGGAAATACTGGAGTGGACAAAGCCTGAAATCCACGTATACCTAATATTAACATCTATGACCCAATAAACAGATTAACAGTAGGGGCACAGACTCCGAGGAACATCTACGGTGGGCCGGTCACGTCGCGGTAACGTGCCTTCCGAATGATTACACCGCCTCCGTTCTCACGGGGGCGGCTGAGGTTTGGTGGAGGAGGAGGAGGCGTGAAATCAGAGGGGTGAGGGCCAGGGCCGGGGCCGGGGCCAGGCGCCCTCCTCAGGAGGGGAGCGGCCGGCGGCCGTGTCTACCTCCCCGGGCCCTTGCAGCCCAGGCCCTAAGCAGGCGGAGGGAAGGGCCCCGTTTGCCAGGGGACCCCCGACGTCAGCGTGGTTGCCCTGCAGGTCCCAGGAAAAGACGGGATGCGGACCTTCCCCGTGGTGTGGGGTCGGGGGACAAGGACCACCAGGTGGGCGGCCGGCACCAAACAGGCATTCGGCGTGGGTTGAAAAAATGGATCCCTTATGTCAAAAATGCTTCACTGGATGTAACAATGTTACCAAAAATGCCATCACAGTGTCTGCAAGCATAGCCTTTGTCCCCAGTGCACATAATGCCAATTTTGTGATGGTGCCAACTGCCTGAAATGACGTCGGAATCGTATCACCGTAGGACCCACATGGCGCTTACAGTCGGGCTCTGAAGAGAGCGCACAGGCCACGGAGCAAGGAATGGGCCTTGGCTTCGCATAAAGACCGTGCAGAAAGTTGTTTCCTGATGACTTCAGTAGTGATCATGTTCCACGGGCAGCTGAAGAGAACACCATCTGAAAATGCTTTCATAAGCAACCACGTAATTCTCCTTTTTAATTGACTGTGGGTCAAATTTTAAATATCAGCTAACATTGTAACACAAGCGAATCTTGTTGCTAGTCAGTTTGCCTGGTTTTACAACACTTTTAGGCTTATTTGTATACTGATACAATACTAAGAATGAAGAAAATATGGTAAGTAATGGTCAAATGATAGGTTCTAAAATACTAGAAATTTCCATACGATGACTTTTTTTCGGAATTACCACAATATTTTAAAAAACAGAAAAATACTTGTATTAAACGTTTTTAATCATGTGTTTATTTTGTTTATTTTTTTAAATATAGAAATTCTAAAAATATATCAAGACTGTCCGATAATGACTCTGTACACCTTCCAGTTCTGCCACCGTCCTGTGACACTTCCTGATAACAATGACATCATGGGACGGGAGGGGTGGGGGCGGGTGCTGAGGGAGAGGAGCTCAGCAGGAGGGCGCGGCAAGGCAGCAAGTCCTGTGACAATGAGAACCTGGCCACGGGACAGTCTGCCTGCTGCTGACCCGTCCCTCACATTGAACGTATTCTTCCATTTTGTCCCTGGAAGCCCTTCCTCTGTCCCTTGTTCCAGTGTTAAGTCCTCCCACTAAACTCTCTCAGCTTCTGCAGAAGAAAAATCAAAGCGTCATCAAAGTTGATGCAATTTAAATGTTGGCACTCCAAACACGTGAGTGATTTACTCGGTGGTGGCCCAAAAGCACTCTTTGTTTCTCTTCCAAGATGATGACGATTCTTCATACATTTCCTAAAACAGAACCAAAACAGGTGTTCAAAACAAAGCATTTGAAAAAATACAAATACATCTGAATAATGAAGGCAGATGAATATCACAGCTGTTTACGTCCACTGCTCCTTTAACAATCCAGCGAACATACACGTCGAGAGCAGGAAAGGAAATAAACGCGTTCCCTACACGCAGGGACGCCCACCCAGCAGGAGAAACAAGGGACGAGGGGCCTTACCAAGATGGGGGTGCGCACCGGGAAGGGCAGCGCGTGAGCTCCCCTTGGGCAGGACGGGGACAGCTGGGCAAGGTCACACGGAGAGAGAGGAGGAGGGCTTTAGTTTTAAATGCCTTTTCTCTCCGAACACTCATCCCACTTCCACATTTCTAAACACGCCGCTCCGGGGGCGGAAGGGCGGTTGCATCAGCTGTGCAATCGGGGCCGCCCTGGGGACAGCTGCTCTGGAGGCAGTGCTTCCCCCGGCCCCTCTGAGCCCAGGCCGCCACGGGAACCCGACCCGCACTGAGGCACTGAGACACCTTCTGGGCGGCAGGGGAGTCAGAACGCAGCACTTTCCCCGCTTCCTCGCTAGTCTGCTCTGGTTCGGCAGGCAGGACTCCAAATCCCATGGTCCTCCGACCGCCTGTTCCCCCAGCCGCTGGGGGCGACCCTCTCACCAGCTCTGTGGGCTGGCTGTCCCTCGGCCCCGCCCACGGGCTCCCAACTGCTCCTGGGCCGTCCGGCCGCGCCCTGGGGAGCCAGGTTCACAGCCGGCCACCATGGGGCTCAGCTGCCCTGACAGTGTCCATCCGCAAGCCACGCCCTCTCACCCAGAGTCTGCCCTTATGACAATGGGCTTTGGTTTTTATTCAGAAAGCAGGGCCACCAAACCCCACAGGCCCTGGCTCGGAGGCCCGCTGGCCCCTGTGTGCGCGAGGGAGGCTCCCCGCTGCACCGTCCCTCCCGCCCCCCGGCAGCCTCCCGCCCCACCAAGCGGCTCCCGCCTCCTGAGCTCTGCGCCAGTGTCAGGGCGGCGGCGGGCAGGCCGGCCCGGGCGCGCAGAACAGCGAGCTGTCGGCCTTCTGGATGGGCTGGACACAGAGACGGAGAACAAGGAACAGCTTCCCAGGCAGAGTTCTAAGTTCACTCGCTCTGCGCTTTCTCCGAGGAGGCGGCACCCCGCCCTTTTCTTTGCCTAAAAGGATGAAGCTCTCGGAGGTTCTTTTGCCTGGAAGAGTTTCTGTCTCAGCCGTCGCCTACACAGCCACGCGTTAGTCCCCGCTCTGAGGGGAAGGCCCCGTGTCCGCGGGGGTTCACACCCGGGGTGCCCGTCTGGACGGGGCACTTCCCCCTCGTGGGGGTCGACGCCGGGCTGTGCATGGGGGGCACGTAGGTTTTCATGCTTAACCAACCTTGGAGAAAAGGTGTCACACAGACACTGTTCCACCGATAAAGGAAACAGGATTTCACAAAGTCAGGGAAGACCCACGAATGCAAACTCTGTATGTGTGTGCTCTTACACCCTTCTCCTGGAAAACCCCCCGAGAAAAATCACGTCCAAAGGCAAAATGAGATATGTTCGTAAGGTACCTTTTTCCATATGGGCACCTTGGCTTTCAAAGTGTCGATGGCGTAGCTCACGGCCTCGAGGGACGCGGCCCTGCGGGCTGACGACACAGCAATGACCACGCTGGCTTCCGACACGGGAACTAAGCTTCGACAGAATGCAGGGAAAGTTACCGTCTTCTCTAAAACTACGCGTTAAAGAATCTGCTACACGTGAGAAAGAAATCCAGAGGCACACTCTTGGAACTCAACCCACTTTTTACCTAAACACTCAGATTTGTCAGAACAGAGAGAGAGCACCGAATCCATCCCAGCTGCATTCACGGAGGGGGCGCGGAGGCGGTGGCCGATCTGTGAGCATCTGTCCCCCCACCAGGCCCATCTGATGGGCACCAGGAAGAAAGGGACCCTTGGCTGATTCAACAAACTCTGACTCAGACAAATAAGGCACCGTGCGGGCAGTGGGTGATGCTAGAGAAACAGTTGCCAATGACGAATGCAACATGGAATTTACAATAGCAAGAGACAGTAGATAATAGAATCGGCAACATTAATTATTCATACAGTTACAGTCATTAATAACAAAGTAACAACTAATAGAACATGATAGATACAGTGTCAATCGCTGGGTTCTTTGTAAAGCCCTGAACCAAACTCTTCTTAGTGGTACAAAAAGGCAAACTAATTGAATGACCTTCAAAGGCATTTACATTAGAAAATGTTTTTCTTAATCGGCTGTCACATAAACAGAGTCTGGACGACAAAACAAGTGTTAAACAGCCTCAGGACTTCGGCTCGAGAGCAGCAGCCATTCCGCTCCAAGGGGCCCGCACCGCTGGGTGCTGGCGCAGTGCCGGGTGCTCCCCACCCACCACCACGGAGGAGCCGCCGCAAGGGCGCGGGGGAGGCGGCTCCACTGTCCGCCAGAGGGACACCCGCACTGCCCTCACCGAACACGGGTCCCTCGCACACCACCAAGCGGCAGCGGCCACGCCGAGCTCCGCGGCTGGCGCGGCGGGCCTACCCGAGTCTGTGGAACACCACGATGTGTCTGACCGGCCACTGCTGCCTGATGTCCCTGCAGATCCTCCGGACTTCGTTTTCCGCCATTGGGATGTAGGCTTCGTATTCTAAGCTAATGACTTTTTTCCCTTCAAAGTTATTTCTTGTGGTCCCTAAAAAAAAAAAAAGAAAAGAAAAGAAAAAGGCAATTAAAATAAGGTTTCTCCTTGTAGTAGAAACTGCACATTAATAGAATAAAAAAGGGTTATTTTTGAGTAGACAAGCAGCATACCAATTGGTCTAAAAACTACTTTGAAATATTCTAAAAATGAAAACGGTGAGAAAAACAAAAGATAATTTTCACAAAGGTAAGAAAATAAAATGCACTGACCAGGCAAGCTAACAGAAACACTCCCATGACAAACTGGGATATATTTCTTTTCTGGTAGCACTTGATACTTCGAAGGAAAACGTTATGGCTCTGGCCAGTGTGGCTCAGTTGGTTGGGCGTTGTCCTATACACTGAACGGTTGTGGGTTCAATCCCCAGTCAGGAAGAGGCAACCAATCGAAGTTTCTCTATTATATCAATGTTTCTATTTCTCTCTCTCTTCTCCCCCCACAACACCCTTGGCCTTCCTCTTTCTCTAAAAGCAATGAAAGAATGTCCTCAGGTGAGAATTTAAAAAAAGAAAGGGAAACATTTTGTTCTCAGGATTATCATTGAGTTATTACCATCACTATGTTTTCTCAAAGTTTGGAAAATACAGAATTCTCTCTGCTAATAATGACTCTTATCCTGCTTTGATTACGCCTTTGACATGCCACTTGGGAGACCGCTACAACAAAACAAGGCCTGAAAACATTCCTAGCACCACCCCGGGCCATCGTGGCCTAGCGCCCAGTGTCTAAAATCCCCGCGGCTTCTGCTGCGGGCCGTCAGCGGACGCGGGAGCGCAGGGAACTCACAACTCACCTACGAACAGGGATATGGCGCCACAGCGTGGAGATGTCACTGCCCGCGAGGCTTCCTCTATAGAAAGTTTCTCAGTGGTGAATTTTATTATGTCTTTAGATTTCTCTTCAACTTCACTCATATCGTTCCTAAAAATGAGATATTAACAAACCTTACTGGTGGTACTTCCAGGCAAAACACCAACTTACAGACTGTTGTTTCAATTCATAGTTTTCTACATTAGATGTGTTAGGAGGCATGATTTGATCTGCATGATAAAAATAAGTGTCAAATTTTAGCAAAACAATGTTATTTATAAATACCCCGAATGAATCAAATATGATATAAAAAGGAATTTACCATTAACATGACCACTTAAGAGCATAATCTATCTCACATGCCAATCTCCCAAATCCTGGGGTTGCGGCCCTGAGCTCCCATCACGGTGGTTCCGACCTCCACCCCTTACCCGCACGCACATCCCCGTAACCACTGTGTGACCGAGCAGCGCGCCTCCAACTGCCCTGTCCTGTAACCAAGAGAGGCAGCGGGGGAAGCAGACGTGGGACCCGCAGGAAGGGGACATGACCCCGGCGCAGCCCCTGAGGGAGGAAGGGGATGAGCCGCAGGCCGGTCACCCGCTCTCCTCGGCCCACTCCGCCGGCGTGGAGCGCATGCTCAGGGAGGGCCAGGGACGCCCTGCACCCGCTGCGGCGCAGGGAGCAAGGACTTGCTTCCCGCACTCAGGCGGCTTCTTGCGGACTGAGGGGAACCGCGATCAAAGCGTGGCAAGTGGGCGCGATGCGTGGGCACAGGCGGGGCTCAGACAGAGCGCGGGGCCTGGGCTGGGGCTGTGCAGGGTAGGAGGGCGGAGGGCGGCCTCTCTCTAGAGCTGATGCTCGGAGTCGACCCCTGCTCAGGCCGCCCGCCGCCCCCCACCTCCCCCTCCGCCCCCCGCAGAGACAGAGGCCAAGGCCAAGGCCAGGCTCTGGGACAGGGAAGAGCATGAGGTGCCCCAGAAACTACGGGGAGGCTGGAGGCCCGGCGGGCCAGGGAGAGGGCAGGCGGGCGGAGCCGGGCAGGCAGGTGGGGCCCCGCAGGCCACGAGGGGTCGAGCAAATCACACATCCCCCGGGGCTTCGCCCACAGGAAAAGACAAGCGAGAGGAGACTGGTGGCGTTGGGGGCTCACGCGCGGTGAGTCCAACCAAGGAACCCAGGAAAGCCCGCGGTGCTGCTCCCAGTCTCCTCCAGGGACGGGAAAGAAACGCCACGCGTTCCTGCACCGCCGGGGGCCGGGCCGCCCCAACCTCCTGCACACGCCCCCTGAGCTCCCTCCACGCCCTCTCCCGGCCGGAAGATATAGGTAACCGGACAGTCTACGAACTTCAAACCATACCAAGTTCCCACACGCGATTCTATGAGGACACAGATTCTTAAACGACTTGCCTCAAGCCCTGACAAAGGCATGCAAACAATCCACCACAGTGTTCGGTAAACTTCCTCATCTTTCTAAAGAGCGGCTCTAATCACACACACCCAACTTTAACAGCAGCCCGTCATTCTCTGAATAAAGTCCAAACTCCAAAAAATAGCATTTTTCTAAAAGCGTACAGGTGATAAGGTGACCCCAGTTCCCAAATAAAATAGAGATGCCCGTTTGACGAGGAATTCTTCTCGTATTTCTAAGTGGTAAGACTCACAGGGACCCAGTCCCCACGGACATGCTGGGCAATGTGCTTTGCACTGTTTACTCTTCACTTTGGGGGGCACCGCCCTCCAGACGAGGGCAGGAAAAGTGGGTAAAAGGGTGCCCAGGCGCCCCCGGCTTGTTCCTTCCTTTAACGAAGCCAGGGTTGCACCCCTGAGGACGGCATTTGCTCTCGGTCCTGGAGAAAAACGCTATCAAACTGAGAAAGTTTTCTTTGATTCCTAACTTAGCAAAGTTTCTCATTGGGTTGATTTCTATGGTATTTACGCTTCGGCTGACAATAAAGCAAGCCTCGTCCTCTGTGTCCCTCCAGCCTACACTGACAGATGCTCTTACGCGTCACCCTGCTCAGACGTGGCCCACGCTGTCGGGAAAGGCGGAGAGGCGGCAGCGCGCTGGAGCCGCCTGCACACGGCTCTCACGCTGACGCGGCTCGCTCTGTGGACCTGGTAAATCTGGACGCTGCCCAGCTCGCTCTTCAGGTACAGTGGTCCTTTTCCTTCCTGGCGAGGTGATTTTCTACACTTCTGCCCAGGAGAGCTGTTCTCGAGGTTGGTAAACACATTTGCGAAAAGGCACAGAGTCTGATAACCTGCGCGCTACCCTGGCTCTGCCACGTATTAGCTACGCGATCACGGGCGAGTTTTGTACCTCCTCCGAGCGTCGGCCTTCCCTCCTGAAAAACAGGGCTCTCGATGCTCCTGCATCCGACCCTGTGCCTGACACGCGATGAAATCCCCGTAAACCATGGCACGTGAATAGGAGGAGCGTACCCCGCCGGCATCGCGCCTGCAGAGAACTCCCGCCGCGACGGCAGGCGGGGATGTGGGCGCTCGCCTGCGCCGAGCAAGGGCTGCCGCTTTCAGCGGGAGCCGGGGCAGGCAGTCTCACAGCGAGCACACGCTCGGAGCGAGCCACACACGGTCACCACCCGCTGACCCTTCGCCCGACGACCGGGGAGGAAAGTCGGACCTCGCGTCCTCGGGGGGCTCCCGAGCACTACCCTCCACTAATGGGGGGGATGACGGCCACTTCGTCCCCTGGCTGAAGCAGGAGGAGCTGCTCTCCCAGCTCGACATACTCCTGACGCACGGCCAGTATCACCTGGTCTCGGACATCCGCCAACCTGAAAGGAGACAAGCAGAGAGGAAGTGTTGGTGCGGGCCAGGCTCAAACGCCGGCTGCAGTTACATAAAGACGTTGCATAACATCCCCTCACGGAGCCCTGCCAGCGGGGCCACCCATTAAAGTGACGGACTCTGCAGAGAAAGGACACAGCCCCGAAGAACCCACGTAGTCACCACAAAGAACACATTCAACTGCTAACAGCTCTTTATTGGATGTTGTGTGTCTTGGGGAATTAAACAAACGAACAAACTAGACTGAAGACGACATTCAGACCAGGTCAAAAAAAAAAAGGGAAAAAGAAAAATGTCCCCATCTCGGGAGCCTTCTAAGTGTACAACATACTAAGTATACCTCAAAGTTCCCCCCAGGACTAGGTGTCTCCCAGGGGCTGAAGGTTAAAGGTAAAGTGGGACAAAGGTCCCGCCATGTATCATTGATTATCAGGGCACTTTGAGAGCAACTTAAAAGATATAAAATAAAAAAGAAGTAGTTTTTTTCTTTTGAACATACATTATGGAGTATCTTTCACATGTTAAACACTTACACGGACTTATGTGACACTACGAATATTCCTTAACACCTTCCAACAATCCCCTTTTGTCATTTGTTCCAAAAAGAACTTGCGGTGGGAACGAGAGCATAAAATCACGGATTTGCCCACCAGAGAAAACCGACCACCGCAAAGCACACGTTCAGCAGCGGCTCGGGCTTCCCTCTTATCTTCCTTTTAACCTTAGACATTTCTTTTTTGACTTCAAGTTTGAAGCACATATTTTTAAATGGAATTTGTAACAATTCCACTTAACATTATAAAAATGCAAAATCTACATTTCCAGTATCTTACAAATTACTAAAGCAAAGATAACCCTGTCCCTTTGGGAAATCATCTCCTTTTGCGAATATCCCAGCTCACCGCGTTTTTCAGGAAAATATCTTTGACTTTCCTTAAGGAGCTGTGCATTTTTAAATACGAGAATTTTCAGTTTCAGTGTAGTTCCAGAAAAACAGAACTAATGACCTTTTTGACATTAAGAAAATCAAACTTGGGTTTTTTTTTTTAACTTTGATCCCTTATTCATTTACACATTTTTAAATATTAAAAAGTTAATCCCATGCACTTGTTTAACTACCCGGGGTGTCGCGCTTCTATCTCGTTCCACAGCTGCAAGGCTTTTATTTCCTGGGGCACAGAAATGGTCTCGGAGCGAATGCCTGTTATGTCGGCGCTCTTCGCAAAATACAACACTTCCACCTGCGAGGAGAGAGGACGCTTTTAATCACAGCGCACGGTCCTTTCTGACTGTCCACACTGAATTCTGTCTTCCAAGTGTATTACTTTTTCTCAAAGACAAATTTTCTAAGTTAGAGAACATTAAACCGCCCATGGAAATTTCAGTGCATGTACAGGCTCACATTTTGAAAAATGTCTGTGTTTTAACCACATCTCGCACTAACTTCTGAATGCTCTTTAGTTTCCCAAATGTCATTATGCCCAAGTAGAGCCTTCACACTGTCTCCCTGGCGACTGTGAAGCAAGGTGGGTCTTTAGCCGACAGAAAATTCTAGCACTGCTCATAAACACTTAAACAGTGAACAGCGGTCTAAGTCAAATGATGAATTACACTAATAAAATAAATGACCAAAGAAGGGAAAAACATGTCTTTCACGGTTGTCACCTGACCTGGGAAGCTAGTCTGCGCCGCACTGAACCCAGCTGCCCAGGGTTGTTACACAACCGACCCACCCTGACATTTATACAAAGGTAGGTGCGTTGGAAATACAGGTTCAACTGGCATTTCCCAGAACGAATCTGCGCGGCCAGCCCGCTTCCTGAGGGACCGGGCCAGGTGGAAGGACGCACCTGCCCTCGGTGAACGTTATTCTCTACCACACAGTCCGAGGTTTGCCAACGCACAGAGGAAGGGTGTCGCAAGAATTCCTAAAGGGCATATCTTTTGCGGGGGTCACTTTGCAAAGTCGATCAGCGGCCCCCACGCCGCCCAACAGCAGCCAGCAAAGCCCGCTGAGCTCCGCCCGCCGCCCGCCGCCCGCCCCTGCCCCGCGCCCCCCACCCCCCGCCCCCCACAGCGGGTGAGCCAGCTGACTCGCCTGAGCGCGCCCCCCGTGTCGTCCGCCCACCCCCACCCCCACCCCCGTCTTCCACAAAACCGGGCCCTGGTGCCAAAAAGCTCGGGGGCCGCTCCAGTAGATGACTGTCTAATCACTATGCTGTGGACCTGCAACTAATACAAAGTAGCATTGAATGTAAACCGCAATTGAAAAATAAAATAAAATGAGCTAGGTACAAGTTCTCTGGGAGAAAAAGAAAGGAAGGAATGCGTATATCTTTAAATAAAACTTGTCTTCGTCCCAACGAATAATCCGAGAACAGGGACAAAGGTCGAGGGTGCCCGTATGGTCCGCAGCGCCGCGGACTGGACGGGACCTGCGCTGGGCCCCTGCCCCCGAGGCCGGGAGGGATCGCAGCCGCCCAAGCGCCAGAGCGAGGGGGCCCGGTCTGGAGAGGGACGGAGCGGGGCGCTCACGTCCGGGAGGGGTCCCCACCCTTACCTGGCACTGCCGCACCATTCCGCACCACCTGCCGGGTCGGGATCCCGGCTGCGGAGGCGGAGCGCAGGTCCCCCGACCGCGCAGGCGCACCTGGGCTCCGCCTGCCTCACGGCGCCTGCGCACAACGCCGTACGCGCCCGCCCCGCGCGGTTTCAGCTGCCGGCGCCGCGGGAAGCTCCGTTTCCACGCGCGGGTGGGTTGCGGAGGGAGCGTGAGCGAAAGGTGTCCCGAGATGGGCCCAGGACTGGTGGTGTCCGCGCGTCTCCGCAGCCGAGAGGCGAGGCGTGGGACAGCGGCCCCGGGCTGTCCGGACGCTCGGCGCCTGCGTTGGGAAGCTGGGCTTCTCCGCCCGCTCACCGGCAGGCTTCTCCTTAATACCTCTTTTTACGCACCCCGCCCTCTGGTGTTCCTTAAAGACTTAGAGCACTCAGCGCATCAAATGCACACTTTACCTGTTCACTGGCTGCCCAGTAATTTGCCCTCACCTACCCATCCAACCTTTCCAGCTTTTTATCAACTAGGACTCTGGGTTTAATTGCTGGTTAGCTACGGAGATATAAAGGGAGCGTCCTTCCCCTTGGCGCTCATCGTCCCGGGTGTGAGACGGTCGCATAGTGTTAATGCTAACTCGGGGCTCCGGGGGTCATTCGTACAAGGGATACTGTTGCGGGGCGTGCCAGTGGCTGCTCACCTAAGGGCTGGGCTGGAGGAACAGCTCACCCTTAAGCGGCAGGAG
Organism: Pteronotus mesoamericanus; assembly: GCF_021234165.1. Lineage (NCBI taxonomy): Eukaryota > Metazoa > Chordata > Mammalia > Chiroptera > Mormoopidae > Pteronotus > Pteronotus mesoamericanus. The sequence goes on from NW_026555123.1 coordinate 3,683,405, forward strand.
CGAAGGCGGCTGGAATGAGCAGCCGCACCGGGTGGAGTGGGGGTAGCGGCGCGGTGCGGCCACAGAAGGGAGAGTAGTTGGTGAGGCAGGGTGCCCCCTGCAAGGGAGGAGTGGGGGTGAGACTGGGGAGACCAGGCGGTAACCCAGAGCAACAAGGATTGGCAAGGACTGAGTAACACCGGCATCTCTGCTGGTTAACGTTTGTAAACATCTAGGATAAAGAATCCCCTTCACATTCAGACAGAATGGGAATGAGGACAACGGCCTTGGACTTGCCCTTGACGTGCAATGCCAGACCACAGCGGTGTGCAATACATAGAAAAGGCTGAGAACAAAGGGGCGAGCCAAGTGTCCCATTCAGCTGAGCTGGTGCTGATAAAGGCCAAGCCTGACGGGTCTCAACCTGAAAAAAGGAGAAAGAGCCAAGAGCCCTTCTTTAAAAATCTCCTTGGGCAAAAACCCAGTCAATCAAGAGACTAAGCAAAGTATAAGACTTAGTAATAAAAAAAGTGCATGGTGAAAAATAAATAAATAATGGAAGAGATTTTAATCCATTTAAATACAAAACAGTAACATCATTTGTGGGAGTATGGTTATGGGATAAAATGTAAAGGATATCAGAATATTTTTAAAGACATAAGAGAAACTGCCCAAAATCAGAACATGGAGTTACAAAACATTGATTCAAGCCTCAGTATTTTTCATAATCTTGTTTCTTAATTTTAGAAAGATCTGTTGGGGGCAACTAAAAAACTATGTCTTCTGAATAAAAGTGTGATGGTTTCTAATTTCTTCAGTTTCATTTCAGTTATTTTGTTGTTAAATTCAAGTACAAGTACATTAAAATCTTAAAAATGATAGTGCATAGTATTGCATTTTTTAAAAATGATACCTCTGTAACTTTAATGTTCGATGAATTAGCATTCATCAAATGATAATAGTTATTGTACACGGGTCGTAGATTTGCAGATGATTTAAAAAAACACTTTTGCTTTCCTCTTAGTAAATTTCTGTTCCTTGATTCTTAAAGAAATTTGTTTATAAATATTTATTGAGAGCTTATTGTTATTTGAGCACTGGGGATACATCTGTGAATATAAAAATAAGGTCCTTGCTTCAGGGAGCCTACATTCTCGGCAGGAAGCCAGATAGGTCCGCCTCTTCTGCAAGAAAAGGAGCGAGGACAGTGTGCGGCAGGCACTGAGAGGAAGGGAGACAGGGAGCAGCAGGTGCGCACTCGGTAGGGTCAGGGGGGACTGGACAGGCCACCCAGCCTGAGCCTCGGAGACAGGCGAGGTGACAGAGCCGCCCTGGGCAGGTGGGGGGCGGGGTGCAGAGCGTCGGGACAGAGGCCACCTGGCTTTGGGGCAGGAAAGGACCCTGTGCATTTGAAAAAGAGAAGAGGGGCCATTGTGGCTGAGATGGAAGAGAAAGGGAGAGACCCTGGGAGGGGATTTTGGAAGATCACAGGGAACCTGAACCCTCAGATCCCGGTATCCCTGAAAGCCGGTTTGGGTTTTACTCTGCAATGCTCTCCGTGGGAAGGCGCGTGGGCGCACACACCCCCTTTTCAAAGATAGAGTCTGCACCTGCTCTGAGCCAGTCCCAGGGTCCTGAGCACAAACAGGGGAAGGAAGCCAACAAAGCTTGATCCGCGGACTTTTCAATTACGTGGGTAATGCACTCCTTATTTTACCCACACATTTTCTGCCATCATTTTCACCTGTTAAAGAGTACTTGGTCCTGGGTTTCCGGGCATATGTTGTGGCTCATTATCAGGGGTTCTTCCTGAACCTCCCCAGGTTTCAGCGACCTCCCGGAGGTCAGCTGACACCCATGCTCCTCTGCCGGGCTAGAGAGTAGGGGAAATCGAGTCTCAGATCTCAGTCCACACGGGCCACAGGGTTTGTGAAAAGTGAAGATATCTCTGTCTGAGGAAGTATAAACAGTGTGGTGCGAGGTCGATAGGCATTTAACATATTTTTGGTGGTATTTTGCATTGCTCATTAAAAACTAGATGCGGCAGTTATTTTTTTGAAAGGCTGGTTCAACATAAGCTCATCTGGAATTACTCATTTAAAGAGGTCACCCAGAATTTCAAGCATTTCCCTCTACAATTGGCTCGTCAAGACAGAGTGTCGTGTATACTAACATACAGCCTCTCAGGGTGCCTGGTGCCTTGCAGGTGTACAGAGTATTGTTCATTCACTTCTGCGATTGAATGATATTATTTACAAAATATCACCGTCTTGTGTAATTTTATCCATTGGTCGTCTTGAATAAAAACAAGAAAACAACATAAACTAGATATACTTAGTGAAAAGAAATACTCCCCCTTGTGGTTCGTTATACCAATTGCAAATCCTTCACCTTCCAAGTGGAAACTGCAGCAAATACGGGAGCTTTTGGTAAATACGCTCTTCATGGACTGTATTCTACCGCCTATGTCCTATCTTCCCGTGTCAGATGGCAGAGCAAAACGTGACCTCAGAATTTTATTTCGGCAAAATCTACGATGCGCCCAACAAGTTAGTTACCAAATCGAAAGGAAAATACACCACCCAGGGGCTGTTATCTATTGAAAAACAAAACTCTTCTAAGTAGCTCCTCGTATCCATTGAGAGCGAGCGAGCTATGGGAAACAAAACTGTGAGCGGTCATGCCAAGGGGCGCTGGTGAACCAGAAGTCCTTACGGACAGGGCGGTTTATCCCCACCCCGCAGGCGTAAACCCCTGAGCCGAGGCGCGCGCAGGTGCGGGAGAGGCTGAGCCCGGCGCCCCCGCGGACGCGCCGCCCGCCCGGCCGGGTCCTCCTTGCCTTACAGGGGCTCGGCCCGCCCTCCGCTGCCGCCCAGGCTCTCGGTCCTGTGTCCTTCTCTGGACCTCAGGGCGGGGCCGGCCTCTTCTGCCACGGCCAGAGAGCAAATACGGAGACGTCTCAAGCCGTGCGATCGCCGTCACAGCCCCCTAACGCGGCGGGTGGCCCCTGAAAGCCCCAGCGGCAAGCCGGCCGCGAACGGGCGTGGCTGTGCCCGCACCACGGCGTAGGACACCGGCGGGCGGGCCCGTGGGCGCCGTGGGCCGCGCTCTGGCCCTCGCGGCGCTGCCCGTCGAGGAAAACGGGGGAAATTTCCCCGAAGAAGAGTTGCACCAAGCTATGATCAGCATGAACAGGTCTGCAGGAGTCTTTCTGTGGGAAGTAACAGTAAAACAGAAAGCGAAATAGAAACAAACAAGAACAGATGTATTTCAGTAAAAATTAAATAAAACCGATATGAAAGAATGTAGTATGCGCAGGACAGAGGACACTGTGTGACCGTAGAAAGCACACCCCCCCCCCCAAAGGGAAATGATTCAGAGCGCTCACCACGGGAGAATTTACGAGGCCGCAAATTTGTATAAGACTTCAAGGATAGGATAAAACTACAAAATAGAAATAAAGTTTCTTAGGAAATATTGAGAACTAACATATGACCATCACAGAACAAAGCGGCCAAGATACAAGGAAGCGAGAAATAGAGCCGGCAGCGGAGGAGCGCCGGCCGAGAGCGGTCCCGGGCGGAGGCCGCCTGCAGGGCCTGGGCTGCGCCGAGGCGGCGCCGTGCCACCGGGCGCCCGCGGCCCGGCCGGACACTCAGCGTGCGGTTAGGGCAATCAGGAGACGGCGCTTCGCATGTTAGAAATGCTCATTAGCTGAGATTTAAATAGCCACATATGGCTAGTGGCTGTGTATCGAACTGTGAGTCTAGACTAGAGGAAACTCAGGACCATTACAGCGAACACAGAACAGGGAGGAGCGTAAACAATTACAGAGAACATAGTGAACGGACGGGGTGTAAAAGGCCGGGGAACCCAAGGGTCGTCTGTGTCGCTGGAAGGGAAATCTAAACAAGTGGAGCGGGGCATGAGTTTCAAATCAACATAGAAGATAATTTTCCCAAATAAAGGAGTTTACGTGACAGAGTCCAAGGGCACAGTGTATTCCCATAAAATCCTGAAACATCATAATGGGCAATAAAATATTTCCTGGTCTTTATTGAATTTTAAAGGTAAAATTTCGTCAGATTTCCTGGAAGGATAAAAACATTACTTAAAAATTGAACTGCTTGTTGATTTCTTCACAGTAACGTTTAGCATCGGAAGACAATGGCCACTGCCTTCAACGCGCCGAGGAAAAGAAACGGAGCCTAAAACGCCTCAGGCTCCCACGCACGGTCGTTCAATGATAAAGACAACAGGCAAGTGTGAAAGAACTTGGGAAATCCAATACATACACGTGCCATATTACAAATCCTTTCTCCTGGCAAAATCAAATCGAACCGAAAACGGCCTCAAAGCCGTTCTAAAAAAGACTGGTGGGGAGCCCCGGACCCCCTGGCAGAGATCACCAGGCTGCGGAACCAGGAAAGCCACGCGAGAGGCTCTGCATGCATTTCAACGAAGGATGCAATTGTCACCGTGCCGTCAGCGCCCTTAGGCCTGGCTCGCTGACCGCACAGCCTGAAACGAGAAGTCACGTACAGGTGGCTCGCGGAGGAAACGGAGGCCAGGAAGCAGGGGACAGACAGGCACCTCGGGGAGCACTGCAGCGGGGCACGGAGGAGGGTTCTGGTTTACCAAGGCACGGATGCTTACCTCTGTCTCTGAGAAATTATGCTACATGGAGAAAAAAGGCCTAAACTTACAGGATGAGAAAAATAGGCGAGACAACAATAGGAGAAGGTCGGGAACCGGAGCACAGAGGGGCCGATTTCGGGGCTGGTGCCGATGGAGTGGCTGGAGCGACCTGCTCGCAGAGGACACCGGCGCCGGAAGGCTCGCCGCGCCCTGGCAGCGGCCCTGGGCAGAGCGGGCCTCCGGCCCCGGGGCAGGCCAGCGTAGCTGCCGGGCCCCGCCCGCCTCCCAGCGTTTCCTTTGAAGGCATTTTGCAAACCCTGGAACACACAGGAGCTCAGGATGAGAGTGAGCCGATCAAAAGGGAAGGAACGGGAAAAGATTCTCTGAGAAAACAATAACCCAAAGGAAAGCCCAAAATAGATGTTAAGACAGAGTATTATTGTAAGAGATGGAGAATGATACTACTGCCCAATACAGTGTTGATGCAAGAGGAAGGTTTAACAATCCCTAGTTAGTATATACCAAATTACTTGGCTTCAAAACATAGAAAGCCAATATTGACGGAACAAAAAGCAAAGGCAGATAAATCCACAGTCACACACATACCTACCAGTAACGGATAGACAACCGAGCCAACAAAAGCAGGAGGAACAGGCACAATTCGGGCACAACAATCGATCACTTTGGTGTGATTGACACATAGGACACTATGTCCAACGACCGAGGTTAAGTCACATTCCATGATCTTGCTTGGGGGACCAGGAAGCTGGTGCCATCACTGGCCGCAAAGACGTGCACCCCAGCCTGGCTCGCCAAGGACCCTGAGACTGCCACCCCCAGTTGTCACCCCGAGACCCCAGAGCAAAGCCAGGAACCAGCAGAGCCTGAAGCCAGACCTCCCCACTTGGCCTTTCTCCATTAAGTGGGGTGGCGTCACTCCTCCCTGGCAGAGACATTTTGGGTTGAGGGCTCTGTCACTTGTTCCTGGAGGTGCCCTCGCTGACTCAGCCAGCTCCATGACAACACTGCGGTGGGACACTGAGCAGGCCTGGCACCGAGGCTCAGCGCGGAGCGCGGCACTTGTGAAATCGCCTTGTCGCTGTCCTCTGGAGGCTGCAGCCAAAGATGGACAGGCACCTCCCCACCGCTTGCAGGGCCCACAGCGCCGAGCCTCCTGCCCTGGCCAGCGCCCTCCCCCACGCTGTCGGGCAAAGGGCCGGGGAGAGGGCCGGGCGAGAAGGTTCCTCATCCTGCAGGACGCTGGAGGGCTTAGACAGGAGGGGACTCACCCTCTTTCCCAGAAGAAGAGGAGGGTCCTCTGGAGGTGCTTGACGGTGGCCCGAGGACCAGCAGTCTTGGAGGTTCAGAGGCCTTGGAGGGGAGTCTGTCGGGCAGGGCGCTGGCTGCTTTGTCGCTGCGCCTTGCTGACGGGAGAGAAAGTGCCTAAAGAAGGACCGCAGGGGAGAAAGTAGCAGCTTCCTCCAGCCCTGTCTGGTGGCAAAGATGAACGCGTCAACTGTGGGCTAGGTGGGGGCCACAGGGAGCTGCCAGCTTCAGGCACCCTGTCCTGCCCACGGTAGTGGCCTCCCGGCAAGAGGAGCCAGGAGCGGGTGCAAGGCGCAGGGATGGAGCGCCGCTGGCCCTGTGGGTCTGGGGAAGGCGGGGCGAGGGTCCCCGGGAACACTCACCCCTGCGCCCCGCAGGAAAGGTCACAAAGCAGGGAAGGAACCTGAATTGCATGTGAAGTCGGCACTTTAAAATAACTGAGTTTTAATGGCTCACGGTGCCTGGAAATTCATGGGACAGAGCACAGGTTGCAGTAAGTGACAGGAAGCGGGGAATGAGTGAGGCTGCCGAAAGCAGGGGCTGGAAAAAGTGCAACCTCTCCATCTTTACCCCCCGCTGACTGGAGACGCCCCAGTGCTCTGTGGGGTGTGGGAGAACCCCTCCTCACCGCGTAGACCCCTGACCACGGACCAGGAGGCAGCAGGGACTCCCGCATCGGGTCAGAGGGGGCGTCAGCAAGTCCAGCGCGGGCATCTCTGTCCACAGTCGTGTGGGACCGTTGGTCTCTCTACAGACCCTGTTTCGGGGGCCTCTGCCAGCACAGACCGGGGACGGGAAGGGCCAGGCCAAGGGGCGGTCCAGGTGTGTGTCCAGTAGTCACCCAGATTGCAGTGAAATGGACCACTAGCCAAAATCAACTTAGAGTCTTATTTTGAAAAGATAAAAGAGTCTGGTCATTCTTTCTTATGGGAAACTTACGTCTCATTTTTTTTTTTTTCCTATCTGTTGGGAGTTGGTGTTGTTTTTACCTGAAGGTAGAATTTTAAAAGATTAGTCTCCTCTTTAAAAATTCTTCCACGGCATTGGGGACCTCTCGAATAGCGTTGGAAAGGCCCGCAGGCTGGGAGAACCGAAACAGAGTGGAAACCATGGATTTCGCACTCCAGTGCCTGGCGGCCCCCGGGCAGCAAGAGCCCCGGCCAGGCTGGGCTGGGGGCCGGGTCCTGGCCTCCTGACCCCCTGACCCCTGCGGCCGCCACTTCACTCCAGCTCACCGTTGCCACGTGAGCCTGCATGCCCAGCGGAGCCAAGTCGTCAGTGTTTCAAGAGAAATGAGAAATTCAGGGTTTTATAGAAAGCTCATCATTTTCAGTGTTGGCGACTGTTCAGCGTTTTTCAACAGTGCTGTGTAGGCCAAGCAAAACATCTGCAAGCTGAAGCGGCTGGCGGGCTGCCAGCGGCCTCTGGCACAGGTAGCGGGAGAAGGTGGTCGGAACTGGAAAACGGGGCGCGGGCTCGGGCCTGTCCACCGCCACTGCTCCTAGAGCGAGCCCTTGGACCAGAGCATCTCCCAGGCTGGGCCGTGCGGGCGGCCTGAGAGGTGGGGGGAGCAGGGCGAGTTCTGCTAAACATAACGAATGCGGCACCAGAGCTGAGGATGATGCCACTGGCCACAGGGCACACGCCGGCCACAGAAGGACCCTTCGGGGAGAACTGGGGGGACCACCAAGGTCCACCCAAAGCCAGACCGGCTTTGGTGAACGTATTGCTGAATATGCCCCAGGTAAGTCCAAGAAGAGTTCAACAAATAGAGCGAAGGGTGGAAGAGAACTTCTCAAAGCCGGAGTGTCAGAGACACCTCGGAAGAAGAGAGACAGACTCGGGTTCCTGCAAATGCAGTTGGAGCCGGAGGAAGCATCTTTGAGAGTCGACAGGCCGATGTCTTCCTCCCTTAGGACAGTATCACAGAAGCTGACTTAGGGGAGGTGGACTGGGGACACGTTGGTCCATGTACAGAAATGAGGTCAGAGCCCTGGCTGATGAGGCTCAGGGAGTGGAGCGTCGTCCCGCGGACCAAAGGGTCGTCGGTTCGATTCAGGGCACGGTCCTGGGTTGCAGGCCAGGTCCCCAGCTGGAGGGGCGGGAAGGGGGTGAGACGGGAAACCCATTGGTGTTTCTCTCGCACATCAGTGTTTCTCTCTGTCTCCTTCTCTCTCCCTTCTTTCTAAAAACAAAGAAATCTTTTTGAAAATCTTTTTTTTTAAGAAATGAGATCATAACTGGTTATGAACAGCTCTGAGACAACAGACGCCCAGAAGACAGCCCTGAGATGAACATCGTGGTGAAGCGTGTAGGCCCGACTGGGCAGGAGGCACAAGTTTCTAAGACCAGCACTCACCTGGCATTTGAGGTCTTGTGGCAGCCTCGTCTCTGGGCTCCCTGCTCGCGGGCCTGACCCCTACCGTCCGTTCTTGGCATAGCAGCCAAGGTGATCCTGAGGCTTCACCCGCAGCGCCTTGCTCCCCTGCTGAAAATGAGTCTGCGCTTTCCCATCTTATTCGGAGTTAACGCCAGACGCCTCACAATGGACAATCAGGCCTTGATCTGGCCGCCAGCGTCTAATCTACCGCCGCTGCCTTGAACCCCACGCGTCGCCTTGCCCCCACAAGGCTAGTCCCTTGTCATCCCCCGGACCTGCTCGGGCGCTGTGGGCCTTTGCATCCACCACCCCCTGAGCCTGAGGGCTCTTCTGCCCGATACCTGCACACGGCATCCCCAGCCCTGCTCAGTGACAGCGGGGGAGCAGCCTTCACCGACCCCAGTTTCCTGTTCCCACGGAACTCGGCTTATTTTCCTCGTGTCACTTATCACTACCTGGCACGCTGCTTTCGTTTACTTGTTTATAATCATGCCTTCCCACGAGAATGCTAACTCCATTACAGTGTTGCCCACCGATGTGTCCCTGAAGTCTAGAACTGTGCCGGGCACATAGTGGTGCGTGATCAATGTCTGCTCAACAGAGTGAATGAATGCGTGAGCAGAGCGAGGCCACTTCCCACCGCAGGAGGAGACCGTCAGTCGTAGGCTAGGGAAGTGCTTCCACAAACGTAAAAGAAACTTCCACAATTTAGAAGGCCGTGATCGCCCTTGTCTGTCCCTTCCCTGTGATGAGTAATGTTAGTGACATGAAGTTCAAAGACTGGGTGTTTGCTTTCTGGAAAGAAGGCAGGCTGACTCTGTGAAAACTGTTGAGAGATCAGAAAGCTGCTGATAGGGTTCCAGGCTCGCATGAAGAAACTTGCTCTGAACTTGGCCAGTAAAGGGCCCATATGTGGGTTTACAACTGAGAGCAGGACATTATGTCTAAAAACTGAAACTGAGATTATGCCAGAATCTGTAATCCATAACTTTTCTGGATTTCTTAACTTTTTAAAAAAGTCCATAATTTAGATATATTTCTTCAGAAAGCTGGCTACCCTCAAGACCTCGTAGTGACAGCTGTCCTCAGGGAGTGTTTGTGGGCTTTCCTGATTTGCTAAGCATTTTTTTATTCTGCTTTTAATGCATTATTTACAAATGTGGGGAGATGAGAGACATAGGATTGAAATACGTTCTCCCCAAGATTTTTTTCCTTTCCATGGTCCTTGAAGGCCGCAGACACACCTGTTGGTGCACATGCGTGAGTTTCTTTATTTCCCCTCCCGGGGCTGTTTATCCTCAGCCACCCTTCGCTGCTACAAGTGAATAGGCAGGGGCTCTGCACACGATGAGTAATTTAATTCATTACCTAATGTGAGGCATCGCACATCACATTAATCAAACAGCCTCCACTGGAAAAGACTAGGACACAAAAATGATTCCCATGTTGCAGCAATAAATTTCTATATTTGAGATGGGCAAGTCCTTAGCATTTTTAAGACTTGTATTTGCTTAATGTTTTGAATTGTAACTCTATTTAGTTTCAAAAGTTTTTCAAGTTCCAGTGTAGAAAACAGAGCTTTGTTTTTTAGAATAATTTATTTTAATTCAAGTTTAATAAACTCAAGATGGGGATATGACTCAAAAACAATGAAATGTGTTTTTCTAAGCAAGCATATTAGGTTATAATACAAAGAAAACATGGGAATAAACCCACAGAGAATACAATTTTTAATTAGAATGTTTTATGGGCCCAGTTTTTCTTGTAGGGTATATAGAATTATGTGCTTAATTCTCATAAAATGTAACAATAATAATGCACAAAAGCATGACTGCTCAAGAGTAAAAATGTGATTTGAGACCAAAGAGTTTCTTCACTTCTTGCAATTGAACAAAGCCTTATTTCAGTTGTCTTGTAATTGATGGGACTCTTTACGGTCTCTTTACAGTGACAGAATTCTCCACTCTTTGACTTGATCAAGGAAGTCCTCTGTATTTCACCACTGCTCAAATTCCGTTACTTGCAACCTACTTCATATGTCAGACACTTCGAGTCCATTTGGGGATAAAATGAACGGCCACCCAAGCAAGATCCCTCCCTGAGGAAAAATAATGACGTACGAGTTCCGTTTAAGTTGAGGATCACACCTCAGACACTGAGACAATATATACATAAATAATTACATTCTGCAGTTTGGTGTGATCTTTGTCATGCAGAGTCAAGTTCCCTAAGAATTCGAAGAAGGACGCTGTCACCTTCAGAAAGATCAAGCAAGTTTTCGTGGAGGAAGTCGCATGTCAGCTGGAGAGCAAGACTAGAGACAGTGAAAGGAGGTGGCTGTCGTTGCAGTTCTATGTGGAGGAAGAACCGCAGGAGCTAAGCCACTGAAGCGGGAACGGCCGGCCAGCGTCCTGGAGATGGGAACCAGTGAGGCAAGTGCCCCAGGAAAGGATGGGTGTGGAGGGAGGAAAGACTTCGAATCAGAGCGTGTAAAGGTTTGAATGCCAAGGCGAATTCAGAATAACGTCATCTGCAAGACACAGAAACCCTGATGAAAACAGATAAATAATGGTTGTTTCAGTAACAAGAAATCAAGAAACAAGCAGTCTTAAGGGCGTGTCAGCAGCTCAACGGAGTTCTAATGGGCCTGGCCCTTTCCACTTCTTCTCTGCCATTCCGAGAGATTTTGTATCCTTACAACGGTGCCCTCATCGTCACAAGATGGATGCAGAAGCTCCAGGCATTATGTCTACATTCAAGACAAGGAGTACGGAGAAAGAACAGTAACAACCACATGTGTAATTTTTATCAGAAAAGCAAAGTCTTAGGGCCCCCCAGGAGTCTAATCTCTCACTGTCAAAAAAATGAGTCAGTGGCGACTTGCAGCTGAAAGAGAGGCAGAGCAGAAAAGTTTCCGCTTTCCAGCCTTTTCAGGGGGAGTGGCTGTGGCCTTCGCTAGCCAACCTGCCCACGGGAGGGAGGGTTGCGGCTCTACCAGGCAGTAGAGAGCCATTAAAGATTTTTCAGAAGAGAAACGAGACAGAGTGAAGCTTTATTTAATAGGATTGATCTGGCGGTGATATGAAAAACACCTTAGAGAGCTGAGAGACAAAGGCAAAAAACAACAACAAACAGTCAAGAACAGGCCCAGTCGGCAACATACTGTACTGGAGGTCTCTTGAATTTTGAGATCTTATCTATGCATTGTTTTGTCATCCCCAGGCTAGGCAGCGTTGGACGACTCGAGTGAGAACTTCTGTCCGTCTTTGCCTCCTGCCTTTGAGCGGGCTTTTAGTTCGCCCCGCACACCACGCTGCGCTGCGGGCGAGGAGCAACGCGCCGAAGTCCCGGTGCCTGCGCGCCTACTGGCAGACCTGTGCCCCGGAACACGCCTCTGCCGCCTCCAGCTCATCCCTTCTGACAATGGATTTCACTGGCCGCTATGACTTTAAAAAGTTACGGCCGAAGGCATAGTTTTGCACTGTGTTCAATCATTTCGCATTATTAGAAAGCATGTTAATATCTACATTAGAGGAGCATAAAATAAACACAAGTGACTCTAAGGCCAAATTTGAATCGGAAAAAACGTCGTTCTTTGGGCCATCCACAATCATAATGTGTTTATCATTTAAAGATAACATTTTGCTTATATACAGGGCAAAAGCTTGACATGATGTTTATATTTAAACATCATTAGACGGGCATTATGCATCCTATTTTTAAAAGGGCAATTATGGAAGAGTTTGCCAAAATGTGCATGTTACCTTCTAATCTGGTTGGCAAGCACCGCCTGAGCGCGATCCCCCAGCCGCGGAGGACAGCGTGCGAGAGGCTGGTGGCGCGAGGGCCACTCCGGCTTCTGCCGCGTGCAGCGGCCTCCAGCTGGTCAGGAGGAAACCAAGGGCAGTACCTGCAGGAGAGCCTGCTGGGCTGGAGGTACGGGGAACGGACCCGGGACTGGCTTCTGGGACGGAGGGGTGTGGGGTCTTCCCCCGAAGGGCACCTGCCGCTGCCACCGCGCGAGAGCGGTCCGGTCCCTGCTTCCTGCGCTCCCGGGGCGCAGAGCAAGGCTCAGGGTCGGTGGCAGTGCGTCTGAATCCTGCCCCCGGCGCGCCCTGGCAGCGGGGCTCGGGAAGGTGGGTAACGGCGCTGTAACGCGGCGTCCTCGCCCGCGACGGGTTGCTGTGAGAAGGCCGTGGGGCGCCCGTCGGAGCTGGTGGGGCGAGGCCTGCGGCGGGGCTTGGGGCCCGCGGCGCCGCGGCTACTCCTCCGCCCCGGCTGCTGCAGCTGCTGCTGCTTCCGCCGCCCCACAGCGACTCCGCCACGCCTCCTAATCTATCTGTTCTTTTTTTTTTTCTTCTTCTTCTCTTCATACAAAAGTATTTGTTTTATGGGAAAGATATAGTCTGCACCTTCCAACAAGTGCGCTCTGAAGGCACCCGGTACAACGTATTGCTTTGTGAATGAGCGGATCCGCGACTCCACTCTACCGCTCCTCCTCCTACCCCTGCTACTGCCAATCTACTGCTAGCTCTCTACTACCGCTAGTCTACTCTGCTCCTAGTACTACTACTGCTCTGGCTCTCTTCCTCCTCCTCCCCCTCCTCCCCTCCCCCTCTCCCTCCCCTCCCTCTCCCCCTCCTCCTCCTCCTCCCCTTCCTCCTCCTCCTCCTCCTCCTCCCACCGCTACTCCGCTGCGCTGTCACCGCTACTACTACCCCCACTATTCTGCTGTGACTGCTCCACTGCTACCCCTCGCTCGGCTACTCTTCTACTACGGCCCCGCTGCCGTGTCCCCCCCCCCCTCCTCTCCTGCTCCCACCGCGAGTCTACTATCCTCCCGCTCTTACTACTCCTGCTTCGCTACTCCTCCTCCTCTACTGCTGTGCCTGCACCACTGCTACCACCGGAATTCTGCTACTACCACTCGGCTACTACTGCTTTACTAGTTCTGCTGCTGCTACTACTGTTACAACTACCGCGCGACGACTATTACCGCAACCACCGACCCCCGCACCCTGACTACACACTCCTACTATACTGCCGCTCTGACTGCTGCACTACGGCCACGCTATACTGCTCCGGCTATAGTACCGCTAGCAGGAGTAGTATTACCTGCTATATTACTACTGTTACTACTGTTCTACCATTGCCGCTCCTGTGAGAGCCAAGGTAGAAATATTTACTTGAAAGAAACAAAAAGAAAAAGAGAAGAAAGTCCCACAGCGTGTTTTTGCAAAGATCCTCGAAGGGCCGGCTTGGCAGCGCTCTCAGGGGACGGGCAGCAGCATTTGGCCTATTCGTGGTCTCGATTCCCGTCTCCTTTTAGGACACTCTTGTTTTGGTCTGTTGTCTCCCCGCGTCGCCGCTTCTCCTTCTCAGCCTCCAGTGCTGGCTCCTCCTCGACTCCTAAGGCCTCACAGCGTCAGTGTGAGTGTGAGTGTGAGCGTGAGCATTCGTGCGTCTGTTCTGGGGCTCAGTCCCTGGTGTTCTCCTTTGACCTCCAGTCGCTCTTGAAGTGACGCTGTTCGGTACCGTGGTTTCGACGACCAGCTGTGCACGAGGACTCCCCCTCAGACCTCTGTCTCCAGGGTTAGCCTTGCTGCCCAGCTGCCTGCTTCACCCTTCTCCTTAGGAGCCCAAAAGACATTTGAAATCATACGGCCAGAGTGGAGATCCCGCTCTTCTCTCATAAATGCGTCCCACACACAGTCCCCTTGTTTCTGTGGACGACTCCGTCATCCTTGTTTGAAGACTTGTCATCGCCTTCCTTCTTCGTCCTCCCTCCTGCCCCCCACCCCCTGAGCCGTGGAGAAAGCCCATCGCGTCCCCTGGAGAGCAGACACGGCCCTGAGCAGGTCCACCGCCTCCACTGCTGCCCCCTGGCCCGAGCAGCCGCCCTCTCCTACCCGGCTGCGCGCCGCGGCCTGCGCGGCAGACCGCCCCGGGCAGTCGGCACTTAGAGCCCTGGCCCTAGCCTGTCCCTTCGACGCGTGGCCGGCAGCTTCTCCTGTCAAGATGTGGAATCCACTCCCCAGCCTTCGATCTGTGAAAAACCTGTGACTTCTGATTTGCCAGTCGATAAAACAATGAGCTAAACAGTGGTTCTTGTGTTCGGCCCCTGAAATATGGGAATATGTGGTGCTTTGCTACAGAGCAATCGCTGATGGACGGAGCTTCCTCACACAAGTCCCCGCTGGCCTCTCGAGTCTATTCTCAGGAAGAGCTTTTCTAAAAACATACATCGGCCTCACGTCGGTTTCGCTCAGCCCTCGCTTTGGCTCGCCTCCCCTGGCCTCCAAGGCTCTGCTTCCCCGGCTTCCCGTGGCCAGCGTGCCACGTCCCCCTGGTTCCGCCTCTGGGCGCTGCAGTCCAGCCGCGTCGGCTTCCTCCCTCGTCCTCGAACACGCCGCCCCCTGCCTTTGCTCGCTCCCGTGGGTCACTCGGCCCCCGTGGGCCGCTCTGCCTGAAGAGCTGTGTCTGCAGAGAGCCCCTTGTCCGACTCTCCCAGGGTCTTCGGACAGCTTCTCTGGTCTCGTCTTATCGAGGCCGCCTCTACTTGACGAAATAGCGGATCCCCATCCCCAACATTCCCGGGCCCCTGTTCTTGCTCTGCTTTTTCATCTTTTTCTTTCATATTTATCATCTTCTAAAATACCATATAATTTACTTAATGATTACATTTCGTATTTATTGTATATGTCTCTCTATTTATCAGGGTTCTTCAGAGACGCAAAGCCAATAAAATGTGTGTGTGTCCGTATAGAGAAAGATTTATTTTAAAGACTTGGCTCACATGACAGGGGTGGAGAGCAAGTTTGAATTTTGCAGGGTGGGCTGGGCACCCAGAGAAGAGTGAGTGGAGGACACAGCTCAAATCTGAGGGCAGTGGGGAGACAGAAGTCTGTCTCCTTCAGGAGACCTCGGTGTTTGACCCTTAGGGCTTCAGCTACGCGAGGGTTCTTCCCTAATCACCCGGCCAATCTGCCTTCCTCAAAGGCTGAGTAGTCTCATCTGAAAAGTAGCCTTCACAGAACATCTAGACTACTGTTCAACCAAATATCTGGGCGCCTTAGCCAGAGCGAGGCAGCACATCAAATGAACCATCACACTCTTTTTACTGGGATATAAGCTCTTTGAGAAAAGAAATCTTTGTGTTGGCCACCAATACATTTCAAGTGCCTAGAGCTATGCCCAGTATAGGATTGGCACACATGTTGCATGACTCAGTGAATGAATGATAGAATCTTAAAAAATAAAATTAAAACCCAGCAGAAATATTGTGAGAGTGCTGAGCTCGGTGGGTTAGTCCAGAAAGCTCCCTAAAATGTGTGCTCTGTGCATAGTTTTGAAAGGAGGCTGGGATGTGATTTGGCAGAAGGAGGAGTGAAGAAACTCCAGGAAGTCAGAGCCTGTGTGTGTTGGCTCAAAGCAGGGAGAAGACAAACAAAGATAACCACCTCTTTTGTGCCTTCGAAGATAACCACATCTTTTGTAAATAGGACAGACATTTCTCAATTATCCCTGAAAAAACTAAACACTTCCTTATTATCTCTTGAAGTCCTAGAGCTTCATTTGTCTGTCTATAAGAGTCAAAACCCGTGGGCTCTCAAACACCTGAACCTTTTCCAAGTGAAATAAAGCATTTATATGAAGCAGATGCACCCGCCGCGACCTTCGATCATGGTTTTCCTGTAGCCACCACAAGATCTCTACAAGGGGAAGAGGCCACGCCTTCCACTGAACTAGCTCATAAACGCCAAGCACAGTGTGATGGCAGCGTTGCAGGTACCGACCAAACCTGGGCCACTCTCTGTGCAGACAAGGAGAACTTCCAGTCCAGACCTGCTCCAAATCCACTCAGGGGCAAAATCCTCCTAACGTTCCACACTCACAGAGGCACAGGAGGCCCCGGCACTTACTATTTCTATTAATACTCAGAAACTACCGATTGGGTAGAAAAGCTATTTTTACAATAGTTGTTTCTCATTGTGGTGAGTGTAATACCACCAAAAAAAGGATCAATGGTCCATCTGTGAGTCTCCACCTACCTGTCTACCGATCTCCCTCTGTCTACTCTGGCAGGTCCCAGCATTCTGCACACAAGAGTGGCCCATTGACCTCCAAGTTCTAACGTAAATGCAAGTCGCCCTCTGGTCATTTGGATCCAGAGCAGATGGGCAGCCCGCTGGACTCAGGGCATGGACGGGCCTGTGGGTCGGTGGCCTGGCCCTCGACACGGTCCTTGTGACCGCAAATCCCTCTGCCCGTGGTTTAGAAAGCAACCTTTACTCATTTGTTTTTGGGAGACTGCAAAAGCCTGGCCCTTCCCTTGGGATAAACGGTCAGGATGGTATAGAGCGTCTGAGGACAAATCTCGCAGAGTCAGGCTGTCTGGGGAAGGGGGTGCATTCTCCAAGTAGTTGGTGTTTTCTTTGGATAGGCAGGCAAAATGCTGGAGCAGATGGTCAGACTACAGCAGCACTTCCCACGTGAGATATAAACAGCCGTCCGTTCACCCACTTGGGAGACATTTTGATGTAAACTATGTGTAGCTTTTTCTTTAAAAACCTAAACACGAATACCTAAGCATAGACTTAAACTTGGATACTTAGATGGTCAATGGAAGGGAGCAACTAAAGACATATTTATTTCCCTCTAATACTCAAACGGATCTAGAACACATGTGCAGAGTTGATGGGTGTCATCTGCCAATGATTAGCAACTATTTCATTGCTCATGGAGGGACACAAAAAACCTGGCCCAAGCAGACACCTCAGGGGCTACCTGGAGGTTTTTCTGTACCTCAGCACAAATGTCAGTCGGTGGACGCGAAGCGTTAGCAGCCCGTTGCTGGCAGCATAGTCCAGGTTTATCCCAGGGTCCCTAGGAACCATTTCGTGACCCACTGGGCGGACCAAGCTTGAAAAACACGGTCCTGTCCGGCTTTGGCAATTCAGTTCCGCTCTGGAGCCCTCTGCACTGTTGCTCCCGTGTCACCAGACTCACAAAACTGAACTCCGGAAAATAGAAAAAAGTCACGTTTAAAGCATTCAATTAAAAGGAAAAGGGAAACAGAGTGTTTTATTGGCATATATGATAATAAGTTTTCTTTTCAAATTTTTACATTTTAACTTGCTTGGATATCAGCTATCAACCCTGTTAATTCTCTGGCTGGAAATTTGTTCTATTATCACCAAGAATATCGCCAATAATCTCTGAGAACAATTTACAGACTCCCAACCTCTCACCATATAATTTGCAGCCAAGTAACCTTTCTGCTCGATAGCGACCACTTTCACGGACTTTGTCTAGAAGTTCACCGTGAAAGAGTTTAATTCCTTCCAAACTAAATTGGGTTTGGCTTAGTATATAATTTCCTCTGACATGGGATTGGTGCCAGGTATTTTGTGTCTTTCCTGGGCAGTTTTAGGAGGCTAATTTTTTTTTAATAGAGTAGTTGAACCATCACAGGTAATAAACATAGCATTAAATATAGATCATGTAGCGCTGGCTTTTCATTGCCATTTTAATTATAGCACTTGTATTGTGCATGTGAAAAATAATACAAGAATAAAGTAAAACCAAAGTCGGTAAAGAACTTTTTTAAAAAATTTTCTCCAAGTACAAATAAAAGCTGCCAACAAATAAAAAGCAAAAAGAATAGAGGCTGAAGGCAACCTACCTATAACACCCACAAAGTTGTTGATAGATAACAGCGGAGCCCACAGCCCCTCAGTGCACCTGCCTCTTTGATTCCCTTATTAAAGAGCAGAAATAATATCTATTACAGTATAAGGATGCAATCACTGATGACTGCTGCTGGCCCAGGAAAATATTTATGGAGTGAGAGATTTAAGATACAGAAATGTCCTTCACTCAACATGATTATTGATATTTAAAGACTCCGAACGATAGTCTACTAATCCATAAAACCTATTCGACATGAATAATGGCATGAAGCCTTGATTCCAAATTAGTCTATTTCTTCCAGAGGACAGTCAACACTGTTCTTCTCTACAGAAGCCTTTCTTATTTGTACACTCCATCTGTCAGGCTCTCCGAACAGGAACCAACTCAACAAATGTTGGTTACTCACCACCTCGCGGGCTACTGGGTTCTGCTGACAAAGGGAGAGGGCCAGGCCAGTCTCCGGTCCCAAAGAGTGGACAACGTAGTGGCGAGAGATGAAAGATCAAAAACTACTTAGCCAGCAAAGTCAGTCAGACAGAAAAGGTCAAGAACAACATGATTTCACTCACATGTGGGATATAAAACTGAAAGCAAGAAAGGAACAAACAAGCAAAAGCTCACAGACACAGATGACAGAGGTTACCAGAGGGAAAGTGGGGTTGGGGGCAGCGAAGGGAAGGGGGCGTCAAGTGCATGGTGACCAAAGGAGAGTGGACTTTGGGTGGCCAACAGACAATGCAATAAGTGAATAATGTGTCGTAAAATTGTACGCTTGAAACCTGTATAATGTTATTAACCAGTGCCACCCCAGTACATTTAATTTTAAAAAAGGGAAAAAAGTACTGAGCTGAGTGTGATTCCAGTCACCTGGAATTCTTTCTAGAACATGATGGGTCATAAGCGATTTTGAACTCTGTAAGCCAATATCATTTCATATTTTAACCCTATAAGCTAAACTAAAATAAAAGCACAAATAACGTACCACGAGATTGCCCAAACGACGCAAAAGAGACATCATTGGTTTTGCTTACAGGCCCTTCATCCGCCTGTTCTGTCCGCTTCTCGTTGCCCAAGTCCTAAATGAATTCCGGAAATAACGTTCTGTGGAGTAGAAGATAACATTAAGAAGAAGATGACATTTTCACACAATCAAATTTTAAATCTTTCTAGAGAAAGCTAATCTCCTTGAACAATTAAATGCCTGTTGTAGACATTTTGATTTTTGTTGGGGACGTTGGTACTTTGCAGGGGGCACACTCAGATTTGAAGCCAGACCCAGGCCTCTTGTTACATGTATCACTTGAGCAAATCTCCCAACTTCTGGAGGTTTAGTTTCCTTATCTCTAAAATCCAAACGAGACCCCTTAGGATGTTGTTGTAAGAGCAAGTACATAATAGATATTTAATAAATGGAACTTACTCCATTCAATTTACTTCTACAAAACTCTCAAAAAAAACACCCTTTAACAAAAGGGATCTTGTATAGAAAAACAAAAATTGCATGTAAAATATCTTTTCATCTTTGTACCCTCACCTCACCCACAGTCAGTGAATGACAATGATACCCCAGCATTAAAGCCCCCGCCGGGTCTGCGGCCCTGCGGCTCACCGCGGCTCCTGAGGCCGTCAGGTCCTGTCTCCAGCAACACCGCCGTTTTTTCCCAGCTTCACTGAGGTATGAGTGACCAAAAAAAAAAAAAAAAAAAGGATATGTTTAAGATGTTCAATGTGTCTTCATGTATGTATACACTGTAAAATGATTATTATGACCAAGCTGATTAACATATCCATCACGTCACATAGTTAAGTTTGTGTGTATTTGTGGTAAAGTACTTGAGATCTATTCACCAACAATTTTCAAGGCTATAGCATATTAACTGTAGTCCCCATACTGCATGTTAAGTCCCCAGAATATATTCATCTTATAACTGAAAGTCTGCACCCTCTGACTAGCATCTCCCCATTTCCCCACCCGAGCCCCTGGTAACCACTATTCTGCTCTTTGTACTATGAGTTGACCTTTTTACGATTCCATGTTGGAGATTGTGCAGTGTATGTCTTTCTGCACCTGGACTGCTTCACGTAGTAAAATGTCTTCCAGGCTCACCCTTGTTGTTGCAAATAGCAGGACTTCCTTCTTTGTAAGGCGGACTGGTGCTCCGTGATGTGCTTATGTACTTATTTTCTTTATCCATTCATCCATTGACAAATACTTAGCTTGTTTCCATGTCCTGGCTCTTGTAAATAATGCTGCAATGAACATAAGAGTACGGATACCTCTGACACTGCTGTAATTACATTTGGGTACATGCCTCAAAGTAGGATTGCTGAATAATATGGTAGTTTTGTTTTTAATGTTTTGAGGAACGTCTGTAATATTTTCTATCATGGCTGTATTAACATATATTCTCACAATGTATAGGGGTTCCTTTTCATCACATCCCCACCAACACTTAACGTTTAACTATTTCGATAATAACTATCCTAGTAGGTGTGAAGTGATATCTCACTGTTTTTTATTTTCATTTCTCTGATGATTAATGATGTTGAGCATCTTTTCGGATGTCTGTTGGTTGTTAGTGTCCTTCTCTGGTAAAAAAAAATACATATATATATATATACACACACATAGATATATGTGTGTGTGTGTGTGTGTGTGTGTGTAAAATGTCAGGTGGTTTGCTCATCTTAAAGTCAGATTCGATCCAGTGGGGTTTTGATTGCCTGTTTGTTTTTTCTGCAGCGTTGCACGAGTTCCTTGCTCCTTGCATGGCTGGGGCAGTAACCCCTTATTGGACCTATGGCTGGCAAAATTTTTCTCCTTTTCCTCCATAGGTTGCCGTTTCCTTTTGTTAATGTTTTCCTTCCATCGTCACCAAGTGGCTCCCTTCCCCGCCTCCTCCACTGTCCTGCCACCTGGATATGGCTTCCTCCTGGTCTCTCCCTTCTTCCTGTAGGTCTTGCAATAGCACACTCTGGTGCCCAGTTAGTCCCTTGGGGTTTGAAGGCTGGCTGATGGTGGCAGAAGCCTCAAGGCTCTTCGCTCTGAGTCCACAGCACATAAATACTCCAGAGCATGGAGCTGCTCAACCACTAGAGCAGGACTGGCCACGCCCCCGGCCTCTGGTCACCTTGCCGGGGTCAGAGAAGGCCGCCTGCCCTTCAGCCACCCCTGCAGCCTTTGTGAGAGCACTTCCCTGGGACAGACGGTGCTACGATAGTTCCACGGGCGACATCATTCTCCTTTCTTTAGTCAGTTTCCCCTTTTCTAAAAGGAGAAGAAATTAAAGTAGAAAAGACCCCTGAAATATTGTCCTGTTGAATTGAACTTTGCAGAATCCACAAGCTCTTCAGAGGCAATGTCCAAAGCCCAAGCTTTATAGTTCAGAACGGCAAGGAGCTGCACTCAACTCCTCTTGTCTCTCGCTGAGCAAGAGGCCCCAGAGCCGCCGGAAGTGAGAAGCATCATGAGTCTTTAACTCACCCTGAGCTGGCCGTGTGTGACGCTTGGACGTCCTCCTTGTGTTTCTATATGTGTATTAAACTTACGGATCCAAAGGCTCACTTAGGGGCCTCTTTGTTTTCCTATCAGCTGGAAGAGAGGAGCTGAGTGACTTAGGAAGGCAGGGTTTGTTTAGCTGGAATAACAAGGGAAATGGTCAAAGCTGAAATTGTTTAATTTTTTCTTGCCGAGTAACTGCAGAATTACAGATGTCTCTTGATGCAATAAATTAATTTCATCGTGCTTGTTTATTTGTACACATGTTGCCAAAGTAAAGGCCTAATCCAAAAATTAATGATTTGAGAATCCCTCGGGTATTCTCCTGGACCCCGTCCTATTATTTTTCACGTGAACACGGACAACCCCTTCTGCAGAACAACACGTAGCTTGCAGAGTGCATGGCCAGGCGGCTAATGCATAGCAAGGAGCAGCTACACTCCCGGCTTCGAGCTCTGGCGAAGTCTAGCCACTGAACGCAAGCCGTCTTTCAATGTAATTAAGACTCCTGGGTTCCAGTTAGGTGGAACCAGAAACTAGAAAAGAGTTGGGTTATCCTATGAAAATAACAACTGGTTGTAATCCACAGACAAAAATAATGAAAGTATTCAAGGGAAGAAACTCTTCGTTAAAAAGAATCAGATGTGGTGTTATTGACTTTTTAAAAAGGAAAACAAACTGTTTCATAATTTGCCAAATAGTGTCCACCTACGTAAGTTAATAAAAGTAGCAATGATTAGTTTGGGGGGAATCTGATGAGGACAAGGGTGGAAAGTGAGACGCACTTGGCCGGCAGGCGTGTTTTCCCCGCACCGTGGCCCCTCCCTGTGCTGGTCCGTTCCGCCCCAGGAGGGGGCGCGCCGCTGCACGCTGTATCCAGGCGCATTGGTGCACTGCGGGGTCTCCAAGAAGGTCGCTTCTGTTGCAGAACTGAAAGAACCACGCTGTGGCAGCCCCTTTGCCCCCTGCCAGTCCCTCTAAGGTTAGTAGCTGCCCTTGGTGGAGTGAAGAAGCCCCCTAGCCCCAGAGCCATGTTTTATCTCGCCAGCACGCAGAGCCCTCCGGCCCGCCCCTCTTGGGGCTGCAGGGGCCCCCTGGGAAACGGCAGAGACCGGCCTGAAAAGCCCCCTCTTAGTAACACACAGGTTGCAGATCCGTTGCCCTTCAGTCACTGGCTGCCCAGGGCGGTGACCGTTAACGGCTCTGTGTCTCGGTGTCTCTTCCCTCAAGGTGGACATGGGCCTCTATATCAATTCGTAGGCCAAGCCAATGGCAGTCCGGGCCCCGTGGCTGCCAGCGCGCATTTGTGGACTTGAACTTCGCTCGCCTTCAGTCCGGCTTCCTGACCTTTGCGTGTGCACGTGGCTGGCCTTCCTCCTCATTTTGCCGTAGCAGTGACCGCAGATCCTCACTGCTCCCTCTCCAGGTTCACTTTCTCTGTCCTTCCCCGACACGGGCGACGCTTTCCCACTCCACTCGCGCGCATCGCGTTCCTCCCCGCTCCCAACTGGTTTCGGCTCCCCTGGGCTCCCGCTTGCTCGGAAATGGCTCGGGCCAAAACTGATCACTGCCCTCTTAGTTACTCCATCTCTGTGTGCCCTTTTCGTTATAGAGCTCTCCTCCCTTGGCCCTTGATTTATTTGTCTTCCCACGGCTCCACTGCTCCCTCTCAGCCTCCCTTTACAGTTTTTCTTCCTGAACCTGTCCTTTAATGGATGCCGCTCCCTGGTCTTTACCACACTCTTGCCTCTTGCTCATAACCCACAACGTACTAGCTCTACGTCCGTGAGCGCTGCTGGACAGGAACAACCTGTCCTCTTCCCTCAAGGTTCTTCGGGGCGGTCTAATAATCAAACAGACACGAGACACGTTATCAAAAGAAAATAACCGAAATTTGATACATACATATGCAGGGAACTTGCGTACAAGGGTGAGAGACCTCACATGCAGGAGAGGGTCAGCGCCAGCGAGGGAGCGCGGGGATATGAGGCGCGCTGTGCTGGGGAGGAGCCCCTGCGCCTTGGGGACTTCAGAGGGCCGCCGCGGGAAGATAGGACGAGCCACTGTTCAGGAAAATAGGTGTTTGCCCTGCTACTGAGGCGGGTTGAAAAGGTTACCATTGATCCTCTCTCGCGGGCAAGGCCTCATGCAGGCAGTTAAGGGCGGGGGCAGGAGTGTCCCCCGAACTTGCAGCTGAAGTTGCCTGTAACTCCCAAAACAACCTGCACACCATGAGGCCCACGGTGGGGTGGCTCATTCTGGACCCCGCCATCGCCAAGTTGTCCCGCCAGCCTGCCCTTCCTTCCCAGGTTCCAGGCCCAGCCATCCAACAGCGGCTTGGGGACCCGGCCTCGGCCTTCGCTCTAACAGGGGCGGCCGGGCCAGCCTTGTGAATTCACAGCGCCGGGCCGCGCACAGCTTCGTCCTCGCCACCGTGCTTCCCCGGCACGTGTCCATCGGGACAGCCGTGGGGGCCTGTCACGTGACAGTCATGGCAGCGTCTGGCTCACATCTGCTGCCTCCTCCTGGTGAGGCCCTCATAGTTTTGGGCCTGCTCTGTGAGAGCCGCAACCCGGAGGACAGTAAACATGCGCTGCAGAGACATTCACACTTTCTGTGCACTTGTCCCCCCAGCTTGAAACTAACCCACGTCTGAGCTCCGGACGACTGCGCCCACCACGTGGCACTGCCGGTCAGTCTGGCGTCCTACGTGGGTCCGAACCTCAGGCTACTTCGCTTTCTGCATGAGGGGCGGCTGGGCCTGCTGCCGGCAGCCCTGTCTGCTCGGAAGATTTCTTCCGACCCCTGACGCTTGAAGCCACAGCTGCAGGAGGGTCGGGCACCTCCGGGCACTGTTGGCTGGCACGCACGTCCCGGACCTGATCTACCCCAGGACCAAGTTGGGGGGGTTTCCTCCTTTGTCCCCTGGTCCCGGGAGCCCCCCGCAGGGGTGGGAGCCCCGCGGGGCATGAGTGCAGGAGGGGCCAGTGACACTGGCGTCGGGCCACCGGCTCCAGGCCTGCACGTCCCCTGCTGGGCCGCCCGCGCTTCCTGCTGGAGGCGCCACGCCCACCTTAGGGGAGATTGATGTCGGGCTCCCTGGACGTGGGGACTCGGTGGGTTTGACAGGAACCCCGAGAGCCCTTCGGGTGACACGGTGCTTGGATGACCCGTGGCTGGGTGCTCGCCGCCCCCGGGGCCCAGCAGCACACCCGGAGCTGCCTGTGGAAAGGTGCCCCATTTCACGCCGCGCACAGCACAGCGTGCCCCGCCCTAGAGCGGCAGGGGTCTGCAGTCAGACCCGTCGGCAGGCCCAGTTCTGGGAACTGCATCAGAGGAAGATGAGAAAACTGTCCAGTCTCTGAATCACCCATCCTTGACTGCATTTGCCATCGGGAACACCACGTCCTTTGGACCCTGCCTCCAAGTCTTGGAGGGCAGCACCCCTCCCTCTCGCCCTCTGTCCCCGTTACAATCACTGTGTCCACTCAGGCTCCGTTGGCCAAGTGGCGTCATCCGGTCTCTATGGGCTCAGACTCCTGCCATTCACGCTACTTTGGGAGCCCAGCTCTGTAGCGGGACCCCTCCCCCCGGCGGGTGGGGACCTGTGGCTGCGGCTTCCCCGCTCACCGGCACCTGCCTTACTGCTGGAGGAAGGGCTGGGTCCTGGGCCCTTCCAGGGACCGAGCCTTGGGCAGGGCGGTGCCTGCCTTGCAGAATGGCCAGGCAGCATGGCCTCTCCCATAAGGCTTCAGTCTCTCCTCCCCCTGGCAGCCATCACATTCCTACACTTCCAGCTCGCTGAGCGTGGGCCACCCTTTCCCGTGCTTTTAACGCCAGCCTGGCCACTCGCATGCACTGCCACCAAGATGCCAGGCACTGTGTCCTGGAAACGTGGTCCCACGCGGACACCTTGTCTCCTGTCCAGTCCGGGTTCCTGCTCCTGCATTGAACCCCCTCAGGGTCCAGCCCGAGGCTTCCTGTCCTGGCCAGGGACCACGGCGGGGTCCAGCACCGACGTCACAGCCCAGCATCCTCTCCCTCAGAGCGTCCGGGCACGGCGACAGCGGGGCGTGCTCCCTGGGAAGCAGACTCTGGACCACCCCTGGCAGGCAGGATGCGGGCAGGTAGGGCTCTCGGGACCAAAGCCTGCGGACAGGAAGGGAAGGAGCGAGGCAGCGGCCGGAAGAGCCAGCCTGGCTGCGGCCTCCGGAGAGGCCTCCACAAGTCCTCTGGGAGAGTCTGAAGACGGGGTCCCCCCTTAGAGATCCCAAGATGGGCCGGGAGAGACGAGGCCTTTTGCCCCCCAAGCCTGCATGATGGCCTCCCGGGTTCAAAGTGCGCATGCCCCGAGTGAGGCTGCCCGCTCCACCTGAAGGAGGCGGACAGCCGCCCGCTGTTCTCCTTCACCGCCCGTCCAGCAGCCAGCACGACAAATCTTCATTCCTGAGCGGGACCTGGGCGGAGCATCCAGCCTCGCCCGCGCGTCGCGCAGAGTGTCGCAAGCTGGACAAGGCGTGCCCGCCAGACCTTCCATTTATCACCTTTCCAAAATTAGACGAGGGCGAAATCTCTCTGGAAGGCATCCCACGATCTGATCCAGGAGCTTAGGAATCCGGGAAATTGATACCCGTTCAAAGACTATGACAGTGTTTAGGCCGTGGTCTATTTCCAGAAGCAGAGCTCCACTAGCTTTCTCTTCCCAGAAAACCCTACGTCTCCAGCAATTGTCTTGGGGAGCCCAGTGAAACTCTCTCTTAAATTTGTGTCAATGCGCTTGCAAAGGCTTAAAGGAAGTTGGCTAAGGAGGCCGCGTATCTTCCCGCCGTGAATATGGAGCCTCGGTCGACCGCAAGTCTTCGGCGTGGTGGAAATGGGGCAAGGAGAGCGGGGCTGGGCGTCTGCCTCCTCGTGGGGGCGGGCTTGACGCGGACCGATGGCAGAGGGGCTGCCGGGCTTTGGGGCAGGGCCTAGCCAAGGCCAGCAGGCGGAGGCTGAGGAGAAGCAGCAGGTGCCGCTCGGTGCCGCTCGTTTACAAGACGGGCAAGCCGGGCGTCCCCAGCCAGGGAGGTGCAGACCGAGGCTTGGCGCGGGGAGCACACCGTCCATGTTCCTAGCACCTCCAATTTCCCCCAGCCCCCTGCAATGGATGGGTCTCCAAGGCCACCCACCCCACTGGCAAAGAAGTTTTCCTGGTCTATCCCCAATGCTAGAGTCTGGCCTACTGATCACGTTCTGCCCATGCCAATCAATCTGTCCTTGTCATAGGCTGGAGCAAACCCTACCTCCTGGAAATCCTCTAGAGTCAGAACCCTCCCTCCAGGGAGCTGAGGCCTAGCCTGCCACAGCAGTGGCTCCAGCTGCGGGGTCTGGGGACAGGGGAGAGGGTGGCAGGCAGCATCACGAGCGTCACCAGCAGCAAGGCATCCTCTTGCTTTGGAGGGGATGGGAGAGGCACGGGTGAAGCTGAGCCGTCTGCGGGCGTCCTGTCTGACATCGAGGCAGCTGCTGGGCTGCGGGAGAGCGGATTTGGGGCCCTGCTACAGGGCCCACGCCTGGGACGGCCCTGAGGCTTTCCTAGGGCGGCAGGCGGAGCGGGCCGTGGGCAAAGAAGCGGCCACGCAGGGCGGCTGGGGCTTGGCCCCACAGGACCCTCAGGCAGTGTCCATGTCTGACTCCCAGAGCGGTCGGTCCTGTGACTTAGTGTGACTGAAAACCACCCTTTGATCGCTTTGTCACCCTGCCAAGCACAAAAACAGCATGGCTGCACATGCTCCTGGCTGCTACAAGCCCAGGATCTGGGTCATCCTGAAATAATTATATCATCTGGAGAAGGGACAGAAGGTCCTTCAGGTTACCATGGCACCGCTGAGACGGACAGGGCAGGGAGCCGCCCCACGAGGCTGGCTGCAGTGCTGAAGTGGGCGGCGCCCCCCCCCCCCCAGGCGCGGCCTATGCCTCTGATCGCCAAGTCCAAGACCTTAACCCACTGACTTTCAAAGTCGGGGCTTGGGTGTATTTCCCAAGGCAACAGTACCCAGGTGTGCGGGGGAGGGAGGGAGGGAGGGCGGGGCCTTTGGTGTCTTGTCCCCTCCGAACCTTTAGGGAGAGAGGAAAAAGTTAAGCACTCCAAATAGGTTTAGATAAATCTTTGTCTTAAAATTCCTCCCAAGATCCCAATCTCCTACAAGAGTAGTTCTCAGTCCTTTCATTGTTATCAGAAATATTGCACAATGCACAATATTCACTATCCTGAAATAAAATGTATAGATAAATATAGCCTTCCTATGCACACTTAAAACAAAACAAAGCATTTTTTTCTAGCTGAAGGAGAAATAAAGAGAAAGTAACTTATACTAAAATAATAACTTCCTATACTGAATGCCTAGACACAAAAATGCAAAAAATCATAGTAACCTAGACAGACGCTTTCACCCTTGTGTTCAGTCCCTGCCCATACGACAATCACATGTGCTGGGTGACACAGGCTGCATATCGGAAACACAAATACCGAGAGTGGTTTCGTTGTGGCAACAGTTTTCGGAATCTGTGAATAATTTTTTTTTTAAATTCCCCCCGTGTACACAGAATGGCATTCCTGAAATGTTCCGTGCATATTAAATTATATAAGAGCATGTGGTATTTTTAGGTACAATGGAGACTGGTTGTGGCCCCCGGGAAGGACACAAGGGTTTCTACCCACATACGTGTCTGGTGGGCGAGGGACATTTCCTCACGGCGCGGGAATGCCCCACGAAGGGAAGACAGCCTGCACCCCGGCTGCCACCCGGCCGATGCCCACAGCTCCCCGTGGGCACCCCACCAGCCCCCGAAGCGCCTCTCCCCCGGGCGCAGGTGGACCAGACTCCCTCGCTGCCTTCACCAGCCCAGGCTGCCCAAACCAAGTGCCAGCAGCCGGGCGGCTTCAGCAGCAGAAACGGACCGCCTCACGCTCTGGAGGCCCGAGGCCCGAGGCCCGAGGCCCGAGGCCCGGCGGCAGCGCAGCGGGGACACTCTCCCTGGCGTCCTGGCAGCCGCGCCTTCCCACGGTGTCCTCGGGGCGGGGGAGGGAGGGGGGGCTCCGGCGTCTCTCCGCAGGTCTCAGATCCTGCCTGGCCGGGCCCTCCCTCTCACGGCTTCACTTAACCTTCGTGTCTTCCATCAAGGCCGCGTCTCCGAACACCGTTACATGGAAGTTCATTCAGGCTTCTCCCTGTGAATTGGGAGACATGGTTCTGGCGAGTCCATCGCAGAAGACGCTCCGCCGTCCACGTTCGGTGACATCGCCCCCCGTGGGCGCGTCAGCGCCGGAGGCTGCCGCGCCCTGTGGCCGGGCCGCCCGTGTCCTGTGCCCGGAACCACGGCTCCCGGGGCCGCTCTTCCCCGTCCAGGCCGCGCCGGCCACTCCTCCCGCGGCTTCTCACCTGACTCTACCTTTGACCAGAGCAAACGGCGTGACCGGAGAGTCTCCCTTTCCGGCCAGTCCCTGCGTGTCACCCGCAACGGAGCCCCGGCACCCAGCTCGACGCCCCGCGCCCCGCGGCCCTCGGCCTCCCTGGGGGCGGTTCCGAGGGGTCAGAGTCGGGGGTGCGGACAGGGCTCACCGCCGAAGCGGGGAAAGAGGGGAGAGGAAAACGCGCGCGCGCAGGGCGGCGAGGGCAGAGCGGTGTCGCCCAGGACGGAGAGAGCGCCCGGGTTACCGCGAACTGCGGGAGGAGGGCTCGGGGCGCGGGGCCCGCGGGGACCGGGGACGGGGGACCGGGCTGGAGCGGGGCGGGAGCCTCGGGCGGGGCCCTGCCGGCAGCTGCGCGCGGACGCCGCTCAGCGCACAGCCAGCTCTGTCTTTTTAGGTTGCAAAGTTAATTTTTACGTAGGCTGTTTAAGCCATACCCAGAAAGTTTAAAGAGAAAGTTAAAAACGCCAAAATTTTATAACCCTGAGGTAAACGAACACTTTCGAGTTTGGCGAGCGCGCCCCTCGCCCCCTTGCTGCACGGTTGTGCATTTTTAGGGAAATGGGAGATAGCGTCTCTTTTTTTAGTGAGCACATTTGGAAGTTCATGGAACTGTTTTTATCCGGTGATTACAAAGTATTTGTATAATTCGTGAAGCTTTGAACTCCTCATTTCTTCATGTGCAGCAGATGACTTAATTAAAGGAGAGCAATATTTTACTGGTAATAGAAGTGGACATGATTTACTCTGGGAAACTTGCCTTTCAAATGACACGCATTTGATTAAATAAAGTGCAGGCTTTCCTTTGGTCTTGCTGCTTTTGGGAACAAACAACTTTGCACTCTCCCGTGCCTGGGCTGGGACAGCGGACAGGTCGCCCGGTGCCCGCCTCACCGTCGCTTTCCCGGACCCCTGAACCTGGGGAGAACCGCAGAGGGGGGTCCTGTTCAACGCAAGCCTTTGCCTTCAAGTAGTGAATTCAGACCTGATGGAACTCCAAGGACAATGTCTTCTGCTCTGGTTTTGAAGCGAGGGGTTGGCTGACCTGTCGCCCCCCCCACCTGACCCCCAGAGGCGTGGAGGCGCCCCCTGCTGACCCGTCGCAGGGGGGCAGGTCCTGGCTCCCGGCCGGAGGGGAGAGTGAAGGCAGGACCACCCCTCTGCAACGAGCTCACGTGTGTGTCTATTCTTTTATGTTTCACCTGACTCTGTCATTCGGTATTACTAATACAAGTTTCAGGTCCACACAGCATAGTGTTTAGACAATCGCATGCTTTAGTTGACAAAGGGATCCCCCGATCTTTCCAGCGCCCACCTGAGACCATACTGTTATGATGGAATGATCAGCCGTATTTCCTAGGCTGCTCTCGCCGCTCCCTCCCTCGTGTGCAGACGAAAGCGCCCCACATGGGGCGTTATGGGACGTTAGGCCTCCTGAAAAGAGGGACCGGATAGCTGACCTTCGATGTCCTCCCTGCTCTAAATTCTGTCCATCTCTCAAGCAGAGGTTCTGCGGAGGCACCAAGTTTCCACTTTACTCTCAAGGACCCTGAGGAGCAATTTAGGGGGGCTCTTCCAGGCCGGCGGCTGTGACGTGGCTACTCTGTTCTGCGCTTGGCGGTGTTGGCCACTCCTCCCCTGCCTCCCACTCTGTGTTCCAGATCCAGAATCAAGGCCTTTCTGCTCATGTACCAAGAAAGCCCGAACTGCCTCATCTGGTGCTGCAAAGAAAAGAGACTCAGAGGTAACATACAAGGTTGTCCCAGCTATTTCAAAGGAGTGTTGTTTGTTTGGCTATAAAGATTAAAAGAAAAAGGATATGCAACCAGACCTTTAGATGCCGTAATGGACATTAGAAATAGTTTTGACTCACCCAGGCATTTCACGTTTGAAGAGACTGGGACTTTACAAGATCAGTTGTCTTCAATTAGGTCAAACAACTATGTAGTGTCAGAGCCTGGAGTAGAAGAGATCTCTCTCGACAACCTGTTCAGTGCTTTCTCTCTTTTTTAATTCTGCTTCATACCCCAACATATGTTGTCTCAGCTAAATCACATATATGATCTATATGTAGATTCATCTATGTATATATACTCTCATATACATACATATATATGCATCACTGTGTGTGTGTGTGTGTGTGTGTATCAACTACTTTTAGCATTTATGCATGTAATGGGATGCCCAGGAATAGTTTTGTTTCCTCCTCAAAAGTGCCCACAGCTGCTTATTCTGAACATCTGGAATAATAGAACTCTAAACAAAATACACTGTGCATAATTCCAGGTGCACTTAATCCCTCTTTTCGATGAATTACCAAAATTAGTGTGGAGGAAAGAACTCAGTAGAACTAGTAGAACCCATCTGTAACATCACAGGTAATATATTGCAACATGAAACCACCCTTAAAGTAGATTGATTTGCTTGGAAGCCCCGTCCCACGGCTGAAAATGAGCCAGGGTACCCCATCCAAAAGCAGTGATGGACGGCCTCCCGGACGGGGAGGGTGCCCAGCGAGGGCTGCGTGGGGCTGGAGCGGAGCCAGGTTGATTTAATATCTTTATTCGCGGTCTGGTAGAGGGTAGGGGGTAAGTTGTATCCCCTGCTAGTTTGATAAATGTGTCACGTTGGCAGCTGTTTAAATTGTAACGATAGACAATGTCCTGCACTTTGGAAAAGGGGCTGGAAATATGGCAGAAAATCCTGAAACGGGATTCAACTTGGAAATACGAATGCTGACACAATTGGGAATTACAATATGAAAAAGGGAAGTTGTCCAAAATCTTGCCTGAAGGGAGAAGAAAAGGAGCAAGTCACAAAAATCACAGTATTTTTCAGTCCCAACTAGGATCTGCCGCTTCCAAGAGTGAGGATGAAGACTTTGCCTATTTGCAAATATTATACCAGCCAGGGCATGTAGCTTGTGGAACTGTAACAGGCCCACGGAGGGTACGTCAGGTCAGCAGCCATGTGAGGCCACAGAACCAGCTGGTGGCACATCCAGAGAAGCCAGGCTGCATTAGCAGATCTGTCACCCTCAGGTGACTGGAAGCCACTTGCAGCAGAAAGGTTCTTGGACTCCAGGAAGATGAAGGAGGTGGCAGGTGACAGGCATGTTAATGGGCTGCCCGTAACGGTCAGCCTGCATGCAATTCGGAGCTGAAGCGTTCGAGCGGATCATATAATCCCTCAAAGAGAAGGTAAAAATAAAAGCCGAAGGTCGCGACTGTTCCGCCATGACCCACAGGCAGAGTCCAGTCCAAGGAATATTTCTTTAATGATTCAAACGCTGCATCTTCCCAGCATGCTTCTCATGGGCAGAAGCGATGTGGGGGCCCCAAGGAAACCCGAGATGAATGGACGTGTTGGGAGAACAAGGAGGGTGTTTTGGAAATCTCCCCTTTAGGAACTTTAAAAGTTATTTTGGAGCTGTTGTTTATTTTTCTGATTATTTTCCATAAGTGCCAACTGCCTCAATCAGATCTAGGTTCAAATCCTAGCATTACTAGCTTCCTGCCATGCATGACAGAAAGTCTCTTACCCTTGATTTCTATACGTGTAGGAGGTGCGTGGCTGTCCCGCCTGCCCAGATGGGTACGAGGACTCAGTGTGGAATGCAGCGGCAACACTATGCGTTCGTTGCCTGCTCCCAGGAAGGGCTCCCGAGGAAGCCATAAAATTCTGCCACAAGCGGTCAAGGACAGGAGGTAAGAAATGCCTAGTCCAACGCTCTGATGTGGGGCAAGGCACTTAAGCATGCCCGCCTCTGTTTTCCACTTTTCTTTTTTCAGCGCAAAGAATAATAGCACTTACCTTTCTACATGGTAGTTGTGAGACTTAAAATAAGAAAATATACAGGAAACCCCAGTGCCTGGAGCGTAATAACTATTCCAAAGATATCAGCCCCTAAATTCGTATGTTAAATTCAAAAGGCCCTGAACTCCAAATATAGTAAATAAAACATAATTGATGTAAACATTTAGGTCACATTTCATTCATCTTAGCCGGTACCCTCGAATGTCGTCGGTGCCGTTGGTACTGTAGGGTGTCTGGAACGCAGTGAGTTGCGGTGATTAAGAGCAGGATTTCTAGAATCAGGGGCTCTGGGTTCGAATCCTAGCTCTGCATCTCATTGGCTGTGCCCTTGTGGGCGTGCAGCTTAACCTCCTGAAATCTCAGTTTTCTTATCTATGGACAGACGATCTGCTCTGTGGGGCTGTTGGGAAGATTCGAGGGACTCGTCCATCCTGGCAGTGCCAGGGGATGTCTGGGGGCTGCCGCGGCCCCCCGCCTGCCATGACAGCCCCACGGACCCGAAACGCTGGGGAGAGCTGAGGAATCTCCCTTCTATTCCTGTCGTCTCGTGGGTCAGCTTCTCCTGGCCGGCTCCTCATGCTGGAGCAGCTCCAGGGACAAGCTGCAGCTGAAGCCGCAGAGAACAGAACGGAGAGCAGAAGTCAGGGACACGGCTGGGAGGCATAGCTGTGGGCAAACTCAGATCCTTGCGGATGGAAGTTGGCTGGGCCCTGTGTCATGGGGTAATGACCGTGCAGAGGAACAGACAAACAAGACCCATGACACAGTCTTAAAGATACAGAGAGAGACTCAGCATTTAGGGAAGGGACATGGTGATTTCTAGAATGAGTCTGCAGCAAGGACGCGGGTGGCTCTGGAGAGGCCTCAGATACTCTAAATGGCATGTTTATTTCGTCACCAAGGGTATATCTGAAGCACAGCCTGGTGTTCCAAGCACCGCTATGTCTTCATTAACAAGTCGTGGCTTTCGCCCATTCATAAAGCAGTGAATTATCCTAAGTGAAGTCAATTCAAACACATTCTTTTTCATCCTCCAGAATAATCAAGTTTTATTGTATACTGTCCAAATCAGAAAGTCCAGATAAGGTCATAGAAGAGAAATCTTTTCACATTAAATATTTTTCCCCCCCACAGAACACTTTGTTTTCTCAGTCCCCTGGAAGGGAGAACAGATATAAATTTTGTCAAAAGAAAACAAAATATCTCCCTTAAAAGGGGTTAGAAACTAGCAGAAACACAGAGGGTTCTACAAACAGTGGATGTGGAGTTGATGTTATAGTGATGAATGACAAAATTAGAGATCATGGAATGAAATTAGGCAACTGAAGTTAACTCTGATTCTGTAAATCAAGATCGAAAATATGAACAGGCCACAAAGATATTTATTAGTCCTCTCGCCTTCCAGGCTACAGAGTGGAAGGAAATTGGCTGGACCTGGTGCCATTGGGCAATGACCAGGGGAAGGAACAGACTCACAAGACACATGACACAGTCTTAAAGATACAGAGAAACTCCTCAGAATTAAAAGGACAAGGTGACCACACAGATCAAAACCAGTGACCTCCTGTCCATAAATTACACCCCAGCAGGCAGTCGGGCAACTGCAGACCAGTTTCAATTCCCAGGTTTGAGAGCTACTAACGTGAGAGTGAATTTGCTCCCTGGCACCTGAGGAGCTTGTAAGAATTAAGACGGAAGTAACTCTGCCCTTGGCGAATTTTGCCAAAAGCTAGATAAATAGAAAGCAGGGCAGACCCTTTTGTGACTTGGACAAGTCGAAAGCAGAGTTCAGGTTCACACGCACTTCTCCAGGGACCCCGCCCCCCGCCAGTCCCAGCGGACTGCAAGGGGGACGGAGGGGCCTTTCCCTTGACGAGGCAACTAGGTCCCCTGTCTTTCTTGCCGCCTCCTTTGAGGCAAATTTATTCATGAGGACCCAGCAGAGCAACTGCATCTCATATGTTTCATTTGTCATGACAGTACCACTTACATATATTACATATGGGCAACACATATCTTTTTTAGTACAGTCCTTTATTGTTATTAAAGTCATCTGTTTTGATCTTGGAAACTTTGTTCTGGCTAAAAGATGCTACCCTTGGCTCAATTATTTTTCAGAATTTAATAGTCATTTTTTTTTTAATGGAACAGAGTAGTTTCCATTAAACTCATCATAGCAACAATGGACCTTTACTTCACCGTCAACTGCTGTGAGGTACCGTCACTCTTGCAGCCCGTAGACAGGATTCATATTTTGAGAGGACTTTTGTCTCAGGCCGTAAGTCAGCACATGCTGGCCAAGTCATAGTATGTAATGACAATGACAATGAGTAACCAAGACAATGAGTAACAAGACAGAACCTCCCTGACTGGACAGAGGTTCTGTCTTGTTACTCATTGTCATACCCGTGTGTACAGATAGCCACAAGATGTCTACCCGGAGCTCATTGTAAATATGCAATAGATGTTTGTTCAATAAATGATGTTGATCACTTCTGACACTTCAATAAACAGAAAAACTCTGCAAAGCCTACATGAAGCATGGCTTTCATCACTTGTTCAGGAAATCTAGACAAGAAATTTACCATAACATTTTTCATGAAACCAATTTAATCTTTGTCACATTTCATAATACAACTTGAATGGTCACATGACACGTTATTAAGTAACGATTCCCTTTGAAGTCCGGGGTGTTAAGGTAATCAAACGATGAACTCAGTGAGGCAATTGCTGAGTTGGAGACTGTTCCAGCATGCTCGGGATGATATTACTAAGCTCAGGCCTTCTCAACAGCTTCAGTTACAAAAAGCAGCTCTGGTTCCTCCACTCTGGGGTCCCCTCCAAGCCTGCGATGCCTGCTACTTGGGTCTAGGTGAAAAGTGAAAGTCGTATTTGGGACGGAAAGAGCCTCTGAGCAACATTCCAGCTGAACTGCACATTACTGAACCTCTCCTGGGCGATGGGTCTCGAAACAGAGCAAGCTGTCGACACCGAGCACCGCCTCACTTAAAAACTCACCGAGGACGACACGCTGGTCACCCCCAGTTCTTGATCAATAAGAATGCAAAATGCCTGTTCCACGTCTTTTAAAAAGCACCTGACACACCTGTGATTTTCAGAACTTTTGAGGTAAGTGACACTTGTCCCCGTTGCTGTTTTGTCAGAGGCTTCAACAGCGACATTGACAATGTCACCCTGAGGGTGGGGGGGCGCCCAAAGAGCAGTCTCATCCGCCCTTCCCCTCGCTCAGGCCCCTTGACCAGCTACCCTTGATGCTTAAGGATCAGGCAGAAAATGTAGAAATCTGCAGAGCGGAACAATGGGGCTCTATTCCGTCACTGTTCCGCGGCCACGATTCTTCATGATACCGCCGCTCCCTAACAGGAACAGGCGGTCTTCGGCGCCCTGGAAATGCTTCCCTTCGGCAGTTATTGCTCTGTGCTATGACTCAGGATATTCATAGGCCATTGTGATGGCCCTGTTTCACGCCAGTCACCTGAGATTAGATTTAGAATGAGGGGAGCTTTGCTGGGTTTAGAGAAGAAAACATTTCCGACTGAGAGCCCAACTGTCTCCCTCTCCTTCCCGCAGGACAATCCAGTGCATTCCAGACAAGGAAACCTACCCCATAGAACGATTTGCCCAGCAGTGCTATTTCCCCCGAAAGGACATGCGGCCTCCAGGCCTGGAGGCTGGTGCCATTGGGCCACATCTCCATTGGGGGGCAGTGCATGTTCAGAACAACCCAACACTGCTCGTGTAACACACTGATTTTGAAATGAAATTTATCTTTCATTTCCTTCAATTCTAGTAACAATCTCTTTATAAAGGCAAGTCATTGGTCATATAATTGAAAGAAGACGATCAGGAATAAAACCATTTTTCAGATGTTTATATAGTTTAATTAACAATCACAGAGATTATACAGGGTCCGGCAGAAGTAACGCCTGCTCGAGTGTGGTTGGTAGGGTACCAATATGGCTGTAATTGTTTATAGTTTTAATTTGAACATTTCACCTACCATGTCCTGCGGTGTTCTTGAGTTGGATATTGTTACGTTACAGAATTACATGCTTATGATTTTGTAATAAAAGAGTTTGTAATTAAAACAAGGGGCGTGACTGGTGCCAGACGCTGTATGTCTGTCGTTCACTGATAACTGGTAGGTCAACGCCTGGCAAGCCGCAGGCATTCAAGATGGCGTTTGTTCGTTTGTCTTTAAGTAACTTCATGCCAATATAGACATCTGAGGACAAACGTGAAGTTCAGAAACACAAATTGTCCCATCTACTCAACCAACTGTCCAGGTTCATCCAAAACGATCCTGTACTTGGCCGTCTACATGGCATTAAACTCAGTGGTCACTTTTTTATCTGGTCCAGTTTAGAGAGAGGAGCAAGACCCTGTTTTCAGCAGCGCGCAGTCACCACGCCCCATTAGTTCACGCGTGAACTCAAGCAATCGATTTTCTGTTTCTTATACATTCATATTCGAGGTTGCATTTTTTAAAAACTAGGACCGGTGAGGTGAACAGAGCCAGTTATGGTCCTCTTAGGGGTTTTGATTCTTGTTAATCTCTGTTCTGACTGTTTATTTTCATAAAAAATACTTTTTTAAGCTCGTTTATGGAGCTGGGGTGCATTTTGGAAAGTGCTTTTGGCTGTGGACAAGTACCATCTGTGATAAAGTAAACTTGGAATTATTTGTAAGAAAAAAAGATTATTAGTACAAACCAAAAACAGAAAAGATCCCAAAATTGGCCCTTAGAGAAAACCAAGAAGAATATACAGGTTTTGTTGAAAACATTTACAGCAAGTTGATTTTTCAACTAAATAATTGCCGCTTTTTAAAATTGATCAATCCACAGTAGTTGTTTTAAGGTAATCTGTCTCACTAAATAATTGCTTCAGTGAGTCTTAATGATGTTAACAGAAAAACGACAGTTCACTAAAAAGAAGCTAAGTTAATGGAAACATATGTATTATTTTAACATACATACTTAAATTTTAAAAGTTTATGTTCATGAGTAAATAGATACTTTCACATATCACAGGTTTGAAATGTAAGATTCTGTTTGATAGTAATACTTACAATCAAATTTCCAGAAGTATTTTTTAAAAGCCTCTTCCAGTTTTGCCCAATTAATGACAAATTAGCCCACAAGTGCCAATCAAACCACAGAAGAGGAGACGAGCAGCCTAGTCCTAGTCTCTTCATCTTTTGTGTGAGTCGGGTCAGCACAGACGACAACGCGAAGGAAGTTAAATGTTCGTTCTCCTTGGGAACCAACCAGCGATACTGTCTACCAAAGGGGCAGGACACACAGAATCTATCGAGCAAGAATACAGCCCATCCCTTCATGCGCCCAGAAATCTCCTGCCGGAGGGAACAGGGACGCAGCAGAAACCACGCCCGCTGCTGTGTGGGGAGAGCCTGGCACCTGCCGGCTGGGAGACCAGAAGGAGGGGGCGCGGAGCAATGAGCCCACGTGGAAGGACCTCTGAGCTCCTCCCCGCATCCTGCCTTGGAGAGCGTCTCAGCCGGCGCAGGCGGCGCCCTGCTTCCGAGGGACCCGCGGAAGCCCCCAGCGACACTGCCCCACGCACCCCCGGGAAGTCTTGGCCGACTCAGGAGGTCAAGTGTTTTCAGTTGACTTAGAAAGACTGAGACTAAGCATCTCCGTCCGCATCAGCCACGGCACCGCCAGAGCTTCCTCGGGCGTTTTCCTTCACGGTGCAATTGGCGAAGGCTTCCAAATTGCCATCCATGGAGCAGGCAGACGGCCACTAACTACTGAATGGCAAAAATCCCAGAGTCATCCTTCGCCGAGGTGGCTGTGAGTGAACCGGTTTCGGGGAGAAGTGTAAGCTGTGGGCTGGAAATAAAGCTGCCATGCCGACCTGCCCGGGTCATTAGACTGTTCTCTGTGTGTTCTTCCCAACCATGTGCAAATGCCAGGGGCTGGTGCAGGGACCTTGGAAGGGAAACCTGAAGCTGACAAGTGACTTGAGGTCCTGCCGCACCAAGGGACCCTCGGTAGACCATGGCAGACGTCAGGCATAAGAAAACGAGCTGGTAGGCCAGTGCCTCTCCCTGAGCCCTGGGCTCACGGTGCTCTAGACCAGGGGCCAAAACACTCTGCGGGGGAGGGCCCGCTGGCCAGCACCCCAGGCTTCGCAGATGTCCGCTCTGCGCCCGTCCTCAGCTCCGCCACTGCGGCAGCGGCCAGAGACGGTCTGTCGCGGCCGGCGGGCTGTGTTCAGGGCTGTAGACGTGGAAATTCAAATTCCAGGTCATTTTCATGAGTCATGAAACATTATTCTTTTGAGTTTTCCCCAATGTGTTCAAAGTATTAAAAATACCTGTGGGCAGGGGTGTGCTGACCCTGCTCCAGACGGTCAGGCACGTTCTTCTCACCCTTCCGTGGTGGCTCCCTCTTCGTCAAACGGGGTTTCTGGTTTCGGGGATGCGGGATCTGTGTCCTCTTGCATCTTCCTGCATCCTATGTGGAAGCAGAACCTCCACTTCCATTTCTGTGAAACCCACAGAATTAAGACATTTTAATCCAAATCATCGGGATCGCTGACTCTTTCCCCTCTGGCTTTGTCCGCTGGGGCCGCACCCACCCCGAGCCGCCCGCCAGGCGCTTCAACAGCAGACGCGGCGAGTCTCAGTTCCAGGGGCTGGAGGGCCCAGGTGAAGGCCC
The DNA here is from genome assembly GCF_021234165.1 of Pteronotus mesoamericanus. Taxonomy (NCBI): domain Eukaryota; kingdom Metazoa; phylum Chordata; class Mammalia; order Chiroptera; family Mormoopidae; genus Pteronotus; species Pteronotus mesoamericanus. The sequence continues at coordinate 3,722,895 of NW_026555123.1, forward strand.
TAGCGAGGCTGCTTCTCCGGAGGCCGCTCTTCTGGGCGGCAGTTCGCGGGGCGTGAGGCTGGTGCCCCGCGGCCGCACTCGCACGCCGACCCTGGTCTCGGACTCCTGCGGCCGGTCAGTCGCCGCCCAGCAGTCATTAAGCAAAAAGAAAGGATTTGGCTCAGACCGGGTCACCCTCATGATAATCGCCGGGGATCCACTGCTGCTCTGCTGGAGTGCGTTTTAAGTAAAAGCAACACTATGCACTCATGCTTTGATATCGTTTTTTAAAAGCTAACTTTTAAAACTAGAAACTGTTACCAAAGCAAAGAAAATGTGTGCCATTCTGGGAAGGAAAAGATGTCGCCTTATTTTCCGCTATCATGAGGAAAGCCCGTTAAACCCGACTGCGTGCGTGCAGGTCAGGGCGGAATCATGTACCGATGATCATCCAAACGCGCCCACAGCCTTTCTCTATAAAATATGCTGAGATTATTGGAAGAAATAGCTCACCTTTTTTTTTTTTTTTTTTTTTTTTTAACTTCAGGAACTTCTCTCTTTAAAAAAAAAAATTTAGCTCCATTTGTGGGTTGGTGGAGGGAAACGTATGGAGAAATATACCTTTTTCTACATTTTAGAGACAGACTTTTAATGTTAAGCAATAAATTTTAACTTCTCTACCAAAGGTAAATAAACATACCTCTCTCCCCTGTGGAGAATGCCTTTTAATTTTAACCAGCCATTTGAGCTTGCTGTACTAGAAAGATAAACTTCATGACTTCGGCCGGCTTCAAACCCAACCGGAATGCAGCACACGCTGTCTCTTCCACCCCGCGGGGCTGCGGGGGGGGCGCACGCAGCGGTGTGGACGCCGCACGGAGTCGAGCAGAGAAAACCAGGTCCGCTTCCCACAGACGACAGGCTCGCAGGAGGACAACTCGTGTTTGGGGCCGATGCGTCCTGTCAGGGCTGACACGCAACCCCCTCGAATGTCGCGTGTGAGAGGATGAGGACATCGGTTGGACCTCTGTCAGGGAACAGATGGGATCCAGAGACACATGGTTCATGCAGATATGGTTCAGTAGGAAGGTGACATCGTTCCCTGCGTCGCTTTCCTAACTCTAATCATGCTCTCAGGTTAATGTGGCCAAACAAGGGACTTAGGAGTTTAACAAAATCAAGCTCGCCTCAGATGTAGTGAAATCTCCCATCAGAAAAGATTAAAGTCATGCAGGGAGCAATTTTAAGTACCCAAATCTTCTTCAAAATTATTCCCTATGTTAACATGGTATTTCTGAGAACCTAAACCAAGCCAAAATAAACCCAAGTATTTTTGTTTAACCAAGCCACCTCCTCGTGAGTTCAGAGCAATCATTCTCTGCTCTGTTAGGGAAGGCGTATGATTTGCCAAATATTGCATGTCATTCCTTTTTGAAGAATACATTTTACTCTGTTTTGGAAATTATTTTTAAAACTTTCTTGCTTCATATTGGAATAATTAGAGATACATTAGATGGCTCCACATCAGGTTCAGCAATTCAAAGTATTGTGTCTAAAATTGCTTCTTTGTTGTCGAATTTCAAGATATAACAGAAATGAAATGTGAAGTGTGTTACTCAAGGCTCAGACTCAATATGAATTTCTACTACTGAAAGAAGGTCCCGACTTTGCATCACTGATGTACCTGAGAAATGTGTACTGAGCTCTAAGAGCTGAGAAGGGGAAGGGGAAGATGGATAGAGAGAGATGTAGACTTTTAGTTAAAGTGTTCAGACTGGGTTGTTCCAAGACCGTGGATCCAAGATCATAGTCCCAATTTTCTAATTTAACTTTTGCTTGGTAGACATAAAAATGTCATATTCCCGCTTCTCATGTGACTTCGGGCAAAAGTAGTGACCATCCAATCTGTGTTTTCTGTCAGACAGAGGCTATCAATACGAGCCGCCCCAATGGCTGCTCATGTGGTTTCAATCATTTGTAACACGAAGAGCAAAGTCTGTTACAGAGGCCGCAGGCCAGGACTGCAAGGCCTGGTCATCGCTCATTAAGTGTTTAGCCAACTCTGGTGAAACCATAACGTGTGCCTAGGAAGGTGGCCACGTTTCCGGTCCGCATCCAGAACCTGACCTCACAGCAGCCTTGGGTGCCGGAGCTGCCTCGCTCTGGGCGTCCAAACGCAGCCCCGCTGCTGCCAAGGCCCTGCCTGGCGCCTCTGGCCCTGCTTGGCGTGACTTGACAGACCATTTGCAACCCAAGTCTACTTTCGATGTTTACTATAGACCGTAAGGTATCATGTCAAACATGGCCACTCAGCCTTTTGGGATTTCGACGCACAACTATGCTTAGAAGCTGATGAGAGGTGGGCGAATCCAATAGGGTAAACAAGAAAGGAAACATCGCATTGTGTAGAAGATTTCCCGGGCATCCAGGCTAAATTTTCTTTTCTGCAAATTCCTCTCCACTTTTCTTGTGTCCTGCTTAGAACTGTAGGTGCTTCAGAGGCAGTCTGGCTTCGACTCTTCATCGATACTGAAATCGTTACCATTTTCATTAAAGCCAGTGACAAGTTCGCAAGGCCAATGTGGGTATGTGGGGGGAAGTAGTGTAGTCTTACTGACTTTTCACCTGCACAATAAAGCTGCAAGATAATTTATGACTGTGACAGGCACACACATCGGTTTGCCACAACCACATAATCACACTTTACTACCGTTACCCTACTTTGGTCCTTTGTGTTAATACTCATCTCCTGTCTTTACTCATTCTCAAGTGGGAAGGGTGAGGAAGAAAACACCGGTGCCATCAAAACCAAAGTAAGGAAAACTGGATAAGTTACAGAGGGGACAAAAGTGCCTAAAAGTTGCCCCCATTGTAATGTTTAGTGCTGTTTTCGTTGTTGGAGGCAGTTGAAGACCCATTGGAAATAGGCCTAACTATAAACGGGGAGCAATTGGCTCATGGGTTTGCAAAGTCCAGGGAACCTCTGGCTTCGGTACTGTTCTACGCTGGGACTCATGTCTCTCTCTCTCTCTCTCTCTCTCTCTCTCTCTGCTTCTTGGCTCCTCTTCCTCGGGTTGCCTCGCCCCTCAAGGCAGCAGGAAGCTTGCCCTTGGTACCCCTTTGCTTTAAATCCAGCAGATAAGAGCAAGTATCTTGCCAAGAAATTCCAGGAAATGTCTCACTTCCTCGCAATGGCTCTCCTGGGCGGATCCAGTGGCCGAGGAGCGCGTGCGCCATCTGCACAGGCTCAGGTCCCGGGCTCCCCCAGAGCAGTGGACTGAGGGCGCAGGAAGAGCCAGTCTTCAGAAGGATTGGGTTTGGTGACCAGAAGAAGGGCAAACGGATGCTGAGTGGCAAACAGAACTGATGTTCACTACGTGGCCCCTCCTCCAACACCGAGATTGAAGCCCACTCTCTCCAGTTCAGCTTTTCTGAATACCCCGTGCTGAAAAGCTCTCCAGTGAACTCCCAAGTATAATACTTCCCGTCTCTAGTGCTTCTTTGGCAATGACTTCCACACAGCCCGTGATAGGGTGTCCCTAGCTGTCACACATTACTGAACAGTACTTTGTGCTCATAGTTTTCCATGTGGGTGTCGGGTGCAATGCCCAGCCTCCTGCTCTTGCTCAGCCCAAAGAGGTGGGATGTAGGGGCCGATGCTTGACCTTAAGCAACCAATACCCCACAGGAAAGCAGGCATGAGCAGCCTGGAAACAAAAGACACCAGTATGGTTTTATAACTCTACTGCCATCCCGTGATTGTTGTCCTTGGTTGCAGGTAAAATGTTGGTGATACCAGCCCATTTCTCCCGCTAGTTGGTGCCCCAGATCCTGGACCGTGGCCTTAAGGAGCCTTCTGTATTTTATTTGGGGGGAAAAATTGGGGTTGGCTGAGACACAGCATGACTGCAAACTCTAAGGCACATGGTCACATCAGAAAGGCCTGGCAGACCTGGTCTGTCTTCTATCCACAGGTTGTGTCCCCAGGCACAGTCAACGGGAAAGGCCACGGAACAGCCTGCAGTGAGGCGCAGCTGGTTTAGAGACAATACACTGCTGATAGAGGGGAAGAAAGAGCAAGACGAGGACCTGAGCAGGGAAGAAAACAAGCAGCGGTCTGCGTGAGCGGCAGGCGGATTCAAGAGGCGTTTTAGAGGAAGAATCCAGAAGCTGTGCAGACTGGTTGGATGAAGGAAGCACGAGACTGCAGGAGGGAGACCATCAGAGACGCCCCCAAGGCACCCCGAGGGACAAATGGGTGGGTGGCGAGCCGTGAAGGGGCAGAAGGACGGGGTGGGCGGAGGAGCGGGGCCGGGAAAGCGCCACAGGAGGGGAGAGAGAACGTGCTTCTGAAACGGTGGAATTCGAGGTGCCTGGGAGACAACCGTGAGCAGGCAGATGCCCGGCAAGTAGGTAGACATTCAGAACTGACGCAGACGGAAGGAGGTGGTCAGCGTCACAGTTTCACATTTGTTTTCCTTGTAGTGTGGAGGGTGATGTTTTTAGCAGTTCTGTACATTAAACAAAGAGCTCGCTCCCCACCTCCGCCGTCCCCTGCGCTGCAGCTCTGCAGGGCAAATCTCAGTTCCACGTTGCATAAAAGGAGAACAAAGTAAGAGATTCCAAATGCTTGGCCCCAAGGCCACGGGGGAGACAACATCAGGGCCAGAACCAGACTTCTACTTTCTGAAATTTATTTCCTAGACCCTGAGCACTGGGGAACTGGAATGCTCTTTACTGTTGATTGTGGAGGCTGACTGATCTGCCGCAGAAAGCTGGCCTGCAAACCAGGCGAGCTGGCAAAGCCACCCTGAAGACTCTCTTCAATGGGCAACTGGAGGGTGGAAAGAGAGCAAAGGGGGTCAGAGCAGTGAGGGACAAACCAGAAGGAGGGGGGCCTCAGAGAGAGGATGAAGACATTCAAAGACCAAGAGGTCAAGGGCTGTCAGGAGGAACCGAGGTCGCTTCTTCCCTAGTCCCTCCTGTGCCCCATGCCAGCCCGCCCGCAGTGAGCACGGGGGCGGGGGGGGGGGAGCCCTGCCACAGTCACGCTACCGGAAACCCTGCGCCCCTCACGGAATACCTCTGCCCTTGTGTGCAGAACAAATGTTCCCATCCCCAGCTCCTTGCCCACAATCTCCAAAATTCCTCTTGAGAGTCACTTGAGTGGATGTTCTGCTCCATCTCCCAGCGATAAAGCCATCAGTAAATTTCACATGATTCCACGTGTAGCCTTCAGGCGTGGATCGATATGTAACATCCTTTTAAATGTAGATCACATCCGAGAGGCCATGTCTACATGGGCGCAAACAGATGTTCTTGCCAAGGGAAGAGCCGCCATATGTGCATGAGTGGCAGGATCTCACCCTTTCCCCATCTTTGTTTTCGGTTCTAAAACATTTGTTTCTGATATAGTGAGGTAAATTTTCCAGACATAATCCTGGCTTTCAAAAACTTCGGTTTCCTCTCGAGGCAGGCGAACAGCAGACCAAAGGACGGCAACGTGGTTTGAGTCTTACCGCCCAGCAGATGCAATACGGCACACGCTTATGGGGTGCTTGCCACGCATCCAGTGCTGTTCCTGGCACCGTGGGAGACGTAACTGTATAAAAACGGAGCCCTCGGGATCTTGTCCTTGACCGAGATAATGGCGCCCAGGAAACATCGCGTCTGCTCCCTCAGAGCGGGCCGGACCGTGGGGCCAGCTCTGCCGGTCGCTGTGAGTGGCAGGGCAGCCCTTCCGTGACCGCCCAGAGAGCCATGCGGGATGGTGCAGCGCCACAGTGACCGAGCCTCCGCCAGCTGGGATTCCGAGGGACTGAATGGACCGGGCATACAGCACAATGTGCATGTTTTTCATCAAGACGCTGAGATTTGGGAGATTTGAAGTGTACGCCTGACGTGCGCAGATCAGCATACTTGTGTTTTTGAGTTCGCACACGCCAGTAGGAGCAGGTACGCACACCTCCGAGCCGCTGCCATCGGCGGGAGACACCCCCACGTCCTTCTGTGCCTGTTAGACGGCAGTGAACGCCTGCGCATTGTTCTCCGCACACCCTTTCCCTTTCAAGAGTTGACTGATTTGGATGGTAGGGTAGATGGCCCCGTAGAGAGAGAGGGTAGTCTATGATAAAAGGCACAGGAGACACATAGATAGGGCACTGGGGAAGGAGGTGATAATCCTCCCAAAAGGTTTGATCATTTGAACTGGAACGTAAAAAAAATGCAGTGTTCTGGCAGGCAAATATTGAAGTATGGTGGGGAGGATTGGAGTGAAGGGTCTTCCAGCAGCTCTCCGTTTGACCGTAGGTCCAAGGCAGAAGAGGGCAGGGTATTTTGGAGACCCGTAGGCACATTGGGGCAAGTGTGGCGGGGCAGGGGTGAGGCGGGGGGGCGGGTAGCCAGCTGCACTTGGAAGACCTCGCCAAGGGGTGGCCTGTAATGAGGTTGTAGGGGAAGCCGCCGTTATACGTGACCTCCCGAAAGAGCTAGCTCTTCTCACCTTTGACCTTCTGCCCCAAATCTTGAATAACCCAATTCATAAACTAAACTAAAATACCTATTGTTGACGTTGAAGGACTCTTAATGAACTTTAAACAGAAATATTTTTAAAAACGATGACCCAGAGAGAAGGAGACGGCTGTTAATTGAGTCTATGGGGGTTGATGCTCCGGGCATTGTTTTTACAAGCCACACGAATCCACACAGTGAAACAGGCCTCACTCTGTGTATGGGAACGGATACACCGCCAGGTTCTCAAACTTCGCACCAAGACAGACAGCCGCCGGAGCGGCAGACGCGTCCGCCTGGGGCGGCGCCAGGTGCGTCTTGAGCAACAGAACCCCTTGTCTCCTCGAAGGATCTCAGCTGGGATCATAAACTCTGGGGTCTGCTTTCCTAACAACATTCGGGATGGAGGTAATTTCACATTCTTTCGTTTTCCTTCTTCTCTCAGGCTTAATGAAAACCAACTTGAACCTGAATCCACCAGAAACTGATGTGAAGTCCAGCATCAGTCATGTGAGAGGCTCCTCCTCCTGCACTGGCCAGTCGGAGAGCTTCATGGGGCCCTGCCCTCCTGCCTCGCTCCCTGCCCAACCAACAAGGTCCTTGCTGGGCTGTTGGTCTCTCAGGCTCCCACTCAATGCATAATTCATGTCCATACCCCCTTACCCTGCCTTCCTCCGACTTAGTAATGGAGACATGAAGGGCAAGTGCTTGTGGGAAAGACACACAATCAATGTGAACTCAAAAGCTCCCCGGTTAGCAACAGGCTCAGGGAAGCCTGTAAGAGCTTTGAATAGCATTTGAGCTTTCTTTATGGGCATCATCACACCTGTGGGTGACATGCTGCACACTCGTCCTGTGAGCGCGGGCTTCTCTTGCATTACATGCCATAATAAAACCCGGTTTACCATCAGTCCACCTCAAGAAATAACACGCGCGCGATGGATATTGATACACTGCGAGTTTTGTTCTGCTTGAGATACCCATGTTCCAACGCAAGCCCTTCTGATTGGCACCAGAACTGCCATTCGCGAAGCGGCTGGTGCTGCGTAGGCCTGCTGGGCTGCTGGGACCCATGGCGCGTGTGGAGTCCGACCTAGTCAGGCCAGACCGCATGGCCAGGTGCTGACCAACGCCAGCCGGTCCTGCCTCAGCCTGAATCCAGGCTCTGCCGTGGACCGGCTGGGGACCTCAGGCAAGCCCCTGAACACTCAGAACTTCAGCCGCCTCCTGTCAAAGAAGTTGACATGGAAGCAGTTTCCTCCTGAGGGTGTTTTGAAGGTCACTTGAGCAAATGTATGTTAAATACTTAGCATAATGCCTGGTACATTGCTTGATTTTCTCAGATTTAATAAGAGCCGGCTTCGACCAGCACCTGCCCAAATGTGGTGGGACATCCAATAGCCATCATGGGGAAGGTCCCCTGCTTCTCCCTCGGAGACCCCACGAACCTCAGGAGCTCACATGCTTCCAAACGGGGCCTCTGCTTCTCAGCAACCGGATGCCTGGCTGACTTGAACGGTGTTTCCCAAGACCCAAGTGCACTTACGCGTTTTGAAATAAAATCAAAAGTTCCGGTGAGTCACACACCACGCCGTGTTACAGCCACAGCCAGTAGCCACCCACCCCGCCCCAGCGAGGACTCTGGACAGGAAGGCAGGACCAGGGCCCCTGAGCTGCCGGTCGGTCTGCCTCACAGGCTCCCAGATGCGGCCGAAATCAGGCCTGGCCTGCCCTCGGCTTTGAGCCCCCTTGCAGAGCTGGGGGTGCCAGGGAAGGGGCACCTTTGTCACGCTTGCACGAAGACTCTCTACAGGCAGCTCTGACGGGAAACACCTGCTTTTATTCTATTCGATTTTCCCAGCAACGAACAGGGCTCCACACGCAGACTGGAGGGCCGGGGGCCTACCGGGCAAGGGCCTCAGGAATCAGCAGCCTCAGTCTGTTGCTGGAAATACCTCCTGGTGAACAGCGAAAGGCAGTGGAGGTGATGCAGGAGGCTGCTATAGACGGAACACCCCATCCCCCAAAACCTGCATATTGAAACCTAATCCCCCAGGTGATCGTTGGAAGCGGGGCCTTTGAGGTGACGAGGTTCTGCGGGGGGAGCTCTCGTGGACAGAATTCGTTTCCGCGTAAGAGAGACCCGGAGAGCTGGCCCGAGCGAGCCCGGCGAGAAGGCGGCCATTGGCAGACCCCCAGCCCGGGCGCCCCGCCTCCGGTAGCGCGAGAGTCGGACCGTCTCGTTTAAGCCGCCTGCTCGCCCGGGGGGCTCCTGTCCTAGCAGCCCGGATGGAGGGCGACGGAGCTCTGTGGAAGCGGTGGGCCTTTCTCACTTGTCTCTGACAAGAGACAGAGACAGCCGGGCCTCCAGAAGCAGCAAACTCAGACCGTGGCGGTGGACACGAGATGCGTTTCAGGGCGCCTCGCGCCGGCCGCACGTGAGCCGAGCCCTGGACGCGCGCACTATCAAGGGTAATTAAGGCTTGCCGCCCCACATGACTCGGCCCCGTGATTCACAGTTAGAAAATCTCTGCAGGCTTCCCTGCCAACAGTCACCACGGTGTGTGGGTTTGCTCCCTTTGTCTGTCGCTGTTCCTGGAACTGAAATATTTCCCCAGGCATTTGGAAGTAGAGGTGTAGTCATCAGTGAATCTGCTTCCCTCATCCCTCCCCAGGGTTGACTAGGGAGGGTAGGAAGTTCACTCCCCCAACTTAACTGTCATTTCCCTACATGCAAAAAAAGGAAGGGGGGGGCACAGATATGCTACTGCAACATTGGGTGGGGAAATAAGTTATCCTAACTTAGCAAATGCAATAAAAGTCATATATTGTTAAAGGTTGCCTTCTGTACCTGATAAAACTTAATCGGTGAGCGATCTCTATTTGTCATTCAAATTGTCCACTCCCGAACTGTTCTCTGACCATCTCTCCATGCCTTTAAGCTGCATGTTCTCATTACAATTCAGCCCACCAACGAAATCTAAGACAAATACTTAAATAAAAATCATCTCCAAATGTCCAGTGGAATGCACACAGTCATGGGCAGTTTTGATCTGTGTTTAATCAATATTACCTTTTCATTCTCTTTGTCTTGATACATTTATGACTATCACCACTATAAGTATTATAAGTAGATGAAAGGAACCAAGTTTAGAGAAGACAAAATTGTCTTTACGTATACTTTGTCAATATTTAGAAAAGTTCCAAGCACAAAGAGGAATGTATGCCCCAAACTGATTTATTATTTTTAATTTTTTATGGTTTAAAATTTTTTATTGAATTTATTTTTGAAATAGTTTAACTGAGAACAGACAGCTGGTTAATAAAAGTCCATAATAGTCTAGATTGCAGATATAACAAAGATACAGAGGAATCAGCTGATCCAAATGATACATCAGAGGGAAATGTCATCTTTTTTTTCAGTTGAGGATGACTTTGTCTTAAATATCAGAAGCATTCAAACTAAAAACAAAGACATATAAAGTGTGCACCTAAAGAAATAAAATTAAAAAGTTGTAGAGGAAAATCTACTGCAGAGAAGGTGTATACAGCAGATTATCTGGTTTAAGTTTATACTCCAAGTTCATACTGTGACTGGGGCAGTCTTGGATTTGGATTATAATTCTATTTTGGGGGCTATTTTAAGTGGTGACACGTATTTTGAGCCTACTAATGTTTGAAATAAGATTTTAGACAGCTTTAAAATACTTCAAAGTACAATACAAAGTTTTTATTCATTCATACATATTCAGTGTTTAATGAAATAAGGAAAAAATCTTACTTAAAAAACTTGACATTTGCAAAGACATTAATTAAGTGTAGTTATGAAGACAAAGATTGTGAGACCAATTTGAAGCCCAAACAAATATGTCCATCTTTGAAACACAGAGATTACTATTGAAGGAGATTCTGTGTAAATCATTTCAAATGAAGCACAGAAGGGAAAAAATTCTCTTGGTTTGGCATTCCCTAAGGATTTTTTTTCTTTAAAAGATATTTTAAAAAGATATTCTGAAAAGAAATTGGAATTTGTGGTTGTTGTTTGAGTGTTTCAAGCGCAGTAAGAATGTGGGGCGTATTGTTGGAATGGCTGCAGAGAAGGAGAAGAGGGGGAAGAGAAGAAAGAGCTCGAATCAGTGGTCCTCACTCAGCCTTTTGGGCTTTGGTGAGTCGGGGCCTGTCACAATGTCACCCAGACTCACGAGGAGTCAGTTACTGAACACCTCCAGCAGATGGATCACCAATGAGACACATCCGGAAGGCTCTGGGCTTCCTGAGATCAGGGATGTGCCCAGAGCGGCTGCCTTGGCTTCCTCTTGCTCTTCCTTCAGCCCTAATTAAGGGTGCTGGAATTTAGGTGAGAGGATTCCGGGACGGGCTAATTATGATTTCAAAAGAGTTGACGTGTAGGTCGCTGGCATTTCAGTCTAGACGTTCCACTCCCAGTTTAAAAGTGAAAAAGAGGGAGACAGAGCCAGAGAAACAGACTTAAAATTCAACCATCAGGTGTTTGAAAACAAAGTGAATTCTATTCCCTTAAATACCTACTATGTGCATAAAGCACCTATCGATTGATGCGTTGATGGTTTGAAACTGATCGTCATGTTCTATATGTGGTTCTAAAGTGCCACCCAGAGGCTCCTTCAACAAAGGACCTAGCGTCCCAGCTGCTGGGGGCCCCCTCACACAGGCCGGCAGCTGTCAGTCTTTGAGAGACTGTCTCACAGGCAGGGTGTCTCCTCATCGAAGGTCCCTTTGCTTGGGACAACGGACATCCAATACTTTATTGATGTGGGACTATACAGGATTTTCCATCCTGGACCTAAGGGAGTCACCTCGGAAGGAGCGGCCTGGCTCCCGGGTTCCTGGGGGTCACGGGGTCTATCCCGAGCCCGCCGCAGTAAACGCGCCCCGCGCCAAACTCAGCCTCGGAGGCTCCTTCCCAGGAAACTGACTATGCGACCGTGTCAGAATCACGTTTAAGCGTCCTTTGTCTTACTAAGCCAGACAAAGTAAGAAAATGTTTCTCATAAGGAAAGGACAGCCCATCTTTCCCTATGGAAATTATCCAATAGGCTCAAAGTCATCGGCCAAGCCCAGCTCTCAGTGCCTGGCCTGCTCTGCGGCTTGGACCACATAAGGAGAGTCATCCCTGCAATGGATCTGCTGAGCGCGGGACGGAAACGGAGGCAACTTGATTATCGCTACCATTGTGATAAAAGCATTTTCATGTGCTAGGACAAGGGATGCGGTCCCTGAGCCCTAAGGGACGCTACACTGCCGAGTCTCCGTGTGCTTGGCCTCCTCCAAGCGGGGTTATGCTGACCAAGACAGGAAGAGATTGATGAGCCTAAAGCCAATCTCTGAATTGGAGCTAATAAGGTGACAATCACAAGTTTGTATGCACAGGAGGAAAGGGAGAAAAGGAGGGAGGGAGGGAGGGAGGACAAATGGAAGGGGAAGAAAAGAAAATACCAAACATCTTGATAAACTCAATTTCCAAAAGAAGCCACGAACTCATGCTCACGGCCTTGGGGAGCCGGGTCGCCTGTGTGACCTGCGGCTGGGTGGGGGGTGCAGCGGAGAGGGCGGCCGGGACGAGGGTAGACGCCTCCCCCGCCCCCTCCGCTGCCGGCCGAAGCAGCCTGTGCTTCTCGCTCCAGGCTGTTGTTCTCCTGGAGGAGGACGGAGGACGGAGTTCTCTTTGCCAGGCCTTCCAATTGATTTTGAGATGATGTTCAGAGTGTTTATAAAGTTTTTTCCCTTGCAAACCGTTCTGCCTGTCCCGGCCGGAAGCTGCTAAGGAGCGCCAGCCTGCAGCTCCTTTCGGGGGACTGGTTAGGGTAGAGCCGTGACCCTGCTGTCAGAGATGTCCCCAGGGACAGCCCGATCCCTGTTTGTGAATATTGTCATACTTTCAATCGCGAGAATGTCACTATGTAATGGAACTATGAGAAATGAATGACAATAAGTAATCTTAAAGGTTTGCCTATTTTATAAGCTCTTTTTTTAAAAAGGAAAATGTGTTTGCATTATATCGGGATGACGTAGACCAATCTGAAAAGAAGTAACGACATTACATGTGATGAATGTATAAAAGTATATATCACAAAATATGTATGTAGTATGTTGTGGGGGTGGGGCAGACTGAGGGGATATTTGGCACACGGAAGCTCACCTTCCGCAGACGTCCATCTCGTCCTGCAGGCCCAGCCCATCTCTGAAAGCAGGTGTGGCGGGTCGGAGGCCCACTGCAGCGGACCGGGAGCCCGACGCAGTGCACAGATGGGGGATCGTAGAACGGATCGTGCGCTGGAAACCCACGTAAACGTAGTAACTAATGTCACCCCAATTCATTTAATTTTTTAAAAACATGACAATTTACCACTTAAAAAAAGGATAACAAGCCCAGGAGGGATAAAAGTAGCGACGACCTCTTGGGAAAGCTGTCCCCCTTGGGAAGGGAGGGGCACAGGCTCGTGGTCCCAGCTCACGTGCCCCGTGCGGCGCTCACGGCCAGTCTCGCCCAGCCAGCGCTGCGGCTCAACACCCCCTCCAGGCCGGGACGTGCTCTGTGGGAGAGCAGCTGCAGGGGGAACAGGCGCCTGGGCGCCGTTGCCGCGCTCTCCAGGAAGGAAGGGACGGGGAAATGGCGTGCCCTCCCGCTCCGGCTCCTCTGGGACGCTGGATGGGACCACCGTGCCGCAGCCAGCACAGGCCTCCAGCCATCCTGAGAGATGGCCCGCGACAGAGGCAGGGCTGGAGGCAACAGCAGCAGCGGCCCGCGGCTCAGGGACTCGGCCGGCGTCGGGAAGGAGGGAAGGCCTTCCTGCTCGAGGGGCAGAGGACCCTTTGTTCACCTGATGGCACCTGAGTTTGTGGATCAGATCATGTTGTTTACAAAGTCCTAGGAAACAAATCCATACTTTAAAGAACATGTGTCACATTTACATCAGTTCCCATGTAAAATAATGTCTATAAAATGCCTTTTATGTATCCATTTCTGGTTTGCTAATTTTTGAGTATTTCAAAGCTATTTTGTTCACTGAACCTGTAACACACACATCCTTATTGTCTATTTTTAATACATATTTCCCAGTGTAAAATACATCACTCATAGTTTATCAAGTTTTGCCTCTGTTGGATAAATTTCTCTCCAAAATACAGTATTATTTTTTTCCAGCTTCACTGAGATATAATTGACATATAACATTGTGTCAGTTTAAGCGTATGATGCGATGATTTGATACACATGGATATATACTATTGTTACTGAACAAAAGGATCTGTGTCGGGGGCAGGGTGCCCAGATGCTATTACCGCAACAACGACACCCTCCTTCCCCGGGGTTCCTCGGTTGTGGGTCCTTTGCCTGCCGCCCTTGGAATTATGGCTCTGAATGGCAGAGTTTGGTGAAAAGGAACTATTTATTCAAAAGTTATACAGGTTTGAATAATGGCTAAATGTCACCCTTAAACCTCAAAATCCCTTCAAAACAACCACCAGCACACACACCATCCTGCCTTCCCCGCCTTTGCCCAGGCAGGCCCGTCAGGAGCACCGTCCTCCAGAAGGAAAAGAACAGAAGCCCGGGGCTCGGCTGGGCAGGCCTCTTGCAGGTCTCAGCACCATCCACTGTGTCGCCACGGTCTCCGGCTCTTAATCCATAACCACGTGGCACCTTCTCCTGGCCCGCTAGCAAGAGTCCTTTCTCCCCTCTTTCTTCCCGCGTGGTCTTCATGCCATTCCCCAGAGTCTGTGTCCCTCCGTCTCTCCTGCAGGCCCCCGTCTCTCCTCTTCCCTCCCAGCTACATTCTGTATTAAGTCTTTGAAACCTTCCTGATTAGCTTTGGTGATGTGCCAAATAATCCTCCTTGCAAATGAGGAACGAAGCTATCCTGTTATTGACAAGCAAAATGACTCTCAAGGACCCTGCTCAAGGCTCCCATCCCCCGTGGCGGCCCGCCTTGGGGTGGGGAGAATATAGTTTTCTTGGACACCCCAATCCCTGGACCCTGCCACCAAATACCCTTTGGGGGGGGCCCTGGCCGTGCCCCGTTACACTGTGACATGATTACCACGATAAGGTTAATGAACACCTCTCTCGCTTCACCTTTGCAAGTGTGTGTGTGCGCGTGCGTGTGTGTGTGTGGTGAGGACACTTAAGAGCTATTCTTCAGCAGCTTTCAGGTGTACAGTGCAGTCTTGTTAACTATAATCGCTGTGGGGAGACTTCCTGTCACGATGGCACTGTAGGCAGGCATGGCTTACCTCTGCACAACCACAACAGAATCACAGCTAAGATAGAGAACCACCATCACCAACAGAAATTGAGTTGAATGGAAGCCTGACAACTATGGAATTAAAGAAACCACATCCATCCAGACTGGTAGGAGGGGCACAAATGAGGAATGCGCTGGTGCCACATCCGTGTGTGGTGGGTAGGAATTCAGGAGGGACATCTCGGGAGTGAGAAGTGCCTCCACCAAGCCCCCAACCCAGGGTTCTAGTGCCAGGAAGATAAGTCCCTACAACTTTTGGCTGCAAAAACCAGTGGGGATTGAGTTGGTGGAGGGAAATTCTGGAGCCTCAAGTAGTTCCTCTTAAGGAACCCACGCACTGTCTCGCCTACTCAGACTCAATCCCTCTGGGTTCTGGTGCTGGAGTGGAGGCTTGAGGGACGCCCGCGGCGAGCAGGGAGAGGCTGTGGTGTCTGGCATCACAGCAAGCAGGGCCAATTGTCCCTCTCTGGACGTTTCCCCCCACAGATCTGGCATTCTGGTGCCGTATCTGACACTCCATCCACCTGGCTAACACTGTCTGACCCGCCTTGGAGATCCCCAGAGACTCCACCCACTCAGCTTACGGGCCCACCCAAGCTGTTTTTCCACAGGAATTGCTGGTCTTGGCTCCTGCTTCCCAGCTTCCTAAATCCTCTCAAACAAGCAGCAGCTGGCCTCCGTGAGCCCCAGGCCTGGCACTAGCGGCAGCCAGCCTAGATTCACAGCTTGACTTCTGCTGGGAATCTCCAAGCCCAGCCCAAGCAGCAGCCATCTCACATTGCTTTATAGCTCAGGCAGGGTGGCCTGGGGCGAAACACAGGTGGGGGCTGACCATGGCCTGCGCCACCCGGGAAACCCCAGGGCCAACACACCCAGCGGAGAGCTACAGACCACGCCGGAGCATCACCACCCTGCCCCCACACCGCTGGTCCTCCAAAGACGGCAGAGGTTGGAGATAAGTGGTCACAGCCAATCCTTGCAGCTGAGTGGCTGTGACCCCTCCCACTGACCTGTCAACAGCAACCAAGGCTCAACTACAAGAGGAGGGTGCACTCAGCCCACATGAAGGGCGTACCTCAAGTACCCAACTTAGGTGATAGGGGAGGCAGTGCCACTGGGGACTACAGCACACCGACTACACTAAGGCCACAAGACCAAGACACGGAGTCAAAGCAGCTCTACCTAACACATAGAAACCAACACAGGGAGGCTGCCAAAGTGAGGAGACAAAGAAACAGGGCCCAAATGGAAGAATAGAGCAAAACTCCAGAAAAAGAGCTAAATGAAATGGAGAAAGCAATCTATCAGATGCAGAATTCAAAACGCTGGTCATAAGGATGCTCAAGGAACTTAGTGAGGACCTCAGCAGTGTAAGAAAGATCCAGGCAGAAATGCAAGACCCACTAATTGAAATAAAGAACAATTTATAGGGAAACAACAGTAGAGTGGGTGAAGCTGAGAATTAAGTCAATGACTTCGAATATAAGGAAGTGAAAAACAACCAATCACAACAAGAAGAGAATCCAAAAAAACAAGGATAATGTAAGCAGTCTGTGGGGCAAGTTTAAGGGGTCCAACATTCACTTCAAAGAGGTGCCAGAAGGAGAAGACGGAGAGGCAGAAATTGAAAGTCTATTTGAAAAAATAATGAAGGAAAACTTCCTTAATTTGGTGAAAGTAATAGGCATGCAAGTCCACAAAGCACAGAGAGTCCCAAACAAGATGGACGCAAAGAGGCCCACCCTAAGCCACATCCCAATTAAAATGTCAAAGGTTAAAGATAAAGATATGGGAGGCAGCGTGTGGAGGGTGGGTGAGGAGGTGAGGGGATTGCAAAGTACGAATAGGCGGTCACAGAATAGCCGCGGGGGTGGAAAGTGCAGTGTAGGAAAGGGAGGAGCCAAAGAACTCACACGCACGCCCCGTGGCCATGAACAAGGGTGGGGGGACTCTGAGGGAGTGGGGGGCTGCTGGGTGGGGGGGCAAGGGGGCACAATCAGGACAACTGTAATAGCATAATTAATAAAATACAATGAAAAATAAAAGTACATTTTAAAAATCCCCATGCAGTACATCAGCCCCCCAGAACACGGGGTAGGTGATTCATCTCATCGCTCGAGGTCCGTGCCCTTGGACCAACACCTCCCCGTTGCCCTGCCCCGGGCCCTGGCAACCACCGGTTCGCCCTCTTTCCGCGCGTTCGCCTTTGTTAGACCCCACAGGGAAGTGAGACTGTACAGTATTTGTCTCTGACTTATTTCACGATAGCATCATGCCTGCAAGGTCCATCCACGCTGTTGCAAAAGGCGACGTTTCCTTTCCTGCAGCGAAATCACATTCCACTGCGGGTTTGTGCCACGTTTTCTCCATCCAATCACCCACCCATGGATACCTAGGTTGCTATTATTGTGATATATTATCTGAAAGGAAATATTTCCTGTATCAGATTGCAACACTTTTCACAGAAAACACTGCATTTATACCTCTGAAATTCAAAAACCACCAAATTATAGCATAACTCTTAAGTTCCCATTGCTGGAATTTTTAAGAACCTTAAGGCTATAGTTTAATTTCTGCAGTCTTGGAATCAGGACTATCCATTCCACCCACTTCCCCTTGCATAACACGACTCACCTAACGCGTGAGATGTGTGCTCAGCCATCCTGCTGTCCTGCCTTTTAAAAGCAGCGTTTAGGTGAACGACTGAAGTCACTCACGAGCCCGCCTCCTTCAAAGGAAACGCCACTGCTCCCATCCCTCTGCCTCCACTACTGTCCCTGTCACAAGAGACGTGCTCCCGCAGCCAGAGCCCTGAGCATCACAGTTGCACCAAGAACGACACGCCGACCACACGGTCCCTCTGTGTTGAGAGCGTTGGCTTTGCCTCCGCTGCTCACCCTTCACTGCAAACGACCCGGGTGTCTGGGTGAGGGCAGGGAAAGCAAGACGAACCGCCACGGGGCCTGGTGGCCAGGGCGGGCTGACGGGAGCCCCCCGCCCCGGAGGCAGGTGCGGGCACCGCACGGGCGCCGGGACGACCTTGTGGCAGGTCTGTGTGAGTCGCCTGCTTTCAGTAAGGAAGCCAGGCGACGGTTGCTTTCTGTCGGTGCCCGCGCTCGCCTTCCTAGTGTGCCGATTTCAGACCTCCACTGGCTGCGCGGGCTGACGGGCTCCCAGAGCAGGTCACATTGTTTGCAGAAAACGGGCCTGAGGATGTCTGACACGCAGAGATTTCGGGAAGGACGTCGTGAGCCTCCACGCTGGTGAACTCAGGGATCTCACCACTTGTTTAATGGGCTCCAGGACAGGAAGAGTTTTTTGAAGGTTTGGTTGAATATTTTGAACCTTCCAAAAATACCCACACCCGCGAGTGTATCCGCTCTGCCGAAACTCCCGTCTGGTGTCGTGGTGAGCGAAGTGACACTCTTCAGGGTCCCTGCTCCGGGAGGCGACTGCGGCACAGATGGAGCAAGGCTCCCTGTCACCCTCAGCGCGGAGCTCCGACCCCTTCAGCAGCTGCCAGGCTCTGCGCGGATGCAGCGATCCTGTGGAGGGAGACCCGCCGGGCACACAGCGAACACAGAAGGGTCCAGGGAAGGGTCACGCTTGGCTGTCTGGGGTTTCAGGGTGAACAGAAGATTGTCATTGTCACTGGAGAGCAGCCCGCCCGTGCCCTGAACTGCCTGACGCAGGCCCGACATCACAGAGAAGGGGACGGGGGCGGGGACTAAGCGCAGGAGGCAGCGCCAGGCCCTCTGGTTGTCCTGGGAAGCGGTGGGGAGGACGCGTGGGGAGAGTTAGCCTTTTCCTGCCTCTGTGCGCACAGATTATTGGGTTGGCCAAAAAGTCCGTTCCGTTTTTCCACACAATGGCTCTCTCATGATAGCTGCTCGTATCAGCGAGCATTAAAAAAAAGAAACGTATCAAAATTTGTGAATTTTTGTGCAGCCATTTTAATACTGAAGATGGAAGAAAATATGGAATATTTTTAGCATATTATACTTTATGGTTTCAAGAAAGGTAAAGACACAACTGAAACACACAAAAATAATGATTTGTGCAGTGCATGGAGCAGGTGCTGTGGCTGATCCAACGTGTCAAAAGCGGTCGCTGCAAGTGTTACGCGAGGTACCTGGAACAGTGCTCTCCTTACCGTTAGCCCTCAGCATCACCGATGGTACCGGACAGGCAACCCGATAGTCTCCCTCTCTGTTAAACAAGGCTATAATAAACTTCTCACAAGTTAAATCTGGAGCACATCCCTCACATGCTTCTTCTTCAGGGATTTCAAGGGGAATAAACACAACTGACATTGGTCTCAAAGACCACGGACGCTCAGGTGTGCAGCCTCAGAAGCCTACAGGGACGGAGCGAGCCCACAGGCGTGAGCACCTGACTTGTTGAAGACAAGCAGGGGTCCTGGGGCTCAGGTCTGAGCTGGCCCTCTCAAAGGGGGTCACGTTTAAATGCGACGCACCACGCTGAAATGCCAAACCGAACCAACACAAAACAGGCAGCCTGACCTGGACACACCTGGGCCTTCCCAGCATCCCGCAGGCCACCGATATGCAGCTCCTGATGTGGTTGACACCATTTTATTCATTTTTTAAAATGTTGTTGATCTGTAATTGACATGTTACGTGAGTTTTAGGTGTGCAACACAATGACCTGGGGTATGTATCGATTGCGAAATGATCGCCACATTAAGTTCAGTTAACATCCATCACCACAGATGGCTACCAGTGTTTTTCTTGCAAGGAGGACTTTTAGAACGGGCTCCCTTAGCAGCTTTCAAACCCGCCGCGCTGCTGAGCACATCCTTGGTCCTCCGGACAGAGTCTCCCGGCCGAGCTGCTGCCTCCAGAGCCTCGCGAGTTTTCAGCGCTTCCAATGCATGTTTCCAAGACTCTTTCCGAAAGGCCAGCGCCCTCCGTGTTTCCACGAGTGGCATGGGGGTGCCCTACGACATCGTAAAATTGTGATTTGAAACTTTTACCAGAGAGGAAAATGTTGTATCTTACTGTGAATTTAACGTATATCGTCGTTATTTCTCCCGCTACTGTTCAGCGCTGCGCTCCCGGCAACCAGGAGCATGCCTGGCACAACGCAGGGGAGCGGCAAGGCACAAAAGAGCACGCAGCGCTTGCGGAGCACACGCGTGTGCACATAGGCACACACAGAGCACACAGGCGGGCTGACCCTGTGCTCAGGCCCCGGGCCCTCGGGGGACAGGCCGCAGTGCTGGCGCCCCGCCGAGCGCCCCCAGCTCCCGGAGAGGAGTCAGGATCCTTCAGAAACAGCTGCCATGGCCTCCCACTTTTAAAAGATATTTTATTTATTTTTAGAGAGAAGGGAAGGGAAGGCGAAGGGGAGGGAGAGAAACGTCGATGTGATCGGTTGCCTCTCGCAAGCGCCCCGGCTGGGGACTGGACCCGCAACCCAGGCGTGTGCCCTGATGGGGAATCGAAATGACAACCTTTCGCTTCGGGGCCGACGCCCTACCCACCGAGCCACACCAGCCAGCGCGCCCCTCCGCACTTTTTATGTGAGTAGCTTTGTCTGGGTGGTCGCGTCAGCCCTGCGGCTCCTGTCACCTGCGTCATTACCCCTGGAGTCCCGCACTGGCAGACGGTGACCTCATCTGTATTTAACCCCGGGGACACCACTTCCTTCCTGTGTGATCTTAGGCAAGTCACGTGTTTCCTCAATATGCCAGTTTTCCTTCCATAAAGCCAGGAAAATAGGGCTCGGCCCATCTCGCCTCCAGCGCTGCTGGGAGTGCGGAGTCTTGGGAAAGCAGCAAAAGCTTCAGAAGCGGAGACCAGCGTCCCCTTCGGCTGGTGCCTGTTGCTAGTGGTTCCTGCGTGTTGCTTTAATCGAGGACAAAGACAGCTGGAAACCGTTTCTCTTCCTCCTGATTGCCCATCACGGGCCAGACACCAGGTGTTTTAAAAAAATGAAAATAATGTCAGATTGAGTTCGATGATTCTAAGGGTTCGGGATTTTATATAAAATCTCCGGCACTTTTACTCAAACTCTTGCTAGGTCTTGATTTCATCACGGGCTGATCAATAAACTGTATCCAGATGTTCATGGTTTGGTCTTTTCCTTCCACCGCGGTGCACTTTGACAATTTCCGTGTTCCTAACGGTTCAAAAATTAATGGACACAAGAATTAAAAAGGCTTCAGATAAGCGGTGTCCTCACTGGGAGGCGGGTTACAGGGAAAGGAAGAAATTGTCCAAGTTTTTATTATGAACTTCTATTTAAAATCATGCTGTAGCTTGTCATGTCATTGCAGAACGTGGGGAATTAATCTCATTTCCTCCTTATCGATGTTTTAAATTTTTTTATTGCCGTTCCATTACTGCCGCCCTCCTTCCCCCCATTACTCCCCCTGCCCTGCCCTGCCCACCCCGCCTCCCGCACTCAGTCCTCCGCCTCCCGCTGTCCTTGTCCATGGGTCCTTTATGCGTGTTCCTTGACTCCTTATATGGTTGTTTTTTTTTTTAATTCTGCTCTAAACTTTAAGAAATACTTAACCCCGGGGCCCTGGAAGAGTAAGGTGAAAATCCTAGCCAATTCCAAATTAACTGAGCCTGCCCACTCCCTCTGTCCTTGTGTTTTGACCTTTTAGCTACTGGATTTTAGCCAGCTGCACAGTGAATTACAATGATAGTGAACAAATAGTCCTAAAACCCGAAACCCTGGTCTCTTTGGAAGGCACATTCCAAGCAAAGGAGGTTTCCAGGTAGCCCAAGGCCCCGGGGGTGGGGGCCTTTTTTGTCTTCGCTGTGTCCTGCAACAGGTCTCGGGGAGAAAAGTGAGTTTTGTTCCCAAAAGCAAAACACAAGCAAGACTCTTCTAAGCATGAGTGCCTGTGCTGTGTCTGCAGGCAGGCGGGCAAAGCACCTCACCTGTCCTTTCTCCTCCACCTCCGTGAGGGCAGTGTCCTGGTGTCACGAGCCAGCCGTTTGGGCAGCGCTCTTGACAGCTGTCCTCACGGCTGTGCACGCTAGTGCCACGCCAGGACACGGGAGTGTGCGAAATGCCTTCCCCTCGCCTCCCCTTGTCTCCTCCACCCCACATTCCCCTTCCCCATCCCTGGGCTCTTCTTGAAAATCTGTCTACCGAGAGAAAAAAAATCAGCAATACACTGTGTTCTAGGATAGAATTTCCTTCCCCTTGGCGGACATCCTAGCCCCTCCAGCCACGGGCTATTCAGACTGGATCAGCCAGAAAGGTCAGCCCTGGCCAGGGCTGCGGGGGGGCCGTCCGGCCACGGGAGGAATGTGGCCACGGCCGGGGAGCCGGGCTCTGTCAGGACCTGCTCCCTGCAGCGGTGTCCGGGGCACCGAGCCACGGCAGGTGCTGGCCTTCCAACCAGGGCCAGAGGCCAAGTCGCAATCACTGCCGAGCTTTAGCAGTCGCGACACCTTTTCTTAAATAAGAGCTGTGTGTTTACGAGAGACACTACTCCCCCTTTGTATGCCCGATAAGACTCTGCATGAATCCGTCTTAACTGCAGATGAGTTTGGGGGTTGCTATTGTTTTCTGGGGTCCCCTCATAGTATTTCTAAAAGCGTGGTGTTAAAGCCTCATGGGTTCATTTGGAAGGGCTGATAACAAGGCAGCCCAAGAAATGAAGTAGAAAATAATTACTAATATGGTAACAAAAAAAAGACAACTTTTATGTGGTTTTTAGGTTTTTAGATGTCCAGAAACTGTTCAAACCTTCAGATAAAATCGAGCAGCGGAGCCCCGGTGGCTGCCGCCCTGGCCCCACACCACCGCCCGGGCTCCCTGGGACGCGCTGGGGGGACCCCGCCGCACCGGGGCCCAGAGCAGGCGTGGCCCCGTCAGCCCAAGCCCGCGGTGGGCCCGGCTTCCCCGGCAGCTTCCAGCCCCTCGCACCAAGAGTGGGGGCCGCCCAAGGAGACCAGACAACGTAACGGTTGAACCAGCAAGAGTCAGGCGATGGGAGGGGGCCAGGAGAGGCGCCGCTTTGTCTTTGTTCCCCTGGCAGGCTGTTCTGGGTGCTCGTGCACAGGAAGATGCTGTGTGCGTCTGAGGACCAGCCGCACGCGCGCGCGCGTGAGAAGCTGTGGCCAGCGCAGAAGCCCACACTCTTTTCTTTCTTCCCTACTTCCCTTCTTTGTTTCCCAGACTCTGCTGTCTACTTCCCAACACCACCGAAGAACTAACTCACTAACTCACCATATTCTGCCATGTATAATGTCTGCTTCTACCCAAATTTTTGTGGGAAAAATAAGCATGCGCATTATACATGGGTAGTACCTGAAATACCTTGTACCTGTTCTTGTGTTTTGTAATTACTTGTTATGTAAAATTCCTTGGACCATAGTATGTTAAAAAATAAATGCTAAAATTCCTTTACAATATGAAAAACACGTATCTAAATGTAAATAAGTAAAAAAATTGAATTAAAAAATTAAAACAAAAGTTTTTTTTCCCCTGAAAGTGTGGGCCAGAAATGTGGGTGTGCATTATACACAGAAAAATACAGTAACCTTGATTTCCAGCTCTGTTTTCTGGGAAACCCGGGCTAAGATACTTCCCACGAGACAAGAGCTGTATTTTTAATTTCTGCATATTGAGAAAATACATATTGCTGCCACACAGTAGATTCAATCGTGCTTTTAAATACACTGTTATATAAGCTAATAGTGAAAAATAACACTGACTCATGAAATCGCTAACGTTTGAGTGTCCTCCGCCCACGGAAGCGGCCATTTTGAATGGTCCAAACGGGCAATGTCCCCCTTGGAAATGGTGGGGTGTGCGGGTGGCGGGGTCTGGCCTTGGACCCCTGCTTGACATGGAACAAGTCCCTACATCAGGGCCCAGACACCAGACTTGTTGTTAGAATTAAGTCCCATAATTTCTGTAAGTGATTAATAGATATTAGCTATTTTTAACACAAAGTATTTGTTGCACCTACATGTAAATGCTGGTGCAGCTATGGATTTGAGGGTCCTTCTGCCTCAACCTGCCCACACTCCGGCCTCCAGGCCCGCCAGCCGGCCGAGAAGCTGGCGTAAGAGATCATCACGGAACTTTGCGAGTAGCTTCGCTGTTGATGGATGTGCAGGACAGAATCGGCCGGAGTTGTTTAAAAAGACCCTAGAGGTGAGCCTTGAGGAAACGCGCCCCAGTTGCTTCTCTAAGTTTGGAGGCTAGAAGAGGGCAGAAACAGCCAATGAAAGCTGACGAAGGAGAGAGACGGAGGGAGAAAAGTAGTTGTAATAAAACCAAGGCAATTGTGAAAAGAAAGGACAAATGAATCATCATTAATTGACCATTTAATGGAACCTAGTCCAAGAAAATGCTAGTATCTATGGGTAACAATAGCAGTTTGTGCTTTTTCCAGACATAAACTCCTATGTGCAGACAATGAAGAGAGCCTACGGGGTGTCTCAGGGTGCGACGTCTGATTCCCATTAAGTGCCTTGCCTGGTGCCTGTGAGCATTCGCTGATCTCTCGCAAGCTCTGGGCAAGATCAAGGCCACTGTGGACCGCAGCTCAGAGTCGTTCTTGACGTAGGCCACAGCGACCTGACTTCAAACATGAGGATGGGGGTCCCTTACAAGACTATCCAGGCGCTTAGGCGCATAACACCAAACATCTGGGTATTTGGATATATCCAGTTGATTGTTTCACATTGTTGGTTCTCAAATTTTAGAGAGCCCTCTTAACAGTCTTTAAGGAAGGGCCCTAATTTATTTTTTTAAATATGGAATGCTGCTTGCAACACGTGAACCCAGGCTGCGCCCTCAATAGCAGGGCTGCGGCTGTCGGCCCTTTGCCAAAACAGTGCTGAGCTGAATGGCCCCACAGAGGGTTGCACGCTGGTGGAAGAGTCATTAATATTTTAAAATTAACCAGTCCTTTGAAATCAGTGTATCCTGTAAACCTACATTGTTCCTCTAAAGATACAGGTGCACACACACAACACATACACATACATACATGGACACACATGAGTTGGCCAAACTCCCGTGGAGAATCAGGGCTAGAAGGAGACCATAGTCCTGAATCCGCGGTAGGTCGCCTTCACTCGTGAGCTCGGGCCGCGCCCGGACAATGAGGAAAGGCCCCCCTTGTCCCAGAGCTGGGGGAAAAGGCAGAGGGGGCCAGCTGCTCTGGCCTAGAGGGGCCTGGAGCTGACTCCTGCCCCAGCAGCGACTGCCGGACACGCCGAGCTGCTGGAACCAGTGGCTGCAGGGACACGCGTTCTGAGAGCAAACTGCCTCGGGACACTTGAGCCCGAAACCTTGCCGAAAGAACGCAAGTGAGCTCAAGTAAATGCTTGGGCAGCAGCATGCTTCCTGGCTCTTCTGAGCACATCTGCATTCAACACATAGGAGTCAGTGATGAAATTTAGAAGGAACACTTTAGGATGCAGTTTAAAAGGACAATTTTATGGTGAGAATCCAAAGTTTTCCTCCTGTAGTTAGAAAAAGAAAAAGGAGGGTTTACAAAACAATCATCAGAGTCTCATGTAAGATGGCCAGGCGTGCGATATTATTGTTTAATTTATGAATTGAACAGGTAATAATCTTATGCCTGCCCGCCCAGCATGCAGTTATTTTTATAACTAACAGTTTACTTCTAACAGAATAAAACAAGGGGGAGGCCTAATACAGCTGACTTGACTAGCAATTGTACACACAACCTTTGCTTTTAGAATCTTCTAATTATATAAACAGAGAAGACGGCACACACAAACACCATGTGAGTTATGAGCAAAAGAAACACACACAATATAAAAGAATGTTTTTCATTTAAACTGTTTTGCTTTTTAGACAGCTTGACTTACTCAAAAGCAGTAGAAGACCCTTGACTTCATTTCTATTTCAAAGCGCAATCACGACTTAACATCTGGTTTTCTGGGCTGTTGAAACTGTCTGGCTAACTGCGTGACTTCGGATGAATGTTTAGAAGACCATCCTGTAATGTGCAGTTTCATCCGAGACAGGTACTATCATGTCAGCTTGAAGCAATCGTGAAGAGTCCTTCCTAAATACTTCTAATGCCATTTTATAGGTGTCACTGAGTGTTCTGAGCGCCGCGGAGCCACTTCCTTTTTTGACCGTGTTTGGAATTGCTGTGCGGATCGCTCGCCTGGCTTCTGACGGCGGCGTGTGATGTAAATCAGCACACCTCACCGGCTGCAGAGGAAGAAGGTGTGTGTTACTAGACCTGGACATCAAAGGCGTGTGCGTGGTTTCAACAAAAATTAAGAACAGGAGTGCCTTACGGATACACCTCTGACATATTTCTGCAGATCATGGCCTGCCTTGAAGAATGCCTCCTCTCTCTGTTAATACTCCTCCTTCCTGTCTGCCTCTCCACCCCCACACCAAGAATGCAGTAACGCCGGTGCTAACTCTAAAATCGTTATGAGAAAGCTTGAATAACCAGAAAAAGAAGTATGAGTAAAGGGTCTGAAGGTACATCCACAGCACAGGTGCGGGCCTAACAAATTTGTGTTCAGGTGTCTAGGAGTCGCCGTATGTTACCGCTGTGTGAATTCTCTCCAAGGGATGACTTTAAGCCGTAAAACCTGGCCTTCGACAGTCTCCCTAACTGTAAGATTTGACAGATTTTCAGAACCCTTCGCTCGATATTTTGCAGAACCAACATGGTGTGTGGTCTGCTTCAGGTCTCTGTGCCTAAATTAAGGTTTGCTGTGCGTAGAGGCAGTTATTAATTCTCAAGATTATATTATTATAGAAATACCAAACATAGGAGATGAAAATATCCTGATCCTCCCAAAGGGAGCCTCTCTCAACATGCACTAAATATCACCATTTCCCACCCGAAATAATTTTTCTGTACTTAAGCTAACATATGTGATTACATTCTCTTTCTACAAAAGTTTCCTTTGACCGAGATTTTTTACCCCGAACCCAGAAGCACGCTTCCCCATTCCATTTTCAAACAGAGAGAGAACCTCCACATTCTTTCTTGTGTGCTTTTTTTCCTGATCTGATTTCTTTGTTCGATGAAGTTCACAGAAATCTCTTGGCATTCTCCAAAAATGCCATTCAATTTTAAACTACAGCATTCATAACTGGCGTTTCTTTCTTTCTTTCTTTCTTTCTTTTTTTTTTTTCATTTGGGAGATTTTAATGAATATGTTCTAACAACACTTGCTCTAAAGAAAATGGCTGGTAAGTGAATCCAGCTCTATCCAGACTTTCATTTAAAGTTAAACATACAAAGCAAAAGATTAGAAGTTCATGAGACATTTTAAATTCCATTGAAAGAAAAAAGGTTCATTCTGTGATTTAAAAAGCTGAATAATACTCAAACGAACAACATAAAAAAGTATGTATATTGACGAGTTTAGTTGTGATTAGGATTTTTGAGTAGGAAATGCTATTCCAGCTCTCTACCCAAAATGCTTCCAGAATTATGCCATCGATAAACGTTGCCTGAGCTTTCCCTCTAGAATTTATCACCAGGAAGCAGAGACTGATCTGAACTAGAAGGAGCTCTGGTGTCAGTCCCTGGCTCAAATACCAGCTGCTCGCATTTATATGAGGGAGTAATTTAACTTCCAAGAACTTAATTTCCTTATCTGTAAAATTAGATCAGAGATTCAATTTTTTTAATGGTTACTTGACACACTTAAACCAGTCTATGACAGGGTTTGATGAAAGCTGTTTGCATAAGCTCCTCGCTACAGTGACATCTCCCAAGTTCAGAGGCTTAACACAGGAGCCGTGTTTTGTGGTCGTCGCGGAACCACACCCAGGAAGCCTGTTCCAGGCGCGTCCTTCCACCGACCGGCGGGGCAACGAGGTGCGGGGCCGGGGGTGCGCAGCCGTCCCCCGGGCCTTGGATTCTTCTGCCCCTGGCCCACCGCAGAGTGACGAAGCAGCAAGGAGAGCACCCCCGTTTCTTAAATACCCGTGCCTAGAAAGGACACCGGATTTTTACTTGTTTATTTTCTATTGGCCGGAACTAGTCACATGGTCCCACTTAGATGCAAGAGGAGGCTGGAAAATGCAGCCCCTGCCCTGCCCCAGGCCCAGTCTCTCCTCGGCTGGAGCGCAGCCCAGCGCACCACGAGGTTGCGGGTTCTGTCCCCGGTCGGGGCACATACCCAGGCTGCAGGATTAACCACCAGTCCCGGTGTGGATGGGAGGCAACTGATTGAGGTTTCTCTCTCACAGAGATGTTTCTCTGTCTTTCTCTCTCTCCCCTAACCCTTCCTCTCTACCTAAAATCAATAAATCAATAAACATATCCTCGGGTGAGGATTTTGTTTTAACAAACAACAAAAACGTGGTCCCTGGCTGGATGGCTACCTCACAGCGACAACCCGCATCGGGGACGCTGGGACGTGAGTTCTGGGGTCGACCACCCCACGACCACCACCCTAATTAGAGTCCGCGAGTCTGCGCAATGCGGCACCGGTCTCGGGAAAACGCGCGGCGCGCCAGCGTTTTCCCAAACGGCCCCTGCGCCCAAGCCACCCCCCGCGCAGCCGACCGTGAGGGGGTCCGTGTCCCAGGAAGCGAAGGTCTGGAAACGTGCCGGAGGAGTCACGCTTTGAGCCATAACGTGTCGTCCACGGACCCCCGGCCCGGGCCCTGCGGCAGGTTCCCCGCCGCCCGAGCTCATTGCCTCGCGTGCAGCGGGAAGCAGGGCCGCGGAGTGCGTTTCCCCCCCGGGCCAAGTCGCCTCAGTCCAGCCAGCGCGCCCCCATCTTCTCAGCCAGGATGTCTCACCCATGTCCCTCCGGGCTGCGCACTCTGTGAGGCCCGGTGCAAAGCGTGGAACCAGGGCCCCCGTTCGGGGAGCAGGGAGAAAGCCATCGCAAAATGCAAAGGCTTGTTCTTGCTTCCAACCCCCTCTCTCTGCCCTCCGTCCGTGCGCCCTCCCCGAAGCTGCTGGGCGCCCTTCGCTCCTCGCCGCTCACTGGCCACTTCTCAACAAGAAGTGATCTCGGGACGCCCCGCCCTGAGGCTTTCTGCTGCTCCTACCCCTCAGCCAGTGGGGTGGCTTCTCAGGTTTTTTGTTTTTCCCTCTCTTTTGCCCATTACCATCTTTTTCCACCCCAAAAGGGAGCCCAGGGGGCAAGACTCTTTCCCCTGATGGGCCTGCGGGGTGGGGGTGGGGGGACAAACTGTGAACGCCCCTTTCGCAATGTTTCTGTGCCCATGACACATTGCAAACTGTGCATCCCTCGTGATTCATGTTGGTTTCACTTACCCCCTCGCATCCCCCGCTGTGGCCGCGGAGTTGACGCCCTGCGCCGGCGGCGTCGGAGCGGAAGGCCGGCACCTGCTCTCCTGTGACGCGCCGTGAGTCACTTAACCTCAGCCTTCCGTCGCCTCCGTCGTGGGCAGAGACCGTGGTTTGGGGGCCACCCAGCAGTCTGAGGAATGGACTCCATCTCTCAGTCCTATGAATTAATGGCTTGATTACATATTATTAACCAGTGATATGAACTGATCTTAAGGAAATAGCAGGGGAAAAAAGGCGACTGGCACTAAGACACCTCCTGGAAGAGAGGCTGGAGTAGTAACAGTTCATCAAGGTTTTCTGAGTTTAGGCACGACATCTCCAAACAACTCCTCTTATTTTCCAATTGCAGATCTCTGATTCATGGTTTGATCCCCCCAAATGCATTGATCCTAGGAAGGAGGAAGTAGTCTCCATGGGTGAAATATATCAATATAGGCCACTCCAGTAGGAATGGGCGTGTCCCATTAGAAATTAAAATTCTGCAGTTCTGGGTTTTATGCCAGCCTCTTGCGGGTTTAGGCACTGAATGCCCAATACTGATCATTTCAGAGTATGTGAAATGACATGGGTTGTTAACGTGTTAAGCCGAGTACAGTCATCCCCCCCCGTAACCCATGAGGACCAGGTTCCAGGACCCTCAGAAGATGCCTGAAAATGCAGATAGTCCCGAACCCTATATATGCTATGTTTTCCCTCTACACGCACACCTGTGATGAATCGATTTATCGATGAGGCGCAGTAAGAGATTAATGACAATACCTAATAATAAAATAGAACTATTATGACACTCTGCTGCAAGAAGGGTTACATGGCTGTGGCACTGGAAGAGGAGGACCGCGCGAACGCAAGCGCTGTGATGCCGCAACAGCCGGTCCGACAGTCGAGGTGGCCACTGGGGTGTCACGTGCCACGTGGACACGATGGACAAGGGGCCAGGTCACGCCCCGGGCGGGACGGAGTGGGGTGGGGCAAGGTTTCATCACACCCTTCAAGACGGCACACAGTTTAACACAGATAAATGATCTATTTCTAGAACTTTCCATTCAATCATTTTGGACCGCGGCTAACTGAAACCGCGGAAAGTGACAGCACAGATAAGGGAGGGCGACTGCACACCACTTGAAAAGTAGCGGCCGCTGGTGAACATGTCAACTGCATGACGCTCCGTATCTTAGTCATGTGTGGAATTAGATGACTTCGCTGTAAAAACTAAAGGGGCAGCAGACGTGAAAGTCCCAAGCACAAAGTCTGACTTATATGATTGCTTAATTAAAGTGGGGGTTTTTTTTTTGGTAGGAATAGATTCTTCTAATTACCCAGCTTACACTGAATTGTTTCAGTTTGTTATCGTGACTAAAAAGATTGTTTGTGTTTAATTTGTGCTTCTGAAGGAAGAACAAACTATTCCATGTTTTGTGCTCTAATCAGGGAGAGAAAATCTTGTCTAAGGTTTTCATCAAATTAAAAGGAAAAAATAAAATTCCGGAGCTTCCGCCAAGTTTTGTTGACGTTGTTTCACACTGTTAAATGTTAGACACCCCGGCTAGCAACTCTTCTAGTTTAGCAGAGCCCCTTCAAACTTTCAATATGTGAAGTAGTCGGTCACCCGCAACAGAAAGTCTTTTCTATCAGACATGCTCAGTCACATGCCTAGTTCTAGGTGAGGGGCAGAAAGATGAACCCCACTGCATGAAAAATTAATGGGAATTGGCGGGGGGAGGCTATCAGGTAGAATGGGACAGGAGACAAAAAGACGAAAGCTGCCAAAATTGAAGGAGGTCGTGTGAATGACAAAAAATATGTAAAGGCAGAAATTGGTAATGAGCGTTAGGGCGGCGACGATCGATAGTCCGTGTCTTGTTTTGTCTCCACAAACATGATCACTCTGTCACCGTCTGAGTTTGAAGGGGCTGCTATAACAAACCACCACAGACTGCGTGGCTTAAACCACATGCGTTTATTTCTCATTGTTCTGGAGGCTGGACGTCCAAGGTCTGGACCAGCGTGGCCAGGCTCTCGGGGAGGGCCCACATCCTGGGTGTGTCCTCTTCGGGCTCTTCCTGCGTGTGAGCGGAGCGGAAGCAAGCCCCCCGGGGTCTCTGGGTATAAGGGCGCTAACCCTACAGCGAGGGCCCGTCCTATGACCTCATCGCCCTCTCAAGGCCCATCTCTCAACAACAGCACATTGGGAATCAGGCTTTCAAACTATGTGTTTTGGGGACCCAAACATTTTGTCCACAGCAAATATTTTCAAAGTAAAAGTCTGCTGTGCACTCAGCCTTGCCTCACTGGCACTGAGGGGGATGGACGTGGTTGGTCCATGTCCAGATTGGGACAGAGTGGCAGGGAGAAGAGAGAGCAGCAGTCACGTGAGACAAGACACAGAGCAGAGGCTGGGAGTGATGAAAAGAAATAACAACCCACATCCTTTGAGACTCGGGAGGAAAGTGGCCAAGGCGGCCGGTCTCCCAGTGGGCCTGGGGCTGGGCCCGGCGGCCTCCTTAGTCTCGGAGAGTCGCACACAGGCAGCTGCTATTTGGACAACCCTCGCGCTCAAAGTCCCAAAAGGTGGAGTGTCATTACTGCCTGATAGGAAGATGGTGATAGTGAGGAATGTGGCAGAGCCACAACCCCAGCTTCGTGCCCCTCCCTCCGGGCACCTTGGCTCTAAAACCACGAACCGCAAGCCTGCGTTCGCTTATCTCGGGAACACGAATAGACAGCCTGGCCTGTTCACAGCCACACGCGTTCCTCCGTCATTTTCCCGCCACGCAGAGCGGTGAGGATCCCTCGTGCTGCTTTGTGTTCAAAGAACTTACCTGCACAGACACCGTTCGGTGTTACATAATAACGCGCTGTCAGATTGAGTGATGTTAAATTTTTAGGAATTTTTTAAATATCTTCTTTTCCTCAAAACTTTTTATCTTTTCTAAACTTGGACCTGCCGATACCGCTTTATCTTGTGACGGTGCCTGTTTCGTGACGGGGGCTGTCGAGCTGGATCTCTTTCTCCCGCCGACGCCTCCCAGTTTATACTGTCCTCCCCAGTTTCATCATTCGACATTATTATCGAGGCCTCTGTCTTTCCTCCTCGGGTAGCTGCTCTCTCAAGTCCAGTCTCTCTCCTTTACCAAACATCAGTCTGGACTGCAGTTCTTAAAATAAATGAAAACAAACACACAGAAAGCAATGTTCCTCTCTGCTTCTGAATGGCTTGGAAATCCTTCCGTTTGGCGTTCGGCGTGGCTGCCTCTTTTTTTTTTTTTTCCTGAGGGGATGAAGACCAGAGGAGCTCAGTTTTTAAAAAGGGATAATGGTGAATGATTGAAAAACTCCAGTGTTAAAAAATGTAATTGCTCACGTCATGTACTAGTAAAAAAAACAAAACAAAACAAAAAAAAACCTTTAAAGACAATCTAGTGTATATGCCTGCAGCTTCAAAAGAAACATCTTAGGAGGGAATGGAAATTTTTGGTATTCCAATGCTCAACGCTGACATTTAAATTGCTTCCTAAAAAAAAGAAAAAAAAAAGAAAAATTCCACCCACTTGATGAAAAGACAAAGGGCTATTATTGTTAACTTGCCAAAGAAACTAATTAGAATAGAAAACATGGAACTGCTATATTACGATATATATGGTACTTGAGACCACTAAAATGTACTTACTACCAACTGAAAGCAAAACGATCAATAACCAAGTGTCTGCTCCCAGGGAAATGCTTGTGCGCCCATGTGCACGCTCACAGGCCCGTGCACCTGCACCCGCACAGTGGCGCGCATACCCGCTTGCACACCTCGCGCACACGCACGCCCTAGCATCATGTTTCTGCCCCTCCCCCAAGCTTGTCCCACTTACTCGGCAACGAGAAGTAAGCATCGTCTGGGACAAGTCAGAAGTTCTTCACCAGATCATAATCTCTGGTTCTTAGTGCTCTGGGCTTTGCTAGACTATTAATCATGCAAATTAACACAACTTTGCTCTGTCTTGCGAAATAGAACTCGTGGTGAGGTCTAAATTTGTATTAAAATTCTCACCAAAATAACACATTCTAAATTACAGCCTAGGACCGTCCCCAGCCACATGCCGACGCACCTCCTGCTGGGAGGCACGGCACAGCGCTCGGCGCAGGCTTGTTGCTGTCGCTTACACTATGACTTCGTCCGAGATATTAGTGAACTGTGGTGATTTATTTCAGTGTCTTTTTTTCCCCCCAAACAAACCTCCAAGGCAGGACGAGGTGCATCATTCCTCAGGCCCAGAGCCAGTGAAAATGCAGGGGGCGCTTGGCTCAAAATCTTGACGGATTTCAAGACAGGGACCCCTGAGCCGCCCGGCTGAGCGTCACGTGTGCTCTGCGGGGCGGTGCCACGGCAGAGGCCCCACCCACGAAGCCAGCCCTGCTGCGCTGGCCACAGCCGATGTCTTAGTTCACACCTGCGGCCGTGGGGCTTCCCACAGCACCTGAGAGGAAGCGCCCCGGGAGCGAAGGCTGGAAGCCCGAGCCAGGGCACCGCGTCCTGCAGGGAAAAGTGGGATTCATTCGCAATGAAAAGGAAGCCCGTGTCCTCGTTGGGGAGTGATTTTATTTGGGATTTCTGGTGAGAGGAGGGGTTAGGGCAACTAAAGAGTGATTGCTACCTTTCACTACAGACTTCTTTGTTATTGATTTCAGACTGATAAGGAGTTGAAAGTCCTAACAAGAGATCCCAATAGATGCCAGGATCCGAGACTGGATTCTGATACTTTGTCAGGGAACGAGGGGGCCCAGAGCGGGGATAAACTGGCCCCCTGCCCACCACGACCCGCCAGTTCCCAGGGTCCCCTCAACACCACCCCGCCCCCGCCCCCACCCTTCATTTGCAGCCCAACACTGCACCTCCCGCCCTGGCCTTGTCCTTTGTTCCTGGGCGCGCCCCACCCCGAAGCCAGTGGTCCTTCACTTCCCAGGGGACAACTTAAATCTCCAGGCGGAGCGTTTTTTGGCTCTCTGTTTCCGTGTGGCTGAAGATTTGCGAGTTCAACCTACAAGGGGTAGCTGCGAGTCTTCGTTAGAATAACACCGTCCAACGTTGCTCGCTTGAAACAGTCCCTTCTTGGGAGGGGTGACTCTGACCAGGTGTGCATCAGAGCCACCCCTGCAGGAACCACGTCTGTGCCTGTGCCGAGGACCAGGGGACCAGCTTACGAGGGCGAGCACCGCCCCCCACCCCACCCCCCCCCCCCCCCCCCCCGCCCCGCGTCTCCAAGCGCACAATCTGTATAGAACTCTCTAGGCTCTTCCAAAGGGGTCCGTCGCTTCCTTTTCTCTCGGTGTCTCCTCATTCTGAGTATTTGGCTCTGGGCCAAGACCCCACCGAGCACTGAACAAACTTAAATATAATAAGATAAAATATAGACCTGGAAAGCTGTTCTCATGACACTTAGGACCTGAGGGGAAACATACGTCCCGGAAACGTCACGGGAAATCGTCTCACTCGAGGATTTCTGGTTCAGGTTCGCTGGCCCTCAAGAGCATCTGGGGTTGAGAAGTGTCCGTCAGAAGGGGCTTCCAGAGAGCCCATGTGTGCTTGACGTCAGGCTACCGCTCGCCTGGATCGGCCCGTCTGCACTCCAGGCCCCCACCGGGTCCGGCAGCCCTGGACAGGGTCTGAGCCACCTGGGTAGTCCTGCCTGCCCGGGCGTTCCTCCGGAGGGACATTTTCTTGGTCAAGACTGTGAGAAATAGTCGAGCAAAAGGAAATAACGAGGCGGCCACAGCTGGACATGGGGAGATGCTGCTGGAGACGCGAGCCCAGACCTGCGGGAAGGTCCCAGGACCCTTGGGGAGCGGAGTCAGCAGAGACCACCGCCCCGCCGCTTGTGCTGCAGATTCTCACCGTGGAGAACAAAAGTCAGAGGCGCGTCTTCGGACGCCTTCTCCGCACCTGCGGAGACTTTCTGCTCCTGCTCCTTATCAGCCCTCCTTTGACATTCTTTTCATCTGCTCTCCTCAGCCTACGTAACTGGGTGGGCGAATCCCCCAGGGGGTGCGAAGCATCCCTGCCTTCGTAGGAAAGGCCTGAGCAACTTCTACTTCTGATTAGATAACATCAATCGCCTGAGTTTTCTTTTGATATTCTTGGCACATAAGAGATTGCTGACAAGGCCAAGTTCAAAATTAAATAGTTAATGAAACTAAACCAAATGTACTAAAATGTTGGATTGGGTTCACTTTGACATTTATCAAATATTTTGATCACTACACATGTGGCTTCAGTAAAGCTTCTAGCATGAAAACAAAGTGGGGTTTTTTTTTTATTTTGGACAATTTTCAGATTCACATCTTCTGATCTATCTTGTTTATTCCTGCTGAGATGTTGGTTTTTGCAAGTCACTGGGTATCTTGTCTCATCATCGTGACTTTAAAGGTATACATGCATGTCTGTCTACAGGGAAGATTGATCTTATCTCTCCTTTTCATTCCAGCTATTTAAAAATTGCTGCATTAATGTCATGTCTCTGATTGCAAAAGTCCTCTTATATCCAAGTCCAGCTAGATCCCTGCCTAATCTAGAGGCCCTGATTCTCGCCTATTATAAAATCTCCCCAAAGTACGTTTGTACATCAAAACTTTCACCTGCGCGCCGCTCAACGTTGGCACTCTTCCAAGACCTGCCGTCGAGTCATGCGCTCATCCCGGGCACTCCCATGCAGGCACGCGGCTGACATTCCTCTCCAAGAAGAAGATGCATGTGCCCGCGTGTCACCGGAGCTGGCATGCCCACCACTCGGGATCGAAAGCTTCTCTTCCCCTCGCTGTGGAGAGGCAAACATTCCCCGGTCACTGGGGAACCAGAGGTTTGGCTTATTCGCCCATTGAAACAACAGCTGTTATTTACACACCCCCATCTGTGTACTTATGCATGTATGTGTGTGTATACACGTCTGTGGGGTAGTACTTGGGTCAAACCTTCTCTTACTAAGAAGTCCGTTGGTTATCGTGTTCGGAACTAGGAACCATCAAGATTCTTGGCAATCCGCTCACTGGCTTATCCTAGGCCCGGTCCCTAGAAAGAAAGACTGTGATGAGGGTGGTTGAGAAGCTGATGTCAGAAGAAGGAGAATAAAGTGTGCAAGGTAGAGGAGATAGTCTTATCTATCCTTCTCATCCCCGCTACTTACCAATTATTCTGTCACCGTGACAGTGGACGGCAAAGTCCAGGAGTAGGAGAGGAGCCTAAGCCAAAAAAAAAATAAAAAATTCTAGTTTCAGTGGGTGAGTAACTCAGCCTGGGGAGCTCCAAAGCGAGGATTGCACCATAGTAAGACAAGAAACTCATATTTTTGTCCCCTGTGTCAGCATCTGGGAGGAGAATTGGTTCCCAGGGAAAGGGCAAATGTACAGAGAAGGAGGCAGCTGCGCGCTGTGAGCAGCCAACGTGCACAGCAAGAGTTGCTCAAATGCCGTTTTTTCCAAGAGAAGCCGAGTGGGCAACTGACCCGCGCGGCAGCCCCCACCTCACGCGGCTCGGACCCGGGTCAGGCTCGCTTCCCGGCTTGGCTCCCCGAGGCCTGGGCGGCCTACAGACTCAGCAAGGCTGCAAAGTGGGGGCCCGCAGGCCCCACCGCAGGCCCCTCCCCCGCAGCCAGCATCTAGGCGTCTAAGTCCCGAGGGACCCCGTCCTTATCGGGCTGGAGGTGCTGCTGCGGCATTTACACTGACAACTGGACCTGGGAAATCCTGAGGATGCCAAAATGAGTCAACGCAGTGACGAAAGCGTGCTCCGTGTCCCCGTGAACCCTAGCAGCAGCCCCACCTCCTCGTGAGGACTGGGGTCACCTATCCTACTGCCACGTGGCTCTTTCCCTGGCCAGCCGGTTTCCTGGCTCAGGGAGCCTCAACATGACGGTGCAAAATCAAGGTCTCTTTGGCTCCTGGCTGTATTTTTCGGAGGAAAAGTCCTCCCTCTGAGAGCTGGGACCTGCAGGCCCGCAGAAGGAGAAGCACAGATTCCCCACAGGGCTCAGTGGACAGGAAGGTGAGGGCAGCCCCGTCCTCTGCCCCGACCCCCGGCCACCCTGCCGAGGTCCCTGACCTGCAGCACCCAGGGCCAGCCGCGCTTCGAGGTGCACGCCGCACCTGAAGGGTGGCGTCACCGCCAATGTGATGCCTCAGCTGAGAAGGGGCAATTCCACCCCTCTGGCAGCTGTCCCCGCCCTGGTGTTGACACACTGTGTGTGAGGTAGGATGAGGGTGTCCCATAGTCACGGGACCGCATCCCACGTGCTCTGCCATAAATTCAGTTCCGCTGCTCGAGGCGCTGCTCTGGGAGAGCCCATGTTCACAGCCCAGATACTCGGTGAACGCGTGGGCAGTGACACCGACCGAGGCAGCTGTCAGCCCTCCCTGTTCTTCTGTGGTTCCGTAACCTGGAGTGATCGCGTCACTTCCGGTTCTGTAACAGCACCTGCTACTCAGCCCCAGGGTGCAGAGGACAGCCACCGACTGCCCTGCTTCCTAAAGATACTGGTTCTCCCTCGCTGGCACCTGCGGGCTGCTCTCTACACCCGCCTCTGTTTCCCGGGGGTCTACCCCCAGGTGAAGCAGCCCCCATTAGGGGGGGAGCAATTCTCCGGAAAAGGAGGCTGCTGTGAGCGGTCAGGGACTGGGGCTCCTACCCGTGGAGCGGGGGTGCGCCGTCATGAGGAATGCGGTCTGGGTGGCACAGCAATCTCGTTCATTCCTGACTGCGCTGGAGAAGCAACGTTGGTCCAACGGAACAACGGCAGCCCCCTTGGGGACTTTCCGACCCTGTGTCCTGCTGAACGCTCACCGCCCTTAGCTGCCACATGGGACAAGGGCCAGCCTTAGGCGGAGGAGGGATGGCGGTTTCAGAGGAATAGGGGTTTCGTTTGGGTGTTAGAAATGCTAACGAAACTCTTGATTATTCTGACATAGGTATTCTTTTGTTGTGGTTAAAGCGAAGGGCCCTGAAAAGTAAACTTTTCAGGATCAAAGTCATCAGCGTTTTACTGTGAACTCTGTGAACTGGACCAGGATCAGGACGGATATGCAGGGAGACACGGGGAGCCGGCGGGGCGGGGCCGGGACACAGGCAGCGTTGGAATGTCAGGCCCTCAAGGAAGACCTGGGAAAGCAGAAGGCACCCAAGAAAACTGCACCTTTGTTAATAGGATTCACCGCTAGACAAGGCCCGGTGGGAAGCTGGGAGACAGTCGCTGATAAACCTCACCGGGTTTTCAGCAACAGTCGACTTGGGTTTGACTTTGGTGGGCTGGACCTCGGTTCGTTCCAGAGGGTAGGAATTGCTCCTGATCTCTGATAGTTATTTTTTAGTCTTCCTGTGATATTGTTACCAGAAGAGAAAGTGGGTCATTCCAGGTTATTTGTTTCAAATCCAGGGAGCTCATGCATCCACTCTATTCCAATAAATGGAACCAAAATAGCAGTGCTGATAAAAATGAGCCCAGATGAGAGGAACATGTTGTAGCTACTCAGGGGAAAGAGTGTTAAAGAAATGGCAAGAGGAGCAAAATCGCTGGTCTCTATGTTACAAAAATGTGTTGGATTCAATATTGTGAGAGCGCAGGGAAGCTTTCGGAGCTCTGAGGGCTGTCAGACACTAAAGGACATAGCCCTGAAGGCTCTCGGGGAAATCGGGGAATTCCGTGGTCCTTCCTACGTGGATCCCAGCGGGATTTAGAAAGGGGGTGTAACCCAGCACGGTCTCAGTGCGGGAGCCACTGCAAGACCCTGAGCTTTGTCACTGCGGGGCCGGCGCTGCTGCCTGCACCCCGCCCCTGCTGTCTCCTGCACCCCCTAACCCAGGGCCACCCTCTGTTCCCGGCGGGAAGGCTTCTACACAAGCCTAGTCTCCCTGGTTACCTCGTTAGGTTCACAAACGCAGCCAAAGCCCTTCCCCGCCACGTCCTCCCTGGCTACAGTCACGGTCTTTACAAATAAGTTAGTATAGAAACTCCAGAGAAACAGGTGAGAGGGAAGTTGCCACTCCACCTGAGGATGTTTTAGGCCAATGGTCTGACCATCTCGTTGAAGAATGTCGCGGAGACAGTGAACGTCACTTAGCCAGCGATCTCACTTTTCCCGAAGGTGGTCGGCAGTCAGGGCTTACAGACTTAAGTCCCCTCAGCAGATGCGTTTTTAACTGGGACCCCAACAGCTTCCTGAGACTGAGGCCTCCGTGGTATGTCGCCCCTGCCCGCCACCCCACATTCCCTTTTCTCAATTGTACCAGCAGCCTTGACCCTCCGTCTGACTCCTGGGGTCTGTGTGCGCTCGGACGCACCTTCCCCGCGTTCCTCCACTCCCTAAAGACCTTACGCAGAGGAAGGGCAGATGTCGGGCCTCAGAGAGCAGCTCTACTTCCTCTCCAGTCCACACGGCACGGCTGCTTGATGACAAGGCACCAAATGCAGCGGGAGTTGAAACGGCAAACAGATCGTTGCGGCTACAGACCGTGGGGAAAAGATGGCAGGAGACACTGTTATTTTGTACTTTCCGCCATGTGGACAAATGTAAATAACCTCAAGAACATAGGTAATAATAAAATGTAGTAAAATGATTAAAACATGATGATGCTCATTTAACCTGCTTTTAATATAATTCATTTAATTATAAGTTTACATAAGTTAACTTTCCATAATGGCTTTCTGTGACAGCCATTTGCAGAATTACGGGAATTTTAACAGTGGGCTCTCGCAAGCCAGTATGAGCCAGTTTCAGCCTGCCGTGCCTTAATTTCTAATCAGGTCAGTTATTCTGTTATCAAGGGATGAGTTCATTTGTTTTCTTCCTCCTGTCTCAATGTCCTCATTCAAGCTGGAAAATGTAAAACCACCTCCTAGGTTTCCATATTAAATAACTTGTTGATGAGCTCGAGAACCTCTACAAGCTTTCTGGAGGCCATGAAGCAAATAAGCCCGCACTCAGTTCCACGGACAATTTAAAAACAATAGAGGAATAAGCGCACTTCCATTTTGGCTCAGACAGAGTGTGAGCGGGTCTTCCAGAGCCCACATGGGACTGCCTACACTTTGACACGCTCCCCCGCATTCTGTCTGGCTGTGGGTTCCCCGCAGAGCAGGTGGTCCTGCAGTCGGCTTTCCTTCCACCAGCCACTAGCTGAGCTCACGAGGGTGGTGGCGCAGGTCCTGTGACCACCAACCCCCTGGTGCTCCCTGAACTGTCAAATAAGATGAGCAATGCAGAGGAAAACTCCAAGGTTGTGCAAGAGTTTACTGACTACCTGAAATTTTGGCAATGGGGCCTCCATCACTTGCCCTTGGACATCATCAAAACACAACATTATAGTGTGGGTTTTGTGTCTTTTTGTAAAAGAGTAAAAGCTAGGAGAAGCTCACATGCGATGCTTTGGAACAGCACAGCCCTGGTCCCATTCCAGTCCAGCGTGGAGATCCCCTGACGCACGGGGCTCCCGAGAACGCAAAAGGTGGCCCGTGTCACCAATGAACGAAGTTTTTAATTTGACTTTATTTTAATGAAGTTACATTGAAAAAGCCACAGAGAGGTCCTGGCTGCCGCACTGGACAATGTAGCTCTGCAAGTCAACAGACGCGGCTCGTCCGTTAGATCTTGGAGTTCATAGCCATAGCATCAAGATCTCATCGATTAATACAAATGTGCATAAGAAAAGTGTTTTTTCAATCAGGATCTCCACACAAATAGATTTTAGGCACTTCAGCCAAGCCCTGAACAATTCTAAGATGAACAAGCAGCCAGCGTGTGGGGTGTACGGCATGGTTTGTCTCCTTCGGCATGTAAAACGCTACGTGGGGGTTGTTCTTGGGTAGTTTTCAGAGCAATCTCGAGAATGGCCTAATGCCCTGAATATTAGTGGTTCAATGGAAAGTTTTGAAAATACAACAAGAAAAATAAAGGCAAAGCAACTGTCCAAAGAAGTCACATTAAGTGCTATTGGAAGAAGAAAATTCTAATATCAACAGAACGGGTTGGCAAGGAGTGATTCTGTACCCAGCAGAATCTCCATGAAAAGGCCTTTGTTGGAAAAGAGACATAGAGACAGACAGACAGACAGACAGACAGACACAGAGAGCGATCCCCTTGGGACAGAAGCCAGTATTTCCTTGCTGCCTTTTGGGAGCTGTAAACGGTCCACTTATAAAGCCTCTGGGAATAAAATAAAGGACTTTGTTGGACTTGCATCTTCCACTTTCAGGTTCCTTGTGAGCATGCGAGCTGAGCTTTGATATAATTAAATAGAATTGAAACTTTCCTAGGTCCCTGTTGTATCAGAATTGACACAACGAACCATCGTTATTTGTTGAACCAGAAAACTAGGATAATACTTGTGTAATCAGTGCGTCAAGGGCACTGAATCATGTTCCAACCAACCAAGGGGCAAACCCTTAGGAGTCCACAGAGAGTGGAAGGAAGTGGCACATGAGGCCAAACAGGCATCTGGGAATATTGCTTTCTTAGCTCTCTCATTCATCCTTCTTTTGGAGCACTAAGTAACTGAGCTACAGAACTACTCCAACCAGGAAAATCTATTCACACAGCTTCAACCTAATTTAATAGAATACTCGTACACAAAAGCAACATCCAAAAAGCCTTATGTTTTTTATTTTTTACTTTTCCCCAACAAGAACCTCTTACAACACCCAGATACCTTCATACATCTTATAGCTAGACTGAGAAAGTCTTTAGACATGTTTGACGAGCAAATGTCCAAGGTTTTGCTGAGAATGATGCCATGGACTGGGAATTCTAAATTAACATTTGGTCTATACTTTTTTAAAAATCCTCATCCGCGGGATGCTCACTGATTTGAGAGTGTGAAAGAGAAAAACATCAATGTGAGAGTGAAACATCAGCCGGCTGCCTCCCATGCACACCCCAGCTGGGGACTGAACCCGCAACCTAGGCATGTGCCCCGACCAGGAATCAGACTGACGAGCTTTTGGCGCATGGGACGATGCTCCAAAGCACTGAGCCACCCGGACAGAGCAAGTCTTTTATTTTTCCGAAAATAAAATGCAACTCCTGCAGTAGCAAGGCTTCCACGTGGGACCGCTCAGACATCACCTGCGTGTGTCCCTCCCTGCATCCATCTGAACACCAAGGAACAGTTTTCTCTTCAAGAGCCAGTTTCTTGTACTCCAGCTGTGGCACTTCACAAATTCGGGGACAACTTTGTATGTAAAATCAGTAGATTCAGAAAGAGGTTTTAGTTCCCAGGAATTACTTAGATTCTTCTTCTTATATTAACAGCCTTTGCAGTTGGACATTTGTACTGCCTCTTGTTCCAGTTTATTCCCAGAGATACTGACATTGTCATTAAAATTGGATTCTGCTTCAGCATCAGAACCTTTGCCCATTAAATTAATCCTCTGAAAACCCTAAGACCAAAGTAATTGCTGAGCTGCATTCCTGACGTATCATCAGATTACGCTACCCAATCCTGACATGTGTTGGAAGCAATGCTCCATCATCTGGGATAATTAAATCTCAGCAAAGCTCTTGGAGAATTCCTGGCTGGCCTTAAATGCCTTCCACCCATTTTGAAAATTTCAGTAGAAGTAAAATCCATGGTCCCGTTCAAGAGCCCAGCAGGAATGTGGAGAGGGAATTGGAAGGAGTGTGGAAAGGGATCGTGAAGAGTGTAGTTCTAGGACCGACGCGTAGGAAAATCTGCACTAGATGGGAACCCTTTGGCCGGAGGTGTGGGGCAACACAAGCCAAATTTTATCGGTGAAGTCCAAGGACAGTGTCTCTGTTTTGTACTGGATGTTGCTTGAAATAAATGGGCCATAAGCCAGGGGTGTGGACATGCTCTGGGCTATAAACCTTTCCACTCTAATGTCATATTTTGTAACGGAATTTGACATGTAGTACAAACATCGTTCCCAAAGCATGTAATACCCATCTCATTTACTAACAATACTGAGATTGGTTTTGTTGTTTTCCCCATTTTAAATCGATGTACTGCCTTACTGACTGCCACCCACTGAATTTCTAATGTTCATTTTGATTTCTGTTGGATGGCCAGTTAAGATTACCAGTTTTCATTTGCAGCACCTGGAGACATTTTTATTGGAATGTAGGTTACTCAAAGGAAAAAAAATGTAGTGGGCTTAAAAAACTGGATGTCTACTTATAAGATTTGACAAGCTTTTCCTGCACACACAAAATAATGCCGATGAAAATTTTAAATATTCTGTCTTATCCATTTGAGAAAAACAGAGTTGGTTGAATAGGTTACACATGAATTTAGGACTTCATACTCTGACTTCAACTCCAAATGCTTTGATTAGGTGACATCCTTGTATGTAAATCACTGAATTCATAAACTAACAATTTCATTCAAGAACATAATTTTGAGTAAGATTGCCCTACAATGTATATACCACCTTTTACTCAAAAATTATAATTTTATAGGCAGACTTGAAAGTAAACACTTTTCTAAGTGAGCAAACATATAGCTTTACTTCCTCTATACAGTAACCACTCAGTATCTGATTCCAGGATTCCCTGAGGACACCAAAATCCACAGGTGCTCAAGTCGCTTATATGAAAAGGCATAAAATAATGCACACAGTCAGCTCTCCACATCTGTAGATTCCCAACCACAAACTGAAAATACTGATTTTGCTCCACAGTTGGTTGAATCCAAGGATGCTAAACCCAGGGGCATGGAGAGCAGACTGTATACTTATTGAAAAGAAATGCACATGGACTTGAACTGTGTGGGTCCACTTATACACAGAATTTTTTTAGTAAATATTTAGGCAGCCCTCTGTCTCCCATAATTTTGCATCCCTAAAGTCAACTAAGGGGAGTGAAGGGCAGTATTTTGAATCGGGATTGGGAGTGCAAGGATGCAGACCGCCAGCTGCATGCACTGTTCTACGCCATTTTATACAAGG
The DNA here is from genome assembly GCF_021234165.1 of Pteronotus mesoamericanus. Taxonomy (NCBI): domain Eukaryota; kingdom Metazoa; phylum Chordata; class Mammalia; order Chiroptera; family Mormoopidae; genus Pteronotus; species Pteronotus mesoamericanus. Next base: position 3,766,880 of record NW_026555123.1, read on the forward strand.
GACTTGGGCGTCTGTAGATTTTGGTATTCGTAGAGCTCCTGGAACCAACACCCCATGGATATTGGGGAATGACTATAGTTAAGTTTTTAGGGTGTCTAAAAGATTATACTCAAATTTTCGACTTTGCAGAAGAGTCAGCGCCACTAGCCCTTGTATTGTTCAAAGGTCAACTGTGCTCTTGGGTCTGGCTTCTTCCACTCAACATATTTTTGAGATTCATCCACTTTATAGAGTAACAGTAGTTCATTCTTTTTATGACTGAGCAGTATAGTTCATAGTATGGATATAAACAAAATTTGTTTATCCACTTACCTAGTCATGGAAATTTGCATTAATTACAGTTTGGGATATTAGGAATAAAGATGTCTTATGTTAACAGGCAAGTCTTTGGATGGATATACAGGGTCCAGCAGAAATAAGGCCTGCTTGAGTGAGGTTGGTAGGGTAATAATATGGGTGTAAGAATTAATAGTATTAATTTGAACATTTCATCTAAAATGTCACATGGTGTACTTGAGTGCAGCATTGTTATGTTACAGAATTACATGCTTATGATTTTGTAATAAAAGATTTTGTAATTAAAAAGGGGTGTTATTTGTGCTGGACCTTGTATTATTTCATTTTTCTTGGACAGATTTCTTGGCCTGTGATCACTTAGTTGTATTATAAATATATCTGTAATGTCATTAAAAGCCTGTCAAACTTTTCCAAAGCGGTTTTACCATTTTGCATTCCCACCAGCACTGTGAGAGTTTCCATGCCTCCATATCCTCACCAGCACTGGGTGCCGGTGGCCTTTTCTGTTTTAGCTGCTCTGCTGGGACATGGTGCCTAGCGGTCTCTCACTGGGCTTTTAATTTGCATGTTTCTAATAAATAATGTTGTTGAACATCTTTTCAAGTGCTGAGTCATCATTTTATACCTTCTTTTTTATTTTTATTTTTTGAAGATTTTATTTATTTATTTTTAGAGAGATGGGAAGGGAGGGAGAAAAAGAAAGAAACATCGATGTGCGAGACAAACACCGATTGGTTGTGTCCTGTACGCACCCTGACCACGGAGCAAACCCGCAGCCCAGCCATGTGCCCTGACCCGGAGTTGAATCAGTGACTTCTCGCTGGGCGGGATGAGGCCCAACCAAGTCTCACCAGTCAGGGTTATATCTTCTTTTTTAAAGTACCTAGTAAGAATTTTCCCCATTTTTAACTGACTTTAAAATTGACAGTATAGATATTTTTCAAAAGCTTATATCCAAAATACATGCAGACCACTTAGAACACAATATAAGACAAACAACTAACGTCCTAATGTTTATAGGTTCCTTAGTATTTTCTTTATTTATTTTTCTTTAATTTTTATTACATTTTTTCCATGAACATTTACTTAGTATTTTCTACCTACACAATCATGTCATCTGACAATGAAAAGTTTTACTTCTTCGTTGCCACTCTGTTTCTTATTTCATGTTCTCGCCTTTTTGCGTGGGTTGCATGAAATGGTAAGAAGCGGTGAGAGAGAGCCACCTGCCTTGTTCCTGATCTTAGAAGTCAGCCTTTAACGTAGGATGATCATAAACTCTGATAGAGTTCCTTTATTCTGAGGAATTCGCTTCTATTCATAGTTCACCAGATAATTTTTTCATGGATGAATCTGCTAAACTTTGTCAAATACTTTTTCTTCATCTATTGCAATCATCATGTTGTTTTTATATTTTATTCTGCTTACATCATAAATTACACTTACTGATTTTCTAATGTCAAACCAACCTTTTGTTTCTGACATAAACGCCACATGGCCACAGTGTATTTTCCCTTTCAGACATAAATGAATTGAATTTGCTAATATTTTATTAAGAATTTTTACTTTTATATTCAAGAGGAATATTTGTAGTATGTTTTGTTTTGTTTTGGTAATGCCTTTGTTTTACATTAAAAAAGGCTGGCCATAGAAAGTGAGTTGGGAGGTGACCCTTTCTACTCTATTTTCTGAAAGAGTTGGTAAGATTGGTATTATCTCATTCTCAAACCTTGGGTAGAATTTATCTATAAAGCCACCTGGGACTGGAGTTTTCTTTGTAGGAAGGAATTTAATTATTCAATTTCTTTACTAGGTATAGAGATATTTACAATTGAAAGTTTTTTTTAAAGCTGTTTTAGTAATGTATTTCTTTCAAGAAACTTGTCAATTTTACTGTGTTGTTAAATAATTGGCATGAAGTTGTGTCAATTTCTATGTTATCTATATTGTTATCCTCTCTTTCATTCCTGATATTTATAATTTATGTCTTTTCTTCTTTTTCTTGATCAATCTAGCTAGAGGTTTATCAATTTTATTATTGTTTCCAAGCATCCAGCGCTTGATTTAAATGATTTTTCTCTATTTGTTGTCCATATTCTATTTCATTGGCTTCTACTCTATCATTATTATTTCTTTTCTTCTACATTGCCTTTAATTTTTCTTATTTTTCTAACTTCATAATGTGAAATTTTAGATCTTCAATTTTAAGCCTTTCTTCATTTTAATGCGAATATTATTAAGCTATAAATTTCCTCTAGCATTTCTCTAGCTGCATCCAACAAAACTTTATGACTGTGTTTTTATTTTTATTAAGTTAAAATATTTTAAGTTTCTCTAGTGATTTCTTCTGTTTCAACTGTTATTTTTAAAAAGTGTCTGTTAATTTCCAAATTTAAGAATTTTCCAGGCAACGTTTTATTACTTATTTTCAGTTTAATTCTATTGTGGTCAGAGAACATACTCCATAATTTCAATCATTTTAAATCTGAGACTTATTTTATGTTCCAGCACATGATCCATCTTATGAAATGTCCCATATGCATGTGAAAATCATGTATAATCATAGTCTCCTGAATGTTGGGTTGAGTGTTCTATAGCAGTCCATTAAATGAGTATGAAACTAGATGTCAATAACAGGAGGAAAACCTGGTAAACTCACAAATATGTAGAAATTAAACACAGCACTCTTGGACAACATATCCTCAAAGAAGAAATTAAAATAAAAATGAGAAGTTTCTGAAAACAAATGAAAATTAAAACACAACATACAAATTTATGAAATACAATAAAGCAGTTTTAAAGAAAAGCTCATAGCAACAAATCCTACACTAAGTAAAAAGGAAGTTCTCAAATAACATAACATTACACCTCAAAGAACTAGGAAAAAAAGAACAAACTACACCCATAGTTAGCAGAAGGAAGAAAATAAAAATCATTAGAGCAGAAAAAAATGAAGTAGAAACTAAGAAAATCATAAAGAGAATTAAGAGTTAGTTTTTCTTTGAAAAGATAAATAAAATTGACAAGCATTTAGCTAGACTAAAGATATGAGAGGACCCAAATAGAATTATAAATGAAAGATGAGACATTACAACTGATACCACAGAAATACAAGAGTCATAAAAAACTACTACAAAAAATGATACACCAACAAATTGGATAACCCAGAAAATAGATAAATTGCTAGAAACATACATTGTATAAAGGCTGAATCATAAAGAAGTAGAATATCTAAGCAGACCAATATAAGTAAGAAGATAAGAGGCAGTCATGTAAAACTTCCCACAAAGAGAAGCTCGGAACAGGACTGCTTCACTGGAGAATTTTTCCAACCATTTGAAGAAAAATTAATGCCGATACTTCGCAAGCTCCTCCAAAAATCGAAGAGCAGGAAACACTGCAAAACTCAGTTTGCAAGGTCAGTATTAATCTCACACCAAAGCCAGACAAAGACACTACATGGAAAACAATTATAGGTCAATATCTCTGATAAATATGATGCAAAAATCCTCAACAAAATAATAGCAACAGAAATCCAACAATTCATTAAAACAAACATATATCATGATCAAACGGCACTTCTCCCTGGGGGCAAGGGGATAAGGATTTATCGGCATATGCCGATGAATGAACATGATACACCTCGCTACCAGAATGAGGGATAAAGATCATATGAGCCTCCCAATCCATGCAGAAAAAGAATGACAGTATTCAACATCATTTTATGATGAAAAATTTCAACAGCTTAGATGTAAGTGGAAGGTACCTCAACATAATATACAAGATATGACAAACTCACAGCTAACACCCTGCTCAATGGTGAAGAGTTAGAAGCTTTTCCTGCAAGATCAGGAAGAAGACAAAGTTACCCACTCTCACTGCTGTTATTCAACACAGTACTGGAAATCCTAGCCAGGGCAATTAGGCAAGAAAAAAAGTAAAACCATCCAAATTAGAAAGGAAGAAGTATGCAAATGACATGATTAATATACAGAAAACCCAAAAGGTTCCCCTGCAAAACTGTTAGGACTAATACAGGAAGTCAGCAAAGTCGCAGTGCACGAAACAAACACACAAAAATCAGCTGCACTTCTGAGCATTAATAATGAACTGTCAGAAAAAGAAATTAAGAAAACGATCCCCTTTACAAAAGTGCCAAAGGGAGGAACGTACCTAGGAATAAATTTAACAGAGGAGAAGAAAGATCATTACACTGAAAACTGCGTGACAACAACGAAAGAAATTGAAGGCACAAAAATACGGAAGGCTATTCCATGTTCATTTTAAGGTGTCCATACTACACAGAGCAGTCTACAGATTTAACGCAATCCCCACCAAAATCCCAACAGCATTTGCAGAGAAATAGGAAAAAACAATCCCACAGTTCCTGCAGCACCACAGGCCCCGAACATCAGAGCGGCCTTGAGGGAGGAGAGCACGGCCGGAGGCCCCCCACATCCGACCGACATGGGCTTTGACCTCTGTCCCCGCAACTCAGTGGCACTGACACACTTTGGGGGGGCTCCTCCCTATCCAATCAGGGACCCAAAAAGTGCCACCTGGAAGGAAAGAGAAGACATAATAAGGTTCACCTCATCTGTTTCCCCAATCTTAGAGATCAAGCTTTGCATTCTCCGAAACCAGGTGTTTCATGTATCTCCTCTGCTTTCTAATTGTTTACAGCAGGGTAGCCATATTATAAGAATAGGACTAGGACAAGGGTGAAGCCTTTGTCACCTTACCCCTACAGAGGGGGTTGCTCTCGGGTCGTGCAAATGCAGGATCAGAACCCAAGAGCACCCGCCTCCTTGTTTCGCCGTGGGCACCTCGCAAGCTTGCCCGTGGGTGTCAGCTTTTCAGCTTTCCTCCCAGGCACAGGACAGCAGTGTGCCCGGTGCTCGAGAGGAACGACCACATGCTGGAAGACCTCCTCTGATCAGTTAGTGCAAAAACTGGCGAAAACGGACGTGAAGGACACTTGTGGAGCAGAGCTGAAAATTATCTGCGCATTTTCAGGAGCGCCTTTTGGTGCGATCGTACCGTTTCTAGCCGCTGCGCCGGGAAACGTGGAGACAGACGCTGGCTGACTAAGGAGCGTCTGAGTGGACGGGGGTCAGAGGGGTGAGGGGGTGCGCCATCGAGGGTGCTGCCGGGAGGCGGTTTTCAGTCAGAAATCAGAAATCACCCTGAATACGGTCCAGCGCATAGTGACATGTGTTCTACCCGGAGAGATCTGACTACATACGTCATATAAATAGAACTCGATATCAAAGCCACCTTAGCCGAGTGTTTAGAAATGATAAGACGACTACAGCATTCTTTCATATTTGTCTCCGGTTCCAATGAGGTAATGGCAAGTACTATTGTATGATCAAATATTTTATTAAATCTTTGCAAAGCTAAATTAGTTCATTGCTATGGAGTCATCGTTTGGATTCCATGTAGGTTACATTTAGTTCATAAAGAAAGAAATAGCTGAACTCTGTTTTGCCTTTCATAGCCCGTCCTCTTGGCCAAACGCTGCAGTTTCAGGGAGGGCCACCTCAGCACCAGCTCACAGATTTCCAGAAGGAGCGCTGATCTCTGCTCCCCTGTTGTGTAATAAGACCCTGGAGAACTACCTTGTCTGAATTCAAGGGGCCTCTCTCAGCAAAGCTTGCCACTTGCTATTGCAAAATATGATTGACGACAACTCATAATTTGGGAGTTACATAATTTTAGAAACTTTTTAAAGTCATCTTCCTGAAAAAGATGATAGGCCCATGATCTGCCCTTACCTACACCCCCGTTGCTTTAAGAAAGTGAAATCACTTTCATGTGCAGGAAACCACATAGCCCAGCTGTTCCTCTAGTGCAGAACCTGCTCCGGTCAGGGCTGCGCACCACACCATCCCAGCACGTCGGGGCCTCCCTCTGGCACCCTTAACCACGTGGGTGGGACCAGGAATGTCCCTAAGGGCTGTTCACACTCCTGACCTAATGAGCTCCTCTGAAGGGGGAACACGCAGGTCTCGGCTTTCATTATCATCTTGAGAAAGCGCTCCGCCTCGCTGGCAATACACGCCACCTTTTTCTGATTACCATGGATATTTTCTTTGGGCCCAGGTAGTGCCAGAGGAAATGCCACCAGCCATTGCGCAGGACAGTTCTGCGATGACTGCAATACCAGACACAGCATCCGTCTTCCTGAGACAATACAGAAAACACATTGTCAGCTTTTTTAACTAAATGTGTTGGGTGACATTGGTTAATAAAATTATGTACGTTTCAAGCATACAATTCCCTAATATATCATCCGCATATTACATTGTGTGCCCGCCACCCAAAGTCCAATCCCCTTTTGTCACCATATCTCTGACCCCCTTTCCTCTTCACTGCCCCCACCCCGCTGAAGAAAGTGTGTTTCACACAGATGATGGCGGCAGTCATCCATGAGAGAGGATGAGGTACAGCCATTCGCAACAACAGGGACAGACCTGGAGAACGTCATGCTAAGCCAAACACGTCAGATGGAAAAAGTCAAGACCCGTGTGCTTCCCCTCATATGTGGGCTATAAAACTGAAAGCAACAAATGAACAAACAAGACAAACAAACAAAGACTCACAGGCAACGCAATCCTTTTAATCATGTAGGGATCGCTTTGTTTGTCTGTTGAAATCCAACAAACACCATTTAAATAAAACCAAGAGGAAAATTGCAACTTGGACTGGGCTCTCCACGCTCCGTGAAGCTCCCCTACCGCAGAGGGTTCCGGGCCAGGGGTGTCGGCTACAGCCGGGAGAGGCAGGGAGCAGGAAGGCACCCTGGAGAATGGCAAGGCCCGGTGGCCCCCAAGCCGGAGCTCGCCGCGGGGCCTCCTAGTGAGGGACACAGGCCGGCCGACGGTTCGGAGGGCTGGGTTTGTGCTCGGATGGGAAGCCAGCCAGGCGTTTGCACGTGCCCTCTGTTACTGTGTAACGAACCTCCCCCGCACACGGGGCCTACCGCCGCCAGCCTCTGTTCGTTCCGGGCCCTGCAAGTGAGGACTCACACGGCGGTGGACTTTGCTGGGCTCGCCTAGGGTCTCTTCGCGTCTCACGCCCGTCTGGTTGTCTGGAGAATTTGACAAGACAGGAAAACCCAAGCCCCCGCTCCCGCCTCTGGGGCTTCTTTCATCAGTGAATCTCTGCGGACGCTACCCGCTGAAGATTCCCATCATCGCGGCTTTTCCTCTTCCCCTACACCCCTAGTTTCACGTAGGTGAACTGTCTCAGCTGGGTTATTTTTCTCTCCAGTGTCCCCTTCAAAGCACCCAGTTCATTGGGCTCTCATCGCCTACAGCATAGCTGCGTTGTGACTGCCTCTGAAGGGCTCGGTGTCCCCACTCCCCACCCATCCCAGCCGGCGGTAGCCCCACCCCGCTGCTCCGTGAACAGAGAGCCCAGCGGTTGCTTAAGGGCAACGTTTCCTTGTTCCTGTTTTTTTTAGATCTTCACCTGAGGATATTTTTATTGATTTGAGAAAGAGAAAAACATGGATATGAGAGAGAAACATCCATCCGCCTCCCACACGTGCCGCTCCCGGGGATCGAACCTGCAACCTTTTAGAGCCGGGATGATGCTCCAACGAACAGACCCCCCCAGCCAGGGCTTGTTCAGGGTTTTATTTCCAGGGTCCGACGCAGTGCCTAGAACAGAGTAAGTGATCAGAATGTACCTGTTGAAGAAATATGACTAAACTGCAAAATCGTAAATTGAAAGTAAAAATGAAAATGGGATCCCACGCTACTGGAATTTCCACACATAAATAACAGAAGTCATTCAAGGGGGTATAGAGGCCCGGGCTTGGGCTGGTGAGTCACTGCAGTGAGGTAATGCAGCATTTGATCAAAGCATTGCTTTGTAAGTGGGCTGTTCTCGAGAACAGCAGAATCAACCCAGACTAAATTACTTAGTAAAGAGTCAGGAAGCAATAACATGAGCGGACTGTTTTTCACCAGTTCTGTGTATCTGAAACAACTAACAATCATTTTAGGCCAAAAGATTTTTTTTTTCTCAACTAAGTTTATTTTAAACATTTGTATAAGCACAGAATGGTCTCTAATGCTCATTTTGTGGACATCGCCGTGTATAAAGCAATGGATAGGAAAATATGATCAGTGCAACAAGAGAGGAAACATGGCCATTGTCCAATCTTTTAGTTCTCCAAACCGACAAAGTTCTCACAGAGCTTCCTGCTTGTCGCTCGCCACTCTTGTCTTCTTTCCTCCAAGTTGCGCGACCTTATGGTCCGTTCAGAGGAGCGTCCCAGAAATCACCGTGACTGCGTGAGATGGCATCCCACGAGGTCCCCTGCACTCACGTCCACACCGCGACACGTGATGGATCCTCAGGAAAGGTTCGCGGCAGGAGGCGGTAGACAGGGTCTGACCTCCCTGCGCCCCCTAGGGACGCGCGAGTGTGTCCCCGAGAACGCGGCACAGGTCTGAGGGTCGCTCCTCCTGGGGCAGGACAGGGCCTAGCTGAGTTGTCGGAAGCGTTTTTTGCTGCGTCCCATCAGCGATCATGTCCCCTGACCCTCTGTTCTTAATGAGCGGCCTGGGCAGGGGCTAGCACAGGGCGAGGGCGCCGGGAGGAGTGGGTACTCGGCCCTTGGGCGGCCAGGGGTCGTGACCTCCTATGCAGAGCGACTCCTAAACCTTAGCAATGGTACCAAGTCAACGCTCATTTACTGAGGACTCCCGCGACATACTCACACCCCGCTTTGCACCCCCACAGCGTGCCTACGCGCTGGCCCGTGCCTGGACGCCACGCGCAGCGACACACGGGGCGCGAGCAGGGGTCGGGCGCAGAGGCTCGCACCGGCTCAGTCCCGGCCGACTCCCTGGGCGCGCGCTCAGCCTCGGCCGCTGCGCTGTGGGCCCAGAGTTCCCAGTGAGGGGGCCCCCGGTCTTCCCACCCAGACCTGTCCCCTGAGCCTCAGAGTGACAGCTACAAAAGCACTTTAAAAGATTAGGGCTGTTATTCTGTTGTTTCCTAATAATGTCATTTACGACATATACCTCCTCGGGCTTTGAGGCCCCGCTGAGAAAGCAGGCCGAGTTCTCCGCTGAAACGTGACCCTCCGTTTCGGACAGCAGCACAGGACTCCTGCGGCCATCAACGGCCCCTGCGGCCCCGCTGCTGCCTGCCCCACCACCGACCGGACCCTCCGAGGAACTTACCTCCGCCCCCCACCCTCGGGGAAGGGCTGCCTGAAGCTTCCCTGTTGCCCGCCCCCCTCCCCATAATGGGACGAGCAAAGCGAGCTCCGTAATTTGCAGGAGACTGTGCAAGACGGGCCCTTTGCTCACAACCAGGAAAGAAGTGCTGTTGGGCGAAGTCTTTTCTGTCTTCTGAGACCTCGCCCTTGCCTTGTCCTGGTGCTCAATGTTTGTTCGAAGTACAGAAAAATTGAAAGGTTGAATTCCTAGGCAAACGTGCCACGGTGACCGTTACCAAACATTGCTTTCCTCTATCAGCTGACAACCTGAGACATCCAAAGTTGTGTTGAAAGCAAAGAATTTGAGGCACCTGACTTGCAAAATCTATCCCCTACACACTTGCCACCCAGCTGCTCATACCCGAGATTTAACAAGTTATTATTAATTATATCTGTTACCCTTTGAGTTAGAGGCTTCTTGTTACATGATACGCGTAGGAAGTATTCAGAAATTGAATTATCATTCACGTCATTGTATTTTTCTCTAAAATAATTTTCAAAGAGAATATTTTTATTTTATGTGCTTTAAAGACGTTTTGTTGTATGTTTGGAGTTGCAAATTTATCGTTTTCTTCATATAACTTATATAGAAAGTCTCCATCATATAACTTAATTGGCAAAGATGGTAATGATTGCCAAGTCATTCAGCTAAGTCAGATATTGTTTTTTTGAAAAAAACTTTACTTTTAAGTTAAAAGAAACATATTCATGTAAGTTTTATAGACTATAAAACCAAGGATAAATAAATTTATGGAGAATATATTACAAGGTAGATTACTAAAAACAATAGAGTCAAAATTATTATGACATAGATCTGATATAATAAATGTATCTATTTAAAAAGTTGTAAAAATATTAATTAATATGCTCTTTCTCATTATTTAATTTGTAATAAAGGCAATATTTTATGTAACTAAATTATAAATTATTCATTATTTGAGGAATATTTTAAATATATGTGCTTATGCATCAAACTTAGGTGTTTGGCTTTGAGGAATAATTAAATAAGAATTATTTATAAAAACAGAAATAATTTTAGTAATTTAACACATATCATGATCAAAATTTATCTATGTGGTAATAAAAGAGATTTAGTAAACCATCAAAGCCATTTGTTGAGTAGAAGGCTGCCTTGAAGTAGTTCGTATATTATTTCTACGGGACAATTCTCAGCACTGAAATCCTGGCCCTCCAAGGTTATCACTTACTTAAACTGTAGATTAATAGAAATAATGTTAATAGAAATAACCTAAACTTTTTAAAAACTTTGTACCGGTCTATCCTACAAGATTGTGCTAATTCATAGCCCTTTGAGGAATGAACTAAATTATAGTTTTTCCACATCTTCATCATCATGAAGTATTTATTAGTATTTTCATTCATTTGAAAAAAAACTTTTTTGCCAATCCGATAAGCAAAAATAATGGCATTTTATTGTGGCTTAAATTTGTTTTTCTGCCCATTAGTGATGTGAATCATAGACAGACATATTAAAGAAACGCTCTGCCCAACTTAGTACCAGAAAGCCCGGCAGGCCAGCATACGTTGATTTAGGCTGAAACGAGAATGTTACAACGGGGCACGTGCAAGCCAGTGCGGCCTGGGTTCCAGGAAGAAGAATCTAAAACACAGGCGCAAATGCTCCCCAGTCTCTACAGTGAGGTGCCAAAGGGCACTGCAGACCCCGCCACGCCTGTTTCCTATCTGCAGCCCAACCCCAGAGGGAGGCCATCGACGAGTCGAGGGGGGTGGCAATTAAAAGGTGTAGGCTCCCGGCAGTCCCTCCTCCCGCCCCGATGGGGAAAACGCGCCCCCTGCAGCCTAGGACCCAGGGAACAGCTTGCTCCCTGACTCACCCTTGGAAACACACTCGAGTCGCAAAGCTGGAAAAATCGCAGCCTTCTAGCCCCAGCAGATTGAGGGTGCTCGCTTCCCGGGGAACAGCGGACGTCGCAGTGACAACGGCCACGGGGCGCCCCCGCGGAGCGTCTGTATGAGCGCCCCGCGGCTGCCGTAACAGTGCCACAAGCCGGCACTGCGCACAGATCTGCCTCCTCTCCGGGGGGCGGGGGCCAGGAGTCGAGGGGTCCGCAGGCAGAGTCCCTCCTTGACTGCCCAGGCCCCCCGTGGTCTCTGTGGGTCCCTGGCGATTCTCACCTCGCAGAGGCCTCACTCGAGCCTCCGCCCCTGTCATCATCGCCTGTCCTCTCCTCCTGAGACACCCCTCACATTAGGTTAGTGTCCACCCTGATGAGCCCTACCTGGATCCCATTTGCAAAGACCTTATTTCCAGAGAAGTGTCAGGGCTTGGGACGTCAATATATCTTTCGAGAGGAGACAATCCAACCCACACCACCACCCAAGAGAGCAGCAGCAGGGAAAAGACACAGATCTGAGAGGCCGTGTGACCAGCTGAAGCTGAGATTCCACTCGAGTCAGCGGAGGTGCCCCAGGGGGCCTGCAGCGACCCCTGCGAAGGCCCACACAGCACGCCCCCCGCCCCGGGCAAGAGTTCGGGTTAAACAGCTCCTTCAGTCCCGTGTGCCGGTGCCAGGTGCCACTGTGACCTGCTTGCACGACCCTCCTGCCCCCATCTGTCCCCCCCTCTGCAGGAGCCAAACCACATGGTTGGGGGAGAGAGGAGAGAGGAGCAAGTCAGGGGAGCTAGAGGAGCCGCCGCCCCGCTTCGCCCTGCGGGCGGCCTGAAGCAGCCCGGTGCTGGGAGACACCAAGCTTCGCTTTGGACCCAGGCCCAGCCCTGGTTTGCCTTTTAATTATTGCAGCAGGCGTGATGCACTCACTCTAAAACGGAACCGCTCCTGTCGCTGACGGGAATAGATGGCGGAGAGTGAGCGGGGAGCCGTGGGACTCGGGCAGGGAAGGACTGGGCCCACAGAACGGGCTTGGGCGGTTTGGATGTGGGAGTGTGGAATGATAATGTTGGTTTTGATTATAAGCTATGAGTTCCAATTTTCAATACTCTGGCAATATACGCTGTTTTCCCAAATCAACTCAAGAGGAAGTTGAGTAGAGCTTTGTAATCCCAGAAGAAATCAAAAAAGTTTCCAAAGAATTGGCTCATGTATTACAAATTTTTAAAAGAAAAATTAAAAGCAAATTCTCTTGAACTGTGAAAAATGAAAGTGCTGAGAAACTTAGGATGAGTAATAAGATACAAAGACATAGAGTGCCTGAGAATTCGAGGGGGGCTCCATGGGTCAGCCACCCGGTCCATAGGCAGCACATGGGGACAGAGCCATCCACGCAGATGAGACAGCCCTTGAGTTCACACCAGAGACACGCTCAGCCCGCAGTCCCGGATCAGCACACGGCTCTCCCGCGGGGCCCCAACTGCTTCAAGTCTTTCACCAGTATGTTTATGAAAACAAGCATAACCTATGTTAAGATGGTTAGATAGGAAGATTAAAGACTTCTAGCCAAAGAGGCTTTGACAACCAAGTTCTCTGTCTAGAAACAAACCACAGAAATTCAACATCTGATGACATGCAAATGAGTCTGGGGCCGAAGAAGGAAACCCGTTTGGCATCCCCTGCGGAGCTGCTGTGCAAGGACTCACTTCCCTCTCGTAAACTGGCCTTTCATTACGCAGAGCGTGAAGTGGTTGAAGTGCCTTCACACTCACACCATAGTCCTCGTGAACTCTGGTGGTGTTTATAACCTCCGGTGTGCCTCTCCGCTCCCTGCAGACGCACTCAAGATGGAGTCTAGTCCTTTCCTCTAGGCAGATTCAGGTTGGTAGCCTGAAACCTTGTCAGAAGGGCCACGTGGCACCAAGATGTTTCCTAGAAGGGCTCTCATTTCCTAGTGAATGTGCTTCATTGTAAACCAAGACCCACCCATGATTCAGAGGACTGTGGTTTTGAAATGATTAATATGGAAAGGTTCTAACAATTGTGAGTCATATGAAGGGGGAAAGGTATGAGGAAATAAAAAAATTAGAGGAATGTGCTCTACAAATCTGCAAATGTGGTTAGTCATGAATAAAAGAGTATATAGAGCGCACAACCCCGGTCTTTCACGTTCTCTCCTTGCCTGGCAGGGGCCGAGCGCTAATATCGGAGGGTACTTGAAATGAATCACAACTGACAATCATCGTGGAGTTTACTTCGCATGATTCACTCAACAGACATTTGCTGAACTCCCAGGATGTGCCAGGAAATGCGTTAGGTGCACCACTGAAGACGTAGATGGGTCAATGTGAGGTAGGTAAATAAGCGGGTGGATGGATGGATGGATGGGGGGATGGGTAGACAGAGAGCTAACTCCTCACCCTCAAAGAACTCGCAGTTCAGAAAAGGCATCAGACAAATAAACACTTTACTGGATAAAAATCCAAAGACATAATCAAGTATTCAGGGCCAGAACATGGATTTTGAACCTCCCACAGGGAATTCACATGCCCACACCATTGAATTGGATTAGATCTCGATATATTTATGGCACTCAGAGTCCATTTTCCCCTGAAGCATAAAATAATACTAAGTCCTTAAGTCCCTCAGGGATAACTTATTGCAAGTTAGTAATGTGAATTCAAAATACCCCCTCATTTATTTGCCTCTACAATGACAGGATATGGAAAAAAACACAAGTTTTATGAAAACTGCTTGGCAGCGTTAAAATGGCAAACCTCTAGGCAAATATGTTTAACTCTTTAGGTGTGCAAGGCGTTAGACCGCTGAACGGTGTGAGGAGGCACGCCCGCGTCTGCCACGCCGGCGCCCCGAGCACTGCAGTGCACCCCTCATGGAGGGGACAACTGCAACGGGGGGCATTCAGAGGATGGCCTGTGTCTCTATCCAGCATGAAGGACCCTGTGGCACTAAGCACGTGCCTTACTTGTCGAGCGGGGGGTGACCCATTGTGGCGCGCACGGGGCACGGGGGCTCCTGGGTCTGAGGGTCACTGTCTGGAGCCGGGGAGGGAGGGGGGCTCCGAATCCCGCAGAGCCCGTCCCGGGGTTGTGACGGAGGGAGGAATAGACATGAGTCATCGCAAACACTTCTCTGTGTGCCGGGAGAGGGGACATGGCTCTTCCTCCCAGGGGAGAAGGCCCTGCACCCCCGTGTCCAAAGGCTCTGATTGAGAACCGTAGGCACAGGGGTACGGTTGGAAAACTCATCAATCAATGTCAAAAGGCTAGGTTTACAGAAAACAAATAGAGATCGTGGATAACAATTGGAAGAACATGAGAGATCTGCCTCAGGTCAGAGTTTATGAATAATGTAAATTTCCTTCCCAGGATGAGCTGGTTATCACGGCTTTGAGGGAAGAACAAAGCATGCTTAGCGGAACTTACTTCTAGGCCAGATTTTCCCCGGGAACCACCCAATCCAGTTTAGGGCTGTGCCTGCCTTTAGTATTGTTTCAACCCTGAGTCAGGTGGGCGGGGCAGAGCCACCAAGAGATAAGGAGACTTCTTTCAGATAAAATGAGGACTCCGGCCATGTCCAAGTCAGGCCGAGGGGTGTGAACCTTTTTGCCCTTTCTCCGTGTCCCCCAAGTCCTTGTCTGCTGCCCATACCGGCCGATGTCTGGCTTAGGTTGTCCCTCCTCTTGGGAGAACTTACCCGTCATCAACAACCAAACATCACAGGGCCAAGCAGAGTGATTTGAGGGAGGCAGAGGCTGCGCCCCCACCAGGGGGACAGGTTTTGTCTCCTCGGTGGCCTGTTTTCCCAAGGCCTCCTTGATTCGCTCCAGCCTTGGGGTCTTCTTGCCTGTTGGTGGGGCTACAGTCCCTGAAACCGGGGAGGGGGGGGCGCGTTTCCCAACATTTACCTATAACAGGGACTTGGTAAAACTGGTTGCATTGAATAGGGGAAGCCCAATATAAGAGATCATATGACTGCATCGATTAAAGTGGTATTTCCCAGGTTGAAAAACTGGCTCTTTGGGGTTTCCATTTCTTTTATTCATTCATTCACTTGTTCCTTGGTTAACATATTAATTTGTTGAGTCCACTGAGTACCTATTACATGCAAAACGAAACACTGTGCCTTGTGAAGGAAGAAAAGACAAGTCATACAGGGGTCCTGTCCTTAAGAAGTACACAGTCTACTGCCCATCTGTAGCACTTCCATCAATGCTTGAAACACAAACTGCACCTCAGTGCCACAGGAGAGGTAGACACACCTGTGCCGGCCATGTCGTCGCTATGACTAGCCACGTGTTGCCACTGAACACTTGAAAGTCAGCTTGTCGCAACTGAGATGTGCAGAAAGTATTCAGTACACACTGGATTTCGAAGACAGTACGAAAAAAAATGTAAAAGATCACGTTAAAATTTTTATATTGATTATGTGTTGAAATTATAACATTTGGCATAAGTAAAATATTAAATAAAATATTAAAATTCAAGACACCATTTAATGCATTTAAATAAAATATTAAAATGACTCAAACCTGGTTTTCCTCTTACCAGAACACGTGAAATCACATATGTGGCTCCTGTTATACTTCTGTTGGACAGTGCTGATGTAGATCAGGTGTTATGGGTGTGCGGACACCTTAGCAGTTACTTCCACCACGGAGGGGTAGGGTGGGGTCAGAGGAGACAGTGGAGAAAGCGCATTTGGGCTGAGCTGCTTTCTGCAGCTTAGGATCACATGAGAAGTGAAGTTAGAGGTTTCGGGAGGAGCCCACTTGAGGCTGACATTATCCAGGACCAGTTCAGGAGACTTGATGCCGATCCTGCTTGAGGGCTCCTGCTTGATTCCGACACCCTTCCTTCCCACCTTCCGGTCACTTACCTGCTCGCCCATCTCAAAGCACAGCCATGAACGCACATTTTCACACTGGGATCGCATACTATCCCCATAGTTTCTACAGCATAAAGTAGTCCCTCCATCTGAATGATGGAAAACAAATTCAGGAGATTATTAGTGAAACACTCAGATCGCATGGCCAGGAAGTGGTGGCACAAAGACAGGAGGCAACATTTCTGAATCATTTTCCTTAGGTTCTTTCCCGGATATCATGCTGCCTCCCTCGCCTAGGACCCCTCTCTCCCCAGCAGCCTCACAGCCAGCCCAGTGTCCCAGGAGTCCCCCAGGTGGGCTCCCCCTCGGGCCCAGGCACCCGTGTGCCCTTCTGAGAGAGAGCCAGCTCCTGCGGTGGCCCAGCTCCTGTGGCGGTTGGACCCAGGCTGCAGGTCCGAGGCAACTACCCCCAGGGAGTGGATGAGGAAGAGGGAAAACATTGTCCTTCAGTGCCTGCTATGTACCAAGCACGGTGAGAACACCTCATTTCATGTTTCAAAGTGACCTTTGGGAACACATATTATTGAACTATCCCAGGATTAAGGATTTCCCACGATGCCTCATAATGCTGACATTAACTGACCATCCTGTCTCCTCCAAGTCTCACTGTTTGCTGGGGCTAACAGAGTCCTTCTGGAAGATACTCCTCAGGATCGCCATGAGATTTAGACCTATGAAGTCTAAGCTATAGTTTCACAGTCTGAAGCAGTAACTATGTCAACCATTTGAACGCGTAACAATAGCATCGCCTTACATTGATTTACATCTAACAATGGACTAAGCAATATACCAAGCGTTGTCTATGACCCATATAGCCCTCCCAGGAAGAAGGTCCATTACTTTTCCTATTGTATAGATGGATAGACAATTTGAAAAAGGTCACTTACCCAAGGTCGGCAACAGCAAATGGCAGAATTGCGCTTCAGACACTTGACGATCTGTCCCCAAAGTCCACGTTCTCTACCATTGTTCCCTGCTGCTTCCCATTATTACTCAATGGTCTGAGTGGACAGAGAGCCATTGCAAGGGACCATAAGATCCACAACAACTAGATGTACCCGCAGGAATGCCACCCCAGGGCACAAAGAGCTGGTCTATCACCTCTTCCCACAACATGCGGCCGGCACCGTGCGACGGGGCAGCCTTGGTCCCTGCAGGGACTGTGTGCCAATTGGGCCCTCACTAACCTAGAGCTGTGGAATGAGGCCCCTTGTCTGTTTTCCCACTTGTTATAAAGACCATCTGCAACCCATGGACGGCCCTGAGTGAATGCTTGTCTACACGTAAAGCAACCAGGTGACTAGCCACAGATGACCCGACAGGTTAGTGTCAAAGGAACGATTAGAGTTCATGGCGTTTCCCGGCCTGCAGCACAGCCTTGCTTTCCCGGGAACCAGACGGCAGTGCCTCCGCGCCTAGCCTGCCACGTAGTAGGCTGTCCTGACGAGCAACTGTAGTTTCATGCCCCACTGTTCTCATAGTACCATCGGCTCCGAGGTTACACGGGGAATGAATTTCGTGGCAATGACATGGTCCAGACCTGAGATCAAATAAGTAATTCACACCGCCCCCAGTGGTGGCTTCCTGGGCTGGCAGGGGGGTTATCAGACTTTCAATGCTCCTACACAGGTTCCTGCTGACTCAGAAATGGACATAAAATACAGAATAGCACTCCGGGACTAAGCAGAGTTTTTGAAACTCCCTCAGGGAGTCTTTGTTCCTAAATCAAAGACTGGATGTTACATGCAAGTGTATGCTTGTGTGTGTATGTGTGTGTACAAAATGCTCTGCTGTGGGTTGTAGGGTAAGTCAACTGGAAAGTACTCTAGGATAATCCCATGTAATTGCTAATCTGATATTAAAATGCTGATTTCATAACGCTCTTTATTTGACTTGGCTTTCTCATATTATTGCACTTTAAACAAAAGAGAGCCCTAGTGAAAATCACGGCCCTATCAGGCTCCTTTCCCCACCTCTCTGATGCACGTAACTCTGCAATTGACATGTGCCTGACCTTCCATGAACTAGGACATTTCCAGGGACCTCGACACACCTGGCCACCTTCTCAGAGAGTCCATAGATGACAGATACTGCTTACGCCCTTCTTGCAGTAAACTTGTACTAATAATTGTTTTAATCACAATAGAGGTAGCTTATGTTTATTGCATACTTACCAGGCACCATGCACAGTGAGAAGCACTTGACACAATCCTCCAAATAACCTCACCATTTAGATGTCACTAGTAGCCACTTATCATGGACAAAAAAATGGGGACCCGGGAAGTGTCAGCACCAGCCCACCAAGCCAAGCTCTCCAACTCCAGAGGACACGCTTTCAATCACTGTGCAGAATTTTCAGGAAGGTCAAGGCCATGTTATTTAGTCTCAGAAACAGACGTAAGGGGAACTGGATTTCTGGCCTTAAAGTGTTTTAAAATATAATTGAAAGAGACAAGTGCTAGAGAGGACGTGGCGAAAGGGGAGCCCCCATGCGCTGTGGGTGGGAAAGCAGATGGCGCAGCCCCTGTGGGGAGCCGTGTGGGGATGCCTCAAAAAAATCAAAAATGCATCTGCGTTTTGACCCAACAATCCCACTTCTGGTAATATTTCCGAAGAAACTCAAAACACCAATTTGAAAGAACATAAGCACCTTTATGTTCATTGCAGCATTATTTACAATTGCCAAGATATGAAGGTAGCCTGAGTGCCCATCAGTAGATGAGCGGATAAAACAGCTATGAAACATTTACACAATGAAGTTCTACTCGACCATAAAAAAGAAGAAAGTTTTACCCTTTGCCACCGTATGGATGGACCTGGAGACCATTATGCTAAGGGAAATAGAGAAGGACAAATACCATATGATCCCACTCGTATGTGGAATCTAATGAACGAACTGAACTAACAAGGAAAATGGGGACAGACTCATAGATGGAAAGCAGATGACAGCTATTGAGTGGGGGGGAGGCGAGAGGGTGGAGGGCCTGGGCAAAAAGGAAAAGGACTCACGGACATGGACAACAGCGGGGTGACTGCCGGGAGAGGAGGGTATAAGGGGACTAAGGGGTCATGGGAGACTGACAATAGAAAATTTTTAGAAGAGGAGTAATTCCTACTTGGGCATGAGCTCCATCTCGAAGACCGATCATCATGAATACAGTCCGATGTAAACACAGAGCAAGGCTCAGAGGTGGCGCACCTGCGACGGCGCACCTGGGAACCTCCCCCAGGGCTGCTCCTCTGAAGACTCGGATCCGATGTCAGATGCCAACGAGGCCGCTGCGGCCGTGCAAACCGTATCTGAAGAAGTCTGTGGCTGCACGCACCCCAGAACAGTGTTCAACACCACCTGACTTGTCTGCACACGGCAATAAAAAATAACAAACAAGAGCACACGCGCCCCAGTTAGGGTCATCGAAGCCAAAGACCCAGTGCCCTCAAAGTCTCTGAGTTCGTGGTTCGAGCTACAACCAGGCTGCACATCACCTCCACACTCCAGTCGCCTGTTAGAAGAAAAAAAGAGCATGTAAATGAACAGGCGCGAGACCTCACGTCTGTTGGAGTTGTAGCGCTGTCAGCGGGGGTGCGTGTGCGGGTGTCTATGCGGGGTCCGAGAGCGCGCACGCATTTGTCACCATGATAACTCACACCTGCGTGCCCCCGGTCCCAGGCTAGGAAACGCATCCGCTCGCTGCGAGCCAAATCTGCAGCACAGATGAGACCCCAAAAGCGAGCGGAATAGTGTTCATTCCATTGTCTTCCTAACATGCGAGACTCTCCGTTTTCTGGAAAAGAAGGTTAAGTCTAGGTCCGCAGTTTGTAGTGTTTGCCAAGGTTCTCTCAGTACAAACAGCTCCCAAAACAAATTGCACAAAATTTTGAAAGTCCCTGTTCACCTCCAGTAAATGTCTTCCCAGGAATCCGTTGGCCACATGTGCAGAGCAAGGTTGTTTCCTTTTCCAACTAGTTCCGTGGGCGCCAGGCCTTTGTGTTGCTTCTGTGACACTAACGCTAAAGACTGTGGATGGGCGTTTGATTGGCTTACAACGCAAACGAACTACATTTGCTGTGGACTGCATCAAGAAACAGTGTGCCACTGTTTATTCCTAAGGGTGACTTTCAATATATTTAAGTCGGACAAACTATTGGTCTCTAGGATTCTGCCAAAGCATTCCACCTGGACCGCAGGAAGTGAAGAAGAAGAGATGGCCTGGCTTCCTGCTCCCTCTGTTGCGGACGGGAGTCTCACAAGGCCTCCGCCATTGCCACGTTCCCAATCCCTTTTCCTCCGTTTTTATGTCATGCCTTGGTCTCATAAGTTAAAGAATTTAACCACTTAGAGCCGCCTCTCCTTCTAGTCCCTAGTAGATCTTTCCCAACTTCTTTAAAAGCATGTATCCTCAAAAAGCGGCCACTGACTGACCCCCCCCCAAGCACTTTATTACAATAAAAGGTTTTCCCAGAGATCACAGGTTTGTTTCACCCAACATACACCTTGTTGTCATTTCACATACACCCCATGGAAGAGACCGACTCTGCGTGTTAAGAAATTATGCTGACGGAGCTAAAATCAAAACTCTGAACGACCTTGCCCGCCACCCTCCCGTGATCAGTATTGGCATGCAGACAACAGCGCCGAAAGAACGGTGCAGGACTTCCTTCATCCATGAGTTCAACCGACAAATATTTTTCAGAACATTATGTCTCATGCGTTACGCAATGTTCTGGAAACAAAAGTAAGTGACAGATTTTTCTCTTCTAAAGATACATAGAATAAAAGATAAGGTAAAAATAAGTTCAGTGAAGGGCTGTAGGTGTTATGACTGGTCTTCAGGGTCCACTGATAGATGCAATCGGTACCATCTTTAAGGGAAGAAGAAGGATAATGCACAAGTGTAAAGGGACGTGAAGACCAGAGCTACACCTGCATTTCCTCCACTTAGGAGCAGACTAAAAGCTCGGCACGACCCAATATAAGGGAAAACCATCATTTCAAATGTTTTGACAATTCTTTGTGTAAGCAAAAGAGGGCATTTGAAGAAGACAACCCTGCTGTCTGTTCCTGTCATTGCTAATCTGGTGTCTTGAGCAGACAGGACACAGGACAGGGTCCGGAGGTCAGGGGCGGAGCCAAACGCCCTCCCGGCGGGACCGCTCTCAGTGCTGCGGCCGCGACCGGGGGAAGCCTTCTCTGCCTTGTGGGGAATGAGGTTGCACTGGCTCTGAGAATTTTAATTTGATCAAGGAAGCACATATGTGTGTCCGTGTGTGTCTGCATGTATGTCAGTGTGTATGTCTGCACGTGTCTGTGTCTGTATGTCTGGGGGTCTTTGTACGTGTCTGCGTGCATCTGTGTGTGTCCCTGTGTGTGTTCTATACAGAGTTGTCAGTGGGAAGCTGGAAGGCTTCCAGACGAGCTGGGGAGGAGGCCCCCTCTGTGCCGCACAGCCGCGGAGGTGCCCTCACAGCGGGGCTACACGGGGACCCGGGGTGCCACGTATGGTGACGCAGGCTGTGGAACGCAAAACGGCAGGGCTTGCTTTTTACGATATGACATCTATACAGTGATGAAAGAAAACAACTGTCAACCTAGAATCCTACATCCAGTGAAATCATTTTTCAAAAATGAAGGCGAAATAAAGATTGTTGGGACAAACAAAAGCTGGGAGGGTTTGTCAGTGGTGGAGCCGCACTCGGATGCTCTGCAGGCAGGAGGCAAACCGCACCAGGTGGAAATCTGGGTTTCCAGAAGGGACCAAGGGCACCAGGAGCAGTAAGTGTGGGATGAAGATAAAGGACTTTTAAAAAAATCCCCTTAAAAAAACAACTGTTTAAAGCAATAATACTAAATCTTATATATAGTGTGCATCTTACATATGAAACTCCACAAAGAACAGGAAGTAGAGATGAACAAATACTGTTGGAAGATTCTTGCACTAAATATGAAATGGTTTATATAAAGGTAAACTGTGATACTTTCAAGTTCCACGCTATAAGTCCTCCTGTAACTGCCAAAACTATAAAACAAAGTTATTATTACCCATAAACCATCAGTAGAGAAATGCAATCATACAAAATACTCGATTCATCCAAAAGAAGGCAAAAATATAGAAAAGGGGGAACAAAGGAGGTACAAGATAAATAGGAAACAAGTAGCACGTGGTAGATTTAAACAGAACTAGACAACAGTCTCATTCAATGTAAACAACCTGGACATTCAAATAAAAGAGAGAGGTCACAAACTGCATAAGAAGGAAAAACCCTATGATATGCCATTTCCAAGAAATTTGCTTTCAGTAGAAGACTCTGACGGGTTAAAAGTAAAAGGCGTATACATGTGCAAACACTAAGCATAAGAAAGCTGAAGCAGTTATATCAGATAAAGTAAACTTCAGAACAAGAAATATTGTCAGGGATAAAGAAGGACATCTAATAATGATAAAGGAGTCAAATAGTCATAAATATATGAGCACCTTCAAAACAGTGTTTGAAAACACTTGAAGCAAAAACCAGCAGAACTTAAAAAAGCATGCACAGTCCACAGTGACAGCCAGAGACTTCAACATACTCTCTCAGTGACTGACAGAACAAGTAGACCCCCAAAATCAGTGAGGTTAAAAGTGCAGGGGAGTAGAATTTACAATTCAAGGATGTGAACTCATCTCATAAAATAACTGAGGAGAAGAGACCACTTGGAGGGCTCAGCAGTGGGCTTGGCTATGTGATGAAGGACATGTGGAGAGCGCGGAGCACGTGCCCACACTGCCGTCTACCGCGCAGCAGAGCACACACCACCGTGTGGACAGCGCCCCCCGCCCCCGCCCCCCGCAGGGCAGGCCCATTTGAGGGCCTCTCTGCTAGCGGGGGATACACATATGTTGACCTCCCAGGTTCTTCTTGAATCCCCCAGATTCTCATTGGTAATTTCGGCACGCACACGCATACACACAGGGGTTTCCTTGAGCAAATGGTAATTCTCAGAGAGAAGCGAACCTAAGATATAGGAAGGGGACAGGGATGCGAGAGAGTATAGCCAAAGGCAGAGGGATCGAACACCGCAGGGGCTAAGGAGTAGGTAGAAGAAAGAGGGAAAGGCCGCAGAGGTAACAAAGAAACAGTGACAAGGAAAGGGAATTATAAGAAGACTGATATAAGAAGACTGTTCGTTGGGCAATTGGCTACCACGGTCAGGAGGGGTTAAGGCTGGGTTTGACAGTTTTGGCGCAAAGAGGGGACAAGGTACCATATGTCAAATTAAAGTCAGGCAAGAAGATTTAAAAGAATGCATTGAACTCCAGTTAATGGCATGCATGCTGAAGTGCTTAAGAGTGAAATACGCTGTTGCTTGCAACTTACTTTGAATTGGATGGATGGATGGATGGAAGGAAAGAAGGAAGAATAAGTAGGTAAAGAATATATAGTAAAATACCAATCATAGAATTTAGGTCTTAGGTATATGCTTATTCACTATATAGTTCTTTCAAATTCTCTACATGATTGAAAATTTTATAGGAAAATATTGGCAGGGAGAAAGAGCCATTGACTTGGACACTGGGCAAACTGCTGACCTTTCCGGAGAAGTCCGGGTGCAGCGGGGAGACATGTGTATGAGAAAGATGGCCGCAGGCTTAGGAATGAGCAGGTTGGGAAAAAAAAAAAGGAAGCTGGAATTGCAGGCTGTTTTTTCCTAAGAAACTTGACTGCTAAGAGAAAGAGACAAATGGCATTTCCTATAGAGGTGCAGGATTGAGAGAGGTGGTTTTTGCTTGCTTTCTTGTTTTGTTTTGTCTTGTTTTAGATAGGAGACGTGCCTATTTATGGTGTGTCGGGAAGGGGTGAATAGAGAGGCAAGTTATGTAATTTGGAAGTACTTTTCTCAGCCTTTCTTAATCCTAAGTCAGAGCTTTCCAAAGACAACACATCACCAGTGACAGATATTATTAGGAAAAGAAAGAGACTTGAATAGTATAGAGAACAGCAGTCCTGGACTGAGCGCTAACAAATCTACAGTTCTGGGCAAACGCACCTAAGTTAGTCTGGCTATGAAATCAGAACCCACAATGCTCACCCTCTAATTCAGAGCCGTGTCAGGAGAAAAGACTGTTTATTTCCAGAGAGAGCTGTACAGAAACCTCTGAGCCTCAGTCGGCTAGACCTGACTTCCAGCCCCAGTTCCTCATTATTTAGTCCTGTGATTTGGGGCAAAGTGTTCCCTATGCCCCAGTTTTCTCAGCTCCTAAGTGGGAGCCATGATACTGTCTCCTTCACAGGCTGTTGTGAAGATGAAAAGACAGGATGTGTGTACAGTATTGACACAGCTCTGGCACACGTGGGGCTCTCAGTGAACAGCGACACTTGTGTAGAGGCTTCTGGTGCCCCCGCCGTCTGAGGGGGAACCGGAAGGGACTCTGGGCAGCCCCCCGTGAATGGCGTGACAGAACCCTTGGCACCGGAAAAAGAGGCGCCAGATTGAAAACTGCAGGTGCCCAGACGCTATTCTTCTCCTCAGACATAATTAACCGGGGCTGGGCCGGGGGCTGCGCCAAGGAAAATGACTGCAAGTCTCTCCCTGCCTGTTCCTCCTCAAGGTGTCAACGAAAGCGCAGCCTGCTCAGACTGGTTACCTGCCCAGACTAGCACCCAGAGGCCGCGATGGGACACCCTGGAGGCAGAAGTCTCCTCGTCGCCCCGTTCGGCCTCACAGCTCCGAGGGGGGTTTTTATTTCGAAGCAGAATTCCCTGACCGCCCGGCCCCTTGGGCAGGGTGGCGGCTGACCAGGGTCCTGAGGAGCAGCCGGGACCTCACAGGCAGCTGTCCCCAAGCCCCGAGTCAGACATACATGCTTGGACGGCCACGAGGTAGCAAGAAAGGACTTTCGCTCCCCGACTCCCCAGATGTGAACTCCCCATGAGGTCCAAGGTGGGTCTTGGGAGGGACCCGCAGACAGACTGGCCTCCTCAGCGCACGCTGTTCCCGCCCCAGCAGCCACGCGAAAACAAACCCTGCCACCCAAAGAGAAGACCCTAGCGTGCCGTCCTCCTCTGAACCCACAGGGGCCTCTCTCCTGCAATGGTGTGAGTCTTGGGGAGAACGGGGTTGGGGGGTCCATTTTCCTGTGACTCCCAGCAGGGCCGCGGATCGCTGTGCAGCGCCGTCGTGCGGTGTCGCTCCTGGGACGGAGGTGGCTGAAGCTGGGCCGCGCCCCGCCCCGCTCACACGCGGCGTCACAGAAGCCAGGCTTGGGGCTTTGCCTTGACGGTGAGACAAGGGAGGGGAGACTAAACCGGTGGGAGAGAAGGGAAATAGAACCTTGGGTCCTTGACGTACAACAACAATAGTTCCGCTACCTTGAAAAATACTGAAGTCTTCGCCCAGTTCCTGGGGATGTTTTACACATATTTCTTCTGGCTCAGGCGACGGTATTAGAAAGACTCCATGAAAGGGTGGGACCGATGAACTCAGCTCTCACCCAGACCGATTCGGGCCAGAGAAGAACGGCACAAAAGAGCAGGTCGTGATGTCGAGTAAGAAGAGAGGGTGAGGCGTAGGGGCTCGTGGTACCACTAAGCCTAAGGCTTTTATTTTCAGCTAAATCCTTGAGTTCCTAGTTTAGAAGTTCAGCAGGTTGCTGGTCCTGGCCCCAGGAGCTCTAATAAACTTATTAACATTTTTCTCCAATTCTGCAAAATCAAATAGTCTTTTATCTTTTGGGGGGGGGGTATTTTCAAACTTACAAAAAGTTTTCTAGCAAAGTTGTTTGATCAGTTACTACATCTGTGTGTGTCTATATATATATATGTGTATGTGTATATATATTATTTTCTATGAATTCAGTAAGAATAAGTTGCGTACATCATGCCTTTACCTCCTAAGTACTTCCTAAGAACAAAAGCAGTCTCTGACATACCCAGAGTCTACTAAACAAAAGCAGGAAATTCATAATTTCATTTTCTAATCCACAGTCAAGTATCCAATTTTGCCATTAGTCTTAGTGACTTTCTTCCCCTTTTTTTAAATCTTTGCCTGAGGATATGTTTATTGATTTTTGGTTATTGATCTTAGAGGGGCGAGGGGCGGGGTGAGAGAGAGAGAGAGAGAAGAATGGAGTGAGGGGGAGAGGAGGAGACATCGATGTGAGAGAGGCATCCATCAGCTGCCTCCTGCGTGCACCACAACCAGAGACTGAACCTGCAGACACCTGGTGTACAGGATGATGCTCCAACCAACCGAGCCACTGGCCAGGGCCAGTGACATGCTTTATGCAATTTTTTTCTGCCCAGAATTCAACCCCAGATCACGCTGTGCATTTAGCGCTCCTGTCTCACCGGCGTGTCGTTAATTAGGCTGCCATCAGCATGCATTCTTTTCAACTGAGAGCCGGACGTGCCCTTCTGGAAGGAAGTGCCCAGGCGCGGCCCGACGTTGCCCGGCCTCAGCGCCCACAGGTAGAATTTGCGCCCCACAGCCGGAGACTCCGAGCGGCTCTCAGGACGCGGGGCCACCGCCCTCTCCGGCCGCCCCCTGGAGGAGCCGCTCCTCCCTTCGTGCCCTCCCGCAGCATTTGTCTAAATCAGTCACAGTCTGTCAGAGTCACAAAAGTGCTGACCCATAAAAAACAATCTGCTCAAAACTCAGGTTGTTTTCCTTTCAGTCGCCACCAACACCCTGGCTGTGTAAGACAACACGCCTGCTTATTTGGCCAGAAGGGGAGGAAGAAGGGAACAAAGACAGCGTTACAAGGCCACCACTAAAATATTGGGACATGAAATGTTCATTCCTAAATCAAGCTGGGAATGAACATTCGATTTACTCGCTGCTCCTGCAGCCCGTGCACCCGCTCTCTGTGTGTGTGCACGTGCGTGTGTGCTTGAGCGTGTGTGTGTGTGCACGCTAAACAGCTGGCGGACAAGCACCACACTTGATTCTTCATGCAGTTCTTGGGACCATGCACTTTTCCCCTTAAATAAACATGTATATTCAAGGCTCTATTTCCTGAGCTCTCCCAATGACTCATAAATTCATACCACAGCATTCTAGAAAATGATTAGGAATTGTTAGTAGAAATACTATATACCGTAGAGTATAATTCTACAGGGAAAACCACTAGTTTGGAGATGTGTTAAACCAGAAGAGAAATGGCATGCCGGGAGGTCACAGAATTTAAGATCTGGCAGAGACCCTAAGATCTCAAAGACCCCAGTATCCTCATTTACAAACCATGACGTGACACTCAGAAGGTTGGGTGACTCGCTCGAGAGCACACAGCTAGCCAAGGAGAACCAACGCAGAAGCATCAGCGTCCCAGAGGACTACTTGGGGCCTTCGCAGCTGCGGGCTTCCGCAGAAGATAGGTATGGCTCCTCCGGGCTGCCTGGGAAGCAGACGTAGGGAAATGTGACCTTATTTTGGATGGAGTAGGGAACATCACAAATCAAATGAAAACTCTTATTCAGAGACACTAACTTACCCAGTGACTTCTCTCATTCGTTTTTGGTGAAGTTAGTATTTTCAAGTCATATATTTCTTCGACAGTGGGAGCTTAAGTGTTCTGAGCCATCTACGCTAGGCCCCTGAACACTTAACAGTCTAGAAAGCCTTACAAGGGACCGCGGGCAGGCTGATTCTGGCCGCCGAGGCAGGCCCGGGAGCTCTGTCAAGGCCTTAGAGACAGAGCGGCTCCCAGAATCGCCGACCACCAGCTGCAGGAGCCAGAACACAAGCGCCCGTGGCTCCTCGACCTGCACGTCCACCCTCAGAGAGTCCATGTCTTCAGGAACTCAGCGTAGCTGCTCTGCGTTGTCCTTAAGATCCGCGGGCCTCTCACCGAAACTCAGCCACCAGAGCGGTCCTGAGGACCCTCCCAACGGATCTATCTGCAGAATAAAAAGCGAGCATGCAGCATGCAGATGGGGTAGACACTGGCGAGAATAACGTTTCCTAAGTCCACAGGCTTGGGCGTGAGGCCAGGCCAGTAAAGAGTCTCTCGTCTCTCCATCTGCCTCCCCTGCTCCCCAGGCATGCGATGGGCTGCTGAGGCTCTGAGGCAAGGCAGACACGAATGTAAGTCCTAACACCGCCAATGGGTAACTGTGTGAGCTTGGAAAATTGTTTCGCCTCTTTGGGGGGTAAAATGGCAGTGAAATTATCTGTCCTACGGAGTCATGGTGGAGAATAAATTCCCTCCTCTTAGAAGGCACTGGACAAATGCAGCTTCACTGGCCTTGCAGGAGTTCATCAGAGACTGCGGGGGCGGGGGAGTGGCAGGGGCAGGACAGTGTCACACAGCGAGGCAGAAATGACGGACGCACCGGCCACTCTTTGCCATGTGGAGCGTTTGACTCTCCCTTTGTACTGAAAGCGAGACTTTCCATTTTCTGCTCTAGAAACATCCTCTTCGATGATCATGCCATTTGATCTCTCTTTCCAGAGG
Source organism: Pteronotus mesoamericanus (assembly GCF_021234165.1). Lineage (NCBI taxonomy): Eukaryota > Metazoa > Chordata > Mammalia > Chiroptera > Mormoopidae > Pteronotus > Pteronotus mesoamericanus. The sequence continues at coordinate 3,795,628 of NW_026555123.1, forward strand.
GAAGATTATAAACTCTGAGAAAAAAAACTGAATCTCACTGCTTTAGCCACAGCCTAAACAGGGGGTTAGCAAGTTCAATCAAAATGTACTGCATTTACATCTGGGGGAAGGCAGGAGCTGGGGGTGGGGGACTAGCTGTCTATCTCATTAGTATCCTTCACTATGCAAAGCATTTACCATGCCGGGGCTTCCAAGATCCTGGAAGGGATCTGCAAGTACCTTACAGAGGCTGCAGGGCCCACTGGCTACAAGCCAACTGAGACATGTTCAAGTTACTACAGAGATTGGCAAATACTGGGAACCTGCTCAATGGCTGAATACCTGTGATTCATCCTTGTCGTCCCAGGATATGCAAAAGCTATACCAGAAACAGAGAAACTGGATGTAATATTATCTGATGCTGGCTGGTATCAGTTATCAACCAGTAGTGTAGAAATACATGCCTTGTCAGGAAATGCCTCCGCGCTGGATGGTTGTCTATGGAAATTTATCTGGACTAAGACATGTTCTCCCACATGTGTGTTCCCAGAAGCAATGGGATAAATAACCTCAAGACATTTTCTCCTTGAAACTAGGGCTCAATAAGGAGGCGGGGAAACTTCCCAGGGGACAAACTTTCAATTAGCTTTGCTCAGACAGCAGAGATGTATCAAATCACAAGGTGGCCAAGTTCCTGGGTTAGCCCTTGGAGGACGGTGAGGATCCCGTCCACAGGATGTGGCCTGGTGACTGGATTTTAGGTCAAAGTTCAGGGTCACCCACGTTGTGTCAGCCATCAGTGACCCCGGGGAAGTCTCTCCGGCATGCCAATCTTCCACTTCACTTTCAGCCCGTCATCATTCTGACCTGTCGGGTCAGATTCTTCCTGCCCTCCCACCTGCGATTCAGGTCCCAGGGACCCATCCTCCTTGCCAAGACGCCCCTCCCTCGGTCCGCCACAGCCCTGTTTTACCCCTCCAGCTAAGGTAACACCTAGTTATAAACTAAGTGTCAAACTATGGCTTGTCTGAAGGGGAGATGCCTTTGCTTGTCGGGACACACCTTTCTCAGGCACCCGGAGGCCCCACAGCCAGGTGGAAGGATCATTGCCATGGAATTCTTGGTGGTCCAATCACCCAGACTCATGTGTAAGGCATCCTTAAGACAACACACACACCTACAGAGGGATGAATAGCTTGTGCTCGCTAATAATGTCTGAAGAAGGATTTGAGCCCTGAGAGAAAGATATTACATAAACGCAAGTTATAATAGTATTAATACTGATCTACACCCTGCTCCATAGACACTGATTTGCTGCATAAAGATCCTCCGGCCGAGGGCCAAGACGCTAAGTCATCTTCTGCGGGGTAATTAAGGTTCTGTTCCGGCCGGGGTGCGGTGGATCCGAATGACGCGAGGAGGCAAAGGCTTGCTGGGCCGAGGGGAGTGTTTACACCACGCAGAACAGCTTCCAGCCACGGCCAGGTGGCAGTGAAGTTAGAACCCTAGCAAGACGAGTGTCCTTCCAGGAAAGCTATTTGCAGAATCATCTACTATTCTGTTTAACAAACATTTATTGAGCACCTTTTACATGCCCAGCATTAGACTAAGCACTAAAGGTCCAAGGTAAACAAGATGCGGTCCCTGCCCAGACAGAGTTCATTCCCTTGTACCATGTTGTTTACACTCTGCTGAGTATCCAGATCACCTGGCTCCTGGTTAAAACTTGAGATTCCCGTCCCCACCTCCCCGGCCCACTGGATTCAAGGTCCAAGGATGAGCCTGAGAATCTGCATGTTTCACAGGTGACTCTGATGATCTGATGATTAACCAAGCTTGGGAAACACTGGTCTAGTGAAACAATGAAACATCTGATAAGTATGGGAACATTTTTCTCTTTGATCATAAGTGATGATTTATGCAATTTCTTGGCAAAGTGAAGACCATTCGGCTCATCTCTCACATACAAGGGCTGAAAGCCCATCTTAGTCCCATAACTTCTTTGTTCCCCAGTGCAAAGACTGTGCAAAGAACAGAATCAATAAACAGTTGTTAAATAAATATCAAAGTACGTAGGTAGGAAGATAGATAGATAGACAGATAGAAATTTTCCTTCAAATTATTCCATTTAAGAAGTTCTTACTAGTTCGGAAACAATTGCTAAGTAATGTACTTTAATTTTTTTCTGTAATAAACCTTTCAAATTTTTTACGCATATTCTCTTGGTAGCCTTAAACCATTTTTAGAAAAAAAGTGTGAGGTATAAATCAACACATAAATAAGCAAAATAAATTCTTGAACCTCTCTACCAACACCATATCCCCTAAAGAACTTTCACTTAATGATTTTTTTAGAAACTAAGGATTTTGTTTACCTTTTGCAAGGATTAGATGGCCAAATGAGAGATATAGTTCTTTCTATCATTTTTGTCCCTTAGGCTCTAACCCTGATTCTTTCCAGAATTAAGCACATATCTTTGTCAGAAGTTTTTAAAAAATATTTTCTAATGGCTTTTTATTTCCTTCAAAATATTGTAATTACATCACAAGGAAATTGTAAGGAAAGCATCCAAACTTTTTTCAGGAGAAAAGTTGATAACCTGTCACTGTTAATAGTACAATGCAAGAAACACATTTTATTTACCTTGAACTTGGGGGAGGAGGAGAGGCGCTCGAAGTGCATATGACCTCATTAGTAATTTCATATTTGAAGTCCTGGCACTAGTGAAAAAGTGATGTCTTGAGCTCCATTTTAGTTCAGCTTTTAATTGGCTGAATCCATGATAAACATATAAGGCGAAAATAAAGTTCGGAGAGCACGCTTCGTAGAGCCAGTATCTATTCTTGCCTCTACTGCTGGAGCAACCCAGCATCCTTCCTGACAAATGGGGCCAGGAACATCATTTCATCTTTCTTGGGGCAATGAAGAAGCAGCCATTTCAGGAGCCAAGAGAGATAGCTATCTCCTAAGTCTTATTTTTCTCAAGTTCCTTGATGTTACAATTTTAGGAAGAAGAAGGTGCATGAGGTCACTTAGTGTTCATGGCAAAACAAGAGCATGTGCCGAAGGAAATGAGTGCGGGCACAGTTCCACCCAGCTGAGCTCCGGACTCCACAGAAGTGAAATCTAGCGGACCCGGGGCTGAGCGAGCGGGGCGCCCTCAGGCTCCCTGCTCTGAGCACTGCTGCCTGAGCGCCCCGCGGCACGCGGTCGCTCATTTGGTGCAGCAGGGCCACGGGCGCGCCGACTTCCCCGTGCTCCTCCTCAGGCACTAAGCTCGTTTCTGGACACTGTCCAGAGCCCCGTCTCAGCAGACCCGCTGGCTGCCAATGAAGAACCAAAGGGCTTATGTATAGTGGAAAGAGAGAAATGAGGATGTTTCAATGCCAAGGTCTAGAGTGTCCCGTGCTGACTACGGAGGCTCAGGTTGGTGCCATATCCTAGTGCACGTGAAGCGTCAACTGCCTTGACCTTTGCAGTCCCCGGTCGCACTCCTCATTTCTGATCGCGCACTCTCCTTTGGCGACATCACGCACACTCATGCACCTGGGTACGTGTAGATGACTCACCATACGTATTTTTATTCTGTGAAATCAAGGGCCCACTACCAGGCTTTCTCTGCTCAAGCAGCCCCGGGCTCCCCAACGCCCCCTGTTCCGGCGCGTATTGGTTACGTTGCTGTGACTCACTGCCATGGACGTCCTCACACTGCTCTCCGGGGCCAGCCGGCCGGCCCACGCCCACCCCCACCCACACCCACATCCGGTCTGTCACAAAGTCTCACAGAGGGTGTCCTTTAAACACCTCTCTCAAAGTCCTCTCCACTCCTTTGTCGCCACGGCCACTCTTCTCTCCTGGGTCTCCCGGCCTCCCCGCTGGGTGCCTGCCCGGCCCCCTCAGTCCCTGCTTTGGCCTCACTCCACCTGACCTGCCACCCCCGCGGGGCCGCCTCACAGGGGAAATCTGATCGCAGTGCTCTCTCCATTACGTGCCCTCCCCAGATGGAAGTGTGCCTCATAACTCAGCCTCCCCCAGCTTGCTCAGGCCGTCTCCTCTGCTCCCGCCCCGCCGCCTGTGCCCCGACGGTGGGAAAGCGCTTAGGGTCTCAGCATTCGGGACCCAGTCGCACGTCCCTGACCTTGAAAACTTCAGTGACCCTTCTTCTTCACCGCGAAAGCCTCCTCCAGGGCAGCTCACACTCCTGCTCCGAGGCCAGAGAGGGAGGGGACTCAGCTCCTCTCTGACCGTGTCCCATCCCCGTCATAGGGCACTAAACACCCCTCCTCAGTACCGCCCTAGATGAAACACTCTTAGAATAGACACAAACCATGTAACGGATTCAGCCAACAAAACTTAGGGAGCGCCTCCTCTGAGCCAGACACTGTGCTGGGTGCTGGGGATGCCACGGGGAGCAGCGCTGAGCTCCCAGGTAATAAAAACAGCGGCTCCGGTGCAATGGCCCCGCCCTGCGCTTGCTCGTAGGCCGCCCTCAGTCTGGATGTCTTTCTCCCGCTGGGCTGCAAGCACCTTGAAGTCAGGAGCTGAGACTCATGTACTGCGTCGTTTTTCGAAACTCACACTATGCCTGAGTATAATAAACACGCACAGTTTTGTGTTGAACGAACGAGGGAATTATGCCTGAATCCGTGGCAGGTCGCTGTCGGGGAGCCCTGTGCTGCTGTGTAAGACATGCACCCCCATCCTCCCTCCCCCGCCGGGCCCCTGAATCCAACAGCCACCAGAGTTTCAGCAGCAGGGAGTTCCGCACTGGGCTTTTCGAATGCTTCCACTGTGCTATTTATTAGACGTCGCTTGCTCATACTGAACTGAAGTCCGTTCCCTGAGCTTCAACGCTACTGCTAACTCTGTCCTGGGAGAGTGTGCGGGAGGAGCCTGGTCTCTCAGTCAGTGACAACGTTCAAGTTTCTGAAGACAATGATCACCTCCCTCCTCTTCCCCAGCCATCATATCCCTGGTGCTTGCGATCGTTTCTTAATCTAGGACGTTAAGTCTCCTTCAATGGGGACACCGAGATTCCCTGGCAGGTGCTGCCCTTGGCCTGTGGCCTTTCACCTCTTCTTTAAAGAATGCAAAGTGTTCTGCAGGCTCTGTTGACGTTTCTCTGAAGCATTGTGCATTTGGGGATCATCCAGCAGCTGGCCTTGGAAGCAGAAGATGGGGTGCATGCTTACAACAGGAAAAAGTATCATTTAAAGAACGTGGTGTAAGTGGCTAGAAACTTGCCCTAGGAGTTAGCTGGTTCGTCAGTCCTGAGAGTAGGCATCAAATATTGGGTGATATCTTGTACTGAAGGAGCATCTCCCAAACACAGTCACAATACTCCTGTGGGTGGTGGCTGTGCGTCAGTGTTGCTGGGTCTTCCGGACATTCCAAGGGGTGAGACAATCGAGCATTAATTTGCACGGAGGGATAGAGGCGAGGCAGCCGGGGCAGACCTGAAGCTCCCTCAACACGACCCTTTAGAAGGAGGGGAAACTGGAGGCCTTGCTCTGAGGTGCAGTAAAGGTGGCTGATGAACTAGAAACCATCTCAGAAGGTCACGGGCGACCTACAGCAGACTCTGAAGTGAGTCATTCTGTTCAAAGGGCCAACAGTGACAAAGATGGACTTGTGGTGCTAAGCCAGCATCTCTGATCAAATTGCACATGGAGCCACAGAAGCCCGGCCGACGATGACTTAGTATGGAATAGACAGGGGTGCCAGAAGCCAGTGGCCGACATGCTCTAGAGGCTGCCTGGAGTTAAAACCAGGAAAGCCAGGGTTGCCCCCACGTTCAAGGCAGGCACATGACCGGAAAGAGGAGACAAACCCAAAAGGATTGGAGCAAGGGGGTCATAGTGGGCACTGAGGAAAGAGGCGTGAGGAGCGAAGGTGGTAGCTCACAAAGGGCCAAGATGGGGTAGCCACGAGGGTCGTGGACAGCTCCACACTTATTTCTAGTGAGTGTGGGCTTCCCAGCTGGTGCATGGAAGGCACGGGGTCCACAGAAGTTCCACACTCTGCCCTCTATCTGCACATGGCTCTCCCCCAGAGGACGATACCAATAAACCACAAAGGCCGCGAACTCCCGAGGAGCCTTTTCCTTCTGTTTCTCGCCATAGTCCCGAGGGGCGGACATGGAACTCTGCTGAGCCCACTTACAGGCGTCGACCTGACTGGGAATGGCTGAGCATCACTCAGTGAGGACTCAGCGAGGGCTCCCCAGAGGTTCTCTCTCCTCACTCGCTTTGTGACAGAGGCAATGTGATGGGTCCTCTTCTACCCTTGGCCTCAAGCGTTGCCTTTACCACCTCGCCAATCCGGCCGCTCACTATGCACCATCTGCAGCAGGCTCGTGCTAAGTTTCACCTCGCCATGCACCTTGCATGTACGTCTGTCTCGGTCCCCAAATCCAGCTGTAATGTCCGCGTGGGCAGGGCGCTTACCTGTGTGGCGGTCAGTAGTTCGTTCTGAGTGACCAGAAAATCTGGCATTGATCTGCATGAGACTTTTGTTCAAAATATGTTTTGGAGGCAGGAATAGAAGAAGCAGAACATGAAAGGTCCTTTTTCAACAGTACGAATTCAACTTAGGAAAGTTTCAAAAACTTTTATGAATACCATTTGTTTCTTATAAAATTGATTGTTTTTACGCATGAGAAAGATGGAAAAAATTGATTGTTTTCACAGTTGAATGTAGGGCCAGCATTTTGGATGCGAGAGTCACTTACTTTTCCCCAAACTCACACTCACTCCTGGGTAACTGGTTTTCGAAAATACATCTGTGACAATAGGCTGCTAGTGCTGATAAGATGATATGTGTGCGTGTACTTGTGACTACCTTAACTTGTCATTTCATTAGATCCTTTTGAGTGTTGAATTTCATCAGTGTTACGAATTAATCCTATGAGAAACCTGTCGCTCAGTATCCAGTATCTCTTTTTTGTTCTGCGACACTTTGTGAGACGAAGTTACTGTGACTAAAGCGAAAGCAAACACAGTCGGTGACTGCTGGGAAACGGTGTTTTCTGGTTTAGAGAAACACCACCCTAACGTGGCGAGGCCTCCAGCTCTCCATCGGCGGCTCTGCCTGAGACCAGGGCCCTGCCCTCGTCCCCAGCCCCGGGGGCCCAACAGCAGCCACTCTCGGGGGCCCGTGACCTCAAAGGCCAGGACCGCTGGCCTTGTCAAAGCCTTTCCACGGTTTTCCCAAGAGCTTTGCCTCCAGGGTCACAGGCTGCATTTCAGAAATGGGAGGTGAGCGTGATGAGGCCAAGAGGCATCCCTTCCGTACCAGCTTGGAAGGCCCAGTGGGCGTGTGCCTCACCCACTCACCCACCCGCGGCCGTCACACCTGCAAGTGCCGGGGAACATGCACGCGGTGACTCAGGCCAGGGACTCGCCTCGCGATCGAGCTCAGGCACGGGAAACACAGCCAGACTTCACCCAGTTTAGGTTTCTCACCTCTGGCAGTGCCTGACAAGTTTGGCCGACTGCGGTTTCTAACCAAACCCCAAACAGGTAAGTTTTCATTGGATTCCAGTTTCACTGTATAATCTCCTTTTGTTTATACAGGCAACACGTGGGGTAAGAGGGAAGAAAATGAAAACTACATTTTGACTAAAAAGAACTTTGACCTTGTCTACATGAGGCAAGGACTTTCCAATATAATATCTCTATAACTTCCCCACCCCCGCCCTTGGATTGAATTTGATTTTGGTTCTACACACAGCTAGAAATAAGAATGAAAGGAAAAATCTAGGAGTGAATAATGGTACAGAGTTAGACCTAGACTCTTGGCATTCCAAAAAGTGGGCCACAGGAACGTTTCATACGCTCACCTGCCAGGCGGAGGCCCCGATGACAGTCTGCGGAGGCTGGCGTCCTTGCCTTTGGCTTCCTGTGCCAGCCGGGCTTGTCCCCGGAGGCCCACAGGCTGCAACACCCAGGGGGGCCTTTTGACAGCGCTTGGTCATGTTGTTTGGTTATATGACTATCAAATACCCTTTGTCCCCAGAAACTTTCTTTCATTGTAATTAATCAAGAAGGTTAAAGCCAAATACCTAAGTTGCCTCCTCCTGCCTACCCGGCCTTTGCATCAGATTGTTAAGAAAACAATGGACAACTTTATGGGCTATAAAAATGTTTCCACCTTTGCCACAGCCAGCAACCTAAAGAGATATACATTTCACAAATCTGTTTTCTAAAAAAGAAGAAGAAGAAGAAGAAGAATGATGTGGCTCATTTATCGATGAATTTTTAAAATGCAAACCAGGCACCAACACACACCACACATTCCCACATGGGGAACGCACACCCATGTGTAGGTACAAACAGGACAATAGGCCTTGATGCTGATCACCCCCGCATGGCAAGGAGAGGAATGGTCATTCATGTTTTCTCCCTTTACATCACTGTCTTTTCTGAAGTGTTTGGGATAGCATGCGTGGCGTTTTTTCCTGCTTACAAATATAACAATAACTTGAAAACATCTATTCACAAAGATATACGCACCGCTATGTTCACGGCAGCATCACTCACAGTGGCCAAGACACAGAGTCGCGTGAAGCGCCCTCCAGTAGATGATCGGGCCAGGAAGACGTGCTGCCTCTACACAGTGGAACAGGGCTCAGCTCTGAGAAAAGATGAAACGCTGGCATTTGTAACAACATGGATGGACCTTGAGAATATCATGCCAAGTGAGATAAGTCAGACAGAAAGATTTAAGAACTGGACCGTAAGCTTTCCCTTATATGTGAGACATACAACTGACATCAATGTGGTGACTTCCAGAGGCGGGGGTGGGCAGGGGGCAGGGGGCCTAACGTGGTGATGGCAGATGGTTTGACTGAGGCCCGTGGGCCCACAGGGCAATCTCGCATCACAGAAACGCGCACTCGAGACCCATGTGACCCTGCTGACCGATGTCACCTCAAAACACGTAATAAAAAATTTTTAAATGTAAACACATAAAAATTTACCTAATAATTATAAAGGAAGAATGAATCTAGCTTAATTTTTTTTTAATGAAATGAAAACATATTGATCAGGCTCAGCCAGCACTCACGGGGCACCCTGCCGCCTTCGCTCAGCGTGAATTTGGCTTGGCACGCAGAGCTCCGAGCGCGCTCAGGGAGCTACACGAAGCGCCCGGATGATTCGTGCGTGAAAACATTTCTGCACGGTTCCTCAGCATCCTGTAGGTGTGGCCTGGGAGTGAATAAAACATACCAATTTCAGCATCTCTCGGCCTCTGAACCTCTGTGTTACTTTTCGCAACCGAAAAGTACACCATTGACCAAAACCTTAAACTACAACTCTCTCCCAAACAAGGAGATGAGTCACGAGTCATTTTAAGAAATACAATAGAATTTTTTTTCTTGTAATGAATGCTGAAAGGGAAATGTTTTACTTGCCCCGACAACTCTAGCAAGCTATAACCCAGAAATAGGGGCAGGGCGCCGAGCCAAAAGCTTCTCCGAGGCCAGACGGATACAGGCGGCATTCACGAAGGGCCAGGGAGCCACCGACAGCGGCGTTCCTGGGGTTTACAATGTGATTATTGTCTGTGCAAAGGGGGGGTATCTTGAAGGCAATGACAATATCGTTTCCCTGGTGCTAGAAAGATGATGAGGTGAGCGGGAACAGTGTCCGGTGAGGGCAGGCACAGTGGCCGAATGCCTTGTCCAGGAAGCATTTATGAATCTTTCCACTTTGACAAGAGCTTTTCATTTCTGGAGCCAGGCTTTCGTGTCCACGGCCATGAAGGTGTGCGTGAGCACCGGGGTGGGGTGGGGTGGGCGGTTCCGTGGGGCTGTCTCCCTGTGGACGTCCCCAAGGACATGCCTTGGGAAGACAAGCCTAATTCGGTAAATGAGAAGCCCCGCCCCCCCCACCCCCACAGTTTCTAGTATCACTGTCCTGCTGGCGGTGATAAGGCTTGAGTCCTAGGTGAGTCTTTTAAAAGGTGGCAATAATGCGCCAGGCTCTCTCTCTGCCTCATGATACATTTTTCCACTGTTCGAAGTTCACTTGACGACAAGGTGTGCTCTACTTAGCTGTGTGGAACTGGCCAGCCTCAGGGTCCAAAATGAGTGACTCAGTCTTCCTTTATCAAGGTTGCAACTAGCGGCTCAATGTCATCTTCCATCCTTCCTTGCCCCTGCCCTGCCCCCGCCCCCGCCCCCGCCTGCAGCCCGAATGGAGGGGAGATGAAGGGGCTTGCAAAGCTCAGCCGGTCTCTCCCGTTCAAGGCCACGACTTTGAGCGTTCCTCCGTTGTGCTGCAAGTTTGACCTCTCCCTCTGACTCTATCCCCTGGGCGGGACAGCGAGGCCAACAGAGACAGCCTGGCTCTTGCCATGACCTTGGGTTCTTTGTCCAAAGCCCAGTCTGATCGTTTCCTTCAACTGCAGAACACAGGGTTCTGGACTGTGTGGAGGGAAAACGCTGATTTCTTGCCAATATTCCCCTTCGCCCAGGATTATACCAGTGAGAGAGAACAATTAGCAGGCCGCACCCAGAACGGAGGGCGTCCTGGCAAGGCACGGGCTCCGTGATCTGTGTGTCTAAAAGGAGCTGCTGACAACGGCGGAGAAACCCGGCCAGCATCTGAGGAAGTCGCTGACGAGGCACGCCTCCCTCCGGCCTCTGCGCCAGGTGCCCCACAGAGGACCGAGCATCGCCTTTCACGGCTCAGTACGAACTTGTACCTGGGACCTAGGCCAAGCACGACTTCTTTGGGCTTACCCCGTTCAAACTTGTAAGGCGTGTCCCCCTCCACTCGGCCCCCAACCACCAGCGCCACACGCACGCACGCAAACACATCCACAGGCCGCCCAGCCCGGCCCAGCCCGGCCTGGGGAGCCTCCTCCATCACAGGGGAAGCGTTTCCCTTCTCAGCCCAGAGCCACACGAGAGGCTGCACACGGCCTGTCACGGCGCTGGCCCCCACGCCCCCTGGCCCCCACACCCGCCTTAGGCAGGTGATGTGTTTGACTTGTTTCCTGTTGTAATAAAGCGACAGGGTAACACTTTTTAGCAAGAGTATGCACGGTCGCACGGTGTAGAAATGGTCATGCGGTGCAAGCTGTAGGACAGTAATATCGCGGCGACGAGGCGTGGCGGTGTCGGATGGGCGCACGACTTCCTGGGGGGCCACGCCGTAAGTTACGTAAGTGTCTAACCGCTATACTGCACCCCTGAAACCGGTATAGTATTGTATGTCGACTGGTATTGAAAATAAATTTTTTAATTAAAACAAGAAGAAAAGAAACAGTATGCCAGCTTCCGCATTTCTCCGGAAGTTAGCACTCTGGACAGAGGAGATTAGAGCCTGAATCACTGGAACACAACGCCAGGCTTGGGGAGACTCCTGTAAGTTCTCTAGCGCTCACCGTCAATAGTCAGGCACAACAGCTCGGGCCTTGGAGAGGCCCAGGCGAGAGAGGAACTACAAGGGCCACGGAATTGGAGCGGGGGCTGGGCCAGCCGTGCGCTGGAGGGGGCAACGGAGGACTTAGGGTGTGTCCTCACCAAGGCGGCGAAGCGTGAAAGACAGAGGGCATTTTGGCAAATAAAGAGACTCCCTTCCCCTGCAGACAAAGGACAGAACAGACGGGGAACCGGACCCGGGACTTACTGACCGTGGCAGCGCAGCCCCGGAGAGCCCGGGACTCTCCACTTCGGCCAAGGGCCTAAGCAGGAAGGAAGGGGCCCCTGAAAACCGGCGTGAGACTATCTGAGATGGTTCAGTCCAAATCTTAAATTCCCACAGTGCTCTTAGCTAGGGGCCAGACGACTTTGTCTATAGAGGAGCAGACAGTGACAGTTTGGGGCTTTCTGGGCCCTACGGTGGCTATCGCATCTGCTCCGCGAAGCAGCCACCGACAGGGATGACAAGCCAGGGAGTGGGTGTGGCTGCATGACAATAACCTTCACTTACAGGAGGAGGCCACGGGTCCCTCACTCCCATCAAGTCAAAGTACATGGGCTGGAGAATAGCAGAAAACAACAGCAACAAACCCCAGTTTCTTCTTCTTTTTTTTTAAATAAACAACTTAGCATTTTTTAAAAGATGTTATTTATTTTTTTAGAGAGGAGAAGAGAGGGAGAGAAACATCAATATGTGGCGGCCTCTCATGCACCCGCTACTGGGGTCCTGGTCCGAAACCCAGGCCTGTGCCCTGACTGGGGATCAAACCAGTGACCCTCTGGTTCGCAGGCTGGCCCTCAATCCGCCGAGCCACCCCAGCCAGGGCCAAATCCTGATTTCTTGATGACATTTTTGGACATGACATGGGACCGATTACCTCCCACCCCGGGCTGAGTCCTAAATGCCGACCCCTTTTAGTGAACGCTGCGGTGCAGGCTACATTACACGCAGCTCCTCCAAATCTTAAGGGGCACGCCATGTGAAGGGTGCACGCGAGAGCTTCCCTGCTTCCTCTTCTCGGGGCGTTTATCTTCCAGGAGCCACACCAGGACTGTCATCGGCCTTTCTCGAGGTGACATCAATTGTGTGTATTTTTACGCCACTTCCCTGCATGCATGAGGAACCCTGGGGATTTCATGTTGAGAAAACATTTCACAACAGAAGCCTCAATACTCTGGAACTACTCCCCGCAAGAGGAGAAACATGAACCCTCTGGTTCAGGTTCACGGATCCTTCGCAGGTAATTTGTAACTTTTCATCAACATCCCCAAGCTGGACTGACAGTGCGGGTCGCCCTTGGCGGCTCGCGGGGAAGGAGGCCGCGCGGGCCGGCGCCCCGCGCCGCTCACACTCCATCCGCCGGCTCAGCGCAGCTCTGCAGCCGCAGAGGACGCAGCGCACCGTTCCGGCCTCCAAGTCCAAGCGACGGCGCCGGAGCCGGACGTAAGATGTCAGAACCCGCGTCCTTTCAGGCCGCTGCACGAAGAACTGCTCTACTCTGGAATCTGCCTCCTTCATTTTTCCTCCTGCGAGTAACCCCACCAACAGCCACAGGAACGCGGGAAAGAAAAGGGTCAGTGCCGCCGGCAGCAGCGCCGAGGGGACACGTGGGAGCCGAAGGCGCTCGGGAAGACGTGCCGGAGGCCGCCCCTGAGAGCCCCGCCCCCGCCCGCAGCTTCTAATCTCATTAGAGGAGCTTTTCCCAGGAATGTACTTCGACTTCCCTTTCTGCAAAACGGAGATCTCACCCTCTTCAGAGGCCGCGCTTTGATGGTGTGAAGAAGAAAAAAACAATGTAACCGGCCTTCGGGAGCGTCCAATCTCAAAAGGGCCAGGTACGTGCCCGCGCGCACACGGCGACAGCGCCGCTGGCCTTTACCCAGGAGACATCGGTAGAGGGCAGCGTACCCCTTGATCTTATTTTATTTGTTTATTTATTTATTTCTGCAAGATAGGAAAGGAAGTTGCAACATAAAATGGCTGTGAGAAGGGACTGAGATTTCCTATTGTTTCAGGTTTTAGGATCAGCTGTGAAACATTTCAAGGATTTTTTTTTTTTTTTAAATTCAAGGGAGGCCCTGGTTGTGGAAGCTGCCCAGGACCCGCTGGGGGAAGGACAGACGTCAAGCCGCCGCGGCCCGGAGTCTGGAAAAACATCTTGACTTCATTTCAGATACACCTGAATCTTCTGGGGCAACAAATGGGAAATCACAGCCCTACCAACAAGCGCTAACTTGATATTTTAGAGGTGTGCTTTTTTTCTCCCCACAACTCAGACAGGTTTTTTTCAGGCTTCGCAGAGTGGCTAGACTAGGTAATCCGCGTAAGCAGCTGCTGCAATGCGATCTTTTTCTAACGTTTTACTGCGGAGCTGCGAGCCCGCCTGGCTGTGGGCTGTGTGTTGGGGGGGGCACAGGGAGTGAACTCTCTTGATTGAAAAGTTTGCCGTTAGGACTCTCGGTCTAATCTGCTTCAGGCAGAGGGTCTGCCCCCGAGGTATAAAATTCTGCTGGACACACGAGGCAGGCTGCTGAGGACTGATCTTTAAATGCTGGTCCTCTGCAGTTAAAAAAAGACCCTTCATGTGTATGTCCTCGTTTTTAATTTCCTTAAGTTTTTAATTTTCCTTAAGGAATCGCGTTCTGTTTTCTCGATGGCAGCGTCCCTGCTCGAGGTCTGCGTCTTCGGGCACAGCGTTGGGTGGCAGCCGGTGCGATGTGGGAGGCGCGTCCTGAGGCTCTGGCGTTCAGCTCCCTGGGGTCCAGCAGTTCTGCCGCTTACGAGCTGCGCGGACTTGACGTCGCCTCAGCCTACAGTGCACTATCGTCCTGTGTGACATGGGGGTATGACGGTGCCTAACCGCCGGGAATAAAGAAAAAATGCACAGGAAGTGTTTAATATAGGACACACGCAGTCCCTCATTACATGTTTATCCAGGTCCTGGCATCAAAGTAACATCAATACCCACCTGGGGGACTAGCTGTATCATATGTTATCAACCTTATCAATTGTGTTAGCACTTACTGTTTATGACAGTTGGAGGAGAGGGAAAGAACTTGACCTGCAGCTTTTAACATATACCTTTTAAAGACACTGCAATCGAATTTTGGCTTTTTTGCAAGTCGGCCTCAAGAGCACCTAAGGGGTCAAGGTTCTGTTCTTTAATAATGAGCAGTGTCTCCTGGGAAGTAGCGCCACATTTTCTTAACCTGGGGAGGGGGCAAGGTGGACTGTCCCCCTATATTGGACTGATACCTATGGACTGCGCCTCTAAATGACGCCTCTGGTTATGGAAGCAGCTCGCGTGCAGAACACTCGCTGCAGAGTCCTTCTTGCCTCGGAGTCCTTCAGCTGGGGGTGGGTTGGGGCAGGGGACAGGGGGTCAGGGTGCCCCACGACCAGGCTGGAGCAGGATCCCTTCCTGAAACCTCAGGTGACACTACTGACCGACAGGCAGGCCGAGTGAGTATACAGGAACTTACACGCCAAAACGTTGTGAGAATCTTTTTTCAGTGGCAGCTACAGGCAGATTCGTGTGCCTTACGGCAGACGGGGTCGAGAATCATTATGAAGCCCTCATATGGGGCCACATTGCTCAGGGGGAGACAAGAGTTGTGTCCATAGTGGACGCTGCGATGCGCCATCCCGAGCCTCCTGCCAGACCAACTCATCCATCATCCTAGCTGCCGGCAGCGTTGGCTCCAAGTGCTGTCCCCCTCAGGGACGTGCACACAGCCAGCGGAAGCTGCGCGCCCAGGGTGGCAGCCCGTCCTCCGACAGCCTGCGTCGGAGGCCTCTTCGGGCCGGGCGGGGCTCCGCTCCCCGAGGCGCTGCCGCTCCCGGGCTCTGCCGGGCTGGTGGTGCCGCGGCTTCCCTCCTCTCTCCCACCGCCCTGCTGTCTCCCCTCCCGTGCAGGCAGCGCCCGAGAGCACCACCAAGGAAGCTCTACCCCAAATGTCTGTTTCCGGGGGCCCGGTCTTACCCACTCGTCTTGGCCACCCAAGGCCCCACCTGCAAGCCCCAGGTGAGTTCTCGGCAGGATGGCCCCTTCCCTCCCACGCAGGCCAGCTCTGTCTTTTGTGGGGTGAGGCCTATGTCAGCCCCCTGGGTTCCCAGAGCACTTGTTACTTCCCAGGAAAGACCCTCCCCGCAGGAGGTGTGGCTTCCCCCCCCCCCGCCCCCCGCAGCACTGGGGAGGGGAAGGGGAGGGTTTCTGACATCGGAATCGGTGGCAGCAGGAAGCTTGTTGAGCTTGCGTGTTTGAAGCTCCCTGTGCATCCCAAAGCCCCCCACACTGGCCTCGCCGGCTTTTTCCACACATCCCTGCGTGTGCACACGATGGGGACGTCCCCTCGCACCCAGGGCTCACGCCCGAAAGAGGCCCCTCCTGGAGCCTCGTCCCCACCCACCACTCTTCCCTCAGCTGGGGCCCTGGGTTTGCTGCAGGGACGAAGATCCCCCAGGGGAGCTCGGTTTGGTTTTCTTGCTCCAAAGCAGACACGCGGCCTTTCGGAGGAGTTGTCCTCCTTCGCCACCTTTGGGGAGCCAGTCCCAACTCAGCCACTTCGTCAACATCTTCAGAGCCTCGTTTGGACACAATCGTGAAACAGGATTTGTAGTTCATTTTGCATCGAACCCTTGCCACAGCCCCGCTAGGCCAGCCCGGGGACTGGCCGGTCGTGGAAGCTTGGCTCACAGGAGGAGACGCCCCGAATCACGCAGCAGTGCGGCGACACAAACCTGCCTTCTTTTCACTCTGCCGCCTGTTTCCCTGCACAGGCTGCCTCCCAACAGTCAGGCCAGAGGTGGGGACCACAGCTTCCAGGGATTTGCTCAACGAATACTTGATGATTGGAGCTGTATCCTAGAAATTAGAGGTCAAATCTAGGCTCCTCTCTGCTAATACTGACCTGGTTCAGTCAATTCATTTAATTTTCTCCATCTTGTTTTGTTTTTTAATTCCACCTGAAAAAGTTGGGTACTAACCCCTGCCCTACATCCACGTAATAGCCACTGTATCATTTAGGATGCTTTGGGCTACAAGGGAAATTCCGAACCATCAGTAACAAAATAACAAAGACATTTTTGTCTGTCACATAAGGAGACCCTGGAAGTGGTGTTGCAGGGTTAATTCGGCGGCTCAGCCAGGGTCTTCGTCCAGCCCTGTGCTTCCACTATTTTCAGTGAATTGGCCTTTTATTCTTAGGCTTGTCACCTCTTGGTCATGAGACGGCTGCCTGATGGGAGGAGACAGGAAGAAGCTTCGCTCAGAGCTCTGTTGGGATCCTATGCAAACTTGACCGTGCATGCCAGGAGCCAGACCTGGGTCACGTGGCTCTCGGACACCTCACTGCCAGAAGGGGCTTAACCCCCGAGAAGGCGTGTTGTGTCAGCCCCTTGGCGGAGCTGAGAGGAGGCTCGGACAGGGGAGGGGGAAAATCCGGGAGCTACTCTGGCCCATACAACTGCCAAGCTGCCCTAGTAGATACTGTTTGCTAGAGGTCAGAGACTCATTTTGGAAATCTTTTTCTAGTAAGCCCAAGAAGGTATTTAAGTTTGGATGAAGACATCAAATACCAGTATATGTTGCATTTCAAAGGAGGCACAAGACCACATAAAGAACTGACAGTCATCGCCAGCACGGGACCTGATCCCCACGCGGAGGGCGCACGAGGCTGCCGACGGCAGGGATTAGGGGCCATGCTATGTGTCCTGCCTGCCCTCGAGCCCGGGAAGAGGGCCTTTCTTCGATGGAAACACTCAGAGAGCTCGGTAAATGCCTGCTGCAGGGACAGAGACTCTGGGAACTGACGGTGGCACGAAATCTGGAAAAGCTCAGGTGGTCGATTGCAAAACAGGCCCGCAAAGTCCTCTCTTAATGACATGTCAGGTCTCTGGCCTTGGGATTCTGTCACTTCCTCCATCCAGACGTGGAGTCTGCTTCCAGCCATGAAGTGGGGTGGCAGCAACGCTGTGTGACTCACATGCCTCAGTCCTGAGCGGCCTTGCCACCCACTTCTGGTGATGTCTCTCAGGACACGTGGGAAGCCAGCCTCACCCGCAGGAGATGAGACACGCTGGAGGCTGGGGGTGGGCGGGGGGAAGGGCGGCGCCCGGGCCATGCCACACGGACTGAGAGATGCGCGCATGGGGCCACACCGGGTCCTCTAGCCCAGCCTGCTGTCCGGCTGAATGCGGCTCATGGGTAAGCCAGACCGTCAGTCAGAGAAACTCCCCAGTCAACTCGAAGAACCACTGGAAGTAATAATGCTGGTTATTCTTAAGCCATTGCATGTACTGTTGGTTACACAGCGACAGACAGCAGAAACGCTGGCCGGCCAGTCCAGGGCAAAGGACGGGTTGCGGGGGTCCTGTAACTTGTCTCTGTTCCAGGGTTTGTTGAGGGAAAGAAGGAGTGAGTGTTGACATCAAAGGAAGGAAAGTTTGATTTTTAGCGAGGTCATTTGAAATACCGACTTTGGGGTTCGCCTTGGGGTAAGCAAATCGTGCGGAGTGATCCAACAAAGACAAAAGATAGGAAGAGAGAAAATGGAGCGAGGGGAAAAGGAAGGAGGACCAGTGGGAAGGAAGGGACAAAGCCACGGGCTGTGGCAGGATCGGCCAGCTCAGAGACGCGCACCCTCAGCTCACGGGCCGCGACGTCGCGCGGGCCCCGCAGCGGCTTCGGAAGGACTGGCGGAAGGTCTGTGGTTCCCGTGCCAAGCCATCCGGAGGTTGTAGCACCCAAGTAAGAACTCTCCTCGCCCCTTCCCCGTCCAGCCCCCAGGCCAATCCTGGCAGGATGAGAAAAGGCAGCTCCTAAACTGGGGAGGGAGCAAGGCCGCCACGAGCAGAGAGCCCAAGGCGGAGCCTCGCTGGGGAGGAGGGAGGACTCAGCCCTACATCGAGGTCAAAGTTTTGATGATGGCATGAAACTAGACACTGTAAACAACTCCACTGAGACTGCATTTTTTTTATTTTCACAGACCAAAATGTCATGGAACTGCACAAGTTTCCACCGAGGGCAGGGAAGGAATTTCCCTTCATTCAACACTGCCGCAGGAGGGGTGGGGAGCGACAGGCCACTACTGGCTTTGCCTTGGCTGCACGCAGACTCCTGGACCCAGGGACCTTTAGCTGAGGGGTGCCAGAAGGGCCACCTGGTGAGTGGCCAAAGTGGTTGCAGGTTGCCTCAGTGATGGCAGGTCCCCTGCCCCGCCTCCGGGCCCCTCCTTGGTGAGAGTGGCTAGAAGTGCACCTGTGCGGGCGGGTCACTTCCAGGCTCCCCTCGCTTGCCTCGGCGTCCCGTGTTAAAACACCGAAACTGAATGGGCCACCCATCAGGCCACTGATGCGTTTGTCTAAATTCATCATGAAGCACATGCCGGGGCCGCTGTCGGAAAGCGGGGACACAGAGGAAGGGCCAAACCACCGAAGACAGAACCTGCTGCCGTTCTGCCCGGAGTGCACTCCCCACGCGAGGCTGGTGGGTCTCAGCTTTTCACAAGAATTACCTCGGGAGCTTGGAAACATGCGGATTTCAGAGTCCAGGAGGCGCTAGACTTGGATTTCATCGGCTTATTATAGAGCCCAGGAACTGGCGTTGCGACCAGCACGCAGGTGGTTCTGGGACGTGGGCTCAGAGATCATAGTGGGGAACTTCTACCTGAACATAGGTGGGTAGGAGTTGAAGGCCAAAGCTGCCGACAAAACTCTGATAAACATTTCCCCACAATATGGTCTTGCAATGAATTGGGTACTGTGGGGAGATTTTCAATGCTCTTAGAAAGACGTGTGTTATTGATGCTTCCTAAGTGCTAAGTTGATTGTTATACATACCATCAATTTCAAGGAATACTGCAGAAAAAGTGGAAAACACATCTGTTAGAAGCACACATCTATTATAAGACAAATCGATTGTTGGAATTTTGAAAATGTAAACAACTAAGAGTAGAGTGAGAAAGGTGTCTGTTAGACTGAACTTTACTTAGAAGTAAAAGATTTCTTATTGTCCCAAAAACCTAAGGTGAAGACGTCATTGTATTGACATAACCCATGAACCACATTTTCATGCTGGTTTATCCCTCCCTGTATCCCACCAGCGCTGGGTGAGCACTAACTATTGAGAACACGCTGTTTTCCCAGAAGCCAGAGGGCCTCTAGAAGTTGTCCAGGCCTCTGCTCACACCGATAAACCACCCCAGGAGGACAAATACAGCCGGGCTGTTCAGGAGAGCGTTCCACAACTTCCCCTGGAGTGAGCCCTCGCTGCAGAGCCTCTGGGCATCATTGTTCGAGGATCTACACCCGGGCACACGAATGCTACGACTAACGAGGAGGACGAAGGAAACGGGCACCGCAGACGCCCCACACCTGCCCTCACAGCCCCGAGGGCCACCGCCCCAGCAGGGCGAGTGCACCCCAGTCGGCGGCGGAGGGCGCCGCCCGGCTCCACGCGCCGAGGGAACCTCAGTTTCACGGGAGCTATGAGACTGTCCTAAAACTTGAACACATTTTACTCTACACCTTGTGGAATGTTTTCAGAAAACTGAAAACCGAGGCTTCTATAACAGATGGGTTCACATCTCGGAGAGCGGAAAAGAAAGGAAGTCATCTTGTCAACTCGCAGGAGAAGAAACGACAGCAGCTCCATCTCTTCAGGCAGAGAGATTGTTGGTCCTACGAATTTCAATTCACAGACGAGAAATCTGTCTGCCTTTTCCGGATTCCTTCTCGGCATCTCGCCGCCTCCAACGTTTAAGCGCTAATTGCCTCATTCCAGGCTTCACTGGAGTGAAGCCATGTGAGTCCCTATTTTTGACTGTTTCTCGTTTCTGCGCCTCCTCCCGCCATGTGCCAGAGCCCCACGTTAGACTCCACATCCCCCTGCTCCGCGTCTCCCCCTGCCCCTGCCTCTGCAGCTGCTCGCTGGCCCGGCCTCTTCTGAACACTTCAGACACACGGGGCATGTTTTACGGGCGCAGGTATCTTCACTTCTGTCAAATAAAAGTTGATTCATAAGGAAAACATTTTAAGGATGTAGGTGTTTTTTCATGAGTAATGCATTTAAAAAAAAAAAAAGTACATCTGAGGAGAGAATAAAACCTTTGCCTAAAAATTGAACATAAACATCTCATAGAAAAGCACAGACGTTGTCTCAATTCCAAATTGAACCCAGGGCTGTTCTGATAGATGACAGATAGATAGATAGACAGACAGACAGACAGATAGGACATCAACAGAGACTCTCCCTTCTTCTCTCACTCTCTCCGATCTCCTTCTCTTTTTCTCCATCACACACATAACAGATAACACCAGTGGAGGAAGAACTTTGCGTTGATGGGGAACTCACCCCGGCCCACAGGGAAGCTTGTGTGCGTGGGGGTCAGTCGCAAAGGGTATAGAGTCCCTTCACCAGGGTCAAACTGCCCTCTATCCCATGAGACCCCAAAGGACACAGACCAGAACCGCTCTGGGCATTCACATGGGTACAAACATGTGAATGGGCCTGACGACAGCTACTTATAAACAGTGAAGGGACACGCAACACTGCACCACGCCTCACGTCTCCCCAGAGCATAAGCCAAAAAGGCACCTGCGCCTCAAGTGTGATGCGAAGGACCCTGAAAAGTGGGCAGGGACCAGCCCCGGGCCCCTGCGGGGATCCCCCCACCCCCGTCCACGCCCCTCGCCACTGTGGCCACCAGCGCGCTCTTCCTGGAGTCTCCGTTCCAAACTTCCAAACGCGCGTCCTTGGGATGACAATAGACAAGATCCTTGTCGACTCTTAATCCATTAACGAGGATCCGTTTCTCCGAGCAGGGTCATCAGGAGGCCAGAGCAGCGAGTCCCGAAGGTCGCGAGGTCAGGAGAGGCCGTCCAGATGCGCTGCCGGCTGCGGGGGCTCCTCGGCCAGCGCGAGCCTGGAGCGGGGACCGCTGTGGACAGCGGGCACCCAGGACAAGGGGGTGGGGGAAGGCGGCCCGGAGGACCCGCTGCGGGTGCTCTGTGCGACCTCAGCTCGCTCAGCCGTGTCCCCGCCCCGGAGGACGGGAGGGAGCCTGCGCCCCCTCCACAGGCCTGCGTCTTCAGTGCGCGTTGCACGGTGGGCTCGGGCCTGGCCCGGAGCGAAGCTTCAAAATCTGAGAGCTGTTTCTGCTGCTGTGGCTGCTGTCATTCTAATTACTCGGGAATAAAATGATGAAAGGGAGGGTTATGAAAATGCCTTTAGAAAAAATTAAAGCTACCACAATTTTACTTAAGTCTGTCCAACATTATTTACCACAAAATAGGGAGAAAAAGCCCAAACAAGACAGTGTAACAGACAAAACTAAAGACACTAGCATACCAAAATCCTCGATCACATTATCCGAATAAAGTGCTATAATCTTGTTTCTTCTCTC
Organism: Pteronotus mesoamericanus; assembly: GCF_021234165.1. NCBI lineage: Eukaryota > Metazoa > Chordata > Mammalia > Chiroptera > Mormoopidae > Pteronotus > Pteronotus mesoamericanus. The sequence goes on from NW_026555123.1 coordinate 3,817,442, forward strand.
TTTCCCTTTTCCTCCCACTTCCCTATATTTTATTTGCCTTTATTTATAAAGTGTTCTTTTGTTGTTTTGAAATGTAGATGAAGAGTTAGACATTTAAGACTACCTACCAAATTACGGGTTTTTCTACCTGCTCCTAGAAGGCCTGTTTATTCTTTTGTGGATTCCGCAAACAACACCAGGCCCTGAGCTGGACAGGCCAGGGGCCTGGTCACACACACGGGGGAACATTCTAGATTACAGGTCCTTAGGAGGACCCCTCTCAAGAAGTAAAATCTCTGTCCCCTCTTGGAAAGGATGTGTTCCAGCCTGACTTGGTGCGCGTAGAGTCGTGGGCGTGCTTGCTCCTGGGTGGAACGCCCAAGCTGGACCTGGCCCCGGCGGGGGGCAAGGGGGCTCCTTAAGGATTCAAGGATTCTAAGTCTCATTCTCCCTCAATTATGCCTCTGGGTTTAGGAGGCATTCACAGAGTAGCTTTTGGAAGTCAAACAAGGGAATTCTGAAACGCAGATAGAAGTCGGGCCAAAGAGGAAGACATGAGAATGCTAATCCCTGAAGCCTGTCAAAGAAGCCTGTTGCATTTTAATTATCTTCACTGGAGTGTTTGTCAGTGTTGATCTTGTATGGAATCTAATAGTTCCAATGAAAAATGTGTCGGGCCTTGGGTCCAAGGATATCATCATTATAAGTACATAAGTGCCCAGGACAATATAACTCTCCCTATGGTGCTGCTGCGGTGGCCTTTGATCCTTGATGTATTACTTACTTATTTATTGATTTATAAAAATGAGCTGTCAAGCTTTTCCTAAGAAGTCCAAGGGCATATGAACAAAATGTAGGAAATATACAACCGCAAAAAAATAAACCACGCAGTATAAACCCGATCCCCAAAGTCCAGGGCACTCTGCCTAGGTGAGTAGGATAAATCAAAACTACACTTTCTAGACACACCCCGAATGTCAACAAACAAAAACTCTGTAAAACCCAAAGAAGGAAGTCATATAATAAGGGCTTATATGAGACATAATATACATTGGCAAGACCCTGATCTAAACACTATGAATTTATTTACACTTGGCTCTTCTTCAGAGACGGGCCTGAGACTCTCACCAGAAAGTATGAAGAGTATGATATCTCAAACACCAGCAGGGCCAGAGGTCATGTACTTGGCTTTCAGCATTTAATATTATTTTAAGCCAATTAAAATAACTTGGTTTCACAGTGGAATGATTCCATTAAATAATAGCTTTGTTCACTGTGAGCGTGGTTGTGTGGTTCTTTACTGAATAAGAGAGAAGTGGAGAAACATAGAGGGTCAAGATTGGACTCAGGGCAAAGACAGGGGGAAGTGCCTGAAATCACCTCTGTACAATGAACAGGCAAGAGGAATGCGGCGAACTGGGGGCGTAGCCCCAGCCCTGTCAACGGGCATAGGTCAAAAGGTGAACATTTTTCGATACTCATTTTTCTCGATGACCTAAGATTTTAGAACGTAGAACTTCTATTTTTCAATCAGTATTTAATCACTGTCAAAAAAAAAAAAAGTTAAATATATAATGTTCTTCACTCTTCATTTTTAATCCCAGCTGGAACACAAGGGATTGCACGATTTCCCTGAGCGCGACTCCATTACATCCTGCTAATGACGGTCCCTTGTCTGAGAGCCTCCGGCCTGTTAAGTCCGGTCTGCCAGCCACGGCCAAGTCAGATTGGCTGAGGAGGCCAAAAAAAATTAACTTGAGTCCAGAGTCATCCCATTTAGCTGCTGGCACAGAAAAATTTACCAGATAATTCCTAAACTCTCCACTTAAATTTGGCTGCGTACCTCAATGTTTTTGACCAAAAATACCAAAGTCTGCACGCAGTGATTGAATACCCCCAATTTCCTGCAATCCGATGGGCTTTAAAGGTACGGAGATTTGTTGGAGTTGCATCCCCGTGGATTGAGCAATAATGGGGCGGCTGCCCGTGAGGCTCCATGGAAAGGGAATCCACACGGCAGGATGATTTCGTGTCTCATTGGCCACACTGGCCCTTGCAGAAATGGCCCCTGCATCCTTTGTCTTCCTCTCTACCAGATGCTACCATGTCTTCCTGCTCGGTGTACGGCGCAGTCGCCAAAGTCTATAGTGCCACCAGCAATGACGCTGTGTGCCCCCTGTGGGCTGGTCAGCGGAAAGGCCTCGGCCTGGTCCTCACTGGAGGTGCCAATGGAGCTCTGCTCGGCTGATCTTCTCCTGCCCCTCCCGCGTTACGTGGTTTTACACTTAATCCCCGTGTTGGCTCCAGCGTAGCAGACATTTATTGCCCCAGTGGAGGACAGCAGTCCACGCGTTTCCTGGGTGGACTGGCTGACTCCCGCACACGTGACTCTGCTGTGACCTTCCCTGGGCCCATTCCATCACCTGTTACCATGTCTGTTCTGCAAGGTGCTCGGCAGAAGGCTGAGCGTACCCATCATTATTCATCCCCGCGCAGAGAAAGTGCTAACTCTCTATATTCCTCAGATTACCCCTCCTCACAATCCTTGCTTTTCTTCCATATGCCTCCGATGTGTGCACATGTGACTCAGAGGCATACATTGGGAGCTTCACATCACTGTCTTCCAAAGGGTGGCCGCATTCATCAAGACATGTTACCACCAATTGCACATGCTTTGTACCTTTGTAACACTCACATATCGGTCAGGAATTCTGCAAGAAACTGAGTGTAAAGTCCAAGGGCTAACTGAAGAAAGTTAAATGGTGCAACTATTTACAGAAGTGTGGGCCAGGTGCAGGCTGTCCATAAGGGATGGTGGAACAGGCAAAGACCAGCTGCGGTGGAAAGCTTTTATCTCCTCTGCACCCCGTGAGACAAATAGGGGGCTGCATTGCTGGGTGAGGGCCAGCGCCAGAAGAGGAGGGCCGCCCAAATGAAAGAGTTGTGACTGTCCATAAACGAAGGCCGCCGATGCCCACTCCAGGTAAGGAGCAGCAGGGAGAAGAAAGCTCCACCTGCCCTCGCCTTCTGTCTGCTAATCCCTAGATTGCTGAGCCCAAATGGAAACCACAGGCAAGAGAGCTGGGGGCGGGGAGCGGGTGGAATTCAGGCTCTGGGGAAACAGGGCTGGGAGGAGAAAGGTGAAGAACACATTGGAAGAAGGAAATAAACAGTCATCAGCATTTCATGTCAGAAGGTCCCTACTATAGGATCAAAACTCTCTGAGCCAGAAAAGCAAACCATCTCAAGTTTCAGGGTCTCAGGAGTTGGGGACAGGGCAAGAGGAAACCATCCCAGGTGCCTGAGGTTATAAAGAGCCAAAGGAATGAGTTTCAGCCATCAAGGCTGCCGGAGCTCCAGAAAGCAAAATTAACAGATACAGCCCAGGACAGCAGGTGGGTCCAAACAGGGGAAGAAGTAAAAGATGGAGGGTTGGGCTGGACCAGGACAAAACCAAAAGTGAGGTGAGTTCGGCAGTTTGTGTCTAAAGGGTGGACATGTCTATGGCTTGTCTGTATCAAAAGCTACCAGAAGGAAAAAGTGAAGATTAGTGTGAAGCTCAGAGCAGCACAAAACACCAAGAAAGCACAGAAAAGGAAAGAGCTAGATGAAGAGTCAAAGTTCAAGATGCTTAACATGCTTCCTTCAGGGGTCAGAAAACATGAGAACAAAGGAGGTAGTCAGGGAGTGGGGGACAGTGTAGCCTTGGTGTGGTCTGAGCAGACTTTATCTCTTTAGAACGGATTGCACCAGAACACAAAAGACCAGGGCACTGAAAAATATCATGCCATCTGGCAGAGTCTTCTAATCTCTCTAGAACCCTCCCCACCCATTCTGATAATTCACCAGATGAAAAATAACCCCTTCACCTTCCTTTCTCTTAGAGACCAGTGTGCATGTATGAAAACATCACTGGTGAGTGTTTCTAAGGAGAGAACACACGTTGTACAAAGACGACAAATCACTAGAGCGATTTCCTCGGTGACAGAGACCTGGGTATCACGGTGGGCCTCGCGGCTAATTGTCACAGAAGACCGAAGTCCCATGTTGTCAAGTGCTGGTGGTATGAAGTAGATGCAGGGCAGGAGACTGGAAAGTATAAATGGAGAGCACAGATCCGGGACAGAGGTCAGCACGGGAAATGAGGGCACAGCCGTTCCTACGTGCCAGACTGGAACAAAGCCAGGAGCTTCCAGTTTGGTGGCTGAGTCACTGGAGCAAACTGGTTAGAGACAGTGGCACAGGCAGTGAAAAAAGAATGCGTGCAGAGCAACTCCGCATGGTGCCCGGAGACAGGAAGCCGGTGTCCGGGAAGCCGAGGCCAAGGAGGCCTTTACCTGCTGTGCCCCAGCTCTCTCAGGTCAGCTTGTCCCCAGCGTCGACCTGCTGCTCTCATGGACAGTCGCCGGGGTTTGCCACTAGGTCGCTGTTTTTCCAGGGAAGAGGCTGAGGCTGATTTGCCAAGTACAGGATGCCGAGAGTTGGCATAGGGCGGCAGCGAGGAGCACGCAGAAGAAATGGATGTGAGAGATACAGCAACGTATCGAAAGATACAGTGGTACGCCAGGATAGAGCCAGATGAAAATTCCAGCAACCAAGAAATGAACAAAGACATCTGTTCAATGCGCTCCAGCCCCACTCGAGGCAGGACAGAGTCAGCGCCCTCCTGCCCCCAAACCGAAGGGCCCCGTTTCCCTCCGCACTCCCCGCTCTGTCTTCTGTCCTGACTGCTCGTGCCCAGGCGACTGGAGAGCACTGGCGGCAAACAAACGCTGGCCCTTCCTCACTGAGTGCCGTCTTCGAGCAGAAGACAAAGTGAGGTTATGAGAACAGGAAACGGCATTTCTGAAAAATGGTGCCAAGTGAAACCCAGGGTGTGAGTGGGCTTTGCCCCCGACTCACAGAACGGACACCTTCCCCTGGGTCAACGGTCAAAGGGAAGGCGATGAGTTGAATGACGCCCAAAAAGATCGGTCCTGAACAGTGACTGAACCCAGGGCATGAGGCAGTTCTGCCTTGGTGTTTGTTCCCAAGCCCTCGAAGGGAGCACTTACATGCAGAGGCGAAGACAAACCAATTTTTACGGAAGCCATGTGTCAGAGCAAAACAAAACAAAGCACTTTACTAACAAAAATACAATACTGCTCTTTGGGGGGAAAAGTAGTTAAATGCTTCTTCTATCTTTCTTTACCCACCACACGGCTCAAAACACAAATGAGAGGTGCTCTGAGAATTAACTAATGTGAAAGTATAGAAGAAAAATTCCAACTATGTTCCACTTCTCCCAGTGGGAATGCTTAGGGGCCGATGTGGTACAGAGAGGTGCCTCCTCCCAGCGCACGACCCGCGGAGAAGAGCGCGCGCCGGAGCCCAGCTGGGGCACCGGTGACCCACGGGGGGGCGTCGGCGTTTGCTGACCCAGGTATCTCTGTCATGGAGATGATATAAACAGACAATGAATCTCTTTGTCCTGGAGATTAAACCGGAAGTCTCAGGATTGTGTTTTCAGTGTTTCTTGGCTTTCGTTCTCTTAGAAATCCTGCCACATTTCAGTATTTTCATTCTTGTCCTGGATGAAATCAGAAAGCAGAGAGGCACTGGAGAATTCTGTTTTTAAATAAAAGTAAACATTTCCAAGTGAGTTTCGGTCTTTGTTTAGTATTTTTGCGACCCAATTACTGAGCCTAAATGCTCCACAGATGTCATATTTCTTCATGGCACAAGTTTATTGAACCAAGATGGTTAATATTAATGAGAATGTTAATATGTGTCTGTAAGGTATTTAATAAGCATTTCATATCATACTTTTCAACGCTTGGTCCAGAATTGTGCAAACAGTGGTTTTTGTTTTCTGTTTTCCATGGTGACTGCTGCGGGCTGCCATGAAGGACTCGGGCTCGGGCACCTGGGGCAGAGCTGATTCTGGATTTTTCCCTCGTCATTTGCATGGAAGCTGTATAAATGGCAACCCCGGGTTTTTCTGAACCAATTTTATCATTCAGCAAGTGAGCCATTCAGTAGGAAGTTAGGAATTGTCTAAAATGCATTGATTCTTTCAAGTCAAAGAGATCCAACTAATTCGAAGAGACAAGCATTGGAAAAGGAGAGGACACTTCTTGGACTTACCTTCCTATGATACCTCTCTGGGGTATATTGTGGTTGATCTGAATTTTAATCGCAATGTCCTCTCTGAAGGATACCGGTCACTCTGTCCCCTGGATCCATGCTGCAGAGGAGCCATCGGCTCGTCCGACTGAAACCCCAATGAGGGGCTCCGTCCGTGAAAGGGCAAACGGAGGACAATTAAACTCAGAAGCAATTGTCCACACAACCTGGGGCCCATCTGGAGATTTTCTGATCTTGCTCTTCTCCCCCTTCTGTGTGTCTGGAAGGTTACCACTTCCTGAGAAATTTACCTGCCGGAGTAGACTTTGCCATTTAGAGCTCTGATCATTATTGTATCCTTGTCTCCTGGTGTGACAGGCAAGAATGAACATCTCTGTTATCGCCATGTGTTCTCAGTGGCCTGACAAGAATATGTGACCAGGGTGTGTCATTATTGTAATACTTTTCCTTTTACCTTCGGCTCTTCCCTGGAGGACGGCAGACACCCCAATTTCTAGTCCAGTCACCTGGGTTCGGGGAAGGACAGATGAATGGCATTTGTCCATGACTTTACCAGCAAACTGTCACCAGCAAACTGTCACCAGCAAACTAACCGGCTCCCCTAGCCATGGCATAGTTTACCACGGTGCAGAAAGTGGTATAACATCTCCAAAAGCACCTAACAGTCAGCAACAAGCAAAAATCACCTTTGGATTTTGTTCGTTCCCTGCCCACACAATTCTACCTGCTGGTATCAAAAGCGACTGTCTTTATGGAATCTTCAATAATCTTGGTGTTGATGGGGTGATCTAGGCAGAAACTGAATATAAGAAACCAACTGTATGTGGAAAGACAAGGTCTCTAGACTTGGCCGTCCATCTGGGCCCCTCTTCCCAGCCTGGGGTTGGGGGGGGCCCCCGGGGCAGGGCAGACGTGCACATCTGCTCTAAGCCGCAGGGGCCCTTCATTCAGAGACGCTGCCAACCCTTCCCCCCACCCCTGGTCACACAGGTGGCTACAAAATGTGCTCTGCTTAATTGTGTCTAAGAAGTTGGGGGAAATAATAGAAAGTTGCTTCAACTAAAAATCTAAAAAATGCTGGACTTAGGGGTGAAACAAAACCGAGAGATGGCAGTAAGGCAGGTAGGTCCACATTTTACTCTTCAGTGAAATCAGAGGGGCAGACGAAGAAAATCCGGTTAAAACCTAGACTTTGAAAGCACTGTCATAAAAAGAAGTCCAGCACTCTCTAAAATGCCTCCTCATACCATGGCAGTTGGTCCAAAGATAGGGCGTGCTTCCTGGCAAAACGCATCGAGGGAACACTAATTGAACCTAATCCAGTCACAGGCCTTGTAGAAGAGTTTCAGAACGTAAAAAGACTTCACATGAGCAATGACTAAACATTGTAGACCCAAGGCAGAAATGTTTAGTTTTGTCGCAGCAGAGGATTTCCGGATGCCAACTCAATCCAGCGGGTCTGTGGAAGCCAATCCGGCAGGACGCGCGGCGCTGTGGCGGCGGAGCCCGGAATTCCCCGCCCTGAGTGCGCGTGGCCGCTCGCTCCTGCAGCCCCAGACTGCTTTCATCCGCCCGGTTTCTGTCCTGTTGCTTCTGACTCTTGAAGGCAAATATGCAAGGAATGCTGCCAAAATCCAGTTGGCACTTCATTATCTGAACTTGTTCCATGATGCCTAAGTTTTAAAGTATTTGATTTTGTTATACTAAAAAACAAAAATTGTGACTAAAACTCATGGGAATGTTAAGACAACATGAAGATTGGTAAACTGAGAGCTAAAAATAATCACTAACAGGGTCTTACTTTCTGTCTGTGCTACTAACACAATGAATGTTAGGAAAGTTATTTGCTCTTTCTTAAAGCTTTTAGAATGATTAAGCAAAAGTAATCATGTTTATCTTCCAACTTGCTAATGGAACAGCTAATAAATATGAGAACAGAAAATGTTTTTACATCTCAAGGGCTATTATATATTTCCACAGAACTAATCAAAGGGACAAGAGGCATGAGTACTTCAATCTATTAATCCTTAAGAAGTGTCTACACCAATAAGCTTCACTATGTACTTCAAATTTTCCACCGAATCAATGACCTATGTGCCTATACAACCCAACACATAGTTATACAAAGGGCACACAAATGCACCCTCCACTAACCGGCTCTGACCCTGAGTTGGCCCTCTGTCTACTGCAGTCACTGATCCAGAGCCTAACTTAGCCGCAGGGGGAAGGAGGTTCGTGCATTGTATGCAGAGCATCATAAAACCCGGACTTAATTTTTTCAGCTTCTTATTATAGAAAGTTTTAGATGCTAAAAAAAAAAAGCAGAATTAATAATGAACTCCCATATAAACAAGACATAGCTTCATCAATTATCAACTCACGGTTGATCTTAGTGGACCCGCATTTCTATCTGCTTCTCCCTTCCTCATTATTTCAAAGCAAATCTAAGACATTATATTGTTTCATCCATAAGTGTTTCAGCATAAGTCTCTATATAATATTATGCTTTAAAAAATGGCCAAAAATGTTATACAAACTAAATTAATAATTCTATAATATCAAATTGTCGCCCTTGTCCAGAATGCCTAATTGCCTCCTCTTTTAACAGTTTGAGCCATCTTTGCCAAGCGCCAGGGCACTGTCAGCCTCCTCCCTTTGCTTACCTTGAGCGCTCACCTGAAAACCAGCAGACAAGCTGTGACCTGGATCACAGAGAAAGCTCAGGCCGGACGTGTGACGTCCCTCCGTCGTAAACGGCGCCATTCTCGGTGGAAGGCCCCACCCCTGTACGCAGCGTCAGCCTCCGTTCCAAAACAGAGCCAGAGAAACCCAGCAAGCTCTGAGGAGAGGAGACTCTTCACACCAAAAGGCCATGGACGTTTGGGAATACGGGTCTCGCTGAGGCCATCTGCCGCGCAGGGGTGCGGAGGACCAGGAAGGGGGGCTGCAGGTCCGGGGACCCGCACTCACACCTGTCTCCTGTAGATCTCGTGCACCAGCTCCCCAAGTGAGCTCCCTCAGGGCCGGCCGTGCTTGGAAGCATCGAGCAGATGATCGATAGGCTAACGGAAGGCAAAAGAATGGGACACAAACTCCCAGCTCTGAGGCCCTTCTTGGGCCTGGTTTTCTTCCCCGGTAAGCAGGGATGTATAGATGACTTCCTGAGATGCTAGTTACGAACCATGAAAGGATGTATGTGCAGCAAACGTCTGTGATCACTCATATGCTCACACAGTAAGCACGGTCACAGTCTTCTTGGTTGCCCAGGATCTGAGGCTGTGCTCTGCGCAGAAGCCCCGGGTCAAGCCTTGGACCTAGAAAGAATGACAAAAGGGAGCACCCTTGTACCCCAGCGCGGTAAGGAGTTTGACTGCGACCCAGCCCGAAACAAATGATGAGAAATGCACCAATATAGCCACAGGGCAGGAGACATCCTCTATTCACTATTCAAGCCTCTGTTTCCTTCTTAAAAGAGTTTGCAGATTGATTAAAATAAATGGCATATCTATAATAAACCATTAACGTTAAGATCATAATTGAGAACGAGATCGATGTCCTAGAACATATGAAGTTTCTGCAGTTAAGCACAGCATGTATGTTTCCCTAAAACCAGAAAAGACAGATTTCTTTTTTATATATACTTATAAAAATTTAGAAGTCTTTGGGATACCTCCAAAAACATTTCTTAGCTTTGAATAATTAGAAAAGCTTGGCATAATTGATGAGCTTATATTTAACATGAATTCCAAGATAATTAGTTAAAACTTGTTCCTTCTCTTCAAGAACATCAGCAATTTCTTGTTTTTCCCACTGTCCCTGTCCATCTGACCTTGTCATTAGACCAGGATACTTCCTCCTCACAGTTTGCACTCGACGCTCTCCCAACCATCTTGCGTCCTATCGCCGTTTACTGCTGTGGCTGGGGAGTCACGGGGATAGGGACGTTTGTGCCCCCATGGAGGCAGGACCTCTATGTCCTAAGCAACACTTTGGGACACTCTTTTATGTCATTGAAACCAAAACAAATCAACAACAAGGACAACTAGTTGCACGGTGCAAACAGTTGATTCATTCCATTCCTTCTCTTGGCTGTAGTAGTCGAAGTCATTTTCATTTTCAGACAACAGGACTATATATTATCTCTTCGCAGTGGCTTAATTTGTCCAGGAATATTTTTAAGTTGTAAACTCGTGACAGCTGATTGAAATGCAGTCCGTCGGGACAGGGCCTTCGGCAGCTCATGAATTCTGTGCCGCCCTGAAGCTCCCGATGCACTAATACCGCACAGTCCGACGTTGCGTGAGACAGACACCTAATTAGCTCACTGAAAATGAAGTAAACAAGGGAGCAGGGAAGGTGTGAGGGAGGGGAAATGGGACAGTTGGTTGGGAACACGGAGCTGTCCCAGGAAAGACGGTCAGCTGGCTTCGATGGGACTGCCTGTCCCGGCTCCTCAGAGGCCGACTAGCACCCCTCGCCCTCCCCTTCTTGCCAGCCCCTGGGGTCTTGTTTCTAGCATCTGCTCCGTTCTCCCCTCTGCCGAATGGCATCCCAGGAGACTTGAATTCCTGTCCTTCATTATTTGGTGCTTCAGGGTAGGTCTGGCCTGCTATGCACAGATTCGGGGCCTGGCCTGGTGATCCAGCTCCGTGCTTCGGCTGGATTCCCCGGGGTTCCAACACTCCCCGGGGGAAGTCACTCCTGCGTGTCTTCGCTCAGGGAGAAAATGGGCTGGTGTCACCTACCACGGTGCGGGCTGTAGTTCCCACTCAAGGAGACAGTGAGCCGAGGGTTCGGGGGTCGCGTGAAGTGTGTGTGGCATGCTTAGTGACTGGTGACTTCGAGAACCCCTAGTGGGGCCCTGGGACACCTGGACGAGTCACAGGATATTTCTGCCCCTTCACTCCTTTCCAGGAGCCTGTGCCCACATGTCCTGACACTCCTGTCTCCTGCAGATGGAAAGTGTCTCCAGAGCAGATTTTCTCGCCTCTCTCTCCCCCGTGACGGGGATGCTTGGGGACTCAGTAAGAAACGACATGGAGCTTGAGCTGGAACACCAAACACACCACGAGAAGGGACTTTTTTAGAGGAGGGGGAGGCGTCTTAGAGATGCAGGTAACCAACCAGGTTTCGGAGATGAGACTGGCCACAGCGCACTCCAGCCGCTGGCGGAGGCGGGGACGGTGGGGCGGGCACTGATCGGCCGGCTTGGGAGGGGCCCTGCCTGCGCGGGAGCTGCCGGTCTACCAAAGGCAGCGAGAGCCCACGAGGCCTTTCAGAAACGCCGAGGCGGCACAGGGGCGTTTTCTGAGTCACCTGGGCAGCCACGTGCAGACGGGTCATAGTAACCAAGCACGAGTCCGGAGATGACTTCAGAGGCTCTTGCAAAACAGGTAAAAATGGACCGGTCAAGCCACTTCCAGGCCAGACCACAGCCTCACCGCTAGCACCGTCTCCCGTGGCTCCAGTGGGGGCTGCGGGGGCAGGGGCACCCCCTGCTGTTGAGATTCCTGTTTCCTAAGGACCGGCCTCTGCGCAGGAGAACACAGCGTCCGTCCACGCGCGCTCCGTGGTGCGCGCACGAGGCCCTTCTGACTCGGACCGCCTGCGGTGCCGTTCTCTAGTGGGATTTCCCCGGCGGGCTGCTCCCTGGGGGTCTTGGAAGGGCAGGCCCTGCCTCTGCTCCTACTTCCCCAGGGCCCAAAGGCGACCACACAGGCGGGGAGAGCGAAACCTGTCGTTCTTTCGGGGGGGGGGGCGCAGACGGACGGGGGCTCCCCGCTCTGTCAACCTGCCCTTTCCCGCGCGAGTGTCCGCTCCCGTGTGCAAGTGAACAGCTGCATTTCATGGTGTCCCTCCCTTGGCGCGAGTATCTTCTCTAGGAGTTTATCGTTTTACTTAAACTCCCCGCGCTGCGCCGTCAGAGGCGCCTGCGTTGGCCCGCCGAGCCGTGCGCGCCGCCCTGCGCCCGCCCGAGCCTCCGGGGCGAGGGGCTGGAGGAGGAGCCCCGGCCCGGCCTCCCGCCCAGCCCCGGGCTGCGCCTCCGTGCGGCTCCTCAGCGTTAGCGTCCTCGTTAGCAAAGGAAGGAAGCCGTACGTTAACTCTGAATGACAGCCTTTAGCATCCCCTCCGCCTCGGACCCTGTGGCACGTGCTCCGAGGAAACACGCGCTCCGAAACGGCACGGGCCTTCGCGTTGCACGGGAGGAAAGGGAGCGCGTCCGGGTCCCTCCCGAGACGTGCCTTTGGCCCTGAAAAGCACAAACAAGTCAGAAGCCAAACCACAATAACAACAGCAGAACATTCTCGAAAAGCCAGTGCGCCTCAGCCTCCTCCTCAGCCTCCCCCTCAGCCAGGCACGTCAGGCAGAGCTGCGCACGCCCCTTCTGCCCTCTGTGTCCTTGCCCATCTTCACTTTTGCACGCTTTCTGCTTTTGAGAAGCTACCACGGGCACCGTACACAAAGGCCGAAGGGCTGTTCGGGGAAATGAAGTGTCTCGCTCTTCTCTGGGCCCCCTCCCTGCCGTGCGTCTGCCCGAGGCCACCCCTGCGGCCGTCACAATGGCGGTTGCTCGCACACATCATCAGGGCTGTCTCCTGCGCGGAGGGAGACAGCGCCTCGCCGCCGGAACCCCGCCCCCCTGCGAGCAGGTGACTATAGTAAACACGGCCTGTTTGTTTGCTCTGGCTCCTGCCCGGCTCTTTCCTCCGGCTCCAGGGCTTCGAGGTAAAGCCCAGGTCACCGTCTAGCCGAGCCAGCGGACCCCGGTGACGCAGCAAGGCGTTTAAGCCGCCTGGTACGCCAGGCGCCCCGGCAGGAAGAGCTGAGAACGGGAGTTTCCCAGTCGCTCTTGCCCCGGCCGCAGTCCGTCCGCCTCGGAGGCGCCTGCTGGAACGGCCCCCTTTCCCCAGGGCCCCTGACTCCGAGCGTTCCCCCCCGGAGGAACCTGGGGCCCAATTGGAAGTCTATGGAAACCTTGGAACCTTCCGGTGAGGAAATTGGTCTTAAGAGAAGCTCGGTTGGTTTTAACTGGACTGCCAGGACTTTGTGGACTATAACCTGAGGACAAAACGGCACCGGAGAGGCTGTTCCGTCTTAGTGGAGGCCAGTGAGGGGCCGAGGCCGATCAGGGGCCAATCAGCAGCCGCGAAGGGCAGGAATCCCCGCAGAAAGGGCGGCGAACCGGCTGCTAGAACTGGGAGACCGTGGGCTGCGTCCCTCCCGCCTGCTCGCTGAGGGTGTCCCTGACATCCCTTCAGGCAAAGAATCTTCTGCCTAAGAAGAAACATAAAAACTGAACTTTAAAGATGTAGCCGAAGAGGATACACTATAAGGCAGGGAAACCAGCCTTCCACAGCTAGCACTGTTGCTGTTTTGGCGTTGCTCTCCTGATGGGCTGAAACCCATTATAAACAAAGCAAGTGGAGATGATGCAAGGGGGTGCAACTGATCAAATACAAGCTTCAGGTCCTGTTTGTTTCCCTTACATCGACAGTGCCAATTTTAGAGATTATTTTTCATTCTTTATTAGGGCAATTCAAAGACATCGGACTTTCTTATGCAGTGATTTACAACAAAACCTCTTTTAATGTATATTAGCCCTGGATGTTAGAGGGGACGTAATAAGGAAACACGAGGTTCAACCATGAGATCCAAAGAATGTCTGCATCATTTCAGTTCCCTGGACTCACGTGTTGAAATGAACAACATCTGATAGGCTCCAAACACCAACCACCTCACCTGTGCCTTGCCAATCACCAGCATCACGTAGACTGTTCTCTACAGAGGTCATGTCACCTCCTCACTCTCTTTCCTTGATTGTGTTTTCCCAGGTTGTACTCACGCACAAAGGGTCCAGTGGAAAAATCTTCCCAGCTCCCCCTCCCCAGAGAATTACATGTCCCTTTGGCTGGAGCAGAACAGACACACAGTGGAATCCTGGGCTGACCCCAACCCCTTAGACACCTGGGAGCTCTGAGGTGGACTAGCCTGAGTTGCTGAAAGCCCTCAAGAAATTTAGCTGAGTGGGGGCTGTTGATAGATTTGATAATTTTGTTGGATCTCTTGAAAAGGGAGCTATTATTTATAGAAAGTTATTTAGAACTTTGCAATGTACATTTTTGTTAGATTTATATAATGTTGCATTCATAGATTAGTTTCATCTTTAATCTTTAGTCCATCTTTAGTCCAGGAAAACTTCAGTTTAAATGCTATCATCCAAAACTATCACAGGTCACTGACTTTGAAACATTTCTACTATGATAAAGACTAAGAGATATGTTTTACGTAGCTACCCAGATCACACAGACAAATATATGCACACATGTACATCTATCTCTGAAACAAAATATCGCATAATTGGACCTTTCCTCACAATATGAAATGCATTCAGACATTTTCTGTTATATATATATTCAATTCTATAAAGTCCCCGGGACACTGAATTAGTGAACATTAAATGTTGCTTCCAGGGGAAATAGAAATGTATGTTTCTTTTAACCTCTGGATCATCAATACATGGATCATCAGTGGATCAACGCACACCTTATTCTATGCGTGTTTGCGGTGAAGGACATCTAACCTGATGCACGTTGTTGGTTCGTTAACACTGAACTCCTGGCAGGCGGCACAATGACGCCCACCTGACAGAGCCAGCCTAGTGCACGGGTTCCCCAGAGCGCAGACCACTCCCCTCGCACTCGGGACTGATGCCCAGCACCTCAGCGTGACACTTATGGGCCCTCTGAGGCATCCAAGTCACCGACGAAAATGCAAACACCGTGGCACTAAGCAAACCACAGAAAGGACGCTGGTTTGCGGTGCGAGGGCTGAGAGGGAAAGGCGGGAGTGAGGGCGGACCACGCGGCTCCTGCTCAGCCGGCCTTGGCGGAGCCCAGCCTCTGGTGCTCCCTGCACGTCAGCGAGGGACTCGCAAGAGCAGCATTTGTCTTCATTTCGTGGTCACAGATAAATTTTAGGGTGGGAGTAACTTCATGAATAGTGAGGACCAACTATAAATACATGTGTGGTCATGTGTGTGCATGTGTGTATGTGTGTGTGTACATATGATAGGATTTTACAACGAACTAATGGTTTTTGATGAACAGCTTGAATAACCCTATAATAAGATAAGCAACTGAATGTCAGGACTGTGACTTGACTACCATTTTGTCTCCTATTTGAATCACTGATGAAAAAAAATGTATCAATACTGAGGGTCTCCTTAAACAAGACTGTTTACATCAGAATAACATAGAGGTCATGAGTCAGCAATGCATTATCAACATCGCGCATAAGTTTATGACAGTAACCATGGGGAACTGTCTTGGAATGTTAATGCAAAATAAGAATTTTCCCCCAAGGCCGTCCTGGGGAACAGGACAGCGCCGCTGGGCTGGGTCTGCCCCAGAGAGGGGCCGGGGGAGGGGCCAGAGCTCCTTCCACAAGCGGCAGCCTGCAACCCATCAAAGCTTACTGATCTTCACTACACCGGAGTTTTTATTCGTTAAAAAAAAATAAACAAACTTAATTACCATCGGCAATAAGAGAATTATTGAAAAATTGTACTATTTTCATACAATTGAATTATAGCAGTGAAAATTAATAAACTCATGCAATGTGAGAAAAATATCAAAAATATACAATTAAGTAGAAAAAGGCGAAACTGTCAATGGTATGTGACCATTTATGTAAAGTTAAAAGCATACAAAACAATACTACATATTGACTAAGAATTCATGCAAAGTTAATAAAATATAAAAACATGCATAAAATTTCAAGAGCATGGTTACCTTTGTCAGTGGAAAGAGGGAATAGTACCTGAAAAATCTTATCTCCTAAGCCAGGTTGGGATGGATAGAAGTCTATTTCATTACTTTCTGTGCCTATTTTTTTTAACCTGAAATGTCTATTAAAATATTTTAAAGCTCTTATTTGTATATAATAAATATATATATGAACAATCACAGCAGCTCCTCATCACAGAAAAGATCATTTATTAGTGATAAATTAGTATAATTTAGTATAACCGTTAACTGATGAGAGGGAACTTATCAAGGCAAATAACGCCGCCTCGATCCAAAAAGCACACATTGCCATCAATTGTCAGAAAGGACGTGGGGTGCACGCCTGCTGTGAATTGCTGGATGGGGGATCTTTTCTCTCTATTGAGTTTTTGATTTTTAATTGAGTTTTTAATTTCCCCCTCCCCCAAACACTCAAAATAGACACCGAAATCAAATTGTTCAGGACTAGAAATTGCATGGACCGGAGAGGCCCAGAAACGCCCCGCCAGAGCCCTTCTGAGCCCGCTGCCGAAAGGGAGGCCGGGGCCCACCCCGCCGCTCCGCCCCGGGCCACGGCTGGGGTGGGGGCAGGGAATCGCCCCAGGCTGGGGGCAGGGACTAGATGAGGTGCGCCCCATGCGCCCGGCTGTATCAGGAAGTGGGGAAGCGCTCACAAACCGAAAACGCACCGTGGCAGCGGTATGTGGGAGGCAGAGGGGCCAGAGAAAGGGTGCCCAACAGCCACCCCTGGGACAATGTGGGCAGGACAGCTAGGTGGGCCTGGGCTACAACTGCAAACGCAGGGGAAATACTCGTGAGTCCTTAATGATAGTAAATGAATGACAGAGAATAGGCAAGGCCCCCGTACACATGAATTTCAAGTAATTTATGTGGCTCTGCTACCCTGGGGGACATGGGGCCTAACTGCCCACCCCTCCCATGTAGGCCGTACACTGCTGCTTCCAAAGGCGTAGTATTTAAGGGGGGACAAAGGGTCATTTTGCTGCAGAGAAACTTGACCGCTACCACCTCCACCAGGTTCACATCACCAGGGACAAGTGGTAGGATGTGCTGGAAACAGCACTTTGTCGCTCTGGTGTTCCTCTTCCTCCCCAAAACTCATAACCCCAACCGAGTCAGGAGGACAAGTCAGACACCCCCAGGCTGGGGGGGCTCTACAAAATAACCCGCCGATAGCCCTCAGGCCGCCACGGTCGCGAGAACCGGGAGAAGTCTGTGCGGCTGTCACGGTCCAGCAGGGCTCGCGGACAAGTGAAGGCTCCACGCTCTGTGGCCTCCTGGACGGTGTCCTGGGATGGAGGGGGGCAGGAGGGTGAGCCTGGGGAAACCCGAGCTGAACGCAGACTTCAGTTACCAGGCGCGCCTCGCTGCCGGCTCCTTAGCTGTGACGGCTCCACCACAGTCAGGCTAACAGCCGAGGAAGGCAGGTGCCATGCAGGGAGGAGCTCTCTCTAATATTCTGCAACTCTCCCATAAACCTGAAACTATTCTAAAATAAAAGGTTTATTTTAAAAATGCTCTCCTCAACCGTGACAAAAATTTCAAACAACAGGTGACAGACTAAAGAACCTGAAATATTCAAGTGAAATAATAAAGGGTTTATTTCAGCAGTTCCACTGGTTGTTTTTTCTCCACCCAAAAACCAAAAAGAAGAGTTGTACTTTTTGATTTCTCGTTGAGGCTGATTGTTTAAAACCTGAACTCACTCCTGAACCAGCTTGTCAAGGCTCAGAAAGAGGTACCACGGGCTTGACCGCCAGCAAATGTCTCCCCTTTCTTCCACTTTCAATAATATACTGTGTTACCCCGTTTACACAGTGAAGTAACTGTAAGTCCGGAGTTGGAGTCAGACGCACGAATTAGAACCTGCTCTTATGTGGCTCATCTCAAAAGGAAGGAAGATATAGACAAGCAGAGGAACAGAAAGACTCACAAAGGTTACGAGCCTCAGACCAAGGTCTTCCCAGACCTAAATGCACAGCGACCTGAGAGCAGAACAGAAGATCGTTCCACTGTCGAGACGTCAGTCCCTCTGAAGTTACAATCAGAGGGTAATGAAACAAAAGGCTTCATGGGTCCCCAACGGCCACGAACGCCCTGGCACAAGGACAGCCTAGAAGTGCATTCGTGTAAGAAAAACATAAACTTTCTTGGAAGTAAACTCCTCATGCCTCCGAAAAGAAACCAAAGGAAATCAGGTCCACCTTGAATTATTCTCTTCACGTTAAGGCGTAATTCATTTCTAAGAGTGTATTTAATCTACCCCAAAGCTGGGCCTATTAGCAGCCGTCAATTAGGGGCCCTGATGGGTCCCCGGCATCCAAAGGCATGGATTCCCTGTCTCCTGCAGGCACCCGCGTGCGAGCATTTCCAGCGACAACCCCAGCTGCGGAGGGAGCAGACCCGCTGCCCTGGCAGGTGTCCGGAGCCCGGCCCTTCCCCGGGGAGGTGGCGTGGGCTCAGGGAAGGGGGAGGTTACGGAGCATGTAAGCAGCAGAGGAAGAATGTCAGGAGGGAAATGACAACTGACTTCTAAGAAGATGTATTTATTTTGGTTTCCTTTTTGCAGAGTCACTAGCTGGTTATTTTAGGGAATCGTGTTTAAGTCTTCAGATCACTCAGACACCGTTCCTTGGGTGAAAAGGGAATGAAAGAGGATAAATCTTGGTCCACTTATTTTAGTCATTTGTGTCGGGCTTTGTTTCACGTATACAGCGGTTTTATTTCATAATGAAGATGCACCAAAAAAAAAAAAAAAAAGGAAAGAAAAAGAAAACTGAGGGGATCGATTTCATTTTCTTCTTTGGTCTGAAAATAAAGTTCTCATTCATCTTGGGGTCAACAATTTTCTTTTTTAAAAAAATAAAATAAATCTAGACCGTTCAAGTTGTGGCTGAAAGCTATGCTGCGTTACTGTCCGCGCCAGGAGGGGGACGGCGGCCTGGCAGCGAGACGCGCCCCCCACCCCCCCAGGATTCGGGCAGGGACGAGAGAAGCGGAAGCTCCAGGCAAGTCTCCAAGGCAGGCAGCCCGCGCTGCCGCCCTGCTTTATGACAAGTGGCCCCCGGGAGAGAGGCTGCAAGGAGTATGGCTGGCATCACCGAGGCCGAGTTTTCAGATCGTTCACAGAGGTCAAGTGAGGGTCAGAGTATTTCCAGAGGAACCTCAGGGTTGGCTTGTTTCTCCCATTTTGGGCTGTTTCTGTAAGCTCAGGCAGGTGTGGGCGGGGGGACAGGTATGTGAAGACGAGGACACGGGAAGGCGGCGGTGACTGGACTCTTAGGACACCTCCGTCCCCTGCGTCTGGCAGCGCAACGTCCCTGCCTGTAACGGATGGGAGGACGGGGCTCCGCGTCGGGGCGGGGCGCCGGAGTCTCACGTCCACGTCGCAGCGTGTGAAGCTTTTTCAGTAAATCATTCCAAATGGTCAATTAAATTATTTTTCAACCAGTGGAGACATTCAGATTCCCAGCTGATTAAGGACAAAACGTTATGAACTTTAATACGGAAGTGGCAGGCAACACCCTCCCATCGGCTGGAACTCCTTTAATGTGGAATTTGTGATCTCTGCCTTGGACTTCCTTTGCAGTGTTTGTCAAGAAAGCAACTTAGGTTAGTTAAGTCTCTCTGGCGTAAACAAGGTTTCAGGGGGGGGACGCTTCACTTACTTAGAGAACAAACTGTTTTCAAGCACTATGTAACAGCATCCATTTGTATATAAACAATTAATGTGTTATTTCAAATGCCATCTTATCTGTTCAGCCAAACACAGCAGGCCTTCTCTCGCCTTGACAAGGCTTTGTTTGCAGGTAATGCAAAGTACTCCGTGTCTTTGAAAAGAATGACGTCTTTCTTTACATCTACCGTTCGGCCTTTTCAACCATTCAGACTTGCCTCCCCACTTCCCGAGTAACGGCCACTATTGTACAATGTCCCTTTTTCACATAAATGATGGTACATGTTGTAATCCTAGGAAGGCAGATCTCGGGTTTTGTCTGATAATTTCCCCGTCCAAGAAGATTTTGGATAGTAAGCAAGAATTGTGGGGAGCTGGACGGAGCTCAGTAGCAGGGGTTGAGAGTCAAATCCCAGAGAGGTAGTTGAGTTCGCTGTGACTTTTTCCTGAACAGAGTTCAGGATCGTCTTCCAAAGGTTAACAGTTTCCGTCGCTTCACTAACTTTTACTTTCAAATGGTCTCCATGTTTAATATTTTTTAAAAAAAAAATCTTTCCTCTGGAACTTCTCAGCCATTTGTCTTTTAGGCAAATTTACCTTTTAGTAAGTATCCCTCTCACAAGAATGTTGACTTAATCAAACAGTTGCATAAGATTCAGCCCCACTCACTTTCTAAATAAATTCACTGAAATCAGGATAACTTTTGAGCATTTGTCCCAGAAAAAAGATGTCCCCGAAGCCAACTGTTGATGTTGCTGAGAAACTAGTTCTCAAGTGTGACAGTCTCACAATCTCTGTCGGAGGAGCTGAAGCCACACACAGTTTAACCTCTTGTTGGGATTCCTCTGGGCTCCCCCAGACCTCCTTACTAATCTCCCCAGGGCTGAGAGGTTCATTAGAGACTCTGTAAATGGTCAAAATTATTTTAAATCAAAGAAAAAAAATCCCTATTCACTTTAACATTCTACTTTGAAATGTTAAAGTGAAGCATCAGAAAAAAAATGTACACTTAAACTGTACCTGCGTTACTGATTTCTAAACTAAATGTCACCTACATTCCCTTCTCCATTTTGCCTTCCCCATGTCTCCAAATAGCCTCCATGTAATTCTCTTTGTCTTCTAATTCCTATGGCACTTGTATCTTCTCTTCGTGGACGAATCACTTTCTGCTTCAAATTGTACTTGTTTACATTATACCTGGAAAGTATTTTTTTAATGACAGCATCATCCACATCTTGATTTCTCTATGAGATTATATTTATTTTATCTTTGAGTCATGAGCATTTGGTATGGCACTTTCTGCAATCTGGTGCTCAATACATGCTAATGATGAACCCTAAGAAGATTGGTATTTCAATACTCTCAGCTACATTCCAAATGCATGGTTTTTCAAAAGGTGAGTAGACCTCAAATATTATCAGACGTTCATGAGAAGACATTTCAACAAACTTAGTAAAGTCCTGTTGGTACCGAGCAATGTAATTTGTTATCTTCCTTAATTTTGCTTCCTTTTCTCACACATGACACAGACACAAGAGTTCAAAGTATAAAAATATTTGCATATAATGGATATGGAAACTCAGATTCAAAGAAGTGAGATCATTTCCTCAGATTGTTTATCTTAAGGGCTAGAGGACAAGTGGAGTGTTCTTTCCAACACATCCATCTATATGCCTTACTCACATCTGTTCCTTCATACCAGGCCAACCTCTCATTCATCATATAGTATAGTGGGCAAAACCCACAAGTCATGGACTCTTGTAACAATTTTCTTGGACCACCTTACTCTGTTCCTGGATATGGTCGTATTTCCCACTCAATTCCACTGTTGAGTGAATATACCACTACCATTTTATCCTTTGAAGCTCAGGTTTACATTTTTAAACTCAAAAATGTTCTACTTCTTGATTTTGGCATGTCTCGCTGTAACCCACAGGACAGCAGCCCAGGCCGTACTGGACTCGCCAGGAATCCAGGCCAACTCCATCCAGCCTTCTGTGGTGAGGAATCAGAATAAAAGGGACGGCGTGGATGTGGGCAGCCGGGGAAATCGCGGGCTCCGCGCCTCCGCCATGCTGACACGCCGCCTGCCATGTTGGCTGCGTCCTGCCGTAGGGAAGCATCCTAAAGAGTCACAGCAATTTTTGAGATAATGCTGCTGGCCTGACTTCCACTATTCACTCCCGCTGTTCAAGTCTTTAAGCTAAAATCTAAACACGTCGCCTTAGAAATGCGCGCTGGTCATTTGACGCACCCGAGGTATGCTTAACTGACAGCGGATCTGGTATTTTCACCCATTGCAACGGCTTGTCGCTTTCCTTCGCTTTGACTCTGATCTGTCCGTTCGCACATGAATCATTTACTGAACAAATATTAAGCACTTGTTCTGCTCGAGGCGCCGTCCTTGGACGAGCTGTTCCGGAGAGAGTAGGACAAGGGCAGTGCCCCTCTGCAGCCCTACAGGAAGGGTAGGAGGAGACCCCCGAAATGAGCATTCAACACAGCTGTGCCGTGATGGCACTACAACAAGGGCAGAATCGCAAGGAAGGTGGCGGCAGCATGGAAACTAAGGCCTGAATAAAAAGGGGGCAGCCGTGTAAGTGTGAGAGGGGAACCTCCACAGAGGAACCAGGAAAGTAACGAAAGGTCACACCTCCCTCCGCTCTCTAAACCAAGAAAACTGGAGATACACGCAGCAGGCCAGGAGCCGCGGCGATTTAACGCAGGGACCCAAACACACGTGGATACAATTTCAGTCTCAGAGGCTTCTATGGCGGTGAGACAATGTCACTGCGAATGTTATATGGATTAAAATTCTCTCCTCTCTAATGCTCCACATTAAAAAAACAAAAACAAAAACAAAAGCCATCAGGCTAATGTTACTGTATAAAGGTACACAGTTCTAACCGTTGGTCCAAGTGCCCAGAACAACTCAAGGGGCTTGAGCTGCCCTTGCTGTCACAGGGCGCTTTGCCTTCTCACTCCATTTTGAAATGTCCATCTGCAAATGTGGCCCAACCGTGGGAAAACGGAGTGGTTCTGTGGGCCTTGCGGGCTGCCCTGAAGCGCAGTCACGGAGCCTCGCCCTGGCATTCGTTCCTGTTAATTCCACGAACGTCCGCCAGGGGCCGTCTCGCTGTTCGCCCTTCTCCCATACGGAGAACGGTGGCTGTGTTCCCCCGGCGACGCGTGTGCTTGCTGTCCTTACCCAGTGCCCGCGCCGAGCACCCGGGCCCCCCGGCAGGATGCCGGGCGTCTAGGTTTAGTCCCTGGCCTGCCACGTCTTCCCAATGAGCCAAAAGTTAACCAAGAAGATGAAGATCCAGTTTTAAGAGTGAGAAGCTGCATTCTTTTGGCTTCCTATACACTCACCTTCTGTCTAGGGGTAGGACCTTTTCACGAGTAAAATGACTGATATTGGGCCACTGAAAGTCGATATTCTCAGTTCCCATTAGCTCATGCGTATGGCTTTCTGAGGACCTTCTCTTCTTTCAGGCCTGGCTATCACTCAGTTTTTGAAAATGTTGGAAGGTGTGTACTGTGCATGCTATAAAGGCAATATCCCTGTGGTCTGGGCAATCAGCACACATTGTTGAGGAAGGGGCTGTAGCTTTTCTATTGCTGCTTTTCCTGCCAGTTGCCATATTTTGCCATGTATAAGGCGTGCATTTTGCCCAAATTTCTTTAGGGAAATTAAAGATGCACATTACGCATGGCTAGTGCTAATTCCATATCTAGATAAATGTTGTTCATTATTTTACCTATGCTTATGCATTAAACGTATAACTCTAGAAAGCAATAACAATATCTGTATGCAAAATGATACCCTGGAATACAATAGTCAGTTCTGTTTCTAAATATAAATAAATAAATAATTGAGTTAAAAAAGTAAAACAAAAGATTATTTTCCTGGAAGTTTGGGCCAAAAAATGTGAGTGCACAGTAGACATGGCAATATACAGGGTAAATATGAATTAATGTTGATTTAGATTCATTGTGTTAAGCTTAATTTGTTGTGAGTTGTTTAGTTTACTAAGCATATCTCTAAATTTTTTTTGTGGACTGTAATTTTCCCATATACAGTTTAAGACATGAACATATTCTGAAGCATTTTTTCATAATAGAACTGCAATCCCTGATCAAAGACCTTTAGGACAAGGTGTGCTGGGAGGGCAGACCTTTCCAGAGCTCGGACAGGCACGCAGCGTGTGATGGCGTGCGGCGCGCGGCGCCAGCCCCGGGCTTGGCAGCGGCACCCGCCATAGGGCACATCGATGTTCCACAGTGACACATATGAAAGCTCATGCTGCGTTGGTAATAAAAGGCTCTACAAAGCCTCCCCTTCGTTTCAGTTGCGTTTTGCAGCCGAATGAATCTGCACCAAACCTTCCCAAAAAACCGCCAGTCCTCAGAGCTTTTTGGATTTCAGAATTGCAAATAGACTTTGGGAGGCTGTTTATGTCATTTTCATTCCCTGGGAAAGTGAATGTAATGGGATTTTAAAAACAAAAACAGCGACAGCAACAAAAATCCTTGCTTAAGAGTCGGTCACAGTATTCTTCACTGGGGAAGAACTGTGTTCGATTAACCCAATGCTTGGTGGCCATTTTATTTGCGAAAATAAAAAAGAGCCTTCAGAGTATTACCTGGGAATTAAACAGATTGTAACTGAACTCCTGTGTATGTAAGGGAATAAAGCCTCTGGCAGGTCGGTGAACTACCCTCAGAAACACGGAAGCGCACTGGGGGCAGCAGCACACGGGGGTCCTGGCAGAAGGGGCGGCCCATCAAAATTGCCTGGTGTGGAGACGCTGTTAGGAGCAGCCAAAGGAGCTACAAGAAATGAGGTGTTTACTGTTTAAGTTATTAGCTCTACTAAGATTCAGGTAACTTCCTCAGGTCTTGTGCCCATCACTGAAGGTGGGTCTCCCTTAAATAAAGAAAATCAAAACAGTTAGAGACTCTACTCTGTAGAAAGGCTGCCACAAATTAGGATTTCATGTTGGCCTTTGAACGTGGACCATCCTGGATGAAAGACTGAGACTCTCTATGAAAGAGCAGAAGGAGATAAGAGAAAAATAGCAGTCCCTTCTAGACTCCCTGTCTCCCCTCAGGTGGAAAAAATACAGTAAATTCAGGTTGTGGCTCCAAGGACATAGATGCCGCCTCCAGGGAAGGAATGTGGTAGAGCTATGCCGGGGGTGGGGGCGAGAGGGACAAGCTCGCAGAGGTCACAGCCCAGGACACAGGTGCAGGAAAGGAAGAAGACTTCACCACAACCCCAGCAGGCTCAGCCGAAAAAGCTGAAAGTCGCAGGCTGTCTCTGAGGGAAGATCTCAGGGAACCCTGAAGACAATAGGGGAGACAAAACCAAAGACATTGGGGGAATCTGAAGCTTCTGGGACCTGCAACCACAGGAAGCATTAAACACAACCCAACTCATGGCCAATTTTAACATAGAGCCTCGCACTGAAAACACTGAAAGCCTCAGTTCTTATTATCCAATGAATCATGTCCAGATTTAAGAATAAAACTACAAGTCACACTAAAAGGCCAAAAAAACCAAAAACAAAAAACATTCAGACTATGAAGACAAACCAAGCCTCAGACTCAGATTCAGACATGACATTTTAGAATTACCAGGCAAGGAATTTAAAACAACAGTGAGTAATATCTTAAGGGCTCTAAGGGAAAAACTTAGACAACATGCAAGAAGAAATGGTTAAGGTAAGTGGAAAGATGGAAACTCTAACAAAGAATCAAAAAGAGATGCTTAAAAACAAAACCATTGTAACAAGTGAAGAATGCTGTTGATGAGCTCATCAGTAGACTCAACATGGCCAAGAAAAGAATCAGGTCACAAACTGTCCTGACCAGTGTGACTCAGTTGGTTGGGCATTGCTCTGCAAAGCGAAAGGTCACTGGTTCAATTCCTGGTCAGGGCACATGCCTAGGTTGTAGGTTTGTTCCCTCATGGGGAGCATATGAGAAGCAGCTGATCAGTGTTTCTCTCTCGCATTGATATTTCTCTCCCTCTCTTTCCCCCTTGCCCTCTCTCTAAAAATAAATAAATTTTTTTAAAAGTTCACAAACTAAAACACAAACAAGAAAAAAATGAAGAAAAAAAAAAAAAAAGAACCGTCCGAGAACTATGGGACAGTTGTAAAAGGCGTCTCATTTGCATAACCAGGATACCAAAAGGAGAAGAGAGAGAATAAAAGACCAGAAGACATATTCAAAGTAATAATGGCTGAGAATTTTCCAAAATTATGAGACACTACACCATAGATGTAGGAAGCTCAGAAAGCATCGAGCAGAATAACTAGCAACACACACATACACACGCCCCAGGCTACCACACTGAAGCTGCAGAAAACTGAAGACAAAGAGAAATCATTTTGGAAAAGCCAGAGGGAGGGAACCTCACTTGTAGAACAAGGATAAGAATCACGGGGTACTTCTCATCATAAATTATACTAATAAGAGAGTGGAGTGAAACCTTGAATGTTATGAAAAATAGGAACTGATGTAGAATTCTACATCCAGCAAAGTCATCTTTCAAAAGGGAAGGAGAAATAAAGATTTTCTCAGAAACAAAAACAAAAACTGAGGGAATTTGCGGACAACAGCCTCCTAAAAGAAATGTTAAAAGTAGTTCTTCAGATGGAAGGAGAAATGTGTTGGTCAGAACGTTGGGCATGCATAAGAGAAAGAAGTGCATCGATGAATAAATAAGTGAAAGAAAATAAATCCAACACTTTCTATATATTTGATTGATCTGAAAGAGAGCTGTTTATATTAATAATAGCCATGATCTATTGGGCGATTATCAAATGTTGATAAGTAAAATGAATCATCACAGTGTGTCACAAGTGACTGGACAGGGAGACTGGGGACGCAGTTCTAAGGTACCTGCACTATACATGTTCTTTGAAGGTTAACTTAGATTAGTTAAAAATACATATATTCTAAACTAGGGCAACAACCACAGTTTTTAGAAAGAAGTATAATTGGTTTGCTAAAAGAGGATATAAAAGAGAATCCTATAAAATCATCAATTAAATTCAGAAGAGAGGGAACAAAGAACAAATTTGATAAATAGAAAACTACAATTAACAGTAGATATTAATTCACCTATATCAACAGTCACTTTGTGAATAATATCAATAGGCCAATTAAAAGGCTACAATTATCAAAGTAGATTTTTAAAAAATAAAAAACCAAGACCCAGCTCCTATGATGTCATACAAAACCCAATACAAGTATAAAGACTCAGGTGAGAAGTAGAGGGATGAAGAAAGATACACCATATTAACAGTAATCAAAGCAAGCTGGAATAGCTATATTAACTTCAGAAAAAGTTGATTTCAAAACAAGGAAAACTGTCAGGAATAAAGACGGATGTTACATAATAGAAAGAGTCCAGCTCTCCAAGAAGCCGTAACAACGCTAAACATGCATATACGAAGGAGCAGAGTGTCAGAATGCACACAGCAAAAACTGGTAGAGCAGAAAGGAGAAGCCAGCAGATCCACTATTGTACCTGGAGACTGTCATACCCTCTGTCACTCACGATCCAGCAGGAAAAAGCTCAGTTGGGGCACAGTTGAACTCACCGGCACCATCCATCAGCTGGATATAATTGACATTTAAAGAATAGTCCAACCAACGAGAGCAAAATGCATTTTTTCCAAGCTCCCATGCAACGCTCACAAAACAGACCACATTCTAAACCATTAAATATACCTTAACATGCTAAAAAGAATAAAAATCACGCAAAGTATGTTCTCAGACTACAATGGAAAAAGTAGAAATCAGTAATAGAAAGATAGCTGGAAAGTACCCAAATATCTGGAAACTGGACAACATATTTGTAAATGCACATGGCTTATAGAGGAAATCTCAAGAGAAATTAAAAATACTGAACTAAATGGAAATAAAAATACAACTTTTCAAAATTCGTAGGACATAATAACAGCAGTGCTTAGAAAGAAATCTAAAGCATTAAATGCTATAAAAAAAGAAAAAAGACCTAAAATCAATAACTTTTAAAAAATTGGGAAGAGAAAAACAATTTAAGCCTAAATCAAGACAAAAAGGAGTCATAAAAATTATAGCATGAGCCAATTTCATTGAAAACAAGAAAATAGTAGAGAAAATCAATGAAACCAAAAGCTGGTTCTTTGAGAAGATAAACAAAAGTGACAAATTTATAGCCAGGCAAACAAAGAAAAAGAGGGAAGACCCAAATAACCAATACTGGAAATGAAGTAGGGGTCATTACTAATCCCATAGATACTAAAAGGGTAACAAAGGGATACTACAAACCACTCTGGGCCCACAAATTTGATAACTGAAATGAAACTGACCAATTCTTTGAGAGACACAAACTACCAAAACCCATACAAGGAGAAATAAATCATCCATATATCCTTCTATCTGCTAAATTAAAGTCAATAATTAATAAACTTCCAAAACAGAAAATGCCCCAGGCTAAGATTGTTTTACTGGTGAATTCCACTACACATTTAAGGAGGAACTTATACCAGTTCTTCACAGTTACTTTCAAAAAGCAGAGGAGAGAGAACACCTAACCTGCTTCGCAATGCCAGCATCATCCTGGTATCAAAGCCAGAGAAAGACACTATGAGAAAGGAAAGCTATAGACAAATATCTCTAGTCAACACCAATATGAAAATCCTCAGCAAAATATTAGCCAGTCAGCTCTAGGAAGGTATAAAAAGAATTGTATGACAGAACCAGAGGGATTTATTTTAAGTGTGTGAGTCTGATTCAATATTAAAAAAAAAAAAAAAAAATCAACGTACCTCTACATTTAACAAGCTGAAGTTAAAAAATCAAATGATCATATCAACTGTGACAGAAAAAGCATTTCACAAAATCCATAATAAAAACTCTTAATAAAGGAGAATTAGAGGAGAAACGTGCTCAGCTTGATAAGGAACACCTACAGATGAACTACAGCTAAATAGTACCGATGGGCGAGAAACTACATGCTTTCTCCGCAAGACCGGGACGAGCCCCACGCCGTGTCCCGCGCTGCGTTCAGCACCGTCCTCCAGTACCAGCCAGTCCCACCTGTTAGCCTGCTGCAGCCCTTCTTTCAGCTTGTCTTGCTCGACGCCGACGCCGTCCCCCAAGCCTTCTCCTTTTCCCTGTTTGCACAGCACACCTTCCGACCCACTCACTATCCCGGGTCGCTTGTGTCTGTGTTGAGCTTGTGGGAGCCTCTGCAGGGAAAGGCTTGCTTTTCACATTCATTCCGGTTAGAAGTCTCTGCCCTTCCCCTGGAGCGCTTGGCCCATTAACATCTTCACCTTCCGAAGGCCAGGGATTTTGTTTATTCAATTCTAAAATGTCACTAAAGAAATTCTAACCCGGGAGATTTCAGGGGATTTTTTTAAATTAGTTTTAGAATCGTTTAGATCGACAGAAAAAGTGTGAATGCAGCAATTTCTCGCTGACTCCATGATGAGCATGTTGGAACTGCATGCCGCGGCTGTACAAATTATTGAGCCATATTGATCGATTATCATTAGCTAAAGTCCACACTCTTCAGAGTTCTTCAGTTTTTGCCTGTTGTCCTTTTCCGTTCCAGGACATCACTTTGTCCTCGGTCACAAGGCCTCTCGGGGCTCCTCCCAGCTGTGGCGGTCCTGAGGCTTGGCTTTAGTTCCCTGGTCAGGTCTGAGGGACGCTGGTAAGGTGTTTTGCAGAGTGTGTGTCAGTGGAGAGGCGTCCGATGTCTCTCTCGCAAGGAGGCGGGGGCTGTGGGTTTGGAGGAGGAAAGCCGCTGCGGCAAAGTGCCATTCTCATGCCATCGCATCCGGTGTCCAGCTTGTCAACCAGATCTCACCGCTGATGTTCACGGACGCTGACAGCTTTTGCCTGAAGTGGCGTCTGCAGGATCCCCCACCAGAGACATGCCTTTCCGCTCCGCGTAGCGTCCTTTTGGAAGGAAGTCCTTCCAGGCAGCCCACACCGGATAGCGAGGGGTCCCCTCCCCCAATAGTAGAGTTGTCTACATATGTTATGTGGAATTTTTCTGCAAGGAAGATTTGTCTCCTCTCCCATTTCCTTATCTATCCAATCATTTGTTTACATCAACACGGACTCATATACTTGGCATTGTAACCCTTTACTACTTTATGTACTTTACTGCCCAAATTGTTCCCATTTTGGCCACCAGGAACTTTTTGTTCTTATGTCCCTCATCACATACCCTCGTCCTTGTGGCGTTTTTATATGTGTATTTTGAGAACGTCTTCCTTTCTAACACTACAAGACACTCCTTAACCCGGTGCTGGAGGCAGCCGCTTCTGCAAGGCACCGGCTTCCTGTTACTGGAAAGTAACATAGAAACAAGCACCCGGGGGACAGCTGTGCTCAAGGCGACTGAGATGTCACTGCTCCTGGGCCTCGCAACGAACAGAGCAAGAACGCAGGTGCAGACGCTAACCTGTGTGCGCACGCACGTATCTATAAATCTGTACGCACACAGCCATCCGTATCGATAGCAAGCCACACATGAGTTCGCACTGATGTCTCCTGCTCTTGGCCGTCGCCCCGCGCATCACCCCAGCCTTCGCCCGCCTCCCACCTGTAACCTCTGACCGAGACACACCCTGCTCCCACATCCGCCTCTGTCTCCTTAACCGTTCCATTGCAGTAGACGCATGTCGTGGCTTCAGAATTGTTAACCCGCAGCCGTGCGAGGAGCAGTGTCACCCGCTGGGGCGAAGGGCCTTAGGACAGTTCCTCGTGCGGACTGCACTTGGCCCCAGGCTTACGCGGGCAACACTGTCCCCTCCCCAGCCACCATAGCTCTTAGAGACTCTCTCACACCTGTGCAAAACATTTAGCTTCTGCATCACACCTGGGATCTTCCGTCTTAGAAATGATTTTCTTAAGTTACCCACATGAAGTTTACTCTGCGCCATAAAGGCCTATGGGTTTCGGCCAACGCACAATGCCAGGCACCCACCATCACGGCATCCTAGGCGGTAGCTGGACAAAGTCTCCTTGCAGACTTGTGTTCCGGAAGTGTTGCCTCACAGTCTCCAGCTCACCTTTTCACCTCGCAGCCGTGTCCCTCACAGAGCGCTGTGGTCTCAGTGCCGTCCGACTCTCCAGCTCTCTCTCGCCTACCACGCTTCTGGTTATAGAGCTAGGGAGTCATCACCACACCAAGTATCACCTGGATTCTCCCCTGTGTGTTCTCTGCCTTTTAAATTTAGGTCTCTGGCCCATGCTGAGTTCATTTTTGTGAAGGTGGAAGGTCTGTGTGTAGGTTCATTTTGCATGTGGGGGTCCAGGTGCCCAGCACCGTTTGCTGAAAAGCTATCCTTGTTCCCCGGAATTGCCTTCAATCTGTCATCAAACATCAGTTGACTGTGCTTGTGGGAGTCTATTTCTGGGCTCTTCATTCTGGTCCATTTATTTATTTGTTTATCCTTTTGCTAATACCACACTATAGACTTATTGTAAGTTTTTAAGTCAGACAGTAACGGTCGGCTTTGATCCTCAATATCGCATTGGCTATGATGGGTATTTTGCCTTTCCATTTAATGGTATAATTAGTTTTTCAATATCGACAAGATAACTCCCTGGGATCTTGATTGGGATGCATTGAATCTTTAGATCAGGTTTGGAACTGACTTCTTAATAATATTGAGTCTTTCTAGCCATGAACATGGAATATATTTCTACTTTTATTTAGATCTCCTTTGATCTCTTTCACCAGAGTTTTGTAGTTTTCCTCCTATAGTTCTTGTATATCTTTTCTTAGATTAATACCCAAATATTAAAATTTTGTTATAATGTAAATGATGTTTTTAATTTCAATTTCTCATTCCCAATTACTGATATATACAAAAGCAACTAATATTCTTATATATCAATCTTATATCCTACTATCTTGCTTTAATCACCTATTAATTCCAAGAGTATTTGTTATCAATTCTTCAGAAGTTTGTGTATAGAGAATCATACCATCTATGAACAAATATGATTTTATTTCTTCCTTACCAATCTTTAAATCCTTTGTTTTTTGTCTGTTGTATTGTCTTGTTGCATTAGCTAGGACTTCCCGTATAATACTAAATAAGGGGGGCTGGGACACATCCTTGCCTTGTTCCCAATCTCAAGAGAAAAGTACCTCGTGTCACATCATTCAGTATTAGCCGTAGGCTTTTCCTGTGTGTTCTTTATAACTAGAGAAAGTTTCCCTGTATCTATAGTCTGCTGAGCTTTTATCATGAATGGGTGTTGGATTTTGTAGAATGATTTTCCTCCATCTATTGATATGATCACATGATTTTTCTTGTTCAGTTTGTTGAAGAGATAAATTACACTAATGATTTTCATCTGCTGAGCCAGCCTTGCTTATCTGGGTTAAATCCCACTTCGCTGTAGCCTATGATTCTTGAATTCAGTTTGCTAATATTTTATTGAAAGTTTTTCTATCTCTGTTCACAAGGAATACTGGTCCATAATTTGGTTTTCTTACAATGTCTTTGCCTCGTTTCGGTACAGGTAATGCTGGCCTCATAGGATGAGTTAGAAAATGTTCTCTCTTCCTATTTTCTGGAAGGGATTTTAGAGAATTGGTATCATTTCTTCCTCAAATATTTGTTAGAATTCACCAGCGAAATCACCTGGGCCTGGTACTTTTACTTTTTTCAGGTTATTAATGTTGATTCACTTTCTTTAACACACATGGGCTTATTCGGATTAGCTATATATCTTTGTGAGTTGTGAATTGTTTCTTTTAAGAAACCGGTCAGTTCGTCCAAGATACTCATTGAATTTGTGGGGAGGGGTCTCTGCGCTGCAGGACTCCCCGCTCCGGGCTGCCATGGAAGCTTCAGAACCGGCCGAGCCTCCCCACGTGTCCCGAGAGCGACCCAGCACCCCACTGGGAGCCTCTCCCAGAGTCCGCGTGTTAAATTCTGCATCGTGGGACAGCAGCGGCCTGTTGAAAACGCGCCCTCGTGTCACTCGCCCACCGTTAATCACGCAGCCTCCGGCTCCGGCCCCAGGAGCGCTCTCACAGTCCCCGCCACAACGGGGAAACGGCGTCTGACACCCTTTGAACCTATGATCACTCCTTCCGTGAATGCACCCAGCGCCTGCTTGGCTGCTTCACGATGAAACGCGATCCCGGTGTTGGTCTGGCGTCCGAAGGCCCTAAGGAGAACCAACAAGTATTGCGACCTGTCTCCTGCTCTTCAAGAAAGGGAGGCTGTTTTCCTAAAGGGAGAGTTGGGGCCCCTTGTGCAAACCCAGGGGGCACTCGGGGACCTGGATACTCATGTTTATCTACCAAGACAACCAAATTCAGGTCTCCGGGCCCACCCTTCTCTGGCGGGGACTTCCCTGAGCACAGGAGACTCAGCTAGGCTGCGAACGCGGCCTTGGCCAAAGTCTGCCACCCCTACCACCCCGGGCCCCTGCCCGATCTGCAGCTACACCCTCCATGTGCCTCCCTCTAGATCCCTCTGCATCTACAAACGAGGTCGCCTTTGGAGGCTAGCTAAGAAGCCCCCCGACTCTTACACTTAACTCTAAGTGGGAGAGGGATTATCCTGAGCCTATGATTTTCTCTCCAGTGGTGATCCACCATAACCACCCAAGTTCATAGTCCTTATAATTATTATTTCTCTGCTACCTTCCACATGTCAGAGGTGTTGTACTGACCAGAGGAAGTCCATCCACTGCGACCATCCCAGCTCCCCCAGGGAAAGTCTCAGTAGTCGTACTTCCCCTGCGTCTCGTCACAGAGCTCATGACGAGGGACTCAGTTGCGCTGCCAGACGGTGACGCGGCCTGGGGGCCCTGTTCCTAGAGTCTGCATCCAGGGAGCCCATCTGGAAGTGACTCTGAAGCTGAGTTCCCCCAATGCAGAGCCTGAGACGGGGCCTGGAGGATGCACGACTCGCTGAGAGAGCGTTCTTCAGGGAAAACTCTCTGTAGGGGGCAGTCAGGGAGCACAGGGCAGGGGGCAGAGCCACGCGAGGATGCAGCGTTGGGAGAAAGGCAGTGAGGGCTTATCTGTCCCTGGGAGGAGGCTCGGAAGCGCGAGCCCCGCTGCGGAGAGACTGCTCCTGAGGCGAGGGAGCCAGCCGTGGTGGCCCAGGTCAGCCACTCCCTGGCTGAGGGCACCGAAGCATGGGGAAAGGGCCCAGCTCTCCGGAGGACCGTTTGCCGGGGACGCCCACAGCTCTGGGAGGAACAGGCGCCCTGGCTCGGCCGCGGGACATCAGGGCCTTTTCAGCAGACAACGCGAGGTCAGCCAGGGGTCCGCGTGACTGAAAGTGTAATGTCTTGAACCCGCTGCGTACCACCTGGATTGTGTGCATCCATGTGGAAGGTGGCATGAGTTCTGGAAGAAAAGTAGACCATCCTTATTCTTCTAGCAGGTTGTCTTAAACATCACAAGCAAAAACAAAAAGATGGTGAAAATGCTAACTTCGGTACATTTACTGACACCGTGAGGAGGGTGGGAAGGCAAGGGGAGAGGACGTGGGCAAGGCAGGCAACCCGACAAAGGACTCGTATCTGGGAGAGATGGCACGTGCCTACGACGTAATACGGCCAACAGTTTTTTTAATTGACAAAAGGCAGGAACAGGCACGTTACCAAAGAACATGCCCAAAAGACAAACAGCCGAAAGGGCTCTCCGGTTCCTTAGCTTTCAGGAGAATTTGAACCCAGTACACATTCATTAGGGCGGCTGAAGGTAAGAAGACTAACAAGAATCAAGTGCTGGCAAGGATGCGGAGGGTCGGGGGCGCAAACCCGCTGCCCCGGAAAGGCGAAGTGTCCCGGCCACCTTGAAAAGCTGCTCAGCTGCGCCTGCTAAAAGAGTAACGCTGAACCGAAAGGTATATGGGTGCAGAGAAAGGAGCATGCATAATTATGTGTAACAGTAAAAGTGCCCTTGAAGAGTAAAACAGATCCTGTGGTATAGTCATACAGTGGACCCTGCAGAGTAATAAAAATGAACAAATTCCTGCCACACCCACAATATACATTAATCTCACAGAAACAAAACC
The DNA here is from genome assembly GCF_021234165.1 of Pteronotus mesoamericanus. Lineage (NCBI taxonomy): Eukaryota > Metazoa > Chordata > Mammalia > Chiroptera > Mormoopidae > Pteronotus > Pteronotus mesoamericanus. Next base: position 3,852,106 of record NW_026555123.1, read on the forward strand.
CATATGTACAATTCCATTTATATAAAGTTTGTTACTTCTGGGGAAGAAGGGAAGAGTAATGATTAGGAATAGGCACAAGAGGATTGTCTGGATGCTGGTACTGTTGTTTTTGGTGATCATTTTGTGAAAATCCATCAAGCTGTGCAATGTGGACTTGTGCCCTTCCCTGTATGGATTTTTTATGTCAATACATGTTATTTAGTAAAATGTAATTGCAATCAGTAAATTGCAACCCTCTGGTTTAATCCCGAGACACGACCTTTAAGCAGCAAGTTTCAGGTCTCTGCTAAAGCCCACCTGAGTTAGAAGCAGATGCTTCTTTGCAGATGGCAGCGCCTTTGCACCTGCATTGTCCTGTCACCGGTGTAACGGTGAAGGCGAGCACACCGGCGCCAGAGCGGGTCTGCGCGGCGGGGACCGGGACCCGCCACGCCTGCGCAGACCCCGGGGGCTGCCGTGGGGCCGGTCCCTCAGTCCCCGGGCACAGCGCGCGCTCTTCGCGGGCCTCCTCCCTGTCTCTCTCCTGCCCCTTTTCCCCTCTTCCCCTTCTCCTCCGTGCTTCCCTCCTCCTTTCCTCCTGTCCCCTCTCTTCCTCCGTCTCCTCCATAAAAAACGACAGAGGGGGCTGGGGAGAAGGTACCATCCCTGAGGCCAGTGCTGGCAGTGATGACGTGTTCTCTTGTTTTGTCGCTTTTCCATTTAAACACTAGTTTTAATTTCTTTTTTTTAACCTGGCAGAATTTTCTGAAAAGGAGGACAGCGCTGGCGACAGGAGTTGCTAACTGTCCGTTGTAAGTTCATGGTCCCCATCCACGCAGGGTGTCCGGCCTGTGGCCCAGGATGCCCGTGAACGCGGCCCAACGCGAAGTCATGAATTTTCTTAAAACATTATGAGGTTTCTTTGGGATTACGTGTCGCAATGTACTCACTGTGAGGCCGACGACAACCCTTCTTCTTCCGGTGTGGCCCTGAGACACCAAAAGGTTGAACACCCCGGGGCCAAGGCTGTCCCAGCGGTGACTGCCCGGCCGGGGAACACACGGGCCCGCCCCGCTTGCAGGGAGGGGAGGTCATGGGAACCCGCCCTGCCTGAGAGCAGGGCGTGGAGATGTTCGTGCCAGGGGCCCCTCGGGGCCACGCAGCCCTCCTCCGCGTTGTCCCCTTCGCCCTGGTCCCCTGGGCAGCCGCCTGCTGACGCCGGCAGGCCCTCCTCACCCTGGCTTCCCGAGCGGCAGCGGAGGACAGACGCCCCCCACCGGCCCCCGGGCAGCACCGGGACAGGGGAGGCCGGCCCTCCTGGCACGGCTGAGCCCTTACGCGCTGCGGCGCCCCTGGCGGCCTCTGCGCGCCCCAGGGGGGCGGACGGGGAGTGTTTCCGGCGTCCTCCGCACACGGGGCTGGCGGGGCCACCCTTCCCGCGTCCCAGGCTCCACGGGCTGTGCAAGCTGTGACCGTGCGCGCGCGCAGGGGAGGCTAACTTCCATTCCCTGGAATGTCATTAAGTGTGTTCTTCCTCATGGGGTCTGCTCCCCAAAACCAGGGGCAGAGCGTTGTGTGTCATAGCCACTGTGCCATCAGGTAAGCAAAATAAAAGGCCCACGACTCCGGTGAATTCTTGGAACCCTCGTAAAGAAGTGGCGGTACATATTTTTTCCTGAATTCTACTTCCGCGTCTTGCAGCCCCCGTCACGAAGAGGCGCAGTGTATCTGTTCCCTGAATCCGACATCAGGGTCGCCCCTGCGCGACGTGGTCGCACGGACGGACCTTGGGTGACCTGGGCAGAGCACACTAGTGAAAGTTGCAATGGGACTCAGCAACCTTCCGTTCAGAAGTACAGGGTTTCCTGAAAGTCCCCACTTAGGAACCGGATGGTTTGGAAGCCAGACGTGGGGCTTGTTTTGTAACGATGCTCTATTTTTTACAATGAAAAGAGAGAAATGCCGAGAGGTTGGACGCGCATCCCACGACCCAAGCCTCCCGCTCAGGAAAACAATGCCACAGAGTGGCCGTGGCCCGGGCCACAGGGCGCCTGGCAGGTGCCTTCTAGTTCGCGTCTCAGGAGCCTTCATCAGGCGAGGTCCGCGGCTCTAACCCTTACCCTGGGAGTGAGCCTCTGTTCACCTTGACTCCACCCCGAGGCCATCCTGAATAATTAATAATGACCTGTGGGGAGAAGTCTGAACAAGTCCTTACGACATTGGCATTAGTACCTCATGAGTTGATCGTGATGAACTTTACTCTGGTAAAAGCCAGAGGAATTAGAAATCACTTAATCCAGCATTCAGACCACCACGGACATAGGTCGAGGTGCCCCAAGCCCAGAGTTTGAATGAATACAGCGTCTGTTCCCAGGCCATGAAGGCGGCAGCGTGGAAAGCGTCCCTGAGCCCCGTGCCTCCCCGCGGCGTTCTGACAGGGCCATTGTTTCCTGCGCGGGGCTTGCTGGGCGCGTGCCGCTACGTTCCACTGCTCCCCCGGACAGAATGATTCCAGTGTGTCATTTCAGAGGAACATTGAACTAGACCCCGGCTTGGCTAATACTTGAGTACTCCAAATTCCCAAGGGGGTGCTTTTGATGGGAATCTGGCCCCAGCTGCTCTGAAATGTGCGTGCTTGACCCCTACGGCTCAACCGAAGGACTGTCTCGCCCAGATTTTGTGCCCAGTCCAGCCCGTCGTCCTGGGCTAACAAGTGTGAGAATGTTCTGGGCAGGAAACGCAGAATCGACTGAGACTGAGGACCATCGTGGCAGGTTAACAACCCTCACAGAAAGATTGCAACGTGGAGGCCTTGGGGCCACCTCGCCTCCACGGCTGCGGGGACCGCGCCAGGGTCCCCTGGATGCTGTCCATACACCTCCTCCGTTCTCACACACAGATGCGCACGCGCGCATGCACACACACAGGCACACACGCATGCGTGCACAGGCACGCTCAGGGACCTGACCCCTGTAATACTGGTATGAGTCTCCACGCCTGAGCTTTAGCTGTTGGCCAGACACAGCCAGCACCTCCCTCCACAAGGGGTCTTCCCAGGTGCGTGAGCATGTGGAAGTTCCGCCGCAGAATCTAAAATCTCTTTAGAAAACACTTTAGCACAGATTTTAAAAACATTATAAAAGGAATAGATGTGCACTAGAACGGCTAGAACATACAAGTAGGCAAAAAGATGGATATACAATTCTCCCCTCTATGGGCAACCAGCATTAAATTTTGGTGCAAGTCCTTCTAGCTCTGCCTTGTTCAATATATAACCACTAACCACAAGCCTATTGAATGGATGAAATGTATCTAGTTTGAACGGAAGTGCACTCTAATGATGAAATAGTCATTGGATTTCAAAAAGAGTAAAAAGTATGTAAAATGTTTCTAATAATTTTGTTGTTAATTAATATTTAATAATGGCTATATAGATTTAAATACACATTATTAAAGTTAACTTCATTTATTTTGTTCTACTTGTTTTAACGTGACTAAGAGAAAATTTTAGAGGACGTATGCGGCTTGTATTTGTGGCTTGTATTATATTGTGTAGAACAGCGCTGCTTGAAAACGTTCCTTGTGCATATACACTTACCTCATTATGAGTGTTATGATATATATGTTTTTTAGTTTTAAGTAACTTTTCAAGTTTAACAATGCATTATGAATATTTTTCTAAATCAGTAAATATTTATTTGCAGCACCATTTTTAGTGTTCATTATACAGTTTAATATATTAATAATTTATTTCACCAATACCTTAGTATTGAAGTTTTAGGTTAATTAGGTGTATTTCCCATTAATGCACATAGAATTTCTACAGCCGCTATCAGAGCGTCTTACTGTTCCCACAGTTCACATTTTCAGGGGACGAGGAATGAGAATAAAGCAGTGGACAGCAGAAAGCTGAGGGGCAGAGAGCCAGGAGTTTTATCTCCGTCCTGAATGCTTTATGAGGGTTCTCCAAAGAAGCCGACCAATGAGCCAAAAAGACAGGCAGATGTATAGATACATAGATACACAGAAAGATCCAGAGAGAGAGAGAGAGAGAGAGATGACAGATGGACAGACAGTAGGTACACACAGAGAGCGGCTGACCGATGATAGGAATCGGCTCATGAAAGGATGGAAGCTGAGAGGTCCCACGGTCTGCCGTCTGCGAGCGGAAGAGCCAGAGGTGTCCCTAGGATCATTCTCCGGAGTGCGAGGACCAGAGCAGCCAGGGTCAGCAGCAGGAGAAGGGGGTACCCCGGCTGAGCGGGAGCACTCCCCCTTCCTCGGCCTTCGTGTTCCAGTGAGAGCCTCCGTGGGCTGGACGACGCCCGCCCGCACAGGGAGACCCACCTTCTTCACTCAGCCTGCCGCCTGCAACACTGCTCTCTTCCAAAACACCCTCACGGACCCACCAGAAATAGCACTGGCTCCCTGGGCATCCCTTAGCCCAGTCAGGCTGACTCATAAACTTAACCATCACACATGTATTTAAGTAAAAACTGCCCAGCAGAGAATTCTAAGGTACATCGGAAAACATCTCCAAGAAAAATTTAGTTTGCTGTAAGATGGGTTGGCTTTGCCCTTGAGCTGGTCAACGTTTCTTTAATGGTGCAAACACTAATCCTAATATAAATCAACACGTATAATTACATGTACCTAAATTCTCATAGTTTAGTCTAATGAGCTGTTTAGACAGCCGTGGGTTCTCTACTTCTTTTCTCTAACAGATTTTATGAGCAGTTTTTGTGCCTTGATTTTTAAGCGACTAAGCTCCAAAAGCCCTCATGACCTGTGACATAGCAAGAGGAGGAAATGGATCTCTCTGTAAATGAAACTAGTGACTTTGTCCAGAGCAAGCGGACTGGCAAATGTGTTTAGACAGCCCAGAGACGCCCTAGCCAAGAGTGCAGGGGAGTGTCTTAAATACAGCTTGCTAAGGGGAAACGTCTTCTCTGTTATTTAGGAAATCTGTTCTTCTGTTACCCTAGCTCTACTTCCTTCTAATTCTGAAGTCAAAACAGAGTCCCTATATATTTCAAAGGAGGGTCCGTACTGAAAAATAAATAAAGGAAGACAGAAGCTGTCCCTAATCAACAAGAAAGGGCTTGACTAAAAGAAGGTCTTCCATGATTTTGACGAGAGTATTATGATAGAATTAGAACCCTAGGAAGAAAGGCTCCATGCCTCCGTGAAAAGACAGGGCCTCCTCCCGCCTTGTAGCCAGCGCCAGGCAGCAGGCAGTTGCTTCCTACGCAGAGGACAGGTTGGACACACACAGCCCCCCACCCTCAGCCCTGCGCTCCTGTCCCTGAGCCCCTCGCCCTAAGCGACAGACCACGGGCCCAACCAAGTCACCCCTGCCCACAACGAGGCATGCCCGATCGTCAGCCAAGGAGCAGCACCTACATCTCTACACGTGTTGTGTTACTGGAAGGCAAAGAAATCTCTTTCTTCCTTATTTTCCTGGAAGGATTCAAAAACATCTGACAGTATCTGTCCTCCACCCAAAACAGAAAGATGAGAGGAGGCTAAATATCATTCACCTCACATAGTAAGCACTGAACGTAGGGACCGGAGCTCCAGTAGGGCTCATGGAACTGGCTTGGAATTAGAAAAAGCGCAGAGTGGATGAACCCCCGGTCCAGCCTCCCCCAGAGACTGAGCCTACTCAGTGCCACGCATGACAGCCTCGGGCTCAGCCTAGGCCTCACTCGTTGCTGAACTGCGCCCTGTAAACACTGCAAGAGTAAACCTCCTGCGTTTATTGGGAACATTTTCAATGTGGGCCAAAATAAAATAAAATAAAACTCCTAGGACTTTCATGGGTACCGCATCCATTTTAAGATGGTAAACAGAAAGAAGTACCTGTAAACACCCCCTCTCTTAAATATTTCTTGGTTATATCCAGCACTCTTGGTTTCTATTTTTCACTGAAAGTTTTTGTTGTATCATGCAAAACGTAGGTCAAGCTGTTGGTAAGTGCCGGATAAAAGCTGTTTATATCAAAAAGTAAATGGTAGACTCCTTCCGAGCTGATACAGTTTTTAAAAATACTCCCTGCCAATATGCTATGCAGAGTATCTCCAGGAACTCTGAGGAATGGTTAACATAGACCTGTCTAGGTGCTAGATTTTCTAAAAATTATATTTTATTGATTATCCCATTAGAGTTGTCCTGATTATTTTCTCCCTTCGCCCCTCTCCACACAGCACCTCCCTCAGACAACCTTCCCACCCTTGTCCAGGCCCATGGGCCTGGGGCTGCTCCATTTCCTGTCTGTGCTGTACCTTCCACCCCCGCGGCTGTTCTGTGACTACCTATTTGCACTTCTGAATCCCCTCACCTCCTCACCCACCCTCCACACCCCCTCCCAGCTGGCGACCATCGAAATGCTCTGTGCATCCATGATCTGTTTGCCTCCGTCCTTGTTGGCTTAGTTTGTTTTTTAGATTCAATTGTTGATAGATAGATAGGTATTTTTTGCCACTTTATCATTCATAGTTTTGATCTTCTTTTTCCTAAATAAGTTCCTTTAATATTTCATATAATAATGGTTTGGTGATGATGAACTCCCTTAGTTTTTTCTTGTCTGGGAAGCTCCTTATCTGCCCTTCGATTCTAAATGACAGCTTTGCTGGGTAGAGCAATCTTGGCTGTTGGTCCCTGCTTTTCATGATTTTGAATATTTCCTGCCAGTTTCTTCTAGCCTGCAAAGTTTCCTTTGAAAAATCAGCTGGCAGTCTTATAGGAACTCTCCTGTAGGTAACTAACTTCTTTTCTCTGGCTGCTTTTAAGACTCTCTCTTTATCTTTAACCTTTGGCATTTTGATTGTGATGTGGCTTGGAGTGGGCCTCTTTGTATCCATCATGTTTGGGACTCTCTGTGCTTCCTGGACTTGCATGTCTATTTCGTTCACCAAATTAGGGATGTTTTCTTTCACTATTTTTTCAAATAGATTTCCAATTTATGGCTCTTTCTCTTCTCCTTCTGGCACCCATATGGTGCAAATGTTGGACCTCTTGAAGTTGTCCCAGAGGCTACTTATACTATCCTCATTTTTCTTGATTCTCTTTTCTTCCTGTTGTTCTGTTCAGTTGTTTTTTGCTTCCTTATGTTCCAACGCATTGATATGATTCTCAGCTTCATCCATTCTGCTGTTGTTTCCCTCTAAATTGTTCTTTATTTCAGTTAGTGTGCTCTCCATTTCTGACTGGATCTTTTTTATGCTGCTGAGGTCCTCATTAAGTTCCTTGAGCATCCTTATAACCAGTGTTTTGAGCTCTACATCCAATAGATTGGTTATCTCCGTTTCATTTAGCTTTTTTCCTGGAGTTTTGCTCTGTTCTTCCATTTGGGCCATGTTTCTTTGTCTCCTCACTTTGGCAGCCTCCCTGTGTTGGTTTCTATGTAGTAGGTAGAGCTGCTTTGATTCCATGTCTTGATAGCATGGCCTTAGTGTAGTAGGTGTACTGTAGTCCCCAGTGGCACTGCCTCCCCTATCACCCAAGTTGGGCACTTGAGGTGCGCCCTTCATGTGGGCTGAGTACACCTTCATCATGTAGTTGAGCCTTGGTTGCTGTTGGCAGATCAATGGGAGGGATTTACCCAGGCCACTCAGCTACAAGGATTGGCTGTGACCATTTACCACCAACCTCCGCCCTCCATTGGAGGATCAGCTGTGCAGGGGCAGGGTGGTGGTGTCCTGACATGGTCTGTAGCTGTCCGCTGGGTGCGCTAGCCCTGGGGTTTCCTGGGCCCGGCGCTAGCAGCAGCCAGCCTAGATTCACAGCTTGGCTTCACCTGGGAATCTTCAAGCCCAGCACCAGTAGCAGCCACCTCAGATGGCTTTAGAGCTCAGGCAGGGTGGCCCCAGACAAAACACAGGTGGGGGCTGACCTTGGCCTGCACCTCCTCCAGAAACCCCACACTGAAGTTTAGGATTCTAAGAGGACAAGGGTCTGAAGTTCCCAGAGGAGCAAAGTGTGTGCTTTAGGCCTTTCTAATGACAGACAACCACTCCAATCTCCACACATTTCTTCTGACAAGAATACATTCCTGGTGAGAGTAGGACTTTGGCTGCTAAGTGAGAGTAGTTCCCCACAAGGACCCAGCTCTGGTGCTGGCTCCTCCAGGGACAAGATCAGCTGAAGTCTTACTGGAAGATGCTGGTGCTTAGAAAGCAGGTAGCACAATGGCAGGACTCACAAGTTCTCCGCTGCAGAATTTCTTCCTACGTTATGAGCAAAATAAATTGGAGACCTCTTAATTCAGAGACCAGGAAATGAAGAAATCCTGCCCTTCCTATAAAAATAGCATCACATCCTTCCTGTGCATACTTTAAAAAATAAATAGTTTACTTGGTTATGGTGATTTAAGTGCCTTTCACTGTATTCCTTTGGAATGATGCTTCCCCGGGGCGGAGCCACCCTCTCTCCCTCATGGACCTCGGCCTCTGACTCGCTGTGTCCTGCCAGGGTCTCGGCCTGGGTGGCCAGGGAGAAGCGATCCCTGGATCCAAGGCTAGAATCGGGCCAGCTGGGAGCTGCGCAGACACCGAGCCACAGGCCAAGACAGGGAACCCCCTTCTGTCAGCTCAGAGGAGCGGTGGGCAATCCCCACGGGGGGGCCGCAGGTGCACTAGCCCCCAGGAGTGAACTGCGCGGACCCGCCACCAGCACAGTGTGAAAAGTGCGAAGGCCGACCCTGAGGCAACGTCAGACGGGGTGTGAAACACAGAGAGCAAATCCAGTCCGGGTCCCACACTCGCTGGCGGCTTTCTGTTGCCAGGCGCTGAGCTAGGTGCTGAGGAGAGAGGGCAAACAAGTTCACCATCTGAATGGTTTCGTAAGGCTTTTCCCCACATGTTTTATGGAGGAATTTTATAATTTTAGCTCTTGTATTTAGGTCTATGATCCATTTTGAGTTAAGTTTTGCACAGGAAGCAAGGGAAGAGCAGAGGTTTATTTCTCTGGGCACATCTCTCCAAGCACTTCAACACTATTGGTGGGTACGATCACCCTTTCCCCCTGGGTTGCTTCAATACCTTTTCTGAACATCAGTTGGCCATACACGAGTCTAACCGTGAACTTTCTGCTCCGTGGATTTATTCATCCACCTTCGCACGTGCCACACTATCTCGATCACTAGAGCTTTACCAGAACTAACCAGGTACTGTGAGTCTTCCAACTCTGTTCTTTTCCAAATCGTTTTCATTTTTCTGGATCATCTGCATTTCCACAAAAAGTTCAGAATCAGTTTATCCAAAAATAATAATAATAATAATAGGCTGCTGATGTTTTGACTGGGCTTGAGTTGACTTTATAAATCAATTTGGGAAAAATTAATATTTTAAACAATGTTGACTTTTCCCATTCTTTCTTGGTCCCAGTGCCTGTTATTATTCATTTTAATATTTTTCTTGGAATTTTTTAGAGCAGTATCTGTAAAAGACTCCGTTGCATACCATGCAGTATTGAGGACATAAATTATTTCTAATAAATGTCAAAAGTTAGTAATACTACTTGAGAAATGTGAAAGCATATTATTTTTACAACAAATAACAGTAAACATAAGTCATTCTATCTAATTTTGCTAATAGACCTTTTTCAACTGATATGCAATTTGGCCTTTACGTATTTATTCTCCTTAGATTGTGTAAATAAGATGTCTGGTTTAACTTTTATTCAAAGGCTATTCACCTTCACTTTCAATCTTTCAGTCCCTGAAAGCATAGATCCTCAGCTGGCATAAATTGTTTGCAAAATGTGATCCCTGAATAGAAGAAAATGATGAAACCACAAGACTTCACATCCGGGCCCCTCCTAATGGAGGTAAGAAAGGATATCATCTGTTTGGGTATGTGGGTGTGATGTAGAGCTAGAGTTAACATTCGACAATCCACTCAGAATAGACCCAATTAGAAAGGACACCCTTCCAAAAAAAACCCCCAAGAAACCCGATAGAGCCATTTTGTTGCAAACCAGCTAAAAATAAGGCCGAAGACGGACAAATTCATCTGTGTAACCTGAAGTGTCTCCTAGGCAGAGAGCTAAGCTTCTGGGACGGGCTACCGTATGTAAAAGTTGCCTTCCACCGCCCGGCGACCAAGTAGCAGATTCCATTTCTGAACCCAGGCGGCCTCGGCTGCTCCTCCAGCTCCGCAGAGAACAGCGTCCCCGCACCTTCGCCTCCCACACCTGGAGCCGCTCCCTGCTGCTAATGTTCCCTTCCCACGCCCCGCGTGGCAGGCGAGGGTGCTGAGAGGGGCCTCGGGGACCCTAAGCCTGCCCCTTTGTTTGCAGCTGGGAAAACAGAGGGGACAAAACATGGCTTATCTGAAGTCACGCCACCTGGTCAGAACTGGGACCAGAGCTCAAGTGTCCTGCCGCGCGCTGCCTGCGGGGCCGCCCCGCGCCCCGGCGGGAGATGCACCCAGACTCTGGCGCCAAGGTGCCGGCGCGCCCAGGACAGCGCCACATATATTTTTGTCTTCAGCCGCAGCACACATAAAGGTGGGGCAAAAGCAGGTTACAGTTATGAGTCTGCGAAACAGAGTTCATCTTGTGTTATGATTGAGTATTGTATTACTTTCCATACAAACCTCTGCAAATCTACTTTTGCCCTGCCCTGTGCTTCAGACGTTTCGAATAATGTCGCTAATGTGCAAGCCTCTCTCCGTCCTACCATAGGACGTCCCCGACATATTTTATTTCCAGACCGGTGATGTTTACCTTTTTTCCTTTGCATTTACGTACACATATTCCTATGCATCACTTTGCTGTGGGGGTGATTTTTAAACAAATGCCAGGACAATGCCCTATCCTGTGTAGCGCGGCTTGTTGGTCTGCTTGCTGACTACCTTCCTGGGGACGGGCCACCAGGCCCCACACTGCGCACGACGGTGCGCTAGCCGTTCACGCCTCGGCTTCCTCCTCCTGTGTTCTCAGTATCATGAGGCAGAAGCCCAGGAACACCTCGTCCAGAATCCCTCTGACCGAGGGCTCCAGGTTAACCCCTGTCAGCAAGAGGCCCTCCCACCAGACCGAGAGCCCGCGGGGGCGGCGCCGACTGTCGCTCGGGCGGTTTTACGCTGCGCCGCGGTCGGCGCCCTGAGCCCACGTTGTTCAGGGTCAGCTGCGTTTTGGGCATTTGCCAATCCTAAAGTTGTCTTCAAAAAAGCTTCTAAAAGATACTGTATTATTTCACTTCCTGTGTGCTTATTCTCCTGCTATTGGGTATTTAACTTCTTTGCGATTTTTGGTTTAATAAATGGGCCTATGTTCAAATGTAAATCTTTAGCAGCTTCTCCAAAATTTTTCTGAGGATAGGTTCTTATAAGTGGAGTTAGAGGGTCAAGGGGCACATACATACATGGAGGGGGTGTTTTATTCCTCTTCCACGTGGTGGGGGAGGTGCTGGGGTGAGGTAGCTCTGCGCAGGCCCATCCCGATACAGGCAGGAGGTTTCCCTTCCTGGCCATCACCCTCGAGGTGTCTGGGACCCCGCTTTCTCTCTCACGGCACCTCAGAGCATCCTGAGGCCTTGAAAAGAAGGGGTGCATGAGGTCAAGCGAGGATGAGCCCTGGGAGACATGCCGGCCCCTGGGCCTGGGGGCCTCGCCGATGCCCACACAGAGGACGTCGGTGAAGCCCCGCGGCACAGGCTGCCTGCGACTGTCCCTGAAGGGGACACACAGTGGCCCACGGACACGGTCTCGCCCCTCAGAGAGCCCTGGTGCTGCGATGGGTGGGCTCGGCCTGGTGTCAGCCGGCGCCGCGTGACCAGCGGGGCACTTTCAACGCCGGGCAACATGTCCCTCTACAAACTACTAAGTGAGAAAACTGCAGGCGACAGAGTGAGACTTGGCGAACCGCAGTGCACGGGCCAGCTCTGGGCCGCAGCCTGTTTTGGGAGAGAGTTTTATGAGGCGCAGCGCGGCCACTCATTCCCACGGGTCTCAGGGGGCTTCCCACGGCCGCAGCTTTCAGCGGGCGCGAGGGAGACGTCGGGACCCCTGCGCTCCAACTGCTCACCCTCTGGTTCCTCACAGAAAACGCTCTCTGGCTCCGGGTCTAAAATCCTGGTGACAGCCAGCGAGCCAGGTACTGAGTCCGCACACTCCCGGCTCGTCCGGCTCTGCTCCGTGTAACGGTCGCCCTGCGGGTGAACGGCCGCAACGCTGGCTGACGGCTCCTGTGCACACACTACCTTTCAGTCCCCCAATGCATGAAGAACGTGTTGAGTGGCATTTTCTCCCTGGAAATGAAGGACTTAAGTATTCTCCAGTGCTCAGTCAGCCGCACTAGCAACACGTCTCTTTCTCTCACTGCTAGTAAATGTTGTGCAGCGCTGGGGGCTCAGGGCTATTTCCGCCACCGAAGCCGCGAGCCAGGATTGCCTCACCCCTGGGATCAAAGGGGAGACGGAGCCCGGCCACCGGGGGCGCTGGAGGAAAACCAGGTTCCGGGATATCACAGGGAATTAGAGGTAACAAAGCGTGTTTCTTTCACATAAATGTGCCCTTCTTGCAAAAGGCCTTGTGGCCTAGAACGCTCTCTTCAGAGTCCTAAAAACCGGCACTAAATGTAAAGGAAGATAAACAAGAATCATTAAAATTTAAAAATCAATTAAAGAAATTCTAAAATTTGAAATAGTCACCTAAATCAAATTAAATAACACAAGAGAAAACACATAGCTGTTTAAGAAACACACATAAAATTGCCAGATACTCTTGTGTCCTGGTTAAACAGCTAGTTAATCAGTTTTCCAATTGACGTAACAGGGATGTACTTGCGTGTGCTATTTACAAGACCGAATACATGATTAACAAAAAGACGCAGTTTAAAACACCATCTTTTAATGTTTTTGTTATACAAGTGGACCCAGATTTGGGCTGAGAAGTCGTCAGAGGAGCATGTGAAAACGTGGTATGAGTCACCGCTGATTTCCGGCCTCGCCCCTTTCCGGGGGACGCATCCTCTTCCCCAGCTAAAAGCACATAAAACACTGGCAGCTATAAAACCATGTAGAAAGCAAGCAATTTTTTAAAAGGAATTTTTCTTAATTTCTAGTACAAAAACTTCTTACCTAACTGCTCATATGTCACTGAAGTCCTTCCTGGAAGTGCCCAAGTGATTCATAGTTTAACATAGTTAGAGATCATTTTAATTGTTTAATTGTTTCAATGAATGTGAAACCTTTCCCCAAACCCTGGAGAGGCCAGCCTCACGGGCCTGCTGCCTGTTAAAGGGTGAGGTGCGCTTCAGCGGCTTTCACGGGACTCTTGTGCGGGGGCAACTGTCTAAAGGACCTCCAGAGACTTCTTTTACCAATATTTCTACGACCCTATTGTTTTATGAAATCCTAGGGTTGCCCAAGTAAAAATCAGTTTTCAAACCTTCGCATCATGTTAGTAGATCCATTTCCAAGGGTCGGTGCTCAGGAGCCCTCCCCGAACTCCCACCCTCCTCTCTGCCTTTGTAGCCTCCCGGGTGCTCTGGGAACCTGGCCTGTACCCCTCCCTGTCCCCTCCCTGCCCCGCACGCCCAGGCCTCCCTCCGCCCCTTCCAAGGTCTGTGGTCCTGCACGTGGGCGGCCTTCTGTCTCAACGGCTCCTCCCTCCGTCGCGCCCTTTTCTTCCTGGGGCCTGTCTTGCTCCCTATCGCTGTCTAACGCGGCGCCCCCAACCTTGGTGGCGCAAAGCGATCAGTGTGGACGGCGTCGCCCCGTTTCTGAGGGCCAGGCCTTTAAAGGCGGTTTAGGAGGGAGAACCGGCCTCGGGGTTGGCGCCCTGGGTGCGTGGGGACGGCAGCGGGGCCTGCAGGCTTCCTGAGGGCTGCGGGCTCCGCCGCCACCCGGCTCAGGCAGACGCCGGGGACCGGGCACCGGGGTGGCCCGAGGCCTCGGGTCCCCACCACGGGGAGCTCCCTACCCGGCCTCCGAGGGTCCGCACCTCGGGGTGGCTGGTGTCCCCAGAATGGTTGATTGAAGAGTAAGGCAGCGACCTCGATGCCTTTGGGGACCCAGCTTTGTAAGTCACTTCCACAAGCTCCTAGCATTACAAAGCGATGGCAGCAGCACCAGTGACATCGTGCAAAGATGCTGGGGGCTGACTCGGAGGTCCCCGGGCGCCCTCCCCGACCACGGCGGGCCGCTGCAGCATTCCCCTCTTAGGCCCCAGCTCTTCCCGGTGCGTCGCGGTCCAGGAGCTGGTTCTCGCGGGCGCATGCAGGGGATGCTGCAAGGGAAGGAGACCCCCAGCTCAGCTCTGCACCACCAAGGGCCAAAGGGCAGAGGCCGTGACTCAGCCACAGTCCTCGTGGGGGACACATGGGTCCACCAAAGGCAGAGGAGGGCCACGTCCTCCTACTGACTTCTGGGAAGTCTCACCAGCAGGCGTGGCCCTGGTCCACAGCCCCTGGGCCCAGGCCTGCGGGGATGCTGGGGACCGGAGAACGGCTCCCGCCAGACCCTCCCTCCAGCGTTCCGTCTGCAGGCTGAGGACGCAGTGGCCGTGCCCTGACGCCTGGGCATACGGGCCATCCCCAGAGGCGGGCCGTGCGAGCACGCAGCGAGGAGAGCGGGCAGGTCCGGGCTGACTGGGCTCCGGGACAGGTGCTGGAACAGGTCCGGTCACCCACCAGTTTTCTAGAAACTCAAGAGGTGCCGCTTCACATAAAAACGAGCAGAGGAAGAACAAAAAGAAAAAAAAAGAATGTGTTCCATCCACACACTTTAAATCAATGCAACAAGTTGCTATTAGAGGAAAACAATTAGAAGCCCAGCTCTCTGGAATCTGAAAGAGCCAGACAGGGATGATGATTTCATTTGAGTTATGTCCCTGAGATGAAAATTAAAAGAATTACACACAGCAAGTTTGTAAGTTTGTCAGAGACTAACAATAGTAACGCCACTTGCTGAACGCCCAGCCAGGGGCACACAGCGCGCACCGAGGAGCCTGTGCCTCCTTCCTCAGCCCCGCAGGACGGATGTGAGGAGCCTCTCTCCAAAAGGAAACATAAACCGCAGGCAAGTGCCTATGTAAGGACAGAGCGCCGGGCTTCCCACTCAGGTCTGTCGGACTCCAAAGCACCAGCTTTTTCTCCAGGGTGACGCTGACAAACCCATCCTTGCCACTCATCAAAGCCCCGGAGCACGGGTTGGTGCCACAGGCAATGAAGGCAGAGCCGTGGCTCCCGGCCACCTGCCCGGGCTCCCGCGCACGGGGCCGCAGCCTCGCTGGGTGCGGCGGTCACTCGGCCAGGGGGCAGGCGGGCCAGCCCCGGGACCTCGGGGCCCATCACTGCCTGTGGCACTTTCTTGAGGGGGGCAGAAAAAATATGCCTCGGTGAAGACTCCCCTCAGCACCTAAGCCTGTCAGCTGTGGCGATGCGTAACATTTGACTGAAGGAGAGCAGAGAAGAAGGCAATATTTACATTTTATATTGCTTGAAAAGCAATCACTTATGTTTTTTCTTTTTTTATTTTAGTTTCCAGTAAGAAAATGTTTCTGTATTTTTTTAGTTTTTATTGAATTTATTGGGGTGACCATGGTTAATAAAATCACTTAGGTTTCCGGGGTGTAATTCTGTACTACGTCATCTGTGCGGTCCTGTGTGTTCACCGCCCGAAGTCAACTCTCCCTCCATCACCGTTTCTCCCTCCTTCGCCCTCTTTACCTCCCAAAAACAATATTTTAAATTTACTTTCTCCTACTGGTATATAGATACATGCAAAGGGTTGGTTTTTTCCATATATCACCGTTTTTTTACTCTGTAGCAACATTCATCTCTGCATGAGAGTTCTAAGCTGCAATAAAGGATTCAAATGAAAAATAGAAAAAAGGAAATTATCCTCCCTGCTCACATATGGCCACCAAGCACACAACCTCCAAAGAAAAAATCAACTATAAACTACAGATTTAGCACTTCGAGAATGTTGGGAACATAATGTGCTGAATCCTATCATCTGATTACTCTAATTGCACAAAAACCCTTACGAAAGGAAAAAGAAAAAATGAAGAGATTCTCCCGAAGAGGATTATTAATAAACTGGCAACTATTTAATTCTCCAGGCAATCAGTAAGAAATGGTGGTTTTTTATTTCTTAAAATTTCACCACAAACTTTGAAAGTGTTCCCGTTCTCTTCTCTGCATATCATCAAGGACCTGTCTTAAAAGTCAAGTTACCTAGAATTGTAATAACTCCTACGTTTCAGCTTTTCCCTGGCATTGCAGAGGATACAAAGAAGTCGAAGTCTTGTCCCTGTGCAGCCGCGGTTCTCAAACGGGAGCAGGCGTCTGGGTCGAGTACTTGGTGCCACGCAGAGAGCTGGGCCCAGCACCTGGGACTTCCAGGTCCGCAGCTCGGGGCGGAGCCTAGGGAATGGCAGTTCTTCCAAGTTCTTGAATGAGAGGGGGCGCCGCGGCCCAGGGGGCACGTCTGGAGAGCCCACCGCTGCAGAACCAAGCCTCTAGTCCCGAGGACGAAGAGGACGGGCACAACCGCCCATCAGGGCGGGCGCTCCGGGCAGCAGCGGGAGCCCACGCTGTCTCGGACAGACCGACAGGCACCGTGCAGTAAGGGAGAGCGGCGGAGGCTCCCAGGAGGGAGGGACAGCCCAGGAAGAGCCATCGGGAAACGGGGGCCCTTGGGTGGCCCTCGTTGAACCAGTAGGAGGGAGAGGGGAAGGCCGCTCAGCGCACCTGTGGTGTTTCACAGCCAGGCCGCCCTGAGAAGGGGCCGTCCGTGGTCAGCAGCGGCCGCGAGGGCCAGCGAAGGCAGAGGCGCACTGACTGCGGGGGAAAGACCCGTGGGCTTCCGGAACCAGTGGAGGGGTGGTGACGTTAGCGACAGATCAGTGGGGGTCCGGGTGGGGACTCGGAGGCAGTAGCTCAGACATCCGACGGGGGCCAGAAGGGCCAAGGCCGGGAGGCCCCGGGCCGAGGGCCGACGCTGTGGTCTGAGCTGAGGCGGCCGGGCCTTCAAGGGGAGTCGCCACGGAAATCAGGAGGCACAGACACTGAAAGGGGCAGAGAAGGCCACGGCTCGCCCAACATGAAGGCCAAGGCCGAGGCCAAGGAGAGAGATGGGGTCAGCGTTCACTGAGGCTGTGAGCCCTGTGCCTGGGGAGGAAACGGCAAGGAAAACATCCAATGGCCTGGGACAAGGCCCGAGCTTTGTGCTGACGGTTCTCTCTGAGAAGGTGCGGGCTGCGGGGGAGGGGAGGGGGCGTCCGCACTGGCAGCTTCCCCAGCCTCACAGGGCCAGGGCTTCGGGTCTGAGTCTCATTTGTGTCCAAACCCATTTAAACTCTTTAAAGAGCGATTTCCTGTTATAAAGAGAAAAATATACATATTTTTAAAATTATTCAAAGGGCTTAAATAGTTCTTACACATCAAACAACTCTTGAGAAATAATATTTTGATGATTTAAGTAAAATTAATCAAAAACATATGGATTGAATTTCCTTTCAAATACACATCATGTTTAGAAAGTAAGGCAGAGGCCGCTTCGGAAGATCAGTTGGCTCTTTTATCAAACGCAAAGTGGCTCCAACACTCGTCAAGCATGCGGGTCCCGGCCAGATCCGTCCTAGCCGGGTGTCTGCGTTGCTGAGCACCAGGTCTCTCCGGCCCCTTGGCCTGCTGTAGCCAGTGAATCATGAGCCTGGTTTCCACGGGCCGTGGTGCAGAGGGCCTGTTTGGATGTGCACATCTGCACAATCAGGTAATGCAGCCGAGCCTGCAGAATGCCGCGGCGAGAGCCCCGACACCGTCCGAGCGGTCCCGGGCTGCCAGTGGCCTCGGACGGCGGTGTTCCTATTTGGCAGGAGACGCCGCCCTCCGAGAAAACCTGCTCCCCAGGGGGCCGGCCTGTTAGCTGTGGCCCGCTCAGTACCCCCTGCAATCTGCACACACACACACACACATACACACACACACACACACACACACGAGCTAAACCGCACGGCTATGGGTCTTCCCAGTGTGTCCTGCTGTGGCCTTAGCACAGGCTTCCCTACCCGCATCTGAGACTCGGCCTCCCCCGAGCTTTGTGACTTACCTTCCCATGCCCTGACCTGCACCTCCCGCCCCCGGGCAGAGCATTCCTTCCAAGGCCAGTGCCTCCTCCGCACCAACAGGAGTAACAGACTATTCACCAGCGAAGCGCAGGGATCCATAATTTCTTCAGGCCCGAGAGGCGGGAGGGACCCCACAGTCGCGTAGGGTGGCCCCTGGCCGTCAGCCAAGGGAAGGGCGTTCCCCCGGGAGGCAGGTCGGTCTGGCCAGGGGGCGAGCGGGGACCACAGTGCAGGCCCAGGGGCGCTTCCTGGCCTCTTCCCTGTCACGTTTTCTCCTGGACCCCTGCCCGGCTGTCCTGTTGGTTTAATGTAGGGTGAGCCATTTCCCTGGCTGAGGGCTCCGGCAGCTGCTCCCTGCTTCCTGGGAGTGTCCCAGCTCGGGGTCCACGGCTGGCCTTCCTGGGCAATGCCGCGGGCAGCCCAGGCGTCACTGGCCCAGTGGGCGTTTCTCCGGACGCTGCTCGTCTTTCATCGTTTACGCCTGCTGACGCAGGTCACACGTAAAGCCAGACCGGCTCCGCACCACCTCGCTTACTTTCGGGCAACCATTCGTAACCGAGAGTGACTTTTGCCCCTCAGGAGACGTTTGTCAATGCCTGGAGACATTTTTGGTTTTCACGGCGCGGGGGACTAGGGGCCCCGGTGGGGGGAGAAGCCAGGAATGTGGCTAAACCTCCTGCAAGGCACAGCAGAGCCCCCCACACAAGCGGAGCAGGATTTGGGGACGTGTTTTAGGAGAAGGGCGTCTTATAGACACCTACTCAAGAATTTCCGAACATTTCTAGGTTTACAGATAACAGCTACACCCTTCCGCCCTGGAACATTCAGTCGGCCCCTGCTGCGCGCCACAGTGAGCCCCTTCCGTCTCAGAGCGTTCAGTCAGCCCCTACTGTGTGCCACAGCGAGGCCCCTCTGCCTTGGAACATCCAGCAAGCACCTACTGTGTGCCAGGCATGCACTTGGTACCGCTGCCAAACTTACATTAGAAACAAAGGCTGCCGTCACCCTGTGAGGTGCTCGATGCGATGCGGGACCCAGTCTCCATTCAGCTTCGATGCTGGCGAGTGGTTCCGCTCCGGACAAGGGAAACGCGGGACCGTGGGAAGGCACCAGTGCCCCGGCCACCCCCGGGTTGGACCCCCGCCCCTGGGACCTGGCGGGAGCTGTCAGAAGATGGATGCAGCGTCGCTCCTGAAGGCATCCAAGAACAGCCGGATGGCCTCTGCAAAGCGAGGAACAGCCACATGGTTCCTCCTGTCGCTGTCTGTCCTGCCAGGGAAGAGCAAGCCGCGCTCTCAGCGTCTCCAGGAGGAGAGCGCTCCCTTTGACGCCCCGTCGCACCTGCTTCCACCGCGGTGCCATCGTGCGACGTTGGGCCCCAGCCAGCTCGTACCAAAGCCGCTTTTATCAGTGTTATTCCTGCTTTGAACACGTTCTTTTCATTTAAATCAGTGTGGCTGGTTTGTATTAAAATATTGGAAAGGTTCTTGGGTTTCGGACTGATAGTAAATCCATAAAAAAGCAAATGGCTTTTCCATTTCCGGGAAATCTAATTAAATGTTGTGAAAACAAATGTGCCCTGGTGCGGTATATAATGAAATCGCATTGAAGAATAAATACTGAGTGTCTGTGGTTCGGTAAGCTCTTTGAACTCAGAAGAATGTGAGAAAAATACCTTCCCCGGCGAGGGGATCTGGAACCAGGGAGACGAGGAACCACAAGCGCCCCCTCCAAACTCCTCCGCCCGCCCCCGTGCCCCAGAAACCCAGACCAAAGGGAAACCCAGACCAGCGGAGCTCTCCGGCCTTGTGGAAGGGGGGGCTTCCGAGGGGCCGTGTCCCTCCTACGGCCCCACCAGAACCCTCCGGTGAGAGAGGACACAGGCCTGGCTGGGGCCCACGTGCCCCTCACAGCCCCGTCCCGCCCCAGGGCGCCGTGGCTGCCTGGCTTGGTGACTGTGGACCCCTCCACAGACGGCGGTCAGTCTCTCTCAGTTTTCAGTGTCTGCCTTGACAAAATATTTGTGAAGTTCAGGGGTGGTGCCTGGGATGCCTTTCAGGGTACGTGTGGTGGCGCAGTGACCCGCCCTCGGCACTGAGGCCTTACCGACAGCCCACGTGCCATCTCAGCCAAAAGCAGGGCTTCGCTCGGCAAGCCCGGCTCCGAGGCCTGTCCCCTTCCAGCCAGGCTGCCGTCTCCACACCCTTCCTGGAGCCGGAACTCGGTGCCCACGTGGGGACTTCAGTTTTTACAGAAAATTGCATCGCTGCGATCATGTCTCACAATTTGCAAGCAATCACCCTCCTGCCGTATTTCGTGGCTGACTATTCCTGGCACGGTCCACCTTGAGGGGCCATACCGAGCGCCAGTGCAGAGACCGAGGGCGGCCGCGGGTCCCCGCTGCCCGGGCCGGACCGCAGCCCAGCGCGCCCCGCCTCCTTTCCCGCCTGCCTCACGGGACCGGGCTTGAGAGAGAACGGGGCCGAAACCCAGGGGAGGGCTCGCAGGAAATCTGGGCCACGTCTCTGCTCTCCACGTGAAGAAGAGGATCCACTGCCCGCGACTGTGGTGCAAATAACATGGGCTTCATCATTTCCCACGGAGATGCACAAACAGCAAAGCACCTTCATCCTCAGCTCTCTCCGCAGCTTCCTAAGCTGTGGCTGGGGTGCTCGGTCAGCTTGTTTTGGCAAACGGAGACCTCGCCCCCTGCTGTCTGTCCTCTTCTTCCAGGCCACCCCAGGCGCCGGCGCCCTGCCGGTCCTTTCTCATCCCAGCCTGCGGCTTGGCCGTGCCCGTGTGATGCAGGTGAGCGCGGCAGGCGCCCAGGGAGGCCGTCGACAGGCCCTCACCTGGAAGACTGATGCTGTCCGTGCAGTTAGAGACACAGCAGGACACACTGTCTGTGGGAACACTGACTTCGGAGAGTCTTCATCCTTGGATCCTTCATTCTAGGGCCTTCGCAATAGGGGCACAAACAATCATCACCGATGGAACTCTGTAAAACGCCTCCTTCGAAGATAGAAGAGCAGCTAAAAAAGCAGCAGGCAACCCGCAGCCGGCTGTGGCTTTGCTTCCAGAGAGAAAGCGCACCGCCGTTTTCAGGTTTTCTCCCTCTGAGATGGCCGAGGAGCCACGGCCACCCCACCCAGCGCTCCCGCGTAGGCAGCCCGTCCACGTCCACGTGGTGGCGGCGCCTGGTCACTGCGTCTCCCCTCCTCGCCGGCCCGCCCCCTCCGGCCGCCCCCTCCCCCGCCAGCGAGCGAGCGGGCCCGCAGGTGGCGCGCTGTGCTCTCCGGCACCGGCCGCGGAGCGCGATGCCACCGCAGTGCCGGTGGCGGGCAGGTGCCTGGACTAGACAGGTGACTGTGAAGAGCCCTTCTGAATTGGAAACTAGACGTTTATACAATGGGCAAAAGAGACGGCCAGAAAACAGATATCCACCAAACACATGAACTCATCCACATCCTCTATCAGGGAACGGCAAACCAAAACGGTCATGAAATCTCTTTCATCCATCACAGGACGTTATTTAATTTATATAATTAAATAGTAGATCCTGATGCGAGGACATAAGCACACTCAAACAGTATAAATTGATTCAATTTGACAACAGCTGTTAAAATGTAAAAGGTGCAAGCTCTTTGGTCGAGCAATTCTCCTGTGAGGAGTCCACAGGGGAGAAAAACTAAGTGTGTGCACCAAATGAGGAGTTTCAACAAAGTATGGTTTTTAGTTGGAAAAAATGAGGAAACCATGATTATGTCCATTAATGTCCATTAATAGAGCGATGGCAAATAAATGCTAGTCCACCCACATTATGAAGCCCTGTGATCATTTCAAAAACAATGAGTAAATGTCTTTTTTCCTTTACTGCTTTGCTAATTGTTGCTTTCTGTTTTTGTCTTATGATGCTTCTATACTTATATTTGGGGGCAAATATCTTTTTACCGTTGACACTATTGCAAAGGGTCCCCCTCCGCTCACCGTTCCCGTTCATCGCTCTGTAACCACACCAGAGGAGCGCGGCGGCGGCCGGCGCCCCGCGACGCTGCAGGCCGGCCTCGGCCTCCGGTGTTCGGGACGCAGGCGCAGCCCCGGCTTCGGGGGACCCCGGTGCGCGCGGCGCAGCCCACACCTTTCACTGGGCTGGAGCAGGAGAGCAGCCGAGCGGCCCAGGTAGCCCTGGGTGAGGGGCTCGGTCTCCTGCGTCACCGGGCGACCAGCGCTCCTCTGCACAAGGCAGGGCCCGGCGGGGCTGCGCTTCTCGTCGCACCCCTTCTTCGCCAGGGTGTGACATCCTTCTCTACGTCGTTTTTCTCCAGCGCCCGAGCAGCCCATTCCCCGGAGTCCTGTTGCATCTCCTCCGGCACGTGGGCATTTTTGATCACCGCCTTCGGTGGCACTGGTCGCGCTGGAGCAGGGACCGGCCAACGGGAACCGTCGCCGGGGGGCGGGGCTGGTGAGGGAGAGGCCGGGGGCATCTGCGAGGACATTTCTTCGTCTTGTCTGAAGACTTACGAGCTTCATTAATAAGAAGAGCCAAGTCACAGAACAGAGGACGTGACTCCATTTTGGGTTCTTGCCTTTTTTTTTTTTTTTTTTTTGGAAGTTTATTGGGTTTGTTGTTGTTGTTGGTTTTGTGCTTTTGTCTGGGATTTTGGCTGTGCTTGCGAGTGTGTGAGGTGGCCTGTCCTGAACAGAGCCTGGGCTGACCGGTTTGGGGGGCGGGGGCCTCCCTCCCAAGTCCAGTGTGGTCCCACCGGGGCGATGTCGCTGGCTGCTTCCCTCCTGTGGCCGCCCCGGCCTCTGCCCCCTCGGTGGCCTCCCTCCTCCGCTGCGCTGTCCTCTGCACAGGGAGCTAGGACATGTCCCCAGGGCTCTAGGGAAAGGCTCCCCTCACTCGATGCTGGTTTCTGCCGGGGACACCGCAGCAGAGGAGGGAAAGTTCTCCGTCTTTTATTCTTCACTTCTTCGAACGTCTGAATGGTTTCAACCTAAAACAAAAATGGATCCTTGGATTTTTTTAAGTAATGAAAAAAAAGGAGGAAAGAAGTAAGAGTGGTGGATTATGAGGGAGGGGAAGACGCTACGGTTTTTTGTTGTTGCTGTTTTACTTTGTTATGTCTTCCTGAATTGTTCAAATAATTGCTTTTAAGACACTAGAAAGACTCAGACTCCCTAAACGTCCCCTGCATGTTAATTACAGCCCCAGAGATTTGTCATTTATTCAGTAAATACTTACTAAGGTTGTATTGCAGACAGAACTCAGTGTTAAATTTGGCTTCTGTCTGTCTTTCTTCCTTATTAAAATGCAAATACCTCCCTCCTCATCGCCTATGGCTGAGGTGTAAAACCTACTTTCAACTAACACCTTGGGAGATTCTGGTAGTTAAGAAAAAAAAAGGGGAGGCGTTTTTGTACATTTATTCATTCATTCATTCAACCATTACTGAGGATTTTCTGTCCCTATAACAAGCTTTTTCTTCTTTCATTTTTTTCTTTTAAGAGAGAGGGGCAGGGAGGGAGGAACATGGATGTGAAAGAGAAACATCGATTGGTTGCCTCTGGTACGCGCCTCGACCAGGGACTGAACCCACAACGCGGGCATGTGCCCTGACCGGAAGCGGAAGCGGCGACCTTTCACTTTATGGGATGACACCCAACCCACAGAGCCACCCAGCGGGAGCCACAAGCTGAACTTTAATCTAACAAGGAAGGCAGGCAACAAGAAGCTGATTTATGAAAAGACAGAGGAAAAGGAGGGAGGAAAGGAGGGAGGGAGAAGAAAGACTAACGGAACGTAAGGGCCATGGAGAAAAGACACGGAGGGCCGCGCGTGCCCGCAGGGCGCTCTGATCTCCGCGGGGGGGCCCCCTCAGGGACCCTGGGGGAGATCCAGGGCTCCAGCCGTGTCACTGCGAGGCTGGTGTGGGGACCCGTGTAATGGAACTAACTCACAGTAACTGAAGTGTATACATAGGAGCAACCATGCAAAATGGGAACACTTTGTGCGTATCATCCCCCACGACCCTCTTGGGAAACAGGGTCTTGCTACCTTCATCCTCATGTACTGGCCTTTCACTTAATAAAACCGTATTTCATAGAGGGTAGGGACTTTACCAGCGTGGGACGGACGCTGAGACTGGCCGCAAGGCCTGGCGTGGGCAGCAGGCGAGGCAGAGGGTAAGAGGGATCGGGCAGGAGGGCAGGGGCACGCCTGGAGCTGGGAGGCCGGGCGGCGGCGAGCGGCCCAGTGGAGGAGTGTGGTGGCTGGGAGTGGAGACAGTGAACTCCACTTGGCCGCTCGCCGCCACCCGGCCTCCCAGCAGACTGAGGGATGTTGGGTAAGCAAAAGAGAGAGGATTTGGTGCGGAATTATGTAGGAAAAGGGAGTGTCCGGATGAAGCCCAGGTTCAAGGCTTGCTAAGCAAATAGCCGTGGGTGGCTCAGCCTGAGTCCGGGAGCCCAGCAGGAAGGGAGCTGGGCTTGGAGGTCAGGCAGTGGGCCTCCTGCGGCCAGCCCTCGACCTGCCCGCGATGAACCATCTTCAAAACCGCCACCCGCAGGCGCTAAGAAGGGCTCGGAAAAGCAGCTCAGGCTGGAAATACCAGCGTGGGAATCGCTGACATGCAGACGTGTGGGCGCTGTCGAGGGGGACACGCGTGTGCTGAGTAACAGCAGAAATGAGTGGTGGTCAGTGGCAAAATCCACCGAGAAAAGGCCCAGCTGCCCTCTAGCGGAGCCCCAGCCCGCTCAGCGGCCTGCGCCAGCGCTCGCGCAGGCGGGTTGGCTGACGGCCGGGCACAGGGACGCTGCAGGCTCCCTGCCCAGAGAGCAAGGCCCCGAGGAAGGCCGCCTCCACGGGCTCTGGGAAAAAACACGGTCTCTCTTCTCATGGAATTCAACAAAAATGAAGCTAATTAAGAATTGTGTTTTTGAAATACCAGTCTACAATCCTTTTTCCATGACCCAAATACGATCCAAAAGTTTTGAAAAACCAAAACATTCTTTCCCTGAACTCTTTTGGTGGCCAAACCTGGCTTCATCTGCACTCAGTTGGTGGCAGAATCTGACCTGAGTTTTCGTGAGGCTCTTCCCAGCCCTCGGGTGCCCCCCTTTTGTTCGGACATCATGCGTCTCTCACTGCAGAAACCTGGCAGACCCAGAAGCTCGTCCAGACCCAGAGAAGTGTGCGATGTAATGGACTAAACGCGCCCTGGTGCCTTCCTAAAATGCTAAAGCGCAAAATCTAGACTCTCTACACCACGCAAGTCTAAGAACGCTAAGTCTCCAGCGGTCCTGGGCTTTTAGCTAAAGGCTCAGGGAGCTGGCCAACGGCAAAAGAAATTCTACCATTTCAATTCTTAATCATTGGAATGTCCAGAAAAGGAAAAGTACCCCTGAGGACACATAGGCAGGCTCTAGTTATCCAAGATCCAACTGCAGAGCAACAGGGAGTCTTGGCCGAAGGCACAGCAAGTACTTAAACTTTGCAGCAAAAAGGTTAGCCGAGCGGCGAGCGGCCGCCGCCCTCATGATGTACACATATGTGTGTGCGTGTGAATGTACAAACGTGTGTGTTGTTTCCATGAATCAGGAGGCAGGCGTAGACTAGAGATGTGTTGGCTCGCTCTGCCCTGCGAGCCGAGGCCGGGGTTCCCTGCTTCCAAGTCCCCGTGACTGTGCGATGTGGCAGACGCTGTCTCCTCTACCTGCCTCCCTTGTCCGCCTCAGTCCTAAAAAGAAGAGATGCAGGGAGTCTAGATGAAGATTCTGTACCATGATCTTCCTTCAAGAAGGAAAAAGAATGAGCATTTTCCGCAGACGCCGTGCCAAGGAAAAGCACGCTGTGTGCACGAAGGGCCCCCCCGACGGACGTGGAAAATCCGTGATCAGCTCAGTCGCGCGCTCTCCCGACTGTCCCGCGTCTCGGGGCCAGGGACAGGTCCAGGCTTATCTTACGTGCACTAAAAACAGGTGACTTCATAGTTTAAAATGCAACCTCCTCTTCCCCAAAAACAGCACCTTAAATTCATTTAGAAGGGAGGCTTTTACTTGATATTTATCTATTCATTGAACATATACAGTTGACCCTTGAACCATGCAGAGTTAGGGGCGCTGACCCCACACAGTCAAAAATCCAAGTACAACTTTTGACCTCCCAAAAGCCACACCACTGGGCAGCCTACTCTTGACCAGAAACCCTTAGCGATCACATAGAGAGTCAAATAGCTTGTATTTTGTGTGCAATATGTATTATATATTGGATTCTTACAATACAGTAAGCTAGAGAAAAGAAAATGTTATGTTATTAAGAGAATCGTAAGAAAGAGAAAATGCATTTACAGTATTTATGGGAAAAAACCTGCATATAAATGGGCTCATTCAGGCCAAGCCTATGTTGCTCAAGGGCCAACTGCATTTATTGTGTGACCCTTAGACAGCAGGCACTATCCTAGATACTGTAAACAAGACAAAGTCCACCTAATTCAGGAGTAGAGCAAAGAAGCCAGAAGAAATCACCCCCATTTCACAGATGGCAAAAGAAAGACTGAGCGAGTCTACACGTCAACAACAGAAGAGGCGCAGAGCCCACGGCAGGTCCTCTGCCGCAGCTCCTGTGTAACGCCCACAGCCCTCTATCCACCCACTGGCCTGCAAGCCGCCGCCCTGCGAGCCGGAGGCCAAGGCCGACCTCAGCCCCAGGGCCCCAGGCGCCGGGAGCCAAGCACCGCGGGAGGCCCCGGAGCCAGCCGCAGCAGGCACGCAAGTCCCAGAACGGGAGCAAGGACACAGAGGCCCCGAAGAAGCCAAAGAGGAGGGTTTGGGAATGGCGGTGATTCCCAAAGCCAAGCACACCAAAATCCAAATCCGGATTATTTTTAGGCCCTTTCCCACAGTCAGCAGCGTGGCAGGGCTTGTTTAGGGCCTGTGTATGTATTACGATCTCCCCGGTCTGGGGCTGCCTGCAAGCGCGCATTGGCCAAGGAGGCCCCCCCAAGGACAGCAGGCCCTGGTTGTGCCGAGTGCCCATTTCCGGCCAGGGACCGCAGAGCACTTGGCGAGGGCACCCGACTGCCAACGAGCTGTAGCTGGATAGGAGTGTTTCCAACGTCTCTCGGAATTTCCTGAAGAAAGGCCAAGGCGGGGAAGGGGTCACTGAAGGCCACGGACACATTGTGTAAAGTCTGTATTCCTGCATATTTTAGAGACAGGTATGGTAGGCGCTAGAGATGTTACAGTCCTGTAAGCTTTTGGCTCCCAAAGGATTGAGACCGGCCAAAAATGCAGGTAAACAACATACCAGCTGTAAACTCCTCTACAAGAATGCTCTGGAAGCGCACACCTGGATTATGGCTCCCAGCCATCACAAACAGAGCCTGTGGGCCTGCTGGCGTCGGAACAAGAATACCCGTGGGAGAAATCGGGGGAGCGGACGGCTCAGGGGCCTGAGAACGGGATATGTTTTGCCTCTTATCTCCTGGCTCGGATTCAGCCCAGGTGGAAGAGTGACAAAAAAATGGCCGCCTGATGGTGGCCTCTGGGCTTGGCTGTCTCCACTCGGGACCTGGTAAACAAGGGCCCCCCCTCCCAGACAAAAGGCCCGAAAAGGGAGACTTGGAGCAAATGTCTGACAGATCTGCCAAGAACTCCATGGGCCATGAAAAGAAGAGGAAAGGTGGGGGTAAACGGCCTCCTCCCGGTCACGGATGGATAGAAAGGGGCCTCAAGGTTGTTCCCGTGGGGAAGCCACTGGGGGTCCCCAAGGAGGGCTTGCAGGGAAGCGGCCAGGGAAGGCGTGAGAAGGTCGGCTCCTAGGTAGGCGGCGTGGCTGGCAAACCGCAGCCTCCAGGAACGCTGGGGCGGAAGGAGCGAGAGGGCCGCCACCTGAGTGGGCTCCTGCCTCCCCCGCGCACCCCTTGCATCGGTCCCCGCATCGGTCCCCGCATCAGGCCCAGGCCCGGCCACGTCATCTCCTGGCTGGTGGAGGCCTCAGCTTCCGTTGGTGAAAAGCGTGACACCCGGGAAGCGGAATAAAGCAAGGCACAATAACAGGAGGAATACTTACGCGTAAGTGTCTGAAGCCACTCCACCACATTCCCCATAAACCTGTCCTTCACGCCCATGTGTTTGAGCTAAACCGTGCTCTTAGGTCCAAGTCTCTCAACCTCCATACTATCACCACTTTGAGCTGAATGGGTTTTTTTTTTTTTTGTGGCTGTTCTGTGCGTTGGCGAGCAGCACACCTGGCCTCTATCGAGTGTCTCCAGACATTGCAAAATTTCCTGAGGGTCACAATTGCCTCGGGGAAGAATCACTGCCCTCAGACAAGGGACCAAGCAGGGTAGTAAAAGGAGCATGAGATCTGAAGGTGGCAGACCAGGCGTGGGCCTGAGTCTCACTCCCGTCTGCGCGACATTGGGCAAGTCGCTGGCCACTCGGGGCCTCCGCGCACTGGCATGTGCCCCTACGGCCCTGCGGGGGTAGCGGGAAGGTTACGTCAGATGCGGCCCTGGTGGGTGCTCAATTAGCAGTCTCCTTCCCTCCGGCTTTCTAAGGCCTTTCAACACCAAGACTCCTGCCACGGTCTAGCCTGTCTCCCACTCCTGTTCAATAAAGTCTCTAGCTCATTCTTTGCACAAACACTGGGCTGAAATCAAAAGCCTTGGGAATTACGCCTTAGTGTTGCGCTTCCTAGATAGACCAGCGATTTTCAACCAGGGGGCTGCAAGAAGTTTTAAAACATGCAGCACCTGACTATTCAGTCAGGGGCACTGACCTCTTTTCCCTTAGACTGTCAAATTAAAAAGCGACAACAGCCAACACCATGGCCATCTGGTGTGAATGAATCAAACCTATACCTCCATTTTTGTCAGATTGGCAAAAAATATATATTTTCTGGTGTGCCGTAGACTTTAGGAATTAGTGTGCATGTGCCACGAGGCGAAGAAGGCTGAAGGTCGCCGGGCTAGAGGACCTCGGACAAGCTGTTCCACCTCTTGGATGCTCCGATGCCGAGCCGGTATCACCACCGTGGCACCTGCAACCTGCCTGCAGGGACCGCTCCCCGGCTGGGTGCTCAGATGGGCCCGCTGTCGCCGCGCGGGTCATGGAGAACGCGGACTGCAGCCCCGACCGGGTTTATGTCGTGTGACATTGGTTCTCAAACATGTCTGTGCGCTAAGACGGCCTGTGAGGATTTTCGAAACAGAACAGGGAGGCTCCAGGCGCCACCCCGCACCTCACTCAGTAGGTCCAGAGCGGGACTCCAGCAGCTGACATTTTTTTTAAACGTCCCAACTGATGCCCATAGGTGGCCGGGGTGGAGCCTGACAGCCTGAGCCTCCGACCCTCCAATCTCGTCCCGTGCACGTGCTCGCTGTCCCTGAACCATGACGAACTCCCTCCCACCTCCGCACCTCGCACAAAGGGCTGCTCGGCCCGAACGCCTCCCCAGCCCTCCCCAGCCCTCCTCAGCTCGTCCCTCTTTCCAGGTAAACTCACTTCAGGGGCAAAGGCCTCTTTTCCCCTGAACTGGGGCTTGCTCACCCATGAACATTTTTAGTACACGCATGATATGCAATGCTCAGAAAAGGAAATTTATTTTCAAACAAAAATAAACATCACACAGTATTGTTATGGTGCCTCATGTTTCAGAGGAGAAATTCACCCCCCCCCCCCCCCCCCCCCCCCTGGATAAACTTCCATGAAGATCATCACCAAGCAGAACCCAGGTTGGAACCCTCTGTTCGGTGGCTGCCGGGGGCAGCTTGGAGCTGTCCCAGAAAAGGTCTTGTGGCTGGAGTCACACTCTGCAGCCCACCCCCATCAACACCCCTCGCTCACCGGGCTTGACTAAGTATCCCTCTCAGCTCTCTAACTAGCAAACCCACCATTAAAGGCCGATTGCTTATGCTGGCTCACATTTAACAATGATGCTACAAGATCTGAAGGCAATTTTTAAAATGTCTTGAGTCACGGCAGTGTGATTGGAATAAGAATGTAAGACTTCCAAGTTGATCACGTCACTAGAAACACTCATTGGAACACATAAGCTATGATATCTTTGTTTTGAAAAAGTTGTCATCATCAATCAGGACTCTGATTGTTTTAGGTTTCACTACTACTGTCGCTAGCTTGAAAGCTGGGCGCTCGCTGAGGTGGCTCTCCACCGGGTCATTCGGCAAAGCCTGGAAACACTTCTGATGGTCACGCTGCGGGCAGCGGGTGCGACTGGTCAGCGGGGCCCGGGCTGGAACACCGGGTCGGTCCACGGCCATGGCTTGCTTTTTCACAGACTCTGCTCTATCGCTTCTCTCCAGGAGAAATTTCTTCTTCCTCATCCCACTCAGCGCAGAGCTGTGTAGATGAAGGCAACAGGAAAAATGCTATGTGACTAGCTAGCACTTTTTATTCTGGTAACTGGAAACCCCCATTAATCAGGAGTCACTGTCCCAAGAAGGTACGGTGGACAATAGCATAGTGATGTCACCAGGGGCGTGGACTCTGCAGTCGGCCAGCCTCGGTATAAATCTCAGCTCTGTCATTTACCAGCCATGGGACTTCGAACCGTTTGCTGAACCTCCTTATGCCTAAACTTCTCTATCTGTAAAATGGCAGTAGTGTTATTTCTTATCTCATTATTTTTGTGAAAGTGAAATAAACTGGGAAGTGTTTAGTGCCTGGCCTACAAGAAGCGCCCGGTAACAGTTAGCATCATCCTCATCGTAAGCAAACGCCACTGCAAAGACTGAAGCGCTACACATTTGCAGAGAGTGCAAAGCCAAGGAAACCCTCGACCGGAGTTGAGAGGGACTTGGGCAGTGGCGCTCAACCTTGGTGAGACGCTCGAATCGCCCAGGGAGCTCTTCAGAAAAGCCCCAAGTCTGGGCCACACTGCGGACCAACGAGATCAGAATCCTTGGGGATGGGACCAAGCCCCGAGCCTTCTTAACGCGCCCCGTGCCTTCCCCATGTGCAGCGTGGGCGTAGGACCACCGCGCCACAGTTATTCACAAGGTGTGTCTGTCACTGGGGCGACCCCAGGAGAGCACATTTAAAAAGGAAACAGAGGCCTGTGGAAGAGGAAAAAAGGTGGGGAACAATCTTCGAGTTAGTAAATAGGTTCAGATTAACAGAGATGCAGAGCTAAGTACACAACAGTTTCCAACCCAGGAAGAACTTACAGTCCCGTGTCGATCACACAGGCAGGCGAGGCCCCGGGGGAGCAGGGAGACAGGGCACCGGAGTCGGGCTGTGCGGGGAGTGACTGCGGGAGAGGCTGGGAGGCCAGAACGCCCGAGGCGGAGGGAGAACACGAGCGATGTCACCGCCAGGGCGGCAACGTTCTCAAAATGAAAGCGCACTCACACAGAGAGTTCAACAAGGAGCTCTGGAGAACCCAGGAAAAGTTGTTTGCTATTGATATTCTTTAAACGTTTAACTTCACAGAGATAAGCACCTCATTTCCTCGTCCTCGAAAGCACAGCAAGCGAACCACACAATCTTAAAGGGTGCTCACGCATGAACATTTTTAAAATGCCTGCCTGCTCTGCGGGGTCCTAGTCTCATCAGGCGGTGCCGACAGTCTACAGCGCGACAACCCCCCAGGGAACCCCTGCTCCCCAGTTGGAAGCAGACCACCGAGCGACCCCTGCACGATCGAGCGAACCCGTTCGAGAGAAGAGAGGGCCCCTCCTGCTCTTACCCCCAGAATTGAATATAGCGGATACCATTTCGCATTCAAGAGACTAACTGCCACGCAGAGCCAAACCACCTCCCGAGTGTCGATACCCCAAAGCCCTGCTAACAGCGGCACACCCGGCTGATGTGGGTGTCAGTCTCGGGAACCCGAGGGTTTTCGGGTTTTTCCCTTAATTTTGGCTTCCCCTTTAACTGAAAAGAAAAGCGCGAGCAATCTTCACCTGGGGATCACTACAGCAAGCGGTTCTGGGCACAGGGAGAAGCTTCCGGTGGGTACCTTTGCCCCTCCAAAGGCCCATTGAACAGATTCAAGTACAGCTATGAAGCAAAGCTGCCCATAGCATGCGCCTGGGGATCTCCTTTCGCGCTCCTCCCTGCATCCTGTTAGGGACCCTAGAGAACAACGCAAGGGCGGGGGCGGGGCGGGGGGGGGTGCCGAGCGCCATAGCAGCTGGTGCCCCATGCAGCACACCGACAAGATTCTCCTCAGCGCGGGGCTGGGGCGGGAGGCACGCCTGGGCCGAGCAGGCTCGCTCGGAGCCCCAGAAAGCCCTCCGTGGTACGCGGGCCCCAACTGCCGGTCCTGTTCCTGAGCCGGCTCCCTGCCTCGGAAGTTAGACGATCGTTCAGTGGCTCCATCTCATCTCTCTAAAGCAGCCCAGAGGGTTCCTGGGAGATACATCAATGAGTCCATTCGTTCCTGCCTCACGCAGCCCTTCTCTAAGAGACTCCTAGGCAAGACAACTTAGAGGCATGAAAAAGAATCTCCTTTGTTTAGGACCCACAGAGGCTTTTCATGGAGTCCTACCTCCCCCAGCGCTGGTGGCACGAGGAGGCCGGGGCAAGGCTGTGACCCCTGTTTCCGTAGGACCCACGCCACAAGCAAACGAGGCACCACTGCGCGCCCCAGAGGAAATGGTTACCACAATCGAGGCGATCACTTACACTAAAAAATTTCTGCGGTTTCTGCTTAAAAGGAGTCAGAAGAATGTCATTCTTGAGCACTACTGAAAACGTGATTAAGACGGGTCTTCAGAGGTCCACAATAGGGACAGGAAATGTCAGAATCAAATTTTCAGGCTCAATGATTCATCTCATAAATAAATGTTGAAGATGGGTTTGTCTTATGAAAGTTGAGAAGTTTTCATAAAAAACTTACACGAATCCTGAAGACTTGGCTCCGTGCGACCATTTCTGTTGGTCTTGGAAGGCTCGCTGGGCCCACGTAGCTGACAAAGGTTTTTATTATTATTATTAATAACACTGGGCTTTAAGGCAGGTATGAGCCCTCCGAGTGAGTAAAGAGGCCCTGGCTTCCTTCCACGTTCCCAGCCTCACCGCCCACCGATGGCTGCTGATTTCCTACTTACACTGTGCTCGTGTGTCTTCTCTAGTAATAAAAATTCATTATTCAATTCAGGATGGATTCAAAGGCAAGATGTTGGGTCCTTTAAGAAGCCTTACAAAAATATTTGCTCAAAGGAAAACCAGTTGAACTCTCAGCAGGCAGCATTGTTACCATCGCTCTCGGGTTCCGCGGCCCGCGGGGAGCAGCCGCAGCGCAGCTCGCTGCCGCCGCACCTCCACCGGAGGAACCGGAGCGCACACGCGCCCCGCGCAGGCTTTTCGGGAGGGTCCCGGTGCTCCGGTGGTCCTCATTGTTCAATACAGTCAAACCTTATTAAAAAAGAAAAACCACTCGGGAGCCCTGGGCCTCGCCCTCCGGGGACTGACATTTTTACCCGGTGGCCCACGCTTGTCCACAGCCAGCAACTGAAGTGTTTCGGCGCAGCACCTACTCCACGCGCCGCACCGCAGCAGCCTCGGTGGAAGTGTGTCCCCGAAGGGCCGAACGCGCTCACCGTCAAGGAGGCGGCGGCGGCGGAGCTAGCGAGGCGGGACAGAGGCGGGCAAGGAGATCGGCGGGCGCTGGAGGGGGCAGCGGAGAGCCCGGGAGGCCTGCGAGGACGGGCAGGACTAGGTGGCGGCGCGTGGACAGGGGGCCGTGCCAACAAGGATGTGAAGGCAGGAGTGAGCAGGGCACTATCGCATGGAATTCACAGGGGAGCTCCCCTCCCTTCTGCTCTTGGTCTTACTAGATCCCTGTGACGGGGACAAAGTTAGAATTATTTGAAAGAATTCTGCCTCATCCACATGGCTTTCCTAGGGAAACAGAGAGACAAGGGAGCCTTTGAAGGTGGGGACCGCGACGGCTCAGTGGACGGGAGATGCCCGTGTGGGGAAGGCTGCGATCGCGGCGTGGCGTGGGAGGTGCTGCTGTGGGAACATGGGGTCCCGGGGCAGGGCAATTCCCAGGACGACGCGACTCCTTTGACTTGGCTCGGCGACCACACACACATCCACCCACAGGCACGGGCACACCTGGGGCCAATTAGAGGCGCCCCGAGAGCGCTGAGCACTCCAGGTGCCGCCCAGGGGTCTCGTCCTTCTCTCTGGTTCATGCGCTGCCACCCACGAGGTCCCGTAATTCCACACAAAGCCACCTCGTTGGCTTCCACCAAAAACCCACTCATGCTCCAGCATTTCATGAATTGATTACCTTGATTACAAACTTAGACGGCTGTGGAGAGAGACTGCATGATGGAGCGCATGAGCTTCCGCCACCAGGTGGGTCCACAGTACCAGTCTCCCCTTTCCTCCCCTCCAAGAAGTAAGAAAGTTCTCCGCTTGTCAAGCTCCAAAGGGTCCCATCCGCACTCTTAGACGCTCCTCCTATACCCTAGGTACTTTCCTACACAAGGCAGTTGCCCATCTAAGTTCATTTTCCTCATCTTATTACAACGTCTCCCAAGTGAAGGTGAGAAGGGGGAATACTGGCCGTCTGTACAGCTTTTACCAATTTCTCCCCTGAAGGAAAAGGTAAGAGGTCAGAGCATGTTGATTCCTTGGCCCCAGCTCCCCTCCACAGCCCGAACTTGCCCCGCGCTTCTCCCGGGGCCTCCGAGAGACCCAGTCTCTGAAGAGCCTGCGGGAACCCTCTCATGGCTCAGCCTCCTCCTTCATCTGAGCGGTGCTCCTGCACACCCAGCCCAACAGGGCCCTCGCCGCGGCCGAGTCCCCCAAAGGACCCGGAGAGGCGGCTGCGAGCGCGGCGCTGCCCTTACCCCAGCTCACGACGGCACCAGGCTTCAGGCAGCCGCAGGATGGGGGTCTCGTCCCCCCCGCCCTCAGAGGCCACCTGGAAGAGGTGTTGCTCAGTGGGCACCCTGCCCTCCGCAACCCTCCCTGAGGGCCCCATCCGCATGCGAGGATGGGCTAGGTGTTTATACGAACACGTTTGCTCATGGTGCTGGGAGAGTTCAGCTCTCTGGCTTCTTTCCCATTTCCTGATCTTAGTTTCTGGAAAAGCAATGATTTTTCCTGCTGGTACGAGTTTGCCACAAAATGCCTCTTCTCTCCGCTAACAAAACCACACTGCATACCAGGAAGTCCTGTATGTGCTCTCCTGTCTTTCATACTGACAGAAGTTACCACCCATCTTGTTTGGGATTCAGCGTATACCTGGCTTCTTTCTGAGACAGCCCATAATAAACACTGCATTCTCCCCGAAAGCTGCGTTGTCTGTCTCAGAGTGGTTACAACTCTGCTCTGAATTTAAATGGGATTTCCAAAATCACCAAGATTTTTAGTCAACCCAACAAATCCCTAATCTCCCTACACAATGTTCCCCACAGTTTAGAAATCAATGTTGGGCTGTACTTCTGGTTCAGCTCTGCATCTTAATTCAAATGATGCTGGACAGGACTCCCAAATGAAACACAGATGTCAAACGGGGAACGTGGAGATTTGTTTAAACATGGGCAAACCGAACTCTGCAGGCTGTGAAAGGCACGGTGCCCCGTGTGATTCCTGAGGGCGCTTCCTGGGGCTCTGCCTCTCTGTCGCCACCACACACACGTCCAGGCAGGAAGCCCAGTCTGTTCACCGGTTTCTGCAAAAATCTACTTACACCCAAACACTTCTTTTAGTTTAGAACCTCTGGGAAGATTTGGGAACAGTTTTATGGAGAAGGACCACACACCATTGTTCTCCATCCTTCTCAGTTCTTTCTCTCTCCAGAAACAACAGAAAAAAAAAGGAGAACAATTATGAAGGCAGAGAAACAGGGCCCTTGAAGACAAAACAAGGGCCCATGGGAAATCAGTGAGGGAGAGACAAGAGTCTCTCCAATGGAAAAGCATGGGGGAGGGATCCCTGGTCCAGACAGTTTTAGCCGAGGGAAAGAAATGGTTGGTGGCTGAACCTGAATCTCTTAGGTTGACCCATATGGCATTGCTGATATTCAATTGTTTGTCTCCTGTGGAAATAACAATGCCATGTGACTCAAACAAACCTAAATAACCAGGCAATTTGAGAGTTGATTACTCAGTTTGAGGAGGATAGTAGGAAATAAATGTTTGACACATGAGTCGTTTACTTATTTTTTGCCTAGTAGTTTTAACTTAATTCAGGAAGAGACTTCTGGCCAAGATGGAGGCGTAGGGAGATACACTCTGCCTCCTCACACAGCCAAAAGAAGGGCAACAACCAATTTAAAAACAAAAAACAACCAGAACTGCCAGAAAATTGGACTGTACAGAAGTCTGACAACCAAAGATTTAAAGAAGAAACACTCAGCCACACTGATAGGAGGGGCAGAGACGGGCAGTCGGGGCGGAGAGGACGCATAGCAAGGCGGTGGCTAGAGGACTGGGTGGCCCCACATCTGCATGCAGATAAACCGAGAGGAACAGCTGGGAAGTAAGACAAACCATGCAACCCAGGGCTCCAGCGCAGGAAAAGGAAGCCTCAGAGCCCCTGGCTGTCAAAACCTGCGGGGGTTGTGACAGCAGGAGAAACTCCCAGCCTCACAGGAGAGTCCACTGGAGAGACCCACAGGGTCCCAGGACGTACACAAACCCACGCACCTGGGAATCAGCACTGGAAAAGCCCAGTTTGCTTGTGGGTAACGGGGGAAGTGACTGAAAGCCTCGAGAGCTGAGCCAATGGCATTGTTCCCTTTCAGCCCCTCCCCCACACACAACGTCACAGCTGTGACCTGGGTTGCCCTGCCCTGGTGAATACCTAAGGCTCTGGCCCTTACGACCTAACAGGATGCTGAGACAAAGAAATACAGCCCAAATGAAAGAGCAGATCAAAGCTCAAAAAACAGAACTAAGCGATGAAGAAATAGCCAACCTATCAGATGCAGAGTTCAAAACACTGGTAATCAGGATGCTCACAGAAATGGCTGCATATGGTCACAAAATAGAGGAAAAAGTGAAGGCTATGCAAAGTGAAATAAAGAAAAATACACAGGGAACTGACAGCGAAGGGAAGGAAACCGGGACTCAAATCAACTATTTGGAACAGAAGGAAGAGATAAACATCCAACCAGAGCAGAATGAAGAAACAAGAATTCAAAAAAAACGAGGAGAGGCTTAGGAACCTCCGGGACAACTTTCAACATTCCAACATCAGAATCATAAGGGTGCCAGAAGGAGAAGAGGAAGAGAAAGAAATTGAAAGCTTATTGTAAAAAATCATGAAGGAGAACTTCCCCAATCTAGCAAAGAAAATATACTTCAAGGAAGTCCAGGAAGCTCCGAGAGACCCAACGAAATTGGGCCCAAAGGAGCACACGCCAAAGCACATCATAATTACATTACCCAAGATTAAAGATAAGGAGAGAATCTTAAAAGCAGCAAGAGAAAAGAGGACTGTTACCTACAAAGGAGTTCCCATAAGACTATCAGCTGATTTCTCAAAAGAAACCCTGCAGGCAAGAAGGGGCTGGAAAGAGGTATTCAAATCATGAAAGGCAGGGACCTCCATCCGAGATCACTCTATCCAGCAAAGCTCTCATTTACAATGGAAGGGCAGATAAAGTGCTTCCCAGACAAAGTAAAGTAAAAGGAGTTCGTCATCACCAAGCCCTTATTATATGAAATGTTAAAGGGACTTATCTAAGAAAAAGAAGATCAAAACTATGAGCAGTAAAATGACAACAAACTCACAATTATCAACAACTGAACCTAAAAAAGCAAATACAAACTAAGCAAACAACTAGAATAGCAGCAGAATCACAGAAATAGAGATCACATGGAAGGCTATCAGCAGGGAGAGGGAGGGAGAGAATGGGGGGAAAGGTACAGGGAAGAAGAAGCATAAGTGGTAGGTACAGACTAGGCAGGGGGAGGGTAAGAACGGCACAGGAAATGGAGAAGCCAAAGAACTTACATGTACGACCCAGGGACATGAACTAAGGCAGCGACGCAGGCGGGGGCTGCTGGTGGAAGAGGGGTGCGGGGCGGAGGGGAATTAAGGGGAGAAAAAAATGGGACAACTGAATAGCATAACCAATGAAATATACTTAAAAAGTAAAATAAAAATAAAAATATACAAGAAGAGGTTAAAGTTACCACTAAAATATGACAAAATCAACTGTTTGCATTGATTTCTTTATGTCTTTAGTATTTTGTGCATATATTCAAATATATACTTTATATTAAATCTGCATGCATATTTTAATAGTGAAGTCAAATGTACTATATAACAGAGCCATTAATAACCAAGCAGGTGGCTGTTAGGAGAGACGGACAACATTTCCTTTTCAGTTTGTATATATGTATCCCACAACATGTCCGAGATCTGTGGGGAGCAGAGTGCAAAAGATGCCGTAGTCGGGGTGGCTCAGTGGACTGAGCGCCGGCCTGCGAACCAAAAGATCTCTGCTTCGATTGCATACAGGGCACATGCCTGGGTGGCCGGCCAGGTCCCCAGCAGGGAGGGCGCAAGAGGCAACCGCACACTGACGTTTCTCTCCCTCTCTGTCTCCTTCCCTTCCCCTCTCTAAAAATAAAAATATAAAATCTTAAAAAAAAACAAAGGTGTCACAATTGTCCTTCAGCCAAGGCCGAATAAAATGACACTGAGTCCTCAGATCTTTTCCTTTGCTCCAAAATGAAAATGGGGAGAGGAGGATGCTAAAATCAAGTGTTGGAAAACCAGTAGGCGGAACCTGTGATGAGGTGGGAGCAGAGGAAACCGTGGCCCATGGAAGCCGAGGCTGTCCCTCCCCACGGCTCCCAGAATGGGATTCGCGCCTGGGGTGGGCGGGGTCACGTACAATAACACCGGAACGAGATGCAGGGCTGGCTGGAGAATTTCTGTTCTGCAACTTGACTTGCTCCAAGAAATGACAAATTGAAGTTTAACAAATACAATAATTTTTGGTCTTTGTTTATTTCTTTTTAAAAGAAAAAGAAAGAACAGACACTTCCCAGTTGGGAATAGAAAATACCTTGTGGATATGGATTTTACTGCAAGCTGTGCGTCTGAGTAAAGATGTTAATGCCGAATTCGCCCACCAAGATCAAAACTCCTACAAAACTCTTCCAGCTGCAGCATTTATGGCTCCAGGTTTTGTTTCAAAAAGCGAGGAGTACGTTCCAGCGCTCCGCTGTGACTTCTCTCGCTCTCCTGTTGCAGCGCGGCCATCATCTGCTCGCCTAACGCCATGGAAATGCGCAGTTGGCACGGTTTCTCCCACAACTGTGGAAACACCTGCCTCCAAATTAATTTATCATCTATTTTACACCTATGGCTCCAAGCCACATTCTAGTTTATTTCTTAAAGAATTTGGTTATAAAGCATATGAGAAAGTTTATAATGTCTGCTTCTTCTCTTTTCTGCTCCTCATGACATAATGTTGGCTTTTACACATTTCATTTTATGTCCAGCTTTTTAAGATGTTAATAATATGTAAAGATATGTGATATGCTGAAATACATGGAAAGTCTTTTTCTGAGTCTTTCAAAGCATATCCCAACACAGATATTGTACACGACACATGCTTTTCTTGAATCTGAGTCCCAGGTCCTCTTTTTATTTGGACAGACTAAACCACGCAGTAAAGTATCTTTGGAGTTACTTTAACAAAGAAAGAAATCTGAATGCGCCCTCAGTTTCACCAACTTCAAATAAGAATGATTACCTTCTGTAAAAACATTTATTTCCCCTTAGATTTTTATGGTAAGGTAGAGGGAAGAAGTGTTTAATACATTCCAGATGATCCAATGGAAGAAGGATTATGAAAATCAATTTAACTACTGTTTCCCTGACTTTGCTTTGTTCTACTTATCAATCACAGGGGCACAGAACTTTATAACTAAAACAATATTTAGATACTTTATTATGCTGAGACTGGGATGAGGTTGATATATGTTAATTTTTAATTTTTATATATTTTATGAAAGCAAGCATTCTTTTCTCACAACAAAGCAATACAAAACTGAATCAACTTGAGCAACAAAAATATCTAGTCTGACCAAAACAATAGGCAAAAAAGTCAATGACATCATATGGTCTTCAAACATTTCACTATTAGTTCAAAGTTGGTAATATTACACTTATTATCTCTGGAAAAAGCAAAAATTAAAAAAAAAAACATTCAAGTTGAAAAATATTTACTCCCTTTTAGTCCAGCGCTTTGGAGAGGAAGGAGCAGAGGGAACGGTGGAAATGGAAGCACGTGCCTCCAACAGCAAAACCCACACTTAACAGGCAGGGCTGACACTAGTCCACCCTTCGGGTTCCCAAGCTGGGGATGGTTCATGGGCATAAAAGTTAAAAGGATCGCTTGCTTCTTCCCATTACTGAAAGGTGGCCTGTGTAACATAGGGTAGGAAAAAAAAACAGTTTCAGTCTCTGAGAACGGCATATGGCATTATTAAAGGGTAAGAAACTTTTGCGGCAACCACTGCCATCACTTGTGATTATTTACATTCCCCTGCCAGCTAATGGATAGGATGAAGAGGTAGTAAACTTTTCAATTAAAAAGAAAAAAAATCCTAAGGTGGAGGGAAAAAAACAACAGGTACATGGGCGGCCTTGACTTTACAGGAAAAGATTAGTAATAGAGACTTGTAAAGTGATAAGAAGTCATTGCCAACACTAACCTCCTCCCAGGACCAGACTGGAATTACAACTACATTGTAGAGAAAGCATCTTGAATAACCAATGGAACACTAGCTGGAGAGAAGCCTTAGAACCACAGACAGACAGAAGAAACCACTTCACCACAATGAGACTGGTAGGGAGTGCAGAGGAGGCGTGAGAGGGCTGGCTGGGCTCCCATGGATGGGAGCTGAAGCGCTGGGGGGATATTTCAGTGGCTGGGAATGTTCCCTTGAGCACTGTGGGGTCTAAACGCCAAGCTGGGCTCCCCAGCCCACAGCACCAGAGCCAGAAACAAACCCAGATAATACTCAGCTGTGAAAAGCAGCAGGGTTTCTGTCTGCCAGGGAGAGATGGCTGGCGATGCAGAGAGCCTCTTAAACGGCCAACGCACAAAATTTCATTTGCAGCCACTTAGCCTGGGCTCCGGCAGAGGGAGGGCAGAGTGGCCTAGATACATTTGAGAGTCTGGAGCCGGTGGCTCTGCATAGAGAAGTGAAGGGTCAGCCACCAGGGTCCCTGGGCTGAGTCATTCCCAAACTGCAGGAGCCATCTCTCTCAGGCCGAGCACTCCTCTCCAAGTCACACCAGCCTGAGGGGAAGTGACAGGCCTGCCTGAGGGTATAGCTCTGCTCCGCCCTATGGTGCTTAAGTCTGACTGCTGATTATATTGACTAGATTAACAACTGATCAGTTTAAGGGCAGATTAGTTTAGTGACTAAGGCAGAAAATACAAAGAAGCAGCCAAAGTGGGAAGACAAAGAAACAGACCCCAAAGGAAAGAATAAGAGAATTCTCCTGAAGAACTAGATGAAATGGAAGCAAACAATTTATCAGATAAAGAGTTTAGAGTAATGAATATAAGGACACTCAACAGCATGAAAAAATACATGGAAACCATAAAAAAGGACAAGTCAGAAATAAAGAAAGCAATATCTGAAATAACACACTGGAAGGAATACACAGTATATTAGATGAAGCAGAGGACTGAATTAGTGGTTTGGGAGGCAAGGTGGGAAAAATACACAGGCAGAACAGCAAAAGGAAAAAAGAAATTAAAAAATGAAGAGAGCTTAAGAAACATTTTGGACAACATGAAGTGTAACAACATCCATATCATGGAAATACCAGAAGGAGAAGAGAGCGAGGCAAGGAATCAAGAACCTATTTGAGAAACAATGACTGAAAACTTCCCTAATCTGGCAAAGGAAAATGTCACAGAAGCCCAGGAAGCTCAGAGAGGCCCAAACAAGTTGCACCCAAAGAGCCCTACACCAAGATACATCATAATTAAAATGACAAGGCTTAAAGACAAGGAGAGGATCCTAAAAGCCACAAGAGAAAAAAAGTTAGTAACCTACAAGGGACCACCAATTAGACTGTCATCTGATTACTCAACAGAAACATTTCAGGCCTGAAGGGAGTGGCATGAAATAGTCAAGATGATAAAAGCAAGGACCTACAATCAAAGCTACTTTACCAAGCAAGGCTATCATTTAAAATCGAAGGGAAAATAAGGAGCTTTCCGGACAAGAAAAAGCTAAAGGAGTTTATTAACACCAAACTAGTACTGCAATAAATGTTAAAGGGTTTGCTTCAAGAAGAAGAGGAAGAAGAGAAAGAAATAAAAGAGGAAAACAGTCTAACAATCTAACAATACAATGGCGCTACATATGTATCTATCAGTAATCACCTTAAATGTAAACAGCTCAAATGCTATGACCAAAAGATATACAGTAGCTGAATGGATAAGAAAACAAGACCCATATGTATGCTGCCTCCAAGACACCCATCTCAGATTGAAAGATACACACAGACTAAAAGTAAAGGGTTGGAAAAAGATATTTCATGCAAATGGAAAGGGAAAACAAGGTGGGGTAGCAGTACTTCTGACAAAATAGACTTTAAAACCAAGGTTATAGTAAGAGACAAAGAAGGACACTCCATAATGCTAAAGGGAACAAGCCAACAAGAGGACATAACCCTAGTAAACATTTATGCACCCAACAAAGGAGCACCTGAAAATGTAAAGCACATCTTGATAGACATAAGAGAGAGATCAACAGAAATTCATAGTCAGGCATTTTAATACCGCATTGACTTCAATGGATAGATCTTCCAGAAAGAAAATCAACAAGGAGACAGTGGCCTTAAGTGACACACCAGACCAAATGGATTTAACTGATATCTTCAGAGCATTTCACCCCTAAGCAGCAGAATATACATATTTTTCAAGTACACATGGAATGTTTTCTAGGATGGACCACATGTTAGGACACAAAATAAGCCTCAATAAATTTTAAAAAATTGAAATGGTATCAAGCATCTTCTCTGACCACAATGCTATAAAACTAAAAATCAATCACAAAAAGAACACTGAAAAATACGCAAAAGACATAGAAGCTAAATAATAGGTCATTTAAAAATGAATGCGTCAACAATGAGATCAAGGAAGAAATCAAAAGATACCTTGAAACAAGTGAAATGAGGACACAACAACCC
Organism: Pteronotus mesoamericanus; assembly: GCF_021234165.1. NCBI lineage: Eukaryota > Metazoa > Chordata > Mammalia > Chiroptera > Mormoopidae > Pteronotus > Pteronotus mesoamericanus. The sequence continues at coordinate 3,895,332 of NW_026555123.1, forward strand.
AAAATCTGCAGGATACCAGGAAAGCAATCCTAAGAGGGAAATTCACCACATCACAGGCCTATCTTAAAAAAACAGGAAAAAGCTCAAATAAACGATCTAACATCATACTTAAAGGAACTTGAAAAAGAACAACGAACAAAGCCCAAAGTGAGTAGAAGGAAGGAAATAATAAAGATCAGAGCAGAAGTAAACGAAATAGAGTCTAAAAAAAAGATACAAAAAAAATCAATGAATCCAAGAGCTGGTTCTTTGAAAAAATAAACAGGATTGACAAACCTTTAACCAGACTCATCAAGAAAAAAAGAGAAAGGACCCAAATAAATAAAATCAGAAATGAAAGAGGAGAAATAACAACTGACAACGAAGGAACACAAAGGATTGTAAGAAAATATTATGAACAATTATATGCCAACAAACTGGACCACCTGGATAAAATGGATAAATTCCTAGGAACATACAGTGTTCCAAAAGCAAGCCAGGAAGAATCAGAGAATCCGAATAGACAGATTACACCTAGTGAAATTGAAGCAGTAATGAAAAAACTCCCAAGAAACAAAAGCCCTGGACCAGATGGCTTCATAGGTGAATTTTACCAATCATGCTCAGAAGAACTGACACCTCTCCTTTTCAAACTATTCAAAAAATTCAAGAGGAGGGAATTCTCCCAAGCTCATTTTATGAGGCCAGCATTATCCTAATTCCAAAACTAGATAAAGATACTACAGAGAAAGAAAAGCATAGGCCGATATCCCTGATAAACATAGATGCTAAAATCCTCAACAAAATATTAGCAAACTGAATACAGCAATGCATCAAAAAGATCATATACCATGATCAAGTGGGATTTATTCTGGGAATGGAAGGTTAGTACCACATTTGCATATCAATAAATGTGATTCACCACATAAACAAAATGAAGGATAAAAACCGCATAATCATATTAATAGATGCAGAAAAAGCTTTTAATAAAATCCAGCACCGATCTATGATAAAAACTCTCAACAAAATGGCATTAGAGGGAACATAGTTAAACATAATAAAGGCCATAAATGACAAACCCACTGCCAGTATCATACTCAACAGGCAAAAACTACAAGCGTTCCCCTTAAGATTGGGAACAAGACAGGGATGTCCACTTTCTCCTTTCTTATTCAACATAGCACTGAAAGTTCCTAGCCACAGCAATCAGACAAGAAGAAAAAAATAAAAAGCATCCAAATTGTAAAGGAAATAGTAAAACTGTCTATATTTACAGGTGACATGATACTGTTCATAGAGAACTGCAAAGATTCCACCAAGAAACTACTAGAACTGATAAATGAATTCAGCAAAGTAGCAGGATACAAAATTAATATCCAGAAATTAGTTGCATTCTAAGATGCCAATAACAGAAAGAGAAATTAAGAAAACAATCCCATTTACAATTGTTTCAAAAAGAATAAAATACCTAGGAATAAACCTAACAAAGGAGATAAAAGAACTCTACAAGGAAAATTACAGGACACTGAAGAAAGAAATTGAAGAAGGTACAAATAAGTGCAAGTACATACCGTGTTCATGGATAGGAAGAATTAACATCATTAAAATGTCCATGCTACTCAAAGCAATCTATAGATTCAATGCAATTCCTATCAAGATTCCAATGATGTATTTCACAGAATTAAAACAAATATTTTGAAAAGTTATATGGAACCACAGAAGGCCCCACATAGCAACAACAATCCTGAGAAAGAAGAACAAAGTTGGAGGAATCACGCTATCTAATATCAAACTATGCTACAAGACCATAGTAATCAAAGCAGCCTGGTACTGGTATAAAAACAGACACATAGATCAACAGAACAGAATAGAAAGCCCAGAAATAAAATCCACAGCTTTATAGTCAATTAATATTTGACAGAGGAAGTAAGCACATATCATAGGCTAACAGTAGTTTATTCAATAAATGGTGCTGGGAAAATTGGACAGATATGTGCAGAAAAATGAAACTAGACCATCTTATTATACCACACATAAAAATAAACTCAAAATGGATCAAAGACTTAAATGTTAGACCCGATACCATAAAAACCCCTGAAGAAAACATAGGCAGCAAAATCTCAGACATAGCTCCTGGAAATTCCTTATCAGATATATCTCCCCAGGTAAGGGAAACAAAAGAAAAGAATAAACAAATGGATTGTTTGTTACATCAGATTAAAAAGTTTTTGCACAGCAAAGGAAATCATCAACAAAATAAAAAGAACCCACAGAATGGGAGAATATATTCCCTGATAGATCTGATACGGGATTAATGTCCAAAATTTATAAAGGACTTACAAAGCTCAAAACAAAAAACCCAATAGAAACTAGGCAAAGGGGCTGGGGCAGGGGAATGTGATGACAGGTAAATGGAGACAAAAATAGGTGAAAAATTAAAAAAAGAAAGAAAGAAAGAAATTAAAAATAATAATAATAAAGAAACTAGGCAAAGGACCTGAATAGACTCTTCCCCAATGAGGACATAGAGATGACTAATAGGCAAATGAAAAAATGCTCACTGTCACTAATCATCAGAGAAATGCAAATTAAAACCACAATGAGATATCATCTCACACCTGGGAGAATAGCTACCATCAATAAATTAACAAACAACAAGTGCTGGCGAGGACGTGGAGAAAGAGGGACCTTTATGCACCGTTGGTGGGAATGCAGACTGGCACAACCGCTGTGGAAAGCAGTAGGAAGATACCTCGAAAAATTAAGAATGGATCTGCCTTTTGACCCAGCGATACCACCTCTGGGACTGTATCCAAAGGGACCCAAAACACTAATTTGAAAGAATATAAGCACCTCTGTGTACACTGCAGTGTTATTTACAGTCGCCAAGATAACAGAAGCAGCCCAAGTGTCCACCAGTAGATGAGCGGATAAAACAGCTATAGGACATCTACACAATGGAATTCTACTCGGCCATAAAAAAAGAAGAAAAATTTACCCTTTGCAACAGCACGGATGGGCCTGGAGAACATTATGCTGAGGGAAACATGCCAGTCGGAAGAAGACAAACACTCTGAGTTATGACCTGCGTAAGAACAATGAAAACCGCCTGAAGAAGCCGGCTCCCTCCCCTTCCCGCTTCGTCTTCCGACCTTGGTGACCTGCGAATGCTGCTCCTCTCTCCCTGGGTCTCCTTCCTCTGATCAAGGAACTCTCCTAACAAGCAGCAGCCTCCAGGGTTGAGACCTCAGCCTTTTGTAAGAGTCCCTCCGAGGCCAAAGGTTTCGATCACTGCGGCCGGCGGGTGGCTCCCAGACCTGCATTCCAACCCTGACATCCATAGGATCTCCTACTCTACATTTTTCAGAAAACAGTGTCACAAGTGTGTCCACATCTCATTTTTCCCTGACAGGTAGCTCCTTTTCCAAACTCCTATTTCAGTTATTTACCACTGTAACCTTTTGCCTACTTCAACTCATTCTTCCCTTCCTCTGTCTTACTTTTCTTCAAATAATTTATTACAAATTAATATGCTACATGTTTTATTTGTTTATATTTTTTTAAGATTTTATTTATTTACTTTGAGAGAGAGGAGGAGGGAGGGAGAAAGAGAGGGGAAAAACATCAACGTGTGGTTGTCTCTCATGCACCCCCTACTGGGGACCTGGCCTGCAACCCAGGCCTGTGCCCTGACTGGGAATCAACCAGCGACTCTCTGGTTTGCAGGCGGAGCTCCATCCACTGAGCCCCACCAGCCAGGGTATATTCGTTTATATTTTTAATTATCCATTTCTCCCTTTCGTGAATGTAAGCTCTTTGAGGTCAAGGAGTTTCCAATGCTTCTGTTCACTGTATCCCAGTATGGAGAACACGGTAAATACCCAATAAATATTTCTTGAATAAGTGAAAAGACGAATGAATGAAGCTGTAATTTTCCAAAGCTCTTGACCAGAAAAAAATTAAAATCTTATTTGACTCTGATCTCACATCTGCCCCGAATATCTAACTAATCAGTTACAAGTCCTGTGATTTGCCCTTTCTACGTCTCTCCACCAAGTCCAAACCCTAACCGCCTCACACATGGATTTAAAACAAAAAGTCTCCAGGCTCTCCCTGTTTCAATCATTTCCTCCAGATGAATCCTTTTAAAACTCTAGCTTTCATCACGCTACAGAACATATCTGTTGTCCTTGGTAAAATGTATGCAGCCTCTTTGGTGCAGCCTGTGAAGCCATCCAAAAACTGACCCCACTTTCCTGACACGTTCTAATTCCCAACTGCTACTCATCACTCCTCCCTCCCTTCCCCACACGCTCATCTCCCGGCCAGCCCGCTGGAGCCCATGCGCACTCCGACCTCGTGCCTTTCCTTAGGTATATTTCCACTGGCTGACTCGTCCTTCCTTCCCTCCAGCTATTCAAATCCTATATAATTTTTGATATCTGATTCCCAGCTATGCACCATTAAGCTCTTCGGGACCTTCACCAGCAACCGCAGCCCCCGCCGGGTCCTGCTTTGTCTCTGGAAGCGCCTGCGGTCTGCACCCACAGTCCATTGCTCCGCTTGCCGGCGGCCTTGCAGCTTCGTCTTGGCCCTCCAGCCGGCCGGGGGCACGGCACGGGGTCCTTCGCACGGCCGTCTTAGGTTGGTGCTGTGCGCAACAGCCGCCGAAGTCCCAACCCAAAGGGACATTTTACTGAGGTTTTTCACACAGACAGCAAATACCTTAAAGATGCTCTTCTTCATCATTATCTCTGAAGCCTCCCTAATAGCTGCTCAGTAATTACTCCTCTCTCTCCCTCTCCTTGATATTCTCCAACCTTAAAGCTCTGGCCTATACACACTACCGTTTTATTTCTCTCAGGTTCCTCTCACCTCTCAGTGCAGTCTTGCCGAACAGCTCTCTCTCTGCCCTGTCTCTTGGATATCAATTTAGACTTTGGGGGCTCCTCCCAACAGTATCCCCCAGAACAAAACCCCGGTCCCTGAGGACGCACAGGGGTCACTTCCTCCTTAGAAGGCAGGCAGAGAGGAAAGGCTGGCAGCGTTGCAGGCTAACCGTCCCCTCCCGGCTGACCCCCGCCCCACGCCGCGGAGCACACCAGGCAACAGCCTGCCCGGGCCAGCCCTTCCCTGCGGCCGCTCTCTCTTCCCAAGGAGGAAGGCGACCCTCGCTGCTCTCTGGCACCGCTGCGTCTGGGCACAAAGCTGGTCTCCAAGGCATGGCAGAGCCGCCTCCCCGCCCCAGCGCTGCGCAGCCGGCCCCTGGGGACACAGACGGGCAGCCGGCCAGGCAAGCACAGGACGGCAGGCACGACGTGGCAAGTGCTAGGGCAGTGTCACACAGAAAGGCCACTTCCAAGAGCCTGGAGGGGATGCCCCCAGACGTTTCCCACGGCACCGGCGGTGGCTTTGGAAGAGGTGCGGTCTGGCAGCAGAGGAGGCTTAGGTGCAGCACCTAAGCACCGTTCCCCGCGGCGCCATCTGTGGGACTCCTCTTTAGTCCTTAGTTCTGCGACGGGGCCAGCGATCAACGCACAGGAAGCGGGAGGAGCACGTCTGCCTCAAAGGGCTTTGGCAGAACTTCTAAGGTGGGGAAAGTGCTAACACGGGGCGCGGCAGTAGGAAGGGCGCCATCGACAGTTCTGTCCCTAACCTTCCCAACCCCTCCAAGAACGGGCTGCGTTTTCCACAAGTGTTTTCACTGAAAACATCCTCATCAAGCATGTATTTGGCATTGGGAACACAGTGGCAGCTAGGACAGAAGCAACTGCACCTGCCAGGAAAGCTGGGCACAAGCAGGTGCTCAGCGAATATTTCCATGCTGACAAAATGGTCCCGAAGGGACCCATCTCAGACACTCGACCCAGAGCCCTCGCACCCCAGAGCGCTCTAACCGGGTCTGCTGGCACAGGAAGTAGTTCCTGTTAGCTGTAAGGCTAAGGATGACCGGGAGAGATAAAATAGGTGTCCTCAGGGGAACGAGGGCCAAGAGACCGAGCTTGAGAGTGAATTGCTGAAATGTCTATCCTCCTCCATAAGAAGGAAGTCTGGAAAATTCCCGGAAGGATCATATCAATGTTTACCTTACCAGACTATACCAAAGTCCATCATAAATCAAAGCAGGAAAGGGCTAAATGAGTTGTTTTTGGGTTTTTTTTTTTTTACTGCTAAGATTGGTGATAGTTGCATGTATATCACTCAAGGTACACAATTTAATTACCATAGTTGATAAGAAGCTTTATAAGGGGTCAGTTTACAATTATATTCCACTGAAACAAAGAATACTGAATAAAATGGAGCCCTACATTTTAAAATATATAACACATTACTAGGACAAATCACAGTTTCTTCAGATCTTAAAATCTGTTCGGCACAGAAGGACCAATTAAATATATACCATGTCTTCTTGGGTCCCACATCCCAAGAAACAATTTCTCAGTTGACAAACATTATTGAATGCCTGCTTACCACTTAACATCCAGTCTTCTGCTCTCTGGGCAGATGATGATGACAGAGACGAAATGTCACGTAATGTGGAGTCAGTGGCCTAGTGTAAAGAGAGATAAGGAAACATGAACAGTGGAACCGGTACTCTGAGAGAGGACAAACAATGAAAGAGGTAAATCCTTCTTGGGCAAAAGATGATTGGACAAAGCATCCCGCCAAAAAACGGATCTTCAACGAAGGTCTGAAAAGTACAGGAGCTGGTTAAGTCGGTGTGGGCAGAAGTAAGGAGTAGACATGAAACCTCGGTCATGTGGCAAAGAAGTAGGAGGGTGTGGCAGGTCCTGGGATCCACGAACAGTAGCTACGTATGTTGGTCCGAGGGATGAATCCACCATTAGACATTAGTTTCAACAGGGGCCAAGGAAGGACGACCTAGTTTACCATCATATGCCCAGCAGGTCACCTCACATATAGTAGGTACTCAATAACTATTCAGTGAATGAGGTCTCAAAGAGGAGATAGTCACAGATTATGAAGGGTGTTATATGTTATGCTACGACTTTATTCTCTGTGGGACTCCCTAAAGATGTCATGGCAAGAGAACGACAGGGCTGGGTTTGGGTTTTAGAACATTTCTCCTAGCAGCTCTGCACAAGGTGGGCAGAAGGAGAGCAAGAAAGAAGACAGGGAGAGAGGGTCGCAAGTGACTGCGAAGCCATGACGAGACCTGAACCAGAGCCCAGACAGGGGCCGGAAAGGAGGGAGCAACCGGTCCAGGACTCTGGTTTGGGAAGCAGAGCTCTGATGCCACGTGACCGTTCAGACATGCGGGTGCGGGAGGGAAAGGGAAAAGAGAAGCGCCTAGAACAGCCCCCAGACGTCTGACGTCCTCCATGAGAAGGAGAATAAAATAAGCACATCTACTGCAAAAGAGGATGCTGCTACTGTTCAGCTACATAAGAAATATGAGTAAGCGTCCCCTATTAAACATATTCACATGAATCGAGAATAAAAACCCTGGACGAGATAAGAAGATACACGTTGGGAAAGTTGGGGGCTTTCCTGAGCATTCGCCCGCTCAGGAAACATCTGATGCGCCCCGCTCTGCGGGCAGGCCCTCTACGAGGCAGCCACGGGGCAGGCGGTTATCAGAAACCACCACCCCAGCCCTCCCCTCATTGAGCTCACAGCTGGGAGTGGGAGACAGGCCACCGATTCCACGAGAGGAGATAGGAGGCAAGTTCTGCGAGGACTCCGAGGCCAGGCTGAGGAGCGCTCTGCTCCGTGGGGGTCATGGAGCGCCACGGGGGTCTTTAGGAAGTCGGGGGAAGACTACGACCAAGACAGACTTGCCCCTGAGCAGCGTCACTCTGGCTATCATGCAGGGGGTTAGGGTGCACCGCATGGTCCACTTCAGAGGCTTTTCCAGGGCCTGGGCCAGAGGCAACTGGACCTTGGGTTCCAAAGAGCAGGGCTGACCCGTAGGACTGTTTTGGTTGTTCAGCCTGAGAGGTCAGTGCCTTGTGCTATGCTAGGTATTAGCCCTTTCGAATATAAACCCACAGATGGTGGCGAAGATGGAGAGAGAAGGATGGATTCAAGAATGTTCTGGAGGTAGCCACGGTACCCTTTGGGCAGGCCGACAGGCTCTACTGCTGCTCAGCCCTGGGTGCGGAGCCGCGAGGCGCAGGAGGAGGGGGGCTCAGGAGAAAACGCCCACCCCCACCTGCTGGGCCTCGTGGGAGGACTCCCGGGAAGTCCCCATCTCTTTTCTCGCTTCTGTTCTCCCCTGAGGCACTTGGCCATCTCCAAAAACAGCGCCACTTGGCCTTCAGGTGTGCAGATAAGGAGGCGTAGGCGTGAGAGCAAGTCGGAGTCATTCGCACACTAGCTCCAGTCTGTCGAGAAACAAATGGTTAGGGGCCTGCCTTGCTTCCCCTCCCAGGAGCGCCCAGCGCCCGTTCAGCGACTCCCTGACCACGCCCTGCTCTTTGGCCACCGGAGCCCAACAAAAGCTGCCCACCCGCCACGGCCCCTTTCCTCTCCTTCACTGTGACTTGTGCTCCTCCTGCCGAGCCCCGCAGCCGCACCCACGCGGTCCGTGCTGCGCTCGCCTCAGATAAAAGTCTCCGCTGCCCAGGAGATGATTAAACCTCCGTGCTCCGCGAGTTTACAGGGTTACCTCTGCGTTTCAGTTCTCCTTAGCACCCTTGGCCCAGGCGCCGCACATAATCCTGGGTTGGCTGCAAGCAGGATGTGGCAAGCGGGAAATGGTGATGTATAACTAAGGCGAAAATCAATAACCAGTTAACACATTTTTATTGAACAGCCGCTCTTTATAAAATAGCCGTGCTACCTTTTCTAGAGGGTATAAGCAGCTGTACCTTCAAGAAGCGTACAATCCCACCAAAGGAAAAAACACAAAAAACTACACGGCTACTAAGCAGTATGGACTACGTCAAATGAAGCACAAACGATCGAGTTTTGAAGGTTCTAGGAGACGTGACGTTTGAGAGGCAGCCAGAAACAGGAGGACAGAGCTCCCAGTGATGGGCGGGGGGACGCCGTGGAGGGCGGCGCGGGCGGCGCGTCCAGAGCGGGGAGCGCACCCCGCACGGCCCAGGAGAGGGCAGGGCCGGCCTCCGCCTCAGGACGGGTTTAGGGATTTGGGAGGGAGGTCGGCTTGTTTTGTTTGATTGGTTTACTGGCTTGAGGATCTATTTTTACCTGCTAAACTGGGGGAGAAGAAAGAAGCAGAAAGAAAAGGCCCGTACTGTCTCCTCTAGCAGATGACTTAGAGTTGAAGGACAAGCTTTCTTATTTATTTTCTCCTCCTGTTGCTTGGGCGTCTGCGGTCACGTCCACAATATCACCGCCGAGAGCGATGTTGGGGAGCTTGTTTTCTTCCGGCAGCTTGGCGGTCTGGGGCCTTGTGGTGAGGCCCGCAGTGCGCTTTGCGTTACCTTCCGTGGGTGCCGTCTCGGCACGGGGGCGGGGGGGCCAGGGGGGCGGGGGGGGGGGGGGCGCAGGGCCGCTCTCCCGCATGAACCCTGCAGTTCCCCTGAGGCTGTTTATTGCAGGGACTGCCCTCATTTCACTGCGCGTCCCTGGCTCTGCTGTCAAATCTTAGTTAACTACTTATGGGAGGCCTTATTTTAACAAATGGGACTATATCACACTAAAAAGCTTCTGAACAGGAAAAGATACAATCAACAAAATAAAAAGGCAGTCTGTGGAATTGGAAAAAATATTTGCAAATCATCTATTTGGTAAGGGGTTAATATCCAAAATAGATAAGGAACTCATACAACTCAATAGCAAAGGAACAAACAGTTGATTTAAAAAAAAAAAAAAATAGGCAGAGAACCTTAATAGACATTTTCCGAAGAAATACAAATGGCAAAAAAATACACAAAAAATACTCAAACATCACTCATCATCAGGGAAACGCACATCGAAATCATGAGGAAATATTACCTCACACCTGTCAGAAAGATTTCCAAAAAGACAAGAGACGTCAGCGTTTGCCAGGACGTGGAGGAGAGGGAGGCCTCGCGCACGGTTGCGAGGGCGCCACGTTGGTGCGGCCCCTGTGGAAAACCGTGTGGAAGTTCCTCAAAAAATTAAAAATAGAACTACCACATGATCCAGGACCTCCCTTCCAGATGTTTCCCCCAAGGAAATAAAACCAGGGCCTTGAAGAGGTGCCTGCGCCCCCGTCGTCACTGCTGCACGGCCCGCAGCAGCCAGGCCTCGGAAGCAACCTAAGTGTCCGTCTGCAGATGGAAGGATAAAGGAGCGGTGAGACACCCAGGCGCACGCACGGGAATGCTCGTCAGCCACGGGAAAGAAGGGAGTCTCGCCATTTGGGACAACACGGATGGGACTTCAGAGAAAGACAAGCACTGGACGATCTCGCTTATGTGTAGAATCTTCAAAAGCCACACGCATAGAAACAGTGAAATGGTGGTCGTCAGGGCCTGGGGGAGGGAGAAATGGGGAAATGTTGGCCAAAGGGTACGACTTCCAGCTGTGAGAGAAGACGTTCTGAGGGCTAGGGCACAGCTTGGGGGCGACAGCTACCAACACCGCGCCGCGCCCCTGCAAGTTGCTGAGCGCGTAGATCGTCAATGTCCTCGCCGCACACGAGGGAAAAAGGCAACCCTGTGGGGTGACGCGGGCGCTCCCTGACTTCAGTGCGGTCATCGTCCCACCTCTTCTCCGCGTCCCCAGTCACTGCGCATCCTCGTGTTCACCTTAAACTTACACAATGCCGTAGCTCAGTTATGGCTCAGTGAGGATGGGGACAGAAAATGTTTGTCTCATTCAGTCTAAGGGCTCTAATCAATCTGCGCTCTTCCCCAGCATTCATAAAGGGGCTCTCGACAGCAGCCACTCACAGAGCAGTGTAGACAGAGGAAGGCGTGCCGGAACCTGACAGAAAAAGCTCCCCGCTGCGCCCCCCTGAGAGCCCCCGGCTAGAACACGCGTGGGAGACGACGGCTTGGAGGAGGAGACCAGTCTGAGGTTCCCAGGTGTAGGATGTGGCGTTCATGCCGTAGCTTGGGAGCTCAACAGGGAAGGGAGAGCAGGCGGCACCAGGAGCCCCTTCCCAGGGCCTTGGAGGTGAGCGAGCCGGGCGTCACTGCCTGCGGGCCCTGGGCCGGGCGGGTCCTCGTGCGGAAGAGCAGAAAAGAGCAGCAAGAGGAACGCTGGCGCGCCCGCCGTGCCGGCCCCAGAGCCAGGCCGCGGCAAAACCCCGTCCCGCGGCGGAGCTCCCACGGCCCGGCGGCTGTGGCCCACCCAGGACACTCTGAGCCGGTCCTGCTGGGACGCCCAGGCTTTCGTTCAATGTGAGGAAGCCACGTGCCTTCCAGCCAGCAAATTCCTTTGTGCTTAAGGAGGAAAACTAGAACATCCATGCGAAGACCCCCAGGGGCTTCATTAACAGCACCAGGCGGCTTGTGGGTCACGCAGGGCTTTCCTCTCAGGTCACGTGGTTAATTAAGGGCTGTAGAGCCTAGTCTCCCATTTCTCTGGGAACCCCAAACCCAAGAAATTCTCCACAAATACAAAGGAAGGAAAAGCGTTGTGAGCTGCACTGGTATGAACATTTTCGTACAAAAATAACGTGAATAATACCAGCTACCATGTCCTGAACATCCGCTGTCATGTGTGCTGTGCTTGGCATATTGCTCTGTATGACCTCATTAAATTTTCACAACTCTGTGACAGAATTATTGTTTTCAGAGCCACCAATACACAGCAAAGAGAGGACTCCAATCGTAGCGGAAACCCACCCTCGACTGAGCTCGAATGTCGCACGGGAGCCTCACAGTGACTGGGAATGAAAAGAGAGAAGGAACAGCCAAGGTGGGCCGGTGAGGGGGGCGCACAGGCAGGTCTGGGCGAAGCGAGAACACAGAGGAGGTGAGGCTCAAGGTCACCCAGCGGTGCCCGCGCAGCCACAACAGGGAGCGCAGGACCCTGGGGGCCCAGGGCCCGGACGGCTGGGCCTCGGGAAGGACACGAGAGTGGAAACATAGTCCAGGGAGACACTGACACAAAGAGAAGGTGGTGAGCGTCCCGGGGCTGGGTTCCAACATGACAGGCATACTTGGCCTGACAAACCGGAAAGTGCTTGAAAGAAGAAAGCCTGGATGGAGATAAAAGGAAAGAGACAGACACACCCACCTGCTGGAAAACAGAAATGGACCTACAGCAACAGCAGCTGATACCCTGCCTTTCCAAACGGGCTGAGCTCTAACACAAAGGAGTGACAGATTGTCAGCAACTGTTTTCAAAAGAAAGGCTGGGATCACAAGACCCAGGACATAGCTGGATCTGCACCGCATGCCACTGGGGCCGGCAGGCCTGGGGAGCCTGCTCCCGGGCCTCCGTGGAGTCGGGCGGTGCGTGTCTGAGACGTCTTTGTTTTCCACGCATTCTTCTGGGCCGGCGCTGCCCTTTCCGAACGGCCCTCCTGTCTCCCATGCTCCTGTTCGGGGAGATTAGGCACGGAGCCCCTGACCGGAGCGGCCCTGCCGCCTCCAGGGTGGCCCGCGGCCAAGCTGGGAAGAGGCCGCGGCCGGCTCGGCTCGGGCATGTCCCCCCGCCCGTCCTGCTCTCTCCGTCACCCTGGCCTGTGCTTTCCTCATCCTCAGGTGCCCAGCGGGTGCCCCGAAGCGTCTCATCCTCCAGGGCGATCCTCCCCCTTCCCTGGGGGTGACAATCCCCCAGCTTGACCATCCCCCCGCCCAGAGAGTGTGTCCGGACCGGTCCGCGGCAGGCCCCCGGAGCAGAGCTTGTAACAGACCCTCCAGGCCCTCACGCTGCTGCGCGGGGGTGTTTGCTGGTAATTCAAATGGTCACTGGTGCCATATTAGGTTCTAACAAAGAGCCGCTGGCTGGAGCGGGTAGAGCTGGAGGCGCACGCCTCCAACGGGGGAATGTTGGCTCGAGATTGAGCATCTAAAACGCAGAACATCCTCTCTGGGCTCCCTCACGGCACATCATTTGTCTTGTCAACAGTCCTCAAAGCCACCGCGGGGCAGATAGCTGTTCACCTACACGCGGGGTGGGGGCCCTTGACGCTTCCCGCTCGTGGTGTGAGTGCACGTTTCTGCCTCGATTGTCAGGATAAATCCACAGACTCAGAGCACTTCCGAGCTACCCACACAGAAACGTAATTGTACAGAAAACAAATGTATTAAGTTTAGGTGTAAAGGTGTTGCCCTTTTTCTCAAAGTCCCAGCCGAAACCAAACACCAAATGTACACGGCCATGCCTCTCTTGTTCACAGGTTTAATTATTCTACCCACGCCTCTCTTTTTATTTTATCAATTTTATTTTGGGTTATATCACCTTTTTTACACATTTATAGCTACCGTAAAAACACAGGCCTTACTGACATGAGCCAATAATCAAAAAGAATAAAATGATAAATGTGTATTTCACAGGTCACATCTGACCTCTATTCTTTCCGCTGTTTTTAAACTACCATTTTCATCATTGTTTTACAGAAATTTGAGAAGAGATATGGAATTTCATCCAACCCTTGACCCTAAGACAGGGCTTTACTGGAATCCTCCGGGCCTAAATTTCAATAAACTCCACTAAAGGGCAGTTTTCCAGGTTCCTGCAAGGTTAGATTTAATCTCCCAGGACTATTTCCAATTGGCTAGTTTTCATTTTTTTAAACATATCCCATTAGTTGGGGGAAGAGGTCATAATTCCAAAGGACATATTTTCAGCCCAACCTGAAAAAATTTCCCAAAACCTCTAATGATCAGCTATATGCCATGTACCGCACTCTCCTCTGGAGTCGAATGGACTTTAAAAAAACGGAAAAAAGTCACTAAAAAACCAATCACAAATCACTTAATTGTTGTCCCATGTGAACCTGGTCAGTAAATACAAAGCTGTGGTTGTCACTTTAAAGGAATTCCTCAGGAGCGTTCATTTCAAATAAAAAAACTTGATAGTCTAAGACCTACCCCTTACTTTTCAGAAAAATTGTAAACATGGATAGGACATATTCCTAGAACATTCTGAGAATGAGTTTTACTGATTCAGAAAGTTAGGGTTCTGTTTGTGGAAGCTGGTAAGGAGAGCAAAGGGCAAAGACTCTGTGGAACTGCTGTGTCCCTCTCTCTTGCACACGCCGGGAGGGTGAACATGCACACGTCTTAGAACATGCTAGAATTCTCTAACAGCTTCCACAGGAGAAGGAAAATCCTGTGTAGCCTCCGACCAACAGTCGTACCAAGAAATTTTTAACATCTCTTTGAATTGAATTAGGTTGATGCGTTCACTATTTCAACAAATATTTATTCATTACTTTTTATACACCAGAATGCTGTAAAAGAATCAACAACTCATTCATCAAACAAAACTGACCTCGTTCTCATCTTCAATTGATTAGGAAAGAGTTTGGGAATGTGCTCAAGCTAATACTGAGACTAACCATTCATCAGCCTAAAAACATTATATTTTGAAACAGCTTTGTCCTACTGAAAGTAAAATGAAGTCCTATAACATGACTCTGCTTATACATTGAACGTATTTATTCAACCGTGGCCCAAAACTTCTTGCCCTCAAGCCATTCGCTCCCGGGTAAAACCACTCATCTATCCTTGGAGATGTTATAAAAATGAATCGGGACAAGGAGGCTAACATATTTGAAAAGAACTATAAAGTGTTATACAATGATTCTTCCCACTTCTCAGGGCACAGCACAAATTTCACCTCTTTGTTGAAACCTGGCACACATTTCCCTGAACGCCTACAAACCAGAAATAGCCTTCACCTTGGGGGGCGCGGAGCACCTGCCACGTGAGGCTTTTCCTCATGGTGCAGGCGCGCAGCTGGGTGTTCCCTTACCGTGTACTGGGGCCCCGTATGTGGGAAGCAGGGCAGTGCAGTGGTTGTGAGAGAGGCCTGGCCCGGACTGCCAGAGTGGACCCCCACCGCTGTGTCAGCTTGGCCTCAGCTCGGCCTCAGCTCTCCCGCCTGTTAAAAAGAGGACAATAGCCTTACCACGTGGAATGACTGTAAGGATAAGAACACTATTATAAACTGTCACAGCCAATGACTGAAGGCCGTCTGGTACCCTGGGCAGATCCTAGAACAGAAAAAAAGAAATTAGGTAAAAGCGAAGAAAACTCAAATAACGTACGGACTTTGATTAGCAATAATGTATAACACAGATTTATTAATTATGACAAATATACAATAATAATATAAAATGTTAATAATTAGAGAAATTGAGTATAGGGTGTATGGAACCTTCTGGACTATCTTTGCAACTTTTCTATAAATCTAAATCAACTCTAAAATAAACAGTTTATTTAAACAGTAAAAATCAGAATTAGAAAAAAATCAAATGTTATTATAGGTAAAGCATTTAAAATAATATATGAACTTAATATTGTTTATATAATATCCAAAGCAATATACAGATTTAATGCAATTCCTATCAAAATCCCAATGGCATTTTTAACAGAAACAGGAAAACAATTCTACAATTCATATGGACACAAAAGACCACAACTAGCCAAATCAATCTTGAGAAAGACCAACAAAGGTATCACACTTCCTGATTTAAAAATATATGATAAAATACAGTAATGGCACTAGTATAAAGGCAGACACATAAACCAATGGAACAGAATACAGACCTGAGACACAAATCCATACATATAGTGTTGGGAAAACTGGATATCCACATGCTACATAATGAAATTGGACTCCTATCTTACACCAGGCTCAAAAAACCCACTCAAAATGGATCAGAGACTTAAAAGACCCAAAACGGTAAAATGCCCAGAAGAAAACATAGGGGGAGAGAGACTTCTAGTCAAGATGGAAGCATAGGTAAACATGCTTCGCTGCCTCACACAACCACAGAAAGACTGTCTCAAAACAAGTAACACCCATAACTGTCAGAAAATTGAGCTGTATGGAAGTCTGACAACCAAGGATTTAAAGAAGCCACATTCATCCAGACAGGTAGGAGGGGTGGAGACACAGAGATAGTCAGAGAGACTCAGAGACACGGTATGGTGTGGGGAGGCGGCGGCAGAACAGGCGGTGCCACATTCACATGTGGTGGATCAACATCACAAGGGATGCCTTGGGAGTGAGCAATCCCAGCCCCAAGCCAGACTGCAAGCCCAGGGTTCCAGTGCCAGGAATATAAATCCCCATAACTTCTGGCTTTAAAAATCAATGGTGGTTGGGGAAGCAGAAGAAAATGCCAGATTTTCAGAAGCCTCTGCTTAAAGGGCCCATACAGACTTAAAATATACCCTCCCCCTGGGATTCAGCACCAAGGCAACAGCTGGAAGGGTGTCAGACACACCGGATGGGTGCTGGGCAAACCTCCAGAAGCCAGGCAGTGGCATTGTCCCCTCTCCGAGCCCTCCCCTCCGAACAGAGCCACGAAGTGGTGAAGCAGGGTGCCCTGCCCTGATGATTACCTAAGGCTCTGAACCACACAATTTACAGGTGCCTTTTCTACAATAGGCCATGCTACTAAGATAAGGAGTCAAAGCATCTCTATCTAAAACACAGAAACAAACACAGGGAGACTGTCAAATCAAGGAGACAAAGCAATATGGCCCAAATGAAAGCACAGAACAAAACCCCAAAGAAAGAACTAAATGAAACGGAGATAACCAACTTATCAGATGCAAAGTTTAAAACACTGGTGATCAGGATGCTCAAAGAACTCACTGAATATGGCAACAAAATAAAGACCCAGGAAGAAATGAAGAGTACACTAAGTGAAATAAAGAAAAAAACACAGGGAACCAGCAGTGGAGGGGGCAAAGCTGGGATTCAAATCAACAATTTGGAACATAAGGAAGAAATAAGCACTCAACCAGAACAGCAAGAAGAAAAAAAAAATTCAAAAAAAACAAGGATTAGACTACAGAGCCTCTGGAACATCTCGAAACATACCAACATCTGCATCATAGGGCTGCCAGAAGGAGAAGAGAATGAGCAAGAAATTGAACTTATTTCAAAAAATAATGACAGAAAACTTCCCTAATGTGGCAAAGGAAATAGACATACAAGTCCAAGAAGCACAGAGAGTCCCAAACAAGGTGGATGCAAAGAGGCCCACTCCACAACACATCACAATTAAAATGCCAACGGTTAAAGATAAAAAGAGAACCTTAAAAGCAGCAAGAGAAAAGCAGAGAGTTACCTACAGGGGAGTTCCCATAAGACTGTCAGCTGATTTCTCAAAAGAAACTGCAGGCAAGAAGGGACTGGCAAGAAGTATTGAAAGTGAGGAAAAGCAAGGACCGATAACCAAGATAACTCTCTGAAGCAGAGCTATCATTTAGAATGGAAAGACAGGTAAAGTACTTCCCAGACAAGGTAAAACTAAAGGAGTTCATTATCTCCAAACCATTATTATATGACATGTAAAAGGGATCCATTTGAGAAAAAGAAGATCAAAACTATGAACTTTAAAATGGCAACATATTCACAACCATCAACAATAGAATCTAAAACAACTAAGCGAACAAGCAGAGCAGGAGTGAATCAGACACGGAGGCCACAGGGAGGGTTATTGGCTGGGAGGGGGAGGGCGGGGATGGGGGAAGGTGCAGGGATTAGAAGTGTAAACGGTAGGTACAGACTAGGCAGGGGGAGGGTAAGAACAGCACAGGACACGGAGAAGCCAAAGAACTCATATGCACGACCCATGGACGTGAACTAAGAGAGGGGGGACTGCTGGAGGGAGGGGGTGCTGGGCAGAGGGGGGCAAAGGGGAGCAAAGGGGGGAAACCGGGACAACTGAAATAGCATAATCAGAAAAATATATTTAAAAAAGAAATCAGAGGGGGAGAATCTCCATGAAACTGATCTTGGCGATGATCCGACACAAAAAGCATGGACAATGACACAGAAAAGCGGGACGTCGTCGGAGGAGAGAGCTTCTGACCCAGTCATCAACCAACAGCGCAGAAAAGCGGCCTGCGGATGGGAAAATATTTCCAACCATTTATCCGATGGGGTGCGAAATACGTAACTTCTGCAACTGAATAGTAAAAACAAAACAAAACAAAAACCCTACAAACCACTTTAAAAATGGACCGAGGGCCATGGCTGGTGTGGCCCAGTGGACTGAGCACCGGCCTGTGAGCCCAAAGGTGGCAGCTTCGATCCCCCATGGGGCACATGCCTGGGTTGCGGGCCGGTGCCTCGTGGGGAGCGTGCGAGAACCAAATGTTAGATGTATCTCTCGCACGTGGATATTTCTCTCCCTCCCTTCCCCTCTCTCTAAAAATGAATAAATGAAATCTTTTTTAAAAACAAAAGAAATTGTTTGAGCTTTAAAAAACAATGGACTAAGGGCCTGCATAGATATTTCTTCAAAGAAGACCTAGAAAGAGCCAACAGGTACATGAAAAAGAAGGCTCAGCATCATCCATCATCGGGGAAATGCAAAGCAGAACCGTCCTGAGGAATCGCCTCTCCCGCCAGGATGGTTGTTATCCAATAAATACATGATCAGCGCGGGCGCGGACGTGGGGAAAGCGGAACGCATGTGCACTGAGGCTGGGGCTGCAAATGGCGCAGCCACTATGAAAAAGGGCGCAGGCGTTCCTCAAAAAATTAAAAATAGAACTACCAGAGGATCCCACAATCCCACTTCTAGGTATTTACCCAAAAGAATTGAAATCAGATCTCAAAGAGGTATTCGCACTTTTATGTTCATTGCAGCACACTTTACAATAGCCAATGTGTGGAAATAACCTCGACGTCCATCAGACAGGTGAATAGATAAAGAAACTGGTATATACTCACGCATGCAAAAAAAAAAAAAAAAAAATACTATTCGCCCTTTGAAAACAAGGAAGCTCTGCAATATGCAGTAACGTGGGTGAACTGTGAGGACACCATGCTCAGCCTAACACGGCAGCCACGGAGACAAACACTGCGTGATTCTACTTATGGTCGCGGGGCGGCTCCAGGTCCCTCTGGGCCTCTCGGGTCACCATCTGACAAGAGGGACGCTGGGGGTGCTGACCGCTGGACCTTTCCGACGTCTTAGAAGACACCTGCCCCATCCCCCCACCGTCTGGGCCTTGCGTGGCGCTGGGGGCAAAGCTTTTCCGCAGGAAGAGCAGAATTTGAACGCTGCCTCCATACTTTCGCCATAGCCTGGGCAGAAGGGGACCACGCTGCACTGGGTCACGGTCTGACCCTCGGGCGCCCTTGGCTGGCAACACCAAGTACACCTTTCAGGGGAAGCCCACGCACTGCACGGGCTTCCTTCGCCCAGAGGCGGGACTGCGCCTGCGCGGTACGGTGCGTGGTTTCCTTTTCTAAATTGGAGTTTTCCTTTGTATTTCATAACAACAACTACAGATCGAGTTGTGTTTTATGATTTTGGGTGACCCTACGTAGTGTACAGAATCAAGTCTAAATGTCTCAGTATGGCATTCTAGGACCTACCCAATGTAGTCGTTAACTGCCTGCCTGGTAATCGGATTCTATTCGTGCCTTTGTGCTCTCTCTCCTGCTTCTGCTTGGAATGTCTCTCTCTCCATCCTTCTCGTGATAAACTAATTCTCATCTTCTGAGGTCTTTTCTATATGCCATGACCACTTCTTTGACTCCTCCAGAATTACTCCACAGCATTTTATTTATAAAGATTACAGAAATTATAATCTGAATAACACCAAGTACTGTCTGATTCATTTATCTTTATCTTTATTGTTTGGATTGGACTTGTTGATTTCAAATGATACTTTCTTGGAAACATAACGACCATGATTAGCTGAGCTGACAAACCCACGCAGACTGTTGTCCTACCTGAGGTTCCTGTGGAAAGCACATCAACCACGTAGGCAACGTATAGCACATTGTCATTCGCTGGGTATTCGCTTGCTTTGGGATTAGCCTGTTGCCGTCCAGGTCTTCTCTCCCAACCTTAACCAGACAATCTTTAAAACATGCAATCACATCTGCCTTTCCCTTTGTTGTCTTGGGGGTCAAAAGCATCGGTCACGGCAGCTGTGTGTTAACGGAGTGAATAGCCACACACTGATGGCCACCGGCAGCCGCCATGTTTTATTCAACTACTTACCTCTTAGTGTTTACTCTCTTCTGTTTTACCGCTGAGGATTGCTGAGCCCCACTACTCAGGGCTCTCTCATCTGACCACGTGTCTGCCTGAATTTGTCTTTTGTCCTTAGGCACCTAAGCATCCATAAAAAATGCTGATTCACTTTTATGAAGGGCTGGGGTCTGTCACCTCAGAGATGGCAAAAAAAAGTGTATTTTTTCATTGCAAAGTTAATACATTGGTTACAGAGATTCAAATAACCCTAAAAGTAGAAAGGCAAATTTCTCCTCAGTCCCCTAAATATCACTATTTATTTCATAATGTATAAGATATCTCATTTCTATAGACACCATTTCATATATTAAATATATACTTTTCCAAATTTTTACACCCATAAGTCATATCATACCAACAACTCTACTTAATAAATAGTAGGACTATTTCTGTACCTATAAGTTATCTCTTCTGTTTTTATTTTGGCCAAGCCGTATAGACTTATTTGGAAAAGAGCAGTTCAGATGCGAAGTGGAACGTGGAATACGCCAAGGAGAGCAAGCACCCAAGGTCACATCTGTCTCACAGGCACGCTTTTCCCCGCCAGTGGAGCACGAAAGCCAAGCTCTATGGTATCAGAGGAGATTGTCACAAAGCACAGAACTTAATTCTTAAAATTACACTTAATCCCGACCCACTTTATTTTCACATCTTCAGTTCTGTCGGGTCAGTAGCCTGACTCGGGACCTACGACCAGATTCTTAACAAGCAGTTATCTTAACGAGAAAATTTCCCTGAACTCTGAAAATCATGATGAGCCGAGCGTGCCCGGGCCAGCGGCGGACTCCGCTGAAGCCGCGAGGCCTGGCCGCCTCCGCCGGGCGAAGCGCGGCGCCCCTGTGAGTGCGGCGTGTTGGCCAAAACCGTGCCCGTAAAAGCCTGGGCCAGGCCGAGCCCGGCCGCCTCGCCGAAGGCCAGCCGCACAGGAGGCCCCACTGTGCCACCGCGGGGGTCCCCCAGGAACCTCTTTGTCTTGTCGGCCGGACAGTCCAACCCAAGGCGCGGGGAAATGCGGGTGAGTCCACGGCATTCTCCTGGATGACGCGAAATCGTACCAGCGCGAAGTGCAACCCAAAGCCTGGGGTGGTGCGGCCGTCCTCGCAGAGGAAACTTCCGGAAATCCTCTGGGGAGAACGAAAGGCTAATTTCACCTCCGAGGCAACTTGTTCAGAGAAACAGGGGCCGCCAAAGAAAACAGGGCTCCCTTCTGGTGGAAATCACCCCAAAAGGACGCATTCAGGGCACCAAGCAGTGGGCGAAAGGAAACCTCTGCTGCGCAGGCATCTGTCCAAAGTCCCCGGGGGCCCCACCTGCTTCCCCCAGCAGTCTCCACAGCACCGCCCACGGGCCATAATTAACTTCAGTGGAAACACAAGAGGGCCAGCACCGAAGGCCCGGGGCAGTCACTCCCTCAGCGTCTAAGCTCCGCTGCCTGAATCCCTGCCCCGGGACATGTGCGCTAAACCTCAGCAGCTGCACCCACCGCGAGCCAAAGGGGCTTGATTAGGAGCGGGGTCGACAAAGGAGAAGCGGGACGAATGAGGGATGCGCGGAGCTCAGCGCTGAGCCCCGCAGGATATCCTCTGGATCCGGGGCGGCCGCGGCGGCCGCACATCCGTCCTGCCTGCTCCCGCCCCGGGGCAGCTTCAGGATCACTGAGGTTGCCTGCAGCCCCGGAGATGAAGGGAGAAGGCCACCGACGGTGACAGCCTGTCTACACGTGTCCTCAGACGAGACTGGGCTGCGCGTCATGAACCAGGCAGCTCTGAGCCCACTCACACACATGAACAACAATGCCGTCAGCGGCAGCGCCTCCTCATACCGAGGACAAAAATAAGTACCTCCTCACGGAGTGGGGACGCAGGCCAAGACAGGTCCCTGTCGGGCTCTGCATTGTCCTCCCAGGCTGAAGATGAGGGACGGTGACGGCGCTGGGGTGAACGGGCACGTTCCCGGCCTTCCAATCACTTCCCAGCACACGTTTCTGGCCCCCTTGATGCTTCTCGGCCTCCGCAAATGCTAGGCTTCCCGCAGGGCTCCCGGGCCTGCTCTGGGCGGCCTCGGCCAGCCCGTGTCCCCCGGCCGTCCGCGTGCTCCGCTCCTCCCTGCCCGGGCGGCGTGGGAGCTCTCCCTGCGCGGCCACCCGAGCATGCCTGCTGTCCCCGCGCCTACCCCCACCGCCCCACCCAGCCTGGGCCAGCCGATCAAGATGAGAACCGCCTGAGGACACTCGGAACACACTTGCCCTGGGAGAGGCACACAGGGGCCTCTGTTGCCCGGGCTGCGCTTGTTGCCCCGGCCGTAGAGATTCGACGGGCAGATACCAGATCCAGACTGCAGATCGGAGGGGAGGCCGGCTGCTGCCCTGCCTGTGGGCCAGAGTGCTTATCTCCCCATCCCAGCTTCCTCTCAAGTTGCGGCTAGACATGGGGAGATGTAAATATGTAAGTAAAACCCAAGACCATATTCACAGGTTATTCCTTTCAGAAGGCCAGCCCTCCTCAGTGGCCTTATCACAGGCTGACTCAACGCCTTATTCACAAAGGGCCAATCGCGAGGAGAGGCGCGCTGTGCCCGGAGGCTGCAGGAGCTGCCGCCGTATACTGATCTTTTTGTTCGGATACAAAAGTGTGTGGGATCGGGCTGTGGACAATGTTTCTGTGTCTCCCTTTCTTGCAGCCCCAGGCTATCCTTAGTCCAGAGTTCTGCTGAGGAAGTCCTTTCTGGCGCAGACAAAACGTAGGGAGCTTCCACAATTATCGCTGGTGTTTAATATTTATTGAACACCCACGACTGGGCCAGGCTCTCGGCTGAGGTATAGCTTGCATCTTATTAGAGCTTTCTGGGGGCAAAAACACTCAGGCTGAAAGCTGAAAGCTGCTTGGCTATTGTAAGGATAACAAGCATACACATTCCTCAAATGCCTCTAATTGCTTCCCATAACACGATGCAATTTTCTGCTTCTTCCATTAAAAACAGTCATCAACATCACATACTCTGTGAGCGCATCTCTATGGTGCTTCTTTAAACATTCAACTAAGCCCACTAGTAGCTTGGGCTGAAAAAGAGTTACCATGTGCAAACATATTTTTTAAGTTGTTTTTTTTTTACCTCTCAGAAAATGTGTCATATAATTAGAAATAAGATTCATTTTCAACCTACACAATGTCAGCCCTTGTTCTGGCTTCCTCTTCCTCAGAAGGCCCAGTCGATCCCGTCTCCTGAGACGGTCCTCACAGGACAAAGGGGCGCACAGTGCTAGAACCCCACCGTTCGGACAGAGCTTGGCAAGAGGCCAGCGTCGCTGGACCCAGCGGCCTTTCTTCCTGTCCCCTCAGTGTTCGTTAACAAACACCTCTGGAACCCTGCTCAAAACCCAACGGGAAGGCTGAGAGCCTTGAACCTGTTCCTCTCCACCCGCCTTCCTTCCGGAGCTAGGCCCAGGGTGCCCACCGGAAACCGGAGAAGTGAGAACTATTTCCCGAATACCTACACTTCTTGGCAAGGTTCTGCCTGCCCCGTTGGGCTGGGGTTGGTGATCCTCTGAAACGTTGCTTTTAGCCATAGAGAAAGAAATCCGGTGGGTATGCACCAAAGCATTAATAATCATTATCTCTGGGTGGTAAAGAAACACATGATTTCAATTTTCTCCGTGACCGTAGTTTCCAAGTGTTCTGCAGTAACACATGCTTTGTACTCAGGGCAGAAAAAAAAAAAGGGTTTGTGTTTTGCTGAAAGTCACTGAGACGTACCTTCACCCTTCCTCTGTCTTTCTGCTTCAGTTAGGTTCTCTCTTCATTTGCTAAATGTGGGCTGGTGAGGAAGCGCATTCCCTCCAAGAAGCAGGCTCAAATCTAAAGAACAAATTCTCAGAGTAAACGTTTTGTTAAGGTGTACATGTTTTTATAGCAGAAAAGGGCCAGGTTTTGAAGCCATATCCTTTCTAATGTAGAAAAAGGAAGGTAAGTGACTTACTAAGGACATAAGGAGTCCAGTTTTTCACAGTGCCATCCGTTGGAAGCTATAAATCAAAGTTACAAAGAGCCCACAAGGCAGCCCACGAGGATTCATGCCCTAGACGCAAAGCCGAGTGACCTTCGGCCTAGAAGTCACCCCACCTCCCTCTGGTCCCCTCCCCCTCCTCAGGGCTGTAGTTCCAAGGCTCGGCTGTTCTGTGTTGGTGGGGAGCCGCCTCCTTGCATTCGCATGGCTTCCCCTCGACCTGGGAAATGCATTTGCTTCCGAAACGGGTGACAGACGGGGCGCCGCCGGCCCCGTAAGCTGCTTTCCTCCGTTCCGCCCGCCAGCACCCACGTCCGCTGCGGGGCCTTGGAAGTCCTTGACTAGGAAATTTACAGGTTGTTATCATTGGATTTCTCATTACAAAATCCATTTGTATGACTTTAGCTTCAAGTAGAATTTATAGTTGAAAAAACACACACAAGATATCACTTCGCGCCTGCTAAGGAAGCTGTAATCAAAAGGACAATACCAAGTTTTGACAAGAATGGGCAGAGACGGAAGCACCATACATGGCTGGTGAAGTGTAAAATGATATCAACAGTTTCCAAAATACTGTTTAAAGAGCAATTTGGTAGCATCTCCAAAAGTTATACATGGAGTTATCACGTGATCCAGTAATTCTGTCCCCAGGTATAAATACTCAAGATAAATAAAAACATCTGTCACACAAAAACCTGTATGACTATGTTCCAAACTGTATTATTCATTATAGCAAAAAAAGTGGAAAATCCCTAATATCCATCAGCTGCTGAATAGATAAGTGAAATGTGGTATAACCATGAAATGATATATTATTCGGCCATAAAAAAAGGAATGGAGTACCAATACAAGCTACATACAGTACGGATGAACATTGAAAACATTATGCTAAGTAAACAAATCCAGATACAAAACGCTATATATTACATGATTCTTTCATGTAAGATGTCCAAAATAGGCAAATCCACAGACAGTAAGTCGATTCGTGGTTGCCACCAGCTAAGAGAAGGGAGGAATGCGGGGGACGGGGACTGGGCACAGGGCTTCTTTCCATATAACAAGCCACCCGTCGTCCTTTTCCTGTGATTGCAGCGACGAATGTGTTCTGGGATTAGATGGGGCGACGCTTGCACCAGTCTCCGAATACACTGCAAACCACCAAACCAGCCAAGTTTTATGAGATGTGAATGATACGTCAATAAAGCTATGATTTTTTTAAAACCGGACTTGGAAATATCCATATACAAGTATTCATTGTAATGGCCATTTCCTAGCTCTGTCGGTTAAAACCGCCTGGAGATTCTCCAATGCCGCTCCTGCAGCGATGGGCACCCTTAGACCCCGATATTGACCTCTGCCACCGCTGCCAGTTTTAAAAAGGAAAAGAAAAACACAGGGCTTCTCAGAGAAAGGCTGATTCTGTGCCTGGGCAGCGAAGAGAAAAGGTCAATGTAGGACAAGGTGTGCCAGCAGGCAACCAGCGTTCCAAGATTCACAGGACTGCGTGAAAAGGGGACAGAGGCAACCTCGAAGGCACCTGCACTGGCCAAAACCAGGAGGCTGGAGAAACCACCGAACCCCTGAATGCCCACGAGGGCACAGTGGTGTTCTATGAGAGCCGGGCTCTGAGAAAGGAAAAAAGCAAAAAACAGACTCATTTGTCCACATCACTTAAAATAGCCATTCAACCAACACCTTCCTTTGAAAACATGTAAAAGCAGGGGGAGGAATAAGCATTTATTCCGCCTTTTCAGTGTAAGGCTTCAAAGTAATTAATAGCCCTGCTTATACATTTATACTTATCATGTATTTTATTATATGGTATCTATCTTATGTAAAGTATATATATATTACGATTGTATAGAATTAATTATAAAATATTTGAGCAGAGACCTGAAGAGAGAGCAAGTTCATGCACACATCTGAAGTAAAAGGGGATTTTTTTTTCCATTTTTAATATATTTTGTTTCTTAAGTACAGTTGACATACAATGTGGTGATAGTTTCTGGTGTACAACCCTGTGACTGGACAGTCTTGTAACGTACGAAGTACAACCGAGGGAACATAGTCAATGACACTGTAACCAGATGGGCACTAGATTCCCGGGGTGATCACTTTGTCAGTCACAGAAAGCAAAAGCCCCTCAGGCCGAGAGCGCGACAGATGCCGCGTGGGAGGCTGGGAAGGCTGGAGACCAGGGAGGCCGCGGGGAACTGAGCACGACTCGCCGGCGACACGGTTAGAGAGGGCGGGGGTGCCCAGGAGCGCTCCCTGGGGCTCCACAAACGAGCCCCTGTAAGTCACCTGGGAACAGCGGCCTTCTTCTCCCGTTTGCATAGGTAATCGCCGCTCATCTGCCCTTGGCCACCTTTAACTGCTCACCTGAGGGTGACCTCTGCGTGCGCGGATGACACAGCTCCGTCTCACGCCCAGAACAGGCAGCGCTAACCAACTGCAGCCGTGGAGTCCTTTTCTCCTCTTCTTTAACCAAATTTGCCTGTTTCTTATGCTTGCCCTTTAATCAGAGGAAGCATATATGGGTACTCTTTGTCCTAATTGAGCCAGGAAGTCTCTGTTGTACAGAAAACACTGTTAAGTCCTGCCTGGTGTGGCTCCACGCATTGAGCGCCAGCCTGAGAACCAAGGGGTGCCCCCCCGGGTTCACTTCCCAGTGAGGGCACTTGCCTGGGTTGCGGGCCGGGTCTCCAGCTGGGGGTGCTCGAGAGGCGGCCACACATTGATGTTTCTCTCCCCTTCTTTCTCCCTCCTTTTCTCTAAAAATAAATAAAGAAAAGAAAAGGAGAAAACACTGTATAACCTAATGGCCTTGTTGCTTCCTCGAACCTGTCAGCGGTACTTCACTTCCTCTGCATTTTAATGTAGGTCCCCAGAAAGCAAAACCTGCAAGAGGGCTTACGTCCGTCTGAGCTCTTCCCTGGACTGGGATTCACATGTCAAGAGGGGGACAGAGGGCAGAGAGAAGGAAATTCGGGGGCCCAATACACAGATGCGTTATTGAGCTGGTCACTTTCACTACGACTGACTGCTGAGTCCCACAGGGTAACCTGAAATTGTTCTCAGGATCATCTCTCTGGGGTAACAAAGGGGAGTATTTATCCAAAGGCTCCTGCTGCTGCTGAGGGCCAGCCAGTTGTTCTGTGGAATGAACCCTCTCCCCAGCACCCACCGCCGACCCTGTCCAGATTTGTCTGATGGTCTCCCAGGGGTACAGCACGGGACTTCTAACTCCCGAATTTCCTGTAAATGAGAAGTTAGGTTAACACCTTGATTGAATTCAATGTGTATCTTTAGGCTAGAATTCATCGTGGATAATGCTACTTCTTTGCATGCCATTAAATCAGGTCACACTTATAGCTGGTGGCCCACCATAGTGCCACAAAGATTAATGTCTGGATTTGGGTGACGAGAGCCTGCTCCCTCCATTGCGGGTGGCCTCCCCCTGAAACGAGAGAGCCATCTAGTTTCTTTGGCAACAGGTAAATGTCAGTTTCCCATCGCTTATCCAATGGTTTTAACATCAATTGGTCCTCAATGGTACTCGACCAATCTGCACACACAATAAAAACTACTTAGTATGCAATAAATGTCAGAAGTAGCTGGAGATGGACTTCTCATCCCTCCATCCGCTCTAGGACCTGGGGCGAGAGGGCAATGCCTTCTTGAGATGGAGGTAGGTTTACACAAGCCGGAGCTGCCACACAGCTGCGTATCTTGAGAGAGTACTTGGCCTCTTTCATCCTACCCCCATGCGAGCTTTAGCTCTTGAGTTACTGCTAGTCTTTAAAGTTAGTGCTTCAGAAGTGCAGAGGGAACCATGTATTTTCTTGGGTACTGGTTTATGAAACAACTATCCAGCTTCATTCATTTGGTTAGTTCACCCCACGGAGCTTTGTGCTCTTGGTTGTAATTGGTCATATTTGGGTAGATCTGACTGTTTCTGGGGGTCAGATAAAAAAAGACCGATTTGTGTTACCCAGAATAGATTTATTCATAAAGAAAACCTTGGGGACTGAGGCATTCAAAACTTCCTGGACCCCACAGGCTCCTTAAACACAAGTCCTGAGTAGAAACCTGCCTGTCTCCCATGTTGTTTCTCTCAGGAAATGATACCACTACCCACCTGTGCACTCGTACTGGAAACCCAGCGTCATCCTCGTCTCCTCCTTTCCCCTCATCCCCCATGTTCCATCAGCCGACCCTATCAAATTCTACTTTTAATCATCCCGGGAACTTATATGTCTCTTTAACCCACGTGTCACCCCTGATGGAGTTTTGTTCGTGGGACGGCATCTCAAAGGCGGCCTTTCCCCGGGGCAAAGGCCTTCCAGATCTGCCTCCACCGTTCGGGCAGGCAGAGCCTCTCTCAGTGGAAGGTGGCTCATGCCCCTCAACTGGCAACACTCCTGGGGTGCCTCTGGGACCGGACCGTCAGCTTCTCCCATCTCCGGCACTTCTATTCTTCCTCTCAAACAGGGGCTTTAGTTGTTACCAAACTCCTTTTGTTTTTTTCTAAATGATATCTTACCGATTGAGCTATTACAACTGTCCTGGTTTTCCACCCTTTGTTCCCCTCCGCTCAGCACCCCACTCCCTCAGGCAGCCCCCCCACCATTGTTCATGTCCATGGGTCCTGCGTACCAAGTTCTGTGGCTGCTCCATTTCCTGTGCTGGACTTTACAGCCCTGTGGCTATTCTGTAACCACTTATTTGCACTTCTTAATCCCCTCACCTCCTCACCCATCCCCCACACCCCCTCCCATCTGGCGACCATTAAAACACTCTTCATATCCATGATTTTATCCCTGTTCTTCTCGTTTGCTTAGTTTTTTAGATTCAGTTGTTGATAGATATGTATTTTTGCCATTTTATTGTTCATAGTCTTGATCCTCTTCTTTTTCTTAAATAAGTCCCTTTAACATTTCATACAGTAATGGTTTGGTGATCATGAAATCCCTTAGTTTTTTCTTGTCTGGGAAGCTCCTATCTTCCCTTCAATTCTTAATGATATTTTTTCTGGGTAGAGCAATCTTGGCTATTGGTCCCTGCTTTTCATGACTTTGAATATTTCTTGCCAATCCTTTCAAGCCTGCAAAGTTTGTGTGTGTGCGTGAATTCAGCTGACAGTCTTATGGGAACTCGCCTGTAGGTAACTAACTTCTTTTCTCTGGCTGCTTTTAAGACTCTCTCTTTATCTTTAACCTTTGGCATTTTGATTGTGATGTGTCTTGGAGTGGGCCTCTTTGCATCCATCTTGTTTGGGATTCTCTGTGCTTCCTGGACTTGCATGTCTATTTCCTTCACCAAATTAGGGAAGTTTTCTTTCAGTATGTTTTTCAAATAGATTTCCAATATCTTGCTCTTTCTCTTCTCCTTCTGGCATCACTGTGATGCGAATGTAGGACCTCTTGAAGTTGTCCCAGAGGCTGCCTATACTACCCTCACTTTTTTTGGATTCTTTTGTCTTCTTCTGATTGGTTGTCTTTTGCTTCCTTATGTTCAAAGTCATCGATTTGATTCTCAGCTTCATCCACTCTACTGTTGTTTCCCTGTAAACTGCTCTTGATTTCAATTAGTGTATCCTTCATTTCTGACTGGATCTTTTTTATGCTGCCGAGGCCCTCACCAAGTTCCTTGAGCATCCTTATGACTCGTGTTTTGAACTCTGCATCTGATAGATTGCTTATCTCCATTTCGTTAAGCTCTTTTTCTGGAGTTTTGCTCTGTTCTTTCATTTGGGCCCTGTTTCTTTGTCTCCTCACTTTGGCAGCCTCCCTGTGTTGGTTTCTATGTAGTAGGTAGAGCTGCTTTGGCTCCGAGTCTTCGTCATGTGGCCTTAGTGTAGTCGGTGTGCTGTAGTCCCCAGTGGCACTGCCTCCCCTATCGCCCAAGCTGGGTACTCGAGGTGCGCCCTTTGTGTGGGCTGAGTGCACCCTCCTCTTGCAGTTGAGTCTTGGTGGTTATTGGCAGATCAATGGGAGGGTTTTACCCAGGCCACTCAGCTGCAAGGATTGGCTGGGACCACTGACCACCAACTTCCACCTCCCTGGAGGACCAGCTGTGCGGGGACAGGGCAGGTGATGCTGCAACGTGGTCTGTAGCTGTCTGCTGGCCGCGCTGGCCCTGGGGTTTCCCGGGTGGCGCAGGCCATGGTCAGCCCCTACTTGTGTTTTGCCCCAGGCCGCCCTGCCTAAGTTATAAAGCAATGTGAGATGGCTGCCGCTTGGGCTGGGCTTGGAGCTCCCCAGGCGAAGCCACGAAGCCAAGCTGTGAATCTAGGCGGGCTGCTGCCGGTTCCAGGCCTGGGGCTCCCAGAGGCCAGCTGCTGCTTGTTTGAGAGGATTTAGAAGGTTGTGGAGCATAAGCCATTCATATGGAAAAGCGGCTTGGGTGGGCCCTGATATTGGGTGGGGCAGAGTCTCTGGGGATCTCCAAGGCGGGTCAGACAGCGTTAACCAGGTTGATGGGGTCTCAGATATGGCACCTACTTGCCGGTTCAGAAATGGACAATGGCCTCCGCTTGCCTTGATGCCAGACACCCCATTTCTGCCTGGATGCCACTGGTGCACTTCAGGCTGCCGCCCCAGTGCTGGAGGTCAGAGGGAGTGAGCGTGAGTAGGTGAGTCCATGTGTGGGTTCTTTAAGAGGACCTGCTTAGGGCTTCAGCAATTTCTTCCACCAGCTCAATTCCTGCTGGTGTTTGCAGCCAGAAGTTGTGGGGACTAATGATCTTGGCACTGGAACCTTGGGCTAGGGGGCTGGTGTGGGGCTGAGACTCCTCACTCCTGAGGTATGCCTCCTGAATTTTTACCCACCACACGCATATGGGACCAGCCCGTTCCGCCTCTGCACCCTCCTATCAACCTGGATGGATGTGGTTTCTTTAACTCCGCAGTTGTCGGACTTCCATTCAACTCGACTTCTGATGGTTCTGAGTGATGGTTGTTCTACATTTTAGTTGTAATTTTGATGTGGTTGTGCGAAGAGGTGAGCCATCTCTGCCTATACTGCCATCTTGACTGGAAGCCCCCAAACTTCTTTTGGTTCCCCATTTTGTTCCTCTCTTGCTTCCCTGGCTTCAGAAATACCCTTCCACCTTCTCTCCCAAGCACCATCTTCTCCTGGCTAACCCCTCATCAAATGCAAGGTCTCGGCTAAATGTCACCTCAGTAGGAAGACCTTCCCTGGTCACCCTACCTCAGTTTATTGTATCTACTTATTTGCTGTCTGCTTTCTCTGTTAGCCCAAAACTTCCAAGAAAACTGCAACTAGATCTGTCTCATTTGCTCTCTTCCCCCATCACTGAGTCTGGAGAATAGAATAAACATCGAAGAGAAAATAGAGAAGACATGTTTCATGTCCCTGACATAGAATAAGTACTCAATGCATGGTAGCTATTATTAACAAAATAATAGATAGATGTATATTGGGGAGTGTGTGTGTACACGCATTCACACGCAGGCACTGAACACTCTCGAGACGATTGCCTTAACGGTACCACTGATTAATTTTGTAAGACACCCCATGGAGTTATTCCAGAGGGGACACCCACGCTGAGCTCAGAAAGATTCTTGAAAAGCAAGTAAACGGGGGGGCACTGGCAGAATGATCAGCTCCCTAACAGTCGGAGTTTTTCAGAATTGGGGGTCTTACTCTGGGGCCCCTGGAACTTGAGAATGTTTCCAAACGTTTACGATCTCCTTCGAACCGAAGGCAATGTCCTGGGTGGGTGTGCGTGCGGTTGTGTCTGTGCACCTTCTAGAAAGACAGCCCACGTGATGCAATAGCCTCACAGAGGACCCGGGAATAAGGAAAAGTTAGGAGCCACTGGCTCAAGGCTTCTTCGGGAAATCTGGGGCTC
Source organism: Pteronotus mesoamericanus (assembly GCF_021234165.1). Taxonomy (NCBI): domain Eukaryota; kingdom Metazoa; phylum Chordata; class Mammalia; order Chiroptera; family Mormoopidae; genus Pteronotus; species Pteronotus mesoamericanus. Next base: position 3,927,287 of record NW_026555123.1, read on the forward strand.
TGGCAGGAGGGAGACGCTGGCAGGGGGACAGCTGTGTCATCTGGCTGCAAAGGCAATGTTTTCTGCTAAAGCAAAGATCAGAAGTTTGGGGCCAAAATGACCTCAACTAAATGGTTCTTCTACATCATGTTTCCATCTGCCCAGCATGTGAGCTATTAACACATGGTTGTTGTTGATTGTTTTCATGTCTTTATTTGCAAAGAAATTGCACTGAGACCAGTTCAGGAAAAAAAAAATGACTTACCTAATATATTGGAAAACCAAATAAATGAGCCTCCTATATATACTAACAGTTTTATATTGCTGAAGAGTGACTATTTCTGGGAGAGTAAGCACACATTGACCAAGACTGCCTCGAAGGCATTCATCTATTTTACATATGCCTGTACACATATATCTATATATTCCTATCTTAATCCAGAAAACAGCAAGTCTTGCCATGTGTTGAAATAATTTATTTCAACACTCAATGCATTATCTCTCCTGTATTTCCACATGCTGTGTCATCGCCGTTTGACCTCAACCCATTGTTAAATATTTAATAGCGCTGTTGGATAAACAATACAAAGGATAGTTTACTTTTGAATGTAGCATTTACATGAAAAAAAATAAGCCGATACACGCCGCAAAAGGCGCAACGTGAAGGTTATGACTCTGAGCCTTCTGGTGGGCGGGAGAGGAGACGCAAGGGGAGGAGGAGCTGCAGGGAGGGCGATCACACTGGGGAGAGCCATGACTCAGGGGGCGACGCCATAAGCCGCCAGTAAAGAACAAAGGCAGAAAGGGACTGCACCCCGACGTTGGCGCAACGGACACTCCATGTCTCCTCCTCTCAGGACTCGAGCACAGTAAAGGATTGTTTTGCATGGGAATCATCCTCATGAAAATGATGAAACACGGACCCACAGACGGCCCATCCTTTTTAACACTCACTCAGTGTAAATGACTCTCTGGGTGACAGAAATTACTCCCTAAAGGCGTCACTGTGGCCTAAGAGAAACAGCAAAAGGACGCATGCAAGAGGCACTGATGAGTTAGTCCCCCACTCCTGGACAGCGTGCTCACGGCATTCTTTCCGACCGGCCGCGGACAATCAGCCTCAGGACGTCCCCGGGCAAGTAGACGCCCTGCACTGGGAAATCTTTACAACCCACTGAGTTCCTTAGAGATAAGAAACTGAAAACTGCATGTATTATCCTACTGCAGCACGTTTTTCGGTGACACTCAAAGGTCAACATGGATCTACACACCATAGTTAAAAGAAACTTGAGAAAACCTAAGTAAATAGGAAGCTATACAATGTTCATGGTTTTGAAAACTTAGCATTGCTAAAATTTCAATTCTCACCCGAGCTGGTGCCACGGAGCGACTCCGGGCCTTGAGCGCGGGCCTGCAGACTTAAAAGGTCGCCAGCCGGATCCTCGGTCGGGCACGCGCCTGCGTTGTGGGCCAGATCTCCAAGGGGGGCTGTGCGAGAGGCAACCCACATATGTTTCTCTCCCTTTCTTTCTCTCTCCTTTCCCATCTATCTAAATAGACAAACAAACAAATATTTTTTATAAAATAAAATTACAGTTCTCTCCAAATTGACCTGTCCCTGCTATAATCTTATAAGGATTTTGTGGGTGAAATTCAACAAGTGGATTCTAAAATTTATATGGAAATGCAACCCGAATATCCAAAGCAAATTTGAAAACGAATAAATTAGAGGAATTATATTACTTGACCTCATTACTTAGTATAAAGTCACAGTAATCAAGATAACGTGATACTGGAACTGAACCAACAAAGAGATCAATGGGACACAATGGAATGGGGCACAGATTCACACTTAAGAGGCCACTTGATTTGAGGCACAGGTGCAAAGGCAAAACGCAAAATGGATTTGGAATGAATTCCCACTTGAGGAAAGATGACTGAAACTCTATAGGGAGACGTAGTCAGAGAGCTAAAGCCATGCCTAACTGCCTTGTGAACTCTGAACCGTGTGTAAACATAACATTTCATTTTGGGGGCAAAACAGCCATAAGAAATGCGACAGGATTCGTGTCAACTAGGAAAATAGAAGTGAAAACACGGATGATCAAAGAGCAGTTGTATCAACTACCGAGTGCGAGACGGAGGAGGCAAGCACTTAGCAACGAATGCATTATTAATTGTGCAAACCACTGTAAAAAGCTAAAATGAGGAAACAAAAGCCGAAATGCCAAACAGCAAGTATGGCACACCAACTCACCTTCAGCCAGTGACTCATCTGGGGAGGTGGCTCTCGCTCTGACTGACACATTGTTTCGATCATAAAGTAGTGGAACAAAACAGCAAATACTGATTTGCTATCGTCACACTTTCAATGCAGTAGAAAATGTGACTGGAATTAGGGTTAAAGGGCTAAATGTCACACCCTGATATTTTCAGTTATAACCAAATACATGAATCGTTTGTATTGTCAAAGAGACCTAAAATGCCGTAAACTACTTAGAAGTTTCTGTCAGTGCTTTATAACATTCCTGTCCTGAGGCATACTTTGAATTCTTTACTAAGGTTTATTTTAATGAATTACGTTAGACTTGAATGTGCTGATACAGCTAGTGTGACATATCGTTGATGACTTCTGGAAACCCAAAATATTTCTAAACTTGGAGGGGAGAATAGGGCAATAAAAAATGTTACGCAGAAACAAGGTATCAAACAGTTCTGTTCCTGATTGACTCCATATAACATCAAGGCAACCTGGAAAACAGAGAAACTGAAGTAATCAATTATTTGTTTTCTCAGTACTAAAAAAAAACAAGCATACATTCTAAAGACTTTAAAAAAAAAATCTTAATCAATCTGTGGTTTGGACATCATAGATAAACACTGCACTTACGGACTCACGTTAACCTTTTAGCTCTGCAACGATTCTGCCAGTACAAACCTATTGCTCCCCGCCCGCACTTCTAATCCTCATTTTAGCCTATAAGTTGCACAATTCCAATGACCATGACGCATTAAGTAACTGTTTTTGTACCTAGAAGAACAAAACCTGATTTTCAAAGCCTTTTAGCCTATTTCTCAAGTGCTTAAAGTCTGTTGTTTAATCAAGAACGAGCATTGGCATTTGGAATCTATGATTCATTTTGCACAACACCTAACTTCAAAAAAGTGTGACAGTCAATTTTAAGGCAAAAAATATAAGCCACTTAGATCAGGACTTTCAAAGTTTCCATGTATAACCTCACCTCCCCACCTCCCCCCCACCCCCGCCCCGCCCTCTCTTTTTAGGGACTGAAATTCAACCAGCTCCGTTCTGGTCTCAAACAACCATTTCACATGATTTCAAATAGCCTTCTTGGGAGCTAAATTCAATCATTTGCTAAACTCTAATATTTTAAATTTATAAACTTCAGAAGGAAGATAGCTTTTGAAGCTGACAAAAAAACAATCCTAGAACAGCAGTGTTTTTGTGTGCTGCCCAGAGAGTCTGTTACAAAGTGGTCCTATTGTGTTTCTCATCATTTACATTTACTTTTTTGGCAAGGCAGAAAGGAAAAAAATAAGAAGTCAAACTCGGAGGCATACAACAAAAGTGAAAGAAGGCATTTTTATTTTAAAATGTCCCCTTGACATTTAGACATCTACAAACCCAATTATTCCACATTCACAGGAGATAAGGCAGGAAAAGAAAGAGCAGCTGTTTTTCTGTGATGTCACCGAACAGGTGTGACACCGTTTCATACCCCAGAAATCGGATGGATGGATCTCTTGCTGATTCACAGGAGGCCCGGCGAGAGCCAGTGTTGACCTGGGTCTCATTTCTTCAGATGGGCCAGAACATGCCCGGGGCCAACAAGAGTCCCGATGACTGTTCCGTGCCATTCTCCCAATGCAGACATTCTCCCAAACAGATCGATACTATCCAAGGTGCAGCTGAAAAACAGGATGAGCTTGTATCATTGAACAAACACCAGCTGCTTGTTCACAAGGGCGAGAGCAGCCGGCACCTGTGTTTTCCACAGTGTGTTTGCCAGCGGCCTCGACCCTGACCCGCGGAGCCCCTCGCGGGGCGCACCGAGAGTCGCGGCCCGTCCTACAGTGGCAGCGCCCGCGCCCGCTCTGGCCCAGGCACAAGATGCCAAAGCACCCCATGGGCGCCAGCGGGCCAGTCGACTGGTGGGTCTGAAGACGGGGCACTAGGGAGGCAAAATAAAAAGGAGAAACAGAATTCGTACTTTTTATCCACCCACCCTGAATTGCGTGGACGTTCCTGGGATTCAATTAATTTAGAATTGTTTTTGACACCAGTTTTTTTAGATACATAAACTAAAATAATTATGTGGATAAACCAAACGCATTTGTTTAAACATGCAGAAAAATGTTTTTTTATTAACCCCCCAAACTGGCCTCTTCTGTTTTTCATTTAGTCACATAGGGCCTCCCCCAACCCCCCCCACACACAAAAAAAGGAGTCATCTTGTCCCTGTCTGTTGTGCTTTTACGTTAACCCATGATACACGCACAAGTAACGGAACAAAAGTTAAATCTGAGAACATGAAAGCGGCATCACTGTTACCATTGCTACACAGCTACCGAGTATAAGGAAATTAGAGTCTTTAAAACAATCTTTGCAAAAGTATGGAGAGAAAAAATTGTAGATTAAAATGTGACCCTACATCCCCGTAGGCAAGATGACTTCATCTACCACCCAGCATGAGTAAAATGTTAGCGCTTTGAATGGTCCTAGGGCCAAAACTCCAATTCGAATTAGGTTTTCCCAGCTCCCAGAGGCTGCAGCAGGTTCGGGACCAATGGGTCTATTTAAACAAGGGCCAAATATGAAAGCATATAATTGCATTAGTCTTAACAGTTTTTAATGACCGTTTTCAATGGTAGCCTTCCATAAGTCCAACCATCTACCATTTAAGATCTTTTAAGTATATAGAGTATTTACTATATTGTCTGACCCTAGATACAGATTTGATAAACCTGGCTGCTAGTCAAAGACAAATTTGTATTTAAAAAAAAAAGGCAAGTGGCAATAACAGTTAGCCTTTCCCTTTCCTTCAGCTAAGTTTTCCCTGGGTGGAGGGGGTGGGGGGAGGCTCGAAGGGTGGAGAGCAAACTTTCCCTCCAGCATATTACTTCATAAGCACTATGTCCATGTCCCTGAATAAAAAAGAAATAAATTCAACCTTGGAACTGGGCCATGGAGCGGCGGCGCCCGCAGAGGGGCCGGCTTGCTAGTCACCGTTACTGCCGTCTGCCGTTAGAGGGCACTAAACCACCCCGCATGAGTGCGGCGCCGAGGGAAGAGGCAGGAAGCCGCGGAGGAAAGAGGGCGGAGGCAGGGGACGCGGGCCGAATCGCGGCGCGGGAGCGGAGGAGAGCCGAGGCGCAGGGGAGGGCGGGCGGGGCGGCGGGAACCGGGGCGAGCGCGGGGATCGACCTGGCGGGCGAAAGGAGGACGTGCAGTCGCAGGACCGTCTGAAGTGGGCAGCGAGCCCCGCCCCGCCCCGGCCGCCGCCGCCGCCGCGCGCGCCCCCCCTCGCGTCCTCGGGACGGCGATTGTAAAGCGCACGGCGGCGGCGGCGGCGGCGGGGTCACCGGATTTTACCAGCTCGCCGCGGCGGGTGCGCGCGGTGCAGGTGCGGCGGCCGCGGGGCTTTGTGATTCATGCCCGCGTTCAAAGCGGGGCTCGGGCCCGTCTGAGAGGCACCCAAACAACTGTCTTCTAATATTAGCACGGCTGCATTTCGGGATCTATTATAGTCTGTCCAGACAGATTCCCATTGTAATGGGATCTTTTATTAAAAGATTAGCACTATCTCCTGCAGTTGGTGGAAAAAAATCTGTTATCGCTGAGTTATTTGCAGTTGCGGAGGGGGTGGGAGGGGGCAGGTGGGGGAGGGCGGGGGTGGGGGCGGCTTGGCGGGGGAGGGGAGGGGAGGGGGAGGGGAGGGAGGGGCGGATTGAAAACCCACAGAAGAGTCCCGGTGACCCGCGAATGTCCAAGAATCTTGTCTGCATATTTCCTTGTCTGTTGTCCTTGGGGACCCAGAAGCGAAAAGAAGAGACATTTAACAGGCAGCTTTGGAATAAACACTATAGCATTTTCCGTGAAGTAATCGTTTTATATAAAAGGAAATATCGCCTCCTCAGTTTCATTCAGCGGTGCCAAAAATGTTATAAATGGGAGACCCACCAACTTTCGGCGAAGAATGCCTGGCACTGTGCTTCGTAAACTGAGGCTACAGAAGTTCATTATCGATGTTGCAATCTTTCTCTTCCGCGAACCGAGGGAGAGACAGAGACAGGGAGAGAAGGCCAGAGACAGAGACAGAGGCAGACACACTCGGGACAGAAACTGGGGAGCCTCGCGCGGGGGAGGGGCGGACCGCCTACGTCGGCGCCCGGGCTCCGCGCTGCGACGCCCGGCGCGGCGAAGCGAAAGGGGAGAAAAGAAAGGGAGAGGGCGACACTGCGACGGGGGAGGCCGAGCCCGAGGTGTTAAACATTTTGTTTGCTTCTGACTCGTGGAGACCGAGGGCCGCGTCTGGGCCCGCTCCGCCTGGCTGGCAGGGGCCGGGGCCGGAGATCTCAGCCACATCGCTGGGCTGGGCTGGCCTGTGGGGGCGGGGGGGGGGGGGGGGTCGCAGAGGGAGGCACGCACAGACCCGGACACAAAACCCCGCCCGTCCCGCGCCCGGGCTGCGGGGGCCGGGGGCGCAGTACGCCCGGCTTGTGAAGCTTCTCCGGGCTCTCGGGCGTTTGCAAAATCTTCCTGGAGCGGAGCGGCAGTGCGCACACAAACTCTGGGTCCCCTCCGCGCCCCCACCGCACGCGCGCGCGCGCGCGCGAGCACAGATACAATCTCACACACACACACACACACACACACACTCTCACTCACACACACACTCACACACGCCCGCCACCCCGCGCGCGCCGGCGCTGCCTGCGAGCGGCGGCGTGCAGGACTGGAAGTGGGTGTTCTTCCCCACTCCCCACCCCCGAAGCGTCGCCCCCACCCCCGCCCCGGTCGCCGCCCCCCTCCCTCTCGCTCCTACGCAATAAGAACTCGGCGATTCCCCTCCTGCCGCTTTGATTTCGGGCACCTCCAGCAGATAATTGGGAAGGGTTTCCAGAAGGTGGGAAATGTCACCTGATTCACACTGAACTTTTAAAAGCTCCCCACCCCCAAGGAGCGGCGCACACCCGCGCTAGCGGCCGCCCTCCCGCTGCCCCACACCCTGGGAGACCGCCCACCGCACACCGCGGAGACCCCCGTCCAGATTTAAAGCGCGGCTGCGCCCGGCTCCTGACGTCCATTGAATCGCGCGGCGGCCGGCGGCGAGCGCAGGGCTGCGCCGGGATCGCTGCGCCCTCCGCCGCCCGCCTCTGCGCCCGCCCGGGCCACCGCCGCTCTTCGCCCCGCGCCTGCCCCACGATGGGCCGCTCCCGGCACCAGCCCGGCGGGCTCTGCCTTTTGCTGCTGCTGCTCTGCCAGTTCATGGAGGACCGCAGCGCCCAGGGTAAGCGTCGCGGGATGCGCGGGGACTCGGCCGAGGCTGGGGCTTGGACTTTTCCGCCCTCCGCACGGTGGCCGCTCGGAGCGACGCTGCTCTCAGAAGACGTTCAGACCAACTTAGCGACTCCGGAATGGAGAGCGGGGGACGACTGGAGGCAGTGACACTTGGGGAGCGAGTTTGTAGCGCGCTTATCCTTAAAAAGGAAAGGGAGTGAGCCGAGGTGCCGCTCAGTAGTTGGGGTGAGATGCTCCAAGTTCTGGACGCCGCGGGAGCAGATGTTATCTCTCGGGGTTGGCTCCGAAGACGGGGGCAAGCATCAGCAGCGTGGCCATTTAAGTAGTTTGCAGTTTAACCTCTTTCCCTCCCCTATCTTTTGGGTACTTTGTAAAAAAAAAAAAAAAAAAAAAAAAAAAAGGACCAGTGTGTGTGTGTGTGTGTGTGTGTGTGTGTGTGTGTCGGGGTGGGGGTGGGGGGGCGAGATCCTGAAGTTTCTTCGGTGGCTGGGGGACGTCGTTTCAGAAACTTTGCCCAAACTTGGAAATGTGGATGCTGGAAATTTTCGAGAGAAGTCGTTTTCTGTCCGGCGAATGCTTCTTCCAACCCCCTCCCCGAACCCTGAAAGAAAAAAGACCCGAGCGATGAGTCCGTAGTGTTTTGTGTAGTACGCCGTTTTCCCCCTTTTGACTCCTTCTTCTGACTGTTAACTTTCTGGAGGACGGTGAGGAGCCTCCAACTGGGTGAGGTCCTGAGATGCAGTGAAAGCACATTTCTAAAGTTTTTTTTTTTTTAATAGGTTTATTTCAGTTAGTCTTGGAGCAGATTTTAATAGAAATAATACTAGCAGCTTATGGTCCACTTTTGGTTAGAGTTGTGTGGGTGACTGCTGAGAAGTCTGTACGAACCGAATCCGAACGTTGAAAGGGGGGAAATTACTTGCCGAGATTTCTTGGTAGGTACGCGATGGGGACGCGGCACCGGGCGGCGGCAGGGAGCCACCCCGCTCGTCGCCTGCACTTTTCCGGAGACGGACGCGGGGCCGTCCCGCTTGGAAACGCCCGCCGCCCGCCCCGCTCCGCGCCCGAGCCGCCCGCCTCCCGGGCGAGGCTCGCCGGGCGCCTGGGCCGGGGGCGCCGCGCAGGGCAGCCCTGGCAGATTTCGAAAGACCGCGGTGGCCGCGGGCGTCCCCTGGGCCTGGCGGATTGCAAAACGGGCCCGTCGGGCGGGCTGCGCCCCGAGGCCGGGCAGGAACCGGCCGCCTGTTTGCTTTCATTTTTCACAAGCGCCTCTGGCTCCCGTGCGCTGTGTCCGCCTCGGCCCCCCGCTCGCCCGCGGCCTTCCTCAGGGGCTCCTGCTTTCGGAACCCCTGTCACAAGCCAGTCCCACGCCGCCTCCTTGAAGCCGGCGTGTAAAAACATCCGTCGCGTCCTGTTTTTGTCAAGTTGTCTAATCGGCTCCTCGAGTCGCTGCAGGTTATGAAACGGGACGAATAAAAGCAAACAGTCTAGTAAAAGTCAATGCAGGCTGCACGTGTTGTGTCTGGGTCACTGGTAACTGACAGGGACGCGGCTCAGGGCCCCGGGGCGCCCGGCTCCCGGCTCCCGGCTCGCGCCCTCCCCTCCCGCGCCCACCGCCCACCGCCCACCGCCCCCCGCCCAGGCCGCGCTTCCCTCTCCTTCCCCACCTTCCACTGCCTCCCACATGTTTGCCGCCGGTCCGCGCCGCCCGCGCCCTCCCGGGCCTGCTCGCCGCCCCCTCCCCTCCCGCCGCGCTCACCCACCTCCCACCCGTCTCCTCGCAGCTGGGAACTGCTGGCTCCGCCAAGCCAAAAACGGCCGCTGCCAGGTCCTGTACAAGACCGAGCTGAGCAAGGAGGAATGCTGCAACACCGGCCGCCTGAGCACCTCGTGGACCGAGGAGGACGTCAATGACAACACGCTCTTCAAGTGGATGATTTTCAACGGGGGCGCCCCCAACTGCATCCCCTGTAAAGGTGGGGCTCTCCCTCCCCGAGCTGCGGGTAGGCCTGCAGTAGAGGGCGTCTCACCCTCTGTGGCCCCACTGCCCAGTCTGGCGCCCGGGTCCCCCTCTCGCTTCCCCCGGCCCGGGGAGCCCTCGGGTGGAATGTTGCCTGTTGTGCACTTTACCCAAAGCAAGGTCGACTGCCCAGCCCAGCGTGTGGCTGTGGCGTGGCGGTGAAGGCAGCCACCCCAGGCTCCTGCAGAGAGACTTGGGTACGGGGTGAGGCGCGCCGTCCTTCCGCTCCTTCTGCCCCCTCCTCCGCTTCCAGGAGAGAGCCTGGGCCCCGCAGGCGCCAACCGCGCCGCTGCGCCAGGCCCCCCGCGGCCGTCCTGCTGACCCGCATCCTGCCTGGCCCAGGCTAAATCCTTGCCTCTCTCCAACTGGTAGAAACGTGCGAAAACGTGGACTGTGGACCCGGGAAAAAGTGCCGCATGAACAAGAAGAACAAACCCCGCTGCGTCTGCGCCCCAGATTGCTCCAACATCACCTGGAAAGGCCCGGTCTGCGGACTGGATGGGAAAACCTACCGAAGCGAGTGTGCGCTCCTCAAGGCCAGGTGTAGAGAGCAGCCCGAGCTGGAAGTCCAGTACCAGGGCAAATGTAAAAGTAGGTGGACCCGCCAGAAGGCCCCAGGGGGTGGGTGGGTCACGGGAGGGGCGGTGTAGTGATAATAATGGCACCAAATAAGGGCGCCCTTTGCTAACTTGGAAAGGCTCCTTCAGAACATGGCAGGGACCAACCTGGAGTCACAGGTGTCCTCTGGAGAACACAGGGCGCCTGAAGTGCCTTGGGAAAGCTAGCCTCTCTTGTGGCGTGGTTTCCTTGATGATATCAACTTCGCATTCCCGGAGGACCCGAAGGTGCCTAGTAACGTGCGTCTCCCTCTTTGTTTCAGAGACCTGCCGGGATGTCCTCTGTCCAGGCAGCTCCACGTGCGTGGTGGACCAGACCAACAATGCCTACTGTGTGACGTGTAACCGGATTTGCCCCGAGCCCAGCTCCTCGGAGCAGCACCTCTGCGGGAACGACGGAGTGACCTACTCCAGCGCCTGCCACCTGAGGAAGGCCACCTGCCTGCTGGGCAGGTCCATCGGATTGGCCTACGAGGGAAAGTGTGTCAGTAGGTGTTCCTGATGCAGGACGAAAAGAGGAAACAGGGGCGACAGAGGCTAGTTCTAGCGTGAAACCTGGGGGGTGAGCCGATGAAGAAGCCTTCAGAGCCTCCCCGAATGCCAGGCTTCGCCAACAAGAGGACTGTCCCCAGCGACCCCCGCTCCCTGCCAGGGGACGGTTGTCCCCAGGAAGCGTTGGCATGTGTGGCAAAATGCCGGCAAGAAACAGGAGGCAATTTTCTGTCTTAGCAAACTTAGAACTCGCTCAATTTTACACCTCCTTTTTAAGTGCTAGACTTGCTGGAAGCAGGAAATAATGACTTAACAGTTCTTAAAACCTGTCATTAGCTTCTGATAAGTGATGGAATTCTTTGTTTTTTTTTTAAAGATTCCTCACTGTGGGAAATCATGAAATACAGGTTTAAGTGGAGGATGCTGGGAGACCCTGTCCCCCCGAGATGCTGTTTGCATGCACAGATATAGCATGTGGGGAATGGTGGGGGTTTCTGTGTGTGTGTTTCCGTTTCATTGTCAAGCGTTTGCACAATACCCCCATGGCCCGCATGAGGGCAAGATGTCAGGGGCATGTTTAATTTCTTGATCGGGGAACAGAGAAAGGGGGAAGGGGAATTCAGCATCCTAACCACAGGTATGCTGTATCCTAGAAGCAAAGTCCTGTGAAGACATCCAGTGCGCGGGTGGAAAGAAGTGTCTGTGGGACTTCAAGGTGGGCAGAGGCCGGTGCTCCCCGTGCGGCGAGCTGTGCCCTGAGAGCAAGTCCGAGGAGCCCGTCTGCGCCAGCGACAACGCCACCTACGCCAGCGAATGCGCCATGAGGGAAGCGGCCTGCTCCTCCGGCGTGCTGCTGGAAGTGAAGCACTCCGGGTCCTGCAACTGTAAGTGCCTCGTTCCCCGGCCGCGAGGGGAGGCTGTCCCGGGCAGGCCCTGGGGAGCGGAGACCACCCCGTGGGCAGCCCGCTCCTGCGCCCACGGAAGTGGGGGTGCCGCTCGATGTCGCCAGCCATTCCCTGGTCCCCAGAAAAAGACCCTGGAATGTTTCCTTGGCTTTTCCGGCTTGTCCCGTGAGCACCCATGGGGTGGCCTCTAAAGACCTATTTCGTCATTCGCCCCTAATGCTTTTGCTTTCCCAGTGTGCTTTGCTGTTTGCCTTATTAACATTTGAATCTAAACTAACTGCTTCAAAAGTTGTGTTTTTCCCCCCTTTTTCAAAGACAGCTTTATATTATCACACATGGGCCGCTGTTTTTCTCAGTTGCCTCTATCTACTAACTCTGCAATAAGGACCCAAAGCAGTTATACCTAGAACACAAGAGCGCTTTTTATCTGATTTCAGGAATCTGCCCGTAAAACCTGAGCCATTGATTCTTCAGAACTTTCTGCAGTTTTTGACTTCATAGATTATTTTTTTTAAGTTTTTAAAAACTTATTACATAACAGCAGATGCCAAAAAAAAAAAAAAAAAAAAAAGCATCTCACTGCAAGTCACATAAAACGCACCGCTGTAATATGGCTGTGTCAGAGGGCTTTGAAAACACGCACTGAGCTGCTTCTGCGCTGTGGTTGTCCGTATTTAAACAGCGGCTCCCCTGTATTCCCCATCTAGCCATTTCGGAAGACACCGAGGAAGAGGAGGAAGATGAAGACCAGGACTACAGCTTTCCTATATCTTCCATTCTAGAGTGGTAAACCCTCCACCAGTGTTCAGTGTTGACATAGCCTTCGGGCACCAAAAAAAAAAAAGAAAAAAAGGAAAAAAAGGAAAGAAAAAATATATATTGTCCATACTGTAAATAAGTGTATGCTTATTTATTTGGGGGGAAAACTATACATAAAGGACCTCGGTCCTAGAGCTCTCTCCCAGGCCACTTGTTGCTCATGGGACACTGAGAGGCAGCCCTGTGAGGTCCACTGGATGAGGCGCGTAGTTGAGACTTGTAGACATTTATTTATACTGTGTCATGTTTTATAATTTATACATAAAGTGTCTGGTTGACTGTACACCTTGTTTTTGAAGAAATTTATTCGTGAAAGGAAGAGCAGTTGTTATTTATTGTGAGGTCTCTTGCTTGTAAAGTAAAAGCTTTTTTTTTCCTTGTAAACCATTTAAGTCCATTCCTGACTTGTTCACTCACTCACCTGTGCCCCTTCATTTCGCTGTTGTCCGACTCCTTTCTGCTTGAACAAACTTGCATGTCGGTTTGTCATGTTTATTTATTGGATTCTCTGCTGCCTGTGCTGTACACACACGATCCCTCGGGTTTTGTTTACAAGGAATCTTGACTGACCAAAAAGCATCTTTGCAACCGACTCAGAGAAGGTACAGAGGACACAGCTCTGAGGAAAGCCCTACTGCAGTTCTCTTGCTGTGACAGAGACATGTGGGAGACAGAGGTGATAGCAGTGCTAGACGTCTCATAATGGACCTTTAAGATGTACCAGGTCCGAAGAGGCTGGGGGACCGCGCCGGCGGGCGGGAGGAAGGGGCGCTACACACTCAGCCTTCCCGTGGGTGTTTCCTTTCAGCTGGTCCCCTGTACCTTTTAAATTAGTTCCTTTTCAACCAATGCGTCACTAAGAGTTATATCGGAGCTTTATCAGTTCAAGTTTCTTGCTTTTCATAATACTTTCTTCTGATGCAATTTTATATTTTCAAACATGGCAAGTTAAATATAAATTCATTTAAATATATAGTTTTGTACTTTTCTACCATGTAAATGTGCAATGTATATAAAAGTTATAATGTGTATTTGTAAATAAATGATGAGTGAAAAAATAAAAAAATTTTAAAAAGCCAGTGGTTTCGACTGTTGTTGATGTCAAAGGAGTTGTTTGGGCTTTGGGGTAAAAATGTATAGACTATGTTTGCCGAATCCCTGAAACTTAGCGGCCAGAGCAGGAGATGCTCGAAAGCCAGGTGAATCCCAAGTCACCTCAGTGGAGGCTGAAAGGTGGAGGGGTCGGCGGTCCAGCAGCCCCTTCGCAGGAAAAGGTGTTGGTCCCTGCAGTGGGCTGAGCCTAAAGTTTCCTCCTTAAACGCCCCACCTCAGCCGCGCTCCAGCCAGCCAGCTCGGCAGAGCCAGAAGCACCCTTTCCCTTATCTAAATACAGTGGATCTTAGATCTTTAAAATACAGCCTGTTACAAGGAAAAGTGAAAACAGCCTCAGCGCTTTGCAGACGCCAGGGCTCCGTGACAGGAGGAGGGGGGCCCCACAGCCTGGATCTGCACAAAGGCGCCCGAGGGATGGGGGCAAAGAACGGTGCTCAGGGAGAAGAGGCTGCTGGTGTCTTGCAGTCAACATTCGGCGGCTAAGTCACACTAGCAGGACTTCAGGTTGGCCTCCAGGGCATCCGAGGTCCCTGGGATATGCTGTACTTTATCGTAGTAACTAGATAACGCAAGTTTCCAATTCTCTCAGGCTGACTCCTTGACGAAGGATGTTAAAAACATCAGAAGAGCAAGAGGCAAAGAAGTGAGGATTGGGACTGGGAGGGAAAGCAGAGGACAGTCGATGCTGCCAACATCGCTGAGCCGTAACTACGGAAAGTGACTGCAGGTCTTATTCCAAAAACTTTTTTTACAGTTGTTTCTTTCATTTAAAAACAAAAAACAAAACGAAAAGACTCTTGCCTCTCAACTGATCACCAAGTGAGGAGTTCGGAGACAGAAGGACCTGGGTAGGCCGAGGTTCTATAACGACGATGAGGCGTCTGTAGGGTTTTGTTAGCCTCCAGCCCAGATTCCCGGGAAGGGAAGGGAAGGGAGGCGCAGGAGACAAGCAGGCTGCCATTAACCGAGGGGATGGGGTCAGCCGTCAAGGAGCGCAGGGGCGGCTCGCTGGCTGCCGCTAGGGACGGGCTCCCGGGACAGGAGAGACAGCTGGCAGACGTGCCTCGCAGCCCTTCCTGGACGGGGTTTCTTACTTTGTCCTCGAATCCTGCAGACGCTGTAAAGCCGCCATCGACAACGGGAGTAAAAACGTAAGTTTCGCAGGCACCGGAGTGTGTCTTGGCAAAGGAGAGTGAAGAAACCAACAGCCTGTCTTTAAAGCAACATTCAGATTATTGAAAAATTTTATTTCATGTTTGTCAGCATCAGTCATGCCTCTCTAGCAAAAAAAAAAAAAAAAAAAAAAAAAACCCAAAACAAAACAAAAAAAAACACGCTTCATTTTCTTTCTTGGAGTTTCCTACTTTTCCAGTAATCTGCATTAGACTAATTAGTATCAAAAAATAGAAGCCTTTTCTAAAATTCAAACTACAATAATGTTATTAGGCTGTTGTTAGAATTTCAATTATGACTCAAAAAAGTAATTCACTTAGGCATACAATGTAATTAAGAGAAACCATTCTAGTAACTAGTTTCAATTAGAATGACTACATCTTGATTATTAGGAATTGCAAAATATCAAGTAATAATGAAAAATATCGGAAGTCTAATTTTCTTTTTTCTAAGCAGTTTATTTATTTTTAGAGAGAGGCAAAGGGAGGAAGAAATGGAGAGAAACATCGAGGTGCCAAAGAAACACTGATCGCGTCCCCAGCGGGGCACAGGGCCCAACCTGGACATGTGCCCTGACCGGGAATCGAACAGGCAACTTTTTGCTTCCTGGGACAACCAACACCCAACCAACTGATCCACACCAGTCAGGCAGAAATCTAGTTTTTAATCAGATACCCACTTTAGATGTTTATATATTTAATGGGTATGGTTCTCAGAGGATGGTAAAAATAAAATGTTTATTTTTAATAAGTGGAATCATTCTCAGACGTGATGGCTGAAGGCAGTAGCTGACCTTAGACTGGATTGTGTGCCCCAGGGGAGAATGCTGTCTACTGACAAAACTGGAATACTGCTCCTGGCTCCAAGTGTTGCGTCAATGTCAAATTTACTGAAATTGATTGCTGTGGTGTGGTCAGGTAAGAGAATATTTTTACACTTAGAAAATACACACTTAAGTATCTAGAGAAAATGGCCAAAATGTATATAACTTACTCAGAAGTGATTTTTTTTTTTAAACCCTCACTCAAGGACCTGTTCATTGATTTTACAGAGAGGGAAAGGGTAGGAGACAAACATCGAAATGAGAGAAAGATTGATTGGCTGCCTCCCGCACACACCTGACTGGGACCTGAACCCACCCGGGCATGTGCCCTGACAGAGAACCAGACCTGCAACTCCTTGGTCTTCGGGACGACTCTCCAATCAACTGAGGCACGCTTGCAGGACTCTGAAATGATTTAGAAAGGGAAAATAGAGCTTTCTATCGTCTTTTGCCCCACATATATTCAAAAGGAGAACACCCAAATGTTAACAGAAGTAGAGTGAAATGTAGCAATCCATGAATGTGAATAAAAAGTAAATTTGAAATTATATCCAAATAAAAAGTTCAAAGTTTTGAAAAGTCATTCTCACAAAGGAGAGGTACCCAGTAGACCGCCTGTCCCTTTCTCTAGGAAAACAAGGGAAATAATCAGAGTCATTTAAAAAATCATTTGAATGACCAAAAGACTCTGGAAAACAATCCAGTGACTTTACCAAGGCTACTTAAAGAGCCAAAACTGGCAGTGAGAATCCCTAACACCTGAACTACCCCCGAACTGAGAAGCAGCCCTTTCTTTTCTGTAATCATCTCAAAACTTTGAGTGTTCAGTAGTTTTGCTAAACACTCCAAACGCCAAAAAGCCCATTTCTCCCCACTGCCTGCTGTATGTTATTTGGGTGAGTAATTTTGCCCCTCTGTCCCCGTGAATGTAACCAGAATAATGGAAGTGTCTGCCTCATAACAATGTTGTGAAGATTAAAAGACACAGAATATGGGAACTGCTTTAGACGAGTGCCTGACACACACCAAAGTCAGTAAATAAGTGTCTTCCAGGAGCACACGAAGTGCCCTTAATGACAGGCAAAGCGATGGCGCTGCGGCTCCTCAGCCACACTCCACGGCGAAGACGCGAAGACGCGATGGCGGGGGCGTCGCACTGAGCAAGGCCAGAAGGACAAGTGTAAACAATTTTTTTTTCATGGAGAATAAACATAATTGCGAAGTATGTCAGCCATGTTCATCCTTAACAAAACTTCAGGAAGTTCTAAGAGGCTTGGGCACAATATTTCCCATGGAAATTTGGAGAAAATTCACTCACCAACATTTCCAAAGCCACACACATGCCTGTTGTCCCTTTGCTCACACACCCAATGCCCTGCCCGGGGAGTGAACCAAGTCAGGCTGCGTGAATGGTGACGCCGCTTCCTACAGGAGGGCGACAGGCCCCTAAAGACACAAATGGACTCTTCCTGGACTATCACAAACCCTAATGTAAACTAGACAACTGCCAGATACTGAAAAATGACACATTCTGTACTTAATAACCTTGTTTATCAAAAAGTGGTTGTCAAAACCTGGGCCCTAATTTGTTTTTCCCATTCCCCTTTCCACTCCGATCAGCCTACGGTCGTCCTTCAGCCAGAGGCCGTCCCATAAACGGACGCCAGGCCTGCCCGCCCTGCGTACTCGATGGGCCTGCCCAGGCACGTCCAGATTCCCGCTCCCACTGGGCTGGAATCCCCCCATGAGGACTGGATGGTCCGGGCTTTGTCCTCCTTGGACCTCAGCTATCTTGGCTGGTACCATCAAGATTCCTGTGGCTGTGTCCTTCAGACACTTCCAAACATATTCTCTGGATTACACCAAATGGAGCCGTGGCCGAGCTCTTACTTGTCATTCTTCTATTTTAAGACTATGGCCGGGGAACCAACTGGTACTGCAAGGAGCCAGGCACACGCCCACCCAAAGTCTCTTGGATCCATTTGCAGAGGGCTCAGGTCTCTGGCGAAAGGACACGCCTACGAGATTCTGAAGAATGTGGGGCGAGCAAGACATCAGGAACGAAGTCGCAGCCTGGTGAGAAACAGGGGGCCCTCTCTCTGTCCCAGCTCCAAGAAGAGGTGGTGATAGATCTTTATCTTTTTCAGCACCAAAAAAACTGTGGGGAGGATTTTATGGTCATGATGCATCCCATAAACAGCAGTGTCAGTGAAAGACCAAGGAGAGGCTAGTCACTGGAGTTTCTTGAGATTGCTGTGAGCTAGTGGCCCAATGACAACACGTCACAGAGGGATCAGACGTCACAAAAGGCTGGCAATACTTGGAACTTTTAAGGGAGAGTCTTTGGTGGGATCGCTGCCCCGGGAAAAGTTATATCAGGGACTCAGGGCAGTTTAGTCATTGGCTACATGGAACCAGAACCCGGTTGGTAAAATGCCCAGATAGAAATGGTAACAGTCAAGGCAGATGCTGGGCCAGCAGCATCGGCATTACCTGGGAGCCTGTTAGAAATACAAGTTCTCCCGCACTGCTGCCCAGAACCGCTGAACCGAACTCACTGAGGGGAGGGTCCCGAAATCTGTGGCAACAAAAGCACCCCCAGGAGCCCATCCACACGCTCACGTTCAAGGCCCGCTGGCCTGGAACCATCTCCAGCTCTGTGTGAGGCTCAGCCCCGAGAGTCCCACGCAACCAGAGGACCTGCACGCAGGTCTCTGGAGGAGCCCCAGGGAGCCAGGTCGGCCGCCCCCCAGCCGGCCCTAGCCGAGAGCCCTGCATGGAGTCCGGCCTGCCCAGGCGTGTCCAGATCCCCGCTTCGACTGGGCTGGAATCCCCCCGTGAGGGCTGCATGGTCCTCCACGTGGTGGTGCGGGCATTCGGCCACAGGCATCGCAAAGCGCGTCTCCCCAGGACTGTCCTGTCCACTCTTGTCTTCACGGAGACCTTCCCCGGCGAGGGGCTAGGACTGCAGATGTGCCTCCCGTCCCTTCCAACCATACACGCTGAGTGGTAAGTTTCTCAAGAAGAAACTCGAATTTGCACGAAGAGTGACATTCCTCTCCGGGTCATCCCTTGAGTTGACATTTGGTCCACTTTGCTTATCAGGAACGTGCCCGAAATTTCTTCCAGACGACCTGCGGCGTCTTCCTAGAACAGCCCTCTGGCTCTGCTCGTGGGGCAGGAAGCCAACACTGCCACTTGCCTGAGCCGCCTCTTCAAGAACAGGGGGCCCTAAGCAACCAGCGGCAACAGGTATGTGAACTCGACACGGGTGGAAGGGGCGCCCTCCAGGAATGTGCCTGACTCCGCGGCATCTCCCAGTGCAGAGCCCGAGCCTGGGGCAGGGGCCGGCCCCCGGCCCGCTGCCAGGGCACCCCCTGGCCTCACATCACTTCCTGCCTCCGTCGCCTCAGTGATGCTCTCGCCAGGGCCTGATTCTGGCAGTTCCTGCCCATGCCCGTCCCCATGCTCTTTGGCCGAAGTCTGCAGTCTGGATGGGTGAAATCCACCTTCTCCACACCTGCACCAATGCTACCGAGCAAGGATGGAAGCCTCAAAGGGCACCAGCTGGTGCCTCTACCCCAGTGAAATGTCATCTCAGCTGGGTCCTTCTTCTTTTTTCAGATTTCCTGTATGTATGTGTGTAAAGATGGGGAAAGGAGGGAGAAAGGAAGGGGTAGAAATGTGGACATGCAAAAGAGACATCAATGGGTTGCCTCTCGCACCCTCAACCAGGGACCTGGCCCACAACCTGGGCACGCGCCCTGACAGGGAATCCAACCAGCAACCTTGCGGCCTGCGGGGCCACGGCCCCCACCCCCGCCCCCGCCCCCACCGCCCCCAGCCGCACGGGCCAGGGCTCAGCTGGGTTCCTGTCGCCCGCCAGGCTGCGCACAGGTCCCTCTCCCGTTCCGCTTTCTGGGCTTTCCAAACCCTCACGCCCTGGTCAGGCAGCATTATCCACCCTGACTCGCCTGCCTCACTCTCACTGAACTTGACCTCAAGCACTTAACGAGCAAATTGCTGGCATCAGGCAGGCGTGACCTCAGCCCTCTCCACTGCCGCGCTCATAAGTTCGCCCCGTTCCCCACCGTTCCTCGTCGCCTTCCCTCCAATCGCAGAGAATCTAGTTTTCCTCTGTTTTTCCCCACACGCCCTTCCTTCCCCACCTCCTCCAGAAATGCGCTCGATGAGCAGCTTTCCCACCATCATTTTAAATTTCTCTCTAGAGAGTGGTCTTATTAACTTGAGCCTATAAATATGCTTCACTAAAATTTTTAAAATAAGGTTATGTAAATTTGAAATAATACAATTTATTAAGGTTGCCTAACTCAAAGACACATATAGTCACATAAGCATGCTTCCGCCTTGGCTAGCCCATTAAAAAAAAAAAAAAGGAAAGAAAGAAAAGGCTTCTGGCGGCTTTGCCTGGACACAGCTTGTGGAGTGACCGCCGCTCTGCCCCTGCCACCTCGCCTTGCCCTCATTCCTTGGTCCTCTGCCATTGGGACTTTTCTCCGATTAGTCACCAGAAGAGATTTGACACAGGTTATCAATGACTCCCAACCAAGCTCCCAATACAATGGACACTAGCCGGTCCTTATCTAACGGACCGCTCTTTGATTTGTACATTGTCCACCAGGCCATTGGTGGCCGCCTCTGGCTTTGTAGCCTTGCCCCTCCTAGCTCACCATTGAGACGTGGTTTCTTTAGGACTCTGGTCTTCTAACCCGCAGAGCGGGGCTTGAGAACTGGCCGTGCACAGACTACATCGGACTTACTGTTTGTTTGGTCCCACAAGCTTGTAAAATAATTTTGAATGAGTTGACGATATTTAAAATGTAGGAAATTTCACCCAAAAAAATCTAGATTTCTACTTTCTCTTGAAAAACCAGAACACCAAATGTCACTAGGTCTTCGAGTCCCCGTGGGCCCATCGCAGGAAGGGGAGTGGACGGCCGGCGCTCACGGGCTTCGACCGGGTGGCAGATGAGGGTCCTCCCTCGGCCGCTGCACCTGCCGGACCCCCGCCGCCCTTCGCCTGTTGCGTTTCCCTCGTCTGCACAAGCTGACCATCCCGACACAGCGCGCTGGGGGGTTCGCAGAACCCCAGCGTCACTGCGGTTTCCGCTGCGGTCCGTGTGCCGGCGCCTGCAGACCTCTGTGGCCAGTCCTGACATTTTACTGCGCTTCTAGGATATACCCCCAAACCTACGGCCCCTGACAAGGGGCGCCCCTCGCTCTGCTTGTTTCCTCCCATCTGTCCCTCCCCAGCAGAATCCTGGACGAGCACATGGAAGGGGGAAGCCAAGTCCCTACTCAGGGGTTCTGGGAAGTGCAGGGCAGAGCTCCCAGCCGAGAAGGGAGAACTCAGCATAGGCAAAAACGGAGCAGAGAAGATGCCCCAAAGATCTTGGCAGCCACAGTGGCAGCGAGCAGGGGCAACTAAAAAATCTGAACAGAGATACTTGTTAGAAAGAAAACCCCCGGGAGCTACAGACGGTGCAGAATTCTTCACCAACAAGCTTCGAGAGTATTTTCGCAGCAGCACTCAGCAGCGAAGGAGCCCTGCACAGGCTGCCAGTCAGAGGCTCCATCCAATTAGCCGGCAGCTTCTAGACACCCCACGTTGTCCCAGCCCCACTCGGAGAGGCACGGCGAGGGCGGAGAAGTGGCACGGAGCCCGGCAACATCGGGCAAACACAGAGAAATGCAATTCCCCAAATAACGAGTGAGCGGCAGTCGGCATTTGGAAGAATGTTTTCAAGGGGAAGCTCCCGAACCCCAGCGTCCAGTGGCGGGTGCAGGAGACGGGCAACAAATGCCCCGAGCGGTCTGCACCCAAACTCGTGGGGTCACGGGTGGAAAACCAGTACCAAAGGCTGGGAGCCTCAGGTCCCCAGGGCCATCGACGGGGACAGAGATCTGGGTGACGAAAGGAAAAGGACCCGATGGAGATAAACATACCCAGGGGCAGCGGCAATGGATACAGACTGATGTAACATTTCCAAAGTGGTTTTGTCTGACTTGTTTGTTCATCTGTTTAAGATTCTCCTGAAGTGCTTTGCATTTTATGGGCAAAAATTAAACCTCAACGAAAACCACAAGTGTCATTCATTTATATTTTATGACGATAGCGTGGGGATCAACTGGGTTTTTTTTCAAAACTGTTATATATGACCTCAGTGTTAAATTAATCCAAAGCTTTAACAATTAGGAGGAACATATAAACAAGTTTATAGCAATATGTAATAAATCAATATAATATGCAGAATTTGCCAGAGAGCTATCACACCTTCAAAACTTTGTCAAGACATCCAGAGTAGTCAACGGTAGGGAGACAGAAAGATTTGTGGCTGCTGGGGGGTGGGGGGTTTGGGGGTTTGAGGGGGGAAAGTGGGGGTCCCTGCTAACGGGTACAGGATTTTTGCATGAGAAGATGGCTTTGCCTTCAAATTCCTGGTTGCGATGCTTGCACAGTTCTGTGACCTTCTAAACACCATTGAATTGTACACTTTAAATGGGTGAATTTTATGATATGTAAATTTTATCTCAACAAAACTGCTATTTTAAAAAATTACCCAGTTAATTTAAATGGAAGTATCCACTTAATTTCAAGGTTGTTTTAGTCTTACAAGAATCAATTAATAAAAGACATTGTTACATTTTAACACATTCTAGTTGTGTACCCGTATTTAGTCTAGATTTCTACACCCTTAAATACCAGTTTTGATGGTGGTAACAATAAACCAAGCATTGAAATTATAGCTCTGAGAAATTCACTCATTTTAGCTTCAGGAAGAAAACAATTTTTTCATGGGTTAAAAATATGGCATACCTTTTCCCAGTCGTATTAGTGTAGCAACTACATTATTACCACAGAGATGACCGGAAAAGGAGTCAGAATTCTATGGGAAAAAAAACAACGAACAAGACAATTTACTCATATACATTTCTTTTAAAAGTACTCAGAAACCCCTGGCTGGGTAGTTCAATTGGATAGAGTGTCCTCCTGATAAACCAAGGTTGTGGGTTCAATCCCCAATCAGAGCTCACAGAAGAAGCAACCAATGAACGCATCAATAAGGGGAACAACAAATCGATGTCTCTTTCTGTGTGTGTGTGTGTGTGTGTGTGTGTGTCTCCCTCCTTCCTCCTCTGTCTTTCTCTAAAATCAATAATACATACATACAAACATACATACATAAAATTACTAAGAAAATTCTCAGACTAGGAAAATGTTAAAAATCTCAGCCTTATACATACTTCTTTTGTACTAAAAACATTTCACATATAATTACAAGAACAACAACGAAATTCATATAAAAATTTGACCGTAAGAGGGAGAATAATTTTCATCCCACCTGTCTGTTAGCACACTTGAACAGTCTTAAGGAAATTAATTACATTGTCGCATGTTTTTATTGGCGTGCTGCCAATTTCTGTCAGCACAGGAATTAATTTTTTTTTTCCTTTTTAGTGTAGAAGCATGCTAGGAAAGAGAATGATTAGTGCGTGCAGGGCAGCTTCATCTGTGGCAGCATTTTAGAGGGTCTCGTTCCATTTCCTCCAGGAAATGACAAGTGTGCAACCTCTTTTGGCAAATATGTTTATATACACTCCTGCTTTCTGATAAGGGCGCATTGTTCGTTCCCTAAGGAAAACTTTCATGCCCAAAATAAATATGCTTCATTTCCCACTTAGAAACTGAGTATAAAATTAAGCCCTACCATCTGAATGCTTACTTTCTTCAACTAACTGACATTATTTTTCACAAATTACAGTTTTAAAATTGCAGCTTTTCCTTTTAGAATGTGGAAGAAAAGAGCTCACTGTGTCTTTTCTCCTTAACAAGATCTTTTACAAAATCCTCCGATCTTATTCAGGTGCCTTTTCCTTACGGTTGGATGTGCACCTTTATTTATTTATTTTTTGCTTCAGATTTTAACTTGATAATTCAATCCCTCTTGGGGCGGTGGGGGAGGGGCATTTGAGAACTTATGCAAGTACTTTGTTGTTTACTGATGGTACATCTCAAGGTATAATATGAAACATGCCACGGCAAAGGTGCATATACACGTATATGGATGGACGGATAGATAGATATAGACATAGACAGGTGATAGATGATAGATGGACGGAGATAGGGAGCACTTTGGGGGAGTGTTCCCATAACCCCCCAAAGCTAAGTGGGGCTTAGACAGACAAATGTTACTGATAGTTTGCCTTCAGGGAGACACATTCTGCCCTGCCTTGGGACTGGCCAGATGATTTCAACGTGTGCCAACAACAAAAATGAAAAAACGGAGTCCCCGCTTCCCGTTCATTCTCCATCGGCCTCGCCTGCTCTGGTCCTGGCGTCCTACAGCCTGCGGCCTGCAGCTCCCAGACCCCCGTGGGCCCGGCTCCCCGCTGGAGCCGGCCGGGCCCCTGGGAGCGAGCAGGCACTGGAGGAGAAAGAAGGGAGGTATTCACAGGCTGCTCCCCACCCCGCACCCCTCACCCACCCCCCACCCTTCCAGCGCAGCTCCGCTCTCCAGACCACCCAGGGGAAGCCGGGTGGCCCTACCAATTCCTTTCCAGCCTTGAGCTCCAGAAGCTCCAAGACCTCCCCCTGTCCTCCTTCTGAAGGGGCAGGAGGGCTTCCTTCCTTTTGCCGCTGGGCCAGGTGCCTCCCTCACCTGCCTCCTCCCCACCTGCCCAGCTTGGCAGGCAGCCCCATGGTGGGGGGTTGGGGGGAGCAGGCTCGGGCCAATGGTCTGGGGTGAGCTCTCCTTTGCGGGCCCAGGACCCGGCTGCACAGGAACCACGGGGGTTTCCCATTCACGCCCGATGTGGGGTCGATCAGTCCTTACTCGTACGGGGAAGGGAGGGCGAAGACCCCCAGGGACAAGACAGCTTCTCCCCCACGGCCTGATAGGGCTGCTGCGCGGTTTGACCCACCTCGTTGCGTGCCCTTAAGAACACAGCCGTTGCCGATGCTGCGCCTGAACTTCGGGCCCTTACCCAACACTCCCGAGGGCGTGCACCTATTTTCGTACCTAACATAGTGGCTACGGCAGGTTCATGGTCTCAGGCGGGGAACAGGCAGCAAAGACACGCCCCTTCCTCTGCCAACCTGGCCGGAGGGGGAGCCGTCCACTCCGTGCCTCCTGTTGGGACTTGTCTCTGGGACCACGGGAGCCCGTGGTATGAGAGCGCGTTCTTCAGCTGTGTTTTTGACCAGGAGTCTGCTACCAGTACGCTTGTATTTCCCTGAACACTGGGGAGAAAAGTCTAGACTCAGATCTGCTACAGTTTTGAATTAACAAGGGAGCTTACTCTAGTTTTATAACGGAGACGGTAATTATAAGACCTGAGAATCACTAGTCAATGTGTTAATCATCACAAGTAGGCACATAAATTCAAATTCCTACGACAACGTATGTGTTATTTGGAGTAAATGTAATTTCGTATAACCAATATTTAAATACATAGTTTCTTATAGTAAATATACTTAAACATGCTTTGATGTTAGCATAGTCTTAAGTTTATAGGTTACAACTGTTAACCCAAAAAACCCTTCATATTTAGAAGCTGCATATCACAGAAGACTTTCTTATAAATGTTCACAGACACTTACAAGGAATCATAAATGCGTAGAAGAGACATAAAATTTGTAGAAATGTAAAGGCTGAGAGTTTTTTGTATGTCCTATTCTTAAGCACTTAAAATTTGTTTTAAAGGCATGTTTGTTTGATTTAAGTAGGAAATGTGTACACATGCTGTGAAATTCAGAAGAGAACAAAAGGCTATCTAAAGAAAAATGCTTCCCACCACAGTGGCCTCCTCACCAAATTCCCCTTCACTGAAGTAACTGATGCTAATAATTTCCTGTATATTTCTCAGAAAGATTTTGTGCCTAAATCAACAGGAACATGTATTTTGGGTTTTGTTTTGTTTTTGCATAAATGGTACCACATACTCGAATTGCATTGTGCAGTTTGCTTTGTCCACGTCTTATATTTTGCAGGCTGTCTCCCTTCAACGTGGAGCCGGCCCGTTTTTCTTCTCAAGTGTTCAGTTGCAGAGATGCAGGTGTGGCCTAACTTGGCTCCTTTGTAAAACCTCTCTCGCGATTGGAGCCTTGGGGTCGCTACTCCTCGGTTCTGTCTCCCTGGCCTTTCCCTTTCTGTGCATCAGGTTGGCTTGTTCGTTGCTCCTTTGCTTTCGCTTCCAGCGCAGGGAAGATAAAAGGTGGCGATGGCGATGGTGACGGTGACGACGGTGGTGGTGGTGGCGACCTAAGGACACGCGCGTCGGGGGGGCGGGGCGTGCTTCCATGGGGCGCTGCTCGGGGGTGGGCTGGCAAGTGCGATTCCACGACCCGCCCTCCGGGGAGGGGGTGCGTGGCACTTGCTGATTACGGCGTCAGGGCCGATTTCAAGCTACCGACGTGGCGTCCCTGGACCGAGAGCTGGGAAGAGACGCCCTCCGCCCCGCAGGGGCTGCACCGGACAGACAGGCTTCACCTCCTCACCGTCGGAAGCCGGGGAGGAATGCAGAAGTGATTCACTTAAAAATGTGGCTACTTTTGTTCGAGTATAAGTTACCTAATACACTGTGTGCAATTACAGTTGATAAGCAATATCATATTAGTTTCAGATGAACCACACAGTGACTAGACTTTATACACTTTTACAGCATATATTTGAATAACAGTTTGTTAATTTTTAAACTGTGACCGTCGGCTCTCGCGAACTGGTGGGAGCCGCCCGAGCGCGGCTGTCTGTCCTCGCTGAAGAAGTGCCCGTGTCAGCGTGTGCCCGGGACGTCTTCTCCCGACTCACAGTCATCTCGGGGTTAACACGTCCCAAGCCACCGTCCTGGCCACGCCCACTCCTCACCACACCTGCTGTGTGCCCAGCCCCTAGAATGTCGCCTGGCATGTACCAGCATCTGAGCAAATGTCCACTGAATGAGCAGAGGCATGAATGCGAGGCAGACTGTTTTGGAAAAATTTATCTTACTTTTTATAGGGTTTAGCTTTCCTTTGTCTTGACCCAATCAAACGCATTCAGTGGGTCCTTATTTCCTAGAAAAGTGTTTACAACTTGTAAGCTACTGAACCCGCAAAGGGCCCACATGCCAAACGCTGTGCTGTGTCTGGTGACATAGGAATATCCATTTTTTCTGTCTGTAGATGCTTTGGTGATAAATACAACACACACTTATTTTAAACAATCATTGACTTTATAGCAGCTTTTTGTCATTATATAGTTTTTCAGGCAAGTCAAAATAGATGATCACAAATGAGTGCTTGTATTGAGGGGGAAGGTGGGGGAAGGAAAAAGCTAACCTGAGGGAACAAGTCCAAAATCAGTTGCAATTAATTTTAAAACTCACTAATTAAAATTGCAATAGTTGATACCCATAGTACAAAGGCGTGTACTTGGCTTTGTGAGAGAGAACGTGAATAAGACCCGTTCTCTGCTGTACAGAATGCTAACCTGCTTGGGGGATAGACACAATTCTAAATAACCCTTCCGTGAGCTCCAGTGTGAAAAGTGTGGCTGTGGGCGAAGGCGCACCCCGGATTCAGAGAGCCAGAGCGGAAGGAATCCCATGGCCGAAGCTGCAAGGATGAGGCTGCAGGGTGCACTAGGAGGGTAAGGTGCAGCCAAGTCGCTCTAGGTTAGGCTGTCGCCTTTGGTCTTTGCTCCGGCAGTAAAGAGCAGCCGCTGAAGTTTTTTGGTCGCATTCAGCAATTATCTATGAGCACCCACGATGCGACCGGCAGCGAGCCAGCTACTAGAAATGCAGTGGTCACCGAGCGAGACAAGATGCTGCCTCCCCTCCCCTCAGTCTTTGAGCAGGAAGATAATGTCATCTGATCCCTGGACTCGGAAGATAAATCTGCAGAAAAGATTGACTATTTTCTTAACTTTTGATCATTTGTAAGAGGAAATTATCTTGGGCAGATAAAATGTTTTTGTTATTAAGAATTCCCCTCACCTGTAATTCCCTCCAACCCCTTGTGTAGAGCAGATAGAGTCTAAAAAAGTCTTTTCTTTATGGAGACGGACGAGGAGCAGGAAGATTGTTACGAGTCGAATTGTGTCCTCTGAACATTAACATGTTGAAGTCCTACTCCCAATACTTCAAAATATCACCTCACTTGGAAATAGGGTCACTGCAGGTGGAATTAGCGAAGATGCCATTTGGGGCGGAGCCTAGTCCATCCTGACCAGTGTCCTTCTAACAGGGGAGGTTCGGATGCAGCCGCACACACAGAGGAGGGCGCCACGAGAAGACGAGAGCTGAGATCGGGATGAAGCTCTACAAACCAAGGGTGCCAGAGGTCGCCAGCCCAGCACCAGAGGTAGAGGAGAGGCATGGACAGTTCGCCCTCACAGCCCTGAGAAGGCCTCGGGCCTGGTGACTCCTTGATCTTGGATCTGTAGCCTCCAGAACTGCGCGGTAATAAATGTCTATTCTCACAACCACTCAGTTTGCAGAGCTTAGTTACAGCAGTTCTTGCAAGCTAACAGGGAGATGAAAGCGAAGGTGTCCCCCATTTAAAAGATCACAGAGAGAGGCCCTCATTGGCTCGGTGAAACGAGGCTGAGTGTCTGTGCAGTCGCACAGGCTGCGTGGGAGGTCGAGGGGAAGACGCGGAGCAGAGGGGAACTTGCCGGGGCAGAGGGAAACGTCGGATAGGAATTTTCCGCCAGATCTTTACTGCGTGCTGCGCGAGCTCATGCCCCGGCTCCCCGAAACGTGTTCAATACAGTCCACCTCGTCTGCTTTCTCAAGCGGCTTAGATTTGAAGTTTGGGAAGGAAACAAAAGGCTGTCCTGGCTCAAGGTACACGCAACGACAAGGACAAGGTTTCCCAGGAGCACGGTCACATCTGAATTCATTCCACAGACGTTTATTGAGCACCGGCTGTGAGCCGGCTGCAAGAGCAGGTGTGCAGAGATCAGGCACAAGGAAGGGAGATGCAGCCCCTGTCCTCCCGGAGCTTAAAATCTAGTGACGGAGCAGACAATAAATAACTCGTCACCCTTCCGTTGGTTTGAGTAGTTTCACTTATACAAGTAACATCATGTAAAGGCAAAACATAGAACACTGTGATACGTTAATATGACCTCGACTGGAGGGTCCTTGAAACTGAGCTGGGGTCGAGAAAGAACTGGCAGGCGGCAGTGACCCCGCGTCGGGATGCGTGGTGATGGCGGGCGGCCCAGACAGGCAGAAGCGGCTGGCGCGCGCTCCCAGAGGGACCAGGCCGCTCAGTGCCTCTGAGAAGCCTGGCGAGGGCCCTGAGTCTGTCGCTCAGGGAGGGAGGCCGAGAGAGGCAGAGTGTGAACTTGGAGGGAGGAGCAGAGACCAGGCGCGCAGACGGCGTGCTGAGCGCGCTCTAGGAGAAAGCTCTTTCCCACAGGGTCAGGGTGACCGTGCGCAGAGAGAGCAGCTACTCCGAAACGCTGTTTAGACTGAAACAAAAATCCGGGCAAAACTGTAAGTCCTCCGTTTGCACTTGAAACACCTAAGTCGGCCACAAACTTGAGGTTTTATGCTTCCTTTGCTCTGAAGCTAAATATTATGGGTTGTAATACGCCTGACCCAAGCCTTGACATCCCTTGACAAGGAATCTGGAAAAGGAAACTAAATCAGTGTTTTATTTGCTGTCACTCTAAGGAACACGGCGTGCACCAGCAAACCCCTGCCACCCGAGACAAGAGTAAGTTCAACTCACTCACTCTATTATCAATATATTAGCATCTGAACTCCCAAATTCAGGAACGGTGTCTGTGGAGTTCATCACAGCACCTCCCCTGTCACCTAAGACAGTGCCTGACACATAGTTAACGCTCCATGGATATTTGCGGAATGAATAGCTGCACTCAGGGTTAACGCAATCTGTCATTACATAGATTTTTGTCTAATTCTTCACTCCAGAGAATTCCATGCACCTGCCCAATCTACTAACCCACATTATTCCCCCTCGTTGGGCCCATGTAAGGAAATGACTGAGCTTACGTCACTCCTTGAAGTCTCTGAGAAGTCCTCTATGACCTTTGTGGATCTATGGAATTCACAATGGCTACACTGTCTATTTCTTTGACTGATTACAGGGCTTTTGAACTGAATTCCTCAACAAAAGTGTAGAAGCCTTTCTGGTTAAAGAATTCTTATTTCAGCACACACACACAAATGAAGAGCATAAAGACAATTTAAACGCTAGCATATCATGATCAAAATTCTCAAGATAGACCACAGAAAAAGCCATGTGCCTGACAAATGTTCAAGGGCTGTGATTAAAAACAAATGATAAGCTCAAGGTTTTGTAAAGTCATCCAAAATCAAAACTGAGGCTTTAACCTCATTTAGATATCTTTATTATGTTACAATGTGCCAGAAGGACTGGATGACTCCCCAGAGTGCTAGAAGCATACGTCTCTGAGCTCTGCTTCGAACCACGCTGATGTATTGTAGTGCTGTCGTTGCTGAAGTATTCCATATTAAAACCCCGTGTGTGTGTGCATGCGTGCAGAAAAACATATGGGATACTGCTTTGTTAGGCATTTTTCTCCTGATGAGTCAATTAGCAATACATCATCACACACCATACCGACTTCGCCTCCACGTGAGGCCAATCTGTGTCTTTCCTTGAACACGGTAAAAGCAAAGGCAAAAAAGTGGGAGCGAGCCCTTATTTCACGCTTTGGTGGATCGCTTCCGCCCACGGCCACCGATGGAAGACGCGTCCACTGCAGGATGGGAGGCGCCTCAACCGTTTCCAGCCCAAGAACCATTTTGGGTGGAAAAAAAGTGGCAAAAATAGCAGAACCATTCGAGGCAGTCGTTGTCCTTTGTCCTCATTGCACCTGAGAGGATATGACCAACAGGCTCATGAACGAGTAGGTGGCGGGCTGTGTGGCTGGGGCATTTCAAGACTCGGGAGATTCCAAGGGGATCGACTCGAACTTGTCGCTACGCTGCCCTGAACGCAATCACCATCATCTGTTTGCAGTTAGCACGCCCGTCTGTAAGTGCATCCCTGCACCAGCCGAGTATGAATACATCAGAATGATTGCATTTGACTGCCTTAATTTCCAAATTGAATCATCACAGACTACTTACTTAGTTGATTCCATTCAAGCAGCACTAAGTTTTTGAGGCTTACTCTCAAGCGCAGCACTTTCCTGGGTGCCTCAGGTTTATAAAAGAAAGAAGAGGGTTGGGCCGCCCCCCCCCCCCAACCGTGAATAGGGGGCAGGTTCACTGGTGAGGTAAGAAGCTCGCAGAGAACGCACCGGGAAATCACACAGAAGAGTACACACTATATTTGCCGTGTATAATGCACTCCCACGTTTTGTGCGTATTATACACACCTGTTATTACAGCCATGGTTTGTAATCATTATACCTGTGTAGAGTGCGCTTTCTTATTTTTCCCTCCGAAAGTTGGGCAAAAAGTGCACATTACGCATGGCAAAATATGGTAATCAGGAGCCGTACCATTTGACAGGGACCACGCAGGAAATCCTGTCTCAACTGAACAAGTCCCGGAGCAGCTCATGACCCGAGGAGGACCCAGCAGAGGTCTGTGAGGGAGGGACAGAACTGGGTACCAGGCGGGAGGAGGAAGGTGTTTTTGACAGAGGGATATCCACGCTGGGCACGACAAAGTGACAGCTCGCCCCGGCGGGTGTGGCTCAGTGGGGCGGGTGCCAGCCTGGGAACCAAAAGGTGACCCGCACGGTTCCAAGTCAGGGCAGGGGCCTGGGTTGCAGGTCAGGTCCCCAGTTGGGGGGGCATGTGAGCGGCGACTGATCAATGTATCTCTCCCACGTCGTGTCTCTTGCACATCGCTGTTTCCCTCCCTCTCTCCCTTCCTTTCCTCTCTCTCTCAAAGTAAATAAATAAAATGTGAAAAAAAGAAAGAAGTGAGAGCCAGCCTGGGGGTCAGCATGCGGACGCCCACCGTGCGGGGAGACCCACTTCTAGCGCCCCACCTTGCTGCTCACGTGGGTTTGAAACCACATCAGCCATGAAGCTCCCGGCCCCCCCACCCCCGGACACCCTGGTCCCGAGGATCACGACCTGTTTGTAATAGCTCCTGTCACGTGGCTGTGGCTTTAGGTTACAGGTGCCTGGAGGGGTCTAGCAACGCCGCCTTAGGTGCTATGGAAACGCACGCCAGTGCAATTACAGGCTCCCGCATGGCGAGGCTCCCTGCAGCCGAAGCAATTCTCCAAGCTTTTGTAACATGGGTTGCAATATATCCACGATGGCTTAGCTATGCAAAATATTATACCTTTATTTACTTTGAGTAATCTCGTCTCGTCCTTGAGCCCCCACTGCCACTGATAATTAAAGGAAAACAGTGTCTCGTTAAAATAACTGTCCCCTCTCGCTAAAAGTCTCTTCATCAATCAAGACTTTTAACTCTTCGTCTTATCGCTAGACATTCCCTGCTGCCGGACAGGTCTCCTCCGCCCTTTTTCCTTGTCAAGATCCTTTCCGAGCAGCGAGGGAAGCTTCTGCGTTACGCACACCCTGGTGTGAAGGAAGAGAGGGGCCTTCCGACTCTGCTCTGCTCTTGATGTGTGAGGCCCGATACCGCTGTCACCGGCCCATAGGGCGACTGAGCACTTGAACAGTGGCCAGGCCAAACTGAGGTGTGCTGTCAGTGTGAAATGCACACTGGCCTTCAAAAAAGGCTTAGGAAAACATATAGGTATAATATTTTTATACTGATTACAAGTGGAAATGAAAATACTTTGAATATATTGGGTTAAAGACAATAAAATACATTAACTATTAAAATTAATTTCACCTTTTAATTCTTTTACCTTTTTAATGTGGCTACTAGAACCGTCTAAACTGCATGTGTAGCTCACCCTGCCGTTTCGCTGGCCAGCACTGTCTGGGGGCCTCCGCCCCGCGGCCAGGCCACCGCGCTGTCTCCGGGCGGCGGGCCCCAGGCCTGTGCTCCGAAGGGCCTGGCCTTGCGTGGTCACAATACGCTGATCATGGTCTCGGTCCCCACTGCGACCTCCAGCTGCAAAGTCTCCACCAATTACCGCTTCCTTTTCCCAACGCAAGCCCCTTTGATCTGTCGATCTGCGAAATTGTGATTTATAATAAGAAATGTACACACGCTCTGGTTTTCCCCCTTTCTGGCGCAGAGCTGCTAAAACCATTGGAATTTCCTGTGAGGCGAGCCGATGAGGCTTCTCTTGCTAGGTTACTGGGTGACTTTGAGAACTTCAAGGATGGGAACGTTCTGTCCCAATGTTCTAGCCACCCGGAGAGGGCCTGGAAGTGAGTCACTCTCCAGCGGTCAATGATCGATGACATAATCACACCCAGGTCCCGAAGCCTCTGTAAAAACCCAAGGCCGGGCTCCAGAGAGCTGCTGGCTTGGGGCCCCCTGCGGACCCGGGGAGAGCGCGGGCCTGGGGAAGGCGGAGAAGCTCACGCCCTTCCTCGTGCCCTGGGAGGCTCTTCCCTCCGGCTGTTCCTGAACCGCGTCCTTTTGTAATAAACCCATCATCTAGTTGGTAGAATGCTTCTCTGGGTTCTGTGAGCCGCTCTAGCAAATTAATTGAACCCCAGGAAGGGAGGGTGGGAACCTCTGAGTTATAGTCACTGGGTCGCAAGCGCAGGCGACACCCTGGACCTGTGACTGGCATCTGCGGTGGGCAGGGGAGGCGGGCAGTCTGGCCGGATGGAACCCTTCACCTGGCAGGATGGGAGGCAGCAGCAGACTTGAGTTAAGCTGCAGGACACCCAGCTGGAGCCTGGGAACCGCTGGTGGCAGCGGGGGAGCCCCCCGCCCCTGCCGGATTTGGGGGTGGAAGCGTTATGCTCCCGTGGCAGCTCCGCGTCCTACCACGGAGTGACAGGTGGACGTCACAGGCTGAGGATCACGTGCCGGGATGTTGGTCTGGAAGCCTCGCGCGGCCCTGCTGAGCGGCGTTCCAGAGCTGTGACAGAGGAAGCAGCGAGGCAGACAAGCCTGAGGGGTCTCCGCCGCCGCCCCTGCCACCCGGGGGTTCCTGTCCCCTCGCCACACCCTCCTTGGCCCTGGGCCCCAGAGGATGGCTCATCAAATTCACTCTCCGAAATTCAGTTCTGCTTATCGTCTCTGCCTCACCTGCCTCCTTTGCAGCCCTCAGATCGAACTCCCTCCCCTCTTCCTGCCTCGCAGGCATTTCCCACCCGTCACCCTCTCGGCGCTCGGAGTTCAAACTCTATAATCTGGTTCGGGAGACCAGCTCTTGACATTCCAAGGGAGCTTGGAAGACAGGCTGCAGAGCCACCGAGCTGCCCTGGAGAACACGGCATTGTCACCAATGCCGGTGACAGAGCCGGTGACACACACGCACGATTGCTACGTCTACCTGGGCTGTCCGAGTTTCCCGAAATGCTGTGACTCTCTACGGAGCAATCGCTTCTGGGCTTCCCATAAACTATTTCATTCCTTCCTTTAATACACAGGGTCTGGCACAAATAATGCCCCTTTTGTATTACAAACTCTTTCATTACAAAATCATAAGCATGTCATTCCATAACAATATTGCACTCAAGTACACCATGTGACATTTTAGGTGAAATGTTTAAATTAAAACTATAAATTATTACATCCATGCTATTACCCTACCGACCACACTCAAGCAGGCCTTACTTCTGCTGGACCTTGTATGTTAAATAATATATACATAACACATATTCATTTAAAAAATTAAAATGGGACAAAAAAAGCCAAGTAAGAAAAGGCATCCAAGATGCTTTTCCATACCAGCATCCAATGATAACAATTCTGTGAGTCTTTCCAGATACTCTGATTCCAGATTACTGTGCTTTGTAATCAGTTTTAAATACATGGGGTAATTCTATACTTGCTGTCTTTTTCCACTGATAGAGTCTTGTGAGTATATTTTCACATTGATTAATGTAGAAACCTCCGTTCATTTTAATGGCCATCGAGTATTCCATTGTAGGATGTACCCTAACTTTCTTGTCTAGGCCCCTATGAATGGACTGGGAGGGGCTAAAATGAACGGAGCCATGACAGACATCCCGGTAGACATGTCATCTTGCACGTGTGCAATTGCTCCTTGAAATAAATTTCAGAAGAGAGACTGAGGGTAAAACTGTGTACATTTTCTATTTTCATACGTTGTGTCAGATTACCTGGTAAGAAGGTTTTATTTTCTCTTCACTTCTTATGACAATGGGTCACTCCAGTCTTTCAAAACTTTACAGATGTGGAAATTGTAACAGTTGTTTTTAGTTACATGTCTTTGATTATTAATAGAGAGTTGAATATAGAATTAATATAGTTTTAATATTTATGTACCAAGTGTATTTCTTCATGTATCACTGTCCTGTTAAAACTTATCACTGATTTTTTTAATGTTGAATTGTTTTTTTTATAGATTTATTCATTTGTACATTATGGCTATTACTTTTTTGACATGTGTTGTGAATTTTTCCTAAGTTTTATTCATCTTTCGGCTTGTTTATTTTTCTCCATAAAGATGTTTTATCATGTATTGCAGTTTCCAGTTTCTGTGATTGTTTCTGAACAACTAAATATAAATATATACACATATTTTCTTCAAGTTCTTTTACATTTAAGTGTCTTTCCTAAATCACTAGCTGTTTAAATATCATCTTTTGTACTACTGGTTGGAATATACATTTACCACGTAATAAATGCCCATGTATAAATTTGGTCCTATTCCTAGACTCGTCAGTGTTTTCTGTAAACTTGTTTCTGACCCAATAAAAAACCCTTTTTTTAGAAATCAGTAGGTTCACAGTGCATTTTAACGTATGGTGGGGCACAACATAATCCCCCCAAGTCCCCCTTGGGTGACTCACAACATGGAGTCTTTTGCTCTCTGGCTTCTGGTTGAAGCTGGGCAACAAAGAGGTAGAAAAGGTTAAGGATCGTGAGGTCTAAGTACGCCTTCTACCAGCTGCCCACTTGTGCGGCCCTGTGAACGGCTCCCCCCATCAAAAGCCCTGCTCCTAAAAGCCCGCCCTTCCGCTCAGCTTGCTATATTCTGAGTTTCCATAACTGCTGACTCTCATTTCCCCTTCCGCCCTGGGAGTGACCACGGGACTCAGCTCCCGGTCCTGGGCTGTTGCCCTCAATATTCCAATGTCCCTTATCTGCTGTCCCAACCTTGATAAACAGTTCCTTTGTTACCCTCTCCTCTCAATAACCCAACTCGAGTGTATCATCTGTTCTCTTGCTGGGAAAATCTTACTGATCCAAGCAATGGGAGTGACTATTTCTATCTAATCCTGACTTCCGCGGGAACGTTTCTAGTGTTCCGCCATTAACCGTCCCACGCTATAGCTACATCCAACTGTCCCTGCTGTTCTTGAAAGCCTCTGCCCCACCCCCGCAACCGAGGGCCTCACCTGTCCCTGCATCGGCAGGCGTACCTGTGCTTCCTTCCCTCCTCCCCGCCTCTCCCGCCAAAGACAGATCCCCGCTGCTGCCTCAGCTCAGCTCCTCCGGCTATGCCCAGGATCCCATCCCTTGACTGGCCTTGGGGATCCTGGGCTACTCGCTCCGGGTTGCCAGGTTGAAACATTTCACGCCCGTTCCATCTGGGAGAGAAGTCCCCATTGGCTCCAGTCCTCTCCAGCTTCCAGCCTCTCTCTTCCTCTTCACATTAAAAGTCTTGATCTCGACTGTGCATTTACTCTCCCACTTCCTCTGCCTTGAACTTCTCTTGCAAGATGCCTGGGTCAGAGGTGGACAGAGTGAAGAGAACAAGAGGTTTCTTTGGAAGTAGCATCCCTAAAATAGAAAAGTGGGCAAGAAGGGAAGCAGATTTTGCCTCCCCGTGACAGAATGAGACTTGGCATAGGGGCAGGAAGCACACGATCCAGTATGCAGGTGAGTGCTTGGAGACTCGCACACCTGCAACCTGTGTAACTTCATTAACCAATGCCACATCAATAAATTTAAAAATTGCCACCCTAAAACAGGCTTCTTGGTGATATCGATTACCTTAAGCCGGTTATTTTTAAGAAACGAAAGGCCCAGGAAGAACCTGTGATCTTCCCCAGAACTGCCTGAGAGAGTTTGGACGCGGGAGCAGCTCCAGGAGGGCCATTGGCAGAGCGGACAACTGCAGTCGAACGGGAACCAGGGGCCAGAGACGGCGAGGGGCCCAGCGAGGCCTGTTTAATCCAAGTCTCCTCTGTGTCCCTTTGCTAGAGATGGCTCAGCAAACATCTACCAAACATTTGCTTTTAAAAAAAGATTTGATTTGATTTAGAGAGAGAGGAAGGGAGGGAGGAGGAGAGGGAGAGAATGTCGATGTGCGAGAGAAACATTGGTCAGTTGCTTCTTGCACGCCCCCAACCAGGGACCTGGCCGGCAACCCGGGTGTGTGCCCTGACCAAGAATTAAGCCTGTGACATTTCTGCGGAGCAACGCCCAGCCCTCTGAGCCACACCAGTCATGGCCTAAACCTCCGCTTTTCTGCTTCCATGTGGATTGGCTTCCTCCCCTTCAAGTCCCAAACCACCAGCCCTTCCTCCTTCACCCCAGAAGGCACAGTGGCCCCATTGCCGATTCTTCCTGGGCCCCGTGTTCTTCTGGAGCCCCTGTACATACACATGTAATTAGCTGTGGTTATTATTTTCTCCCGTGATTGTCTCTCACGTCTCTGTGACGGTTAGACCGGCCGAAAGAACTAACAGGAAAAAGAAGGGACGTTTTCTCCTCCTCCGCAGGAAGCAGCCGGATTCAGGCTTGGAAAGCCTTCAGAGGGTGCCGCAAGTCTGAAGAATTCTTGGCCGATCCAATGGGAAACTCTGGGGCAAAAATTGCTCTTTCAAGGAGCCCTGGGCTGGGCAGACGCGTCCTTCCTTTAGCCCATGCCCTTGTCATGCTCCGTCCCTGGCTGTGGGCTTGCCAGTAAGGTCTGTCTTCTGCCCGAGAGCGGAGGCAGCTTCCAAAGGCACTGAGAGCTGCGCTCTGGCCGCACGGCGCTGCTGATCCCTCCGGACTCAAAACCATTCTCCTCCAACTCTCTTATTACTCCCTCCATTTCTTCTCAGCGGAACTTGAAAGATCCTCTTTCTCCCATCACCCCACATAGGCTGGTCCTCAGGATTCCGTCCCGGGCCTTGTTCACTCTGGACACTGAAGCCAGAAAAGCCCCGGACGGTGAGAGCTGCAACATGCTGCAGACCACGCTGTGGGCTCTGGCCACGCGCTCTGTCCTCAGCTCTCGACGCGTGGACCAGAGAGTCCTCTAGACAATTCACCCACATGTCTCTCCCTAACTGACTTCTTTGTTTCCCCGGCCCCTTCCCCTTCAGTGTCCTCTGTCTCAGCGAGGGGCGCAGTCCCCACCTCCTGTCTCTCCCCAGGCCTACGCTGCTGTCCCTCACGAAGCCTCATCTCTCCAAACGTCAGCCGGCTCCCCACCTGCTCCCAGTCTGCTCTCTTCGCCCTCCCTCCCCTCTCCTATTGCGAGCCATGGTATTGTTTCCTCTAAAATATTGCAGCAGCCTCCACACTGTTTCTCCTCTTTTCTGTTTTGTGTCCTGTTTTCATTCCATGTTATCACCGATTAAATAAATAAAATTTAAAAGAGCCATGCCTCTGGTGAGGAAAGTGCACATTAAAGCCACACTGAAATGTGAGTGTTACCTATTGTATTTGTTTCCCGTGGCTGCTATAATAAATTATTACAGCTTGGTAGCTTGAAACAATGGAAATTTATTTTCTTGGAGTTCTAGAGACCCAAAGCCTGAATGAAGGATGGTGACGAGGCCGTGTTCCCTTCCGAGAAAATCTGTTTCTTCCATCTTCTGTCTTCTGGGGACATGGCATCCCTGGGCGTGTGGCCTGGTCACTTCAGTTCTTGCTTCTGTCTTCACGCTGCCTTCTCTGTGTGTCTGTTTCAAAATTCCCACTGCCTCTCTCCCACCAACACGTGTGACGACATGAGGGCCCGCCTGGGAGACAGCCTGCTCTCAAAGTGCCTAACTTCATCGCATCCTTTCCATGGAAGGGAATATTCGCAGACTCCGGATACCAGGATGTTGGTTTATCTTTTGGGCGGGTTGAGGGGCCGTTCAGCTCACTGCGGCTGTCAAATTTGCAACACTTTAAATACAACGAATAGTCAATGCAGGCAGGAGGGCCAAAACACCCGGACACACTCACATCCACAGCTAGTGAGGCTATAAACTGCTACAACCCTCACGACAATGTGGTAGTGTGAATTGAGACCACTGAAAATATTCACAGTCTTATCTGGTAATCTCACATCTAGAAATCTATCTCGGGTATACTTAAATATGGACAAACAGAATATTCAAATGTATATACGTATAAACATTTGTATACCTATGGAGAAAAGACTAGGAAAAATTGCACCAAAATTCCTACCATGGCTATCGCTGATAGGACACAGACATTCTTATTTATACTTGTGGATGGGTTTTAAATGTTTTTTGATGACCATGGATTACTTTAATAATCAGTTAAGTCTGTTTTCAAGTGTAATCATATGAGTTGTGGATTGGAGTTTGATTCACAAAGAAGGAATAAATGACTAGTCAGGGAAGAGCCTCACACAACTTTCCAAAATATTTAAAATCTTATTTGGCTATGTGTCCAGAGCCAAAGCAAGACAGAATAGAAAGCTTGATTCTGGAAGTCAGACTTCTGGGGTTTGCGATGAAATCCCCGCGTGTGCCAGGATCCATCTGTCTCTGGAGAAAGTTAAACGTAGGAGAGAGAGGAGTGGAGCCAAGTCAGATCACCACGCCATGAGGCCGCAGGGGACCCAAGAAGGGCCACCTTGCTCATTTTATTACCTAAAGGCAAGCAGCTGCACTCTAGAGAAATGTGAATGTCTCTTTTTAAAAAAAGTGTTCTAGAGAGAGAAATGCAATAGCTCCATTGGGCTTCCATGTTCTTAAATATATCAATTATATTCGACAATGTTCTGCAGGTTAAGTAACTGGAGGAGAGATGTGAGTCTGTGAATTCTCTTTCGGGAACAATGAAAGAAACAAAGAAGAAACTGTTCCTTTTATTCTATGGTAAATCTAGCTACACACAGCACAAAATTATTTTATGATTTTATTTATAATGAACTCCTATCTGAATTCTGGTTTAAGATCAAGATACTGGTAACAAAATGATTATTAAGCAAAAGGCTATGTAAAATATTGTGAAGAAAAAATGCCCCCTACAATAAGGAATTTTTTAAATGTGTCAAGTCCAGCTAGGAGTAATGTGTTTGACCTGCATTATAAACGGAAGAAATCATGTAGCTCAACAAGACAAATGCCTTTTTTGTTATGAAATGCTATCACATATGGTTTGCTCTAACCTGAGGGCACCAATTAACCTTAAAATGTAGTTAAAGAGAACTTATTTAGCATCTGCTTCTTCAGTAATTATTAACCTCATCTATTCAGTGCCTTACTCAATAATCGCCAAGAAGCAAGTATCGGACAGACCCTGTCTCAGCGAGCCTCCGAAGAAGTGATAGCTTCCCCATTCAGGAAACACAAAACATCTTAAGGATTAAGACAATTGTATTCCAAGGACCCTCCTCTTCCATTATGCACAAAGATCTCAAAGCCTTTAACCTCAAGAGATTATGCAGAAAATGTGCCTACAGTCTCCCCAGAGGAAATTCAGTTTGGTTGACTAACCCCAGGAGAAGATGGAGCCCAAAGAAATGGACGAATGAACCGGGAGGACACGCTCAAGTTGAGCAGTTACCCGGAGAATGCAGACCCAGTTAGCTGTGTTCGCCCTCAAGGCAGCGGTTACAGTTTGGAAAGACATCGTTCCAAGGAAGCGACGATGTTATATGCAGGAAACTTATGGAGGTTGATTTGCAAATAACCTATTATTTGAAGTAATTGGTATAAACACTTGTGTTTTGCTATCATAATCTGCAGAGGGGATAATTTTAAATGGAAAGTGAGGCAAAAATAAATACATACGTTATGTCAAGCGTATACACGTATTTCAAACACACATACGTATATGGATATGTAAGCTCCTAAGTATGTATAAGGACTGTCTTTTGTATTCTTCAGTCAAAATTATGAAATGGCAGAAATAGTCGCTTTTTTAGAGTAAATTTGAAAAGCTTCAGTCTCAAAAGATTGGTATGGGGATAAGGAATTAAGAAAGACCGTCCCAACAATGGTTAAGTAAATAAGAGAGATACTAGGCCACTATCAAAACAGATGATACAGACATGTTGGTTGCCGGTGGCATGCTTAGTTATGGGAAAGCATGTAATAGAGCGGCAGGTGTAGCATGTCTGTGAAAGTGCTTGTGTGTGTGTGTGTACGTGTGGAAAAGATATCTCTGCCCTACAGTGAGCACCGGGTAAATATTTCGTTAAATGAACAGGATTAATCCATGGTAATAAGACCTGAGTGAATTTATTTTCTTCTTTTTCTGTTTCTATATTATTTTAATTTTTTCCTAAATAAAAAAAAATATAAATTTAGAAGTAGGAAAACATTCTTAGTTTTTCTTAAGGGAAAAAATAGCATTATTACTTGCTTACATGTGACTCAGGAATGCAATATCCTAGATATACTATTTATCACTCAATGTGGATTTCAATCGCATTTATTCTGCAGTTTCAAGTCCTGTCCAAAAGCCCTGGCTTTAGAGCCCTGGGTTTTTCAGAGACAGAAGAATCTGGATGAGGAAAACTCATTGAAGATAATGGTGTACATATGAACTATCACAAATTAGGAAAAGGAAAAAAAAGTTGCACATTTTTGTCTGTTAATTCAGCATTTCTCTCACTTTTCTTCTTGGGTACCCTAACTGTAGAAAGAAGAATCTGGAAGCCCTCCACAAACTTGAAATTTCTTTAAAGTCTTATGTTTGATCTAGAAAATTATGAGAATTTTGCGTTGTGTTTCATATCATAGTTGTAATTTTAACATAAGACTGGGTGTCAGTATATTTCTCCTAGAGCGATATTGATGCTCCAGGAAAACCCTGGCCACGTGTCTCCTGTGGTTTGCGTGGGTGCCTGGTGGACCGAGGGGGGCGGGGCAACCCCTCTGTGTAAAAGAAAAAAGTTCTGAAAACACAGCGAGTAAACCAAGTATCACTGACAGACTCGTTGTTTTAACAGTTCTCTTCACTACTCAAGTCCTAAAAAATCAAAATAATCTTTAAAATAAGTAAAATATGAACTGATAAGGTAAGTAAAACATAGTAA
Source organism: Pteronotus mesoamericanus (assembly GCF_021234165.1). Lineage (NCBI taxonomy): Eukaryota > Metazoa > Chordata > Mammalia > Chiroptera > Mormoopidae > Pteronotus > Pteronotus mesoamericanus. The sequence goes on from NW_026555123.1 coordinate 3,969,028, forward strand.
GTATTTATATCAGCACATCAAAAAATCAGGGATAAAATTGATAGAAAGTTTTTATTTCGGAAGACTTTTTTTGTGTAATAATCTTATTGGTGTTCTGATAATATTCCTACAGATGTTTTGTAAAATGTAAATGTTTACAAATGCTTCTTAGAAAGTGAATAAGCCCCAGATGTTCATAAATTACCCACAACACCAAATTTAATTTCAAAACAAGGTACTATTTCCTCCTCTTCCAGAACAACAAAACCTAACTTATAATATGTATCAATCCTCCAGATAGTGTTATCTTTTAAAACATGCACTTTTTGTCTCTTAAGAAAACTATTCTCACCTTGAGATTAGAAAAAGTAACTTTTAAGAAAGCATTTACTATGCTTGAATTTGATCACTCCTCTAGTGTAGAAAGGAAAAATAAAATTAGCTTTTACCACTCTTTTATCACTGTTCTTTTTCAGAAGGAAAAAAAAAAATACAATTGCCCAGTATATCTTGATAAGAGGAAGGCATGGAGTAATAAAGATACCAGTGGATGAACATGAAATTAAAACCATGTGGAAACTTGGCAAGAGGATCAGAACAACCCAATTACAATTTCAAAATTAACCTCTTTTTAAATTTTTGGTAACTGAGCAATCAAGAAAAATAAATTCGATGTTGTTATGAACCCGTTACTGCTCAGAAACTCTCAAATAATATCTTCCTGCAAGAGAGTGACAGGCGGGCGGCCGTATGGGAAGGTAGTCGGTGCTGAGTGAGACTTGAAAGGGTTCTTTTCTTTTGCAATCACTCACTTCGTGGGTTCAGTGAAACGTGTTGGGTCACAAAGAATGATCTTATTTTATTTTTCTTTTCCCCACAAAACATAGAGCCTTAAAATAAAAATCACAGAAAAAATTGATCAACTTCTGGCCAAAAAAAAAAAAAAAAAAAAAAAAAAGCGGGGAGGAGGATTTAAAAAAGATTTACAAGTAGGTTTGTTTTTTTTTTTTTTTTACATCAAAAAAGAAACTCAATGCAGTAAATTACTGTATTTGAATATCCTGTGTTTGCACCACATTTAAACTGTTGGAGCCTGAAAAAGTAAATGCCAGTACTGGATTCAAAGAGATATTTATCACATTCTCTCAACTGATGGGAAGAATACAGAGACACAATAGGGATTACAAGTCTCTTTGATGAAATCTCCCCGATCCGAACCTGTTTTTTCCTTTTTCATAGAACAAGAGATAATCTTCCTGAAATAAACATTTCCCCCTTTAAAGACTGATTCCAACAAAAGACAATGAGGCAAAATAAAATACCTACTACATAGTTAAGTTGGGAAATAATAAATAAATATAAACATAAAACACTAAGATGACATCTCTCCACTAGTTTCAAAAGGAAAAGAAAGGTCAGGAGCAGACAACCACTTGCAATTTAGGGGCTGAAGCCTTCCTCTGACAGCCCACAGATCAATTAAACCCTCCAAATTAGTTTTGATGTGTTAATGTGTGAGTTCCCTACCTCCCCAAATTTTCATGGACCATTACTGGGTTTTTATGCCGGCTTCCCGCTGAATTGTTTATTGTGTTTTGTTGCATGTTAATACAAGGTCATTTAAAGCTATGTAAATACAGAGAAAGATAACTCTAAAGCAGATTATTTCCCACTTTATTTTCTCACTCTATCTTCTGCCTTCTCCTAGCTAAGAAAAAGTAGAAATTATTTGCAGCTGGATTAGTGTTTCTCTCTGTTAGCTGTATCTGTAATCTTTAGCGGTACTTACAGATGATCCTAACAGGGCAAGCGGCCACATCCCAGGTTCTATAACCTGTTCAGATCCACCTAGACTCTCAAAATTGTTAACCTTAACCTGTCGCAAACACTTAGCTAATAACAGGTAAAGAAAGGATAGTTTAAATGTATGACTGGGTAATTCTTTTCACATATGATGGAATCCAAAACAATACCTCAGCTTTCTGTGACAGGGAATTACTGTCACGTTTGCCTCCCCAGTGCTTCCTGTTGGGGGTGAGTGGTCTATTCTTCAGCATGACAAAGTCTGATTCCTGAATGGCCGTGGTGTCAAAGGGCCATTAGTATGCTAAGCCTTTCAGTGGCCTGGGATAGCTCCCTCCTGCTCCCCTCAATTGTTGCAACTGGGCCACGTGACTGACCGACGATTTCAAGGCAAGCTTTGGAAGCTTGATGTCTTCCAGAAATTAATATTCCTTCTGGTAGTATAATCTATTGACTGCTCTTGCTCAATTCTTCAGTGCCTGAAAAGAGGGACAGTTTTAGTGAAACTCCCAAGCGATGAGAAGAGAGAAGACTCAGCCAGCTTCTCTTGTGATTAGGTCCGAAGAGTTTAAAAAGACAAGTTTAATCTGTTTGGAAAAACTGTTGACAGCTTTTATCATGGTCTTCGCTTTAAAAAATTCTACAACGAATGGGGACAATTAGACTCTGATAGCCATTTTTGAAAACTGCATTAACTATAAAAATGTTTATAGTAATTTTGTGTGAGTGCGGTCCAATCTCTCACCCAGCTCTGATATTCCTTTCGCACGTCTTAAAAATATTCTTTTCATGTTTATTAACTGCCAGCACCATTATACAGCAGAGGTGGCACAAAACAAACGTGACGATGAAGAACACGAACCAGGGCGTTTCTGATCCTGTGCCGGCCATGTCTTTTCTTTTCATGTCTTACTCTACATTCAGCCTGCAAACCAATAAGGAAATGTATTGAAATAGCACATTTAGCTCCAAAGAAGATTTGAAAGATGACAAGCTTTATAAATTTGCCTGCCAACTGTACCAAAGGAAGAGCTGGCTGGGGAGACATTATGCGCAAAACCGATCAGTCTCTTGGCCTTGCAGGGATGACATCTATACAGCGCGTGTCATCCGGCTGGAGGGGTATTCCAAGAATATCAGCCTCTTACATATTCCACTTCAGAGAGAAAATGCCCACCGAAGTTCAATGCAAAAATGTTTGTTTGTTCATTTTTTGGTGATTGACATACACATTATCCACAAACCTGCATTTAGTCCTTATGAGTAAAAAACTGAACACTTTGAAAATGTCTTGTTATTCTGTGACTTAGCAGAGCAGAGACTGTCTAGCTTTTCAGTAAACTGGTTACTTTTCTTTTTGGATTTTTCACCACACATCCCTGCCTGTCTTGCAGTTTGGCGTAATCATGTGACTGAGTTTCAGCGACCTGCATGTATTTAGCCAATAGAATGTGCAGGCTTAGGTCCTAAATGTCTGTCCCGTCTGACCATCCCTACCCTCTCTCCGTTTGCCTGGCTGGCTGGGATTCTGAAAATGTGCTGAAGAGGACAGAGTCACAGGTCGAGCTCGCCTCCTCTGCTCCAGAGACACGGCTTGGACCAGAGCCTCCCAACAGCCGTGAGAGGAAGACAGAAACTTCTGTCGTCCTTGAGCCCGTGACCATTTCTTCTTGGAAGCAGGGCACAGTCGCAAATGACGCCGAAGGTGTGATGTTGCTTTGGAGGCCAAGCAGCCAGCGGTGAGGAAGCTGGGAGGCTTGCGGGGAAGATTCAGAGCCATAATGTCTACAAACCCCACGCCTGCGGGAGCCTTCCCAGGGCCGGCCTGAAGACTGCGTGGGCGTCGCGTTTGCAGTGGCAGGGGGACCGCCAGCGATCGCAGGACACGAACGCGCTCCGAAAAGAAAGTATGCAAACAGAAATGCAAGGGGATCGAGGGAGCCCCAAAATTTAGTTCCTTAAAGGATTGGAAAAGCCACCTCCTAAACCCTACAGAACAGGAAGCAACACCAAAAAAACGGTTTTGAGCAAGAAAGGACCAACGTATTCTAGTTTGCCCAGGATACTCATGGTTTATGCATATTGTTTCTGCCTAAATAATATTCAAAGAACTCATTCTACAGAACATGAGGCAAAAATAAGATGGTAGGTGTGGCCTTTCCACTCAAGGCCCAGGTGCCTCCAGGTAGCTGGCTAGTTAAGAGAGAGGAAAAGTCATGGTTTTATACAGTTATCTGTTGCTGTGTAACAGACAACCCTACACTCAGCAGCTTAGAGCGCAACCATTGATCTGCCCGTGACCGTGTCCTCAGGAAGCAGCTCTGGGGATGTCGCATCTCTGCTCCCTACCTTAACTGGAATGTGACTTATCATAAGAGGCAAGGGGGCAAAGAAAGAAATGAGGGTTGAGAGTTAGGTCAAACAAAGATTTTTAATTGTGGTTACTGACTCATAGGACTGGCTGAAAAGCATACATCAAAAATCTACTACGATGCGGAAAGCATTGTGCCATCAACACAATTACAAGCCCCAACTGGAACATCAGGAGCGAGCGGTGGAAACGGGGCAGCCCCCAAGAACGGCACAGTTCAGAGGCGCCTGCAGAGGATACTGAACAAGGAAGTGCCTTCGGAGGGCAGGGTCTAGGCACCGCCGAGAACAGCGGCCACGGGACGGCCTGCCAGAGCAGAATCGGGGCCTGGCCAAGGCGCAGGCCTTCGCAATGCCCACCGAACAAAGTTTCAGAGTTGGGAAGACCAGTAATGACTGTGCGCCGCTAACTCTCCCCCTTCCCGAATACAAGTGTTTACTGCCGTCGTCTGCCCCTGTTCCACCACTGGCACGTGAGCATGCGTGTGGATGGAAGAGGGGACATGACACGTGTCTTCAGTTCACGTGGGAACACTACAAGTTGGTCCATCAATGTGGATGTCACTGGGATGCCATGTCTTAATGAAACTTTGGGCTGTTTTCCTTGCGAAGGAAGCGAGCGTTTTCCATATGCAGGCAGAAAAGAGAAAAAATCTATTTGGCGATCAGACAGGCAGACTGCGGCGGACCTTCGCCTGCAGCCCCAAGTCCATTTCCTTTTCTTTCAAAGCACGTGGATTTACTACTCTTCCAAGAATTCCTCTTGCAGTTAAGGGTTGCTGAGTGACTGAATTACGGCCAATGGAATGTGGGTAGGAGGGTGCAGGCCACTTCCAAGTCCGATTATTGAAAACTTTCCTCGTCATCTGCTTGATATCTTTTCTCCCTCGCTCACAGGATGAAAGATCTCCAAGGACGTGGACAAGGGTGGAGCCTGGGTCCTTGGCCTGACTGGGACCCTCATCTTATTTTCATGAGCCACAGAGAATTTAGGGTTTATCTGTTAAAGCAGTTAGCATTATCTTCACTAATACCAGGAAAGTCAATTTACTGGAGATAAACATTATCTGATTCACAAATTACTCCCAGGTTAGTCTTGTTTATGATTAATAAGCCCAGTTGTGTGCATTGTCGATAGATATTTTAAAGTGTTTTCTTTTCTCTTACGGCTTCGGGAGGAGAATAAAACGTGTGTTTCCTGCAGCGGCATTTATCTGCTCCCCGCTCCAGCTTGGGGGTGGTCGCTGGCCCTCTTCCCCGGGTCCGCACCGCCTCTCCGCCCCTCCCTGCCTGCCCCCGCCCCCGCGCGGCATCCTTTGCAGGTCCCGCTGGAGGAGCTGGCTTCGGGGCGGCGCGGGCTCCCTGCGGCGCTGCGCCCCGGGGGTGCCGGCAGCTCCTGCTGGTTCTGTTATCTGAGTTGTCTCCTGAGCGGCCTTGTTTGGCTCCTCAGCAATTCCATCACCTGTGTAAACAACTCCCTGAATTAAATTTCCTCCGTTTGAAATATCTGGAGTGGTTTCTGTTTTCCTGGCAGGACATTGACTGATACGTATGTATGTTGGGAAGGCCTCATTGAAAAGGTGACACTTGATCAAAGACTCGAGGGAGGAGGAGTGAGCTCGGCTGCTATCTGGGGGGAATTGTGTTCCAGGCAGAGGGAGCAAGCCGTGCAAGGGCCCTGCAGCGAGAGAAGGCCTGGCGCTGCAGGCGGGCGGGGTGAGGGAGGGGCCGCAGCGGCTGGGGTTCGGAGAGGCGCCGCGGCCATGTTGTTTCTCGTGGGAGACCCCCCGAGGGGTCTGAGCGAGGGGGTGACGTGCATTGCCTTGTGTTTTCAAAGGACCGTAGTGGCAGCTGTGAAACACGCTCTGGGGCAAAGATGAGAAAAGGAGGACATGTTGAAAAAACAAAACACCCAAGCAGCATTTGAGGCAAGGGGTGACGGGAGCTTGGACCTGAGAGCTGGCAATGCCGGTAGCTGTGATTCGAAGGTAGAGCCAGAGGAGTTCACCGGGGTAAGCGATAGAGAGGTGTCAAGGAGGCCCCCGGGGCGTCGTGGCCGTCTAACCGGGGGGTGCGAAACGGCCAAACGGCCAAACGTCCGTCCGCGAGCGCCCTGCGTGAGTGCCTCTCCTATCTGGACAAACAATTTTCCCTTATGGCCTCTGGACGCCTCCCCATGTTCATGGTTCCAAGTCACGAACGCGGTGTCCGGGAGCTGTTTTTAGGGCCTTCACGGACCGTTGTCTAATCTCACGCATAAGGACTTGGTGAACACTCCGTGCTGTGAAATCAGTGGTCAGCACCAGCCCACCGTGTCTGAGAACGGGCGAACCGAAGACCAGGCGGCGAGGCCGGCTTCAAAGCTTGAGCGGCTGGAAGGGTACAGCTGCCGCGGGTACGAGGGAGCAGGCTGCGGGGGAGCGGAGCCGGGGGAGGCCAGGGGTTCAGTCGCGGGCGCGTCACGCGTACGATATCTACTAAATATCCCCGCGAGGAAAGTGTGTAAACAGTGGAAATGAAAGTCTTTCACGAGAAAAGAATGAGCTGGAGGTAAAGGTTGGGGAGCTGTTGGTAAATAGATGGCATTTAAAAGCCCTGAGACTGAACTTGGGCTTTTCCCATCAGGGGACGGGAAAAGCAGGCCAAGGGCTGAGGCCTGGAACCCTCCGCCATTAGCGTTTTGGGAGAGAAGGAGGAGGAACCGGCACAAAGGAACGGGGAAGTGAGGTGGGAGGAACCCAGAACAGCACGGCGGGCTGGACCCTGTGAAGCAAGTACACTGGGGACGGAGAAATCAACTGTGTCAAATGGCTGCTCACGGGACATCGATCTGTGGCTTGATCTCGGGATTTAGCATTAGGGAGGACCCCGGGGCCTGGAAGGAGCAGTTTCAGCAGAGTGATGGGAGAGGGGGACGAGGTGGAGTGTACACGGGCAGCTCTTTACGGGGTTGTCATTGCAAAGAGGGTGCCGTTGGGTGCGATACGTTGAGTCAAGGTACGTTTTATTTTTTAAGTGGGAGAAACAATCACCAGCCTGTGACCTGAGGAGAATATCCCAGGAACTAGGGAAAGGTTTAAGGTGTAGAAAAGAGTGGGTAGAAGTGCTAGAACGTTGTCCTCAGGTGGGGGGTTCTCAGGTAGGTGGTTCAGGGTGGGACCTAGTTAGCGTGCAAGTGGAGGGACGCCCTCTCCGTAGGGGCGTGGACAGGTCACCCACAGTAACTGAGGGAAGACAGGGCATTTGCGTGCGGCTGCTGGTAACTAACATGGTGGCGGGAGCCTGAAGAAGTGGTTTTTGATTAGTTCCATTTTCTCAGTGACCTGGGAAAGCCATCGGCAGGAAGTGAGAGTAGGAGAAAAGGTAACCGAGTTTTGAGGAGTGAGAAGAAAGTGAGAGTCGTCTAATGAAGTGAGAAAACGAATGGGGTAAGAATATATGAATATAGAATATAGAAAAGTTTAGTAGGATTGCCAAGGAGAATTAGGGACCAATTTGAGGTTCGTGGCCAGCTGAGCCAGATCAGCATGGTTTGGTGCTTTCCCCAGTTGTACTCAGCTGCATGGGTGGGCACAAGGGCAGGGTAGGAAAAGAGCTGACTTACGTGGCGGTGTCGCTGAGTATCAGAAAGTGAGGAAGGCGAAGGGGTTGTGAGTGTAAGCAAAAAAAATGAGGATAATAATCGGCCATGGGATTTAATCTGGATAAGGAGAGAGAACCCCCTTCGAGACAGAGCAGAACAGGGAAGAGGAGGAAGGACCCAAGGATGGGCAGTTCTTGTGGAATCCAAGGACGGTTGGCAAGGCCCAGGCTCCTTCCGCCTCATTACGTGCTCATCATGGGCACCTTGTCTTCACTGTCGGAGTCTTCACCTGCCCACCCAGGGAGCAGGATGACAGAGGAAACAGGGAGAAGAGGGTGGAGAGAGGAGCTGCAGCTACTGTCTACGTGTAAAGGAGGCTTCCCCTTGTCACGCGACACTTTTTCTTCCATTTCATTGGCCAGAACTGGTTACATGGCTATTGCTAGCGAGAGAGAGCGTGAAAAGTAAAGTCTTTGTTCCGAAGACCAGTAAATAATAAATAAGCGTAAAAGAAAGGAAATATATTGGGTTAGGCAATAATTATACTCTTTCTTCCTCCTAAAATGTACATTTCCTCACACTCTACCTTTCAGAAATCAGGATATATAATATATAGTTGGTAGTGTGTCATGGTTTAATTTTTGCATTTTTTATTTTTTTGGTAGAGAAAGTAACAATGCATTTTACAGCTGACGACATCTTTTGTTGGAAGAGAGATGGTAGCTTTTTGCCAAGACAGAGAATACTAGATGGGAGGGACTGATTAGCTTCGGGTAAGAGAAAGGGAAGGAATATATTAGTTTGGTTTTCTACGTCTTAAGTTGGGGAATTTAGGATTGGAACGCCAGACTGTGATGGGCCACGGGATCAAATTTATGTAGGAAAATTCCTTGAGTTCTTCAGAATTTTGATTGTTTGGACCCTTTGTTTTCCAAAGATAATTTCAAGTGGCCGTTCTTCACGATAGGTAGAAATGATTTCACTTGTTGCCAAAGACTCAGCAGTCCTGCCAAATGTCATAATAATTTTATAAGATGATAATGTATTAATTCAAGCTTGTCAATGAAATTAGCAGTGAAAAATAAAATGTGATTTAAAATATTAGTTTGTAGCCAATAAGTGATGGTGAAATTTTTTCATGTCTTTAGCAATTGCATGTGAAACTTCTGATAGAAATGTCTGGTTTTAATTTATTTTCTTCTGGATGCTTTATTGGAGACCCATGTGCAAGGGGGAAAAAATTAAAACCAGACAGCTTCAGATCCACTGTAAATTTCACATGCCATCAGAAAGACTAAACTAAATGTTTCTTTTGGCCACCATGCTTGAAATGCAAACAAAAAGTAAAATCAATTCATATTTTAATACTCATATTTGAAATATTAAAATGGTATTTGGACCTAGACATCTATTAAGCCTGGTGGTAGAATCTATAATTTGGGTAAAACTGTAAAAAAAAAAAAATGCACATAGCAAATAATTTCTGTTTCTGAAAGGCTTATATCCTGTATTTGAAATGTGAGAAATAAGGAAATGAAAGGAGCTATTAAATTTTTTCCTAAAATGCAAGCCTAGTAAAAGGTAGATTCATGGTTTTAGGTCTCTTGCCAAGCAACACAGGCCCCTATTCCCAACATCCCACCAAGGTCTTCAGGAAATGGCACTTGATCAAAGATGAAATATTAGAAACCAATAAGATCTGTAGACCTGAGAGAACAATCACATTAAAAATAATTTGTTCAACAAATTGGCAGTTACAAAATAGTCACTGGGATGTGAAGTATAGCATAGGGAATATAGGTAATAATATTATAATAACTATGTATGGTGTGAGGTTGATACTACTCTTATTGGAAGGGTCACTTTGTAAGTTGTACAAATGTCTGACCACTACGCTGTGAACCTGAAACTAATATAATATTGGATGTCAACTGTAACTGAAAAAAATTTTAAAAACCGTACAAGCTTTTTCTAAGCAAAAATAATAAAAAAGAAACGGCATGTTCCTCAATTTATTTTTGACATTTAAAAAGTTTCAGTTAGATTCTTTCATTCATTCATTTATTCATCCATTCATTCGCCTTCTTTGGGGCCTATTATGTGTCAGGAAGTAGGCAAGGTACTGGAAAAATGATCAGCAAAAACTTGTTTGACCTCTGTCCTCAGAGAACTTGCCTCCCCTTTCAGGGGACAAGATGATGATATTGCCTTGAAACCGCAGCACAGGAGGTGCTCTGAAGGAGAAAGGTATGGTGCAGGGGGGTCAACAAGAGGAGGCGTCCACGTGGTCCGGGGAGTCAGAAGTATTCCTTGTGCAAGAGCACCGGCAACCGTGCTTTTGCTGCAGGATGTCTAACCAATAAAGGGTTAGACGATTAAGCCACTTATTTCATACAACGAGGAGCCTGGAGGCATTTTAATTGGGCTGATTCAGAAGCTCAACAATGCCATTAAAGACCTAGGCTCTTTCCCTCTCTCTGCTCTCCCATCCTTTCTTGTTGGCTAGGCTCTTGCATTTGTCCCCTTATGCTGAGAAGATGCCACAGCTCTAGGCGTTATGTCTACATGCAACTATATCCAAAGGCAGGAAAAGAGGCATTTTTCGTTGTCCCCCCCCTTTTTTTTTTCCAGATGGGATTTCAGATCCCCCTGGCCATGTGCTAGCTGAAAGAGCGGATGGGAAAGCAAATACAGAACTTTTCTGGTGTCCACAGTAGGCGTTGTCAGGCTCTGTTGGGGAGAGAGGGCTATTCTGCCACAGCCTCGGATTCTCAGCTGCAATCTTAAGGGCGGGGAAGCTGCCTAGATAAGACGCTCAAGATCATTCCAGCAGACGACAGCTTGTGCAAGGCTCTACCTAGGGCAGGACAGGAGCACAGTCAGGAGCCTGAGAGGAGGGTAGGGGACAGACCATATGGGTCCTGTCAAATCAGGTGGAGGAAGGGACTTTGTCTTTATCCTACTGGATTTGTTTTTCTGGAAAATCCTGATAAACACACCATGGAATGCTATGCAGCAATAAAAAGGAATGACCTACTGATAAATGCAATGACTTGGGTGGACCTCAACAGCATTTTGCTGGATTATAGAGGTCAAACACAAAAAGTCATGTGCTGCGTGAGTCCATTTACATAACATTCCTGAAATGTCAAAATTATAAACATGGCAACAGAGTAGTGGACTTTATTTCAATGTCAGGTTCCCGCCTTTGATACTGTATTAGTTACTTAAGATGTAATCAATAGGAGAAGCTCTGTGAAGGGTACGCAACACCTCTTTGTGCTATTTTTGCAATTCTCTGTGAAACCTATAATTATTTCAAGATAAAAAAGTTTTACAGAAAATTCCCTGAGACATCTCTCCCTCATCTTCCTTTATCTTTATGTACATTTTATCCTTCCGTGGACTCACTTCCTCTCTTTGGTTCTAGGGGCTAATGTTGCTGAATGTCTCTCCTTCCCCATTTTCTTTATGTATTAAGTTTTCTTTGAATTAGCTACAATGCAGAAGCAAGTCATTCCCCATCCTCCTGTCAACCCTATTCTTTTAATGAAGGTTTTGTTTCCACGTGTTTAATTCTTAAAGAAGCAATGTTGTTTTTAAAAAAACTCTTTAAAAAAATAACCCACAAATGAACCTGTTTTTTATTTTATACAATCAGTGTTCTTCAGGTCAGTAGCCCACACTACAAACATGTTTCCAACACGGGTCTCAGAGATGATTTTTTGTTTTATATGGACGGAGCGTTCATCATCATCTTGGTGTCTGCGAATTATGATCACATATTCAGAAACTTTTGGGAATACAGTGGCATCCAATATTATGCTCCATGAGTTTTTCATATATATCCACATATAAAAAAAGAAAAAATAATAACCCTGTGTCAGGCCACGTGAGCAGAGTTCGTTTGGAAACTCTATCGTAGCTCATCACTCAGAACAGAGCGGGTCCTGGGGACCGGCGACCTCAATCTGGCAGCACTTTGCGAAAGTATTACTTTAGGTTCTCAAGAGCCAAAAGGGCCCTCTGGCTCTTCCAGTGGGCTCAGCCCTAAATATTTGGAGTCCTTTGAAAAAATTATGAGTTGCAGGTGTTTAAATTTTCAAGTATTTTCTTTTAGTCTTTCATTAAATAAGCAGTCATAACAACAAAAAAAGTTACGCTTTAATGGGGGTACTATTTACACTTAAAGCAGTTGTGCATTTTTCTTCAACCAAACCTTTCGCCTTTTTTAAATTCCAGCATTTAACAAAACACCAAACAAGAAAAAAATGAACAAAGCCCCACCCCACAGCATCGCGGTTGCGCCGGTCACAGAACGGAGGAAGTTTGTCCTTCGCGGGGACCCGTCCGGCGTTCGCGTGCGGCAAGATGGCGGCGGTCTCAATGTCAGAGGCGCTGAAGCGAGCGCTGTGGGGGAGAAGGGCCGTGGCTGTGGCTGTCGTTTCCCTTCCCCGGGTTCCGACCAGGTAACAGGACTGTCAGGCTTCTTCTTCAGGCTCTCGGGTGTCTCCTCCACTTCTGCGGGGTCTCTGCGGCTGGGCGCCGGAGAAGGCCTCCTGGAAGGCGTCCTCGAGGGAGGGCGGGCGGTGCTGCTGGGGAGGTCGCGAGCCGGGCGGCAGCGGCACGGGTGTCCGGTTTCCTGGGGGCGTGTGTCCTGGAGCCGTGGGGCAGGTCTCCGGGCAGGTTGTCCCCTAGCGGCTGCCGAGCCCAGAAAAGGGGCGGAGTCTCACCGGTTCCCGGCGTCCCGGACCCTCCATTTTTCACCTGCTGGCCTCTCCCGTCCTTACCTGAAGGGTGAAGTCACCTGTTAGCCGGTCACGCCAGGCCTCTCCTGGGGCGGGGGGTGGGGGGGCGTTTGAAGTCACATGCTGGCCTGTCTCTCCTGTTTATACCTAGTGGGTGAAGTAACCTGTTAGCTCGTCACTTCAGTACCTACTGGAGGGTGAAGTCACCTATTGGCCTTTCACTCCAGCCCTTACGGGCGGTGCGGGGGTGGGGGGCGGGGGCGCGGGGCGAAGTCACCTGTTGGTTCTTCACTCCCATCTTTACCTGGGTGGTGAATTCACTTGCTGGCCTGTCCTTCCCTCCCTGCCAGGGAGGGGGGCGGGTGTGAAGTCACCTGCTGGCCCTAGTCACTCCAGTCCTTACCTGCGGGGGCGGGGGGTGGGTAGGAAATCACCTGCTGGTCCACCATTTCGGTCCTTACCTGCGGGGGTGGGAGTGTGAGTTCGTCTTGTCTTGGAGTGATGTTCATGTGGTTCTGAACGGAAACATTGTTCTGTGCATCCATCCATCTGCTTGGCAGGAACACTTGGTGGGAAATCAGTGTTGGTAAAATATTAGAGGCTAATTTTTCAAAGGCTGCTCTGCTGGTCATGCAGGGAGGTTTCCCATCCAGAATTTTATTAAACTCTCGTCGTAATTAAGTTTTTGTTGCTACTGCGTTGTCTTGAAGCATTTTTGTAATGGTGACGTTTATTTGCGATTGCATTACTTAATCCTCCATTTCCCTATTTTGTCGAATTTTCCAGACTTTATTGTAGCCCTAACACGACCACTTACGTTCTTAACCTGAGAATAGTTGTTGTGTCTTATTGTTGTTTTCAACAGCTTGTTAGTATTGGTTTGGCCAAAAAGTCCGTTTAGTTTTTTTCTGTAAAATAAACGACACATCTTGATTTTCACCGATGATTTTTTTGATTTGTTTATGTTTTGAGCCTGTCGGTCTCTCCCGCTCTTGCCTTCCCGCGGGGAGAGGCCGGGGCTGCTGCTCCGCACCCTCCAGGGATAAGGCAGCCCCCGCAACGGGGAATTGTTTGGCCAGAATGTCAATAGTACCAAGAAACTTCACAAACAACTTTTGACACGTTTGATCAGTCACAGTACCTTCTCCATACACGTTACAAATCTTTTTTTGTGTTTCAGTTGCATTTTTATCTTTCTTGAAATAATAAAGCATAATACACCAGAAGTGTTACATATCTTCTTCCATCTTCAATATTAAAATGGCTGCACACAAAATTCACCAGTTTTGATAAGTTTTTTTAATGCATGCTGATATGATAACTGTCACAATACAATCTAACAAATGAACTTTTTGGTCAACCCAATAAATGTGAATATAAAATATGTACAACACCTATTCTTTTCTAATTATTTGTAATGGTATAAGTTTAGGATATTCCTAAAACTTATACCACTACCCAAAACTTCCATTACCCAAAACCGTTTACTTCTGGAATGAAGTTGTCATCAGTAGATTTTGTTGTACTCATGTATTTCTTTGGCAATTATCCTGATCCTTCTTTTGTATTCAAATTTAAAAAGTTGGAAATTAATTTATTTGGAAAAGGGTCCTCATGAAACATGAGCACTTTCTGGAATAGTAATAACTGAATATAATTATCAGGCTTGTTCTCTGCAACCTGTTTTACATGAAATTTTTCAGAGTTTACAACCCACGGGGCTCCGTGGGGAAAGATGGAGCAGCTCAGCTCCTGTTCTAATACGCGTTAGCAGAGGTCTCTGGTTGGTGTGCGCTGGATACAGAGTGAGACGTTTTGGAAGAGCGTCTAATACATCCCCTCAGGTGAAAGCTGAGGATGATTCTTAGGGCGTTTATTCTGAGGACTAAGTAAGAACAGCAGCTAACGTGTTTGTCGCTGTGTAGGGGCCACTGTGCCCAGGACTTGACCTCTGGTTGTCTCGTGTATCTCTCGTAGTGAGCCTGTGAGCTCAGGTGTTCCTGGCCTTGCTGCTGTTTTCAGAAGAGGAAGCAGGTGCAGATGAGGAAACGGAGTTTTCCCTTTACCGGCATACCGCCTTTTATCGTGCATGGCTTTACTGGACTTAACAGATGTTGTGCTTTCACACATTGAAGGCAAGACTCTCCACCAGCAGACAGATGAAGACTCGCTTTGGGGGAGACTGGCTTTAGGGCGGTGGCCTGGGGCCCAGCCCGCAGTGTCCCCAAGGTGTGCCTGCGCGTCACCAGGAGTAGTCGGAGCGAGCAGCCCGGAGGAGTGCGTGGACTTCCTGCGGTGCGGGTCATAATGTCTGGTCACACTAAATGAAACCTCGGTGTCTTCCCGTCCCCTTTCCTTTTAGTGAGGTGTGTGCTTTGCGAGGCTGTCTGACGCTCTTTACTCTCACTCCACTGTTCCTTTTGTGCAACGAGTCTCCCCAGTTGAGAAATGAGGTTTCTTTCTTTTGTTTGTTTTCCAGGTAGGATTTTTTTTCCTGTAAATTTTGTAATTATTTGGTGAGAGACTTTCTACAGGTGACTTGATTTTTATACTTTCTCACCCTCTTAAGCACAATACATATAATGTATGCATAACAAGGTAGATTGAACCAACTTTTCTGTCTTCTTGCTCCAGGGATCGTGAGGAAAGTCACTGCATCTGGCTGCCTTTAACCACTGCCAAATGGCTGTTAGGCTTTCTGAGTTCTTAAGTCTGCTATTTAATAGTGTTTTGAGGTCCTTCCTTGACTGGTCTGCTTCCCTCTAGCAGTTTCACTACCTCTTTTGACTTATCACGGGTTTGAATATCAAGCAAGTAAACCTGTTAAGATTTCGTTTAAAATAAAGTAGGGTTAATGAAGCTCTGATGATGGTGATTAAAGCCTGCAACTTTTTTCAGGTTGACAGATAATTACAGATAATACATGAGCCCTTATTATAACTTTTCTGTTTTAGTTTCCAAAGATTCTCATGGAAACTTACTGTACCTGAATTACTCAATGGCCACATTTTTCATAACAACTTTCATCTAAATATTTGGGTGTTTTAGCAAACTGTTTTTAAGTCTTTTGTCCTTTAAGTAATGGCATGAGAACCATTTGAGAGCAGTTCAGAATTCTATTTCAAATTCTCCTGTTGTCTGAGTATTTTGATAAATGAATACAACCTTAGATTCTTTAGAACTAGTTGAATTGCTCAGATGTGACCTTTTCTTCCCGCCTTTGCTCCCTAGACTTAATTTTTTAAATTGATTTGATAGATAGATGGATAGATAGATAGATAGATAGATAGAGTGATTTAGGAATAGAAACATCCATTTATTCTGCTTATTGATGCATTCATTGGCTCATTCTTGTACGTGCTCTGACCGGAGATGGAACCTACATCCTTGGCGTATTGGGACGACGCTCTAACTAATGGGCAGCCTGGCCAGTGCCCTCACTAGACTTAATTTTTCCTTTATGGGATCAGTTCAATGGTTTTTTAAACACTTGCTGTGCATCAGAACCACCTGATATGGACATAAAACTCCAGTTGCATTGGCCCCAATACATATTGGTTGTAAGTGTAGGTTGAGGCTAAGCATTATGGTGGCTCCAATGGGAAGCTCAGGCTGAAAACTAGTTTTTTGGGTCCCCCCCCCCCCCGCAATAGTTTCTTTGCTATATCTCAAAAATGCACTCAAAATGCACTTTTTCCGTGGGGGAGGGATGGAGATTTCCAGAGACAAACAAATACTTTAATTTGTGCGCATTTTCCTAATCTGAATTGTTTTGTGCTTTTCACCAGTGCACTGGTAGAGGCTCTCTTTTGGGGAGCTCTCCCTCTGAGCCAGGCAGGCATTTTGAGAATGCTGGAGAAAGCCGGCCACGCCACTCGCTCTCTAGAGACTCTCGTTCTTCCTTTTGGAAGGGCTCAGGTTTAATACAGCGCAGCTGTTGAACTCTGCCCCTCAAAGTTTTAAGAAGAAAGTGTTTTACCCTTTAAAATGGAAATGCCTTTTTTAGGGAGGTGGTCTTTGGTGGGTATAGTTCTCTAAGAAAGTTTCATGCTTTTCTAGAGTTCTTTTGTTTCAGTGATTTCTTAGAGTTGTTTCAGATGTTGAGAGCAGTTGAGGGTAAAGATCTGGCTGCTTTTGTAGTATGTTGTGCTATGTGCTTAACAAAGCAGGATGAAGAGTTTATTTCTTTGTGTTTTTTAGGACTCAAAAATATGTTTTCTCCTTTATTCAGCCACTCCATACATAAGTAAATGGACCTTGAATAGGGTTTACCAGACAAAAGATTCTGTTCTAGATGACTGTTCAGCAAGCCATATGCTTCTCCTAAAAATGTCAGTCTGTCTTGATGAGCTTTAAAGTGAATACAGATGTTTTGGCTCTTTTGAGGACTACCACTCTTTGTGTGAAAGAGCACTTCTTTTTCAAGAGATTTCTTTAAAATACTTATAGAAATTTGCATGAAATTTATATTTATACCTTTTAAGTCTAATGAAATGAGATTTAATTAGACATTGGTAATTTAATTTGAATATTCTTAGTACAAATGAGATTTGGAGAATTAAATAGGTCTCAACATGTTTTTTGTTAAGATTTTATTATTTAGTCTTTTAAAATTTGGAACTTAAAGTGCTTTATAGTACGTACTTTTGTGCAGCAAAAAGTGCTATTTTGGCAGGACAGGATACCTTTTTTGATGTTCAATGCCTTCTACTTTGGTAGGTGAACTCTAGAAGTTATAGTTGATAGATTCATATTATGTATGAGAAGAAAATTCTAGGATCCTCCTGTTCCACCTTTATTTAATGCAAGAATGTCTAGAAATTCCTGTTCCTTGATTATCTAGCAATTGAGGAATATACGGTGCATTTCTGTTAGCCCTAGAAAACCCTCTCTACCTTTAGACTCCTTGGCAAATGATGTTTCCTTTTACTAGGATATAGAAAAATCATGACCCCCCCCCGCCCCGCCCGCCCCGTGCACATGTCAGCCCTTCAGACAATTGAAGGGTCCGTCATCACGCGTTCTTCCTGGGAGCCTGTGCCCCGGGCTCAGCCTGTCTAGCGGGTTTGCCCCCTTATTGATGACCATGTTTCTTGAGGCTTTACTGCCTCTCCTTGGTGGTCCTTAGAATGTACGCCATTTTGCCAGTATTCTTCTTTGAACTATATATATATTATTTTCTTATTGTTGAGCTTCGAGGGTTCTTAAAATATTCTGGATAGAAGTCCTTTGTTATATACACAGTTTGCAAATATTTTCTCCCAATCTGTTTTTTTTACTTTTAATTCTTTTAACAGTACCTTTTACAGAGTAAAGGTTTTTAATTTTGACAAAGCCCAGTTTACCAGATTTTTTTCTTTTATGGATTATGCTGTTTTCATATCTAAGAACTTTTTGCCTAACCTTAGACCATGAAGATTTTTTCCTATATTCTTGAATTTTTGCTATATTACTGTTTTACATCCAGATCTCTGATCCATTTCAAGTGAGATTTTTGTGTGAGATTTAAGTTGAGGTTAATTTTTTTGCACTTAGATGTACATTTGTTTTACCATTTATTGCAAGGATTATCCTTTTTCCATTGAATTCCTTTTGCACCTTTGTCAACTATCAGTTGGCTGTATTTGGGTTTGTTTTTGTATTCTTTTGGCAATACCATACTTTGTTGATTATTATAGTTTTATAATAAATGTGTATTGTAACTGAATAGTTGCAATTCCTCCAATTTCCTTCTTTTGTAACATTTCTTAAGCCATTCTGGTTCCCTTGCCTTTCTCTCTACCTAAAATTTAGACTCAGCCTGTCTGTAGCTACGGAAAACCCAGGCAGGACTGTGAATGGCATCACTTGAGATCTGCTTGTTGATTTGAGAGTTGCCATTTTTACTGAGTCTTCCAGTCCATAAATTGGTATATTTCACTTACTTATTAATTTTTTTATTAGTGTTTCACAGTTTTGAATATATAAATCCTGTATGTGTGTTGTTAGATTTATGTGTAAGTATCTCAGTTTGGGGAGCTGTGGTGAATAGCATTGTTTAAAAATTTCAGTTGCTAATTATACATTGCTGTATGCAGAAATAGGATTGATATTTGTGTGTTGACTTTGTGTCCTGCAGCCTTGCTAAATTCACTTGTTAGTTCTGTAAGTATTTTTTATATTCTTTGGGATTTTAAAGTAATTAATCATGCAGTCTGTGTAGAGGGTCAATTTATTTATTTTTGGTCTGATCTTTAAGGCTTTTGTTTCTCTCATTTTCCAGGACAATATTAAATAAGAATGATGACAGTAGACATTCTTGCCATTTACTAATCTTAGGGAAGGTGTTCAGTTTTTCACCATTAGTATAATGTTATACGAAAGCTTTTTTTCTTCTTTCTTGTAGAAATTGCCTTTAGTAGATCGAGGATGTTTTCTTTTACTCCTAGTTTGCAAATAGTTTTTATCATAAATGGGTATTATAGTTTATCTTAATATCTTTTCTGCATCAATTGATGTATTTTTTTTCCACACTGTTAATATGGTGAATTATATTGATTGATTTTCAATTATTGAACCAGCTCTGCATTCTCAGGATAAACTCCACTTGGTCATGTTGTTTAATTCTTTTTATATATCACCGTATTTGACGTGCTAATACTTTTTTAAGGATTTTTACGTTTAGTGGTTATGAAGGGTATTGGTCTGTGGGTGTCTTTGTTGTACTGTATTTGTTTAGATTTGGACTCATCGAATGAGCTGGCAAGTGTTTCCTCATCTTGAATTGCTTTAGTTTCATCCCTAAAATTTTGATATATTGTATTTTATTTTCATTTGCATCCAAATATTTTCTTTCTTCCCTTGAGACTTCCTCTTTGATGCATGGATTATTTAGAGATGCTTTGTTTAATTTCCAAGTATTTGGAGGTTTCCTTGTCTTTCTGTAACTTATTTCTAGTTTCATACCGTTTTGTTCTGAAAACCCAGCTCCCTGGGTTTTTCCTTTACAGCTTCCATCCAGAAACCTGGGGCTCGTGTTGCCTTGCTCTGTAGCGCCGGCCTGCACTTGCACTCGCAGCGGTGGCTGAGGGACGGAAGGACACAGGACAAAACCAAGCAGTAGGCGCTGGTCCTACCTTGTTAGAATCGTAACCTCAGTGAATGGGGAGGAGCCTTTCCCTCCCTCGGAGTTTTAGCTCCAGCAGGTTTCCGTGTGGCCCTGGGACTGCCTCTGGCTGGTGCATGTTTTAGGAGAGAATAGGAGAGAGAGAATGTGCCTCATTTCCACACTCCTCTGTTGCTCCTGGCCCATCACCAGCTCCTTAGGACAGAGGGCTCCTGGGGAGGCGCTGCATGTGGATTCCCTGCGGCATTGGCTCCCGCAGGGATGCTGGAGGGGGGACAGAGGGAAGACGCGCTGCTGGGGCAGGGGTCCTTCTGATTCTGGTGGCTCCCCCTGACCTGCCTCTTTGCTCTTCAGAGTCATCCAGTGGCTGTCCCGTGCGTCCCTCCCCGGAGGGACGGTGCAGATGTGCTTCTCGCCGCCTCTTGCCTTACTGCACCGTGGGGGCAGCCATCCTGTGATGAATTAGTTTTAAATGAATGCAAGTATATTTGCACTTAAGCACGTCTGCATAGATTGAAAAGATCTAAAGATGATTCAAAAAGTTCTTCATAGATCAGATTGTAACCATTGACTCCTAACTGTGGTGGGAGGCAGGGAGGAGTTAACGTACCAGAATCTTAGAAATTGAGCAAAGAAAGGATTTCAAAAAACGTGTGCACTTAGTTGAAAATCATGGCATTTAATAAAAGATGCAAGTTTGTTACACAAGTTTGTTGAAAGTGGGTAGAAAAGTGCATTGAGTCAGTGGTTTAGACCATCAACCAATAAATCTTAACTACTTTGAGAGGGTGCTGGAGTCGGATTTATTTTAAGTAACTGAGGAAAGTTTTGGTGACTTCTCTCTAGAAATGTGCGTGCTCAAATCTATTAAACCAGAGCTACATTTCTGGGGAATTCATGGATCCCAGACTTTGTAGCCCTTCCATAGAGAGTGTTAGATTTTATGCAACATTTTGTTTACACTAGCTCTTCTGTTAGACCTTTCGTTTGCAAGAGACGGAAACCTAGAAACTCAAATGCCTGGCTTAGGCAAGTAGAGGGAATTGGTTTATATTACTAAACAATGAGAAGGGCAAGCAAGGGTACAGTTAGAGTGACAGCTGCTGTTTTGTACTGTTTTTTCCTATGTGGCAGATGTCATACCTGATGGGAGTTTTTTCAGGCTTCTCTCTCATAACTTTATTACCAGGTAGGGACTGAAAAGCCATGTCTTTGGTACGAAGTTTAAAACTCTTGGGGACATACTCAATTGAGTTAGATTAAACAGATTCAATTATAGTAAGGATTTATCATAGTAGTGCCATTATTTGTAATGCTAGTTATACTGCTGTCATATGCATGTAGATCATAGGAACTCAGGTGTAATGAAAGGTGGGCCCTCCTGAACAGAAACTAAGGACAGGTTTGTTTTATATTGAGATATCTTTAGGGAACATATAATGCTTGCATATATTGTGTAGGCTGACCTGTTAACTTTTTTTCTAATGAACTTTTAAGACTTGCTAAAGTTTGTTCACTCAGTCAACGAATACTTGTATTTCTTTTCGAGTTTCCAAAGACTGCATTTCTGCGGACTTTGCCAGGAGGAGGGATGGCCTTGGAACATCTGCTTTGAGGGCGAATGTGTAGGTGGAAGTGTTCAAGCGACAGCCACGTGATTGTTTCTCGGGGTCTGTGGATGGGCTTTGTCTTGGGTCGGCGTTGCCCAGAGTCGAGTGTGGGACGGGTGTGGGTGCAGGCGGCTCACTTGCGAGTGGCCCTAGGAATTACAGGTGCGGCGCCAGCGAGGGGAGGAGGGGAGGGTGCGACACCGAGATCGCTGCAGTGAGCAGTAGTGGCCCAGGGCCCCCAGAGCTCCCTGGGGGCTCCCAGGGCGCCTTCTTGTGCCGACCGTGGGACCCATGGAGGCTCCCACGTTTGCTCCCCGGCTCCGGTTCCCCTTTGGTTGCAGGAGGTGGTAACGCTTAGTGCTTTGAGCTGTGTTTGGCTTCCTGGAGACCCTGAGGCGGAACAGGCTCACTTGAGGGAGGGCGTTGGAGGCTGGCCTGGGCCTGAGTCCCTGTGGCCGGGATGACCAATGGACCGAGAGAGCGGGCACCAGAGGCGCTGGTCACAGGCGCCCTCGCCACCCTGGAGTCTCCGTGACTGGTTTTGTGGAGGTGTGCTAATAAGAAGTCTAATGTATCGTTTTTTGGCTTTGAATTCAAGTTACTGATATGGCCAGTTCCCTTCATGATCTCTTCCTGTTGTCCTTGACTCTAGCTTTGGGAAAAACTTTTCCAGAGATTGTGCCTGACTCTCAGCGCCTGCCCAGGCTGTGCGGCTCTCTGCCCTGGGAGCCGGCACGGCGGCACGGCGGAGCCGGCAGGAGCGCAGGCTGGAAGTCAGCCCGGCCTGCGTGCGAGTCCCAGCTTGGATAGGTCCTCTCTCTGCTTGCTTTCTGTTTTCTGTTTATGAGGTGGACTGGATAACCTGTTTCAAGAAGTCTGTAAAGTCCTTAGGGCGGTGCCTGGCATAGGCTAAGGGCCTAATAAATTGTAACGTCATCATCATCGTTCTTTTTTCTGTGGCCTTTTTTTCCTTCCTTTCTTTTTGTTCCTTCCTCCCTTCCCCATCTTTTTTTTTCCTTTCACAAATCCTCCCTCCATTCTATTTCCTCTTTCTGGATTATCTGTCTTGGATTTTGCCTTGGAGTCCGTCTTTTAGCGGTATTTTATTCATGAGCCTGTAAAAGAAAGCTCTGCACCTGGCTCTTTCCGGGTCGTGGCCCCCCGCGCACCCGCAGCTCCGTGCAGTCTGTCCCCGGCGTCCGTCATTCCACGGACACAGCTTTCGTCAGGGTTGACAGTGACCCTGTTGCTACGTGAATGGGCCCTTCTCAGCCCTTATCTTACGTGACCTTGGCAATCCCAAAGGATGACTTTCTCATTCTTGAAAGATTCTTCCTTTAACTTCTTTTTTGTTTTTCCCCCTCCTCAGTTCCTTTTGAATGCCCATGATGTTTTGCCCATTCCTTGAACTGGCAGCATTTCTGAATTTGATTTATAGCTCTATATTCCTTTTAAATGTTTTATATTACATAATTTATCTATACATGAATATATGTCACATATATGCTAGGAAGCGTCATGACAAAATGAATTTGTGTGGACCCACCATCCAATGTAAGAGCTAGAGAATTACCAGTATCTTTATTCTTTGCATACCCTGTGTGATAGGCTGGATAGCCCCACCCCCGTACGTTCATCGCGATCCCCCAAACCTGTGGACTTTGCAGGTGCGACGAAGTTGAGGATCTCAAGATGAGAGGTGATCCTGGATTGTCTTAGTGAGCCCCATGTCATCAAACGGTTCTTCTAAGAAGCGTGCAGGGGGAATCGGAGGCGACACGAAGGTCAACATGGAAGCCTTTACCAGGGGGCTGTGGCCACAGGCCAGCGGCGCCGGCAGCCCCGGAGCGCTGGGGGGACACGGAGCAGATCCTCCCCGGGAGCCTGCAGAGGGAAGCGGCCTCCCTCCCACACGGACGCTGGACACCGGCCCTGGGGGGCCCGCTCCGGGTGGGGGACCTCCGGAGCCGCGAGGGAGGGAGCTGTGACGTTCTCCACCTCTGACGCCGTCCGGTTTGTTACAGCAGCAGTAGGACGCTCACATACTCTCTCTCTCGTGATTCACCGCGACTTTAGTTGCCATCTGTTTACCCTAAAACCTAAACGCATACAGTGAACTCACATCATATAAACTTTTCACTCAAGGAGGTCAACACATATACCTGGCAACCAGAAAAAGAGCAGAAAGTGAGTTTTAAAGCATTTGGAGGTTCACGGTAATTCTCCCACTGCGCTCCTCAGCGATCGTTCGGTACTGCACCAGAGAAACGGCACTGCCCTCCAGTGCGGGCGGCGGATTAGTGGGCGGCTGTGGGGGGTCCGCGGCGGGGGGGGGCACGGGGCTTCCTAGAGGGTCTCCCCAGGTCGCTTTTCTCGGGGCAGCCCTCACCCCCTCGCCGACTGGCAGGCCTGCCTTCATGGAGGCTGTGGCTCTGTGTCTCCCTGAACGTCACACCCGGAGCACCCGGAGCGTAAGCAGGCCGTCTGCACTCGGCTCACCTGCACGGTTGCATGGCCGCCTCCTCCTCCCCAGCACTCCTCCTCCGCCCCTGCCGCCACCTCTGTGTCGTTCTCGTCTCCTCTCTCGCAGGCCTTCTGTCCGGAGCCCTTGGGTCCCCGCCCGGACGTGGACGTGCGCTGAGTTTCCCTCCTTCCCGCCCCCAGGGCCGTGTCCTCAGCCTGCACCTGTTCTCCTCGCCGCCGTTGCCGTGGGGCGACTGCCCGGCTGCTCAGCCGGCCCCTCGCACAGCCTGCTCTTTGCTCCTCATCTTCCTCCCCTTCACTGGTCCTCTCATCAGCTGTCCCCGGCCCGGTCCCCAGCCCGACGTGCGCTGTGCTGCAGGGACCGCAGGCTCGCGTGCACTTGCTCCCTTACAAGGGAGGCTCTGCCTGCAGGAGTGTTACCTTCTGCCTTCCCTGCCCTCCGTGCCCTGCTCCACCGCCACATGCTCTGCCTCTGCAGCTTCTCTTTGGCCTCGGGGGTACTTTAGAAAAAGCATCACTTTTTCTGAGAGACGTTGTTTGAATTTTCAGGCTGAGGCAGTGATCTCAGGGCCCCTGTTTTTTCCTCTGTGCCTCATTGTGCCTGTTTCCTTGTGTGTGGCTCCCGCAGGGCTCGGTCTTGGAGGGCAGGAACTGTTCCTCACTTCTGTGTTTTTACCTTTGTTCACATGCCATTGATACTCAGTAAACATCTGCACTCATTGAACTATGAAATAATACATAAGTTTAAAAAATATTTCATAACATCTTCAACAGGAAAACATGAGATATTTGTTTTCTTATGACATACTATGTGGGTTTTAAATGTGACTGTCATGGACAATGATGTTATAGATCACTGAAAAATGACTTACATGTGTAGTTTTATGATGCACTCTGCTTCTTCCTTATATCAAATAATTGTATTGCAGACTTTGTCTTAAGCCAATATTTATTAAATGTATAAGTGGAATTCTGTTAGCTTTTTGTGTGATGTGGGTTTTTACTAGTACTTCAAAGTTTTTCATCAAACAAATAATGGAAAAGATGGTAATGTATTGCAAATTTAAATAATTGTGAGTAATACAGTAAAATTTTTTTCTGTACTAAGTAGCTGTGTAGCTATTATACTACAGATTTTTGGAATGGCAGACTACTTGATATACAGCATGAACTCTGACTTTTGAGATTGAGGATTAACAATCTGCTGTTATAGTCCACATTAAACAAACCACATGATTTTACTTAATTAGCTAAATTTGCTCAGTTTTATTTATTTTAGAAATAACAGCAAATAAAAAAGAATCTACTTAGGGTTTAAGGCATTTTGGAATATCGTAGATATTTGTTAAATTTTACTGTTTAATTTAATTTACTGGAAGGGAGTTGAGAGGAGACAAAATAGGAAGCATTGGGGGGAAAATAAAGAATTCATGCCCTGGCTGGGTAGCTCTTTTGGCTAGAGCGTCATCCTAACATGCCAAGGTTATGAGTTCAGTCCCCAGTCAGGGCACATACAGGAATCAACCAATGAATGCATAGAAAAGTGAACAAGTTGATGTCTCTGTCTGTCTCTAAGAAAAAAGCATGACTTTTCAACCAAAAGTTAAACTACTGTTTTTGTGGTCTTATACCTGATTTAAAAATGAACTATTGAACATGTTTGTCAGGATTGTACCACACATAATAGGTACTAAATACGTGAATTAATATGCCAAATTTTGTAGATTTCCCCTTTCAATCCTGTAACATTGGATGCTCAATGAAAACAAAGTATCTGGACAGCACAGGCAGTATTGCTAAGGACACTTTTCCGGACAGCCCGCCCCGTCCCACCGCACCGCCCTCTCCGCAGTGCGCAGCAAAGCGCCTTGGGCACGCCTTCATCGTGGAAACTGCCACTGGCATTCTGAGCCGTGACAGTGAAGGTACTGCTTCTGTGTCTGCCTCCCCCGGCAGAATCTTGAAAGCCAGCTACTGGGTATAACATTATGCAGAAGACATAGTAGACGTTTTGATAGATGGTATATGAAGGCAGAGTGAGAATTGGAATCTTGGTATACGTTCTTAAATGTAGACGGTCAGCAGAGTCCACCTGGGCTTTTTGAACATAGATACACGATTTTGTAGTCATTAACTCTTCTATACTGAAAGACTGAAGATCTTTCAAACTTCTTTTCAAAGAGTATTTTATTGATTGTATATTTGTCAACATAGCCAAAATATATTAAGGTTAAAGCATCTTAAGTGCAGCATTGTGGCTGTAGTTAGTAATACTGTACTGCATGTTGCTATAGGAGATCTTAAAAAGTTCTCATCAAAAGGAAAAAATGGTGGTTGTGTGTGGCGAAGAGTGGTACCTAGGCCCTGCTGTGGTGGTCATTTCACAACAGACACTAGTGTGGGGGCCTTTTTTACACACTTGAAACTAATATACTGTGATATGTCAATTATGTTTTAATTTCTTAAAAAAATCTTCTTTAGGTAAATGTATTTTTAAAAGATGGCATGTTTTGGAAAGTCAGTGGAGAAAGTACTGGTTACATGTCTCATTGTCTTATTGATTAGATTCATTTTGTGATTGAAATCAAATTGCATATATAATTCTAACAACACTTATTTAAAAATCGTAGACTTGGGTGTGTTAGGTAAATAATTCACCAAGGATAGTCTTTAATTATTCAGTGCATGTTGAATAGTGTACAGTTTGATGACTGTATTTGGATATATCTTGCAGTAGTTGCTGAGTTTTTCTTGAATGGTATGAAGGCCTGAGAAACTGGTAAGGGAATAACAAGCAAGCTGTTTTCTTTGTTATGCCAACGAGGAACACTTCCATGTGATCCTCGGGGAAGACTGTGAAGTTTAGTGTGTGGGACTTGGTTTTCCTGTGTCCTTTTTTGCACTTGTGCATACATATTGGGTTGTGTTATATTTATGAGGTGATAAAATCTAGGTTGTATTTTATACTTATTTTTTAAATTCCTTTTGAAATTATTTAAACAAGTTAATGGGTGTGTCCAGTTTACAGACATGAATTATTTTCTAAAAAATACTGTATTTCAAAGGGACACTACTTTCTAACTAGTATTATCAGTTTTTCTTTGATTAAGAACTTACCTCTAGTTACATTAGTCTACTCCTAAATCTTTCCTTGATTTATGCCTTATTTCAAAAAATAATTGCTCTAAAATAGACCATAGGTAGCGGACATATACTGTAGCTGTTTAGGAAAATGAATTATTGTTTAGTTATTTTTTTGTAGTTGAATCCATGTCTTAGAATTGGCATCCATTTTGGGGTTAAGCTAATAAATTAAAACATCTAAATGGAATTTAATTGTTAATTTACCAACATTACTTTTTGAAAAATAATATTAATGATTGCTAGTAAACTTTACTGGCATATATCAGGAACAGTGCTACGTGCTCACGGTTTTTATCTCCTTTACTCTTCTCAGTAGCTCCGTGAGGTGTGATACCTCGGTAAACGGGAAGGGCGGATGGCCCGTTGAGATGATAGGGATGGTCTGTGGTCAGTCAGGCCAGAGCGTGGGACCCCTACTGCCAGCTGGTTCACAGGCCCTGTGACGAGAAGATGGGCTTGCCGGCGGCAGACAGGAGCAGCAGGCAGATGGCAGGACTCGCCACGCCAGGCAGCAGAGTCCTCCTGGGCGTGGTGGGTCACAGGCCTTGGAGGAGCTCTGGGGCGGGATGCTGGTCTGCGGTCCAGGCAGGGGAGCTTTCCGAGTGGCTGGCGTCGTTCACTGGTGCCCTTCATTTTATCAGGGAAAAAGAACCTCGGTCTAGACGTATGCCGATACAAAACTCATACACATTTTGATAATGGTATTTGAAATTTATGTCCGTGAGTAGACTTTTCTGGAAGGTGTAACTAACCATCCGAAGAGTGTAGGTTGAAATTATCTTGTACACATTTGATAGTGCCATTAATACTGAAGATTTTTCTTACTTCAACAGCTGGACTTACTAACATTTATTGAGCCTTGACCAAGTACCAAGTACTTCTGGAAGCTTTATATATGTTGTCTCATTTAACCCTGACAATAACCATTTACAGTGAGTCAGAATACAGTCAACAGTAGTTCTCAGGGTAATGTTTTTGCCTCTGGGTGCTGTGTGTATGAGTCCGTTGACGTGTGCGTCCCCCTCTCGTCCCTGACCCCGTCCGCTCAACTCACCGCTGCGCTCCCCGCCCTCGAGAAGGACCGTTACTCATTTCCTATCCTGGGGCTTCGTGCATATTTAAGCAAATGTGTTCTTACTCTTTTACATTTTCCACAGATGAAGCATACTAATCATATTTTTCATTTTGCTATCAGTTTCACATTTTCTTATTAAAATCTTTACACGTGCAAAAAAGAGTGCAGTGAATCCATGAGCCTACCACCTAGATTTGACAGTGTTAATATTTTGCTGTTTTTTGCTCAGTTAGCATTTATGCATTACACATGTAATAGGTAAGCAAAATGTGTATATATGAGTATACATGAATATGTATATATGTATGAGCAAAATGCACATATGTTCTTTTTTGAAAGTAAATTATAGATGTGGTGCTTGGTCCCTAAATACTTCCGGTTTTTTTTTTGAGATAAATTACCAGCAGGCCATGAAGGGCTTGGAGCAGGAGCAGCCTGCCTGGTTGGAGCTTCTTGGCAGTGGGGAGGAGGGCTCAGGTTGGCGGCGGCTGCCGAGTGCAGGGGGGGCAGGGGCAGAGGCGGGCCAGGGCTTTGCTGGTCTGCGTGGGTGACTGGACAGAAAAAGAAAAGTTGGCCGTTCAGATTTTTTTAGACAAAATCAGGAAAAGAAGTGTTTGTTAATCTTTTGTAGGGTTTCCTTTCCTCTCTTGCACCTAAATGAGCTGGTCCTGTCTGTTTTTAGAGGGAAAGAAATGAACATTTATTTCTCTCTACACCAGGCGCTCCATGCCAATGACTTAATGTGTTATTTAATTCTGCCAGTCATTCTAGGAGGTATTGTTATCCTTATTTTTGCAGATGAGTACATTGAAGTGCAGCGTTGTGAAGTAATTTGTTCACGATCATATTGCTCTTAAGTGGCAGATCCGGAATTTTAACGTGGGTCTGACTGACACTGAAGTCACTGTGTGACCATTTTCCAAATTGTTTCATGAAGTCAAAGTCTATGTGTTTTGGTGACTTTTTTTTCTTCTGAACGTATTTTTAATCATGTAATAGTCAGCTTTTAAAAAATAGTGTGCCAAGAATGCCAGATTTGCCAATGGACACTCATTTTTTAATTGAAGGGTGAACACCTACCAACTGTCTTTCTCTTTGATGTAACATTACTAGAATGCTAGTCCGTTCAACCCTCATATCCTATAAATTCAGCATATTTTTTGTGATTGAATTTATTGTTTATTTTAAATATACTTATGATACAAACATGATTCCAATGGTCTTATGGCAGTTAGAAGTTTAAACCAAAAGAGTCATAACCTGAGGTAAACATACAACAAGTTGGGATACTTCAAAGTGAAGATAAATGAAGATAAAAATTCATGACCTTTTTGAAAAAAATCGTTGAGCTGTCCCAGATGAAATAGTAGTGTTAAGCTGGTGTGAAAAAAATTATCTAATGGATTTTGACACCTTCTAAGCTTTGAAGGCATAAGAAAATAAGTTATGTTGTCTTTAATGACCAAAACTGTAGCCTTTAAAAAGTGACATCTTTATTCACTTGGAAATAGTAAACCCTCGATCTATAATACTCCCAACCTCAAATGGTCAGTATGAAACAGCATACAACTGTTGTTCTCACATGGCATTCCCTGGAAGAATACATGGATGGAGAATTGCTTATTAAGCTCTATCAGTCAGGATATAAACCCCCAAATATCTGTGGCTTAAAATATTAAAAATGTATTTCTTGTTCATGCGGCAGGTCCTTTGCTGGGAGCTCTACCCCTCCATTTGTCCTCACTTGGGACCCAGAGTAACCATTGTCGGTTATTCTCCCAGAGGAAAAGTGATGGGTATTTATGCACTGACTTAAAGCTTCTGCTGAGTCACTTCCTCTCTTGTCATTGGCTGACTTAAGTCACATGCCCACTCCGGACTTGGGAGAGAGCGGTAAAGGTAACATCACCATGGGCTTGGTAAGAGCGCAGGGATATGGGTGCACAGCTGTAAAGACTGACACACATACCTTATGGGGAACATGAAGAATGTTAATTAGTAGAATTATTTTTTTAACAAGATGCTAATAAGTACGTCTGAAGTGATCCAGCTCAGACTAAATTAAGGACCTGGGTGCTGAAAGGTGGACTAGATAGGGAACTGAAGATGTCTGTAGTTTCTTACTTGACAGGCTTGCTTTTCATTTTGTTTTGCACATTATATTTTCATAAATATATTAAAGATTTGTTCTTTGTGCTTATTTGTAACATTATCTCAACTATTTTTATGCAGAATGTATCAAGTAATGGTGTCAGTGCAATGATGTGGTAATTAGTATTAAGTATGATGATAAGGTATCACTTATACATAGACATACACTAGAAGTTTTAAAAAAGTGTGTACTTTCGGAAAATATACTACATGAGGCGCAGTACAAGTGAATAATTATACTGAAGTTCAACAGCTTCAATTTGGTCTTCTAAAAGTTTATGAAGTGTGAATACACACACACGTGCATATGGTCTTTCTGAAAGTCCAGCCATTGTTAATATAACAAGAACGGTTTGTGCGACATCAGTGTAACCTGGCAGCCGAGGAGAGTGGCCTGGAATGATTATGGGTGAACAAGGACGACGTCACTGTACTCGTCAGTGGGGGCAGTAGACGCTGTTGAATGAGCACGTGTACTGTGTGGCCGTCCCATTCAAAATAACTGAGTAGAGCAATGAATTTGCATCAGATTTTGTGTGAAGCTTGAACATTTCTCTGTGGAAACTATTTGGATTCAGAAGGCCACACGTATGGGCAACTGGTGATTGGCAGCTTCATCACAACAATGCACCTGTTCATGCATCACGTCTCCTGCAGAGTGTGTTGGCAAAACATCAAGTCACCCAGGTGACTCAGCACCCCCTACAGCCCAGATTTGGCGCCCTGTGTCTTCTGGCTTTTCCCAAAACTAAAATCCCCTTTTGAAAGGGAAGAGATTTCAGACCCTCGATGAGATTCAGGGAAATATGACAGGGCGGCTGACAGAGACTGGGAGAACTGTGTGAGGTCCCAAGGTGCCTGCTTTGAAGGGGACTGAGGCGTCATTGTCCCATGTACAATGTTTCTTGTATCTTGTACCTTCTTCAGTAAATGTCTCTGTTTTTTATATTAAATGGCTAGATACCTTCTGGACAGACCTTGTATATGTACGGGATACTTCTACATACATGCCTGAGTGAATAGGCTTTCTCTAAGCGAAGTTATAAATCTTCAGCTTTGACAGGCTTTTGTGAGTATGTTCCTCTTTATTGGTGGTGTACACCAGGGTTCAACAGTTTCTTCACAACGCATATTCTTTTTAATTGTGATTGTAAAATGTACGTAATGAAAATTTTACCATTTAACTATTTTGAAGTTTATTCAGTAACATTAAGTATATTCATATTGTTGTGCAACCATCCCACCATGTATATTCTGAACTGTTTTTCATCTGCCAGAATTGAGCTTCTGTACCTGTTAAACAGTGATGCCCCTTTCTCCCCTTCTCCCAGCGTCTGACTGACTGTCTCTGTGACTGAGTAGTCTGGGCACTTCATACGTGTGGAATCATATATTCTGTCCTTTCGTGACTGGCATATTTCACTTAGCATTTCTTCAGGGTTCATCCCTGTTGTAGCATGTATCAGAATTTCCTTGCTTTTTAAGGCTGATAATATTTCATTGTATATATTTTTAATCCATTTGTCCATCAGTGGACACTTGGGCTTCTTACACCTTTTGGCTCTTGTGAATAATGCTGCTATTAACATTGGTGAACAAATATCCAGCTGAGTCCCCGCTTTCGATTCTTTTGCATATATATGCAGAAGTGGAATTGCTGGACCATGTGGTAGTTTTATTTTTAATTTTTGAGGAATCATTATACTGTTTTCCATAGCAGCTACATCATTCCCTCTGGTGTTTCCAGTTTTTCCACGTCCTTGCCAATGCTTGTTCCTTCTTTCCTCCCTCCCCCTCTCCTACCCTCCCTTCCCTCCTTGATTCCTTTGTCATCCTAATGACTGTCTTGTTTTATCTCTTGGTTTTGATTTGCATTTTCCTGATTATTAGTGATGTGTGCTGATTGGCCATACATCTATATCCTTTGAAGAAGTATCTGTTCAAGGCCTTTGCTCATTTTTGAATTGTTTGTTTTGTTGTGGAGTTTTAGTAGTTCTTTATATACTGGATATTAATTCTTTGTAAGAATATGATTTGCAGATACTTTCTCCACTCCATTTCTTTTTCTTACTGAATTACCACAGTTTATCAATTCATCTATTGAAGAACATTTTGGATACTTGTACATTTTGGCAATTATAAATAAGCATTCTTGTGCAGATTTTTGTGAGAACATATGATTTCAGTTAAATCGGGTGAACACCTGGTAGCACAATTGCTGGATTGTATGTAAAACTTTGTTTAGTTTTAGGCCTTGGCCGGGTAGCTCAGTTGGTTAGAGTGTTGTCCCAATCCATTGAGGTTTCTGGTTCAATCCCTGGTCAGGGCACATACAGGAATCAGCCAGTAAATACATAAATAAGTGGAACAACATATCGATTCTCTCTCTTTCTCTCTCTAAGAATCAATAAGTAAAATTTAAAACAAGAAACAGACTTTGTTTAGTTTTGTAAGAATCTGTCAAACAGTCTTCCAAAGTTGGCTGTAGCATTGTGAATTCCCACCAGCATGAATGAGACTTCCGCTTCCATCACATGCTCACCAGTGTTTGATGTTGTCAGTTTTTTGGATTTTAGCCACTTTAATAGGTGGGTAGTGGTGTTTCATTGTTTTAATTTTCAATTTCCTAGTGACGTATGATATTGAGCACCTTTTTATATGGTTATTTACCATCTACGTTATCTTCTTTGCTGTGGTATCTGTTTAGATTTCTTGGCCAGTGTTTAATTGGGCTGTTTTCTTACTCCTGTCATTTTCGGGAGCACTGTTGAAATTTTTTTACAAATGACAGTTGACATTCAGTATTGTTTTGTATTCGTTCCAGGTGTACAGCGTAGTGGTTGGACAGTCACACACTTCACAAAGGGGTCCCCGTGTTCCCAGGGCCCGCCAGGCCGCGCCCTCGGTCATCGCGATATTCCTGACTCTGGTTCCTGTGCCGTGCTGTGCGGCCCCATTGCCTTCTTATTACTGAGCTTTAAGAGTTCTTTGTGTGTTGTGTACAGAAGTTCTTTATCGGATATGCATATTGCAAATATTTTCTCCCAGCCTGTGCATGTCTTTTCATTTTCTTCAAGTATCTTTCACTGAGGAGGAGCTTTTAATTTTAACAAAGTCAAACTCATCTATTTTTTTCTATGGATCACACTTTTGGTATTTTAGTTAAAAAATCAGCACCACACCAACGTCACCTAGATTTTCTCATGTTATCTTCTCGAAATTTGACAGTTTTGTCTCTTTCATTTAGGTTTATGGTACATTTTCTTTTTTTTTTAAGTATATTTTATTGATTATGCTATTACAGATGTCCCATTTTTTTCTCCCCTTTATCCACCTCCACCTTGCCCCCTCCCTCCAGCATCCCCCCTTAGTTCATGTGGATGGGTTGTGCATATAAGTTCTTTGGCTTCTCTATTTCCTGTGCTGTTCTTAAACTCCCCCTGTCTATTCTGTACCTACCAATTATACTTCTTATTCCCGGCACCTATTCTCCCCTCTCCCCCACCCCTGATCTCCATTTCTGTGATTCTCTTCCTGTTCTAGTTGTTGGCTTAGTTTGTTTTTGTTTTTGGTTTTTTTAGGTTCGGTTATGGATAGTTATGAGTTTGTTGTCATTTTAATGTTCATAATTTGATCATCTTCTTTTTCTTAGGTAAATCCCTTTAATATTTCATATAATAAGGGCTTGGTGTTGATGAACAACTCTAACTTCACCTTTTCTGGGAAGCACTTTATCTCCCCTTCCATTCTAAATGATAGCTTTGCTGGATAGAGTGATCTTGGGTAGAGTTCCTTGCCTTTCATGACTTTGAATACTTCTTGCCAACCCCTTCTTGCCTGCAAGGTTTCTTTTGAGAAGTCAGCAGACAGTCTTATGGGAACTCCTTTGTAGGTAACTCTCTCCTCTTCTCTTGCTGCTTTTAAGACTCTCTCCTTATCTTTAAACTTGGGTAATTTAATTATGATATGTCTTCGTGTGTCCTTCCTTGGGTCCATCTTCTTTGGGACTCTCTGCGCTTCCTGGACTTCCTGGAAGTCTATTTCCTTTGCAAGATTGGGGAAGTTCTCCTTCATGATTTTTTCCAATAAGTTTTCAATTTTGTGCTCCTCCTCCTCTTCTGGCACCCCTATGATTCTGATATTGGAACATTTAAAGTTGCCCAGAAGTTCCTAAGCCTCTCCTCAGTTTATTGAATTATTGCTTCTTCATTCTGTTCCAGTTGAATATTTATTTCTTCCTTCTGTTCCAAATCGTTGATCTGAGTTCTGGTTTCCTTCCCTCACTGTTGGTTCCCTGTATATTTTTCTTTATTTTGTTTTGTATAACCTTCACTTCTTCCTTTATTTGGTGTTTGTACTCAGTCATTTCTGTGAGCATCCTTGAAAGGACAGAGCCAGCCCCATCTGCTGTGGTGGCACCATTTGCTGAGCAGGCCTGTGACCTCGTTAAACATCACTGCCACGTTAGCCTCAGAGCTGACGGCCACCGGACTGGACACGACTGGAAGCAAGAACAGGACCAACCGCTCCCTCCAGCCGCAGGCGGAAGACAGCACTGGAACCAACCGCAGCCTCGCCTGACAGCGTCCCCGCAGCCCAGGGCCGCACACCAGCACCCCCAGCTTTTTTTAATCCAGAGACATCCAGTGAAAGCTCAAAGCCCCCACCCCTCACTGTGGGTGTCTCTCTCCACACCACGTCCCTCTCCTTTATTGGAGAGTGCATAAAAACTTTATTCTCCTCACTTCCTTTTCTTTATAAATTCTTTCACAGCCATATCACCAGCCACCCTAACAATCCTGATTACTGGTGTTTTGAACTCCACCTCTGATAGGTTGGCTATCTCCTTGTTGCTTAGTTCTGTTTTTGGAATTTTGATCTCTCTTTCATTTGGGCCATGGTTCTCAGTGTGCCTGTCACACTGTAAGAGGCAGAGCCTTAAGTATTCACCAGGGTGGGGCAGCCCACGTGGCTGCGTTGTGGCGCTGGATGTGGGGGAGGGATCAGAGAGAGAAAATCTTGCTTGGCTCTTGCCCCACTTTCAGTCACTTCCCCCACTACCTACACGCAAATTGGGCCCCCCTGGTGCTGATTCCACGGTGGGTGGGTTTCTGTCTGTTCTAGGTCCCTCTGGGTCTCTCCAGTAGACTCTCCTGTGAGGCTGGGAGTTTCTCCTGCCACCTTAACCCCCACAGGTTTTGACAGCCAGGGGCTTTGAGGCTTTCTTTCCCCCCACTGGAACCCTGGATTTCCTGATCTTTCTCACTCCCCAGTTGTTCCTGGCTTATCTGCACACAAATGTGGGACCACCAGCCACCAACTTGCGCGTCCTTTCTGCCCAGGCTGCCCATCTCTCTCCTCCTCCTAGTCTGGATGAACATTTCTTTTTTAACTCCTTGGTTGTCAGACTTCCATACAGTTCAGTTTTCTGGCAGTTCTGGTTGTTTTTTGTTTCTAAATTGGTTGTTGACCTTTTTTTGGTTGTGCAAGGAAGCAAAGTGTATCTACCTATGCCTCCATCTTGGCAGGAAGTATTCTATGGTCCATTTTGAGTTAATTTGTGTTGATGGTGTAAGGTTAGTGTTGATGTTTTGGTTTTTTTTTTTTTTTTTTTTTTTTTGGCATGTGGGTAAGTTCCAGTTCCACTTACTAAAGATATTGTCTTTCCTCCATTGGATTGCTTTACTCCTTTCCCAAAGATTTATTGACTGTTTCTTGCCTGTCAGTTTTATTCAAGTGATACATTTGTCTCTCTCTCACCAATTCCATAATATCTTTATTACTAATACATGTAGTAAGTCTGAAATTTTTATGACAGTCCTCTGACTTTGTAATTGTTTTCAGTATTTTGTTTACAACTTTTGCTCTTTTTTTTGGATATATGAATTTAGAATGAATTTGTGGATACCTGCAAAATAACGATGGAATTTTGATTTTGATTTGATATATAGATCAAGTTCAGGAGAATTAACATCTTAACTGTATTGAGTTTTCCTGTCCTTGAGCATGCAGTATCCTTTTACTTATGTAGATGTTTTGTGATTTCTTTTATAGGTTTTCTAGTTTTCCGCATATAGATTTTTTACATATTTTGTTAGATTTACTTCTAAATATTTATTTTTTGGTGCTAATGTAAATAGTATTCATATTTAACATCAAATGCCAGTTATTCATTGCTGGTTATATGGGAAAGCAGTTGATTATTTTCATGTTTCATAAATTTGGGTTTATTAACATTCATGCAAATCTGTGTGTCATAACATTGATGTGGGTAATATACATGCTTGCTCAAAAGCATATCCTCAGGTTTACCTTTATATTTTTTTTTAAAGTATAGTTGACATGCAGTCTTTTTAATTTTAGGTGTACAACATAGTAATTACACATTTATATTCATACGATGTGATTACCATAATAAGTCTAGTAACTATCTGTTAACATACAAAGTTATTATGATAATACTAACTATTTTGCCTATGCTGTACATTACATCCTCCTGGCAGTTGACTTTTGTAGTTAACCTTATAATCTGCAAATTATAATTGCTTTTATTATAATTACTTTTTAGTTGTAGGAGCTTTTGGATTTTTCTGCATACAATAATGTCATCTGCAGAGTAGGACAGTTTTATATTTTCTTTTCTAATATGTATACTTTTCATTTTATTTTCTTGTCTTATTGCATTACCTAGGACTTCCAATAAAATCTTGAGTAGGAATAGCCTGTTTTCCAGTCTTTGAGGAAGCATCTAGTTACTCACCATTATTTTTGTTAGTTGTAGATTTTATATATGTGTTCTTTATCCATTTATGGAAGTTCCCCCCCATTCCTAGTTTGCTGAGAGTTTTTAATATGAATGGGCATTAGATTTTCTTAAATGCCTTTTATGTGGTGATTAATATGATCTTGTTATTTTTCCTCTTTCACCTGTTGATGTGGATTACATTAATTGATTTTTGAATACTGATCCAGCCTTGGATACCTGGAATAAATCCCATTTGGTCATGGTATATAAATGTTTTTATACATTGTTGGATTTGATGTGCTAAAATTTTGTTGAGGATTTTTGCATCTATGTTCATAGGAGATACTGATTTGCAGTTTTCCTTTTTTAAAAAATATCTTTATCTGGTTTGGTATTAAAGTAATTCTGGTTCCATGGACAAAGGACATCTTGTATTGCTAGAAGAGATTGTAGAAAATTACCATGATTTCTCTTAAATGTTTGGTAGAATTCACCAGGAATCCACTTGGGCCTGGTGCTTTCTTTTTTGGAAGATTATTAATTATTGATTCAAGTTCTTTGATACCTGTAGGCCTATTCAGATTATTTCTCCTTGTGTGAGTTTTGGTAGTTTGTGGTTTCCAAATAATTCATTTCATCTAAATTATCACATTTGTGGGCACAGTTAGTTTTTCGTGGTATTTGTTTATTAACCGTGTATGTCCATGTTGTCAGAGTGCTGACACCTTTCTCATGTTGGATAGTGGTTGGTAATTTTGTTTCTTTTCTCTTTGCCTGTCCAGAGATTTATCAACCCAACTATATTTTCAAAGAATAATTTTTGTTTTGGTTGATTTTTTTTTTCCTTACTAGTCTTCTGTTTACAACTTTACTTCTGCTATAATTTTTATTTTTTCTTGTTTGACTTAGGTTTATATTGCTCTTTTCTGTAGTTCCCATGATGGAAATTTAGATAATTGATCTTGGACTTCTCTTTTCTAATGTGTATTTAATGCCATAAATTTCTAAGTGCTATGTATTTGCTGTATCTCACAAATTTTTAAAAGTTGTATTTTTATTTTCAAAATACATTTAGTACAAAATATTTTTTAATTTTTCTTGAGGCTTCTGTTTGGACCATAAGTTATTTAGAAGTATGTTATTAAGTCTTCAAATAATTGTGAATCTCCCAATTTTCTGTTATTGATTTCTTGTTTAATTCCCCTGTTGACTGGGAGCGTACATTGTGTGATTTCTAGTCTTTTAAATTGTTAAGGTGTGTTTTTGTAGCCCGGGATGTGGCCTGTCTTGGTGAATGTCCCATGTGCACTTGAGAAGAGTCTGTATTCCGCTGTTGTCGGATGAGGTATTCCGTAAATGTCAGTTAAATCCGGTTAATTGATGGAGCTGTCCAGTTGGGCTGTGTCCCCGTGTTGACGTTCTGCCTGCTGGCTCTGTCAGTCACCGTTCCAAGGGGGTTGCGGTCTCCAGCTCTGATGATGGGTTTGTTTGTCTCTCCCTGCTCTCTGTCAGGTTTGGCCTCACATGGTTTAACGTTCTCCTGTTTGTCTTATGTAACTCAAGGATTGCTGATGTCTTCCTGGAAAATTGACCCCTTTTTCTTGATGAAATGCTGCTCTTTATTCCTGATATTTTTTTCTTTTGTTTTGAAGTCCACTTTGTTTGAAAATAATATAACTGCTGCAGTAACATTTGATTACTATTAGCCTGGTATACGCCTTTCTCTACTTTTAATCTGTCTTTATATTTAAAATGTCCTGGCTCCCTTCAGTTGGCAAATGACCATTGTCATTCAGAGTGATTGTTGATATAGCTGGTATTAATATCTACCTGCGTTTATTTATATCTGCTCTTTTCCCTTTTTTGGGTGATCTTTGTCTTGGTTTCTAAGAGTTCTTTATATATTCTAGATATTCATCTTCTATCTACTGTGCGTGGTACTTATTACCTGTTATATTTCCTAATTTGGTTTATAGTGATTTTTGTTGTTCAGAAATTATTTTTCTTTCAGTTTGTGGGTATGGTGTCTTGATTAAGAAAATATTTTTTCTAAAACTTATAAAAATTCTTATATTTTATTCCACTGATTTACACACACAGTATAATGTGTTTGTGAATAGTAATCCATTTAGAATTTTGTGGTGTATGATGTAGATATTTTATGAGGATTTAACCATTTTTGAAAGGATAGCCAGTTGTCTGAGTATTACATGTTGAATGGCCTTTCACCACTGATTTGGAGGTGCAGTTCTATTATATAATGCATTTACAGACCTGCAGAGTCTGGTTTTGTATTCTGACCTGTGCTATTTATTTGACCTGTGATCCTGTGATTGTGCTAATACTATATTTTAGTCACTGTATTATATTAGCTGGCAAGGCAAATCGTACCTCATGGTTGTTTTCCAATTTTCTTAGTTATTTTGTGAATTTTTGTTCCCTGTGACAACCATTTCGTTGTATAAAAATTCACTTGAAATTATTACTGTAATTAATTTATAGATTAATAACTGGCATCTCTGTTGTAAATGTGCTTCCACTTATGCACAAGACAAATGAAAGAACAAGCAACTCAATTCCATTCCAAACCAGTAGGATTATTCTTTAGTGGCCAGAACAGCTCAATAATTTAACCTTCCTAAATGTGAGCTTTTCATATACTTAGTTTTATAATATACTAATATTATATATAACTTAGAATATATATAATATTATATATAATGATATATATTATATATAATATACATCATTACCAGGACATGTGTATTTCTTATCCCTTTATTTTCAACTTCTTTATGTTTATTTTGATAACCTGGTGCCATAAACTTGGATGTAGTTTTCTTCTCCTTTACTTGACATTTTCCATCATGCCCTGCAGTTTCTTTGTCCCCACCCTCGGAAACCTGGCCCACATCCTCCTCCTCATTGCGCCTCAGTGTCATTTCCAAGTCCGGTATGTGGCATGATCACCCTTATCCCTCTTGCACAAATCTTTCCTTAGTCTGTCGGGTGACGCTTGGAGGATTAGTTCAGGGTTTTGGCGTGAGTTGTGTCCAGGGGCCCAGTTGCTCTCCAGTCCTGCCACAAGGCCCACCTGGCCCTGAAGAACGGCATAAAGGACATCTGTGAGCAGCACACTGTTCCTTTTTACTTAACACAGCCTGTTGAACATTTGAAGTTAATGTTAAGTACTATGCCTAAAGATTAGAAATTATAACAATAAATCAGTCAGAATCAAAGAACTTATTTGTGAAGAGATTGTAAAGTATCTTCACCGTTATTTCCACTGAACTTAACTAAAGCATTTATAGGATCTATTCCTTTCCTTTTATGTCACATAATTTCCAGAATATTAAATAGGCCCTTGACCCCTCATCTTTGTTCTATGAAGTTAGTTCTTCCTTGCTTCTTCCTAGTGAGTACAGTATTTTGAAGACAATTTAAATTTTCTCTAGTGTCTCAAGATATCGAAAAGCTTCAAGATGAATTTGAAGGTGATTGACCTGAATATCAACATATTTTAAAATTGAAATAATAATTGTGACATGGAAACCATATATAGTTTATTATTTCAGAACTCTTAGTAGTATTTTCTTATGGTTTAGTATGGAACTGGGCATTTTCTGATTTAATGTGAATTTGAGTTAATTCAGTTTGCAGTAAATTAACAAACATAATTGGCTTTAACTAAAAGGCCAAGAGCTCATTGATTCCTTAATAATTTCCATAGAATTAGCAATTCTACTTTGTTAGAAATCCAGCAAATCATTTCTGGTCCTTTGAAGTAACTGGTTCACTTTTTTTTTTTAACTTATTGGTTTTTTGGAGGGTTTTTTGGGGGGGTTTTTTTTTGTTGTTGTTGTTTTTTTTTTGGAGACAGAGAGGAAGAGAGAGAGAAATCCAGGGAGAGAAACACAGGTATGGTTGCCTCTCGCACGCCCCCAGCTGGTGACCTTTGCAAGCCAGGCATGTACTGTGACTGGGAATCAAACCAGCGACCTTTCGGTTTGCAGGCTGGCACTCAGTCCACTGAGCCACGTGAGTCAGGGCTGTAACTGGTTCAATTTTAATATTTATAAAGCCATATTCAGTTATTTATAGGAATGCTTTTACTGTCTCTAGTTAGACACGAACTACCCCAATACTCATTTGCTTAAAATAGCAGTTATTTATTTTACTCACAAATGGGCGTTGTGGGTGGGGTTTGGCAGGGAAGCTCATTTCTGTCCCCCGTGGTGTCTGCTGGGGTGGCCTCAGGTGGGGCGGAGGGGCTTGTGAAACAGGTCCAACAGCTCACTCACCTGGCTGGCAAAGAGGTTGCAGATACTGATTCCTCTTCAAGTGGTTCTCTTGTGGGGTGGGGGGCACTTTCGATATCCTCCTAATACAGTGGCTGATTTACAAGAGTGAACACCCCAGGAAACAGTGTTCTCAGAGACAGGAAGTGGAGGCTGCTAGTTTGTTAGGGCCTGAGCCAGGGAACATGCATTGCCTCACTTTTGTTACCAATCAAGCAGTCACTGAGCTCAGATTTTAGGAGTAGGGAACGTGGACCCCAAGTTCTTGGTGGGAGGGAGGAGTGTCAAAAAATTTAGAGCCATGTTCCCCCCCCCCCCCCACCACTACCATTTAAAGCACAATATAAATTGGAGCCATGTTTTCAAACTGCTATCATGCTATGGGAATTTTGCTATTCTTAGTTGATAAGGTTAATTTGCTTCAAAGGGAGAGAATAGTGTCAAAACTCTGAGACAGTAATATTACTTTTATTCAAATACTATTTTCCAGTGCAAATGGTTTCTTTTTTATTTTTTCACCATTAAGGGCTTTTTGAAAAGTATATTTGAAGTATTAAAAACAGTATTTTCAAGATGTATATAAGGAAAACTAGAAGAGTCGGATGAAAGAAATAAAAAAGACCCTAGTAAATGCACGTGAATAGGAAGACTCAGTATTAAGATGTCGCTTCCTCTCAGCTTGATCCATAGATTCAATGGAACCCCTGTCAAAACCTTTGCAAGCTACTTTGTGGATATTAAGAAACTATTCTAAGTTTATGTAGACAATCTAAAGACCCAAAATATTCCATATTATAGCGAAGAAGAGTAACAAAGCCAGAGGACTGAGGCCAGCTTCTGCACTTAGTGCCGCAGGAATCGGGCAGTGTGGCGTGGGTGAAGGAGCAGACGGGCAGGCCGGTGGGCAGGACTGGTAGCCCGGGAGTAGACACGTTAGTGCAGTCAGCTGATGTCTGGGAAAGCGACAGAGGCAGTCCACTGGAGGAAAGGTAACCTTTTCAACACATGGAACTGAAACTTATCCACGTGCAAAAAAGAAAAAAGAATCTATACACTGACCTTCACAAAAATTAACTCAAAATGGATGATAGGCCTAAATGTAAGAAGCAAAACTATCAGACTTCTGGAAGATGACATAAAAGGAAATTTAGGTGACTTTGGTTTGGTGCTGAGTTTTTAGATATAGCACCAAAAGCATGATCCATGAAAGTAAAAATAGATGAGTTGGACTTTATTGAAATTATACGCTTTTCCTCAGTAAAGACACTGAAGAGAATGAAGAGACATGCAGAGAAAAACTTTGCAAAACACATATCTGATAAAGAACTTATATCCACAGTATACAAAGAACTCTTAAAATTCAACAATGAGAAAACAAACAATTTAAAAAAATAGGCAAAAGGTCTGAACAGACACCTCACCAAAGAACCTATTTGGATGGCAAGTAAGCACATGAAAAGGTACCTTGACATCAGATGCCATCAGGGAATTGGAAATTAAAACAATCTTGAGATGCCACTACACAGCTATTAAAATAGGTAAAATGCCCAGCAGCAGCGCACTGAACCCCAGTGGGAACGGGGGAACAGTAAGTCTCGTGCATGCTGGTGAAGGTGCAAAACGGTACATCCACGTTTGAAGACAGTTTGTCAGTTTCATACAAAGCTAAACAGTCTTTTCTCCCCTTTTCATTGCATTTATTGGGATGACACTGGTTAACAGAATTATACAGGTTTCGGGTCACAGGTCCACAGCACATCCTCTGTATTGTGTGTTCACCGCCCCAAGCCGGTCACCAGGCACCATCCCCTCCCCCGCATCCTCCTCCACCTGCCCCCGCTGCTCGGCCAGCAGTCACCACACTGTTGTCCCTGTCCAGGAGGTTTTTCTCTCTTTTTCTTTTCTGGCTCAATCCCTCCACGCCCCCAGCCCCTCCCCCGGCCCCATCCAGCTGACAGCCTGCTCTCTCTGAGTCTGTCTCTATTTTGCTTGTTAGTTCATTTTGTTCGTTAGAACATACAGTCCCGTAATTGTGTTCTTAGGGATTTACCCAAATGAGTTGCAAACGTCCTCACAAAAACCTGCACATGAATGTCTAGCAGATGAATGGATAAACAGATGTGGTATATATGTTTTTGAAAGTTTTAACTCCTTATATTTTTAAAGAAAAACAGATTATGAGTTGAGAAATTAGCATGTAGCATTTCCATTGGGGATTATTAAACTAGAACTATACTCAATTCCACTTATTAGAATTACAAACTCATCACTAGATGAAATTTTAGAGCAACAAGTTCTCATTTTACAAATTTACAGAGTGAAATTGAGATGCAGAGAGGTTAAGTGATTTGTTCATAGACACAACTAGTAAGGAGTAAAACCAGAGTTAGAAATAAGATCCCTTGATATCCATTTCCAGGATATCTCATTTTCTTACAGGAAACCTGACAGAAAAAAGTAAATGTTATAAATGGCTTGTGTGCTGTAATAAGGATAATGGACAATAACAATCACAACCCTCCGAGTTTATCCCATGGGCGTGGAATTAATGTTGGCACTTAAGAGACCTGGGAACGGGAACGGGCCAGCTAACAAAGCAGATGAGCGGACCGAGGGTAAGCTCCCGAGGCAAATAGCTTCCGAGCTTCTCAAAAATGGGTACCCAAAAGCAAACATTGTCAAAATATTAATGACCATATTTTACTGGGCAATGTATTGTAACTTTAGAAAGTTGAGTGTACATGTAGGAATGACTAATCTGTATTCATTAGTAAACAGATGCTAATTTTACTTTTTAAATATTATAACAACCTGAACAGGTATTTTAACTCTCTGTATAAATAAAGTAATTTTTATGTAGGTATATTTTGTGTAGATAAACTTCTGAGCAGTGTATCTGCAGTGTTAGAGAACTATACTAATTTTGGGAAATAAGTGACATTAAAAAAATGTGTTCATGAAGCAAAAAAGCCTTTTGTATTATGAATTATCGTTGTTACCTTATTAGTAAGCATGTTTTCTATAAAGCTGCATACAGTAACCCCCCTCCTACCCACAGAGGATACATTCTGAGACTTCCCTGATTTTTGCTATCAGTACATACCTGTGATAAAGTCTTAATTTATAAATTAGGCAAAGTAAGAAATTAACAATAACAAATAGAACCATGATTACTATACACTGAAATAAAAGTTGGTGAGCTTGGCCCCCCTCTCTGTCTCAGGCTGCCTTGCTGTCCTGGACTCGCCCTTCTCTCACAGCGCCCGTGGCGAGACTGGGGAGGGGCACACGCTGAGCAGGCGGGCGATCTGAGTCCTGCGCTGGACGGGGCTGGACGGGGCTGGATTTCGTCGTGCTGCTCAGAATGGCACGTGCTTTAAAAGTTAGATATTGTTTGTTTCTGGAATTTTCCATTTCATATTTTTGAACCACTATAT
Source organism: Pteronotus mesoamericanus (assembly GCF_021234165.1). Lineage (NCBI taxonomy): Eukaryota > Metazoa > Chordata > Mammalia > Chiroptera > Mormoopidae > Pteronotus > Pteronotus mesoamericanus. The sequence continues at coordinate 4,013,560 of NW_026555123.1, forward strand.
TGACCACTGATAACTGAAACTGCAGAAAGGAAAATTGTCAATAAGGAGAGGACAACTATATATCACAGCTATTGAAAGTTGAACCTTTGACATGAAATTTTTTATCAGTTATTGGTGATTATATTGCATCAAAGTAATGATAGGGGTTATATTGCATAACTGAATACTATATATTAAGTTGGTTTGGAAATTTGAGTCATAATTGTATATACTAACTTTCAAAAGAGAAGTGTACACAGAATTGCTTAAAATATTTTGGAAAACTCTAAAATGTAAATTGTTACAGTGATAGCTATGACATTCATTAGTAGAGAATAGAATGTATACATGAAGTAAAAAGAAAAGTCTGCTAGCTTTAAGTAATTTCTTAGGATGAGTGTAGGAAGATGCTAATATAAAAGAGCTAGATTCTGTGCCTCTTTTACTTCTGATTTAATATTCTATTTTTAACTAGTAAGAATTTCAGTTCTGTGAATGGGAGTCAGGACTAAACTGATCACATTAATTAAAAGGATCATACAAATCATTCCTATTTAAACTACTTTTGTTTTGAAATAGCGTGAAGGAACTTTTTTGTTAACATTGAATTCTGTAACTTTTACTTTAGGCCGTTAAGAATATGATTGGGATTTTTCTTTCTCATTCTGATGCCATCACCCAGGGATCGGCATTCCAGAAGAGTTGCTAAAGCTTTGCCTTTTTCTTCCCTGTCGTGCGAGCCAGCTGCCCACTCCCAGGCACAGCACAGTCCTTGGCACTGGTGGGTGGCCTAGCGCCTGCAGGCTGGCAGACCCTGCGGCCAGCGCGGAGCTGTCAGCTGAGTCTGACCCCGCTCTCAGACAGAGCCTGCTGGGGCGGGGGAGGACTTTGGTGCCCTCTTCTCTTTCTTTCTGTTCTTTTTGTTTTATAAGACCAACAGTGTCAAAGTAGCTTGTCTGTGTAGTATTTGTCTGTCTCTCTTTTCTCATTGCATGGATTGCTTTTAAATTTAAAATTTTGCACTGCAGGTCATTGAGTACTTCCACGTGGAGGCTGGCACAGGATCAAACTCGAGACGCACAGCTCATCACAGTTGATGAAAAACTGGTAAGAATTTTCTTATATACGCTGCTAGGATTCTGCTGTCAGGGTTATTTTTGTACAATAGGTTTTCTGAGTGGTGTTTTGGGTTCTTCTAGGGAAGTGATTTGAGTTTGACACTCTGGATCATACAAATTTTTAAAACTTTAAGATATATTTGTTGCAAAAAGATAAAGATAATTTGTGTTAAGCATTATAAACAAATATTGTCATACAAATATTGAGCAGTTAGAATTACGAAAGACAGTCCCTTCTACTACAACTGGGAAGGCCCTTTTTTGTGGTGTTTATAAATAGCCATTAAAATATTTTTATTTTTTGTAATGCATGACTTATTTTTTAGTTTCTCAGTTATACTCCTATTTAATTAAGTTGTAAGGTACCATTACTATCTAAAATTAAGTATATTGGATTTTTCTGCAATCAGTTGTTCTCGTGACTATTTGTACACATCCCATTTCTGCATTACACATGAGAGATTACAACTTGCAACAAATGAATAACATTCTTCTGTTAATCACAGCAGATAGAATTTTGGTGACCAGAACTTACAAAACTTTTCAATATGTGGTGTTACTTTAGATGCGACTTGTTATTTATACTTACACTGTATAATAACATAAAGTTTATAAATGTTCTGAGACTTCCAGTAAAAATGTGTAATTGCACTTTCATTTTTATCAAATATATACTACCTTTCTAATGGTTGTATATGCTTTTATCACTGGAGCCTGTGAGCATACTTTAAATAATAGATCACACTTAAGTTTCTGCTTACACCATTAAAGGTCTAAACAGGAAAATAAATAGATAAGTAAACAGATAGGGAAATCTCACATTATTAACTTAAGGCTGGTTGATTTTAATTTTAAAACCACAGAATAACCAAAATAGTCTTATTAAAATGCTGGTTCTGTCATCCTCTTATGACAAAGCCTTTGGCCCTGACCTGGCGTGGCCTTTGAGGCCTCCCTCTCGGGGTTCAGCTGGCACCACTGTCTGCCGCTGCGCCCCCCTGCCATGCCGCTGCCCTGTGCCCTGCCTCAGGGCACATGAAGTCCGGTTCGCTCGGCCTAGCTGCCCATTGCCAGTCCCCTGGTTTTTCATTCAGGACCGTCCGCTTGTTCTTCAGGTGCTCATGGAATATCACTTGTTCCCTCAGGCAGAGAAGAATTGCGGGGGGGTGTTGGGGGGAAGCGGGAGGGAGGAGGATTCACGCAGGCCATGTGTTCAGCAATTAGTGAGGACGCTCTGTTCGTTTTCCCAGTGCCCGTCTCCTCTAAGCCCCAAGAGCTTGCCCTCTTGTTCCGGTATTACGGGGTTTGCGCTCTATGAGGCTCTCAGATTCTGTAGTTTTCTAGTCCTGCTCCTAAGTTCTGTCCTCTCTCGTTTGGAGAGCACGTGAGTGGGACAGCAGGCCGTCGCGCTGAGCCAGGTGCTGTGGGGCACGCCAGAGAGGCGTGCAGCCTGCTTTGGGTTTGTGTTTTTAATTGTTGCACAAAATCAGTTGCATACTTTAATGAATTCTGTTGCCCTGTGTAAGTTTTCTCTAGCTGTTATTTCTTCCTTGAAGTATGTGTTAATCAAAATGTATGTATGGTATTTCAGCTAAATCAATGGAAGTCTTATGTATAATTATTCACAGTTGTTGAAGTGATATGTAATATGGATAACTGAAACTCACAGCTATTCATTTAGGTTTGTATTAAAAACATTAAATAACCATCCCAGAGCATAATGCTGCGAGGGGCTCCAGGCCTTCCATTGCTTCCCACTATCAGATGGGTGCCCAGTAGCAGCGTAAGGGCAAGACCGGGATCTCAAGGGTCTTACAGAAATACTGGGCAGTTGGCATGGATTCTGTGTGCATTTTGAAAAAACAAAATGATTCTAAAAATATGTATCAATATGAATGATGAAAATATTTCAAATGTGAAGATCTTACAAGTACTTTAAAAGATGTAGAAACAGCATTTTAATGTCATTATTATATTCTACAAACCAACTTATTATTTTAGGATACCATTTTTATTAACCACTCAGCACTAGATTACTGTTACATTTGTACCTGAAATTGAATGGAATCTAGAGTCTTAATTGTGCAGTAAGGGAATTAGCCATTCTCATGCTTTCTATTGGATGTCTTATATAATGTATTTTAAAAATTAATACAGGTGATGCCTCTTAAAGTCCAGGTCTTAGTTGGCGACCAATTTTAGTGTTTATTTCAGATCCTTGGAATGTAAAGCCAAAAGATAACTTTAGATGTTACTTAGTTATATTACTGACTCTGTTTTTCATTTAAAAAATTGTTTAACCTGTTATTCATGAGAAATCTTATGTGGGGGACCAGTAAGTCAGGAACTAGATAAAAGCTAGGTTTTTGGGAGGACGGGGATTGGGAGCATGAGGGAAACTAGCAAGCCTTCCCCAAGACAGCGCTCCTCAGAGTGGCCTCGGCGGGAGGCCCGGGACCCTGGGTGAGGCCTGCAGAGTTAGAGCTCTCACAGGCACCCAGAGGCGCTGCGGAAGCCGGTTTCACTTAGCATCCTTGGGGAAGCAGCAACAATTATTGATATTTAAAAATACCCTGCATGCCGTCCTTTTATTTTCCACGTGCAAAACAGGAACGTGCACAGAACGCCTCTGCTGCGCATACCGGTGTCCCCCTCTGTCGCGGGGCACGGGGCGGGGGGGTGCTGAGCTGCTGTGCAGACTGAGCCCGGCCACTTCCATCACGGAGCACCTTTTAATTGAAAAAAGGAGTAACAGACGACAGACAGACTGTGGTGATTCAGTCTTCAGTATATGGCAGACGTTTTCTAGAAAAAAACCTGTTACTCTAAGGAAGTGTTACTCAAGGTAAACGTCAAGCTTCTAAGTTAAAAAATGAGAATTTTTAGAACCTGAATCTGCCACTGATCTGATTGAGCTCAACAACCTCCCAGTACAGATTGTTTGATGGTGTTGCTGGTAAAACTCCCGAATGTGGTTTAGCGTCCTGCGAAACAGAGTGAGTTATAACTCAGAAGGTCTCCATACCTCGTGTGAACTGGTGTTTGCCGTGTAACCAGTGTATTACGTCATAAAATCATGCATGAGTACAGCTTTCATTTGAAGTGCAAGAGAGAACAATGCATTTAGTGTGACTATGAAAATATTAAGGTTGTTAAAATATTACTCCCTTTTCTAGTTATATACGTATATCTGTATGAGTATGGATTTTCTTTGCATGTTAACAACCAAGACAGCTTAGTACAACAGTTTGAACACAAGAACAGTTGTTAGAATTAAGCTGTCTCCCATTAAGCTAGACATTTGGGATTTTCAGAAATACGTATTAGTGCCACTCTTCTCACTAAATTTTTTAGTTGTTGAAAATACAATTATTTTTCATAATAATGCTAATATATAATTGGTTTATTATTTTAAACTAAGTATGTATTCAAATTTTTCTCCATTTTAATTTCTTACATGGCAGATATCTGAAGATATATGTCACATACACAAAACCTCTTTTGGGTCCCAATAATTTTTCTTTCTCTTTTTTTTTAATTAAATTTGTTGGCATGATATTGGTTAATAAGATTCTGTAGGTTTCAAGTGTGCATACACTTCTATGCTATATCAGCTGTATAGTGCACAGTGGGCCCACCGGCCGATGATTTATTTTAAGAGTATAAAGGAGTCCTGAGACCAAAAGGTTTGAGGATCATTCTCCCAAGGCTTTTCCTTTTTTCAATCAAACGTCCCCAGGGCTTGGAGTCACTTCCCCTGAATTCTAGTTAACTCATCGTTTTGTTTACTCTGCAGTGTGACTGAATCCCTTTTAACACGCGGTTGCCAGGATTCCTTGCCGTGCTCCAGGTGCCTGGCGCAGGGCGTGGTGGGGTCATCACCCCAACCCTTTTGGCCTCAGCGGTTCCAGTCGGGCAGCTTCAGACGCAGGTTCTCCCGCTTCCTCTTCAGGCGGCGGTCCGGGAGGGCTGCCGCCTCCGACCACGCTGCTGTGTGCGGTGCTGGCACCGGCCGTTTCCCTTCTTCTGTCCGAGGGGCGTGGGTTTACAGTGTGGACTGTTCTCCTCAGGTCAGTTCAGTGGGCATGTTACCAAGTAAAGTTTAATTTTTTTTTTTGGCATTTTCGTTTGACAGGCAGAATTTAATATATAGAACATAAGAAATTAAGGGAATTTTTATAGTGTTTCATGGATGTCAGTACCATTATAAGTGCAAAGAAAAGGATGTTTTATTTTGGGTATCTATAATATATTGACAGCAGGTACCCTATCTTTTTTTAGGCATGGCAACAGGTACCTTATCATTTTTTAGGCATGGTAACAGGTACCCTATCTTTTTTTAGGCATAGAATGTAAAGGGGGAAAGTCTGCCTAGCATTTTTCAGTATTAAAGAATCTATTCTTTCATTTCAGAACTATGAATATACAATGCTGACATTGTTAGAGGACAGATTTTCAGAGAGTAAAATTACAGTATTTCCTGGATTACTATTAATTTTATAGCAGAGCACATGGTAAATTTCTAATCAATCGTAAGAATGTCTTCTCTGTTTTGTATAAACTGCTAATATTCTTTTCATTTATTTTCGGAATCAATAAAAATTTAAATATCAAGAGTAGGCTGCAGCATCTTAAAATAATCTTGTTAGTTGACGTAGAAGCACAATGTTTAAAATAACCTTTTTTGTGGTTGCACCAGTATTGCTTCCAAGCACGGGATACTTCCTGCAGCCAGTAAGGAGAGCTGCCCACGGCTGTTTGCTGGCCCTTGGTTTTCGCTGCAGGGTCGCTGTGCTGCGGCGGGTGGGTGGAGGGGGCTTTATTAAGAGGGCAGCTTTTTCCCCTTCCCCCTACCCCCCCGCCCCCCCCCGTCTCCTTTCAGTAGCCTTGATGAGAACATGTTGTCTTTTCATATTCACGTGGACTGTACAAAATAGAGAAGTTAAATTTTCAATTCAGTATTCTTTAAAGATTTTGAGTAGGTGCTTCCCACAAAACAACCAAGTTATGAATTAGACCTACACAGTATTTTTTGAAATGCTTTTTCATCATTTTTATTACCTATTTTTAAAATAGTAATTTGTCACATTTATCTTACATTAACTACCTACTACTATGGTTAAAATTTAAATACAAAAGACAGAAAAATCCCCTCAAAATGGAAGATTTCAATTTATTAGTAAAAATAATGTCAAATAAGCCTTAATAGTTTGGACTTTAGTATATTCCTTTTGTAAAATAAGTGGGCTGCCATGTACCCTTCATTTATTAATTCAGTAAACACTGAATGAACCCCTGTGTGTGCCAGGCACTGTGCTTCAGTGTTTATATTGACACTTTCAATGGGTTATTTGCTGTTCCGTGCCTCGTCGTTTTGTGTAAAAACTGTTAAGCACCACATGTTTTAAATCAGGGACGTTATACCTGCATCCTCAGTATGAATGCTTATAAAAAAGGAAACTTTATTTAGCAGCCTGTAAATCCCAAATCTGTGGGAGTGGGGAAGGATGGCTGTCATTTCTAAGTTTCGGGCTTTTTTTGAGAAATTACTTTATAGTGAACACTTTAATGTAAAATCCTAATAGGATTTAAAATAGTCTATATTAATACCTATTAATACTATTAGGGTGAAGTAAGGGCAGTGTTTTGAGTATTGCCAATTTGTTGTTTTACTGCTTGACACTTTCTTCCGATTAGCAATAACAGCAGTTAAAGCTTTGTTATTTGTTGGTACTTGCAATAAGTAATTGACATTTGATTAAGCAGTTGGTATTAGCGCACTTAGCCAACTGGTTAATAATATTGCTGTTTTAGAATTTCTGCAGGCAGCAACAAGTTATTTAATAGAAACTTTCTTGTGACTTTAATAGGCTTTAAATTTTTTCATTGCTTGAACTTGCTGTAAGAAATTTGTAAAAATGAAGGATTTTTGCAACCTTTCCAAAATAAAAGTTATAACTACTACTCAAGTATGGGTTTTATGTTGTTTTTACCTCCTAACTTACTAAATGTTTATAGATGAAAACTTTGTATAAGTCTGCAAACTTGAATTGAAAATTGGTCATTAAGAGGTGACCTGCACAAAAGATAAACCTAAGTTAAAGGCTTACATTTGCTTTGACTGCTTGCTTTTTTATTTTTTTAAAGGGGTCAGTTTTCTTTTGGTGAGATTACTTTCTTTTGGTGCATGGCCGCGCTATCTCTGCTAGATTATTGGAAGGCGTAGTGTCTGTGATTGGGGCTCTGCAGCCTTCTAGCATCTCAAGTGTCTGTTTTGTCTGGACTTTGCTCACGCAGCATTCTTGTGCAAAAATTTCAAGGCTTTAGTCTGGAGCACTGGGTCAAAGGATATGTCTCTTTGAAGGGTAGACAGGAGTTTTTTTATGTTTTATTCACTAAGTAGTATTTCATTTTACATCAAAGAATAGCAGCCTTTGAGACCCTTCCATGGTGGCGGTTTAGCATGTGAGGTTCTTTTTTCAAGAGTTGCACTAAATATGGAATAATGTTTCTTTGCGTTTCTCAGTCTACAGATGCTTTTTATATTCTTGTATTTAGATGAGACTATTAAAATAAAAAGAGAAAAAGCAGTGATTAGAAATGTTAGTTTGAGGAGAGTTTTACTTTTAAAAAACTTACACTGTACTGTTCTTTTTTGGTTTTTATACTACCCACAAGCTACAAAAAAAAAAAATAATGGTGAATAACTTTTAGGATTGTAACAATACTACTGCTTAAAATTCTAAGAAAGAAGTAATAACTAAGTGATTTTGGAAGTGTAAATTTTCTAGTCAAATGTACATTCTTTTATCGGTCTTCAAGTATTAGACGGGGAAGTTGGAAGAGGGGGGAGACACTTGAAAAATATCAAAAACTCAAGTAATGAAATATGTTAATATAGCTGAAAGTAAATGCTCTTTCTACACCTTTGGGATAGATTAATAAATGTATTATGAACCAATAACTTTAATCACTCAATAAATGATTGCTTATACATTTAGAAGATTAAATTATATTTAATATTTTATCACATGACATATACCTAAACATATTAACTAACATTAAAATAGCTTATTTTTATGTTTATGGCTAAATAGTTAAAATTACTGAAAAGTTACTTAAATAGAATTGATCCTTTAAAATAGCCATATTTCTACTCAGTGACATATCATTAGTATTAAAACAATTTCAGATAATTCATTTAACATTCATTAAAATAAGTCAGATCATTTATTACATACAATTATTTAAAATTATATTGATAGAGAACTTTGTTTTCTAAAATGTCCCATTAAAATGTTATTTTCACATTATCACACTGTATAAAACTTGTACTTATTAAATACTTAGAGGAAATGAATAGTAATAATAGGTTTTATATGCAGACAAGGCCACTGAAACTTAAAATAGAGAATGATCTTTATATATTAAAATTGTTTAAGGAACAAAAGCTCTTTCCTCTACAGTATTCAGCCATCTCTATTATCTGTGATTCTTCAGCAATTAAAGCAGATTTATTTTCCTCTTTGTTCCTACTTGGAATACTCGAACAATGCTGGAGAATTGAACTGAATGGAGTGTTTTATCTTTCAAAAGCTTTAAAGTTCTATGTACCAATTAGCAAAATACAGTAAAGGTTTAAACTGTTAATAGCCACAACATCTTTAATGCACAGAGGTGTCTGAGCTGGTGCTGTGTAACAGTCCCCATTGTGTCTCTTTTAAGGACCATCACTGGGTCACTTCTTTTCCTGCCTCACTACCTGCTGTGTATGGAAATTGTGGAGAGGACTGGACACGCACTCTCAAGGATTTAAAATTCTCGCATGTTATTATATAGGCGTCTTAGCTCTCAAGAAAATAGAATTGAAAATATTATATTTGGGTGTTATTTTTGATCATATTTTAGTGATTATACAATTTATATGTGAAAATACATTATTTTTCTTTAATGAATTCAGAGTTCATAAGCCGTATATTATCTCCCTGGAAATTAGTTTTTAAATTTTATTCATTTATCTGAATATAACTATAAACAAATCATCAACGTTTATATCAGAGTATGTACATTCCTGATGCTTTATTTTATGATGTATTTGTGTGTAGGTTTCTTTTTATATTGTTTCTTTAGTAGTAGAAAAAGAATTTTGTTTTTAGGTGTGTAGCTTTTTTAATTGGCCAGCTTGCCAGATGATTTCAGAACTCAGGAATTCGTCCACATACCTGCCTTACCCTGTTACAGCCCCATGTCTGTCGTGGTACAGTAACTTTTTAATGAAGTCGGGGTGAGAGGAAGTGGAGAGCGCAGGGTACCATCTTTTGGCGGCAGTCGTTCCCCTCTCTCTGTCAGGCGTCTCTGGGAAGGGGGAGGGCAGGTCCCTGAACTGGAGACGGGCAGATGGGGATCCGCCTGTGCTCAGGCCTTCTGCGCTGCCTGCCTCAGTCCGGCTGCCTCCGCCCTCCACCGTCTGCTGGCCCGCTGGCCGCGCCCCAGCCGCGCGGGCCCTACACGAGGGGGAAGGTTCGGCAACAGGGCGAGGGTGAGGAAGTGTCCCTGCGTGGGGCGCGCCCTGTTCCTCGGCCACTCTCCGCCTCTGCGGGGCGGCTGTGAATGGGCTCTTTGTTCAGTTCCTGGTTCATGTCTGATGCTTGGCTTCTTTCAGTTCTGAGTAGAGGGCATATTAGTTAATTACGGTTTTTTATTTTAATGTCTCCAATAAAATAGGTCTTAAAAAGGGTCTGGGCTTTCTCTAAGCAACATGTAAGACACGGATATACCAAAATGGTGCGCTGAAAGCACCTGAGGGTCTGATCAGTGTACTGGTTTGCATCTGCTACAACGACTACCGAGGCTCTATTGTTATAATTAAATCTATCAATTAAAAAGATTTTTAACCCTAATTGAGTAGTTTGAAATTTGACATTCACAAAAGTAAGATAAGGTTTCTGGTTTAGATATTCTCATCATGATGTGTTAAATACTCAAAAGTGGCAGGCGTGGCCTCTGCCCAGAGCGGTTAGAGATTTAGACGTCTCCCACGACAGTCTCTAGTTTGTGCAGATCCTGCAAGGGTTGTTTGGTTTTTGTTTTACTCGCCCCTTATTGCAATACCAAATGTTACTGTCCTTTTTCATTCGTTCAGTCACCTGAGCACCTGCTTTGTGCTCTGGGAATTTAGCAGTAACTGAGGAAAGCACCGTTGCCCTGAGAGCTTATACTTCTGTGTGTGCATCTGCCAGCTCTATTTCTAGATCGTTAAGAGACATCATAGATTGGTAAATGGTATAGAAGAGAATAAAGCAAAGGGATGTGGTACAGAGTAGGTGGCAGGGTTGGATGTCCCAGGGGTCTTCTGTAGGGCGGTCAAGGAAAGCGACCTCAAGAAGGATGTATGAACTAAGGTCTGAATGGTGAGGAGGAGTCTGCTGTGTGACAGTCCCAGGTAGGAGTGTGCTAGGTAGAGGGAAAAGGTAATGCCACAAAGTACAGACCAGTTAGCAGTGCTCGGAGAAGAGAAGGAAAGCTGTGTCCTTGTGAGAAAGGGGGAGAAGAAGGACATCAAATGAGGTCAGAGAGGTAGGCCAGGGGTGCGGCAGGTAAAATTTTCACTCGTGTCTTTTTTTGATGTTCATGAAATAATTATAGTTTTCTGTGATTACATTTTTAACAACTGCTTTTTAAAAAGGATCTGGTTTTTGTTTTTTGTCTTTGCATTTTAGATTTTGCATGTGGTACAACAGTTCAGTGATTCTTCTATTAAACTTCTGATTTTGAAATTGCCTTTTGATAAAGTTCGTATTGCGACCTGGGATATTGACTTCATCTCCTTCCTCTAACCCCCCACTCTCCGTGGCCATCCTGCCCTGCGCCCCGCCCCCTCCACCCTCCCAGCCAAAAAGGATGGAAAGTTGGTGATTTGTCATCAAGGTAAAGAAGGATAAGAAATTGGTGGAGCTGCTGTCCACCAAGTCGGTGCTGACAAAAGCACAGATGTGTTCAGGCTTCGGCACCCTGCTTCGTTCAGCCTGTCTGGGGCCTGGTGGCCACAGTTGGGTGTTACCGCGGTTGCAGCTCTCCTTGGACACTCTGCCCCTCCTTTCTCCAGCTTTCTCTCTGCTGCTTGGAATTTGTCTGTCACTGTGACTCTCTTCCTCTTTTGCTGACAGTGTAGCTGACAGTTATCTGTCTTTCCTTTTCTGGCCGCGGGTGCGCCCCTCAGCCCTCCCTTCCGTGACTGGCTGCCTCTCTCCCCTGCCCCTCTGCCTGCCTGCCTGCTCCTGGCTCTCTGGCCAGTTTTTTGCTGTGATCATTTCTTTTCTTTTTTCACTCCTCTATGTCTCTTCTACTCGCCTGGCTCTTCCCCTTCTCTCCTTTCATCCCACACTTTTGTAGCTTTTGTCCTCTTTTTTCTTTACTTCTTTCTTCCTCTCCTCCAAAAAAACGAGAGCTACCTCCAGAGGAGAGAGCGAGCGGGCCCGACCCTCTAATTGCTTTTTTACCTTAGGTCTTATTTCCCCCAGAAACGTACAGGACCTTTGAAGACATTGACTAACTGGAAAGAGAAGTGCTCTGCTTTAAACATCCTATTATGACTGCCTTTCATTGAATCAGAGTTAATTGAGAATACTGTTCAGACTCACATTTGCTCTTCAGATGCTGGGTTCTAGGGACCTTGGAGCAAAATATTGGCCCTAATTACATTGGTCTTATATGAGGTGTTCATTTGTGTCTATACTTGTATATGTATGTATAGTTGATATTTAATAGCTTTTGTCATGTAACTGGTCTTTTCTAACAGCATTTTACTAAATCATTTATGATATTACTCTCTGCACAGATTTTGACAAATCAGTTGTGTAGATGTTTTGCTGTATAACTGTCATTCCAATGAGAAAATTGTTTTAGTCACTTATAACCTATTTTTCATGGTGGGCATTTTTAACTGCATCACTCTAAAGGAGTTTCTGAAGGCCTTATTCATATTTGCTATATGTTATATTTGGTCATTAAACTGCATGTAATTAAAAACTTTATTTTTAATAGTAAAACATGCACATTGTAGAAACATGTAGACTTGGAAATGGCTCAAAGTATAGAGAAAATTAAAATTACCTTCTATTTCATAGTCTTGGTGAATTTACTTCTTTTTTATATGAGTGTTTAAACACACCAACTTCCAAAATATTTACATATAACACAACTCATGCTTTATATTTGCTGTCCTGCATTTTTACTTTATTTGCATTGTATTATGAATATTTTTGTTTTTAAAATTATTCTAAAGTATAATTGTAAATGGCTATATAATTTCCCATTGTATCATAATATCTATTGTTACACAGCAGATTGTTTACATTTTTTATAATTATATACAATGCTAGAATAAACATCTTTATACCTAAGTCAAATCTTTAATACTGTTTTTGTTGTGGGGTTGATTCTTTGAAGTGGAATTACTAAATCAAATGGCTTAGTATTAATTTTAAAATTTTTCTTATGAGGACAGGTGATAAAGAAGAATTCTGATTAACCCTGTGTGACTTTCGGGACACAGCTCTCCAGAGCCTGCGCGTGTTTTCTAGTGTGCGCAGTCCCAGCCAGTGGCTGCCTTTCACTGACACGCGGCTCTAACACATTTTGCCTAACAGATAACACCATACATCTAGGATTAAAAAATAACAAAGCACATAGCACTTAAATGATGTAGCATCGATGTAGAAAGTACTTAACAGCTTAGTACATTTTGAGGATCAACATTATGAACTAAGTTATCATTGTACTATCAATTAGTGGATGTATAGGTTGATGAGATTTTTATCATAAATATTTAAAATATTAGGCCAATGCATAACAATTGGTCCTACTACTGCTATTACTATTACTTTATAATGCATTATAACAGAGTTCTTAAATAAAGGATGTATCTGAGGAAGTTATGAAACAGACTCCTATTTTATGACAGTATGTATTGTTACAAAGCTTTTGCACAATACTGCATCATTTATTGGGTGAACTATATCATTATTGATTTCTAATTTAATGTCATTGTAGCCAACAGCATACTCTTTATGACTGCAGTTTTGAAGTTTCTTGAGACTTTTATTTTTAATGGCCCAGGATGTGGTCTACCTTAATTAATGTTACATGTACACTTCAAAAGAATGTGCATTTTCTAGTTTTGGGTTAGTTCTATATATTTCAGTTAAGCTTTCAGTTGATTAATAGTGCTATTCGAATTTTTTTTTTATCCTTGTATATTTTTCTTCAGCCTGAAGATTTTCATTTAACATTCCTTGTAGTGCCAGTCTCTTGGGACAAAATCTGAACTTCTCTGTAAATGCCTTGATTTTGCCTCTCCTTTGAAAGACCTGGACTTAGCTCAGGCTGCCACAATGAAATGCCGTAAACTGAGTGGCTTAACAGAAGTTTATTTTCTCCTTGTCCTGGAGGCTAGAAGGCCAAGCTTCAGACACCACCTGGTTGGTTTCTGGTTGTGTCTGTCTCTCTCTCCCCCTGGTAGACAGTAGCCTTATCATTCTGCCCTCAGGGGGCTGGGGGTGGGGCAGACAAGCGCTCCTGGTGTCTGTTCTTACAAAGGCACTAATCCCATCACAAGGAGCCCACTTAAGACCTATCTGACCCTAATTGCTTCCCAAAGGCTCTATCTCCAAATTCTCCTCTATTGGGGGTGAAGTCTTTACGAGTTGGGGGAGGGCATGGAGGTGCACCTAATGTTATGGACATTTAGTCCATACAGCCTATTTATTGGCTTTAGAATTCTAGGTTGAAGGTTTTTATTTTAGCACTTGTGTCATTCAGTTTTCTTTAAAAAATTGTGATAAATAAAACACAATGTACCACTTGAGCCATTTTTAAGTGTACTATTCAGTGTCATTGAGCACATTCACAGTGTTGTGCAGCCATCACCGCTGTCCAGAGCTTTTCCGTGACCCCAGACAGAAACTTTGAACCCATCAAACAGTCGCTCTCCCCGCCGCCTTCTTCTCCCAGTCCTGCAATCTTTATCATACCTCCGCCTTGGAATGTGCCTGCCATGGGCACCTCACATAAGCAGACTCATATTCTGTTTGTCCTTCTGTGGCTGGATTAATTCGTTTAGTGTAATGTTGTCAAAGTTTACCCATGCTGCATGTGTCAGAATTTACTCCCTTTTTAAGGTTATATAATACTCCATTGATGTGTATGCCAGATTTTGTTCCTTCAGTGTTGATAGGTATATGTGCTGTATCTTCCTTTTGGCTGCTGCATATAATGTTGTTGTGAAACGCACATGTACAAATATCTGTTCTAGATATTCCCCTTTCCCTCCTCTGATTCTTTTGCCTGGCCAGATAATCAAATCAACAGGAGGTAGAGGACAAGAGAAAATCCAATTTAATGTCATGCGCACGGGAAGCCACCCATACATGAGAAATCTGAGACCCCCCTGCCCCCCACATACCTGAGAGGTTCAGACATAGAAAGAGGGATGGAGGTATATAAGACATCCTGAGCGGGGGTGAGGTAAGGTGCTTTGGGGACTTCAAAACACCATTGCAGGATGATAAGAAGAGAAGACATTTAGTGAACAGAGATTTGCCCTGCCTGATGGATTGGTCAAAAGTTATCTCTGGTAATCTTATGGACAAGGCCTCTAATTAAGTTCCAGGAAATTCGATGGAGGACAGAAGTTTCTCCTGAGCCAGAAGCTAAAACTGCCTTTAGTTCAAAGTGGTCTGCATACCTTGGAGGCACCCTTCGGGGTGGCTCGTTCAGAACCCCCACAGCTCAGTAAGAATCTGAAAGCACTTGCTACTCCTACACTGTTATAAAGAGATTGTACATCTGTATGATGTTCTGGACTTACCGTATATTTTGAGCAGTTAATTAGATTTAAGGTGCTACCTTTTCATGCATGTTTCTTTTGGTCGCTCTTATAAAGTAACATTGCATTATTTGGGTCAATTTTGAGGAAATATGTTAACTTTTTATGACTTTACAAGCCAAAAATCAAACTCATTCTCTCCTGTATAGTATGGAAAAATACACACTAAATACATTCAAGCCAATTAGTATATGCCTGTTTCTCTGTGCCTTGAGAGGGTACAGGAAGTCGGCCTGCGCTGTAGATGGCAACATAAAATTTACCGCCCATTTGGAAAGCAGTTTGATAACGTGTCAGGAACCGTGGAAGTTCTTATAATCTTTGACTCAGTTAATTTTACCCTTAGTGACTAACCTTAAAGGAATTAGGTTACTGAGATTTCATTGCAGCAATCTACATTTAAAAAGCAATAATAAAAAATAATTTGATTTCACAATAATAAGGAATGGGCTAAGAAATTATGGCACATTAACTTAATAGATTATTAACAAGGCCATTAAAACAAGAAATATGAAGACTGGGTAACTACGTGGAGAAGTCAGTGATGTGATACTTGAAAATAATCAGTGCAAAGTAACTTGACTCTAATTATATAAAGTGGATATGCACATGGATGATTATTGGTAGATAATAGGGACATGAAAACAGTTGCTAAGGTGTTAAGCATATGGATATATTTTTAAATTTTTCTTTAATATTGTTATTATGTTTTAACAGTATCTTTTTCAAGTAATAAGTATCCTGAAAGATTCATCTATTCTCTCTTTGGTCAGGTATCTTCTGATACTTTTTCTCCTTTAAAACCAGGTGCATTGTATTTATTATACTTCCCTTCATATCCTGATTTCGTCCTTTCAAACAGTGCCATAATGTAGGTTTTGCTGGACATTTTTCAGAGGACACCCCCTTGTCAGTACTGCACAGGTAGCATACAGTGGAGCTTGGGTCCTTCCAGATTTGTCTGAGTCCTAATTCCTTGCTCTTAGCCAATATTGTATTTCACAGTTGGATCATTTAGTTACCCCCACTTCCCCTCCTCTGGGTGTGCGGATCACAGACCTCTTATGTTCAGGAATATCGTCTTTACGTCCTCTGCAGCCCCTGACGTGGATGGCGTGGCTTAGCAGTGTCTTTCAACTTGGATTGAACGAATGAGGACCTGTTGCTCCCTGTTCCTTCACATTTATGAGTGTTACAGGGTTTCCAGCTGTGGTTGTATACTTATTAAAACAAACTTATTATCATATAATGTACTCATGTCTTTGACATATATCAGGAATGGAATATTCACCCTTATTTAAAAAGAAAAGCTAGGTTTTTTCTGTCCTCCAGAGTTGAAGCAACTTACTGACTCGAATTGCAAAATTCTTTGTTGTACTTTTAACTACTAATGCATGTTTTTCAAAAAAGATTTTCTGCACCTAACATCAACTTTGTATTACTTGTTTAGTCCTTTTTAAAAAGTTCAGTAGTAATTTTCATCAGAATAGAGATCATGTCTGTACTGTTGAGCATTGTGTCCAGCGTCTAATACGTCATAGGTGCTGAAAAGTAGGTTGAATTAATAAGACACATTCTTTTTATTGTGCAAGATCAGCACTTTACATACATTAGTTCTTGTTATACCTCATTTAATTGATTTTATAGACGATGAACTAGGAGAAGCCTTCATTCGCCCAGAGCTGTGAGTTGGGGGTGTAACTCTGTTTTGACCGACCCCCTGTGTTTAGCTGCCGCTGCTCCCTGTCCTGCGGGGACACATCCTCAGGATGTAGGTGGGCGGTGATGAAGGTAGTTTCAGATTGAGGCACAGCCCGATTTCTTAGTTTCTTTCTTACTCATTATATGGTTAGCAGTGTCATCTGTATGATCCATTTCTGTGTTGACAGCATTCCATTTAAAACTTAGCTTTTGGTTCCAAGATAGCTTTGCCCAGTATGCAGATGGCGTCACATTCCAACACTCCTGTCATTACCTGGGTGGACTCCCACACCAGTGTGTTGCCTTAATAAACAGAGGTCGGTTCTCCTGGCTCGCCTCTGGTCACACAGCTTTGACTGTATATGCATCACAGGGGCCACTAACTTTTTAGAAGTGTTGAAAGTTCCAGTGTGCTAAGTAAATATATATAGTATGCTGTCAACTTTTTGTATTTTTCAAATTGTGAAATTTATTTTACGAAATGTCTTCATTATTTATGAGACCCTTTAATGGGTTTCTTGTGTGTTAGGTGTTTGTAAGGTCCTTACAGTTCTTATTACAGACCTAAGATTGTTTTCTTTTCAATATCTTTCATGGTTGAAGCAGAATATAAATGCAATCATCACATTTAAATAAGTTCAACTCTAAAATAGAGTTAAACACATAATTGATAACTGATAGCCTTCAGTAGAACAAGTTTCTGTAAGTAATTTTTATAGTGTTTCAATATATGCGCTATTAAAAACTTCTTTTTTAAAAATCCTTTTTTATTGAATTTATTGGGATGATTGAGGTTTAACAAAAGTGTACAGGTTTCAGGTGCACAATTCTACTGATCTGTAATAACAAGCAATTAGTGAACTTATTACCAAAAATACCTAGTAAAAGTTTTGGCTCTTTTGAGTGTACGGAGAGACCTATCAAAAATTCATCCCAAGTGGTGAAAACCTTTGAATTTATTTCTCTTTATGACAAGTGTAAACTATTAAGGTTAAGTGGGTGGGGCAACCGGAAGTAATTACTAAGGCCAGTGGTATTTTTGTGGTTTAAAAAAGGCAGAAGCTAATTATTCAGTTTTTATTTCAGTGGAATAGCGTCGAAAAGGAGGGCCCTGCAGAGCGGCTGTGCTCCCTCAGTGTTACCCTGATCTGCCAAAGACACAGCCATCACAGACAAAGCTTTTAAACCTGATCTACAGCCGCAGACGTCAGGAGGCTTTTGTTTGGAGTGCTTGCAGAAGAACTCCTTTATACAAATCAACGGGCAGATGAGGGACCATGATGAAAATTTGATTCTTTGAAGTCATAATGGTCATTGAAATGTGTGAAATTCTGGTATTGAAAAGAGAGCGACCAGCAAGACTCTAAATCCTGGGTGGTTGCAAGAAGCTTGCTGGGAGGTTTGTCTGCATTTTGACACCAACTTCCCATTGCTTGTTCCTGCTTCCTTTGTTATAAAAAAAAAAAGTTGAATTCACACAAGATAAATGGGAACAATTGATAACCGAATCATACAGTTTTTATGTGATAAATTAATATTTCATAATGAAAATTGGTATTTGAAAGCATAAAGCCCATTTATACATACTGGCATATACTTTCTTATACTTTCTTAAAGGTTTTTAAAATTTCCCTTCCCCTGAAGCACACTTGAGACATGGAAGACAAGCCTTCCCTTCCGCGCTAACGGAGTTACAAGCTGTGGGAGAGCTGTCACTGCCAGGGCAGCGCTTCGGAATTGTGCTGTGTATCTTCTCAGTAGCAAATTCTGTTTGAAAGGCCTTTAATCTCAGAGTCATATGATTCATTCCTGTTTTTAAAATGGCATATTTACATGAGATTGTGTTTCTGCTTTGTTCTATTAAGATAGTGATATTCTTTAATACTAGGAATATAGGTTTCATGTTTGACCTAACCACTTAAAAATTCACAGTTTGAAAATTCAATAAATCTGTGTTTTTATAAAATAACTTTATTAGAATTTTACAGATAACTACTAACCGTGAGTCTTGAGGTGCTTATGTGAAGGTTTCTTATTATACCTTGTCAGATTTAACTTTTTGTCATCCTAGGAAATTTATGAATTTTTATTGATGAATTTTCTATTTTACCAGTAAAATGAAATCTGTGGAAATGCAATATTGACATTTTGGGGGCATTTCTTTTATAAGTAGGTTTTTTAAAAATGATGGATGATCCCTAGAGTGAAACAGAAGTGGAAATCTAGAGACTCTTATTCAACATAGTGTAAATCATTTGTAGATTTATTTCTTTATTTTGCAAAAGTTGAGCCACAGGTAGGTCAGTGAGAACTTTGTAGTTCTTTCCAAGTGTTACTTTGTTTCAGTGGAGTCTGGCCTGGGAGCTTGAGCCCATTGAAATGTTGCCTCAGGACAGGTTCCCCGGCCCTCGGGGAGCGTCTGTGTGGAGGCAGCGGTGTCTATGGAGCGTCGCAGTGATGCCGGAAGTGTGGGCAGTCGGCCTGTCTGGCCTGTCTGGCCTGTCTGGCCTGAGAGCGTGCCTGCGGGGGCCAGGCCGGTGGGGCTCTGGCCCTCGTCCCGGAGGCGGGGGACTGGCAGCCTTTTCCCTGGCTTCGCAGCCGCAGCCGGGCTACCTGAGCTGCCGGGACTCAGGTCAGACGAGTGTGGGCTTCAAAATGCAGACCCTCATTTGTTAGAATGCCAGCAGTGACTTGGGGGGAGATATCCATAAGTGCCATGGTTTTTGGAAGCCATAGTTAGTTCAAAATAAAAAGAGCAACATTTGGTAGCTTTCTTTAAAGAGATTTTCCATCCTAAAAAATCATGTATCCCTTTGCACTTTGATAGTACAAATTAGGAAATATGATTTACATTTTTAAAAGATTTACTGGTTTTTAAATACTTCAGCATGTACATACCATCATACGTACCGCAGTTTATAAAGAAGAAGTCTGTTTCCTGGGATCTTGCCTCCCTGAGGCAGCTAGTGTGAAGAGCGCGCCTCCTTCCCTGCAGGTCTTGATTTAAAGAGCGGCAGTTTCTGGTTCCAGTTCTTAGAGGTCCCGCCCATCATGGGCGCGGCTGCTGTGGGCCTTGGACACAAGGCCTCACCCTATAGTTTTGGGGCACATGTATTGTTTCTTTATACCCTGCTGAGGATACGGTACATACGTTCATATAAAAATGCATAATCAGTAGTATGTTAATAGGACCGACTACAAATGCTATACTGAATTCAGAAGTGAGCATTGAGGACTCGCAGGAGCTGAGTCCTTTTCAAGCTCTTGAGTAGAGGAGTATGTTTTAGAAAGTCATTAAATAGTAGTATTTAGTAATAGTAGTGTTGGAAACTACTCTCCTTTGAAGTTGAACTTGACAGTTAAATACTACCAATTAAAACTTATTGTCATATCTTAAAAAGTATGTACCAATTACACTCATTCTTTTTTTTATTCTATCCTATATAAAAAGAAACTTTCTTTAAAATGTAGGCAAATACTACAAGTACATATTTGTGTAAATATTTCTGTGGATCATTGTGATAGTTTCTCCAAACAGGTTTTGACAAAGTAACCACACCTAATTATTGGTGCAGGGGATTGGTTGTCAGCTGAAATAACTTGAAGAGTTGTGTTTATAATCTGTGGGTAGAAAGACGAGTTGAGTCAGAAATACACTTTCCCATCTTCTTAATACGTATTTTAGTGCTAAGTATTTTTACTAGTTCTTTGGTCCACAGCATTGATTAGAGTGGCACAACAAATAAGCATCAGTGTTTAGAATTAGAGGCTACATTACAATGAAATTAAAACTCACAAAATGGATTAAATTTTCTGGTTTCCACAAGTTTGGTGTAATTATTTTCATGCTAACTCTGTCATTTTTAACCATCCATTTATTTATTCATTCATTCATTCATTCATTCATTCATTCACTTTACTACTGTTGTGCAGCATCTTAACTGTTTAAAAACCCCATGAATTATCCCTGGCCTGTGTGGTCCAGTTGGTTGGAGCATCATCCCATAAACTGAAAGGTCCAGGTTTGATTCCCGGTCAGGGCACAGGCCTGGGTTTGGGTTCCACCCTGGTTGAGGCTCGCAGAGGAGGCAGCTGATTGACGTTTCTCTCTCTCCCCTTCCCTTTCCCTCTAAGCGTGTCCTCTGGTGAGGATTTTAAAAAATAATGTTTTAAAAAATAAAACCCCATGAATTAGACATTATTATAATAACTTCCTAAGGCAACATTCTGTTTATCTACATGTTCACTAAATTTTTAAAAATAATTTTAAAAAATTTTCAATTACAGTTGACATACAATATTATAGTTTTAGGTGTACAACATAGTGATTATACATTTATTTGTCTTACAAAGTGATCACCCCCAAAAGACTAGTACCCATTTGATACTATACATAACTATTACAAGATCATTGACTATATTCTTTATGCTGTACGTTAAGTCCCCATGACTGGTTTTGTAACCACCCATTTGTACTTCTCCATCCGGTCACCGTCATCACCCTGTTTCCCCAACCTCCCTCCCGTCTGGCTACCGTCAACTTGCTCTCTGTATTTATGTATTTATGTATGTATTTGTTTCTATTTTGTTGGTGTATTTTTTATTTTATTTTAATAAGTGAAATTGATAGGGGAACTCAAGAGTTAAAGAGTGTAGCCTTAGTTGGTAGGTATCAGTGACTCGAGCCTGTGGCAAGGCCCTCCCAGGAACCAGACCGCCTGACCAGACTCCAGGAGGTGTGACAGGCCATCCAGCCTTGAGCCCTAGACAGTGTCTGAGCCACGGGGCACCAGGGAGGGAGGTCTGTGGCCAGATGAGGACCTGTCGGTCAACAGATAAATACGGGGCCGCAGCTCTTCCCTGGCGGGGCTTTTCCCAAACCCCTGACTCCCCGTCTCCTCCCTGCGGAAAGGTCGGCTGCCCGGGAGACGTTGAGGCAGTTACTGAGGGTCCGTGACCCGCTGTCTTCTCGGAGCGCTGGCACCCGAATAAAGCGCCTGTAAAGGTTCGGTCCCTCTCTGCTTATTGGTTCTGGGGGTGACAGGCAACACGCACGCTGACTTTTCCGGTTTCAAAATCATAGTGTTTTTCTTTGTATGTCTGACCTACTTTACTTTGAAAAAATATCTTCTAGACCCATCTGTGTTGTCACCAGTGGCAAGATTTTGTTCTTTTTATGTTCAGGTAATATTCATATATACATGTATATGTGTGCGTGTGTGTATGTGTATCTATCACTTCTTCCTTATCCGTTTGTCTGTCAGTGAACACTTAGGCTGCTTCCATATCTTGGCCATTGTAAATAATGCTGCAGTGAACATAGGGCAGCATACATCTTTTCAAGTTGGTGTTTTGAGTTTTTTCAGATAAATACCCAGAAGTAGAATTGCTGGGCCCTCTGGTAGTTCTATATTTTTTAAAATTTTTTAGGACCCTCCATACTGGCTGCACCAATCTGCATTTCCACTAACAGTGCATGAGGGTTCCTTCCAATACTTGCTTGTTGATGTGTTGATGATATATTGGTGTGAGGTCATGTTTCATTGTGGTTTCAGTTTGGATATCCATGAAATGAGTGATGTTCAGCATCTTTTCATATGTCTATTTTCCATATGCATGCCCACTTTGGAGAAATGTCTTTTCAGGTACTGTGCCCATTTTTTAATTGGATTGGGGTGTGTGTGTGTGTGTGTGTGTGTGTGTGTGTGTTGTATGAGCTCCTTATACATTATGGATATTAATTGTTTATAGGTGTTTGTGTGTGTGTGTGTGTTGTATGAGCTCCTTATACATTGTGGATATTGTTTATAGGTTTTATCATTGGCAAATATCTTTTTCCATTTACTAGGTTGTCTTCTTTTGATGGTTTGCTTTGCTGTGCAAAAACTTGTTAGTTTCCTGTAGTCTCACTTTGTTGTTGTTGTTGGTTTTTTACCTCACCAGAGAAGACCTATTTAAAAAAATAACACCAAGAGTGATGTCAAAGGATTTAACTTTGTTTTCTCATTCTGGGAGGTTTATGGTTTGGGGTCTTACAGAGAAGTCTTTAATCCATTTTCAGTTTATTCTTATATATAGTGTAAGAAAGTGACCCATGATGATTCTTTTGCATGTATCTGTCCAGTTTTCCTAGTGTCATTTATTGAAAAGACTGTCTTTACCCCACTGTGTGTTCTTGCCTCCTTTGGCACCACTAATTGACCATGTAGGTGTGGGTTTACTTCTGGGCTCCCAGTTCTGTTGATCTGTGTGCCTGCTCTATGCCAGCACTGTTTGTATTACTGTGGCCTTGTAGTATAGCATGATATAAGGTAGCATAATACCTCCAGTTTTCTTTTTCTTTCTCAAGATTGCTTTGGCTATTTGGGGTCTTTTTTGTTCCCGTATAAATTTTAGGATTATTCTAGTTCTGTGAAAATGCCATTGGCATTTTCATAAGAATTGCATTAAATCTATAATTTGCTTTGGGTAGTATATGGACATTTTAATGACGTTAATTCTTTCCATCCATGAGCACAGTATATGCTTCCATTTATTTGTTTCTTCTTCAGTTTCTTTCTTCAGTGTCTTAATCTTTCAAGTACAGCTCTTTTACCCCCTTGGTTAAATTTATTCCTAGTATTTTATTGTATTTTGATGCAGTTGTTTTGATTGTTTTCTTAATTTCTTTTTGATAGCTGCTTATTAGAGTATAAAAATGCAACCAATTTCTGAGTATTCATTTGTATCCTCCTCCTTTATTTTATTTACTATTTCTAATCGGGGGGTTTTTTCAGTGGATTTGTTAGGGCTCTCTATATAGAGTGTGGCATATCATCTGCAAATAATGACAGTTTTACTTCATCCTTTCCAATCTGGATGATTTTATTTCTTTTCCTTGTCTGATTATTGTGGTTAGGACTTCCTATGTTGAATAAGAAAGGTGAAAGTGGACACCCTTGTCTTGTTTCTGATTATAAAGAAAAAACTCTCAGCTTTTCACTGTTATGTATGATCTTAGTGAAACTGGAAGAGCTGGCGTGTGCGCTTCCTGTCACCACCAGACCCAATGAGCAGAGACAGGGGTTGAATCTGTGTGGGCGCTTCATTCAGAGGGCGGGCGATGTGAGAGGGCAGCAGGTTCATACCCTAACAGACTGTCTGACATTCCACTTCAAACCGACCCTTTATATAAGGAGAAGAAAAGTGCAGGCAAGGGGTTTGGAATTCAGGGAAAAGGTAATCAGATAAAAGGCACAACGTTCTTCCCTCTGTCCACCAGGGTTCTTCATCTGTGTCCTGGGCGGTGGGCGCCCCACCCTGGAGCCCGGTGGCTCGCATTCCGCCCTGATGCCCTGCAGTCCTCCCCCGGCACCGAGGTGGAACTGCTCCTGGTCTCCTGGAGCCTGGGCGGGTCAGACCCTCAGTTCCTGGAACAGTTCCTTTCTGCAGGCACTGACTACTAAGCTTATTGACTGTCACCTAACGCTAAAATTTTCTGACTCCTGAGTGCCCCACCCCCATCATTAGCTGTGGATTTATTATATATGGCCTTTATTATTGCGAGGTATTGTCCCTCTATTCCGACTTTGATGAGAGTTTTTAATCAAAAATGGACATTAGACTATGACAAATGCTTTTTTGCATCTATTGATGTGATCATATGATTTTTATTCTTAATTTTGTTTATGTGGTGTATCACATTAATTGATTTGTGGATGTTGTACCAACCTTGTATAAATTCCACTTGATACTGGTGTATGATTTTTTTAAATATATACTGCTGAATTGGGTTAGCAAATACATTGCTGGAGATTTTCATATTTATGTTCATCAGGGATATTGTCCTATAATTTTTTTTTCTAGTGTTTTTGCCTGATTTTGATATGAGGGAAATGCTGGACTTGTAAAATGAGTTTTGGAGTCTTCCCTACTCTTCAGTTTTTTGACATTTTTTTAAAAAAGATAGGTAGTAATTGCTCTTTGAATGTTGGTAAAATTCACCTGTGAAGTCAACTCTCTGGTCCAGGGCTTTTGCTTATTGGCAGTTCCTGATTATTGGTTCAATTTTATTAGTAATTACTGGTCTGTCCAGACTTTCTGTTTCTTCCTGATTCAGCTTTGGAAGATCGTATGTTTCTAGGAATTGACCCATTTCTCCCAGGTTGTCCCATTCGTTGGCATTTAATTGTTTGTAGTTTTTTTCTGATAATGCTTTGTATTTTTGTGGAATCAGTTGTCTTTCTCCTTTTTCAGTTCTGACTGTGTTTGGGGGCGAGCTCTCCTTTTTCTTTATTAGTTGGCTAAAGTTTTATCTATTTTGTTTTTTCCCCTTTGTTTTATTGATCTTTTCTTTGTTTTTTGGACTCAGTTTTGCTTATTTCTGATGTAGGGGGAGGGTCTGACCCTTTGGAGTGAGAGTTGCACAGGCCAGGCCCTGGTGTGGGCCGAGCCCTCCCTGTGGGTGTGTGTTGTGGAGCTGGTTGTGTGTTGGCTCTGCAGACTCCTGGGAGGGGCTCTGGTGCAGACGCAGGGTCAGCCGGTTTTTGAGCCTGGCTTGGAGTTAGTTGCCTGGTGGAATCCACAGAGTTGAGTTCAGCTTGTGCTGGGTGTATGGGCCCGTAGTTGAGGCCATGTTCCAGGCCAGCAGTGACCATGGCATATTCCAGGCTTGCGGCTACCTGATGGGGATTACACTGCAAGCTGAGACCAGTCACTGCTGGTGCGGGACTTGGGGTGGCTGAGCCAGAGGCAGGGCGCTCTGAGCCAGCCGCTGCGTGTGGGCCTTTGAGAAGCTTTAGGAAATTTGGCAGTGGGTGCCGAGGGGGCCTGCTCATTGGGAGCCACCCACAGGGGCTCAGCCGGCAGGAGTAGGGGGGTCTCAGGCAGTCGCAGGTGGGAAGGGCTAAAGGAGGGAGCAGTGGGGCCTACAGGCACTTTGGTCTCGGAAGGAGCTATCCCAGCCCATTCGCCTCCAGCCCTGACCTCAAGCTATCAGTTCAGTTCCTCCGTGGGGGGCCCTGGAGCCCAAAGCCAGGGATCAAGCCTGTGCTTGGGCCCTTGAAAATCTGTGCCGCTGGGTCCCCGGCAGCCCTCCGTCCCACCCAGACACAGTCCCCGCTGGTGTCCACAGCAGACAGCGGGGGGCTCCACTCCAGGCACTGGAGCCCCGGGCTGTGGAGCCCCATGTCAGCCTGGGACAACCCAAGGGGAGTTCTGCAGCCAAAACATCCCTCTGAGTTTTTAAGGTGGGACTTGCCTGTTCAGTGTCTGCCCTTAGTTGTAGGATTCCCGCTTGGCCAGTCTTCGGGTGGTTCTCAGTGAGGGCTGTTCTGTAATTTAGTTGTGACTTTCATGTGTTTGCGCATAGGGTTTAAATTTTCCAGCTTACTCACTGGAAGCCGTAATCAGTTATTTAAAATTTACATCAGTAAGCAAACCATGATTTTAAAGCTTCCTTATAATCGTTCTTACAAAGAATGATATGATTGCCTCTAATGTGATTTTTGAATAAAGTGTTTAACCGTTACTAAATGGTGACTTAAAGTCTGAATTACTTTATTATTTTATGTCATCTCTACTACTATAATTTGATAAATATGTCTAATCTGGGGCATCAGAATTGTATGCATTCATCAGTTGAGCATTTGATAGTGCATAGAATTATAGAAAAAGAGAGACAAGTGTCTGCAAAGTCATACAACTTTTCGACTTATCTTTGAAAGTAGATTTGATGTATCATTTTCGTCTTTAGCAGGCTTCACTGAAGGGAGATACATCAAAATGCTCATTAAAGTTGTGAATTGATTTTCATTGTTTGCAAAAAGGATCAGGCCTTCCTCTGAACAGAATGCCTTGTTGTAATCAGTTTCATACAGAAACCTCCGGTAAATAGGTGTTTTTTTAAATTTAGTCATTTTTTTAATCCTTTACTTTTAATATCCCTTTGCATTTTTTCCTGTGCTGGCCAGTTCATACCTGCTCATGAAATAAGAGTCTATGGACTATGGGTTCCTCTACCAGCAAACTCTATAGAAATGCCCCCAAAATTTTTATGAACCCTTTTGCACCGCACCTAACACCACCGCCCCATACATTTTGCAAATAAAAATAGCAGTTTTTATTGTAAAATAGTGGAGTAATAAAATAAGGCAGAAAGCTTTAAACAAACCTCAGTTTACAAGTCAGTCTGAATAGAGTTGCGTGAATACAGAAAGCAGCCCCGGAGCACGAGTGGGCTGTGAGGCACGCGCTTGCTTGTTTCCCTGCAGGACCTCACTACTCTAACCGGCGTTCCGGAGGAGCACGTCAAGACTCGGAAGGTGCGGATCTTCGTGCCCACGCGCAATAACATGCAGTCCGGCGTGAACAACACCAAGAAGTGGCGGATGGAGTTCGACACCAGGGAGCGCTGGGAAAACCCCCTGATGGGCTGGGCATCCACGTGAGTGCTGTGCTTTCATTGCGTGTCATCTTCCGCTCACTCTCCATTTAGGTTTTCCTTTTAGACACCCCGAATCCAAAACCGCTCCGTGCGCAGCACGCTGTAGTCCAGCCTGCTCTGCTTTGGCGTCGCTGTTCTAAGACACAGACGCGTCCTCACACGTAGTAGACACGCAGGGAACCGTTGAAAGGGTGGCCCCACGGAGCGCTCTGGATGTGGTGGTTTCCCAGGGTTGCGTCTCAGGGGAGGTGACCGAAATCGGGGGCACCGTGAGCGCGCCCAGCCGCGCGCTAGTGCCTGGTGAGGAGCACTCTCACTCAGTTTTCAATTAAAATAAAACTTCTTTATAAAGCACTTTTTTGTTTGTAAGGGGAGGCGACTAGAGGAGATGAAATATCAGGTATTTTGCGCGAAACATCTAAGTTCCTGAGACTGCTGATGAATAAACATGCAGCGCACTGGAATAAAGTGGCCACAGTGTCCACTGTGGGACGTGGCCCGGGTGGTAAGCAGCAGGACCTCATCGCCAGGTGAATGGCAGAAGCTGTGGCTGCAGAAGACGGGCAGATGAGCTGGGAACCTGCCATTCGCACAGAGGCTCCTGGAACGTTTTGTGCGCCCAGTCCTCAGCTGAAGACAGTTGCCAGCTTAAGTTGTCTCACTTTAGAATAAAGTGTGATGCTTAACATTTTTTCCTGTTGAAAAACATTTTGTTCCTGTTGATTCATTCACTGCACTATTTATCGATGGCATTTGGTTAGTTTTCAGTTGGGGTTCTTATGCATAATTCTTAAATAAAGATTTTTGTGCATATCGTTTGGTGAACATATGACTTGTTAATATGCCAGTTACATATTATCAGTTATTCAAAACTTTTATATTAAGTAGCAATAAGCTATTAATTCTCTATTCCTTATGCTTATCTAGTTAATAGCAGTGTCAATATGATGGGTTTTGTTCTAGCAGATGGTTAAACTACTGACAGAAATTGTGGAGGATGTATTTTACTCTTTGTTAGGGGCGTCTGTTTCAGTCTTACCCCTGGTCTTAGTCCTGGGACTTACTGTTAAAAATAAACAGGCACAGCCTCTCCGAGGCCCTGATGGGAAGCACAGGTGCTGACCAGGTCGTCCTCCCGGCTCCGTGGGAACCCACGCTCAGCCTCCCCTGCCGCGGGCAGACAGCTGCGGGGGCCTCCGCCTGCTCGCTCAGCCTCTCAGCCCTGCCTGCTGAGCCTTGCTTGTCCCCGTGCGCCTCCGCAGCCCCTGCTCCACGCCCCCGCTCTGGACTGCCCTGGCCGCTGAACTGCCGGCCGCCCTGGCCGCCATCCTCAGGCCTGGGGAGGCGCAGTGCTCCGCTTGGGTTCCTGGGGCTCCTGGCCATCTGGGCTAGAGAGTGCCTTCCGGGGAAAAGTGCATGAGTCTTGAACTACTCCAGTGTGGTTTCTTTTTCCAGCGGTTGAATCCTGTCCTTTTTTTCCCCCCTGCTTTTGGTCACTCTCTGATTCCTTCAGTTATTTTGTTCAGAGTTTATAATTGTTAGCAAGTAAATCTGAATTTAATGGCAGGTAAATCTGCCATTACCCCAGTTGGAATTTCAGTAAATGAGAGCTGAGCAAATAAAATCTAAAAAACATAGGCACAAATTATGGTATATCTAGTAAAGACTGCAAAGACAGATTATATACAGCTGGAGGGTAGGGCACGAAAGACTTGTTTGAAAAGACTGGCGCTCACTGCGAACCGTGAGAAACAGTCGTCATGGCCTTGGCCAGGCCGAGGTGGTGGTCTCCCACTGTACGCCAAGGGCAGTTAAGCTTGTAGGAGCTGTGGGTGCTTAAAGTTTTCCTTCCACTTAGTTTCTCCTAGCTCGGCTAATAATGAAATTAACAGACTCATAGAAAATCAAATTTCAATATGTGCACATGGGGAATTCACATAAACATGAAAGTTCCAAAGACAAAATTGGGTGTATGTGTCATTTTGGACAAAGGAGAGAAGAGGGGAACAGGGCCTTAGATTTCAGAAGTGAAAATGGACAATTTACAGGTAACTGGGGAGAGTGAAACAAACGTGGCAGGCAGATTTCCGCCAGGTAACCCAGAAACAGCAGGCTGTCCGGGATCCAACCCCGGGCAGCCAACGCCCAGCCGAACGCGGCTGCTGCGATGACCAGGGCTTCCTCCCTGGGGCAGGCCCCCCTCTGACTCCCGGGGCAGGAAAGGCAGGGCCCAGAGCTCCTTCTTGAGCCTTTTGTTTCACAGTCACCAGCTTAAAATCAGTACCCCAAAGGTGCAGTTTATGGGGTGGCAAAACTTCTCGGTCCCTTTCAGAACATACAGCTACATTTAGAGGAAAGTCAGCAAGCTGATATTCAAACAGCACTTTTAAAGAGTTTATTTGAAATAAGAGCCTTCATCAATAGTGTTCTTATTTGCTATTTTAGCAGCTGTTTATTTTCTAAACATTTTACTTTATTTTAAATATTGATTTTTTTTTTTCAGTTAAAACTTAATGTTAAATCCTGGAAAACAATTGTTTCTTACAGGGCTGACCCCTTGTCCAACATGGTTCTAACCTTCAGTACGAAAGAAGCCGCAGCTGCCTTTGCAGAAAAAAATGGTATGTTTCGTCTGTTTTCGTTTGGCTTTAATAAGTAAAATGAAGATACGATTTTATGTGCTTAACATTAATCAAAACCAGTCAGGGATATAGAATTTGAGTTGAAAGAAATTTTTCAGTGTATCTAATTCAGTAGTTTTAAGAATTTTACAGCATCAGAACACCCCCTTCTAGGAAAAAAAATCTAAAGTAGAGTGCCCACGCAGCGTGGAAAAGCCCAGCTGCTCTGATCTGGAGTAGAGGCAGGGAATGAAACTGCTAGCTGAACTCCTGCTCTCTTAATGAATCCCTCTGCAAAGTCTCTAACATTTGGTTTTCAACCCTAATTGAACCTTTCAATTTTGACACCTCTTTATTATTTTCTTACTGTGAGCCAAAACCCCACGTCTGTATTCCACCTAATAGCTCTTCAGTTGTTTCAAAATAGTTGTCCACGGTGTCCCTGCGTGCTCATCTCTGATCGCACCTACTCAGTCGTGCGCTTTCGCACCTCAGCGTGGTCTGGGGGCGCGGTGCCCGTAGGGCCGGCAGCGCTGCAGGCCCCCACCCTCGCGCCCAGAGCCACGTCCAGTCCCGCGGGCCCGCCCCAGGCTGCGCGCCCTGTGTCTTTTACACCCCCTTTCTCCTGCGCCTTTCGTGTGTGTAGATACACAAGTCTGCATTCCAGTTGCCGGCAGCATGCAGTGCTGTAGTGGGCCGCACGGGGCTGCGGCCCGGGAGCAGTGGGCTGTGCCACGCGGCCCGGCGGGTCTCGGCGCTGGCCCTGGGTGTGTGCGAGCGCCTCCCGACGCTCCCGCAGGGGGAATCCCGCAGCGGCGCGTGTCTCGGGGAGCATCCCCATTCTTAAGTGGCGCGGGTCCGTGTTGGTTTATGTTGGTCTTGCTCTCAAGAAAACGCAAAATGTTTTTCTCATTTTCTATTATTAAGCTTTGCAATACAGTAATGGAAAGAGGCTTTGGAGTTAGACCATCTGAATTCTGATCCTAGTTTTGCCACTTTGAAGCTCTACATGATTTTGAATTAATTTTATAATGAATGTAATGTTTTTTCATTGTTGAAAAAACGGTCTTAATAGACACTTGGTAACTATTTCTGCCATTTGTCTCGCTAGGGTTTAAATGCACTGCTGTGCATTTGTGCCTAATGCGTCCTGTTATTCTGTTAGCTGCTCACATAGAATTCGAATCTAATTTAGTTAGCGGTTTGAATGAGGTAACGTCTGTGTATTCTGTTGCTATAAGGCAGGATACAAATGTGAAAGATTGTTAGTACTGTCTAACATCTCTGATGTATCAGTGGGGAAGCACTGTACAGGTCACTGGCATTTTCACCCCAGGCGGCCCTGTGCAGCCTGTGGCCAAGGGTCTGAGGCTGCACCGCCTGGGTAGGGGCCCGCGCAAGCCTCGCTGCTGCCAGGGCCTGTACCGCTCTCCCCGGTGCGCGGCGGGCGCTGTCGGGAGGGCTGAGTGGGGCGCTCAGAGGGAAGTGCTTAGGACACAGTGAAGTAGCTGGGTAATCGCACGTAACTTTATCCTATTAGTAGCAGACTTCTGAAAACTGCTAAAAATTTACATAAGTGTAATTCCTTATTGACACTGTCTTGGCAGTTTTCACATTTCTTGTTCTCAAAGTGCTCATAGTCTTTAAAATATTATTTTGATTTAAAATTAACATCACTCTCTTTAAACTGTTGTTGGGGAGGAAAATTTTTTTGTCTACCTTTCTAGGCTCTAATAATAAAATTACCTAAGAAAGATTACCAGGAGAGAAGCAGATTTAAACATACGTACCCAGGGCCCCCACAGGAACATGAGACCCGGGGACAGGCCATGCGGTTGAGGTCTCTGTGCCTCCCTGAGCAGGGATAGGGTGAGCCCGGGGCTCCCAGCGGGAGCAGGGCAACTCACAGGACGTGGTGAGCAGGGGTGTTCTGCCCTCCAGGTGGGCTGGGCATACAGAGGTCATTCCTGCTGACAGCTGTCTCTCAGGGCTAGGCCACCTCGCCGAAGGCTTCGAGGTGGCGAAGGGGAGGTAAAAGGTGTCCTCTGCCTGCTGCAGCTTGGTTGCGTCAGCTCGAAATGATCCATCCACAGGCCAAGGTGGCATATTTTGGGGTCACATATTTTACTCCCCTTTACTGTATTATAACTTACCAAAAACAGTTCTATTAATGTTTTCCATATTTGTAGCCTACCATATGTTATGTCTGACACCTTAAAGAGTGTTCCTTTGAGGTCTGTAATGTGAGTTTAATAACAGGAACTCTAATTAAACTGTTGGATCTCTGGTTAGTGTCTTTCTACGTGGTCACAAGGGTGCATGACTACGGTTGTCAATGTGAATTGCAGGTGTGAAGTAGCCACTGCTGCTTTTGAGATCAGGCGCTTTTCTAGTCTTATTTTTATCTTCCCAGGAAAGAAAATTGAGGACCATTATTACACTCAGTAGACGGTGTAACTTGAACAAGCACCGTGGATGGTACTGTAAAAGACTCCAGGCTAACAGTGGGTCAGGGGTTTTAACATACAAGGCAGCAGGAGCTAAATCTGTCTTAGTCACTGCTTTGTACTTAGCACAAAACCTACATAATGGAGACTTCATGTCTGGTGAAATTACTGACTTTCTAAAGTGCATTTCTCCACTCAAGAGTCTGAGGCCACTCTTACCTCCTAGGAGAGTCCTCAGTGATTATCCCGCCCGCAATTCACTCTAGTACTTGTGCTCTTCCAGGTTTATTTAAAGTTTAGCGCACAGATCTTTCCGCAGACAAGGGCTGTTTCTCTACCTATTATGGCAGTAAGTCTAAACCACCAGTGGGTGGCACAGAGTCGCCGGGTGAAGGGTGTTTCTGACCTCGCCCAGTGCGCCCTCCGTTCTGGAGTAAGGGGACAGATCCGTGGGACGGTCCTCCCCACACACCTCACATCGTTTCCTTGTGCTAGTGCTGCCGCGTGGCTGGTGGACCTGTGTTCCGGTAAGTTAAGGCATGAGGAGGAAATGGTTCAGAGGCGTGAATATGTAAAGACTACGGGATGGAGGGGCCAGTAGCTGGGCTTCTCCTGCCACTACCGTCTGCTCGCAGGGGAGCTTGAGCAAGTTTTGATCCACTGCACTCGGCTTTCAGTGAGCACGCGCCCCACCTTGCAGTGGGGCAGGGACTAGGCGCCGCTCAGTGGCTGCAGACTTGGAGGTGGTCAGCCCGGGACTGGCGGCCTGTCTGTGTTTCTTTACTGCCAGGCCAGGTGCCTGAGTTCGTGGTCCGCTCCAGCAGGAAGAAGGTGAGTGGTTGTTGATGTAGATGGTTCTGTTTTGATAGTAAAATTTGGGAAAGGTTGTCCATTTATGAGCATTAAATATTTGCCTTTCAGGAGTGTCTAGACCTAGGGGACTAGGGTAAAGCTGCCACACACACAAAAGTTGTTTATTTGGGGACTGTTCTGAAAATGAAAACCTACCTTTTATTCCCTTCTTAGTTTTCTTGTTTCCCTTACTTTTCCCTTACTTTTAAATGGTTAAAAAAGAAGGGGTCAGAACCATCGTTTCCCTTGAGCAAAGACTGAGTGCCCTCCGCTGGCCCCCCTCCCCGCCTGCTCCTCGCCTCCCCCTCCCCCAGCACACAAAGAAAATGGAAGCGCCCCCGTGTCCCGTGGCCTGAACCCCAGGTCCTCAGCCTGCGGGTCTCCCTGTGACACTTCCCTGAGAAACTGTTCAAGGGCACTCTTTTTCTCTTGTTACAAAGAAAGGTTATCAGGGCTTCCTCTGAAGTGTAGATGAACCTCACTTCAGTTCTCTGAGTCCTGGGAAGGCCGCCATTCTCATCTGACGTGCCTGGCTCGTCTGCTTTCCCAGAGGGGTCCGGGGGTGGGCGGGAGGAGAAGGCGGCTGCCGGGAGGGGGCGGGGGTGTAGTTGTGGGCGCTGTCGGGGAGCCCGGAGACCTGCGCTGCCCCAAGGTAATGGCCCACAGGGCCGTGGGAGGGCAGGGGGACTGTCCTGGGTGTGCCGGTGTATGCCCCCCACCCCGGGGAGCAGTTTCTCCGCCCTGTAAGCTATAAAAACTCTCTGAAATTCTCAAAATAGAGCATTTCTTTCAAGAATAGGAGGGGCAGAGGACAGGCTGTGCAGCTGCACTCTGTTCCTGGAGGGCCTGTGGGGAGGGAAACCCACCTCTGCAGTAACGCAGGGGGAGGC
This sequence comes from Pteronotus mesoamericanus, assembly GCF_021234165.1. Classification (NCBI taxonomy): domain Eukaryota; kingdom Metazoa; phylum Chordata; class Mammalia; order Chiroptera; family Mormoopidae; genus Pteronotus; species Pteronotus mesoamericanus. Next base: position 4,047,476 of record NW_026555123.1, read on the forward strand.
GGCGGCCGGGCCCTGACCCAGGGAGACACACAGGCGGTCAGGGGTGTGGCCCGGCTCCGAAGCGCCTGCAGGAGACACCCGCAGCGCGGCCTGGGCCTGCAGCAGCCTCCACGTCCAACCGGGGGCTCCACCTCACAGCCGCACGCCTGAAACAGGGCGCCTGCCAAACAGGTTAAGAATCTTGACTCTCATGCAGATATGAAATGCATGTTAAAGAATTTATTTTACTCATGTTATAAAGGAACTAGGTAGATGGCATAACCACTCGAAAGTAAAAGTATAAACAGCAGAGATTCGTGTACGAAAAGGCAGGCCGGCCTGTAGGAAGCAGGAGGGCCCACCGGCAGAATTGGAGTTGAGAGGGCCTGCGCCGAAGTTGCTACCAGAGGGACCCCGGGCCTAATTTGCATATCTGTCGGTGGTACATGATTTAAAAAGTTACAAAAAGCTGAAAGATAAGGAATTGAGCTGAAATCTGAGAACCAGTAAGGGCACACCATAGATGATTACCGTTGTCCATTGAAATAAAGTTTGTGTCCTCCCCACTTTTTGATTAAAAAAAAAAATGTCAAAGATTTACAATCACAAAACAAGATGAAGCTACTATTTGGCTTGATGATTTACATAGGTGTAGCAAGACTATTAATTTGCCTCTGTATTTTGTCACCTCAAAATATGTCACGGCAAAGTAAGAATTATTTTAGGCTTTTAACTTTAAGAAACATCAGATATGGGAGAAGCTCTGAAAAATCAAGTAGAAGTGACCCCTTTTATAAAGACATTTACATTTGGAACTGCGGCGGGGGTGGGGTGGCCTTACCTATAGAGACTCTTGTCAGGGCCCGAGGCACAGACTTCCTCTGTGCAGCCCCTTCTGCCCTCACCTGGAGCCACTTTCGCCTGTTAATCCATCTCATGTCAGTGTAATTCTTCAACCAGCTGGGGAACTAAGAGGAGAGGGGGATTTTACCCTCCCCCACACCACCATAGGGGAGGAAAAAGATTCCGCCTCCATCAGTCCAGGTCCCTTGCCGAGGCTCCCTGCAGTACCTGGTAAAATGGAAACAGGAGTTTAACAACAGGTATGCCTCCTGTTTGCACAGAGAGACTGGAAATCGGAGCAGCCCCCAAATGGCCCTGGCCGTCACCTACAGACTTGCCGCCAGCAGGAGACAGGAGGCGGCGGAGGTGGGAGAGGGTCAGGCCCACGGGGAAGCGGCACGGCCGTCCCGGGACGCCGTCCCCAGCCCCTCCCGTGGTGGCGGTTTCCAGAGGCCAAGCCCCTTCTGGTCCAGAGCAGGGGACGCCCCGCCGGCCCTGATTCCCCTCACGAGCGCAAGTGTCCCTCGCAAAGGGGCAGCTTTCACTCTGGCTGCCGGGAGTTTTCTGTATTGACTCTGTCTTAAAAACAAGCAGTACAAGACAGTCCTTACACCAAAGGGGCATATTTTGGGATGACATTCTGCTCCCTTTCGTCACATAGGTTTTCTTACATTTGCTTGGCTGAAAATTTTCATAAGGAATCTTAAATTGGACTTTTCAGAGCCTCTTGAGACTAGGAAGCCAAACGAACAGCTTGCCACCAGATTTCCCCTGTGGTACATATTAATTTGGGCAAATGCCTTCCTTCTCAAGGTCCCCAGAGTACCCTGAGGTGCCCAGAATATCCTGAGGTTCGTGACCTCCTTAGGGAACCCTGTATGCCGAGTGCCAGGGCACCTTCCCTAGGAGGACTCAGTAAGCGTTGGCTGTGGGAGGTCAGCCTTCGTTCCTTAAAAAGGGTCTGGTCCTGTCTGACGAAATGAACATCATTATCAAATATGCAATCTCAGTGAAGGCTTTGCTTGCATAGCCATTGTTTCCAGTTATGTTCTAAAAACAGGTGGGCCTGCTGTCTGTCGTTCGTCACGTACAGATCACGCTGTCACCATGAAAATGAGTGTTCAACGAGAGTTCTTACATTCCGTAGCTGTCGTGCAAGGAGAGCAAGGTATCCTTTACAGACGAGATAAGCTTTAGTTTACAAAGCAGAGTCTCCTAACTTGTAATGAATTATATGTCCAGAAACAGAACATTAAAACAATATCAAAAGTATCCCAAACCAGAGATACAGTCATCCCGCCTCATTCACTCTGTCTTGTGTCATTAATCCTTGCCTCGCTGGGTATCTTTATGTGTTTCTCAACTGGATGGAGTTCTGGGCATCCTGGCTGGTCTGCCGGAGTGGTCTCAGAAGCCTGTTCCAGAAGCCCCTTACAAGGCTCTCCTCCGTGGGTCTCCAGGTCTCCCTCTAGAGACAGAGAGCTCTCTGGCCTGCAGCTGGTGGCGGAGCTGTGAGGAGAGCAGCAGAGGAAAAGAAGAAAATCTGTACATACACGATAAGAGGCTTAAGATGCCTGTTTTAACACGAGTGATAAATTTCAGAAGTAAAATAAATGCACTCATAACAAGAATAATGCAGTTTAAAAGCCATTCCAAAAATGTTATAGACACAGTATCTATAAACAATCATTTAAGTGTATTTTCAAAGACAGTGAATGTTCATCTATGTTACAAAAGTGGATGAACAAGATTTTTACAGAGAATGACATAATCTGACATATTGAGATATGGCATAATAGTCTTGAGACATGAATATGCTAAACATGTAGTATGAATATTCCAAATATATATCAGGAATACCAAGATGAGAGATTCAGTGTGGAGTGGATCCTAAATACCTATGTATTCATAAAACCTGACACCCTCGTACCCGTCAGAACGGCTAGTCTCAGGAAGTCGGCGTGTAACGCCTGTCGGTGGGACTGCTCACTGGCGCGGCCAGGATGGCAGACCGTGTGCGGGTTCCGCAGGAAACCAGATCTACGCCACCTCTCGGTATTTATCCAGAGAAAATGGGCACACTGGTTTGAAAAGATGGATGCACCCTTGTGCTCACTGCAGCATTTTTATAACAGCCAAGATACGGCAGTAACCTAGGTGTCGGTTGATAGATGAATGTTTAGAGGGAGGTGTGGTGCATATGCACAATGCAGTATTACGCAGCAATAAAAAGAGAATAAATCTTACCATTTGAGGCAACGTGGGTGGACCTAGAGGATATTATCTAAGTGAAAGAAGTCAGAGAAAGACAATTGTCTATTTCACTTACGTGTGGAATCTAAAAACAAAACAAATGAACAAAAATCGACTCCTAAGAGACCCAAGGGATGGCTGCCAGAGGGGAGGCGTACGGGGGCGTGGGGAAGGTGAAGGGGAGTCTAGTCAATAATACTGTGGTATGTTTGCATGGTGCTGGGTGAGCACATTTAGGGTGTGAACGTTTTAAGTCCCAATGTGGCATACTTGAAACTAATATTGTGTACTGACTGTGCTTAAATTAGAAATACACAAATAAAGCTCCATCAATAGGTGATTTTCGTTCCCAATGGATATGTTCTGGCCTAGAAGAAAGAAGATCCGAACTAAAGTCCAGATCGGACTGTGGTGCAGTCTCAGGCAGGGCAATGCCAGGGCTCTGGCACATACCGCAAGCCCGGCCAGGAACAGATAGGGCGCTGGCTGGTGTCCACGCTGAGCACGCAGCGCCCAGCCCCTGCAATGCGCCCAGGTGCAGCGCGTGCGCGGGCCGGAGCTCGGGGTGGCGCGGCTCCGCCCCTGCCAGGGCAGCGCCCCTGCCTAGCCCAGTGCAGGGCGACGGGCGGGGCAGCGCAACAAAATGGCCCAGCAATTCCTGCGCCGGCCTTTGTGAGGCCGGGGCACGCATCCCCGTGGCCCCCAGAGGCCTCTAGGGGTCTCAGAGCTTTAGGAACAGAGGTGTCTCTAATGCTTTACTTCGTTACATTTGGGACATGATTTGGAGCAGGCAGAAATCGATACTCGTCAGTAGCTTTGGACACTTAGGATGGGGGTAGGGTCGGGGGTGTCCACTGCAGAGTGACAGTAAAGCTCGGAAACACAAACGTAGACGGCGTTGTGACTGGTCAGAACCCGAGCTCGTACATCAGCTGTCCAGGACTCAAAGCCAGCACAAAGCAAATGAGGTTCTTCTGTGAGCTGCAGGATGTGTGCGATCTGGGCGGGTCAGCCAGAAAGTGGACCCGTCCCCCGCTTCCCATGTGAAAGCCATAAACTGTGAACTGATGATGCAGGCCAACTTTGCTAAGATTGAAACATTTCATAGCTTTTCAGAATTGTTAGCCATATTGTAATCTAAAACAAAATTTCCTTTTTGTAAATAATATATAACTTTTTTTTAAAATTATCTATTTATTTTTAGAGAGAGGTGAAGGGAGGGAGAAAGAAAGAGAGAAACATCGGTGTGTGACAGAACATTGGTCAGTCAGTCGCGTCTTGTAACACCCCGACCTGGGACTAGCCTGCAACTCAGGCATGTGCCCTGACTATGAATCTAACTGGTGACCTCTTGGTTTGTGGGACGATGGCCAACCCACTGAGCCACACCAGTCTGGGCAATGAGATACAACATTTTAAAAATTTATTTATTTCAGAAATAGAGACGGAGAAACATCAATTTCTTTTTCCGCTTGTGGATGCATTCATTGGTTGATTCTTGTATGTGCCCTGACCAGGGATCAAAAGCACAGCCTTGGCATATCTAGACGATGCTCTGACCAACTGAGCTACTGGCCAGGGCCATATGTAACTTTATCCATCCATTCAGGTTTTATCTTTCATGAGACTTTCTCATTCTGGGTAATCAGTCATTTTACAAAGGACCTTACTCTTGCCACCTTAGTAAACAAAACACGTCCCGTTACTTTTCACACACAATTATACCCCTTGCCACTGTTGGCTGCTGGTAGAGTGTCATTTATATAGGTTGATTAGATTAATTATATCCTTTAGCCAAAGTTATTTTCATTTCATAGAGAAAACAGAGGTAGTTGAAAACTTAAACACCAGCATTTTAGGCTAACAAAACTCGTAAGGTGACAAAACACAACTTTCTGCAATTCTTTATGGGCCAACTTCTCCAAGTGGCAAAGATGAATGTGTGCATTAAGAAACCCAAAGAGTTCTGGTTGGGTGGCTCAGTTGGTTGGAGCATCATCTCATACACCAAAAGGTTGCAGGTTTGATTCCTGGTCTGGGCACATACTTGGGTTGTGGGTTCAGTCCCCAGTTAGGGTGCATACAGGAGGCAACCAATTCATGTTTCTTTCTTCCTCCCTCTCTCTAAAATCAATAAACATATCTTTGGGTGAGGATTTTAAAAAAAGAATCCCAAAGATACACCCTCTCTGAAATATATAAAAATGAGAAGCAGAAATATATAAACTTAAGTTTTGCTTAGTGATCAATGTTCGGTATTCTTATAAATGATCTAGGTACCTAATAATATTCATTAATATCTAAGGTTTTAAGTTACCCAAAATCTTGGAAATTAATTTATGGTGACATACTACAAAACATAATTCTGTTGAAATAAAATTGTCAGAATAATGAAGCAATTTGGAGAAATACGAATATACATTTTTCAGGATTGTAAACATTAAACGAAGTAATGCTAGTTTATTTCATCAGTAAACTTGTGTCAGTTTAGAAAGAACATGTCGAAGAAGAGTAAAAAACCAATGTTTGTATTATATTTAAACTAATGAATTGGGGGAAACAGCTATTTTTTCAACCAAAATTATTAAATATGTTTGCCAGAGATTTACCTATATAATCTGAACTTGAATTCTTAAATGTTTCTTAGGTCCTATAAGAATACCTTTTAAATATAGCACATTAAAAGTATTAGAAGTTTTGCTTCCTTGTTTTTTAGAATTTTAGGAATAATCTATTTATATTTAAGCACAGAACAGAGCCCCTTAAAGAGATTTTATTATATAATTCATTAACAACATCTAGTGGTAGAAAAACATTACCTACGCCTGTGATAGGAGGTAAAGACCTTCCTGAATTGACAGGCCTGTAGTGGGACATGTAGGCACATAGAGAGCTTAGAGCTTTAATTCTAGAATGTCAGCCATGGGTTAATTAGTACATGCAGAATTGTGAAAGTCACTGGTTCATACTGAGGAACTGTTCTTCGGTCAGTGTGTGCACGTTCTTCTTTTATTTGAGCTCAAATAGACAGGAAACACCAATACACCACATGTTCTGTTTCTTTCTTGCCCAACAGAGAATAGATCTCTAAGACCATTAATCTATTTATAGGAATCATCAAATGATCAGACTGTAAAACCTATTCCCAAGCATAGTAAGAACAAAATTAAAATTGGAAAAAATAGAGTCAGCAAATTCTCTTGTGCTCACCTGTTGGAGCCAAGAGAAGACATGCCTGGGTTTAAAAATAAGGTACACATTGCCCTGGCCTGGCGGCTCATTTGGTTGGAGCGTCATCCACGCAACAAAAGGCTGTGGGTTCGACTCTTGGTCAGGGCACATACCTGGGTTGTGGGTTTGATCCCGTCGGGGTGCGTATGCGAGGCAGCCAGTCAGTGTTTCTCACACGGATGTTTCCCTCTCTCCCTCCCCTCCTCTCTCCACAATCAATAAAACATATCCCCACTTGAGGATTTAAGAAAAAGGAAACGTCCACACCATTGCTGAAGTTTGCCTGGCTTCGAGTGGCGACTCTACGCTGCATCTCAGTGGAACCGCCCAACTTGTTATAAGGGAATGCATTCTGAGATGAAATAATTCTAATATAAATGTAAACGAGCATATGCTGAAGAATTTATTTTTTTCATGAAAGAGGCAGTACAGCTCAAATTTATAGTGTTAAAGGAATGTTGAGATGAATTGCAGATGAAGACAAAACTGGTTTTTGGGGAAAGGGGGGGGGGAGTGGAGAGTTACCAGACAGGACAGGATTTAAACATCTATCAATTAGTGTTGACTCCTGCTATTCATGGTAGTTACGTTCTGTAAAGTCACCATAAACACTAAATTAGCGAATATGGAAATACTGCTCCTGGGAAAATACAGGGTTAGGTTCCTGTGAGTGTCTGGTCACAGTATTTTGTTGACCGATCAATACTTTGTTTTCATGCGTATTTCTGTGTAAACGTATATTGTTGATTGCTGAGCACTGAACTCATGGCCAGCAGCCTGCAATCACGCCTGGACAAAGTGCACCCACCAGCCGCGGGCATGTCCCAGCCCTCTGGCGCGCAGGACGTGGAAGGCACTGCCGCAGGGCCGGTTTACACAGGGACGTCACCAGCAGGGGCACAGCAGGAAAGAATGTGTCTGTAAGTAGACTGTGGAAAGGACACTTGTTTACAGTACACGAGGTGAAACCAAAAGGCGGAGCATTGCCTGGTGCGACCTCGGCTGGGACATGTGTGCTGGGTGACAAATTTATCACTGCTCTGGGCATGTCATGAATGCCCATGGAAGCATCATAAATATTTGGGCTTACAAATGCATTTTAGTGAGCAGGAGAATTTGCAAATATCAGCTCTGCAAATAATGAGCATTACTAGCACCGACAACGTGCAGAGTTGCAGAGTAACTTGGGGACAGCGGGCGGGGCTCCGGCCAACACAGGGGCGCTGTGGGCAGCACGCCGTCTCCTGCGGAAGTGCCCAGCTCTCCCCTCCCTCACCATCGCCTCAGCCCCCAGGCTCTGGCTGGGGAAGCGCGCCGCGGCCTTCTGGGCTCCTCCGGGAGCGAGGCGGGCGCTTGGGTGGCACGGAGAGTCCGCAGTGATGTTCCTGGAGAGGCGGCTTTCTGTGTGGCAGCTGGGCGAGGCTCCTGGGGGTTAAACGGGGCCCTGGGGACCCCTGTGAACACATGACGCCCAGGCTGGCCTCTGAGAGGGGTTTTTGGACATCCACATTGTTTAGATTTTTCTCTAGAAAAGCGTGTTTTAAATTTCTGTTAACCTATTTTCAAATGTACTCCTGGAACACAAACCAGTTTGTTTTGTGTCGGATTCTGAATGCCGCGGTTCTGACTGCCGCTTTGGAAGTAGATCGATCATACTCTACAGCCACCGTACGTGCAAAGGCTGAACTCGAGGTGGATGTTGATCGCCGCACCGCAGGCGGGTCCCTTCTGGAGGCGCTGCAGCTGTGGCATGTACGCGCGGCTGCATATCCCGTGTTTTTCGTGCCTTACTTTGTCACCCTACTTGCTAGTTGAAATCATTTTATATAATTTCTGTGGAAAGAATTACTTTGCCTGTGTATCCGAAACACTTGTCCTCCATTTTATTTTCTAAAACAGGGTCTAAGATACTTTTGAATTATTCTGAAACTCCCACTCTCCCCACCCCAAACATTAGGTACTTGGGAATTTCAAAGTAGAGGGACTTTAAAGTGAAATTCCTGGAAAGCTGCCTCCCTCTTTTAACTTGTATCTTCAACAGTTGATGCTCCGTCTCAGGCAGGTGTGGCGTGGGTGCGTCGCCTGGCGCACTGGCGAGGAGTCCTGCCACCTCCCAAGCCCCCGCGCGCCTCACCCCGACCTCCAGAGCCTCTGCTGCTCCGACCCCCCACCCCTGTGGGCAGTGACTGCCAGTTCTGGCCGCTTGTGCCAAACTATGTGCTCGTTCCTGCTTGGTGCACAAATGGGCAGTGGGGAAAAAAGTCGTTAGACGGCTCGCCTCCGGACTAATGCTGGGGTTGGAGAGTAGGTCACTGGAGGAGAGGGCCCGGCTGCAGAACCTGAACCAGGGCTTCCCGAGGGAACGTGGTGTACCAGAGGTCAAAGCGCGGGTGGCTGTTCCTCCGTATTTTTGTATTACGGAACCAAGTAGAAAATGGTTCCGCACATAAAAATGAACGGAATTGATTTTCTTTTTCTGTCTCACACATGGAATTCACAAGTTAATTGTGGTCTGGTTTGTTCAGAGGTTTTATGTTTTGTTTTGTTTTTGGTGGCATTTGAAAAGAATACTCCAAACGTTCTTATCATAGAAAGTAGAATATCCCAGCTACAGTGTGGAGGCTGACACAATAAATGGGCATATTTCTGGGGAAGAAAGTGGAGTATAGCGTATTACAGATTGTATTTTAAGTTTAGTAGAGGTTTTGCCATAGTGTACTTCCTTGACGTAAGGCCTTAAAGTTCCAACTGCCTTTGTGAAAGTGTCCCCATGCTTAGATGAGCACCCCTGCTACCGGGTGGCCCTCCCCAGTGGGCAGTGAGCGCGGCCCCGGGAGCCCCCCGGCCCAGCCCAGGTGGCCCGCGCCTCGGGACGCGACCTCCCGCTGGCGCCCAGCTGGGAAGCAGGGCCTGCAGGCTGCCCGTGGTTTTGCACGAGCTCTCCTCACAGCGTGGGCACTTGCACTTCATGATTCCACTCAGAAAATCAAGCTTAACTTTTTTTTTTTTAAACAGCCTTATTTGGGGGCTGCGAAGAAATTCTCATAGACATTCAAACCGTTCACAGATAAGACTCTACTCTTAATCCCTGTGTGGCATTGCTTGCGAGTCATGTTACTCTGTCTTTAAGAACACGTTTCAAATGGGAAGTGGAAAAGATGAGCCCAGTTCACGTAATGTGCCCCTTTAGGTGCGACCGTTCAGTGTCTTTCCAAGTGTTGTTCGGACAGTTACTGTAGTTCGTCTTGTTAGCCGAAGCTTATGTCGTTCAGGAGCCGTTGTAATGCCGCAACATCACAGAAAGCGGCTTGGGGACGATCATGCTGCGATGTAGAGCGGGACCAGGCGCTGGAGAGGGAGGCGCAGACCTGCCTCAGATTCTGGACAGGGTTTCAGACGAGAGGCGGTTGTTCCAACGCCAGCCCTCCACCGCAGAAAAGCTTTCTGAATGTTGCATGGAAAGTCCAAGGGGAGGGAGACACAGATGGCGACCTGAGTTTGTCTCTGTTGTGAGGTGTCATTAGACGTCCTTGCGCCCTCCTTCGCTTTGACGGAATCTGAGAAGCAGAGTTGCCTGAGCAGCTTTGGGAACACAGTAGTCTTCCACAGAGAAGTGTGAGGGACAGACCCCCCCCCCCCGCCCTCCGCTGGCCCCCCAGCGGTCACGGTGGCTGTGCAGAGCCGTGACTAGAGGCCGGGCTGTTGGCAAATGCAGGTCTGCCCCACGGCTGGGTGTGTTCGTTTTCACAGGGCGCTCTGCCCGTCCACGTCCCAGGCCCTGTCACGACACCCTGTTTATCATGGTTGCCACCATCAGCAGCAGCTAGTGTGGCCCCCCGGCCCTGTGCCCAAGAGCCAGCTTGCGTTCTGTCTGCGCACAAAGCACGCCCTCTCACCTCACAGGGACCCGGTGGCGTTTCGGGCTCAGGCGCAGAAGAGGGACTAGAGCCGCGCCTGCCCCCTGACGCCATGAAGCAGGTAGCACGGGTCTTCTCCCCGTGCGGCAGGGAGAGCGACGAACCCTCTGAGTGAGAAAGTGACTGTGGGGCGGGGAGGGGGGCACGATGCCACTCCTGCCTGTTTCTAAGTGCGCCCCCTCCCCAGTCCCTCTGCCCATGTCCCGCTGGGCTGGGGAGAGCGTGCGGGGCGGTGGGGGAGTGGGGGCGGACTCGGGAGGGAGCCTGTGTGCTCTGCCCGTGGCCTGGGAGGAAAGGTCAGGGGGCCTGGGGTTTACTCACCGCCTTTGGGACCAGACGCAGCATCTCACAATATCCGCTTCCTTCCCCCAGCTGGTGGGCGGCAGACGGGGGCACTTACAGACGTGAAGGGGAAAAGTTGTGAAGTCACCCAACTGAAAGGAGTGGGTGACATAGATAAAAAGTGCCATTCCAGGGTATTGGTGTAGAAGTGCAGTTTTAGTTACGTGGCAGTGAAAGGCACAGCTTTAAACTCAACCTGGTTAAATCCTGGCGTTGCCCCTTAGTAGCCAGGCAGCTTTAGGCCGCTTATCTTCTCTACAGTTTATTTTTCTTCTCATAATTAAGTACGAAATTGGTGTATAATAATGTCTACCCCGTAAGCCATGCCGCCTGTGAACTCCATTGTAAAACTCAATAAAAATACGTTTAAGGCACTTCGCACAGGCCGGGGGACAGAGGGCACAGGACAGTGGGCCTTCCTGCCTCGAGGCCCGTCATCCGCTCTTCGGGCCTGCGCCCTCTTGTCCCAGATGTCACGAGACCAGGCCCTGGCATCTGTCCTGCGGGTCCTCGCTCCAGTGTGACCGCCCTCGGGCCGGCCTCCCGGGCCTCCGCCTCTCACATGTCTTCCCCTCAGTGCACGCGAGCACGTAAGGCGCATTTTTAGTCATAGGCATCACTGCCGTCACACCTCATGGAGTGCACATTCACTTCCTCGCTTCGCTGCCTTTGCTGCCTTGAAGTTTGAGAATTTATGGTTTTATTCACTGCTTTGCCTCTGGTGTTAACCGGTCCCTGACCCAGAGCAGGCAGGCAGTACAGTTTATTAAATGAATAGTAAATGCTCATTAAATGTCGTTGTTGTTTACCTTCTCTTTTGAATTGAGTGTTTTGACAATTACCAGCATCATTTGTTGACTGATGAAGGAAGAACCTGAGGAGTTCATGTTAAAGCTATTTCAACATCATGCCCAGTTCACAGTATCAATTTGCTTACTAAAAACCTGTTTCTATTGTTAATAACCAGGCCAGATTATACCTAACTAGATCCAAAGCATTACAAAATCAAAATTATGGGTTCCAATGTGATAGCGCTTTTATTCACACTAATAGCTGTCGTAGAAGAAGTGTTGTAAGTTACAAACCAAACTTGGGGGAGAAGTAACAGCTTGGCGCTTACCCAGCGCTTACTGTGCGCCACAGGGACGGGGCGGGGCGGCGCGGCGCGGGCTGCAGAGTTGGGCTGCGCGTGTTGAAATCCTGGCTCTGCCCTTCCGGGCTCAGTGGCCTTGTGCTGTTTCCCCAACCACTCTGTGCCTCAGTTTCCTCAAGTGTAGAAAGACTTTAGGAAAGTGCCTTTCTCATTCAGCATCAGGTGCTTTCTAAGCGCTTGATATGAGGTAGCTGCCCAATCCTCATGACAGCCTGTGGATAGGCACTTTTCTTATCCCCCTCAGGAAGTTTTTTGAAACGCAGACAACCACTTTCAGTGCGCCTGCTTTAGCCGGGTTCTCCCACAGACATACAGAGCTGGGTGATAGCCTTTGTTGGGGTCAGTGGGCAGAAAAGCACTCAAAACTTTCGCTGCTCTGACAGTAATGTTATGTTAACCAAGTGACTCAAACCAGCATCTTCTCTCCTGGATTCTGATGTTTAATTTGTATTTTTTAAATAATGGGTTTCATGTGCTTTTTCTGCTTCTTCCTTTCCTTATAGCAAATGAAGAGGAGTTCTAGCAGGGGGGTCATTAATTCTCCCCCCTTGTTGGAGACTGACACAGGCGATAGGACGGGTGTCCTTGGGCCGCTGGCATTTCAGAGGCTTCACTTTTGTGGCATCATGGAATTCTGGGGGCCGTGGAATGTAAGCTGCGCAGCAGCAGGCGCGAGCCCCCAGGAGGCACTGGGACTGAGAACGGCTCACAAGATCAAGAGGCTCCCTCAGTTAGACTGTGTAGTACTGAACTTGGACATACTATACATGGCTGCATGATTCAGCCATGAGTCAGATGTTTCAAGACAAATTATTTGAAGAAAGTTCTGAGAGAGAGAAATGATAAATTACAGGGGCGGATAATGGATCTTAGGAAGAAAAGTTAAAGTCACAGAAGCTGCTTGGACTGGGGGGTAGAGGAATAATGTAATCATATGTGAAGAGGAGGCTACTGATAGGGTTGCTGTCCATATCGTAAGGAAACTGAAGAACTGGACGTAAAACAGAAGACACAGACATAGGTAAATCCAGTTCTCAGAAGTATGAGACACAGTGAGGGCCCCGCTCAGAAGGGAACAGACCATGTAGACGGTGCTTCTCTCTCAAACTTCTGTGCACGGCAGCCTCCTGGGTCAGCAGCCAAGTGCCCGATCCCAGGCTCCCACCAGCGTTTCCGACCCAGTGGGCCTGTGGTCGGGCTGAGAATGGGCACTGCCAGGTACTTCTATGGGATTCTGATGCAGATAGCCCCGAGACAAATGTTGGAAATTATTTTGAGTTTCACCAGTAGCCTATTGAAGTCCAGGGAGCTGCACTGAGCGATCTCTCATGGTTTCCTCCAACTCTGTGACTTCCGCAGATGAGCATGGATATGTTTTTGCATGTCACTTTGAGAGCTCTGAACTGTTGTCGAGGCACCTGCGTTTAGAAAACAGAGACGCGTTATATTGGTCAGGGCTCCTTGAGGCCGTTATGAGCTAAGCCACATATTAAACCACATAGAGGAATGGAATATTTCTTATAATACATAACCATTGGTAATTGAACAAAGCATATGGACAAGCAGAAATCAAGTGATGGGTTACCCCTTTAATTGAAGACATAGGAAATCACCTTCAGGCAATATTTTGAATCCCCTTGTCACACAGGATATTAAGGGAACAAATTACTAAGTAAGTATTTATATTTCAGATGTGTTGACATGTGCTCCTGATGATAAATGAACACTGGATTTATGGACATGAGCTCTGCTCACTGTGTTCTTCAGGTGTGCTCTTTAATTCTGTTCCTGTAAGTTTGTTTTTGTTTTCTAGGATGGAGCTATGACATTGAAGAGAGGAAGGTTCCAAAACCCAAGTCCAAGTCTTATGGCGCAAACTTTTCTTGGAACAAAAGAACAAGAGTATCCACAAAATAGATTGGCACCGACTGAATCTCTGTGAATCAAGTCAGCTGTGCCGTATTTATAGTCCGTGTATAATACAGCTCTTCAACTGCTAATAAATTTGACCTTTCAACTACAGTTACATTTTCTGGTGTTTAGTCTAAATGTTTTTTGATGTCTCAAGTTGGACATGTTACAATTTCTTACATAAAGAGGAGATTTGAAGTATTACACCTCTAGGAAATGTCAGGACTTAAAATCTGTTAAAAAGGACTGCAGCCGCAGCCCTGAGAGCTTGCGCTTTTTATAGCCCTTCTCAGGCGAATGGTGGTCATAAACTGCCAGCCCTCATTACTAAAATGCGTTCTTAGAAATTCTTGTGTTTTATCATGGATAGAGAATCATGATTACATTGCAATCTGATCAATCTAAACCCAAATCTTATTGGGGTTCTCTTCTTTAATTAGGACTTTATATTCTCTAAGCTACTTTGAGCCTGACACCATCTACAATAGATAAAAAGAAATCCAAACACAAAACTAAGATTGTCATCAACATACAAGAAAAAGAGAGTAAGAGAAAAACTACAAAAAATATCAAACCACTTAATAAAATGGCAATGATCTACATACCCATCAATAATTTCTCTGGACAAAATGTTCCAATGAAAAGACATAGGGTAGCTGAATGAATAAATAAAAGACCGGTACATATGCTCCCCACAAGAGACCCACCTCAGAACAAAGGACCTACAGAGACTGAAAGCAAAGAGATGGAAAAAGATATTCATGCAAGTGGAAACGAAAATAAACCTGGGGTAGCAGTACTTATACCTGACAAAATAGACTTTAAAGCAATGGCTATAACAAGAGGCAAAGAAGGGCATTTCATAATAATAAAGGGGTCAATCCATCAAGAGGGTATAACTCTTATAAACATCTAGGCATCCAACATAGGAGCACCTATATACAAAAAGCAGATAGTGACCAACATAAAGGGAGAGAGCACCAGTAATACAGTCACAGTTGGGGACTTTAACACCCCACTGGCATCAGTGGGTAGATCATCCAGACAGAAAATCAACAAGGAAACAGTGGCTCTAAATGACACATTAGACCGGATGGACTTCTTTTTCTCAAGTGCACATGGAACTCAAAGAGGAAAAGAGACAACTGACTCCACAGAAATACAAAGTACTATCAGGAAATACTACTAACAGTTAAGTGTCAACAAATGGGACAACCTGGAAGGTATGGATCAATTCCTAGATCTTCCAGAGCTGAATGAGGAACAAAGTCTGAACAAACCAATAGTAAAATCAAAACAGTAATCAGAAACTTCCAACAACCAAAAGTCCTAGACCAGACAAATGGCCTCACAGATGAATTTTACCAACATTCAAAGAGCAATTACTGCTATCCTAAAAAAGTGCCAAAAAATTGAAGAGGTGGGGGAATGCTCTGAAACTGGTTTTATGAGCCTGGCATCACCCTGATATCAAAACCGGACAAAGACACTACAAAAAGAAAAAAGAAAATTATAGGGCAGTGACTCTGGTGAACGTAGGTACATAAAAATCCTCAACAAAATATTAGCAAACCAAATTCATTAAAAAGATCAAACGCCAGTATGAAGTAGGATTTATTTGTGGATATAAAGCTGGTTCAATACCTGCACATCAGTCAATGTGATACACCACGTTAAAAAAAAAGGGGGAAGATAAAAATCATGATTATTAATAGATGTAGAAAACACATTTGACAAAGTCCAACATCCGCTTTTGATTAAAAACGCTCATCAAAGTAGGAATACGGGGAACATACATCAACATAATAAAGGCCATATATGACACATCCACAGCTAATATACTCAACAGTGAAAAGCTGAGAGCTTTTTCTTTATAATCAGCAATAAGACAAGGATGGCTGATTACTTTCATTCAACATAGTATTGGAAGTCTTAGCCACAGTAATCAGAGAAGAAAATAAAACAATATTCAGACAGGATGTAAAACTGCCATTATTTGCCAATGACATAATACAATATAGAGAGAACCTAAAGAAAAGCTATTGGAACTAATAAATGAATTTAGTAAAGTAGGATATAAAATTAATATTCAGAAATTGGTTGCATTTTTATACACCAGTAACAAACTATCACTAAGAAATTAAGAGAACAATCTCATTTACAGTTGCATCAAAAAGAATAAAATACCTAATAAGTTTAGCCACAGAAGTGAAAGACCTGTACTTAGAAAACTGAAAGATATTAAAGAAGGTACAAGTCAATGAAAAGCTATACTGTGCTAATGAATAGGAAGAATTAACATCTTTAAATGTCCATACTACCCAAAGAAATCCACAGATTCAATGCAATCCTTATCAAAATACCAATGGTATTTTTCACAGAAATAGAACAAGTAATTTTAAAGTTTACGTGGAACCACAAAACACCCCAAATCACCAAAGCCATCTTGCAAAAGAACAATGTTGTAGCTATATTGATACCAAACTATACTACAAGACTATAGTATTTAAAACAACATAATACTAGCATAAATAGAGACACAGATTAATGTAACAGAATAAAGAACCTAGAAATGAATCCACACCTGCATGGCCAATTAACCTGTGACAAAGAAGGCAAGAACATGTAATAGGGTAAAGACAGTCTCTTCAGTAAATGGTGTTGGGAAAACTGGGCAGATACATGCAAAAAAAAATGAAACTAGACCATTGACTTACACCATATAAAAAGGTACTCAAAATGGATGAAAGATTTAAATGTAAGACCTGAAACCATAAAACCTCCTAGAAGAAAACATAGGTAGTAAACTCTTTGACATGGCTCTTAGTAATATTTTTTTTTTATCTGTTTCCTCAGGCCAGGGAAACAAATGAAAAACAAAACAAATGGGACTAAAACTAAACAGGTTTTGCACAGCAAACCATCAACAAAACAAATGCCTACTAAACAGTGGGAGATAACTCCCCAATTCGATAGGGGGTAAATTTCCCAAACAGTTTAACACCCCCCACAAAAAAAAATTAAAAATGGGCTGAGGACCTAGACACTTCTTCAAAGAGAACATACAGGTGGCCGATAGACATATGAGAGGATGCTCAACATGTGTAATCATCAGGGAAATGCAATTAAAATCACAGTGAGATATCATCTCACACCTGCCAGAATGTCTATCAACAAACTACAAGTGCTGGCAAGGATATGGAGAAAGGGGGACCCTCATGCACTGTTGATGAGAATGTAAATTGGTGCGGTCACTGTGGGAAAGTTATGGAGGGTCCTCAAAAAATTAAAAATAGAACTGTGGTACATTTACACAATGGAACACTACACAGCAGAAAGAGCGAGCTACTACCCTTCATGACAGCATGGGTGGGACTGGAGAGCATTATGCTGAGTGACATAAGCCAGATGGTGAAAGACAAATACAATATGATCTCACCTGTAAGTGGAACCTAATCAAAACAAACAAGCAAACAAAATACAACCAACAACATTGAAATAAAAAACAAACTGACAGTAACCAGAGAGGAGGAAGGAAGAGGGGAAGGGAGGAAAAGAAGGGGAAGGGCCACCAAGAAACATGTGTAAAGGACCCAGGGACAAAGCCAAAGTGGGGAAGGATTGAGGGTGGGAGGTGGGGGTGGGTGGGGCAGGGGAAGGTGGTGGTTGGGAAATGAAGACAACTGTACTTGAACAACAGTAAAAACATAAATTTAAAAAAAATTTTAAAACCCTACCATATGACTCAGCCATTCCACTTATCAGTATTTATCTGAAGAAATCCAAAGCACTAATTTGAAAAGATATACGCACCCCTGTGTCCACTGCAATGATATTTATAACAGCCAAGATACAGAAGCAAGCTAATTGTTCTACAGCCAAATGGATAAAGTAGCATACATGTACAATGGAATATTACCCAAGTATTAAAAAGAATGAAATCTTGCCATTTGTGACAACATGGATGGACCCTACTGTGTATTATACTAAGTGAAATAAGTCAGACAGAAAAAGACAAATACTGTAGGATTTCACTTATATATCAACTGTAATTGAAAAATTTAAAAAATTTTAATTGGTACCTTTTAGTGTATGGAATTATATGTCAAAAAAATTGATGTAAATATTGAAAAACCCTCAGTGTTATGTCAAAGCAACACTTTATGATGTGCGTGATTAATGAGCATTTGGTATGGCTAACAATGGATAAACAGATAACGATGTTTTCAGTCTTGGTTAAGGAGAGTGTGTTGTTAGAATTCATATACAAAATAACCTAAAAGTCAGATTTTCCATTCCTGCAGTCACTTGCATTGTGACTGGGATAGTCCATGTGGAACAAAGCAAAGTGAAGAAATGTTGGAAAGAAATATTACTCAAAAATGACATTTCTAAAAAACCAAAAAAAAAAGATACTCCTGTAGTTTTCCATTATTGTGTAAAAGAGAACACAACAAAATTCTTAACATACTTTATTTGATGAAGCATTCGTTCTCTGATGTGATTTGGTTTTCTGTTTATAAATCTATGCATGGGAAGACGAATTCATGTCTGGTTGCACCAAATGCCCCGAGCCGCCCAGCTGAGGACTGGCCGCGTACCGCTGGTGATGCGCGCCTGGAGCGTGGGCCGCGGGCCGAGAACATGGCCATAGGGAATAGCTAACGGTGTGGCAGTGAGTACGGTGCCAAGTAAAAGGTTATGAGGGGGAGAGGAGAGGTCAAGGCCAGTCTTGGGGAACATATTTTTGGTATACGAAGAGGGAAGAGGAAAGATGGTAAGCAAGGATTAGAGGATGCCAAATAGGGATTTTTTTTTTTTAAATGAAAAGTGTTACCTTTAAACACAAAGGGAACATACATCTTTGTAAGTTGCTCAGTGCGTCTGGTCAAGGTGAGTAGAATATCAGAAACGGAAATTAAATAAGACTAGATGCAATTTCACACAGAAATGTGAACCTTTGAGTAAGCACAAGACCTCATAGTGTCTGTATTAGTTTCTTATGGTGGTTGTAACAAATTACCACAAACTTGGTGGCTTACAACAACATGCATTTTTTCTATACTTTTGGAGTTCAAAAGTCCAAAATCAATTTTTGGGGGCAAAATCAAGGTGTTGGCAGGGTATTCCACCCAGGTGATCTGGAAGCATCCATACCCTTGCCTTTTTCACATTCGGGAGTGGCATTTGTTGCCTTCCTTGACTCGTATCTCCGCCCTCCATGTTCCAAGCCAGCAGCATCTTGCTTTAGCCCTGCGGTCACCTTCCTCCCCGCAGGTCTGCGTCCCTGCCGCCTCCTGTCGGGATGGCTGTGACTGCAGTCGCAGCTCCCCGGGTAGTCTGAACTGGGGAAAGATAGAGTGCTCAACGTCCACAGAACCAATCTTTCTATCACAGTGAGCCTGTCCTTTGGAATAGTTCCCTAAAACAACCTGACTGGAAGGAAGTTAGGCCTGCCTGAGACCAGAAGCGTTTAAAATAAATACTAAGTAAATTAAGTAAATTAATCAGATTTAATACCGCCTGTGGGGAAGAACAAAAACAGCCCTCCCGGGGAAGGCGAGCTTTAGATCGCGCTTACAAGGCGCCACCTGCCCGTGATCTCTCTGTGCCTCAGTGTCCTCGAGGGCCACCGACTGCGCGAGCCCTCCGCAGACACTTGGCAAGGGTTGGACACTCCTTGGTGAAAACTCACACCACTCCCTAAATACAGTTTCTGGCCAAGCACTAGAGTAAATCTATGTGTGCCTATCGGGGTTTCTAATGTCAGGAATTTTTTAACCTTAATCATACTGTGGGGGAGAGGGAGGAAGCAGGGCGCCTACGGACCTGAGGAGGGGGCAGGGGAAGCAACGGACAGTGTAGCTTTTTAAAGCTAGGCTTGTAGTTGAGAACAAATCGCACTTAACCGGCCTGCGGGTAATCCGTGGTTTATAGGGAAGCGAGGGGAACAAGTTACGGGTCCCGACCGACAGTTATGTTACTTCTTCATGTCTAACTCAAATGGGCTCTTAAGTGAAATTTCCATATCTACAGAAAACCTCCATCAGTGATAGGTTAGAATGTATACCTGCTGATTCTTTTTCAGTATCAATAAACTATCAGTTCTTAGTCAGTGTGAACTTGAAGATTTTATAATTCTCCAAATGGCGAAGTAGGCGAGAAGGACGGGAATCACATTTATCTAAAGTAATAGAAGACAGTCCCCCCATGGGGCATGGTTTACAGCAACTGCTCCTTTCTCAGGAGCTGCACCGGCCTTGGTTTCCTGGGCAACGCGGGCGCTCGCCCACGCCTGCCTTTCAGCCTCTGTGCACCTGCTGCCGGGGAGGGCGCTGCACAGCCCCTCCTCCGTCAGCTGGGGTCGCTGCAGCGAACGCCACAGGCTCGAGGCTTACAAAGTGGGGGGCAGCGGGGCTGGGGGGAGCGTTGCTCTCTCGCAGTTGCAGTTCCCAGTTCCGGAGGCTGCAGGACTCCGACTAGGGGCGCGTGGTCGGGCCCTGGTAAGCGCCTGCCTCCTCGTTTGCAGTCACCTTTTGCTGTGTCCCCGCCTGCGGAAGGGGAGACAAGAGCTCTCTGAGCTCTTTCCAAGGGTGCGAGTCCCCGTCACAGCAGCGCCTGACCCAACAGCCATCCTTCGGAGGCCCGCTGCCTCGGAATAACACCTCGGGCGTCAGGATGCAAGTGTGCAGATTGGGGAAGGGTGTCGCAAATACCCAGTCCATGGCGCTGCGCCCCTGGTCCCCGGAGGTCACACCCTCCCTGAGCGCAGAAGGCGCGCCTTTCATCCCAACAGCCTCCAATGCCCTCCATGACCCCAGCCTCAACGCTACAAGGCCTACAGGCCCACCTGCGACCTCAGTCCCGCGGCTCGCCCCCTCGGCAGGGTCCCCTCCAGCTCAAACGCATGGACCCAGACACGCACCTGCCTCCAGAGGGCGGCGGCGCGTGCGAGCAGGACAGACATCCACGTTCCAGGGGGACTTAAAACAGACGGGTGGGGCGGGGGCAGCTGACGGGTCCCAGGGAGGCCAGAACCTCAGGGGCCAACAACGCAAGACCTTAACACAAGGACGATCCCCTTGGGTGTGACGTTCCGCCTTCCACATCCCCGGGGTGGCAGTGTCACCCCACAGCTGGGACAGGCGCTGCCTGCCCAGGGCCTCCGCAGGGGCGGCGACGTCCGGGCGTCCCCCGGGCCCTGTACTGGGCGCCGTCCCAGCTCCTGCGCCCAGGCCCTCAGCCCCGGGGAGGGGCTGGCTTCTCACACAGACTAGTTTCATGTAACTGTGAGGGTGACCCACAAAAGGAAGATCCAAGCAACCTGAAGCTGTTAACACTGCGGCAGGGGAAGCCCCACAAATGTGAGAAACACGAAGCTGTTCTCACCGCCAGTTTACAAATCTTTACATGGGGGGAAGCATGGTGAAAATGAAGGACTCTCAGATGAGTATCAGAAAGGGAAATGGACGTGTGAGTCAACAGTAATATATGGCAGCTATTAAAATAGTTATGGGAATGGGAAGTATTGCGTCGGGGACAGAGTCAGGATTGTGATAGCTATGGGTGGCCAGATGGGCACTAGACTTATCAGGGTGATCATCTGATAAGGAATATAAATGTCTAATCACTGTGTTGTTTACCTGAAACGAATACAATATTGTATGTCAACCATAATTGAAAAATAACTTTTAAAAAAGTATTAGAGGTGAGACGGTTTTCCAGATAAGCATAAGCTAGTTTCATCACCACTAAACCAGCTTACAAAAATTTTAAAGGGAGGTCTTTAGGCCAAGAAGGAAGGGTGCTAATTGGTTACAGGAAAACACAGAAGTAAAAACTTCACTGGTAACAGTAGGTATGTAGTAAAGGTGGTAGATTGATCACATCTAACGGTAGTGTGAGGATTAAAAAGCAAAACTAGTGAACCAACTATTACTATAGTAATTAGTTAAGGGACACACAAGATTAAAAGATGTAAGGGGTGACATCACCAACCAAATGCTGGGGGCAGTGAAAACACAGAGCTTCCCGTGCAGTCACCCTTACGTGACCCGTGTGGAACAGGCTTCTAAGCGCAAGCTGTTATGTGTACACCTCATGGTATCAGAAGGGGGAAACCTAGAAGAGACATAATAAAAATAACGAGGAAGGGATCTAAGCATTCCACTGAAGAAAGTCATCAAACCACAAAGGCAGAAAACGAGAAGACAGGAACAGAGGAACCATCAGACAGCCGGGAAATAATCAACAAAATGGCAATAAGTACATACCTACTAATAATCACTTTAAATGTAAATAGAGTAAATGTTGCAATAAGATTATTTACAGCAGCTGAATGGATTAAAAAACAAGGCACATCTATTTGCCACCTACAAATTCTCCCTTAAGGCGTAAGAACACCTACAGACAAATTGAAGTGGTGGAGAAAGATGTTCCATGAAAATGGAAACAAACAACAGCAACAACAATGCTGGGGTAGCTATACTTACATGAGACCAAATATACTTTAAAACAAAGACTATAATAAGAGGAAAAGAAAGGTATTACACAATGGCAAAGGGGTCAATCCATCAAGAGAATATATTCTTTGTAAATATTTATACACCCAACATAGAAGTACCTAAATATGGAAAGCAAATAATTTTCCTCTGCACAAAAGATGTTTCTAGAACATCTGCACAAAAAATCAACAAGGAAACATCAGCCTTAATGTATGCATTAGACCAGAGCGGTCTAACACTCTCTCCCAAGACAAAAGACTTCATATCCTTCGTAAGTGCACATGGAAGAGTTCCCAGGGCACATAACGCCACAAAACATCTTAATAAATCTAAGAAGATTGAAATTACACCATGCATCTTTTCAACAACAATGGTATGAAACTAGAAAACAATTACAAGAAGAAAACTGGAAAATTCATAAAGATGTGGATATTAAGCAACATGCTACTGAATAACCAATGGGTCAAGGAAGAAATCAAAAGAACTGAAAAAATACTGTGAGACTAATGAAAATGTAAACACAACATTCCAAAAGTAATGGGATGCAGCAAAAGCAATTCTAAGAAGGAAGTTCATAGCTATAAATACCCACATCAAGAAAAATCTCAATTAACCTAGTTTTACATGGAACTAGAAAAAGAAAAACAAATGAAGACCAAAGTTAGTAGAAGACAGTAAATAAATAGCAAAGATCAGAGCAGAAATAAATGAAATAGAGACTAAAAAGATAATAGAGAAGATCAATGAAACAAACAGTTGGATCTTTTGAAAAGAGAGACAGAACTGACAAAACTTTGTGGATTCACCAAGAAAAAATAAGAAAGGACTCAAATAAATAAAACAAAAATGGATGAGATTTTACAACTGATACTGCAGAAATATATAGGATCATAAGACAACACTGTGAACAATTATACACCAACTAACTAGCCAGCCTGAAAGAAACGGATCAGTTGCTAGAAACCTAGCCCACCAAGACTAAGGAGATTGAGTCAGTGAACAAAAACCTTCCAACAAGCAGAAGTCAAGGACCAGACAGCGTCACTGTGAATTCCACCAGATACTCAGGAAAAATTAATACTGGCCCATCTCAAACTCTTCCAAAAATACAAAAGAGATGAGAACACTTCCACACTCATTTTACAAGGCCAGTACCACCCTAACACAAAACCAGACAAGTACGCCGCAAGGACAGAAACGTATCAGGCCGATATCTCTGCACTTTCGGGGAAGGCCATATATGGTCATCCCATAGCTGACATCATGGCCAATGGTGAAAAGCTGCAAGTGTTTCCTCTAAGTCTGGGAACAAGACTGGGACGCCCGCTGTCACCGCTTCTACTCAGTGCAGTGCTGGAAGTCCTAGCCAGAGCAATTAGGCAAGAACAAGAAACAAAATTCATCTGACTGGAAAGGAAGAAGGAAAACTGCCACTAATTTCAATGATGTGACATTATACATAAAAACCCTAAACACTTCACCCTAATGTGTTAGAATGAATGGATTCAGTAAGGTTGCAGGATACAAAATCAATATACAAACGCTTGTTGCATACATATGTATATTCTAGTAACAACCTATTAGAAATGTACATTAAGAAACAATCCTATCTACAATCACACCACCAAGAATAAAATACCTAGGAATAAATTTAAGCAGGGATGTAAAAGACCTATACATTGAAAACTATAAGATATTGATGGAAGAAAGAGAAGAAGACATAGTAAGTGAAAGATATTCCATGCTCATGGACTGGAAGAATTAATATGGTATTAATTAAATTAAATTAAATTAATACAGTATTAATTAAAAGTTCATGCTACCCGCAGCAATCTACGGACTCAATACGTCCCTATCTGAAGTCCAATTAGCATCTTTCACAGAAATGGATCAAATGATTCTGAAATTTCTATGGAACCACAATGAAAAACCTTCAATAGGCAAAGCAACCTTGAGAATGAAGAACAAAGCTGCATGCATCATGCTCCATGATTTCAAACTCTATTTAAAAGTGATCAAAATTAAAACAATGTGGTATTGGCATCAAAACAGACCTAGCTCAATGGCACAGCATAGAGAGCCCAGGAA
This sequence comes from Pteronotus mesoamericanus, assembly GCF_021234165.1. Classification (NCBI taxonomy): domain Eukaryota; kingdom Metazoa; phylum Chordata; class Mammalia; order Chiroptera; family Mormoopidae; genus Pteronotus; species Pteronotus mesoamericanus. Next base: position 4,071,697 of record NW_026555123.1, read on the forward strand.
TAACCCACACATATGGGTTAATTAACTGATTACAAGTGATCCAGGAGTATACAATGGGAAAGGTCAGCCTCTGAATAAAAGGTCTTGGGAAAACTGGACCGCTCCATGCAAAAGAATGAAACCAAGCCACTATCTTATACACAAAAATTAACTCAAAATGAATTAAATACTTCATAAGACCTGAAACCATAAAACTCTTAAAGGAAAACATAGTGAGCTCTTAGATATTGGTCTTGCTGTTATTTTGGATTTCATATGAAAAGGAAAGGTAACAGAAACAAAAACAAGTGGAACTACATAAAAATCAGACACTATAAAGCAAAAGAAAGCACCAACAAAGTGAAAAGACAACCAAGTGGGAGAAAATATTTACAAACCCTATACCTGTAATATTCAAAATATATAAAGAACTCACAAAACTCAGTAGCAAAAAACAGTGGATCTGAAGAGACATTTTTCCCAAGAAAGCACACAGATGGCCAACAAGTACAGAAAAAGGTGCTCAACATCATTAATCACCCGGGAAAGGCAAATCAAAACCACACCGAGATATCACCTCACCTCTGTTAGAATGTCTGGCATTAAAAATGCAAGAGATAAATGCTGGTGAGGAGGTGGAGGAAAGGAAACCACTGTTTACTGTTAGTGGGGATATAAATCAGTACAGCTACTGTGGGAAACAGCATGGAGGTTTATCAAAAAATTACAGCTAGGACTGCTACATGATCTGGGGGTTCCACTTCTGGGTGCTTATTTAAAGAAAGCTATTTACACCTCCAAGTTAATTACAGGGTTATTTACAATAACCAAGATGCGGAAACAACCCGAGAGCCCATCCATGAGTGAATGGGTAAAGGAGATGAGACACATACTCCCCTACACAGAAATACTGTCCAGCCATAAAAAGGAAAGAAATCTTGTCAGTTGCAACAACATGAGGGATCTTGGGGTCATTATGCTAAGTGACATGTCAGATAGGAAACACAAACACTGTATGAACTCACTTGTAGATGGGATTCCATAGAAAAACAAAAACAAAACAGAGTTTATAGACAGAACAGATTGGTGGCTACCAGAATCCCGTGTCGGGGTGGGCAAAATGGACTAAGGGGTCAAAGGGGCAAACTTTCAGTTACAAAATAAATCAGTCACGGGGATGTCACGTACAGCATGGCGACGATGGTTAATAATACTGTATTTGTAGTTGGAAGTTGCTAAGATAGGCCATACTAAAAGTTCTCACCACAAGTCAGAAAAACCTTTTTTTTGTTCCTATGTATGGTGACAGGGTTAACTAGTCTTACCGTGGTTATCATTTTGAAATATATACAAATAATGAATCATCATAGTGTATTTTTGAAACTAATATGATGTTATATATCAATTACACCTCAATTAAAAATAATAAAGGAGAAATAAAATTGAGACCCCTTGTAAATTTGAGAATTGTCCTCAGACCAAAAAGTGCTATTTCTTCCGTCGTCAAGCGCTGGCACAAGAGCCAGGGCAGGTCCTGGAGCAGCCAACCAGGACATGTGGGGCAACGATCAGACCTCAGGGAGCATGAAGTGTGGCCTGAGTGTCCTTTCACCAAAGAATTTGACCCAGAAAAGCTTTGTCTGAAATACTGGCTATGAAGTGATGCCTTGGCATTGTGGGTTCTTCCTGCTGCAATGGTTCCAAAGTATTTCATTCTTTCCATCTTCTTTTAATTAAAAAGATATTTTGGTAAGAACAGTTAACATGAGAACTACCTTCTGAACAAATGCTAAGTGTACAATACATTATGGCTGACTAAAGGTGCAATGTCGCCCAGAGCTCTAGAGCCTATTGAAGGGAACAGCCTCATTCATCGGAGCTTAGTGATAGATTCAAGCAGCAGTTCGCCAACGTTTAGGTCTCAGGACCTCTTGACACTCCGAAAAGCTATGAGGGATTTTCGGGTTGGGTTCCACCATGGAGGGAGCTTTAAGTTATTTCTCCCATCCAAATGGCAAGAGAAACCCTTGTCCATTGATGGGTGGGACTGTAAACTCATTCTTCTGCTATGAAAAACAGCATGGTAGTTCCTCAAAAATTAAAAATAGAGCCACCATATCATTCAGCAGTCTCACTGCTGGGTATATCGCCAAGCGGATTGAAAGCAGAGGCTGGAAGAGACATTTGTATATCTGTGTTCATAGCAACCCTATTCCCAGTAGCCCAGAGGCGGCGGCAGCCCAAGTGTACACCGACCAACGAACTGATAAACAAAACGTGGTGTGTGCCTACCATGGAATATTAGTCACCTTTAAAAGGAAGGAAATCCTGTGACACACTACAGCATGGATGAATCTTAAGGACATAATGCTAAGTGAAATAAGCCAGTGACAAAAAAGACCAATTCTCCGTGATGCCACTCATCTGAACATCTAGAACAGTCAGACTTAGAGAGCCAGGGGCGGGATGGTGGCTGCCGGAGGGTGGGGAGTTGTTGTTTAGCGGACACAAAGCTGTGGTTTTGCAAGACAAAAAGTCCTGGATCTGTTTCTGTTTCACAATAAGGTGAGTATACTTTACTGAACTGTACAATTAAACGTGTTTAAGACTGCAAATTCTACGTTATGTGTTTTTTACCACAATAAAAATCAGCGGCATTCATATATGGAAAAACTAGTTAGAAGTTAAAATAGATGAGTGAGAGAACTCCATTTGAAAAGAATAGAAAAGATAAAGTATTTAGGAATAAGTTTAATAAGAATTGTCCAAAACCTGTTTGAAGACAATTATAAAATATTCATCAAAGACACAAAATAGACTCGAACATATGAGACGATATCTTTGTTCTTTGAGAGGACAGCTCAGCATCATGAAGATGTCGGTTTTCTTTAAGTTTATTTATAAATTTAATGAGATCACAATGAGACCTGGATCATTGCACTAAAGGAAAGTATGTTAACAATGAATCACCAATTAGAGAAGATGACTAAAGAGATAGATTTATTTTTAAAAAAGGAACTAAGCAGAAATCCTGGAGTTAAATAGTGCAGTAACGGAAAGGAAAACTCATTGGAGGGACCCAGCTATAGATTGTAGCTGGCAGAAGATCAGTAGAGATGATCCGGTGTGAAGAACTAACTGAATGGAGAAAACACAAATGGTCTCAGAGCGCTGTGAAACCATGCTGAGCACACCGAAAACAAACAAAAAAAACCCAAACACCTGACTCTATGATTTCCTAGGGACCTAAAAAAAGAAGAACACACTGAGCCCAAAGTTAGCAGAAGGAAAGAAATCATAAAGATTAGAGCCGGAATAAATAAAATGGAGAACAGGAAAACAAAAGAAAAGGGAGAAGTCAGAGCTGGTTCTTTGAAAAGATAAAATTGACAAACCTTTAGCTACACTCATCAAGGAAAAAAAGAGAGGACCGAAACCAACAACGTTGCAAATGAGAAAGGAGACATCAGGCAACCATCTTCCTTCACTTTGCAACAGATGTGTTTCCCATTTCATCACATACAATATTAAGAGACATGCACTCAAGGCTATTAGGTCAATTGAGTTCATTTTCGCTGCCTCATCCAAGACAGCTCGGAGCAGAATGACTGGCTTCTTTGTGACTGCGCAAGGACCTCCTCCAGCCAGCGGTGCAGGCGGGGCTGCTGCCGCGACTCCTGTTCAGGTGCCAGCGATTGTTAAAACACATGGTCGTTACAGATGGCACATGAAGCGCTTTCTCACGTTTAAGAAAATCGCTCATCATGGCAACAGTGTTCAAACGTGCTTCCCTGTTTGGGACATCTATTTTACCACGTTGCCAAGCAGCAATTTCCCGCCATTTTTGTGCCATCGATGCACATAAATGACAGATTATTTTACCTTTATTATGAGAAGTTTCAACCCCATAAATTTCCTGACCGGGTCTCAAGGAAAGCCAGGGGTCCACTGGCCCTTTGTTTCAAGAACCACAAGTTATAATGACACGTGTTGTGTATCTTTCTACATGGGAAGCAGAATAAAATGGAACGAGTATGAAATTTTCTAAGGAGTACAAGCACAGTCTAAGTAGTGCAAAGGAATAACAGCATATCTCTGAAGAAGACTGTAGAATTTTTTTTCATTTATTTGTATTATGAAAATCTTCAATGATAAAAGTAGAGAGAATAATATCGTGAATCCCTGGGTGTTCTATTTAGATTAAACTGGCATTATTTCGACATATTTGGGAGCATATTGCTTGAGTCGTTTAAAACAAATTTCGGATTCTATGCCATTTTACCGTTATGCTCTAAAACCTCGTTCATATTCAAATCTCCACAATGTTTTTCTACAGTTGATTTGTATGAATTTTAATTTTTACAAAAAGATTTAGCCAATTACTTGGCTCTTACGAATTAGTAAAGAGACCAGATCTGTTTTCCAATATGCTGCCCCACATTCCGGATTTGTCTAATTGCTTCCAAATACGGTTGTTCATCCCCTCGGGTCCCCCCGTGTCCTATAAACAGAGTTTGAGATCAAGTTTTGATGAGATTCGGGTTCAGAATCTTTGGCAAGAACACGTCACGGCGGCACCACCGTAAGGACTTGCACAGAACAAGGCAAAGCCTCGTCTTTCTTGAAGGGTTTGGTGCGGCTCTAACTGCAAGTGGGATCGGCGGATGGGCTTTTTCTTCTCCAGTGTCTGAGTCCCCCCGCCCTGGGGCTGGAAAGGCAGGAGGGAGCAGCCCGCCCCACGGCCGCCTGCCAGTCCAGGGGCGGGCGGAGGGGGGGGCGGACTCAGGAAAGAGGCCCACGCAAGCTGCCTGCCGCAGCGAGAGGAGGTAGGTTATTAGCAGGTCTGCTTAGCTGCGGCCGTTTCTTAAAAAAGCAAATACCCATTTTCAAAATTAGAGTCACTCTTTCTTGTCGTCATTCCCCTGCCCAAGCATCCAGGGGGAAAAGAAAAGGTAAAAATTTGGTGATTTTCCACTTTATTAGGATATACCTTTCAAGTATCTTTCAGTGATGGGAACATTGAGAAACTTGAATGTTTAGAATTTATTCGTCGAGCGTTTGGGAATCATTGAATGAAAACTCCGACCTACACGGCGCCTTCAGTTTCTGTGCGTGTGCGGGGTGGCGCCGGAGGCCCAAGTGCAGGCAGGGCCCCTCCGCTCGCCTTCTCAGAGGTTTGTCCTTGCCCAGGGCGCTCTGCTCCGGGCTGGCAGCCGGCGTGCAGATTTTTAGCCCAGAGCAGCTTTTTTAAAGCAACATTGAATTAAGTGAGCCAGTGAAGGAGGGTTAAAAATGGCTGAGCTGAAGCCACAGAAAAAAATGTTTTCTATTTTAGCAGCCGTGTCATGTCTGGCGGTGGGGAGACAGTGAGTATCTTCTCTGGAGTTTACTGCTAAAAATTCAGGAAAATCCGAATTTTTAGCAGCCCCCCCCACACCAGCCCTGCGCCCGCTGGCGAAGGCCACCACGCACCAGGGACACTCCTCGCGGTGAGGGCCGGAGACTCCAGCCGGCGATGGCGGGGCCTCCGCGGCGCAGGCACGAGCAGAAACACCGGCCACCGGTGCTTAACTCAAGAGCAGCGGCTTTGGAAGGAAGAAGGCACGGCTTCCATCACAGGACAACGGGGTGGAGAGGACACGCCGGCTCGGACGGAAAAGGCGCCGGCGTTCACGGCCACCCAAGCCCAGCTCGGGCTGGGAGCCCGCTCGCTCTGCTTTGACGGAACTGCGATCCCCGAGCCCCGGATTCACCTCGGAGGCCGCAGCGGCTCCGGCCGGGAAGAGGCTGCGGGGCCTGGGGTGGGCGGAGCGCCGGCCTTTGGCCCCGGGCCTTTCCAACCCTAGCAGAGCTCCCTGGGCCCCGGGCAAGGCCGGCCAGTCCGGGGGAACCCAGGGTCTCCTTTCGCCTTGCAGCTCTCTTGCCTGGATTCAGCGGCCACAGACACGCGGTTCAGTCCAAAGGGAGGTGCCCGGCCCCGCTTTACCTCTCGGCCCGGCTTCACTGAGTTCTCAGGCGCCCGCCCAGGCTAAAATTAGCGACAGAAGCAACCTTACATTTCAGGGAAATACGAGGAAGTCCCTTTCGGAAAAGTTTAATCTGCTTTATTTACGTCATCTTATCAGCAGGTAGGGCTGTCCTGGTTTTAGGGATGGGGACAATAAAGCACCAAGACCGGGAAGGGGAGGGGCTGCGCCTGGGGCAGGACCAGGGAACAAACACCAGGGTGACGAAGGCGAAGGCGGAAGGCCGGCCGGACCAGGCCCCTGTCAAGCCACAGCCACTGGTTTTCCGGCCCAGGCAGGCGGGTCGGCGCGACGCCTAGGACGTCCCAAGCAGTGCTCCCAACGCCGAAAATGCAGTAAAAGCATTTCAACTGATGACGAGTCCACCACTTGCTGCTGGGACCTGAGGGGTGTGGGCCGCTTCATCTGCCCAGCGCCAGCGTGGGGGGAGCGCGGGCCGGGCCGGCGACCCTGAGCCCCCGTGCCCTTTGCCTCGCGGATGCTGGGGCGCACTTGGCCCCGGACCCTCCTTGGGGAGCTCCCCCCTACGTCGCAGCCGCTCCCGGACCGGAAGTGTGGGCTGTGTCCAATACAAACACGGGCGCTCCTGCCGGCTCCCGCCCCTCACCGCAAACTCCGGTGTTTGGAGAGCTCCACGCTCTGGGGGTTTTGGGGCGCTTTAGAGAAAGCTCCCTGGCGCCGAAACCCGACTTGGGACTACTTACAGTTTTATTTATCCCTGGAGCCCAGCTGCTCACACGTCTTGCCCCAGAAATGATTAACCTATTTGATTGAACAGCATCACCTTAGATCCTCCTGAAGGTGCTGTGGAATATCTGATATAGGCATCATGCTATATTTCAGAACAACAACAAGTTCTGAATTTCAAAACATATTTGGTTCCAGGAACTTAGGACTTGTGGGGTTTTTTTTTTCCCCCATAACTTAGAAAAAAGAGATGGTTTAGGTCGAGGTCTGGAAGAGGCACTCTGACCTTTGCCCTCATCAAACAGGCAAGAAAACTCATCCAGAAAAGTCTTAATGCGTTTGACTCGTGCTCACGGCTAGTTAGGGGCAGGTGCAGGGTGGCCGCCAGACGCTGGGACCCTGCTGTCTTCCAGGCCTGGCACACGCCCCAAGAAGGGCTCTCAGCTTCCGTCTGCTCTGCAGACCAAGCCCCTACCCCCTGGGGCAGCCCCGCCAGGGCGAGCCCGAGCACCAGCTCCGGCCTCTCTCACTGGGGACCTCCTTGGGAACAGGGCACAAACAGCAGTTGCTTCCCTTCACGGCGGAGGGTCTGTTTCGCCAGTATGCTCAAGAATTAACTGCAATTCTTATTTTTAGATAGAAATCCCAGCCCTCTTACCCCCGCCCCACCCTGTCTGGGCCTGTAGGAATCTGCATTTCACACACGCCCTGAGAGTCCAGGGCTGGGGGCCCCTGACCACGCTCCGGTCAGCACAGTCCTTCTGACCAGCCCCCGCGGGTCATCGGAGCGAGGGAGGGCCAGCAGGGAGGAGGCAAGCGCAGCTCTGGCTCCTGGTCCAGAATGTTACAGTCACAGGGTCGGGAAAGCGGCCCTGTAATCTCAGCGTCGGTACGTCTGTGTGTTACAGTCAAACGTCCCCAGCACTCAGGCCTTGGATGGGTCACAGGTGTTTAGTCTTTTACCACTCACCCCCCTACCCACTCCCTGTCCACACTCGCCTTGTCCCAGCCCCTCCCTCAGCAAACACGCAACGTCCACCCAGGCCCCTCCTGATCAGACCCCAGAACCCGAGGCCCCGCTGTGCTTCCGGCCATCCAGCCTCCTTCCCATGCTGACAGCTCGCGTGGATTTCAGGCCGTGGGGTCAGCGGAGCGGCACGTCCAGGGCGTTAGGTGTTTCATTTGGATAGATTTTCAAACATACCGCCTGTGTGCCTCCCTATTCATGAACAGTAGTAGATAGTCCAGTTTGCACTCCTTGTGCTGATAAGGGCAAGATGACTTGGGAGGAGCAGCCTAGCCAGAGACCCCCTCCCAGGTTAACTGTGAATCATTGCTTATCTGCCTCTGTAGCCCGTTTTCACATCCCTTCCCCCGCCTGGGTAGCACATCAATCTCCCACCTGAATGCTAATCCCTTCTGCCCATCCGTTTCCCGCCGGAATGCTAGGGCTTATAAACCCCTATCTAACCCCGATTTGGGGCTCAGAATTTGGAGACTGCCTCCTCTGAGCCCGCGCGTGTGAATAAAGGCTTACTCCGTTCCCTGAATCGTGTCTTGAGTCTGGCTTTCCGTAACATTTGGTTCCCTGACCGGGAAATGACTCACACGAGCAGGCCGTTTGCCTCCGGTGAAGACGGCTGGGGTCGGCCGGGCGAGCCCGGACTCCAGAGGGAAGCACGTGCCCCGGTGATTTCAGGTCCCGAGGGGCTGGGCTCCCCTTGGCCCCGACCTCGGGCCGTTCCATAACCCAGGCACTCGGGGAGCGGACCCAAGCCTACCTGAAGGCGCCAGATTGGTAAGTGCCCCGGGGACCAGACCCGAATCAGACCCACCTATAAGTGGTGGAAGGAGAGGCTGATCACCTCTCAGGCCGGCCGGCCTCTGGCACGGTTTCCCTGTCGGGAGGGAAAGTGTTAACCTCTGTGTGACTGAGTGAGTGACTGACTGTGTGGCTCCACAGGCCAGCGGTGTTCCCCCGAGCCTACGGAGTCTGAGTGAGCCCTAACCTGCGGGTCCTCGGTCTGTCATACGGCATAACGGCTGGGAAGCTAACCCGGACTCTACTCGGGCAGCCTTAGCTAAGACAGACCCAAGTCCCTCGCGAGAGGAGAGGCCAGGCGGGCGAAAGTGAAAGTATCCCTGCTGCCCCCGTTTGCGCCGTTTTGGGAGGGATCATGGGGGGCAGACAGTCTACCGTCTTAGATTGCATGTTAAGGAATTTTGACCGGTTCCAGGGCCAGCAGCCCGATATGGATCCGGGGCAATTAGAAATTTTCTGTTCCGCTGAGTGGCCCACGTTCGGGGTAGGCTGGCCTCCTGAGGGAACCCTTGACCTAGACATAATTAGGGCTGTCCATCTCATAGTCACAGGAAGTCCAGGACACCCAAACCAATTCCTCTACATAGAAAAGTGGCAGGAGCTAGCGCAAGAGATGCCTGACTGGCTCCGGGAGGGTGCGGGGGTCAAACCGCATCACCTAGGCGCTACGGGAGGGCGAGCCAGGGGAGCCCGGAAGACCCCCCGGTGCAGCCTCCCCCTTACCCAGCTAGGAACTTGGGAAGTCAGGCAGAGGCGCCTGAAACACCGCCCCCTTCAGTCTCGCCCCCGCAGCCCAAGGCAACAGCACCCCCAGAATCTCCTATCACCTCCCGCTTAAGACACCACCAGTCCCTCCAGATGCCACTGCGGGAGACCCAGGGCCCGCCACGAACGGGGCCTGATGGGACCTTATACCCGGGACCGGTCGTGTTTTACTATCAGCCCTTTACCACGACTGACCTCTTGAACTGGAAACACCACACACCCTCATATTCGGAGAAGCCCCAGGCACTCGTAGACCTAATGGAGTCCATTATGCAAACTCACCGGCCAACGTGGCACGATTGCCACCAATTGCTCCTAACCCTTTTTAATACAGAAGAGAGGCGCAGAGTCTTCCAGGAGGCCCAGAGATATCTAGAAGCCAACGCTCCAGTGGGCACAATAGACCCAGCCCAGTACGCTCGGGTGGCAGCCCCAGAGACCCAACCCGACTGGGATCCCAACACCGAACAGGGAAGAGCAGCCCTGGACCGGTACAGGGAAGCCATCCTCCAGGGGGTCAGAGCTGGGGTCAGAAAACCGACCGATATGTCAAAGGTGGCCAGTGTTGTCCAACGGCCAGGTGAATGTCCCGGGGACTTCTTAGAAAGGCTCCTAGAGGCCTACCGGATATATACCCCCTTCAACCCAGAAAGCCCAGATACACGGCTAATGGTAAACACTGCTTTTGTCTCCCAATCGGCCCCTGACATCCGCAAAAAGCTCCAGAAGCTAGAGGGCTTTGCAGGCATGAACATCAGTCAGCTGGCTGAGGTAGCAAATAAAGTCTACAATAACCGGGAGGAGGCCGCTGAGAAGGCAGCCCAGAAAAGATTAGAGAAAAAGGCCGCACTGCTAGCAGCCGCCTCAGTCAGCCGGCAGCAAAAGGCAAAGGGGGACCGAAAGACCAGAAAGGGCACGCCAAGGTAGAGAGAGACCAATGTGCCTATTGTAAGGAAAGAGGACATCGGAAAAGAGAATGCCCGCACCGGAAAAAGAAGGCTGGTCCGGCGCCCTCTGAGCCGGCGCCCACCATCCTTAGCCTGGCGGGCCTAGACTCAGAATGAGGAAGACCGGGCTCCCTGAATCTAGGCCCCCAGGAGCCCATGGTCGAAGCGATTGTTGGGGGCCAGACTCTCTCTTTCTTGGTAGATACCGGGGCAGAGCACTCGGTCGTCACCACCCCTGTAGCTCCCCCATCCGGACGAGAAGTCACCATCGTAGGGGCCACTGGTCAGCCAAGTAGGCCAAAACGCTTCTGCCAGGCCCGAATTGTTGATCTGGGAGGCCACCGGATTAGACATGAGTTCTTATACCTACCTGAATGCCCTGTCCCACTGTTAGGGCGAGACCTCTTATCGAAGCTGGGAGCTCGAATCACCTTCCAGCAGTCAGGGGAGGCCTCGCTGCAAGTGGACGGCCCTAGGCTCATGGCCCTCATTTTGCCACGAGAGGAAGAATACCAGTTGTATTCTGGGGAATCTGGTGACCATGGCCCCAGGCCTGAGGCTAGAGACAATCTGCTGCAGGAATGCCCCACGGTCTGGGCCGAGGACAATCCCCCTGGACTAGCCAGAAACCAGGTCCCAGTAATAACTGAACTCAAACCGGGGGCTAAACCGTGCCACCAGCGACAGTACCCTATCTCAAGGGAGGCCCGCCTAGGGATATCGGAGGTCATCCGAAAGCACCTCCAAGAGGGTATATTGGTCCCCTGTCAATCAACGTGGAATACCCCGCTCCTGCCAATCAAGAAACCTGACGGAACAGGGTACCGTCCAGTGCAGGACCTCCGGGTGGTAAACGAAGCCGTCGTCACACTGCACCCGGTAGTCCCGAACCCATACACCCTACTGAGCCGACTCCCGCCAACCGCCGCCTGGTACACATGCCAGGATTTAAAGGATGCCTTCTTCTGCATCCTGGTAGCTCCAGCCAGCCAACCTATCTTTGCCTTTGAATGGGAAGACCCGCATACGGCGGTAAAGATGCAGTTGACATGGACCCGGTTGCCACAGGGATTTAAGAACTCCCCCACGTTATTCGGCGAAGCGCTAGCCCGGGACCTGCAATCTTTCTCAGACGAGGGAAAGGATTTAACTCTACTCCAATATGTTGATGACCTCCTCTTAGCTGCCCCCGACCAGAGCCGATGCCTAGAGGGGACAAGAGCGCTCCTAAAACTGCTAACCCAACAAGGGTACCGAGTCTCACGGAAAAAGGCACAAATCTGCCAACAAGAAGTCAAATATTTAGGGTTCCTAATTTCCCAAGGCAAAAGATCCCTAAATACAGACCGGAAAATGGTCATTACCCGCTTCCCGGCCCCGAGCGGACGAAGACAATTACGTGAGTTCCTGGGAGCAGCCGGCTTTTGCAGAATTTGGATCCCGGGGTTCGCAGCCAGAGCAAGGCCACTCTACCAGGCCCTGCGTGGGCCAGACACCTTACCCCTGGCATGGGGAAAAGAACAGGAACAGGTCTTTGCTCAAATAAAGGACCTCCTTAGTAAAGCCCAGCTCTGGGCCTACCAGACCCCAGCCGGCCCTTCTATCTACACGTGCATGAGAAGGACAAGGTTGCTCTGGGGGTCTTAACTCAACCAGCCGGACCTTGGGAGCGCCCAGTGGCTTACCTGTCTAAGCAACTGGATAACGTCGCGGCCCGGTGGCCCCCTTGCTTGAGGGCAGTTGCAGCCTCGGTATCCCTGCTACAAGAAGCGGACAAATTAACTTTGGGGCAGGAGACCACTCTATTCGTTCCCCATAGCATCCATAGCCTCCTGGCAGGACAGGGGCACCGATGGCTGTCCAACCCCAGACTGACACAATATCAGGGCATACTCCAAGAGAATCCTCGGGTCCAGGTAAAGACTGTAAAAAGATTAAACCCTGCAACCTTCCTGCTGACCGAACTAGGGGACCCAGACCACTGCTGCCTAGAGGTTACTGAGGAGGTCTCTGCCAGCCGACCGGACCTGCGGGACCAGCCTCTGCCCAATGCTGACGTGACCTATTTCACAGACGGCAGCAGTTATATGAGAGAAGGGGTCCAAGTGGCAGGGTACGCAGTAACCACGCTTGACCAGGTGGTAGAAGCCAAAGCCTTGCCCTCTGGATGGTCGGCCCAGAGAGCGGAACTCTGGGCCTTAATAAGAGCACTGGAGTTGGCCCGGGACCGGAAAGTCAATATCTACACTGACTCCAAGTACGCCTACGCCACCCTGCACTTCCACGGGGCCATCTACAGAGAACGCGGGCTGCTGACAGCAGAAGGAAAGGAAATTAAAAACAAGACAGAAATCCTGCGTCTCCTCGAAGCCGTTTGGGCCCCAACTGCGGTGTCCGTCATCCACTGCAAAGGCCATTCCAAACAAGACACCATACCGGCCCGCGGGAACCAGAAGGCGGACTCGACAGCAAAGGCTGCCGCAGTATGTGGTGAGATGGCAGAAGTACAGCCCTCCCTTCTCGGACCCCTGCTGGGGAACCCCATTAACCGTCGGGACTATGAGCCAGCAGAAATGAAATGGGCCCAACAGGCCGGAGGACAAGAAACCCCCCGAGGGAACGTGGAGGTTACCTGATGGGCGCGTATATGTGCCCCAGAGCCAGGCCAGCAATTTAGTCAGAAACTGCCACCATCTGACCCACCTGGGTAAGACCTCCCTGGAAAACTTGCTCAAAAGGTATTTCTACTTCCCCAACCTGTCAACCCTGTGCTCAACAGCCTTGGCTCAATGCGTTACCTGCGCAAGGAACAATGCAGCCCCGCATCAAGGGGCCCCACCGGGAGTCCAACACAAGGGGTCCCAGCCCTTCAAGGACCTCCAGATTGACTTTACAGAAGTCAAGACCAGCCGAGGATTTAAGTATCTCCTGGTCCTGATCTGCACCTTTTCGGGTTGGGTAGAAGCCTTCCCCACCAAAACTGAGAAAGCTCGGGAAGTAACCCGAATCCTACTCAGGGAAATTATACCCAGATATGGGCTCCCACTCACCACTGGTAGTGACAATGGCCCGGTGTTCATTGCCCAGGTGGTTCAGGAGGTCGCCTGGCTCCTGTGCATCGACTGGAAGCTACACACGGCCTATCGGCCCCAAAGCTCCGGTAAAGTGGAACGAATGAACCGAACTCTCAAGGAAACCCTAGCTAAGTTCCATCAAGAAACCGGCCTGCCATGGACAGACCTGTTACCACTAGCCCTGCTACGGGTTAGGAATGCCCCGAACCCCTCGGGGTATACTCCCTATGAGTTAGTTTTTGGAAGACCCCCACCTATAACTAGAATAGGAAGTCCCAATAACCTTCGACAGAAGGGGGAGTTACAGCAGACCCAGTACTTACAACAGTTGGGTAAGACCCTAGACAGGATCTACGAGGCCCAATTGGGCCAGGAACCCAAACCCCGAGGGAGGCCAGCACACCCCTTCCGTCCAGGCCAGTATGTATGGGTAAAGGATTGGAAAAAGGAACCACTCCAACCCATTTGGACGGGCCCACATCTAGTACTATTAACCACCCCTACTGCCCTTAAAGTTACAGGAATAACCCCCTGGATCCACTACACTCGAGCCAAGGCAGCAGCAGATCCAGACGAGCCAGGACTTCGGAGCCACCGAACCTCCACCTCGAAGGGAGCCCCCACAGTCCGGCTGAAGAGAACTGAAGGACAGTGGGCCGTCTACCCGAGGAACCAGAGACCTGATCCCACCCCAGAGTAGTGACCAACCATCTTAGTCGGCAACCAAGGCATGATCCCTGCAGAATAGGCGAGCCCTAGATCTCCTCACAGCAGAAAAAGGGGGCACTTGCCTATTCCTAGGCTGGAATCTTAACCCAGAAGGTTAAGGAGCTGAAAGATGGTGCGAAGCGCTACCGAGAGTCAGGGCAAGGGACATGGAGCTTAGATACCCAAATCTGGCTCCGCTGGCTGGCTCCATTCCTAGGCCCCCTGATATTACTCCTCTTAGGAATAAGTCTAGGACCCTGGCTGCTGCGCACCCTCATTAATAACCTAGAGACCGCGGTCACCAGACGAGCCGCTGCTCGAGTGCTGCTCCTCCAGCATCACCGATACCAAAGACTCCCGACCCAACCCCAACAGAGTGACCACCGTGGCTTGTGTGATGATGCTAAGACTCAGGCCAATCTCGTCTAGCATCAAAGGGGGGAATGATAAGGGCAAGATGACTTGGGAGGAGCAGCCTAGCCAGAGACCCCCTCCCAGGTTAACTGTTAATCATTGCTTATCTGCCTCTGTAGCCCGTTTTCACATCCCTTCCCCCGCCTGGGTAGCACATCAATCTCCCACCTGAATGCTAATCCCTTCTGCCCATCCGTTTCCCGCCGGAATGCTAGGGCTTATAAACCCCTATCTAACCCCGATTTGGGGCTCAGAATTTGGAGACTGCCTCCTCTGAGCCCGCGCGTGTGAATAAAGGCTTACTCCGTTCCCTGAATCATGTCTTGAGTCTGGCTTTCCGTAACAGTGCGTCCGCGATCATTCAGAGCTTGTGCTTACCGCCCACCACCCTGCCCCCCGCGGGGCCGGGCGCCCTGCGCCCTGCAACGCACCTTTCTGCGAGGACCCTCGCCTCCAGCGGAGTTGTAGCACCACGTGGTGAGCTCATTGGAGGGAGGCGGTGGCAGCGGCCCTGGAGACGGTGACGCCCGGGAAGGTCAGACACGTGCCTCCTTCCCCCGCTGGCCCGGGCCTGGAGGTCTGAGGCACCAGCCCCCAGCCTGAGGGGTCGAGGACTATGTCCTGTAAGTTCTCAGCCCGGGAGCCTCTTGTCGGTGACCCACAGCTCTAAAGAGAGACAGGACAGGGTCCCTAGGGCCAGCCCCCAGGGAGGACGCCGAGGGGCAGCCCCGGGCAGAGGCCGGGCAGAGCGCAGCGCACGGGGAGACCTGGCCAAGGGTTAAGATGATGGGTCAGCTGTGTGCCACCCCCTCCTGCACCCCCACCCCCAGGAGTCCGTGCCAAACACCGGCCCGCGCAGAGCGCGAAGGGGAAGGAGCAAGCTCAGTCCTTAGCAACTCCTGACTGAGATGGCTGCTGTCCATCCTTCACAGACATAAAAACTGCCCCTCCCTGGTGAAAACGGGGCTTTCCCACGGGGAGGCGCCTCTGCGGGGACCAAGCACTGGCTGGGCTGGTGGCAGGCGCTCGGTGCTGGTACACAGTGCGGCGCCAGCTCGCATTGTGGCCTGAGGACTAAGATGCTGGGATGGTTAGTGTCCTGGCTACTTAATGAACAGCAAACCCCTGTTCTCTTGGGCGGGGGAGGGCGGGGGTGGCTCATCGTTCTGAAGAACACACGCATGTTGATCTAGGATTTCAAAAAGCATTCCTTTGTGGTCAACTGAACAAAATCTAAGTGCCTCTGACTTGGGGGAAATGTGAACGTCTATACACACGTTAGACCCAGAGGTCCGAGCAAGGCCCGGTCACAGGCCCGGGCCTCGCTTCAATAGTTTGTGTTCGTAAGAATTAAAATGAATTCAATGACTTTCAGTGGCTTGATAAATACTATTTTAATTTCTACAAATGCTAAAAATTGTTCAAATTTCCAAGTCTTACTCCTTTAAATAAGAGTTTCTCTGTGAAGAAAGCGTTCCACGTAACTTTGAAAACAGAGAAGTAATTGATGCGCTTTTAAACATACCCGGCCACATTGTCGAGCTATGTCACGTCCCATTAAAGTAAATCTACCCACCGTGCAGCTCCATTCGGGCTGATGGGCGGAGCAGTTTGTTTTTAGCGGTTACTTGGTTGGATTGTGTTTCACTTAATTAGATACAATATTATACATTAACTGATGAAATACTTTTCAATAAAGAGGAAAGGAGCCTGCATTAGTCAGATAGGGCCACCACAACAAAACGCCGCAGGCTCGGGGGCACGCCGGAAATCCACTCTCCAGCAGCCCTGGAGGCTGGAAGCCCACGGTCCAGGGGGCTGCGGCGCGGTGGCTGGCAAGAGCTCCCCCTGGCTTCTGGGCGGGCTCTCCTGCCGTCCTCACGGCCCGTCCCCTGCGCCTGCACCCGGTGGCCTTTCTCTTCACGGGGTCGAGGAGCCCTGCCCTTAGGGGCTCATGTCCCACAGTCACCTCCTCAGAAGCCCTGTCTCCTAACACAGTCCCCTCGGACATCAGGGCTTCGATGCATGAACTGGGGGTGGGGGAGTCCACGCCTCGGCCCCTAGCGGAGCTACGCTCACCAGAGTTTGGGGTTTTGCAACGTACGCAGAATTTAACGTGCGTGCTTACTGCCTTGACTGCTGTGCTTTTGGGGAACTGAATCTTGATCTTAATTCAAATGTCTCATAAATCGGCTTGAAGAAGAAAGAATGTTGCCCATTATCCAGGGAAAAAGAAAAGTTTCCCTAGTTGAAGGGGACAATGCCCGGGGTGCGAGAACAATAGCAGTTATTTATTCTCTTAAAGCTTTGCTGGGATTTTGTGTAGCCTCTCGCTTGCTGGCTGTTCTCGCCACTCCAGGCGGACACACAGCAGAAAGTTCGCTCGTTCGCTGCTGTCTGTGTGCACCGCCAGTGTGAGTCCGGGCCTTGCAGCGCGGCCGGCGACCCAGGCTGCTGTTCCTGCCCAGAGCACACCGTCTGAATGCCCACGGTTAGAAGGCAACTGAGTAAGAGCAGAGTTCAGTGTCTGGTTTATGGGTGGTAGGATTTTTAACACATAAAAAATAATTCGCAAATTATTTTTCCCATAAGTCTATTGTTTCCTAAGACTTACTAAGCTGCCTTCTGTGTTTTGCCTAAACATTTACTGGAACTAAGTGCTTAGAAGTTGGCAGCGCTCTTTGAAGTCCCTGCTACTCCCGTCTTCGCCTTCCACGCCACCCGTACGGCGTGTACGCCTTTGCTTAGGACTCTCAGGGCTGACGGGGAGTAAGGGCCTGGGGACCAGCGCGAGGCCTGTGTTTGTCTCACCGGCGGCCTTGCAGCGTCGCTCAGCCCTGGGTACCACGTCCTCACGGGTGTGGGGCCCTCTCGGCAGCTGTCCCCTATCGTTCTCCCAGCGCTTCATAAGCTCGCAGCCCGAGAAGCAGACACAGAGAGTGATGACGCTGAGAACAAGCAGGCAACGAGGTGGGCAACACGCTGCAAGGCCGAGTGTCAGAGTCCGAGGAGGCCTGAAAGGTCACCGCTCAGTGTCGCAGCTTTGTCAATCAGAAAAAAATCACAAAAGCAGGCCGGGAATCTCCTCCGTGGGGGTGATGGAGCAGAGCAATGCTCATGGGCGTCAGAGGGTCATGGGGGTCGGGGGGTCAGAGGGTCACGGGGTCACAGGGTCACGGGGGTCACGGGGTCATAGGGTGCATGGAGCAAGAATGGCCAGCAGGGCAAGAGGGGACAGACTCTGTGACCAACCAAACCAGGCAGGGACAAGGTTCCAGCAACACAAGCCACTGGCTGAGGTCATGAGCTCTGGCATCAGACAGACCTAGAATTGAGTCCCAGCTCTGTCACCCAGTAGCTATGTGACTCTGGAAAAGTAGTTTGTCCTCCCAACACCTCACTGTCTTCATCTGAAAAACAGGATGATCATAACACCAACGAACCGGTGGGGCCCCGCCAGAGTTCCACGATCCACGGAGAGTGCGCACACCAGGCGCGGAGCCGCACACTCGCTCAGCGTCTGTGGCCCATCAGGCCCCGCTTCGAGCCACCGGCAAAGGCTTCCCGGAGGTTCGGGGCTCTCGGGAACGGTGCTGCGAGGAAGAGGGGAGACCAACACGAATGCAATTCTGGAATTCGCGGCGTCCACAGCTTTCGGATGGAGACCCCGTCCAGCTACAGACATAGAGGCAGGCCAGGAAAAAATAAAACAAAAAACAATGACTGCATAAACAACATTAACCACACAGTTGAGTGAAAAGGAGAAAATGGAGTCGCAGCCAGCGGGGAAGGAGGGCCTTAGAGAGCGAGCCGTGGACTGCGGCCAGGCCGCCGACGCCAGGGAGCCGGGGGGCACGCGGGTCCTGCCCGTCCGGGAACCGTGGGGCCGTGGGCCTGCGGGTGACAGAGGGACAGCAGAGAAACCCCCAAACCCTGAAAGGTGGTGGGGAGGGGCTGCCCCTGACCTACAGAAGCAACAGGAAGCCTGTGGGGGCTCTCAAGGAGAAGCTGCTGTTAAAAAGAAACCATAGGCCACGGGGAAGCCTGTCGTGGCGAGGCTTGCACAGTGCAAGGATGTGGCGTCTCCACACACGCACCACAGGTCACTGATGAAGATGCTTTCACGGTGAGAAGGGTGACTGTTTGAGCATCGTGTTCCCCATGAGGCAGACAGCAGACGCTCATGTACACACAGGAAAATGACTGGTGTAAAATGCCTTGAAATGATAGAAGATTCTGGAATAAACGATTAAATAACTCCGAGTAAATGAAATTACTTGGGTGATTACAAAAACAAAGATGAGAAATGCCAAAGAAGGATACTGCGGACAGAGAAGAGGAAGACGTGGAAAAGAGCCAACTGTAACTTCCCTAATGAAAAACGAAGACTCAAACAGAGCAACTTCATGGAAAGGTTAATCCACAGGTGAAAGGTTAAAGCAGCTAAAGAGATGACTGGTGAGCTGGGGTCCAGCTCCAAGGAAATCACTCAGAATGAAGCAGAGAGAGACTGAAAATACAAAAGGACATTAAGAGAAGTGGAAGACAGGAAAGACCCACTGTGCACGTAATGAAAGATCAGAAGGACGGAAGAGAGAATAGAGTATTTGAGAAGAGTATGCCTGACAGTTTTCCCAAATGATGAAAGACATATATCTTCCCTTAGAAGGAGCATAGGTTTTGAGTGGAATAAATAAGAATAAATTCACACCTAACTGTGTGAAACAGCAAAGAATATCTTAAGAACACCAGAGAGAAACAAGGTGGATGGTCTGCCTGAAAACAGTCGTTACAAGAAGCAGATTTGCTGTCAGCAGTGCGGGAGGCCGGGCGGTACTGTAACCACACCTCTAAACTCTGATGACATGCTCCTGTCCCCAAATTCTTGTCACTCAGGGGCAAAGAGAAGGAAACACGCTTTCAAGCACCAGCGGAGAACTGTTTTCAGAAAGAACCACTCATGCATGACCTCCTCTGAGAAGGAGATTGAACCAAACAGGGAGGAGCGAGAAGTGATGATGATGATGAACCAGTAAATGTATAAACAGTAGAGTGTGTGTGTGTGTGTGTGTGTGAGCAAGCATTGGCTGTTCACACAGACAACAACGACGATGACTAACTTCAGAGGGTTAAAAACCAGGTGCAGGCCCTGTGGTCAACAATAGATGTGAGGGCGGCAAGGAGAGTTTACGTCTCAGGAGGAGTGTCGAGATGCTGATTCCCCTCACACTTCGGTAAAACAGTATGTGTTTTAAAAACTGAACAATATTGTAAGAATGGAAAGAGACCTCTAACCTCCAAAGCAGCAAAGAGAGAAAAGGCAGAATTAGGAAAACTTAATGCATCCAACTGGCAGCAAGAAAGGAGGAGAAAAGCAAATTCTTTATAGATATAAAAACAATCATTAGAGACAAGGTCTGTCCAGAAGGTATCCAGCCATGTACTATGAAAAATGGAGAAATTTGTTGAAGAAGATACAAGACACAAGAAACACTGTATGTAGGACAAGGACACCTTAGTCCCCTTCCAAGTAGGTGCTTTGGGACGTCACACAGTTCTCCCAGTCTCCGTCGGCTGCCCTGTCATGTTTTCCTGAATTTCATGGGGGTCTGAAGTCTCCTCCCTTTCAAAGGTGATTTTATTTTTTTACATTATATGTTACTGATTGTGTTGTTACAGTGGTCCCGATTTTCCCCCATGGCCCCCCCACCCCGCACCCCCACTCCCTCAGGCAGTCCCCCCGCCCTTGTTCATGTCCATGGGCCACGTGTATGTCCCTTGGCTGCTCCATCTCCCCTACTGGACTTTCCACCCCCACGGCCATCCTGTGACTGCCTATTTGTGCTTCTGAATCCCCTCACCTCATCGCCCACTACCCCACACCCCCCTCCCATCTGGCGGCCATCAACATGTTCTCTGCATCCAATATTCTGTCTCTGTTCTTCTTGTTTGCTTTGCTCTTTAGATTCAGTTGTTCATAGATTTGTAGTTTTTGCCATTTTGTTGTTCACAGTTTTGATCTTCTTTTTCTTAAGTATGTCCCTTTCACAGTTCACATAATAATGGTTTGGTGATGATGAATCCCTTTAGTTCATTCTTGTCTGGGAAGCTCTTTGCCCGCCCTTCGATAGGAACGATAGCTTTGCTGGGTAGAGCAATCCTGGCGGCAGGTCCCTCTGTAAACCTGGGATTTGAACTCAGGTAACTGGGTCCAATTGTCCACCCTGTTAACCTCCCCACGGTGGAAGCGGCCACTGTGTAAGTCTCCAGGGATTGAACCAGTGTACCCCTAATACATCGCCTCAAAATACATGAAACAAAAGAAGTAGAAGTGGCAGACCAGTGAGCAAATCTGCAATCCTTGTGGAATATTTAGTATGTCTTTCTCAGAAACTCATACATCAAGTGATCAAAAACCAAATGAAGCTCTAAAATATTTGAATTACGCAATTAAGGGATTTAACTGTACGTATGTATGTCTCTTTCTCTCTGCACATATACAAACCTCTCGCAAAGTTGATCAAGAACTGAAGTATAAACAAGCATTACTAGAAATAAAAGAAAGATACAGGCAGATACAGCAGGTTTTTAAAATTATCTGAGCTAAATACAACGTGGTATCCTGACTTGACGTTGGCAGTAAACTTGCACTGCTACAGACCGAATACTTGTGGTTGTCCCTCCCCTCTGGGAATTCCGATCCCCAACATGATGGTGCTGGGAGGGGGGCCTTTGGGAGGCGAGGAGGTCCCGAGGGTGGCACCCTTGGCTGGGGCGGGGCTGGTGCCCTCACAAGAGAGATTCCTGAGAGCAATGGCCTTCCTTCTGCCCTGTGAGCTCAGGAGCAACTGCTCAGACACCAGATCTGTTGGTGCCTTGATCTTGGACTTCCAGCGTCCGGAACTGTAAGAAATAAATGTCCATTGTTTATAAGCGCCTGGTAATCTTTTATAGCTGCCTGAACGGACTATGACATGGACATCAGTGGAAAAACTTGACCCCTGAATAAGGTCTGTAGAGAAGAGCCCACGCCAGCATTCATTTCTTAGCTGTGAAACAAGGGCCGTGAGTGCGAGACGCCACCGTGGGGAAAAGCTCAGTGACGGGCACACAGGAACGCCGTCCCATCTCGGCAGCTCTCCTGTAAATCGAAAGTGACCCCCAAATGAACGCCTAGCTTTTAAGAACTCACAGGGGTGTTTTCCTGGCCATCGGAGGCGTCAGTTTTCTGTGACGTAAGGGAAAGGCGCGGCACCTTTCGGACATGCGCTTCCTTTAAGAGCCAGGAGAGTTCAGCCAACCAGGGCCATTTGGAAGGACTGACCAGACTACATTTCCAAGGAGCAATGTCGGGGAAAATATCAGATAAAATTTAGGCTCTGAAAATCTGAAGATTATGTTAGAAACGTGATTTCCATCCCCCAGCCCCCTGGCTGCTTCACTACGCAGCAGGGAACCGTGCGAGGAGCGAAGGAGAACGGCCGGAGTGCCTAGTCCCTGGGGCTCCTTCTCTTTGGGGAGGAAATCCCAGTGTCGCCAGACGGCGACCACCACCTGGGATCCCCACTGCCTTCTTTCCTACAGGGCGAAGTGCGGGACGTAAAACGGTGTGGATTTCACTGGGTCGAGGGCCATCGCTTCTATTAGTCCCAAAGAGAGCACCGCTCGCTATCCCTGGACAGGCAACGCAGACGAACCGCGACAGAAGCTGCCGCCGACACATACGTTCAGGGGAGCACGGGCCGCACAGCAGCCCAGGGCGCACCGTTTCCAGGAGTGAGGGTGCTGGAGAGGCACCACTGAAATCCACTGTGCTGTCTGGGGGGGGGGGCGGGGAGAGAGAGAAGCGGGGGAGGAAGAGAAGAAAGGAAGGAGGGAGGGAAGGAAGGAGGGAAGAGAAAAGGAATGAAAGAAGACAGGGACTCCACCAGCATGTATTTCTAGAACTTTTTCAAATAAAGGTAAAATATTTCTCAAGCACTTCACTGCCTAAGAAAATGCTCATATATGTCTCCTGTTTCGTATCGTTTATTTCACTTAAGACCGTCCAGCGAGTTTTGTGCATCTGCCCCCCCCCACTCAGGGAGTGGACAGGGACGCCGACGCCCCGAGCCGGGCAGTCAGGCCCCTCTGAGCTGCTGTGGTCCGGCCGTTTGGCAAAGACCCCGATTCGCAAACTCACGGCCCCACGCCTTCTCCCTGACGTGCCAGGCAGCCTCTTTGGAAGGTTCGAGAACTGCGTGTGACTTCTTAGGAACACAGAAGCCAACCCCGGCGCCGTGGCTGCCAAGGAGGCTGGGGAGGGCCCTACTTCACCATCCGTCTTGCTCCCCTGGGGAGGCTGCGGCGGTGGCAGCTGTGCGTCTTACTGTCCTCAGTGTGGACGAGCTGCCTCGATGTCTCTGCTGTGACGTGGGATGGCAACTGGACCTGTCCGGGATTATCGCACGGGTTAAATAAGAGAATTATCTCAATTAGCACAGCGAGAAAGGCCCGGGCACAGTGCCGGGCACGCAGAGTGCTTATTACACGTCTGCCGAATGAGCGAACAAATGGACAGAGGGCTGAGCGAGCCCCTCGACCCTCCTGTCCGTTTGTTCACTGCCACACTGCCCCCAAGGCCTGGGCCGCGCTCCGGACGGCTGACCGGGGTCCAGAGCTTACGCCCGGCTGCCCCTGGCCCAGGGCCTCACGTTCCAGCCACAGGAGCGAAGGCCGGCTTGTGCAGAAAGGGGCTGGTTCCGAAGGGCTCGTGGCAGCCCCTCCCGAACCTGCCCTCGGACCGCTGGCCGAGCAGAGACCCAGCGGCAAGACCTGCCACCCCCGCCGGGGACCTAGGGAGGTGGACGCCAGTGGGATCCCTGCCACTGGCACCCAGGGTGCGGCTTCCGCTTCCTTGTAGTGCCAGCTCCATGTGCCAACACCAGGGTGATGCAGCTGGGGACCCACCTCAAGGCTCATGCCAAACTCTAGCTGCCGGGGGATGGGAAAAGGGGTTTCCCGGCTTTAGGAAGGGAGTATCTCTAGCACAGAATGGTGGCCCAACACCGATCGCCAAACACTGACAAATGTCACTGAGGTGTGTTTCACTCTTCCCTGTTTTCTTCTTCCGTCCTGAATTCCGCAAACGAGCTGCCAAAAGGCCTGGCCCCTCCTGCCTGCCGAGCGGCTGGGTGACAGAGTGGCTTTGAGCCCCTCCTTCGGCACCCGCGCTGGCTCCCCGGCCCAGGGCCTGTGACAGGGCTTCCAGTCTCCTCGCCAAAGTGTCCCTGGTGCCAGTTTTGTAAAGAAAGAAATGTCACCCCTCTCAGCTCCTCCTGACAGACAGGCCAGGGAGGCTTAAGCGATCGTCTTTCCCCTCCGCTTCCCACATTCCTCACTCTGAACACGTGCCATGAGCTGTCGGCGACGTCTCTGTCAGCGTCTTTGCTTACTTCGTTCCACGGGCACTGGTTTTGGAATGCCCCGGGGCCGGGGCCAGGTTGCCAGGAGCCACGGGCTTCTGGGAGAGGAGAAGCATTTCTGAGCCTGCAAACAACAGGCCCTTGAAGAAGACGTGTGTCTTCAGAGGACGCTGCCACAAAGGTTCCCTGATGTCAAAGCACTTCCAGAGACTGAGGGTTCACAGGTCATCAGCGGAGGGGAAGGCGCTGTAGCCGCCCGTCCGGGGCGGCCCCTGAGAGGGGCTCTGTGTGGCTGCCAGCCCCCTGCCGCCAGCCGGCTCCCCTGCCTGCCCCCTCGTATCTGTCTGCCCGCGTCCTGGAGCGCAGCCAGCCTCCGACACTGAATGGACGGATGCTCGCGGCAGAGACGGCCTGTCTGGCCGTGTCCACACGGATGACAGCTGCCGGCGGGAGGCGGCGGGCGGCCACGCAGTCTCAGAGACGCCCTGGGCGGTGGCAAACCACAAAGCCTGCGTCCTCAGACAGGCGAGCCGGCGGAGCGGCTCGCTGGGAGGCACCGGGAGTGAGGAGCCCCTTCCTGAGCAGAAGTCCGGGTCAGGAAGCCGGTCAAAGTCGCAGCGCGGCCCGCGGAGGTGGGGCCGCAACAGCAGTTCCGGTGACCCCTCCAAAGGCCTCCCATGTGGGGGCCTGTGGAAGGTCCCCCGGGTCTGCCAGGGCCCGCAGGAGAGGCGCCCATTGTTTAGGATCTGGAGCGGTGGGAGGGGGGTACGTGGCAGGGTGTTTAAAACAAAAGAAGTGCTTACAAATGCCCCGATGTCCACCCCAGTGTTTCCTGCCCGTTGACCCTCCATACACAAGAATGGCAGACAGTCTCCACCGTAAGGTCACCGCCAGCACCGGAACAGGTATGTCCGGACGCTGTCGTGGCCCCGGAGCCCCAGACCAAAGTGCCAGCTGGCAGCTTTGCCCAACTCTTTACTGCATCTGCTCTCTGGAAGGACTTGAAATTGCTTAGGATCAAAGCTTGGCTTCAGGAAACCAAGCACTGTGAACACAGGGCAAAGCACACAGCAGGCTTAATGGGGGAAAATCCCACCAAAAGCTGCAGCGCTGACGAAAGCGAGATAGCAGAGTGGGAGCCCAGCTCCTGGTCTTAGACGCCAGCCAGGGCAGGCCTAAGGGGCCACCCATGGGCCAGAGAATTCTTGCTGTCTACAGGAAGAAGATGAACAATCAGCCCAGGAGATTAGACCTTTTCTTTTTCCTTGCCCTCAAAATGAGCTGAACCTGAGCTTTGTCACTGGCCTGTGTGGTGGAGACGGTGAGGAATGTCGCCGACGCAGTCCTGGCACCTGCACACGCAGATGTAATAGGGAGAGAGAGCGATGGCTGCTTTGCACTGTCTTCCTGCCGCGCTGGCCGCTGACCTGAAATCCCAATCCTGCGGAGGCGGCCCCTGGGAGAAGCAGGGTGGAAGGAGGTAGTTTTCCGATGGTCAGAGGGCCAACGCAGGGACGGCCCTTACGGCTCCTCCCATCAGCCTGTGTTGGGTGGGGCCCCTCAACCTGTCCACCTCTCGCAGTGCCTTTTATTAACTTTACTAGGTCCCACCTGAGTCAACTACCTGGAAAAAATTTGCCCAGGAAAGAAATAGACGCTTTTATTGACTAATGGCCCAGGCAGCCTTATCACGAACATCGTCTCACTTCCAATGCACTTTCTGACATGTCGAAACAGCCTTGAACGGCCCCACAGACACACCCTTGCCCCACCCTGACCTTGGGCGGACGCCCCGGGCAGGCAGTCACGTGCACTGGAGAGGCTCACAGACACCTGGGCGCACTCAGATGCCAGTGTGGGGGCAACGAGGCGGGGCTTCCCGGGAGCAGGGAGGACTCCAGCCTGCATGGGCGGCCTCACAGAGGACTCGGGCCTTGGCCTCCGGGCCGGCTCAGGCCTTTTTTCTGGACACCTCATCTGTTCCTGTCCCAACAAGTCGTGCGGCGCAACTCCCGACTCGTACACGAGAAACCATGGAAGGTGCTGAGGGCAGGGGCGTCTTCCTGAAGTCCCAAAGCATCTTACGTTAAAGACACTGCTCCCATGAGGGGCCCACGGGAACGGAGATTGTCCCACAAATGGACTCTAACAGAGAGTTGCTGAGTATCGGCCAACTGGATCTTACTGCCTATTACAATGTAGTTAAACATTAAAAGTCATTTTTCTTCCTGACAGCAATTGCCTTCTACCCAAGATTAGAAGAGACAGCAAGGGCAGCTGGGTAGCAACACAGATAGAATAACATGTAAAGTGAAAGGAGCCAATAAAATAAAGGAACCAGGTGGTCCTAAATCTGGGCAAAATGGGTGTCTCCCCACTTGAGATAGAATATAGGGAGGGTCTAAGCTGTGATAAGGAAAGAAAGGAAAGAGGGCTGAATCCCCCACTGACAGCTCTGCACAGGTCATCTAAACAGAAAGGCAGGAAGGAAATACCAGCCTTCAGTGGCACATCAGACCAAACTGACACAGCGGATATTTACAGAGCTCTTCATCCCAGAACACCACAGCATGCATTCTTCTCCAGTGCACACGGAACATTCTCAAGGATGAACCATATGTCGGGGCACAAAACTAGCCTCTGCAAACCTAAGAAGATTGAAATTATACTAAGCATATTCTCCTACCACAATGCTTTGAAATTGGAAACCAATTGCAAAAGGAGAGCGGGAAAAACCACAAATATGTGGCAATTAAACAACATGCTACTAAACAACAACTGGTTCAAAGAAAAAATGAAGAGAAGTCAAGAGATACGTAGAGACAAATGAGAACAACAAAACAACATACCAAAAGTCTTGGGATTCAGCAAAAGCATCAAGAAGACAGAAGTTTATATCATTACAAGCCTATCTCAAAAAAAACAAGAAAAATCTCAAATAATCCAACATTTCACCTTAAAGAACCAGAAAAGAACAAATGAAGCCAGTAAAAGAAAAAAAATAAAAATTAGGGCAGAATTAAACAAAATAGAGAACAAAAAGACAATAGAAAAAAATAGTGTAACAAAGGGCTTCTTCTTTGAAAACATTAATAAAATTGACAAATCTCTGACTCGCTAAGGAAAAATTAAAAGGATTTGAATAAACAAAATCAGAAATGAAAGGGAAGTTACCACAGACATCACAGAAATACAAAGGATCACACTAGAATACTATGAAAGATTATACGCCACCAAATTCAATAGCCTGGAAGAAATGGCTAAGTTTCTGGAAATACATAACTTTCCTAGACTGAATCACGAAGAGTTGGAAAATCTAACAGACTGATCAACAGTGAGAAAAACTGAAACAGTTATCAAAAACTTCCCCAAAAGTAAAAATACAGGACCAGTTGGCTTTACTAGTGAATTCCACCAAATATTCAGAAGATTTTATACCTATTCTTCTCAAACTCTTGCAATAAATCGAAGAAGAGGCAACACTTTCTAGCACATATTATGAGGCCAACATAACCCTGATATCGAAACCTGGCAAAGACAACACACAAAAAGGAAATTATAAACCAATATCTATGATGAATATTGATGCCAAAATCCTAAACAAAGTACTAGCAAATTGAACACAACAATGTATTAGAAAGATCATGCCTCACAATCAAGTGGGCTTCACTCCAGGGGCACAAGGATGGTTCGGGATACACAAATCGATCGATGCGATACACCATATTAACAAAATGAAGGATAAAAACCCTATGGTCCTATCAATAGATGCAGAAAAAGCATTTGAGAAGCTACCACATCCACTTATGATTAAAACACTCAATAAAATGGGTATAGAAGGAAAGCACCTCAACATGATAAAGGCCAGATACGACAAACCCTCAGCCAACATCATACTCGATGGTGAAAAACTGGACACTTTCCCTCTAAGATCAAGAAGAAGACAAGGATGCCCACTCTCACTGCTGTTATTCACCATAGTTCTGGAAGTCCTAGCCAGAGCAGTCAGGCAAGAGAAACGAAGAAAGGCATCCACGGTAGGAATGAAGACGTAAAGTTGTCACTTGTTGCAAATGACGTGATTGTTTTGTATTAAAAACTCTAAGGACTCCACCAGAAAGCTATTAAAAACATTAAACAAATACAACAAAGTTGCAGGATACAAAAATCAATGAATATATTCCATTGCATTCCTATATAGTAATAATGAAATTTCAGAAAAAGAAATGAAAAAACAATTCCATTTACAATTGCAACAAAAGAATAAAATACCTAGGGATAAACTTAACAAGGTGTGAAGGACGTATACACTGAAAACTGACATTATTGGAAAAAATTGAAGAAGACACAAATAAATGGAAAGATACTACGTGTTCATGGATCAAAATCAAAATAGTTAAAATGGCTATATTACCTATATGGTAATATAATGCAATACATAGATTTAATGCAATCTCCATCAAAATCCCAATGGCAGTTTTCAAAGAAATAGAACAAAAAGTTATCAAACTTGTATGGAATAGTAAAAGACCCCTAATAGCCAAAGCATTCTGGAAAACAAACACACACCAAAGCTGGAGGTATCACACTCCCTAACTTCAAGTTATACTACAAAGCTACAATAATCAAAACAGTATAGTACTGGCAGAAAAACAACACACAGACTAATGAAACAGAACTGAGAGCCCATAAATAAACCCACATGCAACTAATTTTTGATGAAGGAGCCAAAAACATACCATCAAGAAAACTGGTGTTTCTACAATAAATGGTGTTGGGAAAATTGGAAAGCCACATGTAAAAAGATGAAACTAGACTGCTGTTTGACACCACATATAAAAATTAATTTGAAATGGAACAAAGACCTAAATATAAGACCTGAAACAATAAAATACATAGAAGAAAACATCAGTACTTTGGTAAAACATATATACAAAGGTGCTCAATCTCATTAACTATAAGGGAAATGCAAATCAAAACCGCAATGAGATTCCACCTCATAGTTAGAATGGCTGTTATCAACAAGACAAGAAATAACAAGTGAAGAAGATGTGGAAAACAGTATGGACAGTCCTCAAAAAATTAAGAATAGAATTCCACATGTCCCAGCGATTCCTCTCCTTGGTACTACCCCCAAAATTTGAAAAAAACTGTATTCTTGAAGATGCACACACTGCTATGTCCACTGCAGCACTATTGACGTGGCCAGGACACAGAGACACAGAAACAACCACCGCGTCCTTCGCTAGATGACTGGGTGCGGATGCGGCGCACATCCACAGTGCAGCACCACTCAGCCACGAGAGACGCTGAAACACTGCCATTTGTGACAACAGGGATGGACCTGGAGAGGATCGTGCTGAGTGAAATGATGGCAAAGGGCAAGAAACGTGATTTCCCTCGTATGTGGGATAGAAAACAGAAAGCCACAGATGTACAAACAAAAAACTCAAAGACACAGAGCACAGTATGGTAGTTACCAGAGGGAAGGAGGCATGGGGAGAAAATAAGGAGGGTGCAGGGGTCGAATATATGTGACAGAAAGAGATTAGACTCTGGGGGATGGGCACGCAGCGCAATATCCAGACGATGTGCTGGAGCACTTTACATGTGAAACGTACATAATCTTATTAACGGATGGCACCCCAACAAATTATTTTTTAAAAGTTACACAAAAAAGAATAAAAAACAAGAAAACAATCTTATTTATAATTGCTTAAAAAAGTATTATTAAATTAAATATTTTTTTAACTAAGGAGGTGAAAGACTAGTACACTGAAAACTATAAGACATTGATAAAAGAAATAGAAGATACAAATAAATAAATTATTTCATGCTCATGAACTAGGAGAACCTTTTTAAAAATATTTATACTATACAGAAATAGAACAATCTTAGTATCTGTATGCAACCACAAGACACTGAAAAGCCAAAGCAGTCTTGGGAAGAACAACGTTGAAGGCGCTATGCTTCCTAATTTCAAAATATATTGCAAAGCTATAAGAATTAGAAAAGGATGATATTTGCGTAAAAAGAGATACGTAGATCATTAGAGCAGAATGGAGAGCCCAGAAGTAAACCCACATGTATACGGTCAGTTAACTTATGACAAAGGAGCCAAAAACATACAACATAGAAAGGACAGTCTCTTCAATAAAATATATTGGGAGAGTGGGACAGCCACAAGCAAAAGGCTGAAACCGGACCCTTCTCTGCCACCACACACAGAAAATAACTCAGAAAGACTGGATCAAAGGCTTCATCACCCTGCGGCCCGGAACCGAAGACTCCCAGGAGAAGCCAGCGCCAGTGAGCTCCTGCACATTGATCGTGGGGATGAATTTTGGGATTTGACACCAAAAGCAAAGGCAAGAAAAGCAAAAATAAACAAGTGGTATTACATCTAACCAAAAAGCTTCTGCATAGCAAAGGAAACCATTAACAAAATCAAATGGCCACTTATCGAATGGGAGAAAATATTTGCAAATTACATATCTGATAAGGGGTTAATACCCTAAATACCTAAAAACCTCAATAGCAAAACACAAACAATTCAATTAAAAAAATGGGCAGAGGATCTAAAAGGACATTCTTCCAAAGAAAACATAGAGGTAGCCAACAAGTATGCGAAAAGGTACTCAGTGTCATTAGTCATCAGGTAAATGCGCATCGAAACCACAGTGAGATCTCACTGCACACCTGTTAGAGTGGCTATTAGCAAAAAAGACAGGAGATAACAATTGTTGGCAAGGATGTGGAGAAAAGGGAACTCTTGTGCAATGTTGATGGAAATGTAAATTGCTGCAGCCACTATGGAAAACAGTATGATGAAGTTTCCTCAAAAAAAAAAAAAAAAAAAAATCAGAAACAGAACCACCATATGACCCAGCAATTCCACTTCTGGGTATGTACTAAAAAAACAAAAACACTAATTCAAAAAAGACATCTGCACCTGCATGTTCACTGCATCCTTATTTACAGCAGTCATGACACAAATAGCCCGAGCGCCCACCAATGGATACACGGGTCAGGGAAGTGTGGTCTAGTACGCACAATGGAGTATTACTCAGCCATAAACAGAAGGAAATCTTGCCGTTTGAGACAACATGGACGGACCTAGAGGGTATTGTGCTGAGTGAAGTCCGTCAGACAGAGAAAGATAAACACTGGAAGATCTCATTTATGTGTGGAATCTAAAAAAACAAAGCAAAAAACAACACCACACCAAACTCATAGATGCGGAGAACAGATCGGTGGTTTCCAGAAGGTAGGGACGGGGGTGGGTGAACAGGGGGTGGGAGGGAGTGGGGGTCAAGAGGTGCAAAGCTCCAGTTAATAAGTAAGTTCTGGGAATGGAATGCGCAGCATCACAATTATAGTTAATAAGACTGTTGTATTTTTTGAAAGTAGCTCAGAGTAGATTTTGAAAGTTCTTATTACAAGAAAAAAATGTGTAACTTGGTATGGTCACGGATATTAACTGTATTTGTTACAGTGCCATTTCACAAGAGCTACAAACAGCGAATCATTACGTTGTCTACCTGAAACGAATACATTGTAATAACTATTGATAATGTGATGTTATATGTCAACTAAGTCCAGGGAGGAAGGAAGGAAGGACGAACAGGGTGGGATAGATTACGGAATAAGTTCCAGAAAAGTCCAGGTTCTTCCTAGAAAGTCCTAGAAAGACTGTTAAACCCCTGACGCTGGCCTGCCAACTCTCCCTACCATTCATTTCCAAACCTAAATCTATTTTTCTCACCATAATAGACAGTTAACTTTACATTTATTGGGGGTTCACAGAGAAACCTGTAGCACTGATTTACTGATTTAAAACCCACATGAGTCCAGATGCTGCACAGTCTCCTCGGAGCGATTAAGGAACAATAATGAGGCTGTGTCCTCTTTGGTGGAGAATGGACACTGCTGTTCAGGGTGGCTTTGCCCCGGAGGCTGGGCGGGCCGGGCGGGGTGGCACAGGAGGACAGGAAGGTGCGTTTTCACCTGGACCCAGGGAGCCCTA
This sequence comes from Pteronotus mesoamericanus, assembly GCF_021234165.1. Lineage (NCBI taxonomy): Eukaryota > Metazoa > Chordata > Mammalia > Chiroptera > Mormoopidae > Pteronotus > Pteronotus mesoamericanus. The sequence goes on from NW_026555123.1 coordinate 4,103,549, forward strand.
ACAGGACATTGAGAAAAAACAAAAACGGAACGAAACGTCCATGATGATAGAATTCCAGGGCAAAGCACCTCGTTCTTCCAGTTTCCGTCGTAAGGGCCCCATAGCATCCGCCGCGCCAGCCTCTGTGTCCGGCGTGTGGCCGGCACAGCCGGTGGAGGCCACACACGGACCGGCGAAGGGGCACGCGTGGCCGGGCCGGGCAGCCGGCCGCCCGCAGGGCGCCGACGAGGCCGCCCAGAAGGACCCGGCGTGGGCCCCCGCCCCTGGGAGCCGGCCCACCTGCACGGCCATTCACCTATCCGCCCGTCCCCTGAGTGGGACGCCCTGCACCCTCAGCGGGCAGCGGCTGCCAAGGAGGGCGGCTAGAAGCTCGCGCCGCCGCCCGCCACCCAGGCCGACCCACAGGACAGGTGATAGCATCTCAAGCGCTGGCCCTGCCTCCGGAGGCTCCGGTCACACAAAGCCTGTCTGTTAAACCAGACATCGCACCTGCCCTCGGGGGCTTGGGTTCCCTTCCCGGGAGTCCTTATCTTTTCCTTAACTGTAATATTAGAGGGCGGATCAGGCTGATGCTAGAAATTTGCATCCGTGTAAATGCCGAGGTGCTTTGTACACTGCCTTCCTTCCTTAGAACAGGCAGTGAGAAGCCTTAAGGCTGCGGAGCGTCAGTTCATTTATGGTCCCGTGCTGGGCGCCCTTTTTATTGGTGGGTGTTTATCAAAATATTTAATCATGGTCAATTAGGATCAATGTATTGCACGATACTGACAAAGGCTGTATTCAATATTCATGCTATCGGCCTGGATATAATTACCCCTGTGATTTGTTTCCACGGAGATTAATATTCCTTTGAGAGAGAGATTCATGTACAATGGCACGCCTGTTCTCTCCCGCGTAGGTGAGAGAGCCCGGCCTCCCCCAGCAGAGCTGCGAGCTCATCCGCACGTCGTCTAATTAAGAGGCGCTGCGAACGCCGGCAACGCCCGGCCTACGGGGGCAGAGGCGCGGGGTGGGCTCCCTGAGGCAGCAGTCACCTGAACGCGCCCAGAGCGGCCTCGAAGCGGGTCACCTGAGGTCTAGTTTATACCCCCGCTCACGGGATCAGGCTGGGCCCAGCCACCGCGGCCACGGGGGCCGGGGAGGAGGTGCTGGGGAAGCACACTCCCCCGAGTCTGGGGGCGAGTCTGTGAGTGAGACCGTGTGTGTGTCAAAACCACGCGAGCTGTGAAGCACTTCGGTGGCAGCCAGTGTTCGGGGTTCGAGCGGGACCGTCTCTCCCTGCGGGTCCAGAGCGCCCCGGGAGGAGCAGGGTTCAGCTTTCTCCGGCACCTGCTGCCCGGGACGGACGGCGCTGCTGGGAAGAGAAACGCCACAGAAAAGGCTCTGGGGGCCAACAGGAAGGACGAAGGGACCGCGGCCCGCTCCAGCCAGCGGTCGCCAGAGCGCCACGTTCAAAGCCCCCCAGCCCTGCCCGTGTCCCCTCGTCCCTTGGCGGCCTCTGCGCAGGCACCTGGCCCTCGCCAGCCCGTGGCTCTTGGAGCCCTGACTGGCGCGGCGGCCACCTGCGCTCAGGCGCGGCAGGCAGGTCCCTCGGCCCCTCACTGTGACCTCCTGCCCAGGGGTCGCCTGCCTCCGAAGGGACCCGCAGTGCGGTGGGGGAGGAGGGCATCGGAGCCGGGCCCTCGTTTCCCTGCGTTTGCACCTCTTCCCTCCTCCCTGAGCTCCTTCCGTCAGCCCTCCACGCGCTCCCCGCCCAGTGTGCGAAGTGCCCAGACTGTGTGGGGACCCCTGCTCCTCAGCCCTTGCACCATCGCCCCGGGCCGCCTCCTCTGGAGGACCAAGGACCACAGTCTGGGAGCCACCGCCCCAGGAGCCACCGGCTGTGCACAGGTGGCCAGGGCGATGAAGGACCCCGTCCTGGCTTCCTGCTGCCCCAGGACCCTAAGGTGCTGGCTCGTGAGGACTCTTTCTGACTCTCCCCAGGCCCGCTGCGGGGTGCACGGGGCCGTGGGACCCCCGCCCCGGCTCATCTGGTGGCAACGTGGCCAGCACCACGCCAGAGCGCTCGGGTTAGTGGGGAAAAGGAAAGACCTGACGGCTTTTCCGCCGGTCTCCGTCCTCCTGGGTGGGCCGATGGGTCTTGAATGTCACCAGCTGCTTAATCTCGTGTATCTGAAACAGACTGGCGTTTCGGGGGCGCCCTGCCCGCCCTGCAGAGACATCAATCGGAGACGCAGATAAAAGGCGGCGGCATTGAATTTCTCCCGGGAGCCTTTCCCCGTGTCCTTTCTGATGCAGAACCACCAGGGGCCCTGCGGACACACGAGCACCCTGTGTAGGGCCACGCGGGGCCGGGCCGCCCTCAGCCAGCAGCCTCGCGTGCCCTGCTCACTGGCCTGCCCGGCACGGCCCCGCACCATCCCCCGGCTTCCCGGGGCCGCCTCCCCATCGCGGCCGTGCCTGCTGTCTTCAAACACGCCGCCTGCCGGTGGCACGGCCGAGCGAACGCCTCCCCAGCCGTGCACAGGGAACGCGAAGGGGGGCACGTGTCCTCAGCGCACCGAAGTGCCTGCTACCGTGTCCCAAACCAACAGGGCTGAGCTGTGGTTTCACATGTAAAATATCTGCCCTGGGAAGGAGGCTGAACACCCAGCGCTGCGCACTACTTCCTGTTTTGCTAAACCGAACGCATGAAAGCAGCCCTCCCAGTTAAACGCCACGCATCGAAGGAGCGCGAATAAATAACTCCGACAGCGTTTGCTGAGGAGCGTGCCGCGGGCTGGCCTCTGACGTGTGAGAGGCAGAAAGGCCTCTGTGGGAACCGCGTGAAGTAGCCGCACGTCCGGTCCAGGCGGCCGCGGGGCACTCCATGCGGCTCCCACACCCCCCGAACGCCAAGCACATGGTTTATGAGGAACCCGGCAGCAGCCTAACCACAGCCCCAACCAGAGCTGTGCGTCATTTGCTGGGTTTCGGGTAATTTGCCCTTCCCTCCTGAAGTCATCAGTTTCTGCTGCCGAAACCCATGACGGTGGTCGAGTGTGTCGTCAAGAGCAAGCGATGGACAGCCCCGGCTGACCGCAGCCAGCGGGCTGTGTGTTAACTGTCCTCGCCCTGGCACCGGGGAAGAAACACAACGCCCGCATCCGAGGTCTGCACGTTACAAGCACACGCAGGTCTATGCCGAGTGTCTTCCCTGGGATGTGCATTTGGCCGGGGTGAAAGGTCTCTTTAAAGCAGAACACTTTCCAATAAACATACACAAAACTCATCATAAACCAGACTAATTCTTCTGTCCGCCCGAGGAAGATGGACGGCGTAAACGGAGCCCAGCGCCGCGGCAGCGTGTCACAGCCCCCATTATGCCTTTGAAATATCACCAGATCGCTGGCTATTTTTAAATCGCCAGCAGCTCCTCTCTGGCCAAGGACATCTGCTTGAAAAAAAGATGCAGAAAGTTACTGATGAGACCTAAAATGGAAAATGAAGTGGAAAACGTCGTCCGTCTACCAAAGCAACCTCGTTTCAACAATCGTCTCAAAGACGAGGTTACGTGTTGCGAGTTTCTTTCTCTTTTAAAGACACAACCTTGCATGGCGTCAGAGAGCCAGGCGCTGGCCGAAGCCCGTGCCGGGGGCTGCGGCCAGGCGGCGCGCCCGGGAGAAGGGAGGCCCACGCTCCTGTCATCCGCCCGAGTACCCTGTGCCCGCAGGGGCCTGGGACGTGGTTGGCCACAGGGGACAGAGGGTGCTGGGTGCAGATTTCAAGAATATCAGGAAGTAAAAGGGAAGGAAAGAAATTCATACGTCCACACAAAGAGTTGATGCGGAATACACAACTAGACAGCAAAGGTCATCTTTCTGGGGAGGGACGCTTCCCGCCCCCTTGTTTGGGGCACCTGGAATGACACACTGTCTCCCGGCGTGTGCGCGGTGGTGGACCGGGTGAGCCACGCAGCGGGAACCCGCACCGCAGGCCTGGGGTCTCAGCGGCCCAGGTTCTCTCTCTCAGGTGCCGCTGGAGTGAAATGCGGAGGTCTCCACACTTGTGAAGAGCCCAGGGATCTAAACAACGAACACTGAAGGCGGCACATGACAAGGCGTCCTCGCCCGTTAACGCCTGACCAGCCAGCCTGCTGGCATGCCTTGGGCTTACGATTCTGTGTCACCCAGAGTCCCCAGTCAAAGACAAGTAACTCTGAGCGGGGGCCATACGTAATCATTGTGCCAACAAGTAACCTGTAGCATCGGCTGAGTCTGCAGACACAGCGATGACCCTAACGAACACGGCTCCTGCCATCATAGACCGCAAAGCCTCCGCAGGGCGCCAGATGTTGGACTCGGAACAGCGAGTCCGGGGAACAGGGCAACGGGGCTGCCACAGGGCGCTCTGGGAGTTGAGGCCAGGGGTCAGGGAAGGGCCCCTAGGCCCAGCTGGGTGACGATGCGGGCGGTGTCAGAGGAAGAAGGGACAGGGGACCTGGAGGCGGGCAGAGCACAGCAGGCCCAAGGGACTGGGAGAAGGCGGAGCGCCCGGCACACAGAGGGCCCAGGGGGACGGAGCAGGGCCAGGGAGTAAGGGTGCCCGAGGCGAGGGCCCACGGGACACCGAGGGCGCTGCTGAAAAGACTCGCCTCCATTCTGAGGGGGGCAGTGTCCCCCGTGTCCTTCGGGAGCGCCCACTGCGCCCCGTGATGGAAGCTTTGGGCTGAGTCACAGCGGACGGACGCCAGGGAGCAGGCAGGAGGCCGCAGCAGGGGTCCGAGCAGGGCGCAGCGGCCGATGGGGCCGGGGGGCGGGGGGCGGCGCGATCGGAGAGGCGCAGAAGCAGCCCGGCACCTGCAGGCCGGCCCGCAGCGAAGACACCCCAGGCCCGGAGGCGGGGCCGAGGCGGCTCCGGGGCTGCGAGGGGGTCCCGCCCGGCCCTCGGCCAGCGGGCGCCGTGGGTGCCGAGGGCACCAAGGACAGCTGTGACGCTCTCCAGGGTTTCGCCTGAAACTGGTCCTAGGTGTTTGCTTCAGAAAATCCATATGGGAAAGTTCTCACAGTTACGCTACGAGGAATTTGGTTCTCGTAGAAAAGGATTCTACAGAGACTTCCTTTCAAAGGGGAGCTTGGGTGTACTTCAAATATGGGATGACTGGCGGATTTTCATCCCCACGCACCCCTTCAGAAACCTGTTACACAGCCCCACAGAGCGGCTGCACGTGTGTACAAAAGGCAAAGCCCTGGCTGTGACTGTACCCTACATGTCATGTGTGACATTTCATATAGTTCATACGCGTATCCCTGTATACCCTGTCCTCTCTCGTACCCCAGCAGGTAGCAGGCCTGTTTCACTGCGTCCCTCCACTCCCGGGTCCCCCAGTCGAGCTGTAGGCTTACGAGGAGCACATGTTTTAAACTAAGTCTGTGTCTTGTGCTTGTTACTATAATAATGTAATTTATTGGAATATTATGCAAGTAAAATATGAGAGCAAAATGAGAGCTGTTCTTATGAAAGTCAGCTTGGAAGCTTGGGAGGATTTCACAAAAGCCATGTGTAAAGAAAAACTATCTGTCAAATTTTGGGCAGCAGTTGTATGGGCAAGACAACTATAAAGGACTGGAGAGAGAAAAAAAAAAACAAAACCTTACAAATATATCCTGTGCTCGTATTCCAGAGCAAACGCCTTTACGTTCTGTTCCACTTCAGTCAAACAAAACCAGAAACCGTAGGTGATACGGTACGGGCCCAGCGGGCGCAGGAGCGAGTGATCTGGGACCCTGACTTTAAGTTGCATCCAACAAAAGTGCTGTTCTGAGTGTCAGAAACAGTTGGCTATCAGTAACTGCATGTTCTTATCGCAGCCTGATACGTTTTCAGTAAAAATCAAATGTTAAAGGTACCTATGTGTCTTTTCCTGATGTCAGCTAAAGATTATCAATGTATGTCAAAGGGATATCTTATCTGAAGCCCACATTCAATGGTGCGATAAACCCTAACCCTTGTTATTGGAGGAGAAGTCTCTTCCCACCACACCCAGAATCCCGGGGGGGGGGGGGCAGAGCCACATCGCACAGGCCGATCGCTGGGCGTGGGGACAGTGTGGGCGACCCGGGGCTCTCCCCCACCCGGACTGGTCCAGAGAAAGGACTGTCTTTTCAGCCGCAGTCGGTAAGATTTCCCTGGTGACCGGCAGGGAGCAATGGGGAACTCCGGCCAGAACCCTTTCTATGTCGTTTATAGTCTGTTCTATAAACACACCGTTCATGTTTAAGTTCACCGTGCAGTAAACGGCACATGGTTCTTACTTCATCCTCTGTTGAGTCATCTCATCTAATCCTTTTTATCTGTGTAAAGTCCTGAGAGACTCTCCGCAGCTGTTGGCGGTGGTGGTGCTGTGCATCCAGCAAGGCTCCCCGGTTACTGCCGCCGTGTCGTCGGCGGTGGCAACGTGCGCCCGGCGAGACCCTCGGTTACCGCAGTTACATGGCACCCGGCGCAGGTTCCCAGGAAAGCCGTCTCCTTATGGAACACACCTCCATGGGCCCATTTCGGTCAGAGTTACATATGTGTGAGGACAGCTCATAGAAAACAAGTGTCATTTAAATTCAGGTCTGACGTTTTAGCAGTGAATGCTTACACATACACATTTGCACTGGGTTCCATGGGTGGGATTTGGGGGTCTGGGTACCCTGGGAAATGGTCACATGTGCACATTTGCAGGGGGAGGTGAAGCTTAGAGTTGGGGAGATTCTTGAAGGACCCCTTAATCCCCAAAGAGGCCAAGAGTCCCTGACATAAGAAAAAGGAATGAAGAACCGATACACGTGACAGCATGGGTGAACCGTGGGAACACACTGGGATAGAAGGGTCTGCTCAGCCCGGTGCCGCAGGGAGACCCTGAACCCGCCTCTTCCCACAGACGCGCAGCATCTGCCGCCGCGTGTACAATCATTTCCTCTGGGGAAAAACAATCCCAAAACTAGCAGCGCGAGTCCCACACATACAGCAAACGAGGGAGGAAAGACATACACACACACACACCACCCATACGAAGGCAGGTGGGAGAAGCCGAGAAGCAAACCCCGTCACAGGCCGGTGACACACAGTCAGGTGGGGACGCAAAGCCCAGGGGGCTGGGACTGACGTTGGGCGCCCAGCCTCCAAGACCCGCGCTTGAGCGATAAGCCCCCAAACATCTGGCTTTGAGAGCCCGCAGGGCCCACAGGCACAAGACCCCCAAGGCCGCAGCTCACGAACAGGCTTCACAGCTCGCGCGCTCGGATCCGCGGCCCAGGGCCTGGCGCCCACCGGGCAGCCTGGGCTCCCGGACTGTCTGCAAAAGGGGCGTGTTGACGGCTCTGACAGCTGCGCCCGCGGGGCAGGCGTGGACGTGACACACGCGGCCAGGCACCTGCTGAAATAGCAGACAGGGGCTGACGGCACCAGCTTCGCACTTTCTGCCTCCCCCAGCCTGCGTCCTCCCCGCCTGGTGCCCTCGTATTTGTGGCTGCCACACAGGGGACGGCTCTGGACGGCCAGGCTCTGCGGTCAGCAGGGCGCACGCCTGCGGGCCCCCGGGACAGTAACCTCTGGAGAAAGAGCTCTTACGCAGCACCTACCCCGGAGGACGCAGCAAGGGACCGCCGTCCCAGAGCCCAGCCTTGCTGTGCAGGAGGCCAGCCGCCAGCTTGCCCGCGGAGCTGAGGCCGAGCAGCGGGCTTCCAGCGAGATGCCCTCGGAGGGCAGCTGCGAGCCCCGCGGAGGCCCCCGTGCTGCCGGAGACCCTGCGCGGGGGGAGGCAGTGGGTCTGAAAACACCTTCAACTCCTGGGAGCCACTAAAAATAAACGAGGCTCTGGGGACAATCACAAAGGGCTGAAGGCCGAGAGGTGCCTGTTTATCTGGCACGGAGAGACCAAGACACACAGTCAAGGAAAACTGTGGAGTAGACTTAGAACCAAAGGAAAAAACCTCAACAATCCTGAATAAAACGGAGGCAGTGATTTACCTGCTAAAGAGTTAAAAAAAAAAAAAAAAAAAAAAAAGACAAGGAGGAAGGCTGGCACACTCTGTTTACGCGGCCAGCGTTAGCCCAAGACCAAAGCCAGGCAAGACAAGGGCACGACAGGCCGGCACCCGCGATGGAGGCCGGCGCGAAAACCCGCCGCGCACTGTCAGCAAACCGCGTCAGTGAGACAGGAAGGGGCTGTTCCCCCGACGCCCCTGAGCGAATGGGGCTCATTCCAGGGACGGGAGGGCGGCTCCACATTCACAAACCAATCCCACATTATCAGAACGAAAAGCCAAACTCATATGAGCCTCTCGATGAACACCAGAAAAGCATTTGACCAATTCCACATCTGCTAATGAGAAGACTCTCCACAAAGCGGGGATGGAGGGAGCAGCCTCTCCGTAATGAAGGCCATTTTGACAGTCTCCCAGGGAACGTCACACGCAGCTGGGCCTTCCCCCTAAAACCAGGAACAAGACAAGGATGCCCACTCTCACTGCCTTTGTTCAGCGCAGTAATAGAAACCCTGGCCAGAGCAATTCGGCAACAGCAGTGACCAAGGCATCAATCAATAAAAGGCACCCGAACTGGAAATGAAGTAAAACTATCATTATTTGCAGTGATATGGTTTTATATACAGGAAACGTTCAGGATGCTTCTAAAATACTGTTAGAGCTGATAAACAAATTCAGTGGAGTTACAGGGTAGAAAACCAATACACAAAAATTAGTTACACTTATATACACTAATAATGAACTATCAGGAAGAGAAATTAAGAAAACAGTTCCATTTACAATTGCATCAAATATAATAACATACTTAGACATAAATTTAGCCACGGAGGTAAAATACCTGTACGTTGAGAACTAGAAGGCAGTGCCACGACCAGTGTGACTCAGTAGGTCGGGCATCGTCCCGATCAATGCTTCTCCCTCGCATCGACGTTCCTCTCCCTCTTTCTTCCTCTCTTCCCCTCTCTCTAAAAGTAAATAAGAAAATATTTTTTTTATAAAGAAACTATAGACACTGATGAAATAAATAGAAGACAACACAAATAAATAAAAAGTTACTTCATGCTCATGAACTGGAAGAATATTGTTAAAATATTCATACTCCCCAAGGAAGTCTGTAGGTTCAATGCCATCCCAGTTAACACTTCTGTAGTATTTTTCACACAGGAAGAACAATTAAAATCTGTATGCAACCAGAAAAGACTGAATAGCCACAACAATCTTGGAAAGAACAACACAGAAGGCATCACGCTTCCTGATTTCAAAATATATTACAAAACTATAGTAATTAGAATAGTAAGATATTTGCCTGAAACCAGACACATCGATCATTAGAACAGAATGGCGTGCCCAGCAATAAATCCACACACACATCATTAGTTAATTTATGACATAGGACCCAGGAATATACAAGAAGAGGACGGTCTCTTCAATAAATGGTGTTAGGAAAAGTGGACAGACACATGCAAAGGGATGAAACTGGACCTTTATCTGACAGCACACTCAAAAATAACTCAAAATGGGTTAAACACAAACATGAGACCTGAAACCATAGAACTCCTAGAAGAAAACAGAGGCAGTAACCTCCTTGATATTGGTCTTGGTGGTGAATTTTTGGATTTGACACCAAAAGCAAAAGGCAAGAAAAGCACAAATAAGTAAGTGGGATTACATCTAACCAAAAAGCTTCTGCAGAGCAAAGGAAACCGTCAATGAGATCAAAAGGCAACTTATCAACTGTTGCAAGTTCATATCTAAAGGAGGGTAATAGTCAAGAGATATAAGGAACTTATAAAGTCAATAGCAAAGAAAATCAGCTTAAAAAATGGGCAGAGTATCCGAGTAGACAGTTGTCCAAGAAGACAGACAGATGGCCAACAGGTACCTGAGAAGATGCTCCACATCATTAGTCATCGGGGGAATGCACATGGGAACCTCACGCCTGTTAGAACGGCCATTAGCAGAAAGACAGGAGAGGGCAAGTGCCGGCGAGAACGTGCAGAAAAGGGAGCCCGTGTGTGCTCTCGGGGGGCGCAGGCTGGTGCGCGCAGCCACTGTGGAAGCCAGCACGGAGGTTCCTCAAAAAACAGCAGTGGGACTCCCATAGAACCCAGCGATTCCACTTCTAGACTTTTATCCAGAGAAAACGAAAACACTCACTTGAAAAAAATATCTGCACCCCCATGTTCATTGCACCATAATTATTTACAGTAGCCAAGATACAAAAACAACTTGTGTCCATCAATGGATGAATGAATAAAAAAAGTGCGGTGCACAGATACAATTGAATATTGTTCGGCCACAAAACTTTTTTTTTTTGCCATTTGTGAGCATGTGAATAGACCCTCAGGATATTAGGCTAAGTGAAAAAAGTCAGACAGAGAAAGGCAAATACCATATGATCTCGCTTATATGTGAAATCTAGAAAAACAAAAACAACAACAAAAAAACCCACTGAGCCCATGGACACAGAACAGACTGGCAGTTGCTCAAGGCCGGGGTGGGAGAGGTGGGGGTGGGGGAAATGGGTTAAAAGGGTCAAAAAGCACAAACTTCCAGCTATAAAATAAGTAAGTCGTGGGGATATAATGTATAACATGGTGAATATTGTTAACAGTGTATTGCATATTTGAAAGTTGCTAACAAAGTAAATCTTAAAAGTTATCACAAGAAAAAGTCTGTAACTGTATGATGATGGTTATTAACTAGGCCTACTGTAGTGTTTGTATGTGCACATATACAAATATTAAATTGATTGTACTGTACACCTGAAACTAATATAATATCATAGGCCCACTGTATCTCATTTTTTTAAAATGGCAGTTACAAACGACCACGTGCCTCCCCTGATATGGAAGCCCAGAATGAAGAACTCTGCGTGGACCGAGAGCAGGTCGGAGCTTGCTTAGGGCTGGAGGGAGGCGGGGGCCCGGAGGAGGAGGGGCACCGGCCACAGCTGAAGGGTCTGGGGCTCTTTCAGGTGATGAGCATGCTCTCGAGTGGGCTGTGGGGGCGATGGCCCGTAGCTATAAACATCTAAAGACCGTGAATTGTAAACTTGTGTGGTATGTGAATCGTGTCTCCATAAAGCTATTTAAAAAAAAAAAAGAACCATTGGTATAGACTTAGAGTTGGCAACCGTACTCACGCTTTTTATTTCATACGGCATCACTTACCCCTAATAAGGGACTCAGAGTCTCCTGGCGCGGACGCCCCTGGCCCCGGGGCTGCTGCTGGCGCAGGGACCCCGGGGTGGGAAGGGCGGGCCCCCGTCCTGCGCTCCCAGCCCCCGGCTCTCGCGGACCACTCGCTTCTGCGCAGCCTGCCTGGCCCGCCTGCTCTGCCTCACGCTCCTGTTTTTCGGTAGGATAACGTCGTGCCACAGAGAGCAGGGCTGGGAGGTGAGGCCCCGGACACAGAGCGCCCGCGGCTGTGCCCGGCGCGCGGCTGATGCTCAAAGAATGACAGTTACGTGTGGGATCCCTGTGGATTAGCACTGATTTGGTTGCAGGAGACAAAACCGGTTCAATCCTGTGGAAGCAAAGAAGGAACTGTATTCATTCCTATCCCTGGGAAGTCCATGCTGCCTCAGGAACAAGAGCCAGGGACGCGAGCGGCCCCTCAGGACCTGCGTCCCTCCCCTGCGGGCTGCAGCCGCAGGCGGGCTGGCCCTGTGTGCAGGAGGTGCCCAGGCAGCGCCCGGCTCCCCTTCCTCCGGTTTAGCAGCCCGAGCGGAAGGGCGGCTCTCTCTCCAGGCAGGGGGTGCCGCCCCAAGGCCTGAGCACGACTCCCATCGGCCCAGCACAGCCCCACGGCCAGGGAGACGGACCTGCGCGGACCCGTCAGGCCTGAACCCGGGCCCTGTCTAGGGGGAAGAGAGGATCCATCCCCCGCACCAAATACACCCTCCAGAGACAATTATTCTCTCCCCGCCACCCCCCGATGGGGTGTCCCTCTAGGCCAAATGATGTGGCAAAGACGTTTCACGCGTCAGCCCTGCATTCACACCTCAGCGGCCAGCCGCCTGCAGTGTCTGCTTATCCAGTCACCCTACCCACGTTCCGTGGGTGTGCATGCGTGTGCAAGCATGTGCGCATACGTGTGTGGCGCTGCACACGGACCCTCAGGCACGTGGGGAGCCTGCCAGCTGCTGAGGCTAATGAACAGCTCGTATAATCAACTGTTTACACATTTCCTAACAACAGTAATCTCTTCCTGATGGGATTCGACTAGCACTGGAAGTCGGGAGGAGACAGCCTTTGCAAGAAATGTGGATAAAATTATAGTCGTGGGTAACTTTACTTATTGAACGTGCTCTCGGTTGTGAGTTCAGAGAGGAGGACAATAAGACACAGCGGCTGTTTCGGGAACCGCCGCGGCAGGAGGCGGCGGCTGACGGGAAGAGGCCCGCGGCGGCTGGCGCTGGCGGGCCGGGCTCGCTCTCGCCAGTGGGCGGGAGCCGGCCGTGGCCAAGGCTCGCTCGTGGGCCGCATTTGCCAGCGCTTTGGATTCCATTTGTGGGCGTCTTTTCCTTCCCAGACAGCAGAGTTGAGAAGGAAGAGGACACTCCGGGGCCCGGGGTGCGCTGCTGAGCGTGGCCTCCCCGGGCCCGCCCCACGTCTTTGAGTGTTTTCAGGGTGATTCTCATTACAATCAGGACCTGTCACACATGTGTCTCCCTCGCCCCGGGAAACGGTCGCGTATTCACACTAATGAAAAGAGGTCCTTTGTAAACTTCCCACAGTAAAAACAGCTCTAATGGGAAACTGTCGGGGAGCAGTTCCGAGTGCAGGTCTGGGCCTCCACCAGGCTTTGGCTCCTCGCCTTCCTCTACTTTTCCTTCCCTCACCAGATCCAGGCGATAATTTATTGATTACGGTCAGTGGTTACATCTGTCCCCCAGGTTGGACTGCAAGCTCCAGGAGGGCAGGCAGCCGTCCTGTTCACGGACATCGCTCTAGCCCAGGCCCTGCAGAGGCGCCCGGTCAGCGTGTGTCAGCCGCGGGGGCCAGGAATGCACCACGGACCAGAGGCCCCCCGCCCCGCCGAGGTTTCGCCCTGGGTGTGTTGGGGCAGGCGGCACACAGGGAGCGGATTCAGCCTGAGACGGCCCCCGCCCCCACGCTCCCCCTGCCGCTCCGCCTCCCCCCCCCCCCGCACCAGACCCCTGGGCTCGGTCTGCAGGCGCCAGCCCAGCTCTGAGTGTGCTGCGTGCTGCCATCGGTGTGAACTCTACCCTGGCTCGCGAGAGAAAAGCCGGCTTTGGGAACGGCGGCAGCAGTTCCCTCCGCCCAAGCCTGCCCCTTGAAGATCAAAAATCAAAGCGCTCTGGCTCGCAGGCCCCCGTCTCCTTGGTAGACTTCAGAGGGCCATGTCGAACCTCAGAACTGAGCACCGACTCCTTTGTCTCAGGTGCTGCCGCCCCCCCCCGAATAGCACAGGCAGGTAAAAAGCTGTAGGGTTGCCCGCAAACGAGTGACCGACGTCCAGATGTTTCTGTCAAGGGCCAGCACACCCTCCGAGGGACCGTTCTTTGCTTCGCCTGCATGGGACTATCGACCCGGGGTCCCTTTCTGTCTCCTTCGAAGCCTGTCCGCGTCTGTGCTTGATGCACGGTGTGCTGATCACGCTCTCCAGGTGTCGGAGGGCCAGCCGGCGCCAGCGGGAGGCCCCGACGGCTGCCCCCAGCCCCGTCCCGGGAGCTGCCGCCTGTCTCCTACCCGGCCCTGCCGGAGCTGAGAGGCGCAGCCAGGCTGGCCGCGGGGGCGGCGGGCTCTCAGGCCCTCGCAGGGCCGACATGCAGGAGGCCTGCAGCGCCCGCTTGAGCTGCAGACACGGGTCTGAGCCCGCCACACTCCACGGCAGCGGTGGTCCGAGTCCTAAACTCGGCGTGACCCTTTCAAAGGAGGTTTGTCAGAGAGCAAAGGAGAAAAGCTCTTTGTCTCCAGAGGTACCTTCCTCGTGCAAGTAGAGTCCCTGGCTGACAGTACAGGGTAGGGGAGATCTGGTGGTGGAGCGAGGGGGAGGGTGTCAGAGCCTCACCCCACCCCCGCCGGCGTCGGGAGCTGGGAGGACAGGTATTCAGAACCCAGACCGTGGCAGCCACTAGACAGAACCGAGAGTTCCCAACAGACGGTCACTGTAGAAGCCCGGGAGCAATTCCTCAGTTTTCAGGGTTTAAATCTGCCTAAAGATTCCTAAGTTCCCCAAACTGCCATTTAAACACGGCCACGTTCCCCGCCCGAGGCCCAGGCACCCGCAGGGAGGTGGACGGTCAGACGCAGGACCGCCGGACGGGCCGGGCCGTCAGCTCACCTCGCGGGGCGCCCTCGCACCCTGGCAGCCTTCTGATCGGAGCTGGCTTTCCCTCCTGGAGCTTGCAGGCCGTAGGTAATAAAAGACTTCACTGAAACTGGCTTAAAAGAATAAAGGCCATTATTTTCCCGAGGGAGGAGCCGTCTGAGGGACGGCGGGTCCCGTGTTGGTTTATTTAGTGGCTGGACGTCATGAAAGACCAGGCTCTTGGCATAATTCTGCCATCCCCGGGGCGGGGGGTTGGGGTGGGGAGGAGTTGGCCTTGCTCCAGTAGCTTGTCTCCTTTGGGAGAGAGGATGCGGGCATCAGCCCCACCAGGGCACCCCCACAGGACAAAATGTGAAGGCCAGCGCGAGGGCGGCGGTGCTTTGTGAAAAAGAAAACTCTCCCTAGCCCCGCCCACACGTCTTCAAACCTTTCCTCTCCGCCTCATTGGCTGGGACGGTTCCCAGGCCCTGCTCGAAGCCAATTGTTGGCAAGGGGGCGGGCTCACCGGGGTAGAGCAACCGAGACTGAGGGTGGCCCAGCTGTCTCAAAGCACAGGGGCCCGTGGACCTGGGGGAACTCTCCTTACAAGGGAAACCTGGAGACACGGGGGTTGCAGTCAGAGTTCCTGCCACACCTCGTGCATTCCCTGCAAGGAGAGAGGCGTTGATAAAGGAGTCACCTGTTGGGTCCCCGCGGCAGCTGTCCCACTGTTTACAAAATGATAGCCTTGCTTAACTTTTTTTTCTTCCTCTCCAGAAACAAGAAAAGCTCCTAGAAGGAAGACATGGCCTACGAAGCTTCAAAGCGTTGGTGACTTGTCAGATCTGCTTCCGTATCACATGGAGGGACAGATGCCTGATAGTCCCAAGGGCTGTGGGAGCGGACGGGCAGGGGAGGAACGCGCGGAAACCCTCGGTTAGCAACAGCCTTGGCAGGACCCCGTTACGGGCTCCTGACGTGACAGGCACTGGGCCAAGCCCGAGTCCACAGTCGGCCTCGTGGCTTTGCCGGGGGCCCTGTTGCGAGAGTCAGCAAGTCCCAGCCTGTCCAGACGGTGGGCTTCCGGCTGCCCAGTCAGTGGGCAAGGCCAGCCCGCAACCCACGGACCGACAGAGACAGGACATGGTCCCTGAGCAGATGGTCCCCGAGTCCCCTGAGCTGATGAGTCCCTGGGACAGAGTGGGGGGAGGGGGCCATGCCTCGTTTCAATCCCTGGGTCTGCGGTTCTGGTCCGTGGGCAAGGCCAGCGCTCCTGCCCTGCCCTACAGCTACGAGTCAGGCCCCAATCTCTGCTCCCCCACGCAGCGCTGGAAGGATTGCTTTGGAATAGTCCCTATACTAGAGAGCCCGGCTGGAGGGCGAGGAGCTGGTGAAGGGCTGAGGGGCATGGCCGAGCCCCCAGAGAAAGCCCAGGGCCGGCCGGTCGGGGCCCGAGCTGGGAGGCTGTGCCCCTCTGCCCGGAAGGCCGCAGGCGGCGCCACAAACCAGCAAGGACGCTGTGCCGGCTCTGCGAGCCCTTACTTCCTAGGCTTTAGGGGGCCTTGTGTGTCTATTAGATTCAGCAGACAGGGTAGAAGTTTGTTATTGTCACTATGGTTAAAAGTAATTTGAATAAATCATACTAGAGGGGAAAATGAAGCAAATTCCTGGAAAAAGTAACCACGTCTGTTACTACTTCCCAGTGTGTAAATTAAATGATTACACGCCCGTGCCGATGCCGCTGCCTCCTGAGCAGAGAGGCTTTCCAGGTCCAGAGAGGTTTTCCTGGGCAGACGTCAACGACGGGGATTTACCGCGGCTGCGGGCCGGTCGCAAACGGCCGCTGCTCTTCCTGCTCCTTCTCAATAGAGGTAGCGAACCGAGCCAGACTTTCTCTCCCGAGACAACCATTATGCCCCTTCTTGCGGGGCGCGTCGTCCGTTCTAACTGGCTGGTGCGCGCGTGCGGGAAGGACACAGCCCCACCTGCCATCGTGAAAATGTCCAGGCTGGGATCCCGGGAAAGGAGGCCTCCCCCGAGAGGCTCTGAGGCTCAGCGGCAGTTCTGGTCCAAGAACATTTCAGTTCAATTTAAATATCGTAACGGGCGAAGACTTGCAATGAAACCGCCATCAGCAACTCCGCTTTAGGTGAGGCGGCGGGGCTTTACTGGGCACAGAAACCAAACAAACGGCCGTCGTGGGGTGCCGGGGCGTCCTCAGCGCAAGGCCACCTGCGGCCCAGCGAGGACGACGGTAGGGTTAGAGCCTTGGGACTCCCCAGGCCTCTGCAAAGACCAAAGGCTGCGGGGGTCCCTGGGTGCGGACCCTTAAGGTGGAAGGGATGCGAGCTGTGACCGCGGGCCACGCGGCGGTTTAAGGGCGCGCCCCAGTGTCCCTAGCAGCACCGTTCACAACAGCCAAGGGCTGGAGGCAGCCTGGGGGCGCATCCGTAAAGGAGCGGATCGAAAAACTGAGGTACATTGCGCAATGCAACACTACGCAGCAGAAGGAAAGAAGGAGCTCCTACCCTTCGGGACAGCGTGGATGGAACGGGAGAGCATTATGCTGAGTGAACTAAGCCAGGTGGTGGAGGACAGATACCATGTGATCTCACCTGTAAGGGGCACGGGGTCAACAAAACAAGCAAGAAAAATACAATCAGCAACACCGAAAGAAAAAGCAAACCGACAGTGATGGGCGGGCGGGGCTGGGGGGGGGTGTTTAACAGGGGAAAGAAGGGGAAGGGTCAAGTCAGGGAGCAGGTTCAGAGGACCCAGGGACAAAGCCAAAGTGGGGAGGGATTGAGGGTGGGAGGTGGGGTGGGTGGGGCCGGGGAAAGTGGTAGCGGGAGAATGGAGACAAATGTATTGGAACAAAAATAAATAAATAAGAAACCTTAAAAGAAAAACAAAAACCGGGCTGTTGGCTGCGACGTGGAGAAGGCGCTGGGGTGAAGGCGTGCGGGTGAACAGCGGCGGGAGCTCCACCGGCGTGTAACTGGGAGGCGGCTTCCACGGCGGCGCGGTCGGCGTGGGGCGCCGGGCAGGGCGCGCAGTAGGCGCGCACTAAACCGGGCCTGCCGAGGGCCGCTCGCCTGCCTTCCCGGCCTCTCCTTCCTGCTCACTCTCGTCCAGCCGGCTGGGGGGGAGGGGCGCTCAGCAGGTGTTTACACGCCCGTCGGGGAAATGGCCTCATCGGGCCACGCCGTCGCTGGCCCGGCTCCCGCAACAAGCCTGGCGCCGAAGGCACGTCGGTGGGAAGGTTCACCTGCTCCTCCCGCGGGGACGCAGGGCTCCCAGAACCCTGAACGCGCCGAGTGTGCGGTCTGCGCTGCTTCGCCGCCCTCCCGGGAGGGCCCTGCAAGCCCCGCTCAGACGCTTTCCGCCCGCGGCGGCTGCAGGTCACGGCAGAGGCAGCTCCCGGCCCCGAGAACCAAACACGCGTGGGGCCGAGCTCCTTCGGCGGGCAGGCGAGCGGGCTCACCGAGCGGGGGTCCGTGCGCCGCCGGGCCCTGCGCCGCGCCTGCGGGAACGGAATCCTGACCCGGCCGTGTCGCCGCCACTTAGCAGTCCGGTGAGTTTATGTTAAAATCTGCCTTCCTGCCTCCTCGTGAAAAATTCTCTGAATGAGTCCCGGCCGGGGTGGCTCAGTGGCTTGGAACGTGAAACTGATCATGGAAACGGAAAGGCTGCAGGTTCGATTCCTGGTCAGGGGTCGCGCCCGGGTTGCAGGTTCAGTCCCCAGTTGGGGCATGTGCGAGAGGCAACCCATCCACGCTTCTCGTCCTGCCCTCTCTCCCTCCCTCTGCCTCTCAAATCGAGGAGCACGACCTTTGGTAAGGATTACAAAATTCTCTGACTGACAATAACTTCTTATCCACCACCTTTTGTCTCATTCAGATAAATTCTTTTTACTCTCTTTCGCTCTCCCCCGGAGGAGTTCCTGGGCTTCCCCTGCGCATGACTGGTTTAAACTCTCGCCGGCCGGCCAGCTCTCCGCTGCCCAGACGCAGGTTTCGATTCTGCTCCTGCAAACACCCTCGCCTGCAGCCCTGCTGTTGTTTTGTTTTGACCACGCTCTGCACCTTTTTCCTCTCGACGTCTTCGTTTTGCCGCTGCACGGCCGCAGCCTGTGAGCCCTCCCCTGAGTGGGCGGGCTTGCCTGCGGCGCTGGTTCCGGCTGCGCCCCGGCTGCGCCAGGGCTGCGTGTTCCTGAGGATGCTGACCGTTCTAAAAACATGGTTTTGCAGCAAGTCATTGCCCTTATGGAGTCCCTCTAAGTCACCAGTTCTTAAGGTCTCAGAATTGCCTGGGGCCCTTACGGGGCTGATGTCTGGCTCTGCCCTAACTAAGGCAGAAGTCCAGGTGCTGTCACCTGAGGCCTGTGCCCAGAAGGGACGCAGGCGGGCACAGCAGACTC
Source organism: Pteronotus mesoamericanus (assembly GCF_021234165.1). NCBI lineage: Eukaryota > Metazoa > Chordata > Mammalia > Chiroptera > Mormoopidae > Pteronotus > Pteronotus mesoamericanus. The sequence continues at coordinate 4,122,260 of NW_026555123.1, forward strand.
ACAGACGTGGGCCACGCCGCCTCTCCCGGAAAGAGGTGTGAATTTGTCCTCCTACTTCCGAGGCCTTGCTCTCCAACATGCTGAACCAATTAATGACATTATAAACTCTGGCCTCTGTGTGGGGGCTGAAGACCAGGAACCCTGTTCCTCCCGCATTCTGTGTTCCTCTGGGCTGGACTGGAAATCAAATCAACAAGGACAGACTCACAGGGGGAAATCAATGCTTGATACATGTGCACAGGGAATTCACACAGGCGTGACAATTCCAAAGACAGTGAGGCAACGTTGGGTATATAAAGCATTTAGGACAAAGGAGCAAGCGGGGGTGGGGGCGGGGGTGGGGGCGGCGGAGCCTGAGATTTCAGCAGTGAGGATGGAACCAAACGCAGATGCGGCCGCCTGCTGCTGTGAGAGCCAGCACTAGACCGGCAGGTGCTGCTGTAAAGGAAAGGGGTTTATTTTTAGGTGTCGGCCACCTGGAAGATGGGGGATGCACATCTCAGAGCCCGACGCCCCCTCTCCGTGGAGGCAGAGGTTTTACAAGGAGGGAGAGGGAACAGAACAAAGCGATCAAGGGCGGGGTTGAAGAGGTCTCCACCGGCCGACGAGCGCAGTCCCTTCCGATAGGGCGAGAGTGTGTCATCCTGGTTTAGTCCCCGGCCTCCCTCCGTGCCGGCCTCACGTCGTCCCGGCTCCACGTCGTCCTGGCTCCACGGCTGAAGGCCAGCCAGTCTCCCGGAGCTGCGATGCCTGAAGGTCGGGGTGTGTATCTTCCAAAGTCAGGTCCTGGGGTCTTACACAACATGCTGTTCATCTAAAGCGGCAGATCAGCCGGGGTGCGCACTCACAGAAACGACGGCAGACGAAGGGCGGGCGGCCGCAGTTAGTTCCCCACTGTCACAAGGATGGACAATTCCCAGGTCGTGGAGGAAGAGCGGAACACACACAGCAGGAAAACGGGACACAGGGTGTTTTCAGGTAACAGGCACCTGCCTCCTAAGATTTCCTTTGCAGGTCTCTCTGTCTGCAACTCTCAAACAGGAAGGGGGAGGGTCAGAGGCTCTTTCTGCGTCTTTTGTTCCTTAATAAGCACCTAAAAACCAACAGCTCCAGACAGGCAGCTTGAGGGTGGCAAGGCGCTGCGCCACCCCCGCTCCCGCCCCCTGCCGCAAGCGCTCTGCCTGAGCTTTCTGTCTCTGCCCACCTACCCCGCGCTCTGCAGGAGGGGCCTAAACCATCACAGCTCTACCAGAACGAATACAGGTCGCGGCGGGAGGGAGCCCACCTCTATTCCAGGAACAGGGCTCCGTGCCCCGCGGGACCCTCACGCCCGTGCGTCTGAACAACGCCGAGTACAGTGCGCGGGCTCCTCCTCCTCCTCTCCGGTGCGGCGCTGCCCGCGGTACAGGAAGACCTGTGGCCAGGTCCTCTCCTCCTGCACCGCGGCCCACCAACCGCGCGGGGGACCTCTCTCAGCTTCCACAGTGCAGTTCGGGCGTTCACTTGGCTTCCGCGCTGCGTCGTCCTCCCCTAAGGCCGCACGAGGATCTGCGTGGACTTGGAAGAGGAGAGGGGCGGGTGCCACTGGCTAGACAGCGGGCCGACCCGGAACGGGAAGTCCTAGCGCCTGCCACCTGGGGTCCACTGACGGTCAGGGCTTTCACTCAGCTCCCCAACGTGTGCTCCAGTACATACGTGGTTTTGTTTTCTTAAAATATATTTTATTGATTATGCTTCTACAGTTGTCCCCATGCTTCCCCCTTGCCCCGTCCGCCCGTCCACCCTCTCCCTCCAGCAGCCCCGTCCCCGCCTTAGTTCACGCCCTGGGTCGTGCATGTAAGTTCTTTGGCTTCTCCGTGTCCTCTGCTGCTCTCACCCTCCCCCTGCCTAGTCTGTACCTACCACTTATGCTTCTTAATCCCTGCACCTGTCCCCCCTCCCCGCCCTCCCCCTCCCAGCGGATAACCCTCCATGTGATCTCCACATCTACGATTCTGGTCCTGCGCTGCTTGTTGGCTTAGTTTTGTTTTAGACTCAGTTGTTGATAGTTGTGAGTTTGTTGTCATTTTAATGTTCATAGTTTTGATCTTTTTCTTAAATAAGTCCCTGTGATATTTCATGTAATAATGGCTTGCTGATGATGAACTCCTTTAGCTTTATCTTGTCTGGGAAGTACTTTATTTGCCCTTCCATTCTCAAAGATAGCTTTGTTGGAGAGAGTGATCTAGGCGGTAGGTCCTTGCTTTACATCACTTTGAATACTTTTTGCCCGTCCCTTCTTGCCTGCAAGGTTTCTTTTAAGAAATCAGCTGACAGTCTTATGGGAGCTCCTTTGTAAGTAACTCTCTGCTTTTCTCTTGCTGCTTTTAAGATTCAGTCTTTATCTTTAACCTTTGGCATTTTCATTATAATGTGTCTTGGTGTGGTTCTCTTTGAGTACAACTTGTTTAGGATTCTCTGTGCTTCCTGCACTTGTATGTCTATTTCACCCACCAAATTAGGGAAGTTTTCTTTTTCTTTTTTTTTTTCCAAATAAGTTTTCAATGTCTTGTTCTTCCTATTCTGCTTCTGGCACCCTTATGATTCAAATGTTGGTACATTTAAAATTGTCCCAGAGGGTCCTAAGCCTTTCCTCATTTCTTTGAATTCTTTTTTCTTCCTGGTGCTCTGACTGAATGCTTTTTTTCCTTCCTTGTGTTCCAAATCGTTGGTTTGATTCTCGGCTTCCTCCTCTCCACTGTTGGTTCCCTGTAGATTTTTTCATTTCACTTAGTGTAACTTTCATTTCTCCCCTTCTGTCTTTGCCGTATTCAATGAGTTTTCTGAGCATCCTGATCACCAGTGTTTTGACCTCTGCATCTGACAGGTTAATTATCTCCATTTCGTTTAGTTATTTTTCTGGGGTTTTGTTCTGTTCTTTCACTTGAGCCGTATTTCTTTGTCTCCTCAATTTGGCAGCCTCTCTGAGTTTCTGTGTATTAGGCAGAGCTGCTTTGACTGCTGTCTCAGCGCACCTGTTAAGTTATGTAGGGCGGGGCCTTAGGTGATTGGCAGGGTGGGGCCACCCGCGGCACCGCTTTGTGGCTGTGTTGGGGGAGGGCTTGGAGAGGGGACAGTGCCGCTGCCTGGCTTCTGGAGGCTTCTCCGGCGCTCGCCCCATTTCCAGCCCCTTCACCCACCTCCCAAATGTGACTGGTACTCTTCCAGCTGCTGACCTGGTGGTGAATCCCAGGGTGGGGGGGTTTGAGTATGTTCTAAGTCTGTGCTGGCCCTTTAAATGAACTCTCATGAAAATCTGGCAGTTTCTTCCGCTGCCCCAACCCCCACTGGTTTTTACGGCCAGAAGTTAGGGGGATCTACCTTCCTGCTGCTGAACCCTGGGCTGTGCAGTCTGGCCTATGGCTGGGATCGCGCGCCCCCAAGGCGTCCCTCCTGATTCTTACCCACCACACGTGAATGTGGGGCCGCCCGTTTGACCGCTGTCACCGCCTCTGCACGCCACATCGCATCCCCACACCTCTCTGCCTGTCTCCACAACTCCGCCCCTCCTACCCGTCTGGATGAATGTGGCTTCTTCAAATCCTTGGTTGCCAGACTTCCATACAGCTCGATTTTTGGATGGTTCTGGTTGTTACTTGTTTTGAGAATAGTTTTGATTCTCTCTGTGGCTGTGCGAGGAGGCGAAGCCTGTCTCCCTACGCCTCCATCTTGACCGGAAGTCTGTGTGGTTTTCTTGCACTTCTTTCTTTTCCTTTCTCTTTGCACATTACAGCGGAGCTTTCCCTTATTCCTTGTCTTCCCTTTCCAACCCGCTGGGCCTGAGAGAACCCCACATTCTACTCCTCCAGTCCTGGACCTCGGAGCGCCGGCCGACCTCGATGCGGCCCCAGTGAACTTACCTATAGCTGCCTCGGCAGGAGGGCCTCTCCCTGGTGGCTGCGAAGCCCCAGGCTGTCTACTAAGTTCCTGCAGTGCCATGGAGCCTTCTCCCCGCCTCCCTGCTACCTGGCTCCTCGTACGGCTGTCGTCACTCAGGTGTAGATGTTGACCTTCTGCTATTGTGTGACGGCATCTGCTCATTGCATCTGCCCTATTTCCACAGTGACCCTGTGACCCGGGGACCCCTGTCTTCCCTCCCTTTGTACCTCCGCAGTCTGCCGTGTGCACCCCACAATTGAGGCCCTGCATGGAGATGATGACACGTTTCCTGTAGCACAACTACCCCCCTCCAGCAGGCACACCTCATTGTGTCGCACCTTGCTTTGTTATTGAGCTGCGCCAATGCTGCATTCTTTAAAAACTTTGATGGCAAGACCCTTCCTTCACCATCAAAAAGATCACAATTCGCTTTACTGCGGTGGTCTGGAACTGAGCCCGCGGGATCGCTGAGGTCTGCCTGTAGAGGACAGATGTTTTTCCCTCTTTAGTTTCTCTGTTTCTTCATCGCTTCTCATTGCCCTCCCACAAGGCTTTGGTCCTCGAAGTCAGAAAACCGTTGCTTCCCCACGGATACCTTCCCCGCCTGCAGCTTTACTCAACACCAGTGACCTATGGTCTCCAGCAAAGCTTTCCAAGGGAGGATCTACTGTGTTGGCTACGAAGGTTGAATTTTTTTGTTTTCCCCATGAGACACTTTTTTCATTTTCACCAATAACTTTATTGATTTGGCTATTTTAAGTGTGTCAACTTTCTCCCCCGTGGTAGAATGTCAATTGTTTTCAATTAATGTCTTGATTTGATTGCTATCAAGTTCAGCTGGTCTACCTGATCATGGAGCATCATCTAGCAAGAAATCTCCAGCATAAAACTTCACAAACCCCTTGGGACACGTTTGATCAGTCACAGCACCTTCTCCATACCCTGCACAAATCTTTTTTTGTGTGTTTCAGTTGTGTTTTTACATTTTTTGAAATAATAAAGCAACATATGCCAAAAACGTTGCGTGTTTTCTTCCATCTTCACTATTAAAATGGCTACACAAAAGTTCACCAGTTTTGGTAAGTAGCTTTTTTAATGCACGCTGCTATGACAACTGTCACAATACAATCTAACAGAATTGTTTCAAATGAAGGTAAAGACAACTAAGTGCTACGAGAGCCATTGTAAGGCCAAACAACAGAACGAACTTTTTGGCCGGACCACTTGACGGCTTCCGCATCGGACTTCCGGCTGCCGCGACGGCGAGCCTGCCCTGGGCTCTGAGCTCTGCTGGGACGTCCGACGTCCTCGCCATGATTTTGTTCAACGTGCCCCTGCCCCTGGGCCCCTGGAGCCCCTGAGCACAGACTCCTCCCGCTGAGACAACGGGGCGGGGAGGGGCACAGCTCTCCAGGGACAATAGCTATAGGCCTGGCACAAGCCACGAGGACCCCCGGGTGCAGGACGTCTGAGAGCTGCAAGGCCAGGCAGCCTGCCGGGCGCGCTGACAAAGGGTGTGGCCGGCAGGGACGTCCCAGAGGACAGGGCAACGCCGCTCTGGAGCGGGGGCAGGAGGCCTCCAGCCTGCGAGGGCTCACGCCGCACTCAGTCCTGCCCAGAGCCGGGCCTTGCCAGCCTCTCAGCCGGTGCGGGCACCGCAGCCCGTGGGGTCACACAGCGTTTCCCAGGGCTGCTACTTCGTTCGCCACTACTGTCTGCCCACCCTTCCGCCCAGGGCAGCGCGGGGCCGTCCACTGGCAGCGCTGGCTTCCCCTGTGCCGTCTCCTGGGGAACCACACGGGGTCTTATTTCTGCAATGACGCCCACTGACGTGAGGCCTGGGGCTACCTAACCGCTGGGCGTGTGTGGGCGGGTCCCAGCGCGGGCCACAGGGCCCTCCCCGGCGGTGTGCGGGCGCGAGCGCCGGGTCCCCGCTGCGGGCCGAGCCCCGCTGGCTTCCGACGTCCAAACCTGAGCCCGCAGTGCCTGGTGCCCAGTGGAGCTCCAGAAATGCTGGCGAGTAAAGGAACCCAGGAGCCTCCCAGGGCTCCTGCTGGGACGTGATTTCTAATTTCAGGGTGTGGAGAGGCTGGGCCTCTCTCCAGACAGCAGGCGATAGAACGGCTGCTCTCCTCCGTCTACGTGTGACCTGGGCCAGGACGCAAAGATAGTTCCCACCACTCCGCAGGCTGGTCACTGGGTCCTCCCCCGTGGGGCCCCGGGCACCAGCTCCAACCGGAAGCTGGGGTTCCTGAGGGCGGCAGTTACTAGGGGGCTGTCCTGGGAGTGGCAGCCGCTCCTGTAAACCCCCCACATCTTTTATGTCCGGAAGATGCTCAGTGCAACTTTCTCAGCGTCATTTCTACAGAGCACTTCAAAGGTGGGGACTGCTGTCCGAGCAACTTCCATTTGTAGCTACTCAAGGTGTGATCCATGGTCTGCGTCCTCGGGACCCCCCGGGGGCTTGTGAGAGTGGCGGGATCTTGGATCGGAACCGCGACTCACTAAAACAGAATCAGTGTTCTAGCAAAATCCCAGTGGTTTCCTACAAACAGTAGCGCTGAGGAATGTTTTCCTGCCGTAATTCCAACTCAGCCGGCCCAGGTCTAGGGTGGAGTGAGGCCCCAGGTACCGCGGAGGCAGCCGGTCCGGGCCGCCCTGTGAGGAGCAGAGCTTTAGGCTCATTGGGGAAGGGCGGGCGCACAGTGCCCCGCACCTGTGGCTGGGCCCAGACCCAGGCTCCGCTAGCCTGGGACGCTCCTTGGTCCCAGCTGCTCCCCAGAACCGTCGGAGGGGCGGTTTCTGACGCTCTGATACCCCGGCCCATCCCGAGTGTCTGATTGCGCGACGTGGGAAGGGACTGGCAGGTCTGAACTGGGCGGCGGTTCCGCTAGAAGCACTGGCCTGGGGCGAGCTCTTACGGTGAGGAGAGCTCCCTGCCTCCCTCTCCCACTGAATTCTCGTCTCTTACTTCTCTTTCAGGGCTAATCTCTTGCATCTGGAAGACTTTAGTTAAAGTCCTAATTCCACCTCAAGTTTCCACCGCCCTGCCGGTGATCACAGAGCCCTTGTGTAAATCAGCCGCCGCTCCTGGTAGATGTTCTACAAAACCTCTAATGATGACCTGTGGGTGCTGTGCACTGACAGGTGATTCTTTTTTTTTTTTTTTTTTAATCCTCACCGAGGACATTTTTTTATTGCTTTTAGAGAGGGGGAAGGGAGAGAAACATCAATATCGGAAAGAAGCATCGATTGGTGGCCTCCCATACATGTTGGGACGGGGGATTATAAGCGCCCAGACTGGGAACCGAACCCACAGCCCGAGCACGTGCCCTGACAGGGGACTGACCCCTCAACCTTCAGTTACAGGACGGCGCCACACCGGCCAGAGCCGACAGGGCTGCTCCCTGACAGTCTTTGCCGGGAGCCCCGAACGGCACTGCGGTTTAATTGCTCCAAGAGCCGTCCTGGTCCCGCCTGTCTTTTGGCCTCACTGGGTCCCGCTGCACCCCCTCAGTCTGCCTGCTGGTCCTCAGTTCCTTCCCACGCACCTTTGCCGGCCGTCAGGGGCCAGGGCCTCCCCGGGCCTCCGGCGCGCACCCACCCCTCCCCCAACTCCCGAGGGCAGGGCTGGTGTCGCAGTGTGATCACCAACTTCCTCCTTTTCCACTGCAAGCTCCGAAGCCTTTGACACGTGGACCAGGGAGCTGAAGACAAGAATGCCTGTCCCCTCTGGTCCCAAAAAAGCCAGAGTGTGACCGGCCTGGCTCCAGCGGCTCCTAAGGCCTCACAGCCCCACCCAGAACCGCAGGCCTCTGCTCTGCAAAGTCCAGTCCCAGGGGGCGTCGGGAGAACAGAGAAACTTCTAGTCGTGAAGCGGCCTCTCAGAAAGTGGGGAAGGAAGGGGTGGCAGGGCCCGCGTCCAGGCCTCCGCCCAGCTCCCCCTCGGGAAGGGGCCTGGAGAGAGGACTCATCTGCCCACGCGCAGCAGCCCACGTGGCAGCTCCGTGGCGGGGGGGGGGGGGGGGGGCTCCTGGGCGGCGGCTTCTTGCTCAGAGCCTTGGGGTTCAGAACGGGGCTGCAGACCCTCGCTGGTCCCCGGGAAAGAGCGACAACAAGGCGGCGACCCGAGGAGCACAGGCCGGCGAGCTCGCCAGTGCAGAGGCTTTCCTCCGCCCGCGCTGCGGCCCCCGCAGCCAGGGCCCCCGCAGCCAGGTGGTCCCAGCGGCCCCCCAGGACACGGCCCGCCAGATGTCGAGGCTCAGAGCGCAGCCACTTGGGCAGGTTCGAGGAGAACCCACTGCCCGCCGCAGTCCCCACGGCCCAGCCAGGGCGTCGGTGCGGGGACGCGCAGCTGCTCCAGCGGAAGCTGGAGACGCTGGTGCCCAGCCGTTTCCGGGAGAACGGTTCAGCGACTCCTGGGAGGAGGCAGTGGTGACCCGAAGTAGGGACGGGTTTTCCAGAAGTCACCGAAGAAGGCGGCCCAGCCTCATTCCAGGGAAGCAACGCGACTCAAAGGACGGCCGGTGTCACTGGCTGGGGCGGAGGCGGCGGGGGCGGAGGGCGTGGGGTTCCCCGAGGAGGCGCTGCTGTGTCCACTCAGGACCCCGCTCCTTGCCCCGATTCTTTTCTCCGTTCCCACGGCTCGTGGAAGCCGGGGGACCTCCCGGGCACCACAGATGGAACAACAGCTGGGTGCCTGTCTCTCTCCTGCTCCGGCTCCTCTTTGGAAAGCGGGCAAAGGCGCTGTGAGCTCTGGCTTTGGGAACAGTTGACACTCCTAGAAGCGTCCTCCAGGGCCGCAGGTGTACGTCGCTCCAGAAGTCATTCCCTGCCGCCGAGGACTAAGCGGGCCGCGACTTCCACGAATGGGGCGGGAAAATGGACGTTTGCAACTGTGCTGTGTAGTTAATTAGGGAAGCCGGCCCGGCCTCACGGTGGAGCGGACCGGGGGCCCCCGGGGGAAACTGTCGGGGTGCAGCGGCGGGGCTGCGGGGCGGGGGGCTGAGACCCGCCCCGTGGGTGGCCGGGAACAGCCTTGTGCGACGGCCCGTGTGTTTGCCTTCTCTGCTCGCATCCCTCCGCGCCGCCGCGCTCCGGCTGCCCGCGGGGACTCTCCGCCGCGCGCTTCTTGCGTCCTGCGTTTAAAAGCTGCAGCCGGGGCGCCTCTGGGCGGAGGCAGCGCGGCCGCAGGCGGGCCGTGCGCTCGGGGGCGGGATGCGGAGGGCGCTTTCCAGGAGGCTTCCCAGAGGGTGCACCCGGTCAGCCCGCCCACTCGCTTTGGACTTGGCCCTGCGGTCGGACCAGGATTCTTTTGAAGGGTACAGAGCGGCTGTGCTGGTGGGAGCTCCACGCTCCCCAGCGGAGGGCGCCCCGCTGCCCACGAACGCGCGTGGGCCGCTGTTTCCCAAGCGCAGCGGACCCACAGGCCGTCTCCTCGGACAGGTTCCGGACACAGCAGTTCGGCTCGTGGTTAGCTCCGCGAGCCTAATCTCCTTTCCCTCAAGGCCCAGCGCTGAGCTTCACGAGGCTCCCTATTTCTAACGATCTTCCCAAACGTGTCCGAGCGAGACGAAGGAATGGTAAACAAGGCGGGCCTCGCAGGCGACCCGACGGGCGTCAGCGGGGCGCTCACAATCTTAGCGCAAGAGTCGCCCAGCCCGGAGCCTCGGCGGCGGGGCGCCTGCCGCTCGGGAACCCCCGGGGCGCGCAGCCCGTCCCGGAACACGTCTGGCGATGTCACTCAGAATCGTCCAAAGCTCTGACGCCAGCTGGGGTGGGGGGCGGGGGGGGCGGCTGCTGGTTCATTAGCAACACTAAAGAAAAGCGGAATCTCCCTCGAACAGAGAAAATAATAGTCAAGCTCTTATCAGAGCAGAAATCTGCTTTCCTCTTCTGGGAAGAACACTTGGGGCGGCAGCCAGCTGGTGTGCCCGGCTTTTGAGCAGCCTGACGGACGTACCTGAAAGGGGCAGGGGGAGAGGGAGACGGGGAGGCTTGCCCGCCAATCCCGCTGGCTGGCGTCGAGGACCCGGGCTCCTGCACGGGACGTCCCCGAAGTCCCGTGGTTTAATCCCAGGAATTTATTGGGGCGGGGCCGGTACGCGATGTGCAGCTTCCCTAACCCCGTGTTTGCTAACGTGGATAAGGCAACGGGAGGCCCCAGCGGCGGCCGCGCGGGCGACGGCCTCACCGCGCCCCGGGCGCCAGGACAGGCCGCCCCGGGAGAGGGGCCGGGCGGGCGGGGGCGGGAGGACCTGGCCCCCGACCGAACTGCACTGCCGAGCGGAGGCTGGGCCACCTGCGAGGCTGCCCCGGGGAAACAGGCTGCTCTAGGCCCCTGACAGAGCCCGGGGCGCGCATGGCTTGCTTTGCCTGCCTCTCAGCAGCGTTCCCCTGTTTTCGGGGGATTTTGGCGGGGCCGCCAGCACCTCCCTCGCCCCTCGGCCACAGTGATTGGCCCAGCGACAGCCTTGTGACTCAGCCGAGGTCAAAGGGCTCTGTCTCGCCCCCTCCACCCCCGGGACTTCCCGGCCAGGACTCTCTGAGCTCTGCGTGTGTGACGTTGAGGACAGAAGCTCAGAGCCGATGGCAGTGTCCACGTTTCCCAGCTCAGGGGGCACCTCTGGGGGAGCCAGGTTAACGCACCCCAAAGAAGCAGCGACGGAGTGGGGAGCAAGGAGTGAGGTCCCCTGCGTTTGGGGCACAGAGTCTAGTGGCCCCAAGGCCAATGACACCCGAGCCCAATGAGACCCCGCGCATTCCGTGCTTCATGTCAATCAGTGAGCACCCTGCTTTGGTTAGTTCAGGTCAAATCGGGATTCTCTGCCACTCTGCCAATGCGGGGCGCACACTGCGCTGTGGGGAAGCCTCCCTGCCAGCGGGCTCACGGAGGGCTCCTTGCCCGGAACCCCCGCGAACAAACCCCCGCGCTGCCAGGACAGCAGGGCACGCAGCTGACGCCATACCAGGGCCCCCGCGAGAGTGAAGGGCCGCTGCTGACAGCAACACCAGGCGGCAGCCCTGAGCCGGAGCGGAGGGGGCTCAGCGCCCGGTTTGGCCTGGGCCGCGGGGAGGGGGGGGGTCACGTGCCCGTGGACCGGGGCAGCGACCGGTGCCTGGCGCAGCCCGGAGCGGTGGCAGCCCAGCTGCAGCAGAGCTCTCCCCGGCTCAGGTCAGGGAGAGCCTGGTGGCGCTTGGGCAAGGTGGGGCCGCGAGCAGGACTCCCTTCGTCCCATGGCTGGGTGCCTTGGGGACATCCCAGGACAAACAGAAGACACTGGGTCACTTCCCTTCGGAGAAGGTCCCCTGGAGAGGCCCGGCTGAGCCATACTCCGAAGTCACATGGGACCCACGTGGACGCCACTGGGACGAGAGAGGGCGTTCCGGGATGCCCCCCGGTCCCAACCGGCCTTTCGGGACATGGTTCCAGCTTGTAAAACTAAGGGGTCAAGAGCGCCTTGGCCGTCGCGCGCGCTGCGCGTTTCCTGAAGTGGCTGCACTGGGCAAGCGCCGAGACCCCAGATGGAACATGCCCAGGGCCGGTCCTGGGCAAAGTGGCAAAGCGCATGTGTTCCCCACTCCGCTTTCTGCGTTTTTCTTCCGTTTCTGCCGCCCCCCTCACCCCCCGTTCCCGAGGGGCTGGCCACCTGACAGACTGAATTATAGGAAAGTGCTTGTGACAATCTGTGACTCCTATTAGGCGGATTTGCATTTTCAAAAAGTCCAGGGAGGGCAACACAAAACCCAAGAAACGATCCTTTGCTCCTGTGCAGGCTGGCAGTGGGGGAGGCTCTTTGGGGGGGATTTCTAACTGTTCTGGAAACCTCTCGGCCTCCATGGAAAGACCTCGATGAAGAAGGGGAGCCCCAAGTGGAGAGACAACATTTGGGGCACTTGCTTAGTACTAGTCAGTCTTATGAAATTTTACCTTTTACTTCCTTGTTGGAGCCAGAAAATTCCGAGTCAAAAGCTGGAACTGTAACAAGAGTAACTGGAAGGGGAGCCACGGGCTGGAGTGGACAGGGGGCCTTGATCTTCTCTGTTCCTGTGCGCTCACGTGCGTGCATGTGTGTGCGTGTGCATGCGTGTGAGTGCCTGTATGTGTGCGCGTGTGTACGAGTGCGTGTGTGTACGAGTGTGCGTGTGTACCAGCGTGTGCGCACGCCCGGGAGCGTGTGCATGCAAGTGCGCATGTGCGAGGGTCGGCTGAGAGGGCCAGCCCCCCTCCCCTCGGGCCCCGCCCCTCCCCCTCAGCGTGGAGGAGAGGGGCTCCCCCGGGAGGCCGGGGCTCCTCAGCCTGGGTGGGCGGCCCAGACGCCGCAGTCCCTCCTCCACCGCCCGGCTGTCGAGCAGAAGTGACCAAGCTGTGCTTAACGAGCCATGGCTCCCGTGGGGAGTGGGGCTGGGGCCGGAGGCGCCGGCCTGGCTCTCTCTGCAGCCCGAGGTGGGGGCTGCGGATCAGCCCCCCGGGACGCTTGTGACTGGCCGGAGAGCCGCCCGCGTGGCGGGGGCGCTGGCCGCCAGGAGCGCCCGGGGGTGCGGCGCGGACAGGCACTGGGGCGGTGAGGCCCCAGCGGAGCCCCCGAGGCTGAAAAATAAAAGTCTGTGTTCGCCCTCGACTCAGGACTGGGGCAGAGGCCGCCTGGTTTCCTCCCTCCCGGCTCAGCCCGGCGGGGCTGCGGGAGGGCGGGCCTCTCCACCCTGGGGGGCGGGACCCTGGGGCGGAGGGGCCGTTGCCACAGCAGAGGTGCACCCCGGGCCGGGCCTCAGCCACGGCGATGAGCCACTTCTGGGCGTTAATCCAAGAGGATTGCAAGCGGGGCCTCGGAGGGACGGTTGCTCACTCGCGCTCGGTGCTGTGTGACTCGCAGCGCCTGCGCCTCGGCAGCCAGGCGCCCGAGGGCCTGTTAACGGGTGGCCGGTGAACAGGCGGAGTATTAGTCAGCCTTAAAAAAGTAGGGGACCCTGTGTTACACGTGGGTGAGGACATTGCACTAAGTGAAATAAACCAGCCACAAAAAGACAAATACTGGGTATTTCCACTTCCGTGAGGTGTCTGAAGTGGGGACACTCGGCGCTGGCGAGGAGCACGGCTGTGGCCCGAGGTGGGGCGGGACTCGGCCGCGGCTGGCGACCGGTGCAGAGGTTGCGTTTTGCAAGAGGACAATGTCCTAGAGACTTGGAGCCGGACCACGTAAATGTAGCTGACACACTGAACGATTAAACATGGAGAGTGGGGAACTGGACGTGCGCCTTTTTCCACAACTGCAAAGCAAGCACCGCAGACAGGTGGTCCAGGGGGGTCGGGGAGGTCCCTCCGTTGGGGGGGAACGTCGGGAGTGGTCTCCCCAGGAGTCCAGGCAGCGCAGGGGCCGCGGGTGTCCGCCTGGGGCGGGCAGTGGGCCGCGGCCACCGCCACCGCGGGCCCTGCTGCTGCAGGACACCCGGCCGGCGCCCCACGCCTGGGCCTCCCCTTTCACTCCCTGGGAAGTAAACAGAGATGGGAGGGCCCCTGTTCTGGGAAAAAGCGCATCCAGCGATCCAACTGCTCCTCCTCTGCAGCCCCGAGAGAGGTACCAGGAAACGCGGTCTTGGCTGGGACGGGTGGCCGCGAACAAGGCCAGCTCTCCGGAGGCCGCTCCCCACTCGCGGCTCCACGCAGACCCCCGCTCTGCAGGCTGGCCCGGAGTAGGTGTCCGCCGGGGCTGGGGCCCGCCCAGGCCGGGCCGGCTCTCCAGCCTCCGCCTCTGCACCTGGGGGAAGACACTGTCTTCTGTCCCCATGGCGGCCTTTGGCGTTTGGGAGAAGACCCAAAGCCAGCCTGGGGGCGGGGGCCAGGAACCCTGGTGAAGGTGGGTTGTGGCCTTCAGAGACCACTTAGAAGCTTACAAATCTGACCCCTGAAAATCCCCAGGGGACACTCTGGGCTGCTGTGCCAGGGGCCGCGGGGGAGGGGGGCCGCTCCCTGCCTGGGAAGCCGCGTCCCCGCGACCCTATTTCGGTCTTGGGTAATGAACCGTGTCAGAACAACTGAAGTCGCTGGAGGCACTGATAATTACATAAATTTCCTTTGCTTTTTTCACTTAAAACTCTTAAGTCTCCATCCACAAAGGCCCATTTTTAGTAACACGTCGCACCCTGCCAACATCCTGGGGCTGATTTTTGTCGTTACACTTCTAGGAATTGCCGAGGCAGTGGGGATCCAGGCTGCCAAGCTGGGAGCGGGCGTGTGGGACCTGCTAGGAGCTGCTACGTCCTGGAGGTTTTGGGGGTCGAGGGTCGGTTTCTCCTGAGCCCCGAAGCACAAGGCGTCCCCTCTCGGGCCCTTTCCTGTGAGCTCTTCTCCGGCCTCTTGCAAACGAGACCCCCAGTTCACCTCGGCAGGCCGCGGGGCGATCCAAAGCAGAGTGTTCTCAGCGACTCTAACCGGTCCCCGGGGCCACGTGAGCGCACCGTCCAAAAAGGCAAGCATCTGGAACTCTGATCCCCTGGAGACAGCACGCGGGACTCCGTGATGATGTGGTTTATGGAGTCTCATTTTTAAAAATCTGACACACTGACAACGACGATGCTGTGGAAACATAACTGGATCTGCCCCAGCTCCTCTGCTCTTTATTGCCTTGGATGGCACTGAGGTTACACCAGAACACACCATGAGGGGAAGAGGCTGTGGAACAGCTAACACACATCCCGCCCCACCCCCCACCCCCGCCCCACCGTTGCTCCGCAGTTAACCCTTTGTACAGCGCATGCCACGTGACTTGCAAAATACGGAGGCAGGGTTTATAAACAGTAAGTTTTACACCCTGAATGGGGCCTGCTGTCCTGTTTTGTAGACAGCAGGCTCTCTGCAGCCAAGCCCTGCTCTTCGGCCGCGCTCCAAGTTGTAAGGCGCGGCCCCCGCCCCACCCTCCGGCCCCCGTGGCTCAGGGCCGCCGAGCTTGCGGAGGCGCGGGCAGCCCTCTGTTGGCCTCTGTTCCGAGCAGGAGGCCAGGCCCCCGCCGCTCCAAGCCCGGCTTCACTGCCGCTGGCTTTGCTGTGTGCGGTACCCCGGACATGAAACTGCCATCTCAAATCCATCGCCGCGTGTGAGTGGGGCGAATAAAACCGCTCGAAAATCAGGACGGTTCCCAGCAGCAGGACAAATCTGGCAGCCAGGTCGCAGGCAGGGCTCTGTGATTAGAACTTTCCGTCCAGCTGGCCCTCGGTGCGCACCTGGCTAGCATCTTCCAGGGCTCTTCTGAGAGGCCTGCCGAGGACTCGAGGCAGCGGACCACGGCTCAGCCAGTGATAAAAGATGCGAGGTTTGTTCTTCCTGCCACGAATCCATCTGCAGTTAAACAAGAGAGGCTGACCATGCCAGCAATTTGCTGAATTTTGCAGAGCCACGTTTAAGGGTGCAACAAGAAATCTGCTTGCCGATCTCTGGGGAGCGTTCAAATCAAAGACAGCAGAGATCAAAAGTCCTTGAAAAAGCCATCTGGGAACTTTTGTGTGCTGACAAGCTTGCTCTTGAAGCTCACACACACACTTGCAAGATGACAAGCAGACACCATGGATTTCTGGGAAAATTCTGCACCACACTAAGGCCTGATGAAAAGCTGCAAGTTCTCTAAGGTCATACATCACCCAGCGCAATACCTGCACCCGCCCCCCAACCACGCGGTCCATGGCTTTCAAGGGAAAAAGAGCTGACACCTCCCAGAGGTTGTTCTGGTGTTAGGCTGCCTAACAAAGAACCAGGCAATAGCGATTAAAATAATAGCCACCATTTGTTAAGTACTTTGCACGTATGGTTTTGCTGAGCTTTTGGCATATACTGTGCAATTGACCATGATAATTCTATGAGGTGGGTATTAATCTCTCCACCCCGTAGAAAAGAAATAACGTGTCCCAAGACATAGAGCTTTGAAGAGGCGTAGCCCAGATTTGAAAGCAGTAGGTCCAGCAGGCCCACGTTACTGTCCCCAGACAAGGCAGTGGTGCTAAAGAAATGTCACTCTCCGTCTTCGAAAGCTAATTCTGCGAGGCGTCTTTAACGGCCTTCCCAGCAGCAGTGTGGACTTCCCCTCCCCCACGACATCCCGGGGAGACCGCCCTGCGGCGGGAGGCCTCCTCGCCTTCTGGGGCTCCTGTGCACGTCCTTTTCTCGGTCTCCCAAGGCATTCTCTGTGGGACTTCAGGATCACGGCAATCCTCTTCTAATCGGGCTGCTTGTACGCTTGTCCGACTCCTGTTGAAAACTGAGAATTCCTTGGGGACAAGACCCACGTGTCTGTGGCTTCCGGCTGTAGCACAGGCAGCGTGTGGCACTATGACCCTCAATTACTACGGCTCACGGATGGTAAACAAACGGGTTCGAATCCTGAAGAAGTAGCATCTTTTCAGTAGTGCCGAAAGTATTAGATTGAACCACTTCCGAGACGTCAATTTGTATAGGCTGGAAGGGTCCGCTGTAGGCACTCCTGTACATTTTAGCCAGTAAGTCCCTTGAGGTGGGTGTGATGGTTCAAAACAGGGTTGGTTTCAAACAGATGCATTAAAATTCCCACGTCTAAATGAATGCTTTGAAAACCGGTTGTCACACTTGATTGAGAATCTCATTTATTTTTGTTGTATTGAAAGACCTAGTCCTGCGTATTTACTGAAAATCAGCTGGTCTTTGGAAGCCCCTTCCTTGCACAGGCCAAGGGGTCCCAAGAGGTCTGGCCTGCTGGGAGGGCCGTGTAATGCCTGGGAATGGCCCTGTGGGCGTCGCCTGAGGCCAGGTAACGACCCTACTCCTTTGCTCTCTTGCTCAAAAGAGCCGGGTGGTAAGAGCAGTCTCACTGGGCCGTTGCGGGAACCAAGCAAGGTGCTCCTGGCGCCCACGATAATGCTGGGGACACCCCCGGAGCCCCACCAGCGTCCGCTGTCATTGCCACCTCTCCAGCATCCGGTCAGCGCCGAACGAGCGAGCGTTGGGCTGCCAGTGGGCGTGCGCGCGGACGGGAACGAAAGCCGAGCCCGCGAGTGAGGCGACCGCACACAGGGGGCCTTGCCCCCGAGCCCCTTCCCCGGCAGACGATGCAGACGAGGACATTCTCCTGCAGGAAAGGAAGTGCCCACGAGTGCACGGACCTCGCGGTTTTCCGGGCCTGCGAAGCCTGGCCGTGCCGCCCTCCGCCCGCCCTCCCGGCCCGGAGAACCCTGCGGTCCCTTCCGGCGCCGCGATTCCTGACGTGCAGGCCGGGGCCCCGCTCGCGGCGATCGAGCGTGAGCGACCCGGCGTCTCCCGTCTGCTGCTTCCATCTCCGCGCTTTCGCACAGTTCTGAAATTCCGTCACTAACTTTCCTCTTGCCTTTTAAATACATTACACATTGCGCTGCATATTTGTGGTGGAGATACTCACAGGGGCCCAGTTGTTTTAAATTAAATCAGTTTAAGCCACAGACTCTCCAAGTGTCCTGGCGGAGGCATGCCAGGTGGGCAGCGCCCGGAGCCAGGTAGTTAGGAGCTCATTTGTCGGAATCATAACCTGCTCCCAACTTCTGAGCACAGTCTGTCTGAATTGCTATGTAGGGATAAAGCGCAGATTCCTGGAAGTCCCGCAGAACCCAGTAGCCAGGAGTAGGTAGAGTTCATGGGACAACTTCTAAATTGCAACCAGGCACAGGGCGCTTCCTGTGTGTTCCGTGTGGGGTACTACGTGACATGTTCCCAAACCAGCTGCGCGTTTGGGGACAATTAAAGAAAGAAACGAGGCCCCATGTATCTTATTTTCAAGGCATGAAATGAAGGCAAAAGGGCACGCTCTGAAGACATCTGGGATGGGGACAGAGCCCGAAGCACCTCCTGCCCCAACTGTACTCAGACCCACATGGAAAAAGGGGTATGTACGCATTTCACATCAATCCATGTAACTTTCCCAATACAGAGAGTGGTCCAAGTCCGATCCATGAAGGTCAGCCTGTAACACGAGGCTTTGTGTGGGGGCAGGGCTGTACAACCCGCCGCCCGCAGGCCACCTGCGGCCCAGGACGGCTGTGAATGTGGCTCGACCTAAAATCGTAAATGTACTTAAAAACTTTTTTGGCTCATCAGTTTTCGTTAGTGTTTAGGTATTTAATGTGTGGCCCAAGACCACTCTGCTTCCAGGGTGGCCCAAGACGCGGAAAGGCAGCACTGGTAGGAATTCCGGTTAAAGAAAAGGCGGCAGGTATGTGAGGAGTTGACGCTACTTTCTGGTTTTTAAAATACTCTATTTTAAGTATGTCGTAATTTAAATGTTTAGAAATAAGCAACAAGGAACCATATGAACCCAAATGTGTGAAATGAGTCACAGACCCGGCCTGTGGCCTGCACACAGTGAAGGGGCCGGCAGCCTGCCTGCTGCGGGAGCGTCTCTAAAAAGGCAGGAAGCGCAGCATCGCCCACAACGCTGTGCCCGCGTCTCCCCTGCCGGGCACGGGCAGGACCCGAGGTGTCGTGTGGCCCTGCAGAGCCGACCGATGGAAGGCTGCAGGGCTTTTCTGAGGCCAGAGATACGTGTTGGCGGAAACGCCGCTGTTCTCGGGGTCGCGGCTGTGGGGCGACACCTTCTCAGCCACAGTCGGCACTGTGTCGGCCCCTCGGTGTCGCCCCAGCTGTCGCGCTGCCTGGGCACTCCTCCCCGTCCACACCCCGCAGCCGCGCGTCCATCCGGCCCGGCCAACAACGGCTGTGTGGGGAAAGCACTGCGGGTGGGGCAGGAGGGTCGCCCACAAAGCCCTGGTCAAGCCTGTAGTAACTGCGCTAAGCGCGCGGCAGTCGCCCGTGGCTGCGGGGACGCCTCGGACAAGGTCGGCGGGCATTCAGCCAGCGATTTCCTTGGACGTGGGCTCAAATCAGAGCTCTTTCTTTCTAAATTATTTCTATGCCTGTGCTTCATTCAGAAATGAATCCTCGAAGATTGATTATACAAATTAAAGTAAAAACTTTTGCATGGTGAAAGAAAATACCGTAAGCCTAGTAAAAAGACAAATATTAAAATGGGAAAAATTACTTGTGATTTAAACTATAGACAAAGATTTTTGATGTCTTCAATATACTAAAGCTTCTAAAACCAGAAGAAAAAGTTCAACTACTTTATAGATAAATAGGCTAGAGATATGAACAGATAGTTCATAAAGAAAGATATGTAAATGGTTCTTAACCATATGGAAAGATTTTTTAAAGTCACTCATAATGAAATACATGCAAATTAAAACTATATGGAGTTACTATTTTTAATCTACCAAAATGGCGAGGGCAAAAAAGTTACATAAACTACTTTGTTAGTGAAGCTGTGTACAAATAGTCATTCCTATTTAACAAAATGCAATATGGTCTAACCCCTAAGGAAAAGAATTTGGCAAATCTAGTCAAGTTCTACATGTGTTTACTCTTTGACTTACCCATCCTACACCTGAGAAGTCTCCCACACATACACAAGCATAGGAAAGGACGTATCGCTAGGGTAAGTCAGTGCAGTATGAGTTGTAATAGCAAAGAACTGGAAGCAATTCAAATGTCTATCAATAAAAGCTGGTTAAACATCATTACCTCCTTTCAGTGGAGTACCATAATGCTATAGAAGATGCATACACACACATAAACACACATGCATTTTTGTATAGTGAAATATGGAAATACTTTTCAAAAAAAATAAAGAAGAGAAAATCTTTTTCAATTGATTCTCTGAGGTCACTATTTCTATTATACTGAAATCAGACAAAGACATCATAAGAAAACTGCATATCAATATAGATAAAGACAAAAATTTTAGTGAGCTAATCCAACAACATATAACACCATGATCAAGAGAGATTTATCCAAGAATGCAAGGTTGGTTTAACATCCAAAAATCAATTAATGTACCGGCTGATGTGGCTCAGTTGTTTGGAGTGTTATCCTGTAAACTGAAAGGTCATGGGTTCAATTTCTGGTCAAGGCACATACCTAGGTTGTGGGTTCAGATCCCAAGGTATGAGAGGCAGACCATTGATGTTTCTCTCTCACATTGATGTTTCTCTCTCTCTCTCTCTCTCTTTCCCTTTCCCCTCTCTCTAAAATCAATAAGAATGTCCTTGGGTGAAAATATTAAAAAATCAGTTAATGTAATACACCATATAAATAGAATAAAAATTAAAAAAACACATTATCATCTTCATAGTCATAGAAAAGCATTTGATGAAATTCAGCATTGTTTCAATTTTTTTTAAAAAAGCCCAACACCCAAGAGCATCTATGAAAAACCTGCAGCTGGCATCATACTTAATAGTGAAACAGTAAAATATTTTCCCTAAGTTTGGACAAAGACAAAGATGTCCGTTCTCACCATTTCTATTCAACATTGAGCTAGAGATGCTAGCCCGGACCATTAGGCAAGGTACAGAAACAAAAGACATCCAGACTGTAAAGAAATGAACAAAATTATCTCTATTCACAGATGGCATGATCCTGTACTATACACGGAAAATCCTAAGGAATCTACTAAAAACCTACTACATCTAATCAATGAGCTCAGCAAGGTTGTAGAATACACGACCAATGTGCAGCAGTTTAAATGATTACCGCTAAAGGGGGAGGAGACAAGGTTTGTGCTTTGCACTGTAGATCAGACTTTGAAGATCTGAAAATATTCTATATATTTATAAGGACAAAATTTAATGTAAAAAGAGAACCCCTAGATTCGCAAAGATGCCAGGCCAGTGGGTCAAAGGACAGAATAATGATAAAGCCCATGAAAACGGAGTATGAGCTCATGTGAGAAGATGTATTGATAGGATTCAGGTGTAGCTGCTCCAGCAGAGAAATTTCTCTCTAACAAATGGAAGTACGCAGACCCAAGATGGCAGAGAATAAGTGGAAGCTACACACCAACCTCCTCCCAAGACCAATCTGGAATTAGAACTAAATTGTAGAGAAAGCATCCTGAATAACCAACTGAACACAAGCTGGAGAGAAGCCTTAGAACCACAGACAGACAGAAGAAAGCACTTCATCACAATGAGTGCTGTTCTGGTTGGGGGTACAGAGGAGGCGTGAGAGGGCTGGCTGGGCTTCCAGGGGTGGCAGCTGAAGTGCCGAAGGGATATTTCAGTGGCCGGGGGGGTTCCCCTGAGAAGTGTGGGGTCTAAACCCCAAGCTGGGTCCCCCAGCCCACAGCATGAGAGCCGGAAAGGAACGCAGATGACATCCAGCTGTGAAAAGCAGCAGGGTTTCTCTCCACCAGGGAGAGACGGCTGGAGACACAGAGAGCCTCTTAAAGGGCCAACGCACAAAATTTCATTTGCTGACACTTAGCCTGGGCTCCGGCAGAGGGAGGGTAGAGTGGCCTAGAGGAGCTTGAGGAGAGCCTGGGGCTGGTGGCTCGGGGGAGAGAACTGAAGGGTCAGCCACCAGGGTCCCTTTTCCCCAAACTGCAGAAGCCATCTCGCTCAGGCAGAGCACGCCTCTCCAAGTGGCATCAGACTGAGGGGAAGCAAGAGGCCTGCCTGTGGGAATTACTCTGCCCCACCCTGCGGTGCTTAAGCTGGGCTGCTGGTTACAGCTTGAGGCTGTAGCAGTGATTAGTTTAACAATGAAGGCAGAAAATACAAAGCAGCAGACCCCAAATGAAAGAAAAAGAGCATTCTCTAGAAGAACTAGATGAAATGGAGGCAAGCAATTTTACAGATAAGAGAGTTCAGAGTAGTGATTATAAGGATACTCAACAGCATGAAGAAAAAGGACGTGGAAGCCATAAAAAAGGGCCAGTCAGAAATAAAGAAAGCAGTATCTGAAACAAATAATGCACTGAAATAAATAAATAAGGAATAAACAGTAGGTTAGATGAAGCAGAGGATCACATCTATGATTTGGAAAACAAGGTTAAAAAAAAAAAACCCAAAAACACCCAGGCAGAGCAGCAAAAAGAAAAAAGAATTTAAAAAATGAGAAGAGCTTAAGAAACATTTTGGACAACATGAAATGTAACAATATCCACACTATGGGAATATCAGAGAAGAGAGTGAGCAATGGATCAAGAACCTATTTGAAGAAATAATGACCAAAACCTTCCTTAATCTGGTGAATGAAAAAGACATACAAGTCCAGGAAGCTCAGAGAGTCCAAAAGAAGTTGGACCCAAAGAGGCCTACACCCAGATACATCAGATTGAAGTGTCATGGTTTAAAGACAAGGGGAGAATCCTAAAAGCAGTAAGAGAAAAGCAGAGAGTTACATAGAAGGGAGAACCAATGAGACTCGCATCTCATTTCTCAAAAGAAACATTTCAGGCCAGAAGGAAGTGGCGTGAAATATTCAAAGTGATGAAAAGCACGGACCTATAATCAAAGCTACTTTACCCAGCAAGGCTATCACTTAAAATTGAAGGAGAAACAAGGAGTTCCCCACACAATAAAAATCTAAAGCAGTTTGTTAACAAGAAACCAACACTGCAACAAATAAAGGGTTTGCTTTAAGAAGAAGAAGAAGGAAAAAATACCCAGGAAAACAGTCTAACAATAAAGTTGCACTAAATACATATTTATCAATAATCACCTTAAATGTAAATGGCTCAAATGCTCCGACCAAAAGACATACAGTAGCTGAATGGATAAGAAAACAAGACCCATATATGCTGCCTCCAAGAGACCCACCTCAGATTGAAAGATACACACAGACTACAAGTAAAGGGAGGGAAAAAGATATTTCATGCAAATGGAAAGAGAAAAAAAGCTGGGGTAACAGTACTTACATCCAACAAAATAGACTTTAAAACCAAGGCTATAGTAAGAGACAAAGAAGGACACTCCATAATGCTAAAGGGAGCAGTCGAACAAGAGGACGTAACCCTAGTAAATATTTACACACCCAACATAGGAGCACCTGAAAATGTAAAGCAAACCTTGATGGACATAAATGGAGATATCAACAGAAATACAGTCATAGTTGGGGATTTTAACACTCCATTGACTTCAATGGCTAGATCTCCCAGACAGGGATATCAACCAGGAAACAGCAGCCTTAAGTGACACACTAGATCAAATGGATTTAACTGGTATCTTCAGAGCATTTCACCCCAAAGCAGCAGAATATACATACTTTTCAAGTGCACATGGAACGTTTTCTAGGACAGACCATAGGTTAGGACACAAAACAAGTCTCAATTAGTTTAAGAAGATTGAAATGGTATTAAGCATCTTCTCTGACCACTATGCTATGAAACTAGAAATCAATCACAAGAACACTAAAAAACACACAAAGACATGAAAGCTAAATAACATGTGACTAAACAATGAATGGGTCAACAATGAGATCAAAGAAGAAATCAGAAGATACCTTGAAACAAGTGAAAATGCAGACACAACAATCCAAAATCTGCAGGACACTGGGAAAGCAATCCTAAGAGGGAAATTCATAGCATTACAGGCCTATCTCAAAAAACAAGAAAAAGTTCAAATAATCTAACTTTACACTTAAAGGAACTTGAAAAAGGACAACAAACAAAGTCCAAAGTGAGGAAAAGAAGGAAATAATAAGGTCAGAGCAGACATAAACAAAATAGTCGTTAAAAAATGATAAAAAGTAGGAATGAATCCAAGAGCTGGTTCTTTGAAAAGATAAACAAGATCTACAAACTTTTAACTGACTCATAGAGAAAAAAAAGAGAAAGGACCCAAATAAATAAAATCAGAAATGAAAGGAGAGCAATAATAACTGACACCAGAGAAATACAAGGGATTGTAAGAAACTATCACAAACAACTATATGACAACAAACTGGACAACCTGGAAGAAATGGATGAATTCCTAGGAACATACAGTGTTCCAAAACTAAATCAGGAAGAATCAGAGAATCTGAATAGACAGATTACACCTAGTGAAATTGAAGTAACAGCCAAAAAACTCCCAACAAACAAAGGCCCTGAACCAGGTGGCTTCACAGGTGAATTTTAGCAAACATTCCGGAAGAACTAACACCTCTCCTTTTCAAACTATTCAAAAAATTCAAGAGTAGGGAAGCCTCTCACACTTATTTTACAAGGCCAGCATTATCCTAATTCCAAAACTAGATAAAACACTACAAAAAAAGAAGAATAGGCCAATATCCCTGATGAACATAGATGCTAAAATCCTCAAGAAAATATTAGCAAACCAAATACAGTAATGAATCAAAAAGATCATACGCCATGATCAACTGCAATTTATTCTGGGGATGCAAGGTTGGTGCAACATTTGCAAATCAATAAATGTGATTTGCCACATAAACAAAATGAAGGATAAAAACCACATGATCATATTAATAGATACAGAAATAGCTTTTGATAAAATCCAGCACCTGTTTATGCCTAATAACTCTCAGCAAAGTGGGATTAGAGGGAACACACCTAAACATAAAGGCCATAAATGACAAACCCACTGCCAGCATCATACTCAACAGGCAAAAACTGAAAGTGTTCTGCCTCAGATCTAGAACAAGACAGGGATGCCCTCTTCCATGTCTCTTATTCAACACAGCACTGGAAGTCCTGGCCACAGCAATCAGACAAGAAGAAGAAATAAAAAGCATCCAAATTGGAAAGGAGGAAGTAAAACCATCTTTATTTGCAGATGACATGACACTGTACATAGAGAACCACAAAGATTCCACCAAGGAACTAGTAGAACTGATAAATGAATTCAGCAAAGTAGCAGGATACAAAATTAATATCCAGAAATCAGTTGCGCTCTTATATGCCGATAATGAACTAACAGAAAGGGAAATTTAAAAAAAAAATATCCCATTTACAATTGCTTCAAAAAGAATAAAATACCGGGGAATAAATCTAACTAAGGATGTAAGACACTGAAGAAAGAAAGTGTTGAAGATTCAAGTAAGTGGAAGCACAGAACTTGTTCATGGGTAGGAAGAACTAACATCATTAAAAAGTCCACACTACCCAAAGCAAGCAGTAGAATCAACACAATTCCTATCAAGATTCCAATGATGTATTTCATGGAACTAGAACAAATATTTCAAAAACTTATAGGGAACCACGGAAGGCCCCACACAGCAACAGCGAACCTGAGAATGAAGAACAACGTTGGAGGAATCACACCGCTTAACATCCGACTACACTGTAAGGCTGTGAGAGTCCAGACAGCCTGGCGCTGGCATAAAAACAGACACATAGGTCAACGGGACGGAATGGAGAGCCCAGAAATAAAGTCACACCTTCACAGTCAGTTACTATGCCATGGAGGAAGCAAGCACATGCAACGGGCTAAAGACAGTTTATTCAATGAATGGTGTTGGGAAACTTGGACAGAGATGTGTGCAGAAAGATGACACTAGACCACCTTCCTACACCACACACAAGAATAAATTTAAAATGGATCAAAGACTTAAATGTTAGACCTGAAACCATAAAAATCCTAGAAGAAAACATAGGCAGCAAAATCTCGGACGTAGCTCATAGCAACATTTTATTGGATATGTCTTCCAGGCAAGGGAAACAAAAGAAAAAATAAACACATGGGACTACATCAAGCTGAAAAGTTTTTGCACAGCAAAGGGAAACATCAACAAAATAAAAAGACAACCCACAGAATGGAGGACATACTCGCTAATACATCTGATAAGGGCTTAATATCCAAAATTTATAAAGAACTAACAAAAGTCAACACCAAAAAAAAAAAAAACAACAAACAACCCAATTAAAAAATGGGCAAAGGACCTGAATAAACACTTCTCAAAGAGGACATACAGATGGCCAGTAGACATATGAAAAGATGCTCAAGTCATTAATCATCAGAGAGATGCAAATTAAAACCACAATGAGATACCATCTCACACCTGTCAGAATGGCTGCCGTCAATAAATCAACAAACAACAAGGGCTGGCGAGTGAAGAGAAAAGGGAACCCTCATGCACTGTTGGTGGGAATGCAGACGGGTGCAGCCCCTGTGGAAACCAGTATGGAGACACCTCAAAAAAATTGAAAATGGGTCTGACTTTTGACCCAGCGATCTCACTTCTGGGACTATATCCATAGGAACCCAACACACTGATTCAAAAGAACAGAAGCGCCCTATTTATTTGCGTTATTTACAGCGCCAAGATTTGGAAGCAGCCGGAGTCCATCAATAGGTGAGTAGATAAAACAACTCAATTTGGAAGCAGCCGGAGTCCATCAATAGGTGAGTAGATAAAACAACTCAATTTCCACAATGAAGTTCTACTCAGCCATGAAAAAGAAGGAAATGATACCCTTTGCGGCAGCACGGATGGGCCTGGAGAACATCAGGCTGAGTGAAATAAGCCGGCCAGAGGAAGACAAACACCGTAGGATCTCACTCGTATGTGGAACCTGCTAACAAACCGACGAACCAAGAAGACAAGAGACAGACTCGTAGACGGAGGGCAGGCGACAGCTGACGGCTACCGGTGGGGGGCGGGAGGGGCAGAAGGGCCCGTGAAAAGGAGAAAGGGCTCCGGGGCAGGGACCGCGGTGTGGTGACTGCGGGGAGGGAGGGCGAGTACAAGGGGGATGAATGGCAATGGGGGAAATACAATACAAATTGTTAAATGAATAATTATTGGGGAAAAAACCCCTAAAAACTGAAAAGAAATGGAAACAAACCAAACTATGCACCAAGCTGGTGGCATGACTACACATAGAAAAATTATTCCACACGATAGTAACGTGCAGTAATTGCTTTTTTTCTCTGACTCACCATAGCACACATTCACTTATTTTTTAAATTTTATTTTTTCATTGCAATTGACATCCAACATTATTCCGCTTTCGTCTCGGGCGCACGGCAGAGCCGTGGGACGATCCCACTCGCACCGCCGGCCGTTTCCCGCGCCCCCTGCGCCCCCCGCGCCCCAGGCGGCGGCTTTTCCGCGGTCGTCGGCTGTATTCCCCGCGCGGCGCCCCGCCCCGCGTCCCGGGGACTCTCGCGTGCCCGTCGAGGCATCCAGGGCTGCACCGAGCGCCAGCTCCTCTCCTGCGACCTCAACGGCGACGCCCGCTTCTCCACCGTGGACGCCTGGGGGGGGGGACGTGGCCCTCAGTGACCACTTTGTCCAGCTCCTTTCCTAGTGGGACAATGAGTTTGGCTACAGCAACAGGGTGGAGGGCCACAGGGTCCGCACGGCCTCCGGGACACGAGCCCCTGGCCCCCTGCCCGCCCCCCGCCGCCCCCGCCGCGGCAGGAAGCGAGGCCGACGGTTGCGGGACTCTGGCCCCAGATCGAGCCCCGCCCCCGGCCCCGCCCACACGGGGACTCCGCTCCTCTCCAGTTTCCACCCCAGGCCCCGGAAGAGGGGAGGGGCTTCGGGAGCCCCGCCCCCTCATGCTCCGTCGATAGAGTTCACTGCACCCAGCCAAAAACATAAAAATAAAAATAAAGACTCTTGCGGCACGCCAGTTTAAAATTGCTGTTTAGATCCAACCACCGACATGCAGAAAATAAAAGGGACAAATGAACTTATTTAAAAAGCACTATGGGGTGTAATAAGCAAAATGCAGGGCAAAACCCTGCCAGGAAAATGATTTGGATTCTTAAACAAATCGCAAGGGAAACAAAGGTGAGAGAAGAAAAACCCTAGATTAGAAGAGATTTGAGAGGCACCGACCAATTGTAATTTGTGGAATTCAATTTGCATCCTGATTGTAATAAACTGAAGCAAAATATTTATAAGATAACTGGAGAACTTGACTGGATATAAAGGAATTGTTAATAATTTTTTTAAGTGTTTTAGAAGAAAATCCTATCTCTTAAAGATAGATATCAAAATATTTTTTGGAAAGACAGGCCTGAGATAAAATGAGATTGATCATGAGTTTATAACTGTCCAACACGAGGTCATGGGAGTTTATTATCTTTTCTTCCTGTTTTGGACTATTTTTAATACTAAAAAGTAAAGGTGGCGGGAGAGAAACTTAACCGAGAGAGTCAGGGCCTCTGAACCTTAAAAACTCGTAATTCAAAACGTGCCCAGAGCGGAGCTGGGGGCCCAGGGGGCAGGGCGGGGGCGGGGTGGGGCCCCTCCCGGCGCAGGGCGCCGCCGCACTTGCAGGGCCGCCGCGGAGCAAGGGGAGGCTGAAGGCATGTCACAGACACAAAGTGCTAAGTGCCTCACAATAGCCGTCGGGAGGCAGCTCCCTTTGTCCTGTGGCTGAGTTCAGGCTCAGGGCCACCTCCCTCCTTTGCACTTGTGTATTTATGGCCACTGTCGGGCCTTGAGACACAAAGGCAGATCCAGACCCCTGGCGGCCAGGCCCTCCGCTGACATCCAGACCACCCACCTACTTCCCATGGCAACCCCCAGCTCAGGGAAATATTTATGGGCAGGCACCTGCTCTCAGGGTGTGGAAAAAACACCACAAAACCCAGCGGTTGGACCGACATCACCCTCCCCCGCCCGGGGCCTGAGCCACCGCACCCTGCGCCGAGGGCAGCCGGCGCCGAGGGGTCTCCGGTCGGCAACAATCGCAGGTCCCACAAAACCGTGACGTTCCATCCCGGGTGAACCTGGGTCTGTCACACAGGCTCGTCCTCGATCGGATCCTCGGAAAAGAGTGAGCCACTAACAGATCCCACGCCCGTGGGCTTGGACGTTGCTGCTGCCAAAGCGATAATTATAATTAATGTGCTGGCCACACATGCCAGTCTACCAACCCCTGGTTGCTGACGTCATCTGCCAGCGTTCTGGCAGCAGTTTTAATTGAGAATTAGTATAATTAGCAATGATCGCAATTAAATTTGGGATCCCTGTCCACAAGATTTCTGTCTCCGCCCACGCAAGCCTCTAAAGTGACGTCATGTCAAGCATGATTTACACCCATTTCGGAGATTGTGAAACAGGTTTGTCGTTTTCCTCCCGTCCAGCAGGTTGCTCGGAACCCCAGACGGGTGCCCTCCAGCTGCCAGGCCAGCCAGGCCTTTTCCCTCGGCCCCTGCGAGCTGGAATTTCAAACAGTACAAAAGACACATCTTTAAAGAGCAAAGCTGAGCTGATAAAAAAAAAAAAATGGTAAAAGAAACGCGCCTACTCAGTCACCGAGACCCGATTCCAGGCTTTTGCGTTGGGCCCTGGTCTTTGTTCTACGCAAAGCGTCCTTTTACTCCTGAGGTAGGTTCTGTGCGGTTGCATTCTGGGCATTGCAGCTACACATCAAATGTGTTTTTTCCTGCAAAAATAACCTAGAACTAGATCACAGATCTAAACATCAGGGCTAAAATCATAAACCTTGTGGGAGAAAATACAGGAGAAAAAGCCTCGTGGCAATGGGCTGGCAAAGCCTTCTGGAATAAGTAAGTGAAAGAATGCACAGGCCAGAGAGGGAAATATTGGTCAGGTGGACTCGGTCAAAATTTAAAAGGGCTGCTTCTTAAAACCATTGAGAAATATGAAACAGTAAGTCACAGACTGGGAAAAGATAGGTATATACACATCCCATCATGAGAAAAACCCACTGTTTAAAAAATAGGTACAAGAATTTTGTCAAAGAAAACAGACCACAACAAATAAGCCCAATAAGAGATGCTTACTGTTCGTTGGCTGAGAAATGCAAACTCACACCACACGTCTACTGGAATAGCTAAATTACATGAGAAAGGAGGATGCTACCAAGTTCTGGTGAGGATACAGAGCAACTAGAAATCTTGTCCTTTGTTGGTGAGAATGCCAAAATGATACAGCTACTTTGGAAAACAGTTTCGCAGTTTCCTGCAAAGCTAAACATAGATTTTACCTAGGGTCCGACTCCAAGAGATACAGAAGCGTGTCCGCAGAAAGGCCTGCGTGACAGCATTCATGACAAGAGTGCGGTCTGGAATTGCCATCAGTTTCTCGATGAAGCTCTGGGCTGGACATGCCCAGCCGCCCACAAACTCGTGGATGGAGAGACAACCCGCGGTGCGTCCCACGGGGGAAACAAATTCCGGACGCGCAACAGCGGGGGTGAATCTTGCGGGCGTTCCGCCGAGGGAGGGAGGCCAGAGGCAAGAGGCTGCACACACCGCCTGAGCCCATCGAGGAGAGACCGTGGAAAAGGCCACCCGCGGGGCAGAAAGCAGACCGGCAACCAGGTCGCGCAGAAGCTGGCCGCTCCTGGCGGAAGGGACCCTTGGAGCTGAAGGCCGCCTCCCGGCCTTGGTCGCAGGGGCAGCCGCGCAGCTGCTCGCATTCGCAAAACTCACGGAGCTGCCTGCTCGCAAGAATAAGGAGTGAAACGCACAAACTCTACCTCAGTGAGTCCAACCCCCCAAGGTGGTTTTTGAGCGCCAGCTGCAAGCTCCTGCATCAGTCGGCTGCCACAGGAAAGCCCGCACATCAGAGACTTGATGTCATGGTTTTAGTAGGACAGATGTGATGTTTAAAAAGTAGTGACCACTGCCAAGCCGTCCGCTTAAGTGACAAGTGTGACAGTATTTGTGTTGTGTGGCTGCGGTAACGCGTTATCCCAAACCTGATGGCTTACGTCGATAGACGCTCACTCTCTTATGGCTGCAGGGGCTGGAAGTTCAACGTCAGACTCCCGGGGCCAAGCTCGAGGTGCCGCCAGGGGTGCGCCCTCGGACGCCGCGGGGAGAGCCCATCCCTCCGTCCCTGCCCCCTCCTCGCTATGGATGACCTCCCTCCCGGAAAGACACCTGACGGATTTAGGACCCGCCTGGACAGCCCCATGTTGAGGTCCTGCACCCAACTACATTCCGCAAGGATCCCTCCCCCTTGCAAGGTAACAAGGACGGTTCCTGGGGTAGGACCTGGTTCCTTTCGGGGGCTGGAGTTCCGCCCACCCGAGGAGCTGAGAGGACCCTACGGCGGGCGGGGCGGTGAGGGAGGGCGCATGGGCGACGCCAAGTCTGGCGCCGAGGAAGGCCAGGGCGTCGGTGGGACCGGGGCCAGCGTTCCTGCGGCAGGGCCTTCGCTTCCGGGGACTTCACGGATCTGGACGGCATCCGGAGTGTGCGGCAGTGCGGGGGGGGCGGGGGGAGAAGATCAAAAGTCGGCTGAAGGCCACGATGTGGGAGGCCACGGGTTCTGAGACGAAGAAGTGGAGCTTGGCAGCCCTGGGGCGTCTCTGACGGATGCAGGCCGGGAGGTGGCGCGTGGACGGGTTGCTTGAGGACAGCGCCACGGGCGACGGTGCCAAGGGCGGGTCCGACGAGCAGGGGGCGAGGG
Organism: Pteronotus mesoamericanus; assembly: GCF_021234165.1. Taxonomy (NCBI): domain Eukaryota; kingdom Metazoa; phylum Chordata; class Mammalia; order Chiroptera; family Mormoopidae; genus Pteronotus; species Pteronotus mesoamericanus. The sequence goes on from NW_026555123.1 coordinate 4,153,344, forward strand.
TGGGGGCGCCCGTGCGGCCCCGCGGCTCCTCGGTGGGCGGCAGGGCACGCGGAGCTGGGCTCGGAGCGGTGGCTGCGGGCGTGCAAAGCTGAGGCGGAGCCGGCACCGCCCGTGTGTGCGGGGTGACCTCCGTGGCCGGCCGCGGGGAACCAGCGGCGAGCGAGCATGCAGGCACACCGTGCACGCTCCGCTGTCCCTGTCCTGAAACTCCTCAGATGTCACCTGTGCACGTGCGTTTCCTCGGGGAAGCCCAGTGGGGCAGGCGACCTGCGGTGCCGCAGAAGGTCCACGCACAGCCTCTGCCCGCGCTGCCGAGCAGCCGGTCCCCAGACCCCGCGCAGGGGAGCTCGCTGAGATGTGGCCAAGGGCGGCCACCCGTGTGCCCTCCGTACCGAGCCAGCAGGGCCCTAGCAAGGCCTCGGGGCGAGGCATTCTGTGCAGACCAGGCTTGAAGGCAGAAAGCAGGCGACGCCGCTCGGCCAGCAGCCAAGGAGCCCCGACGCGCTGCTCTGGCCCCTCTTGCTCCCCATCTTCGTAACTACTGATCCTGGAAAGGATGAGGAAGAAGGACAGAGAGAGGCCGGGCGGCCCGAGGTCCCGCCCACTTCTGTCCTCTTCCCCGCCCTTCTTCGAAAGCCCCCCGGAGTCCTTTCCTCGGGCCGGCGGCGAAGGCAGCGAGCGCCGACGGGAAGATGCATGCCTACCACAAGGATGAGCTGACGACTAAATAAATACAATCAGGTGCGTTTTGGGCAGCTCCCACTGGTCTGACGAGAGTGAAATGTGAATGCACATGTGGACTATGAGAGAGGAACCGCAAACGTGGTGAATCCACGAGCAAGTTAAATACGCTCAGATTCGCGCGCGAGACTGGATCAGGTGGCGACGCAAACGTTAGAGCGCTGAAAACCGGTGTTGCACTAGACAAAAATGAACGGTAGTATTTTAAATGTCAATTTTCCTCTACTTAGAAAGACAGTAACTAGCAAATAAAAAACATTACGACAAGTTGAAAGAGAGTCCAGAGAAGACAGGAGAGGCTCCATAGTTGGGAGCGTGAACAGCGCGTGTCTGGAACCAAGGGCCCAGCGTGTTCACTGTGCACCGGGTTCCGTAGATCACGGTGCCCACCCGGCCGGGAGACTTGATGCAGGGGAGCCAGTGGGGTTCTGTGACTCGGTGCCACAAACGATTTGGCGGCCGGTAGGAGACCCTCCCCTCCTTCCGAGGCCACGGTGTCCTCACACGAGGCCACAGTATGACCCGAGCCTGTGTTCAGAGTAAGTTCACTCTTACTGTATACTCTTCATTTAAAAAAATACTTGTGGTAAAATACACATAAAATTTACCGTCTTAGCCGTCTTTACCTGCACAGGTTCGTAGTGTCCACCGCATTCACGTTGTTAAACCCCCGACCTCCAGGACTTTTCACCCACCAAAACTGAAATCCGGTCCCGTTAGGCCATTCCCCGCCGCTCCGTCCGCGCTGGCGCCTGGCAGCACCCGTCTACCTCTGTCCCCGCGGCGTTCCCCGCCTCCGAGCTGGATTCGTCACGTGAAGGCAGTCGTGCAGTCTGTCTTTTTGTGACCAGCTTGTTTCACTGAACACAGAGCCCTCCGGTCTCATCCATGCTGCAGCAGGTGACAAGGCTTCCTTTATTTTTAAGGCTGAACAGTGCCCCGTTGTGCGTCTGTGCCACATCCCGTTTACCCAGTCGTCTGCCCATAAACAGCTGCGTTGCGCCCACCAAATGAGCTCGCGTTCACTGCAGTCAGAACTTGCCTCCCTTGCTTTTGCCCGTGTTGGTTACTCCATCCAACTATCCATCTCTTCTTTGACTCATTCCACACAGGATTTAAGATGATCCACAGACAATTCCAATTTTTTGTTTTAAAGAAAGAGTTTCACAACAAGGGGAAAATGTGGGTGACAAAATAGTAAAGCAGGGCCCCTCGGAACTGTGGCTGACAAAGTTTCCTAAAAACGGTGCTCCCACAAAGTAGCCGCGCTGACCTGGAACCAGGCTTGCTGATGGTTGTCACATCGCGGCTCACGTGGCGAATGACAACGTCGCACGGCGTTCAGGGGCAGACGGATGAGGCTGCTCCCCAGCACGGGGGGTGGCCAGGTCACGCACGCACCCTGCACCCCGAGGACGGAGGGAGCCGGCACCACAGGCCCAGTGGGCCCGCTCCGGGCTGCCGCTGCCGCGCGCCGCCGTTGTCCGCGAGGGACCCGGCCTGGGGACTCGGTGTCCAGCAGAGCAGCGGCGGAGCAGTGGGAAGCACCAGGCTGTGCAGCTAGCACAGCTGGCCTTGCTCTGCCCCTGACACTCCCTGGCTCTGAGGCTGGGAAGTCACCTCATAGCTCTCTGAGCCCCAGTTTGCTTGTCTACCAGTAAAACTAAAAACACCTGCTTTATAGGATTCATAACAACTGGTGATAATGCTTCTTCAGCGCCTACCACGAGCCAGGCCCACAGAGGAATACGTAGCAAACCGGACACGGTTGCACCTAGACGAGCAAGTTTAGGTCCTGTTTCTTCCCTTCCTTCCCTGACTCACGTCTACGGACAACTATTTGCTCCGGACTTACGTTGTGCCAAACGCTGGCATGTTCTGGGGAGACACCAAGGGGTGCTGGCAAACTGCTCATCGGACACCCACGCTGGAGCCCAGGCGGCGTGACAAAGTGTCTGTGTGACTTCGGGCGAATCACTTCAGCTGCCTGGGTCATTGCATTAGTCAGCTCTCACTAGGTGATGCTGCCAAACAAGCAATCCTCATGTGTCGGGGGTTTAGAGAACACTTATTTCTTGTTCACGTTACATAGGCGATGTCGGCTGGCTGCAGCCCTGCCTCCTTGCAGAGCCGGGCTGAAGGGACAGCCAGGACCTGCTCTCGCAGGGCACCGCACCCCAGCCCAGCCACGCAGTTACCACATTTGGTTGTGTATAGTGCGTATGTTTTTTTGCCCAAATTTTTGAGGGAAAAATAAGGATGCACATTATACATGGGGACGATGATTACATACCATGGATATATAATGGGCATAATAATCCCGTGTATAATGCGCACAGAAACGTGGTACACATTATACACGGCAGAATAAGGTAGTTGCATCGCCCATTGCTGCTTGGACGCAAAGGCCACACCCGCCGCATCCCATTGGCCAGTGCAGGCCCAGTGGCCACGCCCACGGGCAGCCGCGCAGGGTCAGGTGGGGAGCACACAAAGCTTAGGGAGCAAACATCACAATCTCCCACTGCCACGTTTCTAACCTGTAAGATAAAATGAGGAGGTTGGGTTCGAGTTCTCCAGCCTCTTCCGGCTCGCTATTTGGCAATTCTAAGGTTTACCGGAGAAGGGAGACGTTGAACTCTTACGCGCTGGGAGGCTCACACTGCCGCAGAGACACAGAGCGCTCTGCACAGGGACCTGCGCAGCCCGTGAGCCCCGCGACTCTTCTGCAGGGAGACGGGGGATAAAAGCAATTCCACCAAACGTGCCCCTGAAACTGTCTTCCCGCTTTGATCTCTTAGGTCTTTATGGACCTCTTTATGCCCATCCCAGCTTTACAAGACCCCGGGCGCGTATGGGCCCTGACCTTCTCCAAAAGAACGACAGGAGAGCTCTCATGCACTCAGGGGAGGGGCTTATACCTTAACAAAACCCAAACCCTCATAGAGAATCTTTCTGTAAGGTACAAATTATTTTCAACAATGGATCCTCCACAGTCAATTGCTTACAAACGTAGATGTTAATTTACTGTCCATCTTGCTGTGCCAACAAGATGACCCTCCTCAAATAAGTCGGCCCCTCGCCCGATCAGGCCCCAGCCTGCAAGCGTAGTTTCCAAATGTCCCAGCGCCTACAGACTCGTTAATTAGAGCCCACGTACTGGGTACTGAACTAGGAAAAAACCTTTCCATTAGACTGTTACCGTTGGCTGTGAAAACTGAGGACCGGTTATGCGTGTGGCTTCACACGTGTGGTCTTTGTTCCTGCCGCATCTCTGCACAGTGAGCTGTGTTACCCCGACTTTCCAGACGAGGAGACCAAGTTTCCACGGGGCTCAGCGACATGCCTGAGTCCCTAGTAACAGAGCTGACTTTCAGCTCTGCTGCCAGCGTCCCCCCCCGCCTGGTAAACCAGGACAGCCTGTGCGGCTGCCCCCGGCCGGGGCGGCGGAGGCTCAAGGGCACTCCCTGCCCCGGTATCTCCGGTCACTCTCTGGCCCCCGGAGGAGGAGGAGAGCTCCGACCCCCGAGACGGCCACACGCAGGTGTGTGAGGACGACCCTCTGACCGCAGGGAATGCGGGTGCTGCGCTCGTGCGCTGGTGGAAAGTGTGATGAAACCGGTCAGCGGGAACCACATTCCCGTGAGGGGCCTGCCCACGGCCGTCCTGGTGTTGGCTTTACTTGGACTTCGCTGGGCGGCTGGCGGGCAGGACAGGAGGCCAGACCCAGGTCGCAGGGCCGCCGTGAGCTGATGACACAGGCTCCTCCCGTGGGAATGGACAGAGGGCTCGACGGGAGAAAATAGCTTTACCTTCTGGCGGAGGGCAGAGAAGAGCCGCCCCTCACATCAAAGGCGCACAGGTCCGCCCGCCGCGGCGGGCTCGGCCATCCATCTGCGGCGTCGCCGGCCCAGCGGCCCCCCGGCCACATCTGGAAAACCTGCGTGAGCTGCAGGGCTGACACGTGCTGGGAAACGCTCTCAGGCGGCCCACTGACAGTGGCCCCGGGCCTCCACCCCCGTTTGCACCAAGCCTGTAAGCGATTTAAAAGTTGAAGCTGCAAGTTTCTGTAAGTTCATAAAAACACGTGCAGGCAGGAATGTACGAGAGCCAACAGCAGTTCTTTAAAAAGTAGGATGTGGCAGGCCCCGAGGGGTTCATGCGACCCATAAAAGGGGCAACCAGTCTGGGGAAACCGGGGGAGACACAGGGAGGGCCCAGAGCGGTCCCCTAACACACGCCGCATGACTTGCCCTCTGCCCGGGTCCGGAAGCCCGGAGCCTGTGCTGCCTGGGGGACCTCGCGCTCCCCCGAGATGCGGGTCAGGGGCCTGCCCCTCTGCCCTCCACGGTAGCAGTTTTCTGGGTCAAGATTCCCAGCCCAACCCTCAAGTCAGGAGCCACGTCTTAAGAGTTTGTTATTTTTGTGGTGTCGACAGCCTTGAGCACAATGCCACACGGAAGACACTGCATAGGCAGCCCTCCCGTTCTAACGCGGCAGGAGACGTGACCACCTGGCACGGGGACAGCGGAAGCAGAAGGGTAACCCCGCGGCCCTTCCCACAGTTCAGCCCTGGGCGAGGAGGAGCTCCTATAACCCCACAACCTTGTCCAGCGTTCTGGCTCGCCACCCGCCGTGGACGCGCTCTGCTGAAACACTCATGGTGAACAGTGACCTTTCCTCCCTGGACCCTCAGGGTGCAGAGCATCCCTGTCCTGAGACAACCTCCTCACCAAGAATTTGCGCGAAGGGGACTGTGTGGTGGGAAAAGGGGCGAAACCACCCACCCCTTGGCCTCGCTCCCAAAGCGGAGGCTGCCCCTCCCTGGCGCCTGTGGCTCCTGCCTGGGTGCGGCCGGCGCCCCCAGGTCCTCGCCCGCCCCCGCCTGCTGCGCGGTGTCTCCCCCTCCCCCGACCCCAGAAGGGCCCTTTGGGGAGCCTTGGCCACAGGCTTCCTGCCCTGCCCCACTGGGAATGGGGAGGCAACGTCAGAGGCCAGCACGGCATCGAGGAGGCGTGGAAGCCCAGGCAGGCGAGGCCTTCCCGCTGCAGACCCAGGTGGGGAGCAGGGCCTCTTTAAGACGCTCAGTGCAACTGCGTATGGTGCCAGGTGGGGACAGGAAACATGGGGAACAGGACCCCAGCAGGTCTCGGGGGTCACAGAACGAGGACCCCGGCAGGACTGGGGGGGGCTCCGAGGCTGAGGGGACCGGGGTGGGGCACCCCGTGATGGGGACTCTGCCGCACAGCGCCTTTTGAAGTGCATTTGTTTGCAATAACTTCTATAAACATCACCAGCTCTCTCCTCCTTGGCTCGCAGTGCGGGGACCCAATTTATCTCTGACGGAGGAGAGGATTATTTTCTCAGCTGCAAATCACGTTAATTGGGCAGCAAATAGACAGGAATGTGGAGTAAACACCCGTGCCGCCTTTAATGCTTTGATGGCTTTTCCAGCCCCTACTGTAGACCCGGCAGGGACGGGCACTGCCCGACCCCTGCCCGGCGGACGCGCCCCCACACCCCGGGGGCGGCGGCTCCGACACCCTCCACAGGGGGCGCCTCTCACCGCCCCCATCCCTGGCTCTTTGCTTTGCTTTGACATTCAGACAGCTGACCCCAGGGCAGGTGCAGAGAGGCCGGCTGCTGGGCTCTTCCGTGAGGAGGGGGTGGGGGCGGTCTTCTTTTCAGGGGGAGTACAGCGCTGTGGGGTTTTATTTCGCTTCCTGACACACACACGCACACATCCCCACCTTTGGCAGCTGGTGAGCAGGGAGGCTTGCAAGGAGCGGGCGCTGTGGGCGGCCCCCGCTGTCGCTGTTAGTGACGGGGCGGGCTAAGCCCGGCGAGACGCGTGTGAGGAGGCGGCGGGGAGCAGCGTTTTCCACCGCCAGGTGCGGCTCTCGTGGGTGGGTTAGTTTAGGCGGTCGGTTATTTTTAAGAAACAGCAGACACAGGAGAAGCACCAGAAACAGAGGGGAAGTCACCCTTTTGTCGGATAAGTTTACATGGAGAAGGGAAGTCGCCATGGGTAAGGGCGTGTCCCTCTCTGCACCGCGAGGACGAGGTGACCAAGTCTCGGACACTCGCCAAGAGGGAAGGCGGCCGCCTTGAGTCTGCAGCACGCCCTCCCCTTGTTCCCCGGCTTTGCCTGATGACCTCCCCCACGCACCGGGCCCCCTCCTCCCGCAGCGGGTCCCCGTCTTCGGGGGCCGGCGGCCGGAAGGGGTGCCGGGGCCACGGCAGGGGGCTGCTCAGGCGCCTGGGCCTCCCCCGCGGGTGCAGGAGCCGCCCCGTGATTCGGCCCCCGGGGGGATTTTCTCCCGTTAATCTGTCTTTCCTCACGGGCGGGGGAGGGTCTCAGTCGAGAACCTGCAAGGGCAGCGGGACCACGATCGTCTCTCCCCTGCAGGTCCCTCGGGGGCAGGCTGCCCGCTCCCCGCGTTGGGCGCAGGGTCAGGTTCACACGCAGAGCGTGGGCCCCGAGGGGCGGCAGCGCCCCCACCGCCCCGCACAGACGTCCCGCGCTTGCCTTGTGCTTCGCTCGAGGTCACGCGCACCGTGGGTCCCCTGGGATTCTGTGCTAATGGGGCACTGGGGATGCCACGTATGAAGGGACAGGCGAGGACATGTGTGTCGTGGAATCCCCGCGGCTTGTGGGTGGGCCCCATTGTCCCAACGGCCGTCACGAAACTCAGGGGCACGGGGCAGACGACCAAGACTCAGAAAGGCGACGGGGGAGCGCGGGGTGCTGTGAAGGCACCGGCCGCACCCGAGAGGCCCCGAGGCCTCCCTGTCCTCGGGCTGCTGTCCAACAACGTAAAGGGCTGATCCCCCTCGGAAACCCCGCTCCAGGTCCGCCGACAGGCCGGCTCGGCGCCCTCACAGCGGCCCCTGAGTCCTGCCGCCTCGCGCGCGGGCGGGGCGATCCGTCGGCCTGTGATTACGCCCTGCGCGTGAGGCGGCCGGGCGGGTCAGGGCGCGCCGTCCGGGCGGCCTGCAGGCTCCCCAGCCCTTCGGGCCCCCCGTGGGTGGGAGGCCCAGCCCCCTCTCAGCACCTGGCTTCGCGGGGATGCACCCAGTCCGCCTGCAGCCGCAGACCGGTCCTGCTGTCACCGCTCTGGACAGGGGCTGGGAGGGGCGGGCAGGCGTTATTCGAGGTCGGGGGGTGGGTTCGGGGCTTCCTCTTCACTCCCCAAGTCCCAGTGGGGCTGACCGATTTCCTGTCGCTCCCGTTGGCAAGCGGGGTCCTGTACACCTGCCGTCCAGTCTCACCGATTCTTCTTTGGCGCTTCCTCAACCGCCCAGAGCTGCCCGCTTCCAGCCGCCCGGCGGCTTCCTACGCAGCGGATGGCGCTGTGCTTCTTAAACACGGCCGTTGCTCCCAGCGGCCACTAGGCTTGCTGCGAGCTCTTCGTCCCGCATTCCAGGCCGCCCGCCCGCCATCTGACCTCAGCCCGGCTCTGTGCCCTCGCCTTCCCCCCGGGCGGGAGCACCGCTACGGCCCCTGCCTCCCTTGTGCCTCTGTGTCTTTCCTTCCTCTGGGCTCTGCCCTCCCTTCCTCTCCAGGGCGCGCCGCCAAGTGCACAGCGTCCACCTATAAATCCTCCCGCCCCTCGAAAACATATAAAATATATGTTGCATGTCTACCCTGTGGTCAACATCATATAATAAGTGGGGGGAAGCGCGTGAGTTGAACCTTTCAGCACACAGAATTGTATAAATAGTGGCCGCGTCTCCCACGTCCCCAGAAAGTTATGACCAAAGCTGTTTTGTTTAAAGTTAGCATGAAAGCAAGTTAAACAATTTCATGTTCTACCTATTAAATCAGGAGGGAGTATGATAACTCAAAAGCCCCGCTTCGCAAGCTGATAGAGAAACAGGAACTGGCGCGCAGCCACGGGCGGGGGCGGGGGAGGGGGTGGGCGCGGGCCGAGCCGCCAGGAGGGCCGCGTGGGGAAGGGTCCAGAAGCCTTAGCAGCGTGCGTGCCCTCTGACCTGCAACGCCACTTCCACTCGGCGGTTTCACTCGGAAGCACTTACTCTATGGAAATCGTCAAGAAATGGGCACGAATCCTCTACGATGATCTTTAAAATAGAAACCCAAATACCCAGGCACAGAGAGTGAGGCAGGCAAGGTGCTGGCCGTGCCAGGCAGTCGCTGAAAACCATGCCTCGGGGGAACAACTCAACAACCCGGCAACCTGCTCCTGGCACATGAGTAAATAAAAAGCACATCGCCAACTTCTATGTGTAACGGGAGCCCAATTTTGTAAAATTATACCTGGGTGGAAAAGAGAGGGAAGGGTACACACCACAACGTTAATGCATTTCTTCCTCGGATCAGAGTTATTTTCTATTTTCTCCTTTAACCGTCTGCGCATGTTCCACAGGGAACGTGACTCCCTTGTAAAGTCATTGATGGAAAACTCCGCACCCTGACGCCATCCCGGAGCTACAGAGAAAACGCGTCCCAACTACAGCCCTTGCCTTGAACTGGGAGCGGCGGCGGGAGGGCAACACTCATGAGGTGTCTGGGGGTGGGTGCTGTAAGGTCAGAAAGGGCAACAGAAGAGGCAAGCGCGGCCCTGCTGCTCTGTTTGAGCTAGGGACACCGTTGAGACCAGGGGCCCCGGACAGCGCCGGCGGCTGCGGGGAGCTCTGAGCCGGCCCCGGGCTGCCTTTTCCATGGTTCTGCCTCCCGCCAGCGCCGCAGCCCGTGCCTGGCACGGACACACGGCCAGTCAGCGTCTGTTGCGTGAGCCACTAAAAGAGCGCGCCCTGGAACGACTGGGCGCGGCTCCGCGGGGCTCAGGGCGACGGGTCGAGACGGGCCGGCCCGAGGCCGAGGGCGGCACCACTCCCTAACGCCGCTGGCTCGTCCCCGCCTTACTGCGACCAGCCCGGCCCCTACAGGGCTCTGTCCCTGGGCAGCACCCAGGGACAGCTGCCTGAAGCCAGCGCTGCGGGGACTGAGGTGGCCGCCTCCTGCAGGAGGCGGCCGACAGGCCACTGTTGTGGATCCTCGTGACGACCCTTTGAAGGGGCCGTGTCACCTCCTCCGGGGATGGGACGGAAGCCACTTCACTGATCTGCCCGGTGTCACGTGGCCAGCAAGGAGCGAGGCTCAGCTCTAAGTCCGCGCTGCGGACCCCGCGGCCGACTCCCTTCTGGGGACCCGGACACAGGCTCCCTCCCACGGGCGGTGCACCCGCCGGACCCCAGCGCGGTGTCCCTCATTTCCTTTTTCCTTGGTGTCGTCTCTAATTGGAGCCGTTCTGGGGAGGGCACCCGGCAGTTTGTGTCAGCCCCTCGCCGTGGACTCTCGCCCCCGTTCGTCGGGGTCCCGGTACGTGGACAAGTCCCCCTTCCTGGGGCTTCTTCTCTTCGAGTCTCCTGCCAAGCCCCCACTAAGGGAGTTGCTCTTTCCCTGTACTAACTTAGGTAGTTCTCACTCTGTTCTGGCACCAGACTTGGTTTTGTGTCGCAATGTCTTCCATTCTGTGGCCAGTTTTTTTCACTTTCTTCACTTTCTCTTTCCCCCCTTTCTTTCAAAACCTTTCCTGGGGTTGGCGGGGGGAACGTCAGTTGTACACTCAGGGGCAGGCAGTAAGTTGTCCTGAAACTCGTCCACGTCACGGTCACCGGACTTCACCGTGACCGATCTTGTTCCCACGGTAGCCTCACCTACTTCTGTTCCTCTCTCCACCCGATCAATTATTTTGAAATAAATCTTGAGCACCATTATATTTCATCCATAAATATCTCAGTCTGGGTTGCTAACAGATGAAGGATCCTTTAGAAAAAATACAACTGCAATTCCATGATCATCCCTGAAACATCGCGGAAATCAATGCTTTCTCCATTCATTATTCGTAAGCGTTCGCATTGCCCCCGTTTGGTTTTCGTTACGTTGTGGGTCTCAGCCGGAGCCCTAAGCAGGCCCACACTCCGCACCTGTTTGGCAGAGCCCTGCGGACCCTCTGAGGCTACAGGTGTCCTCCCTCGTGCCCTTTTCCTTCTCGCCATTTATTTAAGAAACCAACCCACCTGTCCAGCTGTTTCCAATAGTTAGGATTTTAATTATTGCATCCCCACGTGGGATTGAAAACACGCCTCTGTCTGTGTACTTTCTGCAACCATTACACTTAGAGGCTGGGTTAGACGGAGGGTCAGTTTTGGGGGCCAGAGGGTTTCGCGGGGAGGTGCTGCACCCTTCCCTTGGGGAGCGCCTGCGGCGGGCTGTCTCCCTCCTGGCCAGGAACCGTAGGGGATGCACTGTGTTTCTCTGAGCGGCACACCGGCCATGGGGCTCGGGGGCGGCGGGGAAGTCCACGTGGGCATCAGGTGTTCAAGGAAATGAGAACGGCGCCGGTGCCGGATTTTGCAAACGTGTTGCAGACCCAAATGCGTGAACGCCCCTGAAGGACCAGCTTTGCCCGAGCGCCGTCTCGCAATACATTATGGGTTTAAAGGGGTCCCTCCATGTCCCCAGTCTTCGAGGAGGAGAAGGCACAGGGGCTTCCTGGGGCCCAGTTGAAACTCCCGGCTGCTGAGGTAAAGCATTCGGGGGTTAGAAAGCGTGTGGCTGAAGCTGCCTCTTCCCGGGCATCCAAGCTGTGATGCACTTTCAACGCTGTTAGGCAGGATAAGACCCAAAAGAATCCCCTGAGCGAGAACCGGGCTCTTGGAGATTCGACACGCAACATGTCCGATACAGAGCACCTGTCAGGGGACGGAAGGATGAGGCCAAGCTGTGCTGGCCGAGGGCGAGCCCTCGGACGCAGAGGGTGGAAGGGCGGCGGGCGGAGTTCGGGTTTTCCCGGGAAGGACCTTTGGGTGCGGGACACAGGCTTTGTTGTCGCAGCGGCCAAGTAGCAGAATAAAGGTGCCAGCTTTGCAGGGCTCCATGGAGAAAAATGCTAAAAAGACGCGTGGGCTTTTCCGTTGCATTTAAACTTCCAGTTTTATTAGTGGTCTCCAAAGAAACCCAATGGCTTCCCAAGGCAATTCTCGATCTTAAGGAATTAAATTAAATCAGGACCAAGAGAAAAATATTAAAAAAATCTAGAGAGACTCAAATTACAGTTTTACTATAACAAAGTGTCCCCAAATTAAATTAAAAAATCTCCAGGGTCGTAGAAATAATCTGACTCAGCCAACGTCCTAGGACATAAAGCCTCCAAAGGGAGCAGCGGCATCGGTGCCCCGCAGGGCGGGGCCCCACGCATCCGACACAATGCCTGGCGCCCGGCAGCCATTCCGCAAACAGCCACCGAGCGAGCGAGCGAGCAAACCCACCGGAGCCAGAGGCTCCGACTGTGAGCCACGGCCCGTGCAAAGGACAGCAGTGCGTTGAGCCGGAGGGTGGGCCAGCCCAGCCGCGTCCGGGAAGCTGTGAAACAAGCGGAGAAGGCGCAGAGCCCAGGCCGACGGGCTCCGGGTCCCAGGGCGCGCCAGCCAGGCTCCCTGTTCGCATTCGTCTCCGCCTTTTGCCGAGCAGTTTCTGTCCCAACCGGCCCTTCTCCTTTTTAATCTACTCTGATATTTATATGTCCAATGATTTAAGAGCAAATCCCGCCAGCCTGGCCTTCAGGCCTATTCTTCAGACCCCCGACGCCCATTTTTCAGACCGACCTTCGCACACCTTATGCACACACCAGCCGGAAGCCGCTCTTCCACCACGAGCCTCTCAGGGGAGGGTTGTGGTTCCACTCGTCCGTCCGTCCGGGTGCTGCCTGTTCCGTGACCACGGGAGGGCGAGGCCCCGCCCGCCCCGCTGCCCCGCCTCCTGTGAGGCCCTCGGACGCGGCGGGGCCCCCGCTGCTCGTGGAGCTGCCGTTCACAGCGGCTTGCTCTAGGGTCCGACAGCTGTTTGATGCCGAAGCTCCCGCCTCTGTCTGTCCACGAGTCACCTGCCGGCCCAGGTCGCGGTGCCCCGGCTGGGAGCTCCGACCCGCAGGCAGGGCCGGCGGTGACCCCAGCAGCCGCAGGCCCGTGTGAGCTGCCGCTCCCCGACCTTCCACGTCCCGCCCCCCAGGACGCGGGCGCAGAGGCCAGGGAACCGCGTCGCCCTTCAGACCAGGCCTGTTTTCATTTGTAGGCATGTGTGCGTCCTGACCCCACGGGCCTGAGCCTGGCTTTCCCGTCCGGGGACAACACGGCCAGCTCACTGCCCCAGTGGCCGCGGTGCCGCTGCCGCTGCCAGCAACCGGGCGGAGCGACTCTGTCCCTGTGGAAAGTGCTGAGAGTATCAGGGCAGGAGGGAGCGACTTCTGAATGAGAAAGAAAGGGGACAAAAGGGACCCCCCTCTGTGGTGGCTGGCAGGCCTTTTTTTAAAAGTGAGATTCGATGGCAGCTCCCAGGTGAGCCTGTGAACCTGGCTGAGCCAGGGAGGGCGTGAGACCCAAGAGCCCCCCACCTCCACACTCCAGACAGGGCGGCGGGGGCCTCGCAAGGTGTGCGCGGGCGCGAGGCTGCTGCAACCCCCAGGGCCCTTGTGGAGGTGGCTGTTAACACAGGGCGTCCCTGGAAATGCCTGCCCGTGGGAGCTCGGAGCCAGGGGTGGGGCGGGCACGGCTCAGCCTGGGGACTGGGGACCGGGGACAGGGGACTGGCAGCTGACCTTTCGCAGCCTCCTGGAGGAGGCGGAGGAGGGTGAGAAGAGAGAAAATCCACACGCTCTTCCCTGTTTTGTAAAGAAAGGGAGGTGACAGCAGTGTGTTGGAGAAACTCTTGCTGGTGCCCTGTAAATTCTTCGCATTGGTTTCCCAGAGAGTCACTCTGTGAAGAGTTTGTCACAAGCAGGTGACTCCCCAGGACAGAAAGTCAGAATTTCCAGCTTGGATGAGACAGTAGGTACAAGGAACGTTTTTACATTGAGGTTTTAATTCAAAGAGGATGGAGAAGGGGAGGGGGAACCGATACCCCATCCTTGGCTCTGGGTCTCAGAAGGGACCTTTTCAGGGGCCCTAAGTCAGTGCGGACGTGGGGGCGGGGGGAGGGGGGAAGGGGAGGGGCAGCTCTCGAGGGGGTGGAAGAGGGGGGGACAGGGAGGAGCAGGGGCCGGCACTGGGCTGTTCAGTTGCTTCTGGTGGGGGAAACCTTCCTCCCTGAGATGCAAATCACCTCATCTGGCAACTCGGTGGTGAACCCTGGGAGCCAGTAATTCCAGTAAGAGGGGATACCGCGTTTCCCGGAGTGAACTTGGATCTGGAGGGCTCTGCCTCAGGGACGGAGGCGGCAGGGGATCCCTATTCTCCTCCAGCTTCTGTGTAACAAAGGCGGAGCCTCCCTCCCAAACTCAATGAACATGAGGGACCCCACAGGGCAACGCCCACTTCCTCGCCCCACCCCCTTCCTCCTTCTCCCCCATTTGCACCCTTAGGTCAGGAGGTCAATGAAAGTGCATTCCAAAATTATCAAGACCATGAGCCAGGCGTGAATTAGGTTTCCACTCAGGTTGAAATATTCTGTCTGGGCATTAAGAAAACCCCACCGGCTTTAAATTCTTATGGTTCTGTCCAATATGCTTGGATGGATCGGAGATGCTTAGGAGCTGGTAACTGCTCATCGGCCACCTGGGAAACAAAACCAGGAACGCAGGCCCGCGCTTGGGGGGTGGCGGGCCAGCCTGCAGGCGGCAGCGTGAGCAGGACCGTGGCTCTGGGGACCACACAGCGCTGGGGTTTGAGTTTTTCATCTTCTGCGATGTCCTTTTTTCACCTCTGCCTTTCTCTTTCTCCTTCTGTCCACCGATCTTTTTACCTTTCTTTCTCACTCTTGTCTTTTACAGAATACTCTCATCCTTAAGGATGGACCTGTAAATGCAGTGTTTCCTCTCGAGCCCCTTGAAAACACTGCCGTATTTCCCGCGGGCCCCGGCCACCGTGGGAGAGCTCGCGGCCCCACACGCCTGCCTCGGGAAGCCGCCTTGACAGCGGAGGCCCGGCCGCAGGAGGCCACTCCACGCTGACCTCCCACGCACTCTGACCAGGCTCACAAACCAACCAGAAAAGGCGCTGGCTTTTGTGTTTTTTTTTTTTGTCTTTTAAGGTTTTCACAATGGCTTCAAAGGTAGTGTGAATTCATCATGTTTTGCCCCAAGAGCGGCAGAACCTGCTGTGAAGACTTCAGCGGGCACCGCTAGAGTAAACAGAAACCCGGGGCTCCCACACGCCGGGCCGGAGCAGCAGCCTGAGAACCCCGGCCGCTCAGCGCTCATCCGCCCTGGGAGACAGCACCGGCTCTCCGGCCGGGCTCGGCCCCCACGAGCCTGTCAGCCTCTGGGCACAGATACAGTATCTTTTCACAGAGAGACACGTGGCAGGGCAGTTAATCAGCAACCGATACTGTAAGCGACAGTAGATACAAGGTCTTGTAGTTATCAATTAATTGCCGTTACAAAGAGGCAACAGTTTTAGCTCAGGGACAAAAAACAGGTAACTTCCGTAACGGCAACAAGAAGCCCAGTGGAGGAAGACACAGCAGATGGTTTTTCCTGTGTGCTATCGGAATATGCAAACTAAGACACCTGTGGCACCTCGCTGGCACCTCACGGGTAGGGAGGGAGCAACACCCACCGCCCACCCCCGCCCCTCCCCCACATGATTTCCCAAACACAGCACATTCCAGGGTTACAAGGACAGGGTGCTGCGAGACAAGGGGGAGCGTTATTGACAGTTGTAAAGCATTAGGCGTCAGACAGAAACTTGTCAAAAACAGCTGCTGCCGGGCGCTGATGGATAACGTTTTCGCTCCGCCGGCTGAGCGCGCAGACAGCCGCGGGGCTGGGCAGGGGCACACACAGACCCGGGGGGTCCGCTGACAGATGGCCCGGGAGCAGCCAGCCGCGGGGCGCGCCGCCGCGGAGAGACGACACGCGGCACTCAAGGAACGTGCAGAGGCGGCGATGCCTGATAATCATTTATTTGTCAGAGACGAGCACGCAGGACACGGCAGAGGCAGGGACTGTGCAACTGGTCATCGGAGTCAAAGTTTTGTGCCGCTCGCCGACCACACAGTGTAAAAAGAGTCACGGAGGCCGTAGACAAAAGTGCCCGGGAATCTTTTATGATCCATTCAATTAAAAAATACAAGCTCACGCAAGGGTTCGATGTCTCAAAAGTAACAATTTCATTAAAATCCGCCTATGAGAGGAAACCACAAAAGCGAGAGGGAAGTGGCACGTGTCCTGGAGAAGGACCAGGCGCTGCGTCGGGTGCGGCCCCACGCGAGGCTCTGGGGTTCGGGGAGCGGCCAGGCCACCTAACGATCGAAAACATGTTTTATTGCTCAGGTGAGGGGAGCTGTTTCCTGTGGTCGGGCCACGTAGTCGTTTAAGTGGCCAGAAATCTACAGAATGCCTCAAAGGGTACTTCAACCATGAACCTCTACACCCATTGATTATTCCTGATTTAGAAAAGGTCAAAGGAGCCAAACTCCAGTAAAACTGTACATTTATCTCTAGGTCATTTTATCATTTAAAGGGAAAAAAAATTCTCGTTCCAAAGATTGAATGTGGGCCCTAAAATTATTTACTCGCTGCGGCCCGAGCACGTGGAAACCCCTGAAAATAGAGGCCTGTAAGGGAAACCCGGACGGAGACGCCAGGGCGCCGGCAGCCACCTCGGCCCCTCCTGAGGGAAGCACAGGCGACGCTGCGTTTGTCGAAGCCGCGCTGGCCTGAACCGCCGCCGGCGGGGACGAGGCTTCCTGTGGCGGTTTTAAAAAATTTTGTCTATTATTTTAAAAATCATTTTTTCTCTTTTAATCAGACACAAGATTTTTAGAAAAAGACACCTATGACTTCATGCAGGATAAACTTTCCATTGAAAAAATACCGGCGGCCCTGACGGAACTGTCATCGGCGCCGCAGCATCGGCCAGATCTCCTCTAACCGCCCCCCCCCAGAGGCTCAAGCAACGCCTCTGCGCCCGCAGGGGGAGCGGGACCGGCCACAATGCAGGGGACGGGAGGCGGCTGGTCCTCAAGTTCTCCAAAGGGGGCTCTGGCGTGGCGGGGCATTCCTTTCCCGTAAGGAAATTAGCCAGAGCTTTTGGTGCTCATTTCTCTCCCCTCGTCTGTAAGGCCAGTATACAAAAACCAAAGAAATACAAGAAGATAAAACAAAACCCCCGAGAGATCTTGAAATGGGGCACATATCCCGGGGGACCCAGTCACACCACGCCCCGCCCTAAGCCCAGGGAAGGTGGGTCGGGGCTCTGAGTGTCCCTGAGTCCTCCGCCAGGGAACGGGACTTGTGTGAGCCCCGAGCTCCATCCGTCTCAGCGCACAGGAGGCGCTTCGACCGCAGAAGAAAGAGGCATGCGGTGGAGAGCGTTAGTGGTCAACAGAGAAGGAGCTCTCTCTCAGTAGTGTGTGCTTGTCGTTAGTGCCGACGGTGACTCAACCGAGGTACAGAATAGTCACTTTAACAGAGAGATGAGAGTCTGAGATAACCAGAGGAAAACAGAGACTGAAGCCATTCTAATAACGTCCTGACACCAAAATAACATTAAAATGAGAAACTAACAAGGTAGGTTCAAGGCCTCCGGGGACCCGTTTTCTCGGCCAGGTTTCACATTCTCACGACGTCGTGGTCCTTCTCTTCCAGCAAAGTTATCAGCTGGCAGAAGCTGTCTTTCAGAGCGTCCACGTTGTCCAGCGAGCAGGGCTGCAGGATCCAGCGTTTTCCACGGGCCAGGGGTTCAAGCTCAAAGTATTTCTTGACCTTAAGGGGGACACAGAAGATAAATGTGTTGTTAATGACATCGGAACTGTTCCCATAGCGACATGCTGAGAGTGATAAAGTAGGGCGGTTTCAGGAAGAACATATGTGAACGGTGATGCCCAGAACTTTCTAGAAACCCACCCCCAGCTGTAGTTAGAATGCGGGCTGCGCATGGGCCCAGGAGTGTTTTCTTTAGGGGTGAAGGGCCCGCCTATGAGTCCCCGTTCCGTCCGCACACTTGGCGGCACGGGGGCCTGAGGGAGCCCGGGAAGAGCTGCGCGGACCGCGTGTGTCACACGGCAGAGCAGGCGGCGGCCGCCACGTGGATCCAAGTCTGCCAGGCCGATGGCGGGGGGTTGGTGGGGAGCAGCTCTCGCCACGCCGCCCGCCCGCCCGCCCGCAGGAGTGCCTGGGCCCCGTCAGGCACTCGAGGCCGTTCTTTTGATCGAAGACACACAGAATTAGAAATACAATTTAACTTAACTCATCTTTCTTTTCTCTTCTTAAATTTCTAGTGTGTATTTCTGAGACCCGGGGAGGCGGTTTTTAGGAAAGAGGAAGGAAACCACGTGTGTGTGAACGTATCTATGAACTTGTATAAATACACATCCGTGCATGACGTTTCCCAGCTTCCCCCTCCTCGTCCTGAATTTGCAGGTGGGGAAAAACCAAGACGTGGCCGGTCTGTGGGCCGAGCGCCGGCTATCTTAGGTGCCCGTCCCCCGAGTAAGCCGGCACCGTCTTGCTCAGGGCATCGGCGAGGATTCTAACAGTATCCAGGATTACTGACTCCTGGCTTTAAGTCAACTTCAAATTGTCATGACCTTCAGAAGTACTGACGATCTTCTCTCAAAGGGTATAATAAAGTACTAAGCTCGTGAATCCACACACGCACCCCCCACCAGAATCCTGTATTTGTAGTCCCGTAAGGGTTTCACAACGTAAAACACAGTCAGTGCCAACAGCAGCAGAGGCGCTATTCAAAAACATCCCTGGTCAACAAACTTCATTACATCCAAGGCGCCATGGGAGATGACCTCGGTCACACGTGACCCTGGCAAAAAAAAATAAGTGCCCCGACCTTAATGCCGTTCCCGACTGCGGTTTCACTGTGCCTGTATCGGCCCGAGAATCAGACGAGCGTGGGCAGCGGAGAGGCACCGCTCGAAGCGGCGCTCACGTGTGCGCACAGGCGGGACGGGGCAAGGACACAGGACGCGCGCTGCGTTTTTATGCTGGTTTAGGAGCCACACACGAGTGAGCGTGCGCCAGCTCAGGGGCGTCTCAGACGTCCTCCTACAGATGTCTGCAAATTCATAATGAACACTGCTCTTCCTGAAAAAGAAAGACTCGAGAATCGATGCGTCCTCACTCATTTGGGCTCTGAAGTGTAACGAGAATGTCACAGTCAGAAAATAGGTGCACAGCTTCAGAAAAATCTCTGCCGCAGGTTTTTTTTTTACTAATCACGTTAAGAGGATTCTCCCTCATGAAATACGTAAGGGGCGTTCTTTTAGTTTCCTTTCTTTAGGGCGCTGCAAACAGCTCACTCGCGAGAGAGTGTAAAACGGCGCGCGTGGGCCAAGCGGCACGGGCGGCCCCCGGCCCCCGGCCCCCACTCCCGCCCCCGGAGCAGGGCCTGCCAGGCAGCCGCTCAGCCTGGAGAGTGGCGCCGGTCCGGAGGGGAGAGTGGGCGGGAGGGCCGGGGGCGGGAGAGGCTGAAGTCCCGGGGCTGCCCCCCAGACATCAACAACGGAGACGCCTGCGTCTCCCGCAGAGGCCCAGCCAGGGCACCGGGCCACAATGGCGCCGGTGGGCGGCCCGCGGAGGAGGTGGTGCCCCCCGAGCATTGCTGCCACCGGGGCGAGGTCGCTGACGCTAGAGCAAAGGAGGCGACACACACAGCCAGTGTAGGTCACCCTAACAATACTTCCTCCCCACGGGTCGTTTACAAGTTCGTAGACTCGATCTTGGGAGCACACGAGCAGCTCATTTGAAAACAAGGTTAGATTTACACAGTCACAAAATGTCATTTGTGGTATTTTGCAATAGCCCCCCCCCCCCCCCCGTAAGGTTTCTAGCTTCCCACTGGGTTGGTTTCTAGGCAACCGAAGGTACAGCCCATCGTGCAGGCCCACGTGGAAGATGCTCGAGGTAAGTAGCCGTGTTTCAGGAGCTGTTCCTGCTGAATGTGAAACGTGAGAGGCGAGGGGGAGCGTCCACGGCGGGCCGCGCACCCAGCACGGGGGCCGCGGCGGGAGGCAGACACGCACGGCTGGGAACCAGCGGCTTTCCGACCGGCTGCCCCAGCAGGCGGGGCCCAACCTGCCCGTTCTCCCCGCGGGCACCCAGAGGACGCCTCGCCCGCAACCCTGCCGCTGCCGGCTGTAAAGCGAGGCCGGTCCCGGCGACACGGGAGTCCAGCGCGCGCCGTGCTCACGCCTGGAACCAGCTTCTCGTCACCCGGGGCTTCGCGTTTCTAAGGACAAGCAGCGCCCCGCGGCGGGTGCGGGGGGCAGGCGAGGACTTGCTGCTTCAACTGGGGCTCCTCCCTCACGGTGACGTTCTAATTTAGGTTTCTTATGTTAACCCGAACTCATTTTTACCTCCCTGTATTATTATTACAGTAACAATTACAGACATGTCACTTATCCCCATTGCTTTTTTTTTTTTTAATTTTGGTCCTTCCGCGGCTGAGGTATAATTTTAAAGAAAGGGGACAAATCACATGCTTACCTCCGATGTTGTTTTTGAGGTTAAAAAACTGCCTGTCATGTAAGGACCTATTCTTTTTTAATAATAGACACAACTTTTTAAGGGTTATTTTCTTACGCAGATAAATTTTTTAACTCGAGGAAATGAACGTGAGCCTTTGAAACAGATTACCCGCTGCTCCCACGTCACGGGTAACTGGAAGCGGCTGGAGAACGGAGGCCCTGGCCGCTCCGCGTTGGCTCGGGCAGAAGCACGGTGGGGGCGGGGGGGCACAGTCCGGAGGGGTCACCGCCTCTTCCTGTGAGACAGGGGGCTAAGGTCTGCGCTCAGGTGTCTGTAAACAGGGCTTGGACCCACGAGAGTGGACGCGGGACATTAAAAAGCGTTACAGAGTGTGGCAGTTCCTCCCGGCCAGGGACTGGGCTGTGCGTCCTGGAACATGCCACCCACCAGGGCTGTGAACTCAATGCCATTGGCACCAAGGTGGCATTGCTGTAACTGAGATGCTCCCCCAGCCCCGCCACGCCGTGTCCGGCGCGCCACCTGGGGACCCGGCCTCCGCCCTTGGCCGGGGATCCCACACTCCCACCACTGGCCGTTCGCTCGCCTGCCCTCCCCTCGCGCCCCGCCGGCACCCAGCAGGCGCACTCGCTCTGTGGGGAAGCCAGCAGGCTCCACAAGACCCTTCGGAAGCACGGGGGTGGGCGTGGTGGGGTCAGGGTCGTTATCAGGGGCTTTGGGAATCTGCACCCTGCAAGTTGGCCTTGCACGACGTCCTTCCTTCCCCCAGCGCTTCCTGATGAGACCTGCGAGCACAGAGGTGGCCTGGGAGCGCTTCAAGCACCAGTGGGCACGGGCGAGGCAGTGGGGGTGGATTTGGGGACAGGGATGTGCATGGAGGCCGCGTGGGCGTGCTTGGACGGGCCACCTGACCTGCGTCCCGTTCTAGGAGGGGTTCTCCAGATGCAAGAGGAAACAGACACAGCGGCTTGCAGGGCACCGTGCTCACCACGTGCTCGGCGAGGTCCCAAGAGCCCCGCAGCCGCGGCTCCGTGGCGGCCCTCACAGGCCCTCGCGCTGCCCGGCTCCCCGCAGGCTTCCTCCCCCGCCCCCCCACCCCGACGGCGTCTAGGCCACACGTGGCCTGGAGGGAAGGCAGGCCACGGATTCCCACAGGAGGCACATGCGCATTCAGACTAAACCTTGACTCACCTAAGGCAATCTGAACAGGAAGCGCCCTAGCAGAAGGGTCTGTTAACAGAACCTTCAGAAACAAAGGCACCTTCTCCATCTCTGGAGAAGGAGTCAGTCTCCCGGAGTCCAGGCTGAGAGAGAGACAGCAGCGGAGACAGGCGGTGGGGCCTCAGGGCGATGCGGGGACCCACGCAGGGAGCGCCGGGGGAAGACCGCGGGCCAGGGCTGGGAGTGTCCAGGGGGCGCGGGGACAGAGCGAGACCCGGCCGCGCTCGCGGCTGTGACCCAGAAGCCGTTACGGTTCTCGTGTCGTTTTTAATGCCCACGGCGTGTCCACCGCACAGTGTGCACTTTCCTCAGAACCGCGTGCATGCTGTTTTTGTGAGACAGGTTCACGTCAGTTTTGAGCTCGTTGGTGAAACCAGGGCCGACCTGAAACCCTGTATGCTACGTTCCGGCTGTCCACGGGGGGCGGGAGCCGGCGCGTCCACACCCCGCCTCCTCGCTTCAGCCGCGGGCGTCGGCCGTGAGCGTGGACGTACGTGTTGCAAGAAGATGTCGCACTGAGGGGACGTTCCTATCCAAACGCTCATTGCGCACCTCCCCTTCCCAACGCCAGCTGCGAGGGCGTCCGATCGCAGGAGCCGGGACGGCGGCTGTGGTCTGGCGCATTCCCATTGGAGACCTGCCAGTGGAACGACCGGGACCTCTTCCTAGGGCCGGCGGTTAAACACTCCATGCCCGGCTGCTCCGTGTGCGCCCGCTGGCACAGGGGTCCGCGGCGTTCGGGTCTCGGCCGCGGGAGCTCACGGAGCAGGCTTCGCCTGGTGCCCGTCCCGCGCGTCAGGGGAAACCTGCCCCGCGGCTGCAGGACCCGGTCTGCAG
The DNA here is from genome assembly GCF_021234165.1 of Pteronotus mesoamericanus. Taxonomy (NCBI): domain Eukaryota; kingdom Metazoa; phylum Chordata; class Mammalia; order Chiroptera; family Mormoopidae; genus Pteronotus; species Pteronotus mesoamericanus. The sequence continues at coordinate 4,175,609 of NW_026555123.1, forward strand.
GTGAAGCGTCAGGGTGTCATTACAATTCTCGTGAGCGTGTCCTCGGGCAGCTGGGTCTGAGCAAGGCTCGCCCAGAGAGTGGCCCCCGCTGTCCCCGCTGTCCCTGCCTCCTGGGCCGGCTCTCAGGGCTCGAATGTCCTTAGGAAGGGGCTAAATAGGTCGTTAAAGGCAGAGATAAATAAGACAGATAACACCGATTTGCCACAGTCCCAACGATGGTACAACACAGCAGACACTAGTTCTCTTCCCTGAGTGCTAATAGGGGCCAGAAAGTGGCAGCTCGGCGCCAACGGACGCGCAGGACCAGGGCGGGGAGCGCTCTGGGAATGCGTGAGGACTTTCCAGAACACGCGGCATGATGTGCTAGTGTCTTTCTGGTAGGACGGGTTCCTCTTAAGCAAAAGGTAGCCTGTCTGACCCGGGAGCGGTGAAAGAGCAGACGCGGCCGCGGGGCAGGGCTGCGCTCGGGCCCGGGCCTCCGTGGAAGCCTCCAGGCAGCGGCCCGGCGCGAAGGCGCGGCCTGTGTCGTGACAGCAGTTACACGGGAGCCCGGCCTTCCCCGGCACAGGCCTTGGCGTGTCCTCGCATCGCCACATGAAATGACCCGTGCGTCCCGGGGGTGGGTCTGAAAAGCATTCCTAGTTTTGTTTAACTGTGAACCTTGAAGTGCGAATAAGTGACATTGATCTCTTTTTTGACACACCTGGGGGTTGGCTTGATTCTATCCCAAAAGCTTGCTTAGGGGGCGATGACTGGGAGAGGCAGGGGTAGGAGTGGGCGTGTCCTGTTTCCAGGGACTGGACAGCGGGCCCGCGGGCCCTTGTCCCAGGCGTGCCCCGCCCTCCCGGCTGCAGTGGCGCCTGCGGGTGTCTCCAGGTGCAAAGGGGCCGCCCAGAAGTGCTCTGGTTTTAAGTCCCCCCAATGTCCTGCCATTAGCTCAAGGGGAAGCCTTCAAGGTAGAGAAGAATCTCTACAAGGGAGGAGTGACCCTCATCACAGCGGCCGCAAAGGGTCCCCCCCCCCCCCGGCCCCGGCACCGAAATTCCCTGAGAGCGGGCGTCGCGGGGCACAGCCTTGCTCACACGCGCATCTGCGGCTGCTCTCCTGCCCTGAGCGCAGAGCGAGCGGTGGCCACGGGGCCGGCCGTGCCCCTCGAAGCCTGGAGTACTTACTCTCGGCGCCTCCGGGAGAAAGAGCCGCCTCGCCTGGCCTGACGCGGGGTTCAGGGGGTGCTTGGCTGCGGCCCCCCGCGCCCTCCCCTGCCAGCCCTCCGCCTCTCCACTTTGGCTCACGCTTTGGGGGCAGAGAGCAGTGGGCCCTTGGGGCCTGGCGGGGCTCCGGGGCGCCCGCGGGAGGCCCACCCTCCCGGCAAAGGCCGCCCCGCCTCCCTGGGGCCGCCCGGCTCGCCCGCAGGGAGACCCGCTCAAGGCTGCGGGGTCGGGCCAGGGCGCAGGGTGACCCGTCCGTCCTCGAGGGTGGCCCTCAGTGCGCAGGGGCGCTGCCGCGGTGACTCCGTTTACAGAGGGATACGCAAGTTGTTAAATTTACAAAACAACTTTTGAAATCGACAAAGTGTAGTTTTCCCTGAAGCAATTATATCCAACTTAAAAACCGCAACAGTCTATTGATGCAGCTGGTAAACTCCGACAATATGTCAGGATGCTGAGCACCGTTTGAGTCCCACGGCGAGCTGAGTAATGGCCGGAGACAGCCACGCCCCACAAAGCCTCGGCAGGGGTGCCTGCCGCCTGGCGTCTCTGGGCCACACTGGAAGAGGAAGAGATGTCTTGGGCCCCGCATTAAATACACAAACACTAACGAGAACTGAGGAGCAAAAACAGGTTTTAAGTAAATTGACGATTTTGTGTCGGGCTGCGTTCACTACCATCCACGGGCCGCAGGGCGGACACCCCTGGTGGAACATTTACTATGTGGCCCCTTTCAGAAGAACAATTGCCAAAAGCCAAGGTATGCACCTTATACATCTCAAAACTCCATTTACACATTTAATAGATTTAATTTTCTTTTTAAGCATTTAGACTGTCTAATAATCCAAACATCCTCAAGTTGCTGAGAATTCTTCTTTTTCCCCAGTCGGAATGCTTAAACATTTCTTCCATTACCCTGATAAACTCAATGACTCAGGTTCTGGTACTTTCTAATACTATTTACAAGCGTAACTACATTCCCGTGCCTGTCTAAGAGAAGGCCAACTCTGAAGTCACCCATTTTAAATTCAGTTGTGTCTGGCTTTGTTCACTGGGCTTAATGTATTCAAGGTTCCCCACGCTGCGGCATGTTTCAGAACTCCGTCCCTTTCTGTGGTGGAATAACATTGCCCTGCATGGCTAGATCACGCTCACCCTTCCACGTTCACACGTATTCAGTCGACGGACACTGGGGCTGTTTCTACTCTTTGGCTACTACAGATTCTTTCCTATGAGCCATGGCTTTCTCCTGAAGGCAGGCATTAGAAACAGCTGCTGTACAAACGAATGGGTCAGGGTACCAAGGCTCGGCGGGGACGACACATGTCCAGCAGGCTATGACGGTCTCCATGTCCCCCCGGGTTCACGAGGTCACACAGATTTGGGCAATCACTCGGCTTTTCTCCACGTGTCTGAGCCCTCAGTTCCTGGAGGGCAGAGAGCAATGAGACAGGTACGCGGTAGCCTCTGAGGTACCCAGGACAAGGCCACACATGGGAGGGTGCTCGTTTAATTATTTAAACTTACCTACAGAGCTGGCGCCGTAAGGGGAAGGCGACCACACATGTACTACGTTCTCTCCCACCTTAACACGTGCGCAAAGGAAGGAAGCCAGCGGGAACCGGAGGCAGCGCCCCCCCCCCCGCCCCCGCCCGTAGGCCCGCAGGCCACATTCGCTGCAGGAGCGGGGGCGTCGTGGACCTCAGCACCGGGGCCTGATTGCATTAAGCGCCGCTCCACACATGCCCCCAGGCGGCTGCAATGAACTGTTCCGCAAACAGAAAAGAAAACAACCTATCATGGAAAACAACATCTCCAGTAAAAGACGCACACAGGACACCTCGGTTTCGAGCGCTGCCTTTCATCTGGGTCCAAACAACGCGCCCTACCCACCTTGGCGCGTGGAGGGCACGGACCGACGCCGCTGTCCTAGCAGGGCGGCCCCGGTCCCCGGTGCGCCACGTGGCCGCCTCCCTCTCCTCATCCTGCCCACTCTTCTGCGGTCGCTCCTCTTCCGCCCCCTCAGGAGAGCGTCCAGTGCTGGGGTGCGGACCACTTTTAGGGGGTCACGCCTGCTTCTGTCCCTCCCGTGGGGGGATAATAGTTACAACTTGACTTTGGTTTTAGGAAGAAGCCTGTGTATGAAAACCTTTTCCCTGGCGATAGGATATGGTTGTTTAGACAGTTCCACCAGCATGTATGAGGCCCAGTCAAGTGTGGCCCAGGCAGGAGAGAGCACAGCCCCAAACACGTCCGGAACGACGCTGTCGGCCACGCATGGCCGCTTTGCACGAGCAAACTGCTGCATAAATGGCTCGCTTGCCTACGTGCAGGCACCACGAAATCGATTCATTTAAGGGCTTTCTTTTTTTTATCTAATACTCATGAGCTGTGCATCCCGCGGCACCTGGGTGGGCGGGCGGGTATCCAGGTGTCAAAGCGCAGGCTGAACTAGGGTGTTTTGGGAGGTGAGAAGGCACCGGGGGATGCGCATCGACCGCCGGCCACCGAGCCTGCGACCGCCCCGCAACGGGTCGGCAGGGCGCTCTTCCACCGCTGAGGCTGGCACCGGCCGGCGGGGCTCTGGGGCCGTCCTGCCTGAGAGCCCTGCTCTGGTTTTGGGGCCGCAGTCTTCCCGCCACAGCCTCGGACCCAGCGACACGGCGCCACAGGAAGCAGCCTGGGGTTTCCCAAATCCAGCATCTGCCTCGGCCTGAGCGTCCAATTCCACCCCCAAAGACTCACGTCCCGAAACCTCGGAGGTGCCTCGATGTCGGCTTACCCGTGAATGACATTCACTACTCTGCTTCCTATTTGGAATTTTCTTTAGGAAACTGCTGTCTTTAAAAATTGGTTTCGGGTCAAGCCTCCTATTTTGCTTTTCCTGTTGCACGAGTCTCCATGCCATGAATACACTTCGATCGACGGCGTCCTGATCGGACCAGCAGGGCACAGGCCTCCCGTCTGGGGGCGACCCCCGTCCCTGCCGCGCACGGCCCGAGCCCTCGGTGGGCGCCCGAACCACCACCGGCCGGCCAACACGCAGGACCCCTCGACTCCGGCGAGGGCGAGCCGTCAGCCGGCCTCACGCGTCCCGCAATAGAGCTCTCTCGGTTCCCCCCCCCCACCCGTCTGGGATGAACCGGCCCTCCGCCGCCCGGGGACAAGACAGCGGTGCCGGCTACGTGACTACACGCGCTGGGGTGCACGCCACGCCCCGGCAGGGCCGCCAGCTCCCTGTCGCCTCTGCTCACCCCGGCTCCGGGCTCCGCCCCAGTTCCCACAAGGGCAGCCTCTCGCTTGTTACCATGAGGGAGCTTCGTTAAGGGCCATAGCAATGAATGAAAGACGAACTTGACAAGGAAACGTCTCTTTCTCTGAAAAACCGAATGGAACGTGTTCACAGAACTTAGTAAAGGCCAATCGCCAAGGACCGCCTACTGTCGAATCAGATTTGGGTACGAGGTCGAGGCCGAGGCCCGGGAGGGGAGGGGCAGGTCGCCATTCCCCCACTTGCCACTCTGGCTCCATCTCAAAGGCACAGGCGCGGAAAACCATAGGCGACGGGTGCCCTTTAGGGGAGAATTCGAACACAGACTCTCACTGATGGCCCCGTACTCACAGGCAAGGCCTGGCCCAGCGTCGAAAGATGAGTGCCATTGGTATGTTTTAAGTTAAAATAAATTATTTAGAGTATGCATTTATTCCGTTTTTTTAATGATAAGGCACTTGAGCCAACTCTTCATTAACCGTTCCAGGACCAGTTCAGATCAGCACAGATCGGGCGGTTTAACGGCGCATCTCAAATACTGCGCTTCCTCCTGCCGGAACGGGGTGCTCGCAGATGGGAGGCCGCGGATACCCGCTTCGGCCCGAGTCCCGAGCGCCGCGGAGCCTCACGTCCACTGTCCGGCTCAACACCAGTGCCTGTCAGCTCCAGGCCCTGAGTGGGCGGATAAATAAGATTGTATAACTCTCCCCCCGCCCCCACAGCCTTGCCGGTTTCTGCAGAAACAGTCACAGCTGTGAAGGCAAATCACGGTGACAACTGGGCGCCTCATTATGAGGGACAGCATCCTTGAAAAAGCACTGCACCGTTCTGAGTGCATCTGTGAACCGTTCTCTAAGCAGGACGTCTCCCCGCGCCCTGGACTCGGCCGCGGAGACAGAGGGCGGACCGTTCCGCCAGGAGGTCGCCCCCGGGGTCCCTCAGCCGTGCCGTGGACGGCCACCTCCGACCAGGGCCGTTGTCCAGGCGACAGGCAAGCTTGGCGTTTTGCATCATGGTCCTGTTTCACCTTGAAATTATCTGTTTCCTTCCATCCTTAAGTCACAGTGATTTTCCATTAGTAAGATGGCAATTTTGTGGCGTTTGGAAATATAAGTCATGGCAGCACCTGACCAACGATGGCTCGTGTGAGCTATTTTTACCTGGAAGGCAAATGCGAATCATGGGATAATACAAATGGAGGCCTGTGAATGGCTCTCACCTGCGTGCACGTTTATTTTCAGTCAACAAATCACCTGAGGCCCTGCCTCCATCACCTTTAACGTAAGGGGATCAAGCCTGATTCACGACGACATCTAATCTTTCCCATGAAAAGGAGGGAAGGGGGCGCTCCGAGACCCAGGGTAAGAGAAGTAAATTCTTGCCCATCTGACCCCAGCCGGTCCTCCGGAAACTGGGCGCCTACACGCTTCTCATCGGTTAGATGCAGCCCAGGGGTCGCCAAACAGAGGACAAGTGAGGTCCCTCTCGGCGGCTGAATTACCTGCATTCTGACTCCTCGTATGAAGTCGGGGAGGCCAGCGGTGCCGTGCCCAGGCCTCAGGCTGAGCTACCTTTGGTGCCGTTTGAAGGGGCAGCCCAAGGCGGTGAACTGGGAGGCTACGCGGTTTGACCCAAGGGCCGCAAGGCGAGGACCAGCAGCGGGAAGCACCGTGTCCCGGAGTGGGGTCTGCCTGGCCTCGCAGGGCCCCTGCATGCCACCGAGGCCCAGGATACATCGGGCACGGGCTGGGGAAGGGCAGGAGACGCGGCCGACGAGCACGTGCAGCATCCCGGGCGGAGATCCTCGCCCCGAGACCCGGGCGGAAGGGAGCTGACGCCGCCAAGCACTGGCCGAGAGCGTGAGCAGCAGCGCTTGCGACCGGACCCGAAGCACTCGCTCAGCGAGCAGGCGGCTCCGCGCCTGCAGGCCAGGACCTGGCATGGCCTGCGCAGCTTCTTAATGGTTTTGATATTTGCAGGAGATGTTACAGATGAGACCCTTGGAGCTCAGGTTTAAGGACTGCGCTCTGGCCGTAGCACAAGGTTTAAAATATTCCCGTGTCTGCACAAAGCCTGAGAACGCTCTCTGGGAAACGCGAGCCCTTGCCCACCCAATGGGCCCCTCCCCCGCTTTCCCCCTCCGCCAGCTGGGTTTCATTTTAAGAATTTCACACTGAATATAAAGTGCTATTTTGACCATGTGGCTCCAGAGTTGTGAATTGAGAGCCTATTCAGATGGCACGTGAGTGACGGCCGGAGGGGGTGTGCGCACTGGACGCCCCAGCCTCTGCCCCCAGGGCCCCGCGGGCTCCCGGGACGGAGCCCGCCCTGGCAGGTGCCCCTGGCAGGAGTGTGCGGTCTGCTGGCACGGCCACGTCCCACGCCCCCACCGCGTGACCCCCTCGCCGGGCCGGTCCCCCCGCGCCCGCCCACGGGGACACGCAGGTTTGCTCTCTCAGACACCCCTCGGACCACGTCCATTTGCGACACCGAACGCACCTGTGGCTCCCGGGCTCCCGGGCTCCCGGGCTCCGGGCTCAGGGGTGGCGCTTTGGGGAGGTGCGCGCGTGAGTTTGGTTTTCTGGGGTCGGGGCTGGCAAAGCCCGACAGGTGTGACGTGGGAGAGACTCCATGCAGTCGCTCAGGGACTGTCTCAAAGTCCTGGGCATCAAGAAGCGTTTCCAGTACCAGCTATTTAAGCTTCCCCCAAAGCAGCCCCGTTTGTTCCAGCCGCCATCCATCTTGTTCCCACGAGTCGTCCTCAAGTGCATCGTAGGCATGAAAGGGATGCATGTTCCGTGGTATGAATGAACGTGCGACAGATTTATGAATGTAACGACATCTTCTGCTTTCCTAAGTCTTCCTTAGGGCCGCGCCGCTCCGAGGGTTCTGTACTCTCAGGCAGCGCCCCCCGTGGGGTATTATAAAGCAGATTGCCTCTCGTGCACGGAAACTCAGGGCGGCGGAACCCAGGCACTGAATTTTGAGAAGGGTGCCGAGCTCGTATCTACATCGGGTGCTGGGATGCTGCAGACGGTCTCAAGGTGCAGGAGCTTATCTAACTCGTATCACACAGACACGAACAGAAGTTGACAGGAGAGGCAAGTTGACATGGTGGGTCCCCTGCAGGACAAGAGAGGCTCTGGCCAAAGGCAGGCACGGGCGCCCGCCCTCCCGAGTTCCTCTGCCGGGAGGCAATCCCGCCCCCCCGCCCCCGCCCTTCTGCCCCCTCAGGGCAAAACTAAAGCCAAACAAGCGCACTATGAACGTCAGCTACTGTTGGGGCCCGTTTTCCTCCTCGCCAGCACGATAAACACAGTCCAAACAGCCGTCGCCCACATGAATGTGTTCACTGCAGACGCCGGGCATGCACAGTCGAGAACAGTGCTCGGCGCAGGAACAGGGACCGAGGAAGCCACGTCCGACCGACGACGCTGGAGGGCAACCCGGGGCAAGGAAAGGCGGCGAGCGTTTTCTTAGTCGCCCTCTGGGTTATGGGACTGGAAACCGCAGGCCCGGGCAGTTTTTGTACTTTAAAAAACCAATAAAGACATACACATGAACAAATCAAAACACAGAACGGGCTTTTTTTTTTTTTTTTTTAAAGAAAATAACGACGTGCCCGGGTGCAGAGTCAGGCGCAAGCGGGGAGCCCGGCTCACCGTGCAGACTCCGCAGACGTGCGCTGTGTGGCCATGAAGCGCAGCGGACGACAAAATGCTCACCGCAGCGTCTCCCCTTGTGGAGAAAAGAAAATTCGCCCGCTTCGTCGCTATCACAGTTCAATGGGGATTTAAATCCATGGTACGTCACTTACATTTCAAGAGTTTGTCCGCTTCTGGAAGGCAGTGGCCTTCCAGGCAGGCGAGGACACCACTCAGGATTCCTAACTTCGCAACGGAAAACCCTCTTCCCAGGCCGCCCAGTTCAGGTGAGGACAGCTGCTCTCAGACTCACACGTCCCAGGGTCTCAGGGCCGGGACGAGAGGGACCCGCGCACTTCCTGCGCCCCTCCAGGCCCCTTCAGAGAGACGACCGGCGCAGAAGGTCGCGGCGGGCCGGGCCTTCCCGCTCCCTGCGGGGAAACCTCGCGCTGCCTGGGAGCACGGCTCCCGTGGGGGCCCCCGGAGGCGGCCGGGCCGCTTCTCTCCACGGCAGTTTAACACGAGGGTCTCACCCAATTTAACGTCACCCCAAGGAAAAGCCACACAAGCTTCAGAACGACATTTACTATAAGAATGCTGTCACGGGGTGAGTGCCCCTTAAATCTCCCACCGCCGCCGGAGGGCACTTTACAGCTGTCCTCGAACAGCGCTCCCCCTCGCCACGGAGGACGCACCCTCCCCCGTGGCCCAGCCATGGGCACCGGCCACAGAGGACGACGCCCCTGGACCTTGCGGGAACTCGGGGCGCTCAGTGGGAAGCCAAGCTGGCGCGGCGCTCGGCCCGCAGGGGCTGTGGGCGCGGCCTCCCGCCCTTTGCCGGGCCTCTGTCTCGGTGGGTCGCCATCCTCCTCCTCCCGGGAGCCGCCTCCAGCTCCCAGTGAACAGAAGCGGGGGGCTGCGTGAGCTGAAACGGGAGCCGCGCCTTCCTCCGGCTCTGGGGGCCCCCACCCGTCTCTCGCCACAACACACTGGGCTTCGTGGAAAGTCGCCAGCCGGGGGTCGCACATACTGTTTCGGGGGCTTCATAAAAGTGCCCGTCCACGGCGTGACACGGGCTACGGACCCCTATGTCTCAGAATTGTCTCAGTGTGAGCAACCTCGGCTGAAGTTCATTCACTTGAAGACATACGGGCCACCACAGGAAGAAATTCTTCAGGAAATCCAATCTTTTATAGAGAAATCCAAGGGATTGTTCAATTTTTTCACGGTATAAAACACATGATGCTTGAAATACAGTTTTCGTATCTTTTTCTTTCCTTTTTAGGTGGTGGCAGTGTTTGCATGGAATTTTTTTCCCCTGTGGTGGTTTGGGGTGTGGAATTTTAACAGCCCTGTCCAGTTTTTATCTTTTAGATCAGATATCAGATGTCATCTGGCGTTTTAAACGACACGTGATAAAACCCAACAACACGGTCCAAAATGCCTTTCCGTGGCGGGGTGGGTGGGGACATGAAACCAGCAGCTGCGGGGGCTTCGGCCGGCTCTGCGGGACGCACGGAAGGTGCCCGGTTCGCCCTCCCACCCTCCTTCTCTCGGCGCTTCTCGGCGACCCCAGGCGTTCCCTCTCCACGTAGCTCCTGTGTGTCAGGCAGTCTTTGAAAATTTTAAAAATACATTAACTCGTGGGCTCTTCGTCAACCCACGGAGGCAGTTCGACAACCCGAAACAGAGGGGTGCCACGCAACGCCCCGCTTCCGGGTCCCTCGCTAGCTAGCCACACTCGGTGCTGTCACTCCCACGTGTGCCCGCCCTTCCGAGAGGGGCGCTCCTCGCTCAGGGGTGTCCCTGGAGGCCCCCACCCGGTCCATGTGGCTGGTGGTCTAGTGGAACAGTCAACTGCGCTGGCGCCCAAACGCCCGTGGTTAAGCCTCCGTTTTACCACGCGCAGCTGTGTGGCTCTGGGTAGAGGTAACTGTCCTAGGCTGAGCTTCCTCCTTTGGGCATGGAGTGCAGAGTAACTGTACCAAGAAGACCTCCCCACCGCACAGGGTTTCTGGTGAGGCCCGGTGAGCTGGGACAGACGTGCGCTCCTGTGCCCCCCAGCCGCCGCCGCCCCCAGCCGCCTGCACGGGAGCCCAGACCCCGCGCCTGCCCCCCGCCGCCCTTGGGCGCCTGTGCTGCTGAGGGACGCCCCTTCTCGGGGACGCGGTGGTCCCCGGGCTCTGTCATGGCAGTGGTGTTCACCCTGCCCTGGCAAGCAGTCACGCTATCTCCAAGTGCAATTATTCAAATATATGTATTTATAAACAAGCCCTTCCCTATGAAGTCACAGCCCCTGAGGGTTTAGGCTGAACGTAATCTTTTCTTCTCTCTCGTTATCTCCTTCTCTTCCCTTCTGTTTAGTGTTTTAATCAGTTCATTATTCACAGACACCAGAGAGTGGGTGGGACCAGGAGAGGAGAGAGCAGTGAGGAAACACACACAGACACAAACACACAGGGACACACAGGCACACGCACGTACACGTTACGGACAGCTCTGTCCTGTTCCTTCAGTTTAACTCCACAACGTTCTTGATGTCCTTCTCTGAGCAAAGTCTGCCCTTGGGCTCCCAGGGGTCACAGTCTAAATAGGGAGGGAGCACACCCCTAACTGAACCACGGGAGCCCCGGTGCTGCTGGAATCTGTGGCTCCAAGTGCTGACTGTCTTTCCAAATACACTGTCCGTTCATTTTCACACTTCGGGCTGTTGCTTAGCCAGCTCGCCCGTTCTGGAACGTCCCTCCCCTTCTCTGTCACCTCTCCCCTTTGTTTTCCTTGATATCCCCCCAGAACGGACGGCCCCTCAGCCCCAGTGCTGTGCACACGCACGTACGGATGCTCGTGGTTCATTCGCGCGCTCGCTCGCTCCCTGTCAGGGCCGTCAGCCGCCCGCTGGAGAGCATATTCTCCAGGGAGGACACGGGGCCCTGCGCGCCCGGCCCACAGCAGGCCATCGCCCACCTCGGGGACCCTGCGCAGGGCAGGGCCTGCGGGGCAGAAGCCCAGGGGCGGTTCACGGAGGGAACTGGACAGGAAAGGCCAGATGGATCCCCCCGCCCCCCGCCGCAGGCAGGCAGACGGGGAGCAGGGCCTGGCCACGCTGAGGAGCCGCACGCAGGCGGCCACGCCCAGACCCCGCGGCCATGGCGGCCTGCCGTGCGCTCGTTCCTCTGCAGGGGCCACGGGGCGCACGGGCAAGGCGTCGTGGGCAAAGACTGCCCAGCAGGCAGCCGGGGGAGAGAGGCAGCAAGTGCAGTGAGCTGTGTGACACGGGTAAAACGGCAGCGGGCGGGGGCGGGGGCGGGGTCCCCTCGTCTGGACAGCCCCCCGCCAAGGGCTTGCTGCATTTGCAGACTATGAGACGACCCTCTAGACTGCTGTCCTCACGTGTGGCGTTAAACAAGCGAAACACCGCCCGCTCTGTTTAACTGCACGGAGAACGTGCTGTTCCTGACGGGGGCCCCTCGTGTGCCCCGATCGACGAGAGACCCCTGTGCCAGGGGCCACTCTGTTCACTTGTTTTAGTGGCAAAGATGGAAAAGGCAGGGGGAAGAAACGCTCTCCACGCAACCCTGTTGCTCCTGCTCTGCCGCTTTGGAACGAGGGGGCGCGAAGGGCGCCAGGACCAAGCAGGGCGTCGTATGCACTGGACTCCGCTGCGTGAAGCGAGGAAGGGAAACGCCCGCCGTGCCCTCAGCGTGGCTGTGGGCCAGCCCGGGGGCTGTGCGGTTCACCACTGCGCCCATCTGGCTGCTTCTACTCTGAAGAGAAATTCTAAACTTACTCACTGAAGAAACAAAAACAACCTGCAAACAGATTGGATTAAGAGATGACCTTAAGCTGACAGCCTAAATCTAGATGGACACTCAAAACGCGACGCAGACAGGAAACGCGAGGTTCGCTCCCAGGACACACAGCGCTGTTTTCTGAGATGGCGCCGCCTCTGACAGAAGCGGGCGACGTGTTTTCCAAAGCCTTTTACACTGAGCTTGCTCAGCAGGTACATGGCTGGCCTAGAATATTCCAGTAGGGGAAAAAAAGGTAGAAGGGACCTTGTTTGGGAGCAGGGAAAGGCCCGACAACCTCCTCCAGAGGCCAGCCCGTCCCCGGAGCCACCGGGCTCCACGCCGAGCAAGTGCTGTGCCCACCGGCCCCTACAGAGATGGACCCCCACCCCCGCCCCACTCGGACGTCCTGCCATTTGCAGCTCTCTGCCTGTCAGGGGGACGGCCTGCCTCCAGCCCACACCCCTGACAACCAGGAGCTGCGCGCGCACGCTTCCGCGGCGGGGCCGCGGCGGGAGCCGCAGAGCTTCAGCTTGCTGCGGGTTCAGTGCCCTAGGGGAAGGCAACGGCTTTCATTTTGTCTCCTTGCTGGTGAACCAAGGCACCAGACAGACATCTGTGCCTCCGGGCGGGGCCCAGCCCTCTTCCCGGGAAGGGCGGCTTGGGGTGTGTACCTGGGCTTGCCTGAGAAAAGCCTCGCAGGCCCAGCTGCAGTGACTTCTCCGAGAGCTGCAGCTCATTAAGCGGGTCTCTGATATCACTGCAGATACGCGGATCAGTGGAACATACCGACAGATTGAATCATCAAACAATTCTCTTAGGAATTTGAACACAGAGAATTACTCCAAAGGCTAGAGATAAGATACAGGCACCTCTGAGACAAGGGCTTCATTCTTCAGAGGGGGAAGCTCAAACTCAGAACTTTCCATCAACAGTACCATCAGCGTTTACGGGGAGTCCGCAGGCCTGCTGCAAGGACCGGCCGCGCCCAGGAAACCCGGAGCCTTGCCTTTCCGGAGCCCACGGAGGGAAAAAGGCAGCCCCACCCCCTCCCGCGAGGAAGAGCCTGCTTACTCATCATGGACGAGATCACTCATTAAAAATGCTGGTAGTTTATGCCCTTAAGTCCTTATTGACCCAAAAAGCAGCACTCTGCAAGGGTCTGCCCTGAGGCGAGCAGCTGCAGCGCTTTCCGGGCCCTCAGGGGGAGCTGCCAGGCCCCCGTGCGGCCTGAAGAAGGGGTTCCGGCTGCCCTGGCTGCCTGGTCACCAAGCCCCAATGTCAGAGGAGGGGAGAGGGCCGCCACGAGTCTGCCGGGAGAGCCCTGGCAACCGGAACCGAAGCTCGACTCCTCAAAGGCTTTTGGGGAGCAGACAGGCGCCGGCGCCGCGCTTCATGCGCCACGCACTCTCAGCGGCTGATCTCGAACCGCGGCCACGGGGAGGCCCCCAGCTGTCCGTCCTCATGCCACGTGGCATCGGCCACGAGAACACATGGCCACGAGGTCGCGGGGGCTGCGCTGTGGCCCACGGCCAGGAACACGGGATGCCCGCGTGGGAACCGACGGGTGAGTTACGGAAAAAGGCAGGAAATCTGCTGAGGGAAGGAAAACACAGGCTGAGCTGGAAACAAGTAGATATTTTAAAGGTCTCTGGCGATTGGGCGACGTCAAACATATTTACGTAAACGTGATGATGAGCGTGATTTAGATTTGAGGGAGCACAAGGAGAGGCTCCTCCGGCTCCGCTCGGCTGTGGCGGTTATCAGAGACGACAGCACACACCCGGGGGGCTGCCTGTGCCTAGGTGTGACGCTCTCAAAATCTGCAACCACAGGCAGCGCGGGCCCGTGAGAAACTCAGCAAAGGCACCACAGAGCATGAGAGTCTGGAGGAACTGAGCCTACAAGGCGGACAAGATTTTGAAACCTGCTCTCCTTTGGAAGGTTCATTCACCTTTCAAGGCATCAACACAAATCTATAATCTAATTGCACAATGAAATCAGTACAATCTAATTTCTCATGAAATTTCAACCGGCTGCTTCTGTACGTATGAAGTCCATGTTCCGGTCTGTCAGTTCAGGTAACATTTCCGGTCCCCTTGCCTGTGTTCAATGATCAGGATGCGATAAGGGAGCTGCTGCGCGCTCCCTTCACCACGCACGGTCTGCTCTTGGCCCGTTGCAGCTGGGTGGGTCAGACAGAGGGGCGCTCACAGGACGCAAGGCAAACAGCCACCCACCCCAGACCTGGAAGAAACAGCCTCACACCTCCCCACCTTGAAACACAGGCTTGTGCTCGTGATCGGATTGGGAAAACCGAAGAACTTTATATCTGCACAAAATAGGCTGCGGCAGCTTGAGGGGCAGGCTGTCCCTCGCCCCGGTGAGGGTCACTTGGTCCAATGATCTTTGACGACCGGGGATGAGCTATATATCCTGAAAGATGTCAAACGCACAAAGCTTTCTCAAGTAAGGGCGATTTACTTAAGAGCAACTCATTTCCAAGCAACCTAGCCTGTGAGGTTCCTTTGTTCCTGCTACACTGTGGGCATGTCAAAGCCAAAATCTTGTAATGCCCAGAAAGGACTCATCTAGTTTTATTGTTTCAACAATACTAAAAACACCTGCTTATTTTTCAGACCAGGTAAACGGTCTAAAATTATAAAGACGAACATTTGCAACTAAAGCTTAGGGTTGTATTTGAAAACTGCACAAACAGACGTTTTCTGCCGGCAAGCAGGGCGCCGGCAGCACAAGGCTATGGGCGCAGGACGCGGAGCTGAGTCCTCTTCTTGGTGTGAGAGCCGGACTTTCAGGAAAAGGGGGTGATAAATGTGTCTCGTTAGGAGAAAGGCCATTACCTGCCACGGGGTCAGATTTCCGCGGGCAGGGGCGCGGGCCACTCGACGGGGACAGCTGGGAGGGGCAGGCAGTGCCTTCGCGGCATCTGGGACGTTGCTGTTGGGTCTCCCTTAGCTTTCTTAAAAAGCATTCGTTCGGTGTTTGTCTTTTACTTCTATCAGCCTCAACGTTTTCAGGAGATTGTCACACACACGACATTATGGGAGATAGTCACAATTCTGATTACTTTTCAAGCCTTTCTCAGTGTTACTTTAATTATTCTAAACAGCATTTAAAACTGTGCAGATGACTCGAAAGTCAGATTCATTCCAAACAACTGACACAGGAAGGAGACTCCCGGCGCGAGCCGCGCGGGGCCCGCGCTGTGACCCTCCCACTGTGCGGACGGAGAAAGCGACCGAGACCCAGTTGGGTGAGACAACTACACCCGGGGTCGCGCGGACGGTTCGGGGCTTGGGGTTGAGTGGTGGTGCTTGGACGCTCAAAACGGAAAGCGTGGCCCCCAGAGGGCGCAGGGCCCCCGCAGGGGGCGGGGATGCTGAGCGTCGCGGAGAACCGCACCCGGGACTGTGACGAGGCGGTGGAAGCACAAGGTGCTCTGCAGCGCAGTGGCCCCCAGACTCCGACAGCCAGGGCTCCAACTCCGGCCCTGCCGTCCCCGGACGACCGGACCTCGGCAAGCCCTTGCCTCCCCGAGCTTCGGGCCCTCGAGGGGCGGGGGAGACGTGGCGAGCACGGCACGCACGTGGCCTTTCAGGCTGTCCTGCGGGCTGGCGGCGTGCACGGTCGGCACGGCGGCAGGCGGGTGGCGCGTGGCGCGTGGCCGGTTCCGAAGCCTGCGCCCCGGGGGCAGGGCTGGCCGCGGACCTGTGGCTGCACCTGACACCTGAACGGAGGACCTGGACGACCAGGGACGCTGCCAGGGGCCAGGCTGGGAGGCACGGCTTCCCGAGCAGTTTGGATAGTAGGAGGGCAGAGCTTCAGGACCAGCCTTTGGATTAGTATTGTTTTCCCCCAGTTTCAAAGTACATGTAAGCAGTTGGGTAGAAAAATCAATGTCCCTGTCTGGCCATGACCTTTCTTTCTATAAAGGCTCTCTTGGCCCCTCCGATCCTGTCCTTCACTTTTAACTGTCCCAGCGCATGCGGAAGTGCGGCTGAACAGAGGAGGAAAATGCGCAGCGCTGCGGGTTAGGGAAAGGGAGAGGCTCTGCCGAGCACCCTTGGCACGTGTGAGGCAGACACTGAGCTCCCCCGGGCGGGGGGTGGGGTACGGCGTCACAAACAAAAGCAGCCAGGTACCCGAATTCCACAGGGGACCCGTGGTGTTTATGCACACGCTCGCTCCGCGTGTGTGAGAGTACGGATGTACCCATGGGCTGTGTGCAGAAAAAAATCCCAAGGACCTCGTTATTCCAGGGATGGGGGAGGCTGGTTCACGGGAACCACAGGACGGGCGCTCACAGCAGAGTCCGCCCAGGGCAGCACCTTGCCAGCACCCGCAGGTGCGTCCGCTCCACGTCCGCGCCACACACGCAGAACAAAACGACGTCCCGCTGTAGCAGCGGGGCCACCCGAACCTCACGATAGCTTGGACGACAGCTCCCAACACTAACGAATGCGCCAGTTTGTACAGGGCCCGTGTATTCAGGTGTTAGCAAAAGCACTGCAGTTTTGTTCCCGAAATTGCGTTCTTCTCTTCTGTCACAGAAATACAGAAGGCCCACGGAGGACGAGCTTTAGCGTTTTTACGTACTCAGAGGGGAACGGCCCGCGTGGTCTCCCTTACCAGGCTCGCGCTTTGTTTAGATGCGCATTCCAGAGCGGGAAGGGGCTCACGAAGGTGAACACATGAAAGCGCACAGATCAGTGGGACGCAGGGGAAGGGAGGCAGAGGGAGGAAGGGAGGCAAATATTATTTTTCCTTCGATGGGAGGATTTTAAAACTAAATGCCGGCCCTGCAAGGTCAAGCGTCCTATCAAGGATTGGTGGCGGCTGTCATTTGAGAAAAGCACAGTAGAATGTCTGTTTCTTTATGGGTCACCCCGAAGTCGGGGTGGCTGTGCGTGCCCTTTGCCCCACTCAGAAGTGGTTGTGAAAAATGAGCGTACTGCAGACGGTCGGACGACACTCTTACCGTTCGTCCAAGATACATGTTTGCTGGCAAATAATAATTGTGCATTGTTTTACCAATCCCCCGAATTAGGACTACGTAACTGAATTAAAAAATAGCTTTTTAATCATTGTGTGAGAGTAATTGCCTTTATTAAATTTAGATCCCCAGAGGGAATGAGGATCTCGGCGAGCAAGCATTTTGTGCAGAGCAGTGCGGAGGAACTTGGCCTCGGGCACGGGGCGGAAGCCCGGGTGGGCCGCCGTTGGCGGGCGGACTCCAGTGCCGGCGCAGCTGACGTATGTGTCTCTCAAGCAAAGCGCCCCCCGCCCCGCCCCCCCCCCCCCCCGCCGCGTGGCCCAAGGTGGTGGCGCAGAGACGGGAGAGGCAGCAGGACAGGGCCCCGCGGTCCTGCCGGGGGCGGGGAAGCGCGCAGGGGGGTGCCGCAGGGCGCCCCGACTGCTGGCCTGAAGTGCTCTCTCCTTACCCCCTGTGCTCAGGACAGGCTGCTCTGTTTACTATGGGTTGTTTTTACATTAAATACTAACAGCGGGCCTGATAACGTCACAGGAAGTTCCGGATTAAAGCCCAATGATGTCAGACACCCAGGGAACCAGGCAGACCTGAAGACGGATTACCTGCTCTGCTCAAATTAAATGCTTAATAAAATATAATATAGTTTCATAATAAATCTAAAAGTCACATACCCACACAGAGTTGCCTCTTGCCACCCAATGTGTCCTGTGTTGACTACCAGAGAAAAAGAAAAGGACAGAGAGAATGAGAGAGAGAGAGTCCAACTTAACCAAGCCACCTACAGCTCCTGCTCCTGCCACCGAACACCTGCTGACATGTCTGGCTCAGCTGAGAGACGGCCTCAGGGCTGCGTGGATTTGCTGTCTCCAGAGAGCCTGAAGGAAGGGTCACCTGCGAGAGATGAAACCCACCCTCCTCTAGCAAACCTTTCCCCACGTCACGGAAGTTTCCAGGAGCCGAACGAGTCTCCCATAGACATGAGCGTCACTTCTGCGTGCGGGAGGTGCCTTTAGTAAAAAGGGTGCAGAAGACTGCTTTGTGGAGGTGGCGTCACTTCAGAACTAAGGGAAGGAAGGGCATCCTGGATGGAGGTCGCCCAGCGCTCCAGGGGGGTTAGCTCCTACGTCACCCAATGCACGTGCCGACTATGGAAGACAGTCCTAGGAATAAGGCAACGGGGGAAGACACCACGGTTTCCTTTAAATTAGGACTGCACAGACTTTCAACACGCACGCGGTCTCCCCGTGGAAAAGACGCGACTTGGTCTGGAAATTTAGCCATCTTCGTGCCAGCGCGATGCAACGAAATCTGTTTGAATGACAAGCGACTTAAGTGGAGAGACTATGTTCCAGGGTCCTGCAGGAATTCTGGGCAGTAGATTCATCCTCAGTGTTTTTATTCATTTCTACCTAAAATGGATTTCGTGAGAATCGATGACGACATGCCCAACAGCTGAGTCAAGGAAGTGGTGGCGATGTGGAAGGTTTGCCCCTTTCATGAATCATGAGTTGTGGTTATGAAGTTACAAAATCAGACCCTTCTGAGAAGAAATGCATAGTTCCCGCTTTATCTGGTTGACAAAGAGGAAGAAAAAGGAATGTTTCCCAAATGCCGTTACTATATGCTACTTACAAGCAGGCACGTCTCATGATGCACAAGTCAGGGGGAAATTCTCCCCATTCACCACGACCTTTGCCCCCGTCAGGCCGCTGCTTCCGGCCTAGCAGGCCCGCGCCGTGGACACCAGGGTGCCCTCACAGGCCGTCGCGGGACAGCACTCGCGCAGCTTAGCGTGCACATGCTCCGCACACAAGTTGCTCCGTCAACACCGAGCGTTCGCGACACGGCGGAGGGTTACACAGCTGAACGCCGTCGAGGAGACGGTGCGCTTGCCGGCCCCGGTCTTGGCCCCCCGGGGGGTGGGCGGGTTCCCGCGGGAGCAAGCTGCTCGGGTGGCGCCCACCTTCAGCACCCCTCCTGTCCCCACCCCTCACCATGGGGGCCACAGGAAGAGCGACACGCGTTTTCCTACACAGCAACTCCCCCCACAGCATAAAAACTCGACAGCATCCGAACACAACGGGAAGGAGCAGGGGTCGGGCATTCTGTGCCTCCCAGCTCTGGCCCTTGGCGCTCCTTTGTCCCCCCCCCCCCCAGGGCAGGCTGTGTTTACCGCTGTCCTCCAAACAAGCCTGCGGCCAGGGGACAGCGGGGGCCACACACCTTCTGTGTGCTCCGCACACTCGGGACAGTGGCTACTGAACTGGGGAAAAAACAAAACTTTTTGCTGGGCCGGGCTGAGTCTAAACCACTGACCGGCCCTGGGCTGCCTGCCTCTTTAGGACTGTTTTGAATAATGCATCGTTTCTGGAGATTAGTCCCCACTTTGCTGGATCTCAACATTTAGTTTTGTGAATCGGTGCTTGTATCTGAGGACGGCAGCCTTGGTGGCCGACAGTGCGATGTTAAAAAAGGCCCAGCCGTGAGCGCCTCCCAGTGCTCTGGGCCTTAGGAGGAAAGGAGCTTGCGCTTGCTCAGAGAGAACCTGGAGGAGGGACGCGGAGAGCACACGCATCTGGGGAGGCAGAGGGGAGGCAGTGGAGGAGGAAACTTAAACCGCTTTGGGTACAAACAGCCCCCCGGGAGTGGAAGGCACGTGGGACGGGGCTCGCCCACCAGTCCCCCGCCCTGCCAGCCACGCCCCCTTCTTTGAAGAGCTTTGCCAATGGCTTTTACCTCTGGCACAAAGGCCAGTTACAAAATGGACCTACTATTCCCAATCCCAGGCTTTCTAAATAACAAGTGAGCAAAAAGAAAAAAAAAAACCGTCCTAAGTGGATCCCCATCTGGGTTGAGCAATGGGCTTACACCAATGAGGCGGTGCTATGAGTCTGTAAACATTCTGGGAGAGCCCGGGCCTTGACCCGGAGGACTGGGTGCCCGCCACCAGCTCTGGAGCCGGAGGGTGGGGCGCGGCCAGCGCCTGCGCGCTCCACCGCGCGCTGCGACGCCGGGCGCGGGCCCCGCGGGCCGCCGCGTTGCCGTGAAGTCCGCGCAGCCCCCGAGCTGTGGACAGGCCTGGCCGTAACAAAGCAGGCCACAGGGAACTGCGATTGGCACATAGAGGCTAAAGGTGAGGCTGTCCGAGATGAAGGGCTCCGGAGAGGGCACGCAGCGCGCAGAGGCGCTGGGGCAGAGGGCGCCGGCCCCGCCGGCCCCTGGCCCGCTGCTCGCAGGCCGCGCCCTCCCCGCAACCCCCGCCTCCCCGGCGTCTCCATCCCTGACGACTACGGTGGGGCCTGTTTAGAAGGATTATTACAGGCATGAAAACGTACGGTCGTGGCTTATCACAGAGCCAGTGCTACAGTTTCAAACAAAGAAACACTCGAAAACTTTCTATTTACAAATGGACCAAACATCTCTGTTGTATTCTTTTGACATTACTTCTTGGGATGAACATCAGAGTCTTTTCCACAGACAGCAGCCCTACCTACCCTTGCCTCATGCTTTCCAAGAATCTTCTAAAAGGTGGGGCATGGGCAGGGGGCGGCTGGGCAGGATTAGCCCCTGAGAAGAGGGGGTTACAGGATCCAGGAGGGAAAAGACACAGGCTGCGGGGAGGGTAGAGTTTGAAAGGCTTCCCTCGCAGACCCTGGCCATCAGGAGAAAGGATGCAGATACACTAGAATGAACACCTACCAAGGTCGTCTTACTACACAGCAAGTGTAAGGGTCACTCCCAGTGAGACTCTACGCTTCCTTCTACACTGCTCAGTTCAGCTTCAGGAGACAAAGGCCGAGAGAGCGTATTTTCACAATACCACCTGCAGGATATTCCCCAAACCTGGCTTAGGTAGCAGTGCCCGGAGGTGGCCTCTAGATTTGAAGCCTCTTGCAAGTTAGGGCAGTGAGGGCGGTGAGGGCAGAGTCCCTCCGGCTCTAACTCCACTTCAGTCGGGGTTGGGAAAACAGTTTCGTTTCTTTGATTCTGACGGTTTTCAAGAAAGAGAAATCATCAGATTTCACCTGGGGTCCTAAATAAACATCGCCATTATTGTAGTGATTCCAGGAAAGACTTTTTTGACAGACGTTCCTAGAAATGTTTCCTATGGCCCGTATGTGTACTTGGTTGACCTATGAGAGTATTCCCCGCAGAGCTGTTTACTCCTTCTTCAAACCCTGGGCGACGTGTTACAGCGGAAGGCGTGCGCTCGCCCCCGCACGTGGACGGGACGCGGGGGCGGGCGCTGCGAGGGCCGGCACGCAGGCCCAGGGGCTGCCACGCTGCCGTTCGGCTCCGCGCTTCCTGCGTGACTCACGAGAGATCCTGAGCGCGCAACCGCTCGTCGACTTGAAAGTATAATTTTTTATTGTTTAAGTGAAATTCCAAGGAGGACAGCAAATAAATGGAGGAGAAAAAATGGAAGCCTGGCCACAGAGAGCTCTTAAATAAATTTAACAGCTGCCCAAAGACGGGAGATTTAAATAAATGTACATTAAACTTTTACTACTTGACACATCCATCTTATCCCTCCGGTTTGCAGGAAGGCCGGTTCCAATGGAGGAAGGCCTGGGAGGCTGTTAGTCCCCCCTCTGCATCTATTCACAGAAGAATGCAGTAGTCAAAAGGCTTTCTGAAGATAAAAGCATCTTTCTCTCTACAGTTTCTGGACTCCTGCCGAAATCACAGCCCTGTTTTCATATTTGTCAGCTCAAAGAGACTTTTATAATAGCAAATAAAAATTAAGTGTTCACACTGGACTTCAAAGCGCAACTCCCAGGGATGATGCATAGAGCACAGTATACATCTTTCTTAACGTTCGAACTGGTAACGTCACGGAGTGGAAACAGACGGGGACAATGGCTGCTGTCATCTGCCTTTGCAAAAAACGCGGCTACTGTGCAGGGGCGGGCTGTCGGAGGGGCACCGGGGCCCCTCCCGGGGGCGGCACTGGGCGGAAACGGCGTTCACACGGGCAAGGACCCGAGGCGTCCCCGGGGGTGCGAGGGGCGGTGGGTCCCCGCGTAAGCCTCCTGCCGGCACTGGGTGGGTGCGGACAACGGCCGAGCAAGGAATTAAGCCACTTAATAAATGAGTGTAAAATAAGCTATTAAATAATACTAGTCTCCTGGGTGTAACTTGTTTCTTGGTAAACACTCTCACATGCCAGCACTGCCTTGGACCGCTTCCCCGCACTGGCGCGGGCGGGAGCTCTGCGGCGAGGCCCTCGCGTCCGGGAGCGGCGCCTGCGCAGGGGCGCGGCCGCACCCCGGAAGGACGGGGGCGTGTCCGGGGCTGGCTGAAGCGGGTTCGAGTTACTGACAAAAAGGAAAATCAGTACGCGTGGAATCCCGTTCAGGCAGCCGTCGGCCCAGGCGCTCAAAAGCGAGCCCGCTGTGTCCAAAGGCGTCGCGCAGCCCTTTGCTCCCCTGCGGCTCAGCTCCACGGCTCCTGCAGGACGGCCCGTGGGCTGTGGGCTCTCAGCGGGTCACTGAGAGACGCCCTTTACCGGGCGGGTGGGTGTGTTCAGGGTTCCTGGGTACATCTGGGGGTGCAGAGGGCCCGCTGATAATGGGGGGGATTTGCTCATGTCTGACTGCACTTGGATGACCGCATTTCTCCAAAGCAAACAGCAACAACGCCCCAAATCCTGACAGACTCAGACACTCGTTTGCCCTCTCGGAGAAGAGAAAGAAAACAAAAGCAAAAAATAAGAAACTTTATGAAAGAACTAGCTTTTAGAAAGAGATGCATATACAGACCTCCTAGAACACCACTGCCCTATGTAAACAGCTCCACGTAGGGCCTCGTTCTCAGCAGCGGGGATGAATAAGCAGCCAAAGACAAAGCTGCCGCCGGCTTCGCCCCCGCCCGCGCTCGGTGTGCTGCAGGTTCTGTGTGTCGCTCCTCAATCCCACCATGCAGGCGTATTTGCCCACGCCGCAGCCGAGCGGCGCTCCCAGAAAGGTCTCACGGCTCGACAGGGGCAGAGCCGAGCTCTAAGCCCGAGCGGCCTGCTCCAGCGTCGCACGGGTCACGCACACACTGCTGCCTGGCCGGAGCCGTCAGAGCGCTGGGCTAATTCCAGGGTGCGGGGCGAGCCTGCGTTTCGACTTGGGTCGGGCCTTTGTGACCTGTGTGATACCGAACAAACCTTTCTATCCTTATTGGAAAAGTAACACACGCGTATCTCTCAGGCTTGTTGTGGGAATTACAAACGATGTCCACAGTGCACTTGATAGCTGCTCTGGCTGCGGCGGTCGCAGTCATACCTGCGGGGACCACAGAATCCTGTGACCCGTCAGAGGTGGGCTGCCCAGCGCTGCCCCGACCAGGGCGTTCCCTCCGCCCGGGCTGGCGGCGGGGCTCCGCAGAGCAGCGGGGAGGCGAGCGCGGCCTGGGCTGCGGGGCCCAGGGGAGCGGGGCTCCGGGCTTCGCCCTGCGCCGCCCTGCCTTGCAGTTTCCTCCGGCCGCCGCCACCTCTCGTTTGTTTTACTTTAGAAAGACCAAACTAATCCCAACGATGGCTAATCAAATCCAAACCAAATAAGGAAAGAAACTGTTCCTCCTTTGCAAAGAACCATAAAACAGGAAGGAATGCAGAAAACACAGGCTTTTGGAAACAAATCAGCAGGAAAAAACTCAATACTCTTTGGGTACAAATTTCCCCAAGGGAACAGAGAACCTGACAGAACTTAAAAAACACCCACTGACCGTGGGCCCTGCCAAGAGCTCTCCGTCCCCTGAGGCTCCATGTCAACGGCGGTCACCTCTGGCACGGTGACCGGTTACAAAGCGGGCCTTTGCTTCCTAACCGCAGATGTCCTTCATGACAAATGAAGTGTCCAGGAGATAACAACTTTCGGTGGAATAAGCGCAGTGCACACACGCACGCACACGGCCTGACACGGGGTTACAAGAGGTCGCGTTCGGTTTTCAGCACGTTCACGCCGGTTCGTCTTTTCTAGGGTAACTCTTGGGTCAGTAGCGGGATCACCTTTGAGCACCTCAGAGGAGAGACCTGCATGGAAGTGCTAAATACGCACCGAAAACCCCCAAACCAAACCAGGAACCCAGCAACAGCGAGCCAGGCCCGGCGCGCACACTCCCTATGGCGCGGAGCCGCCTCCCCGCGGGCCGTTCCTGCCGGCGCCTGTCCCCGCCTCGCTCTGCGGAGAGCAGGCCTCCGGTCGGTCGGCGCTACGAGGCCCGCGCGGCGCTGAACGCTGCCAGGGCCTCCTCTGGAGGCGGGCGGTGCCCGAAGGAGCCCCTCCGAGAGCGAGGGCCCGGGATCTGAGGGCGCCTCCGAACGCGCAGAATGCGGCCCCGGCCTGCCCTGGCGCATCGCTCGCTGTGGATGCCTTTTTAGCTACAAAATGTTGTTTGCCCCTCTCTCTCCTTGGCGGATATTCTGTTTAAAAAAAAAAAAATCAAAATTTCGATCTGGCTTATGCTACCTGTGACACCAGGAACACTGGACACACTTACCTGAGGGGCCCTCCCCACCACATGCCTCCTGCTTTACTGTACGAAGACGAAGGAGAGCAAACGCGGTGCCCACAGGAGCCCGCGGGCGCCTCCTGCCGGGAACGGGCCACGCTCCGCGGCCCCTCTTCTCTCCTCGACCGTCCGACGCCCTCTGACCCTGGCTGTACAGCGTTTTAGAAGGTCCTCCTCGCTGGCGTGCGCCGGTTCACCGCCACCTGCCTCATTCGCCCCGGCGGCCGCTTCTGGGTTTAGAGTTCGTCAGGACGAACCAGAACCAGCCGTGTGGCCAGGGGACTCCGGCCCATCTGCCGCACCTCCCAGCCTCACGAAGCTACGCTGCCCTCTTTAAGGGCCTCGCGACTGCCCCCAAGTCGGTTACTGTGAGGACCCCCAGACTCCCACGCAAATGATACCTTGGCTCGCATTTTTTCCTGAAGATGCCCGCCCCCCCCCCCCCCCCGCCCGCCCCCGTGGAAGCCCATTTCCATCATCGCAAACTGGGTTTCGCTCCGCAGGAGCTCCAAAGGCATCCATTGTCATGGGGAATAAAACGGCAATTGTTAGTTTTCCACAAGTACCTTGACCTTTCCTTCACTTAGGTAGCTATTGTTTTTGAAAAATTTTCCTTATGAAAGTATTGCCTATCGCCTGCATCTTCCCACACTCTCATGTTTCATGTTAACGCTTGTATTTTAGTTTCCGTCTTATGGCATTACAGTTTGTTACTAATGCCATTAACGTTCCTGACAAACTTGCTCTTGTGGAAGGCTGTCTTCCTTCCTGTGCTAAAAGTTACGCTGCTTGAATTGCTGCATGTATATGCATTTTGAAATTTAAAATGCAGGCTTAATCTTTGCAATTTTTCTGCGATTATAGAAAACATTCTGTTTGAAAGTCCTCAGAAGAAATTGCTCAAATATGTTTACTTGCCACAAATATCCTATCTTTCACGGCCACTTAAACAAGGACAAAATGAGTTTGAGAAATGAATCTTGCCTGGACACAAGGGCATCCCAGCCCTAATTTAAGATTCTAGTTCTCTAGAAGATTTTAAGCAAAATAGCCCATCTCATTTTAATTATTAGGGACTCAAACCTTCTTAATGTGCACGGGGTGTTCCTGAGGAAGCCCGATCTCTGTATCACTAGATTCTCCCAGAATGTGTGTTGGCCGTTCTGCAAGCAGGAAGGAATTTTAACAACATGAATGATCGATAAGGAGTCAGCCTGGCTTCTGGACGGAGGAAAATATTCAGTCATAATATTTCACTTTTGCAAATAGAAAGTTAGATACGCTATCACTCACGATTCCCAGTGTCCCTCATATTTAAAGTTTGTGGATTAAGAATCATAAAAGATGAAAATGAAGCACTTTGTGATTCTAGCAAAAACGCACAGAAAGCTGTAATTTGGATGTGTTACCCAGGAAAAAAAAAATTATTTTTGCTTTCAAATAAAACAAAGGCCTCGCTTTAAAAGACCAGACCAGACAGTACTACCCTTCCGCTTCATTCCCACGGCAACCGAGCAGATTGGCATTTTCTTGATTCATTGAAAGAAAAAAAGCCATACCCTTTCCTCTCTGCTTTTGAGCAGTTTAATAAAATGAAACTTTGAAAGCGCTATCAAGAGGAGGACTCCGGGGGCCGAAGGTGGCCAGGGAAAGCCAGCGGCTCTGGCGGCCGCCGCTTCCGCGGCCGAGGCGTCCCCGCACACGCAGCGCCAAGCGCGGGGCGTCCCTCCTCGCGTGGGCTCGCACGGCAGTAAATGCCCACAGGTTATTTCTGCGCTTGTGCAGACACAGGAGGCGGGTGACATGCGTCCGCACTTAACGGAGAACAGTTAAGAATTTTACACAAGGAAACACATGCATAGCTTCTGGAACTTTAATACGGAACATGGAAACAGCATTTCTAATCCGATGTCAATTCTTTTAAACTTCCAATAACTTGAATGTACATTTAACAAAAAATAGTTTAAAAATCCTATCACGCAGCTGGCAGTTCTCAAGACGCCTCTGCAGTTTTATTGCTCTGTGAAAACAAACTGCCTCATTGAAAACTGTACTAGGTCAGGCTTTTATAAGAAAGATGTTTGTTATATTGCTCATTAAAGCCTACTGATTAATTACCAAGTTTAGTCAATAGGGTTCTTTTGAAAGGCCTGTGAGATGAATATTTTATTACTTATTTTCATAATAATGAGTAGATTTGACAGATCTTTACCTTATAAAATCTCAACGGTTTATTTTGCAATATTATTTACTTGTGAAACTAAAGCATTAGTTATTCTCTCATCTTTCCTTTCCCTGTATTTCTGTATGACATAAAAAAAGAAAAGAAAATCCTTAAAATACAAGACCTACCATGACACCTCGTTAAGCCATGGTCAGAGTCACAATAAGATGTGCCTACAGCACTTAGAAAAAGCATTATGTATACGGAAACAAACGAGAAACTTGCTGTTCTTACAGAGGAACATAATGGAACAGATAAGTAAGTTCCCTTTGTTTTCTTTTTAAAGGAGGTTGGATAAGTTCACACAGGAAAACCCAAAAGACTGGGCTTATAAATTCAAAATAAATAAAGCAAGGATTATTGGGTTTCAATTGTCTTATGAGTCAAAAACGTTACCAAGGGCTTTACGCAAGTACCTGAGGGTAGGCGATGTCCTTCGTGTTTGGTCACGGAGACCCAGTGCCGCAAACCCACGCGGCCCTGGTGGGACCAAGGTTGGCCGGGCCCATGTATCCACAGAAGGGACACGTAGGCTGCCTGCCGGCGCAGGCCCCTCTGCTCACGACCGTCCTAATGGCTGGCCGGCCAGCCGCGGGGTTGTGATGCCCAGTGGTCCCTCTCTGAGTAGCGAGCGGTCTCCCCCTCCTTCCTTCCCTCCACCCCTGGGGAGGGCCCGCTGCTCGGAGGCGCTGGCCCCCGCCCCTGGGTGTCGCTGCCCCTGACGGGGAAGAGGGCGCTGCAAAGATGTGGTCACGGCGGGCGGGACCCCGAGGCCGAGCACGCTCATAGGCAGACCTGGTCAAGTTTTCTAGGCGTTCAAATGAGAGCCATTTTGCCAATACAGCGATAAACAGGAGTGGTATCGTCTACAGGACCAGGATAATCTTAGGAGTAGAGAGTAACGGACGCAGAGAGAAAGTTTTGTGCAGGTGTGTAATGTGCAGAGGGACTGGACGCGGTGCGTGATCACAGAACATTCCAGGGAGCCCAGAGACTGGCTCGGTGACAAGGGCAATACACCCAGATGTAGAAGGTGTGGTAACTTCACACAAAGAATTACTTATGCAGCACTTCAAAAACACGAACTAAAATCAAGTTGCAGAAAGATAACCAACACAAAATAAGACACCCTAGCTCCAGAACAGCAGTTACCTGGTACGGGGCTAGGAGGGGAATACAAGGAAATAGAGCAACATTTATCAAGACCATGTAGAGCCTGTTGTTATTTTTTCTATGAATTTCAGATTTCATGATCTAAACAAAGAAAATGTACATGCAACGTTTAAAAATAAAGAAACACTGAAATTGCCATGAGGCGAGATCAAGATGAGAAGGCGAGAAGCGAGCGCTCCCTCCCCAGCAGCGAGGGGTCCCTGAAACAGGCCTGCGGGGAAATGCAGGGAGCCCCCGCGGCCGGGGCGGCTCTCCTGGCAGCGTGCACTGGAGCGGGGTACGGGATGGACGAAGAGAGGCCTCTCAGACCGAGTTAACAGGCCACACACAGCGGTCCCCCTTACCTGAGGTCCACGTTCTCCCGTTTCAGTTACCTGTGGCCCGAAAATATTAAACGGAAAATGCCAGAAAGAAACCATTTAGAAATGTCCAAGTTGCACCCCGTACCGAGAAGCGGAATGAAACGCCGCGCCGCCCCGCTCCGTCCCATTGGGGACAGGAGTCACCCTCTGCCCAGAGCACCCGTACTGCGGACGCTCCCCACCCGCGGGTTGCAGCGCCTGCGCTCCAGCGACCCCGACTTCACTCAGCAACGGCACCGACGCAGCCCAGCAGGGATGCCGGGATGCCGCCGAGCCGAAGCGGGGCCGTGGCGGGGCCGTGAAGTGCTTCCTGTGGCTGAGAGGCGAGCCCCGGACGATGGGGGGCTGGGGGAGAGACCGCCTGACTTCACTAGAGCCTGTTGTTGTAACTGTTCTCTCTCGTTATTAGTCATGGCTGTTCATCGCCTGCTGTGCCGAATGCACACATCACACTTCACCACGGGTGCGTACGCACCGGAGGAACACCGTGCGCACGGCGTCTGGCACTGCCTGTGGCTTCGGGCATCCCCAGGGGTCTGGGCCGCGTCCCGTGCAGATCGGGGGCACCTGTCAGAGTGTGTTTATATCCTGATTGGAATGAGTCCCTGGGCGGGAGGAAAGGCTGACCAGGCCGGGAGGGAAGTATAACCTCCGCAGCTGGGGGCAAGGGGCCCCGGCAGGGCCGCGGTGCCAGGGCCACTGGGTGGTCCGGGGGAGACGAAGGTTCTCTCCCGAAGGTGCCTGTTCCTCAGCAGAGCAGGGGCCCACTCCCCGCCCGGGGAGGGTGGGGCTCTGTGGCGGGAGGAGGAAGCACGCTAGTCCCCCTGGGCAGGCGAGCAGGAAGAGGCCATCCACAGGCGAGGCCAGGCGGATGGTATGCAGTTCTCTGTCCCACTCAGCTGGGGGCTGTCCCGGGGGCGGTGGCCCACAGTGAGGGCCGGCAGGCGGAGCAGCTCCCTGGAACGCAAGGTCTGGCAGGGAAGGTCCCCACCAATGGCCGATGTGGGCGAAGGGGAGGCTGGTAGAGGGAAGGAGCCCCAGGAGCTCTGGGGCCCAGATGGATTTTCTCCGGGGAGCCTGGAGTTTCCCAGGACGGCAGACGAAGATGAGTGACACCAGGTGGCCCAACGTGTCCACGGCGGACGGGAGCATGAACAGGAGGCTGGAGACAAGGCATGGAGGAGCACGGCAGTGTACGAGTGTACACACAGGCTCTGCACGGGCTACGATGGCTCAGGGCGCCGAGGACCTGGCGTTCTGAGCCAGGAGAGAAAGGGTCCGGGCGTGGCAGCAGGAGGCAGCAAGACAGGGTGTGTGCGCTGGGAGATAAAGTCCAGGGGCGGGGGAGCCAGGGCGTGGAGGACCGAACGCCAGGTCCTCAGAGGGGGCTCCGGTGCCTCGGAGCTCTGTGGCTAATGCTGCCGCGCCTGACACACAGCCAGACACCTCCTGGGGCTGGGACAAATACTTGGGGTTTAACAAAAAGGAGGTTGGAAATATTACGGAGGCTTTAGGACAAGTCCGGGTGGTCACATAGCTGGAGCAAGTGCCCTGCAATCCAGGAGGACAGGACGGAGACATGGCCACGCGCCCAGCTGTTTTCTCTTCCGCCTCCGTCTTGTCTCCTGGGCTCTTGCACCATCGTTCCTGCCCCTTCTAGATGTCCTAGCTCTCTCGTCCCCCCGCTGGAAATTCGCCGGCCCAGGCCCCACTGCTTGGCTCATCGCTGTGCGCCTCGGGGTTAGCAAAGTGCCCGCCCGTAGAGTGTAAGATGCTCAGGAGTGAGGAACGAACAAATGGACAAGAGGAGTATGGTTAGAAGGAGCCCCGCTAGGTCCCGTCCCCCAAGGAGGCAGAGGTGATCCCGCCCGAATGCGGCTTCTCTCGCGGACCCAGGCCTCCACGGCGCTCGCCTGACGAAGACCAGGCCTGGGAGTGGCTGAGGAGCCCACTGTCCTCATGCACGTACCGGGGACCTGAACCCTGAGCAACTCCCTTCTGTCAGGGCTGGGGCTCACGGTCTCCCGTCGTGTGCCAGCCGACCAGCTGCACCCCACTGAGCCCCAGCTGCCGCGCCGCCCCTGCTTTGCAGCTGGGACGCCGTAGCTGCTGTTTCCGGAGTCTGCGCGTGTGAGCTAGACGCCCGCGGACATCGGTCGGGGCCTTACAGACCACTGGCGCTCTGAAGCGGGAAGTGCCTTTCCCTAACGCGCGCTTCGGTCAGCTCGCTCAGTTTGTTTAGGTCAAGGCTGAGGGTTATTCCAGTTTGCTTTGCTCACTGCCTTAAACCGTCCCCAATTCAGGCTCGCAGTGCACTGAGAAGTGCTAAACAGAGACAGAATAATATAGGAAGAAAATTAACATATGAATAAAAATTTCCAGCTCTACTGTTGCAAACACCATATGTTAAAAAGAACAGCAGTGAAATTCCAAAGCACCTGAAAAATGAGTTGGGAAAACAAAAAGGTTTATATAATCTAAAATTCCCGACTGCAGAAATACATAAATATATATTTAAACTTGAAATATATGGCCGTTCCTATTAAATGTAAAGTCAAATAAATTTACGTGAACGTCAAATGGAGCCTTCTCCTTCCACTCACCATAAACACAGGGGCTCAGTGCTGGCGGCCTGCAGGCCAGCCCCTCCTCGGGCCGGCGAAGCGACTTAAGCCCAGGGAGGGGTCCCCAGGTCCTCAGACAGCCACGGGGGTGGGGGGGGAGCAGCGTGGGGAGGGAGGAACACAGGCTCTGGAGGCAGACCGGCCCGCATCGGGCCCTGGCCTTCCCTGCGGGCTGCGGGACACGGGGGGCTCCCTTCTTCAAACCCCAGAGTCCTCACGCGCGGGTCAGAGACCTGTCAGCCACATGCTGAGGAGACCACGCGAGGATTAAAGCCAATGACAGAGAGGAACGCCGCGCACAGGCCTTCTCGGCTAACCCGGCAGAGCGGAGTCTGATCACAGAGTCTTTGCCCTCAAGCATAATGAAATGGACTTAAAATCGCTGTCTAAAAAAAGTCAAAAATGGTAACAGAAACCAACTGAGCTGAGGAGAACGCCGTGCCGCACTCTGTAAAAGGGGCGTCAGGAACACAGTATTCCAAGACAAGACAAGACGGGCCGGGGTGGGAACGTGAGGTGGACAGAACCCCAAACACGGTGTCAACGGCCCCTACTTTTGGAAAAACAGATGTGCGCTCATGGCCGGGTGGCCTGGGGGAAGGAGGGGAGCGTCCCCCCGGAGCAAAAGCCCTCCCGCCGGCCGCCCGGGAAGTCCCCAGACACGGGAAAGCTCACGGGAGCGCGCCACCTCGTCCCCGTCTGGGAGGAGAGGGAGAGAAAGGGGCCGAGTCAACGGCAGGCGGAGCTAATCAGCAGCAGCCGGGCTCCATTAGGCCCTGTACCTGGGAGGCGAGCAAACTCCGTCCCGTAGCGGGGGCCGCATAGCATCAAGGTAATGAAATAAGGGCACGGAAGCCGAGGGCCGAGGGCGTGCTGTCCGCATCGCTGCCGCGTCCTGGGCAGTAGCCAAAGAGACAGAAACACGAGGCCAGGATAGCAAGACCCCCCAGGAACGTCGCTTTGCTCAGTGTTGCTTCATTCTGACGCTGATAGGCAGCTGGAGGAGCTTTGGTTTACATCACTGAGCATAGGGTAAAACTGGTCCCATCGTCCGCCCATGGGCCGCCCTGGCAAGAACCTACTGCCAACACTAAGTAAACAAGGAGGACTTACCGTAAGAGTGTGCGTGTGTGAGCGTGTGTGTGAGCGAGGGCTGTGAGGGGGTGTGTGGGCGAGAGCGTGCACGAGCGTGTGAGCGGGAGCGTGTGTTCGCCGCGGGTGGGAGAGGACGAGAACGAGGGCGGGGGGGCCCCGGGTGAGGCTGCCTCCCCGTGAGCGCATTCACCATCCCACGGCCAAAGCACACAGGTTGCCCCTTTCCTCCGTCTGCTGGGAAAAGATGGAAACACCTGCTGGAGGTAGGTCGGGTTTGGCAACGGAAGGGAGCACCGGAGGCTGACCTTCCTAGTCAACCCCGACTCCCCTGCCAAAACACCCAAAAAGGTTCGCTGTCACCTCCTTGAGGGGCAGGACTGATCCAAAGCCAGAGAGGGCAAAGTCCCACCTCCTCTCTCCTCCAGAGACGGACAGCTGTGAAAATGCAGAGTGAACCTCGCGGAGGGCGTTTCACACAGTGACAGAGGACCAGCCGGCCCCGATCCCACACCAACCGCTCAGCCCCAGGCCGCCCCCACCCCCGCTGCCGGCACGTGGCACCGTGTCCTCACAGCCTCGGCAGAGTGAGCTCGGGCGCAGGGCACAGAGGGAGTTGGGAACAGGCAAGGGGAGCAGGGGCGGCGCGCCACGCCCGCCGTGTGGAGGGCGGCCCCTAACCGGACTGCTCGACCTCAGCCTGAGTCCAGAGGAGAGAGGACGCCCGCAAGCCGGGCGATGGGGCCCAGAGGGACCGAGGAGGAGGGAGGGCCGGGAAGGAGCGAGGCTCCACTTTGGAAGAAACACGGCCCTGCCCTCAGAACCTCCGGGAGCGCAGCACCGACAGAACTGAAGAAAAGAGGAACCCGACGAGACATCCGTCACGCGATGAGTTACAAGAGCGAGAGGGAAAGGGAGGCTGCAGAACCGAGGGACAACCAGTGAAGGAAGAGTACTAACGCAGCGCTAATAAACAAACGAGAAGCGGAGCAAGTGCGGGTGAAAGGGTTCGGGGCACACCAAGGCACCCTGCAAGTCAGACAGCGACCCCAGAAGACAGAGACAGAGTGGAAGGCGGGCCAGGAACGGAGGCCGATCACCGCCGCCCACTGCCAGTGCCCAACGCAGAACCCACCCTCCTCGTGGGTCCTTCAGCAGAACTCGCCCACCCGCCTCCCGTCACCGCGCACACAGACACAGGGCCGTGGCGCTCTGGGCTTGCCCGCGGACGCCCTGCCCGAGCGGGCAGCACCACACACAAGCAGAGGGGCGTCCCACAACGCGCCCCGCTCAGGGGCTCACAGAGCTGGATCTGCCTGAGAGCGGCCGCCGGGGAAGCTCTGGAAATGCGGTCCTGCGCACGAGTCTCGCTCCCGGGACAGAGAGGCGGGCGTGGGGGCGACCGGGCCTCCCCGAGCTGCCTGTGGGCGCTGTGAGGCTTTACCAAGCGGTGTCCAGAGCAGCCACAGTGACTAAATCAGAGACGTTCTGACTTCCTGGTAGATGTGCACTTTTATTAGGACCACAACTAAGCCAATGTGCTGTTACGTATTTTCTGCATTAAGCAAGGGTCCTGTGCTTGCAGAAACACTGTTCTAGAAGCACAGGGTAGGTAAGACGAAGGTCGAGCGGGCCCCGCATGCACCTGCTCGTCATTCCCTTGGGCTGATCGGAACCCCGGCCACCGACACACGCTGGGCTGCGGGACACGCTCTGGGAATGTAGGCACACGAGCCCGGAGCCGAGGACTCACAGCCCCCGCCGCGTGCACACCAGCCTTCACGGCCGTTTTGCAGAGAGCTGATTCTTCAGTTTTACAGTTTTCCTTTAAGTTCACGTGTCTCTGATTGCAAATAACACTCAGACAAAAAAGACCGTTTTACAATCTTTAAAACAATCTGGCTAAATGCAGTAAAGGCTAGGTAGCGCTAGCCGCGTGGAAAGTGCTTGATAAACACCGGGGAGAGGACGCCCCGTGCGCAAGGCAGGCGTGTAACGAGTGATGCCACCGGGCGCGGCCTCGTGGGGGCTCCGAACTGCTCGCTGGGGTCGCTGCTCTGCCCCCCGCTCCGCGGACCGGCGGCTGTCAGTAGAGCCCCCGGCCGGCAGGCGTCCAGACAGGGCACCTAACCCACAAACACACGAGATAATAAAGACCAAACGCCATGGGAGTGAATATGACTAATGCAAACAGCACTTGAGGCGGTTTGACTTTCAAGTGAAAGAATAGGAAACTGCCTATTAAAAAGTTGCTGTGTTTGAAAATGGACCTTTATCGGGACTTGTGATGTATAACCAGGGGACCGACTCTTGCCTCTGGTCTCAAATGCCAGGAGGTGCCGTTTCCTCCTGCCCAGAACGCTGACAAGGACAACGGCACGCCTGTGATCAACACCCTGACTCAGGCGCAGCCCTCCAGGGCCTGCTCGCCGTCCAAGGATATGTCTCCGCGAGCCTGGTTTGTCTCACAGCTCTCCCCTTTCGGGAGGGCGTGACTCCGTCCCCAAGTGCCAGGGCACGCACACAACGCTAACCTCTTCTCTTGGGGGAGAGCGCGCAGGCGGCACGCCTGCCCACGCGGCCGCGGCCGCCGCTCCCCGAGCGCAGGCCATCGAGCCCATCGGCCCGACAGGAGCACTCTCCGGGCCCGAAAACGACCCGCCGCTTTCTCTCCAAAGGGCTGTTGCACATGGGAAGGAGAAGGGGAAAAACCACCCACTTAAGTGATGGCTAAAGGCTAACAAATAACAGTGAGGAAGGTATGTGCCTCTGCCAACTGCTGACACGCTCACGCTCACACTCATGGAGCGGCGCGCTGAGCCCCCACGCACGTCTGACAGCAGGCTCGGGCCACACGAGCAGAGGCAGAGGGGCTCCATGAGCGCGAAAAAGTAGAAACTAAAACCATAGTAACCACATAACATGACTGTTATAATTTGATGATTATGTGAAAAACCAACCACGTAATAAAACTACGTAGTACTCAAATCCATAAAAGGACGCATGGCTTAAGACAGCGAGGGACACGCCACCTTTAATAAGCCCAAGGAGACTGCTGCGAGGAGGACACAGTGGCCTCCCCACGGTCGGTCTGCGGTAGGGGTGGGGGAAGGCGAGGGTCTGGTTTCTGAGCAATTCTCCAGTTTGGATGCTAAGCGCGCACAGTCTATTTGCAGCTTTTCTCATTTCTTTACCGTCTACACAGATGACTTCCCCTGTCCAAGGAGGAAAGAGGGTTTCGAATCGAGCCCTGTCACTGCCCATCCTAGGCGACCCATTAAAATACCCCCTGATCGTTCTCACGCGCCTGACAGAGACGGCTTCCATCCCGCCCCTCTAGGACTTACTCTGTGTTTCAGCAACGGTCTCGTAAGTCGGTAGGTCACAGGGACCCTAAAACTTATTCCCACGGTGAGGCTTGGAACATGTGCCTCTGGACTTGATTAAACATAATGTTCTAAGCATCGTAAGTGCTCTAAGGCGTTCTTGAGTAATAACCCAAACTGCAGAGTGAAAGTAAGTGGCGATGAACGTCGCAGGGACAAAGGGGAGCATGGGACAAGGAAATGGCAGCTCCTGTGACCGCGGGCGCAGGCCTGCGGTCTGGCCCAGGCGAGGGTCTGCACGCTGGGCCCGAGGCACCAGCCCGGCCCGCTGCTCTTTTGGGCATAGCTCGCAGGGGCTAAGAATGGTTTTTACACTTTAAATGGCTGAGAAAAAAACCCCAAAATGACAGCTTTCTGTGTCACGTGAAAATCGGGTGAAATTCGCACCCCCACGTCCATAGGTGAAACTGCACCGGCATTCAGCCCCCCCCCCCCGCCCCCGTGAGATGCTGCCCATGGCGCAGTGTGCGGCCGAGCTGAGCTGCCGGGACTCTGAGTACGGCCCGCCAAGTCCGAAATATCTACCTTTTGACTCCTTACAGAAAAAGCCTGTGGACCCCGACTGACCTCAGAGTTTCTCCTCTCATGTGCAATGAAGGACCTAATTTGTTTGTATCTGTTTTAGAATCCACTAGGGATCAGGCGGAATGCCGGGTTTTGGAGGCTGCGGCAATGCTGGATTGTCGCGTTTCTTCAACGCGCTCTTTGCGCTTCCGCAGCCGCCTGGCCGCGCGCTGGTGCAGACGCGCTGTGGACGAGCGCAAGCCCGTAGGCTGTGCTCTAAAAGGCGGCGATCTACCAAACCCGTGAGCACCTCAACAGCTTTTGAAAACCTCACTCCTTCCCTACTCCCTTCTGAGGCAGTGTTCACTGAGACTGTCAGTACGCTAAATAAGTATCTACACAACCCGGAGACAGTTTTCTCAGGGATGCTTTCCCTTGGAGTGTTACGCTTTAAAATTATAACAGTTGTTTCTCCCATACCAATGGCCTCACTATATAAAAATTTTACTATTCTCCTAGGCTTTGGATTAAAAAAAAAAGTTCATTTACATGTCATGCTTTGGGGCGTGATAACTCAGATTTCATAAATAAAACAATTAGCACACATGTTTTTCGGACAATCTGTGCTGTGATTTTAGGAGCTGAGAGGGGAAGAGCCCCAGCCCCAGCCCAGGCAAAGCCGCTTCTTACGCTTAAGTTTTCAGAAGGTTGAAAAGATTTCTTCTCATGCATACTTTTTAATAGCACAGTTCCTTCATAAGTCAAAGGCCACAAAAGTAATTTTTAGCTTAGGTACAAATAGTACTTTGGGCTGGTTTTAAAAGATGCTCTTCGGTTTTAGTGCATTTTAAAAAATGAAGTGAAATAATCATCTTCAATGAAACTTTTTTATTGGTCTGCAGTTCGTGGTGATTTCCTTTCCAATTTCAGCCGTTATCTCCCAAGAAAAAGGCTTATTTAATTCTACCGTGATTTTTGTTTAAGAAATGAAATGATTTCTAAACATTTTTAAACATTAAGAAAGAGGAAACTCCATTACGGGGCCTATGAAATTTTTATTATGAGGTGCCAGATGATCAAACCCTCCCAGCAGCCGCCGCAGCAGCACTGCGCCTTCCCGCTGCAAGAAGAAGTCGGCAACAGCAACTGCAGGTGGGCTAGGCCGGTGGCCGCTGGGCAGCCGCAGGCAGGTGGCTCCTTCCCGCGCCCAGGGGAGGGCGCATGCCAGCCAGGGAGGGCGGCTTCGGCACAAAGGGCGCGTCAGTGCCGTGTGTGGGACTCCGGCAAGCCTGCGCTTGGCTGCACGGCCCACCACGCCCACAGGGTAACATGCACCAGTTCAGCACAATGACGACGTCTACGCACGTTTGCACGGACGCTGAGCAAGTCCACCCCTAAGAGACGCAGCTGCAAGAGAGGAGGACACTGGGCCTGGCTGGGGAAATGAGCCGCTGTCGTCCCCTTTGCCTCCAGCATGCGCCCGACTAGGCCCCGGTGCAACCTGCCCAGGAAAAACACATTTGCTTCCAGAGGCATTGCTGGTACGGGGGACCACTGCATGGGAGGGCCGTCGTTCCAACTCCTGACACGCACGCCAGGGTTTCTGTGCGGCGCCTGCCCCTCATGACAGAGACGCCAAACCCCAACCGATGCCATCATCTGGGGCCTGCCTTAAAGATAGTTCTGTGGGTGAACATCTCTGCCTTCTTTCCACATAAAAAGGCGCGTCTCCTGCCCCTGTCCAACACGGGGGCGCTGTCCCAGTTACCTTGAAGTTCATTCGTCAAATACGTCGGGCGCACCTGTCATGTGGCACACTGGGCCAGACCCCAAAGGATTCTCTGATGGCAACCTGGAAGACCCTGATGTCACCTGCGTATGGCGTTAAATACCAGGGGGACAGCGGCGCCCCTTGAGAGGACTGCTTATCCCGCCACTCACTCCCAGCATCCCAGTAACTTCCTTCATTCAACGACTAGTTCACCTTCAAAAGGATGAAACTTCCTATGTAATCATTGTAGTGCCAACCTAATGTAATGTGACTTACCAGTTCCTCTTTAACGAGCTTTATAAATAGGTACGGACTTTGCAAAGCACCCTTTTGGAGCCTACAGTGTTACTTTGATATTAATATTACAACAGCAACTAAAAAGTCTAAAACTTGGGGATATTTTGCAGTGGAAAAAAGAATGTCTTGATGCATAAAAGACATCTAAAGACTTGATTTGAAAGAAGAGCAGGAAATGACGTCAGAAAAAATAGCCAGGTCAGCAGCTCCAAGGGCCCTGTCCCGCAAGGAAACACCGAAACGTCAGGCCAAAAGCTGTCAGAATCCACTCGGTCAGAAGTCCGGAAACAAGGCTCACAGCAACCACATGACCACTGCGTGTGCAGAGGGGCCACCTGCCAATGGCAGAACGCCACCGTGGCATTTTTCTGTGTCCCGGGCCGGCGCTGCCCCTTGTCTTGAAGACGACAGCCTGTGCTCGTAGTGAGGGGCCCTTGGGTGCAGGCGGGAGCAGCGCAGGCCTTGTTCGTAAAACATCGCCTGTCTGTTCCCGCCTCGGGACCACCCGAAGGGTGGAGGAAGGTGACCACCTTTGCTTTGCACAACGCAGAATTCAGCCAGGACGAAGCTCCTTCTAAGGCAGAGGGAAAGTCAGCCGCCACCTGCAGCCAAAGACTCAGTGGAGGCATTGGACACAGCGCCAGACACCTCGGAGGAAACGCTGGGCAATGTCAATCGCGCAATCCGGGAACTCAAAAGCACGCACGTGTTCTGCGGAACTTGGCAGGCCGTGTACGCGCTCAGGGCAGCCTTGACAGGGTACCTTCCACGCTCTCTCTTGCCTCTCTATCTCCCGCTATCATGTGGCTCCTGGCGTTTAAGAGAATCTCTGTTGATACACTAGGTGAATATGAGCTAAAAAGACAGAGTTCAGAGACCACAGAATGCAGGCCTGACAAAAATAGTTTAGAAAAGTTACCTAACAAACAGCTACAGCCAAGAGCAAACTCTTAGACAAGAGAAGACTCTGGTTTCCAGAGTTAACCAGATTATAATATTCAAAATGCTCCATTTCCAACTAAAAGCATTACAAAGCAGGTTTAGAAATAAGAACGTATGGCCCATTCACAGATGCTGTTAACACTTACCCTGAGGTACACGAGCATTGGATTTACTCAACAAAGATTTTTAACTTCCTTAAATATGCTCACAGAGCTACAGGAAACCACAGACAAGGTACGAAAGGAAACCAGGAGAATGATAACTGAACCAGCAGATAATACCACCAAAGAAATAAAAATTATCAAAAGGAACCAAAGAGAAATTTGGGAGCTGAAAAGTAAAATAACTGAAATGAAGAGCTCAGTAGAGGGTTGCAGCAGCACATCTGAGCAGGCAGCCAAAGAGAACCAGTGAATTTTAAGATAGGTCATTTGAAATCCCTCAGCCTGAGGAACAGGAAGAAGACAGGATCATGAAGAATGAAAAGGGCCTAAGAGACCCACGGACCATGCTGGCGTGCGGACACACTCAGCGCAAATCCAAGTGGAGGAGCAAAAGGAGGAGGAGGAACATTTGAAAAAATAATGGCTGAAATTTTCCAGACAATAAAAGACATGAATCGACACAGACAAGAAGCGCAACTAACTCCAGGAAGGATCGACGCAGAGATCCACACCAAGGCACATACTAATCGAAATGTTGGAAGCAAACGACGAAGAGAAAACCTGCAAAGCAGGAAGAGAGAAGCCACTTGTCACACACAAGAGACCTTCCGTAAGAATCACCGGAGGGTTTCTTATCGGAAGCCATGAAAGCCCGACAGGGGCGGGGCGCCATCGTGGCCGGGACAGAAAACGGGCGACTGAGGACGTTCTGTCTGGCAAGCCTGTCCCTCGCAGTGAGGGAGAAGGGGGCGCGTCTCCAGTCAGCCGCTGAGGGGGTGCACTGCCAACGGATCTGCCCTTCCAGCAAAGGCAAAGGAAGTCTTTCAGGCTGAAGCGAAAGGATACAGAACGGAGAAATGAAGAATTCTGAAAAAGGCAACTGCATAGGGAAATGTAAAAGCCAATACTATTGTACTTTTGGTAACTCCTCTTGTTATCTCCTGTATGATTTAAAAGACAAATGCGTGAAAGAATACTAATTTAAAATCCACGTGAATGGGTCCACAATGTATAAATGTAATTTGTAAGAACAGTGTGACTGGGGGGAGGACAGAGCCGCACAGGAGCAGTGTTTTTATGTTATTGACACTTAAGTTGGTATCAGTTCAGATTGTTATAAATTTAGGACATTAATTATGGTTCCCATAGTAACCACTAACAAAATAGGTAAAAAACAGACACAAAAGGAAACACGACAATTCTACATTATTTTCTTTTCCCTTTACCACCCTGGAAGTCCCGAGAAGCCAGGGACACGGCCTGTCTCCCTCCGCTGCACCTCCGGGGCCCTGAGCAGCACCTGGCATGCCGCACACGCTCCACAAGTGTTTGCCGAATGACTAATGAATGGAGGTGCTGAGCAGACAAATGCAGAGAAGAGGTCAGAGTTTAAACAAAGGGGTCTAAGGTGAAGACCTAAGTCTGAGAGGCAAAGGAGACTACGGATCCCAAGTTAAAGAGGCAGGAATTGGTCCGGACAGGGTAAAATGCAGGCGTGTACGGCGCACCCCTCTGTCTCAGGGTCTCCCAGGCTGCAGCACACCCAGCTGGCAGCAGAGAGAAACAGCCTCCTAGTGCACCCTCTGAAGGGAACAGACGAGCTGGACATTTCTAAAAGCACGATGAAGGGCAGGGTCAGCAAGGGTCGGCGGACTTCGGGGAGCGCACTTGCAGGCGCGGCTGGAAGGCTGCGCGCAGGGCTTTCCGGAGCTCGGGCTCCATCGAGTTCAGAAGGGCTAGTGCACAGGGAGCGCCAGGCGCGCGAGCCAAGCGCTGCTCTCCCGCAGCTGCTCTGCGGGGCTGAGCAAAGGCGGGGACGGTGCTTTGTGCGCCGGGTGACCCAGCTGCACAGCTTCGCTTCTATCATAAATACCAGGGTGTCTGAGTTGTTTTATTGCCCAGATGAGCGGCCACTCGGCCTCTCCGTGGAGGTGAAAGTGAGTGAGTCACAGGGCTGGTGACAGAGCTGGGGACTCCAGGGCTCTACACTTGCAGCTCAGAGAGCACTGCACTGCCATGTGTGTGTACGGAGAGATGTCAGGTCGCATTCCTGGAACGTGTGCGTGGGATTCTGGGCTGCCTGTCCTTTTCACCTTCCCCAAAGCAGGCGTCATTTCAGGGCCCAGAAGAGGCCTGCTCTCGTAGCTTGTCCTGCACCATATGGCTCAAATGGGAGGCCTGGAGGCATCTGTTCTTATGGTTTTTCTCGATCTACATTGAGTCAAGGACTGGGGAGTATCAAAGACAAAAGCAGGGAGACCGCAGCTTCGCGCTGTGGGACGCCACAGTGTGGGCAGGCTCGACGCTGCCCCCACCCTTCGGGCTGCGGACACCAGTCCAAGTGGAGTCGCAGACTCCAGAGATCCTCAGGGGTCGCGTGTGATCTTACAAACAACAAAAAGTCCTTTCCACTGGTTTTATTATATTTTAAATAACATTTACTAGCTCCAGGTAATGCACAAAGGCTTAGAAGAGAAAATAGTGTGCCTAATCCCAAATGACCAAAGCGAAAATTAAATGTTAAAAAAAATAAAGGGACTACATACATGCACAGGTTTAGAAAACTCCAAGTGTCAAGAAAGGCATGAAAACAAAGGGTGAAAGCCACATGATTGACCATCCCCGCGTGATTCTGCACAATTACTCTTAATTATATTTATTATATTTCTGTGTATCCTTCCAGAAAAAAATATATATCTTTTATGTTTTAGGAGTGGGTGTTTGTGTGAGTTAATTTAATTTGTCTGCATTTCCAGAAAAGCACACACAGACTGACACATACTGCTAGACTCCTGAACCTCGCTTTTTCACTGGATTTATGCTGAGTGTCTTTCAACAGCAGCGCACAGATGCCAGCCACGCTTTTTTCGGGGATCATGCGGTGTCCGATCGCACAGAAGCGAGGTCATTTATTCCAGCAGTGCTCTCCCGGTGGATACTCGGTCTGCTCAGTCTGCTGCTGTGGTCGGGGACGCCCGAGCGAGCATGTTTGTATACGGAGCTGGTATGCTTTTATCAGCCCCTCTCTCCGGAAAAGCTACTGGGAAGGGTACTCGGTCAAAGGAATATGCGCTTCCAGCTCGATAGAGATTACCAAATCGCCCCTTAAAATGCTTACATAATTTGTATTCTAGCAAACAGCAGGGGACCATGATTTCATAATGCCTTTAATCAAAAGGCACTTGAAAATAAAGCTATGATGTCAACATAAACTATACTTAGTGCATATTCTAGTCACGTACCCAGCCTTTGGGACCGGTATCATCTACGTAAATAACTACCATTAGCTACGATACCACGTATCTGGAGCTCCACATCACGAAGCCTGAATTCACGGCGAGAGCAATTCCTACTCTTCCCTATAGAACCTTCCATCAGAAGGACCCTGGGAGCTGGAGGCCAGCCCAGTCTCCGTAATTGGAAACATACAGGCGTGTGCTGTGTGTGTTCGTTTTTGAACGGTAAGTTTCATTTTGAAATATATCTGAATCAGCTTGTAAAAATGTCAAAACCAAAACATCCATTTATTGTCTCCCTGCAAGGGTTGACCAGAAATATATCTTACATGCATATTGCGTTTTCCTCAGCAGTAATGAGAAATAATTCACAGAGGTGTTCAAGTGATGTGAAAAGATTTCCTTACTTATCTGTGGCTCATTTAAATGGAATGAAAGGTCAACCTGAGATACGAAAGTTTTAGGGTAAATCACGACTGTAACTGCCTGGCGGATGTCAAGATAGGACCCGATACCAGCGAGCGGTTACGCGAGAGTTCTCTCAATCAGTTCAGAAAAGCTAGGCCCGCAAAGCTGTGTCTTGGCTTCTTCCCTTACAAGTTGTGTGACTGTAGGCCAATTACCTAACTCTCTGTTTTAAATTAGGGAATGTACAGAAAGCACTGAGCCCAAGCCTGGGGCTTAGAGGGTGCTCTCTACAGGCCGCGCTCAGCCTGCAGCCGCTAATGCCCGAGTATTAAGAATGCATCTGAAAAACAGGAAGGAGCAATGTTCCCCGGAGGCCAGAGAAACAAGGGAATAAAGACGGGAAAAATGTGACAGTAGGCACTTACTACCTAATTAACACGTTTAATCCCCTCCCTCAAATGAAAACGGAATGTGTTATCTCCAAAGCAGCAGGTCACGGCACAGGCCTGTCAGATTTCCACATTATGATCTTGGGTTTCCAAGTCTTTCGCAGCCTTTGGCATGGTAAAAATACATCTTGAAACCCTTATTCTCGAACTAAAAAATTGAAGTTAACCTCTTTGCTCTGGGTAAAAACGAGCGGATTCCCATCGGAGCCAGCACAGAGACTCGCAGGGCGTTCTGGCCCGAGAGGCAGGGTTCAGCTTTACGTCTCTCCCTGGTTTTGTACATTTCATGGGGGGAAGCTCATTGAAAAAAATGAAATTTCAAAAACATAAAACTGACTCTAAAATCTAACTTGAATTTCTCAGTTGATAACTGATTGCCAGGTAAATTGTAGACATAGATGGTTATTTGTTCTTGGCTAGAAACTTGCCTTGTCTTAAAATTTTCCAACTCCTGGGCTCCTCTAGGTTGGACCTTGTGATTGCTCTTCTGACTTGAAGGTTCCAGACAACGGGGGCGGCGGCAGGCGGAGGGCTACATGGCGGCCCACAGCCGCAGCTGCGGGGCCTCCCAGGGGGCTGGGCCGCCGCTCCCAGGGAGCCCTGCTGTGGGGGTCCCCCCCGGGACAGGAGCGGACGTGTCCCTGTCACCCGTTTCATAGAATGTGAGCTTGACAGAAGGCTGCTCTCAAGATCAGGTCTGTGTGATAATCCCTCGTGA
This sequence comes from Pteronotus mesoamericanus, assembly GCF_021234165.1. Taxonomy (NCBI): domain Eukaryota; kingdom Metazoa; phylum Chordata; class Mammalia; order Chiroptera; family Mormoopidae; genus Pteronotus; species Pteronotus mesoamericanus. Next base: position 4,219,381 of record NW_026555123.1, read on the forward strand.
AGTCGCTTTATTTCTGTTTTCTCCCGAAAAATGTTTTTGGGTTCCTCCCCCCTTGAGAAGGGTGTCTAAAGATATTTCCACACTGGCTTTAAACAGTCGCCCAGCGCGGATGGGCTCTTTGAGCCGGTAAGGGGTGCCCAGCCCCAGCGCTGCCCTCCTGCTGGAGGTTTGCTTCCCACCGCCCCCGGCCCCCGGGAGCTGGGTCCCCACCGGACGCCCTCGCAGCGCGGACCTGTGGAGGGCGCCTTATCACAGTGGAGAGCGCCTGGCTTAAAGTGGGGGCGGCTGGAGCCCCTCCCTGCCCCACGCAAGCCCCCGCCACGGGCTGCGGTTTAGTTTGCTTATCTATAAAACATGGGGGTTGTTACTTATCGGTCACCGAGATTCCTTTGAGGTCCGACAGCTTGCAAAACATTCCACAGGAAAATCCCTAACAGAATGAGAAAGTCCTACTTCTCAGACATCTGCCTCCTTTTAACTTCTGCCCACGGGGCCTGTTCTCTCAGCTCGAGAGAGCCCAGCGAGGGCACGTCTGCCCGAAGCGCCTACGACGGTTCCTGGGAGCTGAACGCTGCTACCCCGCCCGCGGGAAGCGCCCCTTTCCCCAGGCCCCAGGGTCACCGGCCACACGGCCCTTGCTCCCCGTCAGCGGCACACCCCTCCGCGGTTCAGCAAGTATGGTCAGAACACGGTTAGTAAGTAAATACATACGGTCAGAATGTGGTCAATGAATAAATAAAACACAGTTAGAAGGACAAAACTGATAGGATGTGTTAGTGGAAGAGGGTAAGTGGAAGCTGAAAGTTTGTCACGAAGAGGAAGAGCGCCTGAAAGGCTTTATTTTTAAGAGGTTCAATAAAGAGTATTATTCTAGCAACTGCCGCCGATTGAGCAGGTGGCTTGGCACGCGGGGCCGCCCGCCGTCCTGGCAGGGCTGTGGGCGCCGAGATGGGGGCCCCGGAGGCCGTGGGGCCGGGCCTGGCGCTCGCCGGCCGCGCGCCGCGGGGCTGCGCCGTTCCCAGCCCGCGCCGCCTCTCGCCACTGCCCGCGGGCCTGACTGCAGCGGCCTGTCCTGTTCTCTGCCTCTGCTCTGTCGTGGCTTTGGCCACCAGATAACCAAACATTTGAGAAATCTGTCTAAAATTGGAGTAAATGGACTGAGATACCATTTTTCACTTACGCAACTGAGGTTAAAAATATAAAAGAATGTCATTGTTGTGGGTGTGGGGAATATAGACACACACATTCTGCTAAGGACAGTATATTATGTCCCGCATTAACCTCTGGACAGCTATTTGGCAATCTATTTCAAAAGCCCTAAAACAATGCATCCCCTGTATGGGACAAATAACACTAGTGGGAATTTGTCCTCAAGAATAGGTGAACAAGTACAAAAGGATACACAAGGAAAGCTTTTTTATATCACGAACGTGGAAATAACCTGTGCCCCCCGCAGCGGGGCGCCGGTCCGTAAGCTCGGCGGCGGCCTCTCGTAATGCCGCACCGGAAGGCACTCCAGAGCCGCGCTCGCCCAGCAGGCGTGCGCTGCTGCGCGGGAACAACGCTAAGCGGTTTGTAGATATTGCAACCCCATTTAAAAAAATATCACTGCACCTCTTTGAACGAAAGGGTCTGCAAAGTTATAGACGAGCTATTAAGAATCTCTCTCCAGTATATCGTAATTTCAGTTGATTCAGTTTAGAAATGTGGGTCCATTTGCATTTCTAAACTATTGATAGTTTAACTTAAACATTGCTTCAAACTCTTGCCTAAACACAATGAATTCATCACACGAGCTATCTCTCTCCTCTACCCCAGCATCACGCTAAGTTAACAATGTAAAGACAGTAAGTGACGAGGTCAGACCAAAAGGGAAGGGCTTGTAGCAAAGAGAGGTGTCAGGAGGGAAGGTGGGGACAGAGTGGTGGGTTTGGGGACGCGAAGGCTGCAGGGAGCTGGCGGGGCCGCAGTAACTGGCTGCGGAGGGGACGGAGGGGTCAGGGATCCACAGAGGCTCTGAGTGGGGGGACACTGGTGCCGGTCACCGAGTCGGGGAGGATCAGAGGAGCAGGCGCAACAACCACAAGGTGTCTGTGTTGGACTCTGAGACACCCAAGGGGTCCACAGGTCCGCGTGCAATCAGCAGACGGGTGCGGCATCCACACAGGCATGGCTGACACCTGGCTGGGCTCGCGGGCGCGTCAGGGGGCCCGTCCAGAGGCAGGACGCCACGGGACGGAAGGCCGAGGAGCACCCACGGGCGAGAGGCACCGAGGGGAGCCGTCGTGGGAGCAGAGTGTGAACCGGCACCCAGAGGCCGCACAGAGGCCGGGAGGGGGCCAGGGACTGAGCAACGACAAAAAAGGTATGAAAGGTTAAAAACGGAGGAAAGGAAAGGGAAAGGAAAGGGAAAGGAGGAAGAAAGAAAGAAAGGCGGGCCGGGAGGTAGCCCCGAATCCGGAAAGACAGAAGCACTCCAGCAGAAAGTGGCTCAGCGCAGGGCTGGGTGCGGCGTGCAGGGGTGAGGCGCAGGGACAGCCGCGTGCACAGCGTCTGCCAGAAGTTTGGCTGCGACTAGAGAAACATGCGTGCTGGGCGTGCGGTTGGGGACCTCGGGCTGAGGTTAGGGTTCTGGTTTTGCCTCTTTAATATAAAAGAGCGCTGAGCAGGCTGAAGCGCAACCATATGTGGCCTGATGGGCATTGTCACGCTACAAAAATACGGTCTGAATAAAGTGATAGAGCTTCCAGGTAGTTATGTTGCACCTCACTCGGCAGATGAGCGGCAGGACCCGGCACGCCCAGCCTTCTGCTGTCCGTTTTTCTATGTCCTAGTCATTTAAAAATCTCACTCATTGAGATACAGAAGTTTAAAACCTCAACGATCAGAAAGTCTGGGGGAAGGCAGAGGACAAGAAACAAACAAAACCCCACACGTAAAAACATCTTGGAGACTCGTTTCATGAAGACACCTTAAAACATGACCCTATCATTTCATAGGCAAATCAAATATACACTATCTCGACAAATCAGATAGAATTTAATTGCAGGAAGAAAGTAGCCCCAATCAGCAATTGTGAACATCGTGCCGACCTGCGGGGCTGCGGCTTCCCAACGGCTGGCCTCTTCACAAGGGGCATAGTTTTGTTTTGGTGGTGGTGGTTTTTTTCAATCCGAGCATATTCTCTCTCTTTTAAAATACTCACATCTGTCCTAGTGTCTGTAGTAACTATATGTTTACATAACAGGCATGTTTTGTCCACCACAGCATATTTTTTAAAAAACTAAAACACTTACAAAAGCACGATTAGGTATTCAGCAATCTGAATCCCCCGGCTAGGGAGACACGGCCAAGTAGTGGGGGTGGGGGTGGGCTGTGTGTGTGTGTGTGTGTGTGTGTGTGTGTGTGTGTGTTCTGGTAACTGTTCGTGGCAGGGCTTCAGCTGCTTCCCTCCTCACGTGGTGTTCTGCGCACTCAGTTTTTCTCTCGTGTCTGTCTGAGGAAGATGGGTTTCCAAAATTAAAAACATGTCGCACAGTGGGCTCCGTACGTCGGCCAGGGCCAGTGCGGCGAGAACAGGGACCCACGTGCGCTCAGGTGTGGGCGCGGGGCCGGGGACTGGGGAGAATTATCAAGCAGATGCGAGCAGGCTGTTCCTACTTCCAGCCCTCGCTTTTAAGCTTTATTTTAAAAAACAAACACGCGGTTTCTGCATTGAATGTAATAATCTCCACAGAAGTCACTATGAAACATGCAAAATGTGATACTGATCTCTGAGTGTGGTGAGGTGACAATTTTCCTCAAATGCCTAACATTTTCTAGAATTAAAAAAAAAATGCAAGAACATTCCTAGGTTTCAGAATAAAAATGGGAAAGCTTAAAAGATGCTATTGTTAAAAAGGATAATTTATATTTATTCCAGAAATCGTGGTGGGCAGAGAGGCCTTGGCCTCTAAACACCAGGAGCTAAGACAGACATTGCATTTCTCACCAGAGCCCGAGGTGAAAATGGCGCTCGCGGCTCCAGAATCACGGGTGTCTCCTGCACCCTGAGAGGAGGCTGCCGCTGGAAATTAGGGAGCCCGGGGAGGAGGGGAGCCCGCCGTGCGGTGCGGAGCGAGCCCAGCACGGGCCTCGCGTCCCATCTCGCCAGCTGCGGGACAGGGCTGAGGGAGGCCCCCCACGGGCAGCAAACGTGGCTGTCACAGTTCGTGAAATCAATTTCCGTTCTTAAGTTAGAAAGGAAAATGATTCAGGATAGTCAATGATAAGAGCAAGTAAAGAACATCACCTGATGAGTTTTGGGAGCAGCACCGGGCTGTTCTGTGACGTTCTCAACGGGACGCTGGAACCTGACCCTTGTGCCAGTTTTGGGTGGGCCCGCAGGTCGGGGTAAGACCCACACAACGCAGCCTCTGCAATCTGTTTAAAATGAAATCGTTCTCTCTTTGGACAACAGCCTGAACACAATTCTAGGCTTTCTAAAGCTCACTTCTGCTCCCCGCTCCAAACTTTGAGAGAGAGAGAGTTGGTGGTGGTAGTGGGGAGGGGGGCTCTACACTTCTTGGCTGAAATGCAGTCTGCAGCCCCGGAACCCGTTCTCACTGACCTGCTCTGGTTCACCCTCTTGCCCCGAACGACTCCTCAAGCGTTAGTAACAGCCGAAGGCAACTCGGCGCACCAGGCGACCTGTGCAGATGGGCAGAGGACACCCCGGCTCCCGTTAGCGGGCCCTGTAAGTGTCCCGTCCCACGCGGGCAGTTGGCGGGACGGCCTGCCAAACGCGCAAGTTATTGGAACTCGTTCCGCGCAGATGCCAGACCAAACAGACGGGGATTAGCTGGAAGGGTCACAGACGCATTCCTTCTGAATAAACTGAAACCCGCTGGCCAGGGCCAGAGCGCATTTAAAATAGAAAACCTGAAACTAATCAATCAAAACCAGTTTAGTTCTTTTTGATGTTATAGTTGGGAGACATTTTACTCTATAAATAATAGAAAAATTACCTAGGGAGAAGCGGGGGGCGGGGGGCGGGGGTGAGCAGCTCGCCGCGTGAAGGAGGAAGCCCGCGCCCTCGGGGAGAGGCCTCGGCCGACCGCCGCCGCTGGGCCCTGCGCTTTGAGAAAAGCTGTGATTGTTATTTTTGTAAGTGATAAGAGTTAAAAGTCTTAAAGAAGAAAGTGGAGGCACACTCACTGTTGGCTCGGTTTTTAAATTATAACACTGAACAAGTCAAAGTCAAAGTGTGCAAGCCCAGAACGAGGCCGGGAGATGGGGGCTTTGGTCCGATGTTAGACAGACCATCCAAACAGCTGGGAAAGCTGTTGACTCTCCTCGGGAAACTTGTAATGCGTTTGACTCATGTTTTCATGCAGCTCTGGGCTGTCCTAGGGGGTTTGAACGAGAGAAAGCTTGCCAGGAACTTTATCTGGAAAATGATAGTATTTTACCAGTTTTCCAATTAGACCAAAAAAAAAAAAAAAAAAAAGAATATAAAGAACAATTACAAAAATATTCATAATTAACAAAGGCTAGCTCTGTAGCAATGCCGTTCTGGTTACATGTCCAGAAGGTACTAAGTAGGTGATCTAATTCATTTATACACTTTTTTTTCTTTTAAAATGCATCCATACACAAACACAACATGAAGTGATAGAAAAAAAGCGGGGGGGGGGGGCCCTCCGTCCCTCTGTTACCGGAGCTGGATGCGCGCCGGGTTTCACGGTGGGCGCACCGCACCTCTCAGAGCGCGCTGGGCAGCCGGGCTCGCCGCGCACGCCGTGCAGGGAGGCCGGAGGGGAAGGCTTGGGGACCGAGTTCTTGCTGATGCGATGCAGTTTTTAGCTCTAAACAACCCTTGCACAGGCTCTGCTTAGTTTCGTAAAGGTTTGCTTATTTACAATTACAACAATTATTTCTCCAAATCAGCTTCCAAGATGGACTGAGAATGATGTCTCATGTGCACGCAAGTATTTCTGGATGAGACAGCATGTTCCGGATGGCAATGACCGGGCCGCGGCAGGACAGCGCGCGGCGGGCGGGGCGCGAGGGGGCGGCAGCCGAGCCTGGTGCGGGGCGAGCGGCTCACCCTACTGTTCCCTCTACTTCTGCAGATGCTCGAAGTTTTCCGTAATTTTTTAAGTTAAAGGAAAAGAGCAGGGATAAAAAAATTACATTTTGGCTCAAAAATGTAAATTAGACAAATCGTACTTTTCTCGAACTTTGTCGTTTCCCAGGATTAATCACCTGACGGCCACGGCAGCCCCTCGCCCCCTCCCCCCCCAAAAAAAACACAGTTCCCTTATTTTGGGTCAGATTTTCTGGACCACAATTATTGTGATAACTTTAACTTGCTCCCCAGAAGCACAGTGCGGTAGAAAGGCTACTGACCTTTGAGTCCAAAAGCAAAGGTTCTAGAGTCCCAGGGTGCTCTTTTCCACCTACGTTACCTTGAACGAGCCACTTAATCCTTCCAGGACTTCGTACGAATATCTCCCCTGTTTGTTTCACAAAGCATCATACAAGTATTAGGCTGAACCAGATCACATCTCAGTGTTTTAAAAAATGCCAAAACCAGCTGAATGATGGCAATTTCATAGAGTCCAACCTGATACAAGACATAATTAGTGTGATTTCTTTTTCTAGACAACTTAGAGGCAAAGATCAAGTCACGTAATGTATTACCATACGGGGTGAGCGACCCCGGGGTCCAGGCATTTTCTGTGGAGCATAAACTGGGAACCCGTTTCAACAGGTAAATGACAAGTGAGAACTGGCCCTGCCCTCTGAGTCCAGGCTGCACTGGGACTGGGTGTCCAGGGGGTGTGCAGGGATTAGCGCCCCCGAAGGTGTCTCTCTCCGCCTGCGCTGTTGTCTGCCTGCTGGACCTGACCTCGAGGACTGTCCGTACTACCGGTTTCCTGTTATTTTCACTTTGCGACGGCCTGAAGATACCAGGAGTAACATTTCTAGAAATAATTGTTGCTTTTGACTTTATCACATACAGCTCGTCTGTGTGACTGTGATGTTACTTGGAGAAACAGCTGTGGGAAAAGTGCATTAAAAATAACATTTATTTACTAGCGATGAACATGGCAGCGAAGGCTGAGGGGTGGCCGTTCAGCAGCGTAGGCCAGCACAGGGACACCTCAGTGCGAAGGTCCAAGAGACGGAAAGAAGAGGAAAATTTATAGTGGATATGAACTTGCTTTCAAAAATGTTAGTATCAGAAAAATACACACAGACTCATGTGAACTGATGTTCAATAATGTTCAGTTTCTATGAGGGGCGTTTTTTAAGGCATTATAAACTGAAATGATAACAGTCATTTATAATGTGAGTAAATAGCTCCAAGCTATTTCTAATGATTTCTCCCTTTTGTCTTTGTGGGCAAAAGAAAAAAAGTCTTAAAATTTTTATGCCTATTTTGAAATTCTACTAAATGGAGGCTCGGCTTTCGTGAGTGAGCCATGGTAGTATCCCCAAGGCCACGGTCCAAGTGTTCACTTTGAAACGAGCTATACAACCCTGAGGTTAAACAGTACACACTTCCATCCCTCCAGAAAGCATCCCTTTTGAGGGCTATTAATGGAAAAGAAGCAGGGCCTAAAAGAGATGACTGGCCATAGAAGCTCTAAATGAAACATACGGTCCAAATATTAACAGCTAAAAGCATATTCTGGTAATTCCAAAGCTACTGAGACAACACACTTAATTCTCATAAACAGCCACAGCCTTGACACTAACAAACCTATACAAAAGCTCAGTTTTTAAGCACAATTCTTCTCTTTGTAAATTTCCTATACTCTCCCACTGTTAAAACCACGTGAGCTGGGGCCAAACTTCAGAGCCCAATTTTTAATACAAAAATGCAAACACAGAAGGAAAATGCCCTGCATGCAAAGACTCCTAGCATCACCTCTCAGAAAGCCCATTATTTTCCTAAGGAAATGAAACTGGTTTAGGAGCCAGACGCATCAGTTAACATATAAATATCTGGTTTACATATTGAGGTGAACAATTCAGTCCAATATAACAAGTTATTTCCGTTGCTCTCCTGATAGACACAACACCGACAGAAAGGAGAACTGAAGCCCCTCGTTTAAAAAGCGGGCCGTTTGATCCACTAGTGTGAGGCGGCTGCCATAAGGCCTTCTTTCAAATCAATCGGTTCAGTCATTTGATATATGAACATAAAATTGGGAGGTAATTATTTACATATTGTAACTCAGCGCCATCCAGATACACACAGAACACATCCCACGAGACAATGCATCAGCATAAGGAGATCTGAGTCCCTCAGTCTGTGCCGCGCCCACCCCCGCCCCCAGCCCTCCCGGCAGCAGAGCGAGCAGCACCCACGGCAGCCAGCGGCCTCCAGCTCCCCGGGCCCCGTGCCTCCGCCCCTCCCCGCTCCCCGCGCCCCCCTCGGATGACGCGGGGCCCCAGGGCTCAGTCTTTGGGCCTCTGCTCTCCATCCTCCTGTGCCCCCCTGGCGCCCCCTACCTGGCGCTCCTACCTGGCGCCCCCACTTGGGCGTCACAGGCGGAGCCACCCTAATGCTCGCCGCCTTGCATCTCCTGCAGCGCCCGATCCCCTCAGCAGACAGCAGCAACTTCGTGTTCCAGGCGCCCCGCTCACTGACCTCAAAGGCATCTCTGCGGACGCTTCTCTGCAGATTCCACACACTGGATCGGGATCCCCCAGGAAAGCCTGCGGGCCCTCCCGCTTCCGAAGGCCCTTGACGGCTACCATGCTGGGGCGCACCTATGGGAGGACCCCAGTCTGCACTCCCGCGGCAGCCTGCGGGCCAGTGACCCTGTTCTAGCGTTGACCCCTGCGGCCCGCAGCAGCCAGAGCAGCCAGGGCAGCCAGGCGTCCCGCAGCCTATCCGCAGCTCCCTGCTGAGCCTCCTCCTGTCCTTGGGGAGCAGAGGGACCGGGCCCTGGCATGGCTGTCAGGCTGGCTCGGCTTCCCACTTGGACTTCCCAGGTGCGACCTCGTCCCCCTAACTGCTGCCCCCTCAACCCCCGGTCCCCAGTCTGCTCCTCTCTTGTTCCCCAAACACTCCCGGATCTGGGCCTGCCTCTCTCTTACGGCTCTGCCCGCGTCCCCTCCTGGGGGAGGCTGGCCCCGATGACCGTGCATTGTAAGCTGTGCCTGCCCCGCTCACGGAGGCACCTTCCTCGCCTGGACCATCTCCTCTGACCTATGAACGTACCCTGGCCCGCTGACGGTATTTATATGTAGCCACTCGGCAGCTCTTGAGCACTTGCCGATGAATCCCCTGCCGACCAGAACACAGGCGGCTTGAGGGCGGGGGGGTGGGGGGGTTGAGCTGGCTTTGTGCGCTGCTCACAGATTCTGAAAGTATTTACTGTACATGGTGGCCACTCGGTACATATTTGTTGAATAAATGAATGAATGAGAGAATGACACTTTTTTGGCAGAAAACGGTACAAGCAGTCAGAGCCTCGTCTACAAATAACACTGCGTAGTTCCTGTCCCTTTGAGTCCACTCCCCTGCCCACAGCCTGGGGACAGGCCTGTCCCCAGGAGACACAGGACCGGAGGGGGAGCTCCCAGCGAAACCCAGAAGGCGGGAGCACAGTCAGTGCGTCTCAGTTCCGTGAGCAGAAATGGCCTTCGTGGTCTGTCTGGGAAGCTGGTTCAATATAAATAACACTGTGTACAATCTAGACTCCATGTTCCCATAGAAACAAATCACACATTAACTTCTCAACTTATTTGTAGAGTGGGTGCTGCCTCCCCGGTAGCCACCTGCCGTCACGTGCCCGTCTCCTGGCAGGCTGCCTTAGACATCATCACGCCGGCCGGGCTGGCCCTGAGCAAAGCTGGGGGCAGGCTGGTCACATTGCAAGTGGCTGGGATTGTCAGTTACGTCTCCTTTCCTTGCAACTTCATTCATCTGAGAGAAGAAAAACGACTCTCGTAATGTTTCTGGGTGGTTTTCCCTAGGATTCTGCCTAGTGCAATACGTAACACTTGCCCTGCCCCTCTGCAGCGCGTACCCCCTGCGTTAGTAGATGTGGCCATTTGCAAAGCAAACAAAGGCTCCTCTGCGCGCACTGCCTTCTGCTCAGAAGTCGGGTGTCTGCACGCGGAGGTCAAAGGCAGGGAGGCCGGAGGGAAACGCAGCATTCTGAAGGCGACGCCAGCAGGTGCCCGGTGGAGCCTGTAGCCTACCCTTTCCTAGGCTTGTCCCAGCGCGGTAAATTACAACGTAACAATATTTGTGTGCTCACTTATAAATTCAATCCCTCAAGGAAAGTGAGTAAGCGTGATAGGCATTGTTTTGGCCATTAACAAACTAATGAATAACATGCTACGTCCTCATGGACCATCGATGTCCAGTTGATTAATGAATTTAATGTCGTGGGCTTTGCCTTTGTATAGATAAGGTGAGGCACCATGATTCTAGAGTCATGTCCGGCTGGCTCCCAGCAGAGCCCTTTGTGGTCTCTGGGCATGAGCCCCGGACGGCAGAGAAAACAGCCCTTCCAGCCCTTTCCTCCAATGAAAGCCCCTCACTTCCTTCCTGTCTCCATGATGGTAGTGGGCCAGCCGCAGTGGTGGGGCGATTGGGGCAGTCACCTGGTCGCGTGTGACCTCCGAGGGGACGCATGTGAAGGGCCCAGGAAGGGGGCATCATGGCGGCGCCGGTGTGTGGCCGGGGTGGGGACAGGTGACACCCGGAGAGGTCACATCCCTGCTCCAACCCGAAAGCGTGCTCTTCCTTTCTTATTGCTGCAACCTCAGTCCTTCCTCCTTCCCACCTCCCCTCCCCTCCCCTCCCCCTTCTCTAACTCATCTCCACATCTCCGCACCGACTCATAGGAGACAAAAAAGCAAGGCGGCAGGCAGGGCGGCAGGCTGGGCTGCGGCCAGCAGCACAGGGGCCCAGCACGCCCCGCCCCGCCCGGCCCGGCAGGCCAGGGGCTCGCCTGCCGCGCGGCGTCTCCGAAAAGCGGTCGAGGGCCTTGTCCTTTAGGGCCGCCCAAGCTCCCTGGCGACCGTCTGACAAGCACAGGACCCCGGGCCTTGAAAAGACGCGTGCCAAGTGGCGGGACACACTCTGACTCAGGGTCTGCACCCTCGCGTGGCATCGCCCAGTGACTCTGCAACTGGTACTGGACAGACGGGGGGAGGGGCGTCCAGGCTCACGGGGTGCGGCCGCGGGAAGAAGGGTCGTCCTGAGAAAGGGTCTGGAAGTTGAAGGAATCAAAGGAAGAGTATCCCGGTGACTCTGCTGTGGAAGGGCCACCGCCGACGGGACAGCGCCACCCACAGGGCTCGCGGGCGGCCAGTCGAGCAGAACACGCCGACCTCACCTGTCTGAGGCTGCCCATGGGCCTGGCCACGTCAGCTTGGACATCGGGCCAGGACCCCAGCTCCGCATCGATCACCTGGCCGTGCGGCTCTGACAGTGGAAACGGCAACAAGGAAGTTCAGCGGCCGTGCCTGTCCACGGAGGAGAGCAGCCCGCCCTCCGACTCATGGCCGTCACACCGGAGACCCCGACACCTGGGTTCAGCCTGCGCGCCCCCCGCGTTCTACTTATGAGAAGGGATGAGGACGACTGCCCGAGCCCCTCGTGCCCTCATCCACTGATGGGCAGCACTCGGATGCCTCTTCCATCCCAGGGACCAGCTGTGTGCAGCAATGCGGGCGCAGACGCGTCCCGGCACCGTGGGTGGCGGGCTGACGGGCGGGGGCAGCTGAGGAGTGAGGGGGCCCCACGAGCACCGCAGGGCTGGGGCGGGGGCGCTGGGACCGCCGCCCGGGCGGAGCCGCGTGGGCAGCATTGCAGGGAGGCAGCAGCGTCTGCAGGCCGCCAGGGCTGAGCGGTGACACGGGCCCACTCGGAAATTCCCACGTCCCGAGACAGAGTGGCCGCAGTCAGTGAGGCGGGAGGAGGGCCTCGTGTGCTGTGCGGCAGAACGCAGGCCGGGCTTCTGGGGGAGAGGAGGGGCCGCCGGCGGGGTAACATGGGGGACTGACATCGTCGGCGTCCCTGCAGAGAAGGGTGACTCGGGCAAACGAGGAGGGGCGAGGCCAGCAGGCAGCCCCAAGGGGCAGATGAGGAGACCACCCCAAGTGACCAGTCAGTCGAGTGAGGGGTCACTCACTGAAACAGAACACGCTGGAAGAGAAAAACACCCAAGGGCAGGGGAACTCGGTGTTGGCTGTTGCGCTTGAGGTGCTGACGGAGCGTCAGCAATGCTGGGACGGGGCCGGGGGAGGTGATCGTGTGGGCACACAGCTGCGGGGAGGCACGTGCGGGAGTCACCCCGTCCTTCAGGGTGACCGTTGGGACGGTGACTGACTGTGCACTTCTTTCTGCTGGAGTTTCACGCCAAGCGCTGCCTTGACTGGTCTGGTCTCTGAACTACAGCACGTACTTTATTGGTTCTTATTTTTAGAGCAAATACAAACTAATGACCAAGGTGTTTACCGAAGAGTTTCGGTAAACTTTTCTCTGCAAATTATAACATGAATTTTGAGGAACTTGAGACACGGGCTAGGAAAATATCCCTCTCATCGTTTCTTGTTCGGTTTTGTTTGGAGCATAGCGCTCTTCCGCATGGCAACTTTTCCCACTGGGGGAACGGACAGGCTGTCAGCGATAACTTCACCTGGAAGGGTCAACCCTTTCAACCTGAAAGCCTCCTCATCAGATCGGTGTCATAAATACCTGGTATGAGTTTTTATGGAATATAGATCAATAGAACCTCAGACCTTCAGTCCATACAATTTTGCCAAAATAAACTAACCCCAACGATTGGCCCCGCCGATAGAAGAGATCATATTTTGAAAGATACCAGCACAAAATATAAGTATTTCAAACTCAAGCTCTTTGATGACGAAACTAGAGCAGCGAGGCCTTATCAGGACCCTGGCAACGGGGTCTGAGAACAATGACTCCGAGTCAGGAGACTCCGGTCCCCGCGCCGGAGCGCTTCCCCCGGTGCCCCGCGCGACCTCGGGCCGGCCCCCCGCCCTCGGTACTCCTTCCCTTCCTCTTCTCATTGTGTGCAGTTTGAGAAAGTATCCTGTGTGCTTTAGATGAAAGATACCGGGGTGCCACCTGAGTGGCGAGTGGAGGCTTTTGCTCAGAGGAGGAGGAGAGACTAGCATCCGACCCGACTAGAGACAACGCTGCCGGGCGCGTTTGCTCCCCAGCTGACGCTTCAGCCGCATGTCCCCAAACATCTCAGTGTCAGAAAGGACCCCAGCGAATAATCAAATCTGAGAAGGGATGGGTCGTTTAGCAAGTGTGTAGCCTGAGAAAACAGAATGCTCCAAGTTCAATACTGCCAACTCAGGACGGGCTGCAGGTGAATTTACCTGTAATTTCTGTGTGTGCCGCACGCCGCAAAAACATGAAGGCTGCACTTTTTCAGAGCAGTTTGAGGTTCACAACAGAACCAAGGAGAAGGTACAGGTTTCCCAGAAGCCCTCTGCCCCCGCACCTTATCAACGTCACTCACCGGAGGAGCGACCGTCACAGCTCATGAACCTACGTGCACGCGTCACCGCCACCCGAAGCCCAGGCTGGCCTTAGGCTCGCCCAGGGTGCCGCGCACGCCACGTGGTGGGTGTGGAGGAGCACGTGACGACGCGCGTCCCGCACGGCGGCGGCCAGCGGGGAGCTGCCACCGCCCCCAGGCCTCCCCTCTCCCATCTCCGCAGACACTGACCTTTTCAGTGTCTCCATAATTCCGCCTTTTTCAGAATGCCATGCACCAGTAGTTGAAAACACACAGAGGTAACATCTCAGGTTGGCTCCTCTCACTTACTGACCGGCACTGAAGGTCCCCCATGTCTTTTCGTGGCTTGACCACTCATTTCTCTTTGGTGCAGACGGTCTGGAAGGACCGCAGCTGGCCTGTCCCCCTCCAGAGGGACACCGTGGTAGCTGCCAGGTTTTGGCAGTCGTGAACACAGCTGCTCTTTTCTGCGTGGTTGCTTTCTGTGTGGACGCAAGTTTCCACCTCCTTGGGTGAGTGCCAAGGGGTACGCCTGATGGATCGTATGTTACGAGTATGTTTAGTTTGGTAAGAAATCGCCCAACTGTCTTCCAAAGGGGCTGCACCATGTTGCGCTCCAACAGGCAACGCGTGAGATCCCCGTCGTCCCACGTGCTCTGAGCATCTGGCGTGGCCCTTCGGGGTCTTCGTCATTCCGACGGGTGTGGAGCGGCACCCTGTTGTCTTCACGCGCATTTCCCTGGTGACGCATGATGGACGGCGCGGTCCTTCTGGATCTCCGCCGATCTGGGAGGTGTGTGGGGGCATCTCGCTGTTTTACCCTGCATGTCCCTGGTGAATACGATGGAGCATCGTTTCACGCGCCTATTTGCCATCTCCTTTGGTGGGGTGTCTGTTCAGGTCTTTGGCCCATTTTAAATTGCGCTGTTTGTTTTCTCATGGTTGAGTTTTAAGAGGTCTTTGTGTATTTTGGATAATAGTTCCGTATTCACTGTGTCTTTTGCAAATATTTTCTCCCATGAATTTGTGTTTGTAATAATCCCATGCCATTCACATATTTTTGAACAAAACAGTGGTGTCTCTGGGTGTGGATGTGACTCCTTAGTTGCAGGCAGCCGCCCGGTCTGCAAGAGAGACCCCTCCCTGACGTCAAATCCCCGTGCCCGCCCTGGTGTGGGGAGGGCCGAAGTTGGGCACTAGCTCCTTAGCTTCACAGAAACTTTAGTTTTACTACCTATTTCCTTGTTCATCCACGTGCTACAGCAATTTACAAAACAATCTCATTCAAGGAGAACATTACGGTCCAGACTTCTGACACAAACATTTCTGCAGGGAAATAAACCCTGCGGAGTGAAAGGAACGAAGCACCTGAGACACTGGCGGGCGGAGAGAGACACACATGCAGCAGTGAAAGGAGGCGCGCCGAATCGAGGCACGTTTCCATAACAGTAAAAGTGCGCCTGTGAACTACATCAAAAATCTCCCGTCGATCACATGTTTTGTAAAATATCAAGCAACTGTGACTTCCAGGGCCACTGAGGCATGGCTGCGTGCAGAGGCCCTGCCTCCCTGGCTGCAGGGTCACCTGGCTGCAGGGTCACCTGCCTGCAGCGCCACGGGCCATCCTGCTCCCGGCCTTTCGGGATCCCTGGGATCTGAGCAGCGGGTGGACCTGCTCTGCCCACGGGGGAGAACACGCAAGTGACATGGGGCAACGGCGCCCACCGCGGACTAAGCGCCCCCCAGGGCCCCGCACGGCGCCCACCCTGGCAGACGCCCTTGGCGGCTTGCAGTGCGGCGC
Organism: Pteronotus mesoamericanus; assembly: GCF_021234165.1. Lineage (NCBI taxonomy): Eukaryota > Metazoa > Chordata > Mammalia > Chiroptera > Mormoopidae > Pteronotus > Pteronotus mesoamericanus. The sequence continues at coordinate 4,234,693 of NW_026555123.1, forward strand.
AAGGCGCACATTCATGCATCCCAATCCCTTCAAATTCCAACGGCAAACTTCAAAGGACCACAATGGAAGAGATGAACAAATGCTGTCCAGTCACAATACCTGGTTTTTGCCAATACTCTCCCTGGCAGCCCCTGCCTGGTACGCGTTCTGTTCGGAGGTACCGTCGGTCAGCAGGCCGCGGCTGTGCGGGGTGGGAGCGTCGGCCCTCGCGGGGTCCCCCACAGGGCGCTCTGACTCGGCTGTGCTCTGTGGTCGCTGGCCATGCCCTTCTTTTCGCCTCTGTTTGGGAGTCTCTGAGAGCAGCCAGGGAACTGGAGGACGTCCTGGCTGGCCTGGCGACAAAGCCCCTCCCTCTCTGTGCCAGCATGGCCTCCTACTCAGTGACGTGCATAAAGAACTGGAGAATTTCCCCAGCAACAGACGCTAAAACCATCGTTGCAGCGCCGACCCGGCAGCCAGCCACGGAGACACGTCCCCTCCTGCCACTACTGTTTCGAACCCCCAGTCTGGCTACTGGGCGCACCACCGATTTCTCGGGGTAACCCACACACGACCCCCAGGTTACCCTGCTGTTGTCCCGTTTCCTTGTTGGCCTTCTCCAAGGTCTGCTTTGCAAGGAGAACACCTGTGCTCCAGCACGAGCGCTGCTCTCTCTAGCTCCTAGCGCGCCACTTCCCAGCAGTCTGGAAGCAGGCCTCCAAGCACTTAACTTGTATTATTTGCATTTATTCCTCACAACAAAGCTCCGGAGCTGGTGCTAGGTTTCCATTTTAAAGACTTAGACAGAATTCTATGGTGAGCTTCAGGGAGCGAGGATTGTGGTCCAAAAGCCTTCAGACTCTGGGGAGAAGCACTAGCACTGGATGGAGACAAGGAAGCCCCCGCAGGCTCTGAAGGAAAATAAGACTCCAGAACAGCGGTTTGGCATCGCAATCACTTCCCTGCTACCCGCTACCCATGGTGATACTTCAGCCCAAGTGACCCTGCCCCGGGTCCGGAAGGAAGGAGGCTGCTGAGGGCGCCAGCCTGGAGTCGAGTGGACCTCACAGCTCCTTGGAAGGGACCCCGGGGGGGACACAGGGGCAGCGAGGGGTCTCCGGGCTCAAAACGGGAGATGCCGCTGTGTCCAGATATAAAAAAACAACCACCCCACAGCATTTCTACTCCATATGAATTTAAAACATTTTAAATGTGCTCCTCTCTCGTGAGAGCAGGAGACCGAGGATCGTGAACGTGACGAGAGTGTTGGAGAACGAGCTGTCGCAGCCGTGGGCCGTCCCCCGCAGGTCTCACTCATTTGACTTTTGTGACCCAGTGCTGCCCTGGATGTAGGAGAAGCCAGGGTGCCCCGGAGCCTGGGGGGCGAATGAGGGAGGGAACGGGCGGCGACCCTGGCCTGAGTCCTTCTGGGTCGCGCATCAAGGCCCTGAGGCCAGCCCCCCAGCAGCAGGCGCCGTGGGAGCGGTGCGCAGATTTCAGGGCGGCCCTGGTGAACAGCGCCCCTCCGCACGCAGGACCCTTCCTGGTTTGAAAACTCAAAACCAGACCCAAAACAAAACAAAACAAAACCATAACGCGCAGTACGCACAAGGCCTCTTGGAAGAGATCGTGGAGCATTTCCCCTGCGAGGCCGGAGCCGGGGCCGGCCCTGCAGGGAGCAGAGGCCGCTGGGGGCGGGGAGGCGGGGAGCCGGAGGACGGGGCAGGACACGGGCACCGGCCGGCGGCTGCAGAAATGGGATGGCAGCGGGACGGCAGGCTCCCAGGCCTGACCCTCTGCCTCACGTCCCCGGACGTGTAGTCACTCCCGTCATTTCCGGAGGACCCAGTGGCCAGCCGCTCCGCAGAGCGTGTGCGGGCTGCGTCCGCGGGTGCCCGCGGGCAGGACGCGGCGGGCCGAGAGCGGGGCGCGCCGGGAGGGCGGCCCCCTTCCTCAGGACTGCGGGGAGCGGCCGGGCGGCTGCCGGGGAGGGCCCCACGGAGTCACTGCAGGCGGGGCTTTCTGGAGCAAAAACGCGAGGGGCTGAGTTCACCGCGGCATCTTCTATAAACCGCCAGCGACGGGAGCGTGGGCTCCCACGCCCGGCGGGACGGTGCGCGCGGAGGCCACGGCAGGTCCCCGGGGCTGCTCACGGCGCGCTCCGGCTCTTACCAGAGAACCTGCACGCCTCTCTTGGGCGATCAGGGCGCCCTGTTTTATGTAAGTGTATTTTAAACATACGTTTTCCTTCCAGAAGACCAGTCACCGACGCGGTGCTCTCTCAGCCTACGGGAACGCGGGGCGGCCGCGGCCGGAGGCACACTCCCGACTTCCCTCGGCGGTAGCCGCGCGGGGGCCGCGGGCACCCGTGTCCCGAAGCCTCACCTGCAGGGACCCTTTCTCTCGATACAACGCTAGGAGGTGTGCCCGGGCTCGTTCCTGTCACCCTGCCACGGCCCCGTTGCGCCAATTTGCATATTATTTTGGACCAGAACAGCTGTAATTGTGAATTAGTTTTCCTTCTTTAATCTGGGACCAGCAGCAAATCATGTTTAATAGCCTTTAATTCCCCCTTTTAATGAGATAATCTGCATTCAGCAGTGACTCAACCTTGGAGGGCCGTAGGCTAGTGGTGGTGGCGGCGGGGGTGAGTCACAGAAAACCAGACAGAAGGGACCCATTAGGTGATCTCACGCAGCCCCTGCCAGACTCAGGGTGCTTGTCCACCAGGAAATTCCCAGGGCCCGTTTGGCAGACGGGTCAGTTATTCGCCGCCTCGGGTGGACTTGCTGGCCTTCCACCCGAGGCTGCCCTGGAGCTGGGGGAGGGCGCACTCGGCCGCCGGCCCCCTGCCGCTCCCTGCTGGGCCCGGGTCCACGCGGCCTGCCGAGCGCCCCTTCCCCACACACTCTCTCCTTCCTGTCTGCCTGCGAGCACTCGCGGCGGGTGGGAAAGAGCTGCCTGGACTAGCAGGGACAACGTGCCCTGTACAGAAGAGAACTTCTGCTCCTTCCCAACCCTCGGCACAGACATTTGAAAAAGGACTCGCGGCGCGTGGCGGGCCTCCTCCTCAAAGGCCGCCGCCTTTTATCCGCTGCCGGGTCCCTGGTGCGCCCGGCTCGTGCCTCGCTGCTTCCCCCCGGATGGCCTCCGGCCGTCCCACATCTGGAGCCGAGCTGCTCGCACCGCACCAGTGAGTCCTGGTGCGGCCCTGCCTGACACAGACCAGCGCTGGCCGCTCAGCCCGTCCCCTCTGCGCTGCGGGCGCTTCCCGCCCTGCCCCCCGCCCTCCCGCGCGGCGCCGGCTCCTCTCCAGACGTTCTGTCCTGAGGAGTGGTCGCTCAGCTGGGGCCTGTGGCCTCCGCAGGCGCAGGCGCTGCGGTGACCGAGGTCTCCTGGGGGCCCCCCGAGCCCGCCCAGTTGATGTTGAGCCGACACAGTGAAGACTTTCAGGACCCATTAGTGTCACTGACAAATGCCACCACCATCTTTTTTGAAGGTCGACATCTTCGTGACTGTTCTTTGTAACAACCACGGGTTCAAGGGCCTTCCTCCATGTCCAGACCAATAAACTGTTTCATCTGCCTTCTCACTAAGATCCCCTAAGTCAGAGCCAGGCTTCAGCCAGCCCGCCCACCTGGGGGGCGGGAGCCGCTGCCCCCGCTGCCCCCGCTGCCCCGGGGGCAGCAGGCGTCCCTTCTCCCCCCCCCCCCCCCCCCCGGCAGCGCTGCTGGGTCAGACCACCCTTTTCTGTGCTATTGTCCAACACACACACACAGTCGTGCAACCGATGCAGCCGACCCCCGCCCCGTACGCTCCACAGGTCAACTTTTAACACGGCCCCCACGTCCACAGGACCCGGCGTCACTCGGCCCCCTCAGACACCCCAAGGCAGCGCTGGTGTCCGCCCCAGGAATTTTCCAGCGCGCCTGGGGGCGGCCCCAGGGCGCCTGGCCTTTGCATTTCATCACCACTAATCCCCTGGAAAGGCAGAACCGGCAGAACACACATCCTCATCTAATTTGCCAGTGTTTTCTTTTCCCCCTTCCTTCATTTAAAACCCTGCCAGAAGTTGCAAAACAAAAACAAAAACGAAAAACAGAGAGTACCTACCTTCTGTCCACCCCACCTCTCAAACGTGTCTTTTACCCTGATTTTATTTTTTTTTTTGCCTATATTCTGAAATTCTCACAAGTGCTCATGACTTCAACTTTCAAATGACTTGCGGGAAGACACTGAAACAAACAAAAATCACGACACTACTAGGGAGAAAATGAAAACCAGCATGGACACACCAAAAAGGTAACTGATAATTATTTGGGGAAGAGAACACTTGTTTTTCTTTCTTGTCTGACAATCTTTGGTTATTTTGCTTTTTGCCAGCACTTGCCACAGAGCTGAGGGAGAGCTCAGATCCGGGGCCTTTAGGTTTCAAGGGCTCCAAGGGCAGACGGCCAGGCCTAGTCCGGTGGCTTCGGGTCCCCGGTCTGGGGAGGACCCTGGGGGCCCGCACCGGCTGAGGGCGCCCGCGGGTTCTGAGCTGGCGGCCCCGGTTGCACTCTGAGGAGCAGAGTCCTCCTGGAAGCTCTGAAGAGAGAGCAGCTGTTTTCACTTGGAGAAAGGAGGGGACAGCTTTGCAAAGATGGACTCTAAACTCTGTCCTTTTCATGCAAACATTCGGCCACTGAAGAAGAACTATCGGGCATTCGCTATGTAGCAAGTTCTGTTTCGGGGCCTGGGGCTACAGCGATCCAGCTCCACGGAGCCGCCCTGCCTCCCTGGACTGAGGGGCCGCCCCACGGGGACGAGGGACGAGCCTGTAGCCCGAGGAGGGACAGCTGTAGCCCCAGTGGGGACGCTCCTGAGGGGCATTCGGGTCAACACTGGGCTCAGGGGAGAACACCCCCACACACGCAAACACCCAGCGCCTGGCCCAAACAACTATTTCAATGACATAGGCTTGTGCCATTGCCTAATGTCACATGTTGATAATATCAAAATAGGAGAACCAGCAGTGAGCAATGAAAGACACTGTAGAATTACATGGGGACTGGCGGCCACAGACTAAAAGAGCACATGCCGGTCCCACCTGCAGGTCGGTAGAAGGTGGAAGGGCGCAGGGGGATGAAGGCCGTGGGGGCTGGGGGCTAGGAAAGGTGAGACAGGTACGGGCCACTCTGTCACTCAAGGTGTGGTCCTCAGCTCAACAGCCTTGGCGCCACCTGGCAATACAACGGACGCGGTCAGAGATACAGTCTCAGGCCCTACCAGGCCTCCCGAATGAACGGTTGTGTTTTAACAGGCTCGCCGGGCGACTCCTGCTCAGAGCAGGGCGAGCCCCGGTGCACACGGCCCGGAGGGGCGGGCACACTCGGTCAAAGTGGAGCTCGGGGCGCGGCTGGGAGGTTCGCGCTGAGGGCGAGGCTGTGAGTGGGGGGCGTGGTGACGAGACCTGTGGCCTCTGAGGGGGTGGCCGGTCAGAGTGCGAGACAAAAAAACCAGAAGGAAAATAGGGCCCATAGCTGGAGCATGTCCCGCAGTGGGGGATGCTCGTCAACAGCAAGGGGGGAAGGACGACCCCACGGAGACAAGGAAGAGCTCAGACGGGGTGGGCGTCCAGCAGGGCTCAGGGGAGGGGCTGGAAGGGCCGCGGCCGCAGGGAGCGGGCTGGGGACGGGCCAGCAGGAACTCAGCGGCTACCCAAGGCGCCGTGGGGAGCCCCCCGGGGCACGGACGCAGGGCCGTGACATAATTTCAAGATACTAATTTAAAATGCCATCTTTTCCCAGAAGGGAGGTTAAATATGAACTATCCTAGGGATTATATACATACACTGTAAAATGCAGGGAGGGACGCTGAAGTGCTTCCGGAACAGTGTCACCCAGCTGACGCATTTCTGATCGGGCCCAGCTGGGGTGCGCTCCTTGCACACCTGTCTCCCCTTCCTCTGGAGGGAGGCGCGCACACCCCCGCTCCGGCCCCCGTCTTCCTTCCCGCCCCGCATTTGATCGCTTCTCTTTTGAGAACCGACTCGTGCCCGCCAGGTCTTTTTGAGCATCGTGACATCTTTGAAGAGCGTGAGAAGAGAGGTGAAAGATTCTGTGGCTAATGAATCTTTAAAAAAGTGGTGGCTTGTCGGTGGTGAAGGTCCAGTTAACTTCCATTTAGGACAAAGCTTTGTGTCCTTTCAAAAATTATTTAACTTCTCAGAGCCTAAGATTCTTTCAATTAGAAAATCGAGGACGTAATGGCCACTGCTTCAGGTTCTTAGAATAACGAGAGGAGTTGCGTTTTCAGTTGCTTTAGTGTAGGGCCTGATACAGCACCATTGCATAATGGAGTGAGCTGCTAACAGGTTAGGAGTGCCCATCACCGCAGATGGAGAAAAAGGAAGGGTGAGCTCATCTTTTGGTGGTAACTTACACTTAGCTTTGAACTGAAATTTTAAATGTATTAACGGAAACACTTTGCTTGCTCAACGTGAACAGGACGCCCCCCAGGGCCTAGTGCCTGTGGCGCCGGATTTTAAGGGCAGGCTGCGGCGGGAGCACGGAGGAAAATGGAACTGAGGAAGAGAAGCCATGAAGGGTAGAGGATGAGAGACACCCCCAGGCGCCGCTTCCCAGGTGAGCGCCCCAGAATCCCAGGAACACCACGGAACACAGGGCTGGTGCCTCGCCTGGTAGGAGGGGCGAACTTTTGGAAGGCTCCGAACTGGACTAAACGTGGAATGTTTATTGAGCGCGTTTCAAGGTTCTTCAGAAGAATCAACAAGAAGCGAACATGCAGCAACTCTGCAGGAATTCCTCGGCGGCCAGGCTGATGGGCTCGATAACCTGCGAACAGACCCTGAGGCCGCCCGAGGCTCCGGGAAAGGGAGCAGACCCCTGGAAGGGCCCAGACCACGGCGCAGTGAGTCAGACCCGGGCTGGACCTCCGGTTCACCAGCCTCCGGGCAAAGCACTTCGAGTCCCTGGTTCTCATTATGTTCCCAAGTACAATGGGGAAAACAAAACCTACAGTGCAGAGGTATCGACGGATGAAAGTTAATACTCTTTAGTCATCTGGCAGCAACGGACACCCCACGAGCGCGCTCTGCGAGTGCGCGTTCAGAGCGCCTGTGGCCAAATGAGGGTGGTGATCCCGCAACTGACGGACAGACCGTGCAGAGTTCAGACCCAGTTTTTGTTTTATGAAGAGGATTCACCCCAGACTCCCCTCGGATATGAGTCCGAGTCCATCCCGAGCATCGGACAGATTTCCAGAACATTCAGCCCCTGCTATCCACTCACTGTTGACCCTGAGGCGTGCCGCCTTCATCCCGGAACAAACCCTTCCTGAGGAGGCGTGAGCGTGTCTGTCCCCGTTGATCACAGAGCTCGGTGGTACTAATGCGGACTCGCGGAGCAGGGCGCGTGGGGAAGCGGACAGGCAGCGACCCGAGGGCCCAAAGCCCGGCTGCGGAGGAGGGCAGGACGCCTGCCCAGCGTTCCGAGTCAGTTAACGTTTACAGAGGACCCCCACTGCTTGTGCACAAGGCACTTGAAATGCTCACACGCTGAAGGGCCCTTCGTTCTGGGGGACAAGACCAGGGGTGGTCGCTGTTCACACTGGAAGGCAAGAAGAGGATCTACAGAGAGCACAGATACGACGTTCTCTGCTGAAAACCCCCCGCAATTGCTGTGGAAAAGGAGGGTTTTAAGGTGCATTTTCTGTGATGATAAGCCAGGCAAAATCAGGAAGTACACACTTTTTAGACTTTTTAGCTCATGGAATGCCAAGTTCCTTAGCATGAATAACTTTTAAATACACTTTTTTAAAATACCCAATCAACCTCAAGTGCTAACAGCCTCACGAGGACGCAAATTCTTAAACAACAGGCCTCATTCCTAACAGGGTCGCATGCAGACCCCCAGCCAGGACAGTGGGGCCCCCGCGTGGCGTGTGCGCGGAGCGGGCCCCGAAGCAGCAGCTGGTCCCCGGGTGCAGACTGGCCCCTCTGCACTGCTCCCTGGGAGCCAGCTTCTGGAAACACACACGCCTTGTTGAAAACCACAGTTCTGCTCCTGAAAAAACTGGGTACAGGGAGAATTTTAAAACACTGAATCACACTTCAGATGCCCTGGGGGTGGGGGGGGGCAGCTATCACAGGGAACCCTGTTACAAATGTTCTGCACATGAAGAACTATAGTAGGAACCGAAAAAGCACCTCTAATTTATAGAATACGCACTGATTCTTTTTTCTTTTTTTTTGGTTTGGTTTTGTCATTATGTGCTTGCTTTTTATGGTTTAGTTTCAACAATTTAAAGAAAACCAACTTTTGTCCTTGCGTATTTAATTTTTAAATATTTCAGTATTTTCCCCTTATGTATAACTTTTAATGCATTCTGGGAGCAATTCCTTTTACCCCACCCCCACCCCACTCCAAAAGGGAAAATACTCACCACTTGAAACGGAAGCCAATGGCTCAAGTGAATTGGCCTTAATGGGAATTCGGTTCATGGCCAAGTTTCCACTTCCCGGCCAATCACATCAGCGGCCGCTCAGCAAGGTGGCACCCGGCCCCTCCCCTCCGCGCCGTCTAACGGGATCTGTGCGCCCACCAAGTGGAGCAAATGAATTCTGAAAATGTAGCTAAAAAGAGAATTCCCGGACACCCGGCTAGACTGGGCGCTCACAACTGCTCAAGCCTTGGGGCCAGACTGCCTCGTGCACTGTCCTGTCCTGCGAGGCATGAAACGGCCAGGCAGCATTCGCTTTTTTTATGTGAATCCCTACAGGCCCAGCTTGAGAAGAATGACCTCCTCAAAAGGAACGTAGCGCCACCTAACGTTGAAACTGTGAACTACCTCAGGTGATAGCTCATTGGGTGCCTGGCACACACCGAATGCTACTATTTGCCTGAAAAATAAAAAAACAGGCCGTGTGAACTGACTGTGGCACCCCGGGGTGCCTTGGCACACAGTTTGGGAACCATACGTTCTGCGCCAACAAGGAGACTATTTCTACTTTCCCGAAGGAATTAAACCGCATCATGAGATTTTAATGCCTCTTCAATAGACACAGACACGCTCAGAGCCGAGACCTGCTGCTTCAGTGTTCGCCCTGCCCCCGGAAGAGCCCTGCCGCCGCAGGCAAGTCACATGTTTAAAGACGACGTCCACCGAGAGGCACCCGAAGCCGGCACAGCACTGCCCCGCCCGGCGCAGCGGCCGCCCCCTCCCACTGGCTGCCGAGGGCAAACGGCGGGCCGCACCGTGGGATGCCTGTTCTGCTGCCATCTCACGAGGTCCTTGTCTGTGTCTGGAATCACTCCCCTGCCTATGACTCTCCGCAGTTCGCTTCATGTGGCTTTGGCTTGCGCTCCCCTCGGAGTGGCATCTGTCGGTGCCCAACTCTCCGCTCTCTGCAGCGTTGCAAAAGCCTCCCACGCAATTGTAGGTAATGGCAACGTGAGAGAACGCCCTTGGGCGGAATAATCAGCCAGTGTGATTAGCCGGGGTCGGCCCGGCTGGGCAGGGTGGCGGGCGGGGTCTCTGGACCGCAGCCGCCTGCAGCCCCAGAGAGCAGGATTAGAAGAAAACCTCCGTTCAGTTTCGTCCACTGCGGCATTTTTTAATCAGCAAGGCACGGAGCCTTATTGCCAGCACGGATTAAAACGAACCTGATTCTAATGGCTGCGTGTCCATAGTCCAGACAGTTGTGGTTCCCTGCAGGCCGGGAAGTCTCCAGGCCCCCGCCGCGCCCAGCGGGGGTCACCGAAGGGGCTGAAGAGCCTGGAAGGAGCCACCCCCTGACCTTAGGGCCATCGCGACGGGATCGTGGACAAGGCCGCAACTTTGGGGCTCTTCCTCTTTTCTGCAACAGAGATTTGTATGTTGCGACTTTTTACTGCTCTGCCATATAGTATTCTAGCTCAGGAACATGTTAGCTCATGACATGACATTTAAGGGGAAAAAATAGCTAAAAAACCTAGAAGCCTCCTCCAGTGCCAAGCGAACTCATTTAGAAAGTTTAGCTTCTGACTAATGCAATGATGCAATGTAACAATACCACGTTCTTTCATAATATTTAGGAGTAAGTGATTACTTGTGGAAACTGTAATGTTTCCTAACAAACCGAGTGTTTCGGGGACAGACCACCCAAAGGTATTATTATATAAAGATGTCAGTTACATAATTACATGAGAAAACAACACATTTTACGTTTTTGTTTTTTAACAACAATATCCTCTCTGGGGAAGAAGGGCTGAATTAGCCGCTCAGCAAAGTGCCTCCTAAAGCCCCAATTATGTCAGACACGTTTAAACTGGAGCCTCGGCAACACGCGTTTAACACGAGGAAGATGACATGTCTTTCCCGCCTCCCCACCCCCCACCTCACCTCCTCTGAAGTGACTTCGCTGAGACCACCAACAGTGAAGACCCATTTTAAAACCCCTACTCAAATTTAAACGTAGACCATATACCGGTGGCCTTGTTATAAAAATTTTTAGAATCATCTATTTAAAAGGTATTAGACTGATGCCAGTCTTCAACAGTAACCAGGAATATTTTTAAAAACGTGAGTGTTCCATTGAATTTAATTCCAATGGTCTTTATAAACATCACTGTATATTGGGGGGGGGGTACAATAAATGGTTTTAAAAGTGATTACCCTGCTTACATATAAAACACAAATATTTGCTTTTCAGTATTTGACGCCTCACTATTCATATATTTTAGAATTTTGGCAGATGTGCCCGCTGAGTGTCCAGGGTCAGAGAAAAGGCTTCCTCTGGTGATGTCCAATGTGGCGCCGTGGCCCCGGCCAGCCGCCTCCGCGGGCAGCTCTTCGCAGCTCAGCGGCAAGACACAGACGACGCAGGAGTAGCGCGTTTCCACCCAGGAGCTGGCGTCCCTCCGCGGGGCTGCCGCTGGCCCTGGGGGGACACTCCTCCCGTGTGCGGGGTGACTTCAGCCTGGCGTCGTGGACCCCGCCCCCAGGCCAGGACACCCATCACAGCGGCCACTGAAATGGCCCCGGTCACTCCCACGAGGCGCGTCTCAGGTGCGCCCCCCAAGAGCACTGCTGGCTCGGGGGGTGACAGAGCCAGTTCTCGTACTTTTGGTTGACCTTGGCCCCGTCTCTCAGCTGGGGACCAGGGCTGGAGTACAGTGCCTCCTCGGACCCCTCCGCCGTCTGTCTGAGGACCTGGGCCGAGCGTCTGCCATTGTGACCCGCTCCGCCTGGCCACCCCCCTGCAGCCTGGGAGGGAAAGCAGCTGAGATCCAGGTCTGTCCAGGCAAATGGTTTCCTTTTGTCGCACACTCTTTCGGACACAGCAGCAAGACGACGCAGCAGCAAGAGGCAAGCAAAGCAGTCTGATCGAGCGCACCCCAGCATATCTGGAAAACCTGGCCTTTTCCCCCTTCGTCCTCCTTTTGGCGATTTTTATTCACTTGAAACAATTTCTACCTGATCTGCTTCCAAAGCAGGACGAAAGGAAAGAGGAGATGAAGGAAAACACAGTTCTCTAACCATATTAGGAGTATGTGGATGGGCCTTGAAAAGAAAAGATAAAGCAGCATTTGTAGAAGCCAGTATTCACCTTCAAAAAGGAAAGCTGAAGGCAGACCGCGGTGCAGGACGGCCAGGGACGTGTCCCAGAGCCTGGCAGGCAATTCCCAGCTAAGCGGGGGACACCGAAGCCGCCCTGTCACCTATTTCCAGGTCCTAGAGACAAGTGGGGCAAAGAAAACATATCAAGCAATATGTGAATAACGGGTTTGATAAGGGATTGTTTTTTTACACGCTCTCATCTTGCGTAACCCTTCGGGCCACACAGGGAAGCCAGGGTCCGTATCGCCTCGATCCGGGAGGAAAGCAAAGCTCAAGGATTCGGAGCTCCTAGTGAGGGGCTGGCACCTTGTGATGAACTGCTACTCCGTGAGGACCGTTGGCGGCTGCCTCCTGCCTCCCGCCTCCCCACCCTGCTCCACAGGAGTGGCTGGGCTGGGTGGGTGACCCCACTGAGGCCCAGGGGTCCCTCCCAGGGCCGTTGATGGGGACGGGAATCAGGCAGCAACCAACACGTGGCCGTGGGGGGCTGGGCGGGGTGTGGCCACGGGAGCAGAGCTCCCCTTGATTAGGTTGTGACTCACGCCTCCCACCCCCGCCCCTTGTAGAGAGGTCTCTGGGTTGCTAACTTCTCCGAAAGTTTATAAATCACGTCTTCAGAGAAGTGTTTGATCCATCGTTCCTTCCCTGCCAGGCCGAGCCCCAAACACTCCACTTCACAGCAGAAGACGCACGATAACGAGTGTGGGATCAGGCTTCCCATGGGCACCTAATTCCATGTACAGGTCACTTAAGTCGCAGGCCGTGAGGAGGTGTTAGTCCAGCCCTTATTTGGGGGCGACGGGTCCGTGCGGACGCACAAGACAGGTCCCTGTCCTTAACGAGACCAACCCGGGCGAGAGCCGTGGCCCTGTGGTTGGGACGTCAGGTTTTAACCTCCCCTTTTCTGCGGACAGGAAGAGAGAAGCTCAGCGAGGTCGAATGGCTCACGCACATCCTGTGCAGCTAATAAACACTCCTTAAGCGTTTGCTGTGTCCGACAGTGTGCTGGTGAATTCGTTATCGCCAATGTGCGTGCGCCTCGTAGGCACAGACAGCAGCAGGGAGGGTACCGGAGGCAAGGGGCTGGGGGTGGGGTGGTGCGCCTGACGGAGGAAGACTCGGCCGTGCGCAGTGGGCGCGCAAGGCGGCGCGCGGATGATGCCGCACAGGGCCGCACGCCGGAAACCTGCGTGATCTCATTAGCCAATGCCAGCTCAGTAAATGTAATAAAATTTAAAAAAACTTGTGCTGCAAATGCTGTGAGAGGCCTCAGGGTAGAGGGGAGCCCCACCCCAGGGTCTGAGAAAGGCCTCCTGAGAAGGCAGGCACTTGGAGAGGACAGACTGAATATACAGGGCGGGTTACATGCGCGCTTACAGTAGTGAGCACATGAAATACAGTGTGCTCGTGTATTATTATTTATTAACTATTGTTTTGTTTTCCATATGGTAAACCTACACTTGTCCCCCCCCCGAACAAATGTGTCAAATTAACTTTGCTATATGTCTGATTTGATTAAAATACAAAACCAATCATGAAACCCCAGCCAATGCGGCCTGAACCAAGGAAGTGTACCAATAACTTAAAGTTTACCAAGTGAGCCTCCTCTTAAGAAAACAGACTCCAAAAGCTCTCAAATCTACCAAATGTTTGGGTTTTTTTTTTTAAAAAAAGATTTTATTTATTTATTTTTAGAGAGAGAGACATTGATCTGCTGCCTCTCACAGGCCCCCTACTGGGGACCTGGCCTGCAACCCAGGCACATGCCCTGACTGGGAACGGAACCGGCGACCTTTTAGTTCACAGGCTGGTGCTCGGTCCACTGAGTGTCGCCAGCCAGGGCTTGATTGATGTTTTAATCGCCCTAGGTTCTCACGCTGCAGTGTGTGGCGGGACCCCAGCCCAATGGCACCAGCTCCGTGTGGTGGACAGTGGACTTCACATCTACCATTGGACCTACTGACACGGAACCTTGGAGACCAAGCCAGTGAAGTGCTATCTTCTACAGAGCAAATCTGATTCACAAACACCCTACAAACTCCTTTCTCCAAATAACGTGTCTTCCTTTTTGATTTCCTAAGCTCGGGCGGGCCCGGGGCTGAGCTCCCACACGCCCGGACCCTCGCGCTTCCTGCTAGACCATCCCCCCCACCGCCAAACAACCCTCTTTGCCTGTCACCCTGGCCCTGGCCTCCCCAAATCCCCAAGCTGCGTGGAGCCCCATTACCCTCTTCAACAGCCCCCTTCCTGGCTGCCCCTTCAGACCGAGGGTGGGTGCCCTCAGTCCCCGAGGACCAGGCTTCTTTGTCCCCCCAGCTTCACGACCCGAGGCTTCTCAACAGAGACCTGAACGGCCACAGAGGGCACAGCAGGCACCGCAGCCTGTGGGCCACGGCAGGACGTCCACAGCCCTCTCACGGGCATGCCCCCAGCAAAGCCACTGCGACCCGTTTCCCCAGTGAGGCTCCCACGTACAGTTTTAGTCTAACAAAATAAAAACACAGACAGTGGTGTGGAAATCTCTGCTTGAAACAACAAAGGGCAAACCACTCATTGATCTCCAAACACGCCAAGCTCTCTAAGGAGCCTGGCGTGAATCTTGCGACATTTGTGACAGACGAAGGGTCCCGGAGTGCCGGCCCCGTGGGGCTCTAACCCTGCACTTGAAACGGCCGGGGCCACTACAAAGGGGGCTCGGGCATTATTGATGGAGGCCCTGGAAGAAGAACAGAGACCCATGTTCCCTGCGGGTTTTCTCGCAGCCAGCTGCGAAGCCACTCCACTGGCCCGTGCCTCGGTTTCCCCGTCTGCGGAAAGAGCGCTGGGGCCAAGAAGGCTTTCTTCTGGCTTCAAGTTTCATGAAGACTCTGTAAGGCTTCTGTGAGCCAGGGACCGAGCCCGCTCCTCCCCGCTCTCCCTGTCTCCTGGAGGACGTGTCTGTCTTTCCGAAAGGGGACAAGGTGCCCAGGGACACCAACTGGCAGGAGAGCCCCAGCTCTCGCCCAGCCCCACAGCAAGACTGACGGAATGTTTGCAGATAGCCTGGCCGGCCTCGGCCCCTGGGGGTCTCTCCTTCATGGGTCTCACCCCCTTTTCGGTCTCTCTGCCACGCCTTTCCTTCCTCCCAGCTGTGCTCCGGGGAAACTGAGCCACGCGCCCGTAAGTGGCTCCTGGGCACAGGCCCACGGCTCGGCGAGCGGGCCTTCTGTGTTCAGGAAGGTGACTGGCAGAAATGCAAGGAGCAGGTGAGAGACGCAAAAGGGCCGAAGTGCGATGTTCATGCCAGAGATGAAGGCGCAAAAAGTCTTTGACTCCAAATGGTCACACACACGGCGCCGACCACAGGTCCTTCTGGGTCTGCACCAACTTCCTCCAGTTCCTCCCTGCGACCTGCCCTGGAAAGGGGCTTGGTGTTGACTTGGGAGATTTTGTAGTCGTTGCCCCTGTGTTGGGGTGGCTTCCCGGTCTCGCCCCTTCGAAAGGGCTGGGACTCCGTGCCCATTCCGCTGCATTACTGTCACTGCCCAGAAACTCTTCACAACTTCACCTTTGAACTTGAGTTTTGCATGCGAAGCCTTGCGGGACACTGGAGCGCAGGCATGGGCAGAGGAGAGGGAGGGAAAAGCACGGTGTAGTCTGTCCCCACCGTGCGCGGTACTTTCCCCTTGCATTCTGAACAAAGGGACTCTCACTCCCCGCCCCCCGCCCCCGCCCCGGGCCTTGGAGACCACGCGGCCAGCCCCGCCGACATCTCCGCCCCGGTAGTCCGGCCTTGCGTGCGCCCTGCGTTCGACGCTCACGCCCTATGCCACCCCTCCCCCTCTCCGCCATCTCCTTGTATCGCGGACCTTGGCGGGCTCCATCCCCTTCTCAGGGCAGGGTTGCTGCCCCCTTTGCCTCCGCGTCACAAGCCCCGACTGCCCGAGAGCCTAGTAAATACAGTGCTGAGGCCACGCCAGGGGCTTGGTACGGGTGAGTGAGGTCACTGCTCCACACCCGCGAGACAGTCCCAAGTGCGCCCGTGACGACCACGTGGCATCTTTTCTATGTTACGACATCTCTCTGGTCCCCAGAACTGCAGAGGACCAACCTTCCCTTTCCACGGAAGGTGACAGAACCTAGGAGCTCTTCCCTACTTGCTTGGAAGAAAAAAACACCTCCTATTAATAAAGCAAGGATGAGTGGCAGGCTATTAGGTTTGTTTTCTGAGGGCTTCATTTCCTTTTAACTTTTTGTTCAATCTGAGCATCAAAGCATTTTTTGAAAGGTCGCCGTTCCAGCATCTAAGGTTCCAAAACACGGCAACGGACTGTCCTAGGGGTTGAACGGGATGCTTAATTTGAGTCAACAAATGGCCGAGGGGAGCTCCCCCAGCGCTCCTCTCTCCAAGGGGGCGAACGTGAACCGCCAGCCCCTAGCGGTCCAGGGGCAAGAGCGGAGGCCCCGTCCCTCTCTCAGACCCCAGCACTGTGGCAGCTTGCGCCGTTGCTGCACTTGCAGGCCGGCCCGCTCAAGGTTCTGGGTAAGGCCCTGATTTCTATCCTGTGGGTCAAGTTCACTGCAGAGCGCTGTCCCCAAGGTGAATGCCACCAGGGGCCCGGCTACTCTGACTAGTCGGCAGTTTCCGTGGCCGGAGCTCCTGGCTGATAAAAAGTCGCTCCCATGAAAAACACGGGTTAAGCTGGTTAAGTATCGCAGTGAGACGCCAGGTTCAGCAAATTTCTTCTTTCCCGTTTTGGCAAGCGCAGCGATAACGAACTCAGAAATGTGTCCTTGGCCCCTTGGACGGCAGGGCGATCCAGGATCCGCGTGGAATAAAGCAAAAGCCAATTTAATAATGATGTCCTTTGTCCAAGAACGAAGGGGATATCAGTTGTCCTCTAAAGGTTACTGGGGGGACTCCAACCAGGAGGCCCGGACCGCGGGGCACAGGGAGGGGGCCGGGGGGAGTGACAGGTACTCAGGACAGCGGGGCCCTGACCAGGCGACCCGCCAGGGCGAGCGTCGCCCAGATATCAAGAGCCTCAGCTGCAACGCTTCTGTTGGCGCAGCAGGAGGTGTCGATGTTCGCCATTGGTCGCAATCATCTGGGAAGGCCTCACTGCGCCGCGTTGAGATGCTTCAGGCAGAGCGGTCAGGACAAGGAGAGCGTACTTTCCTCACACTGTGACGAAACCCAGTGCTCTGCCAAAAAATAGGATTTGGAACAAATTTTGGAATAAAAACTACTCATCTGTTTTGCAAAAAGGAATCAGAAGCACACCAGCGTAATCAGTAATTTTAAACCGGCCCATGCAGTCAGGACGCTGATGGCTAACAGATGCAGACGTCTGCGACTCCCCTCAGCAGGGCCGGAGGCTCTGCAGCGCCGCCCCAGCGGCCTGGGGCGCGTGGCTGAGTTCTGCCTGCGCTCAAGGCCAGCGGTCCTGCTCTCTGTCCGTTTCTGCTGACCAGCCTGACACCGCTTGGTGGGACCGTCCAAGGACGGACCCTTCCGCAGGCTCCGGTCGTTCTCCAGGGCTCAGTGCAGGCCGAGCAAAGCGGGTCGGACTGAAGTCGTCAGCAGCGGACGGCCCGCTCTGGGGGTGCAGGGAATCGCCCCACTCCGGCGCGCACCCGCAGCGCTCGCCACAGGGCGCGGGCCAAGGGGCCCCGGGCAACTCAGAGCGCATGCGCTTCCGGAAGAGCCGCGCGCAGAGCGCCGAGGGCTGGGGGACGTGGCGGCCACCGTGGAGACTCACCGAAGGCAGGCGCCGGCCCCTCCGCGCAGGTGCGGGCAAAGCGCTACCTCTCTGCTTCACGTCCTAGTGCGCGCCCCGCACGCCACGGCGCCCCGCATCCTTCCACTGGTTACATGTACCAGCCAGACACTTCGCAACAGCGCGGGCTTTCACACAGAGAAGCGACGAGGACATAGGCACGCGAGGATCCACGTTCGTGCGGAGGGCCGCGGGGGGGCGGCCTGAAAAGCCCCCCGAACCCCAGACTGGCTTTCCCCCGAACACCACCGGCGCGACGGCGACAGGGTCAGGCTGCCAGGGAGCTCGCCTGGGAGGCCTGCGGTCTATCCTCATGAGACGGGATATCAGGCAGGACACGTGCCCGGCCCTGGGCCGGGACGAGACTTCAAAGACTCAGGACCGTCTTTCCTGTGGCCTCTCCCCTTTCCCAAGGGCCCTGGCGACAGTACTGCCTCAGAGGTAAGAACCCAGAACAAAGGTGAAAAGCTGTCAGAAACGGAAGCGAGTACATCAGTCAGTCACTTAACTGTGCGAGACACGCAGATGTGCCTGGGTAAGAACGAAAAGGGGATGATCAAAACGCGGCTACGAACAACGCGGCAGGATGCGAATCGAAAGCCCCCCACCCAGCCCCGCCTGCGCTGGCCGCCCCCGCTTCGGTGACCGGAGGCACGGACTGGGCAGAGCCCTGGCGGCGCTCTCGGCCCCTCCCGCCTACTCACTGGCTCCGGGCTCACACACGCCGACACCTGGAAGGCCGCTGTGTCACCATGGCGGGTCCCAGATGAAGGCGCCGGGGACCAGGGACAGCGCGTGGCCTGCCCGGGGTCTGCGGCAGGGCCCAGGGCCGGTGCTCGTGAGGCCTCCTGTGTCATCGGCGCCTCTCTGCCGGAGTCCCGGCCCGTGCCTACCGACCACGTATCCCAAAGCGCTCAGCCGTAGTCATTTAGAGGACATTCGGTGAGCGGTGCTGGATGGTTCAAATTCCACATGTGTATGTCCAGGGGTGCGTGCGTGCGTGTGTCTGTGTCTGTCTGTCGGGGGGTGGGTTATACCCAAAGTCTGCTTTAATGAATTCATAGGCAGGAAGAGGCGAGTTGCACTTTACCGAGGGCCCACCGTGCGACGGTCAGATTGCGGTGCTTTCTGCCAACCCCGCCTGTCAGCCTCTGTAACTCAGAAACGGAGGTCTTTTCCTAACGTGGGGAAACCAGTGTGAATGCCAGAAAGCCTCCAGCCCTGTAGGCAAAATTGAAAACCCTCCTTAGGAGTGAGGAGAGACAGGAAACCTTCCAGAACAGGCAAACAGGACAGGTACCTGGGGACAGGTGTGGCCTCCGAAACACCCAATGGGCCGGGTGAGGTGCTGGGGCGGGCGGTTTAAAACCCACCCCATCAGGTGCGAATGCCCTGCTGCCAGTGAGTGAGTGAGACCGCCCGCCCCGCGGTCCCCACTTCCGCACCCAGAGCCCAGGGCTATGTCATCCAGGGTTTTAAAGCCACAACACAAGCACCCAGCACAAGAGGTCTCGCTGGCTCATGACACCACCGATTCTGGCTCCGCACAAAGCTAGGCCTCGCTTTCGGGGCAGGGACTGCGGCCGCCTCCCTCCCCCTCCGCCCCCTCGCCTTGTTTACTTGGTCCGTCCCCAGAGCTGGAGGTGGGAGCCGGTCCCTGCGGCCACCCCAGCAGATGCCCCAAACCACAGGGGTGTGTCCGGACGGCCGCTCGGCCTGTGAACAGAAGTAACCCTGAAGCCTCTTCCCCGTCCCAGGCTGCGTCTTTGCTTTCCTTTCGCCCCGGAGCCTGCACACGGCTCCAGAAAATTCCTCTCGAGTTCTCCTCTCCCTCCCGCCCCTGATTAGAACGGCAAAGCACACATTAATAAAATAAAAGGTGGTCGAGTTAGCATAGCCACCACGTATTCTGACGTTGTCGTTGCAGGATTGGGGCTGAGCAGAGGTCTGAGAGACCAGTTTATTTTAATGCGAGAGAATCAAATGTTAGAAACTATTCCCATATAAATTATGTTCAGGTTCTGAAAATGGTCTGATCCTTCTCATTAGTGGGTCCTGCCGGTAGTATCCCTGCTTCATGGTAAGTAAAACTCACACCGGAATTTGGGAGCTATCAAATGAGGAGGTTCGTGTCACATGCACGTGTAAACCCATGCCGTAACTCCACTAATTGTCAACAGTCCACAGCACATGCCCTCTGACCTCCTTTTTGCCGTCCCTGGGAATGGCCCGGTCACCCCGCCACGTCCAACACCTCACACACCTGGGAGAAGCCAGCAGATGCAGCATGAACCTCAGACCACATACGAGCCGAGGCTGTCACCGCCTGCGTGTTCCCCCGGTGACCCACCCGCAGGCACCTGTCACAGCCCTCCATTAAAACCGTTCATTTTCTAACATTCACCCCAGTCCACGCGCACACGGGCGGCAGGTTTGAGAGAAGCATGTGACTCCCCATCAGGGGCCTGCCGAGTCCCGAAACGCCCCACGCTCCACGGGCGGTCAGGCTTCTGGCTCTGCGTCCCTGTGCGGGGTGGCTGGCCCCAGGTCCGAAAAGCCCCGAGCTCTCCGGTCGCTGCAGGCTCCCTGCTTCCGACCCAGGGCCGTGGACCTTCCGCAGTGGCTGCTTTGTCTTCGGCCTAAGAGATGGGATTCAGCATGCTGGAAGCTGACTATTACTCTAAAAACAGTAATTGCATGACCGCTAAACCTTGCAACTGTTCTATTAGATAAAATGTGATGAAAATGGGTCAAAATTTGAGGCTCTGTGTCAATGCTGTTGGGCAACAGAGCGGGTCCTCGGTCGCTGGTGGGACCGGCAGGCAGGGCGGGCAGGGAGAGTGTCCTGGACTCATGCCGCCGTTTCCCAACCATCTCAAGTCATCGGAGCCCCTGACAAAGCCCAGGGCTGAAGGCCCTCCCTCAGTTCTCAGCCTGCCCTCTGCTGCAGGGCTTGGGGAGGGGGGAGGGCGGGGAGGTGCGGGGCGGGCTGCCCGCTGTCTTTGCTCCCCTTTTACAAAGAGAGACACAACAAAACAAAACCGATGGCGGGGGGGTGGGCAGTGGGACAAATGGAAGGAGCCCACACATCCTGACAGGGCGGGGAGGGTTCTGAGGGGTCTGTGTCCCTTTAGAGGCCTGGAGTGACAGGAACGCTCCCCCCAGCCTCACCCACTGCCACACCCCTTTCTTCCTGGGGGACAAACTCCCCGCGACTGAACGTTAGCCCAGAGACTCGGTGCTGAGTGACCCGTTCGCAATGAACCGGCAGCACCTTACCGTGAGGGACTACTTTCAGGGTCAAACGCAACGCAAAGTTCCAGAGTATAACCAGACTGATTTTTCAGCAAATGGGCCACAAATCTGAGACTTCAAAAAGATTGCCTTAGACATTCTTCAGATAGGCAGTATTCCAACTGATACTGCCGTGGCTAAATATTTTTATTTTCCGTTAAAAGAAAATTCTTTCATTAGCCACATCCCCAGGGTCAGCTGAGCAGCCCTCCAAGAACTACAGCCTCAGCAGGGGGTAGATTTTGCCTCGACCTGGAGGGGACGCAGCATGGTGCAACGTGCTCACCAGACCGGGCTACGAGCAGGCGCCGGCAGCGGAAGGTGCCGACCGGCAGCGTCAGGCCCGAGGACGACAGAGGAGACACTGCCCCCTGAAGGCGCCATCCCAGGTGTTGTTTTCCTGGCCCCAGCCAAGACTCCACAGTGCCAGTAAATTAAAAAATCTAACTTTGACAAAGTCTGCGGTTAATGTTACAAAGTCCCAGAGACGGCAACAAAGGCCAAATCATGAGACAAAGCCCCCTGGGAGCAGAGCTGACCACACGGGAGCAGGTCTCCACAGAAGCTGTTGCAGAAGATACTCCATCGCAGAAATACCCCCGACACCGTCGCCGCTCCGGAGCTCTAGAAATACCCAATTTAATGTTTCACTGAACTTCGCCATTAGTGCCTGAAGAGGGCTGGGTTAGAGCGGACGTCTGTTTTCTGTGGGCTCTACTTCTGAAAGAGATCTTGTTAATAAAGAACCGAGAAAAGCATAGAAGCATGGGAAATCTTCTTCATGAGTGGAAGCAGCTTTATCTGGTGATCAGAAAGGCCAGTGGGGCGTGAAATCCTGAGCTCCACTTTCAACGTTGATGCTGAGAGTTTGTTGAACGTAAGACGCCCTAAAACAGAGAAGTTAGAGGACGCACCCAGTTCTGGAGCCTTCGGGACGAGGGGCCTGACCACAGTCCCCTGCCAACAGCAGTGGGGACACAGCACTGAACAGCTTCTGCTGGGGTCTTGAAGGGACAGCTGCAGGCGTGACCAGATATTGTAAACTTAAAGGAGTGTTTCTAGAGGGCTGTTAACAAATAGACCTCATTTTGTAGAAAAATAACCATATAATTTAAATTAGTCACACTATTTACACAGGGTGGAGCAGGAGTAAACTTACAGTTGTTTGTATGGAAAACCCTACAAGAAGTAGTTTCGCATACTCACAAGCGTAAACAGACCTACTTTTGCTCCATCCTGTGTAAGTGTTAACGGCAATACAGCACTAGGTGTTTCCAGGGACTGGACCTCAGTTCAGCAATCTCTGTCCTTGAGTTCGGCAAAGGAAGAGTTCAGAGCCCAGGAACTCAAATCGAAGGAGGAAGTTCATGTAGAAAGTCACAGAGGCAGAGAGAAGTGAGCCAGCTGGGGCTGCGTGGGCTCAGGAAGCAAGTTACGGAGGCAGTAGAAGGGCCCTTGAAGCACAGGAGGGAGAAAGGCCAAGGTAACATGCCTGGGGGAAGGAGGGAGGGCGGGCGAGCGAGCGAGCGAGCGAGCGCGTGCGCGCCCTGGGGAAAGGAGGAGATGGGGGAGGCAGGGGCGTGCCCAAGAGAGACAGAGAGCCCTGCTGCGCCCTTGGTCGGAAGGGTTTCGAAGAGAGGGGCTTTCAGGGGAGGTCCCAGGGGCAGATCTTAACAGGGTGTCCATCAGCTCCTCAGGTGGGTCCCTCCAGGGTCGTGGTCCCCACTGATTGGTCGGCACCAGGGCAGGGGGGCATCTGCCATGGCAGCTGGTCCTGAGGTCGCTCCACCTGCTCTTGCTGGTTTTCTGGGCCTAGAGCTGAGATACAGTGAGGCCTAGATGTCACCTCTAGTTTGACCGAAACTCTGTGGTCAGTAGACCTGAGGCTTTGTCCCTAACATTACGTGATGCTGATCAGGCCTCACTGTCCTGCGGGCGTCATGCTTAAGGGAGTGGTCGTGCAAGGGCTTGTACAGCGGTCCTATGGGGCTCTTCTTGGCCCCTTCTTCCTCCCAATGGAGGTCAGCCACGGCCGGCGACAAGCCGGGGGCGGGGCGTCCAGGGGAGTCAGGGGAGGGTCCGAGCCACATGACCGTATGCTAGTGGGGGCGAGTCCCCCTGGGGTGCGGTTCCACCCCAGCTGCCCACCACTGGGCACCTGGGGCTTCTGGCTTCCCTGCGCCTGGCCTACCGCTCCACTCTGCTCATGCCTGACTCACTGCCTGCTACACACGTGTGTCTAAAACGACATGCATCCATTACAAAGTCCTTTTATATTCTTGTGTTTCAGTTCGAATCACAGCTCTGGGACATATGGGAAGATACTGTCCCTCCCTTTTCACAAGCATTTGTTGAAATTTCTCAGATAAGAAGAGAGCACGTAACTGGCCTGCACTCCTCAGGGTGTTTTGTGTTTCGTGGCTTCCATGCTTCTAAGCTCCCGGCCGCAGGTGCTCTGCCTTGGCCTCGGTTCGCCTGCTCTCCCTGGTCTCTCTGCAGCCCCTGAAGACCACGATCGAGCCCCGCTGTGCAGGGCTGAGGGCCTGGATCGGTACACACTGAGGACACAGAACCCAGGCGATAAGTAACTTTTAAGAAAAAGAATTTTTCTTCACGTTCTTACTTCCTTTTACTCACTTTTCAGACATCTCTACTAGTTCTGAAAATTGATTACAGAAAGCTAACCCATTTTATCTTCCTTTTCCAAATTACTAATATGCAGTCCATAAAATTTAGGTCAAGAAAGTCTTATTTAATATAAACAGTCACTTCAAAATCGCCCTAACACCCACACGCCAGTCACACTTTTGCTGAACTAACCCTCACGCCGGGTTTTCAATGGTGGACCTCCATCTAAGTTAGGATGGGCGCTAGAGCCACAGAAATCAGAGTTGGCACATGTCTGAGCCCTGCCACCTCAGTCACTTCGCAGCCATTTCAGATGGTCACAACACATTTACTTTTCCCTAATTCTGACCAAAATCACTATTTTACTAACGTAGAGAATTATGTTTTGAACGAAAGCTGGGGGGGGGGGGGGGGGCGTGTGCATGTTTGTGAATCACGTAAACACCTCGCTTTGTTTGCGCTTTGCCCCAAGCGCCTGATAAGCAGCGAGGG
The DNA here is from genome assembly GCF_021234165.1 of Pteronotus mesoamericanus. Lineage (NCBI taxonomy): Eukaryota > Metazoa > Chordata > Mammalia > Chiroptera > Mormoopidae > Pteronotus > Pteronotus mesoamericanus. The sequence goes on from NW_026555123.1 coordinate 4,258,446, forward strand.
AATGGGGGTCGGGGGTCGGGGGTCCGGCCCTCAGGACGCCCGACCCCCTCGCAGGGACCGCGTCACAGGATATCACCCACGTGGCTGTCCAGGGCCCGCATGCAGAAGGGTCCCGGGCTCCGTTTAACGACCTCCTGTTCCTGTCTTGAAATTTTTCATTTTGGGAAGTACGGCCCCACACGTTCCTGTGGCTCCAGCCTGCAAATCAGGCAGCTGCTCTGCTGCCTGGCCTTTACTGCCGCCCCCACCCACGTCGAGGCAGCAACCTCTCCAAGGGCGGCAAACGGGACCAAGCGGGGCCCCGGGTCCCTGCTCGGGCCCTTGCTCTGGCCACTGCCACAGAGCAGCTCACTGCGGCCCCGCGGCCCCGCGGCCACGGCCCTGCCTCGGCTGCGCCCTCACCATCGGGCGCTATGCGCCCGTCAGGTCAGCTGCTTGAGGCTGCGCTTCCCACCTATTTTCTCTCTGCTTTTCCGATGAGTCAATGCCTCCTAATGTCTTTTTAAAAACCTTCTTGAAATATATGCCGCAGTGTTTTGCATCTCTCACCACCTATTTCTCCCTCCTCTGTTCAAAACAAACCCCTCCGCACGCAGGGCTCGGTTTTACGGCCGGAAGAGCCAACCCTTCCGTGACGCTGGGCCCAGGGAGGATGGAGGGGGCATCCCGCAAGGTGCAGGCGCCAGCACTCTCGTCCCGGTCGGCCGGCTGCCGGGTTCTGCCCGACGTGCTGAGCTCGGTGCCGCCTGTCCCCGCCTGCACTCCCTGAGCTGCGCCCAGCTCGCTGCTGGGACCGAGACGACACTGGGCCACAGGACAGCAGTGGGACAGTCATGTGTGCGGACTCTTCTTGGACGCGCCGGACCTCCGAGTCACACCCTTGAGCACAGGGACAGCTTTAGCTTGACACTCGTTTCCAAAATGGGGTGTGGGTGTGGGTGTGTGTTGACTTACGTGCAAGCCCACACATCCAAGCAGTTTTGTTTGTTTGTGTTTTCACTGCTTTCAAATGAGCTGCAGTGAAGTGGACTGAGCCCTGCAAGGGCCCCCGGGAGCCGAGGCTGCGCATGTGGCAAGGCTCGCGTCCGGCAGGGCCGCCTGTGACAGGGCGCCGTCACCTCCTCAGGCTCTCTGGGGCGGCGCCAGGACCCTCCCTGCCGTCGTGACTGTCACTTCACGACGAGGGGCACAGCCGGCAGCCCGCGGGCGCCTTCCCGCCACCCAGGAGCACGTCCCGCAGAGCCCCAGGGGACTGGGGGCCTCTGTGCAGGAAGCCCCGCCGAGGGGGGCTGGGGAAGGAGCCAGGCGCGGCCCCTGCGGCCTTTTGAGGACGAGGGTTGAAAAGGCCTCGCCTCCTTCCCGTGGTGTCTGTCCCCAACCCTTCCGCCAACCCCGCCTCTGTTCCCGCGCCCTTCCCCGGAATGTGAGCAGGGGACAAAAGCCCCTCTCCTCCCTTTCGAGTGAAGAAAACCAGAGTGGACCTGAGTTTGGCCGGGGCAGACCCGAGACGGAGAACTAAGAGCACCTTGTCACCCAGACAGGCTGACACCACGAAGCAGCCTGAGCCGCAGAGCGACTCCAGGACGACAACAAGAGGCGGACACTTTAAAACCGGCCAGATGCCTAAGCTCTGGGACACCGACCGGACAGCCGGGCCGCCCACTGAGGGAGCACGTTGCTCACGGTCATCACTGTTTCAGCGTCGGGATTCAAGCCCGAGTCTGCCACTAAGTTTACCTGCCGCGTGGGCCACAAAGCGCCAAGGCTTGGAAACACAAAAATGGAGAGAGAACTCAAATGCACATTCTTCTTCTGTGCGCCTCCCTTTACAGGTCTAGCAGGCCGATTTAGACTGTGTCGCCTTTTGTCTTTTTCAGCAGTGTGTCATGAAGTCTTTAATTTGGCATTTCCTGTTGTCTGCGGCGGGATCCGCGCTATTTTAAGCCCAAGGACTGCAGACATGGACGGCGGGTAAAGATCTGTGAACCAGAAGTAAATTCTTATAAGGAACGTACAAAAAAGATTGTTCTTCGGTCAGACTTAAGCCATTACTTTTTTCTAAAGAAGAAAAGGCACAAGTTAAGAAAAAGGCCTGTCAAAGACCTTCTGCCCGAATGTGCATCTCCATGAAGTTTCCTGCTGAGCGCCCATGAATGCGCCCTGCTCTGGGAAAGGGATCCAAATAGGATTTCAAACATCCAAAAATTTTAACTCAAACATTTAGGTATTTCGCCATGCTGCTATTCATTCATGCGCTGGGTTTTTTGTCTTAGTTTAAAGAGATGCCAAACAAAAGGAGGCAAGCCCTGCGTGTATTTACATTCCACACTAAGCTCCCCCACCCGTCGGTCACCCCTGCCCCGCTAAACAAACCATAAAGTCTGCCGCGGTTGGCGAGGAGAAGCAACAAACACGGAAGAAAGTTTCTCTTTTCTCTTTAGCAAAACAGAACTAAACTCCGAAGTGATTCATCTACTCTGGTTCCCAGCTCTGCTTTCTCTGTGACGCGCGCTCTTCTGAGATAGCGAACGGAGGCCAAATGAAGCAGGGTCAGGTCCTTCAGCAACCTGGCGCGCGCGCATTCTTTATTTCTTAAGCTTTTGATCGAGAAAATGTTTCCGGCATCTTCACTACTAAATTCAGTGAAAAATATGTATGGAGATTTAATTTCTAAAACCGATGAATTTAGGATTGTAAGTGTAAAACACTTTCGAAACACCCTTTACAGGATAAACATTTTTAGGCTCTAACGTCCTTAATCCAACTGGGAAATACGCGAGCTTGCTATCTAGCCGTGTGGCCTTACATTTAACAAGCGATTTTAATTATGGCCTCACTCATACACGTCAAAGGTAAGTCAGCTAAGAATTGTTTTAAATAGGTACACGTTTGCTCAGTGATAAGGCTATAAAGTAATAACCTCGTACTCCTTATTTTACTGCATTGTTATTTTTGGAAGTTTTGTCTCAGCAAATGACCGGACACTCTTCAGAGCAACTAAAAGCAGAGCTTAGTGAGTCGGCCGGGTGCTGAAGCTATAAATCCACTGTTCTGGGGAAGGTATCTGAACAGGCCTCAGTTTCCTGTTGAATAAGCATTCAGTATATGGGAGCCATAAAAAAATCACTAAATTACCTAGATCTCTGACTGTGTTTACAAATCCACAAATTTTATAGTTAGATCTGCTATGTACACTTAATTCCAGAAATACAATAAACTATACCTAACATGTGAAAAAGAGGAATACTATGGCATTCTATTGCTCATGCCAACACAGTCCTATACAAACATACACACTTAAGTCTGTCATAAATTTAGAACAGAAACTGATATTTCTAATTGGGTTGGTACAAACTGAAGACTCATGTAAGAACTTAAGCACTGTTTGCGTCCGATAAAAAAAAAAAACCACATACTTAAAATTTCACTGTTTTTGCAAAATACCTAGAAAAGTATTAAACTCTCATCCACAGCATGCTTTGTGATGAATCTCTCCTTCTCACATATGAAAAGCAAATTAGCAATTCTCAAATGTGATGCTACCAGTCAAAATGTATCTCTGACCTTGGTTAAAACTAGTCTGACAAAAATTAAATATATACAGAACTTAAAATCTAAAAGAACTATTAACTGAAAAAATTCCTAAAGTAAACACACGAATTATTCAAGGTACTTGGAGTCATCCATCTAAAACATAAAAACGGGTCTTAAAAAAATAACAGCGGCGCCCCCTTCCCGCCCCCCCACGCAGGCCAGTGGAGGTGATGAGAGCACAGGCTCCCCCCGGAGGCCAGAGGGGCCCGCACAGGAGCGCAGGCCTCCTCCCCCAACTCAGGGCCTCGGGAGCCGAGGTCTCAGGAGCCTGGCCTCCCCACCAGCCCCAGGCGCCAAAGCAGATACTCAGGAAACTTGGGTTTCCAAACGCCACTTGCAGCAAGAAGGGAAGCTGTTAGCGGCGAAGGTCTACTAAGCAAAGATTTAAATAACATCCGGGGTCTCATGAAATAAAATAATAGCTGTCAAGGATTCCATGGACAATCACTTCGCACACCAAGAAACAGGAATATCTCAACCTGAATTTGGAGAAAAGGCAACCAGGAGTCGCCAACACCAGGCTGGCGCGAATGTCTGAATTATCTGTCTCGCAAGGTATTTATACTCAGCCATCCTAAAAACGCACTTGCGAGCAATTACAAAGACACTTGAAACAAATGAAAAAGTGGAAGTGCCAGCTAATAGAAGGCAGGAGGAGGCACCAAACATAAATTTTAGGAAAAAAACCGCACAGAGAGCCTCAGGGACCTGGGGGTCAGGGACAAAAGATCTCCTGTGTCACTGGGGTGCCAGAAAAAAGGAAGGAGGGTGGGACCCAAATTTTCTTCTAAGAAATAACGGCTGCCATGTCCCAGATGTGGCAAAAGACATAAACCTACATATTCAGGAAGCTGAGAGAACCCCAAATGGTTCATAAACTCAAAAGAAATCCCCGCCAAGGCACCTCCTCACTAAACTCTGAAAAATATGGGCAAACGAGAACCTCGAAAGCAGAGAGACGCACAAGACGCCACCCGAAGGATAAAACGGGTCCCCCGGCGGCCGAGCGCCCAGCGGAGGCCGCGGACACCGGAAGAAGTGCCAGGACATTTCCACGCGTGGAAAGACAAGATTTGTATCTGGCAAAGGCATCCTTCAGAAATGAAGGGGGAATTAAGACACCCTCCGAGGAAGGACAACTAAGCGAATCTGAAGACTGAACAGTAGGAAGTATCCAATCTGAACAACAGAAAGAAATTGGGCTGAAAAAAATAGGAGAAATATTTAGGGCAATTCTATTATGAATGGGGAAGGTACAGAGACCTGGGGAGACCTGGGTTTCCACACACCCCCCAAAAGAGATTCGCGCGCACCCCAGTGGGCTGCAGGAGCTCAGGACGTGGCGTGTGATGTTAAGAGCCACCGCCGAACAAGCTGTGCACAGAAATGCCCTTAAAAGCCCTGCAGAGAAGTCACAATGGAACTGTAAACAACATTCAAGGGACCCACAAAAAGTCAGGGCAAACAAAACAGAGACACTTAAACGGAAGAATGCAATGGAAAGTAAACCAGGGAAGAGCTAATGGACGAAGCCCGAGCCTGTCGGGGGCAGGGGGTAGGGTGGCTGGCAAAGGGGTACAGCTCTCTGGCGACAGGCTGGCTCTGTACGCAGGCTGTGCCGTGCTCACCCAAACTCACGCTGGTGAGAAACCGTGCAGACGTATCTGCCATATCCGCGTCAGCTTCCTGGTCTTGATATTATACTATGAGTTTATCAAATGCAACCTTTTGGGGAAACTGGGAGAAAGGTACACAGGGCCTCTCTACACCGCATTTGACACCTCTTCTGGGTCTATAGTTATTCTGAAATAAAAAAGAATGGCAAATGTGTGATAAGTCCATGGCGGATGGATAAGCAATATGAGGCTACGTAAAGGCCAGGGCACCTAATGCGTGACTAGCATGTACTGTGAAGCTGGGTTTATGCAGAATGCTTTGAATTCTGTAAGACATAGTAAAATGATAAGTTTTGAAAAATTAATATCTGATATAATTTTACTTGTCACTTTGGGATCAGCAGGGTATCAACTCATATAGTTATGACGTTTTCAGGAATATAATAATGTATGTAACGGGGGTTCCTAAGCAAGTCTATGAGTTACTTTGCAAATTTTCAATAGAAATGTATTTATTCTCTTCCAAACATGTGACCCTACGTTCACACAACTCAACTGCACAGGCCGCTCTCATCGGACGGGAACAGCTGCTGCGCCAACACGTGGCGCCCCGTGTGAAGAGTCGGCGGTGCCGAGAAAACAGAAACACGTGCGCACGCGTCCAGCTGAGATTCTCAAGAGTGAACGTTAACACTGGAGGTCCAGAGCCTTTTCTAAAGGCCATTTCAGACGGAAAAGCTATTTTTATAAGCACGTACTAAAGAAATTGATAGATGAACTGTTCCATAAAAGGCTCCACATAAAGTGATATAAAAAATGTAAAAGGCTTTATATGTGTATTTATAGCCTGTGTGTGTTTATGTCAATACACATATTTTTCCTAAGTAAACTTTAAGTAAAACATAGATATTTTAAAATATACGTAATATATTAATATATACTTAATATATAATTAATAAAGTATTATAAAAATGTTTTTATAATACATAAACTATATAACTTATAAAAAATATATATATTTTACTTTGAAAGCCAACAGACACAGAGAGACGGAGGGCCAAATCCCAGGCTGAGCTGATACCCACAGAAAAACGCGGTGGCCCCTCTCCCTGCCACCAAATGGCGGTGGCGCTTGGAGGACGCAGCCCGCCCTTTGTGAAGCAAATGGGACGTGAGGGTGGCCGCTGAAGAGCTAAGTTCACCTGAGTTTTCTTGCATCTGCCGGCTTAGCACACACATGCGATATGATTATCCAGGGACGAAGGGAACGCGGAAAGTGAACGCGGGCCGTGCACTGCGAGCCTCTCCTGCCAAGAACAGCAAACCCGACACCAGGGCTTGTGAGGAAGGCGATTCCGGAAGGAAACAGAGAATCTAATTCAATTTCTCCAAATTAATTGGAAGCTGGAACACAAGATGTTAAGGTGATAAAGCGCCCAGGGCGGCTTCTAATGCGCCCCGGTCACATTTCCATGAACGAGGCCCCAGAAACTGCAAAGCGCCACGTATCCCCGCCCTTGGGGCCCTGGGAACAGGAGCAAAGCCGAGTGATAACCGCTCTTCCTTTCCTTTTTTTGTTTTAGCGTGAGAGAGCCTACATTACAGGCAGGTTTTTTGTTTCTTTCATGATTACAAACTTTAATCACATCGGAGAGAAAGCCATTTTCCAAGGAAAAAAATTGACGAGGAGGAGAGTCTGACTATTTTAAGCTAACTTGTATCATCTCATATGAGTAATTAATTTCTGGGAATATTTTACTTGTGATAAAAATCAGGACAGTGTGAATCTTCTTGGCACTTTTTCTTAGAAATATTTACAGAACTTTTCAAACTGTAGGTCTTACTATTTCTTAACATCCCTCTTTGGCAGGAATATTAGAAATACCATCTTCCTATGATATCTCAACATCTACCAAGATCATTTCCAAAAATAAATAAAAAAAAAAGAAAACCCAAATAAACAAACTTTCAAGACCAGGGTTACTGCCATTTATCATAATTTCATATGTTAAATCGTTTCCTTCAATTTTTTATTAGTTACTGAGTTAGGCAGAATTTTTAGATTCACCAACTTGTTCCAACTCTGCTTGGCAAATAGCATGTGCTCAATAAATAATCACAGAGTAAATAAATGGAAAAAGGTCACATTCAGCAGAGACAGTAAAAACTGAAGTCCGCTTGATAAATAACGTCTCATAGCAAAAGCTTAGCTTTCACTTCTTAATTTTGAGTCTGACATTAGAGAGGGCCACAGGGCCCATTTTTGAGGAATGACGGGTTAAATTCCCAGTTTCCTTGCGGAAGCCGAGCGGGAGTGGAGGAGGACAGTGCTTGGCCGAGGCCCCCGGTCTCCGCGAAGGCTGGCCCGGCCCCAGGGCCACCACCACTGACCAGCTCCTGCCCCTAAAGCCCACTGAACAAGCCGTCTTCGGGAAAGGCCTGGGCGGCTTTTGAGGGTCGTGGCAAACGTGGGCGCAGTCACCCGGAGGCTGCCGTGAGAGTCCTCTCAAGCTCCCCTGACAGACCCCCCTTCCCGGCAGATACAAAGCTCTCTCGTGAGGACAGTGAGCCTGGCACACCCCGGCCACGGAGGGACAGGGATGGCCCCAGGGCCAAAGCCTTCTCTCTGGGTGCAAGATGGCTGACTGGCGACTAACGCAAGGGCACTCGGTTGTTCTCCGCTTGCTCTTCGTTTCAAATGGATGGGTTTGTGGTGCTTTAAAAAAATGCCTTGAGTGCATTTGGCTTGGGGCGCTCTAAACCGCGAGCAGGAGAGAAGGCGAAGAAGCCGCGTCCCCCAGGGTGTACAGACGGCAGGGTCACCTGGAAAGGCAGTAAGACTGAGCACCATGCCACGAAATAGAAGCGATAAAGCTGCGGTTCTAGAAAGTTTCTTGTTTGTTTTTTTTTTTTAAAGCTGCACCTCATCTTGTCTTAACCGGTTGCAGGCACTTGCAAATTGTGAGATTCCTTCCTGTCTCACCGGGACGGCCCTAATGAAGTTCAGGTGCGACCCCTGAGGCTGTGCAGCCGGCAGGTGACGAAGCCGGCGCAGCGCCGCCGCCACGGGGAGCCGTTCCGTCCAGAGGCTTACCACGAATACCAACGAGTCCAAATTCCCTCCTGATTGAATAGAGAAACACTAAGTGCTAAACCAGAATTTCAAACTATAGAACTATGGAATATCGTCAACTATAAAGTATGGCCCAGCCCTTGGGTGAAGGATATTTTAAACTTTGTTTTATTTTCAGTGTTACCGTTTTGATCTGTGCTCGCGCCGGCTGCCACCTCCACCCAGCCCCCTGCCACAGAAGGGGGGCTTCCTTCCTCTCCCCACCACGGACGCTGCAGGCCCTGTTTCTTAGAGCACCACATGCCGGCGCATCAGGCCAATGAGAACAAACCATCCCCTGCGTTGTGGACTTAACTTTCTGAGGAGAGGAGTAGTCACCGTTACTATATATATTAAAACACACTTATTCCAATATCAACCAGCCTGTAATATTTGGGGGGGGGGCAGTAATAATTTATGTAAATGATAAATCCTTCCAAGGCTCACAGTTGTCCTCGGTCAAAAGCAGATGATTCACGTTTTCCTTGAGGACACGTGTCCTGACGGCACAGTCCTTTCCTGGCACCAAGTCCCAGGACAACCTCAGGGCCCCACGACCGCTGTCACCGGCTTGGGGCTCTTTCCTCTGTCCCCGTGTGAAACCCCCCCTCGCTTTGCCCAGGCAGCCTGAGCCCTGTTCCTTTCGGTGGATCAAACAGTAGAAATGAAATGCATCTACCTTTTCCAAGTCCCTCATAAAATACTACTTGGTTTCTTTAGCTTTTCACCAACATGTCCAGTTGGTTTGTCATGTTCGGTGCTACCCAGGAGGCAGCTGGCACTCAGTTCACCAAAAGCAAGGAGGGACTGGCTTCTGCGTGGGAACTGCGGGGCGTGGCGGCGGCTGCAGTGCGCAGGCCTTCCGGCAGGGGGCGCGTGCCCCATCGACGCCCACGGCTCCGCCCGGCCTCCTCCCTGTGGCCTGTCGCCTCGGGCAACGTCCTCCAGGACTTTTCTCGGATGTAAAATGGCATCCTTATAGGAACGAGGTCACTGGGCTGTCGGGGCTGAACGAGATCATGCTCGTCGAGGGCCCGGCGCAATGCCTGGAAAGCAGTCACTTTATAAAAGTGGCTACGGCCACCACCACGGCACCCCGGGAAACACACGAAAATGTGTTTCCCGTCGGCGGCCAGGCTCCCGAAGAGCGAACCACCGCCGCCACCTGGAAGTGCGTGAAGCCCTCGTCCTCCAGGAGCACGAGGTGACACTGCCACAGGCGCACGCGCAAACTCCATCTGTCACACATTCAGCGAGACCACAGAGGTGGGGCAGCCTCACGCCTGAGACCCGGGGAAGTCGAGAGAAGACGTGACTGGAAACGCACGCGGAGGCAGCAAGGACGCCCAGCCGCGGCGTCGCCCAGACAAAGGGCTTCCAGGGCGTGTGCGGCTGAGTGACAGCAAAGTGAAGGGAAAGCAAAGCTGCGGACTGACCCCGAGATGGACAGACTACCGCCTTATTACTATGATTTCTTGAGAAAGGACGTTAACGAAAACTTTGAGAGGAGGAAACCTCAGGATGAAAAAGTCTTTTAAATTGTACGTCTTTGGCTTTTTTAATCTTGAAAACATTACAAGAGAGGGACATGGTAAGGGCTGCCTTGTGCACATGCGCGAGCCCCCTGAGCTGAGGGCTGAAGCTGGACACACACCCCTGAGGAGAGACGGTCCCCAACCGTCATCTGCACGTGCACAGGGCCCGAGGTAGCAAATGGGCTCCACCCCCGCGATGAACAGAGAGGGAAGCAGGGTAACAGGGCACAAAGGCGGCCACGCAGTGGTGGGTAGGTCGCACAGACCTTCACAGGGCACAGGAAACGGCTTGGATTTGACCCCAGGGATGAGGCGAGGTCGTGAGAGGGGGGTAAGCAGGGGCAGGGCAAGAATTAGAAGCAGAAGGACAAGGTCCTCTCTGGCTAAAAGGGAAAGTGCCTTAAAAGAGAAGTAAAATCAATTAGAATATTTGAACCGTGTTAAAGAGCTGGAAGTGCTCCTCAGGGAGATGGGAGACCTGGGAAGTACGGGCCGATTAGAACAGTTCGGCTGACCCGGGACATGCTAAACTTAGAGGGTTTGACGGAAGAGCCACCCACAAACTGCATCGACTGCAAACGGTGGGCAAGGGCCACGGATGTGCTGTGGAAAACCTCTGTGATGCGTGGCGAGCTCCCTGACAGGGCGCAGAACAGCCGCGGGAGCCTGGGCCGGCGGTCCGCGGGCAGGACCGTCTCACACGAGCAGGGGCTGACCTCCATCACCGCGGCACTCGCAGCGAGAGAAAAGCCGCGCGCTGCACAGAGAGTTTCCCAGTCAGCAAGGCTGCTTGCTGAAGCAGGCATCTAAGGCTCCCCAGAGTAAAACTGGCGCCTGTGAGCCCCTCCGAGCACTGTGCTAGGGGGTGGCCCCCCGCTGGGCCCATCAGAGCAAGGCCATCCTCCGCCTGGAGCCGACAGCTCAGTGGGCACCCTGGCCACTCATTCAAAGCAGAGGGAGAGACGGCATTCTGTCTCGCGATGAGAGCTAGGAAGAGGCCTTAAGAAAACACTGACACCCGCCTCCAGCAGGGGCGCCGTGGGCGAAGGCCCAGCGCGCGGGGGAGCCGGGCTGCCCTCCTCCCCCGTCGCATCTGCCACGCTCTGGGGCGAGAGTCTGGGGACGGCAGCCCCTGCGACTTGCGGTTTTGGTGGAATTAGTCATCCAAGGAAGTTACTTCGTGGGAAGTTTGTTCTGAGTTGCATCATTTACAAGCCCATCCGAACACCCTGTTCCTGAACAAAACCAGTCCCTCCTCCGTCCAGGGCCTCTGACAGGCACAGTGGCGGACACGCCCTCATCGTCACCGTTGTCCAAGAAAGGAGCCCTTCCCCGCAGGCTTCACAAGACACAAAACGCAAACCCAAGGGCACGCCCCCCGCTGCTCAGACCTCGCCAGACCCCAGCCTGTCACCACACGCATGCGACGCGCAGCCCCCGGGACAAAGCCTTTCTCGGGCTGGCCACGCTGGAATGGAAAGAAGCTGGGGAAATGTGTGGAACAGCAACTTGGAAGAAAAATACAGGCATCACCATTCCAGTACTTGATCCCGGGGGGCCCTGTAACCCAATGGCACTGCAGAGGCAGAGTGAGGCCCTTCTACTGGGTGACGCAGGGACAGTGCCCTCCGCGTCCGGCTGACTGACGAGCAGACGAGCCCAGACGCTGCTCCCTCTCCCTGCCAGGTCTGGGGAGTGGCCACGTGAGGGTGTCATCCTCAGGTCGAGAGACATTTAATAGATGCCTTTTGAAATGTTCTAGCTCTAATGAAGCATTGGTTGATTCCCATGCCCTTGGTCCATCTAGACTGAGGCTGTTCCTCAGTGTGAGGCACAGTGACAATGTTTTAAAAAATGAAAAACTGATCCACAGCAGAAAAAATTTCTGACAAGGCAAATAAGACCATAGAATGAAAGAAGAAATTGCTTACACTTGGGAATAATTCATGTTTCACAAGAACTAAACTTAAGGGATTGGGAACGTTGTTATTACTTTAATCACACAAACAAGCTATTCAAATTCCCAACTCTTAAAGTAAATCAGAGTTAAACCGAAAGTTTTGTTACCTGACTTTCGGGATGGTCAGTGCTTTCAACCCTACTTTGTTTCTAACGGCACTGTATTTCTTCGGTTGGCCGGCCAGGTGGAGCTGAAAGCTGGGGTTCAAGTTTCCTTTGACAGCCTCGTCTCGATTCGGGGTGCGCCTGTATGTGTGCTCAGACGCACGTGTTTTGTGCTTGGGGATGGTGGACCCTACAGCCTTCTCAGGTGACAAACTGTACAAACAGTGCTCAGAAAATGCCTGACAATTAAAGTAATTATCTTAAAATAGTATTAAGAGTTGCTGAATACCTTATTAAGGAAATACCTTAGAAATAACAGTTTAGGACATCCTAATTAACATATTATTCTAATTTAACTGAGAAATAGGAGTTTGAGGTTGGTTTTAGATTGTCTTGTCATTATTATCCCGGGAATGTTTCAGAAAAAGGGAGGGAAGGCAGAATCAGCGTTTTATTGACTATAAAGATGCCTCAGTTGTTTTTGCTGAAATTGGAGGATTCACCTACTTCCTTGTGGATTCATCGGACTCCTGGCACGAGTGTGACGAAAATAAATCAATGTAGCCGGACTGCCTGTGTAGCTCTTGCTAAAATAAATTAAAAGGTTACAAAAATAATACCCAAACTAAGGACCTTAACATTCTTTACCTGTCTACCTCAACGGCATGAACCCTGAGACTGAAAGCAGACGGAGGAAGATCAAATACTGGGTCACTCGTTTCTGCCACCAGGAATAAAATACGGGGGGCGGGGACAAAAGGAGGTTTCCAGTTGTTCGTATGGAAAACAATAAATAATAAATGGTAATACAAGAATAAACTCCGTTTCGCGTGCTCGCAGCTGTAAACGAACCTCCGTGTGCCCCGCCCTGTATATTCAAACCAAACCTGTCTTGTTAAAGGAGAAGGTGGTTGTCTACTAAACTGCTTACTACATACAAATGCTTCTAAAAACCTTTTTACTTTGTAGGTGGGCATAACAAATGGCTGAAATAAAACATATTTTGGTGGTTCTGCAAAGACACAACTTGATAATAACCAACTCATAAAGATACATATTTTTTCAATGTTTTGATGCATCCCTTAAACAAAAACAACTTTTAGCCTGAGACCACAGGGTAGAGACATATACCAAATGAAACAGGACAGGCTAAACAACTGCCAGTCAATTAACTTTAAAAAACACATTTGCGCCTCTGAGACATGTTGCCTCACATACGCCCTCAGCCACAAGCAAGCGCGTGGACAGCAGCGTGTGACGGCCTGGCGGTTCCTGGGCTCACGGTGGCAGAGCCGCGACAAGGCCACCGGCCTGACCTGCCCCGCCCCACCAAGGCCCTCTGCGCACGGCCGTGCCGACGCAGTAATCCGATTCCCGGGCAGGGCTGCCGAGCGGCGTGCCAGCCAAGAAATGACGCGTTTCATTTTAAAATTAACTTAAAAAGCCCTTGATTATTTCAGAATGGATTACACCTCCTTCTAGTAGGTTTCTGTAGGCAACAGCAAAATTAATTACATATAACTTCTGGTCATGAGAAATGTAAGGGAAGGGCAAAGAGGACTGTTTTGGAGAATATGTCCCTGATTTTCTCCAAATCAAGATGAGCCAAATGAAATCTGCATCAGCTTCTAGACAAAAAGAGTACCAGTAACAGGCACATCATTCGTAAATGAGTAGACCTTTAAGAACTATCTGCAGACAAGGGGATGATAAAGCCTATTTAAACATATTTGAGAAATAAAATGTCTTCCAGTACAGTCATATTCAAAATATTTTTTCTATCTATGTTATTTTAATATTTAAGAAAGGAAATGTAAGTCCATTAAATATTGAGGTAAATATTTTAAAAACTAACTGAAATCTCCTCTATTTATAAAGAAAAAAAAATACTGATCAGGTATAAGAAAGCTTCTGGGAACCAAAGGAAACCATCTAATTTTCCCAAATACTGCAAACAAGCCTTGTGAAAATTACATGTTTGAAAGTGACAGTACACTATTCGCAACATCTTCAAAATTACCAATAAAATCCAGCCAATAAATCACGTTGTAGTCTTACATCTGGCACTAGTAATAATGTCAGAATATTTTTTTATTTAAAAACAAAAACAAAAAAACCCTTGGAAGACCTGCTCAGTCCAACCTCTCCGACCCCATTGGCACCGGTTCCAGTTCCAACCCAGGACCGGAGCCTCCTGCTCCCACTGCCCGCCCAGCGGGAGGAGAACCGCGACTGTGCCCGGAGACACTGTTGTGCTTCCGTCCTTCAGACCTGGCGCTGCGTGACCGGGGCAGGGTTCGTGGTACCGCTGTGGGATTCACGCGGCGGGCGGCAGAAAGGGCCCTGGGAGGTCCGGGTTCCCGCTAGCACAGACCTCATTATTTGAGAACCAGAATTTATCACTGATTTTTAAAGTGGTCCAAAAAATGGAATGGCACTTTGCCATGACAAACTGGAGTTCCAAAGTTAAACACATTCAGTGTTTCATTTCATATAGCTCATCGCACATCAGAAGTGATTTTAGGTGGGGTTTTAAAAATACGTCATTACAGCACACCCCAACAGATTCGAAGACGCAAGGTTCAAAGTGGCGACTCTCTTTTTAAATGGAGATCTACACAAAGCTTTATCATATGTAAGCAAAATGTATTTTCTTGCTTTGCATCTTATAATTAAACCTGCAAGTAAAACTATGGGGAATATAAGTGTCTTACAAAAATCTAATTTATTTGCCAGAAAACGGTCTACCTTTAGGGCGCTCATTCTCTAACATCATAAGTGACACTGCGCCTGCTAAGCAATAAAAAAAAATATGACCACGATATTTAAAGTTTTCATCCCTAAAATTAAACAACTGCTTTTCCCAACTACAAATAAAGTACTCTCTTCAAGTACTAAACGCATAGTTCTCCATTGCCTTACAGAAACTAATAACATTATTTTTCAAATACACATTTTATGAGGTTTCAGAAACTATTTTATCCTTGTCCTTTCTACTTTTTATTTTTCTATTTAGAATACACTGGACTTAGAAATATCTCCCCAAATAAAGAAAAAGTTTGCATAGTTTTGGGAAGGATGATGACCCATAAGGGACGTTTATCAAGTACTTGTATGAATGTAGAAATGGAGAGAGCACTGATCCATTGTCTTATGCACACAGTTGAGCTGATCTCTCTCTCTCGACGTTAGAAACTCACTCCTGAACTGAAAAACCAAGAGCTCGATATCACCTGTGTGAGTCTAATGCCTCCTCCTAATTATCATTCAGTTTCACCTGTCAAGTGAAAAATAACATGCATTCTAGAAGATACTCAAAGGATTTCGGCACCCTGGACTCAGGCACCTAGGCAACCACTGCGAACTTCGGGACAGTTAATGGTCTTTAGTCATGAGATGCTGAAGCGCACTTGAAAGCAGATGACAACCATTTAAACTCTTCCTCTGCATTCACCTCTATTTCATCGGAGTTGTTACAGTCTTAAATACAGTTGCAACCCAAGGGAACACCGAGGCCAGGCCAGCAAACTGAAATAAACCCGTCATCTGCCCCACCGCCTGTGGCAGCGGCGACGCACGCAGTTTTAGTGGAGATTTCCAAACACTGCCAACGTCCCAGGCCCATCGCTGGGGATCAAATTATCCACCCCAATCCTCAAGCTGTTATGTATCTAAGAAACGCCTTCTTAATAGCCTATTTTAATTGTTTAAACAATATCTATCATGCAATCAACCATACTTCAGAAGCCAACTGAATATATAATATCTACGAAAGTAGTTTAACACCCAGCAATTCATGGCTGATTATAGCAATGGATGCTTTGATGAGAGCGCAGGGGGCTCTCACGTGAATGTGATGAAACTGCTATCATTTCTAAAAAGTTTTTGTTTACTTCTCTCTTGCTCAGAGCAGTTGGGAATATCATGTCCTACGCACACACTGCGCACTGCCTTCACAGAATAAAGAGGGCAGAAGGCCCTGCTGCCTGATCTGATTCCCAGCAGGGCGGGCGTGGGCGCGCGGCCGTCTAGACGAGTCGTAAGGAGATCTGTTGCAAAGTGCATTTGCCAGTCTGATGCCTGGCCGAGGGCTTCCAAATTGACAGCTCATACGTCCCCAGCTGAACTGAAGTTTACTTGATTATAATAATAAACCGTGGAAACATACATAAAATCCCTGACAGACGTCCACAAAATTCAAGTAAATACTAGTATAAGGTCATTGAAAGAAAACAAACAGAATACTTACAGGCAACTGGATTATTAAACCGTGGAGTAAGCCAAAACTGACATTGTATAAATAAGACTTCCGTTTTGTTCCATCTCACGCTATGAACTTACACGTGAGATTAGCAATAAACTGGTATTTATAATGTTTACCTTTGGTTAAACAAAATAGATTGGATTTATTTATATAAAAAAAAAATCACATCATCACACCCACAGTCGCCCGGTGAGGACCAACCAGATGCCGAGGCAGCTGCCGCCTCTGGAGAAACCACTGTCTTCGCCGTGAGGTTGCGTCCCGTTTCTGTTCCTAAGTTATACGTGGTTGAGGCTGTCACCTGTTCCTTCCAAAATGGAACAAGAAATACATAATTTAAAGTGTATTTAGAGGTCACTGACAAAGCATCGCCTTCTGCCTCTATTTATACTCCTGTGACTCACAAAAGAGTTTTGACAAAATTTTACCTTTAGTTTTTTAGTATTGTGTGTCTTTACGTTTCCTCATGCATTAAAACACTATTCAGAAAAAATCTGACTCCGTTTGTCTGGCACTCACGGCCCACTTTCCGGGCCACGGGCGTCCGGCAGGTCGGGGCCCCGTCCTGCCCGTGGCCACGGGCACGCGGCCGTGCACGGTGTCCCCGTCACGAGGAAAGGAAGCTAATGCCTGGGACCCACCTGACGCCCCCTGAGAGGAGAAAATCAAGGATGGGCGCGATCCACACAGGAGCAACCACGGGACCGTGAAAACCCAGCTGTAATTGCCCAAGGACTTACCGTTTTTATCAGAGAAATCTTAATTCCCTTGGTTTTAGGATGAAGACAAATGCAGCTGAGGGCTTGGATCCCAGGTCCCTTGTCCCACCAGACACGAGTCACAGTGTGGTAACAGACTGATGGCAGCAGAGCTGGTGGCTGTGCCTGTAACACCTTCTCATGCTCGGAGCCACGCAGAGTGCGCCACCGCCCGCCCCCCGCCCCGCCCCGGTCCAGCAACACAGGGCAGTTCGGTGCCCGCGTGGCTGTCTGCGGCCCTTGGACGCAGAGCGGGGCGCGTCTGCACCAGGTGGGGAAGCGTTCGGCTGCCCACGGGGCACTGAGTGACCGCCAGGGCCTGCCCTTCCTCGCGGGCGCCGGCCGGGGCGGGCCCCTGCTGGCTCCTGCTCGGTGACTCGTCCTGCCCAGGCTAGATTCTCCTCAGGACCCGAGTTTATCCCCATAACTGCACCTGCGGAGGCGCCCGCGGAGGCACAGCAGACTCGGGAGGGCCCTTGCTGACGTCAGCCAAGGGAACCGTCCGTTGGAGGAGGTGACATTCGTCTCTGAGGCTGAGAGGCCGAGGAGAAACTGAGGCACGTGCCTGACCCCACGGTATGGATCAATGCGCTTAGTCCCAGGAAAACCATCCTCACTCCCATCAAACTGTGTATTATCGGCAATATAAATTAAAAACCTCTTCACAGAGCGGCCAGGCTAAATGTTTTATGGCTTCAACAGAAGTAGAAAGGGTCACAGAATGCAAAATCCTAGGAAAGACATTTTTTTAAAGGCCATTTAATGTGCTTTTGATACAGATTACTTTCCCGTCAATGGCTCTTTTGTCTTTCTTAAAACTACGTCTGTGCAGCAACTAGGCCACCTTGAATTTCAAGGACAACATCGCCTATAAATTTAATTTAACACTGTATTATCCATGACGACCGTAAACAGGAGGCAGGTGCGACCCTCGCTGCCGAGCTGGGGGCCTGCGGGCAGGTGGGCAAATAGACCGGCTGCAGGCTGCAGGCCCCGGCTGACGGCGGTCTCCCCGTCAGCCAGTGTGAGCAGGCTATTGAAACATCACGGCCGCCCCATGCTTCTTTAAGCAGCAGCGCCCCCGAGTCCGGAGAGGCCGCAGCCCCGGTCCCGCCGTCCTGCGCCGAGGACCCAGGGTGCCCACAGGGGCAACGGAGCGCCCGGGTCTGGGGCTGGCTCCCAGGGACTCCAGATCGGGCGCTTCCAGTGACCGGCTCCAGGCGGAAAGGCGGGGTCAAGACACCAGCGCTGTGTACAGACACCGACGGCGAAGTTTGTTCTCGGTGGAGATTAAGGAAGAGCTGTTTTCTGTTCTTTTGCGGGGGGGGGGGGGCGTTTAAATGCAATCAGAGCCCCCAGGGAAGAAAGGGCCTCCCCCCTAATGGCGTGTGCTTCTTGGTGTATGAAGTTTCCGAGCCACGTAATGACCTAATCATTGGCCAGCTGCCTCATGAAAGGGACACGTCACGGGGGAAGGTGGCTGCATTAGTGCCCATAGAGGGACCCTCCTGCATCCGAGATTCTGTGACTGACGGCCATGAGTTTGATTGAGGGGCCAGAATCAGAGCTCGGGTCTGTGAGAGCTCGTGCACGTGCTTCCTCGAGTGCCCGGACTCTGGCGCGCCCCATGACCCCTCTCCACGCGTGGCTCTGACCCACGTGGCCATGCACCCGGGGCTCTCTGCCATCACACCTGACGCTGTTCGCGTGCTTAAAAACGTCCGATAACTCCGAAGTCCTTGGAGGACAAAGCCCAGCCTGTCTGCAGTGACACATTTTGGTCCCTAGCCCTGGTCTGCCCCATCTCCCAGGGCCCCCATGGCGGGGGCGCGGAGTCCCCAGAGGTGGCGGAAGCGGGGCCTCCTGGCCTTCCTCCCTGCCGTGAAGAGGCGGCTTTGCTTTCTTCCCTTTCCCACGTGGGATTCTACAGAAGGTCTCCTTTCCAACAGAGGTGGCTCACTGCTTGGCACACAGGACAGGCTAAGAGCACCACCCAGAGAGGTGTGCCCACGCTTTCCTGCCTCCCCCGCGCCCTCGGCCCCCACCCCTCCCAGCAAAGGCCTGCTGCTCCGGCAGGACACACGGCGGGGGCGGGGTGGGCACTGTCCCCGCGACGGCTCCGCACTCCCAGGCCACGCTGTCTGCTCCCTGCCACCCCCCCATTCACACCCTCCTCTAAGCACTGACACCGCCCCAGGCAGTCACCGCTAGACAAGCGCCATCTCCCGGGACCGCTGCTTCCCAGGGCCAGGTGGCCGCCTGGCCCACGGCCTCTGCTTGGGCACCGTGAAGCTCGGCAAAGGCCAGGCTTAGCGGTGTCGCCAATGTTCCCCCCGTAACCTATGGCATTTCGGACTCCGCTCAAGACGAGGGGTCTCTGCCGTGGTCACCGTGATACTCTGGTCTCCATACTTTCCAGCAACATCGACTTAGCAGCGTGAGCTAGTGGTCGAGGAGGCAGGTCACGGCGGGCAGCTCCCTGCGGGAAGCCGTCGCCGCAGGCACGGCAGCAGCACCGTGGGGATGGGCTGGCACCTCAGGTTGCTGCTGCCAGTGCCGTTGGGTGGGTCTAGCAAGGCGATTTCTGTTTTTCCTGAGACTGCACTTCCTGCACGGAGGGAGGGGATGGTCACTCCGCAGTGGGCGCCAGCGGGCGCCCTGCACAGACCACAGCGCCGCCCTAAGGCCCACCTGCCGTTGGCCCGGGCGGGAAGCCTGGGGAAGAGGCGGTCATTCGGCCGCCCAGTCCTGTGCAGCCTGTGCCGCCGCTCCTGCAGCGTCCCGACTGCTGGCCCGCTGAGCTGCTCGTCCGTGCATCCCGCTTGCTGCTTTGTTCACGACCCTCGTTAAGCCTGAGTGTGTCTCTAACATACAAACGTTCTCTGCACATACACAGCTTGGATACAACGCAAATCTGCAATGTCCAACCAAAGCTGCTTTGATTTTGAATTTAGAAACAGGTCATCCTAAATCAAGTCACACTTTGAATTCAGAAGAAGGAATAGGTGCAATTTTTAGAGATGAAAACGTTCTATACCTAAGGCACTATTTTAATAAATATGCCCCAAGCAGGATGTGTTCTCCTAGGATAATCTTCTTGGGCTACGAAGTAAATGACAGTATTGTTATGTTTTAAAATACTGGTCCATATCATCTATTTGTAAAATCTTTAACACTAAGTTTTTTAAATCTCCACAAACATCTTTTTACCACAGAATAAAACATTTGACAATTTCAAATTTGTATTCTTTTTAAATTGGCATACTTTTATTTTAAACTACTTTTAACATATTTAAGACAGTTTTGGATTTTAGATTTCCTTTTTGGTTTTGTTTGTTTTCAAAAGTCTCTCTCTGGCCAAGATTTCAGAAAGCCAGATTTCAGACTAAGAATGTGCACGGAAGCATCTTAGAGGTTCCCTCAATAATTCATAGAGATTGCGATAAGCCCCGCCCACCATCAGTGTTAGCTGACAGGCTGGGCCATACCACAAGTTGTGTCCTGTCCCCGACACATACCTGCTGGGAGCCAGTCGGAGCCGCCTCCGAGCGCCTGCCTGCATCGGTGACAGACGCCCACCCCGACACGCTGGACACCATAGCACTTCCCCAGACAGAGAACATGAAGCAGGCCCTCAGGCACCAGGCGTAACTACACTGCATAACCCAGGCGGAAAGGACAGGCTGGAAAAGTGTTGGGGTAGGAATGTACCCTCTTCATCACCTTGACCTGAACCTGTTAAACTGAGCTCTGAAATTCTCAAGGTTGCAGTTCCACATCCTAGTCACTGACCGCAGGTGCACGCTCAGGTGCATCCTGTGAGGTAGAAGCTGCTACACAGGAGGTTGTGGTGGTTTTGTGATGCGCCAAACAGAGATGATTTAACCTGGAGCAAATAAGTTGGGAACTAAGCAGAAAAAACCACCCTAACGTGGCTCCCACCTCAGCCTCGTCTAGTCAGTCTTCGGGTCCCAGGCCGTCCGGGCCTGAGCGGAGCTGGCCGCGCTGTAGGCTCACACACTTTCCTGCATCCGCATCTCAGTCGACAACAGGCCGTACATTTTGGCCACTATTTCTCTGTATAATTCCTCATTAGGATGCAAAGAGCCAAACAACCTGAAGGAAATGCCAAAAAGAGTAAGAGAATAGTCCCCTTTCTAGGCCCAAACAATTTCTGTACTTCTTTTTGTCCTACGTGACCAATATTTCCTGCCTAGCCTATGACTGACTCCTTAACTATATAAAGGTGCTTATTAGAATAAGACTATATCTATGATCAAAAGAGTAAGTCCAATGTCTAAATTCCCCCAAGTGCACTGTTGCCACGGGGACGGGATAAACAGACCTATAAAGGAAAGAACAACTAGATCCAATCCTCTTATTGAGTAACTCCCAGGTAGTAAGCTCCAGGAGCAACAAAAATAAAATAAAACAAAGAAAAGCAGTCTTGGCCCATAAAGGCATACAATTAGATTCAAAATAGGATAAAAAAGTTTAATAAAGAAAGTAATGCAAAGAGTGTTCCAGGGCTTTGGAGATAGAACTGAGCACTTTAGAGGTTAGTCAAAAATAGTCACAGGAGAGGTGGGGTTGATTTTACTGGCTTTTTAAAGGACGGGCTCAGTTTAGACAGGTGGACAAGGGCAGGAGGCACACCACGTGGCGGGGGCGGGGGCGGGGGGCCGGGGCGACCGACCACAGGGCAAGCGAACCGGCCTGGGAGCCGCAGAGCTGGGGTGGGGAAGGGGAGGCACTCGGGGGCGGCAGGGCAGCGGGCCGGGCAGGGGGCATGCTCCGCGGCCACACACCCTCACTGAGCGCTGGCTAGGCCAGGCCCACAGCAAGCCCTTTGCGTTCACATCAGATCTACGTCTGTCAGAAACCAAGACCTGGTGGTCTGGACCAGGCGGCTCGGGAAGTGGGAGAGACCTGCTCATTCGCAGAGGAGCTTGCACCGCATGTGGGAGTGTAGCGAAACAAGCCGTATTCTAGAACGTCCAGTCCAGCCAGCTGGTGTTGAGGGACCACGTCCCATAGAGCTGGCGAGGTGGAGGTCCACGGACAGTTCCAGAATATAGGGCGACCGATTTGTTCCCGTGCCTGCGCGAGGTCCCTGGAGCCAGCCCAGTCCCAGCACCGCAAAGGTAACCCCCACCTCAGCCTGCTTCTCGCCTTCTCTCCTGCTGCATGCGGGACGTCTCCCTCCCCCGTGCAGGTCAGGGTGGACGGGGGCGCAAGGAGGCAGGAAGTGGCTAGGCCCCCGAGAAAGAAGACACCTCTGTCCTGGCACCACAGAGTCAGGCGCCAGGGAAGGACGCGGACACACGGCCGGGGCAGGCGAGCTGAAAGGGGCGGCCCGCAGGAGCGCTAAAACGGCGGCGGGCGCGACGCCCCGAACGTGGGGTGCAGGGGGGCCCTCGCCTCCGAAAACGCTGAAGGAGAGGCGCCCGGGAGACAGCAGTCACTACAACCAGCAGACATTGCAGGCAGCTAAGCCACCAGGCAGAACAAAGTCTGCCCGACTGAGGACCGCGGAACGGGCAGGGGCCGTGCATCTCATTCTGCGGCTCGCAGTCCACTCATTTTTATCTGCAGATATGTTAACGCTATTTAAGCACGGCTTATCATTCTCATGCTAAGCTGATTTCCAAATTTCTCCCACATCTTTTTCTCTACTGGCTCATGTCTTGTTTTTAGTGATTATTTTGGATAAGATAACTTCAGTACTGTCTCCCACAGTATACTGCCTTCACTTTTAATGGCCTTTCAGTTAAAATTCTGTATTGCATCGTATTTGTATTCTCTTCCCCCCTTGGCTCTTTATCGGGTGACTGTGCAGCAGGGACATGAGGACAGGAGACCCCTCAGAGGTTACCAGACCGCGGCTCTGAAGCTCACTGGGACTCAGGGGGATCGAGGCTGTCTCTGTGGCCCCGCCAGGGCGGGACTCGCACAGGTCGGGGACCATGGGACCTTCGCTCAGGCCCATCTCGCAGCAGGCACAGCGGGTTGCCGACGCCAACCATTAGGCGTTTTCCGTTGCCGAGCGCGTGAGGGGAAGACGCAGAGTCAGCAACAGGCAGAACCCGCACACGGGCGGGGGTCGGAAATCTGCCCCGCACCCTCGGCTCCTCTTCACTTCCATCGTGAGCGGTACAACCCGCACGTCTACTCTGTGCTGCTCGGAACTGCCTTTTGATTCTAGAGGTGACCCCCGCAACACCGACATCTAAAGGTACAGACGTAGAGGCCAAGACCTTCGTGCTAAAGAACATGTCCCCACAGAACATCCTCCTGGTGTTGGAGATGCCGAGAAAGTGGGCGCTCCCTTTTTCTCTAACCTTGTTTTATAAGCAACTAGCTCACTTCAAGAAGCAATAATGATTTCTAGATTCTACAGCGGCAGACACACCGTGCCACGGAACAGTATTCACACTTTAGCTTGCACCCTGTCCTTGTGAACAGCTTGCCTCCAACAAGAACGGGGAGCCGGCGCTCGCTGGGACAGCTTGGCGATGTCCTCAGGCGGCACTGCACTGTCTCTCCGCTTCCCCTGCAGCCCCTGGCCACACGCGGCCTTCCCTCCTCCTGTCGGCCCCGGGGGGACTTTCTTCAACTCCGTGACGGAGAACTCGGGCGCCAGGACAGCAGCTGCTCCGCATCCTCCGCAAGACAGGGGAACCCCTCCTGCCCTCAGGCTGTGTCTAGCGCCACGAGCAGCGTCTGTCCCTGGGATCTGGGGCGATGTCACACCTGGAGGGACTTCCCAGCCGGGGATCTTGGAGTTGGAGATGGAATGGCGTGGTTCTCGGCTGCTGAGCCATCGTGCCAGCAACATGGCTGTTAGAACCAACACGGAGCAGTTTCTGGTGGCTGCTGAGTCCAGGAAACGGGTCTTAACATTTTCCCGTCTGACCTGAAGGTTTAGTTTTCTCTTTAGCTGTTTCTGCTGGGGAGCCAGCACTTCTGAATTAGAGAGTTTTACTAAAGAAAGTTTGGCTGGGCACAGCATGTGCGTGTGTTTAAGGCTGTGTTTATTAGCTAAACAGTCCAAGTGTCTCCGCGCCTCTGTCAGCCCGCCGTCTGTAAGCCCCTCGCGCAGAGCGAGTTGGCCGTCTTGAAGGCCGCTCCCCGTCTCCCCAGTAATCACCTCGTAATCTCCACGTCTACCCGATTCCACTTCGGGGGCCCCTCTTTCCGCTGCTCCCTCCTCTCTGTCCCAATTCTACCTTTCACGTTCTTATCATCCCCTGCCTGAACTTTGAGAAGAGTCTAGGAACTTAATTTTCTGCCTCTCGTCTTTTCCTCCAAGTTAATTTTCTAAATTATGAGTAAATATCACAATCCAGCTTGAAAGACTTCCACAGACCCCACCACCCAGAGACTCGTGGGTGTGCCCCAGAGGCACAGAGCCGGCGCCGACAGCATCTGTGGGACGAGCGAGTCAGCGCCCCAGGTCGGGGTCTGGGGCTCCGCCGCTCCGAGCGCGGGCTTTGCTGCGCACGTGCGAGGTCTCTCACACTTGCCAACCCTACTGTTTCCATTAAATTCTCACAAAAGACCAGGTGGGGTAGGTACTAATAAACTCCTTTTCCATTGGGGAGAAACTGAGGTCCAGAGAGATTACATAACTTGCTCAAAGTCACACCACTTCAAGTCAATGTCAAGGCTGGAGTTGGAAGTGAAACCCGAATTCGTAAACAAAACAAAACGCAACGCAATTAAAAAGAAAAAATGGACAGGCCACCCGAGCAGACACCTCACCAACCAGGAAAATGAGCGGAGTGAGAGATGTTTACCGCCACCTGACGTTCAGAAACTGCAGATTAAAACAACATGGCGTCATCACTAGGCAATTGTTAAAACAACCGAGGCCCAGCTGCTGGTGAGCACACAAAGCGGCAGGAACCCTCCTTCCCTGGTGCTGGGAATGCAGAGGGCGCAGCCACTCTGGGAGACGGCTTGGCTGCTTTCCAGAAAGCCCAGTGCGGCCTTGAAGACAGAAGGCCGGCAGCGAGGGTGGCGGCTTTCCCCGAAGCGCAGGCCCTGGGCCGGACGCCGCGGCCTGCCACGTCCAGGCCGCCTCCAGTCCCACCAAGCCCCCCATCACCGCGACACCCCACTCTGACGCTCGCTCGCCTTTTCTCTTCATAAAAGCTGTTTTGCGCTATCATTCACCTACCACAGAATTTGCCTGTGTACAGTACCCAGCCCAACGGCTTTCAGTACGTTCACAGAGTCTGTGCAGCCGTCACCGTAATCGGCTTCAGGACACTTTTAATCACGTCCCACAAAACCCCTCCGACCTCACCCCCAGCCCCAGGCAAGCACCGATTTCGGTTCCGTCTTTCTGGATTTCCCTATTCTGGACATTTCACAGAAACGCATTGTGTGCCATGCGGACCTCTTGCCCAGCCTCCCTTGTGCGGTGTGGGGGCCACCGGGCCACCGGGTGGGCCTGCTGGGGGAGGCGGCAGGCTTCCAGCCCCATCTGTTCTCGGGTGCGACGTCGCCGCCGCGTGGAGGAACTTCCCTGCCTTTCGGAGCCAGTTCCTCCCGTCGCCCTGGGCCTGGGCTGGTTCTCTCTCCACACCCCTGCTCTCCCCAGCGCCCAGCTCGCTCTCCCGGGCCCTGCACCGGCCCTGGCCTCGCTCCCTTCCCGCTGGATCCTAACAACCCCGCTCGCCTTCCCCCGCACCCGCCAGCGCCCTGGGGCCTCCAGGGCCGGGGGCAGAGCGTCGGTCATCTTTGGGGTCGGCAGCACTTAGCAGAGTCTGACCAACAGTATCTGTGAACAAATACCTGTGGAATGAGCAAACGAGAAGCTTCCTCTCACACCTGTCAAGCTTACACGTCATCCACAGAGGAGCAGTCGCTGTGTGGAAACAGCACAGGACAACGGAGGGTCACGCTGACCCCAAACCAGGGTTCGGGTTCCTCATTTGACAGCTGGGGGCCTCGACAAGGTGCCTCGTCCCTCTAAGCTTCATCTAAGACTTGGGGGTAAATAATATCACACTCGCACAACTGACTTTAATACATTACGTTTGTAAAGAACTTAACCCAGTAGTGGCTGCCACAGTCATCACCAAAGATAAAAGCCATAGGCAGGGGGTGGGGGGAGGGACCTAAAGAACAACTTGTTCAAATCCCTTGTTTTACAAGGGAAGAAGCCGCCCCCCGCCCCCGGAGAGAGGAGGGGCTGCCCGGCCACTCGGGAGGAGGCGGGGCGCCAGGCAGACCCTGTGCTACGAGGACACCTCCGCGAGCAGGCCCCCACCCTGCCTCTCCCTGGTGAGGCGTCCTCCGCAGGTGGCCACGCCTTCTGAAAACCGATGTCCTCCGAGCGGAAGAGGACGATGAACCCCTAGCCCACAGAGCAGTCTGAGAGTCAAACAGAAACGCCTGGTTGCCCCTCCGGCGGCCAGCTTTTGGTGGAGGGCGCCCACACTGAATGACAATGACACCCTGGCAAACTGATGGATGGGCAGAGAGCAGGCTCTGGAAACAGAGATGTAGGGCCACAGACACACACACACACACACACACACACACACACACACACGGGAAATCGTTTTAAAAGGAGATCACATTTTAGCAAAAGTGATTTACAATCAGCTTGAGGTAGGAACAGTACCTTGTAAATATCAGTGGGTAGAATAATGTGCGATCTTTAGGGATAAAAAGATGTTTATACAACTAAAAATTATTGTCATCTTGCCTTCTCTTCTGTCTGGCTTGTCTTTGAACTTACCAGTATTTTCTGTCTGGTATTTCTGGAGCAGATTCTAAGGAAACCCACGTTCTTTTCAAAGACTCTACAAGACTATCAGCCATTTTCCTTCAAAAAACGAAAACCTTAAGATGGGCCACAAATGCATGGTGCGGGGGAAGCAGGTTTTCGCAGAGAACGATGCCGTGGTTAGTTTAGAAGAAGCAGCCTTGTCCCAACCTGATCTCTTCCCGAATGGACTTTTGGTTACTCGCTGAACGTAAGCCCCACTTTCACTGCTAATGCAACAGGAACACGCTCAGATTGCACTGAGCCTGACTGACAGACGCTGCCTGGCCCCCCTGGAGCCCCGGACGGTGTCCGAGCCCCCAGGATTGGGTAACACACAAGAATGCACCGCGGCCTCTCCCTCCCTCCGCCCTTAGTTCCCGCTGCCCTGGGTTTTACCCAGGACGGGCTTTTCAGAAGGCCCCTCGCGCCTCACTTAGCATTTTCAGAGTGTTTAGCTTGGCTATTTTTTGTGAATTATTTGCTTATGAGACAACCGTTTACTGAACCCCCTTTATACCAGGCATTGTTCTGGCTGATGGGGACCAAAAAAAAAAAAAAAAATGGAGACCTTCCTGTCAAAGAGCTTCCGTTCTGCTGGGGGGAGAGAGGAACAAACCAACAAACGAAGGTGCAAGATGTGAGAAGGCAGTAAGTGCAATCAAGGGAACAATGAAATTGTAGAGGGCCCGACAGTGACTGGCACCAGGAGAGGCTCCGTTGGCACGGTGACAGCTGAGGAAGCCCCTCGAGGGAGTGAGGGCGGAGCAGGGGCTGCCTGGGCGGAGGTGACAGCAGGTGCAGAGGCCCCACGCTGTGTAGACAGCGGCGGGGGCTCGGGCTCGGGAGGAAGAAGGTGAGGCTGGGGCTGATGGGGCACAAGGGAGGCCGTGGGGGTCAGGGAGGCGGCAGTGCCCCGAGCGCACAGAGCCTGCGCTTCCCCGGCCGGGGTGCTCTGCAGGCGGGGCCTGGCCAGCCGTGTCCAGGACTCCCCCAGGTCCCTGGGCACACAGAGCGCAGAGGACGAGGGGGTGGCAACAGGGGCAGCCAGGGACCGTCTCTGCGGCAGGTGGGACGCACAAGGCCAGCGGGACGCGACGGAGCTCTGAGCGCGAAGGGATCACAGTGACGACACACCTTTTGCGTTCGTCACAGTGCGCACCTTCCTTACACGCGGCCCAGAAACCCCACTCCTTAGGGAAAGGCCTGTGCCAGCCCATGGCCAACACTCGACAGCCCTCCCCTCTTTCCTAAAAGGCGCCCAGAGGCACCTTCCACTCTTACAGCACAAAAGTCAGTGCGACCTCAGCCTCAGCCTCACGGAAACCCAGGAACTGTGGAGCTGGCCAAGTGGCAGGACGGGGCTGCTGGCAGAGAAACAACAGGGAGGCAGGCGCCAGGGCTCATGGATCTGGAAACCTCGGAGGAGCCTGTGTGTGGTCCGGCCTCCCTTCGGACGCCGCCCTCAGGGGGCGGCCAGGCGCCCTTCAAGGTCGCCGGAGGTCTGCCCCAGCTGACCTGTGGGCTCAGGCCTTTTGCAAACTTTGATTCGACACAGCGCCTGGACGTCAACTTTCAGGGGACGCTTGTACTAAAATGATGGCATGAACCTGTCCTTTCATCCCTCGGTTGTCAGACCACCGCGCACTGGTCTTACAGCGTTTATGCAGTGACCCAGAGGCAGAAAACAACATTCCATTTTCTCTGGATATATGTAAAATGTGAGAAAGTTTACAGAAAGTTCTAGGAAGACTGATACGGAAGTCTCAGTAATAGTCGCCTCTCGGGAGCGACCGTAGGAACTGGGATGGAAAAGCAGGTGATTAAAGGAGACTTCAGCTTTCGAGTGATGTCTCAATTCTGAGAATAAGCCATTGTCTCACTGTAGGGTCCGGTTTTAAAGGACCTACGCTGCTTATGGGGCTCCTTTAGCACGACTGAATCAGACGGCAGTTGTCAACGTGGGGAAGGAAAGGGTTTGTGAAAAATTAATCCTCGTACTTCATATCCCACTTCTAACGAAACATTGGAAGCAGCTAAAAAGTCCTTTTCCACACTGAGATTTTGTGCAAAGAAACATGTGGAACGTGTCTTAATTCACAAAAAAGATGCCGGCTACCCTCACAACGTTCTGGACCCGCGACAATGCTGGAAATTTCCCGAACACCTGACGCCCGCCGTGAGGCCAAGCGCAGAGGGAAGCCACGGGACGGCCGAGTTGGCCGGGGCGGACAGAGAGCCCGCCCGAAACCCAGCTCTTCACCAGGAGGCCTGTGCAGAGCGGCCCGAGGGCGCACACTGAGGGGGGCGGCGGGCGTGGAGGCAGAGAAACCCGGGGCCTGTCCGCTACAGTTTCTGGGCTGCCTGTCTCCTTTTGCGCCAACCCCCCAGCTGGAGCGCTAACCTCCCCGGCTCCCACGAGGACCCTTTCAAAGGGGCACACCTGACCGGACTGCCACCTGCAGCAGAGGACACTCGCGTGAGGACCAAGCCTGGGCCCCCTGACGCCCATACAAGTCCTGCCGCGCAGGGCATCCTGGGGGCAGGGTCGGGGCCGGCCAACTGGCTCCCGCGGGGAAGGGCTCTGGGCCACCCCTGGGTTAGGGCCGGAGGGGGGACAGGCGGACCGTCCGAGGACACAGGAGGATGGCGCGGTCCCTTTGCACCAGGCCACCGCACTGGTCTGCAAAACACCGGGCGGACCCGGACTTGGAGGTGCCAGCGAGCCCCTTCTCCCGCTGCTCCCTGTGCCTGTCCTGCCCACGCGAGCGCCCTCCTGGCTCCGCGGGGACCATGGGCACTGAGCAGCCCGCCTGGCCCCATGCCAGCAGAGGGGGGCCCGGAGCCGTCCTCCAGGCGCCTCCCCAACAGGACGGGGTGGGGGGGTGAGGCCTCGGGCCTGAACTGGCCTCTCCTCCCCACCTGCGTCCCGACCCCCGCCGCGGGGAAGGAGCCCAGTGCGGTGGCGCCATCCGGGCCGGTGGCCTGGGCGCGGTCCCCGCGGGAGGGCCTCTCTGGGGGCGCCCAGGGCTGGTCGTTTCTTCACCCGAAGGTCTTGCTGCTCCTCCTTGTTTTTCTCTCAATTAATTTTGTGTCTGCCGGACTCACACGAATTACCACTTCCATGTCTTGCACTTTTGATTTAAAAATAAAGCTAATTTGGAGGTGTTTAAAGCTTTATTAATATTTATGCGGCCATTAGCAGTGGCTCTGAGGTTTGCAAGCTCCTTTGTAAAATTAGAAACTCTCCCTCCAGTGCTGACTCTGGGCTGCGGCGCGCCGGCTCTGACCGCAGCGTTGCTAGCATTTTGCTTAGGGCACAGAGCAGAACGTCACCCAAGGTCACAGGGGTGCTGGGGTGGTGTTCCCCCACGTACCTGGCTCTGTCCTCTCAGTGAGTCTGGCTCACATGGGGCACATCTCCGTCCAACCCTCCTCACACACCCAGCGACACCTCTCCCCCGCACGCGGGCGCAGGTGCTGGGTCACGGGCAAGCGTGGTCATCACCATGGGTCACTGCAGTGCAGGGGAAGGGGTGGCTCCCCAAAGGAGGACGGGGACCAAGGACGGTGCCCACACCCCGGGACGTGGCCTCTGACCTCACACTCTATCCACTGCCAGTTGCCCCCCACCACAAACGGCAATGCTTTCTGCAAAGTAGGGCCACGGAGGGAAGCCCAGCGAGAGCCGAACCATCTGCGGGGAGTAACAAGGACGGCCAGGGATCAGCATGGGACAGAAAAGGACACTCGTCAGTGCTGAGAGGGATGACAGGGAGGAACAGCCCGCACAGCAGAACTGCTTGCGAGCGGAGAGATGCCCGCCAGGCTCTGTGTTCCTCTCCTGCTCTCCCGCCGCTCCCCGGAGGAGCGGCCTCGGCGTGTGGCGGGACCGCCCTGTGCCTTTAGGCAAGTGGGGAACACGTTCGTCTTGCTCCCGCTGAAGTTTCACGAGCACTAAGGGGGCGCTGGGAGAAAGGGTTCGGCGCAGAGCTGGCCTGTGGCAAGCGCTCAGTGACCGCGGGCTGCAGGGCGAAGGCTGCGCACGCCAGGCCGCGCGCTGAGCCGAGCTGCAAATGGGACGTCACGTGGGTTAAAACGATAGTATCTGTGAGACATTTTTACTGACCACCACGGAATTCAACAAAGTTGAGAATTCAATGTAAAATATGCATGAGAGTTAATAGTTTCCTTCCGTGCTATAAAAAAGGGAAAGTCACAGGTAACCAGAACCGGCCCGTCTCTCGGGGAGACGCTCCAGCCACAGTTGTTGATAATAAGCCCGCCCTCTCCTGCACCGCACAGCGCCGCGCTGTCCAGCACTGTCGCCGCCCGTGCGCCTGGTCCACGCCGAGTCGTGCTGTAGGTGAACACGGCACATTGCATTCCAAACACTTAGAGCGGGAAAGGTCTGTAACTTTTAATGCTGATTATGTAGAAATTATTTGGAAATACTAAGCTATCTAAACAGCAGTATTAAATGAATTTCACTATTCTTTTTACCTGAATGTGGCTACGAGAACATTCCAACGATACGTGCGACTTGCATCTGTGACCGGCATCACGTTTAGAGCGTGCTGGCTCGGATCCAGGAGGAGGAGGAGCCACACTCTTACCTCTGCTGCTCCTTCTCACCATCAGTCAGGGCATGCGTTCTGCCAGACATTTGCCAACATCACTTCTAAGCATCACAACAGCTCTGTAGACTAAGCTGCATCGTCGCTCTTTTTACAGGAGAGAAGGTTGCAGAGCGAACATTGCCGCAAAGCACAGTGCTCTGAGTGGGAATGAATCCACGCGTGTCTGATCCCAAAGCCTGGGAGCTTTCTCCTGGAGGTACCAGGGCCAGGTGGGACCCGAAGCCCGCGAGGGGGATGGGCCCTCTGTGGGCCAGAGGCACCCAGCATGGCGTCCCACGGGATGGGTGAGTGCTGCAGCTGCACAAGGGCACAGGCGTCCTCAGACCCGTAGGCGACCCGAGTAAGGCTCTACCCCAGGCACAGAGCCATTCTGGTTCCAGTCACCAGGCTGGATTTCACCAGGAAAAGATTTCAAAGGCAGCGCAGCGCACGCTTTAAGAGGAGCTTAAAGTGGGAAAAGTACAGGCAACAAAGATGTTACCAGTTATAATATTCATAAAAAATCCCATTAGTGGCTAATTAAAAAGTGATAATTTTGATACCTCAGTGAACAGTAAAATGTGCTCAGATGGATAGGACACAAACATGAGAATTTGGCATTACACATGCACTATAGTTCTGTAAGAGGATGCAGATGTAAGGGCGGCGGCCCAGCAACCCTCTAGCGGACCATGGGGCAATTCTCACACCAAGGGAAGGCAATTTTGCTCCCCAGGGACAGGTGGTAACATCGGGAGATATTTTCAGCTGTTGCGGCTCAGGGGGTGCTAGCGAGATGCTTCGAAACGTCCTGCAACATCCAAGACTGTCCCCCAAACCAGCGCTGACTGGCCCCAGGCGTCCGGAACGCGGAGCCTGGGAAACCTGCGTAAGGAAATGGGACTATGGATTTCCTTCTCCTCTACTTCCCACATTCTTATAATTTTATATTGATGTACAGCACAAAAACGTTTCAAATACAAAAATAATTATTACTAAAAAGGAGTAGCAAACCACAGTATCACCAACACCGTAGACCATTTTATATATACATATAGGGAATGTGCGTTGCAATGAGACCTATCAAATAAATTCCCTTCAAGTGTTTCTAAGATTTACAGAAAACGACATCCAGGAAGGACGTCTGCAAGCCAAGGTGTGGCGCTCAGTCAGCACTGCAGCGAGAGGACCAGCTGGGCAGCCGCCAGGAGGCGGGCGCTCAGGGTCCGGCGGCAGGCACAGCGCCTGCTCAACATCCAAGTTCTTTTCTGCCTCGCCTGGGCGGGCGGAGCCTGAGGGGCGTTCCGGCCGGAGAGGGACAGAGGGGCTGCCCCGTGCACCGCATGTCAGGAAGCCATGGAGAGAGAGACGTTTGCTGACCACTCTCTCCAGTATGAAAACCGGAAACGTATCAATCCTGTTTAAAGACTCACTCCTCTTCCGAGTGAAAGTACTTGCACTAACAACGGATCATGTGACTGAAGATTTCACGAACGTCTTGCTTGTCCACGCAGAAGAGCACATCTGCAAGCTGTGTGCCACTCATAATTAGTTCACTTACACCAAACGGGAATCTTCAAAATAAAAACACCCAAAGGAAACACCCACTTAAGAAGGCTGTGGATGCCATAAGAAGGTCGAATGCAGCCTATCAAATGCCTGTGCCGCCCCCATGACCAGAGAGGACTCAGGGGCTCCCACGTCACCTTCGGGGCAGCGAACAGTTCGGTGTCTCCTCGGGCAATGAGCGGCGGTTTAGTCACCTGCAGGAAACGGCGCACAGCCGGCGGACAGGAGGGCTCCGTAAGCGGTATGCAAATGAACGGACATTCACACCATCACCGCCTGTACCAGCCGGGGCTCTTCGAATCTCCTGCCTAGGAGACTTGAGATGTTCAGCTCCCTTTCTTAAATTTTACTCGCTCGTTCGCCCCCTCACCGGAACTCACTACCCGCCTGCAAGCTCTTCTTCGCACGTGCGGGGCACAGACGGCCCGTGCAATCCTCGTCACTTGCTAGGGTATGAGGCCAGCATGTCAAGGGCAAGGACCCTGCCCTGATACTTTTTCTGACGTTACCTCCAACACAGACCTGGAGGGTGAGGAACAGGTGGCCAGAGAACTCGCCTGTGGTCATGGAGTTACAAAGTGGTAGAAGCAGGACTTGAACCAAGGACATCCTACTGCAAACTACGGCTTTCCATTCTAGCAAACTGCAGCGAAAACGGGAACAGAGCTTGAGTGGGAGGGGACGAGGATCAACGGAAACCAAACGAAGTTTTAGATACGAAGCGCCGTAAGCTGCAGGAGTGGGTTCCAGTGCCTAAGCTCGGAGGAACAGAAACACAGGTCAGGAAACCGGCACAGAGAGCCGGCCCGCCCCTCAGAACCGGCCTCTTGGGGGCCAGCTCACCCCACCTCCACGCAGATCCAACCGGGCCGCGTGGCCGTCCCCCGCGAACTTCTCCGCGGGGCGGGCTGTGTTTTCTGGTCTGTTCCCACAACTCTAATTCATAAGCTGTTGGAAGAATGAATGACTCCATGACATTGGTCCCAGTGGACGGGTGTCACAGTTGTATGGAGTGACTTCAACAGGTGACCCGAGGGAGGTAAATCCTACCACGGGAAGCAAACGGCCATTCTGGGGCATGACCCTGCATGAAGAGAATGAGGGGCTCGTTCACCCTGACTGCCGTTTCCCCGGACAAGCGCGGAGGCTGGGAGCGGGCAGGGGCGCGGCAGCTCGCGGCCCCTACGTGCTGGACAGGTCCCGCAAGGGGGACGGCGGCGCTGGAAGTGCTGGGAGACAAAGGAGGGGTGCGAGTGGGAGGACCCGCGCTGCCCCGGCTTGTGGCCCTGCCGTTTCCTGGCTGTGACGTCAGGCGCCCTGCCCCCTCGTCGGGAAGGCGGGGCCGGAGGCGCGGGAGGCCGGAGGAACCGAGCTGCGCTGGGCCGACATTGCGGAGCCGCTGAGAGCGGACAGGCTGCGGGGACGCCTGCTGCGGGGGCCGCTGGGGTCACGTTCGAAGTGCGGGGCCCACACAGCGCTTCTTAAAGTGCCCTGGGCCTCTTTGCAATAACACGGCATTTTACAGCATTTTACTGGTAAAAGTTACTAAAAGTGGAAAAGAAAAATAAGTTTTCTGTATTTGGATGAATCTGGTAAATTGGAAAATTTTTACTGACTCACAATTAATGAGGAAAAGCTAAACACATCTCGATGGTGGTGGCAATAACGACAATAATAATTCTGCCTCTAAAAACAATAGTCTGGTTGTATGTTTGGGGGTGTGCTTGTTAAAAACTATATAAATGTGTGTGTGTGTGTGTGTGTATGTGTATATATATCAATAAGTAAATGTTTTAAATTATATGAAATCACGATTGGCAGCTTGGAGAAGATACAAGATGAACATCTCAGAATCGCAAAGAACTGCAAATCGCTCACAGAAGATTCCGAACTGGCAAATGAGCCCTGGCCGGGGGCGGGGGAGGGGGGGGGAGTGGCAGCTGTGGCTCAGTCGCTATCAGACTGCCCCCCGCCCCCCACTGCCACTCTGCCTTCAAAGCCAGAGGCCTGGACGCCCCCTTGGGCCCCTGCTTTTCGCAGCACTGGTGCTCCTCTCCTCCGGGCTGTGCCGGGAAGTGCTGGCTGATGGGGAAATCAGAGCTTCCCACCGGCTGCAGAAACGGGCAGACAGAGCCCCTCCCCCCCCCCCGACGGCCGCTGTGCCGCTCGGACCTCGGCGGGGACGCCTGCACGCGCGGCTGCTTGTCACACTCTTACAGGGCGCGG
The DNA here is from genome assembly GCF_021234165.1 of Pteronotus mesoamericanus. Classification (NCBI taxonomy): domain Eukaryota; kingdom Metazoa; phylum Chordata; class Mammalia; order Chiroptera; family Mormoopidae; genus Pteronotus; species Pteronotus mesoamericanus. The sequence continues at coordinate 4,293,584 of NW_026555123.1, forward strand.
GGCACATCGTTCCAAACCGCCCCGAGGACAGGAGAGGCTGGCTGCCATCAGTCACCGTCACTCACGAAGCCGTTCCCCGCCGTCAGCCCTGCCATCTGTCCTCCGCGTCCTCGCCACCCGCCACCCGTGGGCTTGCCGGAGCAGGTGCGGGCTGGCCAAGGTCACCGCGCAGCCAGCCGCCGCAGATGGGGGCGCTGAGAAAGCCTCGCTGTGGCTGTGGACCCCCCCACACAGGGACACACGGGGCCAACAACACTCCTGTCTAGGCTTGGTGGTGACTCAGCGCCCCTGAGGACAAGCAACAAGGACAGGGTTCCGGGTGGCCCTCTCTCGGGGACAGTACGTCCTGAGGAGGTGCGACCGTCCTGTGGTCTCAGTGTCGCCCCGTCGATGTGTGAGTGTCCATTAAAAACGGCAACTGAGAAGTGGTATTTTCTATCATGTGCTTTCTAGAGAAATCTTAGAAAATGTATAACGTCCTTCCCTTTGATAAAAAGACAGGGCTCGGCAATCAGCACGGCTCCGTCGCCCATGCAGGCGCCCCAGGAGACGGGGAGCCGGGCACAGACGACGCGTCCTCTTTCCACGTCGCCCCTTCGCCCTGCATCACAGTTTCCTTTCCCACGTCCTTCCAAAACAAACTGCTTTAGGAGAAATACTTCTTGTGTGTTGTCAGGGAGACTATTTAATCGGGCGCACGCACCTTTCAGTCCACGCTCCTCAGAAACTCGGCAAAGGGGGCTCACACTCTGCAGCGGGCAGCCCGGTCTCCCCCTGAAATGCCCGGGGCCCCGAGAATGTGGGGTGCCCGTGTCTCCTCTCAGTACTCAACACGTCTGGTCACTTCGTGTTAAAGCCGAACTGTACGTACACGGCTTTTTTTTGAGAAGTTGTTAAATTTAAAATAATTTGTCAAGTGAGTGCTATTGCAAAAGCTCGCTGATAAAAAGGAACGTTTAACTGTAACCACACCGAACAGACAGTTGATTATAGAAAAGCGTGTCGGTGCACATATGGCATCCGGGGAAATTACGCACATCTGGATTACTTTTGGCAAGAAACACAGCGAGGTGTCCAAAGCCAAGTTTAGCAATCTGTCACTAACAATATGTACATTTATTTTAAAATGTCAAGGGCTCAAAGTCATATTTTCTATTTCTTCATAAACTTTCCAGTTCTTCCGAAGACAGCAAACAGGTGACAAAACACATCGCCCTGGCCTGCTGCAGGCTGTCTAAGTGAGGGGGGCCCTAAGCTCCCCCACACCCACCAGAACGCCAAGAGCTGGAGCCGCGCATGGCGCGCAATGCACTCCTGCCCTGCGCGAGGAAGGGTGTTCACACCTGGCTCGAGGAGCTGGTGGGAAAAAGGGCCTTCCCGGGAAGCCCCGGAGGCCCGCGGCGCGGCACACAACGCGGCCCGCTGGGGGAGGCCGACGGAAACGGTCCGACGGCGTCTACTTCTGAAAGGAAAAGACCCATGACTCTGTGATCATCCCAGATTAAATTTCCTTTCTCCTATTGCCAATTGTTGACATCATTTAAACCCTAAAGAAATGTTTTCTCACTTCTAGTCCCCTTGATTAAAGGAAAAGCCAAGAGACATGAAGGTGGCCCAAACTAGCAGTAACAAGCACCTTCACAATTGGAAGCAGGAGCATCAGCCAGGTGGGAATGCGGCGGTGCCTGCAAGCACAGAGCTCGCCCTGACTGCGGGCCGCTCGCGCCTCACGCTGACATTCCAGGCTTCTTAATCGCTCCGCACGGCTGCCAAGCCCCATCTCGGAGACGGGGTGGGGCCGGCCCCCAGGCGCTGCCTCCCCGCACCAGCCGCCCTGGCGGCAGAGGCAAACCAGCGCACTGCTACTTTGCTCAGAGCGTGACAGTCTGGGTAGCCACACCGTGTCAGCTTCTCTCCCCGCTCACTAATTTGTCAATTTTGTGATCGATTAGCATCTTTACTCTATGCCAGCGCTAGATCATCACATTTTCACGTGGTATGGGGGAAAAAAGTCTTAAGTCTCTACGTCATCCTGACGGGCGTTCGTTCGGCGGGTCCACTGCTTGGACCTGAGCCACGTCTGCGGAACGGGGTCGATGACAGCGCCCGCCTGGCTGTGCGGAGTGAGAATGAACTGCCTGACACTGAGCGGATATTCCAAAACGTTGGCTGAGCCCGTTGCTGTTCCTCTGCTCCTTCTGAAAACGACCGGCTGGAAACGACACAGTCCATACGCCGCAGAGTGCCCACAAAATGATGTCAACTCAAGAGAAGGCTCAGGAACAACTGAGAGGAGGGCAGAAGAAAAAAGGAGATAAAGATCTAAATAGGAAAAGACATCCTGTTAACTTTTCATTCGCATCTGCTTGGGCATCTGAGGCGTAAGAGGGCTGAAATCTATGTGGGGTTACAGGTCTTTCTCCGACTGCAGGATCGAAGACAAAGGCACGCGGTTTCAGAACTGTCCGTGTCTGCCATTCGCCAATTCAGGGGGATTTTAACTTAATTGTATTACAGGTACCGGGTAAAAGAAAGCTATTTCCTTCTTAATTTTGATCTTCTCTTTTTGACTATAAAGCTTCATTTTAAAAATATATCTGGTACAATAATGTTCATATTAAAAGTATGCATAAACAGATAAAAGGTAAAAAGAACTTCCAATTAAATGAGTCCATTTGCCCATATTCACAATCCAATGTCTCGAATGGTAGCAATTTTCTCCAAGTAACCATGTTTTCAGTCTCTTATTTCTTACATCTGCAGGGGTTTAGGACCTCGTGGGGCACGGAAGGTCCAGAAACATCAATTTAGGAGTGAAGTGGATCTCCAAGCTCAAGGCAGGCCCCTTCCGAAAGCCGCAAGCAGACGGGGCAGAATGACTCTTGGGACAGAACGGCACTGAACACCGAAGAGCAAGGAAAGCCAGAGCCGGCGCAAGGCCACGGCGCTTCAACTGTGTCCACGCCACGCACCCCCCCAAAGACGCTCGTACGAGAACTAATCACTTAGATGCTAGAAACCAGTGTTCGCCATCTTTGCCCGGTCACAGGGAGTCAACACAGGCGATTCTTCCGGGCCCGGGACCCACTGTCGCTGCCACCACATGAGGAGCTGGAGGGCGCCGACAGGCTCCCCCAGAGCCTGAGAAGCTTCCTCAGGGGACTTCGGTGAGGTCTCGGCTGACACTGTGTTTCTTAACTCATCCACTGTGGTCTCTTGGGATTTTACTCACAAGACAGCCAAAATAGAAGAACAAACAGATGCCAGAAAAAAGCATTGTTTGGGTTCATAATACACACTTACTTTTAAGTAAACTACGATATGTGGGTATTTTGTGTGGGGGCTTTAAAGCCGTAATTATTTAAACTTGCATTTAAATTATAAGCTTAATTGTAATTTTATTATATTATCTTACATTGTTATAAACTTAAGTACCATGTAAAATGTGGTAAGTGATGTGTATAGACTAAGAACGTAGTATTTGGAATTAGACAGACCTGGATTTGTATAACAACTCTGCAGCTCATCTCTTAATGCATTGTATTAGCATTAGTTTTCTGATTTCTATCCATAATAAGTTATAGATCTGGGTAAGTGTCTGGGTGTGTGTATTACTCACACACACACGCACACCTCAGGGTCAGTATAAGGGTTGAATGAACACCTCGCACAGAGCTCAGCAGATGCTCATTAGCAAACTAAGAAATCAAGATGGTATAGAAGGGAATGTGATGAAAATGTATTGATGCATATCGTGACATATATTAAAATCAGTCTTTTTGATAAACTTAAACCATCACGAAGCACACACTACAAACTCTCTTTGAAAAGGGGATCCTTACCACAGAATTAGGACACAGTGAAAAAATGAAGCTGGAAAAATCCCTTTCCCAAGGCCGAGACACTGCATTTTTAGCTGACATCTCTGTTAGGAGACAGTACATTCTAACTGGTCTTGGAGGGATGTGACCACAGCACATAAAAGACGAAACTGCGGGAACTGAAGCTCAGGGTGGTACCGGGGCCTGGTGAGCGCTCCTGACCGTGAGCACACGCCTGCGGAGCTAGGCGTCCCTGCCGCTCCTTGAGAGGCTCCTGCGAGGCCACACACGGCCCGTCCGGCGCCAGCTGACAGCGTGTCTCAGCAAGACTCTTCCACGTCGGCAGCCGTGGGGCGGGGCGGGGCGGCGTAATCAGTCACATGCTCTGTGCTATCGGGGATGTTTCAAGAACCCCGAAGGTATTTCCTTCTGCTTCATCAGCACCAGTACAAACTGAGAAAACTGATAGTCCTGGCTTGATAGTTTGGTTGGTTAGAGCGCCGTCCTGATAGGCTAAGGTTGCGGGATCGATCTCGGTCCGGGCACATAAAAGAACCGACCAATGGCTGCACAGAACAAGTGGAACAACAAGTTGATCAAATCGATGTCTCTCTCTCTATAATAAAGAGATAAAAAGAGTACTGATAAACTTTCCTAATGCCTGTTCATTCACTGTCACTCATTTATTTGAGTTCTTCAAACTCTGACCTTCTCTTGGATGGAAGGCAAAGAATAAAGTGCTGTTTTCTCAAACTCATGCTTAAGGAGGTCCGCCATGGAAAGAAAAAATGTGGTAGGAATATCTTGAAAATTACATAGGAAACATGGCCACAGAGAAGCAACTTAAGAAATGTCTTATCAGGACAAAATAGAAATTCACCCTGTCAGAGAGTTCCTTGAACTTTCCAAAGGTCAGTCCCTGAGGAGAAACCGAAGTGTCTGTTGGCTGCACGGAAGTGCCCGTCCCCAAAAATGAGCTCAGAAACTCGAGTAAATGCAAAGAATGCACAGCAAGGCAGCCCACCTCCAAACAGCGAGGAACATTGTATTAAAAAGGCCTGAAGAAACTGGGGTCCCCTGTCAAATATCATTGTGGGGGGCGAATTCACCATTTGCGGGGGATGTTCAGGCACTTAGACTGCACGTCCCTGGGGAGGGGGTGCTCACTACTTAATTAACACGCATAAACATGGTCTGTAAAAACCAGCTAACAAAACAGCCAGCGCTAGTCCTAGGCTACTAAGGCCAAGCTGTTTTCCCAAATTTTGTCGCACCTTATAAACCTCAGTCCAGGTGAACTGACTTCCGCTCCTGGGCAAAGGTGTGAGGCTTTTCACCTCAGGGCAAGGCTCTGTCACAGCCTCAGACTTATAACTATATTCCAAAGGATATTTGACAACATTTGTGAACTCTTTGGGGAATTCTAGACTCTGAGCAAACCATTCCTCTCAAAAGAGGTAATTAAAAAGCATTATGAGAAAAATCCATGATGACATTGTCTTTCTTGAATTATATCTTTCAAAAAACAGAATTTTAAGGATTTAAAGGGAATGCCCACATAAGATTCCTCTGAATTCAATTTTATTTCCCTATTATTTATAATGCACTCTTAAGGTTATATTAAAAAATAAAAATAAAAAAAAAGCACCACGAGCTATTCCTAAAGCCCAGGTCGCTGAGTTAGTTCTCGATGCTGAACCCCGTCTGTGTCTAAGCACTGGTACGTCACAACCAGCGCCGAGTCCTTGACCAGCTTTTGCCTAGAATATATATCGTGCTCGCTCCACAGGCTGGTTTAAGTGACAGCAAAGTTTGGACCGTGTGACGAGCTGGGAGCGAGGGGCGGCCCTCGCTGGGTCGCCAGCAGCCAGCAACCTGGGCGGGAGTGAAGAAGCCCAGGAACACTCGCGCAGCCTTCAGATCACCACAGGGCGCCGGCTCGAGGCTCGGGGGCGCCCCCGGGAACGGGTTTTGTTTCCCCCTTCTACCCAGACATACTTGAGAAGGTGCGCACACTGCATCGGGCAGCTGGGAAAGCGCTGGCCGCAGTGAATGCTCAGCCCTCCCCTCCCGCTCCCGCTGAGATGAGAGCCCCCCAGTCCCATCCCCCGCCCCGGCCCGCAGTCAACAGCCTCCCTCGCGCTGGTGCTCAGGATAACCATTCTCTCTAGAGCAACATCGACTGCACTTTCTCTAGACAAAACAACTGAAGTGAGTATCATTTCCAACTACCAAAACTGCTTCGACAAATGTAAGGAAAAGGGATCACCAACACGCTCACTTATGGCCAGAGTGGGCCCTGACGGCATGAAGATCAGCCTAACAGTTTTAGGTTGGTATTATGTTTGATTCCTAATAAAAGTGTCCCTTAACGAAAGTGACAAAGGGGAGGAAAAATATTGTTAAACAGACTGCTATCAATCCTTTACTTAATTCAAAGGAACTCAATAGCTGTTGGATTTCATTAAAATATTAGATTTATTACTTTAAAAAGAGAAATGATATTAAAAGATAAATAGCAAGTAGCACTTCAAAAATTCATAATTTTAAACAATGGTTTATATAAATAAGTAAAATAATCAGGATGAAGTCAGAAGCTGGAATAGTCATATATGGATTAATGCCTATATTATAGCATTATTTTTAGTTACTGAAAATAAGTTGGCTTTTCGTCATCTTCTTGCTTTGCTATGATTTCACTGGATAATTATGCATTGAAGTGCGTGACTCAAAGCCCCCATTGTTGAACAGAACCAAAACCATCCAACCCGATAACCACAGAATAAAGAACTGAAAGAAGATTGAATATAACCATGAACCTTAAAAGGGAACCAAGCACCCAGAAAATAGTCCCCAAAATGAAGTGCTAATACAAAATTCCACTGCCTGAAAACTATTCGTTTCACTTGCAAATCTACATAATATCAACACTTTCTAAAACTCATTTTGAATACCTCTTCCTTTTATTTTTACATGTAGGAAAATTAAGAAGTGTTGATAAAGAAATTTTTAAAAGCTCCCTTCCTAGACGTTCTTCCTGAATGAATTGGGTGACTGGGTGGGTGGACGGAGGGACAGATGGACAGACAGTCTGCAAAAAGGGCGCGGGCCACGAAGTAAACCAGGTCAGAATGTCAACACCCCACACCAGGTTTTAAACTGGGCAGCCTTCCAGACACACCCTTCCCAGCGCACCTTCTGCAAACAGGCCCTACCTCAGGGACACTGGTCCACAAAGCGCTTCCTTGAAGACGCCAGCGTTTTCAGCAAACACAGGACCCGGGTTCTCCCGCAGGGTCGGGCGCTCTCTACCGCAGCGCGTTCCTGAAGGTCCCACACCTCTGACTGTTTCCCCTGAGCGCAGTGGAGAGCCACACGCGGGGCATGCAGGAGGCGGCGGGGCCGCGGCCGCTGCACCGTAGCTCGTCCGCGCTGCGGGCGCGGGTGGCCCATGCGGCGCGGGACTCGATCGCGCGTCCAGCTTTTCACGGTCACACAGGATGTTCCAAAGATGCCTTTGGGGGAGGGCGATTTCAGCCCATGCGAGGTTTTCTAAGCAGGCACTTATTTATGGCTATGAAGTCATTGTCCTTCAATCCTGTCATCGCCGTCCTCAAGGGGGAACAACAGAGGCCTGAAGTTTGGTATTTTTTTCCCCTCAATCATGGAAACATGTTAAAACCAGGTATTTAAATACTAATTGCAGTGAATATTCATGTTCAAAATAGTTCAAATTCATAAACTATGGCCATCAGGCAGGGGGAAGGTCAAGGGTTCGGCCGCGTACATGGGCCACGAGCCGCAGAAGCCTGTGTCCTGTCCACGTCACAGAGAAGATGGAGGCGGACCGTGCTGGTCACTTACGGGAGGAAGACGGCGACCCAAAATTCTTTCAAGTCTCAAGTTTCTAAGCGGCCTTAGTGGGCTCAGGCTGCTGTAGCAAACGCCACAGCCCAGCGGCTCCGACCCGATGTTCATTTTCCACAGCTCTGGAGGGCAGGAAGCCCATGATCGTGACGCCGGAGGGTAGGCTGCTGGGCAAGGCTTTCTTCCGGCTCTGGGGGCAGGGGGCATGGCTCTCCCTCTGCTTCAAAGGCCCCCAGTCCTACCCGATCAGAACTGCACCCAGATGACCGTACTGAATGTCGATTACCTCCTAAAAGCCCATCTCCAAATATGGCCACGTGAGGGGCCAGGGCTCCACCGTGCCCATTTTGAGGGGTCAACATCCAGTCCACAGTGTAAGTCAAAAAACAGAGATGTTTGTGTCAGTCATGAAACTGTGTGTATGACAGAGTTTTCTTCCGTCCAGTCACTGGCCCTTGGTGCTTTCCACTGAGCCTTCGTTTGAAAGCGTCCACCTAAAACAAGCAGTGCAGAGCACGTAGTCTGTTTGAAGTTACAGGTCCTGTGGGTGCCCGACAATACAGGGGCGTAGCAGTGGGACGGAGCCGGCTCTGGAGCAACGTTCTGAGAAGGGGGACGGGCATTTGCCAGTGGGTCTCAGTCCCCTGGGGTGCAGACGTCCCACCACAGCATGTGAGCCTCCCATTTAAAGCCAGGCTCTTCCTACTCCACCTGCCCCTGAAGGCGAGCAGTGCCCAGGGGCCGGAGGAGGGCAATGCCCCCAGGATGGATGCTTGAAAAGCATTGTGTGAAAAGCCCGAAAGACTTTCACAGGGAACTTCTGTGTTTCCGGGCCAGCTGGCCTGAGAATTTAACTACCATAAGATGATGAGGAAGAGTCGCTATGTTGCTACACTATGTCCTCCCGAAAACCAATGCATACACATGTCTATGTAGACAGACACTCACATTTGCTAGGAAACCCTCCTCCTGAACACTTCCGTGTTAGCATCGCGAAGAAGCATTTCCTGTGCCTCCAGCTGCCCTTCCAAGCGGCGTATTCTGTGCTTCGCTGACGCCCTGCAGATAAGAGGGGGCCGGCCCGCCGCACCCCGTCTGCCCGCCGCCGCTGCTCTTCCTGCCTCAGTGCTCTGAGAAGGGAGCTGAGCCCTCCTCAAGCCGAGGCTTAGGAGGAAATACCAAGGACAACGGTCGTCTTTCTACGCTACGCGCACACAGTCCAACCTTCTCATTAAACAGCATCCTGCAGAAACAGGAGTTGCCAAAGAAGTGAGCACGTTACGAGACCTAGATTCGAAGTAATTTCGCCATTTCATCTCTGACCCCGAAGAGCCCGAAGAGGGCTGCAGAGCTTCCTGTCCGAGAGGGAGGGCGCCAGAGGGAGACTAACGGCCCGGCGAGCAAACGCAAAGCGTGGGCGCGTGGGGGCTTCACCTGGGGCCCCTCTTCTCTCTGTACTGTGTGGGACGATGGGACTGCGTTTCCTGAGGGGAAATAACCACGATGCCTTTCTACAGTCAAGAGGAGAGATCAAAGAACTTTGTTTCCCAATTAAAAAGGAGGAGAAAGCAAAGGGACAAACTCCGTGTTCTGCTGGGCGCCTGTGTGGCAAACACACAGCCGCGGTGGCTGCTGGACCGGCGGAGGCGCGAGGAACCAGGGAGAGCTCCCTGCAGCAACCGGGACGGGCCGTGGGGCGCTCTGGCTTGAAGCCCCGTGTGGCTGAGCCGCTGCCGCGGGGTCGAGCGCTGGCTGCCTGTCTCACTGCAGGGTAGCCGCGCGCGGGTCACACACGTATCTGACGCACGCCGGCAACGAAATGAGTCCGGAGCTATTGGAATGGGACACATTTTACTGCTTCAGGTTGGAAGTGTTTCCATAAGAGAACAGCTCCGATTACCGCTAAAATATCATTTCTCCTAACTTAGAAGCTTCTAGAAACGCACTCATTATATTGATAGGTATACAGGACACAGTGGATCTCTAAGCTGCTAGATGTTCAGCTCAAATACTTTGTCAAGTGAATCACTGGGTGCAATTATAATATGGGACTCTAATCAGAACTATGAGTTCCGGCCAATATCTAATGATGCCTCAGTACCATTTAATAAGGGAGGTTGTTTCTTTTTTCTGTTTCAAAGGGCAGCAGCACGTCCAGAAAGGTTTGTCCCGCTGGCCCGCTGCTTGTCATCCACCCACAATTTACGACGCCCGTGCTCCAGGGGACAGGAGGCGGGTGGGGGGGGGCCGTTGGGGGGACTCATCCCACAGATGAGCCTGGGCCCTGGGGAGGGTCTTCCGGGAGGGCTGCTGGCCACCGGCCGGGCTGGGTGATGGGTGCTGCGGGCCCTGCCGGGTTCTCGCGCCGTTGACCTCGCGGGTGGCCCTGGCTCTTGGCCTGTGGGACTGAACCCACAACGGGGCCGGGAGGCGTGCAGGGCACTGTCCTGCTTCACGTGGGAGCCGGCTGCCCACAGAGGGGCTGGCTGGGGTGAGGCCAGTCCTGCGCCGTTCTGGCCTCGGACACCTGAAGACCCCCTGAGGACTTGGGTCGTTCCAGGGGCCACCGCAGTGGTGCTTTCTTCAGGAAGGATCCAGAGGCTGTGACCCACAGCGGTCTATTTAAATTCATTCTTTTTCTTTGAGGAGAAAAGGGCAACAGAAAGAATGACACCATGCCCCCCATTCCTTCCAACTGAACACCGCCCTCCCCCTAGGTCCCTGCCTGCACGGAATTGGGGGGCTGCCATTGCCATTGTCCCCAAGCAGGCCCCACGGCAGGATGGCGCTGGGAGCAGGGGTGGGCGGGGGCTCCATGGGGGACGCAGGCCAGGGCTCCGGAACCTGTGGGCACACGCGGGCGACTCTGCCCACGCCACGGGCGCGGCACCCTGTTCCGGCAAAGAGCGCGGCACCTGATTTCCCTCTTCCTGACGAGTTTCAGGGCATCGCAGGAGTTGAAAATCGTCTTCCTGGAAGCTGCTAAAGGGACGCACATGATTTGAAAATAACTGGGCAGGAGAGGTCATATTCATGAATTCTCAGCGAGGCTGTTTCATGGTTCAGATATTATTGCTTTGGCTAACGTCTGGGTGTACGTATACACCGATTTTAATAAAAACCATAAAATTTGAGAAGCTACTTCACTGAAATTGCAGAACAAATGTATCCTGGATACTATGCTTTGGGTAAAGCTGGATTCCTTCACTTTGGGTGAACTGCTATTGTCTATCCATTTTAGAATATGGGAGCACCAAAAAGAATAGACTTTTTTAAACCCTGTAACCTTCAGAACGATTAAGAAACTATTAGGATCAAATACATTACGGAATAATCTTTGCTTTTACTTAATACCTAAGCAGTCTCATAGTTCTATTCATCATATTATCATTCCCTTATTTCACACCCATTGATCTCATTTCCTTACTCTTCACTACAGTCGGAAGCCAGGCTATTCCGAGTGAATGTGAGGACAGGACCAGCCCGCAGATGTGACACGTGTGGGAACTGAGGACCGGCACCGAGAAGCTTCTGGAGGAATCTGCTGCGGCCGAGACTTCCAGATGTGTGACCGGTCATCTCACCTCCCAGCACACACAGCCCGCCGCGCACACAGCCCAGCGCGCACACAGCCCGCCGCGCACACAGCCCGCCGCGCACACAGCCCAGCGTGCAAAGCCCAGCGTGCACACAGCCGCCAGCACTGCTCAGCGCTGAATGCAGGTGGGGCGGGGGCGGGGACTCAGTCCTTCACCACAAACAGCCTGATTGGTGTTGGTTTAAAACACTCGACAACTGTATGTAAAACATTTTTGAATGCCCCCCGCTTAGTCGCTGTAAATTGAGGCACAATTTATTAGACAAACATGTTCTAAAACTTGCCCTCTTTGAGAATCAAGACATCCTCAACCCCTGGAACCTCCCAGTTGCCTCTGCTCCCCGTGGAAGGTGTCGCTAGGACAACGGGCCACACTCGTCATAGTAACCATGACTTGGACGGAGGGGGGAGAGCCGCCGAGCGTCAGGGTAGGCGGGCCTCTGAGCGGCCTGAGGCTCTCGGACCGCACGTCTGCCTTACCATTGGGACGCTTCAGACTAGCCGGGCTTAGGTCTGACGGCTACTCAGACACATTGTCACTTTGGAACTGATAGGCTTAGAAAAAAATCCCCTCTATGGCTCTTTAGGTCTGAAACTCTGTAACTGGAAACAGCCCCGCCCTGCCTGTTGGGGCTTCCGGGGCGTGTTCCATGACCTAAGCGGGGCCTTCGCGACGCACGGACGGTGAAGGGGCTGTGACAACGTGCGATCTGCGTGCGCGTCTTTTGGGGGAGCTCGGACGTCTGTTGGCCCAATGTAAATTTCATCAGGCTGCCGGCCGAGGGCGTTTCCTAATGTGGTAACTGCCGGCCCTGACCGGGGTGCAGGCGGCCTCCCCAGACAGGACGGGGGAGCAGGGGCTGCCCCCACCCCCGCCATCCCGAGGCCCCCCAACACCCTGTGAGACACAGACGCTGGCCAGCCGTGGAATACACGTTAGTCCCCTCAACGGAGGACAGAAGGACGCCAGAACGGTTAGGAAAAACGAGGCAACTGGCCGCTCGGCAGGGCCAACGGCTTGGGCCTTCAGTTTCTGGGCCATGGGTTGGCTCTTTACAGAAATGAGAACTGCATCCCTGGGGCAAGTGGCTTTGATCTGAAAACAGAAAGACAACCGTGACAATTTAGGAGAGGAATGAGGGACTCACATAGGCAAGGTCACGACATATTTTACAGCCCCATAATTTTTACACCTTAAAAAATGGTCCTTTTCAAGCTTTGTTCAAAGCTGGGCCAATAGCTTGTTTCCATTTCAAAATTTTTGGCAGGCAGGGGGACAGCACGTGCCCTCCCAGCCACAAAGCCCTTGCTGGTCCCTCTGGCAGCTGAGGGCCACATCCCGGCGTTTCTCACTAAGCCAAGATCCTCCCGACTCCAGCCAGCCCCCGACAGCAAGCCAAAAGCACGCGCCGGGAGGGTCCAGGACAAAGCGCCCGGCGGGGACAGCTCCAAGCAGCGGCAGAGTCATGAGCCCCCCGCTGTGTCTGCCTGAGTCCCCCATCCGCTCGGGTGTGACCACCACAGGACGCCTCGGCAGCACCAGCCTCAGAGGAAGCGAGGCGCACCACGGCCACGCACGGCCACGCAACGGCCGCCAAAAGCATGGTCAGGGCACTGGGCACGAACATTAGCTGACCGGCTGTACTGCCACAGAAGCAGGACACACATCCCGGGCGCCATCCACGACGATGCGCACGTGACCACCGCGCGCTACCCCGCCCGCTAACACGGCTGCTTCCAGGAGCGTTCGGAAAGCGACGGGTAGAGTGTAGATGACACAGTGAGGACACAACCTCTGTAACAGAGGAGCTGCCAGCCTGAAGAGGGACCATCAGAGCTGGGGAGCACGTCTGTGGCTAAGTGGCAGAAAACGTGGAGTCAGGAATTGTACAAGAAAGCCCCCAGGACCGAGTGAAGTCAAACAGAAGGAAGATATGTGCACACACAGAACTTTTGAACAAAATACCGAAAAACAGCCTGTTTTGCCGCTGGAAAGAAAGCCTCCTCCAGCTCCTGCCCTATCACCCGGCATGAAAATGGCTTTCTCCGCCTGTTCAAAGGGAGAGTGGCCCCTCTCAAAACCACTGAGGCAAAGGCCATCCCGCGGAGGAAAGGACTGAGAACTGCAGTGGCTTTGCGTGCCAGGACCGCTGTGCAGAGCAGCCTCGCTGGGCTTCCGCTCCCCAGGAAACGGGCGCTGCCCGGGGCCGTGTGACTGCTGTTTCCGCAGGACCCAGGAGGGCCGACTTCCGTCGAAGGTGCCGCGCGAACGCTTGTTGACGGAAACTGTTCTTAATTAGCCTGCTCTTGCAACCAGCCCTGGGAATCCAATAGTTTATTAGGAAAAAGGAAGTCCAAATATTTATGAAGCTTATTTTGTCACGGGATGAGACCACGGACCTGCCACTCGGGAACCAGGACTAGATGCGGAGGGCAGTTCCCTCGGACAGCACGCGATACATCTTATGAAGCAGCAACATTCACGTGAGGAACAGATCCTCGACATCAGTGTTAAAATCCCCAAAAGCCGGGCACTTGGTAAGCCAGAGTGGTGCTATTCAGCGCGTCATAAAAGAGAAACAGCCATTGTCCCGCCCGCTCCAGGGCCCTCCAGGAAGCTGGCGCAGCCTGCCGCAGACGCAGCGGTTCCTGCTCCCCGAGCTCAAAGCCCCATTACTGTGGCCAGTAATTACAATCCACCCTTGCGGCGTCTATTAACTTTTCTTTCATCACGTTTTGTCTCCTCAGTCACACTGTAAGTTAATTAAGGGTGGAGAAATTCTGACACCTCTGCTGCAGCCATCACAGCCAACGCCATGCAAGGGGGACTAAATATTAGATAATAAATTTAGGTAATTTACCACATTAATGGGTTACTGTTAACAAGGGGGCACTACATAATCCTCTCAATAATTGTAAAAAAGCATCCGTAATAAAGGCCGCTTCCCGATACGGGAGGACACCCTCATCCTTCCCTGGACTCAAGGCACTTCTCTAAATAGGGGCGCAAGGAAGCGAGGGGCCTGCAGCACACCGCATGCTTCACGGGAGAAGGTCCTGGAGCTCCCCAAGAACACTCCCTTTGGCCGGTCCCATTCATATTTGCTCCCAAAACCTGCGTCAACCCAGGAAGACGAGAAAAAGCAGGAGCCACGCGACATGGGAAGAAAGAAAACCATCCTTTGCTGAGGGAATTAATATATGCAGAAAAATCATAGAAGAAACAGAGAAATTGTCACTATTAATACTCTACCAACTTTGCCAGCTGCAAAAACCTATACACACATATACATTTCTTATGTTTAACAGCAACAATCAGAAAATGTCAAGATTGGCAAAAGGTAACCAACCAGCTAATTCCACACTCTGACAAGGATGCAAGCAGGAGGAAGTTTTTATCTGCTCTGGAAAACTTCGTGGCAGTACCTGGAAGGCTGAGTATCATTTATCCCACAACTCTGCATCCTGAGGGCTCTACGACTGAGCAATGGCGGTGTGGGTATGGAAGGCGTGCTCAGAGGTGTTCAAAGCGGGGGGCTCTGCCACACCCGAACAGCGGTCATTGTGCCCCCGCAGGAGAACGGATGACAAGTGACATGCTCATAAAACAGACTATTACCCAGCAGCGAAGAGAAACGGGTCACGGCCTCCACGATGAACACAGATGAATCTCAAAAAGCTGATCAAGAGCACAAATCGCAAGAAATCAGAAGAACACATATGGTACGATTCCCGATCTACGTAAAGTTCAAAACAGGCCCAACTGTGAAACAGACCTGTGAGTTCCAACCTTCTGCATCTTATGGCACACATAAACCAATTACTAAAATTTTGCGGCACACCAGAATATATATTTTTGCTAATCTGACAAAAAAAAAATAGGTATAATTTTGATTCATTCACACTGGGCGGCTACTGTGTTGGCTGTTGTCCTTCCTTTTTTGGACAGTCGAAAGGAAGGGCCGTCCGTGGCCCTGACTAAGGGTGAGGCGCTGCGTGGTGTAAGGATGCTTGCGGCGCCTGGGCTGAAAACCGCTGCACCAGATGATCAGGAGAGAGAAACACAGGGGCAGAAGGAGAAAAGCAGAGAAACGGCAACGCAGAACTCAAGACGGCGGCGTCCATGGGCAGGGTGGCGGGGGGCCCACACGTGGGGGTGCAGGGAGAGACAAGGCGCTGCTGGGTCCCTTCTTTCCTGCGGGGGGCAGCGCACGCTAAGGCACGTGTACATGCTACGCGTTTTTACACGTGCCACATAGGTCGCAGGAGGGAGGGAGGACAGGGAGAAGCAGCGGGTCGTTCATTACCAAACCTTGACCTGCTGAGAGACGCAGGAGGGGCGCTGCGGCAGCCTCTCCGCAGGGGGGTGCAGCGCCGCCGAGCCACCTGCCGCACGGATGTGGGAGGCGACCACGAGGGGTGGTGCTAGGTCCTGGTTACTGAAGTGGGTGAGTCACTCGTCATAACTCAGAACCGTGCATGGCTGAAAGGCAGGGCTGGAAACCCTGGACTTGAGAAACGCATTTCACTCGATTAAATATCCCCCCAATTTTTTAAGTACTAGGTTGGAAATCAGAGGAATCCACTTCCCCATTTCTTCAGTTATTTGTAATAAAAGGAGGAAATGCACCAGACCACAGAGGAAGCTGCTTCTTCGACACTTGGGAACCATGCAAGGTGCTGCTCTTACATGTAATCATCTCCCATAAGTACTTTTAAATCCAGCGGTGCCACAGAGAGGCGAGAGCCACCGAGAGAATGTCACTGCTGCCCGCCGCAGCCACACAGCCTCTTGGCTAGTGCTAATAGAAATGTTTTCATAACCTAAGGTCCCTGTTCAAATCCCACAGTTACACCCGTGCCTGGGTGCAGAGGCTTTATTTCGCGCTGTTGAGGGCTGGGAACTTCTAGCTGGGAAGCCACCCTCCGCGCTGAGAGCCCTCCTGTGCAGGGGCTGGGGCTGGGGAGGGCGCAGGGGTGGGGGAGCAGACTGGAGGCCAGAGGTCGTCTGCGGAGCAGCTGCCGCAGCGGCCCAATTGCGGGCCTCCATCTGGCCGGGAAGCCAGCTGTTCCCGGGGGGCCTGCCCACCTGTCAGCTGACAGTGGGGCGCACGCCCCCGGGAAGGCGGGCGGGCGCTCTCTGGCAGCAGCCTCTGGAGCACTGCTGGGGCCGGTGGCTGAGCAGGGCTCGATGGAGAGAGGAGGAAGCAGAAAGCGCGCGGGAGCGCGGGGCCCGGCTGGCACAGGCCCCGCCCGGGAGCCTGGGTCGCGCCTGGAGCAGGCACCTGATGGGGAGGCCACCACAGAAGGCGGGGGCACGGGGAGCGTGCCAGCGGCTGCCTTTCTGGGCTTGCCAGCCCTTGGCAGGGGTTCTGGAAAACGAGACGCCCCGAGTCAGACACACTTCCGTGCACTCCGCTCCCGCCCCTGCCTCCAGCTACTTCCATGTGGCTAATGGACCGGCTGCTGAAAGGTTTTTAAAAAATAACACGAGGGCATGGAACCAATGCACGTTTATCCCAGGCCTTTTAGGGCTGAAATGTACACATACATGCAGTCTCCTTGAGAAGCTCTGTGCTGTCCACTTACTCCACGTCTGCCAAAGCCTGTTCGGAATCTTCTCGGCACCGGGCTCTGGGGGCCCTGGCTACTGCTGCCAGTCCCGTCAGGCACGAAGGTGGCCGCTTCCGAGGGGGTGGCAGCGGTGCCGGGGCTGTGGGAGCGGGTGCTCGACGAGCCCGAAACGAAGGAAAGGACGAATGAACGCAGGGAGCCCAGGCTCACAGCCCTCGGCCACATCCGTGACGGCACAGGCAACAAAGCACGAAACAGGAAGTGATTTTCACAAAAATAAGCCAGAAACCTGGAGGCCTCCTTGTACGGCTCCGCGCGGGCAGCCGGAGGGCCAGGCGGCGGAGGGAGGAGGCGGACCCTGCTGAGCAGCAGAGCCTCCGTGGCATCCGGGATAGAGACGCGGGCCCGCTGCCTTGCGAGCTCCGCAAAGGCCTCCCCAGTGTGCTCCTGCCTGCTGTCCCCGCCCTGCGTCCACAGGCCCCGCAGGCTCTTCTCGGCCGCAGGGGGCTGGGCTCCGGCCCCAGGGGACCCCACCCCGGGATTCGCTGGGCCGACCTTCACCTGTCAAATCTCCCAGTGGCGTCAGTGTCCACATCTAGATACATTTTAAATAGGAAAATGGGATCCGAATGATGCCATTTCACCTTGTATCCCTTTTTCTGCCACACGTACGTCACAAATTTAAACTCTTTGTGCTTAGAAGGAGCTAGTACTCACGTACTTTTGTGGTATTTTCTAAAAACTTCCCTGGCGTCCTAACTGCACCCCCTTCACTTGCACACATTTTATAGACCTGACGAAACACAGGCACACACAGGAAGGACCCCAAAGGGTGGGTGGTGGACAAACGCAGCTGGGCCTCGACACTAGGGGCGGCCCCGTAGTGCCGGAAAGGGCAGGTCGCTGAGGGCTGGGAAGCCCCCGAGAACAGGGTCCGCTGCTGAGCGTGGCGCACTCGCGGGAGTCTGCCCTGCGGAGGCCGCGCAGACCCAAATGCCCCAGACCCCGATGTGCCCTCCAGGAACAAACCTGTCCCCCGCGCCTGGGCTCATGAGAACGGAAAAGAACAAGGGCAGCGCTCGGCCCCAGGGCAGGGTGTTGTGGGGTCTCCTGATTCCCCCCCCCCCACCACTCAGCAGCTCCACTTCACTGTGGCCTTTCCCTGAAGAGCAAGGCTGCGTGTGTGCCATGCGCTGCCGGAGCCTCACAGTCCAAGGCGGCCGGGGCGTGGGCGGGCTCCGGGATGACCCACTGCTGGCACGTCGTCCGCTGTTCAAGGTGGGTATGGGTTACCACCCCTCTTTTTTAATACAAAGGTAATTTCTGAAAAATGTACCAAAATGACTTTAACTTACTCTTCTCTCTTAAGGATATTACACAGTGCTTAAGTGACTTCTTGGCCACTTTTCTGGAGAAGAGTTTAGAATACAACCTGATGTCTATCAGAGCCTGCTATAAAAAGGTTATTTGAAATATCGGTTTATACAGAGGTACACACACAAGCATTTACAAACTGTGCCCTGACACGCAGATGCGTTTTCCGGGGGACGTCAGGCGCGAAGGACGCTGTGCAGGGCTGAGCCTGTGAAACAGCTGGGGAACGTGCGAAAGGCATTTCGGGTGATCACCCCGGAGTCCCCGGCTCTCAGGACGGGAGGTAAATACGCCACACAAAGCTGGTTGGTGCGTTCTGACACTCCCCACCTGCCTCAGCGAGTGTTGCACCTATGGCTCTTGACGTTCACCAAATTTCTGACTTCTGCCGCGACTAGTCTTTACAAGGGTTTTATTCACCTCTCCTTAAAAATGGCCACCTTTCTCCAATACATGAAATGCACTTCCATCTCTTCAAGTGTAGAGAAAAAAAAGAACAATTCTATTAAATAAACTGTTAGAAATACCTGAATGGTATTTTATAGGACAGTATTAAAGATTTCCAGTTCACTCAGAGGCACAAACTGCCGCCATGAGAACGGCCACGCGGCTGTGGAGCGCGGCGCAGGAAGTACAGCCCCAGCCCTGCAATCGCCACGCCTGGCAGCAGAGAGGCCTCCGCTCGCGGGGGCGATCGCTTTGCAAGTTGCATACCATGTCCGTCCAGCAGGTAGCCAACCATGTAACAGGAAAAAGAGAGACACTTATTGAAGAAGACACAAGAAACATTGTACATAGGACGCCGCCGCCTCGGTCCCCTTCAAAGCAGGCACCTTGGCACCTCACACGGCCCTCCCACTCACTCTCGGCTGCCCCGTCTTATCTTCCTGAATCTCATCGAGGGTCTGAAATCTCTTCCCTTTCAAAGGGGATTTTAGTTTTGGGAAAAGCCAGAAGTCACAGGGCGCCAAACCTGGGCTGTGGGGGGGCTGAGTCACCTGGGTGATTTGATGTTTTGCCAAAAAGCCTGTACAAGATATGACACATGGGTGGGAGTGTTGTCCTGATGAAGCCACCAGTCACCAGCTGCCCAGAGCCACATCCTTCTGAATCACCCCAATCGTTTCCAGAGAGGGATGTTCAAGCCTCACGCAAAATCTGATGCAGATCCGTTGCTCTTCTCACTCAGTCATTTTGAACACGACGCCACACAGTACACGTGCTCACTCAACGGCGTCCACTGCCTCCTCTGACTAGTACAGTGAAGTCGTCACTGTTCAAACATGCGCATTCCAGTCCCCTCTCCTTGGCTGCCAGCTTACACTGATCTTGCACACACTGTTCTTGCTGTATTAACAACGGCTGAGCTTTTTCCGGACAGACCTGGTAAATGTGTAGTCACGATGCTGTACACCTGAGCTAATACAAGAGTGTACATCAACTGTAACTGAAAAGTTTCAGAAAAGGTTTTGAGTTCAAGAGTAAAACACAGAAATTCCCAAATAAGATACAATATAACTCCCAAATAAACGGTCATATTGAAACTATACAAAAGTAAAATAACAGTGAATCCCCATCCAAAAAAAAAAAAAAAATGCTGGGGTATATAATTCAGAGAGCTTTTTCAAATAACTACTAGCCTTTTCTCTTAAGTATTCTAATAGCAGTTTTAAAGCATTGTTAGAAATGCTACATTAATAATTTCTTACCATCATCTAAATCGTTCATTTTGTGCATCTTCACAAGGGAATGAGCAGACAGTCGTGAAAAGCACACGTGTGGATCACCGTGGGAAGGTGCGGCCCTTCCCCCGACGACCACGTGCTCACTTGGTCAACATGCGTGAGCAGACGTCTGAACAGAGATCCCAGCCACTTCCGGTGCAACTGTATCATGCAAGGAAGTGACAGGAGTATAAAATCAAGACTAAGAATTCGTCTGAGAGGTAGAAATAGTTTCTAATGGGCTTGCTATCCTTCGGTGGGTCTGCGGCATTTTATAAAAAAGGGAGAATTTAGGGACCCATTGCTACTTTGAGGTGAGATCTAAAATCCCGGGCTACCTTTCCTGCATCACAGGTAGTAGAGGTGTTTAATAAGAAGGACCCTGAAAAGAAACAGCTGTCTAATGCAAAATCGCCTTCTGAGCTCTCCACTGGTATTTATTTCCCATTTAGGCCCAGGAAGGTTTACATTTGAAAAAACGTACTGTTTGTTTCAGAATGCCTAGGGATTCCCTAAATACAACAAGTTGTGGTCTAACTCCACTCTGTCCCTTAACTTGCCTCCTCTGCCCCGAGGCTGTTCCCACCTCCCCGCTTCTCTGGCCTCTCTCTCGCCAGGTGAAGAAGGTAAGCCCGGAGCCAAAGGAGCCAAAGGAGCCAAAGGAGCCAAAGGAGCCAAAGGAGCCGGGGGAACTCAGCGAGGAGCAGGGGCATTCACAGCAGTTGCTTTTGGGGCCATCAGCTCTCTAACTCAGGTCGCGTTATTTCTAAAAATGAAGACGGGCCGGACAGCTCCCCGAGCCCAGAGCCGTGGGTTTTCTCCCCCAACCACTGGACGTCACAGCCCTCTGATCCGCGAACGTACAGAAACGTACTGGGCCCACTTTCTTCAATATGTTATTCTCATTTCAACTGCACTCATGTGTAAAAAGAGCCCATCTGCAGACTGGCAGCTGGGGTCTGTCCAAGTAGCAAGAAACATCCAAGAAAAAAACTTGATTCAAGACTTCAAAGTAAAAAATAAAAAACGAAATTAGGTTATATCTCCAAAATCAAATAAAATGTGTTTGTTTCTCTTTTAAAAAAATTCCACAACAAGAGATTATTGTGGTAGACTGAGAAGGGTGGGTGAACTAAAGTCAAAGACATGGCTTCTGGTCACCGGTTGGGTCTCGGGTAATTTATGACTTCATTTCTGGGACCATGTATAAAACGACGAGGAAATGATGTCATGCTTCCTGGGAGAGCCAAGAGAATTACCTGATACGGTGTATGGGAAACGTGCCTTGCGCTACGTTCGTGTTAGTTCACCCTAATTCAGCCTCTCCCTGCGCCCCCGCAGCACCCTCTGCGCACTCCCACTGGCTCCCCCGTACCGTGCTGTGGGTGCCTGCTGCGCGCAGGTGACAGGAGGGAACGGGCCGCATCTCGCTCATCTCTGCATCTCCTCGCAGAGAACTTGGCACCCGGCAAGTGCACAAAAAACATCGGCTGAAGAAATGAACACAGTTGTTTTGTTGAAAATGAAATTTAAAAATCACTGAAACAAGCCTAAAATCCCGGACCAAGGCACGGCCCGCCTGGGGGAGGCACCCTTTTGCCTGTCTGCCGGCAGCAGGCGTAGCCGTGCCTGGGAGGGTTTCTCCCGCGAACTCCCCGTTCCGGTCGCTGCGGGAGGCTCCAAGTTGGTCTCGCTCACGGGCCTTTATTCTACAAACAAAATTCTCCGTTACAGCCAAAGCCCCCGAACCAGGACTGCAGAATCCCCCTGGGCGGGCTGCCGTCCGGGAGAACCGCGGCGCCACGGCCCGAAAGCAGAAGGCCGCCGCAGAGACCGAGGCGTTGTCTGCCGGGCGCAGGCGGTAACACAGTCCTTTGTTGGGCTTCCGTTTTCACCTCAGACACAGGATTTTATACTGGTAAGTGACAGATGGGCAGAGGGACGGATGGATGACCGACAGACGGGTGGACGGACGAACTCCCCTTTAATCCCAGAGGAAGGTGGACTTTCCGGGCTGGTCCTGAAGAAGCGGCCGTCAAACCAAAGCAGTGTTGCCACCGATAACTGCATGTGGTCCACACTGCGTCAGCGCCACAGTTCTCTTGAACGTGAAGAGAAAAGACTGAGAATTCAGGATCACTTGTTGGTTCCCGTCACAACACCTGTGCCGGGTCCTTTTCTGTGAGTCAGCTCTTCTCTCACCGAAATCCCGCCATCGACAGTACGGTATAAACTACAGCAGCTGAAGCTGGGCGTGGAGGGAAGGTCGTGGAAGGCGGGTTCGGCGTTCGTGACTCACACGGACTGTGTGTGAAGCAGGGGCGGGGTGGGTGGGTGGGACCGTGGCCACGAGCACACGTCCACAGAGACGCGTCCGGGTCGGTATTCGGGGCCACACGCGAGTGTTCCCCCCAGTGACTTGGGCAGGACTTGACGATGGCCCGGATGGCACCTCCACGTGGGCAGGCGGGTGGGACATCAAAACATCCAGTGGCTTGCTAGGCGTTAGCTCCTCTTTCCCATCAAGCTCACTGGACAGCCAACCAGCCACGACAGGAAGGTCAGAGCTGCCAGCACCAAAAGAGCGGAGGGCGAAGCGGGGATAAATGGGGACAGAAGGGGGTGCGCTTGGGGGCGGTGCACACACAAAACAACACGTAGATGACGTCTCAGAGAGCTGAACGCCCGAAACCTACATAATCTTATTAATGTCTCCCCAATAAACGCAATACGAATTTAGAAGAATCTACGGACACACGACTATGCCGTGACTATGTGTGAGACTGAAGGAAAGCGCCATGCTGCCCCGCTGGCTGCAACTCAGGCGAGCCGAATCCCACCCGCGGCGTCCTGGCTCTCGGGACCGAAGGCGTCCCGGCGGCGGGATTTTCCACGTTGCGACTCAACGGCGACCCCGCTGCTGGCCTTCCCTGGCCCGCTGTGACCCACTGGGCCGACTAATGTGGGCTCGCATGTCTTTTTCACACTGTCCCCCCGCTCTGCCCACTCTGTCTCCGCGGACGTTGCCTCCTGGCCACTGTCCCCGGCCCTCTTCAAAGCACAGGACACGGCCGCTGCCACCCTGCATTGCTGCTCACTAGATCACAGCCTGGTCAAGGGAACCGCCTGGGGCCCCAGAGGACAGCGCCACTTCACACACCTGTCCTCATCAAGGGGAGACAAATGCCCTGGGCGACGGGTCACCCGGACCACTGAGCAAGAGAACCGGGGAGGAGGTGGGGGGAGCACGGCCTCGCACGCCCTTGTCACCGGGAGCACAGAGGTGCGCGCGGCTTCCCCTCCTCCGCCCGGCTCATTTTGCTAGTCAGGATGTGTGTCCGTGAGGGTCCTCTGGGTCGTTACATTTGGGGCTCTTGGAAAAGCTACCACTAAGCCTTCCAATTTCCCCCCAAAGAAAACACACTCCAGGAAATCCAGATTTTAGGACTCTTAAATATTTCCAAAAACACTTGAAAAGCAATAAAAGTAATGCAAAGTAATCCGCTTTGAAGGCTTGAGAAGATCCTATTGAAATCTGAAAGTAAGAATCAGCGGGAGGAACACTCCAAACTAATCCGAGTAATCTCTGGGGCCTTCAGAGGGAGGGAGCAGCCTGCCTGTGAACCCCACCCTGAGCCCATGCACAGGTCAGGCCGCAGAAGCAGGTCTCCGGAGCCTGCAGGCAGGCCCCCGGTGCATCCAAGCACCCCCTGCTCCACTTTTAGGTGGCAAAGCGTAACGTCGTACACTTGCTTTTGTACTTGTTTAAAAAGATAAAGGGGCTCGCTTACCAGTCCTGCCAAATTGACATATTAAAAAACTAAGGCATGAGGACATATCTGGGACATGGTAAAGAGCAAGCTCTAGGATCAGTTTTCACCAGCGAGGATCACCCAAAGGTTTGGTTTCCTGGTTTCCTTACAACGTAAGAGGGAAGTACATTTTATCAGCAAAGGATTTAAAAAAACAGTGTGTGAGGAGTACACAGGACATAGGAATGAACGCAAACAGTCACTCTGCACAGTTTAATGTACGTTGTGGGGGCCGTGAACGGGCTTCAGGACTTTTGGCCTTTCCCCTCGCGTGTCCATACGTGCAGTGTGTCCCGCAAGCAGCCTCCGAAGCCCAGACGTGCGCTGTGCCTGCCCCGGGTTTTCCATTTTGTTCTCGTGGGTTTCCCAAGCGCGGACGCAGCGCCACACCACGCACGGCAGTAGGTGCCAGCACAGCCCTCGTGACACCCCTGCCGGGGGCGGGGGACACGGTGCCCCGTCCGCACGTGACCCCACTCAGTCCCATCTGCATTGAGGTGGGTTCCCGCACGATCCCTATTTTGCCGACGGGGAAACAGCTTTCAGTTTTGGCCCAACAGTATCAGCTGGTTGACAGCAAGAAGGATCCAAATCTACATTCTCACCTTGAAGTCTTACTATTTGTCATTTCCAAACCTGAAGAGCCAAGTTAAATATCCATTCAGTATGTGTGTATCCTATGACTCAGTAATTCCAATTTTACATGGATATACTTGAGAAATGTTTTCACACACACACACACACACACACACACACCGGGAACAGGTACAAAGATACCCGTCAACTTTGTTTATAACCTCACAAATTTAGAAACAGCGAAAACGGTGTCCGTGGGAGAACGGACAAACGAACGGTGACACAGGCACTCCCTGGCTCGCCGCGGATCAGCGAGGGTGTGCGCGCCGGGTTTCCAGCCGCAAGTCAATGCTATGAAAAATATAACGATAAAAGCACGGCAAACTATATGCTGTAAGATAGCACTTATGTAAATTCTTACCACACGAAACGTTGTTATTTACAGATAAATGCCTATGCATTTAATGTATAAAAAGTACCTAACCAACTTCAAGATACACTCAATTCTGAAGATGTGAGGAAAGGGCTTTGAATCCACCTTTAATAATTTCTTAAAAAAAAAAAGGACTCGAAACAAATATGGTAAAGAATGTTAACATTTGCTAAGCCTTGGTAATGGGCAGATGAGTTTTTCTGTTGTATTATTTTCTATACTTATCTGCATGTCTGACATTTTTCGTAATTAAAATATGGCTCCTTAGATGCCTATCCACATGGAAGTAAATAACCCTCGTGAGATCAGAACTGGAGTTCCAACAAGCCCCCTTCCTTCATTCGGCTCCAGAAACTGCCTACAACTCATGGTAACAACCTGGAGATTAAATTAGCCAAATCTGTTTTCTTGAAATGATAATAGTTTCTTACTGCAAGTATCTTAGAAGAACCATCTTTAAGATACTTACGTTCATTAACACGGAGCCCATATTTCCTTATGTTGTTAAGGAAAACTCATTAAACTCTTTCTATCTTTCTAACGCTCAAAGGTTCGCAGCGCCGCAGGCCGGCCGAAGGTTGTGGGCTGTGACTTCGGGGGAACAGGGAGCCCGAGGAGGCGCGGGGGTCCTATTCGCTGCATTCCTTTTGTACCATCTTAAAAATGTGCCAGGCGATGTTATTAATCATTTGGATCGTTGACTGAAATGAGATTGGATGCATTGTTAAAGATTATGGAATACGCACGGAGACACACATGAACGGGCCGGACACACACGCCGCAGGACGGCGGTAGCCATGTCCCTGGCGGGGACCGAGCACTTCACCTGCCATTCGAAATAAACTCGCCCACACCTGTGACCGAACTGCACTGGAGAGGAGCTGTTACTCTCAAAATAATTTCAGTGAAAGTAAACCCGGGAATCACAGCCTCTCTCTCGCTTTAACATCTTAGAAATATGACATTTTTAATAGCATACATTTTTTTAGTTCAGCTTTATTATGGCTAAAGAACCATATGGCAAAATTTTGACTAACTGGGATCCAAATAAGAACAAGTATAAAGGAACGGCACTTTTTGTATTCCATTTTTAACAGATGAAACTATAAAGGCACAGATTTGTATCTAGTGTTTTACCAAAAAAGCAATGTCTAGCGCCTCATATGGAGTGAGTACAGATTAAACAAAATATTCTATACTTTCTGCACCTACACTGTGGAACTGATGAGCTAAATAATTTTAAAAAAAGGGCACTGCACATTCAGAATCTTTAAAGACAAGCTGCATTTCCCTAGAGCAAAAAAGTCTGCTGGTAGAGTTTAACTTAAGAAGAAGGAAAAAAAAGTGCTTCGGGTAAAGTGTAGCAGAGACAGCTATATTAATAAAAATATTCTGTTAACCATAACAGGCTCAAGCAATCTGGTGATCTCATGTTTTACCTCAAAGTCTGTTTTCCCTGGTTAACCAAAAAAAAGAGCTTAATTTGCTTATTAACATAAAAGTCTTTTTAAAGCCATTAGTAATTAAAGAAAAACAGAAAGATGTCTAAACTTGAGCTGTCATTAAAGAACATCAAAATTAATATAAAAATATGGGAAACTGGTATTTTTTATTGCCCAAGACACGCAGAAACATGCAATTTTTTACGCTTTTGAATCTCTACCTACACATTTCAGTAACTCAAATATTTAGACTTAATTTTCCAGTACGTTTGACAAGTACCATTTCAAATAAAACTCTTCTAAGACTGAGTAAAATGTAAATCCTTCTATACAACAAGAAGTGAGAGTCTTAAGAACAACGTTTCTATGTTTTGGAAATCAGGGCCCTGGCGCACTGTGAGTCTCTCCCGTGTACCAGCAACGGCGACAGCAGCAACGACACCTCTTGGCAGCTCTCAGTTACACAACTTCTACCTCGAGATCTGCTTTGGCCCGTTTTTCGGGATCCTTCAAATGATTATTCAGCCTCCTCGTCCGTGCAACGTCCTTCCTTCCCAGCACTGTTAACACCGAGGCTTCCCCGCCACGCCCGCACCTTCCTCGGTGACAGCTCTGCTCCCCTTGTCCAAACTCCACACCGGCCGCCCGGAGGGGCCCCTCCGGCCCCTTCCCACGACAGCTCGTTTGGAGCTTGACAAAGGATTACTCATAACCACAGCCTAGAAATAAACCACTCACTACACATTCTGCCTGTTAAAATCACGCTGTGCTCCGCACTTTCCAAACTATCTCGGTTCCTACACAGAGCCCTCTTCCAAGGCTTAGTTGGTTTCACTTATCATTTATGAAAACAATCCCAGCTATTTAATGGAGCTACTTACTGCCTAACAGAGCGTTTTAGTCTAAGAGCTTTGCCTAAAGGAGCATTTTTAAAAGACCCTAATCTTATTTCAGGTGTGAGATGAACTACCCTCACCCTATATACACTGTGTTGAACACAACTGAATTCATATATTTAAATGTTACATGTCTGAATGTAAGCCTTAAAAAAAATGAAACTTGATTCTTTTCCTTTACAACTGAGGGGCAGAAAACATTTTTCTGATCAGAGACTTGCGTGTGCCCAAATTCCGATTTTGGAACTTCCCCTGAAGAAGGGGCGCGCAGCGTCACCCCCGGGGGCGCGGGCGCAAACACAGCGAAGGCCCCCGCAGCCCCCAGGACGGAGCGGGAGGCGCCTTCGCTGGCCCAGCAGGTCTGTGCCGGAGCCGTCCCTCAACCACCCGGCGCCCCGGCCCGGGGAGAGGCCTCGGCGCGACGCGCACGTGCGGGGAACAGCCGTGTGCGGCTGAACACGGAAGCCCCACGACGGGCTGTCACTGGAGAAAGCAAAGGACGGGGCGCCCGCCCCCCGGGGGGTGGGGAGGCGAACTTCCGCAGGGGCGCCTCCACTCGCTCGCACCCGAGCCCACGGGCAGGGCGAAGGGGCCCCTTCTGAGCGCCGCCCGGGCGGCTGCCTGTGCCACTGCGGGCTCTCGGCGGGCTCGCTGCCGCCTCCAAGGCGCAGGCGGCTCCCGGGGAGCGAGGGAGGAGAAGAGGGGGGGAAGGAGAAAGGCCTAACTCGGAGCCGCAGGGGCCCCGTTCCTCTCAGGAGAGGGAAGCAGGCACCTTTCACTGCAGGGTTTCATTCCGACAGGACGACGTCCAAAACTACGCGGTTGTCACATTCGCGCTAACACAGCAGGACATTTCACAGTCAGCGCCCGAGACAGACTGGTTTTCCGGAGGGGGGGACAACCGCCTCGCTCCCTGCCGGGCTGACCCCAGACGCGCTGCGGCCCGGCTCTGCTGCGGTCGCCGGTCGGACTTGGACCCCAGCGTGCAGCGTGCGCAGCTGCCTGGGAACCGGCTGCAGGGCCAGGGGCTCTTCCAGGCCCGTCTTCCCGCCCCTCCAAAGCGGCCCTGCGGCAGGGAAGTCTCGGGCCGGCCTGCGTCTTCTCCCGGCGCTCCGCGGGCCTCGGCCACCGCAGGGACCCCCGCTCCAGGCCCCTTCTCTCTCTCTCTCCTCTCCAGACCCCTCCTGCCTGACTTGCAGTGAGAGCAGGGAACGTCTTCCTGATGCCGTGGCTGGCTGTGCGCGTGACTCCCTACCTCTGCCTGGTAAAACGTTTCCGTGTGTCCTTTCTCTCTGACTTGTGATAACCTTTGTGGCATCTTGTAAGGAATTTGGCTTAATCTCCTTTCTAAAGAGTAATCTAAAGAATCCTCTTTGAAATAATCTCATAGGAGATAATTTATGTAATTAATAGTAATTTTTATAACTCTCCAGTTCTCATATTTGTTATAAAATTTTTTTTATAATTTTAATTTTCTTCCCATAATTATGCTCCATTGTCTCTAGTTTATAAAAGTGATAAATTAGAGCTCTATACAAGGCAGAAATAATTAATAAAGTGTTTTGGCTATTTAGATATCAAAACATACGTTTTTAGAACCTTCCCAGAGGATCTAGACTACTCCTCAGGCAGCTTTTTAGAAATAAGATAAGATATTCAAACTACTCAAAATGAGTTCTGATGCTTCTGCATTACAGGAAGTTTGTTTTTCTTTAGGAAAGAGAATCCACAAACACATCCCTTGATCTCTGTCTTTCTCCAGGGAAAAGCTTTCAGTGCACGATGCCTCCGGCCTCAGTTCTGGGCAAAGCGCAGCAGCCGGGCCTCTCGTCGGCCTCGGCCCCAGAGCGACCAGGGCATTTCTGCGCAGACACCACGTAATAATGATAATGACAACAATTATCCTAATGATGATAGCTAACGCTTATTGTGCTTTTTATCTTCAAAGCACTTTCTTTACATTAACTCTGTGTCTAATACTCGAATTAATTTAACTCAACAAATGTCTTATTAACTTTGTAGGCTATGGAATGTGCAGTTTAACTGAGCTTTCTTTTGCTAAATAAATAAACAAGTAAATAAATAAACCGAAGGGCCAAGGAAACGGGTCTGTGAACTTTTGCAGAATCACTTGTTGCCTTTGTTGAATGAGGGTTAATGAAACACTAATGTTTTAGAAAAGACAAAACTGAAATACAGACATAGAGGGTGAAGTTCACTGGTACAACCACTCATAAACATTTGCTTCCAAAAGACCCAGAACGAAGCAAAATAATAGTTTTACTACAATGTGTATAGGAAGAAAAAGTGTTAAAAGAAGGATTTTAGAAATCCTCCCAGTTTTCACTCCTGTAACAAACAGTTTGCTGAATTACAACGCACCACTTGCTTTGATGAAGCTGAGCTCACGGCCGGAAGAGCGCCTGCCCCGCTCCCTCAAAGCCGCCCCCGCACCTGCCTCCTCCGCACGGGACACAGAGCCGGTGACAGACGTCAGGATGCCGGCCACACGGGCGAGCCCTAGACAGTGACAACAGGAGCAGCTGATCCAGGTGTAGGAAAAGACGCCCTGCCACTGCCTACGAGGAATTTGGGGAGGAAAATGGTCCCGCTGGAAGCAAGGTCCTCAAGTGGACAAACACACCGTAAGTACATAAAAATACGTGGGGACAAACATTTGTAAATACAATAGTTAACAGATTAGAGTTTTTTTTAAAAAAACTAAACATGATCAGAGGGATAAGGGTTCATGCAAGATGTTGTTCTGGAGCAGCACTAAAGCTCAGGTTTGATATAGAAGGAAAGGGAGATATTTGCCTTCAAGAAGGGAATAGAAGAGTCCAACGGGTAACGAGAGGAAGCAGCTCGGAGGGAGGGCGGTGATGTTAAGCAGAGGGAAGCTTGTGCGCTCGGACTCCGAGGCAGTGGCCCGCTCGGAGAACAGCTGCTGAGCACAGAGGCAGGACGGAGCCAGAGTTCCTGTCCTGCGAGCAGCTCACCATCCTGCGGGGCGCACAGAAAGGTTACTGGGCGAGGAAGTCTCACACAACCCTCGGGGCGAGGCGGGGGCCGCGGGGGTCGGGGGCGCCTGCCTCGGTCGGGGGTGTTCAGGACAGCTCCCTGACGTGACGCGCGATCTTTCCGGGGTCCTCCCACGGCGACCGGGAGAGGGAGCGGCAGGTGACCGTGAGAGAGAGAGGGGAGTCGGTGGTCGGGCACACTAATAACACGCAGGGTCTGCAGCATTTCATCCGACTCTAGAGGGGCTTAGCCGACAGGAAGCCCGTGCCTCCTGGTCTGCGCGGAGGAAGGGGGAAGGCGGAGCCCCGGGCGCTGCGCCAACCGGGAGACCCCGGGAGGCTCTGCGGGGCGCAGGCAGGCGCACTGGGCGCTGGAACGTCTGGGTGGGCCGTACGCGAGAGGAGGAATCGGAAGTGGTCCTGATTCTCCCCGCGTTACGTAAATGAAGACGTGCATGGGACTGAGTAAGGAAAGTGGGCAGAATGGGGGTCTCAAAACATAACGAACTCTTGGGGGCACACCATGTTCTATTTTCAGATACGCTAGTTACCCCACCTCAACAATGTTCTTGAGAGAGCAGACCTCTCTTCTGTTGCCTATTTGCTAATGAGAACTGTATCAATCAGTGTGCAGCGGGCTGGGCACACTCTGTAACACTGCCCAGCAGTCCAGGCGCGGCTGGCAAAGGCCCCTTGTATGCTGGGTGGCATCAAAGTGGCTGGATTTAGAATTAATGACCAAATAGACAAATTAACTTTTTCAAGGAATGCATATTAAAAAATTCCCTGAATGTACAATCAATAAAACTTTCTGGCCGTTTGAGTATTCTCAGCTAAAATTTGCTCTTAAACATATATCTATAAGAAAGACACTTTGTAACTAACTATTGGAAAGACCGCTTCTCTCCTGAGTTAGTGAACATTTTCAGGAGATCACCGAGTCGTTCAGTGGAAAATTGACTTCCAAACCTCTAATTGTTTCCCCAAGATGAAACTGTAACAGACCGAAGTACATCTGTACGGAATGGACAAAAAATAATTTGTATCTCATATCATTTTGGAGTAAGTATACGTCCCAGCAGGGAGGTTCCGAACCGCTCACACCGTGGGTATGTACGCTGCTCCAGGTGAAATCTAATCAGCCTTCTAAAACCGCTGCCAAGAGGCAGGTCACGCTGCTTGGAAGACTCTGAAGATGGGAAGTACAGGGCCCTTCGCAATGGTTGTTTTACACACACACGCGCCTCTCCCTCCGTGTGCAGACAGTGCTATTCAGTTAAGCTAAGTATTTTATGTGATTTAAACACTGCTCTGCATTTTTCTAATAAAAAACTTATGTAAAAGCAGATGCTATTTGCTACTTCACAGAGCTACCAAAAGAGAACTGCTCACTGTCAAGCAGCGTATAAAATAAAAACTTTAAACTAGAGGCATATTATCTACAGACCAACAGGATCCAAAATTTCTAATCCTCAAAACGCTCTCTGACCCAATGTAGGAAGGGGAAAAAGTACGCAATGTAGAAATAGTTACTGATAAGCAAGCAATTATAATCAAGTGCAACCATTAAATAACATAGAACACATACTAGCACTCTCTTCCGGAAGATGTCTATAGACTAAAAAGTGAGAACTAGATAAATTTTTCATGATACACTGAATATTGAAAGCATTGTTCAAAATATGAATATTTATAATCCAAAGAAAACATGGCCTAAAAAAGTAATGTTTATATCATGACAAACACTTGCAAATACTCTTCCTACATTGTATTTTTTTTAAACACAACAGCGCATTCTATGTACACCACATCATAAACCGAATTATAATTGCCAGAAAATTGAGAAATGCTGGATCACAAACTCTAACTTTAATGTTGACACTCCAAATGAGAAGCTCGCTTTTCTGGTGCTACAATTAATGAGCCATGCAACCAACTGAGTCACTAGACCTTGTAATTCCACTTCAAAGATCTATGCTGCACAGCGTTCATATTTCTTAATATTTGCTTTACTTGAAAAAACCGGACAAACACAGCTAACACAGTACTTCCGAAAAGTTCAATGCACTTATGGGTTAAAGGTGCGGACAGACACCAAGTCAGATAGCGCTGCTGACAGGATGAGGCAGTGCCCGCGCAGCGACCGAATGTGTCCCTTTGGAAGGCCCGGGAAGGCCCAGGGAAGCGGACGTCGGGAGCTACAGAGCTCAGCGCTGAGAGCCCGCGGCAGGCGCCTGCGGAGGGAGAGCAGGGTCGCGTTTGTTGGCTGCGCCCTCAGCTCAACTTCTCGTGAGATCCTCCTGACCCATCCTACAGCTTCAGAACTGAAGTATGCTCTCCCCCGGGGGGTGTAAAACACATTAGATGCAATTACAATTCAATACAATAAAAAACATCCAATGACCCTTCAGGTGATTCTCATTTTAAAAGCTTTATCATTTCAGTTAGACCAGGATTTTCCCTGATGAATCCAGTGGGCCCCACGACATAAGTATAAGGTTTTTATGTTATGTTTTCTATAGAGAAAAACAGTTATGAGGAAATTCTGGAAAACTGAGCTAACTACACCTCCCCAAAGTGAAGAGAGCAAACATCTGTTGCAAGAACTGCTTGGCTTACAGACAGTATGTAAAGGGTGCTTTTCCCAGTGTTTTGCTATTTTCTTTAAAAAATGATTTGTGGAAAAAAAAGTTTCTACTATCCATTCTCAAGACATTAAAATCTTAAAATTCCGCTGGGTCACACGAGGTCATTTCCAGGTGTGCTACGGAAAGAGACACGGCGGAGCACGAGACTCCACTTGCTAGTTATAAAAGGGCAATAAAATAATTGGGTGCATTGCCCTCTATCTGCGGCTCCCCAAGCCATTTTAACCCTCGTCTCCCTGTGCACACGCAGCTCTCTGGTCCGGCACGGCAGCGCCTGCTCACGGCATGGCACGCGGAGCTAAATGAGTGCCACTTCCTGGTGGCCTTCACCCCCGCCAGGACCCAAGGGACAATCCCGCTTTCTTTCCTTTGGATTTCGCTGGCTTCTCTGGGCCTCTCAACTCAGTGTCGTGGCATCCACATGAAACATCTAAGGAACTCTCAAAGTTTCCCTCCAACGTCAGCATCAGTAATTGCAGAACTGCTGCGCGACGCAGCAAGCACAGCACGGAGAAATTCCAGAGGGGGCGGGGTGCCGATGGGGCTCGGGGCTTGTCTCCCCTTGGCTGCTTCAGAGAGCTGCGCGGGGCTGTGTGGTGAACCGAACGCGTTCTTCTCAACTCTGAAAGAACAGGCTTGCCTGAAGTTCACAGGTAACACACCATCATCTTAGCATTTGGAAACCCTACAAAGTACACGCACACCACCAGGTGCAAACGAATACTTAGAAGCAGCACGGAACACATTCATGACACGGGAAGAAAGAGGAATAAACACACGACCACTACAAAACGTATTTCAAGTGACATGTGACTTGGCTCCTCAATTTCGTCCCCTCCCTCTTCTCCCCATGCCGATTACCAACCATTCTGAGGTTATTGTTTATGAAAAACTATGATTCAGTTTCCCGATTCTGCCTTTATGCTACCAGTAAGGCAGTGATTTAGCTCCTAGAACGTTCCTGAGGGCATTTCCACAAAGCACCCCGAGGCTGCCGTGGGAACCCTCGCTCATTCAGGCAATGGGAGGAAGAGGCAGCTGCCATTTCTTTTACTCCCGCATCCGAAGGACGAGCCTCTCTTAGGGTTTGACCCGGTCCAAGGTCCGTGAGGGAACGTGACCAGAGACGGGGTGAACACATCAGCAGGGACTCGGGAGAGTATGTGCTCACGTATTCGCAGGGAAAACGCCTCCAAAAAGCAGTCCTCAGGATGGTGCTTGGAAGTGCTGTCCCAAGCCAAAACTTTGAGGAAAATTCACTTAAAATTGGCAAAGAAAGTAAAGTCAAAGTCATGTATGCGCCAGTACATACAAGTTCAGAACCTCAATTTTCAAATCAAGTCTACGATTACTCCACATTGACAGTCTCCGTCCTACGAAAAGACGACTCACAAAGACAGAGCCGCCCTCCCCCAGTGGCCAGCGGCCACACACAGCGGGCCCCGCACACCTTGCCGCTGCCAAAGCCCCCGCGGTCACAGCTTGACTTCCTGCGGCGCAGGGCCCTGAGGCACACAGCAGGTTTAAAGAACACAGTAGCTTCCATCACACAGTGTCTAAGGAAAACAGACACACAGTTTCTTAAAAGCACCAAAAAAAGTCTGCTCTTGCTCCTAATTTAAGTGATTTGAAGTTATAATGCCACTTGTATTATATCTACTTCACATTATGTGTTTTACTATCTATGTGTTAGAGTATATCTGTACAAAATGTTATACCATTCTTGAATTCTGTAACACATACATATACTGTATTTCCCGTACTGAACACATAATCACATTTTCAGCAAAGCACCTTCCAGTCATAAACTAATTCAACATTCATAACTACCCATCATAATATACTGTTATATCTGCTCTCCACACAAAAAAGTGGTGCTGAGAAGTTAGGATTTACCTATGGTCCTCAGAACAACAGATCAGGAACATCGGCACGTTCATGGCCCTCGGAATAGATTTCTTCTGCTATTTGTTTAATCTTCATTACTTAAGTTTACCTATGAGGTATTTCACAAAATCTAGAAAGGAAAAAGGGGCTAACTGCCTAGTGCCAAATGAGGCAACTCAAGGACATGCATTCTGTCTATTTAATAAGAAATCCTTGCTTTGTTAACCATTTGCCTGAAACATAAATGAAAATTTTCTGCATAGGGTACCTCTTAATACTTAGTACTTTCAACTTCAGTGTGAACGATCCCAATTAATCCCACTCATGTATCCTAACGACGACACGCCATTCCCACTTTGTGGGTGAGAAGACAGGCCACGAGCACATGGCCCCTGGTCGGCAGGACCCCGCAGTGTGAGGGAGGGAGAGGCTGACGTGGCCGTCCTCGGCCTCCAACTCCTTTCTCAAACTGCAGTGCCACGTCCTTCCCATGAACCCTCTGATTCCGAGGCCGTTTGCGCAGGCCCACGGCTCCCCGACGGGGGCGCGCCAGGCGTTAGGGGTCGCTCCCAGCACTTCCATTTCCCCGGGGCTGGGGGACACTCAGTAGTGGGCAGGTTGTGGGAACTGTTTACACCTCTCATTGCTTGAGTGCCCGAGTTTGAAGCTCTGCTGGGGGAGACGCTGATTACTGGCCCGGAACCAGTCCCTGCTCTCGGGAGGGACGCCAGCTAAGACAGGAAATCAAACGAGGAAGCAGAAGAGCAAGCCCGCAGTGAGGCGTGTGTGCGGCCCCGGGACACGCGAGATCAGGCTCCGCGTCCAGCCCGGCCGTTACCGAACAGGACCGAGGGCTGCAGCGATCGGCGGGTGCCTTGGAGGGCCAAGCACACAGCCTCCGAGTGGCAGCGGCTAGGGGGACATGCCGGCGCCTCCCCTGGGACGCTGGGGGACAGAAGGAGGACCCAAAGAGGCGGCAGGGTGAAAAAGCGTGACACAGCCAGGCCATCCGCCCTTCAGAATAGATGAGAAAAATACTCAGATAAGTCCTCTCACTCTGCCAAACAGTGAAAAAGCCACGTCTACACTCTCCAAGGGAATCAGGCACGTAAACAGCAATTCCAATCGGATCCATACAGATGTCCCAAGAAAGCTGACGCTTCCTGGTCAAAGGCAGCGAGCCCCGCCCGTCCCGCACGAGGGGCGCCGCGGCAAGAGACGCGCGGCCGCGGCGGGGCAGGGAGCGGCGCGCAGACGTACCTCCTGCACGGAGCGGGCGGCCGGCTTGTCCTGGTGGCTGGCCAGGATGAGGAAGGGCAGCGTGCACAGCTGCGGGTGCTGCAGGGCCGAGTGCAGCTCGCTCCGGGCCGCCTCCAGGTCGCCTTCTGAGGACGCGCTGTCCAGCACGAAGATCACCCCTTGAGACCCCTGATAGTAGCGACTCCAGTATTTCCGGATATGATCGGCCCCTGTCAAAAAAAAAAAGAAAAAACCAAATTCTCTCTTTAAAAATAGCTTTCAGCAACTGAGAAATGCTCCCAGTAGTAATTCCTGTTGGAAACCAATGTAGCTTTTGAAAATTAACTGCAGAGATGATGGCTGCTGAGAACAAACAAGGCGTTCGGCCGGCGCCGGACGTGAACTGGAAGGCGGCGCGGGGGCTGAAGAGCCTCTCCGCGGGCCTGTGCAACCAGCGCCGGCGAGAGAAGCCAGGAGACCGCTTCTCAGGCTGAAACGCAAAACGACATGTTCAGACTTTGCACAGCAGTCCTACACAAATGGCTTTCTTTACACACTTAGCTGGGAGCTACCTCCGAGAACAAAGCAACCAGCTCTTCACTGGGGCTTCTCCCTTTGCCATCACCACCGGCGGGGGACATTCTCCCCCACCACGGGCGGTGACCAGGCGAGCCCTGTGTGCTTTCTTCCAGGAAGTGAAGCGAGCAGCACGATGCCCGCGCAGGTCGAGGCGCGGCACTTGTGACACACCCAAACCTTGGCCCGTGGTGCCCACCCGTGGGCTCGCCACAACGGGACGCTGACAAAAAAAGACATCGAGATGTGCATCAGCCGGGGGCGTGCGCCTGCTCCTCGCGGTTCCTCTCCCGCGCACAATGCCTGGCTCAGCGATCGATACGGGAAGGAGGCCACGAAGGAAGGAGGCCACGAAACCAGCGCTCATCAGGCCGCATGGATTCCCAGACTAAGAGGGACTTCAGGGACCGTCCAGCCCAAGTCTCTGGGGAAACTGCAGCCAGGGGAGGTGAACCAACTAACGCTCATTCACGTTCCTCGTCAATCACAGACCCGAGAGTCGCAGTGCATCTGTTTGGAGGTGGGGGGAGGGGCTCTGCGGCTTAGCTAACAAGAATTAGGTATCAAGGTACTTCCCCCGATCCCATCTCCCCCACGGAGTAGCGACACAGGAGTTGTCCCTGAACATCTCAGTCCTGGCTACACCATGTGCTGAGGGTTGGGTCGGCCAAAAAGTTCATTTGGTTTTTTTCCCTACAACAGCTAGAGTAGAGCTGAGTTGTCTTTAACTTCATTTGAAACAATTTGGTCAGATTGCCTTGTGACAGCTGTCATATCAGTGTGCATTTTAAAAAAAAGATCCAAATGGGTAAATTTTTGTGTAGCCATTAAAATATTGAAGATGGAAGAAAATACACGACATTTTCAGCATATTATGCTTTGTTATTTCAAGAAAGGAAAAAACTGAAACACAAAAAAAGAATTTATGTGGTATATGGAGAAGGTGCTGTGACTGACTGACTGTGTCAGGAGTGGTTTGCCAAGTTTCGTGCTGGAGATTTCTCACTGGATGATGCTCCAGGGTCAGGAAGACCAGCTGAAGTTGATAGTGATCAATTCAAGACATTAATTAACAGCAATCAATGCTTTACCACACAGGAGGTAGCTGACACACTCAAAATATCCAAATCAATAAAGTTATTGCTGAGAACGAAAATTGTGCCTTTTATTTTACGGATAAACCCATACAGACTATTTGGCCAACCCGATGCTACGGACACAAGAATGGGAATGGGGGCGGTGTGTGCTGAGGGCAACACGGCCACAGCCGGCCGTGTCCCCGCCCAGCCCTGTGCTCGGGGCGCCGTGCCGGTCACCTGGCGTTGGACAGGGCCGGGGTGCTCTCACTGTGGACGTCAGCGAAGGCCACGTGTGTGTCAGGCCTTCTCTTCCCCTGCGAGCCACACCCCTGGACGGCAGGAGCAGCTCCTGGCTTCCCGGGAAGCGCAGGCCGCCTCGCCGCATGCGGAAGTGCTGCGCAAGAGGTCCCCCCGGGGCTCCCGGAGAAAGGACGCGACTCATCCTCGGTGGGAAAGTCCCGTAGGTGAGTAACGGCAGGATCACCAGCTACCACTGACTAAGCCCTTCCTGTGTTGGAGGCTGTGGGCCAAGTGTTTCCAAAGGAACAGCTCCCGGGGCCCGGGACAACCCTGAGGGACAACCCAGAGGGGCAGACGGGACCACCTCCGGCTCTGAGGCTGACTTGCCGACAGGGAGGCCCGGGTGTCTGGCAGGGTGCTGTTCAGAAACAAACAGGGGTATAAGACGACCAAGGAGCTGATGCTGAGGAAGCTTAATATGCAAAGACCTGAGACAGGAGCAGGGAAGGGGCCAACCAAGAAAACAGAGGAAATCAAAAACAAAGGAAGGAGAGGAAATGTTAGCCCAAGGCGATGTAACCCAGGGAATGAATGGGCTGCACAGGCGGTGGTGGAGCTGAGAGAACAACAGGCGCTAAGAGGCCCCGCGCCTCAGGGCAGGACCCGCGGGCAGCGCGTGGGATGGCGCTGCCTGTGCCTGAGACGACAGACCAGGTGCTGTCAGCAGAGACGGGGGACAGCCTCACGCTGGGGTGGGAGCAGCGGCTGAGCACAGACATGGTGTCAGAAGTGGGGCCTCAGCGGGACCCCACGCTCTGCAGCGTGGCCGGAGCTGCAGGAGTCGCCCCGCCCACAGCAAGGGGGCAAGGCGGTCCCACCCTTGACGTCAGCTATAGCCCCGCCCCCGGGAACCACAGGGGGCGGATCTCAGAATGTCCAGAACACGCTGGATGAGGCAGGCACCCTCAGCCAGGAGCAGGCTTGGAAGGGGCACCAGTGTGCGTCGTCAGCAGCCGGGGACCCCAGCGGCTGGGAGGTGGACGCGCTAGCCCAGCCGCAGAGCCAGAGCAGGCCACCAAAGCTCCTGCCCCGAGCGACATGCAGACATCATCTGTGTGCTCAAGGGCCACCCCAGCTTGAGGAGTAGAAATCGAGCCAGTGCTACCCGGTGGCAAATGTCCAAAGCCACAGAAATATTGTCTACAGGTGTACCCACACACAAGCTTATTCCAAATTCCACTAAGAGGATGTGGCGCCCACGATTTTCCTTTAACAATATACGCAACGCGCTTTCCTGTAAACTCTACAGAGCTCCTTAAATGTTCACGGCCTGGCTTTTGTGACCACGGCCAGCCAACGGCTGCCACTGACCGAGTGTGGTGTGAAATAAACATCGGCTGTGCTACGTGTCTTACGTGTATTAAGACATTTGTCCAAGACAGTCTTATGAGGTAGATGTTGTTATCACTCTCATTGTATTAATAAGGAAACCAGACACAAGCAATTACATAATGTGCCCAAGGTTACACACCTAAAAGCACAGTTAAGTTTAATGTGATTGAAATAGAAGGATTATCGAGCAGAAAGATGATGAAGCTGAATAATGAATTCTGCTACCACAAAAGCTATCGGGGGCGGGGGGTGGGGAGGAATCTGTTAGAATAAAAGGTGCCTGAGCACCTATGTATGTTAGTGCTCATAGTGGGAACAAATCTAGGACTATGTCCCAGCTAATTCATTCAATGAACAGTTTTATTAAGGACCTATTGTATAGGAGTCAGAGGCCCATGAAAAATGTTTGGAGAGCCACTATTCTGAGCCCAGGTAGTTCTAATTACAATGAGGCCTGCGGATCTATCCGAGGACACCGATATGGCCATGGCGCCAGTGGGCGTCCAGGGAATGGAGCCCAAAGAGAAGGCGCTGGTGGCCTGTTTTAGGGGGCACTTGTCCATTGGAAATAGGTGGGATGTAGTGGAAATCCAAAGTGTGAGGTCATCTCCTCCAACAAGAAACCCTGTTTTCATCTGCCACATTTAGGAGCATATAAGAGACCTGAGAACAGTGAGACATGATGACAATGAAGTCCACTCGCTGTGCTCGTAGATGAAACAGACCCAAAGAGAAATACCGTGACTTTTTCAGCTGCCCCTCACATAACATACGAACAACACGTTACTGCTACTGGGAAAAGACCCTTTCCTTCAATCTCCTGCTGCACAGTCAGGCATGGGCCGGGTCTTGGCATTTTTAACTTTTGTCACAAACACGGAGCGTGGGGCTCCACTCCCCAGTTCTGCACAGCCCAAACCCAGACGGGGCCGCGGAGCCCAGCCGTGGGGTGAGGGGACCTTGTCCGCCACCCCATTACAATGAGAAATGGACGCGTCCCCACCCCAGTGCCCGGCGCTTTGTGGAGGGAGTCTAACTGGGAAAGTCAGGAGCTCCAGCGGGATCCCACATCCCAACACCCCCAACACACAAGCCAAACGCAGAGGGAAGAACAAGCACAGGACGTCCTGTCTGACAGCTGCTGCGGCCACCCTCATCCCCATGGCTCAGGGCTGTGCACGCGCGTCCCTTCCATCACAGCAGCCGGACAAAGAGGTCGAATGCCTAGCTCCAGGTGGGTCTCCATGTGGTGCAGCTGGATTGAAAACCAAAGACGGACGCCTGGCCCGCAGGGACCGTGGGTGGAGGGGCCACCACAGGTCCTGATCACACGGGGTCTGAGGCTACCTTTTCAAAGTCATGAGCAGCCCCCGGAATCCAAGGGTTCATGGGGGAGCTGGTCAACCTGGTGCCAGATGCCAGCCGCAGCCGGAGCGGAGAGAGAAGACAGGAGCCTGGCATGTTCTCACGGCGCGGGTTCACGCCTGTGCTCCCCATGGACTTCAACCACACGCTCCATCCCTCCATCCGTCCATCTGTCCATCCCTCCATCCAGCGGACACTCACCGAGCACCCGGCACCGCCCCAGGCCCTGGGGACGCAGAAGGAAGCAGACCGCGCGTCAGCGGTCCTCGTGCTCACGTTCGCTCCCAGCAGAGCCAGCCTAACATCACGACCTCTGTCCTCACTCAGGCACAGCATTTGGTTCTGGCAAACGGGGGCTCCCTGGGGCCTGCTGGGGGCTTCTGGAAAAAACTGTGCTCCTCAGTAAGAAGAGAGATGCCCAAAGAGAGCCTCCTCATTTGTCTACTTTTAGGTTTCATGCAAGCACGGGGCGGTTGCCGGAACAGCCTGGCCTTCTGGCAACCTTGAAAGAGACACAGCAACACATTGAAGGAGGCAGCCGCAGAGCCTGGGGCCCTGAGAATGCGCTGAGCAGTGGAACCAGGCCCTGCACGGTAGGGACTCCGTACCCTGCAAACCCAGGAGGTGGCCAACATTCAAGCGAGTTGCAGATTATTTGCTATGTGCAGCCCAAGAGACAGGTATTTCCCTCATGTGAATTCAAAGGCTGTGATGCGCACCTTAGAGAAGCTGTTCCTTGAAAGATGAACTCGACATGCTAAAGACCAGGAACACACCGGAGCCGACAGTGAAAACAGGAGCTCAGAGTGGCTCCTGTGGCAGAGCCGACCACCAGACCAGGGGTGTCCACGTAAGCCTCCTGGGTACAGACCCTACGTCTGTGCTTTCCCAGAGGGTAGCTACTAGCCACACGCAGCTATTGGGGGCTTGGACTGTGGCCAGGGCACCAGAAGAACTGAACTTATCTCATTTCTTTTGAATTTACATAAAGTTGAAATGCCACATGAGGCTAGTGGCTACTCTACTGGACAGAGAGTGTTTGGCTATTTTCTTAGCTCACTGCCAACGTGACTGACTGCAAGAAACCACCAGGACAGGAGGCGATCTAATCTTACATCTAGAAGAAAAACGCCCTGGCTGGTGTGGCTCAGTGGATTGGATGCCAGCCTGCGAACCAAAGGGTCAGTGGTTCGATTCTCAGCCAGGGCACTTGTCTGGGTTGCACGCCAGGTCCCCAATAGGGGGTGCACAAGAGGCAACCACACATCGATGTTTCTCTCCCTTTCTTTCTCCCTCCCTTCCCTTCTGAGAATGAGTAAGTAAAATCTTAAAAAGGAAGAAAAGCACGTAGCCTTTGGGGGCAGGCGCAGGTGTAGGCACCCTGTCGGGAGGCGGCTGACCGGGGCGAGGGTCTCCGTTCCTGTCCCTCATGCTGTGAGGGCAGCGGAGGCGGTAGAAGTCCGGCTGTCACCTCTTTCCATCCTTTAGCCACAGTCATAGGAAAATGAAAGGCAGTAGAATAATTTTCCTCTGGTAAACGTCATGGGTTTGGAGACCCGGACGTGGAGCCGACTGCGGAGAACCTGAGTGGGGAGTAGGTCTTCGGGTCTCAGCGTGGGCGGGCCCCCAGAGCGGACACGGTCAGAGACACTGCTCTAAAGGGGCGGGGTTCTAGTGGGGGAGGGAACGTGTGATGAGCAGGAGAGGGCAAGGGGCGTGAGATGTAAGCGGTCATTGCAACCTCATTTTCATTCTTCCCATCTGTGGACTCTCAGTCTCTCTGATCAGTGGTTCCTTTGATTCTTTACATTTTCTGTATAACAGACCCAATCTACTTTTAAAAACTGAAATACTAAGAAATCAGAAGGACCAAGACATACATATCTAAACTCAAACTTTTACCATGGACTGCCCCTCACACGCCACACACGCAGAGGCAGACCATCCGACAGTGGCGGGGGCCTAACCGGGCCGCACAAAGCACCCAAACGCAAAGAGGGGAAGTCAGCTTCCCCGGAGGGGGGTGCATGGTCCTGCCTGGCCTTCAGAGATTCAGAAACGCGAGAACTGCTAGGAACGTGGGAGTCAGTGAGCGCTCGTGAAAAACAGACCTTCGCTGGGCCTGGAGGAATGAGGGCCGCCCCTGAACAGGGGGTCCAGGCTTTCGGCGCCTCTGGGCCACACTGGAAGAAGAGCTGTCTTGGGCCACACATTTGCAACATGTAATCACACACCAAAAAAAAAAAAAAAAAAAAAAAAAAAAAAAATCTCATCGCGTTTTCAGTGAATTCATGATTTTGCGTTGGGCCACACTCACAGCTACCCGTGGGCTGCAGGCTGGACACCCATCGGCCACTGTACCCTAGTCTACCCCATACACACAGGAAGGAAAAAAGCCAGTTTCACCTAAGAATGAACCTCAGGAAGCAGGAAAAATGCTTAGCCTTATTAAATTAGCTCTTCAACGTCTTTTTTTTTATTATTCTGTGTGACTAAATGCAAAGCAGGCAAAAGCATTTTTGCTACAGACCAAACTCATGGTTGTCTCGAGAATAGAACTTGTACAACTGAGCCGTGAGCCAAACGAGTCATTTTCCTTTCTCAAAACTCCATTTTTCTTTGAAATTTCAACAGACAAACTGTGAGTATTCGGGCCTGAGTCTCTCCAATAGATATTTTTCTCAAAAATGAATACATAAGCCTGTAACTTCAAGGAAAATAATTGATAGTATCTGTTGTCAGTGAGAAAAATGTGTTTTCAAGAGAGAACTAGACTCCCGGACAACTTGTTTTCACCCCTGGGACTTTGACAGTTTCTCAGTGATGAGATTGGTGCTGACAGCAACATACAGATGTTTATAACGAAATGTGTCAACATACAGGAGACCTACGTAACCTACCGGATCCGCATCCCCCGCCTGACCGCAGGGCAGCGCCGCCGCGCAGGGACGCAAGGGGCACGCCGAGGGCAGGCGGCACCGCTCACCGGGCGCTCTACGCCCGAGCCTCAAAGGGTCACTCACCTGGTTCCCAGAGTCCATGCGCCAAGTGACCTTTAAGGAGCCACCACTTGTTGAAGAGTTTCGCTGGACTATCAAGGATGACCGGCAACAGCTGTCTGAAGAGGCCACTAAAACACACCTCCCTTTTCAAATGCCCTGTCTCTGGGAGGCTGGACTTTTCCCACACCATCCCCCAAAACACAGAGCAACAGATGGAACGTAGAAGCAGATACGAGAATCCGGTCGT
Source organism: Pteronotus mesoamericanus (assembly GCF_021234165.1). Taxonomy (NCBI): domain Eukaryota; kingdom Metazoa; phylum Chordata; class Mammalia; order Chiroptera; family Mormoopidae; genus Pteronotus; species Pteronotus mesoamericanus. Next base: position 4,337,396 of record NW_026555123.1, read on the forward strand.
CTTCTGCCAAGTCAGACATCAAAGAGGTCTGCCAATTCCCAACTACTTTTGTTTCGGAAAGTGTTAATTTTCATTAAAACATGATTTTACATGGATGTGTAAGGCTTACTGTTATTTTTAAAGGGATTTAAAAATATTTCTTACATGGACCGGCTTTAACGTACAACATGGCAAATGTGGATACACATGAGCTACGTGACCAACAGCCCTCAGCGGGCGGGGGCCGCAAACGTTCTGAGAGGACACAGGGCCCGAAGCCACAGGGAGGTTGCGGTGGGGGAAGCCACCACCTTAACATGCAGGAGACTGCGAACACGTGTTAAAACGTGGGCATTTCTCTCTCATGGAGGCCCCTGCACTCTCAGCCCACGCCTGTCCACGGAAAAGTCCGCTCGAGGCTCACAGGGCCGTGCGGGCAGCACGCTGGGGGGCCTGGCCTCCTCGGAGCTCTGGCCCAGTGGCCGCAGGCACCTGCGGAGCGATGGCGCAGCACGTGGACCCGGGGCCAGCCTTCCGACAGCTCGACAGCTCGCCCCAGAGTCCGAGGCCCTGGTCCTCGGCCTGCCATTCACAGCGCGCAGTCCGCGACCCTCTGCCGGGGCCTCGGCCGCCCTCCGCCTCGCCTCGGCTGGTCTTCCGGAGGTCCGAGTCACGCAGAACACGGCAGCCGGTCCCCTCCAAGGTCGGGGCGGACCCCTGCCGCCGCCCTGCGCGCCCTCCCACTTGCGGCCGGCTGGGCCCCCTCCCTGCTGCCCTGGGAGTGGCACGATCAAACCAGGAGTGCCACCAGTCCCGAAAGCCGGCTCCGGCCGGGCCGCCACTCTGCTCAAAAAGGTCAAGTGCCTTCGCGGGGAATTCCAAAACGACTTGACTGCGCACTGGCCGTCCTCCAGGGTCCGGCTGCCACCGGCCGTTCCCACTGCTTTCTGCATGGCGCCCCCGCCCCCCGCGTCCCCCACACTCCCCAGACGCCCCTGCGTGCTCTGCCCGCGGGCAGGCGTCAGGCCGTGCTGTCCCCTCGGCCTGCGGCTCCCACCGCGCTGGGTCTCCCCTCCACTCTAACACGGTCCGACCCCAGCACGCCCTTCAAGGGCCAGCTCAAATGCCCCCCATTCTGCCACGCCTTCCGGGACCCTCCGGCCGGAAGCAGCTCCTCCCAAACGTCTCTGCTTCTCCTGGTTTCGCCTTCCGCCCTGCAGCGTTGGTGCCCGAGCGCACATTTCATCCTCCTGGTGGGGTGGGAGGGGCTGCGTGGAGTCCAGTGCACATGTCTTGTGCACCCCCACACCCTAAATGCTTCCACCACGGAGTCTTGCTCCTGGTGCGAACTCAGTTGCTATTTCCTCAAGGAACTGATTAAGCTTTTAGAAAATATGTATTCAGATTTCTCCAACATAGCACGCAGAATTGGCCTGATCAATTGTCCCATGACACGGAAATCACCCGTCTTTCCGGTTGACGGTGGCAATCCGTGGGGCTACAGGTATCGACATGCAACACTCCTGTTTCTGAAAGGAACCTCTCCCCCAACAGCTGATGTTAAAGCAATCAAAACACACACACTCACACACTCAGTGCAACTCACGCCCCCATGCTGCTCGCTCTTCCCCAGACCCGCGTTTCAGAACCAGAAATGCTCGCCCACAGGGCGCATGGGCTGAGCGCATGGCGTCGCCCCCTGACCTGCCCTGTGGTCCTCTTTGAGCCTGTCCCATTTGTGACTGTTAGCCTGTCCTGAGGGCCATCGGAACCAGCAGCCACGACACGGACAGCAGACGAAGGGTGAGTCGTGGGAAGAGTCCTGGGGACGCAGTCCCCTCTGTCTGTGCTCCTGTAAGAGCCCAGGGATGTTTCCAGAAGATCCACCAACCCCAGGGTGACCCCAGGAGGCGCAGCGCCAAAGGTGCACCACGCAGCACATCCTGGAGCAGGGGCAGAGCGTGGAACCAAAGGGCAGCTGTACATTCGGGGGCAGCTGTACGTTCGGGGGCACCTGGCGGCCAGACTGGGGAGGTGGGAACCATGTTGTTGAAATTGCCACTGACCAAAGCAACACGTTGGGGAGGGGAAAAGGGGCCTCTCTGGCTGAGGCATGTCTGCCACAGGCTCAGGGCAAAGTGTGACATGAACAGAGCAGCGTTCTAGCCCAGCGCGCCGTTCCTCCCCACTTGCATGTCTTCTCAATGTAACCTGAACCTCTCAACCATGCGCCAAAGCCGACCGGGAACGTGAGGATCCAGGTGAACACCAATTCCCAAAAGCCAGGGACCATCTCATCCTTCACAGCGACGCAGAATCAGCAGACTCACAGAGGGTGGTCCCGGACACACAGAGGTAGGGCCAGTCTCCCACCCACTGCCGCTTCTCTGCCAGGACACACGGGTCCCCCAAGCAAGTCATTAGCACGTGGCCTGCCCGTGTTATAGGGCCGCAAGGGGGCTCTGCCCGCTCCACAGCGCTGGGCTGCCCCACCCGCATTCTCCCGTCCGCCCTGTGCTGCTCTCCAGGGTGTTCCTGACTGAAACGCTCATCACAGCAGCTCCCGAAGGGAGGTGCCCGGCTCTCTCCGCGGACCGCTGCTTCCTTCTGCCTGCCATTCCCCGCCCCTGCCGCCCCGGAGCACAGCAGCACACCCAGGACCCACGTTTAGGCTTCAGCATAAAGTAGCGAGTGACACCACTGATTAATTTAAACTAACACACGTGATCATTTTAATTTGGTAATTGGACCAGTGAGTGGACTTTACACACTGTGAGTAAACACGGGCAGCTGTCAGCTGAGGGATCGGACACATTCTCAACCTTGCAGACAGGCTCCGGTTCGCTTCAGAATTCGGTGCACAGTTTTCCTGGGTAGCTGGTGAGGCGCTGGCACTGGCCCGGTCCTGGTGGCAGGCTGGCTCTGACAGCACAGCGGCTAGTGGGCTCTGCAGTCCAACGCCCTGGGTTCAAAACCCGCTGTGGCCACCGGTCAGCTCGCCAACCTGGACGCTCAGCTTAACTGTACTAGCCTCAGCTTTCCTCTCAACAAAAGGGAGAAAAACAGTATCACTTAGTGCCCCATAGGACTACAGGGACGAAACGAGATTGCTCTTTTGGCGTAGTGCTTGGACATTCTTCATAGTGCTCGTTAAGGGTGAACTATTACTGTTCCACTAAATAGTAAGTGAAAGCCCACCAGGCGCTGAGAGGGACTGAGAGGGGCTGAGAGGGACTGAGGAGGACAGGCTCCTGTGTGATATCCTGCGTGGCCAACGTCAGGGAACGAGCCACGGTTTTAGTGCGCGGGGCGGCCCTTCTCCCCTGCGAGCCCCTTCCTGCTGCATCCCGAGTCTCCCAGCCTCCGCCTCACGTGCCGCGACTGCACAGCTTGCTTCCTTCCCAGCCCCCTGAAACAGGCCCCTCCCATGGGGTGAGTACGCCCGCTCCTTCCTCCTTCCGGGCCCAGGCCTTCAGCGAGACTGTTCGCAGAACTGCGTGGCTAACCAGCTTGACGTTACGTTGACACTCTCTCATATATTTTATATTTTAAAAAAAGCCCAACTGATCACTAGTACAAACTGATCGTGTGCGTGAGTGATGTTGTCTACAAGGCTGACGTGTGGCATGCGTACACACGCTCTCAAGGCCGTTATTACACTTACGTTTCCCTCCTTGTTGTTAAGAGATACAAGGACGGTCAAAACGCGGCACGCGTTCAGCACTGAAGCACAAAACGGGCTCTTTCTCAGGAACTCTTGCAGCCGTTCCAGAGCCCACGTTGTCCCAGTGTCCCTGGAGCTCCCCTGGAAGGGGACCAGCGTCACCAGACACGTCTCCCTAGCTCTCCTGGTCCACTTCGCTCCGAACTCCCCAGGCCCTCCTTGCAAGGCACGCTCTGCACCGCGTGCCCAGGTGTCTCTGCAGACTCTGGCATTGATTAACTCTTCGTTGATTAAGTCAGTTGAGAAGGACATGAAAGACGGTGGCAAGCGTTGACCCCGGACCGGAGCGTGAGCAGCCCCAGATTTCTGTGTCGTCTCCAGCCCTCTTCCCCGCCCCTTCCTTTCGTCATTCGGTCAGAAATACCCTTTTTCTCGCTGAGCGGCTTTCCACAGCAGGGCAGCCCCTTCTCATCTGTTCTCTGACGTAAGCGTCCCCTGTGCTCTGAAACGGCCACCATCAAAAGGAGGCTGCTGACGGGTCATCCACTTCTCAGCAAAGCTGGACGGTGCATTACAATGTAACCCTAAGGGGATCGGACCTCCTCTGCACACAAGGACTATGTACGAAAACAAGGTCGGCCCACGTCATCACCGACGCCATTACAAAGACCTCTTCACACGTGACTCATCTCTAAACCAGGAACCGCCAGCCTTCCATCTTCGATGCCATGGGACGTCTCCAGTTATCTCAGGAGGCAAGGGGAGCTCCAAAATGGAATTAATTTTAATTAACTTGAAGACACCAGTTGTACGCGTCCTCGAGCACTAGGGGACGAGGGCCACGCAGAGTGGCCCAGCACAGAAAGGCTGGGAACCGGTGTGCTCACCAAAGCGAAGGCAAACAGGTCGGACACACCGCCTGAGGTCCAGCTCTCTCCCCTTCCAAGGCAGCTTCCCACGGAGACCCGACTCCAAAGAGGGAGACAGAGGGCAGAGTGTCCATGCTAAGCATGCCGGCTGCCTTTCATTTAGATGGGGGATCCTTAAAGAATGCATTTGCCTGAGGACAGAAAACAGACTACGGGGAAGAAACATTTATTAGGTATGCGGCAGGGCTCCAAAATGTTGGCTTTTCTGAACGCTCTGATATCAGGGTAGGACTTATTTTCACAGCTGACTCATGGGGACATTTCGGTCCTTTCGTGCTGTATTCTAAATAAGGGAAAACAATTGTAGGGCCGGCGTGTGTAAAAGGATGCCAGTCTGACACCGGGTCAGGGTCCTTAAAAATTATTTTCGACACATTTACGATGGACTTTGTTGCTATTTTGGTAGTTCCTCCTATATACAAATGGCTGGACCACACACAGAAAAAAATGTTTGGAAAGAAAAAGATATTCTCCACCCCACCTCCATTTCTTGGTTTGTATCCTTCAAGATTTATCTCTTCCTTAGTTAGAAAAATGGCCTTGCTACAAATATTCATTCAATACACACATACACACACATGCTGAGTCTTAGCTCAAGAATCAATCTACGGGCCTATATCCTGGTCAACAATCAATGCCTCAGCAACCGTCTTTGCAGAGGAGTAGAAAGCATTACCAACCAGCCCATGTATTACATGTCGATCACATCAGGGGCCGTGGTTTCTCAGTTTGCACCTGCTGTGGAGCTGGGGGCGCACGGCAAAGGACCCATGGCCCTCCCCAGGGGGCAGCCAGGGGGATGTGGGCCGCCCGGGGAGAGAACCAGTCTCGTGGACACCTTCGGGGCGCCCCTGCATGTGGGGTCCGGCAGCCCCAGGACGGCCCCCACGTCCCCTCCCTGGTGCTGAGGCCTGGCCTGGGGCCTGACTCCCACCCCCGCGAGGGCACGGCGTGGGCCGTCACCTCCATGGTCAGGTCAACGAAGGCCCTCACTCCCGTCTTGAGAGAGGTCAGCGCTACTGCCTTCTCAGTTCGGACACGTCATGATGCCAACGGCCGCGCCGGAGACACACCTGTGGCAGAGGACTGAGGGTGGCCTCCGGCCGGAGCCAGGCAGAATGGAGGCCTCAGTCTAACCGTCCCCGAGGCACTGAAACCTGCCCAACAGAAACAGGCGGTTAGAAGGGGGTCCTTTTACAGCTGAAGAAGACTCTGCTGCATGGACATAGGCCGTGCCGGTCATCCGCTCAGCCACTGGCGGGCATCTCGGTGGCGTCCACCTTTTGGCCACCGGGAACAGAACTGCTCTAAGTACCGGGTGCAAGTTTTTGTTTCAACACTTGTTTCCAATTCACCTGAGCGTAGATGTACGCGTGGAACTGCTGGGTCACACGGTCATTCCACGTTTAACTTACCAAGGCAAAGTGAGACGGCGTTTTGTTTTTAAGCCTCTCGGTTTGCAGTAAATTGTCACCCATTGATAGATAACTAATGCAAAGTTAAAAATGAATTTCTGGCCAGACAGAAGTTTCCAAAATGTGGATTAATGAACTAAAGGGGAAAGAAACTTAACCTTCCCGAGGTCCTACTGGCAACTCATCACTTCTCTAGTAAATAGCACCTGTGCTGCAGATGCGCTGTGCTGGGCTGTGCTTGGCTGTGCTTTTGGAGACGAGAAAATAAAAACCCGCAGTCTCGCCCTGGCCGGGTTGCTCAGCTGTTAGAGCACCGACCCAACGCACACAGCTGCGGGTTCGATCCCCAGTCAGGGCACACGCAAGAGCCAACCAATGAATGCCTCAATCAGCGGAACCGCAAACCGATGTACATCTCTCTCTCTCTCTCCCCCCCCCCTCCCCTTACTCTCTCTAAAATCAGTAAAAAAAATTTTTTTAAATGTTCCAAGAGAAAGACAAGGTCTCTGGCCTGACAGCATCCAGGGCTCTGATCCAGGACGACCCTGCAGACGTCCCCAGAACGCCCTCCTCACTCTGCACCGCCCTGGGCGTGCGTCGCCGACGCTGCCCCAGCCACCGCCGCCTCCTGAAAGCAGCCATTCCAACGCTCTCCTCTGAGGTCCCGCGGTGCTGACAGTGCGCTCTCGCTCCTGAAAGGCTGTCCTGCGTTCCCTTCCAGGCGGTTTCCAGGTACTTTCAACTCGCCGTGTCCCCAGATGAACTCGTTCTTGCCACACCTTCTCTTCCAAACCGGCCTCCCAAGTCCCTGCCTGGGGACTGGAAGCCACCCAACCATGAATCTGAGGAGTCCTCTTAACCCCGTACCCCTGTCCCCGACCGCCCTTCCCCCAGGCCGACACTGCCAAGCCCTCGGACACGGAAGCGCCCCTGCGTTTTCCCCTGGCGGCCCTTCCCTGCTCTGCTCACGGCGCGCCCAGGAAGCCCTGAGCACGGTTCAGGTCTAAATCCAAACACGTGGCTTGTGGAGTCTTCCTTCACTTTCACAAACCGCTCTGTGCCCCCTTTGTGATCACAGAGCGCCCCACCTACCCCTCGGTGTCAGCACGGGTCACCAGGCCTTTGTTTGCTTTTTCCTGTAGGACCCCTCCGGGCTGACAGCTCTCTGCACAAACGTCTGGCATCAGTGCTGGCTATTTCAGGGAGCTGATACTGAAACTGGCGTATAAGCTGCATGCAACCCATGTCTGCAGAACTGAAAACAGCCACCTGATTTATACTGTTCACCCCCCGAGTCAACCAGCGGACACCCAGGGAGGGGCCTCCGAGCGCCTGGCCGGAGCTGGGCGCCAGGACACGGCGCTGCCCCAGGCAGGCGTGGCCGGCCAGACCCGAGCTTGGGGGCGCACCATCCCGAGCCCAGCTAGGAGCCAGGCACCATGGGGCCGCCAGCAAACACAGCCCCTAGGGAACCCCCTGAAGTCTGCATGCTGAACCCCCAAAAGGCTCTCCGGCGCACACAGAAATCTTGCGTAAAAAGAAAAAACGTGGACCCAGTTTCTGGGCTCCCTGCTCAGGGCATTATTAGTAGTAAATTGTTATGCGGGAGAAAGAGAAAGAGGGAGACCACTGGAGACAGGCAGGTGGGCAGCAGCAAGAAGAGATGGCTACGAGAAAGACTAAATCAATTTAGAATTTAGAACATTTAGCATTTAAAGAAGAAAAACAGATTAACTATGAAAGAAAAAAGGCAAGGGACAGAAATTTTAAAGGCACGGCAGCTAAGCTTAATGCAACATTGGAACAGTTTACTCACCCGCTTGACAGTGCTGGAGAGTTTCTGATGTTCATCAGATAAAGGACGACGTAACTCCTGACATTTTCATTTGTTATTATCAAAAGAAGGACGGCGAATGCCATCTCTCAGCCTCGACGGCCACCGATTCCGGCCAATCTGGCATTATCCCAACCCCCGCCTTGAATTATTCTGAAGCTAATCTCAGACACTGTATAATGTCACCTGTAGGTATTTTGGTGTACATCTCTAAAAGATAAGAATTCTCTTAAAAAGCATAACCAAAATACCATCACGACATCTAAAAGAGATCAACAATAAATCCTTAATATTATCAAATACCGTACTGTTCAAATAACATTTCAGTACTAAAAGCATAGCTTCAGCTGCCTATAAAACGTCTGAGTGAAATGTATAACATAGAAGCGTTTCTGAGTCTTACAATCAAGTTGGGAGGTTTTTAACCCCATTCTCAGTATTAAAATAGGCTTCAGAATATTACATCAACACCTATCTTTATACGCTCAATCAGCGTAACAGGGTAGACGTGATGCCTGAGCACTTGTTCTGTGAAGGACCTTCATCGCGAACGCAGAAGCTAATGAACTGTAACATCACCGAATCACGGGGTTGTGGCAGTTTACATTTGTTGCTTTAATTAAGGGAAGTCCTTTTATAGAGAAATCATCCATTAAGGTGATTTTGTTGGCAGCCGGCAGTAGCACTTTCAGGCGTGAAGTGGAACTAACTGATGGATGACTGTTTCAGGGCCACATACCAGTCCCCCGGAAGAATGTCAGAAGGTGTGCTCACTTCCTGGGGGACCAGAGCTGACCTTGAGAGAACAGCCTGTCAAGACTCAGCGGCATTAGGACCGAGACGTAAGAGTCAGTGACGTAATCATCATAAAATCAAAGCAAGCTGGCGGAAGCGAGCGCAATGGCGTGCGCCTGCGGAATCTGGGACTTCTCTCTGGTGAAGCCCCGTCTGGGAAGGAAATGACAGGCACAGGTAGGCTGTCTTTCTTCTTTCAATGCAGGGCCACGGCCCCGAGGAAAGGAAGGGAGCACAGCTCTCGGGGCTGGAACTGGGAGCCAGGAGCAACGGGACGAGTAACGCGGCGCCTGTGTGTGCGGAGGCAGGAGGCGGGCAGCTCAGTGGAGAGCTCACGTCCCTGGACGCTGACACGGGAGAGCGCGAGCGGGCCGCGAGGAAACCCCCTCCCCTCTGCGTGAAGGGCCTGGAGGGATGAGCGCTGCGCCGCGGCCCGGGGTGGGGGTCTCGAGGGCCCGGGCGCAGGCCCCCGCCTCCTGTCATCCCCTGGGCAACGGGCAGGCTCTGTGCACCCCGACATGTCATTAAAACAGCGCTGTTTTTCACAAGGCTGATGATGAGAAAACGTTTGGGAAGCGCTAGGGAAGGAGCTTACCCTGCCACTCAGGGCTCTGGCAGCCTGGCACCATCGCCTCACTGGCCTTTCCCGCCGGCGCACCGGAGGCGAGGCGGCGCCTCTGCAGCAGCCGTGACCCGCTCGCCTGGACCGCCTGTCCCCCACGAGTTCTGCCTCAGCCAGGACTCTCCCTCTGCGCGGTTCCCCTTCCTCTCCCCCCCCACCCCGCCCCGCTCCCTGCCGTCTTCCTGTCTTTGCGTACCATCTAGTCTCAAGTTCTGCGTGACAACCATCCTCTTTACGGCATTTGTACATCGTTTCTTTCCCCCACTAAAAAGCCAGGGTAGTTTATTATCTGTAGTTTTTAATGATGTTGTGTAACTTTTTATTGTGTACTGTAACCACAATAAAAAGTTATTTATGCACATTGTTTCTAGTTGGCCAACTAGAATCAAAGCTCTTTAACAGCTAAGTTGACTCCAGCAAACACTTTCTGAGAGCCTTTTATAAGCCAAGCACTATACGAGGTGCGGAGGATATAAAAATTAATGTGGCTCCACTAACACTAGAATCGTTTAGCGTTGTCCTCAAAGTTCTAGCTAATACAGTGAGGCAGGAAGCGACGTCAGCGGTCTGACCGCTGGAAAGGAGACAAAAACGATCACCGTGTGCAGAGGAAGGCTGTGTCCCTACTACACCAGAAGGATTAACTGGAAAATGTAGAACTGACCATAACGTGGTTCCAGAGGTGATAAGAAACAAAATTAGGGTGTTTTAAAATATCTTTTTACTACTACATTGAAAAACACTTAAAAATCCATGTAGTAACAATAAAATATGCTAATTTTTAAAAAATTCAAAATTTGTATAAATCACAGACAATGTTTGTATACATGAAGTACAATATCACAATTCTAGATGGGAAGAATAAATATATTTCAATTCTTTCCTAATTTACTAGTGAGTTTAATACATCATCAATCAAAATCTCAAAGGAATCTTTCAACCTGAAAATTCACCCAGAATAACTAGTACCTAAAAAGGCCACATTTTTAATAGCAAAAGCATAGCTACAAAGAGACGTTACGAAGGAGATACAAACAAAAAATTTTAATCTGTTACCAAAATAATTAGAAATTAAAATTATATGGTAACATTTTTTCATTTATCGAACTTCCTAAACTATCGAGTGGTGCTCTACAATAGGAAAGATGCAATGACAAAGATAATAGAAAGTATTCCTAATAAGAATAAATTTGTGAACATTTGCTATAGAACCATTCTGCCCTATGTACTATCAAGGGCCTGAAAATGTTTTAATCCTGAATTTTGTTTTTTTAATATCTAATCTAAAGAAGTATTTAGAAACTCAATAGAAATATATGCTTTTATGTTTAAAAAATCAGGATAAATACATAGGTGTCATATATACAGAAATACATAGGACAACATAGACGTATAGGGTACCAATACAGGAAATATCTACCAAAGATGTAGAAACAGAGTTAAATTATTTTATCATTAATCATTAGAAATCAAGCCATATTAACGAGTCAAAATTACAAATCAGCCTGAATTAGGAGTACGGAGGCGGGTAGTGAGAAAACGAGCCCACCAGAGGGCTGGGTTTGCGACAGACGCCCACGGAGGAACAGTGGCGAACACTGAGGTCCCAGACGAGCACCATTCATGGCACGTATGTGACTTCACGTGACTCGCCCAACGTTGGTAGCAGGTAAACAGGGAGGGCAAAAGTAGGCTTGCAGTTATGAATATAGAAAACAGTTTATTCTTGCATTGTCACTTATTAATGATCCTCTCATCTTCCATACGCTCAGCAATATCGCTACAGTGAGTCACGGCATCGGAGCAAGATGCCATTAAATATACACAAGGCTGCTACAGAGTTCTCGGTTGTTCGGATAAATTGCTACCCTATTCGGGTGACAATGTCATAGCAGAGAAGGCTGAGGAAACAATGGAGAGCCCAAGTCTCTGAATTAAATCGTGACCATCGAAGAAGAAATGGGTGGCATGTTTTCCTAGAGGCCACCGTACCAAAGCTGGTCATTCACGCTGGACTGCAGGGTTTCAAGGCAGTAATGGGAGGGAGGGGGGAAGGAGGACACCGGCCGTGACCGGTCCGTCACCCTGCAGAGTTAGAGGAGGATGGAACGACAAGACAGACAAAGGAGATACGTTCACAAAAATGCTGAGAACAGAAGAACAGAAAGAAGACAAGACAACAGGGAGGGCGTAAGAAGAGCACTTCTCAACCTAGAGCAGTGAAGAGACACGCAGAGGCAGCGGAAAGCCCACAGAGCTGCTCGAAGTCAAGCCGGTCTCCAGACCCAGTCAGATCACAGGCCAAGACAACAGGACACTCAGCTGTGAGCACAAAACCACACAAACCACTGCCATGTGACCATGAACGGGGGAAAGTTACCAGGAGACTGGGGATAGGCAAATATCACCCCAGGTTCTATAAGTGAAATCACCAGGAGCCACCCTGGGGTCACAGCGAATACGTCTTCCAAAAGAATCCCCAGTCCCTCTTGGACTGGCCTGCCAGGTTCGTCCACCTGGGGAACAGCAGAGCAGGGGGTCATTTCTGCAACTAGGTAACAAGTGTCCTGTCCTACCCTTGGGCGATAAAGAGAAAAGTTGGAATCCGACCACAGTAGCCAGGCGGCACTCTAGCTGAAGAGCAGCCACACCCGCGACTCACAGGCCTGGGCCCACGTGGAAGGGGCGGGGCCTCCTGCGATTGGCAACCCGCCCAGGTGCTCCCAGCGCTTCTCACGCGCCTGCTCCAGCCACTGCCACGCCCCCTGCCGCTTCCCCGGCGCAGGTCTGTCCCTCCCGGAGAAATGCTTCATTCCAGGCCGCTGGTGGTCCCCAGCAGGGAGCGCGAGGCTGGCGCACAGCGGGCAACCTGCTATGTGCTTACAATTTCCAACCGAATAAAAACATTGAGGGTGTCATTTCAAGATTCACAGGTGGCACCCAGCTGAAAGAAAATGCCAATCTGTGGGATGACAGAATTGAAAAAGTCAGGAAGTTCTTGACAAGCTGAAGCCAGGAGCCAGCACTTACACGGTGACATTTACTAGAGACATTAAGTCATGTCTGGAACTTGGAATGAAAGAACAAAACCACAGAAGAAGAGAGCGGAAGGGACCTGAAGGGACCTGACCGGAAGCTCACAGGCGTTTGACGGCACGGCGGGTACGCACCAGCGGGCGCTGCGGCTCGGACCCTTGGCTTGGAGAGAAACGCTGTGCCCGGACGGAGAGAGGGGAGTCGCTCACTGGTCAGACCACAGAGAGAGCGGCACCTCCGGACCCAGGCGTTAAAAGGAACCCCGCTGATTTAAACCGTGTCCAGGTGAAGGCAACAGAATGATGATCAATTTGGAGACCCCGTATTACGGGAAGGAGGGGAAGCCGGGAAAGGCTCTGAGCCGGGGAAACGCCTGTTCCGCGTATTTCACAGCAAGTGCCTCGTTTCCAAATTCCGGTCCAGGGAGGGCGCAGCCCTGCTGGAGGGTGGCCCCACCAAGCCACACTGCATCCATTTGAGCGAAGAAGCAGAGAGTTTGATTTTGGTAAATTACAATCAATTGCAATAATTAAAACTCGTCAGCTGTGGCATGTAAACACGCTTTCTGAGCCGCTGACATCCTCAGGGCGGAAGGACTCCATCTGAGATTGCACCCGACCGCCACACCTCAGGGGTCTGAAAAGAGCCAGTTCCTCACAGGCGCAACGAGTCGAAGTAACACCTGACTCAACGCATGTGGGTCCGTGTTGCTTTAGAAGGCAGACTCCCGTTGACAGGCCCCAAAGGTCTGGCGGGCCTCACGGAGGAAGGACATCGCAACCCCTTTTCTGACACAGCTTCAGAGAAGGACGCTTGGACGCCCCGCACAGGCCCCGTGACCCAGGGCGACGGTGCTGGAGCTGTGGGCACTGCCCGTCTGCGTGGGCGACCCCGTCCAGCGCGCCTGCAGGTGGGGGAGCCCGGGAGCAGGCGCGCTGTGAAAGTGCAAAACGCACAGGGCCAGGCAGGAAGAATGGATTTCTAAACCGTATCACACCCCCGCCCTCTTTGTTACACTGAATCCCAGACTCAGGGACTCATTTGGAAAAATGTTCCCAACCTCCACGCGCCCCGCCCCTCCCAAAAGACTAATCAGCTCCGGGGCAGCATATATTAAATATGCCATTTTTTCAAACCTTCTCTATGCAGTTGCACGGCCAGTGGTGGCATCGATGGGCTTAAGGTTAATTCACATCACAAGCAGAATTCAAAAGCGGAGGAAGCCAAATGTGGCTTTCCTCTAGAGCAAGTCCCTCTTTCGAGGCATCTTGAGGAAACGTAAAACGTCATCTGTTTTGGCGACAAACAGGTCTGTGCCGTGAATCACGTGCTTCCTTCCAGCTGCAACGGCTCACATTCAAATTAAGCCCACGAAGCAGCATCACGGTGTCAGGATTCACACAAACTGATCTTTTAACAGATTGTGTGAAAAAAAAAAAAAAAAAACAACACCCCACCATACATTAAAAGAAGAATCTGGAGAGAATGTTACACAATAGAAACATCTGAAAGAGCTTAAGCTCACAGGCAGAATTCTGGTTTTTGAACTGCATGGGAATAAATCTTAAACACAACTCGCAGCTTGCTCTTAAACAACAGTACATCATAAAAAATATTTCTTTTTACAGCCACGGGCGGAGGGCTTTGCTGTTTATATCTCTCCCCACGAACAGATCGAGAGCCCTGCCAGGGCCCTGTCCCCCTACCCCACGGGGACGCCAGACAGTCTGCCTGGGTTTCTTCCCATGTCGTTCGGTTTGTGTCCAGAGCTGGCCCTGGAATCGTCTCCTCTTCAGCCGCCGCTCCCCTGCCGGCCCGTGACACAGTGCCAACCATGCCCCTCCCGGCCACAGAGGTTAAGACGGGTTGCTGTTTTAGAACTGGGTCCAGAACTGCAGTGGAAGACTTCAGTGGCTGCGGGTTCCCCCAGCTCGGCAAAAGGGGTGGGTGTCCCCCGCACGCCGAAGCCGACGGGGGCAGGGGGACCGGCCGGACGGCTCTGATGACACACGGGCTGTCCCAGCAGAATCTGCCGGTGTCCTCCTCCGGCCAAGGGCCCCGCAGAACCCCCAGATGAGCACCCAGGGAGGGCGCCGGGCGAGGGCACGCTCCTGGAGCCTCTCCTTCCTGTTGCAGAGCCTCACACCTCCCGCTGTCACCAGCGAGCCGCCACTGCTCCCAGCTCTCCGCTGACCTCCTGCCTCCCAAAACGGCACCCACGCCAGAGCCCATCTGGGAGAAAGGCCCTAAGAAAGCGAGGAAGCACTGAAAACCGATGCTAGGAGAACCGGAAGTGCTAGCTGCCGGCCCCGACCCGGATCACCCACCCCGCTTCTCCAGCGAACAGGCCCGGACGAGGCCGACCGTCACCATCACCGAGAAACGAGACAGGGAGACCTGAGAGGGGTCCAGCGCGAGCCTCGCTGCGACGCCTGCGCCCCTGCGGACCAGGCCCACCCTGTGGCCGCTTGTCCTTTGCTCTCCTGTCTTCTCCACAGCGACATTTCATCCCGGGCGGCCCAGGAAGGAGCCGAGAAGATGGTCATTTCACAGCAGCCTGTAAAACCTTTACCCAAATTCACCCTGAAGTTAAAGCGGCACAAGATGAGCTGCACACAAACTGACACCAGAGTAGTTGCGGGGGGAGGGGGGATTTTGACACCGGCTTCCCGGGCGTCGGACTGCCGGTGACACACAGCGCCACTGGACGCCTTTTTAGGCAAAGTGACTCTTTCAGTTTCTTTCACTGTCACTTTCCAGGGGTTTTCAAAACCCAGGAAAGGGACCCATCCTGGGAACAGAGGGTGCTTTTCAAAGAAAAGTCTGCGAGGAACAGGCAGACCAGTGTGCTAAGACTCACAAAAAGAATCGGCTGAGGATGTAGAAATGGTCTGGAAAGTAGTTAGATAAATCAAATAACTTAAAAGGTACCAGGACGTGACTACGTAAAGAAAATCTGAAGTGACATCTTTTAAGAAACCAGTAATTCTTTCATAATACTACAGCCGATTTAATAAGACCCAGTAACGTGTAAGTCTATTATTTTTATAGGAAGGTTTTCTCAAAGGAGCACACCGCTGCGCACGTCTTAAAACGGCAGGGGCTCAGCCGCAAATTGAAGGACAGGTGACAAGCCCTCATGGACGTTTGCAGGAGCGTGGTCTGCGGGGGACATCGGGAGGGAGGTCAGAATCCCGCCCCCGAGAGCCCCGCATCAGGGCCGCACAGAAACCGTCCGTGGAGAAAACCCCGCCGAGGGCGTCCGCGCATCCTCCAGGCCCGCGGGAGGCCAAGCAGGGGCTTCCTCTTCGTTAACTAAGGCGGGTCAGTAACAGGCACCTTCGCCTCCAAAAGGCCTCGTTTTGTTAAGCCAGGTCTGGAGGTGTTTGTGGGGGGCGGGGGGTGTCTGTTAGTCTCTGACAAGGGCTGTGGCAGACAAAGCTTCAGAGGCCTTGCTAAGTCCACACCCTTCCTCCCTCCTGCAAATTAAAAACAAAAACAAAAACACCTTTTCAACTCAAATTGGGCAGATCAGTAAAGGAAAGGGCAGATTTAGCTGAAACAGAGCACCCAGAAACAGTTCCACTCTGCCAGGCTCACTCTAACGCTGGCACCGCGGTCAGAATGAGAAGGCCAAGGGACAGTGACACAGAGACAGTTCCTCGATGTTGCTTTGTCTTCCTTGTTTTCTCCAGACCTGAAGAGAAACAACATTCAGAGACGGGGAGGAGAGACAGGCCTGGGCTGCGAAGGCTCGCCCGCCCGAGAGGGAAGCTCCACGCTGCTTTGGCTCTGGAAGCAGCAGGGCCCTCCCTGGAGGTCCGGGAGATGGTTAACGCCTGAGACAAAAGACCATCTAAGAGGAGATGTTTAACGCCTACAGCTGCCAGATGAAGCAGACGGCCCAGGGCTCCCAGCACCGGCCACCACGCGGGCCTGGACGGGGCGGAGAGGCATTTAGCCTGAAACAGAGCCTGGGGACCATGTAGCTCTGGAACAGGAGCCAGGGCAGAGGCCGACAAAAGTGAACTTTTTCGAAAACAGGGGTCCGAGGCTGGGCCCCTGGCCCTGGTCTGAGGTGTCAGGTTCGCGCATTTGTTTTGCCCTGAATTGTTGTTTCTTCACTTTAAGTAGAAACCTGGGTCATTGCCTTTCGAGGATTTGAAGAAACTTTTTTTAAAAAGTGACAGTGAAAGAAACTGAAAGAGTCACTTTGCCTAAAAAAAAGGCGTCCAGTGGCGCTGTGTGTCACCCGCAGTCCGACGCCCGGGAAGCCGGTGTCAAAATCCCCCCTCCCCCCGCAACTACTCTGGTGTCAGTTTGTGTTTGCGGCCTCACCCACATCTGGAGCAAGAGTTAAACTAAACTTCCTGATAACAACACACAGAAACTCCAAAAGGGAAAAGAAGCTGCGGAGGAACCCTAAGAAAACACGCGGCCGTTCCCCGGTTTCGGAGCACGGGGGGAATCTGCGCTCTCCCCTGTGCCGGCCGCGCTGCTGGCCGCCCCGCTCACTCCGGACTACGGCAGCGGCAGCCAAATGTTCTCCGTGTCACACAGCGGAGCCTCTTCTGCTTTTTCACAAACACGTGTGGAATCTAAAATGACTAGAAAATTTTGTTCTAAGCCTGTTCAGAGACGCACCTAAAGACAGTAGCTAGTTTTCTATGTTCTGGGTTTAAGGTATAATGATTTTGGATCTTAACATGTTAACACTTAGATTTTCATCTGCTTACAGAGAGATAGTGGTCCTACCTGATAGCTTGATAAGAATTAGCAAAAAGAGACAATTCCGGGATGGGGCAAAAGTAGGTTTATAGTTGCTCATATGGAAAATACTACAATAACAAGTAACAACAAGAATAAACTGTTTCACTTACTCAGAACTAGAAACCTGCTTTTGCCCAGCCCTGTTTTTATAAAAGTAACCGCATCAAAGACAGCCCCCGTTTTAAGAACCAAGTGCAGCAAGTGAGTCTATCTGCTGCTCACCCCGATGAGAGCCCCACGCCCGAAGGCGCCGCTCCCAAGAAGCTGCCTCTGCGCTTTGACTTCTGGTCCATCGAGGCCCATCTGCACTGGCTGAGGTCCGAACTAGTTCATAAGGGGAAAAATTCTTCAATACCTAAATCTTCTTACAGAATTTTGGAAGAAAAAGAAGGAAAGCTGAAACCAGAAAAGGGTAGCGTTCTGCCTTTGAGCCCTAGAGCGCGGAGGACGCGCTAACACGGCAGCCCCTGCCCGCTCCGGCAGCGCCACCAACCGCGGCTCATGACAAAGAGGGCGAGTGTCCATGCGTCCCAGACTTAAAATACACTGCTACCGCAGGAACACGGCAGCCCCACTCCAGGGACCTCTGATGGCACATGTGCCCACTGTGTTCCGCCCTCGCAGCGTATTAGGTACAGGATGCTCTTACACATACAGAGACGCATCTCAACCTCAGCCAGCCGTGTGGGTGAGACCTGCACAGGGAAACAAGGGAAAATGCAAACGAAGAGCATAATACCTTCTATGCCTAAATAAGGTCGGCTTGGAGAACTGCCACCGCAGCTGCAACCCGGAGAGCGTAAGATCACCCCGAGAAGGTAAGCTGCCGCTGGAACGATTCCTGAGAAGCAGAGACAGGTATTCCACATGCACGGAAAATGGGTTATTAAAAAACGAATAATTTTTCTCATGTGCTTTGGAAGCCGAGGTTTTTAAAAAACATTCTTCCACCTCAGTGTTCTCGTTACTGTTTCCCCCTCGCCGTCCTGCTCAAGGAGACCTGCGTCCTGCCGGCCGCAGACCGAGCAGCGCGGACGCTCGTCCCAGGGATAAGCGCAGACGCGAAGAGAGGGTTGTGCGCTGTGGCCCCAAGTGTCCCTCTGGAACAAGGACCGGTGTCTTCGGAGAAGTCTCCCTTGCTCTGTGCAGTGGAGGTGTCGCATGTACTTCTTTGATTTATTGAGTGCTGCTGTGCCCAGACAGATCAATCTGTCTGCTTTTATTAGCATTGAGATTTTTTAAATCTACATGTGAAATTGATGGATTTGATAACATCCTGACCTTAGAGTTTTAAGTGCTTACATATGTAACCTTAATAATTCAGCAGCATACAATTATCCACAAATGGATTTTTTTTCCTTTCTGAGTCTTCCCCAGGCATGATTTCTTTCTTAACCACGTCCCTTAACTTAGCCTCTTTAAAATAACTCCTTACCAGGGGACAATCCAAGAAAAGGCCATAAGTGCTCTACAAAACTTACTTTCAATGATGTTCGCCTTGGGATTATGGACAGAGTACCTTTCAATTTCTAAATTAAATATTTTTTCATCATTTTACCGTGATAGAACTGACACATAACTAACTGCACATGTTAAAGTATAGGATTTAAGTTTCGACAGCGTGCGTCAGTGAAACCGCAGGCAATACAATGAGCACACCCGTCACCCCCATTTCCTTGCGCCCCTTTAAGCCCTCCAGTCTGCCCCTGCATTGGCGTGGTCCCTGGCCCAGCCCTCAGGCAATCGTTGAAACTCTGTCACCAACGACCAGTGTGCATTTCTCTAGAACTTTCTATAAGGGGGACGCCTTAAATTTACCCCGGTGTGGGAAAGCCAGGCGAGGCGCGCCCTCCCGTTCCCCCACGGGCCTTGCTCTGCTGAGAGCCGCCCGCGCTGCGGCACAGGCTGTCCCCCTCTGCTGCAGCGCCGTTTCACCGTGTGCACACGCCACGGCGCGTCCATCCGCTCCCCGGCTGATGGCGGCTGGGCTGTCTCGTTTTGTCCCATTACAAATGAAGTTACTATGAACATCTGTGTTCAGGGTTTTGTATAAATTTAAGTTTTCATTTCTCCTACGGGTGGAGTGGCCTCATTGTCAGGTCGGTTTGCATGTACCTGCAGAGAGTGCCACACCGGCTCCCAGGTCACTTGTAGACTCTCTCCTGCCCCACACCAGGGGCCGGTTCCCTGCAGCCCTGCCAACACCTGGCGCAGTCAGGCTCCTCGCTTCAGACATTCTGACGTGCGGGTGGGGATTCTAATTTCTATTTCCCCAGTGACTAACGATGCTGAACAGCTTTGCCTCAGCTCACTGACCTTCCTCATATTTTCTTTGATGAAGAATCTGTTCAAATTTTTTGCCCGTCTTTAAGAGTGCTGTTTCTTTTCTGTGTGTTCTTTGTATATTCTGGATATAAGTACCTTCTCAGAGAGAAGATTTGCAGGTGATGTTTGCCCAGCCTATGGCCTATATTTTCATGGTCTAAGAGTGGCTTTAAAAATCACAATCATTAGCTGTTACAGAGTCTAGCTCACCGACTTCTCTTTATGAATCATGCTTCTGTCGTTGCAAGAAATCTCTGCCTGAGCCACGGTCAGAAAAATGTTCACCCACATTTCCTTCTAGAATCTTTTTAGTTTTAGGTTTTATATTTAGGTCTAGGATCTATTTTGATTTAATTTTTTTTACATAGTATATGATTAGAGTACTTTTAAATCTTGTTTCATTTTTGTCTATTTGTTATTAATTTCCAATTTTATTGCATTTTAGTCAGAAAATACATTATACATGGTCATGTGTATAAAAATTTCATGTGCAGTTCAAAAAAATTTTATTAATTAGTTATTTGAGCCCTTTATATATTTTTATTTATGTGATATTTGTCTTCTGAAAAAAGTATGGCTAAATTTTCTACCAATTATGGATCTGTTGATTTTTTTCTTACATTTTTCATTGTTTTAGCTGTATGTAGAATTTAGCTTCCTGTCAGAATTACATAGTTCAATATGTAAAAGTTTAGGATTACTCAGTCACCTTTGTGTATCAATAGGGAGTCCTTTATTCCAGGTAATGTCCTTTCCTTTGAATTCTATGTCATCGGAATTAATACGGGGGTGGGAGGCGAAAGCAGGTTTGCAGTTGTTAGGATGTGGAACAGAGCTGATCAGTTGTAGTGTTTTCCATACGAAAAACTGTAAACCTGCTTTTGCCCCCCTGCACTGCTCCGAGTACTTTCTTTTTGATGGTCTTTCCTTAGGGTATCTTTTCTAGTCCTTTATATTTCCTTCACTGAATCTTTTTCACTTTATAAGTGTCTTTCATCGCCACATAGGGCTGAATGTGTTATAATCGTTTTTAATGCCACTCATATTATAAAAGGAGAATCTAATCTATTTACATTTATTGTGATCATTGATGTATGTATAGACATTATATATTTACCATAAATTTTTGTTGGTTACTTTGCTTTATTTTTTTTGCATTCTTGCATTTTGCTGAATGTATCAAATATTCTTTGTTTTCTATCTTACTGTGTATTCTTTCTTAAAAAATCTCTTTTTAAAACGTTCTCATAAAAATTCACATGATACACAAAAGCAAAAATTGTATTTGCTCTCAAGCAAATCTCACTGGATTCTCTAACAAGATTTATAATAGTAATTGAATATTATATTAATTGAATAAACCTTTCAGACAGATTTTTTTAAAGGCATGTATGTATCATCCTACCTTATGGCTGTAGTATTTACCCTTGATAATTAAAGGTATATAGTTAAGCTTTAAGTTTTCCTTTGTTAATTACAGCCCACGCCCTAAGTGAGAAGAGAACGCACCCCCGTGGCTCTCGCTCACCCCACTCGGCCAGCTCCGGCGCTGAAGCCGGAGATGGTACCCTGGGTTGGGCTTGTGTGATTCCAGGTAGCGCTTCTGCCACGGCGCGTCTAGATACGGCCCTTCCGGGGCACTCCGAGGGCTCACGAAATCCGAACGCTCTTCTCCCCTCCTTGAGGCTTTTTTTCTCTTATTGCTTTGATTATTTCATTCCCTCCGGTCCCCTTTTACTCCCCTTTGAGAGCTCCCCTCCGGGGGGGTCGGAATTTGCGGAACTCTTCCCCGTCTCTGAAGGCTTCTCTCACCCTTCCGAGCACCCCTCTGCAAGGCGTTCTGAGGACGCTTCCTAGCTCAGCCCTTCCCCTCGCTCATTCACGTCTGACTTGTGTCAACTGATATTTTCATTTAAGGCTTTAAAGTTGACATTTAATTTCCTAAGTTCTGTGTTAGATTATTTTCCATGAATAAACACCTTCCTACAGCTCTCTGGGTGTCTTCTTCTGATCACTCTATTACCTCTAGGTTTTTGAATATTTTTTCTTCGGACTTCTGATGGGGTGGTTTTCCTTGTGCTGTAGGGTGTGTTAGGATCATATGCTTATCTTTTGTTTGAGAATCTCCATTTGCTGCTCTTTTGTTTACAACCACCTGTTTCCAGGGATGAAGAGAGACAGATGAGTGGCCTGTCTCCTGTGTGTGTGTCGAGGGGGGGCTTTCTAGCCCACCTGGCAGTCGGTGCCTTACCGGGCGCTGCCCACCGTGCGGAGTCTCACGCCCGCGCTCAGAGATCCGGCTCGCGGGTAAACACAGCTGCCGCCCACTGTTTACCACCGGGAGAGCAGGAGAACAAAGGCCGTTCCAGCGCGGAGCCCGTCACCCACCCTGTTGGGGGACCTGAGGAACAGCCCTGGGGAGCCCCCGTCCAGTTCACGTTTCCCTGGGCTGTGCCTGAAGCTTTGTCTTGCTGTCCTTCATTACAGATGGACGTCTAACTTTGTTACAGACTCAATTTTTTATTTGTTTTCTGTTTTTTTTTTTTAATTTCATGAGATTTTGGTGAGGGAGGGAGAATAAACACATTTTAAAAATCCATTTTCAATTTTCAATCATAAGGGATTCACGTACTTGGATTTAAAATGGTAATGAAATTTATATGATAAATTCTTCACATTATCACCTCTCACAAGGATGCCATTAATGGCAGTGAATTTCAAGACTAAAATGACCAAGGGCCTTCAATGTAGCCTTTCAACAATCCTTTGGACATTAAGAAATTAAAAGCGACAAATGATGATGCCTCAAAGCAAATCTAACCAGCTCTGTTTTGTTCAGCCTGAGGACGTGTCTGCGAGTCAACCTCGTCTGCTAAGTGACGACCAGCTACAGAGAGACTGCGTTTTGCCGTGTACAACGTGCTCCCGTGTGTAACGCACACCCACATTTTAGTATGAATTCCCATGTACCATTCACACCCTTGTTTTTCCCTCAAAAACTGGGGCCAAACAGTAAGCATTATACACAGCAACATGCGGTATTGCCTCTTCAACCGCCCGACAGCCACTCCAGTCACAAGACTCGAGGAAAGCTGCTTCATTCCCTCCGAGAACAGCCATCGCCACCAGAGCCAACACCAGCCCCCATCAAAACATGCAAAGACGTGGGCTCGGAGGTGCGTGTGCGCGCGTGCGTGAGCGCACGAGTGTTTTCATGGGTGTGGGCGTGTGCCTGTGAGAATGTATGGCTGTATGCATGTGTATGCCAGTGTGCGCGCGCCTCTGTGCATATGAATGGGTGTGCGTGTGCGCGTGGTAGGTGAGCCAGGGCAGGCCGGCACCCAGGGACCTGGCACGCCGTGAGTGTGCATTACACGTCTGCTGACAGGAAGTCAACAAACATTTCGCTTCTGGAGGGTCTAGCATCCCTCTAGCACCTTGGGGACCTACCTAACTGAACAAATGTCCCTCCAGTTCAGAACTACCGATATATTTTACACTTCAGTACGAGGGACCCTAAAGATTATGGTGTGCTTCTCAATTCTTCGTAACTTTACAGGCCGGTGCGGTAAATACTCTAACAGGGTTGAGTACAAGGTGCGATTAGGATCACAGGGAAAGGACAAAGGAGACGACACAGAGGACAAGGCACAGGTGAGACAAAAGGCACAGCGGTGGCAGTGGGCTTGGTTTCCAGGCGGGGCCAGATTGGGCCAAGCCCACCGTCACCTGCCTGACTAGGTCCCACCTGCTCCTTTTCCTCGGAGAAGGCTCCTCTGTCCCTCCCACGCGGCACTGCTGCCCTGGGCGCTTCGCCCCGTCGCGGTGTGTCTCGGAGGTAAGGGCCGTGACAGCAGCACTGCGAGGCTGGCGCTGGCCGCGCTGTGTGGGCAGAGCCCGACTCCTGCCACTCGCCCAAGAAAAGAGCTGTGAGGTCTCTCCAAATGCCGGCCCTACGGAAAATAAAAATAAATAATGGAGGACGTCGTGTCAAAGGAAACAGAGATGGCCATGCGCAACAGAACCCTGCACACATGTCAGAAGCGGGCGCTCTAGGCTCCTGGGGGACAAAGCAACGCGGGGGCTGCGAGTCTCCGGGGAAAAAATCAGCGAGTGGCGCCACACCAGCGGAAGAACACGCCAGCGCGCTCCGCCGCCGCAGGAGGGCGCAGCCGGGGTCGTGAGCCCAGCTGCTCCGTCGGCCAGACTTGCTGGGCTCCTGGCTCCCAGCGCTGCTGTTGCAACACACGGAAAGCAAACACAGCGAAAGTGAGCTGCTAGGACGGCGCGCACCCCCGGGGACAGAGCGAAGGCGGATTCCCGTGGGAGGGAGACGTCGCCCAGCTGAGAGCGCGACGCAAGTGTCCGCTGAGGAGGTTTGCTGGAGCTGGAAGAGGTGAAAGAACCTGACGGGCCCAGAGCGGCGAGACGGAGACCTCACAGGCACAGGGGACGCCTGTGGCAGGGAGTGGGGCCCGGAGGCCAGGGAACCAGTTTCTGGAACATTCTATGTAGATACATAGTTTTAGAAGAAGCAATTATTAAGTGCTATACTAAACTAAGACCGGGAAGACAGATTTAAAAAAATGTCCTAGGGCACGTCTCCAGGAGAAAACAAAAATTAAGGTCAGGCCTCCATCAGCCAGTAACAGACTTCTGGGCCCCCAGATTCATTTATTTGGCTCTGCTGAGGACTTGGCTCCGTTTTCCCTGAGCAAGTGTAAAAAACGCTTGAACACCACCACCCTGGGATCCTGTTCAACCAATTTAGATAGCTGCGGCCTTTCAACTCTCATCCAAGGCGCTTGGCTCCGTCCCAGCACCGTTTCCCCCAGCAGGGCCCCGGCCGAGCGAGGACGCACACAGCTCAGCCAGCCAGGAGTTAACTGGCTGCTCCCCACCCGCAGAGGCCTG
Source organism: Pteronotus mesoamericanus (assembly GCF_021234165.1). Taxonomy (NCBI): domain Eukaryota; kingdom Metazoa; phylum Chordata; class Mammalia; order Chiroptera; family Mormoopidae; genus Pteronotus; species Pteronotus mesoamericanus. The sequence goes on from NW_026555123.1 coordinate 4,361,679, forward strand.
CTTCTCCTCCCCGGGGGACCCTGCCCCATCAGGAGGCCTCCATCGCTCTGTGGCCCGCGCCGCCCTCCGCCCGCGGCCCTGAGAGGAGACGCTGTGGCAACCCCGCTGTCTGCCCCTAAAGCGTCTCTCCGAGGGGCTGGAGGCAACGGAGCGGTTCTTCTCCAGCCCAACCCCTCGGGGAAGGAAGAGCGATGACCTATTAAAACTTACACTTTACAGATGAGGAAACAACAACAGGACGTTCGAACGCAGAGAGGACGGAGCGTCCTGAGGCTGCGCGTGTCCTCCCTGCAGTTAGTGGCGCAGCCGAGGCAGACGGTGCGTTTCCAGGTGCGCAGCTCACGGCAGCGGCTGAGTTCGCAGCGCGGCCATGAGGCGTCCTGCGGACCCGCCTGCCTTGCCTGGGCCCCCGCGCAGCGACACCATGTTCCCCTGCCAGGGTCCCTGTTTCTTGCCACTCCCCCCACAGAAACCCATGTATGGAGACGGAGACGTCGAAGCCAGTTTCGTGTGCCAAGTCACCTTCTCCACACCAGCAAGCAATGCACGCGTCCCTTCAACGGGGCCGCGATAAACCCCTTCAACCCCATCTGCCCACGCGGTTTCTTTCTCAGCTGTACCACCCATGTACTGGTTTCTGCTGTCTTGATTCCTCCCCTGCCTTTTTGGATAGCCAACGAGTACATACAATGCACAGGTATTCAGTTGCATTATTGTTACTTTATTTATTTGATGGGGGGGGGGGGCTTCCAGCAAGAACAGAAAGCCTACCAGACGCACCCTACAGGTGCAGCATCCCTGGGTTATTTTGTTAAGAGACAGAGATGGAATAATCGTAACGTGCCCAGAACTGTGGAAACGTACCAGATGAGAATTAAGGAGCCTGTCTTCCCTCTGAAATAAGTTTTAATAGGAGATTCTGAAAGGAGGAAACTGTGTTTCAGTGACACACATCCCAGGGGCCGGGTATGAAACGCAGAAGCAAAGGGCAGCGGGCAGCGGCCTCCCCGGCCGCCGGCCAGGAAGGCTGCCCGTCGGGTTCCCGACAACTTAAGAAACGCACACGGCCCGACGGCCGAGTGGCCCCGGGGGCCAAGCAGGGCCCAGCGAAGCAGCACCTTCCCTGCAGGGCCGCGTCCTCCAGGCAAACAAAGAGGCGGGAGAGTCAACATCTGTTTCCCATAACAGCTTGGCTGCCAGAAGGAGCGACCCTGGAAAAACCGGCTTAGCGGACAGTCCTCCAAACTCACTCGGTCCCCACGGTGCGGGCCGGGGGAGCGGGTGACGAGCCCGGCCTGCTCTTCCCACCAGACCCGCACCACCATCAGGGGAATCAAACCTGTCTTGGGAGGGACAAAGCAAAACGGAACAGAAAGCTTCACGCACGACCCTCCTGACGGGCAGTGGGCGGCGGCAGCCACGGAAGCAGGCAGGACAGCGAGCTGCTCCCGAGCTGCTCCCGGCCGGGCCACGGGCGCACGGCTGCCAAAGAGCGTCTGGGCAGGGACAGTGGCCAGGCGCGGGGGACGCATGGACGCTGCGGGCACGCCCGTCAGCTTATCAGAGGGAGAACGCAGGGTGTCAGAGAAGGCCAACTGTGGCTCCAGGATCCAGTTGGGGAAGAAAAGGCATGTTATGGTGTCTGCGTCCTGATCAATAGACAGCAACGAACCCAGCGTGTTGAGAAATGAGCTTTTCCTCTCTGGAGGTTACCGATTTCCAAGTGAAATTTCCAAATCAAGAGAAAAACATGCATGTGTGCATACAATCTGTGCATCAATTTAAGGCCTGGAAGTTTCTAAAACGAAAATCCGAGCTGGGAGGCAACTGAAGTGTGGCCGAGGCTCTCGGCCCAGCTGAAGGCCAGGCGCTGCCCTTCCCTTCGTCCCGGGAGCGCAGCCCGAGAGCAGGCCGAGGGGGAGCGTAAAAGGCGCTGGGGTAGGAGGGCTGCGCCGGGCGGGGTCTGACGGCAGGAGGCGAGGTGGTAAGGGGCGAGGGACAGGACACTTAGTGCAATTGCCAGTGTCGGGCCAAAATCAGGCCAGGCAGCGACCCAAGAGCCCCCCCCAACCCCTGGGCTCTGCAGCCTGCACTGGTGGAATGCAATGAGGGAAACAACACCTTGTCTACGCGGACAAAGGCATGACAGCACAGAGGAAAGGCAAGTGATGTGTGATTTCAGTTATTTTTTAAAGACCTTTGGGAAAAAGGCTTTATTGAAAGTTTTTTTTTCCCCCTGGGGGGTGGGGGGGATGAGGGAGTGAGAATATAATTATAATTAAAGTAAGTCTTCCAAAAATATTAGCTATGGGCCAGGTGATCGCTAAGTGCCGCACCTGAAGTGAATTAACTGAGTCCTCACAAGGGTTATATGATGGATGAGCCATCCTTCCCCCATTTACAGGCGAGGCGGCGACGCGGGGAAGCGGCCTCGCCTGGAATCACAGAGAATGGCTGGGCTTCGGAACAAGGCCCGAGAAGGAGGGCGTAAGGTCTCTGCAAAAGAAATCTGTCTGTCCAGGACCCTGCCATCCTGTACAACCCCAGCAAAATAAAAATAACAGAACAGGACAGGCAGAGCAATGAATTAAACTAAAAGAGAAAGCGTTCTATTAGCTGCGGCAAAAGCTTCCGGGAGGGAAGCAGACGCTCGGAGGGAAGTGCTGGCTGCGTGGTTGCCCCAGAGTGTCCTTCTCGGGGACCAGGGGAACCACCAGCCTTGCTGGATGGTGCTGAAGGCCCCTCGGGTAGGAAGGGGTGACCCAGAACTGTGACTTCCGGGCCCACAGAAGTCACACCCGGCCTTACCCAAGGAGAGAAGCAACGGACAGAGGAGCCTCCTCGTGAGTCGCGCGGGGCCTGGGCCGGCCCTGACTCCTGCGACGCCGCCTCGTCCTAGGACGCAGCGTGGCACACGGCTCGCCCTCAGCGAGCGCACGCTGATGAGTGCACAGGGAGGGATGAGAGAGTGTGGACAGGACCCGCTGTGGAAAAGCCCAGACCGCCTGGAACGCCGAGGTAAGGCACCGTCTCGGGAGGCGGCCTGGGAGGCTCCACGGGAGAGAAGCGCGCCTCCTGGGCTCACCGGAGCCTGGGCGGGAGCGCGGCCTGGGAGGGCTGACGGCGGAGACAGGAGCGACGCGGCTGCCGCAGCAGAGATTCCGTCCCACGGCAGCTTCGGAGCAGGACGTAAGGTGTTCGTGTTCTGTCCACACAGCGCTCACGAGAACGCCGACAGGTGGCAGCTGCATTGTGCCTGTGACAAGGGCAGTGGCAGGTCGCAGGGGCGGGGCCCTGCCCCTCGGGCCGGGCCCTGGAGAACTCCCTACGGACGTCCAGGGTACGCTGGTCAAGGGCCCACCTGCAGATTCACCCAGCCCCGGCCCCAGATAACGGTGACCAAGCCCCTAGATTTGTCTCAGTGTCCAGGGTCTCGCTGCCTGTGAGACAGTAAACCTTCGCTCCAGCCACGAAGTTGCGCAGGTTAAGTGACAATGTGTTGTGGGGAGAGAAACAGGAATAAGGGGAAAACGGAAGAAAATTTAGCGCTCCAATTCACGTGAAGATCGGCATACTCGGTGCGGCCAGAGTGGGCCTGACCAGTAAGTTGAGGAAAGCAAGACGTTCTCAAAACAGAGAGAGCAGAGCCCGCCCACGAGCCCCCCCAGGCTGGACGAGTCAGGCCCCTCTTTGTGGCCTCCCAGGCCTTGTACATATCCCCCCGCCCCCGCCGTCCCCCGCTTCACTTCACTACTTTTTAAAAATTCATTAACTTCAAATGCTTGTTCCCGTGAAGGCCGCCGCCACGGAACCGTGAGCTCCTCGGAGAGCAGGGGTGTGTTTTAAGTGTCTTTTACCTCCCCCCCAACCAGAATCACACGTGACACACAATCACTGGTGCTGGGACAGCTGTGGGAGAGGCCGTAGGAGAAACATTAAGAAAAACCGCATCAGAACATAGAAGGACATGTGTATGTATGTTACACGTATCGATCAGATACATATACACACACATACAAATGCCAGTCATGTGTACAAACATCAAGTTTATCAGGCGCCCTCCCCAAAGTAACGGCGCCCCCTCTGACTCCATGGGTCGCTGGCATTTCATTCCATAGCTTCTCTCCTTCTAGACAGACTGTAAGTGATGCCTCTTCCTCTTCTGAGGAAGCAAGAAACGTAGCTCAAGGCCGCGAAGGGGCCAGGGTGCGCCTTGGAGCCCTTGGGAGGGGGAGGGGGCATCAGCAGGAGGCGGGCAGTGTCGCGGGCCCTGCGGTGGCGGGGGGACAGGCAGGTCTGGGCGTCCTGATCGTCCTCCTCGAGGGCTGGGCACCGGCTGTCCTTCCGCCGCCTTCCTGAGCTGCTCTCCTGATTTCAGACTCTTTCCCCGATGGACAAGCCGACCGAACTCATGAAACCTGTCTTCTAACAAACCCTCTGTGGCTGAATAGGGGTTTCACGCCTTCGCACACTGATCCTGAAACGCTCAACTCTTTCCTCCCAAAATCAGAAGTTCTTAGTCAAGCAGCCTCCTCGCAAACAGCCCGACTGCAGCAGGTCACGATGCTCCGGGCAAGCCACACGCCCCTCACGCGGGGAGCAGCCCCACGGCACGCAGGCTGCTGCCAATCCTAGGGCGGCTGTGCGCGCTCCATGCCGTTCTCGGGTGAGACTCAGCCGAACGCGCAGTCTCGCTCCAGGCAGGGGAGCCCTCAGACGGTGTCTGTGACACAAAGAAGGCAGTGAGCGACCGCCACGGGATGGCGCCCCTGTGTGGCTCGCCTCTGAACGTGTGACACCGGATACCCAATGAGGTTCTACCCAGAAAATCAGCTTCTCCGCGATACAGTCTCTCAGCTGAAAACGGAACTAGTTGAGGACACAGAATTCCACATGCCAGACACTGCATGTCATTAGCCTGGGAACGAACGGACTTGTCCCAGTTTCTGCGCCTTTCCCCTGCGTCTCCCTTGTCGCAGAATAGGTGAAAACTAAAACACTGTCACCAAACCCCACAGTGTCCTCTCTCCATGGTGACCTTCACCTCAGCAGCTGCCAGGACAGTTTTCTCAGTGAAGCGAAACCTGCTTGGGCGCGGACGGATTCCTGCGCTGCACACCTGGGTCTCCTACCTTGACCCTTCACTGCGCGGCGAATCCTGACCGAACGCCGCCGACCAGCCCTGGGAGCTGCAGTGAGGCCGACCGTGACGCGGGCTCACTGACAGACACCAGGGCCAGGCCCCTGCACCTCTCCCAGCGTCGTCGCACACGGCGCAGGACAGAGCTGCGGAACGCGAGGGCCCGCCGTCCGGGACGCAGCGGCACAACATCAAGGCTGTGACGTTTCCTTGCAGTGTGTGCTGCTCTCAATTGTCCAGACACGGTCACTATTCACATGACCCAATGACGCATCTACAATAAGCACCTTGCCCATTAATCAACTGTGTCTTACACCTGAAGGGTCTTCATTGAAATTTCTATGTCTAGCCTAGTCGCAAAATACTAAGTTCCAGCCATGTTCAAAACCAATGGCATCTCAAGCCCTGCGTTTTGATTCCATGGACCTCTACAGTATGTTCTCTGACTATAACCCTATGGTTCCTGAGAAGCAAAGAGTCACCAAAAGCCACAGGGTAACACGAGGGTGGGCAACGTAGGGTTACAGCTTCGAGTATGCAAAATGCAGAGTTTATCCTGTACTATTTATCTATTATTGTAGCATTCACTTGTATTACAACTGTAAGCCTACTTTTGCCCACCTCTGTATTAAAATATTCAACCTAAAGAAACACAGTCTTTTCAAAATTTTTACATGGAAATATTATTTCTCTACAAGAACACCCATGTTTTAGGCTTTTTGTCATCAAAATGACAAAACCAAACATCTTAAAAGAAAAGAAAATCAGAAGTTATCAACCGAGGCTGATTTTAAGTGGTCACACTACACGAGTCAAAGGTCGCGACGAGACAGGCTGACAGAGTCCGGCCGCCTAGACACGGCTGTCCGAAGCCACACCTGGAGAGATCAGCGGATACCTTATGAGACAAAAATAAGAAAGCATCAAGCTCTATTAAACTGGCATCGATTCTGAGTTTCGATTCTATCACGTTAAAAACAGGTCGCGGTTTGAGTGAGCTTTACAAAATAACAGGGTAAGGTCGATGTCACAAGTGGTTAGAGAGAGAACTGACCTCTCTTCTCCGTCACGAACTCACCCGCGGTCTGCTGCACCCAGAGCTCCTACCACCCTCCTGTGCCATTAGAGGGTTTAGCAGGTTCACTGAACTGACTCATTTCTTTGTTAGCCTATTTATATGGGTTAAGACCCTGACTGACATAAAACACAGCCCCCAAATCCCAGACAGAGAGTGTAATGAGGGCTGAGTGATGTACGGTCCGGGGAGCAGCCTAGCCAATAAATGCGCTGGGCTAGCAAAGAACACACTGGCAAAGATTTATTATTGGAATAAATACACTCTAAAAAGGTTTGATACAATAAAACCTGCAGCATAAACACAAACTACTCTAAAACATAGCTCATTGTCCTGCATAACGTATAGCTGATTTTCTATAATTATAGTACATTCTCTTCATATTTTTCATTCAAGAATAAATTTTTGAACAAGCAAAACCAAACAGCCCAGTTTCTGAAATGGCACTAACAGTACAGCTCTTTAGTTCATGCGAAAGAAATAGTTGGTATTACTTGGAACTCACCATCCACCTTTAAAACATATATAAAGAAGAGAAGGAAGTGTTGCTAGGAAATGTATTACCAAGAGAAAAGGGGTAAATGAACCCCGGTAACAAATCACTGTTTTCATGACATGGAACACAGTAATACCAAATTAGGGAAAGCGAGCGCCGGACGTAGCAATGACTGAAAGGGTCCTACCTCCCAGCTCCTTGACGTTCAGGACGGCGTTCTGGAACGGCACGGCCTTGATGCTGAAGCCTGCGGCCAGAGCACAGGAACAGAGAGCAGGTTAGTGACAGCCTTTCGACACGCAGCCGGCGCGCGGCGCCTCTGGCTCAGGCAGCCCGAGGGCCACTTTCCTTCCCTCCTACTTATACCGGAAACACACCATTTCCCAAACCGATGATCTGATATTATCTGCTGCTCTTTTTCAAAACATAGTTGTGTTTAATGGCAAAATATAACCCCTTTCTTCAACGTGTTGTCTTATTATTTAATATATAATGTCTCTGAAAATTTTATCAGTTGCAAGAAAGACACTTGGAAATACAGAGAAACTTCAAAGAAAATATTACATCTACTGGGACCTTTGCATGGAGCTAATTCCTAACATTAATTTTCTCTGACAAGTAACTTAACAACCCTAAATATTAAGGTATCTAAATTACATTAGGATTACGTTGCATTTATGTTAGTTTTCTTTTAAGGATGTGGTTAGTATAAAACATACATTTTTCTTAAAAGTGGAATCATAACTATTTACACGAGGCAATTATCTTATAATGCATTAATAAGTGTATTCCATCATAAAAATCTACTCAGAGCATAGTTTTATGATCCACTACGCATTCGGGCCTGGCTATCGGCATGCCAGTCAGTTCAGCTAGAACATGCGTAAGTGCGTGTACACCGCACACACGGGAGCCTGGTCCACTCTAAGCAGGGCTAGGAGGATCCACGAGAGACTGAGTCTGCAGACATGGGACACCTGGGGGTCTGGAGATCTTACCAGGACAATGGATACAGTGCTGTATCTCATTTGAAAGTTTCACTGTATACGAGTACCCCTTTTTCAATGGAAAGCCCTACTAATTTTGAAAAGTTCCTTGGTAGTTTTTCTGAGCATCCCATCAATTTAAGATTTTAAGCACAATTCCATATGTACAATTACAAGAGAGATGAAACACAGTCGCTTTCCCAAGAAATGATCCACAGAGTGAAGACAGAGCAACACTTCCGCGTGAAGGTCAGGGCAGGCGCCCGGGAAGGTGCGGAGAGGCAAGGAGGACACGCAGGAAAGCGATCCTTCCACCCGACTGTGCTTTACTGTGATAACGAAGACCAGCCTGGGCCTTCTGCGGCCCGCCCTCTCCTACCGCCCTTCGCTGTCTACTCTCCCAGCACCTCAAGATTCTCCACGCCCCCTTCCTCTTCGGGCCGCGGCGGTCATGCGGCCGTTACACAGTGACCCCGGGGTCCCACGGGGCCGGGTGTGGGTACGGCCTGTGCCCGTGGGCAGCCTGCCAGCGGGCTTTCACGTCCGCACACGGACGTGACGTGCCACGTCACAGAGCCGTCGCAGGGTGAGGTGACGCGGGCGCTGGGGTCACCCCAGGGCCCGGCACCAGAACGCGCACAGCTGTAACTGCTGGTGCCCCGTTTCCGCCCGTGCGCCACCGCAGATGCGTGAGTCGCCCGGTGTGCGGCCTGCCGCAGCCCCGGAGCCGCAAAGGCCGGGCAGCGCTGGTTAATAGGAGCCTGCGCCGGAGTGACGAGGGTGGGGCTGAGAGGCGCTGCACAGGCTGCGCGGGGCTCGCTAGGATCGCCGCGACGGCCCCTTCCGCACAGGCGCACTGCCCGCAACGGGCGCAGCGGGTGCAGAGAGGCCGTCAGTGGGCGTGCCCACGCGGGGAGCCCAGCCCGGGTCCGGCCGCCGGAGATTCAGGAGGGCCAGGGCCCGCCAGAGCGCTGCTGGCACGGGGACGCGCCCGCCGGGGGGGCCTGGACGCTGCGCTGCATCCGCCTCCCTCCTGGGGCGGGGGTGGGGGTGTGGATATGGATTGAAAGGCAGGGACCCTGAAACCCCAAAGACGAAAAGCCCCCTGCACATGCCGAACGGTCTACTAGCGGACGTTGAGGGCAGCTCAGGGAAGGGCGTGCGGGAAAACGGGACATCCCGAGGCTGCGGAGGGGACAGGCAGGGCCTCCTCGGCTTTGATTCTGCTGAGGAGACGCGCCGCTCCACGCCCCCCACCCCCGCCCGGCCGCCCAGGGGCGGACGACCCGCAGGCCGAACCGAACGCCTGAAAGGTCTCATCCCAGCAGGCAGCTGTGTGGCCGTCACCGTCTTGAAAATCCCTGCACAGGTTCCATAATAAATTGACTTCAGAAATGTCCTCAAGTGTCCACACTAAAAAAAGTAACCCCGCAATGTTACTTTACAGGCATATAAACGTTTCTGCGGAACACTCATAAATGCTCTCTCTGCGGACCCAGCACGTGTGGCGAGATTTACGCCGCGAAGGTGTCCGCCGCCGGCCGCCGGCGTCTCGTTTTCACAGCGACGCTGTAGGGATTAACGTTCAGGGGGCGAAGCCCAGGCAATCAGTCCAGACAATAAGAAAATGTGCTCTTCTTGGAAGACAAAACAACACTTTTCTATTTCAGTCATTATAAATATTAGCAGGGATTAAAAAGAATTAACAGTTAGAGACGCACATTCAGGGCACCCAAAGGGCAGCGCGGAGGGCGCGAGCACCGGGTCGACCGCCCTCACTCCCAGGCGGGGCCGCAGGGCCGGACCCGGAGTGAGTGTGGGGTGTGGAGCTGGGTGCAAGGGCCCTGCCCCCGGAACTGCTTTCTGCAGGGGCTGCTCTGAGGCGGGAGCCCCCGCGCGCCGGCCCTGCTGCGCTGCCTGGGTCCGAATCCTGGCTCCACATCGCACTAACCGGGCCTCGGCCTCCTCCCCTGTGAGTGAGAACGGACGGCACTCGGGGCTATAAAGTGGGTTTTTTTCTGTTTGTTTGTTTTTAAACAAGTAAAACTCAAAATCCAGCACACGGATGGTCCGCAAAGGACTCCTGCGGGTTTCCTCCCGCGCAGGCCTCGCGGGCCTCCGCTCTGGCCGGGGAAGCGGCGCTGGAGCCGGGCCCGCTGTGGCCGCGGAGCAGCACAGGACGGCACAGGGCTTCCACGGACCACGCCTGGGTGGTCTCCCCCGCCCCCGCAGCCCACCTGGAGCTGGTTCTCAAACACGCCCGCTTCTCCCCACCCCCACCCCCACGCACAGCGGCCAGGCCGCCGCGCCCCCTCCCGGACCACCGAGGGCCCCCTAACGGCAGCCCGGCACCTGCCGCCGGCCTCCTCGCCCGCCCTCCGGACGTGCTTCTCCTGAACCGCGCGTCTGTCTACCTCGTTCCCCACGTGGAAACCTTCCTTCCGACGGCTCCTCACATGCAGGGCGCAAAGGGAAACCGCTGCCAGGGCCCCAGCGGACAGGTTCCCCTCTCGGTCCCTGGGCCTGTGTGGCACTGGCTCCCCCTCCCAGCATCGGTCTGTGTGTCTGGAGCAAGCTGTGCTCCTTCCTCCTCCGGCCTTCGCGCAGGCCGCTCCGAGGACGCGTGGTCTCTGCCCGCTGGCAGAATCTTCTTCGTGCGGGGGGCGTCCCAACTTCGCTTGCAGGTGCGCCTTCTCCAGGGCTCTGGAAACAGGCTGCTTTGTTGGTTTGTCTGTCTGTCTTTGGGAACCCGTGCTCCTCCAGCCCTGAGTATCCTTCCCCCGTGCGGTTTCCACAGTTGTAATTACTTGTCAGTCTACTCATTTGTTTTACATCTGTCCCCCGGCGGGGCTGCCCAGTGATGGGGAAGCGGTGCAGGGCAGGTCCCGAATGCCAGTGCTGGGCACACAGAAGGATCTCAGGGTAAGGCCCTGCGCTGAGGGCTGGTCTCGTCTCCCCGTTCAGCCGTCACGACAGTCCTGAAGGGCTAAGTACGTTGCCAAAAGCACCAAGTGCCCCAGCCAAGCCCTGAACCCATGGCTCGTCCCGGAGCTAACCCCCACCCCCTCCACATGCCAGCAAACTAAGCGCTTCATGCCATTTTCCCCCATTTTGAGCCTAAATGCTGGTGAAGCTCTTTGGGAAAATACACACACACATGCCTAATAAACTCACTCATGTGCTCTCCCTACTATCTGTAAAGAACCCAGCACAGGAACCAAACAAAGTGGTCTCAGGCCTACAGCACGTTGCCTTCTGACCCCTGCAATGGAAGCCGCAGCATGCGCGTGGGAAGTGCCCTCTAACTGACGTCATTAACAAACCCAAGAACTTAGGCGGGAGTGGAATGTCTGCTGACTCAGCCATGCCAGCAAGCTCGCTGTGGCTCCCCCTCCCCCGCCCCGGAGGTGTCCCTTGCTGCTCTGAGCAGGCAGCCAGTGGGCCAAAGGGACAGTGGCTTTGCCCTCGCGGCGCTGGCCCCAGCTCCTGTCCTCGCAGGTCCAGGCCAGGGCCCTCGGTCCTGAGGCTCCCACCCGCACACTTGGCGGGCTAGGTTAGGTCCCTACAGCTTTATCCAACCCAGGATTCCGTTTTACACTAAACAGGAAGAAACACCAGGAGCTCGCCCTCAGTGGCTTCCAGTGCCACACTGAAGGCCTCAGGGACCGCCCCCCATCCTTGCCAACGGCCCCATGCTGAGCCCTCTGTCACAGCTCACTGTTTCCTGCCCCCCCACCCCACCCCCGCCACATTAGCAAGACAGAAGCCCCCCCCAAGAGTTAAACCCACACATTTTAATCAACAGATGACTGAGTACTCTTTGGGGAAACAACTGTTTGCATAGACTCTCAGCTTTTGTCTTTTTGTCCATAAATCCAAAGAAACCTGTGACACAAGAGAGGTGGATTTGAAATTTTTAAGGCAGGGAAAGCATTTCTGGAATTGCAACAAAATTAGTTTTGGGAAGGAGGCCGGTCTATTTTTAGTCATTGTGTGGAACACATGAGTATTTTACTTGGACCTACAGACCAGCCTCCCCCCAACCCTCCCACCGCGCGCACAAGCGCACACACGCACGCGCGGTTCGCAGCGCGCGCGGGCTTCTGCGGGCCGGGGGCACTCGGAGAACCGCTGAAGGGAAAGGCAGTCCATGGGCCTGGTGGCCGTGCCCCGGACCGAGGGCATGATTTATCGCAGTTTTGCGATGTTTAGACAGTGGTCCAGCGAAATCCCTCCAAATACGATTTCAACCTCATAAAAGGAAATCTAACCAACTGGCATTTATGAAACAACAATCCTGAGGCAGGTACCAAATGTCACTTTCTAACTTTCCTCGTACTTGACCTAGCACATGTGTAGCTAATACTAACATTATTGCGATGCCTCATTCAAGTGTTCATGAGACTTTTCTGTATTTCTTTCCAATTATCACCATCTTTTTCATCCTGGCTGAACTACATGCTCCTTGACCGTTTTTCCAGGGCGGTAAGATACATCCCCTAAAAGATATTTCCCACCTTTTTCAATTCCAAGGGTCCCCTTTTCTGTAGGCTGTTTCCCATGTCACAGCGCTAGAGCTCAAGGCCTTCAGACGCCGCGCCTCTGGCTTGAAAAGGAAAGAGGGGGTGTTTGTGTGATCTGCAGGTTAACAGCCCCTCTATCAACAGACTCCCGCCGCCTCCACAGGCCAGGAAGGCGCTCTGGACGGAGTTCACTTTTGTGTCTGGTCCGAGACGCAGGCTGCCCAAGTTTCCCTTCCTTCCCGCGGGACCTGCTCTCTGGAGGGTTTCTGGGCTCTTTTGAGTTTTGACAATTTAAGTACCTTTTTAAAATGATGTCAAAGGGGAAAGACTGCTGAAGTTTACAATCCCATAAAGTTTAGATTCCCTGTCCTTCTGAAGAAAAGGCAGGCCTTCTTGCCTGGCTCACATCGGGCGGACGTGCCCTTCTTGGGGTGTGTTTGCATTTTAAGAAACCAGCACCCAAGGTACATTCTCTTTGCAGCTGCTCCAAACTCTTCCGATAAATACTTCACTTCCAGCTGGCTCGGTATCGCCAAAACATTACAGAGAAGTCATTTTAAAGAGTGAAATGTCACATAATTTGGCAATGCTGACGAAGCACATTGTTTTTGCATGGTCTTTTAGAGTTTTCAATTCAAAACTATAGCCTTGCATGCTTGAATTTTGAAAATAAATGTACATTTAATTTTCCCCTATTGAAGACTGAGAAGATTATAGATTGGAAAATAAATTCAACTGAGGTATCACAATTTAATTAACAAACTCCCTTACTAGAGGATATTTAAATTGCTTCAGCGTTTTAGTAATACAAAATGTGCGTATCGTTTCTTGGAAGTTACTTTCATGTTCCAAGTCAATGTTTAGTGGCTTAGTTACTGTAGGAGGTCAAAAATGTGACTGTTGTGGTAACCTTTGCCTCCTGTAAATAAAAGCTTTCCAGGGACAGGGACCCCAGCACTCCCAACGCCAGCGGTAAGGCACACCCCACCGCCTCAGCAACTCTGGGTCACGTCGTAAAGAAACACGTGTGGGTAAATTCAGGTATAAACAATACCTTCTTGTCTATTCTCTAGTAAAGCTGAGTTTCAGGCAAAGTTAAACCTTTTCCATTCATTTGTTTGCCATTCATTCTTTTTATGAGTCATCTTGTTGTGGACTTCGCGGATTTACCCACCAGATTCTAGATACTTCCCATGCTGTGATCAAACTCTCCAGGTAGGACGGCACAGGCTCTTAGCTGCTGCGAATGCTTCTCAGGAGTGTTCGCCTCGCATCTGGCCTTCTCGTATTTTCACCTTTGCATGAGGTTAAGCTCTGTGACCTTTTCCTTTCTAACTGTTCCACCCAGACCCCTGCGCTGCTTCCCCCGCCTCCTGCATTGAGCGCCCCACGCGTGTGGCTCTCTGATGTCCTCGGGTCTTCTGCACATCTTTTTGTGACCCTCGTCTTTATCATTCCACCTCCTTTGATCTTCTCCAGTACACGCCCCCCGCCCCCCCCGCCGGCTCTGAACACCGAAAGAGCCCGGAGTACATGTGGGAGCCAGCAGTGCAGCCAGAGCTCCCGCGCCCGCTTGCTTCGGGGACTAGTAACCGAGGCCGGCCGGCCTGCCTGGCTCTCCCCACACCGCCACCCGCCCTCCACACCTGTCTGCCATCACCGATGTGTCCCCAACCTCTCGCCCACCATCAACGGCCACAGCGCACACACATCCAACAAACAAGCGTCCGCCCTCCTCCTCTCCTCTGTCCTGGCCCCTCAGGCCCCTCGCACCCAGCCCGGCCTTGCATTTGTCACGCACCACAGATGGTGCGTCCTTCTAGGGGTGAGCCTCGGGAGGGGGGCTGGTCCATTTTTATTGGACCAGCCCCCTCCCGTGCACGTTCTTTGTGTGGAACGTGCGTACCTCACTTGGTCCTGAGACCTCCTGCCTTCAGCCCCCCTAACACATATACATTCAGGCTGTCAACTTTATCGGCATAACATTGCTCATGGTATTCTATAATCCTTTTAATATTTACAGAATTTGTATCAATGCCACCTCTCTTCAATCCTGATTTTGTTAGTGTCTTTGATTCTTTTTCCTGATCAATTTGGTTAGAGTTTTATGATTTTATTGATCTCAAAGGAAAAACTTTTAGTTCCAATAATTTTCTCTACTGTTTTTCTACTTCATTGCCTTCTACTTTTACCTTTATCGCTTCCTCCTTCTCACCTTAGGGTTAGTCCACTCCTCTCTTTTCATTCCTTAAGGTGCCAGCTGCGGCCACTGGCTGAGGCCCCTCTCCCCCGACGCAGGTGTGTGGCGCTGCCGGACTTCCCACAGCCCCGCGTTCTGAAGCGTGGCACATTCAGTGCAAAATGCCTTATAATTTCCCTTTAGGTGTCTTCCTTGATCCATAACTTATTTAGAAATAATTTAGTTTCCAAGCACTTGAGGATTTTTCCAGAGACCTTGTTAGTGATTTCTAGTCCAAATGCACTGTGGTCTAAGAACACATTTAGTATGAACTAAAGTCTCTGAAATATACTGAGACTTGCTTTATGCTCTCAACTCTGTTCCATACGCACTTGAGAAGAATGTCCTCTCCGTTGATGGGTGGAGTCTTCTAGAAACGTTAATTAGGTCAGCTTGGATGATTTTCTTCCTACATGTGCTCTCAGTAATTGAGAGCAAGTATTGAAATCTCTGAATATACTTGTGGGTTTGTCTATTTCCCTCTTGAGTTGTCATTTTTTTGCGGTTTGAAGCTGTTACTAGACACATACAGTTTAGCATTGTTATGCCCTCTTGATTAAATGGCCTCTTCGTCATAATAAATAAATGTCCTTAACCCCAGTGTTAGTCTTTGCTCTAAAATCTACATTGTCTGATACTAATACGTCCAGTCCAACTTTCTTTGGACAGCTAATAGCATGACACACCATTTCCCATCCTTTTACTTTTAACCTATTTGTGTCTTTACATTTAAACTTTGTTCTCTTCAGTCAGCATATAATTGGGTCTTGCTTTCTGTATTGAAGTGTGTCAATTCCAGCCTCTTAAGGGAAGAGTTTGGACCATTTACATTTAATGAGTACTGATGGTTAGATTTGAATCTATCACCTTGCTACTTTGTTTTCTATTTGGTTCCATCTATTCTTGTTTCTTTATTTTCTCTTTTTTCCCTGCCTTTTGAGTAAATATTTTTGATGATTCCATCATATCATATGTGTTGCTTTATTGGCTCTATTATTTTTGTGGTTTATAGTACATCTTTAACTTATCACAGTCTACGTTCACTCTTACTGTATCACTTCACATATAAGAACCTTAAAAGTGTTCTTCCCTTTTCCCACTGTGACTTCTATGCTATTGTTTCCATGAACTTTACTTTGACATGTCATAAGCTGCACAATACTTTATTATTGTTTTCATGCATTTTACTTGGACACGTCATAAGCCTCACAATATTTTGTTATTTCTTTTCAAACAATTATCTTTTAAAGAGACAAACAGTAAGAACTGATATTTATATATTATGTAAATTTTATAAATCTTATATATTTACCACGTGGTCACCATGGCTGGTACTTTTCATTCCTTTGTACAGGTCCCAATTTCCAATTGGAAAAAATTTTTTCCCTGCCGGAAGGGCTTCCTTGAACATTTTTTATATAGCTCTGGTCTGCTAGCAATAGATTGTTTTAGCTTTTTCTGTGTCTTTCTCTTTTGAAAGGTATTTTTGCTGGGTATAATAGGTTGATAATTTTTTCCTTTCCATACGTTCTAGATACTTCTTTACTGTCTTCTCACTTGTATCATTTCCAGTGAGAAATCCCTATCTTTTTCCCTCTGTAACATATTTTATTTGCTTTTAAGATTTTCTCTTTGTATACTCAGGGTTCTCCAGAGAAACAGAACAGAATCCATGTGAATGTAGAAAGATACTTGTTTTAAGAAATTGATTCAGGCAATTGTAGATCCTATCAGTTCCAATATCTGCAGGTCAGAGAACTAGGAAATCGCTGGTGCTGCACTTCGAGCCCCAAAGGCCAACTGGTGAGGAAATCACAGCAAGAAGCATTTTTGTTCTATTCAGGCCTTCACTTGATGGGGTAAGGCCTACCCATGTTCTAGAGAGAGCAATCTGCTTTACTCAAAATCCATGGAGTCAAATATTAATTTCATCTAAAAACATTCTCACAGAAACATCCAGAATAGTGTTTGACCACCTATCTGAGCATCGGGGCCCAGCCAAGCTGGCACATAAAATTAACCATCATACTCATTATTGCCAGCTTGGCGCAATTTCATTATGATGCGCTTCGGTGTAGCTTTGTTCATGTCTTTTGTGTTTGGCGATCAGTGAGCTTCTTGGATCCAAAGTGTATAGTTTTCTTCAAGTTTAAAAATGTTTCAAATATCTTCCTGTCCCTTTCTCTACCCCCTCACCTTCACAGGCCCTAATTAACCATGCGTTGGGTGACCAGAAGTTGTCTCACAGCTCACTGTGGTTCTTTGCATTTTCTCTTGTCTCCTTCTGTGTTTACTATGGATAATCTCTAATGTTAATACCTGCAGGGTTACTAATCTTTAATGTTTCGTATATTTTGCCTGCTGTTTTTTCCCAGTTATTTCAGGCGGGAAGGTAAGCCAGTTCTCGAGGCTGTGTCTCAGCTGGCGTTGGAGGCCCCTGCTCTTTCTCACCTCACTGCTTTCCCAGCATCTCCCACGTCTCCTTCTCCCCGCCCTCTGCCCGCCACCCTGCTGATGTAGCTCCTTTCTTTACAAAAACTAATGTCCTGCACACCACTCTCTCCCCTCTGTCTGCCTCCCCGGGGAAAGCAGCCTAAGTGCGGCCGTAGCCAAGGGGCCAAGGGGGAGGAGGACAGTCCGCCTCGCGCCTCCGCTCGTTCCCTGCCTCTCACCCCTCAGGTCGGTTTCTACGCTAACGCCACTGCAACTTCTGTCATCGGTCCTCAGTGACCATATATATCGTCACCACCGGTGATGGCCCTCTCTCAGTTGGAGACTTATGTTTACGCTGTTTAACACTTGTTCACGTCTGACTTATACAACGCCCTGTAGAACGGCCTGATGCCCGCCCCTCGTCTAATGCCGAGGCTGGAGCATAAGCTCCAAAGGGCAGGGATGCTCGTCTGTCTGTTCCATTCATCGATGCGTCCTCAGGGCCTAGGCCACGGCAGCCACGGGATAGGCACTCAGTCCTTGCGGACAGGGTGGCGACCAGCACTCGCCTTCCCGCTGCACCGAGCACCCCTCAGCGTCTGACCCACCCCGCACTCCGGTTCTCTCTCACATCCACAGCTCTGGCTGGGAGCTCTCCCATCGGCTTGTTGCTGAGCGCCTGGGTCACTGCCGGGAGGCCTGCCCACACCTCGACAGGATCCGTCCCAAACTGGACTCACCGTCTTTCACCTGGAACTGTCCCTGGAGGCCTCCCTCCTTCCTACCAAGCACTCAGTCCCCAGGCCAGAAGCCAGGTCAGGTGGGACTGTTCTCCCTCCTGCGCTCTCGATTCCCCGGCAGGACAGTCGCCCTTTCAGGACCCGTCGCCCGGACCCCAGCTCTCCACCCCCCGGAGAGCACGCGTCCCGGGTCCCCTCTCCACGTCCCAGGGCTCTCACAACAGCCTGTCCAGGCCCTCGCCTCGGTCACAACACGCCCTGCATCTCTGCATCAGGGGCCCCGGCCAGCAGGGCAGGACTCTCCGAGGGCCCCTCTGTTCTCCACCCCGCGCTCCTCCCCGCCCCCTGCTGACGGCCTGCCCGGAGCGCGGCCTGTCTTGCAGCCCCACGTTAGAAATGTCCGCTCTCTCTTGTAACCTGCGTTCTGCCAAGCACAGCACATGCCACGTGCTGCTCAGCACCTGGCACGTATTAAACCTTCAGCAAGTGTAAACCGTTCATCACTGGAATATTTACCTTCCTAACCTGGTGCAGGCTTCCAGGTGGAGAGATCGCCCAAGAGGCCTCCAAAACGGCACTGTGCCTGGTTCAGAAAGAGTGACTCACAGAAGCTCGATACCCAAAAAGTATCAGAAAAGCAACTCACACATAGTGTTATGCTTGCTTCCAAGAAAAGCTAAACATCATTAAAACCCTTACTAAAAGCAAATACAAAACATATTCTATAGCCATTTACAAATAATAAATTATAAGCATATTATTTACGGAATTTTTTTTTAACATCATAATTCCAAACAGTGTGTCTAGCTGTCGTGTTTCTCGTTCCTGGCTCAGAGAAGTGAAGAACAGTTACTCTGTGTTACCCGTACGCATTTTGGGGATAGTTATTTTGCTTTAAGAGAGCTAAGAAGTTAATAAAGCTCGTATAGTTACATAGCACATTTCTCAAAAGCTAGCCACAATTCCACAAACAGCAAACTGAGACGCGTATCAGAAATCCCGAGCCCTGGCTCCCACTAGACTTCATTTGAAGACAATGACCTGATGGCCCACCTCTGCCCCTCGCTCTGTGACAACAGCCGTGTCACCCCACCTTTGAGCCTCAGGTGATGAGCACAGGATATAGAGGAAGGACCTTCCGTGCCAGGCAAGGCTGCGGGAGGCTCGCAGCGATGCTGAACGCAGACACAACCAACCCAGCGTGGTGCCTGTCCACGCGCCCAGCGGCCCTCTGTGACTGCGCCCAAGCGAGGCTCTGGGGCACAAAGCCAAGGAAGGTGCTCTGCCCGGTGTCCAGGCCGGGGACACACGCGTCTACAGCAGGGTCGCAGGCACGGAGCTGTGGGAATGGGGACAACGTGCCCAGTGGGGGCGGGGAGGGGGCGGGCACAGGGAGCACTCAGTCTGGCTGAAGGGTCCAGAAGGCAGTGGCCGGAACGGCGTCCTGGTCATGGCTCTGCGGAGCTGTGTGCAGCCGCTCTGGTCTCGCCGGGCGCTGTGGCCCCCGCTCCTTTCCTTGCACCGACACCGAGCCGGTGTCTGTTCCTCACACGCCCACAGGTGCCTGCCTACGACTCTCAGGTCTGAGGAGCTCTCCACACTAGCACTTTCTCTCCGCTGCTCCCTTGGCGGCCAAGCCTGACCTGAACTGACATGCGGCCCTTGGCCCCCAGAGCTTTTCCTGCTGCTCAGAAAATCCCGTCAGCAACCGCGTCACCGCCCACCCGCCCACCCCCCAGCCCGGCCCCGTCGCCCAGCTTCTCGCCCTCCACACCCAGCCAGGCTGGGTGGCCCCGGGCAGGTGTCCGGTCCAGGCCCCCCTCCCCACGCGCCCTGCGGTCGCTGCCTCCGCGGACAGCCGGGCCAGCCGCCGCTCCAGTCCGGCCTTCGCAGCATGGCAGGTGCGGCCCGCCTCCAGCGACCACGGTCCGCCTGGTTTCTGGCTCGGTAGCTCGGACATCTCCGCGCGGCCTACGGCGAGGCCCACGTTCCTGGGCGTGGTACAAAGGGTGGCCACGGGGCAGCCGCCATTCACCTGTGAGCGGCTCCTGGCATCCTGCCAACCGTGCTGCGCAGACACACGGAGGTGTGGCTCCCGGGGCTGCCCATCCGTGCCTGGCCTCTCCGTCTTCACACCAGCGTTCCCTCGGCCCCGAAACCCCTTCTCCCACCTCACTTTCTTCCTGCCCGTCCCCAAGCGTACTGGTCCTCAGGGTCCAGCCTAGAACATTCCACCGTGCGTCCTTCCCTCCCCCATTCCAAGCAATGCTGATCACTCCTCCTGCTCCGTGAATTTCTGGACATGAACCTCACGTTGCCATGGGCCACAGACTGACCCTCCTGAATGCTGCAGCTATGCCCTATTCCCAGGCCCTGACACGGGATATAGCACATAGTAGGTGCTCAGGAAAGGCTGGCTGATTGAGCCGTCTTTCCAACAGTCCCAGACAACGCCTCGGCGGTGCCAGCTCCACCCGACAGGGGGTGCCCATCCCCGGCAGCTGTCCCTCCACTGCCTTCTCTTCTTCGTGCCCTCGCTCCTGCTTCAGTCTCAGAAGGAAAGGGCCAGCGTCTCGGCACTGACAGGTGATAGAAGCTCCAGGGAAGCCCTTGACATTTGGGGCCGGAGCCATCTTCGTGGTGGCCCGTCCTGTGCCTCACAGGACGGTCAGCAGCATCCCCAGCCTGGGCCCAACAGAAGCCGGTGGCACCCTCCCTCCCTGACAGTGCCAACTGCCCCCCGCGGGAGAACCCCGCCTGGGCCGACTTCCCCGGCCACCTCAGGGAGCAGCGTAGTCGCCCCGACCAGGTCCCGGCGCCCACGGCGCGCACTGACAGCATGGGGGAAGAGGGCGCCAACTCCACCAGCTGCACGGCTCAGGGGCTGTGTGACGAGCACACGCAGGCTCAGCGACACGTCACGGGAACATGGCCCTGGCGGGGCCTGCGCAGAACCCACTGTTACGGGAGCCGGACTTCAGGGTTCGGGTCAGCCTGTAGCGACGTTTTCCCGAGTGGGATTTACTCCGTGGCACCAACATGACCCAGCTGGGGGAGAGAGATCCACTCTGAAAATCAGATAGAGCATCTACAACTCCAGGGAACGGGCTGAGGCGCTGTACCCCAAAGGGAGGAGTGGGATGGGCCCCCCCAGACGGACAGGGAGCGAGGCCGCCAGCCGAGAGCGGGGCGGGCCCGCGGCACTCACCTGTGGTGGCCACGACGTCTTCGCGGCTCTCGCTGCAGAGCTGGGACAGCAGGCTGGTCTTGCCGGCGCCCGAGAGCCCTATGCACACCAGGTCATACTCCGGCCGTGCGGGTGGCGGTCCTTTGCAGCACAGTGCTCGAAAACACTGCCGAGAGAGAGGAAGGGGGCTCCTTTAATAAAAGCGTGGAGACAAGCAGAGCAACACAGTAAGCGAGTACTAAAAAGCAGGTGAAGAGCCTATGGCTCAGTAGGTAACATCAGTGTGGAGGAACCAGAGGCGGCAGCTGGGCCCAACGATCAGCCACCTTCCCCAGGAAGGACACAGTGCAGACTCCCCGCCCCTGCTGCAGCAGCTGCGCTGTGAGGGGCACGCCGTCAGGACCCCGCTTTGCTGCGCCCCGCGCACCCCCAGAGCTCGCAGGGTGGGAAGTGAGTTGAGGCACAGCAGCTCTGCAAGTGCTCCACACGGCAACCGGCCCACTCTCCAGAGCCGCCACGTCTCCAAGGCGCCATCCGGCTGAGGACGTGTTCCTGGTTACAGATGCCGGGGCGGGAGACTGGGGGGGCACCCTAACAGGATGCAGGGCCCCAGACGGGGCCTGGGGTCGGGCTGGGCAAACGACCCGCCGGCAACAGCCTTGCAACACGAGGTGACGGCGGCAGAGAGGCTGCAGGTTAGACAGCCGGCTGTGTGCGGGCGGCCTCCTGAGTCGGCCATCACGCTGTGGCCACCCAAAGGAAAGCAGGGTCCCAGAAAACACACACTGGAACCCCCAGAGGCAAAGGGTCTTGGCATCTGCAGTTAACTGGCTCAGAAAAATTCTCCGTCTCCGTGCGGTGGGGGAGTATAACGAAGCGCCACAGTGAAACGTCGGTGACGGCTAGTGACGCCGAGGGAACAGTCGACAGGAAAATTCCTTGTGCTGGTCTTACAGCTCTGTGACAGTATTTCAAAAAAAACCTTTTAAAAGTCGGTCCCTAGAGCCCCTGTGCACAGCACTGCCATCTGGCCTCTGCTAACCGTGGTCCGTGACTGTCACGAGGCCAGGCATCCCTGCGCGAGTCAAAGACAAGGGTGTCTGGGGCCCTGGAAGTCACTCACGCCACTGCTGCTCTTTCGACTAACCTGACACCCCTGTACCAGGAGCTGACGGTGCAGCAACTGGGGACGCAGACGCGTTCAGGCCCAGGGGCAACAGAAGGACAGAGAGGGAGGGGCCGGGGCAGGCCCATGCGCTTCCCTTGGAGACCGGGAGGTGTGCGGGCTAAGGAGCCTCTGCTCACTCTCCTCCCTCAAACTACGCCGGCCACCTAACCGCCACCACGCTCCCCGAAACGCGCTCCATCGTCCCCTCCCTCCTGGCTCGTGTCCACACAGCCAGCAGGCCCGGTCCCCACGGACACGCTCCCGGGGCGGCCTTCATCCCTGCCCCCACTCTTCTCCACGCGCAGCCCCTGCGATCGCCTGGGAAACCCGATTGTAGGTGCTTGGCCCCCGCCACCGCGACGACCCCTGCTCGTGGGCCAAGCCCTGTCGCTGCCCGCAAGGCCCTGCCCGGTCCCCAGCTTCGCCCCCGCGCCCGCCTCCCGCCACGCTGCGCCTCCCACACCTCCGCAGGCGCTGGCGCCACTGCCCCCGGCTCTGACCGCGCGAGCGCCTCCTCAGGGTGCGGGTTCTGCGCGAGTAACAGTCCTCGGGGCCGCCCGCCCTGGCCCTGAGAGGGCGCTAGAATTCGTGTCGCGCTGTCCCCGTGCGCTCATGGACTCTGCCCACAGGCTCTGCCGTTGCTTATTCCGCCGCAGACTGCCCACCTTCATCTCGGCGTCCCCGGGGCTGGGAACACACCCTCAGCAGGTCACTGTCGGATCAGAACTAGCAACACGCAAGCTTCACCCAAGGACAGAAGCGCCCACCCTGGGAGGACGCTTGACCTACGCTCGCTGGGCTTCAAGAAGAGAGTGTCGAAAGGAAAGAAACCCTGCACTTTCTTTCTCGCGTTGCTTCAACGCCAGAAGTCGGCCCAGTTCCCAGCAGAGCGGTTTTGACGGACAGACTCTCTTTTATCCATGTAATAGGGCTTCCTTCTGTCTCCAATTCCCTTTTCCTCGGCTTTTAAGAGGCTCTGCCTACTTCTGGTAAACAGCTCTGATCTAACCCATGTTCTTCGCCAATGGATTACACTCTACCCACATGTCCTCAGTTCGTCCCAGCCCGAGGGGTCCCGATGGCGTCTGTCTGCCTCCATGCGGCCGCCCTGCTCAGCCGTGATGCACTTCCGCACCGCCGCCCCGACCAGACCAAGGCCTGCGGCTGGAAGCGATCACGCGGTAGGTGCGGCCGCTGAGCGCCCCGGTCTGTGCACAGGCCAGCCAGCCGAGGCTGTCGGCTTCCTGTGAGCTTTCCATCTGGCAAGTCTCCAGGCTCGATGAGGGTGTTTGAAGGAGACAGACAGCCGTGTGCCATGGGTGCTCGTGGGTTGTGGGTAGGCGTGCACACCTGATGTGTGTATACGGTATGTAGATGTAGTATGTATGTGTGTGTGGTATGCTGTGGGTACATTATGTTGTGGGCATAAGCATGTGTAAATACTGTGTGTGCTGTGTGTGCATGTACGTAAAATGTGCATGCGTTTTGGGTGTGCGCATGTGTGTGCTGTGTGTCTTCCCTCGAGGACGGCCGCTGGCTGGCAGCTGCTCACTCAGGAGAGCCCGCCGGCCCCGCTGGGACAGGCCGCACGGCCGGTCTCGTCCCGCCGTGCCTGTGGCTTCCCTGCCTGGGCGGCTTTGATCTCGGCAGGAGGCGGGCCCCGTTCCTGCCGTGTCACCCTCTCTTGCTCACAGCCTCTGCCACAGTCCCACGAGGCCGCCTCTGACCACCCTGAACCAAACCCTCATCCGTCTTCGATGCAAAATGACGACTGCACCGCCCGGTTGAAAGCTTTCATGGGCCCGTATGACTCAACAGTTTGGCCAAAAGCTCCAGAACTCCGCCTTCATGTTCTTTTTAAAATCCAGAGTCTGAAAACTTCACAGACAAGCCCAACGATGCCTGCACCGCCTATTCCTGTATTCCCGGGCACCTAAGGCGCTTCTGCCATAAAAAGCAATTAGCAATGACATTCCACTCCACTCTCTTCTTTTATCTCCTTCGCCTCCCCCCGCAGCCCCATCACACGGAGGTTAAGAGCATCTGACATGACGTGTCCCCTTGCCCCCAATCTCTTTCCTGAAATTCAGGATCTGTGTTTCCAACTGTTCTGGAAGAACCCAGACTCAATCAGAATAAAACCACAGCCCCCACCCCACCCCACCCCATGCGGTACATGGAAACCAGGTATTCTGGAACATGAAATCCCAAAGGTTAGATGGACAATTATTACAGGGCTGAATCTTTTAAACAAAGCACAGAATACTTGAATAGTGATTTGAAATAAATCAATCCTATGGTTCAACAGAAATAGTATCAGGTTTTGAGCCGATTAAAAGAGGCTTTTAAGAACGTTATTTCAAGTGGGGGAAATAACGGCCATGCTTTTTAAGTCAGGTCCTAAAAACGCTATGAAGTTTGCACTTGTGTTTCGTTTCAAACCTTAATGAAGCCTTGGATCTCATAGTCAATTTATTTGAAACGACTCATTTTGGCCCCGAGACCACACTGCACCAAGTCCATTGTGCCTGCCTCCCGAAGCAGCGCCGCATTGTGCGGGGCGAGCGCCTTTCAGCGCGCACAATGCGGCGCACAATGCAGTCGGCCGGGCCGACAGCGAGTGGCGGCTCGGGCCTCGTTCCCAGGCCAGACACTGGGGCATTGTGCGCCTCCGTTCAGGCCCACGGACCTGCATGCTCCAGTGTCCTCGTGATTGACCGGTCACATCCAGCACTCCCCGTCGCCTCCCTTCTGCAGGAGGACGCTGGGAGGCGTTGCCGCCGTGCACGAGGCTCCGCGCAGGCGCTGTGCGTCAGGAGCGCGTCCTCCTGAGAAGCGCAGGTGACAGCTCGCTGCTCTGGGCAGGGACCCGGAGCCCGCCACGCAGCCCCGGCTGCGGCCCTCCCCCGTCAGCACACAGCAGCCCCCAGGCGCCCCGGCCCACCCTGTCTGACCCGAGACCCGACAGGCACACTGCCCTTAGCCCTGACGTGCAGCAGGGGCGGAGGGCGGGGAGTCCGCACTGCAGCCACGGGCAGGGCCGCCGCAGCCAGGGCCGCGGTCCAGTGGCCTGCAAGGCTCCGCCCACAGGTCTTTCCACCTCGGGTCACTGTGGACGCGCTCCTCTGCAGAAAACGCAGCGTCTCCCCTGCTGTGTCAGGGCACCGGGCGTCTCCCCGGGGCACCCGTCCGCAGACCGCCACCCACACTGGAGGCGAGGCACGGGGGAAGGGCAGGGACTGGAAACCTCTGTGTCAAGGACTTCGCACAAATCATACCTTTGGCTGAAAGGTGCACTGGCTAAAAAGCATAAGCAAAACCCTCGGGTATCTGCTTAAAGGAGAGCAAAGGCGCGTGTCAGGGGAAAATAAGCTAAAGATAAAACCGCAGGGGTAAAACGAGGCCGGCATTTCCTCTGGTGGCCGGGACCGCAAGGCTGTCCTCAAAGGTCCCCATTTCTGTCGGGGACAGGGCCCTGTCGCAGCAGGTGCTCACAGGAGAGCAAACTGCTTGGCAAACTGACCCTGTAAAGCACTAATTAGGCACTTAATTGGGTGTCTCCATTCCCTCCACATCTGCACCTTAACGAGTCCAGTTCCTTCCCAACCAAAACCACTCCCCGGTCCCTTCACCGGGGAGCCACACGCTTCCGGGCCTCTGCGTGCCGAACGGCCGGGGTGGGGGAGTGGCCGTCCCCCCGGCCCCACTCCAGGCGGCCTCCTCCAGCCCCCCCCCACAGCTCACCTTGCTCCCGCTCGCAGCCCCAGCTCCGCCCCCAGCTCCGCCGTTCCCGCTGTGCCACCTGCACTTTTTTTCCCGACTGTAACAATTCTCTGCCGCTGGGATCACCACACACGGATGCGAAGACATCAGAACCGGCTCGCGCTTTCACCTGCCCCTCCCCAGGGTGGCCAGCGGGCAGGGCTGCCAGGCAGCCTCCCGGAGCCGCGCTCCAAACCCTCGGCTGCGGCCGGGGCCGCCGCTCCGCCAGCACCGCCAGCACCGCCCGCGGGACTAGACCCCAAGCCTCTGGGGACAGGGCGTTTGTCTCCAGGGGCGCTCTGTTTTCCATCACGACTGCGTGGTTTTATTCTGAGCGAAAGTTCGGTTTGACAGAGCTCTGTGTAGTCACTAGAAACTCTCCTCCAGTCAGTCGGCTTCGGGGGTCCCCACAGCCATGCTGTCACCGCCCGGGTCCCACATCCTTCTCCTCATTCCCATGCAGGTCTCCCCAGATGGCGACCGGGCGTCGCCAAGGGCGGGCCCCAGGGCTCTCCACGCGGCCGAGGGCGGCCGCTCCACCCACCCCGGCCAGGCTGCCGCAGCTTCGCCGCTCGCTGCTCCGAAGCAAGAGAAGACGCCCCAGAACCTGAATCGGGTCTAGCCCTTAAGTACTTTGGTTTCAAAACCAAATATTGGCCCCTGTCCATTGTGACCCTCACTGACTCTCACAATTTAAAAAAAAAAAGAGGTTTTGAAAAGGATGTTGATTTCCAGGCACGTTTTCTAACACTAAACATGTGCAGTAGACAAAATATTAAGCAGTCTGTAACTATTTAAAATTCCACTATTTTAAATATTGTCCAAGTCTGCACTCGTCAGATAGGGTCTGTGTGTTGAAAACACAGCCACGCGGTGTTGTGGGACCTGCAAGGGCCAACCAAGCTCTGGCGACCGCAGGGGCAAGCGGGGCGAGGGGCAAACAACATTCAAAACACCAATGGCAGCTACCGGCTCCAGCACCCGCCAGCAGGGGCTCGTGTGCACGAGTTCGTTCACTGCCCGAACCACCCGAGGAAGAAAGGCCTCACGCTTCCGACCTGGAGACGAGGAAACTGAGGCCCAAGGAAGTGAAGTCAGTCACCAGGCGGAGCCCGGGTCTGAGCCGCAGCAGCGCAGCTCGGGCCGCGTGCAGGGCCCCGAAGGCTAAGGCCCTGGGGGGCCGCTGGCGGGGGCGCGTCAGGGTGTCCAGGTGAGGACGGGTGGCGGGGGGGGCACCGAGAGCTGGGCCCACGCCCGGCCTCTCGGGGCCCTGCCACCGCCGTGTCTGTGCTCGGGGCCCGAGCCCCAGGCGCGGGGGTGCTCGCTATCGGGGGACAGCATGTGAAGCAAGCATGCCCGTGGGGCCGCGCAGACGGACGCCTGGCAGACGGCGGGCCGGGGCGGCAGGGCTCCCGCGGTGGGCGGCAGCCTCTCCTTCTGGCACTGCGGGCAGGACAGGCCCCTGCCGAGGCCGGGAGGCCGGGAGGACGGCGGAGGGGAGCCGGGCCCGAGGGAAGGCGGGGGCTGGGACGCGCTGCTGGCTTCCCTGCGCTCCTCCGCTCCTCTCCCTAGGCCTGCGCCCTCTCCAAAGGGCAGAGCTGGCCCCCGGGGGAGGCCCAGCCTGCCTGCGGCCGGCCGGGCGCTCTCAGCGAGGTAGGAGGGGGAGGCTCCCCAAAGAAACAGTGCTCGAATTTCCCCCTCAAAATATATGGGCACGTAAATTATGCCTCAATAAAGTGAGTAAATAAGCAAGTTCTAAACAAAAGCAAATGTGCTGGGGGGAGTATGAAAGAAAACACAGGCACAAACTGGGCTGCGTAGAAAGGTGTGTGCAGGAGAGGCTCTCTGCAGAACATGTGACCTCTCAGCGAATCCTTTCCTCCCCATCGCGAGCAGAAAACGGATGTCGAGGACGCCGGGTCCTGGAGAGCAGGCGCATCTGCAACAGGCAGAAAGCACCTCAGATCCCAACGGTCCGTCCAGCGGCAGGATGGTGAGCAGGTGCCGCTGCGTGGCGGCAGGCGGGGAGGCCCTGCGGAAGGCGCTGCCCCATCTGACGGGAGGGTCCACTTTCTGAAGTGAAAAATCCTGTGGCCCTTTAAGACCCTAATGGGAAAAACAATACGTTGTTTCCAGAGAGGATGTGTCCAGCCTCCCGGCCACGGGCGGCCCCACAGGCGAGGCCCTTGCCCCGAGCTGTCCCAGGGCTGAGGCTCCTGGCCATCGCGTCACACTGCCTCCGGACGCCGGCCTGTCCTGGCCTTACCCTTTGTATTTCTCAATCCACATTCCTTTTTGGGGTGAAATACTCCATTACTTCTGCTTTGTTCTGGGCTGTCTCCTGTCTCTGTCCCTATTAACTCCGGGCAACAAAAGAAACCAACAGAAGCAGGGGATTTCATGCTTGGCAGCTAGAGAGCCTGGCCTCCCGGCTTTGCAGAGCGGCCGCGTCTGCGACGGGGACCGGGCGAGAGTGCCGCTGGGCTGGGCCAGCCCCGGCTGGCCGCCAGGGGCGCCCCGAGTCCTGGCTTTGGACGGCGGGCACACACCTGATCGCTGCACTTAAAGGGGGGCTCCCGCCCAAGACGCGCACATGTTCCGAGCCTCCAAAGTTTCAGGTCCTCTCATACTGGAAAATAGATCGGGGAATGAGGGGTTTTTTTGTTGTTTGTTTTGTTTTTTTAACTAAGAAATTCAGAAAGGAAGCTAAGTAGAAAATAAATGTCTTCCTTATTTTTAAGATGGAATGCTTCTCTTACAATGGCATGCCCAATTTTTAAATACCAATTCTCACAGTATCGGAATTACCCGATCAAGCCAGCAGTAATTCCGCGGGCGTGGCCATCTGCGAGGAGAGCCAAGCTTTGCGTGAATATTCGTAAACACTCTATCATTGCGGCTTCACCTGGGTCAGCGTCGGCCCACATGCTACTTTTTTCTAACGAGCAAAGAAATACAAATTTGGATGAAACCTAAAGGGAGAGTAATACATTTTTTATAAAAGCTCTT
Source organism: Pteronotus mesoamericanus (assembly GCF_021234165.1). NCBI lineage: Eukaryota > Metazoa > Chordata > Mammalia > Chiroptera > Mormoopidae > Pteronotus > Pteronotus mesoamericanus. The sequence goes on from NW_026555123.1 coordinate 4,390,437, forward strand.
TTATGGTCACTCTCTGACCAGAACATCTTTAAGCAGAAAGTAGAGCATGAAAAGTTATCAACGCTTTTAATGTTCCCTAACAAGGGCCCCTTTCTGTACTTCGCACACTTGGAACGAGTCAGGGACTGAACGTATTTTTGAGAGCGAGGGTCCCAGGCAGGCCGGCATGCAGGTTCAGCCTCAGAGAAAACGCCCAGTGAAGTTCACCCCCGAAGCGGGACCTGCCTGCTCCGGGTGCCTCCTGCCCTGCGGAGGGAAGCTTTCTAACAGGTGAGAGGCAAGCCAGTCAAACCACGATTGTCTTTCTCGTAGCCCTGAACCTTCTGGTTCCTACTCTGTATTTTGGGAAACAACAGAGCATCCTCTCACTTAACCATCTGCAGGATCCAAAAAATGGTGCTCAGTCCCACCCGTAGAGTCAGCCACCACCTCCCAGAAACCGGCTGGCTTGGCTCCTGCTGCCTCCCTGGTCCCCTCTGCAGGGGGCCTTTGTTTGGAGCGTCACCACGGGCTCCCAGATCGCACACACTGTCTGCTCTGCTAACCGGGGTCCTCACCACAGGTCTTCAGCCCCAATTCAGCCTCCCAAATGCTGCTGACAAGGACCTTTGTGAAGCGCCTCCAGCGTTGCCACGACATGAGACCCCCCTCCACCCCCTGCGGCCACCCAGGGCTGTCCAGAGACCGTCCAGCTCCTCATCTAAGCAGACAGGCCCTTTAGGGTTGGGGCTCTCCCTCCACTCCTGGCCGCCAAGGGCCATTACAGAAACTGCATGAGATGATGACGTTTGCCATCTCGGCAAAGCGCCTACAGCAGAGTTTGACGCGTACAACTTAACGCCAAATCGTTGTTGTCACCAAATCATTGCTGTCATTGTATTTTCCCACCACACCATGCTCCCCCCCCCCTTGCTCCACGCCCTCACGGGGGCCAGCGCCCGCCTCGCCACGCCCCCCGCTGGCTCCCAGCCAACCCCCGCCCCGTGCTTCCTTCCGGGACTTCCGCGCCTCTCTCTCTGGCCTGCGTGCCATTCTCCAACCCCCGCCTCCCACCGCCACTGCCTCCTTTCCTAGCCCACTGCCACGACACACGTCCCCTGCCGGCACAGCTGACCCGCAGGCCCAGACCCGGAGCGCCTGGGTGAGCTCCCCTTCTCGACCCTCCTGCACCCTGCGCATCGGAGCCAGCCGCCCCCACCCCACGTGGCAGGAGGGGCTGCCCGGCGACGCGCGTGGCCCGACAAGCCTGCCACCGGGCCCACAGGGGGCTGGAGGAGCGACCTCCCCGATGGCTTCCTGCTCCGGGAGCGAGGGCCATCGCAGGGCGCGCTGGGAGCCGCACGAGGCCCTGCGCGCCGAACGCGCAGACCGGCGCCACCGTCAGGCGGTGGTATCACCGTCCCTGGTTCTTCCTAAGTTTCCGTGCGCACCGGTCAGGACCCTTCTCACAGAGCCTAACAACAGATAATTGAGGGTTTGGGTTTATTTTGTTGCCCATTTGGTAAAGATCTGAGGTGATACTCCACATACCAATGGTGCCTAATGACACAGAGACATAGCCCTTCCCGTCTGCCATAGTAAGAGCTGTTAAAAGGGCTCATGATGTACAGTGAGACCATCGCTGGCTTTCCTTCTTCCCCCCAGAGGAGAAAGAGCTTCTACACATCCCTGGTCTTATCTCCACAGTTAAATCGACCTCTTTGATTGGGAACCTCCTCCCGTGCCTCTGCAGACCTAGACCAAGCATCGTGCCGGCGGCAGGGGGCGGCCTGCAGTCCCGCGCACCCCAAACCGCGTCGCTGCGCCTGCTGACAGAGACAAATGTTGACTGCAGGCTGGCGCTGCAGAGCCAATCCCGTGCGCGAGACGCTGACTCGCCTCACACATCAGCGCCCGTGTCAGACGGCGTCTGACGGCAGAGCCCGGGCTGGCGACGAGGGCGGCAGGCAGGGCGCAGCTGGGTACTCGCACCCGCAGCTGCGCGGGCAGCTGCGGCCAAGCAAGCGCCTTCTCACTTCCCAGGCTGCGACTCCTCTGCCAGAGTTATTTAAAGGTGTGTTTCATTAAAGCAGAGCTTTCCAGCGACTGTCAGGCTGCACCAGTGACGGCCGAACGCACAGATCCAAGCGGCTCTTCCTGTGGTTCTGGAGGCGATATCAACTGCTTTCTTTCAGCACCCATCACTCATCAGAAATAAAACAGCAACCAAAATAACCTTCTGTTCCCCCAAGAGATTGAAAGCGGCACATGGATTTCACTTATGTTATAAATGCTTTTATATTGGCTTTATTTTGTTCCCGGGAATTAACACAGGCACAAATGCCTTCAATTGTGTTTCCATATGTTATATAGACAACACAGGTACCATAAACAGGTTGGTGAAGATATTAGGGAGATCCCATGGGTCTGACTACAAAGACGTCTAAACATCAACTTTTTTTTTTTTTCCAAATAAAGTACCCAACTCCCTATCACGGGAGTTCTCAAAACCATCAGAAAAACAAACACTTGAACACTTTTTTTTAAGGATTTCCTCCCTTTTCTTTTATACGAGACAGGGTTCTGGTTGCAAATCCCAGGAAAGCGATTTACTGGAAGGATACTAATAACCCACAGCACAGATGAGAAAGCTAAAGACCTGCAGGGACAAGGCCATGGGGCCCATGGTCACCCCGCAGCGTTTTGTCTGGAGTTGCCACCTGCACAAACTGCAGGGCGCCCCGCAGGGCCTCCACCGCAGGTGACGATGCCCCTGACTGCTCCGCCCCAGACCCCGCGCCCCAGAGCTGCGGCGCCCGGCCGCTCCCACCGCGGCGTCATGCTCCCGGGCCCGGCGGCCAGCCTTACGCAGTAACAGGAGGGAACCAGACCCACGGCTCTTGTGGCGTTTGCCCCTAAACAGAGTCCCGTCGGCCTCCAAATCCCTGGGTTCTACAGCCACAGGTTCAACCAGCCAGGGCTCAAAAATATTTTTTTAGTAATGTTACCTTGTCGCAAATGTGTACTATGTAGTTGGGCCTATGATGGTTATGTCTGTACGGAACAAATACAGGCTTTTTTCTTATTACTCCCTAAACAGTACAGTGTGGTAATAACTATTTCCACTGTCCTCGGCGTATGAACAATCTAGAGATGACATGAAGTCCACCGAGGCCGTGCATAGGTTCCACACAGGCGCTATGCCGCCGTGTGCGAGGCCTGAGCATCCCCGCCGCTGGACGTCTGCGGGCTCCTGGAACCAGTCCGCGCGGACACGCAAGGGCTGCCACACTGCTCGACAGCACAGCCAACAGCAATGGGCTGCCGCTTTGCCCTCTGGTCCAAGAGTCTGCAGACGTTCTCCCCTATTACAATTCAAGGCCATGAAAGAGTCAGAACAACATTCGCTGATCTGTCATTTTCATGGATTTGCTGTGACAGAAGATGCCGGAGCCTGAGGAAGGACCAAGGAGATTCAGGCTGAGCCGGGTGCGGCAGGGCGAGGGCGGGTGAAAGGGCGGCCGGGGCCTCCCGGAGCTCACCCCCCTGCCCCTCAGAGCCTGCGCACAGCGGCCACACCCACTCTCCCGGGCCACACGCACGGGCTTCTCTCGTTGTGCCTGCCCGGTGAATGGTCGCACCTGAGAGGGGCTGCCCAGGTGTGAATGAGGCTAAGGCCCAGCTGTGGCCGCTCAGCCTCCATCTCCCACAGAAGGCAAGTGGGTGGGGCAGAGGTGGGTGTGCGCGTGCACCTCGCTTTTCTTAGTTAAAAACGAAAACGCTGGTGTAATCTGCGCAGCACACACATACAGACTCCCCAGGGACAGGTGGCTGGGCAGCCTTTCTCTTTTTTTAAAAACAAGACCACTCTGGGTTTTCAACATGTCTAAGTGATGTATAATCTTTCAAGTCTCCCTTTCCTAATTTTCAAATCACAACAAAATTGTGAAGCGATTGCTACAACAACAAAAGACTATTCATCTGGAACATGTGAAAAACCAAAAACAAAAGATCAATCATATTTATGCTCAGCAAAAAACAAAACCCTATGGTCCCTGGCTGAGAAATTCAGCCTTCCCAAAACAATAAAATCTGAGGGTTTACAGTAAACGAGCGTGTTAAAAAAAAAAAACAGCAGAGACCGGGGTTGGAAAGGAAAGGACTGGATAAAGGCCTGTTTTTAAGAGGACATTATGCTTCATGTACTTGGTGAGTCTGTGGAAATAATTCCTTGTACAGACTGTCGTGTCATGAACGACCCTGCCTGGCTAGAACCTGCAGGCTCTGTAGCTGCCCGAGGCTCTCCATGCCTCTGAATTTAGTGTCTGAGTGGACTGTGTAATTACAGTAACAGTGGTCCTCGGGGAACTGTTCGTGGGTAAGTTAGAGACGGCGCTGGCGGAGATAAGACACTCATCACCAAGAGTGTACGAAATGCATTCAGGAGGGCCGGCGCTCGCTTGGGAGCTGCACAAGAGGAACCGGCTTCATCAGAAAAATGCAAGTGTTCTCTGCTACGTGAAAACCCGAGATAAAGAACCTGGGTCTGAACAAACCCTGAGCACCATCGAGCAAGACCTGCCTCTCACACCACCTGCAGGCAGCAGGGTCGGGTGGAGAACAAGAAGTTGTCCTGAGGTTTTCCTAATGGGCAAGGCTTTCGAGGCAACTACGTAATGAAAACCAGAGCTTTCTTTTCAAGCCTATTAATCTTTTTCATTATTCACAATTTCTCATGATTTGCACATTTCTTTCTGCCCTCAAAGTAGTATGGGTGCTATGGAGTTTTAAAACATGGGATTTTGGAAGTGACATATTACACAATGTTAAGTCATATTATGTTTAAAATTTTTTAATTCAATTTATTTAAACAACGACAAAAAATTTGCCCATTTCTCTCAACACCCCCACTTCTTCTTAAAACTGCCAATCTGTTCTCTGTATCTACGAGCTTGTTTTGGGTTTGTTTTGTTTTTTTTTTTTTTACGATTCCACATGTGAGAGAGAACATACAGAGAAAGCGTGCGTCTCTCTGACTGACTGCATTTAGCACAGTGCCCGCCAGGCCCGCTCACGCGGCCCCGAACAGCGAGGCTGCGTCCCTGTTCCGGGCGAAGTGCCGCCCCCGCAGGCGCGCCAGATCCCTCACCCTTTCCTCCAGGGCGGCGCGCAGGTCAGCCCTGCGCCGTGGCTGTTGTCAGCAACGATGCAGGGAACAGGGGGTGAAGACATCTTCCTCAAGTAGTGTTTTCCGTTTCTTGGATAAATACCCAGAAGCGAAATTTCTGAGTCATATGGTAGTTCTATTTTTAATTTTTTGGGAACCTCCAGACTGCTTTCCACGGCGGCTGCCCCAGTCTGCGCTCCCACCAGCAGTGCGCGAGGGCTCCCTTCCCCACGTCCTCACCAGCCCTTGTTGTTCCGTAACTTCTTGATAATGGCCATTCTAACCGGTGCGAGGTGACACTGTGATTCTGATTTGCTTGTCCCTGACGATGAACGACATTGAGCATCTCTTCATGTACTTGCTGGCCATCCGCATGACTCCTTTGGGAAAATGTCCATACCAATCCTCGGCCCATTCCTTGATCAGACTGTTTGGTTTTTTGGCAATTGAGTTGTATGAGTTCTTTATAAATTTTGGATATCAGCCCCTCATCAGATAGATGATTTTCAAGGTCCCACTCGGGAAGTTGCCTCTCCATTTTGTTGCCTTCCTTTGCTGCACGGAAGCTTTTCAGTTTGCTGTGGTCCCACTTTCTTATTCTTGTTTCTGCTGCTTTTGCTTTTGGTGTCAGCTCCACAACTCCACCACCAAGACCCAGGTCAGAGAGCTTATTACCGCCTCTGTTTTCTTCCAGGAGTTTCACAGTGTCGGGTCTAACGTTCGAGTCCGTTCCCTTTTGAGTTAGTTTTTGTCCACGGTGTCGGAGAGAGTCCAGCCCAGTTTCGTTGCACGGAGCTACCCACTTTCCCCACGCCATTCACGTAAGAGGCTGCGCTTTCCTGTGCTCTCAGCTCCTGCGCTGTAATTTGCCATGCAGGCGTGGGTTATTTCTGGGTTCTGGGTTTCTGGGTGTCGCACTGATCCATGTGTTTGTCTTCATGCCAAAGTCATACTGTTTTAATTACTGTAGCTTTGTAATAGAGTTTGAAATCAGGGAGAGCAATGCCCCTGACATGGTTGCATACAAATTTTATCATTGTTTTCTCTATTGCTATGAAAAATACCTTCGGAATTTTGATAGGGATCACACTGAATCTGTATAATAGTTTGGGTAGTATGGGCATTTTAACAACATCACTTCTTCCAGTCCATGGGCACGGGGTATCTTTCCATTTATGTATGTCTTCTTCAATTTATTTCATTAATGTCTTGTAGTTTTCAATATACAAGTCTCTCACGTCCTTGGTTAAGGCCATCACTAGGTATTTTATTCTCTTTGATGCAGTTGTAAATGGGATTGTTTCCTTAATTTTTTTCAAATATTTCATTATTAATATAAAGAAACACAAAAGACTTTTGTGTATTGATTTTGCACGCTGAGACTTTACTAAATTTGTTTATTAGCTCTTACAGTTTTTTTACTATGTCTTTAGGGTTTCTACCTATAATGTGTCATCTGCAAATAGTAACAGTTTACTGCTTCCTTTCCACTTGGGATGCCTTCTCTTTGTTTTTCTTAATCGCTCGAAGGTGTCCAGCACTACGCTGCGTGACAGCGGTGAGGGGCCATCCCAGTCTTGTGCCAACCTCAGGTTTCACCGCTGAGTATGACGTGGGCTTGTCCTATGTGACCTTTACTATGCTGAGTTACATTTCTTACTGAAAGTTTTGATCATAAATGGATGTTGAATCTTGTCAAATGCTTATCTGCGTCTATTGAGATAACCCTACACTTTTTACCATCACTAGAATGTAAATCTCATGAGGGCAGGAGTTTTTGCATCTTGACCGATGCATCGCCAGCAACTAGAACATGACCCGGCACCAAGTACACGACCAATAAATATTTAGAAGCTAATCTGTTGAATGGCTTCCGTAGGCCCTTCACAACCACACCGGAATACTTCCTAACCTCTTACCATCAGACAGAGGCTGATGGAATCCTATGTTCTATCCCTAGTTTTCTTGAACAGAAGGAACACATTTCCTTTTAAATCACATCCTTACTGGGTCTGGCGTATCTTACACTTTTATCCGAGTCTTACCACCTTTGGTCTTCCTCTAGAATTGCAACCCCAAGGTTGTGCCATTGACAAAGACAGGAGGCGGGGGCGGGTCCCTGGGGTTGTCCAGCCTTTACACTCAGGCGCAAGAGGAGAACTAAATAACGCAATGTGGCGGGGGGGGACCTAGAAAGCCCAGTGCCACGGACATCGAGAAAAGTTAAGTGTTTCAAGAGGGAGGAACTAATCAACTAAGACAAAGGCATCAGAGTAGTTATATAAGGTCAGAGCATGCAGATAACTACTGGATTTGATAATATCCACGAACGCTGGTGGTCTTGACAATCTTGATGGGGAGGGGATGGAAATCCAGGGAATGCGTTTATGTCCAACAACGCTCTTCTCACTTGACCTGTTTTACCTGGGCCATTCCTGCTGCCACCGCCGCGTCAGCTCCGTGGATGCCCACATCTCGTGTCCAGCTGCAAACTCTTTCCAAAGAACCACAGCCGCGTGTTTAAACCTCCTGTCAGGCCCCTGGATGTCCCCTAGGCGCTCTAACGGAGCCCCAGACTCACCAGCGATTCTCTGACCCACTTAGTAAGGAGTATCACAATTCAACCAGCCACCCAAAGCCAGACACGGCTTAGCATCCGCAGCCCCTCTCTCTCTCACGCTGCTCTGGCCCCCGTGGGTGAGGGTCCTGGCTCTTAACCCTCCTTTCAGCATACACGCCCTCGTCGAGCCCCCCGTTTGGCAGGAACGCCCCCTCGTTTCTCACGCCCGCGCCTCACAGGCACTCGGTGAAATCTTTGCCGAGTCACTGAAGCCGCTTATATGGCTCCATCATGAAGGGCCCAGACTGACAGTCATAAAATCAATTTGTTAGCCTTAAAAACCATGACTGAATTTTAAAAAATAAGCTGAAAAACCGGGGGCTGAGGTGTACCATAAAAAAAAAGGTCCCAAACGTGAGGGTGCCATCTGGGTTTGAGTGCCTCTTGGGAGACGGCGGTAGGGGACGCTGCCAACCCCACAGTCACTCCCTGCAAGTCCCCCGTTACAGCCCGTGGTCCTTTCGTCCACCCCGCCTCCTCCAACAACATGTCCCCCTCATAACGGACTCTGCGCCGCCTGCGAGAGCCACTGGGGCAGACAGAGTGCGGGACATGAGTTCCTAGTGTCTCCTTGGCAGAGACACCGACGCGAGCGGGCAGCCACCGCGCACACGGGCCAGGGCCGTGGCTGGGGGCACAGAGGCGAGCCCACAATGGGGGCCAGCCGGGGGCGCACGGCTCCTTGCCTCTCCTGCGTTGTTCCGAGAGCCAGCGAGAGCCAGCAACACGGTCCTGACCTTGATGACGGCCGCAGGGCCCCCCGCAAAGGGACCGGAGAGGCCTCAGAAGAACGTTGGCCCCGACACACTTTTGAATCAAAGCTATGAAACTCATACTTGTCATCCCTGAGCTGCATCCGGAAACACAGCTCCAACGAAGCATGGAGTCTAAACGGCCGATGGTTTTCATCTGGGTGTACTTTCCAGCCACCGAAAATGGAAACTCTCCCTCTATCCTCACTCTCATAAAAATCTTTGACCTGGCCAAAAGAAGAAGGGAGAAGCACTGTGCAGCCGACCCTCGAACAACATGGGTTTGAACTGCATAGGCCCACGGATTTCCTTCAATACGTATAGTCAGAAAGTTTGGGAGATTTGCGACAATTTGAAAAAACTCACACGCGAACCCTACGGTTTTCTTAGTAACATGGTTTCCTCGAGCTTCTGCCTTGTAAGAACACAGCGTCTAACACACAGGACGTACAGAATATGTGTTCATCGACTACTCATGTTATCGGTAAGGGAGGCTTCCTCCCAGGCAACAGCGGAGTTAAGTGGGGGGAGCCAGCAGGGACACGCAGGCTCCCCGCGGCACGGGGGCCCGTGCCCTCACGCCTGCACTGTTCAGGGCGACCACACACTGTATGGCAAAGGGAGAGGAGTAGGTAGCAGAAGGAGTTCACACAATTTTGCACGTGTTTTTCATTTTTAAATTGTGTTCAATTACAGTTGACGCTCAGCACTGCCTTGTATTAGTGTCCGGTGTCCAGCCTCGCGGCTGGACAGTCACACACTTTACACAGTGTTCCCACCAGCATCCCCAGCACCCACCTGGCACCACACAGACCTACCACAGTATCGCCGAATGCGTTCCCTGTGCTGCGCAGCTGTGCACGCTTAACGCTGCGCTTCCCCACGGGGCGCTGCCTGGGAGGCCAAAGCCCGTACAGACTGTGCTTCCGCACAGCGGGTATGCCGTGCGCACAAAGCGCACCCTCTGCTATTCAGCTCACTCCCAGGCTCCCAAGGAGGCCTCTGGTCATGCTCCCGGGAGCCCCCAAGGGCGTGCCCGGAGAGTGGTCGCCCCAATCCCCCTCCACCAGGAGATGGGGACAGCAGGGAGACCCTGCGGGTGTCCACTGACTCAGAGAGTAAACCCACGTCCCTGGGGCCCGAGAGCAGCCCCTTCTCCCCCGCAGGCCCGGTCTCCCACCACCCCGCCCCGACTCCAGGCTCACGCCACGCTCCACACTCTCAGAGGGTTGGTTCACGCCGCCAACGTGCTACCTACTACGCTGCACTAGTGCTCAGGTGCGTGTGGAATGCGTCTCCCCCGCTCCATGTGTGGTTTCACTCTAAATCAGTCTTAACTCTGTATCATGGTACCTGACAGTATGTTTGCAAAATACATACCTCAATGGATAAAATCAATCATATTTGATCTCTAGCAAATGGAACAGATCCATGAAAAGAGCTCAGGCTCAAGATGAGATTAGACTGATAGAAAATAGGAAGGTTTTAGTCTCCTTTTTCGAGGTAGACACTTGATTTCACTACGCACATTCAAATCAGTAATTCGCTTGCCTGTTTTAGAAAGATCTGGAAGAGACATTCCTTGTGTTAGACTTTGAAACGCGTCTTGTAAGAATAACAGGTGCCAAGTTCATTTTAAAATATACTTTAAAAACAAATAAAACATTAAAGGAGCTATGTATATACTGACTGCTCTTCGGAAGTAAAAATGAAAAACATCAATTGATACAAAGAAAAAGAAAGAAAGAGCTCCCTACAAGCTCCTGGAACCGCGCGTCCTGGCTCAGAGCTGCACAGTCCTTGTGACGACCCTCGGGCGGGGTCCCGGTGTGGTGCAGGCTAACAGAGCTGAGCAGCTCGGGCGGACCCGCCTCTGTCTCCCACAGGAAGGCCACCCCGACACCCTCCCGCACGACTCAGGCATCGAGCCTGCGAGACGGGGAACAGGCAAGGGGACACCCCCGGGGCGCTTCATGGGGAGAAGCGCTGGGAGCTCGCCCCAGCCATCGCAGGGCCTGAGAAAGTCTCCCCGGCGCCAAGGAAGAACTGGATCTGCCTGCCCTGCTGGCCCAGCTCTCGGGGCAGCGTCTTCAGGAGGCTGTCGCAGGAAGACGCCTGGACGGGACGGGGTGCCCAGCTTCGGACCACACCGGCTCTGAACGGACGGAAGCCAACCCCCAGCTGCCTGCGTGTCCGATGCGCAGCCAGCCTGGCGCAGGACACGGAGGAGGTCTGGATGTTTTGCACCAAGGAGACTCGGCCAGAGGACTTCGGCGTGGGGAGGGGTGCACGTCCAGACAGCAGTAGCTCATTCATGTCTTTAACTCACTCCGCTATTTAAAAGGCTTGGACGTCACAGAGCACCGGGGTCTATGAAAAGGACAAGTCCTTGCCAGCGGCCCCGAAACCTCACGCACTCAAGCTGCGCTGGGAGAAACCCCGAGGGGACACCCCCGGGAGCAGGGAGACGCCCCAACAGGACGCCCGCCGCCCCCCCCCCCCGCCGTCCCCGGAGCCAGGAGAGGCTCCCATGGCAGGAGAAGCGCGGGGCCTGGCTTACTCGCCAGAGAAACAGGCTGTAGGAAGGGCGAGCGCCTGCACAGCGAGGGAGAGCGCTCGCAAGGAAGGGCGGGGCAGATCTCCCGGGCAAAACGGAGTCCGCAGGGGCCGCCCCTCAGAGGGTCCCCGCGCGCCGGGGCTGGGAGGGGCGGTGCTGTGGCCTCGGGGTCCGCTGAGGGCGCGTGCAGCGGATGGCTGCTCAGGGGCCGCCGGAGGCACAATTCACTCTTGCAGTAGGCACTTCCGTCGCTAATGGCGACCTTTCCATACAGTTTTATTCCTTTCTCCCCCTCCCCCAAGAGAGGCCAAAATAACTAAAGAAACCCAGCTCCCTCTACAGTGACGCCTCTACAGTGATTTTTCTCACGGGGGTATTCTATTTAAATGTTACTCATCGCAACAACGGAAGAACTGCACAGCGGTGCCTCCCCGGTGTTTTAGCCGCCACGCGTGATCACGTGTGGCAGCAGGAACAGACGCCCACGTGGCGAGATGCTGAAGGCCACGGAAAATGGACCAGCTCCTCAAAGGCCTGGAAAAGACCCGATCATGTGGAATTATCCTCGGAGTCCGTGCAAGAGAGGGTGTTCTATTTTTGTTTTCCATTTTCCTATTTTTAAGATTTTCTCAGGTCAAATTAATATGGAGGAATATCAGCTTTCATGAACGGAATCAACAGGAAAAAAGCCTTAACGTATTTCTGATTTTAAAAAGCAATGTACCGAAAACCCACAGACAACCACCGCTAAAGAGTAAACATATTATAAAGCAAGCAGCGTGCCAGAGGTCAGAGAGGCAGCCGTGTCCCGGGACAGGCACAGTCACATGACGACCCCTCATTCTGTGCACGGGCCCCGGGAGGTCCCTCACCTTCACGGCACCCAGCCCCCATGGGGACGCTTTCTCAAGATACCTTTAAAACAAGCCGGGTCCCTCCCCGGCTCCCCTCAGCCTCCTGAATCCCCAGCGAACGCGTCCCCCCAGAACTGACTCTCCGCTGCCTTTTTCTGCCGCTGTTATGCCTGCATTCCTCGCACGCGCTGGTGCCGGTGCTGCTCTCCAGGGCCGCAAGGCAGCTTTAATTCCGACCAAGAGAAAATACAATTGTCCCTAATTAACCGGATACAGAAAGTTCTGTTTCCGAGCCAAAGTAACTTCTCGTGGTCACTTCACACCAACCTCAGCAACATCACACAGAGGCGAGAACACAGGGTAGTCAGAGGCGGTCTGACACAGTAACTGCGAAGTGTGTGCACTTCATTCCCAGGGAAACTCCTCAGACTCTGAGTCACAGCCCAACAACATTCGCTTAGATACAATTCCTTGTTTTCTTTTTAAGATTTTTTTTTAAATTTATTTTTAGAGAGAAAGGAAGTGAAGGAGGGAAGAAGAGAGGGAGAGCAATATCCCTGTGCGGTTGCCTCTCGCGCACCCCCTGCTGGGGACCCGACCCGCAACCCAGGCCTGTGGCCTGACTGGGAATCGAACCGGCGACCCTTTGGTTCATAGGCCGGCACTCAGTCTACTGAGTCACACCAGCCAGGGCCATTTTAGATACAATTCTAACAAATTGGGTTGTCTAGTTTCTTAGGCCTCAGCAGACTAAAACCATGGGGGTGAACAGACAGGAAGAGGAAATCTGGGACGGGTACCTTCAAAAAATAGGAGAAAAGGGAGGCGCATTTCCGGAGCACAGTTTCCTGAGCACGGTAAGAGCCGGCGCGCAGCCCCGCAGCTCCGGGACAGGAGGCCTGGCCTGCCGCGAGGAACCAATCGCCCAGGGCCAGAAAAGGGGCCCCGCCGCTGGCACAGAGGGCGCTCGGCCGCCACCCCCCAGTCCGGGGAGGCATCTTCCCCTCTGACCTGCGTCACCTACAGCCGACAGCCAACGCTGCTTCTTGACACTAAGCGTCTGAAAAACGAAGAGTAACACCAAGACTTCAGCAAGAACCCCGTTGTAGAGGACCACGTGAAGCTGGAAAAAAAATCATGCATTGCTAACAGTCACCCAAAGCTATCCCTACATAAAAGGATTTTTCAAAAAAGGTAAAATCATGACTCTCGTACAGACATAAAATAAATATGTAGTAAAGATTCCATCCTACTCATTCACTAATGAGGGAACTAAAAGAGATGTTGCAAACAGCTCCAGGGAGAAGCCAAAGGCCCACAGATCCCACGTGGCACAGGAACGTGGGGACGAAGGTGCGGACACCACGCAGTGCCTCCCCCAGACAGGACTAATGTGCGTTTTTGTGGAAAAGCATGAGCTACACTGCTTTCAATTTCCTCCAAGTGACCTTCCAGTTCACAGGGTTATAAAACGGTCCCGTGGGAGACAAAGACTCAGGCCCCCTGTGGTCAGATAATCCCCAGACGCGCCGGTTGCGCAGCAGATCCCGGTCACCTCTTCAGTTCATTGCGAAGTCTCCCGTTTCCCTCCCGCCAGCAACGCAACACACGCGCCTGAGGGCAGCCGTGCGCTGCCCCAGGGTGCTCCGCCTACCGAGATCGAACGCGGGGTTCGACGGGCCGCCCTGCCCTCCCCAGCCCCGCTGGGTGCATGTTCTGTACGGGGGCACGCCCGGGACAGTCCTGACAAACGACCGGGACGGGGCGCGGGTGGGGGAGGACTCTCCAAAGTATCTCCTCGCACCCGCCGCCCTCTCCTGTGCCCTGGGACGGACCCTGGGCCACTGACTACTCAGCACCACTGACTTCTCTTCAAGCCGAATGAGACCTCGTTCCCGTTCCCTGCTACAGTAAGACCGAAAGTCTAAGCCCGTGCCAAGGGGTTTACATGCCGTCCGCCCCATGAAACGGCACACCAGCTCCCTCTGCAGCGCGCACCCTGGTTTTAAGACTCCTGGAAGATCATTTAATCGCAGCGATTCTGGCGGGGGTGCGCCGTCGACCAGTGTGGCCCTTCGACACACGCACAACTGCCCCCCAAGCTGGTTGGTGGATGTTACTCAACAGAGGAATCTCCAGGGATCCATAGTGAACTGAGAAAAGAGCATAGGGTTTTTGGTTTTTTCATAGTTACCTTTATTCAATTTAAAAAGATTTATTTATTCAAGGACTATAATCTTGCTAGTGGGGGTGGGGTGTAGGGGTGAAAGCCGTTTTCTGTCACCAGACAAACACCAAGACGGCCTGTCAGCGCTGTTCTTCTGACGTCCTTGATGGCAGATAAGACCCTGCCGTTCCCCTCCCCTCAGGGATTCTGTTTTAATATTGTTGTTCTGAGGAATCCCAAAATCTGGACAGCACTACCTGAACAACTTGGAAAGTTGATGGTAAAGGATATCACAAGTTACATGCGATTTTCAGGTTGAGAGTTAAATCGATGTCGATGTCTATATTTGTCAAAGGTTAACCAAGCCACAAAACGTTTTATTGTGATAATTATATTAGTAACAGTGAGGGTGAAAAAACACCCTTAAAGACTACGTGTTTCCGCTCACAGCTATGAGCGTTTACCCTGAAAACCAAGCCCAGAGACTCTCCTGGCCGCGGAAGCCACGGGACTCGGCGGGCTCCCACAGAAGCCCCGCCCCCTCCGCACCGCTGCGGCCGAGGCATAAGCGTGCTCACTGGAACCCGTCACAAACGAGCTGAGAACCCGGCGGGGAGACGTTGGTTCCGATGGGTCGGCAGTGCCTCTGCTACCGACACACGCGTGTCCGTGCATGTCCGCATCCCCGGGCCAAGGAGGCTCACTCCAGGCCGCGGCTTCCCACCCCCCACCAACGCCCAGGCCCGGTCTCTGTCCTAGATAGCGATGTCCTGCGCCCACCCTAAGTGGCTGACAGTGGTAAAAAGGTTTCAAGTTTTGTACTTTTTTCCTACCTCTCCTACCAAAGCCTTCAGTGTTGACACAGAATAAGATTTGAAAACTGAAGAATTAAAATGTAAAAGTTCCCAAAACATGGTAGATCAAGGGCCATAAATTCAAGCAGTAATTCTAAACATTTTGTCTATTTTAAATTCTTTCTATTAAACTCACTGGAGTGACATTGGTTAATAAGATCACACAGGTTTCTGCTGTACATTTCTAGGACACATCATCTCTCCATTGCGTTGTGTGCCCAGCCCCCAAAGTCGAATCTTCTTCCAACCACATGTGTTTGACCCCTTTTACCCTTTACTCCCCACCCCCCTTCCCCTTCGGTAGCCGCCATACTGTTGTCTTTGTCTATAAAATTTAGTTAGTTTGCTCATTTCTTGCTTTCAGTTTTATATCCCACACATGAGGGAAATCATACGGCTTGTAATTCTGACATCTCACTTAGCGTGATGGCGCCAAGGCCCGTCCACGCTGTCGCGAATGGTGGCATGTCATCCTTTCTCATGGCTGCCTGGCACTCCACTGCATGTGGGCCCCACACCGTCTTCACCTAACCGCCTACCGAAGGGCAGTGGGCTGTCTCCACGTCCCGGCCACCGTGAATAGCGCTGCACGAACGGAGGGGTACGTGCGTCTTTGCGAATACATGTTTCCAGTTTTGGAAGGCGGAGGCCCCAAAGAGGGGCTGCTGGGCCATACGGTGACTCTAGTCCTAATGTTTGAGGAGCCTCCACAGGTTCCCGCCGTGGCGGCCCCCGCTCGCATCCCGCCCGCAGCGAGCGAGGGTTCCCTTCCCTGCAGAACCTCCCCGCACTTGGCAGGACCCGCCTCGCTGGTGACGGCCGCCCTCCCGGGGGGAGGCGGCATCTCACTGGGGTTCCGGCTGGCGTTTCCCTAGTAGCTAGTGCAGTGGAGCACCTGTTCCTGGATCTGCTGGCCATTTGTATGTCCTCTTGGGAGAGGTGTCTGTTCAGGTCCCCTGCCCGTGTTCTAACTGGACCGTTTGTCTGGTGTTGAGTTGCATGAATTCTTCATATATTTTGGATATTAACCCCTTGTCGGAGCGGGTGTTTACCAATATCTCCTCCCATTCAGTCGGTTACCTTTTTGTTTTGTTGGTTTCTTCTGCTGTGCAGAAGCTTTCTAATTTGATACAGTCCCGTTCATTTAAGCAATATGCAGATTTAATGCAATCCCCATAGATTTTTTTTTTTAAGAAATAGAACAAAAAAATGATCAGATTTGTATGGAACCACAAAAGACGCCAATAACCAAAGCAACCCTGAGAGAGAAGAACAAAGCCGGAGGAATCACACTCCTGGACTTGAAATTATACTGCAAAGCAACAGCCACCAACGCAGCGCGGGGCTGACACAAAGACAGGCACAAAACAGCCCAAGGGAGCAGAGTCAAGAGCCCAGATATCAACGCTCATGTATACAGGTTACTAATTTTTGACAACAGAGCCAAAAACACACAAGGGGGGGGGCAGGGAGCTTCTTCCATAAATGGAGCTGGGAAACTGGAAAGCCACGTGCAGAAGAATGAAACCAGATTTAGACTAGTTTGTCCCCATGAACAAAACTTCATTCAAAATGGATCGAAGACCTAAATACAAGATCTGAAGCAATAAAGCACATAGAAGAAAACACAGATACTTAAACTTAGGGACCAAGGTCTCAGAGAAGATTTTAGGAATTTAACCCCAAAGACATGAGAAGTAAAGGCATTTTTGTCCGTTTTAGAGCAAACAAACTCAGCATTCAGCAGTGACCACTCAAGAATCCACGCGCTCTCACAGGAGTCCCCAGCGAAATGTACCCATTCCCTTACAGTCGCCTTTGCCACCCGCCGCCCCGCACGTCTCTCTGTCCCCTGACGCGCATCCAGAACCCCTCAGCACCCCCTCCTCCCACAACGGCCCGGGAGGGGAGCACCCTGGCTCCCCGCTCAGGTGAAGTCCTTTCTAAGCGCTTGGTGTGGGGGGGAGATCACATGTCAGCCTCACGACCCCCGGGGAGGCGTGCCCCTCAGTAGGCCCGTGCCCCTGAAGGAAGCCACAGCTCGGAGGAGTCACGTCCCCAAAGGTCCCTGCGTCGCCACCTGTGACCTGAAACCCGCACCCAGGCCTCCTCGGCCTCCAGACCGAGCTGACCGCTGCGCCGTGCGGCCTCTCACTGAGGACACAGGGAAAGTGGGTGCGCAGCTCCTTCTACAGAGCACCGGCCCGGCTGCCCTGCCCTGGCCCTGGGCCCCCCTGCGTCCCCTCTGCGGGCCGACGGCCAGCGGCTGCAGGGCAGTTAGATCATCAACAATGGGGGTGGCCTTCCCGATGCTGGGGACGTGCGACGTAAGCCACCGCCGGGCCGGTGGCCGCCAAGGACATTGGGAGCGGCTGCCGAGCGCAGGACGGGTCGCCCCACAGCCGGCTGTGGGCACCGCCGCGTGGCGCCTGCAAGCAGCAGGGCAAGGCCTGTGGGTCCCGTAGGAGCTGCCGTCCAAGGCGGGAGCGGGCTCCCAGATGCCCCGAAACAGCCCGCGGCGTCCCCGAGGGCCACCGCCGGCCTCCCTGACCCTCCTCAGACGCAGCGTTTCCTGCGGCACGGGGAGGAGGCCATGGGCCCCGGCAAGCAGTTTAACAGGATCTCACGGAGCAGACTAAACTGCTCCCCGCGCCAGCACCTGCATTTGCTATTTGGAGAATCCAGATGAGTGATTTTAAGAGACCTGAAGAGAAAAGCCAAAAGAAACCAAACAGTGACTTTTTACTTACAATAAACGGTCTCTAAGTCTATTTACTCCCAGCGGTCACATCCTCTGTGCACAGGTACAAGACATGGTGGTAAAATCGAGAACGAATCCCTGATTCCACGTCTCCAATGCAACAAGTAGGCCTCCCTGAGGCAGCAGCCTCACCAGCCGCCTCGCTGGCCGCCGCTCGGTCCTGGCAGCCAGCAGCTCGGAGGGCCCGGCGGCCAGGAGCCCTGCTCCCTGCCTTCGCGGGGCCGCCGTCCAGAGGGGAGGCTCAACGCTGAACAAAGAGAAGCCGCGTAAAAACCGACGGCCGCAAGGGCCGTGACGGTAGAGGACAGGGTGCTTTTACAAAGTCCGACGCGGTCCCCAGTTCAGAGGCCGGCCCCCGCGCGGGGCTCCCAGGCACCTGCCAGCGAGCAGTGTGGACACACGGAGACCAGACGCCGCAGCTCAGCAGCTGCACGGCGGGGGGCACCCCTGCTCTCCCTGTCCCCTCCACCACGCGGGGTGGGCGTGCCTGTCTGCACCTGGAAGGGAAGAGCGCTCACAGAGCCCACCTGTACCTCCAATCCTTCTAAAAGGCACCTGACTTGGCCACAATGTCGCCTCTTCCCAAAAGTGGGAGCTGCCAGCACCCAAACCCAGACCCAGGGAGGGCGCCCCCGTGGCATCCCGTCCAGGCCACGCCCCGCTCGGCCGCACAGGGCCGCCGCTGCGCTGCCTGCCCAGGCGCGCTCTGTAATCCGACTACGAGAAGGCACTTCCAGTCCCCGTCGTGGCTGGGCTGTCCCGCCCTTAGTTCCACCTTCTCCTCAAACTGCACTGGGACCAGAGGGCTCTTATTTTATTTTTTAAGAAAGAAAGATACCTGGGAAAAGAAAACAACTATAACGTTGTGGAAACCAGGCAGCAGCAGAAGGGGCGGTCATGGGCCCAGACGACCAGAAGCAGCAGCTGAATCGAATCAACGGGCAGGGCTGGGCGACAGGGCTCCCGAGGAACCCGAGATCCCGTGTGAAGGGGCGAGGCTGGGGCTGAGAATGGAGGGTTGGCTGGGAGCCCCTACAGAAGGGAGGAGAGTTCTGGGTCCTCTCCCTATGCACACAGCAGGGCGGCTCCCGCGCTCCCTGGGAAGGGGAAAGCCGCCTGGAGCCGGCTGCATGCAGGGAGGAGGGGCAGGGACAGCCGCAGCCCGGCGGGCACCGGCCCGGCCCCTTCGCCCCACGCGCTGCCGGGCCCGGGGCCGTTCTCCGGGGGCGGCTGGGAGACCGCACCTCGGGAGGATCTGACCAGCCGGAGAGGGAGCAAAGCTCAAGGTGCGGCGACGGGGCCCCCCCAGTAAAACCACCAAGTGTCCTCGGGCGGCAGCAGCAGACAAGTGCCCCCGGGGACAGGAAGCCCTGGAGTCCCTTAGCCGCCCTGCTGCGAGGTGTAAGGGGACAGGAATTGCTAGGCATCTAAGAAAAGCACTGATAGGAACGAAACCTAACAGAGAAAGAGCCACCTGAGATAAACAGAGCTATGAGATGAAAACTTGAGTACATACGAGTACGTTATTAATAGGAAGTTAGCCTGAAGTTAAAAGATACTATATTCATGAAAGAAGAGCAACACGATGTTACTAAACAAAACGGAGCTCTTAAAATAAAGGGAAAAGGAGAGTACACAGAAAGTTAAAGCTAAACAAAAGGCTTCAACGATAAATTTGAGAAAATCTGCCAGAAAATGGAACAAAAGGACAAAAAGGTGAAAAATGCAAGATCAAAGTTACAAAAATTAGAGGACCACTCCAGGAGAGGCAACAAAAAAAAAAAAATGATTTTCAAGAAAGTTTCACAGAACTTAAGGATTTGAATTTTAAATCGAAAGGGTCCAACAAATTTAGCTACAAAAAACAGTCACACACCAAAGGAGCTGTGAACTTCAGAAGACGGGAGTTTCCAAACGGGATTAAAAACAAAAACAGTAATGAAAACAAACAAGGAAAAAACCCAGGTCAGATACGAAGAGTTCAGGATCAGAATAACACTTTCTCTGGAGAGCAAAATCGAAAGCTTCAAAGCCAATGAGGCAACGCATTCCAAACTACAAGGGCAGGTTATTTCCACCCCAGAAGTCCGCGCCAGCTAGACCAGCAATCAGGACTGTGACGAGCAAGGAGTCAAAAACCGACCTCCGTGCGCCCGGAGCGAGCCGACCCAGGGGAAGGCTGGGGGCCGGCATGGTAATTCGGGGGCGTCAGGGGCCACGGCCCGGCAGCAGCCAGTCCGGGCTGGGGCAGATGGGAACCCCGGGAGAAACGTCCCCAGGAAGATGAACTGAGAGAACTGCACGCCACGCCTGTTTGGAATTATTTACAAGGGGGATGTACACAACTGGGGACGATACCGGGACAGGAGCTGATGAGGACATAGCCAACCAAGTCAATGACGACCAGGATGGCCCCTCTCGGGAAGAGAGGGGAACGAGGAGGGAGAGGGAATCCTGCCGTGCGCGTGATATGACCGTTGTGAGTGGCGTTGGTGACGACATCCCACCGGAAACTCCTGGACGCACCCAAAACTACGGGAGCGATCACGCACTCCGGCCAGACAAGGGCGGGCGGGGAGGGAAGGTGGTGTGTTGGGTGTGTGGGGGTGCGTGGGGGTGCGTGGGAGGAGGAGACGGGCAAAACCCTCGCTGCCCGATGGAAAATGCCTAAAACAGAAACTTCAAGGGGTAGCCGCGTCCGCACAGGACGCAGACTGAAGGTAAGCACCCCCACCCCCACCCCACCCCACCCCGCCGCCAGCAGGGGTGCTAAGCAGTTGGAAGTGGGGAAAGCTAGGGAGAGAAGGTAGAGCAGATGGGAGCGGGAGGTCAAGAAGTCACCGCTGGTTTTCACGTTGTGCTTTACAAAATTACGGGACCCTTCTCGGGGGGAGCATTTTTAATTGAACCCGGGGGGGTGACACCGGCTACTAAGATAAGTCTCAAGCGTACAATTCTGCGATGCAGCATCCGAATGCTGCACTGTGTGCCCGCGCCCCCATCCCCTTCCCTCTGGGAACCGCCATACCCCTGCCTGTGAGTCCGTGTTCGTTCGTTCATGTGTCGCTTCCAGTGTCACACCCCGCGTAGGAGGGGAGTCATGTGTTCCTTGTCCTTTTCCATCTGACTGACTCTGCGGGGCATGATACCCTCAAGGCCCATCCCTGCTGTAGCAAATGTCAGCATTTCATCCTCTCTCGTGGCTGAGTGGTGGTCCACGGTGTGCGTGCACCACGTCACCTGCACCCAGTCGTCTGCTGAAGGACACTGTGGTTGTCTCCACGGTTTGACCACTGTGAACAGTGCTGCAATGAACGTAGGGGTGCGCGTATCGTTGAGAATAAATGTTTTCAATTTTGGGGGCTAGATACCCAGAAGAGGGGTTGCTGGGCCATGGGGTAACCCTATTCTTAGTTTTTTGAGTAACCTCTATACTGTTTTCCATGGTGGCTGGACCATTATGTGACCCTTTTAAAAATATGTTCACATACAACCCTGATAAAAAATAAAAACTAAATGATAAAAAAAAGAGCTATGGAGTAGAATTCAAATATAACTTCTGTATCCCTGACATTATTATAAAAATATGCATGCCTGTATTTACAGCACAGGTAGGGCCACATTATTTTTTTAAATTGTTGAGGTTTTCTTTGGTTGAGAGCACGTCTACTGAGAAACCCCCGACCCCCCTCAGGCCGCCCCCCAACCCCCGGCGCTGTGCGGACGCGTGGCGTGCAAAGGCCGCTTGCGAACCGTTACCTGCAGCCGGCGATCTTCCCGTCTTTCAAACTAGCAGCCTTTCTTACTTTGCATCTTTTACTTATTCATGACCTACCTTTTCCCGCAAAGAAGCGAGGCAGCTACCTTTTCTTTCCACTACAATTTTCTCTTCGAAATATAAAGACACACAATGAGGTGGAGCGTTATAGAATGTTCATTAGAACACACTTCCCAGAAAAGCAAAAGAGACAGTTCTCTGAAAGGGGAGTAAGTGGACAAAATAAGATAATTTGTTCTTTGTATCTTACTACTTAGCTTGAACACAATAGCAACATTTTTATTCCTTTATGTCTGTCGTGCACACTGAAAAGCCAAAGAAGTAAACATAATAAACATAACCCACAAAAACAAGCCTTTTCTTTGTTGTTAAGTAGTTCCTACTAAAAAGCAAGGAATGCCTGATGTGCCCACTTCAAAACAGCAGTAAGACTCTGTGACACCCACCTCACTATCTTAAAACCTCGTTAAGTTAAATTTTTTCTTTCATGAACTGCAATTTCTCAAGCAAGGCGAGAGAACTCTGATAAAAATGCAAACGGATCAGTGTTACCCATTCTGTGCTGGAATCGACTCCCACTTTCCACCTAATTTACTTCTAATATTTCCGTGGAATTCTATACTTTCAAGATAGTGGTTTGAAGGAACACAAGGCGTTGTTTTAAGAAATAATCAATGTCCTGTGAAATAGACTGTATTTATCAAAATGCAGCCCTTTCAGTGGCCATCAGAGAACCCGGATCCACTCAGGGGCTGCCGCCCCGAAGCCTCCCCTGACCCCGCCGTGTGCCCGTGCGCGGGCGGAGCCCCGGGGACAGGCGGCCGTTCTGGATAAAGGACCTTAACTTTCCAAAGAGAGTTTGGTTGCTGCTGTTGGTCTGTTGCTTGACTTGACTAATCCTCGGGTGTGTTCTGGCATCCTGAAGAATTTCTAGAAGCATAAGCCCCTTAGAATTGGACACGACCACAAACACCGTACAGTCCAGCCTCCTCTCCTCGTGTGACGGAGGCAAAACCGGCAGAGACGCGCAGCTCAGTGGACACGAGCCTCCCCGTTGGTCCAGACACTCCTAGAGCCCTGCGCGCCTTCTGCAAGGACACGTCGCACCAGCCGCAAAACCAGTGTAATCGTGACCTGAAGCGCAAGGCGCCCCGACCCGTGTGGAAACACGCACATTTTTGTCAGACACCGTTTTGTTTATCTTCACAGTCACACAGAAGGGGGTGTTCTGCCTCCACGCAGATCAAACCAGGGTTCTCTCCATTGCTCACACGACGAGCTGCCCAGTGAGGGCTGCCGTGGCCCGGGCACAGGCTTCCAGTGCGTCTCCCCTCATCGGTCCTTGGGCGCAGAGCAGCGGACCCGGTCACAGAGCGGGCGTTACTGCCCGTCTTCTCCTGGTCCTGCTCGATCCCGAAGGGGAACCAGTGGGAGAGGGGGAGCAGCTATACCGGTTAAGGCTTTAGGACCCGGCAAGAGGAGAGCCTGGCCCCTTCCCTTATCTGCGCTCCCCAAAGCAAGTCCTTGGACAGTTACAATGTTGCACCAACAAAGAGCTGGTCTGAATTTCAGGTAGCACTTAAAAGAAACATGTTAACATTCCCATCTTTAAAAAAAAAAAAAAAGACAAAGATAATGAGAAAGTGTGGGAAGGAAGTAAAGGTTAGTGGGCAAAGCCGAAACGAGGGACCTGCTCCCTGGAGCACAGGCGCAGGCGCATACGCAAGCGAGGGAAACTGAAGTGGGTGGGGATGCTACGTCTCAGCTTTGGGGATCTTGGCTATTGGCTGATCCCATTAGGCATGTGTTTGGCTGCAAGTAACAGAAGACCACGTCAGGATGCATTCAACAAGAGGCCGGCAAGCTTAAGGGGCCTGGGAGTACAGAGTTAGGCTTGTGGGTCACACAGCCTCCGCTGTAGATACTCAACAAGGTCCTTGCAGCATTAAAACATACATAACAGTGTATGTGAATGGTGTAGCTTTGCTCCAATTACATTTTATTTACAGAAAGAGGCAGCCAGCCCACAGGTCCTCATTTGCCAATCACTGGTTTCATCAAAATGCCAACCCCGGTGTAAACAAAAAAGACTTACTTAAAAAGGAGCTGGCCTTCCCCCCAAGGTAGCAAGAAGGCTGCAGCAGCTCCGGACGTCACACCCGTGTCCAGGTGAGAGGAAGAACAATGTGTGGGGGGGGGGGGGGCGGGGAAGAAGGGCAGAGTCAACCACAGCCACCCCTTTTCACAAGAAAACAAAGTGTTCCCCGAAGCACATCAGACAGGCTCTGGCCCCTCCCGGTCCCCCAGCCTCAGGTCAGAACCAAGAAACACAACCCAGAATCACACGCATCTTAGACAAACCAGGGTTCGCTGCCAGGCCCCAGAGGCACTGCTGCTCCAAATCAAACCAGCGCTCTTTTAGCAACGAGGGGCCGTGGTCATGTGGTGCGCAGTTAAGGGTGCAGTATTGGACTTTGTGTTTTCTCTCTCGGTGTAATCTGCTCAAAGAAAGTAAAATGTGCTTTCTTAGCTTTCAGCTCAGCCAAATAGAGATTGAGAAAGATGACGCATGTTTAAGAGTGATCCCACCCCAGCTCCCGGAAGGTGGCGATTTGACCGGAAAGCAGGGAATGAGAAACCCAATGGTGGTCCTGGGGGCCCGCCCCTGCGACCTCAGCAGCGTCACTTGGCCTGGCCATGCCTCAGTTTCCCCAACTGGAAAAATGAGGCTGTCCAATGACAGGCCCTCTAAGGCCTGACCAAGCTTGGACTTCCTACAATTCCTTGAAATATGTTGTCTCATCGAGCAAATGCCATAGCATCAAGTATCCCGTCGAAGCCTCGTTCTGAAAATAGCTCAGCCCGGCTGGCAAGCGCAGGGGGTTCCTGGAGTCAAGTTTTAAGGAAGAGACAGGATTTTGTTCCAACAGCTTTTCGCACATGGCTGAAAGGCTGGCACTCCAGTCAGCCCTTCCAATTTCTAAGAGAACACACGTGTGAGAAGGGTAGTTAACTGTTTTAAAACACTATAAATGTGTCTTGTAAAAATTACACTGTTACTTACAACAAACTTGAAATAGTTCGCAAGTCCGAACGGCAACTGGTCTGGGCAGACGGACGGCCTCGGGGTGCCGGCCGCCCCTCCAGACGCAGGCCCGCGCCGCAGGAGGGGGTGGGGTGCGCCACGATCGCCCTTTCAACAGTGAATTAGGAACTAATCAGAATTAAAGTCAAGGTCACTTTGTTAAGAGGAACCCCAGTGAATGACTGTCAGCTATTTCAGCTGGACAGGAGGAAAAGAAGGGAGGCGGCGGGGCAGGGGGGCGCGGAGAGGGGGTTTCGGAGGAAAGCTGTTTTGGCAAATATGTTCCCATATTTTTCTGGGAAATCTTCTAGTTTTATATTCCTATCACAGAGCTCATCACATTCTCTTCCCTAAATTGGTCAGAATTCATTTCAAAAAAGACACCCCAAACGAAGAAACTGCCCTAATAATCAAAGAAATTAATGCAGAAAAATTAATTCATTGCATTTCATTTTTTTAAACTTTAAAAAGAGCAAAACTGGAAACCAATACTTTATCGTATTTAGGAGGGAACGCATTCGTTGATATGTGACTTCGTTGAGCACAAACCACAGCATTCTTTGTTACAGCTGGCACAACACACTGGTCGCTACATCCGAACGCGCAACACACGTGAGCCGGGGCCTCTGAAATGGGCCCCACGAGAGAGGCTCCCCAATGAGGGCTGCTCGGGCCAGAGCCAAAAGGGGCGCGGGCAGGGAGGTGCAGGGGCTACGCGGGCGCCGGGGAGACCTTCCGTCCACGCAATGTCAGAGGAGGCCCACTCAGGGCGCCTGTCACAGCCGGCCGGCCCCCACCCCCACCCTCCGTAGAGAAGCGCCGCCCAGGAGTGAAGGTTCTGCCCACCAGGGACCAGCGGCCGTCCTCAGTCCTGACGTTCCAAGGGGCAGGGCAGGGTCTCCCCATGTGCCCGTCCTTGGACAGAAGGAAACACGGCCTTGGAGAGCCGCTGCGGCTCTCCCCTCACCGCGAGCCTAGTCTCCACGTGCTGCCTTCAGGGGCTCTGGGTGGGCCCCCAGCCTCGCCCCCGCCCCGTGCGCCACTTACGGGGCAGTCAATGGAAAGTTCACTTCCCCCGGCGGACCCCGCTCGCCCTGGGTGGGACGGGCCGAACCGGGCGCCCACGGGGCCCACCCCACCCTGCCCCGTCCAGGCCGCGCCGGGCGGCCCCTCAGCCTTGCAGCGCCCTGACACCAGGGATGGAGAATGCGACTGGGGGGGGGGGGTCGTGTTTGTTTATTTATTCGGAGCCCTCGCGTCTCTGCCTCCCATGCAGGGCCTGGTGGTGCGGGCCTGGCATGGTAGCTGTGACCGCAGTGGAAGGAGGCACCATCAAAGGCAGCGGCGGACCTGGGAGAACACTGTCACCGAGAGTGGCCATGCTGCCTGTCAGAGGTTACTCCCGCGGCGCTGGGACGGCCGATCACGTTCCTGCGGGGGAGGGTATGAAAAGGCAGAGCGGGCCACCGCCCCCACACCCATGTTTTCCTTCCCAAGGAGGGCACACGGGAGACACCAGGCCGGAGGGAGACCACGTCCTTCCTGCCCCTGGGGCTGCGCAGCTGGGCGGGGCCTTCCCTGACCAGCGCCGCCCTGGGCCGCGCCCGTGTGCCTCCTTTCCTGTTCCCCTTCCCATTCAGGAGCTGCTCACATTCAGCAAGACTTTCCTGCCTTAAACTTCTCTCTCTCTCTCTCTCTCTCTCTTTTTTTTTTTTAACTCCAAGCAATCATGAGCTATATTCTGTGGGAGACAAAATAACTTGGGAGGCGCACATCTTGCTGTCAGAGCCAGGAAGGCTTTGGTGAGCTGTCACCATAAATCTGACAAACGCTAATCTGATGGGTGGCTGTATCTGTCTGCCGCGCGGCCAGTCTAGACAGCCTATTGAGAAACCCTAAAACACAACTGTTTGTTCCCTGGAAGGCCATCTGGATGTGGCAATAGGAGCCGACCCAGCGCATTCAGGCCCGGATCAAAGCGCATGCTAATGCCATCATGAAGTCATACACATAAAAAATTCAATCTGAGCGCGCGGGGCAATTTTCCTAAGGCTTCAGTGCAGAAACCCCAGACTTAGTGCGACGCAGCGAAGTGGGTGGGGGGGAGGGAAAGGCCCCGCATAGTTAATGAGCTTGGGCTTCCCGAGGAATGTGAGGCCACCCATTGTATTGGAAAAGGCTCATGTCACACTCAGTCACGGTACCCGTCAGGGTGCCCCTTCACCAAAATTGATCTGAGGACCTTTGAAATTACCTGTTTCAGCCGGGGAGGGGGCGGGGGCGCAGCGGCTTCGTGACAGGAAAGAAAAGAGGGGCCCAAGGTGCAAGTCTAACCTTATATTGGCCCGAGCTGGCAGAAGTGCATGATATTGCACACGATATTAAAAACCTTTCTCATTAAACAGCACTGTGGCATTAGATCAAAGAATCAAGGGCCTCCCATTGAACTCCTTTAAATATTACAAACATAAGAGCAAGCCTGGCCGCGCATAAAACAGAAACAAAGCCGATTTTTCCATCCGCCCTCGTCCTGTAGCTGGCTGGAGGGAGGCACCGCTCCACGGTCCCGATGGCGAGTCAAACGGGGCTCCTGAGTCCTCCCGGGGCGCTGGACGAGGCAGGAGTGAGTTTCCTCGGACAGTGGATTTTGTGAACGCGTTACTCCTTCAGAACTTGAAGCTACTCTTGCAAACTGTGTCCGTCGACAGCACTTCAATGGCAACCCCCGCAGGCGGGGCTGACCCCCGCCGCCCCAAGCCCAGCTTCCCAGGGAGAGGGGGCTCTTCCCCAGTCGGCTTCCCTCCACCCTGGACTCACCACTGCAAGAAACTTTGATTTATTTGCTCCATGGCTGGTATCCGGGGGGAGAGCACCATAAAACTAGCTTATGAATTTGTCATTACTACATTCATCTCTGTTTGTTGAGACACTAAATACGTTAGGTCCCCAACTGCGCTGAGTTCACATAAATTCCCACCGACACATTTCCTTTTGCAGGAGTAAGAACAGTCGTTCCGACATCGTGTGTGCGGGGCTGTGGGTGCGCAGAGGCACACCGCATACTGGGGTCTTTAAAATGTTTTAATCACGCCACGGGGTTAGAGCGCGCGGAACAAAGCCTGTCGGGAGCTCTGTGCGCCACCCGGGCGCTGCAGCCCCTCAGGGTGGGGCTGCCGTGGGCAATTTCGAGTGTGAGCAGCAGCCGCAAGGCTGGGCGGCCACACGGGCTGAGGCTGCGAGCATGACCGGGGCAGGCCCTGTCCCCACCGCTCGTGGGCGCTGTCTGTCCTCTCGGCTCTGCCCGCTCATGCTTGGAGACGAGAGAGAAGAGAACAGAACAGTGCAGTTTCTAAAGTGCCTTGACGTTTAAAGAAAAAAAAAAAAAAAAAAAAAAGGCAAGATCAACTCTATATGCAACCATTTTACAAGTCCAGATACAGATTCAGTTTAAAAATGAGGAAATGTAAGGTCCACAGTTAAGCCATAGTTTTCTCAAAATTCACTTCCATTTGAAATGAAGACTTCTCCGGACGTATTTCACAATAGGAAATATAGTTTATCTTCTCAAATAGAATATTAGTAACATAATGCTTTTGTTTCTTTTTTCACAAAATTACTGATTTTACCCTCACACACTATAAGAAACATTCCCTAAAATTATCTTTTTAAATAAGAAAAGCTCAGGACATACATTAGCTGCCAACTGGCTGAGCGGGTTTTCGCCGGGACCGGCGACCGCACGTCGCTGTTTCACATTCACGCTAAGCGCAGTCGGTCATCCCAACGGGAGCCGGAGCCCCGGGAGCCGCAGGGCGCGGCCGGCTTTCCGTGCAGCGTGTGTCCACCAGGCCGCGGCAGGAAACGCAGCGGAAGGGAGCGCGCACCCCAGAAGCGGCCTCTGCCCTGAACTCCCGGGTCGATAACCGCCGTGAAGATACTGGCCGTCCTGGTCTGCAAGGCCAGGGAGCCCAGGGGCACACACCGAGCGTCTCAGCGGGAGGAGACAGTGTTCCCACCGCAAGGCGTGGGCCGGGACCCACAGGGATAAAGAGAAGAACGAGCACACACAGGCACAGCCCATGAGGGGCCACGGCCATCAGCTGGTACCCTAGGCAGAACCAAGGAGGAAAAAATCGAGGCAAATCAGTGAAAAATGTAATTAGTCTGCTTAACCGTCTCATCCGTATACATTTATATAAGCTGTTTTTACAAACATGATTAAAAATCGACATGCCATTCCCCATGCGGGGCTCACGAACGGATAATAACGTTGTCTACCACTAATGGCTTTCTTTCAGGCTGCGGCTATAATTCCCTAAATGTAAAAGGAAAAAGAAATCACCCGACTCTGCCTCGGGCAGCTCGTCCAGCCTTCTCCCAAGGAGCGGGCAGCGGCGGCCCGAGGCGGTGCAGTGGAGCGGCACTGCCATCTACTGGCGGCGGCGGGCACTGCCGGCGGCCGCCCCACCGTGGCCCGCAGGCACCGCCAGACCGGGCCTCGCGACCAGGGAAGCGGTCGCCCACGTTCACCCCGGCCTTTATGAACGGCCTTTTCTCTTTTCTTTCCACACACCAAGAGGAGGGCATTTTTGTTTTTCTGCTTCTTGAAATGTTAAAATACAGCGGCCTGGAGACTCACTGCCAGCCAAGAAGAGGGCGGCGGCCGAAGGCGCGCGCTCCGCAGGTCCTGCTTCCCGTCACAGGCTCTGCCCGGCTCAGCCCACGCGGGACCGGCACCGCCCGCGGGGCAGAGCGCAGACCCACAGGCCGGTCCGCCGTCTGTCCACACCCGCGCCCGCCAGAGAAGCAGCCCACGGGGCCATCCAGGAGCCGTCCCCTGTCCAGGCGCCGTGGGTCCAAATCCGCCCCGGGGTTCCGCGTGGGGCATGGAGGCCGCACCGCCCCTCACGCCGGAGAAGACACCCCGGCGCCCTGCCCAGGCTCTGCCAGTGTTTCGCCATCTGAACCGACAGACGCAAGTGGGAACACAGGGCACACGCGAGTTCCTGACAGCCACATAGGCCCGCAGGACACAGCGCCCGAGGGCCACCGCCTGGCCCGGTCCAGTACCGATGCCAACACGCAAGGTAGAGGCTGCAGATTTTAACGTTTCAGAGAAAAGCTGCTACTGCTTCTCCTCCCACCCCCTTTTTAAAAAGAGTAATCTGAAAACACAGATCACAGACACGATGTATGTGAATGACAGGTTTTTAGAAGGGTTCAGCCTCCGCTAGCATGGCCCTTTTAGGCCACGTAATTGCAGAACGCCGGAGAACCACCAAACAAACTGAAAACCCCAGACACAAAGAGATCCACTTATCAATTAAAAGCAGCTCTCCTGCGCTATTAAAATAAGGTTGGCCATGCATACTTTATCGCTGTGACAGTCTCAGATGAGGCGTTATTCAAAACAGAGAAGTGAGGCTGAATAGTTCTCTATGCAAGGAGGAGAGTTAAGTCGTGTCTGCCAGCACAAAACTGTCTTGCAAAGAACCTATATAGAGAGGATCCGAGCGGAAGAAAAAAGAAAAGGACTAATGCGCATCAAACCGCGGCCCCAACGCTGGTCTTTGGGAGAGACGCTGGGGTGCGCCGCGGGCCACACAGAGCCAGGGCGGCCCGGAGCCTCCCGGTTTTAAAACTGCAACCGGGGACCGAGGCAGTCGCCGCCAAAGAGGAGGGCGGCTAATTTATCAAATTGCCTGTTAACTAAATACAAGTTATTCGGGGACTTTCGGTAAGTCTGGGTTTTGTTTTGAAACCAGTACTGCCTAGACCATACGAGTGGTCTGTGAACAAAAAAGGCAACTCACAAAAGGAGAGGAGAGAGGGAGAGCGAGAAAAGCAAAGGGCAAAAGAGAGTAACAGCAGCAACTGCAAGTATTTCAAAGAGCGATTTTTAAGAATTTCCAAAATCTGCATTGGAAAAATTACAGCCAAAAACATTCCTCACACAGGCTGTTCTTTCCAGTCCTGGGCGACCATCTAGCAAAATCAAGAATGTCACACAAAACAGGCCCCCCGCCTTCGAGGCTGATCTCTTCAGAAAGATGGTGACTAACCACTAACCAGGTGGCCTGGAGGAATAACTACCCCTCTTTTTTCGTTTTCTTTTTTTGAATACCATCACTGAAGGTCAGGGGATATCAAGAGTACTTATGATCTTTAAAAGTATGGGAAGAATAAATTCCTACAGCAGATAATCAGAGCAAAAAAACACTATCACCTTATTTTATGGGGTACTAATAACTATGTAACTACTTCAACTGTACAGTTACTGCCATATAATTACAATGCCTAGTTATTTATGTCTCGCAGATTATATGGTACTAAAGCAAGTTACCTGTTACCATATGTAGACATTTGTGGTTGGCAGATGTGGAAAATCGTTGACTAGAAAGCTCAGAATTGGCTTAGAAACCAACCCGGGACCTGAACACGGTTTCTTTTTCTTCCCATCTCGTCCACTTTGTTGGCTTTTGCTCGGGATGAAGGAGGAGGAACAGAGAGACGCCTCCCCCTGAGAGGGACAGCCGGGCAGAGCCCGTGGCTCACCCAGGGGAGCCCGCTGAGCGCGGGTCCGTGAGCCTCACCAACGTAAGGAAAGAATCTCTACCGTTTACCCTCATCTTGCATCGGTTTGGGCATATGTGAGAATTTTGTGTTCTCTTTAAATGTTCCTGTTTAGTCAAGTTAAGACCTGCTATGTGCGCCTCGAGCGTTGCGGTGCACGTCACGCGGGCCGGAAGACGAGCACCGCGGAACTGCGACGGCTCTGTGGTGCCGTTGCCCGGGGGGGCCTCCCCGGGGAGGCAAGCAGGCCGACTCGCACGAGGCCCGGGGTGACGGGAACCCACCTGCCGCACGGTCGCCGAGGGGCTGTGCGGGTCTGCCCTTCTACAGGGGACACGCTCCGCGCCCAGCTCGGGCAGGAGAGCATTCCTTGTCCTCCTACTGAGAGCCTGTCTCTCCTTTGCCTTTTCTTTCTTTTCTTCCTTTTCCTTCTTCTCTCTCTTTCTCCTTCCTTTCTTTCTTTCCTTCCTTCCTGTCTTTCAAATCTTACAACTGAAAACCACACAAGTAGGAAGCGGTATGTGTATGTGTATGTGTATGTACACGTGCCCCACGTGCACACTCTCACGCATACATGTATACACACACCCCCTTCAAATGAGGGTTAATAAGAATGCAGCTGGTTTAAGAGAAAATATATCCAAAACAATCCCACTCTTCTTACGCATGAATTTCACACACAGAACGTGATATAAACAAACCATGTTTACTAAGAACAAACTCTCTGTCAGGCTCACAACAGGACAAAACAAAAACAAAGACAAAAAACCATGGGGGCCGAGAGGTAATTTTTATGTAAATCTCTCTCTCTCTCTCTCTCTCTCTCTCTCTCTCAGAACTTTGGAACAATTCTGAACAATAAAAAGGCAGGAGAAATTCAAGTGACTTCAAAAATACTCCTCTCATGCCAAATAAGCATAAACAAAATTAATTGTGAAAGCAAATTTTAAATACCAGAGGGTAGGGAGCGACAAGGAGCCCCGCGGAACCGAGAGGCCCGTGTGGCGAGGGGGCCGAAGCAGGCCTCCCCGGGACCCCAGGGCCCCCGCGTTCCTAAGAGGCACCGTTAGTTGCTGGAGCTGCCGCTCCAGCGAAGATTTCTTCTCAAAGAGGCAGTGTGATTCAGTCAGCTTCTTGGCATTTTATTCAAGGCAAGGATGCTGCCTACTGCCACCTGAAAGATTCAGGAAGAGAATGTGGCAACAGACGGCACCACGCAGGAGAGCAGCCCCCCGAACCCTCGAGGCTGATGTTCAGCTTAGGAGATGCTTTGGCCAAGGCTCACCCCACAAAAAACGAAACACAACCGGAAAAAATGAAGGAACCCGAAGCACCGAAGCTCCCCGTTGGGACGTAACGGTGTTTCTTCTGGAGCACCACACTGGGGCCTGGGCACATCTCCCGGGGCTAACACGCCCCGCGGGGCCGCGGCAGGTCCCGGCCACGCGCGTCTGGCAAGCACAGAAGCCGCCTGCAGTGGCGCCCAGTGTTTGCACTGCGGAGGGGGGCGGGGGCGCAGGGGGCGTGGGAGGGATGGGGGCCCACGCTCCTTCTTTCCCAGCCCATCCCGTTCCTCCTCCTCACCCTCACCTGCCCAGAGGAGAGCACAGGGCACTGGGCGCCCGGCCAGGCGCAGCGGGTGATCTCAAGGGCACCAGCCCAGCGGGAGGGAGCTCCTGCCCCCCGCCCCGCCTCTTCCGCTCAAGCCCTGGCCGGATGCCACTCACGAGAGGGGACACGTCAACGGGGAGCCAAGCTGGACCTTGAAATGAGCCGGCAAATGTCCCCCGCCCCCTTTCCATGAGAATGCTAAATATCATTCTAAAAGCTGTGTAATTTTGAAGATAAAACTTAACTTACTTAAAAATTTTATATTTGGCTTGGTTAAAAAGACCCTGTGGGTGATGTTTATGTTAAGATTTATTAAAATACAGAGATTAAAAAATAATTAAAATACTTAATGAACAAATATTTCCAATACTGTACTGGTACCATTCCTAAGGCATTTTAGAAATCAGAAGACAGGATGGGCCGAGAGACGGGAAGAAAGGGGACAGGGGACAAGGGCCATCACTGGGCCCCAGGGGAGGGCAGGCACGTCGAGGGGGAGCAGGACAGGCCTGCGCACAGGGCCAGCGGGCCGGTAGACTCATCAGTGGACGGACGGACGGACAGGCTGAGTTCACACGTGCCACTGTCCGGGCGTGTTTCAAGAGGCTCGAACACGGGAGCAAAGACGATGCGGCGGGAAAGCAGGAATAGCTAGAAATCAGCATCTGGGCTCGACAGGCAGAGATCGCAACGTGAGAAGCCAGGGGGGCCTGGGGGCTGAAACTGACCGCCCGAGAGCTGTCACCGGAGAGCTATCACCGGCCCTGGAGAGTGAGAGTGGTGAGGGGCGGGGCTTTCACGGTCTTCCCTTACAACATCCTGCACTGTATGAATTTTTATCAGCAAGCACTGGCTACTTTTTTTTATGTCAATGTTTATTAAAGAAAAAAAACAAGGCGACGCCATAGGCACCGATGATGTCACAGATTCACTGCTCAGACACATAGCGGCGCTGGCTCCGCATGGGGACTGGGCTGGCACCGCGCAAAGCCCAAAGGTGCGTCCCCACCGCGCCCCGTGGGAAGGGCGCAGCCTGGGCGGCCAGGAGGGGTCACGGGCGCGTACTTATGTGGG
Organism: Pteronotus mesoamericanus; assembly: GCF_021234165.1. NCBI lineage: Eukaryota > Metazoa > Chordata > Mammalia > Chiroptera > Mormoopidae > Pteronotus > Pteronotus mesoamericanus. Next base: position 4,424,269 of record NW_026555123.1, read on the forward strand.
CAAGTTTCTTAAATTCTCTCCAATTCCGCTTTCCTCCTCCAAAAATGGACCGGAAGGATACTTCCGAGGGTCGTTACAAGGCGAAAGGCAGCACCTGGCAGTCGGAGGCACCACACTAAGAGTCCCTTAGTGCGCAATGTTGCTCCACGCCGGGGAAGTGCGGCATTTAAGGGTCAGGCAGGGCCCAGGGCCGCCCCGGGTGAAAACAGACGGTCTGGCCGCAGAGACCGGGAGGAAAGCGGAGCTGCTCTGCTCAGCCGTTCAGCAGCAGCCAAATAACCGCCCCGTGCGCCGGGGCGGCCACTGCAGGTGTCAGAGGCGGCAGAGACCCCAAGCCGTGGTGTCTCCGGCCACTGAGAAAGCCCTTTTGACCCAGGAGCGGAGCCCAGGGGGCATCCCTAGGCCACAGGGCCGCGTGGCAGAGCGCGGAGCAGGGATAAGGGGCGGATCTCTTGAGAAACGGGGGGCAGGGACGCGAGGCCCTGCTGAGCACGGGGCCCCGGGGGGATCGAGGGGCTCACAGGACAGAGGACGGGTCCGAGGGAGGGGGACAGTGAAGGCAGGAGCAGGCAGAGCGACAGAGGCAGGCCTCCCGGCTGCGACGAGGCGCCCAGGCAGCAGCGAGGCGGACTTGGGAGAGGAGCACGAGCCGACAGTGAGGGAGGGAGACAGGGAGGAACGCGTGAAAACCAAGGGTGGACAGCGAGGGGAGAAGGGGAGCGAGGACGTTCCTCCTGACCGGCACCTCCCGGAAAACGAAGGCAGTCACGGCCAAGCAAGGAAAGCGGATGGGGAAGGGACCCCAGAGAAAGGCCGCCACACCAGAGGCTCGCAGCTCAGAGGGGAGTTCCTCCAGCAACTCTCAGCGGGCGGGGGCGGGGGGGGGCAGCAGGGAGAGGACCGTCGGGACAGAGGGTGGGAGAAGGTCGAAGTGCAAGGGGTGTAAGGGGGCCAGCGACCAGTCAGCCGTGAGGGCTACACACCCCCGGGAGTCCACAGCCCAGGGATTGGGTGGTGGGCAGGAGGGGACAGGCAGAAAGCGGCCATTGTCTGGACCTCTGGTGCAGGAGAGGCACGCTCCCGGGGAGCGAGGACCTGGCCCTGGGACCCCACGGGGGCTCGGGATCTGCACCCTTGGAAGCCAGGCCACCCAGGCCCCGCCAGGGCAGCCCTGGCCGATGACGAGGACAGAGCAGCTCTCAGAGGCGGGAGGCTGTCCCCTGGGACAATGTTGGCAGATCCGCAGCGCGGAGGAGGCCGGGCCTGGGGACACATCCAAAGACAAAGGTAGGAGGCACAGAACCTTCTGAATAGGTGACTGTAAGAGACTGTTCAAAAGGCCTTTCCCAGACAATGCGTTGTTTTTCTCTGGGTTTTAAAAACTGATATGAACAAAAGCGTTCTAGTTTAAATCACAGCCATGTCAGGAAAGGCTGCGGCCATGCCCACGGCATCCGCTGGAAGGGGGCCGGAGGGGGGTGGGATCCCAGCCCCTCCCCACGGGCCGCGCGGCCTCCCACACCCAGGCCCAGACCAGTCATGGGCGGGAAGGAAGGACGGGACAGCAGGACCCCCAGCGGCCCGCTACAGCCGGGGCCTGGCCAGCGCAGGCCGCACTTCCCTGGGGCCCGGGCCCTCCGGAGCGGCGCCTCTCACACCCCGCGGGCTCCCTGGGAGGCCGGTGCCACACACGCCTGTCTTTCTGCAAAGACGAAAACAGAGGCCCTGGGGCAGGAGGTTCACGCTGCGTCACCAAGTCTTCCAGAGCTCCGCAGGGTCCCGCCGCCTGAGGTCGCTCCCAGGGCCCCGCGGGTAGAGGGGGGCCCAGGGCGCCCGCAGACAAGCAGGCCTCTCCAGGCATGGCCTCCCCTCTGGGACCCTCGTGTGTCGGTGGTGACACGCAGATCTCCTCGTTCCCCTCTTCCCTACCCAGTCGCCCCGGTTCATCAAACACTCCTGTGCTTCACACACGGCCACCAACTGTGGCCTTCCTAGAAAGCAACCCTCGGGCAGCCTCAGAGGCCCGCGGTGTCCACTGAGGATCGCCTGTCATAACAGGTCTCGAGGTGTGCCTTGCCTTTCTTTCTAACCTATAATCGCTCTCTGGCAGCTGCACCATGCACCAAGGGACAGCACTATCTCAAGGGTTTGACTGGACGTGCCTGCCCCCTGGTGGTCAGGAGCAGGGAGGACACCCTGGAGGGGAGTCTGGGCAACAGAACCTCCGATGATGAATTAGTAAGAGAGATGATGGAATAAAGCTCACCAAACAAAACTCCCTTGCTTGGAGAAATGTGGAGATGTGGTCTAGATGGAATGAAATTTAATTTTTTAAAAAAGGAAAAATGACTAAGAGAGAGTTGTGGAGGCCAGGCACCAAGACCTTGGCCTGGGACCGCTGACCTGGTCGCCCAAGCTGCACTCCGTCGTGTGGCCAGGGGCCGGGCGCACCTGTGGCGATCGATCATCCCGCATAATTCAACTACTACCTGAAGGACCGGGCCGGGCCAGGCTGGGTAGGCCAGGCAGGCCGGGCAGGCCCCGGAGCTCCGGGTGGCACCTACACTCAGCGAGGGCTCAGAGCCCGCGGTCCAGGACAACGTGCCCAAGGATGCTGTTACCGGGACCGCCGGGCTGAGCTGAGCTCTATCCTAGACACACGAACTCAAACCTCACATTGTCTAGAGCGGTCCGGCAATGCTCACGCCCACCACACCACAGTGCAAGAATCGGGAGAAGGCAACTCCTGAATGGGAGGTCAGAGTCACCTCAGGACAGGCAGCCGGCATCTGAGACAGCTCTCCCCTGGGTGGGGCCCAGGGCCACATCGACAAAAGTCTAACGGGAGCAGCCAGGTAAGCACAGGGCTGGCAGGGAAGGCCCGCCGTGCCGGCGTGGCTTAGGGGCCCCCTCAGCCTTCCATACCCGTCCCCCCGGTCCCAACAGAACCAGTGGCCAGAACAAGGAGTCCAGCCGTCTCTTTCTCATTGGCTGGTCCTTGGGAAAGGATTACTGGGAAAACAGACAGTCCTGGGGCACCTTCGGCCAGCCCTAATCACGACCCCCACCCCCCAATACGCACACGAAGCAAACCAGCCCTCCTGGCCTGGGGATGGGACTCCTGGGGGACAGGGGGGGCCGAAGCGCAGGCCGTCGAAGGCAGGACAAGTGGGTTGAGTTGTGGGACCAAAGTCCCAAGCCCACCGGACGGAACTCCTAAGTCATTTTCACTGACGTGGGGTCTCAGGCCTTGTCCAAGCTTCGCCCCTTGGGAATATCCCAAGGGCATTCGCTGAAGATTTAGGAAAGCCTGGGTCAGTGATACTGTGTAGGAAGTGTTTACATGCCACACACCTTCTGTGGAATCTCACTTAGAAGAGCTGAATACACATCAACTTTTTGCATTACAAACAAAAACAGTAGAACCTTCCCAACTCTTGACAACCCTGCAGAACGCCTGGGTTACGCAAAACTCAACCTCACATTCCCATCGAAAGCGGCCAAAGAGACGTCCGTCCTCGCTTGCTGAGCACAAACCCGCTGAGGGGAGGGCGTGGGGGGCACTGATTCCCTCCTGGTCCCCCGAGACCGAACCACCCCAGTCTGCCCTCCGTTCCCTCTTCTGCGCCCCTTCCCTGTGCCAGGTCCTTGTTGGCAGGGGCTCCGCAGCACCCAGTCCTGCCCTTTGGCACAGCGGCTGTTCCCAATGTCCCTGGATCCCTAGGGCCCCCAAGACCCCCCCAGAGGACCTGCCAGGTCAAGCCATCTTCCTAATGCTACTGCTGGGAAGCCCTACTTGCAGAGCCCCACCGAGACGGCCCGTGCCTCCCGTGCTGTGCTGATGTTAGCACGGATGGCACGAAACCCAGAGAGCGGAGCCGCGGGCCCGGCAGCGCGCCTGGCGCAGAGTGGCACGCCCCGCCCGCCGCGCCGTCACGGGTCTCGCCCAAGGGCAGCCCTGGCGAAGCGGAGAAGGGGTCCGGCTTCATCGCACTCGCAGGCCCGTCCTGGCCCCTGAAAGGACCCCTTAGCGAGCCTGGCTTCTTTTCCATTATTCAATGGCATCATCGCATGTCCCCTTCTGTTACGCCCTATCGTCTTTGCTATCACTGTCCCTGAGCTGCCGCGTGATGACCCGGGAGGCGCACGCAGCCTCTGCCTGCACACCCAGGATGCGGGCTGTCCCGCAAGCCCGGGGCGCCGGCCGGGCTTCCTCTTCTGCACAGCGCCCTCTCCCCAAAACCGGCGCACAGCGGTTCCTCAGACGTGCGTGTGTCACAGACGCTTTCGCCAGATGAGTGAGGCGGGCCTGCCAATTCAAGGAAAACAACGACGAGGACTCGTGGCCAATGATAAAATGTAAGCTTCCAAATGAAAAATCAATCATTAGAAAAGCACGTATTTGCCACCAGGAACCTGTTAGGTTCCCAATACTGAAACCCTTTTCTGACAACATTAGTGATGTTAACAAACGTGGTTTTTCTTATATGGTGAACTTGACAAGCTAGTATTTTCCAAAACCAATACATAGTATTTATAAAATCACGCATGGTCAAGAGATCCTTCCAAAGCCCAAGGCCAGCCCATGGATTTTAACAAAATGGACTGGGATGTAAGTTCACCGATATGGTCTCAGGTTCTACTTGCCTTTAAGAAACTACCACTGGGGAGCTTGGGTGCAGAATCACAGAGGACTGACAATTATTAGAAAAGGCTGTCAAAACGCCCCTCCCCTTTCCAGCTTCCTACCCGCACGGGCGGAATTTTCTCTACCAACGGCAACCAGAGCGACCTCACTCGTTTTGTTTTGGAAAATACAGTTATTTTTCATGGGAAAAACATTATTCACGTTAACAAGCAATGGTGTGTTATTGTTTCCCATGAATCAATAAATATTTCCCAAGTGTCTCTGGTCCGATTGCTAACCTGTTAACTATCGCCAGCTATCACCCACATAAACCAAAGCTCTCTGGGGCCTTAATCCCTGTCAGTGCGGAGGGATCCTGGGGCCGAAAAGCGTGGACGCCGCCGGACCCCCCTGCGTGACCCCGGCGGATTCCTCGGGGTCACAGCGGGTCCCACCTTGTCACGGACACGGCCGAAGTCATCCTGCGCCGCACTGCCCACTGCTCCACTGCAGTCCCCTGGGTCAAGGCCGCTATTTTAACAGCCGCACGGCTGCTTTGTACTAATGAGTCAGGTTTGTATATGGTAATCTCCGAGTGTCCGTGTTCCATAATTTTAGGGAAGTCGCTTTATGACAGTTGCAAACGCAGCTAGCTCCAGGAAACCGAAAACAAAGTTACAGACAGAAACTTGTGTCGCGTCAAAAGAGAGTAAAACACGCCCTCTAGTGGACGGAGGTGGAAGCTCACAGACCACAGAAGAAATTTATGGGGATTACCAGGGGCGCACTGGCTTCCCCCCAAAAACCCAGGCAGTACCTACGCGGAGGGAAATTATGACCTTGGATTTTTTGATGGCCGGTTTTAAAAATAACTAAGAAGATGTGCAACCAAATCCGGTTCAGGCTTAGTCAATAACTAATCGTAACTGCACACCTGAGGCCGCATTTCTACATACTTAGGTGGAAACCTTCCCTCTTAAACTCTTCGCAGTTATTTGCACCTCAGCTATCTGAAATCATCTGTTCAAGTGCTATGTTACTTACTAAGTAGTGGTAAATTTAAATATTTAGAAACACAAACACCGATGGATAACCGCTGAAATGATTCGTATTAGTTCCGACTCCGGACGTGAAAACTGCTCTCAGCTCACGCGGGCGGCGGCCCGGCAGCCGGAAGGGACCTGGGAAGGGCCCTGAAGGACGACAGCCAATATGCCTGCGGCACCGTCGTGCAACTGTGTGCGCGAGGGGCCAGGGAATGCGATTCTTTGCATCTTTCTCAGGGACGATGTAAGAAAACCGGAGCGGAGACAGGCACAGCTTCATCCTGACCGGTTAAAGCCAAAGCAGAGATGTCTGAACTCCACAGGTAGGTTAAAAAGCAAGTTACAGAATAATGGGTGGCATAATCTACTTTGTGTTCTTAAAAATGTGCATCTGTGCATCCATGTGAGCACAGGTTTATGTTAATACGTAGTGAACGGTCATCATTTGTTCTTTCCGAGCAGGAATATGCATTATCAGAGCAAGTAACACATACACTTCTACACTGTTTAAATGTTATAAACATTTTAACCCCAAATAATCATATACATAACTTTTAGTAAGTTACAAAGATGACAGTTGACTCAAAACATCTCAGGAAATGGAAATAATTAGTTATTTCCTCAACTAGGGTATTAGAAGGTCTAAGTAATCATAAGAAACTTTTGATGTCACCATCTGGTTTTTAAATCATGAGGCGAGTATTTGGAAAGGGACCTTTTCTAGCGCCTTTATCCAAAGTACACAAAGTACAGGAACACTTCCCCAGCGGGCCCCGGGCAGGGCCGATGACCCTGACCTCCCTGTGAAGGGCTCAGCTGCCACTGTGGTCCCTGCACGCTGCCTGGCTTTGGGTGTCCACAGCGCCGGCCTCCGCCACCAACAGCCTGCTGGGGACGGCCCTTTCAGGGAATGGCCACTTGGCATCATTAACACGCACCAACAGGGGCGGGGTTGGTAGAAAACTAAGGATCAGAGGAGTTGCCAGGCTGTGGTCACTGCGGAGCACACCCCACCCCGCCGGCTGCATGGAAGCGCAGCTACAGACAGACAGGAAGCCATGTCCGGCTGTCACTCGCATCCGAACAGGCAGCATCTCCCGGCCAACAGCGCGGACAGATAGAGCACACTGGCCAGGAATAAATTCCTGTCGTCAGCCCGACCGGAAATCCCGCTGGTCCTTTCTGCCGCGCAAGTGCCTCACGCGCAAGAGACGCCCTCGCTAACCACACGCTGCCCGCTGCGTGTGCCCATTCGAACCAAGCTCTTCTTCCAGTGTCAAAACCCTTTACTGTCTTATTCTGTAAACCTAGTCCAATTACCATTTATATGTAGACATCGGTCATATCTTACTAAATCCTCCGCCCGTGCTCAAAGAGATACCTCTTCCTATTCGTCAATTAAATTACCGCAAACAGGCTAACACGGCGTGTGGCTCTGAGCACAGGCTGAGCACGGCCAGTGAGGATGGAAAGGCAGCCTACAAGCCATGACTCGGTTTGCAGCCCTGCCCCAGCTGTGCGCAGCCTGGACTCTGGCTCCTGCGGGTCGGACCCGTCCCTGGGGCGGGTGCAGGCGCCAGCGCCCTGCGTGGCGGGCCCTGCGGGGAGGGGAGACCGCTCTTTGGCCCACACATTTTCCACTGCTGCTGTAAGACACATTCTTGTTGCTTTTGCTATCACCTCTTCAGCCTCTCAATCAAAGGTAAACAACGCCTCTATGAGTTTTACAACGCTGGCATGCTTTTTAAAAAGCATGATAACAATGCGGTATTAGATACTGGAAAGTTGCTGAGAGAGTAAATCTTAAATGTTCGCACCAAAAAAAAAAAAGGAGTAATTATGTGAGGTGATGGATGTGTTCACTAACTTTGTGGTCATTTTGAAATATATACATATATCAAATCGTCAGAGTGTATACCTTAAACTTACACAGTATTCTGTGTCAATTATAGTTCAATCATGTTGCAAAAAGATACAAATAAAAACATGGGACTAAGCCACATGGAATTATACTAAAATAAGAATAAAGGCCCGCAGGTGAGGTGGTGCAGTTTAAAGAGGCTCACAAATGCGTACTACCCGAAAAGGACCCCAAAAGGCAACACGGGCAAAGGGACGCATGTGCGGCAGCAGCACACACGATCCACCGGAACCGGAACTAAAGGTGTGAGACCGACCGAAAGACGCTGGGGGCGGACACCAATCACCTTTCCTGAGGGCGGCATCTGTGAGAAGAAAATACAGAGATTTCATCCCCTCCCCGCAACACAGTCAGCGAGACTGTGGGAGGGCCCCCCGCAGATGAAGCCCTGTTCCAGCCCCAGGCCCACGGCGCCCACGGAGCCCACGGCCTCGGCAGGAAGGCCGGAGCCAGACACGAGGGGCCCCGGCTGACGACTGTCACCAATGCTCCTGGGACAGACCACCCCAGCCCCGGTCCCCACAGGATACCTGCCTCCCTGGAGAAGTGGGGTCCTGCGTCAGCCTGAGTACCGCCAGCATCTCCAGGGGCGGCCGCAGGCGAGGGACATCCACTTCACGCACAGAAGCTCTCAGGAGTTCCTGGGACTGAGCGGGTCCCCACAAAGCACGCTGAACCCTAGCAGGTTCCTTGCAGATCACATCCAGCTGGACACACAGCCACTCGACTACAGAATGCAGATTCCAGCCTCCCCTGCAGCCAAGCGTGGCTGCCGGCCACCCACAGAGTCGGGGGGGCCAGGGGGCGGGGGTGCCACTGACATGTGACTTCTGCATCAGCCTGCTCCCACCTGCGCCTACTTCCCGTCTCGGTGGGAAGGAGCCCGCGATGCAGAACATCGTACAATCGCCAGAATTCAGGCAGTGCAGGGAGGGCACATGGGGACAGCTAGACCGATGTGAACAGAAACAAGTGGAGGAAACCCATCTGAGTGGATGCGCAAACCAGGTGCGGGGCCGGGGCTCTATGCACGTCAGCATTATGTCGATTTGGAATAGAACGACGTGATTATTAATAAAGTCTCGCTGTAGACACAAAACTTGCAAGGATACAACTTGTAAGAGTAAAAATTCACAGAGAATGCCATCTGAAACCTGGCGCTCCGAGGGCAAGCCAACCACCGCCGCTCTGGGTACGGCTTTCCTGGGGGAAACCGGGATGATCCTCCTAAGGACTGGTGAAGCCTTACAACAACGTTTTGAACCAAACACCACCGCTGTTCCGCCCATGGTTAACGCAGCATTTCAAACAGTGGGAAACAAAACTTACTTGGCTTTTCAGATACAGCCTCAATAAATGGCAGGAAAATCACAGTATTATTATGTAATCTGCTGTCTCCTTAAGAGTACACTGAGCAGTATTCAACTTCTTGCAGTGGCTCAGCTCTATTCGTGCGAGTCATCCTAAAACCACCTAATTATTTAACGTAAGGTCGAGTCAGGTCCCTCCTATGACAGAGGCGTGTGTGGGCGGGCTATGCCGCAGGCCTCCAAGACCCCTACAAATGTGAACGCATCTTGAAACTGACTGCATTTTCTCCTCTTCCAAGATTCAGGGTGTCCCGAAAACAATGCTGGAACTGTTGAGGGCTCTGTCACCAATGAAAGAGTATGGGGACCCACTGAAGCCATAATTTAGGATCCGTATTTTTTAAGGTTAATTTTACTATCTAGGTCATAAAGGACTTCACGCGCGCGGTCTAGGACTGGCCCAGGGCCCAGGTGTGGACTTGCACGCTGGCCACATGGGAAGCTGGGTTGGACGGCTCGGCGGGCCCCACACGACACACGGATCAGGTCAGCATTCCACCCTGGGCCTCCTCACCTGCCCCGGTCAACAGAGGGCCCGGCAATGCCTTCCTGTGTCCCCCGCCTCTCCCTACACGCACGCACAGGCTCCCGCACACCCGCGCCTTCTGCCGCCCGAACGCACGAGGAGGACCACCTCTTGGCCCCTCCGTGCCTGAGTCTTCCCTCTGCGCCTCGGTCTGCACCCCGGCACTGGCTGGGCTCTCCGGTCCATCTCGGCTTCACCGCCTCCTTTTTATAAACTCTTACGGCACGTGTATTCTGGAAGCTGAAACTGAGTCACTGGAACTATGGTCTTGAGCTGCTTTCTATTTGCTCTTGGTTGCCTGTCCCACTACTTCCTAAAACTCAACAGGCCCCGAGTCGAATATCTGTTCCTGGCCAACAATGTTCCTGTCCCCTGCTTCTTGCATGTCCCATGCTGCCCGCCCGCCATCATTCCCCTGAGAGAGAAACCGTCTCCAAAGCAGCAGCTCAGGCTCCGGGCTCACGTTGGGAGGACTCGGTTTTCGTGGCGGCTGGGCCCCCGAACCCTGCATCTGTTCCGGCCCCTTAGGCACAGGCTCTTCAGCAGTGACACAGCCTCACTCGCCCCGCGGGGCTGCGGTCCCCTCACGGCGAATGTCCTCTAGCTCCTCCCCAAACACCGCCGCCCAGTCCGTCCCCATCCCCGGCGAGGGCCTCAGGTTGCCCCTGCCGCCCCCGCCCCCACGGGCCCCTCGGGTCCCCTCGTACGACCCACCAGCCTCACTCGGGCAGTGGGTCTCACGCTCTCGCCCCTCCTGTGGCCGCCAATGTGCTCAGTCTCTTGCCACGATAAACCATGTTTCCAGAAATCAAACTTAAGAGAATGACAGGAGGAGCCGTTACTGCTATTGGGCTCCTTTGGCCTCAGAAAAACACTTACTACCTGGTTCCTTCCGTCAACCAACCCACACACGAGGCCTCGGGGTTGCTGTCAGACAAGCCGGACTGGGCTCGCGTCCCAAAGCCCACGCGCGTGAAAACCAGCCCCCGAGAAGGCAGGCGGCCTTTCAAAGGTTCGGTTTCCTCATCTACAAGATAAGGCTGAAGGGCTAGAAATAGCACCTGCCAAGGAAATAGAGATTTCTTCTAATTCTAAAATCTGCCCAGAGCAGCGTGGCTCTGTGGGTTGGGAGTCATCCTGCAAAGCCAAAGGTCGCCGGTTCGATTCCCAGGCAGGATACAGGCCTGGGTTGCGGGCTGGGTTGCAGGATAGGTCCCCAGTGGGGGCGCATGCGAGACGCAACTGACGGATGTCTCTCTCCCCCTCTCCCCCTACCTTCCTGTCTCTTTAGAAGTAAGTAAAATCCAACAAGTAACTACATACTGAGCCCCGACTTTGTATAGTGCGGCAGAGAGGAGGAGCGCGCACAAGAGGTGCTCTCCAGGAACATGGGGTCTACCTGGGGAAATGGCAAGTCACTGAGCTCTAAATCACATGTTAAATCCAGATGGTCTAAATGGTGAAAAGAATAATAATAACAACTAACTAGTAAAATAACAGGAGCACTGATAGTAAAATAAGCACCTGAAGAAACAGAGCGGAGGAAGAGGGTCCCCGGACAGTACCCAGCGGGCGAGCGGATCACGGGTTCCCAGCTGGGAAGGTCACGGAGGGGGGCCCTCTCCAGGCTGTAACTTTTTGGGAAAAGGTTCATCTCTGCCTTCAGCCAGCCCTGCCCCTGGTCTGCCCATCTAAGCTAACACACTTTTGAAATAAACTGGAACAACCCCCAAGAAACATGTGATTTTGCCAACAATCCTGTAATTCAAGCCGCCCCCTCGCCCGTCCCCACCTCCAGGCGACCTCCCTTACGTCCCCCCTTAGTTTTCAATCCATAAAAAGCAGCCGCGGGACCGTCACTCTCGGGAGCCGCTGAGGCCGTGCCCCAGGGCGCGCGTCGCCGGTTGGGCGAATGAGCTCTTGGAAAGCCCTGCTGGCCTGGACGCCCCCTGGGTCCACAGCGCCTGATCTCCCTCCGAGCCGCTGGCCCCGCAGCCCCCATCGCCGGGGGTGGAGGGCAGGGGGCCCCGACGCAGGCCTGGCCGTCACAGCCTCCGGTCCCCCCGCCCCGCGGGCACGCAGAGCCTGCCCCAGGCAGGCCGAGGAAGGCACCGGGCGCGGGGCTGCTGCCGGAGCCGCGGGGAAGGAGCGCTCTCCTGGAAGGGCCCTGCGGGGTCGGCGTGCAGAGGAGCGCTCCGGTGGCCATCCTGTCGTCACCTGCCGCACATGGAGCCCACGGGGCGGTGGGGGGGACAGCGGAGCTGGGAGGGGGCGAGCTGCTCACCCGTGACGGCTTCGCGGGTGCCTCTACGCCCAGCAATGCCCGAGGTGACAGTCACCCCTTTGTCCTCAGGCCGGTCTGCAGCGCTGGCTGTGACCGACACCCAACACGGGCCCCTCGGGGTCCTCCAGAGACGTGGCCTGCCGCCCTCCCAAGGGGGAAACAGCGACTCACGTGCCTGCCCCTCTTCAATATATGAATCACACAAATGGCGCTCTGGAGGCAAACCTCGAAAGGTCGTGACCTTACCAACTCAGAGACAGGAGTGCCCCTCACACTGGGAAAAACATCCGCTTGCAAACACAGCTGCAGAGGTCATTCCAAACATTTACTTACTTTGAAGAACAAGTCTCTAAGTATTAACAACAGAATATTGTTATCTGCTCCAGGACGTGTTCAGAAAGATTTAAAAAGAGCCCGTGTCAGGCCAGTGGAGACAGCATGACACGTCACTTCTGTAAAACTGTCAGCATCATTCGTCCTGGTAATGGGTTCTTCTGGGAAAACCGCATCTCCGGATTCCTAACCCTAGGACACTACAGCCAGACGGCGCCGTTGTGAACACGTGCCACCTAGGAGACCCGAAGGCCCACTATCTGTGCAAACACCACCACGGCACATTCAGGCGGAGGCGCCAAATCACCCGCCCCCGACTCTCCTTGGCAGCGGAGGCTGAACGGCACACAAGCCCCTGACGGCGGAGGCACCGGCTGTGACCCCTGAGAGCGGGGACATGAAGTCTGGACACGAGTGTGCGGCTCGAGCAGGGAAGCCCGAGTGTGGGGACCGGGCACGAGGGCTGGGGCTTCCTCGTGGCCCTGACCTCCCACGCCCGCTCCTGGACAGCGAGGCTCCACGGCACCGCGGCCGGGCCCCCGGGAGCGGTCGGTCCCGCCCTGCGGCTGCTTCACGTGGCGGCACAGCACTGGCCACGGAGGCCAGGCAGCCCGCGAAGACGTGGGTATTTGCTCTCTGGCTCCTCAGAGAGAAAAAGGCGGGTCCTCTGTTCTCCGTTCTGAGCATTCGCTGGGCAGGTGCCAGGTCCCCGGCTCTGGGAGCAGGGGGGATGGGACAGTATGGCCACACAGACATACAAAGCAAGCCTCTACAGGCACACACAACATGTATGACATTTAGACGCGGGTAGAGCGCCCATCAGAGGCCCTGGGAGGCGGGAAGCCACCAGCAGTTCCCCTGAGGACCAGAGGACGCTTTCAAGTCTCAACACCTGCAGCGACAGGCGAGCCAGCGGGGGCACAGAGAAGTGGGGGCCGACGCCGCGTGATGACCCCGGAGGCCTGAGTCCGGTCCACAGGGACAGCCGTCCCTCACGAGGGGACGCCCCACCTCGCCAGCCCTCCCGTCTCCGATTTTCAAAAGCAGCCGGACAGCTGGCCCCCTGGGGGAAGGCAGTGTGAACGGCACGCAGGCCAAGCGGCGTGCACGCGGGGCCGGGGGGCCACGCGGTCTCGACATAACGGGGCCCAGAGGAAGCGCTGGCGAGCTGGGCTCGAGCGTAAGTAACGGCCAGAAAGCAGGCACCTGGGCGCTGGCACGCGCGCTCCCTGTTCCCCTTCCCTCTCCGGCCTCGGAGGCCGACAGGAGCATTGACTGACCTGCGAGCCCCCACCCGCCCGCAGCACAGACTCACCCTCCATCACACCGCCCCCCCACTACCCTTGTAAGGAACCCCGGGCAGATTTCACCCACAGCTAATACTTTACAAAAGGCCTGACAGAAGAAAACCAGGTCCCCGGCGGCCTGTACCGCTTGGCGAGGCTGGGAGGCGTGACCAGTCTGCAGACAACACGGACTGAAGCCCGCGTGGCCCGGGGCGTGAGCCGCTGCAGGAGCTGTGGTGAAGTTTTCTGTGTCAAAAATTAATTAGAGCGAGGTACACCCAAGCTCAACTGTGCCACAGCCACACAGAAAAAAGGGGCCTTTATTTTTTGTAAGAAGCGTGAAACGGGGTTATTGAACAAAATTAATGTGTTTTAATACCACTCCCTAAAACACGGGAAAGAATTCTCTCCTGTCTACACCCAAAAGTTTAAAAAAAAAAATAAAAGAGTTGATCACGAAATCAAACACAATAAAGGTCAAGCTAAGACATAATCTCGACAAGCAGCCATACCGTGACTTCCTGTTATACATGGAGAGTAACGGGCTTTTAAATCGGAGATTCAGTGCGACCGGAAACCCCCCCACCGGGCCTGGAAGCGGCGCTGCGGTGGGCGCCGCCTGCCCCCCGCCCGGCCCCGCCCGGCCCCTCCCGACCCTCTCTGTCATTTTCCCCCATTAACCATTTCCCTAATTCTGGACATCATTTCACCAAAGACAAAGGCCGCCGTGGGAACATCATTAAAATGCTAACCAGCCACATTAACTAAAAATTTCCGCACTGCCAGAGTTCTCAGTGTGTTCGAAAGTCTCAATCTTGAAGTGAAAAATGTAATTTCAGTAAATGTTACTACTCATCTCAACCTTCCCTTTCAATGCCCTCCATTTCTGAAATGTATAAAGAACACAACCCAATCGTGGTCCCAAGTCAAGTCTCTATAGAGCCAGAGTCAACGTGGGAGTCGAGGCGCCGCCTTTGGCCTGGGTGTGGTTACACTTGGGGCTGCCTTTCGATAACCTCTTTCTCCCTCCCACTCTCCTCTAATTGTAGCTTCAAGACAGAGTCCCATCCCTTTCCTCAGCCTCTCTCAAAGGAGCTTTAAAAGAAACCTTTAAGCATGTTGCATAATATTCAAAAGAAGTTAGCAATTCAACACGAATAACTAGCAGCCGCTGCATCTTAGGAGAAATTATGTAAAAGATTTCTCTGGAAAGTGCACAAAGAAACAGTCACACCTCTGTTGCCTTTTTGAATTGAGCAGAACTCAGACTAAAAAAAAAAAATTGCCCTGGCTGGTGTGGCTCAGTGGACTGAGCGCTGGCCTAAGAACCAAACAGTCGCTGGTTAGGTTCCCAGTCAGGGCACAGGCTTGGGTCAGGTCAGGTCCCCAGTAGGGGGCACGCAAGAGGCAACCACACACTGATGTTTCTCTCCCTCTCTTTCTCCTCCCCTTCCCCTCTAAATAGATTTTAAAAAAAAGAAAAAGAAAATTGTTTAAAATAAAGTTATCTAAAATAATACATATAAAAATTTCTTTTACCTTCTTCCTTCAGATCAAATGAGCACAGAGCCTCTTTGAATAAACAAAATTCTCAATTCTTAACTCTCTTCCGAGATGACAAGGCAGCCACGTCCACCTCTGCCGTGTTCTGCGAGCCCACCCCCGTGCTCCGTCCCGGCCGCCACGGCCAAGCTCAGGTGACGGTCCTTCCACCATGCGCCCGCCGTCACCGGCAGGCCCTCCCCCGGCCTAGCCGGCCGCTGTGTCCTCAGGGGGTCCCAGCTTCCGCTCCATCGCCACCCGTGTCACAATACACACGCGTGTGACAATGGCCTTAAGAATCTTCCCCAAACATCAGAGCCCCCACTGAGTTCACCTGAAGCCCAAGTTCTGCCTGGCTCCTTGGATGTGGAGGGGCCACAAACACCTTGGCTCACTAAAGCCAAGGGGAAACCTGGAAAGAGATTTCAAGGACGCCCAGGTAACTTAGACGCCTCCGTGGAAGACGACAGGGGACGTGGGAGAATTAAACCTCGCAGGTGACAGAGGCCGTCCTACAGCGACCCTGCAGTCAGCCTGTCCCAGACGGTTCTTTTCCACCTCGGCTCCCGCACCCGCGGCCCGCACAGACCCGCCCGCACAGCCCGGCCGGCCGGCCCCCGCGCAGGGCCCGCGCCCCTGCCCTTCCTGGGGCTCATCCTGGGGCCTCCCCTCGTCCCGTCCTCCCGCCCCACAGCCTGCCGGCCGGCCTCCTCCTGCGACCCGCAGGCCTGCACACCTCGCCTCGCTCTGAGCGGCCACCGCGCGTGCCTCACACTAGCTCTCGTGCGGTCCCTTCGTTCCGCACCGCCAACGCCGCTGGGGTGCCCGCTGCTATTTCATTTTCAGGATACTTCACCGCCACAATCGATTTCCCTTTGCCTGTGTCCGTTTTGTCACCAACGAGGTGACAAAGTCTTTGGACAGAGAATGTGTCTGAAACACTGTGTGCCATCAGGCCTAGCGAGTGCCTTGCATGCAGAACACGCCTGCTACAGGCCCGCCGCCAGCCAACCTCCACAGGCGGGCCCTGAAACCCCAGCCCGCCTTCAGCCTGTCCGCGACCCCCTAAACGACATCGTCAGCGTTGAGGCAGGGGCGGGCCGCTCGGGCCCTTCAGAAGTTCTGGGGAGTCCGTGTGCCTGAGGAAAGGGTGCCCCCATGGAGAAAACTTTTCGGTAACGTCAGCCTCATAAGTGCATCCAAGCAGCGCACCCCTGGTTTAGACAGTCACATGGCTAAGCATTGGAACGTGTTTTCTGTGGCCTTTGAAACCAGTAGTTTTGAAGGGTGTAACTCAGCCCCCAAGGGGATGGAAAGGTTCCTGCTGGGGGAGGGGGGACCCAGCCTCACTCCTTTTATGGAGAAAGCACAGATGCGCGCACAACGCATATACAGTATCTCATATACAGTATCTCGGGAGCTTAAAGTCAGGGGCCTGGGCGGGGGAGATTAAGGAAAAAGCCATCTAACGAGGCCCTGGGGTCACCAGGAAGAAGACATCACGGAACACGTTCCCCACCGCCCCCCCGCCCGCCCCCCGGGCCGGCCGCTGAGCTCAGCGTGAGGTTTGCTCCTGACTAAAAGGAGGGCAGGTTTGGCGAGGCGGCGCGGTGAACAGTTTCCTATCACAACGGAATTTGGAGGGGAGGAGTTAAGAGTTGGGTTTTTTTAAGAGAAAATTGTTTTTTTTTAAAACATATTGTAAAGTACGTGTGAGAAAGGAGCTAGTACTGAATTAAGTTTGAATAGTTATTTATATCGGCTTCCTGTTTAACCTTCTGACATAGTTCAGCGGGTGTTTCCGCCAGTTCTGGGCAACCTTTCCCAGAACCTGGAGTGGGGTCTGCTGGCAGGGAGGACCCCGGCTGCACCCTGCGATTCACACCCTGGGAACCCCGGTCCACCAGACGGCACCCCCTTCAAAACAAAACACAAAACACACAACACACTTCCTCTGCCACACCCTGTTTTGAAACTCCAAAGCATGAAGAGGAGGAAAGAAAAAAAAAACGGGTCGCGTTTAGAAACAAAGGCAGGTTGTGAGAAACAGTAATGGTCCTGTTTTATTTTTTTTAATTAGCCATAAATTGCTCTGCACCATCTGACACACACTGAGGGAGAGGAAGAAATGCCGCCTTTGCAGCGTCGTTTTGGCATCTACGCAGCAGTTTCTCCCCCTGTCAACGGGCCACCATTTGTCAGGGTGGGCGACCGTGAAAATGTCTTCTTCATTGCGAATCACTCAAATCAGAGACCAAGAAAATCAAAACAAAATGAAACTGGAGAGAGCCCGGCGACGGCAGCAGAGCCGTCAGGAACGAGGCAGGCGCCTGCCGCACGGGCAGGAGGGGCGGTGAGGGGCCAAGCGGGGCAGAGCACGAGGTTCCCAGCCTGGAACGCGGGCCGTCCCTCCCGCTGTCCCCCAGGGAGGGACCAACTTTCCGTGGCTCCCGCAAGGCCCGCTGTGTCCCCATCCCACACCCCCTGGACCTCAGGCCTCTCTCCCACCAGAGCACCCCCGCCCACGCCGCCGCCTAGCGTGTTATGTGGCCCTGAAACCCCCCGTTTAAGGGTCTGTGGCTTCCAGAAACCATTTCTCATTCACCCAGAAATGCGGCGCAGTTCCTGGCACGCGGCACATGCGACACAAGCATCAAGACTGAACTCCACGTAACCACCACAGTCACAATGAACAGGGGCTCGCGGGATTCGGAACCCTCTGGAAGCCCCCGCCGCACCGGCTCTCCAACACTCGCAGCCTCCAGTCGCTCCTTCAGCATGTCCTACCGGAGCACGCGCCCCTCCTGTCCCAGAAGCGCCCCTGCTCGTCTGAAAACAGACACTGCCCTGCCCAGAAACCAAGTTTCCCTGCACCAATGTTCAAGCCACGTCCACTGCTGACAAACTGTAAGGGGACCTGCCCGGCCGCTCTGGGACAATCCACCGCACGGCCCTGCTCGCCAATCACAGCAAGTCCCGAAAAGCATGGCGCTCCAGCCTGGGGCGGCACAGCCACGCGTCGTGGCTGCTCCCCGAAGTGCCGCAGAGCCGGCCCGGCTGCTGCTCCACGTCCGCCTCGCTCACAGGAGACCTGCAGTCCAGAGGGTGGCCCCCAGTCCCTACGGCTCGCCACCGCGAAGTCCAGGGGACGGCCTGCTGTCCGGGCCCACACCTGGACCCGAGGCGTGCACCGTTTCTCAGGGCACTCGGAGTTACCAAAAGTGCCACGTGCTGACACGGGCCCGCCCCATTACAGCGAGGCCGGCTCAGCTACGAGCGGGTCTTCTTGGATCTGGTGGGTGCCCTGTGGGGCAACGCGGACCTAAACTATAAAAACGCTCCAAGGATGAGCCTTCGTTCCATGAGAGAGACGGGAGGAGCCTTGAGCGGGAGCAAATGGAAGCTGCGCAAGAAAACTTGCGCAAGGGGTCTGATAGCCAGAGCCTTTCCAACCCCCGTCTCAGAAGAAAAATAAACGTGCACGTCACGTCCGTCCTGGACGTCCGTCTCCCCGTCCTGTTTCGGGTGTGCTGGACATTACGATTACGGACCCTCCTGCAAGGAGGGCACTTAAATGCTGCATTTCAGGAGCGCTGAGGTGGTCCTTCCAGAGAGCGTCGGAAGAGCTACAGATCCTGCGTTCTGCCTTGAAGAAGTCAGCTGCTACGCTGAGGCTCATTTCTCAGACAGCCTTAAAGCCTCGTTGCAGGACACGCGCCGACCCTGCTGGGTCCGAACGGGGAGACAGGGGTCGGGGCGGAGCAGACCCCTCCCGCGGGGCGCTCGCTGTTTGGACCACGGCACCCGGGCCGCAGGGACGGCGCCGGCTCCCCGACCCTCATGGCGGCCCCGCGGGGCGGGCGTGCGGTCTCCCGCACGGTCCGCAGAGGCAGCTGAGGCGGGACGGGCTCCGGGCCTCCTCCGTCACCGCGGGGCTCCCCGCCTCCTCTCCTGGCCCTTCCGCGGAGGCCGCCTGCCGGACACCCGCCCCGGGCCTGCCTTTCTCACTGCACTGCCACCCGCGGGGCTCCCGCCACCGCCCCATGGCCTTGCGCTGGCCTGTCGGGCAGCCGTGGGTTGTGCCACTGGGCAGCGAGCTCCAGGAGGCCAGGGTTTTGTGTGCGTCATTAAACTGGTGCCTGGCACGTACGCTCCCCAAACACCTGCCGAACCCCCCAAAGGCAATGCGGCCCCCGGCTCGTCTGAGCCCTCGGCGCTGGTGCTGGCTGGGTGCGTGTGGGACTTGGTGACTGGCCAGAGGAGACGACCGGTCACGGGAACAGATGAACGCACACCCCCGGAGAGAACAGGCAGGGGAAGGGGCGCGCGGGGACACGGGGTGCGCTCACAGGGCAAGTGTGAGGAGCGGAGCCCCTGGAGGAGACGGGAAAAGGCCGCCAAGAAGCGGAAGGAAAATTAGGAGCGTTGTCTTGTGGAACCACAGTGACCGACGGTGTCGGCGGCTGGCGCGGGGGACGGGCTGGAAGAAGCGGGCGCCTCCCAGGTGCGTGGCGGGCGGTAAGGCCCTGACCCGTCGCTGTGGTTGGAAGAAGTGGAGGCAGACCCGGCCGCGGCTTCTGTCTGGGGACGTCTGTCCGTAAGGGGAAGACGCGTTAGGTGGGCAACGGCAGGGAAGCGGAGCAGGGGAGGGGTTTTCAGGATGGAAGAGGCTGGAGTTGGTGGGGAAGGAGGGCTCCTGGAGGCGACTGACAGGGAGGGAAAGTTCGCAAGGGAGGGAGGGGGGAGGGCCTGGGGGCCGAGGGGCCTTGGGCGGGAGGTGCGAAGGGGAGCCGGCAGCAGCAGCGCTGAGGCAGCCAGAGGGGAGGGGAGGGGAGGGGAGGAGAGGAGGAAGGGCCCACCCAGGGCCTCACCGAGGGGCTCAGGGGCCACCCCCCAGGCAGGGAGGGGCTGAAGTCCACAGACAATGAGAAAAGATCTTTAACAGCCGGGGCAGGTGCGGGGCGCAGGATGGCTGGGAGCAGAGGCCCAGGAGGGCGTGCGGGTCATCTCTGTGTCAAAGTCTGACGCGGGATACAGCGGTCTCTGCCAGTGGCACTTGGCAGGCTGCCAGAAGCAGGGACGGGGACTGATCTGGGGTGAACGTATCTGAAGGCGGGCCGCGCGGGCTGCAGCTCATGGGGAGGTAAAAGTGGTCGGAGTGGGCGGGGCGGATAAAATGGACAAAGGGGACGAGACCAGGTTCCTGAAGTCACCGCAAGCACGAGGAGCAGGTGTGACCAGGGTGAGGGAAGGGGACCCCCGATTCTGCAGCCTCGGTGGGAAGAGCAAGGCCCAGGAGCCGCTGAGGCTGGACGGTCCCAATGCAGCAAAGGGCCTGCAACCCTAGGGGTCTGCAGGGGGCGGGGCGCAGTGGAAAGAGACAGGCAGGGACAGGGCGGCAGGGGAGGCGGCCGAGGAGAAGCTGGCTGGGGTGGCAGAGGGGCGCGGCGCAGGGACAGAGCCAGGTCCTGGGAGGGAGCCGCAGGGCCGAGGGGGCAGGCAGCCCCGGGCGGGCACCTGCTGCCAGGACTGGCCGGCTCCGGGCAGCCCCGGGCGGGCCCATGAAAGGTCGCCGGGCTGCTACCCAGACTCACTGAGACACAGCGCGCTCTCGGGAGAGGAACAAATTATAAAACAAAGTTAGTTTAATTCTACTATACCAGTAATGCAGTAAATCAAATGCTACGGTTACATGCTGTAATTAAATTAAACCCCTTTCTCCCCCCCAGAATTACTAGGCACGGCTGGACTAAGCTGAAGGAGACACGGCGCCGCCCATCCGCGCCGTAGCCCAGGCAGTGATGCTCGTAAACCCCGCCCGGTTTAGACGAGAAGAAAAGGAAGCCCTGATGTGAGGCTTTAATCAGGGCCTTGCACCTTTTAAGATAAAAACACATCCTTCAGAAGTTCCACAGTAGCTGAGAACACCCTCACGCCTGCTCTGAACTGAAGCAAAAAAGATGAGCATCTCGAAGCGTCCGGCCGACATCTGTTGTTTTCCCGTAATTACCCCGGTTCTTAGTCGAGGATGCTTTTCCAGATACACAGTCAAACTAAGGAAGGCAGACTTTAAGGGAAAATAATACCAGGAAGAAAGGAAGGCTCCCAGGCCTGCCCGGGAGTCTGAGATGCGGCCTCCCCACTGCAGCAGCCAGAGGGCGGCGCCAAGCTGCGCCCTCGACGCCCTGGGAGCCCGAGGCCGAGCCCCTCCCTGCAGCCCTGCCTCGGCTCCTCCATGCGGGGCTCCGCGGATCGCCCAGCACGCTTCTCCTCTGCGCCTCAGCTCCACGCACTCCGACCCTGCGGGGTCGGGGCGGGCGAGGAGACGCGTACCTTCAGTTCCTCTGCACCGACTGGGCTGTCCCGTCCACGCACCTGTGGCCTAACAAGGCAAGGCCAGGGTCCCTAGTGACAAGTGCAGTCACCTGCAGAGAGGCGGCCCTCAGCCCTGCCCTGTGCACACATTCAAGTCGACCGGGGAAGCATTTTAAACCGCGATGCCTGACGTACCCCAAAAACCGGATACGTCAGACTCCGGGGACAAAGGGAGCAACAGCCCATTTTCCAGCGGCCACGTGATTCCAGTCGCCAGTGACCATTGCCAACCCCTGCGTGGGGGCGACGTCCACCAGTCTGAAGTAAGCGGGCCCCAGTGGCTTACGGCTTTCTGTATGTGAAGAGCTGCCCCACGCAGGTGTTGGACGAATAAAGTATAAAACAGTAATTCTCGTGATTTCTCCACACAGGGACAAAAAAAATGCCACTCCACACTGTCGCCCCAACTCAGGCCGGCTCTGCCGTGGCTGCGCAGCTGTCTGGGGGGCACTGGGTAGGTCTCGGGAACCCCAAGGGTCCTTCGGGACACCGGTGACACTGGTCACACCACGCCCACAGGCCCCGGCGGTGCGGTGCTCACGCAGCCCCACGGAAGCACACGGGATCGCACGTGACCACCCATAAGCAACAGCAGCCCCCGGGGTGGGGGGAAGGGGTGGTTAGGAAGGCTGGAGCCCTGACCAAAACAAAGTATGGGGTGGGCCAAAAGTCTGTGATGTGTTTTCTGTAAAATAAAAGACATTTTTCTTTTTCACCTACC
Source organism: Pteronotus mesoamericanus (assembly GCF_021234165.1). Classification (NCBI taxonomy): domain Eukaryota; kingdom Metazoa; phylum Chordata; class Mammalia; order Chiroptera; family Mormoopidae; genus Pteronotus; species Pteronotus mesoamericanus. Next base: position 4,446,300 of record NW_026555123.1, read on the forward strand.
ATTTGATTGATTTGGACGTTTTGAGCATGTCACTGTCTTCTGCTATTGGCTTCTAGTGGGGGGAGGCCAGCGGTGCTGCTAAACATGCTCTGTGGCATGAGAGCCCCACAGCAGAGAGCTGTTTGGCCAAAATGTCAGCAGTACCAAGGAATGTCGCAAACCTCTTGTGACACGTTTAATCAGTCACAGCACCTTCTCCATACACTGCACACATTTCTTTTTTTGCATTTCAGTTGTGTTTTTACCTTTCTTGAAATAATGTAGCATAAATACTGAAAATGTTGCACATTTTCTTCTATTTTCAATCTTAAAAAGGTTGCACAAAACCACCAATTCTGTTAAGTTTTTTTAAATGCACACTGATATGACAGCTGTCACGATACACTCTAACAAAATTGTTTCAAATGAAGCTAAAGACAACTAAGCACTAGTAGAGCCGTTGTATGGAAAAAACGTAATGGATTTTTTGGCCAACCCAGTATCACCAAATGAAAATCTCAGCTCACTGGACTCAGTACAAGTAGGTTATCTGCAAAGCCAAAAGAGAAAACACAAACGGATTAAGTACAGTTCATTATAATTGCGGTAAAGGATCAGTGTGTTTAAAAGTAGGGCACATTATAAGTAATTGTATCAGGTTAAAAAGCCAGTAATATTTCTGAGATAAAAAAACTTCCCCCAAAATACAACTACTTAATCTTTAGCCAACTGAATAATTCCCTTGCTTGGCGTCTACCTCTCCTCTAGGGAAGTCTTTCCCCTGGTCATGCCCGGAGCCGCCTCCCCACCTCCAGCTGGGCACTGCCCGATGAGAATCGATTTTCGCTCAGATAAACTCTTAACATTTGTAACATGCCCCAGTTCATCTTTCAACAGATGTTAAAAAGGAATGTTCCAGAAACAAAGGGGAATGTAAAGAGTTTACGACATACAAATCACCCTATGAACATATGGGGAAAATCGGGTCACTAGTTCAGTTGACCCTTGAACAACATAGGTTTTAACTGTATGGGTTCACTTCATACGTGCGGTTTTTTCCACCCCAATAAGTGTGGCAGACGTGTTTTCTCTTCCTTATGATTTTTTAGTGACTGTATTGGGGTGACACTGGTTAATAAGATTACATAGGCTTCGGGCATACAGTTCTGTAATGCGTCATCTGCACGTGGTACTGTCTGCTCCTCACCCCAAGTCAAGTCTCCTCTCCTCACCGGCCCCCCCCCCGCTCACCCCCCCCTCCCTGCCCGCCCACTCTTCCCTCTGGTCATCACCACGCCCTTGTCTGTGCCTATGTTTTCTTTTGCTTTGCTTAGTCCTTCACCTGGTACCCCCAGCCCCACAACCTCTCTCCCCCCACCCCCGTCAGCTGTCTGTTCTCTGTATCTGTGAGCCTGTCTCTATTGTATTCATTTATTTTGTTCATTAGATTCCACAGATAAGTGAAATCATAGGGTATTTGTCTTTATCGGAGTGGCTTATTTCACTTAGCATATCACTCTCCTGGTCCAACAGCATTTTCTCTTCGTATACAAAATGTGTTAATCAACTGCATATGTCACTGGTAAGATTTCTGGTCAACAGTGTGTTGTTAGTGATTAAGTTTTGGGAGAGTGAGAAGTCTCGTGCAGATTTTCAACTGTGTGGGGGCTGACGCCCATAATCCTGGTCCAGCACGATACTCTTTTATCTTAGGTGGCAATGATTTAGTTTTGCTTTCAAGTATAATATTGAGGAAAGAGAGAAGACACAGAATTGTGCGGGAGGAAAAAGCCTTCCTCTTCCCTCGAGGTTTTTCTTGGCTGGTCTAATAATCAAATAGACACGAGACAGATTATCAAAAGAAAATAAGCGCAATTTACTGCACACACACACGTGGGAACCCACGTACAGGAGGGACTCGGAGGCCCCACGTGCAGGAGACGTGACTCCACGGGACGCCCTAGGCCGGGGGAGGCAGGGCGCCTCGGGGACTTGGAGGAGCAGTTGCGGGATGGTAAGGGGAACAGGTTTAGACAGTAGAAGTTTGCCCTGCCCGGCAGATAAGCCAGAAGAGGTTATCTCTGCTCATCTGGAATTACGAGCAAGATCCCGGATTCAAGTTCGACTAGGTAGCTTAAGGGAGAGGCAGAAGTTTCACTTAAGCCTGAAGATAAACTTGCCTTTACTTCAAAGTAACCTGTACATCATCAAGGTACCTCTCAGGGTGGCTGGTTCTGAACCCCGACAGAATATTTAAAATGGAGTCGCTTTAACCAAGCTGCTAAGAATATTAATACTATAAATGCTGAGGCATGAGGACAGTTTTTGTTCTAAGCAGCCTGGGCACTTAAGACTTTCTTGAACTTCCCAATCAAGGCCCAGTTATGCATCAGGACCTCCAAATAACCCTGGGGTTACCCTCCCAGGACTCATGTGTGCAGCCACATGACCGACACCCGCTGTCCGAACCTCCAGGTGTGACCGGACCGCCTGCCGCCCACCCTGCGGACCACCTAACATCTGACAGGTAAGGGCTCTAGAATCTCAGGCTAAGAGTGCAGGACTGATAATTCTCAAGAATATGCTTTTTGCTCTGTGAGAACTTTGAACTCTCCCTCCTCCCCTGGAACACGTCTAAGTTTTTGCCTCGCTGTGTTCCCAGTCTGCAGACTCCTGGGTCCTGGGGTACACTCGTACCCTTCGTTTCCAGCGCTGCCTCCCGCCCCCTCTGGGTTCGGTGGGCAATGCCTGGAGTTGAGATAGGATGACCTACAAGAGGGTAGTCGCTGTCTCTCCTCCCTGGTGAAAGTGATATGGACTCAAATGCTGGAAAACTTTTAGTTTCAGGCCAACAGCTAGTAAGCTTAGTAGTCAGTGCCTGCAGAAAGGAACTGTTCCAGGAACTGAGGGTCTGACCCGCCCGGGCTCCAGGAGACCAGGAGCAGTTCCACCTCGGTGCCGCGGGAGGACTGCAGGGCATCAGGGCGGAATGCGAGCCACCGGGCTCCAGGGTGGGGCGCCCACCGCCCAGGACACAGAGGAAGACAAAGACCCCGCCCAGGGCGCAGAGGGAAGAACGCTGCCGCTTTTATCTGATTCCCTTTTCCCTGAATTCCAAACCCCTTGCCTGCACTTTTCTTCTCCTTATATAAAGGGTCGGTTTGAAGTGGAATGTCAGACAGTCTGTTAGGGTACAAACCCGCCGCCCTCTCACATCGCCCACCCTCTGAATGAAGCGCCCACACAGATTCAACCCCTGTCCCTGCTCATCGGGTCTGGCAGTGACAGGCAGCTGCGCGGTTTCTGACGCGTGACGTGCATGATGTGCCTGAAGAGGTGCTCGTAAGAAGTGCACGCCTGTCCTGCCCGGAGACCCTGTGAAGGAGGGACGTCCACAGAGCCCCGTCCCCGACAGCCCTGCACACCCTGCAGACCCAGCCTGTGGCTTCTTTCATGGAGTTGGTCCCTCCTCTATGTGGTCCTCCTTTTCTGGTGATATTTTCCCTCTTTTCCAGGTGTCTCCTATGTTCTGGGCATCGCTGTCTTTTCCGGAGAACCCTGCCTCCTGGTGAGGAGCCCCGAGCAGGCCAGCCCCAGGCTGTCCTTTCTGCCTCCGGCGGGGTCCCCAGCCAAGGCTCCACCCTAGGACCCGCTTGCTCGTCTTTCTGGCGGTCCGGGGTCCCCACAGAGCCCCGCCAGCACCGCGTTTCAAGTGAACCCATTTTTTTCCTATCGGCCTTCTTCCATGTCCAGGTTTCACATCCGTACATGGTGATGAGGAAGATGATGGTACGGGTAATTGCAGCCTTGGTCTCTAACGACATGGCTTCGCTGTGCGTTGGGGAGGGAAGCAAATGTAAAGTGGTCCATGCCTAGGACTCAGTAACTGCACAGGTAGGAGCTCAGTTGAAGGAAACGATCACAGGAGTTTGTACCAGAGATGAATTATCGCTCGCCCTGCCCACACCCCCCGAAGGCGGTCCAACTCCAAACCCCAGGCCCCGCCAACGGTTCGGAGGCGGCACTTTACCCCCGCAAGGCTCAGCCACCGGGCCAGCCGACGCCTGGCCTGTGACCTGAGCTGGAAAGAGAAAACGGGCCAAATCCCCTCTAGAAGGAATTCCTATTTGGAAACTAAATCATGCTTACAAGCTGTCGATGAGGTCGGTGGCCATGTCAGTCAGGGCCAGGGGCCTTGGGGAGCCAGGTTCGACCGTGAACATGCATGCGGGTTAACTTTTATTATAATAGTAATTACAAACAGACGCAAACCTGCTGGGCAGGACGCACCCCAGGGACCCGGGCGCCCGTCAGAGGAGAGGCTGCTGGTTTCCTGTGGGTGAAGGCCGACCCGGGCTTTGGGGGCCCACACAGGGAAGGCGCCTCCGGCAAAACAGGGCAGGTACCTGTTTGCAGACCGCAATTGCTGGGTTCTCCCCGCCCCGGGTTTCTTTTCAGAGCCGCATATAAACAACGGGGTATCCGCTTACATTATTTGCTGCCATAACAATAGCACCTTGTGTTCGCAAAACACACTGAAGGGGCGGTGGGAAGCGGCTGCCCACAGCAGCTGAGTCGGCCAGGCTGCCCCACCCAGGCCACCGGGGGCTGGCTCACAGCCGCACATCCGAAACCAGCCTTCCTCCTTCTGGCCGGGCGCTCCGGCAGGACGGCGAGTTTCCACCTCACTCCTGTGCTCTTCACATTCCTCGCTAGTGCCACTTTTAAAAAGAGGACCTGAAGCAGCTTGCTGTTCGAGAGGAAAGTGGGGTGTCGGGACAGAAGGAAGGGGAGCAGTCTGCCGCCCCAGGAGGCGGATTTCCTTAGGCTGGTTACCTGTGAGGCGCAGCAGCCGGGGGAGGCTCCGACACCCCAGCGCAAGGGGCCTCCGTGCAGGACACAGCCCCGGGAAGGGTGCCTCCACCGCGTGGGACCCCTGCCTGGCCCGGCCCCCGGCGCTGCACCCCGCTTCCTGCGCCTTTCCTGGTAGCTGCTGGGGCCGGCTCTGCACCCCTGGCATCTCCTTTCCGCCCCAGCTGAAGGCGGCATTTAAGGGGATGGCCCAGCACATGGGGAGGTCCTCAGGCGCCCTGGGTCTCTCCCGTGTATACTCTACGCAGGAGGAAGACATGTCCTTCCACGCGATAATCTGTGTCTCTCCGGCTAACCTGCCTCACGCCAATCTGGTGATCAGACCGGCCAGAACCCCGAAGGGTAGAAAGAAATGTTTCCTCTCCAACAATTACTCATCCTTAAAGAGCTGAACTCCAAGAGCATCTGTTCACTCCTGGAAGTCCTGGAGACAAGCTCGTCGTAAATGAAAACACACCGTGCACGCCGCCCTAGAACAGTTCCAGGGCAGAGCAGTCCCACCTCCCAAGGCGCTTGGGCTCCGTCATCAGCCGAAGCCCCTGGGGCAGCTCCAGACCCTCGGAGGAGGGCAAGCCACCCAGCTGGGTGGTGGGGGGTGGGGGAGGCTTGGGGCCGAAGGCCAGGCTCTCCCCAGGCCTAGCCAGGGCCGCTGAGGAACCTCAGGACGGCAGGCCCAGGGCCCCAGGCGCGCGCCCTGCACCGAGGTGCAGGCGGGGGCGGGGCGCTGCAGGAGAGCAGCCGCCCGGTCCCCGAGGTTCCGGAGGCCGCCGGGGTCCGTAGGGCACACGCCTTTTGAGACGCAGACAACCCGAGCACGCCGCCCAAAGGAGAGCGGCCGGGCGGCACGTGGGGCGGCGAAGCCCCGGCCCCTCCGCTCTGAGTCCAGGGCAGCGGGGACCCCCTGCAGCCCTGCAGGGACTGCGCAGAGCCACCGGCCCCATGGGTCTCCGACACACAGGACAGGCAGGCAGGGCGGGGGGCCGCGGGGGCGCTCGGCCACAGGCGCCGGCAGGGCCCCACTGCCCGCCCCCGCCCCGTGCACACAGGCGTATACACACCCCTCCCCCAACTAGGGGGCTGGCTGCTGTCAACCCGCTCCGTCACCCATGCCCGACTGCTCCTGCCGGAGGCCTAGATGGTGAACTGCGAAAGCACAGGCAAGCCCGGTGGACCCCCTTCTCCCCAGGCCCGAGACAGCGGCTGCAGAAATTCTGTGTTTCTCCTCACTCCCTCTGTGCCCACAGGGGCACCAGCTGAAACCCCCTGAAGCGGCCGCAAGGGAAGAAACCAGGTTGGAGGCGCGCGCGCGCCAGCCTGCCAGCCCAGGGTCTCAGCGGGCCCTAGCGGGTGGGCGAGGCCCTCTACCTCCCGCCAGGCACTCGAGGCAGTCCGCGCCCCTTACAGACGGCCACCCGAAGGGGCGGGGGCGGGCCACCGTGAGCCTGCCTCCCGGGCAAGTGCAAGCGCACAGGCGGACCCAGCGCCCTGTGAGCTCACACCCGGGACACCAGCCGCGCACGAAGGTCGCAGCCGACCCCGCAACGCCGCTTGCTGCTGGGGAGCAAAAGCGCCCTTGCCCCAGGCCAGCCACGGGACCGCAGTGCAGGCACCAAGCATTGACCAAAGGGACAGAGGAGCGTGTCCATCCAGAATGCCCTCGGAACTTCTACCCGCGTCGCTGCTCCAGCCGGCCCAGTCGACAGAGGCATAAAACCGTGGGAAGGGCTGGCTGCTTTCTGCAGCCTGAAGTCGCTTTCCCACGTGAGCCTACACGGGTGAGCTTTCCAGGTGACGCAAACCACGGTTCGGGGCCTGGACTGGAGGCGGGGACGGGCCCCTCCTGCAGCTATCCTGTAAGGGGACAGGCAGCGGGGCGTCTCCAGCACAGCCGCCCTGGAACGGCGCCCGGCATCCGGCACGCCTCCCTGCCCACCGCCCACGCCCACCCCCACCCAGCACTGCCCCGAGCTGGAACGGGCACGGCAGAGAGACAAGGGGCCAGGTGGCTCCTTCCAGCCCACGCCCCGGACACCGGCTGTCGCCAGGGTGTCCTGGTCCCAGCCCCACACGCACATGAGCTGCCTGTGGCTCTGCCGTCCCAAGGGAGGCAGGACTGCCAACGGGTTTCCCCGGAGATGCCCCAAGGTGCCGCCCGCGGCTTCTGAGCCCAGCCTTCCCTCTGGCTCCCCAGGAACTAGGGAAAGAGTCACACGAGTCCTGGGAGCTCCACTCGCTCTACGCCAACTCGAAGGCTGCGTGGGGCTCAGGACCAGCTGCCCAGGCCGTGCCTCCTCGGTGCACGGGCTGTTGTGAGCTACAAGCAACTTCGTCCATGGGCTCAGGAGAAACGCGCGCCCTCCCCGGCGCCCCTGGGAGAACTCAGACCGGGCGTCTCGCCCACAATGGGAGATCGTCGGAGAGAACCTCTCCTGGCCCGTGCGGAGGACGAGAGCGAGCTCTGTTTACTAAATGTCTGCTCCACCCCCCGCAGCAAGCTGTGAAGCCCCCGCGTGCCTGTCCCAGCGGCAGGGCGGTCACCCCACGTCCCCTCTCCCTCTCTGACTCTCTCACACCCAGTGTACGGGGCGCTCGGACGTGTGTGCGGGTTCAGTTTGGGTCTCTTCTCCTGCTCACCTGCCTCCGTCTGTCTGACCACCAGCCCAGCGGCAGAGCCTTGCAGGGAGAGGAGTTTGCTCGCCCCGACGCTGGCAGCGCCCAGGGCAGCCACGGGCGGCTGCGCGGGAGCACACAGGGCTTAGGGAAAGCTGCTTCACTCCTCAGCAAGAACACACCCTCCCGATGGCAACCCGTGTTTTAGAAAATTCTTTTTTAAAAGATATTTTATTTATTTATTTCTAGAGAGGGGGAGAGAGGGAGAAAGACAGGGAGAGGGACATCAATGTGTGGGTGCCTCTTGAACATTCCCCACTGAGGACCTGGCCTGCAACCCAGGCCTGTGCCCTGACTGGGAATCGAACCAGTGACGCTTTGGTTCTCTGGCCGGCGCTCAGTCCACAGAGCCACCCCAACCAGGGCAGAAAATTCTTTACAAAATGCACAGAACGTCTCTCTTGTCTTAGAAGGGCGCGGTGGCCCGAGCAGGAAGAAACTGAGGCCCGGCAGGACCCGAGGGCCAGCCGCCTGGAGGAGACTCTCCGGGCCCGAAGCCGCTCGCAGGCGGAGGCCGGGAGAGGCGGGGCAGCGCGCCCAGGGCCGGCCATTGCAGCCTCTCGCCGCAGCCCCGATCGCAGCTGTCAGTCAATGGACCCGCGGCCCACCGCCGGCCGGGACCACCACGCGGCGAATTGGGGACGCGCCCACTGAGGGGGTCAGCGCCGTGCTTCTCGAGATGGGCCTGAGCAGCGCGGGCCAACGAAACACACATGCTTCTCCGGTTTCTGAGTTACTTCCTGGGGGCGGCGGAGCGGGCGACAGGAGGCAGGCCCCCCCTCATTTGCAGGACGAGGGGGCCGGGGACGGGGGAGAGCGCCTCGGGCCAGGAGTGACGCACGGGGCTTCTCCGAGGGCCCCGCAGGAGAGGACCGCGACCGTCCACGTAGTCACGATCCCGCATCCCCTGCCACGGCCGCCTGTGGGACAGCGCCCGGCCCAACGCCTGCGGGAGACAACCCCCTCCCTGCCACCCACGCCCGTTTGCAGACCCATTCGCTCTCCAGCCGGACCACGAATTGACAGGGCAGACTGGACAGCGCGTCTCGCCACGCTCAGGTTTATCACACTGACTCAGAAAGGCCTTCCAGGACGGTCCAGCGATTCCTCGAAGGCCAGGATGCCGTCTTGTCGCGGGAGCGCGGCGGGTTGCCGGCGGGTTGCCGGGGCTGCAGATGCACACAGGGGGCCCCGGCCGAACTGAACCGGGCACGCGCGCGTACGGAAGCACTGGGACCGAACGCGCCCTGAGCCCGGGGAACCTCGGAACGCTGGGCTTTACTACACTTGTAACCGTCGAGCTCGTGCACTGAAAACATCTTTAGAGACTATCGAGTCTAGTCCTCTGCTTCCATGCCCAGCAGAAAATTAGGTCTCAGGGCGCGTGAATCCACCAGACACCTGACCCTCCACCACCCTGTGCCCCCACCATCCCTCTCTGTCTCTCTCTCTCCTGCGCATGGACACCATCACCACCGCCTCTTTTAGGGGAGTGGGGGGCGTCATTTTCTCTTACCATCTACCAATAAACAAGCAAAAATTCCTGTCAGACTCTAGTAAATTGGATGCCCGTCAAATTGAGGTTTCACATTAACTGTCCCAGAGGATACTGGGCTGCTTCAATTCCTAGTTTAAGCTAACGGGCTAAGCTTTAGTCTGGGACGCTGCGTGTTTTCCATACAAGGCCTCCCCTGAAAAGCGCCGAGTCCCAGAGGAGCCGGCGCCCGAGGGGCGCACACGGGCGCACGGACGGCTGCCTCTCTTCAGGCCCCCCCACCTCAGCCTCGTGTCAGAGCCCTGCTTCCCCAACCAGCGCCCCCCCGCCCAGGAAGCGCCCCCACCCACGCCCAGTCCGGAACCCCAGGGGTGCGCCTGCCCCTCTCTGGCCACCTTTTTATCTCGGATTCAAGCCACCGCCTGAGCTTCTGGTTTCCACGCCGCTTTAAACGGAGGCTGGGCTCACAAGACACAGAATCTGCGGAGATTTTAGTGAGACTTTCACTCAAAGTGCTTGTTTTCAGAAGAGAACGCGGTCCCCATGGTACAACGCCTCGCCCAGCGTCGCTCGGCGGAACGGCGGGGCCCGAGTCAGAGCCTGTCTTCGCATCCCCGCACCCCCCGGCCTCTGGGCACTGAATTTCGACCATCGAAGGACCTGGCGCTGAAGCCGGGCCAGCTCCCGTTACGGGGGGGGCGGGGGGGGGCGGCCCGAGCACACAGCTGCGGCCTCACTCCGCGGCCTAGGCCTGCGGTGAGCGGGCTCCGGGCTCTCCGCCTGCGGCAGCCGACAGCCCGCTCTCCTGCCTCCCGGGAAGAGAGCCGCGCTAAGGACGCGCCTGCCCGCCGGCTGAGCAGCGCTCAGGGCCTTTCCCTGTGCTCATCATGGGCCTCATTAAATGAACATTTTTCCAGCTCCGAACGGGTTAAAGGTTTTATCTAATCCCTCCATTAGCTCACCCACCCTACCCTACCCTGCCCCCAAAAATACCTCAGCTGGGCTCCTTTCAAATGAAATGCTGAGACAGGAAATGAGATAATGAAATTCCGTGAAACGAACAGGCCCTTGAACGCCTCTTGCCAGGCACCCAGGCACTGGCAGCAAACAGCGGCCTGGGAACACCGGGCATCAGTGGCGTTGCTGGGCAGCGACCCCCCGGCTCGTCCACCCGGGCACGGCGGCCTCGTGCGGACAGGAGGGAGCGCAGGGCCGTGGCGGCAGAGCACACCGTCCGCGCCGTGGCCGGGAGCGCGGTCAGGCACAGACGACAGGGCCCACAGCAAAGCACTGTTTGTCTGCGTGTTTGTTTTTAGCATTGATTGTAGGCTGATGTGCATGATGCACATATAAACAAAACTGCAAAAAAGATTCTAATATTATTAGTGGTTTTGTGATGGCCCGGCCATAATTATCTGCAGTGTGAACCTGTCCCAGACAAAGCGGAAGGGCGGCAGTTCAAACGCCCCGTTAGCAGTCATTGTCACTGCGAACAAATGAAGGAAGATTAGAGAGCAGGAAAACGCAACATTCTGCCGGCAGGCTTTCCTACCCCACAGGGCAGACAGAAAAAAGGGGTCACAATTGGAGAAGATAAGGGCTGAGGGGGAGGCTGATATTTCAGTCTCGGGATGTAAAATAACAAGGAAGATGTATGTCCTGTGCTTCCTGGCCATTGTCTACCCCCCTTCCCCCTAATGGCCCCAGGGAGAAAGGAAACAGGAAACTGGAGCGAGCAAGGCACCTAAGGAACCAACCGGCCAAAGGGTAAAACAGCAACCCTGCGTTTGGAAGACTGCCAGAAGTACACCCCTCCCTCCCGCCCCTCTTCCCCGACAAATCGCGACTGAGCGCTGCCTTCGGGTCAGGCGGGGGTCTGGCAGGCGGGGGTCTGGCAGGCGGGGGTCTGGCAGGCGGGGGCAGGCAGCGAACCAAGCAGACGGAGCCCTCAGCTCCTGCAGCCTCTTGCATGCCCCCCCCACCCCCCCCCCCCCCCCCCCGGCTCACAGGTCCAAGGCCAGGCCACCTCTCCTCGCCCACTGAACTCGTCCTTCTGTGTGTCCCTGTCTCGGGTCAAGACTGCACTCACTTCTCCTGGCCACCGGCTTCTAAGTCCTGTTTAAATGCTGACTTGTAAATATCCACATCCGCAAGTAAGACTGTTAGTCTAACCTTACATGGCTAGAAACTCACTAAATGACACAGAATTTGAAAAGCATTACTCATTTAAAAAAAGAAAAGAAAAGCTTCTCTTCAGTCTTACAGCATTTTGTTTTCATCGTTTTCTTCCTGAAGTCTCATCTCTCTTTTCCAGACCCCAGCACCCAGCAGAATTTTAATCTTAATGTATTTTTACGGTGGAAAATCATTTACTGATCACTCTATCATGCTTCCCTGCAACTACCTGGGTATAAAACCCAAGACCGGCCAGTCACCCGGGACAGAGGCTCGAGGAGACTGAGACCAGCAGCTGAACAGACTGGCCGAGCAACTTACAGCCAGACTCAGGAGGCCGCCTCCCTGGAGATGACATCCAGGCCTCAGGTGCCTGTCAGCTCCAGGCCCAGGAAAGCGGCCGAACCAGGCGGGCAACGCCAGACCAGCTGCAGCGACGGCGGGGGCCCTGCCCTGGCGCCGACCGACCGGTGGGGCCCGCCTGAGCAGCTGATGAGTCTCCTGCGGCCACCCTGCCCCAGACCTCCCCCGCCTAGGGCTCCCGCGCAGCGGGGCACAAACCCAGGCGGGAGCAGGACTGCGCGCTCCCTTCCCCCACAGGCCTGCGTCTCCTCAACTCCAGGGGCCCCATGAGGCTTGCGGCCAGGGGAGCAGTGGGCAGCGGCAGCCTGTCCTCAACGGAGCCCCTGACCCTGTCCCCAAGGCCCCTCTCCTCTGACTTGCCAGGGAGCTGAGGCGGCCCCGCCGGGGCTCCCCTTTGCTGCTCCTACGCGGAGCCCTTCCTCGTCTCGCCGTCCCCAGCGGTAATGAAGGTGCCCGCGCAGCCACCTGGACTCACGCTGCGAGGTCCTCCCGCCCAAAGCCAAGGACCACACGCTGCCGCCCAGGCCTGGGGGACCCGGCTCCGGGCCAGGTCCCCGGCCCAGCACCACTACTGCCGCTTATCGATATCGTTGTTAACGATCGGATGGCGATTTGAGTTATATCTGTCCTCAATTTTGTGGACAGCAAAGAACAGAAATGACTAATCTGGTCACAGGAGAGCCACCCACTTTCTGAACACCCCTGCCCTGTTTTGATTGCCCTTGTTTTGGGCCCCAGAGGCTCCGGTCCCAAGGCCGACGCAGCACGAGGAGGCTCGCGGGGCAGTGCAGGCGCCTTCCCGCCAGGAGTGGACAGACTGTGCAAGGGAGCGCGACAGAGGAGGGTGTCCTCCCGGCCCCCACAGTGCGCCCACGCCCTGAAGGCCTCCACGTGCCCCCAGGCGCGGCACGCCCGCCTCGGCACACCGACGTGGCTCTGCTCACGCGCTCGCTCGCTCCCACAGTCGCTCCACCAGCAGTTAGCGCACACCTGCAACAGGTCAGCCCCAGGGCGGTGCCCGGGGCCGAGACAAGCAGCCCCCCGACCCCGTCCGAGCCGGAGGGCTCGGCTGCGCGGTTGCGAATGGAGCCTGTCACAGCCACCGCGCCACCTGGAACCCAGGCGAGGCACTGCTCTCCCCGCCCCAAAGAGCTGCGCCCCCGTTAGCCCACCGCCTGCTGCAGAGCAATCTGGTGCAGGAGCCCTGGCTGAGCCCAAAGGAGCGCAGGGGACACCGACCGGTGTGGCGTGAGCATAAGGTCTCTCATCCCCGGTCGCTCGGGGTCGTATTTTAAGCTCGTGTGTCATTCCACTTGAGCTCCACAAAGCAAAGGCCAAACCATCGCGAGGGCCCGTTACATCTTCTTCCTCTAGGTGCATAATATTAATCTGTGGGCTCTGCTTACCATCTGCAACACAACGGTGTCCCCGAGCTACGGGAGTGAGCAAACCAGGCCCTGGGCAGCGGCTGCGTTCTAGAACAACGTTCAGCCACCAACAAAAACAAGTCGCCCTTCCTCTCGAGAGAGAAGCCCTAGTCCTGAGGACTGAACCCCTGTCGGAAAACAAACCCCAGCACCCGTGAAGAGAGACGACACAAAAATGTCCTTGGATGGAAATTTCCATCAGTGAGATACACTCCTATTAGGGGCCACCATGCCACTTAAATAGGAAAATTAAAACTATTTTGAGTTCCCAAGTTAAATGACTCTGTTTCCTCTCCAGCAAAGAGCCTCGCTGCCCAGCCACCCCGCTGTGGCTGATAACGACCGGAGGAGCGTCCGCAGAGGCCCTTCGTAAAGAAAGACCCCCACGGAACTATCGGCTCATTTCCTACTGCCTCTCTCTGTTTTGCCTTTTTTTAAAAAAAGAAAAATTAGGATAGGTCCAGTCAGGAGAAGAGAATGTTTTATTTCATATGAAGTTCAGTTAACAGAAAATGTACAATTACAATTTCCTCTCCTCTAGAGATGGTAGTTACAGCCGCCAGTTCACACCACTGAGCAGCGACCGTAGGGCGGCGGGCAGGGGGAGCGGAGCCACCCACGGTCGGAAGGGACAAGCCCGGGGAGGCCGAGCTCTCAACGCCGCCCCCAGCTACGCGGGAGCCTGCACAGCAGCCGTCGGGGTGACGTGCCCCGTGTGCCTGCACCGGGGTCCGGAGAAGGGCAAGGCTCCCCGAGGTCCCGTCTGGACCACCGCAGCGCGAGCCTGGGGCCGTCCCCGAGCTTCGGCGAGCCTGGGGCCATCCCCGAGCTTCGGCGAGCCTGGTGGACTTCGAAGCACCTTTCCTCAATACGCGCTACAAAGCCATGGTGGACAGTAGACCGCGGAGAAGGAGCACGAGGGCCACCTCAGGCTGTGAGTAGGGCGGTCTGTGCATTGCGGGCACAGCCAGAACACAGCAGCCGCAGGTTCCCGTTAGTTGTTCAGAAAAAGACATCTGTCCATCACCAACGGGAAGATGAAGCAGCATCAGGTGTCCCTGACTAGAGGCACTGAGGACAGACACACGGTCCCCTACATAAGATTCCAGCCAAAGACGTTCAGCACCTCATCATGACGAACCAACGACAGACCTCGGCGGGAGGTGCTCTGCAAACAGCAGGCCTGGCCTTTCAAAAACGTCACGGAATAAAGGACAAAAGTGTGGAGGATGCCTCTGGGTTACCTTCAGCCGAGGCACAGGGAACACCCACTCTCAGGCAGGAGGGGAAGTGTGGTGGCTCAGGGCTTAGAACTTGGTAGAAAGCAACTCTGAGCCTACGCCCGGGCCCGCCATCCCCACCTCCCTGGGTACAGGCACCAACGGCGCCAGGCCCGCTCTACAGCACGAGGCTGGTGACGGCGCCGCCCCCGCGAGGCCTGGAGCGTTGGATGACTCCGTCCCTGAGGGCTCGGCGCCCTGAGTGAGTTCGCAGCACAGGTCAGGGTGGCGGTAGGGTGGCGGTTCAGAGCCATCAGGTGTTAGGGAGAGAAAGCAGGCCACGGGGTGAGGGGCCGTGCCCCCGCGGTCCGAGAAAGGCGAAGCAGCGATGCTAAGGCAGCGGGGCGCGCGCACCGGGGACCCCCTGGGCAGCGCGCGGCCTGGAGTCGGAGGCGCCAGAAGGTGTCCCAGGGCGGGGCCAGCTGACCCCCTGGGACGCGCGATGAGCCCACGCGAAGCTCGGGAAGGGAAAACCAGTGCGGCCCGGGAGCCGAAAACGGCTGTGTGCGCCCGGACACCCGGTGCCAGGGCAGCGGGTGGCGGGCGGAGAGGCCGGTGGGCACGCAGAGCAGCCCGCGCTCGGTGCTGCGCAGCCTACGCTAAGGAGCCCGGGCTTCGGCTGGAAGGCAGAGCACGGGCGGCTAGGGGAGGCCGGGTCAGGGCCTGCGGCCCACGGCTGGACTGCACGGGGGTCGGGGGAGGGGAGGAGGGGGGCTGAGGGCACGGCCTTGCAAGGGCAGGCCAGGCAGGAGGGGGCTGCTCCGGTTTTCTCGGCAAGAAAGGGGGGTGCTGGAACCCAGGCAGTGGCAGCAGTAAGGACAGATGCAGGGTCTAGGGGGCCAGACATGGGGACGGGTGAGAAGAGGAGGCAGAGACAGCTGAACACCGAGCCCAGGTCCGGGGTGGCGGCCACACGGGCCGCAGTGCCCGTCACAGAGAAGGGAAGCCCGGGCCCCGCGCCAGCGCAGGGTGGCTCCCGCTCACGGGCAGGGCCCCGCAAGAGCCGCCTCCGTCCTGAGAGGAAAGGACCCGCCGTGCCTTCCCCAGAACAAAACACCTAGAGCAAACGGATCCTGTCTGGCTCTTCGCTGAGCTCCTATTTCAAAAGATGATTCAATAAAAATAAAAACATTTTTTTTAAAGGCAGCCCTGTCAGTCTCTCTCACACACGTCATGGTGCAAATCCCTTCCTGTAGCAACAAACACTCGCGTGGATGCTCGTGGCTCTCAACAGGTTCATCAAACGTGAGCCTTCCAGTTCCCCACCAGCGGCGTTAGCGGCGTTAGCCAGAAGGTCTCCCCCTCCCTGAAAGCATTATTTTGTTTATCAAAGAAAGGAAGCCATCATAAACTCTTGTTTCCCAGACTACGAAGCCTAAAACCCCCACTCCCAGCCTCCGAAGCAGAACCGTCAGAAGCTGCCCCCACCGCGCGGGCGCGTGGGTCTGGGGGCAGATACGCAGGTGTGCTGACGTTCGCGAACGCAGCGCTGGCTCGACCCTGGCCGGCCAGCCCCAGGGACCGATGCGACCTGCACTTCTCACAAACACAAAGGCACTCTCGCGGCCACAGTGTGCCCCGTCCACCGTGCGCACCGCCCACGGCTACAGGCAACCCTGACTGCCCCACACCCCCTCGGGGTGCCCTGCACAGTCCCTCGGTGCGTGTCCTCCCCCCGCCCGTAGTGTTAGCTCCTTACCAGAGCCTCCATGGCCAGGCCGCCTCTGCAGGAGCGGAGCAGCGTGTGACTCAAGTCCGGCTCTCGGGAGGTGAGGGGAAGGGGCGTGTGCCACTTCTAGGTCGCGCCCAGAAAGGAGCTGCCTGGCCTCCACTTCCTCTTTCCCACGAAGTCCCCAAGCACCCCAATGGCCAGCCTCCCACAGCGGCGCGGGAGCAGAACCGCCTTGGCGACGGAAGGACAGGCGAGAAGGCGCCGAGCCCCTGGAGGTCTCGGGAAGCTGAGGGCCGGCCTCCAACTGGCCACCGGGGAGATCGCTATCTCAGGCAGAAACCTGCTCTGCGCAAGCCTCGGCCGCTCTGATCTTCACGCACAGCCAGCCCCAGCCCTAAGCGCTTCACCTCTGTCCCCGCGGAGCCCTCCAGCCCAGGCGCCCGCCCTTTGGCTCTGAGCTTTCCTTTCTTTGGCGTGGCTGCAGGCGTCTCAGCATTCCGCAGAGTCCACAACAAACAAGTCAGCCGGAGCCTCCCGGGTCCCCACGACGCACAGGTCCGGCCCCGCCATTCCTCTGCGCGTGGCCAGGTGCCAGGCCCGCTCTTGGATCTGTCACCCAGCCCATGTGCAGGGCTTCCCGTCAATCTGACCTTGGTGTCGGGCAGGACGATGACATCTGAACCCAGCACCCGGACTTGTCAACCTGGGTGTCTTCCCCCAGGAAGGACAGATGGTCCGAGTCCTCTGCGCTCGCCTTCCCTCCTCTGCAGGATGTGCCCAACCTGCTCCCCGAGGTCTTCGAGGACCGTACCTTAGGGGCAAAGGGGGTTTGCAGGTTTGAGAAAGGATCCTGAGCTGATAAGGTAGCCTAGGGGGGTCCAGGGCGGGGAAGGTGAGCCTGGGGAGGGATCCAGGTGGGGGAAGGTCAGCTGTGGAGGGGTCCAGGTGGGGGAAAGTGAGCCTGGGGAGGGGTCCAGGTGGGGGAAGGTCAGCTGTGGAGGGGTCCAAGTGGGGGAAGGTCAGCTGTGGAGGGGTCCAGGTGGGGGAAGGTCAGCTGTGGAGGGGTCCAGGTGGGAGAAGGTCGGTCTGAGGAGGGGTCCAGGTGGGGGAAGGTCGGCCTGGGGGGTGTCCAGGTGGGAGAAGGTCGGCCTGGGGAGGGGTCCAGGTGGGGGAAGGTCGGCCTGGGGAGGGGTCCAGGTGGGGGAAGGTCGGCCTGGGGAGGGTCCAGGTGGGGGAAGGCCGGCCTGGGGAGCGGTCCAGGTGGGGGAAGGTCGGCCTGGGGAGGGGTCCAGGTGGGGGAAGGTCGGCCTGAGGAGCGGTCCAGGTGGGGGAAGGCCGGCCTGGGGGGTCCAGGCGGGGCCACAGCAATCCTTATAAAGAGAGGGGCCGGAGCGTCAGGTATGTCAAAGGAGGAGATGGGAGATGGAACGACAAAAACAGAGCAGAACCTGGAGTGACGTCATGGTTGGAAGGGGATGGAGAATCAAGGCAACAGCAGCCCCCGGAAGCCCCAAAGGCCTGGACTAGGCCCGCCTCCCGAGCCCCTCGCGAGCCAGTGAAGCCGGGCTCGGCCTCCAGCACCCGCCCCCGGCACTACGACAAACGGCCACGCTGTTTAAAACCACCGAGTGTGTGGCGATTTGTTTCAGTGGCCAGAGGAAACAAATCCAGTGTCCTTGTAGCCGCGCCACGTCTTGTAGGAACACAATCAAAGGTTAGGGTAGGACCTGTTCAGACCTAAAGAGCAGACGGAAATAAGCAGTGTCGATAATGCACAATATTATTAACACACTACTGCTGTTCATTCTATTGCGACAGCAGATGCAGCTCTCCCTGCCCCTCCTCAAAAGAAAAGGCACAGACGCTGACTTGGGGGGGGGGCGGGGGGGCAGCTCCAAACACTGGCCACAGCCGGACAAAGGGCGATCGCCGCCCACTGACATCTTCACAAACTGTTATTGCTGTAACGGAGGCATGTTTTCTCTGCCAGCAGCACAGCATTCGAAACTTTCTGCAAAGTCAAAAGGAGACGTTAAAGAGCTTTTGAAGCTCTTCTTACTAGTAGCCCAAGTCCCCCACCGTGCACGGTGTCCGCCAGTATCACTCAGCTCAAATCTCCTATCCACCACCAGACTGAGTGTTAAGCGTGCGGGCGCTGGGTAAGGTGCAGAGAGGTGGGGGGACCACGAGGATGCGGGGTCCATGCGCTTCGAACAGTGCCGACCTGGGCGGCCGAGATGGAATGGCTGGGCTGCGTCCGTCCAAGGCCCCTGAGCTTTCAGGTCTGGTCAAACAGGCTGAAGGTGTGACAGGAAGGCGCCTCGAGGCTCCGAGTCCCGCTCCCACCCTCATCCGCGCCAGCTGCCAGCGGGGCCCGCGTCCGCACTCCTGGCTCCCGGTGCGGCAGCTCCCGGCTTACACCAGGGCCCCGGGGCCACGTGCCGCAGGGAGGTCCCGGCTCTGCCCCGTGCCCTCTGACACAGAGCCCGTCCACACCTGGCCACAGAACGGTCACGTCGCGTCCCTTTGGGGAGCCCGCCAGCGCCGGCTGCCAGGCTTCATACAACCAGAGCCCACACTATGACGAGGACTCTTGGCTGAACCCGCTTCCCGCCTTCCTCCTGACCGGAGCACAGGAGGCCGCTGAGTCCCCGGGACAGTCTAGGCCACGTAACAGGACGGCTTTTGTCTCAAAAGCTAAATTACTCCTTTGTGAGGCATCATGATGTGACAGTGGGGAGAACACACGCTCCCCACGCTGCGCAGCAAAGAGTTATTACCTTCTTGGTTTTCTCTGCTTCACTCTCTCAACTTGCGCTCGGATCCGGTAGCTGCTGCAAGCCCCTCACGGAGGACGCGGGAAGGGGGCAGGGAGCTGGACGTGCCTCCACCTGTGCCTAAGCTCCTGCCCAGCAAGCCGAGGGCGACTCTGCTTCCGCGTCCCCAGTCAAGATCAAATAAGCACCATTTCCTTCCACTGTCTAGAGAGAGCTCTCTCTACTGCAGACGAGGGGCGGGGGGGGGGGGGGGCGGGGGGGGGGGGGCAAGCACAGGTAGCTCTCCTGGTCTCCAGCAGACGCTTGTTACTAAACCTGCTCACGCTCCCTATGCCCTCACCTGGACGCACACCATTATTTTAAACCTGGAATGTTTTCAGAGTGTCTGTCTTCTAGATACGGGGGTGGGGGAAAAGTAGGTTTACAGTTGTTCACATGGAAGATAATACAGTAGTAAGTAATAACACAAGAGTAAACTCTGGATTTCGTGTGCTCACAATTGTAAACCTCCTTTTGCCCACGCCTGTGTGTACGTATGTACGAGGATGTATCATTTCCTTGTTTTGCTCATTTCAGATTACGGATTCCTAATGCGTAAGAACTGCATTCCTTCCTTATTTTTTCAGTGCCTGATCTGATCCGCTGCCCTTTGGGCCTGAGGTTGGAAACACCCAGGAAGACAGGTCAGGCTGACCACCCAACACCGCCTCCCGTCTGCAAAGCCCAGGCATGAGCTTTATGAATCTCCTCCTCTGCTTCTTGTTTTACTTAGACGGCAGCACTTATTTTCAACAGGTAATAAGAAAAATTTTCCAGGCGCATGTTCTTCATCTGAGGTTCATGAGGTTCTCCCCGCCTCGTGCGGGTCCCCTTGGGCGCCACAGGCCATGGCAGGACGCGCAGCTGCAGCCTCTCCCTGCCGGTTGGGCGGCCGGCGGTCCGGGAGCAGCAGGCCGGCTCCGCCAGGCTCCGGCGGGGGCCGTGTCTGGGTCCTGCCCGCTCCGCGCACCCTCCCGCGCAGGTAGAGCTCGCCCTCCGGGTCTCTCCGAAGGGCTAATCCCACCTCGTGACTGTACCTAAACCGGATCACGTCCCAAAGGTCCTGATTCCAAAAACCATCCACCGGGACTAATGGCCTCAACATGGGACACTCCAGGAAAGGGTGGGAGGAGGGGGACAGGACACAGGTCAGGCCACAGGACTCCCCTCTGGGAGACAATGTTTATGGGGCTCAGAATCCCTGGTCCATGGGGGCGCCTAGAGCTTCCTCATGCAATAACCTGGGACAGCACCGGCGCCAGCCCGGGCTGGGGGCCAGGTTCACGATTCCTGGCACCGGCAGCCCAGGCCGCTCAGGTGCCAGCCGTAAAGACCCTGTGTGCGGGACTGCCCAAGGCTCGTGCTCACATCTCCATGGAGACAGGCACAGTGCACGGACTGACAGAGCCAGCCACGGGGCTTCGGGTCCACGGGCCCCATCACAGCCGAGAGGCTGGCTGGCGGCCGGGCTCGGGGGTCCCCGGGCCAGGCCCTCCCTGCCCAGCGAGGCCCAGCAGCCCGGCGCGGCTTTCTCGGAGTCTCCTCCTCCCAGCGCCGTCCCCGCAGCTTCCTTTCCCAGGAGTCACCCGTCAGCTGAAGGCCCCCTGCACCTCCTCCTGCTGCCCCCTCCAGTTCATCTCTGTCACCCCTGATCCGGGCTTGGCCTCTGCGCCCCAGAGCACCCAGAGGACCCAGAGGAAACACTCTCAGAGTGACAGTTTCACGTGAAATGACACAAGACATGTCTCCCTCCCAAGCAACCTGCTCATCTAGCTGGGGACAAATATCGCCAATTTAGTTGTGAGGCTGCAAATGTTAGATGCAAAATCCAGCATCTTGAATGAATACGTGAAGTACATAGAAAGACCTGGCTGAGACAGGCCGCTAGAACCGCTAAAAAAAAACGGAGACTGAAGGAACAAAGCAAATCTGTTTCTTCTTAAATTAAAGTGAAGGCAAAACTGAAGACTGAATTCTGCGTTCCGTCCCGTCACCGAGCATACCTGCCGAGCGCTCGCCCTGTGCCAGGCGCCTGAGGGCACGGGGCGGGGGCGGCGGGGGCGGCGGGGGGCGGAGAGGCTCAAAGGCAACGCAGAGGGGTCCCCGCCCTGTAAGAATCTACAGTTTGTGTTCATACTGCTCACTCAGAATTCTTGCTTCATTCATTTTAAACAATTTCCTACAACTTTTTGTGTGTACGTATTCACATCCTTCTGTGTAAGGTGAGGAAGAAACAAAATCACTGTCTGTTCAAATCCTTCCTTAAAAAAGCCGCTGGTCAGCGAACAGGAGCCACTGTACCCCGGGCCCGCAGCCTCCAATCCGCCTCCCCAGGCCTTCGAAGGGAGGCAGCCAAGGGTCTGCCTCTGAGTCTGAAGGCTAGAAAGGCCCCTCAACGGTCCTCTACATAGAGAGCACCCCGTATTGTGAAAATAAGAAACGGACTCAGGGCCCTGATACAGGCTCATGTGGCGGGGGGGGGAACATCCCACAACACTTTAATGTATTTTTTTTCTGTTGTGCAGTCACACACACACCAAAAGTGTACCGAGCAAGTACACAAAGACACAGCAGAGCACGTGCCCACCCCCAGGCGGGAAGGGGCAGAAAGTCACTGCAACCTTGAAAGGCTGCTCTGCCCCCCGCTCCCCGAGGGCTCTCCCAGCCTCGGCATTCAGGGCCAGGCCACCCCCGAGCGCCGGCCCGAGGCACTGCCCGGGTGTTTAGCAATACCGCTGGCGTCAGCCGAGATAAAGGCGGCATTCCACCAGCCACCCGCAGGTGGGACGGCCAAAGCTGTCTCCAGACCGGCCAGACAGCAGGCTCCTTCGCCTGGGGGGCAGAGCGCCCCCCACAGAACAGTCACCCCCAGGGGAACCACATCGGCATTTGTTCTGAGGTTTATCTCCGCAGCAGCACAGCCCCAAAACAAAGGGGAGCTGAGTTTCCCTGGTTTTGAACTTTGGAGAAATGAAATCACACGGTATCTTCCTGTAATTTTTTTTCACTCAGCATTGTATGTGAAATGTATCCATTGTGTATTGTAGAGCTGTAGTTCATGTACAGGGTCCAGCACAAATAGCGCCCCTTTTTCAGTACATAAAAATCTTTTATTACAAAATCATAAGCATGTCACTCTGTAACATAACAGCGCTAGACTCACGCACACCACGTGACACTTTAGGTGACAGGTTCGAATTGCCGTCCGTCTCCTGCGAGACGCTCGCGCACCCCCCAACCACACTCGGTACTGTCAACCCTGCCGGACCCTGTACGTCAGTTCCAGCGCCTGTGTTTTCGCACTGCGTGGCGTCCTATGACATTAAAATTCCCCAGCTTAGTAATCCGGTCTATTACCAACGGGCACATGCGTCGTGTCTGACAGTTTGCTTCACGCCTGCTGCTGGCAACGCGCCCTGCACGGCTCTTTCGACGGCGACACGCAAGATCTCTGAGGGGTTTCCTCGAGCCCTAGGACACACTGGTGTCCAGCTTCATCTGCCCAAGTGCCTGCACACGTAGACGCTCCCACGGCGGGAGCCGGCGCCCAGAGCCCCACACGCAGTCCTTCATGGGCGTCTTCCCGACAGCGCACACTGTCCACCGCGCGGACGCCCGCTCCACAACGGGCACGTGTGACCTGGACACTGAGACACTCTCCACGGGGTTAAAATAGGGAGCGAGAGGCCACAACTCAAGGCTGGTCCCGCAGAGCTGGCCGGCCCCCTTGTCCTGCTTCTCTCCTTAAAGAAACGCTGCTGTGTTCCAACAGCCGCTGTCGGAGAAGGGAGCTGGCTTCCCCCCTCCGCCTGCTCTAGGCCCGCGCGGGTAAGACAGCGCCAACGGGGCGCGCGCGGCGCTTCCTCACAGGACGATAACACAGCCTGCAATTCAATGGCGCGTTGAAAAAAGGCAAGCTATTGTGATGGTTCGATTTTGTTTCTAAGTCCTGTTCTAATATCCAGTGTTTAATGATAAATTCTTTCACCCCTGGCAATAGTTTTATAAGCATTTTCAGTTCAACTGTTACCAGATCATAAATATCTGCAACTCATGTAGCCTTTGTTAAAAAGGAAGAGCTTCTCATAGTTACACACTAGCAATTTCAAAGGGCTGAATTTAGAGAGAAGACTGATCAATCGGTATCAGAATGTCAGTAACAGTGCCAACATGAGAATTTACAGCTTCTCACTCCCAAGTCCAGGTCAGATTCCTGAAGCTCACGTTCACTCACAAAACCACACGTACCAAATGTACGTATTGATTCATTGCTTTTAACTGGAGGACTGTTGTTAGCAGATTAAACTGATAGTAATGAGCACAACCCTACTTGATCCAGCCCAACACAGCCACTTCGGTTTACTGTTGCTAAGGGCAAGCTTCTCCATCAAGTTTCCGCCGCAAATCCCTGCGGTCGTGGCGTATCCCTGCGTCAAAGGAGCAGAGCAGCCAAAGGGCTTCCGAGGACAGACGCCCCCTGGAGGCCGAGAAGCCGTACCAGACCAACCCCGTGACAGGGTGTCCCTTCAGACGGCCAGCAGAAACTGAATTCTGTACAAACTCAGGACCCCTGGGAAGGAAAATATCAAAGGCCGACATTATGTGCACGGACATTCAAAATAAAATCACAGCCATGCAAAACCAAACTCAAAATGTAAGCTTTCGAAGAGTTCCAAACATTCACAAATGCTATTGTTCAAACCAGCGGCTGATGATTTAACGTTGGGGGCCATGGCTGACCCGCCCGGGTGGCTCCGTGGGCGAGGCTGCCGTCCTGAAACGCCAAGGGTGAGGCCCCACCCCCGGTCGGGGCGCACACAGGAGTCCCCCAATGGGCGCATCAGTAAGTGGAGCAACAAATCAGTGTCTCTCCCCGTCGCTCTCCCCCCGCCCCCCCATCTCTTTCTCCCTGTCTCTCTAAAATCCATCAAGAAAACCATTAATAATCGTTAGGGATCATGTCTTTCCTCAAGGTGTCACTGTTACCCTAACGCTGTTGGGCTTTTTCATTTTGGAGGAGACCCCCCAGTAAAAACAGGCCAGGGCAACGCCATCACTCCTCGGGGCGGGAGGAGAGAGGCTCCTCAAGCTGCCGCACGGCCGCCGCCCCCGGAGCACTCGGCACAAAGGGAATTACTTATTTAACAGCTCTCACGGTGAGCCGGCAAGGTCACCTTTCCCGGGAGAAAAACCGCTGTCTCTTATTTTATGTCACCTGAAGCAAGAGCCTCTCTGATCCCCGCCTTCCTGGGGGCTGGGGGCTGACTGGCAGGGGCCGAGTTCTCCGTGATGAGACCTGCAGGTGACAGCAGATGACAGCAGGAGCGGCCTCTGCGCAGGGCCGTCTGGGCTCTCCGGCCGCACTGCCTCCCCTGCCCAGAGGCTGGGGCGGGGCGCAGCCCCCGGCGGGCACAGGGTCCGAGCTGGGGGGGCGGGGGCCGGGCGGCGCGGGGACAGCGGGGCCGCCACGCCAGCTCCTGCGGACTGGGCGCAGGGCACGGGGGCGGGCCTCTGGCTTCCTTCCCGGCCGCGGGTCTCCCTCAGCCCGCTCACCCCAGCCTTCCGGGCGGCCCCCACTGTTGACAAGGAGTCTCCCCGGAGGAGCCGGGACAGAGAGCACGCCGGCGCTGGCCATGGGGGCCCTTCCATGAAGCGCTTTCTCGTTTAAAGGGGAGACTATTTATTCTCCGGTCACTGCAGTCCCGCTCCCCACCCCTGCTCCTCCTGTCGCGCACCCCAGCGCGCACACACTGTTACTGGGGTCACCGAGCCGTCGCCCTGGAAACCCTCCACTCGCTCTTCTCTGTGTGGCTTTTTCCAGACTAGCCTCACCCCTCACTCTGCCACCTCCGGTCCTCACAGGCGCTGCTGAGCCCCGAGCACCCCGCCGGAGACCGAGGCGCCCGCGCGCCGTCCAAGCCCCGTGTCCGCCCCGGCTCGGCGTTCTCGGGGCGGCGTTCTCGGGGCGGCCCCCCGCGCAGCCGCGAGGGCCCCGGTGTGAGGGGTGCCGGGAAGCACAGCCACGCCTCCTCTGGTCACAGCAGGAGAGCCAGCAGTCAACTTCAAATGACAGGCCATCCCCTTCCCGTAGATAGAGGCTCCCATTGCAAGACCCTCTCGTGTGTCGTAACTGTAATGCACAACCTGGAATGAAAGAGGAATCGCTACTTATTCCCGATTAAAGGACAACTCTCTCCGCTTGATGAACTGGGGCCCGGGAGCCTCGAGGAACGCGCTCGCAAGCCCCCGCCTAGGCTGCCTGAGGGAGAACCAAGGAATATCATGGCTTCTTCGCTGCTCCATCTGACGAAAGCCCAGAAAAGAGAGGCTGTCAAAAGCAAGGCGCGGACTAGTTAAAATCTGTTAAGATAAATCTATGGAAAATAATGCGTAATCCCGAAAAAGAGGAAAGGAACACTCAACGGGAAGTTTCTGTGATTACTTACAGTTCATTGTTGTTTTCCCAGAGAGATTGCAAAGGAAAGCATGAAAATAAAGGAGGAAAAAAAAAACCTTCAACAAGATGCTACAAAATAAGTGCTATTTACTATACAGCCTAAGAAAAATTGATGTCCAGGCACATCCAGTTCCAGTTCCATCAGAGTGAGAAGACAGAGTATCCAAAGCTCTTGTCGCCAGGACATCTTAAACATTTGGATGTGCCCTACAATTCTCCCTCCTGCCAGGAAAAGCCAGATGACGGCGGTGCTGCTTCTCGCTGGCGATGTTGCGTGTGACAAAATTAAAAGGTGGATATCACGGAGCCAGCTCTCGACTATGTTCACATGTCAAAACGCAGGCAGCGAGGAAGGGGAGGGGACTTGGGGCGTCCTCAGAGGCCTGGGCCTGGGCCTCCGCCCCAAGACCTAGCCCTTCCCCTGGCAGCACCCAAGACAGGGGCTCGAGGCAAAGCGGCGGAGCTGCGGAGAAAGGCCTGCCTGCGCGGCGCCCTCCCCTGCCAGGGCCTGAGGGGTGGGGATCCCCGAGTCAGGTCCCGTCTGCCAGGCCGCGGGCACACCGCCAGGCCCCAGACACAGACCTGGGGCAGGCCGCCTCTCCCGACCTGGCACCTGCCTGTGTGGTCTCTGGAAACTCGGCCCCGAAGGACTTCCCACCCCTGGAGCCTCAGAAGGTTCCGGTCCCCCAACGGGAAATCAGCCTTGTAAAAAACTCATACACTGATGTGTAAAAATAACATGCAGCTTCGCGTGCACCCTGTGGCTGACTGTGCTCCGCGACATGAATGGCTCGGCTCCTTCGGGCTAGAGCTACAGGGCGGTGACGGTCCAGCCGGACAGGTGCCTCCCTCTAAAGCACAGCCAGCGACTTGGTCCCTCCTCCTCTTCTAACTCGCTTGCTTGCAACGGTGGCCAGGCTACTCCCGTCCCATGCGCATCTGTGTTTTCCAAACAGTCCACAAGTGTGCACGGGCGACGTGCACAGAAGCGCGACCGGCCGCTCAGAAAGGTGTCACTGTCCTCGCCTGTGAAAAACCGTCACCCCCTGTGACGCAGGATCCCTGTGAAAGCCGGCCAAGGTCTCACACGCCAACAAGCAGGAATAACCTCGGAGGTGGGAAAAGTCTCCTCGCCGAACACAACCGAACGCCCGCGTGAGTGTCAAAACGTACAGATTTCATCTCAGCAAAATGTCAGCCACCCTCTGCAGAACGGCACTGAGAGTCACACGTAATGCACACACGAGAAAAAAGATGTTGGCTCAGGCTAAAGGTCAAACAGTTCTCTTTGGGAAAATTCTGATTAAACAGTGTGGGGAGAGGGGAAGCAATCCCCTTCTAATTCACAAGATGAAAGGGAAGATGTGTTTCTTTTTTAGTCACCAAAAACCTACTGCCACTTAGTACGGGGAAGGTTGTATTCCTTCACTTTTATCAGGCACTGGGGATAAAATTTCAGTACAAGAAAAGAAAAAGAGGAAGTGTGCTCGGCCTTGTTAAACGTGACAGGCATTGCCACGTAACTGTCAGGGAGACAAAGACAAGAGCCACCGCTGGCATCGTCGTCTTCAGCGCAGGACAGGGCAGAGATGTCACGGACGCATGGCAGACAGGGCAGCGGACGCGCAACCTACCGGGCAGCGGCCCTGCGCCCAGCAGAGCCGGACCTGCACACAGAGCGCCTCAGGGAGGCGGAGCCGGGCCTCTGGCCGCCTTGGAGGGGTGTCAGGGAAGGCCTGCGAGAGAGGGCGGCCCTGAACAGTCTTAAAAGGTACGAGTCAGCGAGTGAAGGGAGGCCACAGGAGGAGGAGAGAGGGTTCCAGATGAAGGCGGTGGCGGCAAGCACGCGAAGGCCACCGCTCTGGGCCTCCGCCCACTCCGGTCCTTTCCCATCACGTTCAGCCTCCTGGCAGGAGCTGAGACTGTTCGCCGACTGTCTGCCCACCACCTAAAATCCATTCCCATCAACGTGCAAAGCATCCCGACTTAAGGATTTGTCTCCAACTCCTGGCAAAGAAGTCCTACGTGTCAGGGACCGGGCATGTCGGCCACAGACGGAGAGGTCCGCGTCGGGGTGGGCAGAGCTGGTCCGCCTGGCAGGCCGGCCACGTTGAGATGCCCCACAGCCACGGGGCAGCCCAGCAGGAACAGCGAGGCCGGGCCAACCATATCCCCACTCTCCAAAATCTGAGTGGAAAAATACTGACAATTAAAAGCTTTGCTAGCAAGTGACTTCATCACCGTGAAGAATCGGAGCAACCTAAATTTATAAGGAAGCCAAAGGCATGATCAAAAAGAAACCACGTGGAAAAGATACACAAAGCCAAGGACAAGAACACCCCTGCTGCTACGCTCAGGAGAAGCCGAGAGGCACAGGTTGTGAACAATGGCCTAATGGGCTTGCAGAGAATTCTTTTTCTCCATAAAAAAGTTACGTTCTCCAGCTTCCTCTGCAGCCAGGTATGACAATGTAACCGAGTTCCGGTACGTGAGGTATGCTGCAGTCTGGGAAGTCTTCCAGGAAGGAGAAAAACACTTCCACCCACGCTCCATCCCGCTGGATGCAGAGCCGATGGCAGGAGCTCCAGCAGCAACTCTGAGGCGTGAGTTTAAAGTCCACCCACAGTGGACAGAGGCATCTGGGCTCCTAACTACTTGTGGACTTACCTACCTGAGGAAAAAATAGACATCTGTCTGGTCCAAGCTGCCACTTTCCAAACAGTACCAGTGCTAACTGACACAGAGGTTGGGTCAGCCTCATTTCAACTAGAGGGGAATCCCTTAGTTAAATGGAAGTCTGATGTGGGCCACTTTACAGTAGTGTTATTATCCCCAATTTTGACACAGAGAGCAGCTCCTTTGTGACAGAACCAGAATTTGAAACGAAATCACCTGGACTGAGACCCCACATTCACAGAAATAAAGTCAAACCAAGGAGAGCAGGCTCGCAGGTATCTTACGCTTCGGCAACCATTCTGACAGCCAAAGGCCAACAGAATCGCCTGTGCTGAATGCAGAGTCACTTGCTTTGCACAAATGCCATGCAGACATGTCCTGGTGACCCTCTGGCCGACCTAGATATAAGCACTTTTCCCAACACAAGCATTCCAGGCCAAGCAGCCAGGAGGGGTGAGCATGCGGGAGAAGCCTGCACGGTCCAATTTGTAAGGAGCGGGCAGATTCCTAAGGGCACCGGGGAGCCTGGGAGGCCCGCGACGTTTTTCGTTTTATAAGATGGGAGAACTCTTTTTTTTAAGGTGCTAAGAGGCCTTTCTCATTAACTGTAAGCAAAACAACACTCCATCCACGACGACAGTTGGGACTCTGAGCCTCGGCGTTGCAACCCCCGGGCACGGGTGTCCCGCGTGTCCCGCGACCCGGGGGGTGGGGCAGGGGTGCTCGGAGCAGCGATCCTACTGAAAGCCTCGCAGATTTCTGATGGCCAAGTGGAAGGCACCGGCGTACTTGGCACGAATCCCCTGCATGAAAGATTTGGGCACCTGCACTCCACGCTGGAGGTGAGCGTGCCCACGCCCTGCTCCCAGGAGCCTGCAGCAGCGGGGGGCGGGGGGCAGGCAAGGGCGGCAAAGAGATCGAAGGGGACGGTGACAAGTGCTACAAAGAAAAATCACATAAAAGAGCAGAACGTGATGGGGAGAGGGAACCTGGGGCGGCGCTGCTTGGGAGAGCAGATGTACTTCCAACAATGTTCTGGCCGAGACCATCTGGCCCAGTGCCTGTCGCTGTAAATAAAGCTTTATTGGAACACAGCCACATCCATCTATTTACATGTGTTATCTGCGGCTGCTTCCGCGCTGTCCGGGCAGAGCTGAGCCGCTCAGACAGCGACGGCGCGCCCCGCGAAGGCTAACACATTTACCAGCTGGCCCCTTCCAGGATGAGCGTGTCCACCCAGTTCCAGCCCTGTCATCTGCAGTTTTCCACAAGCAAAGAGCTGTGTCCCACATTTCAGGCTATCTAGTTTCTGCAGACAGACAGTCACCTCTGTATCATCATTGATGATGCCCGAGCGCCTACCAAACACTAAGTGCTCGGACAGTGTCTGCTGAGTGAAGGCGTTAGAAGCGGGAGAGAGGAGGGCTTTTCTTCTCCCAAAACTAACCTGACACCGATCCCTCGTGGACTATTTTAAAAGCCTGCAGATTCTTTTCCTGTGGTAGCTGGGCATCCGAACACAGGGCTATGCATCGGAATTAAAATCAAGGACCTACGGTCACCACGTTTCATTTCAAGCAATTTAACATGGGTGTAAGTGCCGCTTAGCATATAAGCCAGAGCCATTATTAACCCCGAATACCCAGGAAAATGCGCCCCGCACCCACTCGTAGAAGACTGCTCCCTTGCTGTTACTGTTGTTGCTGTTTTACTATCACTCGCTGCAATAGCGTAAAGCAGTCGGGATAAATCATCTTCGCCTCCAAGATGAGCTCTCAAGCACTCTGACTTAGGAAATAAAAGAACTGCTTTCAACTAGATGCAGGGATCTAAGCA
Organism: Pteronotus mesoamericanus; assembly: GCF_021234165.1. NCBI lineage: Eukaryota > Metazoa > Chordata > Mammalia > Chiroptera > Mormoopidae > Pteronotus > Pteronotus mesoamericanus. The sequence goes on from NW_026555123.1 coordinate 4,476,018, forward strand.
CCCATGAGTGTGTGAAATCTTGATTCTTCATCTCCATCATTGCTTCATCATCAGGCATTTTTAATGTTGGTTTGTTCAAAGCAACTTTTTCATAAAGAATTAAAAGAGGCATCACTTCTTACACAGCTCTCTACCATTTCAACTTTTTAAGCAACTTGTTTCATTATACAGGACTTGTATTCTCTTAGGCATTGATAATAAACTACCCGATTTAAAGAGTTTAACAAATCATCAGCTGAATATCTATTCTCAATGTGGTGGAATTAAAAGAGAACATATGGACCAAGTCTGTTCTCTGAAACTATTCAGAGTGAATATGAAGCACACATCATTCATTATTCATGATAAAACTTTAAGCGCTCAGAAGATAAGAAATGGAAAATATTCACCTATGGGTATTTCCAAAAATGACCCGTAGAGTTAGGCAGGTCCCCCAAACAAAGACACGTCCGGGGGGCAAGGCCGACGTCCCCAGGCAGGGATCGAGTCCCCCGCACTCGGGCGGCAGGACGGTCGCAGTCCGTGTCCAGAGAAGTGACAGAGCCGCTCCACCGCAGGCTCCAGACGCGGCCCTGCCCACAGTCAGGGTCAGGTCAGCGGGGGCCGGACCGGTGTCAGGGAATGGAAAGGAAAGCCGGGACGTGACCAGATAAGCCTGTCCAAACCCTCAGGCTCAAGACCCCAACAAGCAGCGGGGAAAGTTATGCTACCCCAAGAGAAGCATCCCGGTGAGCGACGCGGACGGACAGCACTCCTGTACCACCAGAGAGAGAGAGACCCGGTCCTTACGCGAGGCTTTCTACCTCCCGCCCAGGGGCTTAAAAAAAGAGCTGGCCGCACGCAGGAACCGGCCAGGCTGACGAGGAACAGCAGCCTCACCCCGTGAATCAGCGCGAGCCCGGCCCCTACAACGTGCTGCCGGTGTGGGGGCCAGCCAGTCAGTCACAGGCGGGCGAAGTTCTCCAAGGCCCCAACGTGACTTTCAAACCCCTGGGTTCCAACAGAAGAGACGCCGAGGATCCCACACGACAGAGCTCAGGGCGGGGCCTCAGATGGGGTGCCGCGCTGCGGGCACAGCTCGGGCAGAAGCGGCCACGGAGCGACGCGGCCACCGGGTGCCAAGCCTGGCGCGCTCGCCCCCCGAAAGCCGCGACAAGCAGCTGCCGCCGTGAGCCCAGTCCCTCTGCTCCGTGCGTGGGGCAGGGAGGCATCTGACAGGCTGGTCCCGGAGAATGAAGAGAATCGGAGTGGATCCTCGGGGACAGCAGCACCGCGCGTCCTTGTTTCACGCGCAGAGTCCCAGTCAGTCACAGCAAACGCCTGTGCGTGCTTACAGTCCCAGGTTCTCGGTCCTGACGGTCTGCTTTACGAACCCGGCTGGCCGGGCAGACCCGGTTCCCTTTAAATTCTGTGAGGGAGGCAACACTGTCACGGCCAATTTGCCTGTGGGGAAACTGAGGCACAGAGTCCCGCCCCGGTCCTGGTGACTTCCCCGCCACGAGGGCGCCCCACCCTGCCCACCCAGACCATGGCTACCCCACGTCCCCTCAGAGGCCTGGCCTGCCTCTGCTCGCTCCAGCCTGTCCCCCGACTGTCCACCCACAGCGCCACCTCTCTCCCTTCAGTCTCCCGCACACCAGTCCAGACAACGCCATCGCCCAGCCTCACCGAGGCCGCCGGCCCCTCGCGCGCCGCCCGCTCGCCTTCCCGCCTGCCCTCCTGGCTCCCACCGCCGCCGGCCGGCGCCCCACAGGCCCGCGCCCCCACCCAGCCACGGACTCACTGGGCCAATCCCAGCCAGTGCCGGGGGAACTGCCTGCGTCTGACACCTGCCGCCACGCAGCTGCCAAGTCTGAAAGGAAGACCAAAGTCCTACAGCCACCAGACCCGCGTCGCTGCTCCGCCGTGTCTCCCCCTCCAGCGGGGCACAGCAAGCAACACTCTGGTCCCCGGCACCGTCCACCAGGAGACTCTGCGGCCCCTCAGCCCCACTGAGCCCAGCCCCCCCCCCCCCCCCGCACCGCCCGGGCACAGCTGCAAGGCGGCGTCACATTCCACTCTGCCAGAGGCTCACTGTCTCCGGTTCTGTCCTGCTTAGAAAGGAGACCTCCGCTATATGCCCCACTGTCCCCGACTCCTTCACGGGGACTTCTTCACACAACGGCGGCAGCAGCACCTCCGCGCCCTTCTCTGACAAAGCTCAGCCACGGTCACCACAGCCCTACCCTGGGGTGATGTCCCATTCTGTCACCTTCCATGACCTCTGGGCCGTGCTGGCCCCCGCTGCCCACCTGCTCCTCCTGGAGGGCGCCCTCTCGGCCTGCCTGGCCGTCCGCGCGTGGTCCTCCTCTCAGACTCCTCACCCCGCCTCCTGCCGGCCCCAGAGACCGCGCCCGCCAGGTGCCGGCACTGACCAGGGCGCCGGGCCTCCTCGGCGGGCTCGCTCACAGCCACGGTCACTGGTCACCCCCGTGGGTAAGAACGAGAGGTTGGACGTCAGCCAGACCTGGGCTCAAATTCTGGCTCCATCACACCATGGGCAAGACACTCAGTTCTCTAAGCCTCAGGTTTCTAATCTCTGAAATGATAACGGCAATGAATAATGCATGGCAAACACACGGCACTCCGCCTCCCACATGATATTAATAATACAGCACTCATCTGGCAAGTAACAATAAACATCATGTGCTGCTCTGGGCTACGGGTGCGAGAGCCGCCTCTGCCCCCCCCATCTGCCCCCGTGGAAGCTCAGCCTGGGCCCTGCACGAGCGGCGCCAACTCAGGGACGCGCACGTGAAGCTCGTTTTCCCTCCGCACACGCCATTCTTGCAGGCTGTCCTGCCACCGGGCACGGCCCCATCGGCCCCCGGGCACCAGCGGCCGTAAACGTGCTGTGAACGCTTCACCCTCTCCCACCAGCAGGTGCGGTCAGTTTCCTGCCCTTGGCCCTGAGCCCGCCCCCCTGGCACATGAACAGGACGCAGAAGGGACGCTGAGGCTGGGCCACGAAGGCCCGCGCCCGGCCGGCTTCTCCTGGCAGGTTCCCTCCGCGCAGCTGCAATGCGGGAGAACCACATGAGGAAAGGGGCCCGGGAGTCCACATTCTCCGGCCTCAGCCAAGGGGCCAGGCCAGCGTGTAAAAAAGTCACCAGGGGACTCCAGCCACCCTGTGACTGTGACTTTTCAGGGGGCCTGAGCAAGAAGAGCCTAGCTGAACCCAATTACCTCCAGAGTCATGAGCAAAATAAACTACTGATACTGTGCTAACCTGCTGTTTGTTTGTTTGTTTGTTTCAGAGAGAAGGAGGGGAGGGAAGGACAAGGAGAGGGAGAGAAGCATCGGTGAGAGATATGCCCCCACCAGAGATGTGCCCCGACTGGGAATCGAACCAGCGATCTTTCCCTTTGCAGGACAAAGCTCCAACCAACTAAGCCACACTGGCCAGCGCTCAGCCACTCTTTTAAGGTGGTTCATTACCAGTAATAGAAAACCAGAACACTGCTCAAACCAAAATCTGAAAATTCGCCCGGAAGTCTCCTTTGGTCTCATCTTCTAGAGCCAATGGTCTGGTAGGACTCACACCTGGTACTTCCTAAGTGCGGCCGCACTGCACCCGCACCGCCGCCTCCCTCTGCCCCTGCCCGGCTCCGAGCGCCGCCATTTCTCTGTGGACCCAGGACAGCACCTTCTCGACGGGTGGCTCGCTCCAGCCCGGCTGCCCGTCCCAATCCGTCCCCACGGCACACGAGAATGGACCAGGGGCAACCACATCACTCTGGGCACACGTGGCGGTACCCACGGCGCCACCCTCACCGGGCGCTGCAGCCTCCCGCCAGCCGGCTGCTAGCCCAGCTCCGGCCGCCCTGCAGCCGCGGCTCCCCTGATGCCTTGGGGCTCCTCACGCCAAGTCCCCACACAAGCTGGGCCTCCCGCCTGGCCCTGGCCCTGACCCTGACCCTGACCCTGACCCTCCCCTCCCCTCCCTGGGCCAAAGCAACTCAACCCAGCGTCGCAGATTAAAAAGGACTCCTCCGGGAAGCTCTCCTTGCCCCGCAAGGGTAAGCCCCTCTCTCACACCTGCCTTACCACCCGCCCCTTCCTCTCAACAGAACAGGGTGTCTGGTGCGTACCGGCCACCGGTCAGTCTCAGCGCCGGCGCGGGCCAGCGTACGGCCCCTTCGTGCCCAGACGCACCACAACACTTACTAAAGGCTTGTTTAAGTGCATGAATGATAAATGATGAAAAGACAACTGTGTGAACTCTGCTTCACAGAGTTAGAAGAGAGAGCAGAGAGGCAGCCATTCCAGGGAGGAACATGACTGGGGAAAACCTTAAAGTAAAAGAAACTTTAAGTTACTGAATTAATACCATCTTTTTGACAGATGAAGGAACAAAGTCAATGGCATTGACCGGTCGCCTGCCCAAGCTCCCGCACTTCATGGGTGGCAAAGCCAGAACCAATCAAGGCGCTCGACTCCCGCAGGGCCTCTGGGGTGCGTCGGAATTGTCAAATGAATTACCCAACTGAATAATGCAGGAATTTCAGAGCACAGCCAAGTAACTTCTCCAAATTAAACAAAAACCTGCCTTATAATCCCCTTGCATTACCCTGTTCTCATGCCTGGACACCTGGAAGAGGCCCCGGGCAACTTTAGGTTGGTTGGAATCATGCCCGTTAGAACGGCCAAATAAAAGCTCCAGCACCACAGGAAGCCTCGGTGAGGGTATGAAGTGACCGGAGTCTCCGGCATCCGGTGACGTCTAACGGGCGCAGCCACTTGGGAAAAGCGTTTGGCGGCGTTTAGTGAGCCCAGACCTACGAGCGCCCTGTGACCCTGAGACTCCACTGCACTCAGCAGGAATGAGTGGCAGTTCCCCACCAAAAACACATGCAGGAATGTTTGGGGCAGCTTTATTCCAAAAATCCCACCTCCGGAAACCAGCTTCCTGCCCATCCCTATTAGAACGGGTAGAGTATGAATGGTGTCTTCACACGATATTATATCGCAACAAAAAAAGAACAAACTCCTGATTCGTGCAACAATGCTGAGCCAAAGAAAGAACACACAGAAGAACACGTAACGGTAATTCCATTTACGTGCAGTTCAAAATCAAGCGAGCTCACCCTGACGGCAGCGCCGGCGAAGGGACACCAGAGAGCCTTCTGCAGAGCTGGAAATGCCTCGCATCTCCACGGGGGCAGCTCCTAGGCCCAGGGACATGCAGCTTCATCAGACTGCGCCTTCCCGATTTGTGCACTTTACTGTCTGTAAACTGTACCTCAATTTTTGAAAAGATAGTCTATGTGGGTGAACAAAAATTTAATTTAGATAAAAAGTGATAGGTGCACCTGAGCTCTATGCAACACCTCGTGTGTATACATCACGCCCAGGATAGACGTTGTCTCTTCCAATCCTCAGAAAACCCCCATGTTAACGTCTTTTTGCAGTTAAGAGTCCCACTAGTCATAGTATTAGTCATAGATGCCACCTTAAAAAAAGCCTTTGGCCTGGCTGGGTAGCTCAGTTGGCTAGAGCATTGTCCCCCTATACCAAGGTTGAGGGTTCGATCCTCGGTCAAGGCATCTGTAACAGCCAACCAGTGAACACACAGAAAAATGAACAACAAATCGTTCTCTCTCTCTCTCTCTCTCCCCCTCTCTCTCTCTCTTTCCCCAACCCTTTCTCTCTCTCTCTCTAAAGTCAATCAATGAATAAAAAAAATCTCTGAATCAGATCAGAAAGAAGAGAGGAAATAAAAATTAAAGTAACAGTAAAAATTAGCATTCTGCTTGAAACTAGAAGTCCCAACATTGGTATTTCGCAGAGGAAACCAAAAACCATGGTTTTTCCAAGGTCAGTGACAACCTTTCAATGCCCCGCTCTTAAAAAATACAAGAATGGGTTCCTACATGTTTAAATTATTTCACAAAAATTGTACACTGCCATTATTGGAGAAGGAAAAAAACGCAAGGTGTAAGGGATGAGAAAAAAAGGAAGTTGGGGGGAGAGAGGCTGGCTGTGGGGCCCCCGGCTGCCGCCAGCGCCGTCACACCAAGTCCTCGCGTCCGACGGGCTCTCCCACGCGTCAGCACAGACGGCAACGCGCCGCCGCGTGCGAAAGCACAGGCAGTTGGCTGTGGCGTTGCTAGTGCTCCTCGCCACAGAGGCTCTGGTGCTCTCCGAGCTCGGAGGCTGAGACCTGTTGTGGCCTGGGAGGTCGGTCTGCGACCAGGCTCCCAGTATTCGGGGCTTCGGAAATAACTACCTGCGAAATCCATACCCGCGTTTACGCACATACACACGCAAACTCCAGGACCGACACGGGGCTGGCGTCTCTGTAGCCTGCCCAGCAATGACATTGTGAGAGAGAGAAACGACAGTCACTGCCATTTCAGAACAGACGGTATATCCTTACGGCCACAAAAGCTGGGAAAATACCTCCAATGTTGTCAGCCGAGATTAAACGTACAATTGCAACACTCCCCTGACTCTTTTCCATGTCTCTGTGAGCTGAGATTCAGGAAACACCTTCTGTAGCACATTTCGTCAGTGCAACATCTGGAAATCAAAGTTCTTTTTCTTCCCTATCTCACTAATGACGGCATGTATAGATTAAGGTCACGCTGCGTCCCGGAGCCTGCTCAGCCCCTCCTGACCCCCGTTTCCTCAGCTGCCCAACAGGAGGAAACATAACAGCTCCTCGCTCTTGCAGGACGCTGAAGGGGCTGAACGTGTGGCAGGTGCCTACCAAGCGCTTCCTGGCACTGAGCGAGCTCACAATAAATATTGTCATTATCGCCAACTTCGCTATGACGTAACTTGGCCTTCAACAGCCGCTGATAACAGCTGCACGCTGCCCAATCACACAACTATTAACTTATTTAATCAATACCAAGAGTTTTAAATGCAGCTACCTTTTGACCTTACAGATCTCCTTCTAGAGCTTGATCATGAAGCACAAATACTCCAAAGAATTAAAAAACAGGGCATGGAATCGTCTTCCTCCTAGAGATTCCCGCTGTGCATATGCAGAGTAAAAGCTATATAACTTTTTTTAATTGTTTAACTTTATTTGACCCAGTTTCCAAATTTACTTGGCACTGGAACCCCTTGTTGTGGCCCGTTCAAGTGCCACAGGACTACGGCTCCTTCCGGGACACCACCCTGAAACACCCCGGAGAGTTCAGGGCATGGGTCAGGGGAGCGCTACTCACAGCAGCCCAGACTGGGGCAAACGTGAAACATTCCGCGATGAGGTGGCCCGTCACGAAAAGCACGGGTTCCCCGAATAATGCAGAAAACAAATGTCGCAGAAGAAGAACCATTAAAATTTAAATACTCATAGGTATAAAAAGGTTATAAAACTGTATTTTCATGTGATACTGGATTAAAAAATGTTAATGGTCCCCTGTGGGTTGCTATAGTACAGATATATGCTTTCTCCCCAGGGCGCTTCGCTATGCTTTCCAAGCTGCCTTCACTGAGCTTTTACTGCGATAATATTGATACTCAACCTGTTACCAAAATCACCTTACTCCTTCCAGAGGCCAGAAGATATATGTGTAAATATGTACATATGGGTTGATGACTACAAAATGATTGTTTTAAACTGCAAAACAAACTGATGAGTCATAAGACTAAAACGCACATAATAAAATTTCATTAAACAATTTATGTGAAGTAAAAACAAGGAAATACACACAAAACCATGCCTCAAAACCAACACCTCCCTGCCCAGGCCCGGCCGCTGAGGTGGTCAGAGGAGCAGCCCGACGCCCCGGGGTCGCGGCCTCCATCCCGCCTCAGACGACATACGAGCAGCAACCAAGTAAGTGGGACAGCGAATCGATGTTTCTCTCTCTCTCACTCTCATGAATAAATAATTCTTCTTCAAAAACCAACACCTATTCTCTTCTCTGAGCTCCTCACAAAACCTAGATAAGATCCCTACATATAAAACAAGAAATGGCAATGGCCAAACCAGAAACGTAAGACAAGCGTCTACTGATACAGGCAGCCACATTTATTCATCTCAAAAACATTAGAGAAATAAATACATGTCAAAAAGACAAAGGGGGGATGTTACACTGTCTGTAAAACTGTTAACACACACAAAACAATACTGCACACTGTTTAGCCACACATGCAAATGCAGTGAAGACGCAGTGCCCACAGGCGGTGACGCCCACCTGGCGCGGGACGGCCATCAGCCGGAGGAGCGCGGCAGGAGACCGCGTGGGCGAGCTCCGGGCCGCTTAGCCTTCTTTTTCAAGGAATATCCGCGTTTTGAACTTAAAATGGAAAAATGTTAACTACTGTTCGATCAGGGGGTAAGTACACAGAAGTGTGTTTTCTTATTTTCTATACTCAACACGAGTACGCGGAAGACATGCATTTATGAAAAATCACACTTCGCACCGTAGAGCGTTTTGCTGCAACCTCAGACTCTGCGTGTGCATCGGCTTGGACCACCCCGTCCTTCTGGCCTCGGTCACGGGTCTAGGGGCGGCTGGAGAGGCAACACCCCTCCTGGGAAAGGAGCCCACGGGGTCCCCTCAGGACACACGGTCACAGTGCCAGGAGATAGAAGGCCCTCGGCCCAGAGAAGCCATCCAGAGGCCAGAGCAGTCGGAGCAAAGCCGGGCACAAGGCGTGGGCGGGGGGGTGGGGGAATGAGACTGTCTTGTAAACCCAACCTTTCAAAGGCTTAGCTGCTATCAAAGTCGCGGAGGCGTGTTCAGCTGCGGGCCAAAGAGCAGAGCGCCCGGTTCCCGCAGACGAGTGAAATCAGCCATGAGGTGGCCCCCCCCCCAAGCCCAGCGTCCCGTCTACGGGTCCCGCGGCCCCACTCCCTCGCCGCCTGGTCAGCGCGCCCCAAGTAACGCTGGTCACCCGGGCTTGGAGGCCACCAAGCTGGGCTGGAACCCTGGCCCAGACGCCGCACTGGTCACGCGACCGTGGCCACAGCCTCCCCCCACCCCACAGAGCCTCAGGTCCCCCTTTTCAAATCCAATCTGCAGCACCTGGTCAACAGAACTGCTGGGAGGAGCACAGCAGGTGACGTGAGGAAAACAGTCTGCACTGCACCTGGGACCTAGTCCCCTGTTTATCAGGCACAGACGTGACTCTGACGACAAAGCGACGATCGAGCTGGCCGGGGACCCTGCCCTGACGCGGGTTCCAGGCCAGCCCGTGGCCGCCGCCCCGGGCACGCCGGGGCTGGCCCGAGTCTTGACTTCAGCACTGGATGTCAGAAGCAGCCGCTTCCCGCGCGGGGCCCAGTGCCAAACGCAAGTGTTTGCCAAGTGCAGAAAGGGAACACTTTCACGGTGGCAACCGCAGAGCCTTCAAGCACGTGAAGGCCCCCGAGGCCACGGGACCCGGCCCGGCCGCAAGGTGCTGTGTCCAGGCACTTTGCAGACACCCAGAGACGGGGGTCCGCCAGACGGGCCTTCTGCGACTCAGCCCAGACCAGAGGCGCGCGGGGGATCCAGGGCGGGGCCGCAGCCGAGCTACGGAGGCGGCCGCGCCACAGCCGAAGCCCACCATCACTGCAGTTTGTGACAGCCTCTGGGGACAGTGCAGTCGCCCCCGCTTCTCCCCACTCTACCTCAGGAGCAACCCTTTATAGTTCACGTCCTTGGGGGACCTGGCCAGACCGGCGTCCCTGGGCCAAAGGCTCTCTGGGGCCTGGTGTCCACTGGGCACAGCCTCGCGCCCCGGGCAGCGCTTAGTTAAGGAGCTGGCAGATCGATGCTGAGTCTCAGCGACATCTCCAAGGAAAACTGGAGCTCGGGAAAGGCCAGAGCATGTCCCCGAAATGGCGCTAGGGGTCGTCCGACCGGGTTGCCTGGAAACCCATGTGGGGTCACTTGATAAAACATCAGAGGCTGAAGGTCGTCGTAGTGACCAATCAGGCCCTGGGGGAGGCTCGGGACACAGCCCGGTTTTTCCATCCTGCCTTGTCCCTCACAGCCCTTTGGCAGAACCAAGTCCCTGAGCTGTGGGACCCCCAGTCCTGGGCTCAGGGCCCCGGGTGTCTTCACCCTGGACCTGAGAAACAGCAGAGTGTTTGCATGGAATACACTGTACACATTTCGCCTGCTTCCAACAGCTTTACCATCAAGCTGGGAGGAAGTGAAGAAGTAGGGCTGTGGGGCCACAGTCCCAGCTCTGTCACTTGTCAGCTGTGCGACCCTGAGGACATGCACCACCTCTTTGAGCCACGGTTGGACGGTCACTGATTTTACCCTCCTAACCCCCCATGCTCCCCAGCCGCAGCCCAGCATGCCAGCGGGCACGGCGCAGGCCCTCCCAGGATGCAGCCCCCAGGGGCAGGGACCGCGCGCCCTGCGCCCGCCCCCAGGCCCCACCCTCAGGACTGCCGGAACCCAAGCCGGAGGACCAGGGCCAACCCTGGCCTCCAAGTTCCTGCCCCATGGGGTGGCTGTCCTTGAACCATTCTGCTATGAGACCTCCACAGATGGCAGATCTGTTTCTTGTGTTCACATCGTTTTTATCTTATTATATGTTAATAAAAGAACATGTATGCGACTCTGACTAATCCAATGGCCATTAAAATTAAAAAGAAAACATGTCTGGCCTACGTTGTTATTTTAGAATCACTCTGACTACAGCCAGAGTGTACAACTTGTCACATTCCTAGTCACTCAGAGTGAAACACAGCGCACTTTTAAGAAAACTGGGCAGAGAGGAAATCGCACGTGTGCCTTCCGGCCCCCTTTCAAAGGGCCGCGTCACAACGGACTGGAGCACCCCCGCGCTCTGTCCCTCTGGGACACCGTCATGGATTTCTCTCCTTTGTTGCTTGGTCCGTCAGTTGGTTTTTATCCTGCAAAAATGGTGATGGCTTTAAATTAGCTTCTGTCACTTGAACTTCCCCACGGACACACAGACTTTTGTAATGGCAGGTAGAGCCTATGACCAGGAAACGAGGCCAGGCCCACCCATCTGTACAAGGAAGAAACCTAGAAGCCCGACCTTGTCAAATCCCACGCACAACATACGAATGCAGCGACCATTCATTGCTAATCAGCATCCACGACTCCTCATGCAGTTAGCTGCGACAATGTCAAGTCTAACTTTGCATTTTAGTCCCCAGGAAAACAAAGAAACACGAGAAATAAGAGAGGACCCCGCCAGGAATCCCCTGTGCTTCCTCCTCTCCGACCCGTCTGACCCAGGCCCCAGAGAGCCAGCCCGCCACTGGGCGCACATCCCTCCTGACCACCGGCAGGGCCGCGCACGCAGCGGGGTTCCCTGAATACTTGCTGAATGGAGTAATGAAAGAGATCAGAATGCGGTTTTATTTTTATAGGTCTTAAAACAATCCCCAAGAGTCCTGTGACTTCCTGCTTACTGATGGCCACTCCAAACCTTTGCATCTGCTAAGGCTTGTTTGAAAGGTAGCCCAACGGTTACCGCTAAGCAAGAACAGTCATTCCACAGGAGAAAGACCACGACCAGCAACGCAGTCCCGGCGCGTGCACATCTCTCTTCATCATGATAGGCAGAGGGAGGAAGGGGGTGAAATCCAGACCCGTAAACAAAAAGAAAACTTACAACAAAAAGGAATCTAGAAACTGACCTCATCCAGCCCCCCAGGAAAAACTGGCGGACGTGGTGTTCTCCTTCATTGTAACTGCATTATTTTCTCCCACGGTTGCCTCCTTAGCTCCGTCTGTCAGGAGAGAAAAGTGCTGGCGCTCCCTGCTGGAACAGCCACACCGCCTTCCCCCGCACGCTTGCCAGGTGTAAACATGGCCTTGAAGCCCATCAGAAAAATGCGACGCAGGTGTGTGGCCTCCTGCACCGACTTCCTCCTCGAGTGGAAAACTGAGATTGTTTTATACTTACATTGCCACCCAGGCTAAACAAACTGTATCTTGATAATCTTAAAGTGAAGGGGAAAAGATACATTCTGCATTCCCCAGAACAAAACACCCAATCCAAACAGATTTTTATCTCGCCTCAGCTTAGAAGCCGGTGAGAAAAGTGCGAGTCTCGGCGTCTCAGATTCACTCAGGTCAACAAATAGTGGGCACGGGGTGACCCACGCTATTTAGGATCAGCGAATGACCACTCCTTCCTTGAGCTGAAATCAATAAAAACCCTGCGTTAAATATGAAGGCACTATCCCTGTCCTTCATCTTATCTTTCACCTCTGACTGCAAACATTTCTTTCAGGTCAAGAAATCAAAAGCGACGTCTGCACGCAGAATGCTGCCATGTTGTAATAGCCACCGTCCTGTTAAAAGCTGTTAAAAATAGCACCTCTCTCTTTCTCTCCTTTCTCTTCTTTTCCATCCCCCTCCAAATAAAAAAGGTGAAGCGACGACACCCAGTCTGGCCACAATGGGCAGCGCGTGCGCATGCAGCCCCCCTTCCCGCTCCCCCGGCAGCCCCTGGAAAGGCACACGCCTGCTGAAAAGCAAGAGGAGAAAAGACGGGGCGGGGGGCGGGGGGGGGGGGGGGGGCTCGTGCCACAGAGCGCTCACCCACCCCCACAGCCTCAGCAGAACCCGAAGGGTCAGACTCGGAGTGAAAGGGGCATTTTTTTTTTCCTGGAAGGTAAGTAAAAGGACTTGGGGATTGATTTATTTTAAAAATAAGGTCCCAGATACAGTCAAAAATGGATAGTTTTCAGAAACCAGTTTTTGATAACCAGATTTTGTCTGTGGAAATGAGTCCATTTGAAAGGCAGGAAGCAAGGAATGTGTGGCCTATCATTTTCTCTGATAAGCAAAAATTAAACACTAAACACCACCACAAGGTACCCCCCCCACCCAGTTTCAGTAAAACCTGGACTTCATGGTTAAGGATTTTCTCAAATCTTTTCATAGGACATACCTGGCACACTCATAAAAACTGACTTATTTCCTTTAACATTTTTTTCTCACCCCAAATGATTAGCCAGTGCTTTTTAATAGGACCATTTCACTGCACTGGTGAAATGTTTAAAAGCATAAAGCAGCAAAATAATGATTTTTTTATAACAATGCAACAGGGTGTGGGATGGGGGGTGGCAGGTAAAACAAGAAGGCCGAGTCAAGCTTGGAGCCTGCTGGCTGATGCAAAACTGTTAGCAAGTTAGTAAAGAAATTAGCCTGCATGTAAGATGGCCTGGAGCCCCCCGAACATGCGCCCCCCCCCCCAACCCTTGGACTCTCCACCTAGAAATTAACCTCACTCTTCAATTTCTTTTCCCACCAAATGCTTTGGTGGGTTTGGCACTTCAGAGACAGTTTTGTAACGCAATTTGTAAATTTAAGTCACCCAGTAAGTGAAGAAAATACTGTAAGAAAATGATCATAACTACTTGACTTTTTAGGAACTACTTATCAAAAATTAGCTTTCAACAGCATAGGTAATGCTATCCTTTATTATTTCGTAATTACCCTCAACAAAGTGGCTTTCGTTTGGGCGACTGCAAGGAAACCCACAGTACTGTATTTTAAAAAACAAACTACAAAATAATCAGTTATTTAATTTGAAAAATAACATTTGAGAAATATTTGGCAACTCTCTTAACCTACATGGCCCTTTGTCTTTTAAAACACAGATGCAGATAATCCCCTAACCGGCTCCAGTTGTAGGCAGAGTCCCTTTATCACCAAGATAGAGGAAGTCACAGACCTCAACAAATGAAGGGCCAAGCAAGATCTGAACTCAGAATCGATCACAGACCCGTGCTCCGTCACCTGCCAGCCTCCCCGCAGCTGAGCAAACCTTGAAGCACTAGTGGAAACGTCTATCTCCTTCACTCAACCACAGTAAGCCCAAATATTGTACAAAGTAACACTACCAGTCCGTCCTTGTCCAGCGTTTCTGCATCGTGAAAGCATCCCCAGGCTTTCTCAGCACAGCAGTAAGTGCAATTCCTAGAAGGCACTGGCAAGTCTGGGCCAGACCAGTCTACAGTGGGAAAGCGACTGCATGTGTCCAACCCGATGACAGGAGGGTCAATGTGCCCAGCCATCTCCTTCAACTCTGCACTGTACGAGCGGTCGGGTGACAAGGCAAATCTGGCGGCTGTATACAGACGACCGAACACAGCTCCCGTCAGTCAGAGCACAAACACGCAGCTCGGGGGAAACATAATTTCTGAAACAATGTGAGGGGCTGCATAATTCATTCTCTCTCTCTCTCTCTCTCTCCCCCTCCCCCCCTCTCTCTCACAAACACACAAACACACACACACACACCCCCACCCACACCCACACCACCACACCCCCATTTTCAAACACTGCTCAGTCCCAGCGCGGTGCTGACACTCCTCCCACCTGAACTTCTCTGCGGCGCAAGCCTGGCCTAAGCACTCGGCCCGGACCGGCCCGGACCGACCCGCGCGCAGGTGAGAGCGCCCGCACCGCGGGGAGGTGGGGCCGCGCCGGTCCCCTACCAGCCTCGGCCAGCCAAGCTGCAGGCGGGCTAGTCCCATGGCTTCGGGGTAATGTGCTTTTAAAACCTCACCGCGACCGAGGTCACCGCTTTAGAGAGCTAATAACAGCCAAATGAGCGGGCTGCTGGGCACTTAGTGAGCCATTCAGGATATGGCTGTTTAATGGTACCTGGAGTCCTGCTAGAGGGGGCGCCGAGGGCTCCTGCCGCCCGGGAAGAGAGTGTTCGGCGCGAGTGAGGACGCAGCCGGCGGCCCCAGCGCCCCCACCAGGCCAGCCTCACCTGTCAGCCCCGCCACCCGCCCCCGGAGTCCGAGCCCCGCGCAGCTCTAGGGCCGGAGCGGGAGAGGGGGCCCCGGGCATCCCGTCCCGGGGAAAGCAGGAGCACTGTCCTTAGGCAGGGGACCCTGGGCGCGTCGGGTCCGCCAGGCGACACGCCACCCCGAACCCACACCTACCAGATAATCCATGTACAGAAACGCCTCAGGTATCCGGAGATCAGTCATCCGGCACCTAAAGCATCCGGAACGGCTCCGAACCCGGAAAAAAAGCTGCGTCTTGGGCTGCGAGCGAGCAGCCCCTGCAAAGCCAGCCACCGCGAAAACAGCCGAGCGCCACCGAGGAGCCGACGGCGGCACCGGGGAGCGGCGATTGGCCGAGGGGGGCGGGCCGCGGGAGAGCGGAGCGCTGATTGGCTGCGGCGCCTATAAAAGGCAGGCCTCGGCGGCGGGCAGCCGAGAAACGCGGGAGTAGCCGGGTCCTGGTTTCCCGGGGAGGGCGGGGCACGGGGGCGGGAGCTGGGGCGGTGCAGGCGGAAGAGCGGGCGGGAGGGGCGGAAAATCGGCTGTGCTTCCATAGCTTCCTCTTTGGGTGAAGGGGCCAGAACTGGGCGCCAGGGCGGACAGCGGTAGTGCTCCCGCCCCTCACCCCAGCAGGAAGCCAGCCCGGAACACGAGAGCAGCGGTGGCCACCGACCCTTGGAGCCCCGCTCCCGAGCGACTCCTGCAGGCGCCCGGCCTCTGACGGCTCGCGGAGACGGGCCCAGCAAGCCCGCGACCCAGGGCGGCCCCTGCTCCCCACAGCAAGGAGCTGCCCGGGCGGACGTCCGGGGGTGCACGGAGGCTCCCTCTCATCAGGTTGCCCCGAAAAGCTGGCTCACCGACACGGGAATGGAGGAGAAGCTGACCTCTGACACTCGGGAAGGAGCTCGGCGATCTGCCCGAGTGGTCCAACTAATGACGCTAAACGCAGACCCCTCGCCTCTGAGGATGAGCAATAGAATGAGACGCTCTCTGAAAAGCATTATAAGTAAAATTTTAAGTCGGTGCCCTGAAGACTTGCGCACTTCCTGGTAAACAGCGCGGAAATTGGTTGGCATTGAGTTTACACTGTTGCTTTAAACTGGGAGAGGCTGGAGGGAGCTAGGTAAGAACACTCCAGGCTCAGTTTTTTGTTTTGTTTTTTCTTTGTTTTGGTTTTTTTGTTTGTTTCAGGCTATGAAGAACCAATTCAACAAGCATAACACCAGACAGCAAATACCTGCGGCGTCAGGCTCAGGTGACTGAGGCGGCCCAGAGGTTGAGGAGGATGGGGAATGGCTCCACACAGCAACGTCTCAAGGAGGAAACTTCAACTGAAATCTTTCTGAAGTGACTACATAACTGTCTCCAAGTTGTTTCAGGGGTTGGGTTTTTCCTTTCCCCCCAATTTAGCACCTTCCTTGTTTGTATCCTCTGAGTGAATTTCCATACAACATGCTTCGTGGGGCCACCAACGGAATTCCTTGTGATAACAGTGGAATTTGCTCTAAATGTGTAGGTGATACTGGAGGAGGGGAGGGTGTCCACTTCCAGGGAGGCCCAGGTGGTGAGCTTTGAGATCCTGGGTCTCCAGTCTCTCTTGCTGAAAAAACGAGAATTCCTAAGGCTGGAGGGTGCTGCAAAGGAACTTAGTACAGAGCTGACTTTGTGATCCAATTTACAGATAAGGGGTATGTGCAGATAAGAAATTATACTCCTGAAGAAAAGTCAATGAGTTTTTGCCTGTGTGAGAGCTAACGAGGCTCACGTGCATTGTCAGTAGATCCGATCATGATTGGCCTTCGCATTGTGGGATTCAGGAGGGATTCTGACCTGGGTCCTGGAGGCAATGGACTTCCATAAACCGACGGCACAACTGGCTGAAACTAACTGCAGAAGCGGCAGGCCTTGCCCACTTGCTGGCAAAAACAATTCCAATGGACAAGAAACCTTTTGTTTTTGTTTATATTTTTTTTTTTTTTGCCTTCTCTTTGCAAACAAGCAAATAAAAAGCTTGAGCTGACAAAGAGACACCTTTTGGCCCCTTTTTTTCATGACCAATGATGTCTTGACTACTGTCAAAGCCAGACTCAACAGGCCTCTCAGTTTCCATGCAGGGGAAAGACCCACCAGGAGGCTTTGGCTTCTGCCTTTCCATTAAAAGCCAACCTCTGAGAGAGACGGTCCTGAACAGAAGGGCGTTAGGCTAAACGAGGTCCGTGCTGCCTCTAGGAATTAGTAAATGGATCCAAAGCAGGCAGAGGAAAGAATTTGTTCGAGGAAAGTCTCCAGAGTCTGACCATAGTACCCTCCTCCACGCCATTTGCACATTCCTTATGACTGGCGCTGAGGGAAACCTTGTCTTAGGTATAATGTATTAGAAGAATCACATGTTGCCTTTTGAAAGAGTCCTTGTTTAAAATAAATAAATAATAAATAAATAAATAAATAAAACATGAAGCTTCCGAACTCCCGGTGGAGCAGATTTTTCCAGTTAGGTGTCAATCTTCTGGGATGTTAGTGTGTCCACCCTTGTGCAGAGGAAAGAGGCCAACTAGGTTATGTTGGTCTAAGTAGATGATACACCCCACACTGCATCAACCTTCAGTGTGGCTCGAAAAGTAGATAGCAACAGCAGCAATCCCCCCAACTTGTGTTTGTAAAAAAGAGAATGTTTAGAGGTGAGAACGCATCCAGTCAACCCACCCGCTATATGCCCAGTAACAGGCTGCAGCCTTGAATAAGACGTGGTCTCATCAATGCAGGCTCACCTTTGCTCTCAGTGACCAAAATGACCGTCTTCCAGATGCATAAGAAAATAGGCATGAATTCCAGAGGCAACTGCATTTCTACAGAGGTTGAGAGAACAGGCCTTCCCTGGTGCTTATCAAGAGCAAGGGAAGTTTTTTTTGACAGTCCATACTCTGCAATTCCACAAAGAGCACCAGCTAGCAGATTTGGAGGAAATTTTTTGTAAATAGTAGCTTACAAGAAAGAAACACAAATGCATTTTTGCAGCTTGGTCTCCCAAATTCTGCTATCCGGGAAAACCAACGTATTAGTGGCTATATCCATCTATTCCTTTTTGTTGTTCATTTGATACATCATAACTGTAGGAAGAATATATCTTTGGTAGTTTTTTATCATGCATGCTCACTATATAAAACTCACCACATCAGGAAACTTCGTAAATGCTTAATGGGTATATAAATCTCTATTGTATAAGTGTACTATGTCAACAAATCCTATGAGATACAACTATTATAAATAGTGCAGTCAGTGCTTATAGAATCGTTCACATCTGATTATCCTGGAGAGTGTCTAGAAATGGAACCACTGGTACAAAGGGCATGAGCGCCTTTGGGACTCGTGTCTGCGCCAGCTCGCAGCCTCCCCTGCCCGCACCGGCCCCAGCGTAGGAAGTGCTGATCCGGCCTCCCTCCTACCTCGATGAAGCGCGCTGTTCCTTATTCGCCAAGGGATGGGAGCTTCCCTCCGTGTGATGCTTAAACCAGACAATCCTTTTTTCAGAAAAAGCGGAGGTGTCCACACACTGAGGTCGGCGCAGGTCATCAGACGCTGCTCACCGACTACCCCCAGTGACTCCTGTGACTGTGGAGGTCTCTTCTGAGCCCTGCCCTTCGTCCCAGGGTTTTGCCCCCCCCCCACCACCACCTCTGATTTATCCCAGTTCCCTTCCCTGCTTCCTAACGCTCTACAAAGCACCTCTGCACCCTGATAAAACCCTCCAGGCAGGGTGCCCCCACAGGAAGCTGCTAAGAGAATTTGGTTCCTAAATGGGACAATCAGAACGAGGTGAGGGGAGCAAGGACTGACCCTAAAACAATGACTTGCCTCTTCCAAAAAACGATTTGCTGGGTCTTGGAATAGTAATGAAAGATAAGGCATTCACAATGAAGAATCACCAATTAAAGGGGAAAATAATTATGCCGGGAGAATGTAACTACACCTCACAAGCAACCACTGTTCAAACACCAAACATTAAGCTATGTCAGTCCCTAGAATCTCAGGGATTCCCAAGAATCATTTGCTCGTAGACACACTGCTGCATTGCTGATTGTGTTAGTTTCCTTTTGCCATTGTAATGAATTACTACCAACGTAGTAACTCAAAACCAAAATTTATTGTCTGAACAGTGCTGCAGGCCAGAAGTCCTGATTTCCTGGAGCTAAAATCAAGGTGCGGGCAGGCCTGATTCCGTCTAATCGTCCCAAGGGAGAAGCCTTTGTTGTCTTCATTTGTCCCCTGGCTGGGGTGGCCGTCCGCATCCCTTGGCTTGTGGCCCCCTCACTCGCCTGCCTCTGTGGCCACAGTGCCTTCTCCTCTCCTGTAGTCTCATCTCCTCTGCCTCCCTTTTAGGGACCATCGTATTTGCAGTTAAGGCCTCCCCAGCAATCTGGGATAATCTCCCCACCTCAAAATCCATCATTTGTCCCATCTGCAAAGTCACTTTTGCCACATAAATCCACCTGCCCCACCAGCGACACACTGAAACCCCACAGCAAAATCACAGGTGGAATAACTTCCCTCATACCGTACATTCTTAAGCAGTTGAGGTGAGGAATTTCCTAATTCCAGAGTACGCATTTCCCCATATATTGCTGTAGAAGTACCAAGATCAACTCCCCCACCCCTACTGGATGGTAAAGGAATAAAAAGAGACCCATGGAGACAGAGAATTAAAGGCAGTGTAGGAGAGATCACCCATTCTGGAAAACAGAAAGTAGGTCAAGAAGTAGCAGGTAACACAGTGGAGCTGAGAGGCTGAAGCTGAGGTTTGAAGCGGGCAAAGCCTGCCAGAGGCACGCGCGCCTGCTGCAGAGCGGACGGCTTTGTAGTGAGGGGCCCCATTCTCCGAACTGCGAGGGACTGTGGGGAAACACGAACCAGCTGTGAGGCTCGGAAAGGCTCACCTGAGCCCACGGAGCAGACCCCACCCCCCACCCCGAAGGCTCCCGAAAGAAGACCAGACAGACTGAAAGGTCACTCCTGGGGTTACACTGGAGGGGTTGTGGCTTCAGGCACACCAGGGGAAAGCCACAGAGTTAATTTAGTAGAGCTGGAAGAAAGCTGAGGAAATCAACCAAAAAAATAAATGAGAAGCAGTTGAGCAAAGAAAATTAGAATATCTACCTGGAGGTCCAATGCCCAGTTAGATATTTCAAGGCAAGCAAAGCAACAGCAATGGTGAGAATATCAAATAATTCCAGCAAACACTGCATAACCTAAGACAATGCATATCCAGACTGAAGAGACCACAGTACCCAGGACAATGAACGGGAAAAGATGCATTATTATTCAAGGAACAACAATTTAAAAAGCTTCCTATGGAAGCACTGCACCTGATAGGTTTGCCATCCATGGCTCCACCAAACATTCCAGAAACAAAAAATTCCTACCGTAAAACTACTCCAGAGCTGGCGTCTTTGGAGGCTGTCCCCAGAGCCTGCAGGCCTTGGCCTTCTCCTGCGTCCTCACGTGCTCTCTCTTCTGCGCATGCCCTGATCTCCTAACCTTATATGGGCACCGGTAAGTGGAGATTAGAGCCCAGCCTAACAGCCTCATTTTAACTTAACCACCTCCTTGAAGGCCCTGGCTCCATCTGCAATGTCTTCTGATGCTCTAGGAGTTAGGGCTGGAACATGCAAATATGGGAACGGAAGGACAGGCAGTTCCACCGAGGACAACGTTCACGGCTGGCAGATCTAAGACTGAAGAGGAAGTTATTCAGATGGATGGAGAGTATCTACAAAAAACTTCTAGTCAGAAGCAAGACAAGGGTGCCAGCTGTCCCTGCTTCCATGCTGTGTTGTCCCGAAAGTCCTGGGCAATCAGACAGAAAGATATAAATAATGAAGATGGAAGAAGCCACTAACCTTCAGGTCGTGACTGTGTATAGAAAACACAAATCTAAATATGGATCACTCAGGTGAAAGTGAACTCTTGTTACTCCCTAAAAATCAGTACAAAATTAATCGTATCTCTAGTTACTTAGCAACAAAGGCAGGAAATGTGTTTTAAAGTAATCTTTAAAATGGAAATTTTAAAAACATCTAAGAATAATTCTTACCACTGTATGAGTTTGAGAGAAGTGAAAACCTCACACACGATGTTCGTGGATGGAAAGGCTGTTGAAGAGATGTGAATTCTCCTCAAACAGATGTGCAGACTCAAAACGACAACGTTCAGAATCACGGAGGACGTTGCAGAGCAACCTTCCTTCCCAGCCTCTCCTCGAGGAGAGCGCCCTTCTCTCTGTGAGCCGAGCGCTCGTTTCACGCATGTTCATCTGCTGGCGTTGGCAGTCCTGCCAGCGGTCAGTGGGTGTCCAAGGCGCAGGTGCATGGCCAGCAGCTCCATCCGTGATGTCCCTGGATGAACAAAAATCCTCTATTTGTTGCCATCAGATCCACCAACGTTGGACCCTATGGCTGGCGCTTTTGAAGTAAATTCTTTTCAGCCACGAAGTAAAAAGTCTGCATTTTCAATACCTTTATGGTGTTACCTCTCACTTTTGTGTCCTTCACCCACCTGGGATCTATCTTTTGTGTGTGTGGTTCAGTAGAGAGCCATCTGTATTCATCTGGCGAGCCAGCGTTCCAACAGCCCCGGTAAACAGCGCATTCCTTTTGCTACTCAGGGGGTGGTATCGCCTTTAACCTACACAGAAGAACCTGTTCTGGATGGGTCTGCCTCTGAGTTCTCCCGTTTCGTGGATCTATTTATTCCTGTGCCAATACAGAACATGTCTCCCTGGCTTTTTCTTCTCTCCCCACAATTCCTCCATTAATGTAGGTTGACATCGTCCTCGATACAGCGAGAAAAATTGGGGGGAGGCGGTGGAGCAGGATGTTGGATTTGTAAACCCAAGATCGTTTGCGGCAGGCAAGGCCATGGGCAACTCTCACCCTGGCAAGCGTGCTCCCCCCAGGGAGGTGCCCGTGGCACGGTCCTGGTCTCCTTCCCTGCCTCCCGCTGCCGTGTGTGCCCGCTCGGGGACAGGCTACCCAGTCTGCAGTGGAGCAGAGGAGAGGGGGAAACCATTGTGACTTAACTTTTCTTTCAAAATGAGTGATTTTGAAGTGAAATACCCCAGAAGCCGTTGACTTTCAAATTGACTACTTAAATCCCGGATCGCCTTTCTTAGAAGGAAAAAAAAAAAAAAAAAGCATGAAGAAACATGCGTAAAATGAACCACGGATCACTTACCTATCCCTTCACTGGTTAACGGTATCTGAGGAACCGGGCTTTCCCAGCGCTCCTCTGCCCCGTGCCGCGACTGTGCGGTCCGTGCCCGCGCGCCGCGCCGCGCCACGCCGGCTGGTGCGCAGTGCCCGGGCTGTGAGCGGCGCTGCAGCCTCTCCCTGCCGCTTGAGCGGAGCCCTGCGCCCTGAGCTCACGAGAGTCGGAGGAGGAGGCAGCGGGCGCAGCGTCCTCTCGGCCAGGGCTCAGCACGGAGTCGCTCTTTCTGAAATGTCAGTCAGTGGACACCCTCCAGTGCCGTTCAGAGTGTGTTCTGGAACGTGTTTGTGCTACCATGGCTCCTTTTTCTGTGCATTGTGCACCTGTGTGTGCTAGCGCCGCATCACGGGTGACTGGCCTTGTGCGTGCGCGGTCGGCCCTGGGCCTGCTGGAGGGGACACAGGAAGAGCTCCGTGCTGCCTGCTCTGTCGTGTCTCCCTCCTGCTCCCGCCGCCCCCCAGGAGGCACCTGGAGAACGGAGGGGAGTTGGGATTGGTGGGTGTCATTAGAAAGGGCATCACAAGCCTCTAGCCCATCTGAGTAAAAGGAGCTGAAAGAAACCATGGCCCAAGGCGGGGTGTGACTTTCGGAGACTTCAAGGGTTGGGATGGCTCACTCACATCCCCGAGGCCACGTGCTGTGAGGCAGCTCTTGCACGTCCCCCTGGCTCAGCCCGCTGAGTGGTTCAGATCCGGCTTTGGTAGCATGAAGACCGAGTTTTCAACCCCAGGCGCTTTGTTAGCCGTGTGACCTTGAGAAAGGCACTTAACCTCTGGAACTCAGTCTCTCTAGCCTTTCAAACGAAGGTAAAATGTCCGTGGCCGCCCCCGGGGTCGTTGTGAGGATCAGTAATATCGCAGGGGGCACAGTCCCTTCCCGGACAGCCTGGTGGGAGGCGGCACGTGGTGCCGAGGCTCTGCCGAGACTCAGCTGGCAGAGGCGGGAGAGCCCTGCCTCCGAGGTCAGGCGTGGTGGATCTCCCCAGAATCGCTCCACCTTGCGGTGACGGCGTCACCTGTAAAATGCTGGAGAAATGGAATCATCTAAGCAAAGAGGTAAACTGAAAAAAAGCGCAATGAAAGGAGATGGCTGCTGTTGGTTCTTTGGCTTCTCCAGTGTGGCTCCAAAGGGAACCGAGAGCAACTGGGAGCTGGGCGGTGCAGGGGCAGCGGGCCGGCTCAGCGGGCCCCTCAGCCTGTCTTTCCTGCCATCCCTGGGTCCGAAACTGTGGAGCGTGCCAGGGCATCAGGAGACGCTGCGCGGCCGCTGAAGGGGGCAATCGGCCTCTCGATTTCACCTGCCATCTCGCTGGCCGCCTGGCACGCTGGCCAACTTGCACTGGTGACAACCACGTCCGCGCTCCAGCAAGGGAACAGCAGCACGTGTGCCCCGTCGCGGACTCGGAGCCTGCCTCTCGGTGACAGAGGCCACGCGTGGACGTGCAGGGCCGCCGCCCTCCTCTTTGTGGCAGAAGGGACCGCTGCGAGCCCACGATTCAGCAGAGCTCTCACTACATAGGAGGGAGACGCCCGATCAAGTATCAGAGGAGAGAGCTGCATTGGAAGAAGGGCTTTCCATCTTAGACTCACAGTCACTTGTTTTGACAGACATTCTCTACACAACACGTGGCTTTGATAATGCGCCCAGAAGACTAGAGGAAACGCGTAGAGCACCTGCACGGCGTAAGACGGAAGTATGGCTTTTGTCCTGTGTCAGTAATCGGAATACGTCGAGGAGGAAAGGAAGAAAAATAGCAGCAATGAATCTTGGGAAGGGAGGACCCAGCGGGTGCCCTTGGGAAAGTGTTGTGCTGCAGGTGTGCTTGCCCCCAGTAGGAGGCTGGAGGCTCAGGGCTCCCCGCGACGGCACAGCAGGATTCACTGTTCTGTATGGCCACAGAGGGACATGTCACCACATCAACGATTTATGGTAAGAAGAGGGAGTTCGAATGTGATCGAGGTCACAGGAAACTCTTATTCAAGTTAAGAAATCGCGCATTGCATCGTCTCTCAGGCTCAGCATCCTTGTGAGGGATAATGAGCGATGACGAAGTGCTCCGTTGTCACAGCGGGTGTGGTTGGGGGTGGGCAGTGGGGTTCGAGTTCTCTGCTGGGATCTCCCAGGAAAAGGCTACAATTCTGGATGCAGAGGAATGTCGGCTACGGGCAGGAGGGAGGGTGTTCGTGGGGAATTCTGCACACAAAGCAGTAACAACATGTTCAGCTCTCAGCATACCAGAGGCAATTATATGAAAATGGTGCAACACACCACAATCCTAAAACGTGATAAATTACTCTCAAGAGGTTTTAAGAACCATGTGAAGCCGAGAAACACACGTGACAACACAAGCCTATGGAGGAAATATCACGTTACAG
The DNA here is from genome assembly GCF_021234165.1 of Pteronotus mesoamericanus. Lineage (NCBI taxonomy): Eukaryota > Metazoa > Chordata > Mammalia > Chiroptera > Mormoopidae > Pteronotus > Pteronotus mesoamericanus. The sequence continues at coordinate 4,500,378 of NW_026555123.1, forward strand.
AGAAAGGCCTTTGTCTGGAGTCTAAGCTGATACAGTCGGTCACTTGAAGGCATGTTTGTATTTTCTAGGGCTGGGAAGTGGCGGTGGTCTCCTCGCGTCTTCCTTTGCCTTTGGTGGTTCCATCTGAGTTACTAACAGTTCCTGTTATTCTGTACCAAATGCACCATAAAAGGACAGTAAACAAGACTTTATGTCATTGTCTGAAATTCTAAAATAGAAATGGACACTATTGGGCCATGGGGCAATGCTGGGTCATATCCTATCCAAAGTGCTTAGCTAATGCTTAGGGAAGACTGACATCCCCCAGGTTGAGAAAAGAAAGAAGGGCAACAATGACTTGTTAAATGTGCAGGTCACCCTGGCCGGGTGGCTCAGTGGGTAGAAGCATCACCATGTGCACCAAAAGGTTGCGGGTTCAATTCCCAGTCAGGACACATACCTAGGTTATGGGTTTGCTCCCTGTTCAGGGTGTGTGTGGAAGGCAATGTTTCTCTCCCTCTCCCTTCCTCTCTCTCTAAAATCAATTTAAAAAATATCCTTGGATGAAGATTTAAAAAAAAAATGTGCAGGGTGATACTGAGTGATGTCCCAGCCTCCACAGCATAATGGATCTAGCCCTTAAGAAAGGGATAGAAACCTGGTCACGGTGAACAGGATGCTGCTTTAGTGAGGCACTGCTCAGGCCGCGGTGTATTTTTAGTAAGTTAGCAGATGTTCCTGATAAATCTCAACTCAGCGGGGTTCATCGTGTTCATTGTGTTTGACAAGCCTAAAATGAAGCAAGTTGAATCGGCCCCGAGAGAAAACACATGCTGTGTAGGCACTTCATCAAATGACCGTAAGCCAGGGCCGCCTCCCCGGGGGCAGGTGGCTCCCGTACCTGGGCGTACTTCTCAGAAAAGGTTCCAGCTGGAAGAACCAGGGGCCGCGGCAGTTTCAACCCCACGTCCCGTAAAATCGGGCAGTTTAACACGTGGCACATCCGTTCGCATCAGATTCCTAGCGTCAGCGAATCAGGAGACAACGGCCATCGGACACGAAGACCCGCTGGGTGACGGGTGCTCTGGAGGCCGTGGGCTCACGGAAGTCAGTCCCCGTCCTCTGCAGAATAGCCTGGATTCTGGAAACAAGTTCCACGGAAGTTCACACTCACTCTCCGCCCTCTGTTGGCTGGGTGACGTGGGGCACCTCGTCTAACTTCTCCATACCTCGGTGTCCTGCCCTGCGCAACGCTGGCGTGGGCGCCTCCTCCCACTGACTGGCTGGCACGCACTCAGTTACGCGTGCCGGTACGCGGCGCCGCGCAGCACGGGCCCAGGACGCGCTCTCGGGCACTTTTTCCACCACAATCGTCAAGGGGGACTGGGGTCACAGCAGCAGGGCCGTCCAGGAAGGGGTCGACTGTGCGAGAAGAGTCCACTGCTCTGGAGGCCTAAGGTCCCCGCCCAAGGGTAGAGGCGGGGCCTGGAAGGTTTGGAGAGCAAACTGGGTTTGGAGGAGGGGGGCACCTTCGAAGTGACTGTCAGAGGCGGGAGGAGGAAAGAGGGTCAGAGCGTGCGCGCAGAGTAGGGAACCCCTCAGGAGAAAACCAGAAGTCCGTCGTTGTCAGAAGTGGGGACACGGGGCGGGGGCCGCGGAGGCGACTCGGGAACCTCGAGGGCCCCCCTCCCCGGCTCCTGTGAATGGAGAGGAGGAGGGGGAGCTGGGAGACGGGCGACCACAGGCTGGCCCAGGGCTCAGGCGTCCCGGAGCCGGCCTTGCCCTTCGCACCTGGAGGTTTCTAAGGCGTCCCCCCGGGGGCTGAGAGCCAGGGCAGAGGGGCCCAGGCCTGCACCCCTGCGGGGCCCCGGGCGCGAGCCCACGGACACGGGGCTGTGAGCAGGGTCCCGGGGGTGGATGTTGGTGCGGGCGATGCCGGGGGCGGGGGCGGGGTGGGGGGGACAGAGCAGCGGGGGCCTCGGCGCTCCGCTCCCCGCGGGCCGGTCGGCATCGCGAGCGGCCACCGCACCACCCGTGGGGCCGGACCCCGCCCGCATCGCCCCTGTTCTCCCCGCCAGGCCCGCGGCCGCGGCTCGGCGCGGGGTTTCCGCGAGTGGGATGGTTTTCAGTTCCACACGGAAGTGAGGTCACACAGCGTGTCTCCCTGCGTCCGCCTCACGGCACCGAAGCCCAGGGCCCTCGGGGTCTGTTCTGTGCTGCCGCAAGGGGCGGGGTTTCCTTCTTTCTGCAGCTGAATTCTCCTCCTCTGAGTGTGTGTGTGTGTGTGTGTGTGTGTGTGTGCGCGCGCGCGCCCACCACACCTTCTTCACCCGCTCAGCTGCCGTGGACACGTGCACTGTTCCCACGTCGTGGGGGTCGAGGGCTACGCTTCCGTGCACGCGGGAGTGCGCGCGTCTCTGAGAAGCCATGGTTTCTCTGTCTCCGACAGGTCGTTCTGCTCTTAACTTTCTGAGGGGCCTCCTCGCTGGCTTCCACGGCGCCGCGCCAGCTTCCCGTCCCACAACAGTGCCCGGGGTTCCCTGCGCACACCAGCGTTTCTCACCTCTCGTCTCCTGCTAAGAGCCCTGCTATCAGGTGGCAGGAGGGGGGGCCTCGCCGTGGAGTCGGTGACAGAGAGATCTCTTATCAGGCCTGCGATTTGCGAATGTTTCCTCCCGCTCCATGCGTCGCCTTCTAAGGCTGTGGGTTGTTCCCCGCGCTGCGCAGCAGCTTTTTCATTTACTGCGGCCCCGCTTGTTGATTTTCGCTTTTGCTGCCTGGGCTTTTGGAGTCGCAGACAAAACCCTGGCTGCCTGGAGCTTCCTCCCGCGCGTGGCCTCGTAGCAGGCGGGCGCCCGGGCGGGAGCGGGGCGTCTCCGCGCTCGGAGCGGGGGCCGTGCCGTCGCAGCCGAGCTCCCAGACCTGTCTGTCTGCATTTCCCAGGCTCCCACCCACCCTCCACCAGCCAGGCCGTTAGCGGCCGCCCCAAAGCAGGGCGGCCGAGCCTCCGCCTGCTCCCCTTCGGAGGAGAGCAGCCCCCGGGGCTCTGCTGCCGGCGCGGCCGCCGGGAGGCCGGCGCTCTTCCGTCCTGCCCCGAGAGCACCCTGGTCTGGCGTCGGGATCCTGTCGCCCCGGTAGGTGGGGCCGGAAAACCGCGTGAAAACCGCCGAAAAACCGCGCAGAATGTCCTCAATGCGCTTTCTCCTTCCGCCGACCTGCCTGAGCGGCCTCCCCTCCGGCTGCAGGGGCGGGTAAGGCGGGGAGGACACTGCAGCAGCCAGGGGCGTCTGTGCCGTTCCCTCGACCCACTTCCCTGGCCTCAGGACCGCGGATGGCTGAGGGGTCCTACACGGACCCGGGGAGAGGGGACCCCTGGGCAGTGTCAGGAGTCCCCCGTCCTGAGTCCCTCCGTGGGCCTTTCCAGGTGCCCCGAGGGGCTAGTTCTGGCGGCCCCCGGTCACCCCCGCCGCGGCCCCAGTCGATGACAGCACAGGCCCCCACGGGGACGTGGGGAGGACCCCTCCTCCTTCAGGCCAAGGCCGCACGCCGCTGCGGCCCTGTGCCCTCTCGACCTCATCACTGTGAAGTCGCCCTGGCCCTCCAGACCCAGGGCGCGGACCCCTGCCTGCCCAGCGGGACCGGCGCGGATCCCCCGCTCACCTGCCCGCTCACCTGCCCGCTCACCCGCCCTGCAGGCGGAGCTGGGTCTGCGCTGCCGCCGGAGGTGCCGGCTGAACCGACAGGGACCGTCCGCTGAGCGGGCAGTGAGGGGCCTGAGAAGCTCGTATGGAGGGCGGTGGGACCCCCTGCTGAGGGGCTGCCGTCTGCAGGGAGACAGGGAAGCCGGGTGCTGGGATTTCCCAGGCAGGGGACACCGGAGGGACCTGCGGAGGGCAGGGGATCAGTCAGGAGGCAGCTCTCCTGGGAGAACCATCCATGGGCCCGAAGATGCCCAGCAGCAGGGCTCAGGTGTGCTCAGGTGTGCACAGGGCAGGGCTGGGGGCGGGGCCAGGGACTCGCAGCCATCGGCGTGGCTCCAAAGCGCCCGTGGGCCGCAGGATAGTCACTGCCGCACGTGTTCCCGGGCCCCGGGGTCTTCCCACCCACGCGTCCTTCTCCTTGGACCTGCGGCGCTCGTCTCCCTCTGCACGGCAGGGTTTTCTCTGAAAAATCCTTAACAGTGACCAGGAACCGGAGCAGAGGGAGCGGACGTGGCGGCCACCCCTGGGTGCAGTCTCCACTTCAGGCAAAGACTCTCTGTGGCCTTTCAGTGTCTTCCAAACTGTCTGCAATGAACCCGTGTTATTTCTGTGACCTCCCCAGGACGGTCTCGTTCCAGCCAGGGCTGGAGGAGGCTGCAGCCGGCGCCTGGCGTCGAACTTCGCCGGTGGCTTCATCGCAGGGAGAGCAGGGACAGAGGCTCCGCAGCCGCGGCCCCTACGGGCTCATGGTCGCGTTTCTCCCCAGGACCCTGGGCTGGTGCGTCATTTCCTGTTTATTCTGCCACAGTTCCTGTCATCCTGTGTCTGTCTCGGCACCAAGGTGACTTTGAAAGCACCTCAAGCTAAGCGTAAATGACACAACCCTGTAAGGCAGGCCTGGCCGTGCCTTCCTTCCTTCCACAAAGAACAAAACTGCTGGAAACGAAACGGGAGGGGCTGGAGGAGCTGTCCCAGCGATTCTGGATTCTGGGAGAAGTAGCCCGAGGGGGTATCACCGCTTTGTCCTGGTGAGGGGAAAATTCCTGTACTCACTGCAGGCGTGCAAAGCGACTGGCCTTTCAATCGGCGAAATGTCTGCCAGCCCAGCCTGGAGTCTCTAAACACAGTGCAGCGGGGGTCCTGGCAATGCCGTGTCGGACTTGCGTAAGTAGCCCCGTGCCTGGCTGGGGCGGGCATCCGGCTGCCTCATCGGGCTGATTAACGTTTGGGTGACCCCACAGGCGCCCAGGAGGTGCAGGACGGGGGTCATGGCCGTGCCAGGGGCTGTGAGGAGCCTCCTCAGGCCCGCACCAAGGAGCACCCATAATGCCTGATGTGCTTCCTCAACAGGGAGATGATTCCTCCGAGTTCCGCTCATGAAGGCGAAACGCCCCTCCTGACCTCAAACGCACCGTGAGGGCCCCGATTCTTCCCCTTCCCGACCTGAGGTCTGCAGTGCGGGCCCCGGAAGGCGAAAACAAAAAAGCGGCCCTGACCCGAAATCTGGCAGAACGCTACCAGCCCACGCTAGAGCGCACAGGTTCGTCCGGGCCCCGGTTCGCTCGCGAAAGTCCTGCCCCCCAGCGTGACGGCGCTGGGAGACGAAGCCTCTGGGACAGGGTTGGGCCACGAGCGTGGAGCCCCGTGAACAAGGATTAGTTCCCGGGTAAAAGCAACCCGGGGAGCCCCTCCCCCATCCACCCGGCGGGGACCCAGCAAGGAGACCAGGGAGCGGGTGCTCACCAGACACTGAATCTCTTTGCACCCTTCCCTTCCCAGCCTCCAGGACGGGAGAAACAAATGTTTGCTGTGAGCCACCACGTGTGGGATACTTTGTTACAGCGGCCCCAGCTGATTCAGGCAGCACGCAGTGTCCTGCGAGGGAGGGGCCTTGGCTCCAGGCAGGGGCTCACCCCGGATTCCAACAGAGCAGAGCGCTGATACTGTCGTGCACAGGGTGCCGGCTCCCCAGAGAATCCGTCTTTCTTGTGGGAAGAAGGTTGTGCATTTGACATTGAACCTTACAGAATGCAACATTCAGAGGGAGCCTGAGATTGAAAGCCAAGTGACTGAGAGAGGATTTCAGGGAAAAAACAGAGCCCATCAGAGCATTTGGAGGTGGCGTTACGGAAGTGGGGCTGCATTCGTCGAACACTCAGCTGGCAGCTTCCAGAAATCACGCCTTACAAGGACTCCGCGGTAGAAAGGACACACGGCAAGGCGCCCCCTGGCCTCGCGATGCATCAGCTGCTTGGGTGTCCTGGTGAACACAACTGGAATGCCAAGGACAGGGTGGCGAGGGTCCCAGGAAGACCCAGAGAAGACGCAGTCATACAGCTTGGATCTGGAAGAATCCGCAGAACTATCCCAACCCAACCCCCTTTTTTTTCATAGGTGAGAAAACCAAGATTTATATAATCTAGACTGGGTGCATTGTTTTGTTTTGTTTTTCCCCCTCTGGTTTTAAGAAAAATAAAAAGGAAACCATTTGCACGGGTCTCTGCCTGTATCTCAGGGCCTGGGAACAAAGACATAATGTTCGTTCCCTGTCCGGGTTACGCTGTGGGGCCGGAGCTGGGGAGCGGTCCCTGGCCTAGACCGTGAAGGACGGGGCTCCAGGCAGGGCCGACATGCAGCAGGAGGCTCCTGTCTGTCCCGCTGCCCCTTGCCTGACCCCAAGGGGTTCTGAGCAGGTCTCCCCGAGATCTGCTACTTTGGCTTGTGGATTAGATTGCTTATTACTTCGAGCTGAAGGCAACCGAGGCCCTGCACTCAGGGAAAATTTGCCTCTCCCCTAAGAATCTAAATTGGGCGCCTTGCTCAAAAGAAGCTATTCCCAGAAATAACGCTTCATGACCGATGTATCAGGCAGGACAAACATCTCATTACCAAACATCTGCCCTTCTTATGGTCCTGGGAGCGGCCCTCCTCCCGTCTGACGCCCCAGGGCCCCTGACCTCATCCCTCACTCGGAATGTCACGTGGGCCTCATCGGATCTTTCTGTCTTCAAACCTCTACGACCGTGGGGTCTCAGTCTCTCAGGTATGTGGGTGGGTTCTTAGACATCAGTATCAAATTAAATTGATCGATGTTGTCTTGTTAACCTGAATCGCGGCGGAGGCCGTGTTAGACTGGCTGAAAGAACCTAGGAGGGGAGAGGGAAGCTCGTTTCCCTGCACACACTGTTGTCTGTTGCGCATTATGGGCGCCTCACTCCCTTTTCTGAATGTCAGCCCTGGGCAAAGGCACGTATCCCTGCCGGCTCAGCTGACTCGGTGTAGCAGATTTAGGAGGGGGCCCTTTTCCTAAGGAAGTGCCAGGAAACTATCCGTCTCTTCCTACAGCAACGATGCTCGCTGCGCACGGTGCTGTCTAAAGATACCGCCAGTGGGGGATGAGCGTACACAACAAGCTGTCCACGTCAGGGGCAGGGCGAGTGACCCGGCTGAAGGACACGCTGGCTCCGAAGGCAGGACTCCCTTTACAAAGCTCCGCAGCGATGCTCGGGGATGCGGTCTCGGCGGGGTGCCATGACAAAGAAGTTGTTGACTTCGGTGGTAATCACTTCTTTCCTGCTGGGGGACCGTGAAGTGGGGAAGGTCCGAGGCCCCGGGGCTGCTGGGCACGGCGCTGTCCGGTTTCTCTCACACTGGTACCCTCACGCGTGTTCATAACTGTGCATCGTACCGTCAGTTGTGTGATGCACCTTTCCGTTTGTCATATTTAAGAATAAAAATGAAAGGTAAAGCAGATGAAGTTTGGTTTCTCTTCTGACACTGGAAGGTCGTGTGGACAGACCACCAAAGGGGCCTGGGAACAACGACGCTAAAATGGCCTCTGGGTCAGGATGCAGAGACGAGCCGTGGCTGTTGCTGCGTCGGGGGGGAGGGAGGGCCGTCTAGCCAGCCTCCCGCGCCCACGAAGAGCCGGTGCAGTCTGGGAGCACGTCGTTCAAGGCAGAGGCAAAGGAGCCGCCCGCATGGTGCGTCAGATCCAGCCAAGCAGACTGAGTCCAGACATGCCCACAAGAAGGGCTTTGGGAGTAAAGGGGCTGAGAAAGTTGAAAGACGAGAACGAATCGTCAATTTTTGTATCGTTGATTTTTTTTTTTTTTTTTTTTTTTTTGCCACGGTAGCGTTTTCAAATGTATAATCCAGGGGCATCAAGTACCTTCACAGGGTTGCGCCGTTACCACCAGCATCCATTTGTAGACAAACCATCAATTTTTAAGCAGTAAAATATGGTCAGGAGGTCTCCAGGGAGACCTTTCTTTCGGACAGAGGCGGCAGCAGGGAGTTCCTGGTAGACGACGGTGCGCGGCGGGGAGGCTGCCGGGGGCGGTGGGGGGCTTGCGTTTCCCGAGGCTCGCCTGCTACGGCGCCTGGCACTCGCCCGCTGCACCCAGACCTCCACGAAGGCGGCCAGGCAAGGACGCCAGGGCGACACCACGCGCAGCCTCCCTCCAGCGTTGCGGGCGGACAGGCGCAACGGGACGGCACAGGCTGGGACGGCACAGGCTGGTCCCGAAGGGGGCCGCCCCGCAGGGCGGCTCGCGGGGATGGGGACGGGATAACTGAGCACAGCTGGGGTCCCAGCGCCCCAGCTGCAACTCTTCCGTTTTCCGTTTGCTGCGGCAAAACGACTCTCCTGCTGTGTGATCTGCAAAATCAGCACGATTTGGGGGTTGGAAGGGACCCTGGAGGCACGTCCTCAAGCTCTCTCACTGCCCCGCGGCAGAGCCCAGAGTGGCCCAGACACCTGTGGGGGCCCCGCAGGGGGCGCGCCCCCCACCCCCCGCACCCCGGCCTCCGGGCTGACCCTGGTCTCCTGCCCCCCGCAGGCTGCGCACGCTCACAGCCGCCTGTGAGCAACCCCCTCTCGCGGTTTTCGTTTCTCTTATTTTTGAAGAGCCAGAGTCGCACGAGGAGCAAAAGCAGAGCTGGGGCTCTCCATCCGCTCTGGGGGCGTGCCCATCTTCCCTTTCTTTGACCTCGCACGGGCCCTGCAATTATAATAAGACAGAGGACGGGACACAGTCACGCACAGCCCGGAGGCGGCAAGCTGGTTTCTGAGAGCGCAGTCTCAGGAGGAGGGGAGAGGCTGGGATCCTGGCCTTGCAGCCCTACGCCCGCGAAACGCCCCTGTAGCCAAGGCCCTGCTGCTACGGGGAGATTATTTACATTTATGCCCCCTGTCTGTTCCCAGCTCCTTCCCGTCTGTTCCCTTCCCTCCTCGGCCCACGGCCCCGCACTCTGGTCGCCGCCCACGCCACAGCCTCCCAGGCGCGTCTGGGGGCTCTGGGGTTCCAGGGCTCCCCATGAGAGCACCCTGGCGAGGACTGCCTTTCTGAAAAAGCGTGTGGCTCACAGGACTGCTTTCTGGGAGCTTCCCTGCACTGCCACAATCCCTTAGTCCAGAGGCTCCTCTGTTGGCGTCTCAAGATAATAATTTTACCTTCTATCAGGGCTCATGAAGTAGGACCCCACGGTGACCTCAGAGGACCCTGAGCACTTGGACCTCTGTGGGCCTCTTCCTCCATAGAAAATATTCAACATTATATTCGACAGTTGCATGGAGATAATGATAAATATAATCTAGACTGGATGCATTGGGTTTTTTCCCCTCTGATTTTAAGAAAAATATAAAGGAGGCCGTTTGCACGGGCCCCAGCCGGTGTCTCAGGTCCCAGGCCCTGTGCCCGCCGTGTCTCGTGCACAGTCCGGCCCCGCTCGTCAGGCTGTGCCGGGTCGCTGTCACTCGGGGCGTGTTTGTAAGGGAGCCGACACAGTCACAGCGCTGGTGACCGCAGGGGCCGAGGGGACCCGGGGCCAGGCGCCTGCTGCTGTGAGGCGTCCACTCCTCAGCTGAAGACACAGAGGCGGACCGGGCCCCAGACCTGGCTTCTCCCTGCCCCACGGCCACGGCCCTGCCCGTTTACCCAGCGGGCGCGGCTCTAGTGCCCGACGCGCCTTCCTCAGCCGCCCTGGGGGGCTCAGCCAAAGCGGAAGTCTGGCCCGTGCAGCCCCCGTGTGGGCGTGTGGAGGCTCCTGGGACAGTCCCCACTCCTTCTGTGCTACTTTGGGACACGCACGTACCTCTGCAGCTGTCCTGAAGCCATGAGAGGCCACACGGGTAATGCTTTCAAGGTAGAAGAGCAGAAAGACTCAATTCCAGGTTAGCGATGACACAGCTGACCTACATAATGTGCCATGAAACCGCCTACCTCTGAGCACTTTCGTGAAGTGACATAATCAACTCTAATTCATGCAGCTTTTTGCTGGGTATTCTATCATCCGCTGCTTGTCATAGAGAACAAGAAAACAAATAAATGCACCAGAAGCTTTCACCTATTGACAAGCGCTATTAGGACAACAAATACGATGGGGACTCCTTCCCATTGCATAATCACAGGACCCTTTAAAGTGACACGTGAGCCTGAGGGAGCCCACCACACAAAGACCGGGGAGGCCGGGCACTTCAGTCCGAGCAAACTGTGACTCCAGAAGTCCCAGGCGGCAGGTGGCAGGGTGCGTGGGGCGAGCAGAAGGAAGCCCAGGGAGCAGGGAGCGGGAGCGTGGGAAGGACGGGGCAGGGCGCAGCGCCGGCTCAGAGTAGCGAACAGGCCGTTTGCTTTCTAGCTGAGCTTTCAGGAGACAGGCTGCCTTGGCTCGGCCGCGGCACTCTGGTAGCATCATTATGTAAGCAGCCGCTCTGCGTGCCAGTTAGGCCTCTGTGCCAGCCGCCCTCCCCCCCAGCCCTGCTCCCAGCCCCGGCTTCTCAGAGAGCTGCACTCTCCTCCCGCGTGCTGACCCCGACGCGGCGGCCTTTTGGAAAAGGCCCCTATCTCTCTGGCTGTAGTTGCCTGGGCCGGGGGTAGGTGTCTCATCTAGGCTGAGCCACAGGCCACTGTCCCGGGAAGCTCAGGAACCGGGGCACAGGACCCAGTGGGTGCCTCGCGCCTGAGGGATGCATTCATTGCTTGGTCCGGCGGAGGAGAGGCCGTTACCCCCCCAGGAGGAATAAGGGAAGGCGATCCTAACGGAATCCGAGACCTGGCTTCTGGCAGATTCCTAAAGGCCGGCCTCATCTTTCTCTTGTTCAGTTTGGTTTTCCCATTTCTATGCCCTTTGGCGGGGAGGGGAGACATCAACAACAGGAACCAGGAATGGGGGGTTAAAGTCACAAGCCTTGAAACACAGCATTAGCTGAGCAGAGCTGGAGACAGGGCAGCGGTAATCAGAGCCCCCAGCGGCAGCCGCTCCCGGTGCGTCGTAGCGGAGCAGTGTGTCACGCGTGACCTGCCGTCGCCTCCTGAGGACCGCGAGCCCAGGGTTCCCGCAGAGCTCGGCGTCCAGCGCCGACTCTGTTCTCTCTCCGCAGGAGGACTGCCTTCCGCGAGAGCTGCCTGGCCTCCCAGGACGCGGAGAGCAGCAGGCTCTGCTTTAAGAAAATACCCTTTTGCGCAAAACCAGTGATCAGAGAGCGCTGTTGCCCAGCTAATTGTCTTGCCAAACAGTGCCGACCGCATTCTGACCAGCATCCTAAGATGAGGGCGCTGGTGTGCAAACTTTGGAAAACTGAAACCTCAGGACCCTCCTTCCCTCGCTCCACTCACCCCTGCCCCTTTGGGCCCGCCTGGCCCCTCTGGCCCCTTCTTTCACTGGCTCGGGCACCTCACAATCCCCTTCCGCCTCCCGGGTTTCAGCTGCATCCCAACACTGTGCTGACCGGAATTCAGATCGGGACTGGGGACCCGATCTGGGAGTTATTCTGGTGTCCTCTGTTCCTATTGCCGCCTAGCATCACGACAGTCGCTGGTCTCCCTCCACCCCTAAACCCGAAGCTGGGAGCTGGGCACATAGTAGGTGTTTACTAAAGAGTTTGGAATGAAAGAGCGAAGAGTTATTATGAAGACTAATATAATAGGTGCAAAGTATTTGGCACGCAACCAGTCAATGCGTTTTTGGCTAGTTTTCGATGAGTCACAGAATAACCCCGGGGCCTGAGGAGAGCACGATGCTTCACGCTGTGGTACGCTACGTGGGTGGGCTAGGCAGGGGTCGTGTGGAAAGTCAGCGCCTGACCAGCCATCAGCACAGATTCCCAACCCATCAGAACGGCTGCGTCCGGCCGTCCCCCCGGGGGGATGCTGGCCTCGCCCCCGAGCAGCAGAAATCCACGCAGCGACCAAACCCACAGCACCTACCCCTGAGAAGCCCTGGAACTCAGCTGGATGTTCCGAGATGGAAAACCGCAATATTTACTACTGAGAACTTTACCTCCCAGGCAGGTTCAGTGACACTGTTTGTGCTGATCAGATCTTACTTGTGAAATTAATAATGAATGCTTTTCCTATGTATTAGCAATAATCGTTCAAAACAATGATACGATGTATTTCCAGTCATACAAACCGTAAGAAAATCTAAGCACAAGTTTAAGGTGTACGAGGCAGATAAAAACTATGCAACGTTACTGAGAATCATAAAATCATTTGACTAGAGAAACAGCATGCACTCTTAAAGGATTCCTTAATGCTCTAAGATGCCAATACCCCCCAAATTGTTTTCAGAAGCAGTGAAATTCCGAATAAAATACCAATTTTGATTGGGAGGGTAAACTCTTTTACAAATAGTAACATACATACAGAAATTACATATGGTATAAGTGTACAACTCAATAAATTTTAAATTGTTTAAAACTGGTCTAAGTTTAAAGTTGACCTGAAATAAAAATGAAGCAAAACGCTCTGTAAAATTTTAATAAGAAAAAAACTTTAAAATTTTGGAGCTGAAACTTTAATATAGAAATTGGCAGAAAAGGACAGAAAGCCAAACAAAGCTCAAGGGAACGTATGTGGATGTGATCAATGTGAGCATTTCAAACTGGTGAGTTAATGACGGGAAATTTAATGGTATTAAAATAATTGTGATGTAAGTGTCTAACCAAACACGTAGATTTAAGAATAAATATAAATAAATAAAGCCAGAAAAGGTGTAGAATAATATATAGCTTAAAGCCCAAGGTGGATAAGTATAACATTAAAAATAGAAATCCCAGCCCTGACTAGCATGGCTCAGTTGGTTGGGTGTCATCCTGCAAAGCAAAAAGTTGCCAATTCACTTCCCAGCCAGGGCACCCACGTCCGGGCTGTGGGTTCAGTCCCAGTCGGGCACTGGCGCGGACGCTCCCCAGTCTGGGACGGTACAGGAGGTGGCCAGTCGATGCTTCTCTCTCACATCGATGCTTCGCTCCCTCTCTCCCTCCTTTTCCCTCTCTCTAAAAATAAATAAATAAAATTTAAAAAATAGAAATCACAATGGGAGAAAAAAGACTTCTCTGCATATACTCAATACTCCTCTGCGGTGAACACTGCACAGTTGAAAGGCAAACCACAAATTAGGAGAAAGCATTTGCGGAGCTTGCGCCGCCTGCGCTGGTGCCTTCGACAGGGGTGCGGTACGCCCTGTGCACTGCGCATGCGGATTCCGGGGTCAGGCCGCTGGGGGGTGAAGGTGCGATGTCCCACTACCAGCCGTCTTAGGGTGGGTTCCCTAGAAGCCGCGGCTGAGGGGGAAGAGTCCTCTTGGAGTGACTTACTGAGGATGTTTTCTTCCATGAAAACAGAGGATGGAGGGAGGCGGGCTAAGACAGGGAAGAATCTAGCGAAGGTGAGGGTTCCAATGAAGCTTCGCCTCGGCCCGACCCTGGGAGATCTGGGCAGACGTGGTACCACTGCTTCCTTAAGCAGTGGACCTGGGCCTTAAGCTGGTCAGGCTGGACCTTGGTATCCCCTCCCCCTCCCCGCTGGTCACAGGCCACCCTGGCACTGGGGATGTGCTCCCTTTGGCTGAGGCCACTTTCCCAACAATGGGTTCAGCCAAGAGTGGCTCGACGCCCATAATCGCAGCAAGGGGGCGGCACCAGACGGACAGGGGTCGGGGGCTCGCACATCGTCGCATCTTCTGTAATAACGAAGTCACCCTGATGAAGTTACTCAACTCTGTGACGCTTTCATTCACTCATTTATAAAGGGAAGAATCGTATCCGTGCCACAGGGCGGCAGGGGACACGGAAAGAAGCCGTTTATGTCAGGAACCAGCCTCACAAAAGCACGTGTTGGCATTTAGAGAGCTTGGTGGGTCTAAACATTCACTAAATAGCAAAATGGGGAGAGGATCAAGACTGGCCAAAAACGAGTGAAGACGTGCAGTTAGCTGAAATACAGGAATATTTCTTTCACTGGAACTATAGAAATGCAGACGTACAATGGATTGCCATTTACGGCCTCTCACATGCTCGGGGCTGGCCAGCCGTCCGGGAGGAACAGAGAGCGATCTCCCGCCTTCCTACGGGGAGGATGCAATGGCTGGTTGTTTTCTGGAGAGCGTGCTGGCAGCCCATCTGAAGCTTTTAAGTCATGCATGCCCTCCTAAGATGTGCATTCCTACTTCCAAGAATTTATCTGCAGGAAACCTGGCCAGACACTTAAAAATACAAAGAAGTTCATATGTAGCATTATTCTAGTATTGGAAAATTGGCATTGATCTAAAGAGCTAATAAAATGGAAAGCGATAAAAATGACAAGGTAGTTACTATAAAGATAAAAACATCTATTTATAATACAGAAATATACTTTACATAGATACAAAAAATATTTTATTATATAGAAATAAGCCCAAACTTTAATCAAAAACACAAATTTAAACATTGTTTTCAGAGGATAAGAACCGTATTTTAAAATTTGGAATGACATGCACTGGTCGTGACTATCTTTGCGTGATGAGTTTATTTTTACCTTCGTTGCGCTCGCCTCCTTGTCTCTTTCCACAGTGACTGAGTCACTCACAAGCCTCGGGCTTCGAGGCCGGAGCCTAAGCCTGCAGGTGTAGTTCCTCTCGAGCCCGGCCCTTAACCACTGCTTCTAATTATTGTATGTGTTGCTATTTCTGCCAAACATGACTTTGTAAGTAAAGACTTATTTTAACATAGGTAAAGAAAGAAGGAAGGCCATTCAGTTTCAAGCAAACAGATTTCTTAAACCCACAAACGCAACTCACCAGGAGCAAAGACGACCGCACGCTCTCACCTGAGGAAGGCAGTCTTTTGTCCAAGAAGAGGGGCCGGTGATGGAACGACCTTCCACTGTTGTTCTGAAAACAGCTTCACACCCACTCAAGAAATTAGTTCTTGAAAGTGCTCCTTTTACTCTGTTGTTACAGTCACCGCGCGTTGGGCCACTGGAGCACAGTGTCCACCAGTGAGGTCAGGAAACAGACGACGCAGTCACACAGGGTCCCTGAGGGCGGCTCACACAGGGGACCTTCCGCACAGGCGCGGGCGGGGCTCGGCACGTGGAGCACCTGGCCTCGCAGCGCCCAGGGTGGTCGCCAGCCCCAGGCCGAAGGAGCGCGGGCGGCCGCTGCCCGCAGAGCCCCGAGAGGGCCGCCGGCGAGAAGCAGGGGCTTCGTAGAGCTCCAGTCGCAGCCCCCTCGGGGAGGGCAGCTGTCGTGGGGGGTTGGCTCAGAGCCTCAGGGGCCTCCTAGCAGCGCGTGTCCCGAGCACGTGGCGGGGAAGAGCGAGCTCGGAGGTGTGCGCAGGGCGATCCGCTAGGAGATCGGCGCCGGCGCGTCCTGCGCGCTGGCACGCCCTGCGCTCCCGTCCCCTGGCCTTGCCCCACCAACTGCAGGAGGCTGGGGAGAATCCTCGCGCGCCCCAAGGGAAAGGAGACCTGGGGCCGCTGGTGGAAAACACAGGGGGGTGGTGCCCGACAGATGAGGTACAAACTCTTCACCAACCTCAGGACGCGCCCCAGCGCCGCTCCGCAGCCGCCGTTGCTCGGAGCCCTTGAAATGTGCACCCAGGGGGGCGCTCCACGTAAAACACGGAATTTAGTTCGTTAATGATGCCTTAAAATTGACCGGACCTTGACATGATATTTTTGATATTGGGTTACATAGAAATACATTAAAATGAATTTGACCTGTTTTTACTCTTCAAAGTGCGGATTCTAAGACATCCGCGATGCCTGGGCGCTCACGTTCCGTAGGCCCGGGGCCACCGCTGCTCTGACAGAAGCCGGCGGAGGCCCCCCAGCTCCGCCCAAGTCTGCAGAGAGTGGGTCACCGCTGTAATCGCCTCTGGGACAAGCAGTGAAGTTTCTTCTGTCATTTTACTGTCTACTTTAAATTTCTTTATAAAAATTCAGACCTAGCTCCCCCCCTTCTCCATAAAGGCAAAAACACGTGTGGTTTATAGAGACCATTATTCTGTGCAGTGTCTTTTTAATAAAACCTGTTCGACTGTAATTCAGTTCCATTTAACAAAGGAGCCATTCAGCCAACGTGTGGCTTTTCAGTTTGTTACTTTTCCACAGACCCTCATTTTGGAGACTTCAACTGTTTTTCCATGTGGAGGGAGGGTTGGGAGAAGGGCATTCGCCTGACCCTTCCCCACGTGCGCCGAGCTCACGTCACGAGTTCCCAGGCTTTCTTGGGAGTCGGGCCTAACGTTGACTCTCCGCGGTCTGGACAGAGAGCCCGCACCCGCCGCCCGGCTGCCTCCCCTGCCCCCACCCTGGCCTGCAGCCGTTCCATCACCGGCCCCTCTTCTTGGACAAAGGGGCCAGGGCGTTGACTCCCCTGCGGGGGTGGGGCGGGGCCGAGTCTGGGCGCGCGTCGCTGCGGACAGGACCACCAGAAAAGCCAGCGCTCACACGGACTGGGAGGAGCTGGAGGAGGGCTGGGACAGGCGAGAAGTCACCGTAGCCAGGCGCAGGGCGCAAGGGCCTTCCCAGCACCGTGGGGCTCCCGGGCGGCTCCGGGACGCCCTGCGTGCCTGGCTGACAGAGTAACCAGGACGGGGGAGGCCGCGGAGCCCGTGGCAGCTACTGCCAACGGCCGGGTGGAGGCTGGAGGCCGAGCGGGGGGCAGTGTCCACCGCTGCGAAGGTGAGCCGCAGGCGGAGAAGCGGGACAGCGGGCCCGGCGGGGGCCGTCCAGGGCAGCCCCACCTGCCGGCCACCGCATCCGCCCAGCAGGGCCTTCCACGACGGCGGTCGTTCCTTGAGCTCGGCTCCTCGCGCTCTGGCGCGGCCTCTCCCCGTTGCGGCTCCCCTGGAAGTCTGTCAGGAAGGGGTTCCCCGCCTTCGGCCTGGACCATGGGGCGCAGGCGGCCGTGTCCTGGGATGAGGCCCGCTGTCCCTTTACGGGAGCCTCCTTTGCAGGACCACAGGGACCGGCGTGTCCTTAGGAGGGGCACCAACTTCTCCGCCTCTGCCTGGGGCGCCTGCTCTGGCCCTGTGTGTCCCCTCACACGCCACCCACCCTGGGCCAGGCCTGGAACGAGGGTCCCACCGGGCGTCCTATTGTGTCCCTGACCCTCAGGCCACTGGGCTCCGGTGGGAGACTCCTTCAAGCAAGATGTCTTTGTGTGTCTTGGCCAATAGCAAAAGAACACAAAAGAGCAACATTTTGGAAAGATTGGGAACGGGAGGTGCTCTTCATATCTTTCTGCCGGATAGTTTTTTTAAAGGCTGTACAATGTCTTGTAGGAACAAGTTCTCTGTGATATGACGAAGGTAAGAACGGACGTGATCAGGGAGCATTTTATATATTTATATAAAGTTTTACATATGTATTAAATAACATATTTATTTATATGTTATACGTTTATTGCACATATACATTTATAGATTTCAATTTTATATATTCTATGTTATAGAAAGTATATGAATATATCATTTAAAGTTGTATAGTATATGTAACATTTATTTAGATAATATATAACATAAGTTCATTTTATACATGATATAGTTATTTAATTTATGTATATAAAATATAGGAATAATTTAATATATTTATATAGTATGTAGTTTATTATATGTTTTATTATATATTATATAGTTTATTTTTTGGCAAAAAAAAGGGAGCTATTCCAACCACACAATAAGTTCCACATGCACTAGTTCTTGGTCTTCCAAATTACACTTCAGACGGGAGGCTGAAAAGCCCCGTGGTCCCCCGCCTGCGCAGTCCTCGGAGTCCACGACGTCGCCATCAGAGCTGTGGACCACACTGGCGAGCCGGATGGGCGGAGCGTTCCCTGAAGGACTGGGACGGTCATTTTCGCAAAACAAAAGTCCCCTTCCCGTTTGTCCGAGAAAAGCAGAGGCGAACATCTTCATCCGCGCCTTCCACAGCGGCCCCGTGGGCCTGTGGGAGCACGTGGTGCTGGTCGCGCCGCGGCCTGGCCCGGGCCGCCCAGCCTGCCTTCCTGGCCAGTACGACCCACCCGCCGCTGGCCGGTACGGGCATAGGGCGTGTGTGGCCGCTTTCTCCTCTCGTGGCTGGACGGAGTGGCTGCGATGGGGCTTCTCCGCAAGGCCTAAGTCCGGCCCTTCACAGAGTCTGCCCATCCCTGGCTTAAGAAAGAGCACGTGTAAGCAGCTCCTTTCAAGCAAAATTCCCTGACAAAGGCTCTCAGAAGTGATGCGCCCCGGGTGCACCCAACACTGGGTGATTTAAGGGACAAGTCAATATCTATCTTGAAAGTACAAAACTTACAGCGCGTGGCAGGGCCCCTCAGAGGCAACCAGAGATCGAGTCTCGGCTCTGCTCCTACCAACCTCGCAGCCTTGGGCAGGCCGCCTGACTTCCCTGAACGGTAGAATCGCGCGCGGTAACATGGGGAATGTCCTACACTTCTGTCCCAACTAAGGAGTTATTCAGTATTAATTTTGACACCGCAGACAGGGAAAGCCATCTAGATCTACAAAGCTAGAAGGCTGGAAAACGCAACCTATGCCTGCGAAGCTTGAAATGCGAGGTTCAGCGAATTATTAACTCGTTGTTTTCTTCCCACGGTCCTCCCAAAGACACTCCTTTGGCAGCAAAACTTGAATCCTGGGACAGGCCACACGCACGATCTACGCCGGGAGTGAGAAACCCAGCGGCTGGACCCGGAATGGCTGTGGCCTGGCCACCGCAGTTGGCACTGGGAACCTGCCTGGCCAGCAGGCGGCTGTGTGGCGTCGCCGCCCAGCTGCAAAGGCCTCTGCGGGGGGCTCCACGTGGGCCCGCAGACTTGACCTCTCCCTGAGGGACAGGGGCTGCCTGTTCTTCAAAGGGCGGCGATGACGCCGAAGCACCTGGAGATGAAACGCAGGGGAAGAGCCTCGGCAACAGCCCGAGGTTTGAAAGGTCACCCTTCTGTGTTCATTTTTAGAACAGAAGGGGATTTTTAAAAAAAGGTTGTTACACAGAAATCTAATTCTTCTCTTCTGGCTCTGCAAAGTTCGACATCCAGCAACGCCCCCCTACTTCTCTGCCTGAGCTGGAAGTCAACAGATAAGAAGAGCGTGTTAGGACTCATCGGCCGGAGCGCAGTTCTGGAACAAGGACAGGGCGTCCATTCTACAGAGGACGAGGCTGAGGCCCAGAGGGACCGAAACGCCGGTGTGAGGTCACGTAGTGTTTCTGTGTGGAAGGAAAGTGGACATCTGAGCCTCTGACTCCTGCCCCGTCCTCTTCTAGCGGGGGGATGAGCAAGTAAACATACCCCCACACAGCGCATCGGTGACAAGTGGGAACGGCACAGAGGGCGCACGGCTGGGGGGACAAGTGGCTGGGGTGGGAGGCCAGAGAGGGGGCAAAGGGCGCCTCCTGGAGCGGGCAGCTTCTGAGTAAAAGCCTGAAGGAAGTGTGGGGGTGGGGAGCCATGGGGGGCCCTGTCCGTGGGCCCAGCGAAGGGGCCGGCGTGGCCGCAGCGGGGAGAGCGGCGTGGGGAGGGACGGAGAGTGGGGTCCGTGGCACAGAGTGCCAGGCCACGTGGCACCTGGAGGCCACTGTGGGTCTTCGTTTCTCGCTCGGGGTCATGCAGGAACCCACTGGAGATTCATGCCGAGAGACGGCGGGATCAGGCCGCCCTCTCTGCAGGAGCAGACAGCTGCAGGGCCCCCGGGGCGGGCCGGGCCCCTGACGAGGAGGTTCAGTGGCCCGGGGAGGGGCGTGGGTGTCTTCCTCGGATCCCAGCCTCGGCCCCACTCTGTGCGGCTCCCCTCCCTGGAACCAGCCCCGGCCCCCTGACCGGCCGGCTGCCTGCGCTGCAGACGCGGGGCAGTCACACTGGGAGACGCCACCGCCACTGTTGTCGTGGGAGCTCCTTCAAGGCAAGAGCCAGGTTTTCCGCGTGGGACCCTTCATGGCATCGACATCTTTCTCAAGTACCTGTTATGTAGAAAGTGCCAGAAGATACCGTGATGCGTTTCCTTGTCTCAGATCAGGACGTGAGGCCAGTCAGCGCTAGATGGAACCACACGTTTCCCCGGTGCTCAGTCGGCGTCAGTGAGGGCCTTTGTCTCGGCCACAGGGACCCTTTGGGCACCGTCCCTGCCTGTGCCAGGGCCCCTGACACCCAGGGCTAGGGGAAGAGAGAAGAAACATACCGTCTGCATCTAGCGTTGATGCTTTGTCCCCCGGATACCAAAGGACGGGCTGTCAGAATTGGGGGCTGGCGCTCCGGTGTCAGACCGCTGGCCCCGCGTCCACGCCCAGGTGCACAGACCCACGGGGGTGGGCGGCCACCTCTAGAGATTCCGAGTTACAGGACTGTAGAAACATGGGATCATTTTGCTTTGGGAAATCCAGTCATTCTCCTCGTTCTAAAATAACCTCTGGCGGATGCTTGTTAGGGACTACCTACCTCACTCTTCAGGGGGGGAGGATGATGAAGCACGGTTTGCCTCCTGGCGGCGGGGCCGGGCAGCCGCGGGGGCTCGGGGATAAGCAACGGTCTGTGGAATTTCGAAGGGGTGACAGTCGAGGAAATCGTGACGCTCTGGGCTCCAACTGAGGCGCCGATGAGAAACGGGGAGACGGCCTGTCGTCTGTTGCCAGGCCAACGCGCCTCCTCAGGGCTCTGGGCTAGAAGAGGCCGTGTTGTGAGGGTGTTTGGGGCTCTGCAAACGGTACTTCAGGTACGTGAGCCTTAGCCAAGCGTGTAGCCGCCGATGGGGCTCACCTTTCCTCTCTGAAAACGCTGGGCTGGGTGTAAAATACAAGCGAGGGCCCAGGAAGTCCCTGTAAAAGAAATGCCACCGGATGCTCTCTTTCTGGGATGGCCTTTAAAAACGCTGCATCTGAAACAAAGGTCCGTGCCAGCGAAAGACGTGGCTCAGCTTCAAGTCTGTCTGCGCCGCAAAAGGCGAGCCTGATGCCCCCAGGGGCTGCACGCCGGCCCCTGGCCCAGCCCGGGCACAGGAAACGCGCTCCCGCGCTCCCGTGGGGTCCGCTGCTGCCTCAGGCCAACTCAGGGGCGGCCCAGACGTTTCACAGATGAAGAGGCATCGCGCTTTTCGGCCTGGCACACGGGACCTCATTGTTGCCAAGGCAACCCCAGGATCACCGGCTGCCGGAGGAGGAGTGTCCCCGAGCCCAGAGGCCTCTGCTGTCACTCACTGGCACACCAGGCATGAGGGCCCGGTAGTGAATTCATGAGCATCGGTCGCAAGCTCTCCAGACCAACGAGCCCATTTCTGAATTATCAAAACAGCAGGTGGGGCCGCTCGGGAACAAAGTGTACACATGATACCCTTGAAATATGAATAATTAAACAGCACTAGAGTGGCAGATGAATGTCACGGTGCGCCTGACAAAACCCATACAGTGGACAAGAGCAAGTGCACATGAGGGGCCATGTGAGCTGTGGGCTCCGGGCGGCTGCTTGGGGACGGTCCCCGCAGGTCGCTAGCCGTGGCACATGTCCCTCGGGGGTGCTGACGGTAGGGGAGGCGGGGCGGGGAACGTGGGAACTCTCTGTCTTTGC
The DNA here is from genome assembly GCF_021234165.1 of Pteronotus mesoamericanus. Classification (NCBI taxonomy): domain Eukaryota; kingdom Metazoa; phylum Chordata; class Mammalia; order Chiroptera; family Mormoopidae; genus Pteronotus; species Pteronotus mesoamericanus. The sequence continues at coordinate 4,521,878 of NW_026555123.1, forward strand.
TGCTCAGGGGCGCTGTGAACGTAAACCTGCTTTAAGTAATACAGTGCATGATGAATGAATAAATAAACGAAAGAAAGAAAAATAAAGAAGTGGACTCTTTGGGGCCCAGGACAAGCCCAAGGGGCTCAAAGCAAGGCCGCGCGGGCAAGTGGCGTTAGCTTGCAGTGCAACCAGCCCAGAGACCCCGTGGCCCTGAGGGACCCAAAGAACATTCCGCCGCCGTCAGAACAGGGAGCTGCGGGGGCGGGGGTGGGGGGGTGAGAAGGTGCTCGGGCCCGCGGGGCGGGGGGCGCCCGCGGCAGGGCAGGCTGCGGTTCTTGTTTGTATGTGTGCATGAAATGTGGAGACAGGCTGAGATTTGTAAAGGTCAAGAAGGCGAGACTGGCCCTGAGAAAGGTGGCCTTTTATGTAACAGCCTCATTAATGCTGGTATCTCTCCGCCGCAGCCGCTGCCTGGGCCAGGAAACCTGCCCCCCGCGGCGGTGCGGGGCGCAGACACGGGGCTATTGTGAGCCCTCCGGACCCCCGCAGCTCCTGCGGGCTGGCATTGTGCCCGCCCCGCCCCTGCCGGTTTCCGGTCAGAGGTTTGTTGCAGCTACTACCTTCGCCCTTGCAAAGCGAGTGGCGTGTGCAGCCGGGGCGCCCAGGAGGTGGTGCCCAAGGGGGACAAGGGGCTCCCAGGGAAGCACCGTGGGGAGACCTGGGGCGACGGCCGCAGGGCTCGCACCGCACCCCGCTACTCTGGGGCCCTTTTCCCACCCGAATGGGCCAGTTCCACCCACTGTCTCTGATCTTGATCTCGACAGGCCCAAAATAGGACTTTCTATGGAGCACATACATGTGAAACACAGAGCCGAGCCCCTGGGGACGCTGGGCTCTGGGGTCAGGCTGCCAGGGCGGGAGGGCCAACGCTGCACCGCCGACCGCTGTGTGGCTGTATGCAGGCAACTTCAGCCCTTCGCCTGAGGAGTGAGCTTAAGAATCGCTCTGGCTCACGGTGCGCGGTGGGAATTCGGTGATGCAACCCACACGCGGTGCTCGGAACCGCGCCGGGCACGCCGCCCTCGCCGGAGCCAGCTCACTGCTGCCCGGCAGCTTCCGGCCCCGCTTGTTTGGGCCCAGGCACAGCCGCCTCGGCGCTTGGCAGAAGGCGCTTGGGAAAACAAAACCACAGCTACTCGACAAAGAACAGTGTATTCTGGCGCAGCGGTTTCAAGTTTCAGTGTCATAACACAACTGAAAAAACAAAGCGAATAAAGTGTCAGACCCCGCTAGCTGCTCGCCCGGCAAAAACCCTGCCCGCGCGGAGCTCAGGCCTTGTCCGCGCAGCCAGCGGGGGAAACCCGCCCCAGAGCACGTTTACCCTAAGAGGCCCCGAAGTTTCAGTGATAAAATCTGCCCTGCAATTTGTTTAAAAGACGGTGGTGATAACACATCTTATTGGAGAAGTTGGGAAAACCTACTTCAGCTTAGTTCCTGTTCTGTGTCTTATTTCCAATCAATGAGGAGAAGGAAATGGTTCTCTTCTGACTCTCTGTGTGCTCCCCTTGGGTCACAGTGGGGCCCCGGCAGGCTGTGCGGGCGCGGAGCCTGGGACCCGTCACCCAGACGGTGGCTCTCCCTTCCCCCGCCCCCACGTGCTCTCTCTGCCAATCAAGGGGGAAAATGGCTTCCTGGGTCGTTGTCCACTGAGCTGGCCTGGAAGTAAAGTGGGGTGTCCCTTGGAGCTGAGTCCCATTTCCACTTACCCAAAAAGCTGTTGCTTTGATTGTGGTAGTAGGTGCTTTACAAATGGACGTGCCAGTGTCGAGTTGTACTTGTTTAAAAAATATTCTATTACACTAATCACTCTGTACAAATGGTTTAAAATGTTTCTGATGTTATTAAATGCTAGATACAAACCTACCCCAACCTATAGCTCAGGTATGAGATGGCCTTCTGCCATCCTGCAAGGAGAGACTTTGAAAAGTACATGTGGAAACATGTTTACATGCCATGACCCAGCCAGGACCCAGGGAACGTTCTGCTGTTAGTCAGGTAGGGTAGGCATTGAGCACCATGAAGGCACCATGAACAGGGCTAGGGCTCCTGAGGAGCTCAAATTTTAATTTTATTTAATTCTAATTGGGGAAGGAGGGGAGAAAGAGAGGGAGAGAAACACCCATGTGGGGTTTCTTGAGCGCCCCCTACCGGGGACCTGGCCTACAACCCCGGCGTGGGCCCTGACTGGGAATCGAACTGGCGACCCTTTGGTTCGCAGGCCGATGCTCCGGGCTAATACATTTGCATTTTAAAAAGCCACCTGTGGCTAAGCCTGCCAGGTTGAGCAGCGCAAGTTTAGAGCATGATTACCAGTTACCCTCTGTGACTCATTTTCTAGGTTTGAACTGAGCCAATGGTTCTCGATGTTGGCTACACAGTGAAGTCACTCAAGAGGCTTCTTAAGAATACTGACACCCTGTGTCCCCCAGCCCACTGTTGCTGAGCGGGCCGTCTGGGCACCGGGGGCTTTTAAAGCTACCCAGGCAGTTCTCAAGTGTAGTCAAGATTGGGAACAGCTGAACCACGTTTTCTTTAATTCCAGGTTTAGCCGTACATTACAATAACTGGATTTAGAATTCTGCAAGGCAATTAGAACGTGTGGTACTTAAGCATGTTGCAGAAGAAAATTATACATGGGCATAAGCTGTTAACAAAGGCTGTAGATCCTAGAACTCATCTGAAACTTAGCTTTTTAGAAACAGCTGATTGGCTACACATGTCCTGGGAGCCCACCTACTTGGTCCCGACCAGGAAGCCAGGCTGCGGACGCAGAGGGAGCGATGCGCACACACCTGCGTAGGATCTGAGTGCGGCCAGCGTCGGGCTTGGCCGTCTGCCCGGGAGCCCACAGGGGGTGACCTCACGGAGCCACCCACACCGCCAGCTCCCGGAGGCCTCGGCGGGAGGTCTCTGGGCAAATCGCTGCGCGCCCCACACAACAGATGCTGAGTTAGTATCTTCCCAGGGATTACGCAAACAAAGGTTTTGGCCAGCCATTCTCCCCCAAGCTACCGTAGAAATGGTTCCAGAAAGTGTCAGGACTTTTAAGGCCTTAAACAAACACGCACTTCTAGCTAACAGAGGCCTCGCGCGGTGAGGGACGCGGGCTCAAGTCCTCAGTTCTTGAAAGCGAGTCAACTTTCAAAGACAGTTTGGCTCATAACAGCGTTTTTAGGTCTTCACCGACTGCTATTAAACCCTACGGGAGAACAATGGACGACCTGCGGCCGAAATGTTAGAGGTGACCGGGGAGGTGGACGGGGAGAGGAGGACCCCTGCCGCAAGTAGCTTTTTTCACCATCACGTTAAAATGAACGGGATGAATCAGTGGACAGAACACAGCCTGGCACCAGTCTCCACACATTTCTGCCCAGCTCACGTGACAGAGATGCGTGACAGGCAAGGGCTACAGGTCACGTGACAGACAAGGGTCAACAGAGCCGCGGGGGAGGGGACTTCCTGATAAAGCTCTCCAGGGACAGGCTTATCTATACACAAACAAAGAAAACAAAATTAGGTCCCTACCTCACACCAATAAACAAGCCGATTCCAGGAAGATTGAAAATCTGCATGTGAAATGTACAACTTGAACAAAAATTGGAGGATGTAAACCATGTCCCGCCCCTTACGTTAAGATATGACAAAGACACCAATGAAAAACGGTGAAATTTGCCTGCACGAAATTTAAAACCTCTCTATATTAAGGTAGCAAAAACTAAATTGAAAGAGAAATAAAAAAACCCTAGACCAGGAAAACACATGGTTGATAAAGTTGCAGGGTCTTACAAAGCAAGACAACCAAAAGAGAGACGGGCCAGCAGCACAGAGAAGGTGTTCACGGCAGGAGCCTACCGTCTGCCAGGGGCCACGGGCGAGGATGCTCCCGGCCCCGGTCACCAGGAAAATTCACCTTTGACGTCACGCACCGTTCACAGACCTCAGAGGGCAACGCGGAGACCGTCTGTATGGAGACCGTGGGGGACCCGTCCGTCACTGCCAGTGGGAGAGACGTTGGCCCTCGCGCTTTGGGAACAAGGTGGGGCCCCGCCCGCCCCGCCCCACCCCCGCGAGGAGCTGGAGGCGGCCGAGCCCTGCGGCCCGCAGTGCGCCCACAGGACATTTTGCACAGGCTAGGAGAAAGTTCATCCCCTTCATTCCAAAAGGAAAGGACATGCAGAAAAAGGAAAAAAGGAGCTGTTTCGGCAAATGCGGCAAGAGTTAGAGTTGCCTGGTCAGTCATTTACGGCGCGCTCACCAGTGTGAGAAAAGGCACATGGACAGCAGGACAGCTAGAGGGCGTGTGACATCACAGCTCCGCTCTTGTCAGAGCCTTTGCTCCTATGAGGTGAGAGGGAACAAATGCTATTACATTCGCACTAAATAAGGGACATTTTAGAAAATAGATTGCTGTAGAATGAACGTTTGGGGCCCCCCACCCCAAATTTCATATATTAAACCCTAGCGCCCTATGCGACGGTGTCAGGGGGCGGGACCCTGGGGAGGTGAGAGGTCATGAGGACGATTGCCTCCCACAGCTGGTGCCTTATAAAGGGGGTCCCTCTGCCACGTGAGGTCACAGCAAAAAATGGCCACCTGGGACCAGGGGACAGGCCCTCACCAGGCACCCAATCGGGCGGCCCCTTGGCCTCGGGCGGCCCCTTGGCCTCGGACGGCCCTGCCGGTGGAGCTGCGAGGGACAAATGTTGGCGGTCTCCAAGCCGGCAGCCTGCGGCACTTGGCTGTGGCAGCCGGGAGAGGCCAGGACGCAGACCCTCTGGCGCGTCCTCAGGCTCGGCCAAGGCCTTGGGCCCCGGAGCCCGGTCGCGGCGGAGGTAAGAGGAGGGCGTGGCGGCCGCGGGCACATCCACCTGAGGATGACCGCGGCCTCAGAGCCGGGCAGCTTTCTGTTAGGCACGCGGAGGTTTTTGCAGAAAGGCCTTGAATGTTACATGTACAGATGCAGGTTGTTAGTTGTGTTGTTGTTTCAACACCATGACCAACGAGGTAAAACAAAAATGAAACAAGGTGTGTATGTGAGTGCCTTGAGTTATGGGGGAGTTGCAGTCCAGAAATTGCCAGGAAATACTAAAGAAGCACACAATGCCCGCCCCCGCCCCCGCACGCCCGCCCTCCCTCCTTCCCTTCCTTCCTGTGGAAGGAAACACCAGCCCTTTGTCCGGATCCTGAAGAGCAGCTTCCTGCGGCAGCGTGAGCGCCCTCGGGACACAGGGGCCTGTGGCTTCATCCTCTGTTGAGTCCCCCTCAGGCGCACATGGCCCACCGTCAGGGACCCCCACGATTTCCAATACGCCTCCCGCCCCTCCCCCACACCTGGAGCACCGTTAACCGAGAACCTAGATTCTTGGTGGATTTTATCTTCCCCTTTCTCAAACCAAGCGTGTGGCTAGCCAGCTGCTGAAATAGAAAACTAACCTGAAACTCGTTAAACATAAATGTCTTTGCCTGCCAACTTGATCTGTGTTCCAGAAATCCTCCCCCCACCCCCCCGCAGCATTGGAAGAAACGCCGGGTCTGAAGGAGGAAAATGCTGGGCCGTAGCAGCAGTCTCAGCGAGGGGGACTTTGCCCGCAGAGCCTTCCAGGTCGCCCCTTGCCAGGCGGTCTACCTGCAGAGCAGGGCACGCGGGGACCAGAAGGTGGGGCCAGGCCCTTTAAACCAAGAGCGGGGCTGTGGCCCTGCCGTCCTGGGCAGCGGCGGACTTTCAGGAAGCCACCGGCTTCTGGAAGGTTAGCCAAGTCCCCTGGACCAGCTCCCAGCGGCGGCCCCGGACGGCCCCGGACGGCCCCGGCAGGAGCCAGCGCCCAGGGTGGTGCGGCTCCAGCAGGTATTCATTACAGGGCGTTTACGAGGCGCGGATGGAGTTGGGGGCCCGCACGGTAGCGCAGAATGCTGAGGCTGTCACCGCCCCCAGGCTGAAGGGACAGGGGAGGGAGGAGCTCCTGAACCCTGGGGAAAAGGTCACTTGGAACCGGTGTCCTTGACGGAGGAATGCAGGTGGTCCTGGCGGCCCATGGGGCGGGGCTGGAAACCCCCTCCCTCCCGGCGGCGGAGGAACCCAGTGGGAAGCTGGGGCACCAGAGAGTGTGGGGGTGGCGGGGACCCCCGCACCGCGAGAGGGCTGGCTGTGCCCAGGGCCGGGGCGGACGCTGGCCGTTTCGGACGTTCGCTAACTCTCTTGGTGGGGCTGTCGGGATGGGGGTGCGTCGTAAGCTGATAGTCTTACTCCTTCTGGCACCGGTCCCCACACATTTCTGCCCAACTCACGTGACAGACGAGGCCTCCCAGAGCAGCAGGGGAGGGGACGCCCTGATAAAGCTCTCCAGGAACAGGCATATCTGCACACAAACACAACAGAATTACGTCCCTCTTAGGTCCCTGCTACCCCTAAAGGGTAAGCCTATTAACCTGCCTCGAAGATGCAAATTCATGGATGTAGACCAAGGTGACTGTATTGTGCCTCGTGTACAATTGATTTTGACAAATGAAAATGGGGAAAATCATGCTTGAGGCCATTGGTCAAGAAGACAGCAAGCGAGGTGGGTGGGAGGCGAGTAGGAAATGACCGTGGGTCTCGGGCTGGTTTGCGCCAACTCTCAGTCCCTGGTATGCGACCGTGGCGTGGCAGGCGGGGGCGGAGGGGGCGGGGGTGAAGGCCACAGACTTGGAAGTGGATCTGGGTTCCAAAGCCGGCTTTGCAAGGCGAGCAGGGCGGGAACTTGGCCAAACTATGTCCCCTCTGAGCCTGGGTGCGTCCCCGGCAGGGAAGGAGTCGGTGACACTTGATGCTCTCAGGAAGACTGACGCGTCTGTGGCTGAAGAGGGAGGGGCACGTGAAGGGCCCATCACGGCAGGAGCCGGGCCAGCACGAGGCCAGAGCGAGGCCAGCGGCTCTCCCTGCGCCCTCGGCGGCCGCGCACCCAGGGCGCCCGCGGAGAAGCGCAGCTCCTCCCAGTGGCCCCAGCGGTCGCCAGGCTGAAGTCCGAGGATGCCTGTGCTAGACCCCCGCTGGGCGGACCACCCGGCTGGGGACGTGGGGACTCCTGAGAGGTTCTTGGAGCCCCAGTGAGCCAGGCCACACCCCAGAAATCCAAGGACCCCCCCATCCTGCCCGCTTGTCCTGGAAAGACTTGAGTGGGGGGCCCTGCTGCTCTGTCCCCACCCCTCCCTGTGACCCGCGGAGCCCCCTCCTGCCCTTACACTTCACCAGACCACAGGGAAGGGGCTTGCGCTGCTGCCTCTGTGACAGGCAGGCCTGGGGAAGGCGAGGTGCGCCCTGTCCCTTCTGTGCCCGGGCGCGCTGGTCTAACTCCGGGGCCATGTGGCAGAGCTCAGCACGGCCCCACGCGCTGAAGCCGCCTCCTCCAATTCAGCTTCTACCCACAATTAAGCTAATATTTTGATCTCTCTGCTTAATTTCTGCATAGCATCTGCTTTTCCATTGGTTCTGGGAAGAAAAGAGGAGTGTTTTTGTTTTTGTTTTTTTTAATTATGCCCCGGGACGTGTCGCCTCCAAAACTCCGCCCACTGATCCCAGCTGCGGGGTTCGCGCCCTCGCACTTAGTTGCCGAGCCAGTCTGTGCGGCACTGGCAACGCTGGGTCACCTCCAAGGCTAGGCTATAAAAGACACTGCGGCTTCTCTCTCCGTCTATCTCTATCTCTCTCTGTCTCATGGGTCCCTCGCTCTGGGGGAGCCAGCGGTCCCGCGAGGACCAGCTGTGTGGAGAGGCCTCCATGACAACTGACCGAGTGCCGGAGGCCCCGGCCCAGCCTTCAGGGGACCGGCCACAGCCCTGGCCGACACCCTCCCGGCAGCCCCGCCACAGGCCCCGAGCCGGACAAGTCAGCCGAGCGGCTTCCGGCTGCCTTCCACGCAGAAGTTACGCGAGATGATAAATGTGCGTTGCTCTAAGCGGCCAAGCCTGGGGCGCGGTTTGTTATCCTACGAGAGAGAACGAATGGGTTCTAGCACCTGGATGCGCGGTGCTCCCGTAACAGACACCGACAGTGTCAGAGGGGCTTTGGAACCGGGTGGCAGGAGCAGCATTTGAACCGTGCGTTAGTGAAAGCCTTGGACGGTCGCCGGCGGGCGTTTAGGCCGAGTAGGACGCTGGTGGGCGTTGAACAGAAAGTGGAGAAAATCCTGCGCAGCACTGGCGCCCAGGGAATCCTCGCGGCGGGGTGGCGGGAAGCGGAGCGGCAGCACTGCCTTCAGGCGCGCGGAAGATGGGCAGGCTCCCCGGGGGCCGGGCCGGGCCGGGGCGCCGAGGAGATTTCCAGCCGAGTTTGGCGCTGTCAGGGTTTTTCTCTGCCTCTTTATAACAGAATGCAGGGGACAGTGGGCTAAAGAAAGGCTTGTTTCTTCCTTTAAGGGGCCAGGACTTAGTTACGGTGACTCCAGCCTCTACCGAGGACAACGATGCAGTTAAGAAATGGCTGCAGAGCAGAGGTCAAAGCTGGGGCCCGTCGGGGACCAGGGGTTGAAGCGGAAGCTGAGGGTGTGACCATGAAATCCTTTGTTGTGGCCGCAGAGAGATCAGAAGAGGAGTCCCAGCCACCCGCTTAGTCACTGCAAAGGCCTCTGAAGTTCTCACGGGCACTGGCTCACGGAGCCTCTCAATCAAAGAGCAGCGCCTCTCAGCAGAACCCCACACGGGAAGGGGGGTTCATTCAAAGGCTGGCAGGCATGGCTTTTGCCTAATGAAACCGACGGAGCACGTGGGCAGGAGAGCCACAACACTTTTAAAAGAATTGTATCAGCAGAAACACGGCCAAGTAGAACGCGGAGGGGCAGGGGCGTGGGAAACGAGAAGAGACGTTAGCGCGCCACGGCCCGCGCTGTGGCAGGTGTGGGAATGGTCGGCCGGCGCATGCGCTGGCTTTCAGGAGAAAACCCGAGGCTCCGGAGGCGGAGCCAAGAGCCCGGAGAACAGCTCCTGGGGAGGGACGGGACGAGCCCCAAGGACCCCCGCATCGGCCCGGCTGGAATTCGGAGCAGCGACGGCGACTCCTGTGTGCCTCCCATCACCCCCACCGTTTCTAAAAATTCTCATTCAAGGACACGTTCATTGATTTCTAGAGAGAGGGGAAGGGGCCGGGGGGGGGGGGAGATAGAGAGAGAGAGAGAGATTGATTGGCCCCCTCCCATACGCTCCCTGACTGGGGACTGAACCTGAAACCTGGGTCGGTGCCCTGACTGGGAATCAAGCCGGCGACCTTTGGTGCACGGGGCGATGCTCCAGCCGAGTGAGCCGCCCCGGCCAGGGCACCCCCTGCGCCCCTCCACCGCTGTGAACAGTGATGTCTATGTTGTTCATCGCAAGCCCGTTCCTCCCCGGCGTGTTGGCTGCGTGGAAGGCAGATAACTTGTCTCTTTGGTTCAGGAGCTTTTAGATGAAGGGGAACCACCCTGCAGGCATTGTCCCGAGGAGGCCCACGTGGACCTGGGCCTGGCTGAGGAGACATGACCCTGGGCTTCGAGCGCATGCTGTGACGGGAGGAGAGCTTTCGAGATCCTGGGATGGGGTGAGCGCACCCCATGTGTCGGGCGCCATGCGTTGCTGGGGCCCAGAAGGCAGGCTGTGACAGCCAGCCTCCAAGGCGGTCTCCGCTGGTATGCGGGGGACCCCTGGAGAGTCCCCTCCCACGCGGGACCAGAATTCGTCGTGTGACCACTCAGGTAAGCGGGAAGTGACAGCGGGTCGCCTCTAAGGTTAGGCCCTCAAAGGCACTGCGGCTTCGCTCCTTCCCGGCCTCTTCCACCCCTCGCTCCGAGGGGAGGGGGACTCCCAGCGGCGAGGGGCTGAGGCCCGCCCACGGCCACACGCGTGGACGGGGAGGCAGGTTCGCCAGCCCCGGCCGAGCCTCCAGAGGCCTTCAGCCTGGCGGGCAGCGTGCTCGTGACCGCAGACGTCAGAACCATGCGACAGATTCCCGACCCAGGAACTGTGTCCGATAACAACCGTTGCTTCAATTCTTAAATTCTGGAGAACTTTCTGATACAGCAACAGGCAATCACTGCACCCCTCTAAGGCTGTCATGGTATTTCTTTACCATAAATGTTACAAAGAAGCAGGTGTTAAGTTTGCCTGGATTGTGGGTGCGGGTCTGTATTTTCAGAACAAGTCCTTTTATGCACAAAGGAACAAAGAAGCCTCCTTCACTCCTTCCGTATAACCCTTGGGATAGAAGGGGAACTAGCCGGGCAGTGTTCCCAGTGGATACATTTTACATAATTCTAAACAGACACAATCAGCTTGAATTCTCTTCCAGTTAATTCAGAAACAAAAGCCGTTGAGTTTTTCATAAAACTTTTAAATTGGCCTGGCTTTAATTTTAGGAACATGAATATTCTTGGAATTTAATTTATCCAAATCTGTAAGCAGCGATCTTACTCAGCTCCCTTCGGCTTTTTGAAAGAAGAGCCTCCCAAGTGGGTAGAAGTTCTGTTCTTTTAAGGTTTCTGTGAAAGTGTCTTTAAAACACCCCAACGGGCTCCAGACATTCTGGAGAAAAGGGGTCTCAAAAAGGGCCACTCCAGGGGTTCCTCTGCTTTGAAGCTCTTGTGTGAATGTTCTTTTGTAATTTTTTAAATGTTACTTTTCACTGCCAGTTGACAGTCAGTATTCCTTTGTATTAGTTTCAGGTACGCAGCACGGTGGCTAGACAACTATATAATTTAAGAAGTCGTCTCCCGAGTAATTCAAGTCGCCACCTGGCGCCACGCGTGGCCCTCCCCCGGTTGCGGACCCTGCTCCCTGCGCCGGCCGTCACATCCCCGGGCCGACTTCATGGCGACCCCCTCGTCCTCCTTCGTCCCTTCGCCTTCTTCACCCGGGGCCCCCGCCCCCAGCGCCTGCATGAACTCCGAGATTGCATTTTGCCCCTTGCTCTTGTGGAGAATGGGTCCCACTCGAACGCCTACAGGCCCCCTGCAACACATACAGAAAATCTTAAGCTCCCGCGCATTTCACGGTCGCCTTCCTACGTGAGCCCATCTGCGTGATCCGCGGGCGTCGATGCCCCACTTTCTCCAACACGCAGGCGCGTGCTCTCGGGCCCCTGGCAGCGAGGCAAGGCTGGGGCGCTCTGCAAGGAACAGCCGGAGCGCGGCGTGTCCTGCTCGCGCGTTCTGCGGGCAGGTCGCACGGCCCGGAAGGAAAGCTGTGTGGGCCGCCGTCACTTCTACGTGGACGGCGAACCAACCCCACGGGGGAAATAAGGACAGAGACAGAGGGCGGCAGGTCGAGAAGAAGCCAAATAGCCCAAGAGATATTGTAGTTGGTCAAAAACTCACCGCCCTCATAACTCTCGTATTTTGTTGGGAGACAAAAGCCTGGCAGGGCCAAAATTCCACAACAAAACTGAGCGCCCTTCAAGGAAGTAACCCTGCAGTCGCTTCCTCTTAGCGCCTTACAGGGCTTTTACTCTTGAACTAGAGTTGGACCCAGTCAGACATAGGTTTTCTACCTAACTATGCACTAATCCTTCCAAAACTTGGTATTGCAATTTCTTCAAGAAAAAAAATCCTGGCTGTAAATTTAAATGATAATAACAATAAACCATTCTTATTGCACATCTAAACTCAGTAGTCTTGACTCTATTTTCTCTATAAAATTTCTTTCTGCTTCTTTGACAACGTGAGTCTCGGGAATACAGTAATTTGGTTGAGCCGAACCGACAGAGAAGCCAGCGGGCAGCAAACTGCCCCGAGAGCTTCCGCGTGTCCTCCACGAGGTGCTGGGCTCCGGGGTTCGGCTCAAAAGTGGTGTTTGTCTGAATATTAACGCATTTGAAAGAGTGAACATTTGCTCATTTTTTTGGTTGGGACATTAATATAGGTTCCATTTGAGAGATGATTTTAGCTTTATGGATATAAACCATTTTGTTTTGTTCTTGGTTCAGAAATCTGTTCAGTTTATTTGGGGCAGTCATTTGTAATTCTTCAAATTAACATAGGGAAAAATCCAACTCCAACTTTATTAGTAACCAAATGACATGCAAATTAAAACAAGAGCATTTTTTTCTTATAACAAGTTAGCCAAAAAAACTTGAAGAATTGTATTCCATTCCAGGGAACCTGGAACAAGTCCCATTCTGAGGCCCGGTCTGCTACCCTGAGTCCAGGACTCGGGGTGTCTTCTGCCGCCATCCTTGCCCGGTTGTCAGCGCCCCACGCCCACGCCCTCCCGGCGCCCCTTCTGACACTCAGGCTTGAGCCGATGACAACTGTACTCTGGACGGAGTTCGCGGTCCCCTCATTCTTTCCGTAAAGGCGCAGGCAGTAACTATTTTAGCCTTAGTGGCCTCAGCCGCAAAATCACGGAGATATTACAGAGCACCTTACGGAATCATTCACGGTGGAGCCACTCACAGCGTGGGAGCCACTTGCAGCTCACATGGCTGCGGAAAAACAGGCGGCGAGCCCGACCTAGTGCCTGGGCTGCGTCGGCCCCCCGCCTGAGGCCCCCCTGCAAGGCTCTTAGACCCCTGCCCAGGCGCGAGAGGTCTCATCTAGAGGCCTCGGGGGTTAGCTCCCTCCTGGTGCCCCGTACTCCTGGGCCCAGGCCATGGCCCTCCGGGGGCGGCCCCCAGTCAGGGACCGAGCAAGGCCAGCCCCCCACTGACAGCTGGTAAGGAGGCGCGGCTGAGCTCTCTCCTGGCCCGTGGGCCCCTGCAGCCTGCGTGGAGGCGCCCAGCGGCCGGCCCGGGTGGGCCCGTGCGATCCTGCGCGGAGAGCCGGCTCGCCCGCCCCGGCTCCTGAGCTGCAGAACCCGAGATAATCATTGGGCATTATTCTAAACCACGAAGCTTGCGGTGGTTAGTTACACAGCAACAGAGTGAGTGCACTGGGAAGTGGTATTTGCAGGTCGCAGCCTGTCACGCAGAGCAACCAGGATAGACAGAAAACAAACAGATGTCATCGCAGGTTTTTGGCGTACCCTGTGGCGTAGGCGCTCTCGGCATTGTGGCTCTGCCCGTGTTTCGTCAGTGACCGTGGCGATCTCACCAGTGGCCGAGGGAGGCTGTGTTTGCGGTGGCCACTGCGGTGTTAGAAATGTCAGGTAATTACTGTTAGTCTTACCAAGGAGGACCTTGTTCATCGCTGATGGCCATGTCGTCTTTGTTTGTACCTGAGGAACAGCCACATAGAGGCGGGGCCGCAGGGAAGGCCCAGGCCAGCCCAGGGGACAGTGGGACAGTCCCCGGTGGGCGCTTAGCAGGTGCCTGTGACAGCTCCAGGGAGTGGCCAAGACACCCACAAGGCCAGCCCCCGAGGGCTCGCTTCTAAAATCCAAGCAGAACCTAGAAGCCTCACCACTTGGCGTTTAAAAACCCATCATTCCCTCCAGACAGAAGCCCCCCTTCCCCGGGAGCAACGTGGCTCCCGTCAGAGCGTCGTGGAGAGAGTCGCGGGCGGGGGCAGAGCTGCAGGGCCTTGGGGTCAACGACCTGCGACACCTGCGTCCGGTGCAGGAGAGGTGGCGGCCCTCTGCGTGCACTCGGGTGCTCCTGCAGGCGCGCCGTCCGCTCGTGGGGCACCGGCCAGCCACTGGCACGGGTTCTGTCCCCCTGGTGGGTGCTCCCCGAGCCAGCGTCCACGGCACTGGGACGGGTGGATGCCCAGGGTGGCTGGGACGTCTCTCCTACCGTGATCGGAGGAGAGAAGGCAGGTGGCATTGAGTACATGGCGTATCAGAGGCACAGCATTCTGTTTCCCTGGTAACTAGGTCGAGATTATTTACACTGAATTCTGAGGCCTCATTGACGAAACACAGCATTGAGCTTACAAGGGCGGTAGTACTGCCCCGGGTACCTGACGTCAGAGCAGTAGCTGAGGGGGAATTTAAGGGTTACCCTGCTCACCCTGCTTCTGTTGCCGTGACCGTAGTCAGGAAAAAGAAGTCGCCCCCGTCATTAAAGCAAGGCTTTAATGTATAGATCTCTAGCTAAGCATTGCCAAAGCAATGCTAGAAATAAAAACTAATAGGTTTGCAAGATATACCGAAACAATTTATCCAGACAAGGATCAATAATGAATGCCAACGCTGTTAGCAGAACAGCTGACAGAGAACGAGATATTCGCAGGGAGCCAAAGGACGGCCCCCACAGATTACTCACTAATAGTAAAGGGGGGGTGTCTTGTATAATAGACAGGTAGGGATGTTGTCAGTCAGTCGTCACACTCACTGCCCGGCTGCCCGCTGTTGATGATGCCCTGAGACTCCTGAGATGACGCCTTTTACGTTCCACGCCGTCGTCTGCGTTCCGACCGATGATGCTTAAAGTGGAAGTTGGACCAGAAGGCTTGGTTAGATTCAATGCAAGGAAACACAAAGCAGAGGAGCCAAACTCAGGGCCACCACGAGTAACCAACTGGACACATCGAACGTGGGACCTTTCTTTGTAAGACAACAAGCCTGGTCTCTAAAAAAACATCAATGGCAAAAAAAAAAAAAAAGGGAAGACTTAGATTAAGAGACTAAGGAGTCAGCTCCAGGTTCAATGCAAGATACTTGACTGGATTTAAACAAAAACAAAAACAAAAAGCTTTGAAAACATCTAGGGCCAACATGAACCTCAATGTGGCTCATTCAAACATCAGGCAGGGTCCTTGCAGGAAGCAGATGGCCAACTCAGAAGAACTTAATCATGAAGGATGCACGGAAGGGACCAGTGAGAGGTGCGGTCAGGGCGGAGGAGTCACCGGGGGACCCCGAGGTGCCCAGGATCGGGGGGGCATCGCCGGACCCTCATAGGCCTGAAGGGTCCCAGAGTGGGGCAGGCCACAGCTGGGGCTGTGGACGTGGTCCTGCTTAACTGGAGGCACAGCGGCGGATGCAGCCAGGCCAGCCACCCAGCAGGAGGTGCAGAGAAGAGGTGTCCCAGCCTCTCCACACACACTGGTCTCCTGCGGGTGCTCCTGGCGGCACCCTCGGTGCCCGGGGACCCCCTCCATAGTGGCGCCCACCGGCGGGCTGGCTCTGACCGAGTGGAGACGTCGCCCTCTCAGGGCTCTGACGCGGCAGAGCAGGTAAGTCAGGCACGTGGAGGTGGGGAGCAGGGAGGCAAAGAGGCGCAGCGGGATGGCGAGCGGATGCAAGAGCCCTGGCTCGCGGTTGGGTGTGGCAACGGGGTTGCGGTTACTTAAAACAATGCCCTGCGCTCTGTGTTTGACGTGCATACGTTGAAGCATTAAGGGACGAAATGTCATGATGCCTCATTTATGTTGACATGGTCCAGCGAGATATAGATATGTAGGTAGGTGGGCAGGCAGGCAGACAGAGAGAATAGATACTCAAAGCAAATAGGGAAACAAGCTGAGAGGATTTTCTTCTGTGCTGCCACCACCGTTGTGCATTCAGGATCCAGCTGCATCCCCCCCGAAGCAGCAGTCCGCGCCCCCCTCTTTCCTCACCCCGGGACCTGGGACAGGGGGAGGGCGTGTGTGTCCAGATTGAATTCTGACCCATGTGTCCCTTTTTCACTGAAACTGTCTCCTGTCCACCTTAACATACTTCTATTATAAATAACTCGCCACACTGCTATACACGCGTGTCATCTCTCCCACAAGCCACAGATTAGTTGATAGCAAGGTTTTGTCTTATTTGTCCTTGAGCACCTACTGTGTGCCTCACACTATGCTATGAAATATGTTATGATTCGGGACCTAAGAGGGGGGAGGGGTAAGTGGAAGCTACACTAACCTCCTCCCGGGACCAATCTGGAGTTACAATTAAATCGTAGACAAGAAATCACCCTGAATAACCAAGGGAACACTAACTGGAGAGAAGCCTAATAACCAAGGAGAGACAGAAGAACCACTTCAGCACAACACGAGTGCAGAGGTAGGGAGAGCAGAGGAGGCGTGAGAGGGCTGGCGGGGCTCCCACGGGCAGCGGCTGAAGCGCAGCGGGGATATTTCAGTGGCCGGGGGGGTTCCCCTGAGAAGTGTGGGGTCTAAACCCCAAGCTGGGCCCCCCAGCCCACAGCATGAGAGCCGGAAAGGAACGCAGATGACATCCAGCTGTGAAAAGCAGCAGGGTTTCTCTCCACCAGGGAGAGACGGCTGGAGACACAGAGAGCCTCTTAAAGGGCCAACGCACAAAATTTCATTTGCTGACACTTCGCCTGGGCTCCAGCAGAGGGAGGGTAGCGTGGCCTAGAGGTGCTTGAGGAGAGCCTGGGGCTGGTGGCTCGGGGGAGAGAACTGAAGGGTCAGCCACCAGGGTCCCTGGGCTGAGTCATCCCCCAAACTGCAGAAGCCATCTCGCTCAGGCAGAGCACTCCTCTCCAAGTGGCATCAGCCTGTGGGAATTACTCTGCCCCACCCTGCGGTGCTTAAGCTGGGCTGCTGGTTACAGCTTGAGGCTATAGCAGTGATTAGTTTAACAACGAAGGCGGATCTCTAGGAGCTCCATGAGACCTTAGCTGACCCTCCCCAGGGCCTGGTGTTGATAAAAGACGGCCTTGGTGCACAGCCTGGTTCTCTCTGCACACAAACAGGTCCAGCAGAGGGAGCCACATGCTGCAGATTGCTGATAGCGCCAAACAGTTTGACCAGGGCCAGTCACAAGCAGTGTCTGACAAAGGCCTACACCAGAATCTTTGCAGATCTACTTAATACATAGAAACAAATACAAAGAAGCAGCCAAAATGGGAAGACAAAGAAACAGGCCCCAAAGGAAAGAACAAGAGAATTCTCCAGAAGCACTAGATGAAATAGAAGCAAGCAATTGATCAGATAGTTTACAGTAATGATTATAAGGATACTTGACAACATGAAAAAAGACATAGAAACCATAAAAAAAGACAAGTCAGAAGTGAAGAATGCGATATCTGAAATAAATAACACACTGGAAGAAAGAAACAGTAGTTTAGGTGAAGCAGAGGATCCAATCAGTGATTTAGAAGACCAGGTAGAATAAAACACTCAGGCAGAGCAGCAAAAAGAAAAAAAAATTAAAAACGAGGAGAGCTTAAGAAACATTTTGGACAACATGAAGCATAACAATATCTATAGCATCTGTATCATGGGAATACCAGAAGGAAAAGAGAACAAGGACAGGATTGAAAACCTATTTGAAGAAATAATGACTGAAACACTTTTGGTCATTTGAAGAGAAGGGAAGTCTCCCAAACTCATTTTACAAGGCTAGCATTATCCTAATTCCAAAACCAGATAAAGACACTACAAAGAAAGAAAATTATAGGCCAATATCCCTGATGAATATAGATGCTAAAATCTTCAACAAAATATTAGCAAACTGAATACAGCAATGCATCAAAAAGATAAT
Source organism: Pteronotus mesoamericanus (assembly GCF_021234165.1). Lineage (NCBI taxonomy): Eukaryota > Metazoa > Chordata > Mammalia > Chiroptera > Mormoopidae > Pteronotus > Pteronotus mesoamericanus. The sequence continues at coordinate 4,539,236 of NW_026555123.1, forward strand.
ACACCATGATCAAGGACTGATTTATGATAAAAACTCCGAGCAAAGTGGCATTAGGGGGAACATAGTTAAACATAATAAAGGCCATAAATGACAAATCCACTGCCAGCATCATACTCAATGGGCAAAAACTACAAGCGTTCCTCTTAAGATTGGGAACAAGACAGGGATGTCTGCTTTCACTTCTCTTACTCAGCTAATACTGAAAGTCCTAGCCACAGCAATCAGACAAGAAGAGATAAAAGGCATCCAAATTGAAAAGGAAGAATTAAACCTGTCATTAGTCACAGATGACATGACACTGTACATAGAGAACCCCAAAGATTCCACCAAGAAACTGCTAGAGCTGAAAATTGAACTCAGCAAAGTAGCAGGAATCAAAAGAAATATCCAGAAATCAGTTGCATTTTTATATGCTAATAATGAACTAACTGAAAGGGAAATTAAGAAAATCCCACTCACAATTACTACCAAAGAAATTAAAATACTTAAAAATATACCTAACCAAGTATGTAAAATACCTGTACTGGGAAAATTACAAGACACTGAAGACAGAAATAGAAGGTACAAATAAGTGGAAGCACATACCATGTTCATGGGTAGGAAGAATTAACATCATTAAAATGTCCATACTACCCAAAGCAACCTATAGATTCAACACAATTTCTATTAAGATTCCAATGACATATTTTACAGAACTAGAACAAATATTTCAAAAATGTATATGGAACCAGAAAAGGCCCCACATAGTAACAGTGATCCTGAGAAAGAAGGACAAAGTTGGAGGAACCACACTGCCCATTTTCAAACTATAGTATAAAGCTGTAGTAATCCAAACAGCCTGGCACTGGCATCAAAATAGACACATAGATCAATGGAACAGAATAGAGAGCCCAGAAACAAACCCACACCTTTATAGTCTATTAATATTCAACAGAGGAAACAAGCACATACAATGAGCTAAAGATGGTTTATTCAATAAATGGTGTTGGGAAAATTAGACAGATACGTGCAGAAAAATTAAACTAGACCACCTTCTTACACCATGCAGAAGAATAAATTCAAAGTGGACTAAAGATTTAAATGTTAGACCCAAACCCATAAAAATCATAGAAGAAAACATAGGCAGCAAAATCTTAGACATTGCTCCTAACAATAATTTATTGGATATATCTCCCCAGGCAAGGGAAACAAAAGAAAAAATAAATGGGACTACATCAAACTAAATAGTTTTTGCACAGCAAAGAAAAACATCAACAATTAAAAAGACAACCCACTGAATGGGAGAACATATTCGCCAATACATCTGATAAAGGCTCAATATCAAAAATCTATGAAGTAATTACAAAACTCAACACCAAAAAAGAACCCAAACAACTCAATTAAAAAAAGGGCAAAGGACCTGAATAAGTACTTCTCCAAAGAGGACTTACAGATGGTCCGCAGACATATGGGAAGATGCTCAGCATCACTAATCATCAGAGAGATGCAATTTAAAACCACAATGAGATACCACCTCACGCCTGTCAGAATGGCCGTCATCAATAAATCAACAAACAAGTGCTGGTGAGGACGTGGGGAAGGGGGACCACTTCTACACTGTGGGTGGGAATGCAGGCTGGTGCAGCCACTGTGGAAAGCAGTATGGAGACACCTCAAAAAATTAAAAATGGATCTGCCTTTTGACCCAGCGATCCCACTTCTGGCCAAGTATCATTAGATGCAGAAGAAGCATTGTTATATCCGAAGGAACCCAAAATACTAATTCAAAAGAACATAAGCACCTCTATGTCCATTGCAGCGTAATTTACAATCACCAAGATATGGAAGCAGCTCAAGTGCCCATCAGTAGATGAGTGGATAAAACAACTACGAGACATTTACGCAATGGAATTCTACTCGGCTGTAAAAAAGAAAGTTTTACCCTTTGCGACAGCATGGATGGACCTGGAGAGCATTATGCTAGTAAACTACGCCCGTCAGAGAAAGAAAAATACAAAATGATTTCACTCTTAAATGGAATCTAATGAACAAGCTGAACTAGCAAGGAAAATGGGGACAGACTCATAGATGGAGGGCAGGTGACAGGTAGTGGGAGCAGGCGGTGAGGGGGTGGAGGGATGGAGCGAAAAGGGAAAAGGGACTCACGGACGTGGACCACAGTGTGGTGACTGTGGGGAGAGGGGTATAAGGGGACTAAATGGTACCAGGGGAAAAAACCACACGATTAAATTAAGGAAAAAGAAATATGGTTCGTTCTATGACTCACAGAAGACAGTCTATTAGAGAGAACAAGACAGAGAAACGAGAAAACAACAGAGGGTATATCAGGTGACAGATGGACGGAGTGTGTCCCCATATTCACTGTGGAAGCCCCGCCCCCAGTGGGATGGTATTTGGAGGTAATGAGGTCCTGGGGGTGGAGCCCACGTGGTGGATCCGGGGCGCTGTGAGCGCAGAGGGGCGGGCATGGCCGCTCTCGGCTGGTTGAGGGCAGAGCAGGACGGTGGCCCTCGGAGCACCAGGAGCCTGGCCTTCCAGCCTCCAGAGCCGTCACGTCAGGAGCACGCTTGGTGCTCACGCCTATGGTATGTGGTGGTAGCAGCCTGAACTGATAAAGACAAGCGTAACCGAAGGGTCAGACCTGACCTTGAGAAAGGAGGGGGTCGGTAAAGCAGGGTCCGCAGGAGAGCAGCTGAAGGAGGAGGCCGCTCAGCCCCAGGTGCCCAAGAGGCGCGGCTGCGGGCCGCAGCAGTGCGGGGCCGCAGAGCTCGGCGTGGCCGGACGTAAGGGGAGCCGCGTGGCGCTTCGCCACCCAGACCAGCCAGCGCATAGGCAGAGCGAGGTCCACACGCGGACAGGCCTTGGGGGCCAGAGACCGAACGGGCACCGAAAACAGCAGCGCGCAAAGTCCAGCCCCCAAGGCTGACACCGCGACCCGAGATTCCCCACGGGCAGGGAGGCCGGCTGTGCACGGACACCGGGGGCCACTGCTGGAAACCGCCAGGGCCGGGCGCCCGGAGGCTCGCCTTCTCCCGAACCGGGAGAGCCTGCTTCCCCTCCAGGAGTGCTGAGGCGACCAATCCTGTCACCGGCTGGGGCGCCGGCCTCCTGACCTCGCAGAGGGGCTGGTGCGGCCTTCAACCCCCACGCTGAGCTGGGAGGACAGCGCGGGCGGCAACACCTATCTCACCCCAGGCCACCGGGTGTCCTCCAGCCCCTGCTGACGCCAGACAGGAGCCAGGCTTCCTGAATCCGTAGCCAGAAGTCCCACCTCCGCGGGGGTGGGGACCCCCGGCCTGAGGTCTGGGTCCCCAGCTGCCCCGTGGCTGTGCGCCGCCCTCGAATGGGTAACTGGGAACCCGCACACCCGGGCGTTTTCCGATGGCCTGCAGCGCGACCAGCTAAAGCGTCGAGAGGACCCGGGGGAGGTCTCGTGGCCTGACGGGGGCAGGACTGAGATCCGGACCCCGCAGCCCAGGCTCCACCCGCCCTCGTGTGTGGCTTTCTGTGGCTCGGGAAGCGGCGCTCAGGCCCGGCCGGCGCTGCCCCGCGGTGCCCAGCGTGGAGGCCGGCTCATGCGTTCTCGTGGAGCCTGTATTTTCGGGGCTGTAACAGCGCTGTGAGGTATCGAGGGCCCAGAGTGCCGACTCAGTCAGGAAGCTTCCATAAAACCAGCTCAGCAAATTCTCCACACACAGGACCCAACGCCTTACCTTTAATTGCCAAGGTGTTTCGAAGTTGAATTCAAATTAAAAAATACAGTGGCACTGTCACTTAAATAAAAGAGCCAGCACGAACCCAGCTCTATTTTCCAACCAAGAGGAAGGACCCTTTCAGGAACACCGAGGACCAGAGAGAGTGTATGGCCCACAGTAAACGGTGTGATAGGCTTTCAGCGTCTTAAACGTGGAGCTAGGGGTAGTAGAAACGGGGTGGTGGGCACAAGATGCTTTCACAAGGGGGTCCCTCAGTGGCCTTGGGAGGGAGGGAGGACGTTTAGACAGAAGAACGATGTTAAGCCAGCAGGCGTCATGAAGGGCGCGGTGCAGAAAGAGACACAGACTGCACTGCGGGCCGTGGGGGAGAGTCGTGTCCACTAATGGAAAAAGTGGGAGAAGTCAGAAAAAATATTGTGGGCCATAGTGCACGGTCCCCAACATGACCAGGGAGCGCGCGCTCGGAAGTAGCCTGGTGTCCGCGGGGCGCGGGGGAGAAAGCAGGGAGGGGAAGCCACGCTTGGAGAGGAAGGCGGCCCAGCAGCAGGTCATTCGGGGCCTTGCAGCCCCAGGGCACACGGAGCCGACGCAGACGGCGCGCCGCTCGCCCCCGACACTCGGGACCGGGGGCTCGGACTCCGGGGGGGGGGGGTGGCGGCGAGGGTGAAAGACCACAGGGCGATGACACGGAGGAGGGGTTGGCGAGGGGCCGACGGAAGAGCCCGGCCGAGGCCCTCACAGGTGCCGGGCGCACTGGCCTGAGAATGCCGTGCGAAAAGAACCAGGAGGAAACGTGTTTTCCAGTCCAGGGGCGGGAGGGAAGGTCGGCGTGAAGGAAGGCAGGAGCGCCCCGAATGTGACGCTCGAGGGGGCCAGCCACCGGGCCGCAGGCAGGACGCGCGGGGGCCCCCTCGGGGCGGCGGATTCTCCTGGAATTGCCCGATTCAGCAGGGGCGAAGCCGGCCGGCGTGGGCCCAGAGGGGCTCGGGTCCGCGGGGATGGCGCTTGGCTCCTTGAAAATACCAGAAGCAAGTTCCGAGATCTCCTACACCTGGGCGAGAACGTCGGTCCGTGTTACCCTTTAACTGGAGGCCGTATAATAAAATGTTTAGGGAGCTAGTAAAGTAAATGAAGCCTGAGGCGAAGGCTCTAGTTTAATGTTGGACAAGAGGAACCTTTCACATGACTCTCAGCGCGCCCCCCGCCCCCCCAAAAAGCATCCCCCAAAGAATAGCCACGAAGCTGGGATACAAAGGATACAAGTTCACCGGGTCTCAGAGGGACTGGCCACTGTATTGTGCACCCGAGACCAATACAAAGTAATGTTGGAGGGGAGCTGTAAATTGGGGGAAAAAAGATGGACCATTGTTACTAAGGGCTTCAAATTCTGTCAGACAAACGCCGCAGCCCAGGTGGGAGGTGCTGGGGGTGCCCTCTAGTGGCAGCTCAGCGCCCTGCGCTCGGGCAGCGCTCGCCTTTCCATATGCGGAAGGTGGTGAACTTTGTACACATTTTCCAACAGAGTAGCAAAACAGACACTGGATTTTGTTTTTATAATGAAGCAAATACGAGCAATCCCAGAGTATGTGGCTTTAAAGTTTTATTAATCATTCACCTCCTATGGTGAAAGGATCTCGCTTTTCTTTGTAACTACAGGTTAAATCTGTTAAATTTGTATTTAAATTGAACTTGTATTTAAAGTTAAAGTAATACTTTATCTATATAATACTTTATACTACTTTATCTATGTAATACTTTAGAAGTTTTGCACTTTCTGGAACTCTCAAAAGATAAGTCTGTCAATGTCCTTATTTTCAATAATATGTTTGAATGTCAAGGAAAACAGAAATAATACAAAATGGTTCTGGTGAGATTTCCTGTATTCGTTAGAGCCGCGGAGGTTCTTTGTCTGATGTAATCAGTCAACAGCACTATGGGTTATCCGTCTTAATTTCACTTATTATTTAAGCTTTGCCACACTCTTACTTCCTTAACTTGAATTTAGCACCTTCTTGGCCAGTGGTTTGTAACTGGAGATGTGCATCAGACTTGCCTCTGGAGCTGTATTAAAATATAGCTGTTTAGGACTGAACTGCGGACTCACGGGCTCTTCTTAGTTGGTATTCTTGGTAAAGTCTTAGCAAATGCTTGGTATATTATGTATGTTATGTCTCAAAGTCACTCTATGTAAAACTGATACATACCAATTTTTATGAATCAGATGAAAGGTGCTGACTCTGAAAACGGGCTAATCAGTGTGTGTGTGTGTGTGTGTGTGTGTGTGTGTATAAAAGCTAGAAGTTTTTTGAAATGGCTTCATTATCATACACGCCAAAGAAACAACCCCATTTCCTTGCCGTCTCCTTGTTATAAACTCCCGCCACACCTTTCGCTCTGAACGGCTCAGGGACACACTTACCACGGCCGTCGTCCGGCTTTGTCACCTGCCAATAGGTGGTGTGTTCCCCTACTGCTCCCCTGCAGGTTAGCGTTTGTGTCCTCACAGAAGGACCGTGTCCCACCCCGTGGAAAAGGACCCCGCCAGCCTCTCTGAGCCAGAGCCACTTCCAAGGATGGGCTCTCGGGGGCGGGCTGCGGCTGGCTTTGCCCGGACCATTTCCAGCCCGTCCCTGAAGGCCGAGTCAGGGTTTCTAGAACTCTCTGGCTGGGAAGCCAATGGCTTCCCCCGACTGCAAAGCCAAGACAAAGGGGAGGCTGCGGCTCCCGGGACGGGCCGGGCTCGCGAGGTGACGCTGAGGCGCTGCGTGTGGGGTTTGCTGATGGTGGTCGAACGCAGCGCCTTACGCACAGGAGGGGAGCCCTTCCTTCTCAAGCTGTCTGCGCCCCGTGGCAGTTTAGTAGACTTTGCTCTTCTAAATGGAAATAAAACATTTTAAAATAACATAATTTCCACACAGACACCGCCGCCCCAACCTGAATTCAGAAACTGCTATGGAGGATTCTTACTTTTCACAGTGATAGAGTCAATCGCAGACACTCAGCTAGAATCTGCCGTCCATTTACCAGGCGGCACCTGGGAAAACTGGTTATTCCATCAAGGCCCTGCCCGGAAGGCCGTATTCGGGAAAGAGGCCCATGTACTCAGACGTGACGACACGTTTGAGGAACTAAACCAGCCCCCCCCCCAATAAAACTGCCACGACACTGGACGTCCAGGGTCAAGCCCAACAGGAGACTAAGGACGGTCGCTGCTGGGCAGGCGAGGGAGCTTGGGCATTTGGGGGCGTGGGAACAGAGGAATCCGCTCACCCTTATGGGTGCAGCACACAAGGTCTGGAGGAGAGAGGTTTTCATCTTGGCCAACGGGCCACGCTCAGGACAGCAAATAACGCAGGCTTTTAAAGAATCCACCCGAGGTTCCTCACACCTCCCAGGCGAACCCAGGAAGGGCCTCATCGTAAGTAAGCGGTCTCGCTGCTCCTGTGTAAACACCAGGCCAGCGCGTGCGGCTCTTCCGACGGGTCCAGGTACCATCTAGACGCGCTGGGCATTCATACTCTAATAAAGATTCAGGGTTAAAAAGCCTGTTACTATGGTGTCTAGCTGGTTCTTTTTTTCAGCTCATGAGCGAATTCTTTTATTAAACTGATCCAGTTCTGTCTTCATAAACCATGTATTATATAATTCCTTGGTTCAGTATTAAATATGAATAAGATGCAAAGGAGGGTGTAATTTTGAAACTTTAACCAATTCCTTGCTCCCTTTCGGGGGCCGGGGGCAGGCGTAAGGCAGAAGGGAAGAGAGAGCGCGGTCCAGTGGGGGGCGCAGTCTCGGAGCTCGAAGAATGAAAGCAAGGACGTTGTGGCTGCGTGTCAGCAACGACAGGGGACTCCGGACAGCGGGTCACTCCCCTTTACTCTTCCGTCACAGGTGAACAAAAAGGGACATTGCCAATCCAGCACATAATTCTGAGACAACAACGTTGCTGCCTTGAAGACGTGTTTTACTGCTAATAACCATGATTTGAGGCAATTTATATTTTTGTGTGCACAAAATATCTTTTGTTGATTTATTATTCTTTTCACTGTCGTCTCTGAGGTTCACGAAGGGAGGATCGGAGGAGGACCCGTGTGCACGGGGTCCGGCCACGCCGCCAGCCTCGGCTCATCCGCGTGCTGTTGCTCCGTTTCCTGCACTCAGTTGATCACGGCTGGTTCTAGTTACTTGCTTGGCAGTTCCTGTCGTGTGCTTGATACTAAGGGGCGCGTACCTTTTGTCTAAGACCAAACTGGCGCAGTGGCATTTAACTGTATCGGCCTCGCACGGGACATGCTCTCGAGGCCTCAGCTCCAGGGCTGCTCCCCCCCCTGCGGGCCCCTCTGCAGCTCAGGAACCGCGGCCGCAGGGGGCCCAGTGTGAAGATTCCACCCCCGCCCTCCCTGGGACCCGCTGGCGCTGTCTGTGCCCCTGCCTGCGTCCCCCCAGCAGCATGTCACTTCCAGGCAGCGTCTCCGCATCTCAGACGAGGCGAGGGGCCCCTCAGCCTTCTGGGCCGGACGGCCGGCCTGGCCTGGGCCCCTGCGTCCCAGGGCTCCTGCCAAGGCGCACCGCGCGGTGCGGGCGGAGAGCCTCGCGTGGGGCTGACGTGCCCGGAAGCCGGCCGCTGTTACCACGGCCACAGGGTCGACCCGGGCCCTCGCCGCGCCCCGTGGAGGACCCCCGATGCAGTATACAGCGGCCCGGCCGAGTCGGCCGATCTCGGGGTCAGTCACCTTTGCTGTGTGCGTGGTAGGGCTGGTAGTACGAAAATGCACTTTCGTGTACAGGGACCGGGCTACTTGCTCTTCACTAGGCCGCCTTCGCGGGAGCCCGGGACCTGGGGGCAGGGCCGGGGGAGCAGGTGCCGCTGAGCAGCCCACCCAGGCCCTTCCGTGTGCCTGCCTGCACCTGCCGCGAGGAGAGGCTCCAGGTGGCGTCAGCTTCTTTCCCAGCATGTCTTTCTCTCAGTGACTTCCCGCCTGTGTGCCACCGGCCTGTGCCTGCCAGGTCTGAGGCGTGTGTCACGTTCGGCCCAGTTGTCACCGCCACTGCCTGGAGCCAGGGTCGCCCTGCCCCAGGGCTGAGTCTCAGGCTGACTGGGCAGGAGAGGCTGAAGCTGCTCTATCCACAGAGTTGACAGGGGGCCGCGGCCCTGGGCGGCCACCGGTCGCCAGGCTGAACGGCGGCCATCCTGTCTCCCCCCGGTCCCTGCCCCGTAACACACGTGGCCCTCGGGGCCTCCTGTCTCCATGCCAGGCCACGCTCGCAGAGCCGCGCCTCAGCAGGGCGTGCGGGACCGGGCGAGGCCATTGCGCAAACGGACAGCGTATGGCGAACTGACCCCTGGCCACCGGGCTGGGCGCTTCCTGCGTCTCGGCCCCGCGCCCCTGCCGTTCCTCAGGTCCGGTGACACGCTTGGCTCTCAGTTGGGGGAGGGGGTCTCCCTTCCAGAGCTGCTGCTCAGCCCGGTGCCCTCTCCTTGTCTGGGCCTGACGTGGCGCTGCCTGCCAGCCTTTTTGAAGGCCTGTGAGGAGCCCCAGCGTTGACAGGTGACACTTCTCTATACCCACTTGTCCCACCGTGGCCACCCCAGCTGGTGCGTCCCCTCCCCCAGTCACCACTGCCACCGAAGCAGCCAGGGCCCCAACAGGAAGCAGACGAGGGTTTAGTTACAAAAGGACCAAATATAAAAGGGTGGGTGGGATGTTGGGGGACCCAGGGCTGGGACGGAGTTGTCACCTCCCCAGAACTGACATGGGAGAGGTGCCCCTGGGGGAGGGAGCCCCAGGGAGCGAACCCCTTGGAGAAGCGGCCATCTCCTGAGAGGGACACGGCCCAGCGGGGGACCACACCCCCCACCTTCCTCTCTCCTGGTCTCCAGGGACCCACGAATGGCCCAGCGGGAGCCTGGGGGCCTGGGGGCAGGAGGGAGGGTGACCGCAGACACTGGCACATGCGGGGCCCCGCAGCGCATGGGGCGTGGGGGACGGGGCGCAGCGGGTCCCTGGTTCCGCGGCTTCCTCAGCGCGGCGGGGTGGGGGGAGTGGGGGTGCGCGCCTGGACTGCCTCCCTGCTGTGGGCGCCTGAGCTTCGGAGTCACTGGGGGCACGACCCCTGGCTCACCCACATCTCGGTCTCCCCCTCAAGACTGCGCAACAGCCCGCGAGGCCAGGCGGCCGCACCCAGCCCTGGGGTCTCCCCTTTCAGCCTGGACGATGGCCCTTCTGGGCTGTCAGCCCCGGGCTCACAGCAGGGTGGACGGTGGGCCCTGGTGACTCCCTTGCAGGCCGAGTGTCAGCCCTGCCTGGTCCCCTGCGCCGCCCACACGGGACGGGCCACCCAGCAGCCGCGCTGCCTGCTGTCCTCACGCTCGTCTGCACAGTCCTGGTGCAAGAGGCTGCCCCTCAGTCTCTTTCCAGGGCCTTCCCGCCCCACGGGCCTCCGCTCCCCGCCCCGCTGACCCAGCCGGGGGCCCCAGCGCCCTCACAGCCGGCGTCTCCGGCTGGGCCACGTCCCCAAGTTCGCTCCTACGTGGCCGTTGCCTCGGACTCTTCTATCCTTCCCTCCGCGGAGGCCGGCCTCTGCGACAGGATCGGGGGAGCGGCGCCCACTCCTATAAATGCCCCCCACTTCCCTCACCTCCGAGTGCCCGCAGACCAGGCGACGCCAGCCGAGTGGGCGCCCCCAGGAGACCAGCGCGGGCCGGTCCCTCCAGGGCTCGGGCCAAACCTGAGGACATTGGAGCCTCGGTCCCTCCGACCTGCCCCGCCTTCCCCACCAGTGCCGGCTGCCGCTCTTCGGGGCCCAGGAGTGGACTCGGGAGGCTTCCCAGCCGCCGGCAAACGGAATGCTGGTCTCACCCCCGCCTGAACCCCCCGGCCCGCGCCCCGCAGGTCGCAGGGCTGCCGGGGAGACGCCCCAAAGGCCTGGGCTCCTGCCTGCGGTCTGTGCGCGTGGGCGCCCGGCAGCGGACCCCAAAGGAGGATTTGGATGGAGGTCGCTGATTGGAGAAGGGGCCCCGGGAGGCACGGTGAGGGAGCGGGCATGCGAGACAGGGCGCCGATACAAACACTCCCGCATTTGCGCCGGGGAGGGGGTCAGTACTGGGGTTGGACGGAACTGGGGCCCCCGGGAGGCTCTGCATGACAGGCCTCAGAGGTGCCCCTCCGAGAGGCGAGGGGTTGGGGGACCTGTCTGCGCCCTCGTGCCCCGACCCCGAGACTGAGGCTGGACCCCGCCCATCCAGGGCTGGTTCCTGCGCCTGCCGGGCACAGGGGACGCCCTGCCCCCAGCGGACACCCCCCGCCCCGGGGACACATGTGCAGCTCCGCACTGGGCTGGGCGCCGGCTGGCAAAGGTTAGCTGCTGTCTGCTTCCCAAGAAGCGAGAACGCGCGACCTTTTCTACTGAGCAATTTGGAACTAGACAACATGTCAATCCTTCCAGGCTTTGCACATTAAATGTCCCCGCCCCCCCGTCCCCCGCCAGCTGCCTCGCGCCATCCGGGCACCCTGGGTTGCTGGCGCCCCCACGGTCGGCACCCAGCCCCGCTTGCCTGAGGCCCCCACAGGACAGGCCACGGCGGGGCAGCTGGGGGGCCCCCCGCCGGGGCCACGGGAGGGAGGGCCGCCCCTCCCCCCGGACGCCGGAAGCACCTGGAGTCTCTGGAGGAAAAAAATAGGATTTTCCTTCCCATTGAGAAGAAATTCTTTGGTTAAACAATAAAAACTGTGTACATTGAAGGTATACAACAGGATGATTTGATATCATCAGATGGCAAGAGTAGGTTTACAGTTGTTTGTGTAAAAATATACTCGTAAATACACAAGAATAAAAAATAACACAAGAAAAAAAATCTGTTTCGCTTGCTCACGGCTGTAAACTGACTTCTGCCCGCCCCGTACACGTGCCTGGCCAGCCGAGGGCCACAGGCAAGCGGACTGGCACAGCATCTCCGCGCGCGGCTGCTGATCGCATGCGTGGTCAGGCCCAAAATCTCTGCTAGCAGATTTCAGGCGTGTGATGCAGGGTTAGGGAGTACAGTGGTCCTGCAGCACACGGGGTCCCTAGATTTATTCATCGGGCGTGGCTGCCACTTTGTGCCCCGTGACCAGCGTCTCCCCATGTCGCCTGCCCCCCGACTCCCCAGTAACCACCATTCTACTTTCTGCTTCTGTGGATTCAGCTTCATAAAGATCCCACATCCCAACGAGGTCACGCAGCCCTTTTCTCTCTGTCTGCATATTCCACCCAGTACGATGTCCTCCAGGGCCACCCACGTTGTTGCCAATAGCAGGGTCTCTTTTTTTCCTGAGGACAAATACAATCCCATTGTGTGCTGTGGAGCAGGACCAATAAAATGGCGTCGGTCCAGCCGGGGTCGCACGAAGTCTATACAAAAAGTTGGAGTCACTCCTGTGTCCAACCAAGATGGCTGCCAGTAGCCACGACACTTTGGTTCAAGAGGGAAACTACCTAAGGCAGAGCAGACACGTCTGGCAAGGAGACACACCCGAGATACCTGCACACGTGACCAGAACAGCCGTGTCCGCAGAGCAGGACCGCCCACAGATAGGCTCCTGGGGAGAGTCCCCACTTGGCATCAGAGGGGCCAAGACACTTGTCAAGAGACCCAGAAGGGTGGAGCCACCGCTCTCAAGGTACAACTGAGGCGGGCTCCCACCACTGCGGAGACAGCCCAGCTCCACGCCCCGGAGCGCTGCTCCACGCCACACTGGTCTCCCTGGGCGTCGGCCGCTGGGGATTCTGCCCTGCTGGACCGGGGACTTCGCCTGCCCTGCTGCCCACCTGGCTCAGGAGATCCTTCCTTGCAGGACGCTGACGACGCCCTTGCCCACCGTGCTGTCTCCCGGACCTGCAGGCTGAGGCCCCGGGACCCGGGTTCGCCATCCCCCGTGGACTGCTCTGCGTGTGTTACGTTTCTCTTAGATCGTCAGGGCGTGAGTCGGGTACTGGTGTATGCCGATGTTCTGCTTTGCGTGCACCCGCACTCAGTAACAGCTGAGTGAGAGGCATGGTTACTGTGTGTGACTCTCGTCCATTCCTCGGCGCCCGGCTGCTCGGCAGGCCGCGAGCTGAGACGTTGCCCGGCTGACTGACAGGAACAACTATGTCACGAACCTACGCTCATGACATGGACACACACCACGATTTCTTTATCCACCCGTCACTGGGCGGACACGCGGGGCGTCTCCTCATCTTGGCTCCTGTGAGTGGCACAGCGATGAACCTGGGAGCGCAGACGGGCTGACTCCCTTCCCCCTGGGCGCACGCCCGGGGCCGGGGGTGCCGGATCCCCTGGCAGAACAAGCTCCCTTCGGCCCCCTCAGCCGGGCGCCGTTTCTCTGCCGCCGGCCGCACAGCCTGGGGTCACAGGAACGGTGCGCACGCGGAGAGGCGGAGAAGCTTCTATGTCTGTGTGTGTCGAGGGGGGCAGGGTAAAGATCACTAGCTGCTGTGGCTCCATGTCCCAGGCCGACCTCAGGAGCCAGCTCTGAGCTCTGGGTTTTGGGGTCGTTAGCGGCAGCGGAAGCAGCTGTGGGTGTTGGGGGTTTTGAGCCTCAGGGTCCAGAGCTGTGCTCTCTCCAGCTTCAGGGGGCCAAGTGCAGGGTAGTTAGAGAGATGTCTCCTCGGCATCGGTGCCTCGCGTGGTATGTGAGGAGCAATAAGGATGAGAAGCCACACGTCCCCTTCAGCGGCTTGGGGAACCCAGGAGTGTCCCTCTGAAGTAGCGTCAAGCAGCAAACGTCAAGAGGAAGGGCACAGATCTGATTAGAAGGAAGCCCGCCCGCCGTCTGCCATCTCGGCGTTATCTGGGGGGCGCGCCCAGCGGGGATCGGGTTTGCCTGAGAGTTGGGTTCTGCAAGGGTCGGCGAGGCCGATGAGCTGGCAACGTGGTGGAAGGCAGGTGACGCTTGGGTGCAGGAGGCCTGGAACATTCCGGTAACCATCAGAGAACGAACATGCCTGCACCAGCTTCACGAAGTGCAAGTCAGGAACTCCACGCCTCTTGCTATTAGCAGCCTCCGATGAGAGACCAGAGGCACAAGGACGCCGACTTCCGGCCAGCTGAACCCAGGGCCTCCAGGCAACGGCCTCCCCCTCACTCGGAGGCCCCAGGCGGGGGGGCCACGCGCGAAGGGGGACCTGCTCGGGGGGCCCGGCGCATTCGCGTGGTTTGCGCCGCCCGGCTGGGTGTCCCGCTCCTTTTCATGGGGACTCCCTTCTTGGACTCTGCATCTTAGGCAGGAGCCATAGCTACGAGGACTGGTTATAGGAGGTGGTTATTAGCCAACCTGTTCTTATTTTACTCCCACTTTGCTTAAAAGCGATTAAGGTGCAAGAAGACATAAGCCACACTTCTCTGTAGAGCTTTGGAGGGTGTATGAAAGTCTTGTCTTTCCATCTAACCAGAAAGTTGCTCCCATTACTAGAAAGGAGTGCGATTCCTACCCAAAATGGCCTACATACTGGCAGAGGCCATGGTGCCAGACAGCATTTTTCTCTTGTTCCAACAAATGTCACTCGTGTCTCCGACCAGCGCCCTGTGGTTCAGTGGCCGCCCCCAGTGGGTTAAGTGGTGCCGCGTCCCTCAAGTCCTACCAGATGCCGGCTCAGGGACTCCCGTGTACGTCTGACTTCAGGACGGGGGTACGGGGGGCACCGCATGGCCGGGGAGACCGGGGACAGGGCAGGGACATCTTGCAGAGGCTGGAGCTCCGGACGGGGATCTGAAGATGCCGTGTACGCCTGACAAGGCAGGCCGGCCACCCCCCTCGGGCGACGTGGTCGCAGGCCAGCCCCGGCGTCCGCTGCTTCCCCTTCTGCCTCTGCAGCTGACGGCCCCGCCCTGCCAGGAGCAGCCGTCTGCGTGGGACCCGCCCCCTCGTCCCACCTGTGCCCTGGTCCCCGGTCGCCTTGCCCCGCCCTGACGACAGCACTGGCTGCAGACCCCTAGCGGGCTGGCCCAGGCCAGTGAAGCCCGCCTCCCCGCCGCCTTCTCCCCCCGGCCAGCAGGCCCATCCCCTTGGACGGCGGTCGGTCCCCAGGGAGCACCCTGCACCCCCGGCTCGGGCTCAGCACCTGCCCCTAGAAACCCGACCTGGGGCAGTGCTTAGGTTGAGGATCTAAGAGACGGCCACACCTCACAGATGAGGGCCCTCAGGCAGCCCCCCGAATATTTGTGTCCGCGCCTCCATTCGTGTGCTGAGACGGTCGCCAGTCTCACTCCCCCAAACTGGCTAGTCAAGTGGCCTCATGGGCTTCCAGGCCCAACAGTGCGGAGGCCGACCGCGGCCACTGGCACCAAGAGCACGAACCCGGTCCCCTCTGAGCAGAGGACCCTGCAGAGGCGGTCCGGCCCTGACCGTGGGGCTCTGCTCAGCACGCTCGGAGGAAAGAAATTCCTCCCGCGACACAGGGCGTGAGAGGAAGGTGGGGGTCTGCCTCACACAGTGACTGGGTCCTACATGGTCTGCAGCCGATGCACCAGGTTCTATGTCACTAGACGTCTCAAAAAACCCGTGGGACAACCCTCGGGGACATGGCTAGGCTCATGGCCACTTTACAGGCGGGATTAACCAAGACCCCGCACAGTGGGGCCAGCGCTAATCTCCCTCTTTTAACGCCTCTCTCCTGCGCGCGCACACGATGCACACACATGCACACAAACACGTGACCACACACAACAGATGACACATGCACACACATGCACACACGTACACATATACGAGCAGGGACATGTGTGTACATGTGTACACACATGAGCATGATTGTGACGTGTGGCTGCAAAGGTCAGATTCTTTACAAGAGCTATTATGTCGGCGTTTCACCCCAGAAGGGACAGGAGTGGCCCCTGACCTACATATTTGAGCAGAGAGTTCAGACAAAATAAAGAGGAAAAAGAAGAGTGACAAAAAGGTGAAGAGCCGGAAGGTCTGGGTGACCAGGCGCTGCGGTCCCAGGGGTGCATGTGGCCAAGCTTGCGGGTGGGTTCCCAGGGTCCCTGACTCGCTCTCTCCCCGGAATGGTGCACAAACAAGAATGTGGTGACATTTTGGGGGACACAGGCTGGGTGTCACCAGTGTAACATCTCAGTGTTTTCTTCCGGGTGTTTTTTTTTTACAATGTGGAAGGGACCTTATGCATTTTGTTCAGTCCCTCGTTCTGTTCGTAGCTGGGAGCTGAGGTCATGTCGGCCACCAGGGTCCACCAGGCCACAGAGCTGGTCAGAGGCCTGGCCCTGTCCCCTCCCCAACTGCCAGGCCGCCTCCTGCCCCCACCCCCCGGCCCAGCCTGCATCCTCTGCAACCTTGTGTCTTATCTGACCTTTCAGCCAAACAACGCGGTGGAAGAACTAACTCATGAGCTCCCAAGAACCAGTCCTGAGCAGCTGTAATAAGAATTTCCTTGGAATTTCCCTCAGGTTAAAAAAGCAATTTTGAGTTTCTCAAGCTTAGTAGCTCGGCAACTAAAAAGTAATTTTAATACCACCAAAGGCTTAAAAGCAAATTGTGGAAAAAGAAAAAAAAATCATTTGATCATGGCTGATAAAGACAGCCTTGGTCCCACAGGGAAAAGGTAGAACATTCCTCCCAGGGTCTGGCTTGGCCTGAACCGTGTCTGCACAGAATTCGTGGCCGGTGTAATTACCCAGGAATGTCTTACACTCCCCAAGGCCTTGATTAATGTTTACAGAAATATGGGCGATGCTACATACTCTTCTTTTTTAAACAGCTGCTGCTGAATTGAAATGGGCCAGCTTTTTCTCCAAAGAGCTTTGATGTTCTTGTCTGTACAAATAATATCTAACATTTATCAAACACTGCCTATGTGTTGGGTTTTATTCTAAGCATATTATCCCTCTTTTCTAATCCTCAAAACCACCCTAAGAAGTATGAGTATTTTCCCCATTTTCCTGGGGAAAAGAAACAAAGCCTTGGAGAGGTGGGGATCGGCCCTGGATCAAACGATCAGGAAAGGCAGACCGAGGAGTCAAACTTAACTCTTTCTGTCCCCAAAACCTCTTCCTCTCATCTCTAGTGTGAAGCCTTTTTAGGTCTATTTGTGTAGAACCAGCATAGTATATTCTTGATCGCTTTCACTCAAAAGCAAGGGTTCGAAATTTAGTCTTCAAAAAACTCCCCGTCCCATCCCACTGCTGCACCCCAATACAAGCGACCTAAAAGCTGCAAGGTTTGGACCCAATAGTAAAGTGGGTTCAGGGTGCGAGGGCCTTTGGTTGGAATATGGAGTCCAAGGCGAGAGGAGTAAGAATTGCTCATTTAGAATTTACTGTAGTCCGTTGTCGGTGTAATTCCAGTCTCTCCCACCAGAGGGCAGTTATTGCACGAAAATAGGAACGCCCTGGGGCTTTGCCTGCAGACCCTGCATCCCATCCCATGGGGAACTGGTTTTACAGCTCAGACCCTGGGAAGATGCTTCTCCTAAGCCCCAAGCTAATGTTTTGCCTCTCTTGGTTGCCTAGCAACTGCAAGGCGCTGTGACATCTTGGAGACCATGTCTGAATGGGAGGGTTAACCTGGGCCAGACAGGTGTTTGTACCAGTCCTGTTTTAGAGGCTGAAACCTCGCACCAAACACGGAGTGGCAGGTAAAAACATTCTTCTGGGTTCCGGATTTTACGCTTCTCCCGTGTGAGTGCCATCAGGGTCTCAGTACCGCACTGTCCGGAACATGAGACTTTCTTGCTTTACCGTGAGGATTCCAGTGAGTAGCTGGAAACGGGACAAGTGACCTTCCGGGTGTGCAGCCTGCGGACGGTGTGACAGCGCACCAGAAACACCGCCATTGCTGGATCGCTTGACACTACGCCTTACAGGGAAGCTGCTTTATGGCCAGAATCAAGCCCCATCTTCCCAAGGTCCCTGGGAGGAGTGTGTGTTGCTGCGCCCACTGCGGAGGTGGAGAAGTTGAGGCGCACATGGGTGTGGGAGGATCCGCTGGAGGAGAGATGGGCCCAAGGAGACAGACATGGCAGGGCCAGGAGGGCGGTCCGCTCGTGGGGGCTCAGAAAATCGATGTCGGCATCAGGACGAGGAGGTGGGGAGGTGGGGAGCCAGCCGGACGCCCTCGCTGTCTGCCCTGAGGGCTCCGAAAGCCCGGCCGCTGCTGCAGGCTCTTTCTCCGCAGCAGGCCAGGACCCGCCGGGGGGGCCGGGGACTCGCTTCCTCCAGAAGCCAGGCGATCGAGCGGGAGTGTGGCTTGCAGGTGCAGGCACGGCGGCTGGGCTCCGCGTCTGCAGGAGGAAACAGGGGCGCTCTCAGGGGTGCCTGGCTGTGGCCACCCGCCAGGGTCCAGCACGAAGTCCCAGCTGCGAGAGGACCCGTGGGGCTTGGCAGGGAAGGCAGCAGAGAGAGGAGGAGACCTTGGCCAAGGCCAGCTTTACAGAGGAGCCGGCTCCCAGAGCAGCAAGGGCTTCGACCGGGAGCCTGGTCTGAGCTCGAGAGGACAGGCGGCGCCCAGCCATGTGGCCGCCTGGCGGCCTGGGAGGTGGCTCACAGCGGGTCCCTGGGGCAGCGAGCTGAGGCTGTGGGTGATGCCTCTGCCTTGGTCGTGACAGGCTCGGGAGCAGGGGCAGGGCCGACCGGGGGGAGGCACAGAGAGCATGCGGAGAGCCGCCCCCCGCGAACCCCGTCCCTGGCACGTGACCCCAACGGCAGCGTGGCAGCTCTCCATCGGGAGACATCTTAGCCGCGGCCCTTCCGCGCCGTGGGCTTGCGGCTTCGGGGGCCCCTTAGAAACCAGGTCAGCGCAGAATCTTTCAAAGCCCTTCTTGTTCGGAGTCTGGAACAGCCTTTCTGTCACCCAGGATTCCTAGCGGCTGCTCACTGGCCCTGCCTAACGTGGGGCCCAGAGGCTTCCTCCGCGGGGGCCGGGCGACCCTCCTACCCAGCAAGCAGGGGCGACGCGCTCTGAGCCGAGGTGCTGTGGGCGCTCTGCAGGGACGGCGAGCGCCGGGCCCACGGGCAGGACAGACACGGAGCGGCGGCGCGCGGTGAGGGCGCCCCGTGGTCCTGCGGCTGCCGTGGCAGGTTGTTACACACGTCCCGGCTGGCACCGGGAGTGGACTTCCATTTTCTCCCCGTTCTGGAGGCCCCCGGTCAGGACGTCAGCAGGGCCCCTGGAAGGCCCTGGGGTCGGGGGCGTCGTTCCCGCCTCCTCTGGCTTCTAGGGGCTGCTGGGACTCCTTGGCTTGTGGCCACATGGCCCCAGCCTTCGAGGCCGGCTCTTCAAGTCCCCCTCGGCTCCATCTTCACGTCGCTGCCCCTCGGTGGGCCTCTCTGTTATTATAAGGACACTCTTGTGACTGCACCTGGGGCCTGTCCAGCTAACCCAGGATAACCTCTCAAGCTCCCTAACTCCGGCAGATCTGAAGTCTGTGTGGGCCCGGAAGGTGCTGGAATCCCTGAAACAAGCGCCTGAGCCGTGGGGGCTGCAGGAGCAACCGCAGGGCGGACGAGAACAGCGTGTCCCACCTTTTAAACTGTCGCACCATCTCCCCACCCCCGGGAGGCACTGAAGACATTGTTTACCCAATTTCTCCTCCTCCCCCACCACGAAATTTCCCTGCCACCGAGACGCGATGTCTGTTCATTGCGTCCCGGAGGGAGGTGAGAAGAAAGGAGTCCGCGTCGGGCCCTGGCGAGAGGCCCCGACAAAGGCGGGCAGGTGGAGGGAGTCCCGGCTGAAGCGCACCTTTGGCGACCAGGCCGGCGCCGAGCGGACCGAGGGAGAGGCCCTGCCGCAGCGGCGGGCAGCGCCGCCCTGGACTCAGGCGGCCAATCAAGGACTTGGGCCGCGAGGGGCGGGGCGGGTGGGAATTGCCAGCTGGAGAGCAACGTGAGGTTTAGGATTTTGGTTTTGTTTTAAAAGGACGGGGCCCACTTGCCTTTGGGTGAGGGAGGGGAGGGTGGCTGCAGGGGCTGCGGAGCGGCGAGGGGTGCCTGGTGCACAAGGGCCCAGCAGAGGGGAGGGCAGGGACAGACCGCAGGTCGGGGAGCGGAGCAGGTGTCCCTGCCGCCGCAGCCTCCTCTGTGAGTGTGCAGGTGGCCCCGGAGCCGCCTCACCTGGAGAGGGGCCCCCCGGGTTGGGTCAGGAGGCCTGGAGAGGCCTGGAGAGGCCTCTGCCTCGGAGAACCGGGGTGGGGGGGGCGCTGGCCGAGGTCCACAGGGCACGGCGGGGGCGGCGGGGGCAGCCGGAGTTAAAACCACACAGTTCGTTGCCGTTTGGCTTTTTCCCTTCAACAGACTCCAGCACGCGTATCGTTGTCCGGGAGCCGCCTGCGGTGCCGGGGACACGCAGGGAACCCCCGGTGCCTGACCTCAGAGAGCCAGCCTCTGCCTTTCCCCAACGGGAGTGTCAGCCCGTCAGGGAGAGAGGGTCAGGTGCCGACGGGATGACGGAGAGAACACAGGGCGGGGGCCGAGGGACGGGGCCGACGCGCCGGGTGTCGGGAGCCTGCCTGACCACGCGCCGCCTGCCCGGAGGCCCCAGTGGCAGGGGAGGAGGCCGCACACAGGCTGAGGGGGGCTCTCAGAGGGTCCCGAGAGCGAGGGGCCCGAGGAGGAACCAGCGGGACATTCGAGGACAGCGGGGGCGGCTCGCCGACCCGCAGGGTCGGGGACGAGAGGCCGGGAGGAGCGCTGCCCAGCGGCGGCCCCTGAGGGCCACGGAGGGACCTGGGATCTCCCTCCGGCTGCAGGCAGCTGCTGCTGGGATCCCACGGCCAGAGGCTGAAGGGGTCCCCAGCAGCTTCCCGAGCCGCCGCTGGCTCCCTGGGCAGGGGGACGGGGCGGCGTGGGCCGGGAGGCCGGCCAGGGAGCCAGGCGGCCCCTCCGACAGGACGCGGGGTGCAGGCGGTGAGGAGCGGGCGGCAGGTCGGGCGTAGGGTCGGGCAGAGGGCGGTTGAGGGACAAGGGCGGAAGTGACAGCTCAGGCGTTGCCGACAGGACGCTCCTCCACAGCCTGGGCAGCTCCGCACCGTGTCCCCCTCCGAGGGCCCGGGGGCAAGGGACGGCCGGACTCACCCTGGCCTCGCTCGGCCCGCCTAGCGGGGCCTTTCCTCTTTTTTCAAAACAAAGTTTACTTTGTAGAGCCGTTGTAGGTTTGGTTCCTTAAATAGACTTATTTTTCAGAGCAGCTCTCTTCTCTGAGCAGGGACGGGGGGCGGGGCGGGGGGAGGCCGAGCCCTGAGGGTTTAGGGCGGCGGACGCCTCTGTGCGACGCCGCGGGGGCGGACCCGCGGCCCGGCCCCTGCTCTCAACCCGCAGAGCGCCCGCCGCCCAGGGGGACCTAACGTGGTCTCTGGGGTCCGGGCGATGGCGACGTGCCAACGCAGGAGCAGCAGGGGTGACAAAGGCACGTGCTCTGCGGGGGGGGCCCTGGCGACAGGGAGTCCTGCCCTTGGCTCACCGCGCAGAGCGCGCAGTGGGCACGTCTCGCCGTAGGCTATGAGCCGGGGGCACTACAACATGGAAAAGGGCACAGTTTTCCCGGAGGGCCGCCAACCAATCAAGCGCGGGTCACAAAAGCGGAGTGTGAACAGCCTTGTTAGGGCACGTGCCTGAGTGTGTAGCAAATGTGCGCAGGGAACTTGAGGGAAGGGAAGGGGAGCGGAAGGACATTGTTCCCGCCTGGCTTCCCAGGCTTAAATTTCTTATAGGCATTTTTCTTTCATTCTGAGAAAATGGATACAGTCACAAAGGAACCGTGTTCCCTCGTCTACCCATCCTGGAAAATACTGGCCCCACAGAAAGGATGCTTTCTATACACAAAAGCTTCTTGTGTATTTGTGTATCACACACACACCGTACAATAAAAAGCACAGATTATTCACAGGGAAGGCTGAGCCCCGACCCGGCCCCACTCCCCCTCCCCCGCCCAGGCAGCAGCTGCTGCGCCGGGTGGACGGCTCCAGAGACGTCCTATTTATAGACACGAACACCTACTTATAAAACCCTAGCGCATTAACGCTGTCCTGGACTTTCTACTCAACGTGCCCTGGAGAGCCTTCCACGGCCGTGGATACAGACTTGCTTCACCCTTTCAAAGGACGTTAGAGTAGAGAATTGCATGTGATTTATCTTTGCTGGTTCCGTAGCAGAGCTCTGACTAGATCCATCCTGGATCCCTGGGCTTTCGTATGGGATAGTTCAAAGCTTTCACATTTTTCTCTCCCCAGTGGCTCTATTTTCATCACTGGGTCCCCGTTCTACGCCCGCCCTCCCTGAGCTTTGCCACTCCCCTGGCTGAGTCATTCCATCCATTTTTCACGAGTCCACGGGATAAGCCCAGAGGGTGTGGCTCCAACATCCCTTGCTGACAAAGGATTAAAAGAGGAGATAAAAGAGAAGACCCAGGACCACCGGCTGGGGGTTGGTCACAGGTCTGAGGTCTGGGCGTGTGTGAGAAACTTAATCCCCCACCGGTGTCGGCGGGACCTCCTCTGCCAGCCTTGCCCGTGGAGACGGGTCCACGCGGCCTCCGCTCCTATTGGCAGGCGATCCCTCCTGTCTGGGCTGCTCTGGGAAGTCCTGGCGCCTCTGGCCACGCCCCCTCACAAGGACGGCACTTTCACATTTGTCAACAACTGCTCCTGGTTCTGACTCTTTCTCTCCGGAGATGAGCTCCGCAGTCCCATCGCGGGGAGAGCGGGGACAGGAGGGCGGCTCGGCCAGGCCGCGAGCTAAGCAAACGTGAGCCCGAAAGTGCCCTATAAATAGCCCTTCGCTGTCAGCGGGTGTGGCTAGACAAGGCTGAGGGTGTGGCGTGTTTTCGGGCCTAACCAAGTGGCCGCGCCTGCACAGGGTTATAACCCAGTAGCGGCTCCAGCCGATCAGCTGCTGCTGGCCAGAGGGCGCCGGCAGGGCAGCCCGCCCGGGGGACAGGGCCTCAGGGACGCCGCCCGCGCTGCCGCTCTCCCCACCATGGCGCAGGCCATCCTCAGGCACCCCATCGAGACGCCGGTGCGCTACCAGGAGCAGTTCGAGGCGCGGGGCCTGCAGGACTGCAGGCTGGACCACGCTCTGTACGCGCTGCCCGGGCCCGCCACCGTGGACCTGGGCAGAGCCGGGGCGGCCCGGGCTCCGGCGGGGGACGAGGCGCCAGCCCCGGCCGGCAGGGCGCGCTTCCAGGTCCTGCTGGACGTGGTGCAGTTCCTCCCCGAGGACATCCTCATCCAGACCTTCGACGGCTGGCTGCTGGTGAAGGCGCAGCATGGCGTCCGGATGGACGAGCACGGCTTCGTCTCCAGGAGCTTCACCCGGCAGTACCGGCTGCCCGACGGCCTCGGCACCGGAGACCTGTCGGCCGTCCTCTGCCACGACGGCATCCTGGTGGTGGAAGAGAAGGGCCCGGCGGGGAGCCAGTGACTGCTCGGTGGCGACGCTCCCCGAGCGCGCGGCGACCCCAGTTCCGCCAGCGAAGATGCCGTGGAGTGTCCGTGGGGCCCACGCTGGAAACGGGTCTCATGCAGGTGAAAGATGCAGGCGTGGTCCCTGGGGTGCTGAGCTTGTCCTGGTCCCCTTCCTCCGAGAGGGTTCTTGTTCAGTATTCCCCGGCGCTCCCAGAGATGCTCTCTTTACACCCGAGACGCCGGCGGTTGGGGGGACTGGTTTGCTACCAGCGGGGACTCGGGGTTTTTTCCTTCGTCACTCCAGCGAGGCCGGAGAAGCTGCCTTTGGCAGGCGGGGGGCAGGGAGCCACGCTGACTTAGGAGCACTTGTCCACTTTACGGAAAGCCTTTGCGTTGCTAGAAAGAGCGGCGGCCCCTGCGGCCGAGACGCTTCCCTGTCGGTGGGTTTGCGTTGCCGCGGAGCTTTGGAAATACAGACTGAAGGTCAAAACACAGGGCTTGGACACTGGGTCTGAAATGTGCTTTGCTTCACGACAGCTGTTACTGCCTTAAACTCACATGACACATCAGATATAAACGTTATGTTTAAAAGTACTGTATGTGCATCTTATTCTTTTTTTAAACGGACTTATCTGCAGTTTTTTAAAAAACAGCACATGTTCTGTGGATGTGTATGAAATATTGGTATGTGCTAACTCATACTCTTAGAAGGTCAAGTATAGGAACCAACTTTGAAAAGCACAGTTCCTGACGTTACAGAGTCTTAACCCATGCTCTCCAGGTGCTGCCTGGAATTGGAGATCCCAGAAGACAGCCCCCGCGCGGCGCCCGCCCTCCGCACGATCCTCGGCGCTAAGCAGCCTGCAGCCGGCAGGTGCCGAGGCCAGGCCGCCCGGCCTGGGTTCCTGCAGCCGCTGGGCTCGGGGCAGCTTTTCGCCCCCGCGGGGCTTTGGCCGAGACATGGGTGGGAGCTAAGTGCCTGCTTTTGGAATGTTGCCTTCGACAACTGGTCGGTGACATTCCAAAGACCTGTCTCCTCCGTCCCCTTCCGTACATACTAAATATTGACCCGCGCCCCCTGAGAGCCGAGCACCGAGCACCGTGCCGAGAATAGAAGGCGGGGGCGGGGCAGGGGAGAGAGGAGCTGCGGGCGACCCCGTCCTGCTCCTCCCGGGGAGTCTTGTGCGGCAGGAGAGAGGAGCAGCGGGAGAGGAAGGAGTCACAGGGCTCTGACGGCGGGGCTGCGAAGCGGCGCAGCCGGGAGACGGCGGCGGGCTCGGCGGGACAGGACTGCGAGGGCGGCGCAGCTCGGGGCGTGCAGCCGGCGGCCGCCTTTGCTCCGGGGCCCGCCTCCAGCGCGGCCCTGGACACCGTCCGGCAGAGGGGCTGCCAGGGCCTCGCCTCACGACGGCACCAGCCGTCACCCGTGGGATTGCGCGGGCTGGCAGGGCGGGAGCCGCAGTGCCCGCGGGGGATGATTCCTTCCCGGCGATGAGGGCGGACACACGCACACCCCGCCTCCCGCCGGGCCTTGACCTCCCTGGCATCCTGCTTGTGAGAAAGGCCAGAGCGAAATCCTGGCCGCTGGGGGCCACCGAGAGTATTTCCTTTAAGGCATGAAAAGGGAAACAAGTGCCTCGTCCAATTAGCATTTGTTTTTTTCTAAGTTAAAGTAATGCACAGCCTTTTTTTTTGACGTGGGAAATATACCAAACACTATGGAAAATGTAAGCCATTTTTTCCCCTGCTACCACGAGGCTGCTGCTTTCAATGTCTAGTTCAGTTGTCTCTCATACATAAACACTTGTATGGCTTTCACAAAGGGAGGATTATACTTGCCCGGAGTTTGCTCTCTGGATGGTCCCGGCATTTGTCCGTCCCCCAGCCGCCCCTGCCGGCCCGGCCCAGCCTCCCCCGGAGCCCGGCAGGCTGACCCCTCGGCACCCCCTTCCAGTTTCCCATGGGGTTTGGCCAGCGGAGGCGCGGACGGCAGACCGGAGTCTGGAGGGGGACGGATGGGGGCTGTGGGGCCAGGCTGTGGCAGGGCCCGGCCCCGGCCTCGGCTCGCTGCTCGCGGCGGCTCCCCCATCCTCACGCTGTTTCCTCCTTTGTCCGCCCCTCCGGCAGCTGGGGTTTTGTCCCCCGGCGGCTCCCTGCCCTTTCTTACGCCGCACCCCCCGGCCATGGCCTTTACTTGGCCGCCCTCGGTGAACGAGCCCTTCGTGGCAGTCCCTTCCAGGTGCTAGAGTTCTGTTTCCTGCCAGAACCTGACTGCTTGACGTCTTAAGTGATTAAAAAAGAAGAGCCCTTGCTTTGCCCCCGAGCATCGACTGCAGTGCACAGGCTACGCGCCATCCCGACGACACAGGCACAGCGCGTCACCCCTTAGCCCTGGCTTCCCCCGCCGGTCCCCGCGGGAAGCAGGTGGCCCTCTCAGACTGCAGGAACTCCGACTGCAATACTCTGTGAGCAAAGGGGTTACTCGCAAAGGGCAGGGCGGAGGGGAGGCGCGGAGCAGCGCGACGTGGCCACGCCTCCCGGGTCCCAAGGGCCGGCAGGAGGCAGTCAGTCACAGAAACCAAAGAGACATTCTCCCCATACCGGAGACCACCAGCGGCGACTTCTATTGGGGGGAGGGGCACAGCCGGCCCAAGGTGACCTCGGAGGCCCCGAGAACAAATCCCATCTCCCTGTGAACCCCCCAGGGAAGCAGAGCGCGACTCTGGACGGCCAAGGTCAACCTCCAGCCGGCGGGCCGACGAGAACCACAACAGAGCTCGCCCGCAGGGGGCTTTCCTGCAAAACGCTGCCGGAGACCAGGTGCGGAGCCCACGCTTGGCTTGGGAGGCGCGGGCCCAGGAGGAGCCGGGGGAGGAACGAGGAGAAACCAGGCCAGCGAACGGACACGGTCGGGGGGCACGTTTCCGGGCAGGCCACGCTTCACGGTGAGCGCGGGGAGGCGCGCGGCCTCTGGAGGGGTCGGACGCGCTGGCTCGGCCCTGGGCCCTTCAGGCCAATGGGCAGGAAGTGTCTGTCGTTACACCGGCCCTCCTCTGGCCGACAGTGAGCGAGGCAGAACGTTCTAGATGAGCAGGTGCTGCCGTTCGTGCTGTGCGGGTCACTGCCCCGAGTCCCCTCGGCTCCCAGCGAGGTTTGCGGCAGCGGCAGCGGCAGCGTCGCTGTTCCCTTGTCCGCAGTCTGTCTGCTGTCGCTGGTTGGCGTCCGGACCTACTATGCACCCTCCACGTTCTGCAGGTTCACTCTGACGGGCCCACATTTGGGTCTGGGTTTGTGTGCACTGCTCACTACGTGGTCTGAAAAAATAGTTTTTAAGGTCTAGAAGTTTCCTGGCTGTTATTTCCTCACAGGTTCCCCACGAACCCCTATTTGTTTCTTTTTGAATTTTTCATATGTGTAGATCGAGGCCTCCCAAAAGCGCTTGGCGTCCTGTGCTATATTTCTGGGTGAACTCCTCAGTACTTCAGTTTTCTTATTCCTTTTGAAATACACCGCACACACACGACATTATAATTATTATTGCATGCACATGTTCTATAAAAGACCATCCACGTGTTACACCCCCCAGGGCAAGGAATAGGTCATTGCGCGCGGAAGCCGTTCCCCGCCCCGCTTCCAGAAGCAACAACTGCCCTGTCCTATGTGATGATACGGTTTTCTTTTCTTGAAAAGTCGCCACCTGTGTTTGCCTCTCCGATGGATCCAGGTTAGTGCTGTCCGTGTCTGAGGTCTGTCTGCGTGGACTCCTAGCCTGCACCTTCCTTCCTGCCTTGACCTAAGGGGCTGTGAGCGGCATGCGCAGAGAGCAGCCTCCGCTCATCTTCCCTGAAGCACAGGCTGTGTTGTGCGTGGCTGCGCCGATCTGCTGGTCTGTCTGGTGTGTAACGGGCGCCCTGGGTTCGGGGGGGGGGGGGGGGGGGATGAACGGCGAGGTTCCGGCTGTGCTCGCACACGCCCTCGGGACTCCCTGCGCAGGTGTCCGCAGAGCGTCCCCCTGGGAGGTAAGTTGCTGGAATATCAGGTGTGGCCATCTTCCACGTCATTAAAGAACAAAAATTTAAAAAACTCACACAAAAATCTATGGGGCGTTCTTTAATTTGAACCATTGAAAATATAAGAAATGGGATGAGCAAACTAAATCCTACCCATATTATAAAGTCCTATGCTGCCAATACAAACCATCTTCTAGAAGAGTATCGAGTGGCGAGGAACATGCTTGCTAAAGTTAAGAGGGGAAAGTGGTCACAAGAGGGCACCAGATGCCTGCCTTTTACCAGGGGGCAGCTTCCAAGTCAGAGAATTTTTATTTAGGACATGATTTTAATGACAGTCCCAAACTCTGCAATGTGAATAGCCATAATGTATTGTATTGCAGAGAAAAAGAATGAAAGGGTAATGTTTTAAAAAATGCCCAAGGCAATTATATGACTGGGATTTCAGGGTCTTCACGTTATATTTCACTGTAGGGATTCTTTGTTTCTACAAGTTATTTCATAATCAGGGAAAACAATAAACGTAGGCTTAAAATGCACTATAAATGTACCACTTGATAAATGACCACCACAGTACCTCGGAATGAAGTCCGCATTCTAGCTGCGTAAGAGGCCGTGATTTCAGCAGAAAGTGTTTACCTGTGTGGTGAACGTGTCCCCTCTCTGTTGGCTTATTCCAAAGAAATCAGAACTTTCAAGACCAACAATCTCAAGAGGTCCGTCCCTGTTCTATAAAACTCAATAAGCAGAAATGACTTCATTCCTAAAAACCTAGCTTTCGCTGCATTGTAAATTATTTTCCCAATGGAACGACAGACGCACCCCAGCACGTCCCTTCTGCTCGGAGTTCATTACTGAGAAACAGCGACCCAGCCACGTGGCTGCGTGGCCGGCCAGGACCCCTGCCGCCTTTCCCGCTCCTCTGGGCCCCAGCGTGGCCGTGCCCCCCAGAGCAGCTGCCGGGCACATACCGTTCTCCTGAAACACTGCTCTTCCGAGGGCGGAGTCTGCCGCTCTGGTTTCACCCCTCAAGCCCCGTGGCCTCAGATGCCCCAAACAACATCCAAAGCCTCAGAGAACTCAATGTGGCTCTAATTTCCTGTTGCTACTGAAAGGGATACAATCAATTTCTTCTGAAACTGGTTTCTTAAGTTGCCAGGAAATTCTAATCAGGCTCTTTCGGTGCGAAGTCCTTACACCAGCTTTGTCCCCAGAACACAAGAGAGATGAGAGGACCTCCAGGGGCTGTGGTCTCAGGGCCCAGAGCAGCGCAGCGAGGAAGCGGGCTCCGGGAGCAGCCTGTGGGCACAGGCAGGGTTGCCTGCCGGCCCGCTGCATTCGAGCCTGGCCGTTCTGGCCGGTGCGCCGACCCCCTCTATGCCTCGGGTTGCTCCCTTCTGAAATGGGGACACTGCAGCACCTACCGCATACGAGTGCTTTGAAGATCGACTGAGGTCAAGATGCAGGGCGACCAGCTGGCCCGGCCTGCCCAGGCCCGAGGGGTTTCATGGGACATGAGAGTTTCAGTGCTGAAATGGGGACGTTCTGGGCAGACTAGTGTGTGGGCTTGCTCAGCCGGTACGGTGTCAGGTGTTCACACAGTGGCTGGCACCTATAAATGACAGCCACTCTCTTACACTTTTATTTATCTATTGGGATGGCCAAAAAGTCCATTTAGTTTTTCCCATAAAATAAAATAAACATTTTCCCTTTACACCAGTAAGTTTATTGGTTTGTATATTTTTTTAGTATGTCAGCTGTCTCCCACATGGCATAAGGTTGGTGGTTCTCAATGTCTCGATTTGATTGCTATCAAGTTCAGCTGGTCCACCTGACCGTGGAGCATCATCCAGCGAGAAACCTCCAGCACGAAACTTCACAAACTACTTTGACACGTTCGATCAATCACAGCACCCTCTCCATACATGGCACACATCTTTTTTTGCGTTTCCGTTGCATTTTTACCTTTCTTGACATAATAAACAAAATATCCCAAAAATGTTGCATATCTTCCTCCATCTTCAATATTAAAATGGCTGCACAAAAATCCACCAATTCTGTTAAGTTTCTTTAAATGCACGGTGATATGACAGCTGTCACAACACAATCTAATAAAACTGTTTTGAATAAAGTTAAAGCAACTAAGTGCTCCTAGAGCCATCGTATGGAAACAAATGAAATTTTTGGCCAACTCAATATTATTAATTAACTTTAATCCTCACCCAAGGATATGTATACTAATTTTGGGGCCGGGAGGGAGAGAAAGATCAATCGGTTGCCTCTCATACATGCTGCAACCAGGGATAAAAACTGCAGTCTAGGTTGTGCTCTGACTGGGAATTGAACCTGCAGCCGTCTGGTGTACAGGATGATGCTCAACCCTCTGAGACAGCGGCCAGGCAGTGCTATTTTAGGTATTACAAACGTCTTTGAGAACATGCCCATGGATGCGTTTTGTACATAGGTCAGTTAGACACATCTCAACCTTATTTTTTATAAAAAGACCTAATGTTATAATTAAAGAGTGAAATGCTTCATTAGTGTATCAGAATCACTGCCCGTCTCTAAGGTCTACTTGGTTATTTCTAAAATTCTACAAGTCGATTTTTTTTGCTTAAAGCAGCCAAGTCTTTAAAAGATGTTACATTGCTCTTAAAAAGTGCACCTGTGGTAAGAGTAAAAAAAACTATCATGATAAGACATGAATTGAAGAATAATCAAATAAAAAGCCATGTGAGGCACATCAAGCGTTTGGAGCATTTCCGGTTAGGATGGCAGACAGAGGACGCATCTTCGTCTCTCCCACGTATCAGTCCCCTTCAGCGACGGGAACGTCTCTTCGTCCTTATTTTCTAGCATTGCAGAGACTAGGAAGGGGCTCGTCAGGTGACCTCAGACAGTAGCAAACTTCCGGCTGACAAAAACCCGCTGGGATCCCATGGCCAAGTAGGGGAGAGGGCGGCAGGACCCCCTCACTGTTTCCTAAATCTGTCTGGGGATGAGAATAACCCAGGGCTCTTGTTCAGTGTACAAATGTCCGGTCCCCAACAGAGACTCCAAGGCTGGTGGGGTGGGGGCCCTTGGACCTGTGTTTGTTTGGTGTCCCCTGGGATCCTTACAGTGGGACACGTTTGAAAATGGCCTCAGCCAGCCACTGTCACTCTCCTTGGATGCCGCCAGCATTTAGTTCCCAGGAACCAGGATGCTAAACATCCCATAATGCTTGGGGCAACGTCACACTAAACCAAAAGTCTGGGAACAGGACGAGGGCTGTGAGGAGTTTTAAACGGAACTCTCTGTATCACTCAGACACTTCACGGACGTCGGTTAACTACAGGGCTTCCCGAAATGCCAGTCCCCCACCGGGCCCCCCTAACCTGGGCTGGTCCGAAGCGTTCCCCTCCGGGAGTGGCGGGGGAGAAGCGCCGGCAGACGAGGGGCTATTTGAAACTGATCGGTTCCTGGTCTCATTCTCTTCAAACATCCTACAACGCTATGTTTTGTCTGAACACCAGGAAGAGGTGTGCGCATCCTTCCAGAAGGGACGTTCTGAAGGAAAGGAAGGAACAGGTGTAGGAAGACGTGTTCAGACAGGTCTAATTCTGCCTTCGCGCCCTCCTCGCTGCTCACCCGCAGGGCAGGCACCGGGTTTGCACATCTATTTATATTCTGTTCACTCGGGCATGGTTCTCAGATATTTTTAACTAGTTCTCTATCCCCCAAAGGTTTTATTTGCCCAGGGTATCTACAGGGGGACATTTTGGGAAAGGGTACAGAGATCTCTTATTTTGTACAACTGCATGTGAATCTCTTCAATCACCTCAAGATAAAGAACATAATTAAAAATCATCTTCTTATTCATGGTCCACTTATGAGAATGGACTTGTGAGTCTTAACAACCTATGTCGCAGTCCCCGGGCACCGCTGAGCTAGTCTGAGTCCTCACCCCTTCAGAAGGACACTTGGCGTCATCGGCTCTGCTATGATTTGGACCCCGCCTCTGCCAGCCCCAGCTGCGGCTGCCTTGAGTGAGGAAGCACGAACCGCAGGCCCAGGAGGCAGGCCTGAGGCCTTGGGACATCGGTGACTGAAAGGGACCACAGCGGGGTCTGCCTCTGTCGCCCGGGCTGGCCGCTTGCACTGATGTCGGGGAAGAGCTGGCTGCACAGCAGAACCACAAAAGAAATGCTCGGATGCCGCCGCCCTCTCCTAGAGGGTTTTAGGGAATAGGATTAATAAGACTATTCGCCATTAGAACAAAGTAGTAATTAAAAAACAAGTCCAAGTAAACGGGGTCCTTTGGGGAGCAGCAGCATCTGACCCGAGACCCCAGAGGGGAACCAAAACCCTGACCCCAGTCGAAGCCGTGTCCAGACGGAGAGCGCCTGGTGTTTATCGCCACTGGAATGAGCGTCTGGAAAGGTGTGTGGGATGCGCAACGTTCAAATAAAAATTTGACGGTCAAAAAAACCGACGACAACCACCACCCCACTAGCCGTCCGGTGTGAATGAAGCAAAATTATACCTGCTTCTGTCAGGTTGGCAAAAAATATATTTTTTTTGGTGTGACACAGGCTTTTAGGAATTAGTTTATGTGTGCCCTGAGATGAAAAAGTTTGAAAATCGCTGATCTAGGAATCGAGACAGAACACAGGGCTTGTTTTTCACAGATAAGAGGCTAGGTAGTGCCCTCTAGTGGTAAACAGGCAAAGCACCCGGGAGCGTTTTTTTGTTTGTTTGTTTTTTTAAATACGAGTCCAACTGAAATTGATCACAGAAATGCAATGCAAAGCTACAGCGGTACAACATAGTTAATATGAGGGGACCCCGCAGGACTTTAACTTCACACCATCTTGTAAAACAATGAAATAAAGGAAAGCGTCCTCATCTATTGTAAAACTAATTGCAACATATCACATGAGCCACAAAAGGGTCAGAGCTAGAAACTATTTTCTTTTTCAATTAAATGTGAGCCACTTGGATTCGTTTTTTGCCCTCGTGACTAAGTATTAGATAAGGAAACGATTTCAGTAGTCCAGAAGGATGAATTGACAGGCTTCTTTCCGAGGGCGTATAACAGCACCTAATTGATTATGTCACGAGATCTCTCTTTTGGGAAAAAGGAAATGAACTGTAGAACCTTCTCCAGCGATTTTCTTTAGGTACCAGTTTTTTAAAAAAAGATGTCATTTATTTATTTTTAGAGAGGGAGGAAGAAAGGGAGAGGGACATCCATGTGTGGTTGCATTTTGTGCGTCCCCTGCTGGGGACCGGCCTGCAACCCAGGCCTGTGCCCTATTCTGGGAACAGAACCAGTGCCCCCGGGTTCGCAGGCCGGCACTCAGTCCACGGAGCCACACCAGCTACCGCTGCGAGCCCCAGTTGTTATGTACGGAACTTCCCTGCACTTGACATTAACAGGGCTGGTCCCATCCAGCTGCTGAACTCTCGGAATCTCCATTGCTACCGCCCCCGTTACCCGTCGCAGGGCAGCAGGTGAGGGGGTTAACACATGGGCGCTGAAGCCGGCCTGGGCTAACCCCACCGCTCCCCGACCGTGCGAGCCCCACATCTTGTCTGTAAAGCATCCCGGTCTGTGCCTCACAGGTTGTCACAAGTTTTGGTTACGCTCACACAGGGACAGTGATTAGAGCAGAGCCTGGAAAAACTGTTAGTGAGCAGCCGGTACGTGGCCCTCCTTCTCAGTATTACAGAGAATGCACCGGAAGCTTGAGCTAGAGGCCCCGCCCACAGAGAGCTTCCTGTCCACGCGGGAAGCGCTTGCTGGAGGGGGCGGACGTTGACCCCACTGGTGCTTTGCAGAGGAGGGCTTTTCCTTAGACGTATCCCTGGCCTCTCATGTCTATCCTTGTTCTCCTTTGACCTTCCTTCTACAGTACATCCTATAGTCTTGCGTGGTCAGTAACAAGGATGGTAACTGGTTTCCACCTGCCAGCCGTGTGCTAGAGTTCGCCGTGGGCTGAGAGCTCCATCTGAGAAGCAGAGGGTGTTTATGGAGGAGACCCCGCAGACCCCAACAGGACATACTGACCCACAGAAACCATTACGGCTAACGTGTATGGTGTGAACCAGCCATACAGATGTTTCCAGAAGTGAGAGTGGGCCGAAGCAACAGGAAGAGGTTTCCCAGAAGGGGAGCTCCCGCTGGTCCTTGGGGACTGGGACCAACTGGGACAGTGGGAGGGAGGAGGGGGAACCCTCCTGTCAGTGGAGTGACTTTGTTCCCACGACTGAGAGCCATTTGTACTTCTATGCAATCGGAATACACACAAACTCTTGGTTAAACTGAGAAAGTCGTGTTCCCGTATGATGACTACGTAGCAACACAGCCGAACTATGGCAAAGACATGGGGACATAGATCCTCACTGTCTGGGTCTCCAAACACAGAGGACCCCACTGCCAGGATGACCTCCATGCTTCACACATACGAAGTCACTAATGACAACCCTATGACACAGGTGTCGCCACTCCCTCCCCGTTACCCTGGGGGCCCCGGGGCCTGGAGGGTGGGCGTCGGTCCCCTCTACTCGCTCACATCCTCCTGCCTGGTGATTGCTGGGTCTCGGGGTCCTCCCTTGCCAAGGGGCTCAGTGGAGAGGGCAGCCTGGCCCCGGGGAAGGCGTGGTCTTCGGGGGCTGCGACGAGGCTGAGAGGTAGGCGGGGCTGGTCAAGGGAGGGTGTGAAAAGCCGGGTGCGGTAGATTGGATGGGGAGATAAAAAGGAAAGGGAAGGTTTAGTTTGTTTTTTAGATTCCGCACACAGGTGAAATCATGCAGTATTTCTCCATGTCTGAGTTACGTCACTTGGCAAAACGCCCTCTAGGTGCGTCCAAGCTGTCACAAATGACACGGTTTCATTCTTTTTCACGGTCAATTAATATTCCATTACACACACACACACACACACACACACACTCCTTCCTTATCCACTTGTCCATTGATGGACACTTAGGTTGCTTCCAGATCTTGGCGATAGTAAATAACACTACAATGAGCATAGGGCTGCATATATCTTTTCGAATTAGTGTTTGGGTTTCTTTGGATAAATATCAAAAAGTGAAATTGCTGGGTCATAAGGCAGTTTCATTTTAATTTTTTTAGGCGTCTCCACACGGCTTTCCACAGCGGCTGCACCCGTCTGCTTTCCCACCCACAGTGCACGAGGGTTTTTTTCCTCCACATCCTCGCCAGCACTTGTTTGTTGATTTATTGATGGCAGCCATTCCAACAGGTGTGAGGTGGTATCTCATTGTGGTTTTAATTTGTATTTCTCTGATGGCTAGTGATGTTGAGCATCTTTTCGTATGCTTGTCCTCTTTGAAGAAATGTCTATTCGGGTTCTTTGCTCATGTGTTTGTTTTTTATTGTTGTTAAGTTGAATGAGTTCCTTATGTATTTGGGATAGTAACCCCTTATTCTCAGTATTACAGAGAATGCACCGGAAGCCTGAGATAGAGGTCCCGCCCACAGAGAGCTGCCTGTCCACGATTCACCAAGATTATTGGTGAATATCTTCTTTCATTCAGTAGGTTGTCTTTCATTTTGTTGATGGTTTTCTTTGCTGTGCAAAAACTGTTTAGTCTGATGTGGTCCCACCCAGAGACACACTCACAGACACAGAGAGCAGACAGGCGGTTGCCGAGTTGGGGGGGGAGGCTGGGTGAGAAGGGAAGGGTCAGGACGCACAGGTTGGCAGCTACAGAACAGCACAGGGATGTGGCGTGCAGCACAGGGGACATACTCCACACGCAGGGTGTCACGGGGCGCCAGGCTCGAGGCGATCGCCTCGTAAGGTATGCAAATGTCCAACCACTACATTGTGCTCCTGAAAGCAATATAATATTGTACGCCACCTGTAACTGAAAAATTGAAAAATAAGACAACTTCACAGAAAAAAGAAGGTTAATTCTGTCAGGCTCCTGCTCAGGAACGATGGGCAGAACGGACACGGAAACGCCAGGATGCGGCAGAGCCAGCCAGACGCTGACCCGCTACGCGCCGGCCGGGCCGCTGGGCGGCGGGGCCCGTGGAGCCACGTTCTCGTCCTTCCTCCCCCAGCGCCTGCCGAGAAGACGAGCAAGGTGGCGGGTGAACTTGAGATTTTACGTGTACACGTGAGAGCTGAAACCGTGGTACGGGAAGCTCCCTGGGGAAAAAAAGAAAACAACAGCAACAACAACAAAAAAACGCTGCTAAAGGAGGCAGAAGAGGAACACCGACGAAGGAGGGAACGGGGCGTCCCGCGTTGTGGGAGTTACCGAGCAGCACAGCGTGAGACGCTGCTCAGCTGCTTCAGAAGCTCGGGGAGGCAGGAGGGGGGAGCTGGTTCAAGGCCAGGACTTTTTTTTAGGTTAAATTAATTGGCAAGACATTGGTTAGTAACATCGTGCAGTTTCAGATGCTTTCGCTGATACGCCACCTGTACACCGCCCCTCCAGTCCCTTTTCCTTTCGTCACCATGCATTCGGGCTGCCTCTACCCTGCTCATTGTCCCCCCACCCCTTCCCCTCTGGCGACCGCCACCCTGTTGTCTGCACCCATGAGTTCTTGTTTGTTTGTGTGTCTTGTTTGTTCATTTGTTGCTTTCAGTGGCAGAGCCTGCATATGAGGGAAGTCACATGGTTCTTAGTTTTTCCCATATGACTCATTTCACTTAGTATGACATTCTCATGGTCCGTCCGTGTTGTCACACATGGCAGTATTTCACCCTCTCCTATGGCCGAGTGGTGCTCCATTGTGTGCGTGCACCGCGCCTTCTTTGTCCAGTCGTCCACTGAAGGACGCGGTGGTTGTCTCATGTCTTGGCTGCCGTGAGCAGCGCTGCAATGAACATAGGGGTGCACATACCTTTACCAATAAATGTTTTCCATTCTTTTCCGGTAGAGGCCCAGAAGAGGGGTGGCTGGGCCACGTGGTGACTCTAGTCCTAATTTTCCGAGGAGCCTCCACACTGTTTTCTATGGCGGCTGCCCCAGTTCACATTCCCACCAGCAGGGAATGAGGTGCCTTGATCTATGCAACCTCTCCAATGCTTGTTATTTCTTGTCTTACAAAAAACCCAAAAGAACCAAGAGACAAACTACTACAGCCCATGAGAAGAGGTAACAAGCTAGCATGGTCAAGACAGTGCCCAGGAACGTGCATCGGCCGGGCAGCGGGCCATTTACGTGAGTTACGGTGCGTCACGGAGCGGGGTGCTACGCTGCCGTGTGTGGAGTGAGGACCCTCCCTACATCCTGACACGGGGCTACTTCTAAGGCGCATCGTTAAGTTAGTAAAATGAGCCGCAGACCAGCGTGGGCAGCGTGTGACAGAGGGGCGGGGGCTTACCGGCGTGGGGGCCCCGACGCCACAGGAACTTCGGACAGGCGGACGGAGGGGCCGGCGGCACGGAGCGGACAGTGTGGAGCACGGCTTCCCGCTGAGCGCTTCCTCGTCGCGTCCGGAGTCCTGTGAGTTTAATACCTAGTTAACAAACTTGCAGCAAAAACAAAGCGGACAACCAGTCCTGGATCTCGGTTCTGCTCCTCCGTGCCCTTCACGTGAGGAGAGTCCAGTGTGGCGGCCGAGTCCTTAGCTTGGCCGGGCCCCAGGCTCGTGTCCGGCGCGCCTGGGGTCTGTCCCGTGGCTCCGCACGCACCAGCTTCGTGAGCTCAGGAAAGTCAGAAACTCCCCCGCCCCCGGGCTCAGCTTTCTCCTTCGTAACTTGGAAATGATAGGCTACAGGGGAATATTGAGTGTGATAATGTTTGTAATGTGGTTTGCACAGTGCTTTATATAAACTAGCACTTGGTATTCCATACATACACACACACACACACACACACACACATTCATCTATATGGTTAACATACACACGTGTGTGTGTGTGTGTGTGTGTGTATCTCCACAAGTTTGCATACGGTTAGCACACTGCACGGAGATGATCCAATGGACTGTTTGTGTCCACGTCTCTCTGCATCTGCTCCCAGACAGCAGGTACCTATAATTTATCCATGTTTTTATCTCTAGTCTGACACATTGTAGTTGCTCAAGAAATATTTGTTAACCTGACAAACTGAGCATGGCCAGTTCTTTGGACCCTTTGAACAGAGGGGAAAAGCCAGCAGAACACCCTGAACAGTCTCCCTCGAGTGGTAACTCCTGAAGGGCTTCTATTGCAAAGTCCTTCCTTGCGTGACCCGCGTATCTGGGAAGATCCGAGAAGTACGTGTGGGCCCGTCTGAGCAAAGACAGAGAGTCTCTTGTCTCCCATCACAGGCTCTCATCAGACAGAGCTGAAGGCTGAATGAAGGACGGACAGTGTCCCCAGGCTGGCCTGCCCAGTGCCCTCCACGTATGCGCACTCGGGAAGCTTCAGATCCAGGCAGTGTGTACGTTCGCTGCTCATGCTTGGTTTGTAGTCTAAGGGAGCCCAGATTCCTGTGAGCGACCCAGACGGACAATGCTAAGCGGTCCCTTTGGATTCGTTTAAGGGAAGAGAATCCCAGTTCTGTTGGGCGGGAAGACTCACCTCCTATTCCAATAGTAGTTTGTCTGAACATGGAGCTTGGGTCCACGGAGGGTCTTGCTGAGGGTCTGCTGACATAGAGGAAAAGCCTGCTTACCTCTCTGGGGCAGCTTTCTCGCCCCAGAGAGCTCAGCTCTGGCGGTCCCTGCCGGGCCGTGCCGCTGCCCTCCTGTGGACGCGGAGGGGGCCCCGCGGCAGGCCTGCCGGTTCCCGAACCCTGTCTTCCTCGCTGAGGCGTGAAGCTCAGGCCGCATACGCGTTGCCTGATGATGGTGCCTGTTCCTTTAATTTAGGGAAGCCTGGCTGGCAAATGACGTTATAGTTGTCACAGCAGACAGCGGAGCGATTTGACGTTTGCCATGCGATCGCCACGGTAGGTCTCGTGACTTCCTGTCACTGTGCAGTTATGATGATCTTGTTGGCTATATTCCCTACACTGCATGTTACCCCCCCACAACTGATTGATTTTATAACTGGTAGTTTGCAGATAACGATATTGTTAAAACATATTTTAGGTTTATAGTTTTTCTGCCTGCTTGGTTTGGTTCCACATTATTTCATGTGGAAACCTGAATTTACTTGAGATGTGATTATATGGACCCTGCATATGTGTGTCTTGTATGTTCAAAGGATTCCTCCCATTTACAAGGAATTCACTCACAGGACTTCCTCAAACAGGAAGACTCTCCATGTGCACAGTAAATGCTTTCTTTCCCTGAATCTTAAGTTTTGGGATTTATCTGCTCTGAAAGCAGCGTCTCCGAGGCGCGTATGTGCACACGTGCGTGTAATACCGTGGATTAACTGAAGTAGCAACACATGCTTCTTCCCTTTGCAGTTTCGTCTCCAGGTTTATCTCTGAGCCAGCTTGGAAGCCGGTGACCAAGGCACTCAGCGGCTCTGCAGACCTTTGTGTGGCCTTGTTGACCTCGGGTCCCTGAAGTCACCTGGCCCGCCCGGCCACGCCCCAACTCCCCCCTCAGTTTTTATAAACCCGTTCTCTTAGCTTGGCCAACAGGCAAAGCATGGGAAAGGGGAACTGTTAATCACAAGCAGCCTGCCTTTTCCTGTTATGACAGGGGACATTTGAATGACATTTGTCCTCTTAAAGGAGGAACTGGAAATGCCTGTCCATCCCCTGTGTCTGCCGTGTCCCTGGCCTGACCTCTCCGAAGAGCTTTAAACGCGTCCGGGAGAAATGGAGCCCGCGGGCTCCGACGCGCCTTCCCCGGCCGGCATCACGGTGAGAGGGGACACGGGCCCCCAGAGCGGGCACGGTGAACTGCAGGCCAGTCCAGCAGATGCCGCCCTGGGGCATGTGGTGTTTAACGCACGCAATGTTTTAAGTATCTGGACATTTTACTTCCAAATCAGGATTTCGGACATCTTAGAAAAATCAAGCCAAACGGCAGCGCGGGGCCGTTGTTTTGGCGTGGGGCCCCAGGAGGGCTGAGTCTCGGGGCCCCTGGAGGCGCGGGGCTCCCCTCAGCTCCCCAGGGCACCCCAACTCTCGCCCACTCCCCCCCCAGGCCCACTGGCTCCCTTGCCTGTCCCATGGAGGCATCAGAACGGGTGGCCTCTTACTTCAAGGGCTGCTTGGAGCTCACATCTGTTCATGGCACCGTTTCAGCGAGGGGTCTGCTGCATCGTGTCCCCCGAGCGTTGGATGCCCGGGTTGGCCCACGGTGTCACCCTGGCCACATCTGACGTGTCCCGGCCACGCCCCCTGGGATGCTAGGCTGGCTGCTTCCTGGGTGTAACAACTGATCTCTTAGGTACCCACTCAGCTCTCTCCCAAGTCCCCTGCTGCCTTGCAGACATTAGTTAGTGTATTTGGAGAGGTGTCTCAGAGAAGGCGTCCATATTTTGTGAAAATCAATCACTGATTTTCACTTAGGCTTTTTTCTGGTTGTTTATTCCTCTAAGTTTTCTTGTTGATACTTCTTGGAATTTAGAGTCTCCTGCAGTTTCGGACCGTCAGGCAAAGGAGAGTAAAGGGAGCTTCGATATGTTAATAAGATAAAGGCCTCCTTGGAGTTCCTGGCAGACAGCTGCTTCGGGGACAGGAAGGCAGACAGACAGAGCTGCCCCAGCGTCACCACCAGCAGCACTGGGGCGGGAGCGCTTCTCTCTGGGCACAGGTTCTTTTCCTGGGGCAACAGGATGATTTTTCTTTTCCCTTTTCCCTCCCTAATAACCTATATTCCAACTTTATGAAAAACATTTTTTCCCGAGAATGGAAACCGAAGATTCTTCCCACTTCCATAAGCAGGATCTGCAATGTCCCGGGTGTGCCCCCAAACCTCTCCTTCACTTCCTCTTCCCGAGTGGGCTCGGGTGCACACGCAGGCCACGCTCCTGTCCCCGCACCTGTGGGGGCTTCCAGCCGGCGGGAGCTGAGCCCCCCGTGTGCCTGCCATCGGGACAGCCAGAGAGGTGGGCGTGACCCAAAGGCCCCACCAGCCTGGAAAACCATCACCTCGAACCCTCAGAACGTTCACCCTGAAACCAATCAAGGGGGCAGATGGGTAGGTTGGAATGAATCCATGACACAGCGGGACAGAGGCCACCCAAATGCTGTGAGGACACAAGGGGAGGAATGGATTATTGTGCCAGGCTTGCCAAGAGGAGCTTCTTGGCGGAAGAGGAACAGCAGCAGAAGGAAGGTTCGCGAACAGTTTTGCCAAGCCAGGGAAGAGAGCTGGGCACCCGGGCAGAGGAGAGGGTCTGCGAGCGGTGAACGTCCCGGGTCCCGCAGGCACACAGCCTGCTGCGGAAGCAGACGGGACGCGGGCGCGGCTGCAGTGGGGAGTTAGGACACCGGGGCAACGACAAGGGCACCGGCCGCGGTCCAACGGCGTGAGAAATGCAGCCCAGACTCAGGGCGGTGACCCGCATGGAGAAGCGGGCGGACCGCAGGACACGGGCAGGAGGCGCGTGGCGGGGTGGCCGCGGAGGCCCTCTCTGCCAACACCACCCTCGGGGAGCCGACCGGGAGGCAGGCGGCCTGGGCTCGGCCGGCAGGGCGTGCACCCTGTGAACTTACGGGGCGACTTCTTCGGCTAAAGCCAAATGCATGCTTTTTATCTTTTTCCGATGTGACTTGCCCCCTCTCTTCCTTACGTTTTTTCCCTCTTGTTTTCTAAGACGTGACACTCCTAGGTTTCCTCTCACCTCTCCGACCCCCGGTGCTGGGGCACGCGGAGGAAATGGGGCATTGAAGCCGGCTGTCTGTTGCTGGCCCTAGGCTCCTGTCTCTTGTCCACACTCTCTCTATGGCAGTTTCCCACCAGGTCGCAGACACTCAAATATTAGTATAAAAAACGAAGGTGGCAGAATGGGTTCCAAGGTCTCTGGCTTCTGTCAACTGTCCCAAAATAAAAGTCATCCTTTCCTCTTTTCTCGCCCCACTGCAGCTTGAATTAATCGATCAGGCACTGCTTGCTTCAGAAAGCCTTCTGGGCCTGCCAGGCCCCCTCCCTTCCCGTTCCCCAAGTTCCGTGGTCCTCTGCCTCCACCGCAGTGCAGCTGAGCGACAAAGCGGGGGGGTGTCTTCCTTTTGTCCTGCGGGGGAGGGGAGGCAGGGCGGACTGGTGGCAGATACTCTGTGAGAGAGATGCAGAACGTATTTGGAGGAGGGTGCGGAGCTTGGAAGGCGGCTGCGGCAGAGAGAACTTGGCATTGTCTGTGATGGAATTATCTGCAGCGATCGCTTTCGTCCTGGGAGACGTCGGGGGACCGTCTCTGCCATGTGTGCAGGGGCTGAGACAGAAGGCGGGGAAGTCTGGGGTCCAGGACACCGAAGAGCCGTGAGGACTCTGGTAACTCGCAAGAACTCACCCTGCCAGAGGGAACAAGCTAGTAATCGCGATGCAGAAACACTGGCCCCATGTGGCGACACCTTAAGTCAGAAATCCATGTGTATTTTTTAAACAAATGAGAAATTATACACATTTTAAGTGCTGCTCAAACTAAACAGAGGGCCTAGGTCAGGCCTTGGCTTCACAATGTATGATTCCTGGTACCAAACATCGAGAATTTTACGTATAAACTATGAAATGGTGTATATATATTGGCATTGAGAAGGAAAACAGAGGCTACAGTTCAAAGGGAACAGTAAGAAAGCAAATGGGAGAGACGTATCTATGAAAAGACACTGGTCGTTCAACGGCAGAGTTGAAGTAGGAGACGCAGGAAGGGGAGCCAGCAGGTGACAGGGACTGAATCAGGTCCCTGGCCTGGCTCTGCGGCGGGGACAGGTCACGTGTGAAAGGGGGACCACGGTGAAAATGAGGGATTTTTTCAAGAGTGGGAGACAATTTTTTTTAGGTGCCTGGGGTGCATTCTCCGCTATCAACGCCACTGGGGAGAAGCGAACATCACAGAATCCAAACGTGACACTGTGTCGAAGTCAGTGAGCTCTGTGCTCACCCCAAACATGAACTGCACACTTTGGGAGCTTGATGTTAAGAACTAGACTATGTTTTAAATTACATTAAAATACTTCTGCACTGAGAGCATTGTAAAACACCGAATGGAATTACTACTTCATTGAATCCCATTATAACCCTGTGTAGTGAGTTATTTTTGTTCCCATTTTGCAGACTAAGAAACTCGGGTTTGGAAAGATTCGCATGTTCATTCACTCACACATCTCTTTGACAGAATATGCTGGGCAAACGGGGGTGCACGAGACAGATAGCAGCCCCCTGCCCGCGTGGGGCTTACGGTCCCGTTGAAACCAAGGAGACAGAGAGACACAGCACGTAGCCGTCCCCTCAGACGCGGCGCCGCCTTTGAATCCAGGCCCTCCACCAAACCTGAGCTACAAAGCTTTGGGTAAGTGGTCAAAACCGGTTAACAATATCCGTTTTGAGGAGCCAGCAGAGGGCAAGCCTCTGATTCCGACAATGACATTTCTCAGGACAGCCGAGTAGCCGCTGAGCCAACCCCCAGGCACCTGACCTCAGCAGAGACTGCTCCCCCCACCCCACGCCTCGCCCCACCCCTTCCCCAGGTC
This sequence comes from Pteronotus mesoamericanus, assembly GCF_021234165.1. Classification (NCBI taxonomy): domain Eukaryota; kingdom Metazoa; phylum Chordata; class Mammalia; order Chiroptera; family Mormoopidae; genus Pteronotus; species Pteronotus mesoamericanus. The sequence goes on from NW_026555123.1 coordinate 4,581,908, forward strand.
CTCTGTGACAAGGGACCTAATACATTCTGTTCTGCCCACAGAGGAGCTGCTGTAAGAAGATTTTAATAGGTGGAAGGGCTTATAAAATCCTATGCATATATTGATGTAATTCTTGATACATTACACAAAGAGCTTTCAAGTATAGTGTTATTTATAATACTGTACAAACAGCCAGATACAAACACAAAGGAGTCAATGGTAACATTCCCCGGAATCTCAGAGAACTGGGTGGGGGGATGTTCTGGGGGGAGCTGAGCGAGCTGTCAGGTGGCTGACTTAGAGAGGAGGGCCACCAGGGCCCCTGGAAGTGATTCCAGCCCGCCGCAGAGGGTCAGAGGCAAAGCGCCGCGGGCGCGGGCGCAGCTCAGAGGCGACCTGGCCTCCGGAGGCAGATGCGCGGCACTCTCATTCCACTGAACACACACCGTGGGGCGCCTGCCACGTCTGTTTTGTTCAGTGCTGTATCCCCAGAGCCCAGAACGAACTTGCTGCCCTGAAGAGGTCTGCATTGTCATGGCAGCGGGGGCGGGGGGGACCGTGAATACATAGACGCGCCTGTGTTAGGTGGCACGTGCTATGAACAAAGTTAGTGCTGGACGCGGGGAGGGAGGGCGAGAGGGAGGGAGCGGGGTTGCTGACCGGGGCGATTAAAGCCAGCTGCCGCAGACACCGCCGACCCGCTGTCCCTGCGGCCTGCCCGAGCAAGGTTTCTTCCCTCACAGGGTCCGGCCCGCTGCTGACTTGGTGACCAGGTTCCCTCCACCTCACTTCCGGGTTCTCCCAGGAGGGAGCAGGAAGGAAGGTGGAGGGGCCCCGCTGCTTCAGAACCAAGGGAAGGCCCCGCATGTGGGGCCTCTGGGGAGCGAGGTGCCCGGCGGCGGAACCGCAGACGGAACCGCGGGGCGAGCTCTGGCTCTGGGTGGGCGCCGCAGAGGCCTGCAAGTTGCCGCTCCATTCTGATGGGGGGCCCAAAGTTTTGGCACCGCCACACATGCGCTTGGGGATACTGATGTTAAGCAGGTTGTCAAGAAACGAAAGACCCAGGAGGAGCCTTTGGCCTCCCCCTTACCCGTCTAAAGGGACTCAGACAGAAAAACCTGCCTCAAGGGAGCCAGCGCGGTCCCAGGAACTGAATCTGGCAGGGGGAGGGCGCAGGCAGAGCCGTCCCCAGACTCCCCCACGCCCCGCTGTCCCTGGGGCGCCAGCAAGGCCAGAAAACGGCCTGTCTGCTCTTCCTCGCCCACCTGCCCATGGCCAGCCTTCCTGTTGAAGCCCCTGCCCCAGGCGCTCCTTTCCGTCCAGGCGGCACCGAAGCCCGCCGGCCCGTGCGTCCTCGGGCCTCCTGTCCCCTGGCGCTGCGCCAGGCGCCTCCGTCCTGCGTGGGACGCTTTCCCCTGTGAGCCAGTCTCGCAGGCATTCGATGATGAGCTCAACTCGCCGAACCGCAGCGCTGGGAGGGTCGTTAGTTTTTGACCTCCCCACCCCACTAACAACAAGTAAAAAGCTGAAAAAAAAAAAAACCGGAAAAATCAACCCTTCTTAGATCCGTAAGGGAAGTGAGGGCACAGGGCAAACCACTGAACCCAAGTCAGCGAGATCGACGACCAGTAAATGTCAAGAATCGCAACTCACCAGAGCAGGAACTTCTGCGGGAACTGGCGCAGGGGGGGGCGGGCGCGGGGGGCACCTGTAATCCCGGACTTGCTGGGAGCTCGCTATGCACGACTCCAGGGAGCCCTCTCGCTTCCCATCCGGGAGTTTCACTCCGGGGTCTCTAGTAGGTTCTCAGGGTGCCCGGTCAGAGGGAAATCCCCTCTGGCCCCTGCGGGGGGAGGGGAGGGGCCCTTTGGAGCTCGCCCTCCTCTCTTAGCAAAGCCTGCCCTCCAGGGAAGCTACGGAGCCAGAGATCAGCCTGCTGCAGCTTTACCAGACCTCGCGGGCCTGGGGAGGAACAGCAGCGGACTCCAGCCCGGGCTGGCCACGCTGTCCCTTAGAAAGGGGACGAGGAGGCTGGGGAGCACATGCCAGCTTCCCGGTCCAGAGGCGCAGACCAGCAAACGCCTGAGACCCCTCACCAGCTGACAACACGCTGCCTCTCTCCTTTGCCTTACCGCACAGCGCCAATGGCCTTTCTATTGAAGCTCGTTTTACCCCGCATAGTGTGCCTGGCTATCAAGAAACTATTACAAGGCATACTAAAAGGTCAAAACCACAGTTGGGGTGGGGGTGGGGGAGAGGCGGGGAGGGAGAGCGAGAAAGAGAGAGAGAGAGAGAGAGAGAGAGAGAGAGAGAAGGGAGAATCAGGACCAGATTCATATGCTCTATGTGGGTAGGGGTGTTGGAGTAATCAGATCGGGAACTGAAAACAGCTGTCCTCAATATGTGACAGGCTCTAATGGACAAATAGACCACATTCAAGAACAGACAGGAAATGTAAGCAGAGAGAAATTCTAAAAAAGAACCAGAAAGAAATGCTAGGGACCCAAGGCACTGTCTCGGGGATGAGGCGCGCCGGGGGCAGGCTTACAGTAGAGGGGGGGCCGAATCTCCGAGCGGGAGGGCACCCCAGTGGAAACCTCCCAAACTGAAGCGCAAACAGAAAAAAACCAAACAAAAACCCTGAGTAAAAGGACAATATCCATGACCCGTGGGACAGCCAGAGACGATGTGGCGTACACGGAATGGGGGCACCAGCCGGAGGAGAGAGCAAAAGAGAAATATCTGAAGCTGCGACTGACAGCTTCGGCCGATTGTCACCGACCAAACCGCAGACCCAGAAGTTCAGAGAGTACCAAGGAGCGCGCGTGCCAGGAAAGGGAGAGACAGAGACAAAAGACTGCACCCGAGCAAATCATTTTAAACTACAGAAACTGGGCGATAAAGGAAAAACGTGATAGAGGCCGGAGGGAAAAACCCTCCCCTACAGAGGAGCACAAATCTCAGTCAGAAACCGTGTGGGCAAGAAGGAAGTGGAGGGAAGCATTTAAAGTGTTGGGAGAAAAAAACGCCAACCTAGAATTCTGTACCCTGGGAAACGAAGCCTCCCTCAGACAAATAAAAATCACGAGGATTTGTTGCCCAGAGGAGTCTTGTAAGAAGTGTTAAAGACTTCTTTGGAGAGAAGAAAAATGCTATCAGCTAGAAACTCCTGTCTACAGAAGGAAAGGAGGAGTCCCAGAGAAGGTAAAGTGAGAACTCTCACTTTTCAGGCCTGGCTGGTGGGGGAGGTCTGTAGGAAAAATCTCTGTACTTTCTGCTCAATTTTGCTGTCAACCTAAAACTTCTCTAAAAAAAAAAAGTTTATTAAAAAAAAAAACAACAAACCCATGTCACAAATATGGGCTTGTTCCAGAAATAGCAAAGAATTCATTGTGGCTTCTCTCTAGGGGAAGAGAGGGAGAGTGTCCTCCGATAACTTGTTTTTACAAAAGCATAAAACATAGAAACAGTTGATCATTATAATGATGGCTATGTCATTTAAGGTATGAATAACACGCTCCATATTTCTAGAGAAAGCTTTTAAAAACATGTTACTGTGTCCACATCCCTGAGCGATCGGTCATCAGCTCCTAACACTTGAATACATTTCATAGACACCCAGAATCCTTTGGGGTAAGGCTTCCCCTGCACCTTCAGCAGCGCATCCCTGTCCCTTCCGGAAGTCTGATGCCTGACCTCCCTCCAGGCTCCAGAAGCTGAACGCGCGCCCGGGCACTGGGGCTGCCAAAGCGCCGACACCCGCTGGTCCCCGCACTCCGCTTCCACAGAGCGGGCCGGCACGCCTGTGCTCGCCTCGTCCAGAACTCCGGGGACACTCTCACCTGAAAGGGGGTGTCGCCTCCGCCTGCCAGAGCCTGGCCCGCGGCCAGTTGTATGTCCTATCGGTAAACTCTATGGTCTGAGAAGCCCCTTCCAGATGAACAGGAAGGGTGAAACTGAATCCATGGATCATAAATAGCTCACCTTCCCACAAGTGAATAAGTAAAATAAATTGTGTTGTAGATGTTTAGTAAATGTCGACCTCATGTTTCTGGCCACATACATTGTTGACATTGGCGTTCAAGGACCTCTCCTGCTTGCTGTGAGAAGTCCCACCCCAGAATTTTCAGCTAAGGGCCTTGTCATTCAGAATTTGCTTACTGGAAGGAATGAAGGTTTGCATTATAAACAAACACCATGGGAGCAGTTCTGATTTCCCGGGCTGGTGGTTTTGTGCAGGATGCTTGGAATACCATGGCCCTTACAGAAACTTCATGCTCTCCTGGCCTGTTTCCCAGAATCGCTTGAAAAGGGTCAGAAGATGGGCTGAAATTAATGACATATGAATGCCGAGTCCCAATGAGAGGTGTCTTCGAAGGGATAATTAGGCAGACTTAATAAGAGAAGATGAGGAGCAAAAAGGCTTCGGGCAAATCACAGACGAGGGGGAGAAAAACGATGTGAAACAAAGCAACTGCACGAGTTTGGAGTTGGTTACTATTTCAGGCAGCGATTTTTAAAATCTACTTATCCTAAAAATGATACAAATGCAGAGAGAGAGAGAGAGAGAGCGCGCGCGCGAGCGCGCTGGAGGAAGGTCACTGATCTCAGAGGAGCTGGGTGTGACCGCGGGCACCGTCCTGGTGCGCACACCCCGCGCTAGTGGCCGGGGACCCACATTTTCTTTATGAAGGCGGACAGGGTGTTTGCTTTCCAAATCACAGCAGCAGCGGCAGCGGCAGCGAAGCCTTCCACAGGGGTCGCCAAATAGCCCGCCATAGACTAACGTCCCCGTTTCATTTCCCTCGTCTGCAAAGTAGAGGTTACCTGGCGTTAGGTGCAGTAAGTGGCTCACTCACCGCCACACAGGTAGGCGTGGCCTGCAGGTGGGTTGAAGCGCAGCCCCAGCTGTCACTCACTGCGCGCCGCCGCTCGGTGTCACCCGCAGCACCTGCTTGCCTGGGCTCTGGCCCTCCCGGCCACGCGTCGCCCTCAGGCTCCCGCTGGGGCCGCTGGACGGGAGCTGACAGGCGGTGCCCAGACAAGGCGTCCGATGCCTTCACGACTCAATCGCTGCCGCGCGTGGCAGCCCTTCACCAGTCCCCGAGCGCTCAGAGTGGGAGCGTTTACCGGGGATGCAAACACTGTGTTAACTTCCCTTCCAGGAGACGTTTTCTCACTTAAAAACCCGAAGAGGTCTGAGCCCATCCACTTCTGAAGAGCCACCTGCACCCGCCGCCTGTCACCCCGGCTTCCACTGTAGCGCACTGGCCGCGAGGGGGCAGCGGCGGCGCGGGCCGGGCCGGAGACGGGCGGTGGCACGGACGTCGCTTGCTCTTGCCTGGCGCGCGGCTCTCGGCGGTCGATTAGCGCGGCTGGGGACGTGGGCGGCCGCGGGCCCCGCCCCCCGGCGGCGGCTCGGCTCGCAGACGGCGGCGCGCGGAGCGGGCGGAGGGCGCGACCGGCGGGCGGGGCGCAGCGCGCGGCCTCGGGCTCCCTCCGCGGGCCCTAGGCGGCCGGGCGGCTAAGGCCGGGACCATGGCGCTGCGCGCCCGGGCGCTGTACGACTTCAGGTCGGAGAACCCGGGCGAGATCTCGCTGCGGGAGCACGAGGTGCTGAGCCTGTGCAGCGAGCAGGACATCGAGGGCTGGCTCGAGGGCATCAACAGCCGCGGTGACCGCGGGCTTTTCCCGGCCTCGTACGTGCAGGTGATCCGCGCGCCGGAGCCCGTCCCCGTGGCGGACGGCGGCCCCGGCGCCCCGGCCCGCTACGCTAACGTGCCGCCTGGCGGCCTCGAGCCCCTGCCCGCCGCGCCGCTGGGCGCCTTCCAGCCTCCGAGCTCCTTCCAGCCGCCGAGCACCTTCCAGCCGCCGCCGGGCGCCGGCCTCGCTTACGGCGGGGGCACCCTGCAGCCGTCACCGCAGCAGCTCTACGGCGGCGGTTACCAGGCCAGCCAGGGCAGCGACGACGACTGGGACGATGAGTGGGACGACAGCTCCACGGTGGCGGATGAGCCTGGCGCGCAGGGCAGCGGCGCCTACCCAGACCTGGACGGCTCGTCGTCGGCGGGGGGCGCCGGCCGCTACCGCCTGTCCACACGCTCCGACCTGTCTCTGGGCTCCCGCGGCGGCCCCGCGCCCGCGCAGCACCAGCCGTCGGGGGCCAAGAGCTCGGCCACCGTAAGCCGCAACCTGAACCGCTTCTCCACCTTCGTCAAGTCGGGTGGGGAGGCCTTCGTGCTGGGCGAGGCGTCGGGCTTCGTCAAGGACGGGGACAAGCTCTGCGTGGTGCTGGGGCCCTACGGCCCCGAGTGGCAGGAGAATCCCTACCCCTTCCAGTGCACCATCGACGACCCCACCAAGCAGACCAAGTTCAAGGGCATGAAGAGCTACATCTCCTACAAGCTGGTGCCCACGCACACGCAGGTGCCGGTGCACCGGCGTTACAAGCATTTCGACTGGCTGTACGCGCGCCTGGCTGAGAAGTTCCCGGTCATCTCGGTGCCCCACCTGCCCGAGAAGCAGGCCACTGGCCGCTTTGAGGAGGACTTCATCTCCAAGCGCAGGAAGGGCCTGATCTGGTGGATGAACCACATGACCAGCCACCCGGTGCTGGCGCAGTGCGATGTCTTCCAGCACTTCCTGACCTGCCCCAGCGGCACCGACGAGAAGGCCTGGAAGCAAGGCAAGAGGAAGGCCGAGAAGGACGAGATGGTGGGCGCCAACTTCTTCCTGACTCTGAGCACACCGCCCGCCGCCGCACTGGACCTGCAGGAGGTGGAGAGCCGCATCGACGGCTTCAAGAGCTTCACCAAGAAGATGGACGACAGCGCGCTGCAGCTCAACCACACGGCCACCGAGTTCGCCCGCAAGCAGGTGACCGGCTTCAAGAAGGAGTACCAGAAGGTGGGCCAGTCCCTGCGCGGCCTCAGCCAGGCCTTCGAGCTGGACCAGCAGGCCTTCTCGGCCGGCCTGAACCAGGCCATTGCCTTCACCGGGGACGCCTACGATGCCATCGGGGAGCTCTTTGCCGATCAGCCCAGGCAGGACCTGGACCCCGTCATGGACCTGTTGGCGCTGTACCAGGGCCACCTGGCCAACTTCCCAGACATCATCCACGTGCAGAAAGGTAAAGCTGGCCTCGCGGCTGACGGTATGGGGTGCGCTGTTGGGAGTCGTGGGGGAGGGGGGAGGTGGCAGTGGCTTTGGCAGAAACGCTGTGAATCTCTCAGACTAGTGCTTTCTCTGACAGCGTTTTGAGTTTGGATATTGGGTCGTGCACTTCTGGGATCTGGGATCTGCGTCTAGGGCACAGTTAGAAGGAGACCCAAACCGCGTTAGGCGTCTGGTATGAACACTGCAGTGTCACTCAGCAGCGGCGGGTTTCAGGAAGCACGGGGACAGTGGGGAGAGTGGCCACCGCCGTTGCAGGTAAGTCGCTCCCCTCTGCACAGCCCCCGCCCTGCGTGGGTAGGGACCGGGATCAGGTCTCCACGGCGCCCGCCCGGGCAGCCGTGGAACTTCCTGCCCAGCCTGCGCGCTTGCAACCTTTGCAGAATTTCAGGAAGTCTGAAGAAAATCTGTTCAAGCTCAGTCATTCTGATTTTGGAGTCTGTTAAGACTGAAGTGTAGAAGGTTATTTAGGGAACTGATACGGGAAACTACCTAGAACGTATAGTCTCGGAACATTGTGCCTGAGGGCGTCGTTCCAGTGACCCAGTGAGACACCGGAGACTGCCCCCCCCCCAACTTGTTTTCCTAGTAACTGCTCTTGCCCGACTCGCCTTAAAGGCCTGGCAGCCGCAGCTTATCACGTGACGAAATGCGCCGGAGCGGTGGTCTGCACTCGGGTGGGATGCGGGCGTCAGGCAGGGGTTTTGTCTGTGCGAGCCCTCTGCTCCGTGTGGGGGCGGGGAGTGGACGGGGTCACCCAGGCTGGCCTCCCGCAGGTGGAAACCTCCTGGCGTCAGGTCTGGCCTCGGGGAGTGCGGGGCCACCCATGGATTTCCAGGTGGGCCAGCCCAGGTGTGAACAGCCCTCGTCCTGGACACATTCCTACTTGCATTGAACTAAAATTCCCCTCTCTTGCCTCTCTTTCTGTCCCCTGGAGCCACGCAGAACAAGCCTATTCCTCATCCCCATGTCAGACCTTCGCAGACGGCAGTCTGGCTTCCTTCCCTTTCCGAAAGGGTGACTCCTTCTGACTCACAGGCGGGGCGGGGCCCCAGCCACCTTGAGTGGGCCCTGCCCCCCTGAAGTGCGGGGCCTGGACCATCCGCAGCACCAGCCGCAGCCGCTGTCGTGGCAGCTGCGGCAGCCGGAGAGTGAGTCGGCTGCTGGAGCGGCCGTGTCTCCCTGGGCCTGTCCTGAACCTGCGCCTGCACCCGAGGCCTTTTCTTTGCCTAAATTGCTGCAAATCCTTGGCTTCCTGGCTGGTGCTGGTGGGGCCGACTCTGAGCCTTGAACGCAGGGCCTGACGCTTAAGTTCCATTGTGCTGCTGCCATGCACACCCGTGCTGTGCCCGTGCCAGTGGCCCTTGTACGCACTTACTTGAACTTGGGCAAGTCGTTGGTAAATAGCCGAAAGGGTGGAGCCCAGCACAGACACCTGCAGCCTCGATGCGGGTGCCTGGCCTCACCATCCCCTAGGCCCCACGCTCGGGGACGCGCCCTGCTCTTGAAATTATTTATTAGAACAGGCACGGTGCTTGTTCTAAGATCTTTTTTGCGTTTACAGCAGTCGTCTCTGTCACCTATTAAACCATGGGGTCTGTTTATTTTTTTTAGTCTTAAAACTAAAATTGTCTCCTATGGCTTGGGATGCGAGAAACTTCCTTTGTAAAAACCAGCACCATCTTATGTCATTTAGACAGACTCGGGGCACCAAGCGTCGTCTTTTGGCATCTCAGAAAGAACCCAGTTGGCACTCAGGGCCGTTGGTTTGCGCCGCGGCCTCGGGGTGCCATGTGCAGGGCGCCCGCATCCCCTGATGGCACGTCTCTAGGACAGGCTGCCGATCGGAGCTCTAGCCTGCGGTTTGCGAGAGCACGTGGCCCGTGGCCACGAGGGATGCTCGTGCTGGCGATTTTTAGCAACACAGATGAGAGGGATCTCACAAGCCAGGCTGATGCATTTTAACATGTTCTGGATGTTCCAACTTGTGGCTGTGAGGAGCAGCTCATACCCCCGCCCCGCCCCTGCCCCTCCCCCCTCATCACACAGTTGCCATTTGAATGAACCTCCTTTGAGACAGGGCGCTGGGAATTTTGTTTACAGGTTGTTCCTCCCTCCCTCGGAGGTTTCAAAGGAGAACAACAACAACAAAGATAAAAATCTTTAAGCGGCTTAAACAGTCTTCTGTTGTAAACATTTGGTCCAAAGTTTGTATTTCAATTTAGGGAGATATTTAAAAATTCTAAATAACTCTTTCCATTCTGAAGTTCTTGTTCGCAGCCAGAGAAAAGCCGTTTCACTACTTCTGCATTTCACAGGCTGTCCTCGTTTGTGAGGGCGAGGGAGGAGATGATCAGACAGCGCTTGTAAATGGCTGAGGCGCTTGAGGGGGGAGTTAACGGGGCTCCCCCGTAATTCCTGGGGGAGAGGGTAGGCGCACCGGGCCCTGGCTCTCCCGTTTTCCCGGACGCCGCTTTCCTGTGTCCTAGGCCAGCGCTCTTCCTTGCTGGCTCTGTGAGCCACATGTGGCTGCGCAAATTTAATCACAATGAAATGGAATTAAACAGTTCAGTTCCTCATCGCACCTGGTGCGTGTGTCAAGAGCTTTGTGCTGGCGGCTCCCTCCCCGGAGCGGGGCTGCCCCAGCACCCCCTCCTTCCTACTGAGGCCGAGCCAAGGAAGGGCAGGGAGGCGGGCCCTGCCCAGCCCCCTTCCCTGAGCCCCGGCCACCCCTGTGCGCTGCGGCCTGTCTCTGCGGTCCGCTCAGCAGGGCCTGCCCTCAGGATCCACTCCTGAACGGGGCGGGGAGCTCAAGGCCCCTCCACTGTGGTGGGCTGGCATTTCCCGACTACACTTAGTACTGAAACCGTTGCTTAAACTTAATAATGGTCTTATTGTAAGTGCGCGCCGCAGAATTGAAGAGAGCCGTGTGGTTCCTTTAGCTAAAAGAGAATTCTAGAATTGGGGTTTTTTCCATCGGCTGTGGAGTCTTAGATAAACAGATCTGTTTCAGTGAATGGAGTCGAGTGTGGGAAGAGGGCGGCTCGCTCTGGACCGCAGGGCAGTGGGTGGAAGTTCAGGATCTATCTGAATTTTATGCGTGTTTTGTGCTGTCCTAAGAGGAGTCCCTCCGAGTCTCTGCTCACCGATACCTGCCGGGCAGTGTGCACGGGCCTGTCACAGCTCTGTGACCCTGCGGCCTCGATTGCCCCTCGTTGTCCTCTCTGCCTACACTGTGCCTGTGTAACGCTGACTTTGGCCACTTTGGGCTTCGACAGAGAACATATTTTTATCAGCTCTTTAGCTTACTCCATTCCGTTTCCAGAGATAGGATCACTCTCTGACATGTAATGAAGCGTAGTCTTCACGGAGCAGCCCTGGTTTAAAAGCCTCAGACTTATCTCCTGGGGAATATTGCAGGAGGAAAGATCACAAATGTGCGCAGGCAGCGGCCTTATCTCTGTTTGTGAGTGTGGACTAGGCAGCGGGAGGGAGCCACCGAAGGGGGGGCGGTTTATTCCAGAGGAGCGCGGCACCGTCATGGGCAAGCGATCTGCTGGTAAAACGTAGTCCGAGGTGTGGAGGAGGGTACAGAACTAGACGCGTAAACGGACAGGCTGTCCCGTGTTCTGTCCTCTCAAACGAAACACTCAGGGGCCCTTCCGCTGCCCTCGGTAACCGCCCCGGACGGAGCCTTCTGTCCACAGGCGGCCGCCGGCCCCTCGGGCTGCAGGTGGAATTTCACCACCGGCCCTGCTCGCCGTGCGGCCAGGCGGCACGTCCCTCCTGCATTAATTAGAGCGAGCGGGAGCCCAGCAGGGCGCCCGGGAGGGTGAGGCCAGCGTGGGCCTTTCCAGTCGCTGTCACTTCTCCTGGGGCTTAAAATAGCCCCGAGAGGGTGGCGCCCGGGATCGGGAAAAGGTCTGGGGAGCGGGCTGTTTGCGGGCTCACCCTGGGCCCACAGGCTCGGGGCTGGACGGCAGCTCACTCACCTTTTGCGCCTCAGTCCCTGCTTCCACCCCCACCTGGCCCGGAGGGACACCGGCTGCCGCTTCCCCTCTGGCCTGGCTGACCTTCCCCAGTGAGAAGGAGGTTACCGTGGGGCTGTTGAAATGGAGGCCGAGCTCCCAGGGTAACACACCCGTGCGCTGGCCCCAGGCAGGCGTCGTCAGGAGGCTGGGGACGCCGCTCACATTCCCGAAGTCAGTTCCCCCTCCCCGGGCACCGCCCCGGGGGCCCGCCTGCAGCGGATGCCAGTGCTCAGACGCCCTGTGTCCCTCAGCACAGGGTCCTGCCAGGGCGCCCGGGGGCAGAAGGGTCTCAGGCCCCTTCCAGTCAGAACACTGTCCCGAACCTCTGCCCCTTCCTGCAGGCTGAGTGAAAACCTGCGGCGGCGTTGTCTCAAGTCTTTCAGCATCAAACCTGAGGGCCGCACCAGCAGCCCTGTGGCACCCTGGCCTCCGCGACTGCCGCACGCAGCGTGGCGCAGCCATGCCCCGCTCGGTTTAGAGAGACAGCCCCCAGGAGACTGCGCCCTGTGCCCCCCACACGCCCAGGGCACGGAGCGGGGCTGTGTACGCCGGGGCTGGACAGGACGCGGCTCCTCGCCGAGGCCTTCGCCGTCTGACGGGGAGGCCCCATGCCAGGGTGCGGAGGGCCCCCGGGGCGGCGCGGGGAGCCGAGTCGGCCCTGCTCGTGGAGGGGGGCGTGCAGAGCGGCGTCTGCGGGCCAGCAGGGCCCCCGGGGGCCGGCGCGGGGAGCCGAGTCGGCCCTACCCGTGGAGGGGGGCGTGCAGAGCGGCGTCTGCGGGCCAGCAGGGCCCCCGGGGGCCGGCGCTGGTGTGCAGGAGCTTCGGACAGCCATGTCCCCCTCTGTGAGCCCCCGTCCCCGCTGGCAAAGTGGGAGCACTTCCTCCTCGGCCGCGGTCAGTCACGGTCTTAGGAACCACTTGCCGCTTGCCTCCTTTTGAGAAGCAGAAAGTGCGCGTGTGTGGAAGCCGCCCTCCCTCGGAAGACACGGCCGCTCGCCCTGTCCCCTCCCAGGCGGAAGTGTGCAGTCCCAGCGGCCTGCGGGCAGCAGGTGCTCGCGGCCATGCCCTGCGGCCGCCCTGTGTGGGCCAGCGGGCGAGGCGGGCACAGACGCGTGTGTCTGTGTTCCTGGGAGTCGCCAGGTGGCGTTCACAGGAAGAGTCTGCAGGGAGCTTCTCCTCCAGATGCTCCGTCTTTGCGCACGTCGCTCTGGCGTTTCCGACCCTCATCTCCTGATACGAAGGTGAGGCTCGCGATCTCCTGGGTGTACCTCGCCAGCTGGCCTTTGGTTCGGAGCAGCAGACACACTGAGGTCCCGTCCCGCCCCCGCGCGCCGCCGCCGACCCCCCCGCGCCCCCACCCCGCCGTGCTGCGAGGTGTGTGCGCGGGCGGGACAAGCTCCGTCTGACGCAGGTGACGGGGTACGTGACAGGGCCACCAAGCAAAGGAGGTGGTGGCTTTTCCCTCTTACAAGGTGCGCGTGTCCCTTTGCGTTCTGAGTACCTCCTCCTTCCCGGAAGTAGACGCACTCTGGGGTTGCTGGCCTCGCAGGGGCATCTCGACCCCACGCCAGTGGGAGCAAGGCAAGTCCCTGTGTCCACCCTGTGCCTTCCCTCGGGCCTCCCCGTCTCCCCATCTCCCACTGTGTCCTGGCTGGCCCCTTCCGATCGAGAAATTCGATGTTTTATTTAGCAGGTAAGAAGATGGTGGGAGGGAGGGGAGCTGAGTAAATCACTAGGTTTATGTGTAAGGTCCTCTGAAAGATAAACTCGATTTCGTTCAGCAAGTGTTTCAGCGCCCAGCATAGATGAGGCACAATTAAAGACGCTGGGTGGCATCAGTGGCCCGGACCGGCCGCCGCCCCGTGGAGGCTGTGCACCGGTGGGTGGAGGCTGTGAGCAGCAGACAGTGTTGAGCTGTAGCGCAGGTGGCGTGCGGCGTGTGCCGGGGAGTAGGGCCGTGGGCACGGAGGTGGAAGCAGGCGTTGAGAAGGATGGCCCAGGCCACTCAGCGAGGAGCAGGCTCACCCTGGACCCGCAGGCCCTGGAGGGGCGAGGAGGCAGCCTGGCGGAGGCCTGTGGGCGCCGCACGCGGGGCAGCCTCGAGGCCGGGTGGTCGGCCCTGAGAGGGCCCAAGCGGGGGTGGGGTCCTGGAAGGTCTGATGCGTCGGGACGTAGGTCACGGTCAGGCCTCACAGTCCCAGCCCGAGTGGGACGGGAGCCAGAGCTGAGCTGGCTCGAGCCGGGTGGGGGGGACAGCACGCGGCCCTTTGCACAGACTGCTGAGGGCGGGGACCCAGATGGAACCTGCCCGCTGACTCAGCGAGAGGCCCGAGGTCGGACCAGGGTGGGGACAGTGGGCAGGGTGAGGAGGGGTCCTCCTTGGGGTATACTTTAAAGTTTTTTGTAAAGGATCAGAGGTGGCCCGTGAGAGGGAGGGGGATGGAGGGGGACCAGCAGCAAGAATGGGCTCGTCCCCTGAGGCGCGGGAGGCTGTGGGTGGAGCAGGGGGTGGGCAGAGCCTCTCAGATGCCCCGAGGCTGCGCTCGCTAGCTCCTCTCCTTCAGCAGGGGCACAGACGGCCCAGCCTCTGCTCCGCCCTGCCCGCCTGTGGCTCCCTGACCCCCACCCCCCGTGGAGCCCCCCCCCAGGTGCCTCCGCCCGTGCCCATGGCTCTGTTCCTGGTTTCTGGGGAACCATGTTCTCATGTGTGGCTGGTGTGTACCCACGGCTGCTCCTGGTTCCTGAGGGGCCGTGTTTTCACGCGTGGCTGGTGTGTGTGCACGGTTTTGTCTGTGTGCAGTACGTGCTTCAGGGTGCCGGGTGAGTTAATGAGGTAGGCACTTCCTGGTTGATTTGGACACAGATGTCTCCTGTGGTTTATAGAATGTTTTTGTTTTCCTGTCGATATGAACATGGATAACAGTTTAAAAGTACACAGGAAAAAAATGGGATCTGGATGTATTTTATGGGTGAAGTTATTCATTAACCTGTGAGTGATTTAAACCTCTTGGACCCGCTCATCTATGAAACGACTTCCCGACGTTCGTTGGGTAGAGGAGAGGAAGTTTGAACGGGCTTCACGCTCTGTGTCAGGGAGGTGGGGCTCATGTCTGGCGTGATTTCGCTCTGCTGGCTCGAGGCGTTGAACCCCGAGTGTGCCCCGTCCTTCCTCCCTGGTGAGCTTTCATCATGGCGCTTTCCCCAGGGCCCCCCGTTGCTTAACTGAAGGCCTAAGGCCCAGAGAGCGGCTCGCATCCTGTTGAGGGCCGGGCATGGCTCTGGGGCCCGCGCCCGCGCCCCCCGAGGGTGCAGCTCCGCAGGAGGGCAGTGCCAGTCAGAGCCGTGGGAGGCTGGGTGGCAGCAGGGCTCCCCGCGGGAGGGTGGTCCCGTTTTGACTGGGAGGAGCGTGGAGGAGTGTTGCTGGTGTTGGAAACACCGGGACAGGTTTGGTCGGCCTGCGGTCAGTGCCACGCTCCGTGCCAGGGGCTTGGGACAGTGAGGGGCAGGTACAGCCGTGGGAAGCGGGACAGAGGGCTTATTAACTGGGGAGCGGCCCCTCCCGGTCTCAGTCCCAGGAAAGCCGCTGGGAGCAGCCTGGTGGGCAGGGTGCGGGGAGGGCACTCTGGGCAGAGGGAGCCCTGTGTGCGGACGTCGGGGCCTCGCGCTGCTGCCTCTGCAGGTCCCCCTCGGAGCGGCCACGGCGGCACACGGGCCCCCTGAGGGTCGGAGCTGTGGCCAGGACTCCGGCACGCTCTCAGAGAAGCTCCTCCAGGACCGGACGCGCCGCCGCTGCCGCTGCCGCTGGGTTCACAGCTGCGGCAGGGGGTGAAGACCAGACCAGATGGGGAAGGGGCGGGTCCTGGTGACCGGCGGGCAGGCAGCTCGGGTGGGGCCGGGCCAGAGGCCTCGACCTCCTGCACTGAGGAGGTGCCCGCAGGGCTGAACTGCGGGACGGAGGGGCTGGCGCGGGCAGGACAGGGTAAGAGCCCGGGAGGAGCGAACAGCAACCGGCAGGCCCGGGCGTGGACCCTCCGTGGAGACGCTCGGAGCAGGGTCTGCAGCTGCGCCCGGTGGGCCGCTCCCACCCAGGCGTCTGCTTGTTCCCAGCACCGGAGCTGAGAGTGGCTCTTACGTTCCTAAGTGATTCCTTCCACTTTTCAATCGGTCTATAAGCCTCAATTTGCTTCCACGCCAGAGCGTCAAGTATTTCACTGTCCGGCCCGTGACTTGGCGGCCCGCAGGTTGCGCAGTTGGAGGGTGAGCGGCAGGAGCAGAGCGGCGGCTGTGAGGGCAACGCCCCAGGCGTGTGTGCGTGGTGCCTGATGGCACGCGGGAGCAGGGGTGACGGCGGAGGTGCGTGACTTTGGGGCCTGCGCCCGCGAGGGCTGAGCTCCCGCCAGCTCACTGTGTGACCTTGGGCTGCAGGCTTCTCTCAGTCTCGGTTTCCTTGAATCTGACGTGGAATAACCATTCTGTGTGGCAAATAATTTTAAGCATGATTATCAGCTGTGGCATTAACTTCCTAGAAGTCCAACAGGAAGATGTTGGAAGGGCCCCCATGCCGCCCCCAGCGGCCGGGGGCAGGGGCCCACGCCACACCAGGTTCGGGAGGCTGCTGGCGGTCCCTGCGGTTCCCTGGCCTGTCGACACCAGTCCCCGCCTACAGCTTCACCTGGCCTTCCTCCTGGGTGTCTGTCACGGCGCTTCCTCCTCTATCAAGGATGCTAGTCTCACAGGATTTAGGGCCCACCCTCCTCCAGCGTGGCCCCACCTAAACTAATTACACAGGCAAATACCCTATTTCCAAATAACCGCGCATCACTTAATGATGGGGTACATTCTGAGAAATGCGTCACTAGGAGACTTTATCATGCAAACCTCACAGAGGCGTGGACCCAGCCCCGCTGGTCCAGCCCCATGTGACAGGGCTGCGCGGTGCAGCCTGGTGCTCGGGGCTACCACCCTGCCCCGAGCATGACCACCCGAGACTGAATCCTGCACAGAAGGCGACGCGGCGAGCGAGCGAGGGAGCGCCCAGCAGGACGTGGGTGCCGCTAAGGTCGGTCCGCGAAGCGGTTTCACAGCGAGCGTTTGGAGGTCGCTTGCACTCTAAAGTAACAGTAAACAGCGTAGTACAGTAAGTACCTGTGCCAGTGCCAGAGCCGCCCGTCCTCCTCGTCAGGTGCCTGAGGGACTGTGCGCCGCTGCGCAGGCTGCCCTTCTGCCGGCCGGCGGGGTGGGGCGTCTGTGGACCCCTTCGGAGGTGGCGGCGGCGGCAGGCGTGGGCGCGATGCAGCACCTGAGGGTGCCGTGGCAGCTGTGACTTCCGTAGGCCAGAGGAGTTCTTCAGCCCCTTTGAAATCTTCGGGGACCACTGTCGTACGTGGCCCATCGTTGACCAGAGCAGCACGATGCCGCGTGCGACCGCGAGGCCGGTCCCAGGTCCCAGGTGGGGGTGAACTGTGGGACGCGGTCCAGCCTGGTCCGGCTGTTAACTCCCCCAGAGTGGACTCAGGCTCGTCTGTACCTGTGAACGTGGGGGCCCGGGGGAGCAAAGTGACCCTGAGCTCCCCACCGATGAGGAGGCCAGGGCTGGTCTGCTCCTATGTCGGCCGAGACCAGCGCACCCCTTGCTGCAAGGGGCAGTTTGCCAGGCGGGACACTGGCAGGAACCCAGTAGCGTGTGTTCGTGATGGAGAGAGCGGACGGGTGTCAAGGGCCTGCCCTGTGCCTGGCACGACGCCCCACATTTCACACTCAGTCCTTCCACAGAAACCTGGCAGATGCGGGGGTCCGTACTCTCATGGCCCCCAGTCTGCTGGTGGGAGGTGGGCCGCAGAGGTGGAACTGCGGCCCCGGGAGGCACCCCTGCCCACGCCATGCAGCCTGGCTGCGGGCAGGGCTCCGGGCGGCGCCTCCTGCTGGCTGAGCACAGACGTGCGGGCTGTTAGAGCGGCCAGCGTGAGGGCGGCGTCAGAAAGGAGCCGGTGGACTGGAGACACCTTCCAGGGCGCACGGCCGGCTGGCGGAGTCTCGAGTTACCTTCCAGGTTTTCAGGGTGGGTGCAGGAAGCAGTGAGGCGGGGAATCAGAAGAGGCGGGCTCAGAGGAGGAGCGGGTCTGGGGGCAAGGCAGGAGGGGGCTGGCGGGGGTCTCCGAAATCCCGTTCTCCAGGCCTCTTTCTGCATCTCGTGAGGCTTGCGATTTTCCCAAGAGCCACGTGTGGTCTGCGGTGAGCCGTCTCTGACTGCATGCTAACAGGTGTGAGCACGGGGCGTGTGTAAGTTTTCGCGTTTTATGGCATGCGCTCCATGTCTGTTTGAAGACGGTCTAGCTCTGGGAGCTTTGTTTTGTCCCTTGGTGCTTGTGGGCGACCGTTTCCGGGGAGTCCGGCTGCGGCCGGCGTGAGGGCGCGTTCCTGGGGGTCCTGCTCCCTGGCGGAGCAGGGAAGCTGGGAAACCCGGGGCCAGGGGTGGGCCTCACCTTAAGTCAGCTAACTTAGGAGCTGTCCCCAGAGCTTAGTGACCATGAAGCGAGGCGGAGTCACGACGGCCGCCGCGGGCGTGCAGAGGGAGGCGGATGGCCGTGCTGCCCTCCGGTCAGTGCCCGGCTTGTGACCCCGAGGCCCCGGCTGCAGCTCTGGAGGCGAAAACTTGCCACACCTCAGTGGGGGACGGTTGGGAGCCAGCAGTGTGTTCCCCGGAAGGACCCCCCCTCCCCACCGCCGCGCGCTGTCCGACGCCCTCCCCGACCCCGGTCCGCCTCCGGGCTCCTTGGTTCCTCCCCTGAGCAGCCAGGTCCCTTCCTGCCCCCACGGGGGAGCTCGTTGGTTCAGCAGCGGCTGGGCAACTGGTTTTAGCGACTGTCTCCCTTTATCTTCCTAGGAAAAAGAAACTCAGGTTTCGTTAAAGGTAGTTTCCAAGGTCCACTCTTGTCTTTCATACAAATACATTTATTCCACGTCAAAAGGGCACCTATGCGCAAAGTGCCAGCAGCCTGCAGACGTATCTGATGCCGCGTGTCTGTTCGGATCAGCCCCTGTGCGTGTACTTCAGGTCACGGCAGGTGTTTGGGGTCCCAGCAGAGCTGCGTGCTGGCAGGTGAGGAGTGGAGGCTGCGGCATTTGTTGTCCTCTCTGGATTTCAGCCCGTCTGAGGATTTTATTTTATAAAGTCAGGGTTTTTTTAAAAAGTTTTATTGTATGTTCACGATTATCAAGGATAGTCTTTCTACCTCATTTCATTAGGATTCTGTGAGTATTCAGTCTTGAAGAAAAGAAATGAAATGTTTTCCTGTTCTCAGATTTAAAGTCTTTATCTCTGTGTGCTTGGCCCTGAGCAGACCAACATTTCACCACTGTATCCGCCTCTTCTGAAACAAAACCACTGTGTTTACGGGATTTCCTTGAATGTATCACCCTAGTCACTATGTCACACATTTAATACTCAGTATAAGCTGGACTACAAGAACCTTCTAGGCAGCGAGCAGCCTGTTTTACCAAAGAAGCCATGAGGGGCAGAGCCCCGCCCCTTGTCTCCGGCCGAGGGGGCTGCGGGCCCGCACCTGCGTGCGCGGTGGGCGGCGGTGGCGGCGGCGGCGGCAGCCAGCGCCTGGGGGTGGCGTGCTCCTGGCGGAGGCTGTCACCCACACCCGGCGTTGCCCTGCCCTGCACATCGCGGTGGCCGATGGGGGGAAGGGCTGACTAGTTAAGACGTCACAAGGCTTTTCCCTAGAACACACTCCGGTCCAGGCTTCGAGGCCTGTGTCCTTTAAACAGTTAGCATTTCATCATCAGGCAGCCAGGTTTTCTTGTTCGTTTTGGGTTCTTTGGTGGTTGTTTTCTTGGCAATTGATTTTCCTCGTCCCAACCCTCTTACCTCCTTTCTAAAATGACCCAGAAGTTCTCTTTGTCATTTGTTATGTTTATGAATTGAAGTGAATCTTTAATTCACTGTCTTTGAATTGTAGTAGCTCTTGGCTTCAAGAGTGCGCTCTCACCTGCCTGAGTTCCTCACTGCTCCCTGTGGCCCCCGCGTGTGTTGCTGTGTTCACACCTGTCCCCACGTGGAGCCCAGCAGCACCATGTGGCATGGGAGCGGCGTTCGCAGGGCTGGAGGCTGAGGGTGGGCCACCTGCCCCCGAGCCGAGCCTCGCCTCGGCAGGGTCGGTACTGTGCTCTGTGCAGGGGCTGCTCCGTGGGTGCGGGGGTCTCCGCGGATGAGGCATCTGCGCCACAGCAGGTGCGATGAGGCTGCCTGAGCAGGACCTGTGTGGACCCAGGCTCCCGCTGTCCCTCTGCCGGCTGTCGCTGGGTCCCTCAGCCTTGCCCCTCCCCCCGCCCGCTCTCCCGCCCGGGTCAGTGGGGTGTTGGCTGCTTTCCTTCGGGGAAGGAGGGGGAGGTGAGCCTGGCAGGTGCGGAGCCCAGGCCTGCGGAGCTGGTGCCCTTCACCTGTGGCCGCCCTGCCCGCTGCCTGTGTGTGGACGCCATCCTGCCTCTGTTAGGGGAACCGTGGCCTTTGTGTCGTGGGATGTTTTCCTTGGCGCCCGGAGGGGAAAGAGTGAGGACAAGTGGGTGGGTGGGGACCTACGGGCGGAAGGAAAGGGGGCGGGGGTGGGGCGTCGCAGGGACGGGGCGTGGCCGCCCGTGAGGGAGTGCCAAGCAGGCAGGGCCCAGGCCGTGTTTTCTTGCCACCTGTCGCTGTGCCAGCCAAGGCAGAAAAACAGGCCCTGTCCAGGCGTGGGCGCTGCCCCTCGGCCTCTCTCCGGCCCCGTGGCCACGCCTGGGCTCCGGGTTTCTGGGTCAGGGCCCTGGGAAGACAGAAAACTGTGCGTGTGTGTTGCTGGCATGTTCATGATTTGCCTTTTTTGTTTTATTAAGAGAGAAAAGGTAGCCTTTGGATGTCTGTTGCTTAGTGACTGGGCCTTTTGTGTGATTGGTCTTAGGAGGGACAGAACAGACCAGAAAAGAGGTCTGCGGAGGAGAGGAACCTGGCCCGGCCCAGCTGGGGGTGGTGGGAGCCGCCTGTGGCCCTGGGGCCGGGTGGGGGGCAGGGCTGGGGGAGGGCGCCTCTCTGAGAGGTGCCTGGAGGGATTCCGCCCGCGGGGTCCCAGGTTCCCAGGAAAGGGATTGCTCTGCAGATGGGGAAGGGACAGAGCTGGGCCTGGCCTGGAGGGCCGTGGGTGCTGGTGCATGCCGCCGGCTGGCCGCGGTGCGTGCCGGTGCTGAGGGGCCGGAGGACGCCAGGGCTTGACCACGCCCATCTTAGAAAGACCGGCCGGGTCCTAGGGGTGCCCTGAGACGGTCCCACGGGTGGAAGTAAGTTCGGGGAACACTCTCTAAGGGAGGGGATGCTTCCGGAAATGGTGCCCGCTTCCTGGACCGTAGTTAACCCATAAAGGAGTTCCTTGGAGGTTGAACCCTTTAAGATTGTAACATGAATGAACCATCTCATGTGATTCGGTTGTTTAGCTCTAATTACTTTGCCTTTAATGACAATAATTTAACCCCCCTAAAATCGAGGACCCGTGGTCTGTGAACCAGGCCGCGGTTATCTAGCGCTTTGCCCTGTGCAGCTGAGTGCGCTCTGGACCGGGGCCGGCGGCTGCCGCCGGGAGACACGGGAGAGGCTGCCACTTCCGTGGAGCGGCGCGTGGCGGGCAGCGGCGAGGAGGTGCCGCTCTCCGAGCCCTGCAGGGCGTTTCCCTTGTACAGAATCCGCCGGGAAGCGTGTGGAGTCCGGGAGGTTTTGTTCACGGCCGTGCCGCGGCCAGGTCGGCGCGCGGCTGGCCTTCCGGGAAGGGGGACTTCGGGCAGCCACGGTGGCAGGCGCCTAGGGGGGGCCGGTTCTTCGCCGTGAATCAGTGTGGGACTTGGGGCAAGTCGCTTAGCCCCCCGTTTGTAAGGTAGAGAGAGCTGTGCCCCAAACTCTTGGAAGGCCCTTGCAGCTCTTTCAAAAGGAAGTAAGAAAGCGGCTTCGGCCTCAGCATCGCCCCCCTCCCGCCCCGCCCCCCCCCGTGGGGACTGGGCATCTCATCCTCGGGGAGGGGAAGGAGGTTCCAGGCCTCCTGCGGCTCCTTTCGGGAGGAACTCTTAGGGCGTCAGCTCCTGAGTGCGCTCTGTGTCCCGGGAGAGAGCCCCGCGGTTCGTCTGATTGAGTGAGTCGGAGGGCTCCGGCCTGGAGCCTTTCAGGCGGCTCCCTGTCCCTTCCGGCCCGGGCACAGGGGGTGGCAGCGGCGGTGGTGGCTGAGGCTCCGCCTGGGGCCCGGAGGCGGCTGGGGGCGCGGGGCAGAGTGGCTGTGGCGGAAATAAATGGCCTCCCTCCCCGGTGCTGGGAACGGCGCTGAGGACGCGTTGCGTTTTCAGCTGGGTAGCTGCGGGCTGCGCTTGTTCGTGTGTTGCCTTCCGCTAGGCCGCCGTCTCCGCAGCCCTGGAGATGTGAGTGCTTTCCGGAAGGTTCTCACGCCGTCGGCGTGGACGGTCCTTCCCTATTGAACCCCAGGAGCCAGTGCTGGCCTGGGTCTCGCCTTCACAGTAAGCTCTCCCCGCGCCCGCGCGTTGGTCCCGCTGCGGCTTCCTCGGGTCCGTCTATCGCCGGCCGCGGGGCCCTCCGAGCACCGCTGTTTCTCATTTCCTCTTCCTTTAAAGCCGGCGCTGGCGCCGTGAGTACTGTGGGGTCTTCTGTGTAACCCACGGAGACCGCTCGTCCCCCGAGTGTGTGGCGTGACTTCTCTCCGCACTCTCCCACGCCCCTTTTCGTTTTGGGAGGCAGTGTGGATTGTCGGGGTGGGGGAGGGGAGGGGAGGCGGCTGGCAGGGGCAGATTCCTCCCCAACCACTTTAAAATAGAGGTTTGGAAAGCCTCTATTTTTTCATTTTTGTGTTGATTCCGTGATTTAAAAAAATACGCGTTTCCTGTACTCTTTAGATTCTGGGCACCGTTTCTGGCCTTTACACACCGCTCCGGGTTTGCCAAGGAGTGCCGCGGGGAGAGGGTGGCGCTCGCCTCCCCGGCCGCGGGATTTGGGGGAGCTGGGCCCTGGGGGTCAGGGGGCCGGTCTGGGGCCGTCTCGGCCCCGGGCGTTGTCCCTCGCCAGCCTCCCGGTGCTCGGAGGCTGGACCTGAGGGGAATTTCCGCTTTCCCTGCCTTTCTTGTGATATTTAAAATTTTAAATATTAAAATGTGGGACGTGTAGAAATGTGTACAGGTGATTTCCAGCCAGAGAGTATCGTTCAGCGAAACTGTATAGGCCCTTCCTTGTTTCAGGCGCGTCAGCGCGTCGCCTCAGAAACCACGTGACCCCGGAAACAGGGTCCGTGACCCCGGAAACGGTCCGCGCCCCTGCCTCCGTGCCGCTGCGGCCCCAGCGCGTCACGCCCGCGGTCCGGGCCGCGGCAGGCGGGCCCACCGGACGCTCCCGCAGAGTTGGCCTTCGGGCGCCTCCCCTCCTTGGTGGCTTGTCCTGCCCTTCGTTCCTAGTCTGCAGAGTGATTTTTGGCCCGGCTGCCCCCTGCACCACGCGAAGCCCGGGTATCCCTGCGCGGTCCCGCGGTGCGGTTCTCAGCTGTTCTTAATTTACAGCGCCGTCCAGGGGTGGGGCGGGCGCCGCCCCGCCTCCATGTCAGTTTGGGCTTCGATTCTGGAAATTACGATGTAGGTGCTTTTTTTCATTGTTTTGTTTATGGCATCCTGATCGTGTTACTGCAAAGCTGAGAAAAACAAGCATCTTCTAAAAGCGAAAGGGCTTTACGGGTGCAGTCAGTGGGTTGAGCGAGGGAAGTTTCCGGAAGGAGCATTCGGAGCCTGTATAGAGTCTCCGTGGGGGGCAAGGCCCCTGAGCTGGAGGTCGGAGCAGAGGCGGAGGGGGGCCTGTGCGGAAGGCGGGAGGGAGAGGTGTGCCGCGCCCCGGCGCGCGGCCCCGCCTCTGTGGCCCGTTCGCGCTCTGGTTTCTTTTCTAAATATTTGCGGTGTGTGCTTTGCTGTCAGTTGGGCTCTCGGTCCTATCTCACCTCTTACCCTGTTACCTGGTGATTCTGAGGCTCACAGGGGTTGCGTAGCTTTCCGCTTTTCTTGTAAAAATAGCAGTCGCTTCGTTACAGAGTTGCTGCCTCGTGGCTGCCAGGTTGGGGATCGTGCAGGGAAGGTGCCCAGCATTAGCCGTTGCTGGTTGGCAGCTGCTGTGGGCTGTTGGCGCCCGCCTGTCCCCCGTCCCCAGCGCGCCGCCCGGCCTGCGGCCGGCGCCCCACACTTGGACCCGTGCGCCCCGCGGGCCCTCGGAGGAGGCCGTGGTCGGCCGCCCGTCCACAGAGCGGCCGGCTTTGGGGCCCGGCTGCCTCTGTGCCCCGGCGCGTGCCCGTCCACGGCGTGCTTTGCGGGGTGGCCTGTTCAGAGACCTGCAGGAGGCAGGGACTTGGGTGCTGCATGTGTGGCACAACCGTCCCGTTCCGGCAGCGTGTTCTGTACCCGTTTTTAAGATTTATTTATTTACTTTAGAGACGGTGGGGAGGGGAGGGATAAAGAGGAGAGAAACATCCGTGTGTGGTTGCCTCTCGCGTGCCCCCTGCTGGGGACCTGTCCCCTAACCCAGGCCTGTGCCCTGACTGGGAATCGAACTGGCAACCCTTTGGTTCACACGCTGGCACTCAGTCCACTGACCTACACCAGCCAGGGCTGTAAACGTTAGTTAACTGAAGTCTAGGTCCTACCCCAGGAACTTTGGGGGCCTTGCGGAGAACAGAATTTGTGTTACCTATTTTAAAAATTCGTATTTGGGAGAGCACTGAGTCTCACATTTCTCCCTGGCTCCTCACACGTGACTGCGTGAAGAGCCAAAAGGTGGCCGTGCCCGAGGGTCCCAGGCCTCGGAGGCCTTGCACACGCGGCTGCGCCCAGGAGTTTTGGCACCTTGCTGGTGCGAGAGGCTGTGAGAGCCTCGGGCGTGCCCGTCTTTAGGTTGGTTTTATGGGTGCCGGCTGCAGCTTTGTGTAGTGGGAGCGGTTCCGTGGGACGCAGCGACCCCACCTGCTGGGAGTTCGGCAGCTGCTGGGCTGAGGCCCTCGCACACATGTGCGCCGCCCCTGCTGGGAAGGGCTGGCAGGGCCGCGCCCACCCAGCGACTCCACCATCCGCCAGCCGGTGCAGCAGGCACGGAGGGGCTCACCACGGCGCCCCCCCTCCTACACGCACACCATGCACGCACAGTGGGCCTGGCACCTCCACTTGTGCTGAGGGGCGCAAGCCGCCTGCGAGACCTGCCCCTCCCGCGCGGCTCTCCCTCCCTCTGTTCTCTCTCGCTGTTTCGAACTTGAATTTCAGAATCGCCTGTGCTTGGTCATCTTTAGTTGTCTCATGCTCTCCTGGTCTTTTTTTCCATGTCGATTTTTCTACGGGAAGCACCAAACTTGGCAGGTGCCGGGCTCGCGCGTGGAGTTGGCCAGCGTCTTCATGAATCCGTGTTCGTGCGAGTAACGTGGCTTCTCCGCGGAGCAGGCCCCACGTCTCGGCCATGGGTCGGTGGAACCGGGGTGCTCTCTCCACTTCACACTTAAAAATCCCGTTTAGGAAATACAGATGAAAGCACCCGCACATGCACGAGTGTGCGTGTGACACTTGTCGTCGGTGGGCGAAGTCCTCAGGGCTTTGCCTGTGTCTAAGAAGAGCGCCCTTTCCCCTCTGAGGGCCTTCTTACTCCTGTGTTTACTCTGCACTGATGTGCGGGCGGTTCAGAGACTTAGAACTTTTCCCCTTGGATGTTCCACCACTGTCCGAACTGTACGCTCGGAAGCGAAGCCCGGGCTTCCCCGCTCCCGCCCCCTGTGGCCCTGCTCCCACTGCTGCGCCAGGGGCCCGGGGGCATCTCTCCCTCCCTGCCCCACAGCGGGAGGGTGAGCGCAGGACGGAGGCGGGAAGCGGGCCTGCGGCGCTGGCTGGGTCAGGCGCTGGGGGCCTCGCCACCTCTGGTTTGCAGGAACGCGTGGGCTCCCTTTGTCTCCTGCCCCGAGGACTGAACAGCGGTGCCCTCCTGTGTCCTCACAGGACTGTGCTCGGGAGGCGGGGCGGGGCAGGGCGCATCCCCTTCCCTCCGCCTTGCACACAAGTGTCAGGGGATAGTTCTCAACAGAAGCCTATGGCCCCCCGGCCTCCTTCCCAGGCCACCACCAGGCTCCTGGCCGGCCGGGCGTACGGGCGTCCCTCGCGCCTTCCTTGCCAGTACTCACGGGGGTGGTGGCCCTGCATGACCTGCAACAGGGCCCGAGGGAGCGCGACCTGCTTCTGTCCAGCCCTGGAGTCCTGTGTACGGACTCCTTAGGGAGACTTTCCGATAAGTGAGTTGCAGGCTCTGGGGCCTTGCAGGCTCTTGCTTTTATAGAGAAAGCCCTTCACGTACAGGGTGTGCAGAGGGCAGGGTCGCAGCTGTGCGCCTGCGAAGCAGAGTTTGCTCCTGTGTCATTACTAGTTGATGACCGTGTTCCCTTCCCTCCGGGCGAGTGCAGGCCCTAGGCACTGCCTGCGTGTGTGCGTGACAGGGTCCAGCCCCTTCTCTCAGGAATGCGGGAAGTGCGGGGTTTCTTGGTTTTTTTTAGGGACAATTCTCTGCAGTTGTGTCTAGTGTTTCTACTGGGAAGAGAGAGGGTCGTCACTTGGTCGATGGCAAAGGACAGTTCTAACCAGTGAAACGGCAGCATCAGAGTGTTCAGAAACTTGACCAGATTCCTTCCTTTTTAAATAAGTAATGACTGTCATTATTTAAATTTCAAAGGACTTTGAAATGGGCCCGGCCAGTGTTCCGCGTGCCCGGCTCTGTGGCCCGGGCGCCGGGGCCGCGGGGACGGGCGGGCCTGCTTTCTGAAGCCCTCTGTCTCCCTGCAGGCGCGCTGACCAAGGTGAAGGAGAGCCGGCGGCACGTGGAGGAGGGGAAGATGGAGGTGCAGAAGGCGGACGGCATCCAGGACCGCTGCAACACCATTTCTTTTGCCACCTTGGCCGAGATTCACCACTTCCATCAAATTCGAGTGAGAGACTTTAAATCACAGATGCAGCATTTCTTACAACAACAAATAATATTTTTCCAAAAAGTGACACAGAAGTTGGAAGAAGCTCTTCACAAATACGATAGTGTTTAATGACTGGACAGCGGACTGTGGACTTTCTCCTGTTCCAGAATAATTTCTGCGGCAGAATAGAAACTGCTGTCGAAGAGCTACGGCCAACGCGCAGTGGTGGTACAAGGCTGGTTTTGTGTTAACTGAAACTGGGCTGGATATACAGTTATGTAGGGCAGAGACGGTTAGGACGGTTCGATAGTAGAAACAGTACCACATGTTGTAACTAAGTTATACTATGTATGCCTACACTACCATTGTAACTTTTGGAATAACGATTATACTATTTGCCTTATTGCTTTTTAAAGTATGGGTATTTAGAGCCTACTCTGTAGACCTCAGAACCCGCAAAGGGTCCCAGAGAAGCCGCCGGCCACGCCTGCTCTGGTCGCCTTTTCCTCTCGCCGATCGGGGCTCCCGGAATTCAGCCTGTTCTCTGTTTACAAACTCCAACTAGAGCAGCTATGCGACTTCGTGCCTTTAGACGTCAGTTTTCATTTCTCCACCCCACCCCCCTTTTTGCGTAACCACAACTTTTCTGAGGGAAGCGTGAAAGGCAGTCGGTGCCTAGGGTCACGGCCTGCTGGGGCTCTGTGCTGTCGCTGGGGCCGGCCGGCCGGTGGGCGGGAGGGAGGCCGCTGTCCCCCCACCCACAGGGGTTGTCCCCGACCCTGCGGTGAGTGCGGCCGAGGGGACCTGACGCTCATCGCGGGGCTTGAAGTCCATTGGGGGAGGAAGGGGCCCCGCTCTGCTCCCTGAGATGCTACAGTGACGCAGCCTCCTCCCGCCTGCATCCCGGAGCGTGGTGGGCGGTCCCGCTCCCTCCTCCTGCAGCGCGGGAAGGCGGAGCCCAGCCAGCCAGGGACACTGTGCAGGATCGGTGAGGACACCCTCGGTGAGGACACCCTCGGTTTTCCTTGTTAGGAGGGTTTTTTTCCCCTTTTCTTCTGTTTTTAGCTTGAAGGTTTTCTTTTACTATTCAGTGTGATTTTTTTTTTAATGGATCTACACTGTTAACCAATTGAGACTCCACTGTGATTCATCGTTTACTTAATCAAACACTTTTCAGGGACGTCTGTAAAATTCAGTGTTACACGGTGACAAGTAGTGTCGATCTAAGGAGGGACCAGAAATACTCTCTCTATTCCAGATGCTGAAAGAAAGAAGTGATTGCTTGTTTTCAAGCAATGCCCCCAGGACATTGAACATAAAAATTACCTTAAATATATTCTTTTTTTATTGTAAGGGAAATAGAAATGGCTGATAAATACCAAAAAGATTCCAAAGCAGCTTCATTTAAAAAGCACAAAGAGATTCTGGCTTGAAGAGCCAAAATCTCCATGTTTTTCCTAGTTGCTGAGCTAAGTAACAGGACCCTTGCGTCCGTAGATGTAAGAATCGCCACTGCAAGGTTGGAGTAGCTGCTGTTCTTATGGAGCGAGACTTGAGCAGCCTCAGAAAGCCCTGGGTGCTGAGATGCTAACACAGAAGTGAAGAGGTCAGTGCGAAGTACTGGTGAGTCACACTGCTTAGAGAAAAGGGCGATTGTCCGAACAATTGCTCAACAGCACAATTAGTTACTCTTAAAGTAATCTCATATGGGTTGAGAGTTTCGGATGAGAGCATCCTAATGCTGATCAAAATTTTATACCTTCGGGAACTTCACGCCAGATGTAGCATTGCCTGGCTTTGTCTCTCCTACAGAGACGTGGGACTGTCACCAACGTGCTCTTCTCTAAAAGTAACTTTCTCCTACTGATTGCACGACACAATTTGATAAAACCCATATGGGTATACATGCTAATTTTTATGGCAAAAGCTTGGAGATTATAATTCTAGCATTTAATTTGAGTTTGGGTCTGTATTGGACACATAAGTACTATGCTTTTCAAATGATTTGAAAATCAGTTTTACTTCTTTATTTTGATGGTGGTTCGATTTTCTTTTTTAAGTAAAATGACTAAACTTTGCTATGGTAGCATGGACGTTTCCTGAGGTGTCTTACAGGACTGTGCGCTGGCCAGGGCGGGCACAGCTTAAATTACAGAAGCTAAAGACGAAAGTACAAGGAAGGACAAGTTCACGCCGCCTGCTGAAAAGAGAACTTTGTTTCTCACAATGACAACGTTATAATGCCACTGATTCATAGGAGGTTTGAATTAATTCTGCAGGGCAGGACACCGGAATTATGAGTGTTTATCTTCACCTAAGAGCTTGTCTTCGCCAACGTTCTGGGTCCTGTGGAAACATTTCGGTGTACGACGTACTGCAATGTTCATGCCCAAGAGAAAAGCCTCCTGGTGTGTAAGCTGGTCCCTGCGATCAGTGTGGTACAGTTTTTAAAAATAAACTATCATGCCCTTATTTTTCTTTATTTCTGTAATTCATGCTTCTGAGGCACATTCATAATGCAAAGACATCCCCGGGGGCCAGGCTTTGCTGCTTCATCACAGGCGCGGCTGCTCTGCGCGGCTGCCGGGGTGGGGGCGGGTGCTGTGACCCGTTCGGAGGGGCTGCCGGCCGCAGTCGCCACCAAACCGGAGGCGCGGGCGCGCCGGGGCCTGTGCGCCCTGGTCTCGTGCGGACCTCAACTGGCGGCGGGCCCTCTGGTGCTCGTTGCTCCTCGTCTTCTGTGTCCCTGCTGGTCTCATAACAGGACTTGAAAGGTGTGTTAGTCCGTCAGGTCAGGCGTGCGCAGGCCATTAAATATTCTTTACTTTAAAATGCCTTCGCCCCTTTTGTCCATTCATGTCACTTTCTCAGAATCAGAAACTGTGTCCGACACCTTTTAATTCATAAGCAGCATCCCACTTCATTCCTTCCAGCCTTGTATTTGGCTAATAGACTAAGTAAAGCGGGCGTTTTATTTATTTATAGACTAAAAATATTGAATGTTGTTTTATTTCCTTAAAAACCTTGTGATCAGTGCAGATCAGCCATGTTTAGCTTTTAAAACTAAACCGGGGTTGCTTATCCCTCAGCTTCAGCGGACGGTTACAATTATGTTTCCTCCGGTGGCCAAGGAGGCACTTCCTTAATGAGAGACGAACACAGAAAACCCACAAGGTGTGTCGGGTGCCCTAAGTTGTGCCCGCCATCGCCATACATGTTCCTCGTGAAGCCCTTGCAGCCAGTCGGGGTCCTTTACGGTGGCCAGTCATCCCCGCGGTCCCCCGAGCAGCTACTGAACGGCGGTACCTCTCGTCGGTGACGATGGGCCCATAGCAGGGACCGTGAGGGAGGTCTGAAGCCCTGGCAGGTGTTCAGGGGAGGCACCCCGCCCAGCGTCCCTGTGCGGCTGTGGCCGGCGGCCTCCAGACCCGGCCGGCTCCGACCAGCCTGATGCAGAACGCGAAGGACCCCGTGAATCCCACGGAGCGAGTGCAGCGGGGCCTCCGGGGGTTTATCATGTCAATATTTTTTCTTTTTCCCCTCCCTTTCCTTCCTCCCTCCCTCCCTCCCTCCCTCCCTTCCTCCCTCCCTCCCTCCCTTCCTTCCTTCCTTCCTTCCTTCCTTCCTTCCTTCCTTCCTTCCTGTGCCTTGGCCTCCTCAGCACCTCCTTTCACGGCCAGACCCGGCTTGGGTTCCCAGGGTTCCCAGGTGCCTGAAGCCCGCGGGGCAGGGCGGTGGCGCCTGAGGAGAAGCGGTTCTCCGAAGGAGGGCCGGGGGGACGCAGGGAGGCGGTTGGTGGTCCTCCCGGTGAACCGGGCCATCCCGCCTCTGGTGTGTAGAGGAGGGGAGAGGGTCAGGGAGGCCCGGTGCCCCCGCCCAGCGTGTCCCAAGCCAGGGGGTGGGGCTGAGGTTCACACGGGGCCCCAGCCCAGGCCGCTTCCCGGGGAAGCCCTGAGCTGCTCTCCGGGTCCCCGTGGCTGACTGGCGGGGGAGTCTGTCATTCTTGGGGTGCTGGGCATGAAGGTGCAGAGGGCACCTCTGTAAGCCTGCTCTCTGCACCTGTTTTGTTGGGAAGGGTGAGAGTCGCCATGTCCTCACGTTCGCGGCCTGCACCGCCCCGTCCCACCCGCGGGATGGTCCCCGCGGTCCCGCAGGCAGGGAGAGAAGGGAAAGGGCTCCCACCGCAGGCTCGCCCGCTCCAGCTGCCGCCTCCACGCAGGCGCGCAGGCTTCCATTGCCATAGGAACAGACTGCAGAACCCTGGGACAGAGGTCAAGTCGGACGTTTCGGTTTAGCCGGTCAAGGTCAGAGTCGGGCGGGACAAGCCCACTCGGTCACAGGTGGAAGCGGCAGGGAAGACCCCGTGGTGGGGTCTGGGACCCAGGGGGCGGACCTCGGGCAGGGCCCCACGGTCCGGCGCAAGGCTCTGGGGAGCGCCCCGGGCCCGAGCGGGGCCCCCTGACCTGGGTGGCCCTCGGGGCCCTCCGAGCTGCGGGATTCCGGCGCTGGGGCTCTGCCAGCTCCTCAGGAGATGCCGTCGGTGCTGGGGGTGGTCCACATTTTCAGTTACTCCAGGAAGTGGCTCGCAGGCCTCGGCCGCTGCACTGCCGAGTTGGTGGGCTCGTCCCTGAGTCCCTCTGAGCCCATGTCCTGTCGGGCCACCTGGCTGCTGGGAGGGGCAGGGAGGCGGAAGCGGGAGACCATTTAGGAGGCTCCGTGATGGGCCAGGCGTGGGGGGCCCCACAAAGAGGGGCCGTGGAGGCCGAGTCCCAGCACGGAGCCCCCCTCATCCCCCTCCCCCAGCCAGGGTGCAGGAGCCAGGCGGCGGGGGGACCCCCAGAGCCGACCCCCAAGGTTCAGTGCGCACGCCCGCATCCCAGCGGCAGTGTGGCCCCGGTTGCGGCCTGAGACTGTCTCTGTAGTGACTTGTGCTGGGCGCCGCGGTGGCCCTGTGACCAGGGCCTGCATCTCGGACGTAGGTGGAGGGTCGCGTCCGGTCTCTGTCCTCCCGGGGGACCTCCTGAGTGCCTGGCCAGGACGCCCCCATGTGGCCTGGTGAACGCAGACAAACCGCTCGCAGCCCCTGCAGGCTCCCCGCCGCCGGGCTCCCAGGCGGGCCCTGTGCCCACTGCTGCCAGTGAGCTGATCCCACCCGAGGAGCCCCCCTCTTCGGCCGCCCCTGCTCTCAGCTGTGGCACCTTTCCAGCCCGCTCTCTCCGTATCAGCGTCGCCTGGGGACCTCTCAAACACTCCAGGACGCCGGGACAGCGCGCGGACCGCCGGAACCAGAACCCAGCGCGCCGGGGCCGCGTTCAGCGCGTCCTCGGCTGCCCCCCGCCCCGCGGTTCCGCCGCACGAGCTCGCTCGCTCGGTTTCTCACGGCAGTGCCCACCGGGCCGCGCGCGGGCCGGCGGCCCCGGCCCCGTTCACCGCGGCGCTCAAAGGCCCTCTACGGGGGCTCCCGGTCAGCGCCGCGGAGGCAGCGAAGGAAGAAAACGTCCATTATCCAGCGTGACTCTCTGCCCCGTTGCCAGAGCACGTGGCCTGGAATGAACCGTGAATTAATACAGGTTTCGTCTGTCACCCACTTGAATGGCACAATTTTATGTCATTGTGTTTTGTGTGTGTGAGAAAAACAGTGATCTGTTAAGTATAAATAATTAAAATAAACCACAGCACGTGTCTCGTTTCTCGGCCTAGAGAACCGAGTGGCCCTGGCCTGGAGCGGCGGGGGAGGGGGGGGGGCGGCCAGCGGGGCGGGGTGGGGCGCCCGGGGCCAGCGCTCCTTGCCCAGCCCCGAGGCTCTGGGCAAATCCCTTACTCCTCTCGCGCAAGGAAGGGTTTAGGGCTTTGTGCTGAAGGTGGGTAAACGGGGGTTCAGAGAATGTGAAAGTTAAGTGTGTGAAAGTCCTTGCGCGGCCCGTTAGAGTCCACCGGTCCCTGCGAGTGCCACCCCCTGCACACCCTCATGGACGTCCTGCCGACTCACCGTGTCCGCTGCGCCCGCCCCTGCCCCCTGCGGCCCCTGGCCAGCAGCAGGCCCTCCCCGGCCCCGAGGCCCCGCCTCCCGCGTTCCTTGCACTGAGCCGAGTTCTTTTGCTTGCTCCTCCCCCTCTGGCTAGTCAGTCGGTGGCTTCTCTGTCTTCCCATGGTCTGCAGGTGCTGGGAAGATGCGTAGATTGACCATGAGAAGGAACGGGGCTGGGCGGCTCGGAAGCCCAGCAGCCTCAGCCTGGGGTGCACGTGCTGGGCTTTTACGAGCAGGACGGTTGATGAGCTGGACTTTCTTCACTTTGTCTTCCTGTCTTCTACTTTAAGTGGACTGGCAAGCCCTCGCCTAAAGCAGAGTGCGCTTACCCAGCATTCCCTCTTCGGTGAAATCGCCAATGTCCGTGGAAGTGACACAGCGTTTTATCAGGCTTTTTACTGATGGGTGTTTGTGTTGCTTACACTTTCTGTCGCAGCGATGCTTCGGGCAAGCATCTTCCGTCACTGTGTTACTTTCCTTATTGTCACCGCAACAAAGTATCACACACCTGTGGCTTGACACAACAGCACAGAGGTCTTCCGGCAGGGTGACGTCAGGGCTGCCTTCCTCCGCGGAGACGGAGGCAGGGAAGAGGCCCCCTCTTGCCTGTTGCAGCTTCTGAAGGCTGCGTGGCCCCTGCCCCCGGCCCCTGCCCCCTTCCCAGGCAGCGAACGGCAGCGGAGCCTCGGCCACACCAGTGCCAACTCGCTTCTGCAGGAGCTCCCCGCAGCCCTCACCCCCCCTGGAGCGACCCGTGGGTCCAGGAGCAGCTGCTGGTAAGGCCGTTGCATGGCAGCCTTCGCTTCCCTGCTGAACGCAACACGGTCACAGGCCCTTGGCTTCCGTGGATGAGGCCACGGACGTCTTTGGGGGACGTTACTCGGCTTGGCACGGCCACGCATCTTTGAGCGTTTGGATGCCTGTCTCTGCGGGATGCATTCACCAGAGTGGAGTCTGCAGCGGGTGGGGGGGCCGGGGGCAGGGGCGAAGGCACGCAGAGTTTTACTCGCCCGCTGCAAGGGCTGGATATCCGTCAGCACTGCGTGCTCGCCCGACAACCACATCCTGACCGGTCCTGAGTATTTGAATGTCTTAAATACTTGGCAGTGCTGCTGTGAAAAATCCATCAGTCCTGCAGAATTTGAAAGCTAAACAAACTGACAGGTCATCAGGACGCTGACGGGACATACAGCGTCTGCGGCCCAGGCGTCGGCTGGGCTTGCCTTTCAGAGACAAGCAGCGGTTTTCCTCCGCTGTGTCTGCGAGACGGTTTTGCTTAGGATGATGTTGAAATACTTGTGCATTTGCTAAGCGCCATCAGTTGATGAGTCAAGAATCAATGGCAAGGGAAGTTCCGTTCCCTGAGGTGAATGTGTTCCGCTAGCAGCTCATAAAGCAGGATCTGGCCCCACTGATGGATCCATGTGCTGATTTGTGCATTCGCACTTTTTCGCTCTTGCTGTGTGCCAGGCCCACCGGGCCTCCCGGAGTTTGCAAAGCAGCAAAAGGGACAAGACACAAGGGCGCAGACGTGGCAGGTGACTGGAGAGTCCACTGCTTGTGTCCCACCCATCCCTTGCACCTCACACAGTCTAACGCATTATAATCAGTTGCCTTTCGTTTGGAAACCTTTATGTTTTTATCTGACTAGCTGGGTGATCATGCCATATAGCAATATAACATGCAGGTGCCAAAACTTCGGTTGGAGTGTAAAAATTTGTCAAGTCTTAAAAAGTGATCTTAAAAAATTGATGATCTGAATGGAGTCAGTCACAAAAAGACAAATGCCACCTGCGTGAGGTGTTCCGCGGAGTCCCGCTCACGGAGGCAGAAGCAGCCGCCCGGCCTCCGGGGACTGGGCGGGGCGGCGGCACGAGGGGGAAGGGTGTGGCATTTCGGTTCGGCCAGATGAGAGGAGCTCAGGACACTTGTTCACAACAGCGGGAACGCCCTGCATATTACACTTAAGAATGACAGAGATGGTGAGTTTTGTGTTCTGTATGTTTTGCCACAATTCATTCTGAAGCTAAAAACGCAACGGGCTCTCTCCCGCACGGTCACAGGAGACCAACTGCAGGCAGACATCGCGCGAAGCTGCATTGGGCGCGGCCTCGGCGGCGCTGCCGCCTCCTCGCCTCCTCCCGACAGCCCTTGCGGCCCGTGCGGCCTGAAGGGCCTGGCCTGGCCTGGCCCGGCCTGCGGGGAGAGGCCAGCCCGCGCGCCCGGGGCCACACAAGCCCGGGTCACCTTCCCCCATGCGCTCACGCCCAGCAGGGGCAGGTGCCTAAGCGACGTGGAAGCGGTTTACACTGCGACCACGTCCCAGACGTTCTCTGAAGCAGACGTGCCGCCTGAGAAATGACACAGGGGCATCATTAATTAACGGGAACATCAGTGCCTGGCGCCCCCGCTGGCGTCTCCAGCTGCGGTGCATCTCACTAACTGACTGGGGTTCTAACCCCCTCCCTCCCGCCCTCACTCCCTTGCTCCTTCCTTTCTCGTTCTTTCTCTCTTTCAACATTAACGTCCGCATTGCAGCCACACCGGGCAGCCTGGCCGCACGGGCAGACGCCGGGATGCAGCCCACTGCCGCCCGAGGCAGCGTGTCATTCCGAGAGGGCTGGGCAGAGCCGCAAGGACAGAGGGCGCGGCCGGCCGGGCCCCCGACGGGGCTCCCAATGACATCACCCAGGGAGCCATTTCCTGCTCGGCTCTTATCTCTGGCGCTGACCACCCTGCTGGCCCTGCTTCCTGTCGTTGTGTGCAATGGAATCTGGGAGTGAAACTGAAACTGCTTCCCGTTGCGGTTTATACGTAGGTCCCTTAAAGGTCACGGCCTTGATGGCTTCTGCCATCTCTGGGGACCAGGAGCTGGTCCAATACATGAAGGAACCCGCCACACAGCAGCTGCCGAAAGCTCAGCGAGACTCAGGCCTCCCCTACTACCCACGCTCGGGCGAGTGTGTTTCCAGCCCATAGACGTGCGCGGACGACCTGACTCAAGCTGGCACCGGAGCAGGGGGTGGGGGGTTGTTTAAAGTCAACAGACAAGGATGGCTGCTGAGTCGACTATGTCGCCCCACGCGGCTCTCTGAAGGCGTCGTACGCAGCGCGGGGCAGGGAAAGAGCATTGGACTCACATTCTCGTTCATCAACAGGATCCGAAGCAGCTTGTCCCGGGGGAGGCCGCGCCCCATGAGCAGCCGCGCGTGTGGAGCCGTCAGACACAGCCCTTCGGGGCCCCTGCCCCGTGGGAGAGACGTGGCGCCCGACCCCGGCTCCGTGTGCGGGGACCAGGCTGGGCGCGGAGCAGCCGCCCCGCAGGGTGACCTCTGACAGAGGTCCGCACCGAGGCGGCCAAGTCCGAAGTCACACTAGCGCGCCGGCCTGCACTGAAGGCCGACGGTCTCCTTGACCCCTTTTTATGGCGACCTGTTTCCCCATCTCTTCTCCAAAACGCGTCTGTCAGACGCTGAAGTGGCCGCGTGTTGGGCCCCAGGCGTAGCCTGACTGGCCTTGAGCGTGAAACGCGCAGGGTGTTTGGACTCTCGACTTTTAAATGGAGCCCGCGGGCCTTTAGTTGCCCTTATCAGCAGGAAGCAGGCACACAGCAGGCAGAACCGGGCTCGAGGCAGCGACGTTTAAAGTCTATAATTTTTTCATCAGACCATAATGATTTGTGGAGTCTTACCATCCAGCGTGGATTTTTCTAAAATGAGGTTTTTGTCTTTCTGGTGATAAAAGGAAGACGTGATAAGCGAGATCTCATAAGGAGTCGGGGCGCGGGCGGGAGAACAGTCGCCAGCATGTGTGGCGGAGCCGTTGCGCCCCGGCCCCCCCGCCCCCACCGCCTCCACCACCTGGGCTGGGCTGCCTGGCAGGAGCGCCAGCCCCTTGCACGAGGTCAGTGGCCCGCGGGCCGAGCAGGCGGGGGCGGGGCCGGAATTAAATCCAGGTTGTCGGACCCAGAGCCTGGGTTCTTAACCATACTGCATTCTTTGTAGTTTCTGGTTTGTCTTCTAAAAATATTCTGACTATGGAGGCAGAAGAGTGTGATGTGAGAGGTAAATACTCTTTATACCAAGTGAGCAGAACGCAGCGGCCACGAGAAGGGCCGTCCCTGCCTCGGACCCCCTCCTTGCGACCCTGGCAGCCTGCTTTGGCCTCTCAAGAGGCCCCAGAGGAAGCCCGCAGTTTTCCGGGGATCTTGCACAGACCTGATTCTTTACGTCTCCCTTTCTGTGTGCAGTAAGCCTGAGAGATACAACATACATGTTACGTGAGTATATGATTTTTTAATTGGAATAAGAGAGAGATTTATAAACTGTTTTCAACTTACTCTTGTCCCATGAGCATTTAAAAACTCTCAAATCAAGTGCGGACTAGCTGTGCCATGTCCCTCCCCGTAAGTGTGGTATCTGTTGTTTTCTCCCCCTGTATTAGCGGACATTGCGATGCTCCCCAGATGTTTACTCTTAGAAATGCGTGCGTCTTTGATGCAGTGTATTCATTTTCTATTGCTGCTCTAACAGACTTGGTGGCTTAAAACAACACAAGCTTATTTTTGTGCAGTTTTGGAGGCCAGAGTCCAGAATGACTCTGGCTGGCTGAAGTGGAGCTTTGGGCAGCGCTGTGCGCCTTCTGGAGCCTTGGGGGAGGTCCGTTTCCTTGACGTCCCCCGTTTCTTGAGGCTGATCGCCCCCATCCCTTGGCCATGCCCCCCCCCCCCCCTTAAAGCCAGCCATGTCCCTTCACTTATAAGGACCCTAGAGGTTACACTGGGTCTATCTGGATAATCCAGGATAATCTCTGCATCTCAGAGTCTCTGATTAGCAACCTCAGCTCCAAACACAGCCCAGTCCCCTCCTGCCCTGTAATGTAACATGCCGGCAGGTTGCAGGGACTAGAATGTGGGGGACTATTCGGGGAAGCTGTTATCCTGCCTACCTCGCAGCTGTTCTGCTCCTGAAAGTTCACCCTGCAGAGAGAATCACAGATGCAGGTAAAGGAGCTTTTAAAGGCTTCTGACATGTCAGACATAACAGCACCAATTTAGTCCCCATTTGCAAACTTAAAAAATTCCCGCCTCATTCTGCCCAAACCATTGCTGGCCAGCAAGGTTTCTGTCGCTGGGCACTAGCATCGCTCGCCACTGTTTCTCCGCATCTTTCTGACACAGGAGCTTATTAATAAGTATGATACTTGCACCTGAGTGTAAATTCTAAGAGTATAAAAGAGCCGCGGTGGAAAGGGAGCCGCCTCCTGCTCACCTGCAGCCTCCGGGCTCCCCAGGAGCCGCTGCTGATGCCAGGTTTTTCATGTTGCGCAGAGCTGTTCTGCCGTCCGTAAGCACGCACACGGGTGTACGTCCCTCCTCTCTACACCAACGGTGGTATGCTGTGCACATTCGTCTCGACTCATAGGGTTTTATTTTCACTTTAAATAATTTTTATTTTTCAATTATAGTTGGTATACACTAGATTAGTTTTGTGTGTACAACCCAGTGGTTAGGTATTACACAACTTACTAAGCAATCGTCCCACTAAATCTTGTACCCAGCTGACCCCACGCATAATCATTACAATATTATTGACTGTATTTCCAGTGCTGTACTTTACATCCACGTGACTCTTCTGTAACTGCCAATTTGTACTTGTTAATTCCTGCCCCTTTATCGCTCTTCCCCCCAACTCCCCTCCTCTCTGGCCTCTGTCAAAACATGCTCTGTATCTGCAGATCTGTTTCTGTTCTGCTTGCTCATTTATTCTGTTTTTTTAAAGATTCAATTGTTGATAAATGTGTATTTACTGCCATTTTACGATTCATATTTTTGATCTTCTTTTCCTTCTTAAGTAAGTCCCTTTAACATTTCATATAATAATGGTCTGGTAAAGATCAACTCCTTCCGGCTTTTTCTTGTCTGCAATGCTCTTCATTTGTCCTTTGATTCTAAGTGATAGTTTTTCTGGGTAGAATAACCTTGGTTGTAGGTTTCTGCTTTTCATCACTTTGAATATTTCTTGCCAGTCCCTTCTGGCCTGCAACGATTCTGTTGAGAAATCAGCTAACGGTCTTATGGGAGCTCCCTTGGGGGTAACTAATTGCTTTTCTCTTGCTGCTTTTAAGGTTCCTTCCTTTTCTTTAACCTTTGGCATTTTAATCGTGCTGCGTCTTGGTGTGGGCCTTATATTAGGCCACTCCACCCAGCCCAGGACATGTAGCAGCTCTACCTAACACATAGAAACCAACACAGGGAGGCTGCCAAAATGAGGAGACAAAGGAATACGGCCCAAGTGAAAGAATGAGCAAAACTCCAGAAAAAGAACTACAGAAAATGGAGATAAGCAATCCATCAGATGCAGAGCTCAAAATACTGGTTATAAGGCTGCTTAATGAACTTAGGGGACGTGTAGATGAACTTGGTGGGAACTTCAACGAAGAGCTAGGAAACATAAAAACAGAAAACATTAAAAAAAAAACCCTAGAACTGGAGAATTCATGAACTGAAATGAAGACTACATTACAGGGCATCACCAGTGGAGTAGATGAAGCAGAGGATCAAATCAGAGATTTGGAAGGTAAGGAAGCAGAACATACCCAGTCAGAACAGCAAAAAGAAAAA
The DNA here is from genome assembly GCF_021234165.1 of Pteronotus mesoamericanus. NCBI lineage: Eukaryota > Metazoa > Chordata > Mammalia > Chiroptera > Mormoopidae > Pteronotus > Pteronotus mesoamericanus. Next base: position 4,620,730 of record NW_026555123.1, read on the forward strand.
AAAGAATCCAAAAAATGCGAATAGTGTAAAGAGCCTCTGGGACAACTTCAAGCAGACCAACATTCGCGTTACGGGGGTGTTGGAAGGGAGAGAGAACAAGGAATTGAAAATCTATGTGAAAAAGTAATGATGGAAAACTTCCCTAACCTAGTGAAGGAAACACACATACAAGTCCCAAACAAGACTGATGCCATAGGTGTTTGAAATAGGATGGATCTGGGTAAATAATTACACGATCTCCGCTCTCTGTATGTTCTTAAAGAGCCACAGTGAATTATGATTTATTCTATTTTAGTGAATGATGGAATTTTAGTCAATGGTGGACCACATAGAGACCTTCTCATCTGTTACTTAAAAGCATGAGTGCATTAGGATTCTCCTACTTTTGGTAGATGCAGTTTCGATGTGCAAAGGCGTATTGAAACACGTTCAGCCTCAGAAGACAGGCAACCTATCACTAGGTAGTGATGTTGTGTTTACGCTATGAAAGTGGATGGTGTGCCCTGTAATAAGAAAATAGTGGCTGTTTCCAGCTGAGAGAAACTTAGAGTGTAATTTGTCAACATGTAAACGAAAGCAGATTTCACTACTATGAATTCATACTTTTGTGAAGAATTACACTGTCACCACGGCTAATAGTTACTTTCTGAAACTCAGTAGTGTACCCCTGCTGTGTCCTGGAACATAATAGTTGTGATGAAAAGAAAAATGTATTATCAGGGAAATTCGACCAGTTTTCCTCTATTTAAATAATAATCAGTTATAAAACAGGAAAAGCATATTCATAATAGTAGCAGAAATTGAACACATGGGAATAAACATTAAACACATAAAATAAGCTATGAAATTTTATGAGAATATTCATGAGGGTGAATAAATGAAAAGGTACAATTTTTTAAAAAGTGAACCATTAAAATGATACAACTTTCTCCTTATCTCTATATTTCATACACACAATCAAGATTTCAGTAACTTTTTGAAGTAAAAACAATTATCTAAATGGTACTATGTTTAGTAACTTACTTATGGTATTAGAAGGAAAAGAAGAATACAAAAGGAATTTAACTCTTGCCTTCCAGGTATTAAGCCACATGATAAAATCAGAATAATTAAAATAGTATGATACTGAGGCAGATCAACAGAAGAGAATATGAAGTCCAGAAATGAACTTTTATTTACGTGGGAATGTAGCAGATGCAAAACAAGATCCTCAAATTGTGTAAATGAAAAAATATCCATATAAAAATGGGGACCAATATGCTCCCTGTTTGAAAATGAAACATTTTAACCCTTACAACAAAATGATAAATCCTTATAGATGGCTTTGTTTGCAAAACATAAAACCATAAACATTTAAGTAAAAAATTTGCTGGAACATTTGTATAATCTTGGGAAAAGAAATAAAGGAACAGCCTTTGTAAGCACGAAATGGTAAAAACTCACAAAGGAAAAGTTTGTCTACCTTGAATGTATAACAATTACAATTTTGTATGGGAAGACTGCTATAAACAAGTTCAAAAACATATGACAAACTTGGAAAAGGGTTGTGCAAAAATATTGTTGAAAATAACCATCTCTTTTTAAATTTATAAATAACTCATACACTTTAATAAGAAAATGACAACTCAAAAAGAAAACTAGGCAAAGAAAACATATGACAACTTTCCAGAAGAAATACAAAAGATGAATAAATATAAAAGATGCTCATTTTCAATAAAGATGTTCACTTTACCTAAATATTGAATGTTACCTGCTAAAATAATGTTTTAAACTTGTCAGATTTGTCATTATAAAAGATTGTCAGTAATCGGTGTTGGTGATGGTGTGGAGATAGAAGCAAAGTCGCACACTATTCGTGGGGCTCTAAATTGATAGCATGTTTTGGGGGGACAATTTCCAACTATCCATACACATTTACATTTGCACACACATTTGCAAATTTGCTTGTGTATTTCTATAAGTTAACCTGCCAAAAACAGGATTGCTGGAACAAAGATACATTTTATAAGTAATACTTACTTTAACATTGTTTCTCCTTTTCAAAGCATTTAATGATTAAAATGACTACATACAAGGATTGGAATACTAGAAAATTTTAAAAAAAGGAAGGCTCTGTAGCCATTTCCACGTTTACAAACGTGGAAAAAAATACGTGTCTAAGATATTTTGTAGCCTGCTTTTTGAAAAGTGTCCTGCTGTGTCTATAAAACTTTGTGTATCTATTTATCAAGGTCCTATCCCAAACTGGGAACGGCAGCCTGAGAGCCGCCAGCAGGCACGTGGGGGGCGGGGCGGGGGGGGGGGTGGGTAGAGGGGGTGGGAATGTGTGCATTTCGACCTCACACAACTCAATTCCTTTTCATCAGATGAGCCACACTTTTGTTACAGAAAGTAAACCACGAACATGCCCCCATTTCAGGGAAGAGCCCCTGGTCCTCTCTGAGCCGCGCCCAGACACGGGAGGCACGCACCCCACCCTGGAGAAGCCTGGCCGACTGGTACCCAACCCAGTGGCCTTTGTCCCTGGGGGCGTCCCTCACGCCCACGGCCTGACCGCTCGCCCTGGAGCCGCAACCCCGGCTTCGCTCGGCCTCCGGAAAGGAGCCCAGACACGAGAGTGTTAACCAGACTCAGAGGGTCTGGGGGGTTCCGTGGGAACAAGGAGAAACAACAGCCGCATGGACTGGGTTGCTCTGCTTTCACATTCTGTCAGGAGGCAAAGCTTCAAAAAGCAGCGCAGCGGTCCCCAACCTTTTTGGCACCAGGGACTGGTTTTTCCATGGGGTGGGGGGGACAGGAGGCGGAGCTCAGGCGGGCGTGGGGGGGCTTCCCTTATGGCCCGGTCCCTAGCAGGCCACCAACCGACCTGGCCCGTGGCTGGGGGTCGGAGCCCCTGAAGCAGAGGACCAGGGCGCAGGCTTGGAGAACCCGCCCCCTGCCGAGCTCATGCCCCGCCTCTGCGGCAGCGAGGGCGCAGCCCCAACATGCAGGACCTTCTCCAGCCCCCGGGTTCCCCCCGGGGCGGCGGGCCCCACGACTGCCTCCTGCGGCGGGGTGGGAGGGGCGCGGTACGGGGGACCACAGGCCCTGAGCTGCAGGCAGAGGCTGCCTGGATGGCTCTGCTTCGTTTATTCCTCCTTCACGCAGTGGTCGGGGGGGGGGGGGCACGCCGATCCGAGGCCCTTCCGCCTCTGTCGGGCTGCAGTCTCCATCTGGGCCTGGGAGCTGGGCCCGGGTCCACTGGCGGGGATATTGGGGGGGAGTGTGCCATGTGTTAAAGGCTCGGCTGCAGGTGGGGCACTTCCCGCCCCCTGCCCGGAGAACCCAGGCCCAAGGCCACTGCCTGGAGGCCCGGAGCCCGAGCTATGGCCAGGCCGCAGCTGGGGCTCCAGGACTGGGGCAGAGGGAAGAGCCCGAGGTGGCGGCCAGCCAGTTGCCTCCCCCCTACCCACCCACCCGTGCACCAATGGGACACGGGAAATGCTCTTCCCTCAGGGAAGGTCTCGCCACGGAGCCTTAGGGCCAGAAGCCGCTGCCCTTCTCTGGTGGAGCCTCACCGTCCCTGTTGGATGTGCGTGCACTTGGCAAGTCTTGCTCCTCAGGCTCCTCCCTGGGATTTGACCGCGCTCTGCCCACCCCACGCTTTTGCTTCAGGTTTGTCGAATGTGCGCTGTTACCGTCTGGGCCGGCGGGGTGGGGATGGCGGGGGGTGGGGGAGGTGCTGGCTCGAAAACCAAGGTGACTTGGCCTGCAAGCGGAGGCATGAACTGGATGTGGGGGTGCGGCGGGGGATGCTGTGCCGTGGTCCTCGGGACCCGTGGGCAGTGACAAGGGTCACTGGGACACGCCCGGGAAAGGCTGGCGAGAGGTGGGGCACGAGGGGTCGCGCTGGTGCCCTGTACCCAGTGAAGGACGGTCAGAAGGGACCTGAACTAGAAAGCAGGTGCCCCCGCCCCCCTCAGCCGCGCCGGGGCGCCGAGGGCTTTCATTGTGCCCTCCCAACACATGGGGCCAAGCGACAGGGGAGACCAAAGGAAGGGGCAGAGAGGGGCCACCTCGCTTCCCGCTGCCCTTGTGGAAACCAGAGCCACGCAGAGTGAACTCTGAAGCACCCGAGGACCTTCCGCTGGGCGGTGGCGCAGACGGGGTCCCACAGGGCGGGCGGGGGACAGGCATCCTGCCCGCGCTCCGCTCAGAGCACCTCGGCCCCACCCCCCTCGCCTGGTCTCGCGGAGGACGCCGCGCACCAGCTGTGCCGGGCTCACGGGCCTGGGCTGTTCTGTGGAGGGGAAGTGGCTGCCGGGACCGGAATGTTGGTCCCTGGGTTTGGGAACTTGTCCCGTAAGGAGAGCTTTCCTCTGGAACCACTATTTGCTTTTCAGGTTTCCCTGGAGACCACGCATGTGTCACTTAGCTCTGGCACACATTGTCTGTGGAAGGCGCAGGGCCCTTCTTCTCAGTGGCGGCCTCTGCTTCCCTCTGCGTCCCCTCGGCCTCGGAAGTGTGACCCCTGGGGAGGGACGAGGCCCCTGCTGTCGTCCGAGCTCTGCCTGTGCGGGACAGGGCGTGTCGCCGACCTCGGCGGGGCAGGCTGCACGCAGCGACCCACCCTGTGCCCGGAGCTCTGGCGGCGCAGGGGGAATGGGCGCCTGTGCCTGGCCAGCGCGCGGCCAAGGGATCCCAGGGCCACCCCCGCCCGCCCCAGGTCCTCTCCGCCTCTCCTGTCCCCGTCCCCGAGCAGGAGCTGTCTGGGGAGGAACGTGCTGGAACCTGTCTCACCGCGGCTGCTTCCCAGGGCCCGACCCCGCGGAGACGGCCCGCGGCCCTGGGCGGAAGGGCTCCGGGCGCCCCCTGTGCCATCCTGCGCCGCCCCTGCCTTTCTGCGCCGTGAAAAGCGTCTTCTTTCTCCCCGACTCTGTCGGTAACAGGAAGGCGTTAGAAAGAATTCCGAAGATACAGAAAGCTGTGGAGCGGGGGTCCACGCCCCGCCCCCAACCCAGGCGATCGCCGTGACCAGCTTCCAGGCTGTTTCTGTGTGCGCACGCGTAGTCGTACTTAAAACGCGGGACTGGGCTCTGCCACGTTTTGTGAGCCGTAAGATCGTTGCCACAAAAGGCAGCGTAAAGCCACAGGTGTAGGACGGACGCCCTTTTACGCCAGCGCATCACTGCGCCGGGGGAGGAGTTTGCACGGGACGTGGTGGCGGGGCTTCCCCTGCGGCGTGAAGCCGGCAGCCCTGCGGGGAGACTCCAACGGCTGCGGGGAAAGGAATGTCTGGGGCCCGGCAACGCCGGGGGGGCTCTTCCCTCAGCCCCTCCCCGAGGCGGCGCCTGGCTGGGCTCTCTGGACCCCCGAGCTCCGCCGGCAGCGCTGCCTGGAGAGCCCCCTGCCTGGGCCGGCTGGGGCTTCCTCGCAGCATGGCCGCCTCAGGGTGGCTGGACTTGTTATACGATGGCTCAAGGGTCCTAGTGCAAACAGGGCAAAAATTGCGTGGCCTTTTATGACCTAGTCTTAGAAGTCACATCACATCGCTTCTCCCTCCGGCATTGGGCAAAGCAGTCACAAGGCCACCGAGACTCGGCGAGGGGCGGACGTGGACCCCACTGTCCATGGGAGGCGTGCCGAAGACATGCCGCTGTTGGAACCCTGGCAGGCTTTTATCATTTTTTTTTTTTTTTTTACATAATGTGGACAGCGAGGTGGTTTTAATTATGTCCCTGAAAAAGTATGTCCCAGTCCTATCTCTCAGTACCTGTGACTGCGACTTTATTTGAAAACGGGGTCTTTGTAGATGTAGTCAGTTTACCATGAGGTCAGGCTGGATCGGGGGCCCTGACCTAGTGCCTGGTGTCCTTATCAGAGGCGGGAACTTGGGACACAGGGACACAGACTCACATGGAGAAGGCCACGTGGTGATGGGGGGACAACCAGTGGGGCAGCTACAAGCCACGGAACAGCAAGCGTTGCCAGCAGCCACGAGAGCTGAGAGCAAAGGGATGACCCCCCAACCCCCGCAGGGAGTCCTCAGAGGGCACCGGGCCCTGCTGACCCCTGGATTTTGGACTTGCGACCTTCACAACGAAGAGAATAAATGCTTGTTGGTTTAAGCCACCGAGGTGTGTGACAAGTCCTTTATTACAGCAGCCCCAGGACAGACACAGCTCCCGTTGCTACATCGCGCTGCGTTGTCATTTCTGAGTCGCCCAGCCACCAAATGCTTTATCAGCATCTATATCACTTATGTATCTATACATAAAACAACATTTAATCAGCCTCAAATCCAAGCATTTAGCCCAAGGATTAGCAAGAGGTTCTATTCTCTGCTGCAACGTTTGTTCCCTCCGCAGCCTGGCCCAGCGCAGCGTCAGCGTCCAGCAAACATCGATAAAGTTGACGCCGCCCACGGAGAGCGTCAGAAAGTGTAAAGTCTGCCCTGGCTGGTGTGGCTCAACAGACTGAATGCCGGCCTGTGAACCACAGGGTCGCCGGTTCGATTCCCAGTCAGGGCACAGGCCTGGGCTGCGGGCAGGGTCCCCAGTGGGGAACATGGGAGAGGCAACCACACATGGATGTCTCTCTCCCTCTCTCCCTCCCTTCCCCTCTCTCTAAAAGTAAATAAGTAAAATCTTAAAAAGGAAATATGACGGCTGATCACCCACCAGCGTGTGTTGAAGGTTCTCAGTATCAGGGAGAGTGGGGTTTAAAGAACGTCCTGTCACTTCCTGAAAGCTGCTTGGTGAGGTGACTTGAGGAACAAGTAGAAGCATCAGCCTAACAGAAAACACATCAGATGTTTTAAAGGGAGAGTGATTATAACTCAACAAGGTTAAGGCGCCCCGTTCACAGGCGGGGGACGTCCACGCCCGCAGCCCCAGAAGAGCGGCCGCCCCCGGCCCCTCCGCCACGTGGCGAGACGCGATTGGGAGAAGGGGCCCCGGCCGGTGGCTCCAGCAGCGCGGCCATGCCCCGCGGCCCTTTGCCGCTATTGCTTCATGGCTCTGGGTGGGACGCAGCCCGCCGTGTTTCCCTGCTCCTGTTCCAGTCTGCTCCATTCGTGGCTTCCTCCGCGCAGGAGGCGGGAGCGGGGCTGCCTGGAAGGGGCGCCGGCGCCTCCCTGCCTCTCCTGGGCCAGAGCAGCGGGCAGCGCGCAGGCCCCGCGGCGGTGCGACATGGACCCTCAGGCGCCCTTGGACAGTGCCCGTCGGGGGAAAGACACCCAGTCTCCCAGGGCGGCCTGGACAGGCGCCTGGACCCCCGCAAACACTGCTCTGAGCCCTGGTTCTCGTTTCAACAGGAGGCCCGGAGAACATAGCGCTGCACGGGCAGTGGCTCTGCACGCTGGGCGCCTATGATCGGCCAATGGGACAGGGCCGGCCTCTCGGCCTTCTCTGACCCTGGGCAGGGGCGGGGGGTCCAGGACGTGCCCTCAGGGTGGCTTCCCCGCTGCTTTTGGGGCCCGCGGAAGTGCCCCTGCTCCCCGGTGGGAGGGGCTCAGGCCCCCGTCTGTGGGGCTGGGCTTCCCTTTGGCTCTGGCCATGCGGGGTCCCAGAAGGCTCGCGGCCGTCCCGCCACGTGAGGCTGCGTGTGGTTTGAGGAGGGAGACTGTGCTGCGCACTGGCCACTGCTGCTCCCTCCCCCCACCCGCCCACCCAATGACGAGGCTTGTTTGTTGGGCCATTATTGGGTGTCGCGCTCTGGGGTCAACAAGAAAGGCAACTGGGCCGAAGGGACAGGTGTTGTTGCTGTCATCAGTGCCCCTGAGACCGAGTCCTCTCTCCTCCTCAGCCCTAGGTGACGGACGTACTCACAGAGGCCTGCCCGTCCTCTGGGGGGGCCGTGCTGCCGTCCTGGGCATGGAGGGTTACGCGTAGGCCCCCGGGAGCTGGCGGGAGGCTCCAGCCTTGCCCAATAAAAGCAGAGGAGGAGGCCAGCGCCACATATCCTATTCCATCTTTAGCTGCCTGGAACGAGACGTGGTGTCTGGAGCCGCAGCAGCCATTTAGTGACAGTGGGGAAGGAAAAGCCAAGGGAATGTTCTAGACTGGGTGCCACGAGACGGCTCCTCTCTGCCCTGCCCCCGCCGTCAGCCGGAGTGGCCCACAGCCTGGGGATTCCGGCACTCCTAAGGGCGGCTGCCATCTGTCAGGCGTGACCTCCTGCAGCCGTGGCGGGAACATCTGCCTGTGGCTGGTGCACCCAGGATCGGGAGGCGCTGACGGTTGCAGGTGTCCCCAAGTCTGGGGCCCTTCCCATGGGGTGGCTGGGACGCCCTCGGTGGAAAGTTGGGGCAGCGAGTTTCACGGCCTCTGAACCCCCCTCTGAGCTCGGCGGTGGGGTTCTTTTCACCAGGAGACCCGGCCACAGCCTGTGCTGGGCGAACAGCCCGCGCGGACCCAGCACACAGCGGTCTGGTCCCCCGTCTTCGGGCTGACGAGGTTCGTTGTGCCCCTCAGGGGCGCCTGCCCGCTGAGGCCCGGGTCCATCCAGGTTTCTCCAGCCGCAGTGGAGCTTTGGGCCACGCAGCTGTGGGCGCCCGGCCGCCCCCCAGCGGGGCCGCAGCCGCCGGGCCAGTGTTCACTGGGGGCAGAGCGTGCCTCTGCGGCGTGTCCCGTCTGTAAGAAGGACACTGTGGCCGCCTGTGTCCCAGGGTTCGGGTGAGGCTGAGGAGCACACAGGTGGCGCTTGACTACATATCAAAACAGACCCTGCCACAGGGCCCCCAGCCGCGCGGGGCGGATTCTGGAACCTGCGCGTCGAAGGCAGCTGGGAGGACACAGCAGAATCCGAGGGCCAGGGCTGTGACCTCTGGTGGGGCAACACTTTGAGGAGAAAACTGGAGTCCAGAGAGACTGAGCAACTCGCCTGCCGTCACACAGTGGGGCTGCCTTGGGGCTGGGATTCGTCCTCTGGCATCTGCTGTTCTGTCAGCAGCGTCTTCACAGCTGGGACGAAGGGGAGCGAAGCGGACGCCCCTGCAGGGGGAGGGCCGGGGAGGGAGCCCTCGGAGAGCTGGGGGCGCGGCCGTCCTCAAGGAGTGTGACAGAGGGACCCCTTCATGGGTGGCGGGGGAAGGGGCGAGGTACCCACAGCGCTTTCCTTCCATCTGGTTTGGGTTGCAAGCTCAGAGACCGAGGAGGTGGCTGCCGGCCGCACGCCGGAGCCCACGCGGGAAGCCAGACCCAAGCCCGATCCAAAGCGAGACGCACGCCACCGATCTGCCAGAGGGGCTGCTCACCACCGCCCAGAAGCGGTTTGCTCGCAGGCCGCTGGGCCCCAGCCCCTCCCTGCCTGGGGCGCCACCTCTTCCTGTGGGGCCGGCGGCCGCAGAAGATTCTGGGCTCACCCCTGCGCGCCTCGGGTGCCAGGTGAGGCCCGGGGCTGCACCCGCTCACCTGAGCCACCAGCCAAGTCTGGCGGCTTAATTGCCGTTGACGCAAACGTGTCTGCTCCCGCGCGATCCATTGCAGACCTCCAGGGCCAGGGAGCTCGGGCCCCACAGAAGGCAGTGCCAGAGGCGGGCGTCACCGTGGCTCTGCCCTGCACGCGCCCGCCCGCCCCAGGCCTGCCGCGCAGGCGCGCGTCCCGCCACCTGCCTCCAGCGCCGCAGACGCCCGGTGACTGGCTGCGAGCCCAGGGGGACCGGGGCACTGAAGCTGCCTGGCCTTGGAGAGCCCAGAAAGGACCGGATGGACAGCAGCCACGCAAGGCCCCACTGCCCAAGGGACAGACGCGATGAGAGAGGAGGTCGCCTGGTTTCGGATGCTTTCCACGGGCCCAGGGACGTCTCGCAGGACCTGGGAATACGCTCCTCTTCCCTTCTGCGCTGCCAGCACACACTCGTCGTTAGGCAGAGACGCCCCCATGGGCCGGCCAGGCGCTGGGAGGGGCGGCGACTGACGCCAGGCTCCCACCGGCCCTGGCGAAATGACCTCGGGCTTTTTCCCTCCTGCAGCCGCGCTGACCTGCTGTTCTCTTCCCCTCACCGTATCATTTTAGGCAGCTAACTGTTCGTTAGCCTCAGTTTGCTCACCTGTCCTCTCGAATTAGACAAAGAAGGCTCCGAGGTCAAAACCATGCCCTGCATATTTTTTTTTCCAAGCCCTCACAGTGCCGGGGAGAGCAGCGGACATATTTCGGCCAATCATTGTATTAATTTGTTTAAACGTTAAATAGCAAAGAAAGTGAATACAGAATGAGCAGCCAATCCACTGATTAATAAATGCTCATTTCATCCACTCCCGCCTTCATCCTTCCTTTTGTCAGTAACCAGTGTCCCGAAGTCCCCAAGGGGTTCTCAGTCGGAGAGACTGGGAGAGAACAGGGAGAGAACGCCGTTCAGGCTTCGCGGAACCCCCGGGTGGGAGGCGAGGTGAGGGTCTGGTGAGCGGGGTGCGGAGGAAAGCGCTCCGTCCGGCTTTTAGGGGGAAGCCACGGCACTTAGAGACCAGAAGGACTGTCCGTTGGGAAGGGACATTAATGAAAGATGGGAAGGATCTTTGCACGCTCCCAAGAGGGCCCTTGGCAAGGTCCCAGGGCCGGTGGCTGCCCCTAGGAGTCACCGCCGAGTGAATTTTCCTCCCCGTCAAGGAACAAAAAACAGAACAGAACCAGCAGTTGTTAAATACAAGAGTTGAACAAGAGAAATGTATCTTCCTTAGGAACAGGATACCTTCTTGCCTTTGCCAGAGGGACCCAAAAGTCTTCGGCGGGTCTCGCGTTTGTCCGCCCGCTTGTGGGCACGTTCGCTCACTTGAAGGGTTGGCGCAGTCGGCTCGGGGCGCTGGCGGGACGCGCGCGCGGTGCCGGGGCGGCATCTGTCCGCTGGAGGCCGTGAAGCCGGCCCAGGGGAGGGAGCGCAGTCGGGGAGCAGCCCTGCCCAGTCGCCCCTCACAAACGCGGCGGGGGCGGGGCCGAGGGGGCGCACAGCGGTGAGTTCTCGGAAAGCGAAGCTGACTCTTGGGCGGTGTTTATTAATGACTGCGTTCTTTTCTGCACGAACATCGGTGACCCCCCGCTGCCCCGCCCGGAACCAGCCCCTCCCCTCCCCTCCCCTCGTTAAATGTGGGCTGACAGCCTATTCCACAGAGGCGTTTGAAGAGCCGCTGCATCTGGCCTGCCCCGGAGGCTTTGTTGGGAGGACACTTGAAAGACCTGGACCGTGCGGGTCAAGGAAGAGGTGCGCGAACGGGCTTTCCCGTGGGGCTTCGCTGTCGCCCTCACGCTCAGCTTCGGGCAAGAGCACACGTGTGCGACTGAAGAGTCACACTCACGACTTCGAGGGCTGCGTCGCCAGCTGGCCCTCCCACCGGCCTGCGCGCCGGGCCTCTGCCGAGGCGGAGGGCCCTCCAGCCCTCGGCAGGGCATCGCTCAGGGGCCTGAGAGCCGGGCTAGCCAGCTGCTCAGGCTGCGTGAGGGGGAGGTCTCTGCCTGGGTACAGGCCCGGCAATGGCCCCCGCCCCCCCAAAATGGCAGGTTGGGGCCTCAGCATCAGACTCTGCGTGCGGGCAAAGCTCTTTGCTCGCAAGGCTTCAGGCCTCTGGGTGAAACCCGGGAAGGGGAGCAGGCCTCCGGAGCCGTGCGTCCGGGTCCAACAGCCTCTCTTATTTTTCTGAAAACCTCGCTGGCGCCCGCAGAGGCCTACGTCCTACATTGAACTTATTTGTGACCAGGTCGGAACAGCGACTCTCAGGAAGTCACAAGACGTCCCATGAGCATTGACCAGAGAAGGTCACAAGACAAAGTTAGAAACGGTCAGTGGTAACATGTTTGGTCAATGTTCTGTTTATGTTAGTTTGTTCTAAATGTAGAATCTGTTTGGGATTCGAAAGGAAGAAAAGCAAAATACGTAACTCGCTCTCCCTGGCGTCAAAAGAAATAGAGGGGCCAGGGCGCTTGGCCTGGGGGGGGGGCGGGGCTGGGAAGGGTGCCTCCTCCCTCCCGCCTAACCCCGCCCCCCGGGGACGGAGCTCCGCTCCAGTGGCTGCAGGCCCTCGCGGCCTCCCGCTTCTCCAGCTGCGGGAAGCATCACGCCGTAGCCCCTCCTCGCAGGCCGTCCTGCGTCCCCCGTGTCTCCCCGGCTGCACGGCGGGTGTCTGAGGAAGCACAGGTGCTGCGGGCTCCGTGTTACGTCCCGGAGGCTGGGCCTGCCCCCGAGAGTGTCGCAGGTGCCAGGCCAGCACTTCTGGAAGGAAGGTGCTCGGTGCGTCGGGGGCTCCTGCCCGGAGGCCACTCGAGCTCTGGGCGCCCCTCACGGCAGGACGGGCTCCGGCTCCGCGGGGCCAGGGCCGGACACACGGGGACAGCGTGCGGAGGTGACGCCGGTGGCTCCCGCTGGCGGCCTTGGGTGGCCGTGCGGCACTCTGGTGAAGAGCAGTCAGCACACCCGGCTCAGGTCTCGCTTCCCTGACTCGGTGGCTGTGTAGCATTGGAAGGTTGCCATGGTTTCCTTGTGTATAAATGGGACTAAATGTAGTACCACCCCCACCCCCTCAGCATTGTTTTGAGGAGCGAAATAAGTTCTGTGGGCCCACGGGTCCCACTTCACCCGTTGGTCAGGGAAGCGATGTCCCGCCATCCATGGCCTGGACACGTGGCGCTTGCGGGCTCACGTGTCCAGCTTAGGAGCGTTGCTAACCCAAGTCCTCCCTGGGGACCCACGTCCCCTGTCCGGCCTGGACACCCAGAGGTGCCTCCTTGGCCTCAAGGGTCAGTCCTGGGTCTGCTCTTCTTGCCAGTGTCCCGGGCCCCCAAACGACTTGGGCGGTGGCCTGCGGCCAGCAAAGCCCGGTGCTGTTGGCGCGGCCCAGCCGCCACCTGGAGCAGAGCCCTCGGGCAGGCAGAGGCTGTTCCTGAGTCCCCCTGTGACAGCCTCAGGCAGAGCCCCCCACCTGCCGGGCTTGCCCCGCCACAGGGGCCGGAGTGCATACCACCCCCGCAGGGCGCTGGCGGGGCCGCAGAGGCGGGCAGCCCGCGGGGCAGTCTGCCTGGGCGCAGGGCAGAGGCCGCAGTGCGGCCGGGGCGTGACCGCGGGGTCTCAGCGCCCGGGCAGGGCGGGTCACTCCTTCAGCCTGCACGGGGACCGGCCGCAGGGCTGGAAGTATCTTCATACAACCCTTGGTTGAATTTCAGGGACACAGACTGAGCTGTCAGCCAACTTCATGCCAGTGCAATATTTATCTGTCTCATATTTGTTGGCAGCCGGCGCTACTAAAATCATGGAAAATTTAATAACAAACTTGTGAGACAGTTTGAAGGAAGCGCAAAGAAAAGTGGCCCTTGGGCCAGGCAGCAAGGGACAGACGGGGGGCAGGGGCTGGCGGGAGGGGCTGGCCCCTGGGGGCTCCGGCTGGGGGAGGGGTGGGGAGAGGGGGGTCCGTCCGGGGGCAGGCGTCCACCCCGCAGGACTGTCCTCGGCGACGCGCCTTCCCCCTGGGTGGCCGGGAGCCCAGGACTGTGACAAGCAGCCCCTGTTCCTGGCCCTGGCGAGACAGGGGAAGACAGAGAGGCGTGCAGGAGGGCAGGCTGTGCTGAGGGAGAGCTCGCGGGTCCGCGTGGATCAGAAGCTCGGCACCTCCGGGGCAGCGGACCGCAGGCGGGCCCTGGATGGCGGGGCAGGGGGCAGGAGGCTGCTCCTGTCAGGCAGGCTCCGGCCGCCTGCTAGGCTGAGAGTCTAGGCGGTTTCCTCATTCTCCTTCGTCCCCGACGCGCGTGGCTGTGATCAATGGGCTCCTAAGAGAAAAAGCAGCCGGCCTGATTCGGGAAGAAAATCCACGGAAAGGGCCCCAGGTGCCAGCTGGGCGTTTTTTACTTGAGTGCTGCCATTTCCACATAGCAGCCCATTCTTACACATGTGACGCAATATGTACTGTGTGTATAATTTATTGCCTATAACAGAGAGTGGTAAAATACACGATTTAGCTGTGTGTGGCAGGTATAAGCAGAATTACCAGGCTCGGAGGGATTTGACAGCCCTTTACATTCCCCACCCACAGCGTGCTACCTGAAATGTTAGGCAGCCTCGGGCGGTCGGGACTCGTGTCTAACAGGAAGCTAAGACGTCAGTGCTGGGGTTGCCGTTCTGGAAGTCGAACCTGGCCAGCAGGCCTCCACTCCCAGCGGCCGAGGCCGTAATCTAACAGACTTTGCAGCTGTGCGTTCTTCCTTCAGCCCGGGCCCTGCGAATGCTAGCATCCAGAAACCGAGGGGGAAGTGTAACAGAAAAAGAGAAAAGAGCCAGGAGTGCCCAGAGGCCCCGCCCCCAGGAGCACGCACGCACTGCGCGTGTTCCTCCCCGCGCGGCAGCACCAGAACGCCCGCCCTGCTTACCGACCCACCAGCAACTCCAGGCTGCGCTGAGAAAACCGAAGCTGAGCACCGACCGGGTCTCCTCCACCCAGCGGCCTCGCTGTGCGCCCTCAGCGCGCTAAGTGCGGGCCCGGCGGAGGCGGGGGGCGCCCGGCCGTCCTCGCGAGCTTGCCGACTCCTCAAGGAGAGCAGGGCGCCAAGGGGAAAGGACACCAGCGACGCCTAGGACCTGCTGTCCCTCTCGTGTAACATCGACGGGGAGTGTCCGCCACGTGCCAGACTCCGTTCCAGGGGCTGGGGAGGCGGGGATGTCCCTGCTGTCCTGACGGGTTCGTTTTAAAGACGCCGGGCTGGCCAAAGAGTTCACGCGGTTTTTTGTGTAAAAGACTCATTTTTCATTGTCACCAATAACTTTATTGATTTGGATACTTTGAGTATGTTGGCTTCCTCCCATGTGGTAGGACATTGATCGTTCTCAGTTAATGTTTTGATTTGATCACCATCGACCTCAGCTGGTCTCCCCCACCGCGGAGCAGCGTCCAGCGAGAAACCTCCAGCAGGAAACTTCACAAACCGCTCGGACTGTTGGATCCGCCACAGCACCTGCTCCGTACACGGCACGCATCTTTTTTTTTTGCATTTCAGTTGCTTTTTTACCTTTCTTGAAGCAACAGAGCATAATATGCTGAAAATGTTGTGTATCTTCTTTCATCTTCAATATTAAAATGGCTGCACAAAAATTCACCAATTTTGGTAAGTTCTTCTTAAATGCATGCAGATATGACAGCTGTCACAATACAATCTAACAAAATTGGTTTGAGTCAAGTTAAGGACAACTTAGTGCTACGAGAGCCATTGTAGGGAAAAAAGCAAGTGAACGTTTTGGCCAACCCAGTACTCACGTGTCTGCCCCTCGCTGCTGAAGACAGCTGTGGGGGACCCGGAGCTGGCAACAGGCTGGCCGGCTCCCTTTGGGGGCTCTCACCCAGCCCTAGGCGTCCTAGAATTCTCATCCCTAACGTAATCATTTCCTAATCGCAGTCTTTCCGGAGACAGTTCAAGATCCACATGTGGTTTTAGGAATTAATCCAGAGAGGTCCTCCCTGCCCACCGCTTAGTCCCCCCGGCAGTGACACCTCACAAAACAGAAGGACACTGTCCCAGCCGGGAGAGTGGCGTGGACAGTCCACTGTTGGCTGCGCTGAGGTGTGTGCGTGTAAAGTCCTACACAGTTTTATCGTCGGTTCGGGCTTGAGGATTCACCCCTGCGTGCCTACACCGCCGGCCCCGCCAGGATCCCCCGGGTTCCCCGTTTATAACGAGCCTGCCTCCGGCCCCCCCACCTCTCATTGATTTGAGTTGAACCCCAGCTTCCTTCCCTTCACTGTTGGCTCCCTGTGGATTTCTCTTTATTTCACTTCGTGTCGCCTGCATTCCTCCCCTTCTGTCTTTGCCGCACTCAGTGAGTTCTCTGAGCGTCCTGATCACCAGTGTTTTGAACTCCGCCCCTGAGAAGCTGGTTATCTCTGTTTTGTTCAGCTCTTTTTCTGGAGTTTTCTTCTGTTTTTTTCCCACTTGAGCCGTATTTCTTGGTCTCCTCAATTCGGCAGCCTCCCTGCGTTTGTTTCTGTGTATTAGGCAGAGCTGCTTTGACTGCTGTCTCAGCGCACCTGTTAAGTTATGTAGGGCGGGGCCTTAGGTGATTGGCAGGGTGGGGCCACCCGCGGCACCGCTTTGTGGCTGTGTTGGGGGAGGGCTTGGAGAGGGGACAGTGCTGCTGCCTGGCTTCTGGAGGCTTCTCCGGCGCTCGCCCCATTTCCGGTCCCTTCACCCACCTCCCGAATGTGACTTGTGTCCTCCCAGCTGCTGACCTGGTGGCGAATCCCAGGGAGGGTGGGTTTGCCTAAGTTCTAAGTCTGTGCTGGCCCTTTAAATAGACGCTTCTGTGAACCCAGCAGTTTTTCTGCCGCCCCAGCCCCACTGGTTTTTACGCCCATCAGTCGGGGGATTTACCTTCCCGCTGCTGGACCCTGCGCTGTGCGGTTTGGCCTGCGGCTGGGGTCGCGCGCCCCCGAGGCGTCCCTCCCGGTTTCTGCCCACCACGCGTGAACGTGGGGCCGCCCGGCCCATTTCACCGCCGTCACCGCCTCTGCAGGCCACACCGGGTCCTCTCCACCCCACTCTGGGTCTCCGCCCCTCCTACCCCCACGATGAGTGGGGCTCCTTTAAATCCTTGGTTGTCGGACTTCCGTGCAGTTAGACTTTCTGGCAGTTCTGGGTGTTTCTTGTTTTGAGGTTGGTCGTGATTCCTCTTGTGGTTGCGCGGGGAGGCGAAGCGCATCTCCCCACGCCTCCATCTCGACGGGACCCCTTGTTCTTGATGAGCCGGCGGGGCTGCGGCCAGGAAGCCCTGGGGACCGCGGCGGCCTCGGCGGCCGCTACCAAGCGCCTTGAATGCGCTGCCCCCGAGGCTGCAGACAGACACTGCGCTAAATTATTCCCCCCGACCGTCCCTGGGCACCTTCCTCCCATTTCAATTACTTGGGATTTTTATAGAAAATTGGCTGTGGGAATTGGGCCGCTCCAACAGCCTGGTAATAATTGGGTCTGAATAGCGAGCGCCGCGCGGGCCGCTTCTGGGTCGCGCCAGAGCGGCCTCAGAAGAATCCGGTGCTGCCCTCCGCGGCAGAAAGCTCGGAATCTCTTTCTACAAAGCGATGTGGTTTATTTGGGAGGATTCTGGGCTGTGTACATGGTAGCAGGAAAAAATCAGAAATGTCACTGTTCGTCAAGATTTGGGGCTGGTCTTCTAAAATAGCAGTCTTTTCCTAAATGCTTTAACCACTCTCTAGTGGGGCAATGAAAATGATCTTGAACATCTGTATTATACTGTAAAGCAGTCTTAGCCTTGGCCCGGTAGCTCACTGGTTAGAGTATCGCCCCGCGACGCCAAGGTTGCAGGTTCGCTCCCTGGCCAGGGCACACACAAGAATCCACTAATGGATGCATCAATAAGTGGAGCAGCAAATCAACGTTTCTCTCTCCCTTCCCCTCCCTCTCTCTAAAATCAATCAATTAAAAAAATAAATTTGATGCACAGCCGTGCACAGAATGGCTAAAGGCTTGGCTGGACGTGCAGCCTGCGCGAGGTGCAGCCTCCCCCCAGTATCCACCGAGGGCCGACGCCAGGCCCCCTGGTGGCCCTGAAAATGCACAGGTACCCAGGCCCTGCGTGGGAAGTGCTGTGGCACCTGTGTGTCACCCGCACATGTCCCCGGGAAACTTTAAATCACCTCCAGGTTGCCGATCATCCTTGATCATCCTCATGCGGTGTAAACAGTTGTCACGCTGCAGTGTGTATGGAATAGTGGCAAGAACAGCTGTACATGCTCAGTACCCACGCACCCGTCCTAGGTCTCGCTACACAGTGTGCGCCAGCAACAGCGTGACTTTTTAAAAGAATCTGTTTAATTCACGGTTGGTAGGATCTGAGGGCAGAACACCCGCTGATTCGAAGGGCCAGCCGTCCTGTGCTCTGCTTAGGTGCATCAGCTCGTCCGCTGCTCACAGCAGCCCACAGGCCCGCAGGCTGTGCTGTGCCCATTTTGCAAATGAGGACACTGAGGCTCTGAAGATTAAGTGACATGGTGAATTTAACCTCATTTCTAAGTGGAGATTTGACGTCAGAGTCTCATTCTTCATGACAAGCTAAGCTACTTTCAAGTTTGGCCATGTCTGAAGCAGAGAAAAATAATTAGTTTCTTACACTGCATAGTCAATGCTCATCATTTTTTGAGTTTTCTTTCATTAAGACTGACTGTGCCCATAAATAAAAGAACACGGTTTTGGACGCCCCACCCCGCACCACGTCCTGCTCCCACGTGGCTCAGTCTCACCTGACTCAGTCCCCAGCGGTGACCTCCCGGCGCGGACCTTGGGGGTGTCAAGCTCCATGGCCGACACTGCACGTCCCAGGTGTTTGGACGCGTCTGGATGGCCAGTGGGGAGGCAAGACTCAGCCTCAGGGCAGAGAAAGTCACAGGCACAGACTTGGCTCCCAGGGGGAGGCCAGCACCGGGCGGGAGCTCCACAGAGCTCCGTGGTCGGCTCCTTCCCGCCTCCCCGGGACAGGTGCCAGAGTCCCAGGGAGGCGGGGCGGGGAGGCCGGGCAGGGGAGCCGAAAGGGCCAGGACCTTGGTGGGGGGCGGGGGACGGTGGCAGGGAAGGCAGTGCAACGTGCCTTTGAGCGGGGGTGTGCGGAGCCTGGGGCGCAGGGGCCAGCCCTGGTGCGGCTCTGGCGGTGAGGGCAGGCGTCCCCGAGGCGGCAGGGAGGACCTAGGGGTCCCCCGCAGCCCCGGGCCTGCAGGAGGACATGTTGCTCTGTTCACTGCCACCACACGCTCGCTCGGCTCACCCGGAGCCCCCCTGCTGTGGAGGGGAGGTTCCGAGCGAGCCCACGGCCCAGGCGCGTGCAGGCGGGCTGGTGCTCGGAGACGCGGGGCCGCCGCCTCGCGCACGAGTCTGATGTCTGGGGGAACGTGGGTGAATGAAAATTATGGAAATAAAGCTTTTCTATAGCTCCTGCAGCTTTAAAAAAATTTATTTTGGAGAACTTTGCAAAGAAAGACAAATAAAGCTCTTTCCCACCTGGGCCTTGGATAAAACCCTGGAGACTTCAGGGCGTCACGTGATCCACCAGTCTCCCTGCGATGCCCGAGCGTCGCGAACGTCCACGGGCTTCAGGTCATAGGGACGGAATAGGAATTCTTGTTTTTATTTTATTTTATTTTATCATTTTTAATCTCAGCTGGGAGTTAACAGGCCTTTACAAGTGTGCTCAGGTCATATGAAGAACTGTGTTCAGTAAGGGTCTCCATGGTTACAGAAGGACCACGGATCTCTAATAGCCCACTGAGCAGCTATTAACCGGAAAACGCAGCAATGGCTAAACCTACCAATGACGCACTCAACAGTCTGCTGGACCCAGCTACCCTGAAAATACATAAATCGATCGACCAGTTGCTTGTGGTAGGGAATTGATCCAACGCCACACTATATAGGAGCTACATAAAATAACACTCCGCATGGTCCTAAGTAGCAGTTAGTGCTCATGACCTTGAATTCTCCTGGAGTTTGAATTACTCCTAAATTCTCTCACTGTGATTTTGTGCCACGGGCAACCCCGAGAGACTCGGATTCCAGTGGGGTACCGTCAGCTTCCCCGCTTTCCAACGACCAGATCCTTGACGGGGGTCCCCTTTCCCCGTGTACTCACCACGAGCCAGGCCTGACGAGAGGGAGCGCAGGAGTGAGCAAACGAGAACGCAGTGCCGCCTGTCGCGCGTTCCGGAGCCTCTGCCGCACCTCAGAGCCCGCGAGTACTTATTTCAGGGCTTCGGGGACATTCGTGAAGAAAAAACGCAGTCGGGACCTCCATGCCGATAGTTCAGCACTGAACTACAAATTCATGATCTTGCGGCAAAAGATTCGTCAATACTTCAGCTCCTTTTTAGGCCGTTCCGTGTCCTGTTTAATGGGAGCAGGAAATCAGCTGCCCCTGTCACGGGTCACAGGGAGGGACCCAGAGCAGGCAGGTCAGAAGCAATGCTCAGGGCCCCTCGCACCGGCCTCCGGCGGCGCCCACCTCCAGGCGCGAGGCGGGGAGAAGCTCGCGTCGGCCCTCCGCGGCCCCGACGCCCGGGACGCGCCGCTTGGCACCGTCTCCCGTAAGGTCGCACAAATCGATCCCTGGGGCAGTCCCAGGACGGGCTTTTCCCCCGGGTCTGGGGTGTCCGAACACTGCTTTTCTTTCATATGTCGAAGCTCCTAGTTCCGTCCGAACAGCCTAAGTCGGGTGCTCCGGTGAGTCTGTGGCTCTGAGCACCAGGCTCCTCGGGGACCATGCCCGCCCCAGTCCCGGGCCACGCTGTCCGGTGAGGCGGGGTCGCCCTGAGCCCGGGGCGAGGGAGGATGGTGCGGTGGGGGGAGGGCACACGGAGTTAGCTCTGTGACGCGCGATAGCGGATAACCCCAAAGCTTAGCGGCTTAAAGCGCCGCACGACCGTCCTCAGCTTCCGCGGGTCAGGAACCTGGGTGCAGTTTTTCAGGCCACCCGCACCCCAAGACCTGTCTCAGGCCACGTGGCGGTGGCACCCCGGGGGTGACCCGCTTCTGCGCCGCCCCACAGGGCTGCTGGCTCAGGGACAGTGATCAGCCTCTCACCACGTGGACCTCTCCGCAGGACAGTTCGCCTCATGGCAGGCGAGCCAGATGGAAGTCACGGTTTTCTTGTCACACAATCGCAGAAGTGACATCCCCTCACCGCCCTGTGTTTGGGCCGCTAGAAGTAGGTCCAGCCTACACGTGAGAGGAGGACACACGAGGGCATGGGAACCAGGGGACTGGATCCCGCCCTGCAGCGGCTGTCCACCCGGGCACGCGGACAGGCCGGGCGGTCACCTGGAGAGCACCGCTCCTCAGGCCAGTGATGCTCCCGGGGGACACGCGCTCCGAGTCAGGCCGGCGAGACCCAGGCCTGCGGCTGGGCCGGGCCTGCTGGGAAGAGCCCTGCCCGCTCCCCCAGAGCTTCCAGGGTGTCCGCCCGGAGCCTCAGTGGCCGCCTCTGTCCCCGCCTTGGGAAGGCCGCTGGGAGACGCGGCCGGCAGAGCGGAAAGCCGGACCACGAGAGGAAAGGGACGAGTTCCTGGCGGCAGCGCTTGAAGACCTCGGTTCAGGCGCACACAGAGCCGTTTCTGCCACCAGACTTTCCGTCCCGTGAGCCCGCAAAAAGCTTCTCTTTCTTGCTCGGGCCCCGTTCAGTCGGGTTCCTGCCATTTCTGCTGAAAGATGCTGATGCACGGATGCGGACCTGGAATTATTTTCTGTAACTTTCTGTCTGGGGACGGAACGAGCAAGGTGTCAGAGGCAGACCCAGTCCCTCCTCACCTTCGTAGCGACCCGTTCGCTCAGCGCCTGACGCTGGCTGGGCCCGGACCCGGGGGACCTCAGCGGCCCCCGGCCCTGGTCACCCCCGCGGCCGGGGGACGCTCCTGAGACGCTCAGCGGGCTCCTTGTGTCTGGCTGAGCTCGGGGTTGGGAGTTTTCCTTCAATCAGTGTTTCTCGACCAGGGCGATTTGGCAATGTCCGGCGGCAGGTGCGGTTGTCATTGCTGAGGGGAAGATGTGCTGCTGACATCAGAGGTCACAAGCTACACGCTCTACGTATATGAGACTGCCCCCCTCCCCCGAGCGAAGCCTTGCCCAGCCCCAAGCCTCCATGGCGCGGAGGCTGGGAGATCCCGCTGTAAACCATCTGTGGGTAATTTAGCAAATGACAGTGTGCGACTGCTAGCTTGTTTCTGGCTAAGTAATGACACGCGGTCAAGGTGGAACATGCCAGAACATGCTGGCTTGAAGGAAGGCCGTCTTCCTCCTCCTCCCCTGCTGGGTCCTAAAGCTCGGAAAGGGACGCCCAGAGAGTGTTCTTGATGTTTCCAGCAGCGACTAAACACCGGCTTCCTCAGACGCACATCCCCACGCTCCGCTCGCTGTCTCAGAACACTGTCCACTCCAGGCGGCTGCGGGTGAGGGCGGACCGGGACGTGGGCCTGTCTGATGCAGCCGCTGCTGCGTCGGGCTGACAGACACAGCCCACGAAACAGGTGAGACCCTGGCTCTAAAGACGGAAGGCCCTCTTCGGGCTGG
Source organism: Pteronotus mesoamericanus (assembly GCF_021234165.1). Classification (NCBI taxonomy): domain Eukaryota; kingdom Metazoa; phylum Chordata; class Mammalia; order Chiroptera; family Mormoopidae; genus Pteronotus; species Pteronotus mesoamericanus. Next base: position 4,642,738 of record NW_026555123.1, read on the forward strand.
AAGGCCAGGCAATTGGCGTTTTAGTCTACGGCACCGAGAGTTGCTGGGAAAGACCAGGAATAAACACGGAACCCTGCTCTTCCTGTTGGTAGGAAATTTAGGTTTTGCACGATCGGATGGCGTTTAAGTTCTCCACTTCCATCCCTCCCTGGGGGATGTGTCTGAGGCCCCAGGTAGTGTTGCCATTGATGGAGATTCGTTCATTCACCTGTTTATTCCTTTACTGAATAAGCGCTGGCACATTCCCACGGTGCCTCACACAGGGAGTGTTCGATGCGCTTCACGCTGGCCTTTGTTACCAGAGACTGTGCCCTCTCCCATCATAGGGTCTCAGGGCTGGCCCAGCTGGGGGCGCTGTACCCGAGGGCCCGGGGTGGCTCGCACAGTGGCTGCTGTCGTCTTCAGCAGTGGGGTGCACAAGAGACGGTGGGGCCGAGGCACTGGCTGAGCCATGTCCCTGTGGAGCTCTGTCTCCCCAGAAGGGACAGCCCTGCCCTCAGCAGAGGCTAGCGGGGACCCCACCTTAAGTGCCCGGGGCTGTTGGACTTTTCAGCCTGCGTGTAGCTGTCCCTGCCTGGGGGCGTCCTGGAGCCCCAGCCTCACTGCAGGACTCCGGCATCCACACGACACGCTGGGTGCACAGGCGACGTAATTATGCCTTGGACAGAGTCCTGCCAAGCCCTACGGCCCCGGCCTAAAAGCGAGGCCCCACCACGCACCCACGGACGGCGACGGGGTCGCCGCGCCGGGAGCAGGCACCTGTATCTTCCACGGGACACCTGTGTCGGCCGTGTCTCAGCGCAGGGCCGCCACTTGGAGAACAGACGCGGCCGTTGCTGTGCCTCCTCTCCGGCCGCTGGCTGGGACCCCAGCCAGGTGAGCGCACGGAAGGCATCCTGGACCAGAGGGGGCCCTGGGACGGCACCGGGGAGACTCAAGCCCAAGAAAGAAATGGAGCAGAGAGGGCGCGGCCGAGCCAGCTCCCTACGATCATCCCCTCCCGGGTCTCCCTTCTTGTGAATGACGCCAGCACCCTCCCCAGTCTCAGGTCGGAGCAGGGAGGCCAGCCTTGACCTCCGGCTCCTCCTCCGCCGCGAGCTCGAAGCGAAGTGCACCCGAACTCTGTGTGCCCTGCCTCTTCGGCCCTGCTCCTCCTAACCCGCCCCCTCCCCGAGCCCTCGCTGCCTCGGGGATGGTACTGGGGGCTGTATTCCTGCTTCCAGCCCCTTCTGTGGGCGGGTGCCCCAGAGAAGGTGAAGCTGTGAGTCTGAAAATGCCCCCCTGGCCTGGGCTGCCCCTTGGCCCTGCACATCTGCCCCCACGCCCCCTACCCCTCCTTGCCTGAACATCTAGCGCTCGCCCCCTGAGTCAGCGGGTGCATCTCCTCTCCAGGAAAGGCCCTGCTCTGGCCTCTCCAGAAGCGGCCACACCCTCCCTGGCGCCCTGCTGTGTTTTGCCCACACTTCTTCCTGTGTCCCCCACACAGAAAGCCCTTCAAGGCTGTGATGTCTTCAACCTACAGGGCCCAACACGACCCACGGGGCCGAGCAGCTGCCTAGTGAGTGCCTGTGGCCATTGAGAAAGCTGTTTCACACGTGGCTGCTTGCGAAGCGCTCTCAAAAACACGCGGTGCTCAGCCTTGCACCTGGCCCTTGGGTGAACCCCTCAAGGTCTCTGGCTGTCCTCGGTGTCCCTGGTGTCCGCGTGCGATCTCACCCGTTTGTGGGGTACGGCCTGTGTGCTCCTTCCCGTCCTGCAGTTGCTTCTCCCGCAGAGACAGAAGGAGGATCACTTAATACGTAACAAGCGCTGCTTGGAAAAACCAGAAACTTTTCTCTCACCACCGACCAAATCCAGCCTTCAGTTTCCGCTTCTCCCTTCACTCTGATTCGGGTGCTGCAGGTATAGACTGCAGGCCCCTGTGGGACTGTTTCGCGTTAATTTGAATACATCACACGCGCTTTAATACGTCCGAGGGGCCGCTGAGTCCTGGCACTGTGCTGGAGCCCTTCCCGCAGACCGAGCCAGCTATTGCAGGATGGTGCTCGGGGACCGTCGTCACCTCGACCGAGTCTCCTTCCTGCTGAGCCAGGAAGCTATTTGGGAAAACGTCGACTGAGTGCTTGTGGTGCACTTTCCACGACAAAGGCTGCTGTCACAGTTACGTGCCGCTCGGGCCCGTCCGGAAGAGGCTGTGGGTGTCTAATCCTTCAAACAGGTTAGAACCGAAATGCTTGTCCGAATTACTAAAGCAGGAAACTAGGCACAGGCGCATGGGAGGAGCACAGGAGCCCCTTGCAGTGGAGAAATCAACCCATCCTGGCATGATGGAGGGAAATGAGACTTTCCTTCCAGACCAAGTGGGAAGGAGCAATGGCCGGCAGTTACTGAACTCTCAGCACGCTCGCGCTTCGCAAGGAACCATTCGTCGAGTTCCCTGGAGAGAGTCGTGAGGTTGAGGCCGTAATCCCACTTTATCAGGGAGACCTGCAGCCCCGGGAAGCAGGCGTCAGCAGAACTGAAGTGCAGGGGCTGGTGCCAGCTTCCGCGGGCTCGCCCACTCTCTCCGTGACGGCCAGGCGGTGCCTGGCGACGGCGTCAGGCCACCTGTGCAGGTGAGGGACTTGGCGAGTCTGCCCCGGCTCCGCTGCGCTTGGAGACCCCGGTCCCCGCTCTGTGAACGCGGGTGGGGGAGTGGGTGCTGGACGGGGTTAGCTCTCCGTCCGAGTCAGAAGTCCGCAGGGCGCTTGCAGCGGGCTCTTTGGGTCTGGGTGACAGAGGGAGGGGATGTGGGTGCGCAAGTGTGCGCGAGTGTGCGAGCTGGGGATAGTGGCTGGTCGCGGAGACCCCTTGGGAGGCTCCGCTCTCCTGCGGTTCTTGGAGCTTCTCATTCTGATGCTGACCTGTCAGTTCTTCTACCATGAAAGTGCTGATCGCACTGGCCCGGATCCACCGACTTTCACAAGAGCCAAGTGCAACCTCGGATTCACCCCCTTGAACCCAGGGCCTCACGGCCTTTCGGGAGACGTGCCCGTCGATGTCTTGTGCAGGAAGCGGGGCTCAGGCTGCCACCCGACCGCCACACAGGCACGCGGTCAGCCCTCCAGGCGCCCAGAGGGCCCCGGCTTCCCAGCTCCCCTCCCAGCGCTCGGGTGCTTGGGAGAGCTCCGTCCCCTGAAGAGGCAGAAGTGAATTTTAGAAAGTGGTAGCGATTCCAAGCTACACGAAGCAACCCATCGCCCGGATGACGTTTGGATTCAACTGCCGGTGGAGACAAGGCCACGTCAGCGATGCCCCACGGCTGCGTGTATCTCGTCCTGCGTCTCCGACCGGAGCTGGCCCCTGGCTGGTCCCCGGCCCAATCCAACCACTGAGCCTCTTTCGCAATGATAAGAAGTCCCTCTTTTACGGAACGCTGAGAAATCGCTCCCAAGCAACGTTTCGCAGGGCGTACCCTGCTCTTTTGTAGGGACACAGCCAGGGTGGTTGTAGGGACAGTCGGCTGTCACGGCCATGTTCAGACCGTTAGACCGGGCTGTTGTTTCAGTGGACGTTTTGCTTAGTAAGTGCTTAGAAAGGCTCCAGATAAAACAGTCTGGCCAACGCCCTCTCCACCTCTCTCTCTGCCGGTGAATAAGTAGTGAATAGGTGCTGAATAAGTGCGGGGCACAGCCGCCTTCGCGTCGCCCGTCCGCGCCGGCACCAGCTGCGGCCCGCTGGTGTCAGCTCCCACGGCAAGCCCGGCAAGGCCTGCGCTGGCGGCACGGGGTGCCGACCCTCTAACAGGGCCAAGGGAAGCCCCCACCCCACCTTCTCTCCCCCCGCCCAGAGAGGAGTGAAGCAGGGGTCCCAAGCGCTGGCACGTCCTGTGCAGCGGGCAGCCCAATCTGTGCAAAGACGAGGGGCTTGTGGCAGCCTCGGAAGGGTGCTGGTCACGGGCCCAAGAGCACCTGGTCCCCGGAGCCCCTTCCCTTGCAGGGTCCTGCACTTGCCAGACAAACCCCCAGCTCCCTCCTCCCTCCGGGGCCCCGTTCCCCTTAGCTCAGCTTCCCAGGGGCAGGGGCAGAGGTTGGGGTGGGCGGGGAGGGTGGATCCGGCCAACACATGTCCTTGGCAGAGATGCCAAGGGAGGCCCCTGGGGAACAAAGGTGGCCCAGCAGGCGACCGGCTTCCTGTGAAGGAACCGGAGCGCCGGGGCCGCAGAAAGCGGTTTTGCCAGCGGGGGACAGAGACCAGGCCCTGCAAACTCCCTTGGGGCTTGTCTGTGCCTCTTGGTGGCCTGAAGCATCAGACCGCACCACCTCCTGGGCACACACAGGCGGCGCGGGGCCAGGCGAAGGATGCCGCAGGCCGCCTGCCGGCGTGGGGCCTCTCCCAGGGGGCCCGCCGCACCCTGCAGCAGGCGCTGAGCCTCCCGGGGGAGCTGCGCGCTTCAGCCCGAGGCGTCTGTGCAGGCCAGGGCGGAGCGAGGGCATCTGCCCTGGTTCCTCTAAAAAGAAAATACACTTTTCCTATTCAGCCAACCCTCAGGCTGACAAGAGGCACTTCTTCCAAAAGCAGGGCAGTGTCTCTCTGACCCCGGGGTCCCTCGGTTGGCCGACTCACCAGGCGGAAAACCTCAGGCCTGCTGAGCGGGCCGGCCGGAGCTGCACCTGTGGTTTCCCGCTGCCCCGGGCCCAGCCCGGGCCCGTCCGCCTCTGGTGGCCTTCTGCCCTGGTTGCCAAGAGAGGGCCGAGAAGTTTGTGTTTTGTGAGCCGAGCAGGGATGGAGGCTGCACAGAAGACTGAAATAGAAGTGGAAACCCGCACTCACTTCCCAGAACGCAGTTAGACCCCGAGGCTGGGGCGTCAGGCCCTACGCGGACTTTCCTCCACGAGCCGCCTGACCGGACCCCCGCCCCCCCGCGTTCCCTGAGACAGGTGGGACAGAAAGACCGACTTCCAGAGCCAGCTCAGCAGAAAAAGTTCCCAGGAGAAATTTGTGGAAATGTGAACGCCCTGATCTCACAGAACAGAGGGTCCCGGCGCCTGCACGTATCAGAACCACTGTTTACACTCAAAGTTCTGTGGGGGAGGCGCCCGGGGCACAACCCCGACCCCCTGTTGGTGCCTGAGAGCCACCCACAGGTGCCATCGTTCTGATCACTCAGGAATGTGCGTGGCTTCTTGTCCCCAGCTGCTCCCTGGCCAACCGGGCAAGGGGCCAGAAAAGGAACTTGGTTGCTCGGGGGAACCGATGGGCGGGGCTTGTTTGTGACCCCACCTCTCCTCAGGGAATGGACTGAGTTGGCGCCGGTCAGGGAAGACGGCACATTCCCTTTGGACTCACTGTCCTGTTTATCTGCCAGAAGCCCAGAGACCATGAGCCAGAGGGCCAGCCAGCAAGCACCCCTGAGCCAGGACCTCAGCTGATGTCCCAACAGCCGTGTTTCCCAGGCCCCGGAAGCCCACGCCGGAAGCCGACGAAGCCGGGGCCAACTGAGCATCGATCGTTGGTGTTATGCCAAAGAGGGAGTGGCAAGGAGGGAGGGTGAGCTGGTCCCCCCAACCTTCTCCCTCAAGTTTCAGAGCCCGGTGGGGTGCTGGCTTCTGCGGGGACGGGGCGTCGGGGGACACACAAGGTGGGACTGGCCCAAAGACAGCCGGCTTTTCGTGGGCGCCTGAGCAGGGCCGCGGCGCGGCCTCGCCGGGCACGGGGCCCAGTCAGCGGCCAGGCCGTGGCGACCGGCAGGGCCTCGGGCCGTCGCGCCTGAGGCCGCGCTGAGATCGCCGCTGCCCGCCCGGCTGCAGCCTCCTGCCCACCTCGCTGAGGCGGCCTCAGCGCAACGTCTCGACCGCGGCCCTCACTGGAAATCACGTTCGCGGGTTTCGCTTTCGATCGGCGACTCGGTTCTGGCCGGGGAGACAGAAGCGATTGTGATGGGAGTTATAGTAACACGTGTCTGTTTGGTCTTCCCGTTGCTGGCACGGAGCCCCGGAAACCTCTGGGATTTCTGATGAAGGTGTCTTGCTGTTCAGAACAAACCCCTAGTTCCCACACCTAAATTGGTATTAGTGAGGTAACCCAAGGCGGGGCGCGGGTTGTCAGGGGAACCAAGGGGTCACGGGAAGGCTGGACCTTTGGGTCCCACGCCTCGACCTCCCAGGAGCAAGGAGACACTGGAGGTGGGGTCCGTCACTGTTGGCCACGCCCATGAAATGAGCCTCCACGGAAGGACAGGGTTTGGGGTGAGCCCCCCGCGCCGGGTTGGAGGGCGTGCGGGCTGCTGGGGAAGTGGCGGATCAGGGGGGCCTGGGAGCCCCGCGCGTTGCCGAGCAGTCACGGCCGTTGTGATAAACCGGTCCCCTGGTGAGTGAGCCGGCTTCCTGGTTTCTGCGAGCTGCTCCAGCAGATGCATGGAGCCCGAGCCGGGGGTTGTGGGAGCTCCGGGGTGCAGCCAGCTGGCCGGCGCGAGGTGGCGGCCCGGACTTGGGGCTGGCATCTGACGCGGGGGTGGTCTCGTGGGCCTGTGGAGCCGGACCCTGCCTCCTGGCCGACTGCGTCAGGACAGGGGTGACGGTGGGACACCGCCTGGTGGCCCAGAACTGCACGGAGAAGGGGAGAAACAGCCCGGCACAGCGGGTGTTAGGGTGCTGGCAGTGTGGCCGGTGAGGGAGACACAAGTCTCCCCGGCACAGTGCGGGCGGCCGAGCGGAGCTCTTCCGGGCGGGGGTGGGGGCAGGGGCCCGGCCAGGCACCATCTGTCCTCACTGCTTCCTCCTGGCTCCGGGCTACGACGCTGGCAAGACAGACAGAGTGGCAGTGCCGTCTTGGGCCCAGAGGAGACCCTGAGGTTAGAAACCACACCTAAGAGAGTGAAGAAGAAAGACAAGGAAACCTGGGCCACTGGTGACGTGGCCAAACCACAGACCAGCCCCAAACTGCCAGTCTCCGTGCGTAGCTTTCAGGGAAGCACAGGAAACCCTACATGACTCCAGCCATGGTGACCTTGGGGACCAAGAGTGTTGCCATCAGCTGGGAGTTTATTAGAGAGGCAGGAGGCAGCCCAGGCCCCGCCCAGGCCAACTGAGTCAGAATCCACACGCTTCACGCAAACTGACGCCAGAGAGGCCCAGGTCTGGTGGTCCACACATGCGCCTGGTGTCTCCACCTATGACACGGTGACCCGTCTACCCTGGAGAGCCCTCCTGGTGCCAGAACCTGCGTTTTCTAAGCTCTGACTTGTCCCACGGGGAGGCCGGTGTTCTTCAGGATATTGTAATTAACAATTTTATAAACAGAGCAACTGGCAAGTACAGGCAGGCAGTCACAGAAGGGTCACAGGGGTGCGAAGCGCGGCACAGGGAATCTAGCCGACGACAGCGTCGTCACAACGCACGGTGCCGGCTGGGGACGGGAAGTGTCGCGGGAGCGCTCCGTAAAGTGTGCCGTCGGCTAACCGCTGTGCTGCACTCCGGAAACCAATACGAAATAATAGCGAATGCCAACTGGAGTTGAAAAAAAATAAAGTTTAAAAACATATGCATAATATATAGGAAAAGAAGGAAGGAAGGAAGGAAGGAAAGAAGGAAGGAAGGAAGGAAAGAATAAAGAAAGAAAAAAGAAAGGAAAAAAGAAAAGAAAAGAGAAAAGAAAAGAAAACAGAGGTTCCAACTCTGCCTTGGTGCTATGCCATCTTCACTCGTTCGGTTCCTAACGCGGGCGCCTGGCTCCACAGCGCAGGTGAGAGAGACGCAGGCCGTCTGGCTCAGGAATTTCGGGGGACTCAGAGTAGGTGACTGGGGGCTCAGGCTGCGTGAGGGTTTGGAGTTCACTGATCATCAACATCAACGTCGAAATCCAATGTCAACACGGGGTTTTGCACGAATTCCATCACTGACTAGCTCCTTCTCTTTATCTGTCTTCTCCAAACAATCTGAAGTTTCAAATTCTTTTGACAGATGTTTAGAATGCATTTTCTCCTGCCTCTTTATATTTCTAGTTGAAACTCTTCGGTTCATTATATTATTAAGAACGAAATCACATTTTTGGATATTTGTGGTTTGGCTGGCTGGCTGGGAAACTTTTCTGGCATTCATTAATGCTTTTTTTTCCCCTTTCCATTTAAAGAACATTTACTGGATTTAAAGTACTTGGGGGAAAGAAATGCCAAATTAAGAAAGGAGAGAGAAAAAAACACCCTGTGCATGCAAAACCCCCCACAAGATGTTTTTCTCCTCATTTTTATGGATTTGATGGTGTTGGGAATGGGAACATTGTTTCTGACAAAACTCAAATTTTTATTTTTCTCTCCAAGAGATGAGGCCTTCATCTTTTTTTTTTTTTTTCCTTTCTGTTGCTTTTCTGAAACAATCTTCTAGCATCTGATTTTGTTCTTCCTCAAAATAGACCCAAACAGTCCTGTGGCTGCGCACAGCCCTGGAAGTGAAACAGACAGGGACCGAGCCAGCCTCCTCCCCGGGGCGTCGGCTCCGGAGACGCCGGTGCGCAGCTCAGGCTTCCCGCGCCGGCCAGCTGCAGCGGGCGGGGGCGAGACTAGGCGCAGGCCCTCCGCTCTGGGCGCCCCCCTCGCTGCTGAGCTCACGGGGGTGGCAGGGGTCCGGCCAGCGCTACCTGAGGGCACTGCCAAGCGACAGAGAGCACATACACGAACCGCAACCCCACTCCTCCCGCAACCGCAGCAGAAACGACAGAGCAGAAGCCACCCTGCTCTGTGGCCGCCTGCCACACGCGCCGGGGTCCCGCGCATGGCCCACTAGTGCTAGGTCGGGGGCCACGCCAGGCCTGCAAGCACAGGCTCCTGCGCCCGCCATGACTCTTTGGCTCTAACGACTCCTGGAGACCCAAATGCAGGGCTAGACCAGAGCCTGTTTTCCACGGCTGCGCGGCCTCCGCCAGGGGCTTGGGGTGGTGGTTCCCAGCCCCGGCCTCAGCCCCCTCCCAGGGACGGCTGTGACAAGGACCTCGTCACGGCCCTTAGTCATGAGCTGGAGGCTTAGCAACAGGGCTCATCCAACCCCAGGGTGCTCTGTCCAACGTGGCATTCTGATATTCTAAGGCATGGCTGGTGTGTTTGCAAACGGCGCCTCCAATAAACATGCTCAGAAAAGATCGCGACGGAGTGCCCTGAACTGGGCATCGTTTACAACTGCATTTACTCCATCGTCATCTATTAAACACCTACTGTGTGCTGGCTGCCTCCGTGCAGGCAGGAAAGAGAGGGCGGCGCCCTGAGTGGGCCATGGGTTCGCCCCTCGGCCTCTCCTCTGTTCACTAAGGAGACGGGGCGCAGCAGGTGCGGAGGAGGGGCGGCGGGCGGCAGGGTGGCCGCTGGCACACACGGTGCCTTTCTGGAGATTAGAGCATCGTCCTCCGGGGCTCATGGCGCCCCTGTGCCAGAGCGCAGGCTCGGCCAGGGGTGCGGGCGTGCTTGCCCGCTCCCTCCTGGGGCAGGCGCTGGCAGGGTGCCTCTCTTCAAGGCCCCAGGTCTGAGCCCAGTCTTGAACGGAGCAAAGGGTTCACTGAGGGGATGCGGGCGGGTGGGCATGTGGGGAGGAGGGCTGTGGAGTGAATGTAGGGAGATAAGACACCGGCTGCCGCGCCCGGGGTTCCCCGCAGTTGAACTTGGTGGGGGAAGGGCACGAAAGGAAGGGGAGCAGGCGGCAGAGGCCGGCAGTGGGTGCCCTGCCTTCCAGCTGCCAAAGCGCGTCCCTCATCCTGCCAGGGGGGTGCCAAGGCCGAGGGTTCTCAGGAGACGAGGGAGCCTGTATTGTCGCTCAGCTTTGTGGCAGGGGCGTCACGGTGCCCTGGGGGTTGGGACCGGGCGGCCGCACAGGCGACCACCGAAGTCGCTCCGGTGGCCGCAAGGAGCGTTGGGACTTTGCATGGGCAGCCCCAGTGGGGAGGGCAGAAGGGAGAGAGCCCAGAGCAGCACAGGCGGCGGGGCCTGCCGAAGGCGGGGGCCGGGGACGGGGGCTGCAGGGGGAGCGGCCCCGGCTGCTGGTTTGGGGGGCTGGGTGCTGCTGGTCCCTTCCATTCCAGGGAGGGGCAGGAGGAAGGGGAGCTTGCCGGGGCGGGGGGTGCTCTCAGGAGAAGAGCGCCCGCGCCGCCGTGCGGGCAGGAGCGCACCAGGCCCCGCCTGAGTCACCGGTGACGGCAGGGCTCCGCCCAGACCCGACCCAGACCTGAGCTGCCTGCTTTCGAGTCACACGGAGGGTAACGTTCTTCCAAAGCTACGGCGCCACGGGCCCTTCTGGGGAGGCCGGGCCTGCCACTGAGCGGTGGGGACCGTGGGGACGGTGGGCGGGCCTGACCCACGCGTCCCACGGGGAGGAGGAGCCCGGTGGGCCCCGCCTGACCCATGTCGACCTGCCCTACAGAACGGGAAGCACACTCTCTGGCGTGTCGACGAGACGCGCGGCCCTCCCGTGCCAGAGCGCGCGGCGCGGGTGCCTGCGCCCTGAAACCGCGGCCTGGACAGGCCGGCAGGCCGAGGGCCGTTCTCGTGAGCTCTCGGGTTCGTGGGGTGCACGCTTTGGGGCGTGTGATGATGGAGAATTTCAGGCGTGTGTGACAGGAGAAAGGACAGTATAATACACTCATCCCTGTGTCCCGCACCTGGTTCCGACTCCCAGGAGGTCACAGGCAGCCTCGTCTCCTCAACTCCCCTAGCGATACCCCCTCGTCCCTCAGACCACGGGTTACTGTGCAGCAAATCTAACGGGTGTATATGTGCATATATGCACGCGTGTGGGATACTATACATACCTTGTATCTATTATACAATAGTTACCGTACAATGCACATTTATATAATACGTATACTGTGTATTACAACAATATCTTAAAATATTTTTTAAATAGACCCTTTATGTTGGAGTCGCGTTAACCCTCAAGGATTATTGGGAAGATAGTTCCAGAGCATCTCCGTAGGTCCCACGCCCAATGTTCCCCGTCACTAACATCTCACATTAGTAAGTTACATTTTGGCAATTAATGGCCTGCTATTGGTACACTGTTATTAACTGAAGTCCATGCTTGAATCAGATTCCTGTTTCCCTCTCATGCCCTTTCCTGCCCGCGGGCCGCCGGCGGCGCCGCTCCTCTGCGTTTGAACCCCTCATGGGCTTTAGGCTCCCGCGCCCGTCCAGCCCTCACCCGCCGGTTTTCAGGACTGAGCGGCCGCACCGGGCCCCGCGCGCCCGCCCCTCTCGCCCTCGCGCCGGCGAGACGAGGAGCCCAGGGCCCGGGAGCCTCCGCCGCCGCCGCGGGCCGCGGGCGCGGCCGCGCTTCGGGCACGTTGGGAGGCCGCGCCGGGAGGAGCTGCTGGATGTCCCTGGGGCGGCGGCGGCGCAGAGGGTCCAGAAACAGGCGACGCGTCTTAAATACAGGCGCCTCTGTGAGGGGCCACCTTAGGCGCGTGAACCAGCGCTGGGGGCGCCCGGGCGGTGCGGTCCCCGTCCAGCGCGCGGGCGGTGGGGGCTGGGCTGTGCCTCTGGTTGCGCCGGGTCAGCTCCAGCCTCCTCGGCACGAGGCCACCTGGGCACGGGCCTTTGCCCTCTGCTGGCGTCACTGGAAGCCGGCTCCCCGTCGGGGGAGCAGCCTCCCCAGCGCGCGCGCGGGCTCCCCCCGCCCCCGCCGCGCTCCCCGCCCCCGGATCCCCTGCCGCGCTGCACCAGCCAGGCCCCAGCCAGGCCCCAGCCAGGCCCGCCCGGCAGGTCCCTGCGCGCCCTGCGCGGCGCGGAGCCAGGGTGACCTCACTGCCCATTAATGGCTGTTGATGGCGCTCAGGAAAAAGCTTTAGGTCTGGCAACAGCCCAACTCCTCCTACGCTTTGTCTGCCTCCCGGGAAATACATGGAAGAATCAATTTAGCGATGCTGGTTTTCACCAGTTAGTGCTAATTTAAGCATTGATTTGCTTAGTTACTGTTGGAGCCTTAAAAAATATCTTGTGACACATCTTGGGTTTTACCCGCCCTCCCCACCCCCTGAAACTTACATATTTATCATAGGCCCTGCTTCCTCCCCAAAAAAGATATGAGGTGATTTGTTGGAAAGGACATTTATTTTTAGCACAGAAGCTTTCTCTGCTTTTCCTTGAGGATGTTCTGCTCCTATACATACAGTTGATGAATTGAGTGTATTTATCTATCTATTGAACCATCGATATTCCTCTTGATTCCATAAAGGGCACATACAGTGTTTGTACACGCTCACAGCATGTCACAAGATAGCACCAAGCATAAACAGGTAAGAAAGAAGAAAGGAACCTAAAATATAGGTGGGAAAGAGGGCTGCACAGAATCTATTCGTACCATGAGGTCCTAGTACTTGCTCCAAGTGGATCACACGTCAGCCAACAAGCCCTCAGGAAACCATAGTTGTAATAATCCAAAGGGAAGCTACCCCACTCTTTCTGATGCCCAGATAAGAAAGAACTTAAAGGAAACATTGTGTAATGAACATCCCCAACAATAGTCTTCTCGGAGACTGTTGATGGGCTGAAATGTGTGCTCCTCAAATTCCACTTTGAGGCCCCAACCCCCCAGTGCCTCAAATGTGATTGTATCTGGAGACCGGGTTTTTGAAGAGGCAATTAAGTTAAAACGGAATCCTCGGGTGGGCCCTAACCCAACGTAAGGAGAGGAAACTGGGACCCAGGCTCAGAGGGGAAAGGCTGTGAAGACCAGAACCCCACGGGCTCCGTCCCCTCCACCCCCTGGCCGCCCCCAGTTGCTGGCAGCTCCCTGAACAAGTCCTGTCGCTTCCGGAACTAGAGTCAGGCAAGGGGTCATCGTACTTCTCAACATCAAAATTAGGGAAGTTCAAACGTCCTCATTCTGCTTGTAAAAGTCCATCTTCCCCCTAAATGTCTGCCCTGACCCCGATGGGCTCGTCCTCCCTCAGATTTGAGGGGTGGTTATAGAAGCTTCTGCTCACGGCCAACGGCCTGTTTCAGAGTCAGAAGCCGCGGCGGCCGCGGCAGTCAGTCCCGAACGCGCGCGATAGGCACTGATGGGGTTCGCGCCACCTGGTAGGTCGCTTGTGCTTCTTCAATCTCACCATTAAATAGCCAGTGGGGGCGTGGCCTGCTCCGTCATGTGGATTTCATCTCTTCAGGAAAAATGCAGACCAAGTGTTGGGTAAATTGCTTAGACTCTCACTTTGTTGATTTCGTGTTTTTCCCAATGATGTGGCCTTCCACCCTAAATAGGAAATAGGCCCTCAGCTAAGGATTTCTTAAAACATTTCTTCATAATAGGTACCCTTTAAACGTTTTTGAACAGATGCTTCCTGATTCCAACAAGTAACACCAAAGCCAAAGACCAGTACGTAGGCAAAAATGGAGGCTTGCTCACATTCAGGGATCTCCACACCACCTGTTCTGTGGTGGAAATGTGACCTTTGGCAACTTGAGTTTGGATGCCAGCACCACCCCGGGCAGCCGGGGGGGCTCTGGCCAGGGGGTCCTCAGGCCCAGGGCCTCAGTTGTCCTCATCTGCAGGCTCGGAATTAAAACTCCTGCTTTGCAACCCAGTCGTGACCCACGAAGTCAGCGATGCGTCTAAGTGACTCTCACAGTGCCTGGCGTGTTGCAGGCATTCAAGAATCGTATGATTATCCAATCGCTATGTAAATGCTCTCCCTGGTCTGCAGTTGCCTTGCCTGCTTGCTGTTCATCTTCTCTTGTGTGATTTTCTTTTTATCACTCGACCCCTCTGATGGCCGTGCTTTTGGTGACACAGAACGGCCACCATGCCGTTCGGTGAGAAAGAGGCAGGAAAGGAATACTAATTCCACATTGAATAGTTCACTTACTCCTCGACAGTAACCAGCGTGCATAGCCCCGCCCCTGGAACGGCCCGCGGCTGTCGGACCGAATCCTGAGTGCCCGCTTCTTGCAGCGGGAGATCGGCAGGACGCGTCCTTCAGGTTAGCGCTTGTTGCAGGGGAGCACGTGACGCACCAGCACCAGGGACGTGGAAAGGGCCCACAGGATCGGGCTGGGGTTAGTGACCACAGGATGGGGCCTGGTCCGAGCTGGCAGCCTTCAGGAAGAAGAGCAAGTCCGCGGCCGGGTGTCGTAACACGTCTCGTCGAGAAAGAGCGGATGCCGGGACTGGAAGTGGCGAGGCAGCGGCCGTCACAGTGGGGAGCAGGGGCTGTGTGCCCGCCTTTGTGGCCTGGACAATGCTCCCGGTTCTACTCACGTTCAGCCCTGATACAGGGTGGTCTTGTTCACGCCTTGGTTTATCGTGGTCGTCATGCGTGAAGCCGGTGTTCTAAGAAACTGTTTCTGTTCAACGAGAGGACACCTTGGCGCTTCTGTGAGTGCCGGCCAGGCCCTGGCCGCGGCCGGAGTGAGCCCTGAGTGCCGGCCAGCCCCTGGCCCCGGCCGGAGTGAGCCCTGAGTGCCGGCCAGCTTCCGCCTGTCCGGCTGCCTCTCTCGTTCCCGTGTCTCAGAGTCTGGGTGCGGGTCACACAGACGGCTCTCTTCTGTGAAACAGGATTTCATGCAGGGGATTAGGGCTCACAAAGTGGCCCAAAGGACTAAAATAATGACTCGGGCATGGAATCCAGGGATAACTCCAAGAACCACGCTAGGGGCTGGCCCTCCAGGGCGCTGCTGACCCCCTGCGTCCCCGCCCTCCGACTGTGGCCCCCAACTGTGGCCATCAGCCCAGGAGGCATCTGCTCTAGGGCCGTGGCGGCTTATTTGCTCTCCTGAGACCGGGGAGCTATTGCTGCAACATTTAGCCCTAAAGCCATGTCACGTTGCTAGGGGCACACTAGCTCCTCCAAGCCCTGCCTCCCGGCTGTCGCCAAGCTGGTGACCAGAGCCCGGGGCCTCTGCTCTCTCTGCCAGAGGACACGCCGCTCCCCCACACCAGCATTGCCCACAGACGGAACTCAGGCCGCAGCTGCCCGCGCTCTCCACCTCTTCACGGTCCAGGTCTCAGCTCGGCCCTCGGATTGCCTGAGCCCGGGTCACGTCCGAGCCCGCGCTGCCAGGGCGTTTGGGGACCACGGCGTTTGGGTTTCATAAGAAGATGTGTTGGGGGTGGTGGGGGGGGGCTGGGTGGATGCTGATTCCCAGGCCAGGTCCTTCCCTGCCAACCCGAGCCAGCAGGGAAGGGGCCCAGGTGTCTGTTTCCTCCCAGGACCCCCTCCCTCCCGCACTGAACAGGCTGACCCGGTGACCGGGGGGTGACCGGGGAAATGACAGCGTGGCCCCGGAGCTGGGCCATAAAAAGCTGCAGCTCCTGCTTTGCTCTCTCTCGGGCAACTCACAGTGGATGACGCCAGCTGTTGCGTCACGAGGACACCGAAGCGCCCTGAGGCACCCCACGTGGTGACACAGAGGCCCCTGGCCACAGCCAGCAGCCCCCGGGGAAGCGAGCGTCCCAGCCCCTCCAGCCTGCAGGCGACTGTAACTCTGGCCGACTTTTGACCCGCAATCTCCGGAGCAAGTTGGAGCCGGAACTGCCCAGCGAAGCAGCTCTCAAACTCCTGACCCACAGAAACTGTGTGAGATAATAAATACTTAATGTCGTTTTAAGCCCCTAATATACTCCTCAATGAGCGTGCAGAACAGCATAAGAATTGCCGCATTTATTTCTTAATCTTCAACATCAAATTTCATTTTCTGACGTAAAGCCGGTAGCCTTTGTGATTGGACCTCTGGACATGTTAGAAGCCATTAAGAGATGTGGACATCAGAATGAAGCTAAGTAATTGTTCTCTGAGGTTTTACAAAATAGGGCAACAGGCAGCAGGAAAAGGCCTTATTGGTGATACGCTAAGTAACATATCCTTTCTCAGGCACAGTTCTGGGCATTTGAAACTTCCCACAGAGCTAACAGAGTCTTTGAAAAGAGAGGTAAAGGGGGTCAAGCCAAGGGACAGGCATAAAGGCCCCGGGGACAAAGCCAAGTGGGGAAGGGCTGAGGGTGGGGCAGGGGAACGTGGGGGCGGGAAGGTGGAGACAGATGTATTTGAACAATAAAAAAATAAATGAAAAAAAAAAGAGCTAATGAAGATGAATAATAAATAACGGAAATGACTAACTTTCAAAAACATCCTGCAAAATGACTTTTAATTAACGAAGGAGCCATGCTGTATCCATAGGTTAACAAATATTCCAGTATACTCCCGAAAGATAAAAGTTGTTTGTTGTTGAGTTATTTTCGGTTTTAATCTAAAAGGTAAAGAAATTTATCAAATTTCTTGCCCTTTAAGGTGGCTTACAGTTTTATTGAAGAAAGAATGTTTCAACACAACTATTCATTTTGTTCACTAAGCCCAGTTTTAATTAAGGTTTGTTCCTGGATCCCGGTCCCACGTCTGACAGGAACGTACTTAGGGCACGCGCTCTTCCAGGTACTCGTGGAAAGAAGACCGCGGGAGCTGCGGGGGGCGGATGAACTACCAGTCCGAGTCGCCCGTGCCACACACGTTACGCGTCAGCTTGAGCAAAGGCGGGGCACCGCGGATGGTCCCTGCAGTCGCCGGAGCGCGAGGGCCCGCCGGGCGCGGGCGGGGCGGGCCGGCAGCCGCAGCCCCCAGCGCGCCGCGCTTCTCTGGGGCCGCTGTGCCCTGCGCAGACGGGCTTCCCTTCGGCGTGGAAAACGCACTTGTTGGCTGTTGCCAAGTTTTTCTGTTTCTCAGCATCAGTCACTGAAGGCTTGCTCTCTGGTCTCAGGGCAAGTCCCCAGTCCCTCTGGCCAGGGGCGGGTCACGGTGTTCACCGTGGGCGCGGGGAGGGCTTCCCGGGATGGTGGCCACGGAGCAGCCTGCACACTGTGTCCCGTGTTAGGCTCCTGGGCTGGCAGCCCGGACCCTGGTGGTGGCAGAGCCGGTGCCTCCTTGGGGCTCCAGGACCCGTTCCAGGCCCTTCTCCCAGCTCCTGGGAGTTTGCCGACAACCTTTGGTGTTCCTTGGCTTCCAGAAGCATCACCCTGATCTTTCCTTTCCATTCCTGCGTGTGTTCTGCGTCCAAATTTCTTCTTTGTATGAGGATAGCAGTCACACTGAATTAGGGGCCTACCCACGTGGTATGACATCATCTTAAGTAATTACAAATCTGCAGCACCCTGTTCCCAAATCAGGCTGCATTCTGAGGTACAGGGGGCTAGGCCGTCAACACGGAAACTGGAGGGGGAAGCGCCGTTTAACCCATAACATCCAGGGTGGGGTGGCACTTCTCGAGGAGAGTATCTGAGTCCCAAGAGTGGAAGCAAGAGCAAAGAGCGGTGAACCTAGAGTTAGGAAACCCTTCAGATTTCATTTTCTGGGAGAGAAAAAGGAGTAAAGCTCTCGCTCCCAGAGCCGGGAGTCCAGAACGTGTCTGTGGAGACAGGCGGCTGAGGTCAGTCGGGCCGGGGGTGGACGTGGAAGAGCGTGTGGCCACAGCGAGATGCGCCCGCTGCGGGCCCTGGTCTCTTTCCCTTCCGCCGGCCCCGCTGCCCGTCGGGCCAAGCCCCGAACCCGGAGAGGCCGAGGTGGCCACAGGCCAGTCAGGAGACACTGAAATGACCGTCAGTCAGCGGGGTCAGGGTCCCCGCTGCCTGTCAACGTGGGGAGTCGGGCTCCGAGGCGTGACTGAGCAGGAAGCTCAGTGGCCAAGCTGCGTGTGGAAAATGAAGTCCCAGCAGTCGGGAAATTGTGCCTTCTCCCCCGAGGCCGCCCTCCGCGCCCAGGAGCGCGGGGCGCGCGCCGAACGCTCATGGGAAGCCGGCGGGGCGTGCGCGCGGGGTCCCAGGGAACAGGCAGGACAGCCGAGGCCGAGGGAGGCTGAACTCCAAGCCCAGTGTGCGGGAGTCGTGCGGTGTGTGAAGCGCCTCTCGGGGACGCTGTTAGACACAAAACACAGCAAAACACGGCAAAACACGGCAAAACACGTCTGCCCGACAACACAGCGCACACACCCTCTGCCACAGAAAGTGCCTTGTTCAGGTTGTGTCTATAGCAGGGAAAGGGGCCGTGGGCTGTTCCAGGTGGCGTGTTTCTCGTTCGGGAGGGTGCGATGTAGCCCAAGACAAAGATTGATTAATTTTGTTGTTAGAAACGTCCAAGGCCAGGGCCTGACAAAGGGGCTGGTAAGTCCTGCGTCTCTTGTTCTTGGGGACGTGTCTTCCGTGGAGAATCAAGCTGTCCCTGCGGCGCACCAAGGCGGGGTCACAGGCTGCTCTGCTTGTGAGGGGAAAAAAGTTCACCAGCTTCTTGGACGTTAACGTAGATCCGTCACTTTTTGAAACACTGTTTTGTGTGATTTTGATGAAATCTTAAATTGAATCCCCTCTTTGAAGAAGGAATCATCAACTACACCAGGAGAATTCATTCTGCTTTAATACACCCCTAAACACAAAGTGAATCATCGCCTTATAAGATTTATAAAAAATGTTCATAGTGATTTTTCCCTAAGTCTCCTGTAAATGCATAAGCGGATAGCCCCTTTGTTTCATAATTTATGGTGATGGCTCCAAGCTGGATTTCATTTTATCCCATATCCTCTTAGCAAAGTCACTTGCCCTAGGCTGTCAAAATGGATATTGTTGAAAGGGCAAATTTGAAAGCCTTGTGAGAGTTCTCTTCATGAGTTGCGAGAGGAGCAAAGGCAATATTTCAAAATCCTCTAATTATGTCAGATGATGTGATAAGGAAAATAATATACTAACTGCCAAAGCCAAGTCATATACCAGGATGAAGTCAGCTACATGCACAATGGATCCCTTTCTCTTGAAAACCACGCCCTGGACACATTTCAGGAACTTTCTTCTTTAGACACCGGCCGTGAACCACAGAGAGACTAGGAGGCCTGCCAGTCTGCGAGGGCACTTTCAAAGTGCTGACCTGCTGCCGTGGGAGGTCGTCCGGGAAACAGAGCGAAGTGAAAAATGCAAATGTCCGCCCACGTGTACAGCGTAGACCGCTCACAAGGGGAAAACAGATACGATGCGCTCAATTATATCTGATGCGATGCCTTCATATAAACATAGAAAGACAATTCTGAAACGGTCCAAAGGAGTAGTCAATAGCGGTTGCCTTTCGGAAGAAGATACTGGAAATGGAAGTGTCTTTTACATATTATGGTTCAAAAGATTTTATGCTAAAGATATTAGGAATGTTAAAATTAAGCCGTGATGGAAATAAAAAGAAAATGAAAACAGGGATTTGCCCACTTTATAAAGAGCGGCCGGCGGGGGGGCCGGGCAGGTCCCCGAGAGGGGCCCGGCCGCCCATCACTTGCTGACCCACCACCATCAGCTGATTGCCCTGTGCCTGCATGTCCTCGCGCCCCACACCACCCTTTTGTCCGTGGCGCCCTCCGCTGAGCTGCCCGGAGGGGGCAGCCCATGGGGCTGTGGCTGAGACTTCCGGGTGCCCCTGCGCGGTCGGTTCCGCCTTTGTGACGTGGTAACAACACACGGAGGAAACCGCTGCGTGAAGGAGGGGCCGTGGCCGGAAGGGACCCCCGAGTGCCCGCCGGAGCTGGCGACGTTCACAGACGCCGGCGACGTTTGACGGAGGGAAAGGGTCGTGCCGTCTTCTGTGCCGTGGCAGCTTCTCCGGGTTTTGCACAAGTGGAGTTTGGACCTTCCGCTGAAGCCAGCATCCTGCGACCGGGGATGCGGAAACGCGTGTTCCCTGAGACCAGTAAAGCGTGGTTTGATTTATTTTTCCTTTCTATGTAAGCTGCATGTGTTTACTTTTTGAAAAACTGCATATTCGTGTGGAAAAAGACACATCTGTTTTCGAGACGCTAAGCCGTCTCTGAAGTGCCATGTCCTTCTTGATCGTCCTCCTTCCTCCAGCTGTAGATTCCATCTCTGGTGGCAAACAGTAAGTGGCAGTATATTTTTAAAAAAACCAACGTTGACGCGTTCTGGTGTCAAATCAAAAGGTGGGTATTTTCAATGAAAGCTTTAAAAGGCATTAAAAATAAAACTTGATTTGTGGGTTTTTAAAAATAGCACACAAATGTTTGAGAAATCCCACTCAGCTGCAGGGACAGGCTGCGGGGAAGCCGGTCTGCACCCAGGTGACCTACCAGCGGCATCGTCCGGCCTGGACGCTTTGTTCTGCTCCGTCTGATTTCTCAGGCGTGAGAGGCTCACACAGGGCAAGCCTGCATTCCAAACGGGGACAGCGGAGAAACCAGACTCTGGAGATGTGGCCCTGCCTCCATGTTTCTGGCTCTAAAAGCGCTGAGCGTCTTCCACCCCAGGACCTTTGATCTGCTGTCCCTCCGGCTGCAACGCCCTTTCCCGGCCCCTGCGGGTGGCCACCTGGGCTTCCAGCGCCCGCCAGGCCGAGCAGTGATCCCGCGAGGCCTACGTCCTGACCCTTCAGACCTGTGAAGGGCCGCCTTAAAGGGCTGAAGGGGCTTTGCAGACACGAGTGAGGGTCTTGAGAAGGGGCGGTCGTCCTGGATTACCCAAGTGGGCGCAACGTAACCAAGAGAGCCCTTCTATGTGTCAGAAAGAGACAGGGCAGCGTCAGATCGGAGAGACCGGAAGGTGCCGCCCTGCTGGCTTTAAAGTAGAGGACGGGTGCCGTCAAAGACCGCAGGCGATCTCCGGGGGCCTGTTACGGCAGTGACAGGAAGCCAAGACAAGGTCTGAGGGCAACGTCCCCTTTTACGGGGCCTTTCACACCCTCGCTGAGCAGCCTGGCTCTTGGCTGTGTCCTCCTTCACCCTCTTCGTAGTGCTCCTCATTGCCCGGGAACCCTTTGGGCCAGAAGCACATTCCGATGATGCGCCCGTCTATTAGCGCGTGAGCTCCTTGGGAACAGCGGGGACCCTGCCTTGCCGACGCGCCGCAGTGGCCCAGCACCGAGAATCGTGCCTGGCACCCAGTAGGTGCGCAGGAAAGTGGGTACCGTTCCTTCCTTTATAGTCATTCTTCCTCCCCTCCCCTGTCCCAGATGACACCTGAGCAAAGGGGAAGGGAAAACACTTCCTTTTAAGTGTGTGTTTTTTATTGTAGAACACGCCTGGTGGCGCCCTTCTAAACGCTGGGTGGGGCTGGGAGCCCCGGCCCCTCCCTCGCTCGACGGGCCTTTCCCCGAGGCTGGCGGCGAGCCAGGCCAGGGAAACTGCACGGGGTTCCAGCAGATCCTCCAGCCGAGCAAGAGCGTGCGACCCCCAGGCTCGGACCGCTGGTGAATTTCCGGAGAGGTGTCACAGGGCCCAGGAAACTCCCTGCGCGATGTCGTCGCTCAGGGGCGACTTACCGGAACCCGAGTGGGCGCGCGCAGCCCAAGAGATCGGCGGGCGGGCCGAGTGGGGGCGTTTGTCCAATGCCCGTGCGTGGCGCGTGAGGCCCCGCCTCCCTTGGCCACGGGGACCTGCCCGGCCCCGTTTGGCCCGCCGGCCCCCCTCCCCGCCCCCCTCCCCTTGTGCGCATGTTCTCAGGCTCCGGCGTCCTCGCAGCCCCGGAACGCTGTGCTTTCACGCCCTGGGGCTTCCGCGCGCTGCCTCTGAGCCTGGAGGTCTCTCTCCTGTGCGCGCGGGGAGCTCACGCCTTCCTTCAGACAGTGGGTCCCCGCCCTTCCCACCACGGGTCCCCTGCGTAACCTGGAGTGATAAGAGCTGTGACAGAGGGACATCTTCGTGGGTATCTGAAGGCAGGGACACTCTGTGTGCACCCTTGAACCACCATCATTTGCCAGAGGAAGGAATCTCTGTCCTGTTTTGACCGAACCAGGGCCTTGCCTGAGTCCTCTCTGCCCCTCGGGAGACTGTGGCTCAGTGTGGCACCGGACACATGTGTAACGACTAGACGCGAATTAAATGGCGTGGATGATAGAGACTCCTTCGCTGGTGGGGTGCTCAGCTTGACACTTGGCCATCTGGGACATTTCTCAGCCTCATAGCTGACCCTGGCCAGGCCACCGCATTCTGGCCAAGGAAATGTGAGCAGCAGTGTCATGTGACAGCTCCTACCACCTCTCCAAGAGATGGGCGGTACGTGTCCTTTGACTCTCCTCTGAGTCCCTGTCTCCCACCTTCCTTCCGGAACTCGGATGCCGGCAGTCGCGCGGAGTCAGGACCCCGCTGCGCATCCTGGGCCCGGCACTGTGGGGCGCCGTGTCGCCGCTGGCCCGGAAGTGCGCGGCCCCTGGAATGGGGCAGGAGAGGGCTGGGGGAGCGCCCTGCGCCAGGGCCGTTTCATGGAGGAAGCCAGGCAGCCCGCAGGGAGACAGGCAAGGAGAGAGGTGCCAGGCTTCCCTCTCCTCCGCCCGCAAGCCGGTGCTTCCCAAAGCTGAACCTGCCGGCGACAAGGTCAGGATGTGGGGGCGCACGGCTGCACTGGGGGGCAGGGCGGAGAGTGGCCTCACTGGGCGGAGGGAAGGCTGATTCATCATTTAAAGCATAAGGCGACAGCATAAAAGGATCTCTACGCGTCTTCCTGGTTGTAGCATTCAGGCTGTGCTTCTGCATGAAAGGGCTTTACTTCCTCAGGCCTTTCTGCCCAGGCTACGGGGCAGCCCGGAGTCGCATATGACAGACCGGGGTTCCCCCTCCACGTCCTGCTTGTTGGCAGGAGGGACAGGTGAGAACAACGGATCATAGTTCAAAGTCCATCGGCGGATCCACAGCTGCGCACGATTGGCTTGAGGACAAACACAGCATCGCAGAGCAGTCGCGGAAGTACAGTGTTTGCGATAAATCCTACCGGGTAAATTGGATACTGTTATGGAAAAGATAAATCTCAACCGGTGCCCCACACACAGTTCCATAGGGACTGTTGACCTAAATGGAAGACAGAAGAAAACACCACCCTGGAGCTTCTAAAGAAAACGTGTACCTTCACGATGCTGCCGCCGAGCCCCAGCACGGACAGACCCGAGCCGTGCTTGGCAAAAGGCGCGATCCCACGGGACCCGCAGACAGAAAGCGGGCTCAGCCCCGGCAGTGGTCGCTGCATGGCTAGCGACAGAGAGTCAGGCGGCGACGGTTTCGTAGCAGCCATTGTGTCGGGACAGTAGCAGGGCTGCTGAGGGTGGGGGCGCCCGGGGCGCTTCGGTGCCGCCGGTGAGGGCGGAAGGCGGTACAATCACTTTGCAAACCTGTCCCCTAGTATAATCTTCTCACGTCGATCAGCCACAAAATGTGTGCCGGGACAGCCGGGTGCATCCGCTGAAGAAATGCACGCACGTGCTCACTAAAGGACACACGCAAGCATGTCCCTAGGAGCACCACGTATCGGGGCCCCAAACGGTGCACAGCCCCCGGGGGGATACGTAGCAGAATGGATACTGGGTTTGCAGTGTGTTTATATCATAAAATACCAGAACAGAGCAATAAAAATGAGTAATTGCTTCCTTTGAGGGGGGTGGGGACACAGAAGGGTAGCTGCTGGGATGTGGGGGACCCTGCTCCCTGGTCTTGGCTGTGGTTCTGTGGGCGTGGTCCCCGAGCGCCGCCTCTGGGAGCCCTCCCCCAATGTGGGCTGAGCCCCGTCCAGAGGAACACACGGTCAGTCAGCGCTGTGATTTCGTACAGCTTTTCATCGTTCCAGCTGACGCAGAGGTAGAAGCTCCGGCAGCAGCCCCTGCCCACTCAAAGCCACGGCCAGGGTCAGGCCGGGAGCCTGCTGCCGTCGACGGATGAGTGGCAGCGAACGCTCTCAAACAGCGCTCCTCCGGATGGGCGTTCAAAGACAAAGTAATAACTGGTTTCCCAAGTCATTTGTAAAACCGAATTGTATCATCGTCTGGAGCCCTGTTACTGTGTCAGGAGCCATGTGCGGTGAGATCACTTTCTTTTGCCCGCACTTCTGTCTGATAAAGGACATAAATCTATTTGACAGAACAAAGAATTGCCTCAGACAAAAATACGTTGAAAAAGGGCTGGCGTTCTTCTCAGCCCTGAGTGCCTCAGAGAAAAACAACATACAGCTTAAAAGAAAGAGGTCTCTGTTCGGAGAAAGATGAAATTTTTACGCAGTCTCCGCACAGTTAGTGCCTTCCTTAAGTCAACGCCAGCTGCCTCCGACAGCATTTTAGGTGGCTAACCGCAAAGGCCCGTCCACGTGGGAACCCGATAAAAGGCAACGACAGCCATCAAAACACCGCGGACGAGAGCCGTGGCGAAGGCGAGGGGCCGGCGGCAGCGCTCCCCTAAGACGCCGCCTGGCCGCAGCAGCTCCCGCTGGGCACCGCGTTCCCCTCCTGTGCTGCGGCCCAGGCAAAAGAGAAATTTAGTAAGTCACTTAACTCTCCACAAGAAAAAGGAAAAGTGGAAGGGGGTCGGCCAGTACGACCCGAAACGAGCACTCCCAGCGCCCGAAGGTCGGGTAATCAGGAGGGCTGTTTGCGCAGCTTTCCTCACATCGTCGTGGAAACTGCCCTTACCGTGAGGTTTTATGGGAGGGATGGGAACACTCTGAATTATCTCTGGCAAAAGGCACAGCCATAACAACATTAAGCCGTGACTTGCGGAAGGTACGGCGTAACGTCCGTGCTCCTGGAGACTGAGCTTGGCACGGAAGGGACTGTGTCGTGTCCAAGGCACCGTGATGGGCATGTGCCGCCTGGGTGTCCCGGGCCACCCCGTCCTAGGGCAAAACAGAGCCCCCCGGCACAGTGTGCCCGGGCCGCCCCTCGTCAACAGCGAGGAGTCCCCGCTGCTCATGGGCGTGCCCGGCGCGGGCGCTCCCGGCCTGGCCCCCCTGCCGCCGCTGGCCCTGCGCGCAGCTGCCCTCCCCTCTGGGTGCCTGCGGGGATGTCTGCGCTGGGGACACCGAGCCACCGAGCCGCCGCAGCTGTGCCTCAAGGCCATGGCCCGCGCCCCTGCTGCTGCTGTCCTCTGTCCTGCTCCTGTGCCCGCTGAGTGGGCGCCTCCCCCGTTCTTCTTCAGGCCGGGGCGGGCGAAGGCGGCCCCGGCAGGAACCCTGCCGTCCGTTGTGGGCGCCCACCCCTGTCAGTCCCAGTCCCCGCCAGGAGGCCCCCCACTTCTTCCTGGGCTCCCCTCGCGGCCACCCCGAGCTCCCCAGAGCGGCTCCTGACACGGCTGTGTTCCTGCTTTCCTGACCAGACGCTGGGGGCGCAACGAAAAACCTTCTGATTTTGAGTGAAGAGTGGGATCGTCCCTTCCCTGTCCGACCGAGTCGGGGCTACCTTGGAGCGAGGGCTCTGTGCGGCTAGAACCAGAGACGCCCAGGGACCCGGGGATCCGGGGGCACAGCCGGCCCCGAGCAGACGCCCCGGCCGTGCCAGCGTGTCCCCAGCGTTACTCTTCCCGAACATTTCCGTCGGCTGCTGGGGCTGGCCTGGGCCGGGCTCCCCCAGAAGTGGGCCTCCCTCCGCGGACCCGCCTCACCCCAGACAGGCAGCCCTGTTTAATGACAACAGTCGCGGTGGCTCAGCCTGCTCCCTGCCGCGGGGCCTGTGAGGATCCAAACTTTAAAAAGGAAGAGGTTGAGTGGTGGGGTTCAGTGACTCCCCAAGGCCGCAGTGACCGAGTGGCGGAGCCGAGACTCTGTTGCCGTCCGTATTTAGCTAATTATTAATAAGGAAAGAGAACAAAGTGAGTTAGACATGGCATTTAATAAACCAGGGAGCAGGGCCCTGCTTGCTTCGCCAGGAAGCTGCAGCCTCACACGCCGGGGGTCGCAGCCCTGCTCCTTCGAGGGCATCAGCGCTCCTCCCCCGCCTTCGGTACCGGTTGCTGGGGTGCAGGGGGCGGGGCCGGACCAAAGCGGCCTGTCAGCCTCCCGCGCCGGTGGACCGAGCAAAAGCGCGCAAAAGCTTGGAAAGTTGATGGGTTCTTTTGAAAAAGCTTCTGGTCTTTTCCAAGCCCAAGCTAATATACTCCCAGGGGAACAGAGTAGCACGCTCTTTCTCCATCTGTCTGTCTGTCTGTCTCTCTCGGTTACCACCCACTCGCCTCTCACGCACTTGCTCATCCTCTCTCCATCCCCCTGCGGCCTGAGCAGCCGCGTGACCGATGGCGGTGTGGACCCCACACGCAGGCCCCAGGCAGGAGACCGAAGACCTCAGCACAGCGGTGGATGGCAGCCAGGAACACACGCTAAACCAGCCGGGCGCTGGCGGGGTGGACTTTAATACGGGGCAGAAACTCTGGCCCTGCTGAAAAGAAGGGCGGACTTTTTAACCCCTTCCTTGTGCATCAGCCATACAGGTCCCCACGGAGCCCCATCCCCCCGTGCAGGTCCCAGGAAATTCTTTCCTCCACGACGCCGCCGGAGCTCCACTCCCACTGACCACCGCTCCGGCCCAGGCCGCCGGGACCTGGGCCGCGCCGTGTCTGATGAAACAATATCACTCAAGCCTTGGGACCAGAACCTTCTCACGCACAGCTCTGTCAATGTAAGAAATGTCCAAACCTTATAAACTCTTTTTATAAGAGTTTATCTGAGCCAAACTGACGGCCATTGCTGGGGATCAAGATCGCAAATGCTCCGGAGAGGGACGGTTTGGAGTTTCTTCTGTGCATTTAGAACTAAGGAAGAAAGGTAGGAAATATTACAGGAAGGTGGGGGTGGAGTATTGGAGAGTTTCCTGAGGGTGATGACGCCCCCCAGGAGGGAAGAGAGGAGCACTCCCAACATCTGCAATCTGCGCTAACCTAAGGGCAAAGGAGAGCAACAAGGGGCTGCTTAGATCTCTGTGTCTGTGGAAGCTATCGCCTGGGGCGTGACCACGCCAGGACCCACTGCAAGCTAGGGATTTAAGATCGGACCACCCTGTGAGGCTGCTCTCCACAGAATCCCTTTTTTGTCCACAGCTGTCTCATAACAAGTTCAAATTTTTTCATCTTCTTCCCTGAGAACTTAAGAGACAGACACGCACCCCCGACGCACAGCCGTCCGAGGTCCGGCACACAGCCCGTTGCCGGCCTTCGCACCCTTGGACGTTAGCTCCGTGCCTTCGTCCCGTCCTCGCCGAGACGCTTCCAGCTCAGGCGCACTGAGAGTGGGCTCCAGAGGCCGAGCAAGTCCAGTCCCTCCCCTTTGGCTGCCTCCTCCTCGCAGAAGGCCTCCTCCGGCTGCCCTGTCCACGGCCCTGCCAAAGCCCTTTCCCCAAAATGCATTTCCTGGTGCCGATGTCTCCCCTTTCCATGCCCCCCGCCCCCACCCTCCGCCCCACTCTCACTTCCACTCACAGATTCCCACGCAGCCCACACCAGCCTCCGCGGTGGAGCCTGTGACCACCTACTGACCATGTAATGATGAACTCTGCTTGGCTGTGATCGCCGCCCCTGAACCAGATGGCGCCCTGGGGACTCTCTCTGAGGCAGAGGTGCGTTCCAGCTGGGCTGGGCCGGGGAAGCGCGCGGCCCCGGAGCTGCCCGTGGCCATGTTCGGACGGCAAGGGCGGTCAGCCCACACGTGCACCGATGCCCAGGGGACAGGCCGAGGAGCGGGAGAGAGGCCACGGCAGGGCGGGGCACAGCAGCCGGGGGCCCCGCTGAGACAACCGGCTCCGGGAGCATTCAGCCCTGTGAGCCGAAGGCCTCCTTCCTCGCTCGGCCCGGTCGAGCCAGAGTCTCTGCCGCATGCACTGCCAATGCCTTGAATACACTTGGTGCGACAGGGCCTCAGGCTCTCGATGTCTCCCCCACCAGACTGCAAGCCCCTGGATCCCAGAGAGAAAGCGGGTGGAATGCATGAACGAATGAATGAGTAAATGAACGAACAGGCAGGGGAAGGAGGACAGAGAGCCAGCTGCTGCTGTGCGCGAGGGAGGGCTTGTTTCGGGCCTTTGCCACTTCATCAGCTCTCCATCCCCTCCCCCCCACCCCCGCTCGTGGATGTCTACCACCTGTGGCGCTAAGCCCCCTGGGTGCCGCCCGCAGGGCCGGGAGCTCCGCGGGGGCGGGGATGCCCCAGGTCGCCGGCGCCTCCTGCTGCACAGGTGCAGCCCGGCTGAGGCAGGGAAGGCGCTGGAAGGGGATGTGGGCCTTTCGTTCCTTCCTGCGTGGCTCCAATGGATCGCCGACGCTTCTCCGCGCACAGATGTGCACCCTGCCCCCAACGTGCCCTTTCAAGGCAACATTTTCCGTTGAGTCTCAAAATAAAAAAGTGAAGTGTCACCAAAACCTCAGAAGACAAAAAGCTGTTTCCCCTGTTTCCCCCCCGCCCCCGCTCCTGCCAGACGAACAGCTCTGTGCCACAGGAGGCGCTGCTCCGAGGAGGTGCCTGGCCTGGGCCTCCGGCGTCCAGGGCGTCCAGGTCAGCGACCGGGCGCTGGGGAAGCAGGACTGTGTCCCTTCAAGTTACCCGTGAGCCCCGGGGCCCACAGACACGCAGTCAGCAGCGGGCAGGTGCTGCCGCGGCCGGCGGTGTCGCTCTGAGAACCGATCTCGGCCCGGTTCTGCCGCCGGTTTGCAGACCCTTGGCGCGCCCTTAGGCGTCTCCGGACATTGATGTCTTCAATCGCACGGCAGGACTGCTCTGGACCCTCCCCTACCTGGACACAGCCGGGGGCCAGAGAGAGGACAAAGGCCATTTTCCCGGCTCCTCCAGGGTTTGTCCTGCCCACACCCATCCCTGCCCAGGTCTCCTAAGTCCCTCTCTCGTCCCCACAGGGGTTCTCCTCACGCAGAGACTCTCCGGTCGTGGCTCCGGTCTCCCTGTCCCGTCTAGGGCGAGATAAAAGGGCCCTTCTCTCGGTGTGTGCTGTGGTGGGACTGCGTGCGTCCCCAGGGGCTGCGCTGAAGTCCTCGCCCCACAGCCCATGGTCCCAGCAGGCGGGGCCTTTGGGAGGGACTGAGGCCACGAGGTCTGAGCCTTTAGGACCCAGGGTCAGTCCCACAGGTAAGAGCCTACAGAGTGGCCCAGCCCCTCCCACCCACGAGGGCATAGGAAGAAGTCTGCGACGCTGGCGAGGCCCTCGCTGACCACGCCAGCCCCCAGACTTGACCTTCCGGCTCCAGACCTTGAGGAAACCTTCCCTGCTGCCTCTACGCTACCTGGCCGGTGGGATTTGGTTAAATCAGCCTTGTTGATAAAAAGACATTCCAGGCCTCAAAAGAAAGGTTTAAAGGGTATATGGGAGCCAGAGTGTTCAGGGCCAGACCTGGATGCAAAATCGCAAAGGACTGAGAAAACGCTAAAAGGAATGGCAGCTTCGCAGTTTATTTTCACGTTAGAATCAAAGGAGAAGCCCTAAGGAGGGTGCGTGAAATTCACTGATGGCAGATGGAAGGGGTGGAGAAAGCAAAGCGGAGTGTCCCCAGGGCCGGGGAAGGAGTACCCCGGGGAGACACGTGTCAGTTGCACGGGCGGCACAGGGCCCTGCGTGTCCCGTGCGTCCAGTTCATGGAGCTGCGCAGGGAGGAGGGGGCAGCGTGCAGGCTGCTGGCGTCCTGGCCGGCGTTTCGGGCGTGTGCCTCCGGAGGCCTGGAGAAAGCAGCCTCTCTGACAACCCAAGGAGGTTCTCCTGGCCGCACAGGAATGGGGGGCAGGGCCTGCTCCCCGTGGAGACTTCCCGGCCAGGCCCGAGGCCGACCGCGCAGCCCGCTCGGGATCGGACACCCGGGGCGGGCACTCGCCGTGCTGAGCGTGTGGGCCGCCCCTTTCTGTGCGCAGCCTGGGCAGACCCAGGCAGCGCCCCAAGGCGGGGAGGACGCGGCTGAAAGCCCGCCCGGAGAGCGTCCCCAAGGGTCACGCACAGGCCACCAAGCACCGTCCACCGGTCTTCAGTCAACAACAGCCCCCTCACTCACCCAACCAGTGTCTGCGTTGAGTTCATTCACTCACCCCCCAAAGTTACATGGCCGGGATGCACGGGTACAAGAGTGAGGAAGGTGTGGACCTTCCTTTCTTGTTGTCTAGTTTAGTGGGAGATACAGACTGGTAAGTGGCCCTAAAAACACTGTAACTGAATTGCCTTTGACAGAGAAGCCGTGGGGCGGGGCCCCAGGAGGGCACCCAGCAGGAGGGCGCCCAGCAGGAGCGGCAGGGTGGGGGTGGGAGGCGTGGCGCAGGGGCCCAGGGAGGTGCTCTGGGCGGCGGGAACAGCCTGAGCAGGCCTGGCCGCAGAGAAGACCCAGCGAGCGGCAGCAGGGGTCCCGTGAGGAGGCTGGGGGCGCGGGAATCTTGGATGAGTAGGTGCTGCAGACTGGGGACCCCTGGACTCTCAGGCAGAGACTGCCCGCCTGATGCAGACGCCTTAGGGAAACAACTCACCTGTTCCCGGCAGTCCCCGCGAGAGGAGGTGACAGAGCCGAGAAGTGGGCAGGGCGAGGAAGGGAACCAGGGAAGGCCCCTAGGCGGGGATGTGCCTTCAGTGCGGGGACGTGGCCGACCTCGGCAGGTGACACCCCGCCACAGTCAGAGCTGATCCAGCAGTCCGTGGGGCAGAGGCTCGGAGGCCGCCCCCGGAAGCTGGGCTTGGGACAGAAGGAAGGGCAGGGCGGGCGTCTGCAGGGCCAAAGGGACGGTCCCGGCACGTTTCCGAGGGTAAACGCAGCACAGCGCAGTGGGGGCTTTACAGCAGTGGCCTCGGTGACCGCGGGAGCCGCGGGGTGGGGGGCGCGCCCGGCCGGCGGGAGGGCCGTGGGAGGAGAGTGCCGCCCTCTCAGGCCGCGCGCTGCCCGGAAGACGCTGCGTTCCCCGGGGGACGGGCTGAGCACAGGCCGCCGTGAGACGCCCGGCGGACACGGCCCGAGTCAGCCCAGGCCCGGGGAGCCGACTGCGGCACCTGGCCCGCTGCTTTCTGGAAGGCGCTCGGAGATGCGCAGGAGGCGGCCCGGCCCAAGCAGAGCCCTGAGTCCCTGTCTGCATCGCCTCTCTTACCGAGCAGTTAGGCTGCCGGAGGCCTGGGACGTGGAACCGGGCACGTGAGACCTTCCAAGGCCGGCTGGTGTCGCGAACGGTCACTCTGGCAACATGCACACTCCGCGAGTCATGGTTCGTGGATGGCTGACTTCACAGTCGTCTCCAGTGAATTGGAAAATGTCCACTTTTCCCCCCAAATAAGTTTCTCTATAATAAAGAAGCATGAAATATTTGGGAGCCTTAGTTATTGCTGCCTTTATTATCAGCTGTTCTGAACAACACAGGCGGGGTCGACCTGGGGTCCAGCCAACCCCGGGCTCTCAGGAGCTTCAAGCAGGTTCGTGGGTCCCTCAGGCGACACACCCACGGCTCGCAGGGAGCTACGCTGCTGGGGCGGCTCCGGGCGGGAACAGCGCCCATCCGCACGCTGGGGAAGGATCCCCGGCAAAGGGCTGAAGACCCACCCGGAAGACGCGCGCGGCGCTCCATCCCCGTGTCGTTCATTGGCCAAAGCCAACCGCAGGGCTGCGCCTAACGGGAACCGGGAGGGAGGGAGGAGTGGCCCCCGGCACAGCCAGAGCGGGGGCGCTGGAGACCCTGGGGAGAAGCGGCGCCCTCTGCCCCACCCACCTCTGCCCGGGCTTCCTTTGCAGTTCCAACGGGAGTTGTCAGATCACGCGCGATCGGAGAGACCTGAACTTGGCCTTTGGGGGCTCCTCGATTTCAAGGACAGAAGCAGAACCGGGCTCAGCGGGAACCCGGCCACTCTGACGTCGACTGGACTGTCCTTAAATCGGCCTCTGGGGGGTGGGGGGCAGGGCCGGGGCGCGGGGCCCTGGGCCCGTGCCCACCCACACGTCAGCCTGAGGGCCAGGGCGTGGGCGTGGTCCCGCGCTCCGCCTTCCCACCCGTCTCCTCCCGAAGCGGCTTCCTCGGAGGGCTCTGGCACTTCTGCTTCGGAAAGGCCTGGTGCGTCTGTCGCGTGGGGAAATGCTTCCTGCCAAATGGTTTTCATTAGCTCCTTGGTATCATCTGTGTTTAGCGGAGAGGAATAGTTTGGGAAGACGTTAATCTGAACCATTCTATTTTCTCATTTTCTAATTCATTACTTTTTATTTTGGATCAACTAAATTTGTTCCCTCCGTTTTTACATTTTTTCCCTCTGAAGTAGCTCATGATGTTGCTTCTTGGGATTTTTGAAGACTCATAATTTGGCACGAGTCGCATTGTCCCAAAAGGGACCCAAACGCGCAGACTTCCCTGCCGCTCTGGTTTTTTATTTAAATGTTCCCTGAAACTCGGTGCGGACGCAACTAAAGTTGTTTCTTTTTATTTAAAAGAGAAAAAAAAAAATCTCCATTATGGAATTGCCTCTTCCAAATTCTGAACCACCAAGAAGTCCCTTTAAACCAGAAAGTGTCGGAGCTCGGAACGGATGTGAGTCCTCGTTTGGTGTGAGGACAGCCGGTGGAAGCCCCGCTGGACAAAGAGAGAGAGCTGGCCTGAGGCCCAGCCGTCACAGAGGCCCCCGCGCGCCAGCGGGCTCGCGGCTGCCTGGGCTGCTGGCGGCTGGACGTGGCGGGGGAAGGAAGAGGAGAAAGCAGGGCTGGCTGAGTCCTGTCTCCCGGAGCTCCTCATCCCCCCGCCCCCGCACAGGACAAATTGTTGAAAAAGTTAGCATCCTCTCACCAGTCAGGGTAAATGTAAATAAAGGCCCATGTGCCACCTGCCTGTAGTTTGAGTTTTATAAAGCAAATGGAAGTTTCATTGTTTTTATTTAAAAAACAAACAAACTAGTGAGCTTAGGTTTTTGGTAGCAGTTTTGGTTCACAGCAAAGCTGAGCAGGAAGCCCAGAGTCCTCACGCTCCCCCTGCCCCCACGCGCTCGCCCGCCCTGTCCGCACCCTGTACGGGGCTGCGGGTTCCTGACCGCACACTTTCCGCTCTCTCGGGAGTGGCTTTCAACATTTCTCGCAAGTGAGGTCCACTGGCAAAAAAGCACCTCAGTTTTTATTTGCCTGAGGAAGTCTTTATTTCTCCTTCGCTTTTGAAGGATGGTTTTGTAGGGTACAGAATTCTAGGTTGGTGGCTTTTGCTCTCAGCCCTTTACATATCCCCCGCCCCCTGCCCATGCTTGTACGGTTTTTGGAAAGTCAGATGTGACTTTTGCTTTTGGTCTTCTGTAGGTGAAGTGGTACACTCCTCTGGGTTTTTTCAAGATATCTTTTAATCTTTGAAATTCTGATATTTGAGTATGATATGCCTAAGCATAGTTGTTTGTTTGTATTTATTCTGAGTGATGTTCTCTAAGGTTCTGGGCCCCTGGTCTGGTGTCTAACGTTAACTTGGGGTTCTTTCTCAGTCGTTATTTTTTCACATATTTTTTCCTCTCTCCTTTTCTTCTCCTCCTGGCATTGCCGTGGCCTCTGTGCTGTGCCTTCTGCAGCTGTCCCACAGCCCTGGGACACTCTGTTTCAGCTTTGGTCCTTTTTTTCTCTCTGCTCCTCAGTTTTGAAAGTTCCTGTTCCTGTGTCCTTAGGCTCCGAGGTTCTTCCCTCCGCCCTGCCCAGTCTACTCATGAGCCCACCGAGGGCACGCTTCTCTTCTGGTTTTGATCTCTAGCATTTCTTCCTTGATTCTTTCTTAAAATCTCCATCTCTACGATTACGTTATCTTTCTGTTCTTGCACACTATTTTTCCCATGAAAAACCCATAGCATTGGAATCACAGTGTCTAAAAATTTCTGCTCTGATAATTTAACATTGTCGCCGTATCTGACTCTGGTTCTATTGATTGTGCCGTCTCTCCAACCTGTGCTCTTTGCTTTTTAGTATGCCTTGTAATTTCTCCTTGAAAGGGGAACATGATGTACTGGTTAGAAGGACAATGTAGCGGCACGGTGGGGGGAGGGGAAGCGTTCTCCGGTCCGCTGGCGAGGTCCTAGGCTCAGCGCCCTCCCCCCGCCCCTGCCCCTGTCAGAGAGGGCGGGCAGCTAGACTGGGCCGGGTCAGGCACTTCCCTGCCCCACCCTGGGAGGCTCACCGGTTTCTCCGGAAGGCACCGCTGGTGACGGGCGGAACGCTCTGGGGTTTTTCGAGAGGGTTCCTGCCCCTTCCTGGAGGCATGAGGGGGCTGTTCTCTGATCATCATGGGAGAAGCTGGTAGAGTTTCTAGAGGTAAAATTTACAGACGTGGGGGGCCCACAGGCCCAGGTCCCCCTGCAGAGTTTAACCCTGGGAGTCACTTGCCCCGCACCCCGGCACTGCGTGGCTTACAGGCCCAGCTCCTGCCCCAGCCTATGTCCTCCCGCGGGGCTCTGCCCCAGCTGGGGGCTCTCGCGTTGTGAGTGATTCTCTGTGTCCAGCTGTCTGTCTCTCTTCAGCGGGCGGGGCGGGGGATGGGGCAGAAGCTTTCCCTCGGACCTCACTGTTTTGACAGGCGTAAGAGGAGCTGTTGATTTTTCAGTTTGTTCAACTTTCTACTTGGGGTAAGAATGCAAGGACCACTTCTAGGCTCCTTACAGGCCAGACCAGGGATGGAAGGCCTTCTCCTTGGCTTCTAAACTTGACAAGAATTGAATGAATGCTCATACTGTATCATGAGTCAGACCTCAACTACAGTTGTGTTAAACGAACACACACGCACAAACACATGCGACTGTTTTTGATCTTGACGTCCGGTGTTAACCGGGTGGGGCAGGAGCCTCCCCCTTCCTCCCTGTGGCCTGGGTCTCTGTGTGGGAAGGGCAAGCACTGGGGGCCTGGGGTGAAGGTAAGAGCGGTGGGGACCCTCCTTCCCCAGCTCCCCACCTCCCAGAGCCCGGAATCCCGCAGCTGGGACCGGGTGTGGCTCGCCTTCGGGGGGGTTCGTGACCAGGCCCTGGAAACAGCTACAGTCACGTGAGGCGCATCACCCCAGGGGAGCTGGGAAGATGATGTGGGGGAAAGAAAAAGAGCACCAGAAAATAAAAAATAGGAATGACGAGGCTGAAGTTCAGTTCAAAACAAACTTCATCTCTTTTCTATTTCCAACTTTCCTAGACCAAATCCTGGCCAATTATCAGAGCGTCTGAACACTAGGAATTCGGTGCTGGGAGGAGGGGAGGGAGAGAGGGCCCGTTTCCCTGCCTCTCTGCCGACCCCTCCGAGGATCCTGCTCCGTTTGGGCCACTGCGGCTCCCGCTCCCCACCCCGGCTCCTCCTGGCAGGGGCTCTGGGAAGCCCGCTCACGCGAACGAGTGGAGCCAGCGCAGACCCGAAGGTCTGAGTGGCTTTGCCACGTTCCAGCTGAGTCAGCCAGGCGGCACCAGGCTGTCCTCACTCAGGGCGTGGGGGTGACATTTAAACCGGCTGGAACCTCCGCAGATGCAGAGGACGCAGAGGGCGGGGCGGGAGAGTGGCGGGGCGGGGGGTGTCCCGTGAGAGGCTGCCGCCTGAACGCTTGTGCAAGGCTCCCTCACCGGCCGGGGACACACAGCGCCCCGTGTTGCCTCTTTTTGGAAAAAGGCACACGTTCAGTGACTTCCTCAAGGTCACACGGCTAGCAAGAAAATGGTGGGGCTGCCAGATGCGCGTTTTCCTATTTGTTTGTTTTTTAATGACCTGTCGACTACCTCCTGTGATTTGAAGTCTTACACGTAGTTTTCCAGCCTTGCTCACGGGGCAATGGGGTCAGAAAAGAGGATTAAAAATATCTTCATGATTTCAAGATAAAACAAGGATTTCTTGAATAAGACATGAGAGAATCAACTGCAAAGGAAAAGGTTGTTTGTGGTGGGTTTTAGTGGTTGTATGTGTTTTAGAATTTTAATGTAGTCAAATTCATCAAAGTGATAACTTTGGTAACTATCACTTTGATAAATTTGCTGACTGGAAGAAGATGACTGATTCTCGCACAATTACCAAAGGAAAAATACCCACCGCATCAGAAGAATTCTTATAAATCATCCAAGCAAAGGCTGAAATTTCCAGGAGAAGGATGGGCGCAGGGAAGGGGCCAGCAACACGCACGGGGACCCCGAGCGGGAAGCGAGCGTGGGCAGCGCTCCATCTCCCAAGTCATCAAGAAAACGAAATGGAAGCCACCACAGGACGCTTTCCTCCAAACCTGGGGGTGTCAGACCTTCCCATTGGGTCGGCGTGATGAGTGTGAAATGGCAGCTCCTGCAGAGCTAGTAGGGGTATAACTGGCCCGTCCAATCTGGGGGAGGATTTGACAACACAGAGGGTCAAGATGAGCCTGTCTTTCGACCCGTCCATTCTATCCCGTGCGTCTGCCCGTCGGAGACCCTCACCCAGGGGCGCACGCAGCCGGGAAGTTCACCTGCGGCGCGTCCGTCGTGGGGAAGGCCTGGAAATCAGTGCCTATCACCAGAAGCGTGCATACGTACATTGTGGCATCGTCGCACACACGAAGCTCCCACAGCAGTTAAAATTAGTGAGACAGAGGCACACGTTTCTACAGGGGCAAATCTCAGAACGTTATTGAATGAGAAAAGCAAATTTCAGACAGATATATACAGGTGATGTCATTTACATAAACATTGAAAACATGCAGAACAATACTAAATATTGTTAACAGATGCATGTATATGTGGTAAACAACTGTCTTGGGGAAAGCAAATAGAAAATTTGGATGGTGCTGGCTTTCGTTGGGGGAGAGAAGGGGAGTAAACTGGGGAGGGACGTATAGGAGAGGCTCCAACCTTACCCGACAGGTTTGCGTCCCTCAGTGTTTCACCGTATTTTCTGAAATCGTAGAAGAGAACGTTCGGAAGCAATCTGTGTGCACGGGTCTGCATGAGTAGCATGACTCTGTTCTCCCTGTAGAATTGAACATTTCCTCGTCACAGAAGAGGAAGCGGTGTGTCGCGTGGCCGTGCGTGCTTTATTCTGGAGGAGTCGGTCTGGGGACAGTAGACCCGTTCACCTGGTTAAGGGACAGAGGCAACAGGACCAGCGAGGACTGTGACGGACCTGCATGATGGCCAAGGAGCAGAAGGCATTTCAAAGGCAGACTCAGCGGAGCCTGGGATGCTTCATATGTAGGAAGTTAGAGGAAAACCAATAAATCCAAGATGGCGTAAGAGAGTCCCAGCCTGAAGGGCGAGGTGGCTGGCGTCGCTGGGAGCATAGGGGCATAGAGGCTGGCCCCGGCGGGGTCCGTCAGTCGGGGTGGAGGGCCCGTGTGGCGTTCAGGCACCGGTACCCGGTGGGGACGGGGGCCTGCCCGGGGAGGGACGCCGGCTGGGCCTCAGCTCTCTCCCCTGCGCGTGTGCAGCCCCATGCGTGGGACTCCCGATTCCTCAGCGGCCACTCTTCCCCCTTTGATGGTTGGGTGGTCGCGTCAGCTCTGCCCGCTCAGGCCTTACAGGTGCAACGCCCACTTCCGGCGTCGCCGGGCACTCTGGCTGCTCTGCCTCGCCGCCGGCCCCCAGTTCTGGCTTACCCCTCCCACCGCGCTGCCCACCAGGAGCCCGAGGGCCCGAGACAATCAGAGCAAGACGGGGAAGCCTGGCGAGCGACCCTCAGTGACGTGCGGGACACCGCCGGGGAGGGCCCGTGAGAGCCCCGTTTGCCCCCAGACGCAGCACACAGCCCAGCCCCCGCCAGCGGGAGGAGCGCGCGGGGACCAGGCAGCCCAGACTGCGGGCCACCGGCCGGAGGAAGGCGCTGGGACTAGGGGCAGGGCGTGAGCAAGCTCTCCGGGCCTCGAACAACCGCTGCGGCTGAGCGGCCTGCTGCCCGTGCGGAAAGCGCTTGCTCTGGCAGCAGAACGGAAGCCGAGAGGAGGTGGACCCAGCTGGGACTGGAGACAGCTGGTCACCCCACTGAAGCAGAGGGAGCGGAGTTTCGAGCAGGGCGGGATCCCTGGTGGAGAACAGACAAGAACCCTGAAGAGGAGCACGTAGTGGGGGGGCGGACGGGGGACGGCGCAGAGGTGACCGAAGTCGCAGGAGGGCCACGGGAAGAGGAGGAAGAATAGAGCCACAGGACAGCAACACAGCGATCGCATCATGAATGGCCAGGAGAAGCGGGGACGGGAGGCCGCTGACCCCGGCCCTGGGACAGCTGGAGGGGGCGCTGCCGGAGTTGTGCCCGACGATCATGCTCCATTTAAAGGGGACTTGCTGCTTCTGTCACCTTCCTTCGGTTACCTCTGTGTGTGGCCCTGCGAGATCCTGGAGCCCCCCTCTCCCTCCATCTTCACTTGGCGGCCCCTGGAGCTGCCCTTCCGGGGGGCAGGAGGGCGGACAGCCCCCCGCGGCGGGGGCGGCGTGTGTGGGCCATGGGGGGGCCACGGGGCTGCCCGGGCAGCACGTCCGGCCTCTGGGCCCAGGGCTGCCCGGCCTCGTTCCTACACACCGAGCCCGTCGCCTGCGCCCGCGGCCTCATTTGTGGTCGGATCACGTGCTCCTCCCAGCTCGGGCGTGGCCCTGACCCTGGCCCCGACCCTGGAGGCCGGAGGGGGGCCCCAGGCCCCGTGCAGGTGGCCCGAGGGCGCTCCCTGGCCCCGAGCATCTCATCTGCAGAGCTCACGGGGGCCGGCCCGGGAGGTGCGGTCCCCCAGCCCACAGCGGACTCTGGGCCCTAGTCCCAATCCCTCCTCCCACAGGTCACCCTGGGGCGGAGGTGGCAGCTGTGCGGGGCAGCAGAGGTGGCAGCTGTGCGGGGCAGCGGAGCCCTGGCAGGTGAGGAGCGGCCCGTGCCTGGAGCGTGAGCTCAGAGGCGGCGTGGGCCCCCGGCTGGAAAGCCTGAGGCTGGGGGGCTGCGCCGGGAGCCAGAGCCCCAGGGAGACGCCGCCAGACCCGGGCAGATAGCATTTGGAGTTGGAGTTGTCCCCAAAGTACCTTTTAATCTGAAAACAATCAGGAGGCCGGCCAGAGGGCCTTCCATTGTTTGGCAGCGCGGGGCACACGGTCCGCCTGGCCGCCTGACTGCCTGGCCCGGAGAGCCCGGCCGTGTCCCAGGGCCCGCGTGAGGGCAAGGGGTGCTTGCTGCAGTCCTTGCGGGGACGGCCGGCCACCGCCCTCTGTGGGCGCCCACCCGGCGGCTTGGGCGCCTCGCCCAGAGGGACCCGTCACCCAGACTCTCCAAACCCTGCAGGGAGCTGCCGTGGCCGCAGCGGGTCTATGCCCCCGAGGGCCCGGCGTGGCACCGTTCAGAGGTTCGCGAAGGTGCAGCTGCTGGTGACGGACGGAGGCCCTGGAAGCAGGAGGGTGGCCTTGGGGGCTGGGAGGCCCGGTGTGTGCCGGGAGGGAGAGGGTGAGGAGCAGGCGCCCGGATGGGCCCCCGGCTGGGTGACCGAGGACGGGCAGCAGCGGCTTCCCCTCTGGCCGCAGCGTCCCCGGCTGTAAAGCGGGGCATGACAGTTCGCAGTGTCCAGTTCATAGGGCGGGGGTGGAACTGGGGGAGACGGCCGACAACACGCACAGGGGACAGTGCGTGGAACACAGGCGGGGTGCGAGAGTCAGAGCCGCACAACGATGTCGGTGACGGGGCCACGGGCCGCGGCCCCCGTTCTGAGCAGCGGGGCTTGAAGGCCGTGACCGCCCCAGTGCTCTGGGGGAGCCCGAGAGGGGCTTCTTAAAACGGCAGATGTCATCAGCAGCCCGTGTCACAGATGTAGAGACTGGGGCTCCATAGAGCACCGGCCGAGCTGGGGTCCGTGCCCCTGGTCTGCACGAGGCAGGACTCGAATCCGGGACTTGCAGCTCGAAGTCCTGCCTGGTCCTTGTAACCTACAACAAGCCACTCAGAAAGCCGTGTCAGGTGTCTTCAAAAGGAGAAGTGTGCAAGGCGTAGATGCTAGAAGAATAGAAAGG
The DNA here is from genome assembly GCF_021234165.1 of Pteronotus mesoamericanus. NCBI lineage: Eukaryota > Metazoa > Chordata > Mammalia > Chiroptera > Mormoopidae > Pteronotus > Pteronotus mesoamericanus. The sequence goes on from NW_026555123.1 coordinate 4,682,317, forward strand.
AAAAGAAATCCGTAAACACCCATGTTCTCTAGCTCAGAAGTTCCCTGAGTGCTGAGATGTCCCATTGGTCTCGCCACGTGTTCCGTCGGTCCCCTCGTGCGGTGGCCCAGGTGGCCGTGCAGACCCCTGACCAGGGGGAGCTCTCCTTCTGATCCCCTGGAAGTCCCCTGCGCCCTGCACCTGTGACAGAGGGCCGCCTGATGAAGTCTCCGCTGCCTTCATAACCGCTTTCTGTGCGACACTTCCTTTATTTTCCCTGGATGTCTAACCTGAGAGTTTCTTTATTATTACTTTTTTCTTAAGAAATCACTTCCAGAGAAAGACAGAAGAAAGCCTTGAAGGAAACAGTGAGAAAGCTGCCGTAACCCAGACGGGGGACTTCAACCACACGCGGGTCACCGAACCTGGGCCACGCGCGCTGGCCCCGGGAGGAGGAGGCCCCTAGGCAGACGGCCCCTGCTAAGGCCGGCTGCATCCCTCGTGGCCCTCCTTCCTGCCTTCCTGTGTGCTGCCCGTGGACACGGCCTTGTCCCCTCGAATGACATCCTTTTCTTCCACACCTGCCCACCTGAGAGCAGGTCAGGGTCTCCCCACTTTGACGCCACGCAGAGCCCAGCGCGGATGATACCGCAAAACTAAATGCGCTAAGAAATGAAGAGCGCATTCTGGATCCCACTCTTGATTTTACTGAGCAAGTGGTGCTTTCTTTTCTTTCATCTCTATGACCCGGAAGTCATCGCGTGGACCCCTGCGCCTTGGAGATGCGGATCAAGCTAACTCGACCCCACGCTGCCAGTCCACGCCCAGCGGACGCCCGGGGCCCTCGCTGAGAGCCCAGTTCCCAGGAGGCCTCCTCCTGCCCCCGAAACAACCCCACCCCCGCCCTTTCTGAGCTCCGCGGAACAGAAGATGTGAATGGAGGAGCCCTTGTCGACGGTTTCAGAGCAGAAACGGAGTTTTATGACGCAGCGAGGCATGGACCCTCCAGAGCAGAGCAGCCTCACGCCCCCTCGAGGGCCGTGGGGCCCTGTGATGTCCCTGCCCCTCCTCCTGTGTGTCACCTCCTCTTCTCCTCCTCTGCCATCATTTGCACAGTACAAAGGACATTTCTCTCCCTGTCCCTCACAGGCCACTTTTACTTCATATTTTGAAGTTTTATGGCCGACAAACACCCAAGCCCTTGGGGTGCCAAGAACATCCCCAAACACAGCCAGCAAGATAAACTCCTTTTATCTCCTAATGCGAGGATCTCAGCAGTTTATTTGCACTGCCTGACAGTCTTCTCGACCCTGTGGGCCCTCAAAGAGGAAGTGTGTGTTTTGATGTTCGGAGGCAAAGTCAACAGAGAAACTGACTCTCAGCTCGTTCTCGGTTCTCTTCTGCAGGACACCACACAGCATCCCCTCAGACACCTGCCGGCCCCCTGGCAGCCCCAGCCCCGGCTCCTGTCCCCCGCGCAGAGGGCAGCCCCCGCCACCCGCCGGCTGCAGCGAGCCGAGGGCGAGGGGCCCCCTCTTATGCTGCGGTTCGATTCACCGCAACCCCCTCCCGGCCCAGGCGTGGGCCTGCAGGGCCCTCCCAGCCTGGGCTCCCGAACGGCGTGACCCCGCTGTGCGGCTGTGTGGGGAGGGGACCCCGTGACACCTGCGTCCCCAGCAGCCTGTGCGCCTGAACCTCAGGAAGCAGCGTGGCTCTTTTGGGGGTCTGTCAAGAGAGTACATTACACTCTTCGATCATTTAAACCCTAACTGGCCTTTTCTCTCACGTCAGCTGCATGGACGTGCTAGGACTTCCTGGGGTTACTTCTTTCTTTGATTGGCAGCCTGGGGCAAGTCTCCTTCCGGGGGCTCTGGTTCCAGGTAACCAGTTTACAGAGAAGCTTCCAGAACCCTGCTGGATTTCCACGCAGGGGCAGCTTGAATTTCACTGACCTCACCCCCAAGCCTTTCCTCCCTGGCTCCGCCCCTCCTTCAGGCCCGGCCCCCAGGCCGACACAAGCATCTGGAGGTGAATAAACCTGTCCGGGGACTCGGAGCCCTAAGCGCCAACGTTTCATGGAAGCCGGTCAAACGGGCCGAAGTCAGTTCAACTCCCCCAACACCATTCTGCCTCCGTCCCCCAAACCAAAACACAGCTTAGCTCTGTTTCTAATGTGTCTATTTTTCCTGTTAAAAATGGATGTTCCTGGGTTCAGTGTGTGTTATGAAGATAAAACTTCTCTGCGAAAGCAACAAGAACCTGACGCCAGGAGATCTCAGTCGAACAGACCCGGAGGCGCCAGGACAGGTGGCAGCCGCAGCCGGGCCTCCCGCTCGAGGGCGTCGACCTCGGAGCGCCCCGCGGGGGCAAAGGGCGCGGGCGTCGCGGCGAGACGCAGGAGGCCTGAGGGTCGAATGTGGACGTGGGGACTGTGGCCGCGGAACCGGACTGGGTGAATGCAGTTCGCTACGAGAGTGGAGCAAAAGTGTCCTCACCTAAACAAAGAGCAAGCCGACCAAGCGAGGTGATGGATATGCGAGTTCACTCAAAGGGGAGAGTCTATACGTCTATCAAATCATCGCATCACGCACTTTCAATATCTCACAGTTTTATTCGTCAATTAGACCTCAACAAAGCTGTAAAAAAATGCTATGGATATGAGCTTGTTTTCAAACACAGGCTAATTTAATCAGATTCGATTTTCGGTGGCTGGGGGTCGGGGTGGGCAGAGAAAGGAGCGACACCGCTCTCCCCACCCCAGCGTGAGACCCCAGCACTCAGTGACCTTCGAGCGGTAGCTGGAGCAGACAGGTTTCCGGCCTGGGGCCCTGGGCCAAGCGTCCCCACGGTGGCTGAGAGCTTGGCCCCTGTGTCCCTGCCTTAGGCTAGTCCTGAAGTTCCCGCCAGTTTGGGATTCCATTGGCATTAGAGTGGCTCCTCTCATTAAAACAAGCAAAGAAACTTGGGTTCTTTTTTTTTTTTTTAAAGATTTTATTTAATTATTTATTTTAGAGAGGGGAAGGGAGGGAGAAAGAGAGGGAGAGAAACATCAGTGTGTGGTTGCCACTCCAGCACGCCCCCCCCCCGCCCCCCAGGGACCTGGCCCACAACCCAGGCATATGCCCTGACTGGGAATCGAACCAACAGTCCTTTGGTTTGCAGTCCGGTGCTCAATCCACTGAGCCACAACAGCCAGGGCCAAACTTAGATTCTTTGTAAAACTAAAATGCAAATACTTGGCGTGAATTGTTTGCCACGGTGGTTAGGGACGGGTGCCTCAGTATCGGGACTTGGCCGTCTCCCTGTCTCTCTGAAGCTGCTGTCAAACGTGAGAACTGGGCGACGCGTTTGGTAAGATGTGAACTGAATCTTGAGACTCCGTGCAGACTGAGTTTCAAGGAATTTCCTGAAAGGTTGCCTGGGTTGGCAAAAAGAACAAATAGATCTCCTGTCTCTTAGATCAAGTTCTTACAATAAGAGCACCCCCCAAGAAGAAGCGTCTGTACCCCAGTAAGGTGCAGCGGCTCAAACCAGTGAAGACCTGCGGGTCAAGGCCGGGCCCCCCGGGAAGCCCTTGAGCTCAGAGACGTGTGTGTGGGAGTTCTCTGAAGGACGCTCTCAGCATTGACACTTGTAGAAAAGAGGAGAGAGCGGGGCTGGGCACAGGGACGAGTTGAGCTGTGATGCTAAGTGTCTGAGTGCAAGACGCGTTCGGCCCTGCAGAGAGCTCCAGCGAAGGATCGTCCTCGGAAAGGCCCCACGTGGGGTGGGGGGCACGCCCTCACAGCGCGGGTTGATGCGCCATTGGGTGTGGGCCACCCTGGACAAGACGAGGCCTTGGCCAGTGGGCCCTTTCAGCAGAGGGAACCTGTCGGGGCAGACAAGGGTGGGGAGGGTGCGTGTCTGCGACACCCATACGTCGTTCCCACAGGCAGGTCTGAGCTGCGCGCTGAGCGGCGTGTACAGAAACAAAGGGGCTACGCACAGGGGGCTGTGGCCATGCGAGCTGGCAGGACTTTCGTTCCTCACTTTGGAGGTGCGTCCAGGAAGACACATGCACTCAGAGTCACATAAAAACCCCGCCCTCGCACCTGCCAAGACGTCTCCCCTCCAGGCACACTCTCCTGCTTGCGCCGCGCCGCTGGTGGATATTCTCGGTTCACCTGAAAAGTGGTCAGAGAGGCGTGCCCATTCTCATCCAGAAAACGGGCGCTAGGTGACCGGTCCCTGGAGGGTCACCACGTGCCCCCGAGGGGCGGTGGGGAGGCACCTGTCCCTCACAGCGGCTCCCCAGCCCACGCTTGCCGGGGCTCTCCGGCCCGTTAGCGGAGCAGCTTCGCAGACACACAGCCAGGAGGGACGGCTCAGTGCGTGTGCAGGTGTTTGATGGCACTTCGTTTGTTCACTTCTACAAAAATTGGGTCGTGCTCTTGGCCTTTGTAGTTTCTTAATCCTTGGAGATCTATGTGTTTTGTTTTGTTTTTTTTTTTGAAATATGAGAAACACAAATATTTTATAGTCTGTATCTTACAATTTTAATAGTTGAATCCTTTCTGGTCTGATTCTATTGTCTGTTATCTCTGCGTATTCTCATTCACGTTGTTTTGTTTATGTGTCCGATCATACTTGACTGCTTTGGGTTATTGTACTTGAAACTAATTTAGTAATGATTGATGCGTGAGACGGTGGGACTTTTCTTGGGTGAATACTTTTACCTGGTCCTGGAGCCTTATTACCAGTAAGTTCAGGTTCAAGACTTGCTCTTCCTCAGACCACGCAGGCGACGCCAACCTGGGCTGCGAGGCATGTAAGGGGTGGTTTACTCCTGGCTCTCCATTTCCCGGGGTTAGGCCTTTGGGTTACAGTTTAACACATTTGGGGAGGAAACAGGTCTCCCCACCGTACATGGGCCCCAGACTTCGGCTTCCTCCTTTGCTCCGTGAGGCCACAAACAACACCTCAGGTTTGCTTGTTTCTCCAAGTTTGACATTTGCTCTTGGGGTCAAAGTAGCTTTGTGTGCTTCCTGTGACTGTGCCTCCTAGATTTTTGCAGATTAAGTCCTCGCTATCAGGTCAGTTTAGATTGTTTTTAAGGAAAAGAAGTAAATAATTCATGTTATCCAGTTGTTTTGTTTTTGTTTCTTTCATCGCCCTTACTGGAGAAAAGGAAACCTTGGGTGTGTCTTATCTGAGGCCAAACCCTGCGGTGTTCTCCGCGAGGATCCAAGTGGAATCAGGGGGATTTTCTTCAGTATCTCAAGCTTGCAAGTTTATGTTGTTGGTTGAAGTTGAGTCAAATATAGTCATATGTTAGCTCTACATGGTTCTAAGAACTTAAAATTTCAAACTCTCACTAAACATGGATCTGATTTTCCACCTAGCACGTAACCACGTAAATAGAAGATATGTTACATTATCATGATTTCTCTAAATCTAATAGGATATGATACCCAAACTTTTTTTTAAAAAAAATAAAGAACTACCTGTATTTCCAGTGACATTTTCATTTTAAAGTCTTCACAGTTTCCTGTCGCAGAGGTGACCTTTTGATAGCTTATTTGAGGTTGAGGGGAAAAAAAGACAATTTTTTTTTCCTCCAACACAGGAGAATCAGTCGAGAGAGAAAAGTCAGGTCGCCCCTGTCATCGGAGGACAGGGGCGGGGCAGCGGCACAAGGAGAGCCGCTCGCGGGCAATGGCGCAATCTGAACCGCCCAGTGCGGGGTGATGTTCCTCGTCTAAAAAGTGCCAAACGCAATTCACATTGTGTAACTTTTAGAAGAGTAGTACATCTTCACCTTTTGCATTCAGGATGACTCCCACCTGGAGAGGCCAGTTCCTCATTTCGGGGACTCGTCGCCCACAAACGAACCCTCCTGACATGAACGAAACCTGAAACGCCTCAAGGGCCACGTGCGTTTCCATGAAGTCGGTTTAAACCAAAGAAGTTTCATTCTCTCCAGGAAATCACCCCGTCTCTGTCGCCATGCTGAGGTTCATAATAGAGTTATTTCCATCTTTGGCCGCCGGGACCCCTTCCCCACCGGCCCCGACCGAGGGCGACCTCCGTGGCTCTGGGACGGATGCTGGGCGCACTCGCCTCTCACACCGCCCGGCCGGTGCGTCGCCCCGCGTGACATCACGTGGCCTTTTACGGGCACAGCTGTCACTTCAAGGGGCCGAGCCCTCGCAGGACAGGGCCCCTGCCCCACTGCCCCGGGGGAGAGGTCCCCAGAGGACCCAGCCCCAGCATTTCCCACTTAAGGCACTCAGTACACACTTGCGGGTGGGCGTGATGACCAACACATGACTTGGGCAAGAGATGTGTCGCAATCGCTCTGTTTCCTCAGCTCTGATCACACTGCCTGACCCAGGGCATGCACTCAAGACCAGTTTACTGAATGAGGAACAAAGGAGCGAAGGGCTGGGTCATTAGATGAAAATCTGGTTTGAAACACACACAGAGAGAACGAAGAACATCGTGGTCAGAGGATTTTCCAGGCTTCCTTTTTTAAAATGTATCAGGAATCACAGATTTTTTTCCTTTCAGTGACCATGAGAGGAGGGACGGACCCCGGGGGCCCACGGGCAGGGCCAGCCCCCCTGAGGGTTACATTTCTACCATCACAACGTGAATTCCCCCAGATCCTTTTTAATTCCAGGCGCATCCCATTTTTATGGCACTCTGGTCTGGTTTCACGGGTAAAATGTCTTTGAAAAATCTCTTAGAAGATATTAAAGTCGATTTTTTAAAAAAGTTCACGTGTCTTTGTCGTTTCCATTTCCTAAGCTGCTTTTGTCTTTTCCCACCTGTTCTTTTGTCAAGAACTGCGCAGGGTCCAAGGTTTTACCCCATGCGCAGCCGGGACGCCTCAGCCTGTCACCGGCGCAGGAAGGCCGGCAGAGGACCCGCGGCTCCTGGGCCGGAGAGCAAGGCTTTACTGCTCCCAGGAAGGGCCACGGCCAGGGCGTCAGCACCTGCGTCTGCCTCCTGAGCCTCACTTCCCACAGGGCAGCACAGGGAGCCTGGGGAGCGCCTGCACGCACAGCAGCCGGTGTTGGAGGAGAGACCCTGGCGTGGGGACCCTCCTCTTTTATAACGGGCAGCAAGGCTTTCCGACTTCCGCTCGGACTGAGACGGAACACCGGACGGCGAGCAAGCCTGCCCTTGCCTCGCAGGGAGACACGTGGGCGTCTTTCCAGGCTGCTGGCCACACTAACACCCGTGACGTGACAGCCTGGAGCAAACGCAGCGTCTCTCTGTAACGCGGAAACATCAGAAACCCACGGAGAACAATTTCCCAACACTGTTTGTAGCTCGCATGTTAAACTCCTCCCTCAAATGTGGGGGGGCCCCTGGCTGGGGCCCCCTGTTGAGAACCGCCTGCATGGCGTGCGCCTAGTAGCCTGCTTTTTGAGAACCGAGGGGAAGAAAGAAAGCTGGGGGACAGGGCGGGGGGCGGAGAGGGAAGCAGATCTCAACATTGAGGATGTCGCTCCCACGGAGCGCCCTGTCTCCGTACCGCTCCTTTGTTTTCAACTACGCCCGTGGCGCTCGGCCCAGTGGACCTGTGCTTTCTGCACTGTAAGTGGCACCGTTCAGCGCAGCCGCCAGCAGTCCCATGTGGCTGTTGAGCACAGGAAGTGTGGGTGGCCCAAATTTAGATGGGCTGAGTGTGAAACACCACGAAGTGCAAAGACTTAGTGCAAAACATGTAAAGCATCTCCTTAATAATTCTATGTGTTAAAATGACAATATTTTGGATATGTTGGGTTAAATAAAATAGATTACTACAATTACATTTCCTTTTCTCCTTTTGCGTTTTAAAAATGCTGCTCTTAGAAAATCCTGAGGTTTGCGAGGGGCTTTGGGGTGATCCCTCCTGACATACGTCTTCTCACAAGAGGGAGGCGATTTTCAGGGACGGCCGGGGCCCCCTGCGCCGCCCCCCAGCCGTCCCTCTTCACTGCAGGGTCTTTCCCGGGGCGCCCCAGGAAAGCGGCTTCATTCGAGCAACCACGCGCTTCGACAGGGCCCACCCAGGAGGTCTAGGGTAGCCTCCCACCTCAGGGTCTGTTACCTCCATCGCTCAAAGCGTATCTTCCAGTCTGGTCGCACAGTCACAGGTTCTGAGGGTGGGGGTGTTGACACCTTTAGGGGACTTCATTCTGCTCACCACACTGTCATGTGTTCATTGTACAAGCGATGAAACCGCAGCCCGGAGAGACTGAGCGTCACGCCCCAAGCTGCACAGCTGACCTGTGTCAGGGCAGGGCTCCGAGCCCAGGCTGCCGAGAGCCGGGGCCTGTGCTCCTTCAGGGCTCGGACGCCCGCGAAGGAAGGATGAGGCAGAAACAGGAAAGAGGCGAAAAGTGGCAGAAGCAAAGTCACCTTTGGGAGAGGCCTTCAGCCTGTGACCTGCGTTCCGGCAGACGGCTCATCTCCGTCATGTTTAAAGGCTTGGGTAACAAGAAGGAAAGAAGCACCGCTTGTTGGTGCCGTTGGTGGTGGCCTGTGTGCCACAGGGGCCCGTCCTGAGGACAAGCACAGAGGCGCCAGGAAAACGGATCCACTGTGGGTCTGCCCGAGTTTGATAAAAACCCCCAACCCCCACTGCATTGGGGACTGAGGAATGTGTCTTTGTAGCTTTCCTGACTCATCAGATTCATGAAGCCTTTGTTTCCGAGCTGGGAAAAAATGCGAGGAAGAACGTTCCGGAAAGAATGCTGAGCTAGGGGTCCCCAAACTGCCACTGACTGGCTGCTAAATTATCATGAGCAAGCAGGTCTCTTCCCCTCTCTGAAGCTCAGGTTCCTATTTGAAAAGGAATGAAAGTTTAAACCCTTAAGAACTTCTTACTAGGAACGTTTTTAAACAGACCTAACAGTGAAAAGGGTGGTATAATAAGCACTCATACACTTACCGCTTGCATCTAATTTGTATGTGTTGGTATGTATACACACATACATGTATGTTTATGTACACAGCTTTCTGTATCCTTGGGCTTCGTTATCTGTGGATTCAGCCAACCATGGTTCAAAAAGATCTGGAAGAAAAATTCTTCACGGTACACGAATGAAGTGCCGCGTACGCGCACCTGCCGCGGCCACATGCACAGCAGGCGGCGTGCAAAGCCTACGCCGTTTCATCCAAGGAATGGAGCACCCACAGATTTAAGGGTGGGAGGGCCGTGTCCTGGACTCGATCCTGAGATACTTTTCTATATGATAAAATTAATAATTACATATTATACTATTTCAAAAATTATTTTTGCTGAACCACATAAAGTCACGAGTGTCATCTCCCTTCTCCTTCGACCCTTTCCCATTCATCTCCTGACTGAGCACGTGTCCCCACATCGCCATAGCGCCCTCACCACGCTGTCGAAAATGAACCATGTCCTTCAGATCAGCTAACAATCTGTGTTCCAGGTTCCTCCGTTGTCCCTGAAATGTCCCTAGAGCTCACTGTTTCGGACCAGGACTCCGGCCGTTTATGTTAGCGGGTCCCCTTTAACCTGTGACGTACAGTGGTAACAGTTCTCCTGTCATACACACTCGGGTCACGGCAGTGCCTCGCTCTGACACTGACCGTCAACGGGGGGGCCAGGGCCCCCCTCACATTGTGCGGAGGGCTCTCGTGGAGGGAAGGAAATGAGACTGGGCTACGTGGGACCTGGTCTGGGCTCGGGAAAGCCCATCAGAGGCCCGCCTGGCCCGGGTCAGTCCCAGGCACCGGGAGGGGACTTCACAAACCGGAGGAAGAGACTCCCAGACCCGGTGCCCCGGGGCGGGGGACGCCCGACGGGAGCCCCGCGTGGTGGGTCCGGGGCAGGCGGTTTCCCGGGCACGCGGACGGGGCGCCTGCGCAGTTGGCGCGTCCAGGGCTCGCCCCGCCCCGCCCCGCCCCCGCCGCGTGCTCCGCCCCCGCGTGCATCCCGCAGATACTTCCGGAGCCCCGAGCACCGCCGGGCACCGTGCCGGGCACCGTCCTCACAAAACTCGCAGTCTAGTGGCGGGGACAGACGACAAAACGCGCGCGTGTGACGCGCGCATCTGATGACGCCAGCGGTAAGGCGACGAAACGTGTGGGTCGCTGAACGGCGAGGAATGTCACGGTGGGAACTTCTCACGTTGCGTTAATGACCTATTGCTGAATGACAAATGACCCCACACTCGAGTGGTGGCTTAAAACAACAAACTCTGTCACGACTCCCATGGCTGGGAACCAGGCGTAGCTGAGCGGGGCCTCCGCTCAGGGTCCTCGGGCCGTGACGAGGGGTGGGCGGGGCTGCGGACACCTCAGGGCCCGAAGGGGAGGGGTCCCCTTCCGAGGCCGCTAAGGGCCGCGGCTCCCAGGCGTCTGCGGTCTGCCACGGGATGGGGAGGGCAGCGGGCCCGCGACCGGGCCGCTGGGGCGGTGGCCGGGAGCGGCCGCGGCAGCAAGGCTGGCCCCCTGCCCCCTCCGCCCCCTCTCAGAGCTGCTCTGCTCCCCGGGCGCCGGCCCTGGAGCGCGCAGAGCCCAGGGGGACGCGGTCACTGCGCTGTGACCACGCGAGAGGCAGCCCAGAGCCCCCACGCCCACCGGAGAGGCGGCAGGAGGAGGGCAGGGACTGGGGTCCCCGACTGGGGTCCCCCGCTGGGACGCCCCGGCCTGCCCCTCTGATGCCTAGGAGCCCTGTCTGGAGGAGGCTTTGTCGGGGGCCGGGGCGCCAGGACCTCCATTTCCGTAGGAGTTTGTCCCAGGTGACTGAGCTTGAAGAAGGCGACCCCCGGGTCTCAGTCCCGTTTAGCGAAGGGGACAGAGAGACGCAGCAGGGGCACGTGTCTCCGCAGGACCCCAGGATTCCTTCGCCAAGAAGCAGGTCACAACGTGGGTGCCCTCGCAGACTGTCTCGTCGGCTGCTTATGTCTGAGGCCTGGCAGGCGCCGGGCAGGGAAACGTGTCGTGATGGGGTGATGCGCACAAGCCCGTCGTCCCTCAAGGACATGAAAAAGGCGATGGGCCCAGGCGGGCGTCTGCACTTTAATTTTCTCCTTATCAAAACAGATGGTGAACCGCCTGCCGCCCCTCCCACCTCCTGTCCTCTCCGCACCTCGGCGAGCCCCCGGGTCCCAGGTCACAAGCCTGCCCTTGGCCGTGGTGGTCAGGATCCTCGGCCTGATCACTTTCCCTCTGAAATGAAGCCTCTCTGCAGGTGCGGCACCGTCACCTGGCTCCGTGCGCGGCCGCGGCGGGAGGTGGACGGGCCGGGACCGCCTGGGAGCAGGAGGAAGCGGGGCTGGGGCGGCCTGCTCGGAGCCTGGGGGCGCCGAGGGAACTGGGCTGGCCGGCCCCCCGCAGCCCTACAGCGGGTGCCCCACAGAGACCGGCGAGGGAGAGCCCCTGGGGTGGCCTCCACAGCGCCCCCCCCCCCCTGCGCCCCTGCAGATGAGGCGGGTCGTCAAGACCTAAGGTCGGAACGCACCCAAGCCAGCGGCGGGTCTCCAAGGCGCCCTTCTGGGTCTGGAATCGGGGCTCGACGGAGTCCAGGCAGGATTGTGCGTGTGCGTGTGCGTGTGCGTGTGCATGGGCGGCACGTCTCGGGCCAGCCAACGGGAGCTGCCGGGCGTCTGCCAGAGGCGGGCGTGGGACCCTGAGCAGCGCGGCCGTGACCCCAAAGCTGCGGGGCTTGTCCCCTCCTCCACTGCAGACGGCAGGGGCTGCCGCGCCCTGGGCTCAGCGTCCCGCGGCGGCTGTCCCAGGCCGCCCAGCCTGAGGTTTGCCAGGGAGGCGCGCCGCCTTGACAACAACACAGTGAATATATATATTACCTATACTTATAATTATATGATTAATATTAGTTAATAGTGATTTACTAATAATCATATAATAAATAATTATATAAAATACTATATATGCAATATGATAATTTATTATATAATTATATAAATATTATTATATTATGTTACATAATCTCTCCAGATGGGGCGTGAGGAGTGTGAACCTCCTGATCAGTCCCTTGGCCCCTCCCCCTCTCTCCCCCTGGGTTTCACACATACAGGAGGCTGTGGGTTGAAGGGCCCGGAGTCGAGGAGGGGGTCCCTGGCCCAAAGGCAGCTCCTGCTCAGGGGCCTGAGGAAGGAGGGGTGAGGGGTCCTAGACCTGACCCACCAAACCCCTCCCCCCAGACTCTCCCCCTCACTGAGTGTCCCCTGCCCCACAATGGTGTCAGGATGACCCAGCACCCGGCGCGTCCGGGGTCACACGCCCCTCGCAGAGGTGCGGGGCCTGGGGACTCCAGGGGACCCAGGCTGTGGGGGTGCTGCCGCCATCCTTGGCCCCCGAGCCCTCTTCTTACGCTGCCGCGCCAGCCTCCTGCAGTTGCGCCTTTTCTTGGCAACGTTGTCCGCGCTGCCCTTCCAGTTTTCTCTCCGGCCAGCGTGTGCTGTGTCTGCTGCGAGCACGGCTCCCTCCCTGCGCACCCGCCCGCTTCCTTCAGTGGCTCCTCTCCCTGACTGTGGCCGCTCTTACAGATGTCCCACGCGCGTCCCCGTTGGCACCTGCCCCGCCACCATACGCCTCGGCTCTGGCTTCGTGCGGAGCCTATAAAAAATGTGGCTGTTTTCTTTGGAGAGAACCTGTTCCCCAGGGCAAGCTTCCCATTCAGGGAGCCCCTCTCAGGCCCCCTCCCTCATGTCCCACGCTGTGACCTGGCCCCGCACCTGGTTCAAGTGTCACCTTCTGACGCAGACGCCATCTGAGGCCGCGGGAGCGCATCCTCAGAGGGACCCTGGCTCCTGGGGCCCCGAGGCCAGGTCTCACCGGGGACGCCTGCTCTGCCCACCTTTCTCAGAGCCCTGACCCCCGACCCGGAGCAAGGGCCCTCCTCCTGGCTGCTCGCCAGCCCAGGAGAGCGGACCGCCTCCCCTGGGAGCACATACAGAACACAAAAGCCTGTTCCCAGGGTGCTACTCGGGGTGCGGCAGCTCCCCACACACCTGGAAGCTTCTTTTCCAGATTCCTGAGCTCTCGAAGGTTTTCTTGCATTCTTTTCGGACAACAGAATGTGATTGCATTTAAGGGGGCTTTGCCTACATGGACACTGGAGCTTCTTACAGCCCCGTCTCATGGGAGGGTGAGGACACGAGAAGCCATGCCTTGGGGCGCTCTCCTAACGCTGCCCAGGCGGCCTCCCAGTCTCCCACCCTCCCGGTCAAACAAAAACAGGAGTTCAGTCTTCAGCGAGGCTTCCCGCTGTGTCTGCTACATCGTCCATGAAGCCTACACCGGGGAGGAGGCCCCCAGCTGTCCTCCAAAGCCCAGTCTCCCCGCTCCACCCGGACAGGACGGACGATACCCCCAGCCTCCGCCGCCACCACGGGTGGCCCAGGACAGAGCTCTCCCCAATGAGTGTGAGTCCCAGGATCGGCCCACGAAGCTTCTCCCCACCCCCGCTCCGGCAGGTACGGAGCAGGCGCTCCAGGTGACTTTGGCATCCACCTGCTGAAGACAGTGGCAGCTGGGTCCCTGGATGACCGTGGAGGATAAGGACCCTCCTGACCTGAATACCCCCAACTGTCCCGCGAGAAAGAAAGAAGCTTTTTTGGTTAAGCCTCTGCCCTTCTGAGGTGGTACCAAGTAAACAGACCATTTTAATGACCTGTGGAAGCTCGTCTGTTAACCCGGACATTCCTGAAGTCCAGGACTATGCCACGCGACACTCGTCCTCAGGCCCATGGTCCCCAGCACAGCGCTGGGCACACAGGAAGCTTTCAGCACGTGTCTCTCGGACCAGTGGCACTGCGTGGGCAGCTTCGCGTGGCGGGCTTGCGGCCTGGCGCCCACGACGGCTCAGGTGTGCAGAGAGGCCCCTTCTGGACCTGGTCAAGCCCACGATGCAGCCCCTCCCCCAGGGCTTGGGGTACACGGCAGGAGAGAACAAAATGTCCCATCTCGTGAAACCATTGCCTACTGTCATATTTCAACAGCCTCGTGCAGTAATGCTCCGTCTTTCGGGATAACTGCTCTCATTGCATCACTGGGCTTTCCCCAGGACGGTGAACGGGGTGTAAGTCGAGTCGAGTCAGGGGTCTCAGACCTAGCTGATGTCCTCCCGTCCCGGTCGCCTTGGCTATGGACACTCTGATCTGAGATGTGCAGCTGCCGAGTCCTCTCTCAGCGTAGTCAGGGTCCCATGGCCACTTCGGCTACTCCACGCCCTTCGGCTTTTGCAGGGGCCACTTCTCCGAGTCTCCGCCGTGTCCCTCCAGAGCCCTGGCCCTGTCTTTGGGGTCCATACCGGGCAGGAGTGAGGGGAGGCCCCGGGGCACGGTCTCAGTCCCTCCTCTGGACTCTGCGCCGCCCCATCATCCCTGCTGCCCTGCCCCTCGTGGACATGGGGCCGTTGCTCAGGGGCCCCTTAGGGATTCGCAACAGGAAGAGAAAGGGAACCCAGTAAGGGAGGTGCGGGCTGCTCGTGCGCGACAGTGTCCTCTCCTCCTTGGGCTCCCTCACCCTGCAGTCACCCGCGGCCTCGGGGTAGGCTTTCCTCCTTCCTGCCGATCGCACCCTCCGTCCTCGGCCACACACGCCCGCGGGCCGGCCAGCATGGCAGGAAGCACCTCTACTCCGCAGTCTGTTCCCTCTAGAGGAGGGTGCGCTAGATGTGGCTCCCGATGCATTAGACGGGAGAGAGCGGATGCCAGGAAGACTTTCTCTGTCCTCAGTCTGACTTTCGAGTCCATTTAAAAGAAAGCTTTTTCTTTCCCTGTCAGTTGCTGAGGGCCTAAAAGTGCTGATGAGGCTCAAGGGAGGAAGCCTCTGGCAAGACGCGACTGCCGGTCACGTTCACGCGCTCCTGTTCCGGCAGGTCACCCGAATAATCAAATCGGTCTTTGCGACCCGGAAAACTTGGTCTCGCCGAGAGCCATGCACTAGGAAATACAAAAAAAAAAAAAAAAAAATTAAAAAAATTAAAATTACATCTTGTCCCAGCTCTGTTGGAGGCTTACGGCACCCTGAGGTGCTGAATCCTCCGACCAGGACAAGACGAGAGAGGCCAGGATCCCACAGAGCATCGGGGTCGGCGGTGGCTGTGATGGCGGTTTCGGCGTCTGTTGCTCACTAACCGACTGCCTCTCCCAAGCGGCAGAGAAGGCAACCCCCCTACAAGCAAATCCCACCGGCTCTGGCTCCCCCCAGGTGCAGACAGTGGGAGTCCTGGAGCGGAATGCAGAGCCTGGACAAGAAGCAGCTCGTTCAGGCCGTCTCCCAACACGCGTAGGGGCCCGTGAAACCAAAGACAACCCAAATAATCGCGTGACTTGTTTACCTTTTCTCCTTCCAAGAAGAAGATTGAGTTAAACATAATTACTCGGGTTGGACAATCTAAAGCAGGCCTCTTTAGGGAAGACAAGGAGATGAAAGCCTTGTAAAAATATTAGTGTCTGTTACCCACTCTGACGTCACAACCATAAGGGGGTGTTATTTTTGTAAAATATAAAAAATAAAAAAATAAAAAACTGAAGTATACAGCATGAAATCTTCGCAGTAACCCAACGAGGCCATCGTAATTGGTGTTTAGCTCTTCCAAAAGAGGAGGCGGGTCTAGGGAAGCCAAGAACTTCGCCAGGGTCCACGGGGAGTCCACGGGGCCCAAGGCGGGGGAACCAAGAGTAAGCGCAGGCCGCGAGCCCGGGCCCCGCCCCTCGGGTCTGTACGCCCTGCTACGCTCACTGCTGCGGCTCCCAGGGCCGAGAGGCTGTCGCTTCCGAGCTCCGGCGTCTGGTGCGCACGTTTCTTCCCACGGCTGCTGCGGCTCGTTAGCCGACCGGAGCCCAGCCACGCGGCGAGGCTCCGCAGGCTCCCACGACGTAGGGACCAGGCTTGTTAGTAACGGAAATCCTGATACGAAATAATCGCTCCTGCTCTGTCACTTTAAGCCGCCCGCTTTGTGGCGATCGGAGCTGCAGCCTAATGGAAGAGAAGATGGAACCAGAGGTCCCTTCTTTGGGTTTTGGTGATAACTTAGTTCCGGGGGCCTGGCTGGGAGGCCTTCGCCACACACGTCTCCTGCTGGGTCACCTGCCGAGGCCCCTTTCCCCGGGATCCCTGTCGGGGGAGAACAGGGAGTGGGGAAGGAAGGGCTCTCCTCCCACGGGGCCCGGGAGCCGGTGGGAACCACGGAAACGCGCTTGTACGGTGCCCTCCTGTCTGGGTCCTGCTGCTCTTCTTGCGCAACGCTTGGTGACAGTTCTCACAAATGTCACCCAAACCACAGGCCAGTTTAAAGAAGAAGAAGCGGGAAGGAGGGGGAAAGAGTAAGAGTTGTGTTTCCGTCCTCGAACACGCCGACAGCCTCTGTAGAAGGAAAGACTCCTCGGACTCGGAGCCGGGCCTCGGCGGGGCCTCTCCTGGCTGAGCGGGGCAGACCAGGCCTGCTCCGCCCTTTCGCTTTGCCGTTGAACTACCGCACCCAGACAGACACCCACCCATGGGCACCCTCCCCGACCCGGGGTGTGTAAGCGAAGCGATGCTTTATTGCTTGGTTAATGTAAAACGTAACAACTGGCTTAGGCCGTTCTGTGACAGTTTAATTCCTAGAATTGACCAAATGAAGGGGCGGGAGTTCAGCGGCCCTGTGAGGAAGCGCACGGATAAACCCGAGCGGCCGCCATGCCGGTTCTCCCCGCCTCGCTCCGTGGCAACAGCGCGAGCATCTCCTCTCGCCAGAGTCCTTGGCGCTGCACACGGCGCTGCCCGCGGCGCTGCCCGGTTCGCACTGCGTCTCGTGAGCCTTTCCCAGGGGGGTTGAACATTTCTGTAAAGCTTATTATTTTGTACATCAGCAGAGATTAACTGAGCCATTATAACCACCCCCTCCAAAAAAAAATAATAAAATAAAAGAGAAAGAAAAAAATGGAAGAACAGAAAAAGCAATTACAATTCCCATTTGCACTGGAAACCTCGCAGGTAAGGACTAAAGCAGGCTGAGCATAGGACAAGAGGTGCAAAGTATTTAAAGAAAAATATAAATAAGCTTAGTTATAATACCGTTGTCAAACCACGCGCGCTGTTGGTCTCAAACATCTCTCTGGCTTCCGTTTTGCAACCCTGTGAGTTTACTGTGAGGACAGCTGGGCAGTCACGGGGAGAGAGACCAGCCTTCCACAGGGATGGGACTCAGCTTGTTGGTTTTGAAGGACAGGCGTCATTAGTGACCCGTCACCCGAGGAGGCCCCGGGGTCCTGGGGCGTGAGCGGGAGGGGCAGCTTCAGGAGCGGGGTGGGTGCCTGCTAAGGGACAGAGCCGTTTCACAATCCTCCAGCGCGGGCCTAGTTCCCTTCGCCAGTCTTCGTTCCTATTATGCACTGTCTCTGTTGAGAACCCAAGTGCGAAATGACCACAACCCTGGTCCTTGACACATGCCTGCTACTGAGTGGAATATTGCTGTAACGATGAGGAAACTCTACTTCCCTTCTGAAAAGTGTCGGACAGGAAAGCCGCAGGACCTCCCCGTGACCGGGGAGGATGAAGAGTCTCTGTTCTCCGGCAGCTCAGCACCTTCTTCCTTGGAGAGCCATCGGGGTTGAGCTCAGCGGATGCCCCCAACCACGAGGGCCAGCGAGGTGCGGCCAGGGCAGAGCTTCCTGGGCCCGTCATCCCGGGCACCTGTGGGTCTGAGCAAATCTAGAGAACAAGTGGCGATTCCCAAGGCGCCTTGGAGTTGCTCTTGCTTCCAAAGCACATTTTAGGACCAAAGGGCGAGGACTTGGTTTTCCTAACTCCCAGCCCCAGGAGAACGTCCGCAGTGAACCCCACCTTAGGGACGAGGGCCGAGCAATGGAGCTGGTATCTCAGAACGGGATCTCGGGGGGCAGGAAGGGCTACGGGGAAAGGGGAGAGTTCACCTGTTGTTTGTAGTGCTTAGCCCGATAGGGTGGATTGCATTTTCATACACTGTATTATAACTCCTTAGCCGTTATATTTAACAGCTGGGGATTACAATCGTGCATGATGCAGGGGCTTAAAAAATCTATTATTTAGAGTGTGTGAGTCAGCTTGGGCTATTGTGACAAAATAGTGTAGACTGGATGCTAAGCACCCGGTGAGAGTTTGCTGTCTCACACACGGAGGCTGAAGCGCTGAGGTAAAGGTGCTGGTGTGGCTGGGCCCCCTTCTCACTGTGGCTCCAAATTGGGGGGGTGGGGAGAGGGGGGGAGGGGGAGTTCTCTGGTGTTTCCTCTTCTAAGGGCACCACCTTCCTCACATCAGAGTCTGCCCTCATCACCTCGTATCACCCTGATTACACCCCGAAGGCCCCGTCGGCAAACACATCGGGGACCAGGGCTTCACCATGAGTTTTAGGGGGGCACCGACGTTCAGTCTGCAGCACAGGATGTAAGATTCAAAAGACTGAGCACATGGAACAGTGAGAAAAATCTTAGAATGGCTGTAATCTTTAGAGCCAGGACTTTATACCAGCGCATGCCGCCGAACGCTGGGACTAAAATCTGCACTTCCAGAAACTTACTTGGAAACATACTCAGACGTCAGACACCCAAAAACGGAAGAATGGAGTTGTGTGTAAGAAACATCGCCTGCTTCATCAAGTAATTTAATCTTCGGACACCCTGAACCACCTCCAAACTATGATTAAAAGAGAGTGCAGAAAATGGGGCAAATAACTCAGCAGCCTAATCTTCAAATAAAATCTGGGCAATTATTTACTCTCTCCAGCTTCCTCATCTGCAAAACGGAAAAGAATCTCCCTGCTCGGGAGCCCGCGTTCTTCGTGGTTCTCTAATTCCGTCGGAGTTGGGAGGTTTCCCGAGGGAGCTGTTGGACACAGTCACGTTTGTCAGGCCTGGGCCAGTCTTTGGTCTCTGCCCTCTAATCCTTCCGGGTGGTACTTTCTCTGGCTGTGGGGGGTCCCCCTCCCAGGCATGCACTGAATAATAACTCTGCTGAATGCTCGGTGGGGGGGACCTGCATTCTGTCCCCGCGCAGCCACCGTCTTTCCGGCCCTCGGCCTTGGTGGCCCGCATCCCCTGGAATCTGACCTTGGTCTCCTGCACTCAGCAGGCAGCTGGGCTCTGCCTGGGTTCCTCTCCCCGTGCAGTGGGAGAAGTTTTAGGCAACTGTCAAGTTCATCTCACCGCTCTCCCATCTCAACGGCCACCGTCCTTCATCGCCGCGTGTCCAGTGCCTTCAACACCACTGTTTATTCTTTCATGTCTTCGCACCTGCCTCGGGAAGGAGGGTTAACTAGTTGCTGTTACTCTGTGTTGATCAGAAACGTGTGTCCTTACAGACCAGCGATTTTCAAACTTTTTCATCTCATGACACACCCAAACTAATTACCAAAATTCTGTGGCACGCCAGAAAATACATTTTTTGCCCATCTGACAAAAAAAAAATTAGTTATAATTTTGATTCATCCAAACTGGACGGCTATTGCTGTGATAGCTGCTGTTGTTTTTTATTTGACAATCTAAAGGATGTCAGTGCTCCTGACTAAACAATCAAGTCTTGCATTTTATAAATCTTGCTGCACGCCGGCTGAAAATCACTATTACAGACTATATTACAATCACTTCAGTACAAATAGTTGTGGCACTGCGCTTTTTCATGGAATCAGAAGGCGGAAACCATGTCCTTGTTATAACACATTGGCCAAGGAACAGAGAACACAGAAGACACAGGACATTAACTTTCCTTGTCACCCTCCAAGCCTGTCCTCCCAAGCAGCTGAGGGCCAACGTCAGGTCTAAGTGGACCACAGGTATTGTGCTTTCCGAAGAGTTTTGGATTAAAGTGTTGGGTCGTGTTGTGAAGAATTATCATTCTGGCTCTAGGAGGACACCCAGGGACAATGAGCGGCCTTCATACCCGAGAACGGCGTCTGGGAAATAGTCCCTGTGGGAGCGTGTTTCAGAGCTGCTGTCCCCGGCACAGACGAGGCGAGCCTTGCTGGCCGGCCGAATGAGACTAAGCCACCTCTACAGCTCCATCCTCCTTTAGCTTTCCCATTTTTAATGCAGGGACAATGTCTACCAAGTTTCTTAACCACAAAAGCTTTTCAGTTTCTAGTTCTTGTTTCATGGACACTTTACAAATTAGAGCTTCCATGTGGAAAGGACTTTAAGGCCATTGGGTGGGTCGAAGTGTACGAAGTCTGTCCAGAAAAAGTCCAGCCACTGTTAATATAATAAGAACTGTGTGCACAACATTGAGGTGACCTGGCAGCCAAGGAGAGTGGACTGGAATGCGCATGTGTGACCAATGATGGCTTCACTGTACTAGCCAGTGGGGATGGTAGATGCCATTGAGTGAGCACGTGCACTGTGTGGCCGTCACATTCAAAATGATTGAGTGAGTGAGCAACAAATCTGCATCAAATTTTGTGTTGAGCTTGAACATTCCTCTGCATAAAGTATTCAATGATCTAGAAGGCCACAGCCATGAGCCCCTGGTGATTGGCAGTTTCATCACAACAACACGCCATTCATGCAGCACATTTTGAGCAGAGGTTTTTGATGAAACATCAAATCACCCAGGTGTCTCAGGCCCCATACAGCCCAAATTTGGTGTCCTGTGACCTCTGGCTTTTCCCCAAACTGAAATCCCCTTTGAAAGGGAAGAGATTTCAGACCATTGATGAGATTCAGGAAAATGTGGCAGAGCAGCTGATGGCGACTGGGAGAGCTGTGGGAGGCCCCAAGGTGCCTGCCTTGAAGGGGACTGAGGCTCCATTGTCTTATGTACAATGTTTTTTGTATCTCCTCCAATAAGCGTCTCTTTTTTTCATAGCACGTGGCTGGACTCCTTCTGGACGGCCCTTGTGTTTAGAACGCTGCCGGTCACGCAGGGCTTGGGTTGGGGGGACGTTAGGGAGTCAGTGGGGCGTGTTCGCCGCCCCAGGACCTGCTGTCCTCGTCCTCTCCCTGGGCCAATGCCTGAGATAACCCCTAAGGCCTCTTTAAGCTCCAACATTCTGTTTTCCTCAGACATGTGCTAGTCTGATCAATTAATGAGGAACTGAAATACAAAGGGGGAAACTGAAGAAAATCGGGGTAGCGGAACAAACACAGAATTTAAAAGTCAGAAAACCTTTTTGGGTCAAGTCTCTCTTGTGCAACCGTAGCGGAGAAATCCTTCAACCTGTCTGGGTTTCATTCCTACCTCTATTTTGGGGGTGAATAAATGATCGATTCAGACTCACCTATGGCGTGAGAATAAATGGAATAAACATTAGAAGTACTTTGGAAGCATAAGCTGCGATGGCCCATGGCCACAAAAATATTATTAAAACTACTCAAAACAAATATCACATGTCAAGGATTCTAAGCATCAGAAACATCCGAATAATGAACACATTCTAACTCAATTGTTTTTGTGTAGAAAATCACATAAGGGTGATAAAGGGCGGGATGAGGTGCCGTCCTGTGTGGCCTGTGCTGTGTTGCTCAGTGATGTCGCGATGTTCACATCTGTGCCAAAGAGCAGGCACTCACAGTGGCCTGGCAGTGATGTCATGACGTGGTGATGTCCCTGATGGGGTAATTCTTCATGGTTCACGGTGTCCAACCTTTTGGGCCACCCTGGGAGAAGGAGAGTTGCCTTGGGCTAAAATTGAATACCAAAACACTAACAAAAACTGATGAGGAAAAAACAAAGTTTTAAGCACGTTTACGATTTTGTGTTGGGCCACCTTCCTAGCCATCCGGGGCCGCATGCGGCCCCTGAGCCGTGGGTTGGACACCCCACACATTGGGCTGGTTACGGAGTGTTGAACTGCTACTATGCGACTCGGAGTCACATGATGGAGGCTTTGTTGTGGCCGTCACCCAGAGCCTGAGCGTCCTGGGTGAATTGTCTTCAGGGAGCCCCGCCTGCCAGCGGAGGGTTTGACCCTATGTCAAGCCGCCTGCTGCCCCCTTGCCCTGGGAGGAGCAGAGGGTCCAGAGCAGAGGCCTCCTCCTAATTTTCGCCAGGAATAGGTGGCGAAACACGTTCTGCGTGTGCTTCTCTCCACTCCCACCCTCCCGACCGCACTAAGCTGGTTAGCAGGACAGAACGCGCCAAAAGCCCCATGGATCCCTAGGACGGGTCTAGAGGGAAAAGGTGAAAACCATCCTGGTCTGGTGCCTGCGCCTCCTCTCACCGGCAGGGAAGGGCTCTGCCCTGGGGCGGTGGGGGTGGCCAAGAGTGGCGCCCAGCACAGGACAGCTGCGGGGGGCAGTTCGTTGTCCAGGGAAGGAAGACACTGCCCCACCAGAGCCGGTCCGGAGTCGTGCTGGGGACAGAGTGAGCCAGCAGGGGCTGGGGGGGAGGGGAAGCTTCAGAATGGCCAGAGGGTGGAGCCAGCCCTGGGCTCTGCAGGAGGCTGGGAGGGCCTGTCCCAGCCGTTCAGCCTGCTGCGGGCTGGCAGGGACGACGCCCACTGCTCGGCCTTGTCCTGCACTGAGGAGGTGGTTTGGCCATGGGCCCTCACCTGAGAGAGGACGGGGCGCGGGGAAGCCTGCGCCCGATGGGGACGCGGCACAGGATGTAATGGCAGGCCTTACGGCACAGCCGAGCTCCTGCAGGCACACGCACCGGGGGACGAGGAGCCTCTCTGGGACTGGCCAGCCATGCCCCGTCCCTCCGAACCCTGGTGGAAGCCCGGGGGTCTCCACGGCCAGCGGCCTGGGCCCGTGCTGCCCCGGCAGGGCCTTGGGACGGCTCGGACTGCGGTCTGCGGTCCCATGAGCTCACTGTGCGGTGCGCTGGCCTGGCCCCGTTTATGCCAACATGAAGACCCAGCCCACTGCCCTTGTTGGTGGCTGGAGCAGGAAACTAGGACCCCGGGGACCGCACGGAAAACAGTTAAACAAGGCGCTGGCAGCTGTGGACAGAAGGGCGTCTGAGGAGTCTGCGTTGAGGGTAGCAGAGCTGGAGACACAAAACGAGCTGTGTTATAATAAAATCAGTGTTGTAATACCTGCGGTATTTACACACCGTGACTAAATTTAAAGCAAGATAATTAATTGAAATTTTTTCCTGTGTACAAAAGCAGTATAGTGTCTTTTTTAAAAAATTCAGAACACTAAATGATGACATTTCAAATATACAGCCAAGTACAGAAAGTATGAACAACTACCCATGTGCTTGTTACCCGTGTTCAGAGATGTTAACGATGGCAGAGCAACGACGTGGGCGAACCTCGGTTCCCTGGTCCTAGAGAACAGGGATGGCAAGCTGACCCCGTAAGGGGCCGGGCGTGAACATCCCCACAGCTCTGCGGCACATCCAGCCTCTGTCACGCCGGTCAACAATGCCGTGGGAGTGCGAAGAGCCAGGGACAGTACGTAGTGAGTGAGTTCCAATGAATACATTCCAATAAAACTTTATTCACAGACACTGAAATGGAACCTCTTATAATGTTTACAAGTCCCGAGATAGTGTGCTTTATAAAGTTTATTTTCAACCGTTAAAAAAACGTATAAATTCTCAGCGCACAGGCCTACAGGAACAGGCGGCCCGCGGGCTGGGTGGGGGCGTGGTTTGCCAGCCGGCTCCGGCCCGCGGCGCAGTCCCAGGCGGTTCGTCCTCAGGCTTTGCGATGGGGAGAGACGCTCTGTGTCAATCCTGTGAGCTGTGACCCAGCAGGAGCAGCTCCTGAGAACGAGTAGCCGCTGCGGCGCTGGGGGCTCCACCTGCACACGCCCTGCCGCCCCGGGTGAGGGCGCGAGTCCTGCACTGCCCGGCCAGCCTCCCTCCGCGGGACCCCGCTGACCTGGCGCCTTTGCTCGGCTCTCGCGCTTCCTGTCCGTTTCCCACGCATTTCACGGGTGGGAGGTTCCCCTACCGTCGATTGCTCAGGGACCCCGTGTCAGGCTCGGCTCTGGCCGCCGGAACCGGCGTGGGCAGCAGCCGCCCTCGCTGCCGCAGCCGTCTCGCCGGCTTTGCGGAGCCGGAGGAAGCGGCAGGCGGCTCCCGGGGCGGGGGCCTGGCCCTCGCGCGGGGCGCGCTGGCGTCGGGCTGCGGGCGCTGAAGCCCTGCGTGGCCTCCCTGAGCCTCCGGTTCTGCGTCTGTCACATGGGGCGACGGTAAGAGCTCAGCGCGCAGCGCACTGTAAACACTCCATGAAAGCAGGTTACTATGTTGGTATCAGCGTGTCTTCGAGGCCCCTGCAAACGGCGTCGCTCGCAAACCCTGTCCCTCGCAACCCGCACCCCCCACCCCGCGCCCACACACAGCATTTTCTTTGTAAACACTAGAGGAGCGCATGTCTGCTGCCCTGTGGGATGCTGAAGGGGTCTTTGTAGGTGACACTGGAAGAGCAGGACTTGTGTTTGCGGGACAAAGAGAAAGTCAGGGACAGGAGCTCCTCTGAGGCTTCAGCAGCCAGCGAGGCGGGTGGCGGGGCTCAGAGGCCCGCGCGGCCGAGCCTTCCCCTGAATGGGCTGCTCCCGCTCCCGGGGTCACTAGAGTTGCTGTCATTGGCCGCCCGGCCGGGCTGCCGGGACTCCTGTCCCGCGGTCCTCGCACCAACTCCACACAACCGTCAGGACGGCTGTGGCCCCTTGGCGGCCCGGCGAGGGCGGAGGTGCTCCCGGCCCCTCCCAGGCCCCTGTGCTTGGCGACAAGCTCCGGAGGACCTTCCAGGGACATCGACTGGCTTTGTCCATGGCCACGGAGTCCAGCCCTCCTGGGTCAGTTCACAGACGCCACGCCCACCCCCACAATGAAACACGGGGACGGGAGGGGGCCGAGGGGCCCCCCAGCTGCCCCACAGGGGGCGGCGCCAGCCGGGGTCACACTCCTCTGCTTGGGCCCAGCGGCTCTCCATCGTCACTTCAGCACCCGCCACTCAGGGCGTCGCAGGTGCCACCGCGTCTCTCCCTGTGGAAACTGCGCTGTGGCCGCCCGGGTCCCTGCGAGCAGCAGGCAGGCTGTCCCCACTCAGGGGAGGACAGGCCTCCTCAGGGCGGGGTGAGACCCTCCCCCGGGAACCTGCTGGCTCTGAGAGAGCGGTGGGGGTGGGTGACGTAATCATCATCCACAGCCTGTCTTACTCGCCATCTTGGTCTGACCAAATAAGAATCCCCTGATTTAAGTGTTTAACAAGTGATTAATAGTAGGATTGTGTTTCTGTGAGCCAGAGAGTCCTATTTTTGTGGCACAGACTTTTGGTTACATTCAACCTTTTTTTTTTGGTCAGTCAGCCGTTGCTCTCAGAGGCACGCGGTGGCACACTCAGCTTCCCAGTGACAGACGAGCTCTGTGTGCAGTGAGTCAGCGGTTTCTTGCTCCGCACAGAGCCTGCTCGGCCCAGGAGGGCCGCGGCCTGGCGCGTGGGCCGTGAGCAGGGGGCGCTCAGGCCGTGTGCGGCTGGACACAGGCTGGAATCGCCCTGCCCGGCGAGCCCGGTGCGAGCTGAGCTGTTGTCAGAGATAAACAAAGGGCGCTAGTCAAAGTGACAAGGACAATTACAGTGAGTCAGGACTGCCGAGATAGGGACACGAGTCCCGTGTGACCTGAACTCGCTCTGATTTGCACAGACGGGGGTTTTGGTGGGAGAGTGAGGGGGCGGCGAGGGGGTGAGCTGGGGGCGGCCGAATCAAGGAGGTGTCGCTCAGGGCGAGTGCCATCAGCCATGACTGGGAGCTGGCAGCCACCAAAGGCAGGACTCTGTCCTGCACAGAGACCTGGGCCCAGGCCGTGCCTTCTAAGGAATGGCTTCCGGCTCCTTGAGAAAGACACGCCTGAGTTGCGGGAGCTACGTGGACACCTCACGGGGAGGGGGGACGAGTCGCGGGGCCACCCCTAGTCCTTGGACGCCCTGAGAAAGGGCGGATGGGGGCCAGGCCGCTCTGGGGTGCGGCCTTGAGCTGACGGACGCTGCTGTGCGCTGGCTGGAGTCTCCGAGGCCAAGGCCGAGGCCTCGCTGAGGAGTGCACTCCAAGGACCTGCCTCGGGCTCGGCCCTGGCAATGAGAAGCGGCAGCCTGAGTTCGGCCATCAGCTGTGACGTCACTCGCGTCCTCTGTCCCCTCTGTCCTCTGGGCCCACCACCAGGCCTCCTAGACGCCAGCTGGGCTGGCACCGCAAGTGCCTCATGTCCTTAAAGGGTGTCTGAGTGCTCGAGGTTTCCCTCCTCCTCCGCCCGGCCCGTGGGGCTCTGTCAATGGGACGTGGCTTTCCGTCCCCTCCCCTCACGCCACCTTGCGGGCCAGCGCCTGGCTCCCAGAGAATTCTGTGTGTCTCCGTCCCTTCCCCGGAAGAGCCTTCCAGGGCCTCCAGGCGCCGGGCCGGCGTTCCCCCGCGCGCCTCCTCTGCCCCGCGGTGACATTTATCGCTGTATTCTGGTCCCTATTTAAGCACCCGTTTCCCGGACCCAGCTGAGGGCAGGGACCGGGTTCCAGCTGTGCTGTCCCCCAGCGCTCGGCAGCGGGGCGGGGGGCTCCCCAGGGTGCACAGGGCTACAATGGGCAGTCCCCGCCCTCCGGCACCTCCCCGCAGGGCCCTGTTCCTCGTGGGGTTTCAATCCCGGCTCCCCCACTTCGTTGACGTGAGACGTTGGCCAGGTTACTTCCCCTGTCCCTGCTAAGTCTTGTCCCCTGTGAAACGGGTCTCCTCACACGGTCGTTCTGAAGGTGAGACGGGTTACAGGTGAACGGAGCTGCGGACAGAGCCCAGCCTGGCGGAGCTCAGAGAAGGCACCGCGTGGCTGCCGCCGCTCCGGGAGGCAGAGCGCTCCGCCGGCCCCGCCTCCACGTGGAATGCCTCGCACGGCCAGTCGGCGCCCGCCCAGCGGCCGGGGGGCCGGGCCCTCGCCTCCTCGCCCCTCGGGGCAGGGTTTCGACATTTGCCTCTACTGCTCTTGTTTTGTGGCTCACAGCAGTGACTGGAGGGAGGAGGGCCTTCCCTCCCCCTGCGCCCTGCTGCCCCGCGTCTCACTTGAAACAGACGAGGCGGCAGGCAAGGTGGTGGGCTGAAGCGCACCTGGCCGGGCGGCGCCCTGAGCCCCAGCGGCTCCTGCCTGCGCCCCCACCTGTTCCTGCCGAGCGAGCGTCCGGCCTCGGGCCTGGCTTCCCGCACGCCCACCCCCTCCCCAGCCCTCCCAGACTGGGTCTGCTCACGCACACTCACATAAAACACTCACGCATACACAAACTCACGCACATACTCACATCCTCACACACACTCACACACTCACACACACTCACACATATACATTCACACACTTGTGCACTCACATACACACACATTCACACACTCGCGCACTCACATACACACACATGCAAACACACACAGCCACACACACTCCCACGCACGCTCTCTCCAATAAAGCGCAGTATCTCAGTGCGAGACCCTCCCTCCTGAGCTAAAGCCCTGGCCGTGCTGTGAGGGGCAAACGAGGCCAGGGGACAGGGGACAGGGCCTCACCGCCCAAAGGCACCTCAGGGGTGCTGCTCCCACGGGGAAGCTCCTGACCCCCAGGGGCCCAAGGAGGGAGCAAGAGCGGCGGAGTGAGGGTCTGGGACATGGGCCGGGGCAGCCCGGGACGCCTCCGCCCCCCAGGGCTGGACAGCCCCCGCGGCTGGCCCGGGGACTGTCTCGGGGGCCAGGGCCTTAGCGACGGGGTCACGCACGGATAGCCCTGGGTTTCCAGCGCACCCCCCAGCGGTTTCGCAGCAACGGCACTATTCCCAGGTCCGCTTTATTGTTCTGATTTATTACGCTTACAGGTGTAAAAACCTGGTTCCACCTTGAGTTTTTGAGGCAGCTTGTGAGCGAAGTCTGCCAGTCTTGCAAATATTATGCTTCGGGTACTTGCTCTTTATTTAGCACCATTTGCGTAATATTTAACTCCATTTGCAAAGTTAAACACATTAAAATATTTCAAGTGGTGTTTATATTTGACTATGTTTATTTCCACTTAAGGAGTTTTCTACTTTATTTTCATTTCAGTTTTCTAACTTCCCGAGAGAAAGTTATTAGGTTTGTAAAGATTACTTGGACTTAGGTATGGTGAATCTAAGTTGTCCTAATTGTTCTAGTACTACGCAGAACAGTAAGATTTTTACTTAGAAATAACTCATTAAAATCAGTTACTCAGTTAGACATTTCAAGGCGAATATAACTTGAAGGCTGACCTTTCCTTCCGATAGGTCCCATTCTCTTAAACGTTGTGAGCACGTGGAATATAACATATTGCTACCTACCTCAATCTAAAATATCAATATTATTGCTAAAGTCCTTACACGTTTTTACACGTGGCTCCAAATCTTCCCAGTCCCACTAACGAAACTGCTCTCCACCCCCACACCCTGTTCGGGCTGACGTCCGCTTGCCTGTGGGTACATGAGACCGTGCCCGGGCCCTGTGACCAGGACCCGCGTGGCCAGGCCCGCAGCACGAGACCCCAGGGGGGTGAACGGAAACTGGCTTGCAGTTGGTACATAACAAACATTATAAATTTACAGTGATGACTTCTCTCCTCTGGGGTCAAGTTGTACATTTTCTAACTCCTTTTTCTTCTCAATGGGATTGGGACCTCCCCTCAGGTTATTGCTGGACTAAGGGCCCTTGGGAAGACATCTGTGCACCTCAAGAAGCAAAGAAACGGAAAGTTGCATTTTCTCGTATCTCTAAGCTCTGGTGCAGCCCAGAGAGTATAAACGCGCTTCCCGGTGGAACTCGGCGGGTCTCATGGCCCCTCCAAGGAGCCGGTCAGTCCTTGCTGGTGGCTCAGCTGCCACACGGCTGGACGAGGGCCGTCTCCCTTCCTCAGTCCCTGGGGAGGCTGCCCGGGTCCAGGCACCTCGTGGCGGTCAAATGCGCATGGGCCTTGGCAGCGCCGCCCGGCCCCTTGGGTTCCAGAGCCAAAGACGAGACCCGCGGGAACTTGGCCGCTCTGCACAGAAGGGCAGGAGAAAAGGCGAGGGGCAACCGCGCGTTAACTGTTCGCCCAAACAAGCCGCAGAAAATCCAGAGCGGCCACATTGCCTGGGCTGGACAAGGATAGGATTTCTTCTCTGGAGCAGGAGTCTGGGCTCCAAAACCAGGCTCCCCAACAGGGAGGTGAAGCCCTCTGTGCGCACCTGCCACACGAGAAGCCATCTAGCCACGTTCCTCGCTGTCTGGGCCTGAGTCCAACCCCGCGAGGCGGGACGTTCCCCAGACCAGTGCTTCTCCGGGAGGCTGGGCGCGTGACCACTGGGAGTCCTGCGGAAACACAGACTCTCCCCGAGGGGGTGGGTCGGAGTCTAGGGCGCTGCTGTTAAGGCTGCTGGGCTTTGAGCTGCCCTTTGAGTAGCAAAGGAATGGAGACAATGCAAAGGCCGCTCTTTGATGGTTACAAATTATCCTGAGGGAACAGTGGCCTAATTGTCTTAATGCTGAGGACCAGCCCTACAAAGCCAGAGGTAGCTTTTCAGTTAAGCTCTGCATGAAAGAGCGGCAAAGAAACAGTGTGCACACAGTGGGAAGGCAACTCGGCCCTCCCTTCCTCTCTGGCCTCCGCAGCCTCCGCAGCCCTGCTCCTCCTTTTTTTCTTTTTACCCCAATCGCTTTGCAATATCTGCGGCAAAGAGGAAAAAGGACAGTGCAGCCCGAGCAAGGCGGGGGGAGTGCAGGGGGCACCCCAACGTGGGTAGAGATGTGTTTTCTGATCAACGCGAAATGAGTGGCTGCAGAGGACGGGGGCGGGGACGCAGGAACGTGGCTGAGAAAACCGAGTCGATGATGAAACGTCTCAGTGGCACATGACATGAAACACAGAACCACACATCCTGTTGGCCAATTCAGAAAGTATGGTTTAATCCAAAACATGGGAAACAGAGATTGAGAAAACTCCTGGCAAAAGGTCACTGCAATGTTAGTTTTCTAGAAGCTGTCATTGGTCCCTGTACTTCCCTGGGGAGGGGGGAAGGGGAGGAGTATACGTCCTGTACTGTGGACACGCCCACATGTATTCATGCACACACCTACGCATGCGCCCAGGCACACACACTCACACATTTTTCACATTGGCAAGGAACTGAAAAGATTGACCGAGGAGTGTCCTGTAACAGACGCTTCATTTCCTTCCTCAAAAATGCTGTCTCCCTTTGGCTCCCTTCCCCCAGCCGCCCCACGCGCCCCTCGTGCCGGCCTCCTGCCCGCGCTGACCATGTTCCTGGCGGCTGGAATGCAGCGGCCTGCCCTCCGCGTGGCGCGGCCGGATGGCAGGCCTCCCGCGGAGCGTTCAGGGGGCCGCTGGGCCAGGGCGCGCTATCGGGGCTCCCGGGCTAGGGGTCCGTGTGCGCCTTACCTGTCCCCAAGACCTGAACTGCCGCTGGTCAGCGCCAGATGGACCAGGCGGTAAGTCGCGGGCTCCGCGGCAGCGCGCACCCTCGCGGGGAGACGGCAGACACACACCCGAGTCGTGCCCACCCCGCAGGTCGGCCGCGCAGGCCTGCCAGCTCCCACGCCCTGGGCCCGCACAGCCGAGGGCAGCGGCCCTCAGCCTTCTCACGGGGCCCTTCACATTTTCCTTCCATTCCTCCTAAAGTACAAGGGGTGATTCTTGTGATACTGTGATTTCCTTTTTTTTCTTTTTAAGATTTAATTTATTTTTAGAGAGGGGGAGGGAGGGAGAGAGGGAGAGAAATATCCGTGGGTGGTTGCATTTCGCGCACCCCCTGCTGGTGACCTGGCCCACAACCCAGGCCTGTGCCCCGACTGGGAATAAAACTGGCGACTCTTTGCTTCGCAGGCCTGCACTCAGTCCACTGAGCCACACCAGCCAGGCCGTGATATTGTGATTCCTAATAAGACATGTATGCTAGGGAGACGCAAGCCCACGGAGGCCACCGCAATGCTTGACCCAGTGTTGCCGGCCATTGTCCGGCATTCCTGGGAGAAGGGCCTGCATAGGACAGAGTCACAGGAACACTTTGCTGACCTGAAAACCCAGGAGCGGCAGATGGCTCCGTCTGGCCGGCGCAGGCAGGTGTGAAGGGGCGGCAGGTGGGTAGCCCGGGCCCGGTCGCCGGCTGGGACCTTGAGGTCACGGGTCTCTGTGGCAGGGACACAGCCTGACCAGCTTTGGGGAGACGCGTTCGGCACTGCCTGGCAGGACGCCCTTGGTGGGGACTGGTGGGCGGAGCGCCAGTTAGGAAGCCTGCCTGAGACGCCCAGCGGGCGGTGGGCGGGGACGGGGTCGGGGTCACGGGCGGGCGAGGCAGACTGAGTTCGGGACAGCGGGGTGGGGCGAGGCAGTAAGCGCTGCCCGGAAGGGGGCAGGCCCAGCAGGGTCTGCGCCCAACTCGGGAGGCACTGTCCCCTCCATGGCCGTCCCAGTGGCCATCGGCACGGGTCCCGGACACCAGCCAGGGACACCCAAGCGGACAGGACCGGGAGCGCGCAGCGGGGGGTGTGTGTGGCCAGGGGCGATTATCAGCAGAGGAGACAAGGTCCTGGGTTTAATGTCACACCTTGGAGGGCATCGCCACGCAGATGCAAGGTTACGAGAAGGAAAAGAGAGTGTGTGTTGGGAGCTAGAGGAAGGGACGGCCCAACGGGAAGGGCGCTGCGTGTCCGGCTCCGCCTCCCAGCCGCCCCGTCCCTGTCCCCGCCCCTCAGGCCCATCCTGGATCAGGAGTGAGCGCGGCTGACAGAAGCATAGAGCTCAGGGCCCCCAGCGCTACAGGGGGGAGAGGGGAGGCCAGGGGCGGGGCGCGCATGGAGCCGACAGAGAGGAGGCAGCCGCGAGGGATAGGCCTGCTGCTTGTCGGGGGAAGAGAACCGGGGGTTTCGGAGATGCCCTTGTCCCCCAGTTAACACGTCAGGATATATCAGCCCCCCGCACCGCCCCTACTTCCTGGATGTGATGCTGCGCAGGGGGAGGGGAGGGCTGACTCCATCTCACCTGGTGACTGTTCGTCTGGGCTCCGGACCTGCCTTGGCAGATCCGCAGGACGTGGGTCGGCGTGCGGAGGGCGCTGGCATGTTTTCCTCCCTCGCGCCTTCGCCCAGGGGACAAGGACGCTGGGGCGTGACTCACGTTATTTGGCTCAAGGACAACGCTTCCCGGCGGCTGCTCAGGAAGGACTGCCTCGCGAACAGAAGAGTTGCGGTCACCTAGGTTGCCCCACAAAACGACAGTCCTGGGAACTTGGACCCGAGTCTCCCAGAGATGAGCCCGGGACTAAGATCCCTGCAGAGCCTGGTGGCCCCAGGCAGACCCCCTGCACCCCCGGGAGCCCCCGCGGGCGTCCTGGGAGACCCTGTTAGCATTTATCGCATGTTCGATCCCAAAGGGACCTCCACTCTCGTGGTGTGGGGAGGGCGTCTGAGCGAATATCGTCTTCTTAAAAATCGCCGCCTTTGGTTATTACTGTCTTTTTCCGTCCTCACAGTGACCCTGGGGTGGGTAATGTCGTTCTCACTTTACAGACGGCAGCAGGTGGGTAGGCAATGTTCCCACGGGACGCCCCGGCCCGCGGCAGAGAAAGGCGCTGACCTCTGCGCTCAGCGCGTCCGGCGGAGCCCGGCAGGGCCGAGAGCAGCTGAATGGCGCCCCTTGTCATCAGCAGCATCGAAGACGAGTGAGTAATGCGGCAGAGCCAGCAGCACTGGTGCTGGACCAGAAGAACAAAAGCACCACAGGGGAGATGAAGGCATAGCTACGTCCTGCCTGGGGACTTACAGAACCAGCTAGGGAGCGAACCAATTGAGCTGGGCACCACATCTTGCATTGTTGTACGTAGGCGTAGACGTAGCTGAACGTACGCAAACTCCAAAATAGCAACAGCTTAATCCAGTACAGCAAGTAAGTGGTCCAAAGTGGAAAGGGCAGCTTCGTGGTGGTCAGGGACCCAGGCTCTTTCTATCTTGTTGCTCCACCATCCTTGGCATAGCTTCTGTCTCGTGGCACAAGATGGATGCTGGAGCCCCGGTTACAGATCTGCATCCCTGCCAGTAAGAAGACAAGGAAAAGAGAAGGGTATGCTCCCTCCCTTTGATGACCCTTCCCAGAACTTGCACACACCTCTTCTGCTCACATCACCTGGGCCCAAATTTAGTGACATGGTCACATGAGGCTTCAAGCAAGGGCTGTGAAATGCTGTCTTTATTCTGGGTGGCCAGGGACCCAGGTAAAAAACCAGGGAAAAATGAGAAAGGAGAGAAAACGGAGAATGGGGGAAACAGCCATCCTGCCAGACAACCTGAACCAGGTTCTTGCCCCCCAAAGCGCCAGGTGGAGGCTTCTGCCTGCGGGCCGCTGTAAGAACGTGACGTCGGGCTTCTCTGTCCCCAGCAAAGGCTCAGCAGCTGGACACCAACCAGGCGGGATGCGTCTGGAACGGGTAACCGAGGAGAGTTCTGCCGGCCTCAAGAAAAACATTTGTATCACTTAAATATTCCTCTTATTTTCCACCTTTCCTTGGTGAAATGTTTAAAAATTGATGCTAGCATTAAAACAAAAAGTGAAATGCTCTATTTTACAGTAAATTAGATGAAAACTAATCTGTGGCCTTGACCTCCCTTTTGCCTTTATCTCCTCATGTCTCAAGAAAACAGCGAGGGACGGGCTGTGAAATTTTGCAGGCTCACTTGTTTGTAAAGAACTGAATTGTTGCTAAACCAGGAAAGTTGCCAAATCCATCACCTGCAGGAACGTGAACATATTACACAAGGGCTCAGAAGAGGGAATGAAACATTTCTGCTGGAAGGTAAAATCGAGGGAGGGGGCATTTTTTTTTAAGATCCTTGGAGACCTGGGTCAGCGTTCCAACGGGTCTCCGTTTGCCATGACCGCCCCTCCCCAGGGGCCGCCCCGGCTCTCTAACTCGAGGTTCCCTCTGTCCTGGAATGTTTTGCCCAAAGCGATGGCCCATCTCTTCTGCTTTGAGTCAGCGATACAGGATGTTGCTTATTCTCCCGTAAGTCCGCCTTAGGGCTAGACAAGGGGGTGGCACTCCCGCACTGGAATAAGAGCCCCGGAGCGACGCTTCCTTTCCGATGTGTCCCTTCTGTCCCTGTCATCGCTCGCCCTCCTGCTTCCCCCCTGCTTGCACGGGGACCTTCAGCACCCAGCTCATTGCCTTCGACCTTGGTGATGCCGGGCAACTCCTCCTCCGCCCTGGTCCTCAACCGCAGCGCCAGCCCCTCCGCCCCACCCAACCGCCGGACCGCCGCCCCGTCCCCCACCCCGCACGCTCTGGCTCTCGGTTGGGTCTCACCCTCGGACGGCACGCGTCCGCCGTTGGCTCTCTCCCGCGTCCACGGCGCATGCCGGTCCTCAGCCTCACGCGCCTTTCTCGTCCTTTGATGCCTTTGGCTTTTTTCCAGCCCGCGCCGCTCCCTGCCTCCTCCCGACACCACCCAGCCCGGATCCAGCCGACGCCCCTTACCCCCACTGCGGCGCCCTTGGAGCCCGCGCCTCCTCCGCCCCACCTAGAAAGGTCGGAAGGAGGCTTGGGCCCTGCAGCTCTTGCTCCCCGATGCGGGGAGAGAGGGGCGGGGCGTGGGCAGCCGGCGAGGCTGATGGGCTGGCCGGTTAGGACTGCACACTGGTCCCTCGGCAGGGGTGCGCTCCCACTCTTGGGGGTTGGCAGAGGGACACAGGGACTAAAGGCGGGGGGGCACTGCGGAGATGGCAGAGGCCTCGCACGAAGGGCTGTCGTTCCAAGTCGGGGCAGGTCCCGGGGATGTCGCATGCCCGGGGCTAGTGACGGAGGGGAGCTCTTACTCCCTTCCGCCCCACGGGGTAGAGGGGGGTGCCCTGAACGGAGCCCCAGAGAGAAAGCTGGGTGGAGAGAGTCCCACCCAGGCACGACGGCAGCCTGATGGCCCCCAGGGATGCAGGGGAGGAGGCGGGGACTCGCCGTCCTCAGGCTCTGCATCAGCCGGGCACAGGAGGCCTGAGCGTGAGGGGGCCTCTTGCCGCACCCACACAAGGGAACCCCGGGCACCCGCAGGAGACGGAGATGTGGGGAGCGCACAGGGGAGCGCACGGCAGCGAGCCCCAGGGCCTACTCGTGGGGCCCTTCCTGCCCCACCGCCCCCGCGCCTCAGGCACATGGGACCCGCGGGGACTTGGTGCTACTGTGTCGTTCTCTGTCACTCGTCAGGACCACACGAGTGTCCCACGCAGCCACCATTCATTCAGGACGCGGCATGGGTCACGTCCCCGAACCCGCCTGTTTGTGGTTAACGTGTTCTCTCGGCCCGGCCACCCGAGGCTGTAGGTAAAGCCTTGGACGTCCGGAGGTTTAGTCTCACTCAAGGGAGAATATAGAAAGGAGAGAGGAGAAACAGTGGGCCGGAGTCGCTTCTAAGTTACACTCGAAGGGCCCGGGGCGGAGCCTCAGCGCGCAGTGAGCCCTGGAAGAAGCGCAGCCCTTGGCGTCCGCGGGTCGGTGTCCCGGAGCTGCCCCGGGGACGCTGCGAGGGAGGCGTGGCCGTCCCCACCCGCGCGCGAAGAAGCCACGCTCTGAGGGGGCCCGCCGGCCGCGGCGGCCTCCGCGCCATCCACCCGGTCACCGTCCCAGCCGGCCGCCCGCCCGGCAACGCTCCCGGTCGCCTTTCGGGCCGGCCACTTTCCCGTCAGCAGCGGACAGGCCAGCGTCCCAGTCGCCTTCCCCCTCTTCTCCCTGGAGTTTTTCCCAAACCCCAAGCGATCTTGCAGAGAGGGGAAGGCGTGGGTTTCCAGCCACGGGAGGCTGTCGGCGTTTCCGTGACTCTGATTCTAATGGGGACCTACATCTGCCTTGCCTGCAAGGTTTCTTTGTTGGTTTTAACTTCGCTTTTTATTTCATCGGGGAAGAGCTAATAGGCCCGCCTACTCCAGCCATAGCAGAGCTGAAATAGCCATCGGCCTTGGAGCGTGTTGACCGCGGCCAGCCCTCTGCCGCCTCAGCCTCCACTTTCCAGGGTAAAGCAAGAAAATGTGTGAAGCTCACACAGGCGCGGCCCTTCCGGCCACATGGAATGATTTCATCTCCTGGGGTCCAGAGCCTCTTGATTTAGAATGCATGGAATTCTTGCTAGTAGAGCCAGTTACACCCAGCTGGGACGCTTTAGGGCTTAGCCCTTGCTCTCTGGGAGATGGCCAGCCCAAGCTCGAGCTGCCGCCAGGAGCATCCTGGGAGCTCCGCGTCGAGGCGGACAGCAGCGCCGCCCGGGAGTGGGTCCGTTACATTTTGAACTCTGCGACCTCAGACAGCTTCACGTGCTCATTCCTTGTTCGAGAAACTAGGTGACAGGGCAGGGAGCAGAGTTCCACCCGAGCGAGGTCCTGGAGCTCCTCCTCGTCCTACCCTGAATGAAGTTCCCTGGACGCAGGCTCGCTCCATCCCAGGCCGTAGGGAAAACAGCAGGGGCTGGTCTGATGTCCTCATCCGCCCCCCAGGGTCTCTGGGCTTTGAGCCCTGTCCCTGCCCTGCCCTGCCCATCCTCCATCACCCTCTTTACTCGTGTGCCGACCCCTCCACTGCGGAAGCCCCACACTGGGCAATGCGAAGGTCAGCCCGCAGCTGGCCCAACATGGCTCTGAAGCGACAGGTTGGATCGCAGCTTCTCGACCCTTGAACAGCTCGCACCTCGGGACTGATACACGTGGGACCGGACCAGTTTTCCCAGAAGCATAAGCGTATTCCTCCAGGGACGTGTCCTGCCGGCTGGACACCCAGCCCAGGGAGCAGAGGGAAGACATGCGCTCCCTGTCTGCTTCCGGGACATTCTGCAAGACGGAAGCGCAGCCCCCGAGCCCAAAATACCTCCTCGCCCTCCGCCAAGCGCACGTTTATTCTTGGGGTCTTGAAAGTGCAGGCCGTGGGAGGGGGGGGGGCGGCAGGCACTCCCATAGAAGATTCGCCAGAGACAGAGGAGAAAAAGCTAAAATTAACTCAGTGAACGCTTCATTGAAGGAGGCAGAGGCTGGGGGCACCACGAGGAAGCAGATGAGGGGAGCCTTGTCTGCAGGGACAAGGACACTTTCGAGGACCCGGCTGCCCCTTCTCCCTCCCCAGGAAGGCCCTTCCCTGGGCCAGGACCCCACCCTCACCCTGGGGGGACTGGTGAAGCGGGGGAGAGGACCCACGGTGACCCCAGACCTCAGCACTCTGGTCTGGGCAGCGCTTCTCAAAGCACCCAGGGTGTGGGACCATTTTTTCTAATCTCCAATCCATGGTGAATTTTTATTTTTATAAATGACAGTAAGAATGAATTCCTGAAAATAAAATTTTAAAAAAACATAAAATAAGCTCCCATTTTTGTAGTACTGAATTCCACAGACGTTTCAGAGTTATAAAAAGAGAAGGATTGCTGTAAAAAGTGTCTCAATGCGCCGTCTCCCCGCCCGTCCCTCTGTTGCCCCGGGGCAGCACCGGCGTCGGCCCTGGCACAGCGAAGCGCGTGGGTGCGCGGGGCTGGCTGCCCAGCTCCACCGCGCCGGGGGCCTGCCCTCTGCCACCCTCCTGAGCCTCTGAGGTCTCATCTGCAAAATGGGCGACTGCCTTCTTTTAAGGACGGCAAGGGTAGCAGTGACGTGCCTGAAAGGTGATCAGTAAGTGCTGTCAGGGCCTAACCCTTCCCTCGCCACGTCTGTTAGCTTCCTCCTGCTGCTGCGATAAATCACCGCAATTCGTGGCTCAACACTGACAGATTCTCCTGTGGTTCTCAGGGTCCAAAGTCGGTGGCAGGGGGGCCTCATCGGGCTCAGCTCAAGGCATCGACAGGGCTGAGTCTTTGCCCGAGCGTCTTTGCCTGCGTCCCTTCGCTTGCGGCCCCGTCCTCCCGCCTCAGGGCCGGCAGAGTGGCATCGGCTCCTGGACTCGGGCTCTTTCGCCTCCCGCTGCCGCCTGAAAGGACCTCGGCGATGCCAGCAGATCACCCTGAGAGTTTAGGATTTTCCCCAATTGTAAGGTCAGCTGATTAGCCAATTTAACTTCACCAGCAGCCTTAATTCCACCTTGTCAGGTATATAGCATATTCAGGTTCATGATGAACATACTCGAATTCCTGGGGATTGGACTATGGGCATGTTCGGGGCGGGGGGCTCATTGCTCCGCTCACCGCACGGTCCACTGTCACTCGTCCAGCAGATGCTCCCTGCGCGCTGGCCCGGGGCCAGGTGCGGGGTGGACCGAGCAGCAGAGCCGGGCGGGGCGCCGGGCGGGCCCTGCACACGTGGAGTCCGCGCCTCAGCGAAGACTGGCAGTTTTACACAGATCATTCGTATGGACTCAAGAAAGGATGTACATGACAAGTGCGTTTGCTGGGAGTCCCGGTGCCAACAGAGAGAGAACGTCATCAACATGTATCTAAACCTACCACTCGGGGTGCATGTGTCAACAGTTTAATGGCGAGTATTTTAACAGCTGCTAGAAACCACCTGAATCAGGAAAACCTGGGAGGCTTATTGAAACCACCAGAATCTCAGAGTATGGGGCCAAGGCATCGTGCCTGAGCACACAGTAGGCGTCTCATAAGCACCAGCTGATGACTTGTTTATAAGCTATAACCCACCGAAGGTTCTGCTTTTCCAGGGAAACGACAGTCAAGGATCTATGTTTACTTTGCAAGAGCCTTTCCGGGGACGGGTTCTGCCGGAGAGCGGCTCCTTCTGAAGTTGGGCCCAAGCGCTCGGACTCATCGTAAGGATCTAAAATGCCGAGAGCGCTGACGTCGGAAGCCGCGGTGCCAAGTGCCCAGACGGGGTTCCGGAGCTGAATCATCCAGCGCCCACCTGGCAGAGGGCGGGCACCGCTGCTGGCGGGAGGGAGCCGAGACGGCCCCTGGTCCCAGGTGGCCCTGCCGCTGCTGGGCTGTCGCCGGCACTGGCCTGGGAAGCTGTGCTGGTGCAAAGGAATCCAGTGGGTGGTGCCCGCGTCTGGCGAACGTGAGGGAGATGTCAGCTGGGAGGGTGACGGCGGTGGCTGGCTGCTGGTAGGCTCCCCGGTCTGAAAAAAGACCAGAGAAGCTGAGGGCGACTGAGTGGTGATTCATTAAAGCTGAGAGTGAGTGCTGGCGGGGCCGTCCTTGGGGGCCCTGCGAGGCAGCAGCTCCCGGCCGGGGGGCTGCGATAGTCACGCCCGCGAGCCCGCCGCGGTGGCTGGTCTCCAGGGGAGGTTCGGTGAGCTGTGCCGCGGGCAGGGCGCTGGGGGCGACGGCCTTGGACACGTGACAGAGGGACCTCTGGGTGGATTCCGCCCCCCATACCGACCCCTAGATGACTCTTAACTCTCTGAGCCCACCAAAGTGGCCGCGCTCCTCCCCGCTAAGGGGTACCAGGCCTGCCTTACTCAAGAAGGCGCAAAGGTCTGCCCCCACAGACAGCACACCACCTGTACCCTAGGACCCGCCCGCCCTCGGCCTGGTCACGGGGTCAGCAAACGGGGTCAAGTCATCACGTGACCGGGCTTCGCAGCGGTGCCGGTGCGTCCACCCCCGCGGGCCCTCTTCCTGGGCCTTAAATCCACCTCCCAGCACACGGGGCGGCCTCGGCCGGTCTCCTCCACGCAGCGGGCCAGTCTCCTTCGCTGCCCTCCCAGGCCGCCCTATTGTCGGGCTCAAACCATCCCCTGAGGCTTCTCCAGGGTCCTGAGCTCCGGAACCGGTAAGTTCTCCCTCGTGCGCCTCTCTGTTCGCCCCGGCCAAGGCGCAGCCTCCCCATCTCCGATTAGTCCGCCAGTCTGTGCACCTTGCCGA
Source organism: Pteronotus mesoamericanus (assembly GCF_021234165.1). Lineage (NCBI taxonomy): Eukaryota > Metazoa > Chordata > Mammalia > Chiroptera > Mormoopidae > Pteronotus > Pteronotus mesoamericanus. Next base: position 4,721,967 of record NW_026555123.1, read on the forward strand.
GCCCGGACAGACCCCGGCAGAGGACAGTGAGCAACGCAAAGTCCCCTGAGCAGCAGCCTCGGTCGCAGCTGCCGGGACGGCGAGGGCACGTTAGTGTCGCCCTGTGCTGGTGGCTCAGGGTCACGCACTCTGTCGCAGTCCATTAGGAAGGAGACCTCGATGCTTCACATTCATTGGGAACGTGCGTGGTACGTGTTCATCGTCTATGCGAACTTTCCCGTGATTCTGAAGATGTAGCCTGACATCCCACACGACCGCACGTGGGTCACTCTATTGATGGCACCACGCCAACGAGCCGAGGCGAGCACAAAGTGGCTCGTCCGTCGGAGGCCCTGGCGGGACGCGGGACACGTGAGCTCTGGGGACCGAGATAATCCCTTTGCAGAGTCTAGGGAGTGCCGTGTCTGTAGCGTGAGGCAAGATGAACACACTTCCCAAAATGAAGCACAATCGGTGGCTTCCTGCTCCCCCACGACCTGACTGGACTCTTCCGAACCCAGAGGCAGGTTGTTCCTGGGAGAACTGCTCCACCTGGTCCTGCTGGTAACAGCAGAGGCTGCCAGCCCTGAGCAGGGTCCAGAGTGGTGAGGGGCTCTGGGGCAGGCCCAGGGCGCAGTGTCTGGACCACACGCTCCCGCCCACGGGGTCAGGGAGCCGAGGGGGGTGCCGCAGCGGGGTGGCCCGCAGGTAGGAGGGCGGAACACAGGCGAGCTGTGCAGTAGGAGCCCAGACCCCACGCCATCCGTCCCCCCCCCAGCATCTGTCCTTCAGCTCACGCCTTTATGACCAGCTCTCAGCAGAAGGAGGAGGCTGAGCCCGGCCCACAGCGGGTTGGCCGGTCAGCCCGCGTGAACGTGGGGCTCACTGAGGAGGAGCCCCCGCCGCATGCCGTGCGCCGCATGGAGCCTCCGGATGAGCCAGCTGCCTGCAACCTTGACTTGACTGCAGGGAGACCCACGTGGTGCTCTTTGACCTACAGGACTCCAAGGGAATAAACATGTGTTGTTTTAAGCAACTGAGTGCAAATTTGTTAGGGCAGCCGTGGCAGATGAATACATGAGTTTGTCTTGCTGAGCTGGTTTTACGGAGCCCGTGACCGGGGTCATCAGTCAGCTGTCACTTTGGGTCTCCTTCCATTCAGTTGGATTCCATCTCGTCCACTAAGCATTCACGCAGGTTCCCTCGGAGCCCCATAAGGCAGGATCCGGCCCCTGCTCTGAAGCAGCTGGCGGCTGGGTGGGCAAGCTCAGCACCCAGCTGAGGGAAGCAGCGCACCGCCTGCCGCTGTGGACGCGATGGTGGGCAGAGGAAAGGGCATGGGAGGGAGGGAGGGAGGGAGGAAGGAGGCAGGAGGGAAAAGGAAGCAGATATGATGATAAGACATAGAAGGGAAAAAAGGCACCTTTAAGCGAATGTTTAATGCTGTTGAGATAATAGAGACCACAAAGGCTGCCTCTCAAAGGGTTCTCACTGAAGATCATCCACCCCCTTAAAAACCTTGCCAAATGTGGTCCAAACATACGATGGAGTATTATTCAGCCCTCAAAAAGAAGGCCGCTGTGCCAGGCTCTAACACGGGTACTGCAGGTGGAATGAGCAGTCACCAACGGGCAAACACAGTGTGCGTCCACTGCCACGAGGCCCCCCGGGCGGTCAGGTTCAGAGACAGAAGGTGGCCGGTGGTTTCCAGGGCCCCGGGGAGGGGACGGGCGGTTAGTGTTCAGTGGGGACACTTTCAGCTGGGAAGAGGGACAGGTCCTAGAGATGGATGGAGGGTGAGGACGGCCGCACTGCCGCGTGATGTTGGGAGTCAATGCCGCTGAGCCGCACACGCACCACGGCCCCCCCTTCCCATCGCAGCCCCCACCCTGAAGCTCGTCTCCGGTGGCCGTCACGGGAATTCACAGCAGAATAAACTTTTTTTTCGGCGAGAAAGCATATTTTCGATCCTGCTAAATTTATCGTTTCCCCTCCTCCTGTGTCTTGAACTTTCAGAATGGGTCTGCAGAAATTTTTATCCGAAGTCTATGAAGAGAGTTACACACACGGTAAAGTTTGAGAATATACTTTGGTTGATTCTCTGTCTTTTATTTTTTTGAAGAGCAAAACTAAAAAAAAAAAAAACCACACACAAAAAAACAAAAAACCAACATTCTTTGGGAACTTCCAGAGAGCCCACTTTCTTTCGTTCATGAGGAACGAAGTTTTGGTCTGTGGTTACGCAGCCTCACGGCGACCTGCGCAGAGCGGAGCAGGTGGCGGGAAAGCATGCAGGTGGGCCGTCATGGCAGTGGCACCCCCCAACCCCCATGTGTGGTCTCATCTTAGAGACACCCCAGGACCCCTTTGTTAAACCATGTGTCAAGCCCAGCCTCCCAGTTACGTGCTGAAACTCAGCTCATACCTGAATCTTCACTGGTAACGCTTCTGAAATTTTACTTGCAAGCCTCGCTGAGCCGAGCATCGTTGCCTGAACAATAGATCTGAGGAAACAGACCTGTGTTACTTGGACAAGCCCCAACTTCCCAAGATGTAGCAAATGGGACTAAGAGGAAAATCAGGGAATTTTCCACTCACTGTTGAAAATAAAGACTGGCTTCTACTGTTTTTATAGATATGTGTGTGTCTGTATATATAATGTTTAATATGTAATAAGTAATAAAATATATCTTATAATCTCACATCTTCTCTTACATTCATGGGAAGTTAACCTAGGATGGTTGTAGGTTGTGGCATCCATCCATCTGGTCTACCTCATAGCCTTTCACATCTCTCTTCTTTGGTAACATTTGCTCCCCTGCTCACAATGCTCCATTGGTTGGGCAGCAGAGACTGGCCCGATGGACAATTATTTATTGTATCTACTGCTGTACAACAAATTACTCAAGACTTTGTGACTCCACACGGAAGTTGTTTCCCGTCATCGCTCCCGGGTGCTGTGAGTCAGGAATGTGGGCAAGACAGTGAGATAGCTGTGTCTGTGGCCTCAGCTGGAAGGCCGAAGGCTGGGGACTGAAGCCACGCGCAGGCTCGTGCCCTGGCACCTGCTCCCTGTGCTGGCTGTCAGCTCCCCATGGCCTGGGCTTCCTCCCAGCACGCAGGCAAGGTCTGAAGCTGAGCGTCCCAAGAGGGCGCGTGAACACCAGGCCTGGACGGTTGCCTTCTGAGGCCGAGTCTCGAGTCGCCTCTCATCACTATTGGGGCGCTCTGTTGGTGGGAGCCATCATGGTCTCCAACCAGATTCAAGGGGCAGGAGCACAGGGCCACCATGTCGCTTGGTGGGAGGCGGTCAGCCACACTGTGAGAAGAACATGTAGAATGGAACGAACATCTTGGTTTGGCCATCCACACACCGATGAAAATGCCTGCCGTGGCTGGGCGTGTGGGCCACGCAGAGCCCACCGAATAGCTCCCTTGGGGTGACGGACAGGCCCGAGGGGAGTCTCAGAGCTGAAGGGTACACGTCGGGGGCTGCAGAAGGCAACTTTCCGCCCACGTGGAACTAGGCGAACTGCAGAACTCAGGCCACGTAGAAGGAAGGCAGCAAGAAAACAATCATGGAAAGAGTTCCGAAGTGTCGCCACCCTTCCTCCAGGATCTAGCCTCTAGGGACTAGTACACAGCAGGCGGTCACTTGTATGAACGGGAGGAGTAGATGGAAGTCTTGACCATCAGAACCTACTCAAGGTGTCTGCTCCCCCTAAAAATGGGAGCTCAAAATATGGGGCTATCTACCCGTGTTCCTTCCCAGGGCTCGCTGTCCACACACACCCCTGGTCCAGGCCAGGCTCCTGGTACCCGCCTCGGACCGGAGGCGGGACTTGCGGGTCTCTCCCATCCCTGCGCTAGAGCACCGCTCATTCTGTGCTCCGACCCCGCTGCGGGCCAGGGTCGGTCTCTGAGAAACAGCAGCCCTGCCCGGGTGCCTGCCGCTGAGGCACTTATTCCTGTGTACTTGGACCCTCCCCAGCTTTACGTCCTCCGGTCTTCTCAGTGGGTGGGCTCCGCACCTTCTGCTGCAGATTTTCAAATTCAAATAAATTGTTTTCTAGGGATTTTAGAGGTGGTTTTGATGCACATCTCAGCTGAGAAAACCACCGCCCCTCAAACTCCACAAACGCTGAGCCCCCGTAGCGTCCCTTCCTGCTGAAGGAGAACGGCTGGGCTGGCAGCGTGGCAACACGATTTCCAGAAAGCTGCGTGGGTGACTCCATTACACACCCAAGAATCGGTGGGACTCCTTGGGCTTGGAAGTCACCCTAGAAGCGCCCAGAGATGGAGCCAGAGCCTCAGCCGTCTGTGTGTCACCCCACAGCTGGGGACCAGGAGCCATCACAAGACCTGGGGCGAATCTGGTTAACTTTCTCCCCGGCCCCCTGCCAGGCCCAGGGCCGGGTTTAGAGCAAAGCCCCCTCCCAGCCTCCACTGGGCGCGACCGAAGCCTGAGGCAGGAGCGTGTCAGCCGCTCAGCTCCCCCGCAGGAGGCCCTGGCAGCTGGGCACCTGTGGCTAGCTCGGCGCTGCCCTGCCAGAGGCGGGTGCTCACGGCAGCTCTGGAAGCTTCCATCTCGGCGGAGGCTTTGGTTTAATTTCACTTGACTGAACAGGGGCCAAGCGGCAACCAGGCAGGTTTTTATTTCCCTGTGGACGTGGCGATGGGGCGGCGGGCGAGCGCAGTCCAGCAAGGACGGCTCGTCAGTGGCACGGGGGTCTGCTGTGTGCTCGCGGCTCCATCTGGGCGGGATGGACAGGCCGCTCCCGCCAGCCCAGTCTCTCACTTCTGAGGCAGGAGAAACCACCGACTCTGGGGGAGCTGAACAGACTTTGTGGTGGCTGGAGTTTTGGCACAAAACTTGTATTTCCATCTCTTCCTGCTCTGAGCTCATCTAGAAGGTTTCTCTTTCTTAACTAGGAATGCATTTTCGATGTGCAAAATCTGCTTACCACATTCTCTTGGGTTTTTTCTTCCAACCAATTCTGAAAACCTACTTTGTTCCAATTGTGCCAACTCCCAAGCCGTCCAGTGTCTAGTCTCCCCCGAATGCATCTCTTAGGAAGCAACGATTATTGGTCCCAAATCATGGTCTTTCCGGTGGAGGTTTCCACGCCGAGTAGATCGTGAGGCCACGGGGCAGCGCGGCGCTGGCTTGCCCATCGGAACCAATGTTCGCTCAAGTCAACTCTTACCATTTTTAATGTGCTCTGGTTTGTCTCTTAGCACTGGTGACTGTTCAAATACCGAGTTAAAAATGTTGAAAAGGGGGATGTAGAAACAAAGTTGTTAAGGTAAAGAAATGAGACACCAAGAAAGACCAAAAAAAGATAAAGAAGATAGAATAGGGCCCTTTCCACAACAGGAAGAATAATACAGAGAGATCTTTCAGAATGTGACCAGGAGGGAAGAAAGTACCGAACTTGTGGAAGCCAGGACAGGACAGAGGGGGGGTAAGTGTCTCCGATCAACGGATGTGGAGAAGGTACACTGTCTCTGAACTGTTAAAAGTAAAGGAGTAAAACTGGTTTATGTAGTTTTTTAAAATGTCTAAGTGAGTTCAGGCAAATCAGCTGGTATAGAGACATAGATGGACGGTCTCAGAGAGGTGGTTTGCCACTAGAATCGATACAAGGAAAACTACATGGGAAGACAGACTGACTCAACTCTTACCATCTCATTCACAAGGAAAACTTTTTTTAACGCTGTGATAGTCTCCGCGGAGAGAGAAAAAGAGGTGGGACTGAATGCCAGCTTCAGTTAAAGGACACGGCCCTCTTCCCTCGCCCTGGAATGCCCATCCCGCACACACACGAGCACACACACAAGGAAGAAAGGCTCCCGACGTTTCTGAAGGACGATCCAGCTACAAGTGTTGACCTAATATTTCTAATTCTAGCAATTTATCCTAAGGAAATGAGGGGGCGGGTGTGCCAAGACACACTGTGCAAGGCGTGTCCTGTGGTCGTAATAAGACATGACCAGGAGTAACCCAATGGCCGTCGGTGCGGAATTCGGTAAGTCAGGCATGGCCCGTCCACAGGCTGGAACACTCTGTACATTTTTTAAAAGATGAGGTAGGTCCTATTGACACAGAAAAATGTCCCAATGCCTTAAAATGAACTAAAAATGAAAGGTACAGAGCAATGTGTAGTAGGGTCCCATTATGTTTTAAAAGTATGTGGATGTATGTAAGCATTAAAATATGGAACAATGCACGTCAAGCTCTTCATTTCTCTGTTAGATTTAGGGTTAGAAAATGACTTTCTGTTGTATTGCTTTCATTTTTAGGAGTAAAACATGTTAGGTTTTTTTAAAAAGAGAAATGTCAGGAGAATAACAGACTAGTGTGGCCCCCTCTCGTTGATTCTCGAGGCAAAGAACCGGTCTTGGGCCGGGCCTGCTGACTGGGCATCTGCCGCGGCCCACGGAGGCTGCTCTTGCACTCCTGCGCGTGGGAGAGGCTGGCCGGCTGGGGGCCCTCACTGACCACAGAGTCACCGGGAGACACCCCGCCCTCCGAAGACTCCGCATGCAGGCCGACTGCTAACCTTGGCCTTGAGCACTCAGCCTGGCCGAAAGGCGCATGGGGGAGGGCCGCAGCCGGCCCGGGGCCTGCCGGCATGGGGGGCTGAGCGGCTGGACATCTCCCGAGAGCCTTCGTGCCCTGAGACGCCGGCGCTAAGAGGAGAACAGCGCAGGCCCCCAGCCGTGGGCGTGCCGGGCTCAGAGGCAGCACGTGGGACATCCATGGGGCCAGCTGGCCAGGAGTCAACGTTGAACCCACATTCAATCTGAGTTCCCAGAGCCACAGGCACCCAATGGTGACCACAAACCCTCAGAGGGCACGCCCTGCCTTCCTCTTGCTTATCTCGGGGTCCTGTTTGGAGTCACAGCTGCGCCCAGCGGGGAGCAGGGGTGTGAGTTCTCCATGTGGAGCCAGGTCTGGAGAGGCCCGCCGCATGCGGGGGCATCAAGCGGGGTTCGGAGCAGAGGCTTTGCAGGGTAGCAGCCTTGGCGGCTTCCCACGGGAGACCCTCGGGCACCGGCGAGAGGGTGCCGCTGGGCCCAGGCTGCAAAGCCAACGCGGCCACAAGCCATCGCTGCGTGGACACAGGCCGCAGAGGAAGAACACGCCAGAGTGTCCAGGCTCTGCCTGCCCCGTGCCCACGCACGCCGCACCGCCCGGACACGCGTGCCTCTCTCGGGCCCTGCCTCTGAGCCCGCAAGTGAGTGCCCGAGGGGCGGGTGTCCCCTTTCTGGTGACTTCTCCCAGCGGGGGATGCCTGCGGCAAGCCTTGCTCACAGTGCCCCGTTCTGCCCGCCAGCCCCAGGTAGAAGCCCGGGACGTGCGGTGTGCACGCAGGCGCCTCAGCTCCGAGTCCCAGTCCCGCGGGGGCTTCAGAGAGCCGTACGTATTTCTTCTCACATGAAGGGCTGGGAGGCCTCCCTCCGACTGGTAGCTCCGCCGTGTGTCCTCTAAGAACCTGGCCTCTAAGTTCTCCTCGGCAGGACCCGCAAAGGAAGCCGCTCGCTGGCCAGGAAGAGTCGCGGGCTCCCCTGGGACTCACCGTCCAGGACCAGACGTCACACGGTTCCAGCCGAGAGGGCAGAGGAAGCTGGCAAGGGTCAGAGGAGCGCGTGGAATAGTCACCCTGCTCTGCCGTCCGCGGCACACTCGTCAAATCGCAAACGCCCTGACCTTTCAGGCGGCCCGAGCAGAGGACCCTGTGTGGGGTCGCGGCCAGGGTCCCAGAGCCGTTCCAGCGGTGAAACCCTCTGCCCCTCTCCCCGCCCACCGGTGTCCTCTCTCAGATGTGGAAGGGGAAGTGGGTTTGCGTGGTCCCCGGTGTTCTTTTTAGGTCAAAAATACACAGCTCTGTGAGGAAGCTTGTGAGAGCAGCGTGTGGAGAACATGTGGCTTCTCCCCCGCAGGGTCCACGCCTGGAACGGCCTCAGGCAGGGGGCAGGGCGAGCTCCTTCCCTGTCCCAGTGCCTGCCCAGGGGGCCACCCAGAGGGCCACCAGCTCCTGGGAGCCAGGCCTTCACCAAACTCGTGCCTTAGACGCTCATCGAAAAGCCTCGGCCGACCTCAACTCTGCTAAGTAAAGCCAGCAACAGATGTCGACTCTCAGGGCTAAAACCTGTGTCCCGGGAACCGCCTGATCTCTGGTCCGCCCACCGTCCACCTGCCCCCTCAGGGAACACACCCAGAGCAGCTGCGATGGGCAAGGCGCTGCATTTTCGGACAGAATTCCGAATTTGACCCCCAAGGCTTTCCTGGTTTCTCTCTGGAAGGAGCAGAGACAATGGCTGCGAGCAGGGCTGTGGAGCCACGTGGCCCAAGTTTGCAGCCACGGGAGCGCCGTGGAGGCCTGGGAGCCCACAGGCCAGCTCTGAGCTAGGGCTGGGGGCGGGGGCTTCACCAGCGCATGCCCCGGGGTCAGCTGCCCCGGGAGGAGGGGGACAAGCAGGACCAGGCAGGGGTGGGCGGCGGCGTGCAGAGCCGTCTCAGCGAAGGCCCGAGTCAACCCCCCGGGGGCTGACGCTGCCACAAACCTTCCGAATTGCCCCGAGAGGGAAGAAGGGGCTGAGCCTTTGGTCCCTGGGTCTGTCTGTCTGCCTGCCACCGGAGGTGGGCTGCTCGGGGCGCAGTGCCTGGGCATGGCCAAGTGGCTCTCGTCAGCCAGGCCATTCCCTGAGGCGGCTGACGGGCCACCTGCAGCCACACTCACAGCAGCTGGAGGTGTGAGCCCTTCGTCCCCGGAGGGGGACCGAGCAGCGTCCCTGTTTGCACTTAACGGGATACGTGAGCTTGAACAAGTCGCTCGGCCTCCCCGTCTAAGCCTTTACAAACGGGCAGCCTGAGGCACGACAGCGGTGCCGGCTCCGTGGAGCGTGCGGCTTGGATGAGCCGCGCGTGTCGGCCGCGGACTGGGCGCGTGCGGCGCGCCTGGCCCTGCTCCGCACGCTCCTTACTGGGCGCCTCTCGTAGGCGCCGCAGGACAGGGCTGCGTGCGTGTCTGGATTCGCTGGGACCGTGGAGCCTGGGGGGAAGGTGCCCCCTCAGGGACGTCCCCACGACCCCGCCTGTTGTCGATGCCTCCGCAGGGGCCCGGGCCCCAAGCCACAGGGCTCAGCCTGCAGGTTCACACGTGCACCGATGTTCCCACGGAGGACCGCTCTGGGAAGACCTGGCCGTCCCTTTCCCCAAAACCTCCTTCCTAATGCTCCGCGATGAGGTCAGCTCTGGCCTCTGCAATGCGATGGGGCCCGTGGTTCCTCCCTCTCTCATAAGGAAGGCAAACGCCTTTGTCCTCTGGACCCAGAACCCCGTTCTCCGCGCTTTTCCAGGCACCAGCCGGACGTGCAGCAGCTCTCTGGGTTGCGCCGGGTGCGGGCCGCACCTTCCCTGCCGCTCTGTGCACCCCTCCCACCTCCTCTCTCAGCCCCGGGTGGCAACGCCTGCCCTGCCCCAAGTCGGTCCATAGCCCTGAAAGGACTCGGGTTCCGGTCCCGCCCTGGACTAGCCCGGCTCCGAGACAATGAAGTCACTGTGAAGTCACCCAGCTTTTCGGGTCCGCAACCTATTCCGCCATCAGGGAAGGTCAGCTGGAAACTTATTCTACATGGAAACCTCAACTTATTTTCCTTCCTTCTCACCAATAAGCCTTGCCTTTCCCCTGCCCTGACGCACCCGCTCTGCTCCCCGCCCTCCTGCAAACCGCCCCGGCCCTCCCCGGGTCGGCTGCCACGGCTGCTCCTCACACGGGCCAGGAGAGGGAACAGTTGTTTTCCATTACATTCGTTCCAAAGCACAGCACACAGCTCGGAGAGCGGCTTCCCCGCTTGCAGTCAGCCGTGGAACGGCCTCCCGGGCAGGACCCGCTTTCCAGGGAGGAGGCAAACCTCGCTCGGGTGCGACGTGAGGCCCCCCCTGCCGCCCACACTCGCGGTGACCGGGAGCCTTCCTGCGCCCCTGAGGGGAGCTGAGCAAGCCGTCCATCCAGAAGCACATCCAGGAGGCGCCCGGGCCCCCACAGGGGACGTGCCCACCGCCAGCGCCGGGGGCGACCCCGAGAAATGCAGGGGCAGCGGCCCAGGCCCTTGTCGACTGCAGAGCACGTGCAACGCGTGCCAGACCACGCGGCTCCTTCCCCTGTGACGTGGAAGGAGCCCAGAGCGGCCGCCCGGAGCGAGGCCAGGGCCGGGGACACAGCGCAGGGCTGCGGGCCTTCCCGTGTGTCGCCAGGTCCACCTCCTGCCCTCTCCGCCCACCGCCATCCGCCCGGAGGCTGCTGTCCGCGGGCTGAGTCCATGGCCGCCCGGCCTCCGGCTTGCCGTCGGGTCTGGGCCGTGGCAGCCGCTGGCAGGTCAGAGGGCAGGAGGCTGGGAGGGAGGGTTTGCCGCCCCGGCCCCTCCCCCACTCTCGGGGCTTGGCTGCCTGGTCTGCTGAAGGCCTCAGCCGAACAGCCACGCCCTCCGCGGCAGGACCGCGCCTTCCTCTCAGCCACGGGCGCCACGGTGGCTCCCGCGGAGGCAAGCCCTGGGAGTCAAAGAGAAAAAGCCGTTCCTGTCTTTCCTGAACCCGTCCCATGCCTCCCGGGGACCCCGTTTGGGTGTGCCCGCAGGGACCCTGAAGGAGGAGCCGTCAGATTCATCTTTGGGGTGTGTTGAGGGGGAGGGGCTCTGAATGTCCCAGGGCCCTCGGCACGGGCTGTGGAGGACAATGACGCCTGGGAACAGTGGCTTCATTCTTCAACCTGAAGCCTGAGGCCGGGAGAACTGGACCATTCACCTGGTCTCCCTCCCTTAACCCACAGGCTGAACGGGGCCTCCGCAGCCACTGGGCGGGGGGGCCGGGGCGGCCGAGAGGGCGACGTGACTCTCCACCAACGCTGCAGCCACCACGTTTTGACCTCCCTAACGAGGTTACAGGCACAAGTGCAGAATAGCGGGGAAGGGGGGTGGCCTCTAAGGAACCCTGCGTGCGGAGCGAAGAGCCTGCGCCGCAGACTTGGAAGTGCACGCGACGCCGATGGGACTTTCGTGGTGGCATATGTACCAGGAGAAGCCCCGGAAAGTGCAGGAGGGCGCGTGGCCCGCCAGCCCGCCGCACGCCCTCGTTTTAGGATCGACGCCTTCTTAGAGCCCGCCAGGGAGGTGGCGCAGGGATCGCACGCTTTCCCGCGTCCTTCCCGCCCAGCGTGGGCCACAGCCAATGCGGTTCGCACAGACAGCTGTCCGGGGCGTCCGCCTACCGTCCAGGTTAAGAAAGCGACTTTTTCTCTCCCAAGAGTTTGAGCCAGGGACCCCCCCGACCGTAGGCAGCTGACGTGGGGTCCTGGAGCCGCAGCCCCACGGCCTGGGGACCAGAGAGGGGCTCAGGCCCCCGGAGGCTCCGCTCAGTTGACGCCACGCGGAGAGCAGGCTGCGGGCCTTGCCGGGGCGCGGGAGGCCAGCCCGGGGCAGAGAGCAGGCCCCGCCACGCTGCCCGTCCGGCCACTGGGTTTTAAGAGACTTCGCTGCAGTTTTATCAACAAATGTGCTTCCCGTGCGCTGGATTGAGAGTTGAGTAAATAAATAAATTTTTATCAGGCCCACAGAGGGGCCTGACCCTGCTTCTCATCACGCGTGGGCTGGGCTTTGCAGCCGACTTCTAACAGGCAGAGCGGGGGAGGGGAAGCGAAGGACAGCGGCTCTGCACCGGGCGCCTGGCAGGCACTGCTTTCCCCCAGGCGACGAGGGTGACGTCACCCGTCACGTGGGTGGCATGTCCCTGACGCTGACCCCTTGGCGAGAAGAGGTGCTTCACCCCATCGCACTCTCCCCAAAATCCACAATCCTAGTCGAGTAATGAGAGAAACGTCAGGCAAGTTCAACTTGGGGACATCCTACAGCCCGACAGTTCTCTTAGAAAACCAGGAACCGTCACAGATGAGAGGAGATATGACAACCAACGGACAGCGGTGTCCTGAGTCAGGTCCTGGGGGAGGAAGGGGCAGCCGGGGAAACGTGGGTGAAATCGGGATGGAGCGTGTCGTTCCGGTAAGAGAGCCGCGCGACGGTGGTTTCCTACCTTTGCCAGGAGATGCCGGCGCGAGCGGAGGCAGGTGAGGCCGCGCCAGGACCCCCTGTGCTGTCCCTGCACCTGTTGGTGGCCCTGAAACGATGCATTTCAGGAAAAGGAAGGGACAGCTGAAGAGCTGAGACAGCTCTGCGTGCGGGAGAAACCATTCCAGGCTGACTTTCACTTCCCAAAACGTCCATTTGCAGCACTAAACAGGGCTTTGCCAACGCCGCATAGTCCTCGTTTTGTTGGCGCCAGCGCCCGTCGGGAGGCGGTGTTTCCTTGTCATCGAACCCACCTGCAAGGCAGCGGCCTGCCCCAGCGCCTCCGGGGGCAGCCTTCCCAAGCCCTGCGCTCGGTAGCGGTGAATCGGAGCCTGGGCCCCGCGCCGGCGCCCCCTGCTCCAGCAGCGCCCGCGAGTGACCGGAGCGAGCGTTGTAAGGCGCTGGCATTGGTCTCATCCCAGCTTTACGGGTCAGGGGCCGCAGCATGGACGGGAACACAGGAGAGGCACCGGACTCTCATGCGCGGCCAGGCTGGCCGTCCCAGCTCCCGAGATCTTATGGCTGAAGCAAGAAAGAGGCCAACAGGTCACAGAGCCAGGACGTCCGGCTTTTCCATGGAGACTGGCATTCCGCTTGCCCAGTGGAAGGGGAGCAAGGCCCACGCACTTGATGCAGGGGCCCCCGGCCTCCTCCCTGTGCGCTGCTCCGGCACCCGCCGCCCAGCCAGCTGCGGGGACCAGGCCCCAGAATGAGTCCGAGTCACCGAGCGGTCAAGCCAGCCTTGGCTTGCGGCGCCCCTTCCTGCTCCTTCCGAGGGGGTCGAGTGCAGAAACCCTTGAAAGGGGCTCCATATGGCCCCGGAAGCCAGCTGTGCAGGGCAGTCCCCCTCAGAAGGAGCGGTTTCCTTCCACGGCGCCGTCCATGGCACCCGATCCGAGGCTCTAAGCCCGGGCGGTCGTCTCTCGGCCGGCGCGTGCTGTGCCTCCACTCCTTCTGCAGATGGGACGCCTGCTTCCATAAGGAGCAGTTCGGAGTGGGCTGGGAGAGACAGGCAGAGCAGAGGGGCTGGGGAGGGGGCTGGGGAGGCGGGGGCGGGGGCTTTTCCATATGGAACTCATCAGAGGCTCAGACTTTCGGGGACACTTTGACCTCATCTTTACCTCTGTGAATGTCCTGCCTCGTTTTTCCCCCTCCTGATGTGTTCCACCTGGTACTACAAGGCAAAAACCTTTTCCTTAGACAAGGAATGTGAAGGAATGAGTCTGCCCTAGAGTCTGGCTTGGTTTTTAATACATCCTCTTTTAAAAGTGCTCTTGTTTAGCTGTAACCAATCAAAGTCCAACGCACTATGGAGTTTCCACTCCTGCGCCCGCCTGTGGAGCGCAGCCTCTGCCTGCCCTGGGCAAGGGGCTTACCAGGCCTTCAGCGGGCCGACGGGCGGGCGGGCCGGCTCGTCCCTGGGGCCTCAGCCAGGGCCCCCCACCCCGGCCCTCCCGGCAACCTGGGCCAGGTCTGTCTTCTCTGCGTCCTGGACGCTGCTGGGTATCGGGCACCGCCCGCGGCCTGTACTCACTAGGCACCTACAGTGCCAGTTGTGAAAACCAACTGTCTCCAGGCATTGCGACATGTCCCCTACACGGAGACGCCTCCACCCCCAACAGCGGCTGCCGGCCTTAGGAAAACTATTGAAATAAGAAACATAGATACTAAAGTAGACACCAGTTTGAAAGATCAAAATCTTTATTTCCCAGGTACACCACACTGAGGAGTATTTTCAGAGATCCTATTGGTGGCCGAATTGCCACCCCCATCCTCCCGGATGAGCTGGGGCCGATCCAGTGGTGTCTGACATGGCAGAACCCTCTCTCAGCCCCAGGAGAGGTGTCAGTCATGAGAACCCCTTTGCCTTTGCCGGTGGCTGGGCCCAGGGTGGGCAGCATGTTCCCCGGGTCCAGACAGGGAGGCTCGGGGGGAAACGTCTGGGGAGAGGCTCCCCTTCTGGGAGTAACAGTAAGAGTATTAGTAATAGTAATAATAATAACAGTAATGAAACCCTCGCTAAGAATAAGTCTTTGGCCACTTCCCTTCCCCCCACCAGAACCCTACCTTGGAGCGTGACTGTGCTGTTGGAGCTTCGGCGGCCCTCTTCCAATCACGGGGACCCGAGGGGGTGAAAGGCCAACAGGCGCAAGCAAAAGAGCCTCAGTCTCTGGGGACACCTTTGAACTCTTGCCCCAGCCTTGGGCTTTCTCCCTCGGGCTGCTTGTTAGTTGAAATAATTCAGCACTTTTTTTAGCTTAGCTGAACGAACAGTTGACAGACTATGGTCTGTGGGTCCAATCCAGGACCTAAGAATTGTTTCTACATTTCTAACAGGCTGTTAAAAAATAAAACAAACAGCCGTATATGGCCCACAAAGCCCCAAAAGGTTACCCTGTAGCCCTGCCCAGAGAAAGGTTGCCCGTCCCCAGCCTGAGCCACGCACACTGATGGCCCGCGAGGGGCGACCCCACGCGCTCCTAACACGGGAGGCGCTGACCCCTTCACGCCACAGTCCCGGAGCCAGCGCTCGGGCCGGCCCACGGCGGCCTCGGGCAGACGCGGCCAACGCCGGCTGCCGCTACTTCCATTTGTCAGCACGTTAACCCAAACGGAGGCATTGCCAAAGCATTAGCAAACCTCTCTGTCCTTCAGGGCTTCAAATACTAGTCCCGACCGAACACATCGGGGAGGCGACGCCTGCTGGCGGGACATAACCGGCGCGCGAGCGCCTCCCAAGGGGCCCACCGGTCCTACCCTCCCGGGCGCCGGGGCGTGGCCTGCGTGCAAGGGTCAGAGCTAGAGACTCCACAGAGGAAAAGATGTTGCAGGAACACTCTAGAGCAAACTCACTGACTTGATAAATAACCTCTCCGACGGGCTGCCACAGTTGCTGGCTCACTGAGGGCAAGAGAGGGTGCGAGTCCTCAGGGAAAAACCGACTGCGCCGTCCCCCGCGCGCCCCAGCTCCCGACGCGCCCCGCTGCGGCGCGCGGGCCAGCACGTGCGTAGCACCTCGGAAACGGGTTACACGTCGGCCGCTCTGCGGCCCGCTCAGAGTCAGGGCCCGCGGACGCCCAGCGCTCGGGGTGGAGAGCACGCGTGCGACGAGGGTGGTGGCGAAGTTACAGCAAACACGTCGACGCCAGCTGGGCGGCCCCAGCGGAGCGCGGAGGCCTGGCAGGCCCGGGCCCTCCTTGGCCTTTGCGTCCCGGCGTCCGTCCCGGTCTGGGGCACGCAGTGGGTGGTCAATAGGGAGGAACTCTCAGCCACACGCCACGCTGGCCGCGCTTCAGGCTTGGGCTGGCCTGTCGGCAGAGCTGGACGGCGGCAGGGTCCAGGGTCCGCCGTGTCTCCCAAGGACCCCCGTCCCCCAGGCTCTGTGCCAACAAAGGCCAACTGCCCACAGGGTGGGGCCCCGGAAACGCTGGCGGGGGCCCTGCAGAGGGGCGCCCCTGTGGCAGTGGACGCAGGCAGGCTCCCTCCTGGCCTAGGGCTCGGCCTCACGGCTTCCGGGTTGGTCTGGGGCTTGGTGAGAGGTGTTGCCTTTTCTACCTTCTGGCCCAGCAGCCAGACACACGGGCCACCGGAGTCCCTCTCAGCAGGAAAGCCCGTGGCAGCCGGGGGTGCGATGGCCGTCAGGGGCAACGGCTCTCCGCGGGCTGGCTGGGCGCCCCAGGCCGGGCGGTGGTGGCAGCTGGTGGCCACAGGACCCTGGTGGGAGAGGCCTTTGCCCCGGGGGCGTCCCCAGGGACCCGCGTCCCGCCGTCAGGGCTGGGTCGGCATCCCCAGGGTCTCCGTCTGTGCGGTGGGTCCCCAGGGAAGCACAGGCTTTTCCTGAGAGAGCGGAGGTCCCCAGGTCACCTGCAGTGGCCAGCAGAGAGACCTCGGGGGAAGGGCTTGCAGGAGTGGGGCATCGGGTGGCGCTGCAGTAGAGAGGAGATGGCCCCACGCCGGCTGCGCGGGGTCCGCCCGAGCAAAAACGTGACGGAGTCGCCGAGTATACCCGTGCCCGTTAGCTCGGCGTGTGGAGGCAGCAGCCCCAGCCTGGGCCAGCGTCCCTCCGCGTGGGCAGGGTGGCCTCTTCGTCACGGCACCAGGGCCCGGCCTGCGTCCGAGTCTCCCACAGACGGGAGGCTCTGTCGCTCCGAATCCGGGCTCGCTGTTCGTCCTATTAGCAGGCTCGGTCTCACGGCGGCCCTGTCCTCTCAGCTGATGAGCCGCTGTGTTGGCAGCAGTCAGGCTGGACTGAGTCCGCAGGGGAGGCCGCGCTCGGATGCCCGGTGTCCGCCCCCTCCGGTTGGCGTCTCACGGGGACAGTGAGAATGCAGCTGGTGCCTGGAGGCAGAGACGCTGGTCCTTTAGCAGCAGAGTCTTCCTGACCCCAGAGCCTCGCGTCCGGAGCTGAAGACCGGCTGGTTGTGCACGAGCAGACGCCCCTGCTGGCGAGGCCGCGTTACCCTGGAGGCGACGTGGGGGCGCCTCCCGTTGGCCATCGCTGACAGGTGCATGCTGGCGGCGGGGACGGTTGCCTGGCCTCGTGGGAGCAGTAGGTCCGTGGGTTCACGAGCGGTCCTCCTCCACATGTCCTCATCAGGAAGCCAGGCACTCCCGAGAGGCTGGGTCCCCCAAAGACAGGAACTTCTGGGACTAACTAGCAACTTCGTTCCCCAGAAGTTCCTGGGGTAAAGTCGGTTTTATTTAGCAAGTCTGCCACTTCTGTTCCCCGGTTAAGATTTATGAGTCACAGATGTCTTCCTCCCCCGGCAACAGGGGGCGAGCCACAGATTTTGGACGGGCGGGCGGTGCTTTACAGCCCCCACTCTTCCGGAGGGAGGCATAGGCTGGAAGGCAAAACAGGTCCTGTGTCTCCACGTTACCCGTCACAGCCTACGAACCAGGAGAGACGTTTTCCTGGAAGCCGGACAAGCTGTCGATCCCTCTCTGGGGAAAAATGGAAGTCAGCTTGCCTGGAAAACGTGTAACCAGTTATTCAAATAATCCAAGGGCCGCTGAGACCTGGAGGGGCTGGAGGGCGGAGGCGGGGAGTGATTTTTTCCCAGGGAAAGAACGGTTCTCACGGTGGGAGAGCCCATGTGAAGGCCGGTGACTGAGGAAGGGCCCCGCCCGCCCGTGGCTTCGCCCTTCAGGAGGCCAGCAGACTCTGCAGCAGAGCCTGCTTCCCAAAGGCACTACAGGACGGAGAAACGGGAGTCACCAGCCACCTCGTCTGACACTGGAGGGTGCAAGAGCGCGTTTGAGGCGACTCCTCGCGAGCTGCTGAGCTTGAAGACTAGGGAGCAGGGCCTGGCAGTGCCACGGGCCCCTTGCCGGTCAGGCCCTGAGAGCGGTGGGGGCTGAGCAGCCTGCGAAGCTGAAAAGACTCCTTCCGCCTCATCAGCTTCAAGCGTCAGCTCTAAGGGGCGCGGGGGCGGGGGGCAGAGGGCGTGGTGGGGGTGGGGAGGCTGAGACCAAGGCGTTTGAGAAAAGGTCCGTGGTACACTCGAGGAGGGGAGGGGCTCAGAACGGATCAGAAACTGTCACCGCAGACGGCAACCAGCCGAGGAACGCTTCCAGCCGCGCTGCTTCCCCCGCCGCATGAGCTGCGGGCGCACCAGCCGCGCGGCCGCGCTGCGGGCCGGGGACAAGGAGAGGGCGGGAGGCCCCTGCCGCCTCTGGGCTTAGGTCAGCCCAGAGCGGTTCTTTTTCACAGATGGGATGCTTCTGGAATGTCGTTAGAATTCCAACTAATAAATGTAGAAGGAAAACCAGGATGAAAAAAATCCCCATTTGGCAACCCCCGCAGTCATAAATGTTTCAAGCAAGAATCTGGAAATGGCTGCTAAAACGAGGGAGGAAGGCAAAGCGTGATGAGATACAGAACACTTGCAGGGTTCCCAAGTGTCTTCTCACAGGACGCGCTGGGCACAAAGAGGTAAACAGAACGTCCACAGTCCAGGGCAGCGCCCGACAAGAGGCGGAGGAAACATCCACCGCGACAGAGCGACCTCAGCACCTCCCGGCCTGACGCTCCCGTGGCGCCCGTGCCCCTGACCCTGGGGAACCCTCACAGAAAGCCACACGGGGGGCCAGTCCACAGGCAGCTGGCCCGGCCTCTCAGGAATGTCCAGGTCACAAAGTCACCACGACCACGGGTGGGTCTGGGGAAAAGAAAACTAAAGACACCTTCGGGCTGAATGCTGGCTTGTGTCCTGGGCCTTTTGTCTTTCACTGCCAAGGATATTGCGGACACAACAGCTTTGCGTCCATGTTAATTCATGGTTTTAACAATTACACTGTGGTTACAAAAGAGATGTTCCTTGTTTGGAAGACACACCGAGTGAAGTTTTTAGAGATAAGGGGGCGTCATCTCTGCCGCTGGCTCTCAAACTTGCAGACATGGGTGTGTGAGTGTGCGTATGTGTGTGAGTGCATGTGTGTATGTGTGTATGTGTGTGAGTGTGTGTGTGAGTGTGGTGTGTGTGAAGGAAAGGTAGTTCAATGCTAACATTGGGGAATATGGGTAATCAGTATATGGGAATTTTTGTACTGTTTAACAATTTTTCTGTAAGTCTGAAATTATTTTACAATCAAAAGTTAAATGTAATAATTAAAAAACATAACTCCATGGTGTTTTACTACATCAGCTTCAAGAAAGGACCAATAGTTCCTTTTCTCTGACGCAGCAGCAACAGGGAAGGAACCCACACATGCCTTGGGCACTTGGAAATCAAGGAGCAGCCGTTTCCTACCCCAACACGGCCCCCCCGCTCCCGCTTCCAGCCCATTTCTCGGCGGTGCTCGCGAGGCTCGGCTCCCCCCTCGTCTGAGCGGGTGGACGTGGTTTCGAATCCTACTCCTCAGGGCAGAGCTTTTCCTTGGCTCTCTGAGAACTGCGCCTTCCAGATCTCATACCCTCCGTTGCTACGGAACCTCCCGGAAGAACATTGATTGGTCAGAGGCAAAGGAGACAGATCTGACTCTGAGAAGCCACGGGGTCCTGCTGTATTCTCTGTGACAGGTAGGCGTTTAGACCTGAGAGGCCGCTGAGACGCTCGAGGGGTTGGGGAGGCAGGGACCCTCCCCCCCCCCCCGCCCGGTCCTGGGGCTCCGTGGAAGCAGAGCTGGACCGGAAGCCAGGCCTCAGGCCTGCACGCGAAGCTCCTCCTCTCGTGCGCTCCACGGGGCCTCCGTGGCTGCCCCGCCTGAATTGCCGCCCTTCCTCCTCCGAGGACTGAAGGGACACGCCTCCAGATGAGGCTGGGAGCCGAGCGTGGAGCAGAATCGGAGCCTGGAACCGAGGGGCCTAAATGCAAACAAGCTCTTGGCCTTGCGGCCTCTCGGCGGGCCCTGCCGTCTCTCTGAGCCTCCTCCTCCCGTTGCAGTGCAGGCGAGCATCTCAGCTGTGGACGCGCGTCTGACCGGCCCGGCCTGCTGTCCTGTCGGTGTGCAAAGCCGCGGCCCTGAGAACCGCTCAGTCTTTCAGGCAAGCGCCGCCGTCCACGCCGACCAGCGCCCTGCGGGTCCCTCCGGGTGACCTGCTTAAGACGCCAGGCTAGGCACACTTTTGATAGCGAATCATGGCATGAGGATATTAGGCGATCAGGAAGTTCTAAAACATGCCTAATAAAATAGGCATTTCCCATAAAAACAAAGGAGTTTGTAGGCTGGCATCTTGGCACATATTCTCGGAACTTCCTTCTAGTTGCTTCGTAAATAAATAGGAGTTTACCACTCTGTATCTGGCATGTCAATAAATACTTGTTTAATGAACAAGTAAGCTACTTTAAAAGCATAGGTTCGTCTCATGAAGCAGTAGAAACAAGGCATCCATGACATTTCTTCCCATTTATTTAACAAAAACACATGGGCAGCACCTGATTGTATTGAGCCCGAAGCATGTGCCTGGCACTCTGCCAGGGACCCTGGGGAACTCTATTTAACGGTTTGGGGGGCTTGTTACGCCCATCCAACAGGTTTAAACAACAGAGGCTCAGAACATTTCAATAACCCGCCAATGACCAACACGTGGGAGAGCCCCGTTTTCGGTCTCGCCCCACTGACTCCGCTATACGCGCTTCTCCCCCAGCCCCGCAGTGCGGGACGGTGAAGGAGACCCCGGCCGGCCACGGAACTCACGCGGCGTGCTGTCCGCCCCTGGGCAGGGGGTGGGGGGGCCGGCGGCACAGAGAGGAGGACGGGGGTGTGGCTGGGGCAGACAGACGCCATCCTGGGGCCTGGGCTGGCGAGGACACGGTCGCTCCGTCTGCTGCGTTTACTGCGGTCGGTGAGTTGGAGAAAGGCTGTTTCCGGGGCCTCTGCCGGCCGCCGCTGGGGGTCGGGTGGAGACTTTGTCATAAGGCACCCGGGGAAAGAGGGCAGGACTGAGGGCACGGGGTGTCTACCCAGCTCTAAGAGGAGGGACGTTCCTTCCTGAGCCCACAGGTGACTAGCAGGGAACTTCCATTCTGAAGACCCAGCAGGGAGCTGGGGAGGTGGCCGTGCCCTGGATGAACCCGGGGCCAAGTGGCCACTTGGACACGCCGTGCTTGCTGGGCCTACCACGCCATGGAGCCCGAGGACTTTTCTCCTAAGATCACGTGGACATTCCGTAGCCCACGTGGACAGGACTGAGGGTTATGAGAATAAAACTGTCACCCTTGGCCGAAGGGCAGAGCCAGAATGCTCTGGAGTGTCTTCACGCGGAGGGCCCTTCCAAACATAGCCGCTGTGACCCTGACGAGGAGCCCGGAGCGTGAGTCCTTCGCGCAGACCTTTCCCACGGTGGGGCCTTGCAGTCGGTCACAGCGTTTAACTCCCAGCAGAAAAGGGACCCCACGTGATGGGCGGTGGCGCTGGGAGCAGGGGAGGGGAGCGGGGGACACGGAGCCCGGAGGCCTCGCTCTCCACAACGCACCGGCCCTGCGGACGCGCCAAGTCCCCGGACGGCGCGATGGCCGGCCCAGAGGGGCCAGGGGAGCAGACCTGGCCGGGAAGCTCTGTCTTAGGCAGGTATGCACGGGGAAAGGAGAGTCCAGAAAGCCAAGCAACTCAAAAGGTAGAGTGTCCGAGGTCCCATGTGCTGCCCCTAGAAGCCCTGGAAGCTAAGTCTCAGGAGACAACAGGCTCCTGTGCTCCCGAGGGAGGAGCTCCGACTGGAGACCCCGCTCTCTGTGCCCCTCCTCGTCTCTACCCCGACTGGCGCCCTGGCATGGGCAGAGGGCAGCCGGGCACAGAGCGTCGGAGGTCCCCTGAGGAGGCAGGGAGTCCGGGGCCACAGCTTTGAGGTGGCGGGTATCAGACTGCATGGAGTGGGGCTGGGTTATGCCCCAGGCGTGACGTCCCTCAGTGGGAAGGGATGGGGGAGGTGTTTTAGGAGACCCAGGTTCCTGCGTGCTAAGATCCCCCGCTAGAAATGAGCAACTGAAAACCAGGTCCAAATATCATCCAAGAGGTTGTGACTCACACCCTTGTACCGCTGGGCCAGATTCGGCATAAAAACGCACCAAAACACCACGACAAAATGCCTCTCCAGCGGCGTGTTCGTCGGCAGCCCTCCCGAGCAGAGACGCCAAGCCCTCGCCCTCCCAGAGGAAATCGTAGATTCTCACGGGCCTCAGCCATCACAGGCTTGTGAACTGCAGGGGGGTCCAACCTTTGGTGTCTCTGGGCCACACGGAAAGGACAAGAGCTGTCTTGGGCCACACAGTAAATACACTGTGGCACATGATCACAGAAACACTCAACGTTGTACGTACAGTTAGGGTTTGGTGTTGGGCCGCATTCACAGCCATCCTGGGCCGCAGGCTGGACCCCCCGATAGAGTGTGGACTTTTGATACCGCCACCGAATGAGAGCACCGAGAAGGCTCTCACTGGGACGCAGCAGAGGTGGGCTGGGACGAATCACTTCGGCGCTCTCTGAGCGTAGGAAGCTGGCAGTGCCCCCAAAGCGATCAGGTCTTAACCCTTGAACCTGTGAATGTTACCTTTAGGGCACGGTTTTACATATGTGATTCCAGTGAGGATCCTGATGTGGGAACGCCCTGGATTATCCGGTGGACCCTGGTTGTCATCACCTGCATCCCTACAAAAGCAGGGCAGAGGGGTCTTGCCACAGGAGAGAAGAAGGCGATGTGGCCATGGAGTCAGAGAGGGGAGGGATGCGGCCACAAGCCAAGGGCTGCTGGCAGCCGCCGGCAATGGGCTAAGGCGAGGTGGGGATGCTCCCCAGACCCTCGGGAGCGGCCAGGGCCCTGCGGACGCCTTGGTGTCGGCCCCGTGAAATGCAGCTCCGATTTCTGTTCTCCAGGGCGGCGAGCATTGCATTGCTTTTGTTTTAAGTCACCAAATTTGTCACAATTTGTTTCAGCATCCGTAGGACATATTTGCAAGGAGAGGCGATAAACCACTCTCACTGAAAAGGGGAATTGCTTTTCAAAGAAAGAGCCAATGGTTCCGAGGAAAACAAACATTTTCGGTAATTCCAAGCCCTGTTCACATCATCAAATGGCTTCGGATGCCTTTTGGCTTCCCAGACCAGGTTCACTAATTTCAGGATCAGTTCCAGCCGATAACCTGCTGAGTGTCCCCCCGGGAGGACCCACGGCTGGTTGCTAGTTTGAGCAATGAAGGATGACCACGTGACAACACGAAACGATCATTTCTGTGCATGGAACAACATGCTTGCACGTAATTCAGTGACCTATAACGGCAAAACCAAAATTGCCAAAACAGAAACCTGGCAGAAAATGACCAAAATGACCGCTGAGTCTACGTGCCTTCGAACTGGCTACTGAGGAGACCCCGTGAATGCAGGGGCGGCGGCAGGGCCGGGGCGGTCACTGACCCCAACATGCTCAACCTTCCCTGCTCAGAAAATTAAAGGGACAAAATTTAATGATCCTGGTGAACTCTCCATTAAGTTGTAATAAATTCATTTCTATCCTATGGGAAACGTTCTCACCATTTCTTAAAATGTGTTATCCTACGCAATAAACCGAGAACCCGGGGGAAGAGGTCATTAGACACAGGGCGTAACCCAGAGTCAGTGGCCGTGCTCGCTAAGCGTGGCGGGGGGCCTGGGTCTGTCCAGCGGCAGCCGCAGGCAGGCAGGCAGGGGGCGCTCCTCCCGCCCACAGAGCAGGGGCTGAGGCGCAGTGCCTGGCTTCACGGAGAGGAAAAAGGCGCCCCAAACCTCAAAGCCAGAGCACCGCGCCCTTCAATCCTCCTGAACGACCCAAACGGCGCTGGAATGGGAATCAGTTAGCCTTGTGCCCCACTTGGAAGAGGTGAGTGCTGGAGAGGGGGAGTTCTTAATTGTGCAGACGCCCTCTGAAGTAAACAACCGTTTCTCTCAATTTGTAAGAGGCTTTCGTCTCATTGTGCACTGTGATGACTCACCTCTTCTGTGTGTTCCCACGTTGGACTCTTCAGGATGCTGGGTTTTCGGCACAAGCCTTTGCGGTTTTGCTTTCCCCTGCAGGCAGCTATAATGCTAGGGTGAGAAACGAGAATGGCCCTCGTTGATCTCGGTGGGCTGACGTGGTATGGCTTAAAAAGTGGTAGATTTCTTCTGGGAGAAGAAAATATTTTGAGCTTTAACAGATGTTGTCCCCACAATTATTTTGTCAAAGGATGATATTAGGCGTAATAACTGGTGTCTAGATTTCCTTCACAAGCTACTTCCGTACAGAGCTGCTGACTGAAATGGCCGTCTTTCTTTATCCTTCAAACGCAAGAAAGAGTGTGGGGTTTGTGGGCAAAAAACAGTGGTTTTTCCTCCCCCAGTCAAGGTGGTCCTGTGCTAGGAACAATTTTGCCCTTTAACATCAAGGTTGAGAGAGGACTCAACCCCTAGCCCTCTGAAAATCACTCCCAGTTGGACACTAAACAGCTTCTTGGCTGGAACTAACTCTTGAAATTTGCAAACCTGGCCTAGGAAGCCAAAAAGCATCCAAAGCCATTTGATTATGTGGACGTGGCTGGATAGTTCTGACTCCTTTTACAATTGAATGGTTTCCTGAGTAGTGTCTCTTTTCACCTACCAGACTGAAGAGAACAAAGCAAAGCACATACCACGTGCTCAATAAAATGTCTTCGCTAAGTAATTTCAGAGAAGAGGCTTTGATCGGCTTCACCACCTCCCACACCTGCCCCGCCATCTCTCTTCTCGAATGTTCCAACACCGGGAGCTGCTGGGAAGGAAACCAAGCCGTCACGAGACGGCCGTGAGTTGACCAGGTCGTCTCTGACAGAGGCCGGAGAACCACGCATTGCAGGAAAAGAGTCCTAGTCCATTTGCCTGCAGAACGGGAAACAGGCTGGGGACGGGGGGGCGGGGCAGGGCGGGAAGACGGATAGTAACTTTCTCTCCCTTTCCAGGTCACAGACAGAGAGAAACGAGCAGTTTGGGACACGGCAGCCACTCCCCGCTGTCAGGCCCTCAGGTCAACATCACTTGCACTGAATCTGTTGAGAACACCCCCCTCCTCCCCCTCACCCCGCTTTCTCAATGCCAATTCAATGCTTTTGAGTTTTCTAATCTTACTTTATAATAATCGTGTTATTTCCACACTCAGAAAAGCCCGCCCCCTGGAAAGAGCGAGCCGCCGCCGGCAGCCTGGTTTACGTCCTCGCCAGCCTCTCTCCGCACGCTCCCCTCTCTGCCCGCGTCCCGCGGTTCCTTACGACTGCTGACGTGGAAGGGACTTCCAGGAAAGTTACTCACGGGAATGTAGAGATCGAGCCAAACGTGTCCTGTAAAACACCTCCGCTTGGCTGCAGCGGCTCTCAGCGCCCATCCCTCCTGGCCCGGACACCAGCCCCCCGGCCCCCAAGCCTGAGGGCGCCCTCCGCCTGTGCCCCGGCAGGAGGGGCCCCGACGTCTCCTCGGCACCCCTCCCATCCTCACCGGGGAGGTGCGGTCCAAAACACGGGGGTTCCCCCCACGGGGAAACAGCAAGCCGGTCCCAGGGGAAGCAAATGTCCTTCTCCTCCAGCGACCCCATTCCCAGGCGCTCGGTCACAGTGGCACCCGGTGGGGAGCAGGGCAGCCAGGGCCAGGGCCCCAGAAAATGCCTGCCCCGTGAAGCTGGTCTCCTGGGGACTCAGTGAGGGAAGGGACCAATCACATTTCCAGAAACCAAAAGGTCACAGCAGCCTCGGCCACCGTGCACTGAAGAGCCTGCCCCCAGGCGGCGAGGATTCCAGTGTCCAGTCTGTGCGAACCCGTGACAAACTCCAAGAGGAAAGGCCGACCTGGAGGGACGGGAGCGAGGGACCCAGTGTCGACGCCCCGGGTCCAACTCCTGGCCGCGCTTCCCCTGAGCTGTGGGGAGGCCTGCCCCCCAAGACAGTGAGTCACGCAGAAGAACCCCGAAGGCGGTGCCCGGGGCGTCTCAAGGATCGTTAGGAAATCTGTTCCGTTTCACAGATGAGGAAAACTGAGGTTTCAAAGACACGCGCTCTCTGCCCTCACCCGCAGACCTAAGCCAGGTCTGTTGACTTCAGAAGCCAGGAGCTGTCCTCCCGCACGCGCAGCCAGCCGGAAGAAGAAGCAGAAACAGGGCACCTGACTCCTGAATCAGATGCTCCCTCCACACCCTCACCAGAGACGCAGAGGCCGCGAGCCGAGTCCCTGCCGTCCTGAACACACACCTCGGTGCTGTTTTACAGAGACAGGGCTGCCACGTGCCCGAGGGGACGCGCAGAACAGGCCTGCCCCGCGGCTGGTCTGCCGCCCGCGAGCCACAGAAGGCGCTCTCCTTGGTCCTCCGGCCGGGCAGGCGGGCGCGCCCCTCGGAGGGCAAAGCACTGGTACGGGGACAAGAGCCACCCAGCTCACCCCTTCCAGACGGAGAACGAAACTCCTGCCGCGTCCCTGCAACTGGCCAGGGGCCTCGGTCCCAGGCGGCCCTGTGCAGGCCACTTACGTCCCCAGGCGCCCGAAGACCCCATTGCTGAACCCAGGTAATACCTGCCACCGTCAATATGTGTCTTTTGATACTTGCTTCTTGGTTCTTGAAGTACAAGGGAGAATGAGAGGAAAAATAAAACCAGAAAAGAATTGGATTTTAATCAATCAAGAGTTTGCCTTTCCCTGGGGCTCTGGAACTAACTAGCTTAGAATTTTAATTCCTATTTACAAATAGTGTTCTATTCTGAAGGGGCTTTGTTTTTTTACAGGAAAATGCACTCTGAATGTGCAGGGGTGGACAGAAGTAGATTTACAGTTCTGAGTACATGAAACAGGGTTTATACTTGTAGCGCTATCTGTTGATTATTGTGTTTTTTTCCCATTTGAACAACCGTGAACTGCGTTTGCCCCGCCCTGTACCGTGAACGGCGTCGACGACCAGGCCAGCCCGCTGTGGCAGTGACCCCAAGGAGCACACGTGGGTTTCCACACCGCGGGGAAGGGGTGGTCAAGCTCGTGGAGGTTAAGCGGCCGGCCCAAGGGTCAAGCACACCTGGCTGACCCCGCGGTGTTTCTGAGGTTGACGCCATGTGGCCTGCGCCAAACCACGGGGTGCGCCGTGCTACCCAGAATTTGAGTCAGGAAATGATGCAGTGACGTCCACCGCCGCCTCCCTGGCCTTCGCTCCCCAGGCCACGCTGTCCCCTCCGGTGTGCCCACCCGCTGCCTGGCCACCGGCGAGGGGCACGCACTCGGCAGGGGCAGCCCACGGCCTGTGTGGCCAGCAGGGTCTCCCTGACCACAGCCGTCTACAGCAGGTTTCTGTCCCCTGAACGCTTGGGGCCCACGTACCCGATCGGGGCCAACTCCAGACACGTGGCCGGAGGCGTTTTGCGGGACTCCTGCGCCCCCGAGCGCGTGCCGCTCGTCTTCCCGAAGAGCCGGCCTGTCGTGCTTTCCCTGAGCACCGAAGATCTTTTCCTCGTATTTCTTGGTTCTCTCCCGCCCAGTGTTTCAAGGCCAGCTGACCAAAAAGGTTTCACAAACCTCTGCCCCGAACCCGTCCACAGCAGCCTGCGATTTCCTCCTGAGTCCTTCGCCCTGCTCCCTCCTGGGAGGACAGACAAGATGCCCCCTGGTGATGCGTGGCTCCCTCCCCGTTGTAACCGACCGCCCAGGGTACCCCTGTCGCACGTGCCTCCGAGTGCCCTTCACCGATGGGCCCCTCAGCGCTGGGCCTGACCCCGCTCCCCAGGTCAGCCCCTCCTTCGCCCTCTTTGTAAAAGAGCCAAGTGCCGTTTGGACACACGGAGAAACTAGGCCCTGAGGCTACAGCAGGTTCCAAGCGCCACCGCCAAAGATAAACAAGCAAACACGTTCAATGGTAGCATTCAAGGTGAAAAACTGCTTACAAAACTCCTTTCTGTGGAATGTATCTTAGGGAAAGAAACAGACCTGCCTGTTTGCGTTTATATTTATACAAAATAACAAAATGAAAATATACACTGAGTAGATTTTTTTTTTTCTTAGTCCACCCATGAAAATGTTCCTTTAGAACTGCAGTCCTTCCTACTCTAAAATAACGGAGTTATAAAGAGCGACTTTCAAATTCAGGAGGCACGGAAGCTCGGGTTAGCCTTAGAACACCCACCCGCGAAGCGTTCTTGTAATTACCTTGGCTCACCCTGCAAATGCTGCCCAGTCTCCAGCCTGGGCCCTCGCTGAGACTGAGCACGCGAAGGAGGCAAACCAGCAAGGCCAAGGTCGGCCGGGCCGGCCCAGGGAGTCCTTCTGGTATGAGATGCACGCGAATAAAAATACGACGTTGGCTCCTGCTGGGTTGCAGTACTTCTCTAGGCCAAGAGGGTAACGCACAAGAAATTTCTCCATAACCACTGCTGTTTGTTAGGTTGCTATGCATGCTTTCCTGGTCGTTGTAGGGACCCCTCAGTGACGTCGAGAAGGCAGCCCAATAAGCCGCCCCCGACACCCCGTTCCCGTCAGGCACTGGCGTTTGAAATGGAGACAGCCCAGCGCAGGCGCCTGGGACCCGAAGAGGGAGCTGAGAACTGTGCGCGGGGTGGGGGGGTCGGAGTTCATTCTCTCTGGCCCGTGGGGCCCTTGGCTCCTGGTAGTTACCTGACTCTGAGCCTTCCCAAGCCCGAGTGCTTGCTACTTGCCCCACAGGTGTGACAAAAACTTGCCCTTACAGACCCTCGCTTGTTGAGGTCCTGAGAGCAGCCCGGCGAGGTGGACGCGAGGCCAGCACACTACAAAGACATGGGTAGCAACAGCTCCTGGCTCTCCGCTCTGTCGCTGGAAGGTGTCCCTGATGCTTCAGCGTGCGGAGGTCACCTCAAGTCGACTGGAGCAGCAGTAGCTGACAGCGACGCCCCACGTGGACACCGCGCCTACCTTCCACAGCCTCCAGGTGGCTGCTGCCGGGGCACGAGGTCTCTCAGGGCCTGCCCCCCGCAGACCTGACACCTCGGGGGAGGTCCAGAGGGGACAGCATGTGTGCCAGGCCTCCCCCCGTGGGGGGGCCGGGGGTGTGGTCAACGGAACCACACCCGCACCGGGGATGCTGACTGGGACAGCCTGGGCCGGGGCTGCGTGGGGACATCAGGGCAGGAAAGACACCAGAACACTGTGCCGGGTGACACACAAGGTCCGTCCCGACTCTGAAATCCGTGCCTGCACGGGACTCACTTCCACGCCCACCGAGCGGAGAGCCGGCCCTTCCGAGGGGCCAGGAGCTGGAGCCGAAGCCAGTCACGGTCTGGGGGCAGCGGGCAGCACAGGGAGCACAAACGACAGAGTTGGTGAGCGGGGCCGCCCGCTCGGAGGCTGGCGAGCGACCGGCTCCCGGACACAGGCGGGCCGGGCGGGCCAGGGCGGGGCGCCTTGGAAGGGGAAGGCGGTGGCCACGTGGGGCTGCGTGCAAACATTGAACCAGGGGCTGTGAAAACGGCACGCGTTGAGCAGTTCCACCGCAGGGACCGGGGAGTGGGGGCCCCTTGAATAGACGTTTCTTGCTAGAGGAACGTCCGGTAAAGCAGGCGCATCCGGCTGCTCCCGTGCGCCCCGCCCAGCCGCCTTCCGTGGCCAGGCCGGAGGTCGGCCAGGGCGCGTGGACGGTGCGTGACCTTCCGCAGCCTGATTTCCTGACTCCCTGATTTCAGAACGCTCTTCTAACGGAGCCCCACCATTTCCAAATCCCTAGGGTGCCATCGTTTGTTCACTTATATTTTAAAACCGTCAGTGGGATCCCAGGTGCCTTGAGAAACCAAGAGAAGCACCACCCTTATTCTCGGAGGAAAAGCAGGCACATCCAGAGGGTTTAGAATAAGAGTCCACATTCATAGATCTGTAATGGATTTTGGTAAGGTTTTTGGGTTTTTTTATTTTATTTTTTTTCCCCATGAGCTCAAATGCTTAAGGCAACATTTTAAAGTTTCTCCTAAAAATCTGTTGTCATCATTTTTGTTCTTGAGAGTGCGCTGTGGACGTAGGGGAGCCGTACCCAGCAGGGGCGAGAACGCGCGCAGCCGACCTCACGCCTGCCCGCTCCTCAGAGCACCCCAGCGACGGCCAGGCCCCATCCCAGAAGCCCCCGCCCCGCGGGGGCAAGCGGAGGCTCGGCCCGGGCATGTTTAAAAGCTTCCCAGTGCTTGAAGGCGACCGGCAGGAGTCCCCCTAATTCATAAAGCAGTGCGTGTCTTTCTCTGTCCGTAAGGTCCTGGTAATGCCTGTCAGGCCCACGAGTCACAGCGCATAGGGCTTTTTTTTTTTTTAAACTGCAATCTCAATTGCATTGTTTCCTGTGCCGTCTTCCTCCAGGCAAGCGCAAGTTTCATTCCCCTCCTCTTTCATTACATATCTGGCACTGGGTAAACCTTTCCCTATCCCTGCGGTGGGGGTCCTGAGCCTGAGGTGTTCGCCTAGGTCTCTCCTCCTCGGCCAGGCTGAGGGGCTTGGCAAACAGCAGCCCGGAGGCCGGGGGCCCCAAAGCAGGCACGCAGCGAACCCCTGCAGTCCCTGGATGCAAGGGGCTCTATGCTGGAAGGAAGGGAGGGAGGAAGAAGGGAGGGAGGGAGGGAGGGAGGAAGAAAAACCCCAAGACACAGGGGCTCCCTTGCTTCAAGGACCCTAAGGAGAGAGGAGGAAAAATTGCACGTGGACCCTAAAGATGGCGGCTTTGACACGGACCAACCTGCCCGCTTCTGCGGAACAGGGGGGAGGGGACAAGGAGGGGACAGAAAGACCCAGCCTTGCTTTTACTAAATTCCTGCGGAAAGAGAGTTCTTTCCGGGACCGTGTCACCGACCTGGGTGTCACTCTGCGGTCCGAGAGGGCACGCTGTGCCCTGGAGGTGGTGCTTCGAACGAAGTGCATTGGAAGCCCCTTCAGCCCAAACCCCCAAGCTGAAATCTTACCCGGGAGGTTGCTCCGTCCTCGGTTTACCTCTGCGCTGAGGATGGGAGGTCGAGCTGCGATGCTGAAAATGTGTCGAGGGCAAAGTGGCAACCGTCAGCGACCTGGAAACCAAGGCCCCTGACGCCGCTCGTCCAGAAGAAGAACCTGCACTCCAGGCAGTTTGCTTGTCCTGCGAGGCCCCCACGGCCACCCGCCTGCCCGCCCGGGGCCCCCACCCCGCAGCCTGTCGCGGGGGGAGCGGGCAGATGCCGACCCCGAGCCCTCCGCGGCCCACACCGCCACGGCGCCGGTGCGGGACAGCGGCAAAGGCCTAAATGCCATCCCTGTCGCTTCCTCCTCCCAACATGAGGAAAGCGAGCAAAGGTGTTGCCTCCAAATGTTTTTACAAAACTTAATGACTATTACCTGCATTGTATTATTTGGAATCAATTCCTACCAGTACAAGTAATGCATGCAACACACACACAAGTTACGAAATCTTGGTAATACTTGATCACACTGAAAATCAAAACTAGGGGCAAGTAAGTAGCGCTTCGCCTCCCTCCCCCAAATATTGTCTGATGAGTCGTTCATCTCGGGCAACCAGCTGTTTGGTGCTAAGAGGGGAAGATCCAGGTCCGAGGTGGTTAAATCCCACACTTCGTGGAGGGATTAGTGGTCTCAGTAAAGCTATAAATGAGCTTACATGCGAAACAGACCCCAAGACAGCCCCTACGATCCAGCCCCCAGGGTCCGACTTACCAACCCGACTCCCCAAGCCCCGGGCTGACCGCCGAGGAGATGGCCTGCTGGTCACAGGCCTGTCCTCCTTCGAGAGTGGTCATCCAGCAGTACACCTGGGGGACACAGGTCTCTGCCTCATGTCATGGGTGGAAAGGGTTGCCCCCAGGGACCTGTGGCCAGGAAGAAAGGAGGCACGGCCGGACTCCCGTAATAGCACAGCTCGGCAAAGGGCTGGCTGACGGCCTCCCAGTCCCTGGCGGCCCTGAGCGCTCTGACGCCTCTCCGAAAGGAGACGGGCTTTTAAAACTGTCCCCACCCACCCGAGAGTCGTCGTTAAAAAAGAGACTTTGGCATCCGCCTGACTTAGAACAGGGGTCCACAGCCTTGTGTGTCGGTTTGTTCGCTGGTTTTTACTGGGAACAGCGCCGGGGGTGTATCTAGTTGGCCACAAAAGGAGGGGGACCCGCCTTATGCCACGAGGCACACTGAGCAGCCCGTGAGTCCGGAAACATGAGGGAATTGTGTCAGAACCCAGCCCGAGCAGGACACCGGGAGGCCTTGCCACCTCGACCGTGAGCAGAGAGAGGAGGCCGGGGGGCGGGGAGGACCTGGGGGTCTGCGCCGCAGGCCTCAGATGTCCAGCTGTGCTTTCGGGAGGGTGACCGTCACTCACTCGGCCTCTCCTGTCTGGGCTTCGTCCCGACTCAGATTGTCGCATGGAAGATAATCGGATGACCGCGAGCCCTTGGCAGATATAAAATGCCAAGGGAGGCTGATGGAGCCCCAGCCTCTGTTGGGGCCACCGAGGGGCAGGCGCGTCGGGAGAAGCAGCGAGTCTGCCCCGCCCGCCTGCAGCCAGCTCCCGCCGCTCCGAGCCGGGGGCTGCCTCCGTCCACCGCGAAGCGGGCAGATCGGCCCTCCCAGAGCCTGCCTTTTCCTCTCCTTCCTGCTTGTTTAGGAGACATTATTTTTTCCACTCACCAAGAGCCAATAATGGCTTGATAGTCGCCAGAGAGAGCAATGCAGGGACCTCCTTTTCATAGGGATCCTTCGCTCCACCTAGTGACCTCAGTCCTTCAAGCTACTGGGCCCTCAGCGGGTGGCAGCCAGCAGGGGGAGCTCCGCTGCCTGGGCCCTTAATTTCTCCATCGGCGCAAGGGGGTCTCAGCTCCCAGGGGTCCGAGGACTCCTGCAGGAGAAAGGAAGTGGAGCATGTGCGCCCTGTGGAGCCCAGCGTGGCCCGAGAGGCCACTGCCCCTGGCCACTGCTAACCGCACATTTTAGAAAGGCCGCTTCCCTGGGGCCGGCCTCCGGGGCAGTTCTATCTGAAAACAGGACAGTCTCTTCATGAAAATGAAACATTTTGCCGGCCCTCGCCTAGCCCCGCCGGGCGTTTCGATGTCCACGCATCCAAACCACACAGAACCGGCGGAAGCCTCCCGTTCGCGGGGCGCTTCCTTAAGTGGATCGCGTTCTATGAGTCAGCACAGGGCACGCATTTAAGAAACAGACGCACACACGGGTGGGGAAGGTCACTCGGTCCAGCAGCCATGCCTCGGCTCCTTTGTGGGCGGATTCAGGCCGTTGCTGAAACAACACCAACCCACAGGCCTCGGGCTCCCCCTGTCCCCCGCCGCCCCGCGACGGTTTGGAACCAGCAGAGGAGAGCGCTCACGCAGTAAACTATCGCCAGCTCATCTGCGGGGCCTTTGCGTCCGCTGCAGAGATAACCAGGAAATTGCCGATACTGCTTTGGGATTTGGGAGATGTATCATCTTTCTTTACGACATTTTCAAAGAAGACACTCGAGGACGTCTGAGCGGACAGGACTCCGGCTCTCCCCGCCCTCTCCCCGGCTCACGCCCCCGTCCGCCTTCTCCCGCCGGCAGGGTGGGGGGCTGGTCCCCGCCCAGGCTCGAGGGCCGCCGGGAAGCCAAGCTGGGCTGGCCACCCCTGCTGCCGACCCACCGTGGCTGTTTGGATTATTGACTTATTGGCAAACAGAAGGAGGAAGAGCAGCGTTTTAATACCAGGGTCTCCTAGACTGACAATTAGAGTTATTCAGTCAGTCATCCATGTATTCATCCATGTAAATGGTCCTTCATTAAACACTCATGTTTGCTTTGTTCACGCAGGTATCCTTCGCATTTGGAACATTAACTACCACATAACGGGTCTTCGGTATCACTTTGGCCTTTCAACAAATTTTTATTCAGCGCCTCCTATGATCCAGTGGCTGTTCTAGGCTCCAGGGGTACAGGGGGAACCAAGCACGATCCTGCTCTTGAAGCCCTTAAGCTCTCGTGGGGGAGACAGACAGCAAACAAACCAGCAGTCAGCCCACACTACGAGGTCAGGACCAGGACAGAGCGGGGCGGGGCCGCGGAGAGGGGCGGGGCCGCGGAGAGGAGGCGGGGCCTGCCCAAGGCCAGGGAGGCGGGGCCCAGGCCTGCACGGCAGCAGGGGAAGCCACCTGCGCTGCACACTAGGGGTGCCACCCTCAGCCTCACGAAAAGGTGTGACTTTTTTAAAAAACTAGAGTTCGAAAGGTTGTTAGGTGGCTGGTGGTTTCCAGCCAGCAACTGTTAGTTTCATTATCACGTTAACCGCTGCCCAACACCCACTTTACTTTGGCAGTTGCCTTTCTCGGTGACACCCCAGGGCGCCGACGCCCGCCGGCCTGCTCTCCCGGTGACTCAGCAGCACGCGCAGACACTGGCCGGCCGCGGTGGGTCTGAGCCGCGGTGAAGATGTGGACGCTTCGACCAGGAGGGGACTTGAGGGCCGCAGGTCTGCTGCTGGGAGGGGTGACCCCGGGGACCAGGCCCTGCGGAGACGGGTCCCCGCCTTCCAGTCAGAAGTCGGCGCTGGCTGCCTCTGTGACAGGGCCCGCCCAGACCTTACGAAGGAGAGGAGCGCAGGCCTGGCCCGGACCAGGCCCAGGCTCAGCGCACCAGGGAACTGGGCAGCGACCGCGCCGAGCCTCCAAACTAGAGCAGCGCGCCCGAGGGTTCGAAGCACGCGGCTTCTTAATTCAAAACAGACGTAGAATTAAACGCCGAATGAAACGCAGGGCATGTGGTGGCATTTAACTTACGAGGTTTCCATAAAAAGAGGAGGCAGAATCATTCGTTCAAAACAGACCGCTTAAAGAGCGAGTGGATGAACGCAACCCCGACGGCAGCGGAAGCCGAGGGCTGGCCCGCACCCGCTGCATGGCCGGCTCGCCCCACGCTCCCCCTGCAGGCCCAGGGCATCAGAGCGCCTGCCTCCGAGGGTCACGGTGAGGGCTTCTACCCATGGCCTTAGGAAGCACAGGATTTCATCGGCGTTTCAATGCGTGAGGGAAGCACGCACGCCGCTCATTTCCCCTCTCCCTTACCCCGCCTGTCTTGCAGGAAAACACGCACCTGGCCCCCTGGCCTTGCCCCGTTGGCTGCGTGGAGAGCTCACCTACGCTGGTTCCTGAGCAATAGGCTGTTTTCCAAGGACATTTAAAATCTAATTACGTTGCCTGAATGGTTTATTCAACCCTGCACCATTGACCGAGCAGGTACGATGTTCCAGGTGATGTTCTGGGTGCGTGCCACGCCTCCGTGAGCCGAACTGAGCCCTGCCGGCCCGGCGAACGCACCATAGTGGGCGAGGACGCAGGGCCTCGGCGAGCAGGCAGCGGGCATGCGATGGAAACGAGCTGTAGAGTCTGTTAGAAGGTCGCAGGCGCTAGGCGAACGTCTAAGAGGAGCCAAGGGAGGGGCTGCAAGTGGAGATGGGGGGGCATTCCATGGGAGGCTCTTTTGAGGGAAACTGGGAGGCGGCGACGGGAACCACACGGGCGTCTGGAGGAAGAGCATTGGGCAGAGGGAATGGCTTACGGGGGGCGGGGGCGGCAGGACAAGCAAGACAACGAGTAAAAGGGGGAGTTAACACACAACTGGGGGCAAACCCTGCGGGGGGCTTCCCGCGGGCACTGTGGGACTTGGGTGAGGACTCAGCAGTCTGACTCGGGTCATGGCTGAATCTGGTGGCTTCTGCGTCAGGAACAGATGGAGGAGGGTGGGGGTGGAAGCGGGGAGACCGGAGGAGGCGACCGCTGTCATCCCAGAGAGAGATGAGAAGACAGCGGCCGGAATCGCAGCGGTGGCCGGAATCGCAGAGGCAGGCGGGAGCGGCCGGTTCTGGGTGTGCGTTGAAGGGAAAGCCAACAGCGCATCGGAAGAGCGCGACGTAGGGGTGGGGCGGGAGGAGGGGAGGTGGCGACGATGACTCCGTGCTTCAGGCTCAGTGGCTGGAAAGGCGGAGTCACCAGCAACGGAAACGCAGGGTGCAGGGGTGGGCTTGAGGGGGCCATGACATCAGTTTTGAGCGCGTCGACTTTGCCTATTGAGACGTCAAGTCCCATCGGAGGGAGCCAGGCTGTTGTTTCTGTAATTCTGCGTCACCTGATATTCCCCAGACCTTGAAACAGGCAGCCTTGTCACTAACCAAATGTTGGCGTGTCTCTCTGTGTGTATAAAGGTCTTCCCCGCGGCACGCCGCGCACGGTCCCCAGCCCCTGGGCCCTTCTTCGCCCTCTGATGAGAACCTTCTCGTCCTCTACATCTATTACCAGCTCATGTAAAAATTCAGTCCTAAGTAATTTAATAGATGGTCTCTGTGGTCTAGGAGGCTGTTTTCCTCAGCAGAACAGGCAGTTTATGAAATAACTTAATTCGTGCCCATTCCTCTGCTAATAACTTTAAACAGAATTTGGGAAGGGAGAGCAGAAAGTATATAGAGTTTGACATTTTCCTACCAGGCATGACATGAAACTTGAACTATGCAACCTTGGGCCCATTTCTTAATTTTTCTGTGCCTTAATGTCCTCATCAGTAAACTAGGCGTGAGAGAAACATTATGTATAATGAGCGATTTAAGATGTCTAAAGTACTTAACACAGGTTTTACCTGGCACATAGCAAGCTTTCAAGAAATAGTAGCCTTATGTAATCCACCTTCATTAGATGTGGCTCTGAAGATGGGTGTGATTGCTTCTAACATTACTTAAAAGTCATCTGGAGAGCCCTGGCCAGACAGCTCAGTTGGTTAGGACACCGTCCTGATGCGCCAAGGTTGTGGGTTCGATTCCCAGTCAGGGCACACACAAGAATCAACCAATGAATGCATCAATAAATGGAACAACAAATTAATGTTTCTCTCTCTCTCTCAAATCAATTAATTTTTTTAAAAAGTCATTTGGGGTGTGATGCTGACCACTTTGGGGGCTGTTCTACAGGGTGTACAGCACATTGTGTTTAATCCCACGGCGCCCCTTCCTAATTTGGGGTGAGCATTTTATCTGTCTAATGGTTGGGATGCCCCGTAACGTGGCATCTGGGATATGCCCACTGAGGAGTTTTTCAGCTTTGAACACTAAGGGCATCGATATTTTAATAGCCATCAGAAGTGCTACTCAGTCTAACGTTGGAACACAAAGGTTTGGGAAAGGCAACGGTTCTATAAAGCACACGAGGTGGGCTGCCAAAACTCCAGGCCCCGCGCACTCTAGTCTTCCCCTTCTATACTCTTCAGTCCACCGGGTGCCTTGCGCCCATTTCGGGAGGATCTCACGCCGACCAGGGGCGGGGCCGTCCTGCCGCGCCCCTGCCGGCTGCTGCCTCCAGCCGGGCGTCGGACCGCTGGGCGCCGCTCGGTGCTCCTGCCGCGTTGCTCTTCTGGTCGCCCTGCTCCTGCCCCTCCTGCCTCTGGAGCCCACGGTCTTCCTGCCGCTCAGAACAAGAGCCGGCAACCTCCTCGGGTCTCCGTGCCACGCGAGCCCAGGGGGGCCGGGCGACCAGCCCCCGGGCGCCGGGTAAGACCTGCTCCCGCGCCCCAGGCCCCCGCCACGCCCGGGGGCCAGGCCCTCTCGAGTGATGACTAGCACGTATCAGAAACAAGCAAATGGTTCTATTTTCAGTCAAAAAAAAAAAAAAAAAAAAAAGTACAGTGTTATGGAAAAATGAAAGCTGAAAACTAGGAAAACGAAGCCCCCTGGTGGTTGCACAGGCATCGGTTGCACAAAAGCCGCCGCCCCGCCGCGCAGAGGCTCTCGGAGGGCAGGGGCGGGGGGGGGGGGGGGGGGGGGACGGGGGGGGTGTACCCCCGAGGAAAGCGCGGAGGCCTGCCTGCAGTAGTTGCACTCCGAGTCCTAACTCTCGTCTGGCAGGACACAAGTGATGATGTTTGAAGGAGGAAGAAAGGTATCTGAAGCGCGCGGTTGGAGTTCTGGGGGCCCGACTCCGGCCTTTGCGCTCCCGCCGGAGCCTGCGGCGCCATCTGCACCGCGCCCCCGACACCGCCCTGCCCTCCGCCCCAGGGGCTGCGGGAACCCTTCCTGCCGCCGCCCCCTCCCGCTCTGGGGACAAGGAAGGGGCACGGGTGGTCGGGGTGGGGGGGTCTGCTTCCCCAGTTGCCGATTTAACTGACATAGAAAAACTTGGGGGCACAGTTTTCCAGGGCCTGAGCTTTTCGCAAACACGGTGAAATCGTGGAGAAGCTCCACTATCCTCATGTGCATAGCAAATCCATTCATTTCCCACCTGCTGCCAAC
The DNA here is from genome assembly GCF_021234165.1 of Pteronotus mesoamericanus. NCBI lineage: Eukaryota > Metazoa > Chordata > Mammalia > Chiroptera > Mormoopidae > Pteronotus > Pteronotus mesoamericanus. The sequence goes on from NW_026555123.1 coordinate 4,759,737, forward strand.
AACAGAAACGGCACCAACGTCCTAAAACGTGATTTAAAAACTGGAACCGCTGGCTATCAAAGAAAACCTAATTTTTTTTTTTTTTATTTCTCTGAAGTAGAAAAGCCTACGCTCACCCCCCGAACATTGATTCTGGCGACCCGGAGCCAACTCGAACAGAAGGCCCAGTTTTGGTGACACGACGCTGCATTCTAGAAAGAGGCTCCGGGCGGAACCGGGCGCTTGGGCAACACAGGGAAGGGAGGACCGTGCTGGATCCGAAGGCCTGACCGAAGGCCTGACCGAAGGCTGTTTCTGACGGTGCAACGGCTGCAGGCAGGGGGTCTAATCCAGCCTGCCTTCCCGTGGGAGAACGGCCACGGCAGCCCCACGTTCCTTGTGCGTTCGGACTGACGTCTGAGGCTGTGGGTTGCCCGGTTGAACGGTTCCGAACGTTGGATTTGGGCTCTGAGGCCTCTGACCCCTGACGGGGCCTCTTCCCCTTCGGAGGCACACGGGCCACGGCAACTCTTCACTGCCCCGCTTCCCGAGCTCAGCACAGCATGCAGTCTTCCCTCCGGGGTCCTTGGTGTGGGAGGTGACAGCGGCCGCCCCCGGCCCCGCCCCTCCTTCTGCAGAAGACACTTGAGTTTTGGTGCATCTCTCAGCAGATGCCACCCAGCGCTGGCTACCGCGCGTCTCCTGTGGGCAGAATACAATGAAATGAATCGGAGCCAAGGTATTCGATCAGGACAGATTTCCGCCGCTGTAATAAACCAAACCCAAGCGTTTACTTTTAGCCCTGGTAGAGTCCACCTTTCCAGCTTCCACTCTGAGATGGGCGTCCGGTGAATTCGTTATTCCTCCCGGTGTGCGCTGGCCACGAAGGGGAGCCGAAGGCCTTCCGCGTCTGCGGGGCCGGACGGAGCACTGAGCCGCACGGGCGCGGGGCCAGAGCCCGGGGGGCTGCCAGGCGAGGCGGGAACTTGGCTCCCACGAGTCTGTGACCCCAAAACACAGCAGCAGAGAACTTCCAAAGCCCAACAGGAGTGGCCAAACTTGTGAAAAAACTCTCTGGCATTGTTTGTTTTGATAAAACACAGCCAAAAATTTTAATAGTTTAACTGCGCCCATTCTCCTGGCGCACTTCCTCTGAGCAGAGATTTTTGATCTCTCAGAAGCGTTTCTGATGAGAGTTGGAAGGTTCGGGGAGGCTCTCCAGGGAGGGGTGCAGCCCCCTGTGCTCAGGGGCTGTGCCAGGGCCTGGGGGGACCGCAGGCTGAGGAGTCCCTGGAGAGGGGCTGGCCGCAGGTGCCACGGTGCACTCTGCGAAGCTGCTGGAAACCAAGCGCAGCGGATGGCCGTGAGCGGAGGAGCGGGGGGCTCCAACGTAGCATTCTCTAGGGACATGGCGTCTCCCCAGAAGCCAGCCCCCCAGCACTTCCCTGGAGGGAGACATCGTCTCCTCAGTGGAGCGGCTCTCCCTGAATTGCAGGGCATGTGGCAGGCACGCAGCCCAAGGGTCCCGTGGGGACTGACTGACTCCTGACTTCACACCCTGGAAGAACATGGGCTGACCGGAAGCTAAAGGCTAGAACAAACTTGGAGGAAATCTTAAAAGACGGCAGAGCATCCGGTCCCCTGTCACCCATGCTTTCGGGGCGCCCTGTGCCTCTCCTCGGCCCACCCCTCCCCCATTGCTCCCATCTCACTCAGAGTCCAAAGGGACGTCGAGGGCCCCCGCCCCCCTGTGGGCCCCCCGGCCCCACCTGCGGTCTGACCCGAGGGCAGCTGCGGCCACACGGACCTCGGCGCCTGTCCCCACAGGGCCGTTCCCTCCTTCTCCGCGCCGCCCGCAGGCTGTCCCCGCACCCACCCCGTGCACCCCAGAGCTCATGGACAGAAGAGGGGCACCTGCCAGCTGCCGCCCGATCGTTACAACAAAAGCAACGGCAATCATTCTCTCATTCCCGATGAGAACGCAAAACCTCCCAGGAATACCCTTCTAGCCCTGAGCGAAGAAGCCTGCGCGCAGCCCAGACCTGACCAGTCATCCTGAGCTGAGGGGGCACCGGGCAGGGGATGGGCAGGCGCGTCCTGTGCTGACCGACAGTGTTACGTGGCGCACAGGACGTGGTGCCCACGTGCACTCTGTCGGCATCTGGTCGTTAGACGGGCAGCGAACGCAGGAGAACGTCCCCCGCGGCGAGAGCAGGCCCGTGGCGACCCCACGGTGCCACACGTGGAGAGAGCCCGCGACGGTGGGCTGTTGCTCTAGAGCCGGGCCACCAGGGCGGGGCGGGCCTGGAAGCCCAGGGCTCGTACGCGAAGGCTGGAGGAAGGCGAGAGACGTGTGGCCTCAAGAAGGGAAAAATCCAAGAGCATTGGTAGCTTTTACTTTCAAATGTTTTAAAAGCTTTCCTGAAAAGAGGTCCGATGTCATGAAAAGAGGTTCTGGGGGCCCCCAGAGACAGGACCGGGGAGCAGGGCCCAAGCGGCAGGTTTCGGCTCAGCACGAAGACCTTTCCAGCCACGGGAGCCCTTTTCAGCTGGAACAGCCTGGCTCAGGACGCAGTGAGTCCTCCGTCGCTGACGAGGTTTCCGCAGCGGCTCCCAGCCCCCCACGGGGCTTCTGGTGGGACCGGACCCCCTCTCACACCTCGTTCCCCTCCCGAGCCTGAGAGTCTCACGATGAGTCGCTGGTTTCCCTCTCTCACCCCAGATGCCCGAACACATCAACTGAGAGTTCTCACCTGTTTCCCGGTACACGGCATGAGCTTTCCTCTTGGAAAATGAGAATCTTCAATAGCGCCGTGCTTTGGTGGTTCGCGTAGACCAACTTCACAGTCGAACCCCTCAGAACATTTGCGAGGGGTCTTAGGTGTCTTCCAGAGGTGCCAGGGAGCCACTGTCTGGGACCGCAAAATTGGTGCCCCCAAGGAATCCTCTTCGGGGCGGCATCCGTCCAGCTCTCGGCTCCGCTCGCAGCACCGCCCCCGGGGCAAAGCGGCCCGTCGCCGTTGGGAGCCTTCTTCCGCGCAGCGGGCCTCTCCGCCCTTGGCACCCTGCTGGGCGAAAAGCAAAGGCGACATTTCAGGGCGCCCAAGCCGCTCTCCTCTGGCAAAGATTTTCGAGGCGGCCGTGCGCAGGCGGGTTGCGACAATGCACGCGGCCTCGGGAGGCGCACGCGCTTTGTGCACAGCCTCGAGCTCACTCACAGACGCAGCACACAGACTCAGAGACAAAGACACACTCGGACGTGTAAGCGTCCAGACCCTTCGACCCAATTTCTTCCCACTAGTGCCCCCAAATGGCTAAGTGACCAGCAGGTTTGACACGCAGCCCAAGCCTGGTCTGTTCTGGTGACGATGCCGATGTTTTGAATCTCAGCCCCAGCGGAAAAGGAAAGGAATGGCCAACGCCAGTCCAACAGCTGCTGAATAGTCACAAGGCACCGTTCACAGCGGCAGTGAACTCGGGACCTAGACAGAGGGAGGAAGAAACGAAACGGCCCGAAGAGAAAGAACAAACAACATGGGGCAGGGCCGCGGCCAAGCCACTAAAACTGTAAGACTGTGGAGGTTAGTTTATTTTTCTTCCCCATCCCAACTAGCTCAGCGTTTTCAATACAGTTAATGCACTGACTCAGCACAACCCGTCCCCAAACTATCACTGTGACTGACTTACAGCCACCTAACCACACAGGCGCTCTTGTGGGGGAACAATCATAACTCTCCTACTTCTCCTGAAAAAGAGGCTCCCTTCGTCCAAATGCGCTCGTTAGTGAACCGCGTCTGAGCTGAGTTCCTTTCTAGGGGACGTTTTTGGCTGTGTTCACAAACAAGTTAACTTGTCTGAAGTCCTGGGGCGGAGGGCGGGTTCAGAGCCGCCTGCCTTTGTGGCCAGTCGTTAAAACGCGCCGTTCACCCAGGCCGTGCAGGATGACCCTGAGGAGAGGACCTTCCTCCCCAGCGCGGACCAGCAGGGCCGGGCCTGCCGCAAGTTTCCTGGCAGGAGCCCCAGGAAGCCAGGGGGCTTCGGCGCGCGGCCTCCCTCCTGGCACCGCACTGGCCTGGGCCAGCCTCGCCCTCCGGCTCGGGAACCTAGCCAGCCCACCTCCCCAGCCAGGCTGCGTCTTCGCGCATCCTCCGCTCCCTCAGGAACCCTTTATCTCTAAGGTGCGCGACGTTCCTGCCCCCCGCTTCCTCCCGTTGCAGAGCAACTCAGAGCAACAGGAAGACTGGCAGTGTGGCTATGAAAGTTTAAAAGGTAAAGGTGTCTTAATTTGCTGTAGGAGATGCGTGCCCTGAAGCACTCCCAGTTCATCCTACGTGAACCAGGCGCACACCCTTGTGTGTGTGTGTGTGTGTGTGTGAGCAGCAGCTTTAACAGGAGGCTCAGTGTCACCTCTAGTCCATGCCCGGCCGCAGGAAGATCAGCAGCGTCAAAATCGTGGACACTCCTCTTCCAACGATGTCTACATCTTTTTTTAATGCCATTCAACCGCCAGAAGAGAAACCAACACAAGTGTGGTTTTCAGAAGCAAACATCTCGGTCATTTGCCCTGAGGCTCTGGGAGGGCCTGCTGGGCGCCTGGACGCGCCCAGAGCCTTGTCCCCCTCAGTGCTACCCATGCCCCCTCCCCCGACACAGGTCCGGCTGTGCCAGACCTGGGGCCGTGCCTGGTGGCTCTCTGCGGTCACCCACACACAGACGCTCACTTCTAAAGGCCAGTCTTTAACCCTCACTGTCTAGGCTGCCGCCGCCGTCACACCTGCCGGCACCCATCCCGCCCTCAGGTCCTGCTGGGTGAGCAAACAGGCTGCGGAGCGGCTGGCCAGCAGGGGAATCGGACCTCGCGGGCCGGCCGAATGTCTGGGTGCGCGGTGACGCTGCGGCTGGCCGGTGTGAGGACACCAGCAGCCCCATGTGTTGGCTCTCTGTCCGCAGCGGTCCGCCGCCCTGACCTGCAGCGCAGACGATGCGCAGTGGACGCCGTCTGTCACAAACAGCACGGAGCAGCCCGAGCCCGCGCCCCGTGCCGGGAGAGCACGCGGTACCCCCGCGGTGCCCTCGCCGGAGCTGGTAGGGCGTCCGAGTGGGGCCGCCAGCTGGCACCGGGTCCCTAGTTGGGACGCCCGCCACGTGCTCAGCAACCGCCCGTCGTCAAAATCAGTGTCGGGTGGTGGTGACAGAGACCCGCCCGGGTCCATAAGCACTGGCCACCCCGCACGACGTGGAAGGCCTTGTCCAGCACGCCCGCTCGTCCCATCATTCTTCAACCCGACGGGAATGGCGACTTGGTTCCTGTGGCCAAAGGCTCCGGGCCGAGCGCCCTGCCCACCCCGCTGGCCTGGTCGGGCGGCGGAGGCTGCCAGGAGGACCCCATCCCCCGGCCTCAGAGTCGCCGTGGGCGTAGGCAGCCGCCCGCCGGCTGTGTCTCCGCCCGCGTACCCGCTGTTGTGGCCCTGACTCCCCGGGACCCTGAGGCGTCCATCAGGGTCAGGGGCCTGCGGTGAGGGCTCTCAGGGTTTGTGCTGGAAGGCCTGACCGTCCCGGGCGTGAGCGCACCCTTCCGATTTCGTAACTCATTTCCCTTCTCCTTTTACAAATAATCCTTTGCTAATTATACTTAAAATACCACATATCTTACCTGCTTTACAGTGTACTGTGAACGTGTAATCTTTGGATTCTATGTGTTTCGCTACAATCAAGAGCCTAAAAGTGTCTTGTGCGTCTTCCCCAGGCTTCTCCTGTGGTCCCTGACTCACCTTGGGCTCTGCAACTGTTTCACTGGCTGGAGGCTGAGTTTTCTTTCAGAACTTTGTTGCCAAGTAGCGATGTTCCTTTCTTGCGGGGAATCAGTGACTTAAAATGCAGCCCCTCAGCGCCTTCTCCACCCTCAGCCACCACCTGGAAGTGGTCAAGACTCAGCATCGTCTGTTTATTGCATCGATCTCAAGAGGAACGGCTCTCAGAAGGGCCGACTCGTGCCACTGCACGGTCACGGGAAACATCAGCTCTTCGCGGACTCTTCCTTCGACGAGGCCTTTAAATTTAAAGTGATCCGTAACATTTTCTAGCCGCAGTTCTTTGCAGGGACTACAGCACCGAACCCGGCCCCCATCTACGGAGCACAGGTACTCACGCCTGCCACGCGCCACCGGACCCCAGCCGCTGATCTGGCCAAACTCAGGCAGACAGGGGATAACATCGCGGGTCCTCACGCCACGGCGTTCGCCTTCGACCTCGCTGACAAGTTACTCGGTGTGATCGGAGCCGCGCCGCCCCGCCAAACCGCCACACCGGTGCCACGGGCCACCTGCAAGTCCCAAGGGACAGCCATGGCCCTTAACCCCACCATGTTGCTCACCAGCCCCCATCACTTGCCCGGAGAAGGACCGGGTGGTCCGATGGCCCCTGTGCACTTAGAAATTGTTGCCATCGCCTACATCCGCACGGGCAGCACCGGCAATGCCCCTCCCAGGGCCGCTGGTGTTTTCAAACACCCACCAGCCGGGCTGAGGTGCCAAGAACTGAACCCAAGACTCAAGGAATCTCTCAGGGTCTGACACGTGCATGCCATTTGGAGTCGGTCGTTCGTTCCTTAGCGTTCTCTCAGGAGGAGCACGTCTCCTTCGGAGCCCTAGGAATGGGGGACCATTTACCGGGAGCATTTACAGGGATGTGCCCGTGCGGGCAGAGCAGCATGTCCTGCCCGCTGCTGGAAGAGACTGAAACTGTGAAATAACCTCCAGGTGCTTCTGAAGCGTCGCGGACACACCAAACTGTTCTCTGCCCCCCCCCCCCCCCAACGCAGGAAGAGCCGTCCCTGCTTGTTGCCCACGGGGGACACCCCATCGAAGGAACCCACGAGCAGGTGTTTCCTTCCTTTGAAATAGCGTTTGAGCGCGAGGCGTAGCCGCGTCCTTAACTCCACACGCACCCTCACGTGCCATTGCTCCCGGAAGGCGGCCACCTTCGGGCCCCCCGGTCCCTGAGACCCCGCTGGGCCCTCCCGCGTCCTGCCGGGAAGCTGGCCGACCTCAGGGACGGGGCGGAAAGGGGGCGTCGGCTGCAGCAGGTTGCCTGTCGCTGTCCCGGGAGGAGTCCCCGCATCGCTGGGCTTCACTTGCCGCCCCGCGGACGCCCCTTTGGACACAATGCCGTCCTTTGATGCTCTCCCTTCCGGGTGGGCAGCCAGAACTTCCAAGCGCCCTCTGGAAGCGCTCCCCCAAGGAGCCGCCCTAGACGCAGAGGCCGGTCTGTCCTCCTAACTCCTTCTCTCCTGCGATGGGTCCCCAAGACCGCCCACGCGAGGGGCCCTCGGGTACTAACCGTTCCCTTTGCAGAGGCGGCATCGTCCTCACCCCCTGCTCGCCCACGGCCAGGTCCCGATGCCACCGGTGACGCTGAGAGGAGCAGCGGGCCCCGGTCGCCACTCACTGAGCTAAGGGAAGAGAGCCGATGTCACTGGCCCTCCTTCCGACTCAAGCCCTCAGAGGGCTCCCACAACCGCCGAGGCCACAAAACCTCCTTCGCCGTGGACGGAAGCCACCGCGCCGCTGCTGAGCTCCAGCCCACAAAGCCGGGCCCCGCAGCCCCTCCCCGGCACCCTCCGCGGCGGCGGGAAGGCGACGGGGGATCTGGAGCTAAAGGAGCCGATGGATTCACCTTCCCCCACAAAATACTCATCACTGTGTCCCGGGGACGCCACGTGCACCGTCTGAAAGCCCGGGTAAGGTCTAAGGGGTGGGAGGATCAGCACCGCCTCAGTACCACCTCCCCCGCTCATCCACGGAAACTGGGGCGTCCCCGTGGGGGCGGGGGCACCACGCCCGCTGTGGATTCCACGTTGGAAGTGCGGATTGTGCACCCCCTAGTGATCCAACCGGTCGCCCCATGGCGTCGTCCATAACCAGAGAGACGCCGCCCGTGTGACACGGGACAGTCCCCTGAGTGCCAAGTCAGGTCGTCCACACGGAGCCTTTGCTCCGATCGGCGGGCTTGTTCACCTGCACCCGGCTCCCCTCGCCCGAAGCAGGAAGAATCGTAATTAACCAATCTCGCTCGTCTCCTGCTTTATTTAAAAAAAAAAAAAAAAAAAAGAGGGGGCCATTCACAAAGGAGGAGAGGGCGAGAGGCTTGGGCATGAGAACTCTTCCCACATTTACGGACTACACGCCGCGATTAAAAACTTCCCGGGTCGCGCTGTTTAAGAGGCGCCCGTAGAATCCGGGAAGACCCCGCCCTTAGAGGTGGCCGGTGATTTCCGCGCCGGGAAATAACGCGAACCGCGGGGAGAGCGGTCTCGTTCTCTTTCCCTCTCGCCGTATTTCCCTCCAGGGACTGGATGCCTACACGCGCGTCTTTAAGCATTTTTAAAATCTTCCTCGTAAGTTTCCCGAGAGGAGTTCTAGTTAGTATACAGGAGCCATTTCTACCAGCTGCAAGAAAAACCAGTCCCTGCCATTGGCTGGTTTGAAACTGTAATCGAAGAGAGAAGTCCAAGGAAACCTCTACGACGCTGGCTCCACCGCGCTTTCACCATAATAAGGTGCAAGGGAGACATTTGAAAAAGAAGGGGAGTCGGTGACTTTATTGCGCAACGAGCATTCCACGTGGCATCGGCATCGTCCTTCAGGGACTGGCCCTGCTGAGGAAGCTGCCCACCCACAGCCGGCCCTGCCTCCTGCGGGCGCCCGCGGGCCTGGGGCGGGCGCAGAAAGCTCCGTGTCCTCTCGCTCCAACTCAGGACAGCTCTGCGGGTCAGTCCCTCCTCCGCGCTCTCGGGGGAGGGGCGGGGGTGGCTGCGGCTTCCACGAAAACCGAATGGCAACTCAACTTTTCTCCCTACCCACTGCTGCTTCCCTCCTCCCGCAGGTCACTGGTGGTGACCCGGGGTCACAGGAGGGAAGGGACGTGTGAGCTGGCTCTGAACATCGCGCTGTGAAAGCATTGGACCAGCAGTAAAGATGAGGACCAGGGAATCGGGTGTCCGCGGCTGCGCGTGAATGCAGCCGTGAGAAACGGTGAGGAAAAGCTGCGGGAGCCGAGGTGACAGCAAGCGTCCTCCGGGGCTGAGAGAGCCGGAGGGCATCCCTGGGGGCGCAGGACGTCCCCCTCCTCTCCCGCAGCAGGAGGGTGGGGCCTGGGGCCCCCAGCAGGAACTGCCCGCAGGAATGAGAGCGCCCCAAAAGGCCAAGGTGTGGCTGGGAAGGCAGGGAGCCCCGAGGTGCAGAAGGGGACGTTGGGATTGTGTGTTCAGATCTCTTGGGTCCCAGGCCCCCTCTGAACCGCCTTCGCCCCTGCGCAGGGTGGCACCCCCACCCCAAAGAGGAGGCAGAGGCCTCTCCCCACCAGCAGCACAGGACCCCTGAAGACACGTCCCCTCTCTCCTCCCGGCCAACAGGCCAAACACAGAGGTTAAGCCACAACGCAACCTGGGTGGGGACGCACAGGGTTCGAGGGGGGAAGAAAGGGATGATTAGACCGTAGAGGAGCTGCGGGGCCTGCCCAGAATGCACTGCCGGCGGCCGGGGGCACGTGGGACCGAGGGCCTCTGGCCACGGGGCAGAAACACCAGGTGGAAGCGGGGAGACTGCAGGTTGGACAGCGCGCTCCGGGGACACCGGCTGGAGCCGGCTGTGCCGGAAGCGGGGTGAGCGCACCACTAAGGTGGCTTTCGGGGCGCAGAACAGGCAAAACGAACGCCTCCCCTCATCTCACACTCCTGGCGGCATGGGGCCCCACCCGAGACGGCAGTCTGGGGGGCAGGGGGAGAGGCCGGGGCTAGGACCCCGCTGATCCGCTTCACCCTGGGGGCGCGGGCTGCGCTGTAGCTCCCCCCAGGAGCGGGGCGGCCCGGAAAACACTCGTGAGGGGAGCCCTGCCGGCGGGGGAACCTGGGGCGGTTCACCGCCACCCCCCTTCGCGAGAGAGAAGGGCCTGAGGTGAGAATATACACGGCCTGCTGGCACCGTCGGCAGCTGCCGGGAGGCTCGGGAGCCAGGAAGGGGACGCTGAAGCACGGGCCGCAGGCCGGGGGGGTGCAGGGGTGCCCGCCCGAGGTGCGCAGGTCTCTGTGCCGCGCGTCCACACCCCAGAGCGGCACCGCACAACCGGGCCGGCGACGTGACAGCCAGCCTCAGTCGCCTGCCCCCCACGGGCACCGTCGGTACAGCGTGAAGGACATGCTGTCTTCCTAGGGCCCGTGTATCCCTCCGTGTCCTGCACTAGTCCATCAGTTCCCCGGATCAGGGGCCGTGGCGTCCGGAGCCTTCTCTCCCACGCCTCGCCCAGTGCCTGGCTCTCGGGTGGCATCATGGGTTCTGTGCTGGATCCGTTCAGATTCCTTTGAACAGGCTGGTGCAGACATCCGCCAGCTGACTGAATTTGCTGTCCAGACACTTCAGTGACGTTACGCCCCCCTGTGCTGGAGGGCAACCTATACCCAACGACTGATTGAAAGGGACCTGTACAATCGGCAGAACCGTGTGGTCGCCCGGGCTGCGGTGAGATGCCCTGGAGCCGCCACTTTGCCTGGCTTCGTCTCGGGCCCTCCTCACTGGACGCGCCCCCTCGCTGACCTGCCTGCACCAGAGGCCCTGCCCGGCCCGTCTCTCGGGAACCGCCCCCCGAAGAGGCGAGCAAGCACTTACTGAATCAACCGGAACTGCCCAGGAGACCCTCACTTTGTATTTGAGTAAATTCAGGCCCAGAGAAGCGGGCGGAGGAGGGGGCGGGGGAGGATGTAAAGTCAACAGTTAGCGAGAAGCCGCGCTGAGACAGAGCCCGGCCTCGCCCTCGCGCCCGCGGTCCGGCGCGCGGGTAGCTGACGCAGAGGTGCGGGCGGGCTCTGCGGACGCCCCCCAGATGCGCGCGGGCGCCCTCCTCCAGCCACAGCAGCCGTCGGCGGCCGAACGCGACGGCCGAACGCGACGGCCCGCGCGCGCGCTCACACACCCGCCGGCTCTCCTGCCTCGGCCTCCCGGTCTTTCCATGACTGAGTCCCCGAGACTCAGACTCAGAGGCTGCATTGTTCAGTTTTCAAAACCAGGAAATGTTTTCTAAACTGTAAAATCGACCGCTGAGAATGACTCAGTCACGTTAATAAACAACACCCCTGTGTTTTCCCACGGTCACCTCTCTGGCACTAAATCAATTCCTGTCCCAGCTGGTGGCTAGAAATTTCCATTGCCCCAGGGGACAAACAAGGAAGCAGGTTCAGAACCCGGTTGTAAAATGGGCTCACAGACCCCCCAAGCGACCCCCAGCGTGGGCGGGGGGCGGGGGGGGGCCCAGTCAACGCCTCGAGATGACAATAAAACACAAATAGGGCACAAGGGAAGCTGCCCCTGGAAAACAGAGGTGTCTGCCTGCGGCGGAGGAAGGGGTGTGGTTCCCTCAGCTCTGCGGGCGGCAAGTCAGGCTGAACCAGAAGCAGAGTCGCGGCCCGAGTCGCGGGTATGGTCGCGGGCGTGACCGGAGCCGCTGGGGCGGAGGGCAGCGTTCGGTGGCGAGGGGTCAGGCTGTCCGCGGACAGGGACTGATTCTGCTCCCCTCCAGTTTCTCCCGGGCTGGTGGCCCCTGATTTTCTCTGGTTCACATTCCTTTTCCAAACGGCATCTTTCTGCTCGTTTGTTTGTTTGCGTCCCCCGCGCCCCGGTTTACTGTTTATTGAGCACCTGCTGTGTGCCACGCGCTATCAGGAGTCCGGGCAGGAGGTAATGAGTTGGAGGAGAAAGCTGCCCAGGAGGAGGGGCGGCCGCGGGAGACGGCTGGCACCGCAGAGGCGCGCGGGGGCCCCGCCGGGGTCTGAGCGAAGGACAGTCTGACCACAGAGCGGACTTCAGCGCCCCGTCCTACGTACGTTTATTCTGTCCACAAACACACCAAGTGCCTGTCTGCTGCGAGGACCCAGCAGCGAATGGACAGGCCGCTAGCACAGCGGTCGCAGTCGCTCGATTGGTCACGGGGCCTTGCAGGCCCAAAGAGAGGCACGCAGCCAGTCAGGGGTGCTCAGCGCTGCCAGGCAAGGCTCAGCTTCTCGGGAGAGCTGGGGAGGGTGGGGGAGGGGAGGGGAGCGGGAGGGGTGGGGGGGGTTGGGCAGGGATGACCTCGGGGAGCTGGAGCTGGAGGAGCCGGCTGAGCGCAGTGGGAGGAGGCTCGGCCGGGGTAGAAGGTGCAGAGGTAGGAGGGGTCGGCCAAAAGCGACTGCGCCCACCTGGAGGGCCCTCCCAAGGCCGAGTACACACCCGTGCTTGCAGACACACACGCCCGTGGCTGGCTACGCCTTCAAGGCCCCTGTCGGGATCTCCGGGTACCTTCTTTGTTTGTTTTCTTAGTTATTATCCATCCCGATAGCACACCACCATAAACAGACTGAAGTTTCGAGGTCAAGAGCCTTCATTGGCTTTGACGGCTGCTGATTCTCAGCGCCCACGACAGAGCGCAGCACACGGCAGGCGCTCAGCGCGCGATGGCCGCGGAAGCCCAAGAGCTCGGACTGGATCCGAAGAGGGCCCTGAGGACACCCCACAGGGAAGCGGCACGATCCCACTGCGGTTTAGGCGTGAGCTTGGGCCAAAGCGCGGAGAGCAGGCTCCCGGGGATGGTGGTGCGGGGGCGGGGGGTGCGGACGGGGGGCAGTGGGCGGGCTCCCGAGAGGGTTAGAAAGTCAGGCCCTCTGGGGAGGGGAAGGGAGAGGACGGGGACAACCCCGATTAACCTCCAGCCTTCGGCCCGGGCACCCCCTGACCCAGGGCGGCGTCCCGGCAGGCAGCTTCGGCTTCGCTTTGCTTTGTCGGTGCACAGGTGACCAGAATTCTCAAGGAACGTTTTGGGGGCAAATGGCGGGCTGATCAGCTGGATGCCGGGGGGCGGGGCCCTCTCGTGGGGCCTTACAGGCCCCAGGAAGACGGCCGGGCCGGATTCTGCAGGCAGCAGGGCAGAGACACAGCCGCTCAGTGTCCTGGAAGGACAGGCCCGGCGACTGCGTAAGGGCAGTGGAAACCGGTGTGAAAAGCATTTCGGGAAAGATCTCAGAACCCTTCGCTCCCACTGACAGTCAGACCTGCTTTCCCATAACAGAGTGTTCTGGGCCGTTTTGTGTACTCCAAATATGCTCTACAGATGACATAGCAGAAGTGTAGATGCTCCTTTTTAAACTTAAAATAAGAAGCAGCAGAAACAAAACTTCTCTGCCAAAGGATCTGCATCCCACGCAGCTCTGAGAGGAGACCCACAGGGAGCTTTATGAGGTCACACGGCAGCTCCCGCTTGTTACACGGGGCAGAAACGCCACGTTTCGTCCCCCTTCCCCTGCCCCCCCCCCCTGCCAACGACAAATCTATTCTTAAGACTCTCTAGTACCTCTCTCTGGGATCGACACCGTTTGCTTCACCAAGCTGCAGCCGAACGCTTATGTGTGAGAACTGACTTTACCAAGCACTCTGAGAAAGAAGACGTAGGAGCAAGCAGCAGCTTCGCACGCACATCTAAGGCACCCTGGGAGGCCGCTCTTTGTCCACTGAGAGCAGCCTGAACAGGGGCAGTTCTAAAAGTCTATCGGACAAAACTCAGGTCCCTAGTATTTAAATTGGAACGCACTGAATGAGCGAAGAGCTATTTGCCCCCTGGCTGCGGGGCAGGCGAATGTGGGGCTGGGGACGGGAGGGAGGTGAGGGGGCTCTGGCACCACAGCTCCATGCTCAGCATGTGGCTGGCGCTGGGGGGAGGGTGGGGTGGCTCGGGTGTAACCCCGGGGCCACCGTGAGGACGAAGCTCGGGCTGTCTCAGTGGGAGGCCCTCAGCTGCACGCTGTTCCCAGACAGGGCCTGCCAGGCGCTGTCCATTCACGGCCGCACCTCAGCTCCCGGGTTGTGTGCGGGGGTTGCCAAGAGACCCGGCAGCAGCCCACCGCACGCGGCCAGGCCACACCGCAGACCGCAGACCTGCCCGCACAACCCCGGGGGCGCTGTGCGCGGGGACCCAGCGGGGAGCCGCACCGCTGCCTCGGATGAGCGGCGGGGCTGCCCTGGTCCCTGGCCAGCCTCGTCCAGCTGACAGACGACTCTGTCCCTGGTGTCCGACTCCGGATGCCCCCCGTGGGGTGCCTGTTTCCATGCCGGGTCCCCGCTGTCCGGGGGCTTCCCGGTCCCGGCCACAGGCTGCGGAGGAGGTGCTGGAGTCGGGCTCACGCCCCAGCGGGACAGGCCTTCCCCTCGCTCCCCCCGAGGCTGCGGGCTCTCTTCTGTCTGGCAGAGTCACAGAGCCACGTGGCCCAGTGTTAGCACCCTCACAGGGACCGAAACTCCCGCGTCAGTTTCCGATGGCTGCTGGGACAAATTGCCACCATTAGAATGGCTGACAATGACCCAGGTTTGTTGTCACCAAGTTCTAGAAGTCAGTAGTCCAAACGAGGTCTCACGGAGCTGAAGGGAAGGTGTGAGCAGGGCTGTGTGCCTTCAGGGGGGCTCCAGGGAGGACGGCCCTTCGCCCTTGAGAGGCTGCGCAGCTCGCCTGGCCCCGCCCAGCCGGCACTAAGCCGCGCCCCCCTTGCTCGGACTCCGACTCAAACTCCGGAGGGGTCATCCCGGCATCTTGAGGTCCTTAACATGACCACACCTGCCACGGCCCATTTGCCATGTGAAGCAACACGGTCCATGTCCTGGGAATTAGCATGCACGCTTCTCCGGGGGAAGCAGGCAGGCGATTCTGCCGGCCCAGTCCCCGGGGCTGCGGCCCCCCAGCCGCCCCGTCAATGAGCTCCCGGCACGTGCAGGGCCCCGGCTGCGTGCTGGGGTCAGCGCTGGCTAACACGCAGCCTCGGAAGGGCCCAGGAGCAGAGGGGCGAGTTACGCTTATGCTTCGGATAACCTGTTCAGCTACATGTCCGAATTAAATTTCAATGTGTTAAATAAAAGAGATCTTACATTTTAAACACCTGTGCTTTTTGGCCTCCCTGCATAAGCCAGCTGCATGGGCCACTCTGGGGCCGCTGACTGCCTCACCGCAGAGCCGTGAGCGGGGCGGGGCGCGCCCTGGCCCCTCCTGCTGCCGCTCCCCAAGACGCTGCTGGGCCTCCGGGACTCGCCGGCCACTGCAAGCCTTTGGGTTTGCCGCAGACAGAAGTGCCCGCCGGAGGGGCCGCCGTCCTCACTGCGGGGCCAGAAGAGAGTGGTAGGACTCCTGGGTTGTTTTCATCTAAATACAATAAAATAAGAACTGAGGCTTTATCCGACTCTGCTTTACGGAGCGGCTGGCACCCCGCCCCGGCCGGCAGCTGAGCCTCGCCCGCCCCGCACACAGGTCTCCCCAGAGAGGGCGCAGGCTCTGCAGGCAGCAGGGGCGGCGGGGGCCCTCGCTCTCTCTGCCCCCACGCAGTGTCACACCGCAGGCGGCTCTGCCAGGTTGACTGGGTTGGCAATTACGTTGCCTCACCATGGCTGACCGAAGCCCTCCGGCTGCCCGCCCGGGAGTCAGGGTCGGCACACCGCGGCCCGCGACCCCGCCCGGCTCGCCGCCCCTCCTGGCAGGCTGCCCGGGCCCAGGGAAGGACGGGGACGGGAAGGACGCCGCGGGCCTCCGAGCGCCCCGCGTGCGCTGCAGAGCCCCAGGCAGGCAGCTGGCAAGACGAGGCGCCGGGCCCCAAGCCTCCCCACCCCGCTGCAGGGGCCCCGCACCCGCGCTTGCTCCGGGTGCCACTGGCTACCTGCACGGCCCAGCCCCTCCGGACCCCGCCCTCAGCGGGACCCGCAGCCGGGCCAGGGGCGCAGGCCCTACCAGCGAGGGCCGGCCCGGAAGGAGGGCCTTCACCACCCGCAGCTGCTGCGCCCCATCCGCGCTCGGCTCCACTCCGGGACCCCTGGGCAGAGCGGGCCTGCGCCCCAGGACGACGGGGCAGCCCAGGTCCCGGGAAGGCGCCCAGGACCCTGAGCGCAGGGTCCCCACGCTCTGCCCCGCACCGTCTGCGATGCAGTTGAGTGTGCGAGCAGGAGGTGGTGACGAGGGGAGGGAGAAGGAATGCTGGAGGGGGCAGGACCCTAACGCTCGCCCTGGCCAGAGCAGGAACCAACAGAGAGGGGGCAGCGTGCTTCTCGCTGCATCCACAGCAGGGCCTGGGGCGTGGGCGCCGGCAAGCGGGCGATGGATGAACAGGTGAGAAGAGGGTGGTGGAGACAAACCGATCCTCCGAAAGGAGCCTTCAGGGCATCTGTTTTAAAGGGCGGTCCCTCAGCTGGTGTCGCTGACCTTTCGGAGCAACCAGGAGTCAGATGAATTAATCAGGGCCCAGGGTCCTGGGCAGGCCCGCTCCCGCCCGGTTTGGGCGCCTGCAAAGAGAGAGGAGGAGCCTCTGCAGGGGTCGGGGGTCAGAGACTTCTGCTAAGACTGGGTTTGCGCAGGGCCTGACCCGGCCGGGGGAGACCCGCAAGAGCCCGGGCCGTCCACGATCGGCTCCGCTGGGCCGCGTCCGTGCCTCCCCCAGCGTGTCCTCCGCCACGTCGCCATCGGACAAGATGCCAGTGCATTTCCTAAAAGGCAGGCAACGCTCGTTGTACTTTTTGTTCTTAATAAAACTAAAGATGGCTTCACGTGCCCTTCCTTTCCTTAGTTTAGTTCTGTAATAAAGTGCTGTATAAGCACCGAGTCCAATTCTGACCTTTTCTGCACCAGATGGTGTGGAATTTGTTTTACTCCTGGGCGACTGTCCCCGCTTCTCCCCGGAGCCTCGCCAGCCTCTGGGATCACGGGGTGCGGGGGACCGCTCCCTGCCCCCCTCCCACCTGTTGAGAGTGGGAGCTGGTCTGAGCTTTCCTGGCCTTTGCAGGCCCCTGCGATTGGCCGGAGGACGGGCACTTGGCGCCCAGCCAGGCCAGTCCGTTTCCATTTGAAACTTTCAGGGCAAGTTTCTAATTAAGAGGGTCTGCTCCCCTGGAGGGACGCGATGGGTAGCCAAGTCCCTGCTTGTTCCAAGAAGCTGGTGCACGGTAAGAAAAGGGCTCGCTGCCTGAGCCAGACGGCCGCGGCCGCGCGGGGCAGGAGTCCGCCCGGGGATCCCGCCGGCCACCCTCTCCGTTCTCTCCCCGGGGCCTCCTTCCCCCGTCTCCCCTCAGGCGCCTCTGGCCCACTCTGCCCCCGCCTGTGCCGGAGACCAGGGACTACAACTCCAGGAGAAGCGAAACTGCTGGCCTCTGAAATCTAGGGTATTCGTCAGCCTTCCAGTGTGGCAGATAGTGATCGTGTCGATGAAGTGAATTCACGCTGAAGGAAAGCTCCTTTTTTTCTGGGGACTACAAACAAACATGCCAAAACAGTGGTTTTGCATATAGATGGTCCCGATGATACGTCTCGGAGAAGTCTATGTGAAGAGGCTTTCCTAAAAATTAAAAGGCGTTGTTAACTTTACTTTTCAAATGGCTGTTCAAAGGTGGGTGGCGCGAATCCGTTCCAATTTGAGAGCAGAGGCTTTGGCATCAGCGAGAGCGTCAGCCAAGGTTATGAAGGCTCAGCAAGTTGTGAAAAGTGAAAGTGGAGAAGAGATGCTGGTCCCACCCCAGGACATGGCTGTGGAAGCGGAACAGAACGCAGAGCTGCCCGACTTCCTGCCTGAGGGTGGAGGCCCGCGGAGGAGCAGGACCAAGCCCGCCCCGGCCGGCTCCCACGGGGCAGCGGGGGGCGGAGGCAGGGCCGGCTGGCCAAGCGCAGCGGCAAGCTTTTACCCCCGGTCGTCTCACCGGTGACTTCACGTTGGGGAGCAGGGACCGTGAGTGAGCGAGGGGCCAGTGTGCCACTGTTGTGTGAACTCTGACGTGCACTTTGCAATGAGTTACTGTGGAAAGTTTTTAGGTTCCATGATTGCGTGCGCTGCATTTTACGTTCTATTGGACAGTCGGCCCCGCTGAGTGGTAAAAAGGACAGAGGCTACAGGTGGAGTTGCTTTGTGTATGCAGGTATTTTGGCTTTGTTTTCCTTTGTTTAACTGCCTCACTTTCTAAAAACATGGGTCCACAATTAAACCGAACATAGATGTGCAGCTTCACATTTTATTTCACATGAAGCACTTGATTAGGGAAACTCATTTTTTCCTGAAGCCTCAAGACCTGTCTGAAGAGACGGTTTTTGTTTTAGTTTTTGTTTTTTAGCTCGAGAGGTGTATGAATTACTGAACTTTTCTCTCTGCTTTTCTTCATGAAAGAACTTGCTTTGCTACTTTACTGAGAGTTGAAAATATTCCTAATTATCCCCCTTTTGTGCCTTTTTTTTATTTTGCCAACCCTGTACATGGAAAGGTCATTACTAATGACGTTTTGTGAATTAAAATACATTCATCTGGAAAAAAAAAAACAACAAGAAAAGGGAACAGACAGAAAGATTTTCAGGACGACGGGGGGCCAGTTCTACCCTTGTGTTCTCTGGGGTTTGGTTCCACGTGTCAGCGAGGTCCCCTTAAACGTAAGAGAACCCCGGTTGGGTTCCACGACCGACGAGCCGAAGAGCTTCGATCACCAGCGATCCCAGCATGCACCGCGTCCCGTCAGGGCCCCGTGCGCTCCGCAGGCCGCACATTTCCACGCCCCGACGTCAGGAGCAGGCGTCCGGCTGAGTGACGTGGGCTTGCGGCATGAGTGCGGTGAACCCCGTCTGTCCCCAGTTCCCGTGCCCGTGTCCCTCATGGTGGCCGCCATGCTGCGGGCTTTCCGCCGCAAGCCCCTGCAGCCTCCGCGTGGGGCTGGCCCTGGGCGCGGGAGCGTGCCTGGCCCGTGCACGGTGGCGCGTGCGTGCCCGCGCGAGGCCCGCATGAGCGCTCACAGCAGCTCTTCTCCACCAGGGAGGGAAGGAACCTGGTGGGAAAACGCCCGCGCTTCCTCGCCCCGGGGTGGGGACCGCTCCGCAGAGGGATCTGAACAGCCCCCTTCAGGGCCAAGTGCGTTTTTGTTCACGATAGTAACCTCGTTAACGAGAGTAGTTGGGGGACCCTCTTCCGCATCCTCAGATACTCACAAAACCGAAAATTGTCGGCGTTGGAAGGGGCTTCAGAGACCTCCTGACCTGGAAGCAGCCATGCCACAGTTAAAAACAGGGCCCCCGGCTCTGTACCCATCTTCCCTGAGTGCCCCAGGACAAGTCCCCGCCTGCCTGGGCCCAGCCCCTGCCTCCTGCAGCTGCCGTGAGGGCGAAGTAAGACCTTTTCAGGTCCTAGCAGGAAGCCAAGGGCCAAAGATGCAGAGCGACACGCCCCCCTCGCCGCCCCGAGGTCCGCGGGGGTCCTGGGCCGCGTTTCACACAAGCCTGTCCCCCTCTCTGGGCTCTCCAGCTTCAGGCGGAAGCAGGACAGCATTTCAGAGCAGCTTCCACCGTCCGTCTGGGGATCCCCAGGCGCCTCGCGAGAGCCTCGCGGCAGCCGGGCCTAGTGGGGTTCTACCCGCCCCGCTCACCTGTCTTACAGTTCCTTGCGTCCTTCCCCCCCAACTCCCCGCACAAAGTGCCGGGCCCTTTATCAGTGTTGCCTGACTGGCGAGCAAGCAGTGAGCCGTCCGCTGGGCTGGCAAGCAGCTGCAAAGGGAACCAGCCCACAAGGGGTCGATTTTCCATGCTGCGCGCTAACCTACCCCTCGCAGCGGCAGTGGCGTGCTCACCCGACAGCTCCTCGTGCCCTGAATGAAGAGTATTATGCAGCACAGCACCGGCCCTTGCGAGTCGCCTCGGCAGCCCCCGCCGCCCAGGGCAGTCTCACGGCCTCGCGGCTGAAGGGGCAGGAGCCTGCCTCTGGGTGCTGACCCGTCCCCTACCCTGGAGCAGCTTCAGGTCCCTCCCCTGTAGAGGGAAAAGGCTCATTGCCCTGGCCAGGCGCTCGGCGGGGTGAAGCGCCGTCCCGTACGCCAGAAGCCTGCACGTTCGATCTCTGGTCAGGACACACACTCAGGCTGCGGGTTCGATCCCCAGTCAGGGCACCTACGGGAGGCAACCAATTGATGTTTCTCTCTCATATCGATGTCCCTCTCTCTCTCAAATCAATAAATGTATCTTCGGGTGATGATTTAAAAAATAGGAAAATAAACAAAAAACAAATAAATAAAATGGTCCTGGGCCGCCTTTTACACCAGCCTGCGTGACATGCTCTGCGAACTCCCTCCTGGCTCAGGCTTCCGCGAGTCTGGTCTGTCACGGTCAGCTTCGGGCAGCTCTCGGGACAGAGTGCCTCCAGCCGCGCTCTGAGAAACTGGAGATGTTTGAACTTAACTCAGACCAAGGCGGTGATCGCCAATTAACATGGGGCTTTTTAGTCGGAAAAGTCCAAGTGTCCAGAAGGGACTAGGAGTTGGCTCCCTGCAGAGCACCCCGGTCCTCTTCTCTGAATGGGTGCTCATCTAGCACTTCAGCGCTTCGGACAGTAAATGGTCTCCAGCCAACTTCCACGGCCAATAAGACGGCTCTAAAATAATGAGAAATCGGGAGGCCTGGTTGCTAGGGAAGGCCGCCTGGCTGTAAATACAGTGACTGGAAGGATGTTTCTTTCTAGTGTCTGGTCAGAAAATTGCCCACATGAGGGTCACACGCAAACCCAGACAACCTGGCCGCCACTCACCGGCCATGAGCCAGCAAGAACCACTGTTCCGGTTTTAGCCTGAAGTCTGTTCACTCAGAAGTGAAGGAACAGAGAGCAGGGGGCGAATGCAGAGAAATGAAGGTAGGGGAACAGAGGGAGGTGCATTCATTCAACAGGTGTTTATGGAACTCCCTCCGATGCAAGAGGCACCCAGAGATGACGACAGGGCGCGTGCCAGGGGGATGGGCGTCCCGGCTGTCAAGGAAGTTACAGAAGCGGGCGGGGCCCGAGACGCGTGCGGCAGCGACTCTCGCAAAGGTCAGCCAGAAACGGCCGCGCCTCCTCTCCGGCACTGCCCAGCCCGCAGGCCCTGGAGGCCGCGGCCGGCCGGCGGGAGCCGCTGTGTCTGACTTGCACGGCCCGCACGCCTGACCCGGGGAACAAGGACGGCCACGCTGATTTCCCCTCCAGACTTTCGCCCGGGCGGCACTCGGCTGCGATGACACGGTGGCCGTGACGGGACAGCAGGCATGCGCGGGAGAGGACGCCGTCGGCCTCTGTCCTGTTTTCCGGAGGAGACGGGCGCCGCGGCCCAGACAGAAGCGGGTTGAAAGGAACAGTCGGAGCCACGGACCAGCGCTGCCCGTTGGCTTGCTCGCTCCCAGGGAGCCTGGACCGACTTCCTGATTTCTGTTTCCCGGGGACGCTTCTACGTTTCTTTCTTTTCTTTTTCTTTCTTTTTTTTTTTAATTTTTTGATAAATGCCTCACTTTATTAAAATCAGTGTATAATCCTGGCTTCACAAATTCAGGTGTGCATGAATGATAATTTTCTATATTTTTCCAAAACACGACTTGGTTGCTGGTTTGCTGCGGGTGCCGGACTGAATTTCAGTCCGCTGAGGTTTTCCCATCTGTGTCTGCCTCCCCAAGCCGTGGTCAAGTTCATGGGACCTGCGTAGTGCCACGACCCCAGGGGTGACCGGGAGAAGGGCTGCGGCCATCGCCTGCCCCTCGACACCCTGCGGAGGCACCCATGGGGACATTCCTCCCCCGACGTGGTCCTTGGATGTCGGCCCATGCGGGCCCCGTAGACCAGCCTCGCTCCCGCCCGAACGGCCCTGCCTGGCCAGCAACGCTCTCCGTTTCTCCCTTGCGCACAAGGCCGGGGCCGCCGGCACTCACCCCTCAGGCCTTTTCTCTCCTGGGGCCGCACCGCCTTCCGGGGGCCCGCACATCCAGAGGTGGGCACTGGGCAGCTTCCAGGGGACACTGCCCTTCTACAGGCTCCACCGGTGTCACTGTCCTGACCACCCCCCGCTCCCCCGGCTGTCCCGTCCCCTCCTCCTCGCAGCCCGCTGGGTGGGGAGGGGGGACACCGGATGGACCCAGGTAGAGCTTCAGCTCCTATGCAGCCCGGGACGTGCCCAGACTAGTTTTTGTTTTGTTTTGTTTTTTATCATTAACATCTTTTTTTTAAAGGTTTTATTTATTTATATTTGGAAGGAAGGGCGAAAGAGAGGGAGAGAAACATCTGTGTGCGGTTGCCTCTCGTACGCCCTCTACTGGGGACCTGGTCTGCAACCCAGGCCTGTGCCCTGACGGCGAATTGAACCAGCGACCCTCTGGTTCGCAGGCCGATGCTCAGCCCACGGAGCCGCCCCAGCCAGGGCTGCACCCAGACTGGTTTAAAGATGCTTGACGCTTAGCCAGTGTCTCTGAGGCAACAGCTCTGGCCTCAGTGGGAGTCAATGTGCAAAAACAAGGCGGACTCTCAGTGGTCACGGCCAGCGTCGGGAAGAGCCGTCTTTAGAAGAATATCTCAGGGGGTGGAAGGAAGGAAAGAAGGAAGGGAGGGCAATTAAAGCCCTGTTAGAGTCCGCCGCGGGGGTGAGGTGAGGTGTCCGCGCCCCAGGAAGCTGCCTAAGGACAGTCAGGGCCGCTCTGGGGCCTCGGTCAAGGACTCTGCCTTTCTCAGAGAACGGGACCTCCTCTGCGGGGAGCAGAGTGACTCCAGCCGAACTGGCTCCTCCAGCCCGCACGCGGCCCCGCGTCACCCTGTGAGGCCCCCAGCGTCAGCCCAGACCACCGCCCGGCCCGGGGCCCGCAGCCTGGAGCCCTGCGGCTGGGGGCGTCTCCAGAGGAGGCTCTGCCTCCCCAGAGGGGGTTGTTTCAAGGTCGCTGCTCCCAGGAGAAAGGGGGAACTGGTTTCCGGGTGGGGAAGTGCAAATGTGTTCTGCTTTCCCTCGACTAGTAAACACTTCACGGGAGACTCTCTTCAAAAAGAGAAGCCTCAGGCAGAAGCGAAAACGCTGTGGCTTCCTGGGCAGCAAGGAGCTTGGAAAGCAGGGGACCGAGTGGGGCCAGTCCGACCGCGGGACCTCTGCTCTTAGAGCCCCCTGGCCCCCGAGGTCCGAAAGCCCCCGGCCTCAGTTTAACCAGCGCCTGCAGAGACGAGAGGGGAGGGAGGCATGATGTGGCTGAAGAGCCGTCGGACTGGCAGCCTCGCCGTTCGGGGGGCAGCCCTTCACGCGGGCGCTAAAACCTCCAGCTGGGGGGGCAGTGAGGGGTTCAGATCCCAGCCCCGCCACTCAGCAAGGCCTCTGTGCCTCGGTTTCATCGCCTGGAGACAGGCGTGCTGTGGCGCCTGCCTCCAGGGGGATGTTTCACATGTGCGGGGCGCCTTTAAGCAACGCGAGGTGCCGCGTCCTTGAAGACCGCTGTTCAGACGCGCAAAGACCAAGGGAAGCGGGAACAGCTGGGTGTGGAGGGTCGCAGAGACCTATTTCACGTGAAAACATTTACTCTGCCACACTGCTGTGCTTGCAAAAGCCAGACCCCATTAAAAGGGCCTTCAGTCAAACAAAGGCCAAGTGCAGTGCGCTCTGGGAAGCAAAGTCTTCCTGGCGTTCAGGCTGGACTTTGGGTCGGTGGAGACGGGGAAGGAACCAGGAGGAGGGAGAACCGGGGCCTTGGGGACCGCGTCTGCAGAAGGACAGGACAGAGTCCGTGGTCAACGGGTTAATGAAGGCACGGGGCTGTCCTGGGAGCTGGCGGGACAGGGACTTCAGCCTCAGACACCTTCCTGTTTCACCCGCCCGGTTGTCACGCCTTGTTTGGCTGTCAGAGGGAGGGCTCAGCACTGAAGGAATGTAAACAGTTGCGGAGTCGCAGAGCTTGATGGAGTTATGGGGTCAAACTGCCATCTGCCTTCCGAAACCTGTTTAAAGGGACGAGAAGCCCGGGCTCGCTGGCCCCTGCCAGCTCCGCATTCCGTGATGCCCTGAACAAACGAGCTTTACAAAGGCGTTCCAGCCCCGCGGAGCACACAAAGGTGGCTCTGGTCTGCAGCCACAGTGGGAATTCTGGTCCCCACCCCCCACCCCGGCGCTGGGGGCCCCCATCTCTGACAGCCCGTCTCCTGCTTCACTTCACCCAGACGCGAGGCTCCCTCCAGCGCCGGGCTTCAGTGTGAAGCCACCCACCCAGTGACGAGGGGTCCACATGGCCAGCTGGGGGTGGTCCGCTGCTCCCACAGGCCCCCCCACAGGGTGCATGTGGAGTCAGGGCCCCGCGGAAGCCCCGCGCGAGTCCCCAACCTCCAGGGTGGTGGATGGCCGTTTGTTCGTCCTCAGGATGTAAGGCATTGCCACCGCCACCCACGGACCTGACCCTGGGGCTCAGACACAACACGGCCTGTCACCGGGCTTCGCGAGGGGACCACGCGCTTCTGCGGGACTGGCGCTCTGCTACCCTAGTTAGAGAAAGAGAAGAAGCCGCAGGGGACTATTTTCGGCTATGTTAGAGCTGAGAATTGATTTTAAATTGTGGAACTCTGCTTTCCAGAGAACCTTTTCCTGCTGCGTTTGGCCCCTCCTTCTGCAAGTTACGCATGGGACACAGCCCTGCCTTTGCCCCGGTAACTGGGTGAGACTTCCAAAAAAAATGTACCCCAAAGAGACCCCGCTGCCACGTGGCTTCTGCGGATCCAGGCGCTGGAGATTTTCAAGGCGGAAACGCAGAGCATCCCGGCCCCTCCCGTCCCCGGCCCTTGCCCGCCTGCCTGCCCGCGTCCTGTGTCTCTGGCGCCCCCTGCAGGATGGAGAAGCAGCCACGGGTTTGTGCCTTCGCAGGGTATTTGTTCAGGGAACGTACTGGTGGCAGCCAACAGGATCGCAGAGGAGAGGACAGACAGCATCCTGAGCGAGGCGCCAAGAGGACAAGGAGTCCCCTCTCCCGCAGCGGGAACGCTCGCCAAAGCAAAGGGCCTCATCTCAGACTGGGAGCCCCAGGCCTGGGGCTGACTCGGGCGGATGTCGGCAGAGCGTTTGTCCACCACCCCCCGGGCTAAACAAGCGTTTGGGGGTTGAGCCTGAGAACAACGGACTTGGCTGATGCCAAGACTGACACTCAACCCATAAAGATAGCCCGCAGAGGGTGACCTTGGCCCAGGGGACATTGGGCAATGTCTGGGGAGAGTTTGGCTGGGGGCAGGGGACAGAGCAGAGAGGCTGGAGGCCTGGTAAGCTCCAGCCGCCGCCGCGGCAGTGCCGAGCGCCAGGAGACCCGCCAGGCCCGCTGGCCGCACCTGGGGCGCTGCTCGTTGCGCGCGGGCGCCCTCCAGCGGCCGCGGGGAGCCGGGAGCCTAAATCCCGAGGATCGGGGGTCTCAATCCTTCTTCCCCTGCGCCAGCGCCCCGCTCCCTGGACTGATGTAAGTGAGAGCTTGTGGCGTGGGGCTTCCTCCTTCATGCCGAGCCCCTGCGTCCTCCAGTCTGTAAATTTTAAGGAAACAGCCTTGAGTGGCCAGAGCACACCGCCCCGAAGAGGGAGCATGAGAACCTGGGAACTCTCGTGTGTCCACCAAACGCCTGAAATGTGTGCATTCTCTCTCTCTCTCCCTCCCCATCCCATCCCCCCCACCCCCCCGCACCCCGTTTCTGATTCTCCCCATCAGTGTGGCGACCCGTGCTCCTGGCGTGAGCACGGCTCTCCTGGAAGTGCCCGGGGCTTGTGTCCACGACAAGGCCCTCTCCCAGCCTGCAGAACTGCCAGACCCCCTGCTTGTGCAGAGCCCCCTGACCCCCACGGAAACGGACCCTCCATCCTGCAAGCAACGTGGAGACATTTGTAAGGCTCTTCTTTCCCATCCCGGGAGTTTTAAGCTCTCAGGTGACCGCTTTGACCCGTATGTGGGGTCTGTACAAAATGCCATACTTACGGGGAGCGTGCAAGCCCCAGACTCCCTCTAGGCCTCCCCCCGACCGTCGTGGGAGGCCGTTTGCCTGCCCAGATGCACACCTTGTCCACGAGCACCAGGCCAGGCCTGCGCTGACTTCTGACCAGCACTCTCGGCCGTGAGAGAGGCAGGTGCAGGGGGTCCCGGCCTCGGGAGAGCCAATTCCGCAGGCCACACGAGGGCCAAGCAGCAGACTGTGATGTCCAGCCACGGCCCTGGGCCCCTACGACTCCAACCAGTCCCCTGGCTCCCGCTGCTCTGGGCACGTGAGGAGGTAAGGAAGGGTTTGACCCTCGTGGGAAGCTCCTGCTGCATCCGCTGGGAATGCTGCAAAGATTTTATGTTCAAAATGAGCCTGAAGAATAATGACCAAAGTGGGCCATCCATCCCACCAGAAACGCGACCACTGACATTTCAGAGGAAACGAGAGGACTGAGCCTGTCTGCTGCCTTGGGAGGTGTAGACCATCGCCCTCTGGAAGCTGCGTGCGTAAGAGGGAGAAGGGTACGCAAGGCTTAGAGTCAACGCCGCGACCTGTTTTTCCAAGCCGCCTCCCTTGCTCAAACATCCGCCGGGCGGGAATCCCGGGTTCTAAAGGCCAGGCCTCCTTCCCGTGGGAATGTTCTGAGGACCGTCAGCCACGCTCCGCAGCATCGGGGCAGCTAAGCCTTGCTCTCCTGGGGGCCGGCAGCAAAGAAACGTCTCCGGGCCCCGGGGGGCAGAGGGGACGGAGGGAGAGCTTGGGTCATCATCTTAAAAGGTAATAATGCCAACAGATAGGTTTGACGGTTGAAAAAGGAGTCCCCCCATTTTAAAGAAACAGGTTCTGAACAGGATGCTCTTAGGAGTCTGAGACGGAACATGCCACTGGGGGGCGCCCGTGGGTTTTCAGAAAAGCCCCGTCGGCCACCTTCTGGGCTGGGAGTCCCAGTTCTGTGAAGTAGGAATGAATTTAGGTCTCACTTCTAGGAAGCGGAAGGCAAACCATCATCTAGCCTCTCTAAACTCAAGTGAGATGAACCAAGATTCCGGCCACCAGTCCTAAATTCCCTTTTACACAGCTGCCCGGCCAAATGCAATAAAAAGGGATATTGTGTTAAAAGATGCCCTGTGTATTTTTGTAGAAGAGACAGTTGCTTAAGATCAGCATTCCAGCGCAAAGTGAGAAAATGAGTGGGAACAAATTGCGTAATAGGAACCATCTGAGTTCAGGCTGGAACCCGAAGCTGCTTGGGCTCTGCGGGGAAAACCTCGCTTCGCTTGGGTGTTTGAAAGGCCCCAGAGGAAAGAAAAGCCAGTATGTGACCCCAGCTTCCTCCTCAGGCGTTGTTTGCCTCACGCAGGTCCTACTCTGTGCAGGGACCCTCGTTAGTGACAGGGAGGGCTGAAGCCCTCCAGCCCGGGGACGCAGAGGCTCCGCGGGAGGGGCGCAGGGAGGCCTGAGGTGAATGGGCTTTCCGTAGAGGACCTCGGTGTCCCCAGAGCTCCCAGAGTGAGAGAGACAACAGGAGAATGGGCTGGGACAGAGCTGAAGGTGACCGAGCGGCGCAGGGCCGCGGAGGTGGGCGCTCCCTGCCCGCCTTCGGGGGGGCTGCTCGCCCGGGCCCGCGGCTCCGCGCACTTCTCCCCCCAGCCTTTCCCTCGCGGCCCTGCTGCTCCCGCTGCTTCCGTGAGAGGGCGGGCTTCGCCGCCGGGACACCGCAGCCCCTCGGACGCGGGAGACAGCTGGTCCGCCTTCCTAACACCATTGCCCAGCCAAGGGGCATTTCGGGCGCACGGTGAACACTTTCAAATTTCCTGCGTTCTCTAAAAAGAAACGAGAAGAGGAAAAAAACCTTCCTTCCCTTCTTTAAAGGAAGAGAAGGCGATTTCTAGTGGTGAAAAGGCCGGAGGACGTCGAAGACGTAAAGAGAACTACATGTTAAAGATTAAAAGCACACATAAATCACACTCACAGCCCTGAGGATTTTTTTTTTTCCAGGTGAATTACCACAGTGTGTAGCCAATGCAATAATCCAAGAGCTGAGCTTTAGGAGAGCGAGAAGCGGGGAACATTCCAGGGCAAGCGGAATGGGGAAACTGAGGCAAGAATGTGAACCAGCCCAAACAGCTTGAGCAACTTAGAGCCAGGAGATGAATCCCAAGTCCTTGCCTCCCCTCACCAAGGACCCTGGGAGCCAAGGTGCACACCCCTACCCCGACCTGAGAGTGCTTAGCTTCGCGGCCACGAGCCACAGGTGTCGGGAAGAGAGGAAAGGTCATGCACAGAACAGGTGACGCCGAACAAAGGGAGCGAGCGAGCTGGGCAAGAGGCTGCCCCCTCCCCGGTCAGCCCCCCCGCCCTTACGCCCAAGAGAAACAGCTGGTCCGCGCTCCCCCTGGGAGCTTCCCCGCCCACATTCCCACGTCTCCCCTACAGCAACTTGCTTCTGAACGCTCCAGGGACGGTGGACCCGCCACCTGCGCAGATCGCTGGCCTCGGGTGGTAATGAAAGCGCAATTATGGTTCCATCCCTGTCTCTGCTTTTTGTCACCGCTGCACCGTGCAGTGACCTCTGACGTGGCCGCCACCAGCACGGTCATCAGCATCCACAGCAGCAGCGTGCAGGTTAAACTTCCGCCATCCGAGGGGCACTGTGCTGACCACGGGCCGCGGGGCCCAGCCGTTGGGTGCTCCCAAGCGACCTTCGGGCACCCCCGGAGGCGGGAGCTGCCCTTTCACGTGGCCGGCTTCCCCGGGCTCGTGCGTTCTGTTGCGGCCATTGTGTTCCACGCCGTGAGTCATGCTGTCAGACACGGGCTATGTCGGATTCCCTGAGCAGGAAGAGTAATAAGATCACTATTTGCATGGAACGTTCATGAGGGTGAATCCAGTCATTCCTTACAGTAATTTTTTTTTGGGGGGGGCAGATATATAAATGATAAAATGGAATCTCAGGCGAGGGAGGGGACTTACTGATTCGTGGTCGTGGATCAGTGGCAGAGCCCTTGTTTCATGGCTCAGGGGAAGCAAAGCCCAGAGAGCCGCCACACAGCCCGGTCTGAAAAGAAACGGAGCGTGAGCTCTCGACTCAAAAAAGTATTGTTGGCTCGCGTGTGTGTATGTGTGCGTGGCTGTGTGTGTGAAAGAGGACAGGAGAGACAGACGGACAGACAGAGGCAGACAGACAGAGAGAGGGAGTCCGTGTGTGCCCGTTCACAAAGGAGACTGAGCTCAGGGGAACGACCGAAGGAGAAGCTGACCCCAGGGTCGCTGGAAGCCGCGTCCTGGGACCCTAACTAAGTCGGCAAGTCCAGCGACCAGAGCCGCCGGGAGAGTCAGAGCAGAACCTATGTCAGGAAGGAAAAGGACGGGACCAGAGAGAAAGGAAGCGGCCGCCCCACCCCCCACTCCCGGGGGGGCCTCGGTTTGGGAAGGAAAGTGGCAAGAGAGGGTCTCGAAGGAGCTGCCCTGGGCCCGCCAACACCAGGCCCACGATCCTGCGCAGGCTCAAGCACAGCGGGGTCCCGCGAGCCTCCACAGGCGCTCCCGAGGTACCGGGGCGCTGTCTCAGCCCCCAGGGTCCCTTCCAGTCCCAGGTCGCGAAGGGCCGCGTTACCCAGAGGCACCCTTGAGCTGCCGTGGCCTCCTCATCACTCAGGGCGTCTGGGAGGCTCCTCAATCCTGGGCTCAAGAGCTGTCGCTGCGGGTCCTCACTGTGTGGCCCCTCGTGAGCCTCTGTCCTCTGGGACCCGCTTGCAAGGCTGAGGCAAGAATCCAATGAGGAAAAAAACATAAACCGCCAAACACTCCTGCTCCTGGTACTTCTTCCGCAGACGGCTCCCCGCACGTACCCGCTCAGCCACCCTCGCGGACAGGCGGCCCGGCTGGCCTGGCGTTGCACGCGTGCCCGCTCGGCGGGGCCCCGGGCCCTGCCCCAGCCCCCGACAGGCTAACCCACCTGCGCCTCACCGTCCGCGTGTGCTGGCACCGCCACCTCACAGGTGTGGAGACCGAGGCCAGGGAGGGGGAGCAGCCAGGCTGGCGTGTTCCAGGTGGAGAAGGACAGAGCCTGGGTCCTGACCCCCGCCCTCTGGCCTCTGAGTCGCGCTCACCCCGCGTGGTCCCGCGAGTTCATCCCCTTAGAGGCCAGAACCCGTCCGGGAACAGGGCCACCGGTCAGTGCGATCGAAGTGCTCGGCGCTGGTGCGTGGGCAGGGCGGCAGGAGGCAGCGGTCCTTCCGAGGCCCGGGCCAGCCTGGGGCTCTGACGGCCGTGTCGCTGACTCCGTAGAAAGAGGCCTCCAGGGGAGGAAGAGCTCACAGGGGCGCCCTGGCTTGGGGGGGGGGGGTCCCCTGGCTGCAGCACACGGCCCGCACACGTTTACTTTGGGGGCTCCTAACGGTCCGACGCCAGCTGCCTTGATCTACCTCGATCGAGTAGCTCGCCTCCAGGCGGCAACCCTGTGACCCATTTTCCTTTTTGTTCTTTTTCTTTTTGCTATTGAGAAAGCTGGACGGCTCACTGTGGCAGCAGACAGGCCACCGGGCGCTCCCAGGCTTAGGGCACGCGTGTGGCTGAGGGAAAGACAAAGGAGCTGCGGGCGGGGAACGGCCAAGTAAGACCGAGAGTCGGCCATTTTCCTACGTGCACACGGAGGGTGTCTAACAAAAAGCCTAACACCGGGGACGGAGCCGTGACGGCCGGCGGGTCCTCTCTGCAGGGTGACCCGTCCCCAGCTCTCTCCGGCCCCGATCCGGCCCCCATCCGCCCGCCACCGCGCGCTGGTGGAGGCGGTGGCCAGGCAGGCATTTCTAAATTAAAAGCCTGAACGGATGAGTCTTGCTCTCTGGAAACATAGGCATACGGATAACTCACTGCTTTTATTTCATTTGAACGCCCTGGGCTGGGATCGCCACGGGACCGAATCCCGAGACTCGCTGCCGTGGTCCGTAAGGCCGTGCTCGCCCTGGGAGCATGGGAGCGCGGGAGGCGGAGGCCGTAGGTGCAGGCCTCGGTGCGACCTGTCCACGGTAGAGGCCTGGGGAGCAGGCTCGAGGCCCGGTGGCGGGTGCGTGAAGCCGAGCCTCGCAGGGTGCTGCCCCCACACGCCTCTCACGGGGCCGGGGAGCAAATCCACGCGGGTCTCCATGCCACCACGGAGCAGCGGGGGCCCGTGCCCTCGGACTCAGCAGCGTGGGGGCTGAGCTCACATAAAGCGAAGATCCCATATTCATCGGGCACATCACTGGGGACATCCAGATCCCAGCTGACGCTCGCGGATGGAGGCCGTTCGCTCCGTTTTCCGAGAAGGGCCAGTGATTCAGCGCTGATTCACTGCTGGGCTATTTCATGCCGTTCCCTTTGCTGCTCTCAGGCTGAAGTTCATCCACCTTCCGTCGTTTCGTAAAGGTCAGACTTGCCCCACCTGCGACTTGCTCACCTCCCAACGGCACGGTCACCGCACAGGCAGCTCGTTCCGTTCCTCACGCTCTAAGGGATCGCCTTGGACAGGTCGGTCCCGTGCGATGACATTTCGGGCTCGGGGAAAACGTGACTCATCCTAGCTGGCCGGCGAGTCAGGCTGCAGGCTCCATGGCCCCTTCCTTCCTGCTCGAACCCGCCAACAGGCACCGTTAGCGAGCCGTGCCTGGCGGCGGGTGCGGCTCGCCATCGCATCGGGGCACTCCGGACCGTGAAAGAAGGTGCTGGAAGTCATCGACAAGCCTTACCTGAGCTGCAGCGGATGTAGTCATGGCTGCCCAGGACAGACCAAAAGGTACGATCATCCGATTATTGTCTCTCCTAAGGCACTCTCTTCTTTTTTTAATTGATTATACATGACATGTAACCGTGTGTACATTTAAGGTGCACGACAGGCTAATGTGATGCGTTTCTACATTGTGACAGGATTGCCGTTGTAGCGATAGCTACTTCTGTCACATCCCTGAGTTGCCATACGATAATGTGACTGTGCATTAGGCCTCTGTGTCCAGCGTTCTAGATGGCAGGTGTGGACCCTTGAACAACATCAGTCTTATCGCCCACCCCACATCCTCTGGCAACCACCGTCTCACTCTGTCTTTTAGTGAGTCTGACGTTTTTAGATCCCGCATGCTAGTGATAGCATACAGCGCTGGGCCTCCTCTGGCTTATCTCAGCATGAGGTGCTCGAAGGCCATCGCGTTGTGGTGAACGGCAGGATAGCCTCCTTTTTCATGGCTGAATAATATTCCATTATACACATCAAATAATATTTTATAGATCTATACATATATATCTCACATCTTCTATAACACATCTGAGAAAGAACTGTTGTCCAGGATATGCAAAGAACTGTTCAAACTCAACAGCAATAAAACAC
Organism: Pteronotus mesoamericanus; assembly: GCF_021234165.1. Taxonomy (NCBI): domain Eukaryota; kingdom Metazoa; phylum Chordata; class Mammalia; order Chiroptera; family Mormoopidae; genus Pteronotus; species Pteronotus mesoamericanus. Next base: position 4,791,848 of record NW_026555123.1, read on the forward strand.
AGAAGAAGGAAGGGTGAATACGTGTGGTCACCGCAGCTGCTGCTGGACGTGCCCGAGGGGCCTCTGGCCAGGCCACCCCCTGAGAGCCTGTGACACTGCAGAACAGTTAACCTGGGGCAGGGAAGGGGCCAACCGCCGGCCCTCAGAGTCTTCACCTTCCTCACCACGGCGGGGCTGGGCTCGCTTCCCCGGCTGGGTTCATCAGCAGGTCACGCTTAGCTCCCCCAGGGCCACCCGGGGCGGGGGCGGCCCAGAGGCAGGACCGTGGGGAAGGCCCCACGAGCCCGCGCCTGCGCGGACGCCGATCTCCACCCCATGGAGCCGGCCGCTCACCGGGAGCTGGCACGAGGGGCGGGGCCTCAAATGGTCCCCCAGGAGTGGCCGGCAAGGTGGGTCAGCAAGATATCGATGCAAGTTATGAAGATGCAGGTCAAAGTTTGCAAAATATAAGAGCCGTAAGCAAGACACTGAGCTGAGGGCTTTGTGGGATCCAGAGAAGGAAGTGGGAGTGTAAAGCCAGGCAGGACAGGGGTCCGGAAGGTTTTCAGGACAGAGGAGGCATTCGAGCCCAGTTCCGAGGCACGGGGACCGTGGAAATGAGGGGATGTCGCGGAATAAGGGAAAACTGGGGGGAGGGCCTTCTAGCAAGGAGTTGGGGATGGGTGGCTAGGTTGCAGAGAGGGCCCGAGCTGGGTGCCCCTGAGGCAGACCCTGAGACGAGGCCTGAATACAAGGGGTGATTTGGGAGGCGACCCCAAGAAGCTCAGCGGAGGAAGCATGGGGGGGAAGGGAGAGAAGAGAGAAGTTGTTACGTGTCCCATGAGTGGGTGGCCTGTCAGCAGCTGGCGCTCTGCCCCCGGAGACCCTGGGAGATGGCCTGGCGCCTGCCACAGGGCCCCTCCCTCCCGGTGAAGGGGCGGGAGTGTTTTCCATTCACCTCCTTGGTCACTGCTTGTGGGTCGCCCTTAGGGGCATCGGCCCAGCACACTGGCCCACCCTCCGTGTGGGCCGGTCATGGCAGCGTCTCAGGCGAGTTCTGCAGAGAGTCCCTGAGGTTGAGGGAATGGTGGGTCCAGGGCGCATGGGCCAGGCTCTGACAGTGTCTGCTCAGAAGGCTGGGGCTCCCTGGAGACGGAAGGAGCGGCGGGCAGGGCCCGCGGGGTTTCGGGTGGACCTCAGAGGCCGGAGCGGGTTGGGGCCTGGGCGCGGCGGGGTTCCCAGGGCCGTCTGAGCTCTGTAGCCACCGCTGGCATCCCGCAGCGGTGGCCGACTTCAGGGGCCCTGGACCCAGCGTTGCCAGACCTCCCGCTGTCTCCGAAGACGCTGCACATACACATTTCCTTGCGTGTGAAATGCCTTAATGTGTAAATGTGAACAACTAATCAATGGTTTAAGAAAAGCTGTCCGCTAATGGGATGAACTCTACAGATTGGGAGCAAACAGCCGTCAGCCGGGCGCAGCCACTAACGGGATCTGGCGGCGGGACGTGAGGGGCAACAGGCAATGCGCTCGGCCGGGCATGGCCCACACAGCTGGGCGATGTTTCTCCCTCCCCTCGGTGCTTCTCTCACTCTCTTTCTCCCTCCCTTCCCCTCTCTAAAATAAATAAATAAATAAAATCTTTATGATGTAGGGTGGCTTACCGGCGAGGCAACATGGGGGGCTCAAGAGACAAGACCCTAGGAGTCCGGGAGTGTGCCACCAGGGGCATGGCGGAGCCTCCCAGAACCAGGTGTCCCCGTGAGAACCAGACGAGCTGGCCCCTACGTGACCTTCTTCATTTTCTCCTGGGCTTTCGGGGCAAAGGCTCCACCCCCTCCAGGTCGGGACACGTGCCTCCTCAGACACGGTCCTGAGCACAGATCCGGGGTGACGGACGAACGAGTACTGGGCATTCACCTGTGCGACCTGGGGATCCCCCTCTGACAGGGGTATCCGTAGTGACCACCACACTCTCTGGGGTGCTCAGCTCCTTACTGACATCATCCGCTGAAATCGGCTGCATCCTGGAACTTACCTTGAAGTTGCCAGATGGAGAGTGGGGGAGGGGAGCAAAAGCCAGAGCCAGTGAGCCTGGGGCCTTAGAAGCCGTGCCCAGAGCACTGAGGACAACTGACAGAGTGGTACCATCTAACAAAATTGTTTCAAATTAAGTTAAAGACAGCTAAGCACTACTAGAGCCGTCGTACAGAAAAATATAAATGGACTTTTTGGCCAACCCAATAAATTAAGCAAAGAACACAAAACAGCAAAAACAGAGACTCTTGATGTGACCTGGCGGAAGCACTCAGGGATCCTCCCCGGACAAGAGCCAGGCCATGGTCACACAGGCTCAGTGCCAGCGTCCGGCTTCAGCACATCCTGGTGACATGGCCTTGGTTTAGTCCCTTACACCTCCAGACTCCAGGTTTGCCTCCGTAAAACCTAACACATATCAATGCAAAACTGACCCGAACGGCAGCCTTTGCCCAAGGTGGTTAGGGTGGTAGATGAGACTGTCGTCAGGTGACACACTCAGCCCAGTGTCTGTAGACAGCGGTGGGGGAGGGGACGGGGTTACTACTGAAGCCGGTGGCGAGGCCAAGCCTGGGGCGCCGTTTGCCTGGCATGGGTTCAGGTCTCTCTGCCCCGTGACTTTCCCTGGAAGCGGGGCGGGGAGGGATGCACAAGCAGGAACTCCATCTTCTTCTGGGGGGGCGGAATCAGGGTCTTTTCTGGGTGCCACGCCCTCATGCCAAGATACCTCCCTCTCCCCGTAGGCTGCATGTCACTCACGCCTCCGGCACAGCCGGAACTGTCGCTGAGGGGTCCTGGCGGGAGCAGCCCTCCTCGGCTGCCTCAGAAGGAAACTGAGAGCCCGAGAGCAGGGGAGAAACAGAGAGAGGGGGCTCCACGTCCCGGGCCCCGGCTCCCAGGGGACGCACCACATTCAGAAGCCAGACGCGGTGCTGAAGACCAAAGAAATCAGACTACCCTTCCCACTGCCCCGGCAACAGCCACAGGATCCCTTATTTGTGTTGATGAAAAGTGTGGTCCCGAGCTCGAACAGCCGAGAGAACACGCACAGCAGGCGGAGCGCCAACCACGGTGTCCTCGTCCTCCGCGGAGCGTGAGGCTCGTCTGGCACCTTGGCAAACCGCCTGTGAGCCGTCTCCACCGCACACCTACCGACCCCGCCCCGGCGCCGCAGCCCTGGCGTCCGCGGCCGTCCGCGTCCACCGTGACCCTCACGTGCAGCTGGCGGGCCCGACGTCAGAGCTCACGGCTGAGAAGCCACCGTACCGAACTAGCGCTGCCATCGGACGTGAAATCACAGCTGGCACCCCTGTCAGCTCCCTGTGGCTGCTGCAGCAGATTGTCACAATTCAGTGGATTAAAACAACGCAGTTTATTATGGTACGGTTCGGAAGGTCCAAGTGGGTCTCGCCGAACTAAAGTCGGCGGCTGGCAGGACTGGGCTGGTCTGCAGCTTCCAGGGGAGGACCCGCGTGTCTCCTCCAGCACCTGAATTCCGTGCCTCGGGTCCCTTCCTCCGTCTTCGGAGCCAGGGGCTCACAGCGTCTCCAGGTCCCTTTCTCTGCTTCCGTCGTCACATCTCCGTCTCTGATGCGGGTGAGGGCGCTTGTGAGGATACCGATGACACTGCGCCTGCCCACACGGCCCAGGACAACTTCTCCGCCTCAGGCTCTTCCCCTCGAGCACCTCTGCACAGTCTGATTTGTCACGTGAGGTAACGTTTTCCCTGCCGTCGGGGCCGGGACGTGGACATGTTTGGGGTTCACTGCCCTGCCTACCACAGGCGTGTAACAAGGTAAGCGGACAGTGGCGAGGGCCACCCAAGGGAGGCTCCCTCCGGCCGCCGGGCTGGGCGGGCTCAGAACGCTGCCCGGGGCCTGAGAACGGCGTCCAGCGCTCCATGCGCCCCCGGAAGAGAGCAGTGAGGGCGCCGCGTGCATTCCCCTGCTCTCCCTCCTTCCCTTCCCGCTCCCTGTCCCCGTTCCCCAGGAAAACTCGCTCCGCGGGCTCCTGGACAAAGGACTTCATGCTTTTCACAATAAACCGATTCTGGGAGGAAAACATAGAAAAGCATGGTCTCCCAATTTCATTAAATCTAAAACCACCATTATTTATGGTGAAAACAGGAGAAAGGCTCCAAGCACGTGAGTGGGGCCGAGCAGTGGACTCCCGGCCGCACGCCCCGGGGGCTCGCACCCCTACACAGGCGTTGCGCTCTCGTGGGGAGCCCGACAAGAGAAGGAGGGAGAAGCTGGCCCCCGCCCCTCGCCGTCCGTGGGAACAAAACCCCGCTAGCAGACACGTGTCTGGTACAGAAGCTTTTTCAGAACTTCTCGAGACAAACGCCCCATCTTCTTCACGGTCCCTGGTCGCCCTGCGGACGGAGATTCTCTCCCTCCCAAAGCTCTGCTTCGTGCGGCTGCAGTTGCGAAGGAGACACTTGGGTAGATTACAGATTGTTCTCCGCGGCTGACCCAGACATAACATCACCGCTTCCTGATTAGATGGATCTGTGTTTCTATTATTTGCTTATTTGTGCCTCCAGAAACAATTCTTTTTTGTTGTTTTCCTAAAAACAGCTCGGCAGGTCCCTGCATTAAATCATGGCTATTTACCCGTGCGGTCCGCGCACCTCTGTCCCCGGGGAGCGCAGTGACGTGAGTCTGCGGGAACATCAGGGCATTTCTCACCAACCGTTTCCTGTTATTGATGGGCTTTTGTTTAGTTGTGATCTTTTTTTTTTTTTTTACTCATTCAGTTTCTCAAGGGAAACATAAACAGGCACGTGACCGTTGTCGCAGTCCTGGGACACCGTCTGGGGACCTCACAGACGTGTTTTCTTCGGGGACGGAGCCCTCGGGCAGGGAACGGCGCACACAGACAATTGCTGGTCACTCACGTGTTCCCTTGGTTCCCACGTGCTCTGGGGGCTGTAACCGCGGCCGGGTCACACTGGGCGGAGGAAATTCCAGCCTTGAAAGGGCCTGTACCAAAATAGAAAACAGGATTTATCGATGTGAGGCCATTGATCTCTCCAGGCCCTGAAATACAGGAACCCGAAGTTTGATTTTTCATCTGCCAAATAGCAAAGGCTAATTAATGTAGATCTGAACTCTTATGAGCCAATGTGTCCGTGCCAATCAAAGTAGAAAGAATGGTATTTACATACTGAATTGAGACTTTATAGAACTTGGAACGATAGGACAGGTACCAAGCCTTTCAGCCTTATGGTTACTTAAATACGCATTGGTCATAATTTCAGTGTCTATTTTAAATGCCATGAGAATCCTTATCCTCAAAAGCACTCAGGAACACAGCAGTTTTTATACATTGTCTTTTCAATGCCAGTATGCTTGGAACACAGGAAATGAAGCCCGGCACCAGCAAACGGAACTTTCCTGGTTAACGCAGTGGCGTTGGCCACATGTGGCTGTTTAAATTTAAATTGATTAGAATTAAATGCCAGTGAAATTCCATTTCTTTGTCACTAGCCACAGTTCCAGTACCCAATAGCCCCATGTAGCTAGAGGCCCTCATATGGACAAACATCGTGGAACGTTTCTATCAATAAACAAAGTTCTACTGGACGGCCACCTAAGAGGAGGTCTGACTTGCATTCCAATCCAATAAACAGAAAGCTAACGCCTTTCGGGGTGAACATTATGACCATTTACGAACATAAGCCACAGCTACGTTTCCCTTAGGTCTGGAAACTTTCCACCCTACTTTCCTTACAAAGAACACGCCCTTCTTAAACCCAGCGTCTCCACATCCCGTTCTCCTGGCCCCTTGGTTCGTGTCCACTTCAGAAACCAGTCAATGATGTGCAGAGACCCGGTAAACCCGGGGAGTGAGCCGGGAGCCTAGCAAAGGGTTGCGAAGCAAGGCTGTGCCCTGGGGCAGCGTTACCGGCCGCCGCCAGCTGCCACGGTACCTGCCTGCGCGCCTCTTTCTTCCACTCGCCTTTAACATGTCAGACTTAAGCGTGGATTTACACGACATCCAAGCACGTGAACGTAGAACAGGTCAGTTGTTTGGAAATTCCCTTTATGACCTGTTTGCCCGTAGCACCAAGCTACTTCCTTCAATCGTCTCTCGAGTGTCATCACGCATCTTTCCTCCTCCAGCCTGTCGATGCCTTAAATATGTGAAAAAGAGGAACTGAGAGCAGGCCTCCAGCTCGGATTTGGAGTCCTGGACCTGCCCCTTCTTTGGCACCGATGACCTCGGACAGCCCACTTCCCTCTGAGCAAAAACTTCTCATTCTTAACAAAGCCAGGGACGCGCCCGAGGACACCGCTCCTCCAGGCCGCTGTGACGTCCCCATGGGATGATGCAGGTGGGACAGTGCCTGAGAACACAGGTGCGGGTGGCTGCCACCACCAGTCACGGGACATCGCTGGCCGTCCGGGTGGCTCTGAAGGCCCCGGCAGCCGGATCCACAGGAAGGAATCGCTGAATCGCGGATTCTTTCGATGTGTAGAAAACTCAAGGAAAACTGGGCTTGTCGGCCCCTTGTGAGCTCCTGGGTCCTACGTGGGCCCCTTCACCTTGCTGTAGAGGCGAGGACCTGCGCATTCAACGCTGAAGGGCGGCCCGAGGGCGTGCAAATCTCAGCCCCTCGGGGCCTGCACAGGGGGCACGGACGTTCCTTATTAGAGACAAATGTAATCTAATCGATACAACCCAGTTATGTAACTCATCTAGCCCGGGTGTTGTTTTCAAAGCTCCATGCAATAAGAAGTCATAGGAATGCAAGCGTAACAGAATAAGCAAAGTCACAGCGCAACGGGAAAGAGTGGCTGGGAAACCTCTCTACCAGAACAGTGTTTACAACGTATACACAGTTGGTTCTGTTTTCCCACTTAAGCTTCGCTGGAAGACTCTTTGCCAGGCAAAGAGAAAAATAATGTTGTTCTATGGCGTTTGCATCCAGCCGTCTCAGACGGGACGCTGGGGAGAAGGATGTCTTTGCTGATGAAAGAATGATTGGTTGTTAAGTTCCAGCGAGGGAACGCGGGCCCGGGCGGGGCCGCCACGGCAGCCCACGGGACAACCTCCACCCGGCCTCCGGCAAGGCACTGCTGCTTGTCCCCACACTGCGGGGACTTGCAGGGCACGGGGACAGCGGCACCCGCAACCCCCACCGAGCCAGGCTCTCTGCGGGGCAGGTGCGGAGGGCATCGCTCTGAGATCCCTCCCGCAGCTCCCGTTCCCCCGCGTAAGCAAATGCTACCACTCACAGGGAACTCACCTCAGTGTTCCTCGGTCTCTCCCTCGGCCGATCGCCTGCCTCCGGGGGGGGACTGTGAGGGTCACACACAGCGCCCCTGGCACATGCCAGCGCGGCACCCGGCCCCTGACCGACACACAGTGAACACAGGCCGATCCCCTCCGGCCGTATTCGCACAGCTGGCTGAGTGCCGCGCGCTTTTGCGCGTCCCAGCGAGCTCTGGGTGGGACGCGAAGATACACCAGCGGTCCCCACCCGTGAGCGTTGGCACCCTTGGGAGTGAGGGGTGACAGAGCAAGCTCCGAAATAATGACCACACGAGGGAAAGCATGGCCGGTGCAGGGAGGGAGCGAGCAGCCTTCTCAGGAGGCACAGAGGAAGGAGGGAGCGTGCAGCTGGGGACAGGTCTGATTTTGCGGAGGAGGTGGCGTTGGCTTTAGCCTTCAGTGGAGCAAAGTGGGGGGGCCAAAGGGAAGGGTGAGAGGAAAGGGGGGGTAGCCCAGGGAGTAGATGTGACAAGGGCTGTGCGTGGCGGGACGTGTGAGAGGTCAGGCTGGGAGGGAAGTGCAGGGGCAAGATCGTAAGGCCTCGAATGCCACGCACAGAGTCAGACCACAGCGTTGAGGCGGGGCCTCTCAGGTCACGGCACACGTGGGAAATAGCCGTGTTTGTACAGCAGACTGGACCAAATGGATGGGACTGCCTTCGGCCGGAAGCCACAGCCTGGAGCTCCTCAAAGGCCGAGGGATCCATATCTCAGCACGTCTGTGATATATCTGTGGCACTGACGGGTCCCCTAGCACGTGGGTGGGAAGGGGGTGGGGGGCCTTTGCTCTAAGCAGCGGGACCACAGGAGGCCTTCTGAACAGGGATGTTAGAGCACCCGGGCCTCCTGTTGAATGGT